>NC_056003.1:58349032-63349032 GCF_018446385.1 Zingiber officinale
CGCCCATAGAGAGCCTCGTAAGGTGCCATACCGATAGTGGCTTGATAGCTGTTGTTGTATGCAAATTCTGCTAAACTCAGATATTTGCACCAACTTCCCTTGAAATCTAAGGCACATGCTCGGAGCATATCCTCGAGTACCTGATTTACTCGCTCCGTCTGTCCATCTGTCTGCGGATGGAAGGTTGTGCTAAACTTTAACTTCGTGCCCAAAGCTGTCTGTACACACTCCCAGAAGTGTGACGTGAACCTGCTGTCTCTGTCTGAAATAATGGTTCGTGGGACTCCATATAATCTAACGATCTCCTTGAGATACAACTGAGCTAGCTGTTCTTTGGATTAGGATATCCTGATAGCTAAGAAGTGGGTTGATTTAGTCAATCTGTCGACTATTACCTAGATGGTATCAAAATCATTCGTGGTTCTGGGTAATCCCACTATAAAATCCATAGAAATGTCTTCCCACTTCCATTCGGGTATCTGTATAGGCTGCAAAACTCCCCCTGGTCTCTGATGTTCTGCCTTAACCCTCTGACAGGTTAGGCAGGTGCTGACATATCGAGCGATGTCTCTCTTCATCCCAGGCCACCAAAAATGTTTCTTCATGTCCTGGTACATTTTGGTGGAGCCAGGATGCATCGTATAGGGAGTCTTGTGAGCCTCGTCTAGGATTTTCCTCTGTAGTTCCTCCTGATCCGGAACACATAGCCTGTCACAAAAATACAACACCCCGCTATCTGATATTCTGAACTCTCCACTTCCTGATTCTACTAATCCTTGCTTGATTCTTTGAATTTCAGGATCCTGCTCCTGAGCTGTCTAGATGTCACCGAGCAAGGTAGACTCTAATGTCATAGTAGAGAGCTGTCCGACTATGAGCTCGAGACCGAAATCTGAGATATCCTTCTGTAGGGGCGATGACATGGCTACTAGAGATAATAGGGTAGCGCTGGACTTCCTGCTGAGGGCGTCTGCTACCCTATTCGCTTTTCCTGGGTGGTAGAGGATATCTATGTCGTAGTGTTTGACCAGTTCTAGTCATCTGCGCTGTCGCATATTCAGATCCTTCTGAGTGAAGAAGTACTTCAGACTCTGATGATCTGTATACACTCTGCACTGATCTTCATACAAGTAATGTCTCTAAATCTTGAGAGCGAACACCACTGCTGCAAGCTCAAGGTCATGAGTAGGATAGTTCTTCTCATAATCCTTAAGTTGTCTGGAGGCATAGGCGATCACCTTGCCATCTTGCATCAGCACTGCTCCTAGTCCCAACTTCGAGGCATCACTATATATGTCAAAGCTATCTGCGCTCTCTAGTAGAGTCAGAATAGGTGCACTGGTCAATCTCCTTTTCAGCTCGCTGAAACTGTTCTCACAATCCTCTATCCACTGAAATTTTCTGTTCTTTCTGGTAAGAGCTGTCAGTGGGGAGGCTATCCTGGAGAAGTCCTCTACGAATTTCCTGTAGTAACCTGCTAATCCCAGAAAGCTTCTGATCTCAGTAGCGTTCTTGGGTCTTTTCCAGTTGCTCACAGCTTCTATCTTACTGGGGTCTACCATGATACCATCCTTTGAGATGATGTGACCCAGGAAGGACACCTGATCTAGCCAAAATTCACATTTGGTGAACTTGGCGTACAGCTGATTCTGCTGAAGGGTCTGCAATACTGTTTTCAGGTGCTCTACGTGTTCTTCCTGAGTTCTGGAATAGATAAGGATGTCATCGATGAACACGATAACGAACCTATCTAAATATTCTCTAAATACCCTGTTCATAAGGTCCATGAAAGTAGCTAGAGCATTTGTCACGCCAAAGGGCATGACTACGAACTCGTAATGTCCGTATCTAGTCCTGAATGTTGTCTTGGATATGTCCGCTTCTTTAACCTTCACCTGATGATAACCTTATCTGAGGTCTATTTTAGAGAACACTGCTGCTCCCTTCAGCTGATCAAACAGGTTATCTATTCTGGGAAGAGGATACCTGTTCTTGATTGTGACTTGGTTCAGTGCCCGGTAGTCTATACACAGGCGCATGCTCCCGTCTTTCTTCTTCACGAACAATACAGGTGCTCCCCATGGTGAGTGACTAGGACGGATGAAGCCCTTGTCAAGCAGCTCCTGTAGTTGCTCATGAAGTTCCTTCAGTTCTGCTGGAGCCATGCGGTAAGGTGCTTTGGAGATAGGATTTGTACCGGGAATGAGCTCTATCTCAAATTCGATCTCCCTGTCTGGTGCTAGGCCTGGTAACTCTTCAGGGAAGACTGCTGGGTAGTCACATACGACTCGGACCTCTGCTAGCTGTTGGTCCTTGTCCTGACTGGTGCTGACTACGTGTGCTAAGAACCCCGTACATCCTGAATCCATCAACCTCTATGCCTTCATAGCTGAGAGAAACTTCTTGGCCTTTCTCCTGGGTTCTCCGACGAATTCGAACTGTGCTTCTGCTTCAGGTTGGAATGTGACTTTCTGTTTACGCCACTCGATGGAGGCACCGTATCTGATCAAGAAGTCCATTCCAAGGATGACATCGTAGTCAGTCATATTTAGCACTATCAGATCACAAAAGAGCTCTCTGTTTGCTATAATGACTGGCACTGCTCTGAGCCAGTGCGTGGATGCCATAATTTCTCCTGAAGGTAAGGTCGTCAGAAACTGACTACTGAGTACCTCTGGAGGTCTCGCTAATTTCTTTGCAAATGCCCTAGATATATAAGAATGGGTTTCCCAGTATCGAATAAGACAGTTGTACTTTGCTGTAAAATACTAATCTGACCTATAACAACTGTCGAGGCATTTGCTACGTCCTCTCTGGTCAGTGAATAGATCCTCGCATTGGTCGTAGCTGGAGGGGCTTCTAATCTGCCCTGGCTGATGTATGGACCATCTAAAGCGGCCTGCATCTGATGTAACTGAGCTGGCTGGCCTCCGTACTGAATCGGCTGTGGCTGAGGAAGACTGGTCTTGTTTGGACACTGCTTGGCCATATGCCCTTCCTGTCCGCATTCAAAGCATCCTCGTGTGCCCTTACGACAAACTCCAGGATGGAATTTCCCACAAGTAGCACACTTTGGATAACTAGGCTGCTTGTTGGCTGGTCCCCCTTTTGGGTAACTCCCTGGTTTGCGCTTGTTGCTGAAGTTTCCTTTCCAGTTAGAGCCATGGGAGCTGTGGCCCTGCTGTTTCTGAGTGCCTGAGCCTCCTTGACCTTTAGCTTCTAAGAGGACTTGCTTCTACTGCTTGATGCTATTCTGGTAATGCTCAGTGATTAGAGCACTGCTCACTAATTCTTCTGTGGTTTGTGGCCTATGAACGCCACCAGCCACGTTCATTGCTATTTCCGGCCTCAGCATCTTGAACATCAATCGGATTCATTCCCTTTCTGTGCTGACTAATTCAGGGCATAGACGAGCCAACCTGTTGAATTTCTCCACGGCTTCCTCAACTGATAGGTTGCCCTGACGAAACTCAGTGAACTCGTCGTAGTGACGGTTGGTGACCCGCACGTGAAAGAACTCCTCAAAGAATTCCTTCTCGAAGTCAGCCCATGTCATCTGGTTCACTGGGCGCTTCTCTCTGATTCTCTCCCACCACATACGTGCATCTCCTGTCAAGTAGGAGGCGACTTCACCTTCTCATGTTCTCGCCACCCGTAAGCTCCATCGTACTTTCGGTGTTTTGAACCATACCGAGCATCCCATGGTTCATTCTTGATTGAGAAATTCTCCGGCTTGACTCTCCGCCATTGGATCAGATAGGTTTCTCTCTGCGTTCCTGCTGCTGCTGAGCTGGTGGAACCTCTAAGACCACCGGTGTCGTAAGTTTCGGGTGGCAGTGGGAGTGTTCTGCTGACTAGCCTTTAAGGTGGCTATTTCATGTTGCTGTTCAGCTAGCTGCTGCTGTAACTGAGGCACTGAACTGCCTGCCTCATGCTGGGGCTCAGTGGCTAGTGCCCTTCTAGCTGGGCGTCCTCGTGCCATTTCTAAAGACATAGAGGATAGGACATGCATAACTAATACAATCATAATTGTATAACTATTGCTATCATGTTATATACTATCACATACTAACATGCATCAGTTATCTATAAACATGAGCTATAACAAGAAAGCAAGAAACATAAATAAAGTAGAGGTATTCTTACTTGGAAGCTGCAGGTACAATGCTGATGTGTGTGTAGGAAGTATGGAAACTGCTCTGATACCACTCTGTAACGACCCGCCTTCTACTGACTAGGCTGTAAGGCCGATCGCTACATTATGCTGTGCTAAATTACTATTACGGAAATCTGGATTGATTAAAATTTGACTAAACTGACTACTGTAAAATTTGAACTTAATATTCTAGGTGTACCTAGGAGTTGTACACATGCTAGGGAAGATAATCTATGCCTCTCGGATGTCCTGCTAGCTGTAATCAGGCATTTCAATCGATTCATGAATCGATTGGGCTGTCGGATCGATCCAGTGATCGTTCCAGCTTGATACTGGCACGGTGAGAGACCCTGGATCGGTCGGCTGACCGATCCACAAGCCATCTCGCTTCTGTATGCGGCTGGATTGGTCTACCGACCGATCCAGGAGTACACTGATCTGTCGGCAGACCGATCCAGTGGCTCACTGATCGATCGGCTGACCGATCAGTGAGCATCTGTACTCACTGTTCGCATCTGGATCAGTCGGCTGACAGATCCATAAACTCTCTGTTTGCGCCTGGATCGGTCAGCTGACCGATCCAGTGGCACTACCCCATTTCTGATCGATCCGTAGATCGATCTGGGTTTCTGATTTCACACCGAAGCTCTGATTTCAGCACTAGTTCGTGCCAAAATCTCATATAAAAGTTCTAAAATTAATTGAAATAAGTTCTAACATCTATTAACTAGCATTCCAACATAATTACTAACAACTTAAACAAATCTTCCATGGTTTAAACATTCTAAGGTCTAAAAGTGCATAAAGGTACTCGAGAAAAGAAACTAAGTTCTTAATTTGCTAAACTCCCTAAGGATCTTCATTCCAGGTTCCTGCCACACACACCATCACTGCATTGACCTTCAGCTTCCTCTGCTAATCCATTTTCCCTTTACCTTTATCTGCAGTATAAGGAAAAAGTATCTGTAAGCTTTAAACTTAGTAAGAAACCATCTACCTCATAAAAACATGCAACGATGCAATCATGTTTTTAAAGAATGCTATTTAAAAACATGCACTGGATTTGTTAAAGCATGGCATACTGAAGTTACATGGCATAAACACTGAAACATGGCATGCATAATAAAATCTAAGCATGGAGCTATCTCATGATATCAACTAGGAGAACTAAACTGAAACTGAAACTAAAACTGAGCTAAAACTATATTCACATAACTAGATTATGAGTTTGAAAGCTATTATCATAATAAGTGAAAATAGTAATCATGCTGCTGTTTGGGCCCGGCAATTGTACTTGCTGTGCGTGCATCCCTAGCTAGACCCGGGTTTACAAGTCCCGCATTTAGTAGGGTTTACTAGGTTATCTAAACCTAGGGACGGACTATGGGAGCCCAGCCCAATGGATATCTAATCCTGTACAGTGCCACTAAAAATAAAATACTGAATATAGCTACTAATTGTTTATTTTGCTGTTTCTAGGTTATCTGAACCTAGAGCTAGGTTATCTAAACCTAGAGGCGACTGTGGGAGCCCACCCATTGGACCGTAGTCCCATGTAAGCTGAAACTAGACTAATATACTGATTTAAATGCTACTAATGCATTTAACTGAGCTGTTAAAAATATCTGAGGTAATATTTAGCTACACTAATCATTTTATCGAACACTTGGTGTGCTCCAACTCTCCCCTCTAATAGGGAGACCACCTCTAGGCACCCGACAACGTCTAGAGCCTCCAACTGAAGGAGAACAACGTGTCTGGCCCATCTAGAGGTGCTCAACTAGATCCCTAATCTGCGAGGAGGGTTTAAACACACCTTGGGTGCCGAAAAATCTGCATATAGCTAAACTAAAGGCATGCAATCAAACGAAAGCTACTTATACTGCAGGTGAGGGGTTTCTTACCTCCTGTTTGGATTTTCTTACAGATCTAAGCGCTAGGTTTCCCAGAGAAGAGATCTCTTCGATGATCTTCTCGCGTCTACGCGTTCTTCTCGCGGAGAGGAGCATCCTCGTATCCTTGATGTTGCTGGAAGATGCTCCTATGGCCCTAGGGATGGAACCCTAGGCTTGCTTGGCTTGGGCGCCGAGAGGTGAAGAGGAGAAGGGGGCGGCGGCGTGACTAGGGTGAGGGAAAAGTTTTTTCTCCTTTTAGAAAATATAACAATTCCTCACTTAAATCTTTATTTATATTAAGTGGGTAATTCGGCCCAACTCTAATATAAATTTAATTGAATCCCTTTCCTTTCAGCACGGCCCTGCTGGGTTCATCTGGTTACTAAGGCTAACTAAAAGTTATCGGATCCGAGAGGTCCCGGGTTCGATTCCCGCCTAAGCTATTTTGCGGTTCTAATTATTTTTGCTACTTCCGCTATTCTAAAAATTTCGGAAAAATATCTAAAAATTCCAGAAAAATCATAGAATATTTCTAATGCAGTTTTGAGAATTTTCAGGCGTTACAGTTAGCCAGAGGCTGAGAATTATATTAACTACGTGGTGATTGTCTATTTATTATTGTTGTTTATTCCTGCCGCATGTGGCTGAGGTATATGAGGATGTAGAAAAGTTTCAGATTGTCCGCCGTACAGGGGAGATGCTGCCAAAATTTTCTCGGACAGGGACTCCTCCGGGGCGTGACAACGGGTGCAACCAGAAAGGGCACATCAAGGCCAACTTCCCAAATTAGAAGGATGCAAATAAGCAGAGGAAAAAGAAGGTGCTGAAGGCGACATGGGACGAATCCTCAGAAGAAGATATCGACGACGAACTCGATCAGACGAGTCTCCTCGCACTGATGGACCGGGACCAAATCGTTGTGTCCGAGAGCGAAAACGAATCGGAAGCCGAGTCCGAACGAAGCCACGGATCCATATCCGTTTTCGAAGGGCCTGACACCGCTGTAAGTATTCCTCGACTTAATAATTTAGTTAATTATTTATTACGTAAATTAGCAAAATCAAATATTAGGGTCAAGTCACTTCTAAAGGAAGTAGCAGTCCTTAAAGAAGTAACTAACTCCAAGACCTTGCCTGACCCAATTCAGGCTGGAAGTTCAACTCAAGTCCAAAAACTTGAGGAAAAAAATTCTAGTCTGAAAACTCAGGTAAAGGATTTGGAGAAAACTTTAGAACGGTTTTCTTTGGGCTCCAAGAACCTTAATCTAATTCTTGAGACACAAAGAGTCATTTACAACAAAACTGGGCTAGGATATAAAACAAAAAGGAAATATAGATCTTATCTATCCTTAGTAAATAGACTAAATAGCAAATCAGTCCAAGCATGGGTACCCAAGTCCAACCTGGTTAATCAAGCTACACTTTGTCAATATTGGATCCCTAAGGATCAAATACATTACCTTGATAGACCATATCGAGGCTATGATCCAAGGGGAGCTACTAGAAAAACTATATTAATAAAAAAAATTAATTAAATTTAAAATTCAAATTACAATTCAATTTAAAATTCAAATTAAATCAAATCAAATTAAAATTAAATTCAAATTAAAAATTCAGATTAATTCAAAATTCAAACCAAATTTAGAAATTAAATTCTTACAAAATCTTAAAAATCCAAGGGAAGGCTCCAGAATAGCTGGCACCTCCAAACTTAATCCACCCGACAAGGGTAACCAAGAGTAGACTACCCGGCAGGGTAATTAAGGTTAGAATAAAAAGGGTTAGGATTAACTTGATTCACAGTACTGGTGAAGTATTGAATGATAGTACGTTGGGGAAGCTTAGTCATCGCATGTCTAGGAAAATATGGCTTCGACCTGGTGCGTTTGGCTAAGTGAAACTGACAGAAACTACCCTTTATGGATCCTAACTAGTTAGACCAAGGTTTTGTACTAAGTTCAATGGGTAGGACTATTTGAAAAACCTTGAAAGCATGGTTACTTTAATGATGTCCTTGTGACTCACCATAGCCCAGAAATTTATCCAAAGAATGCCTATTTGTTGAACCCAAAGCTAAACCTGAATCTAACATAAAGTTAAACCAAACCCTAAAATTGAACCTAATTCATCTCATATAATTATAGGATTCCCTGATTGAAAACTTAGATTGGGTGAGATGACTAAGGACAAATCAAAATTAAAAATTAAATTAAACTTAAATTAAAATTAAATTAAATCAAAATTAAATTAAAATTTAAAATTAAATTAATTTTCAAAATTGAACTAAATCAAAATTCACAATTAAATTAAATATTTTTTAATTATTTTTCAAAATTTAATTAACTTAATTCAATTAACTTAACTATTTTTCAAACATAATTAACTTAATGTTTTCAAAAGTTAATTAACTTAATGTTTTCAAAAGTTAATTAACTTAAAGTATTTTTCAAAATTAAATTAAAACATTTTTCAAAATTAATTTATAAATTTTAACTTAAAATATTCTTAAAAAATTAACTTAAACATTTTCAAAATTTAATTAACTTAAATATTTTTCAAAATATAATTAACTTAAATATCTTTCAAAATTTAATCAACTTAAATATTTTTCAAACTAATCAACTTAAACATTTTCAAAATTTAATTAACTTAAATAATTTTCAATTTTAATTAACTTAAATATTTTTCAAATTTAATTAACTTAAATATTTTTCAAAATTTAATTAAACTTAATAATTTTTTCAAAATTAAATTAACTTAAATATTTTTTCAAAATTAAATTAACTTAAATATTTTTTAAAAATTAAATCAACTTAATATTTTTTCAAAATTAAATTAACTTAAATATTTTTTCAAAATTAAATCAACCTAATATTTTTTCAAAATTAAATTAACTTAATAATTTTTTCAAAATTAAATTAACTTAATATTTTTTCAAAATTAAATTAACTTAATAATTTTTTCAAAATTAAATTAACTTAATATTTTTAAAAATTAAATTAACTTAAATATTTTTTTTCAAAATTAACTTAATAATTTTTTCAAAATTAAATCAACTTAATATTTTTTCAAAATTAAATTAACTTAATAATTTTTCCAAAATTAAATTAACTTAAAATATTCGTAAAAAAAATTAACTTAAACATTTTCATAATTAATTAACTTTCAAATTGAAATCAAGTTAAACATTTTCAAAATTAATTAACTTTAAATATTCTTTCAAAATTTAATATTTTCTTCAAAATTTAATTAACTTAAAATAATTTTTCAAAATTTAATTAACTTAAAATGTTTTTTTTATTTTAATATTTTTTCAAAATTTAATTAACTTAAAATATTGTTTCAAAATCCTAATACTAACTCAAACTTAATCACTTCACTTTCTTTTCATCAAATAGAATCTAATTCAAACACTTTATGTGTACGAACATAAAGAATTGGATCAGTGGATGTTGGATAGTGGATGCTCCAGACATATAACTGGAGATAAATTAAAGTTCACAAAGCTTAAATTAAAGAATTTAGGGTCTGTTGCATTCGGCAACGACGGCAAACTTAAGGTAATCGGAAGAGGTAACATCAAACTCAAATCCAATTTTATTATTCAAAAAGTGTTACTAGTTGAAAACTTTAACTTTAATTTACTCAGTATAAGTCAATTGTGTGCTAGTGGTTATTCAGTTAACTTTACAAAATCTAAATGTATAGTTAAAAATATTGGTAATCATGAAATCATACTTAAGGGCACTCGGAGAGATAATGTCTACACCATTAACCTACCAACATCCTCAATAAAGTGTTTTCTAACACAACAAGAGGAAACTAAGTTGTGGCACAGAAGACTGGGACACACTCACCCTAGACTCATTGCAAAAACACTACAAGAAAAACTCTCATAGACATCGGTGGAACAACAACAGTTTTAAGCAAAAACCGATGTCTTTGAGTATTTTACACCGATTTTTCCAAAAACCGGTGTCTATGAGGGCAGATTTTCACTCATAGACATCGATTTTTTAGCCGATGTCTATGAGCACCTTTTTTCGTTAATAGACACCAGTTTTAACAGTAGTTTTTTAAAACTCGGTGTTAATGAACCAAAAATAATAATTTAATTTTTCGACCAATACTTAGCCAAAATTTGCAACACTTCACTCTTCCCTCCGAACCTAAACCTATATCACACCGTCCACCATCCACCATATACCGTCGCGATGCCACCACCACTTTCCTCCTCGCCTGTTCCTCTACCGATCAGGATTGACTCACGACACATCTTCTCCACCCCCTCCCTTTGGATAAGAAGAGGAGCCCTTCTTCGCATTTTGAGAAAGGAGAGGTGGCGAGTTGGTCTTGTTTTCTAGGGTTTCAGATTAGTAGCGGTGGAGGGAGGCAAGATGAAGACGACCAGGGGGAAAGGTGATACTAAGTTCCACCGATCCGATGAAGACGATCAAATCGTGCCTTTTATTTCTAAATTCTAAGTTTGCAAGAACCTCACTGCTGCCCTCTTTCCTCTCTCCCTCTCGATCTTTGTCGCAAAGATGGTACCTTTGCTTTCGACTACAGCGTTCTCTGTCATCCTCGACTCCCTGCGGTTGAAGTTTTTTTCTCTCCTTATCTCGATTTGGTTTTCGTTTCGTTGCAGCTCTTCTTCTCGTACTTCGAGTTGGTAGGTAAAGAAGTGACGGTGGAGTTGAAGAATGATCTCGCCATCAGAGGAACCCTCCACTCTGTCGACCAATACCTCAACATCAAGTCGATGGCGCCGTTTCTTTCTCTTCTCTTCACTTCTCAGGTGGATGCGCAGCGTGCCCAGCCTGTCGTGGTCTCCAAGGTATGAGTGTCATGTGCTCTCTTTTGTTTCGTGTGTTTTGGCGTTTCAGCCTCTTGATGGTGTTGGTATGGGTGGCAGAGTTCGTGGTGGAGCGTGCTCCAGGGCTTGCCCCACGGCATCGTCGAATCCTCCTATGATTTGGAGTTCAAATCTCTATGGCAGAGTTCCTCTTCTGATTCTAAAGTAATTTCACTGTATCTCTTTTATGGTTGTTAGAGTTTTTTTTTATTTTGTTTTGTTTTTTTTTTTTTACTTTTAGATCTGAGTCTTTACCTCTTTTCTTTATTTTTCATATTAAAGAACCTTCCATTAATTCTACGAACAGTTCGATGGCCAGTAGGCGATTAGGAGATTTTGGTTGCACTCAGTTGAGTTTGTCTTATATTAATGGGGGCACACAATCAATGATCTATATTTGTAAGAGTTGTTGTGCCTCATACTAAGTAGGACTGCCGGCATGAGCATATAAACAGTTTGTAGTGAAACCATCTGGACATGCACTTCCCTGTTTGGTTGCGACACGTGACTTTGGAATTTTGGTCCATATATATTTGCATCAAGTATCATCCATGAGTCATGGACCTATAAAAATTACTAACCACTACCTATGTTTCTACCATGTAAACTATTCATAATCCATCTTCTGTTTAGTTGGCTCTTGGAAATATGTTATTTGACACATTGACTTTCCTATTAAAGATATTTTGATTTTTGTGTATGGGATTCTAAGCCAATTTTATCAGCAAATTATTGTGATTTAGTCTCTTTTACTCTGACATCCCTGTTGGCTTCTAGATATGCCTAGCTTATTTGATAACTAGAAGCAACTATACTTTATATTTTAATCATGAATATGTTATTATTTAAATGAAGATTGTTTTTCTTCATGTTGCTCATTTCAATGATGTTATTTTTCTTTCAAATACTTTCCTGTTCTTATACTCACTATTTTAACCAAGTGGATTGCATTAGATAGTAGTGGAGAACACTAATCATAGCTATTCAACACTCTTAGCAATGGTTGTTTGCATTTCACATAAAAAAAATGTGGATGACACTGTCCGTAGAGTAAGCATCCAATGCAGGACATTTTTGTTTAATCTAAAAGAGGAATGTAATAGAATGCTTTGTTTTTTGATTGATACAACTCTAGTATTATTTTTGAATGTTTTATTTCTCAGTTTTTACCTAGAAATTGCTCCATAATACTCTTCCACTATGATGGAAATACGAAGGGGTTGGTGTGATCTTGAGTGGAATGACAAAGCATTACACATAGTCACTCGTAACCAGACAAAATGGTATGAATTGTTCCTTTTTCTTTGTTATGAAAAATGCAACTAAGAAACAATGGATTTTGTGTGTTGGGTAGTTTCTCCGAAACATAGTTCCTCTCTAATTTGTAGTTTCTTTTCTTTTCCATGTATATTTTAGGAAGAATTACTTTTTTCCCCCTTAAATGATGGGATTCGTATCAATTTTGTTAGCAACTTTGAGTTGTATTAATACCAAAGTTTAAAAGTATCATTCCTTTGTTCCCTTCTCATTCTTCTTCTTCACTTGTTTACCTTCAATCCTTATATTATGCTTTCTTTTGGCTACAAAGGTTTATACTTGATATGGTTATGAGGTGGAGAAACTGTCTGCATTCAATAAACCATCGAGCATTCAAATTGATCCGTATAAATACCTTTGTGATTTATACTAAATGTGTGCTTTCTCTCAAAATCTCAAATTAATACTATCCATTCTGTTAGGCTGCAAACTCAACATCCTGATACTTGTCTAGGGATACACTTAATAAACCCTTGCATACATGGATACTTATATTATGCTTTCTGTTATCCGTGACAGTATAGTTTAATTAAAAATTGTACTCATTGGAATCTTTCAAAAGATTTTGTGAGTAGAGTTACATAATTTTTCTCCAAGAAGCAATCACTTCCCCTCTTGTAGTTACCTAGCAGTCATTTTAAACAATCGTATGATTTTAGTCTAACTTTAAACTTAATTGAAATTGAAATGCATTATCTGGGATTTTATTCTCACATGAGATAATTGCAGAAATTTGTGTAGTCTAATTCAATTGTGTTAGGCATCTAACATTGTTTCCATAGTCAAGCTAACTAATACACCAATAAGAAAAGAGGATTTTATTCTCTTTGCTTATTCCTTTGATGTAGTATCAACTTAAAATATGAGAATAATCTTTAAGCTCAATCACAATTCAAGATTTAGCAACATTTTGAAGAAGATGGTGTTTCAACATTGCTCTAAAAGGTGATATTAGTAATTCTTAATTTAATATTCTCCTGTATTGTAATATTATTTTAATGGTGATTGTCTGAGGTTATTGAAATTTATTATGTCAATACAAGTAGAATCTTTTTGAGTTTCTGAGGTTATCTGTTTAAATAAAAATCTTCTCTCCTATTAGCTAATTCTGTTGCTTGCTAGTGATTATGCTTATCTACTATTTGCTTTACTCTCACATGTGAGAGTCAGTTCTTTTCTTACATGTTTGTTTATATTAGATATTTAAGTTTATTTTATTTATAACAAGTACTCTCTTTTTTCTTGCGTTTAGGAAAGTGAAAGTGAGGATGATGGTCTTGACATGGGTGATGATGATGATGTTGAGGAACCTGAAAATGAACCAGAGGCTGTTAGGAAAGAACCAACCATTGAGAAACCTGCTCATGTTTTAGCACCACCCAAAGATGCTGAAAGGCAACTGTCAAAAAAGGAGCTTAAGAAAAGGAAATGGCAGAGTTGGATGCACTTCTATATGAAATGGGCATTGCAAATTTTAATTAGTTTATTTTTGATAGATAGTAAATTTTAATTCACTTGAGTTGCTTCATACATATAAAGCGACTGTTTAATGTGTGTTGAATTTGTTTATCCTTGTTATGCAGACAAGAAGCAATTGGAGCAAATTAGTGAAGGGGAGAAGAAAGAAAGTGCTGGTGCTCCTTCAGAGAACAGAATCATAGAGAAGAAGAAATCCAAGAAAGAATAATCATCAAAGGAATAGGAGGACCATGATCAGAATCAGGAGAAAGGAGACATTGAAGCTGAAGTGGCAGATGCATCTGCCGTTGACGTAAAGGAAAGGATAAAGAAGGTGGCCTCCATGAGGTAGAAGAAATCAAGCAAAGAGATGGATGCCAAACAGTTGAATAAAAGGGCTTCTTACTTAAGTAGTAGGCTAATTGGTACCTCAACTAGTCAATTGGTGGATACGGACTTGATGTGTATAATATTTATGTGGATACGGACTTGATGTGTATAATATTTATGTGTTGGTTACAAGGATATTGACTTGTCTGTATAATATCATTTTTTCACTATTTCGAAAATCGAATCTGTGTCATTAAACAATACTGATATTACATCGATTTTCCACTACTGCAAAATCGGTGTCATTAACTAATATTACATCGGTCGTATACCGCTGCCAAAACTGGTGTTATTAACATATAATATTACATCGGTTTTACACCCGATGTCGTTAAGTGCTACTACACCGGTTTTAACCCGATGTCTAAAATGGCAGACCTTTTACATTGCCTTCATAGACATCGGTCGAAAATGTAATAGACATCGGTGGAAAATCGATGTCTATGAGGGTTTTTGTTGTAGTGAAATGTGTCAAAATGGTCTAGTTAGAGGTTTGCCCAAATTAAAATTTATTGAAAACTCAACCTGTAATGCTTGTCAACAAGGTAAACAAACTAAGGCAAACCATAAATTAACAAACCTTAATAGAACAACCTCAATACTTGAGCTCCTTCACCTAGACTTGTTTGATTCACATGGAGCCAAGTCACTAAGGAAAAATCAATATTGCTTAGTGATAATCGATGATTACTCAAGATTTACTTGGGTAAAATTTATAAAAAATAAAAGTGAAACCCTTGAAGTATTTAAAATCTTCTGTAAACTAATAGAAAATGAAAAAGACACTCAAATAAAAAGAATTAGAAGTGACCACGGGGAGGGGGGGGGATTTGAAAATCACAACTTTACTAAATTTTGTAAAATTAATGGGTATCAACATGAATACTCTTGCCCTAGGATCCCCCAACAAAATGGCCTAGTAGAACGTAAAAACCGAACCCTACAAGAAGTCTTTAGGACTATGTTAAATGAATACAAACTATCCAACCAATTCTGGGCTGAAGCGATAAACACAGCATGTTATGTACAAAATAAAATCTTAATTAACAAATCTCATAATAAAACACCTTATGAAATATATTATAATAAAATCCCTAATCTAAATTATTTAAAAGTTTTTGGATGTAAAGTACACATTTTAAACACTAAAGACTACTTAGGAAAAATTTTATCAAAAACAACTCTAGGAATATTTTTAGGGTATTCAACAACCAGTAGGCCATATAGAGTGTATAAAAAACATACCCTAAATACTGAAGAAATGATAAATGTAATATTTGATGAAGATAATAAAATAACAAATGAAAATAATACAGAAAATCTTAACCCAAGAATTATTGATGATGATGAAATTTAATCTAACACTAATAAACCAGAGGAACAAACTTCTGACCCAAATATAAGACCAACAAGAGTAAATATTTCTCATCCACCTGACCAAATTTTGGGTGATCCAAACCTAGGAGTTAGAACTAGATCTTCCTATAGAAACCTGAGTCAAATTGCCCTTATTTCTAAGACTTAATCTAAGACCATTGAAGAAGCCCTACCTGACCCAGACTGGATCATTGCTATGCAGGAAGAATTAGCCCAATTTGATAGAAACCAAATCTGGGAACTTGTACCTAAACCCGTAGATAAGTCCATAATTAACGCCAAATGGGTATTTAGGAACAAATTAGATGATGAGGGTGATATAGTGAGAAATAAGGCAAGACTAGTAGCCAAAGGGTTCAGCCAGGTTGAAGGTTTGGACTATGACGAAACCTATGCACCAGTAGCTAGACTCGAATCCATTAGGATGTTACTGGCTTATGCAGCACATAAAAGATTTAGATTATATCAAATGGATGTCAAGTCAGCCTTTTTGAATGGTTTTATTAAGGAAGAAGTATATGTAAGTCAACCTCCAGGGTTTGAGGACTTAGACAACCCAAACCATGTATTTAGACTGAAAAAGGCATTATACGGATTAAAGCAATCACCTAAGGCATGGTATGAACGGTTATCCAATTACTTGATATCCAAAGGCTTTAACCAAGGTCAAATAGATCAGACCCTATTTGTAAAAACCGTAGAAAAAGACATCTTCATAGCCCAAATCTATGTTGATGATATAATTTTTGGCTCAACCAACTCTAAACTTTTAAAAGAATTTGTTAAACTAATGGAAAATTAATTTGAAATGAGTTTGGTTGGGGAACTTAACTTTTTCTTAGGCTTACAAATCAAAAAAACCAAAGATGAAATCTATATTTATCAAACTAAATATGCTAAGAAATAATTAAAAAAATTTGCATGAAAAATTCAAAAATTATAAATACTCCAATGGCAACTAACATCAACATTGACTCTGACCCAAAAGGAAAACCAATAAACCCAAAGTACTATAAAAGAGCAATAGGTAGCTTACTCTACCTAACTACAAGTCAACCCGATATATTATTTGCAGTAGGTATGTGCGCAGGATACCAATCTTGTGCAAAAGAGTCACACCTAACATATGTTAAAAGGATAGTTAGGTACATTAAAGCTACCCTAAATGTAGGACTTTGGTACCCTAGAACTTGCACCTTTGACCTTTTTGGCTATTCTGATTCAGACTATGCCGGGTGTAAACTAGACAAAAAAAGCACAAGTGGTAGCTGCCAAATTCTAAGTCAATGCCTATTAAGTTGGTCAAGCAGAAAGCAACACTGTGTTGCTCTATCCACTACTGAAGCTGAATACATTGTCCTAGGAGAGTGTGCTTCTCAACTTTTGTGGATGATGCATACACTAAAAGACTATCAACTAGAATACAAAAATACAAAAATTTTAATTGACAATATGTGTTCAATTAATCTAACCAAAAATCCAATTCACCACTCAAGGACTAAACACATAGAGGTAAAACACCATTTTGTAAGGGATCATGTAGCCAAGGATGAAATTGTACTCAACTATGTTGAGTTTAAATCAAACCTAGCTGACATTTTCACAAAAACCTTACCTAAACTTGAGTTCAGTGCACTTAGAAGGCAAATAGGAATGTGTTGGGTAGAATAGATTTTGATTTTCAAATAAGTTCCCTACCTTTATTCTTAAATGTTTTACTTGCTTTCAAAATCATCTTGTGTTTTAAATTCTAGGAAAATTTTGTTTTCAAAATTCTAATTTTACTAGATTTTCAAATTTGGACTTAGCCTAGGCTCTACCTTAGAAATCATGTTCCCCTAGAATTCAGCCAGAGCATCTCACAAACACCTAGGCTTACCTTCATTGTGCTTGAAAAACTTAGAATGGTGTGAGATGCATAGGGTACAGCCTGGACTCAAGAATGCTTATATCTGTGCATCAATATGAGTCTGGGCGTTAAATACCTAATTTACAGTAATCAAGTCAAGTCATCCAGCCCTAGTCAAATCTAAGTGGATCTATTGACTTAACTTGACTAACCAAGTGAAAGTTGTTGTCCTCTAGGTAATCAGCTAGTAGCTAGATGGTTAGACATGTGGCCATGAAATTAAGTGTTTGATTTTTAGGGTTACTCAACTTGCACATTAGGACTCTGATAGCTTACTAAAAGAACTTAGTTAACTTGCAATCAATTTAACTCGACTCATGCTTGGACATTAAGGTTTAAACTTATTGCTCCTCCTTGGCCGTTAAGTATTTTGGAATTCATTATTCGTTTAATATTTTTTAAAAATAGTCTTTGACTTTCTTAATATTTTTTTATATACTCTTCAAAGTATTTTGAAAATTTAGTGAAGTGTATTTTTTCTCTTTCCAAGTTATTGTTCAAAAAGCTTGTTTAAAATTATGAAAATATTTACCAACAAAGCTTTTCGAATCTATCTAGCAGAGTTTGAAAATTTACTTTTCCCCAACGATTTCAACTAAGTTTCAAAATTGGCTAAAGTTATTTTTCAAAGTAAACTTTTTACTAGCTCTTTAAACTTAGTTGAAAGAAAATTATCTCTTTGGACATTTAGCTAAGAGTTTTACAATGAAAATTAATTATAAAAAGCTAAGTGTTTGCAAAGTTCTTAAATTAGCCAAATATCCTTTCTTTAAAGCTAAGTGTTTTCTTTAAAAGTTTTCCCTACAAAGTTTTAAAAGCCAGGTGTTTTAAATGTTATTTTTGGGCTTCAACATGTTCACTAAGTTTTTCCTATAAAGTTTTTTGATATATGGCAAAGGGGGAGAGTTGGACAAAAATTTCAAATTAAGAATAAGAGTTTTCTTATTAAGGGGGAGCCTTAACTTTGAAATTTTTAAATTTACCTTAACTTTTATAAAGTTTAAAATTTCTTTAGCTTGTACTTAACTTGTTACTTAAGTATGCTTACGTTTGTGCTTAAACTTCTTATTTAAATGTGTTCTTTTGTTTATTTATGCATTTTGTTTTACTTAACTTTGAATTTGAGTTGCCATAATCAAAAAGGAGGAGATTGTTGGTGTGGCAAGCATCAGACGATCAAACCCAAGTTTTGATAATGGCAAAGGGTTTAAAGATAAGTCGTCTAGTGATCTAACAGTTTGAATGAGCTTGTAGGAAAAGTCCTAGATGTACTTAGGCAAAAGTCCTAGCTACGGTTAGGCAAGTGGAAAACCCTAGGGGGTGGTAACCCTAGGTCATAGGGGGAAGTAACCCTATGCGAAAAGTCTTAGCGAGTCGAGAGCTTCAGGCAAAAGTCCTAGGGGGTGGTAACCCTTGGTGGAAAGTCCTGGTGTCGCGAACCAGGTGGAAGACTGGACGGGACGGGAAGCGGGAGTCCAGCAGAAAGTCTGGAAGCTTCGAACACTGAGCAAAAGTCCAGTCGATCTGGAGGATCGCACTGGCAACAGGTAAATCTCCTGAGTGGAGTAGGTGAGGGTGCATTCCCCGTAGAGAGAACAGTAGGCATCGGGTCGATCTAGGGTTTCTGGTTGGAAATTCGAAGCCAGACCTGGACAGTCCGATGACTGTCGACTATCATTTGTTATATTGTTTCGGTGCTAACTTTGTTTTGTAGGGTATGTGTTTGGGACTAACACATTTTGCTGGAACAAAGAAGCAACTTTGGCCTCGGATGAACAGTGTCCGAGGCGCCTCCATGGGGCTTGGAGGCGCCTCGGGTGCGAGCCAGCAGAAGTTTGCGCAGAAGACTTGGAGGCACCTCGGACGTCGTTGGAGGTGCCTTGGACCAGGCGTTGGAGGTGCCTTGGAGCAGCTTGGAGGCACCTTTAAAGGGATAAGGCGCGACCGAATCAACGCTTATCACCGCAGCGGACTCGGGGCTTGGAGGCGCCTCGGACAGGCTTGGAGGCGCCTCCAGCACAGCATAAAAGAGGGGTCGACGCAGCAGCTCAGAACAACAATTTCTAAGTGATCAAGCTACAACGTGCTGCTTCAAAAATGCCCTGAAGTGCTGCTACAAGTTCCCGACGACCCAAAGATCTGAAATAACTATTCTGTTGTCAGTATAATTGTTTTTTAATTACGGCATTGATTGTAATTCATTTGTAACCTTTTACCGAGCTTATAGTTGTTGCCCACAGAAAGCGATCAACGATCGCGGGCCTTGGAGTAGTAGTCGCCACAGGCTCCGAACCAAGTAAACACCTTGTGTTTGCGTGTGGTCTTGTTTTCTCTTTTATTTCCGCTGCATTTAATTACTCGTATTTTATGATTCCGAAACGAAATAGCTAGGAGCACTATTCACCCCCTCTAGCGCTTCTCGATCCAACAATGACAAATTTAATAATAAGTGTTATTAGAGTAATAACCTTATTGAATTTTTCTATAATTTTTAGAAATTTTTCTGGAATTAAACAGAGTCCATATGACATATTTAAGGGGATTGAACGATTAGGCTTGGAGGAGGTCAGTTTGGAATTCCAATTAAGTTGGGAGTTGATTGACTAAATTAATCTATAGTGAATTAAATCCTAGGTTTAAATATGTAAACCTAATTTCTCCTCATTTTATATGCCCGACTTCCTTCTTCTCACCCGACACCGCATCCATCTCTCTTCCCTCTCTTCTCTGTGTCGCTGTCGACCACCATGACCCGATGCCGGCCAACAGCCGCCGTAAGACCTGACCGTAGAATGTCGGTGCCAACCACCTCGCGTGATAGCATCGTCGACTCCGGGAGAAGGAAAATCGACGAGGGGATTAGGGAAATCCTATTCCCTTGCTTGTGGAATCGGGAAGAGCTGCAAATCTTGCATCAGAAAGGTCCACCACCTCTTCTTCTTCACTGGATCTTACATCAGGGAGGTCCACTGCCTTCTCCTTTTCACCAGATTTCAGTTCTTTTCCCTCGTAGGTGTAGATCTGCTATCGATCTTTCAGGTGGGATGAACTAGCCATTTCTTTATGTTGTTTCATGATCTTCCCCTTTCTACCGTCGGTTCATTTCTCGACAATCTTTTTAGCTACCTTCTACTTGGTCTCCTGCAAAGAGGAAGTTGTCGGCAAAAATTTACGGTAAGCATGTTTGGTATTTGACGATAGAGACCAAAATTCCATTTTCTATATGGGGTCATGTGTGCTGAGTGGCTTGGCCGACCATTGTAGATCCTATTCCCTTGCTTGTGGAATAGGGAAGAGCGGCATATCTTACATCAGAAAGTGTTAGAACTTTCGAGCCGCAAAAACTACTTTTTACGTTGCGGGAATTCTTAGCCATTGGATCCGTGCGAAGATAAAAATTTTCATGTACTTAGTTTTTCTACTCTAGATATACTTTAGATCTACATGTCGAAGGGATATACCTTTGAAGCGAAGCCCTTCGCAAATCCCGCTCATCCAAGGTTCTTCGGATCTCAAGTGTGTTCAAGTGGACACACCTCTAGAAGTATCCACACGAACAAGAGATGGAGAGAACAAACTAAGAGTGTGCTAGCACCCTTAGAAGTCACGGCAAGGATGAGAGGGAAAGGGAAGAAGAGAGGAGGAGGAAGATCACTTGAATGAGCACATGAAAAAAAAAAATTTCACACACTTGTAACTCCTCTTCTCTTTAAGTGGTCGGCCACTCATGGAAGACCAAGAGTCATGGCTCTTGGTTTTCCTCATGAGGTGGCACACACTTGAGCTAGCTTTGATGAAGAGGAACACCATCATTGGCCGGCCCCATGCCATGTCACAAATGAGGTGGCAAATGGTCAAGTCAAACTTGACCCTTCATCTTCCCTCTTAAGTGAAGTCAAACTTGACCTCTTACCTCCCATGGTTGAACAAATCCAACCTTTGATTCAAGTCAATTTTGACTTAATGAATCTATATTCATTGAATTAAATTGACTCAATGAATCATAATCTAAATTAGACTCATTGGACACATGAATCAAATTGAGTCCAACTCAATTAGTTTAATTTGGATTACTCTTAATCCAATTTGGTTCATCACATGAACCTAATCCTCTAGGTTCATCACATGAACCTAATCCTCTAGGTTCATCAAATGAACCTAATCTCCATCTAATTTCCCTTTGTGTATGACCCTATAGGTTCTTGTAACGTTGGCAATGTTCCTAAACCCATTTAGAAACATAAGTAATGAGCGGTATCTAGCAACACATCATTACTACCCAAGTTACAAGAATGTTGAGATCCAACATTAACTTGTGACTACTAATTGTGACTCTCACAATATATGACAATGTCCTTCTATCGTTGACATCTAGATTGATCAATTGAGGCATATACCATGTCATCCTCTAATCAATCTATATCTTGAACTCCAAGTAGACTCACTCTAATCATATGAGCTCAATATTATTGACTCACTTGGGTATGGCCATGCACTTAGCGGTCTCACACTAAGAATCATGATGTCTCTCCCATCATATAGGAGGGATAGATCCCATCTACATCACTCACATCCCTCCACATAATTTGTTACATACCCAGTAATCACCTTTATAGTCCACCCAGTTACGGGTGACGTTTGACAAAGCCAAAGTATGCAACTCCTTATGTAGGGAACTATGGTGACTTCAGGTCCAAGGACTAATAGTTATACTAATAGTTACATGAGAAAGTATATGATACTCATATAACGATCCATAATCCTTTCTCATGGTAGGCCATTCAGTATACATTCTCCAATGCATACCCATGTGTCAACTTGATATCTCTATATTCATGACTTGTGAGATCAAGTCATCGAGTTGACCTACATGCTAGTCTCAGTGCATTAACATTGTCCTTGAATGTTAATACTTGACTAGGAATGATTAAGAGTAGTGTTCTCTATATCATCTCATTATCGATTCAACCAATCGATTGAAATAGATAAGAACCTTCTACTCAAGGACGATATTATACATAGTTATTTGGCACCAATACAAGTAAGTATAATAACCATAAAGAAATGCCTTTATAAACATATAGGAATATGATACATCAAGTCCATACAACAATCATCACATGATTGGCTCTAGGGCTCTAACTAACAATCTTCCACTAGCACTAGTGCCAATCAGTGTAGGCTCTAAGGCCCAATGACCTAGTGTGACCATCCTGCTTTCTCTATGCCAAAGCCTTGGTCAAGGGATCAGCGATGTTAGCCTCTGTGGGTACTCTACAAATCTTCACATCTCCTCTATCGATAATCTCTCGATTGAGATGGAAGCGCCATAGTATGTGTTTGGTCCGCTGGTGTGAGCGAGGTTCCTTAGCCTGTGCAATTGCTCCATTGTTGTCACAATAGAGCTCTATAGGATCAACTATGCTAGGAACCACTCCAAGCTCAGTAATGAACTTGCGGATCCAAACTGCCTCCTTTGCTGCTTCTGATGCAACAATATACTCAGCCTCTGTTGTAGAATCAACAACTGTGTCCTGCTTCGAACTCTTCTAGCTCACAGCACCATTATTTAAGCAAAACACGAACCCTGACTACGATCTATAATCATCCTGGTCAGTTTGGAAGCTGGCATCACTGTAACCCTTTACAGCTAGCTCGTCATCACCTCCATATATCAAGAAATATTCTTTAGTCCTTCTCAAGTACTTAAGAATATTCTTGACCGCTATCCAGTGACCTTCACCTAGATCTGACTGGTATCTTCTCGTCATGCTCAAAGCATACGAAACATCAGGACGAGTACATAGTATGTCATAGATAATAGATCATATGGCTGAAGCATAAGGGATCTTATCCATGCGGTCTCTCTCCTCTCTAGAAGAGGGACCTTGAGTTTTCGAAAGACTCACACCATGTGACATTGGCAGAAATCCTTTCTTGGAATTTTGCATAGCAAATCGTAGTAATACCTTGTCAATATATGTACTCTGACTTAAGCCAAGCAATCTCTTAGATCTATATCTATAGATCTTTATGTTGGTGTGGGAAGCATCTAACGATCGAACTTGAGTTTTGATAATGGCAAAGGATTCAAAGTTAAGGTGTGTTGTGATCTAACATGTTGAATAAGTATTTCAGGAAAAGTCCTAGCTGCGGTTAGGCAAAGGGAAAAACCCTAGGGGGTGGTAACCCTAGGTCATAGGGGGTGGTAACCCTATGCGGAAAGTCTTGGCAGGTCGATGGCTTCAGGCAAAAGTCCTAGGGGGTGGTAACCCTAGGTGGAAAGTCCTGGTGTCGCGAACCAGGTGAAAGACTGGACTAGCCGGGAAGCGGATGTCCAGCAGAAAGTCCGGAAGCGTCGAGTGCTGAGCAAAAGTCCAGTCGATCTGGAGGATCGAACTGGCAACAGGTAAATCTCCTGAGTGGAGTAGGTGAGGACGTGTTCCCCATAGAGGGAACAGTAGGCGTCGGGTCGACCTAGGGTTTCCGGGGGGAAACCTGAAGTCAGACCCGGACAGTTCGAATGCTGTCAAAACTTTTATTATTATCATTCATTATGTTTCTGTGCTAACTTTGTTTTGCAGGGTATGTGTTTGGGACTAACACATTTTGCAGGAACAAAGGAGCAAGTTACAACTCGGATGAACAGTGTCCGAGGCGCCTCCATGGAGCTTGGAACCAGGAAAAGCCAGCGCAGAAGGTTGGAGGCGCCTTAGATGAAGTTCAAGGCGCCTTGGGTCGAAGGTTGAAGGAGCCTTGGGTAGGCTGAAGGCGCCTTGAACTGGATGAAGTTCGACCAAGTCTGTGCTGATCTCCGCGGATGACTCGGCCTGTTTAAGGTGCCTTGAAGGGCTTCAAGGCGCCTTGAACACCCTTTATAAGGGGTCTCGAGCAACAGCACCAGAACAACGAATTCCAAGTCTTCTCTCTTCAACGTGCTGCTCCGAAAGACGCCCGGAAGTGCTGCAACAAGTCTCCGACGACCCGAAGCTTCAATATTCTACTGTTGTCGTCGGTATAACTAGTTTTTCCAGTTACTTGTACTTCATCTTGTAATCATTTTATCGAGCTTATAGTTGTTGCCCACCGGAAGCGATCAAAGATCGCGGGCCTTCGAGTAGGAGTCGATCAAGGCTCCGAACGAAGTAAAAATCCTCCTGTCTCTGTGTGTTTGTTTTGTTTTATTCCGCTGCTTAATTACTTCGATAATTCTTACGTTTCCGATAATCGAAAAACGATTTAGCCACGAGTGCTATTCACCCCCCCCCTCTAGCACGTCTCGATCCAACAATTGGTATCAGAGCGGGGTTGTTTTAATTTGGTGCAACCACCATTTAAAACATTTTTTTCGTGGTATTTTGTTCGGAGTCAATTAGAATTTAGCCTCATAGCTATATTCTAATTTCTTTTTACGAATCGATTTTTTGCTCGAAGTTGGTGCAACACCACTCGAGCTCGTAATTATTACTATTCTCTTCCCACACTACTAATCCAAGACTCAGTCTTGGAATAGATCTTGTTGTTTTTTGTTCTTTTAGATCTAAATGGCCCAACAAGAAGGATATAGCACCGTTCGTCCCCCACTATTTTCCGGAGAAGACTTCGGATATTGGAAGGGGCGAATGGAAATATATCTAAAGATCCAGTTCGACACCTGGATGATCGTCAAAACAGGATTACAACTACCAACTGGTACAGACAGTAAGCCTACACCCTGTGAAAATTGGTAGCCAGCATTTATCAAAAAGGTGGAAGCTGACGCAAAAGCCACCTGCACCATCCAATGTGGTCTTACCAAAGAAGAGCTCAACAGAGTCGGTCCATTCTCCTCCGCAAAAGAACTATGGGAGAAACTAATCGAACTACACGAGGGCACCTCGGAAACCAAGGTAAGTAAGCGTGATTTGTTATTAAATAAACTATACAATTTGAAAATGCAGGAAGGTGAGACGGCAAGCTCCTTGCACGCCCGAATTCAAGATATCCTGAATTCTCTACATGGAATCGGGCAGAAGGTAGAAAACAGAGATATAATAAGGTATGCCCTTAACTCATTCCCTAGGAGTACACTATGGGCATCAATGGTAGATGCCTATAAAGTCTCTAAGGATTTGTCTTCCTTAAAATTAGATGAATTGTTCAGTGAATTCGAACTCCATGAACAGACTAATGGACGGCCATCCGAGAAAGGGATTGCTTTGGTTGTAGGAACGAGTCGAACACGGGAATCAAGAGGACGAAGAAAAGTTGAATCGAAATTAGAAGACGAATCCGATTCAGAAGATGAACTGGCCGGCGAATTTGTGAATCTTGTAAAGAAACTCTACAAGAAGAAGAAGGGATTCAACAAAAAGGATCTGAAGAAGGCAGTTCAATCCAAGGAGGCCCAATCAAAGACAAAATTTGAAGTCACATGTTACGGGTGCAACCAGAAGGGCCATATCAAGACCAACTGCCCCAATCAAAAGGAAGCCAAGAAGCAAAGAAGAAAGAAGGCTCTAAAGGCAACCTGGGACGAATCTTCTTCGGAGGACGAAGACGATGAACTCAACCAAACAAGTTTACTCGCATTGATGGCCCGGGACCAGATCAGCGAATCCGAGAGCGAGTCAGAAGCCGACTCTGAGGAAAGCCACGGATCCGCATCCGTTTCCGAAGGACCAGACTCCGCTGTAAGTATTCCTAGACTCAATAATTTAGTCAATTATTTACTTCGCAAATTAGTTAAGTCAAATTTGAAAATTAAGTCACTTTTAAGAGAAATAACCACTCTTAAAGGAGTAACTAACTCAAAATCTTTAACTGAAGATTCAACTCAAGTACAACTACTTGAGAAAGAAAATTCAAATCTGAAAAATCAGTTAAACAAGTTAAAAATTACTCTAGAAAAGTTCTCTCTGGGTTCCAAGAATTTGGATCTAATTCTTGGGACACAAAGAGCTGTCTATAATAGAACTGGGCTAGGATACAAAAGTAAAAAAAATATAAATCCTATTTATCTTTAATAAACAAACAAAGTAGTAAATCAGTCCAAGCATGGGTCCCCAAGTCCAAATTGATCAATCAAGTTGGATTTGGTCATTACTGGGTCCCGAAGGATCAAATATACTACCTCGATAGACCACATCGAGGCCGTGATCCAGGGGGAGCAAAAAGAAAAACGATACTAAAAATAAATTAAATTACAAAATCTAAATTTAAAATTCGAAATTAAAAAATACAAAATTAAATTACAAAATCTAAATTTAAAATTAAATTCAAAAATTCAAAAGTCAATAGAAGAATGATCCAGAATAGCTGGCACCCCCAACTAAATTACCCGACTGGGTAACCAAACGTAATCTACCCGGAATGGGTAAACAAGAGTAGACTACCCGGCAGGGTAATTAAGGTTAGATAAACGGGTGAGGTTTAACTTGACCCACGGTACTGGTGAAGTTTTTGGATGATAGTACGTTAGGGAAACTTGGGCATCGCATGTCTAGGAAGATATGGCTTCGACCTGGTGCATTTGGCTAAGTGGAACTGACCGAAGCTACCCTTAAATGGATCCTAACTAGTTAGAACAAGGTTTAGTATTAAGTTCAATGGGTAGGACTATTTGGAAAACCTCGAAGGCATGGTTACTTTAATGAGTTCCTTGTGACTCACCATCGCCCAGAAGTTTATCCAAAGAATGCTTACTTGTTGAACCCAAAGCTAAACCTGAATCTAACACAAAGTTAAACCTTACCTCAAAATTCAACCATAGTTCATCTCACAACAATTATAGGGTTCCCTGATTGACAATTTAGATCGAGTGAGATGACTAAGGAATTAAAAGTTCAAATTCAAAATCTTTTAAAAATCTATTTTAAAAAATATTTCAAAATTATTTCAAAATCTTTTAAAATTATTTAAAAATCTGTTAAAAATTTATTTCAAAAATCTTTTAAAATTATTTCAAAATCTTTCAAAAATTTATTTCAAAAATCTTTTAAAATTATCTCAAAATCTTTTAAAAAATTTATTTCAAAAATCTTTTAAAATTATTTCAAAATCTTTTAAAAAATTTATTTCAAAAATCTTTTAAAATTATTTCAAAATATTTTAAAAAATTTATTTCAAAAATCTTTTAAAATTTATTTCAAAAATCTTTCAAAATTATTTCAAAATCTTTTAAAATTATTTCAAAATCTTTTAAAAATTTATTTCAAAAATCTTTTAAAATTATTTCAAAATCTGTTAAAAATTTATTTCAAAAATCTTTCAAAATTATTTCAAAATCTTTTAAAATTATTTCAAAATCTTTAAAAATTTATTTCAAAAATCTTTTAAAATTATCTCAAAATCTTTTAAAAAATTTATTTCAAAAATCTTTTAAAATTATTTCAAAATCTGTTAAAAATTTATTTCAAAAATCTTTTAAAAATTTATTTCAAAAATCTTTTAAAATTATTTCAAAATCTATTAAAAATTTATTTCAAAAATCTTTCAAAATTATTTCAAAATCTTTTAAAATTATTTCAAAATCTTTTAAAAATTTATTTCAAAAATCTTTTAAAATTATCTCAAAATCTTTTTAAAAAATTATTTCAAAAATCTTTTAAAATTATTTCAAAATCTGTTAAAAATTTATTTCAAAAATCTTTCAAAATTATTTCAAAATCTTTTAAAAATTTATTTCAAAAATCTTTCAAAATTATTTCAAAATCTTTTAAAAGTCTATTTCAAAAATCTTTCAAATTTATTTCAAATTTATTTCAAAATCATTTTAAAATTATTTCAATTTTTTTTTTTTTAAAAAAAAAACTATTTGAAAAATCTTTCAAATTATTATCAAAATGAATTAATTTCAAAATTATTTAAAATTTTTTTTGCAAAGTTTTTTAATGGAATATAAAACATAGTGTCTGCTTCAATCACGCTATCTTTAATCCATTAAAAAGAAACTAATTCAATTACTTCATGTGTAGGAGTTGGATCAATGGATGTTGGATAGTGGATGCTCCAGACATATGACTGGAGATAAATTGAAGTTTTCAAAGCTCAAATTAAAAAAGTTAGGATCAGTTGCATTCGGCAACAATGGTCAACTTAAAGTAATCGGAAGAGGTAATATCGAACTCAGCTCCAAGTTTATTATTAGAAAAGTTCTGTTAGTTGATAATTTCAATTTCAACTTACTAAGTATAAGCCAATTATGTGATAGCGGATACTTAGTCACTTTTGACAAAACTAGGTGTTTAGTCAAAAATATTGAAAATCCTGAAATTACACTTAAGGGACTTAGGAAAAATAATATGTACTCGATTAATCTACCCACATCCTCAATAAAGTGTTTAATAACACAAGAAGAGGAGACTGACTTGTGGCACAGAAGACTGGGTCATACTCACACTAGACTCATTTCAAGAATGAGTCATAACGGTCTAGTTAGAGGTCTGCCCAAACTAAAATTCATTGAAACCTCAATCTGTAATGCTTGTCAACAAGGAAAACAAACTAAGTCAACACACAAACCAACAAATCTAGAAAGAACCAACTCATTACTTGAGCTCCTTCACCTTGACCTATTTGATTCACATGGAGCCAAGTCATTAAGCAAGAACCAATATTGTTTATGTCACGCCCCAGGTAGTCCCTGTCCGAAGAAATTTCGGCAGCATCTCCCCTGTACGGGTGACAATATGAATCCAGAATACATATAATGTATACCTCGGCCACACACGGCCGGAACAATACAATACAAATAAGAAACAAATCACGCAGTTTATATCAACATTCCACACAATTCAATATAAAATCAATCCACGCAGTTTAATAAGGAAAGACGATATAGAATCTCGAAGATATATGTAAACAGCCTACTCCACTACAACGAAGAAAACCAATCCACGAAGTAATGAAAATACAACCGCAGCGGAAAACAAAAGTAGCAAACCCGAATGTTCAATGTAAAATCCACAATACAAACCCACATCACAAGTATACGTATAAAAGCGAATACAGAAAATGATATCTAGAAATCCTCGCGACCAAGGGGCTAGTGACGGGAATCTCTCCTGACGGCCTCAACCTGAAAAATAGTAACAACGGGGTGAGTTCAAGAACTCAGCAGGTAAACCAATAGACATGTACAGCAATATATATCCACCAGTAAAAACCTAAGGTACAGTCTCCTAAACCATAGGATCAATAGTACAGTTCTCTAACCATACAACATACAGTACAGTTTCCTAACAGTACAACCTACGGTACAGTCTCCTAACAGTATAACAGATATGCATAGCTGAAATAAATTGTAATAACCAGCAATAGACATAAAGTACAGTCTATAGCAAGAAAAATAAGAAAATGCATAACTGAAATAAACTGTACTCACCTGCGAGGCTTGTGCAACTGACTGTAAACATAAACAGATAAAGATAGTCAGAGCAAAAGCATATAACCTGTATGCATGTCAATCATATGCAATCACCAAAATGCATCAATCATAATTAATGCAATCTGTGCACACGATGCAAATGACATGGTCACCCCTGACGCCAGTCAGAATCTCACACACAATGGTAAGACCGCGTGGGTAGGGCTGTGACACCGTGCACTCTGCCGTCACTACCCCTGAAGAGTGACCGAGTGGACGGGATGCACCGGAGTACACCTATCCTCCAACCTCAACTATAGGAGGGAGCACGATGCTCTCATCTCCCGGTACGCAATGACGGGGAGGGACCCCGGTGTGCTATCACGCTGCCTATCACACTACCCATGAGTGGAGCCTCCAGCGGAGCACCACCGGGCAACCTACACACCCTGTGTGCTGTGCCACTACCCATGCAGTGGTCACGTGGTGCGCAGGTCAATGTAGTCGGCCGACGAGCTCAACAATAATGGAGTCGTCAATCGCCCAGCATGCAATCATGCGATATGGTGCATGCGGCTACAATATGTCATACCTGAACATATCCTCCATATGTGTAGATGCCAAACAGTCAAACACATATATAACAATGAAAATAAACAGCATAGATCCAAAGACATCACATATAACAATGATGTAAGTATCATGAATCCAAGAGCATGTATCACACATGTAAAGCAACTAATCCAGTAGAGTAGAGCACTATAGATATGCATCTCTATGAACTTATATACACATGGCAAGAGATAAAATATCCAATCCTGAAGTAAAGCAACTAGCAGATGAAGCATGTGATAGGTATCAACTAGCTAAGACCAGGGAAGAAATAATCTACTATCTACCACTAGTAAATATATATAAGCTACACATATCATAAGACATTATCAAAAGATAAGTCAAAGGGTACCCGCCTCAAATAGAAGGTACGATCAAGTAATCCAAGGTCGAGACGCCTGTCTCGAATCAGAGTCCTGTGTCAATCAAACAATATATATTTTATTTAGCTAAATCCAAATGAATAGCTAAATAAAATCCCTAAAACTATATTAGGGCAAAACCCTAATCAATATAATCCCCATTTACCTAATTAATCTACACAACCTAACAGATATCCAATTTCGAAACATGATCTATATCATGTTCCAACCAAAATTCAATTCAAACCTAACCCTAATTCAATACATGAATCTAATTCATCAATACATCATGTACTCAATTACTCCTACAAATACCTTAATTAAGCTGCTGGACTAGATAAGAACCTCAATTAATAGTTACTTTTGATTGCTGAAACCAGAGGAGCTACTGGTTGGGTGCTGCCGAAACCAAGAAAGCCATAGAACCTCACAGACCTAATCCATTGATCCACAGCACAAGTATGTTGCTGCCAGGAAAGGTAGCTACTGTTGGAGAGTTGTCGGAACCAAGAACAACTCCACAGCAAGAACAGAACTTCACCTCACCTCACTGGAATCAATCGGATCAAGAGAAGAGATCAAATAGTGAAGATCACAAATCAAGCAACATACCTAGATTCTACCTTACTTCGACACCTCCACAGTTTCAAGAAAGAAGAAAGCAGTGATCGGCAACAAGAAGAATCCACAGCAATCCGATGCCTTCTCTAATCAAGAATAGAAAGGTCATCACAAGGAAGAACAATTCAACAAGATCATTAAATCTACAGATCCCAATCAATCGGAAATCCTACGACACCTTACCTTAAGGATCGCTGTTAGGTGGTGTTGTTCGATCCAAATCCGGCAAGAAAGGAGACGCGGACTGCTCTGTGAACAACTCGTGGGGGGAAGAATGAAGGGTCGATAGGCTAAAGATGACACGGATCGAGCACCTGTCGTGCCCTAGCCGCCTCGCTGTCGACACTCGGCCGCAGAACTCACCGGACAGAACCCCTCGGCCGAAGAAGATCTCGACTCCGCCGTGCTCCAGCAAGCCCCGGCGATCGAGGATGATCGTCAAAGGAGAAGCTCCGCTCCCGTCGCCTCCGATTCATCCGCGCGAGAGAGAGAGGCCGCGTGAGCAGAGGGGATCGGGGCAGAGAGGGGAGAAGGCTCGGGTTTGGGGGAAACGGCGCTTTGGGAAGAGAATAAAAGAAAAAAGAAAAAGCAATTTATATAATAAACATTTCCTCCCTTAAACGGGTATCCCAAATAGGCTTATCCGAACCTGCCGATCGATCCCCTCAAAACTCTCCGTACGAGCTCAGAAAAATTCCCAGAAAAATTCTAAAAATTCTGGAAAAATTCTATAAGGTTATTTCTCAAATAACCCATTTATTTAAATTTTCCGAGATCTCACAGTTTAGTAATAATTGATGACTATTCTAGGTTTACATGGGTAAGATTCCTAAAAACAAAAGATGAAACCTATGAAACATTTAGTAATTTTTGCAAATTAATAGAAAATGAAAAAGATACTAAAATCAAAAGAATAAGAAGTGATCACGGGGGAGAATTTGAAAATCATATATTTACTCAATTTTGTAAAATAAATGGATATCTACATGAATTTTCATGTCCTATAACCCCTCAGCAAAATGGCCTGGTGGAACGTAAAAATAGAACACTACAAGAAGCCGCCAGAACTATGTTAAATGAATATAATTTAAATCACCAATTTTGGGCTGAAGCCATAAATACTGCAAATCATATTCAAAACAGAATTTTAATCAATAAACATCACAAGAAAACTCCTTATGAACTATATTATCATAAAATTCCTAACTTAAACTATTTAAAAGTATTTGGTTGTAAAGTTCACATTTTAAATACTAAAGATTACTTAGGAAAATTTACACCCAAATCTAACCAAGGAATATTCTTAGGATACTCCTCTACCAGTAGAGCCTTTAGAATATATAATCAAAATACCTTGAAAGTTGAAGAAACAACTAATGTAATATTCGATGAAGAAAATAATTTAACTAATGAAAATATTGACACTAATCCAAGATCAGTAGACGATGATGAAATCCAACCTAATCTTAATGAGTCTGGAGAACAAGGTTCTGACTCACAGATAAGACCAACTAGAATAAGCACTTCTCACCCACCTGACCAAATTTTGGGTGACCCAAACCTTGGAGTCAGAACAAGATCATCCTATAAAAACCTTAGTCAGATCGCTCTAATTTCTAAAATTGAACCTAAAACAATAGAAGAAGCCCTGCCTGATCCAGACTGGATTATTGCTATGCAGGAAGAATTAGCTCAATTTGAGAGAAACCAAGTCTGGGACCTTATACCTAAACCCATAGATAAATCAATAATAGACACCAAATGGGTTTTTAGAAATAAGTTGGATGATCAGGGTGATATCATAAGAAACAAAGTCAGACTAGTAGCCAAAGGGTTTAGTCAAGTTGAAGGATTAGACTACGATGAAACCTACGCACCAGTAGCTAGACTCGAATCCATTCGAATGCTATTAGCCTATGCAGCAAATAAAGGATTTAAATTATTCCAAATGGATGTTAAGTCAGCCTTTTTAAATGGTTTCATCAAAGAAGAGGTCTATGTAAGTCAACCCCCAGGATTTGAAGACTTAGACAATCCTAATCATGTATTTAAGTTAAAAAAGGCCTTGTATGGACTTAAACAAGCCCCTAGGGCATGGTACGAACGGTTATCCAATCACCTTATATCCAAAGGCTTCAACCAAGGTCAAATAGATCCAACTCTATTTGTAAAAACTGTAGATAAAGACATCTTCATAGCTCAAATCTATGTTGATGATATAATTTTTGGATCTACTAACTCTAAATTTCTAAAAGAATTTGTTAGACTTATGGAAAATGAATTTGAAATGAGTATGGTTGGTGAACTTAATTTTTTCTTAAGCTTACAAATAAAACAAACTAAAGATGGAAGTTATGTTTATCAAACTAAATATGCTAAGGAGTTAATTAAAAAATTCTGTATGGAAAATTCAAAAATAATAAATACTCCAATGGCAACCAACATCAATATTGACTCTGACCCAGTTGGAAAACCAGTAGACCCAAAATATTATAGAAGTATAATAGGTAGTTTACTGTATCTAACTGCAAGCCGACCTGATATATTGTTTGCGGTAGGTATGTGCACAAGATACCAATCCTGTGCAAAAGAGTCACACTTAACCTATGTTAAAAGAATACTTAGGTACATTAAAGGTACTCTAAATATAGGACTCTGGTACCCAAGAACTTGCACTCTTGACCTTCATGGCTATTCTGACTCAGATTACGCTGGATGCAAGTTAGATAGAAAAAGCACAAGTGGCAGTTGTCAATTTATAGGGCAATGCCTTGTAAGTTGGTCAAGTAGAAAGCAACATTGTGTTGCTTTATCTACCACTGAAGCTGAATATATAGCCTTAGGTGAATGCGCATCTCAATTGCTATGGATGATGCATACTCTTAAAGACTATCAACTAGAATATCATAAAACAAAAATTTCAATTGATAATATAAGTTCAATAAATCTAACAAAAAATCCAATTCATCACTCAAGGATCAAACATATAGAGGTGAAGCATCATTTTGTAAGGGATCATGTAGCTAAGGGTGATATTATACTCAACTATGTTGAGTCAAAATCAAACCTAGCTGACATTTTCACAAAACCCTTACCTGAACTTGAGTTCAGCTCTCTTAGAAGACAAATAGGTATGTGTTGGGTAGAATAGATACTATAACATTATATTCTTGCATCCTTTTATAAATTCTAGGTAAAATCTTGATTTTGTCAAAATTCCTACTTTTCTAGAATTTCAAAAATTGGACTTAGCCTAGGATTTTTCCCTAGAAATCATGTTCCCCTAGGACTCAGCCAGAGCATCTCACAAACACCTAGGTTTACCTTGATTGTGTTTGTAAAACATAGAACGGCGTGAGATGCATAGGGTACAGCCTGGACTCAAGAATGCTTATATCTGTGCATCGATATGAGTCTGGGCGTTAAATATGCAATAAACATTAATCAAGTTAAGTTCTCCAGCTCTAGTCAAGTCTATCTGGACCAAATTAACTTAACTTGACTAACCAAGTGAAAGCTATTGTCCTGTAGACAATAAGCAAGTAACTCAAGGTTAGACAGTTGGCAAAGGATACTCAATCTTTTAGTTAAAAACGCCTATACTTTAGGGCTCTGATACTTGATCAACACCAATTACATTTCAACTTGACACATGCTTGGACTTAAGGACCAACTGAATAAATAACCTAAATTAAATCTTTTAGCTACTCTCTCTCTACAACTTAAAAATTAACAAGTTTTTTCATTAAGCTAAGTCACTTTTCACTTAAGATAAACCTTCAAAGTTCAATGTTTGCAAAAGGCTTAGCTAAGTGGTTCATAGAGCAACTTTCAAATTTTTTTCAAACTTAGCCAACCTTGAAACCTAACGTTATATATTATTGCTAAGATATTTTCTAGGTTACCTTTCAGATAGTGTTGCAAAATTTTAACTCAGTACTGTCAAAATTTTAGGTGAAAAGTTATTTTTCAACTTAGCACTTATCCTGTTGTTTTGTCTAATTCATTTTTCAAAAAGAAAAATTGAAACTGGCTTATTTTTTGATAAGGCAAAGGGGGAGAATGAGAAAATTCAAAAGTAAAATTTTAATAGAAAATTCAAAAGTAAACTTTAAAAAGTAAAAAAAATTTAAAAAGGAAACCCTGTATTAAGGGGGAGTTTCACAAAAGTTTAAGTGTTAGCTTAAGTTAGGCGTTGATTTGATTTTATATACTTAAGCCTGCTCACTTAAAACTAGTTTATGCATTTGTTTTTACTTAACTTTGAATTTGGGTTGCCATAATCAAAAAGGGGGAGATTGTTGGTGCGAGAAGCATCTAACGATCGAACCTGAGTTTTGATAATGGCAAATGATTCAAAGTTAAGGTGTGTTGTGATCTAACATGTTGAATAAGTATTTCAGGAAAAGTCCTAGCTGCGGTTAGGCAAAGGGAAAAACCCTAGGGGGTGGTAACCCTAGGTCATAGGGGGTGGTAACCCTATGCGAAAAGTCTTGGCAGGTCGATGGCTTCAGGCAAAAGTCCTAGGGGGTGGTAACCCTAGGTGGAAAGTCCTGGTGTCGCGAACCAGGTGAAAGACTGGACTAGCCGGGAAGCGGATGTCCAGCAGAAAGTCCGGAAGTGTCGAGTGCTGAGCAAAAGTCCAGTCGATCTGTAGGATCGAACTGGCAACAGGTAAATCTCCTGAGTGGAGTAGGTGAGGACGTGTTCCCCATAGAGGGAACAGTAGGCGTCGGGTCGACCTAGGGTTTCCGGGGGTAAACCTGAAGTCAGACCCAGACAGTTCGAATGCTGTCAAAACTTTTATTATTATCATTCATTATGTTTCTGTGCTAACTTTGTTTTGCAGGGTATGTGTTTGGGACTAACACATTTTGCAGGAACAAAGGAGCAAGTTACAACTCGGATGAACAGTGTCCGAGGCGCCTCCATGGAGCTTGGAGGCGCCTCGGGTGCGAACCAGGAAAAGCCAGCGCAGAAGGTTGGAGGCGCCTTAGATGAAGTTCAAGGCGCCTTGGGTCGAAGGTTGAAGGCGCCTTGGGTAGGCTGAAGGCGCCTTGAACTGGATGAAGTTCGACCAAGTCTGTGCTGATCTCCGCGGATGACTCGGCCTGTTTAAGGCGCCTTGAAGGGCTTCAAGGCGCCTTGAACACCCTTTATAAGGGGTCTCGAGCAGCAGCACCAGGACAACAAATTCCAAGTCTTCTCTCTTCAACGTGCTGCTCCGAAAGACGCCCGGAAGTGCTGCAACAAGTCTCCGACGACCCGAAGCTTCAATATTCTACTGTTGTCGTCGGTATAACTAGTTTTTCCAGTTACTTGTACTTCATCTTGTAATCATTTTATCGAGCTTATAGTTGTTGCCCACCGGAAGCGATCAAGGATCGCGGGCCTTCGAGTCGAAGTCGATCAAGGCTCCGAACGAAGTAAAAATCCTCCTGTCTCTGTGTGTTTGTTTTGTTTTATTCCGCTGCTTAATTACTCCGATAATTCTTACGTTTCCGATAATCAAAAAATGATTTAGCCACGAGTGCTATTCACCCCCCCCCTCTAGCACGTCTCGATCCAACACTTTATGCCTAGAATACGGGCTGCTTCACCTAAGTCCTTCATTGAGAAATAATTCCCTAGCCAAGTCTTTACAGACTGTAGCAAAGGGATGTCATTCCCAATGAGTAGTATGTCATCCATATACAATACAAGGAAAACAATGTTAGTTAGAGCCCTAGAGCCAATCATTTGATGATTGTATGGACTCATTGTATCATATTCTTGTATATTAATAAAGGCATTTATTTGGTTATTATACTTGTTTGTATTAGTGCCAAATAGACTAAGTATAATAGCGTCCTTGAGTAGAAGGTTCATACCTATATCAATCGATTAGTTGAATCGATAGTGAGATGATATAGGGAACACTACTCTAAATCATTCCTAGTCGAGCATTAACATTCAGGGACAATGTTAATGCAATAAGACTAGCATGTAGGTTAGCTCGATGACTTGATCTCACAAGTCATGGATATAGAGATATCAAGCTGACACATGGGTATACATTGGAGAATGTATACTGAATGACCCGCCATGAGAAAGTATCATGGATCGTTATATGAGTGTCATATACTTTCTCATGTGACTATTAGTATGACTATTAGTCCTTAGACCTGAAGTCACCATGGATCCCTACATAAGGAGTTATGTACTTTGGTTTCGTCAAACGTCACCCGTAACTGGGTGGACTATAAAGGCGATTACTGGGTATATAACGAATTATGTAGAGGGATGTGAGTGATGTAGATGGGATCTATCCCTCCCATATGACGGGAGCGACTTCGGTATTCTTGATAGAGTGAGACCACTGAGTGCATGGCCATGCCCAAATGAGTCAACATTAGATGTTGAGCTCATTTGATCGAGTGAGTCTACTTGGAGTTCAAGATTTAGATTGATTAGAGGATGACACGGTCTATGCCTCATATTGATCAATCTAGATGTCAAGGATAGAAGGACACTTGTCATATATTTTGTGAGGAGTCACAATTGGTAGTCACAAGGTGATGTCGGATCTCGACATTCTTGTAACTTGGGTAGTAATGATGTGTTGCTAGATACCGCTCATTACTTATGCTCCTAAATGGGTTTAGGGCATTGCCAACGTTACAAGAACCTATAGGGTCACACACTAAGGACAATTAGATGGAGATTTGGTTCATATGATGAACCAAGAGGATTAGATTCATTTGATGAATCATATTGGATTAAGAGTAATCCAAATTGGGCTAATTGAGTTGGACTCAAGTTGATTCATGTATTTAATGAGTCTAATTTAGATTATGACTCATTAAATCAACTTAATTTAATGAATTAGATTCATTATATTAAGTTGGCTTGAATCATATGGTTGGATTAGATCAACCATGAGAGAGATTTGATCAAGTTTGACTTGATTTGAGAGGAAGAGAAAAAGTCATGTTTGACTTGACTTTTTGCCACATCACTAGTGAGTTGGCAAGATGTGGACCAATAGGATTGCTCCACATCATCAATGTGTGCCACCTCATGGAGGTTACAAGCCTCCATAGCATTTAATGTGGCCGGCCCACATTAAATGAGGAGGTTACACTTGTTGCCATGTCATTTAGTGAGGTGGCAAGATGTGGACCAATAGTGTTGATCCACATCATCCTATAGTGCCACCTCATGGGGGTTACAACTCTTAATGGTCTCCAAATTAATTGGAATTAATGTGGAGAGTTACACCTCCAAGAGGTGGCCGGCCACTCTAGTGGGGAATGAAAAAAAATATTCATTTTTCATTCAAGTGTGATTAAGTCATCTTCTTCCTCTAGAGCTCTCTCTTCTCCCTCTCCTCCTCTCTTGGCCGAACAAGACAAGGTGCTAGCACACCGTTGTTTGGTCTTCTCCATCAAGGATTGTTCGTGTGGATACTTCTAGAGGACCGTACACTTGACGGTCTAGAGATCCAGCACCTTGGACGAGCGGGAACGCGAAGGGCTTCGCTACAAGGGTAATGATCTTAACTTTAGTGTAGATCTAAAGTTTTTACAAACTCGTACAAGAAAAAGGTTTTTTGAAAAGTTTTGTTTACGAATCTTTGCACGAGATCCATGGCTTTGGGTGACTCGGGGTTTCCGCGACGCGAAAAAGCGGTTTCGCGGCCCGAAAAACCCAACAAACAACTATGCTCCCAACAACCTTCTTGTAGACACAGGGTTCATCTTCATTCTTGATGAAATCAAACTATTTGATTGCATCATCGAATCGAAGATTCCAACTCCGAGAAGCTTGCTTTAGTCCATAAATGGACTTATGCAGCTTGCATACTCTGTCAGTATGCTGTGGATCTAGAAAACCCTCAAGTTGTGTCATGTACACATCCTCGAGCAAGTTTCCATTCAGAAACGTGATTTTGACATCCATTTGTCAGATCTCATAATCGTGGTATGCTGCAATAACAAGCATGATCCAAATGGACTTTAACATCGCTACTGGAGAAAAAGTTTCATCATAGTCAATACCATGAATTTGTTTGAAACCTTTAGCTACCAGACGAACCTTATATATAAGTCCATCCATGTCAGTCTTTCTCTTAAAGACCCACATACACCCAATGGGTTTGACCCCTTCAGGTGGATCAACCAAAGTCCATACTTGGTTGGTTTACATGGATTCCATCTTGGATCTCATGGCCTCTGGCCATTTCTCAGAATCTGGGCTCATCACAGCTTCCTGATAGGAGGTAGGCTCATTCTCAACGAGCATAACGTCATCATGGTCAGACAAGAGAAATGAGTATCTCTCAGGTTGACTACGTACCCTATCAGACCTACAAAGAGATAGGTCTACTTGAACTGGTTGTTGTTCCTCAACTCCTTGTGGAACAATCTCATCATTCACAATACTTTGTGGTTCCAGTTCAACTTCCACCAAGGCTTCAGTGCCATGGTCCATATCCTGAACTTCTTCAAAATTGAACATACTCCCACTAGTTTTTCTAGAAACAAAATTCCTTTCTAGAAATATCCCAGTCTTAGCCACAACTACTTTGTGTTGACTGGGAATGTAGAAGTATCCCTTCGTTTCCTTGGGATATCCTATAAAATAGAACTTATCAAATTTGGGTCCCAATTTGTCCGAGACTTGACGTCGAACGTAAGCCTCACAACCCCAAATCCTCATAAAACACACTTGGGCATATCTCCCAGTCCATATCCTATATGGTGTCTTTATCACAGCCTTAAATGGAACACGGTTAAGTATGAAGGCTACTGTGTCTAGAGCATAACCCCAAAGAGATATAGGAAGATTTGTTTGACTCATCATAGATCGCACCATATCTAATAGGGTACGATTTCTCCTTTCATATACACCATTCCACTGTGGTGTTCCAGGAGAAGTGAGTTGGGATAGAATCCCACACTCAGCTAGATAGTCACAAAACTCATGGCTAAGGTATTCACCACCTCAATCTGATCGAAGTATCTTAATACTTTTGCCAAGTTGGTTTTGTACTTCATTCTTGAATGCTTTGAACTTTTCAAAGGATTCAGACTTATGTGTCATCAAATACACATAATCATATCTATCGAAGTCATCAGTAAATGTAATGAAGTACCTATAACCACCTCTAGCAGTGATATTGAAAGGGCCACATACATCACTATGTATAAGTCCTAGCAAGTCAGTCGGTCTCTCGCTGTGTCCACTAAAGGGAGTCTTGGTCATCTTGCTCAGTAGGCATGACTCGCATGTCTCATATGATTCAAAATCAAATGAGTCCAGCAAACCATCTTTATGGAGCTGGGATAAGCGTTTGTCATTTATATAACCTAAGTGACAATGCCAGAGATAGGTTTGGTTCATTTCATTTGACTTGAACCTTTTGGTACTTATGTTATAGATGGGGTTCTCTAAGTCTAGAATGTAGAGTCCGTTCATCAGAGGTGCACTACAATAGAACATATCGTTTAAATAGACGGAACAACATTTTTTTTTATTATAAACGAAAAACCTTTCTTGTCTAAATAAGAAACTGTAATGATGTTCTTGGTAAGAGTAGACACATAACTACATTAATCTAATTCTAGTACAAGCCTAGAGGGCAGAGATAGATAGTAAGTCCCTACATCAACAGCAGCAACCCGTGCTCCATTGCCTACTCGTAGGTCCACCTCGCCCTTTGTCAATGCCCTGCTATTTCTCAGCGCCTGCACATTAGTAGAAATGTGAGAAGCACATCCGGTATCCAATACCCATGATGCAGAAATAGATAAATTGACTTCTATAACATATATACCTGAAGTAAAAGTCTCACTTCTCTTCTCCTTGAGATCTTCTAGATATACTTTGCAGTTCCTCTTCCAGTGCCCGGTTTGACTGTAGTGGAAGCAGGTAGCATCCTTGTCAACAACCAGTAGGCCATATAGAGTGTATAACAAACATACCCTAAAAGTTGAAGAAACGATAAATGTAATATTTGATGAAGATAATAAAATAACAAATGAAAATAATACAGAAAATCTTAACCCAAGAATTATTGATGATGATGAAATTCAATCTAACACTAATAAACCAGAGGAACAAACTTCTGACCCAAATATAAGACCAACAAGAGTAAGTATTTCTCATCCACCTGACCAAATTTTGGGTGATCCAAACCTAGGAGTTAGAACTAGATCTTCCTAGAGAAACCTGAGTCAGATTTCCCTTATTTCTAAGATTTAACCTAAGACCATTGAAGAAGCCCTACCTGACCCAGACTGGATCATTGCTATGCAGGAAGAATTAGCCCAATTTGATAGAAACCAAATCTGGGAACTTGTACCTAAACCCGTAGATAAGTCCATAATTAACACCAAATGGGTATTTAGGAATAAATTAGATGATCAGGATGATATAGTGAGAAATAAGGCAAGACCAGTAGCCAAAGGGTTTAGCTAGGTTGAAGGTTTGGACTATGACGAAACCTATGCACCAGTAGCTTGACTCGAATCCATTAGGATGCTACTGTCTTATGCAGCACATAAAGGATTTAGATTATATCAAATGGATGTCAAGTCAGCCTTTTTGAATGGGTTTATTAAGGAAGAAGTATATGTAAGTCAACCTCCAGGGTTTGAAGACTTAGACAACCCAAACCATGTATTTAGACAGAAAAAGGCATTATATGGATTAAAGCAAGCACCTAGGGCATGGTATGAACGGTTATCCAATTACTTGATATCCAAAGGCTTTAACCAAGGTCAAATAGATCTGACCCTATTTGTAAAAACCATAGAAAAAGACATCTTCATAGCCCAAATCTATGTTGATGATATAATTTTTGGCTCAACCAACTCTAAACTTTTAAAAGAATTTGTTAAACTAATGGAAAATGAATTTGAAATGAGATTGGTTGGGGAACTTAACTTTTTCTTAGGCTTATAAATCAAACAAACCAAAGATGGAATCTATATTTATCAAACTAAATATGCTAAGGAGTTAATTAAAAAATTTGGCATGGAAAATTCAAAAATTATAAATACTCCAATGGAAACTAACATCAACATTGACTCTGACCCAGAAAGAAAACCAGTAGACCCAAAGTACTATAGAAGTGCAATAGGTAGCTTACTCTACCTAACTGCAAGTCGACCCGATATATTATTTGCAGTAGGTATCTGCGCAAGATACCAATCTTGTGCAAAAGAGTTGCACCTAACATATGTTAAAAGGATACTTAGGTATATTAAAGGTACCCTAAATGTAGGACTTTGGTACCCTAGAACTTGCACCTTTGACCTTTTTGGATATTCTGATTCAGACTATGTCGGGTGTAAACTAGACAGAAAAAGTACAAGTGGTAGCTGCCAAATTCTAAGTCAATGCCTAGTAAGTTGGTCAAGAAGAAAGCAACACTGTGTTGCTCTATCCACTACTGAAGCTAAATACATAGCCCTAGGAGAGTGTGCTTCTCAACTTTTGTGGATGATGCATACACTAAAAGACTATCAACTAGAATACAAAAATACAAAAATTTTAATTGACAATATGAGCTCAATTAATCTAACCAAAAATCCAATTCACCACTCTAGGACTAAACACATAAAGGTAAAACACCATTTCGTAAGGGATCATGTAGCCAAAGGTGAAATTGTACTCAACTATGTTGAGTCCAAATCAAACCTAGTTGACATTTTCACAAAACCCTTACCTGAACTTGAGTTCAGTGCACTTAGAAGGCAAATAGGAATGTGTTGGGTAGAATAGATTTTGATTTTCAAATCAGTTTCCTACCTTTATTCTTAAATGTTTTATTTGTTTTCAAAATCATCTTGTGTTTTAAAAATTTGAGGAAAAATTTTGTTTTCAAAACTTCCAATTTTACTAGATTTTCAAATTTGGACTTAGCCTCGGCTTTATCTTAGAAATCATGTACCCCTAGAATTCAGTCAGAGCATCTCACAAACACCTAGACTTACCTTGATTGTGCTTGAAAAACTTTGAATGGTGTGAGATGCATAGGTTACAGCTTGGACTCAAGAATGCTTATATCTGTGCATTAATATGAGTCTAGGCGTTAAATACCTAATTTACAGTAATCAAGTCAAGTCATCCAGCCCTAGTCAATTCTAACTGGATCTATTGAGTTAACTTGACTAACCAAGTGAAAGCTGTTGTATTCTAGGCAATCAGCTATTAGCTAGATGGTTAGACATGTGGTCAAGAAATTAAGTGTTTGATTTTTAGGGTTACTCAACTTGCACATTAGGGCTCTGATACCTTACTAAAATAACTTAGTTAACTTGCAATCAATTTAACTCGATTCATGCTTGGACATTAAGGTTTAAACTAATTGCTTCTCCTTGGTCGTTAAGTATTTTAGAATTCATTATTCGTTTAAATATATTTTAAAAATAGTCTTAGACTTTCTTAATATTTTTTTTATATACTTTTCAAAGTCTTTTGAAAATTTAGTGAAGTTTATTTTTTTCTCTTTCCAAGTTATTGTTCAAAAAGCTTGTTCAAAATTAAGAAAATATTTACCAACAAATATTTTTGAATCTATCTAACAGAGTTTGAAAATTTATCTTTTCCCAAATATTTCAACTAAGTTTCAAAATTGGCTAAAGTTATTTTTCAAAGTAAACTTTTTACTTTAAACTTAGTTGTAGGAAAAGTCCTAAGTGTACATAGGCAAAAGTCCTAGCTGCGGTTAGGCAAGTGGAAAATCCTAGGGGGTGGTAACCCTAGGTCATAGGGGGGGTAACCCTATACGGAAAGTCTTGGCGGATCGAGAGCTTCAGGCAAAAGTCCTAGGGGGTGGTAACCCTAGGTGGAAAGTCCTGGTGTCGCGAACCAAGTGGAAGACTGGACGGGCCGGAAAGCGGGAATCCAGCAGAAAGTCCGGGAGCTTCGAACTCTGAGAAAAAGTCCAGTCGATCTGGAGGATCGCACTGGCAACAGGTAAATCTCCTGAGTGGAGTAGGTGAGGACGCGTTCCTCGTAGAGGGAACAGTATGCGTTGGTCGACCTAGGGTTTCCGGTTGGAAATCCGAAGTCAGACCCGGATAGTCCAATGACTGTCGACTATCATTTGTTATATAATATCTGTGCTAACTTGGTTTTGCAGGATGTGTGTGTAGACTAACATGTTTTGCAGGGCCAAAAACTAGAGTTTAGCCTCGAAGGAACAGTGTCCGAGGCGCCTCCATGGAGCTTGGAGGCGCCTCGGGTGCAAGCCGAAGCCAACTGTCCAGAGGAGCTGGAGGCGCCTCGGATGAAGCTGGAGGCGCCTCGGACCAAGGCTGGAAGGCGCCTTAAGGAGGCTTGAAGGCACCTTGAACCAGATAAGGTTCGACCTGGTCTATGCTGATCCACCCGTGCGACTCAGCGGGCTGAAGGCACCTTGGACAGGCTTGGAGGCACCTCCAACACAGCATAAAAGAGGGGTTGAGGCAGCAGCTCAGAACAACAATTTCTAAGTGATCAACCTACAACGTGCTGCTTCAAAAACGCCCTGAAGTGCTGCTACAAGTTCCCAACTAACCAGAGATCCGAAATAACTATTGTCGTCGGTATAATTGTTTTTTTAATTACTACATTGGTTGTAATTCATTTGTAACCTTTTACCGAGCTTATAGTTGTTGCCCACAGAAAGCGATCAACGATCGTGGGCCTTGGAGTAGGAGTCGCCACAGGCTCCGAACAAAGTAAACATCCTGTGTTTGCGTGTGTTCTTGTTTTCTCTTTTATTTCCGCTGCATTTAATTACTCGTATTTTATGATTCCGAAACGAAATAGCCACGAGCGCTATTCACCCCCCCCCCCCTCTAGCGCTTCTCGATCCAACATACTGTACTGGGTGGTTTGGGTGCTCAGACCCTGTCTAGGAGCCTAGACTTGGTCCAAGCATTTGGACAAGTCAACACCTAGTTGACCTGTCCGACTATTGCTCTGATCGCTTGGGTGATTCTCTGACTATCCAGAGTTAAGCTCACTTGAACCCAACTCAATCATTCTCTTCTCAAGCAGTCTTTTGCTCCAACTTCTCATCCCTTGGAAGTGTCGCGCACGTCCTTCTCGCTCCATCGGTGTACTCTTACACAGCTTCTTGTCCCTCGGATGCACCGAGCCAGTTGATTCACTTCCTGTGCCATCCTTCTCATCTCCTGCATCTTCTACTCAACTTCTTGTAATTCTAAGTCCCTGCACACTAAAACACAAGGCATCAAAAACACAGAGCATAACTTAACCCGATTGATCACATCAAAACTCACTCAAGGTACTTACAATCACCCCCTTTTGAATGTGCATCAGCCCAAGTTAAGTTAGGATAATAAAATATTATTGCAATTATGTATAAGTAAAATATTACAATTTAAGTACAAGTAAAATATTGCAATTAACTCCCCTTAACCCCCTAAATTTTTCTCCCCCTTTGACCATATCAAAAAATAAGGGTAAATAGAAAAAAATCTGAAATTATACTAAGGGTGATTGAAACAGTGATCAAGGTAAAAAAAAATTCAAGAATTATTTTTTAAATATTTGAATTTCTAAAATTAAAAATTAGTTTGTCAAAAAAAAAAATTAAATCTTTAAAAAATTTTGAAATTTTTTATGAATGTTAACCAGAAATATTCGGATTAGGATAAAAATTTTCTCAAAAAATATTAATATATCTTAATAGAGATAATTCATTTAATACAGAAACATGTATTTTTAGAAAATAAATATTTAAAAAGATATTTTTACCTCTAAAAATCTTCCTAATTTTTTTGAGTGCGTAAAATAAAAATTTTATCCACATAAAAATTAAATTTTCATTAATTTTTAATATTCAAAATTAATCTCTTGGTAATTAATTTATAAAAATTATTTATCAATAAAAAATTCCAAAAATATTTTTGCTAATAGAAAATCTATGGTTTTATCATAATAAAAGTTTTGAGGATTAAATTTGAATAGTTAGTTTCTATGAAAAATAACATATCAATTAAGTTAAACAAAAAATTCTAATCTAGCAAAGTTATTATCAATTTGAAGGAAATTTAGATTGGGCTTACTTTTGAACCTAATATAGGTTACTACTTACTAGATTAAACAGAAATTTTCTTAGAATTAGATTTCTTAGTACTTTTATAATTTGACTCTTGTGATATCTAAAATATCAGTTTCGTCCTACATTATTTCTAAGGTTCGAAACATATAAAATATTTGAACATGCATGATCTTTTTTCATTTTTTTTCTATTTGATCCTTTAATTTTTCATTTTCAACTTTCAATTTTTCCAAATCTTCTAATCGGCATGCATTTGCTAAGGTAACTTTTAATTAAGCATTTTCCTCTTTTAATTGTGCATATTTTGATTTTAGTTTCGATGAACTTCTAGAAAGCATTCTTGTAAATTCATACAATTTATCGGGAGGTAGAGAACGTACCGCACTTACCATGTCGGTCTCAAAATTCGACGCTCCCCCTTTATTTATTATATGGATTGTAGAACCAGAATCAATCCACTTCTAGAAAGCATTCTTATAAATTCATACAATTTATCGAGAGGTAGAGAACGTACTTCACTTACCATGTCGATCTCAAAAAAGGTATTCCTATTAGATTCATAATAGACAAATGAGATAGAAATACCTTTTTCAAACTAATCCTTAAATTTAGAACAATCATTCTTTTTATAGAAGAAACACTTAGATTCCTTCTTGATGTCACGTTGGGATGAAATCTTTCCTTTCCCTTTTCCCTTAACTATGGCCTATTTTTGTGGTCAGGTTAGGATGGAATCTTCCCTTTCCCCTTTCCCTATTTTTGAGGTCAGGTTAGGATGGAATCTTCCCTTTCCCCTTTCCCTTGACTATGGCCTATTTTTATGGGTTCCCTTGTGCAGTCATAAGAATGTTACCTTTTGAATTCTCATTAGGATTATCTCCCTTGTCTATTGCCATCTCGGATTCAGATTTAGACTCTTGTTCTTACTCTAATTCAGATCCATCAGCCACCTCCTCAGCCATTAGTGTAATGAAGTGGATTTGGTCTTGCTCTTTTGAGTCTGACTCTAAGGATAAATCTCTGGATTCAGACTCGAGTTTGAACTCACTTTTACCTTGATCTTCTAGCCTCAACGGTGCCTTATGAAGCTTGATCAATTGGGTCCATAACTTGAATGCATTCTTGTAATTTTCTAGTACATACACAATTTTGTTAGGCAAAATACTAATTAAAATACTCATTACCTTTGTGTTTGCTTCTGAGTTTTGAAAGGGTTGTTTCATTGTAATCCAGTTGTCAAAATTCTTACTTCCTATGAAAGATTCCACTCCTTGCCTCTAACAATTGGAGTAGACTTGATCATACAACAAAGGTTTATAGATGCTTCTCCCTTCTTAATGGGATATCGACATTCTTGCAAGAAAAAGAAAGAAAACAAATTTCTAAGACTTTCATCTTGGGATTAGTAGTGAGAGATAAAAAGAGATAAGTGTATAGTAAAAAGAAAAATCTTTTTAAAGATTGAAAAAGTTTTAAAATTGCTTTAAAACTATTAAGTAAATTCAGAGCAACCCACTCTAATACCAATTGAATGGTCAAGATGAAGTGATAGAGGGAGGGTGAATATCGCTAGTTTAAGACTTTTTCTTTTATTGAAATAAACAAATCAAAGTAAAGCAGCAGAAAATAAAAGAAGACTCGAGTGGTTAATTAGTTCAGAGCCTATGTTGACTCTTACTCCAACACCCGCGATCCTTGATCACACCAATGGGTAATTCACTATAATTTTTCTTTATGAAATCCTTAAAAAAGAAGTAATTTGTACAAATGCAAAGTATAAGATAGTAACATCCTACTATCTTATTTAAAATTAAGTACAATGCAAGCTAAATTAAAGTATACTGAAAATGAATAAAGAAAAAGATTGTCAGCACTTTATTGGACCAATAGCTTTCTTGAAGATGACTAACAGAGTAGCACGAATGAGAGCTTTAGCACAAAGTGAATTGGAATTGAGTTGACTACTTTGGACCTCGAGCTCCCCTTTTATTATCCTGGTTCGATCAATCAAAAAGTTGTATAGTCGACTGATCCTTTTGGTCAACTGATCACCCTATCGGTCAACAGAACACGTGTCCTTCCTTCTTCACTGAGATCCCATCTTCACGTAATTAAGAGCATTAATTGTTTGGTCGACCGATCACCTTGTTCGATTGACTAAACAGAGCACTTTCCAAGTTAGCCGTGATTCGCCATTAAGTCTTCATTAATGAAATAATCATTTGGTCGGCCAATCCCTAGGTTCAGTCAAGCAATCAGCCTATCTTCCATTTTTACTTTAGCTCGATCTAATAATTGCTCTATGTAAACTTTGTTTGGTCGACTGATCCATGGGTTCGATCGACCGATCCGGCCGGTTCCTATAAAACATTATTAAACAAAATGTATTACTATAAAACAAAGTTAGGACAGTAATATATGATGCATGATTAGTAATTAACAGTAGAACTGTCTTGTTCTCAACTTGGAAATCTTCTTGATTTCTTCAGTTGAATCAATGGCCTAGGGTTTGTTCCTTTTCAAAGCACGACCTCACTATCGTTCCTCTCTAGTTTCTTACCTCAACCTACTTTCCAAACATTTGTCCTCTAGACATGTTTGCACTTTCTCTGCTCAGTGTCTGATCACCTAATCCACTAAGACTTTTTCCTACAATACTACATTTGCCAGTAACAATAATAGTAATATAGAATACTATGGTAAAACTAAATTTAGATTTACTTAGATCCGCTGGTCTGGTCAACTATACGCAGTCGACTAGAAACCATTCAATCAACCTTGCTTAGAGTTCACTCCTCTAAGACTTCTCGTTATCTAAGGTTACCTCCCCATATTGTTTTCTCCATATGGCTTCACTTACTAGGACTCAGCATTGGATCAACCCGCCAGAGATTCGATATAAGGTCCTCTATACCTATCGAATCTTTCTACCTAGTTTCCATGATCTATCGAGATTTCTCTTGCCTAGCCACAACTAAGACTTCCCTTGTCTAACCGTAGTTAGGACTAGTCACTTGATTGACTTCTCTCCCTTGTCTAGCCACAACTAGGACTTTCCTTAATCATTCTCCATTAAATATATTCGTTGGACAATAAAACCTTAGAGGTTAATTTCACAAACACTCTTCATTCACACAACACTCATTTCTATTGTTTACTGCTTTCCTAGTCTTTTCTATACTTAATTGTTGTAAGATACTACTCCGCTAGAAGGAGATTTTTAGTGGAGCTTTCAAAGTCTTGGAGTAACAACTTTTCCGATTGTAACCAAGTAAATCATTCTTGTTCACTATTATTTCATGCTTTAATTTCTAATTAATTAACATGTTTTTCTTTGCTAAATTCAGAAAGGAAAAGAAAGTGTTGATTTTATTTTTAGGGTAATTCACCCTCTCTTGCCAGCCACACCAGGACCAACTAGTGGTATCAGAGCCCAACCATTTCAGAAGAACTAACTGTCGACTGAAGCACCAAGACGATGGCTGGATCTAGCATTCACCCACTAAAGTTTGAGGGGGAGTTTGCGATGTGGAAAAATATAATGGAGGTATTCTTTAAAACAAACTTTGAAATTCTTTCAATAATTAAATACAGTTTTGTAGCACCTAATGATCAACACGGAGTTGAAAAAGAAGAATACATGTGGAACAACAAGGAACAAGCTGATTTCGTGGTGAACGGCAAAGTAGAGTTCCATCTGCTGAGCATTCTTCCACCCCGAGAAGTCAATTAGATCGATAGGTATGACTCAGCAAAAGAACTTTGGGAGAAGTTTCTGGAGCTACACGAAGGTACCTCATAAGCTAAGCTAGCGAGATAAGATATCCTCCAAAATTAGCTAACAACCCTCTGGATGAATAAGGGAGAGAAGGTGGCTCAACTCCATGAGAAGATCAAGGAACTTATCACCCAACTTAATAATCTCAAAGAATCGGTAACAAATCGTGACTCAATTTGGTATGCGCTCAATGCTTTTCTGAGAACACAAGAGTGGTCAACCTTATTAGATGCATATTGCATCTCTAAGGACTTGGAGGTAAGTACCCTAGAAGAATTATTCTCAAGTTTTGAATTACATGAGTCTCAATGTGTAGGAGTTACAAAAGAAATAGAGTCAAGTCAAAACCTATCTTTGAAAGCCAAGAAGGACGAACTAGATTCTGACACATCATACAAGGTAAGAAAATTTTCAAAATTCTTTAAGTCTAATAGTTTTAACAAGTCACAGACCAAGAAGCCTCTCTGAGGAAAAAGGAGAATAAGGTGCTACAACTATAATGAAGAAGGATACGTAAAAGACAACTGCCCAAAACTGAAGGAGAAAGATAAGGACAAAAGGCCAACACGAATGAAGTACAAGAACCTTAAGGCGACTTGGGATGAATCGTTATCATCTAAATCAGAGATTGAAGCATACACCAGACTTGCACTAATGGCAAGTCACCAAGAAGCCAACGAAAAAACAAGCTCATCTGAAATGAGCATTAAAAGCACGATGAAGGTGAGCTATTTTAAAGGAAAGCAACAATAAAGGGGGAGCGTCAAATTATGAGACTAACACGGTATGTGAGGTACGTTCTCTACCTCTCGATAAATTGTATGAATTTATAAAAATACTTTCTAGAAGTTCATGTAAACTATCAAAATATGTACAATTTAAAGAGAAAAATACTAAATTAAAAGTTACCTTAGCAAATGCATGTCGACTAGAAGATTTTGTTAACTTGAAAGTTGAAAATAAAAAATTGAAGGATCAAATAGAAAAAATAAAAATAGATAATGCATGTTCAAATGTTTTATATATTTCAAATCTTAGAAACAATATAGGATTAAACTGTATTTTAGATATCACAGGGTCTAATCACAAAAGTACCAATAAATGTCATTCCAAGAAAATTCCTGATTAATCCAACAAGTAGGAGTTAATATTGGATTCCAAAAGAATGCCCAATCTAGATGTCCTTCAAATCAATAATAAATTTGCTAGATTAGAGTTTTTGTTTAACTTAATTGATATGTTATTTTTTGTATAAACTTACTGTTTGAATTTAATCCTCAAAATTTTTAATGTGATAAAACCATAGATTTTATATTAGCATAAACATTTTAGAATTATTTGATTGATAAATAATTTTTCATAAATTAATTACTAAAAAACTAATTTTGAATATTAAAAATTTACTAAAATTTTATTTTCAAATATTTAATTTTTTTTACAGATAAATGTTTTATTTTACACACTGAGAAAAATTAAGATTTTTAAAGATCAAAATCTATTTTTAAATATTTATTTAAAAATGCATATTTCTACATTAAAGGAATTATATCTATAAATAAATAAATATATATATATATATATATATATATATATATATATATATATATATATATATATATATATATATATATTTTATGTAAAAAAAATTATCCTAATCCAAATGTTTCTAGTTAACATTGATAAAAAAATTTAGAATTTTTCTAAGATTTAAAATTTTTTTTTTTTTGACAAATGTATTTTCTAAATATTAGAAATTTGAATATTTAAAAAAAAAATCTTGAAAAACAATTTACCTTGATCACCATTTCAATCACCCATAGTATAATTTTTAGATTTTTTTCTATTTATCCCTAATTTTTTATGTGTTGAAAGGAGGAGAGAAATTTAGGGGGTTAGGGGCGGTAATTGTAATATTTTACTTGTACTTAAATTGTAATATTTTACTTGTACTTAATTATAATAATATTTATTATTTTTTATCACCCTAACTTAATTTGGGTTGATGTACATTAAAAAGGGAGAGATTGCAAGTACCCTGGGTGAATTTTGATGTGATCAATCTGGTTAAGTTTGGTTCTATGTTTTTGATGCCTTGTATCTAAGTGTGCAAGGACTTAAGAACACAAGAAGTCGAGCAGAAGACTCAACAAATGAGAAGGATGGCACAGTAAGTGAGTAGATAAACTTGGTGCATCTGAGGGACAAGAAGCTACGGAAGAGTACATCGGTGGAGCGAGAAGGACGTGAATGATGCTTTCGAGGGATGAGAAGCCAAAATGGAAGACTGCTCAAGGAGAGAAGACTGGAGTTGAGTTCAGGTGAGCTCAACTCTGAATGGCCATAGAATCACCGAAGTGATCAGAGTAACAGCCGAACAAGTCAATTCTATGTTGACTTATCCAAGAGTCTGGACTAAGTCTAGGCGCATGGACTCCAGGCGCCTGAACCACTCTAGTATCAGAGCTCACCCATCTTAGAAGGACTAATCGTCGACTGAAGCACCAAGACGATGGCCGGATCTAGTATTCACTCACCAAAGTTCGAGGTGGAGTTCGCAATGTGGAAAAATCGATGCTGGTATTCTTCAAAACAGACTTTAAAACTATTTTAATAATTAAATATGATTTTGTAGCACCTAAATATCAGCATAGAGATGATAAAGAAGAATACATGTGGACAAAAAAGGAACAAGCTGATTTCATGGTGAACAGCAAAGCAGAGTTCCATCTACTAAGCATTCTTCTACTCCAAGAAGTTAATCGGATCGGTAGCTATAACTCAACAAAAGAACTTTAGGAGAAGTTTCTAGAGTTGTAGGAAGGTACCTTGGAAGCCAAGCTAGCGAGATAGGACATCCTCCAATATCAGCTAACAACCCTCTAGATGAACAAGGGAGAGAAGGTGGCTCAACTCCATGCTCTGATACTACTTATTGGTCCCAGTGTAGCCAACAAGAGGGAGGTTAATTGCCCTAAAAAAATAAAATTAATACTTATTTCTTTTGTTTACTAATTTCCTAGTCTTTTCTATACTTAATTGCTATAACCTTGCATTCGTCATAGCTGGAGGGGCTTCTAGTCTGCCCTGGCTGATGTGTGGACCATCCAAAACGGCCTGCATCTGATGTAGCTGTGCTAGCTGGCCTCCATACTGTATCGGCTGTGGTTGAGGAAGACTTGTCTTGTTCGGGCATTGCTTAGCCATATGCCCTTCTTGTCCACATTCAAAGCATCCTCGTGTGCCCTTGCGACAAACTCCTGGGTGAAATTTCCCACAAGTAGCACATTTGGGATAACTAGGCTGTTTGCTGGCTGGTCCTCCCTTTGGGTAACTCCCTGGTTTGCGCTTGTTGCTGGAGTTCCCTTTCCAATTAGAGCTGTGGCCCTGTTGTTTCTGAGTACCTGAGCCTCCTTGACCTTTGGCATGACAAATGCTCCAGCTACTTTCATGGACCTCATGAACAGAGTATTCAGGGACTACCTAGATAGATTTGTTATTGTGTTTATCGATGACATTCTTATCTATTCAGGAACTCAAGAAGAACACGCAGAGCACCTGAGAATAGTATTGCAGACCCTTCAGCGGAACCAGCTGTACGCCAAGTTCACGAAATGTGAATTTTGGTTAGATCAGGTAGCCTTCCTGGGTCACATCATCTCAAAGGATGATATTATGGTAGACCCCAGCAAAATAGAAGCCGTGAGTAACTGGAAAAGACCCAAGAACGCCAGCGAGATCAGGAGTTTTTTGGGATTAGCAGGTTATTACAGAAAGTTTGTAGAGAATTTCTCCAGAATAGCCTCCCCACTGACAGCTCTTACCAGGAAGAACAGAAAATTTCAGTGGACAGAGGACTGCGAGAACAGCTTCAGCGAGTTAAAGAGGAGATTGACCAGTGCTCCCATTTTGACTCTACCAGAAAACACGGACAGCTTTGATATTTATAGTGATGCCTCTAAGTTGGGACTAGGAGCAGTACTGATGCAAAATGGCAAGGTGATCGCCTATGCCTCCAGACAACTCAAGGAATATGAGAAGAATTACCCTACTCATGACCTTGAGCTTACAGCAGTGGTGTTCGCTCTCAAAATTTGGAGACATTACATGTATGGAGCTCAGTGTAGAGTATATACAGATTATCAGAGTCTGAAGTACTTCTTCACTCAGAAGGATCTGAATATGCGACAACGTAGATGGCTTGAGCTGGTCAAGGATTATAGCATAGATATCCTCTACCACCCAGGAAAAGCCAATAAGGTGGCAGACGCACTTAGCAGGAAGTCTGATGCTACCTTACTATCCCTAGCAGCCATGTCACCGCCCCTACAGAAAGATATCACAAATTTTGGTCTCGAACTTATAGTAGAACAGAGCTCTACTATGACATTAGCATCTAACCTGCTTGGTGACATTCAGACAGCTAAGGAGCAGGATTTGGAAATTCAGAAAATCAAGCAAGGGTTAGCAGAATCAGAAAGTAGAGAATTCAGAGTGTCCGATAGTGGGGTATTATACTTTGGTGACAGACTCTGTGTTCCAGATCAGGAGGAACTAAAGAGGAAGATTTTAGATGAGGCTCATAGGACTCTTTATGCGATGCATCCAGGTTCCACCAAGATGTACCAGGACTTGAAGAAACGTTTTTGGTGGCCTAGGATGAAAAGAGACATCGCTAGATATGTTAGCACCTGTCTGACCTGTCAGAGGGTCAAGGCAGAACATCAGAGACCAGGAGGAGTTCTGTAGCCTATTCAGATTCCAGAATGGAAGTGGGAAGATATTTCCATGGATTTCATAGTGGGCTTACCCAGAACCACGAATGGTTTCGATGCCATCTGGGTAATAGTTGACAGGTTAACTAAATCAGCCCACTTCTTAGCTATCAGGATATCCTACCCCATGGAACAGCTAGCTCAGTTATATCTCAAGGAGATCATCAGACTACATGGAGTCCCACGGACCATTATATCAGATAGAGATAGTAGGTTCACCTCTCACTTCTGGGAGTGTGTATAGACAGCATTGGGCACTAAGTTAAAGTTTAGCATAGCTTTCCATCCCCAGACAGATGGTCAGACGGAGCGAGTAAATCAGGTACTCGAAGATATGCTCCGAGCATGTGCCCTAGACTACAAGGGAAGTTGGTGCAAATATATGAGTTTAGCAGAATTTGCATACAACAATAGCTATCAGGCCACTATCAGTATGGCACCTTACGAGGCTCTCTATGGGCGGAGGTGTAGATCTCTAATCTGCTGGTATGAGAGTGGTGAACAGAAAGAACTAGAACTTCAGACAGATCTAGTAGCAGATACCACAGCAGCTATATAGCAAATCCGCCAGAGGATAGAGACAGCTCAGAGCCGCCAGAAAAGCTATGCTGATACACGGCGCAGACCCTTAGAGTTTTCAGTTGGGGATTCAGTATTTCTCAGAGTGGCTCCCATGAAGGGAGTAATGCATTTTGGGAAGAAGGGCAAACTAAGTCCCCGATATGTGGGACCATACCTTATCACTAGAAGAGTTGGCAAAGTAGCATATGAGCTAGAGCTACCCCAGGAGATGTCAGCTATCCACAATGTATTTCACGTCTCTATGCTAAAGAAGCATATCCCAGATGCCACCCAGGTTATTGAGCCTCAGTCGGTACCAGTCCGCGAAGACCTCAGCTATGACAGTCGGCCTATTCAGATAATAGACCGAGCAGTTAAGAAATTGCGAAACAAGGAGGTACCATTAGTAAAAGTTACTTGGCAAAATCACACCACAGAAGAGACAACGTGGGAGACAGAAGCTAGTATGAGACAGAAGTACCCAGAGTTATTCTAAGTTCGAGGACGAACTTTTTATAAGGTATGGGGGATTGTAACGCCCGAAAATTCTCAAAAATATTTTAGAAATATTCTATGATTTTTCTGGAATTTTAGGATATTTTTACAGAATTTTTAGGGTAGTAACCAAGTGAACCCGAGACCTATTGGGTCCTACGACTTATGGTGGACTCTAGTAACCAAGTAAACCCAGCAGGGTCGTGCTGAAAGGAAAGGGGACCAATAATATTTATGTATAAGTTGGGCCGAAATTTCCACTTAATATAAATAGGAGAATTAAGTGGGGATTGATTAACTTTAGTCATTAAATCCTTTCCCTCAAACCCTCACCGCCGAACCCTCTTCTCTCCCTCATCCTCTCAGCGCCCAAGCCAAGGAAGACTAGGGTTCTGTTCCAAGGGTTCCAAGGACACTTTCCGACGATAACTCCGGCACGAGAACGCTCCTCTCCGCGAGAAGAGCACGTTGGAGCGAGGGAACCGTCGAGAAGATCGTCTCCACTGGAAAACTAGCGACTAGATTCGTAAGAAAACTAGCGCAGGAGGTAAGAAACCCCTCACCTGCAGTATAAGTAGCTTTCGTGTGATTGCATGTTTTAGTTTAGTAGTTTATGGATTTTTGGCGCATAGGGTGTGCAACAGCGCACGCCAAGTGCTCAATAGTATGTTCAGCACAATTAAAATGCGACTTAGGCATTTTAATAGTTAGCTAAATGCGATAGAAGCATTTAATTAGCATATGCAATTTTTCTACAGCTCATATGGGACTACGGTCCAATGGGTGGGCTCCCACAGTCGCCTCTAGGTTCAGACAACCTAGGTCTAGGTTCAGATAACCTAGAAATAGCAAAATAAGAAGAATTTAGCTATAATCAGTATTTTATTTTAGCAGTGGCACTGTACTGGATTAGATATCCATTGGGTTGGGCTCCCACAGTCGTCCCTAGGTTTAGATAACCTAGTAAACCCTACTAAATTTGGGACTTGCAAACCCGGGTCTAGTTAGGGATACGCGCATAGCAAGTACAATTGCCGGGCCCAAACAGCAGCGTGATTATGTATTTTAATCTATCTATGATAAATAATTTTCAAAACTCATAAATTAGTTGTGTATACAAGTTAAACTCAGTTCCATCTTAGTTTTAGTTTTAGCTCAGTTCATGCTTCAACTTAGTTTTCATCATTGATACATGTGATAGTTCTATGATCAGTTTTTGATTTCCATGTTGTATGATACCATGCCATGCTCTCACCTGTTCAGCGTATATTTCAAATAGCATGTTTTCAAATCATAAATTGCGTCGTATGCATGTTTTGTGAGGTAGATGGTTTCTTACTAAGCTCTCAAGCTTACAGATACTCTTTTCCCTATACTACAGATAAAGGTAAAGGAAAGATGGACTAGTGGAGGTTGGAGGTCAATGCAAGGAAGATGTGTGTGGAAGGAACCTGGAATAAAGACCTTTGAAGAACTAGAACATTTAAGAACTTAGTGTTTCTTATCATGTTACTCTTTGCTTATTTAGTTATCTAAGTGCATGGAATTATAGAAAATCTGCTTGGATTGTTAGTGATCATGTTTAGGATCATAGTTATGTGTTATTAGTATGTTTCCAGTTATTTTAAAACTTGTGTATGTGAGTTTGGCACGAAACAGTGCTGAAATCAGAGTTTGTTGCGAAATCAGAAACCCCAATCGATCAGTGGATCAATTGGGGGCCCTCAATCGATCAGTGGATCGATTGGGGGCCCTCAATCGATCAGTGGATCGATTGGGAGCCTGGTTCCGCAAACAGTAAGCTTCTGGATCGATCAGCCGATCGATCCAGTCGCATTCTGTTGCGAACAGAGAGTTTGGGGATCGATCGTTCGATCGATCGGGGAAATCGCTCCCACGAACAGAGAGCTCTGGAATCAATCAATGGATCGATTGGCCAGTTTGGATCGATCAGCCAATCGATCCATAATATTAACCCGAGCACAGTAGCCATCAGAATCGATCCACGGATCGATTCAACAGCTTGCAATCGATTGAGTTCAATCTGGATCGATTGGGAAGCTGGGTTTCGACCAAGAGACCTTGTAGTTCAGTTCCTTGACCATAGGGGATGCAGGATATGCCATGTATACCTTAGATTGCATCTCTTAGCACATGTAGGGCCAAGAACTTGGATTAACTTAGTAAAGTTTTAATTTGGTACAGTTTTCCACACCTAGACTTAGTGATGGTTATGGATATAGCTTAGCACAGCATAATGTGACGATCCGGCCTTACAGCCTAGCTAGTAGAAGGCGGGTCATTACAGCTACTCCGCCAGAAGGAGATTTTTAGTGGAACTTTCAAAGTTTTAGACTAACAATCTTCCTGATTGCAACCAAGTAAATTGTTCTTGTCTCTTACTATTATTTCATTATTTTATTTCTGATTAATTAACATGTTTTTATTTGCTAAATTCGAAAAGTAAAAGAAAGTGTTGATTTTATTTTCAGAGCAATTCATCCCCCCCCCTCTCATCGGCCACACCGGAACCAACAAGAGAAATGAGTATTGTGTGAATAAAGAGGACAAGAGCTCTATTTATTGTCTACTAGTCAAATATATCCGTTGTCTGACATGGCAACTCCAAGCGCCTAGAGTGGATCCAGGTGCCCCTAGCAGTGCATTCTATCTTCTTCGTAATAGCTCTTCGATGATTTCAGGATAAAATTTTATCCTCGCTTAGGCGGTTGGACCGATCGAGGCACCTAGAGTGTTGTTGAATTAGACTTCGTCGTCATCCTTGTAGCAACAGCTCACCGAGGCTCCTTTACTATACTAGGTGGTCTGGGTGACCGGACCCTTTGTGGGCACCTAGACCCTGTCTGGGCGCCTGAACCCTATCTGGGTGTCTGGACTTGGTCTAAGCGCTTGGACAAGTCATCATAGAGTTGACTTATTTGACTGCTGCTATGGTCGCTTGGGTGATTCTCTGGTCATTCAGAGTTTAGCTCACTCGAACCCAACTCTATTTTTCTCTCCTCAAGCAGTCTTTCGTTCCAACTTCTTATCCCTTGGAAGCACCGTGTGCATCCTTGTCACTCCATCAGTATACTCTTACGCAGCTTCTCATCCCTCAGATTTAATGAGCCCGTCAATTTTTTTCCTGTGCCATCCTTCTCGTCCCCCGCGTCTTCCGCTCAACTTCTTGTGGTCCTAAGTCCCTGCATACTTAAACACAAGGCATCAAAAATGCAAAGCATAACTTAACCTGATTAATCACATCAAAACTCACTCGGGGGTACTTACAATCACCCCCTTTTAATGTGCATCAATCTAAGTTAAGTTAGGGTAATAATAAATAATAAAATATTATTGCAATTAAGTACAAGTAAAATATTACAATTTAAGTACAAGTAAAATATTACAATTAACTCCCCTTTAACCATTAATTTCTCTCCTCCTTTGATCACATCAAATAAATAAGGGTAAATAGAAAAAAACAATATGAAAGTTATACTAAGGGTGATTGAAACAGTGATCAAGGTAAAAAAATTTCAAGAATTATTTTTCAAATATTTGTATTTCTAAAATTTAAAACCTAGTTTGTCAAAAATAAAACAATATTTTAAATCTTTGAAAATTTTTGAAATTTTTTATCTACTTTAACCAGAAATATTCGAATTATGATAAAAATTTTCACAAAAAATATTAATATATCTTTATAGAGATAATTCATTTAATACATAAACATGTATTTTTAGAAAATAAATATTTAAAAAGAGATTTTACCTCTAAAAATCTTCCTAATTTTTCTGAGTGTGTAAAATAAAACTTTTATCCACATAAAAAATAAATTTTTGAAAATTAAATTTTCATTAATTTTTAATATTCAAAATTAATCTCTTGGTAATTAATTTATGAAAAATTATTTATCACTCAAAAAATTCCAAAAATATTTTTGCTAATAGAAAATCTATGGTTTTATCATAGTAAAAGTTATGAGGATTAAATTTGAATAGTTAGTTTGTATGAAAAATAACATATCAATTAAGTTAAATAAAAAATTCTAATATAAAAATTTATTATCAATTTGAAAGAAATTTATATTGGGCATGCTTTTGAACCCAATATAGGTTACTATTTAATGGATTAATTAGGAATTTTATTAGAATTAAATTTCTTACTACTTTTATGATTTGACTCTTGTGAAATCTAAAATGTCAATTTAGTCCTACATGATTTCTAAGATTCGAAACATATAAAATATTTTAGCATGCATGATCCTTTTTTATTTTTTATTTGACCCTTTAATTTTTCATTTTCAACTTTCAATTTATCAAAATCTTCTAGTCGGCATGCATTTGCTAAGGTAGCTTATAATTCAGTATTTTCCTCTTTTAATTCTGCATATTTTAATTTTAGTTTACATGAACTTCAAGAAAGCATTCTTATAAAATCATACAATTTATTGGGAGGTAGATAACGTACCTCACTTACCATGTCGGTCTCATAATTCGACGCTCCCCCTTTATTTGTTATATGGATTGTAGAATCAAAATCAAACCACTTATTGAAAGCATTCTTATAAATTCATACAATTTAATGGGAGGTAGAGAACGTACCTCACTTACCATGTCGGTCTCACAAAAAGTAATCCTATTAGATTCATAACAAATAAATGAGATAGAAATACTTTTTTTCAATCTAATCCTTTAATTTAGAACAATCATTCTTCATATGTCCTTCTTTTTACAGAAGAAACACTTGGATTCCTTCTTGATGTAAGGTTGGGATGAAATCTTCCCTTTCCCTTTTCCATTGACCGTGGACTATTTTTGTGGGTTCCCTTGTGCAGACATAATAACATTATCACTTATTTCTATCAACAACCTTCCTTCCTCTTATACGCACATGGTCAATAACTCATTGATTGACCACTTATCCTTATGTGTATTATAGGAGATTTTGAAAGGACCATATTGATGAGGAAGACTGCATAAGATGTAGTGCACAAGGAAAGTTTCAAATATTTCTACCTCGAGTGTCTTTAATCGAGCCGCTATATCCCTTATCTTCACGATGTTCTCTTGCACACCTTTCATGCTGGTGAGCCTTAATCATGAGAATTCCATTATTAGGGTGTTAGTAAGGGCTTTGTCTGAAGTTATAAATTGTTCATCAATTTCCTTAAGTAGATCCTTGACATTTCCATGCTCCTCAATCGAACCACGAATATAATAGAGATTTTAGTCTTTATGAACATTACATAGAGATGATTAGATCACTCTCATTTTTCATAAAGGTCAATTTCATCAGGAATGCTAAAATCATTAATAGCAAGTGGTTCATCTTTCCTTATGGCATAGTCAATGTCCAACTACCCCAAATGAAAGAGAACTCTTTCCTTGTAGACATTATAATTATCACCCTTGAATTTAGGGATATCACAATGCATATTAGAGAAATCGAGGAAAATGTTATGTTTACCAATGTAAATCATGTTTAGAGAAAAAATAATTTAGTGACATAAAACTTGCCAGTGGGCTAAAGATTAATTCAATTAGATTTTACTATAACTTTATAATAAAACTATCTAATTATATTTTCTTTGACTCCTATGGGTAAATCAAGAAAATATAATTTGATATTTTATTCTAATTAATCATATAGATATAACAAATACCCTAGTGGGGTAAAATTTATTATGTTTATATAATTAATTAAATTTATGTTCATTATGTGATCCTAATCCACTTAATGTATACTTTTAAATAATTAAGAATGTTGTGCCAAACCTCAATTATTTTAATTATACGGTTCACTGGACCCTTTTTTTAATCTTTATATAGTAATTATTTAGTAACACAAACAACACTTTCTAAGAGGGCTTCCAAGAATGATTGGTAGGGCAAGGCCTCTTAAAAACCAACCTCCTTAGACAGAGCAACATTACCAAACATATTAGTGGCACAAGCGTCTATGAATAACTCTCTTGAATAATGTCTTCGTATACCCCTTATAATTGCTATTTAAACTCCATTATTCAAATAATGAATCTTTATTAGCCAAAATTTTCTACTTAATTTACATGTAAAATTTTCAAGTGTAACATCAAATCACATATATAATAAGAAAATATATCACATGTAAATTTATTCTAAGAAAATCAATATTCATAATTTTGGAAGGATTATTTTTTCAAATTCTAAATTTCATACATGAAAATCATTCAAAATTATTGATATATTACATGTAAATTTATTCCAAGGAATTCAATATTCATAATTTTGGAAGGATATATATATTTTTTAATCTAAATTTCATGCGTGCAAATTTTGCATAATTCTAAAGTATGATTTTTTAAATATGAATTCGTAAAGGAATTTTTTCAAATTCTAAATTCTGATTTTTTTAAAAAAAATAGAAATTAAAAAATTATATTAAAAAAAATAACTTGATTGATAATTATATCAAGACGAAAGTAAAAATTGCTTTGATACCAACTATTAAAAATAATATCATGCTTATTTCTAAATAAACATTATAACTGAATGCAGAAAAATAAATCGATTGTTACCTCCATCCATTGATATTTGAAGAACGCTTGACACCTCTTTTGTTGTTTAATGCTTTAGAGCCTTCTAAACACTCCAAACATCTTCTATAGATTGTGTTGTTATTTTTGAAAGGTATGTATGTTTAGAGACCCTAAAGGTTTCAATATTGTGTTAAATCGTGATGAAATAATTATACCATATTAAAAGTGTAGATTATACTAAATGCATGAAAGACGAATTAAAAATAAATACGGTAAAAACTTACAGCGATCTCCCGTAGATCCGCAATCGGCAATGGCGAAACTCACTATCGGAAGAGCGATCACAAGATCGGAAAGCCCTCCGCAATTCCACAAATCAAATCCTGCCGCCTTGAATCTTCTCCTCTTACTCTCGTCGTTGCACAATAGCAATTTCACCCACCCTGAGCCTTGGACGGACCCCCTTTATATAGGGAAATACACTAGGGGCATAATGAACTTTTCCATTATGTGTAGTGGGGAACATGGGCCACGTTCCCCACTATCCTCATTTCCAACATCTCCCACTCGTCCAAGGTAAGTCACTAAGACTTGTTCATTCAGGTAAGTCTCAAAGACTTAATAAGTCACATAGACTATTAGAGAGTTTGGTCACATAGACCATATGAGAACATCCAATCCACTTAGAGAAAATGGTTCGTGCGACAGCAAGCACACTAAGCGATAGTTGCTAAGAAGATTGTTACACCTTGACTTAGCCGCTCGTTGAGCAATCAATGCTAATAAAGTTGTTACACTTTGCTTAGCTGCTCAAATAAATTAGAGACACACTCTTTATGGCACATAGCCACTTTCTTGGTGGCACATAGCCTTTATCCAGAATCCATCCAATCTTCAAGTGACACACAACCATTATCTTGAAGATATCCATGTCTTGCTATTTACCCAGATTAAATAATTTTCATTTACATCGATATGAACATCTCTAATCCCTTATAATGACGACTATGTCATGAGCATGTTCCATATCCTATATTCACATTCATTTCCGTACATAACAGAAATGGGTCGACCAGTGAATAACAACAAAAGATGTAAATATATTTAATCTTCCTTTTTAGCTAGAATCAATTCATTTTAATCAATCGCTTTCCTAGTTATGCTCCATAGACCGAATCATCCATAGTCATAGGATACACACTAAAGTAGCAAACACTGATTAAAACTTCAAGTAGACAGCTAAATAGTCACTAAGGTTAAAAATTAAGATTAACATATAATCTCAAAGGTCTCACATAGTAGAGAAACAGGGATTTATTCTCCTACTACCTTTATCGTCGCAATAGCACATGTGGTATGAATCACATGCTACGATGTTATTCTCTTTACTAAAAAGAGTGCATGTTGTCTTCAAATTTAACATCGTACAGATTTTGATCTAGACATACCTAACGTCTAATCCTGAATTCAACATATGAATTCTAATCTGGCTTTCAACAGGTTCAGTAAATGGTGGGTTCATTTACTTCGATCATTATTTACACATAAATGATCTCATCTTGACACAATTATCAAGGCGACCTCAACTTATGAATCTGTCTCTAATTTCATAATTTCAGCTATGTAAGCTGTTTCATAAGTAACGGTCTTACCCCTATTTGTACTTAACAAACAGAGATGATTGTCCATGTGAGTGGACCAATCTCCACCTGCCAACATGCTCACCGAGATCTTATATGAATGTAACAAATACAACATATACACTGAATAAATTATGGTAAATTACACAATCATAACACAAAGTTTGATTGTTATTTCAATATTGTTACATTCTACGAAGTCCCAAAGACTTTACATGTTCTTTAAATGACTCTTTAGTCATTGGCTTAGTAAAAGGATCTACAAGCATAACACGTGTAGGGACATACTCAAGAATGACTTTTCTTTTAGCCACAATATCCCTTACAAAATTATATTTAATTTCTATATGCTTGCCTTTGCTATAATATTTGGGATCCTTGGAAAAAGCTATTGCAGCTTGACTGTCACAGTAGACAGTTACTGGACTCCCACTATCCTCAGCAATTTTCAGATGCTTCAGAAACCTTCTCAACCAGACTGCTTCTTGCACAGCTGCTGAACATGCCACATATTCAGCTTCCATAGTCGACAAAGCTACACAAGCTTGTTTCTTGCTGTTCCAGGAGATGGCGCCACCATTCAGCAAGAATGCATAGCCTAATGTGGATTTTCTATCATCCAGGTCTCCAGCCCATTCTGCATCTGAATAACCTTTCAGACTCATTTCTGATCCTTGAAAACAGAGGGAATAATCTGTTGTCGCCTTCAGATATCTGAATATCCTTTTTACTGCCTTCTAGTGTCTCGGTCCTGGGTTTGACTGGAAGCGACTGAATATCGGGACGTGTACACAACATAGTGTACATCAAACTACCAATAGCACTGGCATATGGTGTTTTATTCATCTCAGCTATTTCCTCTGGAGTTTTAGGGCACATACTCTTGCTCAACAAGTACCTTTCACAATAGGTGTATGTTCTATGTTGCAATTAGACATGCTAAAATGATGTAACATCTTATTTATATAAGACTCTTGTGACAGACCCAAAAGTCTTTTAGGACGATCTCTTATGATCTTCACCCCTAAGATGTATTCAGCTTCTCCCATATCTGTTGTATCAAATTGTGATGATAGCCACTTCTTGACTTCATTCACATATCCTATGTCATTTCCAGCTATCAGCATATCATCAACATATAATGATAAAATGACATACTTTCCTTTTTCCAGTTTCAGGAAAACACAATGATCCTCATTGATCATCTCAAAACCATAAGATAAAACGACTTCGTTAAATCTTATGTTCCATTGTCTTGACGCTTGCTTTAGCCCATATATAGACTTTCTAAGTCTACATACTTTTTGCTCTTGGCCTTCAGCAATAAAACCTTCTGGTTGAACCATATAGATTTCTTCGTCAAGATCACCGTTAAGGAAAGCGGTTTTTACATCCATTTGATGTAATTCTAAGTCATAATGTGCCACAAAGGCCAAAATAACTCTTATTGATACAAATTTCACTACGGGAGAAAATGTCTCTTCAAAGTCAATACCCTCCATTTGGGTATATCCTTTTGCAACTAAACGAGCTTTGTATCTGTTAATCGATCCATCTGCTTTCCTCTTTACTTTGAGAATCCATTTATTCCCAATAGCCCTTCGGCCCGGAGGAAGATCGACTAAGTCCCAAACATGATTTTGAATCATGGACTCCATCTCTTCAACCATTGCAGCTTTCCATTTTTCTCTAACTCTACATCCCAATGCTTCCTTAATAGATTGAGGCTCGTCATCGTCAATTGGAAGTGTAACCAATGCTTCATTCTCAATATCAAACCTCTTCTTAGGTTGGATCTTACGAACACTTCTCCGTAAGTTGGACTGTTGAGAAGTCAACTTATGACTCGGCATATCACTCCCACTCGGTTGACTAGATTCAGGTATCCCTTTTGACACCTCTCGTGTTGATAATATCTCATCCTCCTCAAATAGAGGAACATTTTTATCAACATCACCTCTGATTGGGAACTCTGTTTCGAGAAAAGTCGCATCTCTCGAGTCTATTTCGGAGATGGTTCCATCTAGTTGCTCACCTATGAAAACATAACCTTTGGAGGTCTCATGATATCTTATAAAGATACATTTCTTACCTCTAGGCCCTAGTTTTCCATACTTGTGAGAACTATCATGAACATAAGCAGCTGGCCCCCAAGGTCTCAGATTACTCAAATATGGTTTTCTACCTGTCCAACGTTCATATGGGGTAGATGGAATTGACTTTGAAGGCACTTTGTTAAGTATATAGGCTGCAGTTAATAATGCATCTCCCCAATAGGAGATTGGCAAATTAGCTTGCGCCATCATAGACCTAACCATTTCAAGAAGAGTCCTATTTCTTCTTTCAGCTACCCCATTTTGCTGTGGAGTTCCAGGGATTGTCAGCTGTCTAATAATCCCTCTATCATTACATATTGTCTTGAACATATCAGACAAATACTCCCCTCCACGGTTAGTGCGTAAAGTCTTAACTTTACGTTCTGTTTGATTCTCAACTTCGTTCATATAACGAATGAAGCAATCTAATGCTTCGGATTTGTGAGAAATCAAATACACATGACTGAACCTAGAGAAATCATCAATAAATGTAATGAAATAGGAAGCTCCATGTCTAGCATTCACATTCATTGGACCACAAATGTCCGAATGAATTAACTGCAATGTTGATTCAGATCTAATAGCCTTACCAAATGGTTTCCTAGTTACTTTTCCAGCAAGACAATGCTCACATATAGACAATTAAATTTTAGCTCGAGTGCCCAATAGACCCTCTATAGCTAACTGATTCATTCGTTCTTGTCCTATGTGTCCTAATCTAGCATGCCAAACCTCATCAGTTATATATGCATCACTAGTTAAAGCAATGTTTGAAAAACAACCATCAATAGCATAATTGACATCTGGTTCTACATCAAGAACCATAAAACCATTTGTTAAAAAAAGTCATATCCGATTGACACTGAGTCAATCTTAAGTTCAACAGACCGATTGTAAAAATTAATACAATACCCTAAATCAAGAAGACACGTAACGAAAACAAGATTCCGTCGAATTTCAGGAGCATACAAGACATCATGTAGAAATAAAACTCTACCACCACGTAGGTTGAGTTTACAAGTGCCGACTTCTTTGACTTCAACTCTTGCATTATTTCCCACATAGATCCACTTGTTGTCAGCTGGTACCCAACGGTACTCAACAAATGTAACTCGTTCCCGAGCTACATGGTTGGTTGCTCCCGAATCTATAATCCACAAAGGATAAGAATCAGCTAACAACACTGAACTAGCAACAAAATGCTCTTGAAAAGAAGACACACTTGGATTTACCTTTTTCGGCTCAGTGCACTCCCGAGCAAAGTGGCCCTTTTTGCCACAATTAAAACAAGTCAACTTGTTTTTAGGTTTCTTTCCAGTCTTCTTGACTATCTTCTTGATTGGGCCTTGTCCCACACTAGCAGCTTCCCTCTTCTTTCCCTTCCCTTTCTTGAACCATTTCTTCTTGGATCCATATGATCCTGCAGAACCTACATCCACATAGGCTTGTCCAGAAATCCTTGCGGATTCAACTCTTTCCGCCTCCAATTCTACATGGCGTGAGACGTTAGTGAAAGTCTTGATACTCTCACTGTGAGTTAAGGTCTGCTTCATGGTCTCCCAAGAATCTGGAAGTGAACGAATAACTGCTTGAACCTGTTGTTCATCAGTCAACTCATGACCAGCAGTTTTAAGCTCCCGAATCATGTTCGACATCTCCCTGAGGTGTTGAACCATTGACACATTCGGACGCTTTTTGTAGCTGTCAAATTTAATTGTCAGCTGTCGAAGCTTGCTCAGACTTACTCCACTGTATTTTTCTTTAAGGCCAACCCAGACTTCATGAGCCGTAAGATATGACTCATATTCAAAAGCTAGGTCGTCTACCATTGAACTAATCAATATACCCTTTGCAGTGGAGTCCTTTTTCTTCCATGCCTTATAGGCATCAAGATCTCGTCTGTGTTGTGCAGTGGGACCATCTACAGGTACTTCAATAACCTGATTTACAGCCTCTAGAACTTCTTGTTCCTCAAGTACATATTGTATCTTGAGGTGCCATATCTTGTAGTTATCCCCATTAAGTTTTTCACCTTTGTTGAGTTCAGCTATTATGTTTTTGGTTGTCATAATCTATCATAAATAAACAAATTATTTAGTATTCAGTGTATATCATATGTATGCAATTTATGATTGACTTAATATTACTTTGAGTTGGTTTACAAAATCAAGTGACAACTATATTTTCACTCATCATCTGTATGACCAATCAAATTAATATTAATCAATTCTATTACATACATCCCAACAAATGAACTAATCATTTATAATATCATGAATTCATTAATTAAATGAACTAATCATTTAATATATCATGTTTTTTTTTAATTAAATGAACTAATCATTTAATACATCATGAACTAATCATGCATCATGTCAAGCAAACAACATAAATAAATGAACATATCATTAATATAAAATTATGCTGCAAATTGTTAACATATAACCAACTGACATGAATGAAATGGACTAACTATTGTTCATACAAAACGATAATAAAAATAACAGAACTCTAATAAACTAGATAGGCAACTACCACTCCCACTAGGACAGACACTAGTGCAGTGGCTAATATAATCCCTCTCAGCCTGGACTCATTTGGGGTAATCCCAGGCAAGACAGCTTCAAGGCTCTCTATTGGATCCACAATTGGATCCTCTTCTGGTTCCTCCTCGATCATTTCCGGGTCCTCTTCAAACTCTTCCGGATCCTCTTCAGTCATCTGATGAAGCAACTACTCACATAGTACAGAATATGTGACGCATCATTGATGACGCCCCCAAATATAGTCCGCTATCATCCTAGGATTTTCTGGCAATGATTGCATCAAAGCCCAAATCCTATAACTGTCCAGGACTGGAAACTCTTCTCGCTCAAGTTTCCAAAACAGATCATCAAGTCGTCCAATGTATCCGTCGACTTCATAAGCAGAGTTGTACTCTATCTCCTGAATCTCCTCCCTGAGCTGATTTCGTCGCACTTCGCGACGAGTCAATGTGGTAATCGTCCGTGCCATCTGAAAAATTGAAAATAAATAAGTCAGTACAAAACCGACTAACCAGTACAAAACCGGCTTATTTCAATTTATACAGGCATAGTACCAACATAATAAATCAAGAAAAACAAATCTTCTCCATTTTCAGGAGTTCAAGTCGACAATTAGAACTAATCTAATTGGTCAAACCCATTGGATCGGTTGATTAGGGATTCAGATCATAAGCTTGGTCTATTGTCCTTAATTAGAACTAATCTAATTGGACAGGGATTTTGTGTCTATGTTCTGTTACTTTTTCTCTAACTCCATTTCTACCAATTTCAGACTTATTGATCAAACTCAGATCCGTTTGATCAAACCAATGCCCATTGGTTTAAGTCAAATCAATTAGAACAAATCTAATTGTTTTGATCAAATCTGACCCATTTGAATAAATCTGAATATTTGATCATATTTGGTCCAAGTCCAATTAATCAACCCAAATTGATTTCGGGGTTGGATCAAATTGGTTTAGTTAAACCAACTAATGATTTAAACCTGAACCGGATCTAAATGGACCAAAATTACTCTAGACCATTTATTATAAATGGGAATTAATTGAAACTAATATTCAATTAATTATTGCATGCACCAAAATTAAAAATACTGTTACGGTAGACATACATTAACATGTACAGTACGCATGCAATTTTTTTTTTTTAAACACGTTTCTGCATAAAAAAATTCGAAACACAAAAGTTTCATTTTTTTTAAAGCATGCAGCAATTATGCTCACGTTATTTTTTTTATTTTTTTTAAATTTTCCTTAAATGAAAATTACTCACGAAGCAATGTGCTTCGTCATTTCACGTTTTCTCCGCCGATTTTTTTCCCACACTGCACACGTCGCATGCCACATGCCATCTCAGCCATGCACCAGCGACAAACACGGTGCAAAAACTGCAAGAGGCTGAGGCCGCCTCGAGCACACTGCCGACATTTTTTTTTTCATCACGATCTGTTCGCCGCCCACCACTTCACTGCCTCACCCACGACGAACGCAGGTAGCCAGTCTCTGCTTGCGCAGAAATTGTGAGAGGCAGCAACCATGAGCACTCTGTCGACCAACCAAGACGCCATCATAGGCCACAGAATGCCTTCACCGGTATATCTTTGCGGCCCGAGCCCTGCTCTGATGGAAATCGCTATACTGTCGCGATTTTTTAAACTTGGTACAGTACGCTGTTGAGCAGCGACATTAACGTCGATGGTGACTTTTACCAGCGACCCTGTCGCAGGTGAGCGACGTTGTATGCTACGACACATTAGTCGTGCAAAAAACAGTGATGAGAAATGGAAAATCGAGAAAGCATCCTAACAACGATTTTATAATTCGTCTCTAAGCATTTAGAAATAACTACGCGCTCTGATACCAATGTAGATTATACTAAATGCATGAAAGACGAATTAAAAATAAATGCGGTAAAAACTTACAGCGATCTCCCGCAGATCCGCAATCGGCAATGGCGAAACTCGCTATCGGAAGAGCGATCACAAGATCGGAAAGCCCTCCGCAATTCCACAAACCAAATCCCGCCGCCTTGGATCTTCTCCTCTTACTCTCGTCGTTGCACAATAGCAATTTCACCCACCCTGAGCCTTGGACGGACCACCTTTATATAGGGAAATACACTAGGGGCATAATGGACTTTTCCATTATGTGTAGTGGGGAACATGGGCCACGTTCCCCACTATCCCCATTTCCAACAAAAATATATGATAAACATATTAAGGTAAGATTTCAATTAATTATGCACATTTAAATCTTACAATATATGATTTCTTTATTAAGACAAAATATTTTGCATAAATAAAATCTTAACAAATATGTATCACTTAATAAGGAAAGATTTGTAATTAAAATAAAATATCTAATATGAGAAGGATGTATTGTATATCGGTACACAAATACAATCTTCTGATTTTCTAACAAGCCCACGTGATGTATTAATGGTGAGATGGGCTCCTGGGCAGGGAGGCCCATTAGAAGATGGGTCCCATGTAGAGAGTCCATTTTCTTATGAGGCATAAATGAACTGTGACAATATCCCAAGAGGGAGTAGAGCTCTACGAACAATCTAACAAATCGGTGTTGGTTCTTTTATAATCAGTGTGATAGGAGGCAGCAAATCATGAGAGAATAGTGAATAGAGCCCCGTGCAAGTTCGAAAGAGCTGAGACTGGAGCTCGTAGAGAGTCTGTCTGATTAGCAGAAGTTGATCGGGAGAAAACGGGGAGCAAAACCTCGTGCGAGTCTAGCAAAACTGGGAGTGGGACCCATAAAGATCCTGTTTGATCAACGGAAGCAGATCGGGAGAGAATGGGGAGCAGAGCCCTGTGCGGGTTTGGCAGAGCCGGGAGTGTGGCGCCATAGAGAGCTTGTCTGATCGGTGAAAGTCGATTGGAAGAGAATGGGGAGCAAAGCCTCGTGCGGGTCTGACAAAGCTGGGAATGGAGCTCATAGAGAGCTTGTTCGACGAACGTATTCGATAGGGAGAGAATGGGGAGCAGAACCCCGTGTGAGTTCGGCAGAGTCGAGAGTGGGGTTCGTAGAAAGTCTGTTCAATCGGAAGATCCTGTCTGACAACAAAAGCCGATTGAGAGAGAATGGAGAGTTGAACCAAATATTTGACTTTTTTAACCTTTGACCGACACTTGTACGGGCCCATTGACCACCTAGGTCTCACTTTTATTCACCACATCACACCTATTTTGTTTTATAATTCATCGTTAATGTCGAGAAAAGACTACCAACTAAATATTTTTTTGCTAGATAAATTTGATTGATAATATATTGAAGTTAAAAATAATCAATAAAAATTAGAAATTAAAAATGTATATTAACTAGTATTATAATAATTTATCATTTATTAACAAATTTAACTAGTATTTTTAATATTATATTCACCAAATTTAACTTTGTTTAGTTGAATACAAATATTTATTCGACCAATATATTATTTTTTTAAACAAATTATATTTGAAAGTTGATGTGAATTTTTTTAATTCACTAAGAAAGAAGTCAAACTTAGCCCAATAATTGAAGTTGCAGCTTTGTGACTTTTGTGACTAGTATTTACAAATAGCCTTTACCGTTGTATTATTCTTTTAATTTGACTAATAAAATTAAATATCTTTAATAATATTTTATATAAAACTATTTTAAAAAATTTATTATTTATTTTTTTAAAAAATAAGGCCTAAATTATTTTTTTATCTAGGGCCTAAAAAGCATTGAGGCAACTTGATTATTAGGATACTTGAAAATAATAAATTTTATTGCCTCTTCAAAAAAGGTGGCTTCTAGACCGGCTTCTTCCTTTTAATTTTTATTAAAAAGGAAAAGAAAACAATACGATTTATAATTTAGAGAGCACTTGCCGTAGGGCAGAAAGTGAGGGTGTATGCTGTTGCCCCGGCGCACGTAAACGTGCTGGTCCTGTCGTCGTACGCATAGCTATACGCCTGCGGACACGCATTCTTGAAGATCATTGAGTAGTTGCTGGGCTTACATGTGTCCGGGCCCCCAAACGCCCCTCGGCAACAGTACTCGTCCGTGTTGAACGCCAAGCAGGCACTCTTGCACCCCACCACGCCCCCGTCCGGCGCCGCCACCATCAGCTCCGCCGGGCACACCGCATTGATGTCGACGGGGCATGCCGCCGAGTTGCACCCGCTCGTGCCGCCTGTTGCCACCACCGACACCGGCGCGTTGAACCCGTCCACGTTGCTCACGTCGTAGAAGTCGTTCCCGTCTGCGCCATTCAAAGTGAACTCCATCAGCGTGGTCGGCGGAGCGCCGCCGGCCCCCAGGCAGGCCACCTGTCCGCTTCCGCAGTCCCCGGAGAGGCAGGAAAACTTGCCGGTGGCGGCGTCATTGGAGCACCGGGTGCGCGCCCACATGCGACCTCCCCAGCCGGCCGGCGCCTCCACCGAGGCGCTGGCGCCGCTGGTGAGTTCGAATCCTGTCTGCGGAAGGGGTGCGATGCCGCCGTTGGAGAGTGTCGCCGGCCATACCGTGTACAAGCAATTGTTCACGAAGTTGAACGTGGTAGAATCCGCTCCTAATTAACATAATTAACCAACACAATTAGAATATAATTAACTATTATTAAATCATATATATAAATATATATAATTAACCTAAGACAAGGAGGAAGATGACGAAGAAGACGAGGGAGAAAAGATGTAAGTTGGCCATGATATTTACGCTCAACAAGAAACTATCAGGATAGTTTGGAATAGGATAGTGCTTGTACTTATAGAGACCCGGCCCCTCTAGTCCAATATTTAATCTACTATTTAATATATACCTTCTAAGCACAAATTATTTATGGAAATATGAATATTATAAATTATAAACAAAGTAGGACGATTATTATTATTATTATTAGTTTATATTTTAAGGACCAAAGATTGGGGAAACAAGGTGTAAGTTGGCCATGATATTTATGCTCTACAAGAAACTCTTGAGTATTAACCATAAACCCAAATATTTATGCTCTACAAGAAACTCTTGATTATTAACCATAAACCCAAAACTAAAATATATAGTTAGTTTGGATTAGGGTAATGCTTTAGATCCCTCTATTAAAAAATGAATCTACTATTAAATATATGTCATCCAAGCACAAGTTGTCTATGAAAATATATATATTATATATTATAAATATCTTGGAATATAATAATAATTATTATTATATTAGATTTCATCATTTTATTATTCAGCAAAATCTTAATTTTTTTTTATAAGTTTGATATATCAATTTTATTTTAAATAAACTAAAGTTTAGAAACTTAATAAAGTTTTGCTATAACATAATATTTATTATATATCACGTATCCTTTTTCAGGTCAATACATTGATTTATCTTATTGTAGAGGGATATTTTTTTTTAAAAAAAAATTGAAAAATGTTCATTGGCATTTAACGTATGACAAAGAATGTTAAAATATAGCATTTATCACTTGCCTACCTTGTCTCTATTAAAATATATCATATGACATCCAAGCGAGATTATAACTATACATGTAAATTGTTCTTTTGGATGCCTATGTGAATAAATTGATTACTCTGTCTATTTTAGACAGATGGCATGACACCCCGATGACATATGCTATCATGATCGCAGGGTCAATCCTCGGGATAACTAGGGAATAAATCTTCTATCCTCGTATTATACCCTGTTCGTCACATGCTCGCTCGGATGCTACGATTTACCTCCCTCGTGATGGCCTTGGGTCAGATACGACGGGGGCGCTGGGGGCAAGCGTTTCACCTTTTTGCCACAATGATGGCATATGCTTTTTTTTTTTCAGTTTGTGCAATTGACTCTAGGTTAAGTAACACTACAACAAAATCGCTCATAGACATCGGTTTTCCACCGGTGTCTATTTGATTTTCGACCGATGTCTATGAAGCCGATATTAAAAGTCTGCCATTTTAGACATCGGGTTAAAACCGGTGTAGTATCACTTAACGACACCGGTTTTCGAATCGGTTATTAACCGGTGTAGTATCACTTAACGACACCGTTTCATACACGATGTAAAACCGATGTAATAGCTTTTGTTAATAACACCAGTTTTGGCAGCGGTAAATGACCGATGTAATATTACTTTATAACACCGGTTTTACATCGGTGGAAAACCGATGTAATATGTATTTTTTTCTAACAGCACAGATTTGATTTTAAAACCGACAATAACAAAAAAAAATACACAAATATTCACAAATTGTACAAATATTCTTCATTCAATAATATCCATAAAATACACAAATATTCACAAATTATATAAATAATCTTCTTACAACAATATTCATAAAATACCCAAACATTCATTTTATATCAAAAGCTAGCTAATAGATATCAAAATCAAAGTATAACATTCTGTTAACACATTAAGGTACAACTGTCTCAAATGTAATCTAGCATGCATTCAGCCCACTCGAACCGCACTTCATCAATTTCAACTCTGGAGTACTTGAGATTTGTAAACTGTAAAAACACATAAATTCACCATATGTCAAATAACTAAAACAAATGTGTGCATGTATCAAATAAAATAGAATACTGAGTTTTTAAAGGTCTGTGGAAGATTACGAATAACAGTGAAGGAAGCATAGAAGAACAAAGAAAATGTTCATAGTTAACAAGCAAATGAAGAGATATACTATTTATTGTACTACCTCTGATGCCATCTTCCAAATCTCATAAGCAAGAATGCAACTGTGCCCTTTGTATACACATGGCTAATAGACATAATACAATAAGGAGCAAAAGCTATAAAATTCACCATCACCACACAATCAATGAAGCAGGCAAACACAAGGTGGGTTGATATGCAGTGAAAGTGTTAATTAAGTGGATGTGCATGAAGATGGGGGTCTAAATCTCTGTACAGGAGATTTGGATGGTTAAGTAGTTTCTATTACTGGCTTTTACTGTAACAGATCAACTGAAAAGTGTATATCTGGTTAATTTACAACTAATGAAGTATTCACAATCAGGAAGCTATTTAATGGTCTTCTTTCTTATCAAGAGCAGGGAATTTTCTTGATGCAAACTAGCCAATTACTGTAATCATAGGGCACTAGGTCACAAAACTCAGAAACATCGATTATGATAGGACGCTGAGATCCTAAGCAGCAATTTTACTTCAGAAAAACCTTGGAAACGATCCCAAATTCAAGAACATAAAGATCCTAACATATCTCACTTACATCCGTCAACTCTGCCTTACAGCACAGCGGACAACAAGAGTGGTGCATGGTCGCCAATTGCACTAGTGAAGGTTCTCCTCTCTTTTTCTCTGAAATTTGATTGGCTGACTATTTATCCTAAAAGCTAAGTTGTTAGGAAAGAGAGAAAGAGACTAATATATACATTGATATCCTTAATAATCTCCATCTCTTTCTCCAATTCTAATTCCCTCTTTTCGGCCACTCTAGTTACTTTTGAGGGCATTTTTACTAGACTTTGGTTGGCTATTACTGATCTTATTCTTAAGCCAAACCAGCTGATTAGATTGACAAATATTCATTTATGAATCTCTAGTAGCACAATCGAAATCTGATTAAAGACAACCTTAACAGATTGTCCACACTCCAAATTCTACGAACCACCAGATTGTCAATTGAAGCAAAAAAAGAAACATGATAGCATCTAATAAAGTAGGGTCATACTTGATGGTAGATGTACAAAAAAAAATTGGTTCTCAAAATTCAGAAAATTGGTTCTAAAAAAAACTTAGTTTTGAGTCACAAAATGAACCTTGCTATGAAACAGGAGCCCAACATTTAAACAATCAAATTAAGATTAGTATTGATTACCCATTTATCTTAATAGGTTAGGTTAAATTCGAGTATCAATGTGTTAGATATTTAGAGGAAGTTGAGCAGGTTCAAAAAATGTAATCAATCCTTTAATCCTAAGGTTACCATTTAAGATAGCTTATCCAGCCACTCTACTCACTGCAGCTCCTAATCTCTAATTCCTTTCTTCTTAGGCAATCATTTAATCTCCAACTAGTATATGGTTTGTAACAAAAGCATAGCATCCGGTTTGTATAAAAAAAATCATTGTAACAAAAGCATACCATCCGATTTGTATCAAAAAAATCATAGCAAGCACCAGGGGAAAAGCATAGAAATTATCAAAATCACCAAGGGTAAATATTGTATTATTACCATTGTTGGAAGTGAATCCTTGTGGTCAACTCCAAATTTTTCAATTATATCTTTCATATATCGCATGATATAAAAACCACATTGCTCCGCATCCGGTTGTTGAGGAGCCTATGTTAGAAAAGAAATATTGGAACAACTCCTTCAAGGATAGTAAAACAGTTGCTAATCAAAAGGACATACCTTGACAACTACCCATGTCGGTTGTTTTTTCCCTTTCCTTCCAGCCTCCGCATTATATATTTTCAAGGCCCTACATGCATATAACCCGTGGGAATTGTATTCCCACATCAAAATACTTACATCGGTTTTTTGGTGATCCTTTGTTCTGTGGAGCCTTTCAACAGCAATCAATTTTTTGGTGTGAGATTGTTGGCAAATGTCCTCTTTATAATAACTTGAGCACTGAAATCATGTGAATATAAAAAGGGAATCAATTTTTGTTCTCGGTTCTTGTTAAATCCCCACAAGAAGATTCACATAAATCGACGAAGAAAAATCTCAAGTACCAAATCAAGAACATAACCAGAAGCATGTACGTTCAGATATACACAAATGATAGTAATTTTGGTTCTCTTATTGCTAAATCAGTGAAATGCTTGCCTAAAGAAGCCATGAATACTCTGAAGAACAATTCTTAAACCCAACAACTTACTTGAATGTCTTCATGAACCAGTTGAAAATTATGATAAGTATTCATAGGAGGAACCTCTAAGCTATTTCTAGGAGGTTCAAGACCTGTGAAGGCAGTAAGATCAGGAATTATGATAGTAAAATATGACCGAAGGAATCTTCAATAATTTAACTCGAGCAACAAAGTTGAAGGTTTGTATATGTTTTCTTGAGTTCTAACTTAAAAGAAAGTTAGAGGTCCATGTACATTATTTACATCTTGCAAGATGCAATCTCACCACTATTGTGTCGATTGAGTGCCAGTAACTTACGGGAGGAGCTGGTTTGACCGAAATCGAAGAAATGCAATACTCCTACCATCTTCTACTGATGCTCCCTTCAACACATTATCAAAATTTTCTCATGATCAACTCTTAACCTGCAAGATAGTCAAATTAAGATGATACTAAAAAAAACTCTGGCAATTTGCAAATGAGTGATAGTACTGATACTATTTTTGTATTTCAGAGGTAACAGTAGTGGCAAAACATGAAAGGGAGTGATATTATTTCCGGCAAGCTTTGAGCTGTTGGCCAACCACTCGTAGTAAAATGCCAGCTTTTGAACAGCAGTTCTTCATTTTTTTTTTTCAAAAACAAAAAAAAAGAATTATTTCCATAGTTTTATGTTACAAATCCTTCTCTCAGGATCGAAAGCAAACACCTTGACTGCACTCGTATGGCGCGGACGCTGAGCAAACTCCCAATCTGAACTCTAACCTGAGGATTCATGCGCATATCCAAAGGTCCATCACCTTGCACACTAAATCCCCTTTAGAGTCATCCACCTGTTAAATAGGCATTTGTCAGTAATATGAGAAACATTAGGCATCAAACTAAGGTTGCATGATGGTAATAAGAAACTAGGAAAGTGAACTATAATGACTAGATTGTAAACAGAAGAATAAATCATACTATAAAGCTAAAAAACATTAAAATATCTAAGTAAAAGGCAAATGAAGAGTAGCAGCATGCACATTGCATTTATAAGGTGACTACAACCAAAACGAGTTGTGTGATGAAGAGTAATAGCATACTTATGGTGTTGGCTTTTGTAGCTCTGAAAAAAAAGCTTGTTTTCTTCTTTTTGCCAGCACTGTTGAAATCACAAGAAACATAAGTCACTAAAGAATACTGTGAAAAATGAATTTACATTTTTAGTTAGTAATATGAGTGAACATTTTTAGGCTATGTTTAGCTAAGGACACAAATGATTGTACATGAAATATCATAACAGAAATAATGTTTTATAAATTCAAGCAACGTGACTAAAAGAAAACTTGGGATTTAGCTTAAACTATGCCAGTTGTCAAACATAAAGGTCAAGCAACCAAAATGAGTATTATACATGGTCTGCTACTCTGCATCCAAAACTATGGAAAATTTAATTGCTCTTACCTGTGGCAAGATCAAGAACCCAAAAGGTACTGAGTACCACAATAAAATAAAATAAAATAAAATAAATCACCTAAATAACTAATTTCATAAGTTAGATGATATGATAGAGAACAAAAACATCTCCTCAAAATCTATATGACAAAAACACATACAAGTTCTCTGAGTACATACTAGTTTAATTTCTGAAATCTCACTTACCATAGGGCATATCATTAGCATCAAGTGCTACATGCTCACCAAAAACACTAGCATACAGGCTATTGTTCATATCATTTCAAAAGGACAAAAAATATAACAATTGCCCTGGGCATGTTTTCATAGATAGAAATTGTTGAATGAACATCTTGTTTTCATACATAATATTAAATGCATCTTTTTTATATTAGTAACTAAATAACCATTCATACCATGATTTCTCATTCAGTTTCATGATTGATTTTTACAATCCTCATTGCAGAAAAAACTCTCATGTATAAGCATTAGTAATAGATAAAGTGACTGACACCTTCACAAGCAAATATATTAATGGATAAATTTCATCTAAGAACTCTAACCTGAGGATTCATGCGCATATCCAAAGGTCCATCACCTTGCACACTAAATCCCCTTTAGAGTCATCCACCTGTTAAATAGCTTACCAACTTATTAGATTCAAAGTAAATTCTTTTCGGCAATTCATCAAACATGAGAAGTGAAACTGAACAATAACCTGCATGGATGAGATTCCAAGGTCCATCAAGATGCCATTCACCCCAACGTCAAGCAGGTTCTCATCGACGCCGCCAAGCATCGACTTGATGTACTTGAAGTTTCTGACATGAGTGTAAGCTTTCAACTTGCTGCCGCGCGAATCCACGGCCAAGAGCTTCTCTATCTGAGCCCGGGCCTGGTCATGGATTGAAGCATCCATATCCATTCCCACGAACAACTCCAACTCCGGATGGGCATCTACGATCTGCGGCAAAGAACGGCACGAAGCGAATCAGGGATGATGGGAGTGCTAAGGAAAAAGGTCAGAACTTGAGCGAAGAGCTTGGGATGGAGAAGGACGAACGGACAGCGGCGGAGTGCCCGACGTTCGATTCGATGGAGGATTTCCAACTGCCGGAGCCACCGTCCAATGGCGGCACGGCCGAGCTGATTGATGTACTGGCCGCGCCTTTACCCGGTACCAAGCGGCAGCGTCACCCTAGCGTGCGCCTTGGGGAGATTGGCGACCAGCCCGCTGTCATTCCCTCGGATCCCCTAATGCAGCGGCCTAAACAGTGGAAGCTTTTAGCTCCCGGATATCACGCCAAGCCCCGTGTTTTCCACCTTAGACTGCCTTCCAAGACTCGTCAGATTGCTGCCAAACTTGACTCTCGCGGTGATGACGGGCCGGGCACCCTCCCTCCTCTGCTTCCGACTCTGCCCGACGATCACACCGAGTCGATCTTATGAAGACACAGTCGGACGAGCTCTTCCTGTACCTGCTCGTTGAGCTGGCCGGAGCCGGATTGCACGAAGTCGACGAGCTCCAACGGCGTCTGCCGCTTCACCTCCTTCTCGCGGGTTGACTTGAGCGTGTCAGAGAAGTCGAAGAGCACAGAGCAGATCCGGTTGCGGAGAAAGAGCGCCTGGCGCTCGAGTACGGGCACATCGCGGAAGAGCGGGAGGGACTCGATTTGCGGGACGGCACCAGGGGCTGGGGAGAAGTGCAGTTGGCAGGGGGAGCTGGGATCGGCGCCTGAGGAGCAGGAGGCAAAAGAAAGAGCCTGAGGAGCGGGATCGGCGCCTGAGGATTAGGGTTTTGATTTATGGTGGGCGAGGAGAAGCCCAAAAAAAGTGCGCTAAGAAAGTCCGTCAAAATTTTGATTCATAGACATCGGATTTTAAAAACCGCTGTTAAAACCGATGTCTATTAATGAAAAAAAAGGCGTTCATAGACATCGCTTAAAAACCCGATGTCTATGAGCGAAAATCTGCGCTCATAGACATCGGTTTTTGGAAAAACCGGTGTAAAATACTCAAAGACATCGGTTTTTGCTTAAAACTGTTGTTGTTCCACTGATGTCTATGAGAGTTTTTGTTGTAGTGTAAGGTATAAATTGTATTTTGATATTTGAATAATATATTTCATCATATTGATATAATCGTGCCCCTAGTGACTAAGGGGGACCGTGAATTTTATAATAAAAGGTGACTATGTTCTTCTCAGACATCTCTTACAGTTCATCCTCAAGTTATGTGAAGAAAGGTAAATTAAGGGGCCCACTTATAATCGACCGTCAAGTGGATAGGGGGCGAGAGAAGTTTTTTTCCGAAGGCATACATCCGTCATACATTGATTCATACCTCATTGTAACAAATATATCATCCTTTATAGCCAATTGGGTACCCCGTGGGGACGAGATCGTGAATTTTGATCTTTGGATAGAGGATTTAAATTAAACATTGCTCTATATAGAGTTTTTTACTCATGAATTTTGTAAAGAGATCAAAGAAGGATGATATAACATATTTGAGAGACCACAAGATGAGAAACACTTATTGGTTTGGTGATTACCCAAGAGTATTTTTTAATATTTTAGCAATATGTTTGTTGAAAATGTCATGTATACTGAGGTTGACTAGATATTTAACTATGAAAGAAGAACAAGAAGGTCAAGGTCAATCAAATATTTTGAAATTGAAAAGGTCCAATAAGAGAGTTGGTAAATGAGAAGTCTAAGTGATTTAAGTTTGAGCTAATATTTAGTGATGGAAAGTACAAGAGTGTAGGTAGACCACACACTTGGGACTAGAGAAGTTGAATAGGTGTTGGCAATGGAAGTTCAGATAGATTAGGGAGAATCATATGTCTAATAAGCGATGGAAAGTCTTAGTTTTTTGGATGATAATTGAATGCTAGTTAGCAAAACTCTAGATAAGTCATTGTTGACTAATATTTGATAATGGAATCGTGACTTCTCCCTAGCTGGACGCCATTGGCCTCAATCTACTAGGATTTCTCTTTACCTAGTCTCATTAGTGTAATTTTTATAATCTAGAGTTTACTACTCTAGTGAACTCCTAGTATTCCATATTGTCTAGTGATCTTGTTTGAAAACTGTAGAGATGACACGCTGGGAACGGTAACTTAATTGTTGATTGGGTTCTCTTACTCAAAGGAGATGCTCTCCTTTGATCCTGTACACACGGAGATGAGCCAACAAAACGTCAATGCCTAGAGACTAGGGGGAGTCCTTAGCGAAGACCTTTGATTTTCAAGTCAGTACAAGTCCGGATGAGTGAATAAAGAACAGTAGAGAATGTGCACACGAGAGTAAGCTTCAGATGTTAAGAAAACATACCTTCCCAATGGAGGGACCCCCCTTTATATACCACCTCACATGACCTCCGCAATCATGAGGTGGCAAAGTGTGTTAGGGATTGTTAAGTAAAGGAAAATGTATAACCTAGGCAATATACAATAATTGTCTGAGAAATCTTCCAGTACTGAGGTTATCAGAGGAATATGCTGTTATAAGTGGTCTGCTGATGAGAGATACAATAATCATCAAAGAAGGTTCCATAAGAATATTTCCTAACATGTGATTGTTATACTGACAGGTTATTAGGATTCTCTGCTCATGTTGGAAGCTAAGTATATCCCGGTCGGCATGTAATGTCGTCCATCTTTACATCTGTTCTCACTTTAAGATGCTCGATTATGTGTTGAATATTATTATAAATTCATTCAGAAAATAATATGATGCCTCTAGCGTACTGGAAATCCATCTGAGAAGCAATATGAAACTAAGTACTAAAGGTTCGATTGGTATTTTGTCTGGTCGGGCGTATAATGGGCCACCTAGAGAAATAAAGTTGTGTTATGAGAGGTTTGATCAGTATTTTAAGTCGAGGTGTCTTAGGCCCGGTCTGTTGGGTCACTTTGGAACTAGTAGGGGTGAATAGCTCATCTTGCTTAGTTGTTCACTTCGTCAATAATGATGTATAGTGGAAAACTTAAAGCAATCTCCTCTAATGATAACAAGATGGATTTACTTAGTATCTACCTTAAGAAATAGGTCAGAAATGGTTGTTTATGTTAGGATGTATACTAAAAGCCTAACTTTTGTATAAATATTTATAAGAATCACATTGGTCAAATATTTACATTTTTGCTAAGTGTAGTTGTCCATTTAATTTATATTGAAGATAACATGGTGTGAAGAGATACACAGAAGATCATGTTATTAGTTCCTTATAAATTATAAATAGTAGCTCACAACCAAGATGGAATGAGACAAACCATTGAAGTGGTTGTAGTGTAATTTGGTATTAGTTTATCTTGACTATAAAATTACACTAGTACACTATGAGTGTATTGAGCAGGATCATTTGAGACAGTTTCTTTTATACTGACTACATAAAAGAACAAAACCTCTGTTATTATGGAAGTGTGTACTCTTAATCATGATATAATAACAAGCACGTATACTTAATATTTATTTCTTTAATTTATCAAAGGGTGTGATTTGGCTTGTTAAATCAATAAGTCCGATAAGTTGAAAAATGATATTATTTATATGATGTGTTGTTGATTATAGAATGAAACTGTGTCCTAGTAATCTAGGTTGATGATATCCCCTTGTGGAGCTCATAAGGATTGTCATGTAAACTCTGCAGGTGGACTTAGTCCGACATGACAATAAGGTTGAGTGGTACTACTCTTGGAGCTAGATATTAATTAAGTGAGTTGTCAGTAACTCATTTAATTAATGGACATTCGATATCTTAAACACAGGGAGACTAACGCACTCATAATAAGAAGGAGCCCATAATGTAATTTAGGATTGGTGCGGTATTTCAATAATAACTCTTTAGTGGTATGAGTTATTATTGATGAACTTGAGTTGGGTGTTCGGGGTGAAAACGGGAAGCTCAAGCCCATCGGGAGACCAAAATCAATTTCTCCTCTCGGTCCCTGTTGTAGCCTCTATAAAGCCTTGTATCCACAAAGTCCACTTCTTGCCCAAGTAATGGGCCGGATACATCCTTGCTTGGAGCAAGGGGGCCGACCAAGCATTATTTTGGAGCTCATGTAGTGGCCGGCCAAGCCATGCTTGGTGACCAAGCATGGGGCCGTCCATAAGAAAGGAAAAGGAATTTTTTGTAAATAAAATTTTGTTAAATCTTTCCTTATTTGTAGTAATCTACAATGGTTAAAAGAGAGATTTTATTTTGTTAAAATATTTTCTTTTTTGTAGTTATCTACAATGGTTAAAAGAAAGATTTTAATTTTGTTAAAAACTTCCCTTTTATAGCCATCTTCATGGATTTAAAAGAGAGTTTTAAAATTTTAAAATCTTTCCTTTTATAGCTATCTACAAAAGATTAAAGAGAGATTTTAATTTTGTTAAAATCTTTCCTTATTTGTAGTTATCTATAATGTTTAAAAGAGAGATTTTAATTTTTGATAAAACTTTCTTTTTTTGTAACCATGATTTAAAAAGGAGAAGTTTTAATTAATCTTTTCTTTTTTATAGTAAAAGAGAGAGATTCATTTTAAAACTTTCCTTTATTGCCATGTACAATAGGAAATTTAGAAAAGAGAGATTTTAATTGTGGTTAAAATTTCCTTTTTTTAAAAGGGAGGTCATAAATAAGGAAGTTTTAATTATGTTTAAAACTTTCCATTTTTGCCTTGACCAAGTATTATAAAAGAGAAGGAGAGGGTGCCTAATGTGAGAGACAACCCTATTCTATTCCTCTCTCTATCCTTGGTGTGGCCGGCCACTCCCCTTCTCCTTTTCTCTTAGGCCGGTGACACCTCTTCATCTAGTCTCCTCTTTTGCTTCCTTAGGGCCGGCGGCATCAAGGATTTGAAAATCCTTGTGGCCGGTTACTTGGAGAGGAAGAAGAAGAAGAGGAGAAGCACTTGGTGGTCGGTTGCTTGGAGGAGAAGAAGAAGAAGGAAATTTTCTATTTGGCATCCCTTTGTGGCTCGAGAGTCTTGGAGGAGAAGAAGTGGTTCGAGTGGATTCCATCTTGGTAGATCCTTGCCCACACAACGTCCAAGAGGAGGAGAGGATTACAACCGAAGATTAAGAGGTCTTTAAGCTACAAAGAAAGGTATAACTAGTTATTTGTTTCCACATCATAACTAGTTCATGTTCTTTGTATAGATCTTGAAAAACCAAACACAAGAGGCTATCGATTTTATGTTATCGATTTTATTTTTTGATTTCAAGTTTTGATAATGTGTTTCTATTGAGGTTGCTATAGTTAAACCTAGTTTACTGTAAGAAGTTAAATATCTAATTTCTTTGTGAGGCTTTGTCTAGGAAGTGGTGGATGATCCCATATCCAAGAAGGCTTAGTGCCTCACCATGTTTAACCTGGAAGCCAATATTTGAAATAGATATTTGATAACTTCTGTAATATGATTTAACTTAGGAAGATCACATCGGTTAAACTTAGAGTAAAAATATTAAGTATCGTTTCTAATCCAAGTTTAACTTCTGAAGGATAATTTGGATTAATAATATCAAACATCGTTTGCAATCCAAATTTAACTTCAGTAGAACACATAGGTAGCTAGGATAGTTCTATGCTTGTACAAATTTTTGTACAGGGGAACTAGGACGGTATGCCGAGTAGCAACCAAGAATTGGTTTCAGAGCTAGGTTTTAAGTGCTTGGTTTTAGCCTCTGTGTGTTTGGTTTTTAGTTTAATTATGCACATGTTATACATAATTTAGGCATGATAATAGTAGGATGTGTAAATAGATTAACTCTGTGGTTGTAGACATCCTAGATCCAACTATTATGGCCATGCTTGTGTTTGTGTGTGATTGGACCCTCGGACATGTTGAGGGCATTTTATGTGTGTGCATGATTGCAATATTAAATACAGCAGGAGCTGTATTAGTTATTAGAGTTTTACATTTTGTTCGATATAGATTATGTGTATATTCCTTCGTGGAATATAGGATCGATAAATATAAAATTTTATTTATATCACGGATCGTATCCTTGCGAGGCGTGGGGCTATTTGAGGACCAGAGGCGCAGTAGAAAAAGAAGCAAGATAGATGCGACGACTAGACTCAATGGCGGTGGCTAAAGATGGTAGCAGCTAGGGTTGATGGCACATTGAGGACAGCTATGGATGAGGCCATAATAGTTGGAAAATTATTTTTCTTATTTATTGCCTTTTATGTTATGTGTGCTTGTGTTTGTGTGCATGTTAAAATTCCTCATTCTAAATAACTAAGTGGGAGAGGAATTTAATTAAATTCCACGGTCTCCATTACTGGTTTGTAAGTGATGCATTCAAACTTGTACGTTGGCTCTGAGTGCCTTCCTCCACATCGGATGAGTTTGTTTGTGGATTACTAGATCAAACTTCCTTAATGGATAATTATAGAAAATTATTTAGGATGTGTGTGATCTTCTCCAACTGAAGGGGCACAATTCTATTAAGTGGACTTAGTATCAAGTAATGGTATACACTTAGGCACATTTAATAGTATCCTCCCCATCGGAGTCACTACTATTATTTGTGTGACTGAAGAAAAACCAACTATTAATTTGTCATAAAGCTAGGTAAAACCCCCTCTTACAAATTATTGAATTTGTATACGTCCACACTATCGTGGAATACAAAATTCATAGTATTTGAGGTAATTTTATTTGTCATAAAGTTAGGTTGACAAAATAAAATTAAAGGGTAAAACCTCCTCTTACAAATAATTAAATTTGTATACGTCCACACTATCGTGGCATAAAAAATTCATGGTGTTTGAGGTAATTTTAGGTTGACAAGATAATTAATGGGTAAGACCCTCCTCTTACAAATATTTGAATTTGTATACGTCCATACTATCGTGACATACAAAATTCATGGTGTTTGAGGTGTTGGCAAATTTAAATAATATTATTTTGAGGAATCAATATTATTTTAAATTCTAAAGTGTTGACCAAATATTTGATCGAAGACAGACCAACTATTAATTTTATTTGTCATAAAGTTAGGATGACAATATAATAAAATTAATGATTGAATTTGTATACGCCCACACTATCGTGACATAAAAAATTCACGGTGTTTGAGGTGTTGGTCTTGACCAAATATTTTGTGATTCTTTGAATTTCAAATGGTTTTCAATTCCCTAGATGTTATACTAGAGAATAGACTTACTAGACCCAATTATAATGATTGAAAACAAAACTTGGACACTAAGGTGGACTGCTCTCTTAGAAATGAGAACAATAAAGGTGTATCTTATTCATTAGTTGTTGAAACATGTTTAGTGGTATTATCTACCAATACCTAGTGTGTAGATACGGGAACCACTGATCATGTCTGTAATTCATTGCAGGGGTTTAGTAACGCCCCGCCTTCTATTGACTAGGTTGTAAGGCCGGGGGTTACGTTAAGCTAAGCTATTCTGTGCTTTCAATGAAGTGTAGTGTGCGGAAAGCTGAACTAATTTAAATCCTCTGCTAATTGCGATAAAATATGGAATTTATATTCAAAGTACACTTTCATTGTTGTACATATGCTAAAGAAGGGAACCTAAACTTTCCATTTGAGCACAGAGCTGAAATCAGACACCTCTAGCTGAAGTCAGACTTTCCAATCGATCGGCTGATCGATTGAAGTTATTTTGATCGATCCACTAATCAATTCAACGTGCTACTGTGCACGGAAGTCAATTCTGGATCGATTGACTGATCGATCCGACCTGGCCAATAGATCCGATGGTCGATTCAGCAGCTTTCTGTTCGCGGAGATTACTTTCCGATCGATCGGCTGATCGATCCATGGCCAATCGATCAGCTGATCGATTCATCAGCTTTCTGTACGCGGAAGTCGCGTCTCAATCGATCGGCTGATCGATCGAGGACTTCTCAATCAATCATCTGATCGATTCCGCAACTCTCTGTTTGCGGGGAATTACTTCCCAATCGATCGGCTGGTCGATTGAGGACTCCTCAATCGATCGGCTGATCGATTGAGTTTCTGATTTCACTGAAATCCCACACGAACTCATATAGAACTTTCAGAATTCAACTAAAACATAAAACAATACTACTAGGCATGCTATTACTCATACCTTGCTATCTAATATCAAGACAATTAGCAGTCTAAGCATGGCATAATACCTAGTTTCACAATTCATGATACTTAACATCCTAAAAGTGCAAAAAAGCAACAACATAAGAAAATACTGAGTTTTAAATTTGCTAATTCCCAAAAATCTTTATTCTAGGTTCCTTCTCACACACATCTTATCGCATTATCCTCCAGCCTCTGCTAATCTATCTTCCCTTTACCTTTATCTGCAGTATAAGGAAAAAGAAACTATAAGCTTGGGAGCTTAGTAAGAACCATCTACCTCACAAAATGCTAAAAGGTGCTATTTGATGAAATAATGCATTCGATGAAATCATGCTTTTAAAAGGTTCTATTTGAAATACATGCTGATGATCATACTGAAAATGCTAAAAACATGGCATATGGACATGTAAGTCATGACAATCAAATACTGAACATAAAACTAATTGTTGTATCATCAAGGAAACTAAACCGATACATAAGCTAAGCTAAAACTTATGTTAGGTTAATTCTGAAGTTGAACTGTATTCACCTAACTGAGTTGTGAAGCTTTGATAACTACTTTCATAATAGATAAAAATAATAATCATGCTGCTGATGGGCCCGACAACTGTACTTGCTATGCGCGCATCCCTAACTAGATCCGAGGTAGCAAATCCCGAATCTAGTAGGGTTTACTAGGTTATTTAAACCTAGGGACGACTATGGGAGCCCAACCTAAGGACAACTGAGAGTCTAGTACAGTGCCACTGATAAAAGTAAAATACTGTTCATAAGCTGATTTATCTTATCTTGCTCTTACTAGGCTATCTGAACCTAGAGCTAGGTTATCTGAACCTAGAGCTAGGTTATCTGAACCTAGAGATGACTATGGGAGCCCACCCATTGGACCGTAGTCCCATATAAACTGAAGCAAGACTAAACATGCTATTTAAAATGCTTCTATGACATTTAACTGAGCTATTAAAATGCCTACTGTAGCATTTAACTGTACTAGTCATTTTATCGAGCACTTGGTGTGCTCTAACTCACCTCTCTATTAAGGGACCACCTCTAGGCATCCGACAGTGTCCAAAATCCCAAAACTGAAGGGGGAAACATGTCTGGCCCATCTAGAGGTGCTCAACTAAACCCTAAACCTGCGAGGAGGGTCAAATACACCCTACGTGCCGAAAAATCTGCATATGGCTAAACTAGAAGCATGAAAACGTACGATTAATTACTTATACTGCAGGTGAGGGGGTTCTTACTTCCTATGCTAGTTTTCTTACAAATCCGATCGCTAGGTTTCCGGAGAAGAAGATCTCTTCAGCGATCTTCTTACGTCTATACGTTCTTCTTGCGGAGAGGAGCGTCCTCGTGTCGGAGTTGTCACTGGAAGGTGCTCCTACGACCCTAGGGATGGAACCCTAGGTTTCCTTGGGCTTGGCATGCCGAGAGGGTGTGGGAGAGAAAGAGGCACGACAAGTGAGGGTGAGGGAGAGGTGTCGTTCGAGAATGATAAACTCTCACTTAAATTCCTTATTTACATTAAGTGGTAAATACGACCCAACTCGATCATAACTATAATTCCTCTCTTTTTCTTTCAGCACACCCCTGCTGGGCCCCTTGGTTACTAAAGTCACCCTATAAGTCATAGGGTCCATAAGTCGCAGGTTCAATTCCCGCTTAGGCTGTTTTATATTTTTATTTAATTTTACTACTTCTGCTACTCCGAAAATTCCATAAAAAATATTCTAAAATTCCAGAAAAATAATAGAATATTTCTAAAATTTATTTTGAGATTTTTTGGGTGTTATAATCCCCCATACCTTATAAAAAGTTCATCCTCGAACTTAAAATAACTCTGGGTACTTCTGTCTCATTCTAGCTTTTGTCTCCCAAGTTGCCTCTTCTCACTACAAGAATTTTTGCATTCAACAACACCCAATAGACAACGCTTTTTAATAAAAACGTTGTCGTTCTTTGTTTTACAACGCTTTTAGTGAAAAGCGTTGTCTATGGTATTTACTTTTTACTAAAGACAACGGTTTTTAATGAAGTGTTGTCTTTAGTGTTGTTGTTTATGGTCAAAGACAACATTTTTTTAAAAAACGTTTTTTAAAGTGTTGTGTATGTTTCCCCTAAACTCACTTAAAATAAATTCGCAGCCCTCGCTTTGCTAAACTCTAAACCCTCAACGCGCGCGCGCCTTCTCCTCACCACTCCTCTCCACGAGTTCTCCTCTCCACTCCTCTCCACGAGTGCCTTCTCCTCTCCTTCTCCTCTCCACGAGTGCCTTCTCCTCTCCTTCTCCTCTCCACGAGTGCCTTCTCCTCTCCACTCCTCTCCACGAGCGCCTTCTCCTCTCCACGAGCGCCTTCTCCTCTCCTTGCCGCGTGATCTCCTCTGAACCCTAATCTCGACCCAAACTCCTCACGCAAAACTCCTCACGCCGGCCCAACTCCTCCAAGTCGAGATCCCTAATCTCGCATTTCCCCATCTCCTCAATCAAAGTCAGCTTACCCTTCCTAATCTTCTCACGGCTCCTCAACTCCTCTGAACCCTTCGATCTTAGTTCCTTCCTCGCAGAGCAGATTCGAGAGTAGGAGGAACGGAAGAAAGAAAGGTAAAATTTCTTCCATCCCTCTAGAATAAGATTTTGTTTATTTTTGATTATTTTCCGAACTAGCCATTTTGCCGGATTCATACTGCATCAATTTTCCCCCTCCCCTGATTGTATTTTCTCATGATTTAATCTGGAATTTTTAAACGTTTAGCTATAGACTTTGGCAGTAGGTATTAATCCTTAAAAATAGCATGAAGCATATAACATGCTATCCTTTTTTCTCAAATTCAGTGTGAAGCTGTTGGCCAAGTTGCAGATATTATTCACATTCCAGCCTTTCTTTGTCGTCAGGTATAATGTGCAGCTTGAAATTAATCAATCTCTAGTGTTATTCTACTATTATTTTTATTGTGTACCCTTAATGCGCAGAGAATATCTCTCATTTTTATTGTATCTAAAACTTGTGTTCTGCATTATCTCATCTTAATTCTGGGCAGTGACTTGTGCCTACTCAGTTTGTTGAATTTATATCAACTACTATTGTTATATTTATGTCACTTGCCTTCTAAGAGCTTAATGGCTTAAGTATGATTTAATACATCATGCACTATTGCATTGAGTTGCTTATGTTGATGTCCCTTTGAGGAAGTTGCAGATTCTCAAGTGCTAAAGAAACAAAGTTGCTTATTATAAGTTATAATTCAAGCATTTTCCTGGAATGGTTTCATTTTTCAACTAAAGGTTAACATGTTTCAATAGAGAATATGTTTTGGTGAATGCTCCAATATTATATGACTCTACAATTTATACCAAGGCAAAAGTACCTAACTACCTATACGTAGACTCTAACAAACATGTACATATGGATAATATAGATAACTAGGTTATCTCCCCAAGTGAGAAATTTGCTATTGGGATTGCATTTTGATGAGAAACCTGTATGGTCAAAAATTTTCAGGTAGAAATACAATTTTGATTAATTGTTTAAATATTTTGTTATAGTTTCACACTATTGTTTGTGTTAATATTTTTAGGTATTAGCTCATTGTTGATTGATTAGTTATAAAGAATGGACAAAGATTGGATGTCAAAGGATAGACTATCACGTGAATATGAGAATGGAGTTGAGTCTTTCTTGCAATTTGCAATGGAAAACACTAATGATCCGAATATGGGAATATCTTGCCCATGTGCAAAATGTGGCAATCTAAAGAAGAAAAATATACAAACTATCAGGGCACATCTGTATTGTAACGGTATAGATATGACATATCATACATGGATATGGCACGGCGAAAGATCTACGATAGGGATTTCACAAAATGAAAGTGACCAAGTAGGGCCAAATGAATATGTTCGTGAGGAACCAATAAATATGGTTCATGATGCATATGATAGTTATGCTGAGAATCCAACCCAATTCAATAAGCTTCTTGAAGATGCCGAGACACCTTTATATCCGGGATGCACTAAATTTACAAGGTTATCTGCAATTGTGAAATTATTCAACTTGAAGGCCAAATATAGTTGGAGTGATAAAAGTTTCATTGACCTACTCAGTTTGTTAGGAGAAATACTTCCAGATGACAATAAATTGCCTTTATCTCTGTATGATGCAAAGAAAAGCTTATCTGCATTAGGGATGGATTATGTAAAAATTCACGCTTGTCCTAATGATTGTATCTTATACCGGAAGGAGTATGAGGATTTAACTAATTGCCCTACTTGCGGGATGTCAAGGTGGAAGTTGGGAAAAAAAATATGATAAATGAAGGAATTCCTGCCAAGGTTTTGTGGTACTTCCCCCCTATTCCAAGATTTCAAAGAATGTTTCGGAATAAAGAGATATCTAAGGAGTTGACTTGGCATGCCGAAAAAAGACTTTGTGATGGATATTTACGCCATCCAGCTGATACACCTTCTTGGAAAATAGTTGATCGCAAATGGCCAGATTTTGGTATTGAGGCAAGAAATCTCAGATTGGCTATATCAGCTGATGGGATGAATCCTCATGGTTTAATGAGTTCTGCATATAGTTGTTGGCCAGTTTTAATGATTACTTATAATCTTCCTCCATGGTTGTGTATGAAGAGAAAATTTATGATGCTCACATTGTTAATTTCTGGTCCCAAACAGCCGGAAAATGATATTGATGTTTACTTAGCACCTCTAATTGATGACTTAAAATGCTTATGGGATATAGGTGTCGAAGTATATGATGCATATCGCCAAGAAACTTTTATGCTTAGTGTAACGCCCGAAAATTCTCAAAACTATTTTAGGAATATAGTATGATTTTTCTGGAATTTTTAGATATTTTTCCAGAATTTTCCGAGTAGCGGAAGTAGCAAAAACAATTAGAACCGCAAAATAGCTTAGGCGGGAATCGAACCCGAGACCTATGGTTTCGGGATAATGTTAGTAACCGGTTGAACCCAGCAGGGCCGTGCTTAAAGGAAAGGGGATCATGTATATTTATAGTTGGGTTGGCCGAATTAATCACTGGATTTAAATAGGGAGATTAATAGGGTGAAGAGTTATTTGGTTTTATTTTCACCGTGACCTATTCCTCTTGGAAAACTTCACCGCCGCCCACACCTCCTCCTCCTCTTCTCTCGGCGCCCAAGCCCCAAGGGCCCTCGGTTCACCTTCCGGCGACGACTCCAACACAAAAGAGGTTCTTCTCCGCGAGAGGAACGCGAAGACGTGATCAGATCGTCGAGAGGATCATCTCCACCAGAACTCTAGCGGATAGAATCGTAAGAAATTACGATCAAGAGGTAAGAAACCCCTCACCTGCAGTATAATAGCTTTCTTTTGATTGCATACTGTTAGATTTAGCTATATGCAGGTTTTTCGGCACATAGGGTGTGTTTTAACCCTCCTCGAGGATTTAGGGATCTAGTTGAAAACCTCTAGACGGGCCGGACACGTTGTTCCCCTTTAGTTGGAGATTCTAGACGTTGTCGGGTGCCTAGAGGTGATCTCCCCATTAGAGGAGAGAGTTGGAGCACACCAAGTGTTCGGTAAAATGTTAGTGTAGCTAAATACCACCTCAGTTATGTTTAATAACTCAGTTAGATGCATTAGAGGCATTTAAACCAGCACATTAGTTTAGTTCAGTTTTATGGGACTACGGTCCAATGGGTGGGCTCCCGCAGTCGCCTCTAGGTTCAGATAACCTAGAAACAGCATGTTATATCAGTTAGCTATAGATATCAGTATTTTATTTTCAGTGGCACTGTACTGGATTAGATATCCATTGGGTTGGACTCCTACAGTCGTCCCTAGGTTCAGATAGCCTAGACAACTCTGCTAAATTCGGGACTTGCAACCCCGGGTCTAGTAGGGATGCGCGCACAGCAAGTACAGTTGCCGGGCCCAACAGTATGTTTAGTATTTTCACCTATTATGTATTAGATTTCAAAACTCAAAATCAATTATGCTAGTTGAGGTTGTTTCTAGTGACAGATTTAGTTTCAGTTAGTTTAGCTTATGTTTAGTTCAGTGCTTTTATTGCTTGCTACGATATGATCAGTGCTTATGCCATGCTCATGTGTTGTGCTTTATAATTTCAATATACCATGACTTAGCAAGTTCAGTGCATAATTTCAAATAGCATGCTTCAAAAACCATATTGCACCGAATGCATGTTTTGTGAGGTAGATGGTTTCTTACTAAGCTTTAAGCTTACAGATTCTACTTTTCCTTATACTGCAGATAAAGGTAAAGGAAAGATGGACTAACAGAGGAAGCTGGAGGGCAATGCAAAGATGGTGTGTGTGGCAGGAACTGGAATCAAAGATCTTTAGGGGACTTAAACATTCTAGCTTAGAATTATGAACTTCAGTATTTTGTTTTTTATGCATTTTAAGTTGTTCAATGCTAGAAATTAAAGAACCATGCACTACAACAAGGTAGATTGCTAGTCATATGTTATTAGGGTGTTTATTATGCATTAGCTAGTTGTAGTGTGAGGTTTTGGCACGAACCAGTGCTGAAATCAGAGTTTCAGTGCGAAATCAGACACCCCAATCGATCGGTGGATCGATTGGGGGGTCCCAATCGATCAGCTGATCGATCGGGCAACTTACTCCGCGAATAGTAGGTTTCTGGATCGATCATCCGATCGATCCAGCAATTTCTGTCGCGAACAGAAGGTTCGGGGATCGATCCCTGGATCGATCGGTCAGTCTGGATCGATCAGCCGATCGATCCAGAATATCGTCCCGAGCACAGTAGTGTGCTGGATCGATCACTGGATCGATCCAATTTATGTCCCGCGTACAGTAGCCGGCTGAATCGATTCCCGGATCGATCCGACGTCCCAATCGATCAACGGATCGATTGGGAGGTCTGATAACAGCCGGAGAACGTTACTTCAGCTCCTTGACCATAGGGGATGTAGTATATGTTAGGTATACTTTAGATTACATCCTTCAGTACATGTAGAACCAGGAACAGTTATCAATTAGCAACTAAAATTTAAATTAGATCAGTTTTTCGCACAGTTAGCACAGCATAACTGTAACGATCGGCCTTACAGCTTAGTACCTAGAAGGCGGGTCGTTACACTTAGGGCTATCTTATTATGGACGATCAATGATTTTCCTGCATATGGGAACATGTCAGGATGCATTGTGAAAGGATATAATGCATGTCCTATTTGTGGTGAAGATACCTATTCAACAAGGTTGAAGCATAGTAGGAAAATGTCTTATACAGGTCATAGAAGGTTTCTACCTGCAACTCATCCTTATCGAAGGCAACGGAAGGCATTTAATGGGAACCAAGAATTTAACCCTGCTCCAAAACCATTAAGTGGCGATGAAGTTTTTGAAAGAGTTGAAAGAATTAATTGTCATTGGGGAAAAATGAGTAGAAAGTCTCAGTCGAATGATGATGTAAAATCATGCTGGAAAAAAAAATCAATTTTCTTTGAACTTCAGTATTGGAAACATCTATACATTCGACATGTTCTTGATGTGATGCACATTGAAAAGAATATTTGTGAAAGTCTTATCGGAACGTTACTTGATATTCCAGGAAAAACAAAGGATGGAGTAGCAGCGAGATTAGACCTTTTGGAAATGAATGTCAAGACAGATTTGGCACCAAGGATGGGGGAGAAGAAAACATTTTTGCCAGCAGCCTGTTATACACTTAGTAAGGATGAGAAAAGGAAAATTTTGAATTCTTTGTTTGGAATACAACTTCCATCATGTTACTCATCTAATGTTAAAAACCTCGTGTCGTTGAAGGACTTAAAACTTATTGGCCTTAAGTCACACGACTACCACGCTTTAATGCAACAATTGCTTCCTGTGGCGATACGTGGTGTTTTGCCCAAACATGTTAGAGACACTATCACTCGCTTGTGTTTCTTCTTCAATGTGTTATGTAATAAAGTGATAGATGTTTCAAGGATGGATGATATGCAAAGAGAGATTGTGACAATATTGTGTTTACTTGAAAAGTATTTCCCCCCTTCATTTTTTGATATAATGATTCATTTAAGTGTTCATCTTGTGCGGGAGGTGAAACTGTGTGGACTGTTTTGGTATAGGTATATGTATCCATTTGAAAGATACATGAAGATTTTGAAAGGTTATGTGCGAAATCGCAATCGACCTGAAGGGTGTATGGCTGAATCTTATATTGCTGAAGAGGCTGTTGAATTTTGCTCAGACTATCTGTCTAGTGTGCACACAATTGGGATCCCATCAAGTCATCGACAAATAGAACTTACTAAGCCTTTATCAGGTGCAGTAGTCTACTCCACTACTCACGATGAGTTGACGCAAGCACATCGTTATGTATTGGCAAATGATGCTGAGATTGATCTCTATATCGAGTAATGTATCTAACTTATTAATATTTTAATGTGGTTTGCTTACATTCTGTTGGTTTATTTATACCAAATAATTTGATTAGGGAACACATGACGTATTTGAATGCAAGATTTCCTCGTAAGGCTAAGTCCAAGAAGTGGTTACAAGATGAGCATAATCGAACGTTTATTACTTGGTTGCGTGATCGTGTAAGTTTCTTTAGTATTACATATTGGCATACATTCATTTTCATATTTATGCATAATTAAAAATTTATTGCATAAAAAATTTAGGTTGCTGATGTAGTTGACCATTCCACTCATCAAGTTTCAGAAAGATTGATGTGGATAGCTCGCGGGCCTAACAAGCAAGTACTAAAATACTCTAGCTATTTGATTGATGGGGTTACTTATGCTACAAAAGAGCGTGATGCTATACGAGTTGTTCAAAACTCCGGAGTCAGCTTAGTTGCAAAGACAATGCAAGTTGCAAGTGCAAAGGATAAAAATCCTATTGTGTCAGATATGGTTTTTTATGGAGTTATAGAAGAAATATGGGTAGTTGATTACCATAAATTTCAACTTCCAATGTTTAAATGTAATTGGGTGGAGCATAATAACGGCATTAAAGTAGATGATCTTGGTTTCACATTGGTAAACCTCAATAGACTTGGATTCAAATCTGACGCTTTTATCCTGGCAAGCCAAGCAAAGCAAGTATTTTACATTGAAGATCCTGAAGATCCTTTATGGAGTGTTGTACTTGCAACACCAAACAGAGACTACTTTGAATACCTAAAGGGCGAAGAGTTAGAGGACACTGCTATCCACTATCAATGTTTTAGTAGGGGGTTACCATCAATGGATATTGACGGAGAAGATGATAATGAACCACCATGTATTCGTGAAGACTGTGATGGAAGTTGGATTGACAATATTTAATTGCTGAATTTTTGCTTTTGAATATAAGTGTGTAAACAATTTACCTATGAGGATGAATTTGTGGACAATATTAATATGTTATATTCCTCACTTTAATTCGAATCAGATATGTTGTGATGTTATTGCAAGTTTCTGCTTTTATCTTTTATTTTTTTTCATACTGTTGTGAATTTGTTGGTGTAAATATATCATCTTGCTGTGAGTTTATGCATGTTTCTAACTAAACTTATGTTGATCAGTCTAAGTTGTTACAGATCAATGGATTCTACTAGAAAGAGTAAGAGAATAGGGCAACTTGCAAAGTTGGACAAGGGTAAAGAAGTCATTACAGCTGCCCGTGAAGAGAGTTGCGAGGGTGATAAAGTGTTGGATTCCAAAGACACTATCTCCTCAAGAACTTCTAGAGGTCGCACACAGTTGGATAAGATTACAAAGCAAAGAATGCAAGGTATTAGAAATGAGGTGTCATTCAATAATTTTGGACAACCGATAGGACCAGCTGCTGTAGCCATGCAAAGTTACATTGGTGTCTTGGCTCGGCAAAAGGTTAATATTAAATACAAGACATGGAAGCAAGTCCCAATTGCTGTCAAAGAATTAATATGGGAATCAGTCAATGTAAGCAAGTTAGCATGTTTTAACAATTATAATATTTCACTACTAATGATAGATATATTTTATGTTTGTCTTAATTAATCTTATTAATGTTTTCCACTTATTTGATGTACAGTTGATTTATAATGTTGACTCAAAGTGGAAAAAGGGATGTTTGAGGTCTGCAAACAGTAAGTGGAGGCAATACAAGACCCATCTCACCCAAAAATTTATTTTAAGCAGGCGTGACAAACCTGAGGAGTTGAATGAGCCACCTGTTGGCTTTGAAATTACAAGAGAAGATTGGCGTGCGTTTGTCATTAGTCGCATTTCTGAAGATTTCATTGTAAGATTCTAAATTTTTTCTTTTGAAACTATTCGATCATAATTCATTATGTATTATTCAAATTTGATATGTCGCCTGTTTGAAATAACTAGAAACTCAGTGATCAACAAAAAGAGCGAAGGAAAAAAAATAGATATCCTCATCGACTCTCACGCAAAGGGTATGCACGCTTTGCTGAAGAAATTGTAAGTATTTTTAAAATATATTTCCTCTAAGAACCCTCTAATTGATTCACATTAAATTATTTCACATTTGTTATTTGATTTTTCTTTGTTGTAGGGGACTGAATTATGTGATGATAATGACATCAATAGAGCTATTATGTGGAAGAAAGGACGCGCCAACAAAGGAGGAGAGTTTGAAGGTGAAGATTTGGTGGACACAGTACACAAGATTGTAAGTAAATTTTCATGTTCTTCTGATAATGACTTCAATATATCTTCTAGTTTTCGAGAGTAAAGTTGCATGCATGCATACCCTTTGCGTGAGGAAGCCAAGGCAAGCAGTGCAATGAGGAGTTTAACAACCATTCCTTGCATAGCTTGAATTCTCAGTACTAGAGCATGTATTGAGGAAGTAAATGGTGAATGAATGCATTGAGAGCTTAGAGGTGACGGGTTTATATAGAACAGATGTGGATTTACTAGGTATCTAGGTTTGAAATGTTCTTACTTGGAGAAGAGATCAAGTCGAAAAGTCTATTACATGCAGTGGTTTCCTTTTGCTGCAATCAATTAATGGTGAATGCATTGAGAACTTAGAGGTGATAGCTAGAGTTTCTATAGAACAGATGCAGATAAATCAACCAGGTTTGAAACGTTCTTGGCAGTAAGCAATTTGTAAGCTTCAGTAACCCAAGGGCCAGTAAAGTTGTTCCCCAGACCACTGCTCTGAAGCTTCTATTATGTTTTCCCACTTGATTGGTGACAAATAAAGCTCCTTGTCTCCTTGAGCATTCTCTTTGTGCTGTTTTAGTTTGAATTAAAGCATAAGATTCATGAATCGGAACTTGAGAGGTTGGGAACAACTTTACTTTTGATTATTCTTTCCTGCAACTCCAGACAATTAGCTTCAATTATGTGGTGGTCCTCTCTTTATGGGTTTGTGTAGTGAAAATTTATTAAAATTTTGTCATTTTATTAAACTTGTAGTCAATTGCTCAATCAAATATGTGCCTTTTTTAGAACTGTGCAGAAGTAAATATATGATTGAATGCCAAAAAAGGAAAAAATATTTCAAAGTCAACTTCATATTTGTTCAATATGACTTACTAAGCACTTGACTTGAGCTATCACGGGAAGAACCGGCCTGGACATCAGTATTTTTTAAACCAATATTGCATATCCTTGGTAATTATCCTTGGTAAAGTACTGATAATTCTTTTTAATGTTGCATTACAGGATGAATATATACAGCAAAAGAGGGAGGGTAAGCTGCAATGCGAAGGAGCAAAAGAGGATATTCTTACCAAGGCACTTGAAACTCAGGAATATTCTGGGCGTGTCCGGGGTATCGGAGGTCATATCAACCCAACAATCTATTTCAATGTTGGTAGAACAAGGAAGAAATATGATGTTACCCTAGATATAATCGCTGAGCATAAAAGGGAGCTGAAGGAGGCGAAGATGCAAATTTTAGAACAAGATGTACGCATCCAAAAACTTGAAGCATTAATGCATAAAAGGGGTGCATGGGACAATTCAATTGATGACAAAGGCAGTTGCTCGGTGAAGTTTCATCAGAAGAATATTGAAGAAGATGACGTACAGATTGTGGGTAAAGACGAAGTTTTACAGGTAAAATACAAGTTATAGTGATATTCATTATTATTATAGCATTATAAACTAAATATAATCAACATGTTTTTTTTTAATATTTTAGGGTCAATCAGTTGCATTGACATTGGAATCTTGCTCAAATATTGCTGCATATGGTACAATTGTTTGTTTCAATGGCATGGAAAAAATGCTTCATGGTATTCCATTTCCCAAGAATTGCATTCGAGTCTCCATTGATCAAGCAGTGGACAAATCCGCTCCTTTGCCATATCCAATTCCAAGTGAATGTGAAGTAATTGGTGATGCCATAGGAACTGTTGTGGCTTGGCCTGAACAGCAGATTGTGAAGCAAGATGAGGTATATGAGATATTATATTTCTAATTATATTGTCACTTTATTATTATATTTCTAATTATATTGCCACTTTATTATTATTCAACCTAGCTATCTAACTTGTTTATATTTGAAATTATTAGAAGCCTAGAAGGAAGAAGTTTGAACGAAAAAAATCAAAACCTACTTTGTCAACAAGTGTCCCAAGAGCATTACATATGTTATATTGTTACAGTAAGCATGCTCTAGATGGAGGAAAATGTATATCAATGTGCTTAGATAATGAAGTGTTTGATGAAGATTGTGAACTTTTTCTTGACCTTGAGGACATCAATTCTTTGTATCATTTGGAGTCAATTTCAGGAAATTTGATCGTTGCCTACATATGGTAAGTAAGTTTATTTAAGCAATTTCAGCAACTTTTTCATCACATGTTTGCTTCCCAATTTTAGCAACTTATTATGGTTTATTGTTACAATTTCACCAACTTATTATGAGTGATCATTATTTTTTAATCCACATGATTGTTTTGTATCTAAATTTTATTATTTTGTATCTAAATATGATTTTTGCGGTTGCAACTGGGTTGCTTTACTTATGCTGGGAAGTTACTGCATTGCTTTATGTTGGTTGGGAAGTTCTAATATCTAGCAAGACAGAAAATCCCTGATTTGAACTGCAAGAAGTTTACTAATATTGTTGTGTGAACAAGTTTACTCTTGAAAAATTCAACTTCTAGTAATTTTCTCATACCATGTTATTCTCATTAAGTTAATAGTTCATCATTTCTATTGAGAGGTTTACTAATATCAATTGATGTGGTACACTTTACATAAATATAGCTCATTCATTTTCAACCGGCCCTTAATGTTTGCCTTCTGCCATTTGTTCTTCTAGACAGGAAGTACTTTGCTCATATCTTTTTTCTTGTATATTTTTAAGTATCTTAAATGTGCTTGTCCTCAAGAAATAAAAGAATTTGCATGTATACATTTCTGGTATGTTTAATATGCAAGACTGTTCATAGTAAGTTCTCATGTATGGATGTTACTATCATCAGCCATAACTTAGTGTTATGAGTGATCATTATTTTTTCCAACTTATTATGAGTGTTTTGTATCTAAATTTTATTATTTAGTATCTAAATATTTTTTTCTTTGCAATGATAGGTGTCTGTATAAAAAGATGGTGAAAGATACCAAGACAAAGAAATTCAGATTTATGAATCCTCACAAACTCCCATATCTGGCAAAAACGGCACAAGACAAATCAGTTAAGCTTGAAACCCTGAATCAAAGGGCAACTCTTTTAGCAGATAAGCTGACAAGTGCATCAACAGATCAACTAGTGTTAGTGCCATGTAATGTCGGGTAAGCAAGAAGTAAAACATCACTTTCAATTGCTTCCTTTCGATAATTTATTCAATTTTATGATCTAATCCTATGTATTTGCCTAGTTTCCATTGGAATCTTAGTGTTATTGAACCTTACAAGGATGCTATTTACTTGTTGGATTCCCTAAGTTGCCGCATTCGCGATGATGATTCAAAATACGTAATGGAAATGTGAGTTCAGATTTCTTTTAGTAAATATTTATTATAATAAAAATCTTATTTAACAAATATTCTTAACGTATGAAGGGCCTTAAAATTGTTTAATTCAACCAAGGGAAGGAAAGGTAGGAAAAATGTTAAGTGGGAAGTAGTTAAGGTATGTGTACTTTTGTTTAACATATATTGTAATGTGTATAATTTTCATTAACAATTTGACTCTAATTACTATATATAGGCTCCTCAACAACCGGATGCGAAACAATGTGGTTTTTTTGTGATGCGATTTATGAGAGAAATTATTGAAGAAGTTGAGACTATTGAGAGAGATTCGCTGCAATCAATAGTAACATTATTTAGCTTATCTCAAATTATTTGACATAAACTATTTAAAATTGCAAAGTGATCAGTGTTGATTATTTTTTCCATTAACATAAATTGTGTATGCTCACAGTTCACAAAAATAGGGTACTCTCGTGAACAAATTGATGAGGTTCGGTCCGAGTTGGCGGAGTGCATACAAGATCATATTTATGAATAGGTATGGAATGATAGTTGCCATAATTCTATTTAGATTTAAGTTCATGGAATGGTGGTTTTTTTTGGTGGAATCATAGTTAATGCCAATTTTTTTGATGCAGTGCATAGTTACCAGATCGACCTTGAGCAGTTGACCCCAAAGAAAAGTTGTCACTGAAGTTTAAAAACTTGTGAAAATTTTTAGTGAATGATGATGTTTTGTGAATGATGATGTTTTGGAAAAATTGTCACTTAGGTGAAAGGATGTTTTCTGGATTAATATGCAAGTACAAAGCACTGTATTATATGTTATTCTGTAAAGTTCTGTCCGTGTAAATTATCTAGTTTCTTTATCTAGCTTTTGTTCCACTATTGGGTTTGTTTTTCTAATAATTACTCGTGCAGCAAAATATTGAGCAAGAAGCTGTAGATCTTATAATCAGGTAAAGTAGAAAAAGTTAACTACTTCATTATGCTTTCATCTTAGTATTTGTATATTTGATTTGTCTTCTTTGAACCAGCTTCAAGTCAAAAAGCCAGATCCTCTAGATAGCTGTTAAAAATAAGGTATTATTTGGTTTGTCAGTGATCTTAATATTTGGTAATATTTGGTCTTTGATGCTCACGACAGAGTTCCAACGCTGCATGATTACCTTGTTCAAGCAGATTGCTCGCTGCCTCAGTAGCTCGCATTTTCAGGTTTGTTTCATCATTGATATTCCTTCTTTTTAGTGTTCTATATTAAAAGGAAATACTAACTGTCGATGAGATTGTTATCCTCTTGCTTGAACATGAACCAAAGTATATAAATTTGACCTTTTGATCTGAAAGTATAAAAAAAAGTTAATTGGATACTAGTTTTTTTTTTTTTTTGCAGTTGCATTTGTTGTATTTTCATATGTTTCTCAGTGAACTTCTAAACAATTCTTTTTTCATTAATTTATTAAGGCTTATTATAAGTTTCAGTTTGATGGTGCAAATTATTTTCTTTTGTAATCCATCTGTTTCTTCTTTGGTTTAGGAAAGTTGAAGTGAATCCCTTGATAGGTGTTTCATAGGTTTGTTCCATTATTTTCCAGTACGTACTGGAATCACTATCAATAGCCCTCAAGGACTGTTTACAACCTTGCAATCAAATTAATTGGACTTATAATCTAATGTATGGTCATCTGGAGCATGAATATTGGAGGATTCATGAATGACTCTTCGGATGATGAATGTATGTCATTTAATATTGGTTCATGTATTTATTTAGATACATCTTGAGTATTCCCTATAAATACCCTATGTATTTAACAATTCAAAGATGAAGAAAATCAGAAGTAGTTGAACACTAACACTTGGACGCCAACATTTTTGAGTTGGCGCCTAGATTTGACCATCTAACAGACACGGCTAAAGGATCAACTTCTATGAACACCCTTAATAACTTATACAGATATTTGTGAACAATTAGGTTGGTGGCTATCATTTATCCTCCCTTTTTGTTGTTTTTTCCATGTACCCAATGCAGCTTTCATTTCAAAGGTTCCAAGCTGATGAACAAGGATGGGTGGACACAATCAAGTCAGTGCGATTTGGAGGAGTTGTCAGGATTAGTACCATGGATTGGCTTGGGCAATCTCAATATTTGCGTCAAACTGTCTTCTGGCCTTCCCTATCATCTGCAGTATCTGAGGTATACTATGCACATTTACCGTGAATTTTCCTTATTGAGCTTGGGCTAGTGACGGTTACGAATGTATTTTATTTCAAGAACCGTATAAGCAAGTGTTCGTGCATCTAGTTTTATAACAATGCACTTCGTATCTTTGATCTAAAAAGCTTCTGAAACAAGTCATCTTCTCCAAGCATGCCCTGGTCAACATGCTAGTCACCTACTGGAGTCATTTCCTCGATGGCACGGATGAATACCTGAAATCCATCCTCTACTCCACCATTCTTTGCCACTCCTCAAGCCGAAACAACTGCAAAGGTAGAGTCAACATCAAGTATTACATTGTGCCTGGCTACAAGAAGACCGGGGCCGCAAAATCCAATAAAGACAGGTCAAACATCAAGTAGCATTTTGTAACTTATTCCTCTTAGGTTATATGCTTGGTTAATATATATGCTTAGAACTTGTAAAGACAGGTCAAACATTAATATGCTTGGTTAATATATCCATCTACAGCACTCCCGCTTTTTCCTCTAAATATGATTTTCATTTAGCACAGAACTAATGCCAATTTTTTTATTTTGATGCAATGTTTAAAGAGCTTGAGTAGAAGTTGGCCCTAAAGAAAACTTGTCAGTTACGATATAAACACACTTACGGTATGAATTACATGTATATATAACATTGACATATTATTTAGTACGAGATTTACATGTATGAAAGTTTTCATACAAAATTTCTTGATTGCCTACAACCCCAGGTGTGCTGATGACAAGTTGAAGAAGATGGCTCTAAGAGTGATAGCTGAAAGCCTTTCAGAAGAAGAGATTGTTGGACTTAAAGAAGCAATTCCATGCGATGGACACCAACAACAGCGGTTAGTCAATGATGAGGTTTTGTAAAACTTGTGTGTTTGAAAAATTATTGTCATGAAGTTAAGGATAACTTGTATGATACAAATTTAATTTGTGGATCAATATGTATACATTTTGTTTGTATAATATAAAGTTTTATTTATTTGTTAAATAGTCTTATTATAAAAATGATTGTGGTTGTGGATATTCAATTATATGTAAATTTTGAGTATTTTTATAATTTTGCTATTTAATTAAACACTATTTTTTATAAATTTAAAAAGACAACGTTTTTAAGTAATAAAAGACAACGCTTAAAAAACAATGTCTTTGAGACCAACCACAACGCTTTTAAAGCGTTGTCTTTGATATGTGCATTTTTACAACAGCATCTTTAACAACGCTTTTTAAGAACGAATAGACAACGCTTAAAAAGCGTTGTCTTTGTGACCAACCACAACGCTTTTAAAGCGTTGTCTTTGATATGTGCATTTTTACAACAGCATCTATAACAACGCTTTTTAAGAACGAAAAGACAACGCTTAAAAAGCGTTGTCTTTGTGACCAACCACAACGCTTTTAAAGCGTTGTCTTTGATATGACTTTCTACAACACCATCTACAACATCACTTTTTAAGTACATACGACAACGCCAAAAAAGTGTTGTTGTTTAGCTTTTTTCTTGTAGTGTCTGTTGTGTGATTTTGCCAAATGACTTTTACTAATGGTACCTCCTTGTTCCGCAATTTCTTAACTACTCGGTCTACTATCTAAATAGGTCGACTGTCATAGCTGAGGTCTTCGCGGACTTGTACCGACTGAGGCTCAATCACCTGGGTGGCATCTGGGATATGCTTCTTCAGCATAGAGACATGAAATACGTTATGGATAGCTGACATCTCCTGGGGTAGCTCTAGCTCATATGCTACCTTGCCAACTCTTCTGGTGATAAGGTATGGTCCCACATATCTGGGACTTAATTTGCCTTTCTTCCCAAAACGCATTACTCCCTTCATGGGAGCCACTCGGAGGAATACTGTATCCCCAACTGAAAACTCTAAGGGTCGACGCCATGTATCAGCATAGCTTTTCTGGCAGCTCTGAGCTGTCTCGATCCTCTGGCGGATCTACTTATAGCTACTGTGATATCTGTTACTAGATCTGTCTGAAGTTCTAGTTCTTTCTGTTCACCACTTTCATACCAGCAAATTGGAGATCTACACCTCCGCTCGTAGAGAGCCTTGTAGGGTGCCATGCTGATAGTGGCTTGATAGCTATTGTTGTATGCAAATTCTGCTAAACATAGATATTTGCACCAACTTCCCTTGAAGTCTAGGGCACATGCTCAGAGCATATCTTCGAGTACCTGATTTACTCTCTCCGTCTGGCCATCTGTCTGAGGGTGGAAAGCTGTGCTAAACTTTAACCTGGTGCCCAATGCTGACTATATACACTCCCAGAAGTGTGACGTGAATCTATTGTCTCTGTCTGAAATAATGGTCCGTGGGACTCCATGCAGTCTGATAATCTCCTTGAGATATAACTGGCCATCAAAATCGAAGGTCAAGAAATTGGGAATCTATTTGACCTCCTCGTCTCGGTCATCTGGATGAGCGACTTCTGTCCAATCAACCCCGAGCGGCCAGCACCATATAATGGCGATCCTCCATCTCCTGACCAAAGAATGGCGCTAGTCAACCAACATTGAATCTTGAGCCCTTGAGTACCAGATAATCATCCAAGGGTCGCTCACACATATATGGGATGATGCCCGAGCCCGTGTAATGATGATGCCTCCAAGGGCGCTCGAGGACAACCACATCCAAGTGTCCACTGGGGTAAGCATTGCATTTTCATAATTTATTTCTGATCGACGCTTATATTCTCTTTGTTATTTGCAGTATTGGGTGGAGAACCTGGCCATGTGCTAAAGGCTCACTTTTTTGGAGGAGGAAGTGAAGAAGATGAAGGCATCGAGCGGCCAGTCCTCCGCCTCTTAAGAGTAGACAAATGCCAAGGTTGCGAAGCTGAAGGCCGACCTGGTGAAGAGCACAGTGCCGCTCGAGGCCGAGTGGGGGAAAAAGCGCAAATCAGACCTCTCTGCTGGCTTACTACAACAAAAATATTAAAAGACAACGGGTAAAAACCGTTGTCGTAGGCTCTTTAAACCATTGTAATTGGCAGTGTTGTTAAATGTGCAGTAAAAGACAACGGTTTAAAACCGTTGTCTTTGACCACATTAGACAACAGTCATGCAACGGATTTAAAGTGTTGTCTTTTAATACCAAAGATAACAGTTCTGCAACATATAAAACCGTTGTAATTGCCAGTTTTGCAATAATTTGGATCGCATGCAGATATGCTTTTGACAACAAATACAGTACTATTGCCTTTCTTCTAAATTTAGTTTAAAAACCATTGATTCTTTGCATACTTTTCACAACAGTTAAAAAATTGTTGTCTATATACATTCACAAAACCGTATATACATTCACAAAAACAGTTGTCAACATAATTTTTTTACACACAAATTCTTGTACAACATATATATATACATTAGCAAAAACCGTTGTCAACATATATACATTAAGTTGTCTTTTATACATCTTGTCTCAACCAAAAACTGGTACAACATATATGTACATTCACTTAAGTTTATAAACTTCTACAATTACTACAAGCTATCCAAACATGACCACAAGTTCATGACTACCACAAAAGATGAGACCACAAAATTAAGTTTATCAGACCACAACCATGCAAATTAACTTGTCCTTTTATGAATAGATCAAGTGATCAGGATGTGCAACAATCTTCACATACTGGTCCTTTTCCTGCATACAGAATTTCATAGACTTAGCTTGCAAACCCAGTTTTATCCCTTTTCTGTAAATAAAATATAGTTAAAGCCATAGAAAAAAGTAGAAACATGCATGTATAAAATGATAAACATTGCAAACTGATAAGCGAAAAAGATAATCTAATAAACCACTACAAACTAAAGTGATAATTGAAACAAACAAGCCCCAAAAGTAGAAAACTTATCAACATGTATAAACAATTATAAACTTGTAGTTTTGCATCTTTTGCACAGTATAAACCAAATTGTGAAGTACATAAATCTGGACCTTCTGAAATGTTGAAGTAAAAGAATGGTCAAATAAGCACGAGAAACGTTGTTGCTTCACATTTTCATGAGTAGTCAAGCAAGTGAGCATGAAAAAAGTTGATGAATATTATATAAACTTGATATTTTATCTTGAACCATGTATATTATGTGAAAGCAGCTAGAATAGACAGAAGCAACAGAAAGATGGAATCATAGAGGATCGAAGTCATGTACCTTATGTCTCAACATTACAACAGCAACACTCTAGTAAGATCTCAAAGCTTGAGGATGTGCAGTTTGCATAAAAACCACAAAGCAGTATATGAAACTAGTTTCAACATTATTTCTATAAAAAAGCAAGAACAAACTAATCCATTAAACCATCTAAATTGTTAATCACTTTATGCAATCCAGAATATGATTTTCTAAACTGATAATCACTATCACCTAAACTTACAATCACTACAAACTTAATTAACTGATAATCACGAATAAATTAAAACTGATATTATAAGTCTTACTTACCCAACATTATGTGAGACCAAAACTAGTTGATTTCTTGATGCTTGACTCAGTTTATCTGCCAAGACATTCATTGAGATAAATTAAGCACAACTTAAAACATTCATTGAATTTCACTATAGGCAACAAAGCCAATGAATAATATTATCACTTCATAAATCAAGTTTCAAGAAAATTCCAGATAGAAGAGACCATTTTAGGAATATATTCTACCATTTTCTGTGTTTCTTGAGATAAATGGCTAACAAAGGTAACACCCAAGGAAAGAGCAGATAAATCACAAAGACCATAATATCTTAGCTAAAAAACCACCACATGTTGGATTAACGTCACTATTAGCAGCCTCCCTTAAAAAAGATAATGCAATAATATTAAAAATTATCTCAAGACAAGCATAAAAAAAAATGACAAGTGACTTACAAATTAGAAAAGAGTTTGCAGCAACAACGTTCACAGATTTGAAAACATTTCCATTTTAAAGACATACTAGAATAGTTCAAAGCAGCTGCCAATATTATGCAGTCAACCATACCAAAGAAATTCATGAAAAGCTAACTAGTTGTAGATTCTAAATTATATTCAAATGCTTAAGTATAACTGTTAAGAAGTATTAGTATTAATAGAATTATGGTGTAACAAGTTCAGTCCTGCATTGATATTTCAGTTTAGGATTGTATCCAACATTCTATGCATATCCATGTTAATATTTCAGTTTAGGATTATTGTGACATTTTTTGTACTTAGTGTGAGATACTTTCCAGTGCTTCATCAATTTTGTCTCAATTTTCAATGTAATTTGAGGGTTTGTTTTGTTATTGCATCAGTTAAGAATAAATAAGTTTATATATATAACCACAAAAGAATGTTGCTTAAAGTTGCAATTTCGGATTTCATTACTGCAGATAACACAATGGCCAAAAACTATAATACTTGATTGAAATTCTAGACAACAGCACTCACACCTGAGATGACTTTAAATAAAAGATATATTTAGAGAACATAAAACAAAATAGTTGTTTCAAATATGACAAATAAAGCAAACAAATACCAAGGAAAAACGAATTATGTGGCAGCACTACAAGAAAAAAGCTAATAGACAACGCTTTTAAAGCGTTGTCTTTTTGCCTGAAAAAGCGTTGTTAAAGGCACTGTTGTAAAAAGTCTGCTCAACGACAACGCTTTTAAAACGTTGTCGTTTGTACCAAAGACAACGCTTTTGCAACGCTTTAAAAGCGTTGTCGTTTTATGCAGAGGCAACGTTTTACAACGCTTTTAAAGCGTTGTTTTTGGTAGAAAAGACAACGCTTTTGCAACGCTTTAAAAGCGTAGTTATATTTTGCAAAGACAATACTATTACAACGCTTTAAAAGCGTTGTTGTTTTTTACAAAGACAACACTTCTTGCAACGCTTTAAAAGCGTTGTCGTTTTAAAGAAAAAAAATAAAATAAAAATTATTTAAAAATCATTATTTTTATATTTACGAAACTATTATTTTTCTTTTACCATATCTAGATTCGAATTTTACATATAATCAACTCGGTTAATGATTTCAAACTCATAAAAATAATAGAAATCTGACGTTGAAGTAATATTAATAATTAATTACATGAAAAGCTAGCAAATATCAAAATTTACACTAATTCTGTTTCAAAGTATATAGTGATATTCACATATAAAACAAAAGAGCACAAAAAATCTGTTTTGAACAGCTACAATCTGTTTAGCCAACAATCTGTTTACTGAATACTGAATACTGAAGTAGCCAACAATCTGTTTACTCAAAATAGTACAGTAGTTACTGAATCCATACGCTTAGTGTATTGATCAATTACTGAATCCAGACACTCCTTAGTGTACTGATCTCGACTGTCCTGTATCCACCTACAAAAGAAACAAAACAAAACAATCATTACTGATGAGCATATATGAGCATTACTGATGGCTCTCAAAAGAAACAAAACAATCATCATGACTTTCTACCAAAAGAAACAAAATTTACACTAATCTTAATGAAGATTTTCAGATCCTTGATGTAAAATAGTTTTCAAATTGCATGCAGCTATTTGACTGCTTTATTAAACTGATCTCATGCAGCTTGTTCGCCGAGATTGTTCGCCGTTTTCAAATTTACTGGAGTGAAATTCTAACAATCTTTTTTCCATAGATTGTTCGCCGAGATTTATTAAACTGAACCATTTCTTTCTCCCTCTTTCCATGGAACTGGATTAAGTATTCATATAGAAAAAGTTGAAATAGATTTTCTTAAAACCTGAACATGCAACCTGCAAAATAAGTTAATAAATAAATATGGACTACGCAACAAAGTGACCATATGCCATCCACAACAGTTTTTTTAGAGCATTAAGAAATTGCTACATAACTGGCTTCTTCCCTTTTATTCTAACTAATTCCAAAATTAATAGCAAAAGAAAATAATTATGTACTTCAAATAATTAATTAACAGTTAATTTCAGACTTATGCTGAAGTCTCATTGAACAAAATGGCATTTCCTCATACCACAATATCCTAAAGCATTGAATGCCTAGGTCTGGACAGCTATGTTAATCCTGTGAGCACATTAAGATTCATGGGAAAATCATCATAGTGTGCTTTGTACATTCAGTTTGTTTTCAGTGAATTGTCTACTATTTATGATTTTGATGGACGAGGAACAGTCATGTCAACACTAATGGTTGTTGGTGGGGACCAATGTGAACTGTATTCTAAAGCTTACTAATTCCAGAGAATTGATATCTATTTCCAAACTAGATGAAGCTGAATAAAATTGCAAACGAAGAACTCATAACGAATAAGCATTACAAGAATGAAAAAGTATACAAATCAACTTATTTTCACTTTAAGTGATAAGTGAAATTATTCCAAACAATGTTAGAACTTATCTATAATACTACTAAATAAAATCTTATATTGGGATGAATGTGATCATTCAGTACTCACATTTTCTATCCATGCCATCTCTACCATGTAGTTTGAGCATTTCTCCTGTGAATGAAAATTGAGGAATAAGATTGAATGACAACTTAGAAAGGTCAATGAGAAATTGAATAAGGAAACAAGTAATCATTATTTACATTTAACACATCAACTGCATACAGAACTTAGAAACTATCTTTTTTCCATACATCTTTGTGATTAGACAAGTTGAAATATCAGAGTTGAAGGGGTGAGGGATAGCACGAGATAAAAGAAACTCCAGTTAACAGCCAACTCCGATCATAAATATGAAGGGGTGAGGGAACGCACCTACTCATAAATATGATCTTGTATACATTCTGCCAACTCCGATCGCACCTCATCAATTTCTTCTCGAGAATACTCTGCTTGTGTGAACTGTGAACATTAATGAGGAAAAAAAAATCAACATTGACTTTGCATATTTTAAATAGTTTATTTCAAATAATTTGAGACATAAGCAAGTAAACATTACTATAGATGGTAGTGAATCTCTTTCGATAATTTCAACTTCTTCAACAATTTGTCTCATAAATCGCATCACATAGTAACCACATTGTTTGGCATCTTGTTGTCGAGGAGCCTATGAAAATTAGAGACATATTATTAATGATAAACATACACATTAAAATATATGTTATATGTAATTACACATACCTTTACTATTACCCACATAGCCTTTTTTCTACCTTTCCTTCCCTTGTTTGAATTAAACAATCTTAAGGCCCTTCATACGTTAATGATTTTTTTATATGTGAGTTTTGTAGTAACATAAATGCTTAATAAAAAAGAAATATGAGCTCACATTTCCACTATATATTTCCAATCCTCATCATGAATGCGGTGCCTTAGAGAATCCAACAAATAAATAACTTCATTGTAAGGGTCAATGACAGTGAGAATCCAATGGAAACTATGCAACAAACACATAATTAGTTTATATACAATTAGTAAACTGCTATTTACTGAACAGGAGGTAGTAAGACATCCAATTATGGGCAGTCGATAGTAGACAGTGTTTCCTATTTGATACAACATTGTATGATATATTACACTATAAAAATAATTATTTTATGTTAATATAGTACAGTATCGTGTGCACTATGTACTGGTCCAATCGATAATGTAGATCATCCATTTCATTGATATTTTGAATATAGAGTCTAAAAAACTTAATTAGACAATGAAACTATAGCATTATTCAATCTACCACAATACCAAGAAACTGACTTAGGGATGAACATGATCCATCTATAAACACTTCTACACCAACTTCAAATTACTTGTATTGACCCAACTTATGGCCAAAGTTACACACATTTGCCTGATTGCTGCCAAGAATTGTTGATATCTCCCTTGTCATTCTTTTTAGCATTAGTGATCAAAGCACACCATACCTTTCATCTTCATTTCTCTACAGGTTGCAAATAAGTTCTTGAATCCTTGTACACAACATAAAGTCAGTTTAATATGCAAGAAGCATTACAGGCATTCTGTAGCTGTTGTATTCCCATTTTCATCTCTAAGTCATTCCTACAAGCTAAAGAGTAAATCTTTATACACAACAAATATTTTGTTCAATATGTATTAATTTATATTCGCATATCAAACAGAGGTGAAAGAAGGCAAAATTGGTGTGATTAAGATTAGTAAAACTAGTATAAAATTTGGGAAGCTCCACTACACAAAATCACAATGTTCAGTTTAGAATTCTAAAAAAAACAGATAAAAAAGCTGAATCTCTTTATGATTTGCGATTAATTAGGAAACAGCATGAAAAAGATGTTATAGAGGATGACTGGTTCACCTTGACAGCTCACTTCCTTATATCTCGGACAAAGAATGTCATACGGTCAGTTTGGCCAGGTAAAAGGAAATGATCGCCGCTCTATACAACGCCAAGAAGGGACCAAACCGATGATAAGAAAACTAGGACTCGAATCGGTGGGCTCCGAGGATGTGCCCAAACTCCGTCTCCAACGTCTCCTTGCGCCGCTTGGCGTACTCTATCGACGGCCTCTCCCCATGGACACTCATGAAGCCAATGGAAAACCTAGAAACTCAATCAAAGTGAATCACACACGAACCGATAAACAGGCTGTTAAAGCATCAAAGACTTACTGCCGAATCAGAAGAAACGACCGTGAACTCCCGATCCGGAGGCTATCTGAGGGTCTAATTAGCGAGCAGTCTGAGGAATCGGGCCGACGATAAAGATCTAAAAAATGAGCATTCTTACAATAAGAGAGAGAGTGAGCCAAAGAAGGAAAAGGGACCGGAAGGAGGGTTATGAGGCTGAGGGGAAGGGTTCTTCTTGGTGGAAAGTGGAAGCGGCGGCAGGGAAGAGAGGAGGCCTCAGCACCAGGATGTGCCATGGTCGATCACCTCAGCACCGGGATCTATCGCTTGACAAAGGTGTGGTCTTGACGGAGAGGAGTTCGGAGGAGTGGTTCGTAGAGAGGGGCTCGCCAGAGAGGAGTTTGCCAGAGAGGAGTTGGATGGAGAAGGCCGCGCGAGATGAGGAGTACTTGGGAGAAGGGTTCGGGACTTGAAAATGATCGGAAGATAGAAGTTGGGAGAAGGGTTTGGGTTTTCTACTCCTTACCTAGATCCAACGGTTTGTATTAATCAAGATTTAGATCCAACGGTTTATATTAATCAAGGTTTAGATGAGATTTTAAACATAGACAACACTTTTTAAAAAGCGTTGTCGTAGACACTAAAAATCAGTCTAATAGACAACGCTTTTTACAATGCGTTGTCTTTGACCCGTAAAAATCACTAATAGACAACGGTTTTTAGAAAAGCGTTGTCTATTAATAAGAAAATAATGAAATAGACAACGCTTTTCACTTAAAGCGTTGTTAAAAAAAAATAGACAATGTTTTTTATAAAAAGCGTTGTCGTTTAAGTGTTGTAGAATCCCAATTTTCTTGTAGTGTGGGCTAGTTGCTCCATGGAGTAGGATATCCTGATAGCTAAGAAGTGGGCTGATTTAGTCAACCTGTCGACTATTACCCAGATGACAATGAAACCATTCGTTGTTCTGAGTAGTCCCATGTAACGACCCGCCTTCTACTGACTAGGCTGTGAGGTCGATCGCTACATTATGCTGTGTTAAATTACTCTTGCGGAAATCTGGATTGATTAAAATTTTACTAAACTGATTACTGTAAAATCTGAACTTAATATTCTAGGTGTACCTAGGAGTTGTACACATGCTAGGGAAGATAATCTATGCCTCTCGGATGTCCTGCTAGCTGTAATCAGGCATTTCAATCGATCCATGAATCGATTGGGCTATTGGATCGATCCAGTGATCGATCCAGCTTGATACCGGCACGGAGAAAAACTCTGGATCGGTCGGCTGACCGATCCATAAGCTATATTACTTCTGTATGCGGCTGGATCGGTCTGCCGACCGATCCAGGAGTACACTGATCGGTCGGCTTGACCGATCCAGTGGCTCACTGATCGGTCGGCTGACCGACTGTTCGCATCTGGATCGACCGGCTGACCGATCCATAACAGACGCTAACTCTCTGTTCGCGACTGGATTGGTCAGCTGACCGATCCAGTGGCACAACCCAATTCTGATCAATCTATAGATCGATCTGGGTTTCTGATTTCGAATCAGAACCCCTGATTTCAGCACTATTTCGTGCCCAACTCATACACATCAAGTCTATAACAGCTAGAAACATTTTTAACATGTATTAGCCAACATTTTAAACATGATATCACGCATGGTTCACTAATTCATGGCATGCAAATGTACTATGTGTAGAATAATAAGGTTCTAACAGTTAACTAATTTTGTTGAAAGTTCTAATGCATAAATAAAGCTTGTTAGATCCCTAAGATCTTTTATTCCCAAGTTCCTTCCACACACATCTTCATCGCATTGTCCTCCAGCCTCCGCTAGTCCATTTTCCCTTTACATTTATCTGCAGTATAAGGAAAAAGTATCTGTAAGCTTAAAGCTTAGTAAGAAACCAGCTACCTCACAAAACATGCACACGATGCAATTTATGTTTTGAAAACATGCTATTTGAAATACGTACTGAACATAGATAAGCATGACATAGCAAAGTTACTAAGCACAAATACTGAAACATAGCATGCATATCAAAATCTAAGCATGGAGCTAACTCATGGTATCAATCAGGAAGAACTAAACTGAAACTGAAACTGAACTAAACTAAGCTGATACTGAATTAAATCCTGATCACATAGGTGACTGAGAGTTTTGAAAACTGTATACATAAGTTGATTAAAATAATAATCATGCTGCTGAGGGCCCTGGCAACTGTACGTGCTGTGCACGCACCCCTAGCTAGACCCGGGATTGCAAGTTCCAAATCTAGTAGGGTTTACTAGGTTATCTGAACCTAGGGACGAATGTGGGTGTCCAACCCAATGGATATCTGATCCTGTACAGTGCCACTGCTGAAAATAAAATACTGAATAGCTGTACTGCTTTATTTAGCCGTTTCTAGGTTATCTGAACCTAGAGCTAGGTTGTCTGAACCTAGAGGCGACTGTGGGAGCCCACCCATTGAACATCTAGTCCTATGAAAGCTGTAATAAAGATAATTAACTGGATCAATACGTCTATACGACATTTGACTGAGCTGAATAAATGCCCACTGAATCAAAAGCTGTCCTAATCTTTTTATCGAGCATTTAGTGTGCTCTAACTCTCCTCTTTAGTAGGGAGACCACCTCTAAGCACCCGACAATGTCTAACACCTCAACTGAAGAGGTCAAACGCGTCCGGCCCATCTAGAGGTGCTCGACTAATCCCTAAAGCTGCGAGGAGGGTTAAATACACCCTAGATGTCGACAAAAAATCCGAGTATAACTAATCTAAAAGCATGCATTCAAACGGAAGCTACTTATACTGCAGGTGAGGGGTTTCTTACCTCCTATTCATAATTTCTTACGATTCTAATCACGAGATTTTCTGGAGGAGACGATCATTTCGACGATCTTCTCGCATCTAAGCATTCCTCTCGCGAAGGGAAACGTCCTCGTGTCGGAGATGTCGCCGGAAGGTGTCCTTGAAGCCCTAGGAAAGGAACCCTAGGTTTCTTCTTGTGGTTGGCGCCGAGAGAAGGAGAGGGAAGGGGGAGGGTCGGCGGAAACTAGGGTGAGGAGGAGCAAGTCACGTTCAAAGAGAAAACCAAATAACTCTTCACCCATTAATTCCCTATTTATATTAAGTGGGTAATTTCAGCCCAACTCTAATATAAATTTAATTGCCTCCCTTTCCTTTCAGCACGGCCCTGCTGGGTTCAACTGGTTTCTAACATTATCCGTAAACCGTAGGTCTCGGGTTCAATTCCCGCTTAGGCCATTTTTGTTTTCTATTTGTTTTTTTGCTACTTCCGCTACTCTAAAAATTCTATAAAAATATCCTAAAATTCTAGAAAAATCATAGAATATTTCTAAAATAGTTTTGAGAATTCTCGGGCGATACAATCCCCATACCTTATAAAAAGTTCGTCCTCGAACTTTGAATAACTCTGGGTACTTCTGTCTCATGCTGGCTTCTGTCTCCCATGTCGCCTCTTCTGCTGTGTGATTGTGCCAAATAACTTTGACTAATGGTACTTCCTTGTTCCGCAATTTCTTAACTGCTCGGTCTATTATCTGAATAGGCCGACTGTCATAGCTGAGGTCGTCGCGGATCTGTACCGACTGGGGCTCAATCACCTGGGTGGCATCTGGGGTATGCTTCTTCAGCATAGAGACATGAAATACATTGTGGACAGCTGACATTTCCTGGGGTAGCTCTATCTCATATGCCACCTTGCCCACTCTTCTGCTGATAAGGTATGGTCCCACATATCTGGGACTTAGCTTGCCCTTCTTTCCAAAACGCATTACTCCCTTCATAGGAGCTACTCTGAGGAACACTAAATTCCCAACTGAGAACTCTAAAGGTCTGCGCCGGGTATCAGGATAGCTTTTCTGGCGGCTCTGAGCTATCTCTATCCTCTGGCGGATCTGCTGTATAGCTGCTGTGGTATCTGCTACTAGATCTGTCTGAAGTTCTAGTTCTTTCTGTTCACCACTCTCATACCAGCAGATTGGAGATCTACACCTCCGCCCATAGAGAGCCTCGTAAGGTGCCATGCCGATAGTGGCCTGATAGCTGTTGTTGTATGCAAATTATGCTAAACTCAGATATTTGCACCAACTTCCTTTGAAATCTAGGGCACATGCTCGGAGCATATCTTCGAGTACCTGATTTACTCGCTCCATTTGACCATCTGTCTGAGGATGGAAAGCTGTGCTAAACTTTAACTTCGTGCCCAAAGCTGTCTGTACACACTCCCAGAAGTGTGACGTGAACCTGCTGTCTCTGTCCGAAATAATGGTTCGTGGGACTCCATGTAATCTAACGATCTCCTTGAGATACAATTGAGCTAGCTGTTCCATGGAGTAGGATATCCTGATAGCTAAGTGGGCTGATTTAGTCAATCTGTCGACTATTACCCAGATGGTATCAAAACCATTCGTGGTTCTGGGTAATCCCACTATAAAATCCATAGAAATGTCTTCCCACTTCCATTCTGGTATCTGTATGGGCTGCAAAACTCCCCCTGGTCTCTGATGTTCTGCCTTAACCCTCTGACAGGTTAGGCAGGTGCTGACATATCGAGCGATGTCTCTCTTCATCCCAGGCCACCAAAAATGTTTCTTCATGTCCTGGTACATTTTGGTGGAGCCAGGATGCATCGCATAGGGAGTCTTGTGAACCTCGTCTAGGATTTTCCTCTATAGTTCCTCCTGATCCGGAACACATAGCCTGTCACCAAAATACAACACCCCGCTATCTGATATTCTGAACTCTCCACCTTCTGATTCTGCTAAATCTTGCTTGATTCTCTGAATTTCAGGATCCTGCTCCTGAGCTGTCTGGATGTCACCAAGGAAGGTAGACTCTAATGTCATAGTAGAGAGCTGTCCGACTATGAGCTCGAGACCGAAATCTGAGATCTCTTTCTGTAGGGGCGGTGACATGGCTGCTAGAGATAATAGGGTAGCGCTGGACTTCCTGCTGAGGGCGTCTGCTACCCTATTCGCTTTTCCTGGGTGGTAGAGGACATCTATGTCGTAGTCTTTGACCAGTTCTAGCCATCTGCGCTGTCACATATTCAGATCCTTTTGAGTGAAGAAGTACTTCAGACTCTGATGATCTGTATACACTCTGCACTGAGCTCCATACAAGTAATGTCTCCAAATCTTGAGAGCGAACACCACTGCTGCAAGCTCAAGGTCATGAGTAGGATAGTTCTTCTCATAATCCTTAAGTTGTCTGGAGGCATAGGCGATCACCTTGCCATCTTGCATCAGCACTGCTCCTAGTCCCAACTTCAAGGCATCACTATATATGTCAAAGCTATCTGCGTTCTCTGGTAGAGTCAGAATAGGTGCGCTGGTCAATCTCCTTTTCAGCTCGCAGAAACTGTTCTCACAGTCCTTTGTCCACTGAAATTTTTTGTTCTTTCTGGTAAGAGCTGTCAGTGGGGAGGCTATCCTGGAGAAATCCTCTACGAATTTTCTGTAATAACCTGCTAATTCCAGAAAGCTTCTGATCTCACTGGCGTTCTTGGGTCTTTTCCAGTTACTCACAGCTTCTATCTTACTGGGGTCTACCATGATACCATCCTTTGAGATGATGTGACCCAAGAAGGACACCTGATCTAGCCAAAATTCACATTTGGTGAACTTGGCATACAGCTGATTCTGCTGAAGGGTCTGCAATACTGTTTTCAAGTGCTCTACGTGTTCTTCCTGAGTTCTGGAATAGATAAGGATGTCATCGATGAACACGATAATGAACTTATCTAAATATTCTCTGAATACCTTGTTCATAAGGTCCATGAAAGTAGCTGGAGCATTTGTCACGCCAAAGGGCATGGCTACGAACTCGTAATGTCCGTATCTAGTCCTGAATGCTGTCTTGGTTATGTCCCCTTCTTTAACCTTCACCTGATGATAACCTGATCTGAGGTCTATTTTAGAGAACACTGCTGCTCCCTTTAGCTGATCAAACAGGTCATCCATTCTGGGAAGAGGATACCTGTTCTTGATTATGACTTGGTTCAGTGCCCGGTAGTCTATACACAGGCGCATGCTCCCGTCTTTCTTCTTCACGAATAATACAGGTGCTCCCCATGGTGAGTGACTAGGACGGATGAAGCCCTTGTCAAGCAGCTCCTGTAGTTGCTCATGAAGTTCCTTCAGTTCTGCTGGAGCCATGCGGTAAGGTGCTTTGGAGATAGGATTTGTACCGGGAATGAGCTCTATCTCAAATTCGATCTCCCTGTCTGGTGCTAGGCCTGGTAACTCTTCAGGGAAGACTGCTGGGTAGTCACATACGACTCGGACCTCTGCTAGCTATTGGTCCTTGTCCTGACTGGTGCTGACTACGTGTGCTAAGAACCCCGTACATCCTGAATCCATCAACCTCTGTGCCTTCATAGCTGAGAGAAACTTCTTGGCCTTTCTCCTGGGTTCTCCGACGAATTCGAACTGTGCTTCTGTCTGTTTACGGCACTCGATGGAGGCACCGTATTTGATCAAGAAGTCCATCCCGAAGATGACGTCGTAGTCGGTCATATTAATCACTATCGGATCGCAAAAGAGTTCTCTGTCTGCTATAGTGACCGGCACCGCTCGAGCCAGTGCGTAGACGCCATGATTTCTCCCGAGGGTAACGCTCGTAAGGCGGCTCGAGTACCTCTGGAGGTCTGCTAACTTCTCGCCATACGGATATGTATGAATGGGTTGCCCTAGTATCAAATATGACAGTTGTACTTTCTTGTAAAATACTAATCGACTGAAATAACTGTCGAGGCATTTGCTACGTCCTCTCGGTGAGTGAGTAGATCCTCGCATTGGTCGTAGCTGGAGGGCTCCCTGGCTGATATGTGGACCATCTAAAGCGGCCGCATCGATGTAACTGTGCTGCCTCCATCTTGAATCGGCTGTGGCTGAGGAAGACTGGTCTTGTTTGGACACTGCTTGGCCATATGCCCTTCCTGTCCGCATTCAAAGCATCCTCGTGTGCCTTTACGACAAACTCCAGGGTGGAATTTCCCACAAGTAGCACACTTTGGATAACTGGGCTGCTTGCTGGCTGGTCCTCCTTTTGGGTAACTCCCTGGTTTGCGCTTGTTGCTGGAGTTCCCTTTCCAGTTAGAGCCATGGGAGCTGTGACCCTGCTGCTTCTGAGTGCCTGAGCCTCCTTGACCTTTAGCTTCTGAGAGGACTTGCTTCTGCTGCTTGATGCTATGCTGGTAATGCTCAGTGATTAGAGCACTGCTCACTAATTCTTCTGTGGTTTGTGGCCTATGAACGCCACCAGCCACGTTCATTGCTATTTCCGGCCTCAGCATCTTGAGCATCAACCGGATTCGTTCCCTTTCTGTGCTGACTAATTCAGGGCATAGACGAGCCAACCTGTTGAATTTCTTCACGGCTTCCTCAACTGATAGGTTGCCCTGACGAAACTCAGTGAACTCGTCGTAGTGACGGTTGGTGACCCGCATGTGAAAGAACTCCTCAAAGAATTCCTTCTCGAAGTCAGCCCATGTCATCTGGTTCACTGGGCGCTTCGCTCTGATTCTCTCCCACCACATACGTGCATCTCCTGTCAGACAGAAGGAGGCGCACTTCACCTTCTCATGTTCTGGCCAGTCCAGAAGCTCCATCGTACTTTCCAGTGTTTTGAACCATGCCTGAGCATCCCATGGTTCATTGCTGCCTGAGAAATTCTCTGGCTTGACTCTCTGCCACTGGATCAGATAGGCTTCTCTCTGCGTTCCTGCTGCTGGGGCTACTGGTGCCGTAGGCTGGACTGGTGGAACCTCTAAGACCACTGGTGTCGCTAAGTTAGGCTCCGGGGTGACAGTGGGAGTGTTTCTGCTGACTAGCCTTTAAGGTGGCTATTTCCTGTTGCTGTAACTGAGCCACTAGTGCTGTAAGGTCTGGGGGAGGCACTGAACTGCCTGCCTCATGCTGGGGCTCAGTGGCTGGTGCCCTTCTAGCTGGGCGTCCTCGTGCCATTTCTAAAGACATGCAGGACATACATGACTAACACAAGCATAATAGAGAAACTATTGTTATCATGTTAACTACTATCATAAACAAGCATGCTTTAGTTATCTATAACAGAAAAGCAATAAACATACAAAGTGAGAGGTATTCTTACTTGGAAGCTGCAGGTACAATGCTGATGTGTGTGTAGGAAGTATGGAAACTGCTCTGATACCACTCTGTAACGACCCGCCTTCTACTGACTAGGCTGTGAGGCCGATCGCTACATTATGCTGTGCTAAATTACTATTGCGGAAATCTGGATTGATTAAAATTTTACTAAACTGATTACTGTAAAATCTGAACTTAATATTCTAGGTGTACCTAGGAGTTGTACACATGCTAGGGAAGATAATTTATGCCTCTCGAATGTCCTGCTAGCTGTAATCAGGCATTTCAATCGATCCATGAATCGATTGGGCTGTCGGATCGATCCAGTGATCGATCCAGCTTGATACCGGCACGGAGAAAAACTCTAAATCGGTCGGCTGACCGATCCAGTGGCTCACTGATCGGTCGGCTGACCGATCAGTGAGCTTCTGTGTTGGGTTTTTCGGGCCGCGAAAACCGCTTTTCGCGTCGCGGAAACCCCGAATCGCCCAAGCCACGGATCTCGTGCAAGGTAAAACCGAACGAAAATACGAGTACGAGTTTGAAAACTTTAATCTACAGTAGATCTACATAAGGATAAACCATTTATACCTTTGATGCGATGCCCTTCGCGTTCCCGCTCGTCCAAATGATGCCGGATCTCAAGACCGTCAAGCGCCGGTCCTCTAGAAGTATCCACACGGACACACTAGATGGAGATGACCAAAAACCAAGGTGTGCTAGCACCTATGTGCTTCGTCCAAGGGAGGAGAGGGAGAGGGAGAGCTTGAGAGGGAGAAGGAGGAAGATCCACACAAGTGAATGAAAAATGAATTTCTTCACCCAAAAACCAAGTGGCCGGCCACTTTTCAAAAATTCACATTAATTGCAATTAATATGAAACCATAAAATCACATTAATTGCATTAATTGCAATTAATATGAAACCATTAAGAGAGTGGCTTTGTCACTTCCATGAGGTGGCACCCATGATGATGTGGAACATCATTATTGGTCCACCTAATGCCAACTCACCAATGAGGTGGCAAAAGGTCAAGTCAAAATTGACCTTTGGTCTTCCTTCTCATGTCAAGTCAAACTTGACTCAATCTCTACCATGGTGGATCTAATCCAACCATTTGATTCGAGCCAACTTAATATAATGAATCTAATTCATTAAATTAAATTGATTCAATGAGTCATAATCTAAATTAGACTCATTTAACACATGAATCAACTTGAGTCGAACTCAAGTTAGCCCAATTAGGATTACTCTTAATCCAATTTGATTCATCAAATGAATCTAATCCTCTTGGTTCATCATATGAACCTAATCTCCACCTAATTGTCCTAAGTGTGTGACCCTATAGGTTCTTGTAACGTTGGCAATGCCCTAAACCCATTTAGGAGCATAAGTAATGAGCGGTATCTAGCAACACATCATTACTACCCAAGTTACAAGAATGTCGAGATCCGACATCACCTCGTGACTACCAATTGTGACTACTCACAAAATAATGACAAGTGTCCTTCTATCCTAGACATCTAGATTGATCAATGTGAGGCATAGACCGTGTCATCCTCTAATCAATCTAAATCTTGAACTCCAAGTAGACTCACTCGATCAAATGAGCTCAACATCTAATGTTGACTCATTTGGGCATGGCCATGCACTTAGTGGTCTCACTCTATCAAGAATACCGATGTCGCTCCCGTCATATGGGAGGGATAGATCCCATCTACATCACTCACATCCCTCTACATAATTCGTTATATACCCAGTAATCGCCTTTATAGTCCACCCAGTTACGGGTGACGTTTGATGAAACTAAAGTACATAACTCCTTATGTAGGGATCCATGGTGACTTCAGGTCTAAGGACTAATAGTCATACTAATAGCCACATGAGAAAGTATATGACACTCATATAATGATCCATGATACTTTCTCATGGCGGGTCATTCAGTATACATTCTCTAATGCATACCCATGTGTCAGCTTGATATCTCTATATCCATGACTTGTGAGATCAAGTCATCGAGCTGACCTACATGCTAGTCTTATTGTATTAACATTGTCCCTGAATGCTAATACTCGACTAGGAATGATTTAGAGTAGTGTTCCCTATATCATCTCACTATCGATTCAACTAATCGATTGATATAGGTATGAACCTTCTACTCAAGGACGCTATTATACTTAGTCTATTTGGCACTAATATAAATAAGTATAATAACCAAACAAATGCCTTTATTAATATACAAGAATATGATATACATGAGTCCATACAATCATCAAATGATTGGCTTTAGGGCTCTAACTAACATTCTGTACTCTCTGTTCGCATCTGGATTGGCCGGCTGACCGATCCATAACAGACGCTAACTCTCTGTTCGCGACTGGATTGGTCAGCTGACCGATCCAGTGCCACAACCCAATTCTGATCGATCTGTAGATCGATCTAGGTTTCTGATTTCGAATCAGAACCCCTGATTTCAGCACTATTTCATGTCCAACTCATACACATCAAGTCTATAACAGCTAGAAACATTTTTAACATGTATTAGCTAACATTTTAAACATGATATCACGCATGGTTCACTAATTCATGGCATGCAAATGTACTATGTGTAGAATAATAAGGTTCTAACAGTTAACTAATTTTGTTGAAAGTTCTAATACATAAATAAAGCTTGTTAGATCCCTAAGATCTTTTATTCCCAAGTTCCTTCCACACACATCTTCATCGTATTGTCCTCCAGCCTCCGCTAGTCCATTTTCCCTTTACATTTATCTGCAGTATAAGGAAAAAGTATCTGTAAGCTTAAAGCTTAGTAAGAAACCAGCTACCTAACAAAACATGCACACGATACAATTTATGTTTTGAAAACATGCTATTTGAAATACGTACTGAACATAGATAAGCATGACATAGCAAAGTTACTAAGCACAAATACTGAAACATAGCATGCATATCAAAATCTAAGCATGGAGCTAACTCATGGTATCAATCAGGAAGAACTAAACTGAAACTAAAACTGAATTAAACTAAGCTGATACTGAATTAAATCCTGATCACATAGGTGACTGAGAGTTTTGAAACTGTATACATAAGTAGATTAAAATAATAATCATGCTGTGAGGGCCCTGGCAACTGTACGTGCTGTGCGCGCACCCCAAGCTAGACCCGGGATTGCAAGTTCCAAATCTAGTAGGGTTTACTAGGTTATCTGAACCTAGGGACGACTGTGGGAGTCCAACCCAATGGATATCTGATCCTGTACAGTGCCACTGCTGAAAATAAAATACTGAATAGCTGTACTATTTTATTTAGCCGTTTCTAGGTTATCTGAACCTAGAGCTAGGTTGTCTGAACCTAGAGGCGACTGTGGGAGCCCACCCATTGAACATCTAGTCCCATGAAAGCTGTAATAAAGCTAATTAACTGGATCAATACGTCTATACGACATTTGACTGAGCTGAATAAATGCCCACTGAATCAAAAGCTGTCCTAATCTTTTTATCGAGCATTTGGTGTGCTCTAACTCTCCTCTTTAGTAGGGAGACCACCTCTAGGCACCCGACAACGTCTAACACCTCAACTGAAGAGGGCAAACGCGTCTGACCCATCTAGAGGTGCTCGACTAATCCCTAAAGCTGCGAGGAGGGTTAAATATACCCTAGATGTCGACAAAAAATCCGAGTATAACTAATCTAAAAGCATGCATTCAAACGGAAGCTACTTATACTACAGGTGAGGGGTTTCTTACCTCCTATTCGTAATTTCTTACGATTCTAATCGTGAGATTTTCTGGAGGAGACGATCCTTTCGACGATCTTCTCGCGTCTAAGCGTTCCTCTCGCGAAGGGAAACGTCCTCGTGTCGGAGATGTCGCCGGAAGGTGTCCTTGAAGCCCTAGGAAAGGAACCCTAGGTTTCTTCTTGTGGTTGGCGCCGAGAGAAGGAGAGGGAAGGGGGAGGGTCGGCGGAAACTAGGGTGAGGAGGAGCAAGTCACGTTCAAAGAGAAAACCAAATAACTCTTCACCCATTAATTCCCTATTTATATTAAGTCGGTAATTTCAGCCCAACTCTAATATAAATTTAATTACCTCCCTTTCCTTTCAGCACGGCCCTGCTGGGTTCAACTGGTTACTAACATTATCCGTAAACCGTAGGTCTCAGGTTCAATTCCCGCTTAGGCCGTTTTCGTTTTCTATTTATTTTTTTTGCTACTTCCGCTACTCTAAAAATTCTGTAAAATTATCCTAAAATTCCAGAAAAATCATAGAATATTTCTAAAATAGTTTTGAGAATTCTCGGGCGTTACATCGCACTATGAAATCCATGGAAATATCTTCCCACTTCCATTCTGGGATTTGAATAGGCTGCAGAACTCCTCCTGGTCTCTAGTGTTCTGCCTTGACCCTCTGGCAGGTCAGACAGATACTGACATATCTAGCGATGTCTCTTTTCATCCCAGGCCACCAAAATGTCTCTTTAGGTCTTGGTACATCTTGGTGGAGCCAGGATGCATCGCATAAGGAGTCCTGTGAGCCTCATCTAGGATCTTCCTTCGTAGTTTCTCCTGATCCGGAACGCACAGTCTGTCACCGAAATAAAATACCCCACTATCAGATACTCTGAACTCTCCACTTTCTGATTCTGCTAACCCTTGCTTGATTTTCTGAATTTCAGGGTCCTGATCCTAAGCTGTCTGGATGTCACCAAGTAGGGTACATGCTAATTTCATAGTAGAGAGTTGCCCAACTATAAGTTCAAGATCAAAATCTGTAATCTCCTTTTGTAGGGGCGGTGACATGGCTGCTAGGGATAGTAAGGTGGCACTGGACTTTCTGCTAAGTGCGTTTGCCACCTTATTGGCCTTTCCTGGGTGGTAGAGGATGTCTATGTCATAGTCTTTGACCAGCTCAAGCCATCTGCGCTGTCACATATTCAGATCCTTCTTAATGAAAAAGTACTTCAGACTCTAATGATCTGTATACACTCTGCACTGAGCTCCATACAAGTAATGCCTCCAAATTTTGAGGGCGAAGATAACTGCTACAAGCTCAAGGTCGTGAGTAGGGTAGTTCCTCTCATAGTCCTTGAGTTGTCTGGAGGCATAGGAGATCACCTTTCCATTTTGCATCAGTACTGCTCCTAGTCCCAATTTAGAGGCATCCCTGTAAATATCAAAGCTGTCTGTGTTTTCTGGCAGAGTCAGAATGGGAGCACTGGTCAATCTTCTTTTTAGCTCTATGAAACTGTTCTCACAGTCCTCTGTCCACTGAAATTTTTTTGTTCTTCCTGGTGAGAGCTATCAGTGGGGAGGCTATCCTGGAGAAATCCTCTACAAATTTTCTGTAATAACCTGCTAGTCCCAGAAAGCTTCTGATTTCATTGGCGTTCTTAGGTCTTTTCCAGTTACTCACAGCCTCTATCTTACCGAGGTCTACCATGATACCATCCTTGGAGATGATGTGACCCAGAAAGGATACCTGATCGAGCCAGAATTCACATTTCGTGAACTTGGCGTACAGCTGATTCTGCTGAAGGATCTGCAGTACTATCTTCAGGTGCTCTGCGTGTTCTTCCTGAGTTCTAGAATAGATAAGAATGTCGTCGATGAACACGATAACAAGCTTATCTAAATCTTCTCTAAACACTCTATTCATGAGGTCCATGAAAGTAGCTGGAGCATTCGTCACACCAAAGGGCATGACTACGAACTCATAATGTCCGTATCTGGTCCTGAAAGTTGTCTTGGGTATATCACCTTCTTTAACTCTCACCTGGTGATATCCCAATCTGAGGTCTATTTTAGAGAACACTGCTGCTCCCTTTAGCTGATCAAACAGGTCATCTATCCTGGGAAGAAGATACCTGTTCTTAATCGTGACCTGGTTTAGTGTCCGGTAGTCTATACACAGGCGCATGATCCCATCCTTCTTCTTCACGAACAATACAGGTACTCCCCATGGTGAGTGACTAGAGCGTATGAAGCCCTTGTCGAGTAGCTCTTGTAGTTGCTCCTGAAGTTCCTTCAGTTCTGCTGGAGCCATGCGGTAGGGTGCTTTGGAAATGAGATTTGTACCGGGGACGAGTTCTATCTCGAATTCAATCTCTCGGTCTGGTGCTAGGCCCGGTAACTCCTTAGGGAAGACTGCTGGGTAGTCACATACAACTCGGACCTTTTCTAGCTTTTGGTCCTTATCCTGACTGGTATTGAATATATGTGCTAGGAACCCCGTACATCCTGAATCCAATAGTTTCTGTGCTTTCAGAGCTAAGAGAAACTTCTTGGCCTTTCTCTTTGGTTCTCCGATGTACCCAAACTATACTCCTGCTTCAGGTTGGAATACAACTTTCTGTTTATGGCACTCTATGGAGGCACCGTACTTGATCATAAAGTCCATTCCCAAGATGACATCGTAGTCATCCATATCTAGCACTATAAGATCACCAAAAAGCTCTGTGTTCGCTATAATCACTGCACTGCTCGGAGCCTGTGCGTGGATGCCATGATCTCTCCTGAAGGTAGTGTCGTCAAAAACTGACCACTGAGTACCTCTGGATATATTGCTTACTTTTCGGTGAATGTCCTGGATATATAAGAATAGGTTGCCCCAGTATCGAATAAGACAGTTGCACTTTGCTGTAAAATACTGATCTAACCTGTAACAACTGTCAAGGCATTCGCTACGTCCTCTCTGGTGAGTGAGTAGATCCTCGCGTTCGTCGTGGCTGAGGGGGCTTCTAGTCTGCCCTGGCTGATGTGTGGACCATCTAAAGCAGCCTGCATCCAGTGCAACTGTGCTGGTTTGTCTCCGTACTGAATCGGCTGTGGTGGAGGAAAGCTGGTCTTGTTCGGGCATTGTTTAGCCATATGCCCTTCCTGGCCACATTCGAAGCATCCTCGTGTGCCCTTGCGACAAACTCTTGGGTGGAATTTCCCACAAGTAGAACACTTGGGATAGCTAGGCTGTTTACTAGATGGTCCTCCTTTTGGGTAACTCCCTGGTTAACGTTTGTTACTAGAGTTCCCTTTTCCAATTAGAGCTGTGGCCCTGGTGTTTCTGAGTACCTGAGCCTCCTTGGCCTTTGGACTCTGAGAAGGCTTGCTTCTGCTGCTTGATGCTGTTCTGGTAATGCTCGGTGATCAGAGCACTACTTACCAGTTCTTCAGTGGTTTGCGGCCTACAGACGCTGCTGGCCACATTCAGTGTTATTTCCGGCCTTAGCATTTTGAGCATCAACCAGACTCGTTCTCTTTCAGTGCTGACTAGTTCGGGGCATAGAAGAGCCAGTCTGTTGAATTTCTTCACGGCCTCCTCAACTGAAAGGTTGCCCTGACGAAATTCAGTGAACTCATCGTAGTGGCGGTTTGTGACCCGCATGTGAAAGAACTCCTCAAAGAATTCTCTCTCGAAGTCGGCCCATGTCATCTGGTTCACTGGGCACTTCGCTTTAATTCTCTCCCACCACATACGTGTGTCTTCTGCCAGGCAGAAGGAGGCGCATTTCACCTTTTCATACTCTGGCCAGTCCAGAAGCTCCATCGTACTCTCCAGTGTTTTGAACCAGGCTTGGGCATCCCATGGTTCACTGGTGCCTGAGAAGTTCTCTGGCTTGATTTTCTGCCACTGGATCAGATAGGCTTCTCTCCTTGCCCCTGCTGCTGGGGCTACTGGTACTGTAGGTTGGACTGGTGGAACCTCTGTAACTACTAGGGTTGACTTGTTAGGTTCCGGAGTGGCAGTGGGAGTGTTCTGCTGATTAGCCCTTAGGGTGGCTATCTCTTGTTGTTGTTCAGCTTGTTGCTTCTGTAACTGAGTCACTACCTCTGTAAGGTCTGGGGGAGGCACTAAGCTGTCTGCCTCATGCTGGGGCTCAGTAGCTGGTGCCCTTTTTGCTGGGCGTCCTCGTACCATTTTCTAGGGAAATAGAGGACATACATAACTAATACAATCATGTTTACATAACTACTATTATCATGTTAGATGCTACCATACATAAACATGCTTTAGTTATCTATAAACATGAAAGCAAGAAACATAAATAAAGTGAGAGATATTCATACTTGGAAGTTGTAGGTTCAATGCTGATGTGTGTGTGGAGGAAGTATGGAACTCGCTCCGATACCACTCTGTAACGCCCCGCCTTCTACTGACTAGGCTGTAAGGCCGAGGGATACATTAAGCTAAGCTATTCTGTGCTTTCAATGAAGTGTAGTGAGTGGAAAGCTGAACTAATTTAAATCCTCTGCTAATTGCGATAAAATCTGGAATTTATATTAAAAGTACACTTTCATTGTTGTACATATGCTAAAGAAGGGAACCTAAACTTTCCATTTGAGCAAAGAGCTGAAATCAGACACCTCTAGCTGAAGTCAGACTTTCCAATCGATCGGCTGATCGATTGAAATTATTTTGATCGATCCACTGATCGATTCAACGTGCTACTGTGCACGGAAGTCAATTCTGGATCGATTGGCTGATCGATCTGACCTGGCCAATCGATCCGATGGTCGATTCAGCAGCCTTCTGTTCGCGGAGATTACTTTCCGATCGATCGGCTGATCGATCCATGGCCAATCGATCAGCTGATCGGTTCATCAGCTTTCTGTACGCGGAAGTCGCGTCTCAATCGATCGGCTGATCGATCGAGGACTTCTCAATCGATCAGCTGATCGATTCCGCAACTCTCTGTTCGCAGGGAATTACTTCCCAATCGATCGGCTGATCGATTGAGAACTCCTCAATCGATCGGCTGATCAATTAGGTTTCTGATTTCACTGAAATCCCACACGAACTCATATAGAACTTTCAGAATTCAACTAAAACATAAAACAATACTACTAGGCATGCTATTACTCATACCTTGCTATCTAATATCAAGACAATTAGCAGTCTAAGCATGGCATAATACCTAGTTTCACAATTCATGATACTTAACATCCTAAAAGTGCAGAAAAGCAATAACATAAGAAAATACTGAGTTTTAAATTTGCTAATTCCCAAAAATCTTTATTCCAGGTTCCTTCTCACACACATTTTATCGCATTGTCCTCCAGCCTCCGTTAATCCATCTTTCCTTTACCTTTATCTGTAGTATAAGGAAAAGGAAACTATAAGCTTGGGAGCTTAGTAAGAACCATCTACCTCAAAAATATGCATTCGATGAAATCATGCTTTTAAAAGGTGCTATTTGAAATACATGCTGATGATCATACTGAAAATGCTAAAAACATGGCATATGGACATGTAAGTCATGACAATCAAATACTGAACATAAAACTAATTGTTGTATCATCAAGGAAACTAAACCGATACATAAGCTAAGCTAAAACTTATGTTAGGTTAATGCTGAAGTTGAACTGTATTCACCTAACTGAGTTGTGAAGCTTTGAAAACTACTTTCATAATAGATAAAAATAATAATCATGCTGCTGATGGGCCCGACAACTGTCTTGCTATGCGCGCATCCCTAACTAGACCCGAGGCAGCAAATCCTGAATCTAGTAGGGTTTACTAGGTTATTTAAACCTAGGGACGACTATGGGAGCCCAACCCAAGGACAACTGAGAGTCTAGTACAGTGCCACTGATAAAAGTAAAATACTGTTCATAAACTGATTTATCTTATCTTGCTCTTACTAGGCTATCTGAACCTAGAGCTAGGTTATCTGAACCTAGAGGCGACTATGGGAGCCCACCCATTGGACCGTAGTCCCATATAAACTGAAGCAAGACTAAACATGCTATTTAAAATGCTTCTATGGCATTTAACTGAGCTATTAAAATGCCTACTGTAGCATTTAACTGTACTAGTCATTTTATCGAGCACTTGGTGTGCTCTAACTTTCCTCTCTATTAAGGGACCACCTCTAGGCACCCGATAGTGTCCAAAATCCCAAAACTGAAGGGGGAAACATGTCTGGCCCATCTAAAGGTGCTCAACTAAACCCTAAACTTGCGAGGAGGGTCAAATACACCCTACGTGCCGAAAAATCTACATATGGCTAAACTAGAAGCATGAAAACGTACGATTAATTACTTATACTACAGGTGAGGGGTTACTTACTTCCTGCGCTAGTTTTCTTAGAAATCCGATCGCTAGGTTTCCGGAGAAGAAGATCTCTTCAGCGATCTTCTTACGTCTACACGTTCTTCTCGCGGAGAGGAGAGTCCTCGTGTCGGAGTTGTCGCCGGAAGGTGCTCCTACGACCCTAGGGATGGAACCCTAGGTTTCCTTGGGCTTGGCGTGCCGAGAGGGTGCGGGAGAGAAAGAGGGACGGCAGGTGAGGGTGAGGGAGAGGTGTCGTTCGAGAATAATAAACTCTCACTTAAATTCCCTATTTACATTAAGTGTTAAATATGACCCAACTCGATAATAACTATAATTCCTCTCCTTTTCTTTCAGCACACCCCTGCTGGGCCCCTTGGTTACTAAAGTCACCCTATAAGTCATAGTGTCCATAGGTCGCGGGTTCAATTCCCGCTTAGGCTGTTTTACTTTTTTATTTAATTTTACTACTTCTGCTACTCCGAAAATTCCATAAAAAAAATATTCTAAAATTCCAGAAAAATAATAGAATATTTCTAAAATTTATTTTGAGAATTTTTGGACGTTACAGGTTCTAGGAAACCTGACAACTACATGAAGGAGAAATCACTGTTTACATGGGCAATGCTACAAAAGTAGCAGTTTTTGAAGTGGGAGATGTTTATAGGAATAAAATATTGGCTTTGAGAAATTGTCTTTACGTACCAAGTTTTAGAAAGAACTTGATTTCAGTTTCTAAACTATATAAGGATGAATATTCTGTCTATTTTGATAACAAAGGTGTTATCAAGAAAAATAGGGAAGTTATCTGTTCTGGTACGTTGGTTGGCAATTGATATACTCTAAATTCAATAACTCCCACAATGCAACAAATGAAAATTAATAACACATCTTCTAACTCTAATAAGAGAAAGCAACCTTCGGAAATAAACCAAATATTTCTTTGGCATCTAAGGCAAGGTCATATTAACTTGAGTAGGATTCAAAGGTTAATAGCCGATGAACTTTTGGGTTCATTGGTGGTGGAAAACTTTCCAACCTGCGAGTCTTGCTTGGAAAGGAAAAATGACCAAGAGACCTTTTAAGGCCAAGGGGTATAGAGCTAAAGTTGTGTTGGAATTAGTTCATTCTGATTTGTGTGGACCTATGACTATTCGGACAAGAGGTGGTTTCGAATATTTTATCTCTTTTAGATGACTATTCGAGATACAAGTATATTTACTTGATGCGTCGCAAGTCTGAGTGCTTTGATAAGTTCAAAGAGTACAAGGCTAATGTGGAAAAATATCATGGTAAAAGTATCAAGACACTACGGTCTGATCGTGGTGGCGAGTGTTAGGATGTATACTAAAAGCCTAGCTTTTGGTATAAACATTTATCTAGAAATAAGAATCACATTGGTCAAATGTCTACATTTATGATAAATGAAATTGTTCAATTAATTTATATTGTAGATAACATGGTGTGTGGTGTCACACACAGAAGATCATGTTATCAGTTCTTTATAAATTATAAACAGTTGCTCACAACTAAGATGGAAAGGAACAAACCATTGGAATAGTCGTAGTGTAATTAGGTATTAGTTTATCTTGACTAATAAATTATACTAATACACTCTAAGTGTATTGAGTAGGACCATTTTAGGTAAGTTCTTTTTATACTGACTTGATAAAAGAACTAGACCTTAGTTATTATGGAAGTGTGTACTCTTAATCCTAATATAATAATAAGCAAATATATTTGATATTAATTTCTTTGATTTATCAATGGGTGAGATTTAGTTCGATAAATCAATAAGCCCGATAAGTTGGGAAATGATATCACTTATAGTGTGTGATGTTGATTATAGAAGGAAACTGTGTCCTAGTGATTTAGGTTGATAATGTCCTCAAGAGGAGCTCATAAGGATTGTCATGTTAAACCCTGCAGGTGGACTTAGTCAGACATGACGATAAGGTTGAGTGGTACTACTCTTGGACTAAGATATTAATTAAATGAGTTGTCAGTAACTCACTTAATTAGTGGACATTCGACATCTTAAACACAGGGAGACTAACACACTCATAATAAGAAGGAGCCCAAAATGTAATTTGGAATTGGTGCGGTAGTTCAATAATAGTTTTTTAGTGGAATGAATTATTATTGATGAAATTAAGTTATGTGTTCGGGGCGAACATGGAATGCTTAATTTCATCGGGAGACCAAAATCTATTCCTCCTCTCGGTCCCTATCGTAGCCTCTTGTATATAGAGATTTATATCCAACACATACCCACCTTCTTACCCATCCTAATGGGGATGGCCAAGCTAGCTTGGAACCCAAGCTAGGGCCGGCCAAGACCAAGTGGATGAGTCAAGTTGGTGGCCGGCCAAAGCTTGGGTCCCAAGCTTAGGTGGTCAGCCACTAGAAAATTAAAAGGAATTTTTATTAAAATTATTTCTTATGTGGATATCATGGTTTTAAAAGAGAGTTTAAAATTTAAATCTTTCCTTTTATAGCTTTCTACAAAAGATTAATAAAAGATTTGAAATCTTTCCTTATTTGTAAATTGAAAGGAGATTTTAATTTTGTGAAAACTTTCCTTTTTTAACCATGTTCATGATTTAAAAGAAGTTTAAAAATTAAATATTCTCTTTTATTAGTTTCTACAAAAGATTAAGAAAAGATTTGATATCTTTCCTTATTTGTAGATTGAAAAGAGATTTTAATTTTTAGAGATAACTTTCCTTTTTGAAAATTATCCACATGTTTAAAAGAAAGATTTTAATTTATAAAATTTCCTTTTTACTAACCAATCATGAAGGGATTAAAATTATTAAATTTTTTTATAAATTTCTGGAAACAAATTAGGAAGTTTTAATTAAAACTTTCCTTGTTTTGGGGAGAAAGTGGCCGACCAAGAAAATTAGAAAAAGAAAATTGATTTTTAATTAATTAATTTTTTCTTTTTCATGGCAAAAGAATTAAGGAAGTTTTTATTAAAATTTCCTTATTTGCCAAGACCAAGGATTATAAAAGAGGGGGTAGAGGTGCCTTCATGGGTGAACGACTCTATTATTTTTCTTCCTCTCTTTTCTTCCTTGATGGTGGTCGGCCCTATTATTTTTCCTTCTTCCTTTTCTTTCTTCTTCATTGGCTGGACCTTGTAATCTCAAGGAGCTTGAAGATGGCCGGATTTTAGTATAGAGAAGAAGGAGAGAAAGGAAGCATCCCTTGGAGCTTGGTGGTGGTGGCCGAATCACATCTATTCATGGAATATTTGTGGTGGCCGAATCATGCTTGGAGAAGAAGGTGGCTTAGGTGGATTCTCATCTCGGTAGATCGTTGCCCACACAACATCCAGGATAAGAAGAGGAATACGGTAGAAGATCAAGAGGTCGTTGCATACAAAAGGAAGGTATAATTAGTAATTAATTTCCGCATCATACTAGTTGTATTTCTTTTGTATGAATTCCAAACACAAGAGACATTAGATTCTAGATTTTCGGATGTATTTCGAAGATGTGTTTCTTTTATTTTGTTTTTTGAATTTGTGATTCGATTGTTCTTTTTGGTTAACCTAGAGTTATTTAAGGAAATTAAATATTAGCTTTTCTTAAAAGGCTTTGTCTAGGCGGTGGTGGTTGTGTTGGAGTGTATACTGAAAGCCTAAGCTTTGTAAACATTCATTATGAATAAAGAATCACATTTGGTCAAATTGTCTACATTTGTTTGTAGTTGTACATTTAATTTATATTGTAGATAACATAGTATGTGGTGTCACATACAGAAGATGATGTTATCAGTACCTTATAAATTATAAACAGTAGCTCACGACTAAAATGGAAAAGAACAAACCATTAGAAGGTCGTAGTGTAATTAGGTATTAGTTTATCGTAACTATATAATTACACTAGTACACTCAGAGTGTATTGAGTAGGACCATTAGAGGTCGTTTCTTTTATACTGACTTTATAAAGGAACAAAGACCTCAGTTATTATGGAAGTGTGTGCTCTTAATCCTAATATAATAACAAGCACATATGTTTGATATTTATTTCTTTAATTTATCAATGGGTGAGATTTAGTTCGTTGAATCAATAAACCCGATAAGTTGGGAAATGGTATCACTTATAGTGTGTGTTGTTGATTATAGAAGGAAACTGTGTCCTAGAGATACTAGGTTGATAATGTCCTCAAGAGGAGCTCATAAAGATTGTCATGTTAAACCCTGCAGGTGGACTTAGTCCGACATGATAATAAGGTTGAGTGGTACTACTCTTGGACTTAGATATTAATTAAATGAGTTGTCAGTAACTCACTTAATTAGTGGACATTCGATATCTTAAATACAGGGAGACTAACACACTCATAATAAGAAGGAGCCCAAAAATGTAATTTGGGATTGGTGCGGTAGTTCAATGATAGTTCTCTAGTGGAATGAATTATCATTGATAAAATTAAGTTGTGTGTTCGGGGCGAACACGGGATGCTTAATTTTATCGGGAGACCAAAACCAATTCCTCCTCTCGGTCCCTATCGTAGCCTCTTATTTGTAGAGTTCTATACCCACCTATACCCACCTTCTATACCCACCAATAAGGGGCCGGCCAAGCTAGCTTGGGAACCAAGCTAGGGCCGGCCTAGGTATATTATTGGGTGGCCGGCCCTAGCTTGAACCCAAGCTAGTGGGGGCCGGCCAAAAAAAAATAAATTAAAAAAGAAATTTAATTTTAATTTTTATTATTATGTGGAAGATATAATTTAAAGAGAATTAAAATTAAAATATCTCTCTTGTAAAAGATCTACAAAAGATTAAAGAAAGAGATTAGATCTCTTTCCTTATTTGTAGATTGGAGAGATGTTTTATTTTCTCTTTAAAAATTATTCACATGTTGATAAAATTAAAATTATAGAAATTTCCTTTTATCAACCATGAAGAGATTTTAAAGAGAAATTTTATTTTTTTAAATTTCTGGAAATAAATTAGGAAGTTTTAATTGTTGATTAAAACTTGTCCAATTTGTTCTCCAATGATGTGGCCGGCCATTGAAGTTTGATTTGGAAAATTTATTTTATTTTTCTAAATTAAATCATGTCAAGGAAATTGTGAAAATCTTATTGTAATCAAATTTCCTAATTTGCCTAGGCCAAGGAATATAAAAGAAGGGGTGAGGGTGCCTTCATGAGACACAACATCTATTATTTCTCTCCCTCTTTTGTTCCTTGGTGTGGCCGGCCAACCTCTCCCTCTCTTCCTCTTGTGGTGGCCGAATCTCCCTCTTCCATTGGTGCTCTTGTGGTGGCCGGATACTACTCGGAGAAGAAGAAGAAGAAGGAGAGAAAGCTAGCATCTCTTGGAGCTTGGTTAGTATTTTGGTTTTCCTCCTTGGTGAAGTTTTTCCTTTGTGGCCGAACCTTGCTTGGAGGAGAATAAGGTGGTTGGTGTTATCTTATCTTGGTAGATCGTTGCCCACACAACGTCCGAGGTTAGAAGAGGAATACGGTAGAAGATCAAGAGGTCTTTCTAGAAGGTATAACTAGTAGTTTTTCCTTTTCCGCATCATGCTAGTTATTTATGGAAATAATACCAAATACAAGAGGCTTACGTTCTAGTATTTCGAATATATTTTTCGATGTTGTGTTCTTTTGTTTCTTTCTTTTCCTTGTGATTTGATTGTTCTCTTTGGTTAACCTAAAGTTATTTTAGGAAATTAAATATTAGCTTTCTATTAAAGGTTTTGTCTAGTCGGTGGTGGTTGCTCCCATATCCAAGAAGGCCATGTGCCTCGCCAAGTCAGTACTGGGAACCTTTTATGGAAATTAATATTTAATGGAATTAATAACTTAAGGAGACTTGGGTCAAACGTGTTAAGTTCCGCAGGAGATCCAAGTCAAAACCTAAAAGAACAAATAGATTAAGTTTTGGATCAAACGTGTTAAGTTCCGCAGGCGATCCAAAATTTAATTTAAAAGAACACATGGTAGCTAGGAAAAGGTTCAGATCTTTGTACAAAATTTTTGTACAGTGGAACCTAAAGGTTTTCCGAGTAGCAGCCAACAATTGGTATCAGAGCTAGGGTTTTGCCTCTGTGTATTTAGTATTTAGTTTAATTATGCACATGTCATACATAATTTAGGCAGGTTAATAGTAGGATGTGCTAACTTTGTGGATGCAGGATCTAACTATTATGGCTTTTAGTTATTATGTGTGTGATTGGACCCTTGGACATGTCAAGGGCATTTATATGTGTGTGCATGATTGTATTAAAATACAGCAGGAGCTGTATTTAGTTTTATTAGGATTTTATTTTTGATCTAGATACATGTACATTCCTTTTATGGAATATAGGATCAAAAATGTAAAATTCTATTTATGTCGCGGATCGAATCTTGCAAAGCGTGGAACCTTCTAAGGACTAGAGGCGCAGCGGAACTAGGAGCAAGATGGATGCGACAGTTAGACCCGGTGGCGGTGGCCAAATATGGCAGCAGCTTCGGATGACAACACACGGAGGACAATTAAAGATAAAAGCCATAATAGTTGAAAATTAGATTTTCTATTTATTGCTTTTATATTATGCTGTGTGTGCATGTTAGTTTACAAGTTTAGTAGGCTAGCATAGTTAAAATTCCTCATTTATAAACAACTAAGTGGGAGAGGGTTTTTTAAGTAAATCCCATGGTCTCCATTACTGGTTTGTAAGTGATGCAAACAAGCTTGCGCGTTGGCTCTGAGTGCGTTCCTCCATAACGGATGAGCTTGTTTGCGGATCACTAGAACAGACTTCCATTTTTGGATGACTATAGGAAGTTAATTAAGAGCGTGTGATCTTCCCCAACGGAAGGGGCATAATCTTATTAATGGACTTAGTGTCAAGTAATGGTGTACACTTAGACACATCTAATAGTATCCTCCCCAACGGAGTCACTACTATTATTTGTGTGACCAAATAATACCAACTATTAATTTTATTTGTCAAAAAGTTAGGTTGACAAGATAATAAAATTAATGGGTTAAAACCCTCCTTTACAAATGTTGAATTTGTATACGTCCACACTAACGTGGCATACAAAATTCACGGTGATATGAGGTGTTGGTTAATTTAAAATAGTATTGTTTGAGGAATCAATATTATTCTAAATTTAGAGTTCTGACCAAAAGTTATTTGTGATTCTTAGGATGACTTTCAACCCACTATCCATCATACTTCAACAAAATAGACTTACTGGACCTAATTACATAGATTGGAAAAGGAACCTGGACATTGTTCTGACTGCTGAAAGCTATAAATTTGTACTGACTGAACCTTGTCCTGATGCACCCACTGGTGAATCTACCCAAGAGGAGATTGAATATCATAAGAGATGGGTAAAGGTAGATGAGATGGCGCGGTGTTACATTTTGGCTTCAATGTCAAATGTATTGCAACATCAGCATAAAGATTTACCAACAGCTTATGATATTATGAACAATCTCAAGGAACTCTTTGGTCATTAGGATAGGGCTTCTAGACAAGAAGCTATGAGAAAGATAATGACAACCACCATGCAAGAGGGTACTCCTGTAAGGGATCATATCCTAAAGATGATGGCTTATCTGAACGAGATACAGATCCTTGGAGGAGAAATTGATGGGGAAACCCAGATCGATATGATCCTCCAAACGCTACCTAGAAGTTTTGAGCAGTTCCGCCTGAACTATAATATGAATAAGAGGATTTATTCATTAGGGGAACTACTGACCGAACTTCAAGCAGTATTTCGTCACAATTCTCAAATTCACTATCTGAAAATGGTTCTACTTCTAAACCGAGAGGAAAGAAGAAGAAGAAACAAGTCGGCTCAACAAAGAAGGTGAATAAATCTCAGAGTACTGGATTTAAAGTGGAGTGAAGAAGCTGAAGGGCAATGCTTCATCTGCAGCAGGACATTGGAAGGCGGACCGTCCTCGTAGGAACCAAAACAAAGGTATATCTCATGCTCTAGTTGTTGAAACATATTTAGCGGTGTTATCTACCAGCACCTGTAGATACGGGAGCCACTGATCATGTCTGCAATTCCTTGCAGGGGTTCCAGAAAACCCGATGACTATCTGAAGGGGAGATTACCGTCTACATGGGCAATGCTACTAAGGTGGCAGCTGTTGCAGTGGGAGACGTCTACTTGTCTTTTAGTAGAAATAGAAATTTGGTTTTAAGAAATTGTCTTTATGTACCCAATTTTAGAAAGAATTTAATTTCAGTTTCTAAACTGTTTTTAGATGGATATTCAGTTTCTTTCAGTAACGATGTAGTTATTAAAAGAAATAAAGTGATTATCTGTTCTGGTGCATTAGTTGGCAATTTGTATATTGTAAATCCAATTTCTTCCACAAAGCAAAACATGGAAATTTATAACTCATCTTCTAATTCTAATAAGAGAAAAGAACCTTCAGAAATGAACCAAGCATATCTTTGGCATCTAAGACTTGGTCATATTAACTTAAGTAGGATTCAGAGGCTTATAGCCGATGGACTTTTGAGTTCATTAGAGTTAGAAAATTTTCCAACTTGTGAATCTTGCTTAGAAGGAAAAATGACCAAGAGGCCATTCAAGGCCAAGGGGTATAGAGCCAAAGAAGTGTTAGAATTGGTTCACTCTGATTTGTGTGGTCCTATGTCTGTCCAGGCAAGAGGAGGTTTTGAATATTTTGTCTCTTTTATAGATGATTATTCAAGATATGGATATATTTACCTAATGTGCCGCAAGTCCGAGTGCTTTGATAAGTTCAAAGAATACAAGGCTGATGTGGAAAAATGATTAGGTAAAAGTATCAAGACACTACGATCTGATCGTGGTGGCAAATACCTCTTAGGAGAGTTTAGGAATTACTTATCAGAAGCCGAGATTCAATCCCAATTGTCTGCACCTGGAACACCCCAACAGAATGGTGTAGCAGAATGAAGAAATAGGACTCTTATGGAGATGGTTAGATCGATGATGAGTTATTCAGAATTACCAAATTCATTTTGGGGATATGCTCTGGAAACAGCAGTATACGTTCTGAACTTAGTACCTTCTAAATCAGTTTCTTCTACTCCCATAGAATTGTGGAATGAGCGAAAACCCAGTCTAAGACATATTCGGATTTGGGGTAGTCCAGCACATGTGCTGAAACCAGATGCTGATAAGTTAGAATCTCGTACAGAAGTTCGCGTGTTTGTAGGATATCCCAAAGGAACGAAAGGTGGTTTATTTTATAGTCCTAAAGACCAGAAGGTCATTGTTAGCACCAATGCCCAGTTTTTAGAAGAAGACTATATAATGGATCACAAGCCCAGTAGCAAAGTTGTTTTAGAAGAACTTAGAGAGGACATGTCTACTTCAGTACCAACAGTACAAGATGAAGTACCACAAGAGACTGCAACACGTGTCACACATGATACACAACCACAGACAGTGCCTCGTCGTAGTGGGAGGGTTGTAAGGCAGCCTGAAAGATTCATGTTTTTGGGAGAGTCTTCGGACTTGATCCCGGGTAAACATGAACCTGATCCACGAACATATGACGAAGCACTCCAAGATATAGATGTAGGATCTTGGCAAAAGGCAATGAATTCTGAAATAGAGTCTATGTACTCTAATAAGGTCTGGGAGCTTGTAGAACCACCTGATGGTGTAAAAGCCGTTGGATGCAAGTGGATCTACAAAAGGAAAAGAGGGACAGACGGGAAGGTAGAAACCTTCAAAGCTAGGCTTGTAGCGAAAGGGTACACTCAGAAAGAGGGAATCGATTATGAGGAAACCTTTTCACCGGTAGCCATGCTTAAGTCTATCCGGATACTTTTATCCATTGCTGCTCATATGGATTATGAGATTTGGCAAATGGATGTCAAGACAGCTTTCCTTAATGGAAGTCTTGAAGAGAACATCCATATGAAGCAACCAGAAGGATTTATTGAAAAAGGCAAAGAGCATCTAGTGTGCAAGCTCAATAGGTCCATTTATGGATTAAAGCAAGCTTCAAGATCTTGGAACATCTGGTTTAATGAAGTAATCCAGTCATATGGATTTATTCAAAGTCCGGATGAGTCTTGTGTATATAAGAAGTGTAACAGAAACGTGGTGGTATTTCTTGTACTATACGTAGATGATATTTTGTTAATTGGCAACAATGTCAAGGTATTATCAGACGTAAGGGTATGGTTGTCCAAAAAATTTGATATGAAGGACTTAGGAGATTGTGCACACATTCTTGGGATCAAAGTTATAAGGGATCGTAAGAAAAGAATGTTGTGGCTATCCCAAGCTTCATATATAGATACAATCCTTGCTCGTTTTAGCATGCAGGATTCCAAGAAAGGTTTCTTACCTTTTAGACATGGAGTAGCTCTATCTAAAGAGATGTCTCCAAAGACATCGAAAGAGATAGAGGACATGAAAGTAGTTCCTTATGCTTCGACTGTAGGAAGCCTAATGTATGCAATGCTATGTACGAGACCTGATATCTGTTTTGCCGTGGGCATGGTCAGCAGATATCAGAGTAACCCTGGACAAGGACATTGGACTGCGGTAAAGCATATATTAAAGTACCTGAGAAGGACTAGAGATTATATGCTAGTTTACCAAGCAGACGATCTGCTCCCTGTGGGTTACACGGATTCAGATTTCCAATCAGATAGGGATAACAGTAAGTCTACATCAGGCTATGTGTTTACTTTAGGAGGTGGAGCCATTTCATGGAGGAGTGTTAAGCAGAAATGCGTTTCGGACTCAACCATGGAAGCTGAGTATGTAGCAGCCTCTGAGGCAGCTAAAGAAGCAGTATGGCTCAGGAACTTTCTAATGGACTTAGATGTGATTCCTGGTTTGCCCAAAATCATCACAATTTATTGTGATAATAGTGGTGTAGTTGCAAACTCGAAGGAACCACGAGCTCATAAGGCAAGTAAACATATAGAGCGCAAGTACCACCTGATACGAGATATTGTGAAGCGAGGAGAAGTTGTCATCGCCAAGATTGCATCAGCGGATAACCTGGCAGATCCTTTCACTAAGGCCCTTCCGGCGAAAGCTTTCGATCGGCATGTGGAGGGAATGGGAATCAGATGTATGGTAGAAGATATGGCAGCTTAGTCATTAGTATAAGTGGGAGATTGTTGGAGTGTATACTGAAAGCCTAAGCTTTGTAAACATCCATTATGAATAAAGAATCACATTTGGTCAAATTGTCTACATTTGTTTGTAGTTGTTCATTTAATTTATATTGTAGATAACATAGTATGTGGTGTCACATACAGAAGATGATGTTATCAGTACCTTATAAATTATAAACAGTAGCTCACGACTAAAATGGAAAGGAACAAACAATTAGAAGGTCGTAGTGTAATTAGGTATTAGTTTATCTTAACTATATAATTACACTAGTACACTCAGAGTGTATTGAGTAGGACCATTAGAGGTCGTTTCTTTTATACTGACTTTATAAAGGAACAAAGACCTCAGTTATTATGGAAGTGTGTGCTCTTAATCCTAATATAATAACAAGCACATATGTTTGATATTTATTTCTTTAATTTATCAATGGGTGAGATTTAGTTCGTTGAATCAATAAACCCGATAAGTTGGGAAATGGTATCACTTATAGTGTGTGTTGTTGATTATAGAAGGAAACTGTGTCCTAGAGATACTAGGTTGATAATGTCCTCAAGAGGAGCTCATAAAGATTGTCATGTTAAACCCTGCAGGTGGACTTAGTCCGACATGATAATAAGGTTGAGTGGTACTACTCTTGGACTTAGATATTAATTAAATGAGTTGTCAGTAACTCACTTAATTAGTGGACATTCGATATCTTAAATACAGGGAGACTAACACACTCATAATAAGAAGGAGCCCAAAAATGTAATTTGAGATTGGTGCGGTAGTTCAATGATAGTTCTCTAGTGGAATGAATTATCATTGATAAAATTAAGTTGTGTGTTCGGGGCGAACACGGGATGCTTAATTTTATCGGGAGACCAAAACCAATTCCTCCTCTCGGTCCCTATCGTAGCCTCTTATTTGTAGAGTTCTATACCCACCTATACCCACCTTCTATACCCACCAATAAGGGGCCGGCCAAGCTAGCTTGGGAACCAAGCTAGGGCCGGCCTAGGTATATTATTGGGTGGCCGGCCCTAGCTTGAACCCAAGCTAGTGGGGGCCGGCCAAAAAAAAATTAAAAAAGAAATTTAATTTTAATTTTTATTATTATGTGGAAGATATAATTTAAAGAGAATTAAAATTAAAATATCTCTCTTGTAAAAGATCTACAAAAGATTAAAGAAAGAGATTAGATCTCTTTCCTTATTTGTAGATTGGAGAGATGTTTTATTTTCTCTTTAAAAATTATTCACATGTTGATAAAATTAAAATTATAGAAATTTCCTTTTATCAACCATGAAGAGATTTTAAAGAGAAATTTTATTTTTTAAAATTTCCGGAAACAAATTAGGAAGTTTTAATTGTTGATTAAAACTTGTCCAATTTGTTCTCCAATGATGTGGCCGGCCATTGAAGTTTGATTTGGAAAATTTATTTTATTTTTCTAAATTAAATCATGTCAAGGAAATTGAGAAAATTTTATTGTAATTAAATTTCCTAATTTGCCTAGGCCAAGGAATATAAAAGAAGGGGTGAGGGTGCCTTCATGAGACACAACATCTATTATTTCTCTCCCTCTTTTGTTCCTTGGTGTGGCTGGCCAACCTCTCCCTCTCTTCCTCTTGTGGTGGCCGAATCTCCCTCTTCCATTGGAGCTCTTGTGGTGGCCGGATACTACTCGGAGAAGAAGAAGAAGAAGGAGAGAAAGCTAGCATCTCTTGGAGCTTGGTTAGTATTTTGGTTTTCCTCCTTGGTGAAGTTTTTCCTTTGTGGCCGAACCTTGCTTGGAGGAGAAGAAGGTGGTTGGTGTTATCTCATCTTGGTAGATCGTTGCCCACACAACGTCCGAGGTTAGAAGAGGAATACGGTAGAAGATCAAGAGGTCTTTCTAGAAGGTATAACTAGTAGTTTTTCCTTTTCCGCATCATGCTAGTTATTTATGGAAATAATACCAAATACAAGAGGCTTACGTTCTAGTATTTCGAATATATTTTTCGATGTTGTGTTCTTTTGTTTCTTTCTTTTCCTTTTGATTTGATTGTTCTCTTTGGTTAACCTAAAGTTATTTTAGGAAATTAAATATTAGCTTTCTATTAAAGGTTTTGTCTAGTCGGTGGTGGTTGCTCCCATATCCAAGAAGGCCATGTGCCTCGCCACGTCAGTACTGGGAACCTTTTATGGAAATTAATATTTAATGGAATTAATAACTTAAGGAGACTTGGGTCGAACGTGTTAAGTTCCGCAGGAGATCCAAGTCAAAACCTAAAAGAACAAATAGATTAAGTTTTGGATCAAACGTGTTAAGTTCCGCAGGCGATCCAAAATTTAATTTAAAAGAACACATGGTAGCTAGGAAAAGGTTCAGATCTTTGTACAAAATTTTTGTACAGTGGAACCTATAGGTTTTCAGAGTAGCAACCAACATGTTGCTCCCATATCCAAGAAGACCCTGTGCCTCGCCATGCAGTCCTGGAAGCCAATTTTGGAAATTAATATTTAATGAAATTAATAACATAGGTGGATTTGAATCAATAGTGCTAAGCTCCGCTTGCGATTCAAATCTAAACCATTAAGAATAGATAAGTTAAATTTGGAATCAATGATGTTAAGTTCCATCTGCGATTCCTAATTTAACTTCTAAAGAACACAATAGGTTATTTAAGGAAAGGTTCGACACTTGTACAAAAATTTTTATACAGTGGAATCGGTACGTTTTCCTTGGACTAACCAACAATTGATATCAGAGCTAAGGTTTGTCTCTGTGTATTTTTGTAATTCAAATAGGTTATGCACATGTCATACATAATTAAGGCAGGATAATAGTAGGATGTGCTAACTCTTTAGTTGCAGGCTCCAACTATTATGACATTTAGATATTGTGTGTGATTGGACCCTTGGACATGTCAAAGGTATTATTTTGTGTGCATGATTGTATGTATCAAATACAGCAGGAGCTGCATTAATTTTAGAATTTTATTTTCAATCTAGATTACATGTACATTCCCTCGAGGAATATAGGATCGATATATGTAAAATTCTATTTTTGTCGCGAATCGGATGCTTGCGAGGCGTGGTACTTTTGGAGCACCAGAGGCGCAGTGGAATAAGAAGCAAGATGGATGCGACGATTTGACCCAATGGCGGTGGCTAAAGATGGCAGCAGCTAGGGTTGGAGCACACAGAGGACAGTGATGGAAAAAGGCCATAATAGTTGGAAAATAATTTTCATATTTATTGCTTTTATTTACTGTGATGTGTGTGTATGCATGTGATGTATGCTAGGATAGTTTAAAATTCCTCACTTTAAATAACTAAGTGGGAGAGGGATTTATTTTAATAAATTCCACGGTCTCCATTACTGGTTTGTAAGTGATGCAAACAAACTTGCGCGTTGGCTCTGAGTGCCTTCCTCCATATCGGATGAGTTTGTTAGCGGATCACTAGATCAAACTTCCATTTAGGATGACTATAGGAAATTAATTAAGAGCGTGTGATCTTCCCCATTGGAAGGGGCACAATCTTTTTAATGGACTTAGTGTCAAGTAATGGTATACACTTAGGCACGTCTAATAGTATCCTCCCCATTGAAGTCACTACTATTATTTGTGTGACCAAAGGAAAACCAACTATTAATTTGTCAAAAAGATAAGTTGACAAGATAATAAAATTAAAACCCCCTCTTACAAATGTCGAGTTTTTGTATACATCCACACTATCGTGGCATACAAAATTCACAGTGTATGAGGTAATTTTATTTGTCAGGATGACAAGGAAATAAAATTAATGGGAAAAACTCCTCTTACAAATGTTTGGTTTTGTATACGTCCACACTATCATGGCATACAAAATTTACGGTGTTTGAGGTAATTTTATTTGTCATAAAAATTTATTGACAAGATAATTAATGGGTAAAACCCTCCTCTTACAAATGTTCGAATTTGTATACGTCCACACTATCGTGGCATGCAAAATTCCTGGTGTTTGAGGTGTTGGTGAATTTAAATAATATTGTTTGAGGAATCAATGTTATTTTAAATTCAAAGTTTTGACCAAAATATTTGATCAAAGATAGACCAACTATTAATTTTATTTGTCATGAAGTTAGAATGACGAGATAATAAAATTAATAGACAAAATCTCTTTTTGTATACGTCCACACTATCGTGGCATATAAAATTTACGGGGATTTTAAAGTGTTGGTCTTGACCAAATATTTTTGTGATTCTTAGGATTTTAAATGTTTGTCAATCCCCTAGTTGTTATCTATAGAATAGACTTAGTAGTCCCAATTGTAATGATTGGAAAACTTGGACATTAAGGTAGACTGTCCTCTCAGAACTGAGAACAATAACGGTGTATTTAATTAGCTATTGAAACATATTTAGTGGTGTTATCTACTGGTACCTGGTGTGTAGATACAGGAACCACTGATTATGTCTGCAATTCATTGCAGGTGTTCCAGAAAATCCGACAACTATATAAATCACCGTCCACATGGGCACTACTGTAAAAATAGCAGCTGTTGTAGTGGGATATGCTTATCCTTTGATAGGAATAAAATATGTATTTTAAGAAATTATCTTTACGTACCAAGTTTAGAAAGAATTTGATTTCGGTTTCTAAACTATCGAAGAATAGATATTCTATCTATTTTGATAACAAACTTGTTATCAAGAAAATAGGAAAGATATCTGTTCTGGTACGTTAGTTGAGAATTTATAAATTCAATATCTCCCACAATGTAATAAATGAAAATTAGTAACACATCTTCTAACTTTAATCAGAGAAAGGAACCTTCGAAAATGAACCAATCACATCCTTGGCAGTCTAAGGTTAGGTTATATTAACTTGAGCAGGATTCAAAGGATAAAAACCAATGAACTCTTAGGTTCCTTGGTAGTGGAAATCTTTCCAATCCTGCGGGTCTTACTTGGAAGGAAAAATAACCAAGAAGCTTTTAAAGTCTAAGGGGTATGGAGCCAAAGATATGTTGGAATTGATTCATTCTGATTTGTGTAGACCTTTGACTATCCAGGCAAGAGGTTGTTTCGAATATTTCATCTCTTTTATAGACAACTATTCGAGATAAGGATACATTTACTTGACGCGCCACAAGTCTAAGTGCTTTGATTAGTTCAAAGAGTGCTAGGCTGATGAGGAGTAACATCAAAGTAAAAGTATCAAGACACTACGGTGAAATCGTAGTAACGAGTACCTCTTAGGAGAGTTTAGGAGTCACTTATCAGAAGACGGGATTTAATCCCAACTAATTGTACCGGGTGCACCGCAATAGAATGGTGTAGTAGAAAGAAGGTATAAGGCTCATATGGAATAATTAGATTGATGATGAGTTGTTCAGGAAATTACCAAATTTGTTTTAAGGATATACTCTGAAAACGAAAGTAAACATAGTACCTTCCAAGTCAGAACTCTCTACTCATATAGAATTGTTGAATAGGTGTAAGCCTATTTTGAAGCATATTCAGATTCGGGTAGTCCAACACATATGTTGAAGAGAGACAATGATAAGTTGGACAGGAGTTCACTTGTTTGTGGGTTATCCTAGATAAACGAAAGTAGGTTTATAGTCTTAAAAATTAGAAGGTCATTGTTAGCATCAATGACCGATTTTTAAAAGAGGACTATATAATGAATCACAAGCCCATAAGTAAATTTATTCTTAAGAAAATAATAAAGGACACGTCTAATCTAGTACCAACTGTACAAGATGAAATATCACAAGACACTGTAACACGTATCACAAATGATACACAATTATAGACAGTGCCTCGTCTAGTGGGAGGGTTATTAAGCAACCTAAAAGATTTATGTTTTGGGAGAGTCTTTGGACTTGATCCCTGGTCAACATAAACCCAATCCCCAGACATATGACGAAGCACTCCAAGGTAAAGATGCAGCATCTTGGCAAAGAGCGATGAATATAGAAATAGAATTTAGTATTCTAATAAATTCTGGGAGCTAAAAGAATCACCAAATGGTGTAAAAGCCATTGGGTGAAAATAAGTCTACAATAGAAAAAAAGGGATAGATGGAAAAGTGGAAACTTTCAAAGCAAGGCTTGTTGAAAAAGGGAAACCTTTTATCGGTAGTCATGCTTAAGTCTATCCGGATTCTTTTATCTATTGTTGCTCATATAGACTATGAGATTAGACAAATAGATGTCAAGACAGCTTTCCTTTTTGGAAGTCTTGAAGAATGCATCCATATAAAGCAACCAGAGAGGTTCATTGCAAAGGGCAAAGAGCATCTAGTATGTAAGCTCAATCGGTCTATGGACTGAAGTAAAGCTTCAAAGTCTTGGTTCATCCAGTTTAATGAAGTAATCCAGTCTTATGGATTTAGTTACTAGATAAGTCTTGTGTATACAAGAAGTGTGATGAAAATGTGGTGGTATTTCTTGTACTATACGTAGATGACATTTTTGATAGTTGGAAACAATATCAAGGTGTTATCGGAAGTAAGGGTATGGTTGTCCAAGCAATTTGTTATGAAGGACTTAGGAGAGTGAGCACATATTCTTGGGATCAAGGATCACAAGGAAAAGAATGTTGTGCTTATCCCAAGCTTCATACAATGAGCTCGTTATAGCATGCAAAACTCCAAGAAAGGTTTTTCTACCTTTTAGACATGGAGCGGCTTTATCTAAAGAGATATCTCCGAAGATATCAAAGGAGATAAAGGGAATGAACGTAGTTCTTTATGTTTCGGCTGTAGGAAGCCTAATGTATGCTATGCACTAGACCGGATATCTGTTTTGCCGTGAGAATGGTTAGCAGATATCAAAGTAACCCAGGACAGGGACATTGGACTACTGTGAATGCATATGTTGAAGTACCTTAGAAGGACTAAAGATTATATGCTAAAGTTTACCAGTCAGATGATTTGCTCCCTGTGAGTTACACGGATCCGAATTTCCAATCAGATGGGGATAATAGTAAGTCAACCTCGGGATTTTGTGTTTACTTTAGGAGGTAAAGCCATAACTATGGAGGAGTGTTAAGCATTGGTGCTTTCTCAGACTCCGCTATGGAAGTTAAGTATATGGCAGCCTCTGAGGCAGCCATAGAAGTTGAATGGCTCAATAACCTCAAGATAGACTTAGATATGATTTCTGGTTTATCCAAAAGATTATTACAATTTTGTGATAATGGTGGTGCAGTAGCAAACTCGAAGAAACCATAAGTCCATAAGGCAAGTAAACACAATAGAGCGCTAGTACTACCCAATACGAGATTTCGTATAATGAGGAGAAGTTGTTGTCGCTTAGATTACATCAAGTAATAACCAGGAAGATCCTTTCACTAAGGCCCTTAAGGCAAGAGCTTTTAATGGCCATGTTGAAGGGTTGGGAATCAGATGTATGGCAGCAGATATGGCAGCTTAGTCTTTTAGTATAAGTGGAAGATTGTTAGGATGTATACTAAAAGCCTAGCTTTTGGTATAAACATTTATCTAGAAATAAGAATCACATTGGTAAAATGTCTACATTTATGATAAATAAATTTGTTCAATTAATTTATATTGTAGATAACATGGTGTGTGGTGTCACACACAGAAGATCATGTTATCAGTTCTTTATAAATTATAAACAGTTACTCACGACTAAGATGGAAAGGAACAAACCATTGGAATAGTCGTAGTGTAATTAGATATTAGTTTATCTTGACTAATAAATTACACTAATACACTCTAAGTGTATTGAGTAGGACCATTTTAGGTAAGTTCTTTTTATACTGACTTGATAAAAGAACTAGACCTTAGTTATTATGGAAGTGTGTACTCTTAATCCTAATATAATAATAAGCACATATATTTGATATTTATTTCTTTTATTTATCAATGGGTGAGATTTCGTTCGATAAATCAATAAGCCCGATAAGTTGGGAAATGATATCACTTATAGTGTGTGTTGTTGATTATAGAAGGAAACTGTGTCCTAGTGATCTAGGTTGATAATGCCCTTAAGAGGAGCTCATAAGGATTGTCATGTTAAATCCTGCAGGTGGACTTAGTCCGACTTGATGATAAGGTTGAGTGGTACTACTCTTGGACTAAGATATTAATTAAATGAGTTGTAAGTAACTCACTTAATTAATGGACATTCGACATCTTAAACACAGGGAGACTAACACACTCATAATAAGGAGCCCAAAATGTAATTTAGAATTGGTGCGGTAGTTCAATAATAGTTTTTTAGTGGAATAAATTATTATTGATGAAATTAAGTTATGTGTTCGGGGCGAACATGGAATGCTTAATTTCATCGGAAGACCAAAATCAATTCCTCCTCTCGGTCCCTATCGTAGCCTCTTGTATATAGAGATTTATATCCACCACATACCCACCTTCTTACCCATCCTAATGGGGTCGGCCAAGCTAGCTTGGAACCTATGCTAGGGCTGGCCAAGACCAAGTGGATGAGTCAAGTTGGTGGCCAGCCAAAGCTTGGGTCCCAAGCTTAGGTGGTCGGCCACTAGAAAATTAAAAGGAATTTGTATTAAAATTATTTCTTATGTGGATATCATGGTTTTAAAAGAGAGTTTAAAATTTAAATCTTTCCTTTTATAGCTTTCTAAAAAAGATTAAGAAAAGATTTGAAATCTTTCCTTATTTGTAGATTGAAAGGAGATTTTAATTTTGAGAAAACTTTCCTTTTTTAACCATGTTAATGATTTAAAAGAAAGTTTAAAAATTAAATATTCTCTTTTATTAGTTTCTACAAAAGATTAAGAAAAGATTTGATATCTTTCCTTATTTGTTGATTGAAAAGAGATTTTAATTTTTAGAGATAACTTTCCTTTTTGGAAATTATCCACATATTTAAAAGAAATATTTTAATTTATAAAATTTTCTTTTTACTAACCAATCATGAAGGGATTAAAATTATTGAAAGTTTTTATAAATTTCTGGAAACAAATTAAGAAGTTTTAATTCTTGTTTTAATTAAAACTTTCCTTGTTTTGGGGAGAAAGTGGTCGACCAAGAAAATTGGAAAAAGAAAATTGATTTTTAATTAATTAATTTTTTATTTTTCATGGCAAAAGAATTAAGTTTTTATTAAAATTTCATTATTTGCCAAGACCAAGGATTATAAAAGAGGGGGTAGAGGTGCCTTCATGGGTGAACGACTCTATTATTTTTCTTCCTCTCTTTTCTTCCTTGATGGTGGCCGGCCCTTGACGCGCCTGGAGGTTTAGAGTTCGAATCCTGGGGGAGGCAAAAATCCACTGGCCAGGGGTGGAAAGTCCTAGAGAGTAACGACACGGCCAAAGGGTCGTCGGTCGACGACATGAGAGGTCGCCAAATGGGTCGACGACATAAGGGCCACCAGTTGGGCCGCCACAAGGGCCGCCCAAGAGGCCAAAGGGCCGGGTCGTTACAATACCTTTTTATTGTAACGACCCAGCCCTCTTGACCCATTTGGCGGCCCATTTGGCGACCCTCGGGTCGTCGACCGTCGGCCCTTATGTCATCGGCCCATTTGGCGACCGCTCATGTCGTCCACTAGGACTTTCCACCCCTGGCAGTGGATTTTTGCCTCCCCCAGGATTCGAACTCTAAACCTCCAGGCTTAAGTATTAGAGTTTATGAATCCTGGTAACCAAGTGAGATCATCTCACTTGGTTACCAGGATTCATAAACTCTAATACTTAAGCCTGGAGGTTTAGAGTTCGAATCCTGGGGGAGGCAAAAATCCACTGCCAGGGGTGGAAAGTCCTAGTGAGTAACGACACGGCCAAGGGTCGTCGGTCGACGACATGAGAGGTCGCCAAATGGGCCGACGACATAAGGGCCGACGGTCGACGACCCGAGGGTCGCCAAATGGGCCAAGAGGGCCGGGTCGTTACAATAAAAAGGCGCCTTTTATTGTAACGACCCGGCCCTCTTGGCCCATTTGGCGACCCTCGGGTCGTCGACCGTCGGCCCTTATGTCGTCGACCGACGACCCTTGGCCGTGCCATTACTCACTAGGACTTTCCACCCCTGGCAGTGGATTTTTGCCTCCCCCAGGATTCGAACTCTAAACTTCCAGGCTTAAGTATTAGAGTTTATGAATCCTGGTAACCAAGTGAGATGAATCTCACTTGGTTACCATGATTCATAAACTCTAATACTTAAGCCTGGAGGTTTAGAGTTCGAATCCTGGGGGAGGCAAAAATCCACTGCCAGGGGTGGAAAGTCCTAGTGAGTAACGGCACGGCCAAGGGTCGTCGGTCGACGACATGAGAGGTCGCCAAATGGGCCGACGACATAAGGGCCAACGGTCGACGACCCGAGGGTCGCCAAATGGGCCAAGAGGGCCGGGTCGTTACATTTTGTGTTTACTTTAGGAAGTGGAGTCATAACAATGGAGGAGTGTTAAGCAGAAATGCATTTCAAACTCCACCATGGAAGTTGAGTATGTGGCAGTCTCTGAGGCAGCCATAGAAGTTGTATGGCTCAGAAACTTCATGATGGACTTAGATGTGATTCCTAGTTTGTCCAAAATTATTACAATGAATTGTGATAATAAGTGGCGCAGTAGCAAACTCAAAGGAACCATGAGCCCATAAGGCAAGCAAATACATAGAGCGCAAGTATCACCCAATACAAGACATCGTATAACGAGGAGAAGTTGTTGTCACTTAGATTGTATCAGCAGATAACCTGGATCTTTTCACTAAGGCCCTTAAGGCAAGAGCTTTTGATGGGCATGTTGAGGGGATGAGAATCAGATGTATGGCAACATATATGGCAGCATAGTCTTTTAGTATAAGTGGGAGATTATTATGATGTATACTAAAAGCCAAGCTTTTGTATAAACATTTATAAGAATCACATTGGTCAAATATCTACATTTTTGCTAAGGGTAATTGTCCATTTAATTTATATTGAAGATAACATAGTGTGAGGAGACACACAGAAGATCATGTTATCAGTTCCTTATAAATTATAAATAGTAGCTCACAACCAAGATAGAATGAGACAAACCATTGGAGTGGTTGTAGTGTAATTTGGTATTAGTTTATCTTGACTATAAAATTACACAAGTACGCTATGAGTGTATTGAGCATGACCATTTGTAGCAGTTTCTTTTATACTGACTACATAAAAGAACAAAACCTCTATTATTCTGGAGGTGCGTACTCTTAATCATGATATAATAACAAGCACGTATACTTAATATTTATTTATTTAATTTATAAAAGGGTGTGATTTAGCTTGTTAAATCAATAGGCCCGAAAAGTAGGGAAATGATATTATTTATATGGTGTGTTGTTGATTATAGAATGAAACTGTGTCCTAGTAATCTAGGTTAATGATGTCCCCTTGAGGAGCTCATAAGGATTGTCATGTAAACCCTGCAGGTGGACTTAGTCCGACATGATAATAAGGTTGAGTGGTACCACTCTTGGAACTAGATATTAATTAAGTGAGTTGTCAGAAACTAATTTAATTAATGGACATTCGATATCTTAAACACAGGGAGACTAACGCACTCATAATAAGAAGTAGCTCATAATGTAATTTGGGATTTGTGCGGTAGTTTAATAATAACTCTTTAGTGGTATGAGTTATTATTGATGAACTTGACTTGGGTGTTCGGGGCGAACACAGGAAGCTCAAGCTCATCGAGAGACCAAAACCAATTTCTCCTCTCGGTCCCTGTTGTAGCCTCTATAAAGCCTTGTATCCACAAAGTCCACTTCTTACCCAAGTAATGGGCCGGACACATCCTTGCTTGGAGCAAGGGGGCCGGCTAAACATTATTTTGGAGCTCATGTAGTGGTCGACCAAGCCATGCTTGGTGACCAAGCATGGGGTTTGCCATAAGAAAGGAAAAGGAATTTTTTGTAAATAAAATTTTGTTAAATCTTTCCTTATTTGTAGTAATCTACAATGGTTAAAAGAGAGATTTTATTTTGTTAAAATATTTCCTTTTTGTAGTTATCTACAATGGTTAAAAGAAATATTTTAATTTTGTTAAAAACGTCCCTTTTATAGCCATCTTCATGGATTTAAAAGAGAGTTTTAAAATTTTAAAATCTTTCCTTTTATAGCTATCTACAAAAGATTAAAGAGAGATTTTAATTTTGTTAAAATCTTTCCTTATTTGTAGTTATCTATAATGTTTAAAAGAGAGATTTTAATTTTTGATAAAACTTTCTCTTTTTTGTAACCATGATTTAAAAAGGAGAAGTTTTAATTAATCTTTTCTTTTTTGTAGTTGTCTACATGTTTTAAAAGAGAGAGATTCATTTTAAAACTTTCCTTTATTGCCATGTACAATAAAAAATTTAGAAAAGAGAGATTTTAATTGTTGTTAAAATTTCCATTTTTTAAAAGGGAGGTCATAAATAAGGAAGTTTTAATTATGTTTAAAACTTTTCATTTTTGCCTTGACCAAGGATTATAAAAGAGAAGGAGAGGGTGCCTCATGTGAGAGACAACCCTATTCTATTCCTCTCTCTATCCTTGGTGTGGCCGGCCACTCCCCTTCTCCTTTTCTCTTAAGCCGGCGACACCTCTTCATCTAGTCTCCTCTTTTGCTTCCTTAGGGTCGACGGCATCAAGGATTTGAAAATCCTTGTGGCCGGTTACTTGGAGAGGAAGAAGAAGAAGAGGAGAAGCACTTAGTGGCCTGTTGCTTGGAGGAGAAGAAGAAGAAGGAAATTTCCTATTTTGGCATCCCTTGGTGGCTCAAGAGTCTTGGAGGAGAAGAAGCGGTTCGAGTGGTTTCCATCTTGGTAGATCCTTGCCCACACAATGTCCAAGAGGAGGAGAGGAATACAACAGAAGATCAAGAGGTCTTTAAGCTACAAAGAAAGGTATAACTAGTTATTTGTTTCCTCATCATAACTAGTTCATGTTCTTTGTATAGATCTTGAAAAACCAAACACAAGAGGCTATCGATTTTATATTATCAATTTTATTTTTCGATTTCATGTTTCGATAATATGTTTCTATTGAGATCTCTATAGTTAAACCTAGTTTACAGTAAGAAGTTAAATATCCAATTTCTTTGTGAGGTTTTGTCTAGGAAGTGGTGGATGATTCCATACCCAAGAAGGCCTAGTGCCTCGCCATGTTTAACCTGGAAGTCGATCTTTGAAATAGATAATTGATAACTTCTGTAATATGGTTTAACTTAGGAAGATCACATCGATTAAACTTGGAGTAGAAATGTTAAGTATCGTTTCCAATCCAAGTTTAACTTCTGAAGGATAATTTGGATTAATAATGTTAAGCATCGTTTGCAATCCAAATTTAACTTCAGTAGAACACATGGGTAGCTTGGATAGTTCTATGCTTGTACAAATTCTTGTACAGGGGAACTAGGACGGTATTCCGAGTAGCAACCAACAGTTTGGAGATCAACAGTAGCTACTACACGTTGTAGCAACTATTCTGGAGTAGCTGCTATAATGTGTAGCATGCTAATCTATAGTAACTGCTACACAGTGTAGCAGCTACTCTTGAGAAGCAACTACATGTTGTAGCAACTTCTGACAACTAGCTACTACAACGTGCAGTAGTTGCTATAATGTGTAGTAGTGTCTAACTATTTTTACATTAACTAATAGAACGTGTAGAGGCTCATTAAATTGATTTAAATAAAAAACTGAGATTGATCTGATCTATTATTACTTGAAAAATACAGAGTCACATCTTGTTGAGCGTAAACAAAGAAACAGCTACTACAACGTTGTAGCAGCTAGCATTCTAAGTTAATTGCTATAATAGTATTGCAACTATCACTATGGAAGTAGCTACTACAATGTTATAGCTACTTTATATTGTAGCTGCTACATGGTGTAGCAGCTACTTCCACAGTGATAGTTACTATAACATTGTAGCAGCTAACGTTCTAAGTTAGCTGCTACAAGGTGTAGCAATTACTTCCACAGTGATAACTACTACAACGTTGTAGCATCTATTATTTCAAGTAGCTGCTACAATATTGTAGCAGCTAACCGTTGATTTAGCTACTTCCACTTAGGAATGTAATGTTGGTGCAGTGAGCACCAGATGATCGAACCTGAGTTTTGATTATGGCAAAGGGCTCAAAGTTAAGTGGTGGTGTTATCTAACAAAGTTCATGGAGCTTGCAGGAAAGTCCTAAGTGTTACTTAGGCAAAAGTCCTAGCTGCGGTTAGGCAGGTGAAAACCCTAGGGGGTGGTAACCCTAGGTCATAGGGGGTGGTAACCCTATGCGGAAAAGTCTTGGCAGGTCGATGGCTTCAGGCAAAAGTCCTAGGGGGTGGTAACCCTAGGTGAAAAGTCCTGGTGTCGCGAACCAGGTGAAAGTCTGGACTAGCCGGGAAGCGGATGTCCAGCAGAAAGTCCGGAAGCGTCGAGTGCCGAGCAAAAGTCCAGTCGATCTGGAGGATCGTACTGGCAACAGGTAAATCTCCTGAGTGGAGTAGGTGAGGACGCGTTCCCTGTAGAGGAAACAGTAGGCGTCAGGTGGACCTAGGGTTTCCGGTAGGAAACCTGAAGTCAGACTCGGACAGTCCGGAGACTGTTAAATACTTCATTTATAATAGTTATTGTATTATGTGCTAACTTTGTGCTGCAGGGTAGTGTTTGGGACTAACGTATCTTGCAGGTGCAAAGGAGCAACTTAAAGCCTCGGATGAACAGTGTCCAAGGCGCCTCCATGGAGCTTGGAGGCGCCTCGGATGCAAGACTGGAGCTGGCTGCGAGAAGCTGTTCAAGGTGCCTTGATGAACAGTGGAAGGCGCCTTGAACAGATGAAGGCGCCCTGTGAACAGTGGAAGGCGCCTTGAGTCTGCGATAAGATTTGACCAGTTCGCTCCTCATCTCCGCGGCTGACTCGGCTGTTCAAGGCGCCTTGGTGAACAGTAGAAGGCGCCTTGAACACCCTTTATAAGGGGTTTCGACCAGCAGCTCTAGATAACAACTTCCAAGCAATCTTTCTGCTACAAGCTGCTCACGAGATGATCCCGAAGTGCTGCTACGAGACACCGACGACCCGGAGCTCCGAAATCTTCAGATTACGATATTGTCGTCGGTATAACTGTACTTTTTCATTATACTTAACTGTAATACTTGTACTCTTGTCGAGCTTATAGTTGTTGCCCACGGAAAGCGATCAAGGATCGCGGGCCTTCGAGTAGGAGTCGTCACAGGCTCCGAACGAAGTAAATTCTCTTGTCTTTTGTGTTTGTTTACTTCCACTGCGTTACTTCTCGATTGTTTTACGATTCCGATAATAGATCGATTTTAGCCACGAGCGCTATTCACCCCCCTCTAGCGCTCTCGATCCAACAATTGGTATCAGAGCGGGGTCGCTTTGAACTGGTGCAACCACCATTCAAGCATTTTTCGTGGCTTTGTCGTGTGTATAGGGTAAAAATAAAACCTTACGCCTTTCGTTTTTTCCCTCCAAAATTATTTTCGAAAAATTCATTTTCATCCTTTCACGGTTTATTAGTATTGATAAAATATTGAATTTGGCAAAATTTGAAATAATATTTTTTAAAATATTTTTTATATTATTTTTTTCGAAACTGGTGAACTTCTATTTCTATCCTTCCATACCGCACTGCTAATCCAGGATCAAGTCCTGGTACATTTTTTTTGCTATTTTTTTGTGGGCAAGGTTCTTTTAAATGGCCCTCCAAGAAGGCTTTAGCACTTCTCGCCCCCCGCTCTTCTCCGGCGAAGACTTTGCCTATTGGAAGAACCGGATGATCTACCATCTCAAGACGCAAGTCGAGATGTGGATCATCATCCAGACCGGTCTCGAGCTACCACTTGACGGCGCTGGAGAACTCGTTTCATGCACTAACTGGGATACCAGCATAAGAAAGAAGGTCGAAGCTGATGCCAAAGCAACCTGTATGCTGCAATGCGGGTTGACAAAAGAAGAACTGAATAGAGTCGGACCATTTTCAAGTGCGAAGGAGCTGTGGAACAAACTAATCGAGCTGCACGAGGGCACGTCAGACGCTAAAGTAAGTAAGCGTGATTTAATTTTAAATAAATTATATAATATTAAAATGCAGGAAGGTGAGACGGCGAACCAGCTTCACGCACGCATCCGGGACCTACTCAACGGGCTTCATGCGATCGGCCAAAAGGTGGAAAACCGCGACGTAATAAGCTACGCGCTAAGTGCTTTTCCGAGGAACACTTTGTGGGCATCCATGGTTGATGCTTACAAAGTTTCCAAGGATTTATCCTCAATAAAACTAGATGAATTGTTTTCTGAATTAGAATTGCATGAGCAGACTAATGCACGCCCGGTGGTGAAAGGTGTTGCTTTGGTTGCAGGTACTAGCAGAACGCGTGAACCGACGTCAAGGCGCAAATCTAAAATATCAGAGGACGAAGACGATGAATCAGACGCAGAAGACGAAGTTATTTCCAAGTTGATAAAACTCGTACGGAAGATGTGCAAGTCGAAGAAGGCAACTCAAATGAACACAAAGGACAGATCAGATGTCACCTGCTACGGCTGTAACCAAAAAGGTCACTACAAGCCAGATTGCCCAAACAAGAAGAAAAGAAGAAAGGCATTGAAAGCAACCTGGTCCGAGTCGTCAGACGAATCCGAGACTGACAAGGAAGAAGAACCAACGAGCTTTCTCGCATTACCGGCGCAGGCTAACATAATTGACGAAATTGAGTCCGAACTCGAGTCCGAAGCTGAGAACGAGTCAGAAACAGAGTCCGAGCGAAGCCACGGATCCGCATCCGTTTCCGAAGGCCCGATCCCCACTGTAAGTTCTTTTCTCGCCGAAACTCAAATAGATGACTTAAGAAATTTAGTTCCTTATTTGCTTAAAAAATTGGCTAAATCCAACATCCGGGTTAAGTCGCTCCAAAAGGAAGTAATAGCCCTTAAGGAAGCGACTGACTCGAGTTCTTTAACTGAGTCAGTTCAAGTTGGAAGTTCAACTCAAGTCCAACAACTTGAGGAAGAAAATTCCAATTTGAAAACTCAAATTAAAGAACTCAAGGATACGTTAGGACGTTTCACGTTGGGTTCCAAGAATTTGGATCTGATTCTTGGAAAATAGCGTGCCGTTTACAACAAATCCGGACTTGGATTCAAGCCGAAAACTAAATATAGATCATATCTGTCGTTGGTAAATAGAAATAAAAGGAACATAATTCAAGCATGGGTCCCCAAGTCCAACCTCATTAATCAAGTTGGACTTGGACAATATTGGGTCCCCAAGGATCAGGTCCACTACCTCGATAGACCATATCGAGGCTATGATCCAGGGGGAGCAAGAAGGAAAATAATTTTAATAAATTAAATTCAAAATTCATAAATCTAAAATTCACAATTAAATTAAAATTCAAAACTTAAAATTCGAAATTAAATTAAAATTCAAAATTCAAATTACAAATTCAAAATTTGAAATTAAATTCAAAAATTGAAATTTAAAATTCAATAGAAGGAGGATCCAGAATAGCTGGCACCCCCAACCAAATTACCCGACTGGGTAACCGAACTTAATCTACCCGAAATGGGTAAACAAGAGTAGACTACCCGGCAGGGTAATTAAGGTTAAATAAAATGGGCTAGGTTTAACTTTACTAACAGTACTGGTGAAGTTTTTGGATGATAGTACGTTAGGGAAGCTTGGGCATCGCATGTCTAGGAAGATATGGCTTCGACCTGGTGCATTTGGCCAAGTGGAACTGACCGAAGCTACCCTTAAATGGATCCTAACTAGTTAGACCAAGTTTTAGTATTAAGTTCAATGGGTAGGACTATTTGGAAAACCTCGAAGGCATGGTTACTTTAATGAGTTCCTTGTGACTCACCATAGCCCAGAAGTTTATCCAAAGAATGCTTACTTGTTGAACCCAAAGCTAAACCTAAATCTAACACAAAGTTAAACCAACCCCTTAAACTGAACCACAATTCCTCTCACAACAATTATAGGATTACCTGATTGAAAATTTAGATCGGGTGAGATGACTAAGAAATTAAAACTAAAATTAACTTAAATCAAGTTAATTCAAAAAAAAAAACTTAATTTCAAAACTATTTTAAAAACTTAATTTCAAAACTATTTTAAAAACTTAATTTCAAAAATATTTTAAAACTTAATTTCAAAATCATTTCAAAAATCTTTTTGAAAATCAATTTCAAAATTATTTAAAAATCATTTCAAAAATCTTTTTGAAAATCAATTTCAAAATTATTTAAAAAACATTTCAAAAATCTTTTAAAACTTAATTTCAAAATCTTTTAAAAATCTTTTGAAAATCAATTTCAAAATTATTTAAAAATCATTTCAAAATTCTTTTGAAAATTAATTTCAAAATTATTTTTGAAAATCAATTTCAAAATTATTTAAAAATAATTTCAAAAATCTTTTAAAACTTATTTAAAAATCATTTCAAAAATCTTTTAAAACTTAATTTCAAAATCATTTCAAAAATCTTTTGAAAATCAATTTCAAAATTATTCAAAATCATTTCAAAAATCTTTTGAAAATCAATTTCAAAATTATTTAAAATCAATTTCAAAAATCTTTTGAAAATGAATTTCAAAATTATTCAAAATCATTTCAAAAATCTTTTGAAAATCAATTTCAAAATTATTTAAAATCATTTCAAAAATCTTTTGAAAATCAATTTCAAAATTATTTTGAAAATCAATTTCAAAATTACTTAAAAATCATTTCAAAAATCTTTTGAAAATTAATTTCAAAATTATTTTAGAAAATCAATTTCAAAATTACTTAAAAATCATTTCAAAAATCTTTTGAAAATTAATTTCAAAATTATTTTAGAAAATCAATTTCAAATTTACTTAAAAATCATTTCAAAAATCTTTTGAAAATTATTTTCAAAATTATTTTAGAAAATCAATTTCAAAATTATTTGAAAAATCTTTGAAAAACTTATTTAAAAATGATTTGAAAAATCTTTGAAAAACTTATTTAAAAATCCTTTGAAAATTCATTTCAAAAATCTTTTGAAAATTCTTTTCAAAATCTTTTAAAATTAATTCAATTACTGTCAAAATATTAATTTAAAAGGATTTAAAAATATTTAATTATAAAATTCTGATTGCTAAAGTTAACTCTAATTAATTTTCAATAAATTCTCAAAAGTTTAGCATTTTCTCTTTTGGAACTTAAATTTTCAATATTTTCAAATAATCTCATCTCAAACTCATTCATAAGCTGCACATGTTTGATAATCTAGAATGGATGAGCTGGAATTAGGATAATATAAAGTTCTTCTTATGCTTGTACTCTAAGACCCTAAGAATTTAATTTGGCATTAATTAAGGGGGAATGAACAGAGTCATGCTAGTACTTTAAGGCTAAACAAATTCCTTTAGGACTCTGATACCCAATCAAGTTAAATAATTTAATTTGACTCATGCTTGGACACCTAAACTCAAAGAATTTATTAAGGCATTAATTTAAAATTTAAATTATCTATGCAACAATTCGTTTCAAACACCTTATGAATTGAGCTAAGTACGTCACCTAATTTTTTTAAGTCTGAGTACTTAACTATGCTACCCTTTAGGGGGAGCTTAAATTAACTAGACTATTTCTCTCTTCTTAATTCTTTTTGATTTATGTCAAAGGGGAAGAGAAAAGTCAAAGTTAAGAAATCAAGAATGAAAGGGGGAGCATAAAATTTAAATTTTATTTATGCATTGATGCTTCTGGTTAACTTTCATTATTTATTCCTTTATTTAAATGTTATGTTTTACTTAACTTTGAACCAAGATTGCCATAATCAAAAAGGGGGAGATTGTTGGTGCAGTGAGCACCAGATGATCGAACCTGAGTTTTGATAATGGCAAAGGGCTCGAAGTTAAGTGGTGGTGTTATCTAACAAAGTTCATGGAGCTTGTAGGAAAGTCCTAAGTGTTACTTAGGCAAAAGTCCTAGCTGCGGTTAGGCAAGTGAAAACCCTAGGGGGTGGTAACCCTAGGTCATAGGGGGTGGTAACCCTATGCGGAAAAGTCTTGGTAGGTCGATGGCTTCAGGCAAAAGTCCTAGGGGGTGGTAACCCTAGGTGAAAAGTCCTGGTGTCGCGAACCAGGTGAAAGTCTGGACTAGCCGGGAAGCGGATGTCCAGCAGAAAGTCCGGAAGCGTCGAGTGCCGAGCAAAAGTCCAGTCGATCTGAAGGATCGTACTGGCAACAGGTAAATCTCCTGAGTGGAGTAGGTGAGGACGCGTTCCCCGTAGAGGGAACAGTAGGCGTCGGGTCGACCTAGGGTTTCCGGTAGGAAACCTGAAGTCAGACTCGGACAGTCCAGAGACTGTTAAATACTTCATTTATAATAGTTATTGTATTATGTGCTAACTTTGTCTGCAGGTAGTGTTTGGGACTAACGTATCTTGCAGGTGCAAAGAGCAACCCTCGGATGAGCAGTGTCCAAGGCGCCTCCATGGAGCTTGGAGGCGCCTCGGATGCAAGAGCTGAGCTGACTTCGAAGGTGCCTTGATGAGCGTATAAGGCGCCTTGAGCAGATGAAGGCGCCCTGTGAACGGGCGCCTTGAGTCTGCGATAAGATTTGACCAGTTCGCTCCTCATCTCCGCGGCTGACTCGGCTGTTCAAGGCGCCTTGGTGAACAGTAGAAGGCGCCTTGAACACCCTTTATAAGGGGTTTCGACCAGCAGCTCTAGATAACAACTTCCAAGCAATCTTTCTGCTACAAGCTGCTCACGAGACGATCCCGAAGTGCTGCTACGAGACACCGACGACCCGGAGCTCCGAAATCTTCAGATTACGATATTGTCGTCGGTATAACTGTACTTTTTCATTATACTTAACTGTAATACTTGTACTCTTGTCGAGCTTATAGTTGTTGCCCACGGAAAGCGATCAAGGATCGCGGGCCTTCGAGTAGGAGTCGTCACAGGCTCCGAACGAAGTAAATTCTCTTGTCTTTCTGTGTGTTTGTTTACTTTCCGCTGCGTTACTTCTCCGATAGTTTTTACGATTCCGATAATAGATCGATTTTTGCCACGAGCGCTATTCAACCCCCCCTCTAGCGCGTCTCGATCCAACATGTAATTGCTACAAAGTTTAAGCAGCTATCATTGTGAAAGTAGCTGCTACAACGTTGTAGCGGCTAACATTCCAAGTTAGCTACTACAAGGTGTAGTAGTTAATTGTCGAAGTAGCTGCTACAATGTGTAGAAACAAAGCAAAGGCGTTGTAGTAGTAAAAATAATTTAAATGATTTTTTACCAAGTTGATATACATAAAAAAAATATTTTTAGGGGTAATATCTGCTAGAAAATATAGCTACTATAAAAACAACTTACCAACTGGCTGCTACACGTTGTAGCAGTAACATAGACAGTTAGCTGCTACAAAGTGTAGAAGTTACTTGTCCAAGTAGCTGCTACAACTTGTAGTGGCTAACTATCCAAGTGGTTGCAGGCATTTGTAGCAGGCGTCGACCTTGCATGTTATAGCATAAATCCTTCCTTCCTTCTAATTTTCCTTTAGAATCATAGTCAGGAATTACAACTTACAATGAAATGATTTACCATTGGTTATGAAATATAGATGGAAATGATGTTTGTCAAGTTACCTGCAAATTATATATGCAAAAAACTTATAGCATAGCAGCTAGGGCTTGTGCTGTTGGTGCGGGAAGTATTAGATGATTGAACTTAAATTTTGATAATGGAAAAGGGTTCAAAATTAAGTTATCTTATGATCTAACAAGGTTGATTGAGCTTGTAGGAAAGTCCTAAGTTGTCTTAGGCAAAAGTCCTAGCTGTAGATAGGCAGGTGGAAAATCCTAGGGGGTGGCAACCCTAGGTCCTAGGGGGCAGTAACCCTAGGTGATGGAAAGTCCCAGCTGCGATTAGGCAGGTGGAAAACCCTAGAGGGTGGTAACCCTAGGTTATGGAAAACCCTAGGGGGAGATAACCCTAGGTCATAGGAGGTGGTAACTCAAGGTTATGGAAAATCGTAGGGGGAGGTAACTCTAGGTCCTCGGGGGTGGTAACCCTAGGCGAAAAGTCCAGTCAGTCTGGAGGGCCAATCTGGCAGCAGGTAACTTATCCTGAGAAGAATAGGTGAGGATGCGTTCTCCGGAGAGGGAACAGTTACCATCGGTTCGACCTAGGGTTTCTAGAGAAAATATGAAGTCAGAACTGAACATTTCGAAGGCTATCAAGTTATTGATTTATATATTATTTACTATTTTGTCTAACTCTGTATTGCATAAAACTAATAGTTTTGCAGGGTTAGACTTAGCCTTGATCGGTCGACCGAACATTGGATCGGCCGATCGAACATCAGTATAAAAGGATCAGAATTCCAATTCTCGGTGAAGTGTTGACCAGAGGTTTGATCTTCCGAACCTCGAGATTGGTCGACCAAACCCAGGATAGATAGAGACTCAGTCGATCCGAGTTGATCGGATTGGATAAGGCAGAGACTATCAACTAATTGGTCGATCAAACAGAGGGACCAGTCAGCCGAACGAAGGCTCATCCAGAGAGACTGCATCTGGATGGAAGGTCGGGTGGATTCAGCAGGTTCGATCCGCCAAACCTGGGGATTGGTCGGCCAAACCTAGGGATCGGTTGTCTGAACATGGGGATCGATCGACTGATCTGGGTCGAGTCAAACTTGATCCCGAGATCAAATGATCAAGATCAGGTCTGAAGAGGCTATAAAAAGGGGTCTCGGCCAACTACTTTAAACAACTGAATTCGCAACAATCTTCAAAGCTGCGCACTACACTAAGATTACTCAACAATGCTCAGTTGTTGTTCCAACAAACTGACGAACAAATTCCTAATTCCTTATTGTCGGTATACTTTGTTTTTTCAGTACTTGTAATTGCTTACTTGTAAAAGATTTCTGAACTATTACTGATTACCCACCAAAAGCGATCAATGATCGTGGGCTTTGGAGTAGAAGTCGTCACAGACTCCGAACCAAGTAAAAGAAATTGTGTTAGCGATTACTTTTGTGTCTTTCTTTATTCCACTGTGTTCTTACTCTGAGTTTTTTGAAATGAACGAATTAGCCATGAGTGTTATTCAAGCCCCCCCTTCTAGCACATCATCGATCCAACATGTGCTTGTTAGGATATATATATGGTGCAAAAAAAATTGTACACAACTGAATAACAGATAGTAGAGGGGAAAGGCTTATGATCGAGAATGGAGAAGGGGGGGGGGGCTTTTACACCAGCATCACCTTTGTGTTCAACATGCAGTTTAGGGAACTTCAGTCAGCGATGACAGAAGCCAGCGGTGAAGGAAGAGGCGAGAATGAGAGAGATAGTGGCGAGGGAAATTAAGAATCTGGGAAAATTCGCACGCTGCTATTTTGAATAAAAGGCGGCAGTGGAGAGAGAGTAAAAGGAATATTTTTTTCAAAAGAAATTGAGCCAAGCTCGAGCTTTATTTAACAAATATATTCATGGCTCACGAGCTTATTCGAGCCTTTATCGAGCCTAAATGAGCTTAATAAATATAAATTATAAATTTAAATATTTATTAAAAACTAAATTATATATTTAGAGAAAATTATAATATTCTTATTAAAGTTTATAATTTTATTATAATAAATAAATTTAATATATTTGTCTATATGTTTCATAAGGAGAGTGTAAAATCTATAAATTTAATATCAAAGCTATTATTTTTTTATTTAAAAGTTTATTCATGAGTTTAACGAACATGTTCATGAGCTAACGAGCCAAATATTGTGAAGCTTGAGCTTGGCTTGTTTATCTTAATGAGCCTTATTAAACGAGTTCAAACGAGCTTTTATCGAATCGAACTTCGAATAGCTCATGAGTGGCTTGGTTCATTTACACCCCTAAGTGGGATCATTAATTTAATTTATAATAAAATGTGATTACTCTCATTTCAGGTGCTCCTTACAATCCGCCCACTTATAATCGACCACCAAGTAGCTAAGGGGTGGGAGGAGTTTTTCCCCTCGTGAGTGCATGCACCTATCAAAAATTGATTCATACCCCCATTGTAGCAAATCTTTCACCCTTTATAGTCAATTGGGCAGACATGGTAGTGAATTTTGAGCTTTAGGCAAAGGGTTTAAGTTAAACATTGCTCTATATAGAGTTTGTTACTCGTAAATTTTGTAAAGAGATCAAAGAAGGATGATATAGCACATTTGAGGGACCATAAGATGAGAAACACTTATTGGTTTAGTGATTAACCAAGAGTTATTTTTTTAATATTTGAGCAATATGTTTGTTGATAATGCCAAGTAGGCTGAGGTTGGCTAGATATTTAACTATCAAAGAAGATCAAGTGGGTCGAGGTCGATCAAATACTTACAAATTGAAAAGTTCCAATAAGGGAGTTGATGAGAAGTCTTAGTGATTTAAGTTTGACCTAATATTTAGTTGATGGAAAGTACAAGAGTGTAGGTAGACTAAACACTTGGGACTAGAGAAGTTCAATAGGTGTTGGCAATGGAAGTCCAGATAGATTAGGGAGGATCATATGTCTAATAAGCGATGGAAAGTCTTATTTTTTGGATGATAACTGAATGCTAGTCAACAAAAGTCTAGGTAAGTCATTGATGACTAATATTTGATGGTGGATGTCCTACTAAATCAATGAGGACTGGATGCTAGGCAGATGATGAAACTCCTAATAGGTTAAAGAGAACTAGACATTAGGTGGGTTATTTAGTCTTGGCATATCAAGGTCATTCGAATGCTAGACAATGTGGAATACTTGGAGTTCACTAGAGTAGTAAACTTTATATAGTAAAAATTACACTAATGAGACTAGGTAAAGGGAAATCCTAGTAGACTGAGGCCAATGCCATCCAGCTTGGGGCAAGTCATGAAGATGTAATTGTAGGATCAATGCGTGCTAGTGGAGGGTGAATAGCGCTCGTGGCTTTCACATTCGTTTCAAAACAAAAATCAAAGAGATAAGGGCAGTGGAATAAAGATAGAAATGAAAAGCAAACAACGCTAACACACCATGATTTACTTGGTTAAAAGTCTGTGATGACTCCTACTCCAAGGCTCGTGATTATCAATCGCTTTCGTTGGACAATTACTTTCAATTCAGAAAGTTACAGTAATGATTACAATTAAGTAATTAAATTTAACAATAACAAATTATACCGACGACTTGGAGAATTAGATCTTGAATGTGGTTGTCATCGAAGCAGCTTTCGGAGGTCGTAGAGGCATTATCAAAGCAGTACATAGAAGCATAAGTTGCTTAGAATGTTGTTCTTGAGACACTAGTCCAATCAGTGACGTAGGCCCATCTAATCAGTGTGCTCTAGCTCAGCGAACAGATGAACTTTGGCATTTCGGGTGCCTGGAGAAACTTCGGGCGCCTAGACCATGAGGGTGCCTGGCCGGGCGAGGCTCATCTGGGCTGCTGCTTGGTGAAGGCAGTCCCTGAAACTAATTTTAATATATTTACTTAAAAAATTATGTCAGGTTCAGGGGAAGAATTAATTGTTTTTATACTTATTTTCCCTTTATTTTGAATTTAGTTTTTGGAAAATATTTTCTTAAAAATATTTTCAATGTGTTTGAAAAATCTAACTTATTTTTGCAAATCTAACTCATATAAAACTACGTTATTTTTAAGAATTAGATCCAACTTAGTTTTGAAAATGTGATTTTTCAAACATATTTTGAAAATGTAATAAAATTAGTTTTGAAATTTGGAATTTACAAACTTAAGTTTGAAAATTGGTTTTATTTAGTTTCGAACTTTAAAATTTTCAAACTTAATTTTGAAAATCATATTTATCTGCTTAGTTTTGAAATCTGGAACTTATAAACTTATGTTTGAAAAGTGTTCAAACTTAGTTTGAAAATTAAATAAAATTAGTATTAAAATTTGAGAAACTTGGTTTGAAAATTTTACTTTTGAAAACTGTCTTTATAAACCTTGTGTTTAAAAAGGTGTTTTAAAAAATTTACTTTTGAAAATTGGTTAATTTTGCAAAAGTTTATCTTTAAAAATAATTTTCAAATTTAGCTATTTTTGAAAAAGATAAAAAATAAAGCTTAAAACGAAATTTCCAAGAGTTATCTTTTTCTAGATTAAACTCCACCAAGTTAATCTGACTTACATTTCTAAGACATCCTTGCATTTTTTTGATATAATTTGTTCTATGTTGACTTTTGATGAATGCCAAAGGGGGAGGCTTAGTGGTTTAAGTTAGTTAAACAACAAAATTTAAAACAAAGTTGAAACAAAGCTAAGCTAACTTAACAACCTAATAAATGTGTGCTTTTTCTTGCATATATTTTTCACTAACTTAACCAGGTTGTCATTTCATCAAAAACGGAAAAATTGTTGGTGCGGTTAGCACTAACGGTCTAACTCAAGTTTTGATGAATGACAAAATAGGTTAAGTTGGTTTCGTCATTACCTAACACTCTGATCGAGTGTGCAGGAGAAGCCCAGACAGGTCAACGGGCTAACCTGATGTCTGGCACGAAGCCCAGCTAAGTCGACGGGCCGACCGGATAGCTAGCACGAAGTCCAAATGGGTCGATGGGCTGACCAGACATTTGGCACGAAGTCCAGCTAGGTCAACGGGCTGACCGGATAGCTGGCACGAAGCCCAGACGGGTCAAAGGGCTGACCGGACGTCTGGCAGGTAAGTGAAGGTAAGTCACTGGAGGGGAGTGACTGTGAGGACGCGTTCCCGGGAAGGGAACATTAGGCATCAATCCAACTTAGACCCATTTCGGATATCTAAGTCGAGATCGTGACTAGATTCCAGTCTCGAGGAGATGAAATCTAGCTAATACTCTGCTTGTTAACTTTAAACCGTGCTAACACTTTGTTTTGCAGGATAATATTATTTGCATTTTGCCTCGAACTAACTCTTTCTTGCAGGAGAAGGGATTTCTTGAGAAGAGTGGTCCGGAATGCAAAGTTTATCCCCCAACGAGTCACGCCATGTGGAGCCCCCTGGTTGGCTCAGCTACGTTATATTCAGGGTGCCCTGGAGGTTCCAGGCACCCCGAACCTCCTATATAAGGAGGGTAAAGGCTGGAGTCATAATAACAACGAAACAACAAAAGATCTACTCCTCTGTGCTCCTGCGACGCTTCTCCGACTAGCGCTAGTTTGTTTGTTTTTCTTATTGTCAGTTCTTTTTGCTAAGTAATTCCTGTACTTCTTCTGTAACATTCATTTTGAATTGCTAGTGGATTGCTCGTTGAAAGCACCCCTGTGTGTGGGCCTTGGAGTAGGAGTCGACACAGGCTCCGAACCAAGTAAAAATTACTTATGTCATTTCTTTTTGCTTTACTCTTTCTGCTGCGTATTCTCGATAATTTCTTTTAATCTATATTCACCCCCATCTATCGAACGCTTACGATCCAATACTGGTGTCGATACCTATGCTTAGCAGAATTCGGATACAACAACAACTATCAAGCTACTCTTGGAATGGCATCCTACGAGGCGTTATATGGGAGGATATGTAGATCTCCTATCTATTGGTATGAAGGTGGTGAAAAGAAAGAAATGGGACTCCAGACAAACCTTATCGAGGACACCACCAAAGCCGTTCACATTCGCCAGAGAATAGAAACTGCTCAGAGTCGGTAGAAGAGCTATGCGGATATGCGCCAAAAACTACTAGAATTTGAGGTTGGGGACTTAGTGTTCCTCAAAGTAGCTCCTATGAAGGGAGTGATGTGATTTGGAAAGAAAGGAAAGTTGAGTCCATGTTATGTGGGGTCATACCTGATTACAAAAAGAGTTGGCAAGGTAGCTTATGAGCTGGAACTACCTCAAGAAATGTCAGCTATTCATAATGTATTTCATGTCTCAATGCTGAAGAAGCATGTTCTCGATGCAAACCAAGTGATTGAACCACAAACGGTACAAGTGTAAGAGGATCTTAGTTATGAAATTCGACCTATTCAGATAATAGATCGAGAAGTTAAGAAGATAAGGAACAAAGGGATACCGTTAATAAAAGTGTTGTGGCAAAGTCAACAGCATGAAGAGGCAACATGGGAACGCGAGGACGATATGAGACATAAGTATCCACAATTATTCTAAGTTCGAGGATGAACTTTTTATAAGGTATAGGGGATTGTAACACCCGTAAATTTCCTCTATTCTAAAAGGGCAAAAAAAAAAGAAATAGAAGAAGAGAAAAGAAATAAAAATATATTCATAAATGGCCCGGGCAAGGATTTGAACCCGAGACCTCTTAGTTGAGATTAGTTTAAGTTATCATTAGGGTAGTGGTAAAGCATCATATTGGTAATAGGAAACAATTCCTTATAAGTAGATTTTGTGTGAAGAGATGTTTCAACTTCCACTTAGTATAAAAAGGAAATGAAGAGACTAAAAACCTAACTCTTGATTCCCTTTCTTCCTCCCTAGCCAAATCCCCTCTTCCCTCTTGTCATTTTGCGGCCAAGAATCCTAGGGTTCCAAATTTCCAAAGCTTTTCAAGAAAAGAACCTAAGAGGAGGCTTCTCCATGAGGATTAGTACGTAGGGGAGGAGAAATCCAGAGACCAAGGCATACAAGGGAGACTTATTCTCCCAAAACCCTAGTGGTATAATCATAAGGAATAGTGAAAGGATGTAAGTATCTCTCACCTGCAGTATAAGTTGCTTTAAAGATGCGTTTTGTAATGTCTTTTATGCATGATTTAGTAGATGCATGTTGAGATATGCTTTAGACGTGTTAAGGAAGAAGCATGTCATGTTATGTATGATGCCCTCTAAGTTTTGGCATTAAGAGCATGTTTAGATCATCTTGATTTGCTTCCCATTAAGTTTTCGGACTAAGAAGTATAATCAAGTGCTTAGAGTGCTTCCCTATAAGTACGGGGGAATTAAGCGCACATAAGGTGTTTGGTTAAATGCCAAGCAAATGCAAGTACAAGAAATTAATAGTTAAAAGAAAGTATTTTACTTTAGAAAGGCATGTACCAGACACAAGGTCCATGGGTGGGCTCCTAGATCATCCCTAGGCCCCTAGATCGCCTAGTAGTACCTTGATAGATTCGGGATTATCTACCTCGGATCTTATTAAGGATTCGCGCAAAGTGGTATAATGTCGGGCCCAAAGTAAGATGATTATTATTTTCACTAATTATGTACTATAATGTTTTCAAACTTTATGGTTTGTTTTAGTGTAAGCTTCCCAAGTTGAGAATTTGAGTTATATTGTGTAGCATTGATGAACTCTATAATATGCCAAGAATCCTGTGTTCCTTACATTCCTAGCATGGTTTGTTAAGTTGATGGTTTGCATGATAAACTGGTTTTAAAAATGCATGTCATGTACATATTTCCGAAGTATAACTTTAGTGTGAGTTACTGTCAAGTGCATGCTTGTGTTTTCCTCCAGCAGTTTTAACAAGCATGTCTTCTTTTAATGTATCGTTTTGTGAGTAGATGGTACTTACTAAGTATCCGCTTATAGATTTATATTTCCTTTTACTGCAGATAAAGGTAAAGGAAAGCTCGAGTAAGAGGGGGGCAGCAGGAGCAGTGCTTGGTGGGTGGGTGTGTGTGTCGGAACCATGGAAGAAGATCCTGGAACTTGCTAGTGCAAGGAACATGTTATACCTTGGTGTAGTGTATTTTCCTATCTTTTGGCTATGCATGAAAGACACACTGTTAAGAATTTCTTAGGATGATTTATAGTTGGTAGTAATTAGTGTGTCACGGACTGTTCCTCAAGAAAAGGGATAGAATGATAGTCCAAGGAGGAGTACAAAGGGGAGAACAACTTCCTTTGTAGGGTTGGGTGTGACCCCCACACGGCCCGTGACACGGCCGTGTGGAGTCATACGGCTCCAAACCTCTCCCTCCCGACCCAAGTGACACAGCCGTGTGAATTCACACGGCCGTGCCAGAGTGGGGTGTGTGATCCCCACACGGCCGTGACACGGTTGTGTGGAGTCACACGACCCTGAACTTTCTTCTCTCGGTCAAGTTGACACGGCCGTGTGAATGTACACGGTCGTGCCATGCTCTCTCTCTGGAGGAGCTACACGGTCGTGTGGTATATACGGTCATGCCCAACCTAGCCTTTGGAAGGGGTTACACGGTTGTGTGCTACACACGGCTATGCAAGGCTTAGCCTCTGGAAATGTCACACGGTCGTGTGACACACACGACCATGTGATGGGTCTTGCTTTAAAGGTGACACAACCGCGTGTCCTTTACAAGGCCGTGCCCTGCACTAGCAAGGAAGTCCTTACACGGCCGTGTGGCACACACGACCGTGCCCAATTTTGGGCCTGGTAGGATACACGGTCGGTCATCTTCACACGGCCATGTCTCGATTCCTCATGGGTAAGTCTACACGGTCGGTCAGGGCCGTAGGACTCAGACCTCTAGCAGATCTAGACTTCATCTCAGCTCTGCTCCCATCCAAAACACGACTTAGCAGTCGAAACAAGTTCAGAGTAGATTTTTGGACCGAGTAGTGTGCATATAATGAAGTCTTTAGAAGGTATAACTAGTGTAACGTCCGTGCCTTAGGTTAGGGCAAATAAGTAGGGCGGGCATTACACCCCCAAAACTGGTGGGCAGTAGCTTGCTGCCGGTCGCTGCACGCTTCGATGACGATGGTTGTGTGAATCTGCCACCGAAGAACCCCCTAAGATGGAAGTTGACCGAACTGTGATGGAGATCCTGCCGGCTGCTGCCTTCTTCTTGCTTCCACCTAAACCCCAGAAGGCAGGAGTGAAGGAAGAATGTCAGGAGGTGAAGGTTCTAGCCAGAGAACCCTTCCGGCAAGGTGGATGATCGGATCTGTCGCCGCTGCTTGCAACTTCCGCCTGTGTTGTCGCTGTCGTCGCCGCTCGAATCAAGAAGCTAAGGAGTGGACTGGGTTGGCTGGCCGACGGCAGTGAAAAGAAGAAGAGGAGTCGTCGGCCGGTGGTGAGGAAGAAGAGAAGAGGTGGACGGCGGTGGAGAAAATCGTGTGCCCTAGCTGCCAAAGAAGAGAAATGTCGCAAGGAAGAGATGGGTTTTGGCTTCTGTTCGTCCCCGTGAAAGGAGTAAAAGGAAAGTTTTTTTTCCTCCTCCTTTAATCTGAGCCATCCGATTTGCTGATGAGTTGATCCTGACCATTTGATTAAAGTAATCAAGGGGATCAAAGCCATTCATCTTGAGATTAAATTAGGTTGATTTGCTTTTCATCTGACGGTCCACATAACTTCAAATCTGGATGGAAGCCTGGATGACTTAGATCTGAATGAAGGAACAAGATCTCTCCAAATCTGGATCAACGGTTCATATTAATTCATCTTGATCTCCTCCGTTTGACCTCCAAATCAGGCCAAATTTGATCCGACTTGACCATAATCCATGACTTTTTGAATTTCCTACAAAACCACATAAAACATGAAATTAAATTCCATAGTTTGTAGGAAATTTATAATTAAGTCCAAAATAAATCCTACTCCTAAAACATAATATAAACACAAAATTAAGCACGCGAGAAGGTAAAAATTTCAAGAATAAGAGCCAAAATAATGCACAAAAATGCTAGTTATCAACTCCCCCCACACTTATTCTTGCTCGTCTCGAGCTTGTAAATAAAACAAGAAAATAACTAAGATACATTCCCTTAGCAATTCTCAATCATATATAGAAAATAGTGAAAAGAAAGTTACCTAGGATTGTCAAATTCAAATGACCCAAGCAATCATGAATTCAATTCACACACTAATTATCAAACATGATAACTTCAATCCACAATTAATAAATTGAGAATGATAACAAAATAACCTCACAAGGAAAGTAATGGTGGCTCTCCTCACATATATATGCAATAATGGAGCTCACTCAAGCTACTTATGGATTCATGCACTACCATATGCTTGCTTTGCTTCTAATCTCCACCACTATAAATATAAGAGTGCACAATAAAATAATGAAGACATTATTTGAAATATTAGGGAAACATGAATCAAAGCAAACGATAGGATAAGAAAAGACAATAAGAAAGATTAAGTAATGTAATGGTGGAAGACATGGACATAATGGAATGTTACATAGATGAGTACAAGAAAATAATGCCCCAAAAGTATCTCATCCAACTTCCAAGAAAGTTCTAAAAACTCAATAAAAATATGAATAATCTCTACGATAAATTTTCAATAAACATCCACTCATGATCTACAATGAAATCTAAATTTTGCTACCATAAAGATTGTTACTCACAAAAAAAATTCTATCACCTTTCATCAATACAATAAAAATGTGAACAACTCCTACTCTAGCATTTCACACTAAAAATCTACACATGGTATACAATAATATCTTAATATCGCTAAAGTAAAAATTGTAACTCACAAAAATTCTACCACAAATGAATACAAAATATCATTTTTACAAATCTAATAAAGATGTAGACAACCTCTACTATAGCTTTTCAATGAAAATATAGTAATGATATGCAACAAAATCTCAATGCCGCTTTAAGAAAAATTATCACTAACAAAAAATTCTACCACATATGAATACAAAAATAACACATCATGTCAAAAGCTCTTTTTTTTCCTTTTCATTTTTTCTCTCTTTTTTTCTTTAACTTGTTTTTTTTCTTTTCACTTTTCTGTTCATGTTTTGTTTTTTTTTAATTTTTTTTCTCATTTTCATTTTTGTTTTCTGTTTTGAACTTCTTTTTTTTCATTTCTGTATTTTTTTCCTTTTTTTCAACACGATGTGCATCACTATACAACACCATCAATAGCTCAAATAAAAATAAAAATAGCATGGTTTACCTATGGTGATCAATCATGGTTCACCTATGCCTCTCCTAAATTCTACTAAGCTATTTCTCTCCCCCACACTTAAACTTTTGACCGTCCAAGGCAAAATACTCATCATGTATATCCAAAAATATCCACATTCATGAGAATAAGAGAGTGAAATAAATGGAAACAAATGGAAGAGAGAAAAGAATGATATAATGGATGATATGGATTTTATTCAAGAAACATGTGATAACAAAAGGAATGAATAAAGAAAGTGAGATAGGCTTCATAAAAATCATGCAAACCTATGATAATGTGGTCTTGAAAGAATCAAGCAAGTTCTAGAGTAGCATGAACCACAAGTGCATCACATATCAATAGGAATAATAGGCTAAAAAAATATCCTCACTAGGTATATCAAAAATTATCATCTCGATCTACCAACATGGAATCCATCTTCAATTTGTAATCACATGCAATCCAAGAATCCAATCATGACAATAAATCATCAAATTCGACAATCAAATTTAACTAGTTTTCACAATTTCTAAGATGGTAAAAAGAACACATAGGGAATTTTTTATGAACACCAACAAGACAAACTAAAAATGAACTACCAACCAAAGGTAAACAACGCAAAGAAATATATACAAGCATAAAGAAAAAGACAAAGTAGGATGGAACAGACTCCCCTGAAATTCCGATGGCCGGAGTCGATTCAGTTCCAGAAGCCATTCTGGAAGTGGGATGATTATAGGTGAAGTGAAGAATGCTCCCTCCACCTTCGCCTCCTTAAAAATTTTCTCCGGTGGCCGAAGACGGTTCAGTTGGAGTGTCCACTCCAGAAGCTTCATTATTGCATAAAATGTTAGGGCTTTCTTCAAGTGATAGAATGCATCCTTGCGTGAATGACTGCCAATGAAATATCTGAAGAAATCATGTGCACTAAAATGAGGATGCAATTCCTGCACGTATATTGTGTCAGATAGACTAGAAATAATAACAAAATCAACAGAGCATGAATCAAAAGATGTGTCACATTTAATACAATCAAAATGAATTACCTTCATGGAATTTTCTAAGAATTCAGAAAAAATATTGACCTTACCATCCTGATGGGTACCTGGAAGGTCTAAAATAGTAAACATGGCATTATCTTGGTCAGGTAAAAGATCTGGCTCTGGATCAAGCACAATCAATGGAAGTGATTCTTGAGTCCCCGCTACACTTCCATCGTTACTGAGTAGAATAGGAAGCTTAACTAGCTCAAATGGTAAAATAGTCATTAGAAGTGATTCTTGGATCTCCCCTACACTTGCATCGTCATCAACAACACCTGCAACATCAAGACTATCTGGAACCACAATATCATCAATAATAATATTATTAGAATCAACTACAACATCACAATGTAAAAAACTAGAAGAGACATGTAGAGTAGTAGAATTAAGATCAGGAATATCACAAACTCTACAATCTATCTCCTCAGAAATTGATGCAGTAGGTTGATCTGATAGCAACTGTAACTGTGTCGATGAATGTGTTCTTGGCTGGAATTGAATTTCTTATTGTTGAGAAAATTGTTGTACCTGCTCCCTAAAATCCTGCTCAGGCTGATGGTGCTGAAAGTAAGGTTGATAAAATTAGGGCCACTTAGAAATCCCTTGTTGTGTGCTCCCATACCCAAATCCTACAAATGAATTATACCTATCCTGCTGGTGGATTTGATAAGACTGAGGATCATGCTAATAATACTGGATCCTGGTAGGGAGTATTCTGGCAAAGGAATGAACATCTTTAGCAATCATCGGTCTAGTCCCATACTGCTGATAATTTGAAGTCATAATCTCGATAAGTTCTCTAGCCTGAGTAGATGTCTTGTTAACTAGAGCTCCTCCACTAGCGGCATCAACTATACTCTTGTCCATGGGAAGAAATCCCTCGTAGAAGTATATAATCAGTAGTTGATCGCGTATCTGGTGCTGAGGGCAACTAACAACAAGCCTTTTAAATCTATCCCAATAATCTTGAAATGGTTCTCTTGTGAATTGTTGGATTCCACAAATACTCCTTCGAACAGCTGCAATCCTAGAAGCAGGAAAGAACCTCACCAAAAATAATTTCTTCATCTCGATCCAGCTGGTGATAGAGTTGGGTGGGAGACAATACAACCAATCTTTTGTTGAATCTGCTATTGAAAATGGAAATGCTCTAAGTCTAACATCTTCTTCTGATACGCCATGTGAGTTCCATGAAGATCATACCATATCTAGTTCTTGCAGATGTCTATTGGGATCTTCACCAGATAATCCATGAAACTTCGATAATAGATGAACAATTTCCCATAACTCGAAGTCTGCATCTAAATCATAATATCTGATGCAAAATGAATCAGCTGAAAAATCTGGTGCCCAAAGCTCTCTGAGAGTCTTTTCAGTGTCCTTCTCCATGTTGCTCAATAAGTCTGAGGTTCTGATCACACTGAAGCTCTGAAACTGCTAATGATATAGAATAAATTTCCTGGTATTACCTGAAACACTCATGCAAATACCATCAAAAGACACAGGAAAATATATAAGATAGAATGCATGCATACAAGAGATGAAATAATTAAGCCCCTAACAATATTTTTAAATTTATTTGCAACCACAAAAAATAGAAACAAGAAAAGAGAGAAAATAGGAAAACAATCCTAAGATTACCAAACACCGTTACTTTTTTATCCCCGAGAACGACGCCAATTTGATTTTGACACAATTTGTTGTGAATTGGGCATCAAACAATGAAGTACCAAACCCTTCCTACGCTAATGTAGTATAGGAATGACTCGGGTCATCCGCCAACGAAAGTAACGATAGGATGGTAAACTTAGGATCGTATGTTATTTCTATTTTTTTGGGGTTTTCAATATGGAAATGGGGTTTTGGATTTTAATTCTAAACCTAATAAATAAAAAGCAAAGCAAGTACGAAACTAATCTAATACTGGAATGAAATCTAATTAGGTGCCAACAATTAATCCATAACGCATTGTCACACTATGATATGGGTTAATCATCAACACGATTAATCTAGGGCATGAAATGACAAAGCATTAAATGAAGCCTAATCTAATAAATGAAAAACAATGCAGGTAATAAAAGCTAAGTCTAATCTAACTACAATTGTAGAAAATGAAAGACAATATGAAGGAAAATATAAAACAAAACCTAAAACATGTAATGAAACATAAGCTAATCTATCCTAATTGCATCCAAATAAAGAACTAGAACTTAACAAAATTGAAAGAACAAGATAAAGCTAGAATTAAACAAGCTAAAATGTATAAAATTAAACCTAACTATTGGTTGAAGCAATTTATCGAACACTTTGTATGCGTTAAGCTAATTAAGCATAATATGTGCAATTTGAACATGGGGAATCAAGTTTGATACAGGCATTCAATGAAAGAAATTCAACACAAGTAAATTGACAAAATTAACAATAAAACTAAACTAGTCCAACCACAATTCATACCTCCACTTCTGATTACCAACGACTACCCTTCGCCATCACATGAAAGACTCGACTCTGAACCCCCAAAATCGGTGGACAGTAGCTTGCTGCCGGTCGCTGCACACTTCGACGACGATGATTGTGTGAATCTTCCACCGAAGAACCCCCTCGGATGGAAGTTGACCGGACTATGATGGAGATCCTGTCGGCTGCTACCTTCTTCTTGCTGCCGCTTGAACCCCAGAAAGGAGGAGTGAAGGAAGAACGTCAGGAGGTGAAGGTTCTTGCCGGAGAACCCCTTCGGCAAGGTGGATGATCGGATCTGTCGCCGCTGCTTGCAACTTCCGCCTGTGTTGCTGCTGTCGTCGCTGCTCGAATCAAGAAGCTGAGGAGTGGACTGGGCTAGCCGGCCAACGGTAGTGAAGAGAAGAAGAGGAACCGCCGGCCGGTGGTGAGGAAGAAGAGAAGACGTGATCGGCGGTGGAGAAAATTGCGTTCCCTAGCTGCCCGAGAAGAGAAATGTCGCGAGGAAGAGATGGGTTTCTAGCTTCTGTTCGTCCGCGTGAAAGGAGTAAAAATACTGTTTTTTTTCCTCCTTTAATCTGAGCCGTCCGGTTTTCTGATGAGTTGATCCTGACCATTTGATTAAAGTGATCAAGGGGATCTAAGCCATTCATCTTGAGATTAAATTAGGTTGATTTGCTTTTTATCTGACGGTCCACATAACTTCAAATCTGGATGGAAGCCTGGATGACTTAGATCTGAATGAAGCAACAAGATCTCTCCAAATATGGATCAACGGTTTATATTAATTCAGCTTGATCTCCTCCGTTTGACCTCCAAATCAGGCCAAATTCGATCCGACTTGACCATAATCCATGACTTTTTGAATTTCCTACAAAACCACATAAAACATGAAATTAAATTCCATAGTTTGTAGGAAATTTATAATTAAGTCCAAAATAAATCCTACTTGAAAACATAATATAAACACCAAATTAAGCACGCGAGAAGGTAAAAATTTCAAGAATAAGAGCCAAAATAATGCACAAAAATGCTAGTTATCAACTCCCCCCACACTTATTCTTGCTCGTCTCGAGCTTGTAAATAAAACAAGAAAATAACTAAGATGCATTCCCTTAGCAATTCTCAATCATATATAGAAAATAGTGAAAAGAAAGTTACCTAGGATTGTCCAATTCAAATGACCCAAGCAATCATGAATTCAATTCACACACTAATTATCAAACATGATAACTTCAATCCACAATTAATAAATTGAGAATGATAACAAAATAACCTCACAAGGAAAGTAATGGTGGCTCTCCTCACATATATATGCAATAATGGAGCTCACTCAAGCTACTCATGGATTCATGCACTACCATATGCTTGCTTTGCTTCTAATCTCCACCACTATAAATATAAGAGTGCACAATAAAATAATGAAGACATTATTTGAAATATAAGGGAAACATGAATCAAAGCAAACGATAGGATAAGAAAAGACAATAAGAAAGATTAAGTAATGTAATGGTGGAAGACATGGACATAATGGAACGTTACATAGATGAGTACAAGAAAATAATGCCCCAAAAGTATCTCATCCAACTTCCAAGAAAGTTCTAAAAACTCAATAAAAATATGAATAATCTCTACGATAAATTTTCAATAAACATCCACTCATGATCTACAATGAAATCTAAATTTTGCTACCATAAAGATTGTTACTCACAAAAAAAATTCTATCACCTTTCATCAATACAATAAAAATGTAAAGAACTCCTACTATAGCATTTAACACTAAAAATCTACACATGGTATACAATAATATCTCAATATCGCTAAACTAAAAATTGTCACTCACAAAAATTCTACCACAAATGAATACAAAATATCATTTTCACAAATCTAATAAACATGTAGACAATCTCTACTATAGCTTTTCAATGAAAATATAGTAATGATATGCAATAAAATCTCAATGCCACTATAATAAAGATTATCACTAACAAAAAATTCTACGTCATATGAACATAAAAATTACACATCATGTCAAAAGCTCTTTTTTTCATTTTCATTTTTTTCTTTAACTTGTTTTTTTTTCTTTTCACTTTTCTGTTCATGTTTTGGTTTTTTTCCTTTTTTTTTTCTCATTTTCGTTTCTATTTTCTGTTTTGAACTCTTTTTTTTCATTTCTGTATTTTTTTTCTTTTTTTTTTCAACACGATGTGCATCACTATACAACATCATCAATAGCTCAAATAAAAAGATAAATAGCATGATTTACCTATGGTGATCAAGCATGGTTCACCTATGCCTCTCCTAAATTATACAAAGCTATTTCTCTCCCCCACACTTAAACTTTTGACCGTCCCGGGCAAAATACTCATCATGTATATCCAAAAATATCCACATCCATGAGAATAAGAGAGTGAAATAAATGGAAATAAATAGAAGAGAGAAAAGAATGATATGATGGATGATATGGATTTTATTCAAGAAACATGTGACAACAAAAGCAATGAATAAAGAAAGTGAGATAGCCTTCATAAAAATCATGCAAACCTATGATAATGTGGTCTTCAAAAAATTAAGCAAGTTCTAGAGTAGCTTTAACCACAAGTGCATCACACATCAATAGGAATAATAGGCTAAAAAAATATCCTCACTAGGTATATCAAAAATTATCATCTCGATCTACCAACATGAAATCCATCATCAATTTACAATCACATGCAATCCAAGAATCCAATCATGACAATAAATCATCAAATTTGACAATCAAATTTAACTAGCTTTCACAATTTCTATGATGATAAAAAGAACACATAGGGAATTTATTATGAACACCAACAAGACAAACCAAAAATGAACTACCAACCAAAGGCAAACAACGCAAAGAAATATATACAAGCATAAAGAAAAAGACAAAGTAGGATGGTACAGACTCCCCTGAAATCCTGGTGGTCGGAGTCGATTTAGTTCTAGAAGCCATTCTGGAAGTGGGATGGTTATAGGTGAAGTGAAGAGTGCTCCCTCCACCTTCGCCTCCTTAAAAATTTTCTCCGATGGCCGAAGATGATTCAGTTGGAGTGTCCCCTCCAGAAGCTTCATTATTGCATAAAATGTTAGGGCTTTCTTCAAGTGACAGAATGCATCCTTGCGTGAATGACTGTCAATGAAATATCTGAAGAAATCATGTGCACTAAAAAGAGGATGCAATTCCTGCACGCATATTGTGTCAGATAGACTAGAAATAATAACAAAATCAACAGAGCTTGTATCAAAAGATGTGTCACATTTAATACAATCAAAATGAATTACCTCCATAGAATTTTCTAAGAATTCAAAAAAAATATTGACCTTACCATCCTGATGGGTACCTGAAGGGTCTAAAATAGTAAACATGGCATCATCTTGGTCAGGTAAAAGATTTGGCTCTGGATCAGGTACAATCAACGGAAGTGATTCTTGAGTCTCCGCTACACTTCCATCATTACTCAGTAGAATAGCAGGCTCAACTAGCTCAAATGGTAAAATAGTCATTAGAAGCGATTCTTGGGTCTCCCCTACACTTCCATCATCATCCACAACACCTGCAACATCAAACTATCTGGAACCACAATATCATCAACAATAACATTATTAGAATCAACTACAACATCACAATGTAAAAAACTAGAAGAGACATGTAGAGTAGTAGAATTAAGATCAGGAATATCACAAACTCTACAATCCATCTCCTCAGAAATTGATGCAGTAGGTTGATCTGATAGCAACTATAACTGTGTCGATGAATTTGTTCTTGGTAGGAATTGTGTTTCTTGATGTTGAGAAAATTGTTGTAACTGCTCCCTAAAATCTTGCTCAGGCTGATGGTGCTGAAAGTAAGGCTGATAAAATTGGGGCCACTTAGAAATCCCTTTTGTGTGCTCCCATACCCGAATCCTACAAATGAATTATACCTATCCTGTTGGTGGATTTGATAAGACTGAGGATCAGGCTGATAATAATGGATCTTGATAGGGAGTATACTGGCAAAGGAATGAACATCTTTAGCAATCATCGGTCTAGTCCCATACTGCTGATAATTTGAAGCCATAATCTCGATAAGTTCTCTAGCCTGAGTAGATGTCTTGTTAACTAGAGCCCCTCCACTAGCTGCATCAACTATACTCCTGTCCATGAGAAGCAATCCCTCATAGAAGTATATAATCAGTAGTTGATCGCTTATCTGGTGCTGAGGACAACTAGCAACAAGCCTTTTAAATCTATCCCAATAATCTTGAAATGGTTCTCCTGTGAATTGTTGGATTCCACGAATACTCCTCTGAATAGCTGCGATCCTAGAAGCAGGAAAGAACCTCACCAAACATAATTTCTTCATTTTGATCCACCTGGTGATAGAGTTGGGTGAGAGACAATACAACCAATCTTTTGCTGAATCTGCTACTGAAAATGGAAATGCTCTAAATCTAACATCTTCTCCTGAAATGCCATGTGGGTTCCATGAAGAGCACACCATATCTAGTTCTTGCATATGTTAGTATAGATCTTCACCAGATAATCCATGAAACTTCGATAATAGATGAATAATTTCCCATAACTCGAAGTCTGGATCTAAATCAGAATATCTAATGCAAAATGAATCAGTTGACAAATTTGGTGCGCAAAGCTCTCTGAGAGTCTTTTCAATGTTATTCTCCATGTTGCTCATCAAGTCTGAGGTTCTGATCACACTGAAGCTCTGAAACTACTAATGATATAGAAGAAATTTCTTGGTCTTACCAGAAACACTCATGCAAATGCCATCAAAAGACACAGGAAAATATATATGATAGAATGCATGCATACAAGAGTTGAAATAATTAAGCCCCTAACAATATTTTTGAATTTTTTTTGCTACCACAAAAAATAGAAACAAGAAAAGAGAGGAAATAGAAAAACAATCTTAAGATTACCAAACACCGTTACTTTTTTATCCCCAGCAATGGCGTTAATTTGATTATGACACAATTTGTTGTGAATTGGGCATCAAACAATGAAGTATCAAACCCTTCCTACGCTAATGTAGCATAGACATGACTCGGGTCGTCCGCCAACAAAAGTAGCGATAGGATGGTAAACTTAAGATCGTATGTTATTTATATTTTTTTGGGGTTTTCAATATGGAAATGGGGTTTTGGATTTTAATTCTAAACCTAACAAATAAAAAGCAAAGTAAGTACGAAACTAATCTAATACTGGAATGAAATATAATTAGGTGCCAACAATTAATCCATAACGCATTGTCACTCTATGATATGGGTTAATCATCAACACGATTAATCTAGGGAATGAAATGACAAAGCATTAAATGAAACCTAATCTAATAAATGAAAACAATGCAAGTAATAAAAGTTAAGTCTAATCTAACTACAATTGCAAAAAATGAAAGACAATATGAAGTAAAATATAAAATGAAACTTAAAACGTGTAATGAAACTTAAGCTAATCTATCCTAATTGCATCCAAATAAAGAACTAGAACTTAACAAAATTGAAATAACAAGATAAAGCTAGAATTAAACAAGCTAAAATGTATCAAATTAAACCTAACTATTGGTTGAAGCTGTAAAGCCCGAAAATTCTCAAAACTGTTTTAGAAATTTAGTATGATTTTTCTGGAATTTCTAGATATTTTTCCGGAATTTTCCGAGTAGCGAAAGTAGCAAAAATAATTAGAACCGTAAAATAGCTTAGGCGGGAATCGAACCCGAGACCTATGGTTTACGGGTAAGTTTAGTAACCGGTGAACCCAGCAGGGCCGTGCTGAAAGAAAGAGGAATCAATTATATTTATATTAGAGTTGGGCCTAGTTACCCACTTAATATAAATAAGAACTTAAGTTGGGGTTGGTTTATTTTCAAGTTGGTTCGGCAATTCCTCCTCACAAAATCCTCACGCCACTTTCCCTCTCCAAACCCTCAACGCCGAACACCCCTTCTCCTCTTCCTCCCTCGGCGCCCAAGTCCCAAGGGCTCTCGGATCACTTTCCGGAGACGACTCCAACACGAAAGAGGTTCTTCTCCGCGAGAGGAACGCGAAGACGTGATCGGATCGTCGAGAGGATCATCTCCACCGGAACTCTAGCGAATAGAATCGTAAGAAATTACGATCAAGAGGTAAGAAACCCCTCACCTGCAGTATAATAGCTCCGTTTGGATTTTCTATGCATTAGATTAGTAATATGCCGATTTTGTTGACATGTAGGGTGTTTTAACCCTCCTCTTAGATTTAGGGATTTTAGTTGAGCACCTTTAGATGGGCCGGACACGCTTACCCTCTTCAGTTGGGGTTGTAGACGTTGTCGGGTGCCTAAAGGTGATCTCCCTAATAAAGAGGAGAGTTGGGGCACACTAAGTGTTCGACAAAATAACTAGATCAGTAAAAATGCAACTTAGGCATTTTAATAGTACAGTTAAATGCATTAGAAGCGTTTAAAACAGTAAATCAGTTTATTTTAGCTATATGGGACTACGGTCCAAGGGGTGGGCTCCCACAGTCGCCTCTAGGTTCAGATAACCTAGCTCTAGGTTCAAATAACCTAGAAACAGCATGTTATATCAGTTAGCTATAGATATCAGTATTTTATTTTCAGTGGCACTGTACTGGATTAGATATCCATTGGGTTGGACTCCCACAGTCGTCCCTAGGTTCAGATAGCCTAGACAACCCTGCTAAATTCGGGACTTGCAACCCCGGGTCTAGTAGGGATGCGCGCACAGCAAGTACAATTTTCACTAGTTAAGATCAATCCACGGACCGATCCAATCAAGAGCAATCGATCCAGTCCAGCTCGGATCGATTGGGAGGCTCAGGTTTTGCCCAAGAAACTTATCAGTCCAGCTCCTTGACCGTAGGGGATGTAGGATACACTAGGTATCCCTTAGATCATCTCCCTTAGCACAGGTAGAACCAATAACATGTATTAGGTCAGATATCAGTAGCATAAAAACTCAAATTAGATCAGTTTTCCGCGCAGCTTAGCACAGTAACCGTAGCGATTCGCCTTACAGCCTAGTAGTGGGAGGTGGGTCGTTACAGAGTGGTATCAGAGCAGTGTTCCATACTTCCTACACACACATCAGCATTGTACCTGCAGCTTCCAAGTAAGAATACCTCTACTCTCATTATTGTTATTGCTTTCTAGTTACAGTTCATGTTTATATGCCTACTTCCTGCTAGTATGAGATAGTCTTTGAACATGATATCAGTGATTATAGAACTGTGATAGTATTAGTTATACATATCTTCTCTATGTCTTTAGAAATGGCACGAGGACGCCCAGCTAGAAGGGCACTAGCTACTGAGCCCCAACAAGAGGCAGGCAGTTCAGTGCCTCCTCCAGACCTTACAGCATTAGTGGCTCAGTTAGCAACAGGAAATAGCCACCTTAAAGGCTAATCAGCAGAATACCCCCACAGTCACCCCGGAACCGAATTTGACGACTCCGGTAGTCTTAGAGGTTCCACCAGCTCAGCCTACAGCACCAGCACCAGCACCAGTAGCCCCAGCAGCTGAGCCAAGAAAGGAAGCCTATCTGATCCAGTGGCAGCGAGTCAAGCCAGAGAACTTCTCAGGCGCTAGTGAACCATGGGATGCACAAGCCTGGTTCAAAACACTGGAGAGCACGATGGAGCTTCTGGACTGGCCAGAACACGAGAAGGTGAAGTGTGCCTCCTTCTGCCTGACAGGAGACGCACGCATGTGGTGGGAAAGAATCAGAACGAAGCGCCCAGTGAACCAGATGACATGGGCTGACTTTGAGAAGGAATTCTTTGAGGAGTTCTTTCATATGCGGGTTACAAACCGCCACTATGACGAGTTCACTGAGTTTCGTCAGGGCAACCTATCAGTTGAGGAAGCCGTGAAGAAATTCAACAGGTTGGCTCGTCTGTGCCCAGAGCTAGTCAGCACAGAAAAGGAACGGATCAGGTTGATGCTCAAGATGTTGAGGCCAGAGATAGCAGTAAACGTGGCTGGTGGCATACATAGGCCACAAACCACAGAGGAATTGGTGAGCAGTGCCTTGACCACAGAGCATTACCAGAACAGCATGAAGCAGCAGAGGCAAGTCTCCTCAGAGTCCAAGGGCCAAGGAAACTCTCACACTCAAAAACAACAAGGCCACAGCTCTAACTGGAAAGGGAACTCCAACAGTAAGCGCAAATCAGGGAGTGAATCAAAAGGAGAACCATCTAGCAAGCGACCCAGTTATCCAAAGTGTGCCACTTGTGGGAAATTCCACCCAGGGGTTTGTCGCAAGGGCACACGAGGATGCTTTGAATGTGGACAAGAAGGGCACATGGCCAAGCAGTGCCCGAACAAGACCGGTCTTCCTCAGCCACAGCAGATCCAGTATGCAGGCCAGCCAGCTCAGTTACATCAGATGCAGGCCGCTCTAGAAGGTCCACTCATCAGCCAGGGCCGATTAGAAGCCCCTCCAGCTATGGCGAATGCGAGGATCTACTCACTCACCAGAGAGGACGTAGCAAATGCCTCGACAGTCGTCACAGGTCAGATTAGCATTTTTCAGTATAGTGCTACTGTTCTATTTGATACTGGGGCAACCCATTCATATATAGCCAGGATGTTCTCCGAGAAATTAGAAATACCCCCAGAGGTACTCAGTGGTCAGTTTCTGACGGCACTACCTTCAGGAGAGGTCATGGCATCGACGCACTGGCTCAGAGCAGTGCCAGTCATTATAGCAGACCGGGAACTCTTTTGTGATCTGATCCTGCTGGAAATGACTGACTACGACGTCATCCTTGGAATGGACTTCCTGATCAGATACGGTGCTTCCATAGAGTGCCATAAACAGAAAGTCGTATTCCAACCCGAAGCAGAAGCACAGTTCGAGTACATCGGAGAACCAAAGAGAAAAGCCAGAAAATTTCTCTCAGCTATGAAGGCACAGAAGTTGATGGATTCGGGATGTACGGGGTACCTAGCACATGTAGTCACTACCAGCCAGGACGAGGACCAACAGCTAGCAGAGGTCCGAGTTGTATGTGACTACCCAGCAGTCTTCCCTGAAGAGTTACCAGGCCTAGCACCAGTCAGGGAGATTGAATTTGAGATAGAGCTCTTCCCCGGCACCAATCCTATTTCCAAAGCGCCCTACCGCATGGCTCCAGCAGAACTGAAGGAACTTCATGAGCAGCTACAGGAGCTACTTGACAAGGGCTTCATACGCCCTAGTCACTCACCATGGGGAGCACCTGTGCTGTTCGTGAAGAAGAAGGATGGAAGCATGCGGCTATGTATAGACTACAGAGCACTGAATCAGGTCACGATCAAGAACAGGTATCCTCTTCCCAGAATAGGGAGCAGCAGTGTTCTCTAAGATTGACCTCAGATCAGGATATCACCAAGTCAGAGTCAAGGAGGGTGATATACCGAAGACAGCATTCAGGACCAGATACGGACATTACGAGTTCGTAGTCATGCCTTTTGGCGTGACAAATGCTCCAGCTACATTCATGGATCTCATGAACAGAGTATTCAGGGAGTATTTAGATAAGTTTGTTATTGTGTTTATCGATGACATTCTTATCTACTCAGGAACTCAGGAAGAACACTCAGAGCACCTGAAACTAGTATTGCAGACCCTTCAGCAGAACCAGCTATACGCCAAGTTCACGAAATGTGAGTTTTGGCTAAATCAGGTGTCCTTCCTGGGTCACGTCATCTCAAAGGATGGTATTATGGTAGATCCCAGCAAGATAGAAGCGATAAGTAACTGGAGGAGACCTAAGAACGCCAGCGAGATCGGGAGCTTCGGGATTAGCAGGATATTACGGAAAGTTTGTAGAGGACTTCTCCAGATAGCCTCCCCACTGACAGCCTTACCAGGAAGAACAAGAAATTTCAGTGGACAGAGGACTGTGAGAACAGCTTCAGCGAACTCAAGAGGAGATTGACTAGTGCACCTATTCTGACACTGCCAGAAAATACAGACAGCTTCGATATATATAGTGACGCCTCTAAATTGGGATTAGGAGCAGTGCTGATGCAAGATGGCAAGGTGATCGCCTATGCCTCCAGACAACTCAAGGATTATGAGAAGAACTACCCTACTCATGATCTTGAGCTTGCAGCAGTAGTGTTCGCTCTCAAAATTTGGAGACATTACTTGTATGGAGCTCAGTGCAGAGTGTATACAGATCATCAGAGTCTGAAGTACTTCTTCACTCAGAAGGATCTGAATATGCGACAGCGCAGGTGGCTAGAGCTAGTCAAAGATTATGACATAGACATCCTCTACCACCCAGGGAAGGCCAATAGGGTAGCAGATGCACTTAGCAGAAAATCCAGCGCTACCTTATTATCTCTAGCAGCCATGTCACCACCCCTACAGAAGGAGATCGCGGATTTTGGTCTCGAACTCATCGTCGGACAGCTCTCTACTATGACCTTAGAGTCTACCTTGCTTGGTGATATTCAGTCAGCTCAGGATCAGGACCTTGAAATTCAGAAAATCAAGCAAGGGCTAACAGAATCAGAAAGTAGAGAATTCAGAGTGTCCGATAGCGGGGTGTTGTATTTTGGTGATAGACTCTGTGTTCCAGATCAGGAGGAGATACGGAGACAGATTTTAGATGAGGCTCACAAGACTCCCTATGCGATGCATCTAGGCTCCACCAAAATGTATCAAGACCTGAAGAAATATTTTTGGTGGCCCGGGATGAAGCGAGACATCGCCAGATATGTTAGCATCTGCCTCACCTGTCAGAGGGTCAAGGCAGAACATCAGCGACCAGGAGGAGTTCTGCAGCCTATACAGATTCCAGAATGGAAGTGGGAGGATATCTCGATGGACTTCATAGTGGGGCTACCCAGAACCACGAATGGTTTTGATGCCATCTGGGTAATAGTCGACAGGTTGACTAAATCAGCCCACTTTTTAGCTATCAAGATATCCTACTCCATGGAGAAGCTAGCTCAGTTGTATCTCCAGGAGATCGTCAGACTACATGGAGTCCCACGAACCATCATTTCAGACAGAGACAGCAGATTCACATCACACTTCTGGGAGTGTGTACAGTCAGCATTGGGCACCAAATTGAAATTCAGCACAGCCTTCCATCCTCAGACAGATGGTCAGACGGAGCGAGTAAATCAGGTACTCGAAGATATGCTCCGAGCGTGTGCCCTAGACTTCAAGGGAAGTTGGTGCAAATATCTGAGTTTAGCAGAATTTGCATACAACAACAGTTATCAGGCCACTATCGGCATGACACCTTATGAGGCACTCTATGGGCGGAGGTGCAGATCACCAATCTGTTGGTATGAGAGTGGTGAACAGAAGGAACTAGAGCTTCAGACAGATCTAGTGGCAGATACCACAGCAGCCATACAGCAGATTCGCCAGAGGATAGAGACAGCACAGAGCCGCCAGAAAAGCTATGCTGATACACGACGTAGACCCCTAGAGTTTTCAGTTGGGGATACAGTTTTCCTCAGAGTAGCTCCCATGAAGGGAGTCATGCGTTTTGGGAAGAAGGGCAAGCTAGCTCCCAGATATGTGGGACCATACCTTATCGCGAAGAGAGTGGGCAAGGTAGCATATGAGCTAGAGCTACCTCAGGAGATGTCAGCCGTCCACAACGTATTTCATGTCTCCATGCTGAAGAAGCATATTCCAGACGCCACCCAGGTGATTGAGCCCCAGTTGGTACATGTCCGTGATGATCTCAGCTATGACAGTCGGCCTAGTCAGATAATAGACCGAGCGGTAAAGAAATTACGGAACAAGGAAGTACCATTAGTCAAAGTCAGCTGGCAAAATCACACAGCAGCAGAGGCGACTTGGGAGACAGAGGCCAGCATGAGACAGAAGTACCCAGAATTGTTTTAAGTTCGGGGATGAACTTTTTATAAGGTATGGGGGATTGTAAAGCCCGGAAATTCTCAAAACTGTTTTAGAAATTTAGTATGATTTTTCTGGAATTTTTAGATATTTTTCCGGAATTTTCCGAGTAGCGGAAGTAGCAAAAATAATTAGAACCGTAAAATAGCTTAGGCGGGAATCGAACCCGAGACCTATGGTTTACGGGTAAGTTTAGTAACCGGTGAACCCAGCAGGGCCGTGCTGAAAGAAAGAGGAATCAATTATATTTATATTAGAGTTGGGCCTAGTTACCCACTTAATATAAATAAGAACTTAAGTTGGGGTTGGTTTATTTTCAAGTTGGTTCGGCAATTCCTCCTCACGAAATCCTCATGCCACTTTCCCTCTCCAAACCCTCAACGCCGAACACCCCTTCTCCTCTTCCTCCCTCGGCGCCCAAGTCCCAAGGGATCTCGGATCACTTTCCGGGGACGACTCCAACACGAAAGAGGTTCTTCTCCGCGAGAGGAACGCGAAGACGTGATCGGATCGTCGAGAGGATCATCTCCACCGGAACTCTAGCGAATAGAATCGTAAGAAATTACGATCAAGAGGTAAGAAACCCCTCACCTGCAGTATAATAGCTCCGTTTGGATTTTCTATGCATTAGATTAGTAATATGCCGATTTTGTTGACATGTAGGGTGTTTTAACCCTCCTCTTAGATTTAGGGATTTTAGTTGAGCACCTTTAGATGGGCCGGACACGCTTACCCTCTTCAGTTGGGGTTGTAGACGTTGTCGGGTGCCTAAAGGTGATCTCCCTAATAAAGAGGAGAGTTGGGGCACACTAAGTGTTCGACAAAATAACTAGATCAGTAAAAATGCAACTTAGGCATTTTAATAGTACAGTTAAATGCATTAGAAGCGTTTAAAACAGTAAATCAGTTTATTTTAGCTATATGGGACTACGGTCCAAGGGGTGGGCTCCCACAGTCGCCTCTAGGTTCAGATAACCTAGCTCTAGGTTCAAATAACCTAGAAACAGCATGTTATATCAGTTAGCTATAGATATCAGTATTTTATTTTCAGTGGCACTGTACTGGATTAGATATCCATTGGGTTGGACTCCCACAGTCGTCCCTAGGTTCAGATAGCCTAGACAACCCTGCTAAATTCGGGACTTGCAACCCCGGGTCTAGTAGGGATGCGCGCACAGCAAGTACAGTTGCCGGGCCCAAACAGCATGATTATGTATTTTCACTTATTATGTATTAGATTTTCAAATCCATGGACCGATCCAATCAAGAGCAATCGATCCAGTCCAGCTCGGATCGATTGGGAGGCTCAGGTTTTGCCCAAGAAACTTATCAGTCCAGCTCCTTGACCGTAGGGGATGTAGGATACACTAGGTATCCCTTAGATCATCTCCCTTAGCACAGGTAGAACCAATAACATGTATTAGGTCAGATATCAGTAGCATAAAAACTCAAATTAGATCAGTTTTCCGCGCAGCTTAGCACAGTAACCGTAGCGATTCGCCTTACAGCCTAGTAGTGGGAGGTGGGTCGTTACAGAGTGGTATCAGAGCAGTGTTCCATACTTCCTACACACACATCAGCATTGTACCTGCAGCTTCCAAGTAAGAATACCTCTACTCTCATTATTGTTATTGCTTTCTAGTTACAGTTCATGTTTATATGCCTATTTCCTGCTAGTATGAGATAGTCTTTGAACATGATATCAGTGATTATAGAACTGTGATAGTATTAGTTATACCTATCTTCTCTATGTCTTTAGAAATGGCACGAGGACGCCCAGCTAGAAGGGCACTAGCTACTGAGCCCCAACAAGAGACAGGCAGTTCAGTGCCTCCTCCAGACTTTACAGCATTAGTGGCTCAGTTACAGCAGCAACTAGCTGAACAGCAACAGGAAATAGCCACCTTAAAGGCTAATCAGCAGAATACCCCCACAGTCACCCCGGAACCGAATTTGACGACTCCGGTAGTCTTAGAGGTTCCACCAACTCAGCCTACAGCACCAGCACCAGCACCAGTAGCCCCAGCAGCTGAGCCAAGAAAGGAAGCCTATCTGATCCAGTGGCAACGAGTCAAGCCAGAGAACTTCTCAGGCGCTAGTGAACCATGGGATGCACAAGCCTGGTTCAAAACACTGGAGAGCACGATGGAGCTTCTGGACTGGCCAGAACACGAGAAGGTGAAGTGTGCCTCCTTCTGCCTGACAGGAGACGCACGCATGTGGTGGGAAAGAATCAGAACGAAGCGCCCAGTGAACCAGATGACATGGGCTGACTTTGAGAAGGAATTCTTTGAGGAGTTCTTTCATATGCGAGTTGCAAACCGCCACTATGACGAGTTCACTGAGTTTCGTCAGGGCAACCTATCAGTTGAAGAAGCCGTGAAGAAATTCAACAGGTTGACTCGTCTGTGCCCAGAGCTAGTCAGCACAGAAAAGGAACGGATCAGGTTGATGCTCAAGATGCTGAGGCCAGAGATAGCAGTAAACGTGGCTGGTGGCATACATAGGCCACAAACCACAGAGGAATTGGTGAGCAGTGCCTTGACCACAGAGCATTACCAGAACAGCATGAAGCAGCAGAGGCAAGTCTCCTCAGAGTCCAAGGGCCAAGGAAACTCTCACACTCAAAAACAGCAAGGCCACAGCTCTAACTGGAAAGGGAACTCCAACAGCAAGCGCAAATCAGGGAGTGACTCAAAAGGAGGACCATCTAGCAAGCGACCCAGTTATCCAAAGTGTGCCACTTGTGGGAAATTCCACCCAGGGGTTTGTCGCAAGGGCACACGAGGATGCTTTGAATGTGGACAAGAAGGGTACATGGCCAAGCAGTGCCCGAACAAGACCGGTCTTCCTCAGCCACAGCAGATCCAGTATACAGGCCAGCCAGCTCAGTTACATCAGATGCAGGCCGCTCTAGAAGGTCCACTCATCAGCCAGGGCCGATTAGAAGCTCCTCCAGCTATGGCGAATGCGAGGATCTACTCACTCACCAGAGAGGATGTAGCAAATGCCTCGACAGTCGTCACAGGTCAGATTAGCATTTTTCAGTATAGTGTTACTGTTCTATTTGATACTGGGGCAACCCATTCATATATAGCCAGGATGTTCTCCGAGAAATTAGAAATACCCCCAGAAGTACTCAGTGGTCAGTTTCTGACGGCACTACCTTCAGGAGAGGTCATGGCATCGACGCACTGGCTCAGAGCAGTGCCAGTCATTATAGCAGACCGAGAACTCTTTTGTGATCTGATCCTTCTGGAAATGACTGACTACGACGTCATCCTTGGAATGGACTTCCTGATCAGATACGGTGATTCCATAGAGTGCCGTAAACAGAAAGTCGTATTCCAACCCGAAGCAGAAGCACAGTTCGAGTACATCGGAGAACCAAAGAGAAAAGCTAGAAAATTTCTCTCAGCTATGAAGGCACAGAAGTTGATGGATTCGGGATGTACGGGGTACCTAGCACATGTAGTCACTACCAGCCAGGACGAGGACCAACAGCTAACAGAGGTCCGAGTTGTATGTGACTACCCAGCAGTCTTCCCTGAAGAGTTACCAGGCCTAGCACCAGCCAGGGAGATTGAATTTGAGATAGAGCTCTTCCCCGGCACCAATCCTATTTCCAAAGCGCCCTACCGCATGGCTCCAGCAGAATTGAAGGAACTTCATGAGCAGCTACAAGAGCTACTTGACAAGGGCTTCATACGCCCTAGTCACTCACCATGGGGAGCGCCTGTGCTATTCGTGAAGAAGAAGGATGGAAGCATGCGGCTATGTATAGACTACAGAGCACTGAATCAGGTCACGATCAAGAATAGGTATCCTCTTCCCAGAATAGATGACCTGTTCGACCAGTTAAAGGGAGCAGCAGTGTTCTCTAAGATTGACCTCAGATCAGGATATCACCAAGTCAGAGTCAAGGAGGGTGATATACCGAAGACAGCATTCAGGACCAGATACGGACATTACGAGTTCGTAGTCATGCCTTTTGGCGTGACAAATGCTCCAGCTACATTCATGGATCTCATGAACAGGGTATTCTGGGAGTATTTAGATAAGTTTGTTATTGTGTTTATCGATGACATTCTTATCTACTCAGGAACTCAGGAAGAACACTCAGAGCACCTGAAACTAGTATTGCAGACCCTTCAGCAGAACCAGCTATACGCCAAGTTCACGAAATGTGAGTTTTGGCTAAATCAGGTGTCCTTCCTGGGTCACGTCATCTCAAAGGATGGTATTATGGTAGATCCCAGCAAGATAGAAGCAGTAAGTAACTGGAGGAGACCTAAGAACGCCAGCGAGATCAGGAGCTTTCTGGGATTAGCAGGATATTACAGAAAGTTTGTAGAGGACTTCTCCAGGATAGCCTCCCCACTGACAGCTCTCACCAGAAAGAACAAGAAATTTCAGTGGACAGAGGACTGCGAGAACAGCTTCAGCGAACTCAAGAGGAGATTGACTAGTGCACCTATTCTGACACTGCCAGAAAATACAGACAGCTTCGATATATATAGTGACGCCTCTAAATTGGGATTAGGAGCAGTGCTGATGCAAGATGGCAAGGTGATCGCCTATGCCTCCAGACAACTCAAGGATTATGAGAAGAACTACCCTACTCATGATCTTGAGCTTGCAGCAGTAGTGTTCGCTCTCAAAATTTGGAGACATTACTTGTATGGAGCTCAGTGCAGAGTGTATACAGATCATCAGAGTCTGAAGTACTTCTTCACTCAGAAGGATTAGAATATGCGACAACGCAGGTGGCTAGAGCTAGTCAAAGATTATGACATAGACATCCTCTACCACCCAGGGAAGGCCAATAGGGTAGCAGATGCACTTAGCAGAAAATCCAGCGCTACCTTATTATCTCTAGCAGCCATGTCACCACCCCTACAGAAGGAGATCGCGGATTTTGGTCTCGAACTCATCGTCGGATAGCTCTCTACTATGACCTTAGAGTCTACCTTGCTTGGTGATATTCAATCAGCTCAGGATCAGGACCTTGAAATTCAGAAAATCAAGCAAGGGCTAACAGAATCAGAAAGTAGAGAATTCAGAGTGTCCGATAGCGGGGTGTTGTATTTTGGTGATAGACTCTGTGTTCTAGATCAGGAGGAGATACGGAGACAGATTTTAGATGAGGCTCACAGGACTCCCTATGCGATGCATCCAGGCTCCACCAAAATGTATCAAGACCTGAAGAAACGTTTTTGGTGGCCCGGGATGAAGCGAGACATCGCCAGATATGTTAGCATCTGCCTCACCTGTCAGAGGGTCAAGGCAGAACATCAGCGACCAGGAGGAGTTCTGCAGCCTATACAGATTCCAGAATGGAAGTGGGAGGATATCTCGATGGACTTCATAGTGGGGCTACCTAGAACCACGAATGGTTTTGATGCCATCTGGGTAATAGTCGACAGGTTGACTAAATCAGCCCACTTTTTAGCTATCAAGATATCCTACTCCATGGAGAAGCTAGCTCAGTTGTATCTCCAGGAGATCGTCAGACTACATGGAGTCCCACGAACCATCATTTCAGACAGAGACAGCAGATTCACATCACACTTCTGGGAGTGTGTACAGTCAGCATTGGGCACCAAATTGAAATTCAGCACAGCCTTCCATCCTCAGACAGATGGTCAGAAGGAGTGAGTAAATCAGGTACTCGAAGATATGCTCCGAGCGTGTGCCCTAGACTTCAGGGGAAGTTGGTGCAAATATCTGAGTTTAGCAGAATTTGCATACAACAACCGTTATCAGGCCACTATCGGCATGGCACCTTATGAGGCACTTTATGGGCGGAGGTGCAGATCACCAATCTGTTGGTATGAGAGTGGTGAACAGAAGGAACTAGAGCTTCAGACAGATCTAGTGGCAGATACCACAGCAGCCATACAGCAGATTCGCCAGAGGATAGAGACAGCACAGAGCCGCCAGAAAAGCTATGCTGATACACGACGTAGACCCCTAGAGTTTTCAGTTGGGGATACAGTTTTCCTCAGAGTAGCTCCCATGAAGGGAGTCATGCGTTTTGGGAAGAAGGGCAAGCTAGCTCCCAGATATGTGGGACCATACCTTATCGCGAAGAGAGTGGGCAAGGTAGCATATGAGCTAGAGCTACCTCAGGAGATGTCAGCCGTCCACAACGTATTTCATGTCTCCATGCTAAAGAAGCATATTCCAGACGCCACCCAGGTGATTGAGCCCCAGTTGGTACAGGTCCGTGATGATCTCAGCTATGACAGTCGGCCTAGTCAGATAATAGACCGAGCGGTAAAGAAATTACGGAACAAGGAAGTACCATTAGTCAAAGTCAGCTGGCAAAATCACACAGCAGCAGAGGCGACTTGGGAGACAGAGGCCAGCATGAGACAGAAGTACCCAGAATTGTTTTAAGTTCGGGGACGAACTTTTTATAAGGTATGGGGGATTGTAAAGCTCGAAAATTCTCAAAACTGTTTTAGAAATTTAGTATGATTTTTCTGGAATTTCTAGATATTTTTTCGGAATTTTCCGAGTAGCGGAAGTAGCAAAAATAATTAGAACCGTAAAATAGCTTAGGCGGGAATCGAACCCGAGACCTATGGTTTACGGGTAAGTTTAGTAACCGGTGAACCCAGCAAGGCCGTGCTGAAAGAAAGAGGAATCAATTATATTTATATTAGAGTTGGGCCTAGTTACCCACTTAATATAAATAAGAACTTAAGTTGGGGTTGGTTTATTTTCAAGTTGGTTCGGCAATTCCTCCTCACGAAATCCTCACGCCACTTTCCCTCTCCAAACCCTCAACGCCGAACACCCCTTCTCCTCTTCCTCCCTCGGCGCCCAAGTCCCAAGGGCTCTCGGATCACTTTTCGGCGACGACTCCAACACGAAAGAGGTTCTTCTCCGCGAGAGGAACGCGAAGACGTGATCGGATTGTCGAGAGGATCATCTCCACCGGAACTCTAGCGAATAGAATCGTAAGAAATTACGATCAAGAGGTAAGAAACCCCTCACCTGCAGTATAATAGCTCCGTTTGGATTTTCTATGCATTAGATTAGTAATATGCCGATTTTGTTGACATGTAGGGTGTTTTAACCCTCCTCTTAGATTTAGGGATTTTAGTTGAGCACCTTTAGATGGGCCGGACACGCTTACCCTCTTCAGTTGGGGTTGTAGACGTTGTCGGGTGCCTAAAGGTGATCTCCCTAATAAAGAGGAGAGTTGGGGCACACTAAGTGTTCTACAAAATAACTAGATCAGTAAAAATGCAACTTAGGCATTTTAATAGTACAGTTAAATGCATTAGAAGCGTTTAAAACAGTAAATCAGTTTATTTTAGCTATATGGGACTACGGTCCAAGGGGTGGGCTCCCACAGTCGCCTCTAGGTTCAGATAACCTAGCTCTAGGTTCAGATAACCTAGAAACAGCATGTTATATCAGTTAGCTATAGATATCAGTATTTTATTTTCAGTGGCACTGTACTGGATTAGATATCCATTGGGTTAGACTCCCACAGTCGTCCCTAGGTTCAGATAGCCTAGACAACCCTGCTAAATTCGGGACTTGCAACCCCTGGTCTAGTAGGGATGCGCGCACAGCAAGTACAGTTGCTGGGCCTAAACAGCTTGATTATGTATTTTCCCTTATTATGTATTAGATTTCAAAACTCAAAATCAATTATGCTAGTTGAGTTTGTTTCCAGTTACAGATTTAGTTTCAGTTAGTTTAGCCTATATTCAGTTCAGTGTTTATTTGGTTGCTTTGCCATGATTCAGTGCTTATGCCATGCTTATATGTTATGCCTTACGATTTCAGTATGCCATGTCTTAGCAAGTTCAGCGCATATTTTCAAATAGCATTATTTAAAATCATATTGCATCGAATGCATGATTTTGTGAGGTAGATGGTTTCTTGCTAAGCTTTAAGCTTACAGATTCTACTTTTCCTTATACTGCAGATAAAGGTAAAGGAAAGATGGACTAACAGAGGAAGCTGGAGGGCGATGCAAAGATGGTGTGTGTGGCAGGAACTGGAATCAAAGGTCCTTAGGGGACATAGCAAATTGAGCATTAGACTCTTTAGCATTTACTTTAGCATTTTATTTATTGGTTTTGGTTTCCATGTTTTAGGCACTTTTAGTTATGTGTTGCCATGAATTCCTAAACTATGCCCTATGTTAAGTCAGATTACTAGTTTATGTCGTGGGAATGTTATTATATGTTGTTAGAATAGTTATGATGCATTAGTTAGGTGTTAAGTGGGGTTTTGGCACGCCAAAGTGCTGAAATCCGAGTCCCCGGGTGAAATCAGGCTCTGATCGATCTCCCGACCGATCAGGGCCTGGCTGTGTCACTGGATCGGTCCGCCGACCGATCCAGCCAGATACAGTACGCTACTGTATCCTCCTGGATCGGTCAGCCGACCGATCAGGGCCTGGCTGTGTCACTGGATCGGTCAGCCGACCGATCCAGACATACCTGGATCGGTCCGACCGACCGATCCAGCCACACCTGGATCGGTCTACCGACCGATCCAGTCGGGAACAGAACGTTCCCCAGCTCCGATTAATCCACGGACCGATCCAATCAAGAGCAATCAATCCAGTCCAGCTCGGATCGATTGGGAGGCTCAGGTTTCGCCCAAGAAACTTATCAGTCCAGCTCCTTGACCGTAGGGGATGTAGGATATCAGTAGCACAGGTATCCCTTAGATCATCTCCCTTAGCACAGGTAGAACCAATAACATGTATTAGGTCAGATATCAGTAGCATAAAAACTCAAATTAGATCAGTTTTCCGCGCAGCTTAGCACAGTAACCGTAGCGATTCGCCTTACAGCCTAGTAGTGGGAGGTGGGTCGTTACAGAAGCAATTCATCAAACACTTTGTATATGTTAAGCTAATTAAGCATAATATGTGCAATTTAAACATGGGGAATCAAGTTTGATACAAGCATTCAATGAAAGAAATTCAACACAAGTAAATTGACAAAATTAACAATAAAACTAAACTAGTCCAACCACAATTCATACATCCGCTTCTGATTACCAACGACTACCCTTCGCCATCACACGAAAGACTCGACTCGGAACCCCCAAAATCGATGGACAGTAGCTTGCTGTCGGTCGCTGCACGCTTCGACGACGATGATTGTGTGAATCTTCCACTAAAGAACCCCCTCGGATGGAAGTTGACCGGACTGTGATGTAGATCCTGTCGGTTGCTGCCTTCTTCTTGCTGCCGCCTGAACCCCAGAAGGCAAGAGTGAAGGAAGAATGTCAGGAGGTGAAGGTTCTTGCCAGAGAACCCCTCCAGTAAGGTGGATGATCGGATCTGTCGCCGCTGCTTGCAACTTCCTCCTATGTTGTCGCTGTCGTCGTCGCTCGAATCAAGAAGCTGAGGAGAGGACTGGGATGGCCTTCCGACGACAATGAAGAGAAGAAGAGGAGTCGCCGACCGGTGGTGAGGAAGAAGAGAAGAGGTGGTCGGTGGTGGAGAAAATCGCGTGCCCTAGCTGCCCGAGAAGAGAAATGTCACGAGGAAGAGATGGGTTTCTGGCTTCTATTCGTTCGCGTGAAAGGAGTAAAAGGAAAGTTTTTTTCCCTCCTCCTTTAATCTGAGCCATCCAATTTGCTGAGCCATCCGATTTGCTGATGAGTTGATCCTGACCATTTGATTAAAGTGATCAAGGGGATCTACGCCATTCATCTTGAGATTAAATTAGGTTGATTTGCTTTTTATCTGATGGTCCACATAACTTCAAATCTGGATGGAAGCCTGGATGACTTAGATCTGAATGACGGAATAAGATCTCTCCAAATCTGGATCAACGGTTCATATTAATTCAGCTTGATCTTCTCCGTTTGACCTCCAAATCAGGCCAAATTTGATCCGGCTTAACCATAATCCATGACTCTTTAAATTTCCTACAAAACCACATAAAAATATGAAATTAAATTCCACAGTTTGTAGAAAATTTATAATTAAGTCCAAAATAAATCATACTCGTAAAACATAATATAAACACAAAATTAAGCATGCGAGAATGTAAAAATTTCAAGAATAAGAGCCAAAATAATGCACAAAAATGCTAGTTATCAATCACCCCAGGGCTAATCAATGATATTAATTGGGTTTATCATTTTTTTAAAAATAATTAAGGATATTGTGACTAAACCTCAATTATTTAAAATTATATGGTTCACTAGACCCTTTTTTTAATCTTTCTATAGTAATTATTAAATAACACAATCAACACTTTCTAAGAGTACTCCCAGGAAAGATTTGTAAAGCAAGGTCTCTTTAAAAACTAACCTCCTTAGACATAGCAATGTTACCAAGCAGACTAGTGGCATAGACATTAGCCTAAGGTGGGAGCATCAACAAGACTAGTCCATGAATCACTCTCTTGGATCAAGTCTTCCTATATCACCTTATAATTAATATTTAAACTACATTATTCAAATAATGAATCTTCATTATTAGCCAAAATTTTCTACTTAATTTACATGTAAAATTTTCAAGTGTAACATCAAATCACATGTATAACAAGAAAATATATCACATGTAAATTTATTCTAAGAAAATCAATATTCGTAATTTTGGAAGGACAATTTTTGAAATTCTAAATTTCATACATTTCAAATCATTCACAATCATTAATATATTACATGTAAATTATTCCAAGGAAATCAATATTCATAATTTTGAAAGGATATATATATTTTTCAATCTGAATTTTGTACATGTAAATTTTTCATAATTCTAAATTATGATTTTTTTTATATTAAAAAAATAAAAAATTGTATTAAAAAAATTACTTGATTGATAATTATATCAAGACAAAAGTAAAAGTTGTTAAAGTTGTTCTAATGCTAATTGTTAGAAATAATAGATCATGCTTCTTTCTAAATAAATATGATAACTGAATGCAAAAAATAAATCGATTGTTACCTCCAACCATTAATATTTGAAGAACGCTTAACACCCCTTTTGATGTTTAATGCTTTAGAGCCTTCTGAACACTCCAAACTTCTTCTATAGATAGTGTTGTTATTCTTGAAAGGTGTCTATGTTTAGGGACCCCAAATGCCACTATTTATAAGGAATCATTACCATCATTGAGTCAATGCTTAATATTATGGCAAATCATGATGAAATAATTGTTGGGGCAATTTCTCTAGGTCAAGTTTGACCAGTTTGACTAAGCTTGAGTTGAGTCACGCTTGAGTCAAGATTTGAGTTTTGATGTTTGACAATATAAGGAGATTGTTGGAGCTATCGTCCGGTTATGGAGATGGTCAAAGGGTTGACCAGGTTGATGAGAATACAAGTCAACCAGGTCAAAGTTGACAGAAGACTTGACTGGGAAAGTCCTAACTCGATGTTAGGCTTTTGGAAAGTCCTAGTGAGGAACTAGGCAAAGGAGAAAGTCCTGGTGAGGAGCCAGGCAACGGGAAAGTCCAAGTGTGATATTGGCAAAGGAGAAAGTCCTGGTGAGGAGCCAGGCAACGGGAAAGTCCAAGTGTGATCTTGGCAAAGGAGAAAGTCCTGGTGAGGAGCCAGGCAAGTGAAAAGTCCAAGTGTGATCTTGGCAAAGGTTATAAGTCCAAGCATGTGGTCTTGGTAAGGTAAGTCCTAGTGTGACTTGGCAAGGAGAACTCGACAACTAGGATGAGGCCGAAGGAAGTTCCTGAAGGCAAGGCGTGAAGGATGGGGAGATATCCGAGGGACGCAAGACTGATGGAAGAGACTAGAAGGCTAGTTCGAGGTTGGTCGAGTGTGGTGGTATAATTCAACAACTAGGATGAGGCCGAAGGAAGCTCCAGAAGGTAAGGCGTGAAGAATGGAAGATATCCGAGGGACACAAGGCTGATGGAGGAGGCTAGAAGGCTAGTTTGAGGTTGGTCGGGTGTGGCCAAATGCTAGGCATGGAGACCCAACAGGTCACGGTTGATTGAGAGTTGGGTTAGGGAATTTGGACTTGAGTTTGAGTCAAGTCTAGGCTGGTCAATCGATTAGGAGATCGATTGAACCAGAGTCCTGTAATGTCCAGCCTCCTACTAACTAGGCTCCGAGGTCGGACCGTCACATTATGCTGTGCTAATTATAAGGTGCGAAAATCTGTGCTATTTAAAATCTTACTCTGCTAATGACTATTACAGCCCGTAAGATTAGGTTCAAAGACCTTTCCTTTGACATACATACACTAGGGAAGGAACCCAAACTTTCTATTTGATCAAAAGACTGAAATGAGACCTTCCAGCTGAAATTAGACACTCCAATCGATCAGCTGATCGATTGGAGTTATCTGATCGATCCGCTAATCGATTCGGCGTGCTACTGTGCACGGACAAAATTCTGGATCGATCAGCTGATCGATCCGGCCTGACTAATCGATCCATTGATCGATTCAGCGTGATACTGTGCGTGGGGGTAATATTCTGGATCGATCGACTGATCGATCCAGACTTGTCAATCGATCCAGCGATCGATTCCAGGGCTTTCTGTTCACGAAAGAACGCGTCCGGATCGATCGGTGGATCGATCCCGGAGCTTACTGTTCGTAGTACAAACTCCTCAATCGATCAGCTGGTCGATCGAGAAGCCTCCAATCGATCAGCTGATCGATTGGGGTTTCTGATTTCTCAGCTAATCTCTGATTTTAGCATTGTTTCGTGCACAAATCACATATATAAGTTCTAAAATAGCTGGAAAATATCCTAATGTCAAACAACTAGTATTATAAGTATGGCATAGTGTATAGTTCACTAGTTCATAGCATTTAAACATACTAAAGTGCAGGCTAATAAAAATGCTAAAAAGTTCTAATGCTTAAAAACAAAACTCGCTGGATCCCTAAGATCTTTATTCCAAGTTCCTGCCCACACACATCTTTGTAGCATTGTCCTCCAGCCTCCGCTAATCCATCTTTCCTTTACCTTTATCTGCAGTATAAGGAAAAGAAGTATCTGTAAGCTTGGGAGCTTAGTAAGAAACCATCTACCTCACAAAACATGCATACGATGCAATATATGCTTTTAAAACATGCTATTTGAAATATATACTAAATATGTTAGAGCATGGCATGACATACTATCATAAAAAACATAGAAATCAAAAACTGATCATGACAATATCTTCTAGTATCAACAAGATAGAACTAAACTGATACAATAACTGACTAAACTAATGCTAAGCTGATACAAATTCTAAACTGTAATCACATAACTAAATTGTGAAGCTTTGAAAAAAAACTATTTATCATAAATAGATCAAAATACATAATCATGCTGCTGTTGGGCCCGGCAACTGTACTTGCTATGCGCGCATCCCTAACTAAACTCGGGGTTGCAAATCCCGATTCTAGTAGGGTTTACTAGGTTATCTAAACCTAGGGACGACTGTGGGAGTCCAACCCAAGGACAACTGAGGTCTAGTACAGTGCCACTGAAAAGTAAAATACTGATTTGTAGCTAATATATCTTATCTTGCTCTTACTAGGTTATCTGAATCTAGAACTAGGTTATCTGAACCTAGAGGCGACTGTGGGAGCCCACCCGTTGGACCGTAGTCCCATATAAACAGTAGCAAGGCTAATTATGCTATAAAATGCTCCTATTGCATTTATCTAAGCTATTCAAAATGCCTATGGTGCATTTAACTGAGCTAAACATTTTATCAAGCATTTGGTGTGCACTAATTCACACCCTATGCGCTGAAAATCTGTATACAACTAAACTAAGGCATAAAATCGTGAAAAGAGCTACTTATACTGCAGGTGAGGGGTTTCTTACATCCTGCGCAAGTTTTCCTTACGATCCAATCGCTAGATTTTCCGGAAAGGAATCCTTTCGACAATCCTCTCGCGTCTATGCGTTCTTCTCGCGGAGAGGAGCGTCCTCGTATCCTTGATGTTGTCGGGTGGTGCTCCTACGACCCTAGGCATGAAACCCTAGGCTTCCTTGAGCTTGTGCGCCGAGAGGGTGAGGAGGAGAGGGTTCGGCGGTGAGGGTTTGAGGGAGAGGAAATTTAACGATTCAAAATAAACCAATCCCCACTTAAATCTCCTATTTATATTAAGTGATAATTTCACCCCAACTAGACTTTAAGTATAATTGTTCTCCCTTCCTTTCAGCACACCCCTGCTGGGGCCACATGGTTACTAAGTCACCCTATAAGGCATAGAGTTCGCTGGGTCTCGGGTTCGATTCCCCCTTAAGCGGTTTTCCGTTTTTATTTATTTTTGCTACTTCCGCTACTCCAAAATTCTATAAAAATATCCTAAAATTCCAAAAAAATCATAGAATATTTCTAAAATTTATTTGAGAATTTTCTGGGTATTACAATCCCCCATACCTTATAAAAATTTCATCCTTGAACTTAGAATAACTCTGGGTACTTCTATCTCATACTGGTTTCTGTCTTCCAAGTTGCCTCTTCTGCTGTGTGACTTTGCCAAATAACTTTTACTAATGGTACTTCCTTGTTCCGCAATTTCTTAACTGCTCGGTCTATTATCTGAATAGGCCGGCTGTCATAGCTGAGGTCTTCGCGGACTTGTACCGACTAGGGCTCAATCACCTGGGTGGCATCTGGGATATGCTTCTTCAGCATAGAGACATGAAAAACGTTATGGATAGCTGACTTCTCCTGGGGTAGCTCTAGCTCATATGCTACTTTGCCAACTCTCCTAGTGATGAGGTATGGTCCCACATATCTGGGACTTAATTTGCCCTTCTTCCCAAAACGCATTACTCCCTTCATGGGAGCCACTCTGAGGAATACTGTATCCCCAACTGAAAACTCTAGGGGTCTACGCCGTGTCTCAGCATAGCTTTTCTGGCGACTCTGAGCTGTCTCTATCCTCTGGCGGATCTGCTGTATAGCTGCTGTGGTGTCTGCTACTAGATCTGTCTGAAGTTCTAGTTCCTTCCGTTCACCACTCTCATACCAGCAGATTGGAGATCTACACCTCCGCCCATAGAGAGCCTCGTAGTGTGCCATACCGATAGTGGCCTGATAGCTGTTGTTGTATGCAAATTCTGCTAAACTCAGATATTTGCACCAACTTCCCTTGAAGTCTAGGGCACACGCTCGGAGCATATCTTCGAGTACCTGATTTACTCGCTCCGTCTGACCATCTGTCTGAGGATGGAAAGTTGTGCTAAATTTTAACTTAGTGCCCAATGCTGACTGTACACACTCCCAGAAGTGTGATGTGAATCTACTGTCTCTATCTGAAATGATGGTCCGTGGGACTCCATGCAGTCTAACGATCTCCTTGAGATACAACTGAGCTAGCTGCTCTATGTAGTAGGATATCCTGATAGCTAAGAAGTGGGCTGATTTAGTCAACCTGTCGACTATTACCCAAATGGCATCCAAACCATTCATGGTTCTGGGTAATCCCACTACGAAATCCATGGAAATATCCTCCCACTTCCATTCTGGGATCTGAATGGGCTGCAGAACTCCTCCTAGTCTCTGATGTTCTGCCTTGACCCTCTGAAAGGTCAGACAAATACTAACATACCTAGCGACGTCTCTTTTCATCCCAGGCCACCAAAAACGTTTCTTCAGGTCTTGGTACATTTTGGTGGAACCAGGGTGCATTGCATAAGGAGTCCTGTGAGCCTCGTCTAGAATCTTCCTCCATAGTTCCTCTTGATCCGGAACGCATAGTCTGTCACCAAAATATAATACCCCACTATCGGATATTCTGAACTCTCCACTTCCTGATTCTGTTAACCCTTGCTTGATTTTCTGAATTTCAGAGTCCTGTCCCTAAGCTGTCTGGATGTCACCAAGCAAGGTGGATTCTAATGTCATAGTAGAGAGCTGGCCCACTATAAGTTCGAGACCAAAATCTGTAATCTCCTTCTGTAGGGATGGTGACATGGCTGCTAGGGATAGTAAGGTGGCACTGGACTTCCTGCTAAGTGCGTCTGCCACCTTATTGGCTTTTCCTGGGTGGTAGAGGATGTCTATGTCATAGTCTTTGACTAGTTCGAGCCATCTGCACTGTCGCATATTCAGATCCTTCTGAGTGAAGAAGTACTTCAGACTCTGATGATCTGTATACACTCTACACTGAGCTCCATATAAGTAGTGTCTCCAAATTTTGAGAGCGAAGACAACTGCTGCGAGCTCAAGGTCATGAGTAGGGTAATTCCTCTCATAATCCTTGAGTTGTCTGGAGGCATAGGCGATCACCTTGCCATTTTGCATCAGTACCGCTCCTAGTCCCAACTTAGAGGCATCACTATAAATATCAAAGCTGTCTGCGTTTTCTGGTAGAGCCAGAATGGGAGCACTAGTCAATCTCCTCTTTAGCTCGCTGAAGCTGTTCTCACAGTCCTCTGTCCACTGAAATTTTCTGTTCTTTCTGGTAAGAGCTGTCAGTGGGGAGGCTATCCTGGAGAAATCCTCTACAAATTTTCGGTAATAACCTGCTAGTCCCAAAAAGCTTCTGATTTCACTGGCATTCTTGAGTCTTTTCCAATTACTCACAGCTTCTATCTTATTGGGGTCTACCATGATACCATCTTTGGAGATGATGTGACCCAGAAAGGCTACCTGATTTAGCCAGAATTCACATTTTGTTAACTTGGCGCACAGCTGGTTCTGTTGAAGAGTCTGCAATACTATTTTCAGGTGCGCTACATGTTCCTCCTGAGTTCTGGAATAGATAAGAATATCATCGATGAACACGATAACAAACTTATCTAAGTATTCCCTGAATACTCTATTCATGAGGTCCATGAAAGTAGCTAGAGCATTCGTCACACCAAAGGGCATGACTACGAACTCATAATATCCGTATCTGGTCCTGAAGGCTGTCTTGGGTATATCACCTTCTTTAACTCTAACCTGGTGATATCCTGACCGGAGGTCTATTTTAGAGAACACTGCTGCTCCCTTTAGCTGATCAAACAGGTCATCTATCCTGGAAAGAGGATACCTGTTCTTGATCGTGACTTGGTTCAGTGCTCTGTAATCTATACACAGGCACATGCTCCCGTCCTTCTTCTTCACGAGCAATACAGGTGCTCCCCATGGTGAGTGACTAGGGCGTATGAAGCCCTTGTCATGCAGCTCCTGTAGTTGCTCATGAAGTTCCTTCAGTTCTGCTGGAGCCATGCGGTAGGGTGCTTTGGAGATGGGATTTGTACCTGGTATGAGCTCTATCTCAAATTCTATCTCCCTGTCTGGTGCTAGGCCTGGTAATTCCTCAGGAAAGACTGCTGGGTAGTCACATACGACTCGGACCTCTTCTAGCTTTCGGTCCTTGTCCTAGCTGGTACTGACTACATGGGCTAAGAATCCCATACATCCTGAATCCATTAGTTTCTGTGCTTTCAGAGCTGAGAGAAATTTCTTGGCCTTTCTCTTTGGTTCTCCGATGAACCCAAACTGCACTCCTGCTTCGGGTTGGAATACAACTCTCTGTTTACGGCACTCTATGGAGGCACCGTATTTCATCAGAAAGTCCATTCCCAAGATGACGTCGTAGTCAACCATATCTAATACTATCAGATCACCAAAAATCTCTCTGTCTGCTATGATGATCGGCACTGCTCGGAGCCAGTGCGTGGACGCCATAATCTCTCCCGAAGGTAGCATCGTTAAGAACTGACTGCTGAGTACCTCTGGAGGTATTGCCAACTTTTCGACGAATGCCCTGGATATATAAGAATGGGTTGCCCCAGTATCAAATAAGACAGTTGCACTTTGTTGTAAAATACTAATCTGACCTGTAACAACTGTCGAGGCATTCGCTACATCCTCTCTGGTGAGTGAGTAGATCCTCGCATTCGTCGTGACTGAGGGGGCTTCTAATCTGCCCTGGCTGATGTGTGGACCGTCTAAAGCAGCCTACATCTGATGCAACTGTGCTGGCTTGACTTCGTACTGAATCGGTTGTGGTGGAGGCAAGCTGGTCTTATTTAGGCATTGTTTAGCCATATGCCCTTCCTGGCCACATTCGAAACATCCTCGAGTGCCCTTGCGACAAACTCCTGGGTGAAATTTTCCACAAGTAGAACACTTGGGATAGCTGGGCTGTTTACTAGCTGGTCCTCCTTTTGGGTAACTCCCTGGTTTGCGTTTGTTGCTGGAGTTCCCTTTCCAGTTAGAGCCGTGGGAGCTGTGGTCCTGGTGTTTCTGAGTACCTGAGCCTCCTTGGCCTTTCGACTCTGAGAGGACTTGCTTCTGCTGCTTGATACTGTTCTGGTAATGTAACGCCCGAAAATTCTCAAAACTATTTTAGAAATATTCGATGATTTTTCTCGAATTTTAGGATATTTTTACAGAATTTTTTAGAGTAACGGAAGTAGCAAAAACAAATAGAAAACGGAAACGGCCTAAGCGGGAATTGAACCCGAGACCTACGGTTTACGGATAATGTTAGTAAACAGTTGAACCCAGCAGGGCCGTGCTGAAAGGAAAGGGAAACAATTTTATTTAAGTTGGAGTTGGGCCGGAATTATCACTTAATATAAATAGGAAATAATTAGGTGAAGAGTTATTTTTCTTGGATCGTAGTTTTCTCCACCCCAACCTAATTCCGCCGACCCCTCTCCCTTCCTCTTCTTCTCTCGGCACCAACCACAAGCACACCTAGGGATTTCGTCCCTAGGGCCATAGGAGGACTTTCGAGCGACATCTTGGATACGAGGACGCTCCTCTCCGCGAGAGGAACGCATAGACGCAAGGAGATCGTCTCCTCCGAAAATCCAGCGATTAGAATCGTAAGAAATTATGAATAGGAGGTAAGAAACCCCTCACCTGCAGTATAAGTAGCTTTTCGTACGATTGAATGTTTTTAAATTAGCTATATGTAGACTTTTCGACGCATAGGGTGTATTTAACCCTCCTTTTCAGGTTTAGGGATCTAGTTGAGCACCTCTAGATGGGCCAGACACGTTTTCTCCTTTCAGTTGGAGATTCTAGACGTTGTCGGGTGCCTAGAGGTGGTCTCCCTAACAGAGAGGAGAGTTGGAGCACACCAAGTGTTCGATAAATGCTTAGCTCAGTAAAATGCTACAGTAGACATTTCTAATAGCTCAGTAAATGCAATACAAGCATTTAGACAGTTTAGTTAGTCTTGCTACAGCTTATATGGGGCTACGGTCCAATGGGTGGGCACCCACAGTCGCCTCTAGGTTCAGATAACCTAGTAAAAGCAAGATAAATTAATTAGCTATGATTCAGTATTTTATTTTCAGTAGGGGCACTGTACAGGATTAGATATCCATTAGGTTGGGCTCCCATAGTCGGTCCCTAGGTTTAGATAACCTAGTAAACCCTACTAAATGCGGGACTTGCAAACCCGGGTCTAGCTAGGGATGCGCGCACAGCAAGTACAGTTGTCGGGCCCAAACAACAGCATGATTACTATTTTCACTTATTATAATAATAGCTTTCAAACTCGTAATCTAGTTATGTGAATATAGTGTTAGCTTAGTTTTAGTTTCAGTTTCAGTTTAGTTCTCCTAGTTGATACCATGAAATAGATCCATGCTTAGATTTTATTATGCATGCCATGTTTCAGTATTTATGCCATGTAACTTCAGTATGCCATGCTTTAACAAATTCAGTGCATGTTTTTAAATAGCATTCTTTAAAAACATGTTTGCATCGTTGCATGTTTTAGTGAGGTAGATGGTTTCTTACTAAGCGAAAGCTTATAGATACTTTCTTTTCCTTATACTGCAGGTAAAGGTAAAGGAAAGATGGACTAGCGGAGGCTGGAGGACAATGCTACGAAGATGTGTGTGGGCAGGAACTTTGAAAGAAGATCTTAGGAAACTCTAGCAAGTTGTTTAAACATTAGAACTTTTCAGTGTTTTAGTATTTTGCACTTCAGTGTGTTAATTGCCATGAATTAGTTAACCATGCACCTGATCATGCTTAGAACACTTCTTTTATGATGTTAGAATGTTATTTGTTATTGTTAGAGTGTTTCCTAGCCATCTTAGTACATGTAATGTGATTGAGGCACGAAATAGTGCAGAAATCAGAGGTTCTGATTCGAAATCAGAAACCCAGATCGATCTACAGTTTCTGAATTTCCGGAGATGGGAATCAGAATCTCTGAGTTCAGAGTATGGATCGGTCACCGGACCGATCCAGGGAAGTCCTGATCGGTCGGTGACCGATCAGTGACGACCTGTGTAAGCTGATCGGTCTACCGACCGATCAATGTACTCTGGATCGGTCTGCAGACCGATCCAGTGACGATCAGAGCTTGTGGATCGGTAGCCGACCGATCCGGAGTTTTTCTTCGGATCGATCCCGTGATCGATCCGACAGCCCAATCGATTCATGGATCGATTGAAATGCCTTATTACAGCTAGCAGGACATCCGAGAGGTATAGATTATCTTCCCTAGCATGTGTACAACTCCTAGGTACACCTAGAATATTAAGTTCAGTTTTTATAGTAATCAGTTTAGTAAAATTTTAATCAATCCAGATTTCCGCAATAGTAATTTAGCACAGCATAATGTAGCGATCGGCCTCACAGCCTAGTCAGTAGGAGGTGGGTCGTTACAGAGTGGTATCAGAGCAGGTTCCATACTTCCTACACACACATCAGCATTGTACCTGCAGCTTCCATGTAAGAATACCTCTCACTTTGTATGTTTATTGCTTTTCTGTTATAGATAACTAAAGCATGCTTGTTTATGATAGTAGTTAACATGATAACAATAGTTTCTCTATTATGCTTGTGTTAGTCATGTATGTCCTGCATGTCTTTAGAAATGGCACGAGGACGCCCAGCTAGAAGGGCACCAGCCACTGAGCCCCAGTATAAGGCAGGCAGTTCAGTTACAGCAGCAGCTAGCTGAACAACAACAGGAAATAGCCACCTTAAAGGCTAGTCAGCAGAACACTCCCACTGTCACCCCGGAGCCTAACTTAGCGACACCAGTGGTCTTAGAGGTTCCACCAGTCCAGCCTACGGCACGCCCCAGCAGCAGGAACGCAGAGAGAAGCCTATCTGATCCAGTGGCAGAGAGTCAAGCCAGAGAATTTCTCAGGAAGCAATGAACCATGGGATGCTCAGGCATGGTTCAAAACACTGGAAAGTACGATGGAGCTTCTGGACTGGCCAGAACATGAGAAGGTGAAGTGCGCCTCCTTCTGTCTGACAGGAGATGCACGTATGTGGTGGGAGAGAATCAGAGCGAAGCGCCTAGTGAACCAGATGACATGGGCTGACTTCGAGAAGGAATTCTTTGAGGAGTTCTTTCACGTGCGGGTCACCAACCGTCACTACGACGAGTTCACTGAGTTTCGTCAGGGCAACCTATCAGTTGAGGAAGCCGTGAAGAAATTCAACAGGTTGGCTCGTCTATGCCCTGAATTAGTCAGCACAGAAAGGGAACGAATCCGGTTGATGCTCAAGATGCTGAGGCCGGAAATAGCAATGAACGTGGCTGGTGGCGTTCATAGGCCACAAACCACAGAAGAATTAGTGAGCAGTGCTCTAATCACTGAGCATTACCAGAATAGCATCAAGCAGCAGAAGCAAGTCCTCTCAGAAGCTAAAGGTCAAGGAGGCTCAGGCACTCAGAAGCAGCAGGGTCACAGCTCCCACGGCTCTAACTGGAAAGGGAACTCCAGCAACAAGCACAAACCAGGGAGTTACCCAAAAGGAGGACCAGCTAGCAAGCAGCCCAGTTATCCAAAGTGTGCTACTTGTGGGAAATTCCATCCGGGAGTTTGTCGTAAGGGCACAAGAGGATGCTTTGAATGCGGACAGGAAGGGCATATGGCCAAGCAGTGTCCAAACAAGACCAGTCTTCCTCAGCCACAGCCGATTCAGTATGGGGGCCAGCCAGCTCAGTTACATCAGATACAGGCCGCTTTAGATGGTCCACATATCAGCCAGGGCAGATTAGAAGCCCCTCCAGCTACGACCAATGCGATGATCTATTCACTGACCAGAGAGGACGTAGCAAATGCCTCGACAGTTGTTACAGGTCAGATTAGTATTTTACAGCAAAGTACAACTGTCTTATTCGATACTGGGGCAACCCATTCTTATATATCCAGGGCATTTGCAAAGAAATTAGCGAGACCTCCAGAGGTACTCAGTAGTCAGTTTCTGACGGCCTTACCTTCAGGAGAAATTATGGCATCCACGCACTGGCTCAGAGCAGTGCTAGTCATTATAGCAAACAGAGAGCTCTTTTGTGATCTGATAGTGCTAAATATGACTGACTACGATGTCATCCTTGGAATGGACTTCTTGATCAGATACGGTTCCTCCATCGAGTGCCATAAGCAGAAAGTTGTATTCCAACCTGAAGTAGAAGCACAGTTTGAGTTCGTCGGAGAACCAAAGAGAAAGCCCAAGAAATTTCTCTCATCTATGAAGGCACAGAGATTAATGGATTCAGGATGTACGGGATTTTTAGCACATGTAGTCAATACCAGTCAGGACAGGGACCAACAGCTAGCAGAGGTCCGAGTCGTATGTGACTACCCAGCAGTCTTCCCTGAAGAGTTACCAGGCTTAGCACCAGACAGGGAGATTGAATTCGAGATAGAACTCGTTCCCGGTACAAATCCTATCTCCAAAGCACCTTACCGCATGGCTCCAGCAGAACTGAAGGAACTTCAAGAGCAACTACAGGAGCTGCTTGACAAGGGCTTCATCCGTCCTAGTCACTCACCATGGGGAGCACCTGTATTGTTCGTGAAGAAGAAAGACGGGAGCATGCGCCTGTGTATGGACTACCAGGCACTGAACCAAGTCACAATCAGGAACAGGTATCCTCTTCCCAAAATAGATGACCTGTTTGATCAGCTAAAGGGAGCAGCAGTGTTCTCTAAAATAGACCTCAGATCAGGTTATCATCAGGTGAAGGTTAAAGAAGGGGACATACCCAAGACAGCATTCAGGACTAGATACGGACATTACGAGTTCATAGTCATGCCCTTTGGCGTGACAAATGCTCCAGCTACTTTCATGGACCTCATGAACAGGGTATTCAGAGAATACTTAGATAAGTTCATTATCGTGTTCATCGATGACATTCTTATCTATTCAAGAACTCAGGAAGAACACGTAGAGCACCTGAAAATAGTATTGCAGACCCTTCAGCAGAATCAGCTGTACGCCAAGTTCACCAAATGTGAATTTTGGCTAGATCAGGTGTCCTTCCTGGGTCACATCATCTCAAAGGATGGTATCATGGTAGACCCCAGTAAGATAGAAGCTGTGAGCAACAGGAAAAGACCCAGGAACGCCAGTGAGATCAGAAGCTTTCTGGGATTAGCAGGTTACTACAGGAAATTCGTAGAGGACTTCTCTAGGATAGCCTCCCCACTAACAGCTCTTACCATAAAGAACAAAAAATTTCAGTGGACAGAGGATTGTGAGAACAGTTTCAGTGAGTTGAAAAGGAGATTGACCAGTGCACCTATTCTGACTCTACCAGAGAACGCAGATAGCTTTGACATATATAGTGATGCCTCGAAGTTGGGACTAGGAGCAGTGCTGATGCAAGATGGCAAGGTGATCGCCTATGCCTCCAAACAACTTAAGGATTATGAGAAGAACTATCCTACTCATGACCTTGAGCTTGCAGCAGTGGTGTTCGCTCTCAAGATTTGGAGACATTACTTGTATGGAGCTCAGTGCAGAGTGTATATAGATCATCAGAGTCTGAAGTACTTCTTCACTCAGAAGGATCTGAATATGCGACAGCGCAGATGGCTAGAACTGGTCAAAGACTACGACATAGATATCCTCTACCACCCAGGAAAAGCAAATAGGGTAGCAGACGCCCTCAGCAGGAAGTCCAGCGCTACCCTATTATCTCTAGCAGCCATGTCACCGCCCCTACAGAAAGAGATCTCAGATTTCGGTCTCGAGCTCATAGTCGGACAGCTCTCTACTATGACATTAGAGTCTACCTTGCTCGGTGACATCCAGACAGCTCAGGAGCAGGATCCTGAAATTCAGAGAATCAAGCAAGATTTAGCAGAATCAGAAGGTGGAGAGTTCAGAATATCAGATAGCGGGGTGTTGTATTTTGGTGTCAGGCTATGTGTTCCGAATAAGGAGGAACTACAGAGGAAAATCCTAGACGAGGCTCACAAGACTCCCTATGCGATGCATCCTGGCTCCACCAAAATATACCAGGACATGAAGAAACGTTTTTGGTGGCCTGGGATGAAGAGAGACATCGCTCGATATGTCAACACCTGCCTAACCTGTCAGAGGGTTAAGGCAGAACATCAGAGACCAGGGGGAGTTTTTCAGCCCATACAGATACCAGAATGGAAGTGGGAAGACATTTCTATGGATTTTATAGTGGGATTACCTAGAACCACGAATGGTTTTGATACCATCTGGGTAATAGTCGACAGATTGACTAAATCAGCCCACTTCTTAGCTATCAGGATATCCTACTCCATGGAACAGCTAGCTCAGTTGTATCTCAAAGAGATCGTTAGATTACATGGAGTCCCACGAACCATTATTTCAGACAGAGACAGCAGGTTCACGTCACACTTCTGGGAATGTGTACAGACAGCTTTGGGCACGAAATTAAAGTTTAGCACAGCCTTCCATCCACAGACAGATGGGCAGACGGAGCGAGTAAATCAGGTACTCGAGGATATGCTCCGAGCATGTGCCCTAGATTTCAAGGGGAAGTTGGTGCAAATATCTGAGTTTAGCAGAATTTGCATACAACAACAGCTATCAGGCCACTATCGGTATGGCACCTTATGAGGTTCTCTATGGGCGGAGGTGTAGATCTCCAATCTGCTGGTATGAGAGTGGTGAACAAAAAGAGCTAGAACTTCAGACAGATCTAGTGGCAGATACCACAGCAGCTATAGAGTAGATCCGCCAGAGGATAGAGAAAGCTCAGAGCCACCAGAAAAGCTATGCTGATATACGGCGCAGACCTTTAGAGTTTTCAGTTGGGGATTCAGTGTTCCTCAGAGTAGCTCCCATGAAGAGAGTAATGCGTTTTGGGAAGAAGGGCAAACTAAGTCCCAGATATGTGGGACCATACCTTATCACTAGAAGAGTGGGCAGAGTAGCATATGAGCTAGAGCTACCTCAAGAAATGTCAGTTGTCCACAATGTATTTCATGTCTCTATGCTGAAGAAGCATACCCCAGATGTCACCCAAGTGATTGAGCCCTAGTTGGTAAAGATCCGCGAAGACCTCAGCTATGACAGTCGGCCTATTCAGATAATAGACCGAGCAGTTAAGAAATTACGGAACAAGGAAGTACCATTAGTCAAAGTTATTTGGCACAGTCACACAGCAGAAGAGGCAACATGGGAGACAGAAGCCAGCATGAGACAGAAGTACCCAGAATTATTCTAAGTTTGAGGATGAACTTTTTATAAGGTATGGGGGATTGTAACGGCTGATAATTCTAAAAACTATTTTAGAAATATTCTATGATTTTTCTGAAATTTTAGGATATTTTTACAGAATTTTTTAGAGTAACGGAAGTAGTAAAAACAAATAGAAAACGGAAACGGCCTAAGCGGGAATTGAACCCGAGACCTACGGTTTACGGATAATGTTAGTAACCAGTTGAACCCAGCAGGGTCGTGCTGAAAGGAAAGGGAAACAATTTTATTTAAGTTGGAGTTGAGCCGGAATTATCACTTAATATAAATAGGAAATAATTAGGTGAAGAGTTATTTTTCTTAGATCGTAGTTTTCTCCACCCCAACCTAATTCTGCCAACCCCTCTCCCTTCCTCTTCTTCTCTAGGCGCCGACCACAAGCACACCTAGGGATTTCGTCCCTAGGGCCATAGGAGGACTTTCGAGCGACATCTTGGATACGAGGACGCTCCTCTCCGCGAGAGGAACGCATAGACGCAAGGAGATCGTCGAGAAGATCGTCTCCTCCGGAAATCCAGCGATTAGAATCGTAAGAAATTACGAATAGGAGGTAAGAAACCCCTCACCTGCAGTATAAGTAGCTTTTCGTACGATTGAATGTTTTTAAATTAGCTATATGTAGACTTTTCGACGCATAGGGTGTATTTAACCCTCCTTTTCAGGTTTAGGGATCTAGTTGAGCACCTCTAGATGGGCCAGACATGTTTTCTCCTTTCAGTTGGAGATTCTAGACGTTGTCGGGTGCCTAGAGGTGGTCTCCCTAACAGAGAGGAGAGTTGGAGCACACCAAGTGTTCGATAAAATGCTTAGCTCAGTAAAATGCTACAGTAGACATTTCTAATAGCTCAGTAAATGCAATAGAAGCATTTAGACAGTTTAGTTAGTCTTGCTACAGCTTATATGGGGCTACGGTCCAATGGGTGGGCACCCACAGTCGCCTCTAGGTTCAGATAACCTAGTAAAAGTAAGATAAATTAATTAGCTATGATTCAGTATTTTATTTTCAGTAGGGGCACTGTACAGGATTAGATATCCATTGGGCTGGGCTCCCATAGTCGGTCCCTAGGTTTAGATAACCTAGTAAACCCTACTAAATGCGGGACTTACAAACCCGGGTCTAGCTAGGGATGCGCGCACAGCAAGTACAGTTGCCGGGCCCAAACAGCAACATGATTACTATTTTCACTTATTATGATAATAGCATTCAAACTCGTAATCTAGTTATGTGAATATAGTGTTAGCTCAGTTTTAGTTTCAGTTTCAGTTTAGTTCTCCTAGTTGATACCATGAAATAGCTCCATGCTTAGATTTTATTATGCATGCCATGTTTCAGTATTTATGCCATGCTTTAACAAATTCAGTGCATGTTTTTAAATAGCATTCTTTAAAAACATGTTTGCATCGTTGCATGTTTTAGTGAGGTAGATGGTTTCTTACTAAGCGAAAGCTTATAGATACTTTCTTTTCCTTATACTGCAGGTAAAGGTAAAGGAAAGATGGACTAGCGGAGGCTGGAGGACAATGCTACGAAGATGTGTGTGGGCAGATACTTGGAAAGAAGATCTTAGGAAACTTTAGCAAGTTGTTTAAACATTAGAACTTTTCAGTGTTTTAGTATTTTGCACTTCAGTGTGTTAATTGCCATGAATTAGTTAACCATGCACCTGATCATGCTTAGAACACTTCTTTTATGATGTTAGAATGTTATTTGTTAGTGTTAGAGTGTTTCCTAGCCATCTTAGTACATGTAATTGTTGGTTGCTACTCGGAAAACCTATAGGTTCCACTGTACAAAAATTTTGTACAAAGGTCTGAACCTTTTCCTAGCTACCATGTGTTCTTTTAAATTAAATTTTGGATCGCCTGCGGAACTTAACACGTTTGATCCAAAACTTAATCTATTTGTTCTTTTAGGTTTTAACTTGGATCTCCTGCGAAACTTAACACGTTCGACCCAAGTCTCCTTAAGTTATTAATTCCATTAAATATTAATTTCCATAAAAGGTTCCCAGTACTGATGTGGCGAGGCACATGGCCTTCTTGGATATAGGAGCAACCACCACCGACTAGACAAAATCTTTAATAGAAAGCTAATATTTAATTTCCTAAAATAACTTTAGGTTAACCAAAGAGAACAATCAAATCACAAGGAAAAGAAAGAAACAAAAGAACACAACTTCGAAAAAACATATTCGAAATTCTAGAACGTAAGCCTCTTGTATTTGGTATTATTTCCATAAATAACTAGCATGATGCGGAAATAAAATTTACTAGTTATACCTTGTAGAAAAACCTCTTGATCTTCTACCGTATTCCTCTTCTAACCTCGGACGTTGTGTGGGCAATGATCTTCCGAGATGAGAAACCACCAATCACCTTCTTCTCCTCCTAGCTAGGTTCGGCCAACAAAGAGGAAGCTTCACCAAGGAAGAAAAACAAAATACTAACCAAGCTCCAAGAGATGCTAGCTTTCTCTCCTTCTTCTTCTTCTTCTCCGAGTAATATCCGGCCACCACAAGAGCTCCAATAGAAGGGTAGGGTTCGGCCACCACAAGAGGAAGAGAGGGAGAGGTTGGCCGGCCACACCAAGGAACAAAAGAGGGAGAGGAATAATAGATGTTGTGTCTTGTGAAGGCACCCTCACCCCTTCTTTTATATTCCTTGGCCTAGGCAAATTAGGAAATTTAATTACAATAAAATTTCCTTAATTTCCTTGACATGATTTAATTGAGAAAAATTAAATAAGATTTCCCAATTTAATCTCTAATGGCCGGCCACTTCTAGAGGAAATAAATTAGACAAGTTTTAATCAACAAATTAAAACTTCCTAATTTGTTTCCGAAAATTTTAAAAAATAAAATTTCTCTTTAAAATCTCTTCATGGTTGATAAAGGAAATTTCTATAATTTTAATTTTATCAACATGTGGATAATTTTAAAGAGAAAATAAAATAACTCATCAATCTACAAATAAGGAAAGAGATCTAATCTCTTTCTTTAATCTTTGTAGATCTTTTACAAGAGAGATATTTTAATTTTAATTCTCTTTAAAAATTATTTCTTCCACATAATAAAAACTAAAATTAAAATCCTTTTTAATTTAATTTGGCCGGCCCCACTAGCTTGGGTTCAAACTAGGGCGGCCACCCAATAATATACCTAGGCCGGCCCTAGCTTGGTTCCCAAGCTAGCTTGGCGGCCCCTTATTAGTGGGTATAGAAGGTGGGTATAGGTGGGTATAAAACTTCTACAAATAAGAGGCTATGATAGGGACCGAGAGGAGGAATTGGTTTTGGTCTCCGATAAAATTAAGCATCCCGTGTTCGAACACACAACTTAATTTTATCAATGATAATTCATTCCACTAGAGAATTATCATTGAACTACCGCACCAATCCCAAATTATATTTTTGGGCTCCTTCTTATTATGAGTGTGTTAGTCTCCCTGTGTTTAAGATATCAAATGTCCACTAATTAAGTGAGTTACTGATAACTCATTTAATTAATATCTAAGTCCAAGAGTAGTACCACTCAACCTTATTATCATGTCGGACTAAGTCCACCTGCAGGGTTTAACATGACAATCTTTATGAGCTCCTCTTGAGGACATTATCAACCTAGTATCTCTAGGACACAGTTTCCTTCTATAATCAACAACACACACTATAAGTGATACAATTTCCCAACTTATCGGGTTTATTGATTCAACGAACTAAATCTCACCCATTGATAAATTAAAGAAATAAATATCAAATATATGTGCTTGTTATTACATTAGGATTAAGAGCACACACTTCCATAATAACCGAGGTCTTTGTTTCTTTATAAAGTCAGTATAAAAGAAACGACCTCAAATGGTCCTACTCAATACACTCTGAGTGTACTAGTGTAATTATATAGTCAAGATAAACTAATACCTAATTACACTACGACCTTCCAATGGTTTGTTCCTTTCCATCATGGTCGTGAGCTACTGTTTATAATTTATAAGCTACTGATAACATGATCTTCTGTGTGTGACACCACACACCATGTCATCTACAATATAAATTAATTGAACAACTACATTTATCATAAATGTAGACATTCGACCAATGTGATTCTTATTTCTAGATAAATGTTTATACCAAAAGCTAGGCTTTTAGTATACACTCCAACAGTAATGTGATTGAGGCACGAAATAGTGCTGAAATCAGAGGTTCTGATTCAAAATCAGAAACCCAGATCGATCAAAGTTGGGTTGTGCCACTGGATCGGTCAGCTGATCGATCCAGTCGCTAACAGAGAGTTTATGGATCGGTCAGCCGACTGATCCAGATGCGAACAGAGAAGTACAAAGCTCACTGATCGGTCAGCCGACCGATCAGTGAGCCACTGGATCGGTCTACCGACAGATCAGTGTACTCCTGGATCGGTCGGTAGACCGATCCAGCCGCATACAGAAGCGATCAAGCTTGTGGATCGTTCAGCCGACCGATCCAGGGTTTTTCTCCATGCCAGTATCAAGCTGGATCGATCACTGGATCGATCCGACAGCCCAATCGATTTATGGATCGATTGAAATGCCTGATTACAGCTAGCAGGACATCCAAGAGGCATAGATTATCTTCCCTAGCATGTGTACAACTCCTAGGTACACCTAGAATTTTAAGTTCAGTTTTTACAGTAATTAGTTTAGTAAAATTTTAATCAATCTAGATTTCCGCAATAGTATTTAGTACAGCATAATGTAGCGATCGGCCTCACAGCCTAGTCAGTAGGAGGTGGGTCGTTACAGGTAATGCTCGGTGGTTAAAGCACTGCTCACTAGTTCTTCTGTAGTTTGCAGCCGACGGACACCGCTGGCCACATTCATTGCTATTTTCGGCCTTAACATCTTGAGCATCAACCGGACTCATTCCCTCTCAGTGCTGACTAGTTCTGGGTATAGACGAGCCAGTCTGTTGAATTTCCTCACAGCCTCCTCAACTGAAAGGTTGCCCTGACGAAACTCAGTGAACTCATTGTAGTGGAGGTTTGTGACCAGCATGTGAAAGAACTCCTCGAAGAATTCCTTTTCGAAGTCAGCCCATGTCATCTGATTCACTGGGCGCTTCGCTTAACTTTCTCCCACCACATACGTGCGTCTCCTGTCAAACAAAAAGAGGTGCACTTCACCTTCTGATGCTCTGGCCAGTCCATAAGCTCCATCGTACTCTCCAGTGTTTTGAACCAGGCTTGAGCATCCCATGGTTCACTGGTGCCTGAGAAATTCTCCGGCTTGACTTTCTGCCACTGGATCAGATAGGCTTCTCTATGTGTCCCCGCTGCTGGTGCTACTGGTGCTACAGGTTGGACTGGTGGAACCTCTATCACTACTGGAGTTGCCAAGTTAGGCTTTGGAGTGACAGTGGGAGTGTTCTGCTGATTAGCCCTTAAAGTGGCTATTTCCTGTTGTTGTTCAGCTAATTGCTGCTGTAACTGAGCCACTACTGCTGTAAGGTCTGGATGAGGCACTGAGCTGCCTGCCTCATGCTGGGGCTCAGTAACTGGTGTCTTTCTAGCTGGGCATCCTCGTACCATTTTCTAAAGACACAGAGGACATACATAACTAATACAATCATAATTGCGTAATTACTGTTATCATGTTAAATACTACCATAACCAAACATGCTTTAGTTATCTCTAAACATGAAACAAGCAAAACATAATTGAGGTGAGAGATGTTCTTACTTGGAAGCTGCAGGTTCAATGATGATGTGTGTGTAGGAAGTATGGAACTTTTGCTCTGATACCACTCTGTAACGTCCCGCCTCCTACTAACTAGGCTGCGAGACCAGACCATCACATTATGCTGTGCTAACTATAAGGTGCAAAAATCTGTGCTATTTAAAATCTTACTCTGTTAATGACTATAACAGCCCGTAAGATTAGGTTCAAAGACCTTTCCTTTGACATACATACACTAGGGAAGGAACCCAAACTTTCTATTTGATCAAAGGACTGAAATGAGACCCTTCCAGATGAAATTAGACACTCTAATCGATCAGCTGATCGATTGGAGTCATCTGATCGATCCGCTGATCGATTCGGCGTGCTACTGTGCACGGACAAAATTATGGATCGATCAGCTGATCGATCCGGCCTGACTAATCGATCCATTGATCGATTCAGCGCGCTACTGTGCGCGGGGGTAATATTTTGGATCGATCGACTGATCGATCCAGACTTGCCAATCGATCCAGCGATCGATTCCAGGGCTTTCTGTTCACGACAGAACGCGTCCGGATCGATCGGCGGATCGATCTTGGAGCTTACTGTTCTTAGTACAAACTCCTCAATCGATCAGCTGATCGATTGGGGTTTCTGATTTCGCAGCTGATCTCTGATTTCAGCACTGTTTCGTGTACAAATCATATATATAAGTTCTAAAATAGTTGGAAAACATCCTAATGTCAAACAACTAGTATTATAAGTATGGCATAGTGTATAGTTCACTGGTTCATAGCATTTAAACATACTAAAGTGCGGGCTAATAAAAATGCTAAAAAGTTCTAATGCTTAAAAACAAAACTTGCTGGATCCCTAAGATCTTTATTCCAAGTTCCTGCCCACACACATCTTTGTAGCATTGTTCTCCAGCCTCCGCTAATCCATCTTCCCTTTACCTTTATCTGTAGTATAAGGAAAAGAAGTATCTGTTGTAAGCTTGGGAGCTTAGTAAGAAACCATCTACCTCACAAAACATGCATACAATGCAGTATATGCTTTTAAAACATGCTATTTGAAATATATACTGAATATGTTAGAGCATGCATGACATACTATCATACAAAACATAGAAATCAAAAACTGATTATGACAATATCTTCTAGTATCAACAAGATAGAACTAAACTGATACAATAACTGACTAAACTAATGCTAAGCTGATACAAATTTTGAACTGTACTCACATAACTAAATTGTGAAGCTTTGAAAAAACTATTTATCATAAATAGATCAAAATACATAATCATGCTGTTGTTGGACCCGGCAACTGTACTTGCTATGCACGCATCCCTAACTAAACTCGGGGTTGCAAATCCCGATTCTAGTAGGGTTTACTAGGTTATCTAAACCTAGGGACGACTGTGGGAGCCCAACCCAAGGACAACTGGGGTCCAGTACAGTGCCACTGAAAAGTAAAATATTGCTTTGTAGCTAATATACCTTATCTTGGTCTTACTAGGTTATCTGAACTTAGAACTAGGTTATCTGAACCTAGAGGCGACTGTGGAAGCCCACCCGTTGGACCGTAGTCTCATATAAACTGTAGAAAGGCTAATTATGCTATAAAATGCTCCTATTGCATTTATCTAAGCTATTCAAAATGCCTATGTTGCATTTAACTGAGCTAAATATTTTATCAAGCATTTAGTGTGCACTAATTCACACCCTATGCGCTGAAAATCTGTATACAACTAAACTAAGGCATAAAATCGTGAAAAGAGCTACTATACTGCAGGTGAGGGGTTTCTTACATCCTGCGCTAGTTTTCCTTACGATCCAATCACTAGATTTTTCGGAAAGAAATCCTTTCGACAATCCTCTCGCGTCTATGCGTTCTTCTCGCGGAGAGGAGCGTCCTCGTATCATTGATGTTGCCGGGTGGTGCTCCTACGACCCTAGGGATGAAACCCTAGGCTTCCTTGAGCTTGTGCGCCGAGAGGGTGAGGAGGAGAGGGTTCGGCGGTGAGGGTTTGAGGGAGAGGAAATTTAACGATTCAAAATAAACCAATCCCCACTTAAGTCTCCTATTTATATTAAGTGATAATTTCACCCCAACTAGACTCTAAGTATAATTGTTCTCCCTTCCTTTCAGCACACCCCTGCTGGTGCCACATGGTTACTAAGTCACCCTATAAGGCATAGAGTTCGCTGGGTCTCGGGTTCGATTCCCCCTTAAGCGGTTTTACATTTTTATTTATTTTTGCTATTTCCGCTACTCCAAAAATTCTATAAAAATATCCTAAAATTCCAGAAAAATCATAGAATATTTCTAAAATTGATTTGAGAATTTTTCGAGCCTTACAAGTCCAATCGATCAGTGGATCGATTAGAGTGTGCTACGATTGTGGGAAGGCTCAATCAATCGGTCGATTGATTGGGATGTGAAATCGCGAGTACAGAAGCTTTCCCAATCGATCGGGCGATCGATTGGGAGCTGCCAATCGATCGATCGATCGATTGGGCAGGGGAGTTCTCGCGCGATCGTGAGAACACAGAAAGCTTCTGAATCGATCCACCGATCGATTCAGATATTCCTAATCGATCGGTCGATCGATTGGGATTCGACCTTTAGGCAGGATGCAGGTGATGGACGGTTACGATGGAGCGGTGCTGACGTGGCAATCGATTGGGGATGGATTGGATCGATTGGGAGCACTGTTTAAAGCCTTGGCGGAGCGTTTTCTCCGTAGATCTTTGCGATTTCTTCCTGCGGTTTTCTGCGATCTTCACCAGCGATTTCCTCCGAGTTTCTTTCCAATTCTTGAGGGTTCTTGGAGTGCATCTCCAAGATTCAAGAGGTAACAACAACAACACACAGCAAGTAAGCAAGAAGAGTGTGTTTTCACTTGTATTTTTGTATTTCTCTTCTTGTGTGAGTTGTATTTGTGTGTTTGGGTTTGTACGAGACTTCTTCGCCTCCGACTACGACCGAGAAGGAGTATTTCATAGTGGAGGAGTGAGTCGGTGTGTGGATCCTTGGATTAGTCACCTCTTCTTGAGGTGGATACCAAGTAAATTCTACTTGTTAGCATTGTATAGTTTGTCTTCGAGTTGTATTCCGCTATAAACCATCAAGATGAAGCAAACGAAGCAAGAGAGCGACGAACCGCTATTCACCCCCGCCCCCCTCTAGTGGGCACAAAGGTCCCAACAATTGGTATCAGAGTGAGGCCGCTCTTCTACGGACTAACCGCCAAGAGAGCAAGAAGCTAGAGGAAGAAGAAGATGGATTTGGAAGGACCACTCGGATGGGACATCCGGATTCCACCTCCGTACGACAAAGAAGATTTTAGTTCATGGAGGAATCAGTTGGAGACTTGGTTCCAAATGAATTGAAACCAATGGGTGGTCTTGGAGGGCCCGTTTGAAACTCCAATGGATAAAAAGGGTAAACACCTCTGACCTCGACATTGGACCGAGGAGCAAAAGGAGCAAGCGGAGGCGGATAAGGAGGTAACAAAAGTTTTGTTAAATTTATTACCTTCTAATATCATTGTGAGTGTAGGTGAATGCACAAGTGCATGTGATCTTTGGAAAAAGATCATTGCCTATCATAAAGACCCGTCACAATTCCAAGGAGTAGAGGAGTCCAAGGAGAAGGGCTCATTGGTCCAAGAAGAGAAGGACCAATCCGATGCTGACATAAGGTCAACATTCGAGGAGAAGAAGGAAGAGGAGGAGAAAGAAGAAGATGAGAGATCTTCTACATCTTCAAGAGAGGAAGAGGTGGAAGTATCCACATCCTCAAGAGTTGAAGAGGTGGAAGCACCCACATCCTCAAGAGGAGAAGAAGAAAAAGATGATGCAACCTCCACAATGCAAGATAAATCAAATGGAGAATCAAGCATCATCCCTACAAGCAAAGGTATAGAAACTTCAATTGTAAATAATAAAAATCATATCATTTGCTTTGAGTGTAGGGAGCATGGACACTACAAGAGCAAGTGTCCCAAATTGGCCAAGAAGAAGAGCCAAGTAGTACCCAAGGGCAAGGAGAAGCCCAAGGAGACAATCCTCACAACAAAGAAGAGCAAGGAACACATTGTGTGTTTCTTGTGCAACCAAAATGGATATTATCAAAGTCAATGTCCAAAGGGGAAGAAAACAACTCAAGTCAAAGGAGGAAGCACAAATCAAGGGGGAGCTTTTAAGAGCAAACCCAAGGTAAACTTTGATAGTGCAATTCCTCTTAGTCATGATAAAATACATGTTAGAAATAATTCTTATCATTTTAATGCTAATTATCATGAAAGTAGGAAGCATGATAGCCTTAAGGATAAATATATTCCTCCTCATGCTAGAACTACCACACCTAAGTTTAGGAAGGTAGATAGTAACTTAGGCAATAACTCTAAGGATTATAGATACATACCTAAATATAAAAATGCTCATAGGGGTCAAGAAAAATCCAAATCTATGGATTTAATGACGGAGAACCAAGTCTTGAGGTCAAGACTTGATAATTTAGAAAGGACCCTAGCAAGAATGGAAAATATGCTTAGGGGTCAAAATGAGCATAACCTAGGCAGAGCTAGACAAGAGTCATCCAATGGCTATAGAGGTTTGGGATATAAACCTAAAGCCAAGAAGGATATGACTTCCTTTCATAGAGTTCCATATACCTATGGGACCAGCCCTAGGTTTAGAGGTCAAGTCAAAGATATTAGGGAAGGAATCTCTAAAAATACTTTTGGTAAGACCAATGTGACTAAGACTTCCAAGAAGTCTAACAAAGTCACAAAGAAGGTCACAAGGGAAGTTAGCCCTAGAAGTGACCTACTGGAAGTAACCAAGGCTTCTAAGAAGCCAAGAAAGGCCCTTAGGAAGGTATCTAGGGAAGTTATCCCTAGTGAGTACCTAAAGCATCCAAGGAGCACCAATAGGTATTGGGTTCCTAGGAGCATATTCTCTACACCCTAGATGGGTTTAGAGAGTGTCAACTCTAATCGGAAGGGTAGTCAACCCAACCTTGATGAAGTTGGCACTTGGAGAGTATTTTCAAGGTTTTACTAACCTTTGAAAATGAGAAGGATTAAGTGTTACCCTTTGAGAAGAGCAAAACGTGCCAAAATTTGAGGAATTGAAATTAATCTAAAATTGGTACACCTAAGGAAACTATAAGGAATACCAAGTTGGGATTTTGGTATCTTCTTAGTGATTTAAGGGAAATCTAAGTGTTAATCTAAAGTGTTACTATTTAGAGGAGTAAAATGTGTCAAGTCTTGAGGAATTGGACTTAAATTTAAATCGGCATAAATGCAAAAAGAAATACCAAGTTGGAAATTTGGTATTCTATTGAGGGGTTAAGGAAAAATTTAAACCTTAATCAAATTAATTACTCTTTGGAATAGTAAGGTGTGCCAAACCTTGAGGAATCACATCAAAGGTAAGTTGGCACACTTGGAGAAAGGATAAGAAATGTCTAGTTGAGATATTAGTATGTTCTTAAGGGATTAAGAGCAAAATTAAGTCTCAATCTAAATGTTTGATCCTTAAAGAGAGTAATATGTGCCAAATAAATATTTGAGGATTGAATTCTTAATTTCAATTGGCACAAATAGAAAAGGGGTAAAAGACATGCCAAGTTAGGTTTTGGCATTTCTTCAAGAGATAAGCAATCTAGGCATAATTTTAAGATTTTAGCTAAGGTTTAAGGATACTTAGATAAATTATCTAGGTATATTTTATTTATGCTAAAATTCCATGATTGATTGCATATTATATGTCATGACATCATGTGTTGCATTCATTTTATTATGAAAAATATAAAAATACCATGTCATGTCATACATACATCATGTAGCTATAGCATGTTTTTTTTTCTTTTGAAAATTACTTATTTTGATGTATGTCATTGATCATCATGCATTATGTCAATTTCCTTGTAATTAAGGGCAAAGGGTATTTATCATGAATGGTAAATATCCCAATTAGTGGGATTATACCAAATGACATTCTAGGTGAATGATCATAAGTCTTATAATGCCTAGATAGATATGCATGATCCCTTAGTTTAGGGCAAAACCAAATATACATCTCACAAGAACTATAAGGTGACTTGAATATGTTTTAATACACGTTAGATACAAGTGAGATGTTAGGATGGTGAACAAAACTCAAGATGTTGATTTAGTGCATCTTGTTGAGTTTTAGGTTCATCAAAGCATATAGTCATGTGATTTCCAATCATTGGGAAAGCTAATGTACAAGTTATGTGCATTGAGCCCAAATAACATGGTTGGATATTGGTTTTGAAAATAATTTTAAAATGATTTTTGAAAACCTTGGTGAAGACTATCTTTTGATAGTAATCATCATTGAAAAGTTAGACACAGACTAAGAGAAAACATTGAAGTTTTCAAGGATTTTCAAAGTTGTGTCAATCTTTGAAAATAGGAAGTATTTTCATAAAAAACTATTTTTCCTTGGTAAAGTATACCCTAAATAATGACTACATAAGTTTTCATTATTTTTAGATTTTTGTAGAATTTTTGGGGAGTTCCTAAATTTCACTGAAATTGGATTTCAGGGAAATCAGAAACCCAATCGATTAGCCGATCGATTGGATTGGGTTCAATCGATCAGCCGAACGATTGGGAAGCCAATTCCCGCGAACAGAAGGGTAGTGAATTGATCAGCCGATCGATTGACCCAAGATGAATAGATTAGTCAATCGATTCAGAGGGAATTTCTGCGAACAGTAGCTTGCGGAATCGATCAATGGATCGATTAAAGTGATTTTAATCGATTGAGTCCCAACTTCAATCAATTGGGAAGTCTATTTTTGGATGGAAAAGCCTGATTTCAGCGCTTCAAGTCACTTCGAGTCCCGTTAACCACTTCAAACCCCTTAGAATACATTTGTATACATTTAGGGAGAGTTTTTCACGATGAAAACAAGTATGGATTGGTTAAGAAAAACCAAAGTGAAGTTTAGGATAAGGTTTAGTTTCAATTCTGAATTTTGGAAACTTAAAACTTCAAGTTTTGGTTTTCAAGGGTCATTAACCATTCCTAACCCTTTGGAATATATTTGTATACACTTAGGGAGAGTTTTCATGATGAAAACAAGCATGGTTTGGTTAATGTAGACTTAGGTAAAGTTTAGGTTGAGGTTTAGTTTCATTATTGAATTTTGAACCTCAAAACTTCATGTTTTGGTTTTCCTAACTGTTTAGGAACTCCAAGTTATTGTTGGTGCAATGACAGAAGTTTGACCATATTTTTATGGGGAGTTACTCCTTGAATGCATGAAAATTTACTCTCAAGGATCTTGGAAGGGGGTTAAACCTTCGTGATGGATAATACTCAGGGTCGAGTATTGGGGAACAATGAAAGATTAGTTATCTTCATTGCTAGGATGATAAATGCTCTCAGATGAGCATTGTGGAGTAGGTTACTGCTCAAGGGGGAGTATTGGATTAATGAAGGGGATCGAACCTTCATTGGTAAAGTGAAAAATGCGCTTGGATGAACATTTAGAAGAAGATTACTGCTCAAGGGGGAGCATTGAATACAATGAATGGGAGTTTCATTGGGAAGTTGATGCATGATCTAGGATGAGCATTATGAAGTGAAGTAGAGCTCAAGGGGGAGCTTAGGCGGCAATGAAGAATATGAGATCTTCATTGTGGGATTGTTAACAACATATGAAGTTGTAAACAACGTAGAGTTAACTCTTATAGAGAAGAGTTTGTTTTCAGATTTTGATGTGTGATAAAGGGGGAGAATGAAAGGTTAAGTTAAGCCTTCATACCAAGCAGGAGGATTTAGCCTTGTGATAAAGAAGAAGTTAAGGCTATGGAATTTAGCCTAACTTAGAGGTATTGTCAAACATCAAAAAGGGGGAGATTGTTGGGGCAATTTTCCTAGGTCAAGTTTGACCAGTTTGACTAAACTTGAGTTGAGTCAAGCTTGAGTCAGGATTTGAGTTTTGATGTTTGACAATATAAGGAGATTACTGGAGCGATAGTCCGGTTATGGAGATGGTCAAAGGGTTGACCAGGTTGATGAGAATACAAGTCAAGCAGGTCAAGGTTGACAGAAGACTTGACTGGGAAAGTCCGAACTGGATGTTAGGCTTTTGGAAAGTCCTAGTGAGGAGCTAGGCAAAGGAGAAAGTCCTGGTGAGGAGCCAGGCAATTGGAAAGTCCAAGTGTGATCTTGGCAAAGGAGAAAGTCCTGGTGAGGAGCCAGGCAATTGGAAAGTCCTGGTGAGGAGCCAGATAATTGGAAAGTCCAAGTGTGATCTTAGCAAAGGAGAAAGTCCTGGTGAGGAGCCAGGCAACGGGAAAGTCCAAGTGTGATCTTGGCAAAGGAGAAAGTCCTAGTGAGGAGCCAGGCAAGTGGAAAGTCCAAGTGTGATCTTGGCAAAGGTTGTAAGTCCAAGCATGTGGTCTTGGCAAGGTAAGTCCTAGTGTGACTTGGCAAGAAGAACTCGACAACTAGGATGAGGCCAAAGGAAGTTCCTGAAGGCAAGGCGTGAATGATGGGGAGATATCCGAGGGACGCAAGGCTGATGGAGGAGGCTAGAAGGCTAGTTCGAGGTTGGTCGAATGTGGTGGTATAATCCGACAACTAGGATAAGGCCGAAGGAAGCTCCTGAAGGCAAGGCGTGAAGGATGAGAGATATCCGAGGGACACAAGGCTGATGGAGGAGGCTAGAAGGCTAGTTCAAGGTTGGTCGGGTATGGCTAAATGCTAGGCATGGAGACCCAACAGGTTACGATTGACCGGGAGTTGGGTTTGAGAATTTGGACTTGAGTTTGAGTCAAGTTCAAGCTGGTCAATCGATCGGGAGATCGATTGAACCAGAGTCCAATCGATGAGTGGATCGATTGGAGTGTGCTGCAATTGTGGGAAGGCCCAACCGATCGGTCGATCAATTGGGATGTGAAATCGCGAGCACAGAAGCTTTCCCAATCGATTGGGCGATCGATTGGGAGCTGCCAATCGATCGGTTGATCAATTGGGCAGGGGAGTTCTCGCTCGATCGCGAGAACACAGAAAGCTTCTGAATCGATCCATCGATCGATTCAAATGTTCCCAATCGATCGATTGAGATTCGACCGTTGGGCAGGATGCAGGTGATGGACAGCTGCGATGGAGCGGTGCTGAAATGACAATCGATTGGGGATGGATTGAATTGATTGGGAGCACTGTTTAAAGCCTTGGCGGAGCGTTTTCTCCGTAGATCTTTACGATTTCTTCCTGCGGTTTTCTGTGATCTTCACCAGCGATTTCCTCCGAGTTTCTTTCCAGTTCTTGAGGGTCCTTGGAGTGCATCTCCAAGATTCAAGAGGCAATAATAACACACAATAAGTAAACAAGAAGAGTGTGTTTTCACTTGTATTTTTGTATTTCTCTTCTTGTGTGAGTTGTATTTGTGTGTTTGGGTTTGTACGAGGCTTCTCCGCCTCCGGCTGCAACCGAGAAGGAGTATTTCATACTGGAGGAGTGAGTCGGTGTGTAGATCCTTGGATTAGTCACCTCTTCTTGAGGTGGATACCAAGTAAAGCCTACTTGTTAGCATTGTATAGTTTGTCTTCGAGTTGTATTCCGTTGTAAACCATTAAGATGAAGCAAACGACGCAAGAGCGCGACGAGCCGCTATTCACCCCCCTCCCCTAGCGGGCACAAAGGTCCCAACAATAATCATATCATATTAAAAGATATGACAAACATATTAAGGTAAGATTTTAATTAATTATGCGCATTTAAATCTAATCTCTTTATTAAGATAAAAAATTATGCATAAATAAAATTTTAATAAATATGTATCACTTAATAAGGAAAGATTCGTAATTAAAATAAAATATTTCTAATGTCGGAAGGATGTATTAATAGTGAGATAGGCTATTGGGCAGGGAAGCCCATTGGGCTATCAGTTAGAACATGGGCCCCATGTACAGAGTCTATTTTCTTATGAGACATAAATGGACTATGACAATATCCCAAAATAGAGTAGAGCTCTACGAGCATCTAGCAAATCAGTGTTGGCTCTCTTTTCTTAATTTTATCATTTTGTTCGGAGTCGTATAATGTATTTATAAATCGTCGTGTTTATGGACAAACCAAAATAATAAATTTTAATTGCCTCTTAAAAGAAGGTGGCTTCCAGACCCAAGCCGGGAAAAGAAGAGGGTGGCTTCTTCTTTTTTATTTTTATTAAAAAGTAAAAGAAAACAATACGGTTTATTATTTATAGAGCACTTGCCGTAGGGCAGATGGTGAGGGTGTATGCGGTCGCCCCGGCGCACGTAAACGTGCTGGTCCTATCGTCGTACGCATAGCTATACGCCTGCGGACACGCCTTCTTGAAGATCATTGAGTAGTTGCTGGGCTTACACGTGTCCGGGAGCCCGAACGCCCCTCGGCAACAGTGCTCGTCCGTGTTGAACGCCAAGCACGCGCTCTTGCACCCCACCACGCTCCCGTCCGGCGCCGCCACCTTCAGCTCCTCCGGGCACACCGCGTTGATGTCGGCGGAGCACGCCGTTGAGTTGCACCCTCTCGTGCCGCCTGTTGCTACCACCGACACCGGCGCGTTGAACCCGTCCACGTTGCTCACGTCGTAGTAGTCGTTCCCATCTGCACCATTCAGCGTGAACTCCATCAGCGTGGCCGGCGGAGCACCTCCGGCCCCCAGGCAGGCCACCTGTCCGCTTCCGCAGTCCCCGGAGAGGCAGGAAAACTTGCCGGTGGCGGCGTCGTTGGAGCACCGGGTGCGCACCCACATGCGGCCTCCCCAGCCGGCCGGCGCCTCCACCGAGGCGCTGGCACCGCTGGTGAGCTCGAATCCTGTCTGCGGAAGGGGTGCGATGCCGCCGTTGGAGAGTGTCGCCGGCCATACCGTGTACGAGCACTTGTTCACGAAGTTGAACGTGGTAGAATCCGCTCCTAATTAACATAATTAACCAACACAATTAGAATATAATTAACTATTATTAAATCATATATATAAATATATATATATATATAACCTAAGACAAGTAGGAAGATGACGATGAAGACGAGGGAGAAAAGATGTAAGTTGGCCATAATATTTACGCTCGACCGGAAACTCTCAAGTATCATATCTTCAACTCTAAACTGTAAATCAGAATAATTTGGAATAGGGTAGTGCTTGTACTTATAGCCACCCTACCCCGATCTAGTCCAATATTTAATCTACTATTTAATATATGTCATCTAAGCACAAATTGTTTATGGAAATATAAATATTATATATGATAAATAAAGTAGGCCGGAATATGATTATTATTATTATTATTATTATTTTACATTTTAAGGACTAAAAGGACTAGGGAAACAAGGTGTAAGTTGGCCATGATATTTCATATTTATGCTCTACAAGAAACTCTCGAGTATTAACCTTAAACTCTAAATTAGAATAGTTTGGATCCCTCTATTAAAAAATTAATCTACTATTAAATATATGTCATTCAAGCACAAGTTGCCTATGAAAATCTATATATTATATATTATAAGCAAAGTGGGAATATAACAATAATTATTATTACATTAGATTTCATCATTTATTATTAAGGAAAATCTTAATTTTTTTATAAGTTTGTTATATGATCAATTTTATTTTAAATAAACTAAAGTTTAGTAGCTTAAAATATTTTTGCTATAACATAATATTATATATCATATGCATGTATCTTTCAGGTAGATACATTGATTTATCTTATTTAGAGGGTTATTATTTTTTAAAAAAACTTAATATAATGTTCATTTTCATTTAATGTATGACAGCGAACGTATGTTATGTTAAAATATAGCATTTATCACTTGCCTATCTTGTCTCTATTAAAATATATCGTATGACATCCAAGTGAGATTATAATTATACATGTAAATTGTTCTTTTGGATGCCTATGTGAATAAATCGATTGCTCTGTCTCTTTTAGACAGATGGCATGGCATCCCGATGACATATGTTTTTTTTTTTTTTTTTTTTTTTTTTTTGCTGCGCAATGGACTCTAGTAAAGGTTAATTAAGGTATGAATTGTATTTTGATGTTTAAATAATATATTTTATTAAATCAATGTAATTGTATCTTTAGTGGTTAAGTGGGATCATGAATTTTATAACAAAAGGTGATTAAGTTTTTTCCAAGCTCTTCTTATAGTCCGTCCTTAAATTATATGAAAAAAGATAAATCATAGGGTATATTTATAATCGACCGCCAAGTGATTATTATTGGTATAGTTTGTACTAACAATCTAACTCAGATTTTGATAAATGACAAGTGAGTTAAGTTAGATGTTTTTGTGTTCTGATTACTCTACCAAGTATGTTGGAATTGATGGGTCTGAAGGATCTGACACCATGCTAAAATCTAGCTAGGTCCACGGGATCAGATAATTGGTGTGAAGTCCAGTAGGTCAACGAACCTACCTGAGATCTAACATAATGTCCGCTTGGATCCACGGGACCTAACAGCCGGCAGAAGCCTAGTTGGGTCTACGAACTTCACAATTGGCACGAAGACCTTATGGGTAAAGAGGCTAGTCAATCGACTGCAAGTTAATAAGTAAAGGTAAGTCACTGGAGGGGAGTGACTCGGTGAGGAAGCATCCTAGTTGAGAGATAGTAGGCGTCGGTCCAGTTTAGGTCTATTTCGGATCCCTAAATTGTGACCTCGACTAGATCCTAGTCTCAGGAGAGACAAAGTCTAATTACTACTCAGTAATATTGTGCTAACACTTGTCTTGCAGGTTATTATTTGATTTATTGGACTAACATATTTTGCAGGGCAAGAAAAGCAAAGAAAAGTCTCAGGTGAATAGTACCCAAGACGCCTTCAAGCAGTAGAAGACGCCTTAACACTATTCATAAAAGGCACCTTCAATACATGGTGTTAGTATTAGCCCTAGTACCAATTATGAGATGATTGTAAAGAGCTCCTTTTGTATCATATTTCATTATTAATAAAGGCAAAGTTGGTTATTTTATTTACTTCAATTCAGTGTCAAATGAATAAGTATAGTAATGTCCTACAGTAGGAGGTTTTAATCTACAACATATCAATTGGTTGAATTGATAGTGAGATATTGTAGATATACATAGAACACTACTCTTAACTATTTTTAGTCAAGCATTAATATGAAGGATAATATTAATGCATTGAGACTAGCATGTAGGTCAACGGATGACTTAATCTCACAAGTCATGGATATGAAATATCAGGTTGACACATGAGTATATATTAGAGAATATATACTAAATGACCCGCCATGAGAATGTTTCATGGATCGTTACATGAGTGTCATAAACATTCTCATGTGACTATTAGTATGAATAGTCCTTAGACCTAAAGTCACTACAGTTCCCTGCATAAGGAGTTGTATACTTTGGTATCAACAAATGTCACTCATAATAGGGTAGACCATAAAGTCGATCACTGGGTATGCAATAAGTTATATGGAGGGATGTGAGTGATATAGATAGGATCTATCCCTTCCATATAATGGAAGTGCATAAAAATACATGACTATGCTTAAATGAGTCAATATGTGATATTGAGCTTATTTGATTGAGTGTGTCTACATAGAGATCAAAAAATATAAAGATTGATAAGAGGATGACACGGTATATACCTCATTGATCAATATAGATATCAAGGATAGAAGGATTGAGTCATACAAGATAATAGACATAGAAAGGTTAAGTCGGATCTTGACATTCTCGTCACTTGAATGTCCATTTCGTCACTTGAGAGTGACTCAGTGAGGAAGCATCCTAGTTGAGAGACAGTAGGCGTCGGTCTAGTTTAGGTCCATTTCGGATCCCTAAACTGAGACCTTGACTAGATCCTGGTCTCAGGAAAGACAATGTCTAATTATTACTCAGTAATATTGTGCTAATATTTGTCTTGTAGGTTATTATTTGACCTATTGGACTAACATATTTTGCAGGACAAGAAAAGTAAAGAAAAGCCTCAGGTGAACAGTACCCAAGACGCCTTCAAGCAGTAGAAGGCGCCTTAATACTATTCATAAAAGGCACCGTCAATACATGGTGTTAGTATTAACCCTAGTACCAATTATGAGATGATTGTAAAGAGCTCCTTTTGTATCATATTTCATTATTAATAAAGGCAAAGTTGGTTATTTTATTTACTTCAATTCAGGGTCAAATGAATAAGTATAATAATATCCTACAGTAGGAGGTTTTAATCTACAACATATCAATTGGTTGAATTGATAGTGAGATATTGTAGATATACATAGAACACTACTCTTAACTATTTTTAGTCAAGCATTAATATGAAGGATAATATTAATGAATTGAGACTAGCATGTAGGTCAACAGATGACTTAATCTCACAAGTCATGGATATGAAATATCAGGTTGACACATGAGTATATATTAGAGAATATATACTGAATGACCCGTCATGAGAATGTTTCATGGATCGTTACATGAGTGTCATAAACATTCTCATGTGACTATTAATATGAATAGTCCTTAGACCTAAAGTCACTACAGTTCCCTTCATAAGGAGTTGTATACTTTGGTATCGACAAATGTCACCCATAATAGGGTAGACTATAAAGTCGATCACTGGGTATGCAATAAGTTATATGGAGGGATGTGAGTGATATAGATAGGATCTATCCCTTCCATATAATGGAAGTGCATAAAAATACATGACTATGCTTAAATGAGTCAATATGTGATATTGAGCTTATTTGATTGAGTGTGTCTACTTAGAGATCAAAAAATATAAAGATTGATAAGAGGATGCCACGGTCTATACCTCATTGATCAATCTAGATATCAAGGATAAAAGGATTGAGTCATACAAGATAATAGACATAGAAAGGTTAAGTCGGATCTTGACATTCTCGTCACTTGAGTAATAATGATACATTGCTAGATGTCACTCATTGTTTATATATCTAAAATAGTTTTAAAGACATTGCCAATGTTATGAGAACCTATTGGGTTACACACAAAGAATAAGTCAATGGAGATGGATTCATATGATGGATCATTGGATTAAGTCTAATTCAAATTAGACTCAGTGAGTTAGACTCAATTAGATCCAACTATTGGATTGAGTCCACTTCGAATTAGACTCATTGAGTCAATTGGATTGATGATTAATGAGTTAGATTCATTAAGTGATTTCATGAATTTGAATTCATGAAGAAAGAGGAGTGTACAATTTGAATTACTCATGCATTGGATGCATTGGATGAAGAGTGAAAAATTTGAATTGCTCATGTATTGGATGCATTGGATTTATTGGATGAAGACAAATCGATCTTATTTAAAAGATAAAAAAATATGTTTTCTACTCGATAAAAAAAAAGCGGAGAATTTACATATGCTTGGAATGTGTTCCAAATAACTATTTTACGTCTTTAAGCGCGTAAGGATCCTTTGATTTGACCTCGATGAAAATCAGGTTGTTGTGAGTAACGTATCAAAGCCAACTCGTTTATTTCATCATCGTTAGTCTCGGGATTCACGCTGTAGTCAGTATAAATCACCACTCATCTGACTTTTCTTGTACAAATTTCCTGATCTTGTTTCATTAGTTGCTCAAGTCCATCTTCTTCATCTTCATCCTGTGCTAGTACTTCTAACTCTTCAGTTAGTTTGTATAACCGTTGAGGAATTTTTTGAATGATTTTCTCTTTAAGTATTTCTTCTCCTTCTTCAATGATTTCTTCTCCATTGGTTGTAATTATATCGAATACAGATTTCAAAGATTTTGCCTTATTTTCTGAATTTCTTTTTATTTCTTCTTCCAATAAAGAAGATTTTTTCAAATGAGAATTAATGTCAATTAAGGCAATTGACATTAAGGCATAAGGCAATTTCATGAATCTATAAAAGGGGTTTTTAGATTCATTTTCATGATGAGTTTTTGGTGTTCTTGCTCCTCTTCCTCCTCCTCTCTTCACTTGGTCGAAACTTCCAAGAAGGGTCGCTAGCACAACCTTTGGTTGTTTCATTCTCCACTTTGTGAGTTTGTGATACAAACGTGGCTTGTTCATGTGGATACCATAGAAGCGCGATCACTTGACCGCGTTAAGATCTGTATCTAAAGAAACGTTCTTGTCAGGATTATGAAGGGCACGCATGAAAGGTATAAATAACCCTCTCATGTAAAACTTAGTATGTGGTTTTCCTTCGCATGGATCTTCTGGAAGGAACTTATTTTCTGCTGCACTTTTCAACGTGTTTAGCACTATAGTTCCTTACACATGGAAGGCACCTTCCACAGGATAAGAATAAGATCTCGTTGTGGATAAAGGCCAAGTTGTTCGGGATCGAATTTGCCGAGTTGGAGGTACCTTCAAGGTCTTTGAAGGCACCTTCCACAGCCCTTATAAGGGCTTCTCGACCTAACCTTTAACAACTTCCATACAAGCTTCTATGCGTCCATTTGAGGTTCTAACTGCTCCAACTTCCTACAGTGACTTTGCTACGACACTGTTGCGCTCGACTACTGCCGAGGAGCTGATCGACACCGAGCCTAAGCTAACAATCTTCGAAGGTATTGGGTAATGAACTTGTAATTTATACTTAATTATTTGCAAAAGGGCAAGTGCAGGGTGTTGCAGTTGTTCCATCTTTTCTATGTACTCGATTCCCTCTTCCAGAGGTATCGGAAAAGGTATTTGTCAGACATCTTTTCTATGTACTCTTAATTATTCCTAGTCAAGCATTAATATGAAAGGACAATATTAATACATTGAGACTAGCATGTAGGTCAATGGATGACTTAATCTCACAAGTCATAAATATGAAATATCAGGTTGACACTGAATGACCCACCATAAGAATGTTTCATGGATCGTTATATGAGTGTCATTAATATTCTCATGTGACTATTAGTATGAATAGTCCTTAGACCTAAAGTCACTACGAATCCCTACATAAGAAGTTGTATACTTTGGTATCGACAAATATCACCCATAATAAGGTGGACCATAAAGTCGAACAATGGGTATGCAATAAGTTATATGGATGGATGTGAGTGATGTAGATGAGATCTATCCCTTCTATATAATGGAAGTGATATATGTGGGCCTCTTGATTAGTAGGACACAAAAATGCATGACTATGCTTAAATGAGTCAATATGTGATATTGAGCTTATTTGATTGAGTGTGTCTACTTAGAGATCAATAAATACAGAGATTGATAAGAAGATAACACGGTCTATGCCTCATTGATCAATCTAGATATTAAGGATAGAAGGATTGAGTCATACAAGATAATAGACACAGAAATGTTAGGTCGGATCTCGACATTCTCGTCACTTGGGTAGTAATGATACCTTGCTACATGTCACTTATTGTTTATGTATCTAAAATAGTTTTAGAGACATTGCCAACGTTATGAGAACCTATTGGGTCACAAAAAAAAAAATCAATGGAAATGGATTCATATGATGGATCATTGGATTAAGTCTAATTCAAATTAGACTCTTTGAGTAAGACTCAATTAGATCCAACTATTGGATTGAGTCCAATTCGAATTAGACTCATTGAGTCAATTGGATTGGTGATTAATGAGTTGGACTCATTAAGTGATTTCATGAATTTGAATTCTTGAAGAAAGAGGAGTGTACAATTTGAATTACTCATGCATTGGATGCATTGGATGAAGAGTGAACAATTTGAATTGCTCATGTATTGGATGCACTGAATTTATTGGATGAAGACAAATATTAATGTCAATTTCATGAATCTATAAAAGGGATTTTTAGATTCATTTTCATGATGAGTTTTTGGTGTTCTTGCTCTTCTTCCTCCTCCTCTCTTCACTTGGCCGAAACTTCCAAGAAGGGTTGCTAGCACAACATTTGGTTGTTTCATTCTCCACTTTGTGAGTTTGTGAGACAAACAAGGCTTGTTCGTGTGGATACCATAGAGGTGCAGCCACTTGATGGAATTAAGATCCACATCTAAAGAAACGTTGTTGTTAGGATTGCGAAGGGCACGCAGCAAAGGTATAAATAACCCTCTCATGTAAAACTTAGTATGTGGTTTTACTTCTCATAGATCTTTTGGAAGGAACTTGTTTTCAGCTGTGCTTTTCGGTGTGTTTAGCACTATAGTTCCTTACACATGGAAGGCGCTTTCCGCAGGATAAGAATCAGATCTTTGAAGGTGTTGTTCGGGCCAAGTTGTTCGGGATCGAAATTGCCGGGTTGGAGGCACCTTCAAGGTATTTGAAGGCACCTTCCATAGCCCTTATAAGGGCTTCTCGACCTAATCTTTAACAACAACTTCCGTACTAGCTTGTACTCATCCATTTGAGGTTCTAACTACTCCAACTTCCTACGGCGACTCTGCTACGACACTGTTGTGCTCGACTACTGCCGAAGAGCTAACCGACACCAAGCCTAAGCTAACAATCTTCGAAGGTGTTGGGTAACAAACTTGTAATTTATACTTAATTATTTGCAAAAGGGCAAGTGCTGGGTGTTGCACTTGTTCCATCTTTTCTATGTACTCGATTCCCTTTTCCAGAGGTATCGAAAAAGGTATTTTAGTGAATTACCCATCGATAGGTCCGAGTTGCCTAGGTCTTGGAGTAGGAGCCGTCTAAGGCTCTGAACCAATTAAAACCGACCGTGTCCATTTATGTCTTCTTACTTGCTTTTGATTTTTATATTTTTCCACTGCATTTACTTTGATCTCAAAACAAAAGCAAAGTTTTTCAAAACCACATGATTCACCCCTCCCCCTCTCACGTGCGACTTGATCCAACAAGTATTATCAGAGCAGATTCTGCTCTGAATTGGTACAACCACCAATCAAGTCAAGGGGAATTGTTTTTTTTATTTTTATTTTTTGTATTTTATTTAAATTGATAAATTTTGGGTTTTCCCTCAAAGTTGGTGCAACACCACTCAAGTTATCGATATTTCTTTTTTACTTCAAACTCTACTAATCTAAGACCTAGTCTTGGGACATTCCTATTGATTTTTTTACAAAATATTTGAAATGGAGCACAAAGAGACGTTTGGATGAAATGTCAATGAACCACCTCCATATGAGTTGTACATTAGGCACAAATTTAATTTGTGGAGGATGCAGATGGAAAGTTTTATCCTTATGAATGACTTTGATAGCGGCATGACACTTAGGCAATCAACCCAAAATGCATAAGCCAACTGAAAGGTAATAAATTCAATTGTAAAATTATTACCTAATGAAATCATATGCAGAATTGGAGAACACCGAGATGATTATGAGTTCTGGACTCATCTGACCAAGCTTCACAACAAGCCGATAGAGCTAGAGGATCAATTCAGAAGAAAATCTAGACTCGAGTTCAATCCAACAAAAAAGCCTAGAGAATTAGGAGTTGCGCCGAAGGTTAGTTATAATTACCAAAATACCCCTATCAACAGTAATTTAAAAATTATGCATGTTAGTTTAGATATTTCGAAAAATGTATGTGAAAATAGTGTATTTGAGAATACTCCCTAAAATACCCCCAGGATATTATCTGACAAAACAAATCTAATTAATTTATAAAATTTAAAAAATTTAAAAATAATTAATAAAAATTTAATTGACCCTAAAAATTTAAATAATGACCAAATCAATATAGATAATATAAGATATGATAAAAAATATTAATTAAATAATAAGTATTATTGAGGAAATAACCCTATTTGATTTTTGTAGGAGTTTTTAGAAAACATTTGAGATTTAAACAGAGTCTGTATGAGGCGTTTAAGGGGATGAATTTATTGGGCTTGTGGAAAACCTATTTGGAATAATTATTAATTAGGAGTTGATCAAGGAATCATCTTAGGATTAATTCATTAATTCTAAGTGTATAAATACTTGCTATAGTGACCTAGCCTTTAAATGTCGTATTCTCTCCTCATCCTCCGCGATTTCCTGTCTTCCTCACTACGCACCGCGATAGCCCTATTTCTTGTCGATTCTATTCTTCTTCCCTTGGCGTCGCCAGTGTGGATCTTCCATTAGAGTTTTGAGAGGGAGCCAGCTTCACCCAATCTTTCTCTTCCTCGATTTCTGCAAACTTCAATACAGAGCCTTCCCTTTCCTTTCCATCGTCGCACCAATTTTCTTCGTCGGAGCGAAGTCCTAGCCACAGGTGCCAAATCTCGACCGGTGCCGGCTATTTGGGAGTCAGTGGTAGCCTCGGAACTCTCTCTCACATACCGATCTTTCTTTCCACTTATTCGCTGAGAGTATTAGGTTGCTCGATCGTAAAATTGTAGGTAGGTGTTTAACCCTATCACTAGTTTTGGGTATTTGATCCTTATGTAGTGTTAATTTGAAGTTATTGCTTGGAAGGTAGTGGTTTCGCTTGGTTTCGGCCACCACACCATCATCAGCTTGTGATCAATTTCGCAGGATCCATGCCACCACAAGTTGCGGAAGAAGAAGAGGTAATGAGAGCAATTTGTTAACCTGAATTGAGTTGTTATTAGATTTGTTAGATGATTTCTATCCGGTTAGTTGGATACTTAACTAATGGGTTACTAGTAGATTTATTTGGGTGCATTGTTATAATTGATTTGATATCAGATGAGGGTTATTAATAAGAGATACTAGGTTTAGGTAGATTGGAAGTCGAAGCATGATTAAATCTAATCTAAATTGTTTATAGAATGTTTAGGGCTTCCCATCCTAAGAATCATGGAGATTTAAGGGTAATTAAGGATTTAATATGAATCAAGTATATGAGTGGTTTAAGTTAGGGTGGGAAATAGATCTAATAATGATCAATAGAATGGAAATTAATGCTTTGGGATTAGCTATTTATTTTGAATGTAAATTAGCTATTAGTAACATATGTAATTAGATAAATTACACATGTGATGTAGGACCTTGATCGATTTTTTTTTTAGACGGACATCTTGATGTGGGGATTCTTTCAGATACGAGTAATATTAAGGTGGGTATTTTTTTTCTTGGTCTCTTTAGTTCTTTGAACTTAGTGCATGGTTATTTGATTGATGGATTAGGTTGCTTTCCCTTAAATCTGTTCGTTTTGTTATCCTTCTTGAGACTTATCTACTTGACCTTAGAGATGATCCGATTATTTTATATACAATCTTAGTTTTAATACATATACTCTGTTGTGCATACACATGTAGAGTATATACTATAGGAGATATCTTGTTGACTGATACAACATGCTGATAATGCATTTTGATGTTGAGTGTATACATGATTAGTATGTGTTGTAGGAGTCACCAAATTGATTGGCCATTTGCATGGTGTGTGTGTACACATGTCCGGTGTGTACTATTGGAGGAATCATGTTGATTGTACCTATACTATATGTACATGTGTCTGGTGTATACTATTGGAGGAATTTTGTCGATAATACCAATATTTGTGATCATATGTGACTGGTGTGATTCTTGGATGATCATGTGGATTGCACTTATGTTGTGTGTACATGTGTCTGTGTGTGTTATTGGAGATTTCATGTCAATTATACCTATGTTGGATGAGCACACATGTTTGGTGTGATTGATGGAAATATCATGATGATTATTCCTATGTATATTGGGTTGTTGTATTGATGATGACGGTGGCTATATCATGATTATTTATATCATTCTCATCATATATATGCATGTTGATGATCATTACTCCCTTGTGGTATGAGCTAGTTTTCAGTCATTTCTAGTTGACCATTCGACCACTCAGGGGATGAGTGGTAGTATGGAGTGGAGCTTGTCCTGTCATGACGCTCGACCACTCTGTGTAGTGGTGGCATGGAGTCGCGCAGACAGTTACCCTTGTTGTTATGTAGCTAGATAACTACTCTACATCCTACCCGTCTCGGCCACATTGATGTAGTGGTAGCTTGGAGACGTGAGCAGTTGTCACATTCTTGCCCATTCGATCACTCAGATGTAGTGGCGGTTGTGAGCTATGTACAGAAGTGACACATACATGCATGCACATATGTATATGATGCGCGGTGCATCTATCGAGATATATCTACATACATATCTTGTAGTTACTAGCTACACGTGATTGTGATATGTTGCACTTGTTTGAGGTATGATTGTTGTATATGGTTGTCATGCTTCATACACGTCATTTATTACACATGTATATACTGTCGGTTATATTGCTCAGGTGTTATGAGTAGATCTATTGTTGATCCCCGGTGAGTTTACTGATCATTATACTATATGTGTCGATTCCAGATTGAGTATGTGCATTTCTCATGTCAATTATGATTATGTGCGGTCATTATACTAGTTATGTTTAGGTATATTGATTTTGCCAATATGATCATATTCTTATTTCCCTACTGAAACTGTATACTTTGATCTTCATATTTTATATAGACCATGCATGATCTTATTTATTACCCGCTGAGTGATGATGTGCATAGATTTTATACACTTGTTTAGCATGTTTTGACGCACATTCTTATGTTTTGTACATGATTTGTCAATGCACTTTCATGCTTCTTGTTTTGCTTTTAGCATAAATACTTTTCTTTATTCGGAGATCTGCTCTTGTGCATTTTGTGCTTTCAGGAGTCGAATTTGGAGAAGAATCGATGTTCGAGGCTAATTCTATGATCAAACGGAGGAAAAGGACTTGGGCAATGACTGCCACATGACCTTGCAAAGGGGAATGATCCCGACCATGTGGTGATGAGGGGTCGTGCAACAGCAACAGAAAAGGGGAGTGGCCTGGTCATGTGAAGTCACACGGCCGTGCCACCTTTCTTCAGGCAACCAGAGCACGACCGTGTGTAATTACATGGTCGTGCAGCCTTTGCAGTGACCAAAATTAGCATGGCCGTATGTGCCACACGACCATGCAACACATCTAGAGGCGAGCATTGTTAAGGTCGTGTGGTTTCACATGGTCGTGTAAGCAAGCATATGTGGAACATGGCATGGCCGTGTGAGGATCAGATGACCGTGTCACCCTAGCCGAGAGGAGGATTGCCCTGGTCGTGTGGATCTCACAAGGGCATGCCCTGGGCCGTGTGGCGCCCAATTGCCCCCCCTCTATATATAGAGCTTCTTCCCTTTTGAAAAGGGGGACTCTCCCTTTGGGGAGATATGTTCTTGGGGCGATTTCCAGCCATTCAAGGAAGGATTTCTGTCTAAGATTCGACTCCAAGAGTGGAGGATGTTGGGTTTTTCGGGACGTAAAAACCGCTTTTTACGTTGCGAAAACCCCGAAATTCTCATGCCACGGATCCGTGCAAAGATTAAAATTTCGTAAAACTTCGAGTATGAGTTTTCTAACCTAGATCTAAACTAGATCTACAAAGGAGAAGAGCTTTACCCTTGATGCGAAACCCTTCGCTTAATCCCGCTCGTCCAAAGTTCACCGGATCTCGAGAGTGTCAAAGTAGACACTCCTCTATGTGTATCCACACAAGCAAGAGATGGAGAGACCAACCAAAAGGTGTGCTAGCACCTTTTTAGGGTTCGACCAAGGGAGGAGAGGGAGAGAAGAGAAGAGCTTGAGGAAGAAGATGACTTGAATGAAAAATCAATTCAATCTGGTAACTCCACAAAAGTGGCCGGCCACCTTCAAGTGAGTGGTTATATACTCCATGGAATTTCAAGAGTCAAAAACTCTTGATCTCCCTCATGAGGTGGCTCACCATGAAGTGGTCTTAATGATGTGACACATCATCATAAGCCCACTTAATGTCAACTCACCAATGAGGTGGCAAATGGTCAGGTCAAACTTGACCCTTCATCTTCCTCTCAAGTTAAGTCAAACTTGACCACTTCTCTCCCTTGGTTGATCTAATCTAACCATTGGTTCAAGTCAATTTTAATTTAATGAATCTCTATTCATTGAATTAAATTAATTAAATGAGTCTAAGTCCAAATTAGACTCACTTAACACATGAAACAAATTGAGTCCAACTCAATTAGCTCAATTTGGATTACTCTTAATCCAATTTGGTTCATCACATGAGCATAATCCTTTAGGTTCATCAAATGAACATAATCTCCATCTAATTTCCCTATGTGTGTGACCCTATAGGTTCTTATAACGTTGGCAATGCTCCTAAACCCATTTAGAAGCATAAGTAATGAGCGGTATCTAGCAACACATCATTACTACCCAAGTTATAAGAATGTTGAGATCCAACATCACCTTGTGACTACTAATTGTGACTCCTCACAATATATGATATTGTCCTTCTATCCTAGACATCTAGATTGATCAATATGAGGCATAGACCGTGTCATCCTCTAATCAATCTAAATCTTGAATCCCAAGTAGACTCACTCAATCAAATGAGCTCAATATCTCATATTGACTCATTTGGGCATGACCATGCACTTAGTGGTCTCACTCTATCAAGAATATCGATGTCACTCCCGTCATATAGGAGGGATAGATCCCATCTACATCACTCACATCCCTCCGCATAATTTGTTACATACCCAGTAATCGCCTTTATAGTCCACCCAGTTACGGGTGACGTTTGACGAAGCCAAAGTACGTAACTCCTTATGTAGGGAACCAAGGTGACTTCAGGTCCAAGGACTAGTAGTCATACTAATAGCCACATGAGAAAGTATATGACACTCATATAACGATCCAGGATACTTTCTCATGGTGGGTCATTTACTATACATTCTCCAATGCATACTCATGTGTCAACTTGATATCTCCATATCCATGACTTGTGAGATCAAATCATCGAGTTGACCTACATACTAGTCTCGTCGCATTAACATTGTCCCTGAATGTTAATACTTGACTAGGAATGATTAAGAGTAGTGTTCCCTATATCATCTCATTATCGATTCAACCAATCGATTGATATAGGTAAGAACCTTCTACTCAAGGACGCTATTATACTTAGTTATTTGGCACCAATACAAGTAAGTATAATAACCAAAACAAATGCCTTTATTTATATACAAGAATATGATATAACGAGTCCATACAACAATCATCAAATGATTGTCTCTAGGGCTCTAACTAACAATCTCCCACTAGCACTAGTGCCAATCAGTGTCGGCTCTAAGGCCTAATGACCTAGTGTGACCATCATGCTTTCTCTGTGCCAAAGCCTTGGTCAAGGGATCTGCGATGTTAACCTTTGTGGGTACTCTGCAAATCTTCACGTCTCCTCTCTCGAATGAGATGGAAGCACCGTAGTATGTGTTTGGTCCGCTGGTGTGGGCGAGGTTCCTTAGCTTGCGCAATTGCTCCATTGTTGTCACAATAGAGCTCAATAGGGTCAGCGATGCTAGGAACCACCCCAAGTTCAGTGATGAACTTGTGGATCCAAACTGCCTCCTTTGCTGCTTCTGATGCAGCAATATACTCGCCCTCTGTCGTAGAATCAGCTACTGTGTCCTGCTTCGAACTCTTCCAGCTCACAACACCACCATTTATGCAAAACATGAACCCTGACTGTGATCGATAATCATCCTGGTCTGGAAGCTGACATCACTATAACCCTTTACAGCTAGCTCGTCATCGCCTCCATATATCAAGAAATATTGTTTAGTCCTTCTTAAGTACTTAACAATATTCTTGACCGTTATCCAGTGACTTTCACCTGGATCTGACTGGTATCTGCTTGTCATGCTCAAAGCATACGAGACATCAGGACGAGTACATATCATGACGTACATGATAGATCCTATGGCTGAGGCATAAGGGATCTGATCCATGCGGTCTCTCTCCTCTCTAGAAGAGGGACCTTGAGTCTTCGAAAGACTCACACCATGTGACATCGGCAGAAATCCCTTCTTGGAGTTCTGCATGGCAAACCGAAGGAGTACCTTGTCAATATATGTACTTTGACTTTGGCCAAGAAACCTCTTAGATCTATCTCTATAGATTTGTATGCCTAGAATGCGGGATGCTTCACCTAAGTCCTTCATTGAGAAACAAGTCCCTAGCCAAGTCTTGACAGACTGCAGCAAAGGGATGTCTTTCCCAATGAGTAGTATGTCATCCACATACAATATAAGGAAGACAACTGTGCTCCCAACAACCTTTTTGTAGACACAAGATTCATCTTCATTCTTGATGAAACCAAACTGTTTGATTGCATCATCTAATCGAAGATTCCAGCTCTGAGAAGCTTGCTTTAGTCCATAAATGGACCTATGCAGCTTGCATACTCTGCTAGTATGTTGTGGATCTACAAAACCCTCAGGTTGTGTCATGTACACATCCTCGAGGAGGTTTCCATTCAGAAACACAGTTTTGACATCCATCTGCCAGATCTCATAATCGTGGTATGCTGGAATAGCAAGCATGATCCGAATGGATTTAAACATCGCTACTAGAGAAAAGGTTTCATCATAGTCAATACCATGAATTTGCTTGAAACCTTTAGCTACCAAGCGACCCTTATAAATAAGTCCATCCATGTCAGTCTTTCTCTTAAAGACCTACTTACACCAATGGGTTTGACCCCTTCAGGTGGATCAACCAAAGTCCATACTTGGTTAGTGTACATGGATTCCATCTCGGATCTCATGGCTTCTAGCCATTTCTCGGAATCTGGACTCATCACAGCTTCCTGATAAGAGGTAGGCTCATCCTCAATGAGCACAACGTCATCATGGTCAGACAAGAGAAATGAGTATCTCTCAGGCTGACGACATACCCTATCAGATCTGCGAAGAGGTAGGTCTACTTGAACTGGTTGTGGTTCCTCAACTCCTTGTGAAACAACATCATCCACAACACTTTGTGGTTCCAGTTTAACTTCCATCGATGCTTCTGTGCTATGGTCCACATCTTGAACTTCTTCAAGATCGAACGTATTCCCACTAGTCTTTCTAGAAACAAAATCCCTTTCTAGAAATACCCCAGTCTTAGCCATAATTATCTTGTGTTGATTGGGAATGTAGAAGTAATATCCCTTCGTTTCCTTGGGATATCCAATAAAATAGCACTTATCAGATTTGGGTCCCAGTTTGTCCGAGACTTGACGTCTAACGTAAGCCTCACAACCCCAAATCCTCATAAAAGACACCTGGGCATCTCTCCCAGTCTATATCCTATATGGTGTCTTTATTACAGCCTTAGATGGAACTCGGTTGAGAATGAAGGCTGCTGTGTCTAGAGCATAGCCCCAAAGATACATAGGAAGATCTGTGTGACTCATCATAGATTGTACCATATCTAATAAGGTACGATTCCTCCTTTCGGATACACCATTCCACTGTGGTATTCCAGGAGGAGTGAATTGAGATAGAATCCCACACTCAGTTAGATAGTCACGAAACTCATGGATAAGGTATTCACCACCTCGATCTGATCAAAGTATCTTAATACTTTTGCCAAGCTGGTTTTGTACTTCATTCTTGGATTCTTTGAACTTTTCAAAGGATTCTGACTTATGTGTCATCAGGTACACATAACCATATCTACTGAAGTCATCAGTAAATGTAATGAAGTACCTATAACCACCTCTAGTAGTGACATTGAAAGGGCCACATACATCACTATGTATAAGACCTAACAAGTCAGTCGCTCTCTCACTGTGTCCACTAAAGGGAGTTTTGGTCATCTTGCCTAGAAGGCATGACTCGCATGTCATATGATTCAAAATCAAATGAGTCCAGCAAACCATCTTTATGGAGCTGGGATAAGCGTTTGTCATTTATATGACCTAAGCGATAGTGCAGAGATAGGTTTGGTTCATGTCATTTGACTTGAACCTGTTGGTACTAATGTTATAGATAGGGTTCTCAAGGTCTAGAATATAGAGTCCGTTTATCAGAGGTGCACTACAATAGAACATTTCATTTAAATAAACTGAACAACATTTGTTCTTTATAATAAATGAAAAACCTTTCTTGTCCAAACAAGAAACTGAAATTATGTTCTTAGTTAAAGCAGACACATAACAACATTCATCTAATTCTAATACAAGCCCAGAAGGTAGAGATAGATGATAAGTTCCTATAGAAACAGCAGCAACCCGTGCTCCATTGCCTACGCGTAGGTCCACCTCGCCCTTCATCAATGCCCTGCTATTTCTTAGCACCTGCACATTAGTACAAATGTGAGAAGCACATCCAGTATCTAATACCCATGATGAAGAAATAGATAGATTGACTTCTATAACATAGATACCTGAAGTGGAAGTCTCACTTCTCTTCTTCTTAAGATCTTCCAGGTATACTTTACAGTTCCTCTTCCAGTGTCCGATCTGACCGCAGTGGAAGCAGGTAGTATCCTTGGCGACCCCTCCTTTGGGTTTCAGTATCTTGCCTTTGCCCTTGGCTTGGGACTTTCCTTTACCTTTAGGCTTGCCCTTGCCTTTGCCCTTTTGCACCATCAAAATGGAGTTGGGCTTAACTTTCTTAAGGTTGAGCTCAGCAGTTCTTAACATGCTAAGCAGGTCAGAGAGTGGCTTGTCAATTTCGTTCATGTTATAATTTAGAACGAATTGACTATAGCTATCTGGCAAGGATTGCAAGATCAGATCAGTGGCCAGCTCTTGGCCAAGTGGGAATCCCAACCTCTGTAGGATTTCTATGTACCCAATCATTTTGAGTACATATGGGCCTACGGGAGTCCCATCTTGCATCTTGCACTGAAACAGTGCCTTAGAGATCTCGAATCTCTCGTACCTCGCTTGTCCTTGATATAGTTGACGAAGATATTCAACCATATCATAAGCGCCCATCAACTCGTATTGCTTTTGAAGCTTAGAGTTCATGGTCATGAGCATAAGACATGACACATCTATTGCGTCATCTTGATGCTTCTTGTAAGCATCACGGTCAGCTCGTGTGGCAGTGGCAGGAAGTGCCTCCGGAATGGGCTGCTCCAGAACGTACAGTTTACGTTCTTGTGTGAGAACGATTCTCAGGTTCCTGTACTAGTCCAGGAAATTTACTCCGTTGAGCTTGTTCTTCTCAAGGACGGAATACAGGGAGAAAGAGTTCGTATTTGACGTCATGGTTATCTACAACAGAAAAATGCAGAAAAATAAATAAATATCATATTCTATTAATCATTTAATTAGGTCTTTTAATTAAATGACGCTCCCACTGAATTCTATAATTCATGTGGAACAAGATCCACATCATACTACGCCTTGAGTTAGCTTTGGCTAAATCGCCCAAGACTTAGTATGATCGGTAGGTAACTAATTACCAATTACATCTCTATGCAACTCTTGTTTATAGGATCAAGATCAGCATTTATATTAAAACTCGAGTTAGCTTTGGCTAATACACCCAAGAGTTAATATAAACGTGATTTTGACCTATCTACCAACTATTGGAAAAATGGCTATAGTTAAACTCGATCCAATTGAGTTAACTAGTTACTCAATCTAATTGAGTTGTACTCACCCATACGTTGATAGGCGGGACCAAAATTGTCCCTCCGTACCCTACCAAGATAATATGTGTTGCTCTGCTTTGGTAGATTCAACAACAACATGTGATCGAGGTAGTGATAGGTTTCACGGCATGGTAGGCATTACGAGTTGACGTGATTAAGATCTAATCTAATCGACGAGGTGTATCATATACACGATTTAGATCTAATCTAATCGTTAGGGCGCATCATGTACGCGATTTAGATCTAATCTAATCTTTAAGGCACTAATTAATTACTATTCTAGCATGCATCACATATACACACACAAGCAATTAATTAAATATTTTTGTGATTAGTCATGGCCCTACTACGATCTTCTCAAGCCAATGAGAAGATCGGATGATCAACCTAAGGTCAACAGCTTCTCAAGCTCCTTCCTTGACCACCTTGTGTTGCTCGCGCCCTCCTCGTAACTCCATCTCGAGTGGACCTTCCACCGCTCCATTTTGTATATTACAAAAGTGAAACTCGAGTTACATTCGAGTCTAAACTATTTACAACAAGAATAAATAAATAGAAAGGCACGACGCGTAGGTCGCGTATCAAATATACAACACACACAATCACATGACAACACGCAGGCCGTATTATGAATTACAACACATAATATCCAATCAAATTGGGTCTTTTGGGCCATGACCATCACAAAATAATACATAATTCTAAATTATGTAATTTCTATAAATTTTTGTAATTTTTCTTACAATTTTTACAATTTTTATGAGTAAAAATTCCTAGCGGTCCCGTTGAGCGTTTTTCGGCCGCAATTGCGAAGCCCCTTGCGGGGTCAGGGGCAGCACCCCTACCCGCAATATAACCATCACGAGTGTTCCTAAGCGATCCTACAGCGCCTTAGCCCGCTGTCCCAAAACGATTTGGGGCGAAACCTTGCCGTTTTGGAAATATTTTCTCGGTAGCCGAAGCCTACAAGTGTCTAAACACTTGTGCTTCGCTTCTACGAGAAAAATACCCATAAAAATACCAAAAATCATAACTTCACAGAAAGTTACAGATCTATAATTTTCATAAAAATAGAAATTAAAACTCATACTCGCTTCGCACGTGGCTCTGATACCATTGTTGGATTTTTCGGAAGGCAAAAACCGCTTTTTGCATTGCAAAAACCCCGAAATTCCCATGCCATGGATCCGTGCAAAGATTAAAATTTCGTAAAAGTTCAAGTATGAGTTTTTTAACCTAGATCTAAACTAGATCTACAAAGGAGAAGAGCTTTAACCTTGATGCGAAGCCCTTCGCTTAATCCCGCTCGCCCAAAGTTCGCCGAATCTCGAGAGTGTCAAAGTAGACACTCCTCTATGTGTATCCACACAAGCAAGAGATGAAGAGACCAAACAAAAGGTGTGCTAGCACCTTTTTAGGGTTCGGCCAAGGGAGGAGAGGGAGAGAAGAGAAGAGCTTGAGGAAGAAGATGACTTGAATGAAAAATCAATTCATGCTTGTAACTCCACAAAAGTGGTCGGCCACCTTCAAGTGAGTGGTTATATACTCCATGGAATTTCAAGAGTCAAAAACTGTTGATCTCCCTCATGAGGTGGCACACCATGAAGTGGTATTGATGATGTGGCACATCATCATAAGCCCACTTAATGCCAACTCACCAATGAGGTGACAAATAGTTAAGTCAAACTTGACCCTTCATCTTCCTCTCAAGTCAAGTCAAACTTGACAACTTCTCTCCCTTAGTTGATCTAATCTAACCATTGGTTCAAGTCAATTTTAATTTAATGAATCTCTATTCATTGAATTAAATTAATTAAATGAGTCTAAGTCCAAATTAGACTCACTTAACACATGAACAAATTGAGTTCAACTCAATTAGCTCAATTTGGATTACTCTTAATCCAATTTGGTTCATCACATGAGCCTAATCCTTTAGGTTCATCAAATGAACCTAATCTCCATCTAATTGCCCTATGTGTGTGATCCTATAGGTTCTTATAACGTTGGTAAAGCTCCTAAACTCATTTAGAAGCATAAGTAATAAGCGGTATCTTGCAACACATCATTACTACCCAAGTTATAAGAATGTTGAGATCCAACATCACCTTGTGACTACTAATTGTGACTCCTCACAATATATGATATTGTCCTTCTATCCTAGACATCTAGATTGATCAATATGAGGCATATACCGTGTCATCTTTTAATCAATCTAAATCTTGAATCCCAAGTAGACACACTGTCACGTCCCGGAGGATTCCCTGTCCGAAGAAATTTCGGCAGCATCTCCCCTGTACGACAGACAATCTGAAACTTTCTACATCCCATATACCTCAGCCACATGCGGCTGGAATAGTAACAGAAATAAAACAAACATATACATAATCATCACACACAGTTAATATAAATTTCAGCCTCTGGCTGACATCACCACGCAGTATATATAAATATAAGCAAACAAAGCAGTAATACCATGACTCGAAATCAACCCTACTCCACTACACCCATAAAGCTCAAATTCGACAAACTCACCTCTTCTGCCGTCAAGGCAGGCATGTAGTAAAACATAACGAATAAAAATCCATCGACAGGTACAAACCATAGAATATCCAAGTATCAAATCAACCAAGTCTAAAACATAGTCAAATGAGAAGCATAAACAAAACCAAAGATAACTACAGCTGGTGGTCTGCAGGGGACTAGCAACTGGAACTATCTCTTGACAACATCAACCTGAAAATGACAACAATGGAGGCGGGGTGAGTCCAACACTCAACAGGTACAACTGATATGCAAAGTAAGGAAATAACACCTAGCACTAATCATGCGTACAGTCTCCTGATGTAATAAAGGTAAATGCAAACTGAAGTAAACAGGAAAATACTGTACTAACCAGGACCTGGGTATAAAGACAAGCAGTCCGAGAGGTATAGAAATCCTGTATGCATGTCAAACATAGGTATCCATATAATGTGCAGCATATAAATGCAACAAAAACAAACACAAGCAATAAATGCATCATGCATATGATGTCAATGTCATGGTCACCCCTGACGCCAGTTAGCCAACTCACATCAAAAGTGGGACCAAGTGGGTAGGGCTGTGACAACCGTGCACTCTGCATCACTACTCCTGATGAGTGACCGAGAGAACGGGATGCTGTCGGAGTACATACATACTCCTACCCCAAATCATAAATGGGGAGCTCAGTGCTCTCATCTCCCGGTATACTATGACGGGGAGGGATCTCTAACGTGCTACACGCTGCGTCACACTACCCATGAGCGGACCAACGGAGCACCGGAAGAGCAAACTGACGTGCTACCACGTTGCGTCACGCTACCCATGAGCGTCACAACGGAGCACCGAACAGTGATGAAACTGGCAATGTGCTCGACAATAATGGAGCAATCTATCACACAGCATGTAATCATGCGAATGGTGCATGCCACTAAGCGTGGTAATATCCCGAACAAATCTACATACACATATGATATGCACCATAGTAAATAAATCATATCAAAGTACACTGATCAGATAAGGTATCAAACCTAGGTCCTGAACATGGTGAAGCATGGTTATATCACTACCCCTATGAGCATGTGTAATCAGGTACGTAACAACACAAGATGCAAAATAAACAATCAATCAAGCAGGCAACAGGTATCGGGTAGTGATTAACCGAAACAAATAAGAGAACATAATTATTACTACTTGTAAATTTCAATACTATGCATATCAAAGACATAAAGTCAAAAGTACCCGCCTCAAAAATGGAGATCGTATCCGAAAGATCCCACGTTGAGACACTCGTCTCGAATCCAAGTCCTGCAAATCATATATTATACAATTTAGCTAACAGATAAGCAACAAGTGGCTAGACCTAAAGATCCAACCCTCAGGAAAAATAACCCTATTCAAACCAATCATTATTATCCTCAATAAATAATTAGCTTCCACAACTCTTACCCATGAATCCTTAATTACAATCTATTCAGTTCTACCAACAAGGAACTGTATGAATCCAACCCATGACTATTAATCACCATTATTAATCTAATGTTTTCGATACAACCATGTATTCCTCTAAATCAACCAATCACTAGGGAACCAAACCTCAACAGGAACTAAAATCAAATCTCATCTCGTATCAACTAATTAATCAAATTCCAAACTGATACCTATCCAAATCAAAATAAGTATGACTTAATCAACTCAAATTCTCATTCCAGACCCATATCTCCTCATCAACTAGTTAATCAATCCAACACATAAATGAATCAAATTCAAAACTTACCCAATTTGGAATAAACCACCACTGATCCAAGGCCGGAGTTACCATGATCAAACAACCTCCAATAATCAGTCCCAATACATATATTCCCTCGTATGAACTCCAACGGCTGCTGTCCACCAAATCCATATCCCTAAATTAACAACAAACTTAGACGAATCATAGCTAGAGCATAGTAACAACAAGGAGAGGACCACAGTGAAGAACCAACTAGAGCACTGACCTTTGCCCTTAGTTGAAACCCAACTCGTGTAGAGGTGGCACCTCGGATCGGGATGACCAGCACTCGTCGGCAGTGGACCGAGAGCTAGGGTAGAGCGAAATTCTGGCCTAGACAAAGGAGAGAAATCCAAGGAATAAGGGGAAAGCTCCGGCGTCCAATGGCTAGTGATCGGCGGCCGGCTGGCTAGGGCATGAGCACAGAGGAGGCGGCTGGTGGCAAACATCTAGGGCATGGTTCCGGATTGGAAGAGGAGAAGAAGGGCCGGCAGAAATCCAGTGACCACAATTAGGGCTCACGGCAGTCGGCGCGAAGAGAACACACTGCTCGGAAGGAAGGAGGGTGCTGGCGGCGACTGTCGTCGCTAGGGCAGAGGATGCTAGGGCACAGGGGAGTGTCGGCGGTGCCACTGGGATCTCCATGGCGAGGGGCAACGGCGCCGGTGGCATCGTCGGGCAGTGATGAGAGGTAGCCGGCGGAGCGACGCTATAGAAGGGCAACAGTGGTTCGGCGGTGGCAAATCGTCGCCGGCGCTTGGGGAAGAGGAGGAGCGACGCAATAGGGAAGAAGAAAATGAAAACAGAAACCACCCGTGTGCGATTTTGGCAAGGATTCGGCTGCTCAATGCGAGGAAGGAGGTTAGGGCACGCGGGGAAGAGAAACGGCGGAGAAAAAAGAATAAAAGAAAAATAAAAGAAATAAGATAATTAAATTTTTCCTCGTTTAATTCGGGTAGCCTAAACAGGTTTTTCTGGGCCCCAGTTTTCATCCCCATTAACTCGTCCGTACGAGCTCCGATAAATTCCCGAAAAATTTCCAAAAATTCCGAAAAATTCCCTTATTAATATTCGCCTATTTTCGGTATTTTACATTCTCGCCCACTAATAAAAATTTGGTCCCCAAATTTCGTTTTCTACCATCAGCAAGTACTAACAACATATATAGAGTATAAATGTTGATCGGTAAATTACATCATATACCTCAAGTGAAAAGATGGGGTATCGAGCTCGGATCGTATCCTCGAGCTCCCAGGTAGCATCCTCGTCCGTATGATGTTGTCATCCGACTTTAACCAGTCGGACATTCTTGTTCCGCAACTGACGTTCTTTCCGGTCCAGAATCCGTACCGGAACCTCCTCATAGGTGACGTCAGGCTGAACGACACTGTGATATCTGTCAGTACATGTGTCGAGTCGGATATATACCTCATCAACATAGACACATGGAATACGTCGTGAACGCCCGCCAAAGCTGGTGGTAGCGCTAAACGATAAGCTACCGCTCTAACCCTTTCCAAGATCTGGAAAGGTCCAATGTATCGCAGGCTAGCTTACCTCTGAGGCCAATCTCTTCACCCCTTTCGTGGGTGAAACTCACAGAAATACATGGTCACAAATGGAGAACTCTAAAAGTCTCCGACTCGGGTCAGCATAACTCTTCTAGCAGTCTTATGCTTTTGACATCCTCCGTCTGATAGTGTGGACCACTCTGCCTCACGCTGAGCTCTATGAGGTCCCAACAACTGGGCCTCTCGGATTCTCGTCCTGATTGACGACTGAGCAACTATGGTAACAAGAATACCCTTCTCTGTCTGTCCCTGCTCCTCAAGGTCTAACTCGGAGAAACCTTGAATCAAGTCTGTGACCACAACTCGGTGGCAAGCTAAAGTCCCTCTGGACTTCCGGCTAAGTGCATCGGTAACCACATTAGCTTTTCCCGGGTGATATCTAATGGTACAATCATAATCCTTCAGGAACTCCATTCATCTCCTCTGTCAGAGATTAAGTTCCTTCTAAGTAAACAGATATTTGAGACTCTTATGGTAAGTGAGAATCTCAAATGCAATACCGTACAGGCGATACCGCTAAATCTTCAAGGCAAAAATAATGGCGGCCAGTCACAAGTCATGTACTGGTTAGTTCTCCTCATGCTCCTTCAACTGCCGAGAAGCATAGGAGACTTCTCTATCGTACTGCATCAGAACAGTGCTCAAACCCTGAATAGATGCGTCGGTGCAGAGGACATATCCGTCATCTCCATAAGGTAAAACCAAAATCGAAGCCGACACTAATCTCCGCTTCAGCTCCTGGAAACTGATCCCGTAGTCCTCGGACCACATGAACTTCACGCCTTTCCTGGTCAGGCGTGTAAGTAGCATAGCAATCCGTGAGAAACCCTCAACGTATATCCAAAAATATCGAGCCAAACAAAATAAGTTGCGAGCCTCTTCTACGGACTCCGTCTACTCCCAACGGTAACAACCTCGATCTCCTGTGGAACCACAGTATACTCCTACTGGTCACCATGTGTCCCAAAAAATCTCACAGAAAATAATCCCAAAACGCACTACTGAACTTCGCATATAGATGTTCCCATCAAAACATCTCTAGAACTATGCAAAATGGTGTGTGTGACTCACCGCGGATCTGAAATAGATCACTACATCGTCAACAAAGATAATGGAAACCGATCCAAACATCCTGGGAACACCAAAATCATCAAGTCTCTGAAAACACCTAAATCTTCCCTAACCCTAATGGTAAAATCATGACACATAATGTCTGTATCACAGACATTTCTAACCATAATATCCCTGACAATAAGTTTGAAATATAATCACCAACAATACAAATCACCAAAAAAAATAGATCCACCAATGTGAGAGCAACGCTCTGTCACAAGAAATACCTCATATGTGAGAGCAACGCTCTACCACAAACAATCTGTAATATACAATCCAAAATATGTAAGAGCAACACTCTATCACAAACCAACTATAATATGTAGGAGCTCCGCTCCACCACAAACGATCCATAAGTGTCCAAGGCACCTAACTATCCAACTAGAGGCTGCACAAGATCATTCAATCACATATCACTGTGGGCAACCAAAGGTATAACAATCCAACAATCAAATCAAACTCATCGTCAAATCTATCAACATCGTAGTGAGTCACCCACTAATAAGAATATGGGTTGACAGGGCAATCCAACAAATGACATAATGCAAACACTCCACATCCTGCATTCAACATAAGTAGAATCATCATGCGGCTACCAACAATACACCTGGCACACTTACTCACACAACACATGTACGATTGACATAATCCTCCAATTTGTACACACCACACATACTCACAACATAGGTATAATTCATCGTGATACCTCCAACAATGCATACAGAACTCGTGTGCATATATCAACATAGGTATAATCAACAATACACCTCAACAACACTCACATGACATATAAACACCTATGCCAAGAGTACAATCAACGTAATACTTCCAACAAATCATAATCGACACGAGTATACTCTCAGAACAATCATATAATAAACAAGATACCTCAAATATTACACCAAACACATCTGCACATATCACAACTCGGACTAAATCGATAAGACACATCCAATAAAACACTCAAACATATGTGCACATTCCACAACATAATTTTTAATTGACAATACCTCAAATAAACAATCAGACATGTATGCTAATCACTCGGGTATAATCTACTAGAAACCCACAATAATCATATGTATAAATGTGTACGACCCAAAAGAAAAAAAAAATAGAATTCAAGAACATCAAGACACTCTCATTTTTTTATTCTCAAAAATATCAGCCCACATAATATCAGATGAATAAATCTCTACTCCCCATGAGAGCAAGTTAGCATTCAAAACATCAAATCCTTATTTATCCACATAGTCCAATATCAGAGGAAGCAAATATCAATCTTACCATCCTGTTAACTAACCACAACTAACCAGATTTATTAAAATCTCCTAGGCACACTCAACCGTAAATTCTCTAGCACCCGATTTATAATCTGATCACCAACTATAATCATCAAACCTGTGAACATCATACATGACACTCACTATGTCACCATCAACGACATCCCAAATAATAGATCATCAAAATAGTTATCTACTAATAGAACATCAAAACAAATATCTAGTAATAGATCATCAGACAACCACATAACATTTACTCTCATAATCATTAGAAATCAACATATCACAATATCTGATCTCACAATATCCCTCAACCTCAAACTATTCTCAACAATGATCAAACATGATAACTCCCCAATGACCAATTTTCATCGTATCGGGTACCATATTATCCAAAAGTTATGAGTATAAAAACTCTACTGGCTAAGTCAACAGAAATATGTAGGTATCATCCATTACCCAGCTAACAATAGCAGAGGCTGGTATGTGCCTCCATCTCCTACTAGTAGTAACAGAAGCTAAAACTACTAATAGTATGTTATGAAAAATCTCTAGAGACTATAACCCTTGATCTCTATTAAGGTCAACCATGCTCAATGGTTAGCCCATCACATGTAATATGTGTTACAACAACCAGATAGGTACTAAATAAAGAATGCTATTACATGTCATAAACTATAAAATTACACATCATACCTATATGCCGTCTGGAGATGTTCCATCGCTGTCCAGTCCCCAACTTCTGACCTCAAAATTCCGAATATGAAAATCGTCGGAAATCCATATAAATCCGAAACGCAAGTCCGAAACATAACATAACGAAAATCCGTACAAACTGAAGTAGATATTCAAATATCCAGAATACCTTAAGGCAGGTATCCTAACCCGCACTGATACCAATAAATTGGTATCAGATAAATCTCGAAAATCTAACACACAGAAATCAAGCAAGTATCGCCAACCTGGCGCTCTGATACCACTAAATTGGTATCAGGTTATCCCCAATGTCCAAAATACAAAAACAAATGATCGTAAAACTTAAGCTCTTATACCACTAAATTGTCACGCCCCGGAGGAGTCCCTGTCCGAAGAAATTTCGGCAGCATCTCCCCTGTACGGCGGACAATTTGAAACTTTCTACATCCCATATACCTCAGCCACATGCGGCTGGAATAGTAACAGAAATAAAACAAACATATACATAATCATCACACGCAGTTAATATAAATTTTAGCCTCTGGCTGACATCACCACGCAGTATATATAAATATAAGCAAACAAAGCAGTAATACCATGACTCGAAATCAACCCTACTCCACTACACCCATAAAGCTCAAATTCGACAAACTCACCTCTTCTGCCGTCCAGGTAGACATGTAGTAAAACATAACGAATAAAAATCCATCGACAGGTACAAACCATACAATATCCAAGTATCAAATCAACCAAGTCTAAAACATAGTCAAATGAGAAGCATAAACAAAACCAAAGATAACTACAGCTAGTGGTCTACAGGGGACTAGCAACTGGAACTATCTCCTGACAACATCAACCTGAAAATGACAACAATGGAGGCTGGGTGAGTCCAACACTCAGCAGGTACAACTAATATGCAAAGTAAGGAAATAACACCTAGCACTAATCATGCGTACAGTCTCCTGATGTAATAAAGGTAAATGCAAACTGAAGTAAACAGGAGAATACTGTACTAACCAGGACCTGGGTATAAAGACAAGCAGTCTGAGAGGTATAGAAATCCTGTATGCATGTCAAACATAGGTATCCATACAATGTGCAGCATATAAATGCAACAAACACAAACACAAGCAATAAATGCATCATGCATATGATGCCAATGTCATGGTCACCCCTAACGCCAGTTAGCCAACTCACATCAAAAGTGGGACCAAGTGGGTAGGGCTGTGACAACCGTGCACTCTGCATCACTACTACTGATGAGTGACCGAGAGGACGAGATGCTGTCAGAGTACATACATACTCCTACCCCAAATCATAAATGGGGGAGCTCAGTGCTCTCATCTCTCGGTATACTATGACGAGGAGGGATCTCTAACGTGCTACACGCTGCGTCACACTACCCATGAGCGGACCAACGGAGCACCGGAAGAGCAAACTGACGTGCTACCACGCTGCGTCACGCTACCCATGAGCGTCACAACGGAGTACCGAACAGTGATGAAACTGGTAATGTGCTCGATAATAATGGAGCAATCTATCACACAACATGCAATCATGCGAATGGTGCATGCCACTAAGCGTGGTAATATCCTGAACAAATCTACAAACACATATGATGTGCACCATAGTAAATAAATTATATCAAAGTACACTGATCAGATAAGGTATCAAACCTAGGTCCTGAACATGGTGAAGCATGGTTATATCACTACCCCTATGAGCATGTGTAATCAGGTACGTAACAACACAAGATGCAAAACAAACAATCAATCAAGCAGGCAACAGGTATCGGGTAGTGATTAACTGAAACAAATAAGAGAACATAATTATTACTACTTGTAAATTTCACTACTATGCATATCAAAGACATAAAGTCAAAAGTACCCGCCTCAAAAATGGAGATCGTATCCGAAAGATCCCACGTCGAGACACTCGTCTCGAATCCAAGTCCTGCAAATCATATATTATACAATTTAGCTAACAGATAAGCAACAAGTGGCTAGACCTAAAGATCCAACCCTCAGGAAAAATAACCCTATTCAAACCAATCATTATTATCCTCAATAAATAATTAGCTTCCACAACTCTTACCCATGAATCCTTAATTACAATCTATTCAGTTCTGCCAACAAGGAACTGTATGAATCCAACCCATGACTATTAATCACCATTATTAATCTAATGTTTTCGATACAACCATGTATTCCTCTAAATCAACCAATCACTAGGGAACCAAACCTCAACAGGAACTAAAATCAAATCTCATCTCGTATCAACTAATTAATCAAATTCCAAACTAATACCTATCCAAATCAAAATAAGTATGACTTAATCAACTCAAATTCTCATTCCAGACCCATATCTCCTCATCAACTAGTTAATCAATCCAACACAGAAATGAATCAAATTCAAAACTTACCCAATTTGGAATAAACCACCACTGATCCAAGGCTGGAGTTACCATGATCAAACAACCTCCAATAATCAGTCCCAATACATATATTCCCTCGTATGAACTCCAACGACTGCTGTCCACCAAATCCATATCCCTAAATTAACAACAATCTTAGACGAATCATAGCTAGAGCACAGTAACAACAAGGAGAGGACAACAGTGAAGAACCAACTAGAGCACTGACCTTTGCACTTGGTTGAAACCCAACTCGTGTAGAGGTGGCACCTCGGATCGGGATGACGAGCACTCGTCGGCAGTGGACCGAGAGCTAGGGTAGAGCGAAATTCTGGCCTAGACAAAGGAGAGAAATCCAAGGAATAAGGGGAAAGCTCCGGCGTCCAATGGCTAGTGATCGGCGGCCGGCTGGCTAGGGCATGAGCACAGAGGAGGCGGCTGGTGGCAAACATCTAGGGCATGGTTCCGGATTGGAAGAGGAGAAGAAGGGCCGGCAGAAATCCAGTGACCACAATTAGGGCTCACGGCAGTCGGCGCGAAGAGAACACACTGCTCGGAAGGAAGGAGGGTGCTGGCACCGGCTGTCGTCGCTAGGGCAGAGGATGCTAGGGCACAGGGGAGTGTCGGCGGCGCCACTGGGATCTCCATGGCGAGGGGAAACAGCGCCGGTGGCATCGTCGGGCAGTGATGAGAGGTAGCCGGCGGAGCGACGCTATAGAAGGGCAATAGTGGTTCGGCGGTGGCAAATCGTCGCCGGCGCTAGGGGAAGAGGAGGAGCGACGCAATAGGGAAGAAGAAAATGAAAACAGAAACCACCCGTGTGCGATTTTGGCAAGGATTCGGCGGCTCGACGCGAGGAGGGAGGTTAGGGCACGCGGGGAAGAGAAACGGCGGAGAAAAAAGAATAAAAGAAAAATAAAAGAAATAAGATAATTAAACTTTTCCTCGTTTAATTCGGGTAGCCTAAACAGGCTTTTCCGGGCCCTAGTTTTCATCCCCGTTAACTCGTCCGTACGAGCTCCGATAAATTCCCGAAAAATTTCCAAAAATTCCGAAAAATTCCATTATTAATATTCGCCTATTTTCGGTATTTTACACTCACTCAATCAAATGAGCTCAATATCTCATATTGACTCATTTGGGCATGACCATGCACTTAGTGGTCTCACTCTATCAAGAATATCGATGTCACTTCCGTCATATAGGAGGGATAGATCCCATCTACATCACTCACATCCCTTCGCATAATTTGTTACATACCCAGTAATCGCCTTTATAGTCCACCCAGTTACGGGTGACGTTTGACGAAGCCAAAGTACGTAACTCCTTATGTAGGGAACTATGGTGACTTCAGGTCCAAGGACTAGTAGTCATACTAATAGCTACACGAGAAAGTATATGACACTCATATAACGATCCATGATACTTTTTCATGGCGGGTCATTCAGTATACATTCTCCAATGAATACCCATGTGTCAACTTAATATCTCCATATCCATGACTTGTGAGATCAAGTCATCGAGTTGACCTACATGCTAGTCTCATCGCATTAACATTGTCCCTGAATGTTAATACTTGACTAGGAATGATTAAGAGTAGTGTTCCCTATATCATCTCACTATCGATTCAACCAATCGATTGATATAGGTAAGAATCTTCTACTCAAGGATGCTATTATACTTAGTTATTTGGCACCAATACAGGTAAGTATAATAACCAAAATAAATGTCTTTATTTATATACAAGAATATGATATAACGAGTCCATACAACAATCATCAAATGATTGGCTCTAGGGCTCTAACTAATAGAGGATTGGTTACAAAGATCACTCATCGTAACGTGATAAGCATTCCTTTCTATTCTCTTGTTCTTGGATTGGAATGTCTTGGATTTTCTTGTCTTTGATCCTTTCCTCATTATTTATGGAGTAGATTTCTTGTTCTAGGAAGGAGGGAGTATTTGTGATGTAATTTGATGTAAGATTTAATGGATTTGCCATCTTCTTGATTCAAGGATATTGCTATATTTTGTATCAATCAATCTTGTATTGGATTGTTGTGTTTTGTGCCTAATTCCCATTCTTAATTGGTTGTTTGTATCTCTTGTGGAATCTTGTAGAGGGATTCGCTAAATTGTATGACCGAGGGGCATCACGACAGGGCTGCCCCGCTAACGAACCCTTTAGGGGTGAAACAAGAACTTACAAAGAAGTAGGACGGATTGATGTGCTTAATTCTATATCTTAATGCGAATTAATTAGGGATGCGTTTCTATGTCGTATGACCGAGGGGCGTCGTGACAGGGCTGCCCCGTTAACGGACCTCATAGGGATTCATAACTCTTTGATTGCTTAGGGTTTAGATATGAGTTCTTAACCGGTGTTTTCTGCAGAAAACAATTGGTGACTTCATATGAATACATTGCAATTGAGGGCAAGGTTTGGTAGATTACATTACATCAATGATTATCACAAAGAAACCAAGACTCCTAGAATCTTTATAAAACTAAATTTCTGCATTTATCCCTTACCTCTGATCTTAGTTGTAAATGATCTTTTAATTGTTTGTTTAGCTAATTCGCTTTCAGACATTTTTAGTGCTTATAACCAGTCCCTGTGGATACAATATCTTTTATTATTACTGACGACGTAATCGTACACTTGCGGTGTAACAAGTTTTTGGTGCCATTACCGGGAACTACGCTTATAACATTAAAGATTATCAATTGAGTTAGACTAAACTTTTCTTTTCTTTTCTTACATCCAACTTGTAACTACTTTCCCAATTCTATTTTGCATTCTTTTATTGTATTCTTTCATTACATTCTTTTCTTTGTATTCATTCATTACATTCATTCATTACATTCTTTGTATTCATTTGTTCTTTAATTTTTTTTTGTAAACTACATTCTTTCTATTCTTCTATTATTTTCTTTTCTTAAAAAAAAATTCTTTAATCTTGTTCTTGTATGCAAAGATCTAACTTTACAGGAGAATTACTTCCTCTTGACCCTGAAATAGATAGAACATTTCATAGAAGGAAAATCCTGCAAAGACATCAAGAAGAACAAGAACAATCGAATATGGCTAATAGACCATTAAAGGATTATGCAGCACCTTATGCTAGAGGGTTTTGATCTAGCATTTCAAGACCTTATGTTGAAGTAAATAATTATGAGATCAAACCTGCTATTATTTCTATGGTGCAGCAGAATCAGTTTGGTAAAGGATCACATGAGGACCCAAATCAGCATTTGGAAGTCTTCTATGAGATTTGCAGTACCATGAAGTTGAATGGTGTTCCTTTAGAGGTAGTTAGATTATTACTGTTTGGGTTTTCTTTGAGGGATAGAGCTAAACAATGGTTGAATTCCCTACCTCCAAATAGTATTACTACTTGGGAACAATGCGAGTAATAATTCCTAGATAAATTCTATCCTCCTTGCAAGACGGCTCATATGAGAAATCTTATTGCAAGCTTCAGACAATCTGACTCAGAATCTTTATTTGAAGCATGTGATAGATACAATAATATGCTCAGACAATGCCCACATCATGGATTAGAAAAATGGTTGGTGTTAGACACTTTTTATAATGACATTAACTGTCATACTAAAGTGTCCCTGGATTCAACTGCTGGAGGGACACTCATGAACAAAAGTTTAGATCAAGCTGAAGAAATTATCAAAAGTGTATCACAGAATCATCATTAATGGGCAACAGAAAGAAGTGGAGGTTATTCTTATTCAAACCCAACAAAAGCATCAGGGAAATTTGATGTAGATATAATCACTCTAATGACTGCAAAATTGGATGCTCTCACAAAGAAGCTGGAAAGTATGGGGACTAGCACTAATACAGTTAATGCCATAGTATGTTGTTGTGAAACGTGTGCTAGTTCTGATCATTCACAAGACTCATGTCCTTTGGGAGCTATATCTGCACAGATAAATCAATTAGAGCAATGTGATGCTATCATGGGGTTAATCAAAGGTAGAACAATCCATATTCCAACACATATAATCCTGGGTGGAGGGATCATCCAAATTTTTCCTACAGAAATAATCAAGAACAAGGACCATCCATGGGAGGCGAACAAGGTTTCCAATCCAGGTAACAAAATTTTTAACAAAAACAACAATCTTCTCAAGCCTATCAGTTTTCTAAAATTGAAAAGAAGCTTGAGGAAATTATCTCCAATCAAAATGAAATGAAGCAAGACATTTTGAAGCTAACTCAGAGAATAAATAATTATGAAAAGCATCAAAAGATAGCCAAATTTCCCAACTAGCTTCATCATCTTTAAGAGCACCAGGACAACTTCCTGGAAAACCTGATGTAGATCTAATAGAGCATTGCAATCGAATCGAGCTTAGGAGCGGGCGGACCTTGGGGGATCCTCAAGTGACTGCTCAAAAAGGGATGAAAGTTGAAGAAGAGCTCTCTCCTCCAGCACTTGAACCAAATCAAATTCAAGAAAATGAGGAGAGTGCCATTAAGGTTAAAGAGACTGTTGGATCGAAAGCGCTAGAGGAGGGGTGAATAGTGCTCGTGGCTATTTCTCATTTCGGAATCGACTTCGTAAAACTCAACGAGTAATAAGAGTAATAAAGCAGCAGAAAAAATAAAAGGCACACAACTCGAACACAGGTCGTTTACTTGGTTCGGAGCCTGTGACGACTCCTACTCCAAGGCCCGCGGTCGTTGACCGCTTTCAGTGGGCAACAACTATAGAATCGATAAAGTTTACAAGAATAACAATTACAGCTCAAATTATGATAATGATCATATACCGACAACTAGAGATGAGGAAACGAAGCTCCGGGTCGTCGGGAGGTTGTCGCAGCACTTCGGGATCGTGTCGTTAGCAGCTTTTCACAGAAGGATCACTTGGATGATGATGTATTGAGTGCTGCCTCGAACCCCTCTTTTATACTGTGCTGGAGGTGCCTCCAGGCCGCTGAGTCGCACGAGTGGATCAACACAAGCCTGGTCGCACCTTATCTAGTTTAAGGCGCCTCCAAGCCTCTTCAAGGCGCCTTCAAGACTTGGTCCAAGGCGCCTCCAGCTTCATCCGAGGTGCCCCCAGCTCCTCTGGATAGCTATCTTCGGCTTGCACCCGAGGCGCCTCCAAGCTCCATGGAGGCGCCTCGGACATTGTTCCTCCGAGGCTAAACTCTAATTTTTGGCCCTAAAAAACATGTTAGTCTGCAAACACATCCAGCAAAACCAAGTTAGCATAGATATTAATCAATATAATATTCTGATAGTCCCCGGACTGTCCGGGTCTGACTTCGGATTTCCGACCGGAAGTCTTAGGTCGACCCGACGCCTACTGTTACCTCTGCGGGGAACACATCCTCACCTACTCCACTCGAGAGTTTTACCTGTTACCAGTACGATCCTCCAGATCGACTAGACTTTTGCTCGGCGCTCGATGCTTCCGGACTTTCTGCTGGACTCCCACTTCCTGGCTCATCCAGTCTTCCACCTGGTTCGCGACACCAGGACTTTCCACCTAGGGTTACCACCCCCTAGGACTTTTGCCTGAAGCCCTCGACCCACCAAGACTTTCCGCATAGGGTTACCACCCCCTATGACCTAGGGTTACCACCCCCTAGGGTTTTCCACCTGCCTAACCGCAGATAGGACTTTTGCCTAAGTACCACTTAGGACTTTCTTGCAAGCTCCATGAACGTTGTTAGATAACAACATAACCTTAACTTTGAATTCCTTTGCCATTATCAAAACAACGGTTCGATCATCGGATGCTTCCTGCACCAACAATCTCCCCCTCTTTGATTATGGCAACTGAAGTTCAAAGTTAAGTAAAATAGATGTATAAAGATTTTTCACAGTTTAAGAAAGTTAAAACAGATTTAAATGCAAACATAGTTAAGCTGAAACTAACTTAAACTTTGTAAGACTCCCCCTTAATAAAGGCTCTCTTTATAAATTTTACTTTTGAATTTCCTACTTTGAATTTCCCTACTCTCCCCCTTTGTCATTTATCAAAAATAAGCAAGTTTGAATAATTCTAACTTTTCAATCAGATTTTATAGTTAGAAAAATAGAAAATTAAATAAACATTAGGCTTTAAAGAGGGATAAAGATACTTTGATAACACTTAGCTTTTTGAAATTAATTCTAGAATTCTTAGCTAAGTGAAATAAGGGTCTAAAGAGATATATTTCTTCAACTGAGTTTAATAAGCTAATAACATGTTGACTTTGAAGGATAATGTTAGCCAATTTTTGAAACTTAGTTGAATATGTTGTAAAATTTAAAAAACATATTGAAGCATACTTCAGGTAAGTTGAAATACTTTAAAAGTCTTAGCTAAATTTTGAAAATCTGTTAGAAAAAAAATACTTAGCTAAATTTTGAAAATCTGTTAGAGGAAAAAATACTTAGCTAAATTTTGAAAATCTGTTAGAGGAAAAAAAATACTTAGCTAAATTTTCAAAATAAATTTGAAAGGTTTTGTTTGGTAAATATTTTCTTAATTTTGAAAAAGGTTTTTGAACAATAATTTGGAAAGAGGGAAAATATTTAACCGAATAAAGAGTTCCAAGATACTTAAAGGCAAAGGGGGATTAATAAGCTTAAAGCCCTAATGTCCAAGCATGAGCTGAGTTAAAGAGATTGTAAATTAATTAATTTCTTTTAGTAAGGTATTAGAGCCCTAATGTCTAAGCATAAAAAAGTTTAAAATCAAGCACTTAAGTTCTTGGCCACATGTCTAACCATCTAGCTACTAGCTGATTGCCTAGAGGACAATAGCCTTCACTTGGTTAGTCAAGTTAAGTCAATAGATCCAGTTAGATTTGACTAGGGCTGGATGATTTAACTTGACTAATGTAAACTTGGTTTTTAACGCCCAGATTCACTATGATACACAAAAATAAGCATTCTGGAGTCTAGGCTGATACATCTCACACCGTTCTAAGTTTTGCAAACACAAACAAGTTATGGCTAGTGTGCTTGTGAGATGCTATAGCTGAAACTAGGGGAACATGATTTCTAGGAGGGGGATCCTAGGCTAAGGCCAGATTTAAAAAACTAAGAAAATTGGGATTTTGAAAACATTATTTTTCCTAGTTTTTAAAATAATTTCTAAAAAGAGAATTTTTGAAGAACAACAAGAATTTAAAATTAAAATCTATTCTACCCAATACATACCAAGAATAATAACATAAAAAGATTGGTAAGCATAAATGAGCAGAGTAACACAAGTATCACTAGACTAGGAACTGAAAGAGTCTGTGTCCACAATCCAAGATACAATGCATAGCATCAAAGAGAAGGGTCATCAGCTGGAGGGTCGTTAGCTGGAGGTGGTGCAAGGGGCTGCTCGGGTGAAGGCTGTCCCTGGCGACGTATCTCTCCCCGGAGAGAGGCGAATCCGGTAACTATCTCGGATCGTAGGGATCGGAGGAAGCGATGGCTATCTCGAACAGCCCATCGAGTCTGAATGAACTGAACCTCGAGACGAGCGAGTCTATCCTCGATGGAAAGTGGTGCTGAAGTCGAAGGCCCGGCTGAAGTGGAAGGCCCAGCGGAGGTGGAGGGAAATGAATCTCCGAAAAGCTCCTCGGCTAAGAAGTCGGGCCACTCCTCACCCTCGCCTGAGACAATGTCGGGTGCATCCTCGTCCTCTGGAGCAATAGGAGCAGCGGCTGGCTATGGCCGACCCTTCCAGGCTAGAATCCCCTCAGCGGTGACCTCTATACTAGCTAACCGAAGACTACGCTGTCCTAACTCGTCTTATAGTATAAGGGGGATAAGTGTCCCTACGGTCGTGTCTATCCTAAGGGAGGAGAAGATCTGAGTCAATATATGACAGTAGGGCATGTGGATGACTCCTGATGTGACTGTACTAGATGCATGTATGATGTTATGGAACATATGCAGTGCAATATCTATATCTAAACGCTGACTCAGGGTGTACATAAAGAATGAGTGAGAGGATCGCATCTTCGTGACGTCACGAGATGTGATCGACAAAATGCATACTGTCAAGACTCTGTACATAACGTAGTCCTGAACCCTAAGAAGAGTTGACCTGAACTCAGTCAGGCCAAATGGTCTCTCCTCCCTGAAAAAATGCATATAGATGGCATCTAAGGTGATATGGGAATAGGGATCACCGAATGGTAGATCCCTACTCGGGTAGCATAGGAATGTACAGGTAGACTCCCTAAGCTATAAACTAGTACGAATCATGGAGGGAGTAAACTGGATGTCGGATCCACCAACTCTGGTGGAATAAGTACTATCATAAATCTTCTCGAGGTTGTGATAGAATTGTGCACACAAATCCTGGTTTACTGTATTGTTGCAGTAAACCAATTTCTCTAACTTATAGTGTTTTATCATTTGGACCGCGGGGCGACAGAACTGGGCAAAAAATGACCTACCTACGTACCTAGGTTTAATGGATTCAAATGTAAACCTAGTAAAGTCTACCCTATGCCGCTCAGAGGGGAATCTAGGATCCGTAGAAGGAGTCCTAGCCGGTGTAGGATCAGCATGTCGGCGTTTTCTGATTTATACAACATATAACAAAAAAAAATGCATAAAGATAACATAAAAGGACAATAGGATGGTTGAAGATATACCTAGGAGGCATTGTAGGATGATGAAAGGAGTTTGAAGGGGTTGAAGGCGCCTTAGAGGGGAGAAATCGCCGGATTGGGAGAGAAAATCGTGTGGGAACGTTGTGCCATGAACGAACAGAAAGTATTCTGTTCGTTTCTGAAATTAGTGATTTAAGGCGCCTTAGATGATTCTTAAGGCGCCTTAAGTAAGCTGTTGGAGGCGCCTCGGAGAGCATCCGAGGCACCTTTAGTTAAGGCGGCAGGAAATTTCTCGCCTCTGTTTAGGGCGCTTCCCTTGTGTGGGAGGCGCCTCCGAGAGACGCCACGTATATTTTTATTTTTTATTTTTTATTTTATTTTTAATTTTTTTTGAATAATTAATTAGGTAAAATTCATTAGATTTTGAAAGAATATTAAATTAATTGAATTTGAAAAATATTAAGTTTAAATTAATTTTTGAAAATATTAAGTTTAAATTATTTTTTGACAATATTAAGTTAATTAAATTAAGTTAATTAAATTTGAAAGATATTAAGGTTAAGTAAATTAAGTTAATTAAATTTGAAAAGTATTTAAGTTAATTAAATTTTGAAAGAATATTAAATTAATAGAATTTTGAAAAAGTATTAAGTTAATTAAGGTTTTGAAAAGTGTTAAATTAATTAAATTTTGAAAAAAATTTAAGTTAAAAAATGTTTAAATTAATTAAATTTGAAAGAATATTAAATTAATTGAATTTTGAAAAAGTATTAAGTTAATTAAGGTTTTGAAAAGTGTTTAAGTTAATTAAATCTTGAAAAATGTTTAAGTTAATTAAATTTTGAAAAAGTATTAAATTAATTGAATTTTGAAAAGGTATTAAGTTAATTAAAGTTTTGAAAAGTGTTTAAGTTAATTAAATTTTGAAAAAGTATTAAATTAATTGAATTGTGAAAAAGTAGTAATTAAGGTTTTGAAAAGTGTTTAAGTTAATTAAATTTTGAAAAATGTTTAAGTTAATTTAGTATTAATTTTAATTTAATTCTAATTTAATTTTAATTTAATTTTAACTTTACAATTTAATTTAATTTTAACTTATAATTTAATTTTGTTTTTATTTAATTTAGATTTAATTTAATTTAGATTTAATTTAATTTATATTTAATTTAATTTAGATTTAATTTAATTTAATTTAGATTTAATAATTTAATTTAGATTTAATTTAATTGAGATTTAATTTAATTTAATTTAGATTTAATAATTTAATTTGGATTTAATTTAATTTAGATTTAATTTAATTTAGATTTAATTTAATTTATTTTATTTTATCCTTAGTCATCTCACCCGATCTAAATTTTCAATCATGGAATCCTATAATATTGTGAGATGAATTAGGTTCAATTTTAGGATTTGGTTTAACTTTGTGTTAGATTCAGGTTTAGCTTTGGGTTCAACAAACAGACATTCGTTGGATAAACTTCTGGCTATGGTGAGTCACCCTGGACATCATTAAAATAACCATGCCTTCGATGTTTTCCAAGTAGTCCTCCCCATTGAACTTAGTACAAAACCATGGTCTAACTGGTTGGGATCCATAAAGGGTAGCTTCGGTCAGTTCCACTTAGCCAAATGTACCAGGTCGAAGCCATATCTTCCTAGACATGCAATGACTAAGCTTCCCCAACGTACTATCATCCAATACTTCACCAGTACCGTGAGTCAAGTTAAACCTAGCCCTTTTTATTCTAACCTTAATTACCCTGCCAGGTAGTCTACTCTTGGTTACCCTTGTCGGGTAGATTAAGTTTTGGAGGTGCCAGCTATTCTGGAGCCTTCCCTTGGATTTTTAAGATTTTGTAAGAATTTAATTCATAAATTTAAATTTACATTTTGAATTAATCTGAATTTTTAGTTTAAATTTTAAATTTAATTTGATTTTTGATTATATTCTTTTTATTAATATAGTTTTTCTACTAGCTCCCCCTGGATCATAGCCTCGATATGGTCTATCGAGGTAATGCATTTGATCCTTGGGGATCCAATATTGACCAAGTCCAGCTTGATTGATCAGGTTGGACTTGGGTACCCATGCTTGGACTGATTTACTATTTGACCTGTTTACTAAGGATAGATAAGATCTATATTTCCTTTTGGTTTTATATCCTAGCCCAGTTTTGTTGTAAACGGTTCTTTGTGTCCCAAGAATTAGGTCAAGGTTCTTGGAGCCCAAAGAAAATGGTTCTAACGTTTTCTCCAAATCCTTGACCTGAGTTTTCAGACTAGAATTTTCTTCCTCAAGTTTTTGGACTTGAGTTGAACTTCCAGTCTGAACTGGGCTAGGAAAGGTCTTGGAGTTAGTCACTTTTTTAATGATTGCTACTTCCTTTAGAAGTGACTTGACCCGAATATTCGATTTTGCTAATTTGCATAATAAATAATTAACTAAATTATTTAGTCGAGGAATACTTACAGCGGGGTCTGGCCCTTTAGAAACGGATACAGATCCGTGGCTTCTTTCCAATTCTGCTTCCGACTCGCTTTCACTCTTGTACACATCGATTTGGTCCCGGGCCATCAGTGCGAGGAGACTCGTCTGATCGAGTTCGTCGTCGGTATCTTCTGAGGATGATTCATCCCATGTCACCTTGAGGGCCTTGTTCCTTCGCTTCTTTGCGTCCTTCTGATTAGGGCAGTTGGCCTTGATGTGCCCCTTCTGGTTGCACCCGTAGCAGATCACCTTGAACTTAGCTTTTGAATTGGGTTAAATCTCCTTGGATTGTACTGCCTTCTTTAGGTCTCTTTTGTTGAAGCCTTTCTTCTTCTTGTAGAACTTCTTCATGAGGTTTACGAGCTCGGTTGTCAGTTCATCGTCTTCATCGTCTGAGTCGAGTTCTTCTTCCAACTTGGGTTAATTCTTCGTCGTGATCTTGGTTCGCGAATTCTGCTGGTACCTGCAAGCAAAGCTACACCTTTCTCGATTGGCTGTGCATTAGTCTGCTCGTGTAGTTCAAACTCAGAAAATAATTCATCTAATTTTATACAAGATAAATCTTTGGAGACTTTGTAGGCATCTACCATTGATGCCCACAATGTACTCCTTGGAAAAGCATTAAGAGCATACCTTATGATATCCCTATTTTCGACTTTTTGCCCGATTTCGTGGAGGGAGTTGAGGATATCTTGAATACGTACGTGGAGTGATCTCATCGTTTCACCTTCTTGCATTTTTAGATTATATAGTTTATTAAACAATAAATCACATTTACTTACTTTGGTGTCTGTGGTGCCCTCGTGCAGTTCTATCAGTTTATCCCACAGCTCCTTTGCGGTTGAAAACGGACCAACACTGTTGAGCTCCTCTTTAGTCAGGCCACATTGGAGGGTGTAGGTCACTTTGGCATCGACTTCCACCTTGTTGATTAGGGATGGTTCCCAATTTTCGTAGGGTGAAGGCTTGCCCGCCTTCGTCGGTTGGTAGTTTCAATCCAGTCTTGACGATCATCCATGTCTCGAACTGGATTTTGAGAAAAGTTTCTATTCGTCCCTTCCAGTGCCCGAAATCTTCTCCGGTGAAGAGCGGGGGACGAACGGTGCTGAAACCCTCTTGTTGGGCCATTGATAGTATGCAAAATAAAAAAATAGAAGAAATGTCCCAAGACTAGGTCTTGGATTAGCAGTGCGGGAAATAAAGTTAAGATTACGATCTCGAGTGGTGTTGCACCAACTTTGAGCAAAAATCGATTCGTAAAATGAATTAGAATGTAGCTATTAAGCTAGACTCTAATTGACTCCGTAAAATCGAAAACACCACGAAAAAAATTGCGTGAGTGGTGGTTGCACCAGATCAACGCGACCCCGCTCTGATACCAATTGTTAGATCGAAAGCGCTAGAGGGGGGTGAATAGCGCTCGTGGCTATTTCACATTTCAGAATCGACTTCGTAAAACTCGACGAGTAATAAGAGTAATAAAGCAGCGGAAAAATAAAAGGCACACAACTCAAACATAGGTCATTTACTTGGTTCGGAGCCTGTGACGACTCCTACTCCAATGCCCGCAGTCGTTGACCGCTTTTGGTGGGCAACAACTATAGAATCGATAAAATTTACAAGAATAACAATTATAGCTCAAAATAAGATAATGATCTTATACCGACAACTAGAGATGAGGAAACGAAGCTCCGGGTCGTCGGGAGGTTGTCGCAGCACTTCGGGATTGTGTCGTTAGCAGCTTTTCGTAGAAGGATCGCTTGGATGATGATGTCTTGAGTGCTGCCTCGAACCCCTCTTTTATACTGTGCTGGAGGTGCCTCCAAGCCTGTCCAAGGCACCTCCAGGCCGCCGAGTCGCACGGGTGGATCAGCACAAGCCTGGTCGCACCTTATCTGGTTTAAGGTGCCTCCAAGCCTCTTCAAGGCGCCTTCAAGCCTTGGTCTAAGGCGCCTCCAGCTTCATTCGAGTCGCCTCCAGCTCCTCTGGACAGCTGGCTTTGGCCACTGTTCCTCCGAGGCTAAACTCTAATTTTTGACCCTGCAAAACATGTTAGTCTGAAAACACATCCTGCAAAACCAAGTTAGCACAGATATTAATCAATATAATATTCTGACAGTCCCCGGACTGTCCGGGTCTGACTTTGGATTTTCGACCGGAAGTCCTAGGTCGACCCGACACCTACTGTTCCCTTTGCAGGGAACGCGTCCTCACCTACTCCACTCAGGAGTTTTACCTGTTGCAGTACGATCCTCTAGATCGACTGGACTTTTGCTCGGCGCTCGATGCTTTCGGACTTTTTGCTGGACTCCCGCTTCCCGACTCATCCAGTCTTCCACCTGGTTCGCGACACCAAGACTTTCTACCTAAGGTTATCACCCCCTAAGACTTTTGCCTGAAGCCCTTGACCCGCCAAGACTTTCCGCATAGGGTTACCGCCCCCTATGGCCTAGGGTTACCACCCCCTAGGGTTTTCCACCTGCCTAACCGCAGCTAGGACTTTTGCCTAAGTACCACTTAGGACTTTCCTGCAAGCTCCATGAACCTTGTTAAATAACAACATAACCTTAACTTTGAATTCCTTTGTCATTATCAAAATAACGGTTCGATCGTCGGATGCTTCCTGCACCAACAGAGACTATTCCACTTAATCCACAGAGTCAAGTAATCCCTTTTCCTCAAAGATTAGTGATGCTAAAGAAGGATGAAGAGTTGGGAAGATTTTTGGACAAAGTTAAAGAAATCTGTGTGGAAGTCCCTTTGATTGACGCAATCCTGTAAATGCCAAAATTTGCCAAATTCTTGAAGGACATCATGTCGAATAAAAGAAGAAGGGGAGACATTGAGACCATTGCACTTACTGGGGAATGCATGCTTTGTTTGAAAAGAACATTTCCCCGAAACTTAAAGATCGAGGAAGCTTTTACATTCCTTGTAATATAGGATCTGAATTTATAGAAAAAGTGCTTTGTGATCTGGGGGCAAGTGTTAGCCTCATTCCATACTCAATCTGTAATATATTAGATCTAAAAGACATGAAACTTGACACTTCAATTAGCTGATCATTCTTGCAGATATCCTATGGGCATTATTGAAGATGTGCTGGTAGAAGTTGGTGGGATTATAATTCCCATAGATTTCGTGGTTCTGGACATGGTAGAGGACCCGAAGATTCCAATCATATTGGGAAGACCCTTCCTTGCCACAGCTGGAGCAATAATTGATGTTAAAAACCATAAGCTTTCATTGGTAATCGATAAGAAAAGGTTGGAATATGATTTATCTAATGCTTCTAACCATGTCTCTTCTTTCTTATTAAGTGTTCGCAGCGTGGCGGATGCTTATCAACTTGAGGATTGGAATTTCCATCCTCATGGGAGGCCACCGGACGTGGAACATGATCCAGCGAGCAATATTGGGAGGAGGCCTCCCAATAAAAATGAGAAATATATCTGCCCTCCTAGGGCAAGAAAAATATGAAAAGATCAAGGAGAACAGTATAGCTAAAGACCCTAAACAAGCGCTTCTTGAGAAGCAACCCAAGGGTTCCTTTAAAATTTTTTCAGTTTCAGTTTTTCATTTCATTAGTTAGTACTTTTAAAATTGTTTTTACTTTTGTTTTCAGGTTGTTAATTTGCTTCCATGAGCTGGCCATGACTACTTTATGGGCATGGAAGCGTTGGAGAAGTTGGGAAGGAGTAGAACTATCCTTTGGAGCAAAACAGAGCTTGGTCGTGTATCATACACGACCATGTGGAACCTACAGAAAAGGAAGATGCATCGGTCGTGTCTATAATACACGGTCGTGTAAGAACTGCCGAGAAGAAGAACTACCCGGTCGTGTACCAGACATGACCGTGTAATGGTTCCAGAAGAGGAGATGTGCTTGGTTGTGCCCCACACACGACTGTGTAATAATCCAGAGGCCGATTCTGCACTGGCCATGTCATCCAACACGATCGTGCAAGGTTTCCTGAGAAGGAGGAGGAAGAAGTCGTGTCCCAGACACGGCCGTGCGAGCTGGACCGAGAAGAAAACGACTGTGGCCTTGCCAAATGGCACGACCGTGTCAACCAACCCGGGAAGGAGGAGGTTGGGGCCGTGTAGATCTACACGACCCGTGTGAAGTGTTATTCCCTAGCTGTGTCTAGAAGACACGGCAACCAGGCCGTGTCGACCACACACCCCACATTCTCAAAAACATCCTTTTCTCCCAAACTCCCTTTTTCTTCAACCTTTCTCTTAAACCTTCTCAGATCTAGATCTCAAACTCTTTCATCTCCATAAACTTCATCAAGATCTAGACTTTTCTCTTCTCATATATCCAAGATCTCCAACTCCTTAGCCAAAGATCTTGTTTCTCAAGATCTATTCCTTCAAGATCTGACTTCTCCAAACAAAAATAGCACCTTTCACCACTTAATCTTGACGACATGTCCAATATTTTGAAGAAACTTCGCAAGGGAAGTGGTGGATTGAGCAGAGGGAAGGAGCCAACAAAGGAAAAAGGGAAACAACCAATAAAAGGCAAAGGAAAGAGGATAGCACGCGACGAAGGTAACGACAATGAATTCAATATCGTTTTTAGGAATGCAGATCATAAATCTAGATTTGAGATTCTTGTCAATAGAAAGATTGTGTGCACACATTATATGGATCCAACTGTTCTAGACATGTTAGGAATTAGAGATGATGTAGATTAGATGATTGGGTTCCTAGATTGGGATGATATTTTGTACACACATCTACCTACATATCTTCGCATTATTTTGGAGTTCTTGAGTTCACTAGATGTTCACTTTGCCAATTAAGATGACTATGTTGGCAAGATAACTGTTAGGCTTATGAATCAAGAATTTAAGTGGACATTTAGTGACTTTAACACTTGTTTTGGATTGTCTACCGATAATTCTTTTTTTCCCTCGTCCACCTCTTCAACCATATTGATTTCATCGGGATGATGAAAAGTTTAAGTCTTGGGGGGGTGGCTTGTAACTTGAAAAATTTTCTGTAATTTTTGCATTCTCTATTTTTGTTTTGCATTTGTTTTGTTTTGTCTAGATTGTTTTTGTTAATCACTTGACTATCTTTTGAAAAAATTCTGTGGCATCCCCATTGAAGAAAACATCAAATCCTCACTTTTATGCTTACTTGTCCAAACGTAAAATTGTTAGCACGTTCTTTATCTTGATTCATGATATTGTAAATGATGCTAGTATGTTTAATGTACTTCTTTTCTCTATCTTAAGTAGCATGATGTGAGCTAAGTATCATATGGAAATAAGTTTGAGTTTTGGCTTAACCTTAAGGATCTTACCTTCACTTCACTTTACTTGAACTCAAATAGTTGATATCATTGAAATAGTTATGATCCATCCTATTTGTTTAGTTCTTGGTTTCCATGGTAATTTCTCAAACTTCATCTTGGTTACTGGATGAGGCTCGAATCTTGAAAAGCTCATTTGGAAAAATCAAAATATCCCAACTTATGTGCCTATGAGCTTATGTGTTTAAGTGTTGCACAATGCAATCACTTAATGTAAAAAAGGGTGCATGAAAAAAAAGTGAAATGAAAAAAAAAGTATTGAAAAAGGGATATAAAAAATAGTTGTCGTGAGTGGAAACTAGCTAGTCAACCCTTTGAGACCGAGTTAGGTTACTGGGGAAATGACTCCTATGGTTCTCTTGATATTGAGCACGCCTTTGAGACCTTGGGTTGATTGAGAAATATGAATCAAGTGTGTGGCAGGTAAGTGCCTATCACCGAAAATGTAAGATACCGTAAAATTAAATAATAAATATTATTGGACGAAAAATCTTATTGGATTTTTCTGAAATTTTTAGAAATTTTTCGGGATTTAAACGGAGTCCGTATGACCCGTTTTGAGGGGATGGATTCGGGGTACAGTGAAAGCCTGTTTGAAATACCCCTTAAATAGGAATTGATTGAGGAATAAACTTAAGGTTAATTAAGTTAACCTAACTTTAAATCCCTAAATTCCCGATCTTTTCTCCCCGAAACCCCTTCTTCGCCCGAAACCTTTCTTCCCTCTCCGGCGATTCCTCCTCGCCCGATCGCCGACTGTCGCAAGCTCACCACCGCCGGCAGCGGTCTTCTCCAGTGTGCCTCAGCCGACCCTTCAGGTCGAGGATGCCGCGATTCCTTTTCCTCTCCTCTCCGATTCCTCCCTCGCTGTCGCGCCACCGTCTTTGGCATCTTGATCGCATCGACGCACCGCCGATGCCGTGTAGCCACCGAGCCTCCCTTCTCCTCCGCTGACTGCCCGAGTCCATCTAGCCACTGTCTCCCTTCACCGAGTGCTTTCGTTTGCGCATATGGGTCTTCAGCCGTGAGGGGAACCCGTGCCCTAGCTGCTTCCCGTGGATGGCCATTGCGTCTCCTCATCACCGGATTTTGGATCGAGGAGGCCCAACGTTTCCTCTTCACTGGATCTTGGACCAGAGGAGGACTCTTTCATCTACATGACTATATTGCTAGGTATCGGATTAAGGTAAGGCTTTGTCAAGAAATTCTATGAATTCAAGGATCCTGGTGTAATTGGATTTAGATGTGATGATCTACCTGTTCTAGATTAGAGGAAGCATCGGATCAGGGTAATGTGGTCTTTCCTTGTTGCCGGTCATTGCTCTCTCCACTTCATGAAGCTGTGGAGGTCTCAACTTAAGAGTGAGTGATCTATTGAGGTTTGTAGAGCTCTGTTTGATAAGGAATTTAGTAAACTAATTATTCCACGGCTAGGTTCTGTGTTGATTTAGGATTGAAATGGTGTAGGGAATCTCTTTGTGGCTGTTGGCAGGGGATTATGGTGCTGTGAGCTGTTGAATATGCTGCCAAACCTCAAGGTAAATGACTTCCATTTAGGTTTTTCTGTTGGATTTAGTAGTGTGTTGCTAAACCTGGTTCTTATAGGATGATAGGGTTTGTTTTGTTGAGATATGTTAGCAAGTATTGTTGCATCCATGTGGATATTAGATTAGGGATGTGAGGTTGGAAACTATGGATATGAGTGAGAATATAGAGGTGAATCATGTTGGAGTTTGTGATTGATTGAGGTTTGTATTGGGTGGAAATTTGTGGATATGATGATCGGTTGATGTAGATTGTTATGTGATCATTCTTAGGATCATTGGTTTGGTTAGTTGTAGATGATGATGTTAGGTTGTTGTGGATTTATGATGAGTTTGGATTAGTGAGTTTTGGATTGATTAATAGATTGTGGATTATGTTTGGATCTAGAAGGAGTTGAATTAAGGAATTAGATAAGTTACTTCGATTAGGGTTTTCCCTAATTAGATTGGGAAGTTTATTTAGCTATTTGCTACCTATGTAATTAGCTAAATATATATTATGTGATCACAGGACTTGGATTCGGGATGAGTGCCTCGACGCGGGATTATTTGGCACGATCGACAGATAAAGGCGGATATTTCTTCCTTGCCTCTATGTAGATTTTATTGAGCTTAGTGCATGGTTTTATGTGATGGTTTAGGATGCTTTATCTTATATCGTGTTCGTTTGTTGCTTTCCTGCTTGATACCGATGCTTAACCCTTGTGATGATCTATTTAATTCTTATACAGTCTACACTTTGGATTATCTATACTCTGTGGTATTTGTGTACATGTAGAGTATGTATGGTAGGGGTTACTTCGTTGGTGGTATTCATATGAGGCTTGTCCATTCATATGTCGTGTATACTTCTGTCTGGTGTGATGATTGGAGTTGTGTTGATTGTATGTCTATGGTTTATACCCATATTTGATGTGTTTTTACTGGAGGATACATGTTGATTGTACACGTGGGGTTGTGTAGGTGTGTCTGTTGGGGTAATTGGAGATTTTTGGTTGACTATGCATGTGTAGTGATATACATATGTTTGGTGGGATATATGGAGGTATCATGATGATTATACTCATGTTGTGGGGTACTTAGGTGGATTTACAGTTGCATGGATGATGACAGTGTCCGTATCATGATTATATATATATATATATATATATATATCATGTTCATCATTCATGGCATACTGACGACTATTGTCTCCCTTGTAGTTGAGAGGGTTGTCAGTCTTTTATAGCTGTCCATTCGGCCACTGATGGAGAGTGGTAGTTTGGAGTGGAGCTAGTCCTGTCGCGCTTACTCAGCTGCTCAGTGTTCTGTCAGCCTCGACCACTCTGGAGTAGTTAGTCTTGAGGGTACAGTAGTCAGAGGGCTAGAGATGTGAGTGGTTAGGGACCCTTAGCTATGTAGTTATATAACTACTTAGCTGACCGTCCGCTTATAGCGGTGCTTGTACTGGAGGCTAGTACGGTTTGTCACGGACCCAAGCCTCTCGGCCATACAGGGGTCGTGGTGTCTAGAGAGGTGGCGGGGGTGACCATGGAGCATGCATGCACATTGGCATTTGATGCGCGGTGCATCTTTGGAGATATATTTGCATACATGCCTAGTAGATACTAGTTGCATGTGTTTGTGGTATGTTGCATTTGTTTGCGATATGATTGTTGCATATGGTTGTCATGCTGCATACATGTCATTTATTTTACATGTATTTGCAGTCGTATTTATATTGCACAGGTGTCACGGGTATGTCTGTTGCAGATCCAGTGAGGTTACTGATCTTGGTACCTTGCGTCGATTTCAGATTGGGTATGTATTTACCATTATGTCAGTAGTGGTTTGTGAAGTTTGTATGTCAGTTATGATTATGTCGGGTTATTACGTCAGGTATGTTCAGATGCATTGATTATGATAGTATGATCATGTTCTTTGTTTCCCTACTGAGACTGTATACTTTTGATCTCCATGTTTTGTTTATGGACCATGCACTATCTTTTCTATTACCCGCTGAGTTACCTATACTCACCACCGCATGTATATCTTTATGTTTTCAGGTAGATGGTTGGAGTGTCGCTCGGAGTATCCTGTCTGCCGGGTCCTACGTCACATCCGAAGATCGTGATTGTTTTCTTTTGTATATTCTTTTCTTATTTTTGACATTGTATTTGTGTATAGTCATGTGGCTATCTTATGATTTTGGTGTTGTATTTGTTGTATAAAGCCTAGCCGGCTAGCAGTGTGTTGATTGTGTTGTATTGGGCTTTCCGTTTTCGTTTTTCCGCTGTGTTGGTTTTTAGTACAGCCGTGTGGGCTGTTTTATATATAACTGCGTGGTTGTGATTGTTTCATTCCAGCCGTATAGGCTGTTATTATAACTGCGTGGTTGTGTATATAAATATTCCAGCCGCATGTGGCTGATGTATTTTACTTGTATTGATGCTTCAGATTGTCACCGGTACAGGGGAGATGCTGCCGGATTTTTGTCTGGTAGAGACTCCTTTGGGGGCGTGACAGAAAATATTAGGAACTCAATTGGATGATGAGTTGGCTAGGACATAGATTGAAAACTTAAAGAGTTTGGGTTACTTTGCACTGTGCACAAGATACTTATGCTTAAGCCATACTTGAGTTGTTTCCATGATCATGCTCATCAATGAAACTTTTTGATAGAGTTAGGAATGTGCACTAAGGATTATGATGCATTATTGAATACATGAATCTTGATTGTGGCATTTTGCTTGAGGACAAGCAAAGGTTTAAGTCTGGGGGTGTGATGTGAGTAAATTTTATACACTTGTTTAGCATATTTTGACACACATTCTTATGTTTTGTACATGCTTTGTCTATGCACTTTCATGCTTCTTGCTTTTCTTTTAGCATAAATACTTTTCTTTGTTTGGAGATCTGCTCTTGTGCATTTTGTGCTTTCAGGAGTCAAATTTGGTGAAGAATCGATGTCCGGCGCTGATTCTATGATCAAACGGAGGAAAAGGACTTGGGCAATGATTGCCACACAGCCTTGCAAAGGGGAATGATCCCGACCGTGTGGTGATGAGGGGGTGTTTAGCAGCAACAACAAAGGGGAGTGGCCTGGCCGTGTGAAGTCACACGGCCGTGCCACCTTTCTTCAGCCAATCAGTGCACGGCCGTGTATAATTACATGACCGTGTATCCTTTCCAGTGACCAAAATTGGCATGGCCGTGTGTGTTACATGACCATGCAACACATCTAGAGGCGAGCATTGGCAAGGCCGTGTGGTTTCACACGGCCATGTAAGCAAGCAGATGTGGAACATGGCATGGCCGTGTGAGGATGTAACACCCCAGCCTCCTCACTACTAGTCTGTAAGGGTGGAGCGCTACCGGACTACTAACTTATCTTAACTAATGTTGCTCACATGAAAATATCTATGCTTAAAACTCTCAAAAACTCAAAACATGCAACTGATAGCAGCGGAAAACATGCATGCAACCATTATACAACTCAGATAATAGGTCTAATGTGCAAAACAATCTTAATAAATTCTTATGCTAAATCCCAAGGCTTCTATAGTCCAGGCATCACACACATCATCGAACACCTCCTTGTCGCCTTCCTTTGCTATAGCTTTTCCTTTCCTTTATCTGCAGTAAGAGGAAATGCAACTATAAGCAAAATTGCTTAATAAGCGCTATCTAACTCACAAAACTCGAATATGCATGTGACTGGAAGAAATATAGAAACTGAATGCTCAAAAGAAGATATTACTCATGCTCATCTAATAGCAAAAGAAACATAGCATACTGAAATACTAAACATGTAAGTAAATCTAAACAACATGTCAGCATACAAGAAAACTAAACTTGCTGAATTTTAAACTTATGTGAAGCTTATTTTACTTGTTTAAAAACTTATACTTTAATACTTCAAAATAATAATCAATCTCTTCTTGGGCCCAGGCGTAGTACCAAAGTGCGCTCCCTAATAGAGATTGAGGTAGCGAGCCACCAGTCCTATGAGGGTAAAGACCTCGTCTTACCAGGGCTAAGACCTCGGAATTGGTCACCTGGATTTGTTTAACGACAACCTCGGAAGTCGGGTACTAGCCTTTCAAAGTAAAATATCTTAATTACTTCTTCTTTAAATGCCTTGGCATTTTAATAAGCACCTTGTGTGTCAAAATCCCTAAAGTCTCGACTTTGGGATCTACTTAAGGCCTTGGCCTTTTTCTTTCTTTCCTTTATCTTTCTTTTAAAACTTAAAATACTGATAGGGAACTCAAAATCTGGAACTGAAATGCTTAATGAAAAATCTGCATTGCAAGGCATATTAACAATCTGGAATGCATATTAAAAATCTGCACTAATGCTTAACAGGAATCTGCACTAATGCTTAACAGAAATCTGCACTAATTCTTAACAAAAATTTACACTTAAAGCTTAACAGAAATCTGCACTAATGCTAAAGCACGAGTTACTTAAAGAATCTGCACTAAAATTCTACACTACAAGGAGATCTATACTGCACTAAAATTCTACACTACAAGGAGATCTAAACTGCACTAAAATTCTGCACTACAAGGAGATCTAAACTACATTAAAACTTCCACATTGATTTCAATTATTTCAGTTTCCCCACTCATCTAGTGTCAACAACTGCTTTCTAAACTTTCTGTTTCATCATCAACATGATCCATTTATAATTAGAAGAATATTTATTGACTCTAGATACAAGAAATCTAAAACTGAATTCAATAGCTTAAACGTATTGGAACCAATGCTATAACCTTAGGTTAGACAACCTGACATTCCTTTTACATTCTCATTCACCCATTCAGGTCTGTAATGGTTTCATAGCAATCTCAATATTAAGAATACATCAACACTTTAGAGCAAGTCAAATTATCAAGAGCACGTTCACCCACACACACCCTTGAGATTTCATAACAAAACCACTAACATGCACCCAACAAAACTTTATAACCAATCCACTAACATGAACTCCAAAGCTGTGTAAACCTACCAACGCTAGAAATCAATAGTACTTAAAGCTCCTAACATCTCAAGAACAAACTCCAAAACGGTTTCCAAAAGTTAATAAAACTCCTTTACAAACTCTATTCCATATGGACAACTGGAAGCAAAATACTGAAAACAATTTAACAAGTTCATCTAAACTTCAAAAACATCATTAAGAAATAGTTATAACCTTGTAACTGATCCATAATCTGTTCACAGAATACCATAAGCATTCACAAACAAAACTGAACATCACCTGGAATTCACACATCAAAACAGAAATACAGAAATACGTTCCTGCTTCAGTGGAAACTTGAATCTATCCCTAGCTTATGAACCATCACAACAAGAACTCAGAACTTGCTTACCCATTTCTATCCAGAAACCAAACCAATCGAAAACCAATCGAAGGAACTACTCTTACTACAGGTGAGAGCACTTAACTTGCTTCTTGGACTCACAACCGAGAACAGGAGCTGCTAGGGTTCGGAGAAAACTCGAGTTTCCGGCTCTTCCTCGTGCCCACGAACTCCCCTCGACAAGGAGATCGTAATGGTGGAGAAAACCCCTCGGAGAACACCCTTGGCCGACCGCCGGAGACGAAGCCCTAGCTTCGTTCTTCGATTCCGCCCAAGAAATCGCCGTCGCACGCGAGAGAAGGAGAGAAAAGAGTTTTAGGTCACGGGAAATACAACATCAACTTATCCCTTTATAACTCCAATATTTTGTTAACTATCTACCACATAAACATTTTTCGCTATCTTTTCTAAACAGCACGGCCCGCTTGGGCACTTGGCTATCGCGCTTCGCTTAAGATTCGGGTCGGGCCGGAGGTCGCGGGTTCGAACCTCAGCCGAAACCCTTTTATTCCTAATTATTTTCTGTTTCCTATTACTGCTTAAACTAATTTCGCTATCTATTTTATCAGCACGGCCCTGCTGGGTTCCTGGTCATTCGAGACAACTTAAGGCTTTGCTTAACCAGAGGTCTCCGGTTCAAACCTCGGCTTAACCTTTTTATTTTTACAACTTGTTTCTTTTGGTAAAAATACCAAACGAACTCCAAAAATTACATAAAAATACTCTAAAAATTCCTAAAAATCTCTAGAATATTTCTAAAGCATTTCTAAATATTTTTAATTACTATTAGGACTTGTAATGAGGAATTTTGGGTTGTTACAGAGGATCACACGGCCGTGTGACCCTAGCCGAGAGGAGGATTGCCCACGCCGTGTGGATCTCACACGGCCGTGCCCTAGGCCGTGTGGTGCCCATTTGCCCCCTCTATATATAGAGCTTCTTCCCTTTTGAAAAGGGGGGCTCTCCCTTTGGGGAGATCTGTTCTTAGGGCGATTTCCAGCCATTCAAGGAAGGATTTCTGTCCAAGATTCGACTCCAAGAGCGAAGGATTGGTTCCGAAGATCAATCATCGTAACGAGATAAGCGTTCCTTTCTATTCTCTTGCTCTTGGATTGGAATGTCTTGGATTTTCTTGTCTTTGATCCTTTCCCCATTCTTTATGGAGTAGATTTCTTATTCTAGGAAGGAGGGAGTATTTGTGATGTAATTTGATGTAAGATTTAATGGATTTTCCATCTTCTTGATTCAAGGATATTTCTATGTTTTGTATCAATCAATCTTGTATTGGATTGTTGTGGTTTGTGCCTAATTCCCATTCTTGATTGGTTGTTTGTATCTCTTGTGGAATCTTGTAGAGGGATTCGCTAAATCATATGACCGAGGGGCGTCGCGATAGGGCTGCCCCGCTAACGGACCTTTTAGGGGTAAAATAAGAACTTGCAAAGAAGTAGGACGGATTGATGTGCTTAATTCTATATCTTAATGTGAATTAATTAGGGATGTGTTTCTATGTCGTATGACCGATGGGCGTCGTGACAGGGCTACCCCGTTAATGGACCTCATAGGGATTCATAACTCTTTGATTGCTTAGGGTTTAGATATGAGTTGTTAACCGATGTTTCTGCAGAAAACAACCGGTGACTTCTTATGAATACATTGCAATTGAGGGCAAGGTTTGGTAGATTATATTACATCAATGATTATCACAAAGAAACCAAGACTCCTAGAATCTCTATAAAACTAAATTTCTGCATTTATCCCTTACCTCTGATCTTAGTTGTAAATGATCTTTTAATTGTTTGTTTAGCTAATTCGCTTTGAAACATCTTTAGTGCTTATAACCAGTCCCTGTGGATATGATATTTTTTATTATTACTAACGACGTAACCGTACACTTGCGGTGCGTAACAAGTGACCCGCACTCACCACCGTATTTGGGTATTTTTTCCTCAGATAGTGTAACGACCACCCTTCTTACTACTCTACTACTCTCTAAGGATGACCGTTACTTAACTACTAACTCTACTTAACCGGTATGATTAAAAATCACATGGAAACCCTACCGAAAAATTCCGGCAGAGCCTCCCCTGTACCGGTGACCATAATCATTAATACATAACATAATATACACAGCCACAGGCGGCTGGAACACATATCAAACACATAAAAGGAATAACATCACCACGCAGTTTAATGAAATCAAATCATGCCAGTAATGAATAGCGGAAACAAAATAAAAACATACAATTAACTAACAGCGGAAGACTAAATGACTCATCTAATACATTCTTAATAAATGGCAATCTTAATAAATTCTTAAACTAAGTCCCAAGGCTTCCATAGTCCTGGCATCACACACCATCCGCGCCACCTTGTCGCCTTCCTTGCTAAATCTTTTCTTTTCCTTTATCTGTAGTAAGAGGAAGTGTAGTCTATAAGCAAAATTTGCTTAGTAAGTGCTATCTAACTCACAAAATCACGAATGTTCATGTATACGAAAAGAACTAGAAACTATATGCTCTAAAAAGAAATAAAGCATAAACATAACTGCTCATGTCAAACTAATAGCAAAGAAAAGCTAAAGAATCTACTCATGTAATTCTAATAGTTAATCATGCTGCTCATCTAATAGGTAAACATGAAAACTACTCATCTACTAGATAAACATGGTAGAATAAGGAACTAAACTTACTGATTTTTAGAACCACATGGAACTTATTTCATTTGTTCTAACTTAATCTTTAACACTTTGTGTTTATGTAAAACTCGTTTTACTTGTTCAAAAACTTATACTTATAATACTTCAAAATAATAATCAACTTCTTCTTGGGCCCAGGCATAGTACCATCTTATGCGCGTTCCCTAATAGGTTGGGGTAGCGAGCCACCAATCCTAAAAGAGCAGACCTCGGTCTACCAGGGCTAAGACCTCGGAATTGGACACCTGGATTTGTTTAACGACAACCTCGGAAGTCGGGTACTAGCCTCTTCTTAAAAGTAAAATACTTATAATCTTACTTACTTCTTCTTTAAATGCCTTGGCATTTTAATAGGCACCTTGTGTGCCAGAATCCCTAAAGTCTCGACTTTTGGGATCTACTTAAGGCCTCGGCCTTTTCTTTCTTTTCTTAATCTTTCTTATACTTGTTAATACTTTTAAAAGAATGTTTCTTTAAAAAGAAACTGAAATGTTTAAGCAAATTCTAACTTTAAAATGCTTAAACCAAAAATCTGCCTACTATGCTAATAAAATTCTGCATATTATACTTATGAAAATCTGCATACTATACTTATAAAATCTACATATGAAATGCTTAATAAAATCTGCTCTAAGATTGGAGTTCTGCATATTGAGGTAACAAGGAAACTCAAATCTGTATGCTTAAATGGATGGTAGCAAAGAAGCTTATCTAAACCACCTGCTAGAGTAAAGAACTCACATTTGCATCCTAGAATGAGTATATCTAGAAAACATATCTAAACCTCAAATATGTATACTTGAATGAAAGTAGCATATCTAAACCTCAAATCTATATACTTGAAATAAGGACTACAGCTTTAGTTGTTCCATAATTCCAAACCTCCTAAGCAGGTAGGTGAAGCAACAACATTAAACCTCAATAGTGCAGTAACATTCAAATATCATAAAATCGATGGATCACAACTACACAAATTTAGCTAACATGAGGTAAACTTCAACTCTACTCATTCTACAATCTTACTCCTATAGTCATGATAAAGAGTTATCTGAACTAACAATTACCCTATCTAGAAGAAAGGTTTGTCATTAAACAAATATTGTACCAACATTTAGGGCCATCTAGAAAGAGTAGAAATCATGCTCAGAATTGATCTAAAATTTAACTCTCTTTTCTCATCTTCTAAACTAAACTTCTACTCTGAAGTTACTACTTGCATATCTAAAACACTCACATACTTCTCACCTGTTAAATTCATTACATCACTTCAAATCATCTTTTAGTCTTAATACATGATACTCACCAAAACAACTTATTAAACCAAATCTGAATTTCCAAATCTAGCAAATTCTGATTAAAAACTCCATGGCAACAACTTCAAAACTAACCGAACTTGATATAAGCCAACTGTCTTCCAAAAACAAGAACCCACAGCATGCTACTGAAACCAAAACTATACATTAAATCTGTACACTTTCTCATGTTAATTGTCTAATAGCCAAATTTGACCGGATTGCTTAGGAAAATTTCTGAACAGAAGCTACTTGTGCCCCTTTCATAGCACAACTTGACTTGCACATTAAGATCACAAACAAAACAGAATCCAACAAAATCTAAAGCAAGCAACTCATGACAGCAATCAATCCCAATCAACGAAGGAAGCTAAAACCTAAATCAAATCTGTCCTTCATGCCTAAACTGAACTAATTCTTCTCTTCTTTCTTTAGGGTTCACGGCAGCAAACAAAAACAAGTTTCTTCACGGCAAAACTCAAGGAAACAAGGAAACACCAAAGCAAAATCGAAGCAACTCTTACCGTAGGTGAGTAGCGACTTACCTTGGGTTTCTTGGACTTACAGCCGAAGAAGAAAGCTTCCAATGCTTCTAGGTCTTGCGGAGGATCTCGCAAACTCGCCCTCTTCCTCGTGCCTACTGTTCCTTCTTGACGAGAGGAGCTCGAATCCGAGAAGAACTCGCGGAGAAGTCCCCGTTGGTCGATCGTCGGAGAAGCCCTAGCTGCAGCTTCTGCGTTTTCGCCCGCAACGCCGTCGCGAGAGAGAAGAGAAAGGGTTTGGGAGAAAATTAATTTCTCTCTTAACTTATCCCTTTTTATAACCTAGGGTTATTTCTGTTATCAACTATACCTTAAATAATTTTACTATCTATTCTTAAACAAAACCGCCCGCAGCACACTTGGTTAGCCAGGTTTTAACCAAGTCAAAGATCTCGGCTTCGAATCCTCAGCCGCGCACTTTTATTTCCAATTTATCTTACTGTTCCTAACTACTACTTAAATATATATCGCTCCATATATGATTAACAAAACGAGCATAGCTCGGCTGCGTCAAGTTAAAACCTGGTTCGGGTCTGAGGTCTTGGGTTCAAAACCTGGCTTCAACATATATATATATTTTATTATTTTTTAAAACTTCTTCCTCTTGGTAAAAATACCAAACGAACTCCAAAAATTGCATAAAAATATTCTATAAATTCCTAAAAATCTCTAGAATTTTTCTAAAGTATTTCTAGATTTTAATAAGGTCTTTTAGGACTCTAAATCATGAAATTTGGGGTGTTACAGATAGCAGGTAATGATTATGGAGTCACTTGAAGTATCCTGTCTGCTAGTCTCACGTCATATCAGAGAATGGTCTTTGCTTTTATTTATGCTTTTATTACATTTCTTTGGTTTTATATACTTGGCATTGTAATAATTTTATCGTGGATTTGATGTTTAGCATTGTGACTACTTTTGATGTTTCTGATAGTTGTTGTGTAAAGCCTAGCTAGCTAACAGTCTTTTGTTTTAGTTTATGGATTTTCCTTTAGTTTTTCACTGTGCTTTTAGTACAGCTGTGTGGCATGTTTATTATACAATTACGTGGTTATGATCAATTGGTTCTAGCCGAGTGGGCTATGTATATAACTGTATGGTTGTGTATGTTCCAACCGTGTGGGCTATTGATTATAGCTTGTGAGTAGCCTTGTGGCATTGTATATATGTTTCAATTGCCCCTGTTATAGGGGAGATGATGTCCGTTTGTTGGGCAGGGAATCCTCTGGGGGCGTGACAGATAAAATCAACATATTTCTCAATAAAATATTTAATAATATAGATAAAATCAACTTAAATAAATCTATCCTTAAGAAAAATTCAACTAATACTCTATCCAATAATAATTTAATCAATTCAAACCTTAAAATAAACTTAAAACCAAAAAATGACAAAGTCAATATAGATCTAGATAAGGTTAATATATTTCTTGACAAAGTATTTTGTAATCTAGATCTAGAAATCTCTACTTAAACTAACAATTTAAATATTAAAGATAAGATCTTAAACAAAGATAATTCAATCAATTTAAAATTTAAAATTAATAAAAATTTAAATCTTAGGGATAAATCTATAGATAGAACTAATTTGATCAAACAAAAATTAAATCATACTAATTCAAAATCAACAAATAATAAGAAGTCAAATATTAAAAATAAACCTTTAAAGAAAAATAATTTAAACAATTTAATTAATTCACAATTAAAAATTAATAAAAACTTAAATATTAAATGTAATAGGTTAAATAAAGATAATTCAAATAATTTAATAAATTTTAAATTTAAAGACAATTTAAATCTTAATAATAATTTAACCAACCTAATTAATTCAAAATTAAAAACTTAAATTGAACATAAATTACAAGTAATTAAACCTTCACTAAAACCTAATTAATCTTAACTAAAACATAACTCAAGTTCAATAATTTAGGAGATGCATAAAATTAGTTGGCACCTCCAAAATAATAGTTTACACGGCTAGGTAATTAAGGACTAGTTTAATAAGGGACAAAAAGTTTAATTTAACAAATAACACAAGAAGTTTTGGATGATAGTAGGTTAGAAAAACTCTGTCTATGCATATTTAGGAAAGATATGGCTTCGACTTGGTATATTTAATTTAGTGAAATTAACTGAAGCTACCCCTTATTATCCTATCCGGTTAGACCAAAGTTTTATACTAAATTCAGTGGATAGGACTATTTAGAAAAATTTGAAGGCGTGGTTACTCTAATGATGTCCAAGTGACTCATCACATCTTAAAAGTTTATCCAAATAATGTTTGTTTGTTAAACTCAAAGCTAAACTTGAATCTAACACAAAGTTAAACTAAACCCTGAAATTCAACTTAACTCATCTCATAAAATTACAGAATTCCCTGATTAAAAATATAAATCGGGTGAGATGGCTAAAGATTTAATTCAAATTCAATTTCAATTTCAATTTCAAATTAAAATTATAAATTAAATTAAAATTAAATAAATTAAAATTAAATTAAGATTAACCTTAAATTAAATTAAAATAAATTAAAAAAATTTAAAACATTAAAATAAATTAAAATAAATACTAATATTAATTTAATTTAATCCTAAAATCAAAATTGAATTAAACATATGTTAATTAGCATATTACATTATTTTAAAAATCCTTTTAGAAATCATTTTAAAAATCCTTTTAAAAAATTATTTTAAAAATTAATTTTAAAAATTATTTTTAAAATCTTTTAAAAATTTACTTTTAAAAAATTATTTAAAAAAACCTTTTAAGATTACTTTTAAAAATCCTGTTAAAATATATTTTAAAAATTCAACAAATATTTAAATCAATTAAAATTTAATTAATTTAAACTTTAAACTGAATTAAATAATTAACAAGTAGATAATTAAAACTTAATTGAATTAAAAACTGAAAATATTAATTTAAACTTAAATTTAATCTAACCGTAATGAAGAAGTTATCTCAACATTAATTTGACTAAAGATTTAACTTAACTTGATTAGTACCTTAATTTATCGTAATTAAAATATTAATTTTACTCTAATTCACTTTAAATTATGTGGGATCGTAAAGTGCTAGAGGGATTTGGGGGGGGGGGGGTTGAAAAACTTTAAGTAACTACGCAGCAGAAAAGTAACGACACAGAAGCAATGCTAACACTTTTTGGTTACTTGGTTAGGAGCTTGTGTCGACTCCTACTCCAAGGCCCGCGATCATTGATCACTTTCGGTGGGAAATCACTATAAGCTCGAGAATCTTTACAAATAAGTAAATATAAGTATTGAACTTAAAAGATTATACCGACAAAACAAAAGATGATGGAAGTAGTCGTCTGTCACGCCCCAGGTAGTCCCTGTCCGAAGAAATTTCGGCAACATCTCCCCTGTACGGCGGACAATATGAATCTCAGTATACATATATCTATACCTCGGCCACACTCGGCCGGAACAATACAATACAAATAAGAAACAAACCACGCAGTTTATATCAATATTCCACACAGCTCAACATATAATCAATCCACGCAGTTTAATAAGGAAGAACGATATAAAACCAACAAAGATATACGTACACATCCTACTCCACTACAACGAAGAAAACAAATCCACGAAGTAGTGTGAAAATCTGCAGCGGAAAACAAAAGCAGCAAACCCAAAGGTTCGACATAAAGTCCACAATACAAACCCACAATACAAGTATATAAGATGCAAAAGCAAAATATAATCCGACAAAGAAAATCCTCGCGATAATGGGGCTAGCGACTGGAATATCTCCCGACGGCCTCAACCTGAAAAATAGTAACAACGGGGTGAGTTCAAGAACTCAGTAGGTAAACCAATAGACATGTACAGCAATATATATCCACCAGTAATAGCCTAAGGTACAGTCTCCTAAACCATGGGATCAAGAGTACAGTTCTCTAACCATACAACCTACGGTATAGTCTCCTAACAGAATAACAGATATGCATAGCCGAAATAAACTGTAGTAACCAGCAATAGGCATAAAGTACAGTCTATAGCAAGAATAACAAGAAAATGCATAACTGTAATAAACTGTACTCACCTGCGAGGCTTGTGCAACTAACTGTAAACATACACAGATAAAGATAGTCAGAGCAAAAACATATAACCTGTATGCATGTCAATCATATGCAATCACCAAAATGCATCAATCATAATTAATGCAATCTATGCATATGATGCAAATGACATGGTCACCCCTGACGCTAGTCAGAATCTCACACACAATGGTGAGACCGCGTGGGTAGGGCTATGACACCGTGCACTCTGTCGTCACTACCCCTGAAGAGTGACCGAGTGGACGGGATGCACCGGAGTACACCTATCCTCCAACCTCAACTATAGGAGGGAGCGCGATGCTCTCATCTCCCGGTACGCAATGACGGGGAGGGACCCCGGTGTGCTACCACGCTGCCTATCACACTACCCATGAGTGGAGCCTCCAGCGGAGCACCACCGGGCAACCTACACACCCTGTGTGCTGTGCCACTACCCATGCAATGGTCACGTGGTGTGCAGGTCAATGTAGCCGGCCGACGAGCTCAACAATAATGGAGTCGTCAATCGCCCAGCATGCAATCATGCGATATGGTGCATGCGGCTACAATATGACATACCTGAACAAATCCTCCTCCATATGTGTAGATGCCAAACAGATAAACACATATATAACAAGGATAATAAACAGCATAAATCTAAAGACATCACATGTAACAATAATGTAAGTATCATGAATCCAAGAGCATGTATCACACATGTAAAGCAACTAATCCAGTAGAGTAGATCACTATAGATATGCATCTCTATGAACATATATACACATGGCAAGAGATATAATATCCAATCCTGAAGTAAAGCAACTAGCAGATGAAGCATGTGATAGGTATCAACCAGCTAAGACCAGGGAAGAAATAATCTACTATCTACCACTAGTAAATATATATAAGCTACACATATCATAAGACATTATCAAAAGATAAGTCAAAGGGTACCCGCCTCAAATAGAAGGTACACTCAAGCGATCCAAAGTCGAGACGCCCGTCTCGAATCAGAGTCCTGTGTCAAACAAACAATATATATATTTTATTTAGCTACATCAAATGAATAGCTAAATAAAATCTCTAAAACTAAATTAGGGCAAAACCCTAATCATATCCAGCTTATCCTACCTAATCAAATCTAACAGTCAATTAGGGTTAATTATATAATCCCTAATCACCAATTAGATTAGAAATCTAACGGTTGACTAGGATTAATAACCTTAACCCTAATCATTCCATTAGATTAATCTAAACAATTGCATCTACACACAATTTAGCAACTAGATACAACATGTATCAATTAATGATATACTAACCATCTAGCACAAGATCATCAAGCTAATATTCAAATTCGAAACATGATCTACAACTAAGATCAATTACCCTAACTAATCATGTACCAATCCAATTCATTCCGAATTCAATACATACCTAATTCATCAACACAACACTAATTATGTATCAACCTCACTACACCATACCTCAATCCAGCTGCTGTTGATGTTGGAACTAGGAGGCTGCTGGTTGGTGTGCTGCCGGAACCAAGAAGGGATCAAAGAACACCACAACACATAACAAACTTCACAGCTACGCTTGTTGATCCACAACACTCGATTTCCGATCATAGAATACAACACCTGTTGGAATTCTCTTCCCACTTCAACCGATATCTCAAACACAGCAAGAAGTCGATCTCAAAAGGTTGTCTCCGAAGAAATCACCCAATCGGAAGATCACCACGGATCAACAATGAATCAAGCCGAAATTCCTTGATCAGATTAAGATTGAAGATCATGGATCAATCAAGTTTTCCAACAACAACCTAATTAACAACCTAAGCTTACCTCAATTGATCGGATCAAGATTGGAATCAAACAGGAAGACTACTGATCAAGCATCAACACATGTAGTCTCTGCCCTACAGCCCAAGCACAACTCACCGATCCTCCGATCCATGACCTAATTCAGCCGCCAAGAAGAGAAGGTGCGTCGATGACCTAGGGTTGTGATAAGCTCGCAGGTGATCGGGATCGGTGGTGTCGCCGGCAACATCTGGAGGAGAAAGAGATCGATGCTCTCACCTAAGACTGGAAAAGGTCATCCACGATCAGATCTGTACCGGCGTCTGCTCCCCTAGGTCGACGGCCAAGTCGGGATGGTGAAGCTTCGGCAGCGATCGAAGGCGAGCGGAAAGAAAGGATCGGGCAGGAGAAGGGACTTTAGCTGGATCTGAGCGTACTGGTCGATGCCGGCAGAAGGAGATCACCGGAGCTCGGGCTTGCTTCGTCCGCGAGAGAGAGAGAAGGAAGAGAGGGGAGATCGGGATCGCATCGGGGCAGAGAGGGAGAAGGGTCGGGATCGGCAGTGGTTTGAAGGAAACGGCGATTTGGAGCGGAAATAAAAGAAAAAGAATTATATAATAAAAACATTTTCTCCCTTAAACAGGTATCCCAAACAGGCTTTATCCGTACCCGAAATTAATCCCCTCAAAACCCATCGTACGAGCTCCGAAAAATTCCCAGAAAATTCCTAAAATTCCGGAAAAATTTTATAAGGCTATTTCTCAAATAACCCTATTAATTAAATTTCCCGAGGTCTCACATCCTCCCCTACTAATAAAAATTTGGTCCCCAAATTTCGCTATAACCAACAGCAAACACTAGGATAAAACCAAACAGTATAAATGCTGAAAGAAACTCTAACCCACATACCTCAAGTAAAAAGATGGGGGTATCGAGCTCGGATCGTATCCTCCAACTCCCACGTAGCCTCCTCGTCAGAATGGTGCTGTCATCCGACTTTAACCAGTCGGACAGTCTTGTCCCGTAGCTGACGCTCTCTGTGGTCCAGAATCCGCACCGGAACCTCCTCGTAAGTAACATCAGGCTGAATAGGAACAGGTATATCTGACAGAACATGTGCCGGATCGGATACGTATCTCCTCAGCATAGATACATGGAATACATCGTGAATGCCAGCTAGAGTTGGTGGTAGCGCCAGACGGTAAGTTACTGCTCCAATCCTCTCCAAGATCTGGAATGACCCAATATATCGTGGAGCTAACTTACCTCGAAGACCAAATCTCTTCACCCCTTTCGTGGGTGAAACTCTCAGAAATACATGATCACCAATGGAGAACTCCAGGGGTCTCCGTCTCTGATTAGCATAACTCTTCTGACGGTCATGAGCCTCTGACATCCTCCGTCTGATAATACTAACTAACTCTGCATCCTGCTGAGCTCTCTGAGGTCCTACCAACTGGGCCTCCCCAACCTCTTCCCAGAGGATGGGTGTCCGACAAGGCCTACCATACAACGCCTCAAACAGTGCCATTTGGATAGCCGAATGATAGCTGTTGTTATAGGCGAACTCCACTTGCCTTCGAGGAGGCAAACCTGGAAGCTCGTCTGGAAATACGTCTGGATACTCTCGGATCACCGGAACGTCTGAGAGCTGAGAACTACTGCTGTCGTCAGTATTAATCAAAGATAATAGAAATCCCTGACATCCATGTGATAGCAGTTTCTGCGCCTGTATCGCAGAAATGGTCGATATCCCATCGTCTCTGATGCCAGTGAAATCCCAAGAGGGTTGGTTCGGAGGTCGAAACGTAACCACCCTCTTCTGGCAATCAACTGTGGCATGATAAGCAGACAGCCAATCCATACCCAGGATAATATCGAACTCGACCATCTCCAGTACTAACAAATCTACAGTGAGTATAATGCTACCAAAATCTAACGGACCACCTCTGACCTCCTGAGTGACATCCAAGATATCACCAGATGGTAAGGAGACGGTCAGTCGTCGCGGTCTATGAGAAGGTAGTCTACCAATCTCTCTCATAAATGCACAAGATATAAAAGATTGTGAACTACTTGTATCAATTAGCATATCAGCAGAAAATGCATAAAGTAAAATCGTACCGCGGAAAACGGATCCGTCGGCCCGCTGTGCATCCTCTCGGGTGACCGCGTGAACTCGTCCAGTATCTGACGGTGGTAGAGGCGGTAGCACTACCAAAGGCTGCTGTGCCGGAGTCTGAGCCTGCCACTGAGTCGGTACTGGATACTGAGTCAGAGCTGGGGCTATGGGCTGCAGTATGTACTGAACTGGTGGCTGGGGCTGTAACTGATACTGCGCCGATGGCTGAATCAGATACTGAGGTCCAGAAATAGAACCCTGGGACTCCATCGGGATACTGGAATGCTCCTGACCGTACATGCCATATGCAGCTGCCGCAGGGGGGGCTGTCCTCTGCTGGCGATGCGAAGATTGGCCTTTCGGCCCCCCTCGCTGAGTAGCGGAATGATCAGCCTGTCCTCCCGAAACAGAACTCCCGGAGGCTACCTGTTGAGACTTCAGCGTACAGTCTCGTCTTATGTGTCCGGGCAGTTTGCAATGATAGCAAACTGACTGTCCCAAGGAGCACGCAGAGGTGATGTGATCTCGGGATCCGCATCTGGTGCAAAAAGAGTCACTAGTGGTCTGTTTCCGGTTCTGCTGAGCAGACCGGGAACGTCCTGATCGTCCTGACTTCTGGTGTCGGCCAGATGACCCAGAAGTAATCTGTGGCTGCTGAATCTGTCCCGCAGTCCGATCAGTCTGTTTCCTCTTCTTGTCTGCATTCACTCTCTGATGAGTAGACTCAATCATGAGAGCTCTATCCAGTGTCTCGGTGTATGATGACGTACTAAAACCAGACATCTTCAGCTGAAGATGCCCGTCCAGTCCCTGGACAAACTGAAGCATACGAGATCTGTCATCGACCACTAACTCAGGACAGAATCTGGCCAGCCGATTAAATTCAGCATTATACTCCATCACTGAGCGGTTATTCTGCCGCAGACTAAGAAAATCCTGCCGAAGAGTCATCTGATATGCTCGGGGAAAATACTGGCTCTCGAATGCCTCCCTAAATCTCGTCCAGGTAATATGCTGATCGCCTATGATGGAGCGCTGTGTGTCCCACCAGATCTCTGCCCCATCTCGCAGGTGGTAAGCAGCCAGCTCGGCCTTCTCCCACTCGGAGCAGGCCATGTAAAAGAATGTCCGCTCCATAGTCTCAATCCAGGACTGAGCTATGCTCGGATCAGTCTCCCCGCGGAATAATGTGAATCGGCTCTTCGCCGACTCTGCTAAGGCTGGGATCCGTGCACGTGCTGTAACTATGTCAGTGGGCATCGCTGCAGCACTGGGCAGAACCACTGGGACTGCTCCTATAGGTAGTACTGATGGCGGAACTACTGAGTAGACATATGTAGGGGCCACTGAGGGTACGGTGGGTGGTACCGGGTAAGAAACAGCCGGTGCTGCCGGTACTGGTGCCGAATATGTAGTAATCGGTACATGTGTCTGCGGTGCCGAGTACGTGGTAGCAGGCACAGCTAAAGAGGGTGTCGGGTACTCTGCGGGTACAGCTGATGGGGGAGGTGCTGAATATGCCGACGGTGGTACCACTGGTGGTACAGTCGAGGTAGGTACCTCTGACGTCGGAACTATCGGGATCTGATACGCAGACGTACCCACAATGACCTGAGGAGTCTGCCCCTGGCGGACAGGCTCGGCTCTAGCAGAATCTAACGGCCTCTTACGTGGCCGCCCACGTCTCGGTGCCGGTACACGTGTAGGTGGCATATCTGTAAAGAAATGTTACCCAGATATCACTACAAGTATAAGAACTGAAAAATTACCTAAATTACCTATTTGTCGTCTGGAGATATCCTGTCGCTGCTTAGCCCCAAATAGAACCAATAAAACCACGACAAAATACCTCAGAATTCCGAAACGATAAAATCGACGAAAATCCGTACAATCCGAAATACCGAGAAATGCTTACGAAAGTAAGCCTCATAAATCTGAAACCCGACAAGTAGGTATCGCAAAACTTTGCTCTGATACCAAATAAATTGGTATCAGATAAACCTCGAAAATCCAAAACGAAGAGCAAGTATCGTGAACCTGGCTCTGATACCAAATAAATTGTCACGCCCTAGGTAGTCCCTGTCCGAAGAAATTTCGGCAGCATCTCCCCTGTACGGCGGACAATATGAATCTCAGTATACATATATCTATACCTCGGCCACACTCGGCCGGAACAATACAATACAAATAAGAAACAAACCACGCAGTTTATATCAATATTCCACACAGCTCAACATATAATCAATCCACGCAGTTTAATAAGGAAGAACGATATAAAACCAACAAAGATATACGTACACATCATACTCCACTACAACGAAGAAAACAAATCCACGAAGTAGTGTGAAAATCTGCAGCGGAAAACAAAAGCAGCAAACCCAAAGGTTCGACATAAAGTCCACAATACAAACCCACAATACAAGTATATAAGATGCAAAAGCAAAATATAATCCGACAAAGAAAATCCTCGCGATAATGGGGCTAGCGACTGGAATATCTCCCGACGGCCTCAACCTGAAAAATAGTAACAACGGGGTGAGTTCAAGAACTCAGCAGGTAAACCAATAGACATGTACAGCAATATATATCCACCAGTAATAGCCTAAGGTACAGTCTCCTAAACCATGGGATCAAGAGTACAGTTCTCTAACCATACAACCTACGGTATAGTCTCCTAACAGAATAACAGATATGCATAGCCGAAATAAACTGTAGTAACCAGCAATAGGCATAAAGTACAGTCTATAGCAAGAATAACAAGAAAATGCATAACTGTAATAAACTGTACTCACCTGCGAGGCTTGTGCAACTGACTGTAAACATACACAGATAAAGATAGTCAGAGCAAAAGCATATAACCTGTATGCATGTCAATCATATGCAATCACCAAAATGCATCAATCATAATTAATGCAATCTGTGCATATGATGCAAATGACATGGTCACCCCTGACGCCAGTCAGAATCTCACACACAATGGTGAGACCGCGTGGGTAGGGCTATGACACCGTGCACTCTGTCGTCACTACCCCTGAAGAGTGACCGAGTGGACGGGATGCACCGGAGTACACCTATCCTCCAACCTCAACTATAGGAGGGAGCGCGATGCTCTCATCTCCCGGTACGCAATGACGGGGAGGGACCCCGGTGTGCTACCACGCTGCCTATCACACTACCCATGAGTGGAGCCTCCAGCGGAGCACCACCGGGCAACCTACACACCCTGTGTGCTGTGCCACTACCCATGCAATGGTCACGTGGTGTGCAGGTCAATGTAGCCGGCCGACGAGCTCAACAATAATGGAGTCGTCAATCGCCCAGCATGCAATCATGCGATATGGTGCATGCGGCTACAATATGACATACCTGAACAAAGCCTCCTCCATATGTGTAGATGCCAAGCAGATAAACACATATATAACAAGGATAATAAACAGCATAAATCTAAAGACATCACATATAACAATGATGTAAGTATCATGAATCCAAGAGCATGTATCACACATGTAAAGCAACTAATCCAGTAGAGTAGATCACTATAGATATGCATCTCTATGAACATATATACACATGGCAAGAGATATAATATCCAATCCTGAAGTAAAGCAACTAGCAGATGAAGCATGTGATAGGTATCAACCAGCTAAGACCAGGGAAGAAATAATCTACTATCTACCACTAGTAAATATATATAAGCTACACATATCATAAGACATTATCAAAAGATAAGTCAAAGGGTACCCGCCTCAAATAGAAGGTACACTCAAGCGATCCAAAGTCGAGACGCCCGTCTCGAATCAGAGTCCTGTGTCAAACAAACAATATATATATTTTATTTAGCTACATCAAATGAATAGCTAAATAAAATCTCTAAAACTAAATTAGGGCAAAACCCTAATCATATCCAGCTTATCCTACCTAATCAAATCTAACAGTCAATTAGGGTTAATTATATAATCCCTAATCACCAATTAGATTAGAAATCTAACGGTTGACTAGGATTAATAACCTTAACCCTAATCATTCCATTAGATTAATCTAAACAATTGCATCTACACACAATTTAGCAACTAGATACAACATGTATCAATTAATGATATACTAACCATCTAGCACAAGATCATCAAGCTAATATTCAAATTCGAAACATGATCTACAACTAAGATCAATTACCCTAACTAATCATGTACCAATCCAATTCATTCCGAATTCAATACATACCTAATTCATCAACACAACACTAATTATGTATCAACCTCACTACACCATACCTCAATCCAGCTGCTGTTGATGTTGGAACTAGGAGGCTGCTGGTTGGTGTGCTGCCGGAACCAAGAAGGGATCAAAGAACACCACAACACATAACAAACTTCACAGCTACGCTTGTTGATCCACAACACTCGATTTCCGATCATAGAATACAACACCTGTTGGAATTCTCTTCCCACTTCAACCGATATCTCAAACACAGCAAGAAGCTGATCTCAAAAGGTTGTCTCCAGAAGAAATCACCCAATCGGAAGATCACCACTGATCAACAATGAATCAAGCCGAAATTCCTTGATCAGATTAAGATTGAAGATCATGGATCAATCAAGTTTTCCAACAACAACCTAATTAACAACCTAAGCTTACCTCAATTGATCGGATCAAGATTGGAATCAAACAGGAAGACTACTGATCAAGCATTAACACATGTAGTCTCTGCCCTACAGCCCAAGCACAACTCACTGATCCCCTCCGATCCATGACCTAATTCAGCCGCCAAGAAGAGAAGGTGCGTCGATGACCTAGGGTTGTGATAAGCTCGCAGGTGATCGGGATCGGTGGTGTCGCCGGCAACATCTGGAGGAGAAAGAGATCGATGCTCTCACCTAAGACTGGAAAAGGTCATCCACGATCAGATCTGTACCGGCGTCTGCTCCCCTAGGTCGACGGCCAAGTCGGGATGGTGAAGCTTCGGCAGCGATCGAAGGCGAGCGGAAAGAAAGGATCGGGCAGGAGAAGGGACTTTAGCTGGATCTGAGCGTACTGGTCGATGCCGGCAGAAGGAGATCACCGGAGCTCGGGCTTGCTTCGTCCGCGAGAGAGAGAGAAGGAAGAGAGGGGAGATCGGGATCGCATCGGGGCAGAGAGGGAGAAGGGTCGGGATCGGCAGTGGTTTGAAGGAAACGGCGAATTGGGGCGGAAATAAAAGAAAAAGAATTATATAATAAAAACATTTTCTCCCTTAAACAGGTATCCCAAACAGGCTTTATCCGTACCCGAAATTAATCCCCTCAAAACCCATCGTACGAGCTCCGAAAAATTCCCAGAAAATTCCTAAAATTTCGAAAAAATTTTATAAGGCTATTTCTCAAATAACCCTATTAATTAAATTTCCCGTGGTCTCACATCCTCCCCTACTAATAAATATTTGGTCCCCAAATTTCGCTATAACCAACAGCAAACACTAGGATAAAACCAAACAGTATAAATGCTGAAAGAAACTCTAACCCACATACCTCAAGTAAAAAGATGGGGGTATCGAGCTCGGATCGTATCCTCCAACTCCCACGTAGCCTCCTCGTCAGAATGGTGCTGTCATCCGACTTTAACCAGTCGGACAGTCTTGTCCCGTAGCTGACGCTCTCTGTGGTCCAGAATCTGCACCGGAACCTCCTCGTAAGTAACATCAGGCTGAATAGGCACAGGTATATCTGACAGAACATGTGCCGGATCGGATACGTATCTCCTCAGCATAGATACATGGAATACATCGTGAATGCCAGCTAGAGTTGGTGGTAGCGCCAGACGGTAAGTTACTGCTCCAATCCTCTCCAAGATCTGGAATGACCCAATATATCGTGGAGCTAACTTACCTCGAAGACCAAATCTCTTCACCCCTTTCGTGGGTGAAACTCTCAGAAATACATGATCACCAATGGAGAACTCCAGGGGTCTCCGTCTCTGATTAGCATAACTCTTCTGACGGTCATGAGCCTCTGACATCCTCCGTCTGATAATACTAACTAACTCTGCATCCTGCTGAGCTCTCTGAGGTCCTACCAACTGGGCCTCCCCAACCTCTTCCCAGAGGATGGGTGTCCGACAAGGCCTACCATACAACGCCTCAAACAGTGCCATTTGGATAGCCGAATGATAGCTGTTGTTATAGGCGAACTCCACTTGCCTTCGAGGAGGCAAACCTGGAAGCTCGTCTGGAAATACGTCTGGATACTCTCGGATCACCGGAACGTCTGAGAGCTGAGAACTACTGCTGTCGTCAGTATTAATCAAAGATAATAGAAATCCCTGACATCCATGTGATAGCAGTTTCTGCGCCTGTATCGCAGAAATGGTCGATATCACATCGTCTCTGATGCCCGTGAAATCCCAAGAGGGTTGGTTCGGAGGTCGAAACGTAACCACCCTCTTCTGGCAATCAACTGTGGCATGATAAGCAGACAGCCAATCCATACCCAGGATAATATCGAACTTGACCATCTCCAGTACTAACAAATCTACAGTGAGTATAATGCTACCAAAATCTAACGGACCACCTCTGACCTCCTGAGTGACATCCAAGATATCACCAGATGGTAAGGAGACGGTCAGTCGTCGCGGTCTATGAGAAGGTAGTCTACCAATCTCTCTCATAAATGCACAAGATATAAAAGATTGTGAACTACTTGTATCAATTAGCATATCAGCAGAAAATGCATAAAGTAAAATCGTACCACGGAAAACGGATCCGTCGGCCCACTGTGCATCCTCTCGGGTGACCGCGTGAACTCGTCCAGTATCTACCAAAGGCTGCTGTGCCGGAGTCTGAGCCTGCCACTGAGTCGGTACTGGATACTGAGTCAGAGCTGGGGCTATGGGCTGCAGTATGTACTGAACTGGTGGCTGGGGCTGTAACTGATACTGCGCCGATGGCTGAATCAGATACTGAGGTCCAGAAATAGAACCCTGGGACTCCATCGGGATACTGGAATGCTCCTGACCGTACATGCCATATGCAGCTGCCGCAGGGGGGGCTGTCCTCTGCTAGCGATGTGAAGATTGGCCTTTCGGCCCCCCTCGCTGAGTAGCGGAATGATCAGCCTGTCCTCCCGAAACAGAACTCCCGGAGGCTACCTGTTGAGACTTCAGCGTACAGTCTCGTCTTATGTGTCTGGGCAGTTTGCAATGATAGCAAACTGACTGTCCCAAGGAGCACGCAGAGGTGATGTGATCTCGGGATCCGCATCTGGTGCAAAAAGAGTCACTAGTGGTCTGTTTCCGGTTCTGCTGAGCAGACCGGGAACGTCCTGATCGTCACGACTCGGTGTCGGCGGATGACCCAGAAGTACTCGATCCATCAAGTCCGATCAATCTGCTTCCTCTTCTTGTCTGCATTCACTCTCCGATGAGTAGACTCAATCATGAGAGCTCTATCCAGTGTCTCGGTGTATGATGGCGTACTAAAACCAGACATCTTCAGTGAAGATGCCCGTCCAGTCCCTGGACAAACTGAAACATACGAGACAAAATCTGGCCAGCCGATTAAATTCAGCATTATACTCCATCACTGAGCGGTTATTCTGCCGCAGACTAAGAAAATCCTGCCGAAGAGTCATCTGATATGCTCGGGGAAAATACTGGCTCTCGAATGCCTCCCTAAATCTCGTCCAGGTAATATGCTGATCGCCTATGATGGAGCGCTGTGTGTCCCACCAGATCTCTGCCCCATCTCGCAGGTGGTAAGCAGCTAGCTCGGCCTTCTCCCACTCGGAGCAGGCCATGTAAAAGAATGTCCGCTCCATAGTCTCAATCCAGGACTGAGCTATGCTCGGATCAGTCTCCCCGCGGAATAATGTGAATCGGCTCTTCGCCGACTCTGCTAAGGCTGGGATCCGTGCACGTGCTGTAACTATGTCAGTGGGCATCGCTGCAGCACTGGGCAGAACCACTGGGACTGCTCCTATAGGTAGTACTGATGGCGGAACTACTGAGTAGACATATGTAGGGGCCACTGAGGGTACGGTGGGTGGTACCGGGTAAGAAACAGCCGGTGCTGCCGGTACTGGTGCCGAATATGTAGTAATCGGTACATGTGTCTGCGGTGCCGAGTATGTGGTAGCAGGCACAGCTAGAGAGGGTGTCGGGTACTCTGCGGGTACAGCTGATGGGGGAGGTGCTGAATATGCCGACGGTGGTACCACTGGTGGTACAGTCGAGGTAGGTACCTCTGACGTCGGAACTATCGGGATCTGATACGCAGACGTACCCACAATGACCTGAGGAGTCTGCCCCTGGCGGACAGGCTCGGCTCTAGCAGACCTCTCTGAAGACTCTGTCTCAAGAGAATCTAACGGCCTCTTACGTGGCCGCCCACGTCTCGGTGCCGGTACACGTGTAGGTGGCATATCTGTAAAGAAATGTTACCCAGATATCACTACAAGTATAAGAACTGAAAAATTACCTAAATTACCTATTTGTCGTCTGGAGATATCCTGTCGCTGCTTAGCCCCAAATAGAACCAATAAAACCACGACAAAATACCTCAGAATTCCGAGAAATGCTTACGAAAGTAAGCCTCATAAATCTGAAACCCGACAAGTAGGTATCGCAAAACTTTGCTCTGATACCAAATAAATTGGTATCAGATAAACCTCGAAAATCCAAAACGAAGAGCAAGTATCGTGAACCTGGCTCTGATACCAAATAAATTGTCACGCCCTAGGTAGTCCCTGTCCGAAGAAATTTCGGCAGCATCTCCCCTGTACGGCGGACAATATGAATCTCAGTATACATATATCTATACCTCGGCCACACTCGGCCGGAACAATACAATACAAATAAGAAACAAACCACGCAGTTTATATCAATATTCCACACAGCTCAACATATAATCAATCCACGCAGTTTAATAAGGAAGAACGATATAAAACCAACAAAGATATACGTACACATCATACTCCACTACAACGAAGAAAACAAATCCACGAAGTAGTGTGAAAATCTGCAGCGGAAAACAAAAGCAGCAAACCCAAAGGTTCGACATAAAGTCCACAATACAAACCCACAATACAAGTATATAAGATGCAAAAGCAAAATATAATCCGACAAAGAAAATCCTCGCGATAATGGGGCTAGCGACTGGAATATCTCCCGACGGCCTCAACCTGAAAAATAGTAACAACGGGGTGAGTTCAAGATCTCAGCAGGTAAACCAATAGACATGTACAGCAATATATATCCACCAGTAATAGCCTAAGGTACAGTCTCCTAAACCATGGGATCAAGAGTACAGTTCTCTAACCATACAACCTACGGTATAGCCTCCTAACAGAATAACAGATATGCATAGCCGAAATAAACTGTAGTAACCAGCAATAGGCATAAAGTACAGTCTATAGCAAGAATAACAAGAAAATGCATAACTGTAATAAACTGTACTCACCTGCGAGGCTTGTGCAACTGACTGTAAACATACACAGATAAAGATAGTCAGAGCAAAAACATATAATCTGTATGCATGTCAATCATATGCAATCACCAAAATGCATCAATCATAATTAATGCAATCTATGCATATGATGCAAATGACATGGTCACCCCTGACGCCAGTCAGAATCTCACACACAATGGTGAGACCGCGTGGGTAGGGCTATGACACCGTGCACTCTGTCGTCACTACCCCTGAAGAGTGACCGAGTGGACGGGATGCACCGGAGTACACCTATCCTCCAACCTCAACTATAGGAGGGAGCGCGATGCTCTCATCTCCCGGTACGCAATGACGGGGAGGGACCCCGGTGTGCTACCACGCTGCCTATCACACTACCCATGAGTGGAGCCTCCAGCGGAGCACCACCGGGCAACCTACACACCCTGTGTGCTGTGCCACTACCCATGCAATGGTCACGTGGTGTGCAGGTCAATGTAGCCGGCCGACGAGCTCAACAATAATGGAGTCGTCAATCGCCCAGCATGCAATCATGCGATATGGTGCATGCGGCTACAATATGACATACCTGAACAAATCCTCCTCCATATGTGTAGATGCCAAACAGATAAACACATATATAACAAGGATAATAAACAGCATAAATCTAAAGACATCACATGTAACAATAATGTAAGTATCATGAATCCAAGAGCATGTATCACACATGTAAAGCAACTAATCCAGTAGAGTAGATCACTATAGATATGCATCTCTATGAACATATATACACATGGCAAGAGATATAATATCCAATCCTGAAGTAAAGCAACTAGCAGATGAAGCATGTGATAGGTATCAACCAGCTAAGACCAGGGAAGAAATAATCTACTATCTACCACTAGTAAATATATATAAGCTACACATATCATAAGACATTATCAAAAGATAAGTCAAAGGGTACCCGCCTCAAATAGAAGGTACACTCAAGCGATCCAAAGTCGAGACGCCCGTCTCGAATCAGAGTCCTGTGTCAAACAAGCAATATATATATTTTATTTAGCTACATCAAATGAATAGCTAAATAAAATCTCTAAAACTAAATTAGGGCAAAACCCTAATCATATCCAGCTTATCCTACCTAATCAAATCTAACAGTCAATTAGGGTTAATTATATAATCCCTAATCACCAATTAGATTAGAAATCTAACGGTTGACTAGGATTAATAACCTTAACCCTAATCATTCCATTAGATTAATCTAAGCAATTGCATCTACACACAATTTAGCAACTAGATACAACATGTATCAATTAATGATATACTAACCATCTAGCACAAGATTATCAAGCTAATATTCAAATTCGAAACATGATCTACAACTAAGATCAATTACCCTAACTAATCATGTACCAATCCAATTCATTCCGAATTCAATACATACCTAATTCATCAACACAACACTAATTATGTATCAACCTCACTACACCATACCTCAATCCAGCTGCTGTTGATGTTGGAACTAGGAGGCTGCTGGTTGGTGTGCTGCCGGAACCAAGAAGGGATCAAAGAACACCACAACACATAACAAACTTCACAGCTTTTCCGATTATAGAATACAACACCTGTTGGAATTCTCTTCCCACTTCAACCGATATCTCAAACACAGCAAGAAGCTGATCTCAAAAGGTTGTCTCCAGAAGAAATCACCCAATCGGAAGATCACCACTGATCAACAATGAATCAAGCTGAAATTCCTTGATCAGATTAAGATTGAAGATCATGGATCAATCAAGTTTTCCAACAACAACCTAATTAACAACCTAAGCTTACCTCAATTGATCGGATCAAGATTGGAATCAAACAGGAAGACTACTGATCAAGCATCAACACATGTAGTCTCTGCCCTACAGCCCAAGCACAACTCACTGATCCCCTCCGATCCATGACCTAATTCAGCCGCCAAGAAGAGAAGGTGCGTCGATGACCTAGGGTTGTGATAAGCTCGCAGGTGATCGGGATCGGTGGCGTCGCCGGCAACATCTGGAGGAGAAAGAGATCGATGCTCTCACCTAAGACGGGAAAAGGTCATCCACGATCAGATCTGTACCGGCGTCTGCTCCCCTAGGTCGACGGCCAAGTCGGGATGGTGAAGCTTCGGCAGCGATCGAAGGCGAGCGGAAAGAAAGGATCGGGCAGGAGAAGGGACTTTAGCTGGATCTAAGCGTACTGGTCGATGCCGGCAGAAGGAGATCACCGGAGCTCGGGCTTGCTTCGTCCGCGAGAGAGAGAGAAGGAAGAGAGGGGAGATCGGGATCGCATCGGGGCAGAGAGGGAGAAGGGTCGGGATCGGCAGTGGTTTGAAGGAAACGGCGATTTGGGGCGGAAATAAAAGAAAAAGAATTATATAATAAAAACATTTTCTCCCTTAAACAGGTATCCCAAACAGGCTTTATCCGTACCCGAAATTAATCCCCTCAAAACCCATCGTACGAGCTCCGAAAAATTCCCAGAAAATTCCTAAAATTCCGGAAAAATTTTATAAGGCTATTTCTCAAATAACCCTATTAATTAAATTTCCCGAGGTCTCACACGTCGATTGTCGGAACAGCAGCTGAGCGTCGTTGAATCATTTCGGCGTTGAGCGCAGCTTCAAAGATTGCTTGTTGAATTATTTTTCAAGTAGCTGGTTAAGACCCCCTTTTATAGTAGGTTCAAGCCTGATCCAGTTCCTCTGATCTTCGGGATCAAGCCTTGACTTGACCTAGATCGGTGGACCAATCCCTTGGTTTGATCGACCTAACCTGTTGAACTTGCCTGGCCTCCTGTCCAAATGCAACCTTTCTAGATAGCGCCTGCGCTTGATTGACCGATCCCTCTATTTGGTAGACCGATTAGCCGATGGCCTTTGCCTTATCTGATCCGATCAACTCAGTCGACCAGGTCTCTGTCTATCCTCGTTTTGGTCGACTAGTCCTGAGGTTCGGTCGACCGATCCCTCTGGTCAACCCTTCACTGAGAGCTGGATTCTGATCCCTTATGTACTGGGTTTCAGTCGACTAATAAGGTCATTCAATCGATTGATCAAGTATGACCCTGCGGAACTATTAGTTTCCTGCAAAATAGAGTTAGGCAAATAGAGCAAATAATATTAAACAATTAAGTTGACAGCGTTCGGACTGTCCGGTTCTGATTTCAAATTTTCTCCGAAAACCCTAGGTCGAACTGACGCCTATTGTTCCCTCACCGGTGAACATGTCCTCACTTACTCCTCTCAGGAGAGATTACCTATTGCCAGATCAGTCCTCCAGACCGACTGGACTTTCTGCATAGGGTTACCACCCCCATGACCTAGGGTTACCACCCACTAGGGTTTTCCTTAGCTTAGGGTTACCGCCTTTAGAACCTAGGGTTTTCCACCTGCCTAACCGTAGTTAGGACTTTCCATCACCTAGGGTTATCGCCCCCTAGGACCTAGGGTTACCACCCTCTAGGGGTTTCTGCCTACCTATAATCCACTAGGAATTTTGCCTAAGAACACTTAGGACTTTCCTGCAATCTCATTCAAACTTGTTAGACCGTAAATAACCTTAACTTTGAATCCTTTGCCATTATCAAAACACAGGTTCGATCGTCTGATGCTTCCCACACCAATAATCTCCCCCTTTTTGATTATGGCAACACAATTCTAAGTTAAGTAAAACATAAAGCAATAAAGCGATTATCAGGAGGAGAAACGCAATCAAGAAATGCAGCAGAAATGTAAATTATTATAGCTCCCCCTTAACCACTTAACTTTAAATGTAGCAGAAATGTAAATTGTTATAGCTCCCCGTTATCCACTTGACTTTCTATTTTTCTTAACTTTATCTTCTCTCCCCCTTTGCCATAAATCAAAAATATACTAAATAGAGAGAAAGATGTAAAGATAGGAAATTTATCCATTTTTATTTTTAGCTCCCCCTGAAAGGTAGCTCTTACTTGAAAAAAAAAATATTGGCTAAGTTTGTAGTTTTAAAAATAGACTTTAATTAAGAAGAAGAAAAAACTTAGCAAAATTTTAAGCTTTAAAAGTGATTTAGGATTTACCAAAAACATAGCTAGATTTAAGCTTTGAAAATGACTTAGCTTTTCTAAAAAAAACTTAGCTTTTAAAAAATAATTGCTTTTGAAAAACACCTAGCTAATCTAGAAATGCTTTGAAAATACTTATCTTTTTCAACAAAAACTTAGCTTTGAAAAATAATTGCTTGTGAAAGAGTTAGAGAAAAAATTAGCTTTAAAAGGATTCCTTGTAAAAAAAAACTTACCTAAGAAAATGATTTCTTTGAAAACTATTTTTTTTAAAAAAAAATGATAGAAGCTTAGCTTAACTACTTAGCTTTCTGAATAGAAATTTTTTAAAAAAAACTTAACAATTTTGATTTTGAGAGAAACCTAGCTTTTCAAAGGATTTTGATAGGGACTAAGCTTTAAAAAGAGTTTGATGAAAAGCACAGTTATTTGAAAAGGTTTTGATAGAAAGTATAGTTTTAGTTTGAAAAATATTTAGCTTAAAGAAAAATGTTTTTAGATAAAAATCATAGTTACAAACTTAAAATTTTTCGAAAATATTTGAACTTGCTTTTTAAAATAAGGTTTATTTTCAAAAATAGTTAAAAACTGAACTTCTTTTAAAAAATTTGAAATATTAAAAAAAAATAATATTTTCACAAAATAAAAATTAATGGCTTAACCTTCTTTGCTCTCCCCCTTAATTAATGCCAAAAAATTTTAGGGTTCTAGAGTCCAAGTATGTAAATCAAAAATATAAAAGTTATTATTTATTTTCCTGATTTTCCATCTCACCCTTTCTAAGTTATCAAACATGTAAACCTTATGAGTTTGTGTGAGACGGAGGTAAGTTAATTTTGAAGTTGATTTTATCTATGATGATATTGAAGAATACTAAAAAATTTAAGTTTGGATTCAAATTTCAAAAGGTATTGACTTTTGAAAAATATTTAATTTTTAATTTTAGAATTCAAAAATACTGAATTTAAGATAAGTTTGAATTTCAAATTTTAAAATATGAATTTAATTAGATTTAAACATCTGACAATGATTAAAATTTTGAAGATTGGATAATATATTGAAAATTAATCGAAATTATAAACTTACATATTAATTTTGATTTTTAAAAATAATTAAGATTTTTAAAATCTAAGGATTAATAATTTGAAATTTAATTATGATTTTATAAATAATTATAATTATGATTTTGTAAATAATTATAATTTTGAAATTAATTTTTCAAAATTAATTGAGTTAACTTAATTGAGTTAACTTAATTGAGTTAATTTTAATTAATTTGGGTTTGGTTAATTTTAAACCTAGGTCTATCTCACCCTTTTCTAAATTGTCAATCAGGGAATCTTATAATTGTTTTTGTGAGGTGATCATCTTTAATTTAGATTATAATCTAAGGATTGATTTACATTTGAGTTAGACTCAGGTTTTACAGTTAGTTAATTAAATAGTTATTATGATGATTGGCTTCCAGGCTGTGGCAAGGCACTAGACCTTCATGGGTATGAGATCATCCACCACTTCTAGACAAAGTCTTTCACAGAAATCGAATATTTAATTTCCTTACAGTAACTCCTAGGTCTAACTAGTCAAGTGTAAATCAAGCTTAGGTTCTTATCTATCCTAGTCTAAGCATGAATAATAAAAAGTAGTAAATCAAACATTAGACAATTCTATTTTATGATAAAAATGATCTTTTTATTGGCTCCCCTGGATCATAGCCTCGATAAGGTCTATCAAGGTAATGAATCTGATCCTTGGGGATCTAATATTGACCAAGTCCAACACATGCTTAGACTAAGTTTCTATTTGATCGATTTACTAATGATAAGTAGGATCTAAATCTTTGTTTGGCCTTGTATCCAAGTCCAGTTCGATTGTATACCACCTTTTGTTTTTTAAGAATTAGGTTAAGATTCTTGGAACTCAAAGTAAACTGTCCTAATGAGTCCTTGAGTTCTTTGACTTGAGTTTTTAAATTGGAATTCTCTTCCTTAACTTGCTTAGTCAAAGAACTCGAGTTAGTTACTTCCTTAAGGGCTATTATCTCCTTTTGGAGTGACTTAACCCGGATGTTAGATTTGGCCAACTTTCTTAATAAATATGAAACTAAATTTTGTAATTCATCAATTTTAGTACCAAAAATTAGGGAACTTACAACATTATTTAGCCCTTCGAAAACGGATACAGATCCGTGGCTTCTTTCAAATTCAGTTTCTGATTCGACTTTGATTTCTTATTCAGACTCTATTTTAACAACATATGTTTGTACTGGTAGAGCAAGGAAGCTTGCTTGCTCGTGTTCTTCATCAGATTCTTTAGAGGATTTGGACCACATTGCTTTCAAGGTCTTTCTTCTTCTTTGCTTCTGGTTTGGACACTTCGGCTTGTAGTGCCCCTTCTGGTTGCAGCCATAGCATGTAACTCAAGACTTGACCTTCATATTCGATTGAGTCACCTTCTTCTTTTTGCACATTTTTCGTACCAATTTTATGAGCTTGGCAATAATTTCATCGTCTTCTGAGTCTTATTCATCTTCGGACTCGGGTTCGGTTTGGCGCTTGATTTTTGGTTTTCTCATTCTGCTTGTACCTACAATCAAAGCAATACCTTTCTCACCGGGCAATGCATTAGTCTACTCATGTAATTCAAACTATGAGAATAATTCATCTAATCTAATTAAAGAAAGATCCATAGAGACCTTGTAAGTGTTGGAACCCCCAAGATTATTTTGGTGTGATCAACAAGTTAAGTTAGGTCCTGTGTGTTTTTAACCTTATGTCTAAGTGTCCAGGAGCTTAGGAGCATAGGTAGTCGAGCGGAAGACACAGCTAGCGAGAAGGATAGCACGCGGTGCATCCGAGGGATGAGGCGCTGTGGAAGAGTACACCGGCGAATGAGAAGGAAGCATGAGGTGGTTCCGAGGGACGAGAAGCCAGAGCGGAAGAATGCTCAAGGAGAAAGAGATGCAGTAAGTGAGAAGGTCGGCACGGGGTGTAACACCCCAAATTTCATGATTTGGAGTCCTAAAAGATCTTATTAAAATCTAGAAATGCTTTAGAAAAATTCTAAAGATTTTTAGAAATTTTTAGAGTATTTTTACGCAATTTTTAGAGGTCGTTTGGTATTTTTACCAAAAGAAAGAAGTTTTGACAAAAAATGTCCAAGCCGAGGCTCGAACCGGCAACCCTTGACCCGAGGAAAACCAGGCTAACCAACTAGGCTAGCAATTGTTACTTGAACAATTAAAGGAAGAGATTTATTTAAGTAATAGGAATTAATAACAAGAAATAATAGGGAGAAAAATGGTTGCAACTGGGATTCGAACCTGCGACTCCAACCATGGGCCAAACCCGACTAACCAGGTGATCCAGCCACTGGTTCTGTTTAGAAAAGGTAGGAAAATTATTTAACAAGTTAACAGAATATGGAGATTATAAAGAGTGGATAAGTTGAGGTGGTAAATTCCCAAACCGAAAACCCTTTTCCCTCTCCTTTCCTCTCCCGATCGCGAGCGACGGTGATTCCTTCTCGGGCGAAGACGAAGCCGCGGCTAGGTCTTCTCTCCGGCGGCCGACGAAGGGGTCTTTCCAAGGGGTTTTTTTCACCGTCGCGAGCACCCCGTCAAGGAGAGCACGGTGACGAGAAGAAATTGCCGAGTTTTGCGGTTTCTCCGAAACCCTAAAGGTCTTTCTCAGCTGTAAGTCCAAGAAAAGCCTAAGGTAAGTCGCTACTCACCTGCAGTAGGATAGTTCTGGATTTTGATTCGTTTTGGTGTTCCCTTATTTGTTCGAGTTTTGCTGTGAAGCATGTTAGGGATTTGTCTGTTGCTGTGAGTTTTCAAAGGAAGAATAGTTATATTTTGTTTTCCTTACCATGACATTGAGCATGAAGAATAGAAGATATGAGGTGAATTTTAGGGATGCTAATTGTGCTAAACTATTCATGACCTGGAATATGTGGACCTTGATTCCTTTTAGTACAGATATAGAAGATACATAAGTAGGTTACTAGTAGTCTGAAATACCAGGTGTAGATCAAAACAAAGATTTCGGCCAGGAATTTATGTACTTATTCAGAAGAACTATAATGGAAAAAAAGAAATATATCCTCTTTCCTGGATAGTTATCTTAACTAGGAAAGTGATATTATTTAAGTAGTTTGGTGCCCTATTAGTTTCTTTTAGAGGCTTATGGGTAATTGCAAGTAGAGTAAGATTAAGTTTTTCATAGGTTTTAAGCTTCAGCAGATTTTAGTTCTGTTTGTGCTATGCGTTTGACATGATCAGTTAGTTTAAGAATAGTTAGGATTAGCATGGATGCAGATTTCTGTTAAGCAAGTACAGATTTTTTTTAAGCTAGTATGCAGACTTCTGTCAAGTTAGTATGCAGATTTTTATTAAGCTAGTATGCAGATTTCTGTTAAGCAAGTGTAGATTTTTATTAAGCTAGTATGCAGACTTCTGTTAAGTTAGTATGCAGATTTTTATTAAGCTAGTATGCAGATTTCTGTTAAGCAAGTGCAGATTTTGTTAAGCTAGTATGTAGATATCTGTTAAGCTATTATGCAGATTTTTATTGAGCTAGTATGCACATTTCTGTTAAGTATTAGTGCAGATTTTTGATAACTATTGTATGCGCATATTTCTTTTGTATTCTATGCATGATTATGTGTTACATAGTTAGTTTCATTCATAGATGCATACGAAAGATACCCTAACAGTATTTTGGGTTTAAGAAAAGTATAAGAAAGATAAAGAAAAGTATAAGAAAGATAAAGAAAAGTATAAGAAAGATAAAGAAAAGAAAGAAAAGGCCAAGGCTTTAAGTATATCCCGAAGTCAAGACTTTAGGGATTTTAGCACACAAGGTGCTAAAGAAAGTGCCGAGGCATTATATATTAGAAGTATTAAAAGATAACAAGTATTTTACTTTTATCAGTGGCACTATGCTAGACTCTCAGTAGTCCTTGGGCTGGGCTCCCATAGTCGGTCCCTGGGTTTAGATAACCTAGTATGCAGGACTCTCAGTAGTCCTTGGGCTGGGCTCCCATAGTCGGTCCCTAGGTTTAGATAACCTAGTAAACCCTACTAGATTCGGGACCAGCTATCTCGGGTCTAGTTAGGGATGCGCGCATAGCAAGTACAGTTGCCAGGCCCAAGAAGAAGTTGATTATTATTTTGAAGTATTATAAGTATAAGTTTTTGAACAAGTAAAACGAGTTTTACATAAACATAAAGTATTAAAGAATAAGTTAGAACAAATGAAATAAAGTTTCATATAGTTCTAAAAATCAGTAAGTTTAGTTCTTTATTCTACCATGTTTATCTAGTAGATGAGTAGTTTTTCATGTTTACCTATTAGATGAACAGCATGATTAGTTATTAGAATTATATGAGTAGATTCCTTAGCTTTTCTTTGCTATTAGTTTGACATGAGCAGTTATGTTTATGCTTTACTTTCTTTTAGAGCATATAGTTTCTAGTTCTTTCTGTAAACATGCATATTCGTGTTTTTGTGAGTTAGATAGCGTTTACTAAGCAAATTTTGCTTATAGATTGCAATTCCTCTTACTGCAGATACAGGAAAGGAAAAGATATAGAAAGGAAGGCGACAAGGAGGTGTTCGAAAGATGTGTGATGCCAGGACTATGGAAGCCTTGGGACTAGGAAAGAAGTTTTAATTTTAGTTTCTTCATTTTAGTTATTATAAATATTTGAGTTGTATTTTAAGTTCATGTCATTTGAGATTATTCTGTTTAGATTGCATGTAGGATGAGTTCAGTTTAGTAAGTAGATATTTGTGTGTTTGATACTTATTTAACTGCGTGGTTGATTGATATGTGTTCTAGCCGCTTGTGGCTGAGTATATATTGCATGTATTGTTGAATATGGTCCCCGGTATTGGGGAGACTCTGTCGAAATTTTTCGGTAGGGTTTCCATGTGATTTTTAATCATACCGGTTAAGTAAAGTTAGTAGATAAGTAACGGTCATCCTTAGAGAGTAGTATAGTATAGTATTAAGAAAGGTTGTCGTTACAGTTGATATCAGAGTAGTTCCCATTCACCAGCATCACACATCAGCATCATCCTTGCCGTCTTCAAGTAAGAAAGTATTTAAATTTTCTTTTAATTTTTCTTTATTATTTGCAGTATGGAGTAATTGCTTATATGTGCTTTAGTAAGATAGAAGCTTTGTTTCTCTTGTATTCGTATACATAAGTATGTTTAGAAAGGATAGAGAAGATATCAATTCTTCCAAAGACCAATAATGGGTACGATGATAGAGGACCGAGAAGTTAAGAGACTAAGGAACAAAGAGTACCATTAGTGAAAGTCATTTAGAACCAGAAGCACGAGGAAGTTACTTAGGAGCGTGAGGATAGTATGAGATAGAAATATTCGGAATTATTCTAAGTTCGAGGACGAACTTTTTATAAGGTAGGGAGGATTGTAACACCCCAAATTTCATGATTTGGAGTCCTAAAAGATCTTATTAAAATCTAGAAATGCTTTAGAAAAATTCTAGAGATTTTTAGAAATTTTTAGAGTATTTTTACGCAATTTTTGGATGTCGTTTGGTATTTTTACCAAAAGAAAGAAGTTTTGACAAAAAATGTCCAAGCCGAGGCTCGAACCGGCAACCCTTGACCCGAGCAAAACCAGGCTGACCAACTAGGCTAGCAATTGTTACATGAACAAATAAAGGAAGAGATTTATTTAAGTAATAGGAATTAATAACAAGAAATAATAGGGAGAAAAATGGTTGCAGCCGGGATTCGAACCCGCGACTCCAACCATGGGCCAAACCCGACTAACTAAGTGATCCAGCCGCCGATTCTGTTTAGAAAAGGTAGGAAAATTATTTAACAAGTTAACAGAATATGGAGATTATAAAGAGGGATAAGTTGAGGTGGTAAATTCCCAAACTGAAAACCCTTTTCCCTCTCCTTTCCTCTCCCGATCGCGAGCGACGGCGATTCCTTCTCGGGCGAAGATGAAGCCGTGGCTAGGTCTTCTCTCCGGCGGCCGACCAAGGGGTCTTTCCAAGGGGTTTTTTTCACCGTCGCGAGCACCCCGTCAAGGAGATCACGGTGACAAGAAGAAATTGCCGAGTCTTGCGGTTTCTCCGAAACCCTAAAGGTCTTCCTCGGCTGTAAGTCCAAGAAAAGCCTAAGGTAAGTCGCTACTCACCTGCAGTAGGATAGTTTTGGATTTCGATTCATTTTGGTGTTCCATTATTTGTTCGAGTTTTGCTGTGAAGCATGTTAGGGATTTGTCTGTTGCCGTGAGTTTTCAAAGGAAGAATAGTTATATTTTGTTTTCCTTACCATGACATTGAGCATGAAGAATAGAAGATATGAGGTGAATTTTAGGGATGCTAATTGTGCTAAACTATTCATGACCTGGAATATGTGGACCTTGATTCCTTTTAGTACAGATATAGAATATACATAAGTAGGTTACTAGTAGTCTGAAATACCAGGTGTAGATCAAAACAAAGATTTCGGCCAGGAATTTATGTACTTATTCAGAAGAACTATAATGGAAAAAAAGAAATATATCCTCTTTCCTGGATAGTTATCTTAACTAGGAAAGTGATATTATTTAAGTAGTTTGGTGCCCTATTAGTTTCTTTTAGAGGCTTATGGGTAATTGCAAGTAAAGTAAGATTAAGTTTTTCATAGGTTTTAAGCTTCAGCAGATTTTAGTTTTGTTTGTGCTATGCGTTTGACATGATCAGTTAGTTTAAGAATAGTTAGGATTAGCATGGATGCAGATTTCTGTTAAGCAAGTACAGATTTTTATTAAGTTAGTATGCAGACTTCTATCAAGTTAGTATGCAGATTTTTATTAAGCTAGTATGCAGATTTCTGTTAAGCAAGTGCAGATTTTTATTAAGCTAGTATGCAGACTTCTGTTAAGTTAGTATGCAGATTTTTATTAAGCTAGTATGCAGATTTCTGTTAAGCAAGTGCAAATTTTGTTAAGCAAGTATGCAGATATCTGTTAAGCTATTATGCAGATTTTTATTGAGCTAGTATGCAGATTTCTGTTAAGTATTAGTGCAGATTTTTGATAACTATTGTATGTGCATATTTCTTTTGTATTCTATGCATGATTATGTGTTACATAGTTAGTTTCATTCATAGATGCATATGAAAGATACCCTAACAGTATTTTGGGTTTAAGAAAAGTATAAGAAAGATAAAGAAAAGAAAGAAAAGGCCAAGGCTTTAACTAGATCCCGAAGTCAAGACTTTAGGGATTTTAGCACACAAGGTGCTAAAGAAAGTGCCGAGGCATTATATATTAGAAGTATTAAAAGATAACAAGTATTTTACTTTTATCAGTGGCACTATGCTAGACTCTCAGTAGTCCTTGGGCTGGGCTCCCATAGTCGGTCCCTAGGTTTAGATAACCTAGTATGCAGGACTCTCAGTAGTCCTTGGGCTGAACTCCCATAGTCGGTCCCTAGGTTTAGATAACCTAGTATACAGGACTCTTAGTAGTCCTTGTGCTGGGCTCCCATAGTCGGTCCCTAGGTTTAGATAACCTAGTAAACCCTACTAGATTCGGGACCAGCTATCTCGGGTCTAGTTAGGGATGCGCGCATAGCAAGTACAGTTGCCGGGCCCAAGAAGAAGTTGATTATTATTTTGAAGTATTATAAGTATAAGTTTTTGAACAAGTAAAACGAGTTTTACATAAACATAAAGTATTAAAGAATAAGTTAGAACAAATGAAATAAAGTTTCATATAGTTCTAAAAATCAGTAAGTTTAGTTCTTTATTCTACCATGTTTATCTAGTAGATGAGTAGTTTTTCATGTTTACCTATTAGATGAACAGCATGATTAGTTATTAGAATTATATGAGTAGATTCCTTAGCTTTTCTTTGCTATTAGTTTGACATGAGCAGTTATGTTTATGCTTTACTTTCTTTTAGAGCATATAGTTTCTAGTTCTTTCTGTAAACATGCATATTCGTGTTTTTGTGAGTTAGATAGCGCTTACTAAGCAAATTTTGCTTATAGATTACACTTCCTCTTACTGCAGATACAGGAAAGGAAAAGATATAGAAAGGAAGGCGACAAGGAGGTGTTCGAAAGATGTGTGATGCCAGGACTATGGAAGCCTTGGGACTAGGAAAGAAGTTTTAATTTTAGTTTCCGCATTTTAGTTATTGTAAACATTTGAGTTGTATTTTAAGTTCATGTCATTTGAGATTATTCTGTTTAGATTGCATGTAGGATGAGTTCAGTTTAGTAAGTAGATATTTGTGTGTTTGATACTTATTTAACTGCGTGGTTGATTGATATGTGTTCCAGCCGTGGCTGAGTATATATTGCATGTATTGTTGAATATGGTCCCCGGTACAGGGGAGACTCTGTCGAAATTTTTCGGTAGGGTTTCCATGTAATTTTTAATCATACCGGTTAAGTAAAGTTAGTAGATAAGTAACGGTCATCCTTAGAGAGTAGTATAGTATAGTATTAAGAAAGGGTGGTCGTTACATGAGGTGTGACCGAGGGGCGAAGACTGCGGATAAGTACGCTGGCGGATGAGAAGGAAGCACGCAACGATTCCGAGGGACGAGAAGTCGAAGCGGAAGCCTGCTCGAGAAGACCTGAAGTTGAGTTCGGGTGAGTCCTATTCCGGATGGTAGAGACCACCCAAGAAAGGAGAGCTGGAGCAGAAGACCCGAACCAAGGCGAGCAACACCGGAGCAGAAGGCCCAGACCGTCCGGGCGCCCGGAACCATTCCGGGCTCTCGGAGGTTGATTTTTGACCGGATCACATCAAGCGTGATCTGTTTCATTGGGGATAAAGTTTTATCCCCCCCCCCCAGGGTGCCCGGAACCCCTTGGGGGTACCCCGACAAAGGCTATAAATACAGCCTTGGTCCAGAAACTTTTCAACAACTCAGAAACTATGTAATCCAACACTTGTGCGCCTCATTTTTAGTTAGCTTCCTTCGTTTTGCGCTTCATCATTGTAAGAGGTTTCTCCGCCTGAAGGAGATACTAGTGTGACATCTTTCTTGGATTAACAACCTCTCTAGTTGTAACCAAGTAAATCTCGGTGTGCCGCTTACTTTCTATTTTATTTGTTCAATTATTTTATGCAAGTGTTTATTTGAAAAGTCGAGAAGGGTTTGTTTTTTTTGTTTACAGGCTATTCAACCCTCCTTCTAGCCAGCCGCTATGATCCAGCAAGTGGTATCAGAGCCAAGTTGCTTCAGGAGTTCTAACCACGATTGAAGCGAAGATGATGGCCAGACCGAGCATATACCCGCCGAAGTTCGAAGGAGAATTCGCTACATGGAAAAAGCGAATGCGGGTATTTTTTTAAAATTGATTTTGATTTAATGTTAATTATGGAATTCGGTTTTACAGCATCGGAAGGTAAGGAGAAATACCACTGGATGAAAAATGAGCAGGACGACTATGTGGCAAACGGTAAAGCAGAGTACCATCTGCTAAGAGTTCTTCCACCACAAGAAGTCAACCGGATCGGCAACTACGACTCAGCAAAGGAACTGTTGGAAAAGTTCCTTGAGCTGCACGAAGGAACATCCAAAGCCAAACTCACTAGACGGGATTTACTCCGCAACCAGCTCACCAGCCTGCGACTTGGGGAAGATGAGACAGTTGCACATCTGCACTCGAGAATTAAGGAAATCATCACTGGACTTTCGAATCTCAGAGAGACGGTAAGTAACCGAGATTCGCTAAGGTACGCACTAAATTCCTTTCCTAGAAATTCAAAATGGGCGTCACTAGTAGATGTCTTTTATATTTCGAAAGATTTAGAAAAAATTATATTAGAAGAATTCTTTTCCGCATTTGAAGTGCACGAATCAAGATGTGTAGGTACGAAGGAGCCCAAGAACAACGTCACCTCAAAGCATCGAGAGACGAACCTGAGTCGGAATCTTCTCTTGACGATGAAAAAATAGTAATGATGGTAAGACGATTCAAGAATCTTTATAAGTCAAGAAAAACTAACCATCCGCAGGGTAGAAAGAAAAGGACCATCTGCTGCTACCACTGTGACGAAGAAGGGCACGTCAAGGACAACCGCCCCAAGCTAAAGAACAAAGACAAGGATAAAGGTAAGAAGCCTATCCAAAAATTCAAGGCATTAAAAGCGACGTGGGATGATACGTCGTCCAAGTCGAAAATCGAAGCCTTCTCCGGACTTGCACTAATGGCAAGTCATCAAGATGACAACATGAGTCAATCTCTTCCGAAATGAGCATCGAGAGCATCGATGAAGGGGGAGCTACGTCGGAAAATAGCAGTAGTTCAGGGGGAGACACGGACAACGAGATCGACAAGGTAAGTCGGATACGATCTCTTCCTCCCAATAAATTGTTTAAATTCATTAAATTGTTAACTGAGGATTGCTACAAATTAGAAAAATAAATTAAGAATTTAAAAATAATATTAGTTAAATCTTGCCCAATAGAAGAATTCGACAGAATTAAATTAGAAAATGAAAAATTAAGAGTAGAAAATGATAATTTAAAAGTACAAGTAAATAACTTGAAAAACCAGGCATGCTCATCTAATACCAATGTTAGAAAATTTAACAATTTAAATTTGTATTTTAGATATCATAAGGAACAAATTAGAAATATTTTAAAGAAATATGTCCTTAAGAAATTTCTAGTTAATCCAGTTGGCTAGAACCTATATTGGGTTCCTAAGTCTTGCTTAATCTAAATTTTTATCGGATTTAGCGCTTTCAACAAGAAAATTAAACAGTGAGTTTCTTTATGAGGAAATGTCTAAGGAAGTGGTTGTTGCTCCAATAACCAAGAAGGTCTAGTGCCTCGCCACAACCTGGAAGCCAAAATATTGAAATAAAATATTTAATTAACTTTTTGATAAAGAATTAAGGTTGCAATTTAATAATTCTTTAAAAAGTCTTTTAAATTTTTTTTTACTTGGAAAGTTTTAAAACTTTTACTTAGAAAAATAAGTTAAAAGTTCTTCTGAAATTAGAAATTTCTGCTTAAATTTTTACTTAGAAAAAATTTCAATATTTTTGCAAAATTTCCAAAGTCAGGATTTTTTTTTTAAAAAAAAAATTCTCTTACTTAAAGCTTTACTTAGAATTTTTTTTTTTATATTTAGAGTTTTTACTTAGAATTTAATAATTCTTTAAAATGTCTTTTAAAAAATTTTTTACTTGGAAAGTTTTAAAACTTTTACTTAGAAAAATAAGTTAAAAGTTCTTCTGAAATTAGAAATTTCTACTTAAATTTTTACTTAGAAAAATTTTCAATATTTTTGCAAAATTTCCTAAGTCAGGATCTTTTTTTTAAAAAAATTCTCTTACTTAAAGCAATACTTAGAATTTTTTTTTTTTTACTTAGAGTTTTTACTTAGAAAATTTTCTTACCTAAAGTTTTACTTAGAAATTTTTTTATATTTTTTTTGAAAATTATTGCAAAATTTTTTTAAGTGTCAAATTTTTTTTACCCTTAGAGTGTTCTTAGAACCCTAATTTTTTATGTGATCAAAGGGGGAGAAGGAAAAGTATAAGTCTAGGGGGAGGTAGACCAAATTTAAATTTTCTATCTTTTTTGCACTTTATTACAAAATTAGTTAGTTTATTTTTATATCTATTTACCCTAACTTAACTTGGGTTGCTCACATCAAAAAGGGGGAGATTATTGGAACCTCAAGGTTGTTTTGGTGTGATCAATAAGTTAAGTTAGGTCCTGTGTGTTTTTAACCTTGTGTCTAAGTGTGCAGGAGCTTAGGAGCACAGGTAGTCGAGCGGAAGACGCAGCTAGCGAGAAGGACGACACACGGTACGTTAGAGGGACAAGGCACTGCGGAAGAGTACACCGGCGGACGAGAAGGAAGCGTGCGGTGGTTCCGAGGGATGAGAAGCCGGAGTGAAAGAATGCTCGGGGAGCAAGAGAAGCAGCTAGCGAGAAGGTCAGCATGGGGTGCGACCGAGGGACGAAGACTGCGAATAAGTACGCTGGCAGACGAGAAGGAAGCACACAACGATTCCGAGGGACGAGAAGCCGGAGCAAAAGCCTGCTCGAGAAGACGGGAAGTTGGGTTCGGGTGAGCCCTATTCCGTATGGCAGAGATCACCCAAGCAAGCGAAGCCGAAGCAGAAGACATGGACCTAGGTGAGCAGCACCGGAGTAGAAGGCCTGGACCAGAAGGTCAACATGGTTGACTTAGTGGTCCGGGCGCCCGGATCCATTCCAGGCGCCCGGACCGCCTGGGCACCCGGAACCATTCCGGGCGCCCGGAGGTTGATTTTTGATCGGATCGCGTCAAGCGGGATCCGTTTCATTGGGGATAAAGTTTTATCCCCCCAGGGCGCCTGGAACTCCTTCGGGGTGCCTCGACCAAGGCTATAAATACATCCTTGGTCCAGACGCTTTTCAACGACTCAAAACTGTGTAATCAAACACTTGTCAGCCTCATTTTTAGTTAACTTTTTTCTTTTTGTGCTTCATCATTGTAAGAGACTTCTCCGCCAAAAGGAGATTCTAGTGTGACATCTTTCTTCGATAACCAATCTCCCCGGTTGTAACCAAGTAAATCTCGATGTGCCTCTTCCTTTCTGTTTTATTTGTTCAATTATTTTATGCAAGTGTTTATTTGAAAAGTCGAGAAGGGTTTGTTTTTTTTTATTTACAGTCTATTCAACCTCCCTTCTAACCGGCTGCCGTGATCCAACAGTAAGCATCTACCATTGATGCCCACAGGCTGTTCCTAGGAAATCCATTTAATGCATACCTGATGATGTCGCAATTTTCCACCTTCTGTCTGATTGCGTGGAGGTCGCTCAGTAGATCTTGTATGCGAGCATGAAGCTGGCTCGCTGACTCACCTTCCTACATTTTTATATTATATGATTTATTCAAAATTAAATCACGTTTACTTACTTTCGTATTGGAAGTTCCCTCATAGAGCTCGATCAGCTTCTCCCATAGTTCTTTCGTGCTTGAGAATGGGCCGACTCAATTCAATTCTTCTTTGGTTAAGCTGCATTGAAGAGTTTGCATTGCTTTTGCATTGGCTTCAATTTTCTTACGAGTTGGTGCGTCCCATTTGTCGGAGGGGACAAGTGCTCTGGTGCTATCGACTGGTAGGGAGAAGCCCATTTGAATGATGATCTACATCTCTATCTCTGTCTTCAGGTATTACTCCATTCTGCCCTTCCAGTAGCCAAAATCCTCTCCAAAGAAGAGGGGTAGGTGTGTTGTGTTGTAACCTTCTTGGTAGACCATTGATTAAGAACCTCATGTTAGAGTGTATATTAAAAGCTTAGATTTTATAAACATTTGTTTTGAAATGAAGAATCACATTGGTCAAAATGTTTACATTTATGCTAAGTGTAGTTGTTCAATTAATTTATATTGTAGATAACATGGTGTGTGGTGTCACACACAGAAGATCATGTTGTCGGTTCTTTATAAATTATAAACAGTAGCTCATAACTAAGATGGAAAGGAACAAACCATTGGAATAGTCGTAGTGTAATTAGGTATTAGTTTATCTTGACTAATAAATTATACTAGTACACTCTAAGTGTATTGAGCAGGACCATTTAAGGTAAGTTCTTTTTATACCAACTTAATAAAAGAACAGGACCTTAGTTATTATAGAAGTGTGTGCTCTTAATCCTAATATAATAACAAGCACATATATTTAGTATTTATTTCTTTGACTTATCAAAGGGTGAGATTTAGTTCGATAAATCAAGAGGCCTTATAAGTTGGGAAATGATATTATTTATAGTGTGTGTTGTTGATTATAAAAAGAAACTGTGTCCTAGTAATCTAGGTTGATAATGTCCCCAAGAGGAGCTCATAAGGATTGTCATGTTAAACCCTGCAGGTGGACTTAGTCCGACATGATGATAAGGTTGAGTTGTACTACTCTTGGACTAAGATATTAATTAAAGAGAGTTGTCAGTAACTCATTTAATTTGTGGACATTCGACATTTTAAACATAGGGAGACTAACCCACTCATAATAAGAATGAGCCCAAAATGTAATTTGGGATTGGTGCGGTAGTTCAATAATAATTCTTTAGTGGTATGAATTATTATTGATGAAATTAAGTTGGGTGTTCGGGCGAACACGGGAAGCTTAATTTCATTAGGAGACCAAAACTAATTCCTCCTCTCGGTCCCTATCGTAGTCTTTTGTATATAGCGATTTATACCCACCACATACCCACTTCTTACCCACCTTTATACCCATCCTAAAGGGGGTCAGCCAAGCAAGCTTGGAACTCAAGCTTGGGTCGGCCAAGTAAAGAGGATGAGTTAAGTGGTGTGGCCGGCCCTAGCTTGAACTCAAGCTTGGTGTGGCCGACCACATCATATTAAAAGGATTTTAATTTTTTAAAATATTTTCTTATGTGGATATCATGGTTTTAAAAGAGAGAGTTTAAAATTTAAATCTTTCCTTTTATAGTTTTCTACAAAAGATTAAGTGAAAGATTTGATATCTTTCCTTATTTGTAGTTAAAAGGAAGATTTTGATTTTTTGATAGAATTTTCTTTTTTTGTAACCATGTTCATGATTTAAAAAGAGAGTTTTAAAATTATATATTTCCTTTTATAAGTTTCTACAAAAGATTAAGAAAAGATTTGATATATTTCCTTATTTGTAGATTGAGAGAAAGATTTTAATTTTAAAAGATAACTTTTCTTTTTGGAAACCATCCACATGTTTTAATAGAGGGATTTTAATTTATAAAATTCCTTTTATAACCAACCATGAAGGAAAAAATTATTAGAGAAATTTTTATTAAAAATTTCCGGAAAGAAATTAGGAAGCTTTAATTTTTGTGTTATTAAAACTTTCCTTGTTTGGAGCTAGGAGGTGGCTAGCCATATTGTTTAAGAAAAGGAATTTGGTTTTAACCAAGGAGGAATTTGGCAAAGAAATTAAGGAAGTTTTTATTTAAATTTTCCTTATTTGCCAAGACCAAGGATTATAAAAGAAGGGGTAGGGGTGCCTTCATGGCTAATAACTCTATTCTATTTTCCTCTCCTCTCTTCCTTGGTGGTGGCCGATCCTTACTCCTTGCTCTTCTCCTTTTCTCTTCCTCCTTGGTGGCCGGCAGCATCAACACAAGAGGAGTCCTTGGTGGCCGGTTCTAGCTAGGAGAAGAAGGAGAGAAAGGAGGCTTTGTTTCTATCATCCCTTGGAGCTTGGTGGTAGTGGCCGAACCTCTACATCCTTTGAGGAGTTTTGGTGGCCGAAACTTGGTGAAGAAGAAGAAGGGCTTGGGTGGTTCTCGTCTCGGTAGATCGTCGCCCACACAACGTTCGAGATAAGAAGAGGAATACGGTAGAAGATCAAGAGGTCGTTTCATACAAAGAAAGGTATAACTAGTAATTCTTTTCCGCATCATGCTAGTTTTTCTTTGTATGAATTCCAAATACAAGAGGCATATGATTTTAGATTTTTGGATTAGATATTCAAAGTTGTGTTTCTTTTGTATTGTTTTTTGAATTTGTGATTCGATTGTTCCTTTTGGTTAAACCTAGAGTTATATAAGGAAATTAAATATTAGATTTCTTTAAAAGGCTTTGTCTAGGCGGTGGTGGATGATCCCATACCCAAGAAGGACTAATGTCTCACCATGCAGTCCTGGAAGCCAATTTTAGAAATTAATATTTAATTGAATTTATAACATAGGTGGATTTGGATCAATAATGTTAAGCATCGTTTGCGATCCAAGTCTAAACCATTAATAACAGATTAGTTAAATTTGGAATCAATAATATTAAGTTCCATTTACGATTCCGAATTTAATTTCTAAAGAACACAATAGGTTGTTAGGAAAGGTTTGACACTTGTACAAAATTTTTATACAGTGGAACCGGTACGATCTTCCTAGGACCAACGAACACCTCACACACAAATAATACAATAACAAATGTTCCAAGACTTAGTCTTAGATTTGTAGTGCGGGAGAAAAATAAAAATAATAATTTAATAATTTCAAAAAATAATAATAATAAAATATTAATAAAAATATTTTAAAAATATTATTACAAGTTTTTGAAAATGTGATATCTCGCTAATACCGACCAATGGTGAAAAGATGAAAAATAAATTTTTCAAAAATAGTTTTGGAGGGAAAAAAAATGAAAGGCGTATAAGAAAAATAGATGAAAAAGTGACGAATAAGAATGCTTGAACGGTAGTTGTACCGATTCAGAGTGACCCCGCTCTGATACCAATTGTAGGATCGTAAAGCGCTAGAGGGGGGTGAATATCACTCGTGGCTAATTCATTTGTTTCAAAAAAACTTTAAGTAACTACACAATAAAAAAGTAACGACACGGAAGCAATGCCAACACTTTTTGGTTACTTGGTTTGGAGCCTGTGTCGACTCCTACTCCGAGGCCTGCGATTGTTGATTGCTTTCGGTGGGCAATCACTATAAGCTCAAGAATCTTTACAAATAAGTGAATACAAGTATTGAACTTAAAATATTATACTGACAGTACAAAAGATGATGGAAGTAGTCGTCGATTGTCGGAACAACAGCTGAGCGTCGTTGAGTCATTTTGGTGTAGAGCACAACTTCGAAGATTGCTTGTCGAATTGTTTTTCAAGTAGTTGGCTGAGGCCCCTTTTTATAGTATCTTTAAACCTAATCCAGATCCTCTGATCTTCAGGATCAAGCCTTGACTCGACCCGGATCGGTTGACTGATCCCCTGGTTTGATTTATTGAACCCGCTGAACTTGCCCGACATGTGAGATATCGAAAAATTTAATTAATAGGGTTATTTGAGAAATAGCCTTATAAATTTTTTCGAAATTTTTAGAAATTTTCTAGGAATTTTTCGGAACTTGTACGACGAGTTTTGAGGGGATCGTTCGGCGGGTGCGAATAAAGCCTGTTTGGGATACCCGTTTAAGTGAGGAAATGTTTAATATATAAATTCCTTTATTTCCTTTTCTCCCAAAACCAAATCGCCAATTCTCCACCCGACTCGAACCCTTTCCCCTCTTCTCCTCTCTCGCGGATGAACCGAAGCCGGCGAAGTTTCAGCGACCGTCGACGTCGACTGAGGAGTACATCGTTGGAGATCGACAGAATCGGCGGAGTCTAGGGTTGTCTTCAGTCGAGGGGTGTCTGTTCCGATGAGTTCTGCGGTCGATTCTCCCCGCCCTTAATCGATCGTGTGTGTCGAACCCTAGTTCCTGTTTCGTGCCGCTGGATGGAGCTCAGATTTGGTCGATGCCTTTCGTCTCTGCGCTGTAGACACTCACGTTTCCTTGCGCCGATCACTGATGTCACTGGATCGAGCGAGATCCACTCGATCGCCGGCGTGAAGGGGGCAATTAGGGCATCAAGGGTGAGAAATCCGAACCTTATTCCTTCTATTTCTTCAATTTGTGCCCTAGCTTCAGACCTATACCCTTTGATTCTTCCTACTGACATCGCAGGATCAGATCTTGATCGTCTTCTTTGAGGTTGATTTAGGTCACGGATTGGGTGAATTCCTTGAAGACAACCGAATGAGGTAAGGTTAGGTTATTAATTCGGTTGGTGTTTGGATCGGTGATCTTCTTGCTTGATTCATTGCCTGATCCGATCAGGAGGTTTTGTTCTGTTCTTGCTGTGGTGTTCTTGGTGCCGGCAGCACTCAAACCAGCATCAACAGTAGCTTGATCGAGGTATGTGTAGGAGTAATTGAGTACATGATGTATTGATGAATTAAATTCATTGATTGTTTGGCTGCATTGGATGAATTTCATTCTGGAATTTGAGGTGTTAATTGTGGATGGAGGATAGATTCATTATGGGTTTGGAATTTGTGGATCAGTGATTTATTAGGTGTTCTTGCTGGGGTGTATGCATCTAATTATTGTTCATAAATTTAGGTGAGTTGTTGTTTAATTTTGGGTTGGATTAAGTGTGGTATATAAACTATGTGAGATTGATTTTGGATGTTTAATAGAGATGGCATAATGGATTAAATGATGGATTATGTAGGGTGGATGAATATCATGATTTCAGGTTTGTTATTGGGATCATTAGATTGATTATTAGATGTGGGGTGTTTAGTTTATGATTAGAAGGATTTATGATGAGTTGGATTAGTGTTTGATTGATGATGAATTATGTGAGTTGGATTTAAGATGTGTTGATTAATGAGTTTTGGATTGATTAATAGATTATGGATTATGTTGGGATCTAGAAGGAGTGTGATTAGGATTATTTGGAGGATTAATCAGAGATCAGATTTGAGTGGAGTTATCCTAATTGGGTAGGGATTTTATTTAGCAATTTTAATTCATATGAATTTAGCTAAATAAAATATATATATATTGATTGATGCAGGACCTTGATATGGGATGATTATCACGACGTGGGATTTATTCTGGACACGATCTACGTATCAAGGCGGGTATTTCTTCCTTGACCTCTATGTAGATTTTCTTGTACTTAGTGCATGGATATTATTGGATGAATTAGGCTGCTTTATCTTATATCATGATCGGTTGTTGTTTTTCCTGCATGATACTTATGCTTGACCCTTGTGATGATCTATTTAATTCATATACAGTCTCTACTCTTGATATCTACTCTATTGTGATTACACGTGTAGAGTATGCCTTGTAGGGATTGTTGGGTTGTTGGTATTACCATGCTGATTGGGTATATGATGTTGACTGTACATAGGTGGGGATGTGTTATAGGAGTCATCTTGTTGACCGTGCATTTGCATGTTGTATGTACACACGTATTGTCATGTACTTTTGGAGGAGTGGTGTTGATTGTATGTTTGGAGTATATACACATGTCTTTTGTGTTTTTATTGGAGGATACATGTTGATTGTACTTATGTTTTTGTGTCCGTGTGTCTGGTGGGATTATTAGATGATTTTGGTTGATTATACATGTGTAGTGTCTACATATGTTTGATGGGATACGTGGAGGTATCATGATGATTACACTCTTGTTGGAGGTATTTATGGGGTTTAGGGTTGTTGCATGGATGATGATTATATATATATATATATCATGTTCATCATTCATTGCATCTGATGACCATTATCTCCCTTGTGGTGAGAGAGTCATCAGTTGGTTTGGTTTAGCACCGCACACTCGGCCACTCATGGGTAGTGGTAGTTGGAGCAGTTGCTGCTAGTCCTGTCGTGCCACCCGGTCACGAGGTTTAGTGAGATCCGGCGTTGTGAGCAGTCAGGGACCCTGATGCTATGTAGTTAGATAGCTACTAGCGGACTGTCCGCCTCGACCACTATATAGTGGGCTGGAGGGTAGTACAGTCATCACAGACCCAAGCCTCTCGGCCATACAGGGGTCGTGGTGTTCGGAGAGGTGGCGGGGGTGACCATGGAGCATGCATGCACTTTTGCATATGATGCACGGTGCATCTGGGGGTTATATTTGCATACATGCCTACTAGATACTAGTTGCATGTGTTTGTGGTATGTTGCATTTGTTTGCGATATGATTGTTGCATTTGGTTGCCATGCTGCATACATGACATTTATTTTACATGTATATGCAGTCGTACTTATATTGCACAGGTGTCACGGGTATGTCTGTTGCAGATCTAGTGAGTTTATTAATCTTTGTACCTTGCGTCGATTCCGGATTGGGTATGTATATGTCCTTATGTTAGTTGTGGTTTGTACCATTTTTATGTCAGGTTATTATGTCAGGTATGTTCAGATGCAGTGATTATGATAGTATGATCATGTTCTTTATTCCCTACTGAGACTGTATACTTGTGATCTCCATGTTGTTTATGGACTATGCACTATCTTTTCTATTACCCGCTGAGTTACCTATACTCACCACCGCATGTATACATTTATGTTTTCAGGTAGCCTGTAGATGGTTGGTGTCGCTTGGAGTATCCTGTCTGTCGGGTCCTACGTCACATCCGAAGACCGCGCTTGTTTTCTTTTGTATATCTTTTTATTATTTTTGGCATTGTATTTATGGTAGCCATGTGGCTATCCTATGGCTTTGGTGTTGTATTTGTGTTTAAGCCGTGCCGGCATGCATTGTATTTATTTGTGTTGTGTGGGCTTTCTTTCGTTTTTCCGCTGTGTTTTGGTACAGCCGTGTGGGCTGTTATATATATAACTGCGTGGTTGTGATTGTTTCATTCCAGTCGTGTGGGCTGTTATTATAACTGCGTGGTTGTGTATATAAATATTCCAGCCGCATGTGGCTGATGTATTTTGCTTGTAGTGATGCTTCAGATTGTCACCGGTACAGGGGAGATGCTGCCGGATTTTTGTCTGGCAGAGACTCCTTTGGGGGCGTGACACGACATCCCATCCAGATGCATCCTCTTTGGATAGTGCCTACGTTCAGTCGACCGATCAGCCGATGGTCTCTACCTTATCTGATCTGATCAACTCACTCGACCAGGTCTTTGTCTATCCTCGGTTCGGTCGACTGATCCCAAGGTTCGGTGGACCGATCCCTCTGGTCAACCCTTCATCGAGAGCTGGATTCTGATCCCTTGTGTACTAGGCTTCGGTCGACCGATCAAGTCTGACCCTGCAGAACTGTTGGTTTCCTACAAAACAAAGTTAGGCAAATAGAGAAAATAATATTAAACATTTAAGTTGGTAGCCTTCGGACTGTCCAGTTATGACTTCGGATTTTCTCTGGAAACCCTAGGTTGAACCGACACCTACTGTTCCCTCACCAGGGAATACATCCTCACCTACTCCTCTCAGGAGAGATTATCTATTGTCAGATCAGTCCTCCAGACCGACTGGACTTTCCACTTAGGGTTACCACCCCAGGACCTCAGGTTACCACCCCCTAGGGTTTTCCTTAGCCTAGGGTGAGGTTTTCCACCTGCCTAACCGTAGATAGAACTTTCCATCACCTAGGATTACTGCCCCTAGGACTAAGGTTACCTCCCCCAAGGGTTTTCCACCAGTCTAGAATCCACTAGGACTTTTGTTTAAGAACACTTAGGATATTCCTGCAATCTTATTCAAACTTATTAGACCACAAATAACCTTAACTTTGAACCCTTTGTCATTATCAAAATACAGTATTAAAAAAGTAATTAAAACTTAACCTTAATTTTACCTAATAAATTTTAATTTCAACATTAATCAAAATCTTAACTTTACTTAATTAAATCATAATTTATCTTAATTAAAGATTAACTCAAATTAAATCTTAACTTTACTTAACTATGTTTAATAATGTTAACAAATTTAGCTCCGAATTAATACTAACTCTAAACTTAGTTAATCCTAATTTGACTTATTCAAAACTTAAAGATGAAGTAAATAAAAAAGTAAAGTATAACTAATACTTTCATTAATCAATTATTAACTCAATAAATTAATATGAAATTTAATTTGTTTTAATCAAATAAGTATTGAGTTAGTAACAAATTATTTATTATTGAGTTAGTAATAAATTTCTTAACTTAATCCAAGAATAATTGACTAATGATTAATTTTATCATAATCAAACTTAAATAAACAATTATACTAAGTATATAAGAATACTTATGTAAATAATATACATGCTGAACATGAGTGTTACTAACACTAAATCCCCTAAACTCTTAGGTAAAACTTCTTATAACTAACAAAGATAATCAGAATGTGCTAAGACCTTGAAATTTAATATACTCAAGTCCTAGTATGAATTGAAGGGGAGTGTTAAATTAAGGGGGCCGACTGTTTTGAAAATTTTATTATTAAAATTTTTACTACTTTAAAAATTACTTTGGAAAAGCTATTTGAAAAACACTTATTTGTGAAAAATTATTTCGAAACAGTGTTTTCCAAAACAATAACTAGTGAATTAAAACTTAGTTTTATTCAAATGCTATTTCAAAAATTATATCTTTCAAGAATACTAGCAAAGTGTTTTGAAAAAAGATGACAATATTCTTTATGTTTTAGTACCTTGAAAACCCATTTGAAAATATTCAAAACTTGCTTTGAAAAATATTTTATAAAGTTATTCTAATTGAAAATTACCCTAAAAATAATTTTGAAAAATATTTTGAAAAATTCTTTTCAAAAGTTGCTTTGAAACTTAAACTTAAAAATTACTCTTCAACATATCATTTTAAAGTGTTTTGTAATCTATCTTGAGAAATAGTTTATAAAACTCTTTCATAGTTAAGCTTTGTAAAATGATTTGCTTTATCAAATTAAATTTTTCAATGTCTTGAAACCTTTTTGAAAATTTTGAAAATTCCTTCAAGAATTATAATAACCTCTCCCTCACAAAAGCATGCAAATTTTTTATATGCAGTAAAAGTTTAATTACCATTTTCATAATCTGCTATATTTATCTATATTTTTTTTTATGAATACCAAAGGGAGAGGGTAAGAGTTAAGTAAGAAAAGATAAACTAATCTTGAAAATATTAACCCTAAAATGATCAAGAGAAAATAGAAATTATAATTACTAAACTTTTATTCTATTGAGTCATGTTATTACTGTTTCATTGTTGCATATCTTTTCCTAACTTTAACCCAGGTTATCACTTCATCAAAAAAGGGGAGATTGTTGATGCAATTAGCACTAATGGTCTAACTTAGGTTTTGATGAATGACAAGTGAGTTAAATTAGGTATTTTTATGATATGATTACTCTACCGAGTATGCAGGAATTAATGGGTCTAAAGGACATGACACCAAGTTGAAATCCAGCTAGGTCCATGGGACTAGATCGTTGGTGTGAAGTCTAGATAAGTCAACGTGCCAACCTGAGATATGACAAAAAGTCCAGTTGGGTCCGCGGAACTTGACAACCGGTAGAAGTCCAGTTGGGTATGCAGACCTAACAACTGGCATGAAGACCTGGTGGGTCAAGAGGCTAGTCAATTGACTACAAATTGGTAAGTAAAGGTAAGTCAATGGAGGAGAGTGACTTGGTGAGGACGCGTCCCGATTAAGGGACAGTAAGCATCGGTCCAGTTTAGGTCTACTTCGGATCCCTAAACTGAGACCTCGACTAGATCCTGATCTTAGAAGAGATAGGGTCTAATTACTTGTAACGACCCGGCCCCTCGACCCCTTGGGCGGCCCAACTGGCGGCCCCTTGGCGGTCCCTTGGGCGACCCAACTGGCGACCCCTTATGTCGTCGACCGACGACCTCCGGCCTGTTAGAGTGTATACTAAAAGCCTAGCTTTTGGTATAAACATTTATCTAGAAATAAGAATCACATTGGTCAAATGTCTACATTTATGATAAATGTAGTTGTTCAATTAATTTATATTGTAGATAACATGGTGTGTGGTGTCACACACAGAGGATCATGTTATCAGTACCTTATAAATTATAAACAGTAACTCACGACCATAATGGAAAGGAACAAACCATTGGAAGGTCGTTGTGTAATTAGGTATTAGTTTATCTTAATTATATAATTACACTAGTGCACTTAGAGTGTATTGAGTAGGACCATTAGAGGTCGTTTCTTTTATACTAACTTTATAAAGAAACAAAGACCTCAATTATTATGGAAGTGTGTGCTCTTAATCCTAATATAATAACAAGCACATATATTTGATATTTATTTCTTTAATTTATCAATGGGTGAGATTTAGTTCGATGAATCAATAAGCCCGATAAGTTGGGAAATGATATCACTTATAGTGTGTATTGTTGATTATAGAAGGAAACTGTGTCCTAGTGATCTAGGTTGAGAATGTCCTCAAGAGGAGCTCATAAGGATTGTCATGTTAAACCCGGTGGACTAAGTCCGACATGACGATAAGGTTGAGTGGTACTACTCTTGGACTAAGATATTAATTAAATGAGTTGTCAGTAACTCGCTTAATTAGTGGACATTTGACATCTTAAACACAGGGAGACTAACACACTCATAATAAGAAGGAGCCCAAAATGTAATTTGGGATTGGTGCGGTAGTTCAATAATAGTTCTTTAGTGGAATGAATTATTATTGATGGAATTAAGTTGTGTGTTCGGGGCGAACACGGGAAGCTTAATTTCATCGGGAGACCAAAACCAATTCCTCCTCTCGGTCCCTATCATAGCCTCTTGTATATAGAGATTTATACCCACCACATACCCACCTTCTTACCCAACCAATAGGGGCCGGCCAAGCTAAGCTTGAAGCTCAAGCTTAGGGCCGGCCAAGCCTAAAGGTTGGCCTTAAGGTGGCCGGCCAATAGCTTGGAGCCCAAGTTTAGGTGGCCGGCCACATCATATTAAAAAGGATTTTTATTAAAATTATTTCTTATGTGGATATCATAGTTTTAAAAGAGAGTTTAAAAATTAAATCTTCTTTTTAATACTTTCTACAAAGATTAAGAAAAGATTTGATATCTTTCCTTATTTGTAGATTGAAAGGAGATTTTATTTTTAAGAAAAACTTTCCTTTTGACCATGATAATAATTTAAAGAAATTTAAAATTAAATATTCTCTTTTATTAGTTTCTACAAAAGATTAAGAAAAGATTTGATATCTTTCCTTATTTGTAGATTGAAAAGAGATTTTAATTTTTAGAGATAACTTTCCTTTTGGAAATTATCCACATGTTTAGAAGAAGAATTTTAATTTATAAAATTTCCTTTTTATTAACCAATCATGAAGGGATAAAAATTATTGGAGAAATTTTTATAAATTTCTAGAAACAAATTAGGAAGTTTTAATTCTTGTGTGAATTAAATTTTCCTTGTTTCGGGAATTAGAAGTGGCCGACCATTATTATTAAAAGAAGAAAATTGTTTTTTAATTAAAATAATTTTTCTTTTTTATGACAAAAGAATTAAGGAATTTTTTATTAAAATTTCCTTATTTGTCAAGACCAAGGATTATAAAAGAGGGGGTAGAGGTGCCTTCACGGGTGATTAACTCTATTATTCTTCTCCTCTCTTTTCTTCCTTGTTGGCGTGCCCTAACGTCTTCCTTTTCTCTTCTTCTTACGGCCGGTGACAACCTCTCTTGGAGCTCTTGATGGTGGCGGTTCTAGCTAGGAGAAGAAGGAGAGAAAGGTGGTTTTGTTTCTTGCATCCCTTGGAGCTTGGTGGTGGTGGCGGCCGGACCTCTACTTCTCTTAGAGAATTGTGGTGGCCGAAACTTGCAAGGAAGAAGAAGGTGCTTGGTGGTTCTCATCTCGGAAGATCGTTGCCCACACAACGTCCGAGGTTAGAAGAGGAATACGGTAGAAGATCAAGAGGTCTTTTTAGAAGGTATAACTAGTAATTTTTCCTTTCCGCATCATGCTAGTTATTTATGGAAATAATACCAAATACAAGAGGCTTACGATTCTAGTATTTCGAATATGTTTTTCGAAGTTATGTTCTTTTATTTTTCTTTTCCTTGTGATTTGATTGTTCTTTTTGGTTGACCTAAAGTTATTTTAGGAAATTAAATATTAGCTTTCCATAAAAGGTTTTGTCTAGTCGGTGGTGGTTGTTCCCATATCCAAGAAGGCCATGTGCCTCGCCACGTCAGTACTGGGAACCAATTATGGAAATTAATATTTAATAGAATTAATAACTTAGGTGATTTGGATCAAATGTGTTAAGTTTCGCAGGAGATCCAAGTCTAAACCTTAAAGAACAAATAGATTAAGTTTTGGATCAAACGTGTTAAGTTCCGCAGGCGATCCAAAATTTAATTTAAAAGAACACATGGTAGCTAGGAAAAGGTTCAGACCTTTGTACAAAATTTTTGTACAGTGGAACCTCTAGGTTTTCCGAGTAGCAACCAACAATTGGTATCAGAGCTAGGGTATTGCCTCTGTGAATTTGGTATTAGTTTAATTATGCACATGTCATACGTAATTTAGGCAGATTAATAGTAGGATGTGCTAACTTTGTGGATGCAAGATCCAACTATTATGGCTTATAGTTATTATGTGTGTGATTGGACCCTTGGACATGTCAAGGGCATTTTATTGTGTGTGCATTATAAAATACAGCAGGAGCTGTATTTAGTTTTATTAGGATTTTTTTTTTTTATCTAGATACATGTACATTCCTTCGAGGAATATAGGATCGAAAAATGTAAAATTCTATTTATGTCGCGGATCGAGTCTTGCAAGGCGTGGAACCTTTTAAGGACCAGAGGCGCAGCGGAACAAGGAGCAAGATGGATGCGACAACTAGACCCGGTGGTAGTGGCCAAAGATGGCAGCAGCTAGGGTTGGTGACACACGGAGGACAGCAATAGATAAAAGCCATAATAGTTGAAAATTAGTTTTTCTATTTATTGCTTTTTATGCTGTGTTGTGTGTGCTTGTTAGTATGCATATTTAGTAGGCTAGCATAGTTAAAATTCCTCATTTATAAATAACTAAGTGGGAGAGGGATTTTTAAGTAAATCCCATGGTCTCCATTACTGGTTTGTAAGTGATGCAAACAAGCTTGCGCGTTGGCTCTGAGTGCCTTCCTCCATAACGGATGAGCTTGTTTGTGGATCACTAGAACAGACTTCCATTTTTGGATGACTATAGGAAGTTAATTAAGAGCGTGTGATCTTCCCTAACGGAAGGGGCATAATCTTATTAATGGACTTAGTGTCAAGTAATGGTATACACTTAGACACATTTAATAGTATCCTCCCCAACGGAGTCACTACTATCACTTGTGTGACCAAAAGGAAATCAACTATTGATTTGTCATAAAACTAGATTGGCAATATAATAAAATTAATAAACCCCTCTTACAAATGTTTGAATTTGTATACGTCCACACTAACGTGGCATACAAGATTCATAGTGCTTGAGGTAATTTTATTTGTCAAAAAGTTATATTGACAAGATAGTCAATGGGTAAAACCCTTCTCTTACAAATGATGAATTTGTATACGTCCACACTAACGTGGCATGCAAAATTCACGGTGTTTGAGGTGTTGGTAAATTTAAATAATATTGTTTGAGGAATCAATGTTATTTTAAATTCAAAGAGTTTTGACCAAATATTTGATCAAAGACAGATCAACTATTAATTTTATTCGTTATAAAGTAAAGATAATAAAATTAATGAATAAAATCTCCTCTTCGATTTTGTATACACAAAATTCATGGAGATTTTAAGGAGTTGATCTTGACCAAATATTTTTGAGATTCTTAGGATGTTTGTCAATCCCTAGTAGTCATACTATAGAAAAGACTTAGTAGTCCCAATTGTAATGATTGGAAATAGGACTTGGACATTAAGGTAGACTGTCTTCTTAGAACTAAGAACAATTTAGGTGTATTTAATTCATTAGTTGAAACATGCCTAGTGGTGTTATCTACCAGAACCTGGAGTGTAGATACAAGATGCCATTAATCATGTCTGCAATTCATTGCAGGGTTCCAGGAAACCCGACAACTAAATGAAAGGTAAATCACCGTCCACATGGGCACTATTGTAAAAGTGGTAGCTGCTGTGGGAGATGTTTATCCTTTGATAAGAATAAAATATGGATTTTAAGTAATTGTCTTTACGTACCAAGTTTAGAAAGAACCTGATTTCAGTTTCTAAACTATTATAGATATTGTGTCTATTTTGATAACAAAGTTGTTATCAAGAAAAATAGGGAAGTTATCTATTCTGGTATGATGGTTGACAATTTATAATCCAATAACTCTCACGATGCAACAAATGGAAATTAGTAACACATCTTCTAATTTTAAGAGAAAGCAACCTTCGGAAATGAACCAATTATATCTTTGGCACCTAAAGCTAGGTTATACTTAAGTAGGATTCATTGGTAGCTGATGAACTTTTGGGTTCATTGGTAGTGGAAATCTTTCCAACCTGCGAGTCTTACTTGGAAGGAAAATAACCAAGAAGCTTTTAAGTCCAAGGGGTATGGAGTCAAAGATATGTTGAAATCGGTTCATTCTTATTTGTGTGATCCTATGACTATCCAGACAAGAGGTAGTATTGAATATTTCGTCTATTTTATAGACAACTATTCAAGATACAAATAAATTTACTTAATGTACCGCAAGACTAAGTACTTTAATTAGTTCAAAGAGTACAAGGCTGATGCGGAGAAATGTTAAAGTAAATGTCACTATGGTAAGATCGTAGTGGCAAGTACCTTTTGGGAGAATTTAGGAGTCACTTATCAAAAGTAGGGATTCAATCCCAACTAACTGCACCTGGTACACCCCAACAGAATGGTGTAGTAGAAAGAAGGTAAAGGACTCTTATGAAATAATTAGATAGATGATGAGTTATTCAGAAAATTACCAAATTTATTTTAAGGATAAACTCTAAAAATGAAAGTGAACATAGTACCTTCCAAGTTAGAACTCTCTACTCATATAGAATTGCTGAATAGGTGAAAACCTATTTTGAAGCATATTCAGATTCGGGTAATCCAGCACATATGTTAAAGAGAGACAATGATAAGTTGGATAGGAGTTCACTTGTTTGTAAATTATCCTAGATAAACAAAAGTAGGTTTATAGTCTTAAAAATCAGAAGGTCATTGTTAGCATCAATGACTGATTTTTTAGAAAAGGACTATATAATGAACCATGTGCTCATAAGTAAATTTGTTCTTAAGGAAATAATAAAGGACATGTCTAACCTAGTACCAACTGTACAAGATGAGATACCACAAGAAAATTGCAACACGTATCACAAATTGATACACAATTACAGAAAGTGTCTTGTTGTAGTGGGAGGGTTGTTATGCAACCTAAATAGGTTCATGTTTTTGGGAGAGTTTTTGGACTCGATCCCTGGAGGACATGAACTCCGATCATATGATGAAGCACTCCAAGATAAAGATGCAGCATCTTGGCAAAGAGTAATGAATAAAAGAATTAGAATATATGTATTCTAATAAAATCTGAAGCTTGTAGAATCACCAAATGGTGTAAAAGCCGTTGGGTGTAAAAGGTCTATAATAGGAAAAGAGGGATAGGAAGGTAGTAACTTTCAAAGCAAGGCTTGATGAAAAAGGAAACTTTTTCACTAGTAGTCATGCTTAAGTCTATCCGGATTCTTTTATCTATTTGGCAAGAGGATGTCAAGACAGCATTCCTTAATAGAAGTCTTGAAGAAAGCATCCATATAAAGCAACCAGAATGGTTCATTGCAAAGGGCTAAGAGCATCTTGTGTGCAAGCTCAATCAGTCTATGGACTGAGGCAAAGCTTCAAGGTCTTGGAACATCCGGTTTATCAAAGTAATCCAGATCTATGGATTTAGTAACCGGATAAGTCTTGTATATACAAAAGGTGTGATGGAAGCGTGGTGGTATTTCTTGTACTATACGTAGATAACATTTTTGGTAGTTGGAAACAATATCAAAATGTTGTCAAGGGTATGGTTGTCCAAACAATTCGATATAAAGGACTTGGGAGAATGTATATATTCTTGAGATCAAAGTAATAAGGGATCGCAAGAAAAAATATATTTTACTTATCCCAAGCTTGATACATCGGAAAAATCCTTGCTCATTTTAAGCATGCAAAACTCCTAGAAAGGTTTCTTACCTTTTAAGCATGGAGTGTCTTTATCTAAAGAGATGTCTCCGATGACATCAAAGGAGATTGAGGCCATGTAGGCAGTTCTTTATGTTTCGGCAGTTAGACAACCTAATGTATGCTATGCACGAGATCAGAAATCTGTTTTGCTAAGGGCATAGTTGGCAGATATCAAAGTAACCCTAGACAAGGACATTGGACTACAGTAAAGCATATATTAAAGTACCTTAGAGGAACTAGAGATTATATGCTAGCTTACAAGGCAATTAATTTGGTCCATGTGGGTTGCATGGATTTTGACTTCCAATCGGATAGGGACAATAATAAGTCAACCTCGGGGTTTTGTGTTTACTTTAGGAGGTAAAGTCATAACTATGGAAGAGTGATAAGCATAGGTATTTTTCTGGACTCCACCATAGAAGCTTAGTATATGGCAAGCCTCTGAGGAAACCATAAAAGCTGAATGACTTAATTACCTCAAGATAGACTTAGATATGATTTCTAGTTTGTCCAAAGATTATTACAATTTATTGTAATAATAATGGTGCAGTAACAAACTCGAAGAAACCATGAGTCTATAAGGCAAGTAAACACAATAGAGCGCAAGTACTACCCAATACGAGAAATCGTATAAACGAGGAGAAGTTGTTGCCGCCTAGAATGCATCAGATGATGACCTATAGATCTTTTCACTAAGGTCCTTAAGGCGAGAGCTTTTGATGGACATGTTGAAGGGTTGGGAATGAGATGTATGGCAGCAGATATGGCAGCTTAATCTTTTAGTATAAGTGGAGATTGTTAGAATGTATACTAAAAGCCTAGCTTTTGGTATAAACATTTATCTAGAAATAAGAATCACATTGGTCAAATGTCTACATTTATGATAAATGTAGTTGTTCAATTAATTTATATTGTAGATAACATGGTGTGTGGTGTCACACACAGAGGATCATGTTATCAGTACCTTATAAATTATAAACAGTAACTCACGACCATAATGGAAAGGAACAAACCATTGGAAGGTCGTTGTGTAATTAGGTATTAGTTTATCTTAACTATATAATTACACTAGTGCACTCAGAGTGTATTGAGTAGGACCATTAGAGGTCGTTTCTTTTATACTAACTTTATAAAGAAACAAAGACCTCAGTTATTATGGAAGTGTGTGCTCTTAATCCTAATATAATAACAAGCACATATATTTGATATTTATTTCTTTAATTTATCAATGGGTGAGATTTAGTTCGATGAATCAATAAGCCCGATAAGTTGGGAAATGATATCACTTATAGTGTGTATTGTTGATTATAGAAGGAAACTGTGTCCTAGTGATCTAGGTTGAGAATGTCCTCAAGAGGAGCTCATAAGGATTGTCATGTTAAACCCGGTGGACTAAGTCCGACATGACGATAAGGTTGAGTGGTACTACTCTTGGACTAAGATATTAATTAAATGAGTTGTCAGTAACTCGCTTAATTAGTGGACATTTGACATCTTAAACACAGGGAGACTAACACACTCATAATAAGAAGGAGCCCAAAATGTAATTTGGGATTGGTGCGGTAGTTCAATAATAGTTCTTTAGTGGAATGAATTATTATTGATGGAATTAAGTTGTGTGTTCGGGGCGAACACGGGAAGCTTAATTTCATCGGAAGACCAAAACCAATTCCTCCTCTCGGTCCCTATCGTAGCCTCTTTTATATAGAGATTTATACCCACCACATACCCACCTTCTTACCCAACCAATAGGGGTCGGCCAAGCTAAGCTTGAAGCTCAAGCTTAGGGCTGGCCAAGCCTAAAGGTTGGCCTTAAGGTGGCCGGCCAATAGCTTGGAGCCCAAGTTTAGGTGGTCGGCCACATCATATTAAAAAGGATTTTTTATTAAAATTATTTCTTATGTGGATATCATAGTTTTAAAAGAGAGTTTAAAAATTAAATCTTTCCTTTTAAAGCTTTCTACAAAAAATTAAGAAAAGATTTGAAATCTTTCCTTATTTGTAGATTGAAAGGAGATTTTATTTTTAAGAAAAACTTTCCTTTTTGACCATGATAATAATTTAAAAGAGAAGTTTAAAAATTAAATATTCTCTTTTATTAGTTTCTACAAAAGATTAAGAAAAGATTTGATATCTTTCCTTATTTGTAGATTGAAAAGAGATTTTAATTTTTAGAGATAACTTTCCTTTTGGAAATTATCCACATGTTTAGAAGAAGAATTTTAATTTATAAAATTTACTTTTTATTAACCAATCATGAAGGGATAAAAATTATTGGAGAAATTTTTATAAATTTCTAGAAACAAATTAGGAAGTTTTAATTCTTGTGTGAATTAAATTTTCCTTGTTTTGGGGAATTAGAAGTGGCCGACCATTATTATTAAAAGAAGAAAATTGTTTTTTAATTAAAATAATTTTTCTTTATGACAAAAGAATTAAGGAATTTTTTATTAAAATTTCCTTATTTGTCAAGACCAAGGATTATAAAAGAGGGGGTAGAGGTGCCTTCACGGGTGATTAACTCTATTATTCTTCTCCTCTCTTTTCCTCCTTGGTGGCCGGCCCTAGCTTCTTCCTCTTCTCTTCTTCTTATGGCCGACGACAACCTCTCTTGGAGCTCTTGATGGTGGCCGGTTCTAGCTAGGAGAAGAAGGAGAGAAAGGTGGTTTTGTTTCTTGCATCCCTTGGAGCTTGGTGGTGGTGGCCGGACCTCTACTTCTCTTGGAGAATTGTGGTGGCCGAAACTTGCAAGGAAGAAGAAGGTGCTTGGTGGTTCTCATCTCGGAAGATCGTTGCCCACACAACGTCCGAGGTTAGAAGAGGAATACGGTAGAAGATCAAGAGGTCTTTTTAGAAGGTATAACTAGTAATTTTTCCTTTCCGCATCATGCTAGTTATTTATGGAAATAATACCAAATACAAGAGGCTTACGATTCTAGTATTTCGAATATGTTTTTCGATGTTGTGTTCTTTTATTTTTCTTTTCCTTGTGATTTGATTGTTCTTTTGGTTGACCTAAAGTTATTTTAGGAAATTAAATATTAGCTTTCCATAAAAGGTTTTGTCTAGTCGGTGGTGGTTGTTCCCATATCCAAGAAGGCCATGTGCCTCGCCACGTCAGTATTGGGAACCAATTATGGAAATTAATATTTAATGGAATTAATAACTTAGGTGATTTGGATCAAACGTGTTAAGTTCCGCAGGAGATCCAAGTCTAAACCTTAAAGAACAAATAGATTAAGTTTTGGATCAAACGTGTTAAGTTCCGCAGGCGATCCAAAATTTAATTTAAAAGAACACATGGTAGCTAGGAAAAGGTTCAGACCTTTGTACAAAATTTTTGTACAGTGGAACCTCTAGGTTTTCCGAGTAGCAACCAACAATTGGTATCAGAGTTAGGGATTCGAACTCTAAACCTCCAGGCTAAGTACTAGAGTTTATGAATCCTAGTAGCCAAGTGAGCGCTTGGCTACCAGGATTCATAAACTCTAGTACTTAGCCTGGAGGTCTAGAGTTCGAATCCTAGGGAAGGCAAAAATCCACTGGCCAGGGGTGGGAAGACCTAGTGAGTAACGACACGGCCGAAGGTCATCGGTTGACGACATAAGGGGTCGCCAGTTGGGCCGCCCAAGGGACCGCCAAGGGGCCGCCAAATGGGCCGGCACCTTTTTATTGTAATGACCCGACCCCTCGGCCCCTTGGGTGGCCCAACTGGCGACCCATTTGGCAGTCCCTTGGGCGGCCCAACTAGCGACCCCTTATGTCGTCGACCGACGACCCTCGGCCGTGTCGTTACTCACTAGGTCTTCCCATTCCTGGCCAGGGTGCTCACTTGGCTACCAGGATTCATAAACTCTAGTACTTAGCCTGGAGGTCTAGAGTTCAAATTTTGGGGAAGGCAAAAATCCACTGGCCAGGGGTGGGAAGACCTAGTGAGTAACGGCACGGCCGAGGGTCGTCGGTCAACGACATAAGGGGTCGCCAGTTGGGCCGCCCAAGGGACCACCAAGGGGTTGGGTCGTTACATTACTATTCAGTAATATTATGCTAACACTTATCTTACAAGCTATTATTTGATTTATTGGACTAACATATTTTGCAGGGAAAGAAAAGCCTCGGGTGAATAGTACCCAAGGAGCCTTCAAGCAGTAGAAGGCGCCTTGGCACTGTTCATAAAAGGCACCTTCAGTACAATGAAGGCACCTTCCGCAAGATAAGAATTAGACATCATCACAGATAAGGGCCAAGTTGTTCGAGATTGAATTTATCAAAATCTAACCCTGCAAAAATATTAATCGTGCAAAAATATTAATCGTCCTGCAAAATAGAGTTATAATAATAGAAAATAATATAAAATTTAACTTTTGACAGTCTCCATACTGTCCAGTTCTGACTTTCAAATTTCTCGAAATCACCTACTGTTCCCTCTTTGTGGAATACGCCCTCACCTACTTCTCTTAGGAGAAATTATCTTTTATCATACTAGTCCTCCAGACTGTCAAGACTTTTGCTCAACGTCCGAAAATCTAGGACTTCATGCTGAACGTCCGCTCCATGACCCGTCCAGACTTCCTTGGTCACCTGGATTTGTTTAACAACAACCTTGGAAGTCAGGTACTAGTCTCTTACTTTAAATTACTTGTTATCTTTTCTAACTAGACCTTGGTCTTTTCTCTACTCATAACTTCTCAAAATCTCCTAATAGAGATTATTAGAACACTGTAAGTATATCTAACAAGTAGAGAATTGCAACTAACTGAGCATGCCATAAAAATAAAGCAAAGCCAATCAAACTACAAGATAAGCTTAATAGCTGTTCATGTTCAAGAAAACCAAGAAACTAACACTACATACTTTAAATAAAGGTTGTTCTTGCCTTTTTGAGTAGCAAGGAAAATGCTAAAGTATAAAGAGGAAGGCGACGAGGAGGATGCGTGATGGAAGTGTGTGATGTTGAACTATGGAAGCCTCGGGACTTGGCTAAGAAGTTGTTTAGTGTCCTTTTTTAATGTTATTAGAGAAGTTGAGATTGTTAAAGAGTTGTTTCCTTTTTCTTATGAAGCGTTGTATGGCAGGAAGTGCAGATCACCCATTTGCTGGCAAGAAGAAGGTGGCTAGAGTTGGTCAAAGACTATGACTGTGAAATCCTCTACCACCCAGGTAAAGCTAACAAAGTGGTAGATGCACTAAGAAGAAAGTCCAGTGCATCCATGATGTCTTTGTCATCATTAGCCTTGCCACTGCAGAAGGAGTTGACAGATTTTGGAATTGAAATTATTTATGGAGGCAAAATTCCACTGCCAGAGGTGGAAAGTCCTAGTGGGTAACGACATAAGGGGACGCAAGTGGGCCGCCCAAGAGGCCAAAGGGTCGGGTCGTTACAATAAACAGAACTGGAAAGGCAAGGGTAATAAAAGAAAGCAGTGGAACTCAGGAAGTAACCAGAAGGGAGGACCAGCAAACAAGCAGACCAAGTTCCCTCCCTGTCCCAAATGTGGGAGAACACATCCAGGAGCCTGTCTTTTGGGTAAGACTGGATGTTATTCCTGTGGTCAGGAAGGACACATGGCTAAAGAATGTCCTAACAAGCTCAAAGCACCTCAGCCACAGCCAGTGCAATATGGAGGCAAGCCTGCACAGTTATATCACATGGAAGCAGCACTAGAGGGACCCTATATCAGTTAGGGAAGGTTGGAAGCTCCACCAGTTCCAGCCTTTGATAGTGCCAGAGTATTCTCCCTCACCAAAGAGGAAGCTGCTAGTGCCTCCACAGTTATAACAGGTCAAGTAGTTATTTTTCAACATTTAGCTACTGTACTATTTGATACTGGGGTGACTCATTCTTTCGTATCAGTACCCTTTGCCAGTAAATTACAGGTGCCTACAGAGAGTATGAACTCCAAGTTCTTGACGACCCTACCTTCTGGGGAAGTCATGGAGTCCAATCAGTGGCTTCGAGCTGTACCGGTCAGAATTGCAGACCGAGAACTATATGTTAGCCTGGTAGTCCTCGCCATGCAAGATTTCGATATCATTTTGGGTATGGATTTCCTCAGCAAGTATAGTGCTTCAGTAGACTGCCGCAGAAGGAAAGTAATCTTCAGTCCAGAGGGTGAACCACCTTTTGAATTCACGGGAGTGCCAAGGAAGAAGACCCAGAAACTTCTCTCTTATCTGGCAGCTCACCAGATGTTAGCTAAAGGGTGTGCTGGTTTTCTTGCATACATAGTAAATGCAGAAGAACAGAAAGGACTCAAGCAGGAGGATGTTCGGGTAGTATGCGAGTATCCAGAAGTATTTCCAGAAGAGCTACTTGGACTGCCTCCCAACAGAGAAGTGGAGTTTGAGATTGAATTGGTTCCTGATGTCGACCCAATTTCAAAAGCTCCGTATCGCATATCTCCAACAGAGCTGAAAGAGTTGCAAGAGCAACTTCGGAGCTACTTGACAAAGGCTTCATCCGCCCTAGTCACTCACCTTGGGGAGCTCCTGTGTTGTTTATCAAGAAGAAGAACGGATCTATGCGAATGTGCATAGATTATAGAGCTCTAAATCAAGTGATAATCAAGAACAAGTACCCCCTTCCCAGGATCGATGACTTATTTGATCAGTTGAGAGGGGAAACAATATTCTCAAAGATAGACCTGCGCTCTGGGCACCATCAGCTGAAAGAGAAAGAAAGGGATATACCTAGAACGGCTTTCAGGACCAGATACGGACACTACGAGTTTGTAGTCATGCCTTTTGGTGTGACTAATGCACCAGCGGTCTTCATGGACTTAATGAACAGAGTGTTCAGAGAATACCTTGACAAATTTATCATCGTATTCATCGACGACATTCTAGTCTACTCAAGGACCCCAGAGGAGCATGACACGCACTTGAGAATAGTACTGCAGACCCTACAACAGAAACAGCTTTATGATAAATTCTCAAAGTGCGAGTTCTGGTTAAATCAAGTGACATTTTTTGGCCACATCATTTCTAAGGAAGGTATCTAAGTGGATCCTGCCAAGATAGAAGCAGTCAACAATAGGCATAGACTCAAGAATGTCAGGGAGATCAGAAGCTTCCTTGGTTTAGTTGGGTACTACAGAAAATTTGTGGAGGACTTTTCCAAGATAGCTTCTCCACTAACGGCCTTAACTAGGAAGAATAAGAAATTTGAATGGTCAGACAAATGTGAGCAAAGTTTCCAAGCATTGAAGAAGAGATTGACTAGTGCTCCTATTCTGACTGTTCTAGCTAGTGACAAGAGTTTTGACATCTACAGTGATGCCTCCAAGATGGGTCTAGGAGCTGTTCTTATGCAAGAAGGAAAAGTTATAGATTATACTTCCAGACAAATCAAGGACTATGAGAAGAATTACCCCACTCATGATCTTGAGCTAGCAGCTGTGGTCTTTACACTGAAACTCTGGCGACATTACTTATATGGAGTCCAGTGCAGAATCTTCACAGACCATCAGAGTTTAAAGTATTTCTTCACCTAGAAAGATTTAAACATGAGACAGCGCAGGTGGCTAGAGTTGGTCAAAGACTATGACTGTGAAATCCTCTACCACCCAGGCAAAGCTAACAAAGTGGCAGATGCACTAAGCAGAAAATCCAGTGCATCCCTGATGCCTTTGTCATCATTAGCCCTACCACTGTAGAAGGAGTTGTCAGATTTTGGACTTGAAGTTATTTATGGGCAACTCTCTGCATTGACCTTAGAGTCAACCCTGCTTGAGGATATACAGAGAAAGCAAAGGGAAGATCCAGATATCCAGAAGATCAAGTAAGGGATACAAAAAGAAGAAGATACAGGGTTTCGAGTATCAGACAGTGGAGTTCTTTATCAGGGGAACCATCTTTGTGTTCCCAATGATGAGGAATTAAGGAGGAAGATTCTAGAAGAAGCTCATAGTACATCTTACTCCATGCATCCTGGTTCTACCAAGATGTACCAAGACGTGAAACAGAGGTTCTGGTGGTCTGGACTCAAAAGAGATGTTGCTAAATATGTCAGTACCTGTCTAACATGCCAGAGAGTCAAAGCAGAACACCAGAGACCAGGAGGGATGTTACAACCTCTTCCAAGACCAGAGTGGAAGTGGGAAGACATATCCATGGACTTCATAACAGGTCTTCCAAGAACTACAAATGGATATGACACAGTATGGGTAGTAGTGGATAGATTGACTAAGTCTGCCCATTTTCTAGCCATCAAGGTATCCCACTCTATAGAGCAGTTAGCACAGCTATATGTTAAAGAGGTTATCAGACTTCACAGAGTTCCTAAATCCATTATTTCTGATAGAGATGGGCATTTCACCTCTCACTTTTGGGAGTGTGTTCAAAATGCACTAGGCACCAAACTCAAGTTCAGCACAGCCTTCCATCCTCAGACTGGTGGACAGACAGAGCGAGTAAATCAGATTTTAGAAGATATGCTTAGAGCTTGTGCACTAGATTTCAAGGGAAGTCGGTGCAAGTATCTGTGCTTAGCCGAATTTGCCTACAACAACAACTATCAGGCCACCATCAAGATGGCACCATATGAGGCGTTGTATGGCAGGAAGTGCAGATCACCTATTTGCTGGCAAGAAGCAGGTGAAAGAAAAGAAATAGAAGTAGAACTGGGCATTCAGACAGAGCTGATAGATGAGACTACTCAGGCTATCCAGAAAATCAGACAGAGAATTGAGACTGCCCAGAGCAGACAGAAGAATTATGCTGACACACGCCGTAGGCCACTGGAATTCCAAGTAGGAGATTCAGTCTTTCTCAAGGTCGTTCCTTTGAAGGGAGTGATGAGATTTGGCAAGAAGGGTAAATTAAGTCCCCGCTATGTAGGACCCTACCTGATCACAGAAAGGATTGGGAAAGTAGCATACAAGCTGGACTTATCACAAGACATGTCAGCAATATATAATGTATTTCACGTCTCCAAGCTAAAGAAGTGTCTCCATGACGCTAGCCAAGTGATTGAGCCTCAGTCAGTGCAGATTCAAGAGGATCTTAGCTATGAGAGCAGACCTACACAGATAGTGGATAGAGAAGTTAAGAGACTAAGGAATAAAGAAGTACCACTAGTGAAGGTCATCTGGCAGAACCAGAAGCACGAGGAAGTCACTTGGGAGCGTGAGGACAGTATGAGACAGAAATATCCAGAACTATTCTAAGTTCGAGGATGAACTTTTTATAAGGTATGGGAGATTGTAACGACCCAAAATGATATAGAAATATTCTAGATATTTTAGAAATTTTTAGAGTATTTTTACATAATTTTTGGAAGTCTGTTTGATATTTTTACAAAACGAGAGAAGGTTGGACAAAAATAATGTCCAAGCCGAGATTCAAACCGTGGACTTCGGACCGGAACCGAGCCTTAACTGAATGTAGCCAACCAAGTGTTCCACGGGAGTTTTGTTAATCAAGTAGGGAACAAAATATATATAAGTTATAATTGAAACCCTAGTTATAAGAAAAGGGAACTTAGGTATTTGCCGAACCCAAATCTTTCTCTCCTCACCTCTCTCGTGCGACGACGACGACTCGGGAGAAATCCGCAGGAGGCTAGGGCTCTTCCTCCGGCGGCCGGCGAGGGGTTTTTCCGAGAGCCTCTCACATCTTCGAGATCGTCTCACCAAGGAGAACAAGTAGATAGGAAGACATCATCGAGAAAGCGAGTTCATCCGAACCCTAGATCGCTCTCTCGGTTGTAAGTCCAAGCAAACCGCTGTAAGTACTACTCACCTGTGGTAGGAGTTGCTCCGAACTTAGGGTTTTCGTTTCCTTGCTTTCAGATTTTACTGTGCCGAGTAGAATTATATGATAGAGCTTTAGTTTCCCTTCATGCTTTTGGATCATGCTGTATAGAATTATTGCTAGGGATTTAGCCTTTCTTTCCTGACTTCGGAACATGCAGAATTTAGGTTTGGGTTCCTTTATTGCTGCGGTATTAAACCTTAATTTCCTTCATATAATTCAGATTGGAGTTTCTTTAGTTTGCAGTGGTCCTTATAGCAAGTTCAGATCTGAGCTTTTCCTTTTTGCTGCTGTGCCGAACTAGTCTTGATTTCCTTTGGGATTTGTTGGATACAAATAGCCATGTGTTCAAATAATCTAGTTCCAGATTTTTAATTAAGCATACAGTTTAGTTTATTCTGTTGTAGCATTTCAGTTTACGATTTCAGTCTAGATTTCCTGCTACCTAGAACTAACTGTCATAAGAATAGTTTCTTAGCATGAGAAATTAGTAGCTTTATAATCTTCCTTTGCTGTTTTCTCTTCCTTGCCGTTTACAAGCATGAGAAATTCACAAGCAGTATTAGTTCTTAATTCTTTTCACTTGCCGTATTAGAATAGCATGAGCAGTATTGATGCTTAATTTAGTTTCTAGTCTCTTGTTTTGATACATATGCATATATGTGTTAGTTAGCTTTTAATAGCTCTTTAATCTAAAGCATATAGTTAGTTGTCTTTGCTGTTTTAATAAGATGAACAGCCATGTATTTTAGTGGAATGGTTATGTGCCCTATTAAACCTTTTTAGAGGATTATGAGAAGTTATGAGTAGAGAAAAGACCAAGGTCTAATTAGAAAAGATAACAAGTAATTTAAAGTAAGAGGCTAGTACCCGACTTCCGAGGTTGTCGTTAAACAAATCCAGGTGACCAATTCCAAGGTCTTGGCCCTAGTAAGACCGAGGTCTTTACCCTCATAAGACTAGAGGCTCGCTACCTCAGTCTCTATTAGAGAGCGTGCATTTTGGTACTAAGCCTGGGCCCAAGAAAGAGAGGAAGAAAGTTAAATATTAATTTCAAGTATAAGGCTATAAGTAAATGAAACAAGTATCACCTATGTTTAGAACTAGCAAAGTTTAGCTCTTGTAATTCTAAGCATACAGTATTGGTTTTCATTTGCTTTCCTTATGAGTTTATTGAGCATGATTAGCTTTATTTTCAGCATGCAGATTTATTCTTGTATATCATGAGTATGCAGATTATTTTAGTGCTTTGCTATTAGATGAGCATGTGTAGCTTTTCTTTTTAGCATTTCAGTTTTAGCATCCTTTGTATCTTATGCACTTTCGAGTTTTTGTGAGAAAGTTTAGTACCTACTAAGCGTTTCACTTATAGATTTATTTTCCTCCTACTGCAGATAAAGGAAAAGCTATAGTATAAAGAGGAAGGCGACAAGGAGGATGTGTGATGGATGGTGTGTGATGTTGAACTATGGAAGCCTCGGGACTTGGCTAAGAAGTTGTTAAGAGTCCTTATTTAATGTTATTAGAGAAGTTGAGATTGTTAAAGAGTTGTTTTCTTTTTCTTATGTTGCTAATTGAGTCTATTCCGCATTGTTAGTTTGGTTGTTTCCCACTGTTGGAGCTTTATTCATTTGCTATTGCTAGAATAGTTTGTTTTAAGTTGTTGTGTCTTATTACTGCGTGGTTGTGAAGTATATATACCAGCCGCATGTGGCTGATGGTTTATTTTGCATGTATAGATGATTATTGTCACCGGTACAGGGGAGACTCTGCCGAAATTTTTTGGTAGGAACTTCTCTGGGGCCGTGATAAATTTAAGTGTTGCTAATAATAGCATAAGTAACACTAGTAAGTAGAGTAATAGATAAGTAACGGTCGCCCTTAGAGAGTAGTAGTAGTAAGGAAGGTGGGTTGTTACAATTGATATCAGAGCAGTTCCCATTCTCCAGCATCACACACATCAACATCATCCTTGCCGTCTTCAAGTAAGAAAGTACTTAAGTTTTCCTTTTATGCTTTCTTTATTATTTGCAGTAGAGAGTAATTGCTTATATGCGCTTTAGTAAGATAGAAGTTTTGTTTCTCTTTTATTCATATACATATGTTTATTTAGAAAGGATAGAGAAGATATCAAGCCTTTTTCTTTGCATAATTAGATGACAAGAAGAGGACGTCCCCATACCACTCGTACTGAGGACCAGGATTAGGAGAATGAAGGCCCAGGCTCAACAGAGCCCAATCTCTCTGAAGTTGTTGCTCAACTCCAGAAACAAGTAACAGAGCAGCAGCAAGTAATTGTCAATCTAATGGCAAATCAGTAATCAGTTCCTCCCCCTCCCCCAGCTGTCACTGTGGAGACTCCAGTGGTAACTGAGGTTCCACCAGCTGCCCAGGGAGTCGTCACAGTACCTCAGAGACAAGAAGCTTACCTCATACAGTGGATGAAATTGAAACCAGAGAGCTTCTCAGGCACTACTGAGCCCTGGGATGCCCAAGCTTGGTTCAAAACACTGGAGAGTACAATGAAGCTTCTTGACTGGCCAGAAGTCGAGAAGGTCAAGTGCGCCTCTTTCTGGCTGTCAGGAGATGCTCGTATGTGGTGGGAGAGGATAAAGACCAAGAGGGCAGCCAATCAGATGAGCTGGGCTGATTTTCAGTCAGAGTTTTATGAAGAGTTCTTCCACCTACAGATCACCAACAAGCACTATGAGGAATTTATAGAGTTCAAACAAGGTGACCTGTCAGTGGAAGAAGCAGCCAAGAAGTTCAACAGACTAGCTCGTCTCTGCCCAAAGCTGGTAAGTACAGAGACGGAGCGAGTCAGATTGATGCTCAGAATGCTGAGACCACAGATAGCACTGAATGTGAGCAGTGGAGCTCACCGGCCCCAGACTGGTGAAGAGTTGATCAGTAGGGCATTAATTGCTGAGCACTACCTGAACGGCATCAAAGCACAACGAATGCAGCACAAGCCAGTGAAGATAAAGGAAAAGCTAAAGTATATGAAGGAAGGTGACACGGAGATGCGTGAGGAGCATGTGATGCCTGGACTATGGGAGAGATCTGGGAACATTCTTAAGTTATTTTGAGTTTTGGTGAAAGCATTTGAGACTGTATCATTTATTATAGATCCTTGAGATTATCTTTGATTCTAGATTGCATGCTATGATGTAATTGTTAGTAAGTTAGTATTTTTATGTTTTCTTGAGTTATAGTTTTTATATGTTTCTGTTAGAGAAATTAGAGGTTGCACATGCTATTTTGTATTGCTGGATTTGATTTAGTTTGGTTTCTAATAGCATTGCAAATTTAGTTTTTTTGTTTATTTTATAAGCATGAGCAGTTTGTAATTGCTGTTACGTCAGCATGTTTCAGATTTTACTATGCTATTAGTAGAGCACGAGCAGTTTTATTTGTTGTTATGTGGGCATGTGCAGAATTCATCTTTACTGTCAGTAGAAGCATCCTTTCCTTATACTTTGCTTAGTTGGAAATAATTCCACATGTGTAGATTTAGTGATGCATGCTTTGGTATATCATGTGTAGATGTTTAATAGCAGCAGTAACCTTCTTATAGCTTGGCTTAGTTGGAAATGATTTAGGATATGTAGATTTATTAAGTCATTGTTCTGTATATGTTGCATGTTCAGTAGATAAGTTTCGTTTCCTTTTAGAAAATTTTAAGTATTGCTATTTCTAGCATAAGAAAATAAGTTAAGTAAAGTTAGTAGTCAAGTAGCGGTCGCCCTCAGAGTAGTAGTAAGGAGGGTGGTCGTTACACACCTAGTCCATAACCTCCAAGATTTTCACCTAGGGTCCCCGACTCTAGGATTTCACCCAAAGTCCTTAATCCATCAAGACTTCACCCAATTCCCCAGACCAGGACTTCATTGTCTAACTGTAGCTACGACTTTCCATAACCTTGGGTTATCACCCCCTATGACCTAGGGTTACCTCCCCCTAGGGTTTTCCACCTGCCTAGAATCTACTAGGACTTTTGCCTAAGAATACTTAGGACTTTCCTACAAGCTCATTCTCACTTGTTAGACAACAAGTAACCTTAACTTTGAACCATTTGCCATTATCGAAACACATCGATCGTCTAGTGCTCCCTGCACCAACAATCTCTCCCTTTTTGATTATGGAAACATAGTTTAAAGTTAAATAAAAACAAACAACATTCAAAAAAAATAAAGTAGAATAAATACCAAGTAAATTTCAAGTAGTATTTTTCAAGGCAAAAAGATAAATTGTTACTCACTCCCCCTTAAGTATTACTTTTTCTTAAAATAAGACTTTTTTTACTTTACTTTTAACAGCTTTAACATCCTCGATATCGACCAACCAAGCTCAATTCTCGAACACTAAACATCCTTGAGCATTAAGGACCGACGTTCCTGAGCACTAAATATTGTCTTTAGATGGGCATCCCCGAGCACTAAGGATTGACATTCCCGAGCACTAATGATGGGCATTCCTAAGCACCAAATATCGTCTTCAGTTAGATATCCCTGAACACTAAGGATTGACATTCTCGAGCATCAGTGGATGTTTGCAGATAATCATTCCTAATCACTGAATGTAGTCTTCTTATTGACATTCTCGAACATTAACACAATCAAATATTTGGTTTTGACTTCAGGTCGACTAAGTAGAGATTCAGTCTAACGACGTTTAGATCTGGTTCCCTAGTCAACTACTAATGAACACATGCCATTTCATGAGTGGAGAGACCTTTACCAGTGGTCAGAAATGGTTCATTGATCGCTTTTTGAGAAATATGTGAGTCTTATGGGTAGGGAGACTTCTAACAGCTATCAGATATGATTCCCTTACAGACCTTCACATAGAGGGTTTAGGGGAGCATGGCAGTCTACGTGGAAATGCTTTTCTGTCAGTTATATAAGCACCATAGAGGGTAAGGTAGAGGTATGATTTTCTTTCCATATGCGGAGGCAACTCTTCTTCACTAAGCTTTTTTCTTCTCCAGTTTTCTTTGTTCTTCATATCACATTTCATAGGACTCTTGTTTTCTTCCACTTGACATTGGCTTAAGTGTCAGAGTGACCACGTTGGTAGAGTTCTCCAACCCTAACGTGTTATATTTGAGAGATGTCCTAAGATAATCACCTTATGGTATATACTATTTATTGGATAAATAGATATTTACTATTTGAGTGCATATTCTCTATGTGTATAATTAGTCTTGAACTCATTTACTAAATGTCTATAATATGATTCATAGCATGAGAGAACTTGTGATTGAATCACAACTAGTGAGTATCTCTATATGTGCAATTATGAATGTATTGAAATAATCCCTAGTCATTGAATTGATGAGTTGGGACATCATCGATTTTGTGAGACTAACATATGTTATACTCCTTGGTTTATCCAAACAGTTGTTTGTCTCTAGATGGTGACATTGTAACAACCCAAATTTTCTCATTATGAGTCCTAATAGTACTTATAAATAATTAGAAATGTTTAGAAATATTCTAGAGATTTTTAGAAATTTTTAGAGAATTTTTATGTAATTTTCGGAGTTTGTTTGGTATTTTTACCAAAAAGAAACAAAGTTGAGGCAAAAAGAGGGCAGGCCAAGGATCGAACCGGAGACCCCTAGTTAAGCAAAGTCTTAAGTTGTTTCGGATGACCAAGAACCTAGCAGGGCCGTGCTGATCAAATAGAGGACGAAAATAAATTTAAGCGGAAATAGGTAATAGAAATACCATAGGTATAAAGAGGGATAAGTTAAGAGAGGAATGGGGTTATTCTCTCGTGACCTAAAACCTCTTCTCCTCCTCTCGCGCACGGCGTCGGCTCCTGCTTGGGCGAAGAAAAAAAAAAGGAGCTAGGGCTTCATCTCCGGCGGTCGGCCAAGGACCAATTTCGAGAGCCTTCCACACCATCGCGATCACCTCATCAAGGAGAACGCGTAGACATGAAGAAGTTGCCGAAATTTCGAGATTCTCCGAAACCCTAGAAGCCGATCTCGGTTGTGAATCAAGGAAACTCGGTAAGTGCTTCTCACCTGCAGTAGGAGTACCTTTCGGATCCTTGTTTCTTCTTGATTCTTGAAGCATGTTGTAAGGAGTGTTGCTTTTGGAGCTTGCTGCCGTGAATCTTAAAAAGAAAATAAAAAGGGATTTGTATAGATTTGGCATGTAGTTTAGATTCTTCAGCCCTCATAATTAGCGTTTCATGTTTAGATTTCTAATTGTTGTTACCTTAATGGGCACGATCGGATCATTTTGAGCCTTGCAGGTTTTGGATTTGGTTGTCAGGCAGTGAACATGAAATGGTTTAGTTTTTCTTTTAAGCATGTAGTTTTCATTTCGTGGTCACTGCGATGAACAGAAATGGCCTATATAAGTATGTAGCATCTCAGTTTTAGATTTTCCTTGTTAATTCAATGCAGAGGAACAATGGATGTGCAGCGTCTCAGTTTTGGATTTTTGGATCCCCAGCACGCCAAGTGCTTGAAGAGATGCCGAGGCATTCTTTTTATTAGAAGTATTAACAAGTAACAAGTATTTTACTTGAAGAGACTAGTACCCAACTTCCTAGGTTGTTGTTAAACAAATCTAGGTGACCGATTCCGAGGTCTTGGCCCTAGTAAGACCAAGGTCTTTACCCTCATAGGACTGGTGGCTTGCCACCCCAGTTTCTATTAGGGAGCGCACTTTGGTACTACGCCTGGGCCCAAGAGGATAATAATTATTATTATTTTGAAGTATAAAAGTATAAGTTTTGAACAAATGAAACAAGCTTTACATAGGTTTTAAACTTCAACAGGTTTTAGTTTTGTTTGTACTATGCATTTGACATGAACAACCTTTGTTTCTGGGAGTATTCAGCTAGATCTTTTAATAGCTTATGTAAACATGCAGTTTTAGATCTTTTCGTGGCGTAGTTTAGTGTTTCAGCTACAGATTTTCTGTTAAATCCGAACAAGAATAGCCCATAAATTTCATACCAGCTTTAGACCTTTTGTTGATTTGATAAGCATGCACAGTTTTCTCTTCTAGTATGCAATCTAGAATTTCTTTTGTTTCATTGCCAGTAACCAGGCGTGAACAACCTGTAGTAGCAGTGCAGATTTATTTCTTTTGCCGTGCAGAGTTATCCTTTGCTGGCTTTGTTGAGTGTGAAAGGCCTTATTATTTGGCATTGCAGATTTTGGGTTTCATTTAAAACTTGCTAGACACGAACAGCATGTGATTAAGCATTCAGTTTTAGTTTATATATATATATATGAACATTGAGTTTTTGTGAGTTAGACAACGCTTACTAAGCATCCGCTTATAGTTGCATTTCCTCTTACTGCAGATAAAGGAAAAGGAAAGCTATAGTGAAGGAAGGCAACAAGGAGATGTGTGATGGGTGTGTGGTGACTGATGAATGGAAGCCTTGGGACACTGCCTCAAAAGTTTATTAAGATTCTGTCTTTAGAGTGATAGGGAAACATAGAGGGTTTAATTCCTTTTTGCATTGCTGGAATTGTTCTTTTCGTATTGCTGGTTTTGTTCATAGAATTCTTCCATTTAAATTGCTATACACATTAGTCCCATTACTTCAGTTGTATCATAGTAGTATACATGTACAGATTGCGATATTTCAATTGTTTTAAAATCTGAAGTGGAGTGTCAAGATGAACCATTTCTGTATCTTTGTGAATTGCATGTCATGATGAACCGTAGCAAGTACCTACATTCATGTATGTTTCTGCTGCTGAATAACTGCATGTTTGAGTTTTTGAGAGTTCTAAGTATCACTATTAATAGCGTGTGCAATACTAGTTAAGTAGAGTTTATAGTTAAGTAACGTCCCACCTTTACAGACTAGTTAAGAATAGGGTAGGGTCGTTATAAGTGGTATCAGAGCAGTCTCCATTCTCCAGCATCACACACACATCAGCATCAGCCTTGCCGTTTTCAAATAAGAAAGTACTTAATTTTTTTTGTTTATTATGCCTTATTAATTGCAGTATAGAGAAATCTTTAGAAGTATTTGCTTATATATGCTTAAGTAAGATAAAAGTTCTTGTTTTGTTTTCCTATGTTTATATATATATGTCTAGAGAGTATCGGGATGATTTCAATTTTTCTCTCTCTGCATGACTAGATGGCAAGAAGAGGGCGTTCCCGTACCGCTCGTACTGAGGACCGAGCTCAGGAGAATGAAGAGCCCAGAACAACTGAGGCTAATCTCTCTGAAGTTGTTGCTCAACTCCAGAAACAAGTAGCAGAGCAGCAACAAGTAATCGCCAACCTGATGGCAAATCAGCAGCCAGTTCCTCCCCCTCCCCCTACTATCAATGTGGAGACCCCGGTGGTGACTGAGGTTCCACCAGCTGCCCTGGAAGTCGCCACAGCACCTAAACGACAAGAAGCATACCTGATACAGTGGCTGAAGTTGAAGCCAGAAAGTTTCTCAGGCACGGCTGAGCCCTGGGATGCCCAGGCTTGGTTCAAGACACTGGAGAGCACAATGGAGCTTCTTGACTAGCCAGAAGTCGAGAAAGTCAAGTGTGCCTCCTTCTGCCTATCTGGAGATGCTCGTATGTGGTGGGAGAGAGTTAAGAGCAAGAGAGCAGCCAACCAGATGAGCTGGGCTGACTTTGAGACAGAGTGTTACGAAGAATTCTTCCGCCAACGGATCACCAATAAACATTATGAGGAGTTTATATAATTCAAACAAGGTGACCTGCCAGTAGAAGAAGTAATCAAAAGATTCAACAGGCTAGCTCGTCTCTGCCCAGAGTTAGTGAGTGCAGAGAAGGAACGAGTCAGACTGATGCTCCGAATGCTGAGACCAGAAATAGCACTTAATGTGAGTAGTGCAACTCACCGACCACAGACTGGTGAAGAGCTGGTCAGCAGGGCATTAATCGCTGAGCACTATCTGAACAGCATCAAGGCACAACAAACATAACTCAAGCTAGTCAAGATAGAGGACAAGACAGCAGGGAGTCAGAAACCCCAGGCAAGTAAGCAGAACTGGAAGGGCAAGGATAACAAAAGAAAACGATGGAACACAGGAGGTAGCCAGAAGGGAGGTCCAACAAACAAGCAGGTCAAGTTCCCTCCCTATCCCAAATGTGGGAGACTGCATCCAGGAGCCTATCTTCTGGGGAAGACCGGGTGTTATTCGTGTGGTCAAGAAGGACATATGGCTAAAGCGTGCCCTAACAAGTTTAAGGCACCTCAGCAATAGACAGAGTCATACGGGAGCAATCCTCAGTTACACTATATGCCTGCAACTCTGGACGGACCTCAGCTCAGTCAAGGAAGGTTGGAAGCCCCACCAGTTCCAGCCAGTGCCAGAGTATTCTCCCTCACTAAAGAGGAAGCCGCTAGTGCCTCCACGGTCGTAACAGGTCAAGTAGTTTTTTTCAGCATTTAGCTACTGTACTATTTGATACTGGGGTGACCTATTCTTTTATATCAGTGCCCTTTGCCAAGGAATTTCAGGTGCCTACAGAGAGCATGAACTCCAAGTTCTTGACAACCCTACCTTCTGGGGAAGTCATGGAGTCCAACCAGTGGCTTCGGGCTGTACCAGTTAGAATTTCAAACCGAGAGCTATATGTTAATTTAGTAGTCCTTGCGATGCAGAATTTCGATGTTATTCTGGGTATGGATTTCCTCAGCAAGTATAGTGCCTCGGTGGACTGCCGCAGAAGGAAAGTGACTTTCAGTCGAGAAGGTGAACCATCCTTCGAGTTCACGGGAGTCCCAAGGAGGAAGACCCAGAAATTCCTCTCTTCTCTAACAGCTCACCAGATGTTAGCGAAAGGGTGTGCTGGTTTTCTCGCATACATTGTGAATGCAGAAGAAAAGAAGGGACTCAAGCAGGAGGAGGTTCGGGTAGTTTATAAGTATCCAGAGGTATTTCCAGAAGAGCTACCTGGACTACCTCCTAACAGAGAAGTGGAGTTCGAAATTGAGTTGGTTCCTGGTAATGGTCCAATTTCAAAAGCTCCATACCGGATGTCTCCAGCAGAGCAGAAAGAGCTACAAGAACAACTCCAGGAGTTGCTTGACAAAGGTTTCATCCGCCCTAGTCATTGTTAGTTACAGTCATAGAGTCAATCATTTGATGATTGTTGTATGGACTCGTTGTATCATATTCTTGTATATAAATAAAGGCATTTGTTTTTTTGTTTATTATACTTACTTGTATTGGTGTCAAATAACTAAGTATAATAGCATCCTAGAGTAGAAGGTTTTTACCTATATCAATCGATTGGTTGAATCGATAGTGAGATGATATAGGGAACACTACTCTTAATCATTCTTAGTCAAGTATTAACATTCAGGGACAATGTTAATGCGACGAGACTAGCATATAGGTCAACTCGATGACTTGATCTCACAAGTCATGGATATGGAGATATCAAGTTGGCACATGGGTATGCATTGGAGAATGTATACTGAATGACCCTCCATGAGAAAGTATCATGGATCGTTATATGAGTGTCATATACTTTCTCATGTGGCTATTAGTATGAATTTTAGTCATTGGACCTGAAATCACCATGGTTCCCTACATAAGGAGTTACGTACTTTGGCTTCGTCAAACGTCACCCGTAACTGGGTGGACTATAAAGGCGATTACTGGGTATGTAACAAATTATGCGGAGGGATGTGAGTAATATAGATGGGATCTATTCATCCTATATGACGGGAGTGATATCGATATTCTTGATAAAGTGAGACCACGGAGTGCATGGTCATGCCCAAATGAGTCAATATGAGATATTGAGCTCATTTGATTGAGTGAGTCTACTTGGAGTTCAAAATTTAGATTAATTAGAGGATGACATGGTCTATGCCTCATATTGATCAATCTAGATGTCAAGGATAGAAGGACACTTGTCATATATTGTGAAGAGTCACAATTAGTAGTCAAAAGGTGATGTTGGATCTCAACATTCTTATAACTTGGGTAGTAATGATGTGTTGCTAGATACCGCTCATTACTTATGTTTCTAAATGGGTTTAGGAGCATTGCCAACGTTATAAGAACCTATAGGGTCACACACAAAGGATAATTAGATGGAGATTAGGTTCATTTGATGAACTTAAAGGATTAGGTTCATGTGATGAACCAAATGGATTAAGAGTAATCCAAATTGAGCTAATTGAGTTGGACTCAATTTGGTTCATGTGTTAAGTGAGTCTAATTTGGGCTTAGACTCATTTAATTAATTTAATTCAATGAATAGAGATTCATTAAATTAAAATTGACTTGAACCAATGGTTAGATTAGATCAACCAAGGGAGAGAAGTGGTCAAGTTTGACTTGACTTGAGAGGAAGATGAAGGGTCAAGTTTGACTTGACCATTTGCCACCTCATTGGTGAGTTGGCATTAAGTGGGCCAATGGTGATGCTCCACATCATCAAGGTTGCTTAAGTGGAGTGTCACCTCATGAGGGAAATCAAGAGCCTTGACTCTTGATATTCCATGGGGGTTACAAGCCATTAAGTGGTCAGCCACTTAAAGATGTGAATTAGTGCATTTTGGGTGCTAATTGATTTTCATCTTCTTTATTTTATTTTTCTTCTTCTCCCTCTCCTCCTCCTTGCCATGACCATCAAGGGTGCTAGCACATCCTAGTGGTTTCTCTCCATCTCTTGCTTGTGTGGATATATATAGAGGAGTATCTACCTTGATACTCTCAAGATCCGGCGAACCTTGGACGAGCGGGATACGCGAGGGGCTTCGCATCAAGGGTAACCTATTTTCTTTTGTAGATCTAGTGTAGATCTAGGTTAGAGAAACTCATACATGAAATTTTGTTTTATAAACTTCACACGGATCCGGTGGCATAGGGCTTTCGGGGTTTCCGCAATGCAAAAAGCGGTTTTTGCTTCCCGAAAAGCCCAACAGTGGTATCAGAGCCACGTGCGAAGCACGTACGAGTTTTAGTTTGTATTTTTATGAAATATATCAGTTCTGTAATATTCTGTAAATTACTGTTTTTATAGTTTTTATGGGTATTTTTCTCGTAAAAGCGAAGCACAAGAGTTTAGACACTTGTAGGCTTCGACTACCGAGAAAATTTTTCCAAAACGGCAAGGTTTCGCCCCAAATCATTTTGGGACAGCGGGCTAAGGCGCTGTAGGATCGCTTAGGAACACTCGCGATGGTTATATCGCGGGTAGGGGTGCTGCCCCTGACCCCGCAAGGGGCTTCGTTCCGCGATTGCGCCCGAAAATCGCTAAACGGGACCGCCGGGAATTTTTACGCATAAAAATTGTAAAAATTATAAGAAAAATTACAGAAATTTATAGAAATTACATAATTTAGAATTATGTATTATTTTGTGATGGTCATGGCCCAAAAGACCCAATTTGATTAGATATTGTGTGTTGTAATTCATAATACGACCTGCGTGCCGTCATGTGATTGTGCGTATTGTATACTTGATTCGCGACCTGCGCGTTATGCCCTTCTATTTATTTATTCCTATTGTAAATAGTTTAGACTCGAATCTAACTCGAGTTTCGCCTTTTGTAAAGTACAAAATTGAGGCGGTGGAAGGTCCACTCAAGACGGAGTTACGAGGAGGGCGCGAGCAACACAAGGTAGTCAAAGGAAGGAGCTTGAGAAGCTGTTGACCTTAGGTTGACCATCCGATCTTATCATTGGCTTGAGAAGATCGTAGTAGGGCCATGACTAATCCCAAAATATTTAATTAATTGCTTGTGTGTGTATATGTGATGCATGCTAGAATAGTAATTAATTAGCGCCTTGACGATTAGATTAGATCTAAATCGCGTACATGATGCACCCTAACGATTAAATTAGATCTAAATCACGTATATGATACACCTCGTTGATTAGATTAGATCTCAATCGCGTCAACTCGAAATTCCTACCATGCCGTGATACCCATCACTACCTCGATCGCATGCTGTTGTTGAATCTGCCAAAGCAGAGCAACGCATACTATCTTGGTAGGGTGCGGAGGGACAATCTTGGTCCTGTCTATCAACGCATGGATGAGTACAATTCAATTAGATTGAGTAACTAGTTAACTCAATTAGATCGAGTTTAACTATAGGCATTTTCCAATTGTTGGTAAGGACAAAATCACGTTTATATTAACTCTTGGGCGTATTAGCCAAAGCTAACTCGAGTTTTAATATAAATGCGGATCTTGATCCTATAAACAAGAGTTGCATAGATATGTAATTGGTAATTAGTTACCTACCGATTATACTAAGTTTTGGGTGTTTTAGCCAAAGCTAACTCAGGGCATAGTATGATGTGGATCTTGTCCCACATGAATTATAGAATTCAGTGGGAGCATCATTTAATTAAAGGCCTAATTAGATGATTAATTGGAATATGATATTTATTTTCCTACATTTTCTGTTGTAGATTACCATGACGTCAAATACGAACTCTTTCTCCCTGTGTTCCATCCTTGAGAAGGACAAGCTCAACGGAACTAATTTCCTGTACTGGTACAGAAATCTGAAAATAGTTCTCACTCAAGAAAGAAAACTGTATGTCCTGGAGCAGCCCATTCCCGAGGCACCTCCTGCCACTGCCACGCGAGCTGATCGTGATGCTTACAAGAAGCATCAAGATGACGCATTAGATGTGTCTTGTCTCATGCTCGCGACCATGAACTCTGAGCTTCAGAAGCAACATGAGTTGATGGGCACTTATGATATGGTTGAGCATCTTCGTCAACTATATCAAGGACAAGCGAGGCACGAGAGATTCAAGATCTCTAAGGCACTATTTCAGTGCAAGATGCAAGATGGGACTCCCGTATGCCCATATGTACTCAAAATGATTGGGTATATAGAAAACCTATAGAGGTTGGGATTCCCGCTTTGGCCAAGAGCTGTCCACTGACCTGATCTTACAATCCTTACCGGATAGATATAGTCAATTCGTTCTAAATTATAATATGAATGAAATTGATAAGCCACTGTCCAAGCTGCTTAGCATGTTAAGAACTGTTGAGCTCAACCTTAAGAAGGTTAAGCCCAACTCTATTCTGATGGTTCAGAAACATAAGGGCAAGGGCAAGTCCAAAGGTAAGGGAAAGTCCCAAGCCAAGGGTAAAGGCAAGGCACTAAAACCCAAAGGAGGGGTTGCCAAGGCTGCTACCTGCTTCCACTGCGATCAGACCGGGCACTGGAAGAGGAACTGCAAAGTTTACCTGGAAGATCTTAAGAAGAAGAGAAGTGAGACTTCCACTTCAGGTATATATGTTATAGAAGTCAATCTATCTATTTCTTCATCATGGGTATTAGATACCGGATGTGCTTCTCATATTTGTACTAATGTGCAGGCGCAGAGAAATAGCAGGGCATTGACGAAGTTTGAGGTGGACCTATGAGTAGGCAATGGAGCACGGGTTGCTGCTGTTGCTGTAGGAACTTATTCTCTATCTCTGCCCTCTGGGCTTGTACTAGAATTGGATGATTATTGTTATGTGTCTACTTTGACTAAGAACATTATATCAGTTTCTTGTTTAGACAAAAAAGACTTCTCATTTATAATAAAGAACAAATGTTGTTCAGTTTATTTAAATGATATGTTCTATTGTAGTGCACCTCTGATGAACGGACTCTATATTCTAGACCTTGAGAACTCTATCTATAACATAAGTACCAAGAGGTTCAAGTCAAATGACATGAACCAAACCTATCTCTGGCACTGTCGCTTAGGTCATATAAATGACAAACGCTTATCCCAACTCCATAAAGATGGTTTGCTGGACTCATTTGATTTTGAATCATATGAGACATGCGAGTCATGCCTTCTAGGCAAGATGACCAAGACTCCCTTTAGTGGACATAGTGAGAGAGCGACTGACTTGTTAGGTCTTATACATAGTGATGTATGTGACCCTTTCAATGTCACTGCTAGAGGTGGTTATAGGTACTTCATTACATTTACTGATGACTTCAGTAGATATGGTTATGTGTATATGATAACACATAAGTCAGAATCCTTTGAAAAGTTCAAAGAATTCAAGAATGAAGTACAAAACCAGCTTGGCAAAAGTATTAAGATACTTCGATCAGATCGAGGTGGTGAATACCTTAGCCATGAGTTTCGTGACTATCTAGCTGAGTGTGGGATTCTATCTCAACTCACTCCTCCTGGAACACCACAGTGGAATGGTGTATCCGAAAGGAGGAATCATACCGTATTAGATATGGTACGATCTATGATGAGTCACACAGATCTTCCCATGTATCTTTGGGGCTATGCTCTAGACACAGCAGCCTTCATTCTCAACCGAGTTCCATCTAAGGCTGTAATAAAGACACCATATAGGATATGGACTGGAGAGAAGCCCAGGTGTCTTTTATGAGGATTTGGGGTTGTGAGGCTTACGGTCGACGTCAAGTCTCGGACAAACTTGGACCCAAATCCGACAAGTGTTATTTCTTTGGATATCCCAAGGAAACGAAGGGATATTACTTCTACATTCCCAGTCAACACAAGGTAGTTGTGGCTAAGACTGGGGTATTTCTAGAAAGGGACTTTGTTTCTAGAAAGACTAGTGGGAGTACGTTCGATCTTGAAAAAGTTCAAGATATGGACCATAGCACTGAAGCTTCGATGGAAGTTGAACTGGAACCACAAAGTGTTGTGGATGATGTTGTTCCACAAGGAGTTGAGGAACCACAACCAGTTCAAGTAGACCTACCTCTTCGCAGATCTGATAGGGTACGTCGTCAGCCTGAGAGATACTCATTTCTCTTGTCTCACCATGATGACGTTGTATTCATAGAGGATGAGCCCACCTCCTATCAGGAAGCTGTGATGAGCCCAGATTCTGAGAAATGGCTAGAAGCCATGAGATCCGAGATAGAATCCATGTACACCAACCAAGTATGGACTTTGGTTGATCCACCTGAGGGTGTAAAACCCATAGGGTGTAAGTGGGTCTTTAAGAGAAAGATTGACATGGATGGACTTATCTATAAGGGTCACTTGGTAGCTAAAGGTTTCAAGTAGATTCATGGTATTGACTATGATGAAACCTTTTCTCCAGTAGCGATGTTTAAGTCCATTCGGATCATGCTTGCTATTACAGGATACCATGACTATGAGATATGACAGATGGATGTCAAAATCGCGTTTCTGAATGGAAACCTGCTCGAGGATGTGTACATGACACAACTTGAGGGTTTTGTAGATCCACAGCATACTAGCAGAGTATGCAAGCTACATAGGTCCATTTATGGACTAAACCAAGCTTCTCGGAGTTGGAATATTCGATTCGATGATGCGATCAAACAGTTTGGTTTCATCAAGAATGAAGATGAACCTTGTGTCTACAAGAAGGTTGTTGGAAACACAGTTGCCTTCCTTATATTGTATGTGGATGACATACTACTCATTGGGAAAGACATCCCTTTGCTACAGTCTGTCAAGACTTGGCTAGGGACTTATATCTCAATGAAGGACTTAGGTGAAGCATCCCGCATTCTAGGCATACAGATCTATAGAGATAGATCGAAGAGATTACTTGGCCTAAGTCAGAGTACATACATTGACAAGGTATTACTTCGGTTTGCCATGCAGAACTCCAAGAAGGGATTTCTGACGATGTCACATGGTGTGAGTCTTTCGAAGACTCAAGGTCCCTCTTCTAGAGAGGAGAGAGAGTGCATGGATCAGATCCCTTATGCTTCAGCCATAGGATCTATCATGTACACCATGCTATGTACTCGTCCTAATGTCTCGTATGCTTTGAGCATGACGAGCAGATACCAGTCAGATCCAGGTGAAAGTCACTGGATAGCGGTCAAGAATATTCTTAAGTACTTGAGAAGGACTAAAGAATATTTCTTGATATATGGAGGCGATGATGAGCTAGCTGTAAAGGGTTACAGTGATGACAGCTTCTAGACCGACCAGGATGATTATCGATCGCAGTCAGGGTTCGTGTTTTGCATTAATGGTGGTGCTGTGAGCTAGAAGAGTTTGAAGCAGGACACAGTTGCTGATTCTACAATAGAGGTCGAGTATATTGCTGAATCAGAAGCAGTAAAGGAGGCAGTTTGGATCCGCAAGTTCATTACTGAGCTTGGGGTGGTTCCTAGCATAGCTGATCCCATAGAGCTCTATTGTGACAACAATAGAGCAATAGCACAAGCTAAGGAACCTTGCTCACACCAGCGGACCAAACACATACTACGGCGCTTCCATCTCATTCGAGAGATTATCGAGAGAGAAGATGTGAAGATTTGCAGAGTACCCACAGAAGATAACATCGCAGATCCCTTGACCAAGGCTTTGGCATAGAGAAAGCATGATGGTCATAGTAGGTCATTAGGCCTTAGAGCCTACACTGATTGGCACTAGTGCTAGTGGGAGATTATTAGTTAGAGCCCTAGAGCCAATCATTTGATGATTGTTGTATGGACTCGTTGTATCATATTTTTGTATATAAATAAAGGCATTTGTTTTTTTGTTTATTATACTTACTTGTATTGGTGCCAAATAACTAAGTATAATAGCGTCCTAGAGTAGAAGGTTCTTACCTATATCAATCGATTGGTTGAATCGATAGTGAGATGATATAGGGAACACTACTCTTAATCATTCCTAGTCAAGTATTAACATTCAGGGACAATGTTAATGCGATGAGACTAGCATGTAGGTCAACTCGATGACTTAATCTCACAAGTCATGGATATGGAGATATCAAGTTGACACATGGGTATGCATTGGAGAATGTATACTGAATGAGCCGCCATGAGAAAGTATCATGGATCGTTATATGAGTGTCATATACTTTCTCATGTGGCTATTAGTATGACTTTTAGTCCTTGGACCTGAAGTCACCATGGTTCCCTACATAGGAGTTACGTACTTTGGCTTCGTCAAACATCACCCGTAACTGGGTGGACTATAAAGGCGATTACTGGGTATGTAACAAATTATGCGAAGGGATGTGAGTGATGTAGATGGGATCTATCCCTCCTATATGACGGGAGTGACATCGATATTCTTGATAAAGTGAGACCACGGAGTGCATGGCCATGCCCAAATGAGTCAATATGAGATATTGAGCTCATTTGATTGAGTGAGTCTACTTGGAGTTCAAAATTTAGATTAATTAGAGGATGACACGGTCTATGCCTCATATTGATCAATCTAGATGTCAAGGATAGAAGGACACTTGTCATATATTGTGAAGAGTCACAATTAGTAGTCATAAGGTGATGTTGGATCTCAACATTCTTATAACTTGGGTAGTAATGATGTGTTGCTAGATACCGCTCATTACTTATGTTTCTAAATGGGTTTAGGAGCATTGCCAACGTTATAAGAACCTATAGGGTCACACACAAAGGATAATTAGATGGATATTAGGTTCATTTGATAAACTTAAAGGATTAGGTTCATGTGATGAACCAAATGGATTAAGAGTAATCCAAATTGAGCTAATTGAGTTGGACTCAATTTGGTTCATGTGTTAAGTGAGTCTAATTTGGACTTAGACTCATTTAATTAATTTAATTCAATGAATAGAGATTTATTAAATTAAAATTGACTTGAACCAATGGTTAGATTAGATCAACCTAGGGAGAGAAGTGGTCAAGTTTGACTTGACTTGAGAGGAAGATGAAGGGTCAAGTTTGACTTGACCATTTGTCACCTCATTGGTGAGTTGGCATTAAGTGGGCCAATAGTGATGCTCCACATCATCAAGGTTGCTTAAGTGGAGTGTCACCTCATGAGGGAAATCAAGAGCCTTAACTCTTGATATTCCATTGGGGTTACAAGCCATTAAGTGGTCGGCCACTTAAAGACGTGAATTAGTGCATTTTGGGTGCTAATTGATTTTCATCTTCTTTATTTTGTTTTTCTTCTTCTCCCTCTCCTCCTCCTTGCCGTGACCATCAAGGGTGCTAGCACATCCTAGTGGTTTCTCTCCATCTCTTGCTTGTGTGGATACACATAGAGGAGTATCTCCCTTGATACTCTCGAGATCTGGCGAACCTTGGACGAGCGGGATACGCGAGGGGCTTCACTTCAAGGGTAACCTCTTTTCTTTTGTAGATCTAGTGTAGATCTAGGTTAGAGAAACTCATACACGAAATTTTGTTTTATAAACTTCGCACGGAACCGATGGCATAGGGCTTTCAGGGTTTCCGTAACGCAAAATGCGATTTTTGCGCCCGAAAAACCCAATAGTCATTCACCATGGGGAGCTCCAGTGTTGTTCGTTAAGAAGAAAGACGAATCTATGCGGATGTGCATAGATTATAGAGCGCTGAACAATGTAACAGTTAAGAACAAGTACCCTCTTCCTAGAATAGATGATTTATTTGATCAGCTGAAGGGGACAACAGTGTTCTCTAAGATAAACCTGGCTCTGGGTACCATCAGTTGAAAGTGAAAGAAAGTGATATACCCAGAACAGCTTGCAGGACCAGAAATGGACACTACGAGTTTGTGGTCATGCCGTTTAGTGTGACTAATGCACCTGCGGTCTTCATGGACTTAATGAACAGAGTGTTCAGAGAATACCTCGATAAATTTGTCATCGTGTTCATCGACAACATTCTGATTTATTCAAGAACCCCAGAGGAGCATGGCACGCACTTGAGAATCATACTGCAGGCCCTACAGCAAATACAGCTTTATGCCAAATTCTCAAAGTGCGAGTTCTGGTTAGAGCAGGTGGCATTTCTAGGTCACATCATTTCTAAAGAAGGCATCCAGGTGGATCCTGCCAAAATAGAGGCGGTCAACAACTGGTGTAGACCCAAGAACGCCAGGGAGATCAGAAGCTTCCTTGGTTTAGCTGGGTATTACAGGAAATTCGTGGAGGACTTTTCCAAGATAGCCTCTCCACTAACAACCCTAACTAGGAAGAACAAGAAGTTTGAATGGTCAGACAAATATGAGCAAAGTTTCCAAGCATTAAAGAAAAAACTGACCAGTGCTCCCATTATGACTATTCCAGAGAGTGACAAGAGTTTTGACATAAACAGTGATGCTTCCAAGATGGGCCTTGGAGCTGTTCTCATGCAAGAGGGGAAGGTTATAGCTTATGCTTCCAGACAACTCAAAGACTATGAGAACTACCCCACTCATGATCTTGAGCTGGCAGCTGTAGTCTTTGCACTAAAACTCTGGCGACATTATTTGTATGGAGTTCAGTGCAGAATCTTTACCGACCATCAGAGCTTGAAGTATTTCTTTACCCAGAAAGACTTAAACATGAGACAACGCAGGTGGCTAGAGTTGGTTAAAGATTATGACTGTGAAATCCTCTACCACCCAAGTAAAGATAACAAAGTGGCGGATGCACTAAGCCGAAAATCCAGTACAACCCTGATGCCCTTGTCATCATTAGCACTGCCACTGCAGAAGGAACTGTCAGATTTTGGAGTTAAAATTATTTATGGGCAACTCTCGGCATTGACCTTAGAGTCAACCCTGCTCAAGGATATACAGAGAAAACAAAGTGAAGATCCAGATATCCAGAAGATCAAGCAAGGGATATAAAAAGAAGAAAATTCAGAGTTTCAGGTATCAGACAGTGGAATCCTCTATCAGGGGAGCCACCTTTGTGTCCCCAATGATGAGAAATTGAGAAAGAAGATTCTAGAAGAAGCTTATAGTACACCGTACTCATGCACCCTGGTTCCACCAAGATGTATCAGGATTTGAAGCAGAGATTCTGGTGGTCTGGACTCAAGAGAGATGTTGCAAAATATGTTAGTACCTGCCTGACATGCCAGAGAGTCAAAGCAGAGCACTAGAGACCAGGAGGAGTCCTACAACCCCTCCCAATACCAGAGTGGAAGTGGGAAGAAATATCCATGGACTTTATAACAGGTCTTCCAAGGACCACTAATGGGTACGATGCGATATGGGTGATAGTGGACAGGTTGACAAAGTCTGCCCACTTTCTAGCCATCAATGTGTCCCACTCTATAGAGCAGTTAGCACAGCTATATGTTAAGGAAGTGATCAGACTTCATGGAATCCCAAAGTCGATTATTTCTGATAGGGATGGGCGCTTCACCTCTCATTTTTGAGAGTGTCTTCAGAGTGCACTAAGCATCAAACTCAAGTTCAGCACAACCTTCCATCCCCAGACTGATGGACAGACAGAACGAGTAAATAAGATTTTAGAAGACATGCTCCGAGCTTGTGCATTAGATTTTAAGGGCAGTTGGTGCAAGTATCAAGATGGCACCTTACGAGGCACTGTATGGCCAAAAGTGCAGATCACCCATATGCTAGCTGGAGGCTGGAGAAAGAAAATAGATGGAATCAGAACTAGGCAAGCAGACTGAGATGATAGATAAAACCACTCAGGCTATCCAGAAGATCAGACAGAGAATTTAGACTACCTAGAGTAGGCAGAAAAGTTATGCTGACGCACGTCATAGGCCACTTGAATTCCAAGTAGGGGATTTAGTCTTCCTCAAAGTTGCTCCTATGAAGAGAGTGATGAGATTTGGCAAAAGGGGCAAGTTAAGTCCCCGCTACGTAGGACCCTACCTGATCACAGAGAGGATTGGGAAAGTAGCTTACAAGCTGGACTTACCACAAGACATGTCAGCAATACACAATGTATTTCATGTCTCCATGCTAAAGAAGTGTCTCCACGTCCCTAGTCAAGTGGTTCAGCCTCAGCCAGTGCAGATCCAGGAGGAACTTAGCTATGAGAGCAGACCTACACGGATACTGGACAGAGAAGTTAAAGGACTAAGGAACAAAGAAATACCACTAGTGAAGGTCATTTGGCAAAATCAGAAGCACGAGGAAACCACTTGGGAGCGTGAAGACAGTATGAGACAGAGATATCCAGAATTATTCTAAGTTCGAGGACGAACTTTTTATAAGGTATGGGAAAATGTAACAACCCAAATTTCCTCATTACGAGTCCTAATAGTACTTATAAATAATTAGAAATGCTTTAGAAATATTCTAGAGTTTTTTAGAAATTTTTAGAGTATTTTTATGTAATTTTTAGAATTCGTTTGGTATTTTTACCAAAAAGAAACAAAGTTGAGGCAAAAAGAGGTCGGGCCAAGGATCGAACCAGAGACCCCTAGTTAAGAAAAGCCTTAAGTTGTTTCGGATGACCAAGAACCCAGCAAGGCCATGCTGATCAAATAGAGGGCGAAAATAAATTTAAGCGGAAATAGGTAACAGAAATACCCTAGGTATAAAGAGGGATAAGTTAAGAGAGGAATGGGGTTATTCTCTCGTGACCTAAAACCTCTTCTCCTCCTCTCGCGCACGGCGTCGGCTCCTGCTTGGGCGAAGAAAAAAAAAAGGAGCTAGGGCTTCGTCTCCGACGGCCGGCCAAGGACCAATTCAGAGAGCCTTCCACACCACCGCGATCACCTCGTCAAGGAGAACGCGTAGACGTGAAGAAGTTGCCGAAATTTCGAGATTCTCCGAAACCCTAGAAGCCGATCTCGGTTGTGAATCAAGGAAACTCGGTAAGTGCTTCTCACCTGCAGTAGGAGTATCTTTCGGATCCTTATTTCTTCTTGATTCTCGAAGCATATTGTAAGGAGTGTTGCTTTTGGAGCTTGCTGCCGTGAATCTCAAAAAGAAAATAAAAAGGGATTCGTATAGATTAGGCATGTAGTTTAGATTCTTCAGCCCTCATAATTAGCGTTTCATGTTTAGATTTCTAATTGTTGTTACCTTAATGGGCACGATCGGATCATTTTGAGCCTTGCAGGTTTTGGATTTGGTTGTCAGGCAGTGAACATGAAATGGTTTAGTTTTTCTTTTGAGCATGTAGTTTTGATTTCGTGGTCACTGCGATGAACATAAATAGCTTATATAAGTATGTAGCATCTCAGTTTTAGATTTTCCTTGTTAATTCAATGCACAGGAACAACGGATGTGCAGTATCTCAGTTTTGGGTTTTTGGATCCCCAGCACGCCAAGTGCTTGAAGAGATGCCGAGGCATTCTTTTTATTAGAAGTATTAACAAGTAACAAGTATTTTACTTGAAGAGACTAGTGCCCGACTTCCGAGGTTGTTGTTAAACAAATCCAGGTGACCGATTCCGAGGTCTCGGCCCTGGTAAGACCAAGGTCTTTACCCTCGTAGGACTGGTGGCTCGCCACCCCAGTTTCTATTATGGAACGCGCTTTGGTACTACGCCTGGGCCTAAGAGGATAATAATTATTATTATTTTGAAGTATAAAAGTATAAGTTTTGAACAAATGAAACAAGCTTTACATAGGTTTTAAACTTCAGCAGGTTTTAGTTTTGTTTGTACTATGCATTTAACATGAACAACCTTTGTTTCTGGGAGTATTCAGCTAGATCTTTTAACAGCTTATGTAAACATGCAGTTTTAGATCTTTTCGTGGCGTAGTTTAGTGTTTCAGCTGCAGATTTCCTGTTAAATCCGAACAAGAACAGCCCATAAATTTCATACCAGCTTTAGACCTTTTGTTGATTTGATAAGCATGCATAGTTTTCTCTTCTAGTATGCAGTCCAGAATTTCTTTTGTTTCGTTGCCAGTAACCAGGCATGAGCAGCCTGTAGTAGCACTGCAGATTTATTTCTTTTGCTGTGCAGAGTTATCCTTTGCTGGCTTTGTTGAGTGTGAAAGGCCTTATTATTTGGCATTGCAGATTTTGGGTTTCCTTTGAAACTTGCTGGACACGAACAGCATGTGATTAAGCATTCAGTTTTAGTTTTTATATATATATGCACATTGAGTTTTTGTGAGTTAGACAGCACTTACTAAGCATCCGCTTATAGTTGCATTTCCTCTTACTGCAGATAAAGGAAAAGGAAAGCTATAGTGAAGGAAGGCGACAAGGAGATGTGCGATGGGTGTGTGGTGACTGATGAATGGAAGCCTTGGGACACTGCCTCAAAAGTTTATTAAGATTCTGTCTTTAGAGTGATAGGGAAACATAGAGGGTTTAATTCCTTTTTGCATTGTTGGAATTGTTCTTTTCGTATTACTGGTTTTGTTCATAGAATTCTTCCGTTTAAATTGCTATAGACATTAGTCCCATTACTTCAGTTGTATCATAGTAGTATGCATGTACAGATTGCGATATTTCAATTGTTTTAAAATCTGAAGTGGAGTGTCAAGATGAACCATTTCTGTCTCTTTATGAATTGCATGTCATGATGAACCGTAGCAAGTACCTACATTCATGTATGTTTAAGCTGCTGAATAACTGCATGTTCGAGTTTCTGAGAGTTCTAAGCATCACTATTAATAGTGTGAGCAACACTAGTTAAGTAGAGTCTATAGTTAAGTAACGTCTCACCTTTACAGACTAGTTAAGAGGAGGGTAGGGTCGTTACAGATATTGAGATGTCGAGAGTTAAAAGTAGATACTAATTATGGTAACTAGTTTATTGGAGTAACTTGCTATGAGGCTTCATATGATTTTCTATATATATAGATATGTCAATGAAAATCTCATTGCAGCTTGAGTGTAAGCTTCGTTCTATTTGAGGTATTCAAGTCACCTTAGTTATGGAGACTTATATTTTGACATCATAAGCAAGTATCTCCATAGAGGTGTGGACCTAGGATGATTGGGTATAAGTCCAAGTATCTGAAGATGTTTGAATAATTAACAAAAGATTCACCACTCCGTACAAGGAAATGTATATCCTATGACCACTTGTCATAATTATTACTTAAAAATCTTTGGCCAAAACATCATATGCTAAGAGTATATTACTCTTGAATATATGTATGAGTAATTTGAATCCATAAGATGAGAAAATATTACTTGACTAGGTATAACATAATCAGTTTAGTAGAGGTTGACACATAGATCATGTCCTAAACCAAATGAGTATAAGAGGAGTGAAAGGAATGAGACATGATTCAATATATCTACTGAAGGGTTCAGGAGTGATTTTAGAATCAACTATGATTTTTTAATTAATTGGGGATCATGATGTATTATTAGGTGTCACTCATGATCGATCTATAATTAATGATTAATTATAGATGACCAACATAAACTAAAAACCTATAAGATTACATGCACTATGAGTTTATCTTAAAAAATATAACATGAGTTTGAGAATTAAGTTCTTAGATCGAGAGAGATTATGTATGGTTGGACCAGACGAAGGGAAATATGGAAAAAGGTTGGCGCAACAGAAGCACGAAATGAGTCACGTCTTTTGAAAATAAGTTGAATATTCTTTGGTTTAATTAATAAACTAAATTGGTTTGATTTTTTTAATTAAAAGAAGTTTGGTTATTGAACCAAAGGGTTTAGTTATTGAGCTAATATGGATTGGTTTGAACCAAACTTAAGGCTAATGATTTGAGTTTTGGGTTAGTGATAGTGGGTTTCAATTTGATCTAAATCTGATAGAAAACCTATATAAGATATAGATTTGGAGAGAATAAAAATAAAAAGTTAGTAATAGAAAAACTTTTATAAAACCTAAAAGTTAGATTTTTGTTTTTAATTATTCTTCTCTTTTTCCTTTCTCTGTCGAAAAACTCACAAAGGCCCTGCCAATGAAGAAAGGACTCTCCCTTTTCCTTGTCACTGATGACCAAGACAAGAGAAGACTTCTCCTCTTGTGTAGCTGCAGCAGCCCAGCGCCGGAAGCAAGCCTCAGCCAACTGTTGGCCAGACCACCTGCTCTAGCCTGGTGCTGCCGTCCATCAGAGAAAGAAGCCTCCTAGCCTTCTTTTGGACATCAGGTAACTGGACAAGAGCTGATCTCCTTGCGTCGCCACCCAAAGAAGACAATAGTCTCTGGCTCAAAACTGCTGCCCCTTCTTATAGTCGGCCAAAGGAGGAGATGGTAGCAAGGTTGGACTTTGATTCTTCGGTCATCTATCTGGGTTGTTGACACTGTCGACCCTTGCTATCGCCACCCAAACATTGCTACTTTTTGCTAGTTTTGTTGGTTACTCCAATCAGATTGGATGCTGCCCAAAATTTTCCAGTCTAAAATTTATTCAGCTGATCGGATCTTGCAAGCACCGGCTGAATTGGTTTAGTTGTAGTGAACATGTTGTTGCCTTCGAACAACAGTAATAGTTGTTATCATTCACCTTTATTTATATGGTCGGGTTTTAATTGCTGCTGGGTACGAATTGAGCTATGATCCCTCTCTTGGATCCTTCTATCTCCTCACTTTGGGACTCGGCTCAGGCTTTGGAAGTTATCTTGACGAAATCTAAGAGTGGATACGAATAGATTTAGGCTTAGAGAGTGTCGCTTGGATGATTCTTCTTCACTCCGTATCATCCGTTAGGTATATCTAGTATAAATTTAATTCTTGCCCCCACGGGCGGGATCAACCGGTTATGACATGGTATTCTTACAACATGGGTCGGGAGGTCGAAGGTCTGCGGCAGCAATTGCGATAACATCAATATCTGTCCGTGCTAAACACCTTCGACCGCCATGTCATCGCCGGGCCCGTATTCACCGTGATTTACTCCCTCTCATACTCGTGGGGCAGGGGTGAGGGGGCCGCTGGGCGGCGGGACCCGCCTTTGCAACATAGTATAAATTTAATTCTATAAAATTTTATTTCATAATCATGTCTAACATGTTATATCCTTATACGTGTCTAGTACATGTGATATAATAATTAGATTTTATTATTACTGTTTATGTCTTCCGTTGTGCATGTTTGCAAAATATATTTTAGCATGCACCGCGTCGAGCTTCCTAACAGTAGTATCAGAGTCTAATCATGTTTCGATATGATTTAAAAATTATTTTACGAGTCATAGTTGGCCATATATTTTTTTTTGAAAATTTTGTGAATTTATTAGGAAATTCTATTTTTTTGGAAAGTTTCTTAATTAGTTAGGAAATTCTAATTTTGGAAAGTTTTTGAAATACTTTGAGAAATTTAAATATAGAAATATTCTATAGTAATTTAGGAATTTTAATTTGAAAAGATTATGAATTTATTATGAAATTTCATTTTGAAAAATTTCCTAATTTGTTAGGAAATTTTAATTTTGAAATGTTTCTAAAATAATTTTAAAAAATTAAATTTTAAAATATTTTGAATTAATTAAGAAATTATAATATTAAATTTCCTAATTTTTTAGGATATTTAAAATTAGAGAATTGTTTCCTAATTAATTAAATCTTAATTGGTAATTATTTGGTAGCTAAAATATGTAATTAAAATTTAAAAATTTATTTCCTAATTTAATTAAAGAAATCTTGATTTATGAAAATATCATATTTTATTTACAAATAATATTATTATAATGATATCATTTATGTCATGTCATGTCATATATGTATGTTAATGTAGTTACATTAGATGTATGCATTGTTTATGTCATGTGTGTGATGTGTTACATCATTATATATGTCATGCATACAATGTGACATGCCATTATTTATGGCATACGTATAATATCATGAAGATAGTGCATTTGCATGATGACGATGAGACCTAAATCTCTTGCGTAAAAATATTAAAATTCACACCTTCCGTTAATATGGTAAGAATCAGTGTTTGATTTCTTGTTTGAGTTGTTGATCAATGCCAAGCTCAACTTGAAATTACATATGTTCGAACCATCAAGATATAATCTCATGATTAATGCATTAATTTTAACTTGAAACGTTGATTTATTGGCCAAAGTCAAGGTCAATGTGAATAGATGTGAAATTAGACGATATACATTATTTGTATACTTGTTAATATGTTAACAACCCAATGTTTATACGAATATTCAATTAGTTAATAGCATAATGTAATAGTTATATATATGTGATACATAATTGATATATGTGATATTTACAACTATCATTAAGAATAATTTTTTGACCAAAGTCAAGGTTGTTCTTATCTATAGTAGATATCAATCCACTTGGAGAAAACCTATAATCTCCTGAATTCAAAGTAAGAGGTCTTGAATTCAATAAGTAAGTGGGAATCCATATTCATGTGTAAATTATTTATATTTATGGAATAAATCATCTCTCTCATATTGTTTTCTTTGAATTTGTGCTCAACTTTTGAAACAACCAAACAAACAAAGTTGAACTTCTTAGATTGGCTTCACAACTTAAAAATTGTTCACAAGGCCAAGAAAGAAGAACTAGCTCTAAAATACAACACCAAAATAATGATTAAATAATAAGGTTATTTGAGAAATAATTTTATTAGATTTTTTGAGAATTTTTAGAAATTTTCTGAAATTTAATTGGAGCTCATATAATATATTTACAGGGGATAGAGTTATTGAGTTCAAAGAAGGCCTGTTTGAAATACTCAAATTAAGTGGGAAGTTGATTGAGGAATTAACTTAGAATTTAATTAGATTAACCTAAGTTGATTAATTAAACCCTAGGTTTTTATTTCTCCATTCATTCTCCTCTGCCGATTACCCCTCTTCCTCATTCCCGATCTCCTCCTCCCCCTCTTCTCTGCGTCGCCACAGACCACCACGAAGGGGGAAGGTCGAGCCCTACCCCCGAGCTCTTCTCTTTTTCCTTAATCTCCCACGACATCTCCTCTCCTCTTTCCCCTTCCGATCTCTCCTCTCCCTTCTCTCTACGTCGTCTCTGCCCAACGTCGTCGATGCTGCTCAATCGCCTGCGAGCTCATTGCCGGCAGAGCACCACTTCGCTGAGCAGCACCGTCGTCTCCCCACGAGAAGACCACATGGCGATGTGGCAGATTTGTCGTTGACATCTCCTCACCTTCTGCGCTGGGTCTTGGCTTGTTGTCGCCACTCGATCGAGCCAGCACTACTCGATTGCCGGCTTAGGTGCGCATCCAGAGTTTCGAGGGTAAGATGGTCGCAATCGATCTTTCTCTTGTTTGGTTTTTACAGGTTGTAGTGCTGAGTCTTCTCATCTTCCGATCTGCCCTCTCTTATGTCATCAGCAAGCACAAACCGCCACTGGTTTCTTGACGGCCATGAGCGATGCCATCAAACGTGGTGAGAGCTACCACTTGTTGTCTTTCCGGCTATGCTGACCCAGTGAAGCAACCCAGTCACAGCCTCTGCTCTATTTTGATCAACGTCGCTGGATGCTGTTGGATGCAACCGATCACTGGATGTGGGTAAGTGATATGATGGTTTGGGTGTTGATATGTGCTCAGTGTTAATGTGGAGTTTGTTAGATTGCTATTTCAACTTTGACAATGCTACTTATTGATGATTTAGAGTGAAGGGTACTGGGAGTTCCATTCTGTTTAAATTTCCAGTACAAAAAAATTGTATAAGAACAGAACTATTCCTAGCAACCCGCACGTTCGATCAGACATGTGTTTGATCAATCAAGAAAGTTCTTGAATGATCAAAGCACACCTTGATCGAAGTACAAGATTGTTGGTCTCTTGTGTTGGTATTCAAAATCGATATCCAAAATCGATACGAAGAAAAATGAAACTAGATACGCAGCGGAATTAAAGAACTAGTTGTACCTTTCTTCGTAGCCAAAGACCTCTTAATCTTCTGCCGTATTCCTCTCCTCTTCTTGGACGTCATGTGAGCGACGATCTACCAAGACAACACCACCCTTATTTTCTTCTCTTCCAAACCGTTGGCTACAAAAAGAATCGCTAGGATGGGGCACCTTCTAATCTTCTTCCTTCTCTTCTTCTTTCTCTTCTTTCTCTTCTTCCTCTTCTTGCTTTTCTTCGTCTTCTTCCCTTTCTTCAAACCATCGGCCACCAAGATGAAGAAGTGGCGTCGGCCACCAAGGAGGAGGAGGGGATAAGGGCACCGACTGTAACGCTCACTCCTCTGGTAGGGCGGGGTTACGGGGAACATACATGCATATTAATCTATTTCTAAGCAGCGGAAGTATTTATTTCTATATTCTTTTATGTTTTTATTATTTATTTTCTTTTTAACACCAATAATTAATTATCTAAACATTTATAATCATATGAGCATGTTAAGCATAATTTAAAATTTAAAAAGTCATGATATCAATTTCCAACATAAGCATGAATAAGTATTAAGTAATCATGTAAGACATTAACATAAGATAGGCATAGTTCATAACAAGCATAAATTAACATAAGCAGGTCTTTTTCCTTAGCCAAGCCACCACCACACACATCTCTTGCCCCTCCTGCTGCTCCCTTAGTTTATCCATCCTTTACCTTTATCTGCGGTACAAGGAAAGTAAACTATAAGCACACAGGCTTAGTAAGATCCTTTCCTACTCACAAAAACCATGTATCATAGCATAATCACATAAACATATAGCATGGAGACATAATCATCTAAATCATCATTTTATGTAAAAGAGTATCACAACATATCCTAGCATATCATTCTATATAAAAGCATCATGTCATATCATATTATATCATAAAAGAGCATTATGTCATATCATATCATATCATAAAGTGCATCATGTCATATCATATCATATCATATCATATCATAACCTTTCATATCATAAAGGTATATGCAAGATGTCTTTCAAAAACATGCGTCATGTCATGTGCAAAATGTCTTTAAAAATAATATCATATAATACTTAAATATAATCTCAACATGAGGGTCCGGCTATGTACCACATAACATAAATGCGCGCAATCCCTAGGACGGGGTAGCTAATCCCGAACCTACTAGGGAACTAGGTTCGTACTACGTCCGTCGACCTAGGGGCGAACTAAGGAGCCCATCCCTTTGGACACTAAGGTCCGGTACAAGCCACATAAAAAAAGTAAAATAGCATGTCTTATTTACTTATCATATCATAAAGAGTGCTCTTAGTCCCAATTAATAGGGAAGCAACTCTTAGGCCTTTACTTGTCATATCATAAAGAGTGCTCTTAGTCCCAACAAAAAGGGAAGCATCTCTTAGGCCCTTACTTGTCATATTATAAAGCATGCATACTTGTGAATATAGCCCATCATAAAAGTCATTATCATGCATGATTCATTAGCATACATAAGTGGGCATATGACATAACATAGGGAAACATAATCATGCATGGAAAAATATTAACTAGCATCTCCTAATTCATATCATAGCATGTGAGACACATAGTAAATCATAATTAGGGCTCTAATCCCTAATTCCATGAAGTGGCCGTAACTTACAAGGCATTGAATCTAGGTTACAAGTAACATAAAAGCATATGAACCCTAAACCAATTTCATAACACTTATCATAAAGAACATCATGAGCAAGTTTAGTTTAGGTTCTAAGCTTCCTAGGTCTTTAAATTCTATTATGGCTGAAACTTGCCAAACATAAATCTAGGTTACAAGTAACATAAAAGCATATGAACTCTAACCCAATTTCATAACACTTATCATAAAGAACATCATGAGCATGTTTAGTTTAGGTTCTAAGCTTCCTAGGTCTTTAAATCCTATTATGGCCGAAACTTGCCAAGCCTAACCCTAGGTTACAAGTAACATAAAAGCATATGAACCCTAAACCAATTTCATAACATTTATCCTAAAGAATATCATGAGCATGTTTAGTTTAGGTTCTAAGCTTCCTATGTCTTTAAATCCTATTATGGCCGAAACTTGCCAAGCCTAACCCTAGGTTACAAGTAACATAAAAGCATATGAACCCTAAACCAATTTCATAACACTTATCATAAAGAACATCATGAGCATGTTTAGTTTAGGTTCTAAGCTTCCTAGGTACTTTAATCTTGTTATGGATGAATGTCTAAGGAGCATAAAACTAAGTCTAAGCAACATACAAGTATAAGAATATCAAGCTAACTTCATATCATATCATAAGGAAAACCATGAGCATATTAGATTTGATTTTAAGCTCTCTTAGACCTTTAATCTCATCATGGCCGAAACCCTAAGTGGAATGCATCTAGGTTCTAAGCAACATGCAAGCATGAAAACACTAAGAATTCTTCACCATATCATAAGGAAAGTCATGAGCATGATAGATTAAATTTTAAACTCTCCTAGGCCTTCATTTCTATCATGACCGAAACCTTCTAGGCATAGGTCTAGGCTACAAGCAACATAAATAAAAACATGAGAGTTTTAAACAAAACTTATATCCTAAGTTACATATCATAAGGAACATCGTGAGCATGTTTAGTTAGGTCTTAAGCTTTCCTAGGTCTTTTAATCCTATCATGGCCGAATGGTTAAGGAACATGAATCTAAGTTCTAAACAACGTACAAGCATAAGAACACTAAACTAATCTTCTATCATAGGGTACATATCATAAGAAACATAGTGAGCATGTTTAGTTTAGGTCTTAAGCTTCCTTAAGTTTTTATACTTTGGTGGTCGAAAGTTTCAAGAAGCAACCCTAGATTTTTAAGCAAACTAAACTCATGGAAATACACATGAACTACTTGTACCATAGGTGAGGAGATACTCACATCCTCTTGCTTGGTTTTTCCTTAAAAGAGGGTACCCTTGTGAAGAGGAAGAAGAAAGCTTCTCCTTCTAGTTCTCCCTTTTGCTTCTCTTGCTTGTAAGGAGTAGATCTTGAGGACTTCTTCTTGTGAATTAGTTTTCTTAGGGAGAAAACCTTAGCTTGGATTTGGAAATGGGAGAGGAAAGAGCTCTAGGTTTTGGTGGAGGAGGAAGAAAGAGAAAGAAGGAGGAGGAAGAAGAAGGAGGAAGAAGTAGCCAAACTTTCTTTCTCTTCTCTTCTCTCATTCCTATTTATTCTCAATGAGGAAAAAGGAAAGAATGTCCCAATTCATCCTCTTGACTCCTGTATTCTCTCACCCTCTTCATTCCCATGAAAATAGAAAGAAGAAGAAGAAGAAGGCAACTTGCCTTTTGTCTTTTGCTTGCTTCTTCTCTTAACCAAGAGGAAGAGGAGGAAAGCTACTTGACATTCTCTTGCTCCCTTACTTAATCATACTCTTACCATTAACTATAATTTCCATTCTTTGCTAATCATATATCATTCATGACTCTAGTGGTTATCATACCCATTTAGCTTTATCTATTGTGAGGGGTTCATGGTTCAAGCCTTAACTTCTCTTTCTTTTTATTTTTTTTTTGGTTCTATTTCCATTTCCCTTTTTTTTCTAAAAGAGAATACCCATATGTATAGCTTAAATATTTCATGGGTGTTACACTGACCCTAACTAAAACAATCCCCGTATTTTTTTTAAAAAAAAAGAAAAACTCTCTCTCAGTAGCTTCTATTTGAATGCAGTACCATCAAAGAAATTATCAAAACCAATGAGCACAACCGTATCAAAATAGGTTTATCAAGATGAACAAAAACTCCTCAGACATTCCCCACTCGAGTGATAAAGAAATGAAAGAAAACTCTCTCACTATAGACCCAGTATGATCTGCACTCCCGAACAACGGACAAAACCATGCGTCCATCCCGCCTCCTCGTCTACTCCGTCTGAGGGTCTTCTGGCATATCCTGAAAGTCATCCTCACCTGTAATTAAAATATCGTGAGTCTATGACCCAGCAAATACAGACCAATATGAATAAGAGGACATCCATAAAGTAAAGGAGATAGTAACTAGTAACCAACCAAAAACATAAGCCAGATATAGTTAGCAAACAGACATACTCAGTGCACAAGTCATCTTATATAGCTAATATAGTGTATATGTCATATATCCGGTAACCATAATTTGAGCCAGTCAACAGTCCCATGATCCTAGAGGTACCTCCTAGAGAACATGCAGTCAGTCATATAGCCGAAGCTAGCAATAAATTATCAGTCAAGTTTGGATGGGCCCTCCCCGGAGCTCATCCCGGGTCACCCATCCCGTACTGCTACCACATATGCTCATACACCTCCAATTAGCCACATAGGATTTATATAACCATAATAAATTCTAGTCATTCATTTCATAACATTTTTCAGTCATTCCATCCATATCCGTTCCTATAACCATAGCCTATTTCATTTATTCCTTAAGCATAACCATTCACAACGAAAACTTATCAAAGCCAAAGTTCGTGCATTTCATAAATAATCTACGGAGAAATAATTCAACCCATGCATAACAAAATAGAGTATTGCTCACAAGTATTAAAATTGACTCACAATAACATTAATCCATAGGCAAATAACTAATCATGACGAATCAAACAGTATTCATAATTTCTATCATGTATCAGTTTCGAAGTTATTTCATTAACAAGAGCATTTATGGCTTAAATCCTATTACTTGGTCAGGTGGACTGGGAAGAAGACTTGGCAGATCGAGGACATTGGGCAGAAGTCTTAGGGGTCGCATACACCAGGTGAAAGTCTAGGCAGGTTGAGGATCGGACGTCTAGCAAAAGTCCCGGAGGTCAAGATTAGATGTTCAGCAAAAGTCCAAGCAGGTGTTTGGCAAAAGGTAACTCTCCTGAGAGGAGTAGGTGATGATGCATTTCCTGTTGAGAGAACAGTAAGTGTTGATTCGACCTAAGATTTTATTGTTCATCTCTTTCTTCTTCCCTCTTCCGCACTTAGAGAGATCACTGACTTGAGCGTCGAAGGGCCTAGCCAGGGATTCCCACCCAAGTCTTAGGTCACTGACGATAGTGTTGGTTGGTCTCTTCTGTGCAGGAATCCTCGGAAGTTCTGGATCTGGGTTTTCTTCAGAATCACATTGGTCAAAAGTCTACATTTAGTTAAATGCAATTGTTCATTTAATTTATATTGTAGATAACATGGTGTGTAGTGTCACACAGAAGATCATGTTATCAGTTCCTTATAAATTATAAATAGAAGCTCACGACCAAGATGGATTGGGACAAACCATTGGAATGATTGTAGTGTAATTTGGTACTAATTTATCTTGACTATAAAATTACACTAGTACACTATGTGTGTATAGAGCAGGACCATTTGAGGTTGTTCCTTTTATACTGACTGCATAAAGGAACAGTACCTCTGTTATTATGGATGTGCGTACTCTTAATCCTGATATAATAACACGTACATATACTTAATATTTATTTCTTTAATTAATTAAAGGGTGAGATTTATTCGTTAAATCAATAGGCCCGATAAGTTGAAAAATAATATTATTTATATGGTGTGTTGTTAATTATAAAAAGAAATTGTGTTCTATTTATTAGGATGATGATGCCCCCTTGAGGAGCCCATAAGGATTGTCATGTAAACCCTACAGGTGGACTTAGTTCCGACATGACAATGAAGTTGAGTGGTACTACTCTTGGTGTTAGATGTTAATTAAGTGAGTTGTCAGTAACTCATATAATTAATAGGCATTTGATATCTTAAACACAGGGAGATTAACACACTCATGATAAGAAGGAGCTCATAATGTAATATGGGATTGGTGTGGTAGCTCAATAATAACTCTTTAGTGGTATGAGTTATTATTGATGAACTTGAGTTGAGTGATCGGGTCGAACACAGGAAGCTCAAGCTCATCAGGAGGCCAAAATCAATTCCTCCTCTATGTCCCTGTTGTAGCCTCTATATATAAAGCCTCGCATCCACCTAAGTCATCCTTATGGCCGACCACATCCTTGCTTGGTGCCCAAGCAAGGGGTCGACCAAGATGGGTTTAAAAGTGGATTTTTAATTTTTTAAATATTTCTTTTTGTAGCCATCTACAATGTTTTAAAAGAGAGATTTTAAATTTTAAAAACTTTCCTTTTTTGAAGTCATCCAGATGGTTTTAAAAGAAAGTTTTAAATTTAAAAAATCTTTCCTTTTGTAGCCATCTACAATGGTTTAAAAGAGAGATTTTTTTTTTGTTAAAACTTTCCTTTTTTAACCATGATTTAAAAGAGAGGTTTTAATTTTAAAAATATTAATTTTTTGTAGCCATCTACAATGTTTAAAAGAGGAATTTTTAATTTTAAAACTTTCGTTTTGTAGCCATCCACAATAGGAAATTTAAAAGAGAGATTTTAATTGCTATTAAAATCTTTCATTTTTAGCCATTACCAAGGATTATAAAAGAGGATAGATGATTCCTTAGAGGGAATAATCATCTACACAATTTCTATTCACTACAACAAAAATGTTAAAAGACAACACCCCTGCGACAACGGTTTTTGCCAAAACCGTTGTCTTTGAACTCCCCATTAAATATAAACGACAACGGTTTTGTGAAAACTGTTGTCATTGAGAAAAACGACAACACTTTTTAAAACGGTTTTATAAACCGTTGTCTTTATCCGTGTTTTTAGGGGTTACAACAACAGTTTTGATAAAACCGTTGTATTTGACTTTGGTCTTTTTTTTTCCCCTCACGCGCAGTTTTTGCTTTCCCTATCTCTGAATATCTTTTCGGCGCCATGTCTTCCCCTTCGCGTTCAACCCTAGCCATTTTTCTTTCCCTCTCCTCATACAATCTCTTCACGCCATCCTATCAACCGACCGTCCGCCTCTACTGGATCTTCCTCCACGATGGTGTCAACAAGAATCCCCCTCCCCTAATGCAAAACCCTATCGCAAACTCCCCCGCAAAACCTAAGACATTTGGTGACAGCCAGAGCAGCAGTCGCCTCCTCCAGGAGCACCGCACCCAGCGCCAAGCTGCGGACGTGGATTCTGTGGAGGGAGCTCCGCGGAAGGTCCTCGTCGGAGGAGAGCTTGTGAGTGCCAACTGGATCGAGGTCGGATACCACTCTGGTGGAGTGGCTCCACCGGGCAGTGGCGTCGGAGGATGAGGGTGGCAGAGGATCTCCAGCAACTTCGCGATGACGGAGACCGCGCCCTTTTTGATGGCTTGCGACCTCTGCAAGCGTCGCCTCGGCCCCAGACGTGACACCTTCATATATAGGTATTCCTCAACGTCAACAATGGGGGGAAATGATTTTTTAGGGTTCGTTTTTTTTTTTTGTTATTTGAATGTCTCATCATCTATTGTTTTTATTTTCTGCTATTTTTGGTTTTTGTCTAACATTTACTTTAAAAAGAAATTTCTTATTTGATTCCCTCCTTGCCATTGTTCGATTCTACTCCATAGGAAATCATGGAGATGATTTTGTGCACATATTTACTTACTGATCATACGCAAACCTGTATGTATCTTCTTCTCCTTTTTCTGATGAATGAAAGCATGTAGATATTTAAGTTCATGCTTACCCCATTGGAAATATTCAAGCTGTTGCAAATGCTCATCATTTTGCCTTATTGTTCAGCTATCTTTTTCAATTTATAGCAGCCAGATCATGTCACAAATCAGTAATTGGCAAGCTGTAAATCTTTGTTCAGGCTTAGAAAAATACTGTGAACTATGAGAGATATTGTCTCAAACGTGCGGCGAATCTAGTAGTCCATGACACTCGCTTCGGCGAGGACCGCCCACCGGCGCCTTTCGCCCCTTCACCACTAACCCAATCCGGCCTGCCGGCGTCCCCAAAGCAAGGCTGTGCCCATGCTAAGTTTGGCATGGTCCCGGCAGCCGTGCGTGTCGAGGGTATTGACTGCCTTAACTGCGGCCGCCGGAGTTGCAGTGGCATCACTGTCGTGGCCTAAACCGGCCCCTTCTTCCAGCGCGCTCTCGGCACCGTTTTGGAGCGCTGCGGTAGGAAGAGTGGGGGAAAAAATAGGGGAAACAAAAAATTAACATCAACAAATTAAAAGTCTAAAAACTAGGCGAAGTTAGCAACAGAGATGGGGAAGAGAATTAAGTTTAAAAGAAAATGGAGCTCTTAGATATTTTGCGAGGCCTTTCAGCTTTTTCTTTCCAATTGTACATTTTTCTGGTACCAATCTGTCTGTTTGTAATTTAAGCTTCATGTAGATACAAAATAAGGGAGGTGAGAGGGAGAGGAAGAATTCAAATCTCTTATCTTTTTTATGTGTTTGATTTTGATCCATGAATTAGATTTGAGCCATTGTTCTTAGGAGCTGTGACTCTAAAGGAAGACTATAGTTTTGAGCTCAAATGGTCTGGGTCTTCTTGTTCAGTCAGTTCCAAAATTGTTATTGTAAAAACAATTTTGAAAGAGCTTCTAAATTATCTTGTTTATATCTTTCTTGGATCCTAATCTTTGCTTTTTATTCTTTTTTATTTGATTTCTTCAATGAAACAGTTGAATGTGGAAAAAATTCATCAATATCTATTTGGCAACTTGTCCTTCACTTCAACGTCCATAAATTCTATCATTAATGTTGAGTGATACTGATCTGATCAAACTGTCTTTTGGTTAAGACCTTCATAAAGATACATAGAAACTATTCTCATAGAATATTTTAAGGGTTTTTTTCGATATATTATTCTTGATGATGCTTGTTTTTCTTTCTTTGTAGGTTGTTGTATCAACATCCAGAGCATAGGAAATCAAGGGTATTCCTTAACTAATGGAGCATAAGAACTAGTTTTTTTGTTTTTCTTGTTCCCCTATTGACGCCAAGTAGCCATGAAGGATTTAGACTCGTTGGATGATTATTATTAATTTGTAGCAAGCTAAAGAAAATTTTATCAGTGCGAATCGATAATTAAGAGTAATCATATTTAGCGAAAATGACATATTCCTAACTATAGAGTTTTTTCACAGGTAACCAAGCAACATAATGAAGACTGTAAAAGTCTCTTAAGATTAATGGGTGTGCCTACTATTGAGGTAAACTAGTCCACTTTCACTTATTGAATTCTTTATCCTTGCTACAAGAATTTGAACTAACAATGTCACAGTTTTGCTTTCTCTTGTAAACATTTCCTAAAGTTGCATGCAATTGCTTAATATACAAGTATTGTATCTCTTGTTTTAGAAGCTAAACTCATCTTTTTGATCTAAAGGCACCCTGTGAAGCAGAAGCTCAATGTGTAGCTCTTTGCAAAAGTGACAAGGTAAAATGATGCAATGTAACACATTTTGTTTTGTTTTTTTAACTTTAATATCCTAAATGTATTTCTTTGTTATCAATCTCTAGGTATTTGCGGTTGCCTCAAAAGACATGGATACTTTAACTTTTGGGGCACCAAGGTTTCTCCGTCATTTAATGGATTCTAGTTCCAAAAAAATCTCTGTGATGGAATTTGAAGTTTCAAAGGTATATTTATTCTGCTTATTGCTAATTGAATTACTGTATTTATTCACATCCTTATTTTTCGGGTTCTTGAAGAGCTAAGACTCACTATGGATCAGTTTATTGATTTGTGTATTCTCTCTGGATGTGATTATTGTGATAGCATTAAAGGTAAACTTTTTTATGAGATATTGTACATTCAACAAGTTTAACATACAAGGCTAGTACTCTATTGCTTACTGTTTACGAAATTTGATAACTAATGTTCATTCAAATCTCTAGTATGATAATGCTTGTGTGGTTGAATATGGTGTCAGTGCTACAACTGTTCCATGTCTATGTTACTTGGACTTGATATAGTGTTCAACATGAGTATGATCACAATCTCTGATATGGCTATTTTTACAAATTGTAGATGTGTTCAATAGGATTAGTGATTGTTCACTCTTAGTGTCACTGTTTGAGTGTCTTTATCCAAGTATCTATATCCAACGCAGATTTGGGTAGTTATGTCATGCTTTGAAAATTTCTATTTTTTTTAAATGTTTGGTTGAAGGGAAAAAAACTTTGTTTCTACATTTGATGTTCCATGAAATAAATTATACACATACCTTTGCCCAATACCTCATTCTAACATTTGATGTTACATGACACTTATTTAGTTGTTTCTGCATTATGCAATAACTGACGGTTAAATTATATTTTGTGAATACCAGAGTTCTTTTCCTTTCAGACACAACCTTGATATTCCTCTTCCAATGTGTTACTCATGAATGCAGCTGATTGAGAGAGGATTTTTTTTATTATTAGAACCATATTTCGATAAGGCTCCTTGAGTCACATGGAGTACATTAGTTGGAAGAGTTTCTCCATTTCTTCTAGCAGTGGCTAACATTTCTGCAACATGTACAAATAGATACTCAAAGATTATGTTCAAGGGTAGTCATAAGTTTGAGTCAATGTAAAACTTGATAAAGTTGCAAAAATTCCTTTTTAAACCAGTCATTAGTTGAAAACGTAAGAGGAGGAAAATTTGCAATTGTCTATTTTTTCCCTAACGGGATGAAAGTAGTTTTTTAGTTGCTCTTATTCATTGGTAGTCATATTTATAGGAATTTTGACTATAACCACCTCAAACATGCAACTTCGAGTATAAAATGGCTTGTTTCCTTGTATTGCTTGTTTTATAGGAATTCATGTTGTCATGTAGACTATAATCTGGAATTCTAGAATTTTATAAGTTTTGTTAAATTTTTCTTTTGCAGGTCGGGCAATTCGTGAGGCTTGAGTTTTTTTGATGCAAGAAGTGAGCTTTGTTAGGATGTAGCTTGCCTTGCTAATTTGTAAACTAAAAGCCATATGGAGAACAACAAATGGAAAACATGTGATTTAATGTATATGGAGATTAGTAATGGAAAACATGTGTATTTTGATGAGTAACAACTCATTTTGTATATTTTTGTATATGTGTGGCTACTTATATATGGATGTTTATTTTAGATTTAATGTAGTAAATATTTAGTTTTGTATTGGTGGTGATCCTGTCCGAACGCTGAGTCGATGGATGCTGGGGACGTGGCGCTCTTCGCTGTCTTCGACTGGCTGAACGAATCTCCGGCGAACCTGTAAGGAAGTCGAGCCGGGAAGGGGTTCCCGGCGACGACCCTCCGACGTTCAAGTCAGGCAAGAGGAAAATGGTGAAGTGGCTTCAAAGATGAGAGATCACGTACCTCTGATGAAGTTTGTGGGCTCTTATATAGAGCTCTAGGGAGGCTTGTGCACACATGTCGAGGCGTACACGTGTCCTTTACCATACCTCAGTATGGGCTTACCAGAGGAGCATGCCTGACACCATACTGCTACAGTCCGAGCACCTCTCTGATGGGACAGCAGAACCTTCCGTCGTAGGATTCTGCGTATGGCCTGGTCGTCGAACATGCCTGTTGTCAGAAGATGTTCCCCAATGTCCCCTTGTCCTTGTCTCTTTTTTCCCCGAGCCGAGCGCCCATCCGCTCGGTAGGCATCGGTCCAACCGGGCGTAGGTATCGGTCCAACCGGGAAGATTTCACTCCATCGCGTGCTCGGCTGAGACTATTCCTTCACAGTGTTGATGCTTTACGCCTCGGCCGAGCGGGCTATCCGCTCGGCCCGGCGACCCTGTTCACCATGAGCGTCGGAAACCCAACTCCCCGTTGGGTTGTCTTTGATTCCGCTCGAACCCGTTCGGCCGGTCGACCTAACCCTTCTCCGATCGGCCGGACCTCATGCTGGCCCTTTTGACTTTTGACATCTACGTTTCACCGGCTCCCCTCAAAGGGGGTCCCCCGTCCTTATCGCCGAATCACTTGCCTCCCCTTCAAGTCTAGTCGAAGGAGGCGATTAGTCCGACTGACTGGACCGCCAGTTACGCCGAGCGGCGTCTCTGCAAAACTCTCCTCCGTTCGACCCCCACAGGGTTAGCTACGACGTCAGTCCACGCCAACATTCCTCGGATCTCTTCAAAATTTGCACCAATCTTCGACATTAAGGCCGGGCATGCGCTCTGTGCCTCGTGAATGCGCTCATTAAATGCACTCCAGTGGCTGAATGCCACGTGGTGCTGCTGCCGTTATCGTACGGCGGCGGCGTCGCGGGCGACGAGACCGAGGCAGTTTGAAATGGATGGCCCAATGGAGTCCTTGGTTTTTGCGACCTGCATCCGACGGCTGAGGCCGTTCGGGCCCAACCCTATAAAGCTCTCACCTTCTTCCTCCGCCGCATTCCTACTTTCGCGTGCCAAGAAGTTTTCCCTACCGTTTTTGCTCCAGTGATCCTGCTGCTGCTTCTTCCAGCGACCTCTCGCATTCTTCCTTCGATCTTCGTCTGCTTCCGTAAGGTCCTTCTGCCATCTTCTTTTCATTTCTTGTTTTTCCTCGTGCTTTCTTCTTCTATTCGCATTCTCATCTCCTGGTTACGATTCGGTCTCCTCTCTTAAGCCTTTTGCCCTTTCGTCCATCTCTTGCTCCTTTTCCCGCTCGGCTTATGGCCAGCTCTTCTCAACCTCAAGACCCAGCCCTCGGCCCATGGTATACCACCATGGAGTCGCGCTTCGATCGGCGCGACGCCGATATTCTGATGGACAATTTTGACATCCCCTCTGACTTTGAACTTATCTTACCCTCCCCCTCCGCTCGATCACACAAACCGCCACGCGGAGCTATCTGTTTTTTCCGCGACCAGTTCATAGCCGGTCTGTGCTTTCCGCTCCATCCCTTTATCGTAGAAGTCTGTAATTTTTTCAGCATTTTGCTCGAAAGCTTAGTCCCTAACACCTTCCGCCTTTTATGTGGCGTTGTTGTCTTGTTCAGAATCCACAACATTCCCCTCCGACCGGAGGTCTTCTACTATTTTTATTATCCTAAACAGTCCAAGCTGGGTACTTACATGTTCCAGGCTTGGCCCGGTTTAGTCTTCTTTAATAAACTGCCCTCTTCCAATAAACATTGGAAAGAGTACTACTTCTATCTTCGTCTTCCCGAACGGGCCCCTTTCCGAACCCAATGGCAGGTCGGACCGCCAACCTCCCCTGAGCTAAAGAGGTTCAAGACCCGACCAGACTATCTTCACGCTGCTAACATGCTAGCTGGTCTGAAGTTCGACATCAACAAATTCCTACCCGAAGGGGTGATGTACATATTTGGTCTGAGTCCGATCCGGACTCCCCTCCCGAGCAGCTTCGGTAAGAATTTTACTTGTGCATTCGCCTTGATTGCTAACTGATTTTCTCCTTTTTCCTTTGCAGTGGACATTGTCATGGAGTCCGTGATGGCTGGGATTTTGAAGAGGAAAGCGGCGGCGCTCGAGGCCGCACATGCCAAGGAAATGGAGTTACGTGGCATTGAGTCGGTCGGATCACACGAAGGGGAGAGTGAGACCCACGAGGAATCGGCCGCTCAAGCCTCTCCCCGGGATGTGGCAAGAGGCGCCACCCCCAGCAGGGGACAAACAGTCCAAGAGGAAGGCTCCGCTCAGGAGGAAGAGCGCCCTCTCTGACAAAAGGGCGCCGAACGGAGATACCACTTCGATCGGCCACTTCCGCTGTCCAGCGGCCCGAACGGACCACTGCCAATTCTCGCGGCAAAGCCCCAGCGGTGGAGGCGATCTTGTCCGATTGGACCCCATCCCAGCTGGACGCGTCCGCGGACCCCCTCGAGGCCATACCTGTCAGCGCCCTTCCGCCCTCTTCCCGCCGAGTCCAACGCTCGGCCATTTTGTCCCAGTTTTCTGCACCGGCCTCCGATCCTTCCCCAGCTTCCGCTCAGACGACTCCCGGTCGACGTCGTACCATCAGGGTCTCCCTGCATCTCCCCACCGAAGAGTTGATGCCCGAGTCTGATCGGCCAACTGCGCTTGAGCACATGATCACCATGAAGGGGCCCCTAGCCAAGATGTGGGCCGACGCTCAGGCACGTGTCGCGATGATTCCACTCGGCAATCTGGCCAACAGCCACATGCAGCAAGCCACCGGGGTAACTATGTTTTCTTTAGTGTCTTCTACGCGCTTTCTCCGATCGGTTATTAATGATTTTATTTATGTCAGAGATGGGTAGAGGAGATCGCTGTCTCGAATCGTCTAGCCATGATGGACGAAGAGTTAAAGAGGCTGAAGGCTTCGGGCGGCCCATCCGGCTCCCAAGGCCCCTCATACGTCGAGCTGCAGAAAGAGCTCAAGAAGGCCTAGGATTTGTTGGAGGCGGAATGGAAGAAGAAGAACGATCAGGCCTATACTCTAGCAGAACTTGGAAGAAAGGCGAAGACACTCGAGCGGAAAATAAGTCTTGCCACCGATCGGAAGAAGACGGCCATCGCCGATCTGGAGAAGAAAAACGTCGAGGCTCGAGGCTTGGAGCAATGGGTTAAGGAGCTAATGGAGCAGTTGGCCGGCGAGAAGGCGGCCCGATCGGATGAGGTGACGAAGCTTGAGGCTGCCTTGCAAGAACACCAGGCAGCCGCCGATGCTTCCCGAGCGGCCCTCAAGGAATACCAGGAGGCTGAGCCAGGCCGGGTCGCCGCTTTAAGGTAAATTACATCCGTTCGGCCGAATTCTCGGAGAAAGTCTGCAAACGGATGTACACTGCCTTTGAGCTTGCTATGACTGCCACAACGAACTACCTGAAGTCCAAGGGTCAGCTGCCCGACTCCGTCCTCATCCCGGCCCAAGACCAAGCGACGCTCCTCAGTACCATCCCGAAGGATCTTTATGATTTCCTTGAATGAAGGCCTTTTTGTAACCGTTCCGATCGGCTTTAACGACCTTTAATGATATGCCATCCTTTTGCTTGCTTTGTCTTCTGACTAGACGTGTAGTGCCGAGCGGCACATCCAAGAACCATCCTCCGCTTCTCCTCGTTAATCGCCTCTCATCCCGCCTCTCATGCGTTTGAAAGGGATTTCTCACGAAGTATTATGTATAGCTAGGCCGCTCGGCTGAATATATCTTGTTTCGCAAATGAGATTTTCGCCAGATGTTTACGGGGTACTCTTGGTAACCCGCCCGCTTGCGCACTTGGTCCGCCGGACTCGCTTAGTTGAATACATGCATTGTTTTAACTGGAATTACCGCTAAACAGCCTCACTTCCGACCGGAGGGTTTATAGTCGTCGGTCCGACTCTCGATATTTAACGTCGGAGCTCGACGGTCTTCCGACTGGGGGGTTTATAGTCGCCGGTCCGACTCTCGATATTTAACGTCGGAGCTCGACAGTCTTCCGGCCGGGGGGTTTATAGTCGCCGGTCCGACTCTCTATATTTAACGTCGAAGCTCGACGGTCTTCCGGTCGGAGGGTTTATAGTCGTCGGTCTGACTCTCGATATTTAACGTCGGAGCTCGACGGTCTTCCGGCCGGGGGGTTTATAGTCGCCGGTCTGACTCTCGATATTTAACGTCGGAGCTCGACGGTCTTCCGGCCGGAGGGTTTATAGTCGCCGGCTCGATATTCTGGTCCGTGCAGAGGTCTTCCCGGGAGGTTTATAATCGCCGGTCCGACTCTCGATATTTAACGCGTCGGAGCTCGAAGGTCTTCCGCCGGGTTTATAGTCGCCGATCCGACTCTCGATATTTAACGTCGAGCTCGGCGGTCTTCCGTCTGGAGGGTTTATAGTCGCCGGTACGACTTTCGATATTTAACGTCGGAGCTCGGCGGTTTTCCGGCCGGAGGGTTTATAGTCGCCGATCCGACTCTCGATATTTAACGTCGGAGCTCGACGGTCTTCCGGCCGGAGGGTTTATAGTCGCCGGTCCGACTCTCGATATTTAACGTCGGAGCTCGGAGGGTTTATAGTCGCCGGTCCGACTCTCGATATTTAACGTCGGAGCTCGACGGTCTTCCGGCCGGAGGGTTTATAGTCGCCGGTCCGACTCTCGATATTTAACGTCGGAGCTCGACGGTCTTCCGGCCGGAGGGTTTATAGTCGCCGGTCCGACTCTCGATATTTAACGTCGGAGCTCGACGGTCTTCCGGCCGGAGGGTTTATAGTCGCCGGTCCGACTCTCAATATTTAACGTCGGAGCTCGACGGTCTTCTGGCCAGAGGGTTTATAGTCGTCGGTCCGACTCTCGATATTTAACGTCGGAGCTTGACGGTCTTCCGGCCGGAGGGTTTATAGTCACCGATCCGACTCTCGATATTTAACGTCGGAGCTCGGCGGTCCGGGGGGTTTATAGTCGTCGGTCCGACTCTCGATATTTAACATCGGAGCTCGGCGGTCTTCCGGCCGGAGGGCCGGGTCGACTCTCGATATTTAACGTCGGAGCTCGAAGGTCGGGGGGTTTATAATCGCCGATCCGACTCTCGATATTTAACGTCGAGCTCGGCGGTCTTCCGTCGGAGGTTTATAATCGCCGTCCGACTCTCGATATTTAACGTCGAGCTCGGCGGTCTTCCGTAGGGTTTATAATCGCCGGTCCGACTCTCGATATTTAACGTCGGAGCTTGACGGTCTTCCGCCGGAGGGTTTATAATCGCCGGTCCGACTCTCGATATTTAACGTCGGAGCTCGATGGTCCGGCGGGGTTTATAGTCGCCGGTCCGACTCTCGATATTTAACGTCGGAGCTCGGCGGTCTTCCCGGGGGTTTATAGTCGCCGGTCCGACTCCCGATATTTAACGTTGGAGCTCGACGGTCTTCCGGCCGGAGGGTTTATAGTCACCGGTCCGACTCTCGATATTTAACGTCTGAGCTCGACGGTCTTTCGGTCGGGGGGTTTATAGTCGCCGGTCCGACTCTCGCTATTTAACGACGGAGCTCGATAGTCTTCCGCTTAGTCGTCGGTCCGACGCTCGATATTTAACGTCGGCGCTCGGCGCTCTTCCGACCGGGGGGTATAGTCGCCGGTCCGACTCTCGATATTTAACGTCGGAGCTCGACGGTCTTCCGGCCGGGGGGTTTATAGTCGTCGGTCCGACTCTCGATATTTAACGTCGGAGCTCGACGGTCTTCCGGCCGGGGGGTTTATAGTCGCCGGTCCGACTCTCGATATTTAACGTCGGAGCTCGACGGTCTTCCGGCCGGGGGGTTTATAGTCGCCGGTCCGACTCTCGATATTTAACGTCGGAGCTCGACGGTCTTCCGGCCGGGGGGTTTATAGTCGTCGGTCCGACTCTCGATATTTAACGTCGGAGCTCGACGGTCTTCCGGCCGGAGGGTTTATAGTCGCCGATCCGACTCTCGATATTTAACGTCAGAGCTCGACGGTCTTCCGGTCGGGGGGTTTATAGTCGCCGGTCCGACTCTCGATATTTAACGTCGGAGCTCGACAGTCTTTCGGCCGGGGGGTTTATAGTCGTCGGTCCGACTCTCGATATTTAACATCGGAGCTCGACGGTCTTCCGGCCGGAGGGTTTATAGTCGCCGGTCTGACTCTCGATATTTAACGTCGGAGCTCGAAGGTCTTCCGGCCAGGGGGTTTATAGTCGCCGATCCGACTCTCGATATTTAACGTCAGAGCTCGACGGTCTTCCGGCCGGAGGGTTTATAGTCGCCGATCCGACTCTCGATATTTAACGTCAGAGCTCGACGGTCTTCCGGCCGGAGGGTTTATAGTCGCCGGTCCGACTCTCGATATTTAACGTCGGAGCTCGACGGTCTTCCGGCCAGAGGGTTTATAATCGCCGGTCCGACTCTCGATATTTAACGTCGGAGCTCGACGGTCTTCCGGCCGGGGGGTTTATAGTCGCCGGTCCGACTCTCAATATTTAACGTCGGAGCTCGACAGTCTTCCGGCCGGGGGGTTTATAGTCGTCGGTCCGACTCTCGATATTTAACGTCGGAGCTCGACGGTCTTCCGGCCGGAGGGTTTATAGTCACCGGTCCGACTCTCGATATTTAACGTCGGAGCTCGACGGTCTTCCGGTCGGGGGGTTTATAGTCGCCGGTCCGACTCTCGATATTTAACGTCGGAGCTCGACAGTCTTCCGGCCGGGGGGTTTATAGTCGCCGGTCCGACTCTCGATATTTAACGTCGGAGCTCGACGGTCTTCCGGCCGGGGGGTTTATAGTCGCCGGTCCGACTCTCGATATCTAACGTCGGAGCTCGACGGTCTTCTGCCGGAGGGTTTATAGTCGCCGGTCGGACTCTCGATATTTAACATCGGAGCTCGACGGTCTTCCGACCGGGGGGTTTATAGTCGCCGGTACGACTCTCGATATTTAACATCGGAGCTCGACGGCCTTCAAGGCTAATTTCAACACGGACGATATACGCCATGCCGAGCGGCACGGGGTCTTCGTGAAGTCGGCCGTTCGGCGAATAATGACAAATGCATTTTATCACTTTGCTTCCTGCATTAAATGGACATAGGCGACCAAGACATACATAAAATGAATTACATCGGCACACCTCTCACCCAGCTCGGTTCGGCTGGAGATGATTTGCGCTCCATGGTCGATCCAGCTGCCGTCCGTCTTCATCCTCCAAATAATAGGCACCCGAGCGGAGCTTTTCGATGACTTTGAAGGGGCCCGCCCAAGGAGCCTCCATCTTGCCAACGTCCCCGACCGGCTTTACTTTCTTTCACACTAGGTCGCCGACCTGGAATGCTCTTGGGATCACGCGCCGATTGTAGTTTTGCTTCATTCTCTGCCGGTACGCCATCAGCCGGACGAACGCCTTGATTCGCTCTTCGTCGATCAAGTCCAACTCCATGTTCCTCCGCTCGGCATTGTCATCATCATAGTTCTGGATCTGGATGGACTCTATGCCGACTTCAATTGGGATAACTGCTTCGCCTCCGTACACTAAATGGAATGGCGTGACGCCCGTTCCCTCCTTTGGGTCGTGCGGATAGCCCATAGGACGCCCGGCAGCTCGTCCACCCAGCTTCCTCCCATATGGTCGAGCCGAGCCCGCAGAATGTGAAAGATCTCCCGGTTGGCTACTTCAGCTTGACCATTGCTTTGGGGGTACGCCACGGACGTGAAATGCTGTTCGATGCCATAACTTTTGCACCATTCTTCGAGCTGCTTCCCGACGAACTGTCGCCCGTTATCAGATATGAGCCGGCGAGGAATGCCGAACTGACAGATTATATGCTGCCAGATAAACCTTTTGACCATCTGCTCGGTGATCTTGGCCAGTGGCTCGGCCTCTACCCATTTGGAAAAGTAGTCGACCGCCACTAGTAGAAACTTCCACTGACCGGTCGCCATAGGGAACAGATCTACGATATCTATTCCCCACTGATCGAACAGACAAGACACTGTAGATGCTTTCATCTCCTCCGCCGGTCGGTGGGAGACATTGTGGTACTTCTGGCAGGAGAGGCACGTCGCGACGGTCCGAGCGGCGTCTGCTTGCAGGGTTGGCCAGAAGTACCCGGCCAGCAGGATCTTCTTAACTAGCGATCGCCCGCCCGGATGTCCTCCGCACGATCCTTGGTGCACTTCCTGTAGGATGAACTCCGCGTCCTCTGAGCTCACACATTTCAAAAGTGGGCGGGAGAAAGCCTTCTTGTAGAGTTGGTCTCCAACGAGTGTGAACCGGTCGGCTCTCCTTCTCAATAGCTGGGCTTCCTCCCGATCGGACGGTGTTGCACCTGAGTGCAGAAACTCCATAATGGTTGTCCTCCAATCACTCAGGAATGTGAGGCCCTCCATCCGGTCAATGTGCGCCACCAAGGATACTTGCTCAATTGGCTGCTGGATGATAACCGGTGATATTGAACTTGCGAGCTTGGCTAACTCATCTGCCGCCTGGTTCTCTGCTCGGGGTATCTTCTGGATAATGACTTCTCTGAAGTGGGTCTTGAGCTTTTCGAAGGCCTCAACGTAGAGCTTGAGCCGAGCGTTGTTAATCTCAAAAGTGCCCGAGAGCTGCTGGGCGGCCAGTTGAGAGTCTGAATGGATTGTCACCCGACCGACTCCTACATGCCGGGCTACCTGCAAGCCGGCTATGAGGGCCTCATACTCCGCTTCATTATTTGTGGCTCTGTAGTTCATCCGGACGGATAGGTGCATCCGTTCTTCTTGGGGAGAGAGTAATAGCACACCAATCCCGCTCCCGAGCCGAGTGGACGATCCATCCACAAATATTTTCCACATAGCTTCAGGTTCGGGATTTTGCACTTCGGTAACAAAATCTGCTAAGGACTGCGTCTTTATTGCCGAACGGGTTTGATACTGAACGTCAAATTCACTTAACTCCGTTGTCCATTTGATGAGCCGTCCGGACGCTTCTGGGTTCAGCAGCACTCTTCCCAATGGGATATTTGTCCGGACGATGATTATATGTGCTAGGAAATAAGGACGAAGTCTCTGAGCGGCGAGGACCAAAGCAAAAGCCAGCTTCTCGAGCCCAGTGTAGTGAGATTCAGCATCTTTTAGAATATGGCTCAAGAAGTACACGGGTTGTTCTTCACCGCTTGCCCTCACTAATGCCGAGCCTATTGCCTGCTCGGTTGAAGATAAATAAATACAGAGCGGCTCACCTACAGCTGGCTTGGCTAGCACGGGCAAGGAGTTCAGGTACGTCTTCAGCTCCTCAAATGCCCGATCGCATTCCTCGTCCCAATGAAACTTAGTAGCTTTGCGTAGGATCTTGAAAAAAGGGAGACTCCGGTCGGCAGTCTTATAGATGAATCTTGACAATGCAGTTATCCGCCTGGTCAGGCGCTGTACTTCCCTCAGATTTCTTGGGGGCGGCATATCTTGCAACGCTTTTACCTTGTTGGGATTTGCCTCTATGCCCCGCTCGGTCACTATATAGCCCAAGAAACGCCCGCCTTTTGCTCCAAACAAACATTTCTGAGGGTTCAGCTTGACTCCATACTTCCTCAGCGTTTGGAAGGTCTCCTCCATGTCCGTAAAAAGATCAGCCGCCCGCCCGGACGGACTTGATGAGAATATCATCCACGTATACTTCTAAATTGTGTCCGATCTGCTCCTTGAATACTTTGTTCATCAAGCGCTGGTAGGTTGCTCCCGCGTTCTTCAGTCCGAACGACATTACATTGTAACAGTAAGTGTCGTCGGCTGTGACGAAGCTGACCTTCTCTTGATCTTCTCGGGCGAGCGGTACCTGATGGTAGCCCTGATAGGCGTCTAGCATGCATATTAGCTCGCACTCGGCTGTAGAGTCCACCAGTTGATCAATCCAGGGCAGGGGATAGAAGTCCTTTGGGCAGACCTTGTTTAAATCTCCGAAGTCGATGCAGACTCGCCACTTGTTGCCCGGCTTGGAGACTAGCACCACGTTCGCTAGCCAGCTCGGGAACTGCACTTCCCGTATGTGGCCGACCTCCAAGAGTTTCTCCACCTCCGCTCAGATGATGACGTTTTGTTCGGCGCTAACGTCCCTCTTCCTTTGCTTCACCGGCCGAGCGTCCGGTCGGACGTGAAGCTCATGCTATGCTATACTTGGCGAAATTCCCTCAACTTATGCATCGACCAAACAAAGACGTCGCAATTTCTCTGGAGACATTTGATCACCTCCTTTTTCTGGCTTGCCTCCAGATCGGCCGCAATGAATGTGGTGGCCTCCGATCGGGTCGGGTGGATCTGCACCTCTTCTTTTTCTTCATAAACCAAAGAGGGTGGTTTTTCGGTTATGGCGTTCACCTCGATACGTGGCATCTTCCGCGGGGAATTAGCTTCGGCTCGGACCATTTCGATGTAGCATCGCCGAGCCGCCAGCTGATCTCCTCCCACTTCTCCAACTTTATCTTCAACCGGGAACTTAATTTTCTGGTAGAACGTGGAGACGGCCGCTCGGAACTCACTGAGCGCTGGTCTCCCCGGGATATGGTATGCTGAGGGAGAGTCGACCATGACGAAGTTAGCAGTCTGCGTCCTTCTGAGCGGCTCTTCTCCTAGCGAAATAGCCAGTCGAACCTATCCGACAGGTAGAACTTCATTGCCCGTAAACCCGTAGAGGGGGGTTGTCATGGGAAGCAACTCAGCTCGATCAATTTGCAGTTAGTCGAAAGCCTTTTTAAATATAATGTTGACCGAGCTGCCTGTATCGATGAAAATACGGTGAATAGTATAGTTAGTGTAAAACACCGAAAATAGCCAAATATAGATACGGGAATTTTTGAAAATTTTTCGGGAATTTTTCGGAGCTCTTATGGACGAGTTAACAGGGATAAGATTTGGGTTCCGGGAAAGCCTGTTTAGGCTACCCATTTAAGCGAGGAATTGTTTATTTTATAAATTCCTTTTTCCTTATTCTATTTTTTTATTTTCCCCGCTGATTCCTTTTTCCCTGCTGAACTCGCGCCGACGCCAAGCCTCCTTCCGATCCTTGCCCTAACCGCCTCTCCCAATCGGCGATGCAAACCGCCGTCTCCTCTCGCGGATAAACCCTCGGCCAAGCTCGCTTTCTTCTTCTTCTCCTCTGCCGACGCCGACCCTTTTTCCCTGTGCCCTAGCCGCCAGCCACCGAGACATTCTTCTTCCTCTTTCGAGCGCCAGAGCCGATCCCTAGCCGCGTCGCCGCCACTCTGACCCGACGCCACTGTCGCCGGCGACGCACGGAGCAACGCCTCACCTCTGGTGCCCCAGTATCGACCACCACAGTGCCGCGGCCCTTTTCCCTTTTTGGAGCTGAGCGCCGACATCCGAGCCCTTCCTCCAATCATTGAGTAGAGCCCTTCTCCTCTTCCCTAGCCACCTCCATCGACCGACCAGTTTCTCCTCAGCCGAGCCTTCCTTTCTTCCTCTACCTTCTGCCCCAACGTCCACTGCCGACGCCAGGGTCCAGCAACCATCTGTCGTGCTTCAGACTCCACTGGCGGGTCTTCCTTCTTCGCCACCAGTCGCCGGCAGAGAGGAAACAAGGGGGGGTATTGAGTAGGTAAGGCATGTTAGGTATTTGGATTGTTGATTTGGAATCCTATGTTGGATTTGTTGGTGATTACAGTGGTATTTGTCACTGATTTCTCACAGCAGCTTCTCCGGATCTCGGTAGTAAGTTCTCCAGGATTTGAGCAGTGTTGAAGCATCGGAAAATTTGGGTAAGGTTTGTGTTAAGTTAACTACTGCATAGGGTGAGGTGTAGGAGTTGATATATTTTGGTAATTCGATTTCTAAATTGTATTAGCAATAATTGTTAACCTAGATATCAGTGAAAGGTAAGGTTTTTGTTTAACGTTGGTGGATTTAGGTCTTGATGTGGACAAGTTAATCGATGTCCAGTTAAGGTTGATTAATAATTTCGGTTTTCTTAATTGAATTAGGGGTTTGATTTAGTTATTTGATACATGTTGAATAACTAAATTATATGTATTGAATTTGGTATGTTGTTGATTATTATTTAGGGTTTTGCCCTAAATAATTTTAAGGATTTATTTAGCAATTCATTTGAACTTTAGCTAAATAAAAATATACCTATTAGAATTTTAGGACTTTGACGCGAGACGAGTATCTCGACGTCGTGTTCGGACCAGATTGGACATTTCCTATTGGAGGCGGGTACTTTTGACTTATGTCATTTGATATACATTGTAGTGAATATAACAAATTGCATTAATTATGTTTCTCATTCTGTTTCGGTTAATCACTACCCAAAACTTGATACATGCTTGATTGATTGATTGGTTTGCATCTCATGTATACATTACCTGTTTATACATGCTTGTAGGGGTAGTGATATACCATGCTTCACCATGTTCAGGACCTAGGTTTTATACCCTCTGTATACCTTTGATTTGATTTGATTCGTTGACCTATGGTGCACTTTTATATATACATGGATTCGGTCAGGATATTTTGTGGTTAGTGCCATGCACCATTTGCATGATTGCATGCTGTGCGATAGTCCGCTCCATTATTGTTGAGCACATCGCCAGTTACATGGATCTGCACACATCACCACTCATGGGTTAGTGGTCGATTCAGGCAGAGTGTGTTGCAGCAGGGACTTTGTTAGGCACCGTTGGTCCGCTTATGGGTAGTGTGACACAACGTGTTATCCAGCAGGGATTCCTCCCCGTCATCGTGTACCGGGAGTTGAGAGCATTGCGCTCCCCCATTTATGATTTGGGGTAGGAGGATAGGTGTACTCCGACATCATCCCGTCCACTCGGTCACTCATCAGGAGTAGTGACGACAAAGTGAACGGTTGTCACAGCTCTACCCATTCGGCCTCACTATTGTGTGAGATGATCGATTGGCGTCAGGGGTGACCAGGACGCATCATTAGCATCATATGCATGATGCATTTATTGCTTGTGTTTGTGTTTGTTGCATTGATATGCTGCATATTGTTTGGATACCTATTGATCCGGTTGTAAGAATAGGGGTCCCCCGTCCGGTGGGGTCAACGCCACGTGTAAGTCAAAGTGGCTGGTGGCCGGGCGGCGAGGGGCGGGTTCGACCGGCCGGGAGGCCGGCCGGTGTCTGGTTGATGGTAAAAGGCGCCCTGTCGAAATCCAGGGTTCCGGCGCTCAGCGGACAAGATCGCAGGGCCGAGCGGACTGCACGCTTGGCCAAAGCCATAAGCATACTGCTAATAGTCTCCACAAAGCGCGTGATTGTGAATCTCCCCAAGTAAACCACCGTATACGTCCGGCCGGATGTCATGGAAGCTGGCCGACCGAACGCCAGATCGGGAGCAAAGGGGAAAAGGACAAAGGACATCTTTTCCTGACAGCGGGTATGTTCCACATGTAGGCCATACTCCGAATCTTGTGACAGGGGGTTCCGCTGTCCCATCGAGGACACGCTTGGACTATAGCAGTATGGGTCAGGTAAGCTCACTAACAAGCCCTTACTAGGGTATGGGCCGCGGACACGTGTACACCTCGGTATGTGTACACTCGCTTCTCCGCTGCCCTATATAAATGCCCTCATCCTTCGCCGGAGGTACGCATTCTACGATTCTTGGAGCCACTTCTTCATTGTTAGCCTGCCTGACTTGAGCGTCGGAGGGTCGCCGCCGGGAACCCCTTCCCGGCCCGACTTTGTGTAGGTTCGCCGGAGCGCCGTCCGATCGGTAGGAGATCTACGTCAGCAACGAGGAGAGCGGCACATGCCCAGCGTCCGCTGGTTCAGCGTTCGGACAGGATCAATTTGGCGCCGTCTGTGGGAAACACTCCTGCATCCGTACGGAAACAATGGACGAGACTGGACGACAACACACGGTGACACTTTCCTCAGAGGAACTCGACGCTCTGGTCAAGTTGAGGGCCGCCAAGCTTGTGGAGCAAAAGCAGAAAGTAGCAGCCGAGCAGCCGGAGCAGCAAGCAACGTCCGCATCTGGTGGCCGAGCAGAAGCACCGCAGGCCACCGTTGCATTTCATCGGGCCCTATTCCGCACCCCCGAAGCTGCAGCAACCAATAGAGATCGGGGATCTTCTTCGGATGAAATGCCTAGAAAAGACAGAAAAGGGAAAGCTCCCCGAGCGGATACATCGCCTGAGCGAATTAATCGCCAGTTCTCAGAAGCCATCTTGAAGGATCCTTTGCCAAAGCACTACGTGCCCCTGACGATCGGCGAATACAATGAGACCACTGATCCGGATGATCATCTGGGTAAATTCGACAACACTGCTACCCTTCAACAATATACGGATGGGGTGAAGTGTCGAGTTTTTCTAACCACCCTCTCTGGATCGGCTCAACGATGGTTTCGGAGGCTGCCGGACGGGTCCATCACAAATTTCAAGGATTTTCGAATAGCCTTCCTCCATCATTTTGCAAGCAGTCGGCGCTACCAGAAAACGAGCGTGAGCCTGTTCGCCATCAAACAAGAAGCCCGTGAATCGCTCCGAGCTTACATCCAGCGGTTCAACAAAGTGGCCATGGACATTCCAACGGCCACCTCGGAGACCATGATGAATGCCTTCACACAAGGCCTAGTGGATGGGGATTTTTTCCGATCGCTCATTCGAAAGCCGCCCCGAGACTACGACCACATGCTTCATCGGGCCAATGAATACATCAACGTGGAGGAAGCCCAAGCGGCCCGGAAAAAAGAAGCTCTAATCGAACGGGCTCCTCCTACCGAGCGGAAACAGCATGCTGCTCAGCCACCCAGAGGACCGAGGGCCGAAGCAATCCGCTCTCCCCATGTGAGGTCCCACGTACAAGAGGTAGCGGCCGCCCGACCCAAATCAAAGAAAAAATGGACCCCGATGTTCTGCTCTTTCCACCGGACGGATACACACAACACAAGGGATTGTCGAAGTCTTCCCTTGATTTCTCAGCCCGTGCCCCGGAATGGTGGTCGGCGATCTCCCTCATCCGATAGGCGGCAGAGAACTCACGAAGACGATCGGACTCAAGTCGATAGGCGACAACAACAGACTCCCGATCGGCATCGCTCTCCGAGGCGGGAGAATCGGCGAATGTCTAGAGAACGGTCTCGACCGTCCGCTCGGGAAGAAGAAAATAGAAGCAACACTTCCCGAGGCGAGATCAACATCATTGCTGGCGGGCCGACCGGGGGCGACTCTAACCGAGCAAGGAAGGCGAGCATCCGACAGCTCCAGATCCATGCGGTCGGCTGCAGCCAGGAACGGGCGAGTGGACCAGAAATTAGTTTCGGACCCAGGGACTTGGAAGGAGTTGAAGTCCCCCATGACGACGTCCTTCTCATCAAAGCGGTAATAGAAAATTATACTATCCACCGCGTCTTTATTGACACAGGGAGCTCGGTCAACATTATCTTCAAAAAGGCGTTTGATCAACTACAAATTGATCGAGCCGAGCTGCTTCCCATGATAACCCCCCTCTATAGGTTTACGGGTAATGAAGTCTTGCCGGTCGGACAAATCCGTCTGGCCATATCTCTGGGAGAGGAGCCGCTCAGAAGGACACGCACAGCAAACTTCGTCGTGGTCGACTCTCCATCGGCCTACAACGTCATATTGGGGCGACCAGCTCTCAGCGAATTCCGAGCGGCCGTCTCCACCTTCCACCAGAAGATCAAGTTCCCCGTGGATGACAAAGTGGGAGAAGTACGGGGAGATCAACTGGCCGCTCGGCGATGCTACATCGAGATGGTCCGAGCAGAAGCCAATTCCGCTCGGAAGACGCCCTGGATCGAGGTAAATGCCATCACTGAAAAGCCACCCTCTTTAATTTATGAAGAAAAGGAGAAAGTGCAGATTCATAGATTCACCCAACCCGATCGGAGGCCACGACCTTTATTGCGTCTGATCTGAAGGCTAACCAGAAGGAGGAAGTTATCAAATGCCTCAAGAGAAATTGTGATGTCTTCGTCTGGTCAACGAATGAGCTGCCCGGAATTTCGCCGATCATAGCGCAGCACGAGCTACATGTCCGACCGGACGCTCGGCCAGTGAAGCAGAGAAAAAGGGATTTCAGCGCCGAGCAGAATGCCATCATCCGGGCGGAGGTGGAGAAGCTTCTGGAGGTTGGCCATATACGTGAGGTGCAGTTCCCAAGCTGGTTGGCTAACGTAGTATTAGTCTCCAAGCCGGGCAACAAGTGGAGAGTATGTATAGATTTTCGAGATCTCAACAAAGCTTGCCCGAAAGACTTTTATCCTCTACCCCGGATAGATCAGCTGGTGGACTCTACGGCCGGCTGCGAATTAATATGTATGCTCGATGCTTACCAAGGCTATCATCAAGTGTCGCTCGCCCGTGAAGATCAAGAAAAAGTCAGCTTCGTGACGGCCGACGGTACATATTGCTATAATGTGATGTCGTTCGGATTAAAGAATGCGGGGGCCACATATCAGCGCCTGATGAACAAAGTATTCAGAGAGCAGATCGGGCGAAATCTGGAAGTGTATATGGACGACATTCTCATCAAGTCCGTCCGAGCGGCCGACCTCTTGGAAGACATGAAGGAGACTTTCCGAACGCTAAGAAGGTATGGAGTTAAATTAAATCCCCAGAAGTGTCTATTCGGAGCAAAAGGAGGACGCTTCTTAGGTTACATAGTGACCGAGCGGGGTATTGTAGCAAATCCCAGCAAGGTGAAAGCTCTACAAGACATGCCGCCTCCAAGAAATCTGAGGGAAGTGCAGCGTTTGACCAGTCGGATAACTGCCCTGTCTAGGTTCATCTCCAAAACTGCCGACCGGAGCCTGCCTTTCTTCAAAATCTTGCGCAAAGCCGCCAAGTTTCAATGGGACAAAGAATGCGATCGGGTGTTCGAAGAGCTGAAGACATATTTGAATTCTCTTCCGGTACTAGCCAAGCCAGCTGCGGGTGAGCCACTTTGTATCTACTTATCTTCTACTGAACAAGCCGTCGGCTCAGCATTAGTAAGGCCGAGCAAGAGCCAGTGTATTTTCTGAGCCATATTTTAAAAGATGCTGAATCTCGCTACACCGGGCTCGAGAAACTTGCTTTCGCTTTGGTCCTCGCCGCTCGGCGCCTCCGTCCGTATTTCTTGGCTCATACTATCATCGTCCAGACGAATAGCCCGTTGGGAAGAGTGCTGTTGAATCCAGAAGCGTCCGGGCGGCTCATCAAATGGACGACGGAGTTAAGTGAATTTGACATCCAATACCAACCTCGCTCGGCGATAAAAGCGCAGTCCTTGGCGGATTTCGTTACCGAAGTACAAAGGCCAGAGCCCGAGGCCATGTGGAAGATATTTGTGGATGGATCGTCCACTCGGCTCGGGAGCGGTATTGGTATATTATTGCTATCTCCCCAAGAAGAGAAGATGCATCTATCTGTCCGTCTTGACTATAGAGCTACAAATAATGAAGCAGAGTATGAGGCCCTTATAGCCGGCTTACAGGCCACCCGGCATGTAGGGGCCGGACGGGTAATGCTGCATTCAGACTCTCAATTGGCCGCTCAGCAGCTCACAGGTACCTTCGAGATTAACAACGTTCGGCTCAAACTTTATGCCGAGGCCTTCGAAAAACTCAAGGTCGACTTCAGAGAGGTAATTATCCAAAAGATACCCCGAGCCGAGAATCAAGCGGTCGATGAGTTAGCTAAACTTGCGAGCTCAATAACGTTGATCGCCATCCAGCAGCCGATTGAACAAGTATCTTTGGTGGCGCACGTCGACCGGATGGAAGGCCTCACGTTACCGAGCGACTGGAGAACGCCCATCACGGAGTTTTTGCGATCGGGAGCCACACCGTCTGACCAGAACGAAGCCCAGCTGTTAAGGAGGAGAGCCGGTCGGTTCACACTCATCGGCGATCAGCTTTACAAGAAGGCTTTCTCACGCCCGCTGTTGAAATGCGTGAGCTCGGAGGACTCGGCTTACATCCTCCAAGAAGTACATCAAGGATCATGCGGAGGACATCCGGGCGGACGATCACTAGCTAAGAAGATCCTGCTGGCCGGATACTTCTGGCAACCTTACAAGCAGACGCCGCTCGGACCGTGTCCACATGCCTATCTTGCCAGAAGTATCACAATGTCTCCCACCGACCGGCGGAGGAAATGAAGGCCGCTACTGTCTCTTGTCCGTTCGACCAATGGGGAATGGATATTGTGGGTCCATTTCCTATGGCGACCGGACAGCGGAAATTTTTACTTGTGGCAGTTGATTATTTTTCCAAATGGGTGGAGGCCGAGCCGCTAGCCAAGATCACCGAGCAGATGGTCAAGAAATTTATTTGGCAGAACATCATCTGTCGGTTCGGCATCCCCCGTCGACTTATTTCCGACAACAGGCGGCAGTTCACAGGAAAATTGCTTGAAGATTGGTGCAAGAGCTTCGGCATTGAGCAACACTTCACATCTGTAGCCTACCCCCAAAGCAACGGTCAAGCCGAAGTAGCCAATCGGGAAATTCTTCGTCTTCTGCGCGCCCGGCTCGACCATTTGGGAGGAAGCTGGGTGGATGAAGTGCCGGGCGTCCTATGGGCCATCCGAATGACTCCAAAGGAAGGAACGGGCGTCACGCCTTTTCATCTGGTATATGGCAAAGAAGCGGTGATTCCCGTCGAAGTCGGTGTCGAATCCGTTCGGATCCAGAGTTACGATGAAGGCAACGCCAAGCGGAGGAACATGGAGCTGGATTTGGTTGATGAAGAGAGAGCCAAGGCGTCCGTCCGGCTGATGGCGTACCGCCAACGGATGAAGCAAAACTACAACAGGCGCGTAATCCCCCGATCATTCCAGGTCGGCGACCTTGTCTGGAAGAAAGTCAAGCCGGTCGGCGATGTCGGCAAGCTGGAAGCTCCCTGGGCGGGCCCTTTCAAGGTTATCGAAAAGCCCCGCTCGGGCTCTTACTATTTGGAGGATGAAGACGGACGGCAGCTGGATCGGCCATGGAGTGCAAATCATCTCTAGCCTTATCGTGCCGGATGAAAGGTGCACTGGTGTAACTCATTTTTGTGTATATGCTAGTCGCACATATCCTTGTAATGCAGGAAGCAGAAATGAAATTAAAGGATGGCTAGTATGTTTGCCGAGCGGAAGACCATCGAGCTCCAACGTTAAATATCGAGAGACGAGCCGGCGTCTATAAACTCCCGAGCGGAAGACCGTCGAGCTCCGACGTTAAATATCGAGAGACGAGCCGGCGTCTATAAATCATCCGAGCGGAAGACCGTCGAGCTCCGACGTTAAATATCGAGAGACGAGCCGGCGTCAATAAACTCCCGAGCAGAAGACCGTCGAGCTCCGACGTTAAATATCGAGAGACGAGCCGGCGTCTATAAATCATCCGAGCGGAAGACCGTCGAGCTCCGACGTTAAATATCGAGAGACGAGCCGGCGTCTATAAATCATCCGGGCGGAAGACCGTCGAGCTCCGACGTTAAATATCGAGAGACGAGCCGGCGTCTATAAACTCCCGAGCGGAAGACCGTCGAGCTCCGACGTTAAATATCGAGAGACGAGCCGGCGTCTATAAATCATCCGAGCGGAAGACCGTCGAGCTCCGACGTTAAATATCGAGAGACGAGCCAGTGTCTATAAATCATCTGAGCGGAAGACCATCGAGCTCCGACGCTAAATATCGAGAGACGAGCTGGCGTCTATAAACCCTCCGAGCGGAAGACCGTCGAGCTCCGACGTTAAATATCGAAAGACGAGTCGGCGTCTATAAATCATCCGAGCGGAAGACCGTCGAGCTCCGACGTTAAAGATCGAGACGAGCGGCGTCTATAAACCCTCCGCGGAAGACCGTCGAGCTCGATGTTAAATAGAGACGAGGCGGCGTCTATAAATCATCCGAGCGGAAGATGCCCATAAAGGGCTGATTGCCCCAGAAACTCGCCTTCAATATTGTTAGCGCGTCTCTATGGTCCGCTCGGCCCAACACTCAAGGGTACTTGCCGGGATCTAGCGAGCAATTTCTGCGATCATAGCTGAATATTAAGCAGTCGAAATGCTACATATTTAGCCGAGCGGAAGGGCGAGAAGACAACATACATATTCACTAGCAAAGAGACAATACGTGAAAGAAAAACATTGCATTAAGATTAGAACTCAAGGCCGAGCGGCCTAAGTACAAAAAAGGTCATTTTTTGGCCTAGCGACCCAACTACACCTACAAACGTCTACTCAATGAAATCATAGAGGTCCCTGGGAATGTTGCTCAGAAGCGCCACTTGATCGTCGGCCGGAATATTAGTAGTCTCCGGAAGAAGACCCTTAGACTTCAGATAAGTGGTGGTGGCGGTCATAGCCAAGTCGAAGGCTGTGTACATCCGCTCGCATATTTTCTTTGAGAATTCAGGCGAGCGGATGTAGCTCTGTCTTAAGGCAGCGAGGTGACTCGGCTCGGCATCTTGATATTCTTTGAAAGCCGCCTGGGAGCCAGTAAGGGCCTCATTCAGATTCTGAAGCTTGGACGCGTCGGCCGAGCGGCCCGCCTTCTCCCTGTCGAGCTGCTCTGTCAACTCCTTTATCTTCAGCTCCAGGCCCCGAGCCTCCACGTTCTTTTTCTCCAGATCGGAGATAGCCGTATTTTTCTGAGTGGTGGCCAAAGTTATTTTTGTGTCGAGCGACTTAACTTGTCGCTCGGACTCGGCCAAGGCATGGGCCTGACCGGCCGTCTTTTTTTGCTCGGCAGCCAACAAATCTTGAGCTTTCTTCAGCTCCTTTTGTAGCTCGGCATACGAAGGGCCCTGAGAGCCGGACGGACCGCTAGCCGCCTTCAGCTGCCTTAACTCCTCGTCCACCATGGCTAGGCGGTTAGAGACTGCGATCTCCTCCACCCATCTCTGGCAAAAGAAAATTGTTAGCAACCGATCGGAAAAATGCAGGCAGAACTTCAGAGAAAACGATCTTACCCCCGTGGCCTCCTGCATGTGGCTATTGGCCAAGTTCCGAAGAGGGATCAGCGCGACGCGCGCTCGAGCGTCGGCCCACATCTCAACTAGGGGCCCCTTCAAGGTGATGGTATGCTCGGGCACGGTCGGGCGGTCGGCCTCTGGTAGCAGCTCTTCAGTCGAGAGATGAAGAGAGACTCGTACAGTGCGGCCATGGCCGGGGGTCGTCCGACCGGCGGTCGGAAGGGGATCAGAAGCCGGCGCAGAAAACTGGGAATGAATGGTTGAACGTTGGACGGAATGACGAGCGGGCGGAAGGATGCTCACCGGAGTAGCCTCGATTGGAGCAGCCGGCTCGTCCCATTCAGAAGGCGTCCGGTCGGACGAAATGGCTTCAACCTCTAGCGCCTTACCCCGAGCAGTCGCAGTGACCCGCACGGATGGTTGGATCGCAGAGGTAGCCAACCGAAGGGGAGTCTCCACTCGGCGTCGCTTTTGTACAGGTGGCTCTCCCTCCCGAGCGGAACCTTCCTCGGGGACAGTTGGTTCCCCAGTGGGAGTGGCTACGCTCGCCACGTTCTGTTGAGAAGCCGGAACAGTTGACTCAGCCTGAGTCCCGCTTTCTCCTTCATGGGATCCGACCGGCTGGATACCGAGCGCTTCCATTTCTTTGGCCGCCGCGGCTTCCAGAGCCGCCGCTTTTCTCTTCAAAACGTCGGCCATCACCGAATCCATGACGATGTCCGCTGCAAAGGAAAGAAAAGAAATTAGTTAGCAATCAAAGAAAATACCAAAGTAAAATTCTTACCGAAGTCGGTCGGAAGAGGAGTCCGTGTGGGACTCAGGCCGAAGATGTACATCACTCCTTCGTGAAGGAGCTTATTGATGTCAAGGCGCAGACCGGCTAGCATATTTACAGCGTGGAGGTAGTCCGGTCGAGTCTTGAATTTCTTCAACTCGGGAGTGGGGGGTAGGCTGACCTGCCACTGGGTCGGGAAGTTGGCCCGATCGGGCATTCGGATGTAGAAAAAATAATCCTTCCAATGTTTATTGGAAGAGGGTAGTTTGTTGAAGAAGACTAAGCCGGGCCGAGCTTGGAACATGAAGGTGCCCGGCTCAGCTTGTTTGGGGTAATAAAAATAAAACAAGACCTCCGGTCGGAGGGGGATGTTGTGAATCTTGAACAAAACAACAACACCGCAAAGGAGACGAAAGGTGTTGGGTACTAGACTGCCGAGCGGCACACCGAAAAAATTACAAACATCTATGATGAACGGATGTACAGGGAAACGTAGACCGGCGGTAAACTGGTCGCGGAAGACACAGAAAGCTCTATGCGGCGGCCTATGAGGCCGAGCGGAAGGACCGGCTAAAAGAATTTCGAAATCATCTGGGATTTCAAAATTGTCTGTCAGAATATCAAAGTCCCACTGTTCGAATCGGGACTGCATGGTAGTGTACCATGGACCGAGGGGCTGTTCTTCGGGATGGGAAGAACTAGCCATGAGTCGATTGGGAGGAGTCAAAAAGGCAAAAAGGCAAAAAGGCAGGAGAAAAACAACAGACAATGAAAAGAAGTTTCAAGGATTGGAACTAGGGAAAGAAATGCGGATGAGACACCAGAAATGAGGGAGAAAAGTTATAAAGCCTTACAGAGAGGAAAGGGATCAAGGAAGGGGCACCGGAGAGCGTCGAAGAACAGAGACGGTATCGCCGGAGCTCCAAGCGCCGGGGACAGGGGTTGAAATCGCGGAGGCAAGTAAGGGGAATGGGAGAGAGCGAAGATTTTATATGGCGGAGGCCGGGCGGCCTCCGCCGTTGGATCCAGGTCACAGGAGTCAAAGTGCACATCGCGCCCTCCATTTCGAACCGCCTCAATCCCATCAAAGTCCCACGGCGCCTCCACCGTACGATGACGACAGTGCGCCACGTGGCATTCAGCCATTCGAGGCATTTAATGAGCGCATGCTCATCCTTAATGTCGAGATTGGCGCAGGTTACGAGGAGATCCGAGGAAGGTTGTGAATTGACTGACCTTACGGTCGTCCCTGCGGGAAGCCGAGCGGAGCAGGAGTGCCTGAAGGTGCCGACCGGCTAGGCTAGTAGTCCAGTCAGTCGGACTAATCGCCTCCTTCGACTAGACTTGAAGGGGAGGCAAGTGATCCGGTTGTAAGAACAGGGGCCCCCCGTCCGGTGAGGTCAACGCCACGTGTAAGTCAAAGTGGCAGGTGGCCGGGCGGCGAGGGGCGGGTTCGACCGGCCGGGAGGCCGGCCGGTGTCTGGTTGATGGTTAAAGGCGCCCTGTACAAAGCCAGGGTTCCGGCGCTCAGTGGACAAGATCGCAGGGCCGAGCGGACTGCACGCTTGGCCAAAGCCATAAGCATACTGCTAATAGTCTCCACAAAGCGCGTGATTGTGAATCTCCCCAAGTAAACCATCGTATACGTCCGACCAGATGTCGTGGAAGCTGGTCGGCCGAACGCCAGATCGGGAGCAAAGGAGAAAAGGACAAAGGACATCTTTTCCTGACAGCGGGTATGTTCCACATGTAGGCCATACTCTGAATCTTGTGACAGGGGGTTCCGCTGTCCCATCGAGGACACGCTTGGACTGTAGCAGTATGGGTCAGGTAAGCTCACTAACAAGCCCTTACTGGGGTATGGGCCGCGGACACGTGTACACCTCGGTATGTGTACACTCGCTTCTCCGCTGCCCTATATAAAGGCCCTCATCCTTCGCCGGAAGTATGCATTCTACGATTCTTGGAGTCACTTCTTCATTCTTAGCCTGCCTGACTTGAGCGTCGAAGGGTCGCCGCCGGGAACCCCTTCCCGGCCCGACTTTGTGCAGGTTCGCCGGAGCGCCGTCCGATCAGTAAGAGATCTACGTCAGCAACGAGGAGAGAGCCACGTGCCCAGCGTCCGCTGGTTCAGCGTTCGGACAGGATCACCTATGTTTGACATGCATACAGGATTTCCATTTCACTCGGACTGTTTGTCCTTATACCCCGGTCCTGGTTAGTACAGTATTCTCCTTTTTACTTCAGTTTGCATTTACCTTTATTACATCAGGAGACTGTACGCATGATTAGTGCTAGGTGTTATTTCCTTACTTTGTATATCAGTTGTACCTGCTGAGTGTTGGACTCACCCCGCCTCCATTGTTGTTATTTTTCAGGTTGATGCTGTCAGGAGAGAGTTCTAGTTGCTAGTCCCCTGCAGACCACAAGCTGTTTTTGTTATTTAGACTATGTTAGACTTATTCTGTTTGAGGATTTCGATATTGTATGGATTCGTATGATCGATGGATTTTTGTATGGTTTAGATTTGTTCTACTACATGCCTGCCTAGACGGCAGAAGAGGTAAGTTGATCTTATCGTCGGATTTGAGCTTTACGAGTGTAGTTGAGTAGGGTTGATTTCGAGTCAGGGTATTATTATTCTGTTTACTTATTATATAAACTGCGTGGGTGATTGTTTATTTACTGTTATTATTCCAGCAGCATGTGGCTGAGGTATATGGATATGTAGAAAGTTTCAGATTGTCTGCCGTACAGGGGAGATGCTGCCGAAATTTTTCAGACAGGGACTCCTCCGGGGCGTGACAATTTATTTAGTATCAGAGCCAGGTTTGCGAGACAAACTGGGCATTTTCGGATTTTTGTTGTGGTTATGTTTCGGATTTCCGTTACGGTTTTATATGGATTTCCGGCGATTTTCTCGTTCGGAATTTTGAGGTCAAATTGGGGACTGGACAGCGACGGAACATCTCCAGACAGCAAATAGGTATGATGTTTATTTTATGATTGATATACTGGTATTAATATTTGTAATATAACTTAATAGATATGAGGAGGTCTACGCGTATTGCGGCGAGACGTGGTGCTGGACGACCACGTGCGAGGACCACGGGATCTCTGGATATGCCAGAGATGCCTACTGTTGATGAGCCTGTCAGTCAGGGATAGACTCAGCATACTGCGGGCGCGTCGGACTCTCAGACCCCGATGGCTCCTATAGAGGTACCTACCTCGGCTGTGCCGAGTGTACCTATCCCTACTGTATTTCCGGTACCACCAGGAGTACTACCGGCATACCCCACACCTGCTCCGGTCCAGCCTACGGCGTACTCGGCACCATCGTCATCTGGACCTACAGTGTACCCGACACCAGTGGCACCTGTGCCCCTAGTGCCTACAGTAGCAGCAGCTGCTCCACATCCGGTACCATTACCGACTGTACCTCCAGCTACGACCACTTTTGTTCACCCGGCAGTACCACCGACGGCTTATGCTTCAGTTTATTCAGCAGCACCGGGAGTACCACCTCCGGTTTATTCCGTGGTACCACTTGTAGCACCAGTTCCAGTGGTTCCACCAGTTCCCTGACACAGCTCACTGATATTGTCGTAGCACGAGCTAGGATTCCAGTATTAGCAGAGTCGATGAAGACTCGATTCACACTCTTCCGAGGAGACCTTGATCCGAGTATGACCCTGTCATGGATAGAGACTATGGAGCATACCTTCTTCTATATAGCTTGCTCCGAGTAGAAGAAAGCAGAGCTGGCTGCTTTCCATTTACGGGATGAGGCTAACGCCTGGTGGATTACACAGCGTTCTTTCATCGGCGAGCGTATTGGGCCAGTTGAGAGGCTTTTGAGCCGTTTCTTTCCATTATCATATCGGATGGCTCATGACAAGATTTCATGAGTCTCGTCGAATAATCGCGGTGACGAGTATATCTGAATTCAACGGTTGGCTAAGTTTTGTCGAGTTAGTTGCGGAGGCGATCCCGCATGATGCATTTTATCGAGTTGGATGGTTATCCGCAAGTATGGCTTCTTGGTTTAGGGATCGTATCTTATTCGATACCTTTGGATCGAGCTTTGATGATATAGTTAGCTCGTGAGCATTTCCGGACGGAAGAGGAAGCATCTGAGTCGTGCATCCGGACAGATCCAGTGAGCGACAGCAGGCAGCCGGTAGTCGCGATCGGTCGGTCGAGTATACAGGGTATCTCGTAGGCCTCGAGTCGAGGCGATCTTCTTGGGCGTTCCGGTTTTCTCGTGAGCCAAGCAACCACCTTCGGCGATACTCATTGTTTCCGATGTGGATCCAGAGATCACCTTACCCCAGCTTGCTCTTCGGGACAGCCGGTTTGCTTTTATTGCACAGGCCTGAGCCGAGATTGTCGGTGAAGGCTCGGCCACGGCTTCAGAAGGTCGGTCGAGAGGGGCAGTCTAGTCGATCGAGGCATATCGAGGAGGCGAAGCCCAATCTTCACATCGTCGCGAGGATAGCTCCACTGCGGCGTAGCATGCTTGGGCGGGAGTACTCGGTGCTTCCATAGCACCCGAGTTCTATTCCGGACCTTATTATCCGCGAGGCGATGTCGGATCGACCTCAGCCTTTAGGCCAGTACCAGACTCAGTCCCAGTCATCGGCACAGTATCAGTCACCGTCCTCTCAGTCTTCTCTGGCACATTATCCAGCACCGCCTCAGTGGCAGGCTTCTGCCCAGCCGCAGCAGCCGCTGGCAGCGTTACCACCTCCTCCTCCGCCAGAGACTGGACATGTTCATGCGATTACCAGAGAGGATGCGCAGCGAGCCGACGGATCCGTTTTCCGCGGTATGATTTCCATTTATGCATTTTTCGTTGATATATTGATTGATACTGGTAGCTCGCATTCTTTTATATCCCGTACCTTTATGCGGGAGATTGGTAGATTACCTACTGTTAGATTGCAGCGAATGACTGTCTCCCTATCATCCAGTGATACTTTAGACGTCACCCAGGAGATCAGAGGTTGCCCGTTAGACTTTGGCAACATGATACTTACGGTAGATCTTTTAGTATTGGAGATGGTCGAGTTTGATATCATTCTTGGCATGGATTGGCTGTCAGTATATCATGCTACCGTTGATTACCAGATGAGGGTGGTCACTTTCCAGCCTCCGAACCAACCCTCGTGGAGTTTCACTGGCATCAAAGACGACGACATCTCGATTATCTCGGCGATTCAGGCGCAGAATCTGCTGTCTCACGGCTGTCATGGTTTCTTATTATCTCTGATTAGTACTGAGGACAGCAGTAGTTCGCAGCTCTCCGACGTTCCTGTAGTCCGGGAGTACCCAGATGTATTTCTAGAGGAGCTGCCAGGTTTGCCTCCCAGAAGGCAAGTGGAGTTCGCTATTGAGCTGATTCCGGGGACCGCACCGGCATCGAAAGCTCCGTATCGTATGGCACCAAAAGAGTTGAATGAGCTGAAGGTTTAACTCCAGGAGCTTTTAGACAGGGCATTCATTCGCCCTAGTGTTTCTCCATGGGGTTCACCGGTATTATTTGTTAAGAAAAAGAATGGCACTATGAGGTTATGTATTGACTACAGACAACTGAATGCAGTGACCGTCAGAAATAAATATCCTTTACCACGGATTGAGGATTTGTTTGATCAGCTCAAAGGTACATCAGTGTATTCTAAGATTGATCTGCGGTCCGGATATCATCAGTTGAGGGTCAGAGACTCAGATATCCAGAAGACAGCTTTCCGTACGAGATACGGTCATTATGAGTTTTTGGTAATGCCATTTGGGCTTACCAATGCTCCAGCGGTGTTTATGGACTTGATGAACCGCACTTTTCTGGAGTATCTGGACCAGTTTGTTATCGTTTTCATTGATGACATATTGGTCTACTCGCATTCCGAGGAGGAGCATGCTCATCATCTTCGTATAGTCTTGGAGATTCTTCGACGACATCAGCTGTACGCGAAGTTCAGCAAGTGTGCATTCTGGCTATCTTCAGTCGGTTTTCTAGGACACGTGGTTTCTAGCAGAGGTGTTTCAGTTGATCCTCAGAAGATCGAGGTTGTCACCAGTTGGGAGCAGCAAATCGGTTCGAGAGATCCATGATTTCGGATTAGCGAGGATATTACAGACGGTTCGTCGAGGGTTTCTCGCGTATTGTTATGCCACTGACACCCGGAAAGGCATGAAGTTCACGTGGTCCGAGGATTACGAGACCAGGAGCTGAGGCGGAGATTAGTGTCGGCTCAGTTTTGGTTTACCTCTTTGGAGAGACGGTTGTACTCTACACCCAGCGTCTCTTGAGGGTTTGGTATTCTACGATCGGCAGAGTAGTCTCTTATGCTTCTCGTCAGCTGAAGGAGCATGAGAAGAACTACCTAGTTCATGACCTGGAGTTAGCCGCCATCATATATGCTTTGAAGATTTGGCGTCATCATTTATACGGTATTACATTTGAGATTCTCACTGATCATAAAAGTCTCAAATATATTTTCACTCAGAAGAAGCTTAATCTCCGACAGAGGAGATGGACGGAGTTCCTGAAGGACTATGATTGTACCATTAGCTACCATCCTGGAAAAGCCAATGTGATTGCTGATGCACTCAGCAGGAAGTCCAGAGGGACTTTGGCATGCCACCGGACTTCAGTCACGGACTTGATTCAGGGTTTTTCTGAGTTAGATCTTGAGGAGCAGGGACTGACAGAGTAGGGTATTCTGGTTACCATGGTTGCTCAGTCGTCGATCAGGACTAGGATCCGAGAGGCCCAGGCTGGTGATCAGCATTTGCAGTTCATTAGCAGTCAGATAGCTTCCGGGCAGCAGACCGAGTTCACACGAGACGAGGAGGGTGTTATATACTTCCGAGGCAGATTATGCGTACCTCAGTCTCATCCGGTCTTACAGGAGCTACTTCAGGAGGCTCACCGTTCTCGATTTGTGATCCATCCAGGTGGGACCCGTATGTATCGAGACTTAAGGTGTTCCTACTGGTGGAACGGCATGAAGAAAGACATCGCGGATTTCGTAGCTAGATGTCTTGTTTGTCAGCAGGTGAAGGCTGAGCATCAGAGACCTGTAGGATTACTTCAGCGGATTCCTATTCCTGAGTGGAAGTGGGATCACATTACCATGGACTTTGTGGTAGGGTTGCCGAGGACACGACGTGGTCATGACGCGATTTGGGTAATCGTTGATTGATTAACCAAATCCGTGCATTTTTTAGCGATTCGGAGGACTGATCCCCTGGATCGATTGGCAGATCTGTATTGTAGGGAGATCATCAGACTACATGGTGTTCCGTTAAGTATCATTTCGGATAGAGATCCACGGTTCACGTCTCGTTTCTGGCAGAGTCTGCAGCAGGCCTTGGGCACACAGCTCCGTTTCAGTACAGCTTTCCATCCACAGACAGATGGACAGTCAGAGAGAACCATTCTGACTTTATAGGACCTGCTGAGGTCATGTGTTATGGATTTCGGAGGCAGTTGGGAGGACCATCTGCCGTTGGTAGAGTTTGCTTACAACAACAGCTTTCATTCGGCTATCCAGATGGCACCGTTTGAGGTGTTGTATGGTAGACCTTGTCGGACACCCGTCCTCTGGGATGAGGTTGGAGAGGCCCAGTTGTTGGGACCTCATAGAGTTCAGCAGGATGCAGAGTTGGTCCGTACTATCAGACGGAGGATGTCAGAGGCGCAGGACCGCCAGAAGAGTTATGTTGATCGGAGACGCAGACCACTAGAGTTCTCTATTGGCGACCATGCATTTCTACGAGTTTCACCCACGAAAGGGGTGAAGAGATTTGTCCTCAGAGGTAAGCTAGCTCCGCGGTACATTGGCCCTTTCGAGATCTTGGAGAGGATTGGAGCGGTAGCTTACCGACTGGCACTACCACCGTCCCTGTCAGGCGTTCACGATGTATTCCACGTATCGATGCTGAGGAGATACGTACATGACCCGACACATGTGCTGGCAGATATCCCAGTTCCAGTTCAGCCTGACATTACTTATGAGGAGGTTCCGGTACGATTTCTCGACCGGAAAGAGCGTCAGTTGCGGAACAAGACTATCCAGCTGGTTAAAGTCGGATGGCAGCATCATTCGGACGAGGAGGCTACTTGGGAGCTTGAGGATACGATCCGAGCTCGATATCCCCATCTTTTTATTTGAGGTATGTGATTTGTTTACCGTTCAGCATTTATACTTTATATCTATTGTTGGTACTTGCTGATGGTAGATAATGAAATTTGGGGACCAAATTTTTATTAGTGGGGGAGAATGTAAAACACCGAAAATAGCCAAATATTGATACGAGAATTTTCCGGAATTTTTGAAAATTTTCCGGGAATTTTTCGGAGCTCGTATGGACGAGTTAACGGGGATAAGATTTGGGTTCCGGAAAATCCTGTTTAGGCTACCCATTTAAGCGAGGAATTGTTTATTTTATAAATTCCTTTTTCCTTATTCTTTTTTTTATTTTCCCCGCTGATTCCTTTCTCCCTGCCGAACTCGCACCGACGCCAAGCCTCCTCCCGATCCTTGCCCTAACCGCCTCTCCCAATCGGCGATGCAAACCGCCGTCTCCTCTCACGGATAAACCCTCGGCCAAGCTCGCTTTCTTCTTCTTCTCCTCTGTCGACGCCGACCCTTTTTCCCTGTGCCCTAGCCGCCAGCCACCGAGACATTCTTCTTCCTCTTTCGAGCGGCGGAGCCGATCCCTAGCCGCGTCGCCGCCACTCCGACCCGACGCCACTGTCGCCAGCGACGCACGGAGCAGCACTTCACCTCTGGTGCCCCAGCATCGACCACCACAGTGCCGCGGCCCTTTTCCCTTTTTGGAGCTGAGCGCCGACATCCGAGCCCTTCCTCCGATCATTGAGTAGAGCCCTTCTCCTCTTCCCTAGCCACCTCCATCGGCCGACCAGTTTCTCCTCAGCCCTAGCAGTCGAGCCTTCCTTTCTTCCTCTACCTTCTGACCCAACGTCCACTGCCGACGCCAGGGTCCAGCAACCATCTGTTGGAGGATCGGTGGCCGGCTTGAAGGGGGGTTGGATAGACGACACCCCCAAATCGTTAGCTTCCTACACTATTGTTAGCTTGCGCAGCGGAATACAAATAAAAACAAACAAGCTAAACTAAATACAAGACAAAGAAAGGAAATGCAAACCAAACCGCTAACACGTTCGATGTAACGTGGTTCGGAGATGATGCTCCTACTCCACGGCTGCCCGTAAGGTGGACGATCCCTCAATCCGTCGGTGGATTAGTCCCCGGAAACTCCGGCTAGCTCAAACCTCCTTGTGGGTGGAGAAACCTCACCACAACTTCAACCAAGAACACTTGGACACAAGAGATCCTTGAGCACTTTGGTGACTACTAATTAGGCTTTAACCAAGTCTAATTTCGTCGCCTTGGCCGGCCATACCAAGCTCCTTCTTATAGAGCTTGGAACAAATCAGAACCTGATTTGCCCGTTACCAGTCGACTGGTCCTTGCACCAGTCGACTGATGCCAGCCCAACGGCTCTCTCAACGGCTATCTGCTACAGTGCATCAGTCGACTGGTCCATACACCAGTCGACTGCTACAGTACGCTACAGTAACTGCTACAGTGCGCTACAGTAACTGCTACAGTGCCGCTACAGTAAACCCTAAAACTTGGATTTTACTCCGAGTACAATCTCTCATGCACTCGTACCCTCACGACTCATTTGACTCTTCTTTGCAGCCTTGACCTCTTGCCTTCAAGCCTACTTCCTTTGGCTCTCGTCCCTCGGATGCATCCAAGCCCGCGGCTTGTCTCCAATGCCATCCTTCGCGTATGCCTCGAAGTCGCTTCCCTCGGCCATTGTCCTTGCTGCCTTGTCCATGGTCCCTCGGATGCTCCATCCTTCACCGGACCCGAAGCCGTCAACCTGAGTCACATGTGTCACCTGCAGTCCTGCACAACTCAAGTACACATATCAAATAACAAGGGTAATCCTAACTTAAACCCTTTGCCCAAACACCAAAACACATGGTCCCGCGGACCATTGGGATTGCTCCAACACCATCTGCCGTGCTTCAGACTCCACTGGCGGGTCTTCCTTCTTCGCCACCAGTCGCCGGTAGAGAGGAAACAAGGGGGGGTATTGAGTAGGTAAGGCATGTTAGGTATTTGGATTGTTGATTTGGAATCCTATGTTGGATTTGTTGGTGATTACAGTGGTATTTGTCACTGATTTCTCACAGCAGCTTCTCTGGATCTCGGCAGTAAGTTCTCCAAGATTTGAGCAGTGTTGAAGCATCGGAAAATTTGGGTAAGGTTTGTGTTAAGTTAACTACTGCATAGGGTGAGGTGTAGGAGTTGATATATTTTGGTAATTCGATTTCTAAATTGTATTAGCAATAATTGTTAACCTAGATATCAGTGAAAGGTAAGGTTTTTGTTTAACGTTGGTGGATTTAGGTCTTGATGTGGACAAGTTAATCGATGGCCAGTTAAGGTTGATTAATAATTTTGGTTTTCTTAATTGAATTAGGGGTTTGATTTAGTTATTTGATACATGTTGAATAACTAAATTATATGTGTTGAATTTGGTATGTTGTTGATTATTATTTAGGGTTTTGCCCTAAATAATTTTAAGAATTTATTTAGCAATTCATTTGAACTTTAGCTAAATAAAATTATACCTATTGGAATTTCAGGACTTTGATGCGAGACGAGTATCTCGACGTCGTGTTCGGACCAGATTGGACATTTCCTATTGGAGGCGGGTACTTTTGACTTATGTCATTTGATATACATTGTAGTGAATATAACAAATTACATTAATTATGTTTCTCATTCTGTTTCGGTTAATCACTACCCAAAACTTGATACATGCTTGATTGATTGATTGGTTTGCATCTCATGTATACATTACCTGTTTATACATGCTTGTAGGGGTAGTGATATACCATGCTTCACCATGTTCAGGACCTAGGTTTTATACCCTCTGTGTACCTTTGATTTGATTCGTTGACGTATGGTGCACTTTTATATATACATGGATTCGGTCAGGATATTTTGTGGTTAGTGTCATGCACCATTTGCATGATTGCATGTTGTGCGATAGTCCACTCCATTATTGTTGAGCACAACGCCAGTTACATGGATCTGCACACACCACCACTCATGGGTTAGTGGTCGATTCAGGCAGAGTGTGTTGCAGCAGGGACTCTGTTAGGCACCGTTGGTCCGCTCATGGGTAGTGTGACACAACGTGTTATCCGGCAGGGATTCCTCCCCGTCATCGTGTACCGGGAGTTGAGAGCATTGCACTCCCCCATTTATGATTTGGGGTAGGAGGATAGGTGTACTCCGACAGCATCTCGTCCACTCGGTCACTCATCAGGAGTAGTGATGACAGAGTGCACGGTTGTCACAGCTCTACCCATTCGGCCTCACTATTGTGTGAGATGATCGACTGGCGTCAGGGGTGACCAGGACGCATCATTAGCATCATATGCATGATGCATTTATTGATTGTGTTTGTGTTTGTGTTTGTTGCATTGATATGCTGCATATTATTTGGATACCTATATTTGACATGCATACAGGATTTCCATTTCACTCGGACTGTTTGTCCTTATACCCTGGTCCTGGTTAGTACAATATTCTCCTGTTTACTTCAGTTTGCATTTACCTTTATTACATCAGGAGACTGTACGCATGATTAGTGCTAGGTGTTATTTCCTTACTTTGTATATCAGTTGTACCTGCTGAGTGTTGGACTCACCTCGTCTCCATTGTTGTTATTTTTTAGGTTGATGCTGTCAGGAGAGAGTTCCAGTTGCTAGTCCCCTGCAGACCACAAGCTGTTTTTGTTATTTAGACTGTGTTTGACTTATTCTGTTTGAGGATTTGGATATTGTATGGATTCGTATGATCGATGGATTTTCGTATCGTTTAGATTTGTTCTACTACATGTCTGCCTAGACGGCAGAAGAGGTAAGTTGATCTTATCGTCGGATTTGAGCTTTACGAGTGTAGTTGAGTAGGGTTGATTTCGAGTCAGGGTATTATTATTCTGTTTACTTATTATATAAACTGCGTGGGTGATTGTTTATTTACTGTTATTATTCCAGCCGCATGTGGCTGAGGTATATGAATATGTAGAAAGTTTCAGATTTTCCGCCGTACAGGGGAGATGCTGCCGAAATTTTTCGGACAGGGACTCCTCCGAGGCGTGACAGTTAGCTATTACCGCTTTGATAATGAGGGCGTCGTCATGTGGCACTTCGACTCCCTCAAGGTCCCTGGTCCCGAAGCTGATTTCGGGCTCGCTCGCCCATTCTTGACTGCAGCTGACCGCATGGATCTTGAGTTGCCTGACACTCTCTTTCCTCGCTCTGTTGGAGTCACCTCCGGTTGGTCCGCCAGCGATGATGTTGATTTCGCCCCGGGACGTGTTGCTTCTATTTTCTTCCTCCCGTGCGGACGGCCTAGCCCGCTCCTTGGATACCCAGGGATTGTCCTCGTGCCTCTGAGGATGATACCGCTCGAGAGACTTTCTGTATATCCGCCGACCGGCATCATGGTGTCGCTGTCGCCCGTCGGGCGATATCGATCGACGACTGCCGCTCCGGGGAGCGGGGTGGGTGATCAGGGGAAGGCTTCGGCAATCTTGGGTGTTATGCGTGTCGGTCCGGTGGAACGAGCAAAACATGGGGGTCCATATCTTCTTTTTTGGTTTGGGTCGCTCGACGGCTACCTCTTGGATGGCGTGGGACCTTGCGTGGTGAGGGCGGACTGCTTCGGCTCACGGTCCTCTGGGCGGCTGGTGGCCAGTGAGCGGCTTCCGCTCGGCAGGGGCTAGCCGCTCAGTTGGAGCTTCTTTTCTTCGGGCCACCTGGGCTTCCTCCACATTAATGTACTCATTGGCCCGGTGTAACATATGATCATAGTCTCGGGGCGGCTTTCAAATAAGTGAACGGAAGAAGTCACCGTCCACAAGGCCTTGCATGAACGCATTCATCATTGTTTCTGAGGTGGCCGTTGGAATATCCTTGGCCACCCGGTTGAATCATTGGATGTAAGCTCGGAGTGGCTCCCTAGGTTCTTACTTGATGGCAAATAGACTGACACTGGTCTTCTGGTAACGCCGACTGCTCGCAAAATGATGGAGAAAAGTGATGCGGAACTCTTTAAAGCTGGTGATGGATCCGTCCGGCAGCCTCCGGAACCATCATTGCGCCGACCCCGAGAGGGTGGTAAGGAACAACCAACATTTCACTCTATCTGTGTATTGATGTAGTGTAGCTGTGTTGACGAACTTACCTAGATGGTCGTCCGGGTCGGTGGTTCCGTTGTATTCCCCGATCGCCGGGGGCACATAATGCTTGGCAGAGGGTCCCGCAGGATGGCCTCTGAAAACTATCGGTTGATCCGCTCAGGGGAGGCGTCCGTTCGGGGAGCCTTGCCTTTTCTGTAGTCTCGCCTGGGTGCCTCGTCGGATAAAGATCCTCGATCAAGGTTAGCTGGTGCGCCTTCAGGAGGCGTACGGAATAGGGCCCGATGAAATGGAACCGGGGCAGGCGGTGCTTCTCCTTGGATGCCGATCGGATCCTTATCTCGGCCCCATGCTGAGAGGTTCTCCGGTCGGAACTCTGCTGCCGCTCGGCCTCCTAACGCTGACGTCGATTGTTGCTCCAGTCGCTCGGCTTGCACCTTCTGTTTCTATTGCTCCACGAGCTTAGCTGCTCTTGCCTCGATTAGAGCGTCGAGCTCCTCCTGGGAGAGCATCACGGTGTGAGGTCGTCCAGCTTCGTCCATCTCGTCCGCTCGGATGTAGGTGCGTTCCCACAGACGGCGCCAATTTGATCCTGTCTGAACGCTGAGTCGATGGACGCTGGGGACGTGGCACTCTCCGCTGTCTTCGACTAGCTAAACGAATCTCTGGCGAACCTGTAAGGAAGTCGAGCCGGGAAGGGGTTCCCGGCGACGACCCTCCGACGCTCAAGTCAGGCAAGAGGAAAACGGTGAAGTGGCTTCAAATATGAGAGATCGCGTACCTCCGATGAAGTTTGTGGGCTCTTATATAGAGCTCTAGGGAGGCTTGTGCACACATGTCGAGGCGTACACGTGTCCTTTACCATACCTTAGTATGGGCTTACCAGAGGAGCATGCCTGACACCATACTGCTACAGTCCGAGCACCTCTCTAATGGGACAGCAGAACCTTCCATCGTAGGATTCTGCATATGGCCTGGTCGTCGAACATGCATGTTGTCAGAAGATGTTCCCCAATGTCCCCTTGTCCTTGTCTCTTTTTTCCCCGAGCCGAGCGCCCATCCGCTCGGTAGGCATCGGTCCGACCGGGCATAGGTATCGGTCCTACTGGGAAGATTTCACTCCATCGCGTGCTCCGCTGAGACTATTCCTTCACAGTGTTGATGCTTTACGCCTCGGCCGAGCGGGCTACCTGCTCGGCCCGGCGACCCTGTTCACCATGAGCGTCGAAAACCCGACTCCCCGTCGAGTTGTCTTTGATTCCGCTCGAACCCGTTCGGCCGGTTGACCCAACCCTTCTCCGATCGGCCGGACCTCATGCTGGCCCTTTTGACTTTTGACCTCTACGTGTCACCGGCTCCCCTCAAAGGGGGTCCCCCGTCCTTATCGCTGGATCAGGTGGTTTGCTTATAATAAAATAAGATTGGTTGTTTGGTATTAATGAACATTAAAGACAACAGTTAAAAATGTTGTAAAAACTATGTAAACCATAATGATTTTTTTTAAAAAAAAAGTGATAAAAGACAACGGTTTTATCCGTTGTAAAATATATTAAAACTGTTATAAAAAAAAGCAAAATGAGTAAATATTATCTACCACAACAGTTTATATCTGTTGTAAAAAGAGTCTACTACCACGGTTTATTTCTGTTGTTGAAATTAGTTACCACAACGGTTTTAAAACGTTGTCGTATCCTTCGTAGCCAAATTTTGAGCATATATACAACAACGGATAAAAACCGTTGTTAAATGTCTACAAAGACAACGGATTCAAAATCGTTGTCGTAGGGCAATACATTCGACAACACCCTCAGTTACAACGGTTTTTTGACCCTACGACAACGGATAATATCCGTTGTCGTTTGCAGTTTTTGTTGTAGTGATTCCTCTTATATTCTCCTTGTGGTCGACCCCCTCATATTCTTATTCTCCCCTTGCTTTCTCACCTAAGGCTGGCGGCATCAAGAGGCTTCAACCATCTTGTGGTCGGCGGGTTGCAAGGAAGAAAGAAGAACAAGAGGTGGTGTTCCTAGCTTTGATCCCTTGGTGGCCGAAAGTCTTGGAAGAAAGAAGGACTTGGGTGATTTTTGCGTCTTGGTAGATCGTCGCCCACACAACGTCCAAGAGGAGGAGAGGAATACAGCAGAAGATCAATAGGTCTTTAAGCTACAAAGAAAGGTATAACTAGTTAATTATTTTCGCTGTGTACTAATTTATTTTTCCTTTGTATGGATCCTAAAGTACCAACACAAAAGGCTAGCGATCTTGTGCTTTGATTGAGGTCTCTATAGTTCAACCTAGGGTTTACTGTAAGGAGTTTAAATATTCAATTTTTTGAAAGGCTTTGACTAGGAAGTGGTGGATGATCTCATACCCAAGAAGGCCGAGTGCCTCGCCAACGACCTGGAAGCCAGTACTTGAAATAGATATTTAATCAACTTCTGTAATATGGTTTAACTTCTGATGACTACATGGGTTGAACTTGGATTAATAAGTTAAGTTTCGTTTGCAATCCAAGTTTAACTTTTGAAAAGTACATGGGTTGCTAGGAAAAGTTTTGTGCTTGTACAAATTTTTGTACAGGGAAAATAGAACGGAATTCCGAGTAGCGCCAACAAAGGCAACATGGTCCGAGTCATCAGACAAATCCGATGAAGAAGAACAAACGATCTTTCTCGCTCTACCGGTACAAGCAAACATCGTCGAAACCGAGTCCGAGTTCGAGTCTGAAATTGAGAGTGAATCAGAAATCGAGTCCGAGCGAAGCCACGGATCCGTATTCATTTTCCGAATGACCCAAAACCACTGTAAGAACTTTAATTTTTGGTATTAACATAGATAATCTAGAAAATCTAGTTTCTTATTTATTAAAGAAATTGGCTAAATCCAACGTCTGGGTTAAGTCACTCTAAAAGAAGGTAATAGCCCTTAAGGAAGTGACTAACTCGAGTCCTTTTACTGAGTCATTTCAAATTAGAAATTCAACCCAAGTCCAACAACTTGAGGAAGAAAATTCTAATTTGAAAACTCAAGTTAAAGAACTTAAGAACACGCTTGAATGGTTTACGTTGGGTTCCAAGAATCTTAATCTGATTCATGGAAAACAAAGAGCCGTTTACAACAAATCCGGACTTGAATTTAAGGCCAAACACAAATACAAGTCGTACTTATCACTTGTAAATCGACAAATAGAAAAGTAGTCCAAGCATGGGTCCCCAAGTCAAACCTAACTAATCAAGTTGGGCTTGGATATTATTGGGTCCCCAAGGATCAGATACATTACCTTGATAAATCATATTGAGGCTATGATCCAGGGGGAGCCAATAGAAAAACTATCTTGATAAATAAATAAAATTGCTTGATGATTGTTTATTTTCTTTTCTTTATAATATGCATGTTTAGATTAGGATAGATTAAGGATCTAGGCGTAATTTATACTTGTTTAGTTAAACCTAGGGGTTTCAAAAAGGAAATTAAATATATGATTTCTTTGAAAGGCTCTGTCTAGAAGAGGTGGATGATCCCATACCCAAGAAGGTGTAGTGTCTCGCCACAGCCTAGGAGCCAATCTTTGAAATATGTATTTAATTGACTAATTGGAAAACCTAAGTCTAACTCAAATATAAATTAATCCTTAGAAATAATCTAAATCTAAAGATAATCATCTCACAAAAATCAATAAGGTTCCCTAGTTGATAACTTAGAAAATGGTGAGATGGATCTAAGTAAAAATTTAGAATTAATTTATCAATTTAATTTACCAATTTAATTAACAATTTAATTCACCAATTTAATTTACAAATTGTAATCAACAATTCATTAAAATACTTAATCAATTCAATTAAATTAACTTAATTAAATTTAATATTAATGTTTAAATCATAATTAAATTATATATTTTTTTAATTTCAAAAGACAAATTAATTTCAATCAAAGTAAATTAATTATTTTTAATATTTTCAAAACTCAAAATCATTATTTACAAAATTATAATTTCAAATCATAATTAACCTTACTCAATTTGAAAATTATTTTAAGAACCATAATTAATCTTACTCAATTCGAAAATTATTATAAAAATCATAATTATTTTCAAAATCCTATATTAAAATAATTATTTTCAAAATCCTATATTATCATAATTATTTTCAAAATCCTATACTAAAATAATTATTTTCAAAATCATATTTAAATTCTATAATTAATATTAAAATTTTCAAAATCCTATTTAAATTTTATAATTAATATTAAAATAATTATTTCAAAAAACATAATTAATTTGATAATTATTAATTAATTTTTAAAAATCATAATTAATTTCAAAATCTCACTTCATATTATAATTAATTTTTAAAATCATAATTAATTTCAAAATCTCACTTCATATTATAATTAATTTTTAAATTATGTTCAGAGTCTTAATGATAATTAATTTTTAAATTATATTTAGAGTCTTAATGATAATTAATTTTTAAATCTTTATTAATTTTCAAATTATATTTGATTCAAAATCATAATAATAATTAATTTTTAAATTATATTCAGAGTCTTAATGATAATTAATTTTTAAATCTTAATTAATTTTCAAATCATATGTTCAAATTATAATTTCAAACTTAATTTTTAAAATATTCATAATTTTAAGTGTTTAATCATTTGAAATTCAAACTCAAACTTATTTTAAATATCAATTACAATTTAAACAAAGACAACTTCGTCTCACACTTACTCATAAGTTGAACTTGCTTGATAACCTAGAATGGGTGAGATGGTAAATTAGAAAAATAATTACCTTTAAATACATGCTTGGACTATAAGCATTAATTAAGGGGGAGTGAAATTTTTTTTCCAAGTTAGTTTTTTCTTTAAAATAAAAATTGCTTTTGATTTAACTTCAAAATTAAAAATTATTTTTGACTTGTCTTCAAAAATACAGATTATTTTTTACTTGGCTTTAAAATTAAAATTATTTGTGACCTGGCTTTAAAATTAAAACTTTTCTAGAAGCTAAATATTTTCAAAGCTAAGTACTTAAGCTAAGATTTTATGTAAATCCTTTTTAAGTTAAGTACTTAAACTAAAATCAAGAAAATCTTTTAAAAGTCAAGTTTTTATCAATACTTTTAATCATCTTAATAGTTCAATTTTTCAATCAGCAATTATTTTCAAAAGCTTAAATTTAGCTAAATTTTTGTTGAAATTAAGCTAAGTATTTTCAAAAATATTTTTTCAAAAGCCTTTCAAACTTAGCTAAATATTTTTTCAAAAGCTTTTCAAATTTTATCTAAGTACTTTTCAAAAGCATTTCAAATTTAGCTAAGTATTTTCAAATTTAGCTAAATATTTAGCTAAGTATTTTTTGAAGCATTTTTAAAATTTTAACTAAGTGTTTCTTAAAGCAATTATTTTCAAATGCTAAATTTTGCTAAGTTTTTGTTGAAAGTACTAAGTATTTTCCAAAGCATTTTCAAAATTTAGTTAAATGTTTTTCAAAACAATTCTTTTTGAAAAGCTAAGTCTTTTCAAGGCTAAATACTTGACAAAACTATTATTTTCAAAAATTTAGCTAAGTCTTTGATAATAGTATTTTCAAAGCAAATATGAAAGTTTTAAAACTTATGCTTATCTAAGTTTTGTTGAAAAAGTTAAGCATTTCTAAATTGACTAAGTATTTTTAAAACTTCATTCATCTAAGTGCTACTCTTCAGGGGGACTTAAAGTTAAATAGAATAAATATTTTTTTCTCTCTTCTTATGGTTCTTTTTTATTTATGTCAAAGGGGGAAAGAAAAGTCAAAGTTTCAAAGTTAAGAATTAAAAAGTTAAGAATTAAGAACTTAAACATAATGAATGAAAGGGGGAGCATAAGGTGTTGTTTTGAAATTATTTCAGTTATGCTCATGTTTAAGTTTTTGTATTTACTATTATATTTTTTTTACTTAACTTTGAACCATGTTGCCATAATCAAAAAGGGGAGAGATTGTTGGTGCAGGAAGCATCCGACGATTGAACCTATGTTTTGATTATGTCAAAGGGTTTACGTTAAGTTGTTTTGTTATTTAATGTGTTTGAATGAGCTTTGCAAGAAAGTCCTAAGTGTTCTTAGGCAAAAGTTCTAGTTGTGGTTAGGCAGGTGAAAACCCTTAGGGGGTGGTAACCCTAAGTCCTAGGGGGTAGTAACCTTAGGTCCTAGGGGTGGTAACCCTAGGTGGAGGAAAACCCTAATGGGTGGCAACCTTAGGTCTTAGGAGGTGGTAACCCTAGGTGGAGGAAAATCCTAAGGGGGGGTAACCTTAGGTCCAAGGGGGAGGTAACCCTAGGTGGCGAAAAACCTTAGGGGGTGATAACCCTAGGTCCTAGGGGTGGTAACCCTAGGCATAAAGTCTAGTAGATCTGGATGACCAGACTGGCATCAGGTCCTAGGTGAGGACGCACTCCCCGGAAGAGGGAAAAGTAAGCGTCAGTTCGACCTAGGATTTCCGGTCGAAAATCTGAAGTTAGAACCGGACAGTCTGGAGACTGTCAAAACATTTTTGTTACTATGTTTATTATGTGCTAACTTTGTTTTGCAGGATATGTTGGTATTTTTTGAACTAACATATTTTACAGGGATGAAAAAGTAAAGTATGCCTCGGATGAACAGTACCCGAGGCGCCCTCATGGAGCTTGGAGGTGCCTCAGATACAAAGGCTGGAGTGTGAGCACTGCGGAGCTGGAGGCGCCCTCATGGAGGCTTGAGGCACCTCGGACAGGCTTGGAGGCACCTTCTGTTAGGATCGATGGACGCGGCTAGAGAGGGGGGTGTGAATAACCGCCCCAAATCATTCGTTTCTTTCTACAAATCAAGGTTAGCGCAGCGGAAATAAACAATAGAAACGACAACGGAGAATAGCAAACCTCAAACTCATCGATGTAACGAGGTTCGGAGATGAAACTCCTACTCCTCGGCGTGTCCGTAAGGTGGACGAAGCCTATCAATCCGTCGGTGGATGAGTCCCCGGAAAACCGGCTAATATAAACTCCTTATGGGTGGAGAAACCTCGCCACAAAAACTTACAACAGCAAGAAGGAGTACAAGTACAGCAAGAAGCAAAATACAATACAACTGTAAAAACTTCGCTTACTTGCCTTCTCTTCGACTGGATGAAGCAGCAGCTTCAAGCGATGCCTACAATAGCAGGAACCAGCCGATGAAGCTCACACGAAGCTTCAAGCAGAAGAGAGCTCAGCAAAGCTCAAATCACAGCAGTGAAGAAGAAGCAGAAGCTTCGAAGAAGAAGAAGAATCAGAGAGAAAATCCACTGTAGAAGCCCTCAACCCTTTTATAGTCTGCATCCACCTACGAGAAGAACAGAGGCCAAAGACAGCAGAAGAATCTAGCCGTTGTCTCTCAACGGCTAGGGCCAGACCGATCAGGCATCACCCTGATCGGTCTGGGGCTGATCTGATCGGTCGTGGGGACCGATCATGTTCTATTCTGATCGGTCCCCAGACCGATCAGCATGCTTTCACAGAGAGTTGCCCAACTCTCTGTGCATACCCTGATCGGTCCCGGGGACCGATCAGGCTTCCTGCTGAACGGTCCCCAGACCGATCAGTAAGCTCACAGAGGCACACTGATCGCTTTCTGATCGGTCTCCAGACCGATCCAGGTCTTGGTTTTTGCCCAAACCAAGTCCAAAACAATATCCGGTCAACCTTGACCTCTTGGTACATCATGCTTAGCATCCGGTCACTCCCTTGACCTGCCAAGACTCCCCACCAAGTGTCCGGTCAATCCCTTTGACCCACTTGGACTTTTCTCTTCGTGTCAAGTATCCGGTCACTCCCTTGACCTACTTGACCTTCTCAACACCAGATGTCCGATCACCCTTGATCCATCTGGATTTTCCCTTGCCCGGCTTCACTCACCAGGACTTTCACCTAGCTTCACTCACTAGGGTTTTCACCTGGCTTCACTCACCAGGATTTTGCCCAGCTTCACTCACCAGGACTTTCCCACTGCCTGGCTTCACTGGACTTATCCGTGCACTGGCTTCACTCACGAGGACTTTCCACATCCGGTCCGAGCGAGCTCAGAGCCCTCTCTGACCACAGTTCGAAGAACGAGCTACCGAGCCCTCTCCGACTTCCATCCGGTCCAGAGAACGAGCTCCCGAGCCCTCTCTGACCACAGTTCGGAGAACGAGCTACAGAGCCCTCTCCGACTTCCCATGTGCCAAGCTTCCATACTTGGACTTCTCCGTGCCAAGTCTCCATACTTGGACTTTTCCCGTGCCAAGCTCCCTGCTTGGACTTTTCCGCCTCCATCCTTGGACTTTTCCCATGCCAAGCTCCCTGCTTGGACTTTTCCCGTGCCAAGCTCCCTGCTTGGACTTTTCCGAGTCAGGTCAACTCACCTCGGGTCAACCAGGTCAACCTTGACCACGGGTTGCACCCACAATCTCCCAAGCTTGTATCCTTGTAAAATATCAAGATACAACTTTTCTGTTCACGTCAAACATTGTCAAACATAACTCGTCAAACATCAAAACACAACTCGAGTCAAGTCAACTCGAGTCTGGTCAACCAGGTCAACCTTGACCTAAGGTTGCACCAACACCTTCAAGGGGTATGGAGGCACCTTCAAGAGGATCAGCGAAGACTTCTTCTGCGCTTATCCGCGCGGCTGACTCGGCTGCGATGGAGGCGCCCTCAAGGGGCTTTGAGGCACCTTCAACAGCCCTTATATGCTGATCTCGACCAGCAGCTCTATTCAATTACTTCCAAAGCAATCCTTCTTCAGCATGCTGCTCAAGAGACGTTCCAGAACTATTGTAGCAACACCCCGACGACTAGGAGCTTCAAATTTCTCATTTCTGTTGTCGGTATAAAGTTAATTATTGCTTTACTTGTATTACATATTTGTAAACTTGCGCGATTATAGTTGTTGCCCAAAGTAAACGCTCAACGAGCATGGGCCTTGGAGTAGGAGTCACCCTAGGCTCCGAACCAAGTAAATCTTGGTGTATTTGTTGTGTTTTGTTTAATTTCCGCTGCAATTACTCGTACGTTTTCAAATACGATAAGTGAAAGCCACGAGCGCTATTCACCCCCCCCCTCTAGTGCTTCTCGATCCAACACATAACTCTCGACCTTGCCTTCTAGCTTCCTCCATTGGCCTTGGCTCCCTCAAATGTCTCCTCATCCTTCATACTTTACCTTCAAGAGCTTCCATCGGTCTTATCCTTGTTGTTAGGTCTTTCATTGCCAAGAGCTCCTCGCTCTGGGACTTCAACCTTACCAAGTTACACTTAGACTTATATTTCCAAGACTACATACTTGGACTTACACCATCAATACTCCACTTGGACTTTCACCATTGCTAAGATTACACTTCGACTTTACCTTTACCAAGATCACACTTGGACTTTCCTTGTTGTACTTGCATCCTGTACACTCACAAGCGCATATCAAATACAACAATAAACCTAACTTAAACCTTTGCCCAAACATAAAAACCTAGGGTCACATAGATTACTCCAATAATCTCCCCCTTTTTAAAGTTTGATAGCCCATTTAAGTTAAAAAAATAATATAGCAATACATATACAAATAAATATACAAATCAACTCATGCATAAATAATGAAACCTAAATTCCTAGGCTCCCCCTTGATCTAAGCTCCCCCTTGAGCTAGGATTTCTTATAAAGGTGTATAGGTTTCCCACTTAAACCCAACACTTTAGTATATTGAGCGAACAAAAGTATTCTGCTCACTCTCAATCGACTGAACTCTACCAATCGACTGGTAACTTCATCAGTCAATTGGTAAACCCTAACACTAGGGTTTTACCCGAGTACAATCACTCATGCACTCGTCCTCACTTGCATAACTCTCGACATTGCCTTCTAGCCTTCTCCATCAATCTTACCTCCGTCAGATGTCTTCCCATTCTTCATTCTTTGCCTTCAAGAGCTTCCATTGTCCTTGCCCTTGTTGTCGGGTCTTCTATTGCCAAGAGCTCCTCATTCTAAGACTTCAACCTTGCCAAGTTATACTTAGACTTACATTGTCAAGACTACATACTTGGACTTACACTACCAAGATTCCACTTGGACTTTTACTATTGCCAAGATCACACTTAGACTTTGTCTTTGTCAAGATCACACTTGGACTTTCCTTGTGATACTTACATCCGGTACACTTGCAAGCGCATATCAAATACAAAAAGAAACTTAACTTAAACATTTTCCCAAACATCAAAACCTAGGGTCACATAGATTACTTCAACACTAATTTGAATTGTAATTCAAATTGTTATTTTTTTTCATGCATGCTAGCATTAATAATAACTATCGTCATGTAGCAATGAAGAATTTTAGCTTTAGGTATCATGATAGAAGGAGTGTAAATTTTAGAACTAACCCTCAGATACCTATGCATGATAGACCTAGACAAGTTTGATTCTCATTACTTAAGGAGAAGAAGGTAATGAAAAACCTAGGCAAAAATTCCAAGAAGGGGAGGCACATGCTTAGAAAGATGGGTAAGTCTAGGAATGTCCAAGGTGGACAAAAAGAGTCTAAAATTAGGAATCTAGAAAAAGAGAATCAAGTTTTAAAGGAAAAGCTTGAGAGTTTGTAGAAACCCCTAGAAAGATTCAAGATTGGATCTACAAGATTAGATAAGATTTTGGATAGTCAAAATATAAAAATAATAGATCAGGTTTAGAATACTCATCTAATTCCTCTAAGGCCAAAAAGAAAATATATGCTAGGGTGGCACATAATAATGACAAGGGAGGAGCAACCAAGGACAAGGGATAGTCATCCAAGGCCAATGAGAAGAAATATACAAGGGTTATATATGATTATGGTAAGGATAAGGTGTCCAAGGTTAAGAGCTCTAGGGGGAGCTCAAAGAGCCAAGTTAGACCCATGGTAAATGGATCTCAAGTGGACCTTACTTGGGATTCTAGATGAGTCATGGAATGTGCCAAAGAGTTTAGAAATATACTTGAGTCTCTAACCTAGGGAATTGACGTATAGGAAATATGCTTCATGTATAAAAATATGAAATGAGATTCATATTACATGAAAATTAGTTTAGATGTATGATGCCATATAAACTAATGCTAGGGATACATTATGATTTTGTATAGGAAGATACATCAAGGGGAAGCCAAAACTAGGACTTTAGGCCAAAGTTCAATTGAATCATTTGGATAGTTTTAGATTTTTTGTCAATATTGGGATTCATGATAGATATATTTTAAAATATATTTTTTTTCCAAGTAGAAAAGGGTAAAATAGACCTCTCCATAAAATTTAGAAATTTTTAGAGGCTTGTAAAATTTTTGGTGCATTTCTAAAATTAGATTCAAAATGTAGTTTGGGCTGAAATAGGGGTATCAATTGATTGCATCAGTTGGCTAGTCAACTGATAACACTATTCATCAAACACAAAATGGTTCTGTGGGGTTGATTCGATGAGGGTAGTCAACTGATATAATCTAAAACTATTTTTCAGCAATAGAAAATGACCAAAAGGGTGGTATGTATGTATGTAATCTTATGGAAGATTAATACATGATGTTTATAGTTATTAAAGGTCTAAGAGTCTAATAATTGAGATATTATTAGATCTCTTTTTGATGTATGATAAAGGGAGAGAAATTTAAGTTTAAGTGGAAAACCTAAATACCTTTGCAAGAAATCCTAACTCAAGTGGGAGCTTAGTTGAAGGGGGAGACTAGGTTTGAGTTCCATTTTATGTGCATGAGAATATTGTTAGTAATTAGCCCTAAGAGCCAATTATGAGATGATTAGGCTTTTGAGGTTACTCATTGAGTTAGACTTAAATGAACTCACTCATTGGATTGAGTCCAATCTGAATTAAACACATTGGATTAATGGGTTAGACTTATTAGGTTATTAGATTAATGGTTAATCCAATATAATAATCCAACCCATTAAGAGGAATACAAAGAGACAAAAACCCTTTGTATTCATTGGATGAATATAAATAGGTTTTTGATTAGATTTTTCATGTAGAGATGAAAAGTGTGACTCTTAATCTTCCCTCTTCTTCCTCCTTCTTCCTCCTTGGGCGATTTTTGCTCTTGGCCGAACCTCCATGAGTGTCTAGCACCATGAAGGTGGTTCTTCTTCGAAGGCTTCATTCGTGTGACGAACGAAGGATGTATTCATGTGGATACCGTAGAGGCCCGGATGCTTGATCGCGCTGAGATTTGCATCCAAAGAAAAAGTTGTTGTCAGGATTGCGAAGGGCACACAACAAAGGTATCCCTCTCATGTAAAACTTAGTATATGATTATTTTCTCCTTCACATGGATCTTCTGGAGAGGATCTAGTTAATTTTCCACTGTGCTTAAGTGTGTTTAGTGCTCTAGATCCCTACAATGGTATCAGAGCCACTTGCAAAGGGATATAGTAAGTTTCTGAATTTTATATGTGATGTAGAAATTACATGATAGGTTTCTGTGATTTACAAAAAATTATGAGTCTCGGCCAGACTATGAGTCTCGGCCAAATCCTAAGTCTCGACTGAAATGGGTGTTTTGTTGGGAACAAAACATAGTTGGTGTTGTGACCAGCAAGGTAGCGGGACCGCCGTGGCGTTATGGCTCATAATTTGTTGTTGAAATAATAGTAAATTTTATGTCATACAATGTTGTGAATGTTATATGGTGCATGGTTATGGCTTTTAACCCCAATGTAATTGGATGTGTGTGTATGTTGTAATTCATAATACGACCTGCATGTCGTGTCTCTTTTTTTCATTCTTGTTGTAAATTTAGACTACCCTTGAATGTAACTCGAGGTTTCTTTAGATTTTGTAATATACAAATTAGAGAGAAATTAGTCTACTGGACAATGGTGAAAAGGGAGGACAACAACACACGACGACAAAGGAAGCACTTGGAGAAGATGTTTGGACTTAGGTTGACCTTTCGATCTTCTCATTTGCTTGAGAAGATCATAGTGATGGAGCCATAACCATGTCACGTTTAAATTAGCATATATGTTGATGTATGCCATGATATACCATGAATATATGTGGTGCATGTGTAGCTATCATAATTGTTGGTTGCTTCTCGGAATATCTTACTGGTTCCACTGTACAAAAATTTTGTATAAGTGTCGAACCTTTCCTAACAACCTATTATGTTTTTTAGAAATTAAACTTGGAATCGCAAATAGAACTTAACATTATTGATTCAAAGTTCAACTTATCTGTTCTTAGAGATTTAGACTTGGATTGCAAACGATGCTTAACATTATTAATCCAAATCCACCCATGTTACAAAGTTGATTAAATATTTATTTCAAAGATCGGCTTCCAGGTTAAACATGGCGAGGCACTAAGTCTTCTTGGGTATGATATCATCCACCACTTTCTAGACAAAGCCTTTCAACGAAATTCAATATTTAATCTCCTTATAGTAACCCTAGGTTTGACCACTAAGAACAATCGAATCACAAGATCGAAAAATAAAAGAAACACAAAATCGAAACATAAAATCGATTGTCTAAAACCGATAGCCTTTTGTGTTTGGTATTTCAAAATTCATACAAAGAAAACTAGTATGATGCGGAATAAGACAACTAGTTATACCTTTCTTTGTAGCTAAAGACCTCTTGATCTTCTCTTGTATTCCTCACCTCCTCTTGGACATCGTGTGGGCGACGATCTACCAAGATGAATTCCACCAGGACCACTTCTTCTTCTCCAAGACTCTTGAGCCATCAAGGGATGCCAAAATAGGAAATTTCCTTCTTCTTCTTCTTCTCCTTCAAGCAACCGGCCACCAAGTGCTTCTCTTCTTCTTCTTCTTCCTCTCTAAGCAACCGGCCACAAGGATATAGCAACCCTTGATGCCGCCAGCCCTAAGGAAGCAAAAGAGGTGACAAGATGAAGGTGGTGCCACCGGCCACAAGAAAGAAGAAAGGAAGGGAGCATGACCGAACACTAAGGAAATAGAGAGGGAATAAGAATAGGTTGTCTTGTACATGACGCACCCTCTCCTCCTCTTTTAAAATCCTTTGTCTTGGTAAAAAAGGAAAGTTTAATTAAAACTTCCTTTTAATCTTCTTATGGCCGGCCACATCATGGTATACTAAAAAGGAAAAAAAAATTACAACAAAAATTAAAGCTTCCTTTTAAACCATGATGTTTACAAAAAGGAAAGTTTTAAACATAATTAAAACTTCCTTATTTGTGGCCTTCCTCTAAAAGAAGAAATTTTAATAACAATTAAAATCTCTTTTTTTAAATTTCCTATTGTACATGGCAATAAAGGAAAGTTTTAAAATTAATCTCTCTTTTAAAACATGTAGACAACTACAAAAAAGGAATGATTAATTAAAACTCTCTTTTTAAATCATGGTTACATAAAAGAAAAGTTTTATCAAAAATTAAAATATTTCTTTTAAGCATTATAGACAACTACAAATAAGGAAAGATTTTAATAAAATTAAAATCTCTCTTTAATCTTTTGTAGATAGCTATAAAAGGAAAGATTTTAGAATCTAAAACTCTCTTTTTAAAACCATGAGGATGACTATAAAAGGAAATTTTAAAAGTAAAATTTCTCTTTTAAATCCCTTTCATGAATGACTATAAAAGGAAAAATTTTAACAAAAATTAAAATCTCCTTTAATCCTATGTGGTCAGCCCCATGCTTGGACACCAAGCGTGGTTTGGTTGATCACTACTTGGGCTCCAAGCCTATAGTTGGCTGGCCCCCTTGCTCCAAGCAAGATTGTGTCCGACCCATTACTTGGATAAGAAGTGGACTTAGTGGATACAAGGTTTTATAGAGGCTACAACATGGACTGAGAGGAGAAATTAGTTTTGGTCTCCTGATGAGCTTGAGCTTCCTGTGTTCACCCTGAACACTCAACTCAAGTTCACCAATAATAACTCATACCACTAAAGAGTTATTATTGAACTACCGCACCAATCCCAAATTACATTATGGGCTCCTTCTTATTATGAGTGCATTAATCTCCCTGTGTTTAAGATATCAAATATCCACTAATTAAATGAGTTCTTGACAACTCACTTAATTAATATCTAGCTCCAAGAGTAGTACCACTCAACTTCATTGTCATACCGGACTAAGTCCACCTGCAGTATTTACATGACAATTCTTATGAGCTCCTCAAGGGGGCATCATCAACCTAGATTACTAGAACACAGTTTCATTCTATAATCAACAACACACCATATAAATAATATCATTTCCCAACTTATCGGCCCTATTGATTTAACAAGCTAAATCACACCCTTTGATAAATTAAAGAAATATATATTAAGCATACGTGCTTGTTATTATATCATGATTAAGAGTACGCACTTCCATAATAACAGAGGTTTTACTCTTTTATGTAGTCAGTATAAAAGAAACTACCTCAAATGGTCCTGCTCACTCATAGTGTACTAATGTAATTTTATAGTTAAGATAAACTAATACCAAATTACACTACAACCATTTCAATGGTTTGTCCCATTCCATCTTGGTTGTGAGCTACTATTTATAATTTATAAAGAACTGATAACATGATCTTCTGTGTGTCTCCTCACACCATGTTATCTTCAATATAAATTAAATGGACAACTACACTTAGCATAAATGTAGACATTTGACCAATGTGATTCTTATTTCTAAATAAATATTTATACAAAAAGCTAGACTTTTAGTATATATTCCAACAATCTCCCACTTATACTAAAAGACTATGTTGTCATATACTCTGCCATACATCTGATTCCCAACCCCTCAACATGCTTATCAAAAGCTCTTGCCTTAAGGGTCTTAGTGAAAGGATCTTTCCAGGTTATCATCCAATGTAGTCTAGGCGACAACAACTTCTCCTCGTTTATACGATGTCTCGTATTAGGTGGTACTTGCACTCAATGTGTTTACTTGCCTTATGGACTTATGATTTCTTCAAATTTGCTACTGCACCACTATTATCACAATAAATTATAATAATTTTGGGCAAACCAGGAATCATATCTAAGTCCATCATGAAGTTTCTGAGACATACAACTTCTATAGCTGCCTCAGCGGCTGTCACATACTCAGCTTCCATGGTGGAGTCTGAAATGCATTTCTGCTTACACTCCTCCATTGTTATGGCTCCACTTCCTAAAGTAAATACAAAACCCCAAGGTTGACTTACTATTTTCCCTATCTGATTGGAAATCCGAATCTGTGTAACCCGCAGGGAGCAAGTTATCTGCTTGGTAAATCAGCATATAATCTCTAGTCCTTCTCAGGTACTTTTATATGCTTTATGGTAGTCCAATGTCCTTGTCTTGGGTTACTTTGATATCTGCTAATCATGCCCACGGTAAAATAGATATCCGATCTCGTATATAGCATCGCATACATTAGGCTTCCTACAGCATAAAGAATTGCCTTCATTTCCTCTATGTCTTTTGATGTCTTAGGAGACATCTCTTTAGATAAGGGTGCTCCATGCCGAAAAGGTAGAAAACCTTTCTTGTAGTTTTGCATGCCAAAACGAGCTACGATAGTATCGATATATGAAGCTTGGGATAAGCATAATATTCTTTTCTTGCGATTTACTTTGATCCCAAGAATATGTCCACATTCTCCCAAGTCCTTCATATTGAATTGCTTGGACAACCATACCCTTACTTCTGACAACACTTTGATATTGTTACCAACTATCAAAATGTCATCTACGTATAGTACAAGAAATACCACCGCGTTTCCGTCACACTTCGTGTCTACACTAGATTCATCCGAACACTGAATAAATCTATAAGATTTCATTAAATCGGATGTTCCAAGATTTTGAAGCTTGCTTTAGTCCATAAATAGACCGATTGAGCTTACACACAAGATGCTCTTTGCCCTTTGCAATGAATCCTTCTGGTTGCTTCATATGGATATTTTCTTCAAGATTTCCCTTAAGGAAGGTTGTCTTAACATCCATTTGTCAAATCTCATAATCCATATGAGCAGTAATAGATAAAAGAATCTCGATAGACTTAAGCATGGCTACCGGTGAAAAGGTTTCCTCATAATGGATTCCCTTTTTTCAACAAGCCTTGCTTTGAAACTTTCCACCTTCCCGTTTGTCCCTCTTTTTCTATTATAGACTTATTTACACCCAATGACTTTTATATCATTTGGTGGTTCTACAAGCTCCCAGACTTTATTAAAATACATATATTCTATTTCTGTATTCATTACTCTTTGCCAAGATACTGCATCTTTGTCTTAGAGCGTTTCGTCAGATGTCCGGGGATCAGGTTCATGTTCACCAGGGATCAAGTCCAAAAACTCTCCCAAAACATGAATCTTTCAGGTTGCCTAACAACCCTCCCACTATGACGAGACACTGTCTGTAATTGTGCATCATTTGTGACACATGTTATAGTTTCTTGTGGTATCTCATCTTATACAGTTGGTACTAGTTTAAACGTTTCTTCTCTAATTTCCTTAAGAATAATTTTTCTCATGGGCCTATGGTTCATTACATAGTCCTCTTCTAAAAATTGGGCATTGGTGCTAACAATGACCTTCTGATATTTAGGACTATAAAATAAATCACCTTTCGTTCCTTTAGGATAGCCCACAAACAAGCAAACTTCTGTTCGTGATTCCAACTTATCAGTGTCTCCCTTCAGCACATGTGCTGAACTACCCCAAATCCGAATATGCTTCAAAATAGGCTTACGCTCATTCCACAATTCTATGGGAGTAGAGGGTACTGACTTAGAAGGTACCATGTTTAGAATGTTTACTGTCGTTTCCAGAGCATATCCCTAAAATGAATTTGGTAATTCTGAATAACTCATCATTGATCTAACCATTTCCATAAGAGTCATATTCCTTTTTTCTGCCATATCATTCTGTTGGCGTGTTCTAGGTGCAGACAGTTGGGATTGAATCCCGATCTTTGATAAATAACTCCTAAACTCTTCCTAAGAGGTACTCTCCACCACGATCAGACTGTAGTGTCTTGATACTTTTACCATGACGTTTCTCCACATCAGCCTTGTACTCTTTGAACTAATCAAAGCACTTAGACTTACGGCGCATCAAGTAAATGTACCTGTATCTCGAATAGTCGTCTAAAAGAGACGAAATATTCAAAACCACCTCTTGCCTGGATAGTCATAGGTACAAATCAGAATGAACCAACTTCAACACATCTTTACCTCTATACCCCTTGACCTTAAAAGGTCCCTTGGTCATTTTCCCTTCCAAGAAAGACTCGCAGGTTGGAAAGTTTTTCACCACCAATGAACCCAAAAGTCCATCGGCTATTAACCTTTGAATCCTACTCAAGTTAATATGACCTAGCCTTATTTGGTTCATTTCCGAAGGCTGCTTTCTCTTATTAAAATTAGAAGATGTGTTACTTGTTGCATCGTGGGAGTTATTGGATTTAGAGTATTGCCAACCAACGTACTAGAACAGATAACTTCCCTATTTTTCTTGATAACACTTTTGTTATCAAAATAGACAGAATATCCATCCTTGTATAGTTTAGAAACTGAAATCAAGTTCTTTCTAAAACTTGGTACGTAAAGATAATTTCTCAAAACCAATATTTTATTCCTATAAACATCTCCCACTGCAACAGCTGCTACTTTTGTAGCATTGCCTATGTAAATAGTGATTTCTCCTTCATGTAGTCATTGGGTTTCCTGGAACCCCTGCAATGAATTATAGATATGATCAGTGGCTCCCGTATCTACACACTAAGTACCGGTAGATAATACCACTAAATATGTTTCAACAACTAATGAATAAGATACACCTTTATTGTTTTCATTTCTGAGAGGACAGTCCACCTTAATGTCCAAGTTTTGTTTCCAATCATTATAATTGGAACTAGTAAGTCTATTCTCTAGTATAACAGCTTGGGAATTGAAAACCATTTGAAATCCTAAGAATCACAAAATATTTGGTCAAGACCAACAACTTAAAATCTCTGTGAATTTTGTATGCCACGTTAGTGTGGATGTATACAAATTCAAACATTTGTAAGAGGAGATTTTATCCATTAATTTTATTATCTTGTCAACCTATCTTTATGACAAATAAAATTAATAGTTGGTCTGTCTTCGATCAAATATTTAGTCAAAACTTTTGAATTTAAAATATATTGATTCCTCAAAACAATATCATTTAAATTCACCAACACCTCAAACACCGTGAATTTTGTATGCCACGATAGTGTGGACGTATACAAATTCAAACATTTATAAGATGAGGGTCTTACCTATTAATTATCTTGTCAACCTAACTTTATTACCTCAAACACTGTGAATTTTGTATGCCACGATAGTGTGGACGTATACAAATTTAATCATTTGTAAGAGGAGGTTTTACCCATTAATTTTATTTTGAACCTAACTTTATGACAAATAAAATTACCTCAAACACTGTGAATTCTGTATGCCACGATAGTGTGGACGTATATAAATTGAAACATTTGTAAGAGGGGGTTTCACCTAGCTTTATGACAAATTAATAGTTGGTTTTTCTTCGGTCACACAAATAATAACAGTGACTCCGATAGGGAGGATACTATTAAATGTACCTAAGTGTATACCATTACTTGATACTAAGTCCACTATATAGGATTGTGCCCCTTCAGTTGGAGAAGATCACACACATCCTAAATAATTTCCTATAATCATCCATTAAGGAAGTTTGATCTAGTGATCCGCAAATAAACTCATCCGATGTGGAGGAAGGCACTCAGAGCCAACGCGCAAGTTTGAATGTATCACTTACAAACCAGTAATGGAGACTGTGGAATTTAATTAAATTCCTCTCCCACTTAGTTATTTAGAACGAGAAATTTTAACATGCATACAAGCACACAAACATAAGCACACACAGTATAAAAGGCAATAAATAAGAAAAATAATTTTCCCAACTATTATAGCCTTTATCCATAGTTATCCTCCGTGTGCCATCAACCTTAGTTGCTGCCATCTTTAGCCACCGCTATCGGGTCTGGTTGTCGCATCTATCTTGCTTCTTTTCCCGTTGTGCCTCTAGTCCTCATATAGTCCCACACCTCGCAAGGATACGATCCGCGACAAAAATAAAATTTTACATTTATCGATCCTATATTCCACGAAGGAATGTACATATAATCTAGATCAAACAAAATGTAAAATCCTAATAACTAATATAGCTCCTGCTGTATTTAATATTATAATCATGCACACACATAAAATGTCCTCTACATGTCTGAGGGTCCAATCACACACAAACACAACATGGCCATAATAATTGAATCTAGGATGCCTGCAACCACATAGTTAATCTATTTGCATATCCTACTATTATCATGCCTAAATTATGTATGACATGTGCATAATTAAACTAAAAACCAAACACACAGAGGCTAAAACCTAGCTGATACCAATTATTGGTTACTTCTCGGAATATCGTACTGGTTCCACTGTACAAAAATTTTGTACAAGTGTCGAACCTTTTCTAACAACCTATTGTGTTCTTTAGAAATTAAACTTGGAATCACAAATAGAACTTAACATTATTGATTCCAAGTTCAACTTATCTGTTCTTAGAGGTTTAGACTTGGATCTCAAATGATGCTTAACATTATTTATTCAAATCCACCTATGTTACAAAGTTGATTAAATATTTTTTTTAAAGATCAGCTTCCAGGTTAAACATGGCAGGCACTAGGCCTTCTTGGGTATGAGATCATCCACCACTTCTTAGACAAAGTCTTTCAACAAAATTCAATATTTAATCTCCTTATAGTAACCCTAGGTTTGGGTACTAAGAACAATCAAATCACAAGATCGAAAAATAAAAGAAACACAAAATTGACTGCCTAAAACTGATAGCCTCTTGTGTTTGGTATTTCAAAATCCATACTAAGAAAACTAGTATGATACGGAATAAGACAACTAGTTATACTTTTCTTTGTAGCTAAAGATCTCTTGATCTTCTGCTGTATTCCTCACATCCTCTTGGATGTCGTGTGGGCGACGATCTACCAAGATGAATTCCACCGGGACCACTTCTTCTTCTCCAAGACTCTTGAGCCATCAAGGGATGCCAAAATAGGAAATTTCCTTCTTCTTCTTCTCCTTCAAGCAGTCGGCCACCAAGTGCTTCTCCTCTTCTTCTTCTTCCTCTCCAAGCAACCGGCCACAACGATATAGCAACCCTTGATACTGCCGGCCCTAAGGAAGCAAAAGAGGTGACAAGATGAAGGTGGTGCCGCTGGCCACAAGAAAGAAGAAAGGAAGGGAGCATGGTCGGACACCAAGGAAATAGAGAGGGAATAAGAATAGGTTGTCTTGTACATGAGGCACTGTTAATGATCCGCAAGTGTACGGATACGTTGTCAGTAATAAAGAAAGATATCATATCCACAGGGACTAGATATAACCACTAAAGATATCTCAACGTGAATTAGCTAAACAACAAATCAATTGATTTATAACAACTAAGTGCAATTATAGAAAGTAAAACATAGAAGTAAAAGCATAAAAACAGGGATAAGGGCTATGATAAAAGGATGTTCTAGGAGTTTTGGTTTCTTTGTAATATTATTTAATGTAAATGATCTACCAAATCTTATTCCTCAATTGTCCTTCATTTGTAGAAGATTGTCGATTCTCTCTTGCAATAGAAAATCGGCCTAGGACCAAAATCTATATCTAATGTGATCAATAAGAAATGATTCCTATGATGTCCTTACACGGGCTTTCCTGTCACGTGCGTCCCTCGGATAATCAACATAGAAATTCACTACTTCTCAATCATATCAAGATATAAAAGATTAATGCATACAATCTATCCTATCCCCTTGAATGTCCTTATTTCCCCTTCAAGATCCCTCAATCGTCCTTACATGGGCTTGTCTGTCACGTACGTCCCTCAGATAATCGAATGAGGGATTACCTCTACAAGATCCACAAGACACTCAAACATTAAATCAAGTATGGTAATTAAGTCCAATCACAACAATCCACACAAGATCAAATAGATACAAAACAAGACAACATCATAGAAATAGGAAATTGGTAAATCCACAAGAGTATACATCAAATCACATTACAAATACTCCCTCCATCCTAGAATAAGGAGATCTAATCTATAGAACAAGAAAAGAAACCCAAAGACAAGAAGATTACAAATATCTTAATCCTAAAATCCAAGAAAAGGAAGGGAAGAAAAGCTTATCTACAATGAAGAATGGTCTTCGGATCCAATCCTCGTTCCTGGAGTCGATTCGTTGAAGATATGCCCTTAGATCGCCGGAAAATCCCTCCAAGAAGGTGAGGAATCGCCCAAATCTTGCCCTCTCCCAAAAGGGAGAACTCCCCCTTCAAATGGTGAAAGAAACCCTTATATAGAGCAGAGATTTTGGGCGCCACACGACCCCGAGACCAAGTCGTGTGTGAGACACGACCAAGTTCATTCTCCTTGCTTCCCATCTCACACGGCCGTGTGGTGCACACGGTCGTGACATGCTCTGCCACTGCCCTCCTTGCACGACCGTGTAGATCTACACGACCTGTGCTACCTCCAGCTCTGGAACTCATGCACGATCGTGTCTGGGACACAACCAAGGCTTGTTTGGCTTCTGGAAAAATTGCACGGTCGTGTAGATGTACACGGCCGTGACTTCTTTGGCTCTGGAAGGCTTCAAAGTTGGCACGACCATGTGATGCACATACGACCGTGACCTCTTCCTTTTCTGCAGAGGCTACACGGGTGATCATCACCACACAGCCTGGATATTACCCTGCTCTGCCAATGCTGCATGGGTGAGCATCACCACACGGCCTAGGTCACTCTCCCAGACATGGCCGTGTGGCACTCTAAGACGGTGTCTTCCTCCTTTCGTTAACTCGTAGATTTAGCCTCGATCATAAATTCTTCTCCAAATATGACTCCTGTGTACAAAAAATGCACAAAAACATATCTTCAAACAAAAAGAGTAAATATGCTAAAAGCAAAGCTGGAAGTATGAAAATGCACAGATAAAGCATGCGCAAAATATGTGAATGTGCGTCAAAACATGCTAAACAAGTGTGTACAATCTACGCACATCAGGCACCCTCTCCCCTTCTTTTATAATCCTTGGTCTTGGTAAAAAATGAAAGTTTAATTAAAACTTCCTTTTAATCTTCTTATGGCTGGCCACATCATGGTATACTAAAAAGGAAAAAAAATTTACAACAAAAATTAAAGTTTCCTTTTAAACCATGATGTTTACAAAAAGGAAAGTTTTAAACATAATTAAAACTTCCTTATTTGTGGCCTCCCTCTAAAAGAGGAAATTTTAATAACAATTAAAATCTCTCTTTTTAAATTTCCTATTGTACATGACAATAAAGGAAAGTTTTAAAATTAATCTCTCTCTTTTAAAACATGTAGACAACTACAAAAAAGGAAAGATTAATTAAAACTTCTCTTTTTAAATCATGGTTACATAAAAGGAAAGTTTTATCAAAAATTAAAATCTTTCTTTTAAACATTATAGACAACTACAAATAAGGAAAAATTTTAATAAAATTAAAATCTCTCTTTAATCTTTTGTAGATAGCTATAAAAGGAAAGATTTTAAAGGTAGATTGGGTGTAAGTGGGTCTTCAAGGTGAAGATTGACATGGATAGGCATATACATACCTATAAAGGTAGATTGGTAGCTAAAGGATTCAAGCAAATTTACAGTATAGACTATGATGAAACCTTTTAACCAGTTATGATGCTCAAGTCTATTCGGATCATGCTTGCAATTACAGCTTACTATGATTATGAGATCTGACAGATGGATGTCAAAACCATATTTCTTAATGGAAATCTACTCGAGGATGTATACATGACACAACCTGAGGGTTTTATCGATCCAGAGCATACTGGAAAGGTGTGTAAGTTGCAACAATTCATTTATGGATTAAAGCAAGCTTCTAGAAGCTGGAATCTTTAATTCATTAATGAATTAAAGCATTTGGTCTCATCAAGAATGATGATGAACCTTGTGTCTACAAGTGGGTTAGTGGGAGCACAGTCATCTTTCTCATATTGTATGTAGATGACATACTTCTCATTAGAAACGATATCCCTACTCTTTAGTCAGTGAAGACTTGGCTTGGAAATTATTTCTTAATAAAGGACTTAGGTGAAGCAGCGTATATTTTAAGCATCAAGATCTATAGAGATAGATCCAGGAGATGACTTGGTCTAAGCCAGAGTACATATATTGACAAGGTGCTTAAACATTTTGTCATGCAGAATTCTAAGAAGGGATTCCTGCCGATGTCACATGGTATGAGTCTTTCGAAGACTCAATGCCCTTCTTCTAAGGAAGAAATGGACCGTCTGGATCATATTTCTTATGCATCTACTATAGGGTCTATCATGACCGCTATGTTTTGTACTCATCCAAATGCCTCGTATGCATTAAGTATGACGAGAAGATACAAGTAAGATCCAAGTGAAGGTCACTGGACAACAGTCAAAAATATTCTTAAGTACTTGAGAAGAACTCAAGATTATTTCGTGATCTTTGGAGGCGATGAAGAGCTTGTTATAAAGGGTTACAACTATTGATGTAAAGGGTTACAGTGGTGTAAGCTTCCAAACTGACAAGGATGATTCTAGATCGTAGTTAGAACATGTATTTTACTTAAATGGTGGTCTTGGGTATTGGATTCTATAATGATTCTATCTCATTCGAGGGATCATCAATATATGAGATATGAGGATATACAGAGAACCAAGCAATGCTAACATTACGAATCCTTTGACCAAGGCTTTGGCACTGAGGAAGCATGATGGTCACACTAGGTCAATAGATATTAGATATTTCAGTGATTGACGCTAGTGAGATAAGGAGATTGTTAGTGTAAGCCCTAAGAGATAATCAAGAGTTGATTGAATTAGGACATTTTGTATCATATTTCGTTATTTCATAAGAAAGTAAAGGTTATGGTTATTATATTTACTTCAGTTCAGTGTCAAATGAATAAGTATAATAATGTCCTAGAGTAGAAGGTTCTAATCTACAATATATCAATTGGTTGAATTAATAGTGAGATATTATAGAGAACGCTACTCTAAACTATTCCTAGTCAAGCATCAATATACAAGGATAATATTATTGTGTTAAGACTAGCATGTAGGTCAACAGATGACTTAATCTCACAAATCATGGATATGAGATATCAGGTTGACACATGGGTATATATTAGAGAATATGTGTTGAATTGACCCGCCATGAGATGTTTCATGGATCGTTATAGAGTGTCATAAATATTCTTATGTGACTATTGGTATAAATAGTCCTTAGACCTAAAGTCACTACAGTTCCCTACATAAGGAGTTGTATACTTTGGTATCGTCAAACATCACCTGTAACATGGTAGATTATAAGTCGATAACTGGGTATGTAATAAATTATGCGGAGGGATGTAAGTGATGTAGATGGAATCTATCTCTTCCATATGACGGAAGCGATATCTGTGGACCCCTTGATTAGTAGGACACAAGAATGTATGGTCATACTCAAATGAGTCAATATGAGATATTGAGCTTATTTGTTTAATGTGTCTACTTAGAGATTAAGAAACACAAAGATTGATAAGAGGATGACACGGTCTATGCCTCATTGATCAATTTAGATATCAAGGAAAGAAGGATTGAGTCTTATAAGATAATAGTCACAGAAAGGTTAGGTCGGATCTCGACTTTCTCGTCAATTGGGTAGCAATGATGCATTGCTAGATGTCACTCATTGCTTATGTATCACAAATGTTGATTTGGATACATTGCCAATGTTACGAGAGCCTATTGGGTCACACAAAGAACATATTAGTTTGGAGATGACCATTTTAGTTTGACTAAAATACTAAGGATTTAAGAATAATGGGTAAATCCAAAGTGTTAGTGTCATCTTAGTGGTGATTGACAATAGTGCTAGTGGGAAATTGTTAGTAATTAGCTCTAAGAGACAATTATGAGATGATTAGGCTTTTTGGTTTACTCATTGAGTTAGACTCAAATGAACCCACTCATTGAATTGAGTCAAATCTGAATTAGACATATTGGATTAATGGGTTAGACTCAATGGGTTAGACTTATTGGATTATTGGATTAATGGTTAATCCAATATAATAATCCAACCCATTAAGAGGAATACAAAGAGACAAAAATTCTTGATATTCATTAGATGAATATAAATAGGTTTTTGATTAGATTTTTCATGTAGAGATGAAAAGTGTAACTCTTAATCTTCCCTTTTCTTCCTCCTTCTTCCTCCTTGGGTGATTTTTTCTCTTGGTCGAACCTACATGAGTGGCTAGCACCATAAAGGTGGTTCTTCTCCGAAGGCTTCGTTCATGTGGCGAACGAAGGATGTGTTCGTGTGGATACCGTAGAGGTGCAGACGCTTGATCGCGCTGAGATCTGCATCCAAAGAAAAAGTTATTATCGGGATTGTGAAGAGCATGCACCAAAGGTATACCTCTCTGTAAAACTTAGTATATAATTGTTTTCTCCTTCGCATGGATCTTCTGAAGAGGATCTAGTTAATTTTTCGCTGTGCTTAAGCGTGTTTAGAGCTCTAGATCCCTACAAATATTACACATTTATTTACATGTTATTGCATTATTTGTTTCTCTTACTTAAATGGATTGTCAAACATTAAAAATGGGGAGATTGTTGGAGCAATCAGTGTGATCATATGTTTTGATGTTTGAGCAAAGGTTTAAGTTAGGTTATTGTTGTATTTAATATGCGCTTATGAGTGTGCAAGATATATGTACAACAAGGCAAGGTCCAAGTGGAGTATTGGTAGTGTAAGTCCAAGTGTGTAGTCTTGGCAATATAAGTCCAACTGTGACTTGGCAATGGTAGATCCGACAACAAAGGGTAAGGCCGAAGAAAACTCTTAAAGGAAAAGCGCGAAGGATGGGGAAGCATCCAAGGGATAGGAGGTTAATGAAGGAGGTTAGAAGGCAATTTCAAGATTGTGCTAGCGAATAGAAGATCCGACAACAAGAGCAGGGCTGAAGGAAGTATCTTAAAGGCAAGATGTGAAGGATGGGGAAGCATTCGAGGGATGCAAGGATGAGGGGAGATGACTAGAAGGTGAGGTTAAGGTTGTGCGGGCGAGAACGAGTGCATGAGATATTGTGCTCGGAGTAAAACCCTAGGTTTAGGGTTTACTAGTCGACTAGTGACTTTACAAATCGACTAGTAGGAGCGAACAGAGGGCTTCGTTCACTCAGCTATTGTGGAGCAGTCGACTGGTCAAGTGATTAGATGACTGGTATTGAACCGTTGGGTTATAATGGTCAAATTTCTATAAAAGCTAGTTAACTAATAACGAGAAAATAGCTTAGGTGTTTTCCCCCAAGCTCTATATTATTAGTTTGGGATAGCTGGCTTGGGTGACGAAAGTAGAGGTGGTTAACCCCTAATTAGAGTCTCTAAGTTCTTAAAGCAATCCAAGTGTTCTTGATTGAGTTGTGGTGAGGTTTCTCCACCGACAAGGAGGATTGTGTTAGGACCAAGAGGAATTTAGATTTCTTGATAATAGTATGATATTATCCACTTTGAGTCTAAGCCCTCATGATTTTATTTTTGGGCTCTACTCAAAAGGCCTTATACCAATGAAGATATCTTTCTCTTATAAACCCATAATCTTTCCTATGTGTTTTTAATATGGAACTTTGTTTACAACCTTGCAACCCAACAATCCTCAAACAAAGGACAATAGGCTTCCCATGTCTGATCTTCAGTGGGTCTTCCTGCCCTTCGGTCCACCCGACCTACTAGGACTTCCTTGCTTAGCCGCAACTAAGACTTCCTATCTGGTGTCTGGTCCTCTTGATTTGGACATGGAAGCCCCCACTTCCTTTGTTCAAGGTCAATATTTTACTCACATGGCTCAATTAGACAATAGCTCTTATACACAATCAACAGTTATACCTTCTTGCAGTCCAGACTCTGATACCAATTGTTAGAACCAAAAGGAATTTAGATATTTCTACAATAACATGATATTATTCATTTTTGGCAAGAACTCATGGTTTTGTTTTGAAACTCTATCTAAAATGCCTCATACTAATAGAGATATCTTTCCTTATAAATCCATAATCTTTTCCATGTGTTTTTAATGTGGGACTTTATTTGTAACCTTGCAACCCAATAGATTATGCTAGTTGGAGTTTGTCGAGGACTAATCTATCGATGGATAAGGATCATCTACCTTACGGATAGCTATGGAGTAGAAGTTTTATCTCCGAACCACGTTAAACAAATGTGTTAGAGTTTGCATTTCTTTCTTGTCTTTAGCTTTTGTATTCGTATTAGTTTTGTATTTCTGCTGTGTACTAACAAATATATAGGAAGCAAATAATTTGGGGTGATCGTCTATTCAACCCCCATTCTAGTCATACCACGATCCTCAACATCCTGGGCTGGATTGATTGAATACAACCCTTTGTTTTCTAAGAATCATATCATGATTTTTAGAATCTAAAGTAAATCTTTCTAATGATTTTCATGTTCTTTGACTTGAATTTTTAAGATGGAATTTTCTTCCTCAAGTTGTTGGACTTATGTTAAAGTTCCATTTTAAACTAGTTCAGTCAAAGAACTTAGATTATTCTCCTCCTTAAGGGCTTTTACCTCCTTTTGGAGTGACTTGACCTAAACATTGGACTTAGCTAATTTACGAGTCAAATAGGAAATCATGTTATATAACTTTTCAACTAAAGTAGGACTTTTAGCAGTGTTGGAACCTTCTGAATTGAATACAGATTCGTGGCTTGACTTAGACTCAGCTTCGGATTTGATCTTGGACTCGGTTTCGAATCTGATCTTAGCAACTTGAGCTTGTACCGATAGTGCCAATAAACTTGGTTGAGTTTGTTCTTCCTTGTCCACCTCTTTCGACGATTCAGACCACATTGCTTTCATGGCCTTTCTTCTCCTTTGCTTCTTGGTTTCTTTTGTGTTTAGACACTCTAGCTTGTAGTGTCCTTTCTTGTTTCACCCATAGTTGGTCACTTTTGACTTGGGCTTCGTGGTCTGATTTAGACTCGGTTGCTTGCTATTTGATTGAATCTTTCTCTTCTTAAGCATTTTCTAAACCAGTTGACTAGTTCGGCGTTGATTTTTTTTCATCTTTGGATTCAAGTTTAGTTTGAAACTTGGTTGGGTTCGACTTCTTATTCTTGATTCTACTTGTAATTAGAGCAACACCTTTCTCAACATGAGTAGCATTAAAAAGTTCATGTAATTCAAATTACGAAAAAAATTTGTCTAATTTAACCTTTGAAAGATCCCTTAAAACTTTATAAGTATTTACCATAGATGTCCATAAAGTGTTTCTCAGAAATGCTTTCAAAATGTATCTAATTATATTGCAGTTTTCAACTTGTTGTCCAATCGTGTGTAGTCCATTGAAAATATCTTGAATTTTAACATAAAGTTGACTTGCCGATTCTCTATTTGCAATATGATATTATACAATTTATTTAGATATAAATCACTTTTACATACCTTTGTATAGGAAGTCCCTTCATGTAATTCTATGAGTTTTTGCCATAAGTTTTTTGTGCTTGTGAACGGTCCGACTCGGTTCAGCTCTTTTTTGGTTAGTCCTTATTGAAGAGTCTAAGTTGCCTTTACGTCTACCTCGATCTTCCTTTTGGTTGGTGTATCCCATTTGTCACATGCGAGATATACTCCATCTTTGGCGGGAAGTGTGAATCCTACTTGGATCTCAATCTATATCTCTACTTGAGTGTTCAGGTGGTACTCTATTCAACCTTTCCAGTAGTTAAAATACTCGTCAGAGAAAAGAGGCGGACGAACAGTGCTATAGCCTTCTTGATGAGCCATGTATAGAAAAAGAACTTGCAAAAAAAGAAATAATCAAAAGTATTGCCAAGACTATGTCTTAAATTAGTAGTGCGGAAGAAATGAATAACGTAATCAAAAAGAAATATTGCTCGAGTGGTGTTATACCAACTTTGAGAAAATTCTAAGAAAGCTTGAATGATGGTTGAACCAATTCAGAGCGACCCCACTCTAATACCAATTGTAAGATCAAAGTAAGCGCTAGAGCAGGGGTGAATAGTATGTTTCACTTGTTTTTTATTTTTCGAAAAACATGAGAGATAAATGCAGTGGAATTAAATGAACACAAAAATAATACTAAGACACTTTCTTTTTTACTTGGTTTACAACCCGACAACTACTAGTTCAAGGCCTACACTAGCTGAGTACTTTTTTTCTTTGGGCAATTCACTAAAGCATGAAGAATTACAAAACTTGAGTACAATACAATAATTAAATTATACCGACAGCAGACAAGAATTGAAGATGAGGCGTTGGTTGTTGGAGCAGCGTTTTGGCATCATAATGGCAGCACACGAGAATGAAAGTCATATGGAATGAGTGTCTCAAGTTGTTGGTCGAACCCTTCATTTATACACTCTTCTAGGCGCCTAGACCAGTTCTAGCCTATCTGATCCACCTTCGTAGCCGACTTATCCAACTCTGGGCATCTAGATCCTTTGTAAAAAACCAAAAATAGGCAAATATTAATAAGGGGATTTTCTAAAATTTTTGGAAATTTTTCGGAGCTCGTATGGACGAGTTAACGGGGACAAAAACGGGGTCCGGAAAAGCCTGTTTAGGCTACCCCGTTTTGGCGAGGAAATGTTTATTTTCTAAACTCTTTTTATTTTCTATTTCTTTTTCTTTCTCTTTTTCCTCGCCTTGCTTCCTCCCCCGCGTGCCCGAGCCTCGCCCCGCGCCCGACTGCTCCGAGCCCTAACCGCCGGAGCTCTAACCGCCGGCCGCAGCGGTTTTCCGCATCTCCCTCGCGTGCGTAAGGACTAGCCCTCCTCTTTATCTTCTCCATTTTTTTTTTCCTGCCGAGCCGCACTCCCGACGCCAGCGCGCACGCCTTCTTCTTCTTCCTCTCTGCGCCCTAGCCGCCGGCGACGGACGGAGCAGCACCGCACACCCCGGTGCCCTAGCGCCGATCACCGCGCAACGTTCTTTCTTCCTCTGCCCTTGCCCGGTCGACCCGTGACCCTCTCCGGCCGATTCGGCCAGTACTCCGTTGCCCTAGGTTGGGTTCAGCCGGCCGATTTCCTCCTCCCTCAGCTCACGACATCGCCGTCCTTCTGTGAGTCCTAGTCCTTCCTCTACATGCCACTGCCGAGGCTTTTCATCACCGGCACAGAGTCACTGCAGCCATAACCGAGCCGATCCTCTTCACTTCCCTCCGTGCCACTGCCTCTGTGCCCTAGTATCAGTGACCGATCCTTAATTTCATTACTCTCTGATTGCCAGCAATCTTGAAGGTAAGGGTTTAAGGTTGGTGTTTGGTTTTGTGCTTTGATTCGTGTTGTGTTGTGAGCAGCACTTGTGTTGGGTGGAAGATCATGCTAGTTACGTATAGTGATCTGTAATTGTAGGTTCATTGCGCTGGTTGAGGATCGGGGTTCCAACAGCAGCTACACTTTCCAACAGTAACCATCCTTTGCCGTGGAGCTACAGTTGCTGTGAGGTTGAGGTAAGGGACAGAGAATTTGTTTCTCTTATTGTAGCGTACACATAATTGAAGCTAGGAAAGGATAAAAATGAATAGTACAGAAATTTATTAAGTTTAAGTTTAAGTTGTTATGTGAAAATGGATTAGGTTTGGAATTGGTCTGATGGTATGATTGGGGTTAAGGTAAATTAACCCTAGTTAATTGTTGGATTTATGTTAGCTTCTCGTGGATTTGATTTAGCTATTTTATCTATATGAAATTAGCTAAACCTGGAAACTATAAATATTACAGGACTTTGACGCGAGACGAGCATCTCGATGTCGGATTTGGACATTCCTATTGGAGGCGGGTACTTTTGACTTATGTCATTTGATATACATAGTAGTGAATTTAACAAGTTGCATTAATTATGTCCTTTATTTGTTTCGGTTAGTCACTACCCAATATCTGATACATGATTGATTGATTGCTTGATTTGCATCCCATGTATACTTTATTTGTTTATACATGCTTATAGGGGGTAGTGATATACCATGCTTCACCATGTTCAGGACCTAGTTTTTTTATACCTTCTGTGTACCTTTGATTCGATATGATTCGTTGACCTAGGGTGCACTTTTCTATATATATGGATTAGGTCAGGATGTTTTTATGGTTATTGTCATGCACCATTTGCATGATTGCATGTTGTGCGATAGTCCGCTCCATTATTGTTGAGCACATCGCCAGTTACATAGATCTGCACACACCACCACTCATGGGTTAGTGGTCGATTCAGGCAGAGTGTGTTGCAGCAGGGACTCTGTTAGGCACCGTTGGTCCGCTCATGAGTAGTGTGACACAATGTGTTATCCGGCAGGGATTCCTCCCCGTCATTGAGTTGAGAGCATTGCGCTCCCCATTTATGATTTGGGGTAGGAGGATAGGTGTACTCAAGCATCCCGTCCACTCGGTCACTCATCGGGAGTAGTGGACGGAGTGCAGTTGTCACCCTACCACTCGGCCTCACTATTCCGTGAGATGATCGTGGCGTCGGGGTGACCGGACGCATCATTGACATCATATGCATGATGCATTTATTGCTTGTGTTTGTGTTTCCTGCATTTATATGCTGCATATTGTTTGGATACCTATGTTTGACATGCATCTGAGATTTCCCAATCCCTCGGATTGTTGACCTTATACTCGGGTCTGGTTAGTCAGTTTCTCTCTGTTTACTTCAGGATGTATTTTTATCTTTCTTATATCAGAAGATGATTAGTGCTAGGTGTTATTTCCCTACTTTGTATATCAATTGTACTCTGTGTGTTGGACTCACCCCACCTCCATTGTTGATATTTTCAGGTTGATCTTTGCAGGTAGTGCTGGTCCCTACAGACCTCGAGGATATGATTGGTTTTCTTTTGGTTTCTTTTCTGTTCTAGACTGTTTTGAACTTGTTATGTTTTGGATTATTTTACTTATGGACATTGTATGGATTTTATTATGTCGATGGATTTGGATTTGGATTTATTCTACTACATGCCTGCCTGGACGGCAGAAGAGGTGAGTTCGTCGGATTTGAGCTTTACGAGTGTAGTTGAGTAGGGTGGATTTCGAGTCAGAGTACTATTGTTTGTGATTACTATTATTAACTACGTGGTTGTGACAGCCAGAGGCTGAATATCTATATAAACTGCGTGGTGTTTGTTTTTATTTATTGTTATTATTCCAGCCGCCTGTGGCTGAGGTATATGTGTTATGTAGAAGTTTCAGATTGTTTGCCGTACAGGGGAGATGCTGCCGAAATTTCTTCGGACAGGGACTTCTCCGGGGCGTGACAATTTAGTGGTATCAGAGCCAAGTTATACGATCTTTTGTTTTCATATTTTTGGATGTTTGGGATAACCTGATACTAATTTATTTACTTGGTATCAGAACGCCAAGTTTGACGATACTTGTTGGATTTTTGTATTTTGGATTTTCGAGATTTATCTTATACCAATTTATTTGGTATCAGAGCGGGTTATGATACCTGCTTTTGGTGTTCTGGAGATTTATCGGATACCTGTTGTTGGTATTCTGGATATTTGGGTTAGCCAGGTTTCCGAGTCAAACTGGGCATTTTCGGATTTTCGATATGGTTATGTTTCGGATTTCCATTTCGGATTTATTTGGATTTCCGGCGATATTCTCGTTCGAAATTTTGAGGTCAAAAGTTGGGGACTGGACAGCGACGGAACATCTTCAGACAGCAAATAGGTATGATGTTTATTTTATGATTGTTATACCTGTAGTAATATCTGTAATTTAATTTAACAGATATGAGGCGATCTACTCGTGTTGATGCGAGACGTGGTGCTAGACGACCACGTGCGAGGACCACGGGATCTCTGGATATGCCAGAGATGCCCACTGTTAGTGAGCCTGTCAGTCAGGGACAGACTCAGCATGCTGCGGGCACGTTGGGCTTTCAGACCCCGACGACTCCTATAGAGGTACCTACCTCGGTTATGCCGAGCGTACCTATCCCTACAGTAGTTCCGGTACCATCAGAGGTACCATTGGCGTACCCGACATCTACTCCAGTGCAGCCTACAGCGTATTCAGTACCACCACTACTTGGATCTACAGTGTACCCGACACCAGTGGCACCTGTGCCCCCAGTGCCTACAGTAGCAGCAGCTGCACCATATCCGGTACCATTACCTACCGTACCTCCAGCTGCGGCCACTTATGTTCACCCGGCAGTACCACCGACGACATATGCTTCAATATATATAGCAGCACTGGGAGTTCCTCCTCCGGTTTATTCTGCGGTACCACCTATAGTATCAGCTCCAGTGTTTCCGCCAGTTCCTGCAGTCGTTCCGGCACAGCTCACTGATATTGTCGCTGCACGAGCTAGGATTCCAGCATTGGCTGAGTCGATGAAGACTCGTTTCACGCTTTTCCGCGGAGATCTCGATCCGAGCATAGCTCTGTCATGGATAGAGACTATGGAGCAGACTTTCTTCTATATGGCTTGCTCCGAGTGGGAGAAAGCAGAGCTGGCTGCCTACCATTTACGGGATGAAGCTAATGCCTGGTGATTACTCAGCGTTCTATTATTGGTGAGCGCAACGTCACGTGGACCAGGTTCAGAGAGGCTTTTAAGAGCCGCTTCTTTCCACTGTCTTATCAGATGGCTCGCCGACAGGATTTTATGAGTCTGGGGCAGAATAACCGCTCAGTGACCGATTATAATACTGAATTCCTCCGGTTAGCTTAGTTTTGTCCAGAGTTAGTTGCAGAGGACAGAACTCGCATGATGCAGTTTATTCAGGGACTGGATGGTTATCTGCATGTACGGCTTGCCGGTTTAGGGATCACATCTTACTCTGATGCACTGGCTCGAGCTTTGATGATAGAGTTAGCTCGTGACGGCATATCTAGGCAGGAAAAGGAAGCATCGGTCGAGCATTAGGGCGGATCCAGTGAACCTGAACGGCCGGACAGCGGTAGTCGCGGTCGGTCGGTCGAGTGTACGGGTATCTCGTAGGCCTCGAAGTCGGCGGTCTTCTTGAGGCGTTCCGGTTTTCTCAGCGAGAACAACCACCTCCAGTGATACTCATTGTTTGGTGTGGATCGAGATCACCTCACCCGGTTGCTCTGGAGCAGTCGGTTTGCTTTATTGCAAATTCCGGGCACAGGCCGAGATTGTCGGTGAAGGCTCGGCCTGCAGCTTCGGAGGTCGGTCGAGAGGGGCAGTCTAGTCATCGAGGCATATCGAGGAGGCGGCCCATTCTTCACATCGTCGTGAGGCGGCTCCCAGCATGGCAGTGCATTTGGCATGCTTGGACAGGAGTACTCTAGTGCATAGCACCCCAGAGTTTTGTTCCATGACCTTATTATCCGACTCAGGGGCAGACCAGCTGCACAGTATCAGTCACCATCCTCTCAGTCTTCTCTGGCACATTGTCCAGCAACGCCTCAGTGGCAGGCTTCTGCCCAGCCGCAGCAGCCGCTGGCAGCGTTACCAACTCCTCCTCCTCCACCAGAGACTGGTCGTGTTCATGCGATTACCAGAGAGGATGCTCAGCGGGCCGACGAATCCGTTTTCCGCGGTACGATTTCTATTTATGCATTTTCCGCTGATATTTTGATTGATACTGGTAGTTCGCACTCTTTTATATCTCGTACCTTTATGCGGGAGATTGGTAGTTTACCTACTGTTAGACTGCAGCAGTTGACCGTCTCCCTACCGTCCGGTGATACTTTGGACGTCACCCAAGAGGTCATAGGTTGCCCGTTAGACTTTGGCAACATGACACTTACGGTAGATCTTCTAGTATTGGAGATGATCGAGTTTGATATCATTCTTGGCATGGATTGGCTGTCAGTATATCATGCTACCGTTGATTGCCAGACGAGGGTGGTCACCTTCCGGCCTCCGAACCAACCCTCGTGGAGTTTCACTAGCATCAGAGATGACGGCATCTCGATTATTTCGGCGATTCAGGCGCAGAAGCTGCTGTCTCACGGCTATCACGGTTTTCTATTATCTCTGATTAGTACTGAAGACAGTAGTAATTCGCAGCTCTCCGATGTTCCTGTAGTCCGGGAGTACCCAGATGTATTTCCAGAGGAGCTACCTGGTTTGCCTCCCAGAAGGCCAGTGGAGTTCGCTATAGAGCTGATTCCGGAAACCGCGCTGACATCGAAAGCTCCGTATCGTATGACACCAAAAGAGTTGAACAAGCTGAAGGTTCAACTCCAGGAGCTTTTGGATAGGGGATTTATTCGCCCTAGTGTTTCTCCATGGGGTTCTCCGGTGTTATTTGTCAAGAAAAAGGATGACACCATGAGGTTATGTATTGACTACAGACAGCTGAATGCAGTGACCGTCAGAAATAAATATCCTTTACCACGGATCAAGGATTTGTTTGATCAGCTCAGAGGTACATCAGTGTATTCTAAGATTGATCTGCGATCCGAATATCATCAGTTGAGAGTCAGAGATTCTGATATCCAGAAGACAGCATTCTGTACCAGATACGGACATTATGAGTTTTTGGTAATGCCATTTGGGCTTACCAATGCTCCAGCGGTGTTTATGGACTTGATGAACCGCATCTTTCTGGAGTATCTGGATCAGTTTATTATCGTTTTCATTGATGACATATTGGTCTATTCGCATTCCGAGGAGGAGCATGCACAGCATCTTCGTATAGTCTTGGAGACTCTTAGACGGCATCAGCTGTACACGAAGTTCAGTAAGTGTGCATTCTGGTTATCCTCAGTCAGTTTCCTGGGACACGTGGTCTCTAGCAAAGGTATTTCAGTTGATCCTCAGAAGATCGAGGCTGTCACCGGTTGGGAGCAGCCGAAGTCAGTTCAGGAGATCCGCAGTTTTCTGGGATTGGCTGGATATTACCGACGTTTTGTCGAGGGTTTCTCGCGTATTGCTATGCCATTGACACGTCTTACCAGGAAAGGCGTGAAGTTCATGTGGACAGAGGATTGCGAGACCAGCTTTTAGGAGCTGAAGCGGAGATTAGTGTCGGCTCCAGTTTTGGTTTTACCTTCTGGAGAGGATGGATTTGTACTCTACACCGACGCATCTCTACAGGGTTTGGGCGCTGTTCTAATGCAGCACGGCAGAGTAGTCTCTTATGCTTCTCGTCAATTGAAGGAGCATGAGAAGAACTACCCAGTTCATGACCTGGAGTTAGCCGCCATCATTTATGCATTGAAGATTTGGCGCCATCACCTGTACGGCATTACATTTGAGATTCTCATTGACCATAAGAGTCTCAAATACATTTTCACTCAGAAGGAGCTTAATCTCCGACAGAGGAGATGGATGGAGTTCCTGAAGGATTACGATTGTACCATTAGCTACCACCCGGGTTGTAAGATACTGCAAAATTAAATAATAAATATTATTGGACGAAAAATCTTATTGGATTTTTCAGGAATTTTTAGAGATTTTATGGGAATTTTTCGGAGCTCGTACGACGAGTTTTTAGGGGACAAATTGATGGGTTCAAATAAAGCCTGTTTGGAATACCCATTTAAGTGGGAATTGATTTGGGAATAAACTTAGACTTTAATTAGTCTAACCTAGGTTTAAACCCGATTTCCCCTAATTTCCTTCCCGATTCTCATTTCTTCTCTCCCGATAACTCCTGTGGCCGAACTTTCCCTCTCCGGCGATTTCTCCTCTCCGCCTCTCGGTGTCACCGGCGCAAGCAACCACCGAAGCTTTGAAGGGAAAACAAGTGGCTGGTTCTTCCTCCTCACCTCTCAGTTTCCTCTTTCCCGATTGCTCTCTCTCGCGGGCGACCCGACGCCGACGGCTTCCCCGACGATCTCATCCTCGCCGCGTCACTAGAGGAACGCCGCCGGATCTTGAAGATAATGAGGTGTTTCAGATCATATTGGTGGAGCGCTTGTCTCCTCTACTGATCCTTGCGCGCGGTCGACAGCAATCGGAGGGATCCGAATTAGGGCACGGTGAGAAGCTTGATCCGCGACCCCAGCTCCTCAATCTGTTCCTCCTCATCAACTTGTTAACTGGAGGGTGGTCTATTGCTTCACAATCGGTGAAATGGAACAGGCGACATCATTTGGAGGTGACTGATTCAAGGTGGGTTTCATTTAGAACCTCAGGGATTCAAAAATCTCCTTTGATTGATCTTCTTGGTGATGTTATTCCTGTTCTGGATTGCAGGAAGGCTTCGGATCAGTGTAGTGGTGGATATCCCTGTTGCCGGTCACTGCCAATTCCATTTCTTGGGGTTGTGGAGGTCTCGGCTGAAGAGTTAGGAATCTATTTGAGGTGAGTGTTGCTTTGTTTGTTAGGAGTCCAGCAAATTCAATGCGGTGTAATTATTTCCTGGATTGATCTTGGAAAGAATTGAGGTGGGAATTCTTGGTGGCTGTTGGCAGGTTCTAGTGGGGCTGTGAATTTGGAATTGCTGCCATACTTCAAGGTCAGTGCCTTTCTAGTGTTGTACTTTGGGCATTCTATTAGTATGATACTAAATTGGGTTTTCTATGGGTTGTGGGGTTTTGTTCTGCTTAGATTTATGTAGGGTTTGATGTTTGGATTAGTAGAGATGAATTGTAGAAATTGATGATTTATTGGTGGATGTTTAGTTTTAGGAGTTGGATTAAGGATGGATTTATTATTGTATTGGATTTGGATCATTAGGTAGAGTTAAACATGATGGTTATTGGTATGTGTTGGATGGATTGAGGTTTGTTTTGGATTGGAAACTATGGATATGGGTGAGAATTTAAAGATGAATCATGTTGGAGTTTGTGGTTAATTGTGGTTTGATGATTTGGTTGATAGGTTGATTGGATGATTATCGAATTGGGAGATATTGATACGATGCTGGATAAAATTGGATTATTGATTTGGAGGAGTTTTGGAGATGTAACATGTATAACCTAATTTAATTAGGTTGTATTATGATTAAGGTTAGTTGGAGGAGTAATCCTTAATCATGTTTGATTAGGATTATTCTAATTAGGTGGGGGAAGTTGTTTAGTTATTTACTTCATATGTAACTAGCTAAATACATTATATGATTGCAGGACTTTGGTTTGAGACGAGTGTCTCGACGTGGGATTTCCAGATCACGATCGACAGATTTAAGGCGGGTAATTCTTCCTTTGCCTCTATGTATTTTCTTTGAGCTTAGTGCATGGTTGTTGTTTGACGGATTAGGTTGTTTTACCCTATATCGTGTTCGTTTGCTGTTTTCCCTGCTTGATACTTTGCTTGAGCTTAGAGATGATCTAGTTTTATCATATACAGTCTCAACTTTTGATATCTACTCTGCTGGGATTATGCGTGTAGAGTATGTATAGTGGGGATTGTCGAGTTGTTGGATTTATCATGCTGATTTATGCATATAATGTTGATTGTATGTAGCTTGGTATATATTTTAGGAGTCATCATGTTGACCCTACATTTGCATGTTGTATGTACACACGTGTTTGGTTAGGTATTTTTGGAGGAGTTGTGTTGATTGTATGTTTATGGTTTATACACGTGTCTGATGTGGTTATTATTGGAGGATACATGTTGATTGTACTTACGTTCGGTGCATATGTGTCCAGTGGATTATTGGAGATTTTTGGTTGATTATACGCGTATAGTTGTGTATATGTGTTTGGTGGGATGTGTGGATTTATCATGACGATTATACTCTTGTTGGAGGTGTTTATGAGGTTTGGGGTGTTGCATGGATGATGATTATATATATATATATATATATATATATATATATATATATATCATGTTCATCATTCATTGCATCTGATGACTATTGTCTCCCTTGTGGTTGAGAGAGTCATCGGTTTGGTTTAGTGTCGCACACTCGGCCACTCATGGGTAGTGGTAGCTAGAGCAGTTGCCGCTCGTCCTGTCGTGCCACCCGGTCACGAGGTTTAATGAGATCCGGCGTTGTGAGCAGTCAGGGACCCTGATACTATGTAGCTAGATAGTTACTAGTGGACTATCCGCCTCGACCACTATATAGTGGGTTGGAGGGTAGTACAGTCATCACAGACCCAAGCCTCTCGGCCATACAGGGGTTGTGGTGTCTGGAGAGGTGGCGGGGGTGACCATGGAGCATGCATACGCAGTTATTATTCATGCATTTGATGCGCGGTGCATCTGCATTTGCATACATGCCTAGTAGATACTAGTTGCATGTGATTGTCGTTGTTGCACTTGTTTGAGATATGGTTGTTGCATTTGGTTGCCATACTGCATACATGTCATTTATTTTACATGTATATGCAGTCGTATTTATATTGCACAGGTGTCACGGGTATATCTGTTGCAGATCCAGTGAGTTTACTGATTATTGTGCCATGTGTCGATTCCAGATTGGGTATGTATCTGTCATTATGTTAGTTGTGGTTTGTACAGTTTATATGTCAGGTTATTATGCCAGATATGTTTAGGTCCATTGATTATGATAGTATGATCATGTTCTTTATTCCCTACTGAGACTGTATACTTGTGATCTCCATGTTTTATTTATAGACCATGCACTATCCTGTCTATTACCCGCTGAGTTACCTATACTCACCACCGCATGTATACATTTATGTTTTCAGGTAGCTTGTAGATGGTTGGTGTCGCTCGGAGTATCCTGTCTGCCGGGTCCTACGTCACATCTAAAGATCGTGATTGTTTTCTTTTGTATATTCTTTTCTTATTTTTTTTGGCATTGTATTTGTGTATAGCCATGTGGCTATCTTATGGTTTTGGTGTTGTATTTGTTGTATAAAGTCTAGCCGGCTAGCAGTGTGTTGATTGTGTTGTATTGGGCTTTCCGTTTTCGTTTTTCCGCTGTGTTGGTTTTTAGTACATTGTGATTGTTTCATTCCAGCCGTATAGGCTGTTATTATAACTGCGTGGTTGTGTATGTAAATATTCCAGCCGCATGTGGCTGATGTATTTTGCTTGTAGTGATGCTTCATATTGTCACCGGTACAGGGGAGATGCTGTCGGATTTTTGTCTGGCAGGGACTCCTTTGGGGGCGTGACACGGGTAAAGCTAATGTAGTTGCTGATGCACTCAGCAGGAAGTCCAGAGGGACTTTGGCTTGCCACCGGACTTCAGTCACGGACTTGATTCAGAGTTTTTCTGAGTTAGATCTTGAGGAGCAGGGACCGACAAAGCAGGGTATTCTTGTTACCATGGTTGCTCAGTCATCGATCAGGACGAGGATCCGAGAGGCCCAGGCTGGTGATCAGCATTTGCAGTTCATTAGCAGTCAGATAGCTTCTGGGCAGCAGACCAATTTTACACGAGACGAGGAGGGTGTTATATACTTCCGAGGCAGATTATGCGTACCTCAGTCTCATCCGGTCTTACAGGAGCTACTTTAGGAGGCTCACCGTTCTCGATTTGCGATCCATCCAGGCGGGACCCGTATGTATCGAGACTTGAGGCGTTCCTATTGGTGGAACGGCATGAAGAAAGACATCGCGGATTTTGTTGCTAGATGTCTTGTTTGTCAGCAGGTGAAGGCTGAGCACCAGAGACCTACAGGATTATTTCAGCGGATTCCTATTCCTGAGTGGAAGTGGGATCACATTACCATGGACTTTGTGGTATGGTTGCCGAGGACACGACGAGGCCATGACGCGATTTGGGTAATCGTTGATCGATTAACCAAATCCGCGCACTTCTTAGCGATTCGGAGGACTGATTCCTTGGATCGATTGGCATATCTGTATTGTCGGGAGATCATCAGACTACATGGTGTTCCGTTGAGTATCATATCAGATAGAGATCCACGGTTTACTTCACATTTCTAGCAGAGTCTGCAGCAGGCTTTGGGCACACAGCTCCGTTTCAGTACAGCTTTCCATCCACAGACAGATGGACAGTCAGAGCGGACCATTCAGACTTTAGAGGACCTGCTGAGGTCATGTGTTATGGATTTCGGAGGCAGTTGGGAGGACCATCTGCCGTTGGTAGAGTTTGCTTACAACAACAGCTTTCATTCGGCTATCCAGATGGCACCGTTTGAGGCGTTGTATGGTAGACCTTGTCGGACACCCGTCCTCTGGGATGAGGTTGGAGAGGCCCAGTTGTTGGGACCTCAGAGAGTTCAGCAGGATGCAGAGTTGGTCCGTACTATCAGACGGAGGATGTCAGAGGCGCAGGACCGCCAGAAGAGTTACGCTGATCGGAGACGCAGACCACTAGAGTTCTCTGTTGGCGACCATGTATTTCTGCGAGTTTCACCCACGAAAGGGGTGAAGAGATTTGGCCTCAGAGGTAAGCTAGCTCCGCGGTACATTGGCCCTTTCGAGATCTTGGAGAGGATTAGAGCGGTAGCTTACCGACTGGCACTACCACCGTCCCTGTCAGGCGTTCACGGTGTATTCCACGTATCGATGCTGAGGAGATATGTGCCCGACCCGACGCATGTGCTGGCAGATATTCCAGTTCCAGTTCAGCCTGACATTACATATGTGGAGGTTCCGGTACGGATTCTCGACCGGAAAGAGCGTCAGTTGCGGAACAAGACTATCCGGCTGGTTAAAGTCGGATGGCAGCATCATTCGGATGAGGAGGCTATTTGGGAGCTCGAGGATACTATCCAGCTCGATACCCCCATCTTTTCGCTTGAGGTATGTGATTTATTTACCGTTCAACATTTATATGCTTTACCTATTGTTAATGCTTGCTGATGGTAGATAACGAAATTTGGGGACCAAATTTTTATTAGTGGGGGAGAATATAAAATACGGAAAATAGGCGAATATTAATAAGGGGATTTTCCAAAATTTTTCGGGAATTTTTCGGAGCTCGTATGGACGAGTTAACAGGGACAAAAACGGGGCCCGGAAAAGCCTGTTTAGGCTACCCCGTTTTGACGAGGAAATGTTTATTTTCTAAACTCTTTTTCTTTTCTATTTATTTTTTCTTTCTCTTTTTCCTCGCCGTTGCTTCCTCCCCCGCGTGCCCGAGCCTCGCCCCGCGCCCGACTGCTCCGAGCCCTAACCGTCGGAGCTCTAACCGCCGGCCGCAGCGGTTTTCCACATCTCCCTCACGTGCGTAAGTCCTAGCCCTCCTCTTTATCTTCTCCATTTTTTTTTGTTTTCCTGCCGAGCCGCACACCCGACGCCAGCGCGCACGCCTTCTTCTTCTTCCTCTCTGCGCCCTAGCCGCCGGCGACGCACGGAGCAGCACCGCACACCCCGGTGCCATAGCGCCGATCACCGCATAGCGTTCTTTCTTCCTCTGCCCTTGCCCGGTCGACCCGTGACCCTCTCCGGCCGATTCGGCCAGTACTCCGGTGCCCTAGGTTGGGTTCAGCCGGCCGATTTCCTCCTCCCTCGGCTCACGACATCGCCGTCCTTCTGTGAGTCCTAGTCCTTCCTCTACATGCCACTGCCGAGGCTTTTCATCACCGGCACAGAGTCACTGCAGCCATAACCGAGCCGATCCTCTTCACTTCCCTCCGTGCCGCTGCCTCTGTGCCCTAGTATAAGTGACCGATCCTTAATTTCATTACTCTCTGATTGCCAGCAATCTTGAAGGTAAGGGTTTAAGGTTTGGTGTTTGGTTTTGTGCTTTGATTCGTGTTGTGTTGTGAGCAGCACTTGTGTTGGGTGGAAGATCATGCTAGTTACGTATAGTGATCTGTAATTGTAGGTTCATTGCGCTGGTTGAGGATCGGGGTTCCAACAGCAGCTACACTTTCCAACAGTAACCATCCTTTGCCGTGGAGCTACAGTTGCTGTGAGGTTGAGGTAAGGGACAGAGAATTTGTTTCTCTTATTGTAGCGTACACATAATTGAAGCTAGGAAAGGATAAAAATGAATAGTACAGAAATTTATTAAGTTTAAGTTTAAGTTGTTATGTGAAAATGGATTAGGTTTGGAATTGGTCTGATGGTATGATTAGGGTTAAGGTAAATTAACCCTAGTTAATTGTTGGATTTATGTTAGCTTCTCGTGGATTTGATTTAGCTATTTTATCTATATGAAATTAGCTAAACCTGGAAACTATAAATATTACAGGACTTTGACGCGAGACGAGCATCTCGATGTCGGATTTGGACATTCCTATTGGAGGCGGGTACTTTTGACTTATGTCATTTGATATACATAGTAGTGAATTTAACAAGTTGCATTAATTATGTCCTTTATTTGTTTCGGTTAGTCACTACCCAATATCTGATACATGATTGATTGATTGCTTGATTTGCATCCCATGTATACTTTATTTGTTTATACATGCTTATAGGGGGTAGTGATATACCATGCTTCACCATGTTCAGGACCTAGTTTTTTTATACCTTCTGTGTACCTTTGATTCGATATGATTCGTTGACCTAGGGTGCACTTTTCTATATATATGGATTAGGTCAGGATGTTTTTATGGTTATTGCCATGCACCATTTGCATGATTGCATGTTGTGCGATAGTCCGCTCCATTATTGTTGAGCACATCGCCAGTTACATAGATCTGCACACACCACCACTCATGGGTTAGTGCTGAGTGTGTTGCAGTAGGGACTCTGTTAGGCACCGTTGGTCCGCTCATGAGTAGTGTGACACAACGTGTTATCCGGCAGGGATTCCTCCCCGTCATCGTGTACCGGGAGTTGAGAGCATTGCGCTCCCCCATTTATGATTTGGGGTAGGAGGATAGGTGTACTCCGACAGCATCCCGTCCACTCGGTCACTCATCAGGAGTAGTGACGACAGAGTGCACGGTTGTCACAGCTCAACCCACTCGGCCTCACTATTCTGTGAGATGATCGACTGGCGTCAGGGGTGACCAGGACGCATCATTGACATCATATGCATGATGCATTTATTGCTTGTGTTTGTGTTTGCTGCATTTATATGCTGCATATTGTTTGGATACCTATGTTTGACATGCATACAGGATTTCCCAATCCCTCGGACTGTTTGACCTTATACTCAGGTCCTGGTTAGTACAGTTTCTCTCCTGTTTACTTCAGATGCATTTTTTATCTTTCTTATATCAGGAGACTGTACGCATGATTAATGCTAGGTGTTATTTCCCTACTTTGTATATCAGTTGTACCTGCTGAGTGTTGGACTCACCCCGCCTCCATTGTTTATATTTTCAGGTTGATGCTGTCAGGAGAGAGTTCCAGTTGCTGGTCCCTGCAGACCTCGAGGATATGATTGATTTTCTTTTGGTTTCTTTTCTGTTCTAGACTGTTTTGAACTTGTTATGTTTTGGATTATTTTACTTATGGACATTGTATGGATTTTATTATGTCGATGGATTTGGATTTGGATTTATTCTACTACATGCCTGCCTGGGCGGCAGAAGAGGTGAATTCGTCGGATTTGAGCTTTACGAGTGTAGTTGAGTAGGGTGGATTTCGAGTCAGAGTACTATTGTTTGTGATTACTATTATTAACTGCGTGGTTGTGACAGCCAGAGGCTGAATATCTATATAAACTGCGTGGTGTTTATTTTTATTTATTTTATTATTCCAGCCGCCTGTGGTTGAGATATATGTGTTATGTAGAAGTTTCAGATTGTCTGCCGTACAGGGGAGATGCTGCCAAAATTTCTTTAGACAGGGACTCCTCCGGGGCGTGACATCCTTTCCGAGTGCTTAGACTACTAATGTGGTTGCACCTCGGCAAACATTTATCTGGGTCACCTTTATCCCTTCTCGGGCACCTAGATCCCTTCTAAGCGCTTAGAGTCTGACATGTGCTAGACAACTAGGGTATGCCAACTCAGCTGCTTGCATGGTTGAATTTGGGACATTCCGAGCACCTAGATCCTTTCTAGTCGCCCAGATCTCCAAGCGTTTAGATCTATTCTAGGTGTCGGAAATGCCTTACTCCAACTTCAATTTCCTGCATCACAGAGTTAGTACAACAGATATAATATGAAATATAAGTACAAAATATTTAGACAGTGTTGGGACTATCTAGTCCTGACTTTTGGATTTTGCTGAAACTCTAGATCGGATGATGTTTACTGTTCCCTCAATGGGAAACATGTCCTCACCTACTTTTCTCAGGAGAGTACTTATTGCCAAACATCCGGTCCTCCTAATCTGTTTGGACTTTTGCTCAGCAATTAATCTTGACATTCATGACTTCTCTCTAAATGTCTGGTTCTTAATCCGCCTAGACTTTTGTCTGGTGTTCACAACCCCTAAGGCTTCACGCCTAGTGTCTTTGACCCCTAGGACTTCTGACCGATATCCTTGATCTGCCAAAGCTATTGCCTAGTCCACTCGACTAGGAGTTCTTTGCCCAATGCACTCAACCATGACTTCTTGCCAAATCCACTTGACCATGACTTCTTTGCCTAGTCTCATCTAAGACTTTCTTGTATACTTAGTTAAACTCGTTTGATCATAATAACTCTTAACTTTGAACCTTTATCAATATCAAAATACAAGTTCAATTAGCTGGTACTTCTAGCACCAATATGTTTTATTCTCAAAATACCTTTTATTCAATGTTGTTGTAGCAGTTATCAATAGCTGCTACAACTAGTAGTTACTACAACGTTATTCCTTACTTTCAGAGTTATTATAGTAGTTACGATTAGCTGTTGTAATATATAGAAGCTACTTTGTAACAATTGTAATGTGCAGAAGCTACTATATAGTTGCTTTAACTGCTTTAAAATAATTTTGAATAATTTAAAGTGATTTTGATAAAATTTAAATAATTTGGACCAACTTGGTAAAACTTATTTTGATATAACAATGCTTAGAGCTCATTATTTAGGATTTACAATTTTAATATTTAGGATACTTAGTAGGTACTACAATGTATAAAAGGTACTTAGCAGTTGCTACAGAATGTAGAAGCTACTCGGTAGCTACTACAACGTGAAAAATCAACTATTAAGATTTAGAGTTTAAGATTTATAATTTAGCCATAATGTATAAAAGCAACTCTATAACTACTACAACGTATAAAAACTATTTGGTAGTTGCTACAGTGTGTGTAAGCTATTTGGTATTGCTACCGTGTGTAAAAGCAATTTGGTAGTTGGTATAACGTGAAAAATTAACTATTTACTAAAAATTTAAATCTTAAATCATAAATAATATTATATTTAAATAGCCTTTATTAACATAGTCAAAATTATTTTAAATTAATTAAAATCATTATAACTATTTACTAGCTTGTATAATACTATAACAATATTATATTAAGTGTTATAAGTTGTTATAACTACCCAATAACTTCTAACGTAATTGTAATTAGTAGTAGCTGTAGCTGTTACAGTAATATTGAAAGTCTAGAATAACATATTTGATGGAATGCCTTTATTATTATTCTTAATATATATAAATATATTTTTAAAAAACGTCCTCTCAATAATTTACTTAATTTGAGATGATGTTTTAATTTCTTTCCTATATTTTTTTAACATGAATAATTAGAAATACTTTCCTTATTTTATATAGCATATTATAAAATCAATGTTTAATTTATTGAAACAAAAGATCCGCTTAATTTAAACGGTTTAATATTATCCATCGTATAATAAAATATAGACTAATAAATTATTAGAGTATTAAATCATAATGCCTTTACATGGATACATAAGGAAATATCTTTTGTTAAAATAAATTTATTAATATAAATTAATTAAATTAAATTTGTGGTCTCCCGTTTTCTCCTGTCCTTAATATCACACATCCCAAAACGTTCAATATTATCAATTTCACCATACAAAACGGATAGATAAATCACACAAATGGAATGTTTTTGTGTTAATATAAATTTATTGATACAAACTAATTTAATTAAATCTCGTCGTCCCCCGTTTTCTCCTCTCCACCTTCCTCTGCCATCTCTCTGTTCTCTCCTTTTCTCCCATTTTCCCGCTCCAAAACAAGCAAGGGAAGGAAAGGCCGAGCCCCTGTTATTCATTTATCGCCCTTCCTTCTTTCCTTCCTTCCTTCCTCCTCAAACCCTCCCCGACGGCGATGTCGTTGCCCTGAGGAACATCGACCGACCGACTTTATTCGTCCCGACAATCCTACCGCGATGGTTCCCCAATACTCTCCCTCTTCCTCTTCCTCGTCGCTTCTCGCTCTGCTCCTCGTGCTGCTGCTGGCGTTGGCTCCGTCAATTACTGCCGTTGGGCTACTTAAGGTGCGCCACAAGTTTCTCGGCCGCAGGCAGGCCATCGCCGAGCTCCGCACCCACGACATCCACCGCCACAGCAGGATCCTCGCCGCGGTCGATATCCCTATCGGTGGCTCCGGCATCCCCACCGACGCTGGGTTCGGCCCAAAACATTGTCTTATTTGATCGTTTTACTTTTTTTTTTTTTTTTTTAAATCGCGCTCCTTTGTGATAAATTTTATAGGTTATACTATGCGGAAATTGCGATTGGGACTCCGCCCACCAACTTCCACGTGCAAGTCGACACAGGGAGCGACCTTCTTTGGGTGAATTGCATCTCGTGCGTGGAGTGCCCTAAGAAGAGCGATCTTGGTGTATGATTCCTTTTTCGTCCTTTTGCTCCTATTTAATTTTATATTTATGGCAAATTTCCCAAACCACACACTAAAGTTTCAAAATGCCTAATGGGCACGTTTAGTTTCTTAAATGCCAAATGCACCTCCCTAACTCAAAAACAGCTTCCTCTCACCGGACCATCTTAACACATACCATCCAATTAATTGAGTCAGTTGATTGAATTTCCAATTCGACTGAATTAACTCATAATTGACTATCTGGTTGATTGAATTGGCCCACTAATCGACTAGAACTAGCTAACATAGGCCTTTATATATATAGTAAAATGATGATTTTCACCTTGATGAACCTACTCAAGTCTAAATGCATGAATAAGAACATGAATGAGTTCTTGAGAGTTGTAGAACCAAAATGATTGCCTCAAATTGTTTCTTTTTTTAAACTTTGGACGTTCATAGTTAACAATACAAGTTCAGACTACATGCACTCATGGTGCTCTTAGGAACTCATCAATATCCCCACACTTGTATTTAGACTATTGTAGGTCTATCAAAGTGAAATTGTCATTTCACCTGAATGGATATCCACAGGTTAAAATACAAATGTAAGACCACCATTGTGCTTCCATGCCTTCACACTCGCATTTAGATCATAGTAGGTGCATTAAGTTTCACCTTGATGAACATTTATAGATCAAAATGTAAGTTTGAGATCATCGTTGTGATCCAAGAGCTCCCAGGCACCCATCTATGTCGTTACACTTGATTTTGACGTATATAAGTCTATCAAATGTGAAATGACCATTTCACCTTACAAAGGTCTACGTTAGCCAATTCAACTCGTGGGCTAATTCAGTAAATTGGAGGGTTAATTCAATCAACTGGATGATGGTACCAAACGTATATTGAGATAACCGGATGAGAAAGGTTTGTGTTTTGGGGTTTTCATTATAGGAAGGTGTGTTTGTTAGACATTTACGAAACTAAATGCACCCATTGAGGATTTCATAACTTTAAGTGTGTGGTTTGAAAATTTTACCTATATTTAATGCATGTTACATTTGTTTGTCTCTATTTATTTTGCAGTTTGATTTGATGTTATATGATCCAAAGGCTTCTACAACTTCGAGGTTGGTTTCCTGTCAAGATAAATTTTGCCTATCCACATATGGAGATATACCTGGTTGCTTTTCGAATTTTCCATGCGAGTATAAAGTGGTTTATGGTGATGGGAGCACAACTGCGGGTCTTTTTATCACAGACACTATTGAGTATAATCAAGTATCAAGTGGCCACCAAACTCAACTAGCTAATGCAACTGTCACATTTGGGTTAGTGCATAATGTTAGCTTCCAATTTGATATTTGATGCTTCTAGAGTTAAAATAATGATTTTTACATAATTAATAAATATTTGACTGATAAGAAAGAATGACATGCTTTGCACATGGCAGGTCTTTGTGCGATGCATATAAAAACTCTAGCTCACATGCAAAAGCATACTATGCACTATTGCAATGCACTATCATGTGCTTTAGGCACAATATGGGTTTTGTTTCAGACACATATTTGATTTATTGCAAAATAGGAAGCCACCCTTTACTTCATTTTCCATGTGGAAAGGTTGGGCCACACGCTAATGGATTTGGCCCAAGTGGTACAACCAATTCACACAATGTGTCTAGATGAACTAGTGCTTTCAATTGATGCTATCTAGATTGCATTCCAGTGGCCCATGATAAACCTAGATGAGTGCAACTTAAGAGATACGAGTCAACTAAAGGATGTGGATTAGCCTAAATAAGACCTAGGAATGAGTCGGGTAGATTCACATTAAATTTAATTCGTATTTACAACAAGCGACAAGTCTCTTCTCTTTCTTTGAGCAACACCCTTTTTTCTGCTCTATAGATAAAGCTTTGGCTTCTCAATTTATGCACTTCAATAGGTGAATTTTGATGATATCGTCTTTGAGTCAGGTGGGCCTAAAAACTTTCTCCATAGTGCAAGTTGTAGAAGGGTAGTAAAGAGGAGATTGAGATTAACAAGTCCAATCGTTGTTGCTCTTTTTTCTCTATCACGCTCTCCTCTACACAACGGCTCAAGTCCTCTTCATTCCATCATAGTTCCATCTTGGAATAGATTCTTGGCACTCCATATAATTTATGGAATCATGATCTCGTGATTTATGGAATATTTTTAGTCTAATATTTAGGGATATAGATTGATTACAACATCATGTTTTCCAACACTATATATTTCTTTATTTCTGAAATCCACCATAGTAATTGTCTAGCAACTTAATTGTAAGTTTTTCTAAGTCTATAAAAAGAATACGCTAATCCTTCTTTTCTCTATATTGTTGAGTTAGCTGTATTATTAACATAGCTAGGCATTTTTAAAAAATCCTTGTTGGTTTCACTTTTTTCCTTATTCCATGCCTAAGTAATATTTTGTGTTTACAAGAGATTAAATAAGTAGGGGAGAAGACAAAGATGATGGTGAATTTAGGTTTTTAAGTTATGATACGCATAAAAATATAAAACAAGAAATAGAGTAGATATTGTTGTAGATAGTTTGTTAAAAGACAACATAGTAAAAGTATTTAAGAATGAGATAAGATTATATAACTCTCAAGATAGTGGTAGTAAAGAAAATTATTAATGTAATTAACATATATGCACCTTAGATAGGATTATATGAAGACAGTTTTGGGATGACCTAGATGATGTATCCATTCATAGAACATTCGCCTATGTTTAACGCTGTAATCTAGAGCAACTCTCAACCTTTTTCATTCGGGCTTGGGACTAACATTATTACATTAGCAATTTAGGGAAGACCTAGACAATGTCGTACAAAAATCATATAAAAGTAAGAAATGAGGAATATGATGGGATGCATGGGGATTATGATTTTTCGAACAATAAAGAAAGAAGGAAAAGTTATATTGGATTGCACAATAACATATGAACTTATAATAACTAATATATTTTTTAAGAAGAGAGAAAAACATCTGGTTATGTTCAAAAGTGTGAACAATAAGTCACAAATTGATTTTTTTTATGGTTAGGAAAAGAGATAGAAAAATTTATAAATATCGTAAGGTTAGCTTTGGAGAAAACTTGACCACCCAATATAAGTTAGTGGTATTAAATACATTCCTCAATTATAGTATTAGTAGAAGGAAAATATGCACAACTCTGTTAGGACTTTCGAGCCGCAAAAATCGCTTTTTGCGTTGCGGAAACCTCGAAGTCTTGCCACGGATCCATGCGAAGATATATAAAAATAAATCATGTACAAGTTTCTAACCTAGATCTACCTTAGATCTACATGAATAAGAAGCATTACCCTTGTTGTGAAGTCCTTCGCTTATCCCGCTCGTCCAAAAGGTTGCCGGATCTCGAGAGTGTCAAGCGTACACTCCTCTATACGTATCCACACGAACAATAGGTGGAGAAGAACCACTTAGAGTGTGCTAGCACTCTTGGGTGGCTCGACAATGGAGGAGAGGGAGAGAGAGCTAGAAGAGAAGAAGAATAATGATGATTTATTCATTATGAAAAATAAGAGTAAAATGGCTTAAGTATTTTCATCTAATGAAAATACTTGATGCTTATTAACTCTATTAATGAGCCTTATTAATGAGTCTTAATGAGTATTTAATGAATATTCATTCTTCATTAAATGACCATTTTGAAACTCCTCTTCTCTTCATAATTTGAATCGAAATTTGAATCTAATATTCAAATTGAATTCATAATTCAATGAATGTCATCATTTATCATTGAATTCAAAATTCAATGAATATCATCATTAAGTCTCACTGGAGTCTAACTCAAGTCTAACTTAATCGAGTCTTACTCAATTAATCTAATTTGGATTACACTTAATCCAATTTGGTTCATCATATGAACCTAATCCTCTTGGTTCATCATATGAACCTAATCTCCATCTAATTGCCCTTTGTGTGTGACCCTATAGGTTCTTGTATCGTTGGCAATGCTCCTAAACCCATTTAGAAGCATAAGTAATGAGTGGTATCTAGCAACACATCATTACTACCCAAGTTACAAGAATGTTGAGATCCAACATCACCTTTGTGACTACTAATTGTGACTCTCACAATATGTGACAATGTCCTTCTATCCTTGACGTCTAGATTGATCAATTGAGTCATAGACCGTGTCATCCTCTAATCAATCTATGTCTTGAACCCCAAGTAGACTCACTCTAATCAAATGAGCTCAATATCTCATATTGACTCATTTGGGCATGACCATGCACTTAGTGGTCTCACTCTATCAAGAATCATGATGTCACTCCTGTCATATAGGAGGGATAGATCCCATCTACATCACTCACATCATTCCGCATAATTTGTTACATACCCAGTAATCGCCTTTTTAGTCCACCCGCGCGACGCTCGACGTTTAACCCAAAGTATGCAACTCCTTATGTAGGGAACTATGGTGACTTCAGGTCCAAGGACTGATAGTCATACTAATAGTCACATGAGAAAGTATATGACACTCATATAACGATCCATGATACTTTCTCATGACGGGTCATTTAGTATACATTCTCCAATGCATACTCATGTGTCAACTTGATATCTCTATATCCATGACTTGTGAGATCAAGTCATCGAGTTGACCTACATGCTAGTCTCATCGCATTAACATTGTCCCTGAACGTTAATACTTGACTAGGAATGATTAAGAATAGTGTTCTCTATATCATCTTACTGTCAATTCAACCAATCGATTGATATAGATAAGAACCTTCCACTCAAGGACGTTATTATACTCAGTTATTTGGCACCAATACAAGTAAGTATAATAACCATAAAGAAATGCCTTTATAAATATATAGGAATATGATATATCGAGTCCATACAACAATCATCACATGATTGGCTCTAGGGCTCTCACTAACAATCTCCCACTAGCACTAGTGCGAATCAGGGTAGGCTCTAACACCAAATGACCTAGTGTGACCATCATGCTTTCTCTGTACTAAAACTTTGGTTAAGGGATCAGCGACGTTAGCCTTTGTGGGTACTCTGCAAATCTTCACATCTCCTTTATCGATAATCTCTCGAATGAGATGGAAGCGCCGTAGTATGTGTTTGGTCCGCTGGTGTAAGCGAGGTTCCTTAGCCTGCGCAATTGCTCTATTGTTGCCACAATAGAGCTCTATAGGATCGGCTATGCTAGGAACCACCCCAAGGTCAATAATGAACTTGCGGATCCAAACTGCCTCCTTTGCTGCTTCTGATGCAGCAATATACTCGGCCTCTGTTGTAGAATCAGTAACTGTGTCCTGCTTCGAACTCTTCTAGCTCACATCACCACCATTCAAGCAAAACACGAACCCATTCTTGAATTCTTTGAACTTTTCAAAGGATTGTAATTTATGTGTCATCAGATACACATAACCATATCTACTGAAATCATCAGTAAATGTGATGAAGTACCTATAACCACCTCTGGCAGCGACATTGAAAGAGCCACATACATCACTATGTATAAGTCCTAACAAGTCAGTCGCTCTTTCGCTGTGTCCACTAAAGGGAGTCTTGGTCATCTTGCCTAGTAGGCATGATTCGCATGTCTCATATGATTCAAAATCAAATGAGTCTAACAAACCATCTTTATGGAGCTGAGATAAACGATTTTCATTTATATGACCTAAGCGACAATGCCAGAGATAGGTTCGGTTCATTTCATTTGACTTGAACCTTTTGGTACTTATGTTATAGATGAGGTTCTCTAAGTCTAGAATGTAGAGTCCGTTCATCAGAGGTGCACTACAGTAGAACATATCTTTTAAATAAACAGAACAACATTTGTTCTTTATTACAAAAGAAAAGCCTTTCTTGTCCAAACAAGAGACTGAAATGATGTTCTTTGTAAGAGCAGACATATAACAACATTCATCTAATTCTAGTACAAGCCCAGAGGGCAGAGATAGAAAGTAAGTTCTTACAACAACAGCAGCAACCCGTGCTCCATTGCCTACTCGTAGGTCTACCTCGCCCTTCGTCAATGCCCTGCTATTTCTTAGCACCTGTACATTAGTACAAATGTGAGAAGCACATCCGGTATCTAATACCCACGATGAAGAAATAGAGAGATTGACTTCTATAACATGTATACCTGAAGTAGAAATCTTATTTTCCTTCTTCTTAAAATCTTCTAGGTATCCTTTGCAGTTCCTCTTCCAGTACCTTGCTTGTCCTTGATATAGTTGACGAAGATGTTCAACCATGTCATAAGCAGTCATCAACTCGTGTTGCTTCTGAAGCTCAGAGTTCATGGTTGCGAGTATGAGGCATGACACATCTAATGCGTTATCTTGATGCTTCTTATAAGCATCTCGGTCAGCTCGCGTGGTAGTGGCAGGAGGTGCCTCCGGAATGTGCTGCTCCAGGACGTACAATTTTCTTTCTTGTGTGAGAACGATTCTCAGATTCCTGTACCAGTCCAGGAAATTAGCTCCATTGAGCTTGTCCTTGTCAAGGACAGAACGCAGGGAGAAGGTGTTCGTGTTTGTCGACATGACAATTTACAACAAAAATAATGCAGAAAGTAAATATCATATTCCTTTAATCATTTAATTAGACCTTTAACTAAATGATGCTTCCACTGAATTATAGGACTTTTGTAGAATCAAGTCATGGATGTGGTCAAACCACACTACTGGATTCATACCAATTAGCTATAATTCTTGTGGGACAAGATCCACATCATACTATGCCTTGAGTTAGCTTTGGCTAAATTGCTCAAGACTTAGTATGATTGGTAGATAACGAATTATCAATTACATCTCTATGCAATTCTTATTTATAGGATCAAAAATCTCATTTATATTAAAACTTGAGTTAGCTTTGGCTAAATCGCCCAAGATTTAGTATAAATGTGATTTTTATCCTATCGTCCAACCGTTGGAAAATGCCTATAGTTTTACTCGATCCAATTGAGTTAACTAGTTGCTCAATCTAATTGAGTTTGTACTCACCCAAGCTTTGATAGGCGGGACCAAGGTTATCCCTCCGCACCCTACCAAGATAATATGCGTTGCTCTGCTTTGGCAGATTCAACAACAACAAATGATCGAGGTAGTGATGGGTATCAAAACTTGGTAGGCATATCGAGTTGATTTGATTAAGATCTAATCTAATCGTGGATTCATATCTTATATGCATCAAGGCACTAATTATCCTACATTATCATGCATCACATACACAAGCAATGATAGATAACTAATTATTTTGTGATGAGGTCATGACCCTACTATGATCTTTTCAAGCCAATGAAAAGATCGGATGGTCAACTAGGGTCAACGACTTCTTCAAGCTCCTCCCTTTGATCGCCATGTGTTGAAATCACCCTCCTCGTAACTCTTTCTTGAGTGGACCTTCCACCGCTTCATTTTGTACATTACAAATGTGAAACTCGAGTTACATTCGAGTCTAAATTCTATTTACAACAAGAATATAAAAGAGAAGGTACGATGCGCAGGTCGCATATCAATACAACACGCACAACACAAAAATGGCGCGCAGGCCATATTATGAATTACAACACATTTTAACCAATCATATTGGAGTTTTGGGCTATGACCATCACAAAATCACACATAATTCTAAATTATATATTTTATATAAATTTCTATAATTTTACTACTGATTTTATCGATTTTATGAGTCACAACTTCCCGGCGGTCCCGTTTAGCGGTTTTCGGGCGCGATCGTGGGACAATGCCCCTTGCGGGGTTAGGGGTAGCGCCCCTTCTCGCGAAATGAATATCGCGAGTGTCCCATCTTGATCTAACAACGCCTTAAGCCACTGTCCCAAAACGATTTGGGCGAGACCTTGCCATTTCGGAAGGTTTTTCTCGGTAATTGAAACCTACAAGTGCCCAAGCACTTGTTGCTTCGCTTCTATGAGAAAAATACTCAAAAAATCTATAAAAATAGCAAACTTATAGATCTGAAATATTTTCATAAAAATAAAATACAAACTTGTACATGCTTCGCACGTGGCTCTGATACCACTGTTGGAACTTTCGAGCCGCAAAAATCGCTTTTTGCATTGCGGAAACCTCGAAGTCTTGCCATGGATCCGTGCGAAGATATATAAAAATAAATCATGTACAAGTTTCTAACCTAGATCTACCTTAGATCTACATGAATAAGAAGCGTTACCCTTGTTAAGAAGTCCTTCGCTTATCCCGCTCGTCCAAAAGGTTGCCGGATCTTGAGAGTGTCAAGCGTACACTCCTCTATACGTATCTATACGGACAATAGGTGGAGAAGAACCACTTAGAGTGTGCTAGCACTCTTGGGTGGCTCGGCAATGGAGGAGAGGGAGAGAGAGCTAGAAGAGAAGAAGAATAATGATGATTCATTCATTATGAAAAATAAGAGTAAAATAACTTAAGTATTTTCATCTAATGAAAATACTTAATGCTCATTAACTCCATTAATGAGCTTCATTAATGAGTCTTAATGAGTATTTAATGAATATTCATTCTTCATTAAATGACTATTTTGAAACTTCTCTTCTCTTCATAATTTGAATCGAAATTTGAATCTAATATTCAAATTGAATTCATAATTCAATGAATGTCATCATTTATCATTGAATTCAAAATTCAATGAATATCATCATTAAGTCTCACTTGAGTCTAACTCAAGTCTAGCCTCACTTGAGTCTAACTCAAGTCTAACTTAATCGAGTCTTATTCAATTAATCTAATTTGGATTATACTTAATCCAATTTAGTTCATCATATGAACCTAATCCTCTTGGTTCATCATATGAACCTAATCTCCATCTAATTACTCTTTGTGTGTAACCCTATAGGTTCTTGTAACGTTGGCAATGCTCCTAAACTCATTTAGAAGCATAAGTAATGAGCGGTATCTCGCAACACATCATTACTACCCAAGTTACAAGAATGTTGAGATCCAACATTACCTTTGTGACTACTAATTGTGACTCTCACAATATGTGACAATGTCCTTCTATCCTTGACATCTAGATTGATGAATTGGGGCATAGACCGTGTCATCCTCTAATCAATCTATGTCTTGAACCCCAAGTAGACTCACTCTAATCAAATGAGCTCAATATCTCATATTGACTCATTTGAGCATGATCATGCACTTAATGGTCTCACTCTATCAAGAATCATGATGTCACTCCCGTCATATAGGAGGGATAGATCCCATTTACATCACTCACATCCTTCCGCATAATTTGTTATATATCCAGTAATCGCCTTTATAGTCCGCCCAGTTACGGGTGACGTTTGACGAAGTCAAAGTATGCAACTCCTTATGTAGGGAACTATGGTGACTTCAGGTCCAAGGACTGATAGTCATACTAATAGTCATATGAGAAAGTATATGACACTCATATAACGATCCATGATACTTTCTCATGGCGGGTCATTCAGTATACATTCTCCAATGCATACTCATGTGTCAACTTGATATCTCTATATCTATGACTTGTGAGATCAAGTCATCGAGTTGACCTACATGCTAGTCTCATCGCATTAACATTGCCCTTGAATGTTAATACTTGACTAGGAATGATTAAGAGTAGTGTTCTCTATATCATCTCACTATCAATTCAACCAATTGATTGATAGAGATAAGAACCTTCTACTCAAGGACGCTATTATATTTAGTTATTTGGCATTAATACAAGTAAGTATAATAACCATAAAGAAATGCCTTTATTAATATATAGGAATATGATACATCGAGTCCATACAACAATCATCATATGATTGGCTCTAGGGCTCTAACTAACAAACTTCTATAATCAAATGGTGGAAAGTAAAGTATATTCAAGGAGAGGGTAGAGCACAACTATTAGGAGAAATATATGGCGACGTAGATATAACATAGGATAAGGTATTAAATTTGAAAATGGTGGTCAAGAGCATAGTTGGCGAGCCAAGAGGACGGACACTACTAAATCAGGAATCTTAGTGGTGAAATGAGGAAGTATAGGAGAAAGTGATGGAAAAATAACAACCTATGTAAGTTATTGTAACTTGTAAGAATGAAGAAAACTTATAAAATTATATAGTAGCTAAGAAAGATGTCAAGGAGTAGTGAGTGAAGCTAAGAAGCTAAGAATACAACTTTTAAACGCTTGTATCAACAACTTCATTTAAAAGAAGGGGAAAGAGACATGTATACAATAGTTAAAGCAAGAGGAAAACAAAGAATCTTACCCAAATAACATGTATTTAAGATGAATTAAGTAGGATATTAGTGAAGGATGAGGAAATAAAGGAGCGATAGAAGAGGTATTTTTATTAACTTTTTAATGATGATTTAGGAGACCAACTTAGCTCAGCTTTGGAGAAAACTTAACCACCCAATATAAGTTAGTAATATTAAATACATTCCTCATATAATATTTTAGTAGAAGGAAAATATGCATAACTTCTACAATCAAATGGTGGAAAGTAAAGTATATTCAAGCAGAGGGTAGAGCACAACTATTAGGAGAAATATAGGGCGACGTGACATAGGATAAGGTATTAAATTTGAAAATGGTGGCCAAGAGCATAGTCGGCAAGCCAAGAGGACAAACATTACTAAATCATGAATCTTAGTGGTGAAATGAGGAAGTATAGAAGAAAGTGATGGAAAAACAAACAACCTATATAAGTTATTGTAACTTGTAAGAATGAAGAAAACTTATAAAATTATATAGTAGCTAAGAAAGATGTCAAGGAGTAGTGAGTGAAGCTAAGAAGCTAAGAATAAAACTTTTAAACGCTTGTATTAACAACTTCATATAAAAGAAGGGGAAAGAAACATGTATACAATAGTTAAAGCAAGAGGAAAATAAAGGATCTTACCCAAATAACATGTATTAAAGATGAATCAAGTAGGATATTAGTGAAGGATGACGAAATAAAGGAGCGATAGAAGAGATATTTTTATTAACTTTTTAATGATGATTTAGGAGACCAACTTAGCTTAGAAAATTTAAGAAGGTCAAATTAATATAAAAATTTAAATTTTTATTAGAGAATTCAAATTTTAGAAGTAGAATAGATATAAATGATTCAAAATAAAAAAAATGATTGGATTGAATGATATTCCAATAGAGATATGAAACTGTCTAGAAAAGCAAAGTATTGAATGACTTGCGAAGATATTCATCTTGATATCAAATTGAAAAAATTCCAGAATAATGGACGTTAAGTACTTAATTCTCCTATTTAAAAATAAAGGAGATGAATATAATTTTGCAAATTATAGAGACATTAAATTAATGAGTCATGTTATGAAACCTTTGGAAAGAGTTGGAAAAATTTACCATTGTGTCAAGGCTCCCTTTCAGTTGGAAAAAGATTAAGTTGACCAAAAATCAATTTGGTTTCATTTTTGAAAGGTTGACAATAGAAGCTATATATTTTCTCAGACAACTAATTGAAAATATCGGAAAAGGAAGAGAGACTTACACATGATATTCATTGATTTAAAAAAAGTTTATGGAAATTATGTGTAGAATTCTAGAAAAGAAAGATATTAGTATAATGTATATTTAAACAACTAAGGATATGTACGAAGATGTAACCACAAGTGAGAATTCGAAATGCCTACACTTTTGAGATGTCGAGTTTAGCACACATCTATGGTTGATTTTCCTATTCATCCTTGGGAAGGTCTCCAGCCATACCATATAACAAAAAGCCAAGATATACCACTGAAATTGTGCTCTTCCTTCAAAGCAAAGCATCACAAAACTCCTTTGAATGGATGCCATAACCATTGCTTGGAAATGGACATTATTGTTTGATACACTTCCGAAAAAAGGGATTAATTATGTTACTACCCATTAATTTGGAATCTTTTTCCTTTATTTAGCTATTCCCTTTATTTTCTCTAGAATAAATTATTTCCATTTTCTTTCTAGAATTAATTATGTTATTGTTGACAAGAAATCCTCTTCCATCCTTAAACTAATCACCTTTTGAGTCTGTTTTGTATTAAGCAAATAAATACAAATAACAGTTATTGCCTTTGGATTTGGAGGCCAATCGCCTAATATGATCTTTCCTCTCTCTCTCTCTCTCTCTCTCTAGCTTACCTTGTGATAAGATCTAAGTCTCTACTATCAAAGCCACCGACCTCTCCACTACTATCCTCTACTGCACATCCCCTCCTATTGTTATTGTTCCTCTCACTTCTACCAATAACAAATCACATTCAAAGTGATCAATGCCTCATGCCACAATCTCTTCAATGAGTTCCATTTTATAATTCTTTGATTTTAGTTTTCTTTAGTTATTTACTGTTATATAAAATAAAAAATTAAAAGAAGAAATTCTATTCCAAGACAATGGCAGGAGGTTTCTAACTAGATGCAGATTGGATTGTAGAATTTGAAGTTTGAAAATAAATTTTTGGAACATTAAGAGTTCTCTAGTAATCATCTATATTTTTTGGATTGGGTTGGAGTACCCATTATGAGTGTGGATCCATATGTTTGACATACTATTTCTAATTGTGCTGTAGTGCTTAGATTCTAATTACCTTGTCATTATTTTCTTGTGCATGACCATTGTGATGGTTTTTTAATATATTCTCATAATTCATACTGGTACAGGTGTGGTGCTCATCAATCTGGGGATTTGGGTACAAGGGTATCACTTGATGGAATTCTTGGTTTTGGCCAGTCAAATTCATCCATGATCTCACAGCTTGCTGCTTCTGGTAAATCTGGCAGGATATTTGCTCACTGTTTAGATACAGTAAATGGAGGTGGAATTTTTATCATAGGACATGTAGTAGAGCCTAAAGTGAAGACAACACCTTTGGTACCTGCGCAGTATGTTATTCTAGACCTGGTCGAACTATTAGATTTTCTTCTTTATTCTATCTTAAGCTTTTACAGTTATTGTGACTCCATTTTACATTTCATTGGTGCTAATCTTAGCATCAACATGCTAAGTATGGAAAAGGATATTATCTAATATTGACTTCCATGTTAAGATAAAATGTTGACTGACAAAAAGTAATGTCATTCATTCTAATTATGGTTTCTTGAATGTTTATAGGCGTTATTAACATTTTCAATTTAAATGAACTATAGGCAAGCTTCAGTTCAAAGTTGAATAAATAGAAAATTGCTTAGCTGACTTTTTGTACATTATGGATAGCAATTCCCAACATATCCCTTTTGGCTAAAACATGTGTGCTGATTTGCTATGGCTCTAATACAAGACATGCTGACATCATTGTTCTAAGGGAGAAAACAAGTTGAAAATCCACATACAATTAGCTCAAACTGTTCATGCAATATTATAAGGCATATAAATCTGGCTATTGTGTTAGAAGGTACAACTTAAGTGTGGTTTTTCAGTTGTCCTTTTAATTTTTGACCAAATTCAACACAGATTATAACAAAGCTATTCATCAATACATGTCCATAGGTGTAGGTATGATCCTTGAATTATGGTAGGATTGAAGACTACTCAGTAGATTTACCTTTATAGGATTATTTGGTGATTGAATACCAAATTTAGAAAATAATAAAATTTCAAAATTAGTTGATAGAGTAAATACATTATTTAATAGGAGATATTTTTCAATACATATATTTACTTAGACAATTGTTGTGGACATCTACGTAATTGAAATGATGGAAACTAGTGTAATCTATGAGGACAATTATTCATGATTTTTAAAAAATGTTTAATTATTTTTCAAGTTCTCCCAATTTTTTTATTTCCCATCTCTCATCTCCTTTTCCTCTTTCTTCTATCCATCCCTACTCTTCCTTGTAATTACTGGTATTGCTAGGGCAATATCTTCATAGGCAGTTTTGCCTACAGGGCATTGGCATCAGCACTAGAAGGGTGAAAGAGGTGAGAGAAAAGATAGAGGAATTGAAAAAGAGGGAGAGTGAGGAAGAGAAATGAGGGAGACTGAGTAGAAAAAAAAAGTAATTTGAACCAAAAAAATCAATGAAAAATAGTTTTGACATCGGACAGAATAACAATTATTCGCTAGTTTGAATAGAGAAATTCCAGGGAAGACATAGGAAATCGCCAAATGCATAGAACTCTTCTCAAGATTTAACTGAATAAAAAGATAACGCCCTAACATCAGCTAAACAAATGTTTAAATAGTCTCAAAACCTTAACGATCCAAAAAAGACAAAAATAACCTTAATAAAAAAGACTAAATTATTCGGATCCTCCAAAAAGGCTTTAAATAATATTTTTTGGGCCTAAGACGGGTCGTTATGGGTTATACCTGGTAACAAATATAGATCTTTGAACGAACTTCAATTTGATATATCAAAGGTTTCGTGATTTAACCCGAGTCAAAAGTTATGACCTCAAAGTCACAGATCCCTGCATCAAGTTCCTTGATTAAATGATGTTGATTGGCTTCTTGGTTAGTTTTCTATCAACCTCCATTTAATTAATTTGATGGATTAATCTGATTATACACTTATTTAAGTTCATATATGTGATTGAAGCAAGAAAAAGTATGCCTATCCAATCACAATGTAGGACATACTTCATGTAAGAAATAATATATAAACTTAGTTTATTGTGTGCATCTATTTGCTTATACTTCAACCAAAGGCGGCCAATGTTGTTCAATATGGAGGATTATAGGTCAAAACGTAGCGTGCTCCAGTTTTAGTTACTGCAAAGGCCATTGATCCATACAATCACACTAAGAATACCATAAATCCCATGTGGAGAATGTTGAAGATTCAAACTCTGTTCTTTAGTTTTTCTAATCAGTAGTTTCAATCCGACTTATGCGCACCAACTGGTCTTTTAGTTTGGTTCCAATTGGTATTAATTTAATATTTCCTTTTCAATTACAGTTGGAGTATTAGACAATATATTTCCCAATATATTATAGTTGTTTGGTTTGGCCAGTTGTCGAAATATAATTAAAATCATTAAAGGAAATTGTGAGAACCTCCTACTTGGTTGTCACTTGTCATTCATCTTTCAAACAATATCAGTGTACCATGAACAATTCCCTAAAATCTTGTGCATCATTGCTATTTTTTTTGTATATATTCATTATTATGATAATTAATATCACTAAAGTATGCAAAATTTTCTCTTTATGCATTTATATCTATAAATTTCAATATACTGTTGTTAGATAGAGATAATGTGATATTGTAATTGGATTTACTTCACTAGCAGTGAATGCCTTAACTCAGAGATTTGGTATCATGGTTTAAAGCTCTTGTGCCATGTTGGGCAATATGGTTGAGACATACCACTATTGTAAATTAACAAATAAATAATCAATGCTCACTTACCGGACTTCTCTTCCATGTTTTTAATGCTACTCATGTTGATGAGTATCATGCCATGCAAACATTTGTCATGCATCTAAAAACTTTATAGATTTGTTTTTAAATTTGGCAGACTTCGCTTCCATCTTTTATTTACTCTCATAATTATTTTTTTTTTAAAGTAAATAGGTTAATAATGACTTCATAGTGTCTTGACTTTGTTTGAATCATAGATTTGTGTCATGAGTTGATGACGACTACTGGGCTCCGAAATTTATCGAATAGAGTAATGCCTCTTAAATGGTTGATTGATCTAGAAGGATCAAGGAAAAACACTCATCTAGAATGAGGGGATGATCTTGTAGAGATCTCCCAGGCATTGTGATATTGTGGATCTTACTCATCACTAAGACGAGGGAATGATTGCTAAGGATCTCTAAAACATTGTGATCTCAAGGATGCTACTCATCAATAAGAGGAATGGATGATCACTAAGGATCTTTTGGTTGTCATGATCCATAAAGGATTCAGTGGAAAATTCATCAGGCTAAGGCGATAGTTGGACTTTCTTTAAGACAAGATTGCTCTGCTATGGTGCTCACAGTGGGTTTAAATTGTCTCTTAGGATGCAAGAACCTCCTATGTTGAATAGTAGTACTCTACATTTTACATATCATTGAACCATTTGCACCTTAGAACTTGCCAAGGAGGAAAGAATGCTCAAGTGAGGATAAGAGAGGAGATGTTAGATTTCTTTAAATTTTGAGTGAAATGAAATGCAAGAGGGGGTCTCCTTTATATGGGTGGAAGGGCACAATAAAGAGACAATTAAATGGATGAGTCTCTTACTAAGTTTAAATTGAATGGCATTAATTTGAATAGAAAGATCAAAATTCAAGAGAAGAGGGTTGCTACTATTGCCACAAACATGCCCATTACATGTTGACTTTGATGTTTAGTCAAACCCAACATAGAGGCCACATGGCCTTTGCTTTGGTCAATTTAACAATTCTTGTGCTCTTGTTCATGGCTCCATGCAATATCCACAAAGCAATACCATGTGTTCGCTATACATGTAGCAATGTGGTTTGCCATGTGGGTAGTGGTGAACCCTCCATACTCGGAATAGCTAGTCATGTCACATGTGCATCTATCTCTCATAAAAGGTAGTCTGGTACACGAAGCTTCCGCCAATGCGGATCCCGGGGAAGAGTCTATTGTATGCAGTCTTACCTTACATTGCAAAAGGTTGTTTTTGAGACTCGAACCACTAGGTCATACGGCTACAACTTTATCATGCATCTATCTCTTATATAAAAAAAATTTTCATTCATTTTGTGTCCTACATGATGTTAGGCTCATGTGCACACTTGGGTTTTGTTCAAAGCTTACACATTGGTGGACTATGCTCACATATGACCTTATGTTCTTGTTTGATCACAAAATGATTTGGATTAAATCCGAAAACAAGTGCTCTATTTTCACCATCACTCAAGTCACTTATTTTAGATTTTATTTTTTTATTCACTTAAGAAATGATTTTACGTACAATGGATTCTTCCCCGAGACCCCGCATGACGAGAGCTTCGTGCACCGGGATGTCTTTTTTTTTTTTAAAGAAATGATTTTATGACAAACTACAAGTGAAATAGATCATCTATGTTTGATGACTTATTTTTAAATAATGGATCCTGCTTAATTGGTTACAAAAAATCAATTCTCATTAGTTAAGAGAAATAAATTAAAGGTGAATAAATAGTTTAAATTCATCTTGAACAAACATTGAAGGAAAAAATGAACCAAAACTCAATTTTCATTTTGAAAAGCATTCATACACTCTTATTTTTAAAAGTAAAAAAGTCTAAGAGAAAGGCAATGAAATGAGTAAAACCAATCTTAGTTCACCTCGACTAGCTTTATCACTTGTTGAGTATTGACATGGGATATTATTTGTAAAATTTTAATTCAATTGACCATCTAAGTGTCATAGTTTTATCTTTTTATATTTTTGAAGTAAATAAAGTAAGTGAAAGGAGATTTTAGGAGAAACTTCTTTGAATTTATTTTGGCATATGCTTAAATGCATGTTAAAGAGTGTCAGCATCATATAATTCTGAAACTGCACCGCTTCTGCTTGGAACTATAACTCTAGCATGGGATAATATTTGAAACCTTAGTATCCATATTTTTTTATTTCTTATATATTTAACAAACTATCTCTTGGACACAGGCCACACTATAATGTTAATATGAAGGGAATTGGAGTGGGTGGAGCTTTCTTACAACTTCCTACTTATTTATTTGACACTGGCGACGGGAAAGGGACCATAATTGATAGCGGAACAACAATGACTTATCTACCAGACGAAGCCTACCAGGCAGTGATGAAAGCAGTAAGATGCTTTCTCTGTAGTTAATTTTCCGCCATTGTACATCTTCAATAGTCACTTTTTATTTCTCTGTAGATATTTTCCAATCATCCGAATTTGAGCTTCCACAACATTCAAGGCTTTCTGTGCTTCCTATATTCTGGAAGGTATGGTAGTTAATATGATGAGCCTACTTTATTGTGATTTAAATTTCACAAGTTAAGCAGTTGACTTTAACTGATAATTTTTGTTTGAGACTTGTTGATCTAAACTTATCTACAGAAGCACAAACCAAACTGGTACTTTTACTTGAATCTGAAATCTCAATAAGAAATTCTTCACCAAAACCATGGTCCTAAAATTAAAAAAAAACAATTTCTAATGGTTCATAGTTGCAGTTCCTATTGTCCATTCCTGGTCTCATATTGATAGAAACATATATGCAGACTATTGATGCAGAAAAGAAATTATACAAATTTATTGACCGAAATGACAAGTGGTCGAGTAAGTAACTAAGGATCAACCATAACAGGAAGTAGAGGTGAGAAATATGAGATAATAACAGGTAATTAATCATGATATATTTTAAAATTAAATTTTGAAGAATGACTAGATGTGATGAAATAAGTGCTGAATCAAAGTTGCTTATTTCTAGCTTGTGTCCCTGAGACATTTTTTTTTGTCAAAGGATTTTATGGACTAAAATAATTTTGAGTACAACATCTCTTAGTACCCAAGATGCTTTTGATTGTGAGCTTTTAATATACAGAGATTAGCAAATGATACTAAACAATATCTGGTTATGCGTGTGACATAAACTATTTTTATTCAGGTAAAGTAGTTTCCAGGTAAGAATTCTGGATCATTTATGTCACTAGCTATTTGTTTATCTTATTGCAGTGTTGATGATGAATTTCCAGATGTTGTATTTCATTTTGAGAACTCACTTTTGCTGAATGTATATCCTCATGATTATCTTTTTCAAAACGGGGTAAGTTGCATATCTCTAGTTTGTGATGCATCTTGAATCTTTATTGTAATTGCAAAATCTATTTGCTTGCTCAAGTATATTGTACATAATATTCTTGTTTCTTCCCTTTCTATTCTCAAAATTTCATTTGACTATAATTCTTCTTAGATTATGGCACACAATACATGAAATAAATGCTCCTAATCACATTGGACATATTATATTTTCTTTTAAGATGCACTTCTTTTTTGTTTTGTTTCAAATATTATGAAAATATTCTGAAAGTTCATGTGTTGTTACTTAAGTGTTTTGTGCTACTCGACTTGAGTCTCTTTTATAACAACTTGTGGAATCATGAGTGCTTATGTCAACTAGAAAACCCTAACTTATAACCATCCCACTTAATAATCTTTTTAATTAACCGCAACTTATAAGGTCCAAGTTTAAATCCCCTAACATATATACCCAATGCCCACTCTCACTTGATGTTGGTTGTCACACATCTTGTAGCCAAAGGTAAGTTTCACTGTCAAAGCCAAAGTCAAAGTCGAAGCCTCCTCTTCATGTATTTTAAGTAAAAATTTTCTTATTCTGCAGTCAATTCCTCCTTCCTTACTTTCAAAACCTCAACCCTTGTCTAAATCGTTGTTGAGCAAGAAGGTCATAACCACCTAGTATCATCATGATTTTGGTTGGTGCCAATTGATCTTGCGAAGTCGAACCATGCCAAATTTTTTTTATCGGTATATTGCAAGTTTTGCTCATGCCTACTGAAATAGTTTGAGACTTAAATTTAACAAGTTAACAATCAATTTGGCTAGGACAATCTTATGTGACAAGAGATTCTACATAACATATACGACCTATAAACAATGGTTATGGTGCGACCTTGTTGCTCTCAGCTTTTTTTTTTTCCTTTGATTCACATGTTGGTCTAATCATGGTTCACCACTTTACAATTACAAATCATTGATTGCTTTGTTAAACCTTCTCCATTCTCCTCCATGCAGCCTACCTCACCTTTGCCCCACTAGCTTCCATGCTCTAGTAGCACTTGTTGTTGTTAGTGTAGCTTTTCTCCTTTGTGTGGTTTGTCATGATGGATTAAGAGATTGGCAATGTGGATCACGTCTCTTCAATTTTTAGATGCACCCTTTTGGATAGTGAAAGCACCTTTTTAGGTTGACATTCCCCTTCAAGTAGAAGCACCATCTTGAGCAGTCTAGGCACTCCCTTAGGTAGCCCACGACTCTCCGATTACTCGACCCACCCTTTGGGTAGTCGAAACACCCTTTCAAGTTAGTTGTGGTTAGTTGTCTCTGATGCATAGATGTTGGGCTTCATCATGCACTCCTTTAGATAATTGACATTGTTAGAACCTACAAGGTGTGCTAGAGAGGGTGAATACTGATTATAACTTACAAGTGTGATTCTATACTGCTCTTGCTATTTATAGCAATGCCACAAACACGATTAGCAACGAAATAAAAACATACATAAAGAAAGAAGGTACAATTGCAAATAATAGTGTTTAATGTGGTTCGCTAGTCTCTTGCATTTTTACTCCATGACCTATCATCTATTGAAAGATTACTCTCTAAAAGTTAATAATTTTCTTCTTGGAACTCTTTCATAGGTGAAGAAACCTCTTACAAGCCCAAGAGTTACAAGGATTATAATAAAAGCTTAAAACACGGTGGAGAAGCTCTGATAAGACAATGAATCTTATTTTCACTAGCCTTGAAGCCCCACCGAACTCTCCTTTTGCAGCCTTCAATCCTATAACGTCTCTTGCTATTTGCCACCTATCAATCGACTGTTCTGCACAATCAGTGGACCAGCCTTTCATGATTGATGGTTGTAATGTAGAACGACTCTTGACTTCTTTCCATCTTAGCTATGAGTCGGCTAGTAACTTACCATCACTTTATTGCTTGCCATCAGTGGACTGCCCAGTCAAATTAGCCACGAATAGAAACATTATGTTACCTTTCATGATTGATGGTTGTAATGAAGAACGACTCTTGACTTCTTTCCAACTTAGCTATGAGTCGGCTAGTAACTTACCATCACTTTATTGCTTGCCATCAGTCGACTGCCCAGTCAACTTAGCCACGAATAGAAATATTATGTTTGCTAGCTCCTTCATCCCAATTGATTGGCCTAATTGAATGCTATTGAAATTATAACTTATTTTCAGTTAAATTAAATATGTCATTATTAATAATTTGATTAACTAAGAATCAAAATTGTAGTGGCACAACATGATACACTTCTAAAATAGTATTGTTGAAACATCAGCATGGCTTCATATTTTAAACCTTGCTAAATCCATACCCTTTCAATGTACTTTTGCAATGCAAATAGGTCCTCCTTTGTGTGAAATTTCTATTAAACTTTAGACACCATTGGGATGGGAAAATGCAATCTGTCAGATCAAATGTACCTTCAAGTCCTTGCAACCCTCTTTGCTCATTCCTAGGTTTCTCACCTAGGCAATACTTAATGGGCTGATGTCAAGTCAAACAATATCTCAAGCCCAAAGTCACTTCCTCCACACATCTAGAGTACATAACAATAAAATTTGTAAAAGTAGTAAACAACAACAATAATAACCAAGTCTTATCTCACTAGGTGGGGTTGGCTATATGGATTCTTTACGCTATTGAGTTCTATCTCCTACTATATCATCATCTATACTTAAATAAATTTTATCTTGTTTTATTATTGCTAACCAAGTCTTTTTTGGTCTTCCTCTTCCTCGTTTGATATGCGTGTTTGTCATAGTTTTACATCGCTTAACTGGAGTATTTATTAGTTATCTAAATACATGTTCGTATCATTTTAAATGTGTCTCTCGGAGTTTTCCTTCAATAGATACAATCTGACTTTTTCTCTAATGCTCTCATTTTTTATTCTGTCCATCCTCGTATATCCACACATCCATCTTAACATTCTCATCTCTGCGACCCTTATCTTCTGCTCATGTACTTGAGTCATAGCCCAACATTCAACTCCATATAATAAAACATGTCTAATTGTGATTTTGTAGAATTTTTCTTTAAGTTTTAGAGGTACTTGCAGTTACATAAAACACTCAACACTCCTCTATTTCAACCATCCTACTTGTGTTCTATATAAGACATGAAACAACCCTTACTACTTACCGTCGACTAAACCATATAATATCAACAATACACTGGCAGGTGATTTACTAGAAACTAAACCATAAACTCCACGCTAGAAGGAAACAACTTTGCATCATATATTTGTCCGAAATTACAAAAAAAATAATAAAACATATCTCCCAAGAAAAAAAAAACATGTGTGATCTCCTACCAAAGCAAGCCAACAAGTAGTCTCCATCTCATACTAATATAACAATTCAAAGGAAAAAGACTAATAACTAGCACTTAGGGTCCCTGGATAGTGTGTGATGCATTCAACCCCATCTCCTCGGCTACTCTGCCTTCGTGTCCCCTATCACATTCGGGATGACATCTTCCTCATCTGCAATCATAATAGGATGAGTCCATAGACCCAGCAAGCTTAATCCACTAGTAGGTATATGACATAAGCAACGAATTGGAGCGAAAAGTATGTAGCATACCATAGACATTTACTATACATGAATGTAAACATAAGGTTAGCTGAAAAGAAGAACGCTGGAGAACATGGAGCATGATCATGACAACATATAAAAGCAAACATCATAGGTATAACCTAATAAACATGTACTTAAGGGAACTTAGTGGTAACCATCATTCGAGCCTATTCAGTTGATTCATGATCAAAACTCCAGAGGTACCTGTTAGGAGACTTATATTTATATGGCTTAGGTCAACATATTTCATGTTATCACATTTGTATGGAAGAGCCCTCCCCAGAGCTCATCCCGGAGCACTCATCCCATACTGTTACCTTACATACCCTTAAGCGTCCAATCATCATAAATAAAAATAAACAAACATAACTCAATGCATATTATAGATTGCAAGTAAACATGCATAGTCTTATATTGTCTCTCATAAAGAACCCAACTCAAAACTTCAAGCAGTGCATTTACCATCTAAATATTATAAGAAATCAATGAAAACATCCAAGTATCATAAGGGAACAATGAAACCTCTAAGTATCATAGAGGAACAACGAAATCATCTACCTAAAACACCTAAGCCACACCCATTCCTATTCCTTTAGATCTGTCCAATATTTTCACAGTTAACACAAAAGGTGAAAGCACAATGACAAACCACCTTTAAACACTTCGGATCTATTCGAAAATTCGACTACCAACACAAGAAATAAAAGCACCCTGAAAGCCATTTTAACCACTTCAAAATTGTCCGAGAATGCCACAACCAATACAAGAGATCAAGGCACAATGAATAGCCATCTTAAATGCTCTAAATCTGTCCGGAATACCACAGCCAACACAAGAACTAAAAGCACGACGAAAACAATTCAACACCTTCGAATCTGTCCAAACAAACGTGAAGCCATCAAAAGAAATGAAAACCCCTTTGGAATCACATTTCAGCTTATTAAATCGATTCACCATAAACCACAACCACTCTGTCAATTCGGTCGTCATTCGATGAAACATTTCAAAAGAGCAAATCTAGAACCCAAACTGTTTATAAGCTCTCAAATCTATTCAAGCAGATCAAATTCCCTACGGAAGAACGAAGCAACATCGGAAAAGAAACAATCGCGAACTCCACAAATCCGGAATCGAAAGCCAACATGAAACTACATGAAAAATTAGAGGATTTCTTCGAAACCGTTTTGCACACCTACTCCTATTCCTTTCCCCGAAAATCCATACCAACTAGAGGAATTATACTTGCCTTTTCCTCTTCTTGTGCCACTGATGAGAACCCTAGCCCACGGGATGACGCACCGACAGTGAAGGGTGGTCACGGATGTCTGCTCCTTGTGGCGTCATCCATCGAGGTGGCGGCGGATGTCTGCTCCTTGTGGTGTCATCCACCGAGGAGGTCGCTGGGGCTTAGGGCATAGGGTGCGGGGGTTGCGTCGACGGAGAGGAGAATCGGTGAGGGGTGAGAGGGCGGAATGACTTTAGGCAATTAAAACTTAGGGTTTAGTTTTAAACTTAGGTTTATATACTTAATCAATTCCTAACTTTAATTAGCTATTTCAAACCGACTTTATCTTTTACCCATTTACACTCCTTAAAATATAAAATGATTCCTTTAAAATCAAATTTTTTTTCGAGTAAATACCATAAATTCATATAAATGTATTTCTTGATAAATTATCCGTTGGAATATATTTATTTTTCTTAAAATAATTTAATTATATCAAATGTTAATTATTTACATCTTTATTTATATTCTTGGTATATTACATTCTCAATTTGGTCCCCAAATTACTACTCAAACTGCAGTATTATGATAGTTTCATCTAAAGGTACACCCTCATACTAATCCAATACTAGTCCTGATAAAGAAACCTTGTAAATGGATCGCCTTGAAATTCAGCTTGGGGAAGGGTATTGACGCCACACTCAAGCAAGATGAGAAGGTGAGTGATAAGTCATGGAGTTTTGATCGCCACAAGTTGCCTTGATAAGATCGAAATTAGTTCTTTGCCTAAGAACAAGAAGGAAGCTCTCACAAAAGATAAACTCAAATTTTCATTCAAACTTACATGATTTGTCATACAAGAGTTCTCCTATTTAACATCCCTTAAGATCCACTATGCACTAATTATGCAATAAATATCATGCTTGCATGCATGAGTTTTATTATCCACTAATGCAACCACTAATCCCTAATACTAGCTTAATGCAACCATGCATGAATGGTATTTGTTATAGTAGCTTAGGAACTCTCAAAAATGCATTAAAAACCCACAAAGGACATCAAAAATCACTTTAGAAAAACCCCCCATGCATGCACACCAAAATGGTCCTCATGTTGGTCCAATTTCACTTTCAAATTGAAGGAATGTGATCCACTTAGTTGTTGCCTCCATTGTGCATTGATCCTCCTTTTCCTTGAGCCTCATTATTAAGTCTTCCAAAGCTTGCTTCATTCTCTTAGTCTTGGACCTTGTCATGGGTCCCCCAATTCCCTTCAATGCCTCTTCTTGGCTCACATCATTCCCTCCTTCGTTAGGTGAATTCGTCCTCGAATTTAGGTCTTCATCTCCTACATCAAAAGGACTCAAATCAGCCACATTAAATGTTGCACTAACACCATACTCACCGGGCAAATCAATTTTGTAAGCATTGTCATTAATTCTTTCCAACACTTGGAATGGTCCATCTCCTCTTGGTTGAAGCTTTGATTTCCTTTGGGTAGGAAACCGTTCCTTCCTCATATGAACCCACACCCAATCACCGGGTTCAAGGACCACTCTTTTTCTCCCTTTATTGGCTCGATTTGCATATTGCTCCATTTTCTTCTCAATTTGAGTTTTAACTTGCTCATGAAGCTTCTTCACATATTCTGCCTTTATTTTACCATCCTTGTGAACTAAAGAAGAAGTGTTAGGTAAAGGAAGCAAATCAAGAGGTGTTAGTGGATTGAACCCATAAACAATCTCAAAAGGAGAAAATTGAGTAGTAGAATGGACCACCCTATTATAAGTAAATTCAACATGAGGTAAACATTCTTCCCAAGACTTAATGTTCTTCTTAATAATTGCTCTAAGAAGAGTAGAAAGTGTCCTATTTACCACCTCAATCTGGCCGTCAGTTTGTGGGTGGCATGTGGTGGAGAAAAGAAGCTTTGTTCCCAGCTTGTTCCATAAGGTCCTCCAAAAATGGCCAAAAAATTTGGTGTCACGATCTGAAACAATGCTCCTAGGCATGCCATGAAGTCTTACCACCTCTTTGAAAAACAAATCTGCCACATGAGTTGCATCATCCACCTTGTGGCAAGGTATGAAGTGTGCCATCTTGGAGAATCTATCAACTACCACAAAAATGGAGTCCTTACCTTTTTGAGTACGTGGTAGCCCTAAAACAAAATCCATAGACAAGTCAGTCCAAGGAAAATTAGGAATAGGCAAAGGCGTGTAAAGTCCATGAGGTAATGCCTTAGATTTTGCTTTTCTACACACAATGCACCGTGCACAAAATTTCTGCACATCGTGTTTCATGTGTGGCCAATGAAAATGTTCAAGCAGCATTTCTAAGGTCTTTTGAACCCCAAAGTGTCCCATTAAACCCCCCTCATGTGCTTCCCTAACTAGCAATTTATGCATCGATCCTCTAGGCACACAAAGTCTGTTATTCTTAAACAAGTAGTTGTCATGCCTAACAAACCCATTTTGTGATTTCTTTTCACATGCAGCATATAATTGGGAAAACTCATTATCATGTACATACAATTCCTTAATATGTTCAAAGCCAAGCAATTTAGTTTCAAGTGTAGCTAACAAATTATACCTTTTTGAAAGTGCATCTGCTACAACATTTACCTTTCCTTGCTTATGCTTAATCACATAAGGAAATTGTTCAAGAAATTCGACCCATTTGGCATGCCTTTTGTTGAGCTTCCCTTGCCCTTTCAAATACCTCAAAGATTCATGATCACTATGAATGATAAATTCTTTAGGCAAAAGATAATGCTGCCATGTTTGCAATGCTCTAACAAGGGCATACAATTCTATGTCATAAGTGGAATAGTTGAGGGTGACACCACTTAATTTCTCACTAAAATATGCAATGGGATGCCCATCTTGAAGTAAAACAACCCCAATACCCACATGAGATGTATCACATTCAATTTCAAATGATTTGGAAAAATCAGGTAAAGCAAGAATGGGTGCATGTGTGAGTTTATCCTTAAGTGTTTGAAATGCATTTTCTTGATTCTCTCTCCATCTAAAACCCATATTTTTCTTAACAATTTCATTTAGGGGTGCTGCCACTTGCTGAAATCCTTCACAAACCGCCTATAGAAACTTGCCAACCCATGGAAGCTCCTAACCTTACTCACAGTTTTAGGAGTTGGCCAATCTAACTTTCCCTTCATCAACCTGCACTCCTTTAGAACTAATGACAAAACCAAGAAAAACCACATGATTAGTGCAAAAAGAACACTTTTCCAAGTTAGCATATAGTTTTTCCTTTCTAAGGACATGCAAGATAGATTGGAGATGTGTAATATGTTCAACAAAACTCTTGGAATATACCAAAATATCATCGAAGTATACTACCACAAATTTTCCAAGAAATTCTCGTAAGACATGGTTCATAAGCCTCATAAAAGTGCTTGGTGCATTAGTTAACCCAAAAGGCATTACCAACCATTCATACAATCCATATTTGGTTTTGAAAGCTGTTTTCCATTCATCCCCTTCCCTTATCCTAATTTGATGGTACCCACTTTTTAAATCAATTTTAGAAAAGAAGCAAGCACCATGCAATTCATCAAGCAAATCATCAAGTCTAGGGATTGGATGTCTATACCGAATTGTAATGTTGTTGATGGCTCTACAGTCAGTGCACATCCTCCATGTTCCATCCTTTTTAGGCACCAAAATTACGGGTACAGCACAAGGACTTAAACTTTCTCTAACCCATCCTTTTTGCAATAACTCCTCCACTTGATTTTGTATCTCCTTTGTTTCTTGAGGGTTGCTCCTATAAGCTGGCCTATTGGGCAAAGAAGCGCCAGGAATAAGGTCTATTTGGTGTTCAATTCCCCTCATTGGTGGCAATCCGTGAGGTGCTTCCTTGGGAAACACATCTTCAAAATCTTGCAAAATAACAACAACTTCACTAGGCAAAGAGTTAGTATTAGATTCCAAGCAAGTTTCCTTGCACAAAAGAAGAAATATTGGTTGCCTTGTCAAATAAGCTTTCTTCACCTCACTTACTCTTGTAAACAAATTTTCTATTTTTCTCTCTTTCTTTTCCTCATTCTTTCTTTTCTTTTGAATTTTGTCCTCAAAATCAAGTATTTTCTTTTGCACACACTCTTTCTTTTTCTTATGCTCTCGCTCTTCTTTTTCTCCTTTTTCTCTCATTTTTATTTGATCCTCACAAACCTCCCTAGGTGATAATGGTACAAGTGTAACTTTGCGAGAATTGTGGACAAAAGAGAACTTGTTGGAGAATCCATCATGGTGAGCTCGCCTATCAAACTGCCAAGGTCTTCCAAGAAGAATGTGGCTTGCCTCCATAGGTACAATATCACATAGAACTTGATCTTCATATTTGCCAATGGAGAAATTAATCAACACTTGCTGGTTCACTACCAATTCACCACTATTACTTAGCCATTGGAGTTTATATGGTCTTGCATGTGGTGTAGTCTTGAGGTTGAGTTTGGTGACCAACCTAGTGCTTGCCACATTGGTGCAACTTCCACCATCAATGATCATAGAGCATGTCTTTCCTTGAATAAGGCAGCGGGTATGAAAAATATTTTCTCTTTGGTCCTCCTCATGCTCCTTGGCTTGGCTTCCCAATAATCTCCTAACCACCAAGAGATCTCCATCTTGCGCATAGGCTGCTCCATCATTTTCTTCATCGCTTGAGGAAGAGGAATGAGAAGAAATTTCTTCACTAGAGATACTCCCATTATCCCTCACCACCATAGTCTTCTTATTCGGGCATTCGGATGCAATATGACCTTTTCCCAAACACCTAAAACACTTGATATCCCTACTCTTAGAAGTGGAAGAAGAGGTAGTAGGAATAGGCTTCTTAATGCTTGCTTCCTCCTTAGAATTTGAAGAAGAACCCTCCTTCTTTGGCTTGTCCTTCCAACTTGAAGAGTAGTTTGGAGAAGATGATTTCTTCATAATGCCCTTTCTCTTTAATTGTTGCTCTATTTTCATTGCTTGATGCACTAAGTCGTCAAGCTCCACATAATGTTGTAACTCCACAATGTCTCCAATGTCTCGGTTTAGGCCATGGAGAAACCGAGCCATGGTAGCTTCCCTATCCTCCACAATATTGGCCCTAATCAAAGCCACCTCCATCTCCTTGTAGTAATCATCCACACTCCTACTCCCTTGGGTGAGTCTTTGCAATTTGTTGTGCAATTCCCTATGATAGTGGGAAGGCACAAATCTCCTTCTCATCAAAGTCTTCATTTCGTCCCAAGTGTTGATAGGATGCTCTCCATACCTTCTTCTCTCCTTTTGCAATTGATCCCACCAAATTAAGGCATAATCGGTGAATTCAAGGGCAGCCACCTTTACTTTCTTTGCATCATTGTAATTGTGGCATGAGAAAATTTGTTCTATTTTCATCTCCCATGCAAGATATGTTTCAGGATCATTCCTCCCTTGGAAGGAAGGTATCTGGACTTTCACACCTCCTAGATCATCTTCTCGTCTATGGTCTCTACCTCCTCTTTCACGTCTTCTTCCTCCTTCATGCCTCCTTCTTTCTCTTGGTGAATCATAGAATGGTTCACTTTGACGAAATTCTTCATGATTAGAATTGCCCCCACGGTTCGAAACTTTTTCTCCTTCAAGTCGGTCCATCCTTTCGTGTATTTCTTCAAGTTGTCTTTGAAGTATTCTCTCAAATTGTTGAGTAAGTGCCTCCATTTGAAGCCTATTAAGATCTCGCCTAGGGGAATTAGGTGATTTTTCCCCACTTATGCTTGCAACAAAAGAAGATGACAAGGAAAGTTACAAAAGAAATGTTAAACGTACCTCACCACTCTACTCACGTGGTTGCACTCAGATTTATCCACTCAGCTTCCTTTATAAGCTCTTAAGGAAAGAACCTTATCAATGTCTTTCTCAAGACAGCAAGTAGACAATCAAGTGAGCAAGAAACCAACAAGAGAAATATGAGTAAAACAAGAGAAATAAACGGATAAAACGAGAAATTCAGCAACGATCAAGAGCAATGAAAGGAATATCTTTTGAATTCAGATTTCACAAAGAAAGAATATTGAGTCATTTCAATTCACAAATCCTCCTTTTTTTTATATATTATTTTTATTTTTTTTTCAATCAGAAATCAATGACTAATGATTCCTTTTTTTTTTCGAATTTTCCTTTTTTTTTTTTTTTTTTTTAAGTTGAGGACCCAAATAGTGAATAGAAATTTGCGACAGATAGGGATGGAGAGATCGACAAAGATGGACAAGAACAAAGATGAAAACAAAATACAAACCTGAAAATCAAGGAGCCAAGGCTCTGATACCAAATGATAAAGAAACCTTGTAAATGGATCGCCTTGAAATTCAGCTTGGGGAAGGGTATTGACGCCACACTCAAGCAAGATGAGAAGGTGAGTGATAAGTCATGGAGTTTTGATCGTCACAAGTTGCCTTGATAAGATCGAAATTAGTTCTTTGCCTAAGAACAAGAAGGAAGCTCTCACAAAAGATAAACTCAAATTTTCATTCAAACTTACATGATTTGTCATACAAGAGTTCTCCTATTTAACATCCCTTAAGATCCACTATGCACTAATTATGCAATAAATATCATGCTTGCATGCATGAGTTTTATTATCCACTTAATGCAACCATGCATGAATGGTATTTGTTATAGTATCTTAGGAACTCTCAAAAATGCATTAAAAACCCACAAAGGACATCAAAAGTCACTTTAGAAAAACCCCCCATGCATGCACACGAAAATGGTCCTCATGTTGGTCCAATTTCACTTTCAAATTGAAGGAATGTGATCCACTTAGTTGTTGCCTCCATTGTGCATTGATCCTCCTTTTCCTTGAGCCTCATTATTAAGTCTTCCAAAGCTTGCTTCATTCTCTTAGTCTTGGACCTTGTCATGGGTCCCCCAATTCCCTTCAATGCCTCTTCTTGGCTCACATCAAGTCCATTCTAATAGCATGGGAGGTTCTAACTATTAGAGAATAGGAGCTCCTTATAACTATTTAGTGATCCATTCTAAGATGAAGAATCACTACTCTATGGGTTACGAGCCAACCTGTTGTAGCTACACCCATATTACCGTCTAGTTAATTGTGGTGAATAAAATCCATAAGGTATAAATGATCTTCTAGCCATCTTTGATGCCCATCTCGCATGCTTCAAGTAAGTCCTCCAGTTAGCGAATGGTGCGCTCTGCCCGTTAGTCCATCTGAACTTATTCACAAAATAAAGTTTTGTGCACATGACTCGTTGGACACTCCACCAAGTAATCCAAAAAGTCAGTCTAGCGGGCCAATTGGTCAAACTTGGTTAATCGGTCAATGATCATCCAACTCGAATCCTGTACCCTCCAAAACCCATCGTACTATGTTTACCCTTGTTCTACTTAGGTACAAAGTTTTCCAAAGTAAATCTACCGGCGGATTATGAGCTCACTACGCTTCCCCTATCACTCTGATTCACTTGAATCCATTCTAGCAATTTTTTTTTAACCATTGAAATTCTTCCATAATATTAATAGGTTTATATTGGGAACGAAAGCAGACATATACAAAAATGCTTAGCGTAGCGTAGTAGTTTTTTAGAAAAATAGCATGTTTAACCTACTGTAGTAGTTTCAGAAAGAACAATGGGATAACCATGTACTGCACACAATTAGATTTAAGGAAACAAAACTATTCTGAGGAGCAATTCAAATATGCAAGGTCAGTGATGCCCAAATTAACAACAACTCATAGATATTGACAATGAATGCATATCTAAAGATTTATTAGTGAAATCCATGAATAAAATGGACGGAAATAGGGTAGGTTGCAACATGACACGTTAGCCTAGACAAATAATATGTGAAGATGACATCAGCTAACTCCTATCAGCCGAACATCTTGATACATAGAAGAAATACTTAACCAAAAACAGTAGTTATTTGTGCAGTAATTTGACTGCAAACGTAATCAAAATGGCAAATTACACAAACTCTGGTAAAGTCAAAGAAAGATGTCAAAAAATCCCATAATGGTATTTACTTGAAAATACACTATGAAAAATGAGCAGTACACCGCATTGAACCAAAGATGTTGGAAAGAACTTCCGTACACAATAAAAACGGAAAATAAATCAGTCACTTCCATTCTTCATTTTCTTTAGTTTTTCTTTTCCTTGTTGACAAGGTATTCACAGAAAAAGGAGGCAACATAAGACACCTTATAGTTCAAAACCCACATGAGCTATACCCTACCAATTTTACTCTGGCTTTGATTAGATATTGATGAGGGTTTCCTCTAGATAGGATGGTGGAAACTTCACTTGATGCCCCTGTTCCGGTGAGAAAACTTTTGTGCGAATTTCTCTTTCTACCTAAAGATCGCTCATTCTTAATTCATATTGAAATGAAAGCTACTTGAAGCTTGATTCTTGCAGAAACGATTAGTTGCTTGGTTTAGTTCTGATGAATATGGTTTTAGAGGAAATTCAATACTGGAAATGGGAGATGGGCAGATTTTGCTTGGTGGTCTTAAATTAATAATTTTGTATTTTGAGAACATATCTTTGTTGCAAATAAGCCGACAATCGAAATGAAGTCAAACCAGGGGTTGTAGAAGCAACCCAATGGTCAAAGGAGAAATTGTAAGGTTCTCAACGGAAACAGGCCCCTTAATTTTGCTCTTTTAAATCCAACAGGATCTTGTTCAATCTGATTACACCATTGAGTTTAATTGAAGGACCTGAGTTGTCTTATCTATTTGGGATGATATCCACAAAGGTCCTCTTTTTCTTTATGAAAATATGGAATATGGGATATCAGCTAATACAAAATCTTTGTAGGAGGGCTCCTATTAGTGTAACAAAACGGAGTTGTACCTTATACACTTCTGCTGGCAGCAGCACTCTAATGATGACAAGATTTACATGTATAATTTTTTGATTAGTGTCTATTGGAACAAGTAAAAATCATAGAATCTGAAAGGATGACAAATTGCAAATTGAAAACATATTATTGATGAGGAAGCTATAGAGACTAAAAAAGAGAGAACACAGAGATGTTGTACAACCCAAAATATTCATGCCAAGATGCAATGATTTGTTTAAAAAAAAAAATTGGAGAAGTTGACGTTGACCAGTTTGTTATTTATGATCTAGACATGCTTCATACAACTTTCATATCTGACATACTACATACCACTTTCATATCATCACTATAATGGTTAAGCATATTATCAACTTTCTTGAGTAATCTAATAATTTATAAATTTCTGTTGTGTTAATTGTAGTTGTAGAATTCTGAATTTTATTTTGATGTTGTCTGTCTTTCGATCATTCAATTTTTCGTTTGTTAGCAAGAGCTTATTCAGCAAATAAATGAAGCTATGTGATTCTTTTATTGTTCACAATTTTAGTTTTGTTAAATAGGAAAGTGGTGTTGTTTAAGTAGTTGTGCTTTGATCTTTATTTAGCTTCTTTCAACATGTTTTGCCTAGATTTCCCAAGATAGATTTCAGATATCAGGGTTCCTGTTCTCCACCATTGGTTTCTGCTAAACAAGAATACTGCTCCAAAGCTACAAAACTACCTGTTTCCCTACAAAAAGATCATCCTAAATGCCATGTGATGGTATGTATAATGATAAACTAATGCAAAGATCCAATGTGAATTAAAAGAACATTCAAGCAAACAACCCATTTACCCTATGTTTGATGACCATTGAAAAGTTGGATTACCAGAAAGCTCTAAACCAGAACATTAACAAATAGCCATATATTAACTTTGGGTTGCATGATAAAATAAACCAGTTTAAGTAGTAGATAGACTAATTTATGTTTTTTTTTTTGCCATTTTCATTCAACAGAATTAATCTTACCTGGTGGATACCGGTTCCAATCAAGAACAAAGACCAAAACTAGCTGCACAAATTAGACCATCTTTATTGTTATGCTTAGTTGACCTTAATAAAATCTCATGCCTTCAGTACCATTATTTTAAATATACATTTATTTCATAGAGCAGCTAGAGAGATGATCAAACTAGAGAGATGATCAAGATATGCTGACTAAGGGATCCATTTATATCACTAATGTTGGCAAAGTAATGATAGCTAAGATACTAAAATTTTATAGCTTCCAGTAAAGAACCAAAGAACAATCTGACTCAAACAAGTTAGACCATATTATTGTGATGCTTAGCTGAAGTCCTCATAGATAAGTAGCCGAAAATCTCAGAATAATGAAAGTAATACTGACCTATCTAGTGATTATAGCCATTGTGACTTCTATCATTTAAACATTGTAAGGAAATTGCTATAAAATATTAGTTTACATTACACACACCTAGGTGACCTAAAAGTTCCAAGAAATGTTATGAACCTCAGTAACATTTAATAAAGAAATGTAGAAGTGGAGGTGCTCGGCCTTTATAATTTTAGATGTTCCTATCAAGTTCCTGTCCCAACATACCTTCATCATTACCTCACATATGCAATGCATGTTTATATATTCATGTCATAGCTAAATTACATAATTAAATTTAGGACTAAAATTTTAAAGATAAATCTTATAAACTTGAAGGTGGAAATATCCGAGTCCTCGATGAGATTGCATGCACACCTGTCCTTTGAAAACGACCGCTCTGATACCAACTGAAACGACCCTTACTACTTATCGTTGGCTGAACATACAATATCAACAATACATTGGCAGGTGATTTACTAGAAACTAAACCATAAATTCCACACGGGAAGGAAACAACTTTGCATCATATATTTGTCTGAAATTACAAAAACAAATAAGAAAACATACCTCTCAAGAAAAAAGAAAACATGTGTGATCTCCTACCAATGCAAGCCAACAAGTAGTCTCCATCTCATACTAATATAACAATTCAAAGGAAAAAGACTAATAACTAGCACTTAGGGTCCCTGGACAGTGTGTGATGCATTCAACCCCATCTCCTCGGCTACTCTGCCTTCGTGTCCCCTATCACATTCGGGATGACATCTTCCTCATCTGCAATCATAATAGGATGAGTCCATAGACCCAGCAAGCTTAATCCACTAGTAGGTATATGACATAAGCAACGAATTGGAGCGAAAAGTATGTAGCATACCATAGACATTTACTATACATGAATGTAAACATAAGGTTAGCTGAAAAGAAGAACGCTGGAGAACATGGAGCATGATCATGACAACATATAAAAGCAAACATCATAGGTATAACCTAATAAACATGTACTTAAGGGAACTTAGTGGTAACCATCATTCGAGCCTATTCAGTTGATTCATGATCAAAACTCCAGAGGTACCTGTTAGGAGACTTATATTCATATGGCTTAGGTCAACATATTTCATGTTATCACATTTGTATGGAAGAGCCCTCCCCGGAGTTCATCCCGGAGCACTCATCCCGTACTGTTACCTTACATACCCTTAAGCGTCCAATCATCATAAATAAAAATAAACAAACATAACTCAATGCATATTATAGATTGCAAGTAAACATGCATGGTCTTATATTGTCTCTCATAAAGAACCCAACTCAAAACTTCAAGCAGTGCATTTACCATCTAAATATTATAAGAAATCAATGAAAACATCCAAGTATCATAAGGGGACAATGAAACCTCTAAGTATCATAGAGGAACGAAATCATCTACCTAAAACACCTAAGCCACACCCATTCCTATTCCTTCAGATCTGTCCAATATTTTCACAGTTAACACAAAAGGTGAAAGCACAATGACAAACCACCTTTAAACACTTCGGATCTATTCGAAAATTCGACTACCAACACAAGAAATAAAAGCACCCTGAAAGCCATTTTAACCACTTCAAAATTGTCCAAGAATACCACAACCAACACAAGAGATCAAGGCACAATGAATAGCCATCTTAAATGCTCTAAATCTGTCCGGAATACCACAGCCAACACAAGAACTAAGAGCACGACGAAAACAATTCAACACCTTCGAATCTGTCCAAACAAACGTGAAGCCATCAAAAGAAATGAAAACCCCTTTGAAATCACATTCCAGCTTATTAAATCGATTCACCATAAACCACAGCCACTCTGTCAATTCGGTCGTCATTCGAAGAAACATTTCTAAAGAGCAAATCTAGAACCCAAACTGTTTACAAGCTCTCAAATCTGTTCAAGCAAATCTAGGCAATTAAAACTTAGGGTTTAGTTTTAAACTTAAGTTTATATACTTAATCAACTCCTAACTTTAATTAGCTATTTCAAACAGACTTTATCTTTTACCCATTTACACCCGTTAAAATATAAAATAATTCCTTTAAAATCCAAAAAAAAATCAATAAATACCATAAATTCATATAAATATGTTTCCCAATAAATTATCCGCTGGAATATATTTATTTTCCTTAAAATTATTTAATTATATCAAATATTAATTATTTACATCTTTATTTATATTTTTGGTATATTACAAGACATCTCTCTCAATCTCTTTATCGTTTTACAAAAATGATCTTAAATATTAAAGCTCTCGATTTTGGGCAACTCATCATCTCTTATCTTAACAATTGTCTCATTGCAGTTAATATTTCTAAACTTAAATTTTTTCTATATGTTGTTTTTATTCTACTAAGCCTAAAACCTTTCCCTTGTAGTCTTTCCTGCTAAGATTTTAGTTTAACATTACTCCTTCACGTGTCTCATGTACCAAAATAATATCTTCTGCAAACAACATGCACAACGGTACTGTCAATGTGTGCAGTGAGTTCGTCCATAATTAGTGTAAAAAGATAGGGACTTAGAGCTGATCCTTCACGTAACCTTATCTTTATTGGAAATACTTCAGTTACTCCGCTTGAAGTCTTTACTCTGGCCATTACATCCTTGTACATATCTTTAATTAGTTCAATATATATTACGCTAACACCTCTCTTTTCAAGAATTTTCCATATAATTTCTTTGGGACTCTATCATAAGCTTTTTCTAAGTTAATAAATATCATGTATAGCTTTTGTTTTTGCTCTTAATATTTTTCAATTAATTGTCTAAGAAGATGTATAACTTCTATCTCGACCTTCCAAGCATGAACCAAAATTGATTTTCGGTTATCAAGGTCTCCTTCCTTAATCTTTTTTGTATTACTATTTCCCAAAGTTTCATGGTATGTCTCATTAGTTTAATACCACTATAGTTTGCATAATTTTGTACGTCTCCCTTGTTCTTATATAAGAGAATTAGAGTACTTATCCTCCATTGATCACATATTTTTTTTTAATTTTCAATATCATGTTAAATAATTTTGTAAGTCATTTAGTACTTTGTTTCCCTAGGCACTTCTATACCTCTATCAGAATATCATCTGGTCCAATGATTTTTCCATTGTACATCTCATTTGAAGCTTGTTTTACTTCTGAAGTTTGAATTCTATGATAAAAATTTAAATTTCTATGCTCATTTGACTCACTTAAATTACGTAAGTTAAGTTGATCACTTAAATTTTCATTAAAAAGTTGAAGAAAATACCTCTTCCACCGCTCTTTTATATCTCAACCGTTACTAGTATTCTATTACATTAATCTTTAATACATTTTATTTGGATAAAATCTCGTGTCTTCCTTTCTCTCACTTTAGCTATTTTATAAATATCTCTTTCCCCTTCTTTTGTATCCAATTTTTTATATAATCGTTTAAAAGTTTCATTCTTTGCTTCATTCACTATTTATCTTCTTTCTTGACTATTGTATATTTTTTTAAATTTTCCTCATTCTTATAAATATATAATTCCTTATAAGCTATTCGATTTTTCTTCACTTTCTCTTGTAGTTTCTCATTCCATCACCAAGATTCTTTACTTAGTGGTGCATGTCCCTTTGACTCACCGAGTACACTCTTAATTACTATTTTCAACTTTAATACCATCTTATCCCATGTCGTATTTGAGTCCTCGTATATTTCACCTAATGTACTCCTATCTTTTCCTTAAATATATTTTGCTTCCCATCCTTTAACTTTTACCACTTAATTTTAGGAGTCATATATATTTCTTTCTATTGATACTATGTTTGAGACGTATATCCAACCCTACTAACCTATGTTGGGTAGTTAAACTTTCTCTAGGGATGACCTTGTAATCTTTATAAGTCTTTCTATCCTTTTCCTAACCATAAGAAAGTCGATTTGCGATTTATTATTCCCACTTATAAAATGACTTATAAGAATGAGGAAAATGACCAAAAGCAGGCAATAACTTATAAAATGAGGGAAATGATGGTGAATAAACAGATTGCATATTTTGAAGTTGAGATATCAAAACATCCCCATTCTTTCTATTCCCTCGATATATCTCAAAGTTGAAGTACCATTTATATTTTTCTCACTAATTTCTTCTCTCATAATCCTTTGATCTTTTTCCTATAAGAATAGAGTGAAACTGATTATTATTTTTCTCTCCAGTATATCTCATCGTCTGGAGGCAATACCACTGTTATTCTTTCTCTTGACATCTTTCTCTCTCCTAGTAAATATAAAAAATTCTCTTAATTTCTTCTACTTTCTCAGAGCTTGATGGAATGCTATTGTCACATTTTTTTATCTCGACTGTTAGCTTTCTTGCTGGTTGCAATTTCAAGATAGATCAGTCAGTAATCCTTTCTCTTACAGTGCCTTCTCTCTTCTCTATGAAGCAGAGTTTAGAGTTTTTTTTTTCATTTTATCTTTTGATTTTTTTGACAATTTTTATTTGTCTTTTCAATACAAATCAAGTTCCTACTTATTTGCACACTATATTCTCTCTGCTTTATTCTTTCTCGAGTAGATAGAAACTGGAAAGTTAGTCTATCTCCCATTTGTCCATCTATGCAAATTTTGGTTCTTGTTGCATCTTTAATTTGAGGAGTTGAGAAGATTGCATTTCGTTACACTTGCCCAACATGATAATATTTGCAGAGTTATTTTTTAAATTTATTTTGTGACTGTGTTACAATTTGGAAATCAGAATATTTGTATTCCAACTTGAGTGGAAATACTAGAATGTATAGTTTACTTGAGCTTGTTGTCTTGTCATAGGGTTTATGACTATGTTGGGAGCCTGTCTTTATTGTGTAATTCTGCAATTTTCTATCAAATGCAATTGCTTGTTTACCTTTTATATTTAAATATTCTTACCATGTTCTATCTAAGGACATTAGGAGGAAGTGAGCTGAAGCGTTAGAGAGGAAGTGGATTGAAGCATTAGAAGTCAGATATTATGTGAGCCATCCTACTCAGCGGCTGCAGTTTGAGAAAAATTATATTTTTCTCCTTCTAGAATGGATTTAATTACAATATATCATTTCTTTGTTAATGTTTCCTCATTAAAGTTTGAGAACCTAATCCCTGAATAATGCTCACTATTTCCTTGATCAATCTCCCCATCATCTGCTTATCATGATGATTAGCAACTATTTCCACAGTGCAAATTAAAGATATTATAATTACGTGGTCTTATCGTTTATTGGGATTGTTTCCAAATTCCGGCTTATAATGATGCCTTCTTTTGCTGCGAGTGTTCTCAGATTTTAGTATGGCATATAGAAGCTGAAATTTTGTATTTTCATTCATGGTATTTGAATACATAGGACGATGATTATTGTGTTGGATGGCAAAGCGGAGGTACCATGCCTAGTGATGGCAAGGATATGTTCCTTCTTGGAGGTAAATATCTAATAAGAGCCATATTCTTTTTTTATTCATTCTTTTACATTTTAGTTCAAAGGTACTTTTTTGCTTCTGAGAAAATTGTGGAACCATCAAAAGAAACATCATGAATTGCAATTTCAAATGTGATGGCAAGGTTGCATTGACAATATAACTAATAATATATTGTCTTGGTCAGTTTCCTAATAGATCAAGACTTTGGGATAGTAGATCAACCATTCAAATTAAATATGCAACAGGTCAAGTCCTTGTTTCAATAATCTATATATCCAGTTATTGAGTGCACTAATGTGCTGGATTTGGGACATCAAATCTTGGTGAGTCACCGACACTGAGGGAGTGTTAAGAATATAAATATAGTTTAGTTTCTTCCTAAAAATTTGGTATTGAGTCTTAGACAATCTAAATTTAGTAAGTTTAATGGGGTGAACCTTTATTCACCTGTCAGTAATGTAGCAATTCATAATAGCAATCCATAACATTCGTTAACCCATGCTTGTCAAACTATTATGGGGTTGGCTACGTAGGCCTTATCCCTCCATTGAACTTACCTAAGGGATATTATTAGTAATATTCAAATTATTTAAATTATTTTTTATTATATTAACTAAAGTTTTCTTCATTATCCCTTTACCTAGTACACTTTCATTTTAATCAATTTGATTTCTCACATGTAGCAATTTGAATTTCTGACAATATTCCACTTCAACTACTACTCTTGTATACACTACTGAGGTTAGATAGATATCTAAGGATTTGATTTTACAAACGAATTTAGTGGTGTTTTGAAGGGTACAATTCTATTTCAACTACCTTGACCTCTTGTTGGGTTGAAATAAGATTCTTGTTCTACTTGTTTGATTACCCTTATTGATGATGAGCATCTTTGTTTTCTCATCAAGAAAACTTTCTAACCTTGATTGAGATAACTGATGACTTCGTATTTCAATTAGTTAAGATGGATTACACACTTCCAAAAATGTTGTCAGCTATCGTGAAGGAGATTACTTAGCAAGTATTGTCATTGTAGAAATACAAAAGGAAGGTCTTAATTAATCATTTCAGCGTCCACTTCATTTTGGTCCTAAACAAAATTATTTTAGAAGGTCAAGTTATCAGTTGTTCATCTCGTTCAGGTTTGATGACTTGTGATAGAAATTTGCACAGCCCACTGAACCTGAACCCTGTCAACATTACTTCCAGCATTAGATATTCTATTTTTGCCTACAGTAACACAACATGCTTAAGCAAGACAGGATATTTACACGTAAGCATGCTTCCTTCTGCAAAAATTAACAAAAACATCACATGCTTAAGTGTTAATATCTTGTCTTTTTTATCTTTGTTAATGTATTATTTCACTAAATATCTATTTCATCTTTGGGAACATCATGTTTAAGCTCTTCCTCAACTTTTTGAACTTTAATTTGCAGCATTTGTAGTTGTATTTCCATAGTTAATGTGTTCTGTAGGAGTTACATAACAATTTGTACACTAATCAAACTTGTCACTCTGTAGTAAATCTTTCCCTTTTTTTGGGGGAAAGGTAAATATATGTATAGCTGTCAAACTGGCATATAATCAGACATACAATCAATGAAGATCCATAGCGTGATAGACATGCGCCTGTAATTTGTGAAACGTTCTATCAATATCAAGTATATCATTCTCAAAACGATATCTATTGCAACATTCCCACAAAAGATAAATCATGCATGAAACCACCAAGTATCGCCCGCGCCTTCATAATGCGCTAGTTGCCTCTATAATGCTGCTGGAAAATTTGTATTAGTCTTCCAATCATTCGTACCTCATATCGAATGTTAAGCCATCTTCTCACCTTGTTCCATAAAGCTCAGGTAATGGATCACTCAAAGAAAATGTGTGCATTCGATTCGTTCACTTGCCGGCATAATGCACAGCTCTTGATCCAAATCACTGATGCCCAAGTTACCACAGGTTCCTTTGGCCGGAAGAACTCATATGCATTGGTTGTCCCATTTTTCTCCGCAGGAAACCATTCCAACAACTTCATGTTTGTTGTTCCTTGTCAGTTTAGCCTCTGAACCAACTAATCTCGAATGTCAACAACTCACTTAGCCAAGGAGGAATCCGAGGCTTTCAAACGCCATTACCATAAATCAGTTCTTATGATGTAGTGATGATGGACCCATCACATCCATAATGAATTTGTCTTTCATTGTATATTCCGTAAGGTCATGCATAAGAAGGCATCATTCCATGCTTGTAAATCCCGAAGTCCATAACCTCCCTCTTGCTTCGAGAGGCACATCTTAACCCAAGAGATTGATGGGTGTTTGGAAGACCAAACTAAAGTCCGACAAATTCCATAGATTTATCAATCACTCCGCTCAGTATGAGAAGAATGGAGAGCCAATAACATTTGCACCTTGGAGGACTGATCTGACCAATTCTAAGCATTACATAGGATAATGTGTGCTTTGGCCATGCATTTATCTTCTTTGTTATCACATCAAACAAGGGCACATAATTGGCAATTCGTAGCTTCTCCGTAGCAAGAGGAATACCCAAATACCGAAAAGGAAAAGCGACCTCCTAAAAATTGGTAATCTGTAGTAATTATGCGCTAGTTGTGTCATCTACTCTAACCATATACGTGTTAGACTTCTAGGGATTAGCTCTCAGACCCACTTCATCCCCAAAATCCTCTAGACAACCCACAATCAGTGTAATAGAGGTAACATCAGCTATTGCAAACATCAAGAGGCTAGATGTGTGATTTGTGCTTCTCGACACATGGGATGAAAATGAAAAGAAGGCAGCGATGAAATTACCTTTAATCTCCTTGATAGTACTTCAAGACAAAGGCCAAATAATAAGGGTGATTGTGGGTTTCCTTATCTTAGCCCTCGCCGCCCACTGAAGAAATCGTGAATGCTGCCATTTAGGCTTATAGAATACGAAACACATTCTCAGATCCAGTCTCAGAATTGTTGAGGAAAACCAAAATCAACCAGTGTTGACATAAGGAAGTCCCAATCAACCATGTCAAAGGCCTTCCATAAGTCAACTTTAATCATACATCTAGGGGATATCCTTTTGTGAGCATACTTTCGGAGCAATTCCTGTGCTGGATTGATGTTGTCTCCTATGAAGCGCCCCTGCACAAAAGATGCTTGTGGTGAATCCAGCAAGCTGCCCATAACTGTAGCTAACCGGCCGACCAAGACTTTGGCAATGACCTTGTAGAAAACATTACAGCAAGATATTGGTTTATAATCCGCAACCCCTGAGGCATGATCAACCTTTGGAACTAAAGCAATCAAAGTATGATTACATTGCTTGAGAAATTTACCAGACCGAAAGAATTCCTGAACCGCACCAATGAAATCTGACCCAACCATTTCCCATGTAGCAGTGAAGAATTTTTGCGCCATACATATTTGGCCTCGGGGCCTTGTCCACACCTATATCAAATAAAGCATCCCTGATTTCACCCACCGTTATTGGCTTGATAAGATTCGTTGCTTAGATATTGTTTAACCGCTGGCCCGAAAGCAAAAAGCTATCTATTTCTTTACATAAAGCCGATTTACCCAATAAGCTATGAAAATACTCCACAAATTCACTAACCACCTCCCGTAAACTTTTTGTTTATTCCCCTATTTGTTTTGCTAGCGTGGCAATGACATTCCTTTTGTAGTTCCTCTTCACTAGATTATTAAAAAACATTGGGCACCGGTCTGAATTTATGCGGTATGCATTCTTTGCTCTTTGTTGATAGAATAGTTTTTCTACTTCCCAAGTAGAGTGGCCTTCTTCCTTAAGTGTCCATAGTCAACTAGTGCTTCCCCCTGATAGTATGATGTGTTGGGCTATCTCTAGTTCATCTTTTGCCTTTCGAGCCTTTTCTGAAATGTGTTCGAAATGCTTGTTATCCAGCCCCCTTATCCGGCCCTTCAGTCTAGTGAGTTTCACCTTGAGGTTGAATTGGGCATTGCCTTGTACAAGAGCTTCCCAAGAGTCCTTAACCACACCTTGAAATTCTTCATGTAGTGCCCACAGGTTGAAGAATTTAAAGGGTCTATTAGGGGCACGATCCTAGACAAGACTATGTACTTCACTACAAGAGTGATCCGATAGGCATCCCAGAGCCATGAATTCTGTATAACTATCATAATCAACTTCAATTGATAATCATTGTCAGTTTACTAGAGCTCTATCCAATTTGCAAGACACCACACCATTTGTCCAAGTTAAACGACATCCAATTGAACGAAGGTCCACAAGGCCGCAAGCTTGGACAAAAAGTTGAAGATCCATCATTTCATGATTTGTAACCGATAGCCCTCCATTCTTTTTCATGGATAGATAATATTGAGTTAAAGTCCTCATGAGTAGCCAAGGTTCTTTTATATTCTCGTCAAGTTGGGTAAGACCCTCTCACAACGGTCCTTGAGTGACTATAACATGCAATCCATAGGCAAAAATAACTAAGAAACCCCTCTATGTAATTCAGCACTTGATATGGCAGCGCATGACTGGTCCGTTACCATAATAATGTCCATGTCAACTTGTACATCCCAAAGAAGTAGTATACGCCCACGGTTAGAATAGTTCAAATTATTTGCATTACCCATACCTGTAAATTTCCGTTGTAGAATTGGATCAAGGGTGACCTCATTGAGTTTAGTTTCTAGAAGTGCGAATACTTGCAGATTTTTGTGCTTAAGAAGGTGTTGTGAAAGCCTCTTACATTCCAAGTGGTTACCTTCATTGAGCATTTGTTCGGGCTGCTTGCGCTCGCAATCGCCTTCTATATTGAATATTTTGCTTGTGCCTAATGTTGAGGGTTGAGATCCTCCAGATGTGGCAGTGTTGGAAGAAAGTTGCACAGTACCGGCTAAGAGCCTTGATGCCAGGCACTTTCGGACTGATCATCTTTACGCACCGAACTTGCAGCCTCACCCCATTGAGGTTGAGCCAGTGGTGCTCTGCTTCCCCTGCTGCTCCTCTTCTGAATGCAATTGGGAAATATCCGACTGTCCTTCAAACTAGCCAGGATCAGTTGGGTGTTCCACCTCCACTAGATCCACCACCTATACTATGACAAGTTCATTTGCTAGAGCTTCTTCATTTGTTGCTTCACCATTTGCTTGTGGAGGGGCTCTTGGACGCCATCCATACCTTGAACGGCGTCTACCTCTTGCAGATTGGGAGCGTCCGCTCATTGTATTTCTGTCTGATGTCCAATTCTTCGACGTTCCTCATAGAAATCCAGCATAACCTTATATAATGTCTCCAAATCAAGATGAGCCCGGTAGTGTAACTAGTACCCTCTTGATTCTTTCTCCAATTACTGAGATCTCCACCAAGAGGTGAGCAAATGTCAACCTCTCTTGAGTATGCATCAACTTGTTGGTGTACAGTGGCCTGACCACTTCAAAACCAATCATGCTAAGTACCTTTGGTGTCCAACAGTCCGAAGGGAGTCCATGAATCTGAACCCAAGCTGGAATGAACCACCCGTCCTCCTCGAAGAGATAACAGTTTGGAATGTGCTTCAAGAATAGCGGAATTGCAAAGGTAAAGTAAGGCCTTCCAAGCAACACGTTCTCCTGATCCGCAATGGAATCAAATCTGTAAATTACCCAGCCGCTTTTGTTCATGAAATATTTGTAAGGAACCCTCTATCTATGAGCCATCGCCTGCACTCCGTCCCTCCCTGGGCACCTTCCTATGAAGCATCCGACCAGACAATAGCCCATTGATTCCTCCAGCGTTTCAATGTCGTCATAACCAAACTGTATTCTTCCCCCTATGGCCTTGTGCTGTTGTAGATGTGTTGCCATCTTCGCCTTCCGATTATCTTTGAAAAGACCTGCTCAGGACCTCCTATGTTCCTGAGCCCCTTCTCCACCAAGAGGACTATCTGTTATCGGACGTTCAACATCTCCAGCCGGCACTTCAGTTACTCCAGCCCCTTGATTCTGATCAGCGGCCTCTTCCCGATTCTGATCACCATCCACAGTCTCATCTTGCCTTCCACCTCAGTTGCAGATGGAGTATCCTCATTGTCCCCCATGGCATTGTGTGCTTGGTCAGCAGCCACATCAGCATTGTCCATAACAGACATGTCCTCCATGTCATTACAGGCATCAATCCCATTGGCATTCAAAATTGGCGCCTCTTGATTGCCCAATGGTGTTGTTTGGTGGTCTGCTGCGATTGGGCCAGCAACGATTGGGCCAGCAACTTTGTTAGATGATGCCCTCTTGGACTGGCTCATGGGGGATTGTTTGGATCCCTTCTTTTTTTTTCTCATTGGTCAAGAACACCTCAACATATCCCAAGAAGGATTTGCCGTCCAGCTTCCCCAATCAGCAACCAGCCTCCTTGGAAAGGCAGCCTCAATGGGGGCAACCACCCAGCTTCCACCAGTGACCAACCGGCAGTTGTTGGGAAGCCAATTGGTTGACTAAGGCTGTTAATTGGCCTGCACACTTACCCAGGATGACCAGCAGCCCTCACCTATGATGTTGGTGATGGCCGGAAAACCTCCAAAGACCCAGAAAACTCTCTGGTGTTGTAGTGACTATATGTGGGGACGATGGAGAGAAGAAATCACTGGATTAGGAGAGGTAAAGAAGGAGAGAACTCACCTGTACCGCTAAGAAAAAACCTTGGACCCTCACCCTCCGGCTACCTCCGAGAGCCACTGCCTTCCCCTCCCTTGCTGTCAGCGGAGAGCCAAGAGACCTTCGACTTGGATTTACTGTGTTTGCATCTGACTGACTAGGTTAAGTTTTAAATATTGGAGTTGTATAAATTAGTTTGTATGTTGATCAGGCATGGCACTCAAAAATATATGTCTCAATATATAGATTTGGGATAAAGAAAGACAAGGAAAGAGGAAGAGAATATAACCCTAAAGCATAGGGAAATCAAAGAGAAACATAAGCCAAATGGATAGGAAATAATGAAAAAAAGCAAAAAAAAACTTTACTGACTTGTCACACTGTTAGCTGTACTGACTCGGTCTGTTTGTGGTTGATATTCACAATGGTCTGAGAATGAGAATTAAAAATTAATATGTTAAAGAGTTATTTTTATACGAATCTACTTGGTGATGTTTATGTGTAATACTCAATCATATCTTATGCATTAACTCTTCTACAAATCCAGCATGATATTTTCCCTCAACTTCATCGTTCAAAGCAGCAAAAAGTTGGGCTGTTGCAATTTGGTGTAGAGAAGACATTTTTCAAATATTGACATCACTAGTTATTTAGGCGAGTAGGTTAGGTTTCACATATAAGGAACTAAAAACCATACTGATATGAGCCTATATACGAGGAGTTTATTTTGAAAGAATCATATATGGTGTTAATATCGCGCAAGTGGCTCCTGAATAGTTGTTAGAACCTCATTTGTGATTCATCTCTGCCTATCATTTGTGAGTAAAATTCTTTGTCGTTTCAGATTCTGGCTAATACTGGGATGTTAACACATATAAATGCATCTGTTGAGGTTTCAATTCTCCATAGACTTCCCATGCATTATGAAAATGGTTATTTACCATCCGCGCGTGTAAAGTTTTTTTTTTTCAAAAAGAAAATGATACTGAAACCCAATTTCCTTTTGCTGGTCTTAGTTTAGATTTTTTTTTTTAATTTTACTTCTTTGTACATGTCACTGCAACTGACTTTCATCTCACATCATGATATATTTGAAATTCTTATTTTGCAGATTTAGTCCTATCAAATAAGTTAATCGTCTATGATCTTGAGAACCAAGTCATTGGATGGACTGAATACAATTGTAAGTTGCCCTCAATATTTTTATTAAATTCTCTTGCTAAAACAAAAGTAAATAACAATAATAATACTCGTTAAGAGTTCATGATTGATTTGCCTCTACTCTGATGTTACAATCTATATGTGGATTTCTTGTTTGCCAATTGAGCTTTTTGATGACATGTTTGAATGGAAATTAAGCACAGTAGACAGTAGTGTTTGTGCTAATGACTCTAATCAAAGCATTCCCCTCAGCTGTTCAATTTACATATGGAATTCATGTATCTGAATTGAGCTTTGGTAACATATTTGAAATGGGAATTGAGCACAGTAGACAATGATATTTGTGCTAATGACCATCATCAAGATGCTTCTGACAAACATGATAACAGTTTTTTTAAGGAAAGCAAAAAACCAATCTAAATCAGTTACATTAAAAATATCTACATGTAGATGCCCAAGGTTCAAAATCTTGAGTTTCGATCTTTCACTAGAACCATACTATTTTAGTATCCTATTAACGTTCCGATGCATGGTGTCAGTGATGGATTGAAGATTGAATGACAAAATAGATGAAGTTTAAGAAGGGCATGAATGCATGATATGGAAGTTGAACAAAGAAGGAGATGAAACATAGAAAGTAGATATTCTTTGTGCCGAGTGTATCGTGTGCCGAGTGGTATTGAGTTTTAGTTATTTACTAGAACAATACATTTCTACCGTTTCGCCCGGCACGCTATAAAATTTCAAACCATGGATATGCCTACGTTTAGAAATTAGAAATTCAAATAAAAAGCTAAATAAAAATCAGAGTGCATCTATAAAATGATAAGACTATCATTTTTATCAGCCAATGGAACACTCTTGAGGTCAATTTGGGTCTGCCTGAAAATGTAATTGTTCCACTCACACTGGATGGCCAAATTCACCCAAAATATGATCCCAAAGGACTTTCTTCTCATGCTTTGAAGGTTTCAAACCAAACTAAGAGCAGCTAAATTAGATGTCCTTGATGGGAGAGGGAGTGGAGTGGGAAAGCTTCTCCCAATCAGACCTAGCAACTCTCAATGTAACAGCAGACATGTTAGAACTTGTAACCTTGTAGGCATAACATGGATGGTGAATCAGGTAACTTTTGGCATGCATGTACTTTCGGCAATGGATGTAATTTATCTGCACTAAAAACAATCATGGAACTTATCTGCTTAAAAAAAACAACAGTAACAGCTGGATTAGACCTCTCATTTCTTTGCACTCCTGCTCTTTTCCATAAAAATATCTGCTTGTATCATATCTCTATGTAACTTAGTGAACAGATGGAAATGCGTGCAGCCATATATGCAAATGGAAGAGGCCCATATTAGAAGTGAATATCCTATGTGCAAAGCCATTCAGGAAATTGTGAATGCTTGGGAACAACTAAAAACGTGCAGTTCTCGGCAAACACTTTAGTTGAATTTAGTTTTTATTTACCTTGGTTAATTCGCCAAACTAATAATATCAGAGTTGCTTTCGTGAGGATGATGCTTTGTACAAGTGTGAGTTTACTCGTTGCAACCTGAAAACTAGTTCATATGCTAGAGTAAGGCCTTACATTGAACCTCCAGATATGACATTACCTTAGCCTTATGCACCTGGAGTACTGTTATCAACTTATACTATCTTGCTATCTCGTTGATGCATTTGTCTTTTATATTTCTGCTTATTTCACCTCCTGTGATTATTCATACTGTAGTTCATACAGTTCGTCATTGAGCAAAAGTATCATCGTAATGAGTTAGTCATACCAAGCCACACTTAAAAATCTATTCTTGTTCTGAACATTCTTGTTTAAGGTTGAAGCCTGTTGTCGGTTCTTAGTGGTCTACTGTTGACAGTTTGAATGCTTTTTTGATCACCATATTGTACTAGTCACTTCCTGACTAAAAACCTGAATCAGATTCCAATTGATTTTAGTTAAATCATCGAAGTAGAACCTTTTGAAATGATTGAATTCTTGATCTAAATGCAATTTGTTATTTAGTTATGAATATGATCAAAGAAATTAAAATGAAACATAATTTGATACAGTTGGGTATATTAGAGTGAAGATTGATGTGCTAAATAGTATAATTTGCCGATACATATGTTGCCTGAAGACGATTTTACCTGAGGTTCTCTCTGACCTGTTGGTTTTCCTACTTTTTCCTTTTGTTTAGCATATCCAAATTTCAGAAGTTTATGCAATAGAATTACACGTCATTATTATCATGTAGCTTTAATTGAGACTCATTACATTTAGCAATGGTAAAAATTGACAAGAAGGGTAGAACCACAAGACCAAAGAACCAATAGACACAATAAGACAATGAGACTTGAAGCAGCTGGAATTGACACTCAGTTAGGAGAAGCATGGCTTGAAATTTCATACCATGTCAAGCGAAATGATTAAAATGTATCATTTTGATAAACTACCGAAACTTGACACTATTCAACATTGAGATAATGTCTCATGTGTTGTGTCAATTGTATCGATGAGTATCATTTCATGTTAGCACTCGACACCAGACAACAAGCAGAGCAACTTTTTCAAGCATAATATATTTTCGTTTCTCCTCACAGCAACCAAACACTTTTTTTTATCATCCAGTTTCCTTGTTTCTTATTGTTTTCTCCATTTCATCAAATTTAAGAATGAATTGCTTTCCCTTAGTGCAGAATGGATAAGATCCCTTAAACTGATTCAATTTTGGAGTTATCCCACTTCATTCAGGTATAAACTTACTCATGAACTGCACTCATCTTAGGTTCCTCAAGCATCAAAGTCCAGGAAGGCAAGACTGCGACAACTTATTCTGTGGATGCTCATAACATTTCTTCTGGCAGAAGATTGCAGCTGCAAAGTTCGACGGTATTATTGCTCCTAACCTATCTTCTTCATTGGATTTATTGAATTTGACTAAATTCGCCTCATTCATATTCTTTAAAAAAAAACTGTCCCTTTGCTTTCTGGCTTCAACATGACCCCTTTTTTTTCCTTTGAAGAATTCATTCCTCAGACCACAGGCAATGATAATAGATTTATGTATATTAACAAATTTTGAAGGAAATAATGTTGATTTGCTTGATGTTTGATGAGTTGGATGTCATAAATTTATGTAGAATGGGTTCTTTCATTTCAAGTTTGTTTGTTAATATTGTTATAAATGTATAAAAGAAACTAGGGCTTTGTTGCTTACGGTGTTTTCACCCAACATTGTTGTCGCTTTGCAACCATGTCTCTCTCCACCTAAGTTGGCTTCATCGAGATGTAAATTTCACTAGATGCACATGGTTTATAGTATGGGTGCAAATGATTTGAGCATGTTCGTGAGCTTTTCGAGTCGGCTTGAAAAATATTTGATTCATGTTCGAAACTATCCAATTCAAGCAACGGACAACTTCTCACTTGGGGAATTCATTGTAAAAATTTGATAATGCATTATTTATGTATATTAACAAATTTTGAAGGAAATAATCTTGATTTGTTTGATGTTTGATGAATTGGATGTCATCAATTTATGTAAATTGGATTCTTCCATGCCAAGTTTATTTGTTATTATCATTATAAATGGATAAGAGAAACTAGGTTCATTGAGATGTAAATAGCGGATTATTCTTCACTGATTGATGCCTTGGCAAAAAAGATGAATGCCTGGCCGAAGCACACATGGACTTATGCAGGAAAAGCTCAGTTAATCAAGTCTGTGCTGCAAGGGGTTAAAATGTTATTGGATGTTTATATTGTCATTGCCTGCTGGGGTCATTGACCAAATCTATAGCCTTTGCTGTAGCTTCTTATGGATTACCAAGCACCCTCCAATTGGTTGGTTGGAGTTGTGTAAGCCAAAGGAGGAAGGTGGTTTGGGCCTCAGGGATCTCAAGGCTTGGAATAATGCTCTTTTAGCCAAAGTATTGTGGAGAATTCAGGACAAGCAGGATGCGTTGTGGATTTGATGGGTACATCACACATACATGCAGCGGGCAGACATCTAGCTTTGGCAAGTGAAACATACTGATTCTCCACTCATCAAAAAGTTACTTCAGATTAGAGATCAGTTGGTGGCATCATTGGGATTTGCAGAGCTAGCAGAGTAGAAGTTAGCCGAATGGTTCACTTAGCATGGTTAGCACCATAGAGCGATAAGTTTGGGCAGGGACAGTATGGAAGAAGTATGTGCATCCTGGCCATTCGTTCACCCTATGGTTGATCAGTTGCAATACCTAGAGTATGATGAACAAGTTTGTACCTTTTGCCGGATGGAACTTGAGACTCGAGCATATTTTTTTCAGATGTTTGGTGGTGCACTAGTTATGGGACTACATACGAAGCTGGCTGCATATGACTTCAAATATGAGCACTTATCGGAGGATATTTCGAGTTTTCATCAGGCAGTATCGAAGCATGAGTAGGCTGCTATATGCACGACATCTAGCTATGGTTTATCATGGCAGGCTTGAAATCATGGGATATTTGAGGGTGGGAGACTTGATATAGAGTTGTTATTCCGGAAGGTCCAGGTGCATGTCTACAGAGCCCTTGATGTATACTCTGATGCTGCACTGCTTTAGATAGGTATGCACCTCTAGTCCTGCGGGCTAGTGAGAGTCGGTCTCGGGTGGTGAGGGTGTAGTTTGAATGGAGGGGTAGACCTGACCACGGTTCGGAACCGACGGTTCGACGGTTCGGAACCGCCGGTTCGACGGTTCGGAACCGCCGGTTCGACGGTTCGGAACCGCCGGCTCGACGGTTCGGAACCGCCGGCTCGACGATTCCAGGCAGGTCGACTCTTAATCTTAACTGCCCAAGACGGTTACGGTTCACGGTTCAGAACCGCCGGTTCACGGTTCGGTTCACAGTTCGTCACGGTTCGCTACGGTTCAAGATTAATATGTTAAAAAAAATTAAAAATTAAACATTAAAAATTAGAAATTAAAATTTATTAAAAAAAGGGCTTGCACTTATTTAAGTTGCCTACGTATCCCTTTAGGGGAATCAAAGTCCACGTAGTTCTTTTACATTTTTATCCTTTTACATTTTCATTACTTCCATTTCCTATTCCTGTCGTATTTGTTCCTTCAGTATCAAAATCTTCAACTTCGTCATCTGAAAGTTGCATTCCTTGGATTCTTTTCTCCGCTCTGGTCCAATCGTCCAGTAATGCTTGGGCTACCAATGAGTCAGGAGACAAAGTTGATCGTCGTTCATCGGATATGTTGTCGCCGACACTGAACGTCTGCTCCACAGCAACAGTTGACACTGGATAACCTAAAATTTCTTTTGCGATCACGGAGAGAACGGGAAAGCTTTGAGCCTTCTGTGACCACCACTTTAAGATATCGAAGTTTTCGCTATCTGCTTCATTAAAATCAAAAGAAGTCGTAAAATAATTCTCAAGTTTCTGTGAGGAACTTGAGGATCCTCGTGGACGTTTTGTCCGTTCTTTTAATAAGAGTTGTGCTTTTGTAAGTTTTAAATTACTACTAGTAGTTTGTTGAATTTCAGAAATATTAATTTGTATTTCATATTTTGCATAATATTGATTATAAATATCATATAAATAAATTTTAACATTATATATTATATTAACTGAATCAGGGTAAGAAGAATCTTTAATTGGAATTAAAGCGTCATAATATAAAGTTAACATTTCTTGTAAAACTTCTAATTTAAATCTAGAATCTAAAGCAAATGCAATTAAATAAATTTTAAGAATTAAATAAAAATATTTTTCCGATTTAGTTTTCATATCTAAGATGCAAGGAGATAAAGATTTATTATTAATATGTTCATTTAAAACTAATACTATTAGAAAAATTTTCTAAAACTAATTGAGCAATGAGATAATAAACACCGGAAAGTTGTTCGGTTGCATCATTAAATACTTTTAAAATTTCACAAATACTACTACAAATATTCCATTGTTGCGAAAATAAATATATATTAGTATTAGTGTTTTGTGCAAAAAATGAACATAATAATTTTTTATATTGAAATGAATCTTGTAATAATTGGTATGTTGAATTCAACGTGTTGGTACATCACGTGGAAATTTTTTAGGTCTCATTTCATTAATTTTACAAAACCTACCCCATTGTTTCATTATAGATGGATGAGACCATAAATAAGAAATTACAATTTTAATTGGTTTAATATAACTTTCTAAAATTTTTAAACTATCTTGAACACATAAATTTAAAACATGGTATACATAACAAATATGAGAAAATAAACCTCCAATAATAGGTTGACAAACAAATTTTAGATCATCTATACAAGCGGTATTAGAATTAACATTATCTAATGATATTGAAAATATTTTATGAGTTAAACCATATTCTTCTAAAATAAACATAATAATTGTGCGATATTATGAGCATTATGTGATTCATCAAAAACTTTATAAGCTAATAATCTTTTTTGGAGGTTTCAAGAGTTATCGATCCAATGGCAAGTCACACCCATATACGAATGTGTTTGTCAATGATCACTCCAAATATTGGAACATAAAGAAACTTTATTATCTAATTTACTAAATTCATCAATTAAATTCTTTTTTCCTTGTTTTACTAATTTTTTAATTGTACGAGTAAGTGTAGTCCTAGGAACACGTTTAACACATGGATTAAGATATTCTTTACAAAAATCTTCAAATGTGCATTTAGATCCAAAACTAAAAGAAAGATGTTCTACGGAAACAAATTTAGCTAATGATTCTCTTAATTTATTATCCGAATATAAAAATAAACCGAAATCGGTACTATCGCTAGTTGAAGAAAATCTTGATAATTATGTTTGAGAACGGTCGAGTCCATATTCCGTCGGGTGCTTCGTTTCTACATGTCGTTTCAACGACCCATAGCCGCCGCCAGCTTGGAATTTGTAGGAAGTATTGCAGTGCTTACATTTTGCACGCATTTCTCCCGATGGAAGAGTGACCTTCTCAAAATGTTTAGTAAAAATAGAAGACTTTAGAGGAGGAAGTTCCCGAACCTTAGAAGTAATTACATCGGTACTTCCTTGTGTTTCGGGTGTCGGATTCGGAAGATACTCGATCTCATCATTAGTGGATTGAATGTTGGGGTCCTCCTCCCGCGGATTCATTATTTGCTTTCCCTTCCGAGCTCGAGATGATGCACCTCCGCGGCCTCCTTCCATTGTAATTGAAAATTGAAAACGAAAGCGTGTAGAGATTAGAGAATACGAAAATGAGATTAAGAGTAGAGAAGATGTGTGTGAAAAATGATGAAATGAACTCTCTATTTATAGAGTTTTGATAGTAACGGGCACTAAATCATAGTCATTGATCAAAAAACGGTCAAATGATCCTAACCGTTGAAAAAAAATACCTAAAAAATCCTCCCAACGGCTACGAACCGCCGGTTAACCGGCGGTTCAAGCCGTTTAAAAAAAAAAAAAAATTGCGCCTGAACCGCCGGTTCAACCCGCCGGTTAACCGGCAGTTTGCCGGTTTTACAACCAATGAACCGGAATCTGTTGGTGCAACATCCCTCAGGTCAAGGTTGACCTGGTTAACCAAGCTGAGTCTTGGTTTGGGTTTAGATGTTTGACAATAAGATATTGATCGAAGAAGAGTCAAGTAGGTCAAGGTTGACCGGATACTTGACTGGGAAGTCCTAACAGTGAAGCTAGGCAGATGGGAAGTCCTAGTGAGTGAAGCTAGGCAGATGGGAAGTCCTAGTGAGTGAAGCTAGGCAGATGGAAAGTCCTAGTGAGTGAAGCTAGGCAGATGGAAGTCCTAGTGAGTGAAGCTAGGCAGATGGAAAGTCCTAGTGAGTGAAGCTAGGCAGATGGAAAGTCCTAGTGAGTGAAGCTAGGTGAAAATCCTGGTGAGTGAAGCCAGGTGAAAGTCCTAGTGAGTGAAGCTAGGCAGATGGAAAATCCTGGTGAGTGAAGCCAGGTGAAAGTCCTAGTGAGTGAAGCTAGGCAGATGGAAAACCCTAGTGAGTGAAGCTAGGTGAAAGTCCTGGTGAGTGAAGCCAGGCAAGGAAGGAAATCCAGATGGATCAAGGATGATCGGACATCTGGTGTTGGGAAGTCCAAGTAGGTCAAAGGATTGACTGGATACTTGGCAGGAGGAAGTCCAGATGGGTCACGGACATCTGGTGGAAGTCCAAGTAGGTCAATGGAGTGACCGGATACTTGGCACGACGAGTAAAAGTCCAAGTGGGTCAAAGGATTGACCGGACACTGGTGGGAGTCCTAGCGGTCAAGGGTGACCGGATCACGAGGCATGATGTACCAACAGTCGAAGGTTGACCGGATGTTGGTTAGGGAGGTTTGGGACTTGGTTTGGGCAAAACCAAGTTCGGATCGATCCGTGGATCGATCCAGGTGGATCGATCGGTGGATCGATCCGATCATTCCAATCTTCCGGATCGATCCGTGGATCGATCCGAGGTCGATCGATCGCCGAGCTCCCGGGCGATCCGCGCGACCTTCTCGAGATCGGACGTGTCGAGCAGCGCCTCATCCGGCCAATCCGGATCGACGACCGGATCGATCGAAGCCTCCCGATCGATTCGAACATTCGAATCGATCGGGATCACCGGGCGGGTTTAAAGCCGCAGCGGCGTGGTCTTCGGTATCTCTTCACGAGCTCTTCTCGATTCATTCCACTCCTCCACAGCTCTCTACAAGCACGTGATCGCCAGTTCTTGAAGGTTCTTGGAGGCTTTCTAAGTCAAGAGGCGGATCTATTGCAAGAGGAAGAAGTTAGGGTTAGGGTTTTTATTGACATCTTGTAAGCTTTTGCTTAACTTGTATTTCCCTTTCTTCTTCTTGTATTGAGAGTGTTGTAGGGCTTCTCCGCCTTTGGTAGTTACCATAAAGGAGTGTTATTCATAGTGGAGGGTGTGTGCGTTGGTGTGGATCCTTGGATTAGTCACCTCTTGTGAGGTGGATACCAAGTAAACCATCCGTGTTAGCGTGCTTGTGTTTGTTTCTGTAGTTTCCGCTGCACATCCAAGAAGAAACAAGCAACGCCGAGCAACGAGCACGCGACGAGCTATTCACCCCCCCTCTAGCTACTTTTGGTCCTAACAAGTGGTATCAGAGCGAGGTTGCTCTTCACCGGAATCATCGCCGGAAGGGTCAAGCATATCAAGAAAAGCTAGAGGGTGAAGAAGTTGGAGCAAATTCTTCAAGTTCAAGATTTTATCAAGCTCAACTTCAAGATGCAATTCCAAGATGGACTTGGATTTGACACAAGGGTGGCTCCACCATACACATCCACAAGCTTCGATTCTTGGAAATCAAGAATCGAAACCTTTCTTATGATGGAGATAGAGCAATGGTTTGCTCTAATGGAAGGCTTCGAAGCTCCAACAAACTCCAAGGGCAAGCTTCTCAAGAAAAGCAAATGGAGCTCGGAGAAAATCCAAAGGTGCGAGGCCAATGAAAAAGTGACCAAGCTTTTGGTCAATTTATTGCCAAGCACCATCCTTTGCAAAATTGGAGAATTTGAAGATGCAAAGGACTTATGGAGCAAATTGGCCAAGCTTCATGAAGAGATCCCCTCCACTGTACAAGAGCAAGCAGAATCCAGAGAGGGTGACTCTTTGGAGCAAGACCAAGAGGAGGATTCCGAGGTTGAGAGATGCTCAACCTCCGAAGAAGAGGAAATCCAAGAAGCTTCATCCTCAAGGGAATGCAACGAAGGGAACAAGGAGGGAGCATACTCCTTGTTTCATATTCAAGATGATGAAGCCTCCACCTCTAGGATTGAGGGGGAGCAATCCTTGGTGACACCGGATCAAGAAGAAGGAGAAGCTTCTACATCCGGGTCAAGAGAAGAAGAGGAGGAAGAAGCTTCTACCTCCACAAGTCAAGAAAAATCAAATGGAGGAGAATCAAGGTCCGATCAAGAGGAAGCTTCTACCTCCGGATCCAAAGAAAAAGATGCCACCCCTACAAGCAAAGGTATAAATATTTCAATTAATAATAAAAATCATATTATATGCTTTGAATGTAGGGAACATGGGCACTACAAGAGCAAGTGCCTAAATTAGCCAAGAAGAAGGGCCAAGTGGCACAAAAGGGCAAGGTGAAGACCAAGGAGACCATCCCCAAACAAAGAAGAGCAAGGAGCATATTATATGCTTCTCTTGCAATCAAAAGGGGCATTACCGGAGTCAATGCCTCAAGGGGAAGAAGATGGTCAAGGCTCAAGGAGGCATTAGTCAAGGGGGAGCCTCCAAGGTAAAGAAGAAGGTAACATTTATTGAGCCTACTCCTTTACATTATGGTAAAAAGCATGATAGTTCTAATTTTTATCATTTTAATGCGATTTACCATAAGAATAGGAAGCATGAGGGCTTTAAGGAAAAGCATGTGGCCCTACATGCCAAAACTACTACACCTAAGGCTAGGAATGTAGATAAAAGTCTAGGCAAGAACTCTAAGGATTGTAGATACAAGCCTAGAAACAAAAATGCTCATGGACTTAATGAAAAACCAAATTCTAAGGATTTAATGATAGAAAATCAAGTCTTGAGATCAAGACTTGATAAAATGGAAAAGACCCTAAAAAGGATGGAAAATATCCTAAAAGGGCAAAATGAGCAAAACCTAGGGCTAGGAAAGTCAAAGCTATCAAATAGCCATAGAGGTTTGGGATACAAACCAAAGGCTAAGAAGGATGTGCCTAGTTATCATAGGGTTCCATATAGTTATGGAACAAACCCTAGGTTTAGTGGTCAAGTCAAGAATACTAGGGAAGTCATCCCTAAGAGTATTTTTGCAACCAAAGTGACTAAGACTTCTAAGAAGTCTAAGAAAGTCACTAACAAGGTCACAAGGGAGGCTATCCCTAGGGTTGACCTAGAAAATGTGACCAAGGCTTCTAAGAAGCCCAACAAGGTCACTAGGAAGGTATCTAGGGAAGTTATCCCTAGTGAGTACCTAGAGCATCCAAGGAGCACCAATAGGTGTTGGGTTCCTAGGAGCATCTTCTCTACCCCATAGATGGGTTAGAGAGTGTCAACTCCAATTAGAAGGGTAGTTAACCCAACTTTGAGGAAATTGACACTCAAGGAGCATTTTCAAGGTTTTTGTTAACCTTTGAAAATGAAATGGAACTATTATTTACTCCTTGAAAGAGTAAAATGTGCCTAGTGGTGAAAATTTGATTTTAATCTTAAAAGGCACATATTGGGAAATTCATAAGAGCTACCAAGTTGGGATTTTGGTATGTTCTTAGGAAATTTAAGGCAATCCGGGCCTTAACTTTAAAGTGCTACTCTTGTGGAAAAATGAAATATGCCAACATTTGAGGATATGCTTAATTTCGACTGGCATAAATTAATCAAGGGAATTAGAAATGCCAATTTAGGCTTTGACATTTTCTTGAAGCACTTTAGGGCAATCTAGGTTTAAGTTGTAAGTTTAGCTAAGGTTTTAAGGATACTTAGATAGTTAATCTAGGTATATTTTATTTATGCTAAATCTTGCCATGATTGTTTGCCCATCATATGTCATGACATCATGTCTATTTTTGCGTTCATGTTTTATTATGAAAAATCCAAAAATACCATGTCATGACATTCATACATCATGTAATTATAGGATATTTTCTTTTGAAAATTATTTCTTTTTGATGTATGTCATAACATTATCATGCATTAAGTTTAATTCCTTGTAATTAAGGACAAAAGACATTTAACAACACTTATTAACAAGTGACATCCTAGGTGGGTGTCTAATATCTCCAAAATGCCTAGATAGATATGCATGATCCCTAGATTAGGGCAAAACCAAAATCTACATCTCACAAAGACCTATAAGATGACTTGTATGTGTTTTAGTGCACATTAGATACAAGTGAGATGTTAGGATGATGAACAAAACTCAAGATGTTGATTTAGTGCATTCTTTTGAGTTTTAGTTTCATCAAAACACATAGATATGTGTTTTCCCATCATTGGGAAAGCTAATGTACAAGTCATGTGCATTAAGCCCAAGGAATATGGTGGGATATTGGTTTGAAAAAGTTTTCAAAATGATTTTGGAAAACCTTGGTGAAGGCTATCTTTTGATAGTAATCACCATTGAATAGTTAGACACAAACTTAAAGAAAACACTAAAGTTTTTGCAAGTTTTCAAGTTTGTGTCAATCTTTGGAAATATGATGTATTTTCATAGAAAACTATTTTTTCTTGATAATATATGCCCTAAACAATGTCTACACGAAATTTCATAATTTTTCGATTTTTGTAGAATTTTCTAGGGGGTTTCTGAAGTTGACTGAAATGGAATTTCAGCAACTATCAGACTTCCGATCGATCCATGGATCGATTGGAGTGCCTGAATCGATCCATGGATCGATTCAGAAGGCAAATCTCGCGAGTGGATCGATCAGCCGATCGATCCAGGGTTTCTGAATCGATCAGTGGATCGATTCAGAAAGGTTCAATCGATTGGAACCCAACTCCAATCGATCCAAGTTGCTGATTTTGGCTAGGAAAGCCTGATTTCAGCACTTTAAACCTATTTTTAGTCTAGGTACTCATTCCAAACCCTTAAAATACATTTGTATACATAAAAAGGGTGTTTTCGTGTTGAAAACAAGGATGGAATGGTTAAGGAAGACTTCATTGAAGTTTAGGTTGAGGTTTGTTTCAAATTTTGAACATTTGAACCTCAAAACTTCTAAATCTGGGTTTCCTAAAGGTTTAGGGATTCCAAGTCATTGTTGGTGCAATGACACAAGTTACCACCATGTCTTTAGGGGGAGGGACTCTTTAAAGACATGAAAATTATTTTTCATAAACCTTGGAAGGTGGTTAACCTTCTGTTAAGAGAATGCTCATGGATGAGCAGTTGAACTTGAAATGGGGAGTGGATATCCTCATTATTTCAAGTGGGAACTCAAGGGGGAACTCAAGTGGTTAGAAAATGCTCAAGGTTGGGTATTTGTCTACATTGAGGGAGAAGTTAAGGATAAATGAAGGGTATGGGACCTTCATTATTGTGTTGATCACAATGAGTGAAGTTGTGATCACGATGAGCAACTCTTCAGGGGGAGAGTCTTCAACAAATGGAGTTGTTGAAGTGTGCCCAAAATTGGAGCATAGGTTGATGTGTGTCCAAAGACGGGTTGATGTGTTTTATTAGTAGGAGGTTGATGTGTGCCAATAGGGGGAGAATGAAAGGAAGTAAGTTAGGTTTTCATTACCTAGAGGGAGTCTGCCCTCTTAGGGGGAGAATGAAAAGCTTAATTTATGGGTTCATTACCTAGTGGCATGAAGAAGGAGGCTATAGGATTAGCCTAACTTACATGTGGGATTGTAAGTGTTATTGTGGTATTGTCAAACATCAAAAAGGGGGAGATTGTTGGTGCAACATCCCTCAGGTCAAGGTTGACCTGGTTAACCAAGTTGAGTCTTGGTTTGGGTTTAGATGTTTGACAATAAGATATTGATCGAAGAAGAGTCAAGTAGGTCAAGGTTGACCGGATACTTGACTGGGAAGTCCTAACAGTGAAGCTAGGCAGATGGGAAGTCCTAGTGAGTGAAGCTAGGCAGATGGGAAGTCCTAGTGAGTGAAGCTAGGCAGATGGAAAGTCCTAGTGAGTGAAGCTAGGCAGATGGAAAGTCCTAGTGAGTGAAGCTAGGCAGATGGAAGTCCTAGTGAGTGAAGCTAGGCAGATGGAAAGTCCTAGTGAGTGAAGCTAGGCAGATGGAAAGTCCTAGTGAGTGAAGCTAGGTGAAAATCCTGGTGAGTGAAGCCAGGTGAAAGTCCTAGTGAGTGAAGCTAGGCAGATGGAAAATCCTGGTGAGTGAAGCCAGGTGAAAGTCCTAGTGAGTGAAGCTAGGCAGATGGAAAACCCTAGTGAGTGAAGCTAGGTGAAAGTCCTGGTGAGTGAAGCCAGGCAAGGAAGGAAATCCAGATGGATCAAGGATGATCGGACATCTGGTGTTGGGAAGTCCAAGTAGGTCAAAGGATTGACTGGATACTTGGCAAGGAAGGAAGTCCAGATGGGTCAAGGTTGACCAGACATCTGGTGGAAGTCCAAGTAGGTCAATGGAGTGACCGGATACTTGGCACGACGAGTAAAAGTCCAAGTGGGTCAAAGGGATTGACCGGACACTTGGTGGGGAGTCCTGGCAGGTCAAGGGAGTGACCAGATGCGAGGCATGATGTACCAACAGGTCAAGGTTGACCGGATGTTGGTTAGGGAGGTTTGGGACTTGGTTTTGGGCAAAAACCAAGTGCTGGATCGATCCGTGGATCGATCCAGATCGATCGGTGGATCGATCCGATCTTCCAATCGAGCTTCGGATCGATCCGTGGATCGATCGAGGTCCCGATCGATCGGCCGATCGATCGGGCGATCTTCGCAGCGATAACCGGATCGATCCGTGGATCGATCCAGCGCGTTCGCGATAGGCGCTGGATCGATCCGTGGATCGATCCAGTCCCGATCGATTCGGAACATTCGAATCGATCGGGATCCGACCGTTGCGTCGGGTTTAAAGCCGCAGGCGAGCGTGGTCTTCGGCATCTCTTCACGAGCTCTTCTCAGATTCATTCCAGCTCCTCCACAGCTCTCTACAAGCACGTGATCGCCAGTTCTTGAAGGTTCTTGGAGGCTTTCCAAGTCAAGAGGCGGATCTATTGCAAGAGGAAGAAGTTAGGGTTAGGGTTTTTACTGCACATCTTGTAAGCTTTTGCTTAACTTGTATTTCCCTTTCTTCTTCTTGTATTGAGAGTGTTGTAGGGCTTCTCCGCCTTTGGTAGTTACCATAAAGGAGTGTTATTCATAGTGGAGGGTGTGTGCGTTGGTGTGGATCCTTGGATTAGTCACCTCTTGTGAGGTGGATACCAAGTAAAATCCTAGTGTTAGCGTACTTGTGTTTGTTTCTGTATTTTCCGCTGCACATCCAAGAAGAAACAAGCAACGCCCAGCAACGAAGCGCACCGAGCGAACGCGACGAGCTATTCACCCCCCCTCTAGCTACTTTTGGTCCTAACAGAATCGGCCCGGCAACTTACCGGGCCGGTTCCGGTTCGACCCGGCGAACCGGGTCAATGGGCAACCGGCCCGTTGACCCGGCGAACTGGGTCAATGGGCAACCGGCCCGTTGACCCGGTTACAGGCCCGGGCCGGGTCCGGGCCAGACCCGGCCCGGGGTCGGGTCTATGGAGGGGTACATCATGTGAGAGGTACATCATAAGGGGAGAGAGTACACCTTGAGTGCTAGGGGTACATTTTGGGTTGTGGGTTTGTTGTGGTGTAGATACATTTTGGGAGTGGGGTTGATACATTTTGGGTTTGTGGTGTAATAAAGTGGGCACATTTTGGGTGGCTGTGTGTGAGGGTTGAGCATATCTGTGTAGGCTATACATTTTGATTTGGGATGGGTATACATTGTGTCCATTAGACAGTTGGTTTGGGAGGGGTATAATTTGTGTACAGTTCAAAAACAAAAATAAAAAACAAAAAAAAAAATAATCGGTGACTTTTGTAGCCTCTTCTTTTTGGGTAGGTATGGCCTTCTCATTTGCATCATGGAACTGGAGTTTGTGTTTCGGCGTGCCCTGTGGTAGTAGCAGCTTGTGTTTGGTGTCTCATCTTCAGCTGGTTCTTTTGGAGCATCTTCTTTAGTTGGTAGCAGCAGCTGGAGTTTCGGAGTGTCCTCTTTGGCGCCATCTGGAGCAGTATCTTGGTGGGGAGCCTACTTGATGGATGGTGCTGGCTAGCACCTAGGGGAGATCACTTGTTGGAGGCTTTTTGTGAGCTCTGAGTCTGAGGGCACATACTGTATGGGGAGGGCTACATATTAGGAGGGGGAGTTGTTGCTTGGGTCTTGTAGGGGAGGACTCCTGTTGTTGGGTGGTGAGGTTGGATGGAGGGTGAGTATGTATCTGGATTGTGTGGTGGAGGGGATGGTTAGACAAGGTGAATAGATACATCACAAATGATCTATCTAGTTCATAGCAAATGGTTATAGTAAAGACAAGTCAAATCCGTTTATGGCTAAGGCTTTGTCAAAAAGTCTATCAAGGTAAATAGATCCATCATAAGATTTATCTAGTCCGTAGCAAACGGCTAGCGATAAAGACATGCAAAATTAATTGATAGTTGGTCCATTGTTAAAAGTGAACATCGGGTTGGTTGGTGACTACAGTAGGGTTGGATGGATTTTGAGACTGGGTTGTTGTATGGTGGAGGATTCAGAGAGATGGAGACCTGATAGTGATGTTAGAGTGTCGACACCAGATACTCCTCACGATGCTTGTTGACAGGATCAGTATCATTTTCGGCATGGCGCATTGTTCTTTAGAGGTTGGCATTTTGGTCTATAGAATTCAATTTGGCGGGCTCTGATGCTCCAGGAGTTGTTTAGAGGCTTTGGAGTTGTTTAGAGGCTTTGGGGATGCAGTGCATTTGGATGGATATCAACAGGAGCAGATACTAGATACTAGATGATTCTGATACGTCAGACTGCTAGTGATGTGGTTGGCATTGGATCTATATGTCTTTGGATATTGGCAGCTCCAGGGTGTGACCTGCCTATGGCCGGATGATGTAGATATAACAGTCGATTGGTTTGGGACGGTATTTATGATCAGGGATGGGAAAGTGGATAGTATTTTGTGAGGATGGTACCCATGAGGGTGTGAAAATATGTATGTGATGTTACATCTTAGATAGTTACTTGGATTTGATACTTCATTAAAAACGAATAGCTATCTTGGGCTACATGTTATGTTGTACTATTTTTTGATGATACATATTTACTTCTAAAAATAAAAGGTTCATCGAGATGTAAATTTTACCCCTACGGATTGACACAGTTGATATCTGCATATGGTGTTACTGCAATAGGTCACGTGGTTGATCCCCAGTATGCGTGCAATGCCTTGTTGGTCACCTGACCTCATGCAAAGGATTGCTATGCTGGGCGAAGTTCTCCGTGACTTGCCTTCTAGATTGTGTGGGACAATCTTGGGAGGTTCCCGGGGTGAGAGTTATCACCTTTTGTTTCAATCAAGATGTAAATTTTGGCTAATGCACTTGGTTTATAGTAGGGGCTTGTTCGTGAGTTTTTCAAATCAGTTTGAAAAATATTTGATTTATATTTGAAATTAACGGATTCAAGTCAAATTTTTTGAACATGATCAATAATTTTTTCAAGTCAAATTCAAACCCATAATATTTTATTTGATTGTTCATGAGCCACTTGCGAGTTGAACTCGCATTAATTTTTATTTTTTTTATATAATTTCAATTTAAATATGCTTAAATTTAGAAGGAAGCTTTAGTGCAACAATGAAGTTGATGTACCTTGAGGTTACGTGCTCGAGTCGTTGAAACAACTTACAAAATGTAAGATAAGACTACGTATAATAAATCTAATATGATTTGACTTTTTCTCGGGATCTCGCATTGGCGAGAGTTTTATGTATCAGGTTGTCTTTTTATATTTAAATTGAGGTCCAAATAATTCAAACCAAATTCAATTTAAAGTATTTCAAATATAGTTTGATTTTGATCCAGTCAAAATTCGAACAATTGAAATTGAACTGAAGTACAAATTTTATTTAGAATCGAATTCAAACTAAAATTATTTAAATTTTCAAACTTTAAATCTCATTATATATATTTAAGTACAAACTTAAATATTAATATTTTTATATTATTAGGTTCAATTTGATTGCACCCTTAGTTTATATTAAAGTTAGAGCAAATAAATTGCATAAACTATATTAAACTTTTGCCTTTGATAAAATATCATTAAAACACTATGCAACTTTTTGGATGATTAATCCAAAATTTTAGGATACGAGAATAAAGTGCAAAGCGGATAGATATAAGAAAGAAATACATGATTTTATATATATATTTTAAAAAAATTAAAAATAATATCATCATTCAAATTCAAAAGTTGATTGCTCTTAAATTTACATTTTATTACAATTTATCACTTGTCAACGATTAATCTACCTTGAAGGCTAAGAACTTCAGGATATGAAAAATGAAATGCATGATGTTATGCTTTTAAAAGAACTCAAATAACAATAATATCATCTATCAAATTTAAAAGTCGATGGCTATTAAATTTCATCTTTATTACAATTCATCATTGCCAATGATATCTACCTTTTTACAACAATTTATCGCTTGCCAATGATTAATCTATCTTGAAGGCTAGGAACTTCAGAATGCGTGAATAAAGAGCAAAATTAATCGAAAAAGAAATGCATGATTTTATATTTTTAGAACAATAAATATCATCTATCAAATTTAATAGTTATCGACCCTTGAATTTATATTTTTATTATAATTTATCACTTGGTCGTATGCAATTAATTACTTTCAGATTCAAATTATTAACATCCACAAAATTGTCTTTTTCACAAGTTAAACATATTCTTCTTTTTTAAAATTTAAAATTTACACTTCCATCGTGATTATAGTGAAATGTAAAAAATCTCATTTAAATAAAAAAATTCCATATATGGAATTCAATCGCAGGTGCTGAATAGTATCATATATGAATTACATTTTATCCGTCAACGACAGGAGGTATTATTCCAGTGTCCAATAGTATCGAGTTTGGTACCATATCATATTTCAAAGTTCAAACTAAGAATCTAATCAACACACAAGGAAGAAGATGGATGTTGTCAGAAACAGAGAACGATACAGTTGACGCATGGGAGCAAAGATGATATTTGTGGCCGTCTATTATCTAGAAGGGAAATAAATCATTCGGACTTCTTCCAACAATAACAATATATTCAAAGAAGAATTTCAGACAATCAAGGACATTTCGCATTCCCGGAAGATTGATCTTAGATTTATTGATAACAATACTTTTGTATGAAATACTGCGCTAGTCAGTAGGCACATTATAACATTTTAGGACAACTTCATTATAACATTTTAGGACAACTTTCCAAAATTAATTAAGATGAATCACAACTAAAAAGCCAATTAAGATAAACATAAGGGAGTAGAAGCCGCTAAGAAAGAACTAATAATAGAAAAACACAACATGTGGTTAAGGATCAAGAAGCAATATTAGTCCATGAACAACTAATTCATTGATTCTAGCATTGATTTTAATAAGGTGTTCCCATAGAACAAAGCATATCAAATGAGAGATGACAATAAAATTAAAACATAATAGATAGAAGTGGCTTGATGTGTTAAAAACTGGCTTCCTTACTGAGCATTAATGGCGAAACTTCTAATTGACATGGATGAGACTGTTATCGATATTTCTAAAGTATGAAAAATACAGAAATATAAAAATTGTAATGTAAAATATCGAAAATAGGCGAAACACCATAAGGGAATTTTTGAAAATTTTCTGGAAATTTTTCGGAGACCGTATGGTGTAAGTTACGGGGATAAAAACTGGGCCCCGGGAAAACCTATTTAGGCTATCCCATTTAAGCGAGGAAAAGTTATTTTTCTTTTCCTTTTTATTTTCTTTTTCTTTTATTCTTATTTCCTTTCTCCCCAGTCGAACCCACACGCCCGACACCTTGCCCGAGCCATCTCCTCCCGTGCCCTAACCGGCAACGATTTCCTGTTAGTTAGAGCCCTAGAGCCAATCATTTGATGATTGTATTATGGACTTGTTGAATCATATTCTTATATAAATAAAGATATTTGTTTTTGGTTATTATACTTGTATTGGTGCCAAATAAACTAAGTATAATAGCGCCCTTGAGTAGAAGGTTCTCACCTATGTCAATCGGTTAGTTGAACTGATAGTGAGATGATATAGGGAACACTACTCTTAATCATTCCTAGTCGAGTATTAACATTCAGGGACAATGTTAATGCAATAAGACTAGCATGTAAGTCAACTCGATGACTTGATCTCACAAGTCATGGATATAGAGATATCAAGTTGACACATGGGTATGCATTGGAGAATGTATACTGAATGGCCCGCCATGAGAAAGTATCATGGATCGTTATATGAGTGTCATATACTTTCTCATGTGGCTATTAGTATGACTACTAGTCCTTAGACTTGAAGTCACCATGGATCCCTACATAAAGAGTTATGTACTTTGGTTTCGTCAAACGTCACCCGTAACTAGGTGGATTATAAAGGCGATTACTGGGTATGTAACGAATTATGCAGAGGGATGTGAGTGATGTAGATGGGATCTATCCCTCCTATATGACGGGAGAGACATCGATATTCTTGATAGAGTGAGACCACGAAGTGCATGACCATGCCCAAATGAGTCAATATAAGATATTGAGCTCATTTGATTTAGTAAGTCTACTTGGAGTTTAAGATTTAGATTGGTCAGAGGATGACACGGTCTATGCCTCACATTGATCAATCTAGATGTCTAGGATAGAAGTACACTTGTCATATATTGTGAGGAGTCACAATTAGTAGTCACAAGGTGATGTTGGATCTCAACATTCTTGTAGCTTGGGTAGTAATGATGTGTTGCTAGATACCGCTCATTACTTATGATCCTAAATGGGTTTAGGGGCATTGCCAACGTTACAAGAATCAATAGGGTAACACACTAAGGATAATTAGATGGAGATTAGGTTCATATGATGAACCAAGAGGATTAGATTCATGTGATGAATCAAATTGGATTAAGAGTAATCCTAATTGGGCTAATTGAGTTGGACTCAAGTTGATTCATGTGTTTAATGAGTCTAATTTAGATTATGACTCATTGAATCAATTTAATTAAATGAATTAGATTCATTATATTAAATTGGCTTGAATTAAATGGTTGGATTAGATCAACCATGAGAGAGATTAAGTCAAGTTTGACTTGACTTGAGAGAAAGATGAAGAGTCAAGTTTGACTTGATTTTATGCCACCTCATTGGTGAGTTGGCATTGATTGGGCCAATGATGATGCTCCACATCATCATGGTTGCTTAAGTAGGATGCCACCTCATGGGAGTTACCAAGAGTTGTGACTCTTGGCATTCCATGGAGGTTACAACACCTCTTAATGTGGCCGGCCACATCAATTGGATGGTGAGTTTCAATTGTGAGTAATTCTCATTCATTCCATCATCTTCTTCCTCATGCTCTCCTCTTGCTCTCCCTCTCCTCATCTTGCCGAACCCTACTAAGGTGCTAGCACACTTTAATTTGGTGATCTCCTTCTTGTATTCGTGTGGATACTTCTAGAGGGTTGTCTACTTTGACAATCTTGAGATCCGGCAAACCGTTGGACTTGCGGGATAGCGAAGGGCATCGTATCGAGGGTAACACTCTTATCTAGTGTATATCTAGACTTTAGAAACTCGTACTCGTATTTTGTTTTATTTTTCCTTCGCACGGATTCGGTGGCTGGGGGTTTCGGGGTTTCCGCGACGCGAAAAAGCGGTTTTCGCGGCCCGAAAAACCCAACAGTGGTATCAGAGCCACGTGCGAAGCTTGTACGAGTTTAGTTTTTGTTTTTATGACAAAAATTTAGTACTGTAACATTCTATAAATTTCTGATTTTTAGAGTTTTTATGAGTATTTTTCTCGTAGAAGCGAAGCACAAGTGTTACGACACTTGTAGGCTTCGACTACCGAGAAGATTTTTCCGAAATGACAAGGTTTCGCCTCAAAAGTTTTTGGGACAACGGACTAAGGCACTGTAGGATCGCTAAGGAACCCTCGCGATGGTTAGATCGCGGGTAGGGGCGCTGGCCCTGGCCCCGCAAGGGGATTCGTTCCGCAATTGCGCCCGAAAACCGCTAAACGGGACCGCCGGAAAATTTTACTCGTAAAAATTGTAAAAATTAGTATTAAAATTATAGAAAGTTATGGAAATTACATAATTTAGAATTATGTATAATTTGTGATAGTCATGGCCCAAAAAGACCCAATCTGATTGGATTTGTGTTGTAATTCATATTACGGCCTGCACGCCATCATTTGTGTTGTGCGTGTTGTACATTTGATTCGCGACCTGCGCGTCGTGCCTTTCTCTATTTTGTATTCTTGTTGTAAATTAGTTTAGACTCGAATGTAACTCAAGTTTCAAAATTGTAATGTACAAAATTGGAGCCGTGGAAGGTCCACACGAGACGGAGTTACGAGGAGGGCGCGAGCAACACAAGGTGGTCAAAGGGAGGAGCTTGAGAAGCTGTTGACCCTAGGTTGACCATCCGATCTTCTCATTGGCTTGAGAAGATCGTAGTAGGGCCATGACTAATCACAAATAAATTTAATTAATTGCTTGTGTATATGCGATGCATGATTAAGTAATTAATTAGTGTCTAATGATTAGATTAGATCTAAGTCGTGCACATGATGCACCCCTCGATTAGATTAGATCTATCGCGTATTTGATACACATCGATGATTAGAATAGATCTAAATCGCGTCAACTCTAATGCCTACCGTGACGTGATACCTATCACTACCTTGATCACATGTGTTGTTGAATCTGCCAAAGAAGAGCAACACATATTATCTTGGTAGGGTACGGAGGGACAATCTTGGTCCCGCTTATCAACGCATGGGCGAGTACAAACTCAATTAGATTGAGTATTCCTAGTTACTCGGTTGGATCGAGTACAACTATAGGCATTCTTCCAATGGTTGGAAAGATAGGACATAAATCACATTTATATTAATTCTTGGGCGTATTAGCCAAAGCTAACTCAAGTTTTAATATTACTGCGGATAATGATCCTATAAACAAGAGTTGCATAGAGATGTAATTGGTAAATTGTTACCTACCGATCATACTAAATCTTGGGCGTATTAGCCAAAGCTAACTCAAGGGTTAGTATGATGTGGATCTTGTCCCACATGAATTATAGAATTCAGTGGGAGCATCATTTAGTTAAAGGTCTAATTAAATGATTTAAAAGAATATGATATTTATTTTCTATATTTTTCTGTTGTAGATAACCATAACGTCAAATACGAACACCTTCTCTCTGCGTTCTGTCCTTGAGAAGGACAAGCTCAACGGAGCAAATTTCTTGGACTGGTACAGGAACTTGAGAATAGTTCTCACCTAGGAACGTAAACTGTACGTTCTGGAGCAACCCATTCCGGAGGCTCCTCCTGCCAATGCCCCACGAGCTGACAAAGATGCTTATAAGAAGCATCAAGATGACGCATTAGATGTGTCCTGTCTAATGCTCGCGACCATGAACTCTGAGCTTTAGAAGCAACACGAGTTGATGTGCGCTTACGATATGGTTGAACATCTTCATCAACTGTATCAAGGACAAGCGCGACATGAGAGATTTGAGATCTCAAGGGCACTATTTCAGTGCAAGATATCAGATGGGGCTCCCGTAGGCCCATATATACTCAAAATGATTGGGTACATAGAAAACCTACAGAGGTTGGGATTCCCGCTTGGCCAAGAGCTGGCCATTGACATGATCTTGCAATCATTGCCGGATAGCTATAGTCAGTTTGTTCTAAACTACAATATAAACAAAATTGACAAGCCACTGCCCGATCTGCTTAGCATGTTAAGAACTGCTGAGCTGAACCTTAAGAAGGCTAAGCCCCACTCTGTTCTGATGGTTCAGAAACACAAGGGCAAGGGCAAGCCCAAAGGCAAGGGAAAGTCCCAAGCCAAGGGCAAAGGCAAGACACTGAAGACTAAAGGAGGGGTCTCCAAGGATGCTACCTGCTTCCACTGCGGTCAGACCGGGCACTGGAAGAGAAACTGCAAGGTGTACCTGGAAGATCTTAAGAAGAAGCGAAGTGAGACTTCCACTTCAGGTATATATGTTATAGAAGTCAATCTATCTATTTCTTCATCATGGGTATTAGATACCGGATGTGCATCTCACATTTGTACTAATGTGCAGGCGCTGAGAAATAGCAGGGCATTGGCGAAGGGCGAGGTGGACCTACGCGTAGGCAATGGAGCACGGGTTGCTGCTGTTGCTGTAGGGACTTATTTTCTATCTCTGCCCTCTGAGCTTGTATTAGAGTTGGATGATTGTTGTTATGTGCCTGCATTAACTAAGAACATAATTTCAGTTTCTTGTTTGGACAAGAAAGGTTTCTCTTTTATTATTAAGGACAAATGTTGTTCTGTTTATTTAAAAGATATGTTCTATTGTAGTGCACCTCTGATGAACGGACTCTACATTCTAGACCTTGAAAGCCCTATCTATAACATAAATACCAAGAGGTTCAAGTCAAATGACTTGAATCAAACCTATCTCTGGCACTGTCGTTTAGGTCATATAAATGACAAGCGCTTATCCAAGCTCCATAAGGATGGTTTGCTGGACTCATTTGATTTTGAATCTTATGAGACGTGCGAGTCATGCCTACTAGGCAAGTTGACCAAGACTCCCTTTAGTGGGTACAGTGAGAGAGCGATTGACTTGTTAGGTCTTATACATAGTGATGTATGTGGCCCTTTCAATGTCATTGCTAGAGGCGGTTATAGGTACTTCATCACATTTACTAATGACTTTAGTAGATATGGTTATGTGTACTTGATGACACATAAGTCAGAATCCTTTGAAAAGTTCAAAGAATTCAAGAATGAAGTACAGAACCAGCTTGGCAAGAGTATTAAGATACTTCGATCAGAACGAGGTGGAGAATACCTTAGCCATGAGTTTCGTGACTACCTAGCTGAGTGTGGGATTCTATCCCAACTCACTCCTCTTGGAACACCACAGTGGAATGATGTATCCGAAAGGAGGAATCGTACCCTATTAGATATGGTACGATCTATGATGAGTCACACAGATCTTCCGACATACCTTTGGGGCTATGCTCTAAACACGGCAACTTTTATACTCAACTGAGTTCCATCCAAGGCTGTGATAAAGACACCATATAGGATATGGACTGGAAGAGATGCCCAGGTGTATTTTATGAGGATTTGGGGTTGTGAGGCTTACGTTAGACGTCCAGTCTCAGACAAATTAGGACCCAAATTCGATAAGTGCTACTTTATTGGATATCCCAATGAAACTAAGGGATATTACTTCTACATTCCCAGTCAGCACAAGGTACTTGTGGCAAAGACTGGGGTCTTTCTAGAAAGGGACTTTGTTTCTAGAAAGACTAGTGGGAGCACGTTCGATCTTGAAGAAGTTCAAGATGCGAACAATAGCACTGAAACCTCGATGGAAGTTGAACTGGAACCACAAAGTGTTGTGGATGATGTTGTTCCACAAATAGTTGAGGAACAACAAACAGTTCAAGTAGACATACCTCTTCGCAGGTCTGATAGGGTACGTCGTCAGCCTGAGAGATACTCATTTCTCTTGTCTGATCATAATGACGTTGTGCTCATAGATAATGAGCCTACCACCTATCAGGAAGCTGTGATGAGACCAGATTCCGAGAAATGGTTAGAGGCCATGAGATCCAAGATGGAATCCATGTACACCAACCAAGTATGGACTTTGGTTGATCCACCTGAAGGGGTAAAACCAATTGGGTGTAAGTGGGTCTTTAAGAGAAAGACTGACATGGATGGACTTATCTATAAGGGTCGCTTGGTAGCTAAAGGTTTCAAGCAGATTCATGGTATTGACTATGATGAAACCTTTTCTCCAGTAGCGATGTTTAAGTCCATTCGGATCATGCTTGCTATTGCAGCATACCATGACTATGAGATATGGCAGATGGATGTCAAAACCGCGTTTCTGAATGGAAACCTGCTCGAGGATGTGTACATGACACAACCTGAGGGTTTTGTAGATCCACAGCATACTAGCAGAGTATGCAAGCTGCATAGGTCCATTTATGGACTAAAGCAAGCTTCTCGGAGCTAGAATCTTCGATTCGATGATGCAATCAAACAGTTTGGTTTCATCAAGAACGAAGATGAGCCTTGTGTCTACAAGAAGGTTGTAGGGGATATAGTTATCTTCCTCATATTGTATGTGGATGACATACAACTCATTGGGAAGGACATCCCTTTGCTTCAGTCTGTCAAGACCTGGCTAGGGAGTTGCTTCTCAATGAAGGACTTAGGTGAGGCATCCCGCATTCTAGGGATACAGATCTATAGAGATAGATCTAAGAGATTGCTTGACCTAAGTCAGAGTACATATATTGACAAGGTACTCCTTCAGTTTGCCATGCAGAACTCCAAGAAGGGATTTCTGCCGATGTCACATGGCGTGAGTCTTTCGAAGACTCAAGGTCCCTCTTCTAGAGAGGAGAGAGACCGCATGGATCAGATCCCTTATGCCTCAGCCATAGGATCTGTCATGTACGCCATGCTATGTACTTGACCTGATGTCTCGTATGCTTTGAGCATGACGAGCAGATACCAGTCAGATCCAGGTGAAAGTCACTGGATAGCGGTCAAGAATATTCTTAAGTACTTAAGAAGAATTAAAGAATATTTCTTGATATATGGAGGCAATGATGAGCTAGCTGTAAAGGGTTACAGTGATGCCAGCTTCCAGACCGATCAGGATGATTATCGATCGCAGTCAGGATTTGTATTTTGCATTAATGGTGGTGCTGTGAGCTGGAAGAGTTCGAAGCAGGACATAGTAGCTGATTCTACGATAGAGGCCGAGTACATTGCTGCATCAGAGGCAGCAAAGGAGGCAGTTCGGATCCACAAGTTCATCACTGAACTTGGGGTGGTTCCCAGTATCGCTGACCCTATTGAGCTCTATTGTGACAACAATGGAGCTATAGCACAGGCGAAGGAACCTCGCTCATACCAGCGGACCAAACACATACTACGGCGCTTCCATCTCATTCGAGAGATTATCGAGAGAGGAGATGTGAATATATGCAGAGTACCACAGAGGCAAACATCGCAGATCCCTTGACCAAGGCATTGGCACAGAGGAAGCATGATGGTCACACTAGGTCATTGGGGCTTAGAGCCTACATTGATTGGCACTAGTGCTGGTGGGAGATTGTTAGTTAGAGCCCTAGAGCCAATCATTTGATGATTGTATTATGGACTTGCTGTATCATATTTCTTATATAAATAAAGACATTTGTTTTTGGTTATTATACTTACTTGTGTTGGGATCTCTTCGTACGGCTAGAGAGGGGGTGTGAATAGCCGACCCCAAATCTCTCGCGTTTCTTCCTACAATTCGTTAGCGCAGCGGAAAATACAAAGAAACGAAAGAGAAGAAAACCAAACCTTAACACGAGGATGTAACGAGGTTCGGAGATTAGGGCTCCTACTCCTCGGCGTGTCCGTAAGGTGGACGAGTCCAGTCAATCCGTCGGTGGATGAGTCCCCGGAGAACCGGCTAATACAATATACTCCTTGTGGGTGGAGAAACCTCGCCACAAACGTTTGCAACAGCAAACAAAGAGTACAAGAACAAAGAGTAAGCAAGAAATACAATAAGAATACACAAGCACTCTACCAATCTTGCTTTCTCGTCGACTGGAGTCCGGATGAAGCAGCAGCTTCAAAAACTCTAACAGCAGCAGCTGTTCCAGTCGGGGAAGCTCACGCGAAGCTTTGGACGAGCTCAACAAAACTCAAGCACAGCAGCACTTAGCAACAGGAAGGAGGAAGAAGAGTTGTCCCACGAAGATGCCTCGATCCTTTTATACCGCGAAGAAGACAAGAAAACTAGCTGCGACGCATCTAGAACTCGATCGGCGCACCGATCGTGAGGAAGTGATCGTCACCGATCGGCGTGGACCGATCAGAGGTGCCTGATCGGTCCGCGACCGCCGCTTTCTCCCAACTCCGCTATCGTGCTTTGATCGGTCGTGGGGACCGATCAGGGTGATGGCCCGATCAGCAGACTTCGCAGAGAGTTGCCCAACTCTCGGTGGAATCTGATCGGTCCTCGGACCGATCCCACCTCGGCCCCAGATCGGTCCGGACCGATCAGGCTCCATCGATCGGTCCCGCATCGAAGCCTAACCATGATCGCCTTGTTGGTTATCGATCGGTCACCGCACCGATCGATACCCAATCAGATTATTGGATCGGTGCTGCAGATCGATCCGAGCTTGGTTTTGCCCAAACCAAGTCCCAAGTCTCCAAGCCAACATCCGGTCAACCTTGACTGTTGGTATATCATGCTTAGCATCCGGCCACCCTTGACCGCTAAGACTCTCCACCAAGTGTCCGGTCAACCTTTGACCTACTTGGACTTTTCCACACCGGATGTCCGATCATCCCCGATCCATCTAGATTTTCTTCTTCGTGCCAAGTATCCGATCACTCCCTTGACCTACTTGGACTTTTCAACACCAGAAGTCCGATCATCCCTGATCCATCTGGATTTTCCAACACCAGAAGTCCGATCATCCCTGATCCATCTGGATTTTCCCTTGCCTGGTTTCACTCACCAGGACTTTCCACCTGCCTAACATCCCAGTTAGGACTTTCCCACTGCCTGGCTTCACTCACCAGGACTTTCCCTACCGCCTAACATCCCAGCTTAGGACTTTTCCACTGCGCTCCCTCACGGGACTTTCCACTGCCAACATCTCCATCTTGGACTTTCCACCTGGCTCCACTCACCAGGACTTTCCACACTGCCTAACATCCCAGTTAGGACTTTCCCACGTGCCAAGCTCCCTGCTTGGTCTTTTCCAGTGCCAAGTCTCCATACTTGGACTTTTCCAGTGCCAAGTCTCCATACTTGGACTTTTCCGTTGCCAAGTCTCCATACTTGGACTTTTTCCGAATCAGGTCAACCAGGTCAACCTTGACCTACGGTTGCACCTACAATCCCCCAAACATCTATTCTTGTCTCACATCAAGAATAGAACTCTCTCACGAGTGTCAAACATCAACATGCAACTCAACTAGGTCAACCTTGACCTAAAGTTGCATCAACAATCTTCCCAAGTCAAACATCAAAATACAACTCGAGTCAAGTCAACTCGAGTCGGGTCAACCAGGTCAACCTAGGTTGCACCAACAATCTCCCCCTTTTTGATGTTTGACAAAATCATAATCAAGTTAGGTTAACCCGATAACCTAACTTAGGTTTTCCAACCATCTTCCAATGTCCAATGTTCTTTCCTTGAACATTCTCTGGACATTCTCCCCTTAGGTTAACCCGATAACCTAACTTGGGTTCTCCAATAATTCTCCCCCTTTTTGACACACATCAAAAGGTATTCCAATGTTCTTCCTCGAACATTCCTTGACATTCTTCCCCTAGCTTAGGTTAACCCGATAACCTAGCTTGGGTTCTTCAATAATTCTCCAATGAGCATTCTCCCCTTTTTGACACACATCAAAAAGAAAAGGAGGATATCAAGGTCAAGAGTTTCTTCCTAATGAAAGTCCCATACCTTTCATTGAAACTCTTAATTTCCCCCTTGATACTAAACTCAACAACCAACTTAGTGATAATTCCATATCACTCAAGTCTTTAGGAGTAAAAACTCCCCCTAAAAGTCAACTCCTCTTGACAATTAGGTAAAAACTCCCCCTAAAGGTCAACTCCCCCTTGACCATTGCACCAACAATGTCTTGGAGAGTTTCAAACCTTTAGAAATCCACAAAACCCAACTTCCAGCTGAAATTTCAGACCAACAGCTGAAAATCAGAAACTGGCACGCACTGATCGGTCCCCAGACCGATCAGAATCCCCCTGGATCGGTCCCCAGACCGATCCACGCTTCACTGATCGCACTGGATCGTCACTGATCGGTCACCAGACCGATCAGAACTTCCCTGGATCGGTCCGGTGACCGATCCATACTCTGAAATCAGAGATTTCTGATTTCCCTTCCCGGAAATTTAGAAACTCCTAATAAATTCCAGAAAATTCGAAAAATTGTGAAATTTTGAGGATACATTCCTCATAACATATACTATCATGGAAAAATAGTTTTCTATGAGAATAACTTCCATTTTCAAATCTTGATACAAAATTCAAAAACTTTGAAATAGTTCAAAATTAAGTCAACTTTGTATCATCTTGCTCAATGAAGAATGCTATCACTAGGAAAGCTTCATCAAGGTTTTTCAAATCATTTTTAAAATGTTTTTAAAACCATTTGAATTTAGGACCATAATCTTAGGGCTAGATGTACATGACTTGTACACAAGCTTTCCCTATGATCCTTAATTTCTTGAATTAGGGTCATCTAGGTACAAGAACTATGCACCTTGATCCTAACTCATGATCCTAATATCTCACACACATCTAAGGTGTATCAAACCACATTCAAGTCAATTTGATGTGAGATATGGGTTAAGGTCAACTTAGGCTAAGTTCTCATGCATTTTCTAAACTACACTTTGATCTCAATATCAAAATGTGTTTTTATCCTTAAATCAATTTCATTGATTATTAATGCAAGAGATGATGACATGACATAAAATGGTATCATAAATGAAAACATGTGCCAATGTCATGATGTCATGGCATAAAGTTTGAAACTAAACTAACACATGACATATAGATAACCTAAGCATTATCATATCATGACATTTCAAATGATAATAAAATAAATATGATGTCATGGCATGGCATATGGCAACCAATCATGGCAAGTTAGCACAAATAAAATACCTAAATTCCCTATCTAAGTATCCTTAGCCTTAGCTAACTTAAAACCTAACCCTAGATTGCCCATATATCCCTAAGAGAAAAACCAAAATCCCAATTATGGTATTTCTCTAGGTTTTCTTTAATTGTGCCAAATAAGATTAAAATATTCTCACTTTGGCACACTTTACTCTTCCAAGGAGTGAATGATAAAGATTATTCCATTTCATTTTCAAAGGTTCCAAAAAAACCTTGAAAATGTTCCTTGAGTGTCAATTTCCTCAAAGTTGAGTTAACTACCCTTCTTATTGGAGTTGACACTCTCTAACCCATCTATGGGGTAGAGAAAATGCTCCTAGGAACCCAATACCTATTAGAGCTCATTGGGTTCACTAAATATTCACTAGGGATAACTTCCCTAGCAACCCTCCTAATGACCCTCTTAGGCTTTGAAGCCTTGGTCATTTGGGTCTCATCAAGGTCAACTATAGGGGTGACTTCCCTTGTGACCTTGGTAGTGATCTTCCTAGCCCTAGGTTTTGTTCCATAATCGAATGGAACATTATGATAGGTGGGCTTGACCACTTGGGACTTAAGTTTGTGACCCAAACCCTTTTTGTCCTTGGACATTGGTTTTTGACCCTTAAACCCTAGAGATGACTTCTCCAAGTTCTTAAGAGCATTTTCCAAAGTATCAAGTCTTGACCTCAAGACTTGATTCTCCTTCTCTAATACCTCAATTTTTGATTTGTCATTCTTCTTTGAGGCATTCCTAGGCATGTGTCTAGTTGATTTGGGGTTTCTACCTAGGTTTTCCTTAACCTTAGAAGTGTTAATCCTAGGGTTAGCATTCCTAGTAGTATCCCTATCTAGGTTGACATGTTTAGCACCTAAGCACATGTATTGATTTCTAGTGTTAACATGCTTATCATTATTGACTAATGCAATAAAATTACTAGCATGTATCCTACTAGACTTGCACGAATGAGCCTTAAAAGATACCTTAGGGTTTGCCTTAGCTCCCCCTATCGATGTGCCCGGTCTCTTGCCCTTGTGAGGTTGCCTCCCCCTCGGACAATGGCTCCTATAGTGTCCCCGTTGCTTGCATTGAAAGCACACCACGTGCTTCTTGCCTTTGCATGTTGGGACTCCGGCTACCTTGACCTTTGGCGCCGGTGGAGTCTTCCTAACTCTCTTTGGACATTTGCTCTTGTAATGTCCATACTCCCTACACTCAAAGCATAATATATGTAATTTATTTGAAACTAAAATGCTTGAGTTACCTAGGGTTTGGGATGGATGACTCTCTCCTTCATCCCTTCCGGAGGTAGAATCTTCTTCTTGCTCCGATCTTGAACAAGAGGAACTCTCCTCCTCTTCTTCCTTGGATGTTGAGTAGCCCTCAACTCCCAATTCGCTCCCTCCATGATGTGAGCTACTTGGCTCACTAGGCTCCTCTTCATGGCTTGAAGTGGAGCTCTCCTCATGGTACTTGGCCAAGTTATCCCATAATTCCTTGGCATTGTTGTAACCTATCTTACACAAGATGTTAGTAGGCAATGAAAATTCAATTATTTTCGTTACCTCTTTGTTGATTTCGGATTTGTGAATTTGTTCTCTTGTCCACTCCTTCTTCTCAAGTGGTTTTCCTTCCTTATCCACCGGAGGAGTAAATCCTTCTTGTACACAAAACCAATTCATTATGTTAGTCATAAGAAAATACTTCATCCTTACCTTCCAATACGCGAAGTCGCCGCATTCGTAGAAGGGTGGAATGGTGACATCTTCTCCATAGAGATCCATTCTCTAGCTTTGCTCCCACGGGTGTTGATCCGATGAAGAGCGAACCTTCGCTCTGATACCACTTGTTGGGATCTCTTCGTACGGCTAGAGAGGGGGTGTGAATAGCCGACCCCAAATCTCTCGCGTTTCTTCCTACAATTCGTTAGCGCAGCGGAAAATACAAAGAAATGAAAGAGAAGAAAACCAAACCTTAACACGAGGATGTAACGAGGTTCGGAGATTAGGGCTCCTACTCCTCGGCGTGTCCGTAAGGTGGACGAGTCCAGTCAATCCGTCGGTGGATGAGTCCCCGGAGAACCGGCTAATACAATATACTCCTTGTGGGTGGAGAAACCTCGCCACAAACGTTTGCAACAGCAAACAAAGAGTACAAGAACAAAGAGTAAGCAAGAAATACAATAAGAATACACAAGCACTCTACCAATCTTGCTTTCTCGTCGACTGGAGTCCGGATGAAGCAGCAGCTTCAAAAACTCTAACAGCAGCAGCTGTTCCAGTCGGGGAAGCTCACGCGAAGCTTTGGACGAGCTCAACAAAACTCAAGCACAGCAGCACTTAGCAACAGGAAGGAGGAAGAAGAGTTGTCCCACAGAAGATGCCCTCGATCCTTTTATACCTGCGAAGAAGACAGCGAAGAAACTAGCCGTTGCGTCGCAACGGCTAGAACCCTGATCGGTCTGCAGACCGATCAGGGAGGAAGTGGATCGTCACTGATCGGTCTGTGGACCGATCAGGAGTGTGCCTGATCGGTCCACAGACCGATCAGCGCTTTCTCCCGAACTCCGCTATCGTGCTTTGATCGGTCGTGGGGACCGATCAGGCCCTGTGCTGATCGGTCCCCAGACCGATCAGAAGGCTTCACAGAGAGTTGCCCAACTCTCTGTGTGGAATCTGATCGGTCCCTGGACCGATCCCACCTCAGCGTCCCTGATCGGTCCCCAGACCGATCAGTAAGCCCACAGAACCATGATCGCCTTCTGTTGGTTATCTGATCGGTCACCAGACCGATCAGATACCCAATCGTATCACTGGATCGGTCTGCAGACTGATCCAGAGCTTGGTTTTTGCCCAAACCAAGTCCCAAGTCTCCCAAGCCAACATCCGGTCAACCTTGACCTGTTGGTATATCATGCTTAGCATCCGGTCACTCCCTTGACCTGCTAAGACTCTCCACCAAGTGTCCGGTCAATCCCTCTGACCTACTTGGACTTTTCCACACCAGATGTCCGATCATCCCTGATCCATCTGGATTTTCTTCTTCGTGCCAAGTATCCGATCACTCCCTTGACCTACTTGGACTTTTCAACACCAGAAGTCCGATCATCCCTGATCCATCTGGATTTTCCAACACCAGAAGTCCGATCATCCCTGATCTATCTGGATTTTCCCTTGCCTGGTTTCACTCACCAGGACTTTCCAACTGCCTAACATCCCAGTTAGGACTTTCCCACTGCCTGGCTTCACTCACCAGGACTTTCCACACTGCCTAACATCCCAGTTAGGACTTTCCCACTGCCTGGCTTCACTCACCAGGACTTTCCACACTGCCTAACATCCCAGTTAGGACTTTCCCACTGCCTGGCTCCACTCACCAGGACTTTCCACACTGCCTAACATCCCAGTTAGGACTTTTCCACGTGCCAAGCTCCCTGCTTGGACTTTTCCAGTGCCAAGTCTCCATACTTGGACTTTTCCAGTGCCAAGTCTCCATACTTGGACTTTTCCGTTGCCAAGTCTCCATACTTGGACTTTTTCCGAATCAGGTCAACCAGGTCAACCTTGACCTACGGTTGCACCTACAATCCCCCAAACATCTATTCTTGTCTCACATCAAGAATAGAACTCTCTCACGAGTGTCAAACATCAACATGCAACTCAACTAGGTCAACCTTGACCTAAAGTTGCATCAACAATCTTCCCAAGTCAAACATCAAAATACAACTCGAGTCAAGTCAACTCGAGTCGGGTCAACCTTGACCTAAGGTTGCACCAACAACTTGTATTGGTGCCAAATAAACTAAGTATAATAGCGTCCTTGAGTAGAAGGTTCTCACCTATGTCAATCGGTTAGTTGAGCCGATAGTGAGATGATATAGGGAACACTACTCTTAATCATTCCTAGTCGAGTATTAACATTCATGGACAATGTTAATGCAATAAGACTAGCATGTAGGTCAACTCGATGACTTGATCTCACAAGTCATGGATATAGAGATATCAAGTTGACACATGGGTATGCATTGGAGAATGTATACTGAATGACCCGCCATGAGAAAGTATCATGGATCGTTATATGAGTGTCATATACTTTCTCATGTGGCTATTAGTATGACTACTAGTCCTTAGACCTGAAGTCACCATGAATCCCTATATAAGGAGTTATGTACTTTTGTTTCGTCAAACGTCACCCGTAACTGGGTGGACTATAAAGGCGATTACTGAGTATGTAACGAATTATGCAGAGGGATGTGAGTGATGTAGATGAGATCTATCCCTCCTATATGACGGGAGAGACATCGATATTCTTGATAGAGTTAGACCACGAAGTGCATGACCATGTCCAAATGAGTCAATATAAGATATTGAGCTCATTTGATTTAGTGAGTCTACTTGGAGTTCAAGATTTAGATTGGTCAGAGGATGACACGGTCTATGCCTCACATTGATCAATCCAGATGTCTAGGATAGAAGGACACTTGTCATATATTGTGAGGAGTCACAATTAGTAGTCACAAGGTGATGTTGGATCTCAACATTCTTGTAACTTGGGTAGTAATGATGTGTTGCTAGATACCGCTCATTACTTATGCTCCTAAATGAGTTTAGGGGGATTACCAACGTTACAAGAACCTATAGGGTCACACACTAAACAACAATTAGATGGAGATTAGGTTCATATGATGAACCAAGAGGATTAGATTCATGTGATGAATCAAATTGGATTAAGAGTAATCCTAATTGGGCTAATTGAGTTGGACTCAAGTTGATTCATGTGTTTAATGAGTCTAATTTAGATTATGACTCATTGAATCAATTTAATTAAATGAATTAGATTCATTATATTAAATTTTCTTGAATTAAATGGTTGGATTAGATCAACCATGAGAGAGATTAAGTCAAGTTTGACTTGACTTGAGAGGAAGATGAAGAGTCAAGTTTGACTTGATTTTATGCCACCTCATTGGTGAGTTGGCATTGATTGGGCCAATGATGATGCTCCACATCATCATGATTGCTTAAGTAGGATGCCACCTCATTGGAGTTACCAAGAGTTGTGACTCTTGGCATTCCATGGAGGTTACAACACCTCTTAATGTGGCCGGCCACATCAATTGGATGGTGAGTTTCAATTGTGAGTAATTCTCATTCATTCCATCATCTTCTTCCTCAAGCTCTCCTCTTGCTCTCCCTCTCCTCATCTTGCCGAACCCTACTAAGGTGCTAGCACACTTTAGTTTGGTGATCTCCTTCTTGTGTTCATGTGGATACTTCTAGAGGGTTGTCTACTTTGACAATCTTGAGATCCGGCAAACCGTTGGACTAGCGGGATAGCGAAGGGCATCGCATAGAGGGTAACACTCTTATCTAGTGTATATCTAGACTTTAGAAACTCGTACTCGTATTTTTTTTTATTTTTCCTTCGTACGGATCCGGTGGCTGGGGGTTTTGGGGTTTCCGCGATGCGAAAAAGCAGTTTTCATGGCCCGAAAAACCCAACATTTCCCCCTCGCGAGTTAAAGCCATTCCATTTACCCTTCTCTTCCTCTTCCCTATCGCGCCTCTGCTTTCCTCCACTCACTCTCCGCCGTGCCGATCTCCGATCGCCAGCCACCCGAGCAGCGCCGATCAAGCAGACAACTCCTCTGCCCTAGCGTCGACAATCAAGCTTCTCCCTCCCTCGGAGTCACCTTCGGCCAAGGAGAGGTTCTGTGCCCTAGCCATCTTCTCGGCCGCATCTTCTCCACCCGACGGCACCACCACCTGCAGTGTCGTCGACCTTCCCTTTGCCCTAGCGCCGTGCCCTAGATTGGGTCCACCTAATCGCCGGCGCCAGCCAAGGTGTAGTCGACAGAAGCCGAGCACCCCAGGTCTTTTGGTTCTGTGCCCTATCTACCGACCATCAGTTTTTGGTTCCGACTGGTTATTGTCTACTGTCAGAGAGGAAAAGATTAGGGTAAGGCAGGTAGGGTTCTGTTTTCCCGATTTTTCGTGCTAGTGGTTTAACTGATCACATTTGCTTCTGGTTTCCAGTAGCAACTCTGCCCTTGGTACCGGCAGTCACTCCTTCCAGCAACCAACAACCCTAATTGGGCAACAACTCTTTGATTCCAGCAGCGAGAGTGGCTGTGATTTGAGGTAAGAAGTATGATATCAGATTGGTAGTGATGCGAGTTTAATTTGTAGTTGGAGGTTGTGATTGCTTGTCTACCAGTCTTTGTAGCTTGGCCAGCATTGTTCACTGGCGATCCACAGCACCGGTCATTCTGTTTTGGGCAGGGAACCCTTTCGACCGTGAGCCATCAGTGACCATCTTGAATTTGGGTGAGTTCTTATGAATTGATTTGGATTAAGTTGTTGTGATGGATTATGCTTATTGCAAGTCCTAATTCGACTAAATTAGTTAAAATTGATTGAGGAGTTAGATGATCCAATTAGGGTTTATAATTAGATTTGGATTTATGTTAGTTTCTCGAGGATTTGATTTAGCTAATTAATTTATATGTAATTAGCTAAATCTGTATACCATCTATTACAGGACGTTGATTCGAGACGAGCATCTCGACGTTGGATTTGACTGGATTGGACCTGCTATTTGAGGCGAGTACCTTGACTTATCTTTGATAATGTCATGTTGATATGTTTAGTAGGTTATAACCTTTAGTAATGATTATGTTTTGTCTTTGCTTCGGTTGGTCACTACCCGATACCAGTTACATGCTTGTTTCGTTTACTTATTATGCACTTCATGATAGTACCTACCTGATTATACATGCTTATTGGGGTAGTGACATGACCATGTGTTTATTGTGTTCAGGATCTAGGTTTTTATACCTTACCTGATTTGTGTACCTTTGATTTGGTTCATTGTCCTATGGTACACATTTTATATATATATGGATATTGCTATGCTGTTCAGGATTCTGTCATGCTTAGTGTCATGCATCATTCGCATGATTGCATGCTGCGCGATAGTCTGCTCCATTATTGTTGAGTACATCGCCAGTTTCATCTCTGTCGGTGCTCCGCTGGTCCGCTCATGGGTAGCGTGACGCAGCGTGGTAGCACGTCAGATTTGCTCTGTCGGTGCTCCGTTAGTCCATTCATGGGTAGCGTGACGCAGTGTGGTAGCACGTCAGGTATCCCTCCCCGTCATCGTGTACCAGGAGATGAGAGCATTGCGCTCCCCCACTTATGATTTGGGGTAGGAGGATAGGTGTACTCCGACAGCATCCCGTCCACTCGGTCACTCATCAGGAGCAGTGACGGCAGAGTGCACGGTTGTCACAACCCTACCCACTCGGTCTCACCATCGTGTGTGAGATGGCTGACTAGCGTCAAGGGTGACCAGGACCCATCATTGGCATCATATGCATTTATGCATTTACTGATTATGTTTGTTGCACTTATATGCTGCATTTGTATGGATGCATATGTTTGACATGCATACAGGATTTATGATACTCTCGGTATGATGACCTGACTATTCTGATAGGAGGCCCTGGTGAGTACAGTTCTCTTCAGCCTTTTCTATTGTGCATTTCAGCTTTTGTCCAGGAGACTGTACTCCATAGTTATTACCATTTGTTATAGTTTACTATACATGTCAACTAGGTATCTGCTGAGTTGTTGAACTCAGTCCCGTGGACACTATCTTTTTCAGGTACCAGGTTATTTATGGAGTCGCTTGGAGTATCTTATCTGCTGGTTCCCACATCACATCAGAAGACCTGTCTTCGCTTTTGTTTATTTTTATTTTGGTATATGAGATTTGTGTATTTAGCATTTGTGTTCCGGTTTTATTTCTGGAGTGTTGTTTTGTTGTGTGGTGTAAGCCTAGCCGGCTAGCATTCTTCATTTTTAGTTGTATGTGTTGCCCATTGTATTTTCCGTTGTATTTGGTTTTGGTACAGCTGAGTGGGCTGTTAGATTTACATATAACTGCGTGGTTGTGTTTTTATTGTATCAGTCGAGTAGGTTGCATATAAACTGCATGGTTGTGTGTATATTCCAGCCGCCTATGGCTGAGGTATATTGTGCATTGTAGAAATGATTCAGATTGTCCCCCGTACAGGGGAGATGCTGTCGGAATTTCCTCTGGCAGGGACTCCTCTGGGGCATGACATGTAAAACTCACAGTGATCTCCCATAGTAGATCTTGATCTTCACTTTTCGTACAAAATGAAGAAGAAGATCAGAGAAGATATCGAAAAATAACTTGCTGTAGGAAGAACCATCACGAACGAATTAGAAAGCTCTTCATGATTCCACGAACCAAAGCCTCGGATGTTCTTCTCTACAAGACACACAGTCTCGGTAGAATTCTGATAGCACTTCTGTTGTATTTTGATCTCATTTGCGTATACAATGCAGTAGCCTTTTTCTGATGCATGCACCCCTCTTTCTCTTCTTGTACCAATTGCCTTGGATGGCCTTTTATAGAGGAAGATGACTCTTCCTCTACCTCCATTAATGGAGGAAGGTGAAAGGGTTGGAAGCTGAAGGGGAAGAGGCATCCTTTCACCTTCTTAACATCAACATCTCCCACTCGTCCAAGTCAATCGTTAAAGGTCATCTAGTCACAAAGACCATGTAAGTCACATAAATTATATTGTAATCAAGTCATAAAAACTAGAGCAAAACACTAGTTAGTCACAAAAATCAAATAAGAACACTCAATCCATACTTTAGGGAAAATAGTTCGTGCGACAGCAAGCACACTGAGCAATTATTGTTAAGAAGATTGTTACACCTTACATAACTGCTCTATAGAACGAATCAGAGACATTCTTATAATGGCACATAGCCTTTCTCCTAGCAGTACATATCTGTTATCCAGGAAACATCTAATCTCTCAATGGCACACAACTATTATCTTGGAGATATCCATGTCTTGCTATTTACCCAGATCAATAATCTTATTTATATCAATATGAACATCTCTAATCCCTCATAATGACTATTATGTCAAGAGTATGTTCCATATTCAATATTCACAATCATTTCTATATATAACAGAAATGGGTCGACTAGTGAATAACATCAAAATATGTAAATCATTTTAATCTTCCTTATTAGCTAGAACATATTCATTCTAATCAGTGACTTTTTTAGTTATGCTCCAAAACTGAATCATCCATAGCCAATAGAAAACATGCTAAAGTAGCAAACATTGATTATAACTTCAAGTAGATTGATTATAACTTCAAGTAGATAGCTAAATAGTCACTTAGGGTAAAATTGAGATTAACTTATAATCTCAAGGGTCTCACATAGTAGAGAAGCAGGGTTCCATTTTCTTACCACCCTTCTTGTCGCCATAGTACATGTGGTATGAATCACATGCTACGATGTTATTCACTTTACTAAAAAAGAGCACATATTTTTCTCAAATTTTAACATCGTACAGATTTCAATCTAGATGTACCTAATGTCTAATCCTGAATTCAATATATGAATTCCAATTTGGCCTTAAGTAGATTCAGTAAATGATGGGTACATTTACTCCGATCATTACATAAATATTTTCATCTTGACACAATTATCAAGGCGATCTTAACTTATAGGTATGTCTTTATTCACAGCTACATAAGCTGTCCCATAAGTAACGGTCTTACCTCTATTTATACTTAACGAATAAATATGATTATCCATGTGAGTGGATCAATCTCAACCTGCCAACATGTTCATCGAGTCTTTAATCCAAAATACAACAACATATATACTGAATAGATCATAATATTTTACAACGTGTTATATTTTATGAAGTCACAATGATTTCCCATATCATTGAAATAACTCTTTAGTCAATGGCTTAGTAAAAGGATCTGCAAGCATAGGGATATAATCAAGAATTATCATTTTCTTGTCCACAATATCCCTTACAAAATTATACTTAATTCTATATACTTGCCTTTGCTGTGATATTTGGGATCTTCAGCTTGACTATCACAGTATACTATAACAGGACTTCCATCGCCCTTAATAATTTTTAAATACTTCAGAAACCTTTTCAACTAGATAAATTGTTGTACAACTGATGCACAAGTCACACAGCTTCCATTGTCGACAAGACTACACAAACCTAGTCATATAGCTTCTATTATTGACAAGACTACACAAGCCAAGACACACAGTTTTCATTGTCGACAATGCTGCATAAGCTTGGTCATATAACTTCTATTGTCAACAAGGCTACATGAGACATGTCATGCCCCATGACGTAGGCGCATGACACCGGCGTTGCTCGCGAATATAAATACTTGAAAACAACAAGCCTCATAAAGTGCATACCAAACCAGTAATAATATAATGAAAATATTGTCTTTACCATCCAAAAGTGAAAGAGTACAAATAAAGATAACATGAACTAAACGGACGAATCACTTGGACACGACTTCATTACCAGCCCTAAAACATCTCTTGCTCCGCCTCCTCGACTTGTTCCTCGTCTTTATCTGGAGATGGCAGTAAGGAGGGTGAGTGCTTGGGAAAACACTCAGTAAGTGAGATCGATCGAACATAGCACGACAAAATATAAAAAATAGCAAGACATTCGAAATTCATAACGAAAATATATTTCATGAAATATGACAGAAACATAACTTAATCGAAAACATATACTTTTAGCAAGACATTCAGAATTCATGACAAAATATAACTTAATCGAAAATATATACTTTTAACAAGACATTCAGAATTCATGATAGAAACATAACTAGTACTTAATCAAAAACATAGCACTGTTAATCATTTTGTTTTCCATGGTATTACTGATCAGTCCCCTATATGTAATTCCTTCAAGGGGTGAGGCCATATATCGGTTATTATTATCCACCGCATCAGAGTCATAACTTGTCACATCTTATTATGTTTTTGAAAATTCCCTTTACTGATCAATCCCCTATATGTAATTCTTCTAAGAGGTGAGGTCATATATCGGTTATTATTACCCACTGCATCAGGGTCATAACTTGTCATATCTTAACATGTTTTTGAAAATTTCCTTTTACCATATCTAACTTGAGTAATAATAGTGCATCTTGGAATTCAAAAAAAAAATGAGCAGTATAAAATGATCAATAATGAAATAAAAACATAGATCGCAGCTATATTCGAAACAAAAAGCCCACTTACCTGGGCAGAAACTTCTTCGATTTTGGACAAAAACTTTACGGAACTTGAACTTGCACTTGTTAATCGGAACTTGGGCTTGGAACTTGCGTAGAAACTTGCAAAAAAGTTTAAGTGTCCATTTGAAAGACAATGCATTGGCTATTTATAGGTATGAAGGGGTGGCCAAGGCATATGAAGAGATGGCTAGATGGAGGGTCATTCTGTTGGTGCAGGAAGCATCCGACGATTAAACCTATGTTTTGATTATGTCAAAGGGTTCAAGTTAAGTTGTGTTGTTATCTAATGTGCTTGAATGAGTTTGCAGGAAAGTCCTAACTGCGGTTAGGCAGGTGGAAAATCCCAAGGGGCGGTAACCTTAGGTCCTAGGGGGTGGTAACCCTAGGTGGTGGAAACCCCTAAGGGGTGGCAACCTTAGGTCCTAAGGGGTGATAATCCTAGGTGGTGAAAATACTAAGGGGGGGTGGGTAACCTTAGGTCCTAGGGGGAGGTAACTATAGGTGACAAAAAATCCTAGGGGATGGTAACCCTAGGTCCTAGGGGGTGGTAACCCTAGGCGGAAAGTTCAGTCGGTCTGGAGGACCGGACTGGCATCAGGTATTCTCTCCTGAGTGGAGTAGGTGAGGATGCGTTCCTCGGAAGCGGGAACAGTAGGCGTCGGTTTGACCTAGGATTTCCAGTTGGAAATCCGAAATTAGAACCGGACAGTCCAGAGATCGTCGAATACTATTCTTATTGTATTTATATGTGCTAACTTTGTCTTGCAGGGTATGTGGGTGTTTTGTGAACTAACATATTTTGCTGGGACTAAAGTGCACATCTTGCCTCGGATGAACAGTACCCGAGGCACCCTAATGGAGCTTGAGGCGCCTCGGGTGCAGAGTGTGAGCTGGCTGCGAACAGGAGCTGGAGGCGCCTCAATGGTCATTAGAGGTGCCTTGGACCATTGCTTTGAGGCGCCTCAAAGGGTGATGGAGGCGCCTTCAACCAAATAAGTTGCAACCAATTCTGTGCTGATCCGCGCGGCTGACTCGGTAAGTTGGAGGCGCCTCGGATAGGCTTAGAGGCGGCTCAAACAGGCTATATAAGGTGTCTCGAACAGCAGCCTTGATTCATCAATTCTAAATCAATCCTTCTTCAGTATGCTGCTAACAAGACATTCCGGTTGAGCTACGTCAAGTCCCCGATGACCCGACACTTCAAGATTGTTATTTTTTGTCGGTATAATTGTCATTTCAGTTTTAAGATTGTACTTTAAATTTGTAATCTTTAACGATATTATAGTTGTTGCCCACCGAAAGTGATCAACGATCGTGAGCCTTGGAGTACGAGTCACCCAAGGCTCTGAACCAAGTAAATCTTGGTGTCCTTGTCTTTTGTGTCTCTAATATTTCTGCTGCATTACTCCGATACGTTTTAAATCGATAGTTTTCCAATTACGAAATGAAAGAAAGCCATGAGCGCTATTCACCCCCCCTCTAGCACGATCTCGATTCAACACATTAATTAAAAAGACTAGGTGAAAGATCATGGCTAGATGAAAGTTACAAGTAGATGGAGGGTCATTCATTAAAAAGGGTAGGTGAAAATGTCATGGCTAGATGGAAGTTACAAATAGATGGAGGGTCATTCATTAAAAAGGCTAAGTGGAAGGTCATGGCTAGATGAAAGTTACAAGTAGATGGAGGGCCATTCATTAAAAAGGCTAGGTGAAAGGTCATGGCTAGATGAAAAGTCATCCATTAAAAAAGCTAGGTGAAAGGTCACCATACCATTACAACTTAGCACATAAAACATAGGCATAGCTAGAACAAGTCCAAGTTATATAAAAGGATTAACATATGACTTATTATGTTATCATGATAAAACCAAAAGAAACATAGGCATAAAATTTAACATATGACTCACTATGTCATCTTGTTATAAAGCAAGAAAAATATAGATATAACTAGAATAAAAATTTAAAATACATAAAATTAATATGTGACTCATTAAATTCTCATGATGAAAAGAATAGAAGAAACATATGAGTAAGTAGACCCAACATCCGAAATCCCTAAGATCCAAACCTACACATGACACAAAGTAATCATAAACTTGGGTTCAATTTTTATGGTATTAAGATTTCTAGGAGTCGAACCTAACTTAACCTTCAAAAGTATCTCTACTAGTGTCCATCATCATGTCCAAAATTGGGTCTTCACATCCCACCCTCCTTATTGGAAGTTTCATCCTTGAAACTTGAGCTCGCTTGATCTTCGAAGAGATATGGGTAATGCTTGCGCATATTTTCCTCTGGTTCCCAGGTAGCTTCCCTTTCAGTGTGATTGGACCATTGTACTTTGACGCACGGGATGATTCTTCGTTTAAGTACTTGATCCTTGGTCTCAATAATTCTAATGAAAACTTATTCATACTTCAATTCGTCATTCAAGTTCCCTTCGACTAGGAGTGGTCCAGTTTCCAAAATATGGCTCGGGTCTGTAATGTATCTTCTTAGTTGGGAGACATGAAAGACATTATGAATCCTTGACATATCCGGTGGTAATGCCAGTCTGTAAGCTAGTGATCCCACTTTCTCTAGAATCTCGAAAGACCCTACATATCTAGGATTCAGTTTCCCAACTTTATTGAATCGAACTACTCCCTTCATTGGCGAAGTCTTTATATAGGTCTTATCACCTATTTCAAATTCCACTGGTCTTCTTTTTAAATCAGCCCAACTTTTCTGTCGATCTTGAGCAGCCTTGAGCCATTCCTTGATGATAGCCACTCTTTCTACCGTGGTTTGGATAAGCTCAGGTCCAGTGATAGCTTTTTCTCCTACTTCATCCCAATATAGAGGTGACCGACACTTGCGCCCATATAGAGCCTCATATGGGGCCATTCTAATGCTGCTATGATAACTGTTATTATAGGCAAACTCGATTAAGGAAAGGTGCTCACTCCAATTACTACTGAAGTCCAAAGCACATGCTCTTAGCATGTCTTCGAGTGTCTGTATTGTCCTCTCAGTTTGGCCATCAGTCTGAGGGTGATAGGTCGTGCTGAGAGTGACCTTAGTGTTGGTTGCTACTCGGAAAGCCTATAGGTTCCACTGTACAAAAATTTTGTACAAAGGTCTGAACCTTTTCCTAGCTACCATGTGTTCTTTTAAATTAAATTTTGGATCTCCTGCGGAACTTAACACGTTTGATCCAAAACTTAATCTATTTGTTCTTTTAGGTTTTGACTTGGATCTCCTGCGGAACTTAACACGTTCGACCCAAGTCTCCTTAAGTTATTAATTCCATTAAATATTAATTTCCATAAAAGGTTCCCAGTACTGACGTGGCGAGGCACATGGCCTTCTTGGATATGGGAGCAACTACCACCGACTAGACAAAACCTTTAATAGAAAGCTAATATTTAATTTCCTAAAATAACTTTAGGTTAACCAAAGAGAACAATCAAATCACAAGGAAAAGAAAGAAACAAAAGAACACAACTTCAAAAAAAAACATATTCGAAATACTAGAACGTAAGCCTCTTGTATTTGGTATTATTTCCATAAATAACTAGCATGATGCGGAAATAGAAATTACTAGTTATACCTTGTAGAAAAACCTCTTGATCTTCTACCGTATTCCTCTTCTAACCTCGGACGTTGTGTGGGCAACGATCTACCAAGATGAGAAACCACCAACCACCTTCTTCTTCTCCAAGCAAGGTTCGGCCACAAAGGAAGAACTTTACCAAAGAAGAAAATCAAAATACTAACCAAGCTCCAAGAGATGCTAGCTTTCTCTCCTTCTTCTTCTTCTTCTCCAAGTAGTATCCGGCCACCACAAGAACTCCAAGAGAGATGAAGTATTCGGCCACCACAAGAGGAAGAGAGGGAGAGGGTAATGGCCGGCCACAACACCAAGGAGAAAGGGAGAGAAAACAATAGAGGTTGTATCTTGTGAAGGCACCCTCACCCCTTCTTTTATATTCCTTGGCCTAGGCAAATTAGGAAATTTAATTACAATAAAATTTCCTTAATTTCCTTGACATGATTTATTTGAGAAAAATAAAATAAAATTTCCCAAATAAACTCTAATGGCCGGCCACATCAAGAGGAAGCAAATTGGACAAGTTTTAATCAACAATTAAAACTTTCCTTATTTGTTTCCAGAAATTTTAAAAAATAAAATTTCTCTTTAAAAATCTCTTCATGGTTAATAAAAGGAAATATCTATAATTTTAATTTTATTAACATGTGAATAATTTTAAAGAGAAAATAAAAAACTCTCCAATCTACAAATAAGGAAAGAGATCTAATCTCTTTCTTTAATCTTTTGTAAATCTTTTACAAGAGAGATATTTTAATTTTAATTCTCTTTAAAATATATCTTCCACATAATAATAAAATCTAAAATTAAATTTCTTTTTATTTAATTATGGCCGGCCCTACTAGCTTGGGTTCAAGCTAGGGCCGGCCACCCTAAACCTAGGCCGGCCCTAGCTTGGTTCCCAAGCTAGCTTGGCCGGCCCCCTTTAGGTGGGTATAGAAGGTGGGTATATGTGGGTATAGTACTCTATAAATAAGAGGCTACGATAGGGACCGAGAGGAGGAATTGATTTTGGTCTCCCGATAAAATTAAGCATCCCATGTTCGCCCGAACACACAACTTAATTTTATCAATGATAATTCATTCCACTAGAGAACTATCATTGAACTACCGCACCAATCCCAAATTACATTTTGGGCTCCTTCTTATTATGAGTGTGTTAGTCTCCGTGTTTAAGATATCGAATGTCCACTAATTAAGTGAGTTCGACAACTCATTTAATTAATATCTAAGTCCAAGAGTAGTACCACTCAACCTTATTATCATGTCGGACTAAGTCCACCGCAGGTTTAACATGACAATCTTTATGAGCTCCTCTTGAGGACATTATCAACCTAGTATCACTAGGACACGGTTTCCTTCTATAATCAACAACACACACTATGAGTGATACCATTTCCCAATTTATCGGGTTTATTGATTCATCGAACTAAATCTCACCCATTGATAAATTAAAGAAATAAATATCAAACATATGTGCTTGTTATTATATTAGGATTAAGAGCACACACTTCCATAATAACTGAGGTCTTTGTTCCTTTATAAAGTCAGTATAAAAGGAACGACCTCAAATGGTCCTACTCAATACACTCTGAGTGTACTAGTGTAATTATATAGTCAAGATAAACTAATACCTAATTACACTACGACCTTCTAATGGTTTGTTCCTTTCCATTCTGGTCGTGAGCTACTGTTTATAATTTATAAGGTACTGATAACATCATCTTCTGTATGTGACACCACATACTATGTTATCTACAATATAAATTAAATGAACAACTACAAAACAAATGTAGATAATTAGACCAAATGTGATTCTTTATTCATAATGAATGTTTACAAAGCTTAGGCTTTCAGTATACACTCCAACAATTAGTCCCCATAGATTTTTAAAAACTTTGCCAAAAATGGGACACAAATCTTGGGTCTCTGTCAGATAGTATACTTATCGGAACTCCATGCAATCGCACAGTGTTGTCCATGTATAGAGAAGCCAACTTATCCAGATTATCACTCATGTCAACAGGTAGGAAGTGTGCAGATTTTGTGAGTCTATCCACCACTACCCATATCCCATCATGACTTTGTCTTGACTTTGGCAATCCCACCACAAAGTCTATGGAAATGTGCTCCCATTTCCACTCTGAAATCTCTAAAGGTTGAAGAAGTCCTCCAGGTTGTTGGTGTTCTGCTTTGACCTGTTGGCATACTAGGCACCTAAAGACGAATTCCCCGACATCCTTCTTCATTCCGCTCCACCAGAAGTTCTTCTTCAAATCCCTATACATCTTTGTACTGCCAGGGTGGATCGAGAATTTTGATTTGTGGGTCTCAGACATTACTTCTTGCCGAAGATTATCAATGTCAGACACCCACAACCTTCCTTTCATGCATAAGATCCCGCTATCATTTATTTGAAGATCAGGTGCTTTTCCTTTTTTGATCTGCTCTGTATGTCTTGCCAACGTCGAGTCTTGCTTCTGCTTCAACTTGATTGTTTCTCGAATGCATGGTTGTGCTGAGAGCGATGCGAAAACTGTCTTGCCCATGCTCTTTCGATTTAATGCATTAGCTACCTTGTTTACTTTACCTGGGTGGTAGCTTATTATTAAATCATAATCCTTTAAGAGCTTAACCCATCGTCGTTGCCTCATGTTTAATTCTTTCTACATAAACAGATACTTGAGACTCTGATGATCTGCAAACACTTTGCACCTGGCACCATATAGGTAGTGTCTCCAAATTTTTAGCGCGAATACTACTGCAGCTAGTTCGAGGTCATGCATTGGATAGTTTTGCTCGTATGGTTTCAGTTGTCGTGAAGTGTAAGCAATAACCCTTCCCTCTTGCATAAGGACGCACCCCATACCTTCTTTTGATGCATCACTATAAATAGTAAATTCCTTATCCTCTGCGGGTAGTACTAGTACTGGTGTAGATGCAAGCCTTTTCTTCAAGGTTACAAAACTCTTCTCACATTCTTCACTCCAGTTAAATTTGGAGTTCTTTTGTGTGAGCTTGGTGAGAGGTATAGCTATCGAGGAAAATCCTTCAACGAATTTTTGATAATAGCTGGCTAGCCCCAAAAAGCTTCGAATCTCTGTTACTGTCTTTGGTCTTGGCCAGTCTAAAATTGCTTCCACTTTCTTGGGGTCTACAGAAATGTCTACTTTGGAGATTATGCGACCCAAGAAGGTGACACTTTTTAACCAAAATTCACACTTCTTGAATTTGGCATATAGTTCCTTATCTCTTAGTGTTTGGAGGGTAAGGCGAAGGTGCTCTTTGTGGTCTTCTTCACTAGGTGAATATACGAGGATGTTGTAGGTGCAGCGGAGGCCGGCAAGAGGGGGGTGAATTGCTGCAAACAAAAATTAACTATACCCTCCTCGGATTTCAACTCAGAAAAGTAATAGTAAAATTAAAACAAGCAAGGAAATAGAAATTAAGTAGTAGACAGGATTTAACCTGGTTACAACCAAGGAGGTTGTTAATCCAGGGCAGTAGAAAAAGCTCAGTAGAAAAATCTCCTTTGCTGAAGGCGGAGAAGCCTTTTACACTTTGGAAGCTTAGAACTATTGCTAGGAAAGAGTACACAGTTGATTGCTTGAGTTGTTATTTCTTTCCTAGTTCCAGGGGCCTTTATATAGGTCTTGGAAATCTTATCCCGAGAGTCCAAGGTGCCTCCAACTGGGTTCAAGGCGCCTCCAGCTCGGTCAGCGGATAAAACTTTATCCGCTGCGCAAACGGTCAACTTTGACTGTTGAAGGTGCCTTGAACAAGCCTTGAGGCACCTTCAAGTTGAAGGAGCCTTCAAGACTGTTAAAGGCGCCTTCAAGACTGTTGAAGGCGCCTTGAGCTGGATTTTCCAGCACAGCTCCTTTTTCCAGCTCCTTTGCGTGGGCTTCCGATGCTCCGTTCTTTTGGGTGATTCCGGCCAACCGAAATAGGGCTCAATCGAACCCAATTTCCGGCCTTCCCCTCGAGCAGCCTTCCGTCCTGGCTTAACGTCCCTCGAACGCCGCGCACGCTTTTCACGCCCACCGGAGTACTCTTCCGCAGCTCTCTCGTCCTTCGGATGCATCGAGCCCATCGGCTCCCTTCCCGTGCCGTCTTTCTCGCTAGCTGCGTCTTCTGCTCGACTTCCTATGCTCCTAAGCTCCTGCACACTCAGACACAGGGATCAAACATAACGCAGGACCTAACCAACTTGGTTGATCACATCAAAACTACCACGGGGTCCAACAGATGTCGTCGATAAACACCACTATAAATTTATCAAGATACGGTCTGAACACCATATTCATGAGATCCATGAATGCTGCTAGGGCATTGGTTAAGTCGAATGGCATTACCATGAACTCGTAGTGTCCATACCTAGTTCTGAAAACCGTCTTTGGTATATCTTTGACCTTAACCTTCAGTTGGTGATGGTCTGACCTTAAATCGAGTTTGGAGAACACTGTAGCCCTTTAAGTTGGTCGAAGAGGTCATCTATCCTTGGAAGGGGTACCTATTCTTGATTGTGATTTTATTCAATTCTCGGTAATCGATATACAATCTCATACTCCCATCTTTCTTCTTCACAAATAAGACTGGGGCTCCCCACGGAGATGCGCTCGGTCTGATTTACTTTTTGTTTATAACTCTTAAAGTTGTTCTTTTAGTTCTTTAAGTTCTGTCAGGGCCATTCAATAGGGTGCCTTTGATATTGGCGTCGCACCTGGTGCCAAACTAATTTCAAAGTCTACTTCACGGTCTAGAACTGTGCCAGGTAGTTCCTCAGGAAATACATTTGGAAAGTCTTGAACGACTGGAATTTCTTCTAGCCTAGCCTTGGTATTCTCTTCCACCTCACTTATCATAGCTAGATAGATTCCATCATCACTTCTCATGGCTTTCCAAGTCTGAGATGCGGACAGGAGCAATCTCTTTTCCTTGACCTTGCCATGGTAAATGATTTCTTCTTGGCTTGAAGTCTGAAGTTTGATGCTCTTCCTGTGGCAATCCACTAATGCGTGGTTCTTGGCCAACCAATTCATTCCAAGAATGGAATCGAACTCAACCATGTTTAGTTGAATCAGATCAACTTCGAATGTATGATTACCAATACTGACGTGACAGATTCGATGCAACTTATGAGTTTCAATGACCTTATTAGTGGGCATAGCTACTCTATATGGTTCACTAAGTATTTCAATTATGAGTCCTAACTTCATAGTGAATTTTTTAGATATAAAAGAATGAGTGACACCACAGTCAAACAATACATAGACAGTCATTTTGTTGATTAGAAGGTACCTTCCACCACATCACTTGCGTTGTCCACCTCTTCTTGAGTCATAGCGATCACCCGAGCATTGGGTGTAATGACCCGCCTTCTATTAGCTAGGCTGTAAGGCCGGACCATCACATTATCCTGTGCTAAGCTATCACCATGACCATCACTAAGTCTAGGTGCGGAAACTGGATTAATTTAAAACTTTGCTAAACTAATACTATTTCTTTATTCTACATGTGCTAAGGGATGCAATCTAAGGTATACATGGCATATCCTGCATCCCCTATGGTCAAGGAGCTGAACTACAAGGTCTCTTGGTCGAAACCCAGCTTCCCAATCGATCCAGATTGAACTCAATCGATTGCAAGCTGTTGAATTGATCCATGGATCAATTCAGATGGCTACTGTGCTCGGGTTAATATTCTGGATCGATCGGCTGATCGATCCAGACTGGCCAATCGATCCATTGATCGATTCCAGAGCTCTCTGTTCGCGGGAGCGATTTCCCCGATCGATCGAATGATCGATCCCCAAACTCCCTGTTCGCAACAGAATGCGACTGGATCGATCGGCTGATCGATCCAGGAGCTTACTGTTCACGAAAGAATGCCACTGGATCGATCGGCTGATCGATCCAGAGGCTTACTGTTCACGGAACCAGACTCCCAATCGATCCACTGATCGATTGGGGTTTCTGATTTCATAATAAACTCTGATTTCAGCACTGTTTCGTGCCAAACTCACATACACAAGTTCTAAAATAACTGGAAAATATACCAATAACACATAACTAGGATTATGAGCATAAGTAATAACAATCTAAGCAAGTCTTTCATGATTCAAGGCATTAAATAACTAGAAAATGCGGAAAATAACACTATATAAAACTAAAGTCTTAGTTTGCTAATTTCTCCAAGATCTTTATTCCAGGTTCCTTCCACACACATCTTCATCGCATTAACCTCCAACCTCCTCTAATCCATCTTTCCTTTACCTTTATCTGCAGTATAAGGAAAGAAGTATCTGTAAGCTTTACGCTTAGTAAGAAACCATCTACCTCACTAAAACATGCATACGATGCCATTTATGTTTTTAAAACATGCTATTTGAAATATATGCTAAATAGGTAAAAGCATAGCATGACATACAAATAAACTGGTCATGGCAACAAGTGCTAACATAAGCTATCATATTGTATCAATAGAAAACTAAATTGATACAAAACTGAGCTGAGCAAATTCTAAACTAATGCTAAAGCTATACTGAATTCACATAACTATTTGTGAGAGTTCGAAAACCATATATATAATAGATGAAAATACTAATCATGCTGCTGATGGGCCCGACAACTGTACTTGCTGTGCGCGCATCCCTAACTAAACCCGGGGTTGCAAATTCCGAATCTAGTAGGGTTTACTAGGTTAGCTGAACCTAGGGACGACTATGGGAGTCCAACCCAATGGATATCTAATCCAGTACAGTGCCACTGATAAAATAAAATACTGGTTATAGCTGAATTTTGCTGTTCTTGCTATTTCTAGGTTATCTGGACCCAGAGCTAGGTTATCTGAACCTAGAGGCGACTATGGGAGCCAACCCATTGGACCGTAGTCCCATATAAGCTGTACTAAAGCTAAACATACTGAAAGAATGCTTCTATCGCATTTAGCTAAGCTAGTAAAATGCTTAAGTTACATTTTAACCGTGCTAATAATTTAATCGAACACTTGGTATGCGCTAATTCGCATCCTTTGTGCCGAATATCTACATACTACTAAACTGAAGCATAAAATTCATACGGAAGCTACTTATACTGCAGGTGAGGGGTTTCTTACATCCTGCGCTAGATTTCCTTACGATCTGATCGCTAGATTTCCGGTGGAGACGATCTTCTCGACGATTTTCTCGCGTCCAGCATTCTTCTTGCGGAGAGAAACATCCTCGTGCCGGAGTCATCGCCGGAAGGTGCTCCTGGAACCCTTGAGACGGAACCCTAGCCCTTGGGGCTTGGTGCGCCGAGAGAAAGAAGAGGAGAAGGGGGCGGCGTGACTAGGGTGAGGAGAAGAGGTAAGTCACGGTAAAATTAAAACTCCTCACTTAATTCCCTATTTATATTAAGGAGTTAATTCACCCAACTCTAACTCAAATAAAATTGTTCCCCTTTCCTTTCAGCACAGCCCTACTGGGTTCACTTGGTTACTAGAGTCCACTATAAGTCGTAGGACCCATTAGGTCTCGGGTTCAATTCCCGTGTAGGTTATTTTACGATTCTATTTATTTTTGCTACTTCCGCTACTCTAAAAATTCTGTAAAAATATCCTAAAATTCCAGAAAAATACTAGGATATTTATAAAAGTATTTTTGAGAATTTTCGGGCGTTACATTGGGCTTATTCTCCTTTGATTTATTTTGGATTGTAACAGAATTTGATACCGCCCCTTGTTTCTTAGCTTCAGGACAATCCACAATTCGATACCCCATCTTCCCACAATTGAAGAATGCATCAGAGATCCTACGACATTCTCCAAGATATCTGAAGTTACAAGTAGGACATGGCTTAATGCTTTGGGAGGGCAAAGTGAAAGAAGGTCCTTTGGACTGGCCACTTGATAGGTTGAGCCATTTTAACCTTTGTTCACTTAGGGAAGATTGACTTGCGAGGGGTCGCTTGTTCTTGCCTTCATCTTCACGCTGTTTGATGTCCGTTTAAGCTCTAATGGCTGCTCCCATTAGATTGGCAAAGTTAGTTGGCTTGTAAATTACTAATGCTGATTGAATTCAGCTACTCAAACCCTTCTTGAAGTGATGTAGCTTCAGGGTGTCATCTATCATGATGGTTGGGCATAGGTCCCGAGCGAATTGAACTTTGAGGTGTACTCTAACATGGACATACTCGGAGCTTGAGTAAAGTTTTCAAATTCACTTGGCTTCTGTAACCTGAACTCAGTCGGATAGTACTGCTTCAAGAACATCTCTTTAAATTATTTCCATGTCACTAGTCCAGTTTTAGTCATTGCTGGTGAAATGATTTTCCACCACTTGCGTGCCTTATCTTCTAGGAAGGGTGTCACAACATCCACTTTAAACACCTCCGGAATTTCCAGTAGTCGAAGCTGAGTTTCGATATTCTTGAGCCAGTTTTGACCAACTTTTGGGTCGGGGTTGCCATCAAATGTCAGGGCTCTATTCTTCTGAAGAGACTCATAGTAGTACTTAATGCCACGTGGTTGGGCTTCTGGTGGTGGGTTGGGATTCTGGTTAGCACTTGGGGTCACTATCCCTTGCGGTGTGGTTGCTATGATAGTAGCGATGGCCATTAAATCTTCTCAGCTTATGCTAACTCTTAGGGGAGGGTTTGCATCTTCATTGTTGTTGCGGTTGGCACAGTTGAGGTTATGGTTGTTCCGGACGGGTTTGTTGGCCATTTCCTAAAATTGAATAAGTGAAATGGTTCATGATAGTTCAAAGATAACTACTTAAGTAATAAGGAGTATCGATTAACAGAATCAAATTTTAACTTTCCTACGAGAAGTTATAGGCAATCGAAAACTTTTCTGAAACAACAAAACGTGATCTCGGGTGCCTAAACAATGGAATTCAGTAGAAATGGCATGCGCCACGATGAAGGGGTCGTGAATTTTTTCGTAGGCCATTTCGGAGGGCACTAGCTGTTTGTCGAAAATCTAACTTCGTCAGATTTACGTATACATGTCCCAATCGGATTATAACTTGGCTCTGATACCACTTCAATGTCATGCCCCGTGACCTAGGCGCGTGACACCGGCGTTGCTCATGAATATAAATACTCAAAAATAATAAGCCTCATAAAGTGCATACCAAACTAGTAATAATATAATGAAAATATTGTCTTTACAATCCAAAATCGAAAGCGTACAAATAAAGATAACATGAACTAAACGGACGAATCACTTGGGCACGGCTTCATTACCAGCCCCAAAACATCTCTTGCTCCTCCCTTTCGACTTGTTCCTCTTCTTTATCTGCGGATGGGAGTAAGGGGGTGAGTGCTTGGGAAAGCACCCAGTAAGTGGGATTGATCAAACATAGCACGACAGAATACAAAACATAGCAAAACATTTGGAATTCATGACGAAAACATATTTCATGAAACATGACAGAAACATAATTTAATCGAAAACATATACTTTTAGCAAGATATTCAGAATTCATGACAAAATATAACTTAATAAAAAACATATACTTTTAGCAAGACATTTAGAATTCATGATAGAAATATAACTTAATCGAAAACATAACACTTAATCGAAAACATAGCACTGTTAATTATTTTGTTTTCCATGGTATTACTGATCAATCCTCTATATTTAATTCCTCTAAGGGGTGAGGCCATATATCGGTTGTTATTATTATCCACCGCATCAGGGCCATAACCTGTCATATGTTATTATGTTTTTGAAAATTTCCTTTACTGATCAGTCACCTATATGTAATTCCTCTAAGGGGTGAGGTCATATATCGGTTATTATTACCCATCACACCAGGGTCATAACTTGTCATATCTTAGCATGTTTTTGAAAATTCCCTTTTACCATATCTAACTTGAGTAATAATAGTGCATCTTGGAATTCAAAAAAATAAAATGAACAGCATAAAATGATCAATAATGAAATAAAAACATAGATCACAGCTATATTCGAAATGAAAAGCCCACTTACCTGGTTAGAAACTTCTTTGATTTTGGACAGAAACTTTACGGAACTTGAACTTGCACTTGTTAATTAGAACTTGGGCTTGGAACTTGCGTAGAAACTTGCACAAAGGTTTAAGTGTCCATTTGGAAGACAATGCATTGGCTATTTATAGGTATAAAGGGGTGGCCAAGGCATATGAAGAGATGGCTAGATGGAGGGTCATTCATTAAAAAGACTAGGTGAAAGGTCATGGTGTTGGGATGTATACTATAAGCCTAGCTTTTTTATGAACATCTGTTTTGAAATATTTTGAAATGAGAATCATTTTGGTCAAATATTTGTGTTTTATATTTATATATATGTCAATGCAGTTGTCCATTTAATTTATATTGTAGATAACATGGTGTGTGGTGCCACACAGAAGATTATGTTATCGGTTCCTTATAAATTATGAATAGTAGCTCACAACCAAGATGGATTGGGACAAACCATTGGTACGGTTGTAGTGTAATTTGGTATTAATTTGTCTTAACTATAAAATTACACTAGTACACTATGTGTGTGTTGAGCAGGATCATTTGAGGTTGTTCAATTTATACTGACTACATAAAAGAATAGAACATCTGTTATTATGGATGTGCGTCCTCTTAATCCCTATATAATAACAAGCACGTATACTTAGTATTTATTTCTTTAACTTATCAATGTGTGAGATTTATTCGTTAAATCAATAGGCATGATGAGTTGGGAGATAGTATTATTTATATGGTGTGTTATTGATTATAGAAGGAATTTGTGTTCTAATTATTTAGGCTGATGATATCCCCTTGAGAAGTTCATAAGGATTATCATGTAAACCCTGCAGGTGGACTTAGTCCGGCATGATAATAAAGTTGAGTGGTACTACTCTTGGAATCAGATGTTAATTAATTGAGTTGTCAATAACTCAATTAATTAACGAACATATGATATCTTAAACACGGGGAGATTAACACACTCATAATAAGAAGGAGCCCATATTGTAATATGGGATTGGTGCGGTAGTTCAATAATAACCCTTTAGTGGTATGAGTTATTATTGATGGACTTGGGTTGGGTGTTCAGGCCGAACACAGGAAGCCCAAGCCCATCAGGAGGTCTAAACCAATTCCTCCTCTAGGTTCCTGTTGTAGCCTCTATATAAAGCCTCGCATCCACCCATCCATAACTTGGTTTGGTTTAACTTGGTTATAGAAAGGGAGATTTTTTCTAAACAGAATTCTGTTATTTTTCTTTCTTTGTAACCGACGACAAAGGTTATAAAAGGAGTAGGTGGTGCCTCCTAAAACCTAATTTTTCCCACAATTCTCTTCTCTCCTCCTAGGGATGGCGGCACACATCCTTCCCCTTGTGGCCAGCGCCCCTCATCTCCTCCCTCCTTGTGGCCGACGCCCATCCCCCCTTCCTTCTTGCTTAGGGTCGGCGTCCCTTCACCTATTGCTAAGGGTTGGTGCCCCTTCACCTATTGCTAAGGGCCAACGCCCCTTCTCCCTTGGTGGGTGGCGGCTTGAATAAGAGGAAGAAGAGGAAGAAGAGAAGAGAAGAAAGAAGATTAGAAGGTGCCCCATCCTAGAGCCTCCTTTTGTAGCCGGCGGTTTGGATACCGAGAAGAGAAGGAGGGTGGTTTTGTCTTGGTAGATCATCGTCCACACGACGTCCAAGAAGAGGAGAGGGATATGATAGAAGATCAAGAGGTCTTTAGCTACAAAGGAAAGGTACAACTAGTTCTTTAATTTCGCTGTGTAATTAGTCGAGTTTTCTTTGTATCGATTTTAAATACCAACACAAGAGGCAAGCGATCTTGTACTTCGATCAAGGTGTGCTTTGATTCGTCAAGAACTTTCTTGATTGATCAAACACATGTCTGATCAAACATGCAGGTTGCTAGGAATAGTTCTGTACACGTACAATTTTTGTACAGGGAAATTTAAATAGAACGGAATTCCAGCGCCTTCAAGTGGTATCAGAGTGAGTTTTCTGGTTCTATGTGATTGGTTTTCGGTTAAATTATGCACTGCTCATACATAAGTTTAGGCAGGATAATAGTAGGATGTGCTAGAAAGATTAACTCTGTGGTTGTAGGCGTCCTAAGTCCAACTTTATGACTTTGTGTGTTTGTGTGTGATTTGAACTCTCGGGCATGTCGAGGTTGTTGTGTGTGCATGATTGTAATAATTAAATATGACCGGTTGCCATATTATTATTATTTTTTACATTTTGTTCGATCTAGATTACATGTAAATTCCTTTGTGGAATATAGGATCGATAAATGTAATTTTTTTTTTGTTGCGGCTTGTATCCTTGCTATGCGTGGTGCTATTTTGAGGACGAGAGGCGCAGCGGACAAGGAAGCGATATAGATGTGACAACTTGATCCATTGGTGGCATATTGAAGGACAGCGATCCATTGGCGGCATATTGGAGGACAACGTTGGATGATGCCATAATAGTTGGAAATTTTATTTTCATATTTATTGCCTTTATATGCTGTTTTATGTGATGTGATGTGTGCTGTGATGTGTGTGCTTGTTAAAATTCCTCAATAAATAACTAAGTAGGAGAGGGATTATTTAAATAAATCCCACAATCTCCATTACTGGTTTGTAGGTGATGCATTCAAACTTGCGCGTTGGCTTTAAGTGCCTTCCTCCATATCGGATGAGTTTGTTTACGGATTACTAGATCAAACTTCCTCTATGGATGATTATAGAAAAATATTTATGTTTATGTGATCTTCTCCATCTGAAGGGGCACAATCTTAATTAATGGACTAAGTATCAAGTAATGGTATATATTTAGGCACATTTAATAATATCCTCCCCATCGGAGTCACTGCTATTATTTGTCTGACTGAAGATGAACCAACTATTAATTTTATTTGTCATAAAGTTAGGTTGACAAGATAATAAAATTAATGGGTAAAATCTCCTCTTACAAATGTTTGAATTAGTATACGTCCACACTATCGTGGCATATAAAATTCACGGTGTTTTGAGGTGTTGGTGAATTTAAATTATATTGTTTGAGGAATCAATATTATTTTAAATTCTAAAGTTTTGACCAAATATTTTATTTTGTGATTCTCAGGATTTCAAAATGGCTTTCAATCCTCTTGTTGTTATTTTAAAAGAAAATAAACTTACTAGTCCAAATTATATTGATTGGAAACAAAACTTGGACATTGTCTTAACTGCTGAAGAATACAAGTTCGTACTTCTTGAGGTCTGTCCTAGCATGCCTGATAAAGATTCTAGTGAAGAGGAGATAGAGAGACATAGGAAATGAGTCAAGGTAGATGAGATGGCGCGGTGTTACATTTTGACTTCTATGTCAAATGTGCTACAACATCAACATCATGCCCTACCCACTGCCTATAACATGATGCTCAATCTCAAAGAACTCTTCGGACACCAGAATTGGGCTGCCAAGCAGGAGGCCATGAGAAACTTAATGACGACCACCATGACTGAGGGAACACTCGTGAGGGATCATATCCTCAAGATGATGGCTCATTTGAATGAGATGGAAGTCCTTGGAGTTGAAATCGATGGAGAAACCCATGTCGATATCATTCTCCAAATACTAGCCAAAAGTTTTGAGTAATTCTGCCTGAACTACAACATGAACAAAAGGGTTTATTCATTGGCGAAACTTCTGGTACAACTCCAAGTCACGGAAGGGCTATTTTGTCAAAGTTCTCAAGTTCACATTGCTGAAAGTGTTTCTTCCTCTAAGCCAAAAGGCGGAAAGAAGAAGAAGAAACAAGTTGGTTCGACAAAGAAAGTGATTCGACCTCTAGGGACTGGGCTGCAGGCAGGTGTGAAGAAGCCGAAGGGCAAGTGCTTCACATGCAAGCAGTCTGGACATTGGAAAGTGGACTGTCCTCGCAGAAAGGAGAACAATAAAGAGGTTCCAGGAAACCAGACGACTACATGAAGGGGAGGTCATCACCTACATGGGCAATGCTTCGAGAGTGGCCGCTGTTGCAGTGGGAGATGTTTATTTATCTTTTGATAGAAATAAAACTTTGATTTTGAAAAATTGTCTTTATGTACCATATTTTAGAAAGAACTTGATTTTAGTTTCTAAATTATTTATGGATGGATATTCTGTTTCTTTTGATGACAAAGTCGTTGTCAAGAAAAATAGGGTGGTTATCTGTTCTGGTGCGTTGGTTGGCAATTTGTATACTCTTAATCCAATAACTCCCATGAGCAATAAATGGAAATTAATAACACATCTTCTAATTCTAATAAGAGAAAGCAACCTTCAGAAATGAACCAAACATATCTTTGGCATCTAAGGTTGGGTCATATTAACTTGAGTATGATTCAAAGGTTAATAGTCGATGGACCTTTGGGTTCATTGGTAGTGGAAAACTTTCCGACCTGCAAGTCTTGCTTGGAAGGAAAAATGACCAAGAGGTCTTTTAAGGCAAAGGGGTATAGAGCCAAAGAAGTGTTGGAATTGGTTCATTTTGATTTGTGTGGGTCTATGACTATCCAGGCAAGAGGTGGTTTCGAATATGTTGTCTCTTTTATAGACGACTATTCGAGATATGGGTATATTTATTTGATGCGCCGAAAGTCTGAGTGCTTTGATAAGTTCAAAGAGTATAAGGCTGATGTGGAGAAATGTCATGGTAAAAGTATCAAGACACTACAGTCTGATCATGGTGGAGAGTACCTCTTAGGAGAGTTTAGAAGTTACTTATTAGAGGTTGTGATTCAATCCCAATTGTCTGCACCTACACCCTAACAGAATGGTGATATGGAACGAAGGAATATGACTCTTATAGAAATGGTTAGATCAATGATGAGTTATTTAGAATTACCAAATTCATTTTTGGGGATATGCTCTGGAAACGGCGGCGTATATTTTGAACTTGGTACCTTCTAAGTCAATACCCTCTACTCCCACAGAATTGTAGAATGGGCGTAAGCCTAGTTTGAAACACATTCAGATTTGGGGTGGTCCAGCACATGTACTGAAGGGGGGCGCTGATAAGTTGGAATCACGTACAGAAGTTTGCTTGTTCGTGGGATATCGTAGAGGAATGAAAGGTGGTTTGTTTTATAGTTCTAAAGATCAGAAGGTCATTATTAGCACCAATTCCCGATTTTTAGAAGAGAACTATGTAATGAACCACAAGCTCATCAGTAAAATTGTTCTTGAGGAAATAAGAGAGGACACTTCTATCTTAGTACCAACGGTACAAGATGAGATACCACAAGTAATTGTAACACGTGTCACAAATGATGCACAATTACAGGTAGTGCCTCGTCGTAGTGGGAGGGTTGTTAGGCAACTTGAAAGATTCATGTTTTTGGAGGAGTCTTCAGACTTGATCCCTGGTGAACATGAAGCTGATCCCTGGACATATGATGAAGCACTCCAAGATAAAGATGCAGTATCTTAGCAAAGTGCAATGAACTCTGAAATAGAATCTATGCATTCTAATCAGGTCTGGGAGATAGTAAAACCACCAAATGGTGTAAACGCTATTGGATACAAATGGGTCTACAAAAGGAAAAGAAGAACAATGGGAAGGTGGAAACCTCTAAAGCGAGGCTTGTTGCGAAGGGGTATACTCAGAAAGAGGGAATCAATTATGAGGAAATTTTTTCGCCGGTAGTCATGCTTAAGTCTATCCGGATTCTTTTATCTATTGCTGCTCATATGGATTATGAGATTTGAAAAATGGATGTCAAGACAACTTTCCTTAACGGAAGTCTTAAAGAAAACATCTATATGAAGCAACCAGAGGGATTCATTGCGAAGGGCAAAGAGCATCTTGTATGTAAGCTCAATCGGTCCATTTATGGACTGAAGCAAGCTTCAAGATCTTGGAACATCTGGTTTGATGAAGTGATCCAATATTATGGATTCATTAGTGTCCGGATGAGTCTTGTGTATACAAGAAAAGTGACAAAAATATGGTGGTATTTCTTGTACTATATGCAGATAACATTTTGCTCATTGGCAACAATGTCTAAGTGTTGTCAGATGTAAGGGTATGGTTGTCCAAGCAATTTGATATGAAGGACTTGGGAGAATGTTGACATATTCTTGGGATCAAAGTAATATGGGATCGCAAGAAAAGGATGTATCATAAGCTTCATACATCGATACTATCCTAGTCCATTTTAGCATGCAAAACTCCAAGAAAGGTTTTCTACCTTTTCAGTATGGAGTACCTTTATCTAAAAGGATGTGTCCTAATACATCAATGGATATAGAGGAGATGAAGGCAGTTTCTTATGCTTCGACTGTAGGAAGCCTAATGTATGCGATGCTATGTACGAGACCGGATATCTATTTTGCCGTGGGCATGGTTAGCAAATATCAAAGTAACCCAGGACCGGTACATTGGACTGCCCAAAAGCATATATTAAAGTACCTGAAATGTTGGGTTCTTCGGGTCGCGAAAACCGCTTTTTCGCGTCGCGGAAACCCCGAAGGACCCAAAGCCGTAGATCCGTGCAAAGATTCGTATACAAAATTCGAAAAACTATTTCTTGTACGAGTTCAAAAACTGATCTACTACATAGATCTACGAGAAAAATGTTTACCCTTGTAGCGATGCCCTTCGCGTTCCCGCTCGTCCAAATGATGCCGGATCTCAAGACCGTCAAGCGCCGGTCCTCTAGAAGTATCCACACGGACACACTAGATGGAGATGACCAAAAACCAAGGTGTGCTAGCACCTATGTGGTTCGGCCAAGGGAGGAGGAGAGGGAGAGGGAGAGCTTGAGAGGAAGGAGGAAGAAGATACACCACATGAATGAAAAATCAAATTCACATCCAAAAACCAAGTGGCCGGCCACTTTCAAAAATTCACCAATTAATTGCATTAATTGTAATTAATATGAAACCATTACCAATTAATTGCATTAATTGCAATTAATATGAAACCATTAAGAGAGTGGCTTTGTAACTTCCATGAGGTGGCACCCATGATGATGTGGAACATCATTATTGGTCCACCTAATGCCAACTCACCAATGAGGTGGCAAAAGGTCAAGTCAAAATTGACCTTTGGTCTTCCTTCTCAAGTCAAGTCAAACTTGACTCAATCTCTACCATGGTGGATCTAATCCAACCATTTGATTCGAGCCAACTTAATATAATGAATCTAATTCATTAAATTAAGTTGATTTAATGAGTCATAATCTAAATTAGACTCATTAAATACATGAATCAACTTGAGTCCAACTCAAATAGCCCAATTTGGATTACTCTTAATCCAATATGATTCATCAAATGAATCTAATCCTCTTGGTTCATCATATGAACCAAATCTCCATCTAATTGTCCTAAGTGTGTGACCCTATAGGTTCTTGTAACGTTGGCAATGCCCTAAACCCATTTAGGAGCATAAGTAATGAGCGGTATCTAGCAACACATCATTACTACCCAAGTTACAAGAATGTTGAGATCCAACATCACCTTGTGACTACTAATTGTGACTCCTCACAATATGTGACAAATGTCCTTCTATCCTAGACATCTAGATTGATCAATGTGAGGCATAGACCGTGTCATCCTCTAATCAATCTAAATCTTGAACTCCAAGTAGACTCACTCAATCAAATGAGCTCAACATCTAATGTTGACTCATTTGGGCATGACCATGCACTTAGTGGTCTCACTCTATCAAGAATACCGATGTCACTCCCGTCATATGGGAGGGATAGATCCCATCTACATCACTCACATCCCTCTACATAATTCGTTATATACCCAGTAATCGCCTTTATAGTCCACCCAGTTACGGGTGACGTTTGACGAAACTAAAGTACATAACTCCTTATGTAGGGATCCATGGTGACTTCAGGTCTAAGGACTAATAGTCATACTAATAGCCACATGAGAAAGTATATGACACTCATATAACGATCCATGATACTTTCTCATGGCGGGTCATTCAGTATACATTCTCTAATGCATACCCATGTGTCAGCTTGATATCTCTATATCCATGACTTGTGAGATCAAGTCATCGAGCTGACCTACATGCTAGTCTTATTGTATTAATATTGTCCCTGAATGCTAATACTTGACTAGGAATGATTTAGAGTAGTGTTCCCTATATCATCTCACTATCGATTCAACTAATCGATTGATATAGGTATGAACCTTCTACTCAAGGATGCTATTATACTTAGTCTATTTGGCACTAATATAAATAAGTATAATAACCAAACAAAAGCCTTTATTAATATACAAGAATATGATATACATGAGTCCATACAATCATCAAATGATTGGCTCTAGGGCTCTAACTAACAATCTCCCACTAGCACTAGTGCCAATCAGTATAAGCTCTAAAGCCTAAAGACCTAGTGTGACCATCATGCTTTCTCTGTGCCAAAGCCTTGGTCAAGGGATCTGCAATGTTAGCCTCTGTAGGTACTCCGCAAATCATCACATCTCCTCTATCGATAATCTCTCGAATGAGATGGAAACATTGTAGAACTGCTGTGAACTCTGCCAGCTCATAGCACTACCATTCAAGCAAAACACGAACCTCGACTGCGATTTTTTTTAATCATCCTGGTCGGTCTGGAAGCTAGCATCACTGTAACTCTTTACAGCTAGCTCATCATCGCCTCCATATATCAAGAAATATTCTTTAGTCCTTCTCAAGTACTTAAGAATATTCTTGACCGCTATCCAGTGACTTTCACCTGGATCTGACTGATATCTGCTCGTCATGCTCATAGCATACGAGACATCAGGTCTAGTACATAACATGACATACATGATAGATCCTATGGCTGTGGAACTACAAAAACCCTCAGGTTGTGTTATGTACACATCCTCGAGTATGTTTCCATTCAGAAACGCGGTTTTTGATATCCATCCGCCATATCTCGGAATCTGGTCTCATCACAGCTTCCTGATAGGTGTTAGGCTCATCCTCTATGAGCACAACGTCATCATGGTCAGACACGAGAAATGAATATCTCTCAGGCTGACGACGTACCCTATCAGACCTGCGAAGAGGTATGTCTACTTGAACTGGTTGTTGTTCCTCAACTCCTTGTGGAACAACATCATCCACAACACTTTGTGGTTCCAGTTCAACTTCCATCGAGGCTCCAGTGCTATCGTTCGCATCTTGAACTTCTTTAAGATCAAAGGTACTCCCACTAGTCTTTCTAGAAACAAAGTCCCTTTCTAGAAAGACCCCAGTCTTTGCCACAACTACCTTGTGCTGACTGGGAATGTAGAAGTAATATCCCTTAGTTTCCTTGGGATATCCAATGAAATAACACTTGTCGGATTTGGGTCCTAACTTGTCTGAGACTTGACGTCGTACGTAAGCCTCACACCCCCAAATCCCCATGAAAGACACCTGAGCATCTCTCCCAGTCCATATCCTATATGGTGTCTTTATCACGGCCTTTGATGGAACTCGGTTGAGTATGAAAGCTGCCGTGTCTAGAGCATATCCCCATAGAGATGTCGGAAGATCTGTGTGACTCATCATAGATCGTACCATATCTAATAGGGTACGATTCCTCCTTTCGGACACACCATTCCACTGTGGTGTTCCAGGAGGAGTGAGTTGGGATAGAATCCCACACTCAGCTAAATAGTCACGAAACTCATGGCTTAAGTATTCTCCACCTCGATCGGATTGAAGTATCTTAATACTCTTGCCAAGCTGGTTCTGTACTTCATTCTTGAATTCTTTGAACTTTTCAAAGGATTCCGACTTATGTGTCATCAAGTACACATAACCGTATCTACTGAAATCATCAGTAAATGTGATGAAGTACCTATAACCGCCTCTAGCAGCAACATTGAAAGGGCCACATACATCACTATGTATGAGTCCTATCAAATCAGTTGCTCTCTCGCTATGCCCACTAAAGGGCGTCTTGGTCATCTTGCCTCATAGGCATGACTCGCATATCTCATATGATTCTAAATCAAATGAGTCCAGCAAACCATCCTTATGGAGCTCGGATAAGCGCTTGTCATTTATATGACCTAAGCGACAGTGCCAGAGGTAGATTTGGTTCATGTCATTTGACTTGAACCTCTTGGTACTAATGTTATAGATAGGGCTCTCAAGGTCTAGAATATAGAGTCCGTTTATTAGTGGTGCACTACAATAGAACATATCTTTTAAATAAACAGAACAATATTTGTCTTTTATTATAAAAGAGTATCCTTTCTTGTCTAAACAAGAAACTGAAACTATGTTCTTAGTAAGAGCAGGCACATAACAATAATCATCTAAATCTAGTACAAGCCCAGAGGGCAGAGATAGCTGATAAGTTCCTACAGCAACAGCAGCAACCCGTGCTCCATTGCCTACTCGTAGGTCCACCTCGCCCTTTGCCAATGCTCTACTATTTCTCAGCACCATCAAGACAAATGTGAGAAGCACATCCAGTATCTAATACCCATGATGTAGAAATAGATAGATTGACTTCTATAACATATATACCTGAAGTGGAAGTCTCACTTCGCTTCTTCTTTAGATCCTCCAAGTATACCTTGCAGTTCCTCTTCCAGTGCCCGGTCTGACCGCAGTGGAAGCAGGTAGCATCCTTGGTGACCCCTCCTTCAGGCTTCAGTGCCTTGCCTTTTCCCTTGGTTTGGGACTTTCCCTTACCTTTGGGCCTGCCCTTGCCCTTGTGCTTCTGAACCATCAGAATGGGCTTAACCTTCATAAGGTTAATCTCAGCAGTTCGTAACATACTAAGTAGCTCGGGCAGTGGCTTGTCAATCTCGTTCATGTTATAGTTCAGAACGAATTGACTATAGCTATCTGGCAAGGACTGCAAGATCAAGTCAGTGGCCAAACCCCAGTCTTTGTAGGTTCTCTATGTACCCAATCATCTTGAGTACATAAGGACCTACAGGAGCCCCGTCTGACATCTTGCACTGAAACAGTGCCTTCGAGATCTCAAATCTCTCATGCCTCGCTTGTCCCTGATATAGTTGGCGAAGATGCTCAACCATATCGTAAGCGCCCATCAACTCATGTTGATTCTGAAGCTCTGAGTTCATGGTCGCGAGCATTAGACAGGACACATCTAATGCGTCGTCTTGATGCTTCTTATAAGCATCTTTGTCGGCTCGCGGGGCATTGGCAGGAGGAGCCTCAGGAATGGGCTGCTCCAGAACGTACAGCTTACGCTCCTGGGTGAGAACTATTCTCAAGTTCCTGTACCAGTCCAGGAAATTCGCTCCGTTGAGCTTGTCCTTCTCAAGGACATATCGCAGGGAGAAAGTGTTCGTATTTGACGTCATGGTTATCTACAACAGAAAAATTTGTAGAAATAAATATCATATTCTTTTAAAATCATTTAATTAGGCCTTTAACTAAATGATGCTCCCACTGAATACCTTAATTCATGTGGGACAAGATCCACATCATACTAACCCTTGAGTTAGCTTTGGCTAATACGCCCAAGGCTTAGTATGATCGGTAGGTAACGATTACCAATTACATCTCTATGCAACTCTTGTTTATAGAATCAATATCCGCATTTATATTAAAACTTGAGTTAGCTTTGGCTAATACGCCCGAGAGTTAATATAGATGTGATTTTGACCTATCTTTTCCAACCGTTGGAATAATGCCTATAGTTGACTCGATCCAACCGAGTAACTAGGAATACTCAATCTAATTGAGTTTGTATTCACCCATGCGTTGATAGGCGGGACCAAGATTGTCCCTCCGTACCCTACCAAGATAATATGTATTGCTCTGCTTTGGCAGATTCAACAATACATGTGATCGAGGTAGTGATAGGTATCACGGCATGGTTAGGCATTTAGAGTTGGTTCGATCTAGATCTAATCTAATCGAGAAGGATGCATCTTGTGCACGACTTAGATCTAATCTAATCGCAAGGGTGCATCATGTGCACGACTTAGATCTAATCTAATCGTTATAGGCACTAATTAATTAATTAACTATTAAACATGCATCAGATACATAATAATTAATTAATTAATCTATTTGTGATTTAGTCATGGCCCTACTACGATCTTCTCAAGCCAATGAGAAGATCGAATGGTCAACCTAGGGTCAACAGCTTCTCCAAGCTCCTCCCTTTGACCACCTTGTGTTGCTCGTGCCTACCTTCCCGTGTGGACCCTCCACCGCTCCAATTTGTACATTACAATTTGAAACTCGAGTTACATTCGAGTCTAAATCTAATTTACAACAAGAATAAAAGACGAGGCACGACGCGCAGGTCGCGAATAATAAAATAAATACAACACGCGAAAACACATCACGGCACGCAGGCCGTATTATGAATTACAACACAACCAATCATATTGGGTTTTGGGCCATGACTATCACAAAATTAATATATAATTCAAAATTATATATTTTCTTATTTTCTGTAATTTTAAAATAATTTTTTACAATTTTACAAGTAAAATTTCCCGGCGGTCCCGTTTAGCGGTTTCGGGCGCAATCGCGGGCCCAGGGGCAGCGCCCCTACCCGCGATCTAACCATCGCGAGGGTTCCTTTGCGATCCAACAGCGCCTAAACCCGCTGTCCCAAAACGATTTGGGCCGAGACATTACCGTTTCGGAAAAATCTTCCCGACGGGTTCGTTTTTAGCGATTTCGGGTGCGATCGCGGAGCAAATCCCCTTGCGGGGTTAGGGGCAGCGCCCCTACCCACGATCTAACCATCGTGAGTTGCTCCATTGCGATCTAAAGGCACCCGAGTCCGCTGTCCCAAAAGATTTTGGGTCGAAACGAAGCCGTTTGGGAAAATTCTTCCCGATAGCCGAAGCCTACAAGTGCCGAGACACTTGTGCTTCGCCTATAAGGAAAAATTACCCATAAAAACATAAAAATTGAATTTTTACAGAAAATCACAGAAGTTTTGTTTTCCAAAAACCAAAAACTAACTCGTACAAGTCTTTGCACGTGGCTCTGATACCACTGTTGGGTTCTTCGGGCCGCGAAAACCGCTTTTTCGCGTCGCGGAAACCCCGAAGGACCCAAAGCCGTAGATCCGTGCAAAGATTCGTATACAAAATTCGAAAAACTATTTCTTGTACGAGTTCAAAAACTGATCTACTACTTAGATCTACGAGAAAAATGTTTACCCTTGTAGCGATGCCCTTCGCGTTCCCGCTCATCGGATCTCAAGACCGTCAAGCGCCGGTCCTCTAGAAGTATCCACACGGACACACTAGATGGAGATGACCAAAAACCAAGGTGTGCTAGCACCTATGTGGTTCGGCCAAGGGAGGAGGAGAGGGAGAGGGAGAGCTTGAGAGGAAGGAGGAAGAAGATACACCACATGAATGAAAAATCAAATTCACATCCAAAAACCAAGTGGCCGGCCACTTTCAAAAATTCACCAATTAATTGCATTAATTGCAATTAATATGAAACCATTACCAATTAATTGCATTAATTGCAATTAATATGAAACCATTAAGAGAGTGGCTTTGTAACTTTCATGAGGTGGCACCCATGATGATGTGGAACATCATTATTGGTCCACCTAATGCCAACTCACCAATGAGGTGGCAAAAGGTCAAGTCAAAATTGACCTTTGGTCTTCCTTCTCAAGTCAAGTCAAACTTGACTCAATCTCTACCATGGTGGATCTAATCCAACCATTTGATTCGAGCCAACTTAATATAATGAATCTAATTCATTAAATTAAGTTGATTTAATGAGTCATAATCTAAATTAGACTCATTAAATACATGAATCAACTTGAGTCCAACTCAAATAGCCCAATTTGGATTACTCTTAATCCAATATGATTCATCAAATGAATCTAATCCTCTTGGTTCATCATATGAACCAAATCTCCATCTAATTGTCCTAAGTGTGTGACCCTATAGGTTCTTGTAACGTTGGCAATGCCCTAAACCCATTTAGGAGCATAAGTAATGAGCGGTATCTAGCAACACATCATTACTACCCAAGTTACAAGAATGTTGAGATCCAACATCACCTTGTGACTACTAATTGTGACTCCTCACAATATGTGACAAATGTCCTTCTATCCTAGACATCTAGATTGATCAATGTGAGGCATAGACCGTGTCATCCTCTAATCAATATAAATCTTGAACTCCAAGTAGACTCACTCAATCAAATGAGCTCAACATCTAATGTTGACTCATTTGGGCATGGCCATGCACTTAGTGGTCTCACTCTATCAAGAATATCGATGTCGCTCCCGTCATATGGGAGGGATAGATCCCATCTACATCACTCACATCCCTCTACATAATTCTTTATATACCCAGTAATCGCCTTTATAGTCCACCCAGTTACGGGTGACGTTTGACGAAACTAAAGTACATAACTCCTTATGTAGGGATCCATGGTGACTTCAGGTCTAAGGACTAATAGTCATACTAATAGCCACATGAGAAAGTATATGACACTCATATAACGATCCATGATACTTTCTCATGGCGGGTCATTCAGTATACATTCTCTAATGCATACCCATGTGTCAGCTTGATATCTCTATATCCATGACTTGTGAGATCAAGTCATCGAGCTGACCTACATGCTAGTCTTATTGTATTAACATTGTCCCTGAATGCTAATACTCGACTAGGAATGATTTAGAGTAGTGTTCCCTATATCATCTCACTATCGATTCAACTAATCGATTGATATAGGTATGACCTTCTACTCAAGGACGCTATTATACTTAGTCTATTTGGCACTAATATAAATAAGTATAATAACCAAACAAAAGCCTTTATTAATATACAAGAATATGATATACATGAGTCCATACAATCATCAAATGATTGGCTCTAGGGCTCTAACTTATATGAAAAGGACTAGAGATTATATGCTGGTTTACCAGGCAGATGATTTGCTCCCTATGGCTTACACAAATTCGGACTTCCAATCAGATAGGGACAGCAGTAAATCAACCTTGGGGTATGTGTTTACTTTGGGAGATGGAGCCATAGCATGGAGGAGTGTTAAGTAGAAATGTGTTTCGGACTCCACCATGGAAGCCGAGTATGTGGCAGCTTCTGAGGCAGCCAAAGAAGCTATATAACTCAGAAACTTATTGATGGACTTAGATGTGATTCCTGGTTTACTGAAAGTTATCACAATTTATTGTGACAACAGTGGTGCAGTAGGAAACTCGAAGGAACCATGAGCCCATAAGGCAAGTAAACACATTAAGCGCAAGTACCACCTGATATGAGACATCGTAAAACGAGGAGAGTTTGTTGTCGCCAAGATTACATCAACAGATAACCTGATAGATCCTTTTACTAAGGCCCTTCCGGTGAGAGCTTTTGATAGGCATGTTGAGGGGATGAGAATCAGATGTATGACATCATTTATGGCAGCATAGTCTTGTAATATAAGTGGGAGATTGTTGGGATGTATACTATAGGCCTAGCTTTTGTATGAACATCTGTTTTGAAATATTTTGAAATGAGAATCACTTTGGTCAAATGTTTGCATTTTATATTTATATATATGTCAATGCAGTTGTCCATTTAATTTATATTGTAGATAACATGGTGTGTGGTGCCACACAGAAGATCATGTTATCAGTTCCTTATAAATTATAAATAGTAGCTCGCAACCAAAGATGGATTGGGGCAAACTATTGGAACGGTTGTAGTATAATTTGGTATTAGTTTGTCTTGACTATAAAATTACACTAGTACACTATGTGTGTATTGAGCAAGATCATTTGAGGTTGTTCGTTTATACTGACTACATAAAAGAACAGAACCTCTGTTATTATGGATGTGCGTCATCTTAATCCCTATATAATAACAAGCACGTATACTTAGTATTTATTTCTTTAACTTATCAATGGGTGAGATTTATTTGTTAAATCAATAGGCCCGATGAGTTGGGAGATAGTATTATTTATATGGTGTGCTGTTGATTATAGAAGGAATCTGTGTCCTAATTATTTAGGTTGATGATGTCCCCTTGAGGAGTTCATAAGGATTATTATGTAAACCCTGCAGGTGGACTTAGTCCGGCATGATAATAAAGTTGAGTGATACTACTCTTGGAATTAGATATTAATTAAATGAGTTGTCAGTAACTCAAATAATTAACGGACATACGATATCTTAAACATAGGAAGATTAATGCACTCATGATAAGAAGGAGCCCATATTCTAATATGGGATTGGTGCAGTAATTTAATAATAATCCTTTAGTGGTATGAGTTATTATTGATGGACTTGGGTTGGGTGTTCGGACCGAACACAGGAAGCCCAAACCCATCAGGAGACCTAAATTAATTCCTCCTCTAGGTCCCTGTTGTAGCCTCTATAGAAAGCCTCACATCCACCCATCCATAACTTGGTTTGGTTTAACTTGGTTTGGTTTAACTTGGTTTAGTTTAACTTGGTTTAGTTTAACTAGGTTATAGAATGGGAGTTTTTTTCTAAATAGAATTCTGTTATTTTTTTTTCTTTGTAACCGATGGCAAAGGTTATAAAAGGAGTAGGTGGTGCCTCCTAAAACCTAATTTTTCCCACAATTCTCTTCTCTCCTCCTAGGGCCGGCGACACACATCCTTCCCCTTGTGGTCGGCGCCCCTCATCTCCTCCCTCCTTGTGGTCGGCACCCATCCCCCCTTCCTTCTTGCTTAGTGTCGACGCCCCTTCACCTATTGCTAAGGGTCGGCACCCCTTCACCTATTACTAAGGGCCGACGCCCCTTCTCCCTTGGTGGGCGGCGGCTTGAATTAGAGGAAGAAGAGAAGAGAAGAAAGAAGATTAGAATGTACCCCATCCTAGAGCCTCCTTTTGTAGCCAGCGGTTTGGATATCGAGAAGAGAAGGAGAGTGGTTTTGTCTTCATAGATCGTCACCCACACGACGTTTAAGAAGAGGAGAGGGATACGGTAGAAGATCAAGAGGTCTTTAGCTACAAAGGAAAGGTACAACTAGTTCTTTAATTTCGCTGTGTAATTAGTCGAGTTTTCTTTGTATCGATTTTGAATACCAACACAAGAGGCCAGCGATCTTGTACTTCGATCAAGGTGTGCTTTGATTCGTCAAGAACTTTCTTGATTGATCAAACACATGTCTGATCAAACATGCGGGTTGGTAGGAATAGTTTTGTAGTTGTACAATTTTTATATAGGAAAATTTAAACAGAACGAAATTCCAGCGCCTTCACATGGCTAGATGGAAGTTACAAGTAGATAGAGGGTCATTCATTAAAAAGGCTAGGTGACAAGGTCATGGCTAGATGGAAGTTATAACTAGATGGAGGGTCATTCATTAAAAAGGCTAGGTGGAATGTCATGGCTAGATGAAAGTTACAAGTAGATGGAGGGGCATTCATTAAAAAGGCTAGGTGAAAGGCCATGGCTAGATGAAAAGTCATCCATTAAAAAGGCTAGGTGAAAGGTCACCATACCATTACAACTTAGCACATGAAACATAGGCATAGCTAGAACAAGTCCAAGTTACATAAAAGGATTAACACATGACTTATTATGTTATTATGATAAAACCTAAAGAAATGTAGGCATAAAATTTTAACATATGACTCACTATGTCATCTTGTTAGAAAGCAAGAAAAATATAGATATAACTAGAATAAAAATTTAAAACACATAAAATTAATATGTGACTCATTAAATTCTCATGATGAAGAGCATAGAAGAAACATATGAGTAACTAGACCCTATATCCGAAATTCTTAAGATCCAAGCCTACACATGACCCAAAGTAATCATAAACTTAGATTCAATTTTTATGGTATTAAGATTTCTAGGAGTCGAACCTAACTTAACCTTCAAAGGTATCTCCACTAGTGTCCATCATCATGTCCAAAATCGGGTCTTCATAAGACAAGCCACATAGCTTCCATTGTCAACAAGGCTACATAAGTCTGCTTCTTTCTATTCCATGCGATGGCGCCACCATTTACTAAGAAGGTATAGCTAGATGTGGTTTTTTTGTCATTAAGATCTCTTGCCCAATTTGCATCTGTACAACCCTTTAGGCTCATCATAGATTTTTGGAAACAAATACAATAATCTGTTATTCATTTTGAGGTATTTTAATATCCTCTTCACCGCTTTCCAGTGTCTCGATTCTGACTTTAACTGGAAACTTCTAACTAAGCCAACAACATAGTTTATAGTAGGATGAGTACACAATATAGTGCACATCAAACTACCAATAGTACTGACATATGAATTTTTTTATTTAAGCTATTTCTTCAGGAGTCTTGGGATACAATATTGTAATTCGACATATTGAAGTATTGTAGCATCTTAGTGATATAAGCCTCTTGAGGCAAACTCAAGAGTTTTTTTGATCGATCTTTCATGATCTTCACTCCTAAGATTTATTCAGTTTATCTTCAAAAATAATACCCTTCATTTGGGTATATCCTTTTGCAACTAGTCTAGCTTTATATTGATTAATTGATCCATCTACTTTTCTCTTGATTTTGAGAATCAACTTATTCCTAATAGCCCTTCGGCCAAAGGAAGATCAACTAAATTCTAAACGTAATTCTTTTTCATTGACTTCATTTTCTCATCCATTGTAACATACCTTTTTTCTCTAACTGAGCATCTTAATGCTTACTTAAATGTTCGAGGTTCATTATGTCAACTGAGAGTGTTATTAATACCTTATTCTCAATATCAAATGATATGGGTTATGATAAGCTGGCCTGTCAGATGATGTGGAGGTCATGGTTGAGAGAGAAAGGAGAGGCCCATAGCTGGGTGAATGTATGGTTAGTAGGGTAATGGTGAACAAATGAAAGGTTTTCTATAGGTGCCTGGTCAAGCGACACTTGACTGAGATTAGAAGCATTCAGCCTTATAAAAGCTTCTAGTATATGATTGGCTGAGCGAGGGTTGGACGAGCACAAGTGTACCCATACACACTCGGATGGGCAAAGCCCGATTGAGCGTAAAGGCACTCAACCTTATAAAAGCTTCTAGTATAAGATCAGCCGAGCAAGGGTTGGATGAGCACAAGTATGTCTATGCACGCTCAGATAGGTAATGCTTGATCGAGCATAAAAGCACTCAACCTTATGAAAGCTTCTAGTATATGATCGGCCGAGCGAGGGCTAGACGAGCACAAGTGTGCCTATATACGCTCAGATGGGCAAAGCCCGACCGAGCGTAAAGGCACTCAACCTTACGAAAGCTTCTAGTATATGATTAGTTGAGCGAAGGTTGGACAAGCACAAGTGTGCCTATACATGCTCGGATGGGCAAAACCTGACTGAGCATAAAGGCACTCAACCTTATAAAAGCTTCTAGTTTATGATCAACTGAGTGAGGGCTGGACGAGCACAAGTGTGCCTATACACACTCAGATGGGCAAAAGCTTGACCGATCATAAAGGCACTCAACCTTATGAAAGTTTCTAATATATGATCGACTGAGCGAGGGCTGGCCGAGCATAGGTGTTCTTATATGCACTCGGCCGGACAAAGCCCGACCGAGCTTAAAGGCACTAAGCCTTATACAGTTTATAGTGTATTACCGGCCGAGTGAAGGTTGAGCTAGCACAAGTATGCTTATATGAGCTCGGCTGGGCAAAGCCTGACCAAGCTTAAAGGTACTTAGCCTTATATAATTTTTAGTGTATTACCAGTCGAGTGAAGCCTGAGTGAGCACAAGTGTGCTTATATGCACTCGGCCTGACAAAACCTAACCGAGTTTAAAGGGCATTCTTCCTTGTAAAGCTTATAGTACATTATCGACCGAAACATACTTAACAGAAAGTATTCTCAGTATATATATGGCCAGTTTGAATGATCGACTGAGACATATTTAACAGAGGATGGTGTACAAGTAGTGGCAGCTTGGCGAATTTGGCAAGAAATATTCTCTAGAAGCTTCTTCAGTTATAGGGACATATTCCTATTCATATTTCATCAGGAATATGAGTCATAAATGACAGAAGAGGTACATCTAGGGTAAAAAAAGATTCCTTGAAGGATTATTACATGAACCCTAAAGTGGTACTTCATCTTCTAACAAACTTTAACAAATTGAGGACCACCTCATAACTACGGAGGTTATATGAGGTAGTATAAAAAGGGGGATCATCTTCATTGGCAAGGTATGCAACTCTTGCATCTAAAACTCTACTTCTTAGTACTTTCATTACTGTACTTCTTCTTCCACCTTCAAGAGAGAGAATTGAATTGAGCGTCGGAGGGCCTAGCTAGGGATCCCCACCCCGGTCTTGGGTCACCAACGCTTTACTGGCTCGTCTCACTGTGCGCAGGATCGTTGAGGAGCTCTTTCGAATCTCCAGAAGTTCATCTTCCTTGAAATCATAGTTCATCTTGATTAACACACCTTCTCACAGATTTTAGACAAGATTATCAAAGTATTTCTGAGGTTTAATCTTACGAACACTTCTTCGTAAGTTGGGTTGTTGAGAAGCCAACTTATGACTTGGTAAATCACTCCCACTAGGTTGACTAGACTCAGATATTTCTTTTGACACCTCTCTTATTGATAATATCTCTTCCTCCTAAAAAAAAGGAACACTTTTATCAATTTCACCTCCAGTTGAGGACTCTGTTTCGAGAAAAGTCGCATCTCTCGAATCTATTTCGGAGATGGTTTCATCTAGTTGCTCACCTATGAAAACATAACCTTTTGAGGTCTCATGATATCTAATAAATATACATTTCTTACCCTTAGATCTCAGTTTTCCATACTTGTTAGAACTGTCATGAACATAAGCAACTGACCCATAGGGTCTCAGATTACTTAATCCGATTTTCTACCTGTCCAACGTATATGGGGTGGATGGAACTGACTTTGAAGTCACTTTGTTAAGTATATAGGCCACAACTAATAATGCATCTCCCCAATAGGAGATTGGTAAATTACCCTACGCCATCATAGACCTAACCTCATTTTGCTATGGAGTTCCTGGGATTGTTAATTGTCTAATAATCCCTCTATCATTACACATTGTCTTGAGTCGATCAGACAAATATTCTCCTCCACAGTTAGTACATATGGTTTTAACCGTACATTCCAATTGATTCTCAACTTCGTTCAAATAATGATTAAAGCAATCTAATGCTTGTAATTTATGAGAAATCAAATGCATATAACCAAAACGAGAGAAATCATCAATAAATGTAATGAAATAGAAAGTTCTATGTCTAGCCTTCACATTTATTGGACCACAAATATCTGAATGAATTAATTGCAATGATGATTAAGCTCTTATAGTCTTTCCAAATAATTTTCTAGTTGCTTTTCCAACAAGACAATGCTCATATATAGACAAGTGAATCTTAGTCGAAGTGTCTAATATGTAAGTACCCCGTGGTAGTTTTGATATGATCAACCAAGTCAAGTTAGGTTCTATTATATTTTGATGCCCTATGTCTAAATGTGCAGGAACTTAGGAGCACAGGAGGTCGAGCAAAAGATGTAGCTAGCGAGAAGGATGACATGTGAGAGAGTCGACGGGCTCGGTGCGTCTGAGGGACGAGGAGCGGCAGAAGAGTATGCTGGCGGACGAGAAAGAAGCGTACAACGATTCTGAGGGACGAGAAGCTGGAGCAGAAGGTTGCTCGAGAAGGTCGAAAAATGGGTCTGGGTGAGCTCCATTCCGAATGGCCAAAATCACCCAAGCGAGCGGAGCCAGAGTGGAAGACCTAGACAAAAAGTCAACTAGAAGTTGACTTTGGTCCAAGTGCTCGAAGCTATTCTGGACTCCCGGACCGCCCATACATAGAGCACCTCGGGCTTGCGCCTGTTAGAATGTATACTAAAAGTCTAGCTTTTTGTATAAATATTTATTTTGAAATAAGAATCACATTGGTCAAATGTCTATATTTATATTAAGTGTAGTTATCCATTTAATTTATATTGTAGATAATATGGTGTGTGGTGCCACACAAAAGATCATGTTATCAGTTCCTTATAAATTATAAATAGTAGCTCACAACCAAGATAGAATGGGACAAACCATTGGAGTGGTTGTAGTATAATTTGATATTAGTTTATCTTGACTATACAATTACACAAGTACACTATGAATGTATTGAGCATGACCATTTCAGGTAGTTTCTTTTTATACTGACTATATAAAAGAACAAAACCTTTATTATTATGGAAGTGCATACTCTTAATCATGATATAATAACAAGCACGTATACTTAATATTTATGTCTTTAATTTATCAAAGGGTGAGATTTAGTTCGTTAAATCAATAGGCTCGATAAGTTGGAAAGTGATATTATTTATATGGTGTGTTGTTGATTATAGAATGAAACTGTGTCCTAGTAATCTAGGTTGGTGATGTCCCCTTGAGGAGCTCATAAGCATTGTTATGTAATGCAGGTGGACTTAATCCGACATGACAATAAGGTTGAGTGGTACTACTCTTGGAGCTAGATATTAATTAAGTGAGTTGTCAGTAACTCATTTAATTAGTGGGCATTTGATATCTTAAATACAGGGATACTAACACACTCATGATAAGAATGAGCTCATATTGTAATATGGGATTGGTGCGGTAGTGCAATAATAACTCTTTAGTGGTATGAGTTATTATTGATGAACTTGAGTTGGGTGTTCGGGGAGAACATGGGAAGCTCAAGCTCATCCGGAGACCAAAACCAATTCCTCCTCTCGGTCTCTGTTGTAGCCTCTTATTTATAAAGTCTTATATCCACTTAAAGCCCAGCTTCTTACCCATCTTGATGTGGTCGGCCTAGCCAAGCTTGGAGCCCAAGCTAGGGCCGGTAAAGATTTGAGCCAAGTTGTGGTTGGCCAAGCTTGGAGCCCAAGCTAGGTGGTCGACCACATAAAAATTAAAAGGGTATTTTAAATTTTAAAATCTTTCCTTTTGTGGAAGCCATGGTTTTAAAAGAGAGTTTTTAAATTTTAAAATCTTTGCTTTAATAGCTTTCTATAACGGATTAAGAGAGAGGTTTGATATCTTTCCTTATTTGTAGTTAAAAAAAAATTTTAATTTTTTATAGAACTTTCCTTTTTGTAACCATCCACATGTTTTAAAGATGTTAATTTATAAAATTTTCCTATTATAACCAACAAGGGATTTAAAAGAGAAATTTTTTATTAAAAATTTATTACCGGAAACAAATAAGGAAGTTTTAATTTTATGTTTAAAACTTTCCTTGTTTGGAGCATATGTGTAGGGCCGACCATGACAAGCATTAAAAGGAAGTTCTAATTTTTTGTTTTAAAACTTTCCTTTTTAGTCATTGGCAAGGAAAATAAGGAAGTTTTAATTATGTTTAAAACTTTCCTTTTTTGCCAAGACCAAAGATTATAAAAGAGATGGAGGGGGTGCCTCATGAGATAACATATCTTCTATTCTTCTCTTCCAATCCATTGGTGGCCGGCCCTCTTCCTTTTCTCTTATCCTTTTGTTTTCTTCCTTAGAGGTCGGTGGCATCAAGTTTGGTGATCTCTTGGTGGCCAGTTGCTTGAAGGAGAAGAAGAAGAGAAGGAAGCTCTCTTGTCTAGCATCCATTGGAGGTTAGTTGGTGGCCAAAACTTGGAAGCAAAGGAAGAAGCTTGGGTGGATTTCATCTTGGAAGATCGTTGCCCTCACGACGTCCAAGAGAAGGAGAGGAATACATCAGAAGATCAAGAGGTCTATAAGCTATAAAAGGTATAACTAGTTATTTGTTTCCGCATCATAACTAGTTCATCTTTTTGTATAGATCTTAAAAAACCAAACACAAGAGGTTATCAGTTTTAGATTATCGTTTTGTTATTGATTTTATTTTTCGATTTCATGTTTCGATATTGTGATTCTATTGAGATCTCTGTAGTTAAACCTAGTTTACTGTAAGAAGTTAAATATCCAATTTCTTTGAAAGGCTTTGTCTAGGAAGTGGTGAATGATCCCATACCCAAGAAGGCCTAGTGCCTCGCCATGTTTAACCTGGAAGCCGATGTTTGAAATAGATATTTAATTAACTTCTGTAATATGGCTTAACTTATGAAGAACACATCGGTTAAACTTGGAGTAAGAATGTTAAGTTTCATTTCCAGTTCTAGTTTAACTTCTGAAGGGAAATTTGGATTAATAATGTTAAGCATCATTTGCAATCCAAATTTAACTTTAGCAGAGCACATGGGTAGCTAGGATAGTTCTATACTTATACAAATTTTTATACACGGAAACTAGAACGGTATTCCTAATAGCAACCAACAATTGGTATCAGAGCTAGGTTTTACCTCTGTGTGTTTGATTTTTGGTTCAATTATGCACATGTCATATATATTTTAGGCATGAAAATAGTAGGATGTGCAAATAGATTAATTCTGTGGTTGTAGGCTCTAACTATTATGGCCTATTGTGATTATGTGTGATTGGACCCTCGGACATGTCGAGGGCATTTTATGTGTGTGCATGATTATATTTATTAAATATAGCAGGAGCTATATTAGTTTTAGGATTTTATATTTTGTTTGATCTAGACTTCATGTACATTCCTTTGTGGAATATAGGATCGATATATGTAAAATTTTATTTTTGTCGCGGATCGTATCCTTGCGAGGCGTGGTGCTATTTGAGGACCAGAGGCACAGCGGAAAAGGAAGCTATATGGGCACGACGACATGAGCCCTAGGGCTAGTAGCTAGGTTTGACGACTGCTAGGGCTAGTGGCACACGGAGGACAGCGATGGAAGAGGTCATAATAGTTGGAAAATTATTTTTCCATATTTATTGCTTTTATTTGCTATGATGTGTGTGTGTGCATGTAATGTGTGCTTGCATGTTAACATCCTCATCTTAAATAACTAAGTGGAAGAGGGATTTTAAATAAATTCCAAGGTCTCCATTATGAATGATTATAAGAAATTATTTAGGAGTGTGTGGTCTTCTCCATCTAAAGGGGCACAATCCTATTTAATGGACTAAGTATCAAGTAATGGTATACACTTAGGCGCATTTAATAGTATCCTCCCCATCGGAGTCACTGCTATTATTTGTGTGACCGAAGGAATACGAACTATTAATTTTATTTGTCATAAAGTTAGGTTGACAAGAATAAAATTAATGGGTAAAACCTCCTCTTACAAATGTTTGAATTTATATACGTCCACACTATCGTGGCATACAAAATTCATGGTGTTTTGAGGTGTTGGTGAATTTAAATGATATTGTTTGAGGAATCAATGTTATTCTAAATTCTTAAGTTTTGACCAAAACTTATTTTGTGATTCTTAGGATTTCAAATGGCCTTCAACCCACTTGTTGTTATTCTGAAAGAGAACAAACTTACTGGTCCCAATTACATAGATTGGAAAAGAAACCTGGGCATTGTCCTAACTGCTGAAGGCTATAAGTTTGTACTGTTAGAGGTCTGCCATAATGAGCCTAATAGTGATTCTAGTGAAGAGGAGATTGAATATCATAAGAAATGGGTCAAGGCAGATGAGATGGCGCGGTGTTACATTTTGGCTTCTATGTCAAATGTGTTGCAACATCAGCATCAGGCCATGCTTACTGCCTATAACATAATATACAATCTCAAGGAACTCTTCGGACACCAGAATCGGGCTGCTAGGCAAGAGGCTATGAGAAACTTAATGACAACCACCATGTTAGAGGAGACACCCGTAAGGGATCATATCCTCAAAATGATGGCTTACTTGAACGACATATAAATCCTTGGAGCTGAAATCGATGGGGAAACCCAGGTTGATATTATTCTCTAAACGTTACCCAAAAGTTTTGAGCAGTTCCGCCTGAACTACAATATGAATAAAAGGATTTATTCATTGGCGGAACTACTGACAAAACTTCAAGCAGCAGAAGGGTTATTTCGTCATAGTTCTCAAATCCACTTTGCTGAAAATGTTTCTACTTCTAAGTCGAAAGGCAAGAAGAAGAAAAAGAAACAAGCTGGCTCGACAAAGAAAGTAAATCGATCTCTAGGTACTGGACTAAAAGCAGGAGTGAAGAAGCCAAAGGGCAAGTGCTTCATTTGCAAGCAGTCTGGACATTGGAAGGCGAACTGTCCTCGTAGGAAAGAGAACAATAAAGGTATATCTTATTCTCTAGTAGTTGAAACATGTTTAGTGGTGTTATCTACCAGTACCTGGTGTGTATATACAGGAGCCACTGATTATGTCTGTAATTTATTGCAAGGGTTCCAGGAAACCCGACGACTATATAAGGGAGAAATAACCGTTTACATGGGCAATGCTACGAAAGTGGCGGCTGTTGCAGTAGGAGATGTTTACTTATCATTTGATAGGAATAGAACTTTGATTTTGAGAAATTATCTTTATGTACCAAGTTTTAGAAAGAATTTAATTTTTCTAAACTATTTTTGGATGGATATACTATTTCTTTTGATGACAAAGTGGTTATCAAGAAAAATAGGGTAGTTATCTTTTTTGGTACATTAGTTGGCAATTTGTATACTATAAATCCAATAACTCCCACAAAGTAACAAATGGAAATTAATAACACATCCTCTAATTCTAATAAGAGAAAGGAACCTTCGGAAATGAACCAAACATATTTTTGGCATCTAAGGCTTGGACATATTAACTTGAGTAGGATTCAAAGGCTAATAGCCGATGAACTCTTGGGTTCATTGGTAGTGGGAAACTTTCCAACCTACGAATCTTGCTTGGAAGGAAAAATGACCAAAAGACCTTTTAAGGCCAAGGGGTATAGAGCAAAAGATGTGTTGGAATTCGTTCATTCTGATTTATATGGACCTATGACTATCCAGGCAAGAGGTGGTTTCGAATATTTTATATCTTTTATAGATGACTATTCGAGATATGGGTACATTTACTTGATACACCTCAATTCTGAGTACTTTGATAAGTTCAAAGAGTACAAGGCTGATGTGGAGAAACGTCATGGTAAAAGTATCAAGACACTACGGTCTGATCGTGGTGGCGAGTACCTATCAGGAGAGTTTAGGAATTACTTATCAGAGGTTAGGATTCAATCCCAATTGTCTTCACCTGGTACACCCCAACAGAATGGTGTGGCAGAACGAAGGAATATGACTCTTATAGAAATGGTTAGATCGATGGTGAGTTATTCAGAATTACCAAATTCATTCTGGGGATATGCTTTAGAAATGGCAGTATACATTCTGAACTTGGTACCTTCTAAATCAGTACCCTCTACTCCTACAGAATTGCGGAATGGGCGTAAGCCTAGTCTGAGACATGTTCGGATTTGGGGTAGTCCAGCACATGTGATGAAGAGAGATGCTGATAAGTTGGAATCTCGTACAGAAGTTTGCTTGTTTATAGGTTATTCTAAAGGAATGAAAGGTGGTTTGTTTTATAGTCCTAAAGATCAGAAGGTCATTGTTAGCACCAATGCACGATTTTTAGAAGAGGACTATGTAATGAACCACAAACCCATGAGTGAAATTATTCTAGAAGAAATGAAAGAGGACACGTCTACTTTAGTACCAACGCTGCAAGATAAAATATCACAAGAAACTGCAACACGTATAACAAATGATGCACAACTACAGGCAGTGTCTCGTCGTAGTGGGAGGGTTGTTAGACAACCTGAAAGATTCATATTTTTGGGAGAGTCTTCGGACCTTATCCCAGGTAAACATGAACCTGATCCCCGAACATATGATGAAGCACTCCAAGATAAGGATGCATCATCTTGGCAAAGAGCAATGAATTCAGAAATAGAATCTAAGTATTCTAACAAAGTCTGGGAGCTAGTAGAACCACCAAATGGTGTAAAAGCTATTGGATGTAATGGGTCTACAAAAGAAAAAGAGGGACAGATGAGAAGGTGGAAACCTTCAAAGCAAGGCTTGTTGCGAAGGGGTATATTCAGAAAGTGTAACACCCATAGGATCCCTAGAAATTTTACATAAATTATTCATGATTAAATGGGTTTCATGTGGATTCTTCTTTAAAAAAAATATATAATAAAAAAGAACCAAAAAGAGGCATGACAAGGATTGAACCTTGGACCTCTTAATAAGTGATTCCATGTTATAACCAGTAGCCCCAGCAGGGGTGTGCTGTTAGAAAGAGGAGGGAAATGATAGTTAAAGGTAGGAAAGGTGAAGGCCCCTTCACTTAAGAAGAAAAGTTTGAGTTTTCTTCTTCTTCCTCCAATGAAAATTTCATTTGTCTTCTTCTTTTCATGAATGAGAGTAAGAGAGCTAAGGGAAGAAAAGACCATTTTCCCTTCTTCTTCTCATTATGAATAAATAAGAAAAATGAGTAGGAAAACTTCATTTGTTCTCTCTTCCTCCTCCTCCTTCTCTCCACCGAAAACCAACCTCTCCTTCCTCACCATTGCCGAACCAAGCAAAGGAGCTTCTCTCTAGGAAAAAGTTTCACCAAGCAAGGTTACCTTCCTTAGTAAATCAAGCGAGAGGATGTAAGTATCCCCCTCACCTGCAGTACAAGTAGCCTCCTACGATTTCTATGGTTGAAAATGTTTTGAAGAAAAATTAAGATGTTATCTTGTAGGGTTCTGCCATGATAAGAAAGATGGAAACATGCTATCTATTAGTTTTTTTTTGGTTGTCTATGGTTGTTAAATAGTTTTATGGACTCATGTTGTTTAAAACTTGGAATCACACTCTTGAAGTTTCAGCCATGAAAAGATAAAGTGGTTATTAGAAAGTTTAAGATATAAACTATGCTTGTTCATGATTTCTTATGGTTTGTACCTCACTACATGATGTTAGGTTAAGGTTTTTCATGTTGATATTGCTTAGATTTTTGGAACCTTGCTCTTTAGGGTTTGGCCATGTATAGATAAGGAGGTTTAGGGAAAGTTTAAGATATAAACTATGCTTGTTTATGACCCCTTATGGTTTATAACTCACTACATACTGTTAGCCTAAAGTTCTCATGTTTAGGTTGCATAAAAGGTTAGATCCATAATTTAGGGTTTCGGCCAAGCAAGAAACAAAGGCATAAGAGGAAGTTTAAAAAAATTCAACTAAGCTTGTTATGATTCCTCATGATAAATAACCCATTGTATGATATTAGCTTAAAAGGTTTTATGCTTCAAGTTGTTAAAAACCTAGATGTATGTTTCTAGGGTTTCGACCAAGAAGGAATAAGGAGACTAGAGGAAGTTTAGAAACTTAACTATGTTTACTAATGATTTCCTCATGATGTGTACCCACTATATGATGATTGGTTTAAAAGTTTCTAGTTTCATATTGTTTAAAAAAAAAAGAAAAGATAATCCAAAACCAAGACATGTATGTTTCGGCCAAGTAAGAAAGTTAGGGTTAAGGAACTTTCCATGATATCTAAAGGCCTCACATGTATGCTATGTATCATGAGATATTAGGTTAAAGATCCATGCTTAAAATGTTGCTTGAAAAACCTAAGAATCATGTCTATAAGTTTTGGCCAAGGAGGAACGTTAGGGTTAGAAACCTAATTATGCTTACTAAGAACCTCTCTATTCCTATGCTATGTATGTTGTGGAAGTTTCATGCTACATGTTGCTTAAAAGTTAGAATCATTTCCTTTAGGTTTCGGCTAAGAGGAGATAAAAGGTTTAGAGAAAATTTTTGGAACCAACTATGCTTGTTTATGACTCCTTATGATGTATGACCTCCTACATGATGTTAGTTTAAATTCTTCATGCTTATGTTGCCTAAAGACCTAGAATCATGACATGTAGGTTTCGACCAAAACGAGAAGACTAGGGTTTATGTTTGCTAAAGGTCCTCTATGTTATGATAAGTACCATGTGATATTAATATGATGCATCCTTATTTAAAGTTGCTTAAGATCCAAGACCAAAACCCTTGTAAGTTTCGGCCAAGTATGATTAGGGTTTGTAGAAGGCTCAAAACCCCTAACTATGCATGAAAATGATATGTTTTATATGACAAGAACATGCTATGCTTCCTTATATGACAAGAACATGTCATGCTTCATGATATGATAAGAATATGCTTCATGATATGATGAGAATATACTATGCTTCATGATATGATAGGAATATGCTATGCTTCATGATATGATGAGAATATGCTATGCTTCATGATATGATAAGAACATGCTATACTTCATGATAAGACAAGAACATGCTATGCTTCATGATATGTTTATGAAAGACTTATGTAAGATGAAAATCCTAAGAGATGCTTCCCTTAAGTTGGGATCAAGAGCACTCTTCATGATATGACAAGAACATGAAATATTATGATATGACAAGAGCATGATATGTTATGATATGACATGCTATTTTACTTTGTATGGCTTGTACCAAGGGTGGGCTCCATAAGTGCCCCTAGGTCGATGGTCAATGAAACGGGCCTAGTAAAAGGGATGGGCTCCTAAGTTTCCCCTAGGTCAATGGTCTATGAAACGGGCCTAGTTCCTAGTAGGTTCAAGATTTGCTACCTTGGATCTACTTAGGATGCACGCATTCATGTATGTATGTGGTATAAGCCGGGCCCTCATGATGAGATTATGTTTAAGTATGTATATGATATATGTTTTCAAAAAGGACATTTTGCATATGTATTCATCTCATGACACATGTTTTCAAAAGAACATCTTGCATCTACAAGTTCATGTTATGTGTTTCCTTTATGCTTATGTAGGATGCTTTTGAAATTATGTCTATGATGCTTATATGATCATGTTGCTATTTTATGTTTATTCTCTCACATGATATGATATGATGTTATGTTATGCTCTCACATGTTATGATATGACTCAATGCTTATGCTCTCACATGTTATGATATGACTCGATGCTTATGTATGATTCATGGTTTTAGTGAGTAGGAAAGAGACTTACTAAGCCTATAGACTTATAGTTTTTATGTTTCCTTGTACTGCAGAAAAAGGAAAGGAATGGCTAAACTAAGAGGAGCAGCAGGAAGGGCTAGAGTGTGTGTGGCAGTGGCATGGTGGAAGAAAACTGCCTTGTGCTTATATGTTATAAGTTTTGCATATGAACCATGTGTTGTCTTTATGCTTGATAGTACTTGAACTAGTATGGATAGTTATGCACTTATGTTCTCCTAGTTTCATGTTAGTGTTGGGATTTTCGGGCCGCGAAAACCGCTTTTTGCGTCGCGGAAACCCCGAATCTCCCTAGCCAACGGATCCGTGCGAAGAATAAAATTTTTCGAAAAACTACGAGTACGAGTTTACCTAGATCTACACTTAGATCTACAAGGGAAAAAGGTTATACCTTTGAAGCGAAGCCCTTCGCGTTCCCGCTCGTCCAAATGGTGCCGGATCTCGAAGTTGTCAACGTAGACAACTCTCTATATGTATCCACACAAACAACTCAATGGAGAGAGAGCCTTAGAGTGTGCTAGCACTCGAAAGGGTCTCGTCAATGGTAGAGGAGGAGAGGGAGAGGGAGAGCTTGAGGAAGAGGATGAAGTGAATGTGCCTTGAATGAAAAATTCATTCCATCCCCTCACAATAGTGGTCGGCCACTTTCAAAAAAGTGTAACCCCCATTTCCACATTAAGTGCAATTAATGTGGAGCCATTAAAGTGAAGAATTATAACCTCCATGAGGTGGCATCTCACTTAAGTAACCATGATGATGTGGAGCATCATCATTGGTCCACATCTTGCCAACACACTAATGATGTGGCAAAAAGTCAAGTCAAACTTGACTTTTCCTCTTCCTCTCAAGTCAAGTCAAACTTGACTTAATCTCTCTCATGGTTGATCTAATCCAACCATTTAATTCAAGTCAATTTAATATAATGAATCTAATTCATTTAATTAAATTGATTCAATGAGTCATAATCTAAATTAGACTCATTGAACACATGAATCAACTTGAGTCTAACTCAATTAGCCCAATTAGGATTACTCTTAATCCAATTTGATTCATCAAATGAATCTAATCCTCTTGGTTCATCATATGAACCTAATCTCCATCTAGTTGTCCTTAGTGTGTGACCCTATAGGTTCTTGTAACGTTGACAATGCCCTAAACCCATTTAGGAGCATAAGTAATGAGCGGTATCTAGCAATACATCATTACTACCCAAGTTATAAGAATGTTGAGATCCAACATCACCTTGTGACTACTAATTGTGACTCCTCACAAAATATGACAAGTGTCCTTCTATCCTAGACATCTAGATTGATCAATGTGAGGTATAGACCGTGTCATCCTCTGATCAATCTAAATCCTGAACTCTAAGTAGACTCACTAAATCAAATGAGCTCAATATCTCATATTGACTCATTTGGGCATGGTCATGCACTTCGTGGTCTCACTCTATCAAGAATACCGATGTCTCTCCCGTCATATAGGAGGGATAGATCCCATCTACATCACTCACATCCCTCCGCATAATTTGTTACATACCCAGTAATCAGCTTTATAGTCCACCCAGTTACGGGTGATGTTTGACGAAACCAAAGTACATAACTCCTTATGTAGGGAATCATGGTGACTTCAGGTCTAAGGACTAGTAGTCATACTAATACCCACATGAGAAAGTATATGACACTCATATAACGATCCATGATACTTTCTCATGGCGGGTCATTTAGTATACATTCTCTAATGTATACCCATGTGTCAACTTGATATCTCTATATCCATGACTTGTGAGATCAAGTCATCGAGTTGACCTACATGCTAGTCTTATTGCATTAACATTATTCCTGAATGTTAATACTCGACTAGGAATGATTAAGAGTAGTGTTCCCTATATCATCTCACTATCGGTTCAACTAACCGATTGATATAGGTGAGAACCTTCTACTCAAGGACGCTATTATACTTAGTTTATTTGGCACCAATACAAGTAAGTATAATAACCAAAACAAATGACTTTTATTTATATAGAATATGATACAACAAGTCCATAATACAATCATCAAATGATTGGCTATAGGGCTCTAGCTAACAATCTCCCACTAGCACTAGTGCCAATCAGTGTAGGCTCTAAGCCCCAATGACCTAGTGTGACCATCATGCTTCCTCTGTGCCAAAGCCTTGGTCAAGGGATCTGCGATGTTAGCCTTTATGGGTACTCTGCAAATCTTCACATCTCCTCTCTCGATAATCTCTCGAATAAGATAGAAGCGCCGTAGTATGTGTTTGGTCCGCTGGTGTTAGCGAGGTTCCTTCGTCTGTGCTATAGCTCCATTGTTGTCACAATAGAGCTCAATGGGGTCAGCGATACTTGGAACCACCCCAAGTTCAGTGATGAACTTGCAGATCCAAACTGCCTCCTTTGCTGCCTCTGATGCAGCAATGTACTCGGCCTCTGTCGTAGAATCTGCTACTGTGTCCTGCTTCGAACTCATCCAGCTCACAGCACCACCATTAATGCAAAATACGAACCCTGACTGCGATCGATAATCATCCTGGTCGGTCTGGAAGCTAGCATCACTGTAACCCTTTACAGCTAGCTCATCATTGCCTCCATATATCAAGAAATATTCTTTAGTCCTTCTTAAGTACTTAAGAATATTCTTGACTGCTATCCAATGACTTTCACCTGGATCTGACTGGTATCTGCTCGTCATGCTCAAAGCATACGAGACATCAGATCGAGTACATAGCATGGCGTACATGATAGATCCTATGGCTGAGGCATAAGGGATCTGATCCATGCGGTCTCTCTCCTCTCTAGAAGAGGGACCTTGAGTCTTCGAAAGACTCACGCCATGTGACATCGGCAGAAATCCCTTCTTGGAGTTCTGTATGGCAAACCGAAGGAGTACCTTGTCAATATATGTACTCTGACTTAGGCCAAGCAATCTCTTAGATCTATCTCTATAGATCTGTATCCCTAGAATGCGGGATGCTTCACCTAAGTCCTTCATTGAGAAACATGTCCCTAGCCAAGTCTTGACAGACTGTAGCAAAGGGATGTCTTTCCCAATGAGCAGTATGTCATCCGCATACAATATGAGGAAGACAACTATGTCCCCTACAATCTTATTGTAGACACAAGGCTCATCTTCATTCTTGATGAAACCAAACTGTTTGATTGCATCACCGAATCGAAGATTCCAACTTCGAGAAGCTTGCTTTAGTCCATAAATGGACCTATGCAGCTTGCATACTCTGCTAGTATGATTTGGATCTACAAAACCCTCAGGTTGTGTCATGTACACATCCTCGAGTAGGTTTCCATTTAGAAACGCGGTTTTGACATCCATCTGCCAGATCTCATAATCGTGGTAAGCTGCAATAGCAAGCATGATCCGAATGGACTTAAACATCGCTACTGGTGAAAATGTTTCATCATAGTCAATACCATGAATCTTCTTGAAACCTTTAGCTACCAAGCGACCCTTATAGATAAGTCCATCCATGTCAGTCTTTCTCTTAAAGACCCACTTACACCCTATGGGTTTTACCCCTTCAGGTGGATCAACCAAAGTCCATACTTGGTTGGTGTACATGGATTCCATTTCGGATCTCATGGCTTCTAGCCATTTCTCAGAATCTGGTCTCATCACAGCTTCCTGATAGGTGGTAGGCTCATCCTCTATGAGCACAACGTCATCATGGTCAGACAAGAGAAATGAGTATCTCTGAGGCTGACGACGTACCCTATCAGACCTGCGAAGAGGTATGTCTACTTGAACTGGTTGTTGTTCCTCAACTCTTTGTGGAACAACATCATCCACAACACTTTGTGGTTCCAGTTCAACTTCCATCGAGGCTTCAGTGCTAGGATCCGCATCTTGAACTTCTTCAAGATCGAATGTACTCCCACTAGTCTTTCTAGAAACAAAGTCCCTTTCTAGAAAGACTCCAGTCTTTGCCACAACTATCTTGTGCTGTAGAAGTAATATCCCTTAGTTTCCTTGGGATATCCTATAAAGTAGCACTTGTCGGATTTGGGTCCTAATTTATCTGAGACTTGATGTCTAACGTAGGCCTCACATCCCCAAATCCTCATGAAAGACACTTGGGCATCTCTCCCAGTCCATATCCTATATTGTGTCTTTATCACGACCTTGGATGGAACTCGGTTGAGTATAAAAGCTGCCGTGTCTAGAGCATAGCCCCAAATGAATGTCGGAAGATCTGTGTGACTCATCATAGATCGTACCATATCTAATAGGGTACGATTCCTCATTTCAGATACACCATTCCACTATGGTGTTCCAGGAGGAGTGAGTTGGGATAGAATCCCACACTCAGCTAGATAGTCACGAAACTCATGGCTAAGGTATTCTCCACCTCGATCTGATCGAAGTATCTTAATACTCTTGCCAAGCTGGTTCTGTACTTCATTCTTGAATTCTTTGAACTTTTCAAAGGATTCAGATTTATGTGTCATCAAGTACACATAACCATATCTACTGAAGTCATCAGTAAATGTGATGAAGTACCTATAACCGCCTCTAGCAGCGACATTGAAAGGGCCACATACATCACTATGTATAAGTCATAACAAATCAGTCGCTCTTTCGCTGTGCCCACTAAAAGGAGTCTTGGTCATCTTTCCTAGTAGGCATGACTCGCACGTCTCATAAGATTCAAAATCAAATGAGTCCAGCAAACCATCCTTATGGAGCTGGGATAAGCGCTTGTCATTTATATGACCTAAGCGACAGTGCCAGAGATAGGTTTGGTTCAAGTCATTTGACTTGAACCTCTTGGTATTTATGTTATAGATAGGGCTTTCAAGGTCTAGAATATAGAGTCCGTTTATCAGAGGTGCACTACAATAGTACATATCGTTTAAATAGATGGAACAACATTTGTTCTTTATTGTAAACGAGAAACCTTTCTTGTCCAAACAAGAAATTGATATAATGTTCTTAGTTAATGCAGGCACATAACAACAATCGACTAACTCTAGTATAAGCCCAGAGGGCAGAGATAGAAAGTAAGTCCCTACAGCAACATCAACAACCGGTGCTCCATTGCCTACTCGTAGGTCCACCTCGCCCTTTATCAATGCCCTGCTATTTCTCAGCGCCTGCACATCAGTACAAATGTGAGAAGCACATCCAGTATCTAATACACATGATGTAGAAATAGATAGATTGACTTCTATAACATATATACTTGAAGTGGAAGTCTCACTTCACTTCTTCTTAAGATCCTCCAAGTATACCTTGCAGTTCCTCTTCCAGTGCCCGGTCTGACCGCAGTGGAAGCAGGTAGCATCCTTGGCGACCCCTCCTTTAGGCTTCAGTGCCTTGCCTTTGCCCTTGTCTTGGGACTTTCCCTTGCCTTTGGGCTTGCCCTTGCCCTTATGTTTCTGAACCATCAGAATAGTGTTGGGCTTAGCCTTCTTAAGGTTCAGCTCAGCAGTTCTCAACATGCTAAGCAGCTCAGGCAGTGGCTTGTCAATCTCATTCATGTTGTAGTTTAGAACAAACTGACTATAGCTATCCGACAAGGATTGCAAGATCAGGTCAGTGGCCAGCTCTTGGCCAAGTGGAAACCCCAACCTTTGTAGGTTCTCTATGTACCCAATCATTTTGAGTACATATGGGCCTACAGGAGCCCCGTCTGACATCTTGCACTGAAACAGTGCCCTTGAGATATCAAATCTCTCATGCCTCGCTTGACCTTGATACAGTTGATGAAGATGTTCAACTATATCGTAAGCGCCCATTAACTCGTGTTGCTTCTGAAGCTCAGAGTTCATGGTCGCGAGCATTAGACAAGACACATATAATGTGTCATCTTGATGCTTCTTGAAAGCATCTCGGTCAGCTCGCGGGGCAGTGGCAGGAGGAGCCTCCGGAATGGGCTGCTCCAGAACGTACAGTTTATGTTCTTGGGTGAGAACTATTCTCAGGTTTCTGTACCAGTCCAGGAAATTTGTTCCGTTTAGCTTGTCCTTCTCAAGAACAGATCGCAGGGAGAAAGTGTTCGTATTTGACGTCATGGTTATCAACAACAGAAAAATGTAGAAAATAAATATCATATTCTTTAAATCATTTAATTAGGCCTTTAACTAAATGATGCTCCCACTGAATTCTATAATTCATGTGGGACAAGATCCATATCATACTAACCCTTGAGTTAGCTTTGGCTAATACGCCCAAGACTTAGTATGATCGGTAGGTAACTAATTACCAATTACATCTCTATGCAACTCTTGTTTATAGGATCAAAATCCGCATTTATATTAAAACTCGAGTTAGCTTTGGCTAATATGCCCAAGAGTTAATATAAACGTGATTTTGACCAATCTACCAACCATTGGATAATGCCTATAGTTAAACTCGATCCAATTAAGTTAACTAGTTACTCAATCTAATTGAGTTGTACTCACCCATGCGTTGATAGGCGGGACCAAGATTGTCCCTCCGTACCCTACCAAGATAGTATGTGTTGCTCTGCTTTGGCAGATTCAACAACAACATACGATCGAGGTAGTGGTAGGTATCACGGCATGGTAGGCATTACGAGTTGTCGCGATTTAGATCTAATCTAAATGATGATGCGTATCATATACTCGATAGATCTAATCTAATCGAAGGGTGCATCATGTGCACGACTTAGATCTAATCTAATCGTTAGGCACTAATAAATTACTTAATTAACTAGCATGCATCACATACACACAAAAGAAATTAATTAAATAATTTTGTGATTATGTCATGACCCTACTACGATCTTCTCAAGCCAATGAGAAGATCGGATGGTCAACCTAAGGTCAACAGCTTCTCAAGCGCCTTCCTTTTGACCACCTTGTGTTGCTCGCGCCTTCCTCGTAACTCCGTCTTGAGTAGACCTTCCACCGCTTCAAAATTTACATTACATTTTGAAACTTGAGTTACATTTGAGTCTAAATCTAATTTACAACCAGAATATAAATAGGGAGGCACGACGCGCAGGTCGTGTATCAAATACAGCACACACAAACACATGACGGCACGCAGGCCGTATTATAAATTACAGCATAAATCCAATCATATTGGGTCTTTTGGGCCATGACTATCACAAAAATAATATATAATTCTAAATTATATATTTTTCATAATTTTCTGTAATTTTTCATAATTTTTACAATTTTTATGAGTAAATTTTTCCTAGCGGTCCCGATTAGCGATTTCGGGTGCAATCGCGGAGCAAATCCCCTTGCGGGGTTAGGGGTAGTACCCCTACCCGTGATATAACCATCGTGAGTTGCTCCTAAGTGATCCTACAGCGCCTTACCCAGCTGTCCCAAAAAGTTTTGGGTCGAAACATTGCCGTAACGGAAAAATCTTCTCGGTAGTCGAAGCCTACAAGTGTCTAAACACTTGTGCTTCGCTTCTACGAGAAAAATACCCTTTAAAACTATAAAAATCATGAAATTACAGAAATTCACAGAATGTTTATTTTTCATAAAAACTAAAATAAACTCGTACACGCCTTCGCACGTGGCTTTGGGCCGCGAAAACCGCTTCGCGTCGTGGTAACCCCGAATCTCCCTAGCCAACGGATCCGTGCGAAGAATAAAATTTTTCGAAAAACTACGAGTACGAGTTTACCTAGATCTACACTTAGATCTACAAGGGAAAAAGGTTATACCTTTGAAGGGAAGCCCTTCGCGTTCCCGCTCGTCCAAATGGTCCCGGATCTCGAAGTTGTCAACGTAGACAACTCTCTATATGTATCCACACAAACAACTCAATGGAGAGAGAGCCTTAGAGTGTGCTAGCACTCCAAAGGGTCTCGTCAATGGTAGAGGAGGAGAGGGAGAGGGAGAGCTTGAGGAAGTGGATGAAGTGAATGTGCCTTGAATGAAAAATTCATTCCATTCCCTCACAATAGTGGCCGGCCACTTTCAAAAAAGTGTAACCCCCATTTCCACATTAAGTGCAATTAATGTGGAGCCATTAAACTGAAGAATTATAACCTCCATGAGGTGGCATCTCACTTAAGTAACCATGATGATGTGGAGCATCCTCATTGGTCCACATCTTGCCAACTCACTAATGATGTGGCAAAAAGTCAAGTCAAACTTGACTTTTCCTCTTCCTCTCAAGTCAAGTCAAACTTGACTTAATCTCTCTCATGGTTGATCTAATCCAACCATTTAATTCAAGCCAATTTAATATAATGAATCTAATTCATTTAATTAAATTGATTCAATGAGTCATAATCTAAATTAGACTCATTGAACACATGAATCAACTTGAGTCTAACTCAATTAGCCCAATTAGGATTACTCTTAATCCAATTTGATTCATCAAATGAATCTAATCCTCTTAGTTCATCATATGAACCTAATCTCCATCTAATTGTCCTTAGTGTGTGACCCTATAGGTTCTTGTAACGTTGACAATGCCCTAAATGTTGGTTGCTACTCGGAAAACCTATAGGTTCCACTGTACAAAAATTTTGTACAAAGGTCTGAACCTTTTCCTAGCTACCATGTGTTCTTTTAAATTAAATTTTGGATCGGCTGCGGAACTTAACATGTTTGATCCAAAACTTAATCTATTTGTTCATTTAGGTTTTGACTTGGATCTCCTGCAGAACTTAACACGTTCGACCCAAGTCTCCTTAAGTTATTAATTCCATTAAATATTAATTTCCATAATTAGTTCCCAGTACTGACGTGGCGAGGCACATGGCCTTCTTGGATATGGGAGCAACCACCACCGACTAGACAAAACCTTTCATAGAAATCTAATATTTAATTTTCTAAAATAACTTTAGGTTAACCAAAGAGAACAATCAAATCACAAGGAAAAGAAAAAACAAAAGAACACAACTTCGAAAAACATATTCGAAATTCTAGAACGTAAGCCTCTTGTATTTGATATTATTTCTATAAATAACTAGCATGATGCGGAAAGAAAAATTACTAGTTATGCCTTGTAGAAAAACCTCTTGATCTTCTACCGTATTCCTCTTCTAACCTCGGACGTTGTGTGGGCAACGATCTTCCGAGACGAGAAACCACCAATCACCTTCTTCTCCTCCTAGCTAGGTTCGGCCAACAAAGAGGAAGCTTCACCAAGGAAGAAAATCAAAACACTAACCAAGCTCCAAGAGATGCTAGCTTTCTCTCCTTCTTCTTCTTCTTCTCCGAGTAGTATCCGACCACCACAAGAGCTCCAATGGAAGAGAAGGGTTCGACCACCACAAGAGGAAGAGAGGGAGAGGATGGCCGGCCACACCAAGGAACAAAAGAGGGAGAGAAATAATAGATGTTGTGTCTCTTGAAGGCACCCTCACCCCTTCTTTTATATTCCTTGGCCTAGGCAAATTAGGAAATTTAATTATAATAAAATTTCCTTAATTTCCATGACATGATTTAATTGATAAAAATAAAATAAAATTTCCCAAATTAAAACCAATGGCCGGCCACATCAATGAAGGAAAAAATTAGACAAGTTTTAATCAACAATTAAAACTTCCTAATTTGTTTCCAGAAATTTTAAAAATAAAATTTCTCTTTAAAAATCTCTTCATGGTTGATAAAAGGAAATTTCTATAATTTTAATTTTATCAACATGTGAATAATTTTAAAGAGAAAATAAAATATCTCACCAATCTACAAATAAGGAAAGAGATCTAATCTCTTTCTTTAATCTTTTGTAGATCTTTTACAAGAGAGATATTTTAATTTTAATTCTCTTTAATAAATTATTTCTTCCACATAATAAAAATTAAAATTAAAATCTCTTTTAAATCTAATTTGGCCGGCCCCCACTAGCTTGGGTTCAAGCTAGGGCCGGCCACCCAATATTATACCTAGGCCGGCCCTAGCTTGTTCCCAAGCTAGCTTGGCCGGCCCCTATTGGGTGGGTATAGAAGGTGGGTATAGGTGGGTATAGAACTCTATAAATAAGAGGCTACGATTGGGACCGAGAGGAGGAATTGGTTTTGGTCTCCCGATAAAATTAAGCATCCCGTGTTCGCCTAACACACAACTTAATTTTATCAATGATAATTCATTCCACTAGAGAACTATCATTGAACTACCGCACCAATCCTAAATTACATTTTTGGGCTCCTTCTTATTATGAGTGTGTTAGTCTCCCTGTGTTTAAGATATCGAATGTCCATTAATTAAGTGAGTTACTGACAACTCATTTAATTAATATCTAAGTCCAAGAGTAGTACCACTCAACCTTATCGTCATGTCGGACTAAGTCCACCTGCAGGGTTTAACATGACAATCCTTATGAGCTCCTCTTGGGGACATTATCAACCTAGTATCTCTAGGACACAGTTTCCTTCTATAATCAACAACACACACTATAAGTGATACCATTTCCCAACTTATCAGGTTTATTGATTCATCGAACTAAATCTCACCCATTGATAAATTAAAGAAATAAATATCAAACATATGTGCTTGTTATTATATTAGGATTAAGAGCACACACTTCCATAATAACTGAGGTCTTTGTTCCTTTATAAAGTCAGTATAAAAGAAACGACCTCTAATGGTCCTACTCAATACACTCTGAGTGTACTAGTGTAATTATATATATAGTCAAGATAAACTAATACCTAATTACACTACGACCTTCTAATGGTTTGTTCCTTTCCATTTTAGTCGTGAGCTACTGTTTATAATTTATAAGGTACTGATAACATAATCTTCTGTATGTGACACCACATACTATGTTATCTACAATATAAATTAAATGAACAACTACAAACAAATGTAGACAATTTGACCAAATGTGATTCTTTATTCATAATGAATGTTTACAAAGCTTAGGCTTTCAGTATACAATCCAACACTAAACCCATTTAGGAGCATAAGTAATGAGCGGTATCTAGCAACACATCATTACTACCCAAATTACAAGAATGTTGAGATCCAACATCACCTTGTGACTACTAATTGTGACTCCTCACAAAATATGACAAGTACCCTTCTATCCTAGACATCTAGATTTATCAATGTGAGGCATATACCGTGTCATCCTCTGATCAATCTAAATCCTGAACTCCAAGTCGACTCACTAAATCAAATGAGCTCAATATCTCATATTGACTTATTTGGGCATGGCCATGCACTTCGTGGTCTCACTCTATCAAGAATACCGATGTCTCTCCCGTCATATAGGAGGGATAGATCCCATCTACATCACTCACATCCCTCCGCATAATTTGTTACATACCCAGTAATCGACTTTATAGTCCACCCAGTTACGGGTGACGTTTGACGAAACCAAAGTACATAACTCCTTATGTAGGGAACCATGGTGACTTCAGGTCTAAGGACTAGTAGTCATACTAATAGACACATGAGAAAGTATATGACATTCATATAATGATCCATGATACTTTCTCATGGCAGGTCATTCAGTATACATTCTCTAATGTGTACCCATGTGTCAACTTGATATCTCTATATCCATGACTTGTGAGATCAAGTCATCGAGTTGACCTACATGCTAGTCTTATTGCATTAACATTGTCCCTGAATGTTAATACTCGACTAGGAATGATTAAGAGTAGTGTTCCCTGTTAGGATCCTTTCGTACGGCTAGAGAGGGGGTGTGAATAGCCGACCCCAATTCGTTCGATTCTTTCTACAATGTCGAGTTAGCGCAGCGGAAATAAAACAATAGAAGCGACAAGGAAAGAAATCAAACCTCAAACTCAATGGATGTAACGAGGTTCGGAGATTAGGGCTCCTACTCCTCGGCGTGTCCGTAAGGTGGACGAGTCCGGTCAATCCGTCGGTGGATGAGTCCCCGGAGAACCGGCTAATAATATACTCCTTGTGGGTGGAGAAACCTCACCACAGAGTCTCTTGCAACAGCAAGATAAGTGTACAAGAGCAGTAAGAAAAGCAATACAATATGAATGTAATCGCACTCTACCAATTGCTTGCTTTCTTGTCGACTGGAGGTGAAGCAGCAACTTCACGCGACGCCTACAACAGCAGGAACCCAGCCGGAAGCTCACGCGAAGCTTTGGAGGAGCTCAACAAAGCTCAAGCACAGCAGCACTTAGAACAGCAAGAAGGAAGAAGGAGATTTTTTCGCACAGAAGATGCCTCGATCCTTTATACCTGCGAAGAAGAAACAGCGAAGAAACTAACCGTTGTGTCGCAACGGCTAGAACCCTGATCGGTCTACAGACCGATCAGCCTAGGCGCATGAGGCTTCTGTTTGTCACCTGATCGGTCCCCAGACCGATCAGGTGTCGCGATCGAAGCCCTGATCGGTCTGTGGACCGATCAGGAACCTCTGATCGGTCCATACCGATCGGGCCTCCTCACGCCATCGATCTATTCCGATCGGTGCGGACCGATCGGGCCATAAATGGATCGGTCGGCCGATCCACGGTTTCTTCTCGCGAGGTTCCCGATCGGTCTCGGACCATCAGTAGCATACTGATCGATCACTGATCGGTCACCGGACCGATCGGGAAACGCGAGTATCACTGGATCGGTCACCAGACCGATCCAACTCCTCGGTTTAGAGTGCCCTCTCTAACCTAGTTCGGAGAACGAGCTACCGAGCCCTCTCCGACTCCATATGCCAAGCTTCACTCACTTGGACTTCTCAACACCAGATGTCCGATCACCCTTGATCCATCTGGATTTTCCCTTGCCCGGCTTCACTCACCAGGACTTTCCACCTGGCTTCACTCACCAGGATTTCACACTGCCTAACATCCCAGTTAGGACTTTCTCATTCACCTAGCTTCACTCACTAGGATTTTCACCTGGCTTCACTCACCAGGATTTCCAATCTGCCTGGCTTCACTCACCAGGACTTTTCCGTCTGCCTGGCTTCACTCACCAGGACTTTCCCTTGCCTGGCTTCACTCACCAGGACTTTCCACCTGGCTTCACTCACCAGGATTTCACACTGCCTAACATCCCAGTTAGGACTTTCTCATTCACCTAGCTTCACTCACTAGGATTTTCACCTGGCTTCACTCACCAGGATTTCCAATCTGCCTGGCTTCACTCACCAGGACTTTTCCGTCTGCCTGGCTTCACTCACCAGGACTTTCCCTTGCCTGGCTTCACTCACCAGGACTTCCCAACTGCCTAACATCCCAGTTAGGACTTTCCACTGCCTGGCTTCACTCACCAGGACTTTCCAACTGCCTAACATCCCAGTTAGGACTTTCCACTGCCTGGCTTCACTCACCAGGACTTCTCCGTGCCAAGTCTTCATACTTGGACTTTTCCCGTGCCAAGTCTCCATACTTGGACTTTTCCCGTGCCAAGCTCCCTGCTTGGACTTTTCCAGTGCCAAGTCTCCATACTTGGACTTTTCGCGTGCCAAGCTCCCTGCTTGGACTTTTCCAGTGCCAAGTCTCCATACTTGGACTTTTCCAGTGCCAAGCTCCCTGCTTGGACTTTTCCGTTGCCAAGTCTCCATACTTGGACTTTTTCCCGAATCAGGTCAACCAGGTCAACCTTGACCTACGGTTGCACCAATAATCTCCCAAACATCTATTCTTGTCCCATATCAAGAATAGAACTCTCTCACGAGTGTCAAACATCAACATGCAACACAACTAGGTCAACCTTGACCTAAGGTTGCACCGACAATCTTCCCAAGTCAAACATCAAAATACAACTCGAGTCAAGTCAACTCGAGTCGGGTCAACCAGGTCAACCTTGACCTAAGGTTGCACCAACATTCCCTATATCATCTCACTATCGGTTCAACTAACCGATTGATATAGGTGAGAACCTTCTACTCAAGGACGCTATTATACTTAGTTTATTTGGCACCAATACAAGTAAGTATAATAACCAAAACAAATGCCTTTTATTTATATAGAATATGATACAACAAGTCCATAATACAATCATCAAATGATTGGCTCTAGGGCTCTAGCTAACAGTTAGTATGCTTATGATATCATGAACCATGTTTCAAGTAGTTGATATTAATCAAGTTTTATGCATGAATATTTGCATGTCTACAAGTTCAGTTGATAAGCATGATGATTAGTTTAGTTAAAAATAAATAATTGTTTCCGCTGCCATGATTTTATATGTATGCATGCACGTATGATTCAAGTAACCCTGTCCCTTCCTAGGCAGTGGCAGGGCGGGCGTTACAGTATGGTATCAGAGCAGGTCTACCTTTACATTACTCACACACATCAGGCCTATATCCTGTCGCTCCAAGTAAGAATTTCTATGCCTACTCTATTTTTTTATATATGATAAGGAATGCTTTAATTTAAGTATGCATGTTTACTCTATTGTGATTTTGATAAGTCACAGTTTTAGTCTAAGTATGCATGATGGTAGATTAGGAATAATAATAACTTATGCTAGCCTTGTTATCATTATGAATATAAGCATGGCTAGAAGACGCAATACAAGAGCAGATGAGACAGTACCTCCACCTGATCTGATGCTTGTAGTCACCGAACTTCAACGTCAGGTCACGGAACAGCAGCAAATAATAAATACTTTGATGAATCAGCAAGGGAACCCTGCTACCCTGTAACACCCACGAAATTATAAGATAAGTATATGGGTATCATTTTTCTTTAGAGCATAGAAATAAAAAGAATAAGAGAAAAGGGGAAAATAGAATAAGAAGAGGTGAGGTCAAGGATTGAACCTTGAACCTCCCACAAATAATAGAGATAAATTAATGCATGATAACCACTAGAATAATGAATAATATATGGATAGAAAAGAATGAAATTTTAGTTAAAGGTGAGAAGAAAATAAAAGAAAACTAAGCAAAAGAGAAAGAGAAAACCAAGTTGCTTACTTCCTCTTCCTCTTGGTTAAGAGAAGAAGCAAGCAAAAGATAAATTGCCTACTTCCCTCCCTCTCTCTATTTTCATGGGAATTAAAGGAATGAGGGAAAAGAGGAGTTGAGGGAATGAATGAAGACATGTTCATTTACAAAGGAATAAATTGATTGAGAGAAGAAAAAAAAACAAGAGATTAAATTCTTTTTTCTTCCTCCTTCCTTCTACTTTTCATTCTTCACCGAAACCAAGAGCCCCTTCCCTCTCCTTATTCCAAAAGCTAAAGCTAAGTTCCTCTCCAAGAAAACTAAATTTTGAGAAGAAGCCTTCAAGTTCTATCCCTTCCAAGCAAAAGAAGCAAAAGGAGGTACAAGAAGAAGAAGCTTTCTCCTTCCTTGGCACTTAGGATACATTTTTTCCTTAAGAAAAACCACAAGCGAAAGGATGTAAGTTTCCCTCACCTGTGGTACAATAGCTTGTGTATTTTTCTATGAGATTTGGTTGCCTAAAAACCTAGGATACCTTCATGAAATTTTCGGCCAAGACAAGACCAAAAAGATGGATCTAGGAAATGTAAAGACCTAAATTTTGACATGCTCAATATGCTTCTTGTAACATGTATCTTATGGTAGAGATTTATTTAATGTTCATATGCTAGAATGGTTGGTTAGAACTTAGGGTCATGCCCTAGACTCTCGGCCAAACATGAATAAAGGAAATAGGTAAGTTAAGACTCAAACCAAGCATGCTCCTTTTTGTTTTATGATATGTGCCTCATGATGAGAAAGTTATTAACATGATATGCTCATATGATGATTAAACTTTATTCCATGCTCATAAGTATTCGGCCATGATAGGATTAAGGGCCTAGAAAATTGTTAAACCTACACTAATCATGCCATGATCCTTCTTAAGACAAGTTATGAAATTAATATGACATGCTCATGTTGTAGTGTGGTTAGAACTTGTTTTCATGCCCCATGAACTTTTGGCCACAACAAGTTTAAGGGCTTAGTGAACTTAGAACTCAACCTAATTATGCTCATGATACTCCTTGTAATAATTGCTATGATATTGGTTTAGGGTTCCCATGTTTTTATGATACTTGAAACCTAGTTCCAAGCTTTAAAGGGGTTTCGACCACAACAAGTTTAAGGGCCTAGGAAACTTAGAACCTAACCTAATTATGCTCATGATATTCCTTGTAATCATTGCTATGAAATTTGTTTAGGGTTTCCATGCTTTTATGACACATGAAACCTAGTTTCAAGCCTTAAAGGTTTCGGCCACAACAAGTTTAAGGGCCTAGCAAACTTGGAACCTAACCTAATTATGCTCATGATATTCCTTGTAATCATTGCTATGAAATTTGTTTAGGGTTTCCATGCTTTTATGACACATGAAACCTAGTTCCAAGCCTTAAAGGTTTCAGCCACAACAAGTTTAAGGGCCTAGGAAACTTAGAACCTAACCTAATTATGCTCATAATGTTCCTTGTAATAATTGCTATGAAATTTGTTTATGGTTTCCATGTTTTTATGACACTTGAAACCTAGCTCCAAGCCTTAAATGTTTCGGCCACAACAAGTTTAAGGGCCTAGGAAACTTGGAACCTAACCTAACTATGCTCATGATGCTCCTTGTAATATTTGCTTAGGTTTCACATGCTTGAATGTTGTTTTTAACCCAATGTAATGATTGATAAGATTCATCCATGATAAGATTTATAAGCTTAGGAAACCTAGAACCTAACCTAAAGCATGCTCATGATGTTTCCTTATGGTATATGATATGATATTGGTTTAGGGTTCACATGCTTGTATGTTGATTTCTGACCTAAATCACATCTATATGTTTCGGCCATTACATGACATTAGGGTTAGAAATCTAAATATGATTTCCCATGTATCTCACATGAAATGTTTTATAATGTGGTAAGAGCTTGTTATGCTTCTATGTTTAATTATGTATAGTTATGATCTATGTATGTTGGTAACCCTTATGCTGTGCTATGTGCCCAAGATATGCATGCTATTTATGATGAGTTGTGTGCCCAATTTATGCATGATATTATAATGAGCTGTGTGCCCAAATTATGCATGCTATTTATGATGAGCTGTGTGCCCAAACTATGCATGTATTTATGATGTGCTGTGTGCCCAAATTATACATGCTATTATGATAAGCTGTGTGCCCAAATTCTGTATGGTATGATATGATAAAGAAATATGATGTGCATGAAATAATAAGAACCATGATATGTATGACATGCTACTTTACTTTATATGGCTTGTACCAAGGGTGGGCTCCATAAGCGCCCCTGGGTCGATGGACTATGAAACGGGCCTCGTTAGGGATGAGCTCCTAAGTGCCCCTAGGTCGAACGGGCCTAGTATGTATGCCTTGTAGGGTTCAAGACTTGCTACCTTGGACCTACATAGGACGCGCGCATTTATGTATGTGGTACAAGCCGGGGCCCTAATCATGTTATTTTTATGTTTAAGTATGTATATAATAAGTTTTCAAAAGACATGTTGCATATATTTTTGCATGAATCATGTTTTTGAAAGTCATCTCGCATAGCACTTTATGATTATGTTACGATATGCCATGATGCTTATGATTATGATATTTTATGCTAGGATGCACTTTATGATTATGTTATGATATGCCATGATACTTATGATATGTTATGCTTGGATGCACTTTATGACTATGTTATGATATGCCATGATACTTATGATTATTTTATGCTAGGATACACTTTATGATTATATCATGATATGCCATAATGCTTATGTTTATGTTATGTTATGCTAGGATGCACACTATGATTTTACCATGATATGCCATGATGCTTCTGACTATATTATGTTAAGCTAGGATGCATGATATGATATGCCATGATACCTTACGATTATGTTACGATATGATGCTTATATACATGATATGATGAGTTGTCTTTATGCTTTATGCCTTGGAGATTAAGTTATGCTATACGGTTTTTGTGAGTAGGAAAGGATCTTACTGAGCCTTGTGTGCTCACAGCTTACTTTCCTTGTACCACAGATAAGGGCAAAGAATGGATGTACTAAGGGAGCAGCAGGAGGGGGGAAGAAGGACGTGTGTAGTAGTGACTCGGTTAAAGAGAAAGACCTGCTTCTAGTTAATAAGAATTATGTTTATGTCGTTCTTTTATGACTCCATGACATTTCATCATGCTCTTTAGTATTATGACTTAAATTTATGTTAAGCATGTTATGTGACTCATATGATAGGTAGTTAGTGATGATGATTTGAAAAGTAAAGAAAAAGTTTTAAAAGAAAAAAAAATATACTATAGATAAGACTTCCGCTGTTTTAAGAAGAAATGATAAGTAACCCCCGTCAGCTTAGGCAGGAAGGGGCGGGGCGTTATAGTTTGGTATCAGAGCGAGGTTTAGCCTTTTCACTACACACATGTCAAGCTCCATCCTGCCGCTCCAAGTAAGAATCTATATGCTTAAATTAATTCTTCTATGATGCTTTCATATTATGCATGTTTACTTATTTTTTTTATGATGATAAGTCACAGTTCTAGTTTAGGTATGCATGATGGTAGGATAAGAATAATAACGATCTTATGTTAGCCTGGATAGAAATAACGATAATTTATTGTCATTTAATGAAGATAAGCATGGCTAGGAGACGTACTACCCGAACAGACGAGACAGCAACTCCACTAGATCTGACTCAGGTAGTTACCTACCTCCAGCGTCAGATCACGGAGCAACATCAGCTGATCACGACTTTGATGGGTCAGCAAGAAAATCCGTCCACCCCGCCAGTAAATCAGAATGCAGTGCCCGTCATCCCAGTAGTTACACCAGTACCACCGATAGCCCCTGTCCCAGTGGTCCGACAGCAGACTTACTTGATACAGTGGCTAAGGTTGAAGCCGGAAAACTTCTCAGGTACTTGCGAGCCATGGGACGCTCAGGCCTGGTTCAAGACAGTGGAAAGCATAGTGGAATTACTGGACTGGCCCGTATCGGAAAAGATCAAATGTGTATCATTCTGCTTTTCCGGAGACGCAAGGATGTGGTGGGAAAGAGTAAAGGCAAAGAGACAGATTAATCTGATGAACTGGACGGACTTCGAGACAAAGTTCTTCGAACAGTTCTTCCATATGCAAGTGATGAACCGGCATTACGACGAGTTCACTGAGTTTCGGTAAGGTGACCTATCAGTGAACGAAGCAGTAAAGCGCTTCAACCGTCTGACACGCTTATGTCCAGAGTTAGTTCGCACAGAAAGAGAAAGGGTCAGACTGATGCTGAAGATGCTTCGACCCGAGATAGCACTGAATGTGGCCGGCGGAATTAATAGACCACAGACTACAGAGGAATTGGTCAGCAGTGCCCTAATCATAGAACATTATCAGAAAGCGATGAACGAGAATAAGAGTCAGGCCCGAACAGAAGGACAGAGACCCTCAGATAACAAAACAAGCTGGAAAGGGACCTCTACTGGAAAAAGGAAACAATGGGACAATGCTAAAGGTGGCTCAGTGAATAAGCAACCGAAATACCCCTAGTGCACTATTTACGGAAAGCTGCATTCTGGAGTATGTCACAAGGGTACAAGAAGGTGCTATAATTGCGGAGGGGAAGGACATCTGGCCAGAGACTGCACTAACCGATTTCAGGCACCACCCCAGCAGAACAACCAGAACAAGAGTACCCCCTCACAACTACATCAGATGCAAGCTACTATTGAAGGAACACCGATTAGCCAAGGGAGATTGGAAGCCCCACCAACTACAACGAACGCTAGGGTTTTCTCGCTTACTAAAGAAGATGTGGCGAGCGCCTCTACTGTCGTTACAGGTCAGCTGCCTATTTTTAGTCAGTATGCTTTAGTATTATTTGATACTGGGGTGACACACTCGTTCGTCTCAACACCATTTACAAATAAATTAGACATGCCACCCCAAACACTAAATGGCACGTTCTTAACAACCCTACCATCCGGAGAAGTTATGCCATCGGACCATATGCTCCGTACCTATCCGAATCACAGACAGGGAACTCTACTGCAATCTGATAGTACTCGACATGCGGGATTATGACATTATACTGGGCATGGACTTCCTGAGCAAGTACGGCGCCTCAATCGAGTGCCGTAAGAGGAAGGTAGTCTTCCGACATGAAGCTGAACCGATGTTTGAATTTATTGGGGAATCTGGGAAAGAAACTGAAAGATTCTTATCAGCTGTAAAGGCACAGAGGATGTTAGACAAAGGATGTACAGCATTTCTAGCGCACGTGGTTGATACAAGTCAAACCGGGGGCCAGAAGCTAGAAGAGGTCAGGGTAGTATGCAACTATCCAGAAGTATTTCCTGATGAACTACCGGGATTAGCCCCTGATAGAGAAATAGAATTTATGATTGAATTAGTTCCTGGTACTAAACCAATCTCTAAAGCACCTTACCGGATGGCGCCGACTGAGTTGAAGGAACTTCAAGAACAGCTACGGGAGTTACTCGACAAGGGACTTATTCGCCCTAGTCACTCTCCATGGGGAGCTCCGGTACTATTTGTGAAAAAGAAGGATGGGTCTATGCGAATGTGTTTAGACTATCGAGCGCTGAACAACGCGACGATCAAGAACAGATACCCCCTTCCACGGATCGATGATCTGTTCGACCAATTGAAGGGAGCAACCGTCTTCTCGAAGATTGACCTAAGGTCCGGCTATCATCAAGTGAAAGTGAAACAAGATGATATACCAAAGACAGCCTTTCAAACAGGATACGGACACTATGAGTTCGTAGTTATGCCCTTCGGAGTGACAAATGCCCCTGCTGTGTTCATGGATTTGATGAATCGGGTATTTGCGGCATATCTCGATAAATGTGTGATCATCTTCATTGATGATATTCTGATCTACTCAAGAACCCAGGAAGAACATGCCGAACATCTGAATATTGTACTGCAGATTCTCCGAGAAAAACAATTATATACAAAGTTCTCCAAATGCGAGTTCTGGCTAGACCGAGTAATTCTTGGGTCATGTCATCTCCAAGGATGGAGTCATGGTAGATCCAAGCAAGATTGAAGCCGTAAGTAACTGGAACAGGCTAAAGAATGCCAGTGAAATCAGAAGTTTTCTGGGATTAGCGGCTACTACAGGAAGTTCGTAGAGGATTTCTCCAAAGTTGCAGCCCCTATGACGAATCTCACCAAGAAAAACAAAAAGTATGAATGGACGGATGACTGCAAGAAGAGTTTTACAGAACTGAAACGGAGACTGACCAATGCTCCGATCCTTACTCTTCCGGAAAGTAACAAAGGCTTTGATATGTATAGCGATGCTTCCTTACTAGGACTTGGAGCTGTACTCATGCAAGACGGCAAAGTCATCGCCTATGCCTCTAGACAACTCAAAGAGCATGAAAGAAATTACCCCATTCATGACTTAGAACTAGCAGCGGTGGTCTTCGCTCTAAAAACATGGAGGCATTACTTATATGGAGCCCAGTGCAGGATTTATACAGACCACCAGAGTCTGAAATATTTCTTCACGTAGAAAGACCTAAATATGAGACAACGCAGATGGCTCGAGCTAGTCAAGGACTACGATTGCGAAATCTTTTATCATCCCGAGAAAGCGAACAAGGTGGCCGATGCACTCAGCCGGAAGTCCGGTACCACCTGACGTCGCTATTCTAAGTTCGAGGACGAACTTTCTATGAGATATGGGGTACTGTAACACCCACGAAATTATAAGATAAGTATATGGGTACCATTTTTCTTTAGAGCATAGAAATAAAAAGAATAAGAGAAAAGGGGAAAATAGAAACTAAAATAGAATAAGAAGAGGTGAGGTCAAGGATTGAACCTTGAACCTCCCACAAATAATAGAGATAAATTAATGCATGATAACCACTAGAATAATGAATAATATATGGATAGAAAAGAATGAAATTTTAGTTAAAGGTGAGAAGAAAATAAAAGAAAACTAAGCAAAAGAGCAAGAGAAAACCAAGTTGCTTACTTCCTCTTCCTCTTGGTTAAGAGAAGAAGCAAGCAAAAGATAAATTGCCTACTTCCCTCCCTCTCTCTATTTTCATGGGAATTAAAGGAATGAGGGAAAAGAGGAGTTGAGGGAATGAATGAAGACAAGTTCATTTACAAAGGAATAAATTGATTGAGAGAAGAAAAAAAAACAAGAGATTAAATTCTTTTTTCTTCCTCCTTCCTTCTCCTTTTCATTCTTCACCGAAACCAAGAGCCCCTTCCCTCTCCTTATTCCAAAAGCTAAAGCTAAGTTCCTCTCCAAGAAAACTAAATTTCGAGAAGAAGCCTTCAAGTTCTATCCCTTCCAAGCAAAAGAATCAAAAGGAGGTACAAGAAGAAGAAGCTTTCTCCTTCCTTGGCACTTAGGATACCTTTTTCCTTAAGAAAAATCACAAGTGAAAGGATGTAAGTTTCCCTCACCTGTGGTACAATAGCTTGTGTATTTTTCTATTAGATTTGGTTTCCTAAAAACCTAGGATACCTTCATGAAATTTTCGGCCAAGACAAGACCAAAAAGAAGGATCTAGGAAATGTAAAGACCTAAATTTTGACATGCTCAATATGCTTCTTGTAACATGTATCTTATGGTAGAGATTTATTTAATGTTCATATGCTAGAATGGTTGGTTAGAACTTAGGTTCATGCCCTAGACTCTCGGCCAAACATGAATAAAGGAAATAGGTAAGTTAAGACTCAAACCAAGCATGCTCCTTTTTGTTTTATGATATGTGCCTCATGATGAGAAAGTTATTAACATGATATGCTCATATGATGATTAAACTTTATTCCATGCTCATAAGTATTCGGCCATGATAGGATTAAGGGCCTAGAAAATTGTTAAACCTACACTAATCATGCCATGATCCTTCTTAAGACAAGTTATGAAATTAATATGACATGCTCATGTTGTAGTGTGGTTAGAACTTGTTTTCATGCCCCATGAACTTTCGGCCACAACAAGTTTAAGGGCTTAGGGAACTTAGAACTCAACCTAATTATGCTCATGATACTCCTTGTAATAATTGCTATGATATTGGTTTAGGGTTCCCATGTTTTTATGATACTTGAAACCTAGTTCCTAGCTTTAAAGGGGTTTCGGCCACAACAAGTTTAAGGGCCTAGGAAACTTAGAACCTAACCTAATTATGCTCATGATATTCCTTGTAATCATTGCTATGAAATTTTTTTAGGGTTTCCATGCTTTTATGACACATGAAACCTAGTTCCAAGCCTTAAAGGTTTCGGCCACAACAAGTTTAAGGGCCTAGGAAACTTAGAACCTAACCTAATTATGCTCATAATGTTCCTTGTAATAATTGCTATGAAATTTGTTTAGGGTTTCCATGTTTTTATGACACTTGAAACCTAGCTCCAAGCCTTAAAGATTTCGGCCACAACAAGTTTAAGGGCCTAGGAAATTTGGAACCTAACCTAACTATGCTCATGATGTTCCTTGTAATATTTGCTTAGGTTTCACATGCTTGAATGTTGTTTTTAACCCAATGTAATGATTGATAAGATTCGGCCATGATAAGATTTATAAGCTTAGGAAACCTAGAACCTAACCTAAAGCATGCTCATGATGTTTCCTTATGGTATATGATATGATATTGGTTTAGGGTTCACATGCTTGTATGTTGATTTCTGACCTAAATCACATCTATATGTTTCGGCCATTACATGATATTAGGGTTAGAAATCTAAATGTGATTTCCCATGTATCTCACATGAAATGTTTTATAATGTGGTAAGAGCTTGTTATGCTTCTATGTTTAATTATGTATACTTATGATCTATGTATGTTGGTAACCCTTATGTTGTGCTGTGTGCCCAAGATATGCATGCTATTTATGATGAGCTGTGTGCCCAATTTATGCATGATATTATGATGAGCTTTGTGCCCAAATTATGCATGATATTTATGATGATCTGTGTGCCCAAACTATGCATGTATTTATGATGTGTTGTGTGCCCAAATTATACATGCTATTATGATAAGCTGTGTGCCCAAATTCTGTATGGTATGATATGATAAAGAAATATGATGTGCATGAAATAATAAGAACCATGATATGTATGACATGCTACTTTACTTTATATGGCTTGTACCAAGGGTGAGCTCCATAAGCGCCCCGGGGTCGATGGACTAAGAAACGGGCCTCGTTAGGGATGGGCTCCTAAGTGCCCCTAGGTCGATGGACTAAGAAACGAGCCTAGTATGTATGCCTTGTAGGGTTCAAGACTTGCTACATTGGACCTACATAGGACGCGCACATTTATGTATGTGGTACAAGCCGGGGCCCTAATCATGTTATTTTTATGTTTAAGTATGTATATAATAAGTTTTCAAAAGACATGTTGCATATATTTTTGCATGAATCATGTTTTTGAAAGTCATCTCGCATAACACTTTATGATTATGTTACGATATGCCATGATACTTATGATTATGATATGTTATGCTAGGATGCACTTTATGATTATGTTATGATATGCCATGATACTTATGATATGTTATGCTAGGATGCACTTTATGACTATGTTATGATATGCCATGATACTTATGATTATGTTATGCTAGGATGCACTTTATGATTATATCATGATATGCCATAATGCTTATGTTTATGTTATGTTATGCTAGGATGCACATTATGATTTTACCATGATATGCCATGATGCTTATGACTATATTATGTTAAGCTAGGATGCATGATATGATATGCCATGATACCTTACGATTATGTTACGATATGATGCTTCTATACATGATATGATGAGTTGTCTTTATGCTTTATGCCTTGGAGATTAAGTTATGCTATACGGTTTTTGTGAGTAGGAAAGGATCTTACTGAGCCTTGTGTGCTCACAGCTTACTTTCCTTGTACCACAGATAAGGGCAAAGAATTGATGTACTAAGGGAGCAGCAGGAGGGGGCAAGAAGGACGTGTGTAGTAGTGACTCGGCTAAAGAGAAATACCTACTTCTAGTTAATAAGAATTATGTTTATGTCGTTCTTTTATGACTCCATGACATTTCATCATGCTCTTTAGTATTATGACTTAAATTTATCTTAAGCATGTTATGTGACTCATATGATAGGTAGTTAGTGATGATGATTTGAAAAGTAAAGAAAAAGTTTTAAAGGAAAAAAATATATATACTATAGATAAGACTTCCGCTGTTTTAAGAAGAAATGATAAGTAACCCTCGTCAGCTTAGGCAGGAAGGGGCGGGGCATTACATACCCTACCAGGGAATCAGAATGCAATGCCAGTTATACCTACAGCTGCACCAGTACTACCGGCACCGGCACCACCGGTAGGCCCTGCTTAAGTGGTTCGACAGGAGGCGTACCTGATTCAGTGGCAGAGGCTGAAGCCGGAAGCTTTCTCTGGTAACTGTGAGCCATGGGACGCCCAAACCTGGTTGAAGACTGTGGAGAGCATAGTAGAGCTATTAGACTGGCCTGAACACGAGAAAGTCAAGTGTGCATCGTTCTGCCTTACGGGCGATGCCAGAATATGGTGGGACAGAGTTAAAGCGAAGAGACAAGTAAATCAAATGAGATGGACGGACTTCGAGACTGAATTCTTCGAGGAATTCTTCCACATGCCTGTGACCAACAAGCACTACGACGAGTTCACTGAGTTTCGACAAGGTGACCTCTCAGTTAATGAAGCTGTGAAGAAATTCAACCGTCTAGCGCGCCTATGCCCAGAGTTGGTCAGCACAGAAAGAGAAAGGGTCAAACTTATGTTGAAGATGCTCAGACCCGAGATAGCTCTGAATGTGGCTGGCGGAGTTAATAGACTGCAGACTGCCGAAGAGCTAATCAGCAGTGCCCTGATCACCGAACACTATTTGAAGGCGCTGCACGAAGGCAAGAGCCAAGCCCAATCAGGAGGACAGAAACCTCAAAATACCAGAGCCAGCTGGAAAGGAAACCACAGTGGCAAGAGAAAGCAATGGAACGACTCTAAGGGTGGTCCAGCAAGCAAACAACCCACGTTCCCTCAGTGTACCACATGTGGGAAGAAGCATCCAGGAATATGCCGTATAGGCACAAATAGGTGCTAAAACTGTGGATTGGAAGGACATATTGCCAGAAACTATCCTACGCAGGTTCAGACACCTCCCCAGCAGTATGTCCAGAACCGAGGTGCTCCCTCACAGCTACACCTGATGCAAGCTGCGATAGAAGGCCCTCAGATAAGCCAAGGGAGATTGGAAGCTCCACCTGTTACGACAAATGCCAGAATCTTCTCCCTCACCAAGGAAGATGCGGCGAATGCTTCTACCATTGTCACAGGTCAGATATTTATTTTCAGTCAGCATGCTACTGTATTATTTGATACTGGGGCAACGCACTCGTTCGTCTCTACCCTGTTCACAAGGAAGATAGATATACCACCACAAGCCTTAGATCGCAAATTCTTAACAACCTTACCTTCGGGAGAAGTAATGCCATCTACTCATATGCTGCGAGCTGCACCTATCAGAATCGCAGACAGGGAACTCTGCTGTGATCTGATAGTGCTTGACATGCGGGATTATGATATTATTTTAGGCATGGATTTCCTGAGCAAGTACAGTGCTTCGATAGAGTGTCGTAAGAGAAAAGTGGTCTTCCGGCCAGAAGCAGAACCGATGTTCGAATTATCGGAGAGACAAGGAAAGAAACTAAGAAATTCTTATCAGCCTTAAAGGCACGGAAGATGTTGGACAACGGATGCACTGGGTTTCTAGCACATGTGGTTGATACAAGCCAAGCAGAGGACCAGAAGCTAGAAGTTGTCAGAATTGTATGCAATTACCCAGAGGTATTCCCCGATGAACTACCAGGGTTGGCCCCCGATAGAGAAATTGAATTTGAGATCGAAGTGATTCCTGGTACTAAACCGATCTCTAAAGCACCATACCGTATGGCGCCATCTGAATTGAAGGAACTTCAGGAACAGTTACGGGAGTTACTCGACAAGGGACTTATCCACCCTAGTCACTCTCCATGGGGAGCTCCGGTACTGTTTGTGAAAAAGAAAGATGGGTCTATGCGGATGTGCATAGACTACCGAGCGCTAAACAAAGTGGCGATCAAGAACCGGTACCCTCTACCACGGATTGATGACATGTTTGACCAATTGAAGGGTGCCACCGTCTTCTCTAAGATTGACCTGAGGTCTGACTATCATCAAGTAAAAGTGAAACAGGATGATATACCGAAGACAGCTTTCCGAAAAAGATACGGACATTTTGAGTTCGTAGTAATGCCCTTCGGAGTGACGAATGCTCCTGCTTTGTTTATGGACCTGATGAATCGGGTATTCTTAGCATTTCTCGACAAATTTGTGATTGTCTTCATCGACGATATCCTATCTATTCGAGAACCCAAGCAGAGCATGCCGAACACCTGAACATAGTTTTGCGGATTCTTCAGGAGAAGCAGCAGTATGCGAAATTTTCCAAATGCGAGTTCTAGCTCGATCGAGTATCATTTTTGGGGCATGTTATCTCTAAGGACGGAGTGATGGTAAACCCAATCAAAATTGAAGCTGTGAGTAACTGGAATAGGCCAAAGAATGCCAGTGAGATCAGAAGTTTTCTCGGGCTAGCAGGCTATTACCGGAAGTTTGTAGAGGGTTTTTCCAGAATTGCAGCCCCTATGACAGCTCTCACCAGGAAGAACAAGAAGTACGAATGGACAGACGATTGCGAGAAGAGTTTCACAGAATTGAAAAGGAGACTGACCAGTGCTCCAATTCTCACTCTTCCGTAAGGTAGCGAAGGATTCGATATGTACAGTGATGCTTCCAGATTAGGACTCGGAGCTGTACTTATGCAGAATGGCAGGGTCATTGCCTATGCCTCTAGACAACTCAAAGAACATGAAAGAAATTAAGTGAGTTAGTCCGACATGACAATAAGGTTGAGTGGTACTACTCTTGGAGCTAGATATTAATTAAGTGAGTTGTCAGTAACTCATTTAATTAGTGGGCATTCGGTATCTTAAACACAGGGAGACTAACACACTCATGATAAGAAGGAGCCCATATTATAATATGGGATTGGTGCGGTAGTGCAGTAATAACTCTTTAGTGGTATGAGTTATTATTGATGAACTTGAGTTGGGTGTTCGGGGCGAACACGGGAAGCTTAAGCTCATCGGGAGAGCAAAACTAATTCCTCCACTCGGTCCCTGTTGTAGCCTTTTATTTATAAAGTCTTATATCCACTCAAAGCCCAGCTTCTTACCCATCTTGATGTGGCCGGCCAAGCCAAGCTTGGAGCCCAAGCTAGGGCCGACAAAGATTTGAGCCAAGTTGTGGTTGGCCAAGCTTGGAGCCCAAGCTAGGTGGTCGGCCACATAAAAATTAAATGGGTATTTTAAATTTTAAAATCTTTCCTTTTGTGGAAGCCATGGTTTTAAAAGAGAGTTTTTAAATTTTAAAATCTTTGCTTTTATAGCTTTCTACAAAGGATTAAGAGAGAGGTTTGATATCTTTCCTTATTTGTAGTTAAAAGAAAATTTTTAATTTTTGATAGAACTTTTCTTTTTGTAACCATCCACATGTTTTAAAAGAGGGATTTTAATTTATAAAATTTTCCTATTATAACCAACAAGGGATTTAAAAGAGAAATTTTTTATTAAAAATTTCTTACCGGAAACAAATAAGGAAGTTTTAATTTTATGTTTAAAACTTCCTTTGTTTGGAGCACATGTGTAGGGCTGGCCATGACAACCATTAAAAGTAAGTTTTAATTTTTTGTTTTAAAACTTACCTTTTTAGTCATTGGCAAGGAAAATAAGGAAGTTTTAATTATGTTTAAAACTTTCTTTTTTTGCCAAGACCAAGGATTATAAAAGATATGGAGGGGGTGCCTCATGAGATAACATATCTTCTATTCTTCTCTTCCAATCCATTGGTGGCGACCCTCTTCCTTGTCTCTTCTCCTTTTGTTTTCTTCCTTGGAGGCCGGCGGCATCAAGTTTGGTGATCTCTTGGTGGCCAGTTGCTTGAAGGAGAAGAAGAAGAGAAGGAAGCTCTCTTGTCTAGCATCCATTGGAGGTTAGTTGGTGGCCGAAACTTGGAAGCAAAGGAAGAAGCTTGGGTGGATTTCATCTTGGAAGATCGTCGCCCACATGACATCCAAGAGAAGGAGAGGAATACAGCAGAAGATCAAGAGGTCTATAAGCTACAAAAGGTATAACTAGTTATTTGTTTCCGCATCATAACTAGTTCATCTTTTTTATAGATCTTGAAAAACCAAACACAAGAGGTTATTGGTTTTAGGTTATCGTTTTGTTATCGATTTTATTTTTTGATTTCATGTTTCGATATTGTGATTTTATTGAGGTCTCTGTAGTTAAAGCTAGTTTACCGTAAGAAGTTAAATATCTAATTTCTTTGAAAGGCTTTGTCTAGAAAGTGGTGGATGATCCCATACACAAGAATGCCTAGTGCCTCGCCATGTTTAACCTGGAAGTCGATCTTTGAAATAGATATTTAATTAACTTCTGTAATATGACTTAACTTATGAAGAACACATCGATTAAACTTGGAGTAAGAATGTTAAGTTTCATTTCCAATCCCAGTTTAACTTCTGAAGGGAAATTTGGATTAATAATGTTAAGCATCATTTGCAATCCAAATTTAACTTCAGTAGAGCACATGGATAGCTAGGATAGTTCTATGCTTGTACAAATTTTTGTACAGGGGAACTAGAATGGTATTCCGAGTAGCAACCAACAGCGCCCTGGTAGAGCTGGTTCAGCCCGGACGCCCAAACCTGTTCCAGGCGCCCGGACCAGAAAGTTTATCGCAAAGCCACTTGTTGCGATCTAGTATGATTTGGATAAAATTCTATCCACGTTCAGGTGCCTAGAACCCTTTTATGCGCCCCGATCAGGGCTATAAATATAGCCCTGATCCCAATAGCTAAATACAACACTTGTAAATGATTCTTTTCTTATTTAGGTCTATAACTGTGTAAAATATCGGAAATAGGCGAATATTAATAAGGGAATTTTCCAGAATTTTTGGAAATTTTTCGAGAATTTTTCGGAGCTCGTACGGACGAGTTAACGGGGATAAAAACGGGGCCGGGAAAAACCTGTTTTGGCTACCCCAATTAAATGAGGAAAAGTTGAATTTTTCTTAATTCTTTTCCTTTATTTATTTTTTTTCTTTTTCCTGCATTTTCGCCGTTTCCTCATTTCTTCTCCTCGACGCCGATCGCGCGCCTTCTCCCCGTGCCCTAACCGGCCGCACGAGTGGTTCCTTCTCCCCGAGTGCACAAATAACCCTCGGCCGCTTCTCCTTCTTTCCCTTCCGAGCCGCACAATCGCTGCATATTGCTGGCCAAGCTTCAACTCCTCTGTGACGTCGCTGCCGCCACTTGAGGCCGCACCTCTGTGAAGCCGTCGATCGCCTCCTAATCGTCTCCACCATCGCCGCCCCATCCGGCTGATTTCCGTGCCCTAGTTGTGGGTTCACAGCCGCCGGCGTCGCACGGAGCAGCATCGACGACGAGTTTCTTCTCTGTTGTGCTCGTGCCCTAGCTAGCCACCGACGCCTCTTTCCTTCCGAGCAGTGCAGATTTTACCTAGAGCTCGAGTTCGGTGGCACATCTCTCCCCTTTTCTCGATTCAGTCACGTAAGTTTACTGTGATAGTGCTGATTTAGGGTTACCGGTGGCCGGATTGGAGGTACGTTTTCCTCTTATATTTGGATTTAGTAGTAGGGTGTTATCCTAGCTAAATCTGCCAACCAAACTGAGTTGTGCAGGGATCTCGTCACTTTCGGCCAGATCCGAGGAAAAACTGTAGCTTGCTGCTGGAATCAACACTGTCCCACTGTTTTAGTTCTGTTCCGACAGTGAGGAAGAATTTTCGGAGCTGCCAAATCTGATTGGTATCGCAGCGTGTACCTCCGACCACGATCAGCGGTGAAATCCCTCAATCTGGGTGAGTTTTGGATTGAAGTAAGAGCATTGTTATTAGAATAAATATAGATTACATGGTTAGGTATCAAGTTCATGTATTAATCTGACACAATTTGATTGTAGATAATTGGAGATACCTAATCCATTGTAGTTGTGAAAAGGGTTAGGGTTAATGAGTTTAACTCTAATTGATTAATGAAATTATGATTTGGTTTAGTTAATGAAGGCATGATAGAATTAACTAAATTAAATATTGTGACACAGGATTTTGACACGAGACGAGTATCTCGGAGTCGGATTGGACTTTTCTTATCGGAGGCGGGTACTTTTGACTTATTATCTTTGATATGCTTAGTAATTAAATTAACAAGATGCATTAATTGTGTTTCTTACTTATTTCGGTTAATCACTGCCCAATACATGCTACTTGTTGATTGATTGTTTGTTTACATCTTGTATGGATATGTACCTGACTCCACATGCTCATGGGTAGTGATATAACCATATTTTACCATGTCAGGACCTAGGTTTGTTACCTTATATGATCAGATACCTTGATATGATTCATTCGCTTTGGTGCACATTATGATATGTCCAGAGGTTGGTTTAGTATATTACCATGTTTAGTGACATGCACCATTCGCATGATTGCATGCTGAGTGATTGATTGCTTCTTTATTGTCGAGCACTTTGCCAGTTTTCATCACTGTTCGGTGCTCCATTGTGACGCTCATGGGTAGCGTGACACAGCGTGGTAGCACGTCAGTTTGACTCTTCCGGTGCTCCGTTGATCCGCTCATGGAGCGTGTAGCACGTTAGAGATTCCTCTCCGTCATAGTGTACCGGGAGATAAGAGCATTGCGCTCCCCCATTTATGATTTGGGGTAGGAGTATGTATGTACTCCGACAGCATCCCGTCCACTCGATCACTCATCAGGAGTAGTGTTGCAGAGTGCACGGTTGTCACAGCCCTACCCACTCGGTCCTACTTCTGTTGTGAGTTGGCTGACTGGCGTCAGGGGTGACCATGACATTGGCATCATATGCATGATGCATTTATTGATTGTGTTTGCGTTTGTTGCACTTATATGCTGCACATTCGCATGATTGCATGCTGAGTGATTGATTGCTCCTTTATTGTCGAGCACTTTGCCAGTTTTCATCACTGTTCGGTGCTCCGTTGTGACGCTCATGGGTAGCGTGACACAGCGTGGTAGCACGTCAGTTTGACTCTTCCGATGCTCCGTTGATCCGCTCATGGGTAGTGTGACGCAGCGTGTAGCACGTTAGAGATTCCTCTCCATCATAGTGTACCGGGAGATGAGAGCATTGCGCTCCCCCATTTATGATTTGGGGTAGGAGTATGTATGTACTCCGACAGCATCCCGTCCACTCGATCACTCATCAGGAGTAGTGTTGCAGAGTGCACGGTTGTCACAGTCCTACCCACTCGGTCCCACTTCTGTTGTGAGTTGGCTGACTGGCGTCAGGGGTGACCATGACATTGGCATCATATGCATGATGCATTTATTGTTTGTGTTTGTGTTTGTTGCACTTATATGCTGCACATTGCTTGGATACCTTGATTGACATGCATACAGGTCTTCTATACCTTTCGGACTGTTTGTCCTTTTACCGGGTCCTGGTTAGTGCAGATTCTCTCCTGTTCTCTTCGATTTGCATCTATCTTTATTATTGTCAGGAGACTGTACGCATGATTAGTGCTAAGTGTTATTTCTTTACTTTGCATATCAACTGTACCTGCTGAGTGTTGGACTCACCCCGCCTCCATTGTTGTTATTTTCAGGTTGATGCTGTCAGGAGGGAGTTCCAGTCGCTAGTCCCCACAGCACGTAGTGCTAGTCCTTTGCTGGTTTTGAGTTGTTATTTTATTTTAGCTTTTCTCTATCAGACTTTGTTTTAGTCTTGTTTGGATTTTTCATATGGATATTGTATGGAATCCTTCCGTTTGACGGACCTTTGGTATGATTTGGATTTTATTCTACTATATGCCTGCCTGGACGGCAGAAGAGGTGAGTTCATCGGATTTGAGTTTTACGAGTGTAGTTGAGTAGGGTGGTTTTCGAGTCAGAGTATTACTGCTTTGTTTGATTATATATAACTGCGTGGATGTTTATGTGGTTGTGTTATATTTATTGTTATTATTCCAGCCGCATGTGGCTGAGGTATGGAGATATGTAGAAAGTTTCAGATTGTCCGCCGTACCGGGGAGATGCTGCCGAAATTTCTTCGGACGGGGACTCCTCTGGGGCGTGACAATTTAAGTGGTATCAGAGCACAAGTTTTACGATCTTTTGTTTCATATTTTGGATGTTTGGGATAACCTGATACCAATTTATTTACTTGGTATCAGTGCGCCAAGTTTGGCGATACTTGTTGGATTTTTGTATTTTGGATTTTTGGGATTTATCTGATACGAATTTATTTGGTATCAGAGCGGGTTATGATACCTGCTTTTGGTGTTCTGGAGATTTATCGGATACCGGTTGTTGGTATTCTGGATATTGGGGTTAGCCGGGTTTGCGAGTCAAACTGGGCATTTTCAGATTTCGATATGGTTATGTTTCGGATTTCCGTTTCAGATTTATTGGATTTCCGGCGATATTCTCGTTCGGAATTTTGAGGTCAAATTGGGGACTGGACAGCGACGGAACATCTCCAGACAGTAAATAGGTATGTTGTTATTTTATGATTTTTAATACTTGTAGTAATATCTGTAATTTAATTTAACAGATATGAGACGATCTACACGTATTGCTGCGAGACGTGGTGCTGGACGACCACGTGGGAGGACCACGGGATCTCTGGATATGCCAGAGATGCCCACTGTTAGTGAGCCTATTAGTCAGGGACAGACTCAGGATGCAGCGGGAGCATTGGGCTCTCAAATCCCGATAGCTCCTGTAGAGATACCTACTTTGGCCACACCGACGGTATCCACTCCTACCGTATTTACGGTACCATCAGGTGTACCATTGGCGTACTCGATATTTGCTCCAGAGCAGCCTACGACGTACTCGGCACCACCGCCACCTGGACCTACAGTGTACCCGACACCAGTGGCACCTGTGCCCCCAGTGCCTACAGTAGCAGCAGCTGCACCATATCCGGTACCATTACCTACCGTACCTCCAGCTGCCACCACTTTTGTTCCCCAGGCAGTACCACCGACGGCTTATGCTCCGGTATATACAGCAATACCGGGAGTTCCTCCTCCGGTTTATTCTGCGGTACCACCTGTAGTATCAGCTCCAGTGTTTCTGCCAGTTCCTGCAGCCGTCCCGACACAGCTCACTGATATTGTGGCTGCACGAGCTAGGATTCCAGCACTGGCTGAGTCGATGAAGACTCATTTCACTCTTTTCCGCGGAGATCTCGATCCGAGTATAGGTTCCACTGTACAAAAATTTTGTACAAAGGTCTGAACCTTTTCCTAGCTACCATGTGTTCTTTTAAATTAAATTTTGGATCTCCTGCGGAACTTAACACGTTTGATCCAAAACTTAATCTATTTGTTCTTTTAGGTTTTGACTTGGATCTCCTGCGGAACTTAACATGTTCGACCCAAGTCTCCTTAAGTTATTAATTCCATTAAATATTAATTTCCATAAAAGGTTCCCAGTACTGACGTGGCGAGGCACATGGCCTTCTTGGATATGGGAGCAACCACCACCGACTAGACAAAACCTTTAATAGAAAGCTAATATTTAATTTCCTAAAATAACTTTAGGTTAACCAAAGAGAACAATCAAATCACAAGGAAAAGAAAGAAACAAAAGAACACAACTTCGAAAAAACATATTCGAAATACTAGAACGTAAGCCTCTTGTATTTGGTATTATTTCCATAAATAACTAGCATGATGCGGAAATAGAAATTACTAGTTATACCTTGTAGAAAAACCTCTTGATCTTCTACCGTATTCCTCTTCTAACCTCGGACGTTGTGTGGGCAACGATCTACCGAGATGAGAAACCACCAACCACCTTCTTCTCCTCCAAGCAAGGTTCGGCCACAAAGGAAGAACTTTACCAAAGAAGAAAATCAAAATACTAACCAAGCTCCAAGAGATGCTAGCTTTCTCTCCTTCTTCTTCTTCTTCTCCAAGTAGTATCCGGCCACCACAAGAACTCCAAGAGAGATGAAGTATTCGGCCACCACAAGAGGAAGAGAGGGAGAGGGTAATGGCCGCAAACAACAAAAGAGGGAGAGAAAACAATAGAGGTTGTATATTGTGAAGGCACCCTCACCCCTTCTTTTATATTCCTTGGCCTAGGCAAATTAGGAAATTTAATTACAATAAAATTTCCTTAATTTCCTTGACATGATTTATTTGAGAAAAATAAAATAAAATTTCCCAAATAAACTCTAATGGCCGGCCACATCAAGAGGAAGCAAATTGGACAAGTTTTAATCAACAATTAAAACTTTCCTTATTTGTTTCCGGAAATTTTAAAAAATAAAATTTCTCTTTAAAAATCTCTTCATGGTTAATAAAAGGAAATATCTATAATTTTAATTTTATTAACATGTGAATAATTTTAAAGAAAATAAAAACTCTCCAATCTACAAATAAGGAAAGAGATCTAATCTCTTTCTTTAATCTTTGTAAATCTTTTACAAGAGATATTTTAATTTTAATTCTCTTTAAAATATATCTTCCACATAATAATAAAATCTAAAATTAAATTTCTTTTTATTTAATTATGGCGGCCCTACTAGCTTGGGTTCAAGCTAGGGCCGGCAGGCCGGCCCTAGCTTGGTTCCCAAGCTAGCTTGGCCGGCCCCTTTAGGTGGGTATAGAAGGTGGGTATATGTGGGTATAGTACTCTATAAATAAGAGGCTACGATAGGGACCGAGAGGAGGAATTGATTTTGGTCTCCGATAAAATTAAGCATCCCATATTCGCCCGAACACACAACTTAATTTTATCAATGATAATTCATTCCACTAGAGAACTATCATTGAACTACCGCACCAATCCCAAATTACATTTTGGGCTCCTTCTTATTATGAGTGTGTTAGTCTCCCGTGTTTAAGATATCGAATGTCCACTAATTAAGTGAGTTATTGACAACTCATTTAATTAATATCTAAGTCCAAGAGTAGTACCACTCAACCTTATTATCATGTCGGACTAAGTCCACTGCAAGGTTTAACATGACAATCTTTATGAGCTCCTCTTGAGGACATTATCAACCTAGTATCACTAGGACACGGTTGCCTTCTATAATCAACAACACACACTATGAGTGATACCATTTCCCAATTTATCGGGTTTATTGATTCATCGAACTAAATCTCACCCATTGATAAATTAAAGAAATAAATATCAAACATATGTGCGTGGTATTATATTAGGATTAAGAGCTCACACTTCCATAATGACTGAGGTCTTTGTTCCTTTATAAAGTCGTATAAAAGGAACGACCTCAAATGGTCCTACTCAATACACTCTAGGTGTACTAGTGTAATTATATAGTCAAGATAAACTAATACCTAATTACACTACGACCTTCTAATGGTTTGTTCCTTTCCATTCTGGTCGTGAGCTACTGTTTATAATTTATAAGGTACTGATAACATCATCTTCTATATGTGACACCACATACTATGTTATCTACAATATAAATTAAATGAACAACTACAAAACAAATGTAGATAATTAGACCAAATGTGATTCTTTATTCATAATGAATGTTTACAAAGCTTAGGCTTTCAGTATACACTCCAACAATCTCCCACTTATACTAATGACTAAGCTGCCATATCTTCTACCATACATCTGATTCCCATTCCCTCCACATGCCGATCGAAAGCTTTCGCCGGAAGGGCCTTAGTGAAAGGATCTGCCAGGTTATCCGCTGATGCAATCTTGGCGATGACAACTTCTCCTCGCTTCACGATATCTCGTATCAGGTGGTACTTGCGCTCTATATGTTTACTTGCCTTATGGGCTCGTGGTTCCTTCGAGTTTGCAACTGCACCGCTATTATCACAATAAATTGTGATGATTTTGGGCAAACCAGGAATCACATCTAAGTCCATTAGAAAGTTCCTGAGCCATACTGCTTCTTTAGCTGCCTCTCAGCTTCCATGGTTGAGTCCGATACGCATTTCTGCTTAACACTCCTCCATGAAATGGCTCCACCTCCTAAAGTAAACACATAGCCTGATGTAGACTTACTATTGTCCCTATCTGATTGGAAATCTGAATCCGTGTAACCCACAGGGAGCAAATCGTCTGCTTGGTAAACTAGCATATAATCTCTAGTCCTTCTCAGGTACTTTAATATATGCTTTACTGCAGTCCAATGTCCTTGTCCAGGGTTACTCTGATATCTGCTGACCATGCCCACGGCAAAACAGATATCAGGTCTCGTACATAGCATTGCATACATTAGGCTTCCTACAGCCGAAGCATAAGGAACTGCTTTCATGTCCTCTATCTCTTTTGATGTCTTTGGAGACATCTCTTTAGATAGAGCTACTCCATGTCTAAAAGGTAAGAAACCTTTCTTGGAGTCTTGCATGCTAAAACGAGCAAGGATTGTATCTATATATGAAGCTTGGGATAGACACAACATTCTTTTCTTGCGATCCCTTATAACTTTGATCCCAAGAATGTGTGCACATTCTCCTAAGTCCTTCATATCAAATTGTTTGGACAACCATACCCTTATGTCTGATAATACCTTGACATTGTTGCCAATTAACAAAATATCATCTACGTATAGTACAAGAAATACCACCACGTTTCCGTTACACTTCTTATATACACAAGACTCATCCGGACTTTGAATAAATCCATATGACTGGATTACTTCATTAAACCGGATGTTCCAAGACCTTGAAGCTTGCTTTAGTCCATAAATGGACTGATTGAGCTTGCATACTATATGCTCTTTGCCTTTTCAATAAATCCTTCGGTTGCTTCATATGGATGTTCTCTTCAAGACTTCCATTAAGGAAAGTTGTCTTGACATCCATTTGCCAAATCTCATAATCCATATGAAAGCGATGGATAAGAGTATCCGGATAGACTTAAGCATGGCTACGGTGAAAAGGTTTCCTCATAATCGATTCCCTCTTTACGAGTGTACCCTTTCGCAACAAGCCTAGCTTTGAAGGTTTCTACCTTCCCGTCATCCCTCTTTTCCTTTTGTAGATCCACTTGCATCCAACGGCTTTTACACCATCAGTGGTTCTACAAGCTCCAGACCTTATTAGAGTACATGGACTCTATTTGAATTCATTGCCTTTTGCCAAGATCTTGCATCTATATCTTGGAGTGCTTCGTCATATGACGGGAGGTTCATGTTTACCCGGATCAAGTCCAAGACTCTCCCAAAACATGAATCTTTCAGTTGCATTACAACCCTCCCACTACGACGAGGCACTGTCTGTGGTTGTGTATCATGTGTGACACGTGTTGCAGTCTCTTGTGGTACTTCATCTTGTACTGTTGGTACTGAAGTAGACATGTCCTCTCTAAGTTCTTCTAAAACAACTTTACTACTGGGCTTGTGATCCATTATATAGTCTTCTTCTAAAAACTGGGCATTGGTGCTAACAATGACCTTCTGGTCTTTAGGACTATAAAATAAACCACCTTTCGTTCCTTTGGGATATCCTACAAACACGCGAACTTCTGTACGAGATTCTAACTTATCAGCATCTGGTTTTAGCACATGTGCTGGACTACCCCAAATCCGAATATGTCTTAGACTGGGTTTTTGCCCATTCCACAATTCTATGGGAGTAGAAGAAACTGATTTAGAAGGTACTAAGTTCAGAATATCGCTATTTCCAGAGCATATCCCCAAAACGAATTTGGTAATTCTGAATAACTCATCATTGATCTAACCATCTCCATAAGAGTCCTATTCCTTCGTTCTGCTACACCATTCTGTTGGGGTGTTCCAGGTGCAGACAATTGGGATTGAATCCCAGCCTCTGATAAGTAATTCCTAAACTCTCCTAAGAGGTATTCGCCACCACGATCAGATCGTAGTGTCTTGATACTTTTACCTAGTCGTTTCTCCACATCAGCCTTGTATTCTTTGAACTTATCAAAGCACTCGGACTTGCGGCGCATTAGGTAAATGTATCCATATCTTGAATAATCGTCTATGAAAGAGACAAAATATTCAAAACCTCCTCTTGCCTGGACAGACATAGGACCACACAAATCAGAGTGAACCAACTCTAACACTTCTTTGGCTCTATACCCCTTGGCCTTAAAAGGCCTCTTGGTCATTTTACCTTCCAAGCAAGATTCACAAGTTGGAAAATTTTCCAACTCAAATGAACTCAAAAGTCCATCGGCTATAAGCCTTTGAATCCTACTTAAGTTAATATGACCAAGCCTTAGATGCCAAAGATATGCTTGGTTCATTTCCGAAGGTTCTTTTCTCTTATTAGAATTAGAAGATGAATTATAAATTTCCATGTTTTGCTTTGTGGAAGAATTTGGATTTAAAATATACAAATTGCCAACTAATGCACCAGAACAGATAATCACTTTATTTCTTTTAATAACTACATCGTTACTGAAAGAAACTGAATATCCATCTAAAAATAGTTTAGAAACTGAAATTAAATTCTTTCTAAAACTGGGTACATAAAGACAATTTCTTAAAACCAAATTTCTATTTCTACTAAAAGATAAGTAGACGTCTCCCACTGCAACAGCTGCCACCTTAGCAGCATTGCCCATGTAGACAGTAATCTCCCCTTCAGATAGTCGTCGGGTTTCCTGGAACCCCTGCAGAGACATGATCGATGGCTCCGTATCTACACACCAGGTCTTGGTAGATAACACCGCTAAACATGTTTCAACAACTAGAGTATGAGATATACCTTTGTTTTGGTTCTTACGAGGACAGTCCGCAATGTCCTGCCCGCTTGCAGATGAAGCACTTGCCCTTGGCTTCTTCATTCCGACTTTAAATCCGTACTCGAGATTTATTCACTTTCTTTCTTGAACCGGTTTGTTTCTTCTTCTTCTTACCTTTCGGTTTAGAAGTAGAACCATTTTCGACATAGTGAATTTGAGCATTGTGACTAAATAACCCTTCTGCTGAAGTTCTGTCGGTAGTTCCCCTAATGAATAAATCCTTTTATTCATATTATAGTTCAAGGCTCAAAACTTCTAGGTAGGGTTTGGAGGATCATATCGATCGGGTTTCCCATCAATTTCTCCTCCAAGGATCTATATTTTTCGGATAAGCCATCATGTTTAGGATATAATCCCTTATAGGAGTACCCTCTTGCATGGTGGTGTCATTATCTTTCTCATAGCTTCTTGTCTAGAAGCCCTATCCTGGTGACCAAAGAGTTCCTTGAGATTGTTCATAATATCATAAGCTGTTGGTAAATCTTTATGCTGATGTTGCAATACATTTGACATTGAAGCCAAAATGTAACACCGCGCCATCTCATCTGCCTTTACCCATCTCTTATGATATTCAATCTCCTCTTGGGTAGATTCACCAGTGGGTTTATCAGGACAAGGTTCAGTCAGTACAAATTTATAGCTTTCAGCAGTCAGAACAATATCCAGGTTTCTTTTCCAATCTATGTAATTTGGTCCAGTAAGTCTATTTTGTTGAAGTATGATGGACAGTGGGTTGAAAGTCATCCTAAGAATCACAAATAACTTTTGGTCAGAACTCTAAATTTAGAATAATATTGATTCCTCAAACAATACTATTTTAATTTAACCAACACCTTAAAACACCGTGAATTTTGTATGCCACGTTAGTGTGGACGTATACAAATTCAACATTTGTAAAAGGAGGGTTTTAACCCATTAATTTTATTATCTTGTCAACCTAACTTTTTGACAAATAAAATTAATAGTTGGTATTATTTGGTCACACAAATAATAGCAGTGACTCCGTTGGGGAGGATACTATTAGATGTGTCTAAGTGTACACCATTACTTGACACTAAGTCCATTAATAAGATTATGCCCCTTCCGTTGGGGAAGATCACACGCTCTTAATTAACTTCCTATAGTCATCCAAAATGGAAGTCTGTTCTAGTGGTCCACAAACAAGCTCATCCGTTATGGAGGAAGGCACTCGAGCCAACGCAAGCTTGTTTGCATCACTTACAAACCAATAATGGAGACCATGGGATTTACTTAAAAACCCTCTCCCACTTAGTTATTTATAAATGAGGAATTTTAACTATGCTAGCCTACTAAACTTGTAAACTAACATGCACACAACAATATAAAAGCAATAAATAGAAAATCTAATTTTCAACTATTATGGCTTTTATCTTTAATTGTCCTCCGTGTGTTGTCATCCGAAGCTGCTGCCATATTTGGCCACCGCCACCGGATCTAACTGTCGCATCCATCTTGCTCCGAGTTCCGCTGCGCCTCTGGTCCTTAGAAGGTTCCACGCTTTGCAAGATTCGATCCGCAACATAAATAGAATTTTACATTTTGATCCTATATTCCATAAAAGGAATGTACATGTATCTAGATCAAAAATAAAATCCTAATAAAACTAAATACAGCTCCTGCTGTATTTTAATGCAATCATGCACACACATATAAATTGCCCTTGACATGTCCAAGGGTCCAATCACACACATAATTAACTAAAAGCCATAATAGTTGGATCCTGCATCCATAGAGTTAGCACATCCTACTATTAACCTGCCTAAATTATGTATGACATGTGCATAATTAAACTAAATACCAAATACACAGAGGCAAAATACTAGCTCGATACCACTTGTTGGTTGCTACGGAAAGCCTATAGGTTCCACTGTACAAAAATTTTGTACAAAGGTCGAACCTTTTCCTAGCTACCATGTGTTCTTTTAAATTAAATTTTGGATCTCCTGCGGAACTTAACACGTTTGATCCAAACTTAATCTATTTGTTCTTTTAGGTTTTGACTTGGATCTCTGCGGAACTTAACATGTTCGACCCAAGTCTCCTTAAGTTATTAATTCCATTAAATATTAATTTCCATAAAAGGTTCCCAGTACTGACGTGGCGAGGCACATGGCCTTCTTGGATATGGGAGCAACCACCACCGACTAGACAAAACCTTTAATAGAAAGCTAATATTTAATTTCCTAAAATAACTTTAGGTTAACCAAAGAGAACAATCAAATCACAAGGAAAAGAAAGAAACAAAAGAACACAACTTCGAAAAAACATATTCGAAATACTAGAACGTAAGCCTCTTGTATTTGGTATTATTTCCATAAATAACTAGCATGATGCGGAAATAGAAATTACTAGTTATACCTTGTAGAAAAACCTCTTGATCTTCTACCGTATTCCTCTTCTAACCTCGGACGTTGTGTGGGCAACGATCTACCAAGATGAGAAACCACCAACCACCTTCTTCTTCTCCAAGCAAGGTTCGGCCACAAAGGAAGAACTTTACCAAAGAAGAAAATCAAAATACTAACCAAGCTCCAAGAGATGCTAGCTTTCTCTCCTTCTTCTTCTTCTTCTCCAAGTAGTATCCGCCACCACAAGAACTCCAAGAGAGAGAAGTTCGGCCACCACAAGAGGAAGAGAGGGAGATGGCCGGCCACAACACCAAGGAGAAAGGGAGAGAAAACAATAGAGGTTGTATCTTGTGAAGGCACCTCACCCCTTCTTTTATATTCCTTGGCCTAGGCAAATTAGGAAATTTAATTACAATAAAATTTCCTTAATTTCCTTGACATGATTTATTTGAGAAAAATAAAATAAAATTTCCCAAATAAACTCTAATGGTCGGCCACATCAAGAGGAAGCAAATTGGACAAGTTTTAATCAACAATTAAAACTTTCCTTATTTGTTTCAGAAATTTTAAAAATAAAATTTCTCTTTAAAAATCTCTTCATGGTTAATAAAAGGAAATATCTATAATTTTAATTTTATTAACATGTGAATAATTTTAAAGAAAATAAAAACTCTCCAATCTACAAATAAGGAAAGAGATCTAATCTCTTTCTTTAATCTTTGTAAATCTTTTACAAGAGAGATATTTTAATTTTAATTCTCTTTAAAATATATCTTCCACATAATAATAAAATCTAAAATTAAATTTCTTTTTATTTAATTATGGCCGGCCCTACTAGCTTGGGTTCAAGCTAGGGCCGCCACCTTAACAAGCTTAGGCCGGCCCTAGCTTGGTTCCCAAGCTAGCTTGGCTGGCCCCCTTTAGGTGGGTATAGAAGGTGGGTATATGTGGGTATAGTACTCTATAAATAAGAGGCTACGATAGGGACCGAGAGGAGGAATTGATTTTGGTCTCCGATAAAATTAAGCATCCCATGTTCGCCCAACACACAACTTAATTTTATCAATGATAATTCATTCCACTAGAGAACTATCATTGAACTACCGCACCAATCCCAAATTACATTTTGGGCTCCTTCTTATTATGAGTGTGTTAGTCTCCGTGTTTAAGATATCGAATGTCCACTAATTAAGTGAGTTCGACAACTCATTTAATTAATATCTAAGTCCAAGAGTAGTACCACTCAACCTTATTATCATGTCGGACTAAGTCCACCTGCAGGGTTTAACATGACAATCTTTATGAGCTCCTCTTGAGGACATTATCAACCTAGTATCACTAGGACACAATTTTCTTCTATAATCAACAACACACACTATGAGTGATACCATTTCCCAATTTATCGGGTTTATTGATTCATCGAACTAAATCTCACCCATTGATAAATTAAAGAAATAAATATCAAACATATGTGCTTGTTATTATATTAGGATTAAGAGCACACACTTCCATAATAACTGAGGTCTTTGTTCCTTTATAAAGTCAGTATAAAAGGAACGACCTCAAATGGTCCTACTCAATACACTCTGAGTGTACTAGTGTAATTATATAGTCAAGATAAACTAATACCTAATTACACTACGACCTTCTAATGGTTTGTTCCTTTCCATTCTGGTCGTGAGCTACTGTTTATAATTTATAAGGTACTGATAACATCATCTTCTGTATGTGACACCACATACTATGTTATCTACAATATAAATTAAATGAACAACTACAAAACAAATGTAGATAATTAGACCAAATGTGATTCTTTATTCATAATGAATGTTTACAAAGCTTAGGCTTTCAGTATACACTCCAACATCCAGCACTGGCTGAGTCGATGAAGACTCATTTGACTCTTTTCCGCGGAGATCTCGATCCGAGTATGGCTCTGTCATGGATAGAGACTATGGAGCAGACTTTCTTCTATATGGCTTGCTCCGAGTGGGAGAAAGCAGAGCTGGCTGCTTACCATTTACGAGATGAAGCTAATGCCTGGTGGGTTACTCAGCGTTCTATTATTGGTGAGCGCAACGTCACATGGACCAGGTTCAGAGAGGCTTTTGAGAGCCGTTTCTTTCCACTGTCCTATCAGATGGCTCGCCGATAGGATTTTATGAGTCTGTGGCAGAATAATCGCTCAGTGACCGAGTATAATACTGAATTCCTCCGGTTGGCTCAGTTTTGTCCAGAGTTAGTTGCGGAGGACAGAACTCGCATGATGCAGTTTATACAGGGATTGGATGGTTATCTGCATGTACAGCTTGCCGGATTAGGGATTACATCTTACTCTGATGCATTGAATCGAGCTTTGATGATAGAGTTAGCTCGGCAGACAGCATATCCGGATAGGAAAAGAAAGCATACGGGTCAGACATCAGGGCAGGTCCAGCAGACACAGGCGACAGGACAGCATCAGAGTAGTCGCAGACGATCAGGTCAGAGTTCTTCTGGGGTTTCTCGTAGGCCTCAGAAGTCAGGACAGTCTTCCTCAGGACGTTTCCGGTCTCCTCGGCAGGATCGGAAACAGTCCACCAGCGATATACAGTGTTTCCGATGTGGTTCCAGAGACCACATCACTTCAGCCTGCACTCTGGAACAGTCAGTTTGCTTTTATTGCAAACTGCCTGGGCACCAGAGCCGAGATTGTCAGCTGAAGGCTCAGCACACGGCTTCCGGAGGGTCAGGTCAGAGGGGACAGTCTAGTCAGTCAGTGTCTCGACGAGGAGGGCGGAGATTCTCACCCTCACAGCGTCGGCGAGGCGCTCCTCGGCAGATTTAGCATGCTTGGGCAGAGTACTCGGTGCTTAGAGCACCCAGTTTTGTCCCAAGATCTTTTATCCGACTCGGCGTGCAGACTCGATCTCGGCCCACCTGATGTCCACCATCCTCTCGCTTCTCTAGCTCCTTATCCGCAGCAGCCGCTGGCAGCGTTACCTCCTCCTCCTCCGCCAGAGACTGGTCGTGTTCATGCGATTACCAGAGAGGATGCTCAGCGGGCCGACGGATCCGTTTTCCGCGGTACGATTTCCATTTATGCATTTACTGCTGATATTTTGATTGATACTGGTAGTTCGCACTCTTTTATATCCCGTACCTTTATGCGGGAGATTGGTAGATTACCTATTGTTAGACTACAGCGGTTGACCGTCTCCCTACCGTCCGGTGATACTTTAGACGTCACCCAAGAGGTCAGAGGTTGCCCCTTAGACTTTGGCAACATGATACTTACGGTAGATCTTCTAGTATTGGAGATGGTCGAGTTTGATGTCATACTTGGCATGGATTGGCTGTCAGTTTATCATGCTACCGTTGATTGCCAGACGAGGGTGGTCACCTTCCAGCCTCCGAACCAACCCTCGTGGAGTTTCACTGGCATCAGAGACGACGGTATCTCGATTATTTCGACGGCTGTCATGGTTTTCTATTATCGTTGATCAGTATTGAGGACAGCAGTAGTTCGCAGCTCTCCGACATTTCTGTAGTCCGAGAGTATCCAGATGTATTCCCTGAGGAGCTTCCTGGTTTGCCTCCCAGAAGGCCAGTGGAGTTCACTATTGAGCTGATTCCAGGAACCTCACCGACATCGAAAGCTCCGTATCGTATGGCACCGAAAGAGTTGAACAAGCTGAAGGTTCAACTCCAGGAGCTTTTAGACAAGGGATTCATTCGCCCTAGTGTTTCCCCATGGGGTTCTCCAGTTCTGTTTGTCAAGAAAAAGGACGGTACCATAAGGTTATGTATTGACTACAAGCAGCTGAATTCAGTAACTGTCAGAAATAAATATCCATTACCACGGATTGAGGATTTGTTTGATCAGCTCAGAGGTACATCAGTGTATTCTAAGATTGATCTGCGATCCGGATATCATCAGCTGAGAGTCAGAGACTCAGATATTCAGAAGACAGCGTTCCGTACCAGATACGGTCATTATGAGTTTTTGGTAATGCCATTTGGGCTTACCAATGCTCCAGCGGTGTTTATGGACTTGATGAACCACATTTTTCTTGAGTATCTGGATCAGTTTGTTATCGTTTTCATTGATGACATATTGGTCTACTCGCATTCCGAGGAGGAGCATGCACAGCATCTTCGTATAGTCTTGGAGATTCTTAGACGAAGTTCAGCAAGTGTGCATTCTGGTTATCCTCAGTTGGTTTTCTTGGACACGTGGTTTCTAGCAGAGGTATTTCAGTTGATCCTCAGAAGATCGAGGCTGTCACCAGTTGGGAGCAGCCGAAGTCAGTGCAGGAGATCCACAATTTTCTAGGACTAGCAGGATATTACCGACATTTTGTCGAGGGTTTTTCGCGTATTGTTATGCCGCTGACACGCCTTACCAGGAAGGGAGTGAAGTTTACGTGGACAGAGGATTGTGAGACCAGCTTTCAGGAGCTGAAGCGGAGATTAGTGTCGGCTCCAGTTTTGGTTTTATCTTCTGGAGAGGACGGATTTGTACTTTATAGGTGCTGTTCTGATGCAGCACGGCAGAGTAGTCTCTTATGCTTCTCGTCAGCTGAAGGAGCATGAGAAGAATTACCTAGTTCATGACCTGGAGTTAGCTGCCATCATCTTTGCTCTGAAGCTATGGCGACATCATTTATACGGTATCACATTTGAGATTCTCACTGATTATAAGAGTCTCAAATATATTTTCACTCAGAAGGAGCTTAATCTTCGACAGAGGAGATGGATGGAGTTCCTGAAGGACTACAATTGCACCATTAGCTACCACCCGGGGAAAGCTAATGTGGTTGTCGATGCGCTCAGCAGGAAGTCCAGAGGGACTTTAGCTTGCCACCGGATTTTGGTTACGGATTTGATTCAGAGTTTTTCTGAGTTAGACCTTGAGGAGCAGGGACCGACAGAGCAGGGTATTCTGGTTACCATGGTTGCTCAGTCGTCAATCAGGACGAGGATCCGAGAGGCACAGGCTGGTGATCAGCATTTGCAGTTCATTAGCAGTCAGATAGCTTCCGGGCAGCAGACCGAGTGCACACGAGACGAGGAGGGTGTTATATACTTCCGAGGCAGATTATACGTACCTCAGTCTCATCCGGTCTTACAGGAGTTACTTCAGGAGGCACACCGTTCTCGATTTGCGATCCATCCAGGCGAGACCCATATGTATCGAGACTTGAGGCGTTCCTACTGGTGGAACGGCATGAAGAAAGACATCGCGGATTTTGTAGCTAGATGTCTTGTGTGTCAGCAGGTGAAGGCTGAACACCAGAGACCTGCAGGATTACTTCAGCGGATTCCTATTCCTGAGTGGAAGTGGGATCACATTACCATGGACTTTGTGGTAGGATTGCCAAGGACACGACGAGGCCATGACGCGATTTGGGTAATCGTAGATCGATTAACCAAATCCGCGCACTTCTTAGCGATTCGGAGGACTGATTCCCTGGATCGATAGGCAGATCTGTATTGCCGAGAGATTATCAGACTACATGGTGTTCCATTGAGTATCATTTCGGATAGAGATCCACGGTTCACGTCTCGTTTCTGGCAGAGTCTGCAGCAGGCCTTGGGCACACAGCTCCGTTTCAGTACAGCTTTCCATCCACAGACAGATGGACAGTCAGAGCGGACCATTCAGACTTTAGAGGACCTGCTGAGGTCATGTGTTATGGATTTCGGAGGCAGTTGGGAGGACCATCTGCCGTTAGTAGAGTTTGCCTATAACAACAGCTTTCATTCGGCTATCCAGATGGCACCGTTTGAGGCGTTGTATGGTAGACCTTGTCGGACACCCGTCCTCTGGGATGAGGTTGGAGAGGCCCAGTTGTTGGGACCTCAGAGAGTTCAGCAGGATGCAGAGTTGGTCCGTACTATCAGACGGAGGATGTCAGAGGTGCAGGACCGCCAGAAGAGTTATGCTGATCGGAGACGCAGACCACTGGAGTTCTCTGTTGGCGACCATGTGTTTCTGCGAGTTTCACCCACGAAAGGGGTGAAGAGATTTGGCCTCAGAGGTAAGCTAGCTCCGCGGTACATTGGCCCTTTCGAGATCTTGGAGAGGATTGGAGCGGTAGCTTACCTATTGGCTCTACCACCGTCCCTGTCAGGCGTTCACGATGTATTCCACGTATCGATGCTGAGGAGATACGTGCCCGACCCGACGCATGTGCTGTCAGATATTCCAGTTCAGCCTGACATTACATATGAGGAGGTTCCGGTTCGGATTCTCGATCGGAAAGAGCGTCAGTTGCGGAACAAGACTATCCGGCTGGTTAAAGTCGGATGGCAGCATCATTCGGACGAGGAGGCTACGTGGGAGCTCGAGGATACTATCTGAGCTCGATATCCCCATCTTTTTACGTGAGGTATGTAATTCAGTTTACCGTTCAACATTTATACTTTCTGTCTGTTATTAGTACTTGTTGATGGTAGATAACGAAATTTGGGGACCAAATTTTTTATTAGTGGGGGAGAATGTAAAATATCAGAAATAGGCGAATATTAATAAGGGAATTTTCCGGAATTTTTGGAAATTTTTTGAGAATTTTTCGGAGCTCGTACGGACGAGTTAACGGGGATAAAAACGGGACCGGGAAAAACCTGTTTTGGCTACCCCAATTAAATGAGGAAAAGTTGAATTTTTCTTAATTCTTTTCCTTTATTTATTTTTTTCCTTTTTCCTGCATTTTCGTCGTTTCCTCATTTCTTCTCCCCGACGCCGATCGCGCGCCTTCTCCCCGTGCCCTAACCGGCCGCACGAGCGGTTCCTTCTCCCCGAGTGCACAAAAAACCCTCGGCCACTTCTCCTTCTTTCCCTTCCGAGCCGCACAATCACTGCATATTGCTGGCCAAGCTTCAACTCCTCTGTGACGTCGCTGCCGCCACTTGAGGCCGCACCTCTGTGAAGCCGCCGATCGCCTCCTAGTCGTCTCCACCATCGCCGCCCCATCCGGCTGATTTCCGTGCCCTAGTTGTGGGTTCACAGCCGTCGGCGCCGCACGGAGCAGCATCGACGATGAGTTTCTTCTCTGTTGTGCTCGTGCCCTAGCTAGCCGCCGGCGCCTCTTTCCTTCCGAGCAGTGCAGATTTGACCTAGGGCTCGAGTTCGGTGGCACATCTCTCCCCTTTTCTCGATTCAGTCACGTAAGTTTACTGTGATAGTGCTGATTTAGGGTTACCGATGGCCGGATTGGAGGTACGTTTTCCTCTTATATTTGGATTTAGTAGTAGGGTGTTATCCTTGCTAAATCTGCCAACCAAACTGAGTTGTGCAGGGATCTCGTCACTTCCGGCCAGATCCGAGGAAAAACTGTAGCTTGCTGCTGGAATCAACACTGTCCCACTGTTTTAGTTCTGTTCCGACAGTGAGGAAGAATTTTCGGAGCTGCCAAATCTGATTGGTATCGCAGCGTGTACCTCCGACCACGATCTGCGGTGAAATCCCTCAATCTGGGTGAGTTTTGGATTGAAGTAAGAGCATTGTTATTAGAATAAATATAGATTACATGGTTAGGTATCAAGTTCATGTATTAATCTGACACAATTTGATTGTAGATAATTGGAGATACCTAATCCATTGTAGTTGTGAAAAGGGTTAGGGTTAATGAGTTTAACTCTAATTGATTAATGAAATTATGATTTGGTTTAGTTAATGAAGGCATGATAGAATTAACTAAATTAAATATTGTGACACAAGATTTTGACACGAGACGAGTATCTCAGAGTCGAATTGGACATTTCTTATCGGAGGCGGGTACTTTTGACTTATTGTCTTTGATATGCTTAGTAATTAAATTAACAAGATGTATTAATTGTGTTTCTTACTTGTTTCGGTTAATCACTGCCCAATACATGCTACCTGTTGATTGATTGTTTGTTTACATCTTGTATGGATATGTACCTGATTCCACATGCTCATGGGTAGTGATATAACCATTTTTACCATGTCAGGACCTAGGTTTGTTACCTTATATGATCAGATACCTTGATATGATTCATTCGCTTTGGTGCACATTATGATATGTCCAGAGGTTGGTTTAGTATATTACCATGTTTAGTGACATGCACCATTCGCATGATTGCATGCTGAGTGATTGATTGCTCCTTTATTGTCGAGCACTTTGCCAGTTTTCATCACTGTTCGGTGCTCCGTTGTGACGCTCATGGGTAGCGTGACACAGCGTGGTAGCACGTCAGTTTGACTCTTCCGGTGCTCCGTTGATCCGCTCATGGGTAGTGTGACGCAGCGTGTAGCACGTTAGAGATTCCTCTCCGTCATAGTGTACCGGGAGATGAGAGCATTGCGCTCCCCCATTTATGATTTGGGGTAGGAGTATGTATGTACTCCGACAGCATCCCGTCCACTCGATCACTCATCAGGAGTAGTGTTGCAGAGTGCACGGTTGTCACAGCCCTACCCACTCGGTCCCACTTCTGTTGTGAGTTGGCTGACTGGCGTCAGGGGTGACCATGACATTAGCATCATATGCATGATGCATTTATTGTTTGTGTTTGTGTTTGTTGCACTTATATGCTGCACATTCGCATGATTGCATGCTGAGTGATTGATTGCTCATTTATTGTCGAGCACTTTGCCAGTTTTCATCACTGTTCGGTGCTCCGTTGTGACGCTCATGGGTAGCGTGACACAGCGTGGTAGCACGTCAGTTTGACTCTTCCGGTGCTCCGTTGATCCGCTCATGGGTAGTGTGACGCAGCGTGTAGCACGTTAGAGATTCCTCTCCGTCATAGTGTACCGGGAGATGAGAGCATTGCGCTCCCCCATTTATGATTTGGGGTAGGAGTATGTATGTACTCCGACAGCATCCCGTCCCCTCGATCACTCATCAGGAGTAGTGTTGCAGAGTGCACAGTTGTCACAGCCCTACCCACTCGGTCCCATTTCTGTTGTGAGTTGGCTGATTGGCGTCAGGGGTGACCATGACATTGGCATCATATGCATGATGCATTTATTGTTTGTGTTTGTGTTTGTTGCACTTATATGCTGCACATTGCTTGGATACCTTGATTGACATGCATACAGGTCTTCTATACCTTTCGGACTGTTTGTCCTTTTACCGGGTCCTGGTTAGTGCAGATTCTCTCCTGTTCTCTTCGATTTGCATCTATCTTTATTATTGTCAGGAGACTGTACGCATGATTAGTGCTAAGTGTTATTTCTTTACTTTGCATATCAACTGTACCTGCTGAGTGTTGGACTCACCCCGCCTCCATTGTTGTTATTTTCAGGTTGATGCTGTCAGGAGGGAGTTCCAGTCGCTAGTCCCCACAGCACGTAGTGCTAGTCCTCTGCTGGTTTTGAGTTGTTATTTTATTTTAGCTTTTCTCTATCAGACTTTGTTTTAGTCTTGTTTTGGATTTTTCATATGGATATTGTATGGAATCCTTCCGTTTGACGGACCTTTGGTATGATTTGGATTTTATTCTACTATATGCCTGCCTGGACGGCAGAAGAGGTGAGTTCGTCGGATTTGAGTTTTACGAGTTGTACTATATGCCAATGCCGAGGACCCCTTCCCTGGCTCGGTACTGACGTAATCTGTGTTGCAGGTCCGAGCGGAGTCCATAGGAGGTCAGCGGGAGCACCACATCCTCAGCTTTCCATCTCATCGACTTTTTGACAAGATCAACCACATTTTAAAATGCTCCTATATCCATGACATTAATTTAAAAGTGGTTTGAAACTGTTGATATATTGTAAAAATTGTTATTAAACCTTATTGGCTCTAGAGCAGTTTGAACCGCTCCTATATTTCTAGCTTTAACAACGTTTTGACGTGCTCCTAGACCCATGACATTTAGAAGTAGTTTAAACCGCTCCTAAATTTCTAGCATCAATAGTGCTTGAAAATCGGTCTTATATTCATGGTGTGTAGGAGCGGTTTAAAATTGTTCTTACACCTAAAGGGGTTTAGAGTGGTTTAAACCACTTTTGGATTTATACCTATAGAAGAGGTTTGAAATTGTTATTATATGGATAACGTGTAAGATTGGTTTCAAACTGTACCTAAATAGAATAATAGGAGCAGTTTTTCAACTTATACCAACAGTTACAAAAATCACTACTATAAGATATAGGGACGACAACAAGAGGAGTGGTTTTGCAATCGTTGGTAAAAGTGTAAGAGCGCTTAAAAACTTTTTTTAAAAGTGAAAAAAACTCCTATGCGGATGTTTTTTTTGTAGTGTGAAGGAGATTGAGTAGTGAACCTTTAATGTCTTGGATTAGCAATCTCCTGATTGCAAACCAAGTAATTGTCGGTGCCTCTTTCTCTTTTTAATTAGTTTGTTAATTTCTTTTATGCAAGTGTTAGTTTTAATCAAGATGTAAAGATCGAGAAAGGTATTCATTTTTTGTGTAGGGAAATTTACCCCATTTTGCCAGCCTGCAAAGAACCTACAAGTGGTATCAGAGCAAGGACGCTTCCAAAGGACTAACCGTTGATCGAATCACAAGAGATGGTTGGGCCAAGCATCTACCCACCTAAGTTCGAGGGAGAGTTCACTATTTGGAAAAGAAAGATGGAGGTATTCTTCAAAACGGACTTTGAGTTATTACTAATATTGAAATATGATTTTGTAGCACTAAAGGACAAAGAATAATGTCAATGGACCAAGAATGAGCAAGCAGACTTCGTAGCAAATGGATGAACTGAATTCCATCTACTGAGTGTGCTACCTCCTCAAGAAGTCAATAGAATCGGGGCCTACGAATCAGCAAAGGAACTTTGGGAGAAGTTCTTGGAGCTACACGAAGGTATGCCCCAAGCTAAACTCATGAGACGGGACTTGCTCCGGAACTAGATCTGCAACCTCCAATTGGAAGAAGGAGATACTGTCGTACACCTCCACTCAAGAATCAAAAATCTTATCATCGGACTTACAAATCTCAAAGAAAATGTAACCAATTGAGATTCACTAAGGTACGCACTTAACACATTTCCTAGGATTCCGGAATGGTCAACCCTAGTAGATGCGTATTTCATCTTTAAGGACTTAGAGGTAAGTGATTTAGAGGAGTTATTTTCAATATTTGAGATTCATGAATCTAGAAATGCAGGTCTAAGAATGAAGACAACGCAGAACATTGCCCTTAAAGCAAAAACTGACAAACAAGAGTCTGAAACATCCCTTGACGATGACGAAATGACATTCATGGTAAAGAAATTTAAAAAGTTATTTAAAACTAATAAGTTTAATCAAGTGCAGGGTAAAAGAAGGAAAATAAGAATAAGATGCTACCACTGCAATGAAGAAGGACATGTGAAAGACAACTATCCAAAACTAAAGAACAAGGACAAGGACACAAGAAAAGACAAGAGACCAACCCAAAAAGGCACAAGAACCTAAAGGAGACTTGGGATGGAACTTCATCAGAATCAGAAATCGAAGCCTACGCCAGACTTGCATTGATGGCAAGTCACCAAGAAGAAGGAGATGAAGCAAACTCTTCTGCAATGAGCAACAAGAGTATCGATGAAGGGGGAGTAACGTCAGAAGTGAGCATCTCAACAGGGGGAGTCTCAGATGATGAGATCAACAAGGTAATTCAGGTACAATCTCTACTGCTTGATAAGTTATTTAAATTTATGAAAATCCCATCTAAAACTTCCTGTAAATTAGAAATTGAGAATAAAAAATTATTAACAGAAAATAATGATTTAAAAGGAACCCTAGCAACATCTTGTCGATTAGAAGATTTCGACAAACTAAAGACAGAAAATGAAAATTTAAAAGAACAAATTCAAAACTTGAAAAATTCTATAGGTACAAATATTACTCTTTCCAATTTTAGACTCAATTGACACCTTAGATATCAGAAGGGTAAAATTAGAAAATTGTCATGTAAATATGTTCCTAGTAAATTTTTTATCAATCCGGTAGGTAGGAACTTATATTGGTTCCAAAATTTTACTTAAATTAAATGCATCCCTTACTTTTAAATTGAATTAAAGTTTTTTACTGTCAAATATTGTCAAGTAAATGGCTTTGCATGATTTCTATTAGAAATTAATTAAAGTTAATTTTTCAGAGAAAGAGAATTTCATCACTTATTTGTAGGAAAAATTTTAAAATTTTCTAACTGTTAAATTATTTTTAATGAATTTTTAACAAAATTTACATTTTCCTATTTAAAAATAATTTTCAAAGTATTTTTTGTAAACTTTATTTTTTTGTGAACTCTTATCATGTTACCCATCAAAATCTTAAATTTTTTTGACTGTTGTATTATTTTTCTATGATTTTTTCTTCAAAAATTATATTTTAAATATTAAAATTTATTTTCATTCAATTTTTAAAAAATAATATTTCTGTAAAAAATACTTGTTCTATTACATTTCAGAAATTTTTTTACAATTTCATGAGCTTGGAAAATATTTTTAAACATTTTTTTTAAAAAACAACCTTTTTAGGAAAATAATTTATTACTGATTAAATCAATTTCATAATTTCATGAAAAAATTTTCACAGCTTTGGATATTTTTACTTCACTGTTGTGCATATTTTCAATTTTTTTTTAAATTAAACATAATTCTAATATTTCTTTTAAAAATTGTTTATAAAATATAAACATCCAGATTTTTAAAATTTTAACTTGATGATTTTTCTGGATAATAGTCATTATATTCTTATCTCTTAGACTTTGTTTTAAATGTATTTCCAAGTCATTTTAAGCTTGGCCCTATTTTTAATGTGATCAAGGGGGGGGGGGGGGGGGTTAGGGGTTAAGTCTAGGGGGGAGAGTACATTTTTTTTGAAAATCATGTACTTGTTATTTTTACTATTAATTGGTTTTGATTTACCCTAACTTAACTTGGGATTGCTCACATCAAAATGGGAGAGATTGTAAGTACCCCGTGGTAGTTTTGATGTGATCAATCATGTCAAGTTAGGTCCTATTATGTTTTGATGTCTTGTGTCTGAGTGTGCAAGAACTTAGAAGCACAGGAGGACAAGTGAATGGCGCAGGTAGTGAGAAGGATGGCACGAGAGAGAGTCGATGAGCTCGGTGCACCCGAGGGATGAGGCGCTGTGGAAGAGTACTCTGGTGGACCGGAAGGAAGCGCACGGTGGTTTCGAGGGATGAGAAGCCAAAGTGGAAGGTTGCTTGAGAAGGCCGGTGTAAGATCCCACGAGCCAGGTTAAAAACAAAATAATAAATGTTAATTAAGGAGTTAACTTATAAATTTTCTAGGAATATTTAGACATTTTTTGGGATTTAAAACGAATTCGTATGGCATGTTTTAAGGGAATGGTCGATTGGGCTAAAAGAAAGAGGAATTAACTTAGGGTTTGATTTAATAATTCTAAGTATAAATAATTGGGAACCTAGGTTATTTCCTCACTGATCTCATTTTCCCGAGCCCCTCTCCCTCGTGATTCTCCCCCATCACACGACTGCCAACCAGCGCTGCTCCGATCTGCAGACCACCGGTCTCTGCCCTCCCTCTTCTAGCCACGGACACCAGGCACTCATCGGAAGCCCTCATTTTGTGCCCGTGCCCTAGCCGTAGTCACTCACTCTTGCAAGCCCCGATCGTAGATGCCAAATGCCGCCGATCATCAACAAGTCAAACTTTCCCTTCCTTTTGATCTGACCAGCCGATCGCTTTCTTCCTACGCCTCGACAGTAGCACCAAAGAGGGAAAGGAAAGTAGATGTTCTCTAGTAGGTATGGATGTTGGTTTTCCTTAGTCAGGCTAGTAGGGAACTTCGATTTCTCTCCTAGTTTCGGCGCAAGGGATCTTGTTTATTTTCTACTCTAGATTTGAGCGATGGTTTTGGTACTTTGGTGATCTCTTGGCCTCTTAGTATTGGTTTTGATTAATTGAATGAAATGGGGAGTGGGTTAATTGGTTTTGCTTCTTCATGATTTTTCCTCGGGAAGGATTTCCGAATGTTAACCAGTTTAGATTTGATGGAATATGGGTTTCTCTATAGCTGGTTGTGATGTGGTGGGCAGACAAAGAAGGTTGTAATGAGATTTCAATATGGTTTATGCTCTTGAGATGATTTCAATTTTCTTTGGGTTTCTTTGGGAAGATTTCCACTGGTGGTGTTCTAAATTTGATTTGTGTCCATGCTTGGTTATGATTTTGGTTTGTTTCCTTTCCGGTTGGGATGGATATCTGTCGATGAAGTTTTGGATTTGATTCCTGGTTGGTGTCTCTGCCTTTAGTGATTCTGGTTTCTCTTGGGATAGACTTAGATGGTGCGAATTTTGGTTGAGGTGTCACGGGTTGTGCTGAATTCTTGCTCTTGGTGTTGGTATGGGATTTTAGGCCCAGAAATGATGGGGAAAATTAATTCAGTTTTGGGTGTTGGTTCTCTAAAGTGACTTCAGAATTTCTGAACAAAGTAGAAATAGAGTTTTGGTTCATTGAGAATGTGACCTTGAGATGACAAGAGATCCTTCTGTTTTTGGATAGTTTTGTTACATAGGAAAGTGGTGTTGTTTAAGTAGTTATTCTATCATTACTTTCTTTTGGGTCCCTAGATTGTATTAATCTTGCACAGAATTGCCCAATAGATTATGCATGAAAAGTATTTATTCTTCCATTACTTCCTTATGATCCTTTGATCCGCATCTGTTTTGAATATAATTTCCGCTAGATCATGTATAAATGACATTATAATAACCATGCCTATTTACATGTGTGCAATATTACATTTTATTTGTGGTTTTCTTTTATTCTTCCTCGTATTGTATACGGAATGAAAATGGGCATGTGTGGTGCCAATGCGGGATGGGTGCCCTGGGATGAGCTCCAGGGAGGACCTTTCCAAACATGAATGATGATGCAAAGAATGTTAGCTTCGGCTATATGATTATAAGTTCTACTAAGAGGTACCTCTAAAGTTTATGATTACAGACTGAATAAATGTGCTCTAAAGATGGTTGCCACACTTGCATCATGTTTATCCCTTGCTAAGTTATGCATAGTTCTTTTCCTTGTTTTCTTAAGGTGTAAGAAAGTTTAAGCTTCATGTTCCCTAGTTTCATTCTTACCTTACCATCTATTTCTTATACCGATGTAAATGGTACAGGTGAGAGTAATGCCACCAAGGATATGATTGAGGATGTGGAGGAGGAATAGCTGAGGAGATGAGATGAAAGCATAGCACACTGTCTGGGGATCCCGAGAACATGTTATGATATTGTCCTCTGATTTGTTATATAGATAAGGATTTGAGTTCTATTTGTTGGTTTATTATATTTTTGGTAGAAGTTCATCAACTTCAATTTATTATGGTTGCTATGTGTTGAGGTTCATGTGTCATGCATCTTCACTTTGTTTTTCCATATCAAAAGTCTTAGGGTATGCTATTTGATGAGTCTTCCATTTGAGATAAGCATGTATTGAATATCTTGACATTGTTGGTCCCTTTGGTGATCGACTAGAGGGGGGGGGGGGGGGGGGGGCGGGGGGGGGATGAATGACCCTGCAAAGAAAAATGAACCTTCCTCACGCTCTATAGCTTAATAATAATCAACAATAGCATAAAAGAAATAAGAGACTTAAATAAAGAACGGAAGAGGCACAAACAATTTACTTGGTTACAATTGAGGAGGTTGTTAATCCAAGGAAGTTAAACGCTCACTAAACTCTCCTTCAGGCGGAGAAGTCTCTTTACATCAATTAAAGCATTAGATTACAAAACATAACTGAATAGGAATCAATCACAAGTGTTGTTCTAACCTTCTGGGATGAGGACTATATTTATAGCCCTAGTCGGGGGCACCTAGAAGGGTTCCAAGCGCCTCTAGGGGAATAAAATTTTATACTCATCGCAATGCCACGCGCCACATCGAGTTTGACTAAATTTTCTAGTCTGGGGCACAGAAGGGTTCCAGGCACCCGGAGTCCAGGTGTCTGGACCAAGTTTGGGGGCCCCAAACAGGTCTAGGCACCCTGGACTTGGTCGGGGCGCCCCAGACTGACAAATCAACATTTTGTTGATTTTTGAACCCGGTCTTCCGCTCCATTTCTGCTCGCATTGGTCTGGGTCTTCTGCTCTGACTCTGCTCACTTAGATGATCTCGGCCATCCGGAATAGGACTCACCCGAACCCAACTTCTGGCCTTCGAGCAATCTTTTGCTCCGGCTTCTTGTGTAACGACCTGCCTTCTACTGGCTAGGTTGTAAGGCCGGACCGTCACATTATGCTGTGCTAAGCTATCTCCATGACCATCACTAAGTCTAGGTGCGGAAAACTGTACCAATTTAAAACTTTGCTAAACTAATACCATTTCTTTATTCTACATGTGCTAAGGGATGCAATCTAAGGTATACATGGCATATCCTGCATCCCCTATGGTCAAGGAGCTGAACTACAAGGTCTCTTGGTCGAAACCCAACTTCCCAATCGATCCAGATTGAACTCAATCGATTGCAAGCTGTTGAATCGATCCGTGGATCGATTTCGATGGCTACTGTGCTCGGGTTAATATCCTGGATCGATCGGCTGATCGATCCAGACTGGCCAATCGATCCATTGATCGATTCCAGAGCTCTCTGTTTGCGGGAGCGATTTCCCCCGATCGATCGAACGATCGATCCCCAAACTCCCTGTTCACAACAGAATGTGACTGGATCGATCAGCTGATCGATCCAGGAGCTTACTGTTTGCGACAGAATGCGACTGGATCGATCGGCTGATCGATCCAGAGGCTTACTGTTTGCGGAACCAGGCTCCCAATCGATCCACTGATCGATTGAGGGCCCCCAATCGATCCACTAATCGATTTGGGTTTCTGATTTCGCAACAAACTCTGATTTCAGCACTGTTTCGTGCCAAACTCACATACACAAGTTCTAAAATAACTGGAAAACATTCTAATAGTAAACAACTAACATTCTAAACATGGTTGCTAACAAGCTAAGCAGATTTTCTATAGTTTCATGCATTTAGATAACTAAATAGGCAAAGGGTAACATAATAAGAAGCACTAAGTTCTTGAATATTCTAGTTCTTCCAAGGTCTTTATTCCAGGTTCCACCCACATACATCTTCATTACATTGACCTCCAGCCTCCACTAGTCCATCTTTCCTTAACCTTTATCTGCAGTATAAGGAAAAAAATATCTGTAAGCTTGAGAACTTAGTAAGAAACCATCTACCTCACAAAACATGCTGATCCTGTCTGAGAAGCTGAGCGTGAAGGAGATTCGGAAGAAGGAAACCCACTGTAATGACGAAGACTAATGCCGGTGAAACCTCGACCCGAGAAACCCAAAGCGGATCGGAAGAAAAACCAGAATCACCGAAGGAAATCTGCTAAGTAGGAAGAAATCCCCGTCCAAATAGGAGAAAACTGAACTTTCAAGCTCCCAAAGCTCCCTGCGCACAAGAGACCAACCAACACTATCGTCAGTGACCGAAGACCGGGGTGGGAATCCCTGGCTAGGCCCTCCGACGCTCAAGTTAGTGATCTCTCTTGATGTTGAGGAAGGAAGGAGAAAGAAGATGAACCGTAGCCAGAAAATTAGGGATGTGAACTTACCTAGCCAACGGAGAGGATTCCCCCTTTTATACCACTTCATATAACCTCCGTAGTCATGAAGTGGACCCCGGTTTGTTAGAGTTCGTTATGACATCAGCTGCGTACTTGGGGAAGATGATTTTTAAGGAATCTTTTTTGTACCCCAGATGTACCTTCTTTGTCGTTTAGCGCCTGCAAGACAAGATGAAAGCATATTTCCCGCCAAAATATATATTCTCTATCATGAATTATTCTATTCGGTATATTCATGTATGATTCTTCTTCATGTGACTTCTGTTTGTATCTTTGTTGTGTTAAAAAATAACATTTTATTCAACATGTTTCTAAGGTATTCATTGAAGGAACTATGCGGGTTCTTTGCTCGAAAGAACCCTCTTGACCGATATTGATCTATCTTTGCTTTGGAGTATGTATCGGTCGTTATTGGCTTACCTTCATACGGCAAGCATGTATCGACCGATATTGGCCTATCTTCGTTCGGCAGGCATGTATCGACCGATATTTGTCTATCTTTGCTTCGGAGTATGTAGCGGTCGTTATTGGCTTACCTTCATACGGCAAGCATGTATCGACCGATATTGGCCTCTCTTCGTTCGGAAGGCATGTATCGACCAATATTGGCCTACCTTCATTTGGCAGGCATGTATCAACCGATATTGGCCTACCTTCGTTTGGCAGACATGTATCAACCGATATTGGTCTATCTTTGCTTCGGAGTATGTAGCGGTCGTTATTGGCTTACCTTCATACGACCAGCATGTATCGACCGATATTGTCCTATCTTCGTTTGGCAGGCATGTATCGACCGATATTGGCCTACCTTCGTTCGGCAGGCATGTATCGACCGATATTGGCCTACCTTTATTCTGAAAGTATGTTTCGGCCGTTATTGGCCTTCCTCCTTTGACTCTTTCTCCCTTTTCTTTCCTTATCTGAAGACCCACAAAACCTAACTCATATCACTAGCCTTCCCTTCAAGTCTAGTCGAAGGAGGCGTAGACGACTGACTAGACAGAAGTATGATCTTGTCTTTTCCTACCCGTGACTCTGCTCCAGATTTTGAAATGACCTCATAGATTTTGTGTACCACTATCTTAATAGATTAAGTGTGGCCATACTCTAAGCCTTTTTCTCCTTTAAATAGGGCTACAACCTTCTCTTCACCCACAACCTCTCTCAGTTCTTTTTCTTCCTTGCCACTTTTTGTTGCTAAGGCCATGGTCGTGGATCCTCCTTTTTGGAGGCAACTTTTGTTGGACCAGGTGAGATCTATATATGAGTTTATCGGGATTTTTGCTTCGGCTACTTCAGGGGTTCAAGGAATCATCTTAAGAGAAGAAACTTCACAGTTCAAATCTTCTATCCAAAGATGCAGGTGCTCTGAAGGACCCAAGAAACTTCAGAGAAATTTTTTCTACTTATAGAGGGGCAGCCAAATGACCCAGGGGTGTTATGTGAAGGGCACAGCACATGTCACCCTTGGGCTAAAATTGGTTGCTTCACTTGTTGAGCTCATACGGCTTGAGAGGGGAAGTGGTTTTCACATTTATTTTTCCATCATGGAATGAATCAATGTTTCCCTGTCTCGTTGCCCTTGAGCTTTTGTTTTTTGTTGCTTTCTTCGTCTCGGGCAAAATATTGCCTCTTATGAGCCTTGACAAGCTCGGACGAAGTGGGCTATTTCTATCTCTGCTCCATGGTAAGTTTGACTCCAATGGGACTAAAATTTTCTGAGTACCCTAAGAGTTTATGCTTGTAATATTTGTTATCTATTTGGGGTTTGCTGTTCTTGAGGAAATGTGACGCTATATATTTGATTAGATTCTAAGTGTAAAGATAAATTTTTGTATCTAATCAAAGGCTTTTATTGAATCCCCGTATCATTTACAATGTGGTGTTGTGTTCATCATTTCTTAATGTATCCTATATATCATTTATCATAGCTAAGGTTATCTTAACTATTATAACCACAATATTCATCTAACATAACCACAATTGCCCTTGTTAATAAAAATATTTTCAATAAATACTAAGTCATGTTTTGCACGGACAGATTAACATTTGTCACTCTTCTAAACTTTTTACTCTTAAAATATTCTTGTCTTTAGCCTGGGTATGGTCAAAAAGTTCAGTCCTTTTTATTTTATTATGCCCAGTCGATCACGTTTTCTTTTGAGGTTTCTAAACTGGTGATTGGCTCTCCTTCGGGTGAGAGAATGTTCGAGGCACTACCAACCCCATCGCGATCCGATTCGTCACGTCTGATATAAATGCCCCTCTTTTTTTTTTTATGATGACCTGACACATGCCTTTTCTGATCACGACGTCACATAGGCCTTTTGCCTTTCTATTGCGATCCTCAGCGTCTGCTGAGCTACCAACGTCCTAATCTGACGACCGTCTTGCGTTTTTCAAACCCTAAACCTTTCGTCTCCTCTTTAAACCTCGTCCTTCCTTTTTCCTTCTCTAGAGCTCTCTTCCTGTTGCTGTCTTCAACCAGTCCTTGTGCTCGCCGTTCCACGACGATCCCCTTTCTTGTCTTCAGTAAGTAATCCATTATTGCTCTAGCCCATACCTTTATCCATGGCTGAAGCTGAAGAAGCAATTGCTCCTTGGTATGTCCATATGTCTTCTATCTTTGATAAGAATGCAAGAGTATCCATCCGTCGCCAATATGAAATTCCTAAGGAATATAAAATCATACTCCCAACACCGAATGATCGACCTCATCATCCCCCTGATAACTGCGTGACTTTTTTCAGGGACCAGTTGATAGGGGGCTTAAGGTTCCCCATTCCTCCTTTCTTAATTGAAATAAGTCAATATTTTGATATTCCTTTGCAACAATTTGCTCCAAATGCATTTCGTTATCTATGCGGTACTTATATGTTGTTTCGTCTACGAGATATTCCTCCTATTCCTCAAAATTTCTTCATGTTTTCCTACCCCAAGCTTTCGGAACCCGGTGTCTTCTTATTCCAGTCGAGAACTAAAATGGTCCTCTTTGAAGATATGTCATCGTCTCTTAAAGCCTGGAAATCTCATTTTTTCTTTTTAAAGTTTCCGGGACCTATTCCTTGGTCTCATGCTTGGAAATCTTTCTTGCCTCCCTTACCCGATGTTAGAGAGTTTCATCTCCTTCCTACTTTTCCTATTTATTGTGAGAAGTTATTAGGTCACCGGCTCTCGATCCCGAGATGGTTGAAGGTCGAGCTTCTATACCTATTTGGTTTAAGCCCCGTCAAACCCGATACTCACATTTCCTTAGGTAACGTCTTGTTCCTTACTTTTTGCTTATAACTGCCTAAATTATTTCTCTGTTCTATACAGTGGAGAGTTTTTATGATGCTTTGATTGACGAAGAAATACGCGTGGAAGAAGAATTGCTTCGAGCCAAGGAGGCCGAATTTCTGGCCGCTATCGCCCCTCCACCGTCAATTGAAGAGCCGGCTCTCTTAGCCGAAATACCTAGCTCTTCTGGGCTTCATGAGACTCCAGGAGGTTCTTCTAGGGATCCTGCTGCGCAGATCCTTCCTGATCCTGCTCCCGCTATTACATCTCCCGCAGTTGTCACTGTCTCCCCATCTGCCTCTATTCCTCTTATTGAGCTTACATCCCCTGGTAGCTCTGATAAACCCCTAACTAAGATTTCTGCGGGCAAGAGTCCGGGACGCAAGCTAACCAGGGCTCCTCCTCCAAAGAGGAGGCTCATTCTCTCTGCTGAGGAGCTAACTTCGGCAGATTTTGTGTCACCTGATCTTCTTTCCGATGAGCCCACATTAGCAGAACTTTATCCTTCCTTGAATTTTCCCACCTCTCCTTTTCCTAAAACTAGTACTTCTTATGACGTTTCTTTTACTTTTCCTTTGTCTATTCCGACTTCAGGATCTCTACCCTCTCCGCCTTCTTCTTACTTGGTTTTTGCTCCACCATCTATCCCTACTTCTTCCTTCTCAGCTGGCTCTTCTGCCATTCCTGTTCTCCCCATATTGCTGGGGGGGTTCTTTTGCTAGTTCTTGGGATGAGGTTCGTCCCCTTTTCGAGGGACTTTCCATTCCTGAAGCAATTGACCGCTTTTCTCACAAAGAGAATAAGGTATGCTTATATACTCCTGCCTTCTGTTTTTGAGATATTATCTCACAGTTTTGAATATGCTCCCAGCGGTGGCTCGAGAACATGGGTTTCTCCCGACTATTACACATCTCATACACTGAGAACGAAAAGTTGAAATCGGAGAACAAAGGGTTGCGACAGCAAGTTACCGAACTGTCTTCTGCTGAGTTTTCTGCGGCCGCCAAGAAGCAATTTGAAACTCAAATTGAGAGTCTTGAGGCCCGATTCAAATTGGTTACGGACCTTAATCAAGAGCTGACCTCAAAACTTGGCGAACTCAAAGAGAATTATGAAGCAGAATTGAGCGAAAAGTTGAAGGCCTTGCAACTAAAAGAAAATGAGGTGGCATCTCTAACCAATTCCCTTGATTTGACAAAAACCAAAGTCGCTGCTAGGGAGAATGAACTGAAAACCTCTCAGATGGCGTTAGTGGTTTATAAGGAGCACGAAGATGTTCGGTACAAATAATGAGCCACCGCCATGATCGAGTCTACTGAGTTCAACCGGCCGATTGTGAGATCCATCTTGTCTGCTTTTACGGCAGGGGCCAAAGGAGCAATTCGACAATTGGAAGAGGAGGGCTACTTAGCGCGCGTTCCTCCTCTCAATTTCCTAAATCGTCGCAGACTCATTGAAGAAAGACCTCCTGATTTGTACCCAAAACTAACTCTAACATAATTTTCGGTTATTGTAGAGAAGGGGGATCGAGACTTTGCCATGATCCTCCAGCAAACTTATGTGTTTCTGAATGGTATCTCTGGATTGCTAACCTTACTTTATCTTTGGATAATTTGTCGGTTTCATGTAAATGTACCAAATGTCACTTGGCTTCTCAATGCTCAATCTCCCCCTATGACTCACTCTTCAGTAACCCGGTCGATATATAAGTACCGTTCGATATTTCGATCGGACTTCCGATATCGATCGATTTATCTTAATCGACCGATTCTCCCCATTCTTCATTGACCCGGTCGATATATGTATAAGCATTGGTAGGTATCGTCCGATATTTCGAAGATACTCCCAATTATCGGTCGATTTATTAGGATGGTTCAATTTAACCAGGTTGCTCCCATTAATTAATGTTCGAGGCTTGACCCGTGCTTTGAACCTATATTTATAGTACTAGTTTTTGCTTTGTCCTCATCAAGTCTCTTCAAGAATTATTTCTAGGGAAATTTTACGTCTTTTCCGAGGTAGTTTATTTGACTTTATCTTTTTCCCTTGATTTTATTCTATGATATTATTACCTTCTATGACGATTGACCTTCTGAGCACCTTTTTCCCCCTTTCGCTGTTTCATCTTAAGGGTTTTAGCTCAAGGCAAAATGAAAGATAAGGGCTTACGAGGTTTTCTCTTTTCTCTTGTTTTTCTTCATCTTTCGTCTTCTTCCTTGATTCCTTTTTCTGTGATTGCTTCTCCCTATAGTGATTTCTTCTCCCGCGTGGTTTCTCTCATGCTCTTCTGACCTCATCGATACAGAAGAAGTAGACTTACAGACAACTTATGGTTTTCCCTCCTATATCATTTGTCCTGCTTCTCATGAAGGTCCACATCTTCCCCCCCCTAGGATGCATTTCCATATTCAGGGACCAAGTCTTACAAGGTTTTAGATTTCCCCTTCATCCTTTTTTCTGTAATGTCAGCCGTTATTTTGATATCCCGCTAAACCAACTTGTTCCTCAATCTTTTTCTATTCTAATGGGTTTCATTGGGGAATCGAAACTGTTGGATTTCCCCTTGTCTCCCCATCTTTTTCATCACTTCTTCATTCCTCGCCGAGTAGATGCGGGCGTTTTTAAATTTCAGTCTAGTCCTAAGGCCATTCTATTTAACCACATTCCTCCTCAAGGCGAATGGTATCGTAAATTTTTCTATATGCGTCAACCTTCTCCACCTCCGTTTCCTATTCATTGGATACATGATCTGCCTCCGCTTCCTGACACTCAAGGTCTCCTCAATGATCCCTCTGTTGCCTCTGCCTTACCTAAACTGCGGGGAGCGAAATTCAGTTTGCCACAGCTAATTGAAGAGGGCTTAATGTTTCCCTTCGGGATAGGCAACATTAACACTCCTTTGGATAGTTCCTTTGGTGAGTGTAATTATTTTACTTCGCCTTTGCTAATTAGTATATCTCTATAATAATGATGTTTATCCTCTGTTTTTTAGCCGATGCTATTCTTCCGGCTTTTATGTACAGGAATTCTGCTATGACCAAGTCCTTTATCAATAATCTTGGAGAACAATGGTTGTTGGCTCGCCGATCCGATCTCAATCCCTCTACCTTGGGCTTGCTTTCCGAAGAAGAACGACAAGCAGAGGGTGCCGCACTCATGGAAGAGGAAGAAGAAGAGCCTTTTGTTACTTTAGTTAAAAAGCCAAATCTTACCAAGGATTCTCCCTTTGGTGATTTCTTTGGTACTTTCGTGCAAACTCCTCTTGTTCCAGCACCTATTTCTTTTAAGAAAGGTAAGGCACCGATGACGCCCACCAATATCATCTCCAATCCTGCTCTTCGAATGATGAGGCCCGGTCTGCTTATTTCTTCTTCTTCTATTGTTTCAGCTTCTTCTGCTTCTGCCTCTGAGATGGCCGCTATTTCTCCTGTGCCTTCTACATCCTTGGCATTGGCCTTGCCACCATTGGCTTATGAGCCTCGAGCAAAACGAACACCTTGCCGGAGATCTTCTCCCATTGTCAGCCCTTCAGCCGTTAGTGTTTCCACAATTGCAACAACCCTTCCTACACTACTACCTTCTATTCCCTCTAGTTCCTATTCTGCTCCTCCTGTTTTTACTGTCCCTTTTCCTTCCATTACCTCCTCTTCTTCTCCATCTTCGGCTTCCTCTAATCCCCCTCCTTTATTTAGAGTGGCTGCGGGCTTACCTTCTCAATTGGGACAACCTTCTAGTCCTCCTGGCTATGACACTTTGCAACTGCAAGGTTTATTGGCTGAATCTTGGTCGCAGGGTTATGAACAATTACGAGGCCTTAGTCTCCCCCATCGAGCGGATCGCCATAGTTGTCAAGCAGTGGCTGTAAGCATTCCTAGTTATGCGTTTATTAGCTTTGTAACTTTATCTTTAACCTACATTATCCTTTTATTTAGTTTCTAGCCACAAGTCTGCATATTGATCAGCTGCTCACAGCTAAAGATCACGAGAACACTAAGTTGAAAGCTCAACTAGAGACATTGAAGGCTGCTTCGCCCTCTTCTAGTAGTGATAGGGCTTAGTTGCAAGAGCAGGTGGCCTTGCAAAATCAACAATTGGGAACCCTGAAGCAAGAATTGGAGGAATGTTAACAAATGTTGAAAGACAAAGAGCTTGCTAGGAAGACGTTAGAATTACAGGTGGAGAGGTTACACTCTGGTCTTCGACTAGAGATTGCTTTGAAAGAGAAAGCTCTTTTAGATGCTTCTCAAAAAAGCCTTATTTTAGAGAAATTAGAGAAGCTCCATAATGACTGTCTTTATGACCAAGCTCAGGACTTAGCCTCTCATGATTTCACTCTCCTACAGGAACAAGAGCAACGGAAAGCTCAAGAGATTGAATTGTCATCGCTTCAAAAGGAATTGGAGCAGCTTAGATCAGAGAAGAATGCTCTGACAACTCAGAACGCCAAGCTACAAGCTGATTTTCAAAGTTATAAGAAGAAGGAAAAGAGTCGGTGGGAAGAATGGCGGCAAGCTTACTTATAGTCCCCAGTATTTGCCCGGGAATTTGTTCACAGGATAGTGGGTGCGTTAAATCATTCCGTATCAGGAGTTCTCTAACAGTTAAAAGAGGGTGGATATCTACCCAGGGAACCTCCCTTTTTTTTTATAAATTGTCGCAGGCTTAATGAAGAACTACCCTCAGATTTGAAAGGCCCTTTCCCAAATGTTTAAGGAAATTATTCATAAGAACTTGTAAAGTAAGAACTGACAGTAGGAAAAAATGCAGTTGATACTGAGTAATTAAGTACTTGCAAGGTGTAAGAAAACTTTGACACTTACTTGCTTCTCCTTTATGCTAGTTTAAGAATACTCCTTCTTGACATGCTTTTGATTGCTAAATATAAACTTTATCAGAAAATCCCTTGTTCATCTTTCAGAGTTAAGCCTTGTCTTGATGGATTCTTCCTTAAGTAACATCCGGTATGCTTTGTATCTCCCCGAGGATGAATGATCTTAATTGAGACTAGATACGGAATTATTGATCTTCAGGCTGAATATAATATCCCAGCCAGATTTTGAATAAAGACTTTCATATATCTGGACTCCCGTATAGAATCCCTTCTCAATTCCTGCTTAATTGGGCTTCGAAGCCAGGAGATTCTCTGATTATTTATGTCTTGCACGGGTTTAGAATCTTTGATCTCTTTTGTGAAGACTCATCTGATGTACTTCATATAATTTCCCGATGGTTCTGCTTCATATTGGTTTATAGTCTCCGGTTTCTCTATGAAGGTCCGTCCGAGTTGCTTCATAGGATTTTGCCGATCGACTTTGGTTTATAGTCTCCGAGTCTACCTATGAAGTCCCATACGGGTTACTTCATAGGTTTTCTTGATCGACTTTGGTTTATAGTCTCCGAGTCTTCCTATGAAGGCCCGACCGGGTTACTTCATAGGATTTTCTCGATTGACTTTGATCTGTCTTGGTTTATAGTCTCCGGTTTTTCCTATGAAGGCCCGCCGGGTTACTTCATAGGATTTTCTCGATCGACTTTGGTTTATCTTGGTTTATAGTCTCCGGTTTTTCCTATGAAGGCCCGCCGGGTTACTTCATAGAATCTTCCCGATCGACTTTGGTTTATAGTCTCCGAGTCTTCCTATGAAGGCCTGACCGGGTTACTTCATAGGGTTTTCTTGATCGACTTTGATCTGCCTTGGTTTATAGTCTCCGGTTTTTCCTATGAAGGCCCGCCGGGTTACTTCATAGAATCTTCCCAATCGACTTTAGTTTATAGTCTCCGAGTCTACCTATGAAGTCCCATACGGGTTACTTCATAGGATTTTCTCGATCGACTTTGGTTTATAGTCTCCGAGTCTTCCTATGAAGGCCCGACTGGGTTACTTCATAGGATTTTCTCGATCGACTTTGATCTGTCTTGGTTTATAGTCTCCAGTTTTTCCTATGAAGGCCCGCCGGGTTACTTCATAGAATCTTCCCGATCGACTTTGGTTTATAGTCTCCGAGTCTACCTATGAAGTCCCATACGGGTTACTTCATAGGATTTTCTCGATCGACTTTGGTTTATAGTCTCCGAGTCTTCCTATGAAGGCCTGACCGGGTTACTTCATAGGGTTTTCTCGATCGACTTTGATCTGTCTTGGTTTATAGTCTCCAGTTTTTCCTATGAAGGCCCGCCGGGTTACTTCATAGAATCTTCCCGATCAACTTTAGTTTATAGTCTCCGAGTCTTCCTATGAAGGCCTGACCGGGTTACTTCATAGGGTTTTCTCGATCGACTTTGATCTTTCTTGGTTTATTGTCTCCGGTTTTTCCTATGAAGGCCCGCCGGGTTACTTCATAGAATCTTCCCGATCGACTTTGGTTTATAGTCTCCGGTTTTTCCTATGAAGGCCAAGCCGGGTTACTTCATAGAATCTTCCCGATCGACTTTGGTTTATAGTCTCTGTGTCTTCTTATGAAGGCCCGACCAGGTTACTTCATAGGGTTTTCTCAATCGACTTTGGTTTATATGAAAGTATAACACTTGGGCTAACCTCGTGTTGGCTTGTAATTCCCTGAGGGGAGCTGAATAGGTCTTTAGGATTTCCCCTTATTTTACTGCTTGAAAAATAGAAAAGAGGCTTCTCCTGCTACTTATTCAATTTGTATGAACCATATTTATTTCCTGTGTCGGTATTTATCTTGCTTGACTTTCACCAAAGAAATAAAGTACATAAACTGTAAGTATCTCAATTTGCCTGGGAATTCCAATAACTGTGAACATATTTAAAGTAATATGATCAAATCAGGCTCGATAAGGTTGCAAATGATTAGCGCTCCAAGGGCGTTCCAACATTCTTCCTTCGGCATCTTGGAGATAGTATGAGCCTGACACAAGCTTTTCTATCACTTTATAAGGCCCTCCCCATTGTGGTGCCAACTTGCTAACATCTCCCACAGGCTTAACTCGTTTCCATACCAAATTCCCTACTTGGAAGAATCTGGGGATGACCCTTTTGTTATAATTCTGTCTCATCCTTTGTCGATATGATATAAGACGAGTAGCAGCTTTACCCCTTATTTCCTCAATCAAGTCCAGCTCCATAAGTCGTCGGTCTCTATTATCTTCATCATACAATTGTCTTCTATCAGACTCTACTCCTACCTCAATGGGGATTACTGCTTCTCCTCCATAGACTAACTGGAAAGGAGTGATTCCTGTAGCTTCACGAGGAGTAGTACGATATGCCCAGAGAACACTGGGTAACTCGTCTACCCAGCTACCTCCGACATGATCTAGCTTAGTTTTCAGTCCTCTAATAATCTCTCTATTAGTTACTTCTGCTTGGCCATTGCTCTGCGGGTAAGCTACAGAGGTGAAAGCCTGGGTAATCCCATAACTCTGACACCAGTCTAGGATTCTATCGCCTTGAAACTGCCTTCCATTATCAGAGACTAATTTATGAGGATGTCGAACCTGCAGATTATATTTTTCCATAAGAATTTAATAACTGCATCTTCTGTAATCCTAGCAAGTGGTTCTGCTTCCACCCATTTAGAAAAATAATCCACGGCCACCAACAGGAACCTCCTCTGTGCAGCAGCCATAGGAAATGGACCCACTATGTCCATATCCCATTAATCAAAGGGACACGAGACTATAGAGGTTCTTAATAACTGGGTAGGGTGATGTAATATATTCTGATGCTTTTGACAAGAAATACAAGTTCTTACCAGTTTAGCGGCATCTTCATGTAGAGTGGGCCAGAAATATCCCGCTAAGAGGATTTTACGAGCCAAAGATCTCCCTCCTATATGACTACCACAAGAGCCTTGATGCACCTCCTGTAAAATAAATTGTGTGTCTTCTGTGCCTACACACTTGAGCAAAGGTCTGGAAAAAGTCCTTTTTATATAATTGCTCCCCCACCATAGTATATTGAGCAGCTCGTTTCTTAAATACCCTGGCTTGTTCTGTATCTCTCGGAAGAAGACCTTGCTGTAAATATAATATAATTTGAGCTCGCCAATCACCCTGAATTTCTATATCAGTCTGTCTTTCAATACAGGAAATTAACAGGGTCTGTTCCACTGGTCGATCAAGACTCCATGGCACTACAGCAGAGGCTAATTTAGCTAATTCATCTGCCACCTGATTCTCCGATCAAGGAATTTTTTGTATGCTCACATCTTGAAATTGAGATTTCAACTTATCGAATGCCTCAGCATATAACTTGAGCCTGTCATTATTAATTTCAAAATTACCTGATAATTGTTGAGCTGCTAGCTGAGAATCAGAATATATAAGGACTCGAGCTGCTCCTACATGCCGAGCAGCCTGTAAACCAGTTATTAGAGCTTCATATTCAGCCTCATTGTTGGTAGCTTTGTAATTTAATCTAATGGAGAGTTGAAGTCTGTCTTCTCTTGGGGATATAAGAAGAATACCAATTCCACTGCCTTGTCTAGTTGCAGAGCCATCCACATAAACTTTCCAGGTATCTTCTTCTTCTGGGCCTCGAGCCTCTATGATGAAATCTGCTAGAGCTTGTGCCTTGATGGCAGAGCGGGGTTGGTATTGGATGTCATATTCCCCAAGCTCAGTTGTCCATTTGACTAACCGTCCTGATGCTTCTGGGTTGAGCAATACCCGTCCAAGAGTGCTATTGGTTAAGACAACAATCTCATGTGCTAAGAAATATAGGCGCAACCTCCGAGCAGTCAATATTAGAGCATAAGCCAATTTTTCTAGTGTAGTGTATCTACACTCAGCTCCTTTTAATAAATGACTAGAAAAATATACAGGTTGTTGCTCTTTTCCTTCCTGTCTGACTAATACAGAGCCTATGGCGTTTTCATTAGCCGACAAATATACCCACAGAGTCTCTCCTGCTATAGGTTTAGCCAACACAGGGAGGGTAGCCAAATAATCTTTCAATTCTTGGAAAGCCTTATCACATTCCTCATTCCATTGAAACTTATTAGCTTTTCTGAGTATTTTAAAGAAATGGAAACTACGATCGGTTGATCTAGAAATAAATCTAGACAAGGCTGTGATTCGGCCTGTCAATCTTTGAGCTTCCCTCAGGTTGCGGGGTGGCTCCATGCTCTGCAATGCCTTGACCTTGCTCGGGTTGGCCTCTATCCCCCGTTCGGAGACCATATATCCCAGGAATTTTCCTCCCTTCGCGCCGAACAAGCATTTGCTTGGGTTCAACTTGAGCCCATACTGTCTTAATGTCTTGCAAGTCTCCTCTATATCCCTGCACAGATCAGCAGCTTGAAGAGACTTAATTAAGATGTCATCAACATATACTTCCATATTCCTACCAATCTGCTTCTGAAAGACTTTATTCATAAGCCTTTGATAGGTTGCTCCTGCATTCTTTAGTCCAAAGGGCATAACATTATAACAATAAGTGCCTTCAGATGTTATAAAACTAACCTTTTCTTGATCCTCTTTGGCTAAGGGGACTTGATGATAACCTTGATATGCATCCAGCATGGAAATATACTCGCATCCGGCAGTAGAATCAACCAGTTGATCAATCCTGGGTAAGGGATAGTAATCCTTCGGGCAAGCTTTGTTGAGTTCTCGAAAGTCAATGCACACTCGCCATTTATTCCCAGGTTTAGAGACTAACACCACATTAGCCAACCAGCTTGGGAATTGCACTTCCCTAATGTATCCGGCCTCCATAAGCTTGGTTATTTCTTCCTTGATAATCTGATTTTGCTCCATGCTGAAACTCCTCTTCCTTTGCATGACCGGGCGGGCATCCGGAAAGACATGCAAGGAATGTTCCATGACAGTAGGAGAAATGCCCGAAACTTCTTTGGGAGTCCAGGAAAATACATCATTATTCTTCTTCAAACATTGCACCAACTCAGCTTTAAGATCAGGATCAAGATCGGCTGCAACGTAGGTGGTAGCTTCTGGCCGCCCAGTTTGGATTTGAACTTCTTCCTTCTCTTCATAAACCAGGACAGGCTGCTTTTCGCGAATGGCATTAACTTCCATTCTTTGAATCTTCCGAGCGGTGTTGGTCTCAGTTCGAATGATTTCTACGTAATATTTTCGGGCTGTCTTTTGATCGCCCCGTACTTCTCCGACCTGATCCTCCACGGGAAACTTAATCTTCTGATAGAAAGTAGAAACGACCGCCCTGAACTCATTCAGGGCGGGCCGACCCAATATCACATTATAAGAAGATGGAGCATCTACCACCATAAAATAAGATCTCCTGATTCTTATCAGGGGTTCCTCCCCCAGATAAATGGCCAACTTTATTTGCCCCAGAGGTTGCACTTCATTGCCTGTGAATCCATACAGAGGAGTTGCAATCGGTTGAAGTTCCATTGGATCAATTTGCAGCTGATCAAAAGCCTTTTTGAATATAATGTTGACTGAGCTGCCAGTGTCTATGAAGGTACGAGCGATGACGTAGTTGGCTATCACAACTTTGATGATCAATGCGTCGTCATGAGGTATTTCTACCCCCTCTAGATCTTTGGGCCCAAAACTTATTTCAGGACCGGCTGCTCGTTCCATGCTGCATCCTACTGCATGAATCTCCAATCTTCGGGCATGTGCTTTTCTGGCTCTGTTAGAATCCCCATCAGTGGGTCCGCCCGTAATCATGTTAATATTACCCCGAGCATCATTGTTTCTATTCTCTTCCTGATGAGTCATCGTGGTTACGGAAGGTGCTTTATCTGATACTTGGCTGGTACCAGCTGGGACCGGTATTGCTTCTTGCCGGGTTCCATCCGGGTGATATTTCGGTTTGAGCGGACTTTGCTGCCTGGGGTACTGTTGCCTGTAATAGTTCTGCCTCTAATAGCGCTCTTTATTGACTCGTCTATTTCTCAAAACAAAATAGTCATCAGAGTGATGACTGCTAGTTTTATGATAAGTACACCATCTCCTTGGTGCCTCCGGCTGCATCTCTACATGCTGTACAGCTTGTGGACGATAATCTGGTTGCCGATGAGGTGGATGAGTGGTTCTAGGTCCTCTCGGTGGGGGTACCGGGGTCGGAGCCTTCTCCTTCGCATGAGTAGGAGAAGAGGGAACACCTGTTGGTGCAATTGACCTAGGTTTTGATCGGTACGATCATAGTTTTGATGTGTGTGTCAAAGAGTTTAAGTTAGGTTCATCCTTATATTTGATATGTGTATTTGAGTTGTGCAGGTTCGCAAGATACACATGCGACTCAGGTTGATGGCTTCGGGTCCAGTGAAGGATGAAGCATCCGAGGGACCGTGGACAAGGCAGCGAGGACAAGGGCCGAGGGAAGCAATTTTGAGGCATACGCGAATGATGGCATTGGGGACGAGCCGTAGGCTTGAATGCATCCGAGGGACGAGAGCCAAAAAAGTATGCTTGAAGGTTCTGTTAAAGCTGCAAAGGAAGCGTCAAAAGAGTCGTAAGGGTGAGGGTACGAGTGCACGAGAGATTGTACTCGGAGTAAAAACATAAATTCTAGGATTTACTGTAGCAGTACTGTAGTAGTTGACTGCATGCTTTAGCAGTTGACTGGTGCAGTCGACTGCGCAGTCGACTGGGCGCGAACAGAATGGTTCTGTTCGCGCCCAGTCGGTGTAGATCAGTCGACTGCAAGTTTTAGCAGTCTACTGCACCAGTCGACTGCTAGTTTTAGCAGTCGACTGGTATATGACCGTTGGTGCTGGAAAGTAGCCGTTGGCTACCTCCAACGGTAACACCAGTCGACTGCATGTTTTAGCAGTCTACTGGTGCCGAGATGAGTTGATATAATGATCAACTCTCTCCTCTTATTTAAGGGAAGCTTTGGGGCTTGAGGAGGTTACTCATGCTTATTGAATAACTCCTTGTCATTGCCCAAAAGCTTCCAAGCCTACTCTCTTCCTCCTAAACCTAAGTTCATCATTGTAAAGAGGAAGAGATCCTTTGTGAGAGGTTTGCTCCACCGAGAAGGAGAAAGCTCTAGCGGGAGATTGCCGGGGACTGATCCACCGAAGGATCAAGGGCTCGTCCACCTCAAGGACACGCCGTGGAGTAGGAGCAAGCAATCTCCGAACCACGTAAAAGAATTGTGTTAGCGTTTGTGTTCTTACTCTTGCTTTCTTGTTTTAGTTTCATTTCCGCTTGCGCAAACTAACCGTGTAGAGAAGAAATAGAAGTTGAGGGTGACCTAGCTATCCAACCCCCCTTCTTGCCGGCCACCGATCCCCTACAAGTGGTATCAGAGCAAGGACGCCCTTCAACGGACTAATCGCCAAGAAGAGCACTTCATCAAAATGGCCGGCTCAAACATTCATCCACCCAAATTCGAAGGGGACTTCTCTTGGTGGAAGAAGAGAATGGAGGTATTCTTCGAAATCGATTTTGATATTATGCTAATCATGGAAAATGGTTTCGAAGTGCCTAGGGATCAAGACAATAAGATACTTGAGAAAACAAGGTGGAGCAAGAAGCAAAGAGAAGAACATTTAGCGAATTCAAAAGCCATCCATCATCTACTAAATGTTCTTCCCCAACAAGAAGTAACAAGGGTGGGAACCTACTCAAGCGCCAAGGAATTATGGGAAAAGCTAGTGGAGCTTCATGAAGGCACATCGGAGGCAAAATTGGCAAGAAGAGATCTTCTCCGAACTCAACTCAACAATGTAAAGCTTGAGAAGGGAGATAAGGTATCTACACTTCATGCTAAAATTAAAGAAATTTTAAGTGGACTAACAAGTGTAGGTGAGAAACTCTCCAACCGAGACATCATAATGAAAGCCATCAATGCCTTCCCAAGAAACTCGACATGGAGCTCTATTGTAGATTCATTCTACATTTCAAAGGATCTAGAGAAGAGCTCTCTAGATGAATTCTTCTCAACAATGGAGCTTCACGAAACAAGGGTTGAAGGATTAGAAGGAGAAGCAAATAGATCAAGAGGAGTAGCCCTTGTGGCAAATAAGGGAAAGGGTAAGAAGAAGAAGTCTTCATCCCCACCATCCTCCGACTCCGAAGAATCAAGTGCCTCAATGGATAGTGATCAAGAGGCATATATGGTAAGGAAGATGAGAAAAGCATTTAAATCCTTTTCTTCTAACAAATCACATGCTAGGAGAAGTTCAAGGGGCAAGAGTAGAAGAAGAAAGATCAAATGCTACAATTGTCAAGGAGAGGGATATATGAGAGATGATTGCCCTCTCTTGAAGAAGAAGGAAGGGAAGAAGAAGGAGGAGAAGAAGACAAAAGAAAAGGGGAAGAAGGCTCAAAACCTAAAATCAACATGGGATGATCCTTCATCATCATCGGAGGAAGAAGAGCACCATGTAGTAAATTTTGCTTTAATGGGAATTGATGATGTAGCCTCCACCTCATCCGAGCAAGAAGAAGGAAGGAGCTCAAGCGAAAATGAAGAGGGGAGCACAAGTGAAGGGGGAGGTCAAACTTCGGATTCGGACTTCTCGGTAAGTGAGGTACATAATCTTCCTCCCCATATTTTAATTAAAATTATTTCAAGCACAAATGATGATTTGTTTAAGGCAAAAAGAAAGAACAAATCTTTGAGAAATGACATTTGCATGCTTAAAGAAAAATTAGAATCCATGCCTATTAGGGATGATGATTTGCATGCTTCCTCTACAAGTTCAAATGATTCATGTTTAGAAGAGGAAAATAGGAAATTAAGGGAAAAGGTAGAATACCTCACCATAGCCCTTAGAAAATTTGAAATTGGCTCAAATACCTTAAACATGATTATTGGGAGCCAAAGGGCAAGTTTTAAGAAAAATGGGCTAGGATACAATGAACCCAATAATGAAAAGACTTATCATTGTCTACTTGCTAGGGGGAAATCAAAGACAAAGACCATATATAGGAAATGGATCCCTAAGGAGTACTTGGTCAACCCAATTAGAGAGAACTTCTATTGGGTGCCAAAATCAATCCTCAAGGGTTAGAGGATTTTAGATCAAGTCAACCATAGAAATCATAATTCCAATTTTTTGGTTGACTTGAGACCTTAAGGGGGAGCACTTAGCCTTGATAGAAATTCATGATAAAAAGGGCTAAGTGGAGATTACCTTTATCTCACAATGACTTGCATTATTTTCTAACAATAAATGTGAGATACTAGGATGATACAAATAATTCACATATGCTTATGACATTTTGATGAGTTATGAAATGTATCAATTTTTAGTGATCATAGGTCAACTATGGGGAAAGCAAACGTTTAATTAATGGACATCTTGCCCATAGATCATAGTTGGACATTTCAAATGTTTTGAAAACAATTCTATGTTTTATTTACTGTGGTTTAGCTATTTTGAAACATATGATTGCAAAACAAGGTTTCAAATTGATACAAACTTGATTGATTTTTAAAGTGTTTGAGTTTTTATCAAAACTTCAAAAATATGATGAATTTTTATGGAAACATATTTTTCCTTGTTAAAGAACATTATAATAAATATGTGTTCAAACTTTCATGATTTTTTGAATTTTCTATAATTTTTTATGCATTTCTGAAGTTGGCTTCAAAATATTGAAATTTGGTTTTGGTATGTGCCAGTCGACTGCGACAGTTAGCAGTCGACTGGTAGTTGTTTCCCAGCACATTCAAGAGCTGGTTTTGGGTATTTTTAAGTACACATTGATACCATAGTATGTATACATGTTTGGTACAATTTTTGATGGTGTCAAAGGGGGAGAAATGTAAAGGTTTAAGTTAAAAAACCTAACTATGTGCAAAACTTGAAAATTATGGTTGAGAGCATATGTTAAGGGGGAGCTTGGGTATTATTCTTTGCTTCTAATTTTCATGTTGATATTTATGCCTAACTTAAACATATTTCCACACATCAAAAAGGGGGAGATTGTTGGTGCAATCGACCTAGGTTTTGATCGGTACGATCATAGTTTTGATGTGTGTGTCAAAGAGTTTAAGTTAGGTTCATCCTTATATTTGATATGTGTATTTGAGTTGTGCAGGTTCGCAAGATACACATGCGACTCAGGTTGATGGCTTCGGGTCCGGTGAAGGATGAAGCATCCGAGGGACCGTGGACAAGGCAGCGAGGACAAGGGCCGAGGGAAGCAATTTCGAGGCATACGCGAAGGATGGCATTGGGGACGAGCCGCAGGCTTGAATGCATCCGAGGGACGAGAGCCAAAGAAAGTATGCTTGAAGGTTCTGTTAAAGCTGTAAAGGAAGCGTCAAAAGAGTCGTAAGGGTGAGGGTACGAGTGCACGAGAGATTGTACTCGGAGTAAAAACATAAATTCTAGGGTTTACTGTAGCAGTACTGTAGCAGTCGACTGCATGTTTTAGCAGTCGACTGCGCAGTCGACTGGGTGCGAACAGAATGGTTCTGTTCGTTCGTTCAGTGTGGATCAGTCGACTGCAAGTTTTAGCAGTCGACTGCACCAGTCGACTGGTAAATGACCGTTGGTATACTGTTGGTGCTGCGAAGTAGCCGTTGGCTACCTCCAGCGGTAACACCAGTCGATTGATGTTTTTGCCAGTTGATATGATGATCAACTCTCTCCTCTTATTTAAGGGAAGCTTTGGGGCTTGAAGGAGGTTACTCATGCTTATTGAATAACTCCTTGTCATTGCCCAAAAGCTTCCAAGCCTACTCTCTTCCTCCTAAACCTAAGTTCATCATTGTAAAGAGGAAGAGATCCTTTGTGAGAGGTTTGCTCCATCGAGAAGGAGAAAGCTCTAGCCGGAGATTGCCGGGGACTGAGCCACCGAAGGATCAAGGGCTCGTCCACCTCAAGGACACGCCGTGGAGTAGGAACAAGCAATCTCCGAACCACGTAAAAGAATCGTGTTAGCGTTTGTGTTCTTACTCTTGCTTTCTTGTTTTAGTTTCATTTCCGCTTGCGCAAACTAACCGTGTAGAGAAGAAATCGAAGTTGGGGGTGACCTAGCTATCCAACCCCGCTTCTAGCCGGCCACCGATCCCCTACAACACCTTCTTTCCTACGAGCAGCTTGGGCTTCTTCTACGTTAATGAACTCAGTGGCACGTTCAATCAGGGAATCAAAATTAACAGGAGGATTTCTCACCAAATCTTTAAAGAAATCATTATCATTTAGACCCTGAGAGAAAGCACTTACTAATATTTCAGTAGTAGCATTAGGTACATCTATAGTTACCTGATTAAACCTTTTAATATATGCCCGGATGGATTCTTTAGACGCCTGCATTATTGAAAATAGGCTCCATGGGGTCTTATGATACCTTTTGTTGCTGGAGAAATGATGCAGAAAGACTTTCTTGAAATCTTTAAATTTTCGAATAGACTTTTCAGGTAATCTTTTGAACCAGCGCTGTGCTGCTCCCCCAAGAGTAGTGAGAAACATCCGACATTTCACCCCATCGGAGAATTGTTGCAACAAAGCTACATTCTCAAATTTCAACAAGTGATCTTCCGGATATGTGGTTCCGGTATATTCTCCAATTTGAAGATTCTAATATCGCTTAGGAAGTGGGTCATCTAATACACTTTGTGAGAATGGGGAGATGACCTTTTCTGGTGAACTATCACTGGTTATCATTTTAATCTTACGCTTCTCTCTGTCCGGCGCCTCACCAGAGGACTCTTGGAACACAGGCTTCTTACCTCCTGGATCCAAGGGAGTGCGAAGGAAGGCTCGTGGATGCCTGGTTGGAGAAATAGTAGATGGAGGAAAATACAAAGGTTCTTCTTCATCCATCTCCTTTCCTTTTCGATGCTCAGTAGTTGATATCACCGGATGATGAGCCGTCGGCAGAGTGGCCCCAGTATGAGCTTGCAGTTGTTGCTGTTGTTGTTGTAGGGCTTTCTGAACGTGAGAATTAATGAGGAGATCTAAATCTTCGCGGCTGATAGTAAGTAGGTTCGACTTCCCAGCCTCTTCCATCACGTAGTCTCAGATTCAGGCGAAAGTTCCCACAGACGGCGCCAAATTTGATCCTGTCTGAGAAGCTGACCGTGAAGGAGATCCGGAAGAAGGAAACCCACTGTAATGACGAAGACTAATGCCGGTGAAACCTCGACCTGAGAAACCCAAAGCGGATCGAAAGAAAAACCAGAATCACCGAAGGAAATCTGCTAAGTAGGAAGAAATCCCCGTCCAAATAGGAGAAAACCGAACTTTCAAGCTCCCGAAGCTCCCTGCGCACAAGAGACCAACCAACACTATCGTCAGTGACCTAAGACCGGGGTGGGAATCCCTGGCTATGCCCTCCGACGCTCAAGTTAGTGATCTCTCTTGATGTCGAGGAAGGAAGGAGAAAGAAGATGAACCGTAGCCAGAAAATTAGGGATGTGAACTTACCTAGCCAACGGAGAGGATTCCCCCTTTTATACCACTTCATATAACCTCTGTAGTCATGAAGTGGACCCCGTTTTGTTAGAGTTCGTTATGACATCAGCTGCGTACTTGGGGAAGATGATTTTTAAGGAATCTTTTTTGTACCCCAGATGTACCTTCTTTGTCGTTTAGCGCCTGCAAGACAAGCTGAAAGCATATTTCCCGCCAAAATATATATTCTCTATCATGAATTATTCTATTCGGTATATTCATGTATGATTCTTCTTCATGTGACTTCTGTTTGTATCTTTGTTGTGTTAAAAAATAACATTTTATTCAACATGTTTCTAAGGTATTCATTAAAGGAACTATGCGGGTTCTTTACTCGAAAGAACCCTCTTGACCGATATTGATCTATCTTTGCTTTGGAGTATGTATCGGTCGTTATTGGCATACCTTCATACGGCAAGCATTTATCGACCGATATTGGCCTATCTTCGTTCGGCAGGCATGTATCGACCGATATTGGTCTATCTTTGCTTCGGAGTATGTAGCGGTCGTTATTGGCTTACCTTTATACGGCAAGCATGTATCGATCGATATTGGCCTATCTTCATTCGACAGGCATGTATCGACCAATATTGGCCTACCTTCGTTTGGCAGGCATGTATCGACCGATATTGGCCTACCTTCGTTTGGCAGGCATGTATCAACCAATATTGGTCTATCTTTGCTTCGGAGTATGCAGCGGTCGTTATTGGCTTACCTTCATACGGCCAGCATGTATCGACCGATATTGGCCTATCTTCATTCAGCAGGCATGTATCGACCGATACTGGCCTACCTTCGTTCGGCAGGCATGTATCGACCGATATTGGCCTACCTTTATTCTGAAAGTATGTTTCGGCCGTTATTAGCCTTCCTCCTTTGACTCTTTCTCCCTTTTCTTTCCTTATCTGAAGACCCACAAAACCTAACCCATATCACATGCATACGATGCAATTTATGCTTTGAAAACATGATATTTGAAACGTGTGCTGAACATGCTAAAACATGGCATTTTAACATACAAAACATAGGAACCAAAAATAAATTGATCATGGCTATAACTGAAATGTCAATAAGCAAAGACTAAAGTGAAACATACTGAGCTAAACTAAAGCTGAGCTAGTACTGATTTTAAAATATAATCACCTAACTGATTGTGAATTTGAAAGCTATTATCATACTAGATAAAAATACATAATCATGCTGCTGATGAGCCCGACAACTGTACTTGCTATGCGCGCATCCCTAACTAGACCCGGGTTTGTAAGTCCCGAATTTAGTAGGGTTTACTAGGTTATCTAAACCTAGGAATGACTGTGGGAGCCCAATCCAATGGACATCTAGTCCAGTACAGTGCCACTGCTGAAAATAAAATACTAGATCATAAGCTAATTAGTTTATCTTGCTGATTCTAGGTTATCTGAACCTAGAGCTAGGTTATCTGAACCTAGAGGCGACTGTGGGAGCCCACCCATTGGACTGTAGTCCCATAAAATCCATAATAAAACTGAACATATACTAACTAAATGCTTCTATTGCATTCAGCTAGGCTATTAAAATGCCTAGGTTGCATTTTACCTGTGCTGAACATATTATCGAACACTTGGTGTGCGCTATTGCATAGCCTAAGTGTCAAAATTCATATGCTACTAAACTAAAGAAGGAAATCACACGAGAACTACTTATACTGCAGGTGAGGGGTTTCTTACTTCCTGCGCTAGATTTCCTTACGATCTGATTGCTAGATTTCCGGTGGAGAAGATCCCTTCGGCGATCTCCTTACGTCTACGTGTTCCTCTTATAGTGGAGAGCGTCCTCGTATCCAAGATGTCACCGGAAGAAGCCCTTGGGACCCTAGGGATGGAACCCTAGGCGTGCTTGTGGTTTGCGCCGAGAAGAGAAGAAGGAAAGGGAGAGGGCGGCGTGTGAGGGTTTTGGGAGAGGAAAGTTACGAATAAAATAATTAACTCCTCTCTTAATTGCCCTATTTATATTAAGTGGTAACTTCGGCCCAACTCTAACATAAATATAATTGATTTCCTTTCCTTTCAACACGGCCCTGCTGGGTTCACTTGGTTACTAGAGTTCAGCACAAGGCGTAGGACCCAATAGGTCTCGGGTTCAATTCTCGTGTAGGTTATTTTACGATTCTATTTATTTTTACTACTTCTGCTACTTTAAAAATTCTGTAAAAATATCCTAAAATTCCAAAAAAAATACTAGGATATTTATAAAAGTATTTCAAGAATTTTCGCGCGTTACAATCCCCCATACCTTATAAAAAGTTCATCCTCGAATTTAGAATAACTCTGGGTACTTCTGTCTCATACTAGCTTCTGTCTCCCAAGTTGCCTCTTCTGCTGTGTGATTTTGCCAAATAACTTTTACTAATGGTACCTCCTTGTTCCGCAATTTCTTAACTGCTCGGTCTATTATCTGAATAGGCCGACTGTCATAGCTGAGGTCTTCGCGGACTGGTACCGACTGGGGCTCAATCACCTGGGTGGCATCTGAGATATGCTTCTTCAGCATAGAGACATAAAATACATTATGGATGGCTGACATCTCCTGTGGTAGCTCTAGCTCATATGCTACCTTGCCAACTCTTCTAGTGATAAGGTATGGTCTCACATATCTGGGACTTAGTTTGCCCTTCTTCCCAAAACGCATTACTCCCTTCATGGGAGCCACTCTGAGGAATACTGAATCCCCAACTGAAAACTCTAATGGTCTGCGTCGTGCTTTTCTGGCGGCTCTAAGCTGTCTCTATCCTCTGGCGGATCTGCTGTATAGCTGCTGTGGTATCTGCTACTAGATCTGTCTGAAGTTCTAGTTCTTTCTGTTCACCACTCTTATACCAGCAGATTGGAGATCTACACCTCCGCCCATAGAGAGCCCTATAAGGTGCCATACCGATAGTGGCCTGATAGCTATTGTTGTATGCAAATTCTGCTAAACTCAGATATTTGCACCAACTTCCCTTGTAGTCTAGGGCACATGCGCGGAGCATATCTTCGAGTACCTGATTTACTCGCTCCGTTTGACCATCTGTCTGAGGATGGAAAGCTGTGCTAAATTTCAACTTAGTGCCCAATGCTGACTGTACACACTCCCAGAAGTGTGACGTGAATCGACTGTCTCTGTCTGAAATAATGGTCCGTGGGACTCCATGTAGTCTGACGATCTCCTTGAGATACAACTGAGCTAGCTGCTCCATGGAGTAGGATATCCTGATAGCTAAGAAGTGAGCTGATTTAGTCGATCTGTAGACTATTACCCAGATGGTATCAAAACCATTCGTAGTTCTGGGTAGTCCCACTATGAAATCCATAGAAATGTCTTCCCACTTCCATTCTGGGATCTGGATAGGCTGCAGAACTCCTCCTGGTCTCTGGTGTTCTGCCTTGACTCTCTGGTGGAACCCGGATGCATCGCATAAGGAGTCCTGTGAGCCTCGTCTAAGATCTTCCTCCGTAGTTCCTCCTAATCTGGAACACAGAGTCTGTCACCAAAATACAACACCCCACTATCGGACACTCTGAATTCTCTACTTTCTGATTCTGCTAACCCTTGCTTGATTTTCTGAATTTCAGGATCCTGCTCCTGAGCTGTCTGAATGTCACCAAGAAGGTTAGATGCTAATGTCATAGTAGAGAGCTGTCCCACTATAAGTTCGAGACCAAAATCTGTAATCTCTTTCTGTAGGGGCGGTGACATGGCTGCTAGGGATAGTAAGGTAGCATCGGACTTTCTGCTAAGTGCGTCTGCTACCTTATTAGCTTTTCCTGGGTGGTAGAGGATGTCTATGTCGTAATCTTTGACTAGCTCTAGCCATCTGCGCTGTCGTATATTCAGATCCTTCTGAGTGAAGAAGTACTTCAGACTCTGATGATCTATATACACTCTGCACTGAGCTCCATACAAGTAATGTCTCCAAATTTTGAGAGCGAACACTACTGCTGCAAGCTCAAGGTCATGAGTAGGGTAATTCTTCTCATATTCCTTGAGTTGTCTGGAGGCATAGGCGATCACCTTACCTTCTTGCATTAGTACTGCTCCTAGTCCCAACTTAGAGGCGTCACTGTAAATGTCAAAGCTATCTGTGTTGGCTGGTAGAGTCAAAATGGGAGCACTGGTCAATCTCCTCTTTAACTCGCTGAAGCTGTTCTCACAGTCCTCTGTCCACTGAAATTTTCTGTTCTTCCTAGTAAGAGCTGTCAGTGGGGAGGCTATTCTGGAGAAGTCCTCTACAAACTTTCTGTAATAACCTGCTAGTCCCAAAAAGCTCCTAATCTCACTGGCGTTCTTGGGTCTTTTCCAGTTACTCACAGCTTCTATTTTACTGGGGTCTACCATGATACCATCCTTTGAGATGATGTGATCCAGGAAGGACACCTGATCTAACCAAAATTCACATTTAGTGAACTTGGTGTACAGTTGGTTCTGCTGCAGGGTCTGCAATACTATTCTCAGGTGCTCTGCGTGTTCTTCCTGAGTTCCTGAATAGATAATAATGTCATCGATAAACACGATCACAAATCTATCTAGGTAGTCCCTGAATACTCTGTTCATGAAGTCCATGAAAGTAGTTAGAGCATTTGTCATGCCAAAGGGCATGACTACGAACGCGTAGTGTCCGTATCTAGTCCTGAATGCTGTCTTGGGTATATCCCCTTCTTTAACTTTCACCTGATGATAACTTGATCTGAGGTCTATCTTAGAGAACACTGCTACTCCCTTTAGCTGATCGAACAGGTCATCTATTCTGGGAAGAGGATATCTGTTCTAGATTGTGACTTGGTTCAATGCTCGGTAATCTATACACAGGCGCATGCTCCCGTCCTTCTTCTTCATGAACAATACAGGCGCTCCCCATGTTGAGTGACTAGGGCGTATGAAACCTTTGTCAAGCAGCTCCTGTAGTTGCTCCTGAAGTTCCTTCAGTTCTGCTGGAGCCATACGGTAAGGTGCTTTGGAGATAGGATTTGTACCAGGAATGAGCTCTATCTCAAATTCGATCTCCCTGTCTGGTGCTAGGCCTGGTAACTCTTCAGGGAAGACTGCTGGGTAGTCACGTACGACTCGGACCTCTGCTAGCTGTTGGTCCTCGTCCTGACTGGTATTGACTACATGCGCTAAAAATCCCGTGCATCCTGAATCTAACAATTTCTGTGCCTTCAGAGCTGAGAGAAATTTCTTCGCTTTTCTCTTTGGTTCTCCGCTATACTCAAATTGTACTTCTGTTTCAGGTTGGAATATGACTTTCTGTTTACGGCAGTCGATAGAGGCACCGTATCTGATTAAGAACTCCATTCCAAATATAACATCATAATCAGTCATATCTATTGGAACCCCAAGGTTGTTTTGGTATGATCAACAAGTTAAGGTAGGTCTTGTTTGTTTTAACCTTGTGTCTAAGTGTGCAGGAGCTTAGGAACACAGGAAGTCGAGCGGAAGATGCAGCTAGCGAGAAGGACGATCAGGGGCGAGTAAGAGTACACCGCCGGACGAGAAGGAAGCGTGCGGTGGTTCCAAGGACGAAAGTCGGGCGGAAGATTGCTCGGGAAGCAAGAGGCGCAACTAGCGAGAAGGGCAGTGCGTCAGGGACGAAGCTGGGATGAGTCGCCGACGAGAAGGAAACAGCGATTAGGGACGAGAAGTCGGAGGAAGCTTCGCTCGAGAAGGCCGGAAGTTGGGTTGGGTGACCCCTTTTCGGATGGCGAGATCACCAAGCGGCGGATCCAGTAGAAGACCGGACCGAGGCGGGTGAAGCAGGCGAGGTCTCGGATGCAAAAGTCAACGAGTTGACTTTTTGATCCGGCGCCGGGCGTCCGGGCGTCCGGCGCCGGGCGTGAAGTTGACGAGCGCATCTTCGCATTCGGGCGTTGGGGATAAAGTTTTATCCCCGCCGGAACCCTTCCAGGCGCCCGACCAAGGCTATAAATATAGCCTTGGTCCGAGCTTTGAATCATCTCAGAGATTTACATTCCAAACACTTGTGCGATTCTGTTCTAGTTTAGCTTCTGTCTTTTGTGCTTTCACTGCTGTAAGAGGCTTCTCCGCCTGAAGGAGATATTTTAGTGCACGTTCATTTCTTGGATTAACAACCTCCTTGGTTGTAACCAAGTCAAATTGTGAGCCTCTTCTTTCTGCTTTTTATTTACTGCTAATTTAATTTATGCAAGTGTTATGTTGAAAGTTCGAGAAGGGTCTTTTCTGTTTATTTTTTTAAGGCTATTCAACCCCCCCTTCTAGCCGGCCCAACGGTCCTACAAGTGGTATCAGAGCCGAGACGCTTCAGGAGGACTAACCGCCGAGATGGCCGGATCTAACATCCACCCACCAAAATTCGAGGGGGACTTTGCAAGCTGGAAGAAGCACATGGAGGTATTTTTCGGTACCGATTTTGATTTATTACTAACAATGGAACATGGTTTTGAAGCTCCCGAGGGCAAAGCGAAAAATCAATGGACAAAGAAAGAGCAGGCCGAGTACGTGGCAAACAAGAAAGCAGAATTCCATCTGCTAACTGTACTTCCGCCACAAGAAGTCAACCGTGTCGGCACCTACAACTCGGCAAAGGAGCTTTGGGAGAAGTTCCTTGAATTACACGAAGGAACATCCGAAGCCAAGCTTGCGAGACGGGACTTACTTCGCAACCAGCTCACCAACCTCCGTCTTGAAGAAGGTGAAACAATTGCACATCTACACTCGAGGATACAAGAGTTCATCACCGGACTTTCGAATCTCGGAGAAGAGGTAAGTAACCGAGATTCGCTCAGGTACGCTTTAAATTCCTTCCCTAGAAATTCAAAATGGGCATCACTAGTAGATGCTTTTTACATTTCGAAGGACTTAGAAAAAATTTCATTAGAAGAATTTTTTTCAACATTTGAAGTGCATGAGTCAAGATGTGCAGGAATGAGGGAGCCAAAGAACAACGTCGCCCTCAAAGCTTCGAGAGACGAACCTGAATCAGAATCTTCTCTCGATGATGAGGAAATGGTAATGATGGTAAGGCGATTTAAAAGTTATACAATTCTAGAAAAACTAACCATCCACAGGGTAGAAAGAAAAGAACTATCCGCTGCTACCATTGCGACGAAGAAGGGCATGTCAAGGACAAGCCCCAAGTGAAGAACAAAGACAAGGATAAGGGTAAGAAGCCTATCCGAAACAAAAGGCCTAAAGGCGACGTGGGACGATACTTCGTCCGAATCGGAAGTCGAAGCATTCTCCGGACTCGCACTAATGGCGAGTCATCAAGACGACGACTGCGATTCAAGCTCTTCGAAATGAGCATCGAGAGCATCGATGAAGGGGAGACACGTCGGAAGAAAGCGTTGTTCGGGGAGAAACGGACAACGAGATCGACAAGGTAAGTTAGGTACGATCTCTTCCTCCTGATAAAATATTTAAGTTTGTTAAACTTTTAACAAAAGACTGCTGTAAATTAGAAAGTGAAAATAAAAATTTAAAAGTAATTCTAGCTAAGTCTTGTCTCTTAGAAGAATTAGATAAATTAAAATTAAAAAATGAGAAATTGGAATTAGAAAATCAAAATTTGAAAATTCAAATAGATAACTTAAACAATTATGCATGTTCATCTAAAACCAATGTTAGAAGATTTAATAATTTAAATTGGTACTTTAAATATCACCCGGGACAAATTAGGAACATTTCAAGAAAATATGTCCCTAAAAACTTTTTAGTTAATCTAGTAGGTTGGAGCCTATATTGGGTTCCTAAATCATGCTTAAATTAATTTTAAAAGTAAAATTAGCGCTTTAAGTGAGAAAATTAAACAAAGAATTTCTTTATGAGGCTTTGTCTAAGGAAGTGGTTGTTGCTCCAATAATCAAGAAGGCCTAGTGCCTCGCCACGACCTGGAAGCCAAAATATTGAAATAAATGTTTAAGTAACTTACTAATGAAGCATTAATACAAGAATTAATTAGTGCTTGAAAAAGGTTATTCAAAACATTTTATTTCAAATTAGAAATTTACCTACTTAGAATTTTTTTTGCCTAAGTCATTTAAAAAAATATATACTTAAAAATGTAAGTTAGGATTCTTTTTGGATTTTATTTATATACTTAGAAATATTCTCAAAAATTATTTTTTCCTAAGTTAAGAATTTTTTTTGAAACTAGAAATCTCAGCTTTAATTACTTAGAAAAATTTTCTAAATTTCTTAAAAACTTAGATTATTTTTCTTGGAACCCCATTTTTTTGTGATCAAAGGGGGAGAAGGGAAAGTATAAGTCTAGGGGGAGGTAGATAGATTTAATTTTTTCTATCTTTTTTGCACTTAAATTGCAATTTAAGTTAATTTACTTAATTCAATTTTATGTCTATTTTAACCCTAGCTTAACTTGGGTTGATCACACCAAAAAGGGGGAGATTGTTGGAACCCCAAGGTTGTTTTGGTATGATCAACAAGTTAAGGTAGGTCTTGTTTGTTTTAACCTTGTGTCTAAGTGTGCAGGAGCTTAGGAACACAGGTAGTCGAGCGGAAGACGCAGCTAGCGAGAAGGACGGCAGTCCGAGGAGCGAGAAGAGACGGCGGACGAGAAGGAAGTGTGCGGTGGTTCCGAGGGACGAAAGCTGGAGCGGAAGATTGCTCGGGAAGCAAGAGACGCAGCTAGCGAGAAGGACGGCACGTGGTGCGTCCGAGGGACGAAGACTGCGGATGAGTACTCCGGCGGACGAGAAGGAAACACGCAGCGATTCCGAGGGATGAGAAGCCGGAGGGAAGCTCACTCGAGAAGACCGGAAGTTGGGTTCGGGTGAGCCCTTTTTCCGGATGGCAGAGATCACCCAAGCGAGCGGATCCGGAGTAGAAGACCCGGACCGAGGCGGGACTGAAACGGAGCAGAGGTCCCGGACGCAAAAGTCAACCAGAGTTGACTTTTTGCTCCGGGGCGCCCAGAACTGTCCGGGGCTCCCGGAGCAGCCCGGGGCGCTCGGAACAGTCCGGGGCGCCCGGAACGTGAAGTTTGACCAGAATGCATCTTTCGCATTCTGGACGTTGGGGGATAAAGTTTTATCCCCCCAGGGCGCCCGGAACCCTTCCAGGCGCCCCGACCAAGGCTATAAATATAGCCTTGGTCCAGAAGCTTCAGATCATCTCAGAGATTTACATTCCAAACACTTGTGCGATTCTGTTCTAGTTTAGCTTCTGTCTTTTGTGCTTTCACTGCTATAAGAGGCTTCTCCGCCTGAAGGAGATATTTTAGTGCACGTTCATTTCTTGGATTAACAACCTCCTTGGTTGTAACCAAGTCAAATTGTGAGCCTCTTCTTTCTGCTTTTTATTTACTGCTAATTTAATTTATGCAAGTGTTCTGTTGAAAGTTCGAGAAGGGTCTTTTCTGTTTATTTTTTTAAGGCTATTCAACCCCCCTTCTAGCCGGCCCAACGGTCCAACAATATCTAGCACTATCAGATCACAAAAGAGTTCTTTGTCTGCTATAATGACTGACACTGCTCTGAGCCAGTGCGTGGATGCCATAATTTCTCCTGAATGTAGTGTTGTCAAAAACTGACCACGGAGTACCTCTGGAGGTATTGCTAACTTTTCGAAAAATGCCCTAGATACATAAGAATGGGTTGCCCCAGAATCGAATAAGACAGTTGCACTTTGTTGTAAAATACTAATCTGACCTGTAACAATTGTCGAGGCATTCGCTACATCCTCTCTGGTTAAGGAGTAGATCCTTGCATTCGTCATAGCTGGAGGGGCTTCTAGTCTACCCTGGCTGATATGTGGACCATCTAAAATGGCCTGCATCTGGTGTAGCTGTGCTGGCTGGCCTCCATACTGTATCGGCTATGGTTGAGGAAGACTTGTCTTGTTCGGGCATTGCTTAGCCATATGCCCTTCCTGTCCACATTCAAAGCATCCTCGTGTGCCCTTACAACAAACTCCTGGGTGAAATTTCCCACAAGTAGCACATTTGGGATAACTAGGCTGTTTGTTGGCTGGTCCTCCTTTTGGGTAACTCCCTGGTTTGCGCTTGTTGCCGGAGTTCCCTTTCCAGTTAGAGCTGTGGCCTTGTTGTTTCTGAGTACTTGAACCTCCTTGCCCTTTGGACTCGGAGAGGACTTGCTTCTGCTGCTTGATATTATTCTGGTAGTGCTCGGTGGTCAGAGTACTGCTGACTAGTTCTTCGATGGTTTGTGGCCTATGAACGCCGCCAGCCACGTTCATTACTATTTCCGGCCTCAGCATCTTGAGCATCAACCGGACTCGTTCTTTTTCTGTGCTGACTAGTTCAGGGCATAGACGAGCCAGTCTATTGAATTTCTTTACGGCTTCCTCAACTGATAGGTTGCCCTGACGAAACTCAGTGAACTCGTCGTAGTGGCGGTTTGTGACGCGCATGTGAAAGAACTCCTCAAAGAATTCTTTCTCGAAATCAGCCCATGTCATCTGGTTCACTGGGCGCTTCGCTCTAATTCTCTCCCACCATATACGTGCATCTCCTGTCAAGCAGAAGGAGGCGCACTTCACCTTTTTATGCTCTGGCCAGTCCAGAAGCTCCATCGTACTCTCCAGTGTTTTGAACCAGGCTTGAGCATCCCATGGTTCACTGGTGCCTGAGAAGTTCTCGGGCTTGACTCTCTGCCACTGGATCATATAGGCTTCTCTCTTTGCCTCTGCTGCTGGGGCTACTGGTGCTGTAGGCTGGACTGGTAGAACCTCTATAACTACTGGGGTTGCTATATTTGGTTCTGGGGTGACAGTGGGAGTATTCTGCTGATTAGCCCTGAGGGTGGCTATCTCCTGTTGCTGTTCAACTAGTTGCTTCTGTAACTGAGCCACTACTGCTGTAAGGTCTGGAGGAGGCACTGAACTGCTTGCCTCATGCTGGGGCTCAGTAGCTAGTGCCCTTCTAGCTGGGCATCCTCGTGCCATACATAGAGACATAGAGGACATACATAACTAAGACAATCATATTTGCATAACTATTGTTATCATGTTAGATACTATCATAACTAAACATACCTTAGTTATCTCTAAACATGAAAACATGAAACATAAATAAAGTGAGAGATGTTCTTACTTGGAAGCTGCAGGTTCAATGCTGATGTGTGTGTAGGAAGTATGAAACTTTGCTCTGATACCACTCTGTAACGACCCACCTTCTACTGGCTAGGCTGTAAGGCCGGACCATCACATTATGCTGTGCTAAGCTATCTCCATGACCATCACTAAGTCTAGGTGCGGAAAACTGTACCAATTTAAAACTTTGCTAAACTAATACCATTTCTTTATTCTACATGTGCTAAGGGATGCAATCTAAGGTATACATGGCATATCCTGCATCCCCTATGGTCAAGGAGCTGAACTACAAGGTCTCTTGGTCGAAACCCAGCTTCCCAATCGATCCAAATTGAACTCAATTGATTGCAAGCTGTTGAATCGATCTGTAGATCGATTCCGATGGCTACTGTGCTCGAGTTAATATTCTGGATCGATCGGCTGATCGATCTAGACTGGCCAATCGATCCATTGATCGATTCCAGAGCTCTCTGTTCGCAGGAGCAATTTCCCTCGATCGATCGAACGATCGATCCCCAAACTCCCTGTTCGCAACAGAATGCGACTGGATCGATCCAGGAGCTTACTATTCGCGACAGAATGCGACTGGATCGATCGGCTGATCGATCCAGAGGCTTACTGTTCGGGGAACCAGGCTCCCAATCGATCCACTGATCGATTGGGGTTTCTGATTTCGCAACAAACTCTGATTTCAGCACTGTTTCGTGCCAAACTCACATACACAAGTTCTAAAATAACTGATAAACATTCTAATAGTAAACAACTAACATTCTAAACATGGTTGCTAACAAGCTAAGCAGATTTTCTATAGTTTCATGCATTTAGATAACTAAATAGGCAAAGGGTAACATAATAAGAAGCACTAAGTTCTTGAATATTCTAGTTCTTCCAAGGTCTTTATTCCAGGTTCCACCCACACACATCTTCATTGCATTGACCTCCAGCCTCCACTAGTCCATCTTTCCTTTACCTTTATCTGCAGTATAAGGAAAAAAGTATCTGTAAGCTTGAGAGCTTAGTAAGAAACCATCTACCTCACAAAACATGCATACGATGCAATTTATGCTTTGAAAACATGATATTTGAAACGTGTGCTAAACATGCTAAAACATGGCATTCTAACATACAAAACATAGGAACAAAAAATAAACTGATCATGGCTATAACTGAAATGTCAATAAGCAAAGACTAAAGTGAAACATACTGAGCTAAACTAAAGCTGAGCTAGTACTGATTTTAAAATATAATCACCTAACTGATTGTGAATTTGAAAGCTATTATCATACTAGATAAAAATACATAATCATGCTGCTGATGGGCCCGACAACTGTACTTGCTATGCGCGCATCCCTAACTAGACCCGGGTTTGCAAGTCCTGAATTTAGTAGGGTTTACTAGGTTATCTAAACCTAGGGACGACTGTGGGAGCCCAACCCAATGGACATCTAGTCCAGTACAGTGCCACTGCTGAAAATAAAATACTAGATCATAAGCTAATTAGTTTATCTTGCTGATTCTAGGTTATCTGAACCTAGAGCTAGGTTATCTGAACCTATAGGCGACTGTGGGAGCCCACCCATTGGACCGTAGTCCTATAAAAGCTGTAATAAAACTGAACATATACTAACTAAATGATTCTATTGCATTCATCTAGGCTATTAAAATGCCTAGGTTGCATTTTACCTGTGCTGAACATATTATCGAACACTTAGTGTGCGCTATTGCATAGCCTAAGTGTCAAAATTCATATGCTACTAAACTAAAGAAGGAAATCACATGAGAACTACTTATACTACAGGTGAGGGGTTTCTTACTTCCTGCGCTAGATTTCCTTACGATCTGATCGCTAGATTTCCGGTGGAGAAGATCCCTTCGGCGATCTCCTTGCGTCTACGTGTTCCTCTTGTAGTGGAGAGTGTCCTCGTATCCAAGATGTCACCGGAAGAAGCCCTTGGGACCCTAGGGATGGAACCCTAGGCGTTCTTGTGGTTGGCGCTGAGAAGAGAAGAAGGAAAAGGGAGAGGGCGGCGTGTCAGGGTTTTGGGAGAGGAAAGTTACGAATAAAAACTCCTCTCTTAATTGCCCTATTTATATTAAGTGGTAACTTCGGCCCAACTCTAACATAAATATAATTGATTTGCTTTCCTTTCAGCACGGCCCTACTGGGTTCACTTGGTTACTAGAGTTCACCACAAGGCGTAGGATCCAATAGGTCTCGGGTTCAATTCTCGTGTAGGTTATTTTACGATTCTATTTATTTTTGCTACTTCTGCTACTCTAAAAATTCTATAAAAATATCCTAAAATTCCAGAAAAATACTAGGATATTTATAAAAATATTTCGAGAATTTTCGGGCGTTACTTCTTGTCCCTCGGAAACACCCCACTCCTCCTTCTCATCCGCCCGCATACTCTTCCGCAGCACCTCATCCCTCTGACGCACCGAGTCTGTCGGCTCTCTTTCGTGTCATCTTTCTCGCTAGCTGCATCTTTTGTTTGATTTCCTATGCTCCAAAGTTCCTGCACACTTAGACACAGGGGTTGAATACCAACAGGACTTAACCTTACTTAGTTGATCACATCAAAACTACCTTCGGGTGCTTACAGACATGTGTATGATATAGGGTTATTTCAGTCGGAAAATGAGTTTGGGTAAGTCCTATTCTAGATGGGCAAAATCACCCAAGCGAGCGGAACCAGAGTGAAAAACCTCAACGAAAAGTCAACCAAAAGTTAACTTTGGTCTGGGCGCTCAGAGCTATTTCAGGCCCCTGGACCACTCGGACCTAGGGCACTTCGGGCTCGCGCCCTGGTCGAGCTGGTTCTACCTGGTCCGAGTGCTCGGACCTGGTCTAGGCACCCAAACCAAAAATTTTATCGTAATGATGCCTGTTGTGATCTGGTACGACGTGGATAAAATTCTATCCATGTCCAGGCACTTGGAACCCTTCTAGGCGCCCCGATCAGGGCTATAAATACAACCCTCATCCCAGTAGATAAATACAATACTTGTAAATGATTCTTTTATTATTTAGCTTTGTAACTGAGTCCTTCAACTGCTGTAAGAGGCTTCTCCACCTGAAGGAGATTGAGTAGTGAGCCTTCAACGTCTTGGATTAGCAATCCCCTAATTGCAAACCAAGAAATCCTCGGTGTTTCTTTCTCTTTTTAATTACTTTGTTAATTTCTTTTATACAAGTGTTAGTTTTAATCAAGCTATAAAGATCAAGAAAGGTTTCCTTTTTTGTGCAGGGCAATTCACCCTCTCTTGCCGGCCTACAAGGGGCCTACAAGTGGTATCAGAGCAAGGACACTTCAGAACAACTAACTGCCGAACGAACCACAAGAGATGGTTGGACCAAGCATCTACCCACCTAAGTTTGAGGGGGAGTTCATGATTTAAAAAAGAAAGATGGAGGTATTCTTTAAAATGGACTTTGAGTTATTACTAATATTGAAATATGATTTTGTAGCACCAAAAGACAAAGAAGAATGTCAATGGACCAAGGAGCAAGCAGACTTCGTAGCAATTGGATGAGCCGAATTCCATCTACTGAGCATACTACCTCCACAAGAATTCAAAAAAATCGGCACCTACGAATCAACAAAGGAACTTTGGGAGAAGTTCCTGGAGCTACACGAAGGTACGCCCAAGCCAAACTCGCGAGATGGGACTTGCTCTAGAACTAGATCTGCAACCTCCAATTGGAAGAAGGAGAAACCGTCGCACACCTCTACTCAAGAATCAAGGAGCGCATCACCGAACTCACGAATTTCGGATAAAAGGTAACTAACTAAGATTCGCTAAGGTACGCGCTTAACGCATTTCCTAGGACTATGGAATGGTAACCCTAGTAAATGCGCATTTCATCTCTAGGGACTTAGAGGTAAGCGATTTAGAGGAGTTATTTTCAACATTTGAGATTCATGAATCTAGAAATGCAAGTCTAAGAATGAAGACAATGCAGAACATTGCCCTTAAAGCAAAAACTGATGAACAAGAGTCTGAAACATCCCTTGATGATGACAAAATGGCATTCATGGTAAGGAAATTTAAAAAGTTATTTAAAACTAATAAGTTTAATCAAGTGCAGGGTAAAAGAAGGAAAAGAAGAGTAAGATGCTACTACTGCAATGAAGAAAGGCACGTGAAAGATAACTGTCCAAAACTAAAGAACAAGAACAAGAACAAGAACAAGGACAAGGACAAGGACAAGGACAAGGACACAAGAAAAGATAACAGACCAACCCAGAAAAGGCACAAGAACTTAAAGGCGAGGGCAAAACGTCATCAGAATTAGAAATTGAAGCCTACGTCGGACTTGCGCTAATGGCAAGTCACCAAGAAGAAGAAGATGATGCAATCTCTTCTGCAATGAGCATCGAGAGCATCGATAAAGGGGGTGTTGGTTGCTACTCGGAATATCATACCGGTGCCCCTGTACAAAAATTTTGTACAAGTCCTGAACCTTTCCTAACAACCTATTGTGTTCTTTAGAAATTAAATTTGGAATCGCAAACAGAACTTAACATTATTGATTCCAAATTTAACTTATCTGTTCTTAGAAGTTTAGACTTGGATCGCAAACGATGCTTAACATTATTAATCTAAATCCACCTATGTTACAAATTTGATTAAATATTTATTTCAGAGATTGGCTTCCAGGTTAAACATGGCGAGGCACTAGGCCTTCTTGGGTATGGGATCATCCACCACTTCCTAGACAAAGACTTTCAACGAAATTCAATATTTAATCTCCTTATAGTAACCCTAGGTTTAACCACTAAAAATAATCAAATCACAAGATCGAAAAACCAAAAGAAACACAAAGTCGAATCATAAATCCGAAACCTAGAATCGTTAACCTCTTGTGTTTGGTATTTCAAGATCTAAACAAAAGAATAAACTAGTTATGATGCGGAAACTAATAACTAGTTATACCTTTTGTAGCTTATAGACCTCACGATCTTCTATCGTATTCCTCTTCTTATCTCAGACGTCGTGTGGGTGATGATCTACCGAGATGAGAATCCACCCAAGCCTCCTTCTTCTCCTTGCAAGTTTCGGCCACCAACAATCTCCTTGAGATGAAGAACTTCAGCCACCAACCAAGCTCCAAGGGATGCTAAGAAACAAAGCCTCCTTTCTCTACTTCTTCTCCAAGCAAAATCCGGCCACCACCCAAGCTCCAAGGGTTGATGCTGCCGACCACCAAAGAAGAAGAAAAGGAGAGGAAGGATGAGGGTCGGCCACCACCATGGAAGAGAGGAGAGGAATAATAGATGTGTTATTAGGTGAGGCACCTCTACCCTCTCTTTTATATTCCTTGGTCTTGGCAAATAAGGAAAGTTTTAATTAAAACTTCCTTAATTTCCTTGCCAATGAAAGGAAAATTTAATTAAAAAATTCCTCTTCTTCTATTAATGGCCGACCACCTCAAATCCTCCAAACAAGGAAATTTTTAAACACAAAATTAAAACTTTCTAATTTGTTTTCGGAAATTTTTTAAAATAAAAATTTCTCTTTTAAAAAATTTCCTTCATGGCTGGTTATAAAAGGAAACTTTTATAAATTAAAATCTCTCTATTAAAACATGTGGATGATTACAAAAAAGAAAGTTTTCTCCAAAATTAAAATCTTTCTTTTAACTACAAATAAGGAAAGATATCAAACCTTTCTCTTAATCCTTTTGTAGAAACTATAAAAAGAAAGATTTAATTTTAAAACTCGCTTTTAAAATCATGTCTTCTACATTAGGAAAGATTTTAAAATAAAATCCTTTTTATTTTTATTGTGGAAGCCACCTAAGCTTGGACTCCAAGCTAGGGTCGACCACCACTTGATCCATCCAAGGCTTATCTTGGCCGGCCCTTGCTTGGGCTCCAAGCTTGGCTTGGCCGGCTACCTATGGATGGGTAAGAAGGTGGGTTTAGGTGGGTATAAGACTTTATAAATAAGAGGCTACTGTAGGATCGAAAAGAATTTAGATATCTCTACAATGGCATGATATTGTCCACTTTAGGCCTAAGCCCTCATGGTTTTGCTCTTGGGCTCTACCCAAAAGGTCTTATGCCAATGGAGATATCTTTTCTCTTTATAAACCCATGATCTTTTCCATATGTTTTCAATGTGGGACTATGTTTGCAACCTTGCAACCCCAACAATCCCCCCCTCAAACAAAGGACCACGGGCTTCCCATGTCCGATCCTTGACCCACCAGGTCTTCATGCCCCTCGGTCCACCCGACCTATTAGGACTTCCTTGCCTAGCCACAACTAGCCTGGTGTTTGGTCCTCTTGATCCGAACATAGAAGCCCCCACTTTCTTTCTTCGAGGTTAATATTGTACCCACATGACTCAATCAGACCATAGCTCTTGTGCACAGTCGGTGGTTAAACCTTCTGGAAGTTCGGACTCTGATACCAATTGTAGGATCGAAAAGAATTTAGATATCTCCACAATGGCATGATATTGTCCACTTTAGGCCTAAGCCCTCATGGTTTTGCTCTTGGGCTCTACCCAAAAGGTCTCATGCCAATGGAGATATCTTTTCTCTTTATAAACCCATGATCTTTCCCATATGTTTTCAATGTGGGACTATGTTTACAACCTTGCAACCCCAACAGCTACAACAGGGACTGAGAGGAGGAATTGGTTTTGATCTCCCGATGAACTTGAGCTTCCCGTGCTCGCCCTGAACACCTAACTCGAGTTCATCAATAATATCTCATTCTACTAAAGAGTTATTATTGCACTACCGTACCAATCCCATATTACTATATGGGCTCCTTTTTATCATGAGTGTATTGATCTCCCTGTGTTTAAGATATTGAATGTCCACTAATTAAATGAGTTACTGACAACTCACTTAATTGATATCTAGCTCCAAGAGTAGTATCACTCAATCTTATCGTCATGTTGGACTAAGTCCACCTGCAGAGTTTACATGACAATCCTTATGAGCTCCTCAAGGAGACATCATCAACCTAGATTATTAGGACACAATTTCATTCTATAACCAACAACACACCATATAAATAATATCATTTCCCAATTTATCGAGCCTATTGATTTAACGAGTTAAATCGCACCCTTTGATAAATTAAAGAAATAAGTATTAAGTATATGTGCTTGTTATTCAATTTACCAATCAAGTGTCCATCATTAAATAGCAACCTTGAGAAAATTAAAAGTCCATTTATGGCATTAAGCCCAAAATAAGATACTCAAATCTAGCTCACATTCACTACTTCTAACATATCATAGGAAAATGTTAAGGGGTGCCATTTTCTTATTAAAAATCAAAACTAAATGCAATAAGAAAACTTCCTATAATAAAGAATTAATTTATCAAAACCAAAACCAACATTTGCACATAAGAAATTTATTAAAGAAAAGTAAATTGGAACCAACTCCCCTTTATTCCCGGTGGTTGAAGAATATTTAGTAAGAGAAGCCACACCGGTAGAGTAATTGTGGTTACAATCAAATTCTTTTTATTCATCATTTTTTCCTTGAAAATTCTCTCTGGAGGTCGGAGGCGGTTCAGATTAAGTAACCATTTTAAATATTTGATGTGCCCTGCAAAAGAAAATAAAAATAACCCCTCCCGAACACTTTCATGAAAAGAGAGTAGTGCAACACAATTAATCATTACACTAAATGCATTAAAATGAGTATCACATTCTATAAATTTGAAAAATGCTACCTAAAAGAAATTTTTTGAAAAGTCACAAGAAACACTAACATTGTCATGTTCAAAGGTACATGTGAGTTTTAAAATAATGCTTGTGATCTCCTCATCATCAAGTAATGGTTCAAGCTTCGGTTCAGGTGATCCTTGGGGTATTACTTGCAGTAAGCAATCCCCTACACTTATATCATCAACATCTAGTTCAGGTGATTCTTGGGGTATTGCTTCCAATGTGCAATCCCCTACACTTATATCATCTTCAAGTAAATTTTCAATTCCTGCATCATTCACAACATCTAAAGCAACAATATCAGTAGAATCAGAAATCTGTACAACTACATCTTCATTATAAAAAACACTAGAAAAATCTTGTGATGTAATGGAAGTAGGGTCAGGCCTGACAAAGTCTCTACTTTCCATCTCCTCACTGGAGTTTTGTGTTTGTAGCTGGTTGATGGATGATGCAATTTGATCTAATTGAATCTGTATATTCTGTATCCTTGAAAATTGTTGCTCTTGATGCTCTCTCATTTATTGCATAACCTCATTGACTTTCCATGTTGACTCTTCAACTTTAGGATCATTCTGTTAAAAGAATGTGGCTAAGTAAATGTTGAAACCTCTTGAAACCCATATGAATTCTGGTAGGCTAGATCTGACTCAGTAAATGGTCCTTGTGTTTTTTCATCCCTGAAATGTGAATGATCTGCCCAATTAGCATTATAAGTATTAGAAAATGACTCATATCTATTTTGTTGATCCATGGTTGGATACAATTGATGCTCAGGATGAAAATACTAACTCTCCATTCCACCTCCAAAATGTTGAAAATATGGATCCATGCTAAAATAAATCTCATGTTCTTACACTACAACACTAACAATCAATATTAGAAGACTCAAGAGCATATAGTTTCAAACACATGGATGTATGACATTAAAGAACTTAATAATTCAAGAATAAGCCAACATGAAAATACAAAAAGACAAGCAATCAAATCAAGAAAAATGCTAAACAAAGAAAATCAACTAATGCGCAATCTAAAATAAACATACACTACTAGTTATGATTCCTCGGCAACGACGCCAAAATTTTGACGTTGGTCATTTTACATGTCACTAGGCACTTCAAAATTAATAAAGATTAGAACCCATTAAAACTAAAGATAAGAGTTGTAGTAAGGAGTCCCAAGTCGTATTTTTTTCCAAGGATAACTAATAAATGTGTGTGTACATTCTAGATTTAAAACTATTTTTGGGTTTTTCTAATGGAAATGATTTCTTTGTTTTTGTTTACAATTAAAAAGATTATCTAATTAGCAAGCCATGTACTACACGTAATTATTCTAGCTCAATCAGTGACAATCTAAAACATTCAAACAAAACTAAGTTCTTATTTAAATACCTAGTGAAACGTCAACTCAAGTGATACTATTCAAAATCAAGCTAACAGATGCAGACACTCGTGTTTACAAAATACGAATAGAAATAAAGTGGAGTTGATTACAGACTTCAATGGATTCTTAACTAAAAATCAATAGATCCACTTAATTGAACTCAAATCCTAGCCTCAGATTATTAACACAATTCAAATTGCAATGAACCGAATGTAAAGATTAAGGGTTTGATTTCAGCATTTGAATGGATGAAAATGCAGTAACGAAATGCATAAATTAATAGGAAATGAACTTCAAAAACAAGTATCAGATCATCAGATCTGAGCAAGAGGATGGTAGTTAAAGTAAAGAAAAACAAAACACATTCCACAACCCAAACTTAAGATCAAACTCCTTCTCTCTGCCGTGACACAAAGACGCTCCTGGGAACCTCCCTTCAAGCGTTTGCCGGAGAAGAAACAAGCTCCTAGCTCATATAGACGACTCTAACAGCTCCTGGGTACCTCCCTTCAAGCTTTCGATCGGCTGTCGAACTCAACGCACAATGAATCAGAGTATTGTAGCTAGAATTTGCTCACCCGATCGATTGATCAAATCGACTTAGGAGTCACATGCGAAATGATAGACAGAATGGAATCAAAAATGTCAGGAAAATACCGTCGTTGTCTCCGTTGGAGGATGAAAATCGCAGACCGAGGAAACTCCCTTCGATCCGTGACGAGACAGGGAATCGCAAGCACAAAATCACGATCAGGGAAAACTCCCTCTGATGCGCTCTGACCTCTATGCGATGGTCGCCGGTAGCTCAAAGTTCACCAGAGATGAAGAAATCCAGTTCTCATATTTGGAAGTGAAGCGGGAGCATCGGGTGTTGCTGAGGAAGAAGAAGATGAACAGTACCAAAATTGTGAGAAGAGAAAATGCCCGAGCCTGCAGACACTGTAGCTTCTCATACTTTTAAATCAACTCCCAATCTGATCGGGCGGTTCAAAATTCTTCCATCATGATCAATGGTTTAAACATCTCATATCAGAATCAAAAACTCTGGATCTTCATCAACGACTATGATCTACTTCCACATGGCTCGGATGGAGTAGATCTTCTATGTAAGGCTCATATCTCTCTTGATCTTGGATGGATGGTTCAAATTGATCTAAAGCTTGATCATCTTGTTTGAACACCAATTCGAGCACAATTTTGGTTCAAATTAATCCGAGTCCAAGATCCTTTGATACCTATAAAATAATAATCAAATAACACATTAATAAGATAATTTACAATTAAGTCCAAGAATAAATGCAATGCATGAAAATGATGTAAATATGAATTTCATCTATGAACAAGACATCAAATCATGCATGTATGAATCAAAATAGTATAGCAAAATCATGGTTATCACCCACTCCTTCCCAACTTCACAAGGGTATTTGAAGTTTATGATTACATAATTAAGTTTGCAATTCGAAATATAGAAATACTCTCACAGGAAAAAAAACAAGAATTAGTAGTTGAGCAAGTATTATGATAAACATATACAAGAATATAGTAAAGTGAAAAAAGTTGAATTCTAAAACTTGTAGATAATAAATTATCACATTAAAGTTAATTTAGGAAAGTGATTATTACATCTCACTGTTAGATAATAAATTTTCCTAAACTGTATGAATTCTAAAACTTGTATGAACTCTAATATAGGAAAACTAAACATGTTAATGATCTATTTTCATGAATATTCTATAGCAGAAAATAACTCTACAATAATAGAGATGAAGAAACTAATTGCAGCGGAGTTGATATCGTCTCAGAAAGTGTCATCCCACTAATCCAGAAATCCTTTGGAGGTGAAAAGCAAGCAAGAGGGCTAATCTTTGGGAGGAGTTAGGTTGACAGCGTTGTAGTCTCTTCACCAATGGGGAGCAAAGAAATCTATTAGAATACCTAATCCAACAGGGATCGAATCCTTAATATACTTGTGGACCAACATCCATTATCGACCCATAGATGATAATGGTATGGGTTATCAGTTCTAAATATATAAATCCCACATCTAATAATATAAATCCTATAACCATTGATTAAATCACATAATGGATTTGTCTCTTAACAATATCGATTTGCATGTCACAAATCACATGTGAGCCCATCAAAAGGGATAAAATCTAACAATCTCTCATTTGGGATGTATGTGATTTGTATATGATGTATGATTAAACTTTAGTTGACACCAACAATAATGTCAAACTTTATGGATAGAAAATACCTTTGTAAATAATCTAGTCCACTATCTTCATGGTATAGGACTAATAAGATCATAGTTACTATAAAAAGACTGTAACAAGCTCTAATAGTAACCACAATATCAATGTTATTAATAATATAAATCAAGATATAAACATGTAGTATGGAAATTATATGAAATGTGATCTATACATGTCAATTTTCAGCTAGTCCTAACGGTGACCTAAAAGAGTTTGATCATATTTGCAAACACCTTATGCTAAATTGTAGCAAATCATGATAAAAACTTTTATTATTTCAACTAGAATCTATATCAATACAAACACCATATGCTAAACAACAGTAATAAAATATGATAATTTTATTTCAGAATATCAAACAATTTTAAACTTTAAGTATATATAATAATCAAAATAAAATATTTATGTTTATTAACAACTATAAAACAACATAATAAATTAAATACAGGCTCTTACTAGATAGATACTTCTTTTATAAGGACTCTCATATTCACAACATGCCAATATGAAATTTGTGCTAGCATGCTCTATCATCACCTAATGACTCTAAACTCTTTCTTTAATCATAGAAACTTAATGTCAATGTGCTTCAACTTTGATGAACTGTGATTATTCTTGGCATAAAGTTCTTTGAATTTATTATCATAGTCGATTCTCAATGACCTCTTAATGCCATCAATGATTGGTTGCTTCATAATAAGCTATCAACTTTTCCTCCATAGTAGAGGTGGTTACTATCATCTACTTGATGATTTTCCATGATATAACCCCTCCAGCAAGCGTAAAAATGTAGCTCAAAGTTGACCTCCTGCTATTCAAGCATCCATCAAAATTGGAGTCTGAATATTCAATCACCTCTAGGTGATCATGTTGGTTGCTACTCGGAATACCATTCTAGTTCCCCTATACAAAAATTTATACAAGAACAGAACTTAACCTGGCTACCCATGTGCTCTATTGAAGTTAAACTTGGATTGCAAACGATGCTTAACATTATTAATCCAATTGCTCTTCAGAAGTTAAACTTGGATTGGAAACGATACTTAACATTTTTACTCCAAGTTTAACCGATGTGATCTTCCTAAGTTAAACCATATTACAGAAGTTAATTAAATATCTATTTCAAAGATCGACTTCCAGGTTAAACATGGTGAGGCACTAGGCCTTCTTGGGTATGAGATCATCCACCACTTTCTAGACAAAGTCTTTCAAAGAAATCGGATATTTAACTTCTTACAGTAAACTAGGTTTAACTACAGAGACCTCAATAGAAGCACAATATCGAAACATGAAATCGAAATGCAAAATCGATAACAAAAAGGATAGCATAAAATCGATAGCCTCTTGTGTTTAGTTTTTCAAGATCTATATAAAGAACATGAGCTAGTTATGATGCAGAAACAAATAACTAGTTATACCTTTCTTTGTAGCTTAAAGACTTCTTGATCATCTGTTGTATTCCTCTCCTCCTCTTGGGCATCGTGTGGGCGACGATCTACCAAGATGGAATCCACTCGAACCACTTCATCTCCTCGAAGACTCTCGATCCACCAAGGGATGCCAAAATAGGAAACTCCTTCTCTTCTTCTTCTTCTTCTTTTTCTTCTTCTTCTCCAAGTAGTCCGACCACCAAGAGATCTCCAATGCTTGATGTCGCCGGGCCTAATGTTTCCTTTCCTCCAAGCAAGCCGCTGGCCCTCAAGGAAGGAAAACAAGGGGAGAAGGGAAGGGAAGAAGGGTCGACCACCAAAGGAATAGAAGAGGAGAAAGCCTAGGTTACATTGTATGAAGGCACATTCTACCTCTCTTTTATAATCCTTGGTCATGGCAAAAAAGGAAAGTTTTAAACATAATTAAAACTTCCTTATTTGTGGCCTCCCTTTTAAAAAGGAAATTGTAATAACAATTAAAATCTCTCTCTTTTAAATTTCCTATTGTACATGGCAATAAAGGAAAGTTTTAAAATTAATCTCTCTCTTTTAAAACATGTGGTTCCAAAAAAGAAAAGTTTTATCAAAAATTAAAATATCTTTTTTAAAATATTATAGATAACTACAAATAAGGAAAGATTAAAATCTCTCTTTAATTTTTTGTAGATAGCTATAAAAGGATAGATTTAAAAATTTTAAAACCCTCTTTTAAAACCATGTGGATGGCTATAAAAGGATAGATTTTAACAAGAATAAAATCTTCCTTATAATTTCCTTATGGATGCTAAAAAGGAAAGTTTTAAACAAAATTAAAATTTTTTTTTAACCATTGTAGATAACTACAAAAAAGGAAAGATTTTAATAAAAATAAAATCTCTCTTTTATCTATTGTAGATAACTACAAATAAGAAAAGATTTTAACAAAATTTTGTTTTAAAACAAAACTTCGTTTTCCTTTAGCTATGGTCGGCCCCATGCTTGGTCACCAAGCATGGCTTGGCCGACCACTACATGAGCTCCAAAATAATGCTTGGCCGACCCCCTTGCTCCAAGTAAGGATGTGCCCAGCCCATTACTTGGGTAAGAAGTGGACTTAGTGGATACAAGACTTTATAGAGGCTACAACAGGGACCGAGAGGAGAAATTAGTTTTGGTCTCCAGATGAGCTTGAGCTTCCTGTGTTCGCCCCTAACACCCAACTCAAGTTTATCAATAATAACTCATACCACTAAAGAGTTATTATTGAACTATCGCACCAATCCCAAATTACATTATGGTCTCCTTCTTATCATGAGTGCATTAATCTCCCTGTGTTTAAGATATCGAATGTCCATGAATTAAATGAGTTACTGACAACTCACTTAATTAATATCTAGCTCCAAGAGTAGTACCACTCAACTTTATTGTCATGTCAGACTAAGTCCACCTGCAGGGTTTACATGATAATTCTTATAAGCTCCTCAAGGGGACATTATCAACCTAAATTACTAGGATACAATTTCCTTCTATAATCAACAACACACCATATAGATAATATTATTTCCCAACTTATCAAGCCTATTGATTTATCGAACTAAATTTCACCCATTGATAAATTAAAGAAATAAATACTAAGTATACGTGCTTATTATTATATCGGGATTAAGAGTATACACTTCCGTAATAATAGAGGTCTCGTTCTTTCATTTAGTCAGTATAAAAAGAAATTACCTCAAATGGTCCTGCTCAATACACTCATAGTGTACTAGTGTAATTTTATAGTCAAGATAAACTACTACCAAATTACACTACAACCACTTCAATGGTTTGTCCCATTCCATCTTGGTTGTGAGCTACTATTTATAATTTATAAGGAACTAATAACATGATCTTCTGTGTGTCACCTCACACCATGTTATCTACAATATAAATTAAATGGACAAGTACACTTAGCATAAATGTAGATATTTGATCAATGTGATTCTTATTTCAAAATAAGTGTTTATACAAAAGCTAGACTTTTAGTATACATTCTAAAAGATCAGACCTTTGATACGTAAACATGTGTTCTTTAGTTTTTTTTATAAATATCGCATCACTTGTTGGATCGAGAAGCGCTAGAGGGGGGGGGGGGGTGAATAGCGCTCGTGGCTATTTCACTTTTCGGATTCGTAAAACTATCGAGTTAAAGTAGTGGAATAAAGTAAAATACAACAAACACAGAAAGGCACCAGGGATTTACTTGGTACGGAGTCTGTGACGACTCCTACTCCAAGGCTCGCGATCGTTGATCGCTTCCAGTGGGCAACAACTATAAGCTCAGAAAAAGAGTACAAATTTGTATTACGATAAGTGCAATAAAGAACTATTACACCGACGACAGAATCAAAATCTCGGAGCTCCGGGTCGTCGGGGGCTTGTAACAGCACTTTAGGGCATCTTTTGGAGCAGCACGTTGTAGTAGAAGCATTTAGGAATTATTGTCTTGATTGCTGCCTCGAGACCCCCTTTTATGCACTGCTGGAGGCGCCTCCAATACCATCCAAGGTGCCTCCAACACGCCGAGTCAACCGCATGGATCAGTGCTGAAAAGTTCACCTCTTATTCTGCTTGAGGCGCCTTCATGGCCACTCCAAGGTGCCTCCAAGCTCTGGTCCAAGGTGCCTCCAACTCCGTCTGAGGCACCTATAAGCCTGCTATGTAGTCAGCTCACCCTCTGCACCCGAGGCGCCTCCAAGTGTAACGACCATCCTTCTTACTACTACTACTCTCTAAGGGTGACCGTTACTTAACTACTGACTCTACTTAACCGGTATGATCGAAACCACGAGGAGTCCTTACCGAAAAATTTCGACAGAGTCTCCCCTGTACCGGTGACCATAAACTGAGATACATACATAGTATACATCAGCCACAGGCGGCTGGAACATATATCAAACAACCACGCAGTTAAATAAGTGTCAAACTTATCTCAGCATACAATCTAAAACAAAATAATCTCCAATGATAAGAAATGTAAGCTACAATCTCAAATATTTATTAATCACTAAAATGCGGAAACTTAAAAATGCCCAAGCCTCTCCCATAGTCTTGGCATCACACACCATCTGCGCCACCTTGTCGCCTTCCTTTATCTGCAGTAAGAGGAAATGCAATCTATAAGCAAAATGCTTAGTAAGTGTAACACCCATGAATTTTTATAAGTACATGAGTATTATTTTCATTAAAGCATGGAAATAAATAGAAAGAATAAGAGAAAAAGAGGACTAAGAAACAAAATAAAAAAATAAATGGTAAGAGGTGGAGGCCAAGGATTGAACCTTGAACCTCCCACAAATAATGGAGGAAGACTAATGATATAAACACCACTAGGATAATGAGTAACATATTGATAGGAAAGAATAAAAATGGTAGTTAAAGGAGAGAAGAAAAATAAAGCATAGAGCAAGAGAAAACCAAATTTCCTACCTCTTCTTCCTCTTGGTTAAGAGAAGGAACAAGAAGAAGGAAAGTTGCCTTCCTCACCTTTCCCTCTTCTCATTTTCGTGAGAATCAAGAGAAGAGACATGGGAGAGTTAGGAGAGGGAATTAATGAAGGCATAAATTCCCCTCATGGTGAATAAATGGAAAATGAGAAAGGAAATCTCTCATTTTCTCCTTCTTCCTCCTCCTTCCTCCTTTTCCTTTCTCCACCGAGACCAAGAACTCCCCCATCTCCTTGATCCGAACACTAAGCTCAGTTCCTCTTTAAGAAAAGTAAATCTAGGGAGGACACCTACAAGACCTATCCTTTTCAAGCAAGAAAAATAAGAAGAGGTACAAGAAGAAGAAGCTATCTCCTTCCTTGGCTCCTAGGATATTTTTCTCCTTAAGAAAAACCACAAGCGAAAGGAAGTAAGTTCCCCTCACCTGTGGTACAATAGCTAAATGATTGTCATGTAGATATATTTCTTAAAAACCTATGTTTGTTTCATGAGGGTTTCGTCCAAAACAAAAAGAAAGGTTTAAAGAACTTTGAAAAACCAACTAGGTACGTTCATGATGTTTGTTATGATATGTATCTTATGGTAAGGGGACTAAACTAATATTTTCATGCTAGAATGTTTGGTTAGAACATAAGTTTATGAACTTAGATTTTTGGCCAAGCAAGAACAAAAGAACTAGGAGAGCTTTAAACTTAAATCAAGCATGCTCTCTTGTCCTTATGATATGTACCTTAGGGTAAAAGGTGTTATTAATGTTTTCTTTCCACTTGTATGTTGATTTGAACCTGATTTCCATCTTCATGAACATTCGGCCATGATAGAGTTGAGGGCCTAGAAGGGCTTAAAACCCAAACCTAAGCGCTATGATTCTCATAAGACAAAATATGAAGCTAATATGTTATGTCATGATCTTATGTTAAGTTGAACTAAATTTTTATGCATATGATGATTCGGCCATGTTGAGGCTTGAGACCTAGGAAAGTTTAAATCAAGTCTAAGATACTCATGACCTTCTTGATGAAAAGATATGAAATAAATTGATGTTCTTATGTTGCTTGTTGCATAGAAACTTGAATTCTTGCTCTATAACTCTCGGCCACACTTGCTTTTAAGACCTAGGATGCTTAAATTCTAAACTAAGTGGTCCATGTTATTCCTTGTAATGAATACTAAGAAAGTTCTTATGGTCTTCATGCTCTTATGCCACTAGAAACCTAATCCCCATGCTTAACAAGGTTCGGCCACATTAGGTTAAAGGGCTTGAGAAGCTTGAAACTTAGACTAATAGTACTTATGGTGCTTCTCATGATATGTACTGAGATATTGGTATGAAGTTCAACATTTTCATGTTACTTGTAACCTAGAAACATGTTGTTAGGGTTTCGTCCATGTTAGGGTTAAAGGCTTAGAGAACTTGGAACCAAAATCAAACATGCTCAAGTTGTTCTTATGAAATATGATGTGGCCATTGTTAGGGTTTTTCATGCTTGTATGTTGCTTATAACCCAAAAATGAGGCTTAATGGGTTTCGGCCATGATATGAAAAAGAACCTAGAAAGCTTGGAACCTATACCAAACATGCTTAAGATGTTCCTTATGTTCTAAGAAATGTTAAATGTTTAGGGTTCACATGCTCTTTTGTTGCTTGCTAACCTAAGCCATCTCTACATGTTTCGGCCACCACTTGTTACTAAGGTTAGAGACCTAATTATGTTCTTTCCATGAACTTCACATGCAATGCTTTATGATATGATAAGAGTATGACATGCTGTGATGTTTATTTGTTTATGTTAGGTCCTATTCATGATATGCTATGAGCTTAATTTCATAATATGCTGTGTGCTTAATTTCATGATATGCTATGTGCTTAAGTTCATGATATGCTGTGTGCTCAATTTCATGATATGCTATGTGCTTAAACTCATGATATGTTATGTGCTCAAATTCATGATATGCTATGTGCCTAAACTCATGATATGCTATGTGCTAAAATTCATGATATACTGTGTGCTCAAATTCATGATAGGTTGTGTGCTTAATTATGCATGTGATCATGATATGCTGTGTGCTCAAGTTCATGATATGCTGTGTACTCAAATATACATGCTTTAAGCTATGCCTAAAGAGTTGCTTCCCTATAAGTGGAATCATTGACAGCTGCCACTTGTTTTTTTTCTATCTAGTTTGCACCCAGCATAGTCTGAATCAGAATAGCCATATAGGTCAATGGTGTAAGTTCTAGGGTACCAGAGTCCTACATTTAGGGTCCCCTTAATGTACCTAAGTATTCTTTTAACATATGTTAGGTGTGACTCTTTTGCACAAGATTGGTATCTTGCGCACATACCTACTGCAAATAATATACCGCGTTGACTTGCAGTTAAGTAGAGTAAGCTACCTATTAGACTTCTATAGTACTTTGGGTCTACTGATTTTCCTTCTGTGTTAGAATCAATCTTGATATTTGTTGCCATTGGGGTATTTATAATTTTTGAATTTTCCATGCAAAATTTTTTAATCAGTTCCTTAGCATATTTAGTTTGATAAATATATGTTCCATCTCTGGTTTGTTTAATTTGTAAGCCTAAGAAGAAATTAAGTTCCCCCACCAAGCTCATTTCAAATTTATTTTCCATTAATCTAACAAATCCTTTTAAAAGTTTAGTGTTGGTTGAGCCAAAAATTATATCATCAACGTAAATTTGGGCTATAAAAATATCTTTTTCTAAGGTTTTGACAAATAGGGTCTGATCTATTTGACCCTGGTTAAAGCCCTTGGATATAAGGTAGTTAGATAACCGTTCATACCATGCTCTAGGTACTTGTTTTAGTCCATATAAGGCCTTTTTCAGTTTAAACACATGGTTTGGGTTGTTTAGGTCCTCAAATCCTGGCGGTTGGCTTACATATACCTCTTCTTTAATAAACCCATTTAAGAAGGCTGACTTGACATCCATTTGGTATAACCTGAATCCTTTATGTGCTGTAAAGGCCAGCAGCATCATAATGGATTCAAGTCTAGCTACTGGTGCATAGGTTTCGTCATAATCTAACCCTTCAACCTGGTTGAACCCTTTGGCTACTAGTCTGGCCTTATTTCTTACTATATCACCCTGATCATCTAATTTGTTCCTAAATACCCATTTGGTGTCAATTATGGAATTATCTATGGGTTTAGGTACAAGTTCCCAGACTTGATTTCTATCAAATTGGGCTAACTCTTCCTGCATAGCAATGATCCAGTCAGGGTCAGGAAGAGCTTCTTCTATAGTCTTCGGCTCAATCTTGGAGATAAGGGCAATCTGACTCAGGTTTCGATAAGAAGATCTAGTTCTAACTCCTAGGTTTGGGTCACCCAAAATCTAGTCAGGTGGGTGAGAAGTACTTATTCTTGTGGGTCTTATGCTTGGGTCAGCAATTGGTTCCTCTGGTTTACTAGTGTTAGGTTGAATTTCATCATCTTCTGTAATTCTTGGGATAATATCAACATTTTTATTTATATTAGGTAGGTTATTCTCTTCATCAAAGATTACATTAGTTGTCTCTTCAACTTTTAGGGTATTTTGGTTATAGACTCTATAGGCCCTATTGGTTGAGGAGTACCCTAAGAATATTCCTTGGATTGATTTGGGTGTAAATTTTTCTAAGTAATCTTTAGTGTTTAAAATATGAACTTTACATCCAAATACTTTTAAATAATTCAAGTTGGGAATTTTATTATAGTATACTTCATAAGGGGTTTTATTGTGCAATTTGTTAATCAGAATTCTATTTTGAATGTAGTTTGCTGTATTTATTGCTTCGGCCAGAATTGATGACTTAAGTTATACTCATTTAACATGGTTCTAGCGGCCTCTTGTAGGGTTCTATTTTTCCATTTCACTAGATCGTTCTGTTGGGGGGTTCTAGGGCATGAAAATTCATGTTTGTATCCATTGATTTTACAAAATTGGGTAAACCAATGATTTTCAAATTCACCCCCATGATCACTTCTTATTCTTTTAATTTTGATATCTTTTTCATTTTCTGTTATCTTGCAAAAATTATTAAAAGTTTCAAAGGTTTCATCTTTTGTTTTTAGAAACTTTACCTAAGTGAACCTAGAGTTAATCATCAATTATGACTAATCAATACTGGTTCTTGCTTAGTGACTTGGCTCCATGCGAATCAAATAGATCTAAATGTAGGAGCTCAAGTAAGGAGTCAGTTCTATCTAGATTGGTTGACTTGTGGGTTGATTTGGTTTGTTTACCTTGTTGGCAAGCTTGGCAAATTGTATTCTCTAACTTCCTTAATTTGGGTAGCCCTCTAACTAAGCCATTTCGACTCATTTTTGAAATGAGTTTGACATGTGTGTGACCCAGTCTTCTGTGCCACAGGTTGGTTTCCTCTTGTTGTGTCAAGAGACACCTTGTTGAGGATATGGGCAGGTCAATTGTGTAGATGCTATTTTTCCTAAGCCCTTTAAGTATAATTTCAGGGTTATGAATATTTTTAACTAAACACCCAAAATTATCAAAAGTAACTAAGTAGCCACTATCACACAATTGACTTATACTCAGTAAATTAAAGTTAAAATTTTCAACTAATAAAACATTTTGAATAATGAAGTTGGAACTAAGTTTGATATTACCCTTTCCGATTACCTTAAGTTTACCGTCGTTGCCGAATGCAACTGATCCTAGGTTCTTGCATTTGAGCTTAGTGAACTTCATCCTATCTTCAGTCATATGTCTGGAGCATCCACTATCCAACATTCATTGATCCAATTCCTACACATAAAGTATTTGAATTTGATTCTATTTGATGGATCAAAAGATAGTTTTATTGAATTAAGTTCCCTTTCCATCTCACCCAGTCTAGGTTAACACTTAGGTATGGGTGATTGTTAGATGGTTGAGTTTGTTTCAAGTTAAGGTAAGTGCCTTTTGAAGAATAATTAAGGTAAGCAATTTTGAAAAATTTTACTTTAATTTAATTTATTTGATTTTAACTTAATTCTAATTTAATTTAATTTTTAAATAAGTTCTTAAAGTAATTCTTTAAATAAGTTTTTAAATAAATTTTAAATAAGTTTTTAAATAAGTTTTCAAATAAATTTTTAAAACATTTAAATAAGTTTTTAAATAAATTTTTAAAAACATTTTTAAATAAGTTTTTAAAACATTTTAAATAAGATTTTAAATAAGTATTTAAAACATTTTAAATAAGTTTTTAATAAATTTTTAAAACATTTTTAAATAAGTTTTTAAATAAATTTTTTAAAAAATTATTAAATAGGTTTTTAAATAAATTTTTAAAACATTTTAAAATAAGTTTTTAATTAAATTTTAAAAACATTTTTAAATAAGTTTTTCAAACATTTTTAAATAAGTTTAAAAACATTTTTAAATAAGTTTAAAAACATTTTTAAATAAGTTTAAAAACATTTTTAAATAATTTTTTAAAACATTTTAATTAAGTTTTAAAATAAATTTTTAAAACATTTTTAAATAAGTTTTAAAACATTTTAATTAAGTTTTTAAATAAATTTTTAAAACATTTTAAAATAAGTTTTTAAAACATTTTAAATAAGTTTTAAAACATTTTTAAATAAGTTTTTAATACATTTTTAAATAAGTTTAAAAACATTTTTAAATAAGTTTTTAAATAAGTTTTTAAAACATTTTAAATAAGTTTTTGAATAAATTTTTAAAACATTTTTAAATAAGTTTTTAAATAAATTTTTAAAATATTTTTAAATAGGTTTTTAAATAAGTTTTTAAAACATTTTTAAATAAGTTTTTAAAACATTTTTAAATAAGTTTTAAAAGCATTTTAAATTTATTTTATTAATTTTAGTTCTTTAATTTGATTTTAATTAATTTAATTTGATTTAATTTGATTTTATTTAATTTTAATTTAATTCTTAGTCATCTCACCCAATCTAAATTTTTCAATTAGGGGATCCTATAATTTTGTGAGATGAATTAGGTACAATTATAGGGTTTGGTTTAACTTTATGTTAGATTCAGGTTTAGCTTTGGGCTCAACAAATAGGCATTCTTCAGATAAACTTCTGAGCTATGGTGAGTCTCTTGGACATCATTAAAGTAACCATGCCTTCGAGGTTTTCCAAATAGTCCTATCCACTGAACTTAATACAAAACCTTGGTCTAACTGGTTAGGATCCATAAAGGGTAGCTTCGGTTAGTTCCACTTAGCTAAATGCACCAGGTCGAAGCTATATCTTTCTAGACATGCATAGACTAAGCTTCCCTAACGTACTATCATCCAAAATTTCACCAGTACCATAGGTCAAGTTAAACTTGTTTCCTTTCTAATTAGTTCTAATTACCTTGTCAAGTAGCTTGGTGTGGGTTACCCTACCGGGTAGGTTAGTTTTGGAGGTGCTAGCTATTCTAGAACCTCCACCTATATTATTGATAATTTCATATAAATAATAATTTCCTTTTTTTAATTTATAGATTAGATTAAAAATACATTTAATTTAGTTATATTTTAATTATATATATTTTTTTAATGATTTATTTGTTTATTAATACTATTTTTCTTTTGACTCCCCCTGGATCATAACCTCGATATGGTCCATCAAGGTAATGTACTTGATCCTTGGGAACCCAATATTGACCAAGTCCAACTTGATTGACCAAGTTGGACTTGGGTACCCATGCTTGGACTGTCTTACTATTTGGTCTATTGACTAATGATAAATACAATCTATATTTCTTTTTAGGTTTAAATCCAATTTCGAATCTATTGTATACGACCTTTTGTTTTCCAAGAATCAGGTCAAGATTCTTGGAACCCAAAGTGAATCGTTCCAACACGGTCTTCAAATCCTTGACTTGAATTTTCAGGTTGGAATTCTCTTCCTCAAGCTTTTGGACTTGAGTCGAGGTTCCAATCTGAACGGATTCAGACAAGGATTTGGAGTTGGTCACTTCTTTAAGGGCTAATGCTTTTTTCAGAAGTGACTTGATCCGAATATTGGATTTTGCTAATTTACGTAATAAATAATTAACTAAATTATTTAAACGCTGAATACTTACAGTGGTGTCAGGCCCTTCGGAAACGGATACGGATCCGTGGCTTCTTTCTCATTCAGCTTCTGATTCGCTCTCACTCTCGGACATATTGATCTGGACCCGGGCCATCAGTGCAAGGAGACTCGTCTGATCGAGTTCGTCGTCATCGTCTTCTGAGGAAGATTCTTCAAATGTTGCCTTCAAGACCTTTTTCCTTCTTTGTTTCTTTATCTCCTATTGGTTGGGATAGTTGGCTTTGATGTGTCCCTTCTGGTTGCAGCTATAGCACGTCACTTCAAATTTTACCTTTGAGCTTGATTGGGCTTCTTTGGACTGGACTGCCTTCTTGAGGTCCCTTTTGTTGAAGCCCTTCTTCTTCTTGTAGAACTTCTTTACAAGGTTGACGAGTTCAGCTGTTGAACCACAACAAAAAAAATACTTGATTGGTGGTTGCACCAAATCGAAGCGACCCCGCTCTGATACTAATTGTTGGATCGAAAAGCGCTAGAGGGGGGTGAATAGCGCTCGTGGCTATTTCGCGTTTCAGATTCGTAAAACTAACGAGTTAAAACAGTGGAATAAAGTAAAAGACAACAAACACAGAAAGACACCAGGGATTTACTTGGATCGAAGCCTGTGACGACTCCTACTCCAAGGCCCGTGATCGTTGATCGCTTCTAGTGGGCAACAACTATAAGCTTGGAAAAAGAGTACAAATTTGTATTACAATAAGTGCAATAAAGAACTATTATACCGATGACAGAATCAAAATCTCGGAGCTCCGGGTCGTCGGGGGCTTGTAACAGCACTTCAGGGCGTCTTTTGGAGCAGCATGTTGTAGTAGAAGCACTTAGTAATTGTTGTCTTGACTCCTGCCTCGAGACCCCCTTTTATGCACTGTTGGAGGCGCCTCCAACACCATCCAGGGTGCCTCCAACACGCCGAGTCAACCGCGTGGATCAGTGCTGAAAAGTTCACCTCTTATCCTGCTTGAGGCGCCTTTATGGCCACTCCAAGGCGCCTCCAAGCTCTGGTCCAAGGCGCCTCCAGCTCCATCTGAGGCGCCTCCAAGCCTGCTGCGTAGCCAGCTCACCCTCTGCACCCGAGCCGCCTCTAAGCTCCATGGAGGCGCCTTGGACACTGTTCATCCGAGGTGTGACTTGCTCCTTTGTTTCTGCAAAATGTGTTAGTCCCAAACACATACCCTGCAAAACAAAGTTAGCACATAGTAGTCATAGTAAATGAGATATTGACAGTCTTCAGACTGTCCGGGTCTGACTTTGGATTTCCAACCGGAAACCCTAGGTTGATCCGACGCCTACTGTTCCCTCTACGGGGAACGTGTCCTCACCTACTCCATTCAGGAGATTTACTTGATGCCAGCACGATCCTCCAGATCGACTGGACTTTTGCTTGGCGCTCAATGCTTCCGGACTTTCTGCTGGACGCCCGCTCCCCGACCCGTCCAGTCTTCCACCTGGTTCGTGACACCAGGACTTTCCACCTAGGGTTACCACACCCTAGGACTTTTGACTGAAGCTCGCGACCCGCCAAGACTTTCCGCATAGGGTTACCCCCCCTATGACCTAGGGTTACCACCCCCTAGGGTTTTCCACCTGCCTAACCGCAGCTAGGACTTTTGCCTAAGTACACGTAGGACTTTCCTGCAAGCTTATTCAAACTGTTAGATCAAAAACCAACTTAACTTTGAACCCTTTTCCATTATTAAAACACGGGTTCAATCGTCGGATGCTTCCAGCACCAACATCACTCTCTTCAAAGCTTTCTGGTCCTAATTTACTTAAACACATACCTAACATCTCTACTATATACACTATATCTAAACTCATATAAACATGTGCATACATAAAACTTCCCATAGCTAACACATAAGGTAATTGTTCCATCTTCTTTATTTCAAGTTTCGGTTGTGGACACTACTGTAAATTGAATTTGTCACCTTTAGACATAGGTGTGTCACTAGGTGTACAATTTTGTATGTCATACCAAATGAGTACTTTTTCAATATAGGCCTTTTATGAAAGTTTAAAAATATATTTTGAGTGATCACAATATATCTGTATGTCTAAAATAAATGATATTTTACCAAGATCTCTCATTTTAAAATTACCTGATAGAAATAACTTTATTTTATGTAGCAAACATTTATTATTACTTGTAAGTAATATATCGTCTACATAAATGATAAGTATAATAAATTTTCTCTCACTGAACTTAACATATATGCATTGATCAATAAGGTTTCCTTAAAACCAAATGAGGTAACTATCTGATTAAATTTTCAGTACTATTGATGGGATGTATGTTTCAAATTATAAATGGACTTCTTTAATTTACATACTAAGTGTTTTAAATCCTCAGGCTCAAAGTTCTCCGGTTGCACCATATATATAGTTTTCTCGATGATATCATTGAGAATGTAGTTTTGACATCCATTTGAGAGATATCCTAAGACAATCACCTTATGATTTTACATTTATTTAATAAATATAGATTCACTATTTGAGTGTATATTATATATTTAAATAGTCTTAAACTCATTTACTGAATGTCCGCAATAGCATGAGAGAATTTGTAATTGGATCACAACTTGTGATTATCTATACATATGCAATTATGAACGTATTTGAATTTTCCTAGTCATTAAATTGGTGCATTCAGACATCATATATTCTATAAGACTAACACAGGTTATACTCTTTGGTTCGATCAAGCATTTGTTTCTCATTAGCTGGAGACATTAGAATATCGAGAGTTAGATGTGGATGCTAATTATGGCAACTAGTTCATTGGAGTGACTTGTTGTAAGACTTCATATGGTTCTCTATATATATGGCTATGTTTGTAAAGTTCTTACCACAGCTCGAGTGCAAGTTTCCTTCGACTTGAGGTATACAAGTCATCTTTGTAAAGGAGACTTATACTTTGACATCTTAAACAAACATCTCTTGGAGGTGTGGACCTAAGATAATTGGGTATAAGTCAAAGTGTCCAAAGGTGTTTAGATAGGCCATAGAGAATTCACTTCTCCTTATGATGAGATATATACCCTATGGCCACTAGTTAGAATTATTACTCAAAGTCTTTAGCTAAAGCATCACATGTTAAGAGTATGGGACTCTTGTACACATGTATGAGTAATTTGAATCTGCATAACGAGGAAGTATTAGTTGGGCTAGGTATGACATAGTCAACCTAGTGGGGTAGAAAAATAGACCATATCCTCAACCAAGTGGGTATAAGACGAGTGAAAGGAATGAGTTACGACTCACTATAGCTTCTAAAGGATTCAGAATTAGTTCTATGATCAACTATGATTTTCTGGTTAATTGGAGATCATGATATACTACTAGGTGCTACTCATGATCATTCCATAATTAAGTAGTTAATTATGGATAGTCAAGATAAATTGAGAACTTATTATGTCACACGCACTATGAGTCTCTAAAAGACATAAAACAAGTTAGAGAATAGGATTCTTAGATCAAGAGATAAATGTGTGGTTGGACCATACATGAGACATATATGGAAATATTTGTCAGGACGGAAGTGCAGATGGGCTACATCTCTTATGGAAGAGTTGGACCATATTTAGTTTAGTCATGAACCAATTTGGTTTAGCCATAAACCAACTTGATTTAGTTGTAAACCAAACTAAGGGGTTAATGGACTAACTTTTTGTTAAGACATAATGGGTTAGAATTGGGCTTTCTAATCTAACTCATTAAAGAGGACTATATATTGATATGGTTAAGAGAAAATTAACACATAATTCTTTATTAGCTTTGTTAGATTTTGGAAACCTAAACCAAATACCTCTCTCCCTCTCCCTTTCTCTTGCCACCGACCACAACGAGAGGGGTCTCCTCTTGTTGCTGTGAGCCACCCAAATAAAGAAGATCTTCCTTTTGCTTCTTATTCCTCTTTGATCCTTCTCCTTCGCTTGTGGCTAGTACCTTCCAAAGGTAAATTTTATTCTCTTAGAGTTGTCTTGAAGAGCTCAGCATGGATATTGATAGAGGTAAGGTTCAATAACGTCGCAAAAGGATGATGCCCTTCTCGTTACAAGTCATTTGTAAGGTATATCTAGAATAATTGTGATTCAATTTCATTTTATTTTATGATCTTATCTGTGTGATTGTATCTTGCATGCTTATGGTGTGTGTAATGTAATAAATTAGTTAATTTATTGTTAAGTCTTCTGTTGTACATGTTTATGAAATGTATTTTTAGCACACACTACATAGGCCATATGCTAACAGTTTTGACATCCATTTAATATAGCTCCAAATCATAATGAACTACTAGTATCATGATTATCCTAAGGAAGTCTTTCGTTGATACAAGAGAGAAAGTCTCCTTATAATCAATGTTATCCTTTTGAGTGAATCTCTAGCAACAAAGTGAGCCTTATACTTTTTGGCATTGCTCCTTGAATCCTATTTGATTTTAAATATTCATTTACAATCAATGAGGTTTGTACCTTCAAACAATTTAACAAGTTTGTAAACGTAATTGTCTGTCATAGACTTCAACTCTTATTTTATGACATTAATTTACTTTTTAGGATTAGAGTATTATTTGACTTTTACAAAAGAAGTCGGATCACTTTCCAACCCTAACTCATGCTCTTAGAGATAAAACCTAATCATGAGAAACCATGGTTCTTCTTGTTGGTGCTGGAAGCACCAGCTAATCAAACTTGTGTTTTGATATTGGTAAAAGTTCAAAGTTAAGCTATGTTGTTATTCTAACAAGTTTAACTGAGTGTGCAGGAAAGTCCTAAGTGGACTTAGACAAAGTGAAAGTCCTAGTTGAGGCTAGGCAAAAGGTGGAAAGTCCTAGCTATGGTTAGGTAATAAAGTCCTAGTCTGGGGGACTGGGCAAAGTCTTGGCGGGTTGAGGATATTAGGCAAAATCCTAGGGTCGAGGACGCTAGGTGAAAGTCCTAGGGGTTGCTGACACCAAGATGAAGACTAGACAGGTTGGGGATCAGATGTCTAGTGGAAAGTCTTGATGTCTCAGACACTGAGCAAAAGTCCAAATAGTCTAGAGGACCTATTTGAGAAAAGATAATCATTCCTGAGAGGAGTAGATGAGGACGCATTCCCTGAAGAGAGAACAATAGGCATTGGTCTGACATAGTGTTTCAACGAAACTCAAAGTCAGGACTAGACAGTCCGGAGGCTGTCAAAACTTATTCTTTATATATATTATTGCCTAGACTAACTTTGTTATATAGGAAAGATAAAGCTAAAAAAAGAGTGGTCCGAGCACCTAGAGTTGCTCTAGGCACTTGGGCAAGCCTCGATGAGAGAGCGCCCCCAGGCGGGTGCCTAGCCAAGTACTCGAGTGGTCCGGGCACCCAGAATTGCTCCAGGTGCCCGAATAGGCAAAAACTAATCTTCACGCTAAGTTAGAACACGATAATTGGCCGACCCACGTTAGCGATCTAGGCACCCGGAGGGGTCCGAGCTCCCGGACGTGGATAAACTTCACAAATGAAGTTTCTATTGGTGCAATTGACCTCTAGGGTTTCGATGCATCAATCCAAAGGTGTTTCTCTCATGTGCACTGCTCCAAAAATGCTTCTACAACACCCAACACTACTCCGACGATCAAAGGCTCGCAACTTCAGATCTTTAAAAGTTGTCAGTATAATTATGTTTACTATTTTTAAATCATTGTAGTTCCTATACTCTATCCTTGTAACCTTTTTTGAACTACTAGTGGATTGCCCATCAAAAGCACTCAATGAGTGCGGGCCTTGGAGTAGGAGTCGTCACAAGTTCCGAACCAAGTAAAACTTGGTTGTGTTAACGTGTGGTTTACTTTTCGTCACTTTCTTTATTCCACTTCACTACTCTTTACGCGAGTGTTTTCCAAAAAACGTGAAAGCCACGAGAGCTATTCACCTCCCTCTAGCACAATGCCCTATAATTGGTATCAGAGCGGGGCTGCTCTTAATCGGTACAACTATTATTTGAGCATTCTTTTTCATTACTTTTTTTTATCCATTTTTGGTAAATTTTTTATTTTTAAATTTTTACCATAAGTCAGAATAGGTCTAATAATCTCTCCTGACAAATTTGTTAATTCGTCAAATTTTTTCTCGAAATTAGTGTAACACTACTCGAGCCTATTTTTCGCCTTATTTTCCTACTACAATACTAATCTAAAACTAAGTCTTGGAACAAGTTTCATTATTTTTGTATTTGCAAGATCTTCAATAAATGCCCCATTAAGAAGGTTACAGTACCCCATGCCCGCCCCTTTTCTCTGGCAAGGACTTCCGATACTGGAAAGGACGAATGGAGTACCACTTGAAGATGCAAGTGAAAATGTGGATCATAATCCAAACCAGATTCACATTTCCCATCGAAGACCGAGTACACATCCCCTGCGACAAGTGGGATGCACCAATAAAGAGGAAGATCTAGGCGGATGCAAAAGAGACATGTACTCTCCAGTGCGGCCTAACTAAAGAAGAACTAAACCGAGTCGATCCATTCTCAAGTGCAAAGGATCTATGGGAGAAATTGATCGAACTACATGAAGGCACCTCCAATGCAAAAGTAAGTAAATGTGACCTTGTTTTAAATAAGTTATATAATATTAAAATGTAGGATGGTGAATCGGTGAGCCAATTACATGCTCGGATCCAAGACCTGCTCAACGGACTCCATGCGATCGAACAAAAGGTGAAGAATCATGACATTATAAGGTACACATTAAACACTTTCTTGAGGAACACTTTGTGGGTATCCGTGGTAGATGCTTAAAAAGTATCCAAGGATCTTTCAATTATTAGGCTAGATGAGTTATTTTTAAAGTTTGAATTGCATGAACAAGCAAATGTTAATTTGTTCAAGAAAGATAATGCATTTCTTGCAAGAAAGCCCCTAAACAAGAAGGTGAAGCCCAAGTACCAACCTTAATCTAAATATGAAGATGGATCAAATTCCGAAGATGAAGACAAGATCACCGCCAAGTTAGTCAATAAAGTTCGGTGAATGCTTAAGAAAAAAAATATAATCCAATCCAAGAGCAAGCAACCCGGTCTAAATCAAACAATGAAGCTCAAATCATAAGTAACCTGCTATGGGTGTAACTAGAAGGGGCACTACAAGTCTGCATGTCTAAACTAGAAGCAAAGAAGAAGGAAGGTTTTAAAAGCAACATGGTTCAAATCCTCAAAATACTCTAACGAGGAACACGAGCAAGCAAGCTTCCTTGCTCTACTAGTACAAGCTTATGTTGTAGAAACCAAGTTCGAGTCTGAGTCCAAAACCAGAGCTGAATCAAAAGCCGAGTCCGAGTGAAGCCACTAATCCGTATCCATTTCTGAAGGTTTAAACAACACTATAAGTTCTCCTACAGAAGAATGATCGAGTTGAGGGCCGCTAAGCTCGTCGAACAGAAACAGAAGGCACCAGCCGAGCGGGCAGAGCAGCAAGCAACATCAGCATCAGGAGGCCGAGCGGAAGCACATCAGGCCACCGTTACATTCCATCGGGCCCTATTCCGCACTCCTGAAGCCGCAGCAACTAATCGAGATCGGGGATCTTCTTCGGATGAAAGGCCAAGATGAGACGACAGAAAAGGGAAAGCCCCCCGAGCGGATACATCGCCCGAGTGGATTAATCACCAATTCTCAGAAGCCATCTTGAAGGATCCTCTGCCAAAGCACTACGTGCCCCCGACGATCGGCGAATACAATGGGACCACCGATCCGGATGATCATCTGGGTAAATTCGACAACACTGCTACCCTTCACCAATATACGGATGGGGTGAAGTGTCGAGTTTTTCTAACCACCCTCTCTGGATCGGCTCAACGATGGTTTCGGAGGCTGCCGGATGGGTCCATCACAAACTTCAAGGACTTCTGAACTGCCTTCCGCCATCATTTTGCAAGCAGTCGGCGTTATCAGAAGACGAGTGTCAGCTTGTTCGCCATCAAGCAAGAGCCAAGAGAGTCGCTCAGAGCTTATATCCAGCGGTTCAAACGAGTGGCCATGGATATTCCAACGGCCACCTCGGAGACCATGATGAATGCCTTCACACAAGGCCTAGTGGATGAGAATTTCTTCCGATCGCTCATTCGAAAGCCGCCCCGAGACTACGACCACATGCTACATCGGGCCAACGAATACATCAACGTGGAGGAAGACCAAGCAGCCCGGAAAAAAGAAACTCCAACCGAGCGGGCTCCTCTTGCCGAGCGGAAGCCGCACGCTGCTCACCCACCCAGAGGACCGAGGGCCGAAGCAATCCGCTCCCCCCATGCTAGGTCCCACGTGCAAGAGGTAGCTGCCACCCGGCCCAAGCCAAAGAAGAAATGGACCCCGATGTTCTGCTCCTTCCACCGGACGGATACGCACAACACAAGGGATTGTCGAAGTCTTCCCTTGATTGCTCATCCCGTTCCCCGGAATGGTGGTCGACGGTCTCCCTCATCCGATAGGCGACAGAGAACTCATGAGGCCGATCGGACGCAAGCTGACAGGCGAAAACAACAGACTCCCGACCGACATCGCTCTCCGAGGCGGGAGAATCATCGAATGTCTAGAGAACGGTCCCGACCGTCCGCTCGGGAAGAAGAAAATATAAGTAATACTTCCCTAGGCGAGATCAACATTATTGCTTGCGGGCCGACCGGAGGTGACTCTAACCGAGCAAGGAAGGCGAGCGTCCGACAGCTCCAGATCCATGCGGTCGGCTGCAGCCAGGAACGGGCAAGCGGACCCGAAATTAGTTTCGGACCCAGGGACTTGGAAGGAGTTGAAGTCCCCCATGACGACGCCCTTCTCATCAAAGCGGTAATAACCAACTACACTATTCACCGCGTTTTTATTGACACAGGGAGCTCGGTCAATATCATATTCAAGAAAGCATTCAATCAACTGCAAATTGATCGAGCTGAGCTGCTGCCCATGACAACCCCCCTTTATGGATTTACGGGCAATGAAGTTCAGCCGGTCGGACAGATCCGTCTGGCCATATCGCTGGGAGAGGAGCGGCTCAGAAGGACGCGTACTGCAAACTTCGTCGTGGTGGACTCTCCGTCAGCATACAATGTCATATTGGGGCGACCAGCTCTCAGCGAATTCCGAGCGGCCGTTTCCACCTTCCACCAAAAGATCAAGTTCCCCGTCGAGGACAAAGTGGGAGAAGTACGAGGGGATTAACTGGCAGCTCGGCGATGTTATATCGAGATGGTCCGAGCAGAAGCCAATTCCGCTCGGAAGGTGCCACAGATCGAGGTGAACGCTATAACAGAAAAGCCTCCCTCTTTAGTTTATGAAGAAAAAGTGGAAGTGCAGATTCACCCGACCCGATCGGAGGCCACAACGTTCGTTGCGGCCGATCTGGAGGAAAGTCGTAAACAGGAAGTGATCAAATGCCTCCAGAGAAACTTTGATGTCTTCGTCTGGTCGACGCACGAGCTGCCTGGAATTTCGCCGAGCATAGTGCAGCACGAGCTGCATGTCCGACCGGACGCTCGGCCGGTGAAGCAGAGAAAACGCGATTTCAGCGCTGAGCAGAATGCCATCATCCGGGCGGAGGTGGAGAAGCTACTAGAGGACGGCCATATACGCGAGGTACAGTTCCCGAGCTGGCTGGCGAACGTAGTATTAGTATCCAAGCCTGGCAACAAGTGGAGAGTGTGCATAGATTTTCAGGATCTCAACAAAGCTTACCCGAAAGACTTTTATCCCCTGCCTCGAATCGATCAATTGGTGGACTCCACAGCTGGCTGCGAGCTGATATGTATGCTCGACGCTTACCAAGGTTATCATCAAGTGCCGCTCGCCCATGAAGACCAAGAAAAGGTTAGCTTCGTCACTGCCGACGGCACATATTGCTATAAGGTGATGCCGTTCGGACTGAAGAACGCGGGAGCCACATATCAACGTCTGATGAACAAAGTGTTCAAGGAGTAGATCGGGCGAAATCTGGAAGTATACGTAGACGACATTCTCATCAAGTCCGTCCGAGCGGCCGATCTATTTGAAGTCATGGAGGAGACTTTCCGAACGCTGAGGAGGTACGGCGTTAAACTAAATCCACAGAAGTGTCTGTTCGGAGCAAAAGGAGGGCATTTTCTAGGTTACATAGTGACCGAGCGGGGAATCGAAGCAAATCCCAGCAAGGTGAAAGCATTACAAGATATGCCGCCTCCAAGAAATCTGAGGGAAGTGCAGCGCTTGACCGGTCGGATAACAGCATTGTCCAGATTTATCTCGAAGACCGCCGATCGGAGTCTCCCATTTTTTAAAATTTTGCGAAAGCCACCAAGTTTCACTAGGACGAAGAATGTGATCGGGCGTTCGAAGATTTGAAGACATATTTGAACTCTCTCCCGGTACTAGCCAAGCCAGCCATAGGTGAGCCTCTGTGTATCTATTTATCTTCAAATGAGCAAGCAATCGGCTCGGCATTAGTGAGGGCGAGCGGAGAAGAGCCTGTATATTTTCTGAGCCATATTTTAAAAGACGCTGAATCTCGCTACACGGGGCTCGAGAAGTTGGCTTTCGCTTTGGTCCTCGCCGCTCGGCGCCTTCGCCCATATTTCCTGGCGCATACCATCATTGTCAAAACTAATAGCCCGCATGGACGAATATTGCTGAATCCAGAAGCGTCCAGATGGCTCATCAAATGGACAACGGAGTTGAGCTAGTTCGACATTCAATACCAGCCCCGGTCGGCGATAAAAACGCAGTCCTTGGCGGATTTTGTCACCGAAGTACAAAGCCCAGAGCCCGAAGCCATGTGGAAGATATTTGTTGACGGATCATCCACCCGGCTCGGGAGTGGTATTGGTGTGTTATTGCTGTCTCCACAAGAAGAGAAGATGCACTTATCCGTTCGGCTGGATTATAGAGCTACAAACAATGAAGCTGAGTATGAAGCCCTCATAGCTGGCTTGCAGGCAGCTCGGCATGTGGGAGCCGGACGGGTGACAATACATTCAGATTCTCAGTTGGCCGCTCAGCAACTCTCTGGTACTTTTGAGATTAACAACGCTCGGCTCAAACTCTATGCTGAAGCCTTTGAGAAGCTCAAAGCCAATTTCAGAGAGGTCATCATCCAAAAGATACCCCGAGCGGAAAATTAAGCGGCCGATGAATTAGCCAAGCTTGCAAGTGTAATAACGTCGCTCGACACCCAGTCGCCAATCGAACAAGTATCTTTGGTGGCACACGTCGACCGGAAGGAAGCACTCACATGCCCAAGTGATTGGAGGACACCCATCATGGAGTTTCTCCGCTCAGGAGCTAAGCCATCCGAACACCATGAAGCCCAACTTCTCAGGAGAAGGGCCGGTCGGTTCACACTTATTGGAGATCAACTCTACAAGAAGGCTTTCTCCCGCCCGTTGTTGAAATGCGTGAGCTCGGAAGACGCGACGTACATCCTCCAAGAAGTGCACCAAGGATCCTGCGGAGGACATCCGGGCGGGCGATCGCTGGCTAAAAAGATACTGCTGGCCGGATACTTCTGGCCCACCCTGTAAACAGACGCCGCTCATACCGTCTCGACGTGCCTCTCTTGTCAGAAGTATCATAATTTCTCACACCGACCGGCAGAAGAAATAAAAGCAGACACTGTGTCGTGTCCCTTCGACCAATGGGGAATGGATATTGTGGGTCCATTCCCTATGGCGACCGGGCAGCGGAAATTTTTACTAGTGGCAATCGATTATTTTTCCAAATGGGTGGAGACCGAGCCGCTAGCCAAGATCACCGAGCAGATGGTCAAGAAGTTTATTTGGCAGAACATCATCTGTCGGTTCGGCATCCCTCGTCGACTTATTTTCGACAACGGGCGGCAGTTCACAGGAAAATTGCTCGAAGATTGGTGCAAAAGCTTTGGCATTGAACATCACTTCACCTCCGTGGCGTACTCCCAAAGCAATGGTCAAGCCGAAGTAGCCAATTGGGAAATTCTTCGCATTTTACGCGCTCAGCTCGACCATCTGGGAGGAAGTTGGGTGGATGAAGTGCCGGGCATTCTATGGGCCATCCGAATGACCCCAAAGGAAGGAACGGGCGTCACGCCTTTCCATCTTGTGTACGGCGGCGAAGCGGTGATTCCTGTTGAAGTCGGCGTCGAGTCCGCCCGGATCCAGAATTATGATGATGGGCTCCATCCCCGTCTTCGCCGAAGGTACGCGATATACAACTTTGAGAGCCACTTCTTCATTATTCGCTTGCCTGACTTGAGCGTCGGAGGGTCGCCGCCGGGAACCCCTTCCCGGCCCGACTTCTGTGCAGGTTCGCCGGAGCTTCGTACGATCAGTCGGAGATCTACGTCAGCGACTCGGAGAGCGCCACGTGTCCAGCTTCCGTTGATCCAGCTTTCGGACAGGATCAATTTGGCGCCGTCTGTGGGAACGCACATGCATCCGAGCGGAAGCAATGGACGAGGCTGGACGACCGCCCACGGTGATGCTCTCCATGAAGGAACTCGACGCCTAATCAAGGCAAGAGCAGCTAAGCTCGTGGAGCAACAGAGAGAGAATGCGCAAGCCGAGCAGCTGAAGCAACAAACAACGTCAGCATCAGGTGGCCGAGCGGAGACAATTATCCCCGAGCGGAGGCAATGATCCCCGAGCGGATGCCTCCCCCGAGACAATGATCCAACCGGCATTCAAGGGGGAGCACCGCCGAGCGGATGAAGATGGATTGGGACTTGGATCAACCATGAAGCGCAAATCATCTCTGGCCGTACCGAGCTGGGTCAGAGGTGCGCTGATGTAATTTTATATATGTTTTGGTCTCCTATGTCCTTGTAATGCAGGAAGCAGAAATAATTAAAGGATGGCAAATAGCTTCGCCGAACGGCAGTGTCAAAATTAGCCTTAATGGTCGTCGAGCTCCGACGTTAAAAATCAGGAGACGAGCCGGCGTCTATAAACCCGTCGAGCGGAAGACCGTCGAGCTCCGACGTTAAAAATCGAGAGACGAGCCGACGTCTATAAACCCTCCGAACGAAAGACCGTCGAGCTCCGACGCTAAAAATCGAGAGACGAGCCGGCGTCTATAAACCCTCCGAGTGGAAGACCGTCGAGCTCCGATGTTAAAAATCGAGAGACGAGCCGGCGTCTATAAACCCGCCGAGCGGAAGACCATCGAGCCCCGACGTTAAATATCGAGAGACGAGCCGGCGTCTATAAATCCTCCGAGCGGAAGACCGTCGAGCTCCGACGTTAAATATCGAGAGACGAGCCGACGTCTATAAACCCTCCGAGTGGAAGACCGTCGAGCTCCGATGTTAAATATCGAGAGACGGGCCGGCATCTATAAATCCTCCGAGCGGAAGACCGTCGAGCTCCGACGTTAAATATCGAGAGACGAGCCGGCGTCTATAAACCCGCCGAGCGGAAGACCGTCGAGCTCCGACGTTAAATATCGAGAGACGAGCCGGCCTCTATAAACCCTCTGAGCGGAAGACCGTCGAGCTCCGATGTTAAATATCGAGAGACGAGCCGGCGTCTATAAATCCTCCGAGAGGAAGACCGTCGAGCTCCGACGTTAAATATCGAGAGACGAGCCAGCATCTATAAAACCTCCGAGCGGAAGACCGTCGAGCTCCGACGTTAAATATCGAGAGACGAGCCGGCGTCTATAAACCCGCCGAGCGGAAGATCGTCAGGCGCTGAGGATAAAATTCGACGTTAAATATCGAGAGACGAGCCGGCGTTTATAAACCCACCGAGCGGAAGATCGTCAGGCGCTGACGGTAAAATTTGACGTTAAAAGGCGAGCAACCGGAGCCCGTAAGGCTGTCGGACGAATGGCTCTCTGCGTGGTCCTCGGTTAAAAGGGCCGAAATGTGATCGGGCCAGCTGTAATAGCGATAATGAAGCCATCGTATGGCCGGGCGGCTCCTTTACAAAATGTACTTTGATGCTGGAAAATTATAACCGAGACGAAAGTTAGAGATTGGACGCTGGTCGAGCAAACAAATAACAAAAGAAAATTCATTCACGCCAAGAGGTGAACTGACAAAATTTATAATATTTACCCCGAGTGGCAAGCATACAGAAGATCGTAGATACTTGAAAGAAACCTCACAGACCCTCATTCACAGTCATCAAAATTAAAAAGAGAGTCAGGGATGGAGCCCATCATGGTCGCTAGATCTTCAGGAGGGACGGACAGCTCGGCGGGTATGTGGCCCTTGGTCTTCATATATTCCACCGCCACTTTGATCGCCTCTTCAAAAGTCAAGGACAGTTTGTCGCCGAACTTTTCGCCAAATTCGTCCGAGCGGACGAAAGCCTTGCGCGCTTCCGCCGACCGACCAGGCTCCCCGTCCTGATATTCTTTAAAGGTAGCTTTAGAAGCATCGAGGGCCGCCTGGAGATCTTTCAAAGTCCCTTCCGCTTTAACCTGATCGGCGGAGCGGCCCTCCCGTTCGGTCTTCAGCAGGGCGTCCAGGTCCTTCACTCTCTGCTCTAGCCCCCGGTTCTCTACCTTCATCATATCCATGTCTTCGATGACTTTAAGTTTTCGGGTGGTCGCGGTTTTTATTTCCTTGTCCCGCTATTTGACCAAGGCTTCGAGGTGGGCCACTTCGCTCGTCAAGCCAGAAGACTTACCCCGTTCGGCTTCCAGCAACTTTTGGCCTTCTCCAGAGCGGTCGTCGATTGTCTGCTTTCTCCCGCGGCTTTGAGCTTTTTCAGCTCGTCCTCCAGCTCGACAAGTCGATTGCTGATGGCAATCTGCTCCACCCAGTTCTGCGAACGGATATGAACAAGTTAGAAACTCGATCCAAAATAACCAACAAAGCAAAAGAACATACCCCGGTCGCCTGTTGTAAATTGTTGTCGCCGAGCTGACCAGGAGTCATCATGGCAATTCGGAGCCGAGCATCCTCCCAGGCTTTGGCAAGAGGACCCGTAAGGGTAATCTGCTGCTCAGGGACCATTGGCCGATCAGCAGCCGCCATGTATTCCTCCGATGGAAGACGCAGGATAGTCTTTATCAATCTCGGGCCGCTCGGATCACCCTGCGACGCAACGGCCTTACCGAACGGCTCACCGATGGAGGAAGAAGGACGGTCGCCCAATCGCCTGAGACGCCGCATGGTTCGGGGAGGACTGGAGGGCGGCATTTCAGAGGTAGCCCTTGGAGAGTCACGCGGTGTGGGGGTACTCTCTATAGAGACCGTCCCGGATAGCACTGGAGCTTCTTCGCCCCGCTCGGGCTGCGGTTCATCAGATGGAGTTGGTTCCTCAGATGGAGTTGGTTGAGATGCGGGCTCGGGCCGTCTGCACTTCCGAGTGGCCAGGGGAACGTCATCGGCCGAACGGCCCTCTACCCCGACTTGAGTAGAAGGCTCTACATCGCCTGCAGCCTCATCGAGAGAGGCAGAAGCGTCTAAGGCTGCAGAGGCACCCTGAGTCCCCTCATCTTCTCCGCCGGCCGGATCAGCTGAGGCCAAGTTCCGTTCGGCGACCTCCTTATTCTTGGCTGCCTCGATCTCAGCGGCTCTCAATTTTAGTCGATCGGTAGCCTTGGCGCGCCACATGACTTCAGCTGCAGAAACAAAGAATAAATCAGTTAGAACAAAAGAAACGGGAAGATAAGAGAACTTACTCATACTGCAAGGCAGATCGGCTGGGATGGAAGACAAGCCGAATAGATACATTACTCCCGGAAGGAGCAGCTTGTCGATGTGATAGCGCTGTCCGACCAGCCGGTCAGCTGCATGAAGATAGGTCGCATCGCCTCTTAACTTGCCGAGCTCTGGTTGCGCTGGCATCGCCGTCTGCCATTTGATATGAAAGGCCTGTAGCTCGGGGAAACGCACGTAGAAAAAGTGCTCCTTCCAATGTTTGTTGGAGCTCGGCATGTTATCAAAAAGGATGAAACCTATCCAAGATTGGAAAACAAAAGTACCCCACTCGGCTTGCTTAGGGTAGTAAAAGTAGTGGAAAACTTTGGGGTCTAGGGGAATGTCGTTCAGTTTGAAGAGAATTATCACCCCGCTCAGCAGCCTTATGGAATTCGGAACTAGCTGGCCGAGCGGGATGCGAAAGTAGTTGCAGACTTGCAAGAAAAACTTATGGGGTGGAAAGCGTAGCCCAGCCAAAAATTGGTCTCGAAAGAAACGAACGGTGCTGGGCGGCGGTTCATGAGGTCGGTCGGCCGGTGTGGCTAATACTATGTGGTGGTCTGAAGGGATGTCGTAAGTCTGAGCGAGACGCAGCGCGTCCTCCTCGTCAAACCGGCTCTCCATGGTCGTGTACCATAGACCAGGAGCGCTGCCGGTCGACTGCGAGGTGCTAGTCATGGTCGAAAGACAAGAAGGCGGGACCAAAAGGGAAGGTTCGAACAAGGAATGAAGGGAAACCGACTGAATGAAACGATTAACAGAAAGAAGAAAACGTAGGGAGCGAGGAAAAGGGTCTTACGAGCAAAAGGGATGATCGACTGGGGCCTGGAGGTTGCCGAAGAGTTGAGGGGCAGGGTCGCCGGAGAAGAAAAGGAGCAGAGGGGCGCTGGAGGAGGATGAAGCAACAATGCGGCGAAAAAGGAGTCACGAGCTTTATATCGGCGCCCGCGAGCAGCCTCCACCGTCCGATCCAGGTGGTGGAGAACGAGGACATCGTCTAGCCGTTCATTTCAAACGGCGGTTGTCCCATCGGAAGTAACGTCACCGCCATACGCTGACAAAAGCATGATTGCCACGTGTCAGCAGGATACAGGTCGCATTTAATGAGCGCCCCTTACCGTGCGCAGCGCACGTGATGGGCAGTAGGGAAGAGGATTCGGCATGGATTCCAAGGGAATACAAGGCACGGGCAAGTCACCGCCGAACGGATGAGCATCCCTAAGCTTGGCCGAGCGGATTAATGTAGCGGGCGTTACTCAGTCAGATCGGCAGTCCAGTCAGTCGGACTTCGCCTCCTTCGACTAGACTTGAGGGGGAGGCAAGTGATCCGGCGATTAGAATAGGGGACCCCCATTTTGAGGGGTCAACGCCACGTGGAAGTCAAAAGGCTAGGTGGTCGACCGGAGAAGGGCGGACCGGTCGGCCAACCGGAGAAGGATGGGCTTACCTGTCGGTCGGTCGATCGATGAATAGCCTATAGCGAAAGGAGCCCTGACAAGGGTCGGGGCTCCGGCGCTCGATTGAACAGTAACGAAGGGCCGAGCGGAAGTTATGTTCGGCCGAAGACATGAGGTAACATATTGCTAGCAGTCCCTACATAACACTTTACCGAAGATCTCCCTAAAATACCGATGCAGACGGAAGGCCGGATATAATGTAGGTGCCGTCCGGCCTAGCGTAAGATGAGGGCCGGTCGGACGGACGCCCCGTCCAGCCGGCCGGGCGGACGCCCCGGCTGGGGTAGGGAGAGAAAGACAAGGAACATCTTTTGACAGCTATCAAGTCCTATGACTAGGCCATACTCCAAGTCTGGCTACGAGGTGTTCTGCTGTCCCATCGAAGACGTGGTTGGACTGTAGCAGTATGGTGTCAGGTAAGCTTTCTGACAAACACATACCTAGGTATGGGCTAAGGACGCGTGTTTGCCTCGGTAGGTGTGCGTGAGCTCTTGCACCGCTCTATATAAGGAGCCTTATGCTTCGCCGGAGGTAGGCGGATTAAGATTTTTGGAGCCACTTCTTTACTGTTCACTTGCCTGACTTGAGCGTCGGAGGGTCGCCGCCGGGAACCCCTTCCCAGCCCGACTTCTGTGCAGGTTCGCCGGAGGTTCGTGCTACCAGACGGAGACCTGCGTCATCGACTAGGAGAGCGCCACGTGCCCAGCGTCCGTTGATTCAGCATTCGGACAGGATCATTAGCTAAGTCCAATATCTGAGTCAAGTCACTCTAAAAGGAGCTAACAACCTTTAAGGAGGAGACTAACCTGAGTTCTTTGGTTGAACAAGCTCAAGATGGAACCTCAACTCAAGTCCAACAACTTGAGGAAGAGAATTCTATCTTGAAAAGTCAAGTCAAGGAACTCAAGGACACATTGGAACGGTTTACTTTGGATTTCAAGAACCTTGATTTGATTCTTGAAAAACAAAGAGCAATAGTATACAATCAATCCAGACTCGGATATAAGACTAAACAATGATTTAAATCTTATCTATCTTTATTTAATCGAACTAATAGAAACCGAGTCTAAGCATGAGTCCCAAAGTCTAACTTGACTAATCAAGTTGAATTTAATCAATATTTGATCCCCAAGGATTATATCTACTACCTTGATGGACCTTTTCTAGGCTATAATCCAAGGGAGCCAATTGAAAGACTATCTTCATTATTCGATAAATTTGCTTGATGCTTGATTTACTACTTTCTTTATTTCTGCTTAGATTAGGAAGGATAGATAAGGACTTAATCTTGATTAATACATGAACAATTAGACCTAAGAATTTCAGAAAGAAAATTAAATATCCAATTTTCTTAAAAGACTTTATCTAGAAGTGGTTGTTGTTTTAATATCCAAGAAAGTCTCATGTCTCGCTATAGCTTGGAAGCCAATCGAAATAGATATTTAATCAACTAACTATTAAATCTAAGTCTAACTTAAATGTAAATTAATCCTTAAGTTTCATTTAAATTGAAGATAAACCATCTCACAAAACCCATAAAATTCTCGGATTGAAAATCTAGAAAATGGTGAGTTAGATTTAGGTTAAAAATAAAAATTAGTCAAATTAAATTTAATTAAACCTAATCAGACAAAACTTAATTAAACTCAAAAAAAAAAAAATTCAAAACTTCATTAAACTAAAAAATATTTTTTTTTTAAAAAAAATAATTAATTTTTACAACTTAATTAAATTCAAAAATAAAATTATTTTTAAAACTTAATTAATTTTAGAACAAAATTTTTTTCAAAAACTTAATTAATTTTCAAAATCTAATTAATTTCAAAAATAAAATTATCTTCAAAACTTAATTAATTTTATAAACATAATTATTTTCAAAATTTTAATTATTTTTCAAATCTTAATTAATTTCAAAATCTTAATTAATTTTCAAATCTTAATTAATTTTAAAATTTTAAAATCTTGATTAATTTTTAAATTTTAACTAATTCTGAAAATCTTAATTAATTTCAAAATCTTAATTTTCAAATCTTAATTAATTTCAAAACCTAATTATTTTTAAACCTTAATTAAATTTTTCAAAACTTAAATTTAATTATTCAAACTTAATTTTTTTTTCAAAATTCAAATTTAATCATTGAAATTTAAACATTTTTCATTCAATTATTCTTTTCAAATTTTAAATCTAATTATTTTTAAAAACTTAATTAACATTTTTAATTAATTTTTCAACCTAATTCTTTTCTAAAAAAGGTTAAGATTAACTTAACTCTATCTCTCACAAACTTATAAGCTTGATATATTTGATAATATAGAATGAGTGAGATGGAAAATCAAAATAATAAATGATATATCAATAAACCTATTTTTGCATGTTTGGACTCTAAGGTCCTAGTCATTAATCAAAACATTAATTAAATTACTTAAATTTACTATCCTGTGCAACCTAAACAAATTACTTAAAAAAATTTTAAGCGGAAGGCGAATAGGAGGTTAAAAATTAAATATTTTTAAAAATTAAGTATTTTCAAAAGTTAAGTATTTTTTTTTCAAAGAAAAGGGGGTAATTTCTGCTTCTGCCCATGTTATATAGGTCGGTTGCTCCTGCATAAGGCTGACTGGGTTATATGGTGTTGGTGCTGAACGCTATACAGGTATAGTCATATCAAAATAATTACTTGTGCACATACCACATGATGTGATTTTGCATATGTTGCAATGGATGCGGTGCTTCTTCATTATTTCTCGTTTGCAACAGTGACACCGTTCATAGGGTGGTGGTATCTCATCATTAATCATCCATATATGATTGCAATCATGTTGTTCTTTTGAGATTCGTACCATTGGTTGCCAGCCACCAGCTTTCCCTATCATGTAGCAATTTCGTTGTTCTATAAAAACAAATAATGATTCTGTTGCAACAGTAAGTACCTGCTGGTCCTCCCCTTCTAAGATGCTATAGATCGCATCAGACTGGGCATCTCCTTCTTGAACAAACATTATTTCATATTCTTCCGGGAGTTCCAGTCCTTCAAATATTATAACTCTTTTTACATTCTTATATTCACGGGGGCAATCTCGGGCAAAATGCCCTTCTTCTCCGCAAAGAAAGCACTTGCATTTTTTGTTTCTGATAAGATGCTTTTTCTTCTCTATTTTTGCGTGTGACTGATGCGGCTTTCCTTTGTAGGTTGTAGATCTTCTTACTCCATACTTTCTTCTTGTATCCTGATAGTAGCCTGGGATTGGTATCTGGCTGCAGAATGACAAGTCTTTGAGGGATCTACTGAAAGCTGCCTTCTTGCATTCTTCTTCAAGGTATTTGTAAGTAAATACTACCCGAAGGTGTACTCCCATTGTATTTCCTGGATACATTTTCTCAAAGGCTACTTTTATTCTTCTACCAAGATCTCCAGGAAGTTTTAGCCAAAATTTTTCGAATAATTCTAGCCTTGTAAATAATTGTCTTGTCTTGGTTGCAAGATTCATATATTCATTTATAAAGGGTATAATATCCTTTATTTGGGGGCATGTTAACCTTTCTAAATCTTTGTATGCCCTATCCTGCATGTCAGTGGACCCTTGAAAGGGGTCTTCAAGAATAAATACCCTTCTAATTTGAGAGATTATGTTTTGCGTACCGTTGCGGCCTTCTGCTGATTTTACTAGATCTTGATATTCATTTGGGAAGGTCATTCGCCATTGGATCCAGGTCAATCTTTCAGCTTCTCCCAGCAGATTTTTGATGAAATTTGCTTTATCTTGAGTGTCTGTAAAATTTTGCAGGGCAACTACATTCTTGGTGATTGCCTCCCATCGGAGGAAAACATCCTCAATCTTTCCCAGCTGGGTTGGTAAAGTAAGGATTGCTCCTGCTGTTGGGCGGACGGTAAATTCCACCATTCAGATTTATTATCTTTCTTGAATTTCCCATTTCTTCTTATATTAATGCCAGGCTCAGCTGCTATGCTTATAGGTTCAGGTTTGGGTTGCCTTTCCGTTGGAGGATAACCAACCGGGTTCATGGTAGCATTCGCAGGAGGCCTATATTGGGAAACTGCTTCTTGAGAATAAATGTTCTCCGATATTTGTTTTAGTTGCGGGTATTCCATTAACCACTCGGGTTCATCGGTGGTGCCAGCGGCAACAATATTTTGAGCATCAGGTTGTTCAGCTTCCTCCTCCCCACCACTTTCTGCTGCAAAAGGGTTAGTAAAGTCCTCCGAAGAGGTTCCTGTAGGAAGGGAGTTGAAGGGTTGTAAAGTTAAACACTGTAAATAAGCAATGTAATCATCATCATCAGACTCATATGAGATGGTCATGCAGAGATAATCAGGAGAGTGGTTGCTAGCCATTTTTGGTAAAGATTCCAGTTGTCGTTGTAATTTTGCTATATATTTTCTAGAATCTCTAAGAAGTCCATGAGTCTCTTCAAAACTATATTGGTAATCATGCCACTAAGGTTCATCTAGTATTTCTTCTCTAATGAGTGTTTGTCAAGCTTCGCGTCGAACTTCATAGTTTATATTTTCTTCTTGCTGTGTTGTGGCTCTTCGTGGTTGGTACTCAATATATTCACAGTCATCAATATAACTAGGATGGGGTGCCACATAGTAGTCATATGGTGCTGCACTTGATGTACTATCATCACAATTAGGACAGCCTTCACAGAGTGGGTTTGCCTTGTCATTTTTGCACTGACTACTTGTTGAACCAAAACATCTATCTTGCCGCTTTGTTTTGTCGAGGTCATGAACTTGAATGGTAGGAGGAGTCTTGCAGCATTCTAAGATTAATTGGTCAATACGTTCTCCTTCTGCAAAATCGATGTCATCATCAGAATAATTATATACAAGGATTTTGATTTCACCTCTGTAATCTGAATCAACCACCCCGCCTCCGATTATCATGCCTCTCATGGCATAGCTGGATCTTGGTGCTATTCTGGCATAGGTACCTTTGGGTGTTTTAATGCTTATGCTTGTGTTTAACATAGCCTACCCATATGGTGGAATATGGTAGTTTTGACTTACAGCAAGATCATATCCAATGGAGCCTTCAGTCCTTCTTTGTGGTAGGACTGTTGTGCTAGTAAGGCATTTGATATATAATATGTCTTCTTCTTCATCCGCTAATAGGACTGCAATTGTATGAGCTCTTTCTTCGTCTTCATCATCAAGATTATCACTTCTTTCTTGTATTAGTGTTGATGGAAATTGATAATTTTCAAAATGTAATGAAATACGACCATCTAGGAGGTTCCTTGTAGTTACCTCAGTAGGTTGTCTCGGAATATTGATGGTGGATTGTCTAATAATCCAATTTTGTCCGAGCACATCTCTTGTGTTATATCGTCGTCCAGGAAGTGCCCTTATTCCACTACTTGCTAGATAGTCAACGACGTTTTGGAATTCATAGGTGAAGCCCACATTTGGTGTATTTGAGAGCCTTCCAACTAACCCCCTTGTAATTAATAGGTTAGCTTCTCCATTCTGCCATGTTTCGTATCCCCGAGCAAGGGTATATTTCAAAAGAAGGTTTATAAGTTAAGCTCTTTCAAAATCAATTACTTCTTCAAAATTTTAAAGAAATTCTTTTCAAAGTTAAGTATTTTTTTTAAGAAAATTCTTTTTAAAGCTATGTATTTAGTTAAGTATTTTTACAAGGAATTTTTTTTTAAATCTAAGCATGAAATCATTTTCAAAGTTAAGTACTTAGTTAAGTATTTTTTAAAGAAATTCTTTATAAAGCTAAGTATTTTTCAAAGAAACTCTTTTAAAAACTAAACATTTATTCGAAAAGAAAGTTAAGTGATACTTTCAGGGGGAGCCTAAGGGAAAAAGATTAAAAGTTAGCTTTTCAAATTTAAGTAGTATTCTTTTTATAAGTTAACAACTTTTCTCTTTACTTAGTAGTTTTTTAATATATGTCAAAGAAGAAGAAAGATGTTAAAAGTAAAGTATTTTGAGAAAGAGTAACATTTAAGGAGGAGTGAGTAACATTTTATTTCTTTTTACCTTGAAAAATATTACTTAAAAACTACTTGTCATTTATTCTACATACCTTACTATTTTGAATGTTTTTACTTAACTTTGAACTATATTACCATAAATTAAAAAGGGAGAGAATATTAGTGATGGAAGCACTAGCTAATCAAACTTGTGTTTTAATATTGACAAGGGTTCAAAGTTAAGCTATACTGTTGTTCTAACAAGTTTAACTAGTATGCAGGAAAGTCCTAAGTGATTTTAGGCAAAGTAAAAGTCCTAGTTGAGGCTAGGCAAAAGGTGAAAAGTCCTAGCTATGGTTAGGCAATGAAGTCTTGGTTCAAGGGACTAGGCAAAGTCTTGGCGGGCTGAGGACATTAGGTGAAATTCTAGAGTTGAGGGCACTAGGTGAAAGCCCTAGGGGTCGCGGACGCCAAATGGAAGACCGGACGAGTCGAGGATCTGACATCCAGCGGAAAGCCCTGATGTCTCGGATGCTGAGAAAAAGTCTAGACAGTCTAGAGGACAGGTCTGGAAAAAGTTAATCTCTCCTGAGAGGAGTAGGTGAGGACGTGTTCCTTATAGAGGGAACAGTAAGCGTCGGTTCAACCTAGAGTTTCAACAAAACTCAAAGTCATGACTGGACAGTCCGGAGGCTGTCAAAACTTATTCTTTATATATATTGTTGTCTGGACTAACTCTTTTTTAGCAGGAAAGATAAAGCTAAAAAGGAGTGGTTTGAGCACCTAAAAGGGCTCCAGGTGCTTGGGCAAGCCTCAACGAGGGAGCACCCCCAGGTGGATGCTTGGCCAGGTACCTGGGCTGTTCAAGTGCTCGAAGTTGCTCCAGCCGCTGTGACGAGAGAAAACTAATCTTCACGTTGAGCTGGAATACAATAACTGGTTGACCCACGTCAGCGGTCGAAGAGCCCAGAGGGGGTCCGGGTGCCCCAACGCGGATAAACTTCAAGGATAAAGTTTCAATGAGAGCTCGCCACATCAGTACAGTCCAGGCACCCGAGAGGGGATCCAAGTGCCCGGGCAGGGCTATAAAATGACACCTTCAATACATAAATTCAATGAATTTTCTATCTTGTGCGCTGCTCCGAAAACGCTTCTACGACACCTAAATACTGCTCCGACGACCGAAGTCTCGTAACTTCAGATCTTTAAAAGTTATCGATATAATTCTATTTATTATTTTTAAAGCATTGTAGTTCCTATACTCTATCTTTATAACCTTTTTCGAACTACTAGTGGATTGCCCATCGAAAGCACTCAACGAGTGTAGACCTTGGAGTAGGAGTCATCACAGGCTCTTAACCAAGTAAAACTTAGTTGTGTTAGCGTGTGGTTTACTTTTCATCTCTTTCTTTGTTCCACTGCACTACTCTTTACGCGAGTGTTTTTCAAAAACTTAAAAGTCATAAGTGTTATTCACCCCCCCCCCCCTAGCCCAATGATCCTACACTTCTATCCCTAGTGGATCACCTCAAAGACACTTGTGCTTAAGATGGTTGAGGTGTTTGCTCATCAATATAACATAATATCTTAATTTGAGTGGAAGAACCTTCCAATTGCATTAGGGATGATATGGGAATATCTTGAGTCACTACTCCCACTAGATATGCAATATCCATTATATAAGGTATAATAACCATACCCCTACTCATTGCACTAGTAGAGACTACATGAGGATCGCTAACATTTTCCTTAAAAGATAATATCTTAACCTTAGTGCTCTCATTGTCCTCAATGAATTTGACATTTCTCATTTTGAAAAAGATCTATTAGAGGGATCATAAAATCTAGAGCTCCTAGACTGCTCAGAGTAACATATAAAATTGTAGCTCACAATTCTTGAATCCAATTTCTTTTCATTTGGCCTATAGACCTAGCCTTAGTTAGACAACTCTAGACATGTAAATGCCGAATGTTTGGCTTCCTACCCAGCCACATCTCATATGAGATTTTAGTTTCTGCCTTATTGAGTACTCTATTAAGTAGAAAAATTATAGTCTTAATATTTCACCCCACAAAAACTCTAGTAGAGAAGAAAAAGCCATTATACTTCTCACCATATCTTTTTAGGATATGATTACATTTCTTAGCTATATTATTCTGACTGGGAGTACTATGCATGGTATATTGAGATATAATCCCACACTTAATAAGGTATTCGTAAAGGATCCAGAGCATTATTTTCCCGATCCGTCGTACCAACCATAGTATACACAACCATGATTGGATTGTATGACTTTAATTTTCTTACTTAGTTGATCTTTAACTTCGGCTTTGAAAATTTAAATATGTCCAAAGATTACGACTTCTCATAAATAAGGTACAGATAACCAAATCAAGAGTAGTCGTCTATGAAACTAATAAAATATATGTGTTCATTACAAGATGCCTTAGAGAATGATCTACATATATCTATATGTATTAGCTTCAAAACATCACTACATTGGCTTACTCCCTTATTTCTTTTATTAGTGGTCCTCCCCTTAACACAATTTATGCAGACATTAAAGTTTAACATATCAAGGGAATCAAGAATTCCATATAACATTAATCTTTCTAGATGTTGCTTGAATATATATCCTAAATGTTTATGTCATAGCATGAAAGAATTATTATCAGTCAATTTGTGTTTCATACATATACTATGCATTATTATATTGTCAATAGTATGAGTTCAAATATTTAATTTATATAACTTATTAGTCAAGGAACCATTGCAAATCAATACTAAATTAAAGAAAATATTGAAAATTTCATTTCTAAATGAACAAGAATAACCTTATTTATTCAAATAAGAAATTAAAATTAAGTTCTATCTGAAACACGATACAACAAATATATTTTCTAAATCTAAAAAAAGATCAGTTTCTAAATAAAGCCTAAAAATACATATAAACTCTACTTTAGTTTTTTTTGTCATTCTCCATATAGATGTATCTTTCACCATCAAGTGTAACTCATCTCCTAAGACAACCCTCTATACTTATGTGAGTAGTAGCACTGATATCTATTCACCAAATGTCAATAGGCACTATAGCTAAATTAACTTCCGAACTAATAAAGGTTAGAAGTTTATCTTTTCTTTACACCCCAATTGGTGTATTTGAGATAATTTTTCTTCATATGACCTTTTTTCTTGCAGAAGAAACAAGTGAATTCCTATTTCTTATGCTTCTTTATTGTCATAACCCCATAATCTTTAGTTTGTTTACCTTTACCCTAATTATCGATCCTCTTTCATTTCTTACTCAAACCTTGAGAATTAGATGTCAAGTGAGCATTTCAGATGTCTCATGCCTCAGTCTCTCCTCTTGCACACATTAAGTAATAAGCTCATTCAATATCAATTTTTCCTTTTGAGTGTTATAAAAAATCTTAAAAGGAGTAAACCATGTAGGTTGAGACATCAAGACAAAATACATGGGCATACTCTCAGACATCTCGAGTTTAGTGTTTTTAGACTTGGGACAATATTAGACATCTCCATAATATACTCTCTTATGTTTTCTTTGCCATTATATCACATGGACACCAACTTCGAAAGAAGTGTAGAAGTATTGACCTTTTCATTTGATACGAATCAATCTACCAGTTTGTTTTGGAAACTCCTAGCATTCTCCCCTCCAATTATTGAGCCCTTTATTGGTGTTGAAATTGATAGCCTCATGATACTTAGACTTATACGGTTTGATCACCCACTCTTTTTAAATTCATTTCTCTACTCTACAGTGCTAGCGATAGTCAGGAGTGTGGGGCGATTATATCTTAATGCACAGTCTAAGTCCATGCAACCCAAGATTACAATTATGTTCTCTTTCCATTCTGCAAAGTTTGATCCAGTTAGTGTGGGATATTATTAATATTGATGGTTGTTAATTAAACTAATTAGAAGAGAGAAAACATTGTACTTGACTCATAATTAATTAATGCCAAGAGCATAGATATATAAGTGAATATATATAATAAATTATGTAATATAACATACATATGAATGAACTCCTTATGAGATACCAAATACAATATTACATTTTAATCTTTAGATTAAAATATAATTTGTTAGTGTATTCTCTAATATAACTCAAATCATAGTTGGACATATAACGTGTCTTTCTTTAGGTCGACACATTATGCGCATAATTGACACTTTATTTGAGCTATATGAAATCATAGCTCACAACAACCTTAATCAATAACTTAATATGCATTCCTTTGGACTAACATATTATGCGCATGATTTGAACAAATAAAATTTTATTCCTTAGTTGTAAGCTACACTTAAACATATATTTGGCCTAAAAGTATTAAATATTCCTTTAAGCCAATTACTTTAAGCATAGATATACGTCTACTGACATAAATGCAATAAATCTACCTAAAGTGTCTTCATTTAAGCCAACACAATAATTCAATTTAGTAGCACGTGTGTAGATAAAATTAAAAAAATCATAAGTAATCGCATTGAACAGAAATAATCAACTCCACTAGTGATTTCCAAGTGGTCCTGAGTGGAAACCCAAGTGGTGGAGTGACAATAAGATAACCACCATCTAACACGACTTGGTCGTGTCATTTGACACAACCGTATTCAATACATACAACACTTGACATGACTTGGTCATGTTGGGTGCTGAGTGTGAGACTATGTTGGGTGCATGTATTATCTTACACGACCTAGCTGTGTTGTAGAACATGTTGTGTTCAGCCGAACAATGCACAATATGGGCTAGCTATATTGGGCGACAAGGCCATGGTGCGTCATGAGTTTTTCCCGGTACACCACACGACCTGGTCATGTTGCGTAACATGACCATGGCACAGCGCATTGAAACCCTAAACACTTTTATTCACAGATCAAAAGTGACGACTTTCATGAAAAACCATGGTGGTTACCGCTGTTATTCATGGAAAAATGCGAAAACATGAAAACCATGTATATTCTAGGTTTTCTTTTGTGGGTATTTTGACAAACAGACATTGTTTTACGCTAGCAAATCCAAATCTAGCATATAATAAAAAATCGATGAAAAACCTAAACCTTTATGCCAAAAAATCAATGAAACGACATTGGCTCTGCTACCACTTGTTAAATAATAAGTTTTTCTAAATCACATGAATTCTAAAACTTGTATGAACTTAAATATAGGAAAACTAAACAAGACAAGGATCTACTTATTAGTTAAAGCCCTAGAGCCAATCATTTGATGATTGTTGTATGGACTCGTTGTATCATATTCTTATATAAATAAAGGAATTGGTTTTGGTTATTATGCTTACTTGTATTGGTGCCAAATAAACTAAGTATAATAGCATCCTTGAGTAGAGGGTTCTTATCTATATCAATCGGTTAGTTGAACCGATAGTGAGATGATATAGGGAACACTACTCTTAATCATTCCTAGTCGAGTATTAACATTCAGGGACAATGTTAATGCAACGAGACTAGCATGTAGGTCAACTCGATGACTTGATCTCACAAGTCATGGATAAAGAGATATCAAGTTGACACATGGGTATGCATTGGAGGATGTATACTGAATGACCCGCCATGAGAAAGTATCATGGATCGTTATATGAGTGTCATATACTTTCTCATGTGGCTTTACTATGACTACTAGTCCTTAGACCTGAAGTCACCATGGATCCCTACATAAGGAGTTACGTACTTTAGTTTCGTCAAACGTCACCCGTAACTGGGTGGACTATAAAGGCGATTACTGGATATGTAACAAATTATGCAGAGGGATGTGAGTGATGTAGATGGTATCTATCCCTCCTATATGACGGGAGTGACATCGATATTCTTGATAGAGTGAGACCACGAAGTGCATGGCCATGCCCAAATGAGTCAATATGAGATATTGAGCTCATTTGATTGAGTGAGTCTACTTGGAGTTCAAGATTTAGATTGATTAGAGGATGACACGGTCTATGCCTCATATTGATCAATTTAGATGTCTAGGATAGAAGGACACCTGTCATATATTGTGAGGAGTCACAATTAGTAGTCACAAGGTGATGTTGGATCTCAACATTCTTATAACTTGGGTAGTAATGATATGTTGCTAGATACCGCTCATTACTTATGCTTCTAAACGGGTTTAGGAGCATTGCCAACGTTATAAGAACCTATAGGGTCACACACAAAGGACAATTAGATGGAGATTAGGTTCATATGATGAACCAAGAGGATTAGATTCATGTGATGAATCAAATTAGATTAAGAGTAATCCTAATTGTACTAATTGAGTTGGACTCAAGTTGATTCATGTGTTCAATGAATCTAATTTAGATTATGACTCATTGAATCAATTTAATTAAATGAATGAGATTCATTATATTAAATTGGCTTGAATCAAATGGTTGGATTAGATCAACCATGGGAGTTATAATGTCAAGTTTGACTTGACTTGAGAGGAAGAGGAAAAGTCATGTTTGACTTGACTTTATGCCACATCATTTGTGAGTTGGCATTAAGTGGCCAATGATGATGTGCCACATCATTATGTTTAGCACATGTGTGTGCCACCTAATGGAGGTTACAAATCCCCTTTTTAATGGCCACATTAAATATGAATGGATGTTACAATTCCATTATGTGGCCGACCACTTTTGTGATGAATGAAATTTTGATTTCATTCAAGGCATTCATTCCATCATCTTCTTCCTCAAGCTCTCAACCTTTCTCCCTCTCCTCTCTTGGACGAACCTTACCAAGGTGCTAGCACACCTTTGTATTAGGTTTCTCCACCTATTTGTTCGTGTGGATAATTCTAGAGGGTTGTACACTTGACAACCTCGAGATCCGGCATCACTTGGAAGAGCGGGATTGTGAAGGGCATCACATCGAGGGTAACTTCCTTCTCCTAGTGTAGATTTAGGCTTTAGTAAACTCGTACTCTAATTTTATTTTATTTTTACTTCGTACGGATCCAGTGATGGGGCTTTCGGGGTTTCCGCGACGTGAAAAAGCTATTTTTGCGGCTCGAAAAATCCAACAGTGGTATCAGATCCACGTGCGAAGTCTTGTACGAGTTTATTTTGTATTTTTATGAAAAATAGAAGTTCTGTAATATTCTGTAAATTTCCTAATTTTATAGTTTTTATGGGTATTTTTCTCGTAGAAGCGAAGCACAAGTGTTTCGACACTTGTAGGCTTCGACTACCGGGAAGATTTTTCCGAAACGGCAAGGTTTCGCCCCAAATCTTTTTGGGACAGCGGGCTAAGGCGCTGTAGGATCAGTAAGGAACACTCGCGATGGTTAGATCGCGGGTAGGGGTGCTGCCCCTGGCCCCGCAAGGGGATTCGTTCCACGATTGCGCCCGAAAACCCGCTAAACGAAACCGCCGGGAATTTTACTCATAAAAATTGTAAAAATTATAGTAAAAATTACAGAAAATTATAGAAAATACATAATTTAGAATTATGTATCATTTTGTGATAGTCATGGTCCAAAAAGACCCAATCTGATTGAAAATGTGTTGTAATTCATAATACGGCATGTGTGCCGTCATGTGATGTGCGTGTTGTATATTTGATTCGCGACCTGCGCGTCGTGCCTTTCTCTATTTTATATTCTTGTTTTAAATTAGTTTAGACTTGAATGTAACTCGAGTTTCAAAAATTGTAATGTACAAAATTGGAGCGGTGGAAGGTCCACTCGAGACGGAGTTACGAGGAGGGCGCGAGCAACACAAGATGGTCAAAGGGAGGAGCATGAGAAGCTGTTGACCTTAGGTTGACCATCCGATCTTCTCATTGGCTTGAGAAGATCGTAGTAGGGCCATTACTAATCACAAATAATTTAATTAATTGCTTGTGTGTATATGATGCATAATTAGTAATTAATTAGTGCCTAACGATTAGATTAGATCTAAATCGTGTACAAGATGCACCCTCTCGATTAGATTAGATCTCAATCGCCTCAACTCAAATTCCTACCGTGCCATGATACCTATCACTACCTCGATCACATGTGTTGTTGAATTTGCCAAAGCAGAGCAACACATATTATCTTGATAGGGTACGGAGGGACAATCTTGGTCCCGCCTATCAACGCATGGGTGAGTAGAGACTCAATTTGATTGAATACAACTAGTTAAATCGAGTTTAACTGTAGGTATTCTTCCAACGGTTGGAAAGATAGGACATAAATCACATTTATATTAATTATTGGGCGTATTAGCCAAAGCTAACTCAAGTTTTAATATAATTACGGATAATGATCCTATAAACAAGAGTTGCATAGAGATGTAATTGGTAAATCATTACCTACCGATCATACTAAATCTTGGGCGTATTAGCCAAAACTAGCTCAAGGGTTAGTATGATGTGGATCTTGTTCCACTTGAATTATAGAATTCAGTGGGAGCATCATTTAGTTAAAGGCCTAATTAAATGATTTAAAAGAATATGATATTTATTTTCTACATTTTTCTATTTTAGATAACCATGACGTCAAACACGAACACCTTCTCTCTGCGTTCTGTCCTTGACAAGGACAAGCTCAACGGAGCAAATTTCCTGGACTGGTACAGGAATCTGAGAATAGTTCTCACCCAGGAACGTAAACTGTACGTTCTGGAGCAGCCCATTCCAGAGGCTCCTGCCAATGCCACGCGAGCAGACAAAGATGCTTACAAGAAGCATCAAGATGACGCATTAGATGTGTCCTGTCTAATGCTCGCGACCATGAACTCTGAGCTTCAGAAGCAACACGAGTTGATGGGCGCTTACGATATGGTTGAACATCTTCCTCAACTATATCAAGGACAAGCAAGGCACGAGAGATTTAAGATCTCAAGGGCACTATTTCATTGCAAGATGTCAGATGGGGCTCCCGTAGGCCCATATGTACTCAAAATGATTGGGTACATAGAAAACCTACAGAGGTTGGAATTCCCGCTTGGCCAAGAGCTGGCCACTGACCTGATCTTGCAATCCTTGCTGGATACCTATAGTCAATTCTTTCTAAATTATAACATGAACGAAATTGACAAGCCACTGCCCGAGCTGCTTAGCATGTTAAGAACTGCTGAGCTGAACCTTAAGAAGGTTAAGCCCCACTCTGTTCTGAAGGTTCAGAAACATAAGGGCAAGAGCAAGCCCAAAGGCAAGGGAAAGTCCCAAGCCAAGGGCAAAGGCAAAGCACTGAAGCCTAAAGGAGGGGTCGCCAAGGATGCTACTTGCTTCCACTGCGGTCAGACCGGGCACTGGAAGAGGAACTACAAGGTGTACCTGGAAGATCTTAAGAAGAAGCGAAGTGAGACTTCCACTTCAGGTATATATGTTATAGAAGTCAATCTATCTATTTCTTTATCATGGGTATTAGATACCGGATGTGCTTCTCACATTTGTACTAATGTGCAGGCGCTGAGAAATAGTAGGGCATTGGCAAAGGGCGAGGTGGGCCTACGCGTAGGCAATGGACCACGGGTTGCTGCTGTTGCTATAAGGACTTACTTTCTATCTCTGCCCTCTGGGCTTGTACTAGAGTTGGATGATTGTTGTTATGTGCCTGCTTTAACTAAGAACATAATTTCAGTTTCTTGTTTGGAAAAGAAAGGTTTCTCTTTTATAATTAAGGACAAATGTTGTTCTGTTTATTTAAAAGATATGTTCTATTGTAGTGCACCTCTAATGAACGGACTCTACATTCTAGACCTTGAAAGCCCTATCTATAACATAAATACCAAGAGGTTCAAGTCAAATGACTTGAATCAAACCTATCTCTGGCACTGGCACTTAGGTCATATAAATGACAAGCGCTTATCCCAGCTCCATAAGGATGGTTTGCTGGACTGATTTGATTTTGAATCTTATGAGACATGCGAGTCATGCCTACTAGGCAAGATGACCAAGACTCCCTTTAGTGGGCACAGCGAAAGAGCGACTGATTTGTTAGGACTTATACATAGTGATGTATGTGGCCCTTTCAATGTCGCTACTAGAGGCGGTTATAGGTACTTCATCACATTTACTGATGACTTCAGTAGATATGGTTATGTGTACTTGATGACACATAAGTCAGAATCCTTTGAAAAGTTCAAAGAATTCAAGAATGAAGTACAGAACCAGCTTGGCAAGAGTATTAAGATACTTCGATCAGATCGAGGTGGAGAATACCTTAGCCATGAGTTTCGTGACTATCTAGCTGAGTGTGTGATTCTATCCCAACTCACTCCTCCTGGAACACCACAGTGGAATGGTGTATCTGAAAGGAGGAACCGTACTCTATTAGATATGGTACGGTCTATGATGAGTCACACAGATCTTCCTACATTTCTTTGGGGCTATGCTCTAGACACGACAGCTTTTATACTCAATCGAGTTCCATCCAAGGCCGTGATAAAGACACCATATAGGATATGGACTGGGAGAGATGCTCAGGTGTCTTTCATGAGGATTTGGGGTTGTGAGGCTTACGTTCGACGTCAAGTCTCAGATAAGTTAGGACCCAAATCTGACAAGTGCTACTTTATAGGATATCCCAAGGAAACTAAGGGATATTACTTCTACATTCCCAGTCAGCACAAGGTAGTTGTGGCAAAGACTGGGGTCTTTCTAGAAAGGGACTTTGTTTCTAGAAAGACTAGTGGGAGTACGTTCGATCTTGAAGAAGTTCAAGATGCGGACCATATGACTGAAGCCTCGATGGAAGTTGAACTGGAACCACAAAGTGTTGTGGATGATGTTGTTCCACAAAGAGTTGAGGAACAACAACCAGTTCAAGTAGACATACCTCTTCGCAGGTCTAATAGGGTACGTCGTCAGCCTGAGAGATACTTATTTCTCTTGTTTGACCATGATGACGTTGTGCTCATAGAGGATGAGCCTACCACCTATCAGGAAGCTATGATGAGACCAGATTCCGAGAAATGGCTAGAAGCCATGAGATCCGAAATGAAATCCATGTACACCAACCAAGTATGGACTTTGGTTGATCCACCTGAAGGGGTAAAACTCATAGGGTGTAAGTGGGTCTTTAAGAGAAAGACTGACATGGATGGACTTATCTATAAGGGTCTCTTGGTAGCTAAAGGTTTCAAGAAGATTCATGGTATTGACTATGATGAAACTTTTTCTCCAATAGCGATGTTTAAGTCCATTCGGATCATGCTTGCTATTGCAGCATACCATGACTATGAGATATGGCAGATGGATGTCAAAACCACGTTTCTGAATGAAAACCTGCTCGAGGATGTGTACATGACACAACTTGAGGGTTTTGTAGATCCACAGCATACTAGCAGAGTATGCAAACTGCATAGGTCCATTTATGGACTAAAGCAAGCTTCTCGGAGCTGGAATCTTCGATTTGATGATGCAATCAAACAGTTTGGTTTCATCAAGAATGAAGATGAGCCTTGTGTCTACAAGAAGGTTGTAGGGGACATAGTTGTCTTCCTCATATTGTATGTGGATAACATACTGCTCATTGGGAAAGACATCCCTTTGCTACAGTCTGTCAAGACTTGGCTAGGGACATGTTTCTCAATGAAGGACTTAGGTGGGGCATCCCGCATTCTAGGGATATAGATCTATAGAGATAGATCTAAGAGATTGCTTGGACTAAGTCAGAGTACATATATTGACAAGGTACTCCTACGGTTTGCCATGCAGAACTCCAAGAAGGGATTTCTGCCGATGTCACATGGCGTGAGTCTTTCGAAGTCTCAAGGTCCCTCTTCTAGAGAGGAGAGAGAACGCATGGATCAGATCCCTTATGCCTCAGCCATAGGATCTATCATGTACATCATGCTATGTACTCATCCTGATGTCTCGTATGCTTTGAGCATGACGAGCAGATACCAGTCTGATCCAGGTGAAAGTCACTGGATAGCGGTCAAGAATATTCTTAAGTACTTAAGAAGGACTAAAGAATATTTCTTGATATATGGAGGCAATGATAAGCTAGTTGTAAAGGGTTATAGTGATGTCAGCTTCCAGACCGATCAGGATGATTATCGATCGTAGTCGGGGTTCATGTTTTGCATAAATGGTGATGCTGTGAACTGGAAGAGTTCGAAGCAGGACACAGTTGCTGATTCTACAACAGAGGCCGAGTATATCGCTGCATCAGAGGCAGCAAAGGAGGCAGTTTGGATCCGCAAGTTCATCACTGAACTTGGGGTGGTTCCTAGCATTGCTGACCCTATTGAGCTCTATTGTGACAACAATGGAGCTATAGCACAAGCGAAGGAACCTCGCTCACACCAGCGGACCAAACACATACTACGGCGCTTCCATCTCATTCGAGAGATTATCGAGAGAGGAGATGTGAAGATTTGCAGAGTACCCAGAGAGGCTAGCATCGCAGATCCCTTGACCAAGGCTTTGGCACAGAGAAAGCATGATGGTCACACTAGGTCATTGGGGCTTAGAGCCTACACTGATTGGCACTAGTGCTAGTGGGAGATTATTAGTTAGAGCCCTAGAGCCAATCATTTAATGATTGTTGTATGGACTCGTTGTATCATATTCTTATATAAATAAAGGCATTGGTTTTGGTTATTATGCTTACTTGTATTAGTGCCAAATAAACTAAGTATAATAGCGTCCTTGAGTAGAGGGTTCTTACCTATATCAATCGGTTAGTTGAACCGATAGTGAGATGATATAGGGAACACTACTCTTAATCATTCCTAGTCGAGTATTAACATTAAGGGATAATGTTAATGCAACGAGACTAGCATGTAGGTCAACTCGATAACTTGATCTCACAAGTAATGGATATAGATATATCAAGTTGACAAATGGGTATGCATTGGAGAATATATACTGAATGACCCGCCATGAGAAAGTATCATGGATCGTTATATGAATGTCATATACTTTCTTATGTGGCTATTAGTATGACTACTAGTCCTTAGACCTGAAGTCACCATGGATCCCTATATAAGGAGTTACGTACTTTGATTTCGTCAAACGTCACCCGTAACTGGGTGGACAATAAAGGTGATTACTGGTATGTAACAAATTATGCGGAGGGATGTGAGTGATGTAGATGAGATCTATCTGTTAGGATCGATGATCGTGGCTAGAGAGGGGGGGTGTGAATAGCCGACCCCAAATCTTCGTTTCTTCCTACGATTAGGGTTAGCGCAGCGGAAATAACTAAATAGAAACGCAAAAAGGAAAGATCAAACCTCAAACTCGAACTCGACGATGTAACGAGGTTCGGAGATGAAACTCCTACTCCTCGGTGTGTCCGTAAGGTGGACGAAGCCTATCAATCCGTCGGTGGATGAGTCCCCGGAAAATCGGCTAATAAGAACTCCTTCTGGGTGGAGAAACCTCACCACAAACTCTTGCAACAGCAAGATCAGAGTACAAGTACAAGAAGCACAACAAGATACAAATATAAAGATGAATGTAACAACTCTTGCTTGGCTTCTCGTCGTCGACTGAAATCTGTAGATGAAGCACCAACTTTACAGAATCACAGCAGCAGCTGAAACCAGTCGAAGAAGTCGAGGAAGCTCACGCGAAGCTTCGGAGCTCAGCAAAGCTCAAGAGCACAGCTTTCAGAAGAACAGCAGCTCAGTTCCGAGGAGGAAGAAGAAGGAACTCTGTAGTGCCTCTCGATCTTTTTATAACCTCTGATATCCTGAGCCAACCTGCGAACCTGCAAGGCAAAAAGACCAGAACACAGAAGCCCGAAATAGCCTAGCCGTTGAGTCACAACGGCTAGGTCCAGACCGATCAGGCATCACCCTGATCGGTCTGGGGATGATCTGATCGGTCGTGGGGACCGATCAGGCTCTATGCTGATCAGTCCCCAGACCGATCAGAAAGCTTTCACAGAGAGTTGCCCAACTCTCTGTGCGTACCCTGATCGGTCCCGGGGACCGATCAGGCTTCCTGCTGATCGGTCCCCAGACCGATCAGTAAGCCACACTATCGGTCGATCGGTCTCCAGACCGATCCAGGTCTTGGTTTTTGCCCAAACCAAGTCCAAACCAATATCCGGTCAACCTTGACCTCTTGGTACATCATGCTTAGCATCCGGTCACTCCCTTGACCTGCTAAGACTCCCCACCAAGTGTCCGGTCAATCCCTTTGACCCACTTGGACTTTTCTCTTCGTGTCAAGTATCCGGTAACTCCCTTGACCTACTTGACCTTCTCAACACCAGATGTCCGATCACCCTTGATCCATCTGGATTTTCCCTTGCCCGGCTTCACTCACCAGGACTTTCACCTAGCTTCACTCACTAGGGTTTTCACCTGGCTTCACTCACCAGGATTTCCAATCTGCCCGGCTTCACTCACCAGGACTTTCCAACTGCCTGGCTTCACTCACCAGGATTTTCCCACTGCCTGGCTTCACTCACCAGGACTTTCACCTAGCTTCACTCACTAGGGTTTTCACAACTGCCTTGCTTCACTCACCAGGACTTTCCCACTGCCTGGCTTCACTCACCAGGACTTTCCCACTGCCTGGCTTCACTCACCAGGACTTATCCGTCTGCCTGGCTTCACTCACCAGGACTTTCCACATCCGGTCCAGAGAACGAGCTACCAAGCCCTCTCTGACCACAGTTCAGAGAACGAGCTACCGAGCCCTCTCCGACTTCCATCCGGTCCAGAGAACGAGCTCCCTTGCCCTCTCTGACCACAGTCCGGAGAACAAGCTACCGAGCCCTCTCCGACTTCCCATGTGCCAAGCTTCCATACTTGGACTTCTCCGTGCCAAGTCTCCATACTTGGACATTTCCCGTGCCAAGCTCCCTGCTTAGACCATGCCAAACTCCCTGCTTGGACTTTTCCCATGCCAAGCTCCCTGCTTGGACTTTTCCCGTGCCAAGCACCCTGCTTGGACTTTTCCGAGTCAAGTCAACTCACCTCGGGTCAACCAGGTCAACCTTGACCACGGGTTGCACCCACAATCTCCCAAGCTTGTATCCTTGTAAAACATCAAGATACAACTTTTCTGTTCACGTCAAACATTGTCAAACATAACTCGTCAAACATCAAAACACAACTCGAGTCAAGTCAACTCGAGTCTGGTCAACCAGGTCAACCTTGACCTAAGGTTGCACCAACAATCTCCCCGTTTTTGATGTTTGACAAAACCCATAATCAAACCCATAATCAAGTTAGGTTAACCCGATAACCTAACTTAGGTTTTCCAATGTCATAATCAAACCCATAATCAAGTTAGGTTAACCCGATAACCTAACTTAGGTTTTCCAATGTTCTTCCCTGAACATTCTCTAGACATTCTCCATTCTCCTCAAACCTACACTCTCCCCCTTTTTGACACGCATAAAAAAGAGTGAATCAAGATCAAGAGTTTCTTCCTAATGAAAGTCCCATACCTTTCATTGAAACTCTTATTTTCCCCCTTGAAACTAAATTCAACAATCAACTTAGTGATAATCCCATATCACTCATCCTCAAAAATTTCGACGAGTAAAAACTCCCCCTAAAGGTCAACTCCCCCTTGACCATTGCACCAACAATGTCTTGGAGAGTTCCAATCCTTTAGAAACCTAAAACACCACTTCCCGAGCTGAAATTTCAGACAACCAGTCGAATTTCAGCAAGTTGGCACGCCCTGATCGGTCACCGGACCGATCAGGCTTCCTCTGGATCGGTCCAGTGACCGATCCACACAGACCTGGACCGATCAGGGAACCTCCTGATCGGTCCACGATCTCTGATTTCTGATTTCTGAATTTTTCTTCTCCCGAAATTCAGAAACCTCTAGAAAATTACAGAATATTCCAAAAATTGTGAAATTTTGAGGATACATTCCTCATAACATATACTATCATGGAAAAATAGTTTTCTATTAAAATAACTTCCATTTTTCAATCTTGATACAAAGTTCAAAAGTCTTTGAAATAGCTCAAAGTTAACTTATCTTTGTATCAACTTGTTCAATGATGAATGCTATCACTAGAAAAGCTTCATCAAGGTTTTTCAAATTAATTTTGAAATGATTTTAAACCAATTCAATTTAGGACCACAATCTTAGGGCTAAATGTACATGACTTGTACACAAGCTTTCCCTATGATCCTCAATTTTGAATTAGGCTCATCTAGGTACAGGAACTATGCACCTTGATCCTAACTCATCATCCTAATATCTCACACACATCTAAGGTGTGTCAAAAACACATCCAAGTCAATTTTGATGTGAGATATGGGTTTAGGTTATCTTAGGCTAAGGTCTCATGCATTTTCTAAACATCAATTTGATCTCCATATCAAATTATGTTTTTAACCTTAAATCAATTTCATTGATTATAAATGCAAGAAATGATGACATGGCATAAAATGATATCATACATAATAACATGTGCCAATGTCATGATGTCATGGCATAAAGTATGAAACTTAAATAAAGCATGACATATAAATAACCTAAGCATTATCATGACATTTTAAATGATCATAAAATAAATATGATGTCATGACATGGCATATGGCAAACAATATATGGCAAATAGCACATAAAGGTATAGAAAATACCTAATTCTAGCCTTAGTTGCCATTTTTGATAATTTCGATCATTTTGTCATAAATTCTATATTCCTAAGTGTGATAGACCTCAAATCATATACCAAAGATGTTTAGATCACTATGTGCCAATTAGATTGACTCTAGACAACTCCTCAAATTTGATTGGCACATTCTAATCACCTTAGGAATAATTCTTAATTTCATTTTCAAGGCTTGATTATACCTTGAAAAATCCTAAAGTGCCACCTTTTGCCATGATTAGGTTAACTACCTATTCAAGTAAGGTTGGCACACCCTAACTCATCTAGTGCGATGGAATCACGCTCCTAGGAACCCAATACCTATTGGAGCTCATTGGGTTCACTAAGTATTCACTAGGGATGACTTCCCTAGCAACCCTTCTAATGACCCTCCTAGGCTTTGAAGCCTTGGTCATTTGGGACTCATCAAGATCAACTCTAGGGGTGACTCCCCTTGTGACCTTGGTGATAGTCTTCCTTACCCTAGATTTTGTTCCATAATCGAATGGAACATTATGATAATTGGGCTTGACTACTTGGGACTTAGGTTTGTGACCCAAACCTTTCTTGTCCTTGGACTTGGGTTTTTGACCCCTAGACCCTAGAGTCAAATCCTTAAGAGCCTTTTCTAGAGAGTCAAGTCTTGACCTCAAGACTAGATTTTCTTTCTCTAATACCTCAAGCTTTAATTTATCATTTTTCTTTGAGGTATTCCTAGGCATGTGTCTAGTTGATTTGGGATTCCTATCTAGGTTTCCCTTAACCTTAGATGAGTTAATCCTAGGGTTGACATTTCTAGTGTTGTCCTTACCTAGGCTAACATGTTTAGCACCTAAGCACATATATTGGTTCCTAAAGTTAACATGCTTATCATTATTAACAATTGCAACAAAACTACTAGCATGTGTCTTATTGCAAGAGTGAGACTTAAATGTTACCTTAGGGTTTGCCTTCGCTCCCCCTATTGACGTGCTCGGTCTCTTGTCCTTGTGAGGTTGCCTCCCCCTCGGACATTGACTCCGATAATGTCCCCTTCGCTTGCATTGGAAGCACACCATGTGCTCCTTGCTCTTGCGTATCGGGACTCCGGCTTCCTTGATCTTTGGCACCGGTGGAGTCTTCCTAACCCTCTTTGGACATTTACTCTTGTAATGTCCAAATTCCCTACACTCAAAGCACATTATGTGTAATTTACTAGAAACTAAATGGCTTGAGTTACCTAGAGTTGAGGATGGATGAACGCTCTCTCCTTCATCCCTTCCGGAGGTAGAAGTTTCTTCTTCTTGCTCCGAACTTGAAGAAGAACTCTCCTCCTCTTCTTCTTTAGATGTTGAGTGGCCCTCAACTTCTAAATCCATTCCTCCATGAATTGAGCTACTTGGCTCACTTGACTCCTCTTCATGACTTGAAGTGGAGTTCTCCTCATGGAACTTTGCCAAGTTGTTCCACAACTCCTTGGCATCGTTATATCCACCTATCCTACACAAAACATCATTAGGTAAAGAAAATTCAAAAATTTTCAATACCTCATCGTTGACTAGGGATTGGTGGACTTGTTCCTTGGTCCACTCCTTCTTCTCTAGGGTTTCTCCTTTCTTGTCCATCGAAGGCTTGAAACCTAATTGAACACAACTCCAATTTTCAAGGTTAGTCATAAGAAAGTACTTCATTCTTACCTTCCAAAACGCGAAGTCGTCGCGATCGTAGAAAGGTGGAATCGTGACATCTTCTCCAAATAGAACCATTCTCTAGCTCGTGCTCCCCCGGGTGTTGATCCAACAAATAGCGACCTCGCTCTGATACCACTTGTTAGGATCGATGATCGCGACTAGAGAGGGGGGGGTGTGAATAGCCGACCCCAAATCTTCATTTCTTCCTACGATTAGGGTTAGCGCAGCGGAAATAACTAAATAGAAACGCAAAAAGGAAAGATCAAACCTCAAACTCGAACTCGACGATGTAACAAGGTTCGGAGATGAAACTCCTACTCCTCGGCGTGTCCGTAAGGTGGACGAAGCCTATCAATCCGTCGGTGGATGAGTCCCCGGAAAACCGGCAAATAAGAACTCCTTCTGGATGGAAAAACCTCACCACAAACTCTTGCAACAGCAAGATCAGAGTACAAGTACAAGAAGCACAACAAGATACAAATATAAAGATGAATGTAACAACTCTTGCTTGCCTTCTCGTCGTCGACTGAAATCTGTAGATGAAGCACCAACTTCACAGAATCACAGCAGCAGCTGAAACCAGTCGAAGAAGTCGAGGAAGCTCACGCGAAGCTTCGGAGCTCAGCAAAGCTCAAGAGCACAACTTTCAGAAGAACAGCAGCTCAGTTCCGAGGAGGAAGAAGAAGGAACTCTGTAGTGCCTCTCGATCTTTTTATAACCTCTGATATCCTGAGCCAACCTGCGAACCTGCAAGGCAAAAAGACCAGAACACAGAAGCCCAAAATAGCCTAGCCGTTGAGTCACAACGGCTAGGGCCAGACCGATCAGGCATCACCCTGATCGGTCTGGGGATGATCTGATCGGTCGTGGGGACCGATCAGGCTCTATGCTGATCGGTCCCCAGACCGATCAGAAAGCTTTCACAGAGAGTTGCCCAACTCTCTGTGCGTACCCTGATCGGTCCCGGGGACCGATCAGGCTTCCTGCTGATCGGTCCCCAGACCGATCAGTAAGCTCACAGAGGCACACTGATCGCTTTCTGATCGGTCTCCAGACCGATCCAGGTCTTGGTTTTTGCCCAAACCAAGTCCAAACCAATATCCGGTCAACCTTGACCTCTTGGTACATCATGCTTAGCATCCGATCACTCCCTTGGCCTGCTAAGACTCCCCACCAAGTGCCCGGTCAATCCCTTTGACCCACTTGGACTTTTCTCTTCGTGTCAAGTATCCGGTCACTCCCTTGACCTACTTGACCTTCTCAACACCAGATGTCCGATCACCCTTGATCCATCTGGATTTTCCCTTGCCCGACTTCACTCACCAGGACTTTCACCTAGCTTCACTCACTAGGGTTTTCACCTGGCTACACTCACTAGGATTTCCAATCTGCCCGGCTTCACTCACCAGGACTTTCCAACTGCCTGGCTTCACTCACCAGGATTTTCCCACTGCCTGGCTTCACTCACCAGGACTTTCACCTAGCTTCACTCACTAGGGTTTTCACAACTGCCTGGCTTCACTCACCAGGACTTTCACCTAGCTTCACTCACTAGGGTTTTCACAACTGCCTGGCTTCACTCACCAGGACTTTCACCTAGCTTCACTCACTAGGGTTTTCACAACTGCCTGGCTTCACTCACCAGGACTTTCCCACTGCCTGGCTTCACTCACCAGGACTTTCCCACTGCCTGCTTCACTCACCAGGACTTATCCGTCTGTCTGGCTTCACTCACCAGGACTTTCCACATCCGGTCCAGAGAACGAGCTACCGAGCCCTCTCTGACCACAGTTCGGAGAACGAGCTACCGAGCCCTCTCCGACTTCCATCCGGTCCAGAGAACGAGCTCCCGAGCCCTCTCTGACCACTGTCCGGAGAACGAGCTACCGAGCCCTCTCCGACTTCCCATGTGCCAAGCTTCCATACTTGGACTTCTCCGTGCCAAGTCTCCATACTTAGACTTTTCCCGTGCCAAGCTCCCTGCTTGGACCATGCCAAACTCCCTGCTTGGACTTTTCCCATGCCAAGCTCCCTGCTTGGACTTTTCCCGTGCCAAGCACCCTGCTTGGACTTTTCCGAGTCAGGTCAACTCACCTCGGGTCAACCAGGTCAACCTTGACCACGGGTTGCACCCACAATCTCCCAAGCTTGTATCCTTGTAAAACATCAAGATACAACTTTTCTGTTCACATCAAACATTGTCAAACATAACTCGTCAAACATCAAAACACAACTCGAGTCAAGTCAACTCGAGTCTGGTCAACCAGGTCAACCTTGACCTAAGGTTGCACCAACACTATCCCTCCTATATGACGGGAGTGATATCGATATTCTTGATAGAGTGAGACCACGAAGTGTATGACCATGCCCAAATGAGTCAAAATGAGACATTGAGCTCATTTGATTGAGTGAGTCTACTTGGAGTTCAAGATTTAGATTGATTAGAGGATGACACGGTCTATGCCTAATATTGATCAATCTAGATGTCTAGGATAGGACACTTGTCATATATTGTGAGGAGTCACAATTAGTAGTCACAAGGTGATGTTGGATCTCAACATTCTTATAACTTGGGTAGTAATAATGTGTTGCTAGATATCGCTCATTACTTATGCTTCTAAATGGGTTTAGGAGCATTGCCAACGTTATAAGAACCTATAGGGTCACACACAAAGGATAATTAGATGGAGATTAGGTTCATATAATGAACCAAGAGTATTAGATTCATGTGATGAATCAAATTGGATTAAGAGTAATCGTAATTGTACTAATTGAGTTGGACTCAAGTTGATTCATGTGTTCAATGAGTCTAATTTAGATTATGACTCATTGAATCAATTTAATTAAATGAATGAGATTCATTATATTAAATTGTCTTGAATCAAATGGTTGGATTAGATCAACCATGGGAGTTATAATGTCAAGTTTGACTTGAGAGGAAGAGGAAAAGTCAAGTTTGACTTGACTTTATGCCACATCATTTGTGAGTTGGCATTAAGTGGCCAATGATGATGTGCCACATCATCATGTTTAGCACATGTGTGTGCCACCTAATGGAGGTTACAAATCCCCTCTTTAATGACCACATTAAATATGAATGGAGGTTACAATTCCATTATGTGGCCGACCACTTTTGTAATGAATGAAATTTTCATTTCATTCAAGGCATTCATTTCATCATCTTCTTCCTCAAGCTCTCAACCTTTCTCCCTCTCCTCTCTTGGCCGAACCTTACCAATGTGCTAGCACACCTTTGTATTAGGTTTTTTCACCTATTTGTTCGTGTGGATACTTCTAGAGGGTTGTACACTTGACAACCTCGAGATCCGGCATCACTTGGAAGAGCGGGATTGCGAAGGGTATCGCATCGAGGGTAACTTCCTTCTCCTAGTGTAGATCTAGGCTTTAGTAAACTCGTATTCGAATTTTTTTTTTTTTTTACTTCGCACGGATCTGGTGACGGGACTTTCGGGATTTCCGCGACGCGAAAAAGTAGTTTTCGCGGCTCGAAAAACCCAACACTACTAATATTAAATAATATGACACAATAGAAATTAAATAAATTGTAACTGAGATGAAGAACTTGAATGTAGTGGAGTGGACATCATCTCAGAAAGTGTTGGCCCACTAATCTAGAAATCCTATGGAGAAAAAAAAAAAAAAATGAGAGGGTTGATATTCTAGAGGAGTTAGATTGATGGCACCATAGCCTCTTCACCGATTGGGAGCAAATAGATCTATCAAAATACTTAATCCAACATAGACCAAACCCTTAATGTACCTATGGATCCACATCCGTTATCACCCCCATAGATGATAATAGTACAGGTTATGAGTTTTACACATATAAATCTTATATCCAATAATATAAATCCTATAACCATTAATTATATCACATATTATCACCCCATAGATGATAATAATACAGATTATGAGTTTTACACATATAAATCTTACATCTAATAATATAAATCCTATAACCATTAATTAGATCACATATTATCACCCCATAGATGATAATAATACAGATTATGAGTTTTACACATATAAATCTTACATCTAATAATATAAATCCTATAACCATTAATTAGATCACATAACGACATCGATATGCATGTCACAAATTGCATATGAGCCCATTAAAAGGATAAAATCGAATACTCACAAGTAAATATCCTCCTTACGTAGGATTTTATATTTTACATCTTACTATCTTATATTATAACACTCGTTTGTTAGAAAAGAAAGAACAAATGAGAAAAATAAAAGATACGTGTTTGAGTATCTATAAGAGTGAGAATGATTGTAGATGAATGTTTAAATAATACGTAAAACTTATAAAGTCTAACATTAACAATCAAATATCTTTCGTAACGCCTTTGACAAAGTTAGTAAGACATCAAATATCCTTCGTAATCAAAGTGTATGAAATTAAAAAACATTTCATAGATTAGAGTGTTCTTGAAGATGCTAAGCTCCTAAGAACAATAAGTCTTGTCTTTATTTCTCTCTCTCTATTTTTTAACTTTTAATATGGTTTCCGATCTATTTTGAGTTGCTAAGATGAATGAAACAAGACTAAAACACTAACATCTACATAGAATGGCCAAGAATCTAATGCAAGAAAAGGGTGAAAACTCCGAGTTAAAAAGAAAAAAAAATAATAGACAGACAAAAGAACTATCCAAGAAAATGGAAAATCCTATCAAAAAAAAAGACAAGATTTTTTTATTTTGATAATTCAACCGTCTGGATTTCACTCAACTAATCTCATATATAGACGATCATCTCTCTGGTTCACCTACTAGATTAATCTAAAGTACAACTTATGTATAATTAAAGATTGACCTTTTGAATATTCATCCCTACTAAATTTCAAAATTGATCCTTTTATTTGTTCTCCTAAATATTTTATCACATGACACCCCGTAGTAGTAGAAATATCAAATTTGAGTGCTAGAAAAGATTAGATTCTAGGAGTAAGAGGAGAAAGAAACGTATGAAGAACAGGATAATCCCTCCAGAAAAATAGAAATAGTTTCGGCCAATAATCCCAACCGAACCTAAATTTTGAAAGTGATGATCAAGGAAAAACCATGTGAGAATTTTGGGTTATGCTTACATGTGATTTATTGCAATAAAAGATGATAATCTTCATCTCGAGGTCTCTCCAAGACTGCTCACGAGGAGTTTTGCTCAATACAATGGCCCTTTGCATGGATTAGGTGACCCATGATGCATGCTTGCTAGTGACTTATTGAGCTTAGAGACCAAAACTCAAGGAGCTCAAGCTAAAGAACACTGTAAGATTGAAAAACTTTGCCAATCAGAGAACTTAGCTAAATTTGAAGAACCCAGTTCTACCTTAAAACTCAATTAGATTGAAAAAAACTCAACCAAACTAGATAACTCGGCTAGATTAAAGAATTTGAGTAGCTTATAAAGTTCAGCTGAACTAGAGATCTCAATTAGATTGAATTTTTCAGTTTGCTAGTAAAATGAGAGTACATTTGAAGTAAAATTAATATTATGATATCACAAATAAATTAAAGAACCAAAGTATGAATTTCAATAGCGATGAATATTCTAAATGTCGATTTATAAGCATGTATATTCTAAGTTCGGATGGTTTAGATGACCATCTATATTATTAAAAAATAATAATAAATTATTGTATTCATAAATGTGATAATTTTAAATTATTTTATTTTTCATAAAATAATTTTATCATTTATACACCGGCAACATAAGACATTAAAAGAGTTAGTGGGAAAAAAAAGACAAATTACTTAACATGCAGTCACAGTCAAATTCCATAAGTAATTTTTAAAATCATTAAATCACATATTCCATACTTATTTTTTCCCTCCGCATTTGTTTGTGCCTACCTCAATCAATTGATATAGTGTAACAATCGATTTGAGACACTTTCCGAATTGATTGTTATACTATAACAATCAATTAAAAATTTAATTTGTGTTTAAAAAATTCCTTCTCCCAATATGGCGTATTGAAATGATGTTTGATAGTATGTGTATAATTAGAAGTGAAAGGATGTTGTACATCCTTATGCTGCATGGATTCTAAAAGTCGAATAAGAATTCAAAGAGGGAATACAACAACAAGAGAATGGATCTAGTTTCCACAAATCATGGCATAACAAGAATAAAAAACTAAAAAGCAATGACATAGAACCTGATTGCAATGGAAGTGTCATTGTTACTACTTAGAGATAATAACCAACAATCTTCCACTTGGGCTACTTGTGAGTTGTTTATGAAATATAAGAAAAACTTTAGTTGATATTTAACTTTATGGGTACAGAATACTCTTGTAAATAATCTCGTCCATTAACTTCATTGGTATAGGACTAAAGAGGTCATAACTACTATACATGCCTGTAATAAGCTCCAATAGTAATCACAATATCAATGTCATTAATGACATAGATTAAGATGTGATTGTGCAGAGTGAAAATTATATAAAATATGATTAGTACATATCAATTTCAATTGGTCCTTAGATGAGCTCAAAAGAGGTCAAATCATATTTGTAAATATCATATGTTAAACTGCAATAACAAATCATGATCTAAACCTTATGATTCCTAAATGGAATCTATATCATATTTACAAACACTAAATTCTAAACAGTACCAGTAAATCATGATATTGTATTTCAGAGTGTCCAATAAACAAATAAAATCCCATGAATGTTTTGAACTTTAAGTACTACAATAGTTAAAATAAAATATTTATCTTTATTATCAAATATATAGCAATCAAATAAATATAGACTCTCACTAGATGAGTTCTTCTTCCATAAGAAGGACTCTCATATCCACAATATGTGTATGAAATATCTTAGACACTAAGCCTTTGGTGAGTAGATCGACCAATATGGAATCTATGTTGATGTGATCTACTATGATATGATAACTCTGAATTCTTTCTTTAACCGTTAGAAACTTGATGTTGATGTGTTTGGATTTCGATGAACTGTGGTTATTCTTGGCATAAAATTTACGACTTTATTATCATAGCAAATCCTCAATGACCTGTCAATGTCATTAATGAACTACAATGTTGTGATGAAGTTTCACAGCCAAATCCCGTGATTGAATGCTTCATACCATGCTACCAACTTCGCCTCCATAGTAGAAGTGGCTACTAGCGTCTGCTTGATGCTCTTCCAAGATATAACCCCTCCAACAAGCACGAAAATATAGTTTGAAGTGAACCTCCTGCTATCCAAGCATCCCATAAAATCGGAGTTTGAATATCCAATCACCTCCAGGTGATCTGACCTCCAATACGTGATCATATGTCCTTTAGTTCTTTGCAAATACTTCATCACTCTCTTAACCTCTTTCTAGTGTGACGATCCTGGGTTACTAACATGTCTGCCTAATATCGCCATTATAGATGTTATATCTGGTCGAGTACAAACTTATGCATACATAAGACTTCCCACTGTTGAGATATATGAGAATTGTTTCATCTCCTATATTTCAAGTTCAAGTCGTGGACACTGCTATAAGCTGAACTTGTCACCTCTTGACATATGTGTGTCACCAAGTGTATAATTTTGCATATCATACCTTATAAGCACCTTTTCAATATAGGCTTATTGTGAAAGTCCAAGAATGCCTCTTGAACGATCATGATAGATTTGCATGCCTAAAACAAAGAATGTTTCACTAAGAACTTTCATTTCAAAATTACCAAATAGAAATGATTTGGTTTCATGTAGCAAACCCTTATTACTGCTCGCAAGCAATATATCGTTCATGTATAAAACAAGTATAACAAACTTGTTCCCACTGAACTTGACATATATGCACTAATCAACATGGTTCTCTTTAAATCCAAATGAGGTATCCACTTGATTAAATTTTTGGTATCATTGATGGGACACTTATTTTAAATCATAAATGGACTTCTTTAATCTACATACTAGTTGCTTTGAGTCCTTAGACTTAAAATTCTCTGGTTGCACTATATATATATATATATACTCCTCTATGTCTCCATTGAAGAATGCAGTCTTTACATCCATTTGATGTAACTCCAAATCATAATGAGCTATAAGTGTCATAATTATCCTAAGGGAGTCTTTCATCAACATAGGTGAGAAAGTGTCCTTGTAATAAATGTCTTCTTTTTGAGTGAATCCCTTGGCAACAAGATGAGCCTTATACTTTTTGATATTGCCCCTTGAATCCTATTTGATTTTAAATATCCATTTAAAACCAACGGGCTTATTACCTTCATCCAATTTGATAAGTTCCCAAATGTCATTATCTGCTATAGATTTCAACTCTTCTTGCATGTCGTTAATCCACTTTTCAATGTTAGAATATTGTTTGATCTCTTGGAAAGATGCATGATCACTTTCCAACCCCATGTCAAAATCATACTCTTAGAGATAAATATAATCACGAGAATTTGTAGTTCTCCATTCCCTTGTGTATCGCCTTAAAGATACTTAAGTTTGAGGTAATTGACTTACTTGCTCATCAATGAGACAATACCTCAATTTCAGTGGTAGGCTCCTCCAATTATATTGGAGATGTCATAGGAATATCTTGATTTATTATGCTCACTGGATGTGCAATATCCATAATATGTGGTATGGTAACCATACTATTACTGATCGCACTAGTAATGACCATAAAATGATCACCAACGCCTTCCTCAAAAGATACTTTCTTGATTTTATTACTCCCACTATCCTCAAGGAATTTGGCATTTCCCATTTCGAAAAATGATCTCTTAGATGGATTATAAAATTTATATCCCTTGGATTTCTCAGAGTAACCTACAAAATTACAGCTAACTGTTCTTGAGTCCAACTTCCTTTCGTTAAACTTGTAAGGCCTAGCTTTAGCTAAACAACCCCAGACATATAAATGTTTAATGCTAGGTTTCTAATCCATCTACATCTCAAATGGGATTTTAGTTACTCCTTACTAGGCACTCTATTTAGTAAGTAAACTACAGTCTTGAGTGCCTCACCCCATAAAAACTCTAGTAAAGAAGTAAAGCCCATTATACTTCTCACCATGTCTTTTATAGTTCAATTGCAACGTTTAGCTATACTATTTTAACTGGGAGTACTAGACATGGTATACTGAGGCACAATCCCGCACTCAGTAAGGTAATTCGTAAAAGGACTTAGACGTTGTTCACCTGATCCATCATATCAACTATAATATTTGTTAGGGTTGAAATGTAGCTAGAGGGGGGGTGAATAGCTCGTCGCGCGCTTGTAGCTTGCTATTGCTTGCTTCTTGTGATGATGTGCAGAAGAAAATATAATAAACAAAAAATACAATGCTAACACTAGGGATTTACTTGGTATCCACCTCAAGAAGAGGTAACTAGTCCAAGGATCCACACACTCACGCACCCTCCACTATGAAGACCCTCCTTCTCAGTAACTACCGAAAGCGGAGAAGCCTTACAAGCTCACAATACAACAATACGAAAGAAAGAAGCAAAATACAAGTGAATCTTACAAGATTACAATGAAACCCTAGCTTCTTCTTCTCCTTGTTGTAACTTGCCTCTTGACTTGGACGTGTTGGTTAGTCCTAGGAAAACGTACCAATTCAACTGTACAAAAATTTTATGTACAGTGTCGAACCTTTCCTTAAATAACCTATTGTGTTCTTTAGAAGTTAAATTAGGAATCGTAGACGGAACTTAACATCATTGATTCCAAATTTAACTTATCTGTTCTTAATGGTTTAGATTTGAATCGCAAGCGGAACTTAACACTATTGAATCAAATCCACCTATGTTATTAATTCCATTAAATATTAATTTCTAAAATTGGCTTCCAGGACTACATGGCGGGGCACATGACCTTCTTGGATATGTGAGCAACCACCACCGCCTAGACAAAGCCTTTTGACGAAAACTAATATTTAATTTCCTTAAATAAAGCTAGGTTAGCCAACAAGAACAATCGAATCACAAATTCAAAAAAGAAGAAAACACAAACTCGAAAAACTTATTCGAAAAACTAGATCTAATTGCCTCTTGTATTTAGAATTCTTACAAAGAAAATAACTAGTATGATGCGGAAGAAAATTACTAGTTATACCTTATCTTTGTAAGCTAATGACCTCGAGATCTTCTACCGTATACCTCTCCTCGCCTTGGACGTCGTGTGGGCGACGATCCTCCAAGATGAATACCACCCAAAAGCTTCTTCCTCTTCTTCTAGAAACCGGCCACCACCACCACCAAGGAGAAGAGAGCAAAAGGGAAAAGAGAAGGGAGAGGGCCGGCCACACCAAGAGAGTCTCCAAGCAAGAGAATAAGAGTTGTATCTCATGAAGCCTCTCCACCCCTTCTTTTATATTAGTTGCCCAAGGCAAATAAGGGAAGAATTTTTACAAAAATTAAAATCTTCCTCCAGCTTTTCCTTTTCCCTTTTAATTTTCCTTTTCTTTCCTCTTGAATGAATCAATCACCAAAATTAATTGATGATGATTTTATTTTTTTAAACATGGCCGGCCACCTTGCTTGGGCACCAAGCAAGGGTGGTCGACCCCTATAAGAGGAAAAGAATTTTTATTTTTTAATAAAATTTTACAAGAAAAATTCTTATAAAATTTTAGAAGCTCTCTTTCCTAAAGTAGGAGTTAAAAAAGGAAAGTTCTAAAAATTAAAATCATGTTTTAAAATTTAAAACTTCTCTTATAAAATTTCCTTTTTTAACATGGTGATAGAAAATTTTAATTTTAAAACTTATCTTTCTTTTTTCTTAAACCTTGAGGATGGTTAAAAAAGGAAAGTTTTAAAACTTTTAAAACTCTCTATTAAAACATGTGGCCTAATTCAAATAAGGAAAGTTTTTTTAAAAAAAATTAAAATCTCTCTTTTAAAACTTATAGTTTTCTACAAAGAGAAGATTTTAAAAATTTAAAACAACCCTCCTATTTGAATTAATCTTAGCCGGCCCCTACAAGCTTGGTCACCAAGCAATAGGGTCGGCCCTTATAAAGAGGATGTGGCCGGCCCTTGCTTGGTCACCAAGCATTGGACCGGCCCCCTTCTTGGACACCAAGAAGAGCCTTACATTTGGATGGACTTGAGGTTATAATGAGGCTACGACAGGAACCTAGAGGAGAAATTGGTTTTGGCCTTCCGATGAGCTTGAGTATCCTGTGCTCGCCCCGAACACACAACTCAAGTTCATCGATAATAACTCATTCCACTAGAGAGTTATTATCGTACTACTGCACCAATCCCAAATTACATTATAGGCTCCTTCTTATCATGAGTGTGTTAGTCTCCCAGTGTTTAAAATAACAAATGTCCACTAATTAAGTAAGTTACTGACAACTCAATTAATATCTAACTCCAAGAGTAGTACCACTCAACTTCATTGTCATGTCGGAGTAAGTCCACCTGCAGGGTTTAACATGGCAATCCTTATGAGCTCCTCTTGGGGACATTTTCAACCTAGATAACTAGGAGGACACAGATTCCTTCTATAATCAACAACACACACTATAAGTAATATCATTTCCTAACTTATCGGGCATATTGATTTATCGAGCTAAACTTCACCCTTTGATAAGTCAAAGAAATAAATATTAAATATATGTGCTTGTTATTATATTAGGATTAAGAGCACACACTTCCATAATAACTAAGGTTTAGTTCTTTTATTAAGTCAGTACAAAAAGAACTTACCTAAATTGTCATACTCAATACACTTAGAGTGTACCAGTGTAATTTATTAATCAAGATAAACTAATACTTAATTACACTACGACTATTCCGATGGTTTGTTCCTTTCCATCTTAGTCGTGAGAAACTGTTTATAATTTATAAAGAACCGTCAACATGATCTTCTGAGTGTGACACCACACACCATGTTGTCTACTATATAAATTAATTGAACAATTACATTTAATGTAGATATTGACCAATGTGATTCTTTTTTTTCAAAAATAAATGTTTACAAAAGCTAGGCTTTTAGTATATACTCCAACAATCTCCCACTTATACTAAAAGATTAAGCTACCATATCTGTTGCCATACATCTGATTCTCATCCCCTCCACATGCCGATCAAAAGCTTTCGCCGGAAGGGCCTTAGTGAAAGGATTTGCCAGGTTATCTGCTGATGCAATCTTGGCGACGACAACTTCTCCTCGCTTAACGATGTCTCGTATCAGGTGGTACTTGCGCTCTATATGTTTACTTGCCTTATGGGCTCGTGGTTCCTTCGAGTTTGCAACTGCACCGCTATTATCACAATAAATTGTGATGATCTTGGGCAAACCAGGAATCACATCTAAGTCCATTAGAAAGTTCCTAAGCCATACAGCTTCTTTGGCTGCCTCAGAGGTTGCCACATACTCAGCTTCCATGGTTGAATCCGAGATGCATTTCTACTTAATACTCCTCCATGCAATGGCTCCACCTCCTAGAGTAAACACATAGCCTGACGTAGACTTACTATTATCCCTATCTGATTGGAAGTCTGAATCCGTGTAACCCACAGGGAGCAAATCGTCTGCTTGGTAGACTAGCATATAATCTCTAGTCCTTCTCAGGTATTTTAATATATGCTTCACGGCTGTCCAATGTCCTTGTCCAGGGTTACTCTGATATTTGCTAATCATGCCCACGGCAAAACAGATATCAGGTCTCGTACACAGCATTGCATACATAAGGCTTCCTACAGCCGAAGCATAAGGAACTGCCTTCATGTCCTCTATCTCCTTTGATGTATTCGGAGACATCTCTTTAGATAAGGCTACTCCATGCCTAAAAGGTAAGAAACCTTTCTTGGAGTTTTGCATGCTAAAACGAGCAAGAATCGTATCTATATATGAAGCTTGAGATAGGCACAACATTCTTTTCTTGCGATCCCTTATGGCTTTGATCCTAAGAATGTGTGCACATTCTCCGAAGTCCTTAAATTCATATTAAATTGTTTGGACAACCATACCCTTACGTCCAATAATACCTTGACATTGTTGCCAATTAACAAAATATCATCTACGCATAGTACAAGAAATACCACCACGTTTCCGTTACACTTCTTGTATAGACAAGACTCATCCGGACACTGAATAAATCCATATGACTGGATTACTTCGTTAAACTGGATGTTCCAAGATCTTGAAGCTTGCTTTAGTCCATAAATGGACCGATTGAGTTTGCACACTAGATGCTCTTTGCCCTTTTCAATGAACCCTTCTGGTTGCATCATATGGATGTTTTCTTCAAGACTTCCATTAAGGAAAGTTGTCTTGACATCCATTTGCCAAATCTCATAATCCATATGAGCAGCAAGGGATAAGAGTATCCAGATAGACTTAAGCATGGCTACTGGGAAAAAAGTCTCCTCATAATCGATTCCCTCTTTCTGAGTGTACCCTTTCGCAACAAGCCTTGCTTTGAAGGTTTCTACCTTCCCGTCTGTCCCTCTTTTCCATTTGTAGATCCACTTGCATCCAACAGCTTTTACACCATCAGGTGGTTCTACAAGATCCCAGACCTTATTAGAATACATAGATTCTATTTCTGAATTCATTGCCTTTTGCCAAGATACTCATCTATATCTAGGAGTGCTTCGTCATATGTCCGTGGATCAGGTTCATGTTTACTCGGGATCAAATCCGAAGACTCTCCCAACAACATGAATCTCTCAGGCTACCTTACAACCCTCCCACTGCGTCGAGGCACCATCTATGGTTTTGTATCATGTGTGACACGTGTTGCATTCTCTTGTGGTACTTCATCTTGTACTGTTGGTACTGAAGTAGACGTGTCCTCTCTAAGTTCTTCTAGAATAATTTTGCTACTAGGCTTATGATCAATTATATAGTCTTCTTCTAAAAACTGGGCATTGGTGCTAGTAATGACCTTCTGGTCTTTAGGACTATAAAATAAATCACCTTTCGTTCCGCTGGGATAACCCACAAACACACGAACTTCTGTATGAGATTCTAACTTATCAGCATCTGGTTTCAGCACATGTGTTGGACTACCCCAAATCCGAATATGTCTTAGACTGGGCTTTCGCCCATTCCACAATTCTGTGGGAGTAGAAGATACTGATTTAAAAGGTACTAAGTTCAGAATGTGCGCTGCCGTTTCTAGAGCGTATCCCCAAAACGAATTTGGTAATTCTAAATAACTCATCATCGATCTAATCATCTCCATAAGAGTCCTATTTCTTCGTTCTACCACACCATTTTGTTGGGGTGTACCAGGTGCGGATAATTAGGATTGAATCCCGGTCTCTAATAAGTAATTCCTAAATTCTCCTAAGAGGTATTCGCCACCACGATCATACCGTAGTGTTTTGATACTTTTACCTAGATATTTCTCTACATCAGCCTTATACTCTTTGAACTTATCAAAGCACTCAGACTTGCGGCGCATTAGGTAAATGTATCCATATCTTGAATAATCGTCTATAAAAGGGACAAAATATTCAAAACCACCTCTAGCCTGGATAAACATAGGACCACACAAATCAGAATGAACCAATTCTAACGCTTCTTTGGCTCTATACCCCTTGGCCTTAAAAGGACTCTTGGTCATTTTACCTTCCAAGCAAGATTCACAAGTTGGAAAATTTTCCAACTCTAATGAACCCAAGAGTCCATCAGCTATAAGCCTTTAAATCCTACTTAAGTTAATATGATCAAGCCTTAGATGCCAAAGATACGCTTGGTTCATCTCCGAAGGTTCTTTTCTCTTATTGGAATTAGAAGATGTGTTATTAATTTCCATTTGTTGCTTTGTGGGAGAAATTGGATTTAAAGTATATAAATTGCCAACCAATGCACTAGAATAGATAATATCCCTATTTCTTTTTATAACCACATTAGTATTAAAGGAAACAAAATATCCATCCAAATACAGTTTAGAAACTGAAATTAAATTCTTTCTAAAACTGGGTACATAAAGACAATTTCTTAAAACCAATTTTCTATTCCTATCAAAAGATAAGTAGACGTCTCCCACTACAACATCCACCACCTTAGTAGCATTGCTCATGTAGACGGTAATCTCTCCTACAAATAGTCGTTGGATTTCCTAGAACCCCTGCAACCAATGGCTCCCGTATCTACACACCAGGTGCTGGTAGATAACACTGCTAAACATGTTTCAACAACTAGAGCATGAGATATACCTTTATTGTTCTGATTCCTACGAGGACAATCCACCTTCCAATGCCCTGTCTACTTGCAGATTAAGCACTTGCCTTTCGGCTTCTTCATTCCATCTTTTTGTCCTGTATTCTGAGGTTTATTCACCTTCTTTGCTGAAAAGACCTGTTTCTTCTTCTTCTTGCCTTTCGACATAGAAGTAGAACCATTTTCAGCATAGTGAATCTGAGAACTGTGACGAAATATTCCTTCTGCTCCCTGTAGTTCTGTCAGAAGTTCCGCCAACGTATACTCTCTTTTGTTCATGTTATAATTCAGGCGGAACTACTCAAAACTTCTAGGTAGCGTTTGGAGAATTATATCGACCTGGGTTTCCCCATCGATTTCTCCTCCAAGGACTTGTATTTCATTTAGATAAGCCATCATTTTGAGGATATGATCCCTTACGGGTATCCCCTCAGACATGGTAGCTGTCATTAGCTTTCTCATTGCCTCTTGCCTTGCAGTCCGACTCTGGTGCCCAAAGAGTTCCTTGAGATTGTTCATTATATCATAAGCTGTTGGTAAATCTTGATGCTGATGTTGTAATACATTTGAGATTGATGCCAAAATGTAACACCGCACCATCTCATCAGCATTTACCCATTTCTTATGATACTCAATCTCCTCTGGGGTAGAGTCACCGTCAGGTGCATCAGGGCAAGCCTCAGTCAGTACAAACTTATAGCTTTCAGCAGTAAGGACAATGTCCAGGTTTCTTTTCCAATCTATATAGTTAGGTCCAGTAAGTTTGTTCTCTTTCAGTATAATAGCCAGTGGGTTGAAAGTCATCCTAAGAATCACAAAATAACTTTGGTTAGGACACTAAATTTAGAATAATATTGATTCCTCAAACAATACTATTTTAAATTAACCAATACCTCAAAACACCGTGAATTTTGTATGCCACGATAGTGTGGTCATATACAAATTTAACATTTGTAAAAGGAGCGTGTAACCCATTAATTTTGTTATCTTGTCAACCTAACTTTTTGACAAATAAAATTAATAGTTGGTTTCCTTCGGTCACACAAATAATAGCAGTGACTCTGATGGGGAGGATACTATTAGACGTGTCTAAGTGTATACCATTACTTGACACTAAGTCCATTAATAAGATTGTGCCCCTTCCGATGGGGAAGATCACACACTATTAATTAATTTCCTATAGTCATCCAAAACGGAAGTTTGATCTAGTGATCTGCAAACAAACTCATCTGATATGGAGGAAGGAACTCAGAGCTAACGCGCAAGTTTGTTTGCATTACTTACAAACCAGTAATGGAGACCGTGGAATTTATTAAAATAAATCTCTCTCCCACTTAGTTATTTAAGCTGAGGAATTTTAAACTATCCTTAGCATACATCACATGCATACACACACATCACAGTAAAAGCAATAAATATGAAAATTATTTTCCAACTATTATGATCTTTTTCTGTTACTGTACTCCATGTGCTCCAACCCTAGTTGCTGCCATCTTTAGCCACCGCTATCGGGTCGAGTCGTCGCATCCATCTTGCCTCTTATTCTGCTGCGCCTCTGGTGCTCCAAAAGTACCACGCCTCGCAAGAATCCGATCCGCGACAAAAATAGAATTTTACATATATCGATCATATATTCCACGAGGGAATGTACATGTAATCTAGATCGAAAATAAAATTCTAAAATCTTAGGGCTAATACAGCTCCTATTATATTAGTTACATACAATCATGCACACACAAAATATTGCCCTTGACATGTCTAAGGGTCCAATAACACACAACATCAATAAGCCATAATAGTTGGAGCCTGCAACCAAAGAGTTAGCACATCCTACTATTATCCTGCCTAAATTATGTATGACCTGTGCATAACCTATTTGAATTCTAAACACACAGAGGCAAACCCTAGCATTGATACCAATTGTTGGTTAGTCCTAGGAAAACGTACTGGTTCCACTGTACAAAAAATTTTAATACAAGTGTCGAACCTTTCCTTAAATAACCTATTGTGTTAAATTATGAATCGCAGACAGAACTTAACATCATTGATTCCAAATTTAACTTATCTGTTCTTAATGGTTTAGATTTGAATCGCAAGCGGAACTTAATACTATTGAATCAAATCCACCTATGTTATTAATTCCATTAAATATTAATTTTTAAAATTAGCTTCCAGGACTGCATAGCGAGGCACATGGCCTTCTTGGATATGGGAGTAACCACCATCGCCTAGACAAAGCCTTTTAAGGAAAGCTAATATTTAATTTCCTTAAATAACTCTAGGTTAACCAAAAAGAACAATCGAATCACAATTCGAAAAAGAAGAAAACACAAACTCGAAAAACTTATTCGAAAAACTAGATCTAATTGCCTCTTGTATTTAGAATTGTTACAAAGAAAATAACTAGTATGATGCGGAAGAAAATTACTAGTTATACCTTCTCTTTGTAAGCTAATGACCTTGAGATCTTCTTCCGTATTCCTCGCATCGTCTTGGACGTTGTGTGGGCGACGATCCTCCAAGATGAACACCACCCAAAAGCTTCTTCCTCTTCTTCTAAAAACCGGCCACCACTACCACCAAGGAGAAGAGAACAAAAGGAAAAAGAGAAAGGAGAGGGTCGACCACACCAAGAGAGTCTCTAAGCAAGAGAATAAGAGTTGTATCTCATAAAACCTCCCCACCCCTTCTTTTATATTAGTTGCCCAAGGCAAATAAGGGAAGAATTTTTACAAAAATTAAAATCTTCCACTAGCTTTTCCTTTTTTTTTTTATTTTCCTTTTCTTTCCTCTTGATTGAATCAATCACCAAAATTAATTGATGATGATTTTATTTTTTTAAACATGGCCGGCCACCTTGCTTGGGCACCAAGCAAGGGTGGCCGGCCCCTATAAGAGGAAAAGAATTTTTATTTTTTAATAAAATTTTACAAGAAAAATTCTTATAAAATTTTACAAGCTCTCTTTCCTAAAGTAGGAGTTAAAAATGGAAAGTTCTAAAAATTAAAACCATGTTTTAAAATTTAAAATTTCTCTTATAAAATTTCCTTTTTTAACATGGTGATAGAAAATTTTAATTTTAAAACTTATCTTCCTTTTTTCTTAAACCATGAGGATGGTTAAAAAAGGAAAGTTTTAAAACTTTTAAAACTCTCTATTAAAACATGTGGCCTAATTCAAATAAGGAAAGTTTTTTTAAAAAAAATTAAAATCTCCCTTTTAAAACTTATAGTTTTCTACAAAGAGAAGATTTTAAAAATTCAAAACAACCCTCCTATTTGAATTAATCTTGGTCGGCCCCTACAAGCTTGGTCACCAAACAATAGGGTCGGCCCCTATAAAGAGGATGTCGTCGGCCCTTGCTTGGTCACCAAGCATTGGACCGACCCCCTTCTTGGACACCAAGAAGAGCCTTACATTTGGATGGACTTGAGATTATAATGAGGCTACGGCAGGGACCTAGAGGAGAAATTGGTTTTGGCCTAACGATGAGCTTGAGTATCCCGTGCTCGCCCCGAAGACACAACTCAAGTTCATCGATAATAACTCATTCCACTAGAGAGTTATTATCGCACTACCGCACCAATCCCAAATTACATTATAGGCTCCTTCTTATCATGAGTGTGTTAGTCTCCCTGTGTTTAAGATAACAAATGTCCACTAATTAAGTAAGTTACTGACAACTCACTTAATTAATATCTAGCTCCAAGAGTAGTACCACTCAACTTCATTGTCATGTCGGAGTAAGTCCACCTGCAGGGTTTAACATGGCAATCCTTATGAGCTCCTCTTGGGGACATTTTCAACCTAGATAACTAGGACACAGATTCCTTCTATAATCAACAACACACACTATAAGTAATATCATTTCCCAACTTATCAGGCATATTGATTTATCGAGCTAAACCACACCCTTTGATAAGTCAAATAAATAAATATTAAATATATGTGCTTGTTATTATATTAGGATTAAGAGCACACACTTCCATAATAACTAAGGTTTAGTTCTTTTATTAAGTCAGTACAAAAAGAACTACCTAAATAGTCCTACTCAATACACTTAGAGTGTACCAGTGTAATTTATTAATCAAGATAAACTAATACTTAATTACACTACGACTATTCCGATGGTTTGTTCCTTTCCATCTTAGTCGTGAGCAACTATTTATAATTTATAAAGAACCGTCAATATGATCTTTTGAGTGTGACACCACACACCATGTTGTCTACTATATAAATTAACTGAACAATTACATTTATTATAGATATTGACCAATGTGATTCTTTTATTTCAAAAATAAATGTTTATAAAAGCTAGGCTTTTAGTATACACTCCAACAATCTCCCACTTATACTAAAAGCTAAGCTGCCATATCTGTTGCCATACATCTGATTCTCATCCCCTCCACATGCCGATCAAAAGCTTTCGCCGGAAGGGCCTTAGTGAAAGGATCTGCCAGGTTATCTGCTGATGCAAGCTTGGCGACGACAACTTCTCCTCGCTTAACGATGTCTCGTATCAGGTGGTACTTACGCTCTATATGCTTACTTGCCTTATGGGCTCGTGGTTCCTTCGAGTTTGTAACTGCACCGCTATTATCACAATAAATTGTGATGATCTTGGGCAAACCAGGAATCACATCTAAATCTGTTAGAAAGTTCCTGAGCCATACAGCTTCTTTGGATGCCTCAGAGGCTGCCACATACTCAGCTTCCATGGTTGAGTGCGAGACGCATTTCTGCTTAACACTCCTCCATGCAATGGCTCCACCTCCTAGAGTACATAGCCTGACGTAGACTTACTATTGTCCCTATCTGATTGGAAGTCTAAATCTGTGTAACCCACAGGGAGCAAATTGTCTGCTTGTTAGTTTAGCATATAATCTCTAGTCCTTCTCAGGTACTTTAATATATGCTTCACAGCGGTCCAATGTCCTTGTCCAGGGTTACTCTGATATCTGCTAACCATGCCCACGGCAAAACAAATATCAGGTCTCATACACAGCATTGCATACATAAGGCTTCCTACAGCCGAAGCATAAGGAACTGCCTTCTTGTCCTCTATCTCCTTTGTTGTCTTCAGAGACATCTCTTTAGATTGGGCTACTCCTTGCCTAAAAGGTAAGAAACCTTTCTTGGAGTTTTGCATGCTAAAACGAGCAAGAATCGTATCTATATATGAAGCTTGAGATAGGCACAACATTCTTTTCTTGCGATCCCTTATGACTTTGATCCCAAGAATGTGTACACATTCTCCTAAGTCCTTCATATCAAATTGTTAGGACAATCATACCCTTACGTCCGATAATACCTTGACATTGTTGCCAATTAACAAAATATCATCTACGTATAGTACAAGAAATACCACCACATTTCCGTTATACTTCTTGTATACACAAGACTCATCCGGACACTGAATAAATCCATATGACTGGATTACTTCGTTAAACCAGATGTTCCAAGATCTTGAAGCTTGCTTCAATCCATAAATGGACCGATTGAGCTTGCACACTAGATACTATTTGTCCTTTTCAATGAACCCTTCTGGTTGCTTCATATGGATGTTTTTTTCAAGACTTCCATTAAGGAAAACTGTCTTGACATCCATTTGTCAAATCTAATAATCCATATGAGCAGCAATGGATAAGAGTTACTGGATAGACTTAAGCATGGCTACTAGCGAAAAAGTCTCCTCATAATCGATTCCCTCTTTCTGAGTGTACCCTTTCGCAACAAGCCTTGCTTTGAAGGTTTCTACCTTCCCGTCTGTCCCTCTTTTCCTTTTGTAGATCCACTTGCATCCAACGGCTTTTACACCATTAGGTGCTTCTACAAGCTCCGAGACCTTATTAGAATACATAGATTCTATTTCTGAATTCATTGTCTTTTGCTAAGATACTGCATCTATATCTTGGAGTGCTTCGTCATATGTCCGTGGATCAGGTTCATGTTTACTTGGGATCAAATCCGAAGACTCTCCCAAAAACATGAATCTCTTAGGCTACCTTACAACCCTCCCACTGCGTCGAGGCACCATCTATGGTTGTGTATCATGTGTGACACGTGTTGCATTCTCTTGTGGTACTTCATCTTGTACTGTTGGTACTGAAGTAGACGTGTCCTCTTTAAGTTCTTCTAGAACAATTTTGCTACTAGGCTTATGATCCATTATATAGTCTTCTTCTAAAAACTGGGCATTGTGCTAACAATGACCTTCTGGTCTTTAGGACTATAAAATAAATCACCTTTCATTCCTCTGGGATAACACACAAACTTCTGTATGAGATTCTAACTTATTAGCATCTAGTTTCAGCACATGTGCTGGACTACCCCAAATCTGAATATGTTTTAGACTGGGCTTTCGCCCATTCCACAATTCTATGGAAGTAGAAGATACTGATTTAGAAGGTACTAAGTTCAGAATGTGCGCTGCCGTTTCCAGAGTGTATCCCCAAAACAAATTTGGTAATTCTGAATAACTCATCATAGATATAACCATCTCCATAAGAGTCATATTCCTTCGTTCTGCCACACCATTCTATTGGGGTGTACCAGGTGCAGACAATTGGGATTGAATCCCAGTCTCTGATAAGTAATTCATAAACTCTCCTCAGAGGTATTCGCCACCATGATCAGACCGTAGTGTCTTGATACTTTTACCTAGATGTTTTTCCACATCAGCCTTGTACTCTTTGAACTTATCAAAGCACTCAGACTTGCGGTGCATTAGGTAAATGTATCCATATCTTGAACAATCATCTATAAAAGAGATAAAATATTCAAAACCACCTCTAGCCTGGATAAACATAGGACCACACAAATCAGAATGAACCAATTCTAACGCTTCTTTGGCTCTATACCCCTTGGCCTTAAAAGGACTCTCGGTCATTTTACCTTCCAAGCAAGATTCAAAAGTTGGAAAATTTTCCAACTCTAATGAACCCAAGAGTCCATCAGCTATAAGCCTTTAAATCCTACTTAAGTTAATATGACCAAGCCTTAGATGCCAAAGATACGCTTGGTTCATCTCCGAAGGTTCTTTTCTCTTATTGGAATTAGAAGATGTGTTATTAATTTTCATTTGTTGCTTTGTGGGAGAAATTGGATTTAAAGTATATAAATTGCCAACCAATGCACCAGAACAGATAATATCCCTATTTCTTTTTATAACCACATTAGTATTAAAGGAAACAAAATATCCATCCAAATACAGTTTAGAAACTGAAATTAAATTCTTTCTAAAACTGGGTACATAAAGACAATTTCTTAAAACCAATTTTCTATTCCTATCAAAAGATAAGTAGACGTCTCCCACTGCAACAGCCGCCACCTTAGTAGCATTGCCCATGTAGACGGTAATCTCTCCATCAGATAGTCGTTGGGTTTCCTGGAACCCCTGCAAGGAATTGCAGACATGATTAGTGGCTCCCTTATATACACACCAGGTGCTGGTAAATAACACTGCTAAACATATTTCAACAACTAGAGCATGAGATATACCTTTATTGTTCTGATTCCTACGAGGTCAGTCCGCCTTCCAATGCCCTGTCTGCTTGCAGATTAAGCACTTGCCTTTCGGCTTCTTCATTCCAGCTTTTTGTCCTGTATTCTGAGGTTTATTCACCTTCTTTGCTGAAAAGACCTATTTCTTCTTCTTCTTGCCTTTCGACTTAGAAGTAGAACCATTTTCAGCATAGTGAATCTGAGAACTGTGATGAAATATTCCTCTTGCTCCCTGTAGTTCTGTCAGAAGTTCCGCCAACGTATACTCTCTTTTGTTCATATTATAGTTCAGGTGGAACTACTCAAAACTTCTAGGTAGCGTTTGGAGAATTATATCGACCTGGGTTTCCCCATCGATTTCTCCTCCAATGACTTGTATTTCATTTAGATAAGCCATCATTTTGAGGATATGATCCCTTACGGGTGTCCCCTCAGACATGGTGCCTGTCATTAGCTTTCTCATTGCCTCTTGCCTTGCAGTCCGACTCTGGTGCCCAAAGAGTTCCTTGAGATTGTTCATTATATCATAAGTTGTTGGTAAATCTTGATGCTGATGTTGCAATATATTTGACATTGATGCCAAAATATAACATCACGCCATCTCATCAGCTTTTACCCATTTCTTATCATACTCAATCTCCTCTGGGGTAGAGTCACTGTCAGGTGCATCAGGGCAAGCCTCAGTCAGAACAAACTTATAGCTTTCAGCAGTAAGGACAATGTCCATGTTTCTTTTCCAATCTATATAGTTGGGTCCAGTAAGTTTGTTTTCTTTCAGTATAATGGCCAGTGGGTTGAAAGTCATCCTAAGAATCACAAAATAACTTTGGTCAGGACTCTAAATTTAGAATAATATTGATTCATCAAACAATAATATTTTAAATTAACCAACACCTCAAAACACCGTGAATTTTGTATGCCACGATAGTGTGGGCATATACAAATTTAACATTTGTAAAAGGAGCGTGTAACCCATTAATTTTATTATCTTGTCAACCTAACTTTTTGACAAATAAAATTAATAGTTGGTTTCCTTCGGTCACACAAATAATAGCAGTGACTCCGATGGGGAGGATACTATTAGACGTGCCTAAGTGTATACCATTACTTGACACTAAGTCCATTAATAAGATTGTGCCCCTTCCGATGGGGAAGATCACACGCTCTTAATTAATTTCCTATAGTCATCCAAAATGGAAGTTTGATCTAGTGATCCGCAAACAAACTCATCCGATATGGAGGAATGCACTCAGAGTCAACGCGCAAGTTTGTTTGCATCACTTACAAACCAGTAATGGAGAAGATCGTGGAATTTATTAAAATAAATCTCTCTCCCACTTAGTTATTTAAGGTGAGGAATTTTAAACTATCCTTAACATACATCACATGCATACACACACATCACAGTAAAAACAATAAATATGAAAATTATTTTCCAACTATTATGATCTTTTTCTGTTACTGTCCTCCATGTGCTCCAACCCTAGTTGCTGCCATCTTTAGCCATCGCCATCGGGTCGAGTCTTCGCATCCATCTTGCCTCTTATTCCGCTGCGCCTCTGGTGCTCCAAAAGTACCACGCCTCGCAAGAATTTTATCCGCGACAAAAATAGAATTTTACATATATCGATCCTATATTCCACGAGGGAATGTACATGTAATCTAGATTGAAAATAAAATTCTAAAATCCTAGGGCTAATACAGCTCCTACTATATTAGTTACATACAATCATGCACACACAAAATATTGCCCTTGACATATCTAAGGGTCCAATCACACACAACATCAATAAGCCATAATAGTTGGAGCCTGCAACCAAAGAGTTAGCATATCCTACTATTATCCTGCCTAAATTATGTATGACCTGTGCATAACCTATTTGAATTCTAAACACACAGAGGCAAACCCTAGCATTGATACAAATTGTTGGTTAGTCCTAGGAAAACGTACTGGTTCCACTGTACAAAAAATTTTTATACAAGTGTCGAACCTTTCTGTAGGTTCAGCAGAGGTCGGCAAGAGGGGCGTGAATTGCTGAAAACAAAAATAAACTATACCCTCCTCGTGCTTTCACCTCAATTAGTGCAATAGTAAATAAAGCAGTAAAGTAATAAAACAGTAAACAGAAAAGAAACAGGAAGTTAACCTGGTTACAACCAAGGAGGTTGTTAATCCAGGGCAATGAGAAGCGCACTAAAAAGAATCTCCTTTACTGAAGGCGGAGAAGCCTTTTACACTTTGGAAGCTTAGAACTAGTGCTAGGAATGGTTACACAATTGATTGCTTGAGTTGTATTAAATTCCTAGCTCCAGGGGCCTTTAAATAGTCTTTGGAAATCTGATCTCGAGGGTCCAAGGTGCCTCCAATAGGGGGTCCAAGGCGCCTCCAAGGGGTGAGCGGATAGAACTTTATCCGCAGCTCGAAACGGTCAGTTTGACCTGTTGAAGGCGCCTTCAAGCTGGAGGCGCCTCCAAGCCTGATGGAGGCGCTTCCAAGCTGGTAGCTCAAATTCCAGCTTGCTTTCTTCAGCTTCCAACACTCCGTTCTTTTGGGTGATTGCGGCCAACCGGAATAGGGCTCACCCGAACCCATATCCCTGCCTTCTTCTCGAGCAGTCTTCCTCCCCGTCTTAACGTCCCTCGAACGCCGCGCACGTTCTTCTCGCCCACTGGTGTACTCTTCCGCAGCTCTCTCGTCCTTCGGACCCACCGAGCCCGTCGACTCCCTTCCCGTGCCGTCCTTCTCACTAGCTGCGTCTTCCGCTCGACTTCCTGCACTCCTAAACTCCTACACACTCAGACACAGGGATCAAACACAGCAAGACCGAACCAACTTGGTTGATCACATCAAAACACCCACGGGAACCAACAATCTCCCCTTTTTTTATGTGCATCAACCCAAATTCAAGTTAGGGTAAAAATAGACAGAAAAGTAATTTTAAAAGAAAATTACTAAACTCACATATTAAGCATTAGTTTGCAATAAATAAAATTTCAACTACAAAAAGAATATTTTTAATTAAAAAAATTATCTCCCTCTAAATATGTACTTCTCTAAGTTTGTACCTTTCTCTCCCCCTTTGATCACAGCAAAAACGGGGTAACAGAAAAAATTTAGCATAAATTTTTAAGTTAGAAAATTTCTAAGAAAAAATATTTCTATGTAAAATGAAGTTTTTTTTTTTTGGAAAAAATTCTAAGTAAAATTTCTAAGAAAAAAAAAATCCTAACCACAATAATTTGTTTGAATTTTTCAAAATGATTTCTAAGTAAAAATCAAAGCTTTTCAAAATGATTTTTCAAAGCTTTCAAGAGAATTTCTATAGAAATGTTTAAAAACTTTTCAAAGCATTATTTAATTCCAATTTTAATGTTTTTATCAGAAAGTTAATTAAACATTTTCATTTCGATATTTTGGCTTCCAGGTTGTGGCGAGGCACTAGGTCTTCTTAGTTATTGGAGCAACAACCACTTCCTTAGACAAAGCTTCCATAAAGAATTTCAATGTTTAATTTTCTCACTGTAAGCTTTTAACTAAAAGAGAAATTTAAACCAGCAAAGATTTTGTAACCCAATAAAGGTTCCTTCCTACATGATTAGTCAAAAATTTAAGGGGTACATAATACTTGGGCACTTTTCTAAGTTGACCCTGATGGTTTCTAATGTACCAATTTAATCTACTATAAATCCTTGATTTTGGAAAATGATTTAAGCATGCAGCAGATTTCAATTTTTCAATTTCTAATTTTAAACTTTCATTTTCTGATTTAAATTTATCTAAGATATTATTTAATTCAGCATTTTCTTTTTCTAATTGATCTAATTGTTTGGACAGAGACTTGATAAATTTAAAAGACTGAGTCAGGGTTAGATTGCATACCTTACTTACCTGATCTGGTGACGCTTCCCTTTCACTGCTGCTTTCTTCTTCTGATGTTCCTCCCCCTTCATCGATGCTCATCTCTGAGCTAGACGTTTCTTCTAGCTGATGGTTGGCCATCAGTGCTATTCCTGAGAATTCTTCGACTTCTGATTCGGAGGACGACGAATCATCCCACGTGGCCTTTAGGTTGTGTTTGGGTCGAGCTGGATTCTTGCTCCTTTCCTTATCCTTCTATTTGCTCTTCAATTTTGGGCAGTCCTCTTTGATATGCCCTTCTTCGTTGCAGTTGTAGCAACGAATCATTCTTTTCTTTCGTTGATGCCTGTACGATCTAAACTTATTAGTATTAAAAAATTTATTGAAGTGTTTTACCAGTAGTGCCGCTTCGGATTCGTCGACCGAGGCTTCTGAGTCAGAACCGTTTATTTTTGCCTTTAAGGCAATGTTCTGACTGGTCTTCTCCACTCCATTGGGCTCTACAACTCGAGATTCGTGAAGTTCAAAAGTAGAAAACAATTGTTCTAAAGTACTTACCTCGAAGTCCTTAGAGATGTAGTATGCATCTACTAAGGAGGCATAATCGGGAGTTCTCGGGAAAGCGTTGAGCGCGTACTGGATCGAGTCTCGGTTCGTTACTTCTTCTCCAAGGTTGTTGAGTTGAGTTATCAGCTCTTTGATCCTCGCTTGGAGTTGCGCTACCTTCTCGCCTTGGTTCATCCGGAGGTTCATCAACTGGGTCCGGAGGATGTTGTGCCTCGCTAGCTTTGCTTCGGAGGTACCTTCGTGAAGCTCCAGAAATTTTTCCCAGAGATCTTTCGTGGAGTCATAGCTTCCGATCCGATTTACCTCCTGAGGTGGCAGAACATTGAATAGGTGGAACTCAGCCTTTCCGTTGGCGACGAAATCTGCTTGCTCCTTTTTCATCCAGGTGTTTTCCTCCTTATCTTTCGGAACTGCATAGTCATATTTCATTATTAAAAGAATGTCAAATTCAGTTTTAAAAAATACCTCCATTTTGCACTTCCATGTGGCGAAGTCTCCGTCGAACTTCGGGGGATGGATGTTCGCTCCGGCCATCGTCTTGATCATAGTGCTTCAGTTGGCGGTTAGTCCTTCTGAGGCGATCAGGCTCTGATACCACTTGTAGGTTCAGCGGAGGTCAGTAAGAGGGGGGTGAATTGCTGAAAACAAAAATAAACTATACCCTCCTCGTGCTTTCAACTCAATTAGTGCAATATTAAATAAAGCAGTAAAGTAATAAAATAGTAAACAGAAAAGAAACGGGAATTTAATCTGGTTACAACCAAGGAGGTTGTTAATTCAGAGCAATGAGAAGCGCACTAAAAAGAATCTACTTTACTGAAGGCGGAGAAACCTTTTACACTTTGGAAGCTTAGAACTATTGCTAGGAATGACTACACAATTGATTGCTTGAGTTGTATTAAATTCCTAGCTCCAGGGGCCTTTAAATAGCCTTTGGAAATCTGATCTCGAGGGTCCAAGGCACCTCCAATAGGGGTCCAAGGTGCCTCCAAGGGGTGAGCGGATAAAACTTTATCCGTAGCTCGAAACGGTCAGTTTGACCTGTTGAAGGCGCCTTCAAGCTGGAGGCGCCTCCAAGCCTGATGGAGGCGCCTCCAAGCTGGCAGCTCTAATTCCAGCTTACTTTCTTCAGCTTCCGGCGCTCCGTTCTTTTGGGTGATTGCGACCAACCGGAATAGGGCTCACCCGAACCCAATTCCCGGCCTTTTCCTCGAGCAGCCTTCCTCCCCGGCTTAACGTCTCTCGAACGCCGCGCACGTTCTTCTCACCCACCAGTGTACTCTTCCACAGCTCTCTCGTCCTACGGACACACCGAGCCCGTCGGCTCCCTTCCCGTGCTGTCCATCTCGCTAGCTGCGTCTTCCGCTCGACTTCCTGCGCTCCTAAGCTCCTGCACACTCAGACACAGGGATCAAACACAGCAGGACCTAACTAACTTGGTTGATCACATCAAAACACCCACGGGGACCAACACATTCCTTAAATAACCTATTGTGTTCTTTAGAAGTTAAATTAGGAATCACAGACGGAACTTAACATCATTGATTCCAAATTTAACTTATCTGTTCTTAATGGTTTAGATTTGAATCGCAAGCGGAACTTAACACTATTGAATCAAATCCACCTATGTTATTAATTTCATTAAATATTAATTTTCAAAATTATCTTCCAGGACTGCATAGCGAGGCACATGGCCTTCTTGGATATGGGAGCAACCACCACCGCCTAGATAAAGCATTTTAAGGATATCTAATATTTAGTTTCCTTAAATAACTCTAGGTTAACCAAAAAGAACAATCGAATTACAAATTTGAAAAAGAAGAAAACACAAACTCAAAAAACTTATTCGAAAAACTAGATCTAATTGCCTCTTGTATTTAGAATTCTTACAAAGAAAATAACTAGTATGATGCGGAAGAAAATTACTAGTTATACCTTCTCTTTGTAAGCTAATGACCTCGAGATCTTCTGTCGTATTCCTCGCCTCGCCTTGAACGTCGTGTGGCCGACGATCCTCCAAGATGAACACCACCCAAAAGCTTCTTCCTCTTCTTCTAAAAATCGACCACCACCGCCACCAAGGAGAAGAGAGCAAAAGGGAAAAGAGAAGGGAGAGGGTCGGCCACACCAAGAGAGTCTCCAAGAAAGAGAATAAGAGTTGTATCTCATGAAGCCTCCTCACCCCTTCTTTTATATTCGTTGCCCAAGGCAAATAAGGGAAGAATTTTTACAAAAATTAAAATCTTTCTCTAGCTTTTCCTTTTTTTTTTTAATTTTCCTTTTCTTTCCTCTTGATTGAATCAATCGCCAAAATTAATTGATGATGATTTTATTTTTTTTAAACATGGCCGTCCACCTTGCTTGGGCACCAAGCAAGGGTGGCCGGCCCCTCTAAGAGGAAAAGAATTTTTATTTTTTAATAAAATTTTACAAGAAAAATTCTTATAAAATTTTACAAGCTCTCTTTCCTAAAGTAGGAGTTAAAAAAGGAAAGTTCTAAAAATTAAAACCATGTTTTAAAATTTAAAACTTCTCTTATAAAATTTTCTTTTTTAACATAGTGATAGAAAATTTTAATTTTAAAACTTATCTTCCTTTTTTCTTAAACCATGAGGATGGTTAAAAAAGGAAAGTTTTAAAACTTTTAAAACTCTCTATTAAAACATGTGGCTTAATTCAAATAAGGAAAGTTTTTTTAAAAAAAATTAAAATCTCCCTTTTAAAACTTATAGTTTTCTACAAAGAGAAGATTTTAAAAATTCAAAACAACCCTCCTATTTGAATTAATCTTGGCCGGCCCTACAAGCTTGGTCACCAAGCAATAGGGCCGACCCCTATAAAGAGGATGTGGCTGGCCCTTGCTTGGTCACCAAGCATTGGACCGGCCCCCTTCTTGGACACCAAGAAGAGCCTTACATTTGGATGGACTTGAGGTTATAATGAGGCTACGATAGGGACCTAGAGGAGAAATTGGTTTTGGCCTTCCAATGAGCTTGATTATCCCGTGCTCGCCCTGAACACACAACTCAAGTTCATCGATAATAACTCATTCCACTAGAGAGTTATTATCGTACTACCGCACCAATCCCAAATTACATTATGGGCTCCTTCTTATCATGAGTGTTTTAGTCTCCCTGTGTTTAAGATAACAAATGTCCACTAATTAAGTAAGTTACTGACAACTCACTTAATTAATATCTAGCTCCAAGAGTAGTATCACTCAACTTCATTGTTATGTCGGACTAAGTCCACCTGCAGGGTTTAACATGGCAATCCTTATGAGCTCCTCTTGCATTTTCAACCTAGATAACTAGGACACAGATTCCTTCTATAATCAACAACACACACTATAAGTAATATCATTTCCCAACTTATCGGGCATATTGATTTATCGAGTTAAACCTCACCCTTTGATAAGTCAAAGAAATAAATATTAAATATATGTGCTTGTTATTATATTAGAATTAAGAGCAGACACTTCCATAATAACTAAGGTTTAGTTCTTTTATTAAGTCAGTACAAAAAGAACTTACCTAAATAGTCCTACTCAATTCACTTAGAGTATACCAGTGTAATTTATTAATCAAGATAAACTAATACTTAATTACACTACGACTATTCCGATGGTTTGTTCCTTTCTATCTTAGTCGTGAGCAACTGTTTATAATTTTTAAAGAACCGTCAACATGATCTTCTGTGTGTGACACCACATACCATGTTGTCTACTATATACATTAATTGAACAATTACATTTAATGTAGACATTGACCAATGTGATTCTTTTATTTCAAAAATAAATGTTTACAAAAACTAGGCTTTTAGTATACACTCCAACAGGGCGTGCCTCCAAGAATCTTCAAGATCCGGCAGTGAGAGTGGAGAAATCTCCTTTACTGTAGCTGTAGTTGTGTGTGGAGAAGAAGTGAAGTTCTACCGAAGAAACGCTCGCCAATGGCTAAAACCTGCGCCAACGGTCGAATCACAATCGATTGGATTGCTCCCAATCAATTAGGGAGGCTTTGGATCGATCGGTCGATCGATCCAGAGTGCCTCTGTGCTCTTAGAAAATACTTGAATTGATTGCCCAATCGATTCAAGGTGTCTCACGTGATTTCCAGGGCTATCTCGCGAGATTCCTGCCTCCCAATCGATCACCCGATCGATTGGAGGCTCCCAATCGATCGGGTGATCGATTGGAAGACGATCTGTTTGATCGCCAACTCTCCCCAATCAATCCATCAATCGATTAGGGAAGCCTTTTATCCGGGTGCTCACCCAATCGATCAACCGATCGATTGGGCATGAGCCAATTGATCGGTTGATTGATCTTGCTCATTTGGACTTGTCCAATCAAGTCCAAAATCCCTACAAACCCAACATCCGGTCAACCATGACCTGTTGGGACATTATGCCTAGCGTCTTGTCACCCTAGACCCGCTGGGACTTCCTCACCAAGTGTCCTATCAATTCCTTTGACCCACTTGGACTTTTCTCCTCGTGCCAAGTGTCCGGTCAATTTCTTTGACCCACTTGGACTTTTCTCCTCGTGCCAAGTGTCTTGTCAACCTTGACCCTCTTGGACTTACCGATACCAGGTGTTCGGTCAGTCTTGACCCATCTGGATTTTCCCATGCCTGGTTTCACTCACCAGGACTTTAACTTCTTCCTAGCTTCACTCACTAGGGCTTTCACCTGGCTTCACTCACCAGGATTTCCTAGTCAAGTATCCGGTTAACCTTGACCTACTTGACTCTTCTTCAGTTCTCACTGGTCAACCTTGGCTAAAAGGGAATTATGCCAACAATCTCCTCAAATGAACGATTGCACCTGTAATCTCCATTTTCTATTAGTCTCCATGTATTGTCAAATATCGAAACCCAAACATCATGACTCAAGCTTGAGTCAACTCAAGCTTAGTCAACGTGGTCAACCTTGACCTAGGGAATATTGCACCAACAATCTCCTCCTTTTTGATGTTTGACAATACTTTTAAGTTAGGCTAACCTTATAGCCTCAACTTCCTTCATGCCAATGAATGAATGTGGGTTTCCTTCATTCTCCCCCTTTCCTAGAGGGCAAGCTCCCTCTTTAGGTAATGAAGGCCTAACTTAAACCACACATTCTCCCCCTATTGGCACACATCAAAAACAAAAAACACTCCCCCTGAAAAGTTACCCAATGTTGTTCACAACTTCACTCGTTGTGTTCAACATGATAATGAAGGTCCCATACCCTTCATTATCCTTAATGCTCACCCTTGAGCATTACCACTTGGTATGTGAAACCATGACTAAACCTTGTTTGGTTCACTTGTTAGGTTTACCATGAATTAAATGAAGGTCTCATACCCTTCATTATCATCGAATTGTCATCCTTGAGCATATATCATTTAAACAATGAAGATATTCACTTTCCATTGTATTCAAATGTCCAACCTTGAGTATTTTCACGAAAGAAGGTCAACCACCTTCCAAGGTGTATGAAAAATAAATTTTCATGTCCTTAACTAGTAACTTCCCCTAAAGACATGCACGTAACTTTTGTCATTGCATCAACAATGACTTGGACTCTCTAAACCAATAGGAAACCTAGATTTAGAAGTTTTGAGGTTCAAGAATTCAATAATGAAATCAAATCTCAACCTAAACTTCTACTTAGTCTTTCTTAACCAATCCATCCTTGTTTTTATCATGAAAACTCCCCCTAAATGTATATAAATATATTTCAAGGGGTTAGGAAAGGTTTTATAGACTAAAACATGATTTAAATCGCTGAAAGTTGGCTTGTCTAGCCAAAATTAGGGTTCCCAATCGATTAGGGTTGGTCCCAATCGATTGAACCATGTTCAATCGATCAATGGATCGATTCAGGAAGTCTGGATCGATCAAAGGATTGATCCAGCAAGGTTCTGTTCACGCGAAAACCTTCTCAATCGATCACCCGATCAATTGAGGCACTGCAATCGATCGGTTGATCGATCGGTGCGCTGTAATTTCTGAAATTCACTTTCAGTGAATTTCAGAAACCCCAAAAAAAATTCTATAAAATTCCAAAAAAATCATGAAAATTCATGTATACATTCCTTAGGGTATATACTATCAAGGAAAAATAGTTTTCTATGAAAATACTTTCTATTTTCAAAGATTGACACAAACTTGAAAACTTGTAAAAACTTTAGTGTTTTCTTCCAAGTTTGTGCTCAACTATTCAAGGATAATTACTATCACAAGATAGCTTTCACCAAGATTTTCCAAAAGCATTTTGAAAGCATTTTCAAAACTAATATTCAACCATGTTCCTTGGGCTTAATGCACATGACTTGTACATTAGCTTTCCCAATGATTGGAAAACACATAACTATGTGTTTTGATGAACCTAAAACTCAACTGGATGCACTAAATCAACATCTTGACTTTTGTTCATCATCCTAACATCTCACTTGTATCTAATGTGCACTAAAAACACATACAAGTCACTTTATAGTTCTTTGTGAGATGTAAAGTTTTATTTTTGCCCTAATCTAGGGAGCATGAATATCTATCTAGGCATTTTGGAATTATGAACATCCACCAAGGTGTTACTTGTTAATGAATGTCATTTAGTCCTTAATTTGCAAAGAATTAAAAATAATGCATGATGCCTTATGGCATACATCAAAAATAAATAATTTTCAAAAGAAATTTTCCTATAACTACATGATGTATGTATGACATGACATGTTATTTTTGTCTTTTTCATAATAAAGCATGAATGCAACATATGATGTCATGGCATATGATGGACAAACAAAGCATGGTAAATTAGCATTAACAAAATACCTAGATTATCTATCTAAGTATTCTTAAACCTTAGTTAATTTTAAAATTAAAACCTAGATTGCCCATGATTTTCCAATAAAATGTCAAAATCCAATTTTTGACGTTTCTTTTGCTTTTCTTAATTTGTGTCAATTTAAATTAAGCATAATTCCTCAAATTTTGGCACAATTTACTCTTCCAAAAGAGTAAATGCTTTAAATTAAGACTTAAATTTGCCTTTAAATCTCTAAAACCATACCAAAATCCCAACTTGGTGGTTCTTATGATTTTCCTAATTTGTGTCAATTTAAAATAAACATAACTCCTCAAATTTTGGAACAAATTGACTTTTTCAAAGATTAACAATTTAGTTAAGGCCTAAATTTACCTTTAACTTCCTAATAAAAATGTCAAAATCTGAACTTGGCATTTCTTTTACTCTTGATTTGTTGTGCCACTTAAAATTATATCCAATTTCTTAAATTATGGCACATTTTACTCCATTTAAGAGTAAATTAAAATCCATTTCATTTTCAAAGATTGACAATAACCTTGCAAATGCTCTCCGAGTGTCAACTTCATCATGATTAGGTTAACTACCCTTTCAATTAGAGTTGATACTCTCTAACTCATCTAAGGGGTAGAGAAAATGCTCCTAGGAACCCAAAACCTATTGGTGCTCATTGGATACTCTAGGTACTCACTAGGGATAACTTCCCTAAATACCTTCCTAATGACCTTGTTAGGCTTCTTAGAAGCCTTTGTCACCTTTTCTAGGTCAATCCTAGGGATTGCTTCCCTTGTGACATTCTTAGTGACTTTCTTAGACTTCTTAGAAGTCTTAGTCACATTTGTTGTTGCAAAGATACTTCTAGGGATAGCTTCTCTTGTATCCTTGACTTGATCCCTAGACCTAGACTCGGTTCCATAGCTATATGGAACCCTATGGTAAGAAGGTACATCCTTTTTGATTTTAGGTTTGTATCCCAAACCTCTATGACCCTTAGATAACCCTTGTTGTCTCAAACCTAGGTTATGCTCATTTTGCCCTTTTAGGATATTTTCCATCCTTTTTAGGGTATTTTCCATTTTATCAAGTCTTGACCTTAAGACTTGATTTTCCATCATTAAATCCTTAGATTTGGATTTTTCATTGTGTCCTTGAGCATTTTTATTTTTGGGCTTGTATCTATTATCCTTAGTGTTCTTGCCCAAGTTTTTATCTACCTTCCTAACCTTAGGTGTAGTAGTTTTTGCATGAAAAGCTATATGTTGTTGCTTAATACTATCATGCTTCCTATTTTTATGGTAAATAGCATTTAAATGATACAAATTTGAATTAACATGCTTTTTACCATAATTCAAGGGAGTAGGATCAATAAATGATATCTTTGGTTTTACCTTGGAAGCTCCCCCTTGATTTGTGCTTCCTCCCTTAGGCTTGACCGGCTTCTTTCCCTTAGGGCATTGACTCCGATAATGTCCTTTTTGGTTGCAAGAAAAGCACACAATGTGCTCCTTGCTCTTCTTTGTTGTGGGGACGGTCTCCTTGGGCTTCTCCTTGCCATTTTGTGTCATTTGACCCTTCTTCTTGGTTAATTTATGGCACTTACTCTTGTAATGCTCATGTTCCCTATACTCAAAGCAAATGATATGATTTTTTTTATTTACTATTGAACTTAATATACCTTTGCTTGTAGGGGTGGCCTCTTCTCCTTTTGATCTGGATATAGAGGCTTCCTCTTGATTTGACAATGATGATCCTCCAATTAATTTGTCTTGACTTTTGGAGGTGGAAGCTTCTTCATCTTCATCCCTTCTTGCTTTGGAGATGGAGGCTTCTTCTTCTTTTTCATCCTATTGTACATGAAACAAGGAATATACTCCTTCCTTGTTCTTTCGATTGCACTCCTTTGAGGATGAGGCTTCTTGGACTTCTTCTTCTTTGGAAGTTGAGCATCTCTCAACTTCGGAGTCCTCCTCTTGGTCTTGCTCCAATGAGTCGCCCTCTTTGGATTTTTCATGATTTTGTACAGTGGAGGGAATCTCATGAATCTTCACCAATTTACTCCAAAGCTCCTTGGCATCCTCGAATTCTCCAATTTGAGCCAAAATATTGCTCGGCAACAAATTGACCAATAGCTTGGTCACTTTATCATTTGCCTCGCTTCTTTGAATTTGCTCTTTGCTCCATTTGCTCTTCTTGAGGATGTTGCCCTTTGAATTTCTTGGAGCTTCAAAACCCTCCATAAGAGCAAACCATTGCTCTATCTCCATCATAAGAAAGTTTTCGATCGTTGATTTCCAAGAATCGAAACTCATTGAGATAAATAGTGGAGGCACCCTCCTGTCAAATCCAAGTCCATCTTGGAATTCCATTTGAAGTTGAGCTCTTGATAAAATCTTTGGCTTGATAAAATTTGTTCCAACTTCTTCACCCTTTAGCCTTGTTGTCCCTTCCGGCGATGATTCCAGTGAAGAGAGACATTGCTCTAATACCACTTGTTAGGGTCGAAATGTAGCTAGACGGGGGGTGAATAGCTCGTCGCGCGCTTGTAGCTTGTTGTTGCTTGCTTCTTGTGATGATGTGCAGCGAAAAATACAAGAAATAAAAACTACAATGCTAACACTAGGGATTTACTTGGTATCCACCTCAAGAAGAGGTGACTAGTCCAAGGATCCACACACTCACGCACTCTCCAGTGTGAAAACCCTCCTTCTCGGTAACTACCAAAGGTAGAGATGTCTTACAAGCTCACAATACAACAATACGAAAGAAAGAAGCAAAATACAAGTGAATCTTACAAGATTACAATGAAACCCTAGCTTCTTCTTCTCCTTGTTGTAACTTACCTCCTGACTTAGACGTGCCTCCAAGAACCTTCAAGATCGGGTGATGAGAGTGGATAAATCTCCTTTACTATAGCTGTGGTCGTGCGTGGAGAAGAAGTGAAGTTCTACCGAAGAAACGCTCGCCAACGGCTAAAACCTGCGCCAACGGTCAAATCCCAATTGATTGGATTGCTCCCAATCGATTGGGGAGGCTTTGGATCGATCAGTGATCGATCCAGAGCGCCTCTTTGCTCTTGGAAAATACTTGAATTGATTTCCCAATTGATTCAAGGTGTCTCGCGTGATTTCCAGAGCTATCGCGCGAGATTCTTGCCTCCCAATCGATCACCCGATTGATTGGAGGCTCCCAATCGATCGGGTGATCGATTGGGAGACGATCTGTTTGATCGCCAACTCTCCCCAATCGATCCATCGATCGATTAGGGAAGCCTTTTATCGCGGGTGCTCTCCCAATCGATCAACCGATCGATTTGGCATGAGCCAATCGATCGGTTGATCGATCCAGCTCATGTGGACTTGTCCAATCAAGTCCAAAAGCTCTACAAACCCAACATCCAGTCAACCATGACCTGTTAGGACATCATGCCTAGCGTTTGGTCACCCTAGACCCGCTGGGACTTCCTCACCAAGTGTCTGGTCAATTCCTTTGACCCACCTGGACTTTTCTCCTCGTGCCAAGTGTCCGATCAATTCCTTTGACCCACTTGGACTTTTCTCCTCGTGCCAAGTGTCTGGTCAACCTTGACCCTCTTGGATTTACCGATACCAGGTGTCCGGTCAGCCTTGACCCACCTGGATTTTCCCGTGCCTAATTTCACTCACCAGGACTTTAACTTCTGCCTAGCTTCACTCACTAGGGCTTTCACCTGGCTTCACTCACCAAGATTTCCTAGTCAAGTATTCAGTCAACCTTGACCTACTTAACTCTTCTTTAGTTCTCATTGGTCAACCTTGACCAAAAGGGAACTATACCAACAATCTCCCCAAAAGAACGATTGCACCTGCAATCTCCATTTTCTGTCAGTCTCCATGTATTGTCAAATATTGAAACTCAAACATCACGACTCAAGCTTGAGCCAACTCAAGCGTAGTCAACGTGGTTAACCTTAACCTAGGGAATATTGCACCAACAATATTCACCTCTACAGTCAGATGGAACGGCTTTAATTTTCTTACCTAGTTGAAGTGCAACTTCAGCTTTAAAAATTTTGAACATATCCAAAGATTGCAACTTCTCATGAATAAGGTATAGATAGTCAAATCTATAATAGTCGTCTATGAAGCAAATAAAATATGTGTGTCTAATCCAAGATGCTTTAGGGAATGGTCCATAAATGTTCATATGTATTAGCTCCAAAATGTCACTACAACAACTAGCCCCCTTATTCCTTTTATTAGTGATCTTGCCCTTAACATACTCTATGCAGACATTAAAATCTGGCATGTTAAGAGAATCAAGAATTCCATGAGGCATTAATCTTTCTAGGAGTTGTTTGGATATATGTCCTAAATGTTTATGCCTGTCACTGATGTGCGTAGATTGTATACACTTATTAGCATGTTTTGACGCACATTCACATACTTTGAGCATGCTTGATCTATGCATTTTCGTACTTTCAGCTTTCCTTTTTAGCATATTTACTCTTTTTGTTCGGAGATCTGCTTTTGTGCATCTTTTGTACGCAGGAGTCGAATTTGGTGAAAAATGCATGTTTGAGACCAAATCTGCAAGCAAAGCGATGAAGGAAGCCATGACACTTGAACCCTACATGGCCCTACCATAGGGGGTTGCCCAGGCCGTGTAAGGATGAGAGGCCGTGTAGTTGCACCAGAGAAGAAAGATGGTATGGCCGTGTGAACCTCACACGGTCGTGTCAAGTTTTGAAGCCCAGGGAAGCAGGGACGTGTACATCACACGGCCATGTCAGTTTTCTAGAGACAGGAGAAGCCTCGACCGTGTGCGCTACACGGCTGTGCGAGGTTTCCAGATAGTAGGAGAGTTTTGGTCGTGTGCACCATACGGCCATGTCAGGTTTCCAGAGGTGAAGGCAGTGCAGGTCGTGTGGATCTACACGATCGTGCAAATGGGCGTTGGTAGAGGCAAGATACGGCCGTGTACCTCACACGGTCGTGTGAGGTCAACAGAGAAGAGAGTGGAACAGGCCATGTGAGCCTCACACAGCCGTGCCACAGGGTCGTGTGGTGCCCAAAACTCACCTCTATATAAGCCCTTCTTCTTGATTTGAAAGGGGATCTTCTCCCCCTTAGGAGAAAGCAAGATTTGGGTCTTTCCTTCCAATCTTGGGAGGATTTCTGGGCGATCTAAAGGAAGATCTTCAATGGATTCGACTCCGAGAGCGTGGATTGGATCCGAAGACTGGTGTTGGCCTTTTTGCATGTCACAAGGCACTCCAAATTAATAAAGATTGGAACCCATTTAAACTAAAGAAAATGCGTGTAGTAAGGAGTCCCAAGTCATATTTTTCCAAGGATAACTAATATGTGTGTGCATTCTGGAATTGGTTCCAATCAAATTCTTACGTCAACAAGGTCAATTAAGTACATCATTTGACTTAGAATTCAATTTATCTTCATCTAATGCATTCAAGATCAGAATTAAAGATAATTCATCCTCATCAAAACATGATTAAACTTCTTTCAATTCAAGTTGTTAACAATTAAGCATCATTGGATCAAATAAATTAATAACCATCTCTCCAATTCACAATCACAATTTCCATCAATTTCTTAAGCTCAAATAACTAAACTTGGACAGAGATAACAAATCACAAGCTCAAGTTCAACATTCCATTTTCAAGCATAATCACAATCACCACAAAATTCAACTATTAAACTCAAAAGCTCAATCAGTGACAACAAATCCATCGAATAGAACTAAGGTTTGCTAATTAAATGAACAACACTCAACAATTTGTGACAAGCGAATTATCTATGTCAAAAACAGTAACTAGATTAATACCTAAGTCAATAGCTAAGCATGGGGTTTGAATTGCAGAAATCTAAAGAAATCAAAGTTACGAACAAGAAATCAAGAATAGAATTGCAATTGAAATTCAAACAAAACAAGATAGCAAGGAATAGAATCAGATCTGATGATCTGAGCAAATTCATGGACAATTCAAAGACAAAGTTAAGGAAACTAAAACCCTAAACATTCCTTAATCCGGATCCAAGCTCAAACTCCTCCAATCTGCTGTCACACAAACAGAAATGCTCTCGGAAACCTCCTTAAGCATTCAACAACCAATTTCTGAGCTTCCAGCTATTACCAGGTGATGATCACAGCATCTTGGAAACCTCCCTTCTGCTCACATTTCTCTGATAACCTCACCAGCCGAAGAACAGAGCTCAGGATCTGTGAAGTTGCAAACCAGATCAACCGGCCAAATTGACCCAGGTTTGCTGCGGCATGGCAATCGGAAAACGTCCAGAAGCATCTGAGAAACCTCTCTTCAAGCTCTGGTGGAAGCGAATAACGCCGATCAGGAGACCTCCTCAACCGGGTATGCGGCGATGAAAAAGATCCCAAATCACAATCGAGAGACCTCCTTCAAGCTCTCTGATCACCGGAAGATGAACGCCGGCAGCTGGATGATTGTTGTCGGTGAAGAAGAAGACGAACCGGATCTGATCTGAGGAATGGGAGCAACGGCGCCGCAAGGAAGAAGAAGATGGCACTGTAGCAAAATCGCGAACACGCCGAGCCCCCTGGGTACTGTAGCTTCTCGGGGTTTTTAAACCTCCTCAAAACTGATCGGACGGTCCAGGTCATTTCTGGCTTGATCAACGGCTGTGATGTCTTCAGATCTGGATCAAAACCTCTGGATCCTCATCTATGGCTCAGATCTATCCCTCATTAGGTTGGATGAGCCGGTTCTTCGACCGATGGCTCAGATCTGCTTGATTGAAGATGAACGGTCCAAATAGCTCTAAGGCTTGATCGACTTGATTAGCCCTTGATTTGAGCCCAAATGCAGCCTGATCTGATCGGGTCCATGACCCTTTTGATGCCTACAAAATAAGAATCAAATATTAGCATCAAATACCATAATTATAAGCCAATTTGCAATTAAGTCCAAATTCAAATGCAATTATAAAATATGATGTAAATGTGAAATTAAGCTATGAATAAACCATCAAAAGCATGCATTATGAATCAAGATAATATAGCCAAAATCATGGTTATCAAAGACCAAGCTTCATCTTAGATAAGTTTTCTTTCTCTCCTCTTCTTGGATTGGGGATCAAAGAAATGCTTGTAGTCTTTGTATTTTTCGGATTTCTCTCTTCGATTCATGGAGTAGATCTCTTTATTTTAGGATGGAGGGAGTATTTGTATGATGAATTGATGTAAACTCTTGTGGATTTGCCATTTCCTTGTTTCTATGATATTATCTTGTTTGTATCAATTCAATCTTGAATGAATCATTGTGATGTGGACCTAATTCTCATTTTAGATTGATTGTTTGAATGTCCTATGGATCTTGTAGAGATTATCTCCCACTCGATTTTCCGAGGGAAGCACGCGAAAGGTGCAAGCCCGTGTAAGGACATTTGAGGGATAAGATTTAGGGGAAAATAGGATGATTCAAGAGGGCAGGATAGATTTAGGGATTAATTTTTATATCTTATGGGTTGAGAAGTATGATCTTTGTGTTGATTATCTGAGTGATCTTCGTGACAGGAACATGTCCGTGTAAGGACAACATAAGTTCATATCTAATTGATCACATTTAGATATAGATTTCAGTCCCAGGCCGGTTGTCTATTATATTGCAAGAGAGAACCAGCAACCTTCTATAAATGTTGGACAATTGAGAAATAGGATTTGGTAGATCATTTACATTGAGGAATCTTACAAAGAAACCAAAACTCCTAGAACATTCCTTTATCATAGCCCATAATCTTGTTTGTTGATCTTTCATTTCTATGTTTACTTTTCATTAGTTACCTTTAGCTTTTGGAAACCAATTGATTAGTTGTTTGGCTAACTCGTGTTGAAACATTTCTAGTGCTTATTCCAGCCCCTGTGGATACGATAATCTTTTATATTACTTGCGACATTTCCGTATACTTGCGGAGGTCAACAAGTTTTTGGCGTCGTTGCCGGGGACTGCGCTATAACATTAGGAATTATCAATTGAGTTAGACTAAACATAACTTTTCTTTCTTTCTTTTCATTTGCATAGTTGTAACAAATTGTTAGAATTCTGTTTTTATAAGTTTTTCATTTCTTGTATAACACTCTTGTCAATTTCTTTCTGTTGTGATTCTAATTATGTATTTTTGGATTCTAATATCTTGTCTAATCTTTTCTCTATTTTTACAATTCTTTCGTGACCTTCTTAATTCTTTCTGAATTCAATAACTGTAACTTGTATCTCCTGTTCCTCTTTTCTTTTGCACACCAAAAATGGTTTTCAGGTTGTTAGGAGATTATGGAGCCCCGAGGTCTGCCAAAGGACTAGGACCAGTTGTTTACCCTGAAATTCAAGCAAGAAACTTTATACTTAAGCCTTCCTTCATTTCAATGGTTCAGAAAGTCCAATTTGGGGGCTTAGAGATTGAGGATCCTTACTCACATCTCATGGAATTTTATAGATACTGTTATACTTTGAAATATAAGGATGTTCCATCTGAAATTATACAGCTATTGGCTTTTCCTTTTAGTCTGAAAGGTGCTGCAAAGAGATGGTATAATTCCCTGAAATCTCAAAGTATCAAAACTTGGGATGAGTTAGAACAGAGATTGTTGGGCAGGTACCCCCCCCCCCCCCCCCCCCCATAAGACTATTTTTTTGAGAAGTCAAATTCTGAATTTTAAACAACTTGCTGGGGAAGAGCTACATCAAGCCTGGGAAAGATATTCATCTCTTCTCCGGTTATGTCCACATCATGGTATTGAGGGATGGTTGATTATGCACTTATTCTATGAAGGGCTTTCTCTCTCAAACAAGAGTCATCTAAATATAGCCTCTAGAGGATTTTTTTTAAAGAAAAATTTAGAGGAAGCCAGTGGGATAATCTATAGGATAGCATCAAATTTTAATGATTAGTCAGGACAAAACGATGCAATTCTAACGGCTAATACAGTGGATGAAAAGGAAAATGGGGAGAAAGGAATTACTCTGAATCAGAGTAATCTTCGAGTATTGTTGCCTTAGTGTTATGAGTCTCTTTTAAAAATATTCAATGAAGAAGCAGTTTCAATGGAGGAGAGAAAAGGGGATGATACTTTTCTAGAAGATGAAGAAGGTTTGGAGAAAGGATCTCAAGATGAAGAGATTAAGTTGATAGAGCATGAGCTAACTGTGCTAGAGATAGTATCACCTCAACCTGAGCTTAAGCCATTGCCATCAACTCTAAAATACGAATTCCTCGGACCAAATTCCACTTTTCTAGTTATAATCAATGCTAGTCTAACTGAGTTTGAAACACAAAGGTTGGTTGAAGAGTTGAAGCTGCACAGAAAAGCAATTGGATACACTATTGATGATATAAAAGGGATTAGTCCTTCCCTTTGCATGCATAGGATTTTACTTGAGGAGGGTTATAAAAATTCAATTGAGCACCAGAGGAGGTTGAATCCAAATCTGAAAGAGGTAGTAAAAAAGGAAGTGCTCAAACTTCTTGATGCCGGGATCATTTATCCGATTTCAGATAGTGAATAGGTGAGTCCGGTGCACGTAGTCCCAAAGAAAGTGGGAATGACTATTATCAAAAATGAGGATAACAAATTGATTCCAACACGAACAGTAACGGGGTGGCGAATGTGTATTGATTATAGAAAGTTGAACAAGGAAACGAGGAAAGATCATTTTCCCTTACCTTTTATTGATGAAATGCTTGAGAGATTGGCTAAGCACTCATATTTTTGCTACTTGGATGGATATTTAGGATTTTTTCAAATTCCAATTCACCCTCAAGATCAAGAGAAGACTACTTTCACATGCCCCTATGACACTTTTGCTTATCGTCGTATGCCATTTGGGCTTTATAATGCTCCAGTCACTTTCCAGAGATGCATGATGGCAATTTTTTCAGATTTAATAGAGAAAATTATGGAGGTATTCATGGATGATTTCTCAGTATACGGGAATGACTTTGACACTTGTTATCTAATCTCTCTACAGTTCTTCAAAGATGTGAAAAGGCGAATTTAGTGTTAAACTGGGAGAAATGTCATTTCATGCTTAGAGAAGGAAATATTCTTGGACATAAAATATCAGAACGTGGGATTGAAATGGATCAAGCAAAAGTAGAAGTGATAGAGAAACTACCCCCACCAATTAATGTAAAAGGAGTGAGAAGTTTCCTAGGGCATGTCGGATTCTATAGGCGTTTTATCAAGGACTTTTCAAAAATTGCTAAGTCTTTAACAAATTTGCTAATCAAGTGTAATGCCCGAAAATTCTCAAACTTGCATTAGAATTATTCTATGATTTTTCTGGAATTTTTAGATATTTTTCCGGAATTTTTCGAGTAGCGGAAGTAGCAAAAATAATTAGAAGAATAAAAAGGCTTAAGCGGGAATCAAACCCGGGACCTCTCGGGTCCGCTAAACCTTTAGTTAGCCTTAGTAACCGGTGAACCCAGCAGGGCCGTGCTGAGAGAAAGGAGAATCAAATATATTTATAATTGAGTTGGGTTCAATTATCCACTTAATATAAATAGGAAAACATAAGTTGGTTTGGGTTTATTTTTGGTTCGGCAAAAACCCTCTTCACCCTAACCTCACCGACGCCACCTCTCCCTCTTCTCCCTCTCTCGGCGCCAACCACAAGGAGACCTAGGGTTCCATCCCTAGGGTCCCAAGGTCACTTTCCGGCGACGATTTCAGCACAAGGACGTTCCCCTCCGTGAGTAGAGCACGTGGACGCGAACGAGTCGTCGAGAAGTCATCTCCACCGGAATTTCTAGCGATTAGATTTGTAAGAAATCTAGCACACAAGGTAAGAAACCCCTCACCTGTAGTATAAGTAGCTCTCGCGTGTTTTCTTTTATGCATTAGATCAGTTTATTGAATTTTGTCAGCATATAGTGTGTATTTTAACTCTTCTCACAGATTTAGGGATTAGTGAACATCTCTAGATGGGCCGAGCACGTGTATCCTCTGTAGATAGGGGTTTAGACGCTGCTGGGTGCCTAGAGGTGGTCTCCCTGATCGAGAGGAGAGTTAGAGAGCGCCAAATGCTCGACAAAATGCCTAGCACAGCCTTATGAAACAGTGGGCATTTAGTTAAATGCCATAGAACATGTTAATTAGCATGATCAGTTTTTATTTCAGCTTTTACGAGACTAGATGTCCAAATGGGTGGGCTCCCACAGTCGCCTCTAGGTTCAGACAACCTAGTTCTAGGTTCAGATAACCTAGATTCAGCAAAATAGTATTAGCTATTTCAGTATTTTACTTTTCAGTGGCACTGTACTGGATTAGATATCCATTGGGCTGGGCTCCCATAGTCGGTCCCTAGGTTTAGATAACCTAGTAGCTCTACTAAATTCGGGACTTGCAACCCCGGGTCTAGTTAGAGATGCGCGCATAGCACGTACAGTTGCTGGGCCCATCAGCAGCATGTTTAGTATTTTCACTTACTATATGTATATGGTTTTCAACCTTTCACAAATTAGTTCGTGAATTCAGTACAGTCCTAGCAGTAGCTCAGATTTTAGTATCAGCTTAGTTCTTCATTGATACCATGTGATTGATATCATGTTCAGTTTTAGATATGTCATGATTGTATGCTTATATACCATGCCATGTTTAGTTTAATCAGTATACTTAGCATATCCTTTCAAACAGCATGATTTAAATTCATATTTGCATCGTATGCATGTTTTAGTGAGGTAGATGGTTGCTTACTAAGATTTTTAGCTTACAGATACTATTTTCCTTATACTGCAGATACAGGTAAAAGGAAAATGGACTAGCAGTGGAGGCTGGAGGTCAATGCAGATCAAGATGTGTGTGGAAGGAACTGGAATAAAGATCCTAGGGATCTAGTTTTATTTTATTATGCATTAGAATGTGTTCAGTATGCATTAGTACTTATAGCAAGCATTACCTTATGTTTCTGTTAGTTAGCAAGAAAACAGTTTAAAACCTTGTTAGTTTTAGTTTCCATATGTTTACATGCCATGAATTAGTATTCTATGCCTTAATCATGTTTAGTATGTTAGCCATTACCTAGTAGAATGTTTCTCTTAGCTTTTATAGTGTTGTGTAATGGCTTTGGCACGCATCAGTGCTGATATCAGGGGCCTGATACGAAATCAGAAACCCCTGATCGGTCAGCAGACCGATCAGGGAGTCTCTGATCGGTCGGTAGACCGATCAGGGAGTCTCTGATCGGTCGGTAGACCGATCAGGGAGTACCGACCGATCAGGGACCTGGTTTCTGCGAACAGAAGCTTTCTGTTCGTTCCCTGATTGATCCGTGGATCGATCAGGAGCTGGGTCACGAAAAAAAAAATTTAGCTCACTGATCGGTCAGCAGACCGATCAGGGACCAGCTGGATCGGTCGGTAGACTGATCCAGCAGCGTACAGGATTGCAGTGTAGTTTATGGATCGGTCGGTTGAACGATCCGAAGTTTCCTACCGTGCCAGTATTAGTGGATCGGTCTGTGGATCGATCCAAAGTTTATTATCGGTTGTAAACACCTCCCCTAGCATGTGTACAACTCCTAGGTACACCCAGAACACTAAGTTAAACTTTACAGCATTTAGTTCAGTAAAATTTTAAATTAGCCAGTTTTCATTCCGCATTAATAGTCCAGCACAGCATAACTGTAGCGATCGGCCTCGCAGCCTAGCTAGTAGGAGCCGCGTCGTTACAGAGTGGTATCAGAGCAGTGTTCCATACTTCCTACACACACATCAGCATTGAACCTACAGCTTCCAAGTAAGAATACCTCTACTTTATTTATGTTTCTTGCTTTCTTGTTATAGCTCATGTTTATAAATAATTGATGCATGATAGTATGTGATAGTATATAACATGATAACGATAGTTATACAATTATGATTGTAATAGTTATTCATGTTATGTCCTCTATATCTTTAGCAATGGCACGAGGACGCCCAACTAGAAGGGCACTAGCTACTGAGCCTCAGCAAAAGGCAGGCAGTTCAGTGCCTCCCCCAGACCTTACAGCATTAGTGGCTCAGTTACAGAACAACAAGAAATAGCCACCTTAAAGGCTAATCGGCAGAATACCCCCACAGAATCAACGACGACTCCAAGTCTTAGAGGTTCCACCACCACAAGACCAAGACAAGTCCCAGCAGCCGAGCCAAGAAAGGAAGCCTATCGATCCAATGGCGCGAGTCAAGCCGGAGAACTTCTCAGGCACTAGTGAACCATGGGATGCAAGCCTGGTTCAAAACACCGGAGAGCACGATGGAGCTCGGGCCGTGGCGAACACGAAGGTGAAGTGTGCCTCCTAGCACAGAGACGACGCATGTGGTGGGAAAGAATCAGAACGAAGCGCCGACCGGATGTCATGGGCTGACTTCGAGAAGGAATTCTTCGAGGAGTTCTTTCACATACGGGTTACAAACCGCCACTACGACGAGTTCACTGAGTTTCGTCAGGGCAACCTTTCAGTTGAGGAAGCCGTGAAGAAATTCAACAGGTTGGCTCGTCTATGCCCAGAGCTAGTCAGCACAGAGAAGGAACGAATCCGGTTGATGCTCAAGATGCTGAGGCCAGAGATAGCAGTGAACGTGGCTGGTGGCATACATAGGCCACAAACCACAGAGGAGTTAGTGAGCAGTGCCTTGACCACAGAGCATTACCAGAACAGCATAAAGCAGCAGAAGCAAGTCTCCTCAGAGTCCAAAGGCCAAGGAAACTCTCACACTCAGAAACAGCAAGGCCACAGCTCTAACTGGAAAGGGAACTCCAACAGCAAGCGCAAATCAGGGAGTGACCCAAAAGGAGGACCATCTAGCAAGCGACCCAGTTATCCAAAGTGTGCTACTTGTGGGAAATTCCACCCAGGGGTTTGTCGTAAGGGCACACGAGGATGCTTTGAATGTGGACAAGAAGGGCACATGGCCAAGCAGTGCCCGAACAAGACCGGTCTTCCTCAGCCACTGCAGATTCAAGATGCAGCCACCCCGCTTATATCGGATGCGAGCCGCTCTAGAAGGTCCATATATCGCCAGGGCAGATTAGAAGCGCCTCCAGCGAATGCGAGGATCTACTCACTCACCGAGAGGACGTAGCCAATGCCTCGGCAGTTGTCACAGGTCGATTAGCATTTTACAAGATAGTGCTACTTTATTTGATCTTGGGGCAACCCATTCATATATAGCCGGATGTTCTCCGAAAAATTAGAAATACCCTCGGAGGTACTCAGTGGTCAGGCACTACCTTCAGGATAGATCATGGCATCCACGCACTGGCGCAGAGCATTATAGACAGAGAGCTCTTTTGTGATCCGATAGTGTTAGAGATGACCGACTATGACGTTATCTTTAGAATGGACTTTCGATCAGATATGGTGCTACCATAGAGTGCCGTAAACAGAATTCCAACCTGAAGCGGCAGTGCAATTTGAATACTGCGGGGAACCAAAGAGAAAGGTCAAGAAGTTTCTCTCAGCTCTAAGAAGAAACTACTGGATTCAGGATGTACGAGATTCCTAGCACACGTAGTCAACGCCAGCCAGGACACAACTAGCAGAGGTTCGAGTCGTATGTGACTACCCAGCCTTACCAGGCTTAGCACCAGACAGGGAGATTGACTTTGAGATAGAGTTCATTCCGGTACAAACCCTATCTCCAAAGCGCCTTATCGCATGGCTCCAGCAGAATCAAGGAACTTCGTGAGCAACTCTGAGGCTTGACAAGGGTTTCATCTTGAGTCATTCACCATGGGGCCTTTGTATTGTTCGTGAAGAAGAAGGATGGAAGCATGCGTGCATAGACTACGGATCACCGAACCAAGTCACGATCAAGAACAGGTATCCCCTCACGACCTGTTCGACCAGCTGAAGGGAACAGCGGTGTTCTCTAAGATAGATCTCGGATCAGTTATCATCGTAAAGGTTAAAGAAGGATATACCCAAGACAAGATTCGAACCGATACGGATACTACGAGTTCGTAGTCATGCCCTTTGGCATGACCAATGCTCCAGCCACATTCATGGATCTCATGAACAGAGTATTCGGGAGTATTTAGATAAGTTTGTTATTGTGTTTATCGATGACATTCTTATCTACTCAGGAACTCAGGAAGAACACTCAAAGCACTGAAACTAGTATTGCGGACCCTTCAGCAACCAATTATACGCCAAGTTCACGAAATGTGAATTTTGGCTAGATCAGTGTCCTTCCAGGTCACATCATCTCAAAGGATGGTATTATGGTAGATCCCAACAAGTAGAAGTAAATAACTGGAAGAGACCTAAGAACGCCAACGAAATCGGGAGCTTTCTATTAGCAGGATATTACAGAAAGTTTGTAGAGGACTTCTCCAGGATAGCCTCCCACAGCTCTTACCGGAAAGAACAGGAAATTTCGGTGGACAGAGGACAGCAAGCTAAAAGGAGATTGACCGGTGCTCCCATTTTGGCTCTACCGGACAACACCAGCTTTGACATCTATAGTGATGCCTCTAAGTTGGGACTAGGAGTAGTATTGATGCAAAATGGCAAGGTGATTGCCTATGTCTCGGACAACTCAAGGATTATGAGAAGAATTACCCTACTCATGACCTTGAGCTTGCAGTAATAGTGTTCGCTCTCAAAATTTGGAGACATTACTTATATGGAGCTCGGTGCAGAAAATCATCAGAGTCTGAAGTACTTCTTCACTCAGAAGGATCTGAACATGCGACAGCGCAGATGGCTTGAGCTGGTCAAAGACTACGATATAGACATCCTCTACCATCCAGGGAAAGCCAATAAGGTAGCCGACGCACTTAGCAGAAAAATCCAGTGCTACCTTATTATCTCTTACAGCCATGTCACCGCCCCTATAGAATGAGATCGTAGATTTCGGTCTCGAACTCATCGTTGGACAGCTCTCTACTATGACCTTAGAGTCTACCTTGCTTGGTGATATTCAGTCAGCTCAGGAGCAGGACCCTGAAATTCAGAAAATTAAGCAAGGGCTAGTAGAATCAGAAAGTAGAGAATTCAGAGTGTCCGATAGCGGGGTGTTGTATTTTGGTGACAGACTCTGTGTTCCAGATCAGGAGGAGCTACGGAGACAGATTTTAGATGAGGCTCACAAGACTCCCTATGCGATGCATCCAGGTTCCACCAAAATGTATCAAGACCTGAAGAACCATTTTTGGTGGCCCGGGATGAAGCGAGACATCGCCAGATATGTTAGCATCTGCCTCACCTGTCAGAGGGTCAAGGCAGAACATCAGCGACCAGGAGGAGTTCTGCAGCCTATACAGATTCCAGAATGGAAGTGGGAGGACATCTCTATGGATTTCATAGTGGGACTGCCCAGAACCACGAATGGTTTTGACGCCATCTGGGTAATAGTCGACAGGTTGACTAAATCAGCCCACTTCTTAGCTATCAAGATATCCTACTCCATGGAGAAGCTAGCTCAGTTGTATCTCCAGGAGATCGTCAGACTACATGGAGTCCCACGAACCATCATTTCAGACAGAGACAGCAGATTCACATCACAGTCAGCGTTGGGCACTAAGTTAAAGTTCAGCACAGTATTCCATCCTCAGACAGATGGTCAGACAAAGCGAGTAAATCAGGTACTCGAAGATATGCTCCGAGCGTGTGCCCTAGACTTCAAGGGAAGTTTGTGCAAATATCTGAGCTTAGCAGAATTTGCATACAACAACAGCCACCAGGCCACTATCGGCATGGCACATTACGAGGCTCTCTATGGGCGGAGGTGTAGATCCCCAATCTGCTGGTATGAGAGTGGTGAACAGAAAGAACTAGAACTTCAGACAGATCTAGTAGCAGATACCACAGCAGCTATACAGCAGATCCGCCAGAGGATAGAGACAACTCAGAGCCGCCAGAAAAGCTATGCTGATACACGGCGCAGACCCTTAGAGTTTTCAGTTGGGGATATAGTGTTCCTCAGAGTAGCTCCCATGAAGGGAGTGATGCGTTTTGGGAAGAAGGGCAAACTTAGTCCCAGATATGTGGGACCATACCTTATCAGCAGAAGAGTGGGCAAGGTAGCATATGAGCTAGAGCTACCCCAGGAAATGTCAGCTGTCCACAACGTATTTCATGTCTCTATGCTGAAGAAGCATACCCCAGATGCCACCCAGGTGATTGAGCCCCAGTCGGTACAGATCCGCGAAGACCTCAGCTATGATAGTCGGCCTATTCAGATAATAGACAGAGCAGTTAAGAAATTGCGGAACAAGGAAGTACCATTAGTCAAAGTCATTTGGCACAGTCACACAGCAGAAGAGGCAACTTGGGAGACGGAAGCCAGCATGAGACAGAAGTACCCAGAATTATTCTAAGTTCGAGGACGAACTTTTTATAAGGTATGGGGGATTGTAACGCCCGAAAATTCTCAAACTTGCATTAGAATTATTCTATGATTTTTCTGGAATTTTTAGATATTTTTCCGGAATTTTCCGAGTAGCGGAAGTAGCAAAAATAATTAGAAGAATAAAAAGGCTTAAGCGGGAATCGAACCCGGGACCTCTCGGGTCCGCTAAACCTTTAGTTAGCCTTAGTAACCGGTGAACCCAGCAGGGCCGTGCTAAGAGAAAGGAGAATCAAATATATTTATAATTGAGTTGGGTTCAATTATCCACTTAATATAAATAGGAAAACATAAGTTGGTTTGGGTTTATTTTTGGTTCGGCAAAAACCCTCTTCACCCTAACCTCACCGACGCCACCTCTCCCTCTTCTCCCTCTCTCGGCGCCAACCACAAGGAGACCTAGGGTTCCATCCCTAGGGTCCCAAGGTCACTTTTCGGCGACGATTTCAGCACAAGGATGTTCCCCTCCACGAATAGAGCACGTGGACGCGAACGAGTCATCGAGAAGTCATCTCCACCGGAATTTCTAGCGATTAGATTTGTAAGAAATCTAGCACACAAGGTAAGAAACCCCTCACCTGTAGTATAAGTAGCTCTCGCGTGTTTTCTTTTATGCATTAGATCAGTTTATTGAATTTTGTCAGCATATAGTGTGTATTTTAACTCTTCTCACAGATTTAGGGATTAGTGAACATCTCTAGATGGGCCGAGCACGTGTATCCTCTGTAGATAGGGGTTTAGACGCTGCTGGGTGCCTAGAGGTGGTCTCCCTGATCGAGAGGAGAGTTAGAGAGCGCCAAATGCTCGACAAAATGCCTAGCACAGCCTTATGAAACAGTGGGCATTTAGTTAAATGCCATAGAACATGTTAATTAGCATGATCAGTTTTTATTTCAGCTTTTACGAGACTAGATGTCCAAATGGGTGGGCTCCCACAGTCGCCTCTAGGTTCAGACAACCTAGTTCTAGGTTCAGATAACCTAGATTCAGCAAAATAGTATTAGCTATTTCAGTATTTTACTTTTCAGTGGCACTGTACTGGATTAGATATCCATTGGGTTGGGCTCCCATAGTCGTCCCTAGGTTTAGCTAACCTAGTAAACCCTAATAGATTCGGAACTTGCAATCCCGGGCCTAGTTAGGGATGCGCGCACAGCAAGTACAGTTGCCAGGGCCCATCAGCAGCATGTTTAGTATTTTCACTTACTATATGTATATGGTTTTCAACCTTTCACAAATTAGTTCGTGAATTCAGTACAGTCCTAGCAGTAGCTCAGATTTTAGTATCAGCTTAGTTCTTCATTGATACCATGTGATTGATATCATGTTCAGTTTTAGATGTGCCATGATTGTATGCTTATATGCCATGCCATGTTTAGTTTATTCAGTATACTTAGCATATCCTTTCAAACAGCATGATTTAAATTCATATTTGCATCGTATGCATGTTTTAGTGAGGTAGATGGTTGCTTACTAAGCTTTTTAGCTTACAGATACTATTTTCCTTATACTGCAGATACAGGTAAAAGGAAAATGGACTAGCAGTGGAGGCTGGAGGTCAATGCAAATCAAGATATGTGTGGAAGGAACTGGAATAAAGATCCTAGGGATCTAGTTTTATTTTATTATGCATTAGAACGTGTTCAGTATGCATTAGTACTTATAGCAAGCATTACCTTATGTTTCTGTTAGTTAGCAAGAAAACAGTTTAAAACCTTGTTAGTTTTAGTTTCCATATGTTTACATGCCATGAATTAGTATTCTATGCCTTAATCATGTTTAGTATGTTAGCCATTACCTAGTAGAATGTTTCTCTTAGCTTTTATAGTGTTGTGTAATGGCTTTGGCACGCATCAGTGCTGATATCAGGGGCCTGATACGAAATCAGAAACCCCTGATCGGTCAGCAGACTGATCAGGGAGTCTCTGATCGGTCGGTAGACCGATCAGGAACCTGGTTTCTGCGAGTAGAACTTTCTGTTTGTTCCCTGATCGATCCGTGGATCGATCAGGAGCTGGGTCGTGAAAAAATGGCTCACTGATCGGTCAGCAGACCGATCAGTAAGCCACTGATCGGTCTTATTGACCGATCAGGGCCCGGCTGGATCGGTCGGCAGACCGATCCAGCAGCGTACAGGATTGCAGTGTAGTTTGTGGATCGGTCGGTTGAACGATCCGAAGTTTCCTACCGTGCCAGTATTAGTGGATCGGTCTGTGGATCGATCCGAAGTTAATTATCGGTTGTAAACACCTCCCCTAGCATGTGTACAACTCCTAGATACACCCAGAACACTAAGTTAAACTTTACAGCATTTAGTTTAGTAAAATTTTAAATTAGCCAGTTTTTATTCCGCATTAATAGTCCAGCACAGCATAACTGTAGCGATCGGCCTCGCAGCCTAGCTAGTAGGAGGCGGGTCGTTACATCAAGGATGTTGAATTTTGTTTTGACAAAGACTGCATGGAGGCTTTTAGAAAAATTAAAAGTGCCCTTATTTCAGCTCCGGTAATTCAAGCCCCGGATTGGAATCTTCCATTTGAGATAATGTGTGATGCAAGTGACTTCGCAGTAGGGGCAGTGTTAGGACAAAGAAAAAATAAGATTCTACATGTTATACATTATGCAAGTAAAACACTTGATGCAGCTCAAGTGAATTATTCCACTACTGAAAAAGAACTTCTAGCTGTAGTATTTGCATTTGATAAGTTTAGATCATATCTGGTGGGTTCAAAGGTAATAGTTTATACTGATCATGCAGCTATCCGATATTTACTAAGCAAGAAAGATGCTAAACTACAGCTTATCAGATGGATTTTATTGCTTCAAGAATTCAACCTCGAGATTAGAGATAAGAAGGGAGCGAAGAACGTAGTGGCTGACCACTTATCCAGAGTTTGGCAAAATATGGAAAAGGATGTGGATTGTGACTTACCTATCGATGATATTTTTCCTGATGAGCACCTTCTAGCCTTGTCGAGTGCTAAAATACCTTGGTATGTAGATTTTGTAAATTTTCTGGCAAGTGGAGTCTTACCCACAAATTTCTCCAATCAGCAAAAGAAAAAGTTTTTTTCGGATGTGAAGAATTATATTTGGGATGAACCCCTCCTTTATAGGAAATGCAATGATGTGATTTATCGAAGATGTATACCTGAGGAAGAAGTCAAGGATATCCTATTTCATTGTCATTCTTCTTCTTATGGAGGACATTTGGGGAGCTCTAAGACGGTAGCAAAAATCCTTCAAGCAGGCTTTTATTGGCCAACCTTATTCAAAGATGCCAAGAGATTTGTACAATCGTGCGATCAATGTCAGAGGACTGGAAATATCACAAGAAGGAATGAAGTGCCATTGAATTACATACTTGAAGTAGAATTATTTGATGTATGGGGAATAGACTTCATGGGGTCATTTCCCTTTTCATACGGGAATAAGTTTATCCTTGTAGTGGTGGATTATGTGTCCAAATGGGTAGAAGCTATAGCTTCTCCTACAAGTGATGCGAGAACAGTCATCAAATTGTTTAAAAGCATAATCTTTCCAAGGTTTGGCGTGCCTAAGGCAGTCATTAGTGATGGGGATCACACTTTATAGAAAGACAGTTTGAGAATTTACTTAGAAAATATGGAGTGAGCCACAAAGTAGCAACGCCATATCATCCACAAACTAATGGGCAAGCTGAGATATCCAACCGTGAAATTAAAGTCATACTAGAGAAAACAGTATCTACTTCATGTAAGGAATGGTCATTGAAGCTAGATGATGCCTTATGGGCATATCGTACTGCCTACAAGACTCCTATTGGGATGACTCCATTTTGGCTAGTTTATGGGAAACCTTGTCATCTTCCAGTAGAATTAGAACATAAAGCCTATTGGGCAATTACAAATCTAAATATGAATCTCAAGGAAGCAGGGGAGGAAAGGAAGCTTCAGTTGAATGAGCTTGATGAATTGAGATTGGATGCTTATGAACATGCTAGATCTTATAAGGAAAGAATAAAGAAGTGGCATGATTAACACATTCTCTGAAAGAGTTTCAAGGAAGGAGATCTAGTTTTATTATTTAATTCAAGTCTAAAGCTTTTTCCAGGAAAGCTTAAATCAAGGTGGACAGGTCCGTTCGAGGTTAAGAAGGTTTATCCTTTTGGAGCGGTGGATATTTGGAATAAAGATCTTGGATTGATTAAGGTAAATGGCCAATGGTTGAAGGAATATGTGCACGGTATGAAATTGGAGGAGAAACAAAGGTTATATTTTTCTGAACCTCGCCCTCCGGATTGACTTCTTAGTTAAGTCCTATTCTATGTTTCAAATTTTCACTAGTAGTGTTTTACTTGGTTTTTGTTCTGTTTTGTTTTGTTTTCAGGTTGAAATTTCACTTCCATGAGCTGGCCATGACTTCTTCATGGGCATGGAAGTGTTGGGAGAGCTAGAAAGAAGGAGAAGTGTCAATTGGAGCAAAACAGAGCATGGTCGTGCACTGCACACGGCCAAGCTTACGGTGCAGAAAAGGGAGATGTCCAGGCCGTGTCTACATGACACGGCCATGTGGAATTTCCAGAGAAGGGAAGGAGTATGGTCGTGTCCCAGACACGGCCGTGTGAAGAATCCAGAGGAGAAGAGTTTCTCGGTCGTGTCTACCACACCGCCGTGTGAAGGAACCATTGCGAGAGCCTGCACGGGCCGTGTCATTTGACATGGTCGTGTGCTGATTCCAGAGGAGGAGGCTGTTGGAGCCGTGTCCCAGATACGACCATGTATGGATATCATTGAGGAGGAAGGAGAAGGTCGTGCCAATTAGCACGGCCGTGTGATTCAATCCGAGAAGGAGAGGGGAGGGGCCGTGTAGATCTACACGGCCCGTGTGGTGAAATTCTGCCAGGTCGTGTCTCCTATACACGGCCAGATCCAGGTCGTGTCCCCCACACACCCTCTTCATCTTAACACCCTTTTCTCTCCAAAACCCCTCTTTTCTTCAACCCTTCTCTCAAACCCTCTCAGATCTAGGTCTAAAATCTTTCCTTCTCCACTTACTTCACCTTGATCTAGATCCTTCTTTTCTCCTAGATCTAAGATCTCCATTTCCTTAAACAAAAATCTTATTCTTTGAGACCTATTTCCTCAAGATCTAGTCTCTCCAACCATAAATAGTACCCACCCCCACTCAAACTAGACATTATGTCCAATCTTTTGAAGAAACTACACAGGGGAGGTGGTTCAAGTGGAGACAAAGGGGAGCCAAGCAAGGATAAAGGGAAACAACCGGTCAAAGGCAAGGGGAAGAGGACATCACGCGACAAAGGTAATGACAATGAATTCAATATTGTATTTAGAAATGATGATCATATAACTAGATTTGTAATTCTTGTCAATAGAAAGATTATGTGTACTAGATATATGGACCCTACTATTTTAGATATGATGGGAACTAGGGATGATGTAGATTAGATGATAGGGTTCCTAGATTGGAGTGATATGTTGTACTCACATCTACCAACTTATCCTCACCTTGTTTTGGAGTTTCTGAGTTCGTTAGATGTCCACTTTACCAATGAGGACGATTATATTGGTAAAATAACTTTTAGATTAATGAATCAAGAATTTCAATGGACATTTAGTGACTTTAACACTTGTTTTGGATTGTCTTCTGGTAGCTCTTGAAGGTTTGATTCTAGGTTTAATTGGAATAATTTTTGGAATTCAATCACCGGATTAGATCATCCTTATGAGCCCTCTAGAGCCAAGGCTTCTCACATGCAAAATCTCGTTTTTAGATATCTACATAGAATCATGAGCAAAACTATTTTTGGTAGGGGTGAAAGTGACGGAGTCGTCAAAAAAGTGGAACTCTATTCTCTTTGGGCTATGCTACATAAGGTTGATTTTGATTCCGGTTTTCATTTCTTACTAACCTTAGTGAGAACTGCGAGGGCATATTCGGGATCAATAGTGTTTGGTGGTTTGATTACCCAACTAGCCATTAACTTGGAACTTGATTTAGAAGGGTTGGAAGTTATTCATGGCAACGATATGATTGACATGGATGCATGTCTTGCCATGAAGATGATCGTTCGGGATGAGAATGGGTTTGCATTTCCTAGGAGGAATGGTTTTCCTCTACCTCTTCCTTGTCCTGAACTAACTTCTATTCGCAACCCTGCTAATTGGGTAATCACCGATGTCGACCCCAAAAATGTTCCCTCTATATCCGAAGACACAGAGCCATATGTTGAGCCCTCGATGTCTGGACACCCGCAGCCTTCCGGACATCCGGATCCTGCTAGGTATTATTTTGCCTATAGTACGGGTCCCTCCAGATTTGACTTTTCTGATTTTCGTACTTCTCTAGAATCGCTTCACGAGAAGTATGATGCCCAACGAAGAATGTTGGAAGGTCGCTTCTCTTTATCAGATAATCAGTTTAGAGAAGTACAAGAGCACTTTCAGTTCACAAGGAACTTTCAGGGTCAAGTGGCCGAATTTGTCCAGGATTATGATACGGATCAAGCTAGAATGAGAGATTTTATGCAAAGCATGAGTGTCACTATCCAACAAGTAGATGCTTTGTTTGAGTATCATATAATCCTGAGTGAAACTCCAATTTTCCCGTTGGTCAGCCACGTCGTAGGCACCCTTTTCCTCGTCCCCCTCCACCTCCACCATATTGATTTCATCGGGACGATGAAAAGTTTGAGTCGGGGGGGGGGGGGGGTGTCGAACCTGATTTCTTTTTGCGTTCTAGTTTTCAATTTTTGCTTGTTTTCTTATTTTCTGCATGTTTAGCTTTTGTTTTGCATTCTATTTTGATTATCTTGCTTGAGTGTTTGTTTTGATAGTCATTTGACTATCTTTTGAAATCTTGTGGCATACATCTTGAGAACATCAAACTTCACTTATATGCTTTCTTGTCTTCAAGATAAAATGTTAGCACGTTCATTATCTAGATTCATGATGTTGTAAATGATGCTAGTAGTATGCTTAATGTACCTCTTTTCTCTATCTTGGGTAGCATGATATAAGCTAAGTATTATTTGGAGATAAGTTTTAGTCTTGGCTTGACCTTAAGGATCTTATTTTCACTACACTTTGACTTGATGCTTGAATGGTTGATATCATTGAAATAGTCATGATTCATCTTGTTTGTTTAGTACTTGGTTTTCATGGTGATTTCTCAAACTTCATTTTGGTTACTGGATGAGGCTCAACTAATGTAAGCTCATTTGGAAAAATCAAAATATCTCAACATTTGTGTTAAAAGTACACTTGTGAAATAAGATTTGCACAATGCAAATGCTTATGAAGAAAAATGTGAAAAAAAGCACTAAAAAAAAGGTGAATAAGGGATATAAAAAATAGTTGTCGTGAGTGGAATCTAGCAAGTCACCCCTTTGAGACCGAGTTAGGTTACTAGGGAAATGACTGCTTAGCTTCTCTTGAGATTGAGCACGCCTTTGAGACCATGGGTTGATTGAGAAATATGAACCAAGTGTTTGGCAAGTAAGTGCCTATTACTGGTTACTTGTCCATCACTGCAAAAATTAGGAATTCAAATTTGATGACGACTTGACTAGGACATAGATTGAAACTTGAAGAGTTTTGAGTTGTCTTTGCACTATGCATAGGGTACTTATGCTTGAGCCATGCTTAACTTGTTTTTATGATCATGCTTAGTAATGAAACCTTTTGATAGAGTTAGGAGAATGCATTAGGGATATGAGGGCATTGTAGAGCCTATGAATCTGGATTGCAGCATTTTACTTGAGGACAAGCAAAGGTTTAAGTCTGGGGGTGTGATGTGCGTAGATTGTATACACTTATTAGCATGTTTTGACGCATATTCACATACTTTGAGCATGCTTGATCTATACATTTTCGTACTTTCAGCTTTCCTTTTTAGCATATTTACTCTTTTTGTTCACGAGATCTGCTTTTGTGCATCTTTTGTACGCAGGAGTCAAATCTGGTGAAAAATGCATGTTTGAGACCAAATCTGCAAGCAAAGCGATGAAGGAAGCCATGACACTTGAACCCTACACGGCCCTACCATAGGGGGTTGCCCAGGCCGTGTAAGGATGAGAGGTCATGTAGCTGCACCAGAGAAGAAAGATGGTATGGCCGTGTGAACCTCACACGGTCGTGTCAAGTTTTGAAGCCCAGGGAAGCAGGGTCGTGTACATCACACGGCCATGTCAGTTTTCTAGAGACAGGAGAAGCCTTGGCCGTGTGCGCTACACGGCCGTGCAAGGTTTCCAGACAGCAGGAGAGTTTTGGCCGACAGCAGGAGAGTTTTGACCGTGTGCACCACACGGCCATGTCAGGTTTCTAGAGGTGAAGGCAATGCAGGTCGTGTGGATCTACACGGCCGTGCAAAGGGGGCATTGGTAGAGGCATGATACGACCGTGTACCTCACACAGCCGTGTGAGGTCAGCAGAGAAGAGAGTGGAACAGGCCGTGTGAGCCTCACACGGCCATGCCACGGGGTCGTGTGGCGCCCAAAACTCACCTCTATATAAGCCCTTCTTCTTGATTTGAAAGGGGATCTTCTCCCCCTTGGGAGATCGCAAGATTTGGATCTTTCCTTCCAATCTTGGGAGGATTTCTGGGTGATCTAAAGGAAGATCTTCAATGGATTCGACTCCGGGAGCGTGGATTGGATCCGAAGACCAAGATTCATCTTAGATAAGTTTTCTTTCTCTCCTCTTCTTGGATTGGGGATCAAAGAAATGCTTGTAATCTTTGTATTTTCGGATTTCTCTCTTCGATTCATGGAGTAGATCTCTATGTTTTAGAATGGAGGGAGTATTTGTATGATGAATTGATGTAAACTCTTGTGGATTTTCCATTTCCTTGTTTCTATGATATTGTCTTGTTTGTATCAATTCAATCTTGAATGAATCGTTGTGATGTAGACCTAATTCTCATTTTAAATTGATTGTTTGAATGTCCTATGGATCTTGTAGAGATTATCTCTCACTCGATTTTTCGAGGGAAGCACGCGAAAGGTGCAAGCCCGTGTAAGGACGTTTGAGGGATAAGATTTAGGGAAAAATAGGATGATTCAAGAGGGTAGGATAGATTTAGGAATTAATCTTTATATTTTATGGGTTGAGAAGTATGATCTTTGTGTTGATTATCTGAGGGATCTTCGTGACAAGAACATGTCCGTGTAAGGACAACATAAGTTCATATCTAATTGATCACATTTAGGTATAGATTTCAGTCCTAGGTCGGTTGTCTATTGCAAGAGAGAACCGGCAACCTTCTATAAATGTTGGACAATTGAGAAATAGGATTTGGTAGATCATTTGCATTGAGGAATCTTATAAAGAAACTAAAACTCCTAGAACATTCTTTTATCATAGCCCATAATCTTGTTTGTTGATCTTTCATTTCTATGTTTACTTTTCATTAGTTACTTTTAGCTTTTGGAAACCAATTGATTAGTTATTTTGCTAACTCGTGTTGAAACATTTCTAGTGCTTATTCCAGTCCCTGTGGATACGATAATCTTTTATATTACTTGCGATATTTCCGTACACTTGCGGAGGTCAACAGTCACGCCCCAGAGGATTCCCTACCGGCAAAATTTCGGTAATATCTCCCCTATAACGGTGACAATATGAAGCATATATGTAAGAATATTCACATAATCTAATCATCAACCCACACGGCTGGAATATATATACAACCACATAGTTATATACTCAGCCCACTCGGCTGGAACAAAATAAACACAACCACGCAGTTATATATATTAAACGACACACTCGGCTATACTATAAACCAATACAACGGAAAAATGATAAAGAAAGCCCAAACGAACTAAAACAACACACTACTAGCCGGCTAGGCCTTATACAACACCACAACAACATAAAATTCAACTCCACATAATAAACTCCAAAAGATAATCGAATTAATATAACACTAAATACAAAATACGAGTTTAGAATAAACGAAACTCAATGCAGTCTTCGGATGTGACATAGGACCGCCAACCAGGACTCTCCCAAGCATCCTTGATTCATTTATCTGCTACCTGACGAAAGAAAAATCATTTTGTGGGGTGGTGAGTGTTGGGACTCAGCGGGTAAGGAAAGATAGTGTATGAACATAATATACAAGTAGAGAGCGAGTCGACAGTATACAGTCTCATAATGGGAATAACATATACTAAAGTAAAACCATAATATATGTTCATACCTGAATCTATATCCTAGGCTAGGTAATAGAAGATCAGGAGTAATACTGATCGACTACTGAACTATTCATCACTATGAAGGTAGAGGTATATACATATTACCAATAGGTAAGTCAGTCAAAGCACATACAACAGATATATATCTCAACATATGTAAGCATACCAGCATTAGTAAGCAACAGCAACATAAGCTAGCAACAGCAGCATAAGTAAGCAACAACATCAACTAGTATAATAATAACAGTGTATGCACGGATGGTCACCCCGCCCACCTCTCTGCACCACGACCCCTGTATGGTCGAGAAGTCGGATCGATGACAACTATACCACTCAAAGGCCGCCACTACTCTCGAATAACCGAGTGGACAGGTGCTAAGTAATTAACTAGCTACAAAGCGAAGGGGGTACCTGCTACTCGCAACTCCTGCTACCACTACCCATGAGTGGCCGAGTGCGGCACGACAGGACAAGAGCATTTGCTCCAGCTACCACTCTCTCGAGTGGCCGAGTGTGGGCCTTGGTTAACGACTCTCTCGACCGCAAGAAAGAATTTGTCATTAACATGTATGCAATGATATGATGCGCAAAATACAACAGTCATCATATACATGTAAACAGGAATCAGGTATGCTACATGAAACCAGCATGCTCAATACGATACATAAATAAACAACAATCAAAGTATACAAGGTTGGTATCTAATATCTGCTAAATATCATAGATGACAACAAGAGACTATATGGATATAGAAACGAATAACTCAAAGGTTTGAGTGGAAGTATCAAGCACAAGAAAAATACGAGTGGAGTCAAGGTAAAACAGTCCTTATCCAAAAATAATAGCTCATGCACCAAGTTTCAAAGAATTAAAGAGAGTCAAAGTAAGAAGTACCCACCTCTAAACGTCTCGGGTCTGACAGAAACCCCCACACGCCACGCGGCTCGTCAACGATCAAGGCCTTGTGTCACGTATACAATTTTATGTAATTATATGTATACACTACAAATAGATAAATCTCCTATAAATAAATAACCAACTCTCAAGTAATAGCTAACCATGGTTACTGCTCCTTTCCCTTGGTAAGACTAGATTAAATTTCAACCTAGCTTAACCCATCTAAGAATTAAAATTCCCGTTAGATTCTTAATCGTCATTTAACCTTCCATTATTACCTAAAACAATGCAATCCTAAGCATCCCAATAATCACTATAGGTTCAATCTACACATTCACTTACTACTAATAAATCTAAGCAAGAACAAAACCCTACATCCATTAGAAAACCTAATTTAACAACCTACTAATGGGAATAATAGTGATACCTCATTGGAAAAAATCACTTACCTTAAGGTATAGCAGCAAATCAAGAGTTCACAACCCTTCCAGCCTCTGCCCGACAGCTTCCAAGAACATCCATACACCAATTTTTCCAAGCATTAGTCCAGGAAGCAATGGTACAACAACGAATTTGCTAGAACCCTAACAAATAGAACCTTACTCACCTCAAACAGACCTCCACTGAATCCAGCAAGCTCCAAATTCGGCGAAGCTAGGGCTCAGATTTTCTTCCCTTTTGCTGAAGATCGATCTGTGCGGAGCAAGGATCGGAAGAAAGGAATACCTAGCAGGGCTATCGGTGTGGGGTAGAGGGTTAGGAGGTGCTGGCGAGCGGCTGCTTGAGCAACGTCGAGCGATCGGGTGAGGTGGCGTGCGTCTCTGGTGCTCGCGTGAGGAGAGGCCTACGGATGTGGTGTTCGCATGAGGAGGGAGAGGCCGCGAGAGGGTGAGGGCTCAGGAAGAGAAGAGGAGCAGCAGTGGATTAGGCAGAAAGGTTCGGTGAAGGAAGGTGGCGACGTCGCAAGGTGTTCGCGTGAGGAGAGTATCGGCGGTGTGGGAGCTAGGGCACGGGCAATGTTATTTATAACTTAGGGATTTTCAATTAAACCCTGGGTTAACTTCCTCAATCAACTCCCATCTTTGGGTATTTCCAAACAGGCTTTTCCCAAGCCCATAGATGCATCCCCTCCAATTACGTCATATAAGCTCCAATTAATTCCCAGAAAATTGCTAAAAATTTCTAAAAATTCCAATAAGACTATTTCTCAAATAACTTTATTATCTAATTATTATTTGGGCATCGTATTTTATATTCTCCCCCACTAATAAAAATTTGGTCTCCAAATTTACTACTCGACTCAAAGATCCTCATCAACTACTCCATCCTAGCATCGTAACCAATCTCCAACCGTAAAAGATGACTTTGTGGGTTTCCGCTACTCCTCCACTACTATCTAGCCAACCATGGGTAAGTCAACTACCTCAGAAATCCATAATCCACTATCAGTAGATCCCCTAACATCTATATAAAGCGCTCAAACTATTGACATCATCAATCAAACCTGCTAGCCTCCTGAACAATGATAGATAAAAAGGAAAGCATCCAACCTTCAACACCCATTATCAATAAACTTAGATATACCCACCATGGTTCAACATTGCACATCCATGTCATACCACTACAGAGACAATATCTACTAGGGAAGGTTATTATCATAAATCTCTAGTGAGACAAACCAATCATATTCTCATCCTTCCAAATACTCAAGTATCCACAGTACAAAAATTACAATCCAAAATCCAAATGGTCACTCAACCTCCTGACTAAAAGTCTACCCATCATAGAATATCACCACATATCTCATACTTATACCCGTAAGATGTCCTCCGATAATTGTCGATAAAAATATCGAACACTTTGATTTGACATATAGCCTTTAAGACCTTTAATAAATGATCATGTGATCAAGGTCTTGAGCTACTTGTGGAGACAATGATAGTTGAGTCGACTAACCATTGTCTTGCACTACATCATACTATGATTGCTCCACCTGAGGTTCAGTGTCCTCTAGTGACTAGCAATGCACACAAAGGTAGAGAGCACTATCAACAAATAGCTAACCGCCATATGTGTTAAGCAGCTAACTTTATACTTTTCCATATCAGTGGGGGGTCATTTATCTAAATATACCTTCTAGGTTATCCTACCAAACACAAATAACCCAAAGGTTAGAATCTTCATGAAGTAGAGTAAGTTGGTCTCCTACTAACCGACACAACACAAGTCATACATGGTATAAACACTAGTCAAGTAACAACAGAAGTGTATGATAATAATATACCACATACCTCCTATAGCTTGGAGATTCCTACCGCTGCCTGGTCCCAAAACTTGAAAAGTCGCATCGAGAAAAATCAAAACATGAAATCCAAAATACAAGAAAATAGGCATCGTAACACTTGCTCTGATACCAATAAATTGGTATCAGATTGACTCAAAACATCATAAATCAAAACAAGATCGAAATCCCAAAATCACAAAACCCAACATTTGACTCGAACTTGGCTCTGATACCAAATAAATTGGTATCAGATTAACTCAAAAAATAATCATAAATCAAAATAAGATCGAAATATTAAAAACACCCAAACCCAGCATTTGACTCGAATCAGACTCTCATACCAAATAAACTGTCACGCCCTAGAGGAGTCCCTACAGGCAAAATTTCGACAACATCTCCCTTGTAACGGTGACAATATGAATCATATATACAAGAATATTCACACAATGTAATCATCAGCCCACACGGTTAGAATATATACACAACCGCGCAGTTATATACTAAACCCACTCGGTTGGAACAAAATAAACACAACCACGCAGTTATATATATATATATATATATATATATATATATATATTAAACGACCCACTCGATTGTACTATAAACCAACACAGTGGAAAAACGATAAAGAAAGCTCATACGAACTAAAACAACACACTGCTAGCCGGCTAGGCCTTATACAACACCACAACAACACAAAATTCAACTCCACATAATAAACTCCAAAAGATAATCGAATTAATATAACACCAAATATAAAATATGAGTAAAGAATAAACGAAACCCAATGCAGTCTTCGGATGTGACATAGGACCTGCAGCTTGGACTCTCCCAAGCATCCTAGATTCATCTACCTGCTACCTAGCAAAAGAAAAACCATTTTGTGGGGTGGTGAGTGCTGGGACTCAGCGGGTAAAGGAAAGATAGTGCATGAACATAATATACAAGTAGAGAGTGAGCCAACAGTATACAGCTCATAAGGGGAATAGCAGATACTGATACCAAACCCAGCATTTGACTCGAATCAGACTCTGATACCAAATAAATTGTCACTCCCCAGAGGAGTCCCTACCGACAAAATTTCGACAACATCTCCCTTGTAACAGTGACAATATGAAGCATATATACAAGAATATTCACACAATATAATCATCAGCCCACACGGTTGGAATATATACACAATCGCGCAGTTATATACTCAACCCACTCGGCTGGAACAAAATAAACACAACCACGCAGTATATATATATATATATATATATTAAACGACCCACTTGGTTGTACTATAAACCAACACAGTGGAAAAATGATAAAGAAAGCTCATACAAACTAAAACAACACACTGCTAGCCGGCTAGGCCTTATACAACACCACAACAACACAAAATTCAACTCCACATAATAAACTCCAAAAGATAATCGAATTAATATAACACCAAATACAAAATACGAGTAAAGAATAAACGAAACCCAATGTAGTCTTCGGATGTGACATAGGACCTGCAACTTGGACTCTCCCAAGCATCCTAGATTCATCTACCTACTACCTGGCAAAAGAAAAACCATTTTATGGGGTGGTGAGTGCTGGGACTCAGCGGATAAAGGAAAGATAATGCATGAACATAATATACAAGTAGAGAGTGAGCCAACAGTATACAGCTCATAAGGGCAATAGCAGATACTAAAGTAAAATCGTAATATATGTTGATACCTGAAACTATATCCTAGGCTAGGTAATAGAAGATCAGGAGTAATATCGATCGACTACTAAACTGTTCATCACTATGAAGGTATCATGTGAGGTATATACATATTACCAATAGGTAAGTCAATCTAAGCACATACAACAGATATATATCTCAACATATGTAAGCATATCAGCATAACTAAGCAAAAGCAACATAAGCTAGCAACAGTAGCATAAGTAAGCAACAACATCAGCCGGTATAATAATAACAGCGTATGCACGGATGATCACCCCGCCCACCTCTCTGCACCACGACCCCTGTATGGTCGAGAAGTCGGATCGATGACAACTGTACCACTCAAAGACCGTCACTACTCTTGAATAACCGAGTGGGCAGGTGCTAAGTAACTAACTAGCTACAAAGCGAAGGGGGTCCCTGTTACTCGCAACTCCTGCTACTACTACCCATGAGTGGCCGAGTGCAGCACGACAGGACAAGAGCATCTGCTCCAGCTACCACTCTCTCGAGTGGCCGAGTGTGCGGCCTTGGTTAACGACTCTCTCGACCGCAAGGAAGAATTTATCGTTAACATGTATGCAATGATATAATGCGCAAAATACAACAGTCATCATATACATGTAAACAGGAATCAGGTATGCTACATGAAGCCAGCATGCTCAATACGGTACATAAATAAATAACAATCAAAGCATACAAGGTTGGTATCTAATATCTGCTAAATATCATAGATAACAACAAGAGAATGTATGGATATAGAAACGAATAACTCAAAGGTTTGAATGGAAGTATCAAGCACAAGAAAAATGTGAGTGGAGTCAAGGTAAAATAGTTCTTATCCAAAAATAATAGCTCATGCACCAAGTTCTAAAGAACTAAAGAGAGTCAAAGTAAGAAGTACCCGCTTCTAAATATCTCAGGTCTGACAAAAACCCCCACATGCCACGCGGCTCAGCAACGATTACGGTCCTGTGTCACGTATACAATTTTATGTAATTATATGTATACACTACAAATAGATAAATCTCCTATAAATAAATAACCAACTCTCAAGTAATAGCTAACCATGGTTACTACTCCTTTCCCTTGGTAAGACTAGATTAAATTTCAACCTAGCTTAACCCATCTAAGAATTAAAATTCCCATTAGATTCTTAATTGTCATTTAACCTTCCATTATTACCTAAAACAATGCAATCCTAAACATCCCAATAATCACTATAGGTTCCATCTACACATTCACTTACTACTAATAAATCTAAGCAAGAACAAAACCCTACATCCATTAGAAAACCTAATTTAACAACCTACTAATGGGAATAGCAGTGATACCTCACTGGAAAAAATCACTTACCTTAAGGTATAGCAGCGAATCAAGAGTTCACAGCCCTACCATCCTCTGCCCGACAGCTTCCAAGAACATTCATACACCAATTTTTCCAAGCATTAGTCCAGGAAGCAATGGTACAACAACGAATTTGCTGGAACCCTAACAAACAGAACCTTACTCACCTCAAACAGACCTCCACTGAATCCAGCAAGCTCCAAATTTGGCGAAGCTATGGCTCAGATTTTCTTCCCTTTTGCTGAAGACCGATCGGTGCGAAGCAAGGATCGGAATTAAGGAATACCTAGCGGGGCTATCGGTGCGGGGTAGAGGGGTTAGGATGCTCCGGCGAGCGGCGGCTTGAGCAACGTCGAGCGATCGGGTGCGGTGGCGTGCGTCTTTGGTGCTCGCGTGAGGAGAGGCTGACAGCTGTGGCATTCGCGTGAGGGGGGAGAGGCCGCGAGAGGGTGAGGGCTCGAGAAGAGAAGAGGAGCGGCAGTGGATTAGGGAGAAAGGTTCGGTGAAGGAAGGTGGCGGCGTCGCGAGGTGTTGGCGTGAGGAGAGGATCGGCAGTGTGGGAGCTAGGGCACGGGTAATGTTATTTATAACTTAGGGATTTTCAATTAAACCCTAGGTTGACTTCCTCAATCAACTCCCATCTTTAGATATTTCTAAACAGGCTTTTCCCAAGCTCATAGATGGATCCCCTCCAATTACGTCATACGAACTCCAATTAATTCCCATAAAATTGTTAAAAATTTCTAAAAATTCCAATAAGACTTTCTCAAATAACCTTATTATTTAATTATTATTTGGGCACCGTATTTTACAATGTCATAACATGGAAGAATTCTCGTCGATTAATTTATGTTTTGTACCTATACTATACATTCTTACATTGTCAACCATAGGAGTTATGGTGTTCAATTTATAAAGCTTATCAACTAAAGAACCATTGCCAACTAATACTGAATTAAAGAAAATACTAAAAATTTCATTTCTAAATAAACATGAATAACCTGATTTGTCCAAACAAGAAATTGAAATTAAATTATATCGAAAAGACAGTACAATAAATATATTTTCTAAATCTAGAAAGGCATTAGTTCCTAAACAAAGCCTAAAAATACCAATCAACTCGACTTTAGTCTCCTTTCAATTTCTTGTATATATGTATCTATAAGTACCCTATAGTTGTTTTAATGTGATCAACTAAATCAAATTAAGTTATGTGTATCTGATGACTTGCGTCTGAGTGTGTAGGAACTTAAGAATGCAAGAAGTTGAGAAAAAGACATGGTGGATGAGAAGGATATCACGGGAATCAAGTTGATGGACTAGGTGCATCTGAGGGATGTGAAGCTGCAGAAGAGTACGTCAATGGAGTGAGAAGGATGCCCGTGACATTTCTGAGGGCCGAGAAGTCAGAGAAGAAGACTACTTGAGTAGAAGGCCTAAGTTGGGTTCAGGTGAGCTCAACTTTGGAAGGCTAGAGGATCACCCAAGTGGTCAGAGATGAAGCCAACGACCGGAGAAGGCGTTAAACGATCAGCATATGACTAACTGATCCGGGCGCCTGGACTACCAAGGCGCCCAATATGCACCTCGTTGTGGAGTCATTACTATGGATCACTTTCGGGTCCACGTCAGCAATGGTCCGAGCACGCAAACATGGAAAAATTCAATCTTCATGCCATTGTGAAGCCATTGCATTGAGATAAAATTTGCATAGCTGGGGCACCTAGAGATGTCATATCAACAAATGACTAATTTTGACCAGTGGACTATAAATAGATTCCTAGTCTTCTGCATTCATTACAACACTCTCTCTCGAAGTCTTCTCTTACTTTTTATGTTATTATTTTTGATTAACTAATGTATGTTTGTCTTTGCTAAATAGAAAGTAAAAGAAGTGTTTAATTCTAATTTACAAGCAATTCACCCCCTCTTGTCGATTACACAGGACCAATAGTATCTTTCACCATCAAGCGGAAGTCAGCTCTTGATCCTGTATAGTAACACTTATGTGAGTAGTAGCACCGGTATCTATCCACTAAGTGTTGGTGGGTACAATAGCTAAATTGACTTCTAAACTAACAAAGTTAAGAAGTTTTTCTTTCTTTACATGCCAGTTGGTGTAATTTAGGCAGACTTTCTTCATTTGACATATCTTCTTATAAAAGAAATAAAGAGATTTCTTATCCTACTTCTTGTGCCCCTTATGACCATTGCCTTTAGAATCTGCAGTTTATTTTCTTTTTTCTTTGTTATTTATCCTCTTTCACTTCTTGCTCACACTTTGAGAACCGATGTTAAGTGAGAACTCTCAAATATCTTAATCTTTAGTCTCCCCTCTTCTTGCACACATTGAGCAATGAGCTCATTCAATGCTCACTTTTCCTTTTTAGTATTATACAATATCTTAAAAGAAGTAGACAGAGATATCAAGATGAAATACACTAACATGCCCTCAGACATATCGAGTTTTAGTGTTTTTAGACTTGTCGCTATATTGGATATCTCCATAATATACTCTCTTATGTTTCCTTTATCACTATACTGCATGGTTACCAACTTCATAAGAAATGTCATGGTCTTGACCTTTTCATTTGAGGTGAATCAGTCTGCCAATTGGTTTAAGAATCTCTTAGCATCTCCGCCCTTTATGTCACACCCCAGGTAGTCCTTGCCAGAAGAAATTTTAGCAGAATCTCCCCTGTACGGGTGACAATCTGAAACTTCCTACAACATCCAGATACCTTAGCCAACATGGCCGGAACAATATATATAAATAATAAGCAACATCCACGCAGTTTAATAATAAAACTAAACTAATACAACGATAAGGAAAAACCAAGTCAAAAATCCTACTCAACTACATCCATAAAGCTCAAAACTTATATCCTACTCCACTACACCCATAAAACACAAATCACAACGATAAAATCAACTCACCTCTTCTACCGTCCAGGCAGGCATGTAGCAAAACATATCCAATAAAATCCATCGACAATAAAAATAACACAATATCCATATGTTAGAAACCAGAACAAGTCTAAAAAGTACAATAAGAAAACCAAAAGATAAAAACACATCCTCGCGATCTGCAGGGGACTAGCGACTGAAACTCCTCCAGACAGCCTCAACCTGAAAATAGTAAATATCCACGGGGTGAGCCAACTCCTCAGCGGGTAACTACTGATATGCATAATAAAGAAAATAATAAATAGCACTAACCATGCGTACAGTCTCCTTATATAAGAAGGATAAATGTAACTGAAATAAATAGGAGAACAACTGCACTAACCAGGACCCGATGTATGGATAAAAACCCGAGAGATATAGAAATCCTGTATCCATGTCAAACAAATGCATCCATCCAATATGCAACATATAAGTGCAGCAAACACAAGCAATAAATGCATCAATGCATATGATGCTAATGATATGTCCTAGTCACCCCTACTACTAGTCAGCCATCTCACACACGATGGTGAGACCGAGTGGGTAGGGCTGTGGCAACCGTGCACTCTGCCATCACTGCTCCTGATGAGTGACCGAGTGGATGGGATGCTGTCGGAGTATAACTATCCTCCTTCCCCAAATCATAAGTGGGGGAGCGTAATGCTCTCATCTCCCTGAGCAAGTCCAGAGGAGGGATCCCTGTTGGCTATCACGCTGTGTCACACTACCCATGAGCGAACCAACGGAGCCAAACAAAGCAAACTGTCTGCCGACTACCACGCTGCGTCTCCAGACCAGCGAAGCCTAATAGAGCAGAACTGTCTGTCGGCTACCACGTTGAGTCACCGGACCAGCGGAACCTAACAGTAGAACTGCCACACACCTGCCTGACATACCACTAACTCATGAGTGGTGGTGTGTGTAGATCTATGTAACTGGCGATGTGCTCAACAATAATGGAGCCGACTATCACACAGCATGCAATCATGCGAGATGGTGCATGACACTAATCATGGAAATATCCTGATCCTGACCATATCTACCTTCATAAAATATGTACCAAAAATATACATGGATCAAATCAGAAATTCTAGGTACACAGATCAGATATGGTATCAAATAAGTCTAGTATATCCTATAGCATGGTATGGCATTACCTTTATGATCATAAGTAATCTGAAGGTATAAACATGAATGCAAACAGGAAAATAATCAAAGCATGCACAGGTAATGGATAATCATACCGATGCAGATATAAAACATAATCATTACTATTTGTTAAAAAACTATTATGCACATCAAATGACAAATCTAAAAGATAAGTCAAGGTACTCGCCTCCAATAGAAAGGATCGTATCTGAAATAGATCCCTCGTCGAGACACCGTCTCGAGTCAAAGTCCTGTGATATCAAACATAATGTCTAGTTTAGCTAATTCTATTATACAACAATTAGCCAAACTAAATTCTAATCCAATTAAGAAGTTCTAAATTGGATCCAACTCTACTATCATTCAAATAACCAACTCAAGTCCAATATAACCTCTCAACTTAACCTTCAAAAATGAAATTAAAAGAAGAACAAGTGTAGCCATAACTTATCCCTAGCACTCACCAAGCTTAATGGTAGTTGTTGTGGCTTTCAACTGGAGGGGCTCACAGCCCAAAAGATGATGTCCGTAATTGTAGACATGTTGTCTTCCAAATCAAATGCCCCAATCAACACTTGCTAGCCAGGATCCAATAGGTTCAAGTGTTACTGATTGGATTTGTAACCCAACCACAGATCGAAAGAGTACTACCGATAAGAAGGAACAACAAGGATAAGCTGCTCACCTCACTCACTTGTGGCGGGGGGAAGAAGAAGGACGGATCAGCAGTGGAAGCTAGTGGTTAAGCCACGGGAGGGAGATTAGGGCTTAGATTCCATGCTAGGGCATAGATAGGGTCGGTTGTGAACAACCCCCCTCGGCGTCGACTGTTTGAGTGAAGAACAAGGCGGCGGCCCACGCGGATTCAGAAGGAAGGAGGCATCAGCGACTGGGATCTCCACGGCGAGGGGCGACGACAAAGAAGAGGAAGCTTCGATGAGGCGTCGGTGCTGCTCCGTGCGGCAGCGTCGATGCAATAGGAGGTCGGTCAAAGCTAGTTTACACCCTCGTCGGCGATCGAGTGGTAGCCGCAGAACAAGGTCGAAACGAAGGAGGCCAGAGAAACAGCAAGATGGCCACTGCAACGGGAGGGAAAAGGTGTCATCGCCATGAGAGACAGAGGGTGCTAGGGCACAGGCGACGCCTCGAGTGCCGACGAGGAGAGGAGTCGACGCCGATCGGAGTCGAGGAAGATGAAAGGAAAGATCGTGATTTCCCCACTTAGGGGTGGAGATCGGGCGAAGATAGAAGAAGAGAAGTGTTGGCTTCTCTTGGACACGACTTTAAGCACACGGGAGGAGAAATCGTCGTGTGTGGTTAGGGCAAATCTGAGGAGACAGCGGTTCGGCTCGAGGAGGAGGCGTCGGGCACGCGGGGAAGGGAAAAACGAAGGAAAAAAGGAAAAAAAAATAAAAAGAAATGGAAAAAGAATATAAATATAAATATTTCCTTGTTAAAATGGGGTAGCCTAAACAGGCTTTCCCGGGGTCCAATATATATCCTCGTAAACTCATCATACGAGCTCCAAAAAATTTTCGAAAAATTTCAGAAAATTCCCTTATGGTGATTTGCTTATTTTTGATATTTTACACTTTGTTATTGAGTCCTTTATTGGTGCCGGTATGGAAAGTCTCATGATACTGCTAAACCCTAATTTTGTCATGAAATGGGTATCAAAAGAATTAAATAACCGAATTCATTCTACACTAATTGAGCATAGAGATGACTCGAGTCGTCTCCCAATGAATGTGGCTAGTGCATGATATCTTAGGATGGATTTGTTATTGCTTGGTATTTTGAAGTTTAAATGGGGAGTTTGGGTTTTGGATTCTAAGACTAAGAAATGAAAAGCAATGCACGTGACAAGAACCTAACCTAGCTTAGACTACAATGGAAGAACATGAAAGACAACATGAAGAGAATAAAACATTTAATGATCCTAAAGAATGAAACAAAAGAAACCTATATCATTTAATAGAACCTAATCTGATCTAAACTAATTGCATCTACATGAAGAACAAGCATCAAAGAAACAATAAGTACTCAACTAACTAAAGCATTGCAAGAATTCAATAAACTTAAATGCAACAATCAGAGTAACATGAATGGTTGAGAAATTTCATCATGAAAGCATTCTCAAAATAGACCCGGATACATGAAATCCAGAACATGGGAAATTCAAGTCAATTACAATTCAGCCAACAATGAACTCATACCAAAATTTAAACATGAACACAAGTAAGCAATCAATACATCAAAGAAGTATCATATTTCATAATGGAGCTTACAACCAAGCTAGGCCTTCTCCATGCTAAGATCGGATGAGATCAAATAGAATAACTCGGCGTTGATGATGATCGGCAGAGCTTCAATCAGAGATGGGTGTGGAGCTTCAAGAAAGGAAGATCACCGACCGGAAGACAAAAGAATCGGCTCAAACCACGAATTCCTCCACCTCTATTGCTTCTTCCTCGCTCGAAGTCGCGGTAGAGTTAGCAGAGATAGAGTGAATAGTCAGATTTCAGAAGGTTGAAGTGGCATCGCCGATTGCTGATGGATGGATTTCAGTTGGAGGAAGGGTCTCCCTTGACCTTACTTGCTCACTGGCGGTGGAAGATCAGAAGGAGATCACAAGTTTGCGATCGTCCTTTATTTCTTGACGTGAGTACTATTGGAATTGACGAAATAAAAAATCAGCACTGTAGCTTCTCATTTGAACTCATCTCATATCTGAATGGACGGTCCATAATGCTTTGGATCTTGATCAACGGTCGAATCAATTCAGATCTGGATCAAAAGCTCTGGATTTTGATCAATGGCTCTGATTTACTTCCCCTTGACTTAGATGGACCAGATCCTTGACGGATGGCTTAGATCTCTCTTAATCTTGAATGAATGGTCCATATTACTTTAGAGCTTGATCTCTTCAATTAGCCCTAGATTTGAATCTAAATTTGGTCTGATCTGATCGAGTCCTTGCTCCTTTGATGCCTACAAAGAATATATCCAAATATTAGCATCAAATACCATAAATATAAGATAATTTGTAATTAAGTTCACAAATGAATACAACTTATGAAATGTGATATAAAAATGGAATTAACACATGAGAAGATTAAATGATATGCTTATATGAATCAAAATATCATGATCAAATGATGGTTATCAAATTCCCCCACACTTATTCTTGCACGTCCCGAGCAAGCAAACAAAATAAAAGAAACAACTAAAATTCATCTCCACAATAATTCCCTAGTAATACTTAGAAGATAGTAAAAGAAATTTAACTAAGATCATCAAGAGATCAAAACAATCATGAATACAATCCCTACAATAATCAATAAGCATAGTGATATCATCCATTCAAAAAATTAAGATGCAAACTCATAAGGTAAATGTACCTAATCTAACTCTCACACTCAATCATGGATGGAAGTGGAGATTCACTCAATGTCACTCATAATACTTCACTACCATAGGCTTGCTCATTTTCTACTTCTCCACCAACATCAAACATATCATACATGAATCAAAAGGATTTATTATGGATTGCAATGGAATCAAAAGGAATTATGTGAAGTGAATGTAATAGGCAAAAGGAAATGAATCAATGAATAAATGAGAGTATTAGAGGAATACACTTGATGAGTTGGTTGCAACTAATGTGGATCTGTTTACCACCAAAGGAGCATGCTCTACTTCTTCCCCTTACTATTTTGCTATACCATTGAAGATTTTCCATCGTTCCCTTGAAATTCTATCTAGCTTCTTTGAAGTTTCCTCCAAGATACTCTTAGTTTGATGTGAATCTCTTAGTTACATAAGCTAAAAGATAAAGTGAGGTATCAGATTCAATTCAACTATTTTAGAATACATCTTCAATTAAAATTGCAGAACCAATTCTAGTTTCATGCATTCATGATTCACCTTCACTTGGTAATGGAAGATCAAATTCTCTTCTTGGATTCCTTCTGTTCAGGAGCTTATAACATAAACTCAATTTCAGTTTCTGATTTCAGACCCAACGAGATATTTTGTTTCAACTTTAGATTTTTTCCCCAACTTCCAGATCCACTTCTGCACTTAAGAATTCTAACTTGTGGAACACTTGGATAAGGAAGAATAACATTTGTCAATGAGAAAACAAGAAGTTTACTTGAGTTTATCAATAACCGGGAAGTTGAATAAAGAGTTTGGCACACAACTAATCCAAACTGATACACAACTACCCTGCAACCAATCACTTGATAGTTGAAGAATCCCGACAAATAGCAAAAGAATGAAAAAAAAACCATGAAAGGGATTTGTCTGCTCAGCAATTTATGAACTCAGATTTAGCATCTTTCTCAATCCCAGCAACAAGAACTAAGCAGCAACTCAGAAGCAAAATGAATTCTATTTTCTGAATTCATATTCTGATAAGTTTGTTGTTTTGGTCTTTGTTAGTTAGGAAAATCAACTCATCTTTGTATAGTTGAAAACATACCCAGAACTTGGTATCACAACAACAGCAATTTTAGAAATCATATCTGTTTATGGATGTTGTCACTGCCCTCCCTACTTAAGGAAACAAAAGGGACCAACGGTGTGGAGCTTGATACAAAACAGGCACACACAAATCAGAAAGCTGCAAAGAACTTGGCACTTGGTGAAGATCCAAAGTTCATCATTCATTTATCTATTGAAGATGTCTTCTTGTTACTCAGATGTAGGAGTTACTAATGTACCAACTGTTGTATTTAGTTTCAGGAATCAGCTATTTTCTAGAATTTTTAGCTTTTTTTAGACTTAAGTTTCAGACTTTAGAATCTAAGGTCATCTTAGCCTATCTCAAGAAGAATTTAGCTTGACCAGGGCTCTCATTAAGTGCTACAACCTCAGGAGATAGAATTCTGGTTGTTGCTCAGAGTCAACATGAAGAGTTTGGCACTAAATAGGTTCTACAGAATTATATTTTTCCTTCTCTGAATTCTACCTTTTTCTGTTTGCTGGTTTCACATTCAGTTTTTTTTTCATTCAGATTCAGCAATATTTTTCCCTCCTTTTATTCCAGCTTCAGATGATAAGTGACCTTATCACAAACATTAGGTTTCCTCACTAATAGATTGATTTCTCCAGCAACAGTAGCATTTCTGAAATGCATTCCTATATTTCTGCATACCAACAACAGTTCTAGAATTCCATAAATAAAATTCTAGAACCTAATAACATGATTAAATATGATCCTAATATAGCTCATATGTGCAATCCTGTTAGATTCAAAGAACTGTGAATAATAATTGGCATGCAACTGACCCATCAAATTCAATTTCTTTTCATTTATATTCAACTATTATTCTTATCCACCTTTTCTTCCTCTCTATATTTCTCTCACGATTGTGTCTAATAAAGCTGCACCAACATAGTAAGCAAAAAAGAATCCAAGAATTTCAACCCTTCCGTGTTTCAAAGTTCAGAATTCTGAGATCTTACTCAATTCTATAAATTACAATATTCTCACTTGAATCCAACTTGTTTCGCATTTCTAACTATGCCTGAGCAACCCAAACCTCATTCCTTACAAAAGAATGAAGAGTTAAATGTAACTATCACATAGCTCAGATTTCCTTAACAACATATTAGTATCAATTTAGTAAATCCAACTCAGTAACTTCCTGGGCTAAGTTTCCACTGTTCATAATTAGACATAAATTTGACACTAAATAGGGAAGTAATAACTGTTGCAAACAATCTTAGGAGCAGCTTTTGAAACTTCCAAGATAGTTGTTGTTGCATCTCAAATTCTTAAACTATACTTGATACATTTAAACCAAAATTTATAATTTTAGAATTTCTAATCAACTTAAGATAGGGAGCCTCCATGACTTCAACGATAAGCAATCCTCCTCCCACTTAAAACTTCTCATCCATCCAAGGCAATCTAACTCATCAAGTATTCATCCAAAAATCTCAATGAAATAAAGAAAGAAAAAATGATCCAAGGTTAAAATGCTAGATGAAAATATTTTAAGAAAATTGTGGGGAAAGAAACGAGAAATTATGAGGAAACAAGAATGAAAAATATCCTTCATTTTCATGCATACATATGATATTATGATTTTGAAAAAAAAAACAAAGCAAGTTCTAAAGTTCAATTTGTTGGTTGCTACTCGGAATATCGTTCTAGTTCCCCTGTACAAAAATTTTGTACAAGCAAAGAATTATCCTAGCTATCCATGTGCTCTACTGAAGTTAAATTTGGATTACAAACGATGCTTAACATTATTAATCCAAATTGTCCTTCAGAAGTTAAACTTGGATTGGAAACGATACTTAACATTTTTACTCCAAGTTTAACCGATGTGATCTTCCTAAGTTAAACCATATTACAGAAGTCAATCGAATATCTATTTCAAAGATCGGCTTCCAGGTTAAACATGGCGAATCACTGGGCCTTCTTGGGTATGGGATCATTCACCACTTCCTAGACAAAGCCTTTTAAAGAAATAGGATATTTAACTTCTTACAGTAAACTAGGTTTAACTACAGAGACCTCAATAGAGATACAATATCGAAACATGAAATTGAAAAATAAAACCGATAACAAAAATGATAGCATAAAATTGATAGCCTCTTGTGTTTGGTTTTTCAAGATCTATACAAAGAACATGAACTAGTTATGATGCGGAAACAAATAACTAGTTATACCTTTCTTTGTAGCTTAAAAACCTCTTGATCTTCTGTTGTATTCCTCTCCTCCTCTTGGATGTCATGTGGGCGACGATCTACCAAGATGGAATCCACTCAAACCACTTCTTCTCCTCTAAAACTCTCGAGCCACCAAGGGAACCACTTCTTCTCCTCAATTTTCCTCACATAAGGCACCCTCTACCTCTCTTTTATAATCCTTGGTCACGGCAAAAAAGGAAAATTTTAAACATAATTAAAACTTCCTTATTTGTGTCCTCCCATTTAAAAAAAGGAAATTTTAACAACAATTAAAATCTCTCTTTTCTAAATTTCCTATTGTACATGACAATAAAGGAAAGTTTTTAAAATTAATCTCTCTCTTTTAAAACATGCAGATAACTACAAAAAGGAAAGATTAATTAAAACTTCTCTTTTTTAAATCATGGTTACAAAAAGAAAAAGTTTTATCAAAAATTAAAATCTCTCTTTTAAACATTATAGATAACTACAAATAAGGAAATATTTTAACAAAATTAAAATCTCTCTTTAATCTTTTGTAGATAGCTATAAAAGGAAAGATTTTAAAATTTTAAAACTCTCTTTTAAAACTATGAGGATGGCTATAAAGGAAATTAAAATCTTGCTTTTAACCATAAAAGGAAAGATTTTAACAAAATAAAATCTCTCTTTTAACCATTGTAGATAACTACAAATAAGGAAAGATTTTAACAAAATTTTGTTTTAAACAAAACTTCCTTTTTCCTTTACCTATGGTCGGCCCCATGCTTGGTCACCAAATTTGGCTTGGTCGGCCACTAAATGAGCTCCAAAATAATGCTTGGCCGGCCCCCTTGCTCCAAGCAAGGATGTGTCAGACCCATTACTTGGGTAAGAAGTGGACTTTGTGGATACAAGGCTTTATAGAGGCTACAACAGGGACCGAGAGGAGAAATTAGTTTTGGTCTCCCAATGAGCTTGAGCTTCCTGTGTTCACCCCGAACACCCAACTCAAGTTCATCAATAATAACTCATACCACTAAAGAGTTATTATTGAACTACCGCACCAATCCTAAATTACATTATGGGCTCCTTCTTATTATGAGTGCATTAATCTCCCAGTGTTTAAAATATTGAATATCCACTAATTAAATGAGTTACTGACAACTCACTTAATTAATATCTAGCTCCAAGAGTAGTACCACTCAACTTTATTGTCATGTCAGACTAAGTCCACCTGCAGAATTTACATGACAATCCTTATAAGCTCCTCAAGGGGGCATCATCAACCTAGATTATTAGGATACAGTTTCATTTTATAATCAACAACACACCATATAAATAATATCATTTCCCAATTTATCGAGCCTATTGATTTAACGAACTAAATCACACCCTTTGAAAAATTAAAGAAATAAATATTAAGTATATGTGCTTGTTATTATATCATGATTAAGAGTACGTACTTCCATAATAACAGAGGTTTTATTCTTTTATGTAGTCAGTATAAAAAGAAACTACCTCAAATGGTCCTGTTCAATACACTCATAGTGTACTAGTGTAATTTTATAGTCAAGATAAACTAATACCAAATTACACTACAACCACTCCAATGGTTTGTCTCATTCCATCTTGGTTGTGAGCTACTATTTATAATTTATAAGGAACTGATAACATGATCTTCTGTATGTCACCTCACACCATGTTATCTACAATATAAATTAAATGGACAACTACACTTAGCATAAATGTTGGCATTTGACCAATGTGATTCTTATAAATGTTTATATAAAAGATAGGCTTTTAGTATACATCCTAACAATCTCTCACTTATATTAAAAGACTATGCTGCCACATATATTGTCACACATTTGATTCTCATCCCCTCAACATGCCCATCTAAAGATCTTGCCTTAAGGGCCTTAGTGAAAAGATCCAGGTTATCTGCTGATGTAATCTAGGCGACAACAACTTCTCCTCGTTATATGATGTCTCGTATTGGGTAGTACTTGTGCTCTATGTGTTTACTTGCCTTATGGGCTCATGGTTCCTTCGAGTTTGCTACTACACCACTTATTATCACAATACACTGTAATAATTTTGGGCAAACCAGGAATAACATCTAAGTCCATCATGAAGTTTCTGAGTCATACAGCTTCTATGGCTGCCTCAGAGGCTACCACATACTCAACTTTCATAGTGGAGTCTGAAATGCATTTCTACTTAACACTCCTCTATTGTTATGGCTCCACTTCCTAAAGTAAACACAAAACCCCGAGGTTGACTTACTATTTTCCCTATCTGATTGGAAATCCGAATCTGTTTAACCCACAGGGAGCAAGTTATCTACATGGTAAACCAGCATATAATCTCTAGTCCTTCTCAGATACTTTAATATATACTTTACGATAGTCCAATGTCCTTGTCTTAGATTACTTTGATATATGCTAACCATGCCCATGACAAAACTGATATCCGGTCTCGTACATAGCATCGTATACATTAGGCTTCCTACAACATAAGGAACTACCTTCATTTCCTCTATTTCTTTTTATGTCTTAGGAGACATCTCTTTAGATAAGGGTACTCCATGCCGAAAAGGTAGAAAACCTTTCTTGGAGTTTTGCATGCTAAAACGAGCTAGGATAGTATCAATATACGAAGCTTGGGATAAGCATAATATTCTTTTCTTGCGATCCTTATTACTTTGATCCCAAGAATATGTCCGCATTCTCCCAAGTCCTTCATATCGAATTGCTTTGACAACCATACCCTTACTTCTAACAACACTTTAATATTGTTGCCAAGAAACAAAATGTCATCTACGTATAGTACAAGAAATGTCATCACGTTTCTGTCACACTTCTTGTATACACAAGACTCATCTGGGCACTGAATAAATCCATAAGACTGGATTACTTCATTAAACTGTATATTCCAAGATTTTGAAGCTTGCTTCAGTCCATAAATAGACCGATTGAGCTTACTTACAAGATGCTCTTGTTGGTTGCTACTCGGAAAACCTATAGGTTCCACTGTACAAAAATTTTGTATAAAGATCTGAACCTTTTCCTAGCTACCATGTGTTCTTTTAAATTAAATTTTGGATCGCTTGCGGAACTTAACACGTTTGATCCAAAACTTAATCTATTTGTTCTTTTAGGTTTTGACTTGGATCTCCTGCGGAACTTAACACGTTCGACCCAAGTCTCCTTAAGTTATTAATTCCATTAAATATTAATTTCCATAAAAGGTTCCCAGTACTGACGTGGCGAGGCACATGGCCTTCTTGGATATGGGAGCAACCACCACCGACTAGACAAAACCTTTAATAGAAAGCTAATGTTTAATTTCCTAAAATAACTTTAGGTTAACCAAAGAGAACAATCAAATCACAAGGAAAAGAAAGAAACAAAAGAACACAACATCGAAAAACATATTCGAAATACTAGAACGTAAGCCTCTTGTATTTGGTATTATTTCCATAAATAACTAGTATGATGCGGAAAAGGAAAAACTACTAGTTATACCTTCTAGAAAGACCTCTTGATCTTCTACCGTATTCCTCTTCTAACCTCGGACATTGTGTGGGCAACGATCTACCAAGATGAGATAACACCAACCACCTTCTTCTCCTCCAAGCAAGGTTCGGCCACAAAGGAAAAACTTCACCAAGGAGGAAAACCAAAATACTAACCAAGCTCCAAGAGATGCTAGCTTTCTCTCCTTCTTCTTCTTCTTCTCCGAGTAGTATCCGGCCACCACAAGAGCTCCAATGGAAGAGGGAGATTCGGCCACCACAAGAGGAAGAGAGGGAGAGGTTGGCCGGCCACACCAAGGAACAAAAGAGGGAGAGAAATAATAGATGTTGTATCTCCTGAAGGCACCCTCACCCCTTCTTTTATATTCCTTGGCCTAGGCAAATTAGGAAATTTAATTACAATAAAATTTCCTCAATTTCCTTGACATGATTTAATTTAGAAAAATAAAATAAATTTTCCAAATCAAACTTCAATGGCCGGCCACATCATTGGAGAACAAATTGGACAAGTTTTAATCAACAATTAAAACTTCCTAATTTGTTTCCGGAAATTTTAAAAAATAAAATTTCTCTTTAAAATCTCTTCATGGTTGATAAAAGAAAATTTCTATAATTTTAATTTTATCAACATGTGAATAATTTTTTTAAAGAGAAAATAAAACATCTCTCCAATCTATAAATAATGAAAGAGATCTAATCTCTTTCTTTAATCTTTTGTAGATCTTTTACAAGAGAGATATTTTAATTTTAATTCTCTTTAAATTATATCTTCCACATAATAATAAAAATTAAAATTAAATTTCTTTTTTAATTTATTTTTGGCCGGCCCCCACTAGCTTGGGTTCAAGCTAGGGCCGGCCACCCAATAAGCCGGCCCTAGCTTGTTCCCAAGCTAGCTTGGCCGGCCCCTATTGGGTGGGTATAGAAGGTGGGTATGGGTGGGTATAGAACTCTTCAAATAAGAGGCTACGATAGGGACCGAGAGGAGGAATTAGTTTTGGTCTCCCGATAAAATTAAGCATCCCGTGTTCACCCCGAACACACAACTTAATTTTATCAATGATAATTCATTCCACTAGAGAACTATCATTGAACTACCGCACCAATCCCAAATTACATTTTTGGGCTCCTTCTTATTATGAGTGTGTTAGTCTCCCTGTGTTTAAGACATCGAATGTCCACTAATTAAGTGAGTTACTGATAACTCATTTAATTAATATCTAAGCCAAGAGTAGTACCACTCAACCTTATTATCATGTCGGACTAAGTCCACCTGCAGGGTTTAACATGACAATTTTTATGAGCTCCTCTTGAGGACATTATCAACCTAGTATCTCTAGGACACAGTTTCCTTCTATAATCAACAACACACACTATAAGTGATACTATTTCCCAACTTATCGGGTTTATTGATTCATCGAACTAAATCTCACCCATTGATAAATTAAAGAAATAAATATCAAACATATGTGCTTGTTATTATATTAGGATTAAGAGCACACACTTCCATAATAACTGAGGTCTTTGTTCCTTTACAAAGTCAGTATAAAAGAAACGACCTCTAATGGTCCTACTCAATACACTCTGAGTGTACTAGTGTAATTATATAGTCAAGATAAACTAATACCTAATTACACTACGACCTTCTAATGGTTTGTTCCTTTCCATTTTAGTCGTGAGCTTCTGTTTATAATTTATAAGGTACTGATAACATCATCTTCTGTATGTGACACCACATACTATGTTATCTACAATATAAATTAAATGAACAACTACAAACAAATGTAGACAATTAGACCAAATGTGATTCTTTATTCATAATGAATACTTACAAAGCTTAGGCTTTCAGTATACACTCCAACAATCTCCCACTTATACTAATGACTAAGCTGTCATATCTTCTACCATACATCTAATTCCCATTCCCTCCACATGCCGATCGAAAGCTTTCGCCAGAAGGGCCTTAGTGAAAGGATCTGCCAGGTTATCCGCTGATGCAATCTTGGCGATGACAACTTCTCCTCGCTTCACGATATCTCGTATCAGGTGGTACTTGCGCTCTATATGTTTACTTGCCTTATGAGCTCGTGGTTCCTTCGAGTTTGCAACTGCACCGCTATTATCACAATAAATTGTGATGATTTTGGGCAAACCAGGAATCACATCTAAGTCCATTAGAAAGTTCCTGAGCCATACTGCTTCTTTAGCTGCCTCAGAGGCTGCTACATACTCAGCTTCCATGGTTGAGTCCGAAACACATTTCTGCTTAACACTCCTCCAGGAAATGGCTCCACCTCCTAAAGTAAACACATAGCCTGATGTAGACTTATTGTTATCCCTATCTGATTGGAAGTCTGAATCCGTGTAACCCACAGGGAGCAAATCGTCTGCTTGGTAAACTAGCATATAATCTCTAGTCCTTCTCAGGTACTTCAATATATGCTTTACCGCAGTCCAATGTCCTTGTCCAGGATTACTCTGATATCTGCTGACCATGCCCACGGCAAAACAGATATCAGGTCTCGTACATAGCATTGCATACATTAGGCTTCCTACAGCCGAAGCATAAGAAACTACTTTCATGTCCTCTATCTCTTTCGACGTCTTTGGAGACATCTCTTTAGATAGAGCTACTCCATGTCTAAAAGGTAAGAAACCTTTCTTGGAATCCTGCATACTAAAACGAGCAAGGATTGTATCTATATATGAAGCTTGGGACAGACACAACATTCTTTTCTTACGATCCCTTATAACTTTGATCCCAAGAATGTGTGCACAATCTCCTAAGTCCTTCATATCAAATTGTTTGGACAACCATACCCTTACGTCTGATAATACCTTGACATTGTTGCCAATTAACAAAATATCATCTACGTATAGTACAAGAAATACCACCACGTTTCCGTTACACTTCTTATATACACAAGACTCATCCGGACTTTGAATAAATCCATATGACTGGATTACTTCATTAAACCGGATGTTCCAAGACCTTGAAGCTTGCTTTAGTCCATAAATGGACCGATTGAGCTTGCACACTAGATGCTCTTTGCCTTTTTCAATGAACCCTTCTGGTTGCTTCATATGGATGTTCTCTTCAAGACTTCCATTAAGGAAAGTTGTCTTGACATCCATTTGCCAAATCTCATAATCCATATGAGCAGCAATGGATAAGAGTATCCGGATAGACTTAAGCATGGCTACCGGTGAAAAGGTTTCCTCATAATCGATTCCCTCTTTCTGAGTGTACCCTTTCGCAACAAGCCTAGCTTTGAAGGTTTCTACCTTCCCGTCTGTCCCTCTTTTCCTTTTGTAGATCCACTTGCATACAACGGCTTTTACACCATCAGGTGGTTCTACAAGCTCCCAGACCTTATTAGAGTACATAGACTTTATTTCAGAATTCATTGCCTTTTGCCAAGATGCTGCATCTATATCTTGGAGTGCTTCGTCATATGACCGGGGATCAGGTTCATGTTTACCCGGGATCAAGTCCGAAGACTCTCCCAAAAACATGAATCTCTCAGGCTGCCTCACAACCCTCCCACTACGACGAGGCACTGTCTGTGGTTGTGTATCATGTGTGACACGTGTTGCAGTCTCTTGTGGTACTTCATCTTGTACTGTTGGTACAGAAGTAGACATGTCCTCTCTAAGTTCTTCTAAAACAATTTTACTACTGGGCTTGTGATCCATTATATAGTCTTCTTCTAAAAACTGGGCATTGGTGCTAACAATGACCTTCTGGTCTTTAGGACTATAAACAAACCTCCTTTCGTTCCTTTGGGATATCCCACAAACACGCGAACTTCTGTACGAGATTCTAACTTATCAGCATCTGGTTTTAGCACATGTGATGGACTACCCCAAATCCGAATATGTCTTAGACTGGGTTTTCACCCATTCCACAATTCTATGGGAGTAGAAGAAACTGATTTAGAAGGTACTAAGTTCAGAACGTATACTGCTGTTTCCAAAGCATATCCCCAAAACGAATTTGGTAATTCTGAATAACTCATCATTGATCTAACCATCTCCATAAGAGTCCTATTCCTTCGTTCTGCTACACCATTCTGTTGGGGTGTTCCAGGTGTGGGGATTGAATCCCAGCTTCCGATAAGTAATTCCTAAACTCTCCTAAGAGGTATTCGCCACCACGATCAGATCGTAGTGTCTTGATACTTTTACCTAATCATTTTTCCACATCAGCCTTGTATTCTTTGAACTTATCAAAGCACTCAGACTTGCGGCGCATTAGGTAAATATATCCATATCTTGAATAATCATCTATAAAAGAGACAAAATATTCAAAACCTCCTCTTGCCTGGACAGACATAGGACCACACAAATCAGAGTGAACCAATTCTAACACTTCTTTGGCTCTATACCCCTTGGCCTTGAACGGCCTCTTGGTCATTTTTCCTTCTAAGCAAGATTCACAAGTTGGAAAATTTTCCAACTCTAATGAACTCAAAAGTCCATCGGCTATAAGCCTCTGAATCCTACTTAAGTTAATATGACCAAGTCTTAGATGCCAAAGATATGCTTGGTTCATTTCTGAATGTTCTTTTCTCTTATTAGAATTAGAAGATGAGTTATAAATTTCCATGTTTTACTTTGTGGAAGAAATTGGATTTAAAATATACAAATTGCCAACTAATGCACCAGAACAGATAATCACTTTATTTCTTTTAATAACTACATCGTTACTGAAAGAAACTGAATATCCATCTAAAAATAGTTTAGAAACTGAAATTAAATTCTTTCTAAAACTGGGTACATAAAGATAATTTCTTAAAACCAAATTTCTATTTCTACTAAAAGACAAGTAGACGTCTCCCACTGCAACAGCTGCCACCTTAGTAGCATTGCCCATGTAGACGGTAATCTCCCCTTCAGATAGTCGTCGGGTTTCCTGTAACCCCTGCAAGGAATTGCAGACATGATTAGTGGCTCCCGTATCTACACACCAGGTGCTGGTAGATAACACCGCTAAACATGTTTCAACAACTAGAGCATGAGATATACCTTTGTTTTGGTTCCTACGAGGACAGCCCGCTTTCCAATGTCCTGCCTGCTTGCAGATGAAGCATTTGCCCTTCGGCTTCTTCACTCCAGCTTTAAATCCAGTACTCTGAGATTTATTCACCTTCTTTGCTGAGCCAGCTTGTTTCTTCTTCTTCTTTCCTTTCGGTTTAGAAGTAGAACCATTTTCAGCAAAGTGAATTTGAGAATTGTGACGAAATAATCCTTCTGCTGCTTGAAGTTCTGTCAGTAGTTCCCCTAATGAATAAATCCTTTTATTCATATTATAGTTCAGGCGGAACTGCTCAAAACTTCTAGGTAGCGTTTGGAGGATCATATCGATCTGGGTTTCCCCATCAATTTCTCCTCCAAGGATCTGTATCTCGTTCAGATAAGCCATCATCTTTAGGATATGATCCCTTACAGGAGTACCCTCTTGCATGGTGGCTGTCATTATCTTTCTCATAGCTTCTTGTCTAGAAGCCCTATCCTGATGACCAAAGAGCTCTTTGAGATTGTTCATAATATCATAAGCTGTTGGTAAATCTTGATGCTGATGTTGCAATACATTTGACATTGAAGCCAAAATGTAACACCGCGCCATCTCATCTGCCTTTACCCATCTCTTATGATATTCAATCTCCTCTTGGGTAGATTCACCAGTGGGTGCATCAGGACAAGGTTCAGTCAGTACAAATTTATAGCTTTCAGCAGTCAGAACAATGTCCAGGTTCCTTTTCCAATCTATGTAATTAGGTCCAGTAAGTCTATTTTGTTGAAGTATGATGGACAGTGGATTGAAAGTCATCCTAAGAATCACAAATAACTTTTGGTCAGAACTCTAAATTTAGAATAATATTGATTCCTCAAACAATACTATTTTAAATTAACTAACACCTCATAACACCGTGAATTTTGTATGCCACGTTAGTGTGGACGTATACAAATTCAACATTTGTAAAAAGAGGGTTTTAACCCATTAATTTTATTATCTTGTCAACCTAACTTTTTGACAAATAAAATTAATAGTTGGTATTATTTGGTCACACAAATAATAGCAGTGACTCCGTTGGGGAGGATACTATTAGATGTGTCTAAGTGTATCCCATTACTTGACACTAAGTCCATTAATAAGATTATGCCCCTTCCGTTGGGGAAGATCACACGCTCTTAATTAACTTCCTATAGTCATCCAAAAATGGAAGTCTATTCTAGTGATCCGCAAACAAGCTCATCCGTTATGGAGGAAGGCACTCAGAGCCAACACGCAAGCTTGTTTGTATCACTTACAAACCAGTAATGGAGACCATGGGATTTATTTAAAATCCCTCTCCCACTTAGTTATTTATAAATGAGGAATTTTAACTATGCTAGCCTACTAAACTTGTAAACTAACATGCACACACAGCACAATATAAAAGCAATAAATAGAAAATCTAATTTTCAACTATTATGGCTTTTATCTTTAATTGTCCTCCGTGTGTTGTCATCCGAAGCTGCTGCCATATTTGGCCACCGCCACCGGGTCTAACTGTCGCATCCATCTTGCTCCTAGTTCCGCTGCGCCTCTGGTCCTTAGAAGGTTCCACGCTTTGCAAGATTCGATCCGCGACATAAATAGAATTTTACATTTTTGATCCTATATTCCATAAAAGGAATGTACATGTATCTAGATCAAAAATAAAATCCTAATAAAACTAAATACAGCTCCTGCTGTATTTTAATACAATCATGCACACACATATAAATGCCCTTGACATGTCCAAGGGTCCAATCACACACATAATAACTAAAAGTCATAATAGTTGGATCCTGCATCCACAAAGTTAGCACATCCTACTATTAACCTGCCTAAATTATGTATGACATGTGCATAATTAAACTAAATACCAAATACATAGAGACAAAACCCTAGCTCTGATACCAATTGTTGGTTGCTACTCGGAAAACCTATAGGTTCCACTGTACAAAAATTTTGTACAAAGATTCGAACCTTTTCCTAGCTACCATGTGTTCTTTTAAATTAAATTTTGGATCGCCTATGGAACTTAACACGTTTGATCCAAAACTTAATCTATTTGTTCTTTTAGGTTTTGACTTGGATCTCCTGCGGAACTTAACACGTTCAACCCAAGTCTCCTTAAGTTATTAATTCCATTAAATATTAATTTCCATAAAAGGTTCCCAGTACTGACGTGGCGAGGCATATGGCCTTCTTGGATATGGGAGCAACCACCACCGACTAGACAAAACCTTTAATAGAAAGCTAATGTTTAATTTCCTAAAATAACTTTAGGTTAACCAAAGAGAACAATCAAATCACAAGGAAAAGAAAGAAACAAAAGAACACAACATCGAAAAACATATTCGAAATACTAGAACGTAAGCCTCTTGTATTTGGTATTATTTCCATAAATAACTAGCATGATGCGGAAAAGGAAAAACTACTAGTTATACCTTCTAGAAAGACCTCTTGATCTTCTACCGTATTCCTCTTCTAACCTCGGACGTTGTGTGGGCAACGATCTACCAAGATGAGATAACACCAACCACCTTCTTCTCCTCCAAGCAAGGTTCGGCCACAAAGGAAAAACTTCACCAAGGAGGAAAACCAAAATACTAACCAAGCTCCAAGAGATGCTAGCTTTCTCTCCTTCTTCTTCTTCTTCTCCGAGTAGTATCCGGCCACCACAAGAGCTCCAATGGAAGAGGGAGATTCGGCCACCACAAGAGGAAGAGAGGGAGAGGTTGGCCGGCCACACCAAGGAACAAAAGAGGGAGAGAAATAATAGATGTTGTGTTTCATGAAGGCACCCTCACCCCTTCTTTTATATTCCTTGGCCTAGGCAAATTAGGAAATTTAATTACAATAAAATTTCCTCAATTTCCTTGACATGATTTAATTTAGAAAAATAAAATAAATTTTCCAAATCAAACTTCAATGGCCGGCCACATCATTGGAGAACAAATTGGACAAGTTTTAATCAACAATTAAAACTTCCTAATTTGTTTCCGGAAATTTTAAAAAATAAAATTTCTCTTTAAAATCTCTTCATGGTTGATAAAAGGAAATTTCTATAATTTTAATTTTATCAACATGTGAATAATTTTTTTAAAGAGAAAATAAAACATCTCTCCAATCTACAAATAAGGAAAGAGATCTAATCTCTTTCTTTAATCTTTTGTAGATCTTTTACAAGAGAGATATTTTAATTTTAATTCTCTTTAAATTATATCTTCCACATAATAATAAAAATTAAAATTAAATTTCTTTTTTAATTTATTTTTGGTCGGCCCCCACTAGCTTGGGTTCAAGCTAGGGCCGGCCACCCAATAATATACCTAGGCCGGCCCTAGCTTGTTCCCAAGCTAGCTTGGCCGGCCCCTATTGGGTGGGTATAGAAGGTGGGTATGGGTGGGTATAGAACTCTTCAAATAAGAGGCTACGATAGGGACTGAGAGGAGGAATTGGTTTTGGTCTCCCGATAAAATTAAGCATCCCGTGTTCGCCCCGAACACACAACTTAATTTTATCAATGATAATTCATTCCACTAGAGAACTATCATTGAACTACCGCACCAATCCCAAATTACATTTTTGGGCTCCTTCTTATTATGAGTGTGTTAGTCTCCCTGTGTTTAAGACATCGAATGTCCACTAATTAAGTGAGTTACTGATAACTCATTTAATTAATATCTAAGTCCAAGAGTAGTACCACTCAACCTTATTATCATGTCGGACTAAGTCCACCTGCAGGGTTTAACATGACAATTTTTATGAGCTCCTCTTGAGGACATTATCAACCTAGTATCTCTAGGACACAGTTTCCTTCTATAATCAACAACACACACTATAAGTGATACCATTTCCCAACTTATCGGGTTTATTGATTCATCGAACTAAATCTCACCCATTGATAAATTAAAAAAATAAATATCAAACATATGTGCTTGTTATTATATTAGGATTAAGAGCACACACTTCCATAATAACTGAGGTCTTTGTTCCTTTACAAAGTCAGTATAAAAGAAACGACCTCTAATGGTCCTACTCAATACACTCTGAGTGTACTAGTGTAATTATATAGTCAAGATAAACTAATACCTAATTACACTACGACCTTCTAATGGTTTGTTCCTTTCCATTTTAGTCGTGAGCTTCTGTTTATAATTTATAAGGTACTGATAACATCATCTTCTGTATGTGACACCACATACTATGTTATCTACAATATAAATTAAATGAACAACTACAAACAAATGTAGACAATTAGACCAAATGTGATTCTTTATTCATAATGAATGTTTACAAAGCTTAGGCTTTCAGTATACACTCCAACAGCTCTTTACCTTTTGCAATAAACCTCTCTAGTTGCTTCATATGGATGTTTTCTTCAAGACTTCTATTAAGGAAAGCTGTCTTGACATCCATTTTCCAAACCTCATAATCGATATGAGCAGCAATAGATAAAAGTATCCGGATAGACTTAAGCATAGCTACCGGCAAAAAGGTTTCCTCATAATCGATTCCCTCTTTCTGAGTATATCCTTTTGCAACAAGCCTTGCTTTGAAAGTTTCCACCTTCCCGTCTGTACCTCTTTTTCTTTTGTAGACTTATTTACACCCAATGACTTTTACACCATTTGTTGGTTCTACAAGCTCCCAAACCTTATTAGAATACATAGATTCTATTTCAGAGTTCAATGCACTTTGCTAAGATACTACATCTTTATCTTGGAGTGCTTCACCATATATGCAGGAATCAGGTTCATGCTCACCAGGGATCAAGTCCAAGACTCTCCCAAAAACATGAATCTTCCAAGTTGCCGAACAACCCTCCCACTATGACGTGGCACTGCTTGTAATTGTGCATCAATTATGACACATGTTGCAGTTTCTTGTGGTATCTCATCTTGTATAGTTGGTACTAGTTTAGACGTGTCTTCTCTAATTTCCTTAAGAACAATTTTACTCGTGGGCTTGTGGTTCAACCTCCTTTCGTTTCTCTAGGATAACCCACAAACAAGTGAACTTCTATTCATAATTCCAACTTATCAGTGTCTCCCTTCAGCATATGTGCTGGACTACCCCAAATCTGAATATGCTTCAGACTAGGCTTACGCTCATTCTACAATTCTATGGGAGTAGAGGATTCTGACTTAGAAGGTACTATGTTCATTGTCATTTTAGAGTATATCCCCAAAATAAATTTAGTAATTCTGAATAACTCATCATTGATCTAACCATTTCCATAAGAGTCTTATACCTTCATTCTGCCACACCATTCTATTGGGGTGTACCAGGTGCAAATAGTTGGGATTGAATCCCGGCCTCTGATAAGTAACTCCTAAACTATCCTAAGAGGTACTTTCTACCACGATCAGATCGTAGTGTCTTGATTCTTTTACCACAACGTTTCTCCACATCAGCCTTGTACTTATCAAAGCACTTAGACTTGCGACGCATCAAGTAAAAGTACCCGTATCTCGAATAGTCATCTATAAAAAAGATGAAATATTTGAAATCACCTCCTACCTGGATAGTCATAGGTACAAATCAGAATGATCCAATTCCAATATATCTTTGGCTCTATACCCCTTGGCCTTAAAAAGTCTCTTGGTCATTTTCTCTTCCAAGCAAGACTCGCAGGTTTGGAAAATTTTCCACTACCAATGAACTCAAAAGTCCATCGGCTATTAACCTTTGAATCCTACTCAAGTTAATATGATCTAGCTTTAGATGCCAAAGATATGTTTGGTTCATTTCCGAAGGTTGCTTTCTCTTATTAGAGTTAGAAGATGTGTTATTAATTTTCATTTGTTGCATCGTGGGAGTTATTGAATTTAGAATATAAATTGTCAACCAACGTACCAGAACAGATAACTTCCCTATTTTTCTTGATAACACCTTTGTTATCAAAATAGATAGAATATCCATCCTTGTATAGTTTAGAAACTGAAATCAAGTTCTTTCTAAAACTTAGTACGTAAAGATAATTTCTCAAAACCAATATTTTATGCCTATAAATATCTCCCACTGCAACAGCTGCTACTTTTGTAGCGTTACCTATGTAAACAGTGATTTCTCCTTCATGTAGTTGTTAGGTTTCCTGGAACCCCTGCAATGAATTGCAGACATGATCAGTGGTTCCCGTATCTACACACCAGGTACCGGTAGATAACACCACTAAATATGTTTCAACAACTAATGAATAAGATACACCTTTATTGTTCTCATTTCTGAGAGGACAACCCACCTTAGTGTCCAAGTTTTGTTTCCAATCATTATAATTGGGACTAGTAAGTCTATTTTCTAGTATAGCAACTAGGGAATTGAAAACCATTTGAAATCCAAAGAATCACAAAATATTTGGTCAAGACTAACACCTCAAACATCGTGAATTTTGTATCTCATGATAGTGTGGACGTATACAAATTCAATCATTAATTTTATTATCTTATCATCCTAACTTTATGACAAATAAAATTAATAGTTGGTCTGTCTTCGATCAAATATTTGGTCAAAACTTTAGAATTTAAAATAATATTGATTCCTCAAAATAATATCATTTAAATTCACCAACACCTCAAATACCGTGAATTTTGTATGTCGCGATAGTATGGACGTATACAAATTCAAACATTTGTAAGAGAAGGGTCTTACCCATTAATTATCTTGTCAACCTAAAATTACCTCAAACACCATGAATGTTGTATGCCACGATAGGGTATACAAATTCAATAATTTGTACGAGGAGGTTTTACCCTTTAATTTTATTTTGTCAACCTAACTTTATGACAAATAAAATTATCTCAAACACCATGAATTTTATATGCCACGATAGTGTGGACGTATACAAATTTAATAATTTGTAAGAGGGGGTAATACCTAGCTTTATGATAAATTAATAGTTGATTTTTCTTTGGTCACACAAATAATAGCAGTGACTCTGATGGGGGAGGATACTACTAAATGTGCTTAAGTGTATACGATTACTTGATACTAAGTCCACTAAATAAAATTGTGCCCTTTCAGATGGAGAAGAGCACACACATCCTAAATAATTTCCTATAATCATCCATTAAGGAAGTTTGATCTAGTGATCCGCAAACAAACTCATGCAATGTAGAGGAAGGCACTCAGAGCCAATGCGCAAGTTTGAATACATCACTTACAAACCGGTAATGGAGACCGTGGAATTTAATTAAATTCCTCTCCAACTTAGTTATTTAGAATGAGGAATTTTAATATGCACACAAGCATACAAACACAAGCACACACAGCATAAAAGGCAATAAATAAGAAAAATAATTTTCCAACTATTATGGCCTTTATCCATAGTTGTCCTCCGTGTGCCATCAACCCTAGCTGCTGCCATCTTTAGCCACCATCATCGGGTCTTGTCGTCACATCTATCTTGCTTCTTTTTCTGTTGCGCCTCTGGTCCTCAAATAGTCCCACGCCTAGCAAGGATACGATTCACGATAAAAATAAAATTTTACATTTATCGATCCTATATTCCATAAAGGAATGTACATATAATCTAGATCGAACAAAATGTAAAATCCTAATAACTAATGCAACTCCTGCTGTATTTAATATTACAATCATGCACACACATAAAATGCCCTCGACATATTCGAGGGTCCAATCACACACAAACACAACATGGCCATAATAGTTAGATCTAGGATACCTGCAACCACAGAGTTAATATATTTGCACATCCTACTATTATCATGCATAAATTATGTATGGCATGTGCATAATTAAACTAAAAACCAAATACACAGAGGCTAAAACCTAGCTCTGATACCACTTGTTGGTTGCTACTCGGAATATCGTTCTAGTTCCCCTGTATAAAAATTTTGTACAAGCATAGAATTATCCTAGCTACCCATGTGCTCTATTGAAGTTAAATTTGGATTGCAAACGATGTTTAACATTATTAATCCAAATTATCCTTTAGAAGTTAAACTTGGATTGGAAACGATACTTAACATTTTTACTCCAAGTTTAACCGATGTGATCTTCCTAAGTTAAACCATATTACAGAAGTCAATAAAATACCTATTTTAAAGATCGACTTCCAGGTTAAACATGGTGAAGCACTAGGCCTTCTTGGGTATGGGATCATCCACCACTTCTTAGACAAAGCCTTTCAAAAAAATAGGATATTTAACTTCTTATAGTAAACTAGGTTTAACTACAGAGACCTCAATAGAAATACAATATTGAAACATGAAATCGAAAAATAAAATCGATAACAAAAATGATAGCATAAAATTGATAGCCTCTTGTGTTTGTTTTTTCAAGATCTATACAAAGAACATGAACTAGTTATGATGCGGAAATAAATAACTAGTTATACCTTTCTTTGTAGCTTAAAGACCTCTTGATCTTCTGTTGTATTTCTCTCCTTCGCTTGGACGTCGTGTGGGTGACGATCTACCAAGATGGAATCCACTTGAACCACTTCTTCTCCTATAAAACTCTCGAGCCACCAAGGGATGCCAAAATAAGAAATTTTCTTCCTCTTCTTCTTCTCCAAGCAACCGGCCACCTATGTGCTCCTCCTTTTCTTCTTATTCTCCAAGCTCTGGCCACTATGAGTAGATGAGGTGCCGGCCCTAGAGAGAAGAAAGGGAGGATGAAGAAAGGGTGCCGCCAGCCACAAGAGAAAGAAACCAAGGAGGAAGATGAGAAGCAAGGGTCGGCCACACCAAGGAAAAGAGAGGAGCTAAGAGAGATCAATTTTCCTCACATAAGGCACCCTCTACCTCTCTTTTATAATCTTTGGTCATGGCAAAAAAGAAAAATTTTAAACATAATTAAAACTTCCTTATTTGTGGCCTCCCATTTAAAAAAAAAAAGGAAATTTTAACAACAATTAAAATCTTTCTTTTCTAAATTTCCTATTGTACATGGCAATAAAGGAAAGTTTTTAAAATTAATCTCTCTCTTTTAAAACATGTAGACAACTACAAAAAAGGAAAGATTAATTAAAACTTCTCCTTTTTAAATCATGGTTACAAAAAAAAAAGTTTTATCAAAAATTAAAATCTCTCTTTAATCTTTTGTAGATAGCTATAAAAGGAAAGATTTTAAAATTTTAAAACTCTCTTTTAAAACTATGAGGATGGCTATAAAGGAAATTAAAATCTTTCTTTTAACCATAAAAGGAAGATTTTAACAAAATAAAATCTCTCTTTTAACCATTGTAGATAACTACAAATAAGGAAAGATTTTAACAAAATTTTGTTTTAAACAAAACTTCCTTTTTCCTTTACCTATGGTCGGCCTTGTGATTGGTCACCAAGCATGGCTTGGCCGACCACTACATGAGCTCCAAAATAATGCTTGGTCGGCCCCCTTGCTCCAAGCAAGGATGTGTCTGACCCAATACTTGGGTAAGAAGTGGACTTTGTGGATACAAGGTTTTATAGAGGTTACAACAGGGACCGAGAGGAGAAATTGGTTTTGGTCTCCCGATGAGATTGAGCTTCCTGTGTTCACCCCGAACATCCAACTCAAGTTCATCAATAATAACTCATACCACTAAAGAGTTATTATTGAACTACCACATCAATCCCAAATTACATTATGGGTTCCTTCTTATTATGAGTGCATTAATATCTCTGTGTTTAAGATATTGAATGCCCACTAATTATATGAGTTACTGACAACTCACTTAATTAATATCTAGCTCCAAGAGTAGTACCACTCAACTTTATTATCATGTCGGACTAAGTCCACCTGCAGGGTTTACATGACAATCCTTATGAGCTCCTCAAGGGGAAATCATCAACCTAGATTATTAAGACACAGTTTCATTCTATAATCAACAACACACCATATAAATAATATCATTTCTCAACTTATCAAGCCTATTTATTTCACAAACTAAATCACACCCTTTGATAAATTAAAGAAATAAATATTAAGTATACGTGCTTGTATTATATCATGATTAAGAGTATGCACTTCGATAATAACAGAGGTTTTATTCTTTTATGTAGTCAGTATAAAAAGAAACTACCTCAAATGGTCCTACTCAATACACTCATAGTGTACTAGTGTAATTTTATAGTCAAGATAAACTAATACAAATTATACTACAACCACTCCAATGGTTTGTCTCATTCCATCTTGGTTGTGAGCTACTATTTATAATTTATAAGAAACTGATAACATGATCTTCTGTGTGTCACCACACACCATGTTATCTACAATATAAATTAAATGGACAACTACATTTAGCATAAATATAGATATTTGACCAATGTGATTCTTATAAATGTTTATATAAAAGATAGGCTTTTAGTATACATCCTAACACAATTGTCATGAGTGCATATCACACAAAAAAGATAATAGAGTATAGGCTTTAGGTAGTCCTCTCTAGGTAATTTTTGACAATCGAACTCAATTAATAAAGATGGAATCCATCACCACGCTAACCAATATCATGCAAGTAAAGTATTCAATCATGTAAAATGACCTAAAAATTGACAGTCAAACTTAAAGAAACTTTTACCATATTAAAACTATTACTAGAACAATTTCATGGAGAATTTTATTCAAAATGGAATGATATGTAGACTAAACAAAGTGCAAAGTATGGAAGCAAAATGCAAATGTAAAGTATGAAACTAAAGAAAAGTATAAAGCAAAAAGAAAAATAAAGAACGAACTTCCCTTTATTCCCAATGGTTGCAAACGATTTAGAACTAGAATCCATGCCGATAATGGAATGAACCTTCCTGGTGGTTGGAGTCGGTTAAGAAGCAAAATCCAAGTTGGGAGTGGAATAATTGTAGTTGCAGTCAAGTCCACTTCATCCAACATTTTTCCTTTGAAAATTCTTCTAGGAGGTCGGAGGCGGTTTAGATGGAGCAACCATTTTGGAAGCCTACGACGACCTACAAAGCCAAAGGAAGACAACACCTCCCACACACATGTGGGATAAGAAGAAGACAAAAAAATATTAGTTTTTTGATGTATCAAGAAATAAATCACATCCAATAAAGTCAATCAATGATACCTCTATAAAATTTTCTGATGAATCACAAGAAATACTAGTTTTTTCATGTTTAAAGGTACCTAGAGGTTCTAGAATGGTGGTTGTGACCTCCTCATCATCAAGTAATGGTTCAGGCTCTAGTTCAGGTGATTCTTGGGGTATTACTTGTTAGAGTGTATACTAAAAGTCTAGCTTTTGGTATAAATATTTATCTAGAAATAAGAATCACATTGGTCAAATATCTACATTTATGATAAATGTAGTTGTTCAATTAATTTATATTGTAGATAACATGGTGTGTGGTGTCACACATAGAAGATCATGTTATCAATTCTTTATAAATTATAAACAGTTGCTCACGACTAAGATGGAAAGGAACAAACCATTAGAATAGTCGTAGTGTAATTAGGTATTAGTTTATCTTGACTAATAAATTACACTAGTACACTCTAAGTGTATTGAGTAGGAACATTTTAGGTAAGTTCTTTTTATACTGACTTGATAAAAGAACTAGACCTTAGTTATTATGGAAGTGTGTGCTCTTAATCCTAATATAATAACAAGCACATATATTTGATATTTATTTCTTTAATTTATCAATGGGTGAGATTTAGTTCGATAAATCAATAAGCCCGATAAGTTGGGAAATGATATCACTTATAGTGTGTGTTGTTGATTATAGAAGGAATCTGTGTCCTAGTAATCTAGGTTGAGAATGACCCCAAGAGGAGCTCATAAGGATTGTCATGTTAAACCCTGCAGGTGGACTTAGTCCGACATGACAATAAGGTTGAGTGTACTACTCTTGGACTAAGATATTAATTAAGTGAGTTGTCAGTAACTCATTTAATTAGTTAACATTCATTATCTTAAACACAGGGAGACTAACACACTCATAATAAGAAGGAGCCCAAAAATATAATTTGGGATTAGTGCGGTAGTTCAATAATAGTTCTTTAGTGGAATGAATTATTATTGATATATGAAATTAAGTTATGTGTTCGGGGTAAACACGGGATGCTTAATTTCATCGGGAGACCAAAACCAATTCCTCCTCTCGGTCCCTATCGTAGCCTCTTGTATATAGAGATTTATACCCACCACATACCCACCTTCTTATCCAATCAATAGGGGCCGGCCAAGCCAAGCTTGAAGCTCAAGCTTAGGGTCGGCCAAGCCTAAAGGTTGAGCCTTAAGGTGGTCGGCCAATAGCTTGGATCCCAAGCTTAGGTGGTCGGCCACATCATATTAAAAAGATTTTTTGTTAAAATTATTTTTTATGTGGATATCATGGTTTTAAAAGAAAGTTTAAAATTTAAATCTTTCCTTTTATAGCTTTCTACAAAAGATCAAGAAAATATTTGAAATCTTTCCTTATTTGTAGATTGAAAGGTAGATTTTAATTTTGAGAAAACTTTCCTTTTTAACCATGTTCATGATTTAAAAGAGAGTTTAAAAATTAAATATTCTCTTTTATAAGTTTCTACAAAAGATTAAGAAAAGATTTGATATCTTTCCTTATTTGTAGATTAAAAGATATTTTAATTTTTAGAGATAACTTTCTTTTTATCCACATGTTTAAAAGAAAGATTTTAATTTATAAAATTTCCTTTTTACAAACCACCATGAAGGGAAAATTATTGGAGAAATTTTTTATAAATTTCCGGAGATAAATTAGGAAGTTTTAATTTTTATTTTAATTAAAACTCTCCTTGTTTTGGAGAAATAAGTGGTCGGCCATGTATATTGAGAAGAGAAAATTATTTTTAATTAAATAAATTTTCCTTTTCATGGCAAAAGAATTAAGGAAGTTTTTTATTTAAAATTCCTTATTTGCCAAGACTAAGGATTATAAAAGAAGGGGTAGATGTGCCTTCATGGCTAACGACTCTATTATTCTTCTCCTCTCTTTTTCTCCTTGGTGGTCGGCCCTAGCTTCTCCCTCTTCTCTTCTTCTTGTGGCCGGCAGCAACCCCTCTTGGTGCTCTTAATGGTGGCCGGTTCTAGCTAGGGCTGTTTCTTACATCCCTTGGAGCTTGGTGGTGGTGGCCGGACCTCTACTTCTCTTGGAGAATTGTGGTGGCTGAAACCTAGAAGGAAGAAGAAGGTGCTTGGTGGTTCTCATCTCGGAAGATCGTTGCCCACACAACGTCCGAGGTTAGAAGAGGAATACGGTAGAAGATCAAGAGGTTATTTTTGCTTACAAAGAAAGGTATAACTAGTAATTGTTTTCCGCATCATACTAGTTTTCTTTGTATTGTTATTTTTGGAAATATCAAACACAAGAGGCATATGATTCTAGAGTTTTCGAAATAGTTTTTCGAGTTTGTATTTTCTTCTTTTTCGAATTTGTGATTTGATTGTTCTTTTTGGTTAACCTAGAGTTATTTAAGGAAATAAATATTAGCTTTCCTTAAAAGGCTTTGCCTAGGCGGTGGTGGTTGCTCCCATATCCAAGAAGGCCATGTGCCTCGCCATGCAGTCCTGGAAGCCAATTTTGGAAATTAATATTTATGGAATTAATAACTTAGGTAGATTTGAATCAATAGTGTTAAGTTCCGCTTGCGATTCAAATCTAAACCATTAAGAACAGATAAGTTAAATTTGGAATCAATGATGTTAAGTTACGTCTGCGATTCATAATTTAACTTCTAAAGAACACAATAGGTTATTTAAGGAAAGGTTTGACACTCGTACAAAAAAATTTTGTACAGTGGAACCGGTACGATTTTCTTAGGACTAACCAACATTACTTTCAATATGCAATCCCCTACACTTATATCATCAACATCTAGCTTAGGTGATTGTGTAACTGGAAGAGGTGATTCTTGGGTTATTGTTTCCACTATGCAATCCCCTACACTCTCCTCATCATCAACATCAGTACCTATATCATCAATAACATCTACAACAACAGTATCAGCAGATTCAAAAATTCTTACAACTATAGCATCACAACAAGAAATACTAGAGGAGTCCTGTAAAGTAATAGAGACAAGATTAGGTCTGTCAAACACACTACAATCCCTCTTCTCAAGCACCTCGATATCTACAGGAATGGTCTCATCAACATTTATGGTAATCGGTTGTCCATTACTAAATTGCTGAGGGTTAGCGGCCATGGTTTCCAAAAGTTTCATTGTTTCATCAGGAGTCTTATCTGTAACACCCGTAAATTTTCTTTATTTTTACAAAGTGCAAAAAGAAATAGAAGAAGAGAAAAGAAATAAAAATATATGCATAAATGGCCCGGGCTAGGATTTGAACCCGAGACCTCTTGCTTGAAATTTGTTTAAGTAGCCATTAGATGGTGGTAAAGCATCACATGAGCAATATGAAACAATTCCTAATATGTGGATTATGTGCGAATAGACGTTCCAATTTCTACTTAGTATAAAAGGGGTTGGATGTGATCAAAAACCTAATCTTCCGCCTCCTTTATCCTCTCTAGCCGAATCCTCTTCTCCCTCCCTTCAAGTTTCGGCCAAGGAAACCTAGGGCTCCAAGTCTTAAAGCTTTCAAAGGAGGGAATCTAAGGAGAGTTTCTCCCAAGGAGGTAGGACGCAAAAGGAGGGTGACTCGGAGATTAAGGCACACGAGGGAGGAGTTTAGGGTCTTCCTTACACCTTATAATCGTAAGATCTAGCGAAAGGATGTAAGTACCTCTCACCTACAGTCTGAGTAGCTTCGTTAATATATGTTACGATATGTTTTAGACGTGTTGCATGTTAAAGGAGATAGATGCTATGAGATGTAAGATACCCTGTAAAGTTTTAGGATTAAGAGTATGCTTAGATCATCTTGATTTGCTTCCCATTAAGTTTTGGGACTAAGAAGTATAATCAAGTGCCTAAAGTGCTTCCCTATAAGTATGAGGCAATTAAGCACACATAAGGTGTTTGGTTAAATGCCAAGCAAGTGCAAGTACAAGAAATTAATAGTTAAAATGAAGTGTTTTACTTTAGAAAGGCATGTACTGGACATAAGGTTTTGGGTGGGCTCCTAGATCGTCCCTAGGCTCCTAGACTGCCTAGTAGTACCTTAATGGGTTCAGGATTAGCTACCTCGGATCTTATTAAGGATGCGCGTAAAATGGTACAATGCTGGACCCAAGCAAGTGAGTGTTATTTTCACTACTACGTAATATAAAGTTTTTTAAACTTCATGGTTTGTCTTAGTGGAAGTTTTCCTAAGTTGAGAATTTGAGTTACGTAGTACAGTAGTGATAAACTCAATAATATGCCAAGATGTCTGTTTTTATTTCATTACTAGCATAATTTTTAGTCGATGGTTTGCATGATAAACTAGTTTGAAAATATATGTCATGTACGTATTTCTGAAGTACGGTTTTAGTGTGAACTACTGGCAAAAGCATGTTTACAATGTTGCATTTTTCTTCAAGTAGTCTAAAAAGCATATCCTCTGTTAGTGTATCGTTTTGTGAGTAGATGGTACTTACTAAGCAGCTGCTTATAGATTTGCATTTCTTGTACTGCAGATAAAGGTAAAGGAAAGCTCGAGTAGGAGGAGGCAACAGGAGCAGTGCTTGGGGGTGTATGTGTGTGTGGTGGAACAATGGAAAGAGATCCGAGAGTTTGTTACAATGGGGAACATGTAGAACTTTAGTTTGTTTTCTTCTCTCTGTTTTATATAAGATACTGGCACTAATCGATTTAGAATGAAATTGACAGCTTGGCAGAATTTGAATGGAAAGTGAAAGTGAAAAAAAAGGAGAACAAGCTTTTCCGGTAGCGAACGGAGAGCCTCCGCACGGCCCGTGGCATGGCCATGCGGGTTCGCATGGCCCGTGGCACGGCCGTACGGGTTCGCACGGCCTTGCCCTTCCTCCTCTCGGTCAAGGTGACACGGTCATGTGATTTTACACGGTCATGCCCTTCCTCCTCTCGGCTAAGGTGACACGGCCGTGTGATTCCACACGGTCGTGCCCTTCTTCCTCTCGATCGAGGTGACACGGTCGTGTGGAATCACACGGCCTAGCACCTCCTCCCTTCGGCCAATGCTACACGGTCGTGTGATTCCACACGGTCGTGTCTCTCCTTCTCTCGGCCGAAGTGACATGACCGTGTTGGTTCACACGGTCATGCCCCTTTCATCCTCTACCAAGGGTCACGGTCGTGCGACCCTCGCACGGCCGTGCCCTGTGTTAGTTGGGAGTGCAATAGCTGTCAGGGCTACATGGCCCAAACTCACCAAAAGCTTCAGACTCCCTTCAGCCCTACGTGGCTATAAGTAATGTCCTACCAGTCATAACAGGTTAGAATATATTTAAGGACTAAGCAGCATGTAACAGGTAAGAATGCCAAAAAAAAATTAGATGTACAAGGAAAGAGTAACGTTTGTCTTGTAGCTTAAAGGTATAAGTAAGGGCAGGTGTTACAGTTTGATATCAGAGCAAGTTCCATCCCTCTGTCACACACCTCAAGCATTGATCCTGCAATTTCCAAGTAAGAAATTACTGTTTTCATAACTTTATGCATTTAGTTTTGTTATGATTATTAAGAATGTTTGTTAGGATTTGGCATGCTTATACATGGAAGTACTAATAATAGTAGATAAGAATAACGATAGGCTGACAAAATATCTCACTGGTTGGTATATGGATATGTAGAATGGCTAGAGGACGACCGGCTAGACAGCCGAGAGTTAATGAACCTCAACCAGTGGAGAATGAGTCTGCACCCTAGCCCAATCTTCTAGAAGTAGTAACTCAACTGTAGAGACAATTGGTGTAGCAGCAGTAGGTTATTGTCACCCTAACTGCTAATCAGCAAGCTCCTCCTATTGTCCCATTGGAAGCCACTATAGTGACGCCTACTACAGTCGAAGTTCCATCAGTTACACCTGTAGCACTAACAAAAGTAGTGAGGCAAGAAGCGTACCTCATCTAGTGGCAGAAACTGAAACCAAAGAATTTCTCTGGCGCCAATGAACCATGGGATGCCCAGGCATGGTTCAAAACCCTGGAGAGTATAATGGAGCTACTGGACTGGCTGGAGGTAGAAAAGATTAAGTGTGCTTTCTTCTGCTTTACTGGTGACGCAAGAATGTGGTGAGAAAGGGTTAAGGCAAAACGAAAAGTGGATCAGATGACCTGGTCTGACTTCGAAACTGAGTTCTTCGAAGAGTTCTTCCATAAGCGAGTCACGAATAAACATTATGACAAGTTCACTAAATTTCAACAAGGAAATTTATCGGTGGACGAAGTCGTGAAGAAATTTAATAGACTAGCTCACTTATACCCCGAGTTGGTCAGCACGGAACGAGAAAGGGTGAGACTAATGCTTAAGATGTTAAAGCCAGAGATAGCTCTGAATGTAGACTGCAGAAGAGCTGATTAGTAGTGCCCTGGTCACGGAGCATTACCTGAACTGCATCAAGCAGCAGAAGCCAGTACAAATTGAGAACAAAGGTCAAGGGAGTTCTGGCACTCAGAAAACTCTGGGCCAAGGTTCAACCTGGAAGGGGAGCTCCAAGAGAAAGTAATGGAGTAATAAGAAGGGAGGATCCGTAAGCAAGCAGCCTAAGTATACCACGTGGTCCACGTGTGGAAAGATGCATCCTGGAATCTGTCGCAAGGGCACTAGTGGTTGTTGTGCATGTGGTCAAGAGGGGCATATAGCTAAGTATTGCCCGACCAAGAGCAACTTACCTCCAGTACAACCTGTTCAGTATGAAGGCAACCAGGCGCAGTTACACCAGATGCAGGCCACGTTAGAGGGTCCTCAAATTAGCCAGGGCAGATTGGAGGCTCCACCAAGTGCTACTAATGCTCGAGTCTTCTTCCTTACCAGAGAGGAGGTAGCAAAGACCTCCACGGTTGCCACAGGTCAGATACGCATTTTTAATCTATATGCAACTGTGCTATTTGATACTGGGGCAACCCATTCATTTGTTTCCATAGTATTTGTTGAAAGTATAGGTATACCCCCAGATGTCCTAAGAGGACAGTTCTTAACGACACTACCCTCGGGAGAGATAATGACATCTACACACTGGCTACGTGCTGTGACAGTCAAAATTTCAGACAGAGAACTGTATAGTGATCTGATAATGTTGAACATGTTTGACTACGATGTTATTTTTGGGATGGACTTTCTGAGCAAGTATGGTGCTTCCATCGAGTGTCGTAAGCGAAGAGTCCTATTCCAACCTGAGGTAGAGCCTAATTTTGAGTTCATCGAAGAATCCAAGAAGAGGACCCGGAAACTTTTATCGGCCATAAAAGCTCAGAAAATGTTAGCCGATGGATGTGTCGGGTTTCTAGCTCACGTGGTTAATACCCAGCAAGAAAGAGACCAAAAGCTAGAGGAAGTTAGAGTTGTATGTGACTACCCAAAAGTGTTTCCGAATGAGTTGCCAGGCTTGGCTCTGGATAGGGAAATCGAATTTGAGATTGAACTTATCTCTGGTACCCAACCAATCTCAAAGGCACCCTACCACATGGCTCCGGCAGAATTGAAAGAACTTCAGGGACAATTACAGGAGCTGCTTGACAAGGGTTTCATTCGCCCTAGTCACTCACCATGGGGAGCTCCGGTGTTGTTTGTAAAGAAGAAGGATGGGTTCATGCGAATGTGTGTGGACTATCGAGCGCTGAACAAAGTAACCATTAAGAATAGATATCCCCTGCCTAGAATTGATGATCTATTTGGGTCTTTTCCAAGATAGATTTAAGGTCCGGATATCATCAAGTGAAAGTGAAAGTGGATGATGTATCGAAGACGACATTCCAAACGAGGTATGGGCACTGCGAGTTTGTAGTTATGCCTTTTGGAGTGATGAACGCTCCTACCACTTTTATGGATCTGATGAACAAGGTATTCAAGGCGTATCTAGACAAGTTTGTAATTGTCTTCATAGACGATATCCTTATATACTCCAGAACTCAGGAAGAACATGCTGAACATCTAAAGATAGTATTACAGATTCTTCAGCAGAGCCAGTTGTACGCAAAGTTCTCCAAGTGCAAGTTCTGGCTCGAGCAAGTGTCCTTCCTAGACCACATTATTTCCAAGGATGGGGTTATGGTAGACCTGACAAAAATAGAAGCTGTGAGTAACTGGAATAGACCTAAGAATGCCAGTGAAATCAGGAGTTTCCTTGGGTTAGCAGGCTACTACAAGAAATTTGTAGAGAACTTCTTTAGGATCGCCTCACCACTGACAGCACTTACCATAAAGAACCGAAAGTTTGAATGGACAGAGGATTGTGAGAAGAGTTTCACTGAACTAAAAGGGAGACTAACCAGTGCCTCAATCTTGACTCTCCCAGAGAATAATGAAAGCTTCGATATTTATAGTGATACTTCTAAATTGGGACTCGGGGTTGTACTGATACAGAATGGCAAGGTCATTGCTTATGCCTCGAGACAACTCAAGGATTATGAGAAGAACTATCCTACTCATGACCTTGAGTTAGCAGCGGTAGTCTTCGCTCTCAAGATTTAGAGGCATTACTTATATGGAGATCAATGCAAGATTTACACAGATCATCAGAGTCTGAAGTATTTCTTCACTCAAAAAGACCTGAACATGAGACAGCGGAGATGGCTTGAACTGGTCAAAGACTATGACTGTGAAATCCTCTATCATCCGGGGAAGGCGAACAAAGTGGCAGATACACTAAGTAGGAAAGCTTGTGTTGCTCTATTGTCCTTATCTGCCATGGCCACTCCCCTCCAAAAAGAAATAGAAAATTTTGGGCTTGAAATCATTATTGGGCAACTCTCCACTTTGAAATTAGTGTCAACCCTACTTGATGAGATACAGAAAGGGCAAGATGAAGATTCTAATATTCAGAAGATCAAGCAGGGAATACAAGACGGAGAAAATAGGGAGTTTCGAGTATCAGACGGTGGGATACTACATTATGGTGATCACCTTTGTCTCCCTAATCAAGAAGAACTATGAAAGAAAATTCTAGACGAAGCCCATGGAGCACCCTATGCAATGCATCCTGGTTCTACCTGTTGGATCGAGAAGCGCTAGAGGGGGGTGAATAGCGCTCGTGGCTATTTGTTCGATTATTGGAAAACTATCGGAGTAATTAAAATGCAGCGGAATAAAATAAACACAAAGACACAAAGGGATTTACTTCGTTCGGAGCCTAAGGCGACTCCAACTCGAAGGCCCGCGATCCTTGATCGCTTCCGGTGGGCAACAACTATAAGTTCGATAAGAATTACAGGTTACAAAATGTAATAGCAATTAGAATAACTTTGTACCGACAACTTAAAGAAGAGAAAATCGAAGCTCTGGGTCGTCGGAATGTTGCAAGAGCACTTCGGAATGACTTTGTTAGCAGCACGTTGAAGAAGGAAAGCTCAGAACTTGATTCATTGAGATGCTGGTCGAAACTGTTAGGATCTCTTCGTACGGCTAGAGAGGGGGGTGTGAATAGCCGACCCAAATTGCTCGTTTCTTTCTACAAACTAGGGTTAGCGCAGCGGAAAAATAGATGCAGAAAGAAAACAGGAGAAGAAAGACAAACCATATAACGAGGTTCGGAGATGAACTCCTACTCCTCGGCGTGTCCGTAAGGTGGACGAAGCCTACCAATCCGTCGGTGGATGAGTCCCCGGAAACCCGGCTAATAGATACTCCTTGTGGGTGGAGAAACCTCACCACAATCTTTGCAACAGCAATAGGAGTACAAATAGGAACAAGAAAACAAGAACAGAAATGTAAACAACACTTGCTTGCCTTCTTGGAGTCAGTAGGAACCCTGGTGAAGCAGCAGCTTCTCGGATCCAAGCTTAGCTAGAAAACCAGCAACAAGAAGAAGCTCACGCGAAGCTTTAGCACCCAACGAGCTCAACAAAGCTCAGCAGGAAGAAGAAGCAGAAGCTTCAGGCGTACGAAGAAGAAGAAGAAGAACCAGACCCTGCCCTTTATACCGCGAAGAAGACAGTGAAGAAACTAGCCGTTGCGTGCAGCTAGAACTCGATCGATGCGTGGACCGATCGGAAGAGGTGGATCGTCTCGATCGGTCGTGGACCGATCAGAGAGAGGTGGATCGGTTCACGCATCGATCCCTTCCTTTCCCTTCTCGCGATGCTCGTCTCGATCGGTCCACGCATCTTTGATCAGATGCGTGGACCGATCACCGCTTTTCACCTGTTACGATCGGTCACCGACCGATCGAATCAACAGAGCTTGACCGTATCTGATCGGTCACCGGACCGATCGATAACCATCGATAGCATCTTGATCGGTCACCGATCGGTCACCGACCGATCGATGAGCCATATCATTGGATCGGTGCGATCCGATCCAAACTTCTCAGCCCTAAACCTAAGGCTTCCCCACCAACATCCGGTCAACCTTGACCTGTTGGTACATCATGCCTAGCATCCGGTCACTCCCTTGACCTGCTAGCACTCCCCGCTAAGTGTCCGGTCAATCCCTTTGACCCACTTAGACTTTTCCACACCAGATGTCCGATCATCCCTGATCCATCTGGATTTTCCTCTTCGTGCCAAGTATCCGATCACTCCCTTGACCTACTTGGACTTTCCAACACCAGAAGTCCGATCATCCCTGATCCATCTGGATTTTCCCTTGCCCGGCTTCACTCACCAGGATTTCCACACTGCCTAACATCCCAGTTAGGACTTTTTCACTGCCTGGCTTCACTCACCAGGACTTTCCAACTGCCTAACATCCCAGTTAGGGCTTTCCCATTGCCTAACATCCCAGTTAGGACTTTTCCTCGTGCCAAGCTCCCTGCTTGGACTTCTCCGTGTGCCAAGCTCCCTGCTTGGACTTTTCCGTTGCCAAGTCTCCACACTTGGACTTTTCAGGTCAACCAGGTCAACCTTGACCTAAGGTTGCACCTACAATCTCCCAAACATCTATTCTTGTCCCATATCAAGAATACAACTCTTCCACGAGTGTCAAACATCAACATGCAACTCAACTAGGTCAACCTTGACCTAAGGTTGCACCGATAATCTTCCCAAGTCAAACATCAAAATACAACTCGAGTCAAGTTACCTCGAGTTGGGTCAACCAGGTCAACCTTGACCTAAGGTTGCACCAACAATCTCCCCCTTTTTGATGTTTGACAAAACCCATAATCAAGTTAGGTTAACCCGATAACCTAACTTAGGTTTTCCAACCATCTTCCAATGTCCAATGTTCTTTCCTTGAACATTCTCTGGACATTCTCCCCTTAGGTTAACCCGATAACCTAACTTGGGTTCTCCAATAATTCTCCCCCTTTTTGACACACATCAAAAAGAATTCCAATGTTCTTCCTTGAACATTCCTTGACATTCTTCCCCTAGCTTAGGTTAACCCGATAACCTAACTTGGGTTCTCCAATAATTCTCCAATGAACACTCTCCCCTTTTTGACACACATCAAAAAGAAAAAAGGAGAGTATCAAGATCAAGAGTTTCTTCCTAATGAAAGTCTCATACCTTTCATTGAAACTCTTAATTTCCCCCTTGATACTAAACTCAACAATCAACTTAGTGATAATCTCATATCACTAATCCTCAAAAAGTCTTAAGGAGTAAAAAAACTCCCCCTAAAAGTCAACTCCCCCTTGACAATTAGATAAAAACTCCCCCTAAAGGTCAACTCCCCCTTGACCATTGCACCAACAATGTCTTGGAGAGTTTCAAACCTTTAAAAATCCACAAAACCCAATTTTCAGCTGAAATTTCAGACCAACAGTCGAAATTCAGCTTTTGGCACGCCCTGATCGGTCACCAGACCGATCAGGATCCCATTGGATCGGTCCCCAGATCGATCCACATTCACTGGGATCGGACTGCCTCACTGCCTCTTACTGGATCGGTCTCCGGACCGATCCACACCTCCCTGGATCGGTCCAGTGACCGATCCACTCCTTTCTGGATCGGTCCAGTGACCGATCCAAGCTCCCTTATCAGAATTCCTGAATTTCCTTTACCCGAAATTCAGAAACCCATAAACAATTCCAAAAAATTTCAAAAATTATGAAACTTTGAGGATACACTCCTCATAACATATACAATCATGGAAAAATAGTTTTCTATGAAAATAACTTCCATTTTTCAATCTTGATACAAAGTTCAAAAACTTTGAAATAGTTCAAGTTTTAACTCAACTTTGTATCACAATGTTCAATGATGAATGCTATCACTAGGAAAGCTTCATCAAGGTTTTTCAAATCAATTTTAAAATGCTTTTAAAATCATTTGAATTTAGGACCATAATCTTAGGGCTAGATGCACATGACTTGTACACAAGCTTTCCCTATGATCCTCCATTTCTTGAGTTAGGCTCATCTAGGTACAAGAACTATGCACCTTGATCCTAATTCATGATCCTAATATCTCACACACATCTAAGGTGTATCAAACACATCCATGACAATTTTGATGTGAGATATGGGTTTAGGTATCTTAGACTAAGGTCTCATGCATTTTCTAAACACAAATTTGATCTCAATATCAAAATGTGTTTTTCATCCTTAAATCAATTCAATTGATTATTAATGCAAGAGATGATGACATGGCATAAATGATATCATAAATGGAAAACATGTGCCAATGTCATGATGTCATGGCATAAAGTATGAAACTTAACTAGAGCATGACATATAATAACCTAAGCATTATCATGACATTTCAAATGATCATAAATTAAATATGATGTCATGACATGGCATATGGCAAACAACCATGGTAAGTTAACACAAATAAGATACCTAGATTACCTATCTAAGTATCCTTAAACACTTAGTTAACTTAAATTCTAATCCTAGATTGCCCAAAGTGCTCCAAGAAAATGTCAAAACCCAAATTGGCATTTCTTGATCTCTTGTTTGATTTATACCATTTTAAAAATTTTACAAGAGTAGCACTTCTAAATTAAGGCCCGGATTGCCTTGATTACCTAAGAGAATATCAAAATCCCAATTTGATATTTCTCTAGGTTTTTCCAAATTGTGTCAATTTAAAGTAAGATTAATATATTCTCACTTTGGCACACTTTACTCTTCCAAGGAGTGAATGATAAAGATTATTCCATTTCATTTTCAAAGGTTCCCAAAAACCTTGAAAATGCTCCTTGAGTGTCAATTTCCTCAAAGTTGGGTTAACTACCCTTCTTATTAGAGTTGACACTCTCTAACCCATCTATGGGGTAGAGAAAATGCTCCTAGGAATCCAATACCTATTAGAGCTCATTGGGTTCACTAAATATTCACTAGGGATAACTTCCCTAGCAACCCTCCTAATGACCCTCTTAGGCTTTGAAGCCTTGGTCATTTGGGTCTCATCAAGGTCAACTATAGGGGTGACTCCCCTTGTAACCTTGGTAATGGTCTTCCTAGCCCTAGGTTTTGTTCCATAATCAAATGGAACATTGTGGTAAGTGGGCTTGACCATTTGGGACTTAGGTTTGTGACCCAAACCTTTCTTGTCCTTGGACTTGGGTTTTTGACTCTTAAACCCTAGAGATGACTTCTCCAAGTTCTTAAGAGCCTTTTCCAAAGTATCAAGTCTTGACCTCAAGACTTGATTCTCCTTCTCTAATACCTCAATTTTTGATTTGTCATTTTTCTTTGAGGCATTCCTAGGCATGTGTCTAGTTGATTTGGGATTCCTACCTAGGTTCTCCTTAACCTTAGATGAGGTAATTCTAGGGTTGGCTTTCCTAGTGTTATCCTTATCTAGGCTCACATGTTTGGCACCTAAGCATGTGTATCGATTTCTAATGTTATCATGCTTATCATTATTGACTAGTGCAATAAAATTTCTAGCATGCATCTTACTAGTATTGCACGAATGAGACTTAAATGATACCTTAGGGTTTGCCTTAGCTCCCCCTATAGAAGTGCTCGGTCTCTTGCCCTTGTGAGGTTGCCTCCCCCTCGGACAATGACTCCGATAATGTCCCCTTCGCTTGCATTGGAAGCACACCACGTGCTCCTTGCCTTTGCGTATCGGAACTCCGGCTTCCTTGACCTTTGGCGCCGGTGGAGTCTTTCTTACCCTCTTTGGACACTTACTCTTGTAATGTCCATGTTCCCTACACTCAAAGCACATAATGTGTAATTTAATTGAACTTAAATTGCTTGAGTTACCTAGGGTTGAGGGTGGATGCGAGCTCTCTTCTTCATCCCTTTCGGAGGTAGAAGCTTCTTCTTCTTGCTCCGAACTTGAAGAAGAACTCTCCTCCTCTTTGTCCTTAGATGTTGAGTAACCCTCAACTTCTAATTTGCTCCCTCCATGATGTGAGCTACTTGGCTCACTAGGCTCCTCTTCATGGCTTGAAGTGGAGCTCTCCTCATGGTACTTGGCCAAGTTATCCCACAACTCCTTGGCATTGTTGTATTTACCTATCTTACACAAAATATTAGTAGGTAATGAAAATTCAATTATTTTAGTTACCTCATTGTTGATCGTGGATTGGTGGACTTGTTCCTTCGTCCACTTGTTCTTCTCTAGGGGCTCTCCTTCTTTATCCATTGGAGGAGTAAACCCTTCTTGTACACAAAACCAGTTCCACATATTAGTCCTAAGAAAATACATCATCCTTACCTTCCAATATGCGAAGTTGTCGTTGTAGAAGGGTGGAATGGTGATGTCTTCTCCGAATTGATCCATCTCTAGCTTTTGCTCCCACGGGTGTGAATCCGATGAAGAGCGACCTGGCTCTGATACCACTTGTTAGGATCTCTTCGTACGGCTAGAGAGGGGGGTGTGAATAGCCGACCCAAATTGCTCGTTTCTTTCTACAAACTAGGGTTAGCGCAGCGGAAAAATAGATGCAGAAAGAAAACAGGAGAAGAAAGACAAACCATATAACGAGGTTCGGAGATGAACTCCTACTCCTCGGCGTGTCCGTAAGGTGGACGAAGCCTACCAATCCGTCGGTGGATGAGTCCCCGGAAACCCGGCTAATAGATACTCCTTGTGGGTGGAGAAACCTCACCACAATCTTTGCAACAGCAATAGGAGTACAAATAGGAACAAGAAAACAAGAACAGAAATGTAAACAACACTTGCTTGCCTTCTTGGAGTCAGTAGGAACCCTGGTGAAGCAGCAGCTTCTCGGATCCAAGCTTAGCTAGAAAACCAGCAACAAGAAGAAGCTCACGCGAAGCTTTAGCACCCAACGAGCTCAACAAAGCTCAGCAGGAAGAAGAAGCAGAAGCTTCAGGCAGAAGAGTACTTCCAGAAGGAAGAAGAAGAAACCCTGTAGAATCCCTCAGCCCCTTTATACCTGCGAAGAAGAAACAGCGAAGAAACTAGCCGTTGCGTCGCAACGGCTAGAACTCTGATCGGTCTGTGGACCGATCAGGGAAGAGGTGGATCGTCTCTGATCGGTCTGTGGACCGATCAGAGAGGAGGTGGATCGGTTCACAGACCGATCCCCTTCCTTTCCCCTTCTCGCGATGCTCGTCTCTGATCGGTCCACAGACCGATCAGGACATGGCCTGATCGGTCTGTGGACCGATCAGCCTGCTTTCTTTTCGCCTCTGTTCGCTTACTGATCGGTCACCAGACCGATCAGTAACCGAACAGAGAGCTTCTGTTCGGTATCTGATCGGTCACCAGACCGATCAGATGAGCCATGTATCATTGGATCGGTCTGCAGTCCGATCCAAACTTCTCAGCCCTAAACCTAAGGCTTCCCCACCAACATCCGGTCAACCTTGACCTGTTGGTACATCATGCCTAGCATCCGGTCACTCCCTTGACCTGCTAGCACTCCCCGCTAAGTGTCCAGTCAATCCCTTTGACCCACTTAGACTTTTCCACACCAGATGTCCGATCATCCCTGATCCATCTGGATTTTCCTCTTCGTGCCAAGTATCCGATCACTCCCTTGACCTACTTGGACTTTCCAGCACCAGAAGTCCGATCATCCCTGATCCATCTGGATTTTCCCTTGCCCGGCTTCACTCACCAGGATTTCCACACTGCCTAACATCCCAGTTAGGACTTTTTCACTGCCTGGCTTCACTCACCAGGACTTTCCAACTGCCTAACATCCCAGTTAGGGCTTTCCCATTGCCTAACATCCCAGTTAGGACTTTTCCTCGTGCCAAGCTCCCTGCTTGGACTTCTCCGTGTGCCAAGCTCCCTGCTTGGACTTTTCCGTTGCCAAGTCTCCACACTTGGACTTTTCTGGTCAACCAGGTCAACCTTGACCTAAGGTTGCACCTACAATCTCCCAAACATCTATTCTTGTCCCATATCAAGAATACAACTCTTCCACGAGTGTCAAACATCAACATGCAACTCAACTAGGTCAACCTTGACCTAAGGTTGCACCGATAATCTTCCCAAGTCAAACATCAAAATACAACTCGAGTCAAGTTACCTCGAGTTGGGTCAACCAGGTCAACCTTGACCTAAGGTTGCACCAACAGAAACCCCCTTATAAAGGGTGTTCAAGGCGCCTTGAAGGCTGTTCAAGGCGCCTCCATGCTGCCTAGTCTTCCGCGTGGATCAGATCTGAACTGGTCGAACTTCATCCCTTGGAGGCGCCTTATACCCTGCTCAAGGCGCCTTCCAAGGCGCCTTATACTCCCTTCAAGGCGCCTTCGATGAACTTTCGCAGCCAGCTCAGCTTTTGCACCCGAGGCGCCTCCAAGCTCCATGGAGGCGCCTCGGACATTGTTCATCCGAGGCTTTAGGATGCTCCTTTGCACCTGCAAGATACGTTAGTCCCAAACAATATCCTGCAACACAAAGTTAGCACAATAAACATGATAAATGAAGTATAGACAGTCTCTGGACTGTCCGAGTCTGACTTCGGGTTTCCGACCGGAAACCCTAGGTCGACCCGACGCCTACTGTTCCCTCTACACCTACTCCACTCAGGAGATTTACCTGTTGCCAGTCGATCCTCCAGATCGACTAGACTTTTGCTCAGCACTCGATGCTTCCGGACTTTCTGCTAGACATCCGCTTCCCCGGCTAGTCCAGTCTTTCACCTGGTTCGCGACACCAGGACTTTACACCTAGGGTTACCGCCCCCTAGGACTTTTGCCTGAAGACATCGACCTACCAAGACTTTCCGCATAGGGTTACCACCCCCTATGACTTAGGGTTACCACTCCCTAGGGTTTTACCTTTTGCCTAACCGCAGCTAGGACTTTCCTGAAATTCTCAAGTAGACTTGTTAGACTACAAAACATCTTAACTTTGAATTCTTTGCCATTATCAAAACACGAGTTCGATCGTCGGATGCTTCCCACACCAACAATCTCCCCTTTTTTTATTATGGCAACTCAAATTCAAAGTTAAGTAAATAAACGAATAGATAGACATTTTTAGCACAGGCAAATCTGCTAAGTATAGATGAACAAGGTAACTAAAGCAAGTTTGCCCTATATGCTCCCCCTTAACTTTTGCTCCCCCTTAACTTTTGCCTCCCTAATTTTTTAATTTTAACTTGAATTTTATGTTCGCATTTTTGCTTTTGCTACTCTCCCCCTTTGCCATAACTCAAAAATGGGCAATTATAGATATTTGATTGAGTTGTACACAATTAAGGTCAACAGGTTAGCTATGTTCAATAGGGTGTGAAAGTTAAGGTCAATTGGAACTTAGTTTAAGTTTTAGGACAAGGTTATTTATTTAAGTTTAGTTGGTCCTTAGGTCCAAGCATAAGTCATGTTTACTAGATTGATTTACTAGGTATCAGAGCCATAAAGAACAAAATATGCTTAACAAAAAAAATGAGTATTCTTTACCAACTGTCTAACCTTTAGTTACTTGCTGATTGTCTACAGGACAGTAGCTTTCACTAGGTTAGTCAAGTTAAATTATTTTGGTCCAGATAGACTTGACTAGAGCTGGAGAATTTAACTTGATTAATGTTTATTGCATATTTAACGCCCAAACTCATATTGATGTACAGATATAAGCATTCTTGAGTCCAGGCTATACCCTATGCATCTCACGCCGTTCTATGTTTGTCAATCACAATCAAGGTAAACCTAGGTGCTTGTGAGATGCTCTGGCTTAATTCTAGGGGAACATGATATCTAGGGGGAAATCCTAGGTTAATTCCAGAATTTTAAAATCTAGGAAAAATTGGAGTTTTGAAAACTGTTTTTCCTAGAATTTGAAAAACAATAATAGAAATAATGGTAAGACATCTACTCTACCCAACACATTCCTATTTGCCTTCTAAGTCCACTGAACTCAAGTTCAGGTAAGGGTTTTATAAAGATGTCAGCTAGGTTTGATTTGAACTCAACATGGTTGAGTGCAATTTCACCTTTAGTTACATGATCCCTTACAAAGTGGTGTTTTACCTCTATATGTTTGGTTCTAGAATGGTGAATAGGATTTTTGGTCAGATTAATCGAGCTGATATTATCAATAAAGATTTTAGTATTTTTATAGTCTAGTTGATAGTCTTTTAGTGTATGCATCATCCATAACAATTGAGATGCACATTCTCCTAGAGCTATGTATTCAGCTTCTGTAGTGGATAAAGCAACACAATGTTGCTTTCTACTTGACCAACTTACTAGACACTGACCTAGAATTTGACAACTACCACTTGTACTTTTCCTATCTAACTTGCACCCAGCATAGTCTGAATCAGAATATCCATAAAGGTCAAAGGTGCAAGTTCTTGGATACCAAAGTCCTACATTTAGAGTTCCTTTAATATACCTAAGTATTCTTTTAACATATGTTAGGTGTGACTCTTTTGCACATGATTGGTATCTTGCACACATACCTACTGCAAACAGTATGTCAGGTCGACTTGCAGTTAGATAAAGTAAACTACCTATGGCACTTCTATAGTATTTTGGGTCTACAGGTTTTCCTTCAGGGTCAGAGTCAATGTTTATGTTGGTTGTCATTGGAGTATTTATAATTTTTGAATTTTCCATGCTGAAGTTTTTGATTAACTCCTTAGCATATTTAGTTTGATAAATGTAGATTCCATCTTTGGTTTGTTTTATTTGTAAGCCTAAGAAAAAGTTGAGTTCTCCGACCATGCTCATTTCAAATTCACTTTCCATTAATTTAACAAATTCTTTCAAAAATTTTGAATTAGTTGAACCAAAGATTATGTCGTCAACATAGATTTGGGCGATAAAGATGTCTTTTTCTATAGTTTTTACGAACAAGGTCGGATCGATTTGTCCTTGGTTAAAGTCTTTGGAAATTAAGTAATTAGATAATCTTTCATACGCTCTAGGGGCTTGTTTTAGTCCATATAATGCCTTTTTTAATTTAAATACATGGTTAGGATAGTCTATGTCTTCAAACCCTGGAGATTGGCTTACGTAGACCTCTTCCTTGATAAAACAATTTAAAAAGGCTGACTTAACATCCATTTGATATAATTTGAATCCTTTATTTGCTGCATAGGCTAATAACATCCTAATGGACTCGAGTCTCGCTACCGGAGCATAGGTTTCATCATAGTCTAAGCCTTCGACTTGACTAAACCCTTTGGCTACCAGCCTAGCTTTGTTTCTTATTATTTCACCATGATCATCCAACTTGTTCCTAAAAACCCATTTGGTGTCTATTACTGATTTATCTATGGGTTTAGTTACAAGGTCCCAGACTTGGTTTCTCTCAAATTGTGCTAATTCTTCTTGCATTGCAATGGTCCAGTCTGGGTCAGGAAGAGCTTCATCTATAGTTTTAGGTTCAATTTTAGAAATAAGGGCAATCTGACTAAGGTTTCTATGGGATGATCTAGTTCTGACTCCTAGGTTTGGGTCACCCAGAATTTGGTCAGGTGGGTGAGAAGTACTTACTCTAGTTGGTCTTGGTTGTGGTTCAGGTACTGGTTCTTCTACCTCATTAAGATTAGGTTGGATTTCATCATCTTCTATAGCTCTAGGATTAATGTCAACATTGTCAATTATATTAGGTAAATTGTTTTCTTCATCAAATATTACATTAGTTGTTTCTTCAACTTTCAAGGTGTGTTGATTATAAACTCTAAAGGCTCTACTGGTTGAGGAGTATCCTAAAAATATTCCTTGGTTAGACTTGGGTGTAAATTTTCCTAAGTAATCTTTAGTATTTAAAATGTGAATTTTACAACCAAATACTTTTAAATAGTTTAGGTTGGGAATTTTATGATAGTAGAGTTCATACGGTGTTTTATTGTGAGATTTGTTTATTAAAATTCTATTTTGAATATAATTTGCCGTATTTATTGCTTCAGCCCAAAATTGATGACTTAACTTATATTCGTTTAACATTGTCCTAGCGGCTTCTTGTAGTGTTCTATTTTTACGTTCTACTAGTCCATTTTGTTGGGGTGTTCTAGGACATGAAAATTCATGTTGGTATCCATTTATTTTACAAAATTGCATGAACCTATGATTTTCAAATTCTCCCCCGTGATCACTCCTTATTCTTTTAATTTTAGTATCTTTTTCATTTTCAGTTAATTTGCAAAAGTTACTAAATATTTCATAGGTTTCATCTTTTGTTTTTAGGAATTTTACCCATGTGTACCTAGAGTAGTCATCAATTATTACTAAGCAGTATTGATTCTTGCTTAGTGATTTGGCTCCATGTGAGTCAAATAGGTCAATATGAAGGAGCTCTAGTATGGTGTTGGTTCTTTCTAGATTGGTTGATTTGTGGATTGACTTGGTTTGTTTTCCTTTTTGACATACATCACATATTGAGTTTTCAATGAATTTCAATTTGGGCAAACCTCTAACTAGACCATTGTGACTCATTTTTGAAATGAGTCTGGTGTGAGTGTGACCCAGCCTTCTGTGCCACAGTTGAGTTTCCTCTTGTTGTGTCAATAGACACTTTATTGAGGATAATGATAAGTTAATTGTGTAGATGTTATTCTTCCTAAGTCCCTTAAGCCTAATTTCAGGGTTTTCAATGTTTTTAACTAGACATCCAGATTTGTCAAAATTGACTCGATATCCGCTGTCACATAATTGACTTATACTTAGTAAATTAAAATTAAAATTAAAATTTTCAACCAATAAGATATTTCGAATAATGAAATCGGAACTAAGTTCAATATTAACTTTTCCGATTACTTTAAGTTTACCGTCGTTGCCGAATGCAACCGATCCTAACTTTTTGTACTTCAGTTTAGTAAACTTCAACTTATCTCCAGTCATATGTCTAGAGCATCCGCTATCCAACATCCATTGATCTAACTCCTACACATGAAGGAGTTTGAGTTGGATTTAAATGGATTTAAAGATGGCTTATTTGAAGTAGACTCCTTAGATTTTCTATTTTACTCAATATTTGAAGTAATTCAGCAAATACTTAAACCTCTTTTGAAGTTTTGAATTGATATTGTCACGCCCCAGAGGAGTCCTTGTCCGAGAAAATTTCGGCAGCATCTCCCCTGTACGGTGGACAATCTGAAACTTTTCTACATCTCACAAATACCTCAGCCACAGGCGGCTGGAATAATAACAACAAAATAAAACATCACCACACAGTTATATATAATCTATTCAGCCTCTGGCTGTCACAACCACGCAGTTAAGATAATTAAACAGTAAAAAAAATAATACTCTGACTCGAAATCCACCCTACTCCACTACACTCGTAAAGCTCAAATCCGACGAACTCACCTCTTCTGCCATCCAGGCAGGCATGTAGTAGAATAAAATCCAAATCCAAATCCATCGCAATAATAAAATCCATACAATATCCATAAGCAGAATAATCCAAAACATATCATGTTCAAAACAGTCTAGAACAGAAAAGAAACCAAAGAAAACCAAACATATCCTCGAGGTCTGCAGGGACCAGCACTACATGCAGTGGGGACTAGCGACTGGAACTCCCTCCGGACAGCATCAACCTGAAAATAACAACAATGGAGGCGGGGTGAGTCCAACACTCAGCAGGTACAGTTGATATGCAAAGTAAAGAAATAACACCTAGCACTAATCATGCATACAGACTCCTGATAAAGATAAAGGTAAATGCAAACCGAAGAAGACAGGAGAGAATCTGTACTTGTAACGACCCAATTTTCCCTATTTCAAGTTTTAAAAGTCCATAAAAATATTTGGAAATACTTTTAAAATATTCTAGAGATTTTTAGGAATTTTTAGAGTATTTTTATGTAATTTTTGGAGGTCGTTTAGTAGGGTTACAAAAAGAAAGAAGTTTTAAAAAAAAAAACGTTGAAGGTGAGATTCGAACCCACGATCTCGGGTCGGACTGACCCAAGCAAAACCGACGCAACCAGCTGAGCTACACGGTTTTTGTTAACTTTATATGGAGAGAAATAGATTTAAGCTATAGTCGGAACATTTTAAATAAAAGAGGGAAAAACGGGTTGCAGCAGGATTTGAACTGTGACCAAGGGTTCCGGTCAAAAGCAGCTAACCAACTGGGCTGCGCGTGATTTGTTAATAAGTATGAAGCGGGATATATATAAGTTATAGTAAATGGCAAAGTTAGACCTAGGTTATAAATGGGATAAGTTAAGAGGAGAAAGGAATTATTCCCGTGACCTAATCTCACGATTTCTTTCTCTCTCGCGACGGCGCTGTGCTTGGGCGAAGAAGATGACGGAGCTAGGATTTCCTCCCTCCGGTGGCCGGCGAAGGCTTTTTCCGGCCGATCTTCACCTGCGGTGGTGATTCCCTCGTCGAGAAGGTCTGCGGGCGCAAGGGAGGTTGAAGATCCAAGCTAACCGAAGCCCTAAAGCTTCCTCCGTCGGTTGTAAGTGCAAGAGCAAGGGGTGAGTTGCTTCTCACCTGCAGTAGGAGTTGCTCCGAGCTTCGATTTGCTTTCCTTGCTTTCGGATTTTTGCTTGCCGTGTAGAATTGTAAGCTCGGTTTTGTTTTCCTTTCCATGCCCTGTTTATAGCCGAACAACATCCTTTAACATTAGGGTTGGTAGATCTCGGTTTTAAGCCTAAGTATAGCATGATTTGAGCTTGCGGGGTTGAAGTGGGTGGATTTTTGGTGCCATCCTAGTGCTTCCGAGACCTACACAGGAAACCTTGATACTTGCCGTGACCTGCACATGAAGTTTGGGTTTATGCTGTGACCTGCACAGGGAACTCCAAGCATCATCTAGGCTAATTGAGCAAGTAGAATGGTTTAGTGCTAATTAGAATTGTATGCATTTTTATTCTTGAGTGTATGTTGTTCATGAACCTCTTTGCTTTAGGGTCATGTTGTACATACTTAAGTTTGATAAGTAAATATTTTGGACAGCATGCTTATAAAACCTGAGTCGCATTCCTTTGCTTCCATTACAGCATACTTAGAAGGCCAAGAAATTAGTTTCCTTTATGCTTCGTATATAGCATGTTTAAGAAGTTTAAAGTAGCATGTTACCTTATTTTGGTACAGCATGTTTAAAGGCCTTAAAGTAGTATTCTTTGTCATGTTTTAATAGCAGGTTTAGAAGCCCTTAAAGTAGCATTCCATGCTCTGTTTCTACAGCATGATAGAAAGTGTAGAGTGACATATATTGCTTTTATTACAGCATACTTAGAAAGCCCAAAGTTAGCTTTCTTTTGCTCTATCTTACAGCATGTTTAGTAAGTCCAAGTTAGCTTTCTTTTGCTCTATTTTATAGCATGATTAGTAAGCTTAAAGTTGCTTTCTTTAGCTCTATTTTATAGCATGATTAGTAAGTTCAAAGTTGCTTTCTTTGTTCTATTTTTATAGCATGATTAGTAAGTTTAAAGTTGCTTTCTTTTGCTCTATTTTACAGCATGATTAGTAAGCTCAAGTTGCTTTTCTTTGCTCTATTTTTACGGCATGATTAGTAAGCTTAAAGTTGCTTTCTTTGCTCTATTTTATAGCATGATTAGTAAGCTTAAAGTTGCTTTCTTTAGCTCTATTTTATAGCATGATTAGTAAGTTCAAAGTTGCTTTCTTTGTTCTATTTTTATAGCATGATTAGTAAGTTTAAAGTTGCTTTCTTTTGCTCTATTTTTACAGCATGATTAGTAAGCTCAAGTTGCTTTTCTTTGCTCTATTTTTACAGCATGATTAGTAAGCTTAAAGTTGCTTTCTTTGCTCTATTTTATAGCATGATTAGTAAGCTTAAAGTTGCTTTCTTTAGCTCTATTTTATAGCATGATTAGTAAGTTCAAAGTTGCTTTCTTTGTTCTATTTTTATAGCATGATTAGTAAGTTTAAAGTTGCTTTCTTTTGCTCTATTTTTACAGCATGATTAGTAAGCTCAAGTTGCTTTCTTTGCTCTATTTTACAGCATGATTAGTAAGCTCAAGTTGCTTTTCTTTGCTCTATTTTATAGCATGATTAGTAAGCTTAAAGTTGCTTTCTTTGCTCTATTTTATAGCATGATTAGTAAGCTTAAAGTTGCTTTCTTTAGCTCTATTTTATAGCATGATTAGTAAGCTCAAAGTTATTTCCATTTGCTATTTTAACAAGCATGAACAGCCATGTATTCTAATGGAAAAATAAGAATCCTATTAAATACTTTTAGAAGTATTAACAAGTAAAAGGAAGATAAAGAAAAGAAAGGGAAAAGGCTAAGGCCTTAAGTAAAATCCCGAATTCAAGACTTTAGGGATTTTGGCACACAAGGTGCTTATTAAATGCCAAGGCATTTTATTATAAGAAGTATTTAAAGATAAAAAGTATTTTACTTTTAAATGGCATGTACCGGACACAAGATCCAAGGGATGGGCTCTAAGTTGCCCCTAGGCACATGGCCTAGAAGGGATGGGCTCCAAGTTGCCCCTAGGCACATGGCCTAGAAGTATCTTAGTAGTTTCGGGATTAGCTACCTCGATTCTTACTAAGAATGCGCGCAAAGTGGTACAATGCCGGGCCCAAAAGAAGTTTATTATCTATTTTGAAGTATATATATATATACATATATATATAAGCTTTTAGAACAAAAGAAATAAACTTAATTTAAGTTCAGAAATCAGCAAGATAGTTCTTTTGTTTCAATTTCAGCAAGTTAACTGTCTTAGTTTTATTTCAGCAAGATAGTCATTTCTATCTCTAAAAATTCAGCAAGTTAGTTCTTTTATATTAGCATGCCATTGAGACTTTCTACTGCTATTTATGAGCATGACTAGCTTCACATGTTAGTATTTCAGTTAGTTATACTTACTTGCTGTTCTTAGTAAGCATGCAGTAGTAGTTTCAATGGTTTCCTTGCTACTAGATTATTCAGCATGTTTAGCTTTACATGTTTAGTAGTTTTACATGTTTAGTAGTTTACATGTTTAGTAGCTTTACATGTTTAGCTTTACATGTTAGTAGCTTTACATGTTTAGTATGCTTCTTTTATAGTTTCATTCTTATGAGCATGATTAACTATACATGTTCAGTATTTCAGTTAGCATGATTCCTTTGCTATTTATGAGCATGAGTAGCTTTACATGTTAGCATTCAGTTTTAGCATGTTTTTATTTATATACATGCATATCGAGTTTTTGTGAGTAGATAGCGCTCACTAAGCTTTATGCTTATAGACTGCACTTCCTCCTACTGCAGATAAAGGAAAGGAAAAGATTTAGCAAGGAAGGCGACAAGGTGGTGGTGATGAAGGTGTGTGATGACTGGACTATGGAGAGATCCAGAGTTTGCTAGCAAATGTTCAGGATTTACCTGTTTAGAGTTTCAGTTTATGTTCTAGTTCTCTTTAAATGTTATTATGAGTTGAGATTGTAATTAAGTTCATTCCGCACTTGTAGTTGGGTCCTATTGTTGGAGTGATATAGTTGTTTGCTATTGTTAGAGTAGTTCCTTCTTTTTATTTGAGTTATTATACTGCGTGGTCGTGTGATTATATGTTCCAGCCGCCTGTGGCTGAGTATACACTGTTTGTATTGTTGATTTGGTCACCGGTACAGGGGAGACTCTGCCGAAATTTTTCGGTAGGGATTTCTCGTTCTTAATTATACCGGTTAAGTAGAGTTAGTAGTTAAGTAACGGTCACTCCAACAGAGAAGTAGTAGTAGTAAGAAGGGTGGTCGTTACAGTACTAACCAGGACCCGGTATAAGGATAAACAGTCCGAAAGATATAGAATACCTGTATGCATGTCAATCAAGGTATCCAAGCAATGTGCAGCATATAAGTGCAACAAACACAAACACAAACAATAAATGCATCATGCATATGATGCATATGTCATGGTCACCCCTGACGCCAGTCAGCCGACTCACAACAACAGTGGGACCGAGTGGGTTGGGCTGTGACAACCGTGCACTCAGCAACACTACTCCTGATGAGTGATCGAGTGGACGGGATGCTGTCGGAGTACATACGTACTCCTACCCCAAAACATAAATGGGGGAACGCAATGCTCTCATCTCCTGGTACACTATGATGGGGAGGAATCTCTAACGTGCTACACGCTGCGTCACACTACCCCTGAGCGGATCAACGGAGCACCGGAAGAGTCAAACTGACGTGCTACCACGCTGTGTCCCGCTACCCATGAGCGTCACAACGGAGCACCGAACAGTGATGAAACTGGCAAAGTGCTCGACAATAAAGGAGCAATCAATCACTCAGCATGCAATCATGCGAATGGTGCATGTCACTAAATATGGTAATATACTAAACCAATCTCTGGACATATCATAATGTGCACCAAAGCGAATGAATCATATCAAGGTATCTGATCCTATAAGGAAACAAACCTAGGTCCTGACATGGTAAAATATGGTTATATCACTTCCCATGAGCATGTGGAATCAGGTACATATCCATACAAGATGTAAACAAACAATCAATCAACAGGTAGCATGTATTGGGTAGTGATTAACCGAAACAAGTAAGAAACACAATTAATGCATCTTGTTAATTTAATTACTAAGCATATCAAAGACAATAAGTCAAAAGTACCCGCCTCCAATAGGAAATGTCAAATCTGATCCGAACACGACGTCGAGATACTCGTCTCGCGTCAAGGTCCTGTGATACCAACAGAGATATATTTTATTTAGCTAAAATTCCAATGAATTGCTAAATAAAATTCCCAACACAACTTAGGACAAAACCCTAAGTCATAATCATTAACCTACCTAATTAAACACATATAATTTAGTTACTCAACCTGTATCAAATAACTAAATCAAACTCTTAATTCAATTAGGAAAACCCTAATTATCGATTAACCTTAATTGATCATCAATTAACTTGTCCACATAAAAACCTAAATCCATAAACATTAAACAAGAACCTTACCTTTCACTGCTCTCTAGGTTCTGTCTGTATCGCCAACACCTGCAAATATTCCAGCCAACATAAGGATTCTAGTGAAGTTAAAATGATCACACAAGAGATCGAATCCACACTTACCCCTAAGTGTCTACTGATGACTCTCAACAACCCAAATTTCCGGCAGCCAGAACCAATAAACAGCAACACTCCTAATGCTCACGGCAACCGGTGCTAGGGCTGAGGCTTAGTCGACAAGGGCAGAAATCACTAAGCAGTGGCGTCGGCACTAAGCAGAGGTGCGGCGAGTCGTGAGCACAGGGAGAAGAGGAAGTCGGATGTCGGCCTGACCTAGAGCGGAGTAATTCGCGGCGGTGCAAATGTCCAAAGTACCCCCAGACATCTCCTGCCACCAGGCTCCCATAGAACAGATGCTCCCATGACTCCACTGCCGTACAGCACTGGCATCTGGACACCAAGCATACACCACGCTGCTGTAAGATCTCATCCACTGGCAGTCGTCTCCGAAAGAACCTCCAAATGAACACGGAAATGGTGGGGAGGAGAAGCCTGCTCCAGGTCACTATCGCTACATCCTCCCTCTGGTGCGTGGTCCTGTAGGCCTCCCAGGCAGACCTCGTAGTAAATCTCCCATCCCTGGTGGGTCGCCACAGCATAACATCCTCCTCCTCGGGCCTCAGCTGAACCTCTGTCACCTCCTCCGCCACTGATGAGGGCAACACCCTCTGAAGTATCTCCTGACTCCAGCTACCATCTGCTAAAAACCGGCCCACTCTGATATCCGGAGGCCCCTGCACTGTACACCACTCCGACAACGGTCCCCTCTCCATCCACCTGTCGTGCCAAAAGCTGAGGTGACCCTGCCCAATAATCCACCCAATCTGTCTCTCTGCCACAGCTCTGATCTGAATCATCCTGCGCCAACTGGGGGAAGCATTGCTCCTCAGAGTCACCACACCTGGGTCCACCGCCCCACAATAAGATCTCCTCAAGAATCTGGCCCACTGTGTGCTCTGCTCTCTGAATCTGAACCACAGCTTCATAGATAAGGCCGCCCCCACCTCTGACAGCCGTCTAATCCCCAGCCCTCCCTCCTGCTTCGGCCTGCAAATGTCCTTCCAGGCTACCCAATGCACCTTCCTATCATGCCCCACTGAGCTCCAGAAAAAAGATGCAAACACCCCCTCCAGCTTCTTCAGGACCTCCAAAGGAGGCTGGGTCACCTGAAGGAGATAGACAGGCAGAGAACTCAAAACACTCTGGATCAGCATCAGGCGACCCCCATGTGAAAGGCGTGAGAGGTTCCAACCCTGAAACTTCCTCTAAATCTTAGCCAGCAGTGGCGCAAAGTGGACTGTCCTCTTGTTCCCTGAGATGATTGGAACCCCCAAATAAAGCATAGGCCTCTCCCCCAAACCAAAGCCTGTAATCGCTGCTATCTGCTGCCTCCTCCTGTCTGATATGCACCTCGAAGGGAAGAAGGAGCTCTTCCCTGCATTGATCGCCTGTCCTGTCTGGGCCTCATACCTGTCCAAAAATCCCTTCCCCCTCCTCACACAGTCCAGAGACCCATTCAGGAAAATGACCACATCATCCGCATAGGCCAGGTGGGACACCCTCATATCACATCCTGTCGCATAAGCCATCCCTGGGTACGCTGCAAATAAGGCCTCTATCCCTCTGGAGAAAAGCTCCGCCGCCAAAATGAAGAGGAAAGGGGAGATGGGGTCGCCCTGCCTCAATCCACGCTGTGATCTAAAGAAGCCTGACAGCTGTCCATTCACCAGGACCGAAAACCAAGAAGAAGTCACACACCTCCTGATGAAAGCAATCACTGACTCTGAGAACCCAAATGCTGCCATGACTCTGAAAAGAACGCCCCACTGCACTCTGTCATATGCCTTGGCCATGTCCAGCTTCAGTATAAGGTTCCCTCCTCTGGTGTGATAGTTGAGCTTGTGGTCAAGCTCCTGAGCCATCAAGATATTGTCTGAAATCAGTCTCCCTGGAACAAAACCACTCTGAGCTGGGGATATTACCTTCCCTATCACTGAAGCCATCCTCTGCGCCATCAGCTTAGAGATGATCTTATAGGACACATTACATAAGCTGATGGGTCTGAAATCCTGCCACCTCTGCGCACTGTCCACCTTGGGGATCAACACTATCGTCGTAGACGCCATACCCCGTGGAAGCTCTGCCCCTCGAAAGAACTCCAGTACTGCCTGAAGGACATCCTCCCCCACAGTCTCCCAGCAAGCTCTGTAGAAGGCCACTGAAAAGCCATCTAGACCCGCTGCACTGTCCTGACACATGCCCCAGACCACCTGCTTCACCTCCTCTGCTGATGGGAGCCCCTCAAGCATCAAATTATCCTCTGTACTAACCAAGGAGGGTATCAACTCAGTGTCCACCACCGTACTATCCACTATCTCCCCTGTCAGCAGCTCCTGAAAATATCTGACTCCTGACTCTCTGATCCTCTCAGGCTGGTCCAGGCACTGCCCCTCCTCCCAAACTGGTTTAGGGTTTAGGGTTTAGGGTTTAGGGTTTAGGGTTTAGGGTTTAGGGTTTAGGGTTTAGGGTTTAGGGTTTAGGGTTTAGGGTTTAGGGTTTAGGGTTTAGGGTTTAGGCTAGGGCACGAACATCAGAAGGCGGCGGTGCTAGGTCAGCGGTGGCTCTGTGCAAAGCTCAGCGTGGAGAAGGCCGTGACGATCGGGAGACACAAGAGGAAGGAAAGGGGTGTGCGGCGGTGGAGAATCGGCTGTCGCTGCACTTCTTCGTGCAGGAAGAAATAACTCGGCCGGTGGTAGCGTCGGTAGAGAAGAAGATGATCGGGGTGGCTCGGTGCGTCGCCGGCGGCTAGGGCACAAGGGAAAGAGGTCGGCGTCGGCAGAGGAGAAGAAGAGATAGGAGAAGAGAGGCGTCGGCGCCGGTTAGGGCAAGGGAAGAAGTCGCGCGGGAGAGAAAGGGAACAGTGAAGAATTCGGCGAAAACAAAAGAAAAATAAAAAGAAAAGAATATAAATAAATTCAACTTTTCCTCACTTAAATGGGGTAGCATAAACAGGCTTTTCCGGACCCCGTTTTTGTCCCCGTTAACTCGTCCATACGAGCTCCGAAAAATTCCCGAAAAATTTCCAAAAATTCCGAAAAATTCACTTATTAATTTTCGCCTATTTTCCGGTATTTTACAGATAAAATTAAATTTTGACAAGAATAATAACGTTAGTTAACTTTGGAATAATATTAAAGATAATTTTGGAATTTGAGTTTAAAATAATTTTGAATTTTAAGTTTTTAAAATAATTTTAAAATTTAAGTTTTAAAATAATTTTGAAATTTAAGTTTTTAAAATAATTTTGAAATTTAAGTTTTTAAAATAATTTTGAAATTTAAGTTTTAAAATAATTTTGAAATTTAAGTTTTTAAAACAATTTTGAAATTTAAGTTTAAAATAATTTTGAAATTTAAGTTTAAAATAATTTTGAAATTTAAGTTTTTAAAATAATTTTGAAATTTAAGTTTTTAAAATAATTTTGAAATTTAAGTTTTAAAATAATTTTGAAATTTAAGTTTTAAAATAATTTTGAAATTTAAGTTGAAATAATTTTGAAATTTAAGTTTTAAAATAATTTTGAAATTTAAGTTTTAAAATAATTTTGAAATTTAAGTTTTAAAAATAATTTTGAAATTTAAGTTTTTAAAATAATTTTGAAATTTAAGTTTGTAAAATAATTTTGAAATTTAAGTTTAAAATAATTTTGAAATTTAAGTTTTTAAATTAATTTTGAAATTTAAGTTTTTAAAATAATTTTGAAATTTAAGTTTTTAAAATAATTTTGAAATTTAAGTTTTTAAAATAATTTTGAAATTTAAGTTTAAAATAATTTTGAAATTTAAGTTTTAAAATAATTTTGAAATTAAGTTTTAAAATAATTTTGAAATTTAAGTTTTAAAATAATTTTGAAATTTAAGTTTTAAAATAATTTGAAATTTAAGTTTTAAAATAATTTTGAAATTTAAGTTTTAAAACAATCTTGAAATTTAAGCTTTTAAAATAATTTTGAAATCTAAGTTTTAAAATAATCTTGAAATTTAAGTTTTAAAACAATTTGAAATTTAAGCTCAAAATAATTTTGAAATTTAAGTTTTAAAACAATTTTGAAATCTAAAAAACAATTTGAAATTTAAGTTTTAAAATAATTTGAAATTTAAGCTTTAAAATAATTTGAAACCTTTTAAAATAATTTTGAAATTTAAGTTTAAAAATAATTTTGAAATTTAAGTTTAAAAATAATTTTGTAATTTAAGTTTTTTAAAAATAATTTTGAAATTTAAGTTTTTAAAATAATTTTGAAATTTAAGTTTAAAATAAATTTGAAATTTAAGTTTTAAAATAATTTTGAAATTTAAGTTTTTAAAATAATTTTGAAATTTAAGTTTAAAAATGATTTTGAAATTTAAGTTTAAAAATAATTTTGAAATTTAAGTTTTTAAAATAATTTTTAAATTTAAGTTTAAAATAATTTTGAAATTTAAGTTTAAAATAATTTTGAAATTTATGTTTTTAAAATAATTTTGAAATTTAAGTTTTTAAAATAATTTTGAAATTTAAGTTTTTAAAATAATTTTGAAATTTAAGTTTTTAAAATAATTTTGAAATTTAAGTTTTAAAATAATTTTGAAATTTAAGTTAAAATAATTTTTAGTTTGATTTTAATTACTTAGTCATCTCACCCGATCTAAATTCTCAATCAGGAAATCCTATAATTTTTGTGAAATGAATTGAGGTTCAATTTAAGGGTTTGGTTTAGTCTTGTGTTAGATTCAGGTTTAGCTTTGGGTTCAACAATTAAGCATTCTTTGGATAAACTTCTGGGCTATGGTGAGTCACAAGGAGCTCATTAAAGTAACCATGCCTTCGAGGTTTTCCAAATAGTCCTACCCATTGAACTTAATACTAAAACTTGGTCTAACTAGTTAGGATCCATTTAAGGGTAGCTTCGGTCAGTTCCACTTGGCCAAATGCACCAGGTCGAAGCCATATCTTCCTAGACATGCGATGCCCAAGTTTCCCTAACGTACTATCATCCAAAAATTTCACCAGTACTGTGGTTCAAGTTAAACTTATCCCGTTTTAATCTAACCTTAATTACCCTGCCGGGAAATCTATTCTTGTTTTACCCATTCCGGGTAAATTAGGTTCAGTTACCCTGTCGGGTAGTTCAGTTGGAGGTGCCAGCTAGTTTGGATCCTCCATCTATTTTTCATTTTCATAATTTCGACTTGTTGAATTTCGAATTTGTAATTTAATTTTGAATTTTGAATTTTGAATTTGTATTTTAATTTTGAATTTTTAATTTTGAATTTTGAATTTTGAATTTGTAATTTAATTTTGAATTTTTAATTTAATTTTGAATTTTGAATTTTGAATTTGTAATTTAATTTTGAATTTTTAATTTAATTTCGAATTTTAAATTTTGAATTTGTAATTTAATTTTGAATTTTTAATTTAATTTCAAATTTTAAATTTTGAATTTAATTTTGAATTTTGAATTTAATTTCATTTTGAATTTTTAATTTAATTTCGAATTTTGAATTAAGATCGTTTTCATTTTAGCTTTCCCTGGATCACGGCCTCGATATGGTCTGTCGAGGTAGTATATTTGATCCTTCGGAACCCAGTATTGGCCAAGTCCAATTTGATTGATCAATTTGGACTTGGGGACCCATGCTTGGACTGATTTACTACTTTGTTTGTTTATTAAGGATAAATAAGATTTATATTTCTTTTTACTTTTATATCCTAGCCCAGTTCTATTATAGACGGCTCCTTGTGTCCCAAGAATTAGATCCAAATTCTTGGAGCCCAGAGAGAACTTTTCTAAAGTAATTTTTAAATCTTTTAACTGATTTTTCAGATTTGAATTTTCTTTCTCAAGTTGTTGTACTTGAGTTGAATCTTCAGTTAAAGATTTTGAGTTAGTTACTCCTTTAAGAATGGTTACTTCTTTTAGAAGTGACTTAATTTTCAAATTTGACTTGGCTAATTTGCGAAGTAAATAATTGACTAAATTATTAAGCCTAGGAATACTTACAGCGAAGTCTGGCCCTTCGGAAATGGATGCGGATCCGTGGCTTTGCTCGGAGTCGGCTTCTGACTCGCTCTCGGATTCTCTGATCTGGTCCCGGGCCATCAATGCGAGTAAACTCGTTTGGTCGAGTTCGTCGTCTTCGTCCTCCGAAGAAGATTCGTCCCAGGTTGCCTTTAGGACTTTCTTTCTTCTTTGCTTCTTGGCTTCCTTTTGGTTGGGGCAGTTTGCCTTGATATGGCCCTTCTGGTTGCACCCGAAACATGTGACTTCGAATTTTACCTTTGATTGGGCCTCCTTAGATTGAACTGCCTTCTTCAGATCTTTCTTGTTGAAGCCCTTCTTCTTCTTGTAGAGTTTCTTTACAAGATTCACAAATTCGCTGGCCAGTTCATCTTCTGAATCTTCTGAATCGGGTTCGTCTTCTGATTCCGATTCAACTTTTCGCCGTCCTCTTGATTCCCGTGTTCGACTCATTCCTGCAACCAAAGCAATCCCTTTCTCAGATGGCTGTGCATTAGTTTGTTCATGGAGTTCAAATTCACTAAATAATTCGTCTAATTTTAAGGAGGACAAATCCTTAGAGACTTTGTAGGCATCTACCATTGATGCACATAATGTACTCCTAGGGAATGAGTTAAGGGCATACCTTATTATATCTCTATTTTCTACCTTCTGCCCGATTCCATGTAGAGAATTCAGGATATCTTGAATTCGGGCGTGCAAAGAGCTTGCCGTCTCGCCTTCCTGCATTTTCAAATTGAATAGTTTATTTAGTAACAAATCATGCTTACTTACCTTGGTTTCCGAGGTGCCTTCATGAAGTTCGATCAGTTTCTCCCATAGCTCTTTTGCGGAGGAGAATGGACCGACTCTGTTGAGCTCCTCTTTGGTAAGACCGCACTGAATGGTGCAGGTGGCTTTGGCGTCTGCTTCCACCTTCTTGATAAATGCTGGCTCCCAGTTCTCACAGGATGTAGGCTTACCGTCTGTATCAATTGGTAGTTGCAGTCCTATTTTGACGATCATCCAGGTGTCGAACTGGATCTTTAGATATATCTCCATTCGCCTCTTCCAATATCCGAAGTCTTCTCCGGAAAATAGTGGGGGACGAACGGTGTTATATCCTTCCTATTGGGCCATTTAGATCTACAGAAATAGAAACAACAAGATCTATTCCAAGACTGAGTCTTGGATTAGTAGTGCGGGTAGGGGAAAAAAAATGAGCCCAAGTGGTATTGACCAACTTTGAGCAACTCCGATTTGAAAAAGAATTAGAATATAGCTATGTGGCTAAATTCTAATTGACTCCGAACAAAACCACGAAAAAAAACTGTTTTGAATGGTGGTTGCACCAATTCAAAACAACTCCGCTCTGATACCAATTGTTGGATCGAGAAGCGCTAGAGGGGGTGAATAGCGCTCGTGGCTATTTGTTCGATTATCGGAAAACTATCGTAGTAATTAAAATGCAGTGGAATAAAATAAACACAAAGACACAAAGGGATTTACTTCGTTCGGAGCCTAAGGCGACTCCTACTCGAAGGCCCGCGATCCTTGATCGCTTCTGGTGGGCAACAACTATAAGCTCGATAAGAATTACATATTACAAAATGTAACAGCAATTAGAATAACTTTGTACCGACAACTTAAAGAAGAGAAAAACGAAGCTCTGGGTCATCGGTGTAAAATACCGGAAATAGGCGGATATGAATAAGGGAATTTTCCAGAATTTTTGGACATTTTCGGGAATTTTTCGGAGTTCGTACGGATGAGTTAACGGGGATCAAGATGGGGCCCGGAAAAGCCTGTTTAGGCTACCCAGTTTTAGTAAGGAAAAGTTTTATTTTTTCTTTTCCTTTTTACTTTTCTTTTTCTTTATATTTTTCTTTATTTTCCTTAATCCCTCCGTTTCTCTCCCTCGCGCACCCGAGCCTATCCCGACGCCGCCTCCTTTCTCCTCCTCTCTGCCCTAACCGCCGGCCGGCGGTTTCTCTCTTCCGAGCGCCGACTGCCGAAGCCCTAGCCGCCGGCGACTCTGCCACCGCCGATCTCCGGCCTGTGCCCTAGACTCAGCCCCGACGCCACTGCCGGTACCGGTTTCTCAGCGTCGGCCGCCGTCGCCGTGCCCTAGCACCGCCGCCGCAACAGCCGCCGCTGAGACCTCAATTCCTCTGCTGCCATCACAGCGCCACCGTGGACCATTCGGTGCCCTAGCCACCCGGTGCCGCCCGACCACCTTCTTCTCTTCTCCTCTCCTCTGCCGCCACCACAGAGCCGACGCCGCACGGAGCAGCATCGACGACGAGTTTCTTCTCTGCTGTGCTCGTGCCCTAGCTAGCCGCCGGCGCCTCCTTCCTTCCGAGCAGTGATCTTTAAGATCAGAGCTTGGATATTCTTCTTTGTTATAAATCAATCCTTCTTTGTGGTGGATCAACAAGCACAGCTACGAGATAGGTAAGGAAATTTAGGTATTTTTGGTTTGAGGCTCAGATTTACAGTGTTATGGGTGCTGCCCTAATTGATAGTATAGGGTATTTAATTGTTGTTGTGGATTTTATTTTGATCCTGGTAGTGTGGAGGATTTTTCAGCAGCAAACAACCTTTCACTGCAGTCATTGGGATTGTGAACTGAGGTAAGGTTTAGGGTTTTACTTTGATCATGTTGTTGATGATTGATTGATAGGATTAGGTAGTTTGGAATTGATCTAATGGTGGATTGGGGATTAGGTAACTAACCCTAATTTATCGTTAGACTTTATTTAGATAAGTTGATGATTATTATTTAGGGTTTTGCCCTAAATGGTTTTAAGGATTTATTTAGCAATTCATTCGAATTTTAGCTAAATAAAAATGTATTTATTGGATTAGAATTTAGTTTGGCTAATTGTGTATGATAGAATTAGCTAAACTAGACATTATGTTGGATACAGGACTTTGACACGAGACGAGTATCTCGACGTCGTGTTCGGACCGGATTGGACCATTTTGTCGGAGGCGGGTACTTTTGACTTATGTCATTTGATATGCTTAGTAATTAAATTAACATGTTGCATTAATTGTGTTTCTTATCTGTTTCGGTTAATCACTACCCAAATCTTACATGCTTGATTGATTGATGGGTTTTGCATCTCGGGTATATTTTACCTGTCTATACATGCTTATAGGGGTAGTGATATGTCATGCTTGACCATGTTCAGGACCTTGGTTTTTATACCTTCTGTGTACCTTGATTTGATATGATTCTTTGACCTAGGGTGCACATTTCTATATATATGGATTAGGTCAGGATGTTTATATGGTTATTGCCATGCATCATTTGCATGATTGCATGCTGTGCGATAGTCCGCTCCATTATTGCTGAGCACATCGCCAGTTACATGGATCTGCACACACCACCACTCATGGGTTAGTGGTCGGTTCAGCAGGGACTCTGTTAGGCACCGTTGGTCCGCTCATGGGTAGTGTGACACAACGTGTTATCCTGCAGGGATTCCTCCCGTCTTTGAGTACCGGGAGTTGAGAGCGCTCCCCCATCTATGATTTGGGGTAGGAGGATAGGTGTACTCGACAGATCCCGTCCACTCGGTCACTCATCGTGAGTAGTGACGACAGAGTGCACAGCTGTCACAACTACCCACTCCTCACGCTTGTATGAGATGATCGACCGCATCGTGGGTGACCAGGACGCATCATTGGCATCATATGCATGATGCATTTATTGTTTGTGTTTGTGGTTGTTGCATTCATATGCTGCATATTGTTTGGATACCTATGTTTGACATGCATACAGGATTCCTATACCACTCGGACTGTTTGACCTTATACTCAGGACCTGGTTAGTACAGCATTCTCCTGTTTACTTCAGATGCATATTTATATCTTTCTTATATCAGGAGACTGTACGCATGATTAGTGTTAGGTGTTATTTCTTTACTTTGCATATCAATTGTACCTGCTGAGTGTTGGACTCACCCCGCCTCCATTGTTGATATTTTCAGGTTGATGCTGTCAGGAGGGAGTTCCAGTCGCTAGTCCTCACTGCACATAGTGCTGGTCCTGCAGACCTCCAGGATATGTTTGGTTTTTCTTTGGTTTCTTTCTATTTTAGACTATTTGAACTTGTTATGTTCTGGATTTATTTGCTTATGGACATGTTATAGATTTTGTTATATTGATGGATTTGGATTTGGTTTTTATTCTACTACATGCCTGCCTGGATGGCAGAAGAGGTGAGTTCGTCGGTTTTGAGCTTTACGAGTGTAGTTGAGTAGGGTAGTTTTTGAGTCAGAGTATTATTACTGCGTGGTTGTGTTAGCCAGAGGCTGAATATATATATAAACTGCGTGGTGATTGATTTTTATTATTGTTATGATTCCAGCCGCATGTGGCTGAGTATTTAGTGCTTGTAGAAAATTTTTAATTGTCCGCCGTACAGGGGAGATGCTGCCGAAATTTTCTCGGACAGGGTCTCCTTTGGGGGCGTGACAGTCGGAATGTTGCAACAGCACTTCGGAATGACTTTGTTAGCAGCACGTTGAAGAAGGAAAGCTCAGAACTTGATTCATTGAGATGCTGGTCGAAACCCCCTTATAAAGGGTGTTCAAGGCGCCTTGAAGGTTGTTCAAGGCGCCTCCATGCTGCCTAGTCTTCCGCGTGGATCAGATCTGAACTGGTCGAACTTCATCCCTTGGAGGCGCCTTATACCCTACTCAAGGCGCCTTCCAAGGCGCCTTATACTCCCTTCAAGGCGCCTTCGATGAACTTTCGCAGCCAGCTCAGCTTTTGCACCCGAGGCGCCTCCAAGCTCCATGGAGGCGCCTTGGACATTGTTCATCCGAGACTTTAGGATGCTCCTTTGCACCTGCAAGATACGTTAGTCCCAAACAATATCCTGCAACACAAAGGTAGCACAATAAACATGATAAATGAAGTATAGACAGTCTCCGGACTGTCCGAGTCTAACTTCGGGTTTCCGATCGGAAACCCTAGGTCGACCCGACGCCTACTGTTCCCTCTACGGGGAACGCGTCCTCACCTACTCCACTCAGGAGATTTACCTGTTGCCAGTCGATCCTCCAGATCGACTGGACTTTTGCTCAGCACTCGATGCTTCCGGACTTTCTGCTGGACATCCGCTTCCCTAGCTAGTCCAGTCTTTCACCTGGTTCGCGACACCAGGACTTTCCACCTAGGGTTACCGCCCCTAGGACTTTTGCCTGAAGACATCGACCTACCAAGACTTTCCGCATAGGGTTACCACCCCCTATGACCTAGGGTTACCACTCCCTAGGGTTTTACCTTTTGCCTAACCGCAGCTAGGACTTTCCTAAAATTCTCAAGTAGACTTGTTAGACTACAAAACATCTTAACCTTGAATTCTTTGCCATTATCAAAACACGAGTTCAATCGTCGGATGCTTCCCGCACCAACACTACCAAGATGTATCAAGATTTAAAGAAACGCTTCTGGTGGTCTGGAATGAAAAGAGATATTGCAAGATATATCAGTACCTGCCTGACATGCCAACGAGTTAAAGCAGAACATCAGAGATCGGGCGGAGTTCTGCAGCCTATTCAGATTCCAGAATGGAAGTGGGAGGATATATCTATGGACTTCATAGTAGGACTACCCAGGACTACGAATGGATTCGATGCTATCTAGGTAATAATGGACAGATTGACCAAGTCCGCTCATTTTCTAGCTATCAAAACATCCTACTCCATAGAACAATTAGCGCAACTGTATGTTAAAGAGGTTATCAAATTGCATGGCGTCCCCAAAACCATAATTTCTAATAGAGATGGTCGCTTCACTTCACACTTCTGGGAGTGTGTTCAGAGAGCTCTTAGCACTAAGCTACGGCTTAGCATAGCATTTCATCCTCAAATAGATGGGAAAATAGAACGAGTAAATCAAATCCTGGTGGATATGCTACAGGCTTGTGCCTTAGATTTCAAAGGGAGCTGGTGTCGATACCTATGCTTAGCAGAATTTGCATATAATAACAGCTATCAAGCTACTATCAGAATGACACCCTATGAGGCCCTATATGGGAGGAGATGTAGATCTCCTATATGCTGGTACGAAGGCGGTGAAAAGAGAGAAATGGGACTCCAGACAGATCTTATCGAGGACACCACCAAAGCTATTCAGAACATTCGCCAGATGATAGAAACTGCTCAGAGCCGGCAGAAGAGCTATGCGGATGTGCGTCGTAGACCACTAGAATTTGATGTGGGGGATTTAGTGTTCCTCAAAGTAGCTCCTATAAAATGAGTAATGAGGTTTGGAAAGAAGGGAAAGTTGAGTCCATGTTATGTGGGGTCGTACTGGATCACCAAAAGGGTTGGCAAGGTAGCGTATGAGCTGGAACTACCTTAAGAAATGTCAGTCATTCATAATGTATTTCATGTCTCAATGCTGAAGAAACATGTTTCCGATGCGAATCAAAGGATTGAGCCATAGACGGTACAAGTTCGAGAGAACCTCAGTTATGAAAGTCGACCTATTCAGATAATAGATCGAGAAGTTAAGAAGTTGAGGAACAAAGAGATACCGTTAGTGAAAGTGTTGTGGCAAGGACAACAGTATGAAGAGCCAACTTGGGAATGTGAGGATGATATGAGACGGAAGTATCCACACTTGTTCTAAGTTCGAGGATGAATTTTTTATAAGGTATGGGGAATTGTAACACCCGTAAATTTTCTTTATTTTTACAAAGCGCAAAAAGAAATAGAAGAAGAGAAAAGAAATAAAAATATATACATAAATGGTCCGGGCTAGGATTTAAACCTCATACCTCTTGCTTGAAATTTGTTTAAGTAGTCATTAGGTGGTGGTAAAGCATCACATGAGCAATATGAAACAGTTCCTTATATGTGGATTATGTGCGAAGAGACGCTCCAATTTCCACTTAGTATAAAAGGGGTTGGATGAGATCAAAAACCTAATCTTCCGCCTCCTTTATCCTCTCTAGCCGAATCCTCTTCTCCCTCCCTTCAAGTTTCGGCCAAGGAAACCTAGGGCTCCAAGTCTTAAAGCTTTCAAAGGAGGGAATCTAAGGAGAGTTTCTCCCAAGGAGGTAGGACGCAAAAGGAGGGTGACTCGGAGATTAAGGCACACGAGGGAGGAGTTTGGGGTCTTCCTTACACCTTATAATCATAAGATCTAGCGAAAGGATGTAAGTACCTCTCACCTACAGTCTGAGTAGCTTCGTTAATATATGTTATGATATGTTTTAAACGTGTTGCATGTTAAAGGAGATAGATGCTATGAGATGTAAGATACCCTATAAAGTTTTGGGATTAAGAGCATGCTTAGATCATCTTGGTTTACTTCCCATTAAGTTTTGGGACTAAGAAGTATAATCAGTGCCTAAAGTGTTTCCCTATAAATATGAGGCAATTAAGCACACATAAGATGTTTGGTTAAATGCCAAGCAAGTGCAAGTATAAGAAATTAATAGTTAAAAGAAAGTATTTTACTTTAGAAAGACATGTACTGGACACAAGGTCCTTGGGTGGACTCCTAGATCGTCCCTAGGCTCCTAGACCACCTAGTAGTACCTTAATGGGTTTGAGATTAGCTACCTCGGATCTTATTAAGGATACAGGCAAAATAGTACAATGTAGGGCCCAAGCAAGTGAGTATTATTTTCACTATTATGTAATATAAAGTTTTTTAAACTTCATGGTTTGTCTTAATGGAAGTTTTCCTAAGTTGAGAATTTGAGTTACCTAGTACAACAGTGATAAACTCAATAATATGCCAAGATGTCTATTTTTATTTCGTTACTAGCATAATTTTTAGTTGATGGTTTGCATGATAAACTAGTTTGAAAATACATGTCATGTACATACTTCATAAGTACAATTTTAGTGTGAACTACTGGCAAAAGCATGTTTACAATGTTACATTTTTCTTTAAGTAGTCTAAAAAGCATATCCTCTGTTAGTGTATCGTTTTGTGAGTAGATGGTACTTACTAAGCATCCACTTATAGATTTGTATTTCTTGTACTGCATATAAAGGTAAAGGAAAGCTCGAGTAGGAGGAGGCAGCAGGAGCAGTGCTTGGGGGTGTATGTGTGTGTGGCGGAACAATGGAAAGAGATTAGAGAGTTTTTTACTATGGGGAACGCGTAGAACTTTAGTTTATTTTCTTCTCTCTGTTTTATATAAGATATTGGCACTAATCGGTTTAGAATGAAATTGACGGCTTGGCAGAATTTGAATGGCAAGTGAAAGTGAAAAAGAAAAGAACAAGCTTTTCCAGTTGCGAAGGGGGATCCTCCGCATGGCTCGTGGCACGACCGTGCGGGTTCGCACGGCCTTGCCCTTCATCCTCTCATTCAAGGTGACAAGGTTGTGTGATTCCACGTGGCCATTCCCTTCCTCCTCTCTGCCAAGGTGACACGGCCGTGGGATTCCACATGGTCGTGCCCTTCTTCCTCTCGACCGAGGTGACACGGCCGTGTGGAATCACACGGCCAAGCACCTCCTCCCTTCAGCTAATGCTACACGGCCGTGTGATTCCACATGGCCGTGTCTCTCCTTCTCTCGGCCGAAGTGACACGGTCATGTGGGTTCACACTGTCGTGCCCCTTTCATCCTCTACCAAGGGTCATGGTCGTGCGAGCCTCGCACAGTCGTCGCCCTATGTCAGTTGGGAGTGCAATAGCTATCAGGGCTACATGACCCAGGCTCACCAGAAGCTTCAGACTCTCTTCGGCCCTACGTGGCTGCAAGTCATGTCCTACCAGTCATAACATGTTAGAATAGATTTAAGGACTAAGCAGCATGTAACAGGTAAGAATGTCGAAAAAAAATTAGATGTACAAGGAAAGAGTAACGTTTGTCCTGTAGCTTAAGGGTATGAGTAAGGGCGGGCATTACAGTTTGGTATCAGAGCAAGTTCCATCCTTCCGTCACACACCTTAAGCATTGATCCTGCAGCTTCTAAGTAAGAAATTACCATTTTCATAACTTTATGCATTTAGTTTTGTTATAATTATTAAGAATGCTTGTTAGGATTTAGCATGCTTATACATGGAAGTACTAATAATAGTAGATAAGAATAATGATAGGCTGACGAAATATCTCACTGGTTGGTATATGGATATGTAGAATGGCTAAAGGACGACCGGCTAGACAGCCGAGAGTTAATGAACCTTAACCAGTGGAGAATGAGTTTGCACCCCAGCCCAATCTTCTAGAAGTAGTAGCTTAACTACAGAGACAATTGGCGGAGCAGCAGGTTATTGCCACCCTGACTGCTAATCAGTAAGCTCCTCCTATTATCCCACCGGAAGCCACTATAGTGACACCTACTACAATCGAAGTTCCATCAGTTACACCTGTACACCAGCAAAAGTAGTGAGGCAAGAAGCGTACCTTATCTAGTGGTAGAAACTGAAACCAGAGAATTTCTCTGGCGCCAATGAATCATGGGATGCCCAGGCATGGTTCAAAACCCTGGAGAGCATAATGGAGCTACTGGACTGGCTGGAGGTAGAAAAGATTATGTGTGTTTTCTTCTGCTTTACTGGTGACGTAAGAATGTGGTGGGAAAGGGTTAAGGCAAAACGAAAAGTGGATCAGATGACCTGGTCCGACTTCGAGACTGAGTTCTTCGAAGAGTTCTTCCATATGCGAGTCACGAATAAACATTATGACGAGTTCACGAAATTTCGACAACGAAATTTATCGGTGGACGAAGCCGTGAAGAAATTTAATAGACTAGCTCGCTTATGCCCCGAGCTGGTCAACATGGAACGATAAAGGGTGAGACTAATGCTTAAGATGTTAAGGGTAGAGATAGCTCTGAATGTAGCTGGCGGAATAAATAGATCACAGACTGCAGAAGATCTGATTAGTAGTGCCCTTGTCACGGAGCATTACCTGAACAGCATCAAGCAGCAAAAGCCAATACAGATTGAGAACAAAGGTCAAGGGAGTTCTGACACTCAGAAAACTCAGGGCCAAGGTTCAACCTGGAAGGGAAGCTCCAAGAGAAAGCAGTGGAGTAATAAGAAGGGAGGATCCGTAAGCAAGCAGCCTAAGTATGCCACGTGTTCCACGTATGGAAAGATGCATCCTGGAATCTGTCGCAAGGGCACTAGTGGTTGTTATACGTGTGGTCAAGAGGGGCATATAGCCAAGTATTGTCTGACCAAGAGCAACTTACCTCCAGTACAACTTGTTCAGTATGGAGGCAACCAGGTGCAGTTACACCAAATGTAGGCCATAGTAGAGGGTCCTCAAATTAGCTAGGGAAGATTGGAGGCTCCACCAAGTGCTACTAATGCTCGAGTCTTCTCTCTTACCAATACTAGAGGAGTCCTGTGGAGTAATGGAGACAAGATTAGGTCTGTCAAAAACACTACAATCCCTCTTCTCAAGCACCTTGATATCTACAGGAATGGTCTCATCAACACTTATGGTAATCGGTTGTCCATTTCTAAATTGCTGAAGGTTAGCAGCCATATGATTTCCAAAAGTTTCATAGCTTCATCAAGAGTCTTATCTGTAACACCCGTAAATTTCCTTTATTTTTACAAAGCGCAAAAAGAAATAGAAGAAGAGAAAAGAAATAAAAATATACACATAAATGGCTCGGGCTAAGATTTGAACCCAAGACCTCTTGCTTGAAATTTGTTTAAGTAGCCATTAGGTGGTGGTAAAGCATCACATGAGCAATATGAAATAATTCCTTATATGTGGATTATGTGCGAAGAGATGGTCCAATTTTCACTTAGTATAAAAGGGGTTGGATGAGATCAAAAACCTAATCTTCCGCCTCCTTTTTCCTCTCTAGCCGAATCCTCTTTTCCCTCCCTTCAAGTTTCAGCCAAGGAAACCTAGGGCTCCAAGTCTTAAATATTTCAAAGGAGGGAATCTAAGGGAGAGTTTCTCCCAAGGAGGTAGGACGCAAAAGGAGGGCGACTCGGAGATTAAGGCACACAAGGGAGGAGTTTGGGGTCTTCCTTGCACCTTATAATCGTAAGATCTAGCGAAAGGATGTAAGTACCTCTCACCTGCAGTACGAGTAGCTTCGTTAATACATGTTACGATATGTTTTAAACATGTTGCATGTTAAAGGAAATAGATGCTATGAGATGTAAGATACCTTGTAAAGTTTTGGGATTAAGAGCATGCTTAGATCATCTTGATTTGCTTCCCATTAAGTTTTGGGACTAAGAAGTATAATCAAGTGCTTAAAGTGATTCCCTATAAGTACGAGGCAATTAAGCACACATAAGGTGTTTGGTTAAATGCCAAGCAAGTGCAAGTACAAGAAATTAATAGTTAAAAGGAAGTATTTTACTTTAGAAAGACATGTACTGGACACAAGGTCCTTGGGTGGACTCCTAGATCGCCCCTAGGCTCCTAGACCGCCTAGTAGTACCCTAATGGGTATGGGATTAGTTACCTCGGATCTTATTAAGGATGTGCGCAAAATGGTGCAATACCGGGCCCAAGCAAGTGAGTATTATTTTCCCTATTATGTAATATAAAGTTTTTTAAACTTCATAGTTTGTCTTAGTGGAAGTTTTCCTAAGTTGAGAATTTGAGTTACGTAGTACAGCAGTGATAAACTCAATAATATGCCAAGATGCATGTTTTTATTTCGTTACTAGCATAATTTTTAGTTGATGGTTTGCATGATAAACTGGTTTGAAAATACATGTCATATACGTATTTCCGAAGTACGATTTTAGTGTGAACTACTGGAAAAAGCATGTTTATAGTGTTGCATTTTTCTTCAAGTAGTCTAAAAAGCATATCCTCTGTTAGTGTATCGTTTTATGAGTAGATGGTACTTACTAAGCATCCGCTTATAGATATGCATTTCCTTGTACTGCAGATAAAGGTAAATGAAAGCTCGAGTAGGAGGAGGCAGTAGGAGCAATGCTTGGGGGTGTATGTGTGTGTGGCGGAACAATGGAAAGAGATTAGAGAATTTGTTACTATGGGGAACGTGTAGAACTTTAGTTTGTTTTCTTCTCTCCGTTTTATATAAGATAATGACACTAATCGATTTTGAATGAAATTGACGGTTTGGCAGAATTCGAATGACAAGTGAAAGTGAAAAAGAGGAGAACAAGCTTTTTCGGTAGTGAAGGAGGATCCTCCGCACGACCCATGGCACGACCGTGGGGGTTCGCACGGCCTTGCCCTTCCTCCTCTCTGCCAAGGTGACACGACCGTGTGATTCCACACGGTTGTGCCCTTCCTCCTCTCGGCCAAGGTGACACAGTCGTGCAATTCCACACGCCTGTGCCCTTCTTCCTCTAGGCCAAGGTGACACGGCCGTGTGGAATCACACGGTCGGGCACCTCCTCCCTTTGGCCAATGCTACACGGTCGTGTGATTCCACACGGTTGTGTCTCTCCTTCTCTCAACCGAAGTGACACGGTCGTGTCGGTTCACTCGGTCATGCCCCTTTCATCCTCTACCAAGGGTCACAGCCGTGCGACCCTCGCATGGTCGTGCCCTGTGTCAGTTGGGAGTGCAATAACTGTTAGGGCTACACGACCCAGACTCACCAGAAGCTTCAGACTCCCTTCGACCTTACGTGGCTGCAAGTCATGTCCTACTAGTCATAACATGTTAGAATAGATTTAAGGACTAAGCAACATGTAACAGGTAAGAATGTCGAAAAAAAATTGGATGTACGAGGAAAGAGTAACATTTGTCTTGTAGCTTATGGGTATGAGTATGGGCGGGCGTTACATTATTAATTAAGGCCTCTCCACTAGCTTTATCCACCATGTACAAATCAAACGGCGATAACCCCGTCATAAAAATGTAGGACAAGCAACTGATCACTGATCTGGTGTTGAGGACAGCTAGAGCAAAGTTCCTTGAATCTCTTCCAATATTCATGCAATGTCTCCTCCTTAAATTGTTGAATACCACGAATCCTCTTCCGCATAGCTATATAATCATTTTGAACTCCCAGTGGGCTTTGATATGCTGGATATGACTCAGTAAACTGACTATGTGCAATCTTGTACCTGAAATGTGAATGATCCACCCCATTAGAATTATAGGTATTAGGAAATGACTCATACCTATTTTGCTACTCCATAGATGAGTAGTACTGATGTTCAGGCTGAAAGAACCGAGTCTGAGGCTGATAATACTGATAATATGGATCCATCGTCAAAGAAATTTCTTATTCTTACACTAAACACTAGCAAGTAAGACCAGAAGACACAAGAACACATAAGATCAAACACATGGATGTATGAACATTAAATCAATTGAAACATATTTTCTTTTCAGATTTTTATGTGAAAAGAAAAAAAAAATCCTAAGATTATCAAACACCGCTAACATTTCTCAGCAATGGAGCTAATTTTGATAAACCCTAATTTTGTCATTAAATGAGTATCAAAAGAATTAAGTAACCGAATTCATTCTACACTAATGTAGCATAAAGATGACTCGGGTTGTCTCCCAACGAATGTGACTAGTGCATGATATCTTAGGATGGATTTGTTATTGCTTGGTATTTTGAAGTTTAAATGGGGAGTTTGGGTTTTGGACTCTAAGACTAAGAAATGAAAAGCAATGCACGTGACAAGAACCTAACCTAGCTTAGACTACAATGGAAGAACATGAAAGACAACATGAAGAGAATAAAGCATTTAATGATCCTAAAGAATGAAACAAAAGAAACATATATCATTTAACAGAACCTAATCTGATCTAAACTAATTGCATCTATATGAAGAACAAGCATCAAAGAAACAATAAGCACTCAACTAACTAAAGCATTGCAAGAATTCAATGAACTTAAATGCAACAATCAGAGTAACACGAATGGTTGAGAAATTTTATCATGAAAGCATTCTCAAAACAGACCCGGATACATGAAATCCAGAACATGGGGATTCAAGTCAATTACAATTCAGCCAACAATGAATTTATACCAGAATTTAAACATGAACACAAGTAAGCAATCAAATACATCAAAGAAGTATCAAATTTCATAATGGAGCTTACAACCAAGCTAGGGCTTCTCCATGCTAAGATCAGATGAGATCAAACAGAATAACTCGGCGTTGATGATGATCGACAGAGCTTCAATCAGAGATGGGTGTGGAGCTTCAAGAAAGGAAGATCATCGGCCGAAAGACAAAGGAATCGACACAAACCACCGAATTCCTCCACCTTCGCTGCTTCTTCCTCGCTCGAAGTCATGGTAGAGTTGGCAAAGATAGAGTGAACAGTTAGATTTCAGAAGGTTGAAGTGGCATCACCGGTTGTTGATGGATGGATTCCAACCGGAGGAAGGGTCTCCCTTGACCTCACTTGCTTGTCGGTGGTGGAAGATCGGAAGGAGATCACAAGCACACGATTGTCCCCTATTTCTTGACGCGAGTACTGTTGGAATTAATGAATGAAGAATCAGCACTGTAGCTTCTCATTTGAACTTATCTTAGATCTGAATGGATGGTCCAGAATGCTTTGGATCTTGATTAACAGTTGAATCAATTCAGATCTGGATCAAAAGCTCTAGATCTTAATTGATGGTTGTGATCTACTTCCCCTTGGATTGGATGGATCAGATCCTTGAGGGATGACTCAGATCTCTCTTAATCTTGAATGAATGGTCCATATTACTTTAGAGCTTGATCTCTTCGATTAGCTCTAAATTTGAATATAAATCTGGTCTGATCCGATCGAGTCCTTGCCCCTTTGATGCCTACAAAGAATATATCCAAATATTAACATCAAATACAATAAATATAAAATAATTTGTAATTAAGTTCACAAATGAATACAACTTATGAAATGTGGTATAAACATTGAATTAACACATGAGAAGATTAAATGATATGCTTATATGAATCAAAATACCATGCCCAAATGATGGTTATCAATACTCAAACATATGCAATTTGATTTCTGTCATAGCTGAAATTAAGCTCTCTGCTCTGCAGTGCTAACACTGGTCAGAGGTATGGGGAGGTCATTCCTTAATGCATAGTATAATGTTGGGATTTTCGACCCGCGAAAATCGCTTTTTGCATCGCGGAAACCCCGAATCTCCCTAGCCAACGGATCCGTGCGAAGAATAAAATTTTTTGAAAAACTACGAGTACGAGTTTACCTAGATCTACACTTAGATCTACAAGGGAAAAAGGTTACACCTTTGAAGCGAAGCGCTTCGCGTTCCCGCTCATCCAAATGGTGCCGGATCTCGAAGTTGTCAACGTAGACAACTCTCTATATGTATCCACACAAACAACTCAATGGAGAGAGAGCCTTAGAGTGTGCTAGCACTCCAAAGGGTCTCGGCAATGGTAAAGGAGGAGAGGGAGAGGGAGAGCTTGAGGAAGAGGATGAAGTGAATGTGCCTTGAATGAAAAATTCATTCCATCCCCTCACAATAGTGGCCGGCCACTTTCAAAAAGTGTAACCCCCATGTCCACATTAAGTGCAATTAATGTGGAGCCATTAAAGTGAAGAATTGTAACCTCCATGAGGTGGCATCTCACTTAAGTAACCATGATGATGTGGAGCATCATCATTGGTCCACATCTTGCCAACTCACTAATGATGTGGCAAAAAGTCAAGTCAAACTTGACTTTTCCTCTTCCTCTCAAGTCAAGTCAAACTTGACTTAATCTCTCTCATGGTTGATCTAATTCAACCATTTAATTCAAGACAATTTAATATAATGAATCTAATTCATTTAATTAAATTGATTCAATGAGTCATAATCTAAATTAGACTCATTGAACACATGAATCAACTTGAGTCCAACTCAATTAGCCCAATTAGGATTACTCTTAATCCAATTTAATTCATCAAATGAATCTAATCCTCTTGGTTCATCATATGAACCTAATCTCCATCTAATTATCCTTAGTGTGTGACCCTATAAGTTCTTGTAACGTTGGCAATGCCCTAAACCCATTTAGGAGCATAAGTAATGAGCGGTATCTAGCAACACATCATTACCACCCAAGTTACAAGAATGTTGAGATCCAACATCACCTTGTAACTACTAATTGTGACTCCTCACAAAATATGACAAGTGTCCTTCTATCCTAGACATCTAGATTGATCAATGTGAGGCATAGACCGTGTCATCCTCTGATCAATCTAAATCCTGAACTCCAAGTAGACTCACTAAATCAAATGAGCTCAATATCTCATATTGACTCATTTGGGCATGGCCATGCACTTTGTGGTCTCACTCTATCAAGAATACCGATGTCTCTCCCATCATATAGGAGGGATAGATCCCATCTACATCACTCACATCCCTCCGCATAATTTGTTAGATACCCAGTAATCGCCTTTATAGTCCACCCAGTTACGGGTGACGTTTGACGAAACCAAAGTACATAACTCCTTATGTAGGGAACCATGGTGACTTCAGGTCTAAGGACTAGTAGTCATACTAATAGCCACATGAGAAAGTATATGACACTCATATAACGATCCATAATACTTTCTCATGGCGGGTCATTCAGTATACATTCTCTAATGTATACCCATGTGTCAACTTGATATCTCTATATCCATGACTTGTGAGATCAAGTCATCGAGTTGACCTACATACTAGTCTTATTGCATTAACATTATCCCTGAATGTTAATACTCGACTAGGAATGATTAAGAGCAGTGTTCCCTATATCATCTCACTATCGGTTCAACTAACCGATTGATATAGGTGAGAACCTTCTACTCAAGGACGTTATTATACTTAGTTTATTTGGCACCAATACAAGTAAGTATAATAACCAAAACAAATGTTTTTTAATTATATAGAATATGATACAACAAGTCCATAATACAATCATCAAATGATTGGCTCTAGGGCTCTAGCTAACAATATCCCACTAGCACTAGTGTCAATCAGTGTAGGCTCTAAGCCCCAATGACCTAGTGTGACCATCATGCTTCCTCTGTGCCAAAGCCTTGGTCAAAGGATCTGCGATGTTAGCCTCTGTGGGTACTCTACAAATCTTCACATCTCCTCTCTTGATAATCTCTCGAATGAAATGGAAGCGCCGTAGTATGTGTTTGGTCCACTGGTGTGAGCGAGGTTCCTTCGCCTGTGCTATAGCTCCATTGTTGTCACAATAGAGCTCAATGGGGTCAGCGATACTGGGAACCACCCCAAGTTCAGTGATGAATTTGCGGATCCAAACTGCCTCCTTTGTTGCCTCTGATGCAGCAATGTACTCGGCCTCTATCGTAGAATCAGCTACTGTGTCCTGCTTCGAACTCTTCCAGCTCACAGCACCACCATTAATGCAAAATACGAACCCTGACTGCGATCGATAATCATCCTGGTCGGTTTGGAAGCTAGCAGCACTGTAACCCTTTACGACTAGCTCATCATTGCCTCCATATATCAAGAAATATTCTTTAGTCCTTCTTAAGTACTTAAGAATATTCTTGACCGCTATCCAGTGACTTTCACCTGGATTTGATTGGTATCTACTCGTCATGCTTAAAGCATACGAGACATTAGGTTGAGTACATAGCATGGCGTACATGATAGATCCTATGGCTGAGGCATAAGGGATCTGATCCATGCGGTCTCTCTCCTCTCTAGAAGAGGGACCTTGAGTCTTCGAAAGACTCACGCCATGTGACATCGGCAGAAATCCCTTCTTGGAGTTTTGCATGGCAAACCGAAGGAGTACCTTGTCAATATATGTACTTTGACTTAGGCCAAGCAATCTCTTAGATCTATCTCTATAGATCTGTATCCCTAGAATGCGGGATGCTTCACCTAAGTCCTTCATTGAGAAACATGTCCCTAGCCAAGTCTTGACAGACTGTAGCAAAGGGATGTCTTTCCCAATGAGCAGTATGTCATTCACATACAATATGAGGAAGACAACTATGTCTCCTACAACCTTCTTGTAGACACAAGGTTCATCTTCATTCTTGATGAAACCAAACTATTTAATTGCATCATCGAATCGAAGATTCCAGCTCCGAGAAGCTTGCTTTAGTCCATAAATGGACCTATACAGCTTGCATACTCTGCTAGTATGCTTTGGATCTACAAAACCCTCAGGTTGTGTCATGTACACATCCTCGAGTAGGTTTCCATTTAGAAACGCGGTTTTGACATCCATCTACCAGATCTCGTAATCGTGGTAAGGTGCAATAGCAAGCATGATCTGAATGGACTTAAACATCGCTACTGGGGAAAAGGTTTCATCATAGTCAATATCATGAATCTGCTTGAAACCTTTAGCTACCAAGAGACGCTTATAGATAAGTCCATCCATGTCAGTCTTTCTCTTAAAGACCCACTTACACCATATGGGTTTTACCCCTTCAGGTGGATCAACCAAAGTCCATACTTGGTTGGTGTACATGGATTCCATTTCGGATCTCATGCCTTCTAGCCATTTCTCAGAATCTGGTCTCATCACAGCTTCCTGATAGGCGGTAGGCTCATCCTCTATGAACACAACGTTATCATGGTCAGACAAGAGAAATGAGTATCTCTCAGGCTGACGACGTACCCTATCAGACCTGCGAAGAGGTATGTCTACTTGAACTGGTTGTTGTTCCTCAACTCTTTGTGGAACAACATCATCCACAACACTTTGTGGTTCCAGTTCAACTTCCATCGAGGCTTCAGTGCTAGGATCTGCATCTTGAACTTCTTCAAGATTGAATGTACTCCCACTAGTCTTTCTAGAAACAAAGTCCCTTTCTAGAAAGACTCCAGTCTTTGCCACAACTATCTTGTGCTGACTGGGAATGTAGAAGTAATATCCCTTAGTTTCCTTGGGATATCCTATAAAGTAGCACTTGTCAGATTTGGGTCCTAATTTATCTGAGACTTGACGTCTAACGTAGGCCTCACATCCCCAAATCCTCATGAAAGACACTTGGGCATCTCTCCAAGTCCATATCCTATATGGTGTCTTTATCACGGCCTTGGATGGAACTCGGTTGAGTATAAAAGCTGTCGTGTCTAGAGCATAGCCCCAAAGGAATGTCGGAAGATCTGTGTGACTCATCATAGATCGTACCATATCTAATAGGGTACGATTCCTCATTTCGGATACACCATTCCACTGTGGTGTTCCAGGAGGAGTGAGTTGGGATAGAATCCCACACTCAGCTTGTAAAATACCGAAAATAGGCGAATATTAATAAGGGAATTTTTCGAAATTTTTCGGGAATTTTTCGGAGCTCGTACGGACGAGTTAACGGGAATAAAAATGGGACCCGGGAAAAGCCTGTTTAGGCTACCCATTTAAGTGAGGAAAAGATTTATTTATTTATTTCTTTTCCCTTTTTCTTATTTATGTTCTCTTCCTCCCCATTACTATGCGTGTCTGATTCTTCTTCTCCGCGCGCCCGACTCCTCCGAGCCCTAACTGCCGACCGCGGCGGTTTTCCTCCCTCCCTCGTGCTTAAGCGGAGAAGCCGACGCCTCCTCTGCCCGATTGCATCTGTTGATTCCCCATTTCTTCCTGTATTCCGACCGAGCAGAACCGCTCCTTCTCTGCCCTGGTGCCGGCGCCACCGCCGGCCACCCTGTGCCCTAGCGCCGATCACCCGCAGTGCCCTCCCTTCCTCTGCCCTCGTCACCTCCTCACCACCGAGATCCCTGAATCACTGCCGAGCCCCGATCTCCTCTGTGCTGAGCCCTCGCGACTTCACCGCAAGTCGACGCCACTACTGAGCTTGTGTCTCAATTTCCCTTCTACTTCACTCTCCTCTGCTGACACGAGCCACTTGTGGAGCGATCTCGACGTCGTAGCTGCGCCGGCACAATTTCTCCATCGACCGTGCCCTAGATCCTTTTAATTGACCTCCGGTAACCTCTATCTATGCCCTATGTCTCTTCTATTGACCGCCGGCAATTGCTATCTATGCCCTAATCCGATCCAGTGAGGTGGTTGGTCTTGGCCGAGACCAACAGTGCGGGAAGCCGACTATGACTGAAAGATAACTTGGTTCTGTACCCCTTGCACGGCTGAGCTGTTAGCTTGAGATCCATTGCCCTTCAAGTTTGGAGAAGAGGATAACCATCGATGATACTCTCCTCGTCAGTTCTGAAGTGGAGGGTTCTTTCTTCCTTGCAATCACATCTGGATCTCTTCACCAAGTAATGCTGGATCAGATTAAGGTAAGGTCTATTTAGTACTTAAACAATAGAGGATTTGTTCTGTTGCTATATTAGATTGATTCTTGGAAGGAATTGAATCTTTCCTAGGGTTGATTTCAACAGAACAATGTTTGGTTGAGAGATAGGCATTTGATCACTGTTCGCACATTAGGGTAAGTGTGTTTCTTCTGATCTGTTTTGTTAGGAATGGAACCCTAAGCTTTGGATTAGGGATAGTTAATTGTGATTAACTATTTAATTAGGGTTCTTGAAGGAAAATAATTTTGGTTTAACTATTTGAGCTATAATTAAACTTAGCTAAATTGTACGATTTATTACAGGACATTGATACGAGACGAGTATCTCGATTACCGGATTGGACCTTTCTTTTGGAGGCGGATACTTTTGACTTTATGTCTTTGATATGCATAGTAGTGAATTTAACAAGTAGCAATAATTATGTTCTCTTATTTGTTTCGGTTAATCACTACCCGATACCCGTTACATGATTGATTGATTGCTTGTTTTGCATCTCATGTATTCCTTACCTGCTTATACATGCTTGTAGGGGTAGTGATATACCATGCTTCACCATGTTCAGGACCTATGTTTTATACCTTCTGTGTACCTTTGATTTGATTCGTTGACCTATGGTGCACTTTTATATATATATGGATTAGTTCAAGATATTTTGTGGTTAGTGTCATGCACCATTTGCATGATTGCATGTTGTGCGATAGTCCGCTCCATTATTGTTGAGCACATCGCCAGTTACATGGATCTACACACACCACCACTCATGGGGTTAGTGGTCGATTCAGGTAGTGTGTGTTGCAGCAGGGACTTTATTTGGCTCCGTTGGTCCGCTCATGGGTAGCGTGATGCAACGTGTTAGCCGGCAGGGATTCCTCCCCGTCATCGTGTACCGGGAGTTGAGAGCATTGCGCTCCCCCATTTAGGATTTGGGGTAGGAGGATAGGTGTACTCCGACAGCATCCCGTCCACTCGGTCACTCATCAGGAGCAGTGACGATAGAGTGCACGGTTGTCACAGCCCTACCCACTCGGCCTCACTATTATGTGTGAGATGATCGATTGGTGTCAGGGGTGACCAGGACGCATCATTGGCATCATATGCATTATGCATTTATTGCTTGTGTTTGTGCTTGCTGCATTTATATGTTGTATATTGTTTGGACGCCTATGTTTGACATGCATACAGGATTTCTATGTCACTCAGACTGTTTGTCCTTATACCCAGGTCCTGGTTAGTACAGTTTTTCTCCTGTTTACTTCAGTTGCATTTCATCCTTTATATCAGGAGACTGTACGCATTATTAGTGCTAGATGTTATTTCCCTACTTTGCATATTAGTTGTACCTGCTAAGTGTTGGACTCACCCCGCCTCCATTGTTGTTATTTTTTCAGGCTGATGCTGTCAGGAGAGAGTTCCAGTTGCTGGTCCCCTACAGACCACGAGGATTTATTGACCCTTTTAGTTTTTCTTCTTATTTGACTATGTTTAGAATTGGTTTATTTTGATACTTGGATAATGTATGGATTGTATTTTTCGATGGATTTTTATTCGATATGTTTTACTACATACCTGCCTGGACGGCAGAAGAGGTGAGTTTGTCGGATTTGTGTTTTATGAGTGTAGTGGAGTAGGAAAAATCGGATTTGAGCTTTATGGGTGTAGTGGAGTAGGGTTGTTTTCGAGTCATCTTATTACTGCTCTATTTGTCTACTATTAAACTGCGTGGGTGATTGTTTATTTACTGTTATTATTCCAGCCGCATGTGGCTGAGGTATATGGATATGTAGAATGTTTCAGATTGTCCGCCGTACATGGGAGATACTGCCGAAATTTCTTCAGACAGGGACTCCTCCGGGGCGTGACAATTTAGTGGTATCAGAGCTTAAGTTTTACGATCCTTTGTTTTCGTATTTTTGATATTTGGGATAACCTGATACCAATTTATTTGGTATTAGAGTGCCAAGTTTGGCGATACTTGTTGTTTTTCTTGTTACGGATTTTTGAGATTTAACTGATACCAATTTATTGGTATCAGAGCGGGTTATGTCACCTGCTTTTGGTGTTCTGGATATTTGGGTTAGCCCAAGTTTGCGAGTCAAACTGGGCAATTATTTTGGATTGCACAGATTTTCCATTATTTATATGTTATGGATTTCCGTTTCGGATATATATGGATTTCCGGTGATTTTCATGTTCGGAATTTTGAGGTTAGAAGTTGGGGACTGGACAATGATGGAACATCTCCAGACAGCATATAGGTATGATGTTTAATTTTATAGTTTATAGCATGTATTAGCATTCTTTATTTAGTACCTGTCTGGTTGTTGTAACACATATTACATGTGATGGGTTAGCCATTGAGCATGGTTGACCTTAATAGATTATAGTCTCTGGTGATTTTTTATATCATACCATCAGTAGTTTTAGCTTCTGTTACTACTAGTAGGAGATGGAGGCACATACCAGCCTCTGCTATTGTTAGCTGGCTAATGGATGATACCTACATATTCCTGTTGACTTAGCCAGTAGAGTTTTTATACTCATATCTTTTGGATATTAGGGTAACCGATACGATAAAAAATTAGTCATTGGGGAGTTATCATGTTTGATCATTGTTGAGAATGGTTTAAGGTTGAGGGATATTGTGAGATCAGATATTGTGATGTGTTGAGTTCTAATGATTTATGAGAGTAAATGTTATGTGGTTGTCTGATGATCTATTACTAGATATTTATTTTGATGATCTATTAGTGGATAATTATTTTGATGATCTATTATTTGGGTTGTCGTTGATGGTGACATAGTGAGTGTCATGTATGATATTCACAGGTTTGATGATTATAGTTGGTGATCAGATATAGATCGGGTGCTAGAGAGTTTACGGTTGAGTGTGCCTATGAAATTTAATAAATCTAGTTAGTTGTGGTTAGTTAACAGGATGATAAAATTGATATTTGCTTCCTCTGATATTGGACTATGTGGATAAATAATGATTTGATGTTTTGAATGTTAACTTGCTCTCATGGGGAGTAGAGACTTATTCATCTGATATTATGTGGGCTGATATTTTTGAGGATAAAAATGAGAGTGTCTTGATGTTCTTGAATTCTGACTTTATCTTTTGGGTTGTACACATTTATACATATAATTATTATAGGTTTCTAGTAGATTATACCCGAGTGGTTAGACATACATGTTTGATTATTTATTGGAGGTATTTGTCAATTAAAACTATGTTGTGAAATGTGCACATATGTTTGAGTGTTTTATTGGATGTATCTTATCGATTTAATCTGAGTTGTGATATGTGCAGATGTGTTCGGTGTAATATTTGAGGTATCTTGTTTATTATATGATTGTTCTGAGAGTATACTCGTGTCGGTTATGATTTGTTGGAAGTATTACGTTGATTATACTCTTGGCATAGATGTATATATGTCATGTGAGTGTTGTTGAGGTGTATTGTTGATTATACCTATGTTGATATATGCACACGGGTTCGGTATGCATTGTTGGAGGTATCACGATGAATTATACCTATGTTGTGAGTATGTGTGGTGTGTATAAATTGGAGGATTATGTCGATCATACATATGTTGTGTGAGCAAGTGTGTCAGGTGTATTGTTGGTAGCAGCATGATAATTCTACTTATGTTGAATGCAGGATGTGGAGTGTCTGCATTATGTCATTTGTTGGATTACCCTGTCAACCCATATTCTTATCAGTAGGTGACTCACTACGATGTTGATAGATTTGATGATGAGTTTGATTTGATTGCTGGATTGTTATACCTTTGGCTGTCCACAGTGATATGTGGTTGAGTGATCTCATGCAGCCTCTAGTTGGATAGTTAGGTGCCTTGGACACTTAAGGATCGTTTGTGGTGGAGCGGAGCTCCCACATATTATTGTTGGTTTGTGATAGAGCATTGCTCTTACATATTTTGGATTGTTGTGGTGGAGCGTTGCTCCCACATATTACGGATTGTTTGTGGTAGAGCGTTGCTCCCACATATGTGGTATTTCTTGTGATGGAGCGTTGCTCTCACACTGGTAGATCTATTCTTTGGTGATTTGTATTGTTGGTGATTATATTTCAGACTTATTGTTAGGGATCTTATGGTTAGAAATGTCTATGATACGGACATTATGTGTCATGATTTTATCATTAGGGTTTGGGAAGCCTTAGATGTTTTCAGAGACCTGATGATTTTGGTATTTCTAGGATGTTTGGATCGGTTTCCATTGTCTTGAAGACGATGTTGTGATCTATTTCGGATCCACGGTGAGTCACGCACATCATCTTTGCATAGTTCTAGAGATGTTTCGATGGAAACGTCTAGATGTGAAGATCAGTAGTGCGTATTTTGATTGTCTTCTGTGAGATGTTTGAGACACACGGTCACCAGTAGGAGTATACCGTGGTTCCACAGGAGATCGAGGTTGTTACCGTTGGGAGTAGACGGAGTCTATAGAAGAGGCTCGCAACTTCCTTTGTGTGGCTCGATATTTTCGGAGATACGTTGAGGGTTTCTCTCGGATTGCTATGCCACTGACATACCTTACCAGGAAAGGCGTGAAGTTCACGTGGTCCGAGGATTGCGAGACTAGCTTTCAGGAGCTGAAGCGGAGACTAGTGTCGGCTTCAATTTTTAGTTTTTACCTTCTGGAGAGGATGGATTTGTCCTCTACATCGACGCGTATCTACAGGGTATGAGTGCTGTTTTAATGTAGCACGGTAGAGTATTCTCATATGCTTCTCGATAGTTGAAGGAGCATGAGAAGAAATACCCAGTTTATGATCTGGAATTGGCCGCTATTATTTTTGCCCTGAAGATTTGGCGGCATTACCTGTATGATAGTACATTGAGATTCTCACTGACCATCAGAGTCTCAAATATCTGTTCACTCAGAAAGAAATTTATCTTCGACAGAGGAAATGAATGGAGTTCTTGACGGATTATGATTGTACCATTAGCTATAACCCGGGAAGAGCTAATGTGGTTGCCGATGCGCTTAGCAGGAAGTCCGGAGGGACTTTAGCTTGCCACCGAGTTGTGGTCACAGACTTGATTTAAGGTTCCTCCGATTTGGGCTTTGAGGGGTAAGGACAGACAGAGCAGGGTACTCTGGTTACCATGGTTGCTCAGTCGTTGATCAGGACGAGGATACGAGAGCCCTAGGCTGCTGATCAGTATTTGCAGTTTATTTGTAGCCAGATAGCTTCCGGGCAGAAGACCGAGTTCACACGAGACGAGGAGGGTATTATATACTTTTGAGACAGATTATGCATACCTCAGTCTCATCCAGTCTTACAGGAGCTACTTCAGGAAGCTCATCGCTCTCGATTTGCGATCCACCTAGGCGGGACCCGCATGTATCGAGATTTGAGACGTTCCTACTGGTGGAACGGTATGAAGAAAGACATCGCGGAATTTGTAGCTAGATGTCTTGTATGTCAGCAGGTGAAGGCTGAGCACCAAAGACCTGCTGGTTTACTTCAGCGGATTCCTATTTCCGAGTGGAAATGAGAACATATTACTATAGACTTTGTGGTGGGTTTACCGAGGACACGACGAGGCCATGACACGATTTGGGTAATCGTTGATCGATTAACCAAATCCGCGCACTCGTTAACGATCCGAAAGACCTGCTGTTTTGCCGGGAGATCATCAGATCACGTGGTGTCCCGTTGACTATTATTTTGAATAGAGACCCCCGGTTCACGTCTCGTTTTTCTTTTTGACAGAGTCTGCAGCAGGCCTTGGGCACGCAGCTCTGTTTCAGTATAACTTTTCATCCGCAGACAGATGGACAATAGAGCGGACCATTTAGACTCTAGAGGACTTGTTGAGGTCTTGTGTATTGGATTTTAGGGGCAGTTGGGAGGACCATTTACATTAGAGAGTTCGTCTACAACCACGGTTTGTATTCGGCTATCCAAAGGCCACCGTTGAAGCGTTGTAAGGTAGGCCTTGTCGGACACCCACCCTCTGGATGAGGTTGGGGAGGGCCAGTTATTGGGACCTCATAGAGCCCAGCATGAGGCAGAGTTGGTCCGTACTATTAGACGGAGGATGGCAGAGGCGTAGGACCGCCTGAAGGGTTATCCAGACCGGAGTCGGAGAATCTTAGAGTTCTCTGCAGGCGACCATGTATTTCTGCGAGTTTCACCCACGAAAGGGGTGAAGAGATTTGGCCTCAGAGATAAGCTAGCTCCGCGGTACATTGGCCCTTTCGAGATCTTGGAGAGGATCGGAGCGATAGCTTACCGACTAGAACTACCACCGTCCTTGGTAGGCGTGTACGATGTGTTCTACGTATCTATGTTGAGGAGATACGTACCCGACCTGACGCATATGCTGACAGATATCTCAGTTCCAGTTCAGCCTGACGTCACCTATGAGGAGGTTCCGGTACGGATACTGGACCGGAAAGAGCGTCAGTTGCGGAACAAGACTATCCAGCTGGTTAAAGTCGGATGGCAGCATCATTCGGATAAGGAGGCTGCTTGGGAGCTCGAGGATACTATCTGAGCTCGATATCCCCATCTTTTCACTTGAGGAATGTGATTTAGTTTACCGTTCAGCATTTATACTCTTTACCTGTTGTTAGTACTTGCTGATGGTAGATAACGAAATTTGGGGACCAAATTTTTATTAGTGGGGGAGAATATAAAATACCAAAAATAGGCGAATATTAATAAGGGAATTTTCCGAAATTTTTGAAAATTTTTCAGGAATTTTTCGGAGCTCGTACGGATAAATTAACGGGGATAAAAATGGGACCCGGGAAAAACCTGTTTAGGCTACTCATTTAAGTGAGGAAAAGATTTATTTATTTATTTCTTTTCCCTTTTTCTTATTTATGTTCTTTTCCTCCCTATTACTGTGCGTGCCTGATTCTTCTTCTCCGCGCGCCCGACTCCTCCGAGCCCTAACTGCCGGCCGTGGCGGTTTTCCTCCCTCCCTCGTGCTTAAGCGGAGAAGCCGACGCCTCCTCTGCCCGATTGCTTCTGTTGATTCCCTATTTCTTCCTGTATTCCGACTGAGCAGAGCCGCTCTTTCTCTGCCCTGGTGCCGGCGCCACCGCCGGCCACCCTGTGCCCTAGCGCCGATCACCCGCAGTGCCCTCCCTTCCTCTGCCCTCATCACCTCCTCACCACCGAGATCCCTGAATCACTGCCGAGCCCCGATCTCCTCTGTGCTGAGCCCTCGCGACTTCACCGCAAGTCGACGCCGCTGCTGAGCTTGTGTCTCGATTTCCCTTCTACTTCACTCTCCTCTGCTAACACGAGCCACTTGTGGAGCGATCTCGACGTCGTAGCTGCGCCGGCACAATTTCTCCATCGATCATGCCCTAGATCCTTTCAATTGACCTCCGGTAACCTCTATTTGTGCCCTATGTCTCTTCTATTGACCGCCGGCAATTGCTATCTATGCCCTAATCCGATCTAGTGAGGTGGTTGGTCTTGGCCGAGACCAACAGTGCGGGAAGCCGACTACGACTGAAAGATAACTTGGTTCTGTACCCCTTGCACGGCTGAGCTGTTAGCTTGAGATCCATTGCCCTTCAAGTTTGGAGAAGAGGATAACCATCGATGATACTCTCCTCGTCAGTTCTGAAGTGGAGGGTTCTTTCTTCCTTACAATCACATCTGGATCTCTTCACCAAGTAATGCTGGATCAGATTAAGGTAAGGTATGTTTAGTACTTAAACAATAGAGGATTTGTTCTGTTGCTATATTAGATTGATTCTTGGAAGGAATTGAATCTTTCCTAGGGTTGATTTCAACAGAACAATGTTTGGTTGAGAGATAGGCATTTGATCACTGTTCGCACATTAGGGTAAATGTGTTTCTTCTGATCTGTTTTGTTAGGAATTGAACCCTAAGCTTTGGATTAGGGATAGTTAATTGTGATTAACTATTTAATTAGGGTTCTTGAAGGAAAATAGTTTTGGTTTAACTATTTGAGTTATAATTAAACTTAGCTAAATTGTACAATTTATTACAGGACATTGATACGAGACGAGTATCTCGATTACTGGATTGGACCTTTCTTTTGGAGGCAGGTATTTTTGACTTTATGTCTTTGATATGCATAGTAGTGAATTTAACAAGTAGCAATAATTATGTTCTCTTATTTGTTTCGGTTAATCACTACCCGATACCCGTTACATGATTGATTGATTGATTGTTTTGCATCTCATGTATTCCTTACCTGCTTATACATGCTTATAGGGGTAGTGATATACCATGCTTCACCATGTTCAAGACCTAGGTTTTATACCTTCTGTGTACCTTTGATTTGATTCGTTGACCTATGGTGCACTTTTATATATATATGGATTAGTTCAAGATATTTTGTGATTAGTGTCATGCACCATTTGCATGATTGCATGCTGTGCGATAGTCCGCTCCATTATTGTTGAGCACATCGCCAGTTACATGGATCTACACACACCACCACTCATGGGTTAGTGGTCGATTCAGACAGTGTGTGTTGCAGCAAGGACTTTGTTTGGCTCCGTTGGTCCGCTCATGGGTAGCGTGATGCAATGTGTTAGCCGGCAGGGATTCCTCCCCGTCATCGTGTACCGGGAGTTGAGAGCATTGCGCTCCCCCATTTATGATTTGGGGTAGGAGGATAGGTATACTCCGACAGCATCCCGTCCACTCGGTCACTCATCAGGAGCAGTGACGACAGAGTGCACGGTTGTCACAGCCCTACCCACTCGGCCTCACTATTGTGTGTGAGATGATCGACTGGTGTCAGGGGTGACCAGGACGCATCATTGGCATCATATGCATGATGCATTTATTGCTTGTGTTTGTGCTTGCTGCATTTATATGTTGTATATTGTTTGGACGCCTATGTTTGACATGCATACAAGATTTCTATGCCACTCGGACTGTTTGTCCTTATACCCAGGTCCTGGTTAGTACAGTTTTTCTCCTGTTTACTTCAGTTGCATTTCATCCTTTATATCAGGAGACTGTACGCATGATTAGTGCTAGATGTTATTTCCTTACTTTGCATATCAGTTGTACCTGCTGAGTGTTGGACTCACCCCGCCTCCATTGTTGTTGTTTTTCAGGTTGATGCTATCAGGAGAGAGTTCCAGTTGTTGGTCCCCTACAGACCACGAGGATTTATTGACCCTTTTAGTTTTTTTCTTCTTATTTGACTATGTTTAGAATTGGTTTATTTTGATACTTGGATAATGTATGGATTGTATTTGTCGATGGATTTTTATTCGATATGTTTTACTACATACCTACCTGGATGGCAGAAGAGGTGAGTTTGTCGGATTTGTGTTTTATGAGTGTAGTGGAGTAGGAAAAATCAGATTTGAGCTTTATGGGTGTAGTAGAGTAGGGTTGTTTTCGAGCCATCTTATTACTGCTCTGTTTGTCTACTATTAAACTGCGTGGGTGATTGTTTATTTACTGTTATTATTCCAGCCGCATGTGACTGAGGTATATGGATATGTAGAATGTTTCAGATTGTCCGCCGTACAGGGGAGATGCTGCCGAAATTTCTTCGGACAGAGACTCCTCCGGGGCGTGACACAGCTAGATAGTCATGAAACTCATGACTAAGGTATTCTCCACCTCGATCTGATCGAAATATCTTAATACTCTTGCCAAGCTGGTTCTGTACTTCATTCTTGAATTCTTTAAACTTTTCAAAGGATTCAGATTTATGTGTCATCAAGTACACATAACCATATCTACTGAAGTCATCAGTAAATGTGATGAAGTACCTATAACCGCCTCTAGCAGCGACATTGAAAGGGCTACATACATCACTATGTATAAGTCATAACAAATCAGTCGCTCTTTCGCTGTGCCCACTAAAAGGAGTCTTGGTCATCTTGCCTAGTAGGCATGACTCGCACATCTCATAAGATTCAAAATCAAATGAGTCCAGCAAACCATCCTTATGGAGCTGGGATAAGCGCTTGTCATTTATATGACCTAAGCGACAGGGCCAGAGATAGGTTTGGTTCAGGTCATTTGACTTGAACCTCTTGGTATTTATGTTATAGATAGGGCTTTCAAGGTCTAGAATATAGAGTCCGTTTATCAGAGGTGCACTACAATAGAACATATCGTTTAAATAGACGGAACAACATTTGTTCTTTATTGTAAATGAGAAACCTTTCTTGTCCAAACAAGAAACTGATATAATGTTCTTAGTTAATGCAGGCACATAACAACAATCGACTAACTCTAGTACAAGCCCAGAGGGCAGAGATAGAGAGTAAGTCCCTACAGTAACAACTCTTGCTTCATTGCCTACTCGTAGGTCCACCTCGCCCTTTGTCAATGCCCGCTATTTCTCCTGCACATTAGTACAAATGTGAGAAGCACATCCAGTATCTAATACCCATGATGTAGAAATAGATAGATTGACTTCTATAACATATATACCTGAAGTGGAAGTCTCACTTCGCTTCTTCTTAAGATCCTCCAAGTATACTTTGCAGTTCCTCTTCCAGTGCCCGGTCTGATCGCAGTGGAAGCAAGTAGCATCCTTGGCGACCCCTCCTTTAGGCTTCAGTGTCTTGCCTTTGCCCTTGGCTTGGGACTTTCCCTTGCCTTTGGGTTTGCCCTTGCCCTTATGTTTCTGAACCATCAGAACAGTGTTGGGCTTAGCCTTCTTAAGGTTCAGCTCAACAGTTCTCAACATGCTAAGCAGCTCGGGCAGTAGCTTGTCAATCTCATTCATGTTGTAGTTTAGAACTAACTGACTATAGCTATCCGGCAAGGATTGCAAGATCAGGTCAGTGGCCAGCTCTTGGCCAAGTGGGAACCCCAACCTTTGTAGGTTCTCTATGTACCCAATCATTTTGAGTACATATGGGCCTACAGGAGCCCCGTCTGACATCTTGCACTGAAACAGTGCCCTTGAGATCTCAAATCTCTCATGCCTCGCTTGGCCTTGATACAGTTAACGAAGATGTTCAACCCTATCGTAAGCGCCTATTAACTCATGTTGCTTCTGAAGCTCAGAGTTCATGGTCGCGAGCATTAGACAAGACACATCTAATGCGTCATCTTGATGCTTCTTGAAAGCATCTCGGTCAGCTCGCGGGGCAGTGGCAAGAGGAGCCTCCGGAATGGGCTGCTCCAGAACGTACAGTTTACATTCTTGGGTGAGAACTATTCTCAAGTTCCTGTACCAGTCTAGAAAATTTGCTCCGTTGAGCTTGTCCTTCTCAAGAACAGATCGCGGGGAGAAAGTGTTCGTATTTGACGTCATGGTTATCTACAACAGAAAAATGCAGAAAATAAATATCATATTCTTTAAATCATTTAATTAGGCCTTTAACTAAATGATGCTCCCACTGAATTCTATAATTCATGTGGGACAAGATCCATATCATACTAACCCTTGAGTTAGCTTTGGCTAATACACCCAAGACTTAGTATGATCGGTAGGTAACTAATTATCAATTACATCTCTATGCAACTCTTGTTTATAGGATCAAAATCCGTATTTATATTAAAACTCGAGTTAGCTTTGGCTAATACGCCCAAGAGTTAATATAAACGTGATTTTGACCTATCTACCAACCATTGGATAATGCCTATAGTTAAACTCGATCTAATTGAGTTAACTAGTTACTCAATCTAATTGAGTTGTACTCACCCATGCGTTGATAGGCGGGACCAAGATTGTCCCTCCGTACCATACCAAGATAGTATGTGTTGCTCTGCTTTGGCATATTCAATAACAACATGCGATCGAGGTAGTGGTAGGTATCACGGCATGGTAGACATTACGAGTTGTCGCGATTTAGATCTAATCTAAACGATGATGCGTATCATATACTCGATAGATCTAATTTAATCGAAGGGTGCATCATGTGCACGACATAGATCAAATCTAATCGTTAGGCACTAATTAATTACTTAATTAACTAGCATGCATCACATGTTGGTTGCTACTCGGAAAACCTAGAGGTTCCACTGTACAAAAATTTTGTACAAAGGTCTGAACCTTTATCCTAGATACCATGTGTTCTTTTAAATTAAATTTTGAATCGCCTGCGGAACTTAACACGTTTGATCCAAAACTTAATATATTTGTTCTTTTAGGTTTTGACTTGGATCTCCTGCGGAACTTAACACGTTCGACCCAAATCACCTTAAGTTATTAATTCCATTAAATATTAATTTCCATAATTGGTTCCCAGTACTGACGTGGCGAGGCACATGGCCTTCTTGGATATGGGAGCAACCACCACCGACTAGACAAAACCTTTTATAGAAATCTAATATTTAATTTCCTAAAATAACTTTAGGTTAACCGAAAAGAACAATCAAATCACAAGGAAAAATAAAACAAAAAAAACACAACTTCGAAAAACATATTCGAAATACTAGAACATAAGTCTCTTGTATTTGGTATTATTTCCATAAATAACTAGTATGATGCGGAAAAGGAAAAACTACTAGTTATACCTTCTAGAAAGACCTCTTGATCTTCTACCGTATTCCTCTTCTAACCTCGGACGTTGTGTGGGCAACGATCTTCCGAGATGAGAAACCATCAACCACCTTCTTCTCCTCCTAGCTAGGTTCGGCCACAACAAGGAAGCTTCACCAAGGAAGAAGATCAAAACACCAACCAAGCTCCAAGAGATGCTAGCTTTCTCTCCTTCTTCTTCTTCTTCTCCAAGTAGTATCCGGCCTCCATAAAAACTCCAAGCAATAGGGATGTTTCGGCCACCACAAGAGGAAGAGAGGGAGAGGATGATGATGGCCAGCCACAACAAGGAACAAAAGAGGGAGAGAAATAATAGAGATTGTTGTCTCTCATGAAGGCACCCCCACCCCTTCTTTTATATTCCTTGGCCTAGGCAAATTAGGAAATTTAATTACAATAAAATTTCCTTAATTTCCTTGACATGATTTAATTGAGAAAAATAAAATAAAATTTCCAATTAAAACAATATTGGTCGGCCACATCAAAAGAAATAAATTAGACAAGTTTTAATCAACAAATTAAAACTTCCTAATTTGTTTCCGGAAATTTTAAAAATAAAATTTCCCTTCAAAAATCTCTTCATGGTTGATAAAAAGAAATTTCTATAATTTTAATTTAACAATATGTGAATAATTTTTAAAGAGAAAATAAAATATCTCACCAATCTACAAATAAGGAAAGACATCTAATCTCTTTCTTTAATCTTTTGTAGATCTTTTACAAGAGAGATATTTTAATTTTAATTCTCTTTAATAAATTATATCTTCCACATAACAAAAATTAAAATTAAAATCTTTTTTAATTTAATATGGCCGGCCCCTCTAGCTTGGGTTCAAGCTAGGGCCGGGCCGGCCCTAGCTTGAACCCAAGCTAGCTTGGCCGACCCCTATTAGGTGGGTATAGAAAGTGGGTATAGGTGGGTATAGTACTCTATAAATAAGAGGCTACGATAGGAACCGAGAGGAGGAATTGGTTTTGGTCTCCCGATAAAATTAAACATCCCGTGTTCGCCCCGAACACACAACTTAATTTTATCAATAATAATTCATTCCACTAGAGAACTATTATTGAACTACCGCACCAATCCCAAATTACATTTTTGGGCTCCTTCTTATTATGAGTGTATCAATCTCCCTGTGTTTAAGATGTCGAATGTCCACTAATTAAGTGAGTTACTGACAACTCATTTAATCAATATCTTAATCCAAGAATAGTACCACTCAACCTTATCGTCATATCGGACTAAGTCCACCTGCAGGGTTTAACATGACAATCTTTATGAGCTCATCTTGGGGACATTATCAACCTAGATTACTAGGACACAGTTTCCTTCTATAATCAACAACACACACTATAAGTAATATCATTTCTCAACTTATCGAGCTTATTGATTCATCGAACTAAATCTCACCCATTGATAAATTAAAGAAATAAATATCAAATATATGTGCTTGTTATTATATTAGGATTAAGAGCACACACTTCCATAATAACTGAGGTATTTGTTCCTTTATAAAGTCAGTATAAAAGAAACGACCTCAAATGGTCCTACTCAATACACTCTAAGTGTACTAGTGTAATTATATAGTCAAGATAAACTAATTCCTAATTACACTATGACCTTCCAATGGTTTGTTCCTTTCCATTTTGGTCATGAGCTACTGTTTATAATTTATAAGGTATTGATAACATCATCTTCTGTATGTGACACCACATACTATGTTATCTACAATATAAATTAATTGAACAACTACAACAAATGTAGATGATTTGACCAAATGTGATTCTTTATTCGAAATAAATGTTTACAAAAGCTTAGACTTTCAGTATACACTCTAACAATCTCCCACTTATACTAATGACTAAGCTGTCATATCTTCTACCATACATCTGATTCCCATTCCCTCCACATGCCGATCGAAAGCTTTCGCCGGAAGGGCCTTAGTGAAAGGATCTACCAGGTTATCCGCTGATGCAATCTTGGCGATGACAACTTCTCCTCGCTTCACGATATCTCGTATCAGGTGGTACTTGCGCTCTATATGTTTACTTGCCTTATGAGCTCGTGGTTCCTTTGAGTTTGCAACTGCACCGCTATTATCACAATAAATTGTGATGATTTTGGGCAAACCAGGAATCACATCTAAGTCCATTAGAAAGTTCCTGAGCCATACTGCTTCTTTAGCTGCCTCAGAGGCTGCTACATACTCTGCTTCCATGGTTGAGTCCGAAACGCATTTCTGCTTAACACTCCTCCATGAAATGGCTCCACCTCCTAAAGTAAACACATAGCCTGATGTAGACTTATTGTTGTCCCTATCTGATTGGAAATCCGTGTAACCACAGGGAGCAAATCGTCTGGCTGGTAAACTAGCATATAATCTCTAGTCCTTCTCGTGTACTTTAATATGCTTTACCGCAGTCCAATGTCCTTGTCCATGGTTACTCTGATATCTGCTGACCATGCCCACGGTAAAACAAATATCAGGTCTCGTACATAGCATTGCATACATAAGGCTTCCTACAGTCGAGGCATAAGGAACTGGTTTTATGTCTTCTATCTCCTTTGATGTCTTAGGAGACATCTCTTTAGATAGAGCTATTCCATGCCTAAAAGGTAAGAAACCTTTCTTGGAATCCTGCATGCTAAAACGAGCAAGGATTGTATCTATATATGAAGCTTGGGACAGACACAACATTCTTTTCTTACGATCCCTTATTACTTTGATCCCAAGAATGTGTGCACACTCTCCTAAGTCCTTCATATCAAATTGTTTGGACAATCATACCCTTACGTCTGATAATACCTTGACATTGTTGCCAATTAACAAAATATCATCTACGTATAGTACAAGAAATACTACCACGTTTCCGTTACACTTCTTATATACACAAGACTCATCCGGACTTTGAATAAATCCATATGACTGGATTACTTCATTATACCGGATGTTCCAAGATCTTGAAGCTTGCTTTAGTCCATACATGGACCGATTGAGCTTGCACACTAAATGCTCTTTGCCTTTTTCAATGAACCCTTCTGGTTGCTTCATATGGATGTTCTCTTCAAGACTTCCATTAAGGAAAGCTGTCTTGACATCCATTTGCCAAATCTCATAATTCATATGAGCAGCAATGGATAAGAGTATCCGGATAGACTTAAGCATGGCTACCGGTGAAAAGGTTTCCTCATAATCAATTCCCTCTTTCTGAGTGTACCCTTTCGCAACAAGCCTAGCTTTGAAAGTTTCTACCTTCCCGTCTGTCCCTCTTTTCCTTTTGTAGATCCACTTACATCCAACGGCTTTTACACCATCAGGTGGTTCTACAAGCTCCCAGACCTTATTAGAGTACATAGACTCTATTTCAGAATTCATCGTCTTTTGCCAAGATGCTGCATCTATATCTTGGAGTGCTTCGTCATATGTCCGGGGATCAGGTTCATATTTACCCGTGATCAAGTCCGAAGACTCTCCTAAAAACATGAATCTCTCAGGCTGCCTCACAACTCTCCCACTACGACGAAGCACTGTCTGTGGTTGTGTATCATGTGTGACACGTGTTGCAGTCTCTTGTGATACTTCATCTTGTACTGTTGGTACTAAAGTAGACGTGTCCTCTCTTAGTTCTTCTAAAACAACTTTACTACTGGGCTTGTGATCCATTATATAGTCTTCTTCTAAAAACTAGGCATTGGTGCTAACAATGACCTTCTGGTCTTTAGGGCTATAAAATAAATCACCTTTCGTTCCTTTGGGATATCCTACAAACACACGAACTTCTGTACGGGATTCTAACTTATCAGCATCTGGTTTCAGCACATGTGCTGGACTACCCCAAATCCGAATATGTCTTAGACTGAGTTTTCGCCCATTCCACAATTCTATGGGAGTAGAAGAAACTGATTTAGAAGGTACTAAGTTTAGAACATACACTGCTGTTTCCAGAGCATATCCCCAAAACGAATTTGGTAATTCTGAATAACTCATCATCGATCTAACCATCTCCATAAGAGTCATATTCCTTCGTTCTGCTACACCATTCCAGGTGCAGACAATTGGGATTGAATCCCGGCCTTTGATAAGTAATTCCTAAACCCTCCTAAGAGGTATTCGCCACCACGATCAGATCGTAGTGTCTTGATACTTTTACTTAATCGTTTCTCCACATCAGCCTTGTATTCTTTGAACTTATCAAAACACTCAGACTTGCGGCGAATTAGGTAAATATATCTGTATCTTGAATAATCATCTATAAAAGAGACAAAATATTCAAAACCTCCTCTTGCCTGGACAGACATAGGACCACACAAATCAGAATGAACCAATTCCAATACTTCTTTAGCTCTATACCCCTTGGCCTTGAACGGCCTCTTGGTCATTTTTCCTTCCAAGCAAGATTCACAAGTTGGAAAATTTTCCAACTCTACCGAACTTAAAAGTCCATCAGCTATAAGCCTCTGAATCCTACTTAAGTTAATATGACCAAGCCTTAGATGCCAAAGATATGCTTGGTTTATTTCTGAAAGTTCTTTTCTCTTATTAGAGTTAGAAGATGAGTTATAAATTTCCATGTTTTGCTTTGTGGAAGAAATTGGATTTAAAGTATACAAATTGCCAACTAATGCACCAGAACATATAATCACTTTATTTCTTTTAATAACTACATCGTTACTGAAAGAAACCGAATATCCATCTAAAAACAGTTTAGAAACTGAAATTAAATTCTTTCTAAAACTGGGTACATAAAGACAATTTCTTAAAACCAAATTTCTATTTCTACTAAAAGATAAGTAGATGTCTCCCACTGCAACAGCTGCCACCTTAGTAGCATTGCCCATGTAGACGATAATTTCTCCTTCAGATAGTTTCCTGGAACCCCTGCAAGGAATTGCAGACATGATCAATGGCTCCGTATCTACACACCAGGTGCTGGTAGATAACACCGCTAAACATGTTTCAACAACTAGAGCATGAGATATACCTTTGTTTTGGTTCCTACGAGGACAGTCCGCCTTCCAATGTCCTGCCTGCTTGCAGATGAAGCACTTGCCCTTCGGCTTCTTCACTCCAGCTTTAAATCGCGTACTCTGAGACTTATTCAATTTCTTTGCTGAACCTACTTGTTTCTTCTTCTTCTTTCCTCTCGGTTTAGAAGTAGAACCATTTTCAGCATAGTGAATTTGAGAATTAATCCTTCTGCTGCTTGAAGTTCTGTCAGTAGTTCCGCTAATGAATAAATCCTCTTATTCATATTATAGTTCAGGTGAAACTGCTCAAAACTTCTCGGTAGCGTTTGGAGGATCATATCGATCTGGGTTTCCCCATCAATTTCTCCTCCAAGGATCTGTATTTCGTTCAGATAAGTCATCATCTTTAGGATATGATCCCTTACAGGAGTACCCTCTTGCATGGTGACTGTCATTATCTTTCTCATGGCTTCTTGCCTAGAAGCCCTATCCTGATGACCAAAGAGTTCCTTGAGATTGTTCATAATATCATAAGCTGTTGGTAAATCTTGATGCTGATGTTGCAATACATTTGACATTAAAGCCAAAATGTAACACCGCGCCATCTCATCTGCTTTTACCCATTTCTTATGATATTCAATCTCCTCTTGGGTAGATTCACCAGTAGGTGCTTCAGGGCAAGGCTCAGTCAGTACAAATTTATAGCTTTCAGCAGTAAGAACAATGTCCAGGTTCCTTTTCCAATCTATGTAATTAGGTCCAGTAAGTCTATTCTGTTAAAGTATGATGGACAGTGGGTTGAAAGTCATCCTAAGAATCACAAATAACTTTTGGTCAGAACTCTAAATTTAGAATAATATTGATTTCTCAAACAATACTATTTTAAATTAACCAACACCTCAAAACACCGTGAATTTTGTATTCCACGTTAGTGTGGACGTATACAAATTCAACATTTGTAAAAGGAGGGTTTTAACCCATTAATTTTATTATCTTGTCAACCTAACTTTTTGACAAATAAAATTAATAGTTGGTATCTTTTGGTCACACAAATAATAGCAGTGACTCCGATGGAGAGGATACTATTAGATATGTCTAAGTGTATATCATTACTTGACACTAAGTCCATTAATAAGATTATGCCCCTTCCGTTGGGGAAGATCACACGCTCTTAATTAACTTCCTATAGTCATCCAAAAATGGAAGTCTGTTCTAGTGATCCACAAACAAGCTCATCCGTTATGGAGGAAGGCACTCAGAGCCAACGCGCAAGCTTGTTTGCATTACTTACAAACCAGTAATGGAGACCATGAGATTTATTTAAAAATCCCTCTCCCACTTAGTTATTTATAAATGAGAAATTTTAACTATATTAGCCTACTAGTCGTGTATACTAATATGCACACACAGCACAATATAAAAGCAATAAATAGAAAATCTAATTTTCAACTATTATGGCTTTTATCTATAGTTGTCCTCCGTGTGTTGTCATCCCAAGCTGCTGCCATATTTGGCCACCGCCACGGGGTCAAGCTGTCGCATCCATCTTGCTCCTAGTTTCGCTGCGCCTCTGGTCCTTAGAAGGTTCCACGCTTTGCAAGATTTGATCCGCGACATAAATAGAATTTTACATTTTTGATCCTATATTCTATAAAAGGAATGTACATGTATCTAGATCAAAAACAAAATCCTAATTAAAACTAAATACAGCTCCTGCTGTATTTTTAATACAATCATGCACACACATATAAATGCCCTTGACATGTCCAAGGGTCCAATCACACACATAAAACTATAAGTCATAATAGTTGGATCCTGCATCCACAAAGTTAGCACATCCTACTATTATCCTACCTAAATTATGTATGACATGTGCATAATTAAATTAATACCAAATACACAGATGCAAAACCCTAGCTCTAATACCAATTGTTGGTTGCTACTCGGAAAACCTAGAGGTTCCACTGTACAAAAATTTTGTACAAAGGTCTGAACCTTTTCCTAGCTACCATGTGTTCTTTTAAATTAAATTTTGTATCGCCTGAAGAACTTAACACGTTTGATCCAAAACTTAATCTATTTGTTCTTTTAGGTTTTGACTTGGATCTCCTGCGGAACTTAACACGTTCGACCCAAATCACCTTAAGTTATTAATTCCATTAAATATTAATTTCCATAATTGGTTCCCAGTACTGACGTGGCGAGGCGCATGGCCTTCTTGGATATGGGAGCAACCACCACCGACTAGACAAAACCTTTTATAGAAATCTAATATTTAATTTCCTAAAATAACTTTAGGTTAACCGAAAAGAACAATCAAATCACAAGGAAAAATAAAACAAAAAAAACACAACTTTGAAAAACATATTCGAAATACTAGAATGTAAATCTCTTGTATTTGGTATTATTTCCATAAATAACTAGTATGATGCGAAAAAGGAAAAACTACTAGTTATACCTTCTAGAAAGACCTCTTAATCTTCTACCGTATTCCTCTTCTAACCTCGGACGTTGTGTGGGCAACGATCTTCCGAGATGAGAAACCACCAACCACCTTCTTCTCCTCCTAACTAGGTTCGGCCACAACAAGGAAGCTTCACCAAGGAAGAAGATCAAAACACCAACCAAGCTCCAAGAGATGCTAGCTTTCTCTCCTTCTTCTTCTTCTTCTCCAAGTAGTATCCAGCCTCCACAAAAACTCCAAGCAATAGGGATGTTTCAGCCACCACAAGAGGAAGAGAGGGAGAGGATGATGATGGCCATCCACAACAAGGAACAAAAGAGGGAGAGAAATAATAGAGATTGTTGTCTCTCATGAAGGCACCCCCACCCCTTCTTTTATATTCCTTGGCCTAGGCAAATTAGGAAATTTAATTACAATAAAATTTCCTTAATTTCCTTGACATGATTTAATTGAGAAAAATAAAATAAAATTTCCAATTAAAACAATATTGGTCGGCCACATCAAAAGAAATAAATTAGACAAGTTTTAATCAACAAATTAAAACTTCCTAATTTGTTTCCGGAAATTTTAAAAATAAAATTTCTCTTCAAAAATCTCTTCATGGTTGATAAAAAGAAATTTCTATAATTTTAATTTAACAATATGTGAATAATTTTTAAAGAGAAAATAAAATATCTCACCAATCTACAAATAAGGAAAGAGATCTAATCTCTTTCTTTAATCTTTTGTAGATCTTTTACAAGAGAGATATTTTAATTTTAATTCTCTTTAATAAATTATATCTTCCACATAATAAAAATTAAAATTAAAATCTTTTTTAATTTAATATGTAGCTTGGGTTCAAGCTAGGGTCGGCCACCCCAATTTATGCTTAGGCCGGCCCTAGCTTGGTTCCCAAGCTAGCTTGGCCGGCCCCTATTAGGTGGGTATAGAAAGTGGGTATAGGTGGGTATAGTACTCTATAAATAAGAGGCTACGATAGGGACCGAGAGGAGGAATTGGTTTTGGTCTCCCGATAAAATTAAACATCCCGTGTTCGCCCCGAACACACAACTTAATTTTATCAATAATAATTCATTCCATTAGAGAACTATTATTGAACTACCGCACCAATCCCAAATTACATTTTTGGGCTCCTTCTTATTATGAGTGTATCAATCTCCCTGTGTTTAAGATGTCGAATGTCCACTAATTAAGTGAGTTACTGACAACTCATTTAATCAATATCTTAATCCAAGAATAGTACCACTCAACCTTATCGTCATGTCGGACTAAGTCCACCTGTAGGGTTTAACATGACAATCTTTATGAGCTCATCTTGGGGACATTATCAACCTAGATTACTAGGACACAGTTTCCTTCTATAATCAACAACACACACTATAAGTAATATCATTTCCCAACTTATCGAGCTTATTGATTCATCGAACTAAATCTCACTCATTGATAAATTAAAGAAATAAATATCAAATATATGTGTTTGTTATTATATTAGGATTAAGAGCACGCACTTCCATAATAACTGAGGTATTTATTCCTTTATAAAGTCAGTATAAAAGAAATGACCTCAAATGGTCCTACTCAATACACTCTAAGTGTACTAGTGTAATTATATAGTCAAGATAAACTAATTCCTAATTACACTATGACCTTCCAATGATTTGTTCCTTTCCATTTTGGTCATGAGCTACTGTTTATAATTTATAAGGTATTGATAATATCATCTTCTGTATGTGACACCACATACTATGTTATCTACAATATAAATTAATTGAACAACTACAACAAATGTAGATGATTTGACCAAATGTGATTCTTTATTCGAAATAAATGTTTACAAAAGCTTAGACTTTCAGTATACACTCTAACATCACATACACACAAAAGTAATTAATTAAATAATTTTGTGATTATGTCATGGCCCTACTACGATCTTATCAAGCTAATGAGAAGATCGGATGGTCAACCTAAGGTCAACAGCTTCTCAAGCGCCTTCCTTTTGACCACCTTGTGTTGCTCGCGCCTTCCTCGTAACTCCGTCTTGAGTGGACCTTCCACCGCTTCAAAATTTACATTACATTTTGAAACTCGAGTTACATTCGAGTCTAAATCTAATTTACAACCAGAAAATAAATAGGGAGGCACGATGCGTAGGTCGCGTATCAAATACAGCACACACAAACACATGACGGCACGCAGGCCGTATTATAAATTACAACACAAATCCAATCATATTGGGTCTTTTTGGGCCATGACTATCACAAAAATAATATATAATTCTAAATTATATTTTTCATAATTTTTTGTAATTTTTCATAATTTTTACAATTTTTTGTGAGTAAATTTTTCCCGGCGGTCCCGATTAGCGATTTCGGGCGCAATCGCGGAGCAAATCCCCTTGTGGGGTTAGGGGTAGTACCTTTACCCGCGATCTAACCATGGCGAGTTGCTCCTAAGCGATCCTACAGCGCCTTAGCCGCTGTCCGAAAAAGTTTTGGGTCGAAACATTGCCGTAACGGAAAAATCTTCTCGGTAGTCTAAGTCTACAAGTGTCTAAACACTTGTGCTTCGCTTCTACGAGAAAATTACCCTTTAAAACTATAAAAATCATGAAATTACAGAAATTCAAAGAATGTTTATTTTTCATAAAAACCAAAATAAACTCGTACACGCCTTCGCACGTGGCTCTGATACCACTGTTGGGATTTTCGGGCCGCGAAAACCGCTTTTCGCGTCGCGGAAACCCCGAATCTCCCTAGCCAACGGATCCGTGCGAAGAATAAAATTTTTCAAAAAACTACGAGTACGAGTTTACCTAGATCTACACTTATATCTACAAGGGAAAAAAGTTATACCTTTGAAGCGAAGCCCTTCGTGTTCCCGCTCGTCCAAATGGTGCCGGATCTCGAAATTGTCAACGTTGACAACTCTCTATATGTATCCACACAAACAACTCAATGGAGAGAGAGCCTTAGAGTGTGCTAGCACTCCAAAGGGTCTCGGCAATGGTAGAGGAGGAGAGGGAGAGGGAGAGCTTGAGGAAGAGGATGAAGTAAATGTGCCTTGAATGAAAAATTCATTCCATCCCCTCACAATAGTGGCCGACCACTTTCAAAAAGTGTAACCCCCATTTCCACATTAAGTGCAATTAATGTGGAGCCATTAAAGTGAAGAATTGTAACCTCCATGAGGTGACATCTCACTTAAGTAACCATGATGATGTGGAGCATCATCATTGGTCCACATCTTACCAACTCACTAATGATGTGGCAAAAAGTCAAGTCAAACTTGACTTTTCCTCTTCCTCTCAAGTCAAGTCAAACTTGACTTAATCTCTCTCATGGTTGATCTAATCCAACCATTTAATTCAAGTCAATTTAATATAATCAATCTAATTCATTTAATTAAATTGATTCAATGAGTCATAATCTAAATTAGACTCATTGAACACATGAATCAACTTGAGTCCAACTCAATTAGCCCAATTAGGATTACTCTTAATCTAATTTGATTCATCAAATGAATCTAATCCTCTTGGTTCATCATATGAACCTAATCTCCATCTAATTGTCCTTAGTGTGTGACCCTATAGGTTCTTGTAACGTTGGCAATGCCCTAAACCCATTTAGGAGCATAAGTAATGAGCGGTATCTAGCAACACATCATTACCACCCAAGTTACAAGAATGTTGAGATCCAACATCACCTTGTGACTATTAATTGTGACTCCTCACAAAATATGACAAGTGTCCTTCTATCCTAGACATCTAGATTGATCAATGTGAGGCATAGACCGTGTCATCCTCTGATCAATCTAAATCCTGAACTCCAAGTAGACTCACTAAATCAAATGAGCTCAATATCTCATATTGACTCATTTGGGCATGGCCATGCACTTTGTGGTCTCACTCTATCAAGAATACCGATGTCTCTCCCGTCATATAGGAGGGATAGATCCCATCTACATCACTCACATCCCTCCGCATAATTTGTTAGATACCCAGTAATCGCCTTTATAGTCGACCTAGTTACGGGTGACGTTTGACGAAACCAAAGTACATAACTCCTTATGTAGGGAACCATGGTGACTTCAGGTCTAAGGACTAGTAGTCATACTAATAGTCACATGAGAAAGTATATGACACTCATATAACAATCCATGATACTTTCTCATGGCGGGTCATTCAGTATACATTCTTTAATGTATACCCATGTGTCAACTTGATATCTCTATATCCATGACTTGTGAGATCAAGTCATCGAGTTAACCTACATGCTAGTCTTATTGCATTAACATTGTCCCTGAATGTTAATACTCGACTAGGAATGATTAAGAGCAGTATTCCCTATATCATCTCACTATCGGTTCAACTAATCGATTGATATAGGTGAGAACCTTCTACTCAATGACGTTATTATACTTAGTTTATTTGGCACCAATACAAGTAAGTATAATAACCAAAACAAATGCCTTTTAATTATATAAAATATGATACAACAAGTCTATAATACAATCATCAAATGATTGGCTCTAGGGCTCTAGCTAACATATAAGTCCATGCAGCTTAAGACTACGATCACGTATTTTTCCATTTAGCAAAATTTAAACTAGTTAATATTAGAATGTTATTAATACTGACTATTACAGATTGCATTGAAATTAAATATAGAAATTTATTTAAGTTCACAATTTAACTAAAGCTAAGAATATGTATAATATAAAATTATGTAAATAAAATAAAATTTTAAATGCATATCAATGGGCTCTTTATGAGATACTAAATACAACATTATATTTTACTTTGTAGACTAAAATATAATTTGTCAAATACTCTCTGATATAATTCAAACTTTAATTAACCACATAATATGTCTTTTTTGGGTCTATCCATTGTACGCAAATATGATACTTTATATTACTTATATTTTGGTTCATAGCTCATAACAACCTTAATTAGCCACATAATATACCTTCCTTTGGGTAAACATATTTTGTGTATGATATGAACAAAATAAAATTTTTGTTCCATAATTTTAAGCTACCTTAAGCATATATCTAACATAAAAGTAACCTTTCTTTGGGCTGAATACTCTTAGCATAGATATACGTCTACCAACACAAAATATACTAAACCTACCTAAGATGTCTTCCTTCAGGCCGACATGATAGTTCAACTTCGTAGTACGTTGTGTAGATAGACCCATAAAAAACCTAGAAACTTCGAGCATAAATTACTTAATTAGTCTTAACAATTCAGAATTAAGCTTATTAATTGATTGATACCTTATGATAATCGATTGATATGATCTAATCGATTATCCCAATCGATCCGAAAGTCTATTATATGTAATTACATGTTCATATATAGAATCATCCCTTAAGAAGCTAAGCTTGCTTTAAATTCTATAATTAAATAGTATTATATAATAATATGTAATTGCTTAATCATTGTATTAAAAATTTATTTATTTATTTTTTACTTTCACGGTTACACATTAAAACAATGAAATAGTTTTTTTTTTTTTTATTGTTTCATGTTGAAACAGTATTTTTTTTCTTTTATGCATGAAACATTATTTCACGTAGAAATAGTCTTTAATAGGTTAGGAAATGTGTTTAACCAGTTGAATCTATTTTAATCAATTAAAATCATTCTTAATTGATTGAAAATTGACATAGTCACTAACTAAGGTTGTTAATCGATTGGATTTTAATCCTAATCAATTGAATTCATCAATCGATTGGTTGATTGATTCTAATCGAGTTTGTCATGATTTAGCTAGTTAATTGATCAGGAAAATTTTTCAATCAATTAATAGTAAGATTTTATCGCGACTTCAAGCTTTTAATCAATTGGGAAAATTCTCAATCTATTAGGAAAATTTTAATTGATGGACCGATCAATTCAATTGTTTCTGTGTTCGATTTTAAAACTGTTAATCGATTGGGGAAAATTCTCAATCGATCAAGATAGCTTTAATCGATTAATCGATCAATTCCAATTGTTTCTATTTGCTATTTTAGATTTGACAATCAATTGGTCAACCAAGCCAATTGATTAAGCCATCATGATTTGATTTAAAATCATGAGGGTTTTCGACGAAGTGATGATTCGCTCGCTATTCTTCATGTCCTTCACAAAAATGAAAAAAATTTGAAAACCCCATGTCTTTCCTAGGTTTTCTCTTACAGTAATTTGACGATCAACTTGCCAGAACAAAAGGTCAACAAAAAAAATCTAACTTTAAACCATGAAATTAGAAGAAACAGAGCCGTGACTCTGATACTAATTGAAAAAATGTTGTAAATCCTTATGCTGCATGGATTCTAAAAGTCGAATAAGAATTCAAAGAGGAAATACAACAACAAGAGCATGGATCTAGTTTCTATGAATCATGACATAACAAGAATAAAAAATTGTAAAACAATGAGAACCTAATTGCAGTGGAAGTGTTATTACTATAACATCGTCTGAAGATCTTGAAGAAAACAAAAAAGAGGAAGTAAATGGAAAAAATCTTCTAAAAGGCTTAGGGGCGACGACACCAAAATTTTTTTTTATTGATGAAGAACAAGAAACTATGTCAAGATTTAATACCATAAATCCTTAGGGACCTCTCCTTTATATATGAATCAAATCTGTTATCATTCCATAGATAATAACGGATTAGGTTAAAGGGTTATACATATTAAATCCACATCCAATTAAGTCCACTAATTAGAAATAACGGATTAGGCTAACGGATTTATATGTATAACTTATAATTAAATCCACTACTTAGAGATGATAACCAATAAAAAGAACTAGATCAACATATAAAATCCGATTTCATGTCATTCCGAATTTTCTAAATTCATTAGTTAGTTCAGACTTAAAAAGATTAGAATAACATACAATTATATTCTATGTATTTATTTAGTTCTTTTAATTATATTTATATTTTCAAACATTATTTCAGTATATCATATTTCATATTAAGAATAATAATTTTTTAAATATGAATATAGTTTTTGAAATACGAATCGAGATTTAGTTATTCGACTGGTTAAATAATTTGCCGAAAAAAAATCTATCTTTGACACTTTTAATTTAAACCGGTCCGGATCCAAACAAAACCACGTCTGCACCCTGCCAATAAAAGCCCCCGCTCCAAATCGACGACGCATCGACGCCGCCCGATCCCTAAACCGCATTCCTGCCCTAACGCACGCGAAATCCACTGCCGCACCTCCACTTCGCCTCCGATTCCGCCCGTCTCATTGTCTCTCAGATCGGAAATCGCTTTCGGGTGGTCCGATCATCAAATATGTCTTCCTCCTCGGGGCAGCCACAGTTTCGCTACACGCAGACGCCATCGAAGGTGCTTCACCTGCGCAACCTGCCATGGGAGTGCACGGAAGAGGAGCTCATCGAGCTAGGCAAGCCTTTCGGTAAGATCGTCAACACCAAATGCAACGTCGGGGCCAATCGCAACCAGGCTTTCGTTGAGTTCGTAAGCACCTTGGGCTAATTTTGTCGATTTTTATTTATTGTTCTGTCTGTAGACTTTGTGAATATCATACATTAAAAATTGGAATGTGTTTCTCAAGAGAATGGAGTTGGTGATTGTCTAATACAAGGCAATTAATGAGGTGCTAGGGCCAAGTGCATGCCACTTTGTCACGGTTTAGGAATATAAAGGTACTGCTTAAAGCACAGGCCATGGAAATTATCATTCTTCAGATTCCATAGTATCACTTAACTTGGAGGGTTAGTTTTTCTTTTACTCAATTTTGAACATGACTGCAAGCTATGTCACTCAAAACTTCATTTATGACGAACTCATCATGGCCAGTCCCAAGTCCGGATAAAGGAGGAGGATTGTGTTAGGTTGCCAGCCAATGTTAAAACTATGACAAATATTCAATAAATGGATCAATTAAACTATTGTGTTAATGCTAGGTTGTTCCTGGGAAGGAACACGTTGTAGAGTCTGACTATAACGTCTCGGCAATAACCGCTATATTTGCAAAATTCGAGTATAACGTTAAATATGCAAGAGTTCGCGTTGCAGGATCCGACTGTAACGTATCGGCAAGGACTGATACATTTACCTGAGAACTTGGGTGTAGTGTTAAATAGGCAGAAGTTCTCACACCATAAGTTGGATAAGAACAAATATATAGGAAAACTAATAATCTAAAATTTGGAATATGGAACATAGGAACCTTACCGGTAAATCAACCAAGGTAGTAGATACGATGATTAGGAGATGAATTAGTATTTTGTGTTTATAATAGATAAAATGGATAGGCGAGAAGGCAAAACTGATAGAGAATTCAGGTTTTAAGTTATAGTACATAGGAAAAAGTAAGCAAGAAATGGAATAAGTATTGTTGTAGATAGTTTGTTAAAGGATGAAGTTGTAGAAGTAGTTAGAAAAGGGGATAGAATTATAGCTCTTAAGATAATAGTGGCGAAAGAAACTATGAATATAATTAACATATATGCACCGCAAATAGGATTAGATGAAGTTACCAACTTAAGGTTTTGAGACGACTTAGATAAAATATTACAAAATATTCTGCCAAATGAAATGATTTTAATAGGAGGTGATCTAAATGGGCATGTTGAAAATTGAGAAATATGAGAGGGTATATCGGGGTTATGGGTTTGGAACAAAAAATGAGGAAGAGAAACTATATTAGATTTTGCGATAGTATATGATCTTATATTAACTAATATGTTTTTTTAAAAAAAAGGAAAACACTTAATCACGTTCAAAAGTGAATAATAAATCGTAAATTAACTTTCTTATGGTTAGAAAAAATGATAGAAAGATTTGTAAAGATTGCAAAGTTATCCTGGAGATAGCTTAACTACCTAACATAGGTTAGTAGTGTTAGATATACGCATTAAATATAGTTTCAATAGAAAGAAAAACATACACGACTTCTAAAATTAAGTAGTGGATGTTAAAGGATGGGAAGCAGAATATAATTAAGAAGAAAGTAGAAGTACAAGCATTATGTGAAATATACGGCGATTCTAATACGACATTGGATAAGATTATATCAAAGTTGAAAATAGTAGCTAAGAGTGTATTCGGTGAGTCAAAGGGATATGCACCACTAAATAAGAAATCTTGGTGATGGAATGAGAAAGTACAAGAGAAAATGAAGGAAAAACGAATAGTTTATAAGGAATTATATATTTGTAAGAACGAGAAAAACTGAAAAATATATACAATAGCCCAGAAAGAAGATAAGAAAGTAGTGAATGAAGCAAAGAATGAAATTTTTAAACGATTATATCAAAAATTGGATACAAAAGAAGAGGAAAGAGACATTTATAGAATAACTATCTTATCCAAATAAAATGTATTAAAGATGAATGTAATAGGATACTAGTAAATAATAGAGAAATAAAAAAGCGGTGAATGATATATTTTTATCAACTTTTTAATGAAGGTTTAGGAGACCAACCTAACTTAGATAATTTAAATAGGTCAAATGAGCATAGAAATTTAAATTTTTATTGTAGAATTCAGCTTTTAGAGAAGTAGAATAAGCTTTAAATGGGATGCACAATGGAAAAGTCGTTGGACCAGATGATTTTCCAATAGAGGTATGGAAGTATCTAGGGAAATAAAATATTGAATGATTTATAAAATTATTTAATATGATATTGAAAACAAAAAAAATGTTTGATCAATGAAGGATAAGTACTCTAATTTCCTTATATAAGAACAAGTGAGATGTACAAAATTGTACAAGCTATAAACGTATTAAAGTAATGAGTCATACCATGAAATTTTGGAAAAAAAAGTAATAGAAAAAAATTAAGGAAGGAGACCACGGTGATCGAAAATCAATTTACGTTTATGTCTAGAAGGTCGACATTAGAAGCTATACATCTTCTTAGACAATTAATTGAAAAATATCAAAAGCAAAAATAAGATCTGGACATAGTATTCATTGACTTATAAAAAACTTATGATAGAGTCACAAGAGAAATTATATGGAGAATTCTAGAAAAGAGAGGTGTTAGTGTAACATATATTGAACTAATTAAGGATATATTCGAGGATGTAACGACTAGATTAAAGACTTTAGGCGGAGTAACTGAAGTATTTCTAATAAAGATAGGGTTACATTAAGGGTTAACTCTAAATCTTTATATTTTTACACTAATTATGGACGAACTCACTACACACATTCAAGACAGTACCGTGGTGCATGTTGTTTGTAGATGATATTGTTTTTGGTAGATGAAATACGTAAAGGAATAAATACTAAACTAAAATTTTGGCGGGAAATACTAGAAGGGAAAAGTTCTAGGTTTAGTAGAATAAAGACAGAATATATAAATTTAAGTTTAACAATATTACATAATGAAATAATTGTTAATATAGGAGATCATGAGTTGTCCGGAATCAAGAGCTTTAGATATTTAGGATCAATTTTACAAAATGATGGGGATTAAAAGAGATGTCTTACATAAAATACAAGCCGGATGGTTGAAATGGAAGAAAACGTTAGGGTGAAGTCACCTCTAAAATTTAAAGGAAAATTCTACAAAATTACATTTAGATCTGCTATGTTATATGGAATTGAATGCTGGGCATGTATCAAGCACATGAACAAAAGATGAGAGTTGCAAAGATGAGGATGTTAAAGTGGATGTGTGGACATACGAGAATGAACAGAATAAGAAATGAGAGCATTAGAGAAAAAGTCGGAGTTGCATCTATTGAGGGAAAACTCCGAAAGACACGTTTAAGATGACACAGATACGTACTTAGATGACCAATAAATACTCCAGTTAGTCGATGTAAAACTATGACAAACACGCATATCAAACGAGAAAGTGGAAGACCAAGTCCAAAAAAGACTTGGTTATGAACAATAAAATAAAATAAAATTTATTTAAGTATGTATTATAATATAGTAGAAGATAGAGCTCAATGACGTAAAATGATCTATATACCCGACCCTATTTAGTGGGATAAGGCTTTATTGTTGTTGTTATTATTGTACCGCAAGCTATGCCACTCGTGTGATCCAAGTGGCTAGCTTGTCTATTTATAAACAAATTATCACATGATTTGTAGGGGTGTTGAATGCCAGCACAGAGTGCTAGTGTTAGAGTTGGTAACTGACATGGGCACGAAGGGGACAACTAAAGCGTTAAGGCATGAGGAAATGGGAGGATAACTTGCTGCCATCTCCATGACAATCCATTTTGGAATTGATAGATTTTTATTTTTTCCAAGAGACATTCATGGGGACATATTTTATCCCTATTTATAAGCTTGCCAAGTCTTAGACATCAGGGATTACTTAATATAGTAATACATCAATTTTACAACTTGTTCTAACCTATGTAACTTTATAAATTGAAAAGGACTGCTTTTGTTATGTTTAGTTCTCTGATATGCAAAGTTTTTTCATTATGAAAGTGCAAGCTAATTTTTTGCTTTCACTTTGCACCTTAATGGTGCATATAGCACCCTCTTTTCTCTGTTTTATTCGTGGACTATGGATAGTACATGCTGAACAAATTAAAGATTATGGTACTAGTACTGGCTCTACTTTTTTGCTTGTATGATTGGAAGCAAAAGTGAAACCGTCACCTGGCCAGCCCCTCCAGGGTGACCCTCCACTGTTGAGAAGGGAGGTAAATCATGAGGCAGCACATGCAAGGAAGGATTGAAGACATTCCGTATCCGTTGAGAGTCGACCCAGGCCTATTGGCGTCATCACCCTTGCATGAACCTGTGGGTGCAATTTTTTTTTTTTTTTGGCTTGCATGATTGACCATATGGATCATGGATTATGAATGACAAAATCAATTATGTTGTTATTTCACAGAAGCAACTTAAGAAATTATGAAATTACATCCGGATGTTATATGGTAATACCTCCTTCAATTCTGGCAAAGTCGAGTAAATGAAAGAAAGCAATTACATGATGTCTAAAAAAGTGTACAGGGTATGCTTATCGGATTACATAGACAATGAGCATACAAAGTTGAAATTCTGCAATGAGCATGAGAGTGAGATCTAATGAGTAACATTGAGTGATAAAGGAAGAGGAAAGATACTTAGACATTTTCCCTTAGTTTCCTCCTCAATGCTATCCTAAATGAAGCGTTGTATTCACCTGATGCAAGCAATATATGGTTGGTATCTCGTGGCATGGACTGAACATCATCTGATATCAGCAATATATAGTTGATATCTGGTGGGATGGGCTTGGCTGAACGTGGAAATTTTGCTTCTGCCAATTAGGTTCAATTTCGGTTCATAACAGAAGAATATGTTTACACAAGCCGATGAATACAAAATGAGATTTCAAACCATGACCCCAACACTAATGATGCAAACATTGGTTGTTCATGAATAGTTCATAAGGGTCTTGTGGTGAGACTAATGGCCTACATGTGGCAAATACAGTGCCTAGTTTGGACATTGTTCTTTTGGTCATTATGCTTCTTTCCTTGAGTAGTTATGGCAATATGTGCATTAAGTTTTTTCTTGTCATTGTTTCTTTTCTTTATTTAGTTTCTACACAAATGCCTTTGATGTGAGATACATTCTAATTTCCTTCAAGTCATGCTTGTTATTTTACAAATGATTTAGAGAGAATTGTCCAACCTTGTTGCTCACCTTTCATTTCAGGTAGACCTTAATCAGGCAATCTCAATGATCTCATATTATGCCTCTTCCTCTGAACCTGCACAAGTTCGTGGCAAAACTGTTTATATCCAATATTCAAACAGGCAAGAGATTGTGAACAACAAGACTTCTGGAGAGGTTGTTGGAAACGTCTTACTTGTTACAATAGAGGGTGTGGAAGCTGGTGATGTCAGCATAGATGTTATTCATTTGGTGAGTTCTGTGAAAATATCACCTTCTTATATATAATCTTAGGCCTTTGTATATAAAATTTCATAGGTTTTGCCCTTGATTGTTAGTGACAAATATTCAACATGTTAAGTTAGAATACAACTTATTATCAACATCTGCTTTTGGAGATATACCAGGTTGCTTTTGCTTTCTTGTACTGCTGAATAAATGGGGATCACTATGTTTTTCTTTTCCTATCATCTTTAAGTTGCAAGTCATTCAATTTTTGTGTGATGTTCTTGTGGACTTTAAATTTCCATGTCTAAGATTTTAATTCATCAGGATTTTTTTTTCTATTTGTTGAGATGCATGGTGCATCATGTTTTGACTGATATGTAAATCTTCTGCAAGTGCTGTAATTTGCTTAATTATTGTTTAAAAAGGTTTGTTGTACATGTGTCCTCATTCTTTACATTGACTTTTCACACTTGATTTTATTGTTGGAAGTAGTTGATAATTGTGGCCTATGCATAATTTTCAACTTATTAAATAAAAAATGTCACTCGAATATTGTGTTACTGGAGTTGTGATGATTACCATTCTCTTCCAGGTGCCCTCCTACACTTTTGCGCTTTCAAATTAGACCAGCTATATCCTTTATCTAAATCTCATTAATAATTGATATTTTTTTCTCTCTCTTGGTTAGGTATTTTCTGCATTTGGATTTGTTCACAAAATTGCTACTTTTGAAAAGACTGCTGGTTTCCAGGTTTGTTTATTTGTATTTGTAATCTTCTCAGTTTTAACTTTTGTACTTCTACTCTACTTGGTCTCATGTTCTGAATTTATAGGCGTTGATTCAATACACTGATGTAGCAACTGCTGCAGAAGCTAGAAATGCCTTGGATGGAAGAAGTATCCCAAGGTCCAATAACTATTTCTCTCTTGAACTATGTATTAAGAACCTGTACTCGCTTTGTAGCTAAATAATTGTTTGTGTGTTTTAGGTACTTGCTTCCGGAGCATGTTGAAACATGCCACTTGCGAATTACTTTTTCTGCTCATACAGATTTGAATATCAAATTCCAGTCTCATCGTAGCAGGTCTCTAAATCCATGTAACCTTAACAGAAGTCAACATTAATTTCTATGGCTATTTATATTGTATTTTGTGACAATAATTTCTCCTATCCATTGAACCACTAGCAAATGCTACAGTCTGTATAAATTAGTGATAATAAAGTCAGTTTTCTAGATCCTTGACAACCGATATAAAACTGCGGGGATTTTAACCAATGAGTTTCTTTTGTATGCATTGGATGTATTTAAGAACAATAGAGTACCCTTTTGATCTTGTATGCACACTATGATTGATCATGTCAAGATATTCACAAAATAGGATGGTGCCTGTGCATGTCTCTGATTGCTTTTAATGTATTCCTACTGGGTACAGTCATCTGCTCTCAGATGGTTATACCACCTACTAGCATGTCAGTTTTGGATTTTTCTTTTTTACATTGTCTATGTACATATTTTGCTTCTTGGTCTTCATCATGAAAACATGTGCTTTACATAGAACGTGATTCTCCAATTCAATTTAGTCTCAATAGATTGCAAGGTTTTTTTCTTATTCTTTAAATGGAAGAGAATATTTATTCTATTCATCTAAAGAACCTTAATCTACAAGGTTATTTATATTTAGTAGAACTATCAATGCCAACTGTGAAATGGACTTAATTTTTTTATACGAAATGTTTCTTAGATGTATTCCATAAAAGTAACTAAAGTATATGCCTAATGAGTTTAGAGAGTATATGAACTATGAAGCAACTAAGTCCATGCTTACTGAGATTTGAGCAAGAGTGCCTGACCTAAATTTATATATATTAGCAATTAACATATTTGTGATTGTAAGATACCTCTGAAGTTTAAAGAGAAGTTTTACAAAAACGACGCTTAGACCTGCTGTGCTATATGAAGTTGAATGTTGGACTATGAATCGAACATGTGGGCAGAGATGAGGCTGTTAAGGTTGATGTGTAGACATACAAAGATGAATATGATAAGAAATGAGAATATTAGAGAGAAAGTCGGGTTATACCTATTAAGAGAAAACTTCGAGAAACACAAAGATAATATAGACGTGTACGTAGTAGACCAATAAATACCTCAGTTAAACGATGTGAGACCATGATAATTACACACATTAATCGCAGAAGAGGTTGATCAAAGAAGACTTTGGTTAACAACGATAAAATAAAATAATTTTTATTTAAATATAGATGAGGATACAACAGGGGATCAAATTTAATGGTGTAGGAGGATTCAAATAACTGATACACTTAGTGTGATACAAGCTTGATTGTTATAGTTGCTAACAAAAATTTAATGTTTTGGTTATGGTGTGATGTTTAAAGAATGTGGTGAAATCAATCCAAAAAAATTTTTATTTAAAAAAATGAAGTAGGCATCAATTTTCTAGGAATGATCTCATACTTGCAGCTTTGCATATATGTTAGTTTCAATGTAGAAGTCCAGATTCTGGTAAAACATTAAAGTTTGATTTAATTTTTAATTTAATTTGGTGTCTCCTTCTAGTTGTTTATATCATCATTCTTACACCTTTGAAGTATTACTACTGTTTTTAGCTGCTATGGTTGACTATGTTTGCTTTTTTATGTTTCTTTGGTAGTGTTATTCAATTACAGTTTTTTGCCTACTATAGATCACAACATTTGCAATTTTCTTTCTTCTGTATATTTGAGTTTTATACTTTTTCTAGCTATTCCATAATTTTTCTTTAGATTGTTTGTCTTTTGATGATACTTGATCTAATATTGTGGCTTATGGCTGAATAAGATTCTGTACCCTACCTCAAATAGTTGGGAACCTATTTTTTGTAAGTGTGTGTGGGTTTAATCTGTGATCTTACATACATACATCTTAATGACGCCTATTTTGTTATATGGTTGATTTGAATTCTTAGAGACCTTTATAGTTTTAACGTCAGATTTAATGAATTATAAATGTAAAAAATTTGATCTGATGCCAAATAATCTCCTGTAGGGATTACACTAATCCTTACCTTCCTGTAAATCCTTCAGCAATTGAGGGTACCATACAGGTTAGTAGCTATATTGCAGAAGTCCTACTTTATGTTCTTGATCATTATAGTGGCTACTGTTTATTTTCTTCAGCCTGTCCTTGGACCTGATGGGAAGGTGAAGGAACCTGAGAGCAATGTGCTTCTTGCGTCCATTGAGAACATGCAATATGCTGTGACTGTTGATGTTCTTCACACAGTGAGATATTTCATCTCCCCCTCTGTCATGTGTATAGCTAGAAGAATTACATCTTTTTTCATCAGGTGTTTGCAGCTTTTGGTACAGTCCAGAAAATTGCAATATTTGAGAAGAACGGAGGAACTCAAGCTTTGATCCAGTATCCAGGTATGACTGTCCAGCTGAATTATATTATTTAATTTGAAAGTCATTTTGTCATGTTTGCTTTCAATATTTCAAATCTTTGTGGCATATGCATCAAAATCATCTTTTAAGCTATGAATCTTGCTTGTAGAGCTTTCGACCTCCTCAATGGTGAACCTTGTTCATGGTTGGGTGGGAAAAAAAATCAAAATTTTCTTTAGCTACAGCCAACATAGCCCCATAGCCACACTCCAAGGTTGATTCCCTCACAAAGGGAGAATCTCCTTTGGCTGCGTAACTAATTTTTATCTTTAAATAAAATATCCTCTAGGTTTTCTAAATAAAATTTGGTAAACCACCCTTCTATTATGTGCAAAACCTAGATACACAATAATACAAGGTTTGAAGTATCAAGCTGTGCTGGTCTGTACATGTGGAATTTATTGTTCCACCTATTGGTCAGCAAGTGAAACGCTTAGCATTGACATGATACAGAAGTTGAGTTAGAGGAAGAGAAGTAAAGAAAGAACAAGGGAGAGGAGAGGAAGCAATTACTAGAGAAGGGGCACAATGTGCGATGGATGCTACGTGTGAGATGTGGGTGGGCCTAGCGAGTGCTGCGGCTGTTGCAGGCAGTTGGCAAGACAGGCAAACAGTGAGCTGATGCAGGTGGTGGTCGTGCGGGCCGAGGCGACTATGGGTGGGCAAGCAACTGGTCTAAGAACATAGCTAGAAAATAGTGAAATAACGTTTTAATGAAATAACTAAATAATTGCTAATCTTATAAAAATACAATTTACCTCATTGGTTAGAGTTTTATTTCGTCTCATGTCTTGTAAGCCTTCCACTTTATTAGATTCAACCATTCTAATTATAAAAATCCATTGATCATTGATAACGAGGGGCTCACCTCGTGGCCATGGTGGAGGTCAAAGTCAAGGCGGTCAACGTGTAGATGACATCATTCGGTCGGGCGAAGCATGTCCCGATCGGGGGAGAAGTCAAACGATCGACGCTCAATGAAGATAATGTGCAGAAGCCGCTCGAGCGGCTTCCCCGCTCGGCAAGGCACCAATATTCGGTATTGGCGGACGGAACTTCGGCTTAGCGGCTACCCCGCTCAGCTAGACAGCTAAGTCTGACATCGACAGAGTTCAACTTTGGCCGAGCGGCTACCCCTCTTGGTCTGGCAATAGGTCTCAACAGTAGCAGAGTGGAACTTCAGTCTAGCAAACACGTTAAGGAATATCGAGATCATGTCCGACCGGACGGGGCACCAGAGCAACGACTCACTGGTTGAGCGGCCAACCTGCTCGGCCGAAGCAGTACAATCCCTCTCATATCCAGCGACATCCTTTTGGGAGTTGGTGCCGTCGACACCGTGCATGGATAGCCAGAAGATCGTACGGCGGAAGCTTCCACTGTCACTTCAGAGATATGCTCGGCCCATTAAGGTACTGTGTCAAACACTTTACTGACAAGTCTTTTTAGGGAAAACTTTAAGAAGCGTGCTAGCCTTGGGAAGCGTGCATGTGCGCTACCGGAGCTCTATATGAAAGGAGTCCAAGCATCGGCGGAGGTATGCGATATTCACTGTTTGTGCTACAGTTTTCTTGTTGCTCCGCTTTACATTTCATCACCGGTGATTGACTTGAGCGTCGGGACCCCTTCCCTGGCTCGGCACTGACGTAGTTTGTGTTGCAGGACCGAGCAGAGTCCATAGGTGGTCATCTTGAGCGTCACATCCCCAGCTTTTTGTCTCTTCGACTTTCGGACAGGATCATATTTGGCGGCGCTTGTGAGAACATCACTTGCATTCGAGCTGAGAAGATGGAGGACGCTGGACGACTCATCACCCTGACGCTCACCCAGGAAGAGCTCGAGATGCTCGTTCAAGCCCGAGTGGTGAAGATGATCGAGCAGCAGCAACAACAGGCGTTAGCCGATCGGCAAGCGCCGTAACTTGCAACATCGGCGGCAGGGAGATGAGCGGGGCAAGAAGACCGAACGGAGCAAATCTCCGTATGGGGGCAGAACAGATCGACACACAGGGGGAAGCGCCGCCCGCGTCGATCCCCTTTCATCGTGCCTTGTTCCAAACCCCCTTGGAGATAACCTATGCGAAGCAAGAGCGGGGATCGTCTTCGGATGATGCTCCCGTTCGGGATTCACGGAAAGGCAAGGCGCCCTGAAGCAACACGTCGCTCGAACGGATCAATCGGCAGTTCTCCGAGGAGATCTTACAAGACCCTCTGCCTAGACACTATACCCCATTGGCGATCGGGATATACAACGGGTCGACCAATCTAGATGATCATCTAGATCGGTTCTATAATGAAGCCACGCTGCACCAGTATATAGACGGAGTGAAGTGCCAAGTCCTTCTCACTACCCTCGTCGGATTGGCGCAGCGTTGGTTCAGGAGATTGCCAGACGGCTTAATACGCAACTCAAGGACTTTCGAGCTGCCTTCTTACATCACTTCGCCAGTAGTCGACAATATCAAAAGACAAGTGTCAGCCTCTTCTCCTTGAAGCAAGGATCGAAAGAAACGCTCCGAGCCTACATACAACGTTTCGATCATGTAGCCATGGATATTCCCTCGGTCTCATCCGAGACAATGATGAACGCCTTCACTCAGGGGCTCGTCGAGGGAGATTTCTTCCGATCGCTCATCAGGAAGTCGCCCAGGGACTTCGACCACATGCTCAAGAAGGCTAACGAATATATCAATGTGGAAGAAGCCCAAGTGGCCAGAAGAAAAGAGGCGTCGACCGAACCCTCGGCGTCAACCGTCAAGCAGCCATCAGCCGCCTAAAGGGCCAAGGGCCGAAGGAACGCGATCGCATCAGGAGACCAGGACACATGCCGTGTAGCATGTGGCGGTCGGTCGACAGAAGGCTTCAAAGGGCAAAGTATGGGCTCCGATATTTGTTCTTTCCACCAGTCGACGACCCACAACACGCGTGATTACCGCGGTCTAACACCAATCGTCAGCCGACCGGCTCCACGCGAATATCGTCACCGATCTTCTCTCGATCGGCGAAAAAGACATTGATCTGCTAAGCGGCGGGAGGAAGACAGAAGGGCGTCCGAGCGGCACCACCAGCATCAGCGGAGGGATGATACCGACCCTTTCCGAGTACCGGCCGAGCGAAATAGACCATTCGCTCGAGAAGAAAACAAGAACAACGCATCTCGAGGAGAGATAGGCATGATCGCCAGAGGGCCGACAGGCGGCGACTCCAATAGAGCCAGAAAGTCGTACGCTCGGCGGTTGGAGATCCACACAGTGGGATGCAGCAGGGAGAAGACTGAAGGGCCCGAGATCAACTTCGGTCCCAGCGACTTGGAGGGAGTGGAGATCCCTCACGACTACGCGCTGATCATCCAGGAAGTAATCGCTAATTACACTATTCACCGAACTTTTGTTGTCACAGGGAGTTCGGTGAATATCATCTTCAAGAAGGCATTCGATCAATTATAAATTGATTGGAGCGAGTTGCTGCCCATGACGACCTCTCTACGGTTTCACGGGTAATGAAGTGCTGCCACTCGGACAGGCCCGCCTAGCCATCTCGCTTGGGGAAGAACCGTTGAGGAGAACCGAACCACGAACTTCATCGTGGTAGACGTACCGTCGGCCTACAACATCATCCTGGGCCGACTGGTCCTCAATGAGTTCCGGGCGGTAGTATCTATTTACTGCAAAAAAATCAAGTTCCCGGTAGATGACCGGGTGGGAGAGATCAAAGGTGATCAGCTGGTCGCTCGTCGATGATATGTCGAGATGGTCAAGACCGAGGTGAGGAGCGCTCGAAATAATCCGCGCTTGGAGGTGAACACAATCACTGAAAAGCCTCTTACATTGGTATATGAAGAAAAGGAGGAGGTTCAAATCCACCCTAGTCGAGCGGAAGCAACCACCTTTATTGCCGCCGATCTGGAGGTGGAGAAGAAGGCAGAGTTGGTCGCCTACCTTAGACAAAATCACGAAGTGTTCGCTTGACACACTAGCTTCCCGGTATCTCCCCGAGTGTGGCTCAGCATGAGCTTCATGTATGACTGGCCGCTCGGCTAGTGAAGCAAAGAAAGAGGGACTTCAGCGCGGAGCAAAATGTGATCATCTGGGCGGAGATAGAAAAGTTGTTGGAGGCCGGCCATATTAGAGAAGTTCAATTCTCGAACTGGCTAGCCAATGTCGTATTAGTCTCCAAGCTGGATAATAAATGGTGGGTTTGCATCGACTTCTGTGATTTGAACAAGGCATGCCTGAAGGACTTCTATCCGCTGCTCAGGATAGACCAGATGGTGGACTCAACGACAGGCTACGAGTTGATCTACATGCTTGACGCATACTAAGGGTATCACCAAGTGCTGCTCGCCCGCGAGGACTAGGAGAAGGTCAACTTCATTACGGCCGACGGAACATGCTGCTACAACGTCATGCCGTTCGAACTTAAGAACGCCGGAGTTGCCTACCAGAGGCTGATGAACAAGGTGTTTCGACGGCAGATCGGTCGTAATATGGAGGTATACGTTGACGATATATTAATTAAATCCCTTCGAGTTGCTGACCTCTGCGCAGATATCAATGAGACCTGTCGAACGTTGAGGACCTATTAAATAAAGCTGAACCCGAGCAAGTGTCTGTTCGGCGCGAAGAGTGGCCGCTTCCTGGGTTACATCGTCACCGAGCGGGGCATTGAAGCCAATCCGAGCAAGGTCAAAGTTATGCAAGACATGCCGCTACCTCGGAACTTGAAGGAAGCTCAACGGTTGATCGGTCGGATCATGGCGTTGTCCAGATTCATATCTAAGTCGTCCGATTGGAGCCTGCCATTCTTCAAAGTGTTTCGCGGAGCTACGAAATTCCAATGGGACGCCGAGTGCAATCGGGCATTAGAAGAGCTCAAGGAATATCTAAACTCCTTGCTTGTGTTGGCCAAGCCGGTTGTTGGTGAGCCACTTTGGATTTATCTATCCGACGAACATGTCGTTGGATCGGCTATAGTTAGGCAGAACGGCTAAGAGCATCAACCTGTATATTTTTTGAGCTATATATTGAAGGATGCAGAGTCTCGCTACACCGGTCTTGAAAAAACTAGCTTATGCTTTGATTCTCGTTGCTCGGAGGCTTTGTCCGTACTTCCTAGCACACACAATCATTGTACTAACAAACAACGCCTTGGGACGAATCCTTCTCAATCCCGAAGCATCAGGAAGGTTAATCAAATGGACGACCGAGTTAAGCAAATTCGACATACAATATCACCCTGAGCAGCAATCAAGGCTTAGGACTTGGCGGATTTCGTCATAGAAGTCCAGAATGTGGAGCCGGAGGCAACATGGAAGATATAATGTTGACGGCTCGTCCACTCGGCAAGGCAGCGAAGTCGACATATTGCTTATCTCACCACAGGAAGAGCGGATGTAGTTCTCCATTCGGCTGGACTACAGAGCACCAATAATGAAGCAGACAGAGTATGAGGCATTGATAGCCGACCTATAGGCAACTCGGCATGTGGGAGCCGCTAAAGTCCTCATCCACTCGGACTCTCAGTTGGCTGCTCAGCAGCTATCCATGATGTTCGAAATAAGCAATGCCTGTCTCAGGCTCTATGTGGAGGCCTTCGAGAAGTTGAAGACCAACTTTCAAGAGGTCATCATACAAAAAATCTCCCGATCGGAGAACCAGGCGGCGGACGAGTTGGCAAAATTAGTCAGTTCGCTATTGTCGATCGTCATAGGGTAGCCGATCGAACAAGTCTCACTCGTGGCGCACATCGATCGGATGGAAGGAATAACCTTACCAAACAACTGGAGGACGGTCCTAACAGAGTTCTTACGATCGGGAGCTATACCTACCGATCCAGAAGAAGCTCGCTTGCTGAAGAAGAGGGTCGGACGGTTCACCTTGGTGGGGGACCAACTTTATAAGAGAGCATTCGCAAGGTCCTTACTCAAATGCGTCGGATTGGAAGACGTCGTGTACATTTTGCGGGAGGTGCACCAAGGCTCCTGCGGAGGCCATCCGGGCGGCTGTGCATTAGCTCGAAAGATACTCTTGGCCGAATATTTTTGGTCGACCCTCCAAGAGGATGTCGTTCGGACGGTGGCCACCTGCTTGTCCTACTAGAAGTATCACAACTTGCCGCACCGACCGACCAAGGAAATGAAGGCATCCACAGTATCTTGCCCGTTCGACCAATGTAGCACGGATATCGTTGGGTGATTCCCTATGGTGATCGGTCAGCGGAAGTTTCTGCTCGTCGCGATCGGCTACTTCTCTAAGTGGGTGGAAGTCGAGTCACTTGCAAGAATAACCGAGCAAATGGTCATTAAGTTTGTTTGGCAGAACATCATTTGCCGGTTCGGTATTTCCGTATCTGACAATGGAAGACAGTTCGCCGGTCAGAAGCTCAGAGAATGGTGCGAGGGTTATGACATCCAATATGCCTTCACATTGGTGGCCTATCCCCAGGGCAACAAACAAGCCGAAGTCGTCAATCGGGAGATCCTCAGAGTTTTACGCGCTCGGCTCGACCACGTCGGAGGCAGCTGAGTTGATGAGCTCCCCAGCGTGTTGTGGGCCCTTCGCACGACCCTGAAGGAGGCGACCGGCGTAACCCTCTTCCATCTGGTATACGGCGGCGAAGCAGTTGTGCCCGTGAATATCGGAGTAGAATCCGATCGGGTGCAGCACTACGATGAAGGAAATGTCGAATGGAGGCTCATGGAGCTCGACTTGGTGGACGAAACAAGGGCGAAAGTAGTGGTTCGGCTTACGGCGTACCGACAACGGATGAAACAGAACTGCAACCGGAGGGTAATCCCGATGTCCTTCCAAGTCGGTGATCTCGTCTGGAAGAAAGTGAAGCTGGTCGGCGACGTCATCAAGCTCGAGGCCCCATGGGCAGGACCTTTCAAGATCGTGCAGAAGCTTCGTTCGGGCGCCTACTATCTGGAAGATGAAGAGGGGAGGCAGCTCGAGAGGCCATGGAGCGCAAATCATCTTCAACCCTATAGGGCTGGATGAGAGGTGCGCGAGTGAATACTATGTATTTTTTGTATGTCTCCCGAACGCAAGGTAAAATATGAATAAAAAGCAAAGGCCTCTTGAAATGCGTCTTCCTCAATGGTCGAGCGGCGACCTTAAGCTCGGGTATACGTCAACGGTCGAACGACGACCTTAAACGCTTGTCTCCATCAACGGTCGAGCGACGACCTTAAATGTTTGTCTCCATCAACAGTCGAGCGGCGACCTTAAACTCTTGTCACCACCAACGACGACCTTAAACTCTCGTCTTCGTCAACGGTCGAGCAGCGACCTTAATCTTTTTCATTTCCTCCTGTAAAAATACGAGCCTTTGGTACATGACCAGACTCTATCCAGTACTGCAACAAAGAGAATATAAGCGCTGAGCGAAAATGGATTAAAAAGAACATTAACACTTGCCCAAGTAGACATCTAGGTATGTCTGTCCGCGAGCGCCCTCGGAGGCATCATCGTCGCACGGGCCCGGGCATTGACCTATATTTGGGCGAGCAGCCCTTGGATGATAATTTGGTGCTTCGGAGTTCGAGACTCGGCACTGGATTCGCGCCACTCCTCGATCGGCAGGTGCAGAATCTCCGTAATGTGGCGCTGGCCGCTCGGGGGCTGACTATGCAGAAGTTGCCCGCCCGGATGACCATGATGAAGAGGCCGACCGGATGCCCGACTTCTTGGTCTTCGATTTTGGTGGCAAGAAGGCCACCGATGGCGCGCAGACAGTCTCCTGAGGCAGACCGGATAGGGAGGGGGTCCAATCTGACAATTCAGGAGCAATGGATTCTTGGACAGGAGCGGGAGTCGACGTCCCGACCCGTTCGGCAGACCGCACCCCTGAAGTAGCGGAGCATGACGAAGGCTCCGCCCGGCGCCTCTTGCGCCTTATGAGCGGCTCGGCTGTGGAGGTTGAGCCAGAAACCCCCTCAACTTTGACGATCGGCTATCGTTCAGAAGGAGGTTGGGAGCCACTGGTCGCTCCACCACTTGCCAGGGCGGGAGCCGCTTCGCTCTCATCCCGCGGCTCTTCTTGTGAGTCGATCGGCTACAGGCCGCGACTCTCCAGTTCTTCTACATCGGCCGCATTGATCGTGGCATCAGCAAGCTTCGCCTTGCCGGCCAGACGGGCGCGTGACATGACTTCGACTGCAAAAGAGGAAGAAAAATAAGTTAGAATCAAAAGAAGGATTGAAAGAAGTTTCATACCTAGGCTGGTCGGCAGTCGGGTGCGGATCGAACTCAGGCCAAAGATGTAGAGGACACCCTCCAGCAGCAATTTGTGGATGTCATACTTTTGACCGGCCAGCATGGAAGCGACATTGAGATAGCCCGATCGACTCTTATACCGTTTCAAGGGAGGCTGAGACGTCACTTCGAGTTGCCAGTGGGTCAAGAAGTCTGGCCGCTCGGGAAGGCGTATAAAAAAGAAATATTTCCTCCAATGCTTGTTGAAGGTCGACATTTTGTCGAAGAAAATGAAGCCCACTCGGGCTTGGAAAAGGAAAGTCCCCGGTTCGGACTACTTTGGGTAATAGAAATAATGGAAGATCTGGGCATAAGAGGAATGTCGTGCAGGCGGAAAAGAACGGCGACCCCGCACAGCAGCCAAAAGGAGTTCGACACTAACTGGCAAAGGGATGAATAGGAAACCGCAGACCGATGGTGAATTGATCTCTAAAGAATGTGATACAGTCGGGCGGCGGAGAATTTGGCCGATTGGAATAAGAGGGAAGGAAGACTTGATAATCAGAAGGAAACTCGAATGTGGCTATCAAACTCTCAGCGTCGCCGACGTCAAACCGAGACTCGGTAAAGGTGTACTAGGGCCCACGGATGTTGGCGGGAGGCTGTGAGGAACTTGTCATCGCAAAACAAGGAAAGGTGAAGAGGCGAAGGAAAGAAAACCTACTGGCAGAATTATCGCTGTAGCACTGAGAAGTCGAAAAACTTAGAGGATGGGGAAGGACGGATGCCGGAAGACGAGAAAGTAAAGGGTGAAGGGGAGAAAGCTTAGTGGAAAGTGCGCCGGAGGAGTGAAAAAGAAGGACTTCGCCGGAGCACAAGAGTGTCGTCAAAGAACTCGCTGCAAAGTGCGCAAATGCGGCAACGCGCACGGGTTTATAAGCCTGAGGGTCGACCGACTGGAGCCGTCCGATCTAAGTCGCAAAAACCCAGGCCGAGATCTGACTGTTGAATTTGAACCGTCAAACGTCATATCACAACGGATATCTGCTTGTCACATCAGGTGTGTGGCGGTAATGAGCAGGACACGTGGTGCATCGCTACGGGTCGACATTTAATGACGGCATGGGGGTGTGCTCAGCTTTAATACGAAGAGATTTGCACGATTTCTCAGAAATCTAGGTGACGTAAGCCTGGCTCGCGCTCGCCAAAGACAGGCCAAGAAAAGATTTCACAAGTTTAAACCTTCGTTGTGCCCGATCGGATTGAGGGAGCATACCTATGGCCGAACGACAAGCTTCAATAGGCTGATCGGCAAGGAGAGGTCGCATCCCGATCAGAAACCACATAGTGTCGAAGGTCGATCGGGTGGAAGACTGCTCAGACAAATAGTCCAGTCAGTCGGATTTACAACCTCCTTCGACTAGACTTGAGGGGGAGGCATGTGATGCAGTGATAATGAGAGGCCCACTCCTGCGGCCATGGTGGAGGTCAAAGTTAAGGCGGTCAACGCATAGATGACATCGTCCGGTCGGGCGCATGCCCCGACCGGGGGAGAAGTGAAACGACCGACGCTCAATGAAGACAATGTTCAGAAGTCGCTCGAGCGACTTCCCCTCTCGACAAGGCACCAATATTCGGCATTGGCTGGCGGAACTTTGGCCGAGCGGCTGCCCCACTCAGCCAGACAGCCGAGCCTAACATCAACAGATTTCAACTTTGGCCGAGCGGCTAGCCCGCTCGGCTTGGCAGTAGGTCTCAACAGTAGCAGAGTGGAACTTCGGTCGAGCAGACACGCTAAGGAGTATCGAGGTCATGTCCGATCGGATGGGGCACCAGAGCAGCGACTCATCGGCCGAGCGGCTAACCCACTCGGCCGAAGCAGTACACCCCCTCTAATATCCAACGACATCCTTTTGGGAGTTAGTGTCGTCGACACCAGGCATGAACAACCAGAAGATCGTACGGCGGAAGCTTCTACTGTTGAGATATGCTTGTCCTGTTAAGGTACTGTGTCAGGACACTTTACTAACAAATCTTTTCAAGAAAATTTTTGAGAAGCGTGCTCGCCTTGGGAAATGTGCACACGTGCTACTAGAGCTCTATATAAAGGGGGGTCCAAGCATCGGCGGAGGTATGCGATATTCACTTTTATGCTACAGTCTTTTTGTTGCTCCGCTTTACATTTCATCGTTGGTGACTACTTGAGCGTCGGAGGGTCAACGCCGGGACCCCTTTCCTGGCTCGACACTGACGTAATTTGTGTTGCAGGATCGAGTGGAGTCCATAGGAGGTCAGCGTGAGCGTCACATCTTCAGCTTTCTGTCTCTTCGACTTTCGAATAGGATCAATCATCTTTGAGTATGATCATGCCATCTTACTTTTTTTCCCCCATTTTATCAACTATATCTAATTCTTTTTTAGTTTTTTTTCCTATTAAATCCACATCTCTTGCTTGGCATTCTCTTTTCCATATGAACTTACTAATGTGGATTTTCTCATAGCCCAATGGTTTGATCTATAGAATATCTATAGAATAACGAATCATACTACAATCTTACAACAATTTAACGGAAAGGGATGATGATCACATAAGACACTATTTTAAATAATATCCCCTTGTTGAATAATAGATATACGATATTATCAAATTCAATTAAATCTGAGATAAACTAATAATTTGATCTAATTTTTAAATTTTATTTTTATGATTTTCTAAGTATTTGCTATGTACATGTTGACTTATATTAATAATGTTTATAAATTATTTATTATTAATTTGTTATTTTTTTATTCCTCGCTTTTGATTTTTTTTTTTCAGATTAATAAGTAAATTAGTTTTTATTAAGTCTGCTGGGATTATAGTTCCTTCAAGACTATTGTACCGCATAATATTATATCCTTAATGTGCATTACAATCAACACTTGTTTATATTATTTTTATCCTCTTATGTCTTATGCATTATCTAGGTTAATATTTCAATTATTAATTTATTTACATCTTGCAAAAATATTTTTAGTGTACAAGTTTTGCACGCTAACTGGACAAGAAATTAGGGAGAGGGAGGGAGAGGGAGGGAGAGGATGAGGAAGAAATAAACCGTGCTATAGATGAGAAGATATACTAGTCGAGAGTGATGTGACAATGGGTAGAGGACGGTAGTTTAGAGTCGTGGCCGCTATGCGTTATGTGATGAAGTCATTGAGCCATGATTCCGACTTGTGTCACATGGCGGGGTTGCAATAGACATGCCTAGCATGGCAAAATCAACTTTGCAACTTCTTCCCCAATTAGTTATTTTGTAAATCAAATTACAACATCTATATATTAATATATTAATTGATACATAATAACTATATATATCAACATATTATATATAGTATTAAATAACATATCTTAACATAATCTAATGATTAACCGTCAGGTAAATCGGGAAACGCTCGTGGTCCAAAAGCTTATCATCTTTTGATTGCGAGTCTCATTTGAAGGAAAAATCCCTGCAAATGCGTCGTAGCTGGGAATCAAACTTATATATAACTTATATATATTCATTAACTAATATTTATACCATATATTTACATTAATTAACAACATATGGTTATATTTTTTATAATATATATATCTTAACATAATCTAATTTATATATAACTTGTATATATTAGTTAACTAACATTTATACCATATATTTACATTTATTAACAACATATAGATACACACACTAATTAACACATGCATAGATACTTGATATTAATTTATTTTTATAAATTTATATTATAAGTCTCAAAATTTTACCGGCATAATGCCATAGGTTACCAAAACTATATCATTCCAATTAAAAATCGGCACTCAAGATTTTAAACCTTTGATAGAATCAAATATGTTTGCTTCAGTGACAGCCAATCTGTTGAACTTAATCTCTAGTTGAAGGATTAGTTTTTTTGTTTTTTTTTTAATTTGAAAAAAAAAAAATGAAATGAGGACTTATTTTTCTCGTTTCCCACCAGACGTGACTACTGCAACAGTTGCCAAAGAGGCTCTGGAGGGACACTGCATTTATGATGGTGGCTACTGTAAGCTTCATCTGTCATACTCTCGTCATACTGATCTCAATGTAAAGGTACAAATGTAATTTCTTTTGTTATGGAGGAGTATAGAATGCCGAGAAACAGTCGGTTCTCTCTTCATTCTTTTATAATAAGCAAGATGCAGAATTTTAGTTAAACATGTATCTTTCATTTTAGAAAGTCTGGAATAAAGCTAGAGGATGTATCTACCTTTATAATTACACGTACATATACCTCGATGTCACCATCTTATTTCTCTGTTTCCTTGGGTATTTTCTGGTTTTAGTAAAGTGTTTCTCTTTCCATGTGTGTACATTTCACCAGGCATACAGTGACAAGAGCAGGGATTACACCATTCCTGATGCAGGGATACTCGCAACATCACATGCTCCTAATGCTTCTAGTAGTTTGCTGAGCAATCCACTTGCAGCTGGGGTTGCCATGCAACAACCGATTCCTAATGGGCAAATGCCTACTTGGGATCCAAGCAAAGCCAACTATGCATCGGCTTCAAGGACATTCCCCAGCCAGTCATTTATTCCAACCACTGTTGCTCCGTACCAAACGTCAGGTGCTCTCCCCACTTCATCTGCTGGTTACCTTCAAGCTCCACAGCAGACGCCTCAGTACGGTATGCATCCAAGGCCTTCTGGTGGTGCACCATTTGCAGACCAACCTCCTAGGTATTTCTAGCCCAATTACATCTTACCTAATGCTCTTTCTTCCTATGTTGTCGTTCGGTTTATTACTTTAAAAATCAATGTCAGTCCACTGTTTGAATCTTGTGCAACTTCGTCATCTGATTGCACTTTTGGTTTCTTTTTCGCTAGTTTGTCTATAATGCATAAATTATTGGGTTCTCAGTGGAAATGTGAAACTGGCGTTTATTTTCTGTAACACACCAAGTCTAATTTTACTTCAGGTTTGTATCATCCTGCTATAAAATGATTCTCTAAATTTTCAAGCTTCGTTTTTCAGTACTAAGGAAATTGTTACCATGAATTGTTCGGTTGCACTTTTTACTTCAAGTTAAATGAATTTATATTTCTTCTGAATGTAGTTCCCATGGTTTCTGTCATTGGCAGAAATCGGTAGCTACTGCTTCATGATAGGTTTTGAGGTGCCGTGTTACTCGATATTATGAATGTCTCGTGGCTCCAACTTTGTAAATTTATGCAGGGTGGAATGCAAAATTAAAATTTCTTAGAGCTGCTACTTAATCAGTTGCAATCAGATGTTTTTTAGACTGATTCCGTGTGTATATAAGTTTTTTTTTTATACCTGCACACTCACATCGGTGTCCATCATGGGCACCCCTTACATGTTTGAGGCGTCTCAGTTGATCCGAGGCATCTTGATGAGTTTTTTTAAAAAAACTTTTGGTTCTGTCAATAAAAATTTATGATTTGAGTTATAGTATTAAGTATAACAAAAATTTTAAATTGATTTTTTGTGGGGTGTGCATGCATATAAATGATCTTCATTCTTATTCGTCTATTGAATACAATTTAAAGTATAGTTTATCGAAGTTGATTTTTAGAATGTTTATTTTTATTGAAATTTGAATTTTGATTTTTAAATATATAAAAATATTGATATTTGAGTTGATTTTGAAAAAAACATGTGATATTTGAATTTGATTTAAAGTTTAAAAATATAAATAATTTTATTTCAAATTTAGTTCAAAATGAAATTTGAGTTCAAGTTTAGGTTGTTTAAAATAATTTAAGTAGTCCTTGGGGCTACGGGCATAGTCTGTAAAATTGTTATCTTGGATCGAAGGATCACATATCCTATGATCTGGAACATCGAATCGAACTTGAATTGTGTATGATCGATTTTTGTAGTTGGATTGGAGCATGATCGATTAAGTTTTGAGAAATTATAATTTTTAATTTGGATTGAATTACAGGATATTTAAGACTTCAAATTGAAATTTGTTTAAAGATATAATGTTAGGTTAAAAAAATATTGTTTAAAATCTGTTTTGAAGTTTAAAAAATTTTAGTTCTTTTATTGGTGTTAAAATTTTAAGATTATTTAAATAATTATTTAATTATTGTTAGATATTGTTTATATTGAGTTAATATTGAAAAATTCTGTGTTTGGTGATTTTTATCCTCTCTAAAAAAAAATTCTCTCTTAGAACTAGCTTTCAAAATAATTGATATTCTATACGGTAAAATATATTATTAATCTATTTATATATTAAATGAAGATATTTTTTATAATTATTAATCATATACCATAGCATTTAAAGGCTTTTTGATAAGGATCATATAATTTTATGGTCCTTATCGATTGGATCTTAATTCTTAATCGATTTTACATAGAATCATGATCTTATGGTAGCAAAAAGGTGGAATATGTTATCGTAGCAGTGATCATCTATGAAAAGATAAATCAGAAAACTGTAGTTGATTAGTACGGATGAGGATTTTTTTTCCCCCTCGACTTTATCGAGAGGATCATGATATTATGAACTATGATTATAGTATAGCGATTAACTCATTCAAATAGTTAACTAGATATCTAATAGTTGAATTTTAATTGTGGTGTATTGTAGAAATTTTTCTTCAATTGGACGATAACTATAAGAACGTTGGTCTCTTAGATGAGTTTCTATGAGCACTTCTTGATTTACTCTGATGGTTAATAGAAATTTTTTATGGGACTAGATCGATCACTTTTAAGATTAGTTGGTTTGAAGAGTTAGAAACTTGTATTATTAAAATAATAATAATAGAATTGAATTAAAATTTAAAATGATTTAAATTTGAGTTAGTTGGAATTTAAAAGTCCTTTTATAATTTTTTTATTAAAAAATATTTTTATTTTAGTATTGTTATAGTAATTCTGTCTCTTTGGTATAGTATATTAGAATTTTTTTTAAGTTAAACTTAGTCAAAACTAAAAATAATCCTTATTAACTTTATCAAAATTATTTAAATTTAATTAAAATTATTTTAGCTTGATAAAAATTATTATAACAATTATTGTTAGCTATTGTATCAATTATATAATAACTGTTATAACAGTGCAACAACAATGTAATACCAGGTATAATAGTTTGTAAGAGATTTTAATGAAAGCGGGCAACGATACAGAATATCTTTTCATTTATCAGATATCAAGAATGTTTGGTCATCTGTTTGATGGTTAATGATGGTTAATGAAAAATTTACGTGGAATCATATGAATCATTTCAGAATTAATTACAATATAATTATACTCTATTAAATTTAAGAATGTCAATTCGGATAGATCTGGGTGGATTAGGTCGGATTAATTTTTTTTTAATCCAATCCAAATCTGATCCAAATTCAAATTTAAATTGAAACCCTTAAAATCGAATCTGAATCCAATCAACCCGAAGCCAATCCGGATAATCCGAAAATCCAATTCAAAATGATTTTTTTTAAACTATTTTTCATATAATTCTTCACTTTTATCTCAATACTCCGTCATTATCATACGATATTAATATATATAAAAACATCTTAATTTTCAAAATAAAATTTAATTTAATCCTAAAAAATCGAATAAACCCTATATTTGGATCAACCCGAGTCAACCCGAATTCGACCCAACCTAATTCAAAAATTTTTAACTTGAAAACCCTCCAATCTGAACCCGACCCGCACCCGAAAATACCCAACCCGAACTTGATTTTTTTCGAGTCAACTCGGGTTGGATTGTCTGGTCGGATTCATTTTTGACACCCCTAATTAAATTCAGATAACAAATGCCCGTGAAAAGATATTATGTGGCTGGAGGCTGCTGATGGTAGTAAGTAGTCAGGTTGTTGGCCTTAAGTGGAGGCGGTTTTCGGAGACCTCTGACCACCCGTTCTAATTCAAATTATAATCAGGAGGACAATGAATCCAGAGAAAAATCATAATCAATGTAGTTAGATCGTGGCCACGATCTAATCGTAATTTCATATGATTTAAAAAATATGGATCAAGAGATCTGGTGTCATACATCTGTCCTATAAATAACAATATTTATTATTATTATTATTATTATTTTTGACAATTCAAATAATTAGGTTTTTTTTACATTACCTTAGCATAAATATTATTAATTCTGTGTTTATTTGAGGCATGGATTGAAAAAGGAATGGAATACACAGTAAAACAAAAACAAACTTTTTAGGAAAAGGAAGAGAAAAAAAAAACGAAAAGAGAGAGAGTAAACTGTAAAAGAATTCGACGAAGGAAGAGGAAAAAAAACAAGCCCTCCATGAGCACGAGAACAATAAAAAATGCGGGAAGAAAGAAAAGGTTCATCCCATTCGATTTGGATGGTTAAAAAAAAAATGATGCACAGATGAATTTAATAATAAAAAGAATGAGTAATTCATTCTTTTTTACGAAATAAACATGAACCTTAAAAAAAATTTCCACGCGGAAAACTTTTTTGTAATTTTTATTTTTCTTCCATGTAAACAGGGATAAGATAAGAGAAACTAGTTAGAGGATTTATTTAATTGCACGGCAACAACATTCAAAACAACTCCACAGTCATGGCGATGTCTGCTTCTCTCAAGGAAACGCCGGCGGAAGACCGGGGAGCCTAGGAAAAGGCAGGACTAGCGGCGTCGCCGGAGGGAATAACAGGCCCCATCCGGCTCGGGGCGGTGCGATCGCCGTATCAGCTGGCGGAGGAAAGTTAACCGGCGCGGAAGGTGGATGCAGAGGAAATGGCGGCAGGAGAGCCGACGAGGCCGGCGGCGAGCTCGGCAGTAGCGGCGGCAGTAAGTTGAAGGGCGGAAGTGGAGGGAAGAACCCGCCGGTTCCGGCCTGCTCCTCCGCTGGCGCCTTCTGGTCTCCGAACGGTACCGGCTTCTGGGAGCACATCTCCGGCTGGTTCAGCGGCTTGAAGCTGAAGAATCCGGCGGAGTAGACGTGGACTCCGTGCCGCCTGGACTTGAGTCGGAGCTGGCGGGGAACGGTGGCAGAGGACGCCACCGCACAGAAGGGCTGGTTGGTTTTGATGAGCTCCACCGCGCAGGACTCGAGGTAGTGGAGCCGATCGCCGCCGATTTTGGCCGGAAGGTGAGCTCGAAACACTCCTTGCCGGTTAGTCCTGACCACCGTCCGGTAGCTCGGACTGTTTGAACCTGAACTTCCACACTCCACTGCCACCCAACCACCTGCACTCGCATAATCTTGTCACATACAAATTATAGGAAATGATGTAACAATTATTATCATACAAAAAAAAATATTTTTATAAAAAATATTAAAATAGAATTTTATTTATAATTTTCTATCGAAAATATTAATCATTCTTAGTTTTTTTTAATATATGTATTAAGTTATTTGAATCGATTAATTTTAAAGATGATCAATCTAGTCTTACATAAATTTCTATCAATTATTAAGATAAATTCGAAAAGTGCATATAGATCTTAACGAACGACATAACATCACGAGTGATTTGAGTACCATGTATCTTATGTGGGTTTCGATCCCTTAGCAGGTGAGTTTCAAATCTTAACTTTAAGTCGAAGTAATTTTAAACATTTTTTTAAATAGCATTGCATTTATAATTTTCCATATCCAAGATATAATTTGAAGCGAATCTTAATGTAACATGAAAATTATATAATATAATTTTAGGGTCATGAATTCTAATCACAAAAATAGCCTGGTAAAATTGTATATAATACATTCAATATAGTTTGACCCTTCTTCAAAATTCAATATATTGACTGGAGCTTCATTCTGGTATACCTTTTTATCCAAGATATAATTTATTCTTAGTTGATATAACTAAAGAATCATTAGCATGATTACCTTAGAGTAGCTTTGAAAAACAGCTCCAAGGTGGAAATTAACTTCCAGGCGAGTATTCAAAGGTATTATAGAAAAAAAAAATTATGGATCAAATAAATAAATAAATATAATTAATTAATTAACTAATTAATTTTCACAACAGGATGTTCTTTTTTCGATCATAATATACTACACGAGCGAGGTTGAAGATGACATAACCTGAGATGACCTGAGTGGACTTAGCGTCGGGTTGTCGAAAGCAAGTATCGCAATAGACAGTGCCGGTCACCAGCACTGCACCCTCTCTCACTTCATGGTGAGTCGAGGAGGAAGAGCACAACAAGATGCAACAAAAGGCGAAGATGACTAAGCGAAGGAGCGAGGAGTGAGCTCCAAATTCCATGGGGCCTTTGATTTGAAGATATGGGTGAACATATGGGAGAGTTTATATTGAGAAAAAAAGAAGAAGAAGAATGAGGAGAATGGTGTGAGCTCTATTGCTTTAGAGCTAGCAAAGGTGCCCATATGTGACAGTTATGCTCTTTATTAAATGGTTCAGATGGACGTTGGGTGCTATATATGCATCCTCCAAGTTCATTTATTACCATGCAACTTTATATATAAAAAGTTGATTAAAATAATTAATATTTTTTTTTAAAAAAAAACAAAGATTCATTTCACCCTAATTTTGAAAGATTGATTTATTTTGTTTTTTAGATGTTTCTTTTCTAAGTGATTTATTTATTTTTATTTTGATAGTTAAAACATTATGATTTTATATAATGTTGTGTGTGTATTAAATTATACTAATAAAGAATGTATGAATATTTATTTTAATTAGTTTTATGGACCCTGATTGCTCTTAGTGTTGGTGTTAAGAAGGTGAAAGGATGTCTCTTTCCCTTCATCTTTCAATCCTTTCACCTTCCTTTATTAATGGAGGTAGAGGAAGATCATCTTCCTCTATATAAAAGAGCGTCCAAGGCAATTGATGGATGATGAGAAAGGAGTGCATGCATCAGGAAAAGGTTGTTGCGTTGTGTATGCAGATGAGATCGAAGCACAACAGAAGTGTTGTCAGAATTCTACCGAAACTATGTGTCTTGCAGAGAAGGAGAACACCCATTAGAGAGGGATTTAGTTTGTGAACTATAAAGAGCTTTCCGATTTTGTAATCGTTCTTCCGACAGTAAGTCCTACCGTCGCCGATTGCAGATCTATGGGAGATCACTATAAGTGTTTAATTATTTTGTTCAATTATTATATAATTCCTACAATGGTATCAGAACATTAGGAATTATACCTAGTTAAGATTTCTCGTCGCCGTTTGCACGACTAATGTGTCGTAGCAGACAAGTACCGGTGATTGCACCACGGTTGTATGATGCCGACAATAGGGTCTCAGTGACACCAGTGGCAGGGTCGCTCTTAAGCGTCGCTCACTGGCGATAGGGTTGCTAATAAGCGTCGCTTGCCGGTGTTAACACCGCTGCTCGGCAACGCACTGCGCCAAAATCATGACAAGGTCACGATTTCCATCAAAGCCGGGCTCGGGCCACAGGGATATGCCAGCGAAGACTTTCCATGGCCAGCGATGGCGTCCCGGATGGCTGGTGATGTGCTGGTGGTCGGGATGGGCAGAACAACCAACAACGACCTCGTTGGGCCAAAAGTGACTGGATTCCGGTGCAGGATAGGACCGACGACCGCCCCAGTAGGCTAGAGATTGGCCTTCGTGGCCGGCAATTGTGTTTGTCATGATTTCGTGGAGGCAACGGTTGAGGCGGCGTGGGTATCGTGTGGCGAAGAAAACAGACGAAGGATAAATACGAAGCACAGTACTTCGTGAGAAAAAAATTTATTTTTAAAAAATAAAATAATAATAATAATAAATATTTCGTTACGGCATGCATCTTGAAATCAAGAAACCAAGAAAGAAACATAGTAGGTTTATAAAGTTAAACTTTATATTTTTTTTTCTCAATTAATCAATGCATGTTTTTTTTTTGCCAATGCATGTATACTGTAGCATTAATTTTTGCATGCGGTAATTAATTGGAAAATTGGTTCAATTAATGGGCTAGATTAGTTTGGTCCACTTAGACTCGGTTTAGCTTAAATTATTAGTTGATTTAATTGAATCAGTTTGATTAGAACTGGAAACGATTTGGGTTGATTAATTGGGCTTGGACCAAATATAATTAAATGACCATATTTATTCTATTGGGTCAAATTTGATCAAAATGATTAGATTTATTCTAATTAGTCGGACTTAAACCAAAGAGCCTTGGTTTGATCAAACGAATCTAAGTTTGATCAATAAGTCTGAGTTTAGCTAAAATAGACTTAGATTAAATAATAACAGAACATAGGTACTATAAATCCTTGTCAAATTAGATTAATTCTAACAAGGACAAAGGACGCAGCTTAGGATCTGGATTCCCAATCAACCGATCCAATGGGTCAGTCGACTTAGACTCCTGCAAATTAAGAAGATTTGTTCTTTCTTGATTTATTATATTGATTCTATGCCTGTATAAATTGAATTAAGTCGGTTTTGTACTGATTTATTTAATTTCAATTTTTCAGATGGCACGGATGATTACCACATTGACTCATCGGAAGTGCAACGAAATCAGTTCAAGGAGGAAATTCAGGAGATAGAGTATAACTCTGCTTATGAAGTCGACGAACACATTGGACAGCTTGATGATCTATTTTGGAAACTTGAATGAGAAGAGTTTTCAGTCTTAGACAGTTATAGGATCTGGGCTTTGATACGTTCATTGTCAGAGAATCTTAGGATGATAGCATACTATATTTGGGGGCATCATCAAGGATGTGTCACATATTTAGAATTATGTGAAGAACTACTTCACCATATGACTGAAGAGGATCCTAAAGAGTTTGAAGAGGACCCATAAATGATCGAGGAGGATCCAGAAGAGGATCCAATTGGGGATATGATGGAGAATCCTAAAGCTGTCTCACCTGAGATTACCCCAAATGAGTTCAGGTTGAAAGGGATAATGTTGGCCATTGTACTAGTGTCTGTCCTAGTGGGAGTGATAGTAGTCTATCTAATTAATTAGAGTTCTATTATTGTTACTGTCATTATGTATGAATAGTATTAGTTCATTTAGTTCATGTCAGTTTGTTATATGTTAACAAACTGCAGCATATTTATGTTAATGATATGTTCATTCATATGCTAATTGCTCTACATGATATCATGAAAAATGATTAGTTTATTTTATTAAAAAAATCATGATAGAATAATGATTAAGTTCATTAGTTGGGATGTGTGTAATAGTATTGATCAATGTTGATTTGCTTGGACCATACAAATAATGAGTGGAAACGCAGTTATCACTTGATTTTGTAAATCAACTCAAATTAACAATAAGTCAATCATAATTTCATGCATGTGAATTACACTGAATACTAAATAATATGTTTATTTATGTTAGATCATGGCAAATAAGAACATCATAGCTAAACTCAATAACAGAGAAATTATATGAGGATAACTATAAAATCTGACAGCTCAAGATACAAAATATACTTGAGGAACAAGAAGTTCTAGAGGCTATAAATCATGTTATGGTAGAACCTATAAATGGTCCCACTGCGTAATCACCATTGAATACCTTGGTGAAGGCTATCTTTTGGAAAACATGGTGGGATATTGGTTTTGAAAAAGTTTTCAAAATGATTTTGGAAAACCTTGGTGAAGGCTATCTTTTGATAGTAATCACCATTGAATAGTTAGACACAAACTTGAAGAAAACACTAAAGTTTTTGCAAGTTTTCAAGTTTGTGTCAATCTTTGAAAAGATGATGTATTTTCATAGAAAACTATTTTTCCTTGATAATATATGCCCTAAACAATGTCTACACGAAATTTCATAATTTTTGGATTTTTGTAGAATTTTCTAGGGGTTTCTGAAGTTGACTGAAATGGAATTTCAGCAACTATCAGAGCTCCGATCGATCCATGGATCGATTGGAGTGCCTGAATCGATCCATGGATCGATTCAGAAGGCAAATCTCGCGAGCAGTAGCTCGCTGGATCGATCAGCCGATCGATCCAGGTAGTCTGAATCGATCAGTGGATCGATTCAGAAAGGTTCAATCGATTGGAACCCAACTCCAATCGATCCAAGTTGCTGATTTTGGCTGGGAAAGCCTGATTTCAACACTTTGAACCTATTTTAGTCTAGGTAACCATTCCAAACCCTTAAAATACATTTGTATACATTAAAAGGGTGTTTTCGTGTTGAAAACAAGGATGGAATGGTTAAGGAAGACTTCATTGAAGTTTAGGTTGAGGTTTGTTTCAAATTTTGAACATTTGAACCTCAAAACTTCTAAATCTGGGTTTCCTAAAGGTTTAGGGATTCCAAGTCATTGTTGGTGCAATGACAGAAGTTACCACCATGTCTTTAGGGGGAGGGACTCTTTAAAGACATGAAAATTATTTTTCATAAACCTTGGAAGGTGGTTAACCTTCTGTTAAGAGAATGCTCATGGATGAGCAGTTGAACTTGAAATGGGGAGTGGATATCCTCATTATTTCAAGTGGGAACTCAAGATGTTAGAAAATGCTCAAGGTTGGGTATTTGTCTACATTGAGGAAGAAGTTAAGGATAAATGAAGGGTATGGGACCTTCATTATTGTGTTGATCACAATGAGTGAAGTTGTGATCACGATGAGCAACTCTTCAGGGGGAGAGTCTTCAACAGATGAAGTTGTTGAAGTGTGCCCAAAATTGGAGCATAGGTTGATGTGTGTCCAAAGACGGGTTGATGTGTTTTATTAGTAGGGGTTGATGTGTGCCAATAGGGGGAGAATGAAAGGAAGTAAGTTAGGTTTTCATTACCTAGAGGGAGTTTGCCCTCTTAGGGGGAGAATGAAAAGCTTAACTTATGTGTTCATTACCTAGTGGCATGAAGAAGGAGGCTATAGGATTAGCCTAACTTACATGTGGGATTGTAAGTGTTATTGTGGTATTGTCAAACATCAAAATTGTTGGTGCAAAATCCCTCAGGTCAAGGTTGACCTGGTTAACCAAGCTGAGTCTTGGTTTGGGTTTAGATGTTTGACAATAAGATATTGATCGAAGAAGAGTCAAGTAGGTCAAGGTTGACCGGATACTTGACTGGGAAGTCCTAACTGTCAAGTTAGGCAGAAGGAAGTCCTAGTGAGTGAAGCTGGCGAAGGAAATCCTAGTGAGTGAAGCTGGGTGAAAGTCCCGTGAGTGAAGCCGGTGAAAGTCCTAGTGAGTGAAGCTAGGCGAAGGAAATCCTAGTGAGTGAAGCTAGGTGAAAGTCCGTGAGTGAAGCCGGTGAAAGTCCTAGTGAGTGAAGCTAGGTGAAAGTCCCGGTGAGTGAAGCCGGTGAAAGTCCTAGTGAGTGAAGCTAGGCGGATGGAAAACCCTAGTGAGTGAAGCTAGGTGAAAGTCCCGTGAGTGAAGCCGGGCAAGGAGGAAATCCAGATGGATCAAGGATGATCGGACATCCGGTGTTGGGAAGTCAAGTAGGTCAAAGGATTGATGGATACTTGGCAGGAAGGAAATCCATGGATCGGATGATCGGACATCGGTGTTGGGAAGTCCAAGTAGGTCAAAGGATTGACCGGATACTTGGCAAGGAAGGAAATCCAGATGGATCAAGGATGATCGGACATCGGTGTTGGGAAGTCCAAGTAGGTCAAAGGATTGATGGATACTTGGCAAGGAAGGAAGTCCAGATGGGTCAAGGTTGACCGGACATCCGGTGGAACTCCAAGTATGTCAATGGAGTGACCGGATACTTGGCACGATGAGTAAAAGTCCAAGTGGGTCAAAGGGATTGACCGGACACTTGGTGGGGAGTCCTAGCGGTCAAGGGTGACCGGATGCGAGGCATGATGTACCAACAGTCAAGGTTGACCGGATGTTGGTTAGGAGGATTGGGACTTGGTTTTGGGCAAAAGCGTCGGATCGATCCGTGGATCGATCCCGTGGATCGATCGGTGGATCGATCCTCTTCTTGCAAGCTTTTGGATCGATCCGTGGATCGATCCGAGGCCCGATCGATCGGTAGATCGATCGGGAATCGCTCTCGCGAAGCGATGCCAATCGATCCGTGGATCGATCCGGAGCGTTCTGAGCTCAAGTGCTGGATCGATCCGTGGATCGATCCAAAGCCTCCCCGATCGATTCGGAACATTCGAATCGATCGGGATCCGACCGTTGCGTCGGGTTTAAAGCCGCAGGCGAGCGTGGTCTTCGGCATCGCTTTACGAGCTCTTCTCAGATTCATTCCAGCTCCTCCACAGCTCTCTACAAGCACGTGATCGCCAGTTCTTGAAGGTTCTTGGAGGCTTTCCAAGTCAAGAGGCGGATCTATTGCAAGAGGAAGAAGTTAGGGTTAGGGTTTTTACTGCACATCTTGTAAGCTTTTGCTTAACTTGTATTTCCCTTTCTTCTTCTTATATTGAGAGTGTTGTAGGGCTTCTCCGCCCTCGGTAGTTACCGAAAAGGAGTGTTTCATAGTGGAGGGTGCGTGCGTGGTGTGGATCCTTGGACTAGTCACCTCTTGTGAGGTGGATACCAAGTAAACCAACCTTGTTAGCGTTGTGTGATTTGTTTCTGTATTTTCCGCTGCATATCCTTGAAGAAACAAGCAACGCCAAGCGACGAGCACGCGACGAGCTACTTTTGGTCCTAACAAGTGGTATCAGAGCGAGGCCGCTCTTCACCGGAATCATCGCCGGAAGGGTCAAGCATATCAAGAAAAGCTAGAGGGTGAAGAAGTTGGAGCAAATTCTTCAAGTTCAAGACTTTATCAAGCTCAACTTTAAGATGCAATTCCAAGATGGGCTTGGATTTGACACAAGGGTGGCTCCACCATACACTTCTACGAGTTTCGATTCTTGGAAATCAAGAATCGAAAATTTTCTTATGATGGAGATAGAGCAATGGTTTGCTCTAATGGAAGGCTTCAAGGCTCCAAGAAATTCAAAGGGTAAAGTTCTCAAGAGGAGCAAGTGGAGCCAAGAGCAAGTCCAAAGGTGCGAGGCTAATGACAAAGTGACCAAGCTTTTGGTCAATTTATTGCCAAGCACCATCCTTTGCAAAATTGGAGAATTTGAAGATGCAAAGGAATTATGGAGCAAATTGGACAAGCTTCATAAAGAGATCCCCTCCACTGTACAAGATCATGAAGAATCCAGAGAGGGTGACTCTTTGGAGCAAGATCAAGAGGAGGACTCCGAGGTTGAGAGATGCTCAACCTCCGAAGAAGAGGAAATCCAAGAAGCTTCATCCTCAAGGGAATGCAACGAAGGGAACAAGGAGGGAGCATACTCCTTGTTTCATGTTCAAGATGATGAAGCCTCCACCTCTAGGATTGAGGGGGAGCAATCCTTGGTGACGCCGGATCAAGAAGAAGGAGAAGCTTCTACATCCGGGTCAAGTGAAGAAGAAGAAGATGGTGCCACCTCCGAAATTCAAGAAATATCAAATGGAGGAGCAAGTGCCATCCCTACACAAGAAGGTATAAACATTTCAATTAATAATAAAAATCATATCATATGTTTTGAGTGTAGGGAAAGTGGGCACTACAAGAGCAAGTGTCCCAACTTGGCCAAGAAGAAGGGTCAAGTGACGCAAAAGGGCAAGGAGAAGCCCGAGGAGACCATTTCCGGAACAAAGAAGAGCAAGGAGCATATCATATGCTTCTCTTGCAATCAAAAGGGGCATTATCGGAGTCAATGCCTTAAGGGGAAGAAGATGGTCAAGGCTCAAGGAGGAACTAGTCAAGGGGGAGCCTCTAAGGTAAAAAGGAAGGTAACATTTATTGAGCCTACCCCTTTACATTATGGTAAAAAGCATGATAGTTCTAACTTTTATCATTTTAATGCAATTTACCATAAGAATAGGAAGCATGAGGGCTTTAAGGAAAAGCATGTGGCCCTACATGCCAAAACTACTACATCTAAGGCTAGGAATGTAGGTAAAAGTCTAGGCAAGAACTCTAAGGATTGTAGCTACAAGCCTAGAAATAAAAATGCTCATGAACTTAATGGAAAAACAAAAACTAAGGACTTAGTGATGGAAAATCAAGTCTTGAGGTCAAGACTTGATAAAATGGAAAAGACCCTAAATAGGATGGAAAATATCCTATTAGGGCAAAAAGAGCATAACCTAGGTTTAGGGGTACAAAAGCCATCCAATGGCCATAGAGGTTTGGGATACAAACCAAAGGCTAAGAAGGATGTGCCCTCTTACCATAGAGTTTCATATAGTTATGGAACAAACCCTAGGTCTAGTGGTCAAGCCAAAAATACTAGGGAAGTCATCCCTAAGAGTATTTTTGCAATAAATGTGACTAAGGCTTCTAAGAAGTCTAAGAAAGTCACAAACAAAGTCACAAGGGAGGCTATCCCTAGAGTTGACCTAGAAAGTGTGACCAAGGTCTCCAAGAAGCCAAACAAGGTCACTAGGAAGGTATCTAGGGAAGTTATCCCTAGTGAGTATCTAGAGCATCCAAGGAGCACCAATAGGTGTTGGGTTCCTAGGAGCATCTTCTCTACCCCATAGATGGGTTAGAGAGTGTCAACTCCGATTAGAAGGGTAGTTAACCCAACTTTGAGGAAATTGACACTCAAGGAGCATTTTCAAGGTTTTTGTTAACCTTTGAAAATGAAATGGAATTATTATTTACTCCTTGAAAGAGTAAAATGTGCCTAGTGGTGAAAATTTGATTTTAATCTTAAAAGGCACATATTGGGAAATTCACAAGAACTACCAAGTTGGGATTTTGGTATGTTCTTAGGAAATTTAAGGCAATCCGGGCCTTAACTTTAAAGTGCTACTCTTGTGGAAAAATGAAATATGCCAACATTTGAGGAATATGCTTAATTTCAATTGGCATAAATTAATCAAGGGAATTAGAAATGCCAATTTAGGTTTTGGCGTTTTCGTGACGCACTTAAGGGCAATCTAGGATTAAGTTGTAAGTTTAGCTAAGGTTTTAAGGATACTTAGATAGTTAATCTAGGTATATTTTATTTATGTTAAATCTTGCCATGATTGTTTGCCCATCATATGTCATGACATCATGTCTATTTTTACGTTCATGTTTTATTATGAAAAATCCAAAAATACCATGTCATGACATTCATACATCATGTAATTATAGGATATTTTCTTTTGAAAATTATTTCTTTTTGATGTATGTCATAACATTATCATGCATTAAGTTTAATTCCTTGTAATTAAGGACAAAAGGCATTTAACAACACTTATTAACAAGTGACATCCTAGGTGGGTGTCTAATATCTCCAAAATGCCTAGATAGATATGCATGATCCCTAGAATAGGGCAAAACCAAATTTTACATCTCACAAAGACCTATAAGGTGACTTGTATGTGTTTAAGTGCACATTAGATACAAGTGAGATGTTAGGAAGATGAACAAAACTCAAGATGTTGATTTAGTGCATTCTTCTGAGTTTTAGGTTCATCAAAACACATAGTTATGTGTTTTCCAATCATTGGGAAAGCTAATGTACAAGTCATGTGCATTGAGCCCAAGGAACATGGTTGGATATTGGTTTTGAAAATCATTTTAAAATGCTTTTGGAAAACCTTGGTGAAGGCTATCTTTTGATAGTAATCATCATTAAATAGTTGAGCACAAACTTGAAGAAAACACTAAAGTTTTTACGAGTTTTCAAGTTTGTGTCAATGTTTGAAAATATGAAGTATTTTCTTAGAAAACTATTTTTCCATGATACTATATGCCCTAAATAATGTCTACAATGATTTTTATGATTTTTGGAATTTTGTAGATTTTTCTAGGGGTTTCTGAAATTGACTGAAATGGAATTTCAGCCTTTTCAGAGCTTCAATCGATCAGTGGATCGATTGGAGTGCCTCAATCGATCGGGCGATCGATTGAGAAGGCATTTTTCGCGAGCAGAAGCTCGCTGGATCGATCAGCCGATCGATCCAGGTAGTCTGAATCGATCAGTGGATCGATTCAGAAAGGTTCAATCGATTGGAACCCAACTCCAATCGATCCAAGTTGCTGATTTTGGCTGGGAAAGCCTGATTTCAGCACTTTGAACCTATTTTAGTCTAGGTAACCATTCCAAACCCTTAAAATACATTTGTATACATAAAAAGGGTGTTTTCGTGTTGAAAACAAGGATGGAATGGTTAAGGAAGACTTCATTGAAGTTTAGGTTGAGGTTTGTTTCAAATTTTGAACATTTGAACCTCAAAACTTCTAAATCTGGGTTTCCTAAAGGTTTAGGGATTCCAAGTCATTGTTGGTGCAATGACAGAAGTTACCACCATGTCTTTAGGGGGAGGGACTCTTTAAAGACATGAAAATTATTTTTCATAAACCTTGGAAGGTGGTTAACCTTCTGTTAAGAGAATGCTCATGGATGAGCAGTTGAACTTGAAATGGGGAGTGGATATCCTCATTATTTCAAGTGGGAACTCAAGATGTTAGAAAATGCTCAAGGTTGGGTATTTGTCTACATTGAGGAAGAAGTTAAGGATAAATGAAGGGTATGGGACCTTCATTATTGTGTTGATCACAATGAGTGAAGTTGTGATCACGATGAGCAACTCTTCAGGGGGAGAGTCTTCAACAGATGAAGTTGTTGAAGTGTGCCCAAAATTGGAGCATAGGTTGATGTGTGTCCAAAGACGGGTTGATGTGTTTTATTAGTAGGGGGTTGATGTGTGCCAATAGGGGGAGAATGAAAGGAAGTAAGTTAGGTTTTCATTACCTAGAGGGAGTTTGCCCTCTTAGGGGGAGAATGAAAAGCTTAACTTATGTGTTCATTACCTAGTGGCATGAAGAAGGAGGCTATAGGATTAGCCTAACTTACATGTGGGATTGTAAGTGTTATTGTGGTATTGTCAAACATCAAAAAGGGGGAGATTGTTGGTGCAAAATCCCTCAGGTCAAGGTTGACCTGGTTAACCAAGCTGAGTCTTGGTTTGGGTTTAGATGTTTGACAATAAGATATTGATCGAAGAAGAGTCAAGTAGGTCAAGGTTGACCGGATACTTGACTGGGAAGTCCTAACTGGCAAGTTAGGCAGAAGGAAGTCCTAGTGAGTGAAGCTAGGCAGAAGGAAATCCTGGTGAGTGAAGCTAGGTGAAAGTCCTGGTGAGTGAAGCCAGGTGAAAGTCCTAGTGAGTGAAGCTAGGCAGAAGGAAATCCTAGTGAGTGAAGCTAGGTGAAAGTCCTGGTGAGTGAAGCCAGGTGAAAGTCCTAGTGAGTGAAGCTAGGCAGAAGGAAATCCTAGTGAGTGAAGCTAGGTGAAAGTCCTGGTGAGTGAAGCCAGGTGAAAGTCCTAGTGAGTGAAGCTAGGCAGAAGGAAATCCTAGTGAGTGAAGCTGGGTGAAAGTCCCGGTGAGTGAGGCGGTGAAAGTCCTAGTGAGTGAAGCTAGGCGGATGGAAAACCCTAGTGAGTGAAGCTAGGTGAAAGTCCGGTGAGTGAAGCCGGGCAAGGAAAATCCAGATGGATCAAGGATGATCGGACATCCGGTGTTGAGAAGTCCAAGTAGGTCAAAGGATTGACCGGATACTTGGCAAGAGAGAAATCCAGATGGATCGAGGATGATCGGACATCTGTTGGGAAGTCCAAGTAGGTCAAAGGATTGACTGGATACTTGGCAAGGGAAAATCCAGATGGATCAAGGATGATCGGACATCTGGTGTTGGGAAGTCCAAGTAGGTCAAAGGATTGACTGGATACTTGGCAAGGAAGGAAGTCCAGATGGGTCAAGGTTGACCAGACATCTGGTGGAACTCCAAGTAGGTCAATGGAGTGACCGGATACTTGGCACGACGAGTAAAAGTCCAAGTGGGTCAAAGGGATTGACCGGACACTTGGTGGGGAGTCCTAGCAGGTCAAGGGAGTGACCAGATGCGAGGCATGATGTACCAACAGGTCAAGGTTGACCGGATGTTGGTTAGGGAGGATTGGGACTTGGTTTTGGGCAAAAACCAAGTTCTGGATCGATCCGTGGATCGATCCAGGCTGTGGATCGATCGGTGGAGCGATCCAGCTTCTGGTCACGAGAATCCGGATCGATCCGTGGATCGATCCAGAGGTCCCGATCGATCGACGGATCGATTGGAATGGCCGGATCGATCCGTGGATCGATCTGGGCTTCTGATTAGAGCCTCCGGATCGATCCGTGGATCGATCAAAAGCCTCGATCGATTCGGAACATTCGAATCGATCGGGATCCGACCGCTGGCGTCGTCGCAGCGAGCGTGGTCTTCGGCATCGCTTCACGAGCTCTTCTCGATTCATTCCGGCTCCTCCACAGCTCTCTACAAGCACGTGATCGCCTCTTGAAGGTTCTTGGAGGCTTTCCAAGTCAAGAGGCGGATCTATTGCAAGAGGAAGAAGTTAGGGTTAGTGTTTTTACTGCACATCTTGTAAGCTTTTGCTTAACTTGTATTTCCCTTTCTTCTTCTTGTACTGAGAGTCTTGTAGGGCTTCTCCGCCCTCGGTAGTTACCGAAAAGGAGTGTTTCATAGTGGAGGGTGCGTGCGTGGTGTGGATCCTTGGACTAGTCACCTCTTGTGAGGTGGATACCAAGTAAACCAACCTTGTTAGCGTTGTGTGATTTGTTTCTGTATTTTCCGCTGCATATCCTTGAAGAAACAAGCAACGCCAAGCGACGAGCACGCGACGAGCTATTCACCCCCCCCCCCCCCTCTAGCTACTTTTGGTCCTAACAGAAATGGTATAAGAAAGGGAAGGGAAAGAAGTTGCTACTGTGGGACAGAGCCTAATCAAAAAGATAGGAAAGAAGACTGGAAAGAAATCTAAAAATAAGTTGACTTGTTTTAATTGTGGAAAGAAAGATCACTTCGCTCGGGAGTGTACTGAGCCAAAAAAGATAAATCTATGTGTGTCTTCTTTTCTTGAGCATTTTGTTGCTAGTTCAGTGTTGCTAGCTGATTCTTATCCTTTGTGAATTATAAATTTGGGAGAAACCAACCATGTAGCTCGGGAACGAGTTACATTTGTTGAATACCATTGGGTACTAATAATCATGATTTTATTACACTATTTTCATTCATCCAATCATGGTTTGATGTAGTTTTCATAGATAGAACCCATATTTACATCATATTTTATGCATTGTATCGATTTTGGACTTAATTATAAATTAATTTATTATGGCTTTATTTGATGCTAATATTTAAGTGTTATTTTGTAAGCATCAAGGGATCTTAGACTGGATGAATTTGAACCAAATTTATGCTCGGATCGGAGTTTTAACGAGACGATCAAACTCCAGAATAATTGTAGTCGTTCATTGAAGGTCGGAGAGATCTGGGCCATCCGTCAAGAATCTGGTCCATCCGACCTAATGAGGAGTAGATCTCGTCCATTGATGAAGATCCAGAGGTTTTGATCCAAATCTGAGTTCAATCCAGCCGTTGATCAAGCCCTAAAATAATCTGGACTGTCCAATCAGATTTGGGAGAGTTTAAAAGCTTTGAGAAGCTACATCATCTTGTGAGCTTGGCGTTTCCTCGTGATTTCCGCACTATTCACTATCTTCTTCGCGGTGCCGACGCTTCCATTCCATATCCAAAGCTAAGATTCAATCTCCTTCGACGCCAGCGAGCTATCTACGATCCGGCCACAAGCAATTCAAGGGGCAGAGCAGCGATTTGTGGGCGTTCCCCAATCGTTGTCTTGTTGTCCGCGAGCTTCATCCAATCCAAGATTTGAGGGTGTTCCCCGATTTGAGCTGCTGTCATACTCACGGGAGGATTTGAGGGCGTTCTCTGATTCTTCAGAGGGCCATCCATTTCCATTTTCACCTCGCGTCTCTAGATTCCGCAAGATTTGCTCTGTTTTTTGGCGACTGGTGATTTCAGGTGAATCCGAGTTCGAAGGGCGTTCCCAGTAGCTTTGGACTTCTCCTGATTGTGCAGGGGATTTAGTGGTTAGCCGGTGATTGCCCGAAGGGCGTTCCCAGAGGCAGATCTGTGTTTCGACAGAGAGGAGGAATTGGAGCTCGAGTTTGGTTGTGGAATGCAGTTTAGGTTTTTGTTTTCTTTATCTTTGTCTTTGAATTGTTCTTGATATTGCTCAGATCAATAGATTTGATAGTTTAGTTTGCATTGTTGCTTTCATTTGAGTTAGCTAGATTGTTTCCTTTGTTCGATTAACACATGATTCCTTTACTTGCAATTCTTTGTTCCTGTGATCTGATACTTGATTTGAAATATGTTCTCTATTCATTTCTGATTTAGTTACTGCATTTCATAAATCTCTTGTTGACAACAGAAAATTTTTGTGTTCACATTTGAATTGTTGCAATTTGATTTGCATTCGGTTTGAGTTCAAATAAGGTGATCATCTTGATGTGGGAACCATTTTTCTTTGATGTTAATCTTGTTCTGATCTTGAATTGTAACTCAATTAGTAAGGTTGTAGTTTTTATTAATACACGGTTGAGAATGAGATGAGCTCCATTTAGATTGTGAACTTAATGAGAGTGTCAAGGTTATTTTTGTTGACAAGTTTGATTAAATGTGGATTGGATATCAGTTAGCATGAATAGCTTATTTGTTGGACTTTATTCAGATACTTCCCTGTGCATGAATCAAAACTAGAAAAATCAATTTAATTAATAAAACTTGAAAAGAATCACTTGAATCTAGAGCGCACACATCCATTAGTTATCCTTGAAAAATACGACTTGGGACTCCTTACTACACATATTTTATTTAGTTAGTTGAGTTCCTAATCTTTATTAATTTGATGTGCTACGTGACATGTAAAATAGCGAACACCAAATTTTGGCGCCGTTGCCGGGGAGATAACTAGTAGTGTGTATTTGTTTTAGATTGAGAATTGGATTTGATTGATTTTATTGTTAGCATCTTTCTTGATTTGATTGCTTATTTCTTTTTATGATTTCATGTTGGCTTATTTCTTAATTGTTAAGAACTTTTCTGTTAATATTTTCATGTGTATGAAACTTTATGCTTTTGAATCTTCTAATTTTGAGTGCTAGTGTTGTAGTGAAGAACAGGATATTTCTTTAGCATGGATCCATATGTTTAGAATTTTGGAGGTGGAGTGGAAAATCAATATTTTCAGCCTGAGTATCAAATTTACCCAAACATGGATCAACAAAATAGGTATGAGTCATTTTCTAATGGTTTTAATGCTAATTAGATGGATAATTCATGTTTCAGGTGTGAAAATGTACAAGGACAATTTATTGAACCATATCCAACCTATCAGAATTCGTATGGGTTTCAAGAGGTTTCAACATTTTCTATGCCAAATTCTTATCAACAAAATAAATTTCAAATGAAAGAGTCAACATGGAAACTCAGGGAGATTATGCAACAAATGAGCGAGCTTCAAGAGCAACAATTCTCAAGGATACAGAACATACAGTTACAATTGGATCAAATTGCATCATCCATTATTTAGTTACACACACAAAGCGCCAGTGAGGAGTTGGATTGTGGCGCTCTTGTCAGGCCTGACACTGCATCTGCTTCTTCACTAGATTCTTTAAGTACTTTTTATTGTTGTGATGATGTAGTTGATCATACTTTTGATTCAACTGATATGGTTGCTTTAGATGTTGGAAATGATGCAGGTATTTGTAGGACCGTTGGGCCGGCTAGGAGGGGTTGTTGGATAGTCCTGTAGAATAAAAACAAAAACAACCTTCCTCGAACTCTTTAAGATAACACTTACATAAAATACCTGTCTTGGTCGTTGTAGAGTTTTAAACTAAAACTCTAAAGCGCACAAGCGTTGGATTTACAGTTCTGAGTTCGTTGAAAAGCTTATGGACCAATGCTATATTTATAGTCTTGGTCGGGGCGCCCTGGGGGGGATAAACTTTATCCCCCAATGATCAGATCGAATTCTGGTCCGGGCGCTCGAAAGGGTTCCGGGTGCTCCGGACTGCTCCGGGCGCCCCGGAGCCCAAAGTCAACAGATGTTGACTTTTTCGTCCGGGACCTCTTCTCTGGTTCAGTCCCGCCTCGGTCCGGTTCTTCTCCTCCGGATCCACTCGCTTGGGTGATCTCTGCCATCCGGAAAAGGGCTCACCCGAACCCAACTTCCGGTCTTCTCGAGCGGGCTTCCCTCCGGCTTCTCGTCCCTCGGAATCGCCGCGTGTTTCCTTTTCGTCTGCCGACGTACTCATCCGCAGTTTTCGTCCCTCGGACGCACCGCATGCCGTCCTTCTCGCTAGCAGCGTCTCTTGCTCCCCGAGCAATCTTCCGCTCCGGCTTTCGTCCCTCGGAACCACCGCATGCTTCCTTCTCGTCCGCCGGTGTACTCTTCTGCAGCACCTCGTCCCTCGGACTGTCGTCCTTCTCGCTAGCTGCGTCTTCCGCTCGACTACATGTGCTCCTAAGCTCCTGCACACTTAGACACAAGGTTAGAAACACACAGGACCTAACTTAACTTGTTGATCACACCAAAACAACCTTGGGGTTCCAACAGTATTGATGTTGAAGATAATTTAAGTGTAGGGAAATGCTTACTGGAAGCATTACCTCAAGAATTACCAAGAATTGAGGATGTGAGTGTAGGGACTTGTGCTATGGAGCCAAGCACCCAAGAATCACTACATGAGGTTGAACATTCACCAGAACCAGAGCTTGAGCATTCATTTGATGAAAAGGAGGTAATAATCACCACTCCGGGTACCTTTCAACATGACAAGGTGAGTATTATTTGTGATTTTTCAGAAAATTTAATATAGGTACCAATTGTTGATTTTATTAGATGTAATTAATTTCTTGATATATTTTCTACCCACACTAATATTATCCTATTTTCTCCTTACCCGATATGTGTGTGGGAGGTATTTTTCATTATTAATTGTGTAGGAGAATACAAGCTTCCGGAGTGGGTACTTAAACTGAACCGCCTTCGACCTCCAAAAAAGTTTCCATGGGAAAAATGAAGAATAAAAAGAAGTTGGTTTCGACTAAGGATACTCCACTTCCAGGGTAGATTCTACTTCTAAATCTTTTTCAACCATCGGGAAATGGAAGGGGAGTTTGTTCGAACTTAATTTTCTTTTGCATTTTACTTCATGCTTAATGTTTAGTCTTTTCTTTAATAAATTCTTTGAGTGCAAAGGTTGATCTTTTTATTGCAATTAGTTAAGTTTACAATTGGTAGTTGTCTTATTGCATTTGATTTTAAGTGTGAATAAGGAAATGTCACCCCTAGCAATTTTTCTATAACATGTTAGAAGTAGGGAATGTGAGCTAGATTTGAGAATCTATTTTGAAGCTTAATGTAAATAATGGATTTTTAATTTTTCTCAAGGTTCTACTTAATGATGGAAATTTGATTGATAAATTGGATTGATACTTTTTCATGCCTAGTGAGGATGAGCCTTAATTGAGTGATGCATTTGTGTTATTGCACTCTAGAACTTGCTCTGATTCTTTCAAAACCATAATCCAATGGATTAAATCATGTTTATGAAGGTAAATCTATTTGTTTCTTTCTTACACACAAATTCTTGCTATTTTTCTTGATAATCATCATATCAATCTATGTCTTCTCATTTATAAATCTTTTGGATGTGGATACATGATTTGTTGTATGATGGATATTTTGGCAAGGTGGACTAAGTTGAAGAGTGGGGGAAGAGTTTTTGGATGATATGTGTAAATTACATTTTTGGATGCATTTTCTTATGCCCGAAATTTTTGATGTTCAAGGTTAAGTTTGATTGTAATGGAGGTTAATGTTAGAGGATCTGTAGTAATTGGATGCATGAAGAAGTTTGGAGTGGTTTAAGATTAGGAAGAGAAATTGCTAAACGGTTGTTTTTGTGAAGGATTCCTTGAGCAACCTGATAATTCTATTTTTGAATAACAAGGTTTTAAATCCAAAGCTCTTAATAATGTAATGGCAAACTGAATTATTCCTTGAGCTAAATCATGTATACAACAAGTTTAAATAGTTTGAATGTTGGAAATTGTTACTTTGGTGATATTTTCAAATTATTCGAAGACATGCTGAAGAAGGTTTTGAAATGCTGGAATCTGAGCATTCTGTTGGAGGTGCTGCCATGAGCTGTGCCATGTCTGAAATAGAAAAACAGAAATGCTGTTGGAGTTGGAATTTTGCAGAATAAAGGAACTCAGAGTGAGTTGTTCTCTGGAGAGTTGAATTCGGAATGCTATAGTAAGCAGAATCTGCTAAATAATATGCAGGTTTTGGATTGTGGAACTGTACCAGATTGCATTTTCTATTTAGGTGGTGCTGTGAACATAATCAGGAATAGATGCAAAATGCTGTAGTAATCAGATGCACAGAAGAACTTCAAGAATAGAAACTTAACCATTTAGTTGCAAGAATTCAGAAGTGAAATGCAGTTTTTTATGGTGAAAAAGTTTGTTGGTTTCTTAACAATACACGGCATTGGAAGACAAAAATCATAGGCTGAAATCAGATGCACAGAGATGCATCAAAGGGTTCTATTTTTTTGGGAATTGAGTTGTAGATACTGAATTGTATTCAAGAAGCATTCAAGATTGTATCAAGATTGAAGATTGTATCATAAGCTTTGAAAACAAATCTGGATAAAATAGAATTTCAGAATTTCAAAAACTGTGTGAAGTTGAAACAAACAGATTTATCAGTAAGACTCTAATTGAAGATCTGGTTTCCTTAGTGTCTCCCTTATCAAATCCATTCTAAAACTGAAATTAAGAAGTTGCAAAAACAATAAATTCTTGTAGTTACTGAAATCTGATCAAAATGGATCAAAATTCGAAATTCATTTGAAGAGCATCATTCCACTCGTAGAGCATTTTCAATTGGAACAAAATTCTGGAACTTGAAAACCTGAAACTGAACAAATTGAGGTTACTTTAAGTCTTGAAGAGTATTCAAATGATAACAGTCATGGACAAAGAAACTGAAGCAAGTGTTGACAGTAAATGTAGAAATCTGCATATTCATGAACAAGATTTTGTGCAATTTTTGGAAAATGAGTTGTAGCAAGCTTAAGTTGCTTAAATCCGGAAGTCTTTGGAGGATGTTTTAATAGGGATCATAAGAGGCCAGATGTAAGAAATTGGAATTTTTGGAGGGTAGACGATGTTGAGTTGATATAAAATTCAGAAACTGTACAGAAAACCAGAAAACCTGCAGTTGCTGTGGTAATTGGTTTTTATAGCAAGCTGATCATTTAAAAATTGAATTCTAGATGTTGTTCTTGTCTTTTTAAATTCTAATCAAGTTTATCCAGAGTTTCCAAGATTTTTGGACTGAGAATCTGATACAGAACAGAGACAAAAGCTGGGAACTGGATATTGAATCTGAATCTATCCATTCTGCAATTGAGTTAGAATTCTGAATTGGAAGTCTTTGAAGGTATAATTCGAGATGAATTGAGTTAGGTCTTGCTTAGGAATAAATGTGAAAGGAAATCTACAGAAATAGAGGATATAAAATGATGGAAAAGGAGTTGAAACTCATTAATACAGGAAGTTGATTTTGATTTCAGGAAAGATTTGGGTTATGTTTCCTTGATATTTTTGATTAGTAATTAATGGAACTCAAAGTCTTTTGACTCAATATCAAATTGTAATGCCCGAAAATTCTCAAAATTATTTTATAAATATTCTATGATTTTTATGGAATTTTAGAATATTTTTATGAAATTTTTAGAGTAGCGGAAGTAGCAAAAATAAATAGAAAACGAAAATAGCCTACGCAGGAATTGAACCCGAGACCTATCGGGTCCTACGACTTATAGATAGCTTTAGTAACCAAGTGAACCCAGCAGGGCCGTGCTAAAAGAAAAGGGAATCAATTAAATTTATATTAGAGTTGGGTGAAATTACCCACTTAATATAAATAGGGAATTAATGAGTGAAGAGTTATTTTTGAACGTGACTTTTCCTTCTCCTCACCCTAGCCACGCCGCCCCTTCCCTCTCCTTCTCTCGGCGCCAACCACAAGAGGGAAACCTAGGGTTCCTTTCCTAGGGCTTCAAGGACACTTTCCGGCGACGACTTCAACACGTGGACGCTCCCCTCCGCGAGAGGAATGCTTAGACGCGAGAAGATCGTCGAAAGGATCGTCTCCTCCGGAAATCTAGCGATTAGAATCGTAAGAAACTTCGAGCAGGAGGTAAGAAATCCCTCACCTGCAGTATAAGTAGCTCTCGTGTGAATTTCATGTATTAGTTTAGTAATATGTAGACTATCGACACAAAGGATGCGAATTAGCGCATACCAAGTGTTTGATTTAAATTGTTTAGCACAGAAAAATGCAACTTAGGCATTTTAGTGGCTTAGATAAATGCAATAGAAGCATTTCCTAGCTTATTGAGTCTTGCTCCAGCTTTTACAGGACCAGGTGTCCAATGGGTGGGCTCCCACAGTCGCCTCTATGTTTAGATAACCTAGTTCTGGGTTTAGACAACCGAGTAAAAGCAAGACAAGAATTTATTAACTTATGTTCAGTATTTTACTTTCTCAGTGGTACTATACTGGATTAGATATCCATTGGGTTGGACTCCCACAGTCGTCCCTAGGTTCAGCTAACCTAGTAAATCCTACTAGATTCATAATTTGCAACCCCGGGTTTAGTTAGGGATGCGCGCACAGCAAGTACAGTTGCCGGGCCCAAACAACAGCATGATTATTATTTTAATCTATTATGAATATAGTTTTCAAACATCACAAAATAGTTATGTGAATTCAGTACAGCTTTAGCATCAGATTGATATTAGCTTAGCTCAACCATGGTATCAGTATAGCTTTCTGTTGATACAACATGATAGTTTATGATTAGCTCTATTGCTATGATTAGTTTTGCTTTCTATGTGTTGTATGCCATGCCATGTTTAGCATATTCAGTATGTTCCTTTCAAATAACATGTTTTCAAAGCATAAATAACATCGTATGCATGTTTTGTGAGGTAGATGATTTCTTACTAAGCTCTCAAGCTTACAGATACTATTTTCCTTATACTGCAGATAAAGGTAAAGGGAAGATGGACTAGCGGAGGCTGGAGGACAATGATGCAAAGATGTGTGTGTATGGAACTTGGAATAAAGATCTTAGGGATCTAGCAAGTTTTGTTTAAATCATTGGAACTTTTGAGCATTTTACCATGTTTCGCACTTTAGTATGTTTAAATGCCATGAACTAGTAAATTATGCACTCTACCATGCTTAGAACCTTAGTTATGTGATGTTAGAATGTTTTCCAGTCATTTTAGAACTTGTAGGTGTGATTGAGGCGCGAAACAGTGCTGAAATCAGACTTCTGGTACGAAATTGGAGGCTTCTCAATCGATCAGCCGATCGATTGAGAAGTTTGTACCGCGAACAGTAGGCCTCTGGATCGATCAGACGATCGATCCAGCAAATTCTGTCGCGAACAGAAGGCTCTGGGATCGATCACTGGATCGATTGGCCAGTCTGGATCGATCAGCCGATCGATCCAGAATATTGTCCCGAGCATAGTAGCGTGCTGGATCGATCACTGGATCGATCCAACCCAAGTCCCGCATACAGTAGCCACCTGGATCGATCGATGGATCGATCCGGCCATTCCAATCGATCCGTGGATCGATTGGGAGGCCTGATATCAACAAGAAACTCTTTGTTAAGTTCCTCGACCATTGGGGGATGTAATATATGTCATGAATAGTTTAGATTACAACCCTTAGCACATGTAGAACCGAGAAATAATGATAGTTTAGCAAAATTTTAATTAGTATAGCTTCCGCACTTAGATTTAAAGATGGTCATGGAATAGTTAGCACAACATAATGTAACGATCGGCTTCACAGCCTAGTTAGTAGGAGGCGGGTCATTACAGAGTGGTATCAGAGCAGTTTCCATACTTCCTACACATACATCAGCATTGAACCTGCAGCTTCCAAGTAAGAACATCTCTCACTTTCTTTATGTTTCTTGTTTCATGTTTAGATATAACTAAAGCATGCTTGTTCCTGATAGTAGTTGACATGATAACAATAGTTACACCCTTATGATGGTGTTAGTCATGTATGTCCTCCATGTCTCTAGAGATGACACGAGGACGTCCAGCTAGGAGGGCACTAGCTACTGAGCCCCAGCATGAGGCAGGCAGTTCAGTGCCTACCCCAGACCTGACAGCAGTTAGCTGAACAGCAGCAGGAGATAGCCACCTTAAAGGCTAATCAGCAGAATACTCCCACATTCACCCCGGAACCAAACGTAGTAACGCCAGTAGTCTTAGAGGTTCCACCAGTCCAGCCTACAGCACCAGTAGCCCCAGCAGCAGTAGAGGCAAAGAGAGAAGCCTATCTGATCCGGTGGCAGAGAGTCAAGCCCGAGAACTTCTCAGGCACCAGTGAACCATGGGATGCTCAAGCCTGGTTCAAAACACTGGAGAGTACGATGAAGCTTCTGGACTGGCCAGAACATGAGAAGGTGAAGTGCGCCTCCTTCTGTCTGTCAGGAGATGCATGCATGTGGTGGGAGAGAATTAGAGCGAAGCGCCCAGTAAACCAGATGACGTGGGCGGACTTCGAGAAAGAATTCTTCGAGGAGTTCTTTCACATGCGGGTCACAAACCGCCACTACGATGAGTTCACTGAGTTTCGTCAGGGCAACCTATCAGTTGAGGAAGCCGTGAAGAAATTTAATAGACTGGCTCGTCTATGCCCTGAACTAGTCAGCACAGAGAAAGAAAGGGTCTGGTTGATGCTCAAGATGCTGAGGCCGGAAATTGCAATGAACGTGGCTGGCGGCGTTCACAGGCCGCAAACCACCGAAGAACTAGTCAGCAGTGCTCTGACCACCGAGCACTACCAAAACAGTATCAAACAGCAGAAGCAAGTCCTCTCAGAGTCAAAAGGGCAAGGAGGCTCAGGCACTCAGAAACAACAGGGCCATAGCTCCAACTGGAAAGGGAACTCCAGCAATAAGCGCAAATCAGGGAGTTACCCAAAAGGAGGGCCAGCTAGCAAACAACCCAGTTATCCAAAGTGTGCTACTTGTGGGAAATTTTACCCTGGAGTTTGTCGTAAAGGCACACGAGGATGCTTTGAATGTGGACAGGAAGGGTATATGGCTAAGCAGTGCCCGAACAAGACTAGTCTTCCTCCACCACAGCCGATTCAGTATGGAGGCCAGCCAGCTCAGTTACATCAGATGTAGGCCGCTCTAGAAGGTCCCCACATCAGCCAGGGCAGATTAGAAGCCACTCCAGCTACGACGAATGCGAGGATCTACTCACTCACCAGAGAGGACGTAGCAAATGCCTCGACAGTTGTTACAGGTCAGATTAGTATTTTACAGCAAAGTACAACTGTCTTATTCGATACTGGGGCAACCCATTCTTATATATCCAGGGCATTTGCTGAGAAGTTAGCAATACCTCCAGAGGTACTCAGTAGTCAGTTTCTGACGACATTGTCTTCAGGAGAAATTATGGCATTCACCCACTGGCTCAGAGCAGTACCAGTCATTATAGCAGACAGTGAACTCTTTTGTGATCTGATAGTGCTAAATATGACTGACTACGATGTCATTTTCGGAATGGACTTCTTGATTATATACGGTGCTTCCATAGAGTGCCGTAAACAGAAAGTCGTATTCCAACCTGAAGCAGAAGCACAGTTCGAGTTCGTCGGAGAACCAAAGCGAAAGCCCAAGAAGTTTCTCTCAGCTATGAAGGCACAGAGGTTAATGGATTCAGGATGTACGGGGTTCTTAGCACACGTAGTCAGTACCAGCCAGGACAAGGACCAACAGCTAGCAGAGGTCTGAGTCGTATGTGACTACCCAGCAGTCTTCCCTGAAGAGTTACCAGGCCTAGCACCAGACAGGGAGATGGAATTCGAAATAGAGCTCATTCCCGGTACAAATCCTATTTCCAAAGCACCTTACCGCATGGCTCCAGCAGAACTGAAAGAACTTCATGAGCAACTACAGGAGCTGCTTGACAAGGGCTTCATACGTCCGAGTCACTCACCATGGGGAGCGCCTATATTGTTCGTGAAGAAGAAGGATGGGAGCATGCGCCTGTGTATAGATTACCGGGCACTGAATCAAGTTACGATCAAGAACAGGTATCCTCTTCCCAGAATAGATGACCTGTTCGATCAGCTAAAGGGGGCAGCAGTGTTCTCTAAGATAGACCTCAGATCAGGTTATCATCAGGTGAAAGTCAAGGAAGGGGATATACCCAAGACAGCATTCAGGACTAGATACGGGCATTACAAGTTCGTAGTCGTGCCCTTTGGCGTGACAAATGCTCCAGCTACTTTTATGGACCTCATGAACAGAGTATTCAGAAAGTACTTAGATAAGTTCGTTATCGTATTCATCGATGACATCCTTATCTATTCATGAACTCAGGAAGAACACGCAGAGCACCTGAGAATAGTACTGCAGACCCTCCAGCAGAACCAGTTGTACGCCAAGTTCACGAAATGTGAATTTTGGTTAGATCAGGTGTCCTTCCTGGGTCACATCATCTCAAAGGATGGTATTATGGTAGACCCTAGTAAAATAGAAGCTGTGAGTAACTGGAAAAGACCCAAGAACGCTAGTGAGATCAGGAGCTTTATGGGATTAGCAGGTTACTACAGAAAATTCATAGAAGACTTCTCCAAGATAGCCTCCCCACTGACAGCTCTCACTAGGAAGAACAGGAAATTTCAGTGGACAGAGGACTGTGAGAACAGCTTTAACGAGCTAAAGAGGAGATTGACCAGTGCACCTATTCTAGCTCTACCCGAGAACATGGACAGCTTCGATATATATAGTGATGCCTCTAAGTTGGGACTAGGAGCAGTGTTGATGCAAGATGGCAAGGTAATCGCCTACGCCTCCAGACAACTCAAGGATTATGAGAAGAACTATCCTACTCATGACCTTGAGCTTGCAACAGTCGTGTTCGCTCTCAAAATTTGGAGACATTACTTATATGGAGCTCAGTGTAGAGTATATACAGATCATCAGAGTCTGAAGTACTTCTTCACTCAGAAGGATCTGAATATGCGACAGCGCAGATGGCTAGAGCTGGTCAAAGACTACGACATAGACATCCTCTACCACCCAGGAAAAGCTAATAAGGTAGCAGACACACTTAGCAGGAAGTCCGATGCTACCTTACTGTCTCTAGCAGCCAGGTCACCGCCCCTACAGAAGGAGATCACAGATTTCGGTCTCGAACTTATAGTTGGACAACTCTCTGCTATGACATTAGAGTCTACCTTGCTTGGTGACATTCAGACAGCTCAGGAACAGGATCCTGAAATTCAGAAAATCAAGCAAGGGATAGCAGAATCAGAAGGTGGAGAGTTCAGAATATCAGATAGCGGGATATTATACTTTGGTGACAGATTATGCGTTCCAGACCAGGAGGAACTACGAAGCAAGATTTTAGAGGAGGCTCACAAGACTCCTTATGCGATGCATCCAGGCTCCACCAAAATGTACCAGGACTTGAAGAAGCATTTTTGGTGGCCTGGGATGAAGAGAGACATCACTCGATATGTCAGCATCTGCCTAACCTGTCAGAGGGTTAAGGCAGAACATCAGAGACCAGGAGGAGTCTTGCAGCCCATTCAGATACCCGAATGGAAGTGGGAAGACATTTCCATGGATTTCATAGTGGGACTACCCAGAACCACGAATGGTTTTGATACCATCTGGGTAATAGTCGACAGGTTGACTAAATCATCCCACTTCTTAGCTATCAGGATATCCTACTCCATGGAACAGCTAGCTCAGTTGTACCTCAAGGAGATTGTCAGATTGCATGGAGTCCCACGAACCATTATTTCAGACAGAGACAGTAGGTTCACATCACACTTCTGGGAGTGTGTACAGTCAGCTTTGGGCACGAAGTTAAAGTTCAGCACAGCCTTCCATCCTCAGACAGATGGTCAGACGGAGCGAGTAAATCAGGTACTCGAAGATATGCTCCGAGCATGTGCCCTAGATTTTAAAGGAAGTTAGTGCAAATATCTGAGCTTAGCAGAATTTGCATACAACAATAGCTATCAGGCCACTATCGGCATGGCACCTTACGAGGCTCTCTATGGGCGGAGGTGTAGATCTCCAATCTGCTGGTATGAGAGTGGTGAACAGAAAGAACTAGAACTTCAGACAGATCTAGTAGCAGATACCACAGCAGCTATACAGTAGATCCGCCAGAGGATAGAGACAGCTCAGAGTCGCCAGAAAAACTATCCTGATACACGGCGCAGACCTTTAGAGTTCTCAGTTGGGGATTCAGTATTCCTCATAGTAGCTCCCATGAAGGGAGTAATGCATTTTGGGAAAAGGGGCAAACTAAGTCCCAGATATGTGGGACCATACCTTATCAGCAGAAGAGTGGGCAAGGTAGCATATGAGTTAGAGCTACCCCAGGAAATGTCAGCTGTCCACAACGTATTTCATGTCTCTATGCTGAAGAAGCATATCCCAGATGCCACCCAGGTGATTGAGCCCCAGTCGGTACAAGTCCGCGAAGACCTCAGCTATGACAGTCGGCCTATTCAGATAATAGACCGAGCAGTTAAGAAATTACGGAACAAGGAAGTACCATTAGTCAAAGTTATTTGGCACAGTCACACAGCAGAAGAGGCAACCTGGGAGACAGAAGCCAGTATGAGACAGAAGTACCCAGAGTTATTCTAAGTTTGAGGACGAACTTTTTATAAGGTATGGGGGATTGTAACGCCCAAAAATTCTCAAAATTATTTTAGAAATATTCTATGATTTTTTTGGAATTTTAGAATATTTTTATGGAATTTTTAGAGTAGCGGAACTAGCAAAAATAAATAGAAAACGAAAATAGCCTACGCGGGAATTGAACCTGAGACCTATCGGGTCCTACGACTTATAGATAGCTTTAGTAACCAAGTGAACCCAGCAGGGTCATGCTGAAAGAAAAGGGAATCAATTAAATTTATATTAGAGTTGGGTGAAATTACCCACTTAATATAAATAGGGAATTAATGAGTGAAGAGTTATTTTTGAACGTGACTTTTCCTTCTCCTCACCCTAGCCATGCCGCCCCTTCCCTCTCCTTCTCTCGGCGCCAACCACAAGAGGGAAACCTAGGGTTCCTTTCCTAGGGCTTCAAGGACACTTTCCGGCGACGACTTCAACACGTGGACGCTCCCCTCCGCGAGAGGAACGCTTAGACGCGAGAAGATCGTCGAAAGGATCGTCTCCTCCGGAAATCTAGCGATTAGAATCGTAAGAAACTTCGAGCAGGAGGTAAGAAACCCCTCACCTGCAGTATAAGTAGCTCTCGTGTGAATTTCATGTATTAGTTTAGTAATATGTAGACTATCGACACAAAGGATGCGAATTAGCGCATACCAAGTGTTTGATTTAAATTGTTTAGCACAGAAAAATGCAACTTAGGCATTTTAGTGGCTTAGATAAATGCAATAGAAGTATTTCCTAGCTTATTGAGTCTTGCTCCAGCTTTTACAGGACCAGGTGTCCAATGGGTGGGCTCCCACAGTCGCCTCTAGGTTTAGATAACCTAGTTCTGGGTTTAGATAACCTAGTAAAGCAAGACAAGAATTTATTAGCTTATGTTCAGTATTTTACTTTCTCAGTGGCACTGTACTGGATTAGATATCCATTGGGTTGGACTCTCACAGTCGTCCCTAGGTTCAGCTAACCTAGTAAACCCTACTAGATTCATAATTTGCAACCCCGGGTTTAGTTAGGGATGCGCGCACAGCAAGTACAGTTGTCGGGCCCAAACAGCAGCATGATTATTATTTTAATCTATTATGAATATAGTTTTCAAACATCATAAAATAGTTATGTGAATTCAGTACAGCTTTAGCATCAGATTGATATTAGCTTAGCTCAACCATGGTATCAGTATAGCTTTCTGTTGATACAACATGATAGTTTATGATTAGCTCTATTGCTATGATTAGTTTTGCTTTCTATGTGTTGTATGCCATGCCATGTTTAGCATATTCAGTATGTTCCTTTCAAATAGCATGTTTTCAAAGCATAAATAGCATCGTATGCATGTTTTGTGAGGTAGATGGTTTCTTACTAAGCTCTCAAGCTTACAGATACTATTTTCCTTATACTGCAGATAAAGGTAAAGGGAAGATGGACTAGCGGAGGCTGGAGGACAATGCTGCAAAGATGTGTGTGGATGAAACTTGGAATAAAGATCTTAGGGATCTAGCAAGTTTTGTTTAAATCATTGGAACTTTTGAGCATTTTACCATATTTCGCACTTTAGTATGTTTAAATGCCATGAACTAGTAAATTATGCACTCTACCATGCTTAGAACCTTAGTTATGTGATGTTAGAATGTTTTCCAGTCATTTTAGAACTTGTAGGTGTGATTGAGGCGTGAAACAGTGTTGAAATCAGACTTCTGGTACGAAATCAGAAACCCCAATCGATCGGCTGATCGATTGGAGGCTTCTCAATCGATCAGCCGATCGATTGAGAAGTTCGTACCGTGAACAGTAGGCCTCTTGATCAATCAGACGATCGATCCAGCAAATTCTATCACGAACAGAAGGCTCTGGGATCGATCACTGGACCGATTGGCCAGTCTGGATCGATCAGCCAATCGATCCAGAATATTGTCCCGAGCACAGTAGCGTGCTGGATCGATCACTGGATCGATCCAACCCAAGTCCCGCATACAGTAGCCACCTGGATCGATCGATGGATCGATCCGGCCATTCCAATCGATCCGTGGATCGATTGAGAGGCCTGATATCAGCAAGAAACTCTTAGTTAAGTTCCTCGACCATTGGGGGATGTAATATATGTCATGAATAGTTTAGATTACACCCCTTAGCACATGTAGAACCGAGAAATGATGATAGTTTAGCAAAATTTTAATTAGTATAGCTTTCGCACTTAGATTTAAAGATGGTCATGGAATAGTTAGCACAACATAATGTAACGATCAGCTTCACAGCCTAGTTAGTAGGAGGCGGGTCGTTACACAAATGAACCATCTTCTTAAGCTCAACTTTCTGGAAAATTTTGCAGAAATCATTTTGTATTAGAATCTGGATACTATGTTCAGGTTAAATTTGAAGTTGCAGACTTACGTTAAATTTCTGTTGGGTAGGATTTTGAAGAGTATTTGAATGTTAATTCTTTCCATTGGCTATTACAGATATATGATCTTGATCCACTGATGATTAAACGAGTAATGAAATGCATAAATTTTGAATTCTAGCATTATGCCAAATTCTGTGAAGTTGCAGAAATTTGCTGAAATTGTTGAGTCTGTTGAGCATTTGTTCAGTTTCATTGCTTGAGACGAGCGAGGATCTAAGTGTGGGGGAAGGTAAGGTATGATCCAAGTTGTCTCATTGGTTGAATGCATAATTATAGAACAAGAAGGTTTAAATTGGTACTATATCAAATGATGAAAATGAGGTGCTGAAATTGGAATTGCAGAGCTGAAATTCAGGGTTATTTTGCAATTGGTCAGTGATGTATTACAAGGAAAAGCTGTAGAGTTCAAGGATTAGTAAGATCATTAGTTAGAACTTAAAGGAAATGATTAAAAGGGAGGTGTATAGTGAGTTTTGTAGCTCAACAGGAAGGAGACAAATGCAATCAAGGTTAAGTTTTACTATGCAATTTTTGTTGGGGGTGCAAGGTTACAAACATAGTCCCATATTGAAAACATATGGGAAATGATCCTGTCCGAATCAGAAATCAACGGACGCTGGGGACGTGGCGCTCCCTGCTGGACCCTCGAGTGCTCCGGTGAACCTGCAACAAACCGAGCCGGGAGGGGTGTCCCGGCGACGGCCCTCCGACGCTCAAGTCAGGCGAGGAATAACAAAGAGGTGGCTTCAGAGATTAAGACCCGCGTACCTTCGATGAAGAAATGGAGGCCTTATATAGACCTCTCGAAGGAGCCTGGGCGCGCCAATCAAAGCAATCACCTGCTTTCGACCATGCTCATGTATGAGTTTGTCAGAAGGGCATCCATAAGGCCATACCGCTACTGTATCAACCTCTCCATGATGTGACAGCGAGATCCTCCATCGTGCACTCTTGTGTACGGCGTAATCATCAGACATGCCTTTGCTGACATCCCATATCCTGAGCCGAACGAATAGGCCGCTCGGCTAATCTTTGTATCCTCGCCCTTATCCTGGCCGAGCGGACCACCCGCTCGGCCCTCGCTCGGCTATTCAGTCTTCCCGCCTTGGCGTCGGAAACCCAAGCCCATGGCTGGGTTATCTTTGGCTCCGCTCGGACCTACTCAACTACTCGGCGCGGCCATTAACCGCTTAGTCAGCCCTCCATCTGTCCTCAAGCTGGGACCCTTCAGGAAGTGGGTCCCCCATTCTTACCGCCGGATCAGGAAAGATCATGGGTTTATAAGAGAAAAGATATCTCCATTGGTATGAGGCCTTTTGGGTAGAGTCTGAGAGCAAAATCATGAAGGCTTAGGCCCAAAAGTGGACAATATCATACCATTGTGGAGATATCTAACTTCTTTTTGATCCTACAATTGGTATCAAAGCCCGGACTGTCAGAAGGTTTAATCGCTGACTGTGCACAAGAGATATGGCCTGATTAAGCCATGTGGGTACAATATTGGCCTCGAACAAAGAAAGTGGGGGCTCCTATGTTCGGATCAAGAGGACCAGACACTAGGCAGGAAGTCCTAGTAGGTCGGGTGGACCGAGGGGCAGGAAGACCTGGTGGGTCAAGGATCGAACGTGGGAAGCCTGTGGTCCTTTGTTTGAGGGGGGGATTGTTGGGGTTGCAAGGTTGCAAACATAGTCCCATATTGAAAACACATGGGAATGATCATGAGTTTATAAGAGAAAAGATATCATTGGTATGAGGCCTTTTGGGTAGAGTTCAAGAGCAAAACCATGAGGGCTTAGGCCCAAAGTGGACAATATCATACCATTATGGAGATATCTAAATTCTTTTCGATCCTACAGTTTTTGTGCCAGAATTTTGAAAGGCTAAGAACTGAAGTTAAGTAGATGAAGATTGTTGGATTTGGAAATGAATTAAATGGTTTTCAAGGATTAGCTAGTAGAGATGCATTCATTGAAATTAAAGGAAAGAGAAAATGAAATTGTTGATCAATGGTGAAGCAATGGGAAGAAAGTAAAGGATGTAGGAAGTATGACCAAGTATTCATTTATATAGCATTCTTTATATCCATGTCTTCCACTAAAGTTAAATCTTTCTTTCTTTTCTTTTCTTTGAGCTAATTCTTCCTTTTCTTATCTTTTCTTGCAACTTATGCTTTGATGTGCATCTAACTCATATTCTTACATTTTCCTTGCCATGATTAACCTTTATATAATGATTTGTATCCATGATCATGGTAGAGAGTAAAAGATAAGCAAACATATGGTAGTGCAAGAAGCACAAGTAGCATGAGTGCCTCCATTTTTGTGATTACATATGAGATAGAATGAGGGCCACAAAAATTATATCTTGTGAGGTTTTAGTGTGAAATCAATTTCAATTTATTCATGATAGATGAAAATTATTATATTATTAACCAAGAGTAAAGTTTGAAGTCCATGAATGCTTGAGAATTTGGAATATGATAATCTTAGGTGGTTTACTTTCTTTATTTTCTAATTATGTTTAGGAATTTGTTTAGGAGGTGCCATTTAAGTAGGATTTTTAGTTTTTCTTTACTTGCACAGGACGTTCAAGAGTAAGTGTGGGGGATTTGATAACTATGATTTTACTACACTATTTTCATTCATCCAATCATGGTTTGATGTAGTTTTCATAGATAGAACCCTTATTTACATCATATTTTATACATTGTATCGATTTTGGACTTAATTGCAAATTATTTTATTATGGCTTTATTTGATGCTAATATTTAAGTGTTATTTTGTAGGCATCAAGGGCTCTTGGACTGGATGAATTTGAACCAAATTCATGCTTGGATCAGAGTTTTAACGAGACGATCAAGCTCCAGAATAATTGTAGCCGTTCATTGAATGTTAGAGAGATCTGGGCCATCCGTCAGTAATCTGGTCCATCCGACCTAATGAGGAGCAGATCTCGTCCATTGATGAAGATCCATAGGTTTTGATCCAAATATGAGTTCAATCCAGCTGTTGATCAAGCCCTAAAACAATCTGGACCGTCCGATTAGATTTGGGAGAGTTTAAAAGCTTCGAGAAGCTACAGCATCTTGCGAGCTCGGCGTTTCCTCGTGATTTCTGCACTATTCACTATCTTCTTCGCGGTGCCAACGCTTCCATTCCATATCCAAAGCTAAGATTCAATCTCCTTCATCGCCGGCGAGCTATCTACGATCCGACCACCAACAATTCAAGGGGCAGAGCAGCGATTTGTGAGCGTTCCCCGATCGTTGTCTTGTTGTTCGCGAGCTTCATCCAAGCCAAGATTTGAGGGCGTTCCCCTATCTGAGTTGCTGTCATACTCACTGGAGGATTTGAGGGCGTTCCCCGGTTCTTCAGAGGGCCATCCATTTCCATTTTCACCTCGCGTCTCTAAATTCTGCAAGATTTGCTCTATTTTTCAGCGGCTGGTGATTTCAGGTGAATCCGAGTTCGAAGGGTGTTCCCAATAGCTTCGGACTTCTCCTAAATGTGCAGGGGATTCAGTGGTTAGTCGGTGATTGCCCGAAGGGCGTTCGCAGAGGCAGATCTGTGTTTCGATAGAGAGGAGGAATTGGAGCTCGGGTTTGGTTGTGGAATGCCATTTAGGTTTTTGTTTTCTTTATCTTTGTCTTTGAATTGTTCTTGAGATTGCTCAAATCAATAGATCTGATAATTTAGTTTGCATTGTTGCTTTCATTTGAGTTAGCTAGATTGTTTCCTTTGTTCGGTTAACATATGATTCCTTTACTTGCAATTCTTTGTTCCTGTGATCTGATACTTGATTTGAAATATGTTCTCTGTTCATTCTGATTTAGTTACTGCATTTCATAAATCTCTTGTTGACAATAGAAAATTTTTTATGTTCACATTTGAATTGTTGCAATTTGATTTGTATTCGGTTTGAGTTCAAATAAGGTGATCATCTTGATGTGGGAACCATTTTTCTTTGATGTTAATCTTGTTTTGATCTTGAATTGTAACTCAATTAGTAAGGTTGTAGTTTTTATTAATACACTATTGAGAATGAGATGAGCTCCATTTAGAATGTGAACTTAATGAGAGTGTCAAGGTTATTTTTGTTGACAAGTTTGATTAAATGTGGATTGAATATCAGTTAACATGAATAGCTTATTTGCTGGACTTTATTCAGATACTTCCCTGTGCATGAATCAAAACTAGAAAAATCAATTTAATTAATAAAACTTGAAAAGAATCACTTGAATCTAGAGCACACACACCCATTATTTATCCTTGGAAAATACAATTTGGGACTCCTTACTACACGTATTTTATTTAGTTAGTTGAGTTCCTAATCTTTATTAATTTGATGTGCTACGTGACATGCAAAATAGCGAACACCAGGTACCAGCTGGCAACAAATGAATTTATGTAGGAAATAATGCAAGAGTTGAAGTCAAAGGAATCAACACTTGCAAACTTAACTTTCGTGGTGGTATTGTTTTATTTCTACATTATGTCCTGTATGCTCCTGAAATTCAACGGAATCTTATTTCCATTACATGTCTTCTTGATTTAGAGTACTGTATTAATTTTTACAGCCAATGTTTTGAACTTAAGATTGACTCAATGTTAATCAGATATAATTTTTTAACAAATGGTTTTATGATTTTTGAAGTAGAACTAGATGTCAATTGTGCAATTGATGGTTGTTTTTCGAACATTGGCCTAACTAGTAATGCAGATATAACTGATGATGTTTGACATGCTAGATTAAGACATATAGAACAATAACGTATGAATCGATTGACTAGAGAGGGTCTATTGGGCACTCAGGTTAAGATTCATTTGTCTATATGTGAGCATTGTCTTGTTAGAAAAGCAACTAGGAAATCATTTGGTAAGGCTATTAGATCTGAATCACCATTGCAAATAATTCATTTAGATATTTGTGGTCCAATGAATGTGAAGGCTAAACATGAAGCTTCCTATTTCATTACATTTATTGATGATTTCTCTTGGTTTGGTCATGTGCATTTGATTTTCACAAATTTGAAGCATTGGATTGCTTCATTCATTATATGAATGAAGTTGAAAATTAAATGGAACGTAAAGTTAAGACTTTATGCACGGACCGTGGAGGGGAATATTTGTTTGATATATTCAAGACAATATGTAATGATAGAGGGATTATTAGATAGCTAACAATCCCTGAAACTCCACAACAAAATGGGATAGCTAAAAGAAGAAATAGGACTTTTCTTGAAATAGTTAGGTCTATGATGACGCAGGCTAATTTGCTAATCTCCTATTGGGGAGATACATTATTAATTGCAACCTATATACTTAACAAAGTGCCTTCAAAGTCAGTTCCATCTATCCATATGAACGTTGGACAGGCAGAAAACCAGATGTAAGTAATTTGAGACTCTAGGGGTCAGCTGCTTATGTTTATAAGAGTTCTCACAAGTATGAAAAACCAGGACCTAAAGGTAAGAAATGTATCTTTATTAGATATCATGAGATCTCCAAAGGTTCTGTTTTCATAGGTGAGTAACTAGATGGAACCATCTCCGAAATAAATTCAAGAGATGCGACTTTTCTCGAAATAGAGTTCCTAATCAGAGGTGATGTTGATAAAAAAGTTCCTCTATTTGAGGAGGATAAGATATTATCAACAAGAGAGGTGTCAAAAGGGATGCCTGAGTCTAGTCAACAGAGTGAGAGTGATATGCGGAGTCATGAGTTGACTTCTCAATAGCCTAACTTACGAAGAAGTGTTCGTAAAATCAAACCTAAGAAGAGGTTTGATATTGAGAATGAGGCATTGATAACACTTCCAATTGACGATGATGAATCTCAATAGAAAGCATTGGGATGTAGAGTTAGAGAAAAAAAAATGGAAAGTTACAATGGTTGAAGAGATGGAGTCGATGAGAAAGAATCAATTTAGGATTATAGTTGATCTTCCTCTGGGCCGAAGGGCTATTTGGAATAAGTTGATTCTCAAAATCCAGAGGAAAGCAAATCGATCGATTAATCGATACAAAACTCGACTAGTTGCAAAAGGATATACCCAAATCCAGAGAAGTTGAGTACATCTTAGGAATGAAGATCATGAAAGATTGATCAAAAAGACTTTTGGGATTGTCTCAAGAGGCTTATATCGATAAGATGCTACAACACTTAAATATGTCAGATTACAACATTGTATCCCAAGACTCCTAAAGAAATAGCCAAAATGAAGGTAATACCATATGTCAGTTCTATTGGTAGTTTGATGTACACTATGTTGTGTACTCATCTTGATATAAGCTATGGTGTTGGCTTAGTTAGTTGTTTCCAGTTAAACCCAAGATCGAGATACTGAAAAGTGGTGAAGAGGATATTAAAATACCTCAGAAAGATAACAGATTATGTATATGTTTTTAAGGATCTAAGATGAGCCTGAGTGGTTACACAGATGCAGATAGGACAGGAGACTTTGATGATAGAAAATCCACATCTGGCTATACCTTCTTTCTAAATGGTGGCGCCATCTCATGAAATAGTAAGAAGCAGGTTTATGTAGCCGTGTTAACAATGGAAGTTGTGTGGCTTGGCTTGTGTAGCCTTGTCGACAATAGAAACTATTGGCTAGGCTCGTGTAGCCTTGTCGACAATGGAAGCTGTGTGGCTTGCACATCAGTTGTGCAATAATCTATCTGGTTGAAAAGGTTCCTAAAGCATTTGAAGATTGCTAAGGATAGTGGGAGTCCTATTACGGTACACTGTAACGGTCAAGTTGAGGATCCCAAATATCATAGCAAAGACAAGAATATAGAATTAAGTATAATTTTGTAAGAGATATTGTTAATAAGAAAATGATAATTCTTGAGTATATCCCTATACGTACTATGCTTGTAGATCCTTTTACTAAGTCATTGACTAAAGAGTTATTTCAAGGATATGAGAAGTCTTTGTGACTTCGTAAAATGTAACACGTTGTAAAATGTCATGATCTATTCAGTGTATATATTGTTATATTTTGGATTAAAGTCTCGATAAGCATATTGATTGATTGAGATTAGTCCACTCACATGGACAATCATCTCTATGTGTTAAGTATAAATAGAGGTAAGATCGTTACTTATGGGACAACTTATGTAGCTGTGAATAGAGACATACCTATAAGTTAAGGTTACTTTGATAATTGTATCATGATGAGATCATTTATGTAATGATCGGAGTAAATGTACTCACCATTTACTGAATCTGTTTAAAGGCCAGATTGGAATTCATATGTTGAATTCAGGATTAGACATTAGGTATGCCTAGATCGAAATATGTACGATGTTAAAATTTGAGAAAAATATACGCTCTTTTTAGTAAAGAGAATAACATCGTAGTATGTGATTCATACCATATGTGCTATGGCGACAAGAAGGGTAGTAGGAGAATGGATCCCTGCTTCTTTGCTATGTGAGCCCCTTGAGATTATAAGTTAATCTTAATTTTACCCTCAGTGACTATTTAGCTGTCTACTTGAAGTTATAATCAGTGTCTGCTACTTTAACATGTTTCCTATTGGCTATGGATGATTTGGTCTATGGAGCATAACTAGGAAAGCGACTGATTAAAATAAATAGATTCTAGCTAGAAAGGAAGATTAAATATATTTGCATCTTTTGATGTTATTCACTGGTCGACCCATTTTTGTTATGTATAAAAATTATTGTGAATATTGAATATGGAACATGCTCTTGACATAGTAGTCATTATGAGGGATTAGAGATGTTCATATTGTTATAAATGAAGATTATTTAATCTAGGTAAATAGCAAGACATTGATATCTCCTAGATAATGGATGTGTGCCACTGGGAGATTGGATATTTCCTGGGTAACGGATATGTTCCGCCAGGAGAGAGGCTATGTGCCATAATGAGAGTGCCTATAATTCATTTGGAAGAGCGGCTAAGTAAAGTGTAACAACTTTGTTAGCATTTATAACTCAAAGAGCAACTATGTAAGGTGTAACAATCTTCTTACCAATAATTGCTCAGTGTGCTTGCTGTCACACGAACCATTTTCCCTAATGTATGGAATGAATGTTCTTATTTGGTCTTTGTGACTAATTAATTTTGCTCTAGTCTTCGTGATTTGATAGTCAAATAGTCTATATGACTTAATCGATCTTTGTGACTAGTTAATGTTTGGCTTTGGCATTGTGACATGATCACCTTGTAGTATATGTGATTGACATGGTCTATGTGACCAGTTAACCTTTAAGGATTGAGTTGGACGAATGGGAGATGTTGGTGTTAAGAAGGTGAAAGGGTGCCTCTTCCCTATCACCTTCCAACCCTTTCACCTTTCTCCATTAATGGAGGTAGAGGAAGAGTCATCTTCCTCTATATAAAAGAGCATCCAAGGCAATTGGTGGATGACGAGAAAGGAGTGCATGTATCAGGAAAAGGTTGTTGTGTTGTGTATGTAGATGATATCGAAGTACAATAGAAGTGTTATCAGAATTCTACCGAGACTGTGTCTTGCAGAGTAGGAGAATATCCATTAGAGAGGGATTTGGTTTGTGAACCATAAAGAGCTTTTCAATTTTGTGATCATTCTTCCGACAATAAGTCCTACCGTTGCCGATTCTAGATCTACGGGAAATCGCTGTAAGTGTTTAATTATTTTGTGTAATTATTATATAATTCCTACACTTAGAATACGCCAATTTACCAAAAGGCGTACATGGTATAATGTATTTACCAAAAGGCGCATCACCGTTTTGTATATACCAAAAGGCGCAGGTAAGTGATGTGTAATACCCAATATAACTCTCTCGCCAATCTCCTCTGTTTAGTAGTCAAGTACCGAGGCATCCAAACCACTTTTTGAATAACTTTGATTTTAAAAAAATAATTTCGATCATTTGTCTACCTCCCTCTTTCGTAACATGCGAGTGCATATCCAATTGTGTGGAGAAATCTTCCCTCTTGTGAAACCCTAGTTTAGTGACCTCGAGTGTTTCTCAAGCGACATCAAGCATTTCGGTGCCAAAAACCAGGATTGATTGCGAGGCGCCAATGAAGGGTTCTAGGGTTTACGTCAATCATCTCGTCTCATAATGACCCAAAGAAGTCGATCGGGTGTATCATCATCCTCTCAACATCAATTAGCTGTAAAGGTATCATTTTACAAACTCTGTAATTTTGAGAAGCTCAACTAGTATGATTAAAATGTTTTAATTTTTATAAAGTGTAGGGTTCAGTTGACGTTGGACAGAAATTGCATTGGAACAGTATCCTAGGTCACTTTAAAAGTTTTTTTGAAGCATCCACGAAGAAAGGAACGCATCAGGGGTCTGTTATTTTACATAATCGACACATAGCGCTGATCAAACAGTCACCCTTTAGTATTTTTTTGCACATACAAGATATGCAGCACATCCGTGGGATTTTGGTCAATATATTTCAAAATTGGGATTCAAGTAGTCAAACCTTTAGATTCTCAGGTACAATATATAATTTTGTATTTTAATCATAAAGTAGTTGTATGGTAAAAATAAATCTTTGGCTAAACATGGGCCTGATATGATATCACATTAGGACCATAGTGGGCCTGATACGATGCCATATCAGGCCCAACATGGGCCTAATACGATGCCATATCAGGCCCAACGTGGGCCTGATATGATGTCATATCAGACCCAACGTGGGCCTGATACGATGCCATATCAGACCCAACGTGGGTCTGATACGATGCCATAGCAGGCCTAACGTGTGCTTCATATGGCAGCATATCAGGCCCACGTTGGGCCTGATACTTTTGTATTTGTTGGTAGAAGTCTAATAATAATTTAACTTGGTCAGGTGTTCCGGTTGGCTTCACAAGAAGAGATGTTTCATTGCTGCTTGGTATTGCAAACCGAGGAGCTTCAATTCCGATGAATTCAACTAAAGCATCCGGTGACCTCTTTCTAACATACTTCTCAAACAAAAAAGAAGCTATTAGATCAAGAATTGAGGAGTTGCTTAAATTTTATGGCAATCGTTTTGAAGGAGAAGATGATGTTTTATTATTTTGCAAATTCTATATTTTGTATATATTTGTTTATGTCTTATTTTCTTCTAGTACATATAAGGTCCCTTTATGTCTTATAGATATAATAGATGATTTTGAGAATCTTGCTAGATTCAACTAGGTTGAAGCCATCCATGAATTTATGGCTCCACAATTACCTAAGATTGGGGGCATATTTTCATCAACTGGGACAAAAAAATCTAACACCAACCTCCCTTACCTAAAGGGATTTGCTGGTCTTTTGGCAGTAAGTTTATAATCTATGTCAAATTTATTAATATTTTGCAGACATTTATGAATAGGTAACCCTTGTGATGGTGAATCAGGCATGGTTTTTGGAGCATGTTCCAATCCAAAACCATACAAAATAAAAGGAGCAAGAATAAATAAGTGGAGGAATATTCCTTCACATATTAGTAAGGTGAGGGAATTGGTTGATCAAGTCTTCTCTGAAGAGGTAAATTTTGAATACTTTGACTATAGTTTGGTTAAAAATTCTTGTTTTAACATGTGTTTTAATATTGTTACAGGTTTTGATTGACCTAATCCCTACCCAATATGAAAATTCATTGTTTGAGAACCTTGTTGGCTTTGATGACAGTCCACATGCAATGGAGACATCACAAATTGAAGTCACTGAAGGAGGAAGCCAAATTAATGAGTATTGTAATTGCATTATTCAAGCAAACAGAATTAAAGAGCTAACAATGGAGAACATGCAATTGAAAGAGAGTTTGAAAGAATTACTTTAAATAGTTGAAAATAAAGGCATGGAATCTCAATATAGCGAGCCTGTAGACGATCCTCAATTTGAACCTGTAGGTGTTACAACAAGAAGTAGGAGAGGACGTGACAGAAGTTGCTATGATTACAGGGATACTCCAATTGATAGTCCATTGTGGCTCAAAACTTTACCTAAGAGGCAGCGTAAAAATATACATATAAGTGAGCCTGCGGAGAAAGTTTCAAGTCCAGGAGATGGAAAAAAAGTTGAAAAAGAACTTGATGTTGTGGATGAAATGGAAGAAGAAAGAGATATTGTAGAATTGATGGAAGACAAATCTGATGAAGAGGCAGAGAAGGATGCAGATATGTTTGACAAATATGAAAAAATGAGGAAACAAGCCATTGCTGTAAGACGATATCTGCAAATTTCATTGTAATTTGTTTGATTTAATAGATTATCTAAATGCCTGTTATGTTTATGCGCATAGTATGTGAAGAAGCAATTTAAGACTTCCAAGAAAAAAAACAAGACGAAGAAGTGGCGTACTTGTTAAAAGCGTTGGAGAAACTAAAGTATGTGAAATACATAGTTGATCAGTCAAGACAATTATATGATTCTCTAATTACATAGTTGATCTATGGTTCTCATATTTATATTTGTAAAAATAATCATTGATTTGTTTACTTTGTAGGTTTACAAATGATTTAGTTTAGGAGGAACCCCTTTTGTTTAGATGTGTATTCTCTGTTATCTGGTGTGAATGGAGAGATGTTGACAAGAGGGGACGTAATCGACACGTATTGTAAAATTCTATTTAGGGGGGCATTCTCATCTGGAAGGACATACAATAAGTCTATATATTGCTCAACATTATTCACAGTAAGGAATTTATTTGAGAATAGTATAAATTAGAATTCATTTTACTATTTGGTTATGTATGTATGACTTTGTATATTTGTAGTCATTAATGAAATTGTTAAGTAAGTTTGCCTTTCAACACATGATAAAGACAGATAGAGGAGATGAAAAGGTTAGGTATATTTTTATACCTTTGTGCAGTGATAATGCACACTTCCACTTGTTGATGGTGGACACCAAATCAATGATGTTCAATCAGTACAATTCTCTAGCAAGTGGAAGTAAATACAAATATGAATTTGAAGCAGCGGTGAGCATCCAATATTCATGTGTATGCTTGTATTCTAATATAAATGCTAGTTGATGGAAAATGTAAATTTCCTCTTCAATCTTACAGGTATCATATTTTAAACTCTATAGTCGTGAGCACGTTGCTGCTATTGATCCAAAATTTGAAAGGCATTATCCGTTCGATAAATGGGCCTCTCGCATAATAGAATGTCCACAACAACAAGCCAGGTAAGTCGAGCACAGAGTGTGAATAGAACATATTGATAAAAAATATTGACCATTAAAATGGTGTTGTTATTTACAGCGTTGACTGTGGCTTCTTTGTGATGCAATACATTCAATGTCTCCTATACGATATGAAGATGAACTTCAAACAAGGAGACATGAAAAAGATTAGAATTGATGTAATGGTATCAATTTTGAGGGATAAGTTTTTTAAAACATTGGATTAAATATCCATAGTCTTGTGAGGCAAAAACTTGTAGAGAATGTAAATGAACTTACGAAGTGTAGGTAGTTTTATATCTTTGTATGTATCTTTGTTGTTTAATACAGTGATATGTATTATATGAGAAGAGTATAAACTATCACTGGAATATTAATAATATTGCATAGTGATTAGTCACAATATCTAAATTGCGATGTTGGTGCTTATCAGTGAAATCCAAATTGCGATGTTGGTGCTTATCAGTGAAAAGAGAGATAATGTATATAAGTTATACTGCACACTATTTCTATCTTCTCAAAACTAAAAACAGGGTAACGGTTGGGATTATTTAGAAAATCAAATAGGCTAGAACCAAAACTCGGTTTCAAGAGCACAAGGTAGGCTTTGAAATTTGAATTAGGCATGTAATTATGGAGCACCAAAGTAACTAAGTTACGAGAAAAAAAATTGGTTCTTATTCCTGAAACTGCAAGAAACACATGTTGTGTTCCAAATGGCACGGACAAAGAACTTCTTACCTAAGGTTTAAAACTATGTTTTGAGACCATATATACCTTCCCCCCTCTCAAACCTTCATAGGGAGGGTGAGATAAAGTAAATCCAAGTAGGGTAGGCCTATCAGTGGGTTTAGGCCAAAATCCACTGATGGACCTAGACACCTCTTATTCGACCCATTTCAAGTCTCATGTGATTAGGGTATTGCAAGGACTCCAACGTGTTGGAGTGTATACTAAAAGACTAGCTTTTGTAAACATTTATTTTTGAAATAAAAGAATCACATTGGTCAATATCTGTATTTATTTGTTAAATGTAATTGTTCAATTAATTTATATAGTAGATAACATGGAGTGTGGTGTCACACTCAGAAGATCATGTTGTCAGTTCTTTATAAATTATAAATAGTTGCTCACGACTAAGATGGAAAGGAACAAACCATCGGAATAGTCGTAGTGTAATTAAGTATTAGTTTATCTTGATTAATAAATTACACTGATACACTCTAAGTGTATTGAGTAGGACCATTTAGGTAAGTTCTTTTTGTACTGACTTAATAAAAGAACTAGACCTTAGTTATTATGGAAGTGTGTGCTCTTAATCCTAATATAATAACAAGCACATATATTTAATATTTATTTCTTTGACTTATCAAAGGGTGAGGTTTAGCTCGATAAATCAATATACCCGATAAGTTGGGAAATGATATTACTTATAGTGTGTGTTGTTGATTATAGAAGAAATCTGTATCCTAGTTATCTAGGTTGAGAATGTCCCCAAGAGGAGCTCATAAGGATTATCATGTTAAACCCTGCAGGTGGACTTAGTCCGACATGACAATGAAGTTGAGTGGTACTACTCTTGGAGCTAGATATTAATTAAGTTGTTAGTAACATACTTAATTAGTGGACATTTGTTATCTTAAACATAGGGAGACTAACACACTCATGATAAGAAGGAACCCATAATGTAATTTGGGATTGGTGCGGTAGTGCGGTAATAACTCTCTAGTGGAATGAGTTATTATCGATGAACTTGAGTTGTGTGTTCGGGGCGAACACGGGATACTCAAGCTCATTGGAAGGCCAAAACCAATTTCTCCTCTAGGTCCCTGTCGTAGCATCATTAGAGCCTCAAGTCCATCCAAAGAAAGGTCCATCTTGGTGTCCAAGAAGGGGGCCGGTCCATTACTTGGTGACCAAGCAATGGCCGGCCACATCTCCTCTTAAAGGGCCGGCCCTATTGCTTGGTGACCAAGCTAGTAGGGGCCGGCCATAATAATTCAAAAATGGAGGGTTGTTTTGAATTTTTAAAATCTTCTCTTTGTAGAAAACTATAAGTTTTAAAAGAGAGATTTTAATTTTAAAAACTTTCCATATTTGAATTAGGCCACATGTTTTAAAAGAAAGTTTAAAAGATTTTAAAACTTTTCTTTTTTAACCATCCTCATGGTTTAAGAAAAAAAAGGAAGATAAGTTTTAAAATTTAAATTTTCTATCACCATGTTAAAAAAGGAAATTTTATAAGAAAAGTTTTAAATTTTAAAACATGGTTTTAATTTTTAGAACTTTCCTTTTTTAACTCCTACTTTAGGAAAGAGAGCTTGTAAAATTTTATAAGAGTTTTTCTTCTTGTAAAATTTTATAAAAAATTTTATTTCCTTCCTCTTATAGGGGTCGGCCACTCTTGCTTGGTACCCAAGCAATGTGGCCAGCCAAAACAATTAAAATAAAATCATCATCAATTAATTTTGGTGATTGATTCAATCAAGAGGAAAGAAAAGGAAAAATAAAAGGGAAAAGGAAAAACTCTTGGAAGATTTTATTTTTTGTAAAAATTCTTCCCTTATTTGCCTTGGGCAAGTATTATAAAAGAAGGGGTGGGGAGGCTTCATGAGAGATAATTCTTATTCTCTTGCTTGGAGATCATCAAGTGGCCGACCCTCCCTCTCCCCTCTCTTTTCCCTTTTGCTCTCTTCTCCTTGGTGGTGGTGGTGGCCGGTTTTTGAAGAAGAGGAAGGAAGCTTTTGGGTGGTGTTCATCTTGGAAGATCGTCACCCACACGGCGTCCAAGGCGAGGCGAGGAATACGGCAGAAGATCTCGAGGTCATTAGCTTGCAAAGAGAAGGTATAACTAGTAATTATCTTCCGCATCATACTAGTTATTTTCTTTGTAATAATTCCAAACACAAGAGGCATTAGATCTAGTTTTTCGAATTAGTTTTTCGAGTTTGTATTTTCTTCCTTTTAGAATTTGTGATTCGATTGTTCTTTTTTGTTAACCTAGAGTTATTTAAGGAAATTAAATATTAGCTTTCCTTAAAAGGCTTTGTCTAGGCGGTGGCGGTTGCTCCCATATCCAAGAAGGCCACGTGCCTTGCCATGCAGTCCTAGAAGCCAATTTTAGAAATTAATATTTAATGGAATTAATAACATAGGTGGATTTGAATCAATAGTGTTAAGTTCCGCTTGCGATTCAAATCTAAACCATTAAGAACAGATAAGTTAAATTTGGAATCAATGATGTTAAGTTACGTCTGCGATTCCTAATTTAACTTCTAAAGAACACAATAGGTTATTAAAGGAAAGGTTCGACACTTGTACAAAAAATTTTTGCACAGTGGAACCGGTACGTTTTCCTAGGACTAACCAACACAACGGTGCTATCCAATACAAGTTCAAAGCTCTCTATGGGTGATAGCACGTGGAGAAAAAATCCAGCCTCCCTTTGGGCCTGATATGGTACAATATCAAGCCCAACGTGTGTAACTTTGTATTTCAATTGAACATCTCTCTTTTGTCATGGATTTCAAAGTCTGCTATTTTTTTAAAACTATAAATAACCTAAAACATAGTCAAAAGGATTGTTTGTTGTAATGCTTGCCAAAAAAAAGGATAGTCTGCTATGAGCGTATATCAGTGGGTTTAAGTCTACAGCATGACCATCAGTGGGTTCTGTGCCATCTGGCATGGAGCCATAACTTAGTTTCCAGGGTGTATAAATTTGTTCTGACACCATATATACAATCTTCCCACCTAGACCTTCACAGGGAACTTTATTTTAGGTAAATCCAAGTAAGAGAGGGCCATCAATGGGTTTTGCTCAAAACCCACTGATGGACCTAGACACCTCTGATTTGACCCATTTCAGTTCGAGTGAGATTATGGAATTGCAAGGACTCCAACGGTGCTAGAAAATAATGATTTAAAGCTATATATGTGTGGTAGCAAGTGTTGAAAATAAAAAATTCAACCACCGTTGGGCCTAATATGAGAGCATATCAGGCCCAACGTGGGCCTGATACGAGCATATATCAGGCCCAACGTGGGCCAGGTATGGTATCATTTCTTAAAACTTGATTCAATCTCCCCCTTCTATAAACTCAACACGTGCTACCATGCTCCTTATAAAAAAAAATAAAATAAAATTTGAAGGTGCTACCATAGGGTTTAAGTCTATAGCATGACCATCAGTGGGTTCTGTGCCAACTGGCACGGAATCATAACTTAGTTTCCAGGGTGTATAAATTCGTTTTGACACCATATATATCATCTCCCCACCCAAACCTTCACAGGGAACTTTATTTCAGGTAAATCCAAGTAGGGGAGAGCCATCAGTGGGTTTTGATCAAAATCCACTTATGGACCTAGACACCTCTGATTTGACTCATTTCAGTTCGAGTGGGATTCTGGAATTGCAAGGACTCCAACGATGCTAGCAAATCATGATTTAAAGCTATATATGTGTGGTAGTAAGTGTTGAATAAAAACAAAATTCAGCCACCGTTGGGCATGATATGAGAGCATATCAGACCCACCATGGGCCTGATATGAGAGCATATTAGGCCCAACGTGGGCCTGATATGAACACATATCAGGCCCAACTTGGGCATGGTGTGGTATCGTTTCTTAAAACTTGATTCTATCTTCCCCTTCTATAAACTCAACACGTGCTACTATGCTCCTTATAAAAAAAAATAAAATAAAATAAAATTTGAAGGTGCTACCATATGGTTTAAGTCTACAACATGGCCATCAGTGGGTTCTGTGTCAACTGGCACAGAGCCATAACTTAGTTTCCAGGGTGTATAAATTCGTTTTGACACCATATATAGCATCTCCCCACACAGACCTTCCCTGTTTTGGAAGTCTTAGTGATTAAGGATAATATATCTTGGTTAATTAGTAAGGTGAGTTGGAATAAATTGTTGAGTATTCGTTGTCCCACTTATGCTAGGACAACCTTGAGTTCTTAAGTTCCTTGGAAGCTGAAATCTTAACAGGGGAAAATTATAAGGAGAAGAGCTCCTGCTAGAGGGGAGAGAGGATTGCATAGGGATTTTGAAGCCCCGCGACTATTTGAAGGGAAATGACCGGATTGAGTCATTATGATCCTTCAACAGCTAAGGCTTTCCAACTTCAAAATCCCATATTTTGTTACCTCCATAGGGTCATGGAAAACATAATTTTTGAAAGAGAAGATAGTGAAAGGGTTGTAAGACTTAATGAACTTTTATACTTTTGGTGCATATTGCATGGAGGGAGTATTAATTTTTGCTCCCACTTTGTTAGGCACCTTATCAAGACCAGGAAAGCCTCTTTTGGGATAATAATGGATTGGTAGGTTGATTATCCACGTTGTTAAATGCCTCCGGTATTATTTGAGTGGGTTGGAGATCATAGAGAGAAATTCGAGTATTGATATAGGGGTGTGTTTAGCCACTAAGATGCTTATTCATAATGGAGATTCATTTACTTTTGTGATGAAAGATCACTCACCCTTTAGATTGCCAAAAGTAAAATACACCATTATCACGAACCCTGAGAACTGAAGGTTAGAGCAGCCCCACCAATTCCTCAATATAATGAGCCACATTTGCCTCCCTTGGAGATATCCCATGCGCCAGTAGTCTATCATGACAAGGAGAGATCTCCTATAGATAGAGAAGAGCCACTAGTAATTATGGATGAGCTGCCCACCTTTAACACCGAATCGACTGGACCATCTTTTACTTAATTTGAACTCCCTATAGGATCCTCTGTATATGATTTTTTTTATTTCCATTCTAGTCTTAATAGTATACATGCAGAGAAGGTTGTTATAAGGCAATATCTGAAGCAATAAGAAGGACAATGGAGTAGTGAATTAGATGGCCTAACGAGACACTTCCAAAGGGTCGAGATGCATTGTGATAAGGCAGAACTATACTTTCAAACTAAGGCAGGATGAAGACAAGAAGAGACAACCTTTAGGCAAGATCAGAGATAGATTTGGGATGAGATGAGGCTATTCATATATGAACAACGGTCACAATGGGAAAGGAAAGTGTTAGTGTAGTTTGCACTAATAATCAAATTTAGATTTTGGTGTATGACAAAGGTTAAAGTTAGCCTTGTGATTTAACATTTTTACCAAGTGTGTAGGACTGAAAGACTTAATGAGATCTGACACCAGGATGAAGTACAGTTGGAAACTAGCAAGAAGATCAGATCGGTTGATATCTGGCAAGAAGTCAAGTTAGGTCAGTGGACTTAACAACTAGTTGAAGTCCAGATGGGACATCTGATAAGAATACCTGGTGGGTCAAGAGTTGAGTAAGTCGGTAAATGGTAAGTGAGGTAAGCACTGGAGGTGAGTGATCTAGTGAGGATGAGCCCTAATGAGGCTGTAGGCGGGTCCAACTTATCCATTTTGAAAGTCTAATTTGAGATCATGACTAAATCATGGTATTGATAAGATAGGATCTAAGTCGTAAATTGATCTTATTTTTAATGTGCTGACTTTATTTATAAAATATTTTTTATTGTTTGGACTAACGTGTTGTGTAGGAAATCGAAGCTATAAGTTGGCTGGAAAAAGGATTTCCAAACGCCAAGGAAGGGTCTAGGCGCTCGAAGGTCTGGGCACTCAGAGTGGGTCAAGGCATCTGGATTGGGTCGTACCCAACCATGCATGTAGTTTAGTGTTGGGGTTACAAGGTTACAAACATAGTCCCACATTGAAAACACATGGGAAAGATCATGGGTTTATAAGAGAAAATATATCTCTATTGGAATGAGGCCTCTTCGGTATAGCTCAAGAGAAAAACCATGATAGCTTAGGCCCAAAGTGGACAATATCATACCATTGTGGAGATATCTAAATTCTTTTCGATCTAACAATTGGTATCAGAGCCCGGACTGCCAGAAGGTTTAACCGCCGACTGTGCACAAGAGCTATGGTCTGATTGAGCCATGTAGGTACAATATTGACCTCGAACAAAGAAAGTGGGGGCTCCTATGTTCGGATCAAGAGGATTAGACACCAGACAGGAAGTCCTAGTTGCGACTAGGCAAGGAAATCCTAGTAGGTCGAGTGGACTGAGGGCAGGAAGACCTGGTGGGTCGAGGATCAGACGTGGGATGCATGTGGTCCTTTGTTTGAGAGGGGGATTGTTGGGATTACAAGGTTGCAAACATAGTCCCACATTGAAAAAACATGGGAAAGATCATGGGTTTATAAGAGAAAAAATATCTTCATTAGAATGAGGCATTTTGGGTAGAGCCCAAGAGAAAAATCATGAGGGCTTAAGCCCAAAGTAGGTAATATCATACCATTGTGGAGATATCTAAATTCTTTTCGATCCAACATTTAGTTGGTGCACTTTGATTAGTCAACATACATCAGAGTTCAAATGCCCAAGGCTGGTCCGGGCGCCCAAGATTGGATAGAGGCAAGACAGATAGAGCTTCGTCGAGGTACAACCATGTCAATATTCCAGGTGCCTAGGAGTGGTCCAGGTGCTCGGAGTTAGATAACTTAGCATCAAAACATGATAGGATAGGCTCCAATGGAGGTGTTTGAGGATGGTCCAGGCAATTTAAAAGGCCTATAAAAAGAAGCTTTGACCAACAGTATCAGGATAACATTTGCTCCAACTTTCTTACTCAATCATTGCTCCAAGAGGATCTTTATGACGCCAAAAAGATGTTCTGACAACCAATGCTCAAGCTACTACTCTTCTTGTTGTCAGTATATTTTACTTACTTGCACTTTAATTTTCTATATCGTTGTAATTATTCAAGCTTATAGTGGATTACCCAACAAAAATAATTAGTAAGTGCGAGCCTTGGAGTAAGAGTTATCAAAGGCTCTTAACCAAGTAAAAAAAACTTGTGTTAGCTGTGTTCTTTTTGTGAAATTATTTTTCGCTGCTTTCTCTCATATTTTTATGAAAAAAATGACTTGTGCTATTCACCCCCCCCCCCCTCCCCTAGCAATTTACGATCCTACAGGAAGAACACTGGGGAGTAGAGGAGGTTATAGCCTCTCATATGGAGCATATGCATCTATGGCATCGTCATCTTAGCTCCCGAGTTTTCGATAATGACAAGATGCCTCTCGTTCCTCATTTCCCTTCTCAACCTCCACTTTAATTGGCTATATTGGAGGAATACCTCATTTTCAGGATTAGTTTATCTTTCTTTGGTAAGTATTATTGGTTGAGCCTACTTTTAATGTTTTTGTTATATCTCGTTAGTTGATAGTTGATGTTAGCATGCACCATTTTATGTTCTATTCATGTTTTTTTTTCTTTTCTAATTTTAATTTGAAGCACACATGCATAGCTCTATCCTCTAACAAAAATTATAATGTGTTTAGTCTTGATAATACCATGTGAATACACTCCCTTACTTTTAGTAATTCATAATCTCCTATCCTGTAGTAAGATTATAAAAGTGTTGTTGAATTGATAATGATTCACCAAATACCTACTTGATAGTTTGATCATTTCAATTCACTTATAGTTTGTTTCTAAAAAGTTGATTTAGTACGACATAGTCATGATTCATCATGTTGGACTAGTACCTTGATGATTACAGGTGATTCTCTCTTGATATTTTAGTTATTGGATTATGCTTGAATTTGTGACAACCCATTTGAAAAAATCAAAATCCCAAAAGAAAGAAAAAAAGAGAGAGAGAGAGGAAAAAAAGAGTTTGTTCAAGTATTATAAAAAAACTTGATGTGGTCTAATCGTCGACTAATAAAAGATCGAATCCATAGGGATTGGTGGTTAAGTACTAGTTTACTAAACAAATGTAATTGTTTAGACTAATCATGAGGTTGAGTTGTATAAAAGTAAGAAATATAAGGAGAAAGTGTCAGAGAATATGATGAAAAAAGAGTATTGAGTGAGATGAGAGATGAGGAAGGAGAGTGATATGAGAGAATTCAAGGAGGAAAAGTGATCCTAGGATTTTGGTTTCACCACAATAATTATAAATACCTAATATATATTTGATTTCCTATCCTCAATGGTTGTTTATGTCGGTAGACTATCGTATTGTATTCGATGTGAACTTCTGGGACTACACCAATGTATTCATTCTAATTCGTCATCTACTTTTAGAGTGATAGAACTGAGGGGTTTCTTTCTTTAGGAGATCCTTGTCAAGTGATCCCACAACTCCTGAGTTACATTCTCTTACTATGTGCAATTAATTGGAACTAATCTATTAAGATTTATGATAGTCTATCACTCCTTATGGTATACCGGTCTACTTTTGTGGGTGACTCTCCCCGTCTTAGATTTCTACATGTCAGAGGATTGGGTTCTCCTTTTGGTTCATCCATGCATATCATGAGATACAAATCTTATGATTTTGACAGCAAGATCGTGTATACATAGTAAGCCCAGACCACAAACACACATAATATTATATAAGAAACATTCAAACTTAATAGATTCAACAAGTAGTGTATACATATCAAAAGAACTAATTCCTAACCTTATAATCAAGAGTCTGCTCTATAAAATTAGAGTTATAACTAGAGATCATAATTAAAACAAGTTCAATCAAGAAAAATTCAGAAAAGAGAAGAAAATCTAAGTCTCAATGTGTCAGATTGCCTCTGGATGCTCTCCAAACTGAATTATAGGATTAAAGGGATCAAAATCCCTCGTATCCACTCTTTGAAGTATTCTTGGGGCTCATGGGTAGATCCCAATTGAGATCCCCTCCTATGGATCTAAATCAAGATTTTATAGGTAGTTTTCATACACCTGACACAGTTGTGCCCACTAGCACGACTTATCATGGTAGGCACTGCAAATGTTATCTGGGAATCCGCCATGGTTGTGTCCGCTAGCACAACCTACCGTGGTAGGCATTGTCACAGAAATCTAGGACTCCGACACTACCATACCCGTCGACACACCTATCTGTGGTAGGTTCTATGGATAATCTGGAATGGTGCATAGTTGTGCTAGATGGTCACGACCGTGCCACGGCTGTGGCAGTTGGGATGCCCTCAAGAATGATTCTTCGAACTCCATCTTTGTTCCTCCTTGCTCCCTATCAAATAAAATAGAAAAGAGTGGCTCCCTGAACTTGGAAAGTATCAAAATGAAGCATGAATAGATGAAAACATGAGATATATGCACATAAAATAAGATAAGATGTATGTCAAACTACAATAAAAATCATATATGAAATGCACACGTCAAAATCCCCTAGACCAATCTATGCTTGTCCTCAAGCAAGCATCAATATCAAGAATGTATATGAAAAATTATCTCCCAACTTTAATAAGTTCATCTAGTCCTATCAAGTAGTATTATCATTAAGCAAAGGTATTCGATTAATTTTCACCAAACCTAGTAAGAAAGTTTAAGTGCTCAATGCATAATTTTCTCCTAAAGTTTTCAAGTTCGCTCTAAGTCAAGTCGTCATTCTATCGTGTTCCCAAGGTTTCCAATGTTAGGCACTTACCTGCCATATGCGAGGTTCATCCCCTCTTCTCAATATAAAATCTCAAAGGTATACTCGGTATTGAGAGAAATTGATAAGTGTTCCCTAATAATCTAACTCAGTCTTAAAGGGGCATCTTATCACTTCCACGATGACTAATTTTTATCCCTCTTTCTCTTGTTTTTCGCAAAGTGATTACAAAATACAACACTTGAATAAACTATTTTTTCTTTCTTTTGGGATTCTAATTTTGCCAAATGATTTGACACAAATTTGAGCGTAATCTAGTAACTAAAATGTTAGAAAAGAATCCCCTATGGTTACCAAGGTACTAGTTTAACAGGATGAATCATGACTATATCGTACTAAATCGACTCTTTGGAAAAAAAAAACCATAAGTGAAGTGAAATGGTCAAACTATCAAGTAGACATTTGGTGAACCATTATTAATTCAACAATGGTTTTATAATCTTACTACAAGATAGGAGATTACGAATTATCAAAAGTAAGAGAGTGTATTCACATGGTATTATCAAGACTTAACACATCAAAATTTTACTTTGAGGACATAGTTATGCATGTGTGTGTCAAATTAAAATTAGAAAATAAAAACATAAACAGAGCATAAAATAGTGCATGCTAACATCAACTATCAAACTACTGTGATAAAACAAAAACACTAAAAATAGGCTCAACCAACAATATTTACAAAAGAAAGAGAAACTAATTTTGAAAATGAGGCGCTCCTCCAATATAGCCAATTAACATGGAGGTCGAGGAGGGGAATGAGGAAGGGGAGGCATCTTGTCATTGAAATTCGTTTTGACACCATATATAGCATCTCCCCACACAGACCTTCACAGGGAACTTTATTTCAAGTAAATCCAAGTAGGGGAGGGCCATAAGTGGGTTTTGCTCAAAACCCACTGATGGACCTAGACACCTCTGATTTGACCCATTTCAGTTCGAGTGGAATTCTGGAATTGCAAGGACTCCAACGGTGCTAGCAAATCATGATTTAAAGCTCCATAGGTGTGGTAGAAAGTGTTGAAAAAAAAATCATCTACTGTTGGGCCTGATATGAGAGCATATCAGGCCCAACGTGAGCCTGATATGAGCGCATATCAGGCCCAATGTGGGCCTGATATGAGCGTATATCAGGCCCAACGTGGGTCTGGTATGGTATCGTTTCATAAAACTTGATTCTATCTCCCCCTTCTATAAACTCAACACGTGCTTCCATGCTCCTTATAAAAAAAATAAAATAAAATAAAATTAGAAGGTGCTACCATTGGGTTTAAGTCTACTGCATGGCCATCAGTGGATTCAGTGCCAACTGGCACAGAGCCATAACTTAGTTCCCAGGGTGTATAAATTTATTTTGACACCATATATACCATCTCCCCACCCAGACCTTCACAGGGAACTTTATTTCAGGTAAATCCAAGTAGGGGAGGGCCATTAGTGGGTTTTGGTCAAAACTCACTGATGGACCTAGACTCATCTGATTTGACCCATTTCAGTTCGAGTGGGATTATGAAATTGCAAGGACTCCAACGATGCTAGCAAATCTTGATTTAAAGCTCCATAGGTATGGTAGAAAGTGTTGAAAAAAAAATAAAATTCAGCCACCATTGGGCCTGATATGAAAGCATATCATACCCATCGTGGGCCTGATATGAGAGCATATCAGGCCCAACGTGGGCCTGATATGAGTGCATATCAAGCCCAACGTGGGCCTGATATGAGCATATATCAGTCCCAACATGGGCCTAATATGGTATCGTTTCTTAAAACTTGATTCTATTTCCCCCTTCTATAAACTCAACACGTGCTACCATGCTCCTTATAAATAAAATAAAATAAAATAAAATTTGAAGGTGCTACCATAGGGTTTAAGTCTACAGTATGACCATCAGTGGGTTCTGTGCTAACTGACACGGAGCCATAACTTAGTTTCCAGGGTGTATAAATTCATTTTGACACCATATATACCATCTCCCCACCCAGACCTTCATAGGGAACTTTATTTCAGGTAAATCCAAGTAGGGGAGGGTCATCAGTGGGTTTTGCTCAAAACCCACTAATGGACCTAATCAGATCTGATTTGACCCATTTCAGTTCGAGTGGGATTCTGGAATTGCATGGACTCCAATGGTGCTAGCAAATCATGGTTTAAAGCTCCATAGGTGTGGTAGAAAGTGTTGAAAAAAATGAAATCAGCCACCGTTGGGCCTGATATGAGAGCGTAATAGACCCAACATGGGCCTGATATGAGCGCATACAGGCCCAACATGGGGCTTGATATTAAAGAGTATTATTAGAAAATAATAATAATTAATCATACAATTAAATTGAGTCGAATAAATTTAAAATAAAATAATGGGATATCAGGCCCAAGTTTCAATCTGCAAAAGCGCACACTCTCCTGCTTCGGTCGTCATCTTCTTCTCGAAGGCATTCTACGTAGTTCCGTTCGAGGCGTGACTCTACCATCACCGACGTTCTAGAATTGGTTTCGTACGTAGCTCCATTGCTCATTTAGTGGTTCTTTCTATAACGATTTAATCTTGGGTTTGTGTTACCATTATGGGCATGTTAAAATACGAGCATAGTCGTTATTACGGAATCTAAGAGTTGTTTTTCTGGGTGTGGTTATACGGTAGCTAGGTTCGCAATTGCTACAAAAGAGGCGTTAACCGGTGTGAGTGCTGATCGACCAAGTTATCCAAGTTATGTCAACAGAGGAAGAACTAAAAGAATGAACTGAAAAAGTATCATTTGTCACTTCAGAAAATTTATTTCTTCTATTCAACCGACTGTAGAACAAGAACAAAAATTTTGGAATTGAGTTATAATATTAGACACTAAAAAATTTTCAAAATAATTTTTTTTAATATGCATGAGATGTGCGATCTGTATATAGTATGAATATTTATTTTAATTAGTTTTATATGGAATATAGAAATTTGCTAAAAAATGAAATATTTTTGGTTTTATTACAAGAAAATTAGTTTATTGTGACATTTTCTTGATGACACTTGTTTTATAGTATCGTGATAAAAAATATTTTTTAAAAAAATATTAAATTAGACCCTTTATCATGACATATTTAATGTTAGTACATGCATTAATCTATTACTAATATTATATAATTAGTTAAACATAATTACTTGCCTTCTCCCTTCTCTGTTTTTTCACACACAGTCGTGCCGCACGAAGCTTTCCTCTTTTCCGCACATAGCATTGCATTGAAGCCGAGCAATCGATCAACCTTTTCTTTCTCCTTTTCTACGACATTTGTCTTCTCTTAGGTTCGTGTCCTAATCTTCGATCGTCCCTTCCTCCTTTTCAATTTCTCCCCTTACAGCACGGTCTCATGGCACTTGTATCGAGGCACGTCCGAAGGATCAGCCGCAACTTGCGAGCACTACATCATTTCTCTTCTTCTAACTATTTTTTGTGTTTGTTGGTTGACACATGTTCCCCTCCCCCCTTTTCAATTTCTTCCCCCACAACATAGTTGTGATGGCGGGTGTTGGTCTTGGCGCTTGGTCTCACGACTCTCTTGCTGGAGCACATCCGAAGGATTAGTTTTCTTCTTCGGATGTGTTCTTCGAAGATCCTAACTCCTTGAAGAAAGTATGATCCTCCAGTTTTTTGTTAGATTGTGGGCTTAACTGTAATTTGTATATGTGAATATGAATTGCTGAATGCCTCGAGTATGATTTGTTTGGGTTGGAAAGCATAGAGAGAAGTTCAAGTATTGATATAGGGGTGTGTTTAGCCACTAAGATGTTTATTCATGCTGGAGATTCATTTACTTTTGTGATGAAAGATCACACACCCTTTAGATTGTCAAATTTCGAATGCACCACTATCACCAACCCGAGAATTGGAGGTTAGAGCGAGTCCCACCAATCCCTCAATCTAATGAGCCACATTTGCCTCTCTCTGAGATGCCCCATGCACCAATAGTCCATTCTGACAGGGAGAGATCTCCTATAGATAGAGAAGAGTCATCGTTAATTAGGGATGAGCTACCCCCCTTAATACCGAATCGGCTGGACTATCTTTTACTCAATTTGAATACCCTATAGGATCTTCTATATATAATTTATTTGGATCTTCTGTATATAATTTATTTGACTTTCATTCTAGTCTTAATATTATACATGCAGAGCAGGTTGCCATAAGACATTATCTGGAGCAACAAGGAGGACACTGGAGTAGTGGATTAGATGACCTAATGTGATACTTCCAAGGGCCAAGATGCATTATTATGAGGCAGAATTGTACTTTCAAGCTAAGGCAAGATGAAGACAAGAAGAGGCAGCCTTTAGGCAAGATCAAAGGTAGATTTTGGATGAGATGAGACAATTCATGTATGAACAATGACAATAATGGGAAAGGGGAGGAGACCACCGAGAAGTAGAGGAGATTACAACCTCTTAAATGGATCATATGTATTTATGGCATCATCACCTCAGCTCTCGAGTTTTCGACAATGACAAGATGCCTCCCCTTAAAATTAAGAGTAGAAATGTAGCGAAAAGTAAATGAAAACACACAGAGACGCAAGTGATTTACTTCGTTCGGAGCCTATCTCGACTCCTACTCGAAGGGCCGCGGTCCTTGACCGCTTTCGGTGGGCAACAACTATAATATCACAAAGCTTACAAGATGTATTACAGTTTAATAGCAATAATAGAATTATACCGACACTATCAGAAATGAAGATGTAGACGCTGGTTGTCGGAGTTGCAGAGTGTTGTTGAAAGCGTTCGGAGCAGCTTTGGAAAGCACAGATTCTTCTGTTCGAGATAGATGATGAGCTGCACCTCGAGGCCTCCTTTTATAACTCTACAAAGTCTGATCCAGATCCCCAAGCTTCGGGATCAAGTTTGACCCAAAGTGGATCGGTCGACCGATCCTCATGTTCGGTCGACCGATCAGATGATCTCCACCGCATCTGATTCGTCGATCTGTTGCTCCACTTCGATCTGGTCAAACTCTATCCCTGTGTTCGGTCGACCGATCCCAGGGTCTGGTCGACCGATCAGTCTCCTCTGACCCGCACACCTCGGCTTGATCCAGTCGACACCTATCCCAGGTTCGGTCGATCGATCCCGAGGTCCGGTCGACCGATCCCTGGTTGAACCCGGTCCAACTTCTGGAGACCTGATCTGTTAGCTTGGAGGTTCGGTCGACCGATCCCAAGGTTCGGTCGACCGATCCCGGTCAGTTCTATCCCTGCACAAAAATATTAGTTTCCTGCAAAAAAGAGTTAGAACACAAAAGATAATATATATAAATAAATTTGACAGTCATCAGACTGTCTAGGTCTGACTTCGGGGTTCCGACCAGAAACCCTAGGTCGACCCGACGCCTACTGTTCCCTCTACGGGGAACGCGTCCTCACCTACTCCACTCAGGAGATTTACCTGATGTCAGTCAGGTCCTCCAGACCGACTGGACTTTTGCTCAGCGTCCGATGCTTCCGGTCTTTATGCTTGATGTCCGGTCCTCGACCCATCCAGATTTCTACCCGGTTCGCGACACCAGAATTTTAACCTAGGGTTACCACCCCCTAGGATTTTTGCCCGAAGCGCCGACCCACCAAGACTTCCCGCATAGGGTTACTACCTCCTATGACCTAGGGTTACCACCCCTAGGGTTTTTCCTTGCCTAACCGCAACTAGGACTTTTCTCCACCTAGGGTTACCACCCCCTAGGATTTTCACCTGCCTAAACACAATTAGGACTTTCCTGAAACACTCAATCATACACATTAGATAACAAATAAAATTAACTTTGAATCCCTTTGCCATTATCAAAACTAAGGTTCGATCGTCGGATGCTTCCCGCACCAACAATCTCCCGCTTTTTGATTATGGCAATCGAAATTCAAAGTTAAGGAAAAAATGCAATAAAGGTAAATATAAATGAGTATAAGCATAAATAAAACCTAAGCACATTGAAGCTCCCCCTTAATGAAAGCTCCCCCTTTAACTGATTTCTTTTAGTTTTGAAGTTTTGAATTTAGTTTCCTTTTATTTTCCTTTGAATTTCCTTATACTCCCCCCCTTTGCCATATATCAAAATAAAGAGGGGAGGAAAAAGTGAGTACTGAAGTAAACACTTAGCTTTGCAAACATTAAAGTCTAAGTGTTTCTAAAAAAAACTTTCTAAACTCTAAGTTTAAGAAATAATTTTTCAAGTAAGTTTGAAAAAGGATATTCAAATAATTTTAATTTTCAAAGGTTTTTTAAATAATTTTGAAATTAATATTCAAAGGATTTTTCAAGTAATTTTGAAATTAATTTTCAAAAGATTTTATAAATAATTTTTTAAAATTAATTTTCAAAGGATTTTTTAAGTAATTTTGAAATTAATTTTCAAATGATTTTTCAAGTAATTTTGAAATTAATTTTTAAAGGATTTTTAAAGGAAGTAACATTGAAATTAATTTTCAAAGATTTTTCAAGTAATTTTAAAATTAATTTTCAAAGGATTTTTAAAGTAATTTTGAAATTAATTTTCAAAGGATTTTACAAGTAATTTTGAAATTAATTTTCAAAGGATTTTTAAAGTAATTTTGAAATTAATTTTCAAAGGATTTTACAAGTAATTTTGAAATTAATTTTCAAAGGATTTTTAAAGTAATTTTGAAATTAATTTTCAAAGGATTTTACAAATAATTTTTTAAAATTAATTTTCAAAGTATTTTTCAAGTAATTTTGTAATTAATTTTCAAATGATTTTTCAAGTAATTTTGAAATTAATTTTCAAAGGATTTTTAAAGTAATTTTGAAATTAATTTTCAAATGATTTTTCAAGTAATTTTGAAATTTATTTTCAAAGGATTTTTAAAGTAGTTTTGAAATTATTTTCAAATGATTTTTCAAGTAATTTTGAAATTAATTTTCAAAGGATTTTACAAATAATTTTGAAATTAATTTTCAAATGATTTTTCAAGTAATTTTGAAATTAATTTTCAAAGGATTTTTAAAGTAATTTTGAAATTAATTTTCAAATGATTTTTCAAGTAATTTTAAAATTAATTTTATAATGATTTTTCAAGTAATTTTGAAATTAATTTTCAAAGGATTTTACAAATAATTTTGAAATTAATTTTCAAAGGATTTTCCAAATAATTTTGAAATTAATTTTCAAAGGATTTTTTAATTAATTTTTTAAAATGATTTTCAAATAATTTTTTAAAGGATTTTTAAAATGATTTTTAAATAAATTTTTAAAGGATTTTTAAATGATTTTCAAATAATTTTTTAAAGGATTTTTAGAATGATTTTCAAATAATTTTTCAAAGGATTTTTAAAATGATTTTCAAATAATTTTTTAAAGGATTTTTAAAATGATTTTTAAATAATTTTTCAAAAGATTTTTAAAATGATTTTCAAATAATTTTTTAAAGGATTTTTAAAATGATTTTCAAAGGATTTTTAAAATGATTTTTAAAATTATTTTCAAATAATTTTTTAATGATTTTGAAATTGATTTAAACGATTTTTCAAATAATTTATTCATTTGATTTAAGTTAATTAAGTCGATTCATTTGATTAAATTGAATTTATTTAAGACTAAGTTTAACCTAGATCCATCTCACCCGATTCTAAATTATCAATCAGGTAATCTTATATAATTTTGTGAGATGGTTATCTATAATTTAGGTTATTTATAAGGATTAATTTACATTTGAGTTTAGATTAGGTTTTTCAATTAGTCAACTAAATATATATTTCAGTGATTGGTTCCCAGGTCAGGGTGAGGCTCTAGGCCTTCTTGGGTATGGGATCATCCACCCCTTCCTAGACAGAACCGTTCAAAGAAAATATATATTTAATTTTCTTTTTGAAACCCCTAGATTTAACTAACAAGTGTAAATTATGCCTAGGTCCTTAAGCTATCCTAAATCTAAACATGCATAATGTAAAGAAAAATAAATAAACAAGCATCAATCTATCTATTGGTAAAGATGGTCTTTCTATTGGCTCCCCCTGGATCATAGCCTCGATAGGGTCTATCAAGGTAATGGATCTGATCCTTGGGGATCCAATATAGTCCAAGTCCAACTTGATTAATCAAGTTTGACTTGGTGACCCATGCTTGAACTATGGTTTTATTATTTCTATTTACTAAAGATAGATATGATTTATATTTGTTCTTGGTTTTAAATCCAAGTCCGGATTTGTTGTAAACGGCTCGCTGTTTTTCAAGAATCAGATCCAAATTCTTGGAACTCATAGTGAACCGTTCCAACGTGTCCTTGAGTTCTTTAATTTGAGTTTCAAATTGGAATTTTCTTCCTCAAGTTGTTGGACTTGAGTTGAACTTCCAATTTGAATAGGCTCATTTAAAGGACTCAAGTCTGTCACTTTCTTAAGGGTTGTTACCTCCTTTTGGAGTGACTTGACACGAACATTGGATTTAGCCAATTTCTCAAGCAAGTAAGGAATTAACTTTTGCAAATCAAATTGAGTTTCAGCAAGTAAGGCACTTACAGTGGGGTTCGGTCCTTCGGAAACGGATACGGATCCGTGGCTTCGCTCAGACTCAGTTTCCGACTCGCTCTCGGTTTCGGACTCATTCGGACTCAGTTTCGTCAATATTTACTTGTACTGGCAACGCGAGGAAGCTTGTTGGTTCTTCTTCATCGGACTCAGATTCATCTGATGACTTGGACCAGGTTGCCTTTAATACCTTCCTTCTTCTCTGCTTGTTTGGACAATCTGGCTTGTAGTGCCCCTTTTGGTTACAACCGTAACAGGTGACTTCAGACTTGTCCTTCATATTTGTTTGATTCGCCTTTTTCGACTTGCATATCTTCCGTACGAGCTTTATCAGTTCGGAAACAACTTCATCATCGTCCTCTACATCTGATTCAACTTTGGACTTGGGCTTAGTTTTGCGCCTCGACATTGGATCACGCGTTCTGCTGGTACCTGCAACCAAAGCAACACCTTTCTCGACCGTGTGTCATTAGTCTGTTCATGCAATTCTAATTCTGAAAAAAGTTCGTCTAATTTGATTGAAGAGAGGTCCTTAGAAACCTTGTAAGCATCAACCATGGATGCCCACAAGGTGTTCCTTGGAAAAGCGCTAAGTGCATACCTTATTATGTCACGATTTTCTATTCTTTGGCCAATTGCGTGAAGGCCGTTTAGGAGTTCTTGAATGCGTGCGTGAAGCTGGCTTGCTGCCTCATTTTCCTACATTTTTAAGTTATACAATTTATTGAATAATAAATCTCGCTTACTTACTTTGGTATCGGAGGTCCCTTCGTGAAGCTCGATCAGCTTCTCCCATAGCTCTTTGGCGCTCAAGAATGGACCGACGCGGTTTAGCTCCTCCTTTGTTAGTCCGCACTGGAGGGTACAAGTTGCTCTGACATTTGCCTCCACCTTCTTGATTAATGCAGGTTCCCAGTCCTCGTAGGGTGTAGGATTGTCGTCTTTATCTGTTGGCAGATCCAAACCAGTCTTGACGATCATCCATGTCTCGAACTGGATCTTCAGGAAGTTCTCCATTCTGCCCTTCCAGTAACCAAAGTCCTCTCCGGTGAAGAGCGGGGGACGGACAGTGCTATAACCCTCTTGTTGGGCCATTGATACCTTGCACGACAAAAACACAAAAAATCTATTCCAAGACTTGGTCTTGGATTAGTAGTGCGGGAATAAGGAAACAAGATGTACTCAAGTGGCGTTGCACCAGCTTCGAGCAAAATCAATTCAAACGAGAAATAGATCGAAAAATAGTAACTATACTAATTCCGATCGACTCCGAAAAACTGAAAATAACCACGAAAAAGATGCGTGATTGGTGGTTGCACCAGATCAACGCTACCATGCTCTGATACCAATTGAAGGATCAAAAGCGCTAGAGGAGGGTGAATAGCGCTCGTGGCTATTTTAACGATTTAAAACTAAGAGTAGAAATGCAACGGAAAGTAAATGCAAACACACAGAGACGCAAGTGGTTTACTTCGTTCGGAGCCAATCTCGACTCCTACTCGAAGGCCCGCCGTCCTTGACCGCTTTTGGTGGGCAACAACTATAATATCACAAAGCTTACAAGATGTATTACAGTTTAATAGCAATAATAGAATTATACCGACACTATCAGAAATGAAGATGTAGACTCTGGTTATCGGAGTTGCAGAGTGTTGTTGAAAGCATTCGGAGCAGCTTTGGAAAGCACAGATTCTTCTGTTTGAGATCAATGATGAGCTGCACCTCGAGGCCTCCTTTTATAGCTCTGCAAAGTCTGATCCAGATCCCCAAGCTTCGGGATCAAGTTTGACCCGAAGCGGATCGGTTGACTGATCCTCATGTTCGGTCGACCAATCAGATGATCTCCACCGCATCTGATCCGTCGATCTGTTTCTCCGCTTCGATCTGGTTAAACTCTATCCCTGTGTTCGGTCGACCGATCCTAGGGTCCAGTCGACTGATCAGTCTCCTCTGACCCGCACACCTCGGCTTGATCCAGTCGACACCTATCCCAGGTTCGGTCGACTGATCCCGAGGTCCGGTCGACCGATCCCTGGTCGAACCCGGTCCAACTTCTGGAGACTTGATCTGTTAGCTTGGAGGTTCGGTCGACCGATCCTAAGGTTCGGTCGACCGATCCCGGTCAGTTCTATCCCTGCACAAAAATATTAGTTTCCTGCAAAACAGAGTTAGAACACAAAAGATAATATATATAAATAAATTTGACAGTCACCAGACTGTCCGGGTCTGACTTCGGGTTTCCGACCGGAAACCCTAGGTCGACCCGACGCCTACTGTTCCCTCTACGGGGAACGCGTCCTCACCTACTCCACTTAGGAGATTTACCTGATGCCAGTCAGGTCCTCCAGACCGACTGGACTTTTGCTCAACGTCCGATGCTTCCGGTTTTCATGCTGGATGTCCGGTCCTCGACCCATCCAGACTTCTACCCGGTTCGCGACACCAGGATTTTAACCTAGGGTTACCACCCCGTAGGATTTTTGCCCGAAGCGCCGACCCGCAAAGACTTCCCGCATAGGGTTACCACCCCCTAGGGTTTTTCCTTGCCTAACCGCAGCTAGGACTTTTCTCCACCTAGGGTTACCACCCCCTAGGACTTAGGGTTACCACCCCCTAGGATTTTCACCTGCCTAAACACAGTTAGGACTTTCCTAAAACACTCAATCATACACATTAGATAACAATTAAACTTAACTTTGAATCCCTTTGCCATTATCAAAACTAAGGTTCGATCGTCGGATGCTTCCCGCACCAACAAAAAGGATAGTCTCTTAACAGCAAAGGATATTATGATTGCTGAGATGGATTCTATGCTTAAAGAAAAGGATCTACAAATAAGTGAACTGCGTAAGGAACGGGATATGAGTGCCACCAAGGCTGAGACTATTAATGCTGACGTGGATAACAGAATTTTAAATGTAAAAGATAAAATCATCGCCGATGCCGAAAATAAGATTAAAGAGCTCCAAGAAATTATACAAAGCAAGGTATCAGGGGAGCCAAGAGCATCAGAAGGCATAAACCCTAATCTGCCTACACTACCAACTAATTTTCATGTAGGCCCCAAAAGAAAGAGAACTCAGGGAAGTTTGATATCCGAATGTACAAAAAAAAAAGGCAAACAGATTGTTCAGGCTGTTGAACCAGATCCTCCTGCACCATCAAAGACAGAAGATACAAGTTCATCACAAATAGAAAAAAATTGTGATGAACTTAACAAGGTCAAGACCAAAATATCGAAGGTACGGTCAAGAGTAGGTAAGTCGTTATTTTATAATCCTTAATGATATAGTAGTATTTTAATTCTATCAGCAAGCGAAGACATTTTTTAAGAAGAGTACAGATGGTGTGATAGTCGATGCGTTATTGAAGCTCAGTCAATTAAGGTAACATATTTGGCAGCATAAATACTTAAACCACATGTCAACGAAGGATTATTATTGGAGTTTAATAATATTTATTATACTTTTAATTTATTTGGTTAATTCCATTGTCTGTATCCTTGTGTGTAGGGTGACGGTGCATCCAATATAGAGGAATGATACTTTCTCTTTAGATATGCAATCTTTTATGACAATATTTGATTGGACGCAATACACCAATGGGGATTGCATAAATGTTTATTGGACTATTCTTGCTAATGAAGCCAAAAACTCTAACTCACCGTACCACCCATCCATATTTTGTGGGGTTGGATTTTGAGTATGTCCCTTATCTCATTGTAAATTGTTTATAATATATATTTGATGCAGTCAACTCATTAGCTATCTTGTTTGTACATGACTTGTTTGGAATGATGCACGTGGATGCATTGAAACAAAGTGCAAAAACTGATAAAGACAAGGCCATTAGATATATTTTCTGTCCTCTAAATAACCAAGATGATCATTGGCATCTAATGATCATGAACCTGGAGGAAAGTCAAATAATTCATTATAACTCTCTTGGCACCACAGAAAATTACAATGTTATTTTTGATCAAACTGTAAGTATCAAATTTCTTATATCCAATAATCATTGGTTATGTATTAATTACTATTGTTTGTTATTTGTAGGTGTTGTTTTTTAAGGAGTTAAACTAGTCATACTATTACATATGGCATAAAGGATTAGCACCTTTCTCCGAGAGAGAATATAAAACGATTCAAGTTAATGGTCCCATACAAAGCAAATCATAAGTATTTGTGTCTATTCCATCATATTTGGATTGTGCTTATTTTATGATGGATTGTGCTTTTGTTTTGTAGGTTGGATTATGGCTTTTTATGATGCGCTATGCAGAGAGTTTGATGTTTCAGAGATCTGCAAACTTTATACAAGCTGATATGAGAGCTTATAGATTTAGACTTGGACATAAAATCATGTCTGACAAAAACTTTAAACTGTAGATACTTAAAAATTGTAATAGACTATTCTTGTAATGATTTATTGATTGTGTAAATTAAAATTATGGTGAATCAAATTATTTTATTTTATTTTATTTTTTGATAAGGGGGAGATAGAATCAAGTTTTTTGATACGAGATACGAAGCCATACCAGGCCCACGTTGGCCCTAATATGCTCTCACATATATTATTTTACTGATTGTGGATGATTTAATTTTTTTTTCAACACTTTCTACCACACATTTGGAGCTTTAAACCAGGATTTGCTAGCACCGTTAGAGTCCTTGCAATTCCAAATTCCCACTCAAACTGAAATGGGTCAAATCAGAGGTGTCTAGGTCCATTAGTGGGTTTTGAGCAAAACCTATTGATGGCCCTCCCCTACTTGGATTTACCTGAAATAAAGTTCCCTGTGAAGGTCTGGGTGAGGAGATGGTATATATGGTGTCAAAATAAATTTATACACCCTAGAAACTAAGTTATGGCTCAGTGCCAGTTGGCACAGAACAGTGCACCTCTTTTCTTTTCAATGTTATATATATATATAGATACACACACACACACATATAGATTAGTAGTCTTATACTATCTGAATGTATTCTAGTTACTAAAAAAATTGTAATTTCTATCTGACTTTTGATTTCCTCAAATTCTCGTTTAATTAGAAGGTTTTAGAGGGGAGGAGATATAAATTTAAAACAACGCCTTGTAAGTTTGGAGAACCAACAACCACCATTTTATTTTTACGTCAAATATGTGGTAGAGAGTAAAGGTATGATACGATACTATTAGCCGTATCTCACTCCCAATGCTGTAGACTTAAACCCTATGGTAGCACGTGTTGAGTTTATAGAAGGGGGAGATAGAATCAAGTTTTAAGAAACGATATCATACCAAGCCCAACGGTGGCTGAATTTTTTTCCAACACTTTCTACAACACCTATGGAGCTTTAAACCATGATTTGCTAGCACCGTTGGAGTCCTTACAATTCCATAATCCCACTCGAACTGAAATGGGTCAAATCAGAGGTGTCTAGGTCCATCAGTGGGTTTTGAGCAAAACCCACTAATGGCCCTCTCCTACTTGGATTTACTTGAAATAAAGTTCCCTGTGAAGGTCTGGGTGGGGAGATGGTATATATGGTGTTAAAATTAATTTATACACCTTGGAAACTAAGTTATGGCTCCGTGCCAGTTGGCACAGAATCATTGATGGCCATGCTGTAGACTTAAACCCTATGGTAGCACTTTCAAATTTTATTTTATTTTTTATAAGGAGCATGGTAGCACGTGTTGAGTTTATAGAAGGGGAGATAGAATCAAGTTTTAAGAAACGATACCATACCAGGCCCACGTTGGGCCTGATATGCGCTCATATCAGGCCCACGTTGGTCCTGATATGCTCTCATATCAAGCCCACGGTGGGCCTAATATGCTCTCATATCAAGCTCAACGGTGGATAAATATTTTTTTTTTCAACACTTTCTACCACACCAATGGAGCTTTAAACCACCGTTGGAGTCCTTGCAATTCCATAATCCCACTCGAACCAAAATGGGTTAAATCAGAGGTGTCTAGGTCCATCAGTGGGTTTTGACCAAAACCCACTTATGAGCCTCCCCTACTTGGATTTACCTGAAATAAATTTCCCTGTGAAGGTCTGGGTGGGGAGATGGTATATATGGTGTCAAAACGAATTTATACACCCTGGAAACTAAGTTATGGGTCTGTGCCAGTTGGCATAGAACCCACTGATGGCCATGCTGTAGACTTAAACCCTATGGTAGCACCTTCAAATTTTATTTTATTTTATTTTTTTATAAGGATCATGGTAGCACATGTTGAGTTTATAGAAGGGGGAGATAGAATCAAGTTTTAAAAAATGATACCATACCACATTGGGCCTGATATGCGCTCATATCAGGCCCACGTTGGGCCTGATATGCTCTCACATTAGGCCCAACGGTGGTTGAATTTTGTTTTTTTTTTCAACACTTGCGACCACACATATATAGCTTTAAATCATGATTTGCTAGCACCGTTGGAGTCCATGCAATTCCATAATCCCACTCGAACTGAAATGGGTCAAATCAGAGGTGTTTAGGTCCATCAGTAGGTTTTGACCAAAACCCACTGATGACCCTCCCCTATTTAGATTTACCTGAAATAAAGTTTCCTGTGAAGGTCTGGGTGGGGAGATAGTATATATGGTGTCAAAACGAATTTATACACCCTAGAAACTATGTTATGGCTCCGTGCCAGTTGGCACAGAACCCACTGATGGCTATGCTGTAGACTTAAACCCTATGGTTGCACCTTCAAATTTTATTTTATTTTATTTTTTTTATAAGGAGCATGGTAGCATGTGTTGAGTTTATAGAAGGGGGAGATAGAATCAAGTTTTAAGAAATGATACCATACCAGGCCTACGTTGGGACTAATATGCGCTCAAATCAGGCCCACGTTGGGCCTGATATGCTCTCATATCAGGCCCAACGATGGCTGAATTTTTTTTTCAACACTTGCTACCTCACATACATAACTTTCAATCATGATTTTCTAGCATCGTTGGAGTCCTTGCAATTCCATAATCCCACTCGAACTGAAACGGGTCAAATCAGAGGTGTCTAGGTCCATCAGTGGATTTTGAGCAAAACTCACTGATGACCCTCCCCTACTTGGATTTACCTGAAATAAAGTTCCCTTGTGAAGGTCTAGGTGGGGAGATGGTATATATGGTATCAAAACGAATTTATACACCCTGGAAACTAAGTTATGCCTCCGTGTCAATTGGCACAGAGCCCACTGATGGCCATGCTGTAGACTTAAACCCTATGGTAGAACCTTCAAATTTTATTTTATTTTATTTTTTTTATAAGAAGCATGGTAGTACGTGTTGAGTTTATAGAAGGGGGAGTTAGAATCAAGTTTTAAGAAACAATACCATACCAGGCCCACGTTGGGCCTGATATGCACTCATATCAGGCCCACGTTGGGCATGATATACTCTCATATCAAGCCCACGGTGGGCTTGATATGCTCTCATATCACGTCTAACGGTGGCTGAATGTTTTTTTTCAACACTTGCTACCACACATATATAACTTTAAATCATGATTTTCTAGCACCGTTGGAGTCCTTGCAATTCCATAATCCCACTCAAACTGAAATGGGTCAAATCAGAGGTGTCGAAGTCCATCAGAAGGTATTGAGCAAAACCCACTAATGACCCTCCCCTACTTGGATTTACCAGAAATAAAGTTCCCTTTGAAGGTCTAGGTGGGGAGATGGTATATATGGTGTTAAAACGAATTTACACACCCTAGAAACTAAGTTATGACTCCGTGCCAGTTGGCATAGAACCCACTAATGGCCATGCTGTAGACTTAAACACTATGGTAGCACCTTCAAATTTTATTTTTTTCATGAGTATGGTAGCACATGTTGAGTTTATAGAAGGGGGAGATAGAATCAAGTTTTAAGAAATGATACCATACTAGGCCCACGTTGGGCCTGATATGCGCTCATATCATACCCATGTTGGTCCTGATATGCTCTCATATTAGGCCCACTGTGGGCCTGATATGCTCTCATATCAGGCTCAACGGTGGATAAATTGTTTTTTTCAACACTTTCTACCACACCTATGGAGCTTTAAACCATGATTTGCTAGCACCGTTGGAGTCCTTGCAATTCCATAATCTCACTTGATCTGAAATGGGTCAAGTCAGAGGTGTCTAGGTCCATCAGTGGGTTTTGACCAAAACCCACTGATGGCCCTCCCCTACTTGGATTTAACTGAAATAAAGCCCATGGTGGGCTTGATATGCTCTCATATCAGTCCCAACGGTGGCTGAATTTTTTTTCAACACTTGCTACCACACATATATAGCTTTAAATCATGATTTTCTAGCACCGTTGGAGTCCTTGCAATTCCATAATCTCACTCAAACTGAAATGGGTCAAATCAGAGGTGTCTAGGTCCATCAGTGGGTTTTGAGCAAAACCCACTGATGGCCCTCCCCTACTTGGATTTACCTGAAATAAAGTTCCTTGTGAAGGTCTAGGTGGGGAGATGGTATATATGGTGTTAAAACGAATTTATACACCCTGGAAACTAAGTTATGCCTCCGTGCCAGTTGGCATAGAACCCACTAATGGCCATGCTGTAGACTTAAACCCTATTGTAGCACCTTCAAATTTTATTTTATTTTTTTATGAGGAGCATGGTAGCACGTGTTGAGTTTATAGAAGGGGGAGATAGAATCAAGTTTTAAGAAACGATACCATACCAGGCCCAAGTTGGATCTGATATACGCTCATATCAGACCCACGTTGGTCCTGATATGCTCTCATATCAGGTCACGGTGGGCCTGATATGCTCTCATATCAAGCCCAATGGTGGCTGAATTTTTTTTTTTCAACACTTGCTACCACACATATATAACTTTAAATCATGATTTGCTAGCACCATTGGAGTCCTTGCAATTCCCTAATCTCACTCGAATTGAAATGGGTCATATCAGAGGTGTCTAGGTCCATCAGTGGGTTTTGACCAAAACCCACTGATGGCCCTCCCCTACTTAGATTTACCTGAAATCACGTTCCATGTGATGGTCTGAGTGGGGAGATGGTATAAATGGTGTCAAAACTTATTTATACCCCCTGGATTAGAAGTTATTGCTCCGTGCCAGTTGGCACAGAACAGTGACCTATTTTCTTTTTCAATGACTCCAATCTTATTTTTCAAGGATAACTATAATCCCTTTGTCTGAGTTTTAACTCATTTATATTTCAAAATATATTTACATTACTTTGAAATTTCAAACCCCTTCTTGTTGAATTGAAATGCAGAGATATACTAAACCTATATGGTGTGAAGTATTAATTATGCCTTGCAGGTGATGGTTGACACTTCTCATACCTACAATACCACTTTATCATAAAATAAATACTACATAAAATGATATAACCCAAACATCACTTTCCAAAACTATTTTTCTTACAATCTTATGTATGTACTGCATACAAAACATATGGATCATCTCCTCCAATTTACAATTAATTCAAGAACCAGGGGCTGGCGACATTCTACAGGTACTCCGATTATGGCCTAGTTGTTTGCACCTGCTGCATTTAACTTTTACCTTCCCATTATGTTTCGACTCGATCCTTGCCTTCTTTCGCCTACCCGGCCGCACAAGGCTACGGGGACATAGAACTATAATGTTGTTTACTCCCCTAGGCCAAAATTCCTTGATTCGACAAGGGTAAATACGATCCATGTATGTCGCATTCCAATTCTGTGAATGAAAATAATGTTCACAATATGGGAGTGTATCCATGTTTCGGTGAATGATGACGGCAATTGCATGTGAGCAAGACAATCTGAAAATTTGAAACTCCCCGCAGTTACAATATTTTCTCTCCAAATCAACAATGTATGAACCGCCCCATGCCTCTACTTCCATTTCAGATTGAGAGTAGGGGTGGACTTTATATCGTATAGCTTTCTCCCTCCTTGATTCCATTTCTTTGGTAGCATGAGGTGCCAACGCAACATACCATTTCGACACTTCCTCCCTACGGTTAAAGAACCATTGAGCAACCTTTCTTTTGGTATTATCAATTAACCTGTTTATGGGAAGTTCACGCGTCTCCTTGAACAAAGCATTTAAACTCTCTACACAATTGGTTGTTAGCATTGTGTACCTTCTGCCACTAAAGTGTACATTAGCCCATCTTTTAGGGTCAATGTTCTGATGCCACTTGTGAGCATCTGGATGTTTTTCAAGCATGGACTGCATTATGATATCATATTGGAGTGTTGTGTTTGCTCGAGCTGCTACCCAAAACAAGCCTAAACCTGACCTACTACCAGTATCTGTTACCATATTGCAAGACATGCGGTGGCAACAAAAACCATGATGAGAGGTAGGATAGACTTTCCTAACTGCTGATATAATGCCGCGATGTCTATCTGATACTATAGTCATTGACTCTGGATCAACATCAAAGAATCTCTTCGTATGATCCAAAAATCACTCCCATACATACCCACATTCAACTTCAGCGATTCCAAAGGCTACTGGGAGGACATTGCCATTAGCATCAATTGATGTAGCCATCAACAACACACCCGGATATTTGCCTCTTAGGTGTGTGACATCAATTCCAATCAATTTGCGAAGATAAGACCTGAATACTCTTCTACAAGCTCCAAAACCCCAAAAACAACGTTGAAACTAATTATCCCCATTCCTATGTAGTGCCACATAGGTTTCAGGATCCCTGATTCTTAACTCACGCAGATATAGTGGAAGATCTCTATATGCTTGGTCATAATCTCCAACAACTTTCTTCATCGCTTTCTCTCGAGCTATGTATACTTTTCTGTATGATATGATCACTCCAAACCTAGCTTTTATATTTGCTATAATCATACTTGGCTTGTATTGTTCATTAGCAAGAAATTGCTTTTCAACAAAAGAAGCTACAAAGGATAAAGAGCATGCTTGATGATCAGCACTTTCCCTAATGGTGCCACATTGGTGTTCCTTTATATATTTCATAACAATGAACTCTACATCCCCCTAGGCAACTACTCTCAATTTACACGGTTGATTGAAGCAGACGACTTTTACTTTATTTTTTCGAGTGTCGACTGGGTTATATCTCATATGTTTAACTATGACATGTTTCACAAGTGCATTCTTAAACTCTTGTCGAGACGGAAAAATCTGTCCAACAAAAACTTCATGCTCATCTGTTGCCTCTTCAACTGGCCTTTGGAGCAATTGAGAATTTAGAATATATAGATCATATGCTATTGGGAACTCCTCCTCTAAGTCACTGTACTGCTCTAGAGATATTTTATATTGTTCAATCTGCATATCATCAGCTAAGAATTCTTGTACATTTGTATTACATTGCAATTCCTCTCCAATTCAATTATAATACCCCTCCTCCTCCCTCCAAATAGGCTCAAAGTAAACATCAAGTGTTGTACAAGGATTCAGAACATCATCTTCTTGAATAATAGCTTCTTCATTTAGATCAAATGTTAAATTATTGCTTCTATTTCTATTTGTGTTAGGCACATAACTATACTGCGAAGATGATGGAATATTTGTTCTGGATACTTCTCCTACATTAGCTCCATGTCCAATGCTAGAATTTGTATCAAGTGTATTCCATATCTCAGAGAGAATTTCTTCAGTTATATGATCATCCCTGATAAATAAATTTCAAACTAATTTAGTAAATTTGCAACTACATAATCAAGTGCTGTCGTTAATTTGTAATTTTCCTCAATTGAAACCACTAGGAAGGGTTGAGCGAGGAAATGATCTATATGGTGTAAAATCCAACTTTTAACCATAGATCACGTTGGGCCTGATATCGATGATATCAGGCCCACGTTGGGCCTGATATCATCGATATCAGGCCCCTACTAAAGTAGACACTTCTTGTAAACTAGGATCACCATTGACTAAACCCTAAACCCTAAATAAAAAATGGTTAGCCAAACTTAACTATCAACCGCAGAAAATAACAAGACTTAAATCGATTAAGTATTCTATTACATCATATTGCAGGTGTTGTTGAGTATTTATTCCCCATACAATCAAAATAAACCATAACAACCATTTTTTCCACCACCCTTTGCTACAATACTGTAATTTTTATTTACCATCACTACCCTAATTTACAGTAATAAATCTATACATACATGTCTAAATCTTTAAATGTATTCTTCTACTAATTTTCCTCTTGCAAGAAGTTGTTGACGTTCTTAACTGCAGTTGTCCTTTGGTTTCCTCTTGAAACTCTTACGCCAATATCCCGAAAACCTAACTGGTCTATTGCAATGCCGCCAACCAGCACGAGCAGTAATGGCAAGCGCAGGGTTCATATTTCTTTCGTGTTTATAACACCACGCAGAGGGATGGAGGGAGAGAGACGGTGAGATGACGTGCATCCGAACCACAAATTATTTTTCAATTCGATTTGTGCCTTGGATGCTTGGAAAATGGTGATTGAAAAACGTGGTTGCCAGGTAGCCAGAGAGGTAATCTGGGAATTGAATTTGTTAAATTGCGCCCTTTGGTAAATACCAACCTACGATGCGCCTTTTGATAAATATAATATCCAAGCAACGCCCTTTGATAAATTGTCGCTTAGAATATGAGTTTTGAGACTAGCTTGGATAAGGATGTGTCCTCATCTAGTACATCCAAACTAGTTAATTCGTTTGTGGTTGCACAACCCTTGGGAGAAGGATCATGATCTCACTTAATGCAATCAAGGTTTGCCTTCGAGATCATGATCAAACTTAATTTGTTATCATTGGTGTAGCAATCTCCTTAAGAAAATTTATTCTAAAATTTTTAATTAGTCTTTATATATTTTGTCTCGTCTACATGGTTGAATGATAATTACTAATTTCAAATTCATTCGAATTCATTAATTTAAAAACCTTATTAAATGGTTCGATGACAGTTGGGTGTTATGCATCCTTTAAGTTTATTACCATGCAACTTTATATAATGTTGATTAAAGTAATTAATATTTAAAGGAGTAATAAAATGAATCACTCTAATTTTGAAAGATTTATTTATTTTGGTTTTTAAATGTTTCTTTTATAAGTGATTTTTTGTATTTGTTTATATATATATATATATATATATATATATATATACTGTGAAATTAGGTTAGATAATTATTTTTTAACTAACGATTATGTTATTTAAAATTTTACCTTTAGAATTTTGGAATGTTAAAATAGCCACGAGCGATATTCACCACCCCCCCTCTAGCGCTTTCGATCCTTCACTTTTCTTCTATGACCGTTGCCAGGTTTTTATTAGCTTCCTCCAAACTTTTAGTAGCTTTATGTAATTCTTGCTTTAAACTTTCAATTTTTTCTCCCTTTTCCTTGCACTGACTACAATCTACCATATCGTCACACTGCAGTAGACCTTCTTTGGGTTGCTGTAAAGATCATTGGCCAACCAACTCAAGAGGCTCAGTTGGCTGAGCCTAGTTTGGTAGTAAATCCAACTCTGATTCTACCGGAATTAAATCTACTAAAATTGTATATGCAGTTACACGGTCTATCATTTTTTTGACTGTGTCAACTTGATAGTTAGGCCACCTCCACCATAGTATTCTAGGCAATTTTTCAGGATGGTCTGGATCAATAATGCTGATGTGCTCACACACTCATACCTACAATATGATTATAAAAATAATTCATATTCATTTAAAATATCATTATATATATGTAATCGAACTTATAGCCAAAATATTTGGAAATCCCTTGAGCAAGGGGGTCTTGGGCGTTGCATCAGCAACCTGTGGTTTTGGTCTTAATGTAAGCTCGAAGCCAATGGTGTCTAATTGAGGAGCCATGAAACTATATACTGCATTGCACCAGTTAAACCTAGCTAAGTTATCAAAATCATCTACACAGTCAATTAGGGAGAACACGAGTATTCTGAGAACACTGCTACTACCACAAAACAGAACAGTTGCAAAAAAATACAGGATATGCAGCTAATAGTAGAGCTTGTCATTTGATCTCGACTTCCTAATCAGTTTCTCCAAATATTTGACAGAACAATCTAAATCTTGGAAAAACTCCTTGTACAGTGCACTGGAAGCCTAATTTAAATCGAGACAAACTATCTCTCCATTGTCGGGAAGGCCAAGAATCAGCCCCACGTCTACCTTTGTAAATTTGAGTATCTTCCCATGGAAGATAAAGTTTTTTTCCTCCTGATCCCAATTATCAAACATATTTTGAACCTGAGCTCTTACAAAAGAACTATTAGGGAGGTCAAGGATTCACGAAAATGGTGTTTATTCCAACTCACCTTACTAATTAACCAAGATATATTATCCTTAATCACTAAGACTTCCAAAACTTGTTCATCTAAATATCTTGTAGGCATAATCTTACGCTTCGAAAGAAGATCAAAACATGCTTTATGGTTTTTACAAGGAAAATAATTCCAATAGGATTGTTACCCTTATCGTGTGCCTTTTCCTTTCCTTTGGAAGTAGATGCTTCTCCTCACTTTACCCTTTTCATCCTTGCTTCAATTGATGGAAGAATTGGAAAGCCCTCAAAAGATGGAATTAGGATTCCAAGAAGAGTTTTTTTTTTAAGTTTCACTCATGGGAAGGAAGGAGATATAGAGGTTTAGGGAAAGAAGAGGCTCAAATACACGATTTGGAGGAGGTAGACAAAGTCATTTGGGTGTTCTTCTACACACACAGGCATGGTGGATGGTGACACAACTAGGGTTTAGAGTTGTGGCGGTCGATTCTCAATATAAGGTTCGTTCCACATGGTCATGCCCACTGGCATGGGTGCCTTTGGCAGGCTCTATGCTAAGTACACTCCCTTGCCACGATCGTGCCTACTAGCATGACCACCATGGCATGCTCACTACAAGAAAAATGTCATTCAACAACATTCAAACGACAACAGTTTTATATCAAACCGTTGTCTTTTTACCTTTTAACAACGGTTTTAACAAAAACTGTTGTCGTTTAGTAATTTTTTTGGCCTATGACAACGGTTTTTAAAAATCGTTGTCTATTTATGTTTTTTTGGAGATACAACAACGGTTTTTAAAGGGTACGACAACAGTTTTTGAAAATTGTTGTCTATGTACACTATTTTTTGGGATTATAACAACAGTTTTTAAAAACCGTTGTCTATTAAGTGTTGTTGAATACCATTATTTTTCCCTTCACCGTTTTTCCCTTTCACCATTTTTTGCCGCCGCGTTTTTTCTTTCCCTCTCCTCGAAATGTTTTTACCGCCGCATTTTTCTTCATCTGCTTCACATTTTTCTTTCTACTTTCCTCTCCAAGCCCTAAACCCACCGCCCCTTCTCCTTTCCTCTTCAAGCCCTAAACCTGTCGCCCCTTCTCCTTTCCTCTCCAAGCCCTAAACCCGTCGCCCCTTCTCCATTCCTTTCCAAGCTGCGCTGCCCAATAATCACTACTACTACAAATCCTCCTCCCAGTCGTCACTGACCGCGAGGGCGACGCTTCCCTGCAGGGCAAAGCTGGATTACTCGCGCAGCCCAATAATCAGCTTGTCATCGCCCATAGATCTGATTCCTTCGTCGAAGACATTTCCGACTAGCGTTCCGCGGAGTCGATTCCCAGTTCTCTCGCATATCCATGTTTTTCGAGTACTGAGCCCTACGATGCATACCGACCAAGGAAGCTGGTGCCCGAAGTAAGGAGAATTGATGGTATTTAGGAGAGCTTGAGTTTGATGCTAGGTTTCCTTGCTTTTTGGGTTTGATCCCGACCAACGAGCCATGCGCTGGTATTCTTTGCTGTACTAGGGGTGAACTTCTTTACGCCTTCATCTGATTCTTGTATTTATTATTATTTTTTCGTTTGTGCGGGATCGAAATGCAGTTCGATGGTGGGAATGCACTCCAGATTGGAAAAAGTTTTCCTTTTTTTTTTAATTTCTGATTCGAAGGAGGTGTTGTAAGGGAAAGGCGGAGAGGTTGTTTTTACAAAGTCGAAGCTGATTTACTGCGTCAATCCATGGATGAAGGAGGCTCCTTAGATGGACTATGGTGGACCTTTTGAGGGATATGTGGTTGGCTTTGGGACAACCGATGAGCTACGTACTGAGGTGTGATAAGTCGACACCAATGGTTGCGTTGATGATATTGCAACCCTGGTGCTACTTCTTTATGTTATCTGATACTTCACTTATCCATCTTGCTTTTGTCTTGAGATTACTTAGTTTTCTCCTCTTGTGTTTTCTACTATTGTAGGATAATTACTTGCCTTTGGAAGTAAGAGATCCTTTCAGACAGGACAGTAATGTCTACTTAACCCGATCAAAAGTTTTCCATGCTAAACTTAAGGTTGATGTTACTTCGATTTGTTTGCAGAATACTTGCAACATTTCTTGGGTGTCACAAATAAATGATATCTGAATTTCTGAAATAGGAATCACTGTTCTTTAAGTTCCCCTATTTTTATGTTCTGAATGTCTTCAGCCTGATGCTTTAGTTTGGTATTTGATCTGATAGCCCAATAATCACTGTTCTTTAAGTTCCCCTATTTTTATGTTCTGAATGTCTTCAGCCTGATGCTTTATTGGATTACTCGCGCAGCCCAATAACTGCTTTATGCATCAGAATATGTTATTTTTGCCTTTTGCGCATGTAGCTATAACATATTTTTATCTTTAATTTGGTCATTTACTTTTCTCATTAAAGTTTGTTGTATGGATTAAAGCTTCAAGATATAGAGGTTTTGTCCAACTTAAACATAACGTCATACATTTTACTAACACATTAAAATGAGTCCAACTCAAGTACAACTACATCAACAACTTCCCCTTAAGTTTCTGAAAAACGATTGTACCATAACTAGAGATGATACTTTAGGAAGGTTCAAGCTATCTAAGTACTCACTAGAATCCATGACCTTGCTTGCCTTTCATGTAGTCATGTTGGCTTCTAGGAGATGATACCATAACTAGAGATCTCAGCATCCAAGTCGTTACAAAGAAAATAACCTACAATCCAATGGAATGGACCAACAAATAGACTCCATCAATACCAATAAGTATAGTTGTATGATAAGTTATATGCATTGGCTTGTGATATGAGTAATCTATTATGTCTGTCATGTTAAAGGATTATTACTTCACTTCCATAATGCAATAATTCAATTGATGTCTATTGTGTCGGTTAAAGGATTGTTTTTGACCTCACATCAATTACTATTTTCTTCTTTTTTTTAAGCAGAAATGGCTAATGAATGTTGCTCTATCCAACTGATTGACGGAGATGGTGTATTCAATGTCACGAGTCTTGAACACTTTATGAAGTCAGTGAAGTTGGCAGAGCATGGATTCTCCTATGCTGTAGTTTCTATCATGGGTCCACAAAGTAGTGGTATGTCTGTGAGTTTCTTGAATTTTATTTTCGTATTTTATGTGCTTGAAGGCTATGTTTATTATAAGGTGATTTGGTCAAATATTTTTCCCTAATTGTTTTTATTGTGTTATCAGGTGATTTGGTCACATATTTGTGAATCTAGGGAAGCGATATCACTTTCAAGATGCAGAACGAAGCGGGTGAAATGATGAATCTTTATATCCTTAGAAAATGGTGATTATCTTATTAGTAATTAGATCTTCTGTAGCATGGATATATTGATCGATTATGTTGATTATTGTGATGTTTTTTCCAACTTTCGTTTTCTCCCCTAGTTCTGCTACGAACAAACTAATCACTGCTAAGGATCACGCATCCATCCAAATCAATATTGGACACTTGGATGATAATGGAGTGTACACCGGCCAGTATACCACTTTTGCTCTTTCTGGCTTTATTCGTGCTCAGGTATGTTCCATCTTTGAACTAAAAGTATGATTTTTATATGTATTCTCCCTCTATTGAAATTTACTTTTTTGTATAGTATAGCCTGTTTAGTTCCATATTAATCAGGTCCTAACCAGGATTTATTCCATTATAGTGTAAAATGACCTGATAATTTCCCCTAGTCTCACCTCCAAAGTGCATGTTATCAAGTTGTCTTTTTTGCTAACAAAAGTTTACTTTTCAATTTCGAATGGCATGCAAACTGTCCTGGATTGGTTGCGTGATACCTTGTTTCAATGCATTATTGATGCAGGGAAAAGTGGCAAGCTTGAACATTTGTGATGTTAAGTGTTCAGATCAATAAAGTCTGTTAAGTTTCAATGCCCATAGCGATTTTTTACAAGTAAAAAAAAAAATCTAATTACAATTATCATGTCATATGTTTTGCAAAAATCACATGTTAAGGCTATTAACTAAGCATATCGAACCTGAAGCTTTCGAGCATCCAATGAGCATTGTTTGAATTAGATGAGAGCTAGGACGTTAAACATGATCTAGCAACTGCACAGGACGTTAGTATTCAACGTTACAGGACGTTACAGAAATCAATTAGTATTCAACGTTAAACATGATCTAGCAACTGCACAGGACTTAAACAATCCTCGCTCTCATTGTTTAACAAGACTTAAACATCTAGCAACTGCACAGGACGTTACAGATGAGAAATGTAGCAGAAGAGCAGATTAGATGGCGTTTAGGTGAAGATCATATTAATTTCTGGTTTGATACATGGTTAGATGCAGGTCCTTTGTTAAATCCCTCAGTCTCATCATTAAATCTTGGGCTTTTATGTTCTTTACTAGTTCTATCTATGTGATTTCCATGATCTAATTAGCGGTATCCTCTATGATGTTGTCGGAAGTTTGGATTGCTCTTTTCTACTCTCTATTCCGTATAAAAACTAAATAAACCATCTCTATGCTTTTGCATGATTGTCGAAGAATTTTATTCGAATATGAATTGGGGAAAATGCTAATATAGTTAGGAATTTTGATTCCTGCTAGAAGTTAGGCCGTTTACTGAGTCTATTTGAGTATCAAGAGAGTAGATCCTTATGATAATTGTGGGTTGATCAATTTGCTTGCTCTGTGAATTTAAATTAGTAAAGCTTGTTTGTTTAATTCTCTGTGTGCTGCTTTGTTGCTTCAACCCTTGTTTGTATTTGTGATTTTGTATGCTCCGGAAATAAGTTGGAACTTGATTTTTCATGTCTAATTTAGCTAGATTCTATAATGCTTTTTTGATGCTCGATGATAGAACCAGAATCTGGTTGTTGCTCTAAGCCATTGCTTGCTCTGTGAATTTAGCTAGATTCTATATGCTTCAAATTGGATAGAATTTTTTTTGGTATATGTAAAGTTGATAGGTTTGGTTTACCATACTTAAGAGTTACTTGTAAAGCCATATAGCTGGTCTTTTAAGACATACTACTCTGAGTTTTTGTAAAACTGTAATAAGGTCAGGTGTGAAATTTCCAAGAGATCCATTTTTTATGCCATTTACTCCTGGGAAATGAATTAACTTGCAATCATATGCTGCAGTTTCTGTGAAAGGAGAAGAAAAGAGAAGCTAGGAGGGAGGAGAAACCAGAAAAGGCTGCAGTTTAGAAGACACTCAGGCTGTTTAGAAGATGCACAGGTAGAGAAGACGTGCTCCAACAAAACATGATATTTTGGACTATATGTGTGATATATATAAACTTTTGGCTGTGTAAACTTTTGTGATGTTTGAATGTTGATGTTTGGTACTTTTGTGATGTTTGAATGTGTTGGAATATTTGCATTGTAAATATTGATTATGTAGGTTTTTTATCAATGAAATTTGCACTGGATGTTTTTTATAAACCATTGAGTAGGAAAAGATTAATAAGTTTTTTATTTATTGTCAAAATGTTTTATATTGTACCCAAAGACATCAGTTTAAATATGTCAAACTGTTGTCAATGGCGTTAAAAGACAATAGTGACAAACTGATGTTATTTAACATCGTTGCCTAAAAAGACAACGGTTTTTAACCGTTGTCAAACCGATGTCATTGGCTAAAAAAACAACGCTTTTTAGCCGTTGTCGTAGACAGTTCAAAACTGTTGTTGAAGAGCCTAGGCATACGCTCAAAGACAACGGTGAAAAACTGTTGTCTTTGTAGGAAAAGACAACAGTTTTTCACCGTTGTTAAAATGTTGTCTTTGCCTTCGTAGACAACGGTTAAAAACTGTTGTCGTTTGCCACCTCTTTTAACAACACAGCCTTTACCAACAGTTAAAAATGGCCTACGACAACGGTGAAAAACCGTTGTTGTATGTCTTTTTTCTTGTAGTGGCTCTATGGGGTTTCAGATTTTTTACAAATTTTAGCCATGGTTGTGCCGGCTGGTAGGCTGCCCGTGGCAGGCTCTTGAACTCCCATGTGTCACTATTGGTTGTTCAATTTCCTGAAAAACAAAACAACTTAATCATCATTCAAAATTAAATATTAATGAAAGAAAAATTAAAAGAACTATATAACAAAAGCTTAGGTTACCTCTCAAGAAGTGTTTGATTATAGTCCTTAGCTTAACCCCTTTTCACAACCCAACTTGGAGCTTTAGCTTTGAGGGGATTCCTTTGTGAGTGAAGCCAGACAATGGAAGTCCTAATGAGTGAAGATAGGCAACCCTAAAGAGGTAACCCTAGGTAATGTGTGATCGACTAGTTTTCGGTTGTCCGTGCACAATAGATCGGACCAGCAAATCCTGAAATATATTGGCATTGTTTTACTTTAGTATTTTATCTTTTATACTAACCCAATATACAGGAGTTGACAGGTCTGAGGGAGCCCAGATAGATCAACGGACCGACTGGGGTATGGGAATCGGATAACTGGCAAAGTGGTAAGTTAAAGTAAGTCACTGGAGGAGAGTGACCTTGTGAGGGCGTGCCCCCGTTGAGGGGGCAGTAGGTGTCAGTCCAGATTAGGTCCATTTTGGATACCTAATCTGAGACTTTGACTAGTTTCTGGTCTTGGGAGTGTTAGAATGTATACTAAAAGCCTAGCTTTTTGTATAAACATTTATTTTGAAATGAGAATCACATTGGTCAAATGTCTGTATTTAGTTAAATGCAGTTATCCATTTAATTTATATTGTAGATAACATGGTGTGTGGTGTCACACAGAAGATCATGTTATCAGTTTTTTATAAATTATAGATACAAGCTCACAACCAAGATAGATTGGGATAAACCATTGGAATGGTTATAGTGTAATTTGGTACTAATTTGTCTTGACTATAAAATTACACTAGTACACTATGTGTGTATAAAGCAGGACCATTTGAGGTTGTTCCTTTTATACTAACTTCATAAAAGAACCGAACTTCTGTTATTATGGATGTGCGTACTCTTAATCTCGATATAATAACAAGAACATGTACTTAGTATTTATTTCTTTAATTTATCAAAGGGTGAGATTTATTCATTAAATCAATAGACCCGATAAGTTGAGAAATAATATTATTTATATGGTGTGTTGTTGATTATAGAAGGAAACTATGCCTTATTTATTAGGATGATGATGCCCCGGCCCCTTGAGGAGCTCATAAGGATTGTCATGTAAACCCTGCAGGTGGACTTAGTTCCGACATGACAATGAAGTTGAGTGGTACTACTCTTGGAGCTAGATGTTAATTAAGTGAGTTGTCAGTAACTCATTTAATTAATGGGCATTCGATATCTTAAATACAGGAAGATTAACGCACTCATGATAAGAAGGAGCTCATAATGCAATATGGGATTGGTGCGATAGTTCAATAATAACTCTTTAGTGGTATGAGTTATTTTGATGAACTTGAGTTGGGTATTCGGTTCGAACACAGGAAGCTCAAGCTCATCAGGAGGTCAAAACCAATTCTTCCTCTAGGTCCTTGTTATAGCCTCTATGTATAAAGCCTCACATCCACCCAAGTCATCCTTATGGTTGGCCACATCCTTGCTTGGTACCCAAGCAAGGGGCCGACCAAGATGGGTTTAAACATGGGTTTTTAATTTCTTAAATCTTTCTTTTTGTAGTAATCTACAAAGTTTTAAAAGAGAGATTTTAAATTTTAAAAACTTTCCTTTTTTGAAGTCATCCACAAGGTTTTAAAAGAGAGTTTTAAATTTAAAAAAATCTTTCCTTTTGTAGCCATCTACAATGGTTTAAAAAAGAGATTTTATTTTTGTTAAAACTTTCCTTTTTTGTAACCATGATTTAAAAGAAATGTTTTAATTTTAAAAATCTTTCCTTTTTTAGCCATCTACAATGTTTAAAAGAGGGATTTTTTAATTTTAAAACTTTCCTTTTGTAGTCATCTACAATAGGAAATTTAAAAGAGAGATTTTAATTATTGTTAAAATCTTTCCTTTTTAGCCATTACCAAGGATTATAAAAGAGGATAGATGATGCCTTAGAGGAAATAATCATCTACACTATTTCTATTCCTCTTCTACTCTCCTTGTGGTCGACCCCCTCATATTCTTATTCTCCCCTTGCTTTCTCACCTAAGGCCGGCGGCATCAAGAGACTTCAACCATCTTGTGACCGGCGGGTTGCAAGGAAGAAAGAAGAACAAGAGGTGGTGTTCCTAGCTTTGATCCCTTGGTGGCCGAAAGTCTTGGAAGAAAGAAGGACTTGGGTAGTTTTTGTGTCTTGGTAGATCGTCGCCCACATGACGTCCAAGAGGAGGAGAGGAATACAACAGAAGATCAAGAGGTCTTTAAGCTACAAAGAAAGGTATAACTAGTTAATTGTTTCCGCTGTGTACTAGTTTATTTTTCCTTTGTATGGATCTTGAAGTACCAACACAAGAGGCTAGCGATCTTGTGCTTTGATTGAGGTCTCTGTAGTTTAACCTAGGGTTTACTGTAAGGAGTTTAAATATTCAATTTCTTTTAAAGGGTTTGATTAGGAAGTGGTGGATGATCCCATACCCAAGAAGGCTGAGTGCCTCGCCAACGACCTGGAAGTCAATCCTTGAAATTGATATTTAATCAACTTCTGTAATATGGTTTAACTTCTGATGAACACATGGGTTGAACTTGGATTAATAATGTTAAGTTTTATTTGCAATCCAAGTTTAACTTCTGAAAAGCACATGAGTTTCTAGGAAAAGTTCTGTGCTTGTACAAATTTTTGTACAGGGGAAACAGAATGAAATTCCGAGTAGCGCCAACAATTGGTATCAGAGCTAGTTTTCTCGCTCTGTGTTTGGTTTTTAGTTAAATTATGCACTTTTCATACATAAATTTAGGCAGGATAATAGTAGGATGTGCAAAAAGATTAACTTTGTAGTTGCAGGCATCCTAGTTCCAACTATTATGGCCCTATTGTGTTTGTGTGTGATTTGGACCCTCAGGCATGTTGAGAGAATTTTATGTGTGTGCATGATTGTAATTATTAAATACAGCAGGAGCTGTATTAGTTTTAGGATTTTACATTCTGTTTGATCTAAATTACATGTGCATTCCCTTGTAGAATATAGGATCGATAAATGTAAAATTTTATTTTTGTCGTGGATCGTATCATTGCGAGGCATGGTGCTATTTGAGGACCAGAGGCGCAGCAGAAAAGGAAGCAAGATAGATGCGACGACATGACCCGTTGGTGGCGGTTAGGGTTAGTGGCACACGGAGGACAGCTATGGATGAGGTCATAATAGTTGGAAAATTATTTTTCATATTTATTTCCTTTTATGTTGTTTATATGTGCTGTGTGTGTGCATGTTAAAATTCCTCATTTTAAATAACTAAGTGGGAGAGGAATTATTTAAATTCCACGGTCTCCATTACTGGTTTGTAAGTGATGCATTCAAACTAGCGCGTTGGCTTTGAGTGCCTTCCTCCACATCGGATGAGTTTGTTTGCGGATCACTAGATCAAACTCCCTTTATGGATGATTATAGGAAATTATTTAGATTTGTGTGATCTTCTCCATCTGAAGGGACACAATCCTATTTAATGGACTAAGTATCAAGTAATGGTATACACTTAGGCGCATTTAATAGTATCCTCCCCATCGAAGTCACTGCTATTATTTGTGTAAACGAAGAAAAATCAACTATTAATTTTATTTGTCATAAAGTTAGGTTGACAAGATAATAAAATTAATGGGTAAAATCCCCTCTTACAAATGTTTGAATTTGTATACGTCCACACTATCGTGGCATACAAAATTCACGGTGTTTTGAGGTGTTGGTGAATTTAAATGATATTGTTTAAGGAATCAATATTATTTTAAATTCTAAAGTTTTGACCAAATATTTTGTGATTCTTAGGATTTCAAATGGCTTTCAATCCTCTTACTATTATATTGAAAGAAAACAAACTTATTGGTTCCAATTACATTGATTGGAAATGAAACTTGGATATTGTCTTAACTGTTGAAGGTTACAAGTTCCTACTTTTTGAGATATGCCCAAGCCTACCTAATAGCGATTCTAGTGAAGAGGAGATTGAGTATCATAAGAAATGAGTCAGGGCAGATGAGATGGCGTGGTGTTACATTTTGTCTTCTATGTCAAATGTGTTGTAACATCAACATCAGGCCATTCCTACCGCTTATGACATGATGCGCAATCTCAAGGAACTCTTCGGACACCAGAATTGGGATGCTAGCAGGAGGCTATGAGAAACTTGATGACGACCGCCATGACTGAGAGGACACTCGTAAGGGATCATATCCTCAAAATGATGGCTCTTTTGAATGAGATGGAAGCCCTTGGAGCAGAAATCGATGGGGAAACTCATGTCGATATCATTCTCTAAACGTTGCCTAAAAGTTTTGAGCAATTCCGCCTAAACTACAACATGAACAAAAGAGTTTATTCATAGGCGGAACTTCTGACAGAACTTTAAGCGACAGAAGGGCTATTTCGTCAAAGTTCTCAAATTCACATTGCTAAAAATGTTTCTGCTTCTAAGCCGAAAGGCAGAAAGAAGAAAAAGAAATAAGTTGGTTCAGCAAAGAAAGTGAATCAATCTCTAGGGACTAGGTCGCCTGCAGGTGTGAAGAAACCGAAGGGCAAGTGCTTTACATGCAAGCAGTCTGGACATTGGAAAGTGGACTATCCTCGCAGAAAGGAGAACAATAAAGGTATATCTTATTCTCTAGTGGTTGAAACATATTTAGTGGTGTTATCTACCGGTACCTGGTGTGTAGATACGGGAGCCACTAATCATGTCTGCAATTCATTGCAGGGGTTCCAGAAAACTCGATGACTCATGAAGGGGAGATTGCCGTCTACATGGGCAAAGCTACAAAAGTGGCAATTGTTGTAGTGGGAGATGTTTATTTATCTTTTGATAGAAATAAAACATTGATTTTGAAAAATTATCTTTATGTATCATGTTTTAGAAAGAATCTGATTTCAGTTTCTAAACTATTTATGGATGGATATTCTATTTTTTTTATGACAAAGTAGTTGTCAAGAAAAATAGGATAGTTATCTATTCTGGTACATTGGTTGGTAATTTGTATACTCTAAATCCAATAACTCCCACGATACAACAAATGGAAATTAATAACATATCTTCTAATTCTAATAAGAGAAAACAACCTTCGGAAATAAACCAAACATATCTTTAGCATCTAAGGCTTGGTCATATTAACTTGAGTAGGATTCAAAGGCTAATAGCCGATGGACCTTTGGGTTCATTAGTGGTGGAAAATTTTCCAACCTGCGAATGTTGCTTGGAAGGGAAAATGACCAAGAGACATTTTAAGGCCAAGGGGTATAGAGCCAAAGATGTGTTGGAATTGGTTCATTCTGGTTTGTGTGGACCTATGACTATCTAGGCAAGAGGTGGTTTCGAATATTTTGTCTCTTTTATAGACGACTATTCGAGATACGGGTACATTTACTTGATGCGCCGTAAATCTGAGTGTTTTGATAAGTTCAAAGAATACAAGGCTAATGTGGAGAAACGTAATGGTAAAGGTATCAAGACACTACGGTCTGATCATGGTGGCGAGCACCTCTTAGGAGAGTTTAGGAGTTACTTATCAAAGGCCGGGATTCAATCCCAACTGTCTGCACTTGGTATACCCCAACAGAATGGTATGGCAGAACGAAGGAATAGGACTCTTTTGGAAATGGTTAGATCAATGATTAGTTATTTAGAATTACCAAATTCATTTTGGGGATATGCTCTGGAAACGGCAGTGTACATTTTGAACTTGGTACCTTCTAAGTCATTAACCTCTACTCCCACAAAATTATGGAATGTGCATAAGCCTAGTCTGAAACATATTCGGATTTGGGGTAGTCCAGCACATTTGCTAAAGGGAGACGCTGATAAGTTGGAATCACGTACAGAAGTTAGCTTGTTTGTGGGTTATCCTAAAGGAACGAAAGGTGGTTTATTTTATAGTCCTAAAGATGAGAAGGTTATTGTTAGTACCAATGCTCGATTTTTAGAAGAGGACTATGTAATGAACCATAAGCCCATAAGTAAAATTGTTCTTGAGAAAATAAGAGAAGACACGTCTACTTTAGTACCAACGGTACAAGACGAGATACCACAAGAAACTACAACACGTGTCACAAATGATGCACAATTACAAGTAGTGCCTGTTAGTCCCTTTGGAAGTCGGCAAGAGGAGAGGGGTGAATTGTCCTGAAAAATAAAACACCCTTTCTCGGATTTTTAACTAGATAATAAAACTTGTGTTGGAACCCCAAGGTTGTTTTGGTGTGATCAACAAGTTAAGTTAGGTCCTGTGTGTTTCTAACCTTGTGTCTAAGTGTACAGGAGCTTAGGAGCACAGGTACTCGAGCGGAAGACGCAGCTAGCGAGAAGGATGGCACGCGGTGCGTCCGAGGGATGAGGTGCTGCAGAAGAGTACCCCGGTGGACGAGAAGGAAGCGTGTGGTGGTTTCGAGGGACAAAAGCCAGAGCGGAAGATTACTCGGGGAGCAAGAGACGCAGCTAGCGAGAAGGTCAGCACGAGGTACGACCGAGGGACGAAGACTGCGGATGAGTACACTGGTGGACGAGATGGGAACACGCGGCGATTCTGAGGGACGAGAAGCCGGAGCGGAAGGCTGCTCGAGAAGACCGGAACTTGGGTTCGAGTGAGCCCTTTTCCAGATGGCAGAGATCACCCAAGCAAGGGGATCCGGAGGAGAAGAACCGGACCGAGGTGGGACTGAACTAGAGAAGAGGTCCTGGATGAAAAAGTCAACATCTGTTGACTTTGGGCTCCGGGGCGCCCGGAGCCCTTCCGGGCGCCTGGACCAGACTTTTGACCAGGATCGAGATTTGACTCGATCTGATCGTTGGGGGATAAAGTTTATCCCCCCAGGGCGCCCGGAACCCCTTCGGGGCGCCCCGACCAAGGCTATAAATATAGCCTTGGTCCAGAAGCTTTTTAACGAACTCTGAATTGTAATTCCAACGCTTGTAAGCTTTACTCTAGAGTTGAGCTTCTGTTTTCTGTGCTTCAACGCTGTACAAGGCTTCTCCTCCTGAAGGAGATTTTAGAGCTTAATCTTCCTTGGATTAACAACCACATCGGTTGTAACCAAGTAAATCCTTGTGCCTCGCTTTTTCTTTATGCTTTTAATTTATCAGCTTACTTTATATATACAAGTGTTAGCTTAAAGAGTTCGAGGAAGGGTTATTTTGTTTTTAATTTTACAGGACTATCCAACAACCCCCTTCTAGCCGGTCGCAACGGTCCTACAAGTGGTATCAGAGCCGAGACGCTTCAAGAAGGACTAACCGTCATTTGAATCAACAAAACGATGGCCGGAGCTAGCAACTACCCACCAGCATTCAAGGGGGAGTTTGTCGTTTGGAAACAAAAAATGGAGGTATATCTTAATTCTGATTTTGGTATTTCTTTAATATTAAAATTTGGCTATGAAGCACCAAAGACAACGAATGGAGAAGAACTCGATCTACGCCTCTGGAACAAGAAGCAACGTGACGAGTCAATGACAAACGGTCGGGCAAAATTTCACATTCTAACCGTAATACCAAATGAAGATCTCAATAAAGTTGGCGAGTACAAAAGCGCAAAAGAACTTTGGGAAAAGTTCTTGAATATTCATGAAGAATCAGAAGAAGCCAAATCCGAGACTAAAGAAATTGCCGAAACAGCAATCCTAGTAGAAGACCCACCTAAAGATGAAGAAAGCTCAACCGAGATGAGCATCGAGAAAGGGGGAGAGTCTCCAGAAGAAAGTAATTCAACAGGGGGAGAACCAACGACCGATGAGGTGAGTAAGGTATGGCCTCTAACCTCAGAACAACTGGTTAATTCAATAGAAAAGTTGCCTGGAGATTATTGTGATTTAAAAATAGAATTATTGAATAATTCAATAGAAAAGTTGTCTGAAGATTTTTGTGATTTAAAAATTGAATTATCGAAAGAATGTTTCGGTTTACCAATTATCTTGAAAGATTCTTACGAATTACAAAATATTTTGATAAAAGTATTTTGCAAGTTAGAAAATATTTTGATAAAAGAATTTTGCAAGTTAGAAATTTTGCCGAAAGACTTTTGTGAATTACAAAATATTTTGTCGACAGATTTTTGCAAATTAGAATTTATGACAAAATACTTCTGCGAATTACAAAATATTCTTCTGAAAGTAAAGACATTGCCGAAAGAATTTTTACAAATTATAATGTCGAAAAATTCTATTAAATTAGAATTTATACTATCAAAATATCTTTGCAAATTAGGAATTCAAAATATAATAAAAAATGACATGTTACAATTTATACAAATTTCTACATGTTCAAATTTTCTTGCTTTAAAGTTAAGAAATTATGATAAATTAAAATGGAAATTTTAAATTTTCTGATAAAAGCATTAGAATAAAATAAATAAATGCATAGGAAATTTTTTTTGTTATCAATTTTCTTAAAGTTTTTATTGCATAAAGTTTTGGGCTCAGAAAGATTTTTTCTTGATAGCGAAAACTAAGAAATTTTTTCACAAGTTATTTTTGACTTAGAAATTTTTCCTTGACTTGGAAATATTTTTTCTGAAAATCATTGAGATAGAATTTTATAAGTTTCTAAGTGTCAACCTTTAGACTTTTCTTGCAACCCTAATTTTTTATGTGATCAAAGGGGAAGAAGAAAAAGTATAAGTCTAGGGGGAGGTAGAAAAATTAAAAATTAGAATTGTTGAAATTTAATTTTTCTATCTTGTTGCACGTTATTGAAAAATAGAAAATTGAATATTGTTTAATTTTTATATCTATTTTTGACCCTAGCTTAACTTAGGTTGATCACATCAAAAAGGGGGAGATTGTTGGAACCCCAAGGTTGTTTTGGTGTGATCAACAAGTTAAGTTAGGTCCTGTGTGTTTCTAACCTTGTGTCTAAGTGTACAGGAGCTTAGGAGCACAGGTACTCGAGCGGAAGACGCAGCTAGCGAGAAGGACGACATACGGTGCGTCCGAGGGATGAGGTGCTGCGGAAGAGTTACCCCGGTGGATGAGAAGGAAGCGTGCGGTGGTTCCGAGGGACGAAAGCCGGAGCGGAAGATTGCTCGGGGAGCAAGAGACGCAGCTAGAGAGAAGGTCGGCACGAGGTGCGACCGAGGGACGAAGATTGTGGATGAATACGCTGGTGGAGGAGAAGGAAACACGCGGTGATTCCGAGGGACGAGAAGCCGGAGCGGAAGGCTGCTCGAGAAGACCGGAACTTGGGTTCGGGTGAGCCCTTTTCCAGATGGCAGAGATCACCCAAGCGAGCGGATCTGGAGGAGAAGAACCGGACCAAGGCGGAACTGAACCAAAGAAGAGGTCCCGGACGAAAAGTCAACATCTGTTGACTTTGGGCTCTGGGGCGCCCGGAGCCCTCCGGGGCGCCCGGACCAGACTTTTGACCAAGATCGAGATTTAACTCAATATGATCGCTAGGGGATAAAGTTTATCCCCCCAGGGTGGCCAAAACCCCTTCGGGGCGCCCCGACCATGACTATAAATATAGCCTTAGTCCAGAAGCTTTTTAACGAACTCTGAATTGTAATTCCAATACTTGTAAGCTTTAGTCTAGAGTTGAGCTTCTGTTTTCTGTGCTTCAACGCTGTACGAGGCTTCTCCGCCTGAAGGAGTTTTTAGTGAGCTTAATCTTCCTTGGATTAATAGCCACATCGGTTGTAACCAAGTAAATCCTTGTGCCTCACTTTTTCTTTATGCTTTTAATTTATTGGCTTACTTTATATATACAAGTGTTAGCTTAAAGAGTTTGAGGAAGGGTTGTTTTGTTTTTGATTTTACAGGACTATCCAACAACCCCCTTCTAGTCGTCCGCAACGGTCCTACAACTTGTAATTAAAATAGAAGAGACTAACTAAACAGAATCTAAAATAGACGTAGAGGGTTTACTTGGTTTCCAATCAGGGGATTACTAATCCAAGGAAAGTATAGCTCAATATCTGACGATCTCCTCTGGGCGGAGTAGCCTCTTTACAGCGTTGACAGCACAAAAGAATAGAAGAGCACAGAGAAAATGTATTACAAGTTCATTGAGTAGACTGTGCAGACCAGTGCTATATTTATAGCACTATTCGGGATGCCCTGAAGGGTCCGGGCGCCCTGGGGGGGATAAAATTTTATCCCCCAACGTTCAGATCGAGTCAAAACTCGATCTGGTCAAAATCTTTGGTTCGGGCGCCCCGGACCCAAAAGTCAACTCTGGTTGACTTTTTTCGTCCGGTAGCTCTGCTTCGGTTCAGCTCATCTCGATCCAGGTCTTCAACTCCGGCTCCGCTAGCTTGGGTGATCTCGGCCATCCGGAATAGGGCTCACCCAAACCCAAGTTCCGACCTTCTCCTCGAGCAGCCTTCCTTCCCAGTTTCTTATCCCTTGAACGTCACGTAAGTTCTTCTCGTCCACCGGTGTACTCTTCCGTGGTAACCTCGTCCTTCGGATGCACCGAGCCCGTCAGCTCTCTCCTCGTGCCGTCCTTCTCGTTCTTCCGCTCGACTTTCTGTGTTCCTAAGCTCCTGCACACTTAGATACAAGGGTTAGATAAAATATGACCTAACTTAACTTGTTTGATCACATCAAAACACCTTGGGATTCCAACAGTGCCTCGTCGTAGTGGGAGGGTTGTTAGGAAACCTGATAGATTCATGTTTTTGGGAGAATCTTCGGACTTGATCCCTAGTGAACATGAACCTAATCCTTGGGCATATGATGACGCACTCCAAGATAAAGATGCAGCATCTTGGCAAAGTGCAATGAACTCTGAAATAGAATCTATGTACTCTAATCAGGTCTGAGAGCTTATAGAACCACCAAATGGTGTAAAAGCCATTGAATGAAAATGGGTCTACAAAAGAAAAAGAGGGACAGACGAGAAGGTGGAAACCTTCAAAGCAAGGCTTGTTGCAAAAGGGTATACTTAGAAAGAGGGAATCGATTATGAGGAAACTTTTTCGCCGGTAGCCATGCTTAACTTTATCTGGATTCTTTTATCTATTGCCGCTCATATGGATTATGAGATTTGGCAAAGGGATGTCAAGACAACTTTTCTTAATGGAAATCTTGAAGAAAATATCTATATAAAGCAGCCAGAGGGATTCATTGCGAAGGGCAAAGAACATCTTGTATGTAAGCTTAATCGGTCTATCTATGGACTGAAGCAAACTTCGAGATCTTGGAACATCTGGTTTAATGAAGTGATCCAGTCTTATGGATTTATTCAGTGTCTAGATGAGTCTTGTGTATACAAGAAGAGTGACGAAAATGTGGTGGTATTTCTTGTACTATACGTAGATGACATTTTGCTCATTGGCAACAATGTCAAAGTGTTGTCAGACATAAGAGTATGGTTGTCCAAGCAGTTTGATATGAATGATTTGGGAGAATGTGGACATATTCTTGGGATCAAAGTAATAAGGGATCGCAAGAAAAGAATGTTGTACTTATCCCAAGCTTCATACATCGATACTATTCTAACTCGTTTTAACATACAAAACTCCAAGAAAGGTTTTTTACCTTTTCGGCATGGAGTACCTTTATCTAAAGAGATGTCTCCTAAAACATCAAAGGAAATAGAGGACATGAAGGCAGCTCCTTATGCTTTGGCTGTAGGAAGCCTAATGTATGTGATGCTATGTACAAGACCGGATATCTGTTTTGCCGTGGGCATGGTTAGCAGATATCAAAGTAACCCAGAACAAGGACATTGGACTGCCGTAAAACATATATTGAAGTACTTGAAAAGGACTAGAGATTATATGATAGTTTACCAGACAAATGATTTACTCCCTGTGGGTTACACGGATTCGGACTTCTAATCAGATAGGGACAATAGTAAGTCAACCTCAGGGTATGTGTTTACTTTGGGAGGTGGAGCCATAATATGGAGGAGTGTTAAGCAGAAATGCATTTCAGACTCCACCATGGAAGCTGAGTATGTGGCAGCCTCTGAGGCAACCAAAGAAGCTCTATGGCTCAGAAACTTCTTGATGGACTTAGATGTGATTCCTGGTTAGTCCAAAATTATCATAATTTATTGTGATAATAGTGGTGTAGTGATAAACTCGAAGGAACCACGAGACCATAAGGCAAGTAAACACATTGAGCGCAAGTACCACCTGATATGAGACATTGTAAAGCAAGGAGAAGTTGTTGTCGCCAAGATTGCATTAGAAGATAACCTGGCAGATCCTTTCACTAAGGCCCTTTCGGCAAGAGCTTTTGATGGACATGTTGAGGGGATGGGGATCAGACGTATGGCAGCATATATGGCAGCATAGTCTTTTAGTATAACTGAGAGATTGTTAGAATGTATACTAAAAGCCTAGCTTTTTGTATAAACATTTATTTTGAAATGAGAATCACATTGGTCAAATGTCTGCATTTAGTTAAATGCAGTTGTCCATTTAATTTATATTGTAGATAACATGGTGTGTGGTGTCACACAGAAGATCATGTTATCAGTTCCTTATAAATTATAAATAAAAGCTCACAACCAAGATAGATTGGGGCAAACCATTGGAATGGTTGTAGTGTAATTTGGTACTAATTTATCTTGACTATAAAATTACACTAGTACACTATGTGTGTATAGAGCATGACCATTTGAGGTTGTTCCTTTTATACTAACTGCATAAAAGAACAGAACCTCTGTTATTATGGATGTGCATACTCTTAATCCCGATATAATAACAAACATATGTACTTAGTATTTATTTTTTTAATTTATCAAAGGGTGAGATTTATTCATTAAATCAATAGACTCGATAAGTTGGGAAATAATATTATTTATATGGCGTGTTGTTGATTATAGAAGGAAACTGTGTCCTATTTATTAGGATGATGATGCCCCCTTAAGGAGCTCATAAGGATTATCATGTAAACCCTGCAGATGGACTTAGTTCCGACATGACAATGAAGTTGAGTAATACTACTCTTGGAGCTAGATGTTAATTAAGTAAGTTGTCAGTAACTTATTTAATCAATGAGCATTCGATATCTTAAACATAGGGAGATTAACACACTCATGATAAGAAGGAGCCCATAATGTAATATGGGATTGGTGCGGTAGTTCAATAATAACTCTTTAGTGGTATTAGTTATTATTGATGAACTTGAGTTGGGTGTTCGGGTCGAACATAGAAAGCTCAAGCTCATCAGGAGGTCAAAATCAATTCTTCCTCTAGGTCCCTATTGTACCCTCTATGTATAAAGCCTCGCATTCACCCAAGTCATCCTTATGGCCGACCACATCCTTGCTTGGTGCCCAAGCAAAGGGCCAACCAAGATGGGTTTAAAAGTAGGTTTTTAATTTTTTAAATATTTCTTTTTTAGCCATCTATAATATTTTAAAAAGGAAATTTTAAATTTTAAAAACTTTCCTTTTTTGAAGTCATCCACATGGTTTTAAAAGAGAGTTTTAAATTTAAAAAATCTTTCCTTCTGTAGTCATCTATAATGGTTTAAAAGAGAGATTTTATTTTTGTTAAACATTTCCTTTTTTGTAACCATGATTTAAAAGAAAGGTTTTAATTTTAAAAATCTTTCCTTTTTGTAGCCATCTACAATGTTTAAAAGAGGGATTTTTAATTTTAAAACTTTCCTTTTGTAACCATCCACAATAGGAAATTTAAAAGAGAGATTTTAATTATTGTTAAAATCTTTCCCTTTTAGCCATTACCAAGGATTATAAAAGAGGATAGATGATGCCTTAGAGGAAATAATCATCTACACTATTTCTATTTCTCTTCTATTCTCCTTATGGCCGGCCTCCTCATATTCTTATTTTCCCCTTGCTTTCTCACCTAAGGCCGGCGACATCAAGAGACTTCAACCATCTTGTGGTCGGCGGGTTGCAAGGAAGAAAGAAGAATAAGAGGTGGTGTTCCTAGCTTTGATCCCTTGGTGGCCGAAAGTCTTGGAAGAAAGAAGGACTTGGGTGGTTTTTGCATCTTGGTAGATCGTCGCCCACACGACGTCTAAGAGGAGGAAAGGTGTCACGCCCCCAGAAAAGTCCCTGTCCGAGAAAATTTCGGCAGCATCTCCCCTGTACGGCGGACAATCACAAATTTTCTACAAGCACTAAATACTCAGCCACATGCGGCTGGAATCATAACAATAATAAAAATCAATCACCACGCAGTTTATATATATATTCAGCCTCTGGCTGACACAACCACGCAGTAATAATACTCTGACTCAAAAATCACCCTACTCAACTACACTCGTAAAGCTCAAAACCGACGAACTCGCCTCTTCTGCCATCCAGGCAGGCATGTAGTAGAATAAAAACCAAATCCAAATCCATCAATATAATAAAATCTATATCATGTCCATAAGCAAATAAATCCAGAACATAACGAGTTCAAACAGTCTAGAACAGAAAGAAACCAAAGAAAACCAAACATATCCTGAAGGTCTGCAGGACCAGCACTACGTGCAGTGAGGACTAGCGACTGGAACTCCCTCCTGACAGCATCAACCTGAAAATATCAACAATGGAGGCGGGGTGAGTCCAACACTCAGCAGTTGATATGCAAAGTAAAGAAATAACACCTAACACTAATCATGCGTACAGTCTCCTGATATAAGAAAGATATAAATATGCATCTGAAGTAAACAGGAGAATGCTGTACTAACCAGGTCCTGAGTATAAGGTCAAACAGTCCGAGTGGTATAGGAATCCTGTATGCATGTCAAACATAGGTATCCAAACAATATGCAGCATATAAATGCAGCAACCACAAACACAAACAATAAATGCATCATGCATATGATGCCAATGATGCGTCCTGGTCACCCCTGACGCCAGTCGATCATCTCACAGAATAGTGAGGCCGAGTGGGTAGGGTTGTGACAACCGTGCACTCTGTCGTCACTACTCCTGATGAGTGACCGAGTGGACGGGATGCTGTCGGAGTACACCTATCCTCCTACCCCAAATCATAAATGGGGGAGCGAAATGCTCTCAACTCCCGGTACACGAGGACATGATAACACGTTGTGTCACACTACCCATGAGCGGACCAACGGTGCCTAACAGAGTCCCTGCTGCAACACACACAGCCTGAATCGACCACTAACCCATGAGTGGTGGTGTGTGCAGATCCATGTAACTGGCGATGTGCTCAACAATAATGGAGCGGACTATCGCACAGCATGCAATCATGCAAATGGTGCATGGCACTAACCACAAGAATATCCTGACCTAATCCACATATATATAAAAATGCATCAAAGGTCAACGAATCCAAAACAATCCAAAGGTATACAGAAGGTATAAAACCTAGGTCCTGAACATGGTCAAGCATGGCATATCACTACCCCTATAAGGATGTATAAACAGGTAAAAATATACCTGAGATGCAAAACCAATCAATCAATCAAGCATGTAAGATTTGGGTAGTGATTAACCGAAAACAGATAAGAAACACAATTAATGCAACATGTTAATTTAATTACTAAGCATATCAAATGACATAAGTCAAAAGTACCCGCCTCCGAAAATAGAAAGGTCCAATCTGACTCCGAGATACTCGTCTCGCGTCAAGGTCCTGTAATATTTATAGTTTCCAGGTTTAGCTAATTTCATATAGATAAAATAGCTAAATCAAATCCACGAAAAGCTAACATAAATCCAACAATTAACTAGGGTTAATTTACCTTAACCCTAATCATAACATTAGATTAAAAATCTAAAGCTAATCCAATCTACATAATCCTACTAACCATGTAATCCATATTTATACTAACAACAATGTATTTATCTCAATCCAAAACTCACCTAGATATAGTGATTTCTCCGCTGGTCGTTGTGGGAAGAAGTAGCTGCTGGAAACTCACGTAACAACCCCACAACAAATCCTACTTCACCTCACAGCTTTAATTAAATATTCACAGCACAACCTTGCTGAAATCTTTCCCTACAGATCAGATCAAATTGGTATCGTTAAGTGGGGATCACAAATCAAGCAATAACCTACCTAACAACCTCTAATCAACATAATTCCAAAACTCATCTTACCCCAATCCAGAGACACCCTTGTTGACACTCAGTCGAAGAAGGTACTGCTAGAAGTTACAGCCGGAGTTGTGCGAAGCTGCTGCCCTCTTCGATGAGGCTGTTGCAATCGGCCTAGGGTTCGCTGTGGAGGCTCTGTGCCGGCACAAAAACAATCCTCCGGATCGGAAGAAGGCCGAGAGAAGACAGCCGATGTTAGGGCAGGAGGTCAATTCGGGAGAAGAAGAGGGTTGCGGCGGCTTTGGTGTTGGCACGCAGAGATCAGAAGAGGGTGACACCTAGGGCAGAAGCAGAGGGCACGCTGGGTCGGATCTGGTGGCCGGCACTGCTCTGGGCGACGGCAGAGGGGCTTCGGCTCCGTGCTCCTTGCTCAGGAAACACCAGGGCTCGGTCGAATCAGCGGTGGTTCGGCAAACCTGTGGCCGGCGCTCGAAGAAGAGGATCGGCTAGGGCAAAGAGAAGGGGCTCGGCTGGCAACGTCGCTACCAGCGGTGGCGACCCGAGGAGATGGGTGTCGCGGGCTGAGGCCAGGGCACGCGGTGGCCGGCGCTCGGGCTGTGGAGTCGCAGGAGGGAAGAAGTTGCCGAGGGGGAGGAGTAAAACCGCCATGGGCGGTTAGGGTAGGCGTCGGCGCGAGAGAAGGGCTCGGGGAAGAGGGAAACGGCGAGGGAAGGAAAGCAAATAAGAAAAAGGAAAAAGAATTAATTAAATAAATCTTTTCCTCACTTAAATGGGTAGCCTAAACAGGCTTTTCCGGACCCTGTTTTTATCCCCGTCAACTCATCCGTACGGGCTCCGAAAAATTCCCGAAAAATTTTCAAAAATTCCGAAAAATTCCCTTATTAATATTTGTCCATTTCCGGTATTTTACAAAAGGAATATAGCAGAAGATCAAGAGATCTTTAAGCTACAAAGAAAGGTATAACTAGTTAATTGTTTCCACTGTGTACTAGTTTATTTTTCCTTTGTATGGATCCTGAAGTATCAACACAAGAAGCTAGCGATCTTGTGCTTTGATTGAGATCTCTGTAGTTTAACCTAGAGTTTACTGTAAGGAGTTTAAATATTCAATTTCTTTGAAAGGCTTTGACTAGGAAGTGGTGGATGATCTCATACCCAAGAAGGCTGAGTGCCTCGCCAACGACCTGGAAGCTAATCCTTGAAATAGATATTTAATTAACTTCTGTAATATGGTTTAACTTCTGATGAACACATGGGTTAAACTTGGATTAATAATGTTAAGTTTCGTTTACAATTCAAGTTTAACTTCTGAAAAGCATATGGGTTGCTAGAAAAAGTTCTTTGCTTGTACAAATTTTTGTACAGGGGGAACAGAATGGAATTTCGAGTAGCGCCAACAGGGAGAATAGAAACTAATTACTAAATATTATTGTGCTAACTTTATTCTGCAGGGTAGATATTTTAGAGTAACACATTTGGCAGGGCAAAAAGGAGCAAAAGCCTTCGGATGAACAGTATTCAAAGGCTCCTTCAAGCAGTGAGGCGCCTTCATACTATTCATGGAAGGTGCCTTCCAAGGGATGAAGTTTGGCATTTGGAGCAAATAACGCACAGAATTTGCTAGATAAAGTTTATCCCATTAGAGGCGCCTTCCATGCTCTTTATAAGCCTGCTTGCCCAAAGCTTCATCCATAACTTCCATACGAGCTACTACGTGCCTGTTTGAGGTTTCAACTGCTTCAGGACCCTGCTATAACTTTGCTGTGAAGCTGCTGCGCCCGACGACTGCTTCAAAGAGTTCTGATCGAGGTCAGCAGACTGACATCTACACCAGCGCTCCCACTTTCAATCCCCATAGTGTCGATAAAATTTAATTTGTGTAATTAATTACTACAAAAGGACAAGTGCAGGGTGTTGCACTTGCTCAAACTTTCCTTTGTATTTAGATCCCCTCTTCTGGAGGTACCAAAAGAGACTTATAGTGAATTACCCATCGATAGGTCCGCAGGACCTGAATCTTGAAGTAAGAGTTACCGAAGGCTCCAAACTAAGTAAACCGCTTGTATCTTTCTCGTGTCTTTTAAATTCTGATTTTATACGTATTTTTCGTTGCGCATACTTATGATTCTAAAACCGACAAAACAAGTTGTTGAAAATCACGTGATTTACCCCCCTCTCACATGCGTATTGATCCACCAAACACCATTAGACAACTACTCTCAATGGAAGTTATCACTATTGACTATGTGAAGTCAAAGGATAACCTAGCGGATCCACTAACCAAAGGGTTAAACAGAGAGTTAGCTGCAAGCTCATCACATGGAATATACTTGGTGTCGTTGTCAGCGATCAGTGCAGAGGACACCCAACCTATACTGACTGGAGATCCCAAGAATTAGGTTCAAAGGGATAAATAATTTGCATTGACTAGACATACTGTGGGGGGTAGCCCAATAAAACAGTGACTGGATCAGGGTAAGTCGATGGGCTTTTAATGATCAACAAGAGTATATGGCTACTCTCGAGGGATCACCTATGTGAGAAAAAAGTGGGGCCGCTTCGAAGAGCATTGGAGGCATAATTCTTAAAGATTCTCACAGAACCAGGCATGTTCATGGCCAAGAATGAACACACTAATGAGAACTGAGTTGTATCAAGAAGAGTCTTGGGTGAGATATCTCAATGATTCCATAGATGGTAGAATAGTTCAAGGACATCATGTCTACTATCAGCCAGTAAGCAAACAGATCTTCACAAGGGAAGGTTCAAAGAGTAAAACTTACCTGTCCTATGCTGGACTCAACTGTTGAATGCTATTACATACCCTATCTCCATTCATATGGGGGATTGTTAGATATGTGTGAATAGAGAAGAGGTGGAAGAGGATAAAAACTCCATTGTGAATAGGACTTTAGTCCCACATTGAGAGTTTCATGGTATGCTTGTTGGTTTATATTGATTCACATGCATTGATGATGTGAACAAATGCATGGGGAGAGACTCTCTCTCAGACGTGGGTGTGCAGGGGGTGCAAATCCAGGGCCTGGATTGCACTGAACTATGTTGACTCGTGTGCGAGCACGTGTCGGACCAGTCGGGGCAAAATTTGCCCAAGTGGAACAACTAATGTTTTGTCACATATATCTTTTTGCTGCTTATTTAAATATGTAACAAATGCATTAAATTGAGAATTAATGCAGGATGTAAACAGCTGAGTGAAACGTGAGTGTTTCACTGCTCAGCAAATAATGATAATAATGATCATTAATCGATCATTGACGTTGTCATTGGTTAGATGCAAAAGGTGGAACCGCCACCTTAGCGGCCCCCTGGGTCCGGCCCCACAGATGTCCAGAGGGGGTAAATCACGGTTAAGCTGGGCGGGAGGGGTGACTGGGGGTCGAGTGGAATTTAAGCACAGCAGACCGACGTTTGACGCCTGTGTGCAGCTGGCGACCTTCGACCCTACGGCCTTCGATGCAAGCGTCCATGCACCCTACCAGCTGATCCAGCCCATGGGGGCATGTTATCATTGGTTAGAGCTCCTATATAAGGAGGTTACGATCACAGGCAACATACATTCACAAGCAGAAGCTCTCCACCTTCGTTCCCCTCCTCCTCTATCTTGCAACTCTTGCTTGGCGGACTGCTCATGAGAGCAGTCAGGTACCACTCAGTTCGCCGTGACTACCAGTGTTTGATGAGAATCACAGTTTGCCATTGTATCATGGGAAACAGACGATCTGAGAAAGTCTCGAAACTCAGTTGGAGATGGAGCGAATTTGTTTCAAAGAAACTGCGTATTGCAGGTCTCGATTCGCTCGACTGTAAGTCCTCTTGCTTGGCCGCTCGTTTAGTCCACTCGGTTGAACTCTCGCTCATCTGAAAGGTCTCGTGCCTGGACGTTCACTTCGCCCGCTCGGTCGCATCGCCTGGCCGTCCACTTCATCTGCTAGGGCTGCTAGCTTGCTCAGTTCGCTTGGTCAGTTCGCTCGATCGCTCACTCAACTCTCTCAGTCTGCTCGGTAGTAAGCTCGCTACGCCTCTCACTTGGTCCGCTCGACTACACGCTCTGTCACGCCCCCAGAGGAGACCCTGTCCAAGAAAATTTCGGCAGCATCTCCCCTGTACGGCGGATAATCAAAAATTTTCTACAAGCACTAAATACTCAGCCACATGCGGCTGGAATCATAACAATAATAAAAATCAATCACCACGCAGTTTATATATATATTCAGCCTCTGGCTAACACAACCACGCAGTAATAATACTCTGACTCAAAAACCACCCTACTCAACTACACTCGTAAAGCTCAAAACCGACGAACTCACCTCTTCTGCCATCCAGGCAGGCATGTAGTAGAATAAAAACCAAATCCAAATCCATCAATATAATAAAATCTATATCATGTCCATAAGCAAATAAATCCAGAACATAACAAGTTCAAACAGTCTAGAACAGAAAGAAACCAAAGAAAACCAAACATATCCTGGAGGTCTGCAGGACCAGCACTATGTGCAGTGAGGACTAGCGACTGGAACTCCCTCCTGACAGCATCAATCTGAAAATATCCACAATGGAGGCGGGGTGAGTCCAACACTCAGCAGGTACAGTTGATATGCAAAGTAAAGAAATAGCACCTAGCATTAATCATGCGTACAGTCTCCTGATAAGAAAGATAAGAATGCATCTGAAATAAACAGAAGAATACTGTACTAACCAGGTCCTGAGTATAAGGTCAAACAGTCCGACTGGTATAGGGAATCCTGTATGCATGTCAAACATAGGTATCCAAACAATATGCAGCATATAAATGCAGCAAACACAAACACAAGAAATAAATGCATCATGCATATGATGCCAATGATGCGTCCTGGTCACCCCTGACGCCAGTCGATCATCTCATACAAAAGTGAGGCCGAGTGGGTAGGGCTGTGACAACCGTGCACTCTGTCGTCACTACTCCTGATGAGTGACCGAGTGGACGGGATGCTGTCGGAGTACACCTATCCTCCTACCCCAAATCATAGATGGGGGAGCGCAATGCTCTCAACTCCCGGTACTCAAAGACGGGGAGGAATCTCTGCCGGATAACACGTTGTGTCACACTACCCATGAGCGGACCAACGGTGCCTAACAGAGTCCCTGCTGCAACACACACAGCCTGAATCGACCACTAACCCATGAGTGGTGGTGTGTGCAGATCCATGTAACTGGCGATGTGCTCAACAATAATGGAGCGGACTATCGCACAGCATGCAATCATGCAAATGGTGCATGGCACTAACCACAAGAATATCCTGACCTAATCCACATATATATAAAAATGCATCAAAGGTCAACGAATCCAAAACAATCCAAAGGTATACAGAAGGTATAAAACCTAGGTCCTGAACATGGTCAAGCATGGCATATCACTACCCTTATAAGCATGTATAGACAGGTAAAATATACCCGAGATGCAAAACCAATCAATCAATCAAGCATGTAAGATTTGGGTAGTGATTAACCGAAACAGATAAAAAACACAATTAATGCAACATGTTAATTTAATTACTAAGCATATCAAATGACATAAGTCAAAAGTACCCGCCTCCAATAGGAAATGTCCAATCTGGTCCGAACACGACGTCGAGATACTCGTCTCGCGTCAAAGTCCTGTAATACCAATAGATATACTTTTATTTAGCTAAAATTCCAATGAATTGCTAAATAAATCCTTAAAACTATTTAGGGAAAAAACCCTAAATAATAATCACCAATATACCTAATTCAATTAGGAAAACCCTAATTATTGATCAACCTTAACTGGTCATCAATTAACTTCTCCACAGCAAAAACCTAAATCCACAACGTTAAACAAGAACCTTACCTTAAATTTTTCGATGCCTCAACACTGCTCAAATCCTGGAGAACTTAATGCCGAGATCCGAAGAAGCTGCTGTGAGAAATCAGTGACAAATACCGCTGTAATCAGCCAATAAATCCAACATAGGATCCCAAATCAACAATCCAAATACCTAACATGCCTTACCTACTCAATACCCCCCTTGTTTCCTCTCTGCCGGCGACTGGTGGCGAAGAAGGAAGACCCGCCAGTGGATTCTGAAGCACAGCAGATGGTTGCTGGACCTTGGCGTCAGCAATGGACGTTGGGCAGAAGGTAGAGGAAAATGAGGCTCGGCAGAACCCAGGGCAGAAGAATTCGGGTGCTGTTCTGCTGAGGTCAAGCGGCCGGCGGCAACTCGTCGGACCAGAGAAAGGAAGAAGAAATCGCCGGTCGGCCGGGGCTGGCTAGGGCACGAAGCGAGTCGCCGGCACTAGGAACTCCACGGCAAAGGCTAGAGCTCCGGGTGGTCGACGGTGGCAGAGTCGCCGGCGGCTAGGGATTCGGCAGCAGAGGGATTAAGGCCCTCAACGGCAGCTGTTGCGACGCCAATTAGGGCAGGGAGAGGAGAAACGGCAGAAGGAAACTCGGCAAGGGCATGGGTGGCCGGCACAGAGGAGGCGGCCGGCGCTCGGAAGAGAGAAACCGCCGGCCGGCGGTTAGGGCAGAGAGGAAGAAGGAAGGCGGCGTCGGGCTCGGGTGCGAGGAGGGGGAAGAAACGAAGGATTTAAAGGAAATAAAAAAAAAGAAAATGAAAAAGGAAAATAAAAATAAAAATAAAACTTTTCCTTATTAAAACTGGGTAGCCTAAACAGGCTTTTCCGAACCCCGTTTTTATACCCGTCAACTCGTCCGTACGAGCTCCGAAAAATTCCCGAAAAATCTCCAAAAATTCCGGAAAATTCCCTTATTAATAATCGTCATTTTTCCGGTATTTTACATTCTCCCCCACTAATAAAAATTTGGTCCCCAAATTTCAATATCTACCATCAGCAAGTACTAGTAACAGGTAACAATAATAAATGTTGAACGATAAATTAAATCACATACCTCAAGTGAAAAGATGAGGATATCGAGCTCGGATAGTGTCCTCGAGCTCCCAAGTAGCTTCCTCGTCCGAATGATGCTGCCATCCGACTTTAACCAGTCGGATAGTCTTGTTCCGCAACTGACGCTCCTTCCGGTCGAGAATCCGTACCGGAACCTCCTCATAAGTAATGTCTGGCTGAACTGGAACTGGAACATCTGCCAGTACATGTGTCGGATCAGGCACGTATCTCCTCAGCATCGATACGTGAAATACATCGTCAACGCCTGACAGGGACGGTGGTAGTGCCAATCGGTAAGCTACCGCTCCGATTCTCTCCAAGATCTCGAAAGGACCAATGTACCGCGGAGCAAGCTTACCTCTGAGGCCAAATCTCTTCACCCCTTTCGTGGGTGAAACTCGCAGAAATACATGGTCGCCCACAGAGAACTCTAGTGGTCTGCGTCTCCGATCAGCATAACTCTTCTGGCGGTCCTACGCCTCTGACATCCTCCGTCTGATAATACGGACCAACTCTGCATCCTGCTGAACTCTATGAGGTCCCAACAACTGGGCCTCTCCAACCTCATCCCAAAGGACGGGTGTCCGACAAGGTCTACCATACAACGCCTCAAACGGTGCCATCTGGATAGCCGAATGGAAGCTGTTGTTGTAGGCAAACTCTACCAACGGCAGATGGTCCTCCCAGCTGCCTCCGAAATCCATAACACATGATCTCAGCAGGTCCTCTAAAATCTGAATGGTCCGCTCTGACTATCCATCTGTCTGTGGATGGAAGGCTGTACTGAAACGGAGCTGTGTGCCCAAGGCCTGCTGCAGACTCTGCCAGAAACGAGACGTGAACCGTGGATCTCTATCCGAAATGATACTCAATGGAACACCATGTAGTATGATAATCTCCCGACAATACAGATCTGCCAATCGATCCAGGGGATCAGTCCTCCGAATCGCTAAAAAGTGCGCGGATTTGGTTAATCGATCAACGATTACCCAAATCGCGTCATGGCCTCGTCGTGTCCTCGGCAACCCTACCACAAAGTCCATCGTAATGTGATCCCACTTCCACTCAGGAATAGGAATCCGCTGAAGTAATCCTGCAGGTCTCTGGTGTTCAGCCTTCACCTGCTGACAGACAAGACATCTAGCTACGAAATCCGCGATGTCCTTCTTCATGCCGTTCCACCAGTAGGAACGTCTCAAGTCTCGATACATACGGGTTCCGCCTGGATGGATCGCAAATCAAGAACGATGTGCCTCCTGTAGTAGCTCATGTAAGACCGGATGAGACTGAGGTACGCATAATCTGCCTCGGAAGTATATGATACCCTCCTCGTCTCGTGTAAACTCGGTCTGCTGCCCGGAAGCTATCTGACTGCATGCTGATCACCAGCCTGTGCCTCTCGGATCCTCGTCACGATCGACGATCGAGCAACCATGGTAACAAGAATACCCTGCGCCCTGCTCCTCAAGATCTAACTCCGAGAAACTCTGAATCAAGTCCGTGACTGAAGTCCGGTGGCAAGCCAAAGTCCCTCTGAACTTCCTACTGAGTGCATCTGCAACCACATTAGCTCTCCCCGGGTGGTAGCTAATGGTACAATCATAGTCCTTCAGGAACTCCATCCATCTCCTCTGTCGGAGATTAAGCTCCTTCTGAGTGAAAATGTATTTGAGACTCTTATGATCAGTGAGAATCTCAAATGTGATACCGTATAAATGATGTCGCCATAGCTTCAGAGCAAAGATGATGGCAGCTAACTCCAGGTCATGAACTGGGTAGTTCTTCTCATGCTCCTTCAACTGACGAGAAGCATAAGAGACTACTCTGCCGTGCTGCATCAGAACAGCGTTCAAACCCTGTAGAGACGCGTCGGTGTAAAGTACAAATCCATCATCTCCAGAAGGTAAAACCAGAACTGGAGCCGATACTAATCTCTGCTTCAGCTCCTGGAAGCTGGTCTCGCAATCCTCGGACCATACGAACTTCACGCCTTTCCGGGTAAGATGTGTCAGTGGCATAGCAATACGCGAGAAGTCCTCGACAAAACGTCGGTAATATCCGGCCAATCCTAGGAAACTGCGAACCTCCTGAACTGACTTCGGCTGCTCCCAACCGATAACAGCCTCGATCTTCTGAGGATCAACTGAAATACCTCTGCTAGAAACCACGTGTCCCAGAAAACCAACTGAGGATAACCAGAATGCACACTTGCTGAACTTCGCGTACAGCTGATGTCGTCGAAGAATCTCCAAGACTGTGCGAAGATGCTGTGCATGCTCCTCCTCGGAACGAGAGTAGACCAATATGTCATCAATGAAAACGATAACAAATTGATCTAGATACTCTAGAAAGATGCGGTTCATCAAGTCCATAAACACCGCTGGAGCATTGGTAAGCCCAAATGGCATTACCAAAAACTCATAATGACCGTATCTGGTACGGAAAGCTGTCTTCTGAATATCTGAATCTCTGACCCTCAGCTGATGATATCCGGATCGCAGATCAATCTTAGAATACACTGATGTACCTCTGAGCTGATCAAACAAATCCTCAATCCGTGGTAATGGATATTTATTTCTGACGGTCACTACATTTAGCTGCCTGTAGTCAATACATAACCTCATGGTGCCGTCTTTCTTCTTGACAAATAGAACTGGAAAACCCCATGGTGAAACACTAGGGCGAATGAATCCTCTGTCTAAAAGCTCCTGGAGTTGAACCTTCAGCTCGTTCAACTCTTTTGGTGCCATACGATACGGAGCTTTCGATGTCGGCCCGGTTCCCGGAATCAGCTCAATAGCGAACTCCACTGGCCTTCTGGGAGGCAAACCTGGCAGCTCCTCTGGAAATACATCTGGGTACTCCCGGACTACAGGAACTACTACTGTCCTCAGTACTGATCAACGATAACAGAAAACCATGACAGCCGTGAGACAGCAGCTTCTGCGCCTGAATCGCCGAAATAATCGAGATACCGTCGTCTCTGATGCCAGTGAAACTCCACGAGGGTTGGTTCGGAGGCTGGAAGGTGACCACCCTCGTCTGGCAATCAACGGTAGCATGATATACTGATAGCCAATCCATGCCAAGTATGACATCAAACTCGATCATCTCCAATACTAGAAGATCTACCGTAAGTATCATGTTGCCAAAGTCTAACGGGCAACCTCTGATCTCCTGGGTGACGTCTAAAGTATCACCGGACGGTAGAGAGACAGTCAATCGCCGCAACCTAACAGTAGGTAATCTACCAATCTCCCGCATAAAGGTACGGGATATAAAAGAATGCGAACTACCAGTATCAATCAAAATATCAGCAGTAAATGCATAAATAGAAATCGTACCGCGGAAAACGGATCCGTCGGCCCGCTGAGCATCCTCTCTGGTAATCGCATGAACACGACCAGTCTCTGGCGGAGGAGGAGGTGGTAACATCGCCGCCGTAAGCTCGCCATCGAGGCGCCGCTGACTATGTGCGATAAGACCGAGAGGATGGTGATCTTGTCGGTGGCCGACCGAGTCTGACATCGCCGAGTCGGATAATAAGGTCCCGTGCAAAACTGGGTGCTACAAGCACCGAGTACTCCCGCCAAGCATGCCAAATGTTGCCGCGAGGAGCGCCTCGCCGACGCTGTGAAGATTGGGCCGCCTCCTCGATATGCCTCGATCGACTAGACTGCCCCTCGACTGACCCTCCTGGAAGTCGTGCCGAGCCTTCACCGACAATCTCGGCTCTGGTGCCCAGTTTGCAATAAAAGCAAACCGACCGCCCCAGAGCAAGCTGGGTGAGGTGATCTCGATCCACATCTCAAACAATGAGTATCACGGAAGGTGGTTGCTTCTGAGAAACCGGGAACGCCTCAAGAAGACCGCCTCGATTTCGAGGCCTACGAGATGCCCAGTACCTCGACCGACTGTGGATCGCCCGAGGCCGCCCTGCCGTCTGTGCCGGACTCGCCTCAAGTCGACCCATATGCTTTCTTTTCCTGTCCGGATATGCTGTCTGCCGAGCTAACTCTATCATCAAGCTCGATTCAATGCATCGAGTAAGATGTAATCCCTAATCCGCAAGTCGTATATGCGATAACCATCCAATCCTCAGATAAAGATCATGCTAGTTCTCCTCCGCAACTAACTCGACAAAGCGTACAACCGGAGGAATTCAAGATATACTCGGTCATCGAGCGATTATTCGCCTCGACTCATAAAATCACGAGCCATCCGATAGACGGTGGAAAGAAACGGCTCTCAAAAGCCTCTCTGAACCTGGTCCATGTGACGTTGCGCTCACCAATAATAGAACGCTGAGTAACCCACCAGGCATTAGCTTCATCCCGTAAATGGTAAGCAGCCAGCTCTGCTTTCTCCCACTCGGAGCAAGCCATATAGAAGAAAGTCTGCTCCATAGTCTCTATCCATGACAGAGCCATACTCGGATCGAGATCTCCGCGGAAAAGAGTGAAACGAGTCTTCATCGACTCGGCCAGTGCTGGAATCCTAGCTCGTGCAGCGACAATATCAGTGAGCTGTGTCGGGACGGCTGTAGGAGCTGGCGGAAACACTGGAGCTGATACTACAGGTGGTACCGCGGAATAGACCGGAGGAGGAACTCCCGATGCTGCTGTATATACCGGAGCATAAGCCGTCGGTGGTACTGACTGGGGAACAAAAATGGTGGCAACTGGAGGTACGGTAGAAAAAGGTACCGGATATGGTGCAGCTGCTGCTACTGTAGGCACTGGGGGCACTGGTGCCCCTGGTGTCGGGTATACTGTAGGTCCAAGTGGCGGTGGTCCTGAATACGCCGTAGGCTGCGCTGGAGCAGATGTCGGGTACACCAATGGTACCCCTGATGGTACTGTAAACAGGGTAGGCGTGGATACCGTCGGTGTGGCCAAAGTAGGTATCTCTACAGGAGCTATCGGGATTTGAGAGCCCGATGCTCCCGCTGCATCCTGAGTCTGTCCCTGACTGACAGGCTCACTAACAGTGGGCATCTCTGGCATATCCAGAGATCCCGTGGTCCTCCCACGTGGTCGTCCAGCACCACGTCTCGCAGCAATACGAGTAGATCGTCTCATATCTGTTAAATTAAATTACAGATATCAATACCAATATAACAAACATAAAATAACAACATACCTATTTGCTGTCTGGAGATGTTCCGTCGCTGTCCAGTCCCCAATTTGACCTCAAAATTCCGAACGAGAATATCGTCGGAAATCCAATAAATCCGAAACAGAAATCCGAAACATAACCATATCAAAAATCCGATAATGCCCAGTTTGACTCGCAAACCTGGCTAACCCAAATATCCAGAATACCAACAACCGGTATCCGATAAATCTCCAGAACACCAAAAGCAGGTATCATAACCCGCTCTGATACCAAATATATTGGTATCAGATAAACCTCAAAAATCCAAAATATGAAACAAAAGATCGTAAAACTTGGCTCTGATACCACTAAATTGTCACGCCCCCAGAGGAGACCCTGTCCGAGAAAATTTCGGCAGCATCTCCCCTGTACGGCGGACAATCAAAAATTTTCTACAAGCACTAAATACTCAGCCACATGCGGCTGGAATCATAACAATAATAAAAATCAATCACCACGCAGTTTATATATATATTCAGCCTCTGGCTGACACAACCACGCAGTAATAATACTCTGACTCAAAAACCACCCTACTCAACTACACTCGTAAAGCTCAAAACCGACGAACTCACCTCTTCTGCCATCCAGGCAGGCATGTAGTAGAATAAAAACCAAATCCAAATCCATCAATATAATAAAATCTATATCATGTCCATAAGCAAATAAATCCAGAACATAACGAGTTCAAACAGTCTAGAACAGAAAGAAACCAAAGAAAACCAAACATATCCTGAAGGTCTGCAGGACCAGCACTACGTGCAGTGAGGACTAGCGACTGGAACTCCCTCCTGACAGCATCAACCTGAAAATATCAACAATGGAGGCGGGGTGAGTCCAACACTCAGCAGGTACAATTGATATGCAAAGTAAAGAAATAATCATGCGTACAGTCTCCTGATAAGAAAGATAAGAATGCATCTGAAATAAACAGGAGAATACTGTACTAACCAGGTCCTGAGTATAAGGTCAAACAGTCCGAGTGGTATAGGGAATCCTGTATGCATGTCAAACATAGGTATCCAAACAATATGCAGCATATAAATGCAGCAAACACAAACACAAGAAATAAATGCATCATGCATATGATGCCAATGATGCGTCCTGGTCACCCCTGACGCCAGTCGATCATCTCATATAAAACTTAGGTCCTGATCATGGTCAAGCATGGCATATCACTACCCCTATAAGCATGTATAGACAGGTAAAATATACCCGAGATGCAAAACCAATCAATCAATCAAGCATGTAAGATTTGGGTAGTGATTAACCGAAACAGATAAAAAACACAATTAATGCAACATGTTAATTTAATTACTAAGCATATCAAATGACATAAGTCAAAAGTACCCGCCTCCAATAGGAAATGTCCAATCTGGTCCGAACACGACGTCGAGATACTCGTCTCGCGTTAAAATCCTGTAATACCAATAGATATACTTTTATTTAGCTAAAATTCCAATGAATTGCTAAATAAATCCTTAAAACTATTTAGGGCAAAAACCCTAAATAATAATCACCAATATACCTAATTCAATTAGGAAAACCCTAATTATTGATCAACCTTAACTGGTCATCAATTAACTTCTCCACAGCAAAAACCTAAATCCACAACGTTAAACAAGAACCTTACCTTAAATTTTTCGATCCCTCAACACTGCTCAAATCCTGGAGAACTTAATGCCGAGATCCGAAGAAGCTGCTGTGAGAAATCAGTGACAAATACCACTGTAATCAGCCAACAAATCCAACATAGGATCCCAAATCAACAATCCAAATACCTAACATGCCTTACCTACTCAATACCCCCCTTGTTTCCTCTCTGCCGGCGACTGGTGGCGAAGAAGGAAGACCCGCCAGTGGATTCTGAAGCACAGCAGATGGTTGCTGGACCTTGGCGTCAGCAATGGACGTTGGGCAGAAGGTAGAGGAAAATGAGGCTCGGCAGAACCCAGGGCAGAAGAATTCGGGTGCTGTTCTGCTGAGGTCAAGCGGCCGGCGGCAACTCGTCGGACCAGAGAAAGGAAGAAGAAATCGCCGGTCGGCCGGGGCTGGCTAGGGCACGAAGCGAGTCGCCGGCACTAGGAACTCCACGGCAAAGGCTAGAGCTCCGGGTGGTCGACGGTGGCAGAGTCGCCGGCGGCTAGGGCTTCGGTAGCAGAGGGATTAAGGCCCTCAACGGCGGCTGTTGCGGCGCCAATTAGGGCAGGGAGAGGAGAAACGGCAGAAGGAAACTCGGCAAGGGCATGGGTGGCCGGCACAGAGGAGGCGGCCGGCGCTCGGAAGAGAGAAACCGCCGGCCGGCGGTTAGGGCAGAGAGGAAGAAGGAAGGCGGCGTCGGGCTCGGGTGCGAGGAGAGGGAAGAAACGAAGGATTTAAAGGAAATAAAAAAAAAAGAAAATGAAAAAGGAAAAGAAAAATAAAACTTTTCCTTATTAAAACTGGGTAGCTTAAACAGGCTTTTCCGGATCCCATTTTTATCCCCGTCAACTCGTCCGTACGAGCTCCGAAAAATTCCCGAAAAATCTCTAAAAATTCCGGAAAATTCCCTTATTAATAATCGTCATTTTTCCGGTATTTTACACGCTCGCCCGACCACAGCTCGCTCGGTCTATTCTCTTGACACCGCTCGACCTCTCTGCCTTTAGGCCGCCCTGCCTTCCATTGTAAGGCTAACTGCCCACTTGACCTGTCTGCCCAGTTGACCAATTTACGGCTTGCTCACCCGACCCTTTAGTCCGCTCTGACTTTGCTGCTCGAACTCGGAGCTCAATCTACACTTAGCAATTAGTAGAAACCAGCTCTGCTAGCAGCCTGAGATTATCAACTCAGGTCATTTAAATAGATAAGTAAATTTAATTCAATGTATTTAAATTTAGCTAATTCCAAATATTTCCGACAGATTGTTTGTCCAACATTATCAAATTATATCAAACAATTGATTATAAACCATCTAAGGAAGACCGAAGAGATTAGCAAGTCAATCTACGACGACGATGAAGTTGACATGGTACTTTATGGTGATGATCATGAGACCTTAGTCATTCGTGACAATTTGCTGGCCCCCAAGGATGACTCGGAGGAAGATGATCCTATGCCAATAAATAAAGAGGAAATAATGAGAGAGCTTTAATTGATCGTGAAAAATTACCCAGACTCTGTAATGGTGGTCACAACGTTCTGAATGGTGATGCTTCAGTCTCCAATGTCTTCATAGAAACTGAAGATAAAGAAGAATGTGTACATATCGTGGGTAATAATTTTGAAGGAAAGACAGCCAATGACATTATTCTTAAACCATGTGATCAGAATCATAAAGATGAGCAATTAAGGGAGTCTTTTGCTAATATCACTGCCAAGGAGATCAAAGATATAAATGAGAAATATTTTGGTGCTTATGGCTCTTTTGACATACACATGGCAGATGATTAAAGGACTATATCATCATAAAACTCTCAAGAATTATTTAGCTTTTTTTTTGGAGGATCAAGCGGCAACCTATTTGCTGGTGGAAGCAATGCTCATATATACTTTTGGGACTAAAGAAATGGTAATCACTTTTAGAGGAGTCCCATATGGATGATGTCACATAGGTTGCTAACGTAAATGATCAGAAGATTGAAGCTGATAAAGCAATCAATTTGGTTGAAATCGATTTCATCAATCAATTTGGTTGAAATTCAGTATGTTAATGGAATTGATGTGTGTGAAATTTATTTTCAACTTCTCAAGTTTGGAAATAAAATTGCATCTCGACTAATAGATTTTGCTAATTTGGTATCAGATGATCTTTCTTCTAAGCAACCACCTAAAACTACCTTGAACTCTAGGACGAGTTATTTCAACCCGACGTGTCTAATGCTGGGGATCTGGAGATTATTATTATTATTATTAGTAATTTTTAATTTTTTTTAGTGATTTTGAGTTTTTTATAGTTAGAGTATTTTGGGTAATTTTTATCTTTTTCTATTGTTAGATTTTGAGTTCATTTAAAAATTTTAGGATTATGAATCTTTTTACTTTTTATTTTAAAAATTTTTTTCTTTCCTTACAAGATAGAAATTATAGCCTATATATTAGGATTTCTTTTCTTTATTTGAGTCTTAGGGTCTAGAGTCTATATAAACATGTATTTAACTTTTTGAGAATTAATTCTTGATTATTAAATAAAATTTTCTTTTTTCAAGAAAATTTAGAGGGTGATGGTTTTTCTTTTCTTATTTTCTCCTCAATTTCCACTCCTCATCTTCCCATAGGATAATCGTTATCCTACTCGATGTCAAGAAGACATGTTAATATGTGTTATTGAATTTTCATCATGTCCAATTTTATATAGAGCATGTTTTTTTTATATAAATCATGTGTTTAAATATATAACTATTTAAGTCATCTTTATTTAAAAATTTATTATTCTTTTTTAGTGAACACAGAATAATTGTGAATCGTAGTCATTCTCGTCTTCCACCACACCAAATTGAGCATTTACATAGTGAAACTTTTACCCATTGGTTTGTCAGGCATGTAAGTTGTGTTGTAATAGTTATTAAAACTATATGTTACAATTATTTTAAAATATATTGATTAAGTACTTATTTTATGATAGATTGAAGATATAAATATTCCAGCAAATGATCTAGTGTCAAATGATTTGAGATCAATTTCTAGAGACCCGACTATCATCAGGATATGATATGAATTTTTTTTTCAAATGGATTTAGGTTTCAAACAAAGGAAGCGGAATGTCATAGAAAAACTCAACTGTGGTATAATTGTTAGTACAACTACTTCAAGTTATTCAAGTATAAAAGATCATAACCTAGTATTAAGTGAACTTGATTATTATGTAATTTTACAAAATGTGATTAAGTTAGACTATGGAGGAGGTCGAAAAGTTGTTTTATTTGAATGCGAGTCTCCAAAAGCAAATAACTAAAATTGGATGAGGATGATTTTGTGTTAGCCAATTTTAAAAATGTTATGTGTCATAACGAGCCTTATATTTTAGGATCTTAGGCTAAAGTATTTTACGTAGAAGATTCAATTGATTATGATTGGCGTGTCATTATCACCACTAGTGCACAAGCAAAGTATAAAATGCAGCCTATGGTAGATGTTGATACATATTTTCAAAGTTATATTCGTAATTCTGAAGAATACATTGAACATGAAGAAGTGGTTTGGGTTCGTGATGATGTTGTCGGAGTAGAAATTGATACTTATTTATAATGAAATTTTATCTAGTCTACGCATTTATGTTTACTTAATTATCATTGTAATAACAGTAGAATGGATTTTTATATGATGATTGAATGATATATGGTGATATGTATTCCATTTTCATGTTTAACTTTTAGCTTGTTTATATTTGATATTAGAAGGTTTATGATTTTTGTATTATCTATAATTTATAACTAACTATTATTTGTAGTAGGAATGACGCTCCTAAGCATCTAACTAATAGGAAATCTTGTTTTAAACTTTAACCTAAGATAGATATACAACCATCAGTTATAAGTACAAATCACACAGATTGACATTCAATTGAACAAGGTATCTAGGAAAGTGTATTTAGGTTGGATAGATTTATCCAACTTTTGCTCATTAGATAAGATATCAATGATTGGTTTTATTGAAGTCACTCAAGGTGGAAAATATACTCATTAGATTTGGAATGAACTTGAATATATGTAGGAAAAAGAAAAGGGATACCCTCCAATATGAGTTGAATTATTTTAGGCTTGCTTTACTTATGCCAATGAAAGTCTCTAAAGCAACGATGTAGCAGAAAGATTGGTAAGATATTTTATACTCTTCAAATATATTAATTTAAAATTAATTTATTTTAATTATCATTATCTATTTAATAAGTATCAACATGTCTTGTTTTGATAAAAGGCTACTATGAATGAATTAACAAATTAACTTCCTGAATATTCTAATGATCTCGTGAATCAAAATGATATATTTGCTCAAATCATAGGCTAGATAGACCTGGTCTAGTACGTATGCTTGATAATAATGTTAGTCCATCTGATTTATGGGGAGAAGTTCTTAATCGTGGCACATGCTGTTGGATAGATCGTACATGAGATGGGGAGTGAATTACGTGATTTTCAAAAACTCATTTTATCAATTTTAAAACCACAAGTATGCGCAGCGGAAAGTATGAATGAAATCGAAATTAAAAAGACACGAGAAAGACACAAGCGATTTACTTGGTTCGGAGCCTTCAGCGACTCCTACTCCAAGACCCAAGTCTCACAGACCTATTGATGGGTAATCCACTAAAGACCTCTTCCGATACCTCTAAAAGAGGAAATTGAGTATAAAGAAAGTTCGAATAAGTGTAACACACTGCACTTGTCCTTTTGCAGTTATCAAGTACACAAATAAAATGTTACCGACACTTTAGAAATAGAAGTAGGAGCACTTGTGTGTCGGTGTCGGTCTACCGGCCATGATCAAAAGTTCTCAGAGCAGTTGTCGGGCGCATCAACTTCGCATCAGAGTCGTAGCAGAAGCCTAGAGCAGTCGGAAGCTCAAACGGATGCGCGGTAGCTCGTATATTAGTGTTATTTGAATGCCTTCTCGAGACTGCCTTATATAAGGCATGGAAGGCGCCTTCCATAGCCGTTGAAGGCACCTCCAATGGTTTAAACTTGATCCCGAACAACCCAGCACTTATCCACGGCGAGGTTAAAATTTCATCCTGCGGAAGGTGCCTTCCATAGCCATGGAAGGCCCCTTTTATGAACAGTACGAAGGCGCCTTCACTGCTTGAAGGCGCCTTCGGACACTGTTCATCCAAAGGAAAATATGCTCATTTTTTTCTTTCAAAACAATGTTAGTCGAAATACCCTGCGAGATAAATATTAGGACAATGATAATTAATAGTAAAAAAATAGTAATTAGTTCATGTCCTCCCAGGACCAGGAACTAGTCAAGGTCTCAGTTTAGGGATCCTAAATGGACCTAAACTGGACTGATGTCTACTATCCCTCAACCGGGATACATCCTCATAAGGTCACTCTCCTCCAGTGACTTACTTTAACTTACCAACTTGCCAAACATCCGGTCAGACCGTCGACCTATCTGGACTTCATACTAGCTATCTGGTCAGCCCATTGACCTAGCTGGATTTCTTGCTAGATATCCGGCCAGCTCGTCGACCTATCTGGATTTTATACCAGCTATCCGATTGGCTCATTAACCTAGCTGGATTTCCTGCCAGATATATGGTCAACCCGTTGACCTATCTGGACTTCTCTTGCATACTTAATCAAGTGGTTAGATCACAACAAAATCTAACTTAATTTACTTGTATTCATCAAAATCTGAGTTAGACCGTTTGTTAAAACTTCACCAACACATGAAACTAATTAGTGATGGAAAAATAAACAAAATTAGAAAAAATGGATGAGCAAATTAAAAATCAAGGCCAGCATATTGCAATATTAGAAATAAAGATTTTTGATCAATCAAACCAGAGTCCTTTTTCAAATTGTAATAGTAATCAACACACATCATTAAGTACTAATCCACAAATTTGTGTTCCTCATCATCCATCTTTATGGATAAGGTTTGTTTAATTTCTTGTTTTATTATCCATTTGACACCTCTTCAAACTTTTATCTCTTTTGCACTTTTATCTATATTGGGTACTCTATTTTGATTAAAAGTTTAATTGATTCAACAAAAATTGTTACAAAAGGAGTGCAAATGGAGAAAATGTCTAATGGAAAAGATCTTGCCAATAATTAAGGAAGATAATGTCAAATGGAGAAGATCTTGCCAATGATAAAGGAAGACAAATGTCACCTAATATCTTGGGATTATAATTGTATATTCTTGTTGTATATTTCCTTATTGATTAATCCCTAATTTGTTGGGTTTACTAGGGATAGATATAGGTTTGTATATAAATATGTAAGTACCCTTTGTAATGAAGGACCAAATTGAGTTTTCTATTTCAATTGTTATCATGGTATCAGAGCCATTGAGCAATTCTTTTTCATTGTAGCTTATGTTCTATTGACAATTTCTTTTGAGAGTTTCTTTCCTCAACTTTTTATCCTTTAAAGGATCTATTCAATCTTGAACTTTGTGTTTCCAAAACTTTTGATTAATCTCCATGGATACAAACAAATTCAAAATTATATCTATCAAATTCAATAGCAAAAATTATGCACTTTGGGAATTCCATTTTTGGATTTTTGTTGAAGCCAAGGGATTAATCTAGAATTCTTGATGGATCGGAGAAAAAAAGGTGTTGAGAAGGATTGGAAAACAAAGAATGCACAGGTTATTACTTGGATACCAACTCGATTGAACTTGATATTGCACTGAGTCTTTGATCTTTTGATACTGTTGCTGATATATGGAATCATCTTAAAATAATTTATTCTCAAATAAACCAATCATGTAAATTTAAACTTGAATATGAAATAGCCAACATTACCCAAGAGGATAGAGATATTTGCAGTTTTTATACAGAAATGTTAAAATTGTAGACTAAACAAGATATTATTTCTTCTTCTATGATTTCTCCTATTGTATATGCTGAAGTTAAGAAAGAAAGAAATCATGGATAAGTGAAGTAATTTCTCATGAAGCTTCGACCTGAGTTTGAGATGGCAAGGGGAACATTAATTAATCATGGTGATTTGAATATGGAATCCATATTAGGAAAACTCATTCGTGATGAAACGTGCTTAAAGACACAAGCACAGCAAGACACAAAAACTAATTCAGTCGATTCTATATTTCTTGCTTCATGAAAATATCAGTTAAAGCAAAGCACATGGAATAAAGAAAATATTTGATGCTGACACTGTAATGAACTTGGACATGTACAGTCTCATTGTCGGAAGCAGAATATGTGCAACTATTATAAGAAATCAGACTACATCATTTTGGAATGTAGGCTTTTGAAGAATAAACAAAATTCATCAATTTTTGTTACTATGAGCAGCGATCAGAAATCAGAAAATGCAACCGCAATGTCAGTCACACTGCAGATTGTTCAACAAATGATTCAAGACTCAATACAATCAACTCTTCCAAGTGTTCTTTCCTCTGTTTTTTCTATTGTCGGGTTATCAGGTACATGAATTAAATCTACTCAGTTTTTTAATTTAGCCACTTTTAACCACATGACTAATAAAAAACATGCATTTGTTGATTTGAAAACTTGTCCCTTAAATCAATCTGTCACTACTGCTAAAGGTAAAAAATACCAATTCAAGGAGTTGGTATAGTTTGTTTGTCGAATAATTTTACAAAATACATTTGCATCCCTAATACATTTTATGTAACGCCCCGCCCCTCCTGCTAAGGCGACGGGGGTTATCTTGTCACACATACATACTTAACACAGCGGAAGTTTTACTTAGAGAATTTAAAAACCTTTTCTTACTTGAAAATCACAATAGACATAAAAGATCCACATAGCATACCTATCATAAATTTTGGGCCTTAATACCCAAACACATACTTAAGGTCATGGAGTCATAAAGTAAAAACATCAACAAGGCAAATTTCTTATTAAACAAAAGTAGGTCATTTCTTTTAGCCAGTCCACTACCGCACACATCCTTCTAGCCCCTCCTGCTGCTCCCCTAGTACATCCATTCCTTGCCTTTATCTGTGGTACAAGAAAGTAAGCTGTGAGCACTCATGGCTCAGTAAGTTCCTTTCCTACTTACAAAAACCGACAAGCTAGCATATTAAAATCACAAGTCATATGCATAAAGGCAATTGTATCATGTCAAGAGCATATCATGGCATATCTTAACATAACATAAAGTATCATGGCATAACATAACATGATCATCAAACGTATCCGGTCATAGCATAACATCATCATAACTAGCATGGCATAATCATAAAGTATAAGCATGGTAAATCCCTAAACATATATCATGCAACATATGCAACATGTCTTTTGAAAACTTATACAATATATACTTAAACATAATCTCAACATGATTAGGGCCCCGGCTTGTACCACATACATAAATGTGCGCGTCCTATGTAGGTCCAAGGTAGCAAGTCTTGAACCCTACAAGGCATACATACTAGGCCCGTTTCATAGTCCATCGACCTAGGGGCACTAAGGAGTCCATCCCTAACGAGGCCCGTTTCTTAGTCCATCGACCCTGGGGCGCTTATGGAGCCCACCCTTGGTACAAGCCATACATAAAGTAAAGTAGCATGACTTACATATCATAGTTCTTATCATTTCATGCATATCATATTTCTTAACATATCATAAAACATGCATATATATTTGGGCATACAGCACATGCATGAATCATAACATACATCATGAACATATTACTTATCATAAACCATGTATATTTGGGCACACAGCACATGCATGAATCATAGGCTTGCATAACGAACGTATCATTTTATCATGTCATAAAGTAAGCATGTTTGAGCACATAGCACATACATGGGTCATAAGCATACATGAAAGAACATAACACATATCATAAAAAGACATAATCATTCATGGAATCATTTAATATCATCTCTTCATAGCATGTGAGGTATATCTAGTCACTAAACTCATATGGCCGAAAGTCATGAAAGGTCCACATGATCTCTAGACCACATACAAACATAAAAACCTCATGGTATCTTCACATACTAACATAAGAAAGGTCATAAGCATGTTATCCTAAATTTTAAGCCCTCCTAGGTTTCCAATTATTTCATGGCCGAAACCTTTCATGAAGAGAAATCAAGTTCTAAGCAACAAGCAAACATGTAAACCCTAAACTCATATCATATCATATTTCATAGGGAACTACTTAAGCATATTTAGTTTGGGTTCTAAGTTTCTTAAGCTCCTAATCTTATCATGGCCGAACCCTAGCTTGTCTCATTCTAGGTTACAAGTAGCATGGAAGTGTTGAACCTTAAGCCAACATGTTATACATTTTCATGAGGAACAACATAAGCATGCTTGTTTAAAATTTCAAACTTCCTAGACCCCTTAACTCAAGGTGGCCGAAACCTATAACTCATGGAACTAGGTTTTTAATGGCATAAGAGCATGGTAACCACGCTACATTTCATAGTACTTATCACAAGAAACATCATGAACATATGTAAGTTGGTTTCAAAATTTCTCTAGGCCTTACTCTAGTCTTGGCCGAAACCTATCAAGTATGAACTAAATTTCTAGTGGCATAAAAGCATGGAAAACACAACTACCTTTCATAGTACTTACCACAAGAAACATCATGAACATATATAAGTTGGTTTCTAAGTTTTCCTAGGCCTTTAATCCAAAAGTGGCCGAAACATATGAGCTTGGTTTTGTTTTTCATATGGCCTAAAAGCATGGAAACCCTACACAATTTTTCATGGCATCATAACAAGGAACAACATGAGTAAACTTAGTTAAAAAAATCTACACATCCTAGCCTTAAAACTTGGTGTGGCCGAAAGTTTTATATAACCAAAATTCTATGTAACAAGCAACCATAAAATCATCAACTAGTTTCATATTGTTTAATCAAGAAGTCATGAGCCTCCTAGCCTTGGTTTTAACTTTCCTAGACATTCAAATCTCATCATAACCGAACCTTCATAGGCATGGAATAAAATTCATAACTAACATACAATCATGTCATAACATTTAGCTTCATATCTTGTCTTAGGAAAAATCTTAACATGCTTAGTCTTAGTTTTAAAACTCTTCAAGGCCTTTACTTCTTATATGGCCGAATATTCATGAGCATGGAAATGGAGTTTCAAACAACATACAAGTAAGAGAAAAGGTTAACAACATCATTATCATAGGGTACATAACAAAAGAATAAGGAAGCATGCTTAGTTTGAGTCTTAACTTACCTAGTCTTCTTGTTCATGCTTGGCCGAGAGTCTAAGGCTTATGGATCTAGTTTTTCATTATTTATTCTAGCATGGAAAACTTAGATTAACCTCTTACATAAAAGACATGTCACAAGAAAAATAGTAAGCATATCTAATTACAACTTTCTTAGACTCTTCTTCTTATTTTTGGCCGAATTTTCTCAAAGCAAGTCCTAGGTTTTTTAAGCGATCTATCTCCATGGAAAAACCGTATAAACTATTGTACCACAGGTGAGGGGAAGCTTACCTAGTGTTCACTTGTTCATCTTTAAAGAATTGGTACCCTCGGTGACGAGGAAGAAGGGAGCTTCTTCTTCTAGCACTCCTCTTGATTTTTATCTTGCTTGGAAGGGTACACCTTGAAGGCTCCTTCTTGTAGTTTAGTTTTCTCTTAGAGAGAAACCTAAACTTGGCTTGTGGAGATGAGGGAGGAGGCTTCTAGTCTCGGCAAGGGTGAGGGAGAAGGAAAAAAAATGAAATCCTTTAGTTCCGTTCCTTTTTATGCTAAGTGGGTGGAAGTTACAAAGGTGAACTTTGCTTCCTCTCCTCCTTAATACATGCATGTATTTTTCTAATGAGAATATGTCTTCATCCCTTCCCCTTAACTCTTCTCTTCATTATCCCCTTAAACCCCATGAAAATAGAGAAGAAAAAGGGAGAAAGACAACTTGTCTTTTGTTACTCCTTTTCTTAACCAAGAGGTAAACAAGAGGAAGAAAGCTACTTGATTTTCTCTTGTTTCCTCACTAAATTTTTATCTTTACTTTTAACTACAATTCACATCATTTCCCATTCACATATTATTCATTATCCTAGTGGTTATCATACATAGTTTTATTTCTATCCTTTGTGAGAGGTTCAAGGTTCAAACATTCACCTCTTCTTTTTATTTCTTCTTTTGATTCTTTTTACCTCTATGTTCTAAAGCAACTAACCCCCATATACTTATCTTATAATTTTGTCGGTGTTACAGTACCCCATACCTCATAGAAAGTTCGTCCTCGAACTTAAAATAGCTCCTGATACTTTTGTTTCATGTCATCCTCTCGTTCCCACGTGGTTTCTTCGTATTGTTGATTTTGCCATAGGACTTTTACTAAGGGTACTTCTTTGTTCCTTAGTCTTTTGACATCCCGATCCAATATTTGAATTGGTCGGCTCTCGTAGGTTAAGTCCTCTTGCACTTGTACCATCTGTGGTTCGATTACTTGGCCCGTGTTCGGAATACATTTCTTCAGCATCGAAACGTGGAATACGTTATGAATGGCTGACATCTCTTGAGGCAGCTCTATTTCATATGCTACCTTACCGATTCTTTTCAGAACCTGGTATGGTCCCACATAGCGCGGGCTTAGTTTTCCCTTCTTACCGAACCTCATCACTCCCTTCATAGGGGCTACTTTGAGGAATACTGAGTCTCCGACACTGAATTCCAATGGCCTTCGTCGCTTATCCGCATAATTCTTCTGTCGACTTTGAGCAGTCTCTATTCTTTGACGGATATTCTGTATGACACGGGTGGTGTTATCGATAAGCTCCATTTGAAATCCCATCTCTTTCTTTTCTCCGCCTTCATACCAACATATAGGTGATCTACATTTCCTACCATACAAAGCCTCATGGGGTGTCATCCCAATAGTAGCCTGGTAGCTATTGTTATAAGCAAATTCTGCTAAGCATAAATATCGGCACCAGCTTCCTTTGAAGTCCAAGGCACAAGCCCGTAGCATGTCTTCTAGCACTTGGTTCACCCTCTCTGTCTGTCCGTCGGTTTGAGGGTGGAAGGCAGTATTGAATAATAGCTTTGTACCAAGAGCCCTCTGAACACATTCCCAAAAATGCGAAACAAAACGACCATCTCTGTCAGAGATGATGGTTTTAGGGACCCCATGTAGTCTAATAATTTCCTTGACATATAATTGAGCCAGCTGCTCAATTGAATGAGTCATCTTAATTGCCAGAAAGTGGGCGGATTTAGTTAGTCTATCCACGATTACCCATATAGCGTCATAGCCGTTTGTTGTCTTGGGTAATCCTGAAATAAAGTCCATAGAGATATCCTCCCATTTCCATTCCGAAATTTGGACAGGCTGCAGTAATCCTCCAGGCCTCTGGTGTTCTGCTTTAACCCTCTGACAGGTCAGGCAGGCACTGATGTACTGAGCCACATCCCTCTTCATGCCGGACCACCAGAATTTCTTTTTCAAATCTTGGTACATTTTGGTGGATCCCGGATGCATTGCATAAGGCGTTGAATGAGCTTCTTCTAATATCTTCCTTCGCAACTCAGGGTCCTCGGGAATACATAATCGATCTCTGAGGTATAATATTCCGCTGTCCGCAGTACGAAATCCATCATTCTTTCCCTCTAAGATCTCTTGTTTAATCCTTTGGAGGCTTTGGTCACTGGTTTGCTTCTCTAATATATTGTCGAATAGGGTGGGTGCGATGGTCAAGGTGGAGAGTTGCTCGGACATAGTCTCGACCCCATGACACGAAATGTTTCTCGGTTTCCCGATAGACTCGACCACTGGTCTGCCTTCAGTATTCAATAAAACTTTAGTATGTTGGCTAGAGATAAACGGCTGACCTGTAACAACGGTAGAGGCGTTCGCCGCATCTTCACTAGTAATCGTAAAAACCCTGGCATTCGTCATCGCTGGCGGGGCTTCCAACCTCCCTTGGCTGATCGAAGTCCCTTCTATAGCCGTTTGCATCTGGTGTAGCTGTGAAGGCGCACCCCTGCTCTGGTTGTTCTGCTGGAATGGTGTCTGCATCTGAGTAGGACAGTCTCTGGTCAAATGTCCTTCCTGTCCACAATTATAGCACTTTCTTGTACCTTTGTGACACAATCCAGAATGCAGCTTCCCACAAATAGAACACTGGGGATATCTCGGTTGCTTATTTACTGACCCACTTTTTGCATTGTCCCACTGCTTTCTTTTTCTGGTAGAAATTCCTTTCCAGCCTGTTTTGGTATTCTGGGGTTTCTGTCCCTCGACTCGTGTCTGACCTTTATTCTCCTTCATTGCTTTCTGATAGTGCTCCGTAATCAGTGCACTGCTGACTAATTCCTCTATAGTCTGCGGTATATTAACTCCGCCGGCCACGTTCAGTGCTATCTCGGGTCGAAGCATCTTCAGCATTAGTCTGACCCTTTCTCTCTCTATACGCACTAATTCAGGACAAAGTCATGCTAGACGGTTGAAGCGCTTTACTGCTTCGTTCACTGATAAGTCACCTTGCCGGAACTCGGTAAACTCGTCGTAATGCCGGTTCGTCACTTGCGTATGAAAGAATTCTTCGAAGAACTCTGTCTCGAATTCCGTCCAATTCATCAGATTAATTTGCCTCTTCGCTTTAACTCTTTCCCACCACATTCTCGCATCTCCGGAGAAGCAGAAAGATACACATTTGATCTTCTCTGATTCAGGCCAGTCCAAAAGTTCCACGGTGCTTTCCACTGTCTTGAACCAGGCCTGGGCATCCCACGGCTCGCAAGTACCCGAGAAGTTCTCCGGTTTCAGCCTCAACCACTGTATCAAGTAAGTCTCTTGTAGAACCACTGGGGCAGGGGCTACCGGTGGTACTGGTGCAACTATTGGTACGACGGGCACTGCGTTCTGAACTACTGGTGGGGTGGTAGGGGTTCCTTGTTGACCCATCAAGGTCGTGATCAACTGTTGTTGTTCCGTGATCTGACGTTGAAGGTCGGTGACTACCTGAGTCAGATCTGGTGGAGTGATTGCCTCGTCTGCTCGGGTAGTACGTCTCCTAGCCATGTTTATCTTCATTAAACAATAACAAATTATCGTTATCCCTATTTGTCGTCATAAGATTATTACTATTCCTATCCTACCATCATGCATATCTATCCTAACTCAAAGTATAATTAAACATGCAGAATATTAGAGTATTAACAAAAATTAATTTAAACTAAATCAAAGAATAAGTAAACATGCAGAATATTAAAGCATCAAAAATTAAATTAGCTAAATCAAGAATAAGTAAACATGCATAATATCAAAGCATCAAAAATTAAATTAACTAAATCAAGAATAAGTAATCATGCAGAATATTAAAGCATCAAAAATTAAATTAGCTAAATCAAGAATAAATAAACATGCAGAATATTAAAGCATAAAAAAAAAATTTACATTAAGCATATAAAATCTTACTTGGAGCGGCAGGATGGAGGCTTGACATGTGTGTAGTGGAATGGCTAACCTGGCTCTGATACCAAACTGTAACGCCCCACCCCTCCTGCTAAGGCGACGGGGGTTACCTTGTCACACATAAATACTTAACACAGCGAAAGTCTTACTTAGAGAATTTAAAAACCTTTTCTTACTTAAAAATCACAATAGACATAAAAGATCCACATAGCATACCTATCATAAATTTTGGGCCTTAATACCCAAACACATACTTAAGGTCATGGAGTCATAAAGTAAAAACATCAACAAGGCAAATTTCTTATTAAACAAAAGCAGGTCATTTCTTTTAGCCAGTCCACTACCGCACATATCCTTCTAGCCCCTCCTGCTGCTCCCCTAGTACATCCATTCCTTGCCTTTATCTGTGGTACAAGAAAGTAAGCTGTGAGCACTCATGGCTCAGTAAGTTCCTTTCCTACTCACAAAAACCGACAAGCATATTAAAATCACAAGTCATATGCATAAAGGCAATTGTATCATGTCAAGAGCATATCATGACATATCTTAACATAACATAAAGTATCATGGCATAACATAACATGATCATCAAACGTATCCGGTCATAGCATAACATCATCATAACTAGCATGGCATAATCATAAAGTATAAGCATGGTAAATCCCTAAACATATACCATGCAACATATGCAACATGTCTTTTGAAAACTTATACAATATATACTTAAACATAATCTCAACATGATTAGGGCCCCGGCTTGTACCACATACATAAATACGCGCGTCCTATGTAGGTCCAAGGTAGCAAGTCTTGAACCCTACAAGGCATACATACTAGGCCCGTTTCTTAGTCCATCGACCTAGGGGCACTTAGGAGCTCATCCCTAACGAGGCTCGTTTCTTAGTCCATCGACCCCGGGGCGCTTATGGAGCTCACCCTTGGTACAAGCCATACATAAAGTAAAGTAGCATGACTTACATATCATAGTTCTTATCATTTCATGCATATCATATTTCTTAACATATCATAAAACATGCATATTTGGGCACACAGCACATGCATGAATCATAACATACATCATGAACATATTACTTATCATAAACCATGCATATTTGGACACACAGCACATGCATGAATCATAGGCTTGCATAACGAACGTATCATTTTATCATGTCATAAAGTAAGCATGTTTGAGCACATAGCACATACATGGGTCATAAGCATACATGAAAGAACATAACACATATCATAAAAAGACATAACCATTCATGGAATCATTTAATATCATCTCTTCATAGCATGTGAGGTATATCTAGTCAATAAACCCATATGGCCGAAAGTCATGAAAGGTCCACATGATCTCTAGACCACATACAAACATAAAAACCTCATGGTATCTTCACATACTAACATAAGAAAGGTCATAAGCATGTTAACCTAAATTTTAAGCCCTCCTAGGTTTCCAATTATTTCATGGCCGAAACCTTTCATGAAGAGAAATCAAGTTCTAAGCAACCAGCAAACATGTAAACCCTAAACTCATATCATATCATATTTCATAGGGAACTACTTAAGCATATTTAGTTTGGGTTCTAATTAAGTTTCTTAAGCTCCTAATCTTATCATGGCCGAACCCTAGCTTGTCTCATTCTAGGTTACAAGTAGCATGGAAGTGTTGAACCTTAAGCCAACATGTTATACATTTTCATGAGGAACAACATAAGCATGCTTGTTTAAAATTTCAAACTTCCTAGACCCCTTAACTCAAGGTGGCCGAAACCTATAACTCATGGAACTAGGTTTTTAATGGCATAAGAGCATGGTAACCACACTACATTTCATAGTACTTATCACAAGAAACATCATGAACATATGTAAGTTGGTTTCAAAATTTCTCTAGGCCTTACTCTAGTCTTGGCCGAAACCTATCAAGTATGAACTAAATTTCTAGTGGCATAAAAGCATGGAAAACACAACTACCTTTCATAGTACTTACCACAAGAAACATCATGAACATATATAAGTTGGTTTCTAAGTTTTCCTAGGCCTTTAATCCAAAAGTGGCCGAAACATATGAGCTTGGTTTTGTTTTTCATATGGCCTAAAAGCATGGAAACCCTACACAATTTTTCATGGCATCATAACAAGGAACAACATGAGTAAACTTAGTTAAAAAAAATCTACACATCCTAGCCTTAAAACTTGGTGTGGCCGAAAGTTTTATATAACCAAAATTCTATGTAACAAGCAACCATAAAATCATCAACTAGTTTCATATTGTTTAATCAAGAAGTCATGAGCCTCCTAGCCTTGGTTTTAACTTTCCTAGACATTCAAATCTCATCATAACCGAACCTTCATAGGCATGGAATAAGATTCATAACTAACATAAAATCATGTCATAACATTTAGCTTCATATCTTGTCTTAGGAAAAATCTTAACATGCTTAGTCTTAGTTTTAAAACTCTTCAAGGCCTTTACTTATTATATGGCCGAATATTCATGAGCATGGAAATGGAGTTTCAAACAACATACAAGTAAGAGAAAAGGTTAACAACATCATTATCATAGGGTACATAACAAAAGAATAAGGAAACATGCTTAGTTTGAGTCTTAACTTACCTAGTCTTCTTGTTCATGCTTGGCCGAGAGTCTAAGGATTATGGATCTAGTTTTTCATTATTTATTCTAGCATGGAAAACTTAGATTAACCTCTTACATAAAAGACATGTCACAAGAAAAATAGTAAGCATATCTAATTACAACTTTCTTAGACTCTTCTTCTTGTTTTTGGCCTAATTTTCTCAAAGCAAGTCCTAGGTTTTTTAAGCGACCTATCTCCATGGAAAAACCGTATAAACTATTGTACCACAGGTGAGGGGAAGCTTACCTAGTGTTCACTTGTTCATCTTTAAAGAATTGGTACCCTTGGTGAAGAGGAAGAAGGGAGCTTCTTCTTCTAGCACTCCTCTTGATTTTTATCTTGCTTGGAAGGGTACACCTTGAAGGCTCTCTGTAACTACCCAACTCCTGGGTACTAAGCTGTGAGCCGGATCGCTACATTAACTACTGAAACTACTGTGCTGTACTGTGCGGAAACTGAATAAAATAAAATTTTACTAAACTATTGTAGTAATTGCCTCTGTTAACTCTGTGAGAGTGAGATTTCATATCCAACTGCCTTCTAGATATTCATAGCTATACTGAGGAGGTGAAACTGGAGCTTTGGATCGGTCCGTGGAACGATCCACTGTCACCCACGCGAACACTGGCTGGATCGGTCTGCCGACCGATCCAGCTGCACACTGATCGGTCGGTGAGACCGATCAGTGACTGCTGAATTCATCCCGAACTCTCTGTTCGCGGAGGGATCGATCGGCTGACCGATCCTGGGAGATACAATAAGCTACTGTATCCATCTGGATCGGTCGGCTGACCGATCTAGGAGAAGGAAAAGCACTGGATCGGTCTGCTGACCGATCCAGGTTCTGATAGTCTGATACGAAATCAGAATTTTTGATTTCCAGCACTGATTCGTGCCAAAAATCGCATACAAAAGTTCTAGATACATGAAAAACACTCTTGCATGTAAATACTAACATTCTAAACATGATAAACTAAACAAGACATAGTTTACTAAGCTGTAACACCTAGTAACACGACTAAGTCATAAAACTAGGCATATTAAGTACTAAAACTGAAATAAAAGCGTATAGATCCCAAGGATCTTTATTCCAAACCCCTTGCACACACACATCATCGTAGCATCGCCCTCCAGCCTCCGCTAATCCACTTTTCTTTTACCGGTATCTGCAGTATGAGAAAAGTAGCATCTGTAAGCTAAGAAGCTTAGTAAGAAACCATCTACCTCACAAAAAAATGCAACGATGCGATTATGTTTTTAAAACATGCTGTTTGAAAACTGAACTGAGCATGGCAACATGGCATGGCATATAAAAGCATAAACTGGAACTGAAACATGTATAGCATATAAATTGAACATGCTTTAAACTGAACATGGCATACTTATAAACTGAGTATGAAACTGAACTAGTCATGCATATATCTAAATCTGTACATGAATTCAAATCATGTAAACTGAACCTGAACTGAACTGAAAGCTAAATTAGTATTCTCATCACTAGTTTCAAATTTGAAAACTGTACATATAATAGATGAAAATACTAAACATGCTGTTGGGGCCCTGGCAACTGTACTTACTGTGCGCGCATCCCTACGAGACCCGGGATTGCAAGTTCCGAATCCAGCAGGGTTACTAGGTTATCTGAACCTAGGGACGACTGTGGGAGTCCAGCCCATGGATATCTGATCCAAGTACAGAGCCAACTGAATAAAAGTAAAATACTGAATACTGTTTTATTTTACTTTGCTGTTCTAGGTTATCTGAACCTAGAGGCTACTGTGGGAGCCCACCCAATGGATATCTGATCCATATAGTTGTAATAACTGATAATAACCTGAGTAAAATGTTTCTAATACATTTTACATGCTGTTAGGACGCCTACTGGTGCATCCTTCTGAACTGGGCATTCTACCGAATGCTTGGTGTGCACTAAAAGCACACCCTAAAATTGAAAACTGTAAAACTACTGAACTAACGCCAAAACTAACAAGCGAGAGCAATTATACTGCAGGTGAGGGGTTTTTTACCTCAATCGCAAGGTTTTCTTACAATTCCTTTCGCTAGAAATTCCGGTGAAGACAAATTTCTCGACGATTCGCTCGTGTCCACGTGCTCTACTCGCGGAGGGAACTTCCTTGTGTTGAAATTGTTGCCGGATGGTAACCTTGGGACCCTAGGAAGAAAACCCTAGCCTTTCCTTGATGTGGCGTCGAGAGAAGGAGGAAGAAAAGGAGGGGGCGGCGTGAATGGTCTCGGTGAAGAGGGATTTGCCGAACCAAAATAAAATAACCCAACTCCATCTTAAGTTTATTATTTATATTAAGTGATTTAATGAACCCAACTCTAACATAAATATATTTGGTTCTCCTTTCTTTCAGCACGGCCCTGCTGGATTCACCGGTTACTAAACTTATCCGTAAACCATAGGTCTCAGGTTCGATTCCCGCCTAAGTTATTTTACGGTTCCAATTATTTTTGCCACTTCCGCTACTCGGAAAATTCCGGAAAAATATCTAAAAATTCCACAAAAATCATAGAATGATTCTAAAATAAATTCGGGAATTTTTTCGGGCTTTACAATCCCCCATACCTTATAAAAAGTTCGTCCCCGAACTTAAAACAATTCTGGGTACTTCTGTCTCATGCTGGCCAATGTCTCCCAAGTCGCCTCTGCTGCTGTGTGATTTTGCCAACTGACTTTGACTAATGGCACTTCCTTGTTCCGTAATTTCTTTACTGCTCGGTCTATTATCTGAATAGGCCGACTGTCATAGCTGAGATCATCACGGACCTGTACCAACTGGGGCTCAATCACCTGGGTGGCGTCTGGAATATGCTTCTTTAGCATGGAGACATGAAATACGTTGTGGACGGCTGACATCTCCTGAGGTAGCTCTAGCTCATATGCTACCTTGCCCACTCTCTTCGTGATAAGGTATGGTTCCACATATCTGGGAGCTAGCTTGCCCTTCTTCCCAAAACGCATGACTCCCTTCATGGGAGCTACTCTGAGGAAAACTGTATCCCCAACTGAAAACTCTAGGGGTCTGCGTCGTGTATCAGCATAGCTCTTCTGACGGCTCTGTGCTGTCTCTATCCTTTAGCGAATCTGCTGTATGGCTGCTGTGGTATCTGCTACTAGATCTGTCTGAAGCTCTAGTTCCTTCTGTTCACCACTCTCATACCAGCAGATTGGTGATCTGCACCTCCGCCCATAGAGTGCCTCATAAGGTGCCATGCCGATAGTGGCCTGATAACTGTTGTTGTATGCAAATTCTGCTAGACTCAGATATTTGCACCAACTTCCCTTGAAATCTAGGGCACAAGCCCGGAGCATATCTTCGAGTACCTGATTTACTCGCTCCGTCTGACCATCTGTCTGAGGATGAAAGGCTGTGCTGAATTTTAACTGGGTGCCCATAGCTGACTGTACACACTTCCAGAAGTGTGATGTAAATCTGCTGTCTCTGTCTGATATAATGGTTCGTGGGACTCCATGCAGCCTGACAATCTCCTTGAGATACAACTGAGCTAGCTGCTCCATGGAATAGGATATTCTGATAGCTAAGAAGTGGGCCGATTTAGTCAACCTGTCGACTATTACCCAGATGGCATCAAAACCATTCGTGGTTCTGGGTAATCCCACTATGAAGTCCATAGAGATATCCTCCCACTTCCATTCTGGAATCTGAATCAGCTGCAGAACCCCTCCTGGTCGCTGATGTTCTGCCTTAACCCTCTGATAGGTTAGGCAGATGCTGACGTATCTGGCGATATCTCGCTTCATCCCAGGCCACCAAAATCGTTTCTTTAGATCCTGATACATTTTGGTGGAACCAGGATGCATCGCATAGGGAGTCCTGTGAGCCTCGTCTAGAATCTGTTTTCGTAGTTCCTCCTGATCTGGAACACAAAGTCTGTCACCACAGTACACTACCCCACTGGCGGACACTCTGAACTCTCCACTTTCTGATTCTGCTAACCCTTGCTTGATTTTCTGGATTTCAGGATCCTGCTCCTGAGCTGTCTGGATATCATCAAGCAAGGTAGATGCTAAGGACATAGTGGAAAGCTGCCCGACTATAAGCTCGAGACTAAAATTTGTAATCTCCTTCCTTAGGGGTGGTGACATAGCTGCTAAAGATAATAAGGTAGCGTTGGACTTCCTGCTGAGTGCGTCTGCTACCTTATTAGCTTTCCCTGGATGGTAGAGGATATCTATGTCATAATCCTTGACCAGCTCTAACCATCTGCGCTGTCGCATATTCAGATCCTTTTGAGTAAAGAAATACTTCAGACTTTGATGATCTATATACACTCTGCACTGAGCTCCGTACAAATAATGTCTCCAAATCTTGAGAGCGAACACCACTGCTGCAAGCTCAAGGTCGTGAGTAGGATAGTTCCTCTCATAATCCTTGAGTTGTCTGGAGGCATAGGCGATCACCTTGCCCTGCTGCATCAGTACTGCTCCTAATCCCAATTTAGAGGCGTCACTGTAGATGTCGAAGCTGTCTGTGTTTTCTGGTATAGCTAAAATAGGAGCACTGGTCAATCTCCGTTTTAGTTCGCTGAAGCTGTTCTCGCAGTCCTCTGTCCACTGAAATTTCTTGTTCTTCCTGGTGAGAGCTGTCAGTGGGGAGGCTATCCTGGAGAAGTCCTCTACGAATTTCCTGTAGTAGCCTGCTAATCCCAGAAAGCTTCTGATTTCACTGGCGTTCCTGGGTCTCTTCCAGTTACTTACTGCTACCATAACACCATCCTTGGAGATGATGTGACCTAGAAAGGCTACTTGGTCTAGCCAAAATTCACATTTCGTGAATTTGGCGTACAGCTGGTTCTGCTGAAGGATCTGCAAAACTGTCTTCAGATGCTCTGCATGGTCCTCCTGAGTGCCTGAATAGATAAGAATGTCATCGATGAACACGATGACAAACTTGTCTAAGTATTCTCTGAATACTCTGTTCATGAGGTCCATGAAAGTAGCTGGAGCATTTGTCACGCCGAAAGGCATGACTACGAACTCATAATGTCCGTATCTGGTCCTGAAAGCTGTTTTAGGTATATCACCTTTCTTGACTCTAACCTGGTGATATCCTGATCTGAGGTCAATTTTTTAGAACACTATGGCTCCCTTTAGCTGATCAAACAGGTCATCTATCTTGGGGAGAGGGTACCTGTTTTTAATTGTGACCTGGTTCAAGGCACAGTAGTCTATGCATAGGCGCATGCTTCCATCCTTCTTCTTCACGAACAACACAGGTGCTCCCCATGGTGAGTGACTAGGGCATATGAAACCCTTGTCTAGAAGCTCCTGTAATTGCTCCTGAAGTTCCTTCAGTTCAGCTGGAGCCATGCGGTACGGTGCCTTGGAAATTGGATTTGTGCCGGGAATGAGCTCTATCTCAAATTCAATCTCCCTGTCTGGTGCTAAGCCTGGTAGCTCTTCCGGGAAGACTGCTGGGTAGTCACAAACGACTCGAACTTCTGATAGTTGTTGGTTCTTGTCCTGGCTGGTGTTGACTATATTTGCTAAAAATCCCATGCATCCTGAATCCAATAGCTGCTGTGCTTTCAATGCTGAGAGAAACTTCCTGGCTTTTCTCTTTGGTTTTCCTATGAACTCAAACTGTACTCCTGCTTCAGGTATATGACCTTCTGTTTACGGCACTCTATAGAAGCGCCGTATCTGATCAGAAAATCCATTCCAAAGATGACATCGTAGTCAGTCATTTCTAGCACTATCAGATCACCAAAAAGTTCCCTGTCTGCTATAATGACTGGCACTGCTCTGAGCCAGTGCATAGATGCCATAATGTCTCCTGAGGGTAGTGTTGTCAGAAGCTAACTATTGAGTACCTCTGGAGGTGTTGCTAATTTCTCGGCAAATGCCCTGGATACATAAGAGTGGGTTGCCCCAATATCAAATAAGACAGTTGCATTATGCTATAAAATACTTATCTGACCTGTGACAACTGTCGAGGCATTTGCTACGTCCTCTCTGGTCAGTGAGAAAATCCTGGCATTCGTGATAGCTGTGGGGGCTTCTAATCTGCCCTGACTGATCTGTGGACCATCTAAGGCAGCATACATCTGGTGTAGCTGCGCTGGCTGAGCTCCATACTGTATCGGCTGAGGCTGAGGAAGACTGTTCTTGTTCGGGCACTGCTTAGCCATGTGCCCTTCCTGTCCACATTCAAAACAACCTCGCGTACCCTTGCGGCAAACTCCTGGATGATGTTTCCCACAAGTAGCACACTTGGGATGTCTGGAATGTTTTCCAGCTGGTCCTCCTTTTGGGTCACTGCTTGCCTTGCGTTTCCCCTTCCAGTTGGAGCTATGTCCCTGTTGTTTCTGCTGAGTACCTGAGCCAGCTTGTCCCTTGGGCTCTGTGGAAACCTGCTTCTGCTGGGTGATGCTGTGCTGATAGTGCTCGGTGATCAGAGCACTACTCACTAGCTCCTCTGTGGTTTGTGGCCTATGAACGCCACCAGCCACATTCATTGCGATCTCTGGTCTGAGCATCTTCAGCATCAACCGTACTCGTTCCTTCTCTGTGCTGACTAGTTCTGGACACAGCCGAACCAACCTGTTGAATTTCTTCACGGCTTCCTGAATTGATAGGTTGCCCTGACGAAATTCTGTAAACTCGTCATAGTGTCGGTTCGTGACTTGCATGTGAAAGAATTCCTCGAAGAATTCTTTCTCGAAGTTAGCCCATGTCATCTAGTTTACTGGCCACTTCGATTTAATCCGCTCCCACCACATGCGTGCGTCTCCTGTTAAACAGAAGGAGGCACACTTCACCTTTTCGTGCTCTGGCCAGTCTAGAAGCTCCATCGTGCTTTCCAGTGTTTTAAACCATGCTTGAGCATTCCATGGTTCGCTGGTGCCTGAGAAGTTCTCGGGCTTAATTCTCTGCCACTGGATAAGGTAAGCTTCTCTCTTAGCCCCTGCTACTGGGGCTACTGGGACTGGTACTGCAGGCTGAGCTGGTACAACCTCTGTGATTACTGGAGTCGTGAGGTTCGGTACTGGAGTGACTGGGGGAGTAGTCTGCTGGTTAGCCTTTAAGGAGGCTATCACCTGCTGCTGTAGCTGAGCCACTAGTGCTGTAAGGTCTGGGGGAGGCACTGAACTGCCTGCCTCATGCTGGGGCTCAGCCGCTGATGCTTTCTTAGCTGGACGTCCTCGTACCATTTTCTAAATAGCAGAGAACACATATATATAACTAGGCTATCATGTTATAGTTAACTACTGGTAACATGTTAAATACTATCACTGTAAACATGAATTAATTAACTACCAACATGAGAGCAAACATGAAAGCACATATAACTGATATGAAAGCTGAAAACAAAACTGGGTGAGAGATGTTCTTACTTAGAAGCTGTAGGCACAATGCTGATGTGTATGTAGGAAGTATGGAACACTGCTCTGATACCACTCTGTAACGACCCAACTCCTGGGTACTAAGCTGTGAGCCGGATCGCTACATTAACTACTGAAACTACTGTGCTGTACTGTGCGGAAACTGGGTAAAATAAAATTTTACTAAACTATTGTAGTTGCCTCTGTTAACTCTGTGAGAGTGAGATTTCATATCCAACTGCCTTCTAGATATTCATAGCTATACTGAGGAGGTGAAACTGGAGCTTTGGATCGGTCCGTGGAACGATCCACTGGCACCCACGCGAACACTAGCTGGATCGGTCTGCCGACCGATCCAGCTGCTCACTGATCGGTCGGTGAGACCGATCAGTGGCTCACTGATCGGTCGGCCGACCGATCAGTGACTGCTGAATTCGTCCCGAACTCTCTGTTCGCGGAGGGATCGATCGGCTGACCGATCCTGGGAGATACAGTAAGCTACTGTATCCATCTGGATCGGTCGGCTGACCGATCCAAGAGAAGGAAAAGCACTGGATCGGTCTGCTGACCAATCCAAGTTCTGATAGTCTGATACGAAATCAGAATTTCTGATTTCCAGCACTGATTCGTGCCAAAAATCGCATACAAAAGTTCTAGATATATGAAAAACACTCTAGCATGTAAATACTAACATTCTAAACATGATAAACTAAACAAGACATAGTTTACTAAGCTGTAACACCTAGTAACAAGACTAAGTCATAAAACTAGGCATGTTAAGTACTAAAACTGAAATAAAAGCGTATAGATCCCAAGGATCTTTATTCCAAACCCCTTGCACACACACATCATCGTAGCATCGCCCTCCAGCCTTCGCTAATCCACTTTTCTTTTACCGGTATCTGCAGTATGAGAAAAGTAGCATCTGTAAGCTAAGAAGCTTAGTAAGAAATCATCTACCTCACAAAAACATGCAACGATGCGATTATGTTTTTAAAACATGCTGTTTGAAAACTGAACTGAGCATGGCAACATGGCATGACATATAAAAGCATAAACTGGAACTGAAACATGTATAGCATATAAATTGAACATGCTTTAAACTGAACATGGCATACTTATAAACTGAGTATGAAACTGAACTAGTCATGCATATATCTAAATCTGTACATGAACTCAAATCATGTAAACTGAACCTGAACTGAACTGAAAGCTAAATTAGTGTTCTCATCACTAGTTTCAAATTTGAAAACTATACATATAATAGATGAAAATACTAAACATGCTGTTGGGGCCCTGGCAACTGTACTTACTGTGCGCGCATCCCTACGAGACCCGGGATTGCAAGTTCCGAATCCAGCAGGGTTACTAGGTTATCTGAACCTAGGGGATTAGGGATATTTAAAGAAAGTACAAAGAATAAAAGTAAAATTGAATTACCTTACTATTTTAGTTCTAGGTTATCTGAACCTAGAGGCTACTGTGGGAGCCCACCCAATGGATATCTGATCCATATAGTTGTAATAATTGATAATAACCTGAGTAAAATGTTTCTAATACATTTTACATGCTGTTAGGACGCCTACTGGTGCATCCTTCTGAACTGGGCATTCTACCGAATGCTTGGTGTGCACTAAAAGCACACCCTAAAATTGAAAACTGTAAAACTACTGAACTAACGCCAAAACTAACAAGCGAGAGCAATTATACTGCAGGTGAGGGGTTTCTTACCTCAATCGCAAGGTTTTCTTACAATTCCTTTCGCTAGAAATTCCGGTGAAGACAAATTTCTCGACGATTCGCTCGTGTCCACGTGCTCTACTCGCGGAGGGAACTTCCTTGTGTTGAAATTGTTGCCGGATGGTAACCTTGGGACCCTAGGAAGAAAGCCCTAGCCTTTCCTTGATGTGGCGCCGAGAGAAGGAGAAAGAAAAGGAGGGGGCGGCGTGAATGGTCTCGGTGAAGAGGGATTTGTCGAACCAAAATAAAATAACCCAACTCCATCTTAAGTTTATTATTTATATTAAGTGGTTTAATGAACCCAACTCTAATATAAATATATTTGGTTCTCCTTTCTTTCAGCACGGCCTTGCTGGGTTCACCGGTTACTAAACTTATCCGTAAACCATAGGTCTCGGGTTCGATTCCCGCCTAAGCTATTTTACGGTTCCAATTATTTTTGCCACTTCCGCTACTCGGAAAATTCCGGAAAAATATCTAAAAATTCCACAAAAATCATAGAATGATTCTAAAATAAATTCGGGAATTTTTTCGGGCTTTACACTCTCCTTCTTGTAATTTAGTTTTCTCTTAGAGAGAAACCTAAACTTGGCTTGTGGAGATGAGGGAGGAGGCTTCTAGTCTCGGCAAGGGTGAGGGAGAAGGAAAAAAAAATGAAATCCTTTAGTTCCTTTCCTTTTTATGCTAAGTGGGTGGAAGTTACAAAGGTGAACTTTGCTTCCTCTCCTCCTTAATACATGCATGTATTTTTCTAATGAGAATATGTCTTCATCCCTTCCCCTTAACTCTTCTCTTCATTATCCCCTTAAACCCCACGAAAATAGAGAAGAAAAAGGGAGAAAGACAACTTGTCTTTTGTTACTCCTTTTCTTAACCAAGAGGTAAACAAGAGGAAGAAGGCTACTTGATTTTCTCTTGTTTCCTCACTAAATTTTTATCTTTACTTTTAACTACAATTCACATCATTTCCCATTCACATATTATTCATTATCCTAGTGGTTATCATACATAGTTTTATTTCTATCCTTTGTGAGAGGTTCAAGGTTCAAACCTTCACCTCTTCTTTTTATTTCTTCTTTTGATTCTTTTTACCTCTATGTTCTAAAGCAACTAACCCCCATATACTTATCTTATAATTTTGTGGGTGTTACATTTTATGTTCCTTGATTGATAGCTAATTTGATTTTTGTTGGACAACTCATTGATCACAATTGTTTAGTTCAGTTTTTCTTTCATAGTTGTGATGTGCAGGACCTTCAAATAGGGCAAATGATTTTAAAGGGGCATAAACATGGGTGTTTAATTTGTTTCATCTTGATCTCAATCAGAAAAAGATTCCTCCATTTTGTTTTATGATCACTTCATCATCTTCCACCTCACATGAGAAAAATACTTGGGACCTTTGGCATCGTTGGTCGGGTCCCCACATGTTAGTCGATTTGAATCTATGTTCAAATCGACGCTTCTTCTAGATATGTTGATTGTTAAGAAAAATGCCTTTAAACATTGTCGAACTTGTGTTCTTGGTAAATTTGCTAAATTACCTTTTGATCTTATTCATTGTGATTTGTGAGGACTTTAACCTATTTTATCTAGACTTGGGTACAACAATTTTGTTCTACTTATTGATCATTTTACTTGTTTTACTTAGGTGTATTTCTTGCGTGCTAAATCTGAACTAGGGGATATTGTCCAAAATTTTGTGACTATGATAGAAAGATAATTTGGAAAAATAATCAAATTATTTTGTTCAAATCCAGTAGAGAGTTTTGTGCCTCAAAACTTATTCATTTCTTTAGTAAAAAAGGTATTTTAACTCAACAATCATGTCCTAAAACTCCCGAATAAAATGGGATAGTAGAATAGAAAAACCATCATGTTGTTGAAATTGCTCGAACTCTTTTGCTTGAGTTTTCTATTCCATATTAATTTTGGGTAGAAGCGATTCATACAGATGTTCATCTTATTAATAGGCAATCTACTCCTATACTTGGTAATTAATCTCCATTCTCTATTCTTTTTCATAAATCACCAAATTACAAGCATCTTTGTGTTTTTGGTTATACCCGCTTTGTGTTGCTCCCACCCCATGAACAACATAAACTTTATGCAAAGGCTACTAAATGTGTTTTGATCGGTTATAGTGATAAACAAAAAGCTTATATTTATTATGATCCTCAACATCATCGCATTCAGGTATCTCATAATGTCATTTTTTTTTTGAAAATTTGTATTTTTATCTTTCCTTCTTAAACACATCAACTCCACATTCTTCCATTTCTATGTTATATAACTTTTTGGATCCTTCAAATTCTAGTTTGTCTAATGATGTTTCCATCATGCCTGATATGCCACTTCCTGATCATGCACTTGAAGGTTCTCCCACTGATGTTCCAAGCGATGCCCCACCACTTATCTTGCCTCCTTTGAAGAGATCCACTCTTGTCAATCTTTGTAAGCCACCTAATTATTTAACTCTTTTTATAAATCTAAGTTCTATTGTGATCCCTTCAACCTATAAATAGGCAATGGAACAAGCAAGCTGGAAAAGGGCAATAGATGAGGAAATAGAGGCATTGACTATGAACCATACTTGGGATTTAGTCCCATGACCTTCTAATACTTCTATCTGAAAGTACACCGTGTTAATTTTGAAGTGATCAATCAGGCCAAGTTAGGCTCTGTGTCTCTTGCATCTGAGTGTGCAGGGACTTAGGAACACAAGAAGTCGAGCGGAAGATGCGGTAGACGAGAAGGATTACATAGGAATCGAGTCAACGGGTTCGATGCATCCGAGAGATCAGAAGTTGTGGAAGAGAACACGAGTTGATCAAGAAGAACGTACGTGGTGCTTCCGAGGGATGAGAAGTTAGAGCAAAAGACTGCTCGAGGAGAGAAGGTCAAAGTTGGGTTTGAGTGAGCTCAACTCTGGATGGCAAGAAAATCACTCAAACGACCAGAGCGGAAGACTGAACAAAGTCAACCTGAGTTGACTTATCCGGGCACCTGGACCTCATTCAAGCTCCCAGACCAGTTTGGTGTCGAAGAGGCGCCCATTGCTATGGATCATCGCTAGTCCACATCATCAGCAGTCTGGGTGCCCGGAGTGAGTCTAGGCATCCGAGAGTGGATAAATGCTTATCCCTTTACCATTACGAAGCAAATAGAGGTGACTAGCTGGGGTGCCCAGATCAGGTCTGGGCATCCAGATCATGTCATATCATCAAATGGTCACTTCGACCAGTGAACCTATAAAAGGAGGTCTGGTGCTCAACATTTAAAATAACACTTTCTGTACTTTGATTTTCTGTTCTATTTTCAAGTTTTGTGCTTTCAACGTCTTGTACAAGGCTTCTCCGTCTCTGACTTGTATCAAAGAAGGAGTCTACTAGTTGAGCTTCATTTGTCTTGGATTAGAAACCTCTTTGATTACAAACCAAGTAAAACTTTTCTATCTTGTACTCTCTTTTATGCTATTTAGTTTTGTTTGTTAAAGTGTTTGCCTTATCTAAGTTGAAAGTTTCGAGAAAGGGCATTTTTGTCATTTCAAGCAATTCACTCGCCTCTTGCCAGCTATACAGGAACCAACAAGTGGTATTAGGGTGAAAACTCTTTAGAATGACTATCTGTCGACTGAAGCACACAAGAAATGGCCAGACTAGCATCTACCCGCCTAAGTTCGAGGGGGAATTCGCGACATGGAAAAAAATGATGGAGGTATTCTTCAAAATAGATTTTGATTTATTATTAATTATGAAATATGATTTTGTAGCACCTAAAGAGAAGCAAGGAGCCGATAAAGAAGAATATCTATGCACAAAGAAAGAGCAAGCTGATTTCGTGGCAAATGGTAAGGTAGAATTCTATCTGCTGAGCGTTTTACCACCACAAGAAGTCAACTGGATTAGAACCTATGAGTCAGCCAAAGAGCTCTAGTAGAATTTCTTGGAGCTGCATGAAGGGATCTCAGAGGTGAAACTTGCAAGATAACACCTGCTCCGGAACAAAATCAACAACCTCCAAATGGAAGAAGGTGAAACAGTCGCTCACCTGCACTCAAGGATCAAGGAGTTGATCACTAGACTCACGAACCTTGGTGAAATGTAACAAGCTGAGATTCATTAAGGTATGCTTTAAATACATTTCTGAGAACACTTGAGTGGACATCCATAGTCGACTCATTTTACATCTTTAAGGACCTCGAGGTGAGTACACTAGAAAATCTATTTTCTACTTTTGAACTTCAAGAATCGAGATGTGCAGGTTTAAAGAACAAAGAAGAAAAGGCACCTCAAAACCTAGTACTGAAAAATAACCAGAAATGTGAATCAAATTCAGACACATCACTTGATGAAAATGAAGCTGTGTTTATGGTAAGAAACTTTGGTAAATTCCTTAAGTCTAACAAGTTTAACAAGTCGCAGGCTAAGAAACTTTCACGAATCAAATGAAAGGTCTGATGCTACAACTACCAAGAAGAAGGGCACATCAAGGACAACTGTCTAAAACTGAAGGATAAGGATAAGAACAAAAGACCAACTCGGATAAAGCATAAAAACCTAAAGGTGACCTAGGACGAATCGTCGTCATCAAAGGCGAAGATTGAAGCCTACGTCAGACTTGCACTAATGGCAAGTTACCAAGAAAAAGATGAAGCAAACTTATCCAAAATGAGTATCGAGAGCATCGATGAAGGGAGAGCTACTTTAGAGGAAAGCGGCAATGAAAGGGGAGCAACGGATAACTAGATCGACAAGATAAGTATGGTATGATCTCTACCTCCTGATAAATTATTCAAATTTGTTAAAATACTTTCTAAAAATTCTTATCAATTAAAAACTAAAAATGAAAGATTAAAAAAGAAAATTTTAGAATTAAAAATAAGTTTAGCAAAATCTTGTTGATTAAAAGATTTTGATAAATTAAAAATAAAAAAAATTAGAGTTATTGAAAAAGAATGATGCATGCTTAAATTTAAGTTCATTTCAAAATTCAAATTTGAGAAATTATGATAGGCTGAATTGGTATTTTAGATACCTAAGGGTTAAATTGTAAAGGTTTCATAAAAATTTATTCCTAGAAAATAACTTATAAATCCAGTATGTAGGAACCTATATTGGGTTCTAAAATCATGTATAATTTAAATTCATTTTAAATTTAATTGATTTACTATATTGAAATTGCTTTACTTAGAAAAATATTTTTTTAATACAAACTTACTATTATTATTTTTTGTTCAAAATTTTTTAAGCGGTAATACAACAAATTCTCTGTTAAAATAAATAATTTCAAAATTTTATAATTGTTAATTAATTTTTATAAATTTTTTTGTCAAAATATTAATTTTTAATATTAAAAATTTTCAAAAAGTAAATCTTTGAAAATTTAATTTTTCTACATATATATTTTATGTTTTATATATTTAAAAAAATTAAAAGATTTTTAGAGCTTAAAATCTATTTTTTATGTATTTTCCTTTGCAAATACATCTTTCTACATAAAATAATTGATTTTCTCTAATATCGATGTTATTTTCTTGTGAAAACTTTATCTCAACATTGGATAATTATGTTTAACAATGAAAAAAATTTCTGAATTTTTCAAAAAATAAAAAAAATAAAATTATTTCTTCTAAAACTAGTTTTTAAATAGTGAAGTTTTAGATTTTTGAAAAATAATTCGCACAATTTTTCTAAGTGTTAGTCACTATTTGTGTAACCCGTAGAATTTTTTGTTAAATTTTTACCCCTATTTTTAATGTGATCAAAGGTGGAAAATAAATAGATTAAGTCTACGAGGAGGATTCAACTTATCAATTTATTTGCATTACATTTAAATTTTGCATATTTATTAATTACTATTTATTTATTACATTTAATTTAGCATAGTTATTTCTCTTTACGGTCTTGGTTTAAACTCAAACTTAACTTGGGTTGATCACATCAAAAAAAGGGAGATTGTAGCATCTCGGGTTAGTTTTGATGTGATCAACCAAGTCAAGTTAGGCTCTGCGAATTTGATGTCTTGCGTCTAAGTGTGCAGGGGCTTAGGAACATAAGAAGTCGAGTGGAAGATGCTACAGATGAGAAATATTGTATTGGAATCAAGTCAGCGAGCTTGGCGCATCCTACGGACTAGAAGTTGAGGAAGAGTGCACCGATGGAGCGAGAAGGACGCGCGTGACACTTCTAAGGGATGAGAAGCCGGAGCGGAAGATTGCTCAAGGAGAGAAAGTCAAAGTTGGGTTTGGGTGAGCTTGACTCTGGATAGCCAGAAAATCACCCAAGCGATTGGAGCGAAAGACCGAACAAAGTCAACCCAAGTTGACTTATCCAGGCGCTCGGACCAGTTTGGTGTTGAAGAGGTATCTGTTGTTGTGGATCATCATTGGGTCCACATCAACAGCGGTCCGAGCACCCAGAGCGGGTCCGGGCACCCAAGAGTGGATAAATACTTATCGCTTTACCATGTAAAGCAAATCAAGGCGGCCAGCAAATGGTCACTTCAGCTAATGAGCCAATAAAAAGAGGCCTGGTACTCGATATTTAAAACAACACTTTTTGTACTTTGATTTTCCATTCTGTTTTCAAGTTATGTGTTGTTAACGCCCTGTACAATGCTTATCTGTTTTCGACTTGTGTCGAAAAAGGAGTCTACTAGTTGAGCTTCATTTGTCTTAGATTAGCAATCTCCTTGGTTGCAAACCAAGTAAAACCTTTTTGTCTCATACTCTCTTTTATGCTATTTAGTTTTGTTTGTTAAAGTGTTTGTCTCATCTAAAGTTGAAAGCTTTGAGAAAGGGTATTTTTTTCATTTCAGATAATTCACCCCCCCCTCCCCTCCATTGCTAGCCACACCGGGACCAACACTATCATGGGCAGTAAATGGGTGTACACTATTAAGGTCAAGGCTGATGTTATTCTAGATCACTACAAAACTCGTTTGGTAGCTCAAGGCTACAAGTAAGAATATGGGATTGATTATAAGGAAAATTTTGTCATAGTTTCCAAGATGACCATAATTCGAACTCTTCTTGCTACTGTATCATGCAAGCAGTGGTTATTTGTATCAATTAGACATAAAGAATGCTTTCCTTCATTGACATTTGAAGGGAACTATTTATATGGAGTGCCCCTTGTTATTCTCCTAGTGATTCTAATGAGATTTGCAAATTTAACAAATCTCTTTACAGACTTAAACAGGCACCACGAGCATGGTTTGAAATTTTCACTCAACTATTTATTCAGTTGGTTTCTAACAAAGTTCAAATGATTACTCTTTGTTTACTCGTCACTCCTATCACAGTATTATAATTCTACTTTTTTATATAGATGATATGGTCATCACAGGTAGTGATCCATAGGGAATTATTCAGTTTAAACAGTTTCTTTATGATTCTCTTCGTATGAAAGATCTTAATACTCTTACTTATTTTTTTGGCTTTAGAAGTGTCTTATTCCTCTCATGGTCTTTTTCTCGCACAACAGAAGTATATTGAGGATTTGATCAAGCTAGCCAATTTGACTTAAAATAATTTTGTTCAACTCCTATGAAACTCAATTTGAAATTAAAACTTGATGATGGTGCACCTATTTCTGATCCTACTTTGTATCGACAATTAGTGGGCAGTCTTGCTTATTTGACCATCACACATCCTAATATATCTTTTTTTATTTAGGTTGTCAGTCAATTTGTTTCTCATCCTCGACATTATCACCTCTCAACACTTTATCAGATCATTCTCTATCTCAAAGGCACTTATGATTGTGGACTTTTTTCCCCTTCAAACACACCTCTCACTCTACAAGCATTTTATAATGCTAATTATGCAGGATGTATTGATACTTGTCAGTCTACGACAGGTTGGTGTGTTTTTCTAGGTGCCTCACTAATGCATCTATTTTATATAGGTATTTTTGATATATTTTGATGTATCTTTTGACCTCCTTTGCATGTAAATATTTCATTATTTCATCTCTTTATGCTTTATATTAATAATTCCTATGTTGGGATATTGCTCTTGTGCATTTCTTGTGTTAGGGCATGGAATGGAGAAAAAAATGAAGATTGAAGACCAAGTTAGGAGTTTCCAGCACTGAACACAGCCACCCGTGCCCAACGGCATGACTGTGCTCAGCTTCTAACACAGAACATGAGCGGTTGTGCCCAGTGACATGACCCATGTTCAATTCAGCTTCTAATCTAGAGTGCCCATGCCCAGTGGCACGGGTCATGTTTGGTCGCGATATGAAGCAATAGCACCCCCGTGCCACCGAGCACGGCCCATGTCGGGCTTCCATTCGAACTATTTTAAGGAGATCCCTCTATTTAGATTGGGGATCCAATCTAGACACCATTTGAGGGTTCCAAGGAGGCTTGAGGAGGAGATCCAAGGACCATCCACACCATCTAGGTGAAGGAGGAAGAACAAGAACATCTAGGAAGAGGATTCTTCGATCAAGCCTATGCCTCTTCTCTCATTTCTCCAATTCTTTGAATTTCTAATAGGATTTCTGAATTATGATCATGATTTGGGATTATAATCCCACATTTATAGGGTAAACTTTGGATTCTAGGATTAGGGAGTAGCTTTGTGCAGTGTAAACACTATATCTTTTGATCTAAACATGTTTGAATCTTCTTGTTCAATGATATATGATTTGTGGTCTAGATCTACTATATTAAAACAATCTTGATGCCAAGAGCACAAGATTCATATCCCATGAGGGATTCAGAGATGAACTGAAAGGAAAATCTGATCCTCTGACTCAAAAAATTATGGAGAGTCGGCAACAAAAGTATATTAGTATGCCACGAGAAGCCTTAGATTATTATAGAGTTTAATGGATTAATCTTAATTCATCATTGCATAACAAGAGAACTATCATTTAAGGGTCATGGGGTCTCATGACAGGGCCCTACTTAGGTTACGATCCTTAATTTGGTCCACTCCAAAAGTAGTCGATAATTGAAATTAGTACATCAGTGTAGTTTTAAAAGTTTGCACTGGTTACATAAGATAGTCTACCTACACAAATCAACATTGAGGATAGGAATTCAAACGTAGATCAAGTGTTTACTTGTATAGATGTGAAACTGAAATCCTAGAATCACTCTTTCTCTAACTAATAGCATCACTTTCTGTCTTGCTACTATTTTTCTACTGCATTGCTACTATTTCAGTGGATCCCCTTTGATTAGACCATTATTTCCTTTATTATCTTTTTGAGCTATCTACCTTTTCTCTCTCTATTCACTTTTCACTTTAGCTATTGATTTCTGTGTCTGTGACACATTACATCTCTAATTAGGTCTAAATAATTAAATTTGTTCAGTAAGCTGGTATTCAATCACCAATCCCTATAGATTCGATCTTTATTATTTGACGATCTGACCTTGCACTTGTGATTTACTCACATCACTCACCCATTTCATGGAAATGTAAGAAGTAAGAAATGACATCTAAATCTTCTGTCGAGGCTGAGTATCGATCTATGTCTCTGTATTTCTGAAATTGTATGGCTTCGATGGCTTCTCCTTGATTTTGATGTCACTTGTGTTAATTATTTTCCTCTTTTTAAAGATAATACAAGTGACATTAGCATTGCCACTAATCCTGTTCATCATGAGTGAACCAAATACATTGAGGTTGATTGCCATTACATTTGAGAATTAGTTCATGATAAAGTTCTTCAGTTCATGTCTCATCTCATGATCAAGTTGCTGACATGTTAACTAAACCCTTGTCCTTTGCATGCAATGAATACCTTTTATGAAAATTGATGCTAGTTGATAACAATCATCAATTTGAGGGGGATGTCAAACAGAGAAAATGTTGAATGGAAAAGATCTTGCCAAGAATCAAGGAAGACAATGTCAAATGGAGAAGATCTTGCCAACGATAAAGGAAGACAATGTCACCTAATATTTTTTGGGATTATGGATGTATATTTCCTTATTTATTAATCCTTATTTTACTATTGTAGATGATGTTTGTATTGATAAAAATGTATATTTGTTAATGAAGAATTGTGTCAAAATTATCACTCCATAGCATGGATCCAAATACTATAGTAAGGAGACATACACTAGGACCAAATTGGCGTGAAGTACGAATACAAGTTATCCTAGAACCAAAAGAGAGTTTTGTTAAACTATATGACCATTTATAGAAGTTTGAGAATACACTTAGAGAAATGATAGCGTAGCTTTATGATCTAGTATAATTTTAACCTTTCATTAAAATATTATTAATTTTTTATATTTATTATATAATTATAATTTTAAATAAATATGAAATGTATATGCAGCTAACAATAAACGAAGATTACTATTAAGTGAATATGAAATGATACTTTACATTTTCTCATTTGGTATGATATGCAATATTTATCATTATTTCTATTAAATTTGTGTCTACATTGTTTTATTTCACTAATACAAATATATCCATTATATTTGTAAGTGATAGGTACCTGGATTTTTGTGAAGCAATATGATGGTTGAAGATGGTCTCTCTAGTTGAGTTTTTATTTTATAAGACTTTATTAGTTCTAAAACTTAATATTTTGAGTATCGTATGTAGTTATTTTTACATGTAAAGAACTCATCATTAGTTTTTATTTTTAACTTTGACTCAAATATTTGTTGGATGAATTTAGATTATCTATTTGTACTTTAAATTATATTTTATAAAATTTTCTATTCTAAATGATGGATGAATTGTGATGATGTATAAATATTGAATTCATATTATATATTCTAAATAATTATCAGTGATTATTTTAAATGTATTTATAAATTATTATAATCACATTTAATAATGTCAATATAGATTAGTTAAGGTGATATTTTAAAATAATCTTATAAATTATCTTCACTAACACGTTTTCATTGACCATTAAAAAAAATATAAATGCCATAATATATGAGTTTTGGTGGCATTTATCTTTGGTCCTATCATGTGATAACATGACATATATAAATGTCCTTAAAAAAACTTTTTCTAACATTTTAGAGTGTCAATATATCTTTAAATTGAAAAACTTTTGACATTAGCATTAATATTATATAATGACATTATAAAATGTCAAGAATGTGAGGAGGGTCTAAAACGATATCATTTATAAAATATTTTTCGAAGATGTTAGTGTTAGCATAAATATACTATAAGTGCATTACTGTGTCATAATAAACTATCATTCTTGTAGAGTCTTTCTTTTACCTTGTTGTTCTTAGAATAATAAGTTTTGAGACTAACTTGGATAAGGAGGTATAAATAATGGGTGCTACTTATTATTGCAACTTTATATAAAATTATTTAAAATAATTAATATTTAAAAATTGTTTTATATATATCATTCTAATTATAAAGAATGTATGAATGTTTATTTTAATTAGTTTTATGGTATAGAGCAATTTATTCAAAAATCCTTTTTTTTTCTTTTAGCTTGTTGTTATTAGGATAATGAGTTTTGAGGGTCTGTCCTCATCTAGCACATCCAAACTAGTTAATTAAGGATCCTGATCAAACTTAATGTAATTAAGGTTTGCCTTGGAGATCATGATCAAACTTAATGTTTGTTGTCATTAGTAATCTCTTTAAAAAATTCCATTCTAATTTTTTTAGTTAGTTCCTTTGTATAATTTTTCTAGTGTAAATAGTTATCTTTCTTAGTTTGTTTAGCTCTAAAAAGACCGCTAATTCTCATATGATACTCATTTTAAATTTATTCTCTAGTAAAGTTTTGAATTCATTTAAAACCTTTGTATTTGTTGAACCAAAAATTACGTCATTGACATATACTTGAGTAACGAAGATGTCGTTATCATAGACTTTTATAAATAGTATCGAGTCAATTTGGCCACTTCTGAAGTCTTTAGGAACTAGATATTCTTTGGCATGAAGTGTTAGAGTGTATACTAAAAGTCTAGCTTTTGTAAACATTTATTTTTGAAATAAAAAAATCACATTGGTCAAATGTCTACATTTATTTGTTAAGTGTAGTTGTTCAATTAATTTATATTATAGATAACATGGTGTGTGGTGTTACACACAGAAGATCATGTTATCAGTTCTTTATAAATTATAAATAATTGCTCACGACTAAGATGGAAAGGAACAAACCGTTGGAATAGTCGTAGTGTAATTAGATATTAGTTTATCTTGACTAATAAATTACACTAATACACTCTAAGTATATTGAGTATGACCATTTACCTTAAATTCTTTTTATACTGACTTAATAAAAGAACTAGACCTTAATTATTATGGAAGTGTGTGCTCTTAATCCTAATATAATAACAAGCATATATATTTAGTATTTATTTCTTTGACTTATCAAAGGGTGAGATTTAGCTCGATAAATCAATAGGCCCGATAAGTTGGGAAATGATATTACTTATAGTGTGTGTTGTTGATTATAGAAGGAAACTGTGTCCTAGTAATCTAGGTTGAGAATGTCCCCAAGAGGAGTTCATAAGGATTGTCATGTTAAACCCTGCAGGTGGACTTAATCCGACATGACAATAAGATTGAATGGTACTACTCTTGGACTAAGACATTAATTAAAATGAGTTGTCAGTAACTCAATTAATTAGTGGACATTCGATATCTTAAACACAGGGAGACTAACACACTCATGATAAGAAGGAGCCCATAATGTAATTTGGGATTGGTGTGGTAGTGCAATAATAACCCTCTAGTGGAATGAGTTATTATTGATGAACTTGAGTTGTGTGTTCGGGGCGAACACGGGATACTCAAGCTCGTCGGAAGGCCAAAACTAATTTCTCCTCTAGGTCCCTGTCGTAGCCTCATTAAAGCCTCAAGTTCATCCATATAAAAGCCCATCTTGGTGTCCAAGAAGGGGGTCAGCCCAAGGCTTGGTGACCAAGCCAAGGGCCAGCCACTATCTCCTTAAAGAGGGTCGACCCTTTGCTTGGTGCCCAAGCAATGAGGGACCGACCACCATAATCTAAACTAGGAGGGGTGTTTTAAATTTTTAAAATCTTTTCTTTGTAGAAAACTACAAGTTTTAAAAGAGAGATTTTAAAATTATAAAACTTTACTTATTTGAATTAGGTCACATGTTTTAAAAGAAAGTTTAAAAGTTTTAAAACTTTCCTTTTTTTAACCATCCTCATGGTTTTTAGAAAAAAAGGAAGAGAAGTTTTAAATTTGAAACTTTCTATTTTTGTAACCATGTTAAAAAAAGAAATTTTAGAAGAGAAGTTTTAAATTTTAAAACTTGGTTTTAATTTTTAAAACTTTCCTTTTTTAACATCCACTTTAGGAAAATAAAAGAGAGTTTGTAAAATTTTATAAGAGTTTTCCTTCTTTGCTTATAAAATTTTTACAAGAATTATTTTCTTCCTTTTAAGGGGTCGGCCACCCTTACTTGGTGCCCAAGCAAGGGGTCAGCCAAACAATGATTGAATTAATCAAGAGAAAGGAAAAGGAAAAATAAAAGGGGAAAAGGAAAAACAAAAGGAAGATTTTAATTTTTGTAAAAAGTCTTTCCTTATTTGCCTTGGGTAAGTAATATAAAAGAAGGGGAGGGGAGGCCTCATGGATTATCAATTCTTATTCTCTTGTTGGAGCTCTTCATTGTGGTCGACCCCTCTCTTCTTTCTTTTCCCCTTGCTCTCTTTTATTCCTTTGTACTGGTGGTGGCCGAATACTAGAGAAGGAGAATGAGCTTTGGGTGGTGTTCATCTTGGAGGATCGTCGCCCACACGACATCCAAGAGGAAGCGAGGAATACGGCAGAAGATCTCGAGGTTATTAGCATACAAAGAAGAGGTATAACTAGTAATTATTTTCCGCATCATACTAGTTCTTCTTTGTTAGAATTCCAAACACAAGAGGCATATGATTCTAGAATTTCATATTTGTTTTGAAGTTGTGTTTTCTTTGTTTTTCGAATTTGTGATTCGATTATTCTTTTCAGTTAAACCTAATGTTATTTTAGGGAATTAAATATTAAATTTCTATTAAAGGCTTTGCCAAGGCAGTGGTGGATGATCTCATACCCAAGAAGGCCTAGTGTCTCGCCATGTTTGACCTGGGAGCCGATTTTAGAAATAAATATTTAATTAACTTTATAACATAGGTAGTTTTGGATCAATAGTGTTAAGTTTCGCTTGCGATCCAAATCTAAACCATCAAGAACAGATAAGTTAAATTTGGAATCAATAATGTTAAGTTCCGTTTGTGATTCCTAATTTAATTTCTAAAGAACACAATAGGTTGTTTAGGAAAGGTTCGATACTTGTATAAAATTTTTGTACAGTGGAACCGGTACGATCTTCCTAGGACCAACCAACAATTGGTATCAGAGCTAGGGTTTACCTCTGTGTGTTTGGTTTTCAAATTAATTATGCACATGTCATACATAATTTAGGCAAGATAATGGTAGGATATGCTAACTCTTTGGTTGTAGGCTCCAACTATTATGGCTTATAGATATTGTGTGTGATTGGACCCTTGGACATGTCAAGGGCATTATTGTTGTGTGTGCATGATTGTATGTAACTAATACAGCAGGAGCTGTATTAGCCCTAGGATTTTAGAATTTTATTTTCAATCTAGATTACATGTACATTCCTTCGTGGAATATAGGATCGATATATGTAAAATTCTATTTTTCTCGCGGATCGTATCTTTGCGAGGCATGGTGCTATTGGAGGACCAGAAGCGCAGCAGAATAAGAAGCAAGATAGATGCGACAACTAAACCCGATGGTGGTGGCTAAAGATGGCAGCAGCTAGGGTTGGAGCACACGGAGGATAGTGATGGAAAAGGTCATAATAGTTAGAAAATTAATTTCCAAATTTATTGCTTTTATTTACTGTGATGTGTGTGTATGCATGTGATGTATTCTTGCATAGGTTAAAATTCCTCACCTTAAATAACTAAGTGGGAGAGGGATTTTTAAATAAATTCCATGGTCTCCATTACTGGTTTGTAAGTGATGCAAACAAACTTGCGTGTTGGCTCTAAGTGTCTTCCTCCATATCGGATGAGTTTATTTGTAGATCGCTAGATCAAACTTCCATTTTGGATGACTATAGGAAATTAATCAAGAGTGTGTGATCTTCCCCATCGGAATGGGCACAATCTTATTAATGGACTACGTGTCAAGTAATGGTAAACACTTAGGCACGTCTAATAGTATCCTTCCCATCGGAGTCACTGCTATTATTTGTGTGACCGAAGGAAAACCAACTATTAATTTTATTTGTCAAAAAAGTTAGGTTGACAAGAATAAAATTAATGGATAAAACTTCCTCTTACAAATGTTTGATTTTGTATGCGTTCATACTATCGTGGCATACAAAATTCACGGTGATTTGAGGTGTTGGTTAATTTAAATATTATTATTTGAGGAATCAATATTATTCTAAATTTAGAGTATTGACCAAAGTCTATTTTGTGATTCTTAGGATGACTTTCAACCCACTGGCCATTATTCTGACAGAGAATAGACTTACTGGTCCAAATTATATAGATTGGAAAAGAAATCTGGATATTGTCTTAACTACTGAAAGCTATAAGTTTGTATTGTCAGAGGTATGCCCAGATACACCTAATGGTGATTCTACCCCAGAGGAGATTGAGTATCATAAGAAATGGGTAAAAGCCGATGAGATGGCGCGGTGTTACATTTTGGCTTCAATGTCAAATGTATTGCAACATCAGCATCAAGATTTACCAACTGCTTATGATATAATGAACAATCTCAAAGAACTCTTTGGACACCAGAGTCAAACTGCTAGGCAAGAGGCAATGAGAAAGTTAATGACAGCCACCATGTCAGAGGGGACATCCGTAAGGGATCATATCCTCAAAATGATGGCTTATCTGAACGAAATACAAGTCCTTAGAGGTGAAATCGATGGGGAAACCTAGGTTGATATTATTCTCCAAACGCTGCCCAGAAGTTTTGAGCAGTTCCTCCTGAACTATAACATGAACAAAAGGGAGTATACGTTGGCGGAACTTCTGACAGAACTATAGGCAGCAGAAGGTATATTTCGTCATAGTTCTCAGATTCACTATGCTGAAAATGGTTCTACTTCTAAGTGGAAATGCAAGAAGAAGAAGAAACAGGTTGTTTCAGCAAAGAAGGTGAATAAACCTCTAGGAACAAGACCAAAAGCTAGAATGAAAAAGCCGAAGGGCAAGTGCTTCATCTGCAAGCAGTCAGGACATTGGAAGGCGGACTGCCCTCGTAGGAATCAGAACAATAAAGGTATATCTCATTCTCTAGTAGTTGAAACATGTTTAGCGGTGTTATCTACCATCACCTGGTGTGTAGATACGAGAGCCACTGATCATGTCTACAACTCTTTGCAGGGGTTCCAGAAAACCCAACGACTATTTAAAAGAGAGATAACCGTCTACATGGGCAATGCTACTAAGGTGGCGGTTGTTGCAGTGGAAGACGTCTACTTATCTTTTGATAGGAATAGAAGTTTGATTTTAAGAAATTGTCTTTATGTACTCAGTTTTAGAAAGAATTTAATTTTGGTTTCTAAACTGTATTTGGATGAATATTTTGTTTCTTTCAATAACAATGTGGTTATAAAGAGAAATAGGGTTATTATCTGTTCTGGTGCATTGGTTGACAATTTATATACTTTAAATCCAATTTCTCCCTCAAGGCAACAAATGAAAATTAATAACACATCTTCTAACTCTAATAAGAGAAAAGAATCTTCGGAAATGAATCAAACATATCTTTGACATCTAAGGCTTGGTCATATTAACTTAAGTAGGATTCAAAGGCTTATAGCCGATGGACTTTTGGGTTCATTAGAGTTGGAAATTTTCTAACCTGTGAATCTTGCTTAGAAGGTAAAATGACCAATAGACCTTTTAAGGCCAAGGGGTATAGAGCCAAAGATGTGTTAGAACTGGTTCATTCTGAATTGTGTGGTCCTATGTCTATCCAAGCAAGAGGTGGTTTCAAATACTTTGTCTCTTTTATAGACGACTATTCGAGATACGGATACAATTACTTGATGCGCCGCAAGTTTGAGTGCTTTGATAAGTTCAAAGAGTACAAGGCTGATGTAGAAAAACGTCTTGGTAAAAGAAACGTCTTGGCGAATACCTCTTAGGAGAGTTTAGGAATTACTTATCAGAGGTCGGAATTCAATCCCAGTTGTCCGCACCTGGTACACCCCAACAGAATGGTGTGGCAGAACGAAAGAATATGACTCTTATGGAGATGGTTAGATCGATGATGAGTTATTCAGAATTACCAAATTCATTTTGGGGATACGCTCTGGAAACAGCAGCGCACATTCTGAACTTAGTACCTTCTAAATCAGTACCCTCTACTCCCATAGAATTATGGAATGGGTAAAAGCTCAGTCTAAGACATATTCGGATTTGGGGTAGTCCGGCACATGTGCTGAAAGCAGATGCTGATAAGTTAGAATCTCGTACAGAAGTTTGCGTGTTTGTGGGTTATCCTAGAGGAACGAAAGATGGTTATTTTATAGTCCTAAAGACCAGAAGGTCATTGCTAGCACCAATGACCAGTTTTTAGAAGAAGACTATATAATGGACCACAAGCCCAAAAGTAAAATTATTCCAGAAGAAATAAGAGAGGACACGTCTACTTCAGTACCAACATTACAAGATGAAGTGTCACATGTAACAACCCACCCTTCTTACTACAACTCGCTAAGGGCGACCGTTACCTAACTACTACTCTACTTACTAGTGTCACTAACGCTATTATTAGCAATACTTAGATTTATCACGGTTCAGAGGAATTCCTACCGAAAAATTTCGGCAGAATCTCCCCTGTACCGGTGACCAAATCCATAGTACATAAGATATATACGCAGCCACAGACGTCTGGAACATATTTTCCACAACCACACAGTAATAAAAATCACAATAAAAATAAAGAAACTACTCTAGCAATAGCAATGACTACAGCACTCCACAAATAATAAAAGAGACTAGCTAGACATGCGGAAATAAACTCAACTACAATCCCAAATGTAATACAACATTAACAGGGGACTAAAAGAAAGCCTAGACAATTTTGCCAGCTACTTCTGGATCTCTCCACAGTCCAGACATCACACACCTTCATCACCACCACCATCCTGTCGCCTTCCTTTCATATCTTAGCTTTTCCTTTGTCTGCGGTAGGAGGAAAAAAAAACAAAAGATCTATAAGAGAAAACGCTTAGTAAGTACTAATCTATCTCACAAAAACATCGAAGTGCATAAAAAGAATGCAACAATACTAAAACTGAAATGCTAAAGCAAAGCTGCATGTACTCATGGTATACAGAAATAAAACTGAATACTAAACATGCTCACTAACTGACAGGAAAGTAATGAAACAACTACTGTAAGCTTAGAATTAAAGAACTAAACTTTTATTGATTCTAAGCATAAACTTGTTTCATATTCTTATATCTTTACACCAGAAATTAATCTTTTAATTTCTCTTTTACTTTCTTCTTCCTTTCTTTTTCTTTTCTTATGCTAGAAATTAATCTTTTAATTTCTCTTTCACTTTCTTCTTCTTGTTCTTCTTTCTTCTTTCTTTTTCTTTGGGCCCAGGCTTAGTACCAACTCATGCGCGTTCCCTAATAGGTTGGGATTGCGAGCTACCAATCCTAAAAGAGCAGACCTCGGTCTACCAGGGCCAAGACCTCGGAAATGATCACCTGGATTTGTTTAACGACAAGCTCTTGGATGTCGGGTACTAGCCTCTTACTTTAATTTACTTGTTATCTCTTTTTAATTAGACCTTGGTCTTTTTCTTTACTCATACTTCTCATAATCCTTTATTAGAGCTTATTAGAATCCTTTAGATATATATCCAACAAGTATAGGATTACAACTAACCAAGCATGCTATATAAAAATAACACAAAGGAAAAAACAAATCTGAACTCCCTAAGCCTGTTATAAAATAGAGCAAAGGAAAGCAAATCTGGACTTACTAATCATGCTATAAAATAAAGCAAAAGAAAGCAACTTTGAACTTACTAATCATGCTATAAAATAGAGCAAAAGAAAGCTAATTCAAACTTGCTAATCATGCTATAAAATAGAGAAAAAGAAAGCTAATTCAAACTTGCTAATCATGCTATAAAATAGAGCAAAAGAAAGCTGATTCAAACTTGCTAATCATGCTATAAAATAGAGCAAAAGAAAGCTAATTCAAACTTGCTAGTCATGCTATAAAATAAAGCAAAAGAGAGCTAATTTGGACTTTCTACACATGCTGTCAAATAGAGCAAAAGGAAGCTAACTTGGACTTTCTGAACATGCTGTGAAATAGAGCAAAAGATAGCTAACTTGGACTTTCTAAACATGCTGTAAAATAGAGCAAATAAAAGCTACCTATGTTCCACTAATAACATTGAAGGCTATACTCGGGCACATGGAATCGACTAGAAGCTACTGTGTTCAAATAATGGCACTTAAAGGTTGTACACACACAGTAATAACAATTAAAAGCTGCTGTTAAGGAACCACACACTAGAATTTGGCTACTATACTACTGTAAGCTAACATCTAGTACACAGAATCATAGATTATGAAATACTACATCCTTAGCAAAGACCCGGATCATAAAGAAAAATGGCACTGCAGCCCTAATTGATCAAGCTCGGTACAACAAGCCTTAACACAGCAAGGGAAAACAAAAATCCAAAACTAAGGAACAAAGCTCGCTGAATTGAAACCTAATAAATCAAGCTTACTTATTATCAGAATTAAGAAGCCTAACTACTTGCCAAACCCATGGAAACCTATTCCAACCGAAACCCCTTCTTTCTTCTTTGATTCACAGCAGCAAACACAACCAACCGGCTGTACATTTAATCCGAAAGCAAAGAAAGCAAGGAAACTCATGCAAGCTTCGGAAACAAGAAGAACTACTTATCCAAGACTCACCGCAGAAATCATCCAATAGGGAAACTCACGGCAGATTCAAATCAAGGAGAACTTCAATCCGAAAACAAGAAAATGAAACCCTAATTTCGGAGCAACTCCTACCACAGGTGAGTAGTACTTACCGAGCATTCTTGGACTTACAACCGAGAAGAGGAAGGAGAAGGCTCTTAGGGTTTTCGGAAGGCTCGGGTTTGCAGATTTTCTGGCTTCTTCTTGTGCCCGCGAGCTCTTCTATGTCGGGATGACCACCCACGAGTGAGGGCTGGCCGGAAGAAAGCTTCGCCGACACCGGAGACCCAAAACCTAGCATCTTCTTCGTTTCCGCCGAGAGAGACGGCGCTGTCGCGAGGGAGAAGGAGAAGAAAGATTTCGGGAGAAAATGTTAGGTTTTTGGAAAATCCAAAACCTAATTCCCTTTTATATATAAGGGTTTTATTCCAAACTATACTATATCCTTAATTCTTTCTATATAGGGTTAACAGAAATCTCCTAGCTTAGTTGGTCAGGCCGGTTTTGGCTTGGGTCAGTCTGACCCGAGGTCCCGGGTTCAAACCTCGCTTCCAACGCTTTTTGCCTAAACTTCTTTGGTTTTGTAAAAATACTAAACGACCTCCAGAAATTACGCAAAAATACTCTAAAAATTTCTAAAAATCTCTAGAATATTTTAAAAGCATTTTCAAATATCTTTATGGACATTTGAAACTCAGAATAAGGAAAATTGGGTCGTTACAATCCCCCATACCTTATAAAAAGTTCGTCCTCGAATTTAGATTAGCTCTGGATACTTCTGTCTCATACTGTTCTCCCGCTCCCAAGTGATTTCCTCGTGCTTCTGGTTCTGCCAGACGACCTTCACTAGTGGTACTTCTTTGTTTCTCAATCTGTTGACTGCTCTGCCCACTATCTGTGTAGGTCTGCTCTCATAACTAAGATCCTCTTGGATCTGCACTGACTGAGGCTGAATCACTTGGCTCGGGTCATGGAGACACTTCCTTAGCATGGAGACATGAAATACATTGTGTATTGCTGACATGTCTTGTGGTAAGTCCAGCCTGTAAGCTACTTTCCCAATCCTCTCTATGATCAGGTAAGGTCCTACATAGCGAGGACTTAATTTGCCCTTCTTGCCAAATCTCATCACTCCCTTCATAGGGGCGACCTTGAGGAAAACTGAATCTCCTACTTGGAATTCCAATGGCCTACGACGTGTCAAGATAACTCTTCCGCTCTGGCGCCTCACCTCTGATTTTCTGGATCACCGAGTGGTCTCGTCTATCACCTCCGAATACCCACTCTACTTCCATTTCTTTTCTCTCTCCCGCTTCTTGCCAACATATGGGTGATCTGCATTTCGCCATATAGTGCCTCATAAGGTGCCATCTTGATGGTGGCACGATAGCTATTGTTGTAGGCGAATTCAGCCAAGTACAGATACTTGCACCAACTTCCCTTGAAATCCAGCACACAAGCTGAGCATATCTTCTAAAATCTGATTCACTCGCTCTGTCTATCCATCAGTGGATGGAAAGCTGTACCGAACTTGAGTTTGGTGCCTAGTGCATTCGAACGCACTCCCAAAAGTGTGAGGTGAAGCGCCCATCTCTATCGAAACGATAGATTTAGGAACTCCATGAAGTCGACTACCTCTTTAACATATAGCTGGGCCAACTGCTCTATGGAGTGGGACACCTTGATGGCTAGGAAGTGAGCAGACTTGGTCAATCGGTCTACTATTACCCATATCACATCATATCCACTGGTGGTTCTTGGAAGACCTGTTATGAAGTCCATGGAAATGTCTTCCCATTTCCATTCTGGTATTGGAAGAGGCTGAAGAACTCCTCCTGGTCTCTGGTGTTCTGCTTTGACTCTCTGGCATGTCAAGCAGGTACTGACATACTTAGCTACATCTCTTTTGAGTCCTGACCACCAAAACCTCTGTTTCACATCTTGGTACATCTTGGAAGACCCAGGATGCATGGAATATGGTGTACTGTGAGCTTCCTCTAGGATCTTCTTCCTCAGTTCCTCATCATTGGGCACGCAAATGCGACTCCCCTGATAAAGAATTCCGCTATCTGTCACTCTAAACTCTGAGTTGTCTTCTTTCTGTATCCCCTGCTTGATCTTCTGGATGTCCGGATCTTCGCTTTGCTTTCTCTGTATCTCCACAAGCAATGTAGACTCTAAGGTCAATGCAGAGAGCTATCCTTCGATAATTTCAAGCCCAAAATCTGACAACTCCTTCTGCAGTGGCAGGGCTAGTGATGACAAAGACATTAGTGATGCACTAGATTTTCTGCTGAGTGCATCTGCCACTTTGTTAACTTTGCCTGGGTGGTAGAGAATTTCACAGTCGTAATCTTTGACCAACTCCAGCCACCTGCGCTGTCTCATGTTTAAGTCCTTCTGAGTGAAGAAGTACTTAAGACTCTGATGATCTGTGAAGATTCTACACTGAACTCCATACAAATAATGTCGCCAGAGTGTAAGTGCAAAAATCACAGCTGCCAGCTCAAGATCATGAGTAGGGTAGTTCTTCTCATAATCTTTGAGTTGTCTAGAAGCATAAGCTATGATTTTTCCTTCTTGCATGAGTACAGCTCCTAAGCCCATCTTGGAAGCATCACTGTAGTGTCGAAACTCTTGTCGCTCTGTGGAACAGTCAGAATGGGAGCACTGATCAATCTCTTCTTTAGCTCTTGGAAGCTCTGCTCACATTTATCTGACCATTCGAATCTCTTGTTCTTTCTGGTGAGGGTTGTTAGTGGAGAGGCTATCCTGGAAAAGTCCTCCACGAACTTCCTGTAGTACCCAGCTAAACCAAGGAAGCTTCTGATCTCTCTGACGTTCTTGGGTCTACTCCAGTTGTTGACCGCTTCCACTTTGGCTGGATCCACTTGAATACCTTCTTTAGAAATAATGTGACCTAGAAATGCCACCTGATTTAACCAGAACTCGCACTTTGAGAATTTAGCATAAAATTGTTTCTGCTGTAGAGTCTGTAGTACTATTCTCAAATGCGTATCATGCTCCTCTGGGGTCCTTGAATAAACTAGAATGTCGTCGATGAACACAATGACAAATTTGTCAAGGTATTCTCTGAACACTCTGTTCATTAAGTCCATGAAGACCGCAGGTGCATTAGTCACTCCAAAAGGCATGACCATAAACTCGTAGTGTCCATATCTGGTCCTGAACCCCGTTCTAGGTATATCTCTTTCTTTCACCTTCAGCTGATGGTACCCAGAGCGTAGGTCTATCTTTGAGAACACTGTTGCTTCTCTTTACTGATCAAATAAGTCATCGATCCTGGGAAGGGGGTACTTGTCTTTAACTGCTACTTTGCTCAGCGTTCTGAAATCTATGCACATTAGCACGGATCCGTCTTTCTTCTTAACGAACAACTCTGGAGCTCCCCGGGGTGAATGACTAGGGCGAATGAAGCCTTTGTCAAGTAACTCCTGTAGTTGTTCTTGTAACTCCTTCAGCTCTGCTGGAGACATGCGATACGGAGCTTTTGAAATTGGACCGGTTCCAGGAACCAATTCAATCTCAAACCCACTCATTTATTGGGAGGTAGTCCAGGTAGATCTGCTGAGAATACCTCGGGATATTCACAGACCACCCGAACCCCTTCTTCCTTACCTTCTTTCTATTCTTCTGCACTTACTTGACTGGGACTCCGGCTCCCTACTGTCTTGTCTTCTATCTTAGCTGGCTTGAACTCTATAAACTCCTCGTAGTGCTTGTTGGTAATCTGCAGGTGGAAGCACTCTTCATAGAACTCTGACTGAAAATCTGCCCAGCTCATCTGATCGGCTGCTCTCTTGGTCTTTTTCCTCTCCCACCACATACGAGCATCTTCAGACCGGCAGAAAGAGGCGCACTTGACCTTCTCGACTTCTGGCCAGTCAAGAAGCTCCATAGTGCTCTCTAGTGTTTTAAACCAAGCCTGGGCATCCCAGGGCTCAGTCGATGCCTGAGAAGCTTTCTGGTTTCAGCTTCAGCCATTGGATGAGGTATGCTTCTTGTCTTCTAGGTGTTGTGGCAACTTCCAGAGCAACTGATGGGACTTCAGTCACCACTGGGGTCTCCACATTAATGGTTGGGAAAGTGGGAGGAGTTGGCTTCTGATTGGCCATTAGGTTGGCAATCACTTGCTGCTGCTCGCTACTTGTCTCTAAAGTTAGGCAACAACTTCAGAGAGATTGGGCTCAGTTGATCTAAGCTCTTCGTTCTCCTGACCTTGGTTCTCAGTACGAACGGTACGGGGACATCCCTTTTCTTAACATCTAATTATGCAAAGAAAAGGACTTGGTATCCTCTCTCTAACCCTTCTAATCATACATAAATATGAATAAAGAAAAGGGAAACTAAATCTTCTATCTTACTTTAGTACTAAAAAAAACAAGTACTCTATACTGCAGTTAATAATAAGGAAAGCAGAATAAAGAAAGGATTTAAATACTTTCTTACTTGGAGACGGCGAGGATGATGTTGATGTGTGTGTGATGCTGGAGAATGGAACACTGCTCTGATACCAACTGTAACAACCCACCCTTCTTACTACTACTCGCTAAGGGCGACCGTTACCTAACTACTACTCTACTTACTAGTGTCACTAACGCTATTATTAGCAATACTTAGATTTATCACGGTTCAGAGGAATTCCTACCGAAAAATTTCGTCAGAATCTCCCCTGTACCGGTGACCAAATCCATAGTACATAAGATATATACGCAGCCACAGACGGCTGGAACATATTTTCCACAACCACACAGTAATAAAAATCACAATAAAAACAAAGAAACTACTCTAGCAATAGCAATGACTACAGCACTCCACAAATAATAAAAGAGACTAGCTAGACATGCGGAAATAAACTCAACTACAATCCCAAATGTAATACAACATTAACAGGGGACTAAAAGAAAGTCTAGACAATTTTGCCAGCTACTTCTGGATCTCTCCACAGTCCAGACATCACACACCTTCATCACCACCACCATCCTGTCGCCTTCCTTTCATATCTTAGCTTTTCCTTTGTCTGCGGTAGGAGGGAAAAAAAGCAAAAGATCTATAAGCGAAAACGCTTAGTAAGTACTAATCTATCTCACAAAAACATCGAAGTGCATAAAAAGAATGCAACAATACTAAAACTGAAATGCTAAAGCAAAGCTGCATGTACTCATGGTATACAGAAATAAAACTGAATACTAAACATGCTCACTAACTGACAGGAAAGTAATGAAACAACTACTGTAAGCTTAGAATTAAAGAACTAAACTTTTATTGATTCTAAGCATAAACTTGTTTCATATTCTTATATCTTTACACCAGAAATTAATCTTTTAATTTCTCTTTTACTTTCTTCTTCCTTTCTTTTTCTTTTCTTATGCTAGAAATTAATCTTTTAATTTCTCTTTCACTTTCTTCTTCTTGTTCTTCTTTCTTCTTTCTTTTTCTTTGGGCCCAGGCTTAGTACCAACTCATGCGCGTTCCCTAATAGGTTGGGGTTGCGAGCCACCAATCCTAAAAGAGCAGACCTCGGTCTACCAGGGCCAAGACCTCGGAAATGATCACCTGGATTTGTTTAACGACAAGCTCTTGGATGTCGGGTACTAGCCTCTTACTTTAATTTACTTGTTATCTCTTTTTAATTAGACCTTGGTCTTTTTATTTACTCATACTTCTCATAATCCTTTATTAGAGCTTATTAGAATCCTTTAGATATATATCCAACAAGTATAGGATTACAACTAACCAAGCATGCTATATAAAAATAACACAAAGGAAAAACAAATCTGAACTCCCTAAGCCTGTTATAAAATAGAGCAAAGGAAAGCAAATCTGGACTTACTAATCATGCTATAAAATAAAGCAAAAGAAAGCAACTTTGAACTTACTAATCATGCTATAAAATAGAGCAAAAGAAAGCTAATTCAAACTTGCTAATCATGCTATAAAATAGAGCAAAAGAAAGCTGATTCAAACTTGCTAATCATGCTATAAAATAGAGCAAAAGAAAGCTAATTCAAACTTGCTAGTCATGCTATAAAATAAAGCAAAAGAGAGCTAATTTGGACTTTCTACACATGCTGTCAAATAGAGCAAAAGGAAGCTAACTTGGACTTTCTGAACATGCTGTGAAATAGAGCAAAAGATAGCTAACTTGGACTTTCTAAACATGCTGTAAAATAGAGCAAATAAAAGCTACCTATGTTCCACTAATAGCATTGAAGGCTATACTCGGGCACATGGAATCGACTAGAAGCTACTGTGTTCAAATAATGGCACTTAAAGGTTGTACACACACAGTAATAACAATTAAAAGCTGCTGTTAAGGAACCACACACTAGAATTTGGCTACTATACTACTGTAAGCTAACATCTAGTACACAGAATGATAGATTATGAAATACTACATCCTTAGCAAAGACCCGGATCATAAAGAAAAATGGCACTGCAGCCCTAATTGATCAAGCTCGGTACAACAAGCCTTAACACAGCAAGGGAAAACAAAAATCCAAAACTAAGGAACAAAGCTCGCTGAATTGAAACCTAATAAATCAAGCTTACTTATTATCAGAATTAAGAAGCCTAACTACTTGCCAAACCCATGGAAACCTATTCCAACCGAAACCCCTTCTTTCTTCTTTGATTCACAGCAGCAAACACAACCAACCGGCTGTACATTTAATCCGAAAGCAGAGAAAGCAAGGAAACTCATGCAAGCTTCGGAAACAAGAAGAACTACTTATCCAAGACTCACCGCAGAAATCATCCAATAGGGAAACTCACGGCAGATTCAAATCAAGGAGAACTTCAATCTGAAAACAAGAAAACGAAACCCTAATTTCGGAGCAACTCCTACCACAGGTGAGTAGTACTTACCGAGCATTCTTGGACTTACAACCGAGAAGAGGAAGGAGAAGGCTCTTAGGGTTTTCGGAGGACTCGGGTTTGCAGATTTTCTGGCTTCTTCTTGTGCCCGCGAGCTCTTCTATGTCGGGATGACCACCCACGAGTGAGGGCTGGCCGGAAGAAAGCTTCGCCGACACCGGAGACCCAAAACCTAGCATCTTCTTCATTTCCGCCGAGAGAGACGGCGCTGTCGCGAGGGAGAAGGAGAAGAAAGATTTCGGGAGAAAATGTTAGGTTTTTGGAAAATCCAAAACCTAATTCCCTTTTATATATAAGGGTTTTATTCCAAACTATACTATATCCTTAATTCTTTCTATATAGGGTTAACAGAAATCTCCTAGCTTAGTTGGTCAGGCCGGTTTTGGCTTGGGTCAGTCTGACCCGAGGTCCCGGGTTCAAACCTCGCTTGCAACGCTTTTTGCCTAAACTTATTTGGTTTTGTAAAAATACTAAACGACCTCCAGAAATTACGCAAAAATACTCTAAAAATTTCTAAAAATCTCTAGAATATTTTAAAAGCATTTTCAAATATCTTTATGGACATTTGAAACTCAGAATAAGGAAAATTGAGTCGTTACATCACAAGAGACTGCAACACGTGTCACATATGATACACAACCGCAGACAGTGCCTAGTCGAAGTGGGAGGGTTGTGAGGCAACCAGAGAGATTCATATTTTTGGGAGAGTCTTCGGATTTGATTCCAGGTAAACATGAACCTAATCCCCGGACATATGACGAAGCACTCCAAGATATGGATGCAGTATCTTGGTAAAAGGTAATAAATTCTGAAATAGAGTCTATGTATTCTAATAAGGTCTGGGAGCTTGTAGAACCACCAGATAGTGTAAAAGCCGTTGAATGCAAGTGGATCTACAAAAGGAAAAGAGAGACAGATGGGAAGGTAGAAACCTTTAAAGCAAGGCTTGTTGTGAAAGGGTATACTCAGAAAGAGAGAATCGATTATGAGGAGACCTTTTCACCAGTAGCTATGCTTAAGTCTATCCGGATACTCTTATCCATTGCTGCTCATATGGATTATGAGATTTGACAAATGGATGTCAAGACAACTTTCCTTAACGGAAGTCTTGAAGAAAACATCCATATGAAGCAACCAGAGGGATTCATTGAAAAAGGTAAAGAGCATCTAGTGTGCAAGCTGAATCGGTCCATTTATGGACTAAAACAAGCTTCAAGATCTTGGAACATCCGGTTTAACGAGTACTATACGTAGATGATATTTTGTTAATTGGCAACAATGTCAAAGTGTTATCGGACGTAAGGGTATGGTTATCCAAACAATTTGATATGAAGGACTTAGGAGAATGTGCACACATTCTTGGGATCAAAGTCATAAGGGATCGTAAGAAAAAGATGTTGTGCCTATCTGAAGCTTCATATATAGATACAATCCTTGCTCATTTTAGCATACAAAACTCCAAGAAAGGTTTCTTACCTTTTAGGCATGGAGTAGCTTTATCCAATGAGATGTCTCCGAAGACATCAAAAGAGATAGAGGACATGAAGGCAGCTCCTTATGCTTCGGCTGTGGGAAGCCTAATGTATGCAATGCTGTGTACGAGACCTGATATCTATTTTGTCGTAGGCATGGTTAGCAGATATCAGAGTAACCTTGGACAAGGACATTGGACTGCTGTAAAGTATATATTGAAGTACCTGAGAAGGACTAGAGACTATATGCTAGTTTACCAAGCAAACTATTTGCTCCCTATGGGTTACACGGATTCAAACTTCCAATCAGATAGGGACAATAGTAAGTCTACATCAGGCTATGTGTTTACTCTAGGAGGTGGAGCCATTGCATGGAGGAGTGTTAAGCAAAAATGCGTTTCATACTCAACCATGGAAGCTGAGTATGTGGCAGCCTCTGAGGCAGCCAAAGAAGCTGTATGGCTCAGAAACTTCCTAATGGACTTAGATGTGATTCCTGGTTTGCCCAAAATCATCACAATTTATTGTGATAATAGCGATGCAGTTGCAAACTCGAAGAACCATGAGCCCATAAGGGGGATGGCCCAAGGCTTGGTGACCAAGCTAAGGGTCGACCCAAGCAATGAGGGGCCTGCCACCATAATCTAAATAAGGAGGGGTATTTTGAATTTTTAAAATCTTCTCTTTGTAAAAAAACTACAAGTTTTAAAAGAGAGATTTAAAATTACAAAACTTTCCTTATTTGAATTAGGTCACATGATTTAAAAGAAAGTTTAAAAGTTTTAAAACTTTCCTTTTTTAACCATCCTCATGGTTTTTAGAAAAAAAGGAAGAGGAGTTTTAAATTTGAAACTTTCTATTTTTGTAACCATGTTAAAAAAGGAAAATTTAGAAGAGAAGTTTTAAATTTTAAAACTTAGTTTTAATTTTTAAAATTTTCCTTTTTTAGCATCCACTTTAGGAAATTAAAAGAGAGCTTGTAAAATTTTATAAGAGCTTTCCTTATTTGCTTATAAAATTTTTACAAGAATTATTTTCATCCTTTTAAGGGGCCGGCCACCCTTGCTTGGTGCCCAAGCAAGGGGCCGACCAATCAATGATTGATTCAATCAATGATTGAATTAATCAAGAGAAAGGAAAAGGAAAATAAAAGGGGAAAAAGAAAAACAAGAGGAAGATTTTAATTTTTGTAAAAAGTCTTTCCTTATTTGCCTTGGGCAATTAATATAAAAGAATGGGAGGGGAGACCTCATGGATTATCAATTCTTATTCTCTTGTTAGAGCTCTTCATTGTGGTCAGTCCCTCTCTTCTTTCTTTTCCCCTTGCTCTCTTTTGTTCCTTGGTTGTGGTGGTGGCCGAATACTAGAGAAGGAGGAGGAGCTTTGGGTGATGTTCATCTTGGAGGATCGTCACCCACACGACGTCCAAGAGGAGGCGAGGAATACGACAGAAGATCTCGATGTTATTAGCATACAAAGAAGAGGTATAACTAGTAATTATTTTTCGCATCATACTAGTTCTTCTTTGTTAGAATTCCAAACACAAGAGGCATATGATTCTAGAATTTCATATTTGTTTCGAAGTTATGTTTTTTTGTTTTTCGAATTTGTGATTCGATTGTTCTTTTCGGTTAAACCTAATGTTATTTTAGGGAATTAAATATTGAATTTCTATTAAAGGCTTTGTCAAGGCAGTGGTGGATGATCTCATACCCAAGAAGGCCTAGTGCCTCGCCATGTTTGACCTGGGAGCTGATTTTAGAAATAAATATTTAATTAACTTTATAATATAGGTGGTTTTGGATCAATAGTGTTAAGTTCCGCTTGCGATCCAAATCTAAACCATCAAGAACAGATAAGTTAAATTTGGAATCAATAATGTTAAGTTCCGTTTGCGATTCCTAATTTAATTTCTAAAGAACACAATAGGTTGTTTAGGAAAGGTTTGACACTTGTAAAAAAATTTTGTATAGTGGAACCGGTACGATCTTCCTAGGACCAACTAACACGAAGTACTTGTTTTAGACCATAGAATGGCTTTTCAAATTTGAATACATGATTTGAGCAAACTATATTTTTAAATTTGGGTGATGTTTCAATATAGTCTTCCTCTTTTATAAATTCATTTTAAAAGACTGACTAATATCCATTTAGTAAAATGTCAAACTTTATGAGCAACATATGCCAATAACATTTTAATTTAGTCAAGTTTCCTTATAGAAGCATAGATTTAATCATAAGCTAATCATTCAAACTGAGTAAACCCACGTGCAACAAATCATGCTTTCTTCTATTTATATTTCCTTGGTCATCTAGTTTATTTATAAAAACTCATTTAGTATCAATAGTTATTTTATCTTTTGATCATGGTACTAAGTCTCACACTTGTTTTTTTTAATTGAGTCAATTCTTCTTGTATTGTTATCAACCAATCAAAGTCAAATAATGCTTCTTATATGATTTTAGGTTCAAAGTGTAAAGATTAATGTCACTTGATTTTCAAAGTTTCAATGAAATGATTTAGTAGAATATACCACCTTTACAAGAAAAAGTCTAACAATTTCGATTGTTAAAAATAAGAAATCATATTATATGCTTTGGGTGTAGGGAGAAAGGGCACTATAAGAGCAAGTGCCCCAAATTAATGAAGAAGAAGGTTTAAATAACACCCAAGGTGAAGGAAAAAAATAAAAAGAGGTTGGAGCCTTGATACGAAATAACAAAGAGCACATTGTGTGATTCTTATGCAATCACAAGGGGCATTATCAAAATCAATGTCCAAAGAGGAGGTCCTGAAACTCAAATCAAGGAGAAGTTTCAAAAAGCAAATCTTAGGTACCATTAGTTAATGTTTCTTTATATCATGATGACAAACATGCTAGAAATAATTTTATGATTTTAGTGCTTATTATCATGAAAATAGAAAGTATAACAATCCTAAGGAAAATTATAAGTCATATCATGCTAGAACAACCTTGCCTAAAGATAGGAACGTAGAAAATAATTTAGGCAAAAACTCTAAGAGAGTTAGATATATGCCTAAAAAGTTAAATGCTTAAGGCAATCATGAAAAATCTAAATTTGAGGGTTTAAGGATTAAAAATAAAGTTTTGAGGTCAAAACATAAAAAATTAGAGAAGACCCTAGAGAAAATAACAAATAATATCAAAGGATCCAAGAAGCAAAACCTAGACTTAGATAGGCAAGAATCATTCAAAGGGACACTACAAGAAAATTCTTATTCAACAATACTCAAAAGATAATGGTTTTATGCCAAAACCATTATTTTTTACTTTTTTACAATGATTTTAACAAAAATCATTGTCGTTGAGCGATTTTTTGGAGGCTATGACAATAATTTTTGACAATCGTTGTCTATATGTGCCTTTTTTGGGATGCAACAATGGTTTTTAAAAAATCATTGTTTATTTATACTTTTTTGAGGGTTATGACAACAATTTTATTAACCATTGTATATTTTGTATTTTTATATAGTAAAAGACAATGGTTTTTTTTTCCTTCATTGTTCTTCCCATTCGCATTTTCCTTTACTGCCTCATTTTCTCCTAGAAATTTTAGCCAAAAGCCATCCATGCCTAAACGCCTTCGTATTTTCCCCCTTTGTGTTTTTTTCCTAAACCCTAAGTGGCTAAACTCCTTCCCAAACCCTAAGTGCCAAAATGCATCTCTGCCCAACCTACAATCTCTTCACCTATCTCTTTATATTTTTCTTACCCTCTTCGCCTACGTTCTGACTCGACACTCTCACAATCCATAGCTACCACTGATATACCTTAGGTATGGCTGTAAAAGATGCTTCTTCTAGCTAGTTTCATGTGACTATTATAAAATTATAAAATCTCTTTATATTTGATCTAGTTGAAGCATATGAATGTAGCAATGTTTATGTGTCAAAATCTCATTTCGAATTTGTTTTTATGAGTTCATTTGTATTCCTGAGATTGCATCATGTTGTTATCTATATTCCTTGAGACATTATTGAAGTTTGTCTAAAAGTATAGAGATTGAACTATTCAAAATCTCGTTCTAATTTTGAATTAGTTCTAATCTCATAATTTTCTTTAAGTGCATAATAGTGATCTACCTAATCGAATGAACTTTGATTTACCTAAAAGTAGAGAGCTATCATGCTTTATTTTATTACTTTTGAAATATTTGTAATCTTCCACTTATTCTCAATCACAAGCAAAGGTATATATGTATCCTAAATAAAGTGGGACAAGTGATATTCAGGCCTACATTTTAGCTGGTTTATCGTCATGCATTTTTTTATGTTATCATTCATTTAGATCTAAATTGGTCTAGTCATATGCTCAAACTTCAAGAATAGGTATTTGGGTGATTCAGTTATGTTTAATGTGTCAGATGACATAAAAGCCATTCCATAAATGGCCTTGATTTATAGTGGTTGGTAATTGATCCAAAATATTGTAGGATTGACAAAACGTACTAGAGGGGGGTGAATAGCGCCTGTGGTTTTTTCATATTTTTGTAAAACAATTGAGAGTACACAGCGGAAATAAGAAAGATAAAAACCAATACTAACAAAAATCTTTTACTTGGTCAAGAGCCTTTGACGATTCCTACTCCAAGGCCTATAATTGTTGATCGCTTTCGTTAGAAAATTCACTAAAGATTTGTCAATTATCAAAACACTGATTATAATAAATGAAATGAAAATAATAAACACATATACCGACAACTTGCAAGGATGTAGACATGAGCATTGTCGTCAGTGGATCATTTCAATGTCGTGAAGAGCTTTTCAGAATAGCACGAAAGTTGTATGAAAAGTTATCTTAAAGGTGTTGGTCAAACCCTCTTTTTATAACTTGTCCCAGGTGCTTGGACCTGTCCCGGGTTCTTGGACCTGTCCAGGGCACCTGGACCTGTCCTGGGTGCCTGGACCTGTCCCGAGTACCCCTATCAAGCTGATATGGTGTGACCTCAGTGAAGCTCTATCCACCAAAGTTTATCCCGATTCAGGCTCCTGGATCACCCCCGAGCGCCTAAACGCATAATGATTAGGACAATCTCAAGACTGTTTGATTCTGACTTTAGATTTCACTGAAATCCTAGGTCGAAGTGACACCTATTGTTCTCTCAATGGGGCATGCGTCTTCACCTACTCCTCTCATGAAAGATTACCTTTTGCCAAATACCTATTTGGACTTTTGCTCAACGTCTGACCTTGACCTCCAAGACTTCCGCTAGACGTCCAATCCTCGACCCGCCTAGACTTCCGCCTAGTATACTCAACCCCTAGGACTTTTGTCGAACGTTCTCGATCTACTAAGTCTTTTGCCCAGCCCACCCTGTTGATCCCTAGCAGCCGACAACAAGGGAGGTGAATTATCCTACATAAAAATAAATAAATATCTTTCTTGATCTTATACCTTGATTAAGACAAACACTTGTACAAAAGAATTAAGAAACTAATTAATTAAAGAGAGAGACATAGAAAGATTTACTTTATTTACAATCAGAAGATTGTTAATCTAATGTAATTAAAGCTCACTAAAAATCTCCTTTACGCGGAGTAGTCTCTTACAACATTGACAGCTCACAAACAAAGTAGTAAAATAAAAAGAGAATCTTTCACAAGTTTTGTTCTGAACTACTGAGATCAGGGATATATTTATAGTCTTGATTCGGGTGCCTAGAAGGACTCCAGGTGCCTGGGCATAGATAAAACTTAATCCATAATGCAACATATCCCATTGCAGTGGGTTTGGATAAACTCTCTAGTCCAGGCACCTGGACTAGCTCGGCCACCCAGACCCTTATAAATCTTATCCGCATCGCCGAGTAGGTTGAGGCACCCCCAGGTTGCCCCGGGGGATCCGGGATCCTAGACCGTGCGGGCGCCCGAACTATAGTCAACTTTGAGTTGACTTCTAGTCCAGGTCTTTGACTCTGACTCTGCTCATTTGGGTAATTTCGGCCATCCAGAATAGGGCTCACCAGAACCTATTTTCTGGCCTTCTTGAGCAATCTTCCACTTCGGCTTCTCGTCCCTCGACAACTTCGCGCGCTCCCTTCTCATCCGCCAGCATATTCTTCTGTAACACCTCGTCACTCGAACACACCGAGCCCGTCGACTCTCTCCAGTGTCGTTCTTCTCGCTAGCTACGTCTTTCACTCAAATTCTTGTACTCCTAAGTTCCTGTACATTTAGATACAAGGTAGCAAACTACAATAGAACCTAACTTGAGTTGGTTGATCACATCAAAACTATCATGGGGTACTTACAATCTCTCCCTTTTTGATCTGAGCAAACCAAGTTAAGTTAGGGTAAAAATAAAAAACAAAAATAGTTTGGTAATAAGTATATAATTTGCAATTAAAAACAATGTGCAAAAATCAAAATGTACCCTCCCCCTAGGCTTAACCTCTCATTATCCCTTCTTGATCATATTAAAAAGAGGGGTATGCTGTGAAAATAATATGAAGTAAATTTAAAACAGGGTGTAAGGGATAAAAATACAATGACTATCATCTAGAAAAATCATGAACTTTACATTTCAAAAATTTAGATTTTTACAATTTATAAACCATTTTTAGAAAAAACAATTTAAAAACTATTTTTAATTGTGGGAAAATTATGAAAATTTATATAATGGTTAAACAACCATATCCAAACTAAAGATAAAATTTTAACAAAAAATTAAAATTAATTTAAGCAGTAATAAATTATTTTCTATATAAAGACATATTTTCTTTAAAAATTACTTAAAAATAATTTTGAACCATGAAAAATTTTGAAAAATTTTCTGAATATGTATTATGGTAAGTTGCTTTGTAAAAAATAAATTTTTTAAAAATAACTTTTCAAGAATTTTTAATATTAAAAGGTAGTATTTAGATAAATAATTCATAGAAAATTCATATCAAAAAATTTCAAAAAAAATTTATTAGATAAGAAAATGATAAGATTTCACAGAAAAAATAAAGTTCACAAAGATAACCCTGAAAAATATTTTTAAAATTGAAAAATATGATTTTTGTTAGAAAATTCATAAAAAATAATATAATGAATAGAAAATTCTGAAAAATTTTATTTAGAAAAGAGATGAAATCATCTTTCTTAGAAAAATTACTATCTACTTAATTTTAAACAGAATTTAAATGAAACAATTTATTTAGAATGTTAGTCAACTTTAAGCAAAATTAAATCAATTTAAAAGTGATATATGCATAAAAATTTAATCTAAGTATGATTTTGGAATCCAAAATAGATTCCTTCTACCAGATTGATCAAAAATTTTCTAAGAATATATTTATATGATAATTTTATAATTTATCCCTTGTGGTATTTAAATTGTAAATTTATTTTTTGAAATTTGAAATAACAATATTCAAACATGCAGAATTATTTAGATTCTCTATTTCTACTTTTAATTTTGCATTTTCAATTTTTAGTTTATCGAAATCTTCCAACCAACAAGATATTACTAAGGTTCCTTTTAACATATTATTTTCTTTTAATAAATTTTTATTATCATTTTCTAATTGGCAAGAAGTTTTAAATAAGATTTTTATAAACTTGTACAATTTGTCAGGAGGTAGAGACCGTACCTGGCTTACCTCGTTGATCCCTTTATCTGAAGCTCTCTTTGTAGTGCTGCTTCCTTTTGATGTTACTCCCCCTTCTTCGATGCTTTCAATGCTCATCTCAGATAAGCTAGCTTCTTCTTCTTCTTCTTGGTGACTTGCCATCAGAGCAAGTCCTGCATGGGCTTCGATCTCCGACTCTAACAATGTTTCGTCCCACGTCGCCTTTAGGCTTCTGTGCTTTGTCTGGGTCAGCTCCTTATTCTTCTCCTTATTCTTTAATTTTGGGCAGTTACCTTTGATGTGCCCTTCTTCATTGTATTGATAGCATCTTACTTTTCTTCTCCTTTTCTTGGCCTGCACTTGATTGAATTTATTAGCCTTAAATTTTTTTTTTTAATTTCCTTACCATGAATGTCGTTTCGTCATCGTTGAGGGATGTTTTGGACTCTAGTTCATCCATTTTTTCCTTTATGGCAATGTTTTGTAAAATCTTCATCTTTAGATCTGCATATCTAGATTTGTGAATTTCAAATGTTGAAAATAATTTCTCTAAATTACTTACCTCTAAGTCCCTAGAGATTAAATATGCACCTACTAGGGTTGACCATTCAAAAGTCCTAGGAAATGTGTTAAGTGCATACCTTAGCGAATCTCGGTTGGTTACCTTTTCTCTGAGATTTGTGAGTCTGGTGATGAGTTCTTTGATCCTTAAGTGGAGGTGTGCGACGGTTTCGCCTTCTTCCAACTAGAGGTTGCTAATCTAGTTCTGGAGCAGGTCCCATCTCATGAGTTTTGCCTCCGAGGTTTATTCATATAGTTCCTAGAATTTCTCCCAGAGGTCCTTAACTGACTCATAGACTCCAATCCGGTTGACTTCTTGTGGTGTTAAAACACTCAGTAGATGGAATTCTACCTTGCCATTTGTCACATTGTAGGCTTGCTCCTTTTTCGTCCATTGATGTTCTTCTTTGTCTTTCCCTTGCTGATCCTTCAGTGTTACAAAATCATATTTCATTATTATTAATAATTCAAAGTCAGTTTTAAAAAACACCTTCATCTTCTTTTTCTAAATCGTAAACTCCCCCTCAAACTTAGGCGGATAAATGCTCAGTTAAGCCATCGTCTTCTCTACTTTAGTGGGCAGTTAGTCCTTCTGAAGTGGTTGGGCTCTAATACCACTTGTTAATCCCTTACGGCTGGCAAGAGGAGGTGAATTATCCTGCACAAAAAAATAAATACCTTTCTTTATCTTATAGCTTGATTAAGACAAAACCTGCACAAAAGAATTAAGAAACTAAGTAATTAAAGAGAGAGGCACAAAAAGATTTACTTGGTTTGTAATCAAACGATTGTTAATCCAAGGTAATTAAAGCTCACTAAAAATCTCCTTTAGGTGGAGTAGCCTCTTACAATGTTAACAACTCACAAACAAAGTAGTAGAACAGAAAGAGAATCGTTTACAAGTATTGTTCTGAACTACTGAGATTATGGCTATATTTATAGCCCTGATCCGGGTGCTTGGAAGGATTCCAGGTGCCTGAGCATAGATAAAACTTTATTCACATTGCAACGGATCACATCATAATGGGTTTGGATAAACTCTCTGGTCCAAGCGCCTGGACCAGCTTCGAGCGCTCGGACCTTTATAAATCTTATCTGCATCACCGAGTAGGTCGATACGCCCCTGGGATGCCCAGGGGATCCAGGCGCCTAGATGGTTCGGGCGCCCAGACTACAATCAACTTTAAGTTGACTTTTAGTCCAGGTCTTCTGCTCCAGCTCCGCTCGCTTTGGTGATTTCGACCATCCAGAATAGGGCTCACTTGAACTCATTTTCCGGCCTTCTCGAGCAGTCTTCTGCTCCAGCTTCTCATCCCTCAGCAACATCGCGCACTCCCTTTTCATCCATCAGCGTACTCTTCCGGAACACCTCGTCCCTTGGATGCACTGAGTCGGAAGATTCTCTTCCGTGTTGTCCTTCTCGCTAGCTACATCTTTCGCTTGAATTCTTGTGCTCCTAAGTTCCTACACACTTAGACACAAGACATCAAACCACAACAGGACCTAACTTGACTTGGTTGATCATATCAAAACTACCAGGAGGTACTTACACACCCGACCAGGAATTCATGGCCAATCCTCATGACTAGGACTTCGTGCCCAATCTCTTGACCAGGACTTCATACCCAGTCCTCTTGACCAGGACATTTTTGCCTAGCCTTAACTAGAACATGCCTGCATACTCAGGTGAGCTTATTAGATCACAAATAAACTTAACTTTAAACCTTTGTGAATATCAAAATACATGTTTGATTAGCTAGTGCTTTTAGTACTAAAAATCTCTCCTTTTCTTATTTATGGCAACCTGACTTAAAGTTAAGTATATACATTTGCGATAAATTAATATTTCAGAACAAAATATTTTCAATTGTAAATAGTTTATTCTAGCAATAGCATATTTCTAAGTCGGAGTAAAACATTAGACAAACTATTGCTCCGCTTAAAAAAAATGCTACCCTTAATTATTACTCTCCCCTGAATTTTAGGTTTTTATTAAAAAAACTTAACTTTTAATTCATTTCTTCTCCTTTAACATATATCAAAAAAAACACAGGGAATTAAAAACTCACAACAATGTTGAACTTGAACATACTTTAAGAATTTGAAGAAATATTTCAAGTTCTTGAAAAACACATAGAATTTTGTTTTAAAACATATATAGTGTTTTTTCAATCAATATTTTTCAAATACTCAAATAATTTGTGTCAACAATATTTTCAAAGGAATTTAAAAAAAGATGTTTTGAAGTTGAAGAACTAGATTTTCAAGGAATATATTACAAATGATTTTCAAAGACACAAGAATCTAAAAAAAATCAAGTAAAGAACGAATTTTGAAGATATATTCCAATTTAGAAAATGTTTTGTACTTAAAGACAACATTTAAAATTTTAGGTAGGTAATTGAAAAAAAATAATACATGCAATACATGAATCAATTAAGACTTTTAAGCATGCTAACGGGTCCTTAGAGTCAAAGCATATATAATCATCCATATATTTTCCAATCATATTTACATTATTTCTTCGTTTCATAATTTGTTCAAGTATAACTTACTCATTTATATTTTTCTCTAAATTTCATAAAAAAAATTGACAAATTATTGATTATGATAGACATTATTAATTATAAAATAGTTATAGCTCCTTTTTGTGAGTCATGTATATTTCAGTGTGATGGTCAAGTATAAAGTATAGGGTTGACTTGATTATTAATTAATTTTTAGTTAATTAAGTTGGATTAATTAAATTAATTGAAATAAGTTAATTAAATGAAGCAGAATAAATTTTAATTGAGTTAACTTTGATTACTTAAATTAAATAGATTGAATTAACTTTTAATTATATTAATTAAATTAGATAATTAGGTTGAATTGATTAATTAGGTTAAGTCAATCAAATTGATTAATTATGCTAAATTTATTGAGCTAGATTTAATTAAATTAATTTGATTAATAAATTTTTATTTTAATTAATTAATTGAGTTAGTGATTTAGATTAATTTGAATTAATTGATTCAATTTCGAATTTAATCTTAGTTGATTAATCATTTAGTCATTATTAATTAATTAAATTAATTTAGTATGATAATAAGTTGAGTTTGATTATTAAAGTTTGAGTTTGATTAATTAAAGTTTGAGTTTTAGTTTGATTAATTTATTAGGTTTTAGATTAAATTAATTAAATTAGTTAGTTAACTAGATCAAGTAAGTAGTAAAAATTAATTAAGTTAAAGTTTGTTAAAATTAATCAAATTAAAGTGTTAAGGTTTGTTATATTTAATTAAGTTAAATTAATTATTTAATTTTAATTAATTAATTAAGTTAATTAGTTTAGGGCCAATTAATTAAATGGTTATTAATTAAGTTTTAATTCAATTAATTTGGTTGAATAATTTAGATTTATTAATTAGATTTAATTAATTAATTTGTTAAGAACTAAAAATTTCAATTTAGTTTGATTAAATTGTTTAGAATAAGGTTTGATTTTGATTAAGGTTTCAATTTGATTAAGGTTTGATTTTGATTAATTAAAAATTGAATTGAATTAGATGAACTAAAAATTAAATTAGATTAATTAAAAGTTAAATTGAAGTATGTTGGTTTAATCAAACTAATTTTAACCTTAACATCTCACTCATTTAGTTATCAAGCAGGAGCCTTATGGGTATTATGAGATGATTATTAATTTCATCTTTATTAATTTAATTTAAAATCTAAGAATTGATTGACATTTGAGTTAAATTTAGGTTTAACTATTAGTTAGTTAAATCCATATTTTAAAAATTAGCTTCCAGGTTGTGGCGAGACACAAGAGTCTTCTTGAGTATTAGAACAATTACCACTTCTAGACAAAGTCTTTTCAAGAAATTATATATTTAACTTTCTTATTGAAAAACTTTAGTCTAACTAGTCTTGTCACGCCCCGAGGGTAAGGTTGTCCGACGAAAATTAGACAGCATCTCCCCTGTAGTAGTGGCAAATAGAACCAATATACATTACCACAAGGCTACTCACAAGCAAACTACAACCAACACAACTGGATGTAAACACAACCACACAGTTTATAAACAACTCACACAGCTGGAAGTAAACACAACTACGTAGTTAATAAATAGCTCACACGGCTGAAACAAAACACAACGAAAGTCACAAAATAATGATCACAAAGCCATAATACAACTAACTGCGAGCCGGCTTGGCTTGACACAACAACAACAAACCAATTGCAGGAAGCCACAAAGCTAAACTCCATACAAAAGATACATATACATGAATAAGTCAAAAGCCAATAATATGAACAAAAGCAATAATAGAAAAAGGTCGCTCGATGTGACATGGGACTAGCGAACAGGATCTCCAGGCAACTCCATAAATCCTTTACCTGCTACCTGACAAAAGAAAATCAGTTTATGGGGTGGTGAGTGTTGGGATTCAGCGGGTCATAAATAGATAGTGCATGAATATAGTAAAGACTAAAGATACCAAGGTATACAGTGTCATAGGGAAAATAGCAGATACTACAGTGATATTATAATAAATGTCCATACCTAAAATCATATCCTAAGCTAGTAATAGGAGGTCAAGAGTAGTAAAGATCTGCTACAATACTGCTTATAACTACAAAGATAACATGTAAGGTATATACACACTACCCATAGGTAAGCCAGAGTCAAACCATATGCAACAGATATATCACTCATATATGTAAGCATTTCACATGGATACAGTAAGAGAACTGCATAAGTAAATAAGCAACAGCATAAGCAAGCAAAATAATAACAACGTATGCACAGATGGTCACCCCACCCACCTCTCTGTACCACAATCCCTGTATAGTCAAGAGGTCGAATCAATGACAACTGTACAACACTCCAGTCACCACTATTCTCAAGTGACCGAGTGGGCAGGTGTATAATAGCTAACTAGCTATGTAGCAACGGGGTCCCTACTGCTCGCATCTCTAGCCGTCACTACCCATGAGTGACCAAGTGGGAGCACTATAAGACAAGCGGCACACTCCAGCTACCACTACCCATGAGTGGCCGAGTGTGCGGCTCTGACTGATGACTCTCTCACATCACAAGGGAGACAATGATCATCAATATGCATGCAATAACAAGATGCAACAATCATCATATATATATATATATATATATATATATATATATATATATATATATATATATATATATATATATATATATATATATATATATATATGTATGCTTAATTAAGATGCATGCTCAATAAGGCATGTGAATAAACAGCAGTCAAAGAAAGTAAGCATGGTATCTAGTATCTGCTAAATATCATGGATAGCAATGTGAAAGTGTATAGATATGGAAATGAGTATATCAAAGATAGAGTGGATAAGCATCAAGCACAGGAAAAATACGAGTGGAGTCAAGGTAAATACAGCAACTTTTCGAATATATAGTTCATGCACCAAGGTCAAAGTACTAAAGAAATAAAGCAAGAAGTACCCGCCTTTATCTGTCGATCATGATAAACCAATCTCACATCAAGATGCTTGTCTCAAATCAATATCCTGCAAATCACATAATGTGTAGTTTAGCTAATCACATTATATATCAGCTAGCTAAACCTAGTTCCCAAAACAAATAAGATAACCCACCATCACAATGATTATTAGTCAACCCTAATCGTTGGTTTACCTCAATTAATCTAATCCATGAAACCTTAATTAAAATTCATTCAATACTGCCAACCAGAAATAGTATAAATCCAACACAATTATCTCATAATTTCTTCCACAACCAATCTTCTTATGATTTAATCAATTAAATCATGGCAACCTTTCATGATCAAACTATACTTAATTCATAAACATGATCAGATAACAAGAATATCCTTATCCCACTGGTCAATTCATAGACTTATTCCATTAATTCCAAACACACAAGTAATCAAATGTATCAAATCAGAATTCTCCTATCTAATTCTTCTATTGATGTTAGTTCAATTAGAAGTAAGATTTCGTTACCCAAACACTACTTGTTCTCCTTCTCCAACCATAGCTTATGGTGGAATGAATCCCTCCAAGGTAATACTCTGAACATCTTCGAGGTTATGGTTCTAGGAAGGTATAAACAAAGATATGTCATCACTAAATTAAATCTAACAAATAAAATTTGTTACCCAAATCAAACAATTGACCTCCTTCCTCTCTGGTGGTTCACTGCGGCCGAAGTAGCATTGATTAGGGTTGGCCACTATCGGAGCTAGCTGTTGGCGATAGTGGAGAGGAGAAGACTGTTAGAGTGTATACTAAAAGTCTATTTTTTGTATAAACATTTATTTTGAAATAAGAATCACATTGATCAAATGTCTACATTTATGCTAAGTGTAGTTGTCCATTTAATTTATATTGTAGATAACATAGTGTGAGGTGACACACAGAAGATCATGTTTGTTGGAATGTATACTAAAAGCCTAGCCTTTTGTATAAATATTTATTTAGAAATAAGAATCACATAGGTCAAATGTCTACATTTATGCTAAGTGTAGTTGTTCGTTTAATTTATATTGTAGATAACATGGTATGAGGAGACACACAGAAGTTCATGTTATCAGTTCCTTATAAATTATAAACAGTTGCTCACAACCAAGATGGAATGGGACAAATCAATGGAGTGGTTGTAGTGTAATTAAGTATTAGTTTATCTTGACTAATAAATTACACTAGTACACTATAAGTGTATTGAGCAGGACCATTTGAGGTAGTTTCTTTTTATACTAACTCTTTAAAAAGAACAAGACCTCTATTATTATGGAAGTGTGTACTCTTAATCATGATATAATAACAAGCACGTATACTTAATATTTATTTCTTTAATTTATCAAAGGGTGCGATTTAGTTTGATAAATCAATAGGCCCGATAAGTTGGAAAATGATATTATTTATATAGTGTGTTATTGATTATAGAATGAAACTGTGTCCTAGTAATCTAGGTTGATGATGTCCCCTTGAGAAGCTCATAAGGATTGTCATGAAAACCCTACAGGTGGACTTAGTCTGACATGATAATAAGGTTGAGTGGTACTACTCTTGGAGCTAGATATTAATTAAGTGAGTTATCAGTAACTCATTTAATTAGTGGGCATTCGATATCTTAAACACAGGGAGATTAACACACTCATAATAAGAAGAAGCCCATAATGTAATTTGGGATTGGTGCGGTAGTTCAATAGTAGCTCTTTAGTAGTATGAGTTATTATTGATGAACTTGAGTTGGGTGTTCAGGGCGAACACGGGAAATTCAAGATCATCGGGAGACCAAAATCAATTCCTCCTCTTGGTCCCTATTGTAGCCTCTTATATATAGTCTTATATCAACCCAAAGTCTAGCCTCTTAGCCCATGCTAGGGGTCGACCCCTATCCTTGCTTGGAGCCCAAGCAAGGGGCCGGCCAAGCCAAGCTTGAAGCTCAAGCTAGGGTCGGCCAAGCCTTGCTTGGTGCCCAAGCAAGTGGTCGGCCAAGTAAGGAAAGGAAAGGGAATTTTATTAAAAATAAAATTTTGATAAAATCTCTCCTTTTATGTTTTTATCCACATGGTTTTAAAAAAGAGTTTTTAATTTTAAAATCTTTCCTTTTATAGATTTTCTATAAAGGATTAAAATAGAGATTAGATATCTTTCCTTATTTGTAGATATCTATAATGTTAAAAGAAATATTTTAATTTGTAAGAAAATTTTCCTTTTTTGTAACCATGATATAAAAGGAGTTTTATTTTTAATCTTATTTTTTATAGATATCCATAAAAGGATTTAAAAGAGAGAGATTTTAATTTATAAAACATTCCTTTTATAGCTAACCACAAAAGAGATATTTTAATTTTTGTTTAAAATCTTTCCTTGTTTGTTTTGTAAGAGGTGGTCGGCCATGTCATGAATAGAAAAGGAAGTTTTATTTTTGTTATAAAACTTTTCTTTTTTGGATTCACCAAGGATTATAAAAGAGAGGTAAAGGGTGCCTTCATAACATACAATTTCTATTCTATTGTTCCTCTCTCTTTTCCTTTGGTGGTCGGCCCTCTTCCTTTCTATCTTCTCCTTTTATTTTCCACATTGTGGCCGGCGGCATCAAGTCTACTAGGAGCTTTGGTGGCTAGTTACTAGGAGGAGAAGAAGAAGAGAAAGGAGGCCCTCTAGTCTAGATCCCTTTGGTGGCTGGAGCTTGGAGGAAGAGAAGAAGGCTTTGGTGGATTTCTTCTTGGTAGATCGTCGCCCACACGACGTCCAAGAGAAGGAGAGGAATACAATAGAAGATCAAGAGGTTTTTGTTAACAAAGAAGGTATAACTAGTTGTCTTATTCCGCATTATACTAGTTTTCTTTGTACGGATTTTGAATTACCAAACACAAGAGGCTAACGATTCTAGGCAATCGATTTTATGTTTCAATTTTATGTTTCTTTTGTTTTTCGATCTTGTGATTCGATTGTTCTTGGTGGTTAAACCTAGGGTTACTGTAAGGAGATCAAATATTGAATTTCATTGAAAGACTTTGTCTAGGAAGTGGTGGATGATCTCATACCCAAGAAGGCCTAGTGCCTCGCCATGTTTAACCTGGAAGTCGATCTTTGAAATAAATAGTTAATCAACTTTGTAACATGGGTGGATTTGGATCAATAATGTTAAGCATCGTTTGCGATTCAAGTCTAAAACCTCTAAGAACAGATAAGTTAAATTTAGAATCAATAATGTTAAGTTCTATTTGTGATTCCAAATTTAATTTCTAAAGAATACAATAGGTTATTAGGAAAGGTTCAAGACTTATACAAAATTTTTGTATAGAGGAACCAGTATGATATTCCAAGTAGCAACCAACAATTGGTATCAGATCTAGGATATTACCTCTGTGTGTTTGGTTTTTCAGTTTAATTATGCACATGTCATACATATTTTAGGCATGATAATAGTAGGATGTGCAAATAGATTAACTCTGTGGTTGCAGGCATCCTAGATCCAACTATTATGGCCCTAATGTGTTTATGTGTGATTAGACCCTCGGACATGTCAATGGCATTTTATGTGTGTGCATGATTGTATGTATTAAATATAACAGGAGCGGTTTTAGTTTTAGGATTTTACTTTTTCTTCGATCTATATTACATGTACATTCCTTCGTGGAATATAGGATCGATAAATGTAAAATTCTATTTTTGTCGCGGATCGTATCTTTGTGAGGCGTGTTACTATTTGAGGACCAGAGGCGCAACGGAATAAGAAGCAAGATGGATGCGACGACTAGACCCGATTGCGATGGCTAAAGATGGTAGCAGCTAGGGTTGGCAGCACACGGAGGACAATGATGAAAGAGGCCATAATAGTTGGAAAATATTTTTCCATATTTATTGCTTTTTATTTGCTATGATGTGTGTGTGTGCATGTTAAAATCCTCATCTTAAATAACTAAGTGGGAGAGGGATTTATAAATAAATTCCACGGTCTCCATTACTGGTTTGTAAGTGATGCAAACAAACTTGCGCGTTGGCTCTGAGTGCCTCCCTCTACATCGGATGAGTTTGTTTACAAATCACTAGATTAAACTTCCTTTATGGATGGTTATAGGAAATTATTTAGGAGCGTGTGATCTTCTCCAACTGAAGGGGCACAATCCTATTTAATGGACTAAGTATCAAGTAATAGTATACACTTAGGTGCATTTAATAGTATCCTCCCTATCGGAGTCACTACTATTATTTATGCGACCAAAGGAAGACCAACTATTAATTTTATTTGTCATAAATTTAGTATGATAAGAATAAAATTAATGGGTAAAACCTCCTCTTACAAATTTTTGAATTTGTATACGTCCACACTAACGTGGCATACAAAATTCACGGTGTTTTGAGGTGTTGGTGAATTTAAATAATATTATTTGAGGACTCGATATTATTCTAAATTCTAAAGTATTGACCAAAACTTATTTTGTGATTCTTATGATGACTTTCAACCCATTGACTATTATTCTAAAAGAGAACAAACTTACTGGTCCCAATTACATAGATTGGAAAAGAAACCTGGACATTGTCCTAACTGCTGAAGGTTATAAGTTTGTATTGATAGAGGTCTGCCCTAATGTGCCTAATGGTGATTCTAGTGAAGAGGAAATTGGGTATCATAAGAAATGGGTCAAGGCAGATGAAACTCTTCGGACACCAGAATTGGGCTGCTAGGCAAGAGGCTATGAGAAACTTAATGACAGCCACCATGTCAGAGGGGACACCCGTAAGGGATCATATCCTAAAGATGATGGCTTACTTGAATGAGATACAAATCCTTGGAGTTGAAATCGATGGGGAAACCCAGGTCGATATTATTCTCCAAACGCTACCTAAAAGTTTTAAGCAGTTTCCCCTGAACTACAACATGAATAAAAGGATTTATTCATTGGCGGAACTACTGACAGAACTTCAGGCAGCAAAAGGGCTATTTCATCATAATTCTTAAATTTACTTTGCTGAAAATGTTTCTACTTCTAAGTCGATGGGCAAGAAGAAGAAAAAGAAACAAGCTGGCTCGGCAAAGAAAATGAATCGATCTCTAGGTACTGGACTTAAAGCAGGAGTAAAGAAGCCGAAGGGCAAGTGCTTTATTTGCAAGCAGTCTGGACATTGGAAAGCGAACTATCCCCGTAGGAAAGAGAATAATAAAGGTATATCTTATTCTCTAGTAGTTGAAACATGTTTAGCGGTGTTATCTACCAGCACCTAGTGTATAGATACAGGAGCCATTGATCATGTCTGCAATTCATTGCAGGGGTTCCAGGAAACTCATCGACTATATGAAGGAGAGATAACCATCTACATGGGCAATGCTACGAAAGTGGCGACTGTTGCAGTGGGAGACGTTTACTTATCATTCGATAGGAATAGAACTTTGGCTTTGAGGAATTGTCTTTATGTACAAAGTTTTAGAAAGAATTTAATTTTAGTTTCTAAACTGTTTTTGGATGGATATACTGTTTCTTTCGATGACAAAGTGGTTGTCAAGAAAAATAGGGTAATTATCTGTTCTGGTACATTAGTTGGAAATTTGTATACTCTAAATCTGATAACTCCCACAAAGTAACAAATGGAAATTAATAACACATCCTCTAATTCTAATAAGAGAAAGGAACATTCAAATATGAACCAAATATATCTTTAGCATCTAAGGCTTGGTCATATTAACTTGAGTAGGATTCAAAGGCTAATAGCCGATGGACTCTTGGGTTCATTAGTGTTGGAAAACTTTCCAATTTGTGAATCTTGCTTGGAATAAAAAATGACCAAGAGACCTTTTAAGGCCAAGGGGTATAAAGCCAAAGATGTGTTGGAATTGATTCATTTTGATTTGTGTGGACCTATGACTATCCAGGCGAGAGGTGGTTTCGAATATTTCGTCTCTTTCATAGACGACTATTCGAGATATGGGTACATTTACTTGTTGCGCCGCAAGTCTGAGTACTTTGATAAGTTCAAAGAGTACAAGGCTGATGTGGAGAAACGCCCATTATGTGAAAATCTGGAATAGACTTCGCAACTGTTTACTTCGACAATCAGTATTTGTGAAGTAATATATTACAATCAACTTCGATAATAAATTTGATGTAGTAAATACTATTTTAGACTTCATAGATTAAAAATGCGGGCCTCACTTCTAATTTTATCTAACATTTTACTTTGTAATATAAATTTGATGAAGTAATAAGTCACAATATCAAACTAATATATCTAAGTATTGAAGTAATAACTTTGAACCGGTTTAAAAATTTTCCTTGTTGAATCGGTTAATTTTTTCCATGCGTGAACCAAACCCTATGCCCTCTTAACCTTTTTTTTTTGTCATTTCTCTTCTCATCACCTTGTGCCTCTTCCCTCTTTCGTGTTTTTTTGCCCGACGCACCCTTTGCCCAGCGATCTTCAACTCCCCCCGCGACGTACGGAGATCCACTTCACCCAGCGACCTTCGAGTCCCCCCTCCCTCCCCGACGAACGGAGATCCTTTCCTCTCTACAACGCTAGGTTTTGTTCCCTTTTCGACCCCTTCTTTCCTTTCCTCTCTGCCTCTCCGTTAGGTTTCTGATTCTCTCATGGAATTTTTTGTATAATGAGCCACTAAGATGCTCCAAAGGTCCTATTATTTAGTTTTTTTGATCATTCATAAAGTGCTTTAGTTCTTATTCTTGTTAAGGATTTTTTCCTTGTCAATAGATGATTCTGTTGATTTTGTATTTGGTATTGTGATTTTTTTTATAGTGCTTGTAGTAACACCAGTGAAGATGTAATTTGCTATCCAAAGCATAATTAGTATTTTGTATTTGGTATCCGAAGCAAATCCTTGCTCGTACATTGGCAAGGATGTTTTATCTGCCTGGAAGTCATTTATACCAATCATAAGTGGTCTTCTTGCTGGTTTTGTTTTCCGAACCAATCTATTTGGAATCTGTAAGCTTAAGGTTATCACAATTTTCAATTTGAATTTGCTAATGTTGATCCACTTTCACTTATGGGACCATGTGTGAACACTAAGCTTCTTTTACTGCCATTACATTAGTTTCTGTATTTTTTTCTCAAATATATGAGCTATTTATGTTTGTTAAATTAAGCTCCTTTTCTTGCCATTACATTAGTTTATGAAACTGTCACTAAAAGTTCACATACATAGAATTAAGAAACTGTTCTTTTGTTCAGGAACTGTCTTATGGTTTTTGCATGCACAACAAACAAAAGGCTGATAATAAAATTTATCATTTTGAAAGAAATCAATGATTCATCCCTAGGTTGCCAGGTATCCTTTGTGGGAGGGCGTGGGTGTGTGAGATTTATTTATTGGAGGTTCTTTACACTTGTATGTGAACGAAGGATTTGATTATGTGCAGATTTCTTTTTGCACATGAATACAACAAATTACCGTTTGGGAAAAGAAAAATCAATGAGTGGTGAACTTGTTGTGGGTACAATGCAATGAACCAGGCAAGCATATTTGAATATAATAAATATTCATTATGGTGGCAACTATGGTATCATGATTTAGAGAAAAAAAATATTAATATTAAAGGGAATTTAAGCATTTGTTGAATAGATATAGTTGTTGGTTGCTACTCGGAAAACCTATAGGTTCCACTGTACAAAAATTTTGTACAAAGGTCTGAACCTTTTCCTAGCTACCATGTGTTCTTTTAAATTAAATTTTGGATCGCCTGCGGAACTTAACACGTTTGATCCAAAACTTAATCTATTTGTTCTTTTACGTTTTGACTTGGATCTCCTGCGGAACTTAACACGTTCGACCCAAGTCTCCTTAAGTTATTAATTCCATTAAATATTAATTTCCATAAAAGGTTCCCAGTACTGACGTGGCGAGGCACATGGCCTTCTTGGATATGGGAGCAACCACCACCGACTAGACAAAACCTTTAATAGAAAGCTAATATTTAATTTCCTAAAATAACTTTAGGTTAACCAAAGAGAGCAATCAAATCATAAGGAAAAGAAAGAAACAAAAGAACACAACTTCGAAAAAACATATTCGAAATTCTAGAACGTAAGCCTCTTGTATTTAGTATTATTTCCATAAATAACTAGCATGATGCGGAAATAGAAATTACTAGTTATACCTTGTAGAAAAACCTCTTGATCTTCTACCGTATTCCTCTTCTAACCTCGGACGTTGTGTGGGCAACGATCTACCGAGATGAGAAACCACCAACCACCTTCTTCTCCTCCAAGCAAGGTTCGGCCACAAAGGAAGAACTTTACTAAAGAAGAAAATCAAAATACTAACCAAGGTCCAAGAGATGCTAGCTTTCTCTCCTTCTTCTTCTTCTTCTCCAAGTAGTATCCGGCCACCACAAGAACTCCAAGAAAGATGAAGTATTCGGCCACCACAAGAGGAAGAGAGGGAGAGGGTAATGGCCGGCCACAACACCAAGGAAAAAGGGAGAGAAAACAATAGAGGTTTTCTCATGAAGGCACCCCTACCCCTTCTTTTATATTCCTTGGCCTAGGCAAATTAGGAAATTTATTTACAATAAAATTTCCTTAATTTCCTTGACATGATTTATTTGAGAAAAATAAAATAAAATTTCCCAAATAAACTCTAATGGCCGGCCACATCAAGAGGAAGCAAATTGGACAAGTTTCAATCAACAATTAAAACTTTCCTTATTTGTTTCCGGAAATTTTAAAAAATAAAATTTCTCTTTAAAAATCTCTTCATGGTTAATAAAAGGAAATATCTATAATTTTAATTTTATTAACATGTGAATAATTTTAAAGAGAAAATAAAAAATCTCTCCAATCTACAAATAAGGAAAGAGATCTAATCTCTTTCTTTAATCTTTTGTAAATCTTTTACAAGAGAGATATTTTAATTTTAATTCTCTTTAAATTATATCTACCACATAATAAAAATTAAAATTAAATTTCTTTTTTAATTTATTTTGGCCGGCCCTACTAGCTTGGGTTCAAGCTAGGGCCGGCCACCCAATTTTATACCTAGGCCGGCCCTAGCTTGTTCCCAAGCTAGCTTGGCCGGCCCCTATTGGGTGGGTATAGAAGGTGGGTATAGGTGGGTATAGAACTCTATAAATAAGAGGCTACGATAGGGACCGAGAGGAGGAATTGGTTTTGGTCTCCCGATAAAATTAAGCATCCCGTGTTCGCCCCGAACACACAACTTAATTTTATCAATGATAATTCATTCCACTAGAGAACTATCATTGAACTACCGCACCAATCCCAAATTACATTTTTGGGCTCCTTCTTATTATGAGTGTGTTAGTCTCCCTGTGTTTAAGATATCGAATGTCCACTAATTAAGTGAGTTACTGACAACTCATTTAATTAATGTCTAAGTCCAAGAGTAGTACCACTCAACCTTATCGTCATGTCGGACTAAGTCCACTGGGAGGGTTTAACATGACAATCCTTATGAGCTCCTCTTGGGGACATTATCAACCTAGTATCTCTAGGACACAGTTTCCTTCTATAATCAACAACACACACAATAAGTGATATCATTTCCCAATTTATCGGGCTTATTGATTCATCGAACTAAATCTCACCCATTGATAAATTAAAGAAATAAATATCAAATATATGTGCTTGTTATTATATTAGGATTAAGAGCACACACTTCCATAATAACCGAGGTCTTTGTTCCTTTATAAAGTCAGTATAAAAGAAACGACCTCAAATGGTCCTACTCAATACACTCTGAGTGTACTAGTGTAATTATATAGTCAAGATAAACTAATACCTAATTACACTACGACCTTCTAATGGTTTGTTCCTTTCCATTCTGGTCGTGAGTTACTGTTTATAATTTATAAGGTACTGATAACATCATCTTCTGTATGTGACACCACATACTATGTTATCTACAATATAAATTAAATGAACAACTACAAATAAATGTAGATAATTAGACCAAATGTGATTCTTTATTCATAATGAATGTTTACAAAGCTTAGGCTTTCAGTATACACTCCAACAATAGTCAAGGATCAAGGATAGACAAAGTCTGAGAAACATAAGATTATCTACTTCATCTTTGTTATTATCTTTCATTTCTTACTATCGATTATGTTCTGGCAATTTCTTATTCTTGCAGTTCCCCAAAAAGTTAACATCACTATTTTCATGGTAATTTTTGTTGTATCCAAGTTCATCCCCTTCAAGTGCCAATATCAGAAGAAATGCACATATATCTAATATCGACCATCAGGTTCAGGCAAGTTTGTCTTCATTCTTTGTATGAAGCACATTTTAAAAAAAAAATAGGAACAAACAAATATTTTGACCTGTTCAATTTATTGATGAAACCTCCCATAATGTTTATATATAACATTCGTCTATTAGTTAGTTTCTTAGATCATATATTTTTTATTACTTTGTCATTACCTTGTAATTACCTTACAGTTACCTTTACACATACTTGAAGAAAGGAAAAAGAGCTGAGTATGTGTCATTTGTGGATCCTGGTCACATACCTACATGCGGTGTGGGTGAAGAAGGTAGTAAATTATCACAACATATTGCTGCTCAGTTGAGAGTATCGAACGGAGATAATGTCACGCCCCGAGAGTGAGGTTGTCCGACGAAAATCGGACAGCACCTCCCCTGTAGCAGTGACAAATGAAACCGGTATACATCAGCAACAGATAATACATATGCAAATAAAATCACAACCACGCAGATAATATGCAGCCCACACAGCTGGAAAATCAAACACAGTGGAAAACAAAATAACAAGTATAAAGTAACAAAAACTCACCGCGGGCCGGCCCGGCTTGACTCCTCGACAAAACAACCAAATACAAAATAACAAGTCCACTACCCAATTATTACAACGCTAAATTCAAAGGTTCAACTCACAATAACATGAAAACCAAAATCATAAAACCGTCCTCGGAAGTGATGTGGGACCGGCAGTCGGGATCCTCCTCCAAGCGTACTAGCATCGCTATCAGCTACCTGGTGAAATTACCAATGCGGGTGGTGAGTATAAAAACTCAGCGGGTAATAGAGTAGAAAGTGCATGAGTATCATAAACAGCTAAGAGTACAACAGGATACAGTCTCGGGAAAAATAAATAGCAGATACTACTGGGTAAACAAAGTATATATCCATACCTGGAACCATATCCTAGGCTAACAAGGTAAGGTCTGAGATAGCATAAACTGCTACAGTACTGCTCATAACTACATGGTATCGTGTGAGGTATATACATGTCAACAGTAAGTAAGTCAGTGTCTAAACACATATCACAGGTATAAATCTCAACCTATGTAAGCATAACAGCATAAATAAACAACAACAGCATAATCTAGCAACAGCAGCATAGATAAGCAACAACAACATAAGTAAACAACCAGCAGATATAATAACAACAGCATATGTACGGATGGTCACCCTGCCCACCTCTCTGCACCACGACCCATGTATGGTCGAGAGGCCGGATCGATGACAAACTGTACCACCCAAAGGCCGCCACTACTCTCAAGTGACCGGATGGACAGGTGCATAGTAGCTGAATAGCTACGTCTGCGATGGGGTCCCTGCAGCCGCAACTCCAGCCGCCACTACCCATGAGTGACAGAGTGTGGCACGACAGGACAAGCGGCACGCTCCAGCTACCACCACCCATGAGTGGCCGAGCGTGCGGCCTAGGCCAACGACCGCCTCAACCATAAGGGAGACAGGATCGTCGACAATGCATGCAATGACATGATGCGAACAAAACAACAGTCATCATATATATATAAACAGAAACAGGTATGCTACATGAAGGCAGCATGCTCAGTAAGGAGTGTAAATAAACAACAATCATAGCAGGTAAACATGGTATCAGGTCCATATATCCAATACCTACTTTCTAATGTCTGGTATCTGGTATCTAATACCTAATACCATAGTATCTGCTAAATATCATCGATAGCAACAAGAGACTGTATAGATACAGAAACGAGTAGCTCAAAAAGTGAGTGGATAAAGTATCAAGCACAAGAAATAAGACGAGTGGAGTCAAGATAAATACTACGTATATGAAACTAACTCATGCACTAAGATCAATATCTAAAGAAGCAAGTCAAGAAGTACCCGCCTCTAAATGTAGGCTGAATCCGACGTCCACCTCGTCATGACAACTTCCTCGATCAGAGTCCTGTGTCAACGTATCAATTTAACTAAGTACATATGAAACTGAATAACCATACTAGTGTATATGACAGGTGAATTTAATCCAAGTTTCATTCACTATCCCAACGAAACCATTCTGATCTACTAATACCCAAACCACAGCCCTAACTGTATGCCTTCAGATCATAAAATTAGGATTCCCCCAAATCATGCATTTGTCCCCAATACACCAATGTACAAAATATCTGTTCAATTAAACTAGATATCGGAAGACCTAAAACCTTACCTTACACCCCACTGATCACTCACTGCCGGTAGGTAAGGTCTTCGGCTCAAGTCTTCCAATGATGCCCACTGCCAAGATTCACGAACAGAGCTCCTACAGAGCCTTCAAACTATTGCAATCACCCTATCAATGCACAATTTGGTTGGAATACAATCTCAGATCCACAAACCTACTATCTTAATACTGTAAATACCTTACCCATGAGTCTCGGATGATGAACAGCTGCTGGTGGTTGTGATCGATCCCCTTCCCAGCAAGCCACTGCCACAACAAAACCTCAATCCATACAATCCTCCCAACCTGGTATCAAATCACAGGTCTTCATCACTAAAGAAACCCTAATCTAAACCATCCTTACCTCAATTTACCTCCGTGACAGCTTCCCCCACCAGCGGCGAGGCGAAATCCGACGAAATCAGCTTGGCGTTAGGGCTAGGGAACGTCGTGACCACTGCTGGGAACGCACCCTCAGCTAAGATCGAGCTCAGGGTTCCGGCGATCCGACCTCAACGTCTCCAATCTTCAGCTCGGCTCCTCGTGCCCGACGGTCCTCGCACGAGGCAGCAAACTGAAAAGAGGAAAGGGTAGAGAACCGGAGTAGAGGACTGAAGGCTTCGGCGAGGCTTCGCTGAACTCTGCGTCGCCGTGAGCTCGGGTGTGGAGGCGCCGTCGCGAGGTGGGGTTGGCGGAGATCGGGCGAAAGGAGACACGAAGAAAAGAGGAACGGCGTTTTTAGGGCTTGCACTATAGTTTCTAAATATATAAGTAGGGTTGTTAATTAAGCCACTTACAACTAACTCCTCACTTGCTAACGATGATTTCCATTACTACCTTATACTTAATAATTTATCCCCTTAATCATGGTCATACGTCCTTCAAATAAATTCAGAAAAATACCTAAAAATCCCCATAAATCATGATAGGTTGTTTTATTTTTGCCGTATCTCACAGATAACATCTGCTTCATCCCATATAACACTGGGTAAGATTTTAATTATTTATCAATTCCTACTACTTGTTAGTCAATGTTATATTTTCATTTGTAGAGGTACCATTGGATCTTGACTATAATTAATGAAGATAAGAATATGATATATTTATTGGACTCTTTGAGTAATAGGAACCGAGACTATGCTTGACAAACTATTGTGACCAAGTAAGTAGTAGATTATATTGATTTTGAATGCATTCAATTCATTATAGGTTATAAAAATAATGCTCTATTATTTACAATGTAGTGGGGTCAAGATATACAATGCATCAAGGGGTATTTCAAAAGGACCAGGTGTTAAACAATTGACAGTATGTATTGTGACCATGTATTTAGACAACAATTAATAATTTTTATTATTTGGATTGTGACTTCTTGCATGACATTTTCAATTTTATTAGGGTAATTTTAAACAAAATGGTGGTGTTGAATATGGATATTGTGTGATGCAGTACATGAAAGAGATAGTCTTGGATGAAGATCCACAATTGGAGAGAAAGGTGAATTTCTTCTTTATGAAATATTTTCTTTATAAAATATTGAGTCATTTTTTATTGATCCTCAAACTTTTGTTAATGTTTCAGTTTGCAGCAACAAAAAATAAACAGTATTACAATCAATCTCAGTATGATGAAGTCAGAAGTAAATGGAGCGAATTCGTCTACTTCTATGTGGGTGCCTAAGTGTAGGCTATGATATAAATTTTAGACATGTATTTAGAGATTTATGGATACAAAAGTTTTTGGGTTATGGTTAAACATGTCTTTTATGAATACACTTTTGGATTGTATTTGATACATATTTGTGATATATTTGTTTAATTTTGGTGGTAAAAAATATTGTGTTTTAGTAAAATATTATAATATAAATTTTTGTCAATTAAAATTTTATTGCAGTAAAATATGGTTAATTACTTTGATACTATAAATAAATGATGAAGTAATACAACAAAAAAGACTTCACTAAATTTAAATAGTGGTGTAGTTAAAGAAACTATTTACTTCACTACTAATCAAATTTATGAAGTAGTTTGTATAAATTACTTCGTTATATTGAATTTTTTGTTGTAATAAAATATACTCTATTACTTCTATACTACGATGAAGTAATACAATAATAAATATTTCAACCAAGACAAATTATGTAGAAGTAAAATTAAACATTTACTGCACCAGAATTCAAAAATTGTGAAGTTGTATACCTATTTTACTTCGACAAAAACGAAACCTATGAAGTAATAAATCATCAACTACTTCGGTCATTTTACTGGTCTCGATGAAGTAATAGAGTTTTTTTACTTCGAAAATGGTTCGATTTTGAATCGATTTTGGACCGGTGATAGACTTCGATAAACGTGTGGTGAAGTAAAAAATTAACCCTTTTACTTCACGTGTGTCTACTTCGGTAATTATCTACCTATTACTTCGGATAATATCCGAAGTCTATTATCGATTTTCACACTACGGTCTGATCATGGTGGCGAGTACCTCTCAGGAGAGTTTAGGAATTACTTATCAGAGGTTGGGATTCAATCCCAATTATCTGCACCTGGTACACCACAACAGAATGGTGTGGCAGAACGAAGGAATAGGACTCCTATGGAAATGGTTAGATCAATGATGAGTTATTCAGAATTACCAAATTCATTCTGGATATATGCTTTAGAAACAGTAGTGTATATTCTGAACCTGGTACCTTCTAAATCAGTACCCTCTACTCCCATAGAATTATGGAATGGGTGTAAGCCTAGTCTGAGTCATATTCGGATATAGGGTAGTCCAACACATGTGATGAAGGGAGATACTGATAAGTTGGAATCTTGTACAGAAGTTCGCCTGTTTATAGGTTATCCCAAAGGAACGAAAGGTGGTTTGTTTTATAGTCCTAAAGATCATAAGGTCATTATTGGCACGAATGCCTGATTTTTAGAAGAAAACTATATAATAAACCATAAGCCCATGAGTGAAATTATTCTAAAAGAAATGAGAGAGGACACGTCTACTTTAGTACCAAGAGTGCAAGATGAAATATCACAAGAAACTGCAACATGTATCACAAATGATACACAACTACAGACAGGGCCTCGTCGTAGTGGGAGAGTTGTAAGGCAACTTGAGAGATTCATGTTTTTAGGAGAGTCTTTGGACTTGATCCCAGGTAAACATGAACCTCATCCCCGAACATATAACGAAGCACTCCAAGATAAAGATGCAGCATCTTGGCAAAGAGTAATGAATTCGGAAATAGAATCTATGTATTCTAACAAAATCTGTGAGCTAGTAGAACCATCAAATAGTGTAAAACCTATTGGATGTAAATGGATCTACAAAAGGAAAAGAGGGGCAGACGGGAAGGTGGAAACCTTCAAAGCAAGGCTTGTTGCGAAGGGGTATACTCAAAAAGAAGGAATCGATTATGTGGAAACCTTTTCGCCAGTAGCTATGCTTAAGTCTATCCGGATACTCTTATCTATTGCTGCTCATATGGATTATGAGATTTGGCAAATGGATGTCAAGACAGCTTTCCTTAACGGAAGTCTTGAAGAAAACATCCATATGAAGCAACCAGAGGGGTTTATAGCAAAGGATAAAGAGCATCTAATGTGCAAGCTCAATCGATCGATTTATGGACTGAAGCAAGCTTCAAGATCTTGAAACATACGGTTTAATGAAGTAATCCAGTCATATGGATTTATTCAGTGTCCAGATGAGTCTTGTGTATACAAGAAGTGTGATGGAAACGTGGTGATATTTCTTGTACTATACGTAGATGGCATTTTGTTAGTTGGAAACAATATCAAAGTGTTGTCGGAAGTAAGGGTATGGTTGTCCAAGCAATTTGATATGAAGGACTTGGGAGAATGTGCACATATTCTCGGGATCAAAGTCATAAGGGATCGTAAGAAAAGAATGTTGTGCTTATCCCAGGCTTCATATATCGATACGATCCTAGCTCATTTTAGTATGCAAGACTCCAAGAAAGGTTTTCTACCTTTTCAGCATGGTGTATCTTTATCTAAAGAGATGTCTCCAAAGACATCAAAAGAGATAGAAGAGATGAAGGCAGTTCCTTATGCTTCAGCTGTAGGAAGCTTAATGTATGCTATGTTGTGCACGAGACTAGATATCTGTTTTGCCGTGGGCATGGTTAGTAGATATCAAAGTAATCCAGGACAGGGACATTGGATTGCCGTAAAGCATATATTAAAGTACCTGAGAAGGACTAGAGATTATATGTTGGAATACCAAGCAGATGATTTGCTCCCTATGGGTTACACAGATTCTGACTTCCAATCAGATAAGGACAATAATAAGTCTACATCAGGCTATGTGTTTACTTTAAGAGGTGTAGCCATCGCATGGAGGAGTGTTAAGCATAAATGCATTTCAGACTCAACCATGGAAGCGGTGTTTGTGGTAGCCTCTGAGGCAGCCAAAGAAGTTGTATGGCTCAGGAACTTTTTAATGGACTTAGATGTGATTCCTGGTTTGTCCAAAATCATCACAATTTATTGTGATAAAAGCGGTGCAGTAGCAAACTCGAAGGAACCAAGAGCCCATAAGGTGAGTAAATACATTGAGCGCAAGTACCACCTGATACGAGACATCATAAAGCAAGGAGAAGTTGATGTCGCCAAAATTACATCAGCAGATAACCTGGCAGATCCTTTCACTAAGGCCCTTCCGGTGAGAGCTTTTGATCGACATGTTGAGGGGATGGGAATCAGATATATGGCAGTGTATATGGCAGCATAGTCTTTTAGTATAAGTGGGAGATTGTTGGAATGTATACTAAAAGTCTAACCTTTTGTATAAACATTTATTTAGAAATAAGAATCACATTGGTCAAATGTCTACATTTATGCTAAGTGTAGTTGTCCATTTAATTTATATTATAGATAACATGGTGGGAGGAGACACACATAAGTTCATGTTATCAATTCCTTATAAATTATAAACAATTGCTCATAACCAAGATGGAATGGGCAAACCATTGGAGTGGTTGTAGTGTAATTAGGTATTAGTTTATCTTGACTAATAAATTACACTAGTGCACTATGAGTGTATTGAGCAGGACCATTTGAGGTAGTTTCTTTTTATACTGATTCTTAAAAAAGAACAAGACCTCTGTTATTATGGAAGTGCGTACTCTTAATCATGATATAATAACAAGCACGTATATTTAATATTTATTTCTTTAATTTATCAAAAGGTGCGATTTAGTTAGATAAATCAATAGGCTCGATAAGTTGGAAAATGATATTATTTATATAGTATGTTATTGATTATATAATGAAATTGTGTCCTAGTAATCTAGGTTGATAATACCCTCTTGAGAAGCTCATAAGGATTGTCATGAAAATCCTGCAGGTGGACTTATTCCGACATGACAATAAGGTTGAGTGGTACTACTCTTAGAGCTAGATATTAATTAAGTGAGTTGTCAGTAACTCATTTAATTAGTGGGCATTCGATATCTTAAACACAGGGAAATTAACACACTCATAATAAGAAGGAGCTCATAATGTAATTTGGGATTAGTGTGGTAGTTCAATAGTAGCTCTTTAGTGGTATGAGTTATTATTGATGAACTTGAGTTGGGTGTTCGGGGCGAACATGGGAAATTCAAGATCATCGGGAGACCAAAACCAATTCCTCCTCTCGGTCCCTATTGTAGCCTCTTATATATAGTCTTATATCCAAAGTCTAGCCTCTTATCCCATGCTAGGGGTCGGCCCCTATCCTTGCTTGGAGCCCAAGCAAGCAGTCGGTCAAGCCAAGCATGAAGCTCAAGCTAGGGTCGGCTAAGCCTTGCTTGGTGCCCAAGCAAGTGGCAGGCCAAGTAAGGAAAGGAAAGGGAATTTTATTAAAAATAAATTTTTGATAAAATCTTTCCTTTTATGTTTTTATCCACATGGTTTTAAAAGAGAATTTTTAATTTTAAAATCTTTTCTTTTATAGATTTTCTACAAAGGATTAAAAGAGATATTAGATATCTTTTCTTATTTGTAGATATCTATAATGTTAAAAGAAAGATTTTAATTTTTAAGAAAATTTTCCTTTTTTGTAACCATGATATAAAAGGGGTTTTATTTTTAATCTTATTTTTTATAGATATCCATAAAAGGATTTAAAAGAGAGAGATTTTAATTTATAAAACATTCCTTTTATAGCTAACCACAAAAGAGATATTTTAAAAGAGAGATTTTAATTTTTGTTTAAAATCTTTCCTTGTTTGTTTTGTAAGAGGTGGTCGGCCATGTCATGAATACAAAAGGAAGTTTTATTGTTGTTATAAAACTTTCCTTTTTTGGATTCACCAAGGATTATAAAAGAGAGGTAAAGGGTGCCTTCATGACACACAATTTCTATTCTATTATTCCTCTCTCTTTTCCTTTGGTGGTCGGCCCTCTTCCTTTCTCTCTTCTCCTTTTGTTTTCCACATTGTGGTCAGAGGCATCAAGTCTACTAGGAGCTTTGATTGCCGGTTACTAGAAGGAGAAGAAGAAGAGGAAGGAGGCCCTCTTGTCTAGATCCCTTTGGTGGTCGGAGCTTGGAGGAAGAGAAGAAGGCTTTGGTGGATTTATTCTTGGTAGATCGTCGCCCACACGCATCTAAGAGAAGAAGAGGAATACAATAGAATATCAAGAGGTTTTTGTTAACAAAGAAAGGTATAACTAGTTGTCTTATTCCACATCATACTAGTTTTCTTTATACGGATTTTGAATTACCAAACACAAGAGGCTAACGATTCTAGGCAATCGATTTTATGTTTCGATTTTATGTTTCTTTTGTTTTTCGATCTTGTGATTTGATTATTCTTGGTGGTTAAACCTAGGGTTACTGTAAGGAGATCAAATATTAAATTTCGTTGAAAGGCTTTGTCTAGGAAGTGGTGGATGATCACATACCCAAGAAGGTCTAGTGCCTCGCCATGTTTAACCTGGAAGCCGATCTTTGGAATAAATATTTAATCAACTTTGTAACATGGGTGGATTTGGATCAATAATGTTAAGCATTGTTTGCAATCCAAGTCTAAAACCTCTAAGAACAGATAAGTTAAATTTGGAATCAATAATATTAAGTTCTATTTGTGATTCCAAATTTAATTTCTAAAGAACACAATAGGTTGTAAGGAAAGGTTCGAAACTTGTACAAAATTTTTGTACAGGGGAACAAGTATGATATTCCAAGTAGCAACCAACACATGTTATCAGTTCCTTATAAATTATAAATAGTAGCTCACAACCAAGATGGAATGGGACAAGTCATTGGAGTGGTTGTAGTGTAATTTGGTATTAGTTTATCTTGACTATAAAATTACACTAGTACACTATGAGTTTATTGAGCAGAAACATTTGAGGTAGTTTCTTTTATACTGACTATATAAAAGAACAAAACCTCTATTATTATGAAAGTGTGTACTCTTAATCATGATATAATAACAAGCATGTATACTTAATATTTATTTCTTTAATTTATCAAAGGGTGAGATTTAGTTCGTTAAATCAATAGGCCCGATAAGTTGGGAAGTGATATTATTTATATGGCGTGTTGTTGATTATAGAATGAAACTGTGTCCTAGTAATCTAGGTTGATGATATCCCCTTGAGGAGCTCATAAGGATTGTCATGTAAACCTTGCAGGTGGACTTAGTCTGACATGACAATAAGGTTGAGTGGTACTACTCTTGGAGCTAGATATTAATTAAGTGAGTTGTCAGTAACTCATTTAATTAGTGGGTATTCGATATCTTAAACACAGGGAGACTAACACACTCATGATAAGAAGGAGCCTATATTGTAATATGGGATTGGTGCGGTAGCACAATAATAACTCTTTAGTGGTATAAGTCATTATTAATGAACTTGAGTTGGGTGTTCGGGGCGAACACAAGAAGCTCAAGCTCATCGGGAGACCAAAACTAATTCCTCCTCTCGGTCCCTATTATAGCCTCTTATTTATAAAGCCTTATATCCACTTAAAGCCAAGCTTCTTACCCATCTTGATGTGGTCGGGCAAGCCAAGCTTGGAGCCCAAGCTAGGGTCGGCTAAGCCAAAGATTGGAGCCAAGTTTATGGTCGGCCAAGCTTGGAGCCCAAGCTAGGTGGCCGACCACATTAAAATAAAAGGGTATTTTAAATTTTAAAATCTTTCCTTATGTGGAAGCCATGGTTTTAAAAGAGAGTTTTTAAATTTTAAAATATTTCCTTTTATAGCTTCCTACAAAGGATTAAGAGAGAGGTTTGATATCTTTTCTTATTTGTAGTTAAAAGGAAGATTTTAATTTTTGATAAAACTTTCCTTTTTTGTAACCATCAACATGTTTTAAAAGAGAGATTTTAATTTATAAAATTTTCCTTTTATAACCAACAAGGGATTTAAAAGAGAAATTTTTTATTAAAATTTATTACTGGAAACAAATAAGGAAGTTTTAATTTTGTGTTTAAAACTTTCTTTGTTTGGAGCACAAGTATAGGGCCGGCCATAACAAGCATTAAAGGAAGTTTTAATTTTTTGTTTTAAAATTTTCCTTTTTAGTCATTGGCAAGGAATATAAGGAAGTTTTAATTATGTTTAAAACTTTCCTTTATTTCCAAGATCAAGGATTATAAAAGAGATGGAGGGGTGCCTCATAAGATAACAGATCTTCTATTCCTCTCTTCCAATCCTTTGGTGGTCGGCCCTCTTCCTTTTCTCTTCTCCTTTTGTTTTCTTCCTTGGAGGTCAGCGGCATCTAGTGTGGTGATCTCTTAGTGGTCGGTTGCTTAAAGGAGAAGAAGAAAAGAAGGAATCTCTCTTGTCTAGCATCCCTTGGAGGTTAGTTGGTAGTCGGATCTTGGAAGCAAAGGAAGAAGCTTGGGTGGATTTCTTGGAAGATCGTCGCCCACACAAAGTCCAAGAGAAGGAGAGGAATACAACATAAGATCAAGAGGTCTATAAGCTACAAAAGGTATAACTAGTTATTAGTTTCCGCATCATAACTAGTTCATCTTTTGTATAGATCTTGAAAAATGAAACACAAGAGGTTATCGGTTTTAGGTTATCATTTTTTGTTATCGATTTATTTTTTGATTTCATGTTTCGATAATGCATTTCTATTGAGGTTTCTATAGTTAAACCTAGTTTACTGTAAGAAGTTAAATATCCAATTTCTTTGAGAGACTTTGTCTAGGAAGTGGTGGATGATCTCATACCCAAAAATGTCTAGTGCCTCGCCATGTTTAACCTAGAATCCGATCTTTGAAATAGATATTTGATAACTTCTGTAATATGGTTTAACTTAGGAAGATCACATCGGTTAAATTTGGAGTAAAAATGTTAAGTATCATTTCCAATCGAAGTTTAACTTCTGAAGGACAATTTGGATTAATAATGTTAAGCATCGTTGGAATCCAAATTTAACTTCAGTAGAGCACATGGGTAGCTAGGATAGTTCTATGCTTGTACAAAATTTTTATACAGGGGAACTAGGACGGTATTTCGAGTAGCAACCAACAAAAATGAGATTGGAAGGAACACAAGGCTAAGGTTCGACAACATCGGCAATGAAATGGTGGCAGCTTGACCTCCCACAATGTCTTGGCTCTCCAATTACAATCCCACCTCAGACGATAGTAACCCCCTTCTGTGATAGGAAAAGAGGAGGAGGTAGGCGACATCAGGGTGGGGATGACCGATGATCGGGCAAAGGCGGCTTCAAAGGTGCGATGGGCGCCACATGAGAGGGGGAGAGAGTGTCACACCAAGGAGGCTCACGATTCTTGCTCGTGGCTGAAGAGGAGTCAGCGATGGTGCTCACACCATGGCTGGCGATGTCAGCTTGAGAAGTAAGAGACAGTGTTGATGCAGCGATGTGAAGCTAGGGCACGGTCAAAATAAAGAACTCAGATGCTCAGCTTCAGGCGAACACCTGGTATCCACGTCCCGGAGAGGGGAGATTAGGTGGCACTTGGGCGACTGATAGCTGGCAATCAGTGTCGGCCATGGTGGTCTATGGTGATGCAGCATGAAAGAAGAGGGCCATCAACGGAGGTCGCGTGAGGGAGAAGAAGAAGAGGTCGGGAGAGGAGAAGGGGGAGAAATCGACATTAGGGAAATAACGCTAACTCAACTTATATACGTAGGTTTAATTAATTTTAACCCTAAGTTAATTTCTCAATTAAATCCCACATAATTGTTATATTAAAGAGGCTTTCTCCCAACCTAATTTATTTATACTTTAAATGTTTCAAATGGACTCCATTTAAATCCTAAAAAATTTCTAAAAATTCTCAGAAAATTCTATAAGGTTATTATGATTTGTCATATCTTACAAGTCTAGGATGTGGCGAGCTAACTTTGGTTAATTCCACTTAGCTAAGTAGACTAAATAGGGTACGTCTTACCCTACTTTACTGCTAGACTAAGCTTTCCTTTTCACGCCCCGGAGGAGTCCCTGTCCGAAGAAATTTCGACAGCATCTCCCCTGTACGGTGGACAATCTGAAACTTTCTACAATCACCATATACCTCAGCCACATGCGGCTGGAATAATAACAATAATAAAACAATCACCACGCAGTTAATATCAATTTCAGCCTCTGGCTGACACAACCACGCAGTTTAATAGTAAACAAATAGAACAGTAATACGATGACTCGAAAACAACCCTACTCAACTACACTCGTAAAGCTCAAATCCGATTTTTTTCCTACTCCACTACACTCATAAAACACAAATCCAACAAACTCACCTCTTCTGCCGTCCAGGCAGGCATGGAGTAAAACATATCCAAATCATACCAAAGTCCATCAACGATAAGAATCCATACAAGATCCATAAGTAAAACCAATACAAGACTAAGACATAGTCCGATAGAGAAAAATAAAATAACAACTCGTGGTCTGCAGAGGACTAGCACTACGTGCAGTGGGGACTAGCGACTGGAACTGCTCCAGACAGCCTCAACCTGAAAAATAACAACACTGGAGGCGGGGTGAGTCCAACACTCAGCAGGTACAACTGATATGCATAATAAAGTAAATAACAGCCAACACTAATCATGCGTACAGTCTCTTGAATATAAGAAGAATAAATGCAACTGAAACAAAAACAGGAGAAACTGTACTAACCAGGACCAAGGTATAAAGATAACTGGGTCGTCAGACCAAGAGTGTCATAATCCTGTATGCATGTCAATCATATGCATCCATATAAATGCAGCAAGTAAATGCAGCAAACACAATCAATAAATGCATTATGTGTATGATGCCAATGACATGGTCACCCCTGACGCCAATCAGCCATCTCACACACAATGGTGAGTCCGAGGGTGGGTGAGTGACAACCGTGCACTCGACATCACGCCGATGAGTGACCGAGGACGGATCTTGTCGAGTACACATACTCCTACCCGAAATAATAAATGGGGGCGATGCTCTCATCTCCGACACGATGGCGGGAGGACTCTGCCTACTACTGAGTCACACTACCCATGAGCGGACCAACAGAGCCAAACAAAGTCCAACCAATGCTGCTACACTAAACCAATGGAGTCAAACAGAGCGGAACTGTCTGCCGGCTACCACGCTGAGTCACCAGACCAACGGAGCCAAACAGCAGAACTGCAACACACCTGTCTGATATATCACTAACCCATGAGTGGTGGTGTGTACAAATACATGTAACTGGTGATGTGCTCAACAATAATGGAGCAGACAATCGCACAGCATGCAATCATGCAAGATGATGCATGACACTAAACATGGCAATATCACGAATATCATAGCATGCTCCATACATAAATATAAAATGTGTACTACAAGATAATGAATCAAATGGAAGGTACACAAACAGATAGGGTATCAAATAAATCCTAGGTCCTGAACATAATGTATCATATGGTTGGGTCACTACTTAAAGCATGTATGATCAGGTAAATAATAACATGTAGTGCATAATAAGTAAACAAGCAAACATGTAACAGATCATGTAGTGACCAACCGAAACAAATGGATAACACAATTATTGCTATATGTTAAACACATCAAAAGACATAAGTCAAAGTACCCGCCTCCAAAAGAAGATCCAATCCGAAATAGATCCCTCGTCGAGACACTGCCTCGAATCAAAGTCCTGCAGATAACGTGATATATAATTTAGCTAATTTTATAAACAACAACTAGCTAAATCCAACCCAACTGAATTAGGAAAAACCCTAATCGATCATCATTAATTAATTCTAATTAATGATTAACTTGAATTAATCTCTTTAATCAATAATCCTCAATCAACATAATCAATAAGATTTCCATCATAAATCCAACTCACATATTTCCTCCAATAACTTAATCAACCCTCTTCACAACAAATCCACCATTTTAATCCTAGCAATAATTTCAACCTTAATACTCACCAAATCTGATGATAGTCACTAATGCCTCATGATCAGAGTGAACCCACGGCTGGAAATCACCGGTGTGTCTATTGCTGCCCAAAGCCACCTCTAGTAGCGCTGGACTGTCTCGACATCAGGGCACTGCTTCAACGAATTGAGGAGAGGGCTCAGCACTAGAGGTTGGCGCTTGAAATGGTCGGAGGTGGTCAAGGATCCGGCGACAGTGTTAGGGCACGGGTGCGCCGACAGTGGATCGGCAGAACCTGGTGACAGCAAGCAGTGAATAGGGCACGGCTCGGAGAGAAGCAAAAGAAGAAGAATTGGTCGAAGCAACTTACCCTCCGAGTCGGGAACACCCTCCACTCCGACGATCCTGGCTAGGGCACGGGTAGAAGAGCGGCTTGGGTTTTTTTTTTCCCTCTTCCGGCCGAAGATCCCTCACGCAAGGGAGACGATCCAAAGAAAGTTGCTGAAGGTGATCGGAAAGATGGCTAGGGCTCCGACAGCACTGGGCAGAAGAGAAAGAGGAAAGGTTTTGGGTTCGCGGGAGACTAGGGCACGATGGCGTCGTCGGGCAAAGATAAGAGAGAGGAGGACAGCGCTAGGGCAGAGAAACAGCTCGGCCGGCGGTGGCTCGTACTCGCCGGCACTTGGGCAAGGACAGAGGAGAAGGAAACCGTCGGCGCTAGAAGGTTAGGGCACGGGTCGGAGGAAATCGAGAGAGGAGGAGGCGCGGGTCGAGGGAAGGAAACGACGTTTAGGGGGGAAAGAAAATGAAAAAGGAAATGTATTTATAAATAAAACATTTCCTCACTTAAACGGGTATCCAAAACAGGCTTTATCCGTACCCATAAATTCACCCCCCTCAAAACCCAGTGTATGAGCTCTGAAAAATTCCCAGAAAATTTTTAAAAATTCCAGAAAATTCCATTATTACTATTCACCATTTTTCGATATTTTACATTCCTAACGTACTATCATCTCGCACCACCCTGAGCAAGTCTCAATCAAGCCTAAGTCCTTATCTAACCATTATAAGTTAAACATAAAGAAAATAAGTAAATAAATAAAGCAATAAATCCAACAAGCATGCAAATTTATTTAATAACAAAAATAGTTTTTCTATTAGCTCCCCCTGTATCATAACCTCAATAAGTCTATCTAGATAATAAATTTGATCCTTGGGGATCCAATATTAATTTGGTCCAACTTAGTTAGTCAAGTTTGATTTAGGGGCCCATGATTGGACTCGGTTTCTATTTCGATTTAAAATTTATAGGTACAATTTAGCTCGTATGTTAGCTTTGTATCCTAGTCTAGATAGATTATATATGGCTCTTTGTTTTCTAAGAATCATATCAAGATTCTTGGAACCTAAGTTGAACCATTCTAATGAATCCTTAAGTTCTTTAACTTGAGTTTTCAAAGTAGAATTTTCTTCCTTAAGTTATTGGACTTGAGTTGAAGTTTCACTTTGAGCTGGTTCAGTCAAAGGACTTAGGTTAGTCTCCTCCTTAAGGACTATTACCTCCTTTTAGAGTGACTTGACTCGGATGTTGGACTTAGCTAACTTATTAATCACATATAAAATCATGTTATATAAGTTTTCAACTAAAACAAGACTTATCATGGTGTCATAAACTTCTAAACCGGATATAGATATATGGCTTCTCTCATACTCGACCTCTAATTTGGTCTTAGACTCAACTTCAGATTCAGTCTTGGCAATGTGAGCTTATACCGATATTGCCAATAAAATCGGTTGAGTTTGTTCTTCTTTGTCCGACTCTTCCAATGACTCAAACCACGTTGTTTTTAGAGTCTTTAATTGGATCATCCTCTTTTTATTTAGCATTTTTAGAACTATGATGACTAACTCAGAGGAGATATCTTTGTTTTCGTATAAATCTAATTCATCTTTGAATTGAGGTTCAATTCTAGGGTTGGCCTTTGACTCCTTAGTCTTGAATTTGCCTGTAAGCAAGGCAATATCTTTCTCAGTTGGGCATGCATTAGTATGTTCGTGTAACTCAAATTTAAAGAATAATTTATCTAATCTAATAATTAAAAGATCTTTGGAAACCTTGTAGGCATCTACCATAAAGACCCATAAGGTATTCCTAGGAAAGGCTTATAGCGAATACCTTATAATATAGTGGTTCTCTACTTTCTGTCCAACCAAGTGGAGTCCGTTGAGCAGATCTTAGATCCGGTCATGTAGTTGACTTGTTGATTCTTCGTTCTACATTTTGATGTTATATAATTTATTTAAAAACAAATGTTTCTTACATACCATAGCATTAGAGGTTCTTTTATGAAATTTGATCAACTTTTGCCAGAGATCCTTTGCATTACTAAACGATCCAACTTAGTTCAGCTCCTCTTTGGTCAAGCCATACTGTAAGGTCTGAGTGGCATTTATGTTTGTCTCAATTTTCCTTTTTGTTGGTTCATTCTATTTTTCATGGGTAAGAGGTACTCCATCTTTGGTGGTGAGTGTGAATCATGTTTGAATCACAATCCACATCGCCACTTGGGTCTTGAGATGGTACTCCATTCAGCCCTTCTAGTAACCAAAGTCCTCGTTAGAGCAAAGAGCCTGGTGTGTGGTACTATAGTCTTCTTGATGAGATATTTTGAATAACCTTGTAAAAGAAAAAATAAAAAGCAGAACATACCAAGACTTGGTCTTGGATTAGTAGTGCAGCAGAAAGAGAGAAAGAAATATCGCTCGAGTGGTATTGCACCAATTTCGAGAAATTTCAAAAAATATGAGAAATTTGTTTAAAGAGGTTATTACACTAATTCTAACTTATGACAAAAAATTTAAAATGTCAAATTAGAAAAAAAAAAAGATGGTTTTTGGAAAATGCAACGAAATGCTCTTTATGGTGGTTACACCAATTCAGTGCACCCCCGCTCTAATACCAATTGTAGGATCAAGAAAACATGTTAGAGGGGAGGTGAATAGCATTCGTCGCTTTTTCACATTTTCATAAAACAATCAAAAGTATGCAGTGGAAATAAGAAAGATAAAAGTCAATGCTAACACAAATTCTTTAACTTGGTTCGAAGCCTTTGACGACTCCTACTCCAAGGCCCACGATCGTTAATCACTTTCGTTAGACAATCCACTTAAGATTCGTCAATTACAAAAATACCAATTATAATAAATGAAATGGAAATAATAAATAATTATATCGATAAATTGCAAGGATGTAAACTTAAGTGTTGTCGTCGGTGAATCGTTTCTGTGTCATAAAGAGATTTTTGGAATAGCACACAAGCACGGGAGTCGTATGAAAAGTTATCTTGAAGGTGGTGGTTGAACCCTTTTTTACAGCCTTGTCCGAACGCCTCGACTAGTCCCAGGTGCCCCCATCAAGCTAACGTAGCATGACCTCAGTGAAGCTCTATCCGCCAAAGTTTATCCCAATCCAAGTGTCTGGACCACTCCTAGGCGCTTGGATGCTAATGTGTGTCAGCCAATCAGAGCGTACCACCTCATTTGCATAACGTCTAGGCGCTTGGACCATTCTGGGTGCCTAGAAGCACTTTTTCTACCCCCAACTTCCAGCTTTCAACTTCCTACATCACAGAGTTAGCAAGACAAGCAAAATATAATAATCATAATGATCAGGACTGTCTCAGGACCGTCTGGTTCTGACTTTGGATTTCACTGAAATCCAAAGTCGAATTAACGCTTACTATTTCCTCAATGGGGAACTCATTCTCACTTACTCCTCTCATGAAAGATTACCTTTTACCAAATACCTATTTGGACTATTGCTCAGCATTTAACCTTGACCTCCGGGACTTTCGCTAGATGTCTGATCCTTGACCGGCCTAGACTTTCGGCTGGTGTATGTGGACCCCAGGACTTCTGTGTGATATCTTCGATCTGCCAAGTCTTCTGCCAATCCACTTGACCAGGACTTCATGCTTAATTTCTTGACTAAGACTTCATACCCCCAATCCTCTCAACCAGTACTTTGTGTCCAATCCCTTGACCAAGACTTCGTGCCTAGTTCTCTGAGTAGGACTTCTTTGCGTAGCCTCAACTAGGACTTGTCTACTCACTTAGGTGAGCTTATTAGATTACAAATAGGCTTAACTTTGATCCTTTGTCAATATCAAAATATAGGTTTGATTAGCTAGTACTTCCCACGCTAACAAATATTCTCGCATGTTCTACAACTAGAAGTTTTTTTCCTGATTAATGCTCTCCTGGTCTTTTATTTTAAGATGTTTCCAGCTTATTAGTCATCAAAGTATACTCCTCTTATCTCTATGTCTATGTTGAATGTTTAAAACTATTGCTTCATATTTGTGACAACTAAAATTAATTTAGCTACTTTTACAATAATAATTTAATGAAATTTAATAGATATATTCCAACATAATTGACCAAAATAATTTTGTGTTGTTGGTAGCATTGTTAATTTAATGTGTCATATTTTTACAACTGTTTTGAAGGATTTGACTCATTGTTGGTTGCTTAGTTGTATGAGTAATGGACAAAGATTGAATGTCAAAGAATAGGTTATCACATGAATATGAGGTTGGGGTAAAGTCTTTCTTGCACTTTGCAATGCGAAATGCTAACGATACGAATGTAATACCTTACTCATGTGCAAGATGTGGCAATCTAAAGAAGAAAGATGTTGACACTATAAGGGCACATTTATGTTGTAATTGTATAGATTTAACATATCATACATTGATTTTGCATGGCGAAAGATCTAAGATCGAGAACTCATTGAATGATAGTGATCGAATAGGGCAAGATAAATACAAATCTTTTGTCGAGGAACCTATAGCTATGGTACATGTTGCATATGACAGTTATGCGGAGAATCCAAACCAATTTTATAAGTCGCTTGAAGATGTCAAGAAACCTTTATATCCTAGATGTACTAAATTTACAAAGTTATCTTCACTTGTGAAATTATATAACTTGAAGGCAAAATATAGTTGGAGTGATAAAAGTTTCACTGACTTACTTAGTTTATCCAGGGAAATGCTTCCAGATGACAATGAATTGTCTTTATCTTTGTATGATACAAAGAAAAACTTATGTGCATTAGTGATGGATTATGTGAAAATTTATGCTTGCCTTAATGATTGTATCTTATACTGGAAGAATTATGAGGATTTTACTAATTGTCTTATTTGTGGGATGTCAAGGTGGAAGTTGGGTAAAAATCTACGATAAATGAAAGAGTTTCTGCAAAGGTCCTTTGGTACTTCCCAACAATTCCAAGATTTCAAAAATGGTTTCAGAATAAGGCTATTTCTATGGAGTTAACTTGGCATACTGATAAAAGAATTCAATATGGATACTTGCATCATCCGGCTAATGCACCTTCTTAGCAAGTAGTGGATCACAATTGGCCAGATTTTGCTTCTGAGCTAAGAAATCTAAGATTGGTCATATCAGCAGATGAGATTAATCCCTATAGTTCGATGAGTTTTGCATATAGTTGTTGGTTAATTGTAATGATCACTTACAATCTTCCTCAAAAGTTGTGTATGAAAAAAAATATTATTAATAATATTTTCTTTTCTCGGTAAAACCTGGAGAATGATAGATTTCTCTTAGCTTTCGAAGAATTCTATTCTTGATTTCTCATTAATTGACTCTTTTGATTAGCTTGCAAGATAATGATTATCAAATCCGGAATGAAAAGAAAGGGAAAAAATAGGTTATATGGGAAGTAGTAATGGTATGCATGTCTACTTGTGATTAATTAACAAATATTTAAATGTGTATATTAGTCATTGAGAATTTGTTTTTAACATAGGGCCCTTGGCAACCAGATGCAAAATAGTGTGGTTTTTATGTGATGAGATTTATGAGAGAAATTATTGAATAAAATGCTACCAATGAAAAGGATTCACTATTCTCAATAGTAATATTTGACATATTCTCACTCTTTCTCAAATAATTATGTTTTTTATTTTACAAAGTCATTATTGATTTTTTTTTTTGTTGATATAATCTATGTGTTTGTTCATAGTTCATGAAAACACACTACTCTAAGGAAGAAATTGATGAAGTGTATTCCAAGTGGGTGGAATGCATACAAGATTATATTTATGACTAGGTATGCAAACACACTGTGACATTTAGTCCCTCTTAGCTCTAGTATATGTTTGCTTTGTAGATCATGCTATATCTATAAAGTTTTAAGTTGGCATGCTTAGTCCCTCTTCGATAATTCATGTGCTCTCATTGTGATATTTATTTGTAAGTATATTACTGATGTAATGTGTCAGTGTCACACTTCTTCAACATTTTATCGTATGCAATTTGATGTCAATCTAAAAAGTATGGAGAAACTTCATCCGTTGATAGAGCAGTATGTTGATGGTTAATCTTCTATATTTGATAGAATAGTAGTCCCTACTGTTATCCTTATAAAACTCATAGCATAACTCACAACATGATAGATTCATGTTGTGAGACAGTGCGTTGATGTTTAATCTTCTATAGTTGATAGATTTTTAAAAAATAATTTATGTGGCATTTTGTTTTCATTTTCATCGAGTTTGTTAAGGATCCAAAAAAATGCATCGTTACTCTACTTATATTTTGTTGTTGTAACATATTAGAAATGCATATTTATTCATGTAAATAGATAAGCTACAATCTTTTCCACCTTCTTTTTGTCAGCATTATATAATTATCTGTGTAATAGGTATCCTAAATAATACTAAATGTTGTCTCCCAAAATATTTTAGGATTTTCTGTGTCTTTATATCAAATTTACCATGCAACTGGTGCTTCTTAAAAGAGAGCTGAAACAAGTAGCATACTTTTGTTTTTCATTTCATGATGTTATATCTAATGGTAGGTAGGAAGTTAGTTTGGTTCAGTGTTCTAAATTCATAGTATATTTTTCCATATTAATTAAATGAATTCAGAAAATGTTCTGCATGTTTTTGTATTTGTGATTGTTATTTCTCCATCAATGTATGTTATTCCTTCCAAATTATGGAGAATGAAACTTAAGTTTATTTTCAAATTTTGAATTTTTATTTACAACTATCTTTTAATGCTTTAACCCATGCATTCTATCCCTGGTTGTTTGTTGTCTCATAGCAAAGTGTTGTGCATGATCATCTTTTATGATCTTTGTATAGAAACTGAACTAGTATTTGTAGACCATCTGGTTAAAATAATCTGATTCCCATGAAAAAGGAAGCTATAGAGTTTCTATGGCTCATTTTGCCATAGGCCACTGCAACATGAATTCTTTCCGAGCAACCAAAACCTTTGTTAGAAGTATTGGTTCATGTTTTGCCATCTGCCGTTACTTTCTTCCATTCCAAATTGGCAGTTGTCAAAAAGATACTTAGGTCTTGTAAGGTTAGGCAACAAAATCTATCAATTGTGCAAGCTACTGCTGCCCCCATAAATCAAGAATCTGAGAAAAGTTTGTTGTCCGGGTCCTTAGGTTATGTCATATGCCTCTACTTTTTTCATCAACATATTTTACTATATGTATAACTCATAGTATGATAGAGCGGTAGTCCCTACTGTTATCCTTACAATTTCCTATTGCAATGACGCTTTATATCACTTGGTGGTTTTACCATTTTATGGATGGATTTTTTTTTCTCCAGTCTATACTCAACTTGGAGTAACTATATTCAGTATGTTTACCAATTAACTTTTATAGTATCGTATAAGAATGTTTAAAGTATCTTTTTCCATTACTACTATAATTTCTATAGTAATTCAATGTAGTAGTGCTTACTATTGTAAGAAAGTAAATTTGTGTGCTAAATTCACAGATTAAATTGTCATTGATTCATTTATGGTAAACATTATTTGTTCTTATTTTTGTAGGTTTGAGCATCTAAGAAATATAAAGATGCAGCTAGGTTTAGTAGCTTATGAGTTGTAAAAAGATGTTGTGTAAACATTATGTGTACATATAATTTTATAAATGATGTTGTGTAAAAGATGTTGTGTATTGTAAAAATAGTTGTGTAAAATATGATGCGTATTGTAAAAATAATATTGTAAATAGATGTTGTACATGTATTGTAAAAGACAATAGTTAAGGATGTTGATGTACTAACTAATTAATTTTGTAAAAGATGTTATGTATTGTAAATTGATGTTGTGTACAATTTGTCTTATAAAGAATTGAGTTTTAACTATTGAAAAAAAGAATAAAGACAATGGTTATAAACTATTGTGAAAAAATTCAAAGACAATGATTTTTAACTATTATCAAAATATTTTCTAATCAAGATATTTTATTGTTGTCAAAAGCATCCAAAGACAACATGTAGGTCCCTTGCGGTCAATAAGAGGTGGATGAATTACCTTGTACAATAAAACAAATCAATACATTTCTCAAACAATCGAGCTTAACACAAGTACACACATAATTAAACAGAATAATAGAATCAAATTAATTATGAGACAAGTAAGGTTTTTACTTGGTTGGCAATCAGAGGATTGCTACTGCAAGGAAAGTAGGCTCAGTAAAAAAAATATCCTTCTCAAACAAAACGTCGAAGGTGGAGAAGCCTCGTACACGAAAATGAAGCTCAAAAGTGAAGAACTGAATAGAACTTGAAGTACAAACGAAAAGGAGAAGATCAGGGCTCTATTTATAGCTCACTGGTTAAAAACAACCATTTGCTAACGTGGCATGGTCCGGGCGCCTGGACTCTCTTCGGGCACCCCCATCATGGCAAATCTTATCATCGCGTAAATGGTTGCGCAACGGGCGAGAAATAAAGTTTTATCCTAGTCTGGGTGCCCGAATCAGGTCCGAGCGCTCGGATGCCCTTCCTTGACGAGGCGGACGTCGAGGTGCCCCTGGGCTGACCCAGGAGTCCAGGCGCCTGAACGTGGTCCAAGAACCCGGATAATCAACATCTCGACATCTCGTTGACTGTCTGATTCTGCTCTGATCCAGATCCGCTCTCTTGAATGATCTCGGCCATCCGGAATGGGGCTCACCTAAACCCATTTTCCAGCCTTCTCGAGCAGTCTTCCACTCTGGCTTCTCGTCCCTCTGAAAGCTGTGTACTTCATTCTCATCCGCCAGCATACTCTTCTACAGCACCTCGTCCCTTGGATAAACCGAACCCGTCGACTCTCTCTCATGTTGTCCTTCTCTCTAGCTGCATCTTTCGCTCGACTTCTTGTGCTCATAAGTTCCTGCACACTTAGACACAAGACATCAAAAGACAACAGGACCTAGCTTGATTTAGTTGATCACATCAAAACTATCATAGGGTACTTACAATCTCTCCCGTTTTAATGTGAGCAACCCAAGTTAAGTTAGGATAAACCATAAATAAATAACAGTGAAATAGCAAGTACTTTAATATGCAATTAATAACATTTAATGTAAAAAAAAATTACCCTCTCCCTAGACTTAATCTCTAATTCTCCCCCTTTGATCACATTAAAAATAGGGAAAATATTGAACAATAATTTAGAAATAAATCTGAATTAATCTCTAAGGGTAAAAAAAATGAAGAACATTAAAAAAAAAAAAGAACTTTAAAGTTTGAAAATCTGAACGTTTATGATTTATAAAGTAGTTTTAGAAAAAAAAATTTAAAATTATTTTTAATTCTTCAAAAATTTTGAAAATTTTAATAACAATTTAGTTGACATATCTAAAGCTAGGATAAAATTTTCACAAAAAATGAAATTGATTTAAGCAATAATAAATTATTTCTACATAAGGCTGCATTTTCTAAAAAAATATTTAAAAATAATTACTAAGCTCAAAAAATTGTGAAATTTTTTTTTAGAATGTAATAGAGCCAATTTTTGTAAAAAAAATAATTTTTCAAAAATTAAATCTTTCAAAATTTATAATATTAAAAATTAGTATTTAGATAAATAATTCATAGAAAATTTAATAATGGTTAAAAATTTTAAAACTATTTTCTTGAATAGAAAACATGATAAATTTTCATAAAAAAATAAAGTTTGCAAGAATAACACTGTAAAATATTTTAAAATTAAAAAATATAATTTTTGTTAAAAAATATAATTTTTGTTAAAAAATTTATAAAAAATAATTCAATGGTTAAAAAATTTTGAAACTTTTTATACTGATAAGTAATGAAACCCTCTTTCTTGGAAAAATTAATATCAAATTAATTTCAAAGAGAAATCATACACAAAAAACATTAGACGATTTTAAGCAAAAAAATATAAATTCAAATTAAAAAATAAAACATGTATAATGATTTTAAATTTAAACATGATTTTGGAACCCAATATAGGTTCCTACCTACTGGATTAAGTAGAATTTTTTTTTCAGAATATATTTTGGTGATAATTTTATAATTTGTCCTTTATGATATCTAAAATGTCAATTAAGTTTTTGATAATTTTTAATTTGTTGAACATACAAACATGCATAATTTTTCAAATTTTCTATTTCTACTTTTAATTTTTCATTTTCAATTTTTACCTTGTCGAAATCTTCTGATCGACATTATATTGCTAAGGTTATTTTTAATTGCTCATTTTTCTTTTAAATTTTTTTTTTTAATTTCTAATTTACAAGAATTTTTTGACAGTACTTTTATAAATTTAAATAACTTATCAGGAGGTATAGATCGTACCTAACTTACCTTGTAGATCTCATTATTTGATGCTCCCTCTGTAGTGTTACTTTCTTCTGACATTGCTTCCCCTTCATTGATACTCTCAATGCTCATCTCGGATGAGCTTGCTTCTTCATCTTCTTCGTGACTTGCCATCAGCGCAAATCCGGCATAGGCTTCAATTTCTGACTCTGAAGTTTCATCTCATGTTGCCTTTAGGTTCTTGTGCTTCTTCAGGGTAAGTCTTTTGTCCTTGTCCTTGTCCTTGTCCTTGTCCTTATCTTTGTTCTTCAATTTTGGATAATTGTTTTTAACGTGCCCTTCTTCATTGCAGTGATAACATCTCACTCTCCTTTTTCTGCTTTTAGCCTACACTTTGATTGAATTTATTAGCTTTAAAGAATTTTTTAAACTTCCTTACCATAAATGTCATTTCGTCATTGTCGAGAGAAGTTTTAGACTCTGGTTCATCCATTCTTGCCTTTAAGGCTATATTCTGTTTGGACTCCTTCTTTAGATCTACGCATCTAGTTTCATGTATTTCAAATGTAGAAAATAATTCCTCTAAATTACTTACCTCCAGATCCCTAGAGATGTAATATGTATCTATTAGGGTTGACCACTCAGGTGTTCTAGGGACATTGTTAAGCACATACCTTAATGAATCTTGGTTGGTTACCTTTCCTCCAAGATTCGTGAGTTCGGTGACTAGCTCCTTTAGCATGACATGCAGTTGAGGAACTGTTTCACCTTCCTTTAGTTACAGATTTGTTAGCTGGTTCCAAAGTAGATATCTCCTTGCAAGCTTGGCTTTGGATGATCCTTCATGAAGCTCTAGAAATTTTTCCCAGAGGTCTTTTGCAGACTCGTAGGCTCTGATTCGGTTTACCTCTTGTGGTGCCAGCGCGCTTAACAAATAGAATTCTACTTTTCCATTTGCCACAAATTCGGCTTGTTCCTTCTTTGTCTAGTGTTCTTCTTTCTTCAACTCATCATTGTTGTTGATAGGTACTGTAAAACCATTTTTTTAAATTAAAAATATATCAAAATCAATTTTAAAATATACCTCCATTTTTTTTCCAATGTGCAAAGTCTCCTTTGAACTTCAACGGGTGGATGCTTGTTCCAGTCATCATCTTTGCTTCAGTTGGTGGTTAGTCCTTCTAAGGTGACCTTGCTCTGATACCAATTATAAGTCCCTTGCGGCTTGTAAGAGGAGGGTAAATTACCCTGCACAATAAAATAAACCAATACCTTTTTCAAACAATCGAGCTTAACACAAGTACACACTTAATTAAATAGAATAATAGAATCAAACTAATTACGAGACAAGTAAGGTTTTTACTTAGTTAGCAATTAGAGGATTCCTACTACAAGGAAAGTAGGCTCAATAAGAAAATCTCCATCTCGAACAAAACGTCATAGGCAAAAAAGCCTCATACATGAAAATGAAGCTCCAAAGTGAAGAACTGAATATCTTGAAGTACATAGTGTATTCACCAAAAAGGAGAAGACCAGAGCTATATTTATAGATCACTAGTTGAAAATGATCGTTTACTGATGTGACACGGTCCAGGCACCCAGACCCTCTCCAGGAGCCCCTGCGTGTCAAATCTTATAGTCACGCAAACGGCTATGTAATGGGCATGGGATAAAGTTTTATCCTGGTCCAGGTGCCCGGACGCCCTTCCTCGATGAGGTGGGCGTCGAGTGGCCCCTGGGTTGACCTAGGGAGTTCGAGCACCCTGACCGTGTCACCCGAGCGCCTGGACTTAGTCTAGGTGCTCGGATAGTCAACATCTTGTTAACTGTCCGATTCTACTCAAATCTGGCTCCGCTCGATTGGGTGATCTCGACCATCCGAACTCATTTCTGACCTTCTCGAGCAGTCTTCCGCTCCGGCTTCTCATCCCTCAGAAATGTCACGCACTTCCTTCTCTTCCGCTAGTGTATTCTTTTGCAGCGCCTCATCCCTCGGACATATCGAACCCATCGACTCTCTCCCGTGCCATCCTTCTTACTAGCTGCATCTTTCGCTCAACTTCCTGTGCTCCTAAGTTCCTGCATACTTAGACACAAGACATCAAAATATAATAGGATATAACTTGACTTGGTTGATCATATCAAAACTATCATGAGGTACTTACACAATGATTTTTAAATATTGTGAAACTGTTATTTTTAGTATTAAAAGATAACAGTTTAAAACCGTTACAAAATTATTGTCTATATCACTCAAAGACAACGGTCTTAAAATTGTTGTCGTTTTAGTATACTTTTAACAACAATATTAATTACAACAGATTTTAAAGGATAAATCTGTTGTCTTTGAGCATTTTTTTTTAGTGGCAAGAAAGATTTGGGATATAAGTCTAAATAAAGCCAAGGAGAATGTGTCATCGTACCATAGAATTCTATATAGCTATGAAATTAATCCTAAGTCTAAGAGTCAATTCAAGATTACATGGGAGGTCATCCCTAGTGTTAACCTTAAGGAGACTAGTATGACTAAAGCCTCTAAAAAGTTTAGGAAAGTCATTTGGAAGGTACCTAGGGAAGTTATCCCTAGTGAGTATCTAGTATACCCAATGAGCACCAATAGATATTGGATTACTAAGAGTGTGATCTCTTCGCACTAGATGGTTATAGGGTATGTCAATCTTAATCGGAAGGGTAGTTAACCCAATCATGATGAAATTTGCATTCTAGATCATTTTCAAGGTATTATGACATCTTGAAAATGGAAAGTTAACTTTTACTCTTGAAGAGTTTAAAATGTGCCAATAAAAAATTTAAGGTGTTAAGATTAATCAAATTAACACAAATAGGAGATAATTCAAAAGTGTGCTAAGTTGAGATTTTGGCATATTTAAGAGAGATAGGGTCGCCTATATTAAATTGTGATTTTGTCATAGTAATTAATTATTGAGACTTAGATAGCAAATCTAAGTATTTTCATTATGCTACAACTACCATGTTTGTGTTCTATATCACATGTCATAGAATCATGACATGCATAAATATTTCATCTAATTATGATATTTGATATATGTCATGTCATACATGCATTATTTAATTATGATAGTCTTTCTTTTGAAAGTATGCATTTAATGTATGACATAATCATTATCATACATTATGTTAATTCCTTGAAACTAAGGGCAATGACATTAGTTGACATCTGAGGTAGGATGCTCAAATTTAAAATATATAGTTAGATATGCATGATCCCTTAGTTTAGAGAAAACCAATTTATACATTTCACAACAACTATAGAGTTAACTTGTATGTGTATTGAGACATATTAGATACAAGTGAGATGTTAGGAAAATAAGTAAAACTCAAAATGTTGACTTAGTGCATTTATTTGAGTTTTAGTTTCATCAAAACACATAGATTTTATGAAAGTTAATTATAGGGAAAGCTAATGCACAAGTCATGTGCATTTAGCCATAGATCATGGTTGGAAATTATTTTTGAAAATGATTTCAAAAGTATTTTAAAAAATCTTGGTGAAGTCTATTTGTTGATAAGAATCACCATTATATTGATTATTTAGATTCAAAATTAGAGTGAAACATTAAAATTTTCAATGACTTCAAATTTTGTATCATTCTTTGAAAATAAGATGTATTTTCATATAAAACTATTTTTTTCATGATAGTATATGACATAAGTAATATCTACATAAAATTTCATATTTTTTAAAAAATCATAAAATTACTTATAAATTTCTAAAATTTGGTCTAAATTTGGGTTTGAAATTTAAATACGCTAATTGATTACTATCAATTATTAATCGATTGGTACGTGTGGTAATCGATTGGAAGCTTACACCAGTCGATTAGCATAGGATGTAATTGATTGGTAGCTGATACCAATCGATTCAAAGTTGCTATGTTTGACTAAAATAAGTTTATTTCAGTGGTTAAGCCACGTTTAGGTAATTTAACTATTTGTAACCCTCTGAAATGCTTGGATAAGTATTTAAAGGTAATTTTCTTGATGAAAATAAGAAAGGAATTGTTAAAAGAGAATAATATGGAATTGAGCCACGTTTAGGTAATTTAACTATTTGTAACCCTCTGAAATGCTTGGATAAGTATTTAAAGGTAATTTTCTTGATGAAAATAAGAAAGGAATTGTTAAAAGAGAATAATATGGAATTGAGGAGGAGGTTTAGGTTCAATGTTGAATTTTTAATATCATGATTTAAACTTTGGGATTTCCTAAAGGTTTAAGAACTCCAAATCATTATTGGTGCAATGATAGAAGTTAAAGCTTACTTAGAGGGGGGGATTTACCTTAAAGGAATTATTTGCATAAGAAAGAGAATTTTTTAAGGATAGTGGTCGAATGCTCAAGGTGGAGCATTAGAAACAATGGAAGATAGAGAACCTCCATTGAGATGTTGGAAGGATAAGAGGAATGAATCTTGGGAGAAGATTTGTTATGTGTGCCAAAGGAGGAGACTATAGAGTTTAAGTTAGAAAACTCTCATTCATGCTTTAGCATGAGAAGAAAGAAGTTGAGCTGATGAGTTAGCCTAACTTAAACACATTGTCAAATATCAAAAGGGAGAAAATTATTGTGCAATTATCTCCGGTAGAGCTGTCAAACGGGCCAACCCATGGCGGGGCGGGTCGCCCCGTGGTGGCCCAACCATTTGGCGGGGCGAGGCACTCGTCAACTTGACGGGTTGAGAAATTTTCAACTCAACCCAATCTAAGGCGGGTTGCGGGTTTGGCGGGCCAACCCGCGAGCCCATCAATTTTTTTTAAAAAATAAAAAATATATATTTTTTCAATGTTTTACTTCGAAAATGTTTCATCAACCAAATGTATCCATAAACATGTATTTTAAATATAAAAGAACACAAATGAGTAGTTATGTGGGATGAATAGTACTATTTTCATTTCAAAATTATAACAAAAAAAGATAATAAATTGACAAAAAACTTAGCTTACATGTATTTCTCAACCCGCGGGCCAACCCAAGTCCATCGCGGGCCGACCCACGTGGGTCGCGGGCCTAGGCGGGTCGGCCCGTGGTGGGCTTGGGTTGATAAAATTACAACCCAACTCGCTTAAATTGTTTGGCAGAGCGGGTCAACCGGACGAGCCCAACCCAAATTGGCGGCTCTAATCTCCAGGTCAAGGTTGACTAGTTTAACTGAGCTTGGGTTTCAATATTTTTCAATATGTGATAAAATTCAAGTAGGTTAAGGAGAACCGAATACTTGACTTGGAAAGTCCAACAGAAAGTTGTCACGGGAAAACTCCAAATGGATCACAGAGGATTAGACACTTGATGATCGAAAGTCCAAAGGAAAGTTGGCAAGGAAAAAGTCTAAGTAAGTTATAGAGGATGAGTCACTTGGTGATCGGAAATCCAACAGAAAGTGGGCAAGGGAAAAGTCCAAGTAAGTTATAGAGGATGAGACACTTGGTGATCAGAAGTTCAACGGAAAGTTAGCAAGGAAAAAGTCTAAGTAGGTCATGGAGGATGAGACAGTGATCGGAAGTCTAATGAGAAGGTTGGCAAGAGAAAAGTCCAAATGGATTAAAGGTTGACCAGACACTTAGTGATTAAAAGTCCAACGGAAAGATTGGCAAAAAGAAAGTCCAAATAGGTCAAAGGTTGATCAAACACTTGGTGAAGAAGCCTTGGTAGGTCAAGATTGGTAGGATGCTAAGCAACAAGAAATCCCAATAAGTCACAGACGAATGGATGTTAGGCAAAGAAACCCTAAACTCATAATATGAGTTTAGGATTAGGTAATCGATTGGTGTAATCGATTGGCCTAAAGCAATCAATTGGTCAATCAACTAAAGGCTTATTTCGGAGTACAGTAGGGTCTGGAATTGATTGAAGCAATCGACTGAGCTTAAGGCAATCAATTGGCAGAAGTTTCACGAGGAAATAGAAGTCTAACAAATCGATTAACATAATCGATTCAACCTTGTCAATCAATTAGGCTAATCGATTGGCAATGTTTTCTTTGTGAAGAGAAAACTTTTGAATCGATTAAGGTAATCAATTGGAAGTTGTTCTCTCTGTGAACAGAAGGCTTCAGAATCAATTGGGTCAATCAATTAGAAGTTGATAATCGATTAGTATGGCTCACTAATTGATTGGTTCGGCGAAAAAAGAGTTGTTTTGTGGGTTTGAACAATAGGATCTGACATGGAAATCGATTGGGGGTAACACCAATCAATTAGGAGGCATTTTCCAGTCCAAAAGAAACCTAAAAGAGGGGATTTCAGTGGAGTTTTAAAGAGGATGTTCTTGAGGTTTTGGAGAGAAGTGTTGTTGTAGTTTTCAATCATCAAGAGAAGAGCAAGCAAAGCAAGGTTCCTCGTTGTAAAATCATTTTTAATTTCTTTTGTAATTTTGTTTGTGTTTATTGTTGTATTCTTATACTCAAGCTTGAAAGATGTTTCTCCACCTCTGGAAGATTTCCGAGAAAGAGAAAGTTCTTAGTGAAGCTATAAGTGAGGAGTACCCTTAGATTAGTCACCTCAAGGAGGTGGATATCAAGTAAAATTCGAGTGTAGTACATGTGGCGTCCAAGTTTGAATTGAAGTCTCATTGCGCATTCAACGACGAGCATAAAGTGACTACAAGAAGTGAACAAAGTTATTCACCCCCCATTCCTATAGCTCATATGTGTCCTAACAAAATAAAGGTCACCTCCTCATAATCTTGTTTGTTAAAAGGTTCTCTCCTGGACTTCTTACCTCTACTTGGAACTTGGTCATTCTCGACCTACTAAGATTTTTTACCTGCCTATTATTTAGTCATCCTTGATCTACTAAACTTCTTATCCTTGCTAAATAACTAGTCCACTTTGACGTATTTAGAATTTTTATCTATGTCAACTCCTATTGAACTGCCACATTGCTCGTAAGATGTTTCTTATCAAGTTTTATTATGCCTATATAATTGACACATATTTTATATTTTAGATCCGAACACAATGAACTTTAAATTCTTTATCATATATCAAAATACTAATTCAATTATTTGGTGTTTAATTGAACCAACATATTCAATCTCATCGTGCCATAATCTCCACAAGTTTCATGTGTATTATGCTAAGTTTCTACACAACTTAATAAACATATTTAACATATACATAATTCCTAATTTAAACTCTTTACTCAAATATCAAAAACCAAGGTCAAACCCAACCTACCATGATCAAACCCATGGTAAATGTTCCATTTCTAAATATTCTACACAATTCTAAGTATTAGTTGACGGAACCAGCTTCTTGAGTACTAACTATTGGAGTCGACTTCAGTCCTAAAATACACAAAGTGTCATTTTTTTTTTAAATTCACTAGAAATTTTATAAACTTCCAAAAAATTTTAAAAAAATTGTAAAGAGGTTTCCTTCAACTAAATCTGGTTAGGGTAAAAACATATATTTTAACAAAAAAAAATCCTCATGTTTTCCAAGATGGATACATTTCTCAAAATTAACGAAAAGGTTTAGGTCCTCTCAACCTTAAACTCTTAGTTTTAACCCCTATTCAATTTTAAATGTCAAATACATACCAAAATGCACCCATGCAATTTGAACACACTCCATGCAATTTGAACATAAAACCCAATATTCTCTTTCATGAAACTCCCCTAAGGTGTCATCATCAAGGATTGAGCTTGTCACTCATTCCCAAACCTATTGGCACACTGTAAAACCCTTTAACATGCTAAACATATATTTATCAGAATCCAACACCTATCGATCCCAATTGGGTTCACACAACACTCACTGGTTGTTGTTGTATGTTAATGTCGTGTTTTCCCCAGGAATCATTGTCCTTCCATTCTTTCGATGTGGCATTCCTTTGGGGATAGATATCCTTAGGTTTACAAGGGGCATCCTAACTCAAGAATCCCATGAGGTTGACATGGTGATAGAACATCTTTTGTTTGGTAATTTAGTTGTCTATATTTTTCTCAACTAATCCTGAAGGTAGACAATTTTTCCATGGTTCGGTTCACCAATTGGGTAAATCCAGAGCACAACTTATCCACACTTAGAAGCATATTTTAGGATATTGTTCCATTTGGAATTCTAAGTTTGGTCCTCTTATTGTTCCTTTGAGTACTTCACCACAACACCACACCCCATGGGGGACAGTATAACATCTTTTGTTGCCATCACTTAAAGTTGATATAAGAGAATTCTCCATCTTTTACTAGAATGGTGATGGGACTGGATGTCTTGACTCAAGTTTGGGTCTTAGATTTGCTTTATGGGTCGATGACGACTAACTAATTGCAAAATTTGTCAAATAGAGTAATGCCTCTCTAATGGTTGGTTGATTCAAGGACTGAGAGAAAGCTCATCTACAATGAGGAGGTGATCTCGTAAAGAACTCCCAAGAATCATAATCTTGAGGATCATACTCGTCATTAATATGAGCAAATGATCTTGGGTGCCATGATCCATAAAAGATCGATCCTCATCAAGAGACAAGGATGGAATTAATTGAATAGAGGTGAGAAGAAGATGCAGTCATCCTTCTATTGTGTTGGCGGAACAACAATTATCTTCCAAGATGCAATCGGCTCCTCCCATAGTAGTTCATCCCTTGGAACACACTATGGTAGTTAAAAAGAGAGGAGAAGAGAGAACTCAAGAAAGAAAGAATGCTTGAGATCTAGAATGGGAGATCTCAATAATGTATTAACATTATTGTATTTATTATATTTGTTTATTTGTAAGAGATTTCTCCACCTTTAATGAGGTCTGGGGTTCGAATCTCGACAAAGTCGAGGTAAATACCTCCCTTATGTGCTAGTCACTATTACAAAGGCTAGTAGCCGCCCGTGATTAACCTCCTCCGTGTTGGCTTTGGGACGGGTTGGCGGGGGCGCTGGGAGTGAGTGTATTCGCCTTTTTTTTGCCACAAAGAACAAGAAAAATATTATTATATTTATGGTCACTTGCACTAATGGTTAGTAGTCACCCGTGATTTACGTCCTCCGTGTTGGCCTAGGGACGAGTTGATGGGAGCGCTGGAGGCGAGCGAATCACTTTTTTTTTTTACCACATAAGAATGAGGAAATATAGAGGTTCTTGAGAATGATCCATTTGATGGATCATAGGCCATGAAGTAAAAGCTTGGAAATTGTCGAACTACGTAAAATTATGTAAACACCCGCGTTTGTCTTTTTGTTTGTGTTCTTGTTATTTTTGCTGCATACTTTATTTTTGTGGAACGCTAACATTGTAGGAAGTAGTACTCACCCCTCTACCATATTAATCACATCGACACTTGATGATTTTTCGAAAGTGATGATAGCCATGCTAAAAGAAGACTAAAGAATTGAAGGCTAACGTTCCCAATGATATTCTAAGCGATTCTAAGCCCCTCTATAATCTTGATTTAAGCTTTTTATTGTGTTCCATTATAAATCTCCCAAGAGTTTATCAGAGGTTTCTCCATCTCTGAAAGAGTTCTCTAAAGGAGAAAGAATAGTGTCGGTTTAGGGATGATCCACTTGAAAGAATGATAGGTTGCCGAACCATGCTACATCTTAGGGTATTTATTTATATTCTTCTCTTTATTATTTTCATTGCTTTTGATTAAATAATCAAACTAAGATCTTGAGTAAGCATTGTGAAATCTTAAAGATAAGTGATGTTCGTTATTCACCCCTCTAACTTAGCCACATGATCTTTGTAAGATCTTCTCTTCCAGACGAGGGTTGTTGATGCCTCAACATTGAAGATGTTACAATGTTGCGTCATGTTATGCTAACACTATAAGCCTTCAAGGTTGCTTCACTTCCATCATATAATAGAAATTTTTTCTTATAAAATTCTTGTTGTCTTTCTATTGTGGTATTCAAAGCTATCGCAATAGGAAAAAAGTGAAAGAGAGTTTAAATGAAACTTAGGTCATTTAGATAATTAAAATTTATTTTCTTATTTGTTTAAGTGTAGAACCAAATACTTAATTTCTTTCTTTTTGAGATTGTGCACTCTCTTTAGGGTAACAATTAATGGGACACCATTTTTCAAAAATTAATTAATATAACGTTCCAATATATTTTTTGTTTAGAAAATATTCTTACTCTAGTGATGTTATATAGGTATGACATAGTTATTATAACGTGTTAAAATAAATCAACTCAATATTTTTTAATTCAACTTATCAAAAAAAAAAAAAAAAAAACTGTGCATAGGATGCAGGCCAATATAGAAAGATCTAATTTTCAAATGATTATAATTTTTTGATTCAGATATCAAATCGAAACTCTATTTGCTCTCACACGTAGCTCTTTCATACATTTATATTTGTTACCGAGTAAAGCTCATAACCATCAAATTTCAGTCCAAAAATATCTTTGAGGACCTGAACATAATTTTTACTATTTTTAATAATTTTTTATGATATTTATAATACTTTTTGACAATTTTACATATTATATTATGAGTCAAAGAACTATCAATATAAATATCTATTTAGTTGTTTGAGTAATTCTCCTTTTTATTGAATAAATTTTTTTTTATAAAATCTAAAGAACAATTTTTATCTTTTTCTTAAATTTTCTTCATCGTTAATATAATTATTATTCTATCCGACATTAATATAGAACATTTTTATATCAAAATATTGTTTATTATTTATATCAATATTACTTAAACTCATTTTTATTTATTCAATTGTGGCATGACCACTTCAAAACTATTATAACAACTTATTATATAACTGTTATAATATTGTAATAACTAAATCATAACTTCTACTAAATGTTGAAGTAATTTTAACTAAGGTAAACGATTTTAATTAATTTTGAATAATTTTAATAAAGTTAGTAAAAATTATTTTAATATAATAATATTTTTATACAATAATTTTGATTAATTTAAATTAGTTTATTTTCATCTATTTTAATAGTTATTATTTAAGTTAAATTGATATATTTTAATAAATTATAGTGGCTATAATAATATTAATTAAAATAAAAATATTTTTGAAATAAAAAATACAATAAAGTGCTGTTTTAATTTTTAATTTTAATTTTAAAAGGAGCAGCATTTTAAGGGCGCCTGCCTGCAAATATCCGAGTCACGCAAAAGATGGGTTCACTATCCTTTTAGATTCACTTGCTCCCGCCGTCGCCGCCACAGCCGCAGCCGCTGTCGCCGCCACAGCCGCAGCCGCTGTCGCCGCCACAGCCGCCGTCGCCGTCGCTTCCGTTGGTAGTCGTCTTCATCCCTTATTAAAATGTCTACCTCTGCCTCAAATCGATCCCTCGCTCAAGTGTTTTGTTTTTGACATTCAATAATCCATCTATGAGAAACCAAAACTAGAGGCAAAGAGTAGACTTTTTTTTTTATCTAGTTGACTTCTTCATGGCTAAATTGACTGTTGAACAACTAGTTTGAACATGTAGCAAATAGTGCCTTTGTTCTTTTATTATCTGTTCCTCAATATGAAGCTTCCTCTTGAATGGAAACTTTGAGACAAATCCCAGAGATCTATAATCAACATAAGTAAAAAAAAAGCAATAATCTGCTTACAATTATATATAACAAACTGCCTTTAATTGCTTGTGGTGGTAATTATATCATGTTAATTATTAGGTTAAGAATATTTTCAAATAATTTATTTTTTCATACCAAATTTTACCTTCTTGTCTAGATTCTTACATGACACAATTAAGTTGTCGAGGATTACATCATCTATATGACTAATCTCTTTTATTTCAGGTGAATGAAGCATATTCTAGCACCTCATTTCAGAGCAGGGTGGAAACAAGAACAGCATTAGGCAAAATAGAAGAGAATGATTGCTTCCTCATCTGGTTTTAATTTGATTCTTTCCAGCACATTGATCTCATCTATATGGAGGTCAAGTAGTCGTTGTTGCAGAGCTCTACATTCTCAAATGACTCTTGCTAACTCACTGAATGCGGGCTCTAACCACAAGTGCCATCACAGTCCTACAGAGCAACAACATTGGGTTTTGCAAAAGAAAACCTACATTGCACAGTCGACATTAGTGAAGGCATCTACCCTTGAAAGTGTCTGTTTAACTAATGGGTAATGCTTTTCTCCCTATTTGGTTGTATTTTCTTGATCTTGTGTTAGCAGGTGGTTTTGAATTTATTTATTTATTTTTTGGTTAGCCCTTATAGGATAATAAATGTGGTTGAACTCATCCATGAAGATCTAGAAGCTTCTCCTTAAGAAGAGAAGAACCATAGAAATAGATCTAAGGTGGCATATAATAAATGTAACCTTAGCTAGTTCAACTCGTAGTAAGGTGTCATGATTATATCGCCTTTCAAGTATTATGAGCACCTACTTCGAATATGTGATGCCAAAAGAGATGTTTGATGGCTCCACTTGGGATATAATATTACATGTATCATCCACGGTCAACTTGCCAAGTTAGAAGTTAATTTACTATGGGCATTGTTGGATGCTGAGTGGTTTCTCAACACTAACTAGTTAATGTGGTTGTCATCAGTTATCTATACGGAATCAACAATGGTTTATCTGATCTTTTTCAGGAAATCAGACATCTCATGAAGATTTAAGTTTAAAAAAACCTTAGAGAATTAAAAATTAATTAGAAATGTGTTAGATCTCACCAGAAAATGAACAACATTAATTGACTGTTAGTCAAATTAAGAATGCAAATGGATGATATTATTTGAAATTTGGTAAACCCAATTAATATAGCACTTTTAACTAATTTCAACTTGAATCCTAGAAAACTCACATGGAAGAAAGAAAGAGAAACTTGGTATCTCACTTGAATCTCTTATGTTATCAAAGCTTGACATATATTGCTCACTTGAACCTCTCATATAACCAAAGTTTTGAGACTTATTGCAAATTCAAGCATCACTTGTCAATCTTATGGCAACTTGCCAAACATGCCTCATCCATCTTTCTCAATCACTATGGATTCGGTGGGGTAAGTTTGTTGTTGACTAAAGTGAATACATTAATCTCTCTTGATTGTAGTAGCCTACAACTTTTCACTAAATAAAACTTGCTTCAAATGTAACTATCAAGTAAGTAATAAGAAAATTTTATCAAAATAATTTAATAATGTAGTGCAATTTGGGTATTCTTTTTTTTTTAATAAATTTGATATTAGATTCATTATGTTCTTATTTTTATTATTTACAAATGCTATATTAAGGAATCTGATCTATTATTTATTTATATGTAATAGATATATCATGGTTTGTGATACCGAGTGCGGAATTTGTTATTTCACATGTTGGCCGGTACTGGATGGAGCCATGAGGCAGCAACGATCTTGTGATGGCCACATGGAGACCTCTACAAGGCCGCGAGGCCACTGTGACCTCATGGCGACAGGACAAAGACCTTTGAGAGGTCGTGAGGCTGCTATGACCTTGCAGTAGCCACACAAAGGTCTCCATATAGTACCACTTGTTATTTTGCTTATTTTATTTTTCTTTTTTGTTTCCTCTTTCATTTTCTTATTTTTTTACAATTAATTCCTTTCTTTTCAATAATTTCTTTCCCTCTTTCATCTATTTTTCCCCTTCCTTTTAAGGATGAAAATAGAGACAAATTATTAAGAAAAGTATCTATGACAATTAAATATTAATAAAATATTTTTTATATTTTAAGAAGTATTGAAACAATTTCGGTATGGCACAATACAATACCAAAATTGTATTCTTCCGATCATAAATAGAAACTCCAACATAGCTTGAAATTTTAAACCTTGAGATATATCATGTAAAGTGTAATATGATTCTATTAGATAATGATATGATATTATTAGTATGATATTATTGATATTAGTTTAAATATTTTGTGCAATGATATGATACTGTTAATATGATATTACTGATATTAGCATAAATATATTGTGCAATTAATCTATTTTTATTATTGAGATTATGTATTATTAATAAATAATGATACATGCATCCTTAAAATATTAGAACATCTTTTGTAATACAATATATAAAATAAATAAACTTTATCTCTTTTTGTCTTTTTGTTGCTGTTAACCATTGCTTGGATTTTTTTTTATCTTACTCCAAGACTAATACTGATTTTGACAAGTCTTTAGTCTTTAGTTGAATTTGGAATGTCTCAACTACTAATCGTCCTGCTATGTTTGTTCTCCATATGAAAAAAATTGTATTGGCCATTGATACGGGTTATGGCGAGTGGGTTTAGGAGATGACGTGGAGGTCAAAGCAAGATGAGGTGGCGGTCAAAGTAGAGATAGAGTGGTATTCGTTATTTGGTTCTGCTGATCACTTAGCCTCGGAATCCTTAAATCTCGTCCGTGTAGTTCCAAAGCAGAACGCTCGTATAGGGTCAATCAGTTACAAGCCTGGGAAGATATAAGAACTCTAAGGCCTTATGATGAAAATAAGAAATAGGGCGCTGGGTCAGTTAATAGTCGGTTGGACTTAGAAGAATTCGGCCGGATGAAAGGTCGCTTAGGCTCTATGTATTTAAGCCTTATATAAAGCTCTTAACATATGATCGAGCGGGCAAAGGCCGATCGAATGTAAGACTTTCTATGGGCGCTCGACCGGGCAAAGCTCGGGCGGGCCTAAAGGTAATTAACCCTATAAAACTCTTAATATACGATCGGCCGGGCAAAAACTGATCGAACATAAGGTTCTTTATAAACACCCGACCGGGAAAGGCCCGAGCGGATCCAGACATACTTAACCTTATATATATATATATATATATATATATATATAGCTCTCGATATGCGTTCAGCCGCGTAAAGGTTGAACAAACATAAGGTTATCTATGAATACCTGGTCGGGCAAGACCCGAGCGGATCCAGAGATACTTAACTTTATATATATAGCTCTCGATACGCGTTCGGCCGGGTAAAGGCTGAACGAACATAAGCTTCTCTGTGAACTCGGCCGGGCAAGGCCTGGGTGGACCCAGAGATACTTAACCTTATATATATAGTTCTCGATACGCGTTCGGCTGGGTAAAGGCGGAACAGACATAAGGTTCTCTAAACACTCGGCCTGGCAAGGCTTGGGCAGACCCAGAGGTACTTAACCTTATATATATATATATCTCGATACACGTTCGATAGTGTAAAGGTTGAACGGATATAAGGTTCTCTGTGAACACCTGGCCATGCAAGGCTTGGACAGACTTAATAACATTTTGTCTCATAAAATTCTTTATACATACACTATCATTCGGATGAGGATAGATTGGACATATGACTCTCTGTATATGCCTGACCTATTAAAGGTTGGACGGGTTTAAATTATCTGAAGGTATAGTACTCCTAAAATATAGTTCTAACATACATGCTTTATGACCCCAAGTAAACTTATGGTATAATAAGGGTATTATATTAGTTTCTGAACAAGTTTTTGCAATATTTAATGTATGATTGAGCAGATTAATACAATGACAAGTAAGATAGCCTGCCTGGTGGAGCGGCTAAGATGTGTTGGCAAACAGCATACAACATTTTGACAGTCTGTCATAATTGTCGGGGAATATTCCCTTGAAATCTCCTTTGAAAACTAATTGGTTTCCCATTAATGAGTTAGTTATAATTCTCCTTCAACAACTTCAGTAATGATATAGAGCATAAACGACAAAAGAGGTACATTTGTGGGTAGAAAAAAAATTTCTCAAAACTATCATGAAACACCCAAGTTGTACTTTCTTCTATTACCTAACAAACTCTATCAAACCGGGGACCACTTCACGATTGCGGAGGTTATGTGAGGTGGTATAAAAAGGAGAATTCTCTCCGCTGGCAAGGTACGCAAACATTTACATATGAAGTCTTACTTTCTTGCACTTTCGTTACTGTTCGTCTTCCACTTTTCAAGAGAGGAGACTGACTTGAGCGTCGGAGAGCCTAGCTAGGGGTTCCATCTCGGTCTTAGGTCACTAACGCTTTGTTGGCTCGTCTGATTGTGCGCAGGATCGTTGAGGAGTTCATTCAGATCTCGAGACGCTCATTATTCTTCAACCAACCACCTATCAGAGCCAGCGCACCATCTCATAGCCTTCAGACAGGATCAAGTTTGGCGTCGTCTGTGGGAATCTTCGCCTGAATCTGAAGCTTTGCGATGGAGGCTGGAAAACTCAATATCGTCACCTTAACACAGGAAGATCTGGAGTTGTTCATCAACGCCAGAGCGCAGAGGAGGTTTGGATTGAACAATCAGTTATCAAATTCTTATGACAACATATTATTTGCAGATTTGGTATCCCACATAAGCTGGTTTCTGATAATAGAAGGAAATTCTAAGGCAGAAAAATTCAAGAATGGTGTTTGGAATATGGTATTACCCAAACCTTCACCTCTGTGGCTTATCCACAGAGTAATGGGCAAGCTGAGGTAACAAACAGGAAAATTGGCTCAAAACTATATTAGATCATGTTAGAAGAAGTTGGGTGGACAAATTACCTAGTGTTATGGGCATATTGCACAACTCCCCGAGAATCGGGTATAACTCTTTTTCATTTGGTTTATGGCAGTGAGGTCGTAATCCCGATCGAAATTGACGTGGAATCCGATCAAAGGCGCTTATATGACGAAAATAATGTTGATCGGCGTCTTATGAAACTCGACTTGATAGAAGAAGTACGGGACTAGGCAGCAGCTTGGCTTATATTATATCGTTAAAGAATGAGATAAATTATAACAAAAGGGTTATTCTTATATTCTTTCAGGTGGGCGATCTAGTCTAGAAACATATCAAGCCGGTAAGATATGTTAATAAGCTGGAGCCACAATGGGGAGGACCCTATAGGATGGTACAAAAGCTCATCTCTGGTTATTACTATTTAGAAGATGTTGAAGGCCAGAGATTAGATGGACCTTGGAGTGTCAATCATTTACAACCTTATAGAGCTTGACAAGTATGCCTATAACTTACTTTGTATTTTGCTTAATATATTTAATGAAAAGTATAGGCGAAATTATAACAGTCAATCAGTTGTGATAAACAGACGACTGGAGACTTTAAACCTCACAGTCGATCGGTCGCATCAAACAGACGGTCAGAGATTAGTCGATTGGTCGCTTCAAACAGATGGCTGGAGACTTTCAACCCTACATCGATCAATCATGATAAACAGACGATCAGAGACTTTAAACCTTCCAGCCGACCGTCACATAAATAGACGGCTGGAGATTTTAAACCTTACAGTCGATCGATTGCGTTAAACAGATGACGGGAGACTTTACATTAAACAGACGGTTGGAGATTTTAAACCTTACAGTCGATCGATGGCGTTAAACAGACAACGGGAGACTTTAAACCTTACAGTCGATCGATTGCGTTAAACAGACGATCGGAGACTTTAAACCTTACAGTCGATCGGTGGTATCAAACAGACGGCCGGAGACTTTAAACATTATAGTTGATCGGTCGCGTTAAACAGACGGTCGGAGACTTTAAACCTTATAATCGATCGGTCGCGTCAAATAGATGGCCGGAGACTTTAAACCTTACAGTCAATTGATCGTATTAAATAGATGGCTGGAGACTTTAAACCTTACAGTCAATCGGTTGCGTTAAACGGACAGTCGGAGACTTTAAACCTTCCAGTCGGTCGCATTAAACAAACGACCGAAGACTTTAAACCTTACCGTTGATGGTCGTGTTAAACAGATGATCGGAGATTTTAAACCTTCCAGTCGATCGGTCGCAATAAATAGACGATCGGAGACTTTAAACCCTATAGTGGATCAGCCGCTTTAAACAGATGACCAAAGACTTTAAACTCTACATAGTTAAGCTCGACTTTAAATTTCATAAAGTTGAACTATGACTTTAAATCATATTCATTCCAAATATCATCAAAGATATAAATATCCGATCGGTTTACTTCGCTCGGCATCATAGATCCGACCGGTCTATTATTCAGTCCGGGAATTCATCATGAAATATTTACAAATATCTGATCTATTTATTTCGTTCGGCATCAGAGAGCCGACCGATTTATTATTCAGTCCAAGAATTCATCATGAAATGTTTACAAATATTCGATCTATTTATTTCGTTCGGCATCACAGATCTGACCGACTTATTATTCAGTCCTGGAATTCATTATGGAGATTGTTTGCATCTCTTTCGACTAAGACTTGAAGAAGAGGCTAGTGATATGGGTTATGACAAGTGGATTTAGGAGATGACGTGGAGGCCAAATCAAGATGAGGTGGTGATTAAAGTGGAGATAGAGTGGTATTCGTTATTTGCAAGTCTGTTGATCGCTTAACCGCGAAATCTTTAAATCTCGCCCTCGTAGTTCCAAAGCAGAATGCTCGTATAGGGCCGACCAGTTGCAAGCCTTATGATGAAAATAAGAAATAGGGCGCTGAGTCAGTTAATGGTCGGTCGGACTTAGAAGAATTTGGTCATATGAAAGGTCGCTCAGGCTCTATGTATTTAAGCCTCTTAACATATGATTAGCCGGGCGAAGGCCGATCGATCGTAAGACTTTCTATGGGCGCTCTACCAGGCAAAGCTCGGGCTGGCCTAAAGATAATTAACCCTATAAAACTCTTAACATACGATCGGCGGGGCAAAGGTCGATCGATAAGGTTCTTTGTGAACACCCGGCCGGGAAAGGCCCAGGCGGATTAGAGATAGTTAACCTTATATATATATAGCTCTCGATAAGCGTTCGGCCGGGTAAAAGGTGAACGAACATAAGGTTCTCTGTGAACACTCGGCCAGGCAAGGCCCTGACGGACCTAGAGATACTTAACGTTATATATAGCTCTCGATACGCGTTCGGCCGGGTAACGGCTGAACGAACATAAGGTTCTCTGAGAACACCCCATCGGGCAAGGCCCGGGCAGACCCAGAGATACTTAGCTTTATATATATATAGCCCTCGATATGCGTTCAGCTGGGTAAAGGCTGAACGAACATAAGGTTCTCTATGAACACCCGGTCGGACAAGGCTCGGGTGGACCCAGAGATACTTAACCTTATATATATAGCTCTCGATATGCGTTCGGCCGGGTAAAGGCTGAACGGACATAAGGTTCTTTGTGAACACCCGACCAGACAAGGCCTGGGCGGACCCAGAGGTACTTAACCTTATATATATAGCTCTCGATATGCGTTTAGCCGGGGAAAAATTCTCTGTGAACACCCGACCGAGCAAGGCTCGGACGGACTTAATAACATTTCGTCTCATAAAATTCTTTATACATACACTATTGTTCGGATGAGGATAGATTAAACATATGACTCTTTGTATATGACTGGTCTATTAAAGGTTGGACAGGTTTAAATTATCTGAAGGTGTAGTACTCCTAAAATATAGTTCTAACATACATGCTTTATTACTCCTCAAGTAAACTTATGGCATAATAAGGATATTATATTAGTTTCTGAACAAGTTTTTGCAGTATTTAATGTATGGTTGAGCAGATTAATACAATAACAAGTAAGATAGCCAGTCTGGTGGAGCGGCTAAGATGTGTTCAGCAAGCAACAGCAGACAATATTTTGACAACGTGTGATAATTATCGGACAATATTCCCTTGAAATCTCCTTTGAAAACTAATTAGTTTCCATTAATAAGTTAGTTACAGCAGCGTTCTCCTTTAACAACTAATGATGTGGAGCATAAACCACAAAAGAGTTATGGGTAGAAAAAAGATTCCTCGGAACTATCATGAAACAGCAGGTTGTACTTTCTTCTATCACCTAACAAACTCTAACAAATCGAGGGTCACCTCACGATTGCGGAGGTTATGTGAAGTGGTATAAAAGGAGAATCTTCTCCGCTAGCAAGGTACGCAAACATTTGCATTTGAAATCCTACTTTCTTGCACTTTCATTACTGTTCTTCTTCCACTTTTCAAGAGAAGAGACTGACTTGAGCGTCGGAGGGCCTAGCTAAGGATTCCCACCCCGATCTTAGGTCACTAACATTTTGTTGGCTCGTCTGATTGTGCGCAGGATCGTTGAGGAGTTCATTTAGATCTTGAGAAGCTCATTATTCTTCAACCAACCACCCATTGGAGCCAACACACCATCTCATAGCCTTCAGACAGGATCAACCATCATAAAATTTAACCCCATTTGTCATGACCCGTCTCCCAATCCTAACATGTGAGGTGGAATTCACTTGTCATCAAGACTATTCCATTAACATCTTATGTGTTGGATATGACAAGACATCATAAGGTGCATTCATATGATACAACCCAAAGTTAAGTATCAATGATTAAACATGTGTAAGCATGTAAAATATGCTTGATTTTACAAGTGAAAATGTCTAAAAATACTAAAAAAAAAAGGGTACATAAAAGAACTCGTAAATAACTGAAGTAATTAAAAAGGTAAACGACAAACCCTCACGGGGCAGCGAATAATTTCTGAAAAGTCTGAGAACAGATTGTGTCCCAGAGCAACCTAAGGTCTTAGTTTGACACTTGCTTTGGTATATGCTGAGTAAAGACAAGAAAATATGTTAGCTAGGGAAGTAGCTAGTAGGAATGCTACATATTTCACATATAATAGTAGGAAAATGAAAAATATATATATATTACAATATGTATGAAAGCTAGCAAGGTAAAGTGTGTGGTATTGTCTGATTAAGCTAACAACACTATTTAGTAGTTGATGAGCTCAACTATCAAAATAGTTATCCTTATAATTTAAACATCTAATATGTAAAAAAATATTATTACTCAGATTTTTTGAAACTCCAAACTAATAAACAAATAGTATTATAAACACATGCTAATATTATATCCTTTAGGTAAAGTTAAAGGAACAAAATCATAATCGAACCTTAGACAAATTTGTAAATTTTATTCATAAACTGTTTATAAGTTTTTTGGATGAGTTAAAGTTTTCAAGTTTCTTTTTGTTTTATATACTGCTTTATATCGAACCTCTTATAGAGTCAAATATTGATCATATTTGCGAACATTGTATTCATTTGCATCCCTATTGGTGAGCAAGCAACTTGCTGAAATGCAACTCCGCACAACTAATTTGCATAAGAGAAGGATCAAAATAGGAGAGAGCAAGTGGTGTAGGAAGGAGATTGTAGTCCATGACAATTTCGTCTAGTGCTGGTTTCAATTTTGGTCACAGGCTGAAATATTTAATCCTTTGTTTAATGTTATATGTTGCAATCCTTCCTTGGGACTCCGCATGGAGGGAGATTCGTGCACCGGGCTGCCCTTTTTTTTGTTGCAACGAAAATCTATATTCTATATACGCTACTTTAGAAAACTAATTTATTCTAATACTTTAAACATTTAGTTTACACTTTGTAGTCCAATGTTATGAGTCATTTTTATGTTTGTATAAACAAACTTGACTCTACTAATGATATCTATCTACTTAATATACACTGTTTTGGTTCAGGTATCCAGAGTATAGTCGATTGCTTCCATGCCCATCACACAATCAGTTTCCAAGAATTGAGCACCTTGTAGTCCTAGAAGAAGGATTTATTCTTGATTATATATCTAAAGCATTGAATCTTCCTCCTCTGTAAGTATATTTCTTTACCTTGTTAACAGGGAGTCTATATATATAATATTTATGCCCATAAATATTTATTATATCATATAATGAACAGCTAGCTGTACTTGTTCTTGATATGTTGCAAAAAAAGGCTTCTCGAGCAATCAAAATGAGGAACAAAGTTAACATGTCTATTATTCCCTGCTGGTTATGATATCATTGCTATATAAATTGGGTCCACTTTCAGTAGCTCAACTTTTCAGAATATGAAACTCTGGTGTGAATTAATATGATACCATAGCTAGGTTATGATTCTAAAATCCTTCATTTGCTCTTTCTTGGGCATTTCTTTGGGTTTTCTCCTGATTCTTGTTCTTGGATTTTGTCCAAGTTTAATCCATTGATGTGAAATAATAATCGTGAGATACAAAATGAAATTAACTTCCAATTAGTGATTTTTTAAACATATTTTGGTTCACGAGATGGATAAGTATCATTCACCTAGATTAAATGATGGAGAAACATGTTGAAACAAAACATGCCTAAAAATGAATTAGAAGGATTTGCCCTTGAAGTCATTTGTGCATAATATCATTATTATCATCGTCATCAGGTCCATCAAGCCATGTTTTCCCTAATTTATTAAGGGCCTTTAATATTATTACGTCATTGATAAACTCTAATAGATCAATTAGATTATTTTTTATTACAATAAATATTTTCTTTATTATCCCTTAAGTTTTCACTTTGATGGATTCAACTCTTCAACTATAGTATCTATTAGCCTTTAAATATGTTCATATCATCACAATTTTTTTCTATCATTTTATCATCTATTGGAGATACATTGAACTTCCCAGAGATGATTCGAAGTGGCAATCAATATCTATTGGCACGACTTAGCTGGATTATTCTAATTGTCAACTGATATTATTCCGAAACAGACTTATATCACTTGTCACCCATGCTGACATGATTTCAGTCATAATCATAAGGCATAACCTATATCATTTGGTATTCTGGAATTAGCCAAGAAATAAAGATTCTCGTTCAATGACTCATCTTATCTTTTGATTGCGCCTAACAATCACAAGAGAGATGAAATACTATAACGAGAGGTGAGTGGAAGCACCAACTTCAGCATCAACAATAACAAAGAGGAGTGTCAAATTTAGAAAAATCAATTTGTATCCATATCCTATATCTATGCCATGCCTATTAGAGTTCTAATGTGTCATTCTAACTCTCATTGATATACTTAGGGACTTACGAAGAAATTAATTCTAATACTAGATATCATGGGGAATTATTTAGTTTAGATCTTGGAAAATTATGAGGTTGATCTCGTTAAGATTCTACAAAAATCATTGCTCCCATCTTGTTAGGTATCAGGATTCTAAACCTAAACCACCCCATATTTTGGTGTCATTATCTATTATTTGTTATATTTTCTTTAACTTGTTATTCAAATTTTGTAAATTGATTTTAAAAGCTTCTGTAGGCTCAAATTTGAAAATAAATAATCTACACGAAATAAGATTCTCGAATCAAAACTCTTGACACAAATGTGCTTTGAAGTATGTTGGTGTGTGCCAAATATCGGCATGAGATGGTATTGAAATCATATCACTTTCATAAAATATGGAAATGGTATGTAACAATATTTAAATTTTGGCAGATTCTACATAATCTACTTAGATATTTTAGATAAATCCCATTACTCCATTTCATGATATTGCTACAATGTTTTCACAGTAATTATAGAAGAATTTGGGTGTCAGGTTTTCTTCTGTTATCTAGATGATGATAAACTACAATTTCATGTATGAAGGTTCGTTGCAGATCTCGTCCATTTTGGAGCTGTGCATTATGCATTGGTGTGCCCAAAGCCACCTCCAACCGCCACTCCCGAGCAATTTCAAATCTACAAAGAAGTAACAGAACCTTCAGTATTGAAGAAGAGATCATCAATCAAAGGGAAAACTGTGAGAGAAGCACAAAAAACATTTAGAGTTACCGATGCAAATCAGTTTGTTGAAGCAGGAACCTACTTGCGTGTGCATGTACACCCAAAACGCTTCCCTAGGTAACTCTTTAAGTTTACCTTCACTGTACTGATATCCAGTTTTGTAGGATATAGTGTTTTTGCCAATAATATCATACACCAAATGATGATGTATATTCCAATTTTTCTTTGAAATTGTTGATCTGCATTTTTGAATGACATGGAAATGCAATCAGGTGCTATGAAATTGATTGGAATTCGAGAATAATCGCAGTTACTGATACATTTGTCATCCTTGACAAACCTGCTGCAACTTCAGTATGTAATCTCTTTTCTTTCAGCACCCTATATTTGATCCATCTAGAATGTATGTATAGCAGCTTCCTTACTGTTAACTCCTTATTTTGATGTAAGCTGGTCATATATAAAAATATAGATGAAGAATATAACACCAAATATATGATTCTTACTAACACCTCCCTTGTTTTTGATGAACGGGCGGGTTTAATACTTGAGCTCTTCCTTACCATATTTATTAAAGTAAATGGGCCGTCGTTGCGGAGGCGTCGCCGGAACCTAGCGGTCGCTACAGAGGCGTCACAGGAGCCCCGAGATCACTATAGAAGCATCACGCGAGCCCTACAGCCTCTGCAAAGGCGTCGTGAAGAGCCCCGTGGCCTTCGCAAAGGCGTCGTACAAGCCTCGCGGAGGCCTCATGCGAGCCCGCTAGGGCGCGGAACAAGAAGGGCATCGCGAGACGTGCGGCAAGGTCGCGCGAGGGAGGTAGGAAACTAATTTAGGTTTTAATTAAAGTTATATTAAAATTTCAATCACTCCTAGCTATAATAGAAATAATCTCAGTAGGTTTGATTAAACCAACTATCTTATTAACTTAATATATTTATTTATTTACCATATGAGGTGCCACAATCTCATTTTTTTCTTTTTAAAAATTATTTTATATATTTTTTAAATATTTAGATTAATTTTTAATTTTTAGTTAATATATTTTATATTTTAAAAAAATACTAAAATCATATCAACACGGCATGATACAGAACAGAAACCGTATTGTTTTGGTTATAGACTGAAACTTTGATACGAGTCGAGATTTTAAACCATGGTTTTTATTGTAAAGTATGGATGGCTTCTTTGCCTCCAAGCAGCTAGAGAAGCCTCCTCTTGATAGATATTGTTTTATCTCATGTAGGCACTTATACTATTTTTATGACATATTCCACTATGTACTTACACTATATTCCTCTTGTCAAATATTATATTTGGACCCTTGATACAAGCATCTCTAAACATGTCTAATAACATCCACTATTTTTCTCATCATGTGTCCCTCACTTTGCCAATGTCATGCTTGCTAATATTTCTTTCACATTGGCAAAAGCAATGGGCATTACCTCCATCTGCTCTTATAGTCAAACCTTCTAATCTTCCTGTACAAATCCTCAAATGTTATTTGAGTCGAACTAATCCTAGAAGATTATGCTTAGCTTAGTTTATCTGATCGTAAGAGTCTTGAGTATTAGTTTGACATTTATTTACAGTGTTATAAAGGTGCTTGTGTATCATTCTCATAAGTTCATTTAAATATTTGACATCCTAACGGATTTGTTGTATACTTGGTTTCAAATATTTCAATATTTTTATTAAAACTATTCAATATAATTTCTTATTGAAATGTCATTTTTGTAGGATCGGTGCACATGTGAGAGGGGGTGAATCACGTGACTTTTAAAAATTTATATTTTTTCAATTTTATAAAACAAGTACGTAGCGGAAAACTAAAAACAAAAATAGAACACAACCACAAGAACTCGAGGAGTTATTCGGAGCCTTCGGCGACTCCTACTCCAAGACCCACTATCCCTCAGACCATATCGACGGATAATCCACTAAAAATCTCTTCCGGAATTGCCGGAAGAGGGAATCGAATACAAAATATAGAAGGAAGGGAAGTGTAACAACCTACACTCCCTTTTTGCAAGTAATAAAAAGATTTACAATAATAGTAAATTATTACAAACACTATAGAATCTGAGCGCGCTTGTGTGTCGGTGTTGGTCTGCTGGCAGCGGTTGGATGTCTCGGAGCAATAGTGCACCAGCAGGGCAAAGTCGTAGCAGGAGAAGAATCGTTTGAAGATTGTAATTCAGTTATTCCTTTGTGCTGCTTGGACTGGCCTCCAACTCGAAGTTTTATCCCTTCAGATTCGGTCGCAATAAACAGCGCGAACATCAGCTTTTATCCATTCAAGGGCGCTTTTCATGCTCTCCAAGGCGCCTCTGAAGCACTATGAGGCGCCTCCAGCGCTCTCCAAGGCGCCTCCCCGCTGCGACAAGTTTATCCTTGAGCATCCACGCGAGGGCACCTCCACGCCACTCCGAGGCACCTCTATGACCCTTCGAGGCACCTCAGACACTGTTCATCCAAGTCTTAACTTGGTTTTTGCTCCTGCAAAAATATGTTAGGCTAACAGAAGACTATTTAACCTGCAAAACAAAGTTAGCATAATTTATAAGCATTAGTAATTAGATCTTGTCTTCCTGAGACTAGGATCTAGTCACGGTCTTAGTCTTGGTTTCTAAAATGGGCCTAAATTGGACCAGGGCATAAAGTCCCTAATTGGGACTCGCCCTCACTGGATCATCTCCTCCCGTGACTTATCTTACTATACAGAATCGCTTAACTTCATCCCATCAAGTCTTCCCGCCAGTTGTCAGGTCCGCAGACCCAACTGGACTTCATCCATCAGGTCCCGCGAATCTGACCAGACTTTCCGTCAGATATCGGGTCACTCCTTGACCTATCAGAATTTCTACACCAGCTATCAGGTCCCCTCCAGACCTAGCTGGATTTCAGCCTGGTGTTAAACTCATCAAGTCCTGCACACTTGGTAGAAAGGTAACGATCACGTAACATCTAACTTTAATCCATTTTTCATTAATAAAAACTCATGTTTAATCATTGGTGCCAACTACACTAACAATCTCCTCCTTTTTGATGGAATGACAAACTGAGTTAAAGTTAGAAAAATATGCAAAAAGAAATGGAAAAAAACGATTTAAGAGAAATTAATTGATCTTGAATTTCTGTTTTATTGTCTTAATCATCTTAGGGTTAAGTTTTCAAATTTTCCCGATTTACCTTTGTTTTTTCCTTAAACTCTTACCCTCCACCTTTGGCATTCATCAAAAAAATATGCAACTAAACAAGAGAAAGTATAAAACAAGTAAATAGATGAAGTGAGCACATCAAGCAATAAACTCTTCAAAGGTAAGATTTTTCATAAGAAAAATTACAAGTTTATTTTAGGGAGGATTTGCCAAATATAAAAATTTCAAGTATTTTGTAAGGCAGTTTTCAAAGCACAAGTTTTAAAAAATTATTAGGAAAGTGCTTCAAAGAAATTTGCAAACCACTTTTCAAAATATTTTTTAAAATAATTCTTCAAAGTAGTGTTGCAAAGTAATTTTAAAGTTAATATTCAAAGCAACTCTTAAAGTAATTTATTACTTTTCAAAACATTTTTCAAAAAGTGTTGCAAGAATTTTTCAAAACATTTTTCAAATATAAGAAATTTCAAGTAATTTTCAAAACAATTACAAAAGAATTTTCAAACCAAAATTTTGCAAAAATTTGCAAGAAAAAATTTTTAAACATAAAATTTTGTAGCATATTTTCAAAGGGAAATTTTGAAAAAAAAAATTATCAAAGCAGTTTTCAATGTCTTTTTCAATCCAAAATTCAAGTAATTTTCATCAATTTTTTTTAAGTAAAATTTAAGCATTGTAAAGCATTTTTCAAAAATAAGTTATTTTAAAGTAATGGTTTTTCAAGGAACTGGTCAACATTTTTCAAAATACTTTGCCGGTAAAAAAAATTTCAAAGTAAAATACTTTGAAAGTAATTTTCAAATATCTTCCCCTTAACCTGTTATTACTTTTAGAAATAATATTCATTTAAAAATTATTCTTAAATATCTAACCTGGAGTTACTAACTAACTACTAGAAAATAGTAGCGTTCACTTGGTTAATCAAGTTAAGTATACGTATTCAGTTAGTTATCTATTAAGAAGAATTACTTAACTTGATCGTATTTTTCGCCCAGACTTATGTTGATGCACTAGCAAAGTCCTAAGGATCTTACACCATTCTATGTTTTTGAAGATACTAGCAAGGTAACCCTAATGTGCTTGTGAGATGTTGGCTGCTAAAGCTATAGGATCATGTTGTCTAAGGGAAGAGTTAGACTAAGTCCATAATAGTTTTTGAAAACTAGAAAAATGGGGATTTTTAAAAAAGTAAAAATAGAAGTGACATAGAAATTTAAAAATTATTTAAAGAACAACACATCCTATCTTTTAATTAGATATTCAAGGACAGTTAAAAATTATCAAAAGAAGGTAATTAATAAGTAACTCGCAGTCATATATACTGAATAGGTCAAGTAGATAAGTCAAGTCAAGCAAACAATATATACAAGTGCTCTAAAGAAAATAATGTCTAATCATCATCGGCAAGTGGAGGTGGAGGTTGGTCAGTCACACGTAATGCCTGGCCTACATTTGCTAGTCTATCTGCCTAAATTAAGTGGTCATCTCGTCATGAAGAGAGGTGAATCCCTCTGATACTGATTGTTGGATCTGTGTGAAAGACGGCTCATGCCTAGTAAGGCGCTCGTCTATGGAAAATGAGGTCGAAGGTTGGGTCGTGATCGAAAGAAGTGCAAAAAACTCGTCAAATGTAAACTCTGGCATCTCTTCCTCCGTAGCCGCGGCTGCCTCGTCGACCTCAGGAATAACTGGCGAGATGCCCTCATCGGCCTCATCCGGAACGACTAGCTGAAGACCCGCTCTCCAAGTCAGTCCTCCTGAGCAGTAACCTCTATATGCACTAATGCAAGATGATGCTGACCAATCTCATCATACTCGCAAAGGGGAGTGAATGTACTTGGGGTCATATCTACTCCTATGGTCGAAAACATGAACATCAAAATGTGACAATAGGGCATATAAACTCGTCCCCTAGTGATGAGGCTAGATGTATGAATAGCCTTCTAAAACATATATAATGTAATGTCGATATCTAACATAGTGCATAAAGGAAGAAAGAATGAGATGGTCGCATCGTCGCAACATCGCGAGATGTGTGATCAGCAAAATGCAAATGTCAAGGACTCTGTATAAGACATAGTCCTGAACCATGAGAGAGATCTAAAATCAAGCAGAGTAGGTACTCTCTTCCTTTTGTTGTGTGAGATTCTTTTATGGCACATCAAGAAAGCTATAGTACAGCACACCCACCTCTTTTCTCCTGTGAGGATTTTGGATACTAGAAAGGTCGGATGGAGTACTATCTGAAGACCCAAGTAGATATGTGGATTATCATCCAAACGAGCTTCTCCCTACCAAACCACACCGGAGCACTTGTGTTATGCGAAAAATGGGACACACACATGATCTTCTTTTTGAATTTCTTCGGCTTGTCCTCCTTGAGATTAGGACATTCGTGCTTATAGTGTCCCTTTTTGTTGCACCTATAGCACGTGACGTTGGCTTTGTTACTATTGGAGGTAGACTTTACCATCTTTTGCAGATCCTTCTTGGTAAAGTCCTTTTTCCTAGTGAACATTTTTCTTTCACTAGGTGTTCCTCATCATCTGAGTATGAGTCAGACTCATTTTCTGGTTCAGGTTTGGTTCTGGACTTTGTTTCTTTGGACAAACCTGCAAGGAAAGCAATACCTTTCTCGGCCTTCTTGGAGTTAGTTTGCTTGTATAGTTCTAATTTGCAAAATAGTTCGCCTAATTTTAATTTAGAAAGATTCCTCGAAACTTTATAGGCATTCGCAATTGATGCCCATAATGCATTTCAAGGAAATGAGTTTAGGGCATACCTTATAATGTCTCGATTCTCTATCTAGTGGCCAATCATGGGAAGTCCGTTGAGGATGTTCTTGATCCTCACGTATAGTTGGTTTGTCGTCTCTCCTTCCTACATCTTAATATTAAATAAACTATTTAGAAGAAGGTCACGTTTTGTTACCTTTACATCACTTGAGCTTTCGTGCAATTTAATCAATCTTTCCTAGAGTTCCTTGGTGTTCTCAAACGATTCAACCCGGTTAAGTTCTTCCTTGGTCAATCCACATTGAAGGGTGTTTACAGCTTTGAACTCGATTTGCGTCTTCTTTTTCATCTCTAGGTTCTAGTTTTCTAGGTCGAGAGGTACTTTTGTAACTTTATTTATTGGCGCCTTGTATCTTCGTCGAATGGTGAAGCACTGATCAATATCAGTCTTCAGGTATACCTCCATTCTTTTCTTTGAGTAGGGGAAATCGTCTCCGCAGAAGAGTGGAGGGCAAGCAGTGTTGTACAACCTTCGTTTTGGACCATGAGAACCTTGCACACAAAACATAAGCAACAAAAAATCCCAAGACTAGGTCTTGGATTAGTAGTGTGGGAAATGATAAAGATAAGAAAACTCGATTGGTGTTGCACCAATTCGAGCAATTCAAAGAAATTGCAACGAGAAAATTATCTGAAGAGGTAATTATACCAATTCAGATAGATTAAAAAAACTTAAAGTTGAAACGAAGGAAAACAAAAAGAATCCCCCTTCTCAATTGGTGGTTGCACCAATTCAGAGCGAACAAGGCTCTAATACCACTTGTAGGATCGGTGTGCACGTGAGAGGGGGTGAATCACATGACTTTTAAAAATGTATCTTTTTCAATTTTATAAAATGAGTATGCAGCGGAAAACTAAAAATAAAACAGAACACAACTATAAGAACTCGAGGAGTTACTTTGTTTGGAACCTTCGACGACTTCTACTCTAAGACCCACGATCCCTCAGACTGTATCGACGGGTAATCCACTAAAAACCTCTTTCGGAACCACCGGAAGAGGGAATCGAATACAAAATATAGAAGGAAAGGAAGTGTAACAACCTACACTCCCTTTTTGCAAGTAATAAAAAGATTTACAATATTAGTAAATTGTTACCAACACTTTAGAATCTAAGCGCACTTGTGTGTCGATGTTGGTTTGTCGGCAGCGGTCGAATGTCTCGGAGCCGTAGCGCACCAGCAGAGCGAAGTTGTAGCAGCAGAAGAATCGTTTGAAGATTGTAATTCAGTTATTCCTTTGTGTTGCTCAAACTGTTCTTTTAAAGAGTGTTGAGCGCGCCTCCAAACTCATAGGAAGCTCCTCCAACTCGAAGTTTTATCCCTTCAACTATAGTCGCGATAAATAGCGCGAACATCAGCTTTTATCCATTTGAGGGCGCCTTCTATGCTCTCCAAGGCGCCTCTGAAGCACTCTAAGGCGTCTCCAGCACTCTCCAAGGCGCCTCCCCGCGACGAGAAGTTTATCCTTAAATTTCATCCATGCGAGGGTGCCTTTGCTGGATCTAAGGCACCTCCGCGCCATTCCGAGGTGCCTCTATGACCCTTCGAGGTGCCTCAGACACTGTTCATCCAAGGCTTAACTTGATTTTTGCTCTTGCAAAAACATTAGTCTAACAAAAAAATTATTTAACCTGCAAAACAAAGTTAACACAATTTATAAGTGTTAGTAATTAGATCCTTTCTTTCCGAGACCAAGATCTAGTCACGATCTCTGTCTAGGTTTCTAAAATGGGCTTAAACTGGATCAGCGCCTAAAGTCCCTAATTGGGACTCGTCCTCACTAGATCATCTCCTCCCGTAACTTACCTTACTTACCATATAGAATCACTTAACTTCGACCCATCAGGTCTTCCCACCAGTTGTCAGGTCTGCAGATCCAACTAGACTTCAACCAGTTGTCAGATCCCGCAGACCCAGCTGTACTTCCCGTCAAATATCTATCTAGACTTCTACACCAACTATCAAATCCTCCAGACCCCTGAATTTCAGTCCGGTATTAGACCCATTAAGTCCTTCACACTTGGTAGAAAAGTTAAATCACACGACATCTAACTTTCATTCATTTGTCATTCATCAAAACTTAGGTTTGATCATTGATGTCAACTGTACCAACAATTTTAACCCACTTCTTCCAATTCTTTATATCTAGTAAGAGTACTCTTTATTAATAGAAGAAAGGATTGCTATTTGATTAAATTGCTTGTATGCTTTTCATTTACATGGGGGTTCCATTTAGGTTTTGTATTTATGTCATTCTTATTGCATATTATCTTATGAAGCACATGCCTTCTTTTCTCCATGCCTAGTTCCCTTACACTGTTTCTATCCTATCTACTATCTACTGTATTCCACCTAAGGTGTTAGGCACACTTGTTTTGACCATTATTTACTCTTAACAAAGATGAATTATCACCTAAAGCACAGTTAAGTACCTAAAGCAGTTATGCGAGTCTTCCTTGGTTATACTTGGTTTCTGAAGGGGTTAGGCCTTGTATTTTGATGCTATGTGGGAGTTGGGACCTCATCCTCTTGGCAAGAACATAGTAGGTGACAACTGTTTATTCATAGTGAAGACATTTCCTACTAGCATTATGTATCGACTAAAGATCAACTAATAGTTAAGGATCGAAATTACATGTAGTCCATCGTTGAAGTTGTCATGAGGTTTGAGTCTCAATCGATAAAGTAGTTGCACTTAGGTGTGACCTCTTTCTTGCAATATTTTGCAATGTATTGCACCAAATCCATCTGTGTTACAATGGATCCTAAATTCTCGCATAAAATCTAGAATTATCCTCTCTGTGTTATGGTTTAACAACTTTTGCATTAGATTTGCAACCTTTTATTTATTTTTTATTCTTAGCTTTTACTATTCTACTGTTGGAGCCCAACCTCGCTGATGCAAGACATTGACTGTGTCAGCTTGAGATTGCAGGTTAGCTTTGGAGGTGTGTTGAGAGTGGATTGTCTTCGGGATGGTATTTGCCTGAGTTGGGAGTCATGACAACCAAAAGACTTCGAGAAGGCAAATGGAGATTTGGCAGCAACAGTGGGTTTAGGCAGTGCTGCTGCAAGGTGGTGTGCCAAGTAGATGCACAAAGGTGGGATCTGTTTTTATTGGGAACTGCATGTTGATTACATCATCTTGCTTGAGCAAGAGGCTAAAGATAGCAAGTCAGTGGATGGTTAGAGGGATCATCGCATATGAGGTTTGCTGCTTAGGAATTCTGACATGCAGATCTTGGGTGGATTTAGTGTTGGCGAGGGAAGAAGAGGTCCTGGTGATGTGATTTGTCTTTGCAGTCATTGTTGTTATAGGGAAATCAGAATTCAAAGAAGGCATGGTAGTCAAATCTAAAGTGAGTGCTAAAGGGCTCCGAAGTAAGTGTGGAATCTGCTAGCAGGAGCTACAACACAAGGATTGATGCCAGTGCGCAAGAGAGCTTGGTGTCGGTGTCCCTAAGTCTGAAACATACTCGTGGAGGAGGAAATTTTTGTGTGGGTTTTGCAGGAGGTAGCGAGTACTGCCTACAAGTAGCATGCAAGGGTGCAATCCTCTAGGAAGTGGCATATCTGTTGGTGCTTGATGATGTTGAAAAAGCAACATGGGGATAAAGATTGGTGGCTAAGAATTCCTAGGTGTAGAGATTCTAGACTGAGGCCTAGGTGGAGGTGGCCGCTTGCAAGATTGCAGCTGGTTGTAGGTCTGCACAAGGACTTGATTGGAGGACTTGCAAGTGGTGGAAAGTGTGTGAAATGAACAGGGTGGTCACAAAGAGGCGAGCACCAAGAGGAGTTTGAGTACCAAGAGCATGGAACCCGATTTGACTCTAGTACCAATCGATGCAACATGAAGTGCAAACAATCTATCTGATATAGATTAAATCTTAGAGCTCAAACTTAATTTTTTTGTTAATTCGAAGATTATGCAACAAGAGGGGCTGGCGGTGCCTTGAAAGGCGCGGGCTCAATCTTGGAAATAAATCTATCCTTGCAAATTTGGTAAATATTATCTATATATTAGATACCATATCTGTATATATTAGTTACCATAATATCGGTATATATTAGTTAATATATATCTGTCAATTAGACTAATTGTCTAATTGTAGTTTAGATCCCTACTTTGTATATAAATATGACTCACTATTCAATAAAGTGGGTGTATTCTTTTTATCTCAAGTAACATAGTATCAGAGCCAAATTAGGGTTCTATCCGCATTACCCCTTGTTTGCACCGCTACTTTGTTTTCTTCTGTCCACGTCAAAATTAGGGCGCTGCCTCCCACCGGCTCTTTTCCTTCTCTCGACGACCACCGGCTCTCTTCCTTCTCTCGACGATGCCACCTCCCATGGCCTCTCCACTGCGCCACTCTGTTCCTTTCTAGCAGTTGGCAATTTTGTTTTAGTGCCATGTTTGAAGCGTTATCATTTGGAACATGTAAATCTATCCGTGTGCAACAAAGCTAGTCATCGCCGCCCCTTCTTCCCTTATTCGTTCACCTCAAATGCCTACGCACCAATCTGACAGTCTTCTAGGCGTGTCAGGCGGTTCTCGCTTGCTACCTCGACGTCTCCACTAATTTCCTGGTTAGCCACTTCGTTATCTTCGTGCGCTTCACCAAGTTGTCGCAAAAGGTGTTTGCCAATGTTTGTCCCAACATCTTCCACCTCATTGGACATCCCTTCGAGAAGAAGTTCTTTGGCCAACATAACCTCTGGTGGCTTTAGAGATACCATGCCTAAAGCTCCAATGAGCAGCAGCGATCACTGTTCTCCTCATCGAGCAGTCGCCATCGCTGCCCTCCCTGGACATAGTTTCTTTGTGTTGTCATCGTTACCTTCTTGATCATCAACTCGCCGCCCAGCAATTGCTGTGTCTTGGTATTCCTTCAAATTCTTCTCATATGTGTCTTTGTTTGGGATAATGTCTTATGATCAAGAATAAGTCTTCTGTTGTGATGGATGTGGTACCTGTAATGTCTAAGATCACAGACTATAAGCTAAATGGTTCGAACTACTTAGATTGAGTAAGACTATTCGTCTTTATCTACGAAGTATTGACAAAGATGGTCATTTAACCAATGACCCTCCTCAAGATGATTAGAAGCAGACATGACTCAAAGAGGATACTCACTTGGTCCTTTAGATTCAGAATTGTATTGATAGTGAGGTAATTAGTTTGATCAATCATTGTGAATTTGTTAAAGAAATAATGGATTACTTAGAATTTTTGTATTCTGGAAAAGGAAATCTCTCTCGCATGTACGAGGTTTGCAAAGCATTTTAATGTGGGGAAAAACAAGATCAACCTCTGATCAATTATTTTATGGCATTCAAGAAGACATATGAATAACTTAATATACTACTGCCCTTTAGCTCTAATGTGAAAGTTCAACAATGCCAACGAAAGCAAATGGCTATCATGAGCTTCCTTACTAGTCTATCTCCTGAATTTGAGTCTATTAAGTCACAAGTTTTCTCTAGTTCTTAAGTCTCCTCTTTACAAGATATATTTAGTCGTGTTCTTCGTACAGAAAGTACCACACCCATTCAGCTCGGTAGTGCTTTGGTGGGTCGCAATACAAGTTATATGCCTAGAAGATCAACTAGTCGCAGTGGAAACAAAGGAGGTAGTTCACAAGACTTTGAAACTCGAACGCCGAATTCAAGTAGTATATTGTGCAACTACTGTCGCAAGCCAAATCATACAAAGTTTGAGTGTAGAAAGCTTTAGTATAAAAATCAGCAAAAACGCTTGGCCATATTGCTTCCACTAATGGCGCTTTTGATAAATCAGTTCTTATCTCTGCAAATGAATTTGCCAAGTTCGCAAAATATCAGGAGTCACTCAAGTCTTTATCTTCCTTTATCACTGCTATTTCTGATTCAGTAAACAAATCGTATGTCTTCTTTCCTCATCCTCCAAATAGGTCATTGATTGTGGTGCCATGGATAATATGACAGGTAATTCTAGTCTCTTTTCTACTTTTCAGTCGAAAGTTAACACTCCTACTGTTACTTTAGCCGATGGGTCTCCATCTTGTGCTGATATTTGACACTATCAATCCTACCCCCTTGCTTTCTTCGCCCTCTGTCTTAGATTTACCTAGTTTATCCTTTAATTTGATCTCTATCAGTCAACTAACTCGTAATCTTAACTGTTCCATCTCATTTTTTCCTAATTATTGCTTATTTCAGGATCTTTTGACGAAAAAGATTATTGGTAAACGACACGAGTTTGGAGGCCTCTACATTCTTAACACATTGTTCTCAAATTCTTTTGCTTGTTTGAGTATTACTTCTTCTTTCGAAGCTCATGTAGGTTGAAACATCCATCTCTCTCTTTGCTAAAAAAGCTTTGTCCATAATATGGTAAGGTGTCTTCATTAGATTGATTGTGAGTCGAGTCAGTTTGCAAAACATCACTGTCTTAGTTTGAGTCCTAGAGTAAATAAATATGTTACTATTCCTTTTGAATTAGTTCATTTTGATATTTGGGGCCCTTGTCCTATTTTGTCTAAATTTAGTTTTAGGTATTTTGTTATTTTTGTAAATGATTATTCTCATGTAACTTGGTTTATATTTAATGAAAAATCGCTCTGAGTTATTTTCTTTATTTTGTACCTTTTGCCCTTAGATTAAAACTCAGTTCAATGCATCCATCCGTACTTTACGAACGCCTAGTTTATTCTAATCTTATATAAGTCAAAATGGTATTCTTCAGAAAACCTCTTGTGTTGATACTCCATCCCAAAATGGTGTGGCTAAACGTAAAAACAGACATCATCTTGAGACTGCACAACCCTTTTATTTCAAATGAATGTTCCCATGCCTTTTTGGGCCAATGCAGTTTCTACCCCATGTTTTCTCATTAACCGCATGTCATCCAAAGTTCTTCACGGTGAGATTCCTTACAAAGTCATTTTTCCCAATAAGTCGTTTCTTATTAACTCTAGGATATTTTGTAGCACTTGTTTTGTTTGGGATGTTCATCCGCATTTCATTAAATTAGATCCCAAGTCTCTGAAGTGTATTTTCCTTAGTTATTCTTTTCTTTGAAATAAGTATAGGTGTAATTGTCCCAAATTAACAAATATCTTGTCTTAATTGATGTTATCTTCATGGAAGACACACCTTATTTCCCATCATCACCTATTCCAACTCGTCAAAGGGAGGAAGATGATTTGTTGGTATATTCTATCACATCCTCTACACCCGTCCCGGAATCAACTTCATCAAGCCACCTATTATTCAAGTCTATTCTAGGCATTAACCTCCTTATTCATGTCCTGCATCTACTACTTCATCATCAGATCCAAATTCAGTCGCGATCGATGATCTTCCTATTGCTTTACGCAAAGGTAAACATTGCTTATCCTACTTCTTCTTTTGTCTCTTATAATGGTTTGTCGTCTTTCTCTTTTTCTTTTACTGCTTCACTTGACTCTATCTCTATTCCTAAAACTGTCTGTGAGGTCATATCTCATCCTGGTTGGAAAGATACAATGATAGAAAAGATAAATATTTTAGATGATAATGGCACTTGGGACTTAGTCAATCTACCTTTAGGGAAATGGACTATTGGATGCAAATGAGTATTCATAGTTAAAGTTAATCTGGATAGGTCAGTTGCCAGATTAAAAGCTCATCTTGTTGCTAAAGGCTATGCTTAGACCTATGGGGTAGATTATTATGACATTTTTTCTCCGGTTGCAAAGATGACATTTATTCAATTGTTTATTTCAATGGCCATTACTTATTATTGGCCTTTATATCAACTTGATATCAAGAATATTCTTTTTCATGGTGATCTTCAAGAGGAGGTTTATAGGGCAACCTCCTTGTTTTGTTGCTCAGGGAGTCAGGGCAAGTTTGTCGTCTTCAAAAACCTCTGTTTGGTTTGAAACAGAGTCCTTGTGCTTGGTTTTGAAAATTTAGTCATGTTATTGAAAAGTTTGGTATGATGAAAAGCAAGTCTGATCATTCTGTGTTCTACAAGCAGACAAGAGCTGGTATCATTCTATTAGTTGTATATGTGAATGATATTATTATCACTAGAAGTGATACTATAGGAATCTCATTTCTTAAATCTTTCATTCATACTCAGTTTCACACAAAAGACTTAGGGGTGCTAAAGTATTTCTTGGGTATTGAAGTTACGAGGAGTTAAAAAGGTATATTTCTATCTCAGAAAAAATATGTCCTCGACTTATTAACTGAGATAGAAAAATTAGGGACAAAGCCTTGTAGTGCTCCAATGACTCAGTATATGCACCTCACAAGAGATAGGGAACTATTTGAACATCCTAAGAGATATTAAAGGGTTGTTGGGAAGTTTAATTATCTTTCTGTGACTCATCTAGATATTGCATATTATGTTAGCATTTTTAGTCAATTGATGTTATTTTCAACCATTCATCATTGGGCAACGTTAGAGTAACTTTTGTGTTACTTAGAGGGAGCACCTGTATGAGCTATCATATATAAAAATTATGGGCACGCTCATATTGAATGTTTCTTAGACGCAGATTGGGTATGTTCCAAAATGGATAGAAGATCTATTTCAGATTATTGTACGCGAGATAATGGAAGAGTAAAAAGTAAAACGTTGTATCACGATCCAGTGCAGAGTCAAATAATATAGATATATCAACTTTTGACCGAAGATAATGTGGATATATCAACTTTTAACTGAAGAACAACTTAAAATTTCAGTACCAACTAAATTATGGTGTGATAACCAAGTTGCTCTCCATATTGCATCAAATCCTGTGTTTCATAAGCGAACTAAGCACGTTGAAATTGATTGTCATTTTGTTTGTGAGAAAATTCAACAAAGTTTAATTTCTATAAGATATGTGAAGACTGGAGAACAACTCGAAAACATCTTCAGAAAAGCTTTAAATGGGGGTTTTTTAGGTTGATTATCTTTGTAACAAGTTGGGTATGATTAATATCTATGATCCAATTTGAGGGAGAGTATTATCTATATATATTAGTTACCATAATATCAGTATATATTAGTTACCATAATATCAGTATATATTAGTTAATATATATCTGTCAATTAGGCTAATTATCAATTAGCTTAATTATAGTTTTCTAAAATACTGAAAACAACCTCTTGCAAAAAGCAGGGTAAGGTTGCGTACATTGGATTTTTCCCCGGGACCCCGCATAGCGGGAGCTTCATGCATGAGCTGCCCTTTTTTTTTTAGTTTTTAAAAAATAGATCTCTAGTTTGTATATAAATATGCATCACTATTCAATAAAATGTATGTATTCTTTTTATCTCAAGTAACAGTAAACAAATAATCAATATCTAAATAACTTAATAAAATTGGACCTATTCTTTACATCACATACTCCTCAAAATATTAATTGAATAACCTAATTGGATATGACTCGATCATATTAAATGTTACAACTCATAAAATTTAAGATTGTCTTTTATATTTACATTTTAGTCTTTGTAGGGGTAGGATTATTTCTAAAATTAAAGTTGGCCTTTTAAAGCGACCCAATCCCATCATACTATATAATCCAATTATTGATATTTTGGGTTTATAGATTTATTCTTTGTGAGTCGTTGACTTTGTTAAGTATTCTTAGTGCTGAAATTCCTTTTGATACTTGCATCTCCTATAATTATAGTTATTAGAACTGAATCAAAAAAGCTCTAGATCACTAGTGAACTAGTCAAACCAGTGGTTAATTGGTCGTTTTTCATATCAAGTAAGCACGTTGAAATTGATTGTCATTTTGTTTGTGAGAAAATTCAACAAAGCTTGATTTTTATAAGATATGTGAAGACCGGAGAACAACTCGAAAACATCTTCAGAAAAACTTTAAATGGGGGTTTTTTGGGTTGATTATCTTTGTAACAAGTTGGGTATGATTAATATCTATGATCCAATTTGAGGGAGAGTATTATCTATATATATTAGTTACCATAATATCAGTATATATTAGTTAATATATATCTATCAATTAGGCTAATTTTCTAAAATACTGGAAACAGCCTCTTGCAAAAAGCAGGGTAAGGCTGCGTACATTGGATCTTTCCCCGGGACCCCTTATAGCGAGAGCTTCGTGCATGAGCTGCCCTTTTTTTTTTTATAGTTTTTAAAAAATAGATCTCTAGTTTGTATATAAATATGCATCACTATTCAATAAAATGTATGTATTCTTTTTATCTCAAGTAACAGTAAACAAATAATCAATATCTAAATAACTTAATAAAATTGGACCTATTCTTTACATCACATACTCCTCAAAATATTAATTGAATAACCTAATTGGATATGACTCGATCATATTAAATGTTACAACTCATAAAATTTAAGATTTTCTTTTATATTTACATTTTAGTCTTTGTAGGGGTAGGATTATTTCTAAAATTAAATTTGGCCTTTTAAAGGGACCCAATCCCATTATACTATATAATCCAATTAATGATATTTTGAGTTTATAGATTTATTCTTTGTGAGTCATTGACTTTGTTAAGTATTCTTAGTGCTGAAATTCCTTTTGATACTTGCATCTCCTATAATTATAGTTATTAGAACTGAATCAAAAAAGCTCTAGATCACTAGTGAACTAGTCAAACCAGTGGTTAATTGGTCGTTTTTCATATCAAACTAGAAATCAATTCTGCCAACATAGATAAGAGCTAGAAAGCAAGTTAGTAAACTTAACTATTTTAAAGTTTCAGAGAGATACAAAGTCTCAAAGAATTATATATAAATAAATATCCTTTGTATAGTTAAATCTAAATGCTGACAAAAGGAATTTGATGGCTGAACTTGGATGGTTGTGCTTTGTGTCAGAATAAGGTTTTAAAATAGTCTATGCCCAACTGTTGGCCACAACTGCAATGCGAGAATACAACAACTAGGGTAGAGGGAGAACAAGATTGAAGTACATTGCTTTAGGTGTTTTATCAGTGTGAATGGTGGTGTCAAATGGTGTGTGTCCTTAGCTGTGAGAGTGAGAGGTGAGGTGAGAGGAAGACTGTGTCAGCTATGGCTTTAAGCGTTCAAACTGACCATGGTGTGTGATGGCATTGGTGGATGACGACATAAAAATGAGAGATTATAGATGGGAGAGGGAGAGATCAAGAGGTGTGTGACAACATAAGCTACGACTTTGGGTGTTCTTGTTGGTGCTATGGTAGCTTGCGTCAACGCTGGTGGATTGCGATGCGCAAGATCAAGAGATGAGAGACAGGAGAGATCAAGAGGGAGAGTAATTTTGAGACTGAAAATTAGATTTTTAAGTCTATAACTTGGTTAGGTTCCAAAATTTCACATAGGTTTACATGGGTGTAAACCTAGTGGAGGGATTACCAATAAAATTCAATCAAGTAACCAATCAACTGAAATATAATTAATTAACTCAAGCAACTCAGTTGACAAGGGAGTTGACTGAATGTGAGGTTTTGGTGAACAAAAAGGGGCATTCCGGTGCACGAAGCTCCCGCCATGCGGGGTCCCGGGGAAGGATCCATTGTACGCAGCCTTACCCTGCTTTTTGCAAGAGACTATTTCCAGGATTCGAACCCATGACCTTTTTGGTCATATGACAACAACTTTACCGTTGCGCCAAGGCTCCCCTTCATAGTTGAGTGTTGATGTAGTCGTTGGAGGTTCAATGATCATTTGTACATGAGCCAGTTGCCCATTGGAGCCTTGAGAGCTTTGAGCATAAAAGGTTACATAAAAACATTCTTTATTCTTTAGTGAACATGTGCTCACATGGACTTTCAATTCAAGTTGAAAGTTTTCGTACACAACTCATTACTAATTTTTTCTCCCTATGCTTTTCATTTCATCTTTTATTTGATAGTTGTGCTTCATATGATCATCCTAATATTGCAACTGTAAGAGACTTGCTCCGTTGCCTATTGTGAAAAAAACCAATTTAATGGATTTGCAAGGGTGATGCACTGGACATGCCATAGGCTGTGAAGTAGGAGTGGGGTCTCTGAACCTCGTAAAAGAGTCGTGTTAACATGGTATGGTTTTACTCTTAGGTTTCTACTTCATATAATACTTGACATGATCGACTAGACTCACACATGAGCTCTCACGGACATCTAACACTTGAATTGTAGGGTTTCAACTATTCATCTATCCGTCTCTAGTCAAGTTCAAGTCTTATTTGGATTGGTGTGTGCCTCTATTACATTGATTCTAATACAAAATTGGTAAACGAATAGTTAGCTCCTATAACTTAATCTAACTTGGTTGTATTCACTAAAATTATTTATTCCCTTTTAAATAATAATTAAAGTTAATTTCCTGTGGCTCAATCAAAGCAAGTTTTACAACCTATTAAACATAAAAAAAGGGCAGCCCGGTGCACGAAGTTCTCGCCATGCGTGGTCCCGGAGAAGGATCCATTGTACGCAGCCTTACCCTACTTTTTGCAAGAGGTTGTTTCCAGGATTCAAACTCGTGATCTTTTGGTCACATGACAACAACTTTACCATTGCGCCAAGACTCCCCTTCTTACAACCTATTAAACATAATCATCTAAAATGAGGAGCAATGATGGATTTAGTGAACTAAAGGATGATGAGAAGAGGAAGAAGGAAGGAAAATACTTAATTGCTCAGTCACCCTTTTTGGGCATCATCAGAGTTGATACCCTTCCAAGTGCTGAAACAAATACATGCATGATTTGTATTGCGTGGCTAATTGAAATAAGTAATTTTTCCTCGTGACTGTTGGTGCAATTAACCTCCAAGGTTTTAATGTCCGACAAATATGTTTAAATGAGCTTGATCAAGGGAAGTCCTAGTCACAGCTAGGCAAAGGTGAGAAGTCAACCAAGTGACTAGTCCTAACTACGGTTAAGCAAGGAAAGTCCTAATTATAGCTAGGTAAGGGAAATCTCGGTAGATCGTCGAAGCCAGGTGGGTTCGATAGGTTGCAGGACCCGATATCGAATCCCTGGTGGGCTGATCCAATGTTGAGTCTTGGTGAGTGAAGCCAGGTAGAGAAAAACCTAGGGGGAGGTAACCTTAGGTCCTAGTGAGTGAAGCCAGGTGGAGAAAACCCTAAAGGAAGGTAACTCTAGGTTCTGGTGAGTGAAGTCAGATGGAGAAAATCTTAGGGAGGGTAACCTTAGGTAACGAAAAGTCTTGGAGGAGTGAACTCCAAACAAGGTTGATCGAATGGTCGACCGGACCAGCGGATCTCGGTAATTCTAAGTTTAGTTTTACCATATGGTTCTGTATTACTATTATTGCTATTGGCTAATGTAGTATTGCAGGAAAAGTCTTAGTGGATCAGGGATCAGACACTAAGCAGAGAAAATCCAAACAGGTCTGGAGGACCAATGTTTGGTAGGTAAGTTGAGGTATGAAATTGGAGCGAGGTCGTGTTCTAGAAAGGAACAAACCCTAGGTCACTGATCCAACTGAAGAAATCGGGAAGGTTTTCAAGTTGAGATAAGGACAGTGTTACTGTCTTGTACTATTCATGCATCTTATTATATTACTGTGCTAACCTTTGTGTTGCAGGGAATTGTCTAACTCTGTTTTGCAGGGAACAACTTGATTGGTCGACCGAACACTGGGATCGGTCGATCGAACAAGGTTAACTTAGACCAGAGACTAGTTCAGACCAAAGCAGAGCAGATTCTGATCAAAGCTTGATCAATCGACCGAACCAGATGATCAGTCGACCAGACCTTGATGATGTGGCAGAGATCAGACCAAGCTGAAGCCAAGAAGGAAACCTCGCTGATCGGTCAACCGAACCAGTGGATCGGTTGACCGAACGATCATCTCATTAAAGCAACATTAAGTGCGAATCTCGGCGAAGAGGGAAATTCACTGTGCAGTTGACCGAACAAGGTGATCGGTCGACCGAACCATTAAAGATCATAAATACTCGAAGATTGGATCTCAGCAAAGAAGGAAGGGAGGGTGTTCAGTTGACCAAACCCGAGGATTGGTCAATCGAATGGTAACGATGCTTATAAAAGAAGAGCTTGAGATCCAAGGCTATGCATTAGTTTAAAGTTCACCTCTTTGCTAAATCCTTGTTCATGCAATTGCTCTGCAACACTTCTTCAAGCAAGCTACTACTCCGATAAAGTGTCGACGATCTACAATGCTTCTTAATTGTTCAGTATATTTTTATTAGCTTGAATTGTACTTATTTACTAGTAAGATAGTAGGTTGTTACTATCTTACATCTTTCATTGTACGAATTATTTCTTTCCGGAGATTTCGGAAAGAAGAATTATAGTGGATTGCCCAACGGTGCGATCAAGAGATTGCAGGTCTTGGAGTAGGAGTCGACCTAGGCTCCGAACCAAGTAACCGAAACGAGTCTTTTATTTTCCACTGCACTGCTCTTATCTTAACGGTTCAGAAGAAAAGTTTTTTAAAGGAACAATATTCCCCCCCCCCCCCCCCCCCCCCCCTATCGCTCCCTTTCGATCCTTCAGTGACAACATGGTTTCAGTTTCTGTATAAGTGCAATGCCACATTTTGTCCACATTGACCATCGCAAAATGAGATTTAAACTATGAATTTTTCAATAAGGTAACATAATTGGATATGTGCAGTATCTCTTCCATGTAACTCATCCGTTCGAAATTCGTATCCAAATTTATTGTTTGTTATTGTTGCTTATATACTTGGTTGAGCTATTAAACTAAGGTCAATTCTGCTTTAGGTAGGAGGGACAGCAGATAACATTGAAGAATGCTGTGCCACTTTTGCTTCTCGTGCCTTAGGCTTTGATGCTCCACTGAGGACCACCCATCAAATAGACAATTGTACCGAAGGCTGGTTAGTTTTTTCTTGAACTCATAAAAAATGTTCTTTCATATAAGTGCATTAATGTTTAATCAAATGAAATTGCTGTTTTTGCAGTGTTGTATTCGCTAGAACAAAAGATTTCTGCTCAGAATTTCACAGCATGATTAGGGTTTGTCTTTAAACACTTCAGTTCCTATCTATCTATGGGTATTCTCTTTACCTTATGCTATTCAACAACACATCTATATTGGTAATGTATTGGAGATTATAAAGTTATTTAATTCAAATTAGGAATTAATTTTTAAAATTTTAGATTTTATAAAAAATTTTTTTGGTATATCCTCTAACTTAGGGGAATAAATTAATTCAAACAATTTTTGATTTGGTAATTATCATATCTAGAGTGTATTTTTTCCACGTTTAATTATGCGCATTTAACTATAACATTATTCTTTTCATAGAATGTTTTAGTTTTCAATTTTTTGGAGTTAGAGCATTTAAAAGGGATCCAATTTTTCCACGTTAGAGCATTACTTAATTATATGAGGATTTCATCTCAACAAACTTGATTATATGTTTACAAAATGCAGACAAACTTTCTTGAAATATATTGGTTTCTGATCAGAATGGTAGGGGCAGCTCATAGCGTCATACAAAAAATTTGAAACCATGCAATTGTCTGGTTTAGTATGTATTGTCTCAGTATGTCTTGCTTATTGTGATTTTTCTAAATTCTTAAAAATTCTGATAATAAATGCAGGAAAAACAGGTCAGAAAGTTATATCGTGCTCTTGCTGCGGCACCTGTACCCATTGGAATAATTACACACTACATGCGTCCCACCAATGTCGCTCCAAGATTAGTTTCCGAAGGTAATATTAGAACCTAAGCATTTAACCATGGAATCAAAAAAAGATTGTTAGAACTTGTCTACTTTTAGTATTAAATATTGTTTGTTACATGTAATATTGTCTTTCAGACCAGGTTTGGAACCTTAATGTTGTATATTGATGGAAATAAATTTACTGATATACTATTTATTTCACCATGAAAGACAGAAAAGTCTGAAAATTTAATAATCATAATGTACAGACCATCCAGGAAAATGAACAGAAAAGAAGAAAAAATTGAATTGATTCTAGTTAGACTTGTATTTTACAATATATTGAAACTAGGGGTTTATCCATCCCAATTTCTGAGGACCAAGTGATGATTCCAAATAAAGTTTGTCTGCATTTTGTAAACATATAATCAAGTTTGTTGAGATGAAATCCTCATATAATTAAGTAATTACATCATATTACATATAGGATCCAAGCCTTACTATGCCTAAGCTAATGAACCATGCAAAGCTAATAGCCAAACTTATAATTATTTGAATCCTTAAGTATGGATATTGGTAAATCACATAATATGGCATTCTAATTTGTCTTTCATGTCTTGCTTATCACCTAAAATGGTAAATCACCTTGATCATCTTGCTTGGTAAAGATATTAACAATTTGTTCTTGAAAGTGGAGTATGGCATATTAACTTAAACAATAACTCTAAGGGTGTGCTTGGTTCAAGGTTATTGTTAATAACCTTGGTGTTCTATCCAAGGTTATCAATAAAAACCTTATTTGGTTTAGGTAATGAGCATTTTCGAGTAATGATGCATGCCTGACACGTCAGCAAGTGGACCCAGAATACGATTCCCTCGTAAAAGTGGCGTTTTCCTTGATTCTAGGGTTAACGGGAATCCAATCGCGAGGGTGAGTAGCAAGCAGTGAGGGCGGTGTTGGCTCGGTGTCGCCGCCATTCCTTCGTGCGAAAGGCTCACCGGAGCTGGAGGTAGCATGCAGCTCACTGGCTGTCAAACGCGAGTAGCAAGATGGACGGTCGTTGAGCGCGAGCAAAGGTGGTGTTGGCCGAGGCAGTGGCGGTGAGTGCATGATCGCGTGCGTGCAGGACAGCTTTTTTTTTAACTTAAGTTTTTTTATTAAAATTTTGATCAATTGAATCAATCAACTCATAACTATAGTTGAGATTAACTAAATAGATATGGTCTAAAGGCTAATAAAATTATCCCAAAAAAATCTAAAATATTATTCAAATTTATTTATTTATATATATCACCATTAATAATGATAATATTATTATTATATTTATTATATTTTATTTTGTTAAACTAAGTTGTACACTAAAACCTCCAAACAAATAAGTTTTTATTGCATTACCTAGATTGAAGCAAACAACATTAGGTTATGTTTTAATCCTCATAATCTTGGTTATGTAATTACCTGATAATTACGTAATCAAGGTTATGCATGATAACTTGAACCAAACGCACCATAAAGAAATTGATATTTAAATTCGTGCCTGCAAATAAAAAAAAAACAACCTACTCTTGCTGCAATCTCAGTAGGGTTACAACAAAACATTAGCAACGGAAAATAACAAATGCATAAGCATGCATACCGCAGTGAACGTGATTCCCTTAAGCTCCTAGTCCATGACATGTGATCTTTTTGGTGGATTATTTATAATTCTCTATTTTTTTTCCTCTTCGGTTAAATGTCATAGTTGGAGAAACCTGTTACAGATCGTCCAAGGGTAGCACAAGAGGCTTACAACAAAATTCTAGGCTTTTACAAGAAAGCACAAAATGACAATGTTTTTGTATGAAGATATGAACTATTGTATATATGATTTGTGGCCTACGGAACCCTTAATTTAGCCTCTTCCATGAATTGCTTCGTTCGATTTCATTGACGTCACGCTCATATGACGATTGATTGCACCTCCTCTTGAATTGGTATCTAATCCAGCGATTGTAGTTTGTTGATATTGTCTTACCATAGCATCAAGTGATTGAGAATCACTATGTACTAGTTTTGGTTAACTCAAACCGCTTCCCATGGATCATGATCGATGTTGAATGCTTCATTTAGGGTCTATCGGTCAAGTGCCCATAGACTTCAATCAATTGCTCATAGACTTCAATTGACTGATCAACAGATAGCTTCATTTTTACTTCTTTTGAAGTCAATTAACTAGTCGACTTAGCCACCAGTTGACTAGTTAACACTTTCCAATAGATTGGTGACTAGAGGAGAATCGTCTCCTATTGTTTCTTGAGTCGACCAACCAGTCAACTCAGTCACCAGTTAATTGGTCAACATTTCCAATGGGTTGGCATGTTGACTACATTCATTTAATGGCTGAGCTCGCCTAGATTGAAAACCCCCCTCTCCCCATGACTACACGCCACTCCACTCGCAACTCACATGAAATCTTACTGTGCCTTAAGGTCTTCTCCCGTCAAGCTACTCATCTCTTGGATGCACTTTACTCTAGACTCACTCCACTTTACCTTCGCCTATGTAGTTCACCTCCTTGGTAACAACACTCTTCTCTTTCTCCTATAGTCATCTCATACCAATTATCTTTGAACTCCACATACCTTGAGCCATCAAGCACTCCATGTATTTTGTCTAGGTCTTTCATGACTTCACACACACATGAAATACAATGATAAACCTACCTTAAACTTTTTCAATAATTGTGGCCTTATTAAGGCAAATTATTAGAACTCAATGTTCAGATTTCCAACATTAATTATCTTTCTTAAAACTAATTTAACTGACATATTAGACCTTGATTCAATGGGATTCAATGTGGTTCTTAATAGTTAGTCATGTTTACAATTATGCCTCTTACATAATATGTATTAGTATCATTAAATTTAATACAACAAAAACCATGCATTATCTCACTAGGTGGGTCGGCTATATGGATTCTTTTACGCCATTTAGCGCTATCTCCTACTATATCATCATATATACTTAAATAAATTTTATCTTATTTTATTGTTACTAACCAAGTTTTTTTTGGTCTTCCTCTTCCTCGTTTGATATGTATGTTTGTCATAATTTCACATCGTCATTTATTGGTCGTCTAAGTACATGCCCGTACCATCTTAAATATATCTCTCGGAGTTTTCTCTCCATAGATGCAATTCCGACTTTCTCTCTAATGCTCTCATTTCTTATTCTGTCCATTTTCGTATGTCTGCACATCTATCTTCAAATCCTCATCTCGGCAACTCTCATCTTTTGCTCATGTGCTCGAGTCATAGTCCAATATTCAGCTCCATATAACATAGCGGGTCTAATTGTGATTTTGTAGAATTTTCTTTTAAGTTTTATAGGTACTTTACGATCTCATAAAATACATAACGCTCTCCTCCATTTCAACCATCCTGCTTGTATTCTATGTAAGACATCTATCTCAATTCTCCATCATTTTATAAAAAAAATCCTAAATATCTAAAGCTTTTGATTCCGGGCAACTCATCATCTCCTATCTTAACAATTGTCTCATTATGTCTAACATTGCTAAATTTAAATTTCATATATTATGTCTTTATTATACTAAGCCTAAAGTCTTTCCCTTCTAGTGTTTCCCACCAAGATTCTAGTTTAACATTTACTCCTTCACGTGTTTCATCTACCAAAACAATATCATCTGCAAACAACATGGTCCACGGTACTGCGTCTTGAATGTGTGCAGTGAGCTCGTCGATAATTAGTGTAAAAAGATAGGGACTTAAGCTGATATAATCATATCTTTATTGGAAATGCTTTAGTTACTCAACTTGAAGTTTTTACTCTAGTCGTTACATCCTCGTACATATCCTTAATTAGTTCAATATATGTTACGCTAACACCTTACTTTTCTAGAATTCTCCATATAATTTCTCTTGGACACTATCATAAGATTTTTCTAAGTCAATGAATACCATGTGTAGATCTTGTTTTTGCCCCTGATATTTTTTAATTAATTATCTAAGAAGATGTATAGCTTCTATTATCGACCTTCAAGGCATGAACCCAAATTGATTTTTAGTCATCGTGGTTTTCTTCCTTGATCTTTTTTGTATTACTTTTTCCTAAAGTTTCATGGTATGACTTATTAGTTTAGTACCCTTATAGTTTGCATAATTTTGTATGTTTCCCTTGTTCTTATATAAGGAAACTAGAGTACATATCCTCCATTGATTAGGCATTTTTTTCGTTTTCAATATCATGTTACATAATTTTGTAAGTCATTCAATATCTTATTTACCTAGATACTTCCATACCTCTATCGGAATATTATTTGGTCCAACGACTTTTCTATTATACATCCCATTTAAAGCTTGTTCTACTTCTAAAGTTTGAATTCTATGTTAAAAATTTAAATTTTTATGCTCATTTGACTTGCTTAAATTACCTAAATTAAGTTGGTCACCTAAACCTTCATTAAAAAGTTGATGAAAATATCTCTTCCACCGCTATTTTATTTCTTTATCATTTGCTAGTATCCTATTACATTCATCTTTAATACATTTTATTTGGATAAGATCTTTTGTCTTTCTTTCTTTCACTTTAGCTATTCTATAAATGTCTTTTTTCATCTTCTTTTGTATCTAATTTTTGATATAATCATTCAAAAGTTTCATTCTTTGTTTCATTCACTACTCTCTTAGCTTTTTTCTTGACTATTGTATATTTTTTTAAGTTTTCTTCATTCTTACAAATATATAATTCCTTATAAGCTATTCGTTTTTCTTTTACTTTCTCATTACACCACTAAGATTCCTTACTTAGTGGTACATGTCCCTTTAACTCACCGAGTACATTCTTAGCTACTATTTTCAACTTTGATATCATCTTATCTCATGTCGTATTAGAATCACCATATATTTCACCTACTGCTTGTACTCCCACCTTTTCCTTAAATGTATTTTGCTTCTCATCCTTTAACTTTCACCACTTAATTCTAGAAGTCGTGTATATTTTTCTTTCTATTGATATTATGTTTGAGACGTATATCCAATACTACTAACATATGTTGGATAATTAAGCTTTCTCCAGGATGACCTTGCAATCTTTACAAATTTTTCTATCCTTCTTCCTAACCATAAGAAAATAAATTTGTGATTTATTATTTTCATTTTTGAACGTAACTAAGTGTTCTCTTTTCTTGAAACCCGTATTAGCTAATATAAGGTCATATGCTATCGTAAAATCTAATATAATTTTTCCTTCCTCATTTCTCATTCCAAACTCATAATCCCCATGTACTCTCTCATTTTTCACTCCGATATATCCATTTAGATCGCCTCCTATTAAAACCATTTCATTTGATGAAATGTTTTGTAATATTTCATCTAAGTCGTCCCAAAATCTTGATTTGGTAGCATCATCTAATCCTATTTACGGTGCATATACGTTAATTATGTTCATAGTTTCTTTCATCACTATTATCTTAAGGGCTATAATTTTATCCTCTTTTCTAACTAGTCCTACAACTTCATCTTTTAATGAACTATTTACGATAATACCCACTCCATTTCTTGCTTTACTCTTTCTTATGTATCATAACTTAAAACCCGAGTTCTCTATAAGTTTTGTCTTCTCGCCTATCTATTTTGTCATTTATACACTCAAAATACTAATTTTTCTCTTAATCATCGTATATACTACCTCCATTTACCAGTGAGAGTTTCTATGTTATATGCTCCAAATCTTAGATTATTAGTTTTCCTATCATATTTGTTCTTATCCAATCTATGGTGTGAGAACTCTTGCCTATTTAACACTACACCCAAGTTCTCATGGAGATGTAGCGGTCCTTGCCGATACATTACAGTCGGACCCTGCAACGCGAACCTTGCATTTTAGCACTACACCTAAGTTCTAGAGATATAGCGGTCCTTGCCGAGATGTTACAATTAGATCCTGCAACGCGTTCCTTTCGGGGAACAACCTGCACAATAGTTTAATGGATCCATTTATTGAATATTTATCATAGTTTTAACACTTCTTAGCAATCTAACGCAGCCCTCCTCTTTTATCCAGGCTTGGAACCGACCATGACTGGTTCGTCACGGACGAAGTTTATCATTAAATTTAATAAAATATGAAAATTATTATTTCTATAATGTGATGAGCCAATACTAGATAAGGCTGTGCCAATGCGTTGCAATGTGCTATGCATGACTCCATACTGATTGTGCTTGTGCTTGTGCTAGGCTTAAATAAGGATGGTCCTTGAAAAATCTAATAATAAAAAAATATAAAAATGCACAAAAACAAATGAGAAAAAAAAGTTAATAATATTCTAAATTTTCAATAATTTTAAGGATAAAAAGGATAATATTAAAACAACATATTAAAAAGTCATAAAAATGGAATTGGGCCATGGTAGGCTCACAATATGATGTGCTTGAACCTTAACCATGTGACACAACTTGACTTTGTATTAGCTTGAGCACGATGTGGGTCTCAGACGAACACTTGGAATGGACCTGTAGGTTTCCAAGCCTCACGATGTTACGTATGGCCCATTTTGTGTCAAGCTAGATCAGGAGCTTGGGTTGGTTGACATTTCAACTTCTGAGGCTACAAAGAGCATAATACATCGGAAACAGTCATCAATATGAATTACAAATTACATGCTTCAATGTTATTGACTATGTTGCTTTTAGAGATCATGGAAATATTAAAATAACTAAATAGTGAACTAGATACGTACGTCCATATTCTTATCATCAAATTTTGTCCTCATAAGTATCTTGCTCTAGTACTACATGATAAATTTCCACTTTTGCAGATCCCATTGGTGGATGGCATCTTTGCCAACTAGAAGTTCTGGAGTGTAAGGAGGTTCCATGGCCAGCTAATGAAGTATTTAAAAATCACAAAGTTGAAGATTGTGGGTGGCCCTCCAAGAGAGTTGCCTATGAGTGTACAGTTAATCTCTTGACCGGAAAAACTCATCAGGTATTTCTATTTGTTTTTGCTCTTCTCATAAAAACTCATCAGATATTTCTATTGGTGGCTCATCATGTAGTTTTCTTAGCATTTAATTTACTTGTTATTTAATAGAAGCTTTGGGTAAGTTGCTTAGTTTGTAGTTTCTTTTGCTAAGTCTTCTATCCCTAAATAGGAAGTCCCATGGTAGGGATGGCAATGGCACGGGGTGGAGACGGATTTGTCATCCCCATCACCGTCTCATCCCCACTTTTTCGGATTCGGGGAATCCCCGAACCTAAATCATCGAAGATCAAATTTCCATCTCCGCTTTCATCCCTAAATTAATTTTATATTATTATTATTTTATTATTAATATTAATATTAATATCAGTTTTAATAATAATTTTATTATTATTATTTTTAAAAAAATTAATATTAATATTTTTAAAAATAATATTATTATATTAATAATAATAATAATAATAATATTATTATTATTATTATTTTCGGGGTGGGTTTGGGGATGGGGACAATATCCCCATACCCATCCCGAACCCGTCCCATCCCTAAAAAAAATCCCCGAATAAATCAGGGATCCCCGTTCCCATTTCGGATTTTTACTCGCGGGGAAAATTGTCATCCCTATCCCATGATTTGAAATCTCGTTCCATGTTAGGCAAAACGGTCGAAATGTAACGTTCTAGTAAATCACCAAAATTTGATATCGCTTAGCATTAAGGTTCGAAATCTCAAATGTCGTAGTTTTGGTCTTTAACCGGAAACATAGTATTCTAGTATCATGTCAAGGCTCCAATGCATGATATAGATAACAGATTAGAGGCAATAAAGGAAGGAGACATTGTCACTATTGAGTGGTGTTGAGCTTCTGTAATTTAGCGAAATGATATGTTTCGAACGTTTCTCCTGGCATGATTCAAGATTTAAAATCTTGTTCGCACGGACAATGTATTCTTCCTATGCTTCATCTCCTTCCTTCTTCAATTCAAATCCATTATCAGTACCATGCACTGAAACATCGACACAATACTGAAACAATATTGTTCTAGTTAAGGACCGAAACTTTAGCACGACTCGAGATCTTGAACCTTAGGAAGTCCAAAAGAGTAACTTCAATGCCTCTAGAAACCTCTCAAGTTTGACTTGAGATATACACTTGATGCGTAAGCCTATTACCATCAGTGCTATTGGTTCATAGTAGTACAAACAGGAACCTTTGTCAGAGCTAAATGCAGAATATGAATTATACTAGAGTAGTGTTATCTAACCGAAAAGTAATATCAACATAAACGAAGACAGCTTCTATGCCCCACCAGAAGGAAAGTAACAAAATTGCATCAAATTGATGGCGCGGACAATCGGTAAGCAGATCACACATGATCAAAATATCACAAAATAATACAATTATATATAGAATTTTATTGGGTTGATCAAAATAAGGCTCGTATACGCTATCATGTAGTATGTCTCGTAGGAAAATAATGTTGTGATAGATGTAAAACAATTTATAAAAGTAATGAAACTAGATCAAATCGGAGTTGTTCATTTACTGGGAAATCATATGAACTTATGCATGACTCCAATTCGTCATTAGTGTTTGTCATGTATGCTACTGGCTTAGTTATGGTCTCGATCTTGAAAACCTTTTTGTGTTTTGCAACGTGAATTCAATCATGCTCTCAGTTGTGTCGTAGCATTCAATAACTGTTCGTGTGTAATGCAGATTCGAGCACAGTTTGCTGCTATTGGTGGACCTATTATTGGGGATTCAATGTACACACCACCAGTCATGGCTAGAATGGCCAATCCTTCAGTCGACCCATTCGGAGGCAGTTGTAAGGAATATGAAAGTGAGGACGAAAAAATGGCAGCCATAGAAGAATGGATTGCACAGCATGGGAAAGAGCCAAATGCAGCTATTGGTCTCCAAGCCTCACACATCTCATGGAACAATGCTAATTGCTCTTACGAGGCTGGTGATCCATGGTGGAGATTATAGCACCACAAATTTGGAAAAGAAAAAAAAACCTTCAACAAATTTGGGACAATGTAGAATTATGTTTTTCCATAATTGAGACGATCAGAGCACATAATACTGTAAAATCACAACAGCTTTGTTGCCTTTTGATATTTTTTTTTATCAGTAAATGTAAACTTTCATTTCATGTACAATTGGGCTAACCCAGAGTCATATTACATTTGCCTTTCTGTTATGCTTTGTTTATTTGGAAGGATAAAAACAAAAATTATTGAAAGATTTCCACGGTGGAAAATTTTTTTTCCTTATGTGGCAAAAGATGATTCGCTCGTCTTCGAAATTATTTTTTCCTTATGTACTCTGCAAAAAAGGATGAATTATTTTCATTTCTTTTATTTACCTAATAGACCGATTGATTCATAAGTTCATCCTTGGATCATTTTTTGATTAATTTTTTTTTGTTCAAATTGGATGGAAAGCAATTTTCTTCCGACAAATTGCAAGCCTAATTTCTCACATTCACGACTACTTTCTCCCATTTGCAATTGGCCTCATGGTGGAGGGCGGCCTCACACGATCATGGATGGCAATCCCTTGAGGTGATCTCATGGAGTTGCCTCGTGCGACGACCTCGTGGGGGTGCCTCGCGCGGTGGCCCATGGTCTTTTTTTTTTTTTGTTTTCTTTTCCTTTCCTATTAGAGTTGTAAATGAATTAAATGTTCGTGAACAAATTTAGTATTCAACTTAGTAAGCGTTTATTTATGTTTGTTCAATACACACAACATCGATTAAATAAACAAGCTTGAACAACTCGTTAAACTAAATACAAAAGTTTGAACACATATGTGTTCAACTCATTAATGTTCATGAACAATATTCATGAACAATGTTCGTGAACAATATTTATGAATAGCATTCATGAATAATATTCATGAATAATGTTCATAAATAAAACTCTAATTGATATGCTTAAAATGGACTAACAAATTTGAATTATTAAGCTCAATAATCAATCAAATAATTAAAAGTTTCAAACAATCTTGAATTAAGAACTTAATAACATCTAAATAAACTAATCTCAAGCTCATAAAAAATAAACCAAGTCAAGCTTCAACAATCATTTCAATGGTTTAGTTCATTTTATATTCAACTTAGCTTGGCTTAATTACCTTATCAAATAAACTTAAACATCTCAAAACTTAACTCGACAGAGCTTATTTACAACCCTACTTCCTACTCCCTTCTCAACGCAACTTTTTCTTTTATCTTTCCTTAGGGATTTTTTTCTCCTTCGAATTTTTCTCCCTCTCATTTCCATCATTCAGAGTAAAGAGCCTTAACAACACCTTTTGCTTATCACAAAAGGAAAAGGAAAAGGAAAAGGAAAAGGAAAAGACCCGCTTGATGTGAGTCAAATAAACTTTTGGGGTATTATTAAAAATAAAATTTTATACATCTACGTTTTTATATTATGTATGATGTTTTGCTTTGATGTAATGGAGAAAAAGATAACAATGCTCATTCCAATTGATCCAGTATCATTGGCCTCTCGATTAAATATAGATAGATAAATCATGAGAGATATTTTACCCTAGCACAACAGCCTTTGCATGACCCCAATAAAGTATTTTGCACTCATTGAGAATTGACCCCAAGATTTACTGGAACAACAATATATGTAATTACCAACTATGTCAACCTATGGGGCCAGTTTCAAAGATAATTTCATTGCGTGCATGCCATATTTAATAAGCCAATGCTATCCTTTTAGCTTTGTTTTGCCATGATGTACCTTGCACTTCATCTTTCAACCATTTGAGAGAATTTTTCACTGTGTCGTATGTCTTTTAATCACTATTCAATCTTTTAGAACTAGAGTTTTCGATTTCTTTCGATACAGTGCACATTGACCATCCGTTTCCGCAAATAAAATCAAGTTTTTAATAAGTAACTAGTCTTTTACACCCAGCCATATGAATGTGTACTTGGGAACTAGTTGGGGGCTCCATGTCTTTTATACAACGATTTTTGCTACCTTTAGGCCATAGAATTCATATGCCTTTGTCGTATCAAATTCACCGTCTTGACACAAGCTAACTAGTGGTTGAATGGGGGTTTGTTCAGTCAACTATAAGATTGTCCCTAATTGTTAGCTAGGAGTTGAATGGGGGCTTGTTCGCTTCCCACAATAACTATAGGATTGTCTCTAAGTTTTGCAATTCGTTAGAAAAGTACCAATAATCTATAGAAAAGTACCAATAATCTATTGGTACTTCTATGATGTAAAGTGTAGTCTTCATCTATATCCATTGTTGTTGGAGGGTGATCCACCATAATGATTTAGATAGATCATATGTTATACCAATCAAATAAAAGAGTCTAATATAGTGGTTAAACCTATTATGTTATATAATACTAAATATTAAGATATGACTTGATCACACGAGCAAAAGATAAGAATCACAAAGATACACTTTTCAATGCCATTGTATGTTTTCTAATTACCATCCAATCTTTTATAGTTCACTAGAGTTTTCAATTTATTTCCATACAATATGCATTGACCATCCTTTTCCACAAACCAAATCATGCTTTTAGCAAGCAACTAGTCTTTTACACTCAGCCATAGTATTGGGGCAAAAGGTAATAACCCTCACTCTATGTGCCCTCCAAGACTACCTTATGTGATCTAAAAGGGAGGTAAATTACGGAGAGTTCTATCCAACAAAGTGACCCTTTGTATAGAGGGCCAGGTGACCTGCGATGTATTTCGCACACGTTGAGAATCAACCCCATGACCTATTGAGTCAACAACATATACAAATACCAACTGTGTTAGCACGTGGAGGCACTCAGCCATAGTATGAATGTATGCTTGGGAACTAGTTGGGGGCTCCATGTCTTTCATACAAGGATTTTTGCTAGCTTTAGACCTATAGAATTCATATGCCTTTGTCGTAACAAATTCATCGCCTGGACACCAACTAGATAGTAGTTGAATGGAGGCTTGTTTAGTTCCTACAACAGCTATAAGATTTAGCTCTATCCAACTCAATGTCGTCGTATGTTTTCTAATCACTATCCAATCTTTACAATTTGCTAGAGTTTTCAATTTCTTTCCATATAGTGTGCATGGGCCATCCATTTCCATAACCAGATCATGTTTTTCGTAAGCAAGTAGTCGTTTACACCCAGCCATAGTATTAAACTATTAATGCATGTTTGGGAACTACTTGGGAGCTTGATGTCTTTCATATAAGGATTTTTGCTTCCTTTAGAGCCATGGAATTCATATGCCTTTGTCGTATCAAATTCACCGCCTTGACACCAACTAGCTAGTAGTTGAATGGAGGCTTGTTCAATTCCCACAATAGTTATAAGATTGCCCCTAATTTTTGCAATTCATTAGAATAATACCAATAATCTATTGTTACTTTTGTAAAGGGTGCAAATGAATTAAACTTGTTCACGAGCTTTTTGAACCGGTTCAAAAAATATTTGATTCATATTCAACATTATTGAATTTGAGTCGAACTCAAACATATTCGATAATTTTTTTGAGTCAAATTCAAACTCATGATATTTTATTTGATTGTTCATGAGTTGCACGTAAGATAAACTCAAATCAAATTTTATTTATTTTTTTCATAATTTTAATGTAAATATGCCCAAATTAAGGTTCAAATAACTCAAACCGAATTCAAATTTAAGTTATTTCAAGTTGTAATTCAATTCTACTCAATCAAGGTTTTAGCAACTCGATCTCGGATTTCATTTTGAACCGAGCTTGAGTCATATCATTTATATTTTCGAGCTTCAAAATGAGTTCAAACATCACATATATTTTCCAAGCTCAAACTTGAATATAAATTTTTTTTAATACTATTTGGGTCAATTCTATTAGTTTGCATCCCTACTTCTGTATCCATTATAGTTGTAGGGTAGTTCTTCACAATGGTTTAATAGATAGATTAATAGCTATACCTATCAAATAAAAAGGATCAAAATATATTTTTGTTAAGTTGGTGTGCTTTATTTGAATATTTTCAATTATTTTTTTAAAAAAAAGAAAAGAAGTAACAAATAGGGAGAGAAGGATGGGACTCCATTTGAAATTTAAGGGGCAATGTTGTAGTCATATTCCTTTGAAAATATTGAAATGGATTTCACTATTTTGAATGAAAATAACTTATATTTGGAAGGTATTTTGATCAACAAAGTTCTCCCAGTGTATGAGTTGTTGTCTCGGTGCCCTAAGCTGCTACTCGAATAAGCTTCAGGTAGAGTTTGAAGGCTACTATTACTAATAGGACCAACATATTAAACTCTATCCTAACCTTCTCCCCATTTTCACATCAAAAATATAACAATAAGCATCACATAGAGGAGATAATGATAGGAGCTTCTTTAGTTAACATTAGTTATAGTCATAATAACAATCAACTGTGGGATCATTTCGACATATCTCTAAAGATGGCAAAGAAATGGTTTGGTGTTATAGTTATAAGAAAATTTTCCAAGGAAACATGTCACATAAAATCACATGATACAAATACTTTTCTGAGATGATGCTATCTTTTGTAAGTAACAAATGTCTTATAAAATTACTATTCAACCAAGTCACTTCAAATATTTTAGAAAACATAATTAATTAATATTCCTTGAAACTTGCCAAAATTTAATTAATATTTTTACATGTGTTAAAATAACATTAATTTTTAATATGTGGAGTACTAGTAGCAATGCATAATCATACTTTTTTTTGTAATGCCCCTATTGGATAGATAATAATTGATTTATTATTATTATTATTATTATTATTATTATTATTATTATTATTATTATTATTATTATTATAAAATTTTCATACTAGTCATACTTTTTTTTTTTATTTTGTTCATTTTTAAATATATTTTTTTTAAAAAAAAAATGATCATTTCATATAAAAAAATAAATATTTTGGTAACCAAACCTTGGATCCTATAGTGTTCCGATCCAACAGTGCTTGGGCACCCAAACTTTAACAATTTTACTACTAGAAAAGCCTCTAGTGATGGTCTTAGGCATGAACGAAATATTTCTACAAATTAAAGACAACATAAGTAATTTCCTTTTGCTTTGGCTTATAGCAATGTCAACCTTACTATAGATGGCTCGTTGATACCCAAGTATCATATCAAAGAAGAGTTATCTTTGTCAAAAAAATTTCAACTTGGAATGAGCTCCCCGCTTGATCCTTGCAGATAGTTGATAAGGTCTCCTCCTTGTGGGCTTTAAGTTCCTTTTGGAGTGACCTCACCTTTTCCTTTGATCTAGCTAAAGTGACAAAGTTTTTGTTGTGTCACCTTCTAAAGGATGAAAAGTCATCCCAAGAAGCTTTGAGTATCTTACTAGATTTTGACTTAAGTTTACCTTTGGTTTAACCTGCCTTCTTTGAGTCCTCAAAGATCATTACATCCTTTTTATCGAACCTTCTAATTTTCCGCATTATCTTCCTTACAAAATTTGTCATCTCGCTAGTAGAGATGTCTCCCTTGCTCTCGATCTCAATCTACGATTTGGATGTGGTCTCCTTTTTCTTCTTCTACGACTTCTTTTCTACAACTAAAAAAAAGATATTTCTCTTTTTGACCTATATTTCCTTGTCCATGCAAAATTTGAATTCACAAAAAAAAAACTCATCTAATTTAATCTTTCAATACTTTTTAGGCATGCACCATGAACGGCCACAAAGATGATTTGGCCCCTTAACTTCATTATCTATCTCCCCTTCCTAATTTTGGATTTCCTTTTGGAATTCATCGTTAGGTATGCTAGAATTTGGCTTTCAACTTCCAATCATTATACTCAAATTATTAGAAATTTCTTCTAAGAGGAACTTAGAATGTTTTAACTAGTTTAGTCTAGACTTATGCAATTCTGATCGTCATATAAAAGAAATATAATTAATTCATTGATCAATTATTTTAGTTGGGCACGGAGCTTTGCTACAAATTCTCCTTTTTACGGACTGGTTTGCAAGACCCTCCCCCTATTGCCCCCTAACTTCCAAGTGCTCCGCCTCTCGAGTGCCTACCCCTTCAGTTTCAAGAGTGTTCAACTTGCCAATCACTCATCAACTTCCAAATGCTCAACCTCCTAGTGCTTGGCTTCCCAGGCAACCGACTCAGCATCGCAGGCTCATAAGGCTTTGCTCGAGGCCATGATCAAAGCAGCTTCTAGGTAAATTACTAGCAACTTATCTTTTATAACAATCATCAAAATAACAAAGCAAGTTGCCGAAGAAACTTTGCAAAACCACAAGTCAAAGCAGATGATAAATAAATGAAGATGAGTTATACAATACAGTATCATCTATCCTACAAAATCTGAAGAAACAACAGCCCAATGTTGCTAGAAACCGTACTTCAGTAGGAACTACACCATCTTCCTAGAAGACTACCGGAATAGGAAGATGACCGAACCAACGATTTTTGGATCGACTATGCTTTTCTCAATAGAGAGAAGATGCTGACCCCTCGATATATTAAATTAAACGTAAATATAATTAATTACAGAATCCAGAAAAACCATGAATAAACTAGAAAGAGCAAAACCTTAACTTGACCTCTCCCATATCATCTCTAGTTCGTGCTTCTCTTGTGGAAGTGTCCTTTCTTCAACACTTTCAGCAAATGTCACCCTTGGACCCTACAGGGATATCGACAAATCAATTGAGGCAATTGATGATTCAATGTGAGGAAGTACAAGTATGCGAGAGCTCTTACAGGAATTCGGCAGTGACCTCTTAGGTCGTCAAACATTTGCTTGCAACGTTTCTTCGCTGTCTCTTCTGCTCTTAAGGCCCTCAAACAGGCTCCTTGCAGTAGCTCCTGATATAAAATCATTACTACAAATTGTAATTTATATCACTAGTAATTGTAACGGAGCATGGTACTTTGAGCATCCATACATGGTTCCAAAACTAAGAAAACAACAGCAACTGAAACTTTCTAGGAGCAGATTTCAAGAGTAAATGCTAAATATTAATAGATAGCATATGAATTGAAAGTGAACTAAACGAATACAGATCTTTACTACTTTAGCATGAGTGTCGCAGGAAGGATGCTAGGTCATCAATAGAAGAACTCTAGTTTGCAACTAAGCATAGGGTGACAAACATTCTCCACTTTGGACATCTCCAACAACCTCAATTGCTTTTCTCACAATTGTCCAATTTTAAGCACCCAACCTCCTTCAAACCCAACCCCTTTGAAACAATGTACCCCTCCACAACACACGTCGTCCCACAAGACATCCACCGTAAACACAAGAACTTAATCTGGCTCACCTCAGACAAGTTACTTGCAGTTGGATCAAACTAAATCCACCCTAAGCTTCACCCATCCTGATTGAGCAAACATACCCCAAGTCAAGTCACAACCAACCAAATTCCTACAACTTTAGCCTGCACTAACCCATCATCCAAAATCAATCTGAGTTAGGAACAAAATTCTGGCTAACTCCATTGTCTGTTATGATCTAATCAAAACTGATTGGCATAATCTATGGAAAAGTGGTAAATATAGAGACTAAATGGAGAGAGGGGAAGAAGTCAATCCACAATGCATCAAGTTCATTGGTCAAAAAGATACTGAAGGCATTAGCCAAGCAAGGAGAGTAAAGCTTGGAATATCCTTGAGTGATGAAGTATGTGTTTGAGTCTATGGGCACGAATTTTAAAGTTTAAAACTCAGTAGTAGTAAATATGGAGGCCTGATATTATAAGCTACAGATTAAAGTTTAGACTAAAGTGACAGAAAATGTTCCCAATGTTAATGAAAGAAAAAGAAGATCTGAAGGAAAATTCAAGAATGGAGAATCAATGAGGGAGGTATGAGTTAAATGAAGAACATAATCTTCAGCATCTCAGGAAGAGGGTAAAAATATGTACTGAAGGTACGAGCTAAATGGTTAGAAGAGGATTGCCAATGGAGAAAAACATGAGGCAAGGCGACTAGAGGTGAGACACTAGGAGGTTAAGAAGTCATTTATTTTAGAGATACAAGTAGTCCATACAAAGAATTCTGAGTGCCAAATGCAAACTCCTACAATGGGAGTAAGATCAACTAGAATATATCAATGCATTCAATTTTTAGATGCCCTTAGTGCATTCAATTCCTTAGATGTCCTTATATTGGATATTGGAGATAGATGTGTCTAATTTTCAAAATCACACCGCAAGTGCATATGATGGGTTGTATGACTCCCCTTGCATGACATTACTAACTTTAGGGAACTATCTCGATGCTTTAAAGAAAGTATGATGCCTTTTGTGAAAAGAATAAAAACGTTACCATGGGAATTATTTCTGACATGTCTAACTTATTAAAAAGATAACCAGCATCCACAAAATGGCTTATTTGAAATTTCAATTTGGGAAGATTAAATATTCCTTCAACCAGGTAGAGTAGCATATGAAGTGAGTGGAAAAAATTTTCCATTCGTTCTGATCTAACAACATTGTTGTATGGGTATGTCAAGAATTGAGGAAGATGAAAAACAAAAAAAAACAAATGTTGTACTACGGAAAATTGTACAATCACACTATCTGAATAGCCTTAACCTACTTTGGAAAATTATTTCCCTACTTTGTCCAACTTTGATGAGGACAATCAAGCCAAAAACATGGCCTCTCTCCTATCATTCTCTTGGATAAAATCAGGATGCAGATTCCTACTCCACTTTAACAGAATTAATGCAGATAAATATACAAAACTAGATATGAAGCTCATCTTCTCGTTGTACTTCCAGAAATTTCTAAATTTGAAGAACCTGATGTTATTGTAACTAAAGCAAACATAATATGTTAGTTCAATATTAGTTTAAGATTGTATGATTACTTTGATATTGACATTTCTTTTTTATGTCCTGTGAAATCCAATAAAAAATGTAGCTCACAGGAACACAAGCAGACATGTATTTGAGCACAACAGAAGAGTCCTGGTTCTAGAATATATAGAGAGTAGAAGGTTACCTGATTGAGTTGAAGAAGCACACTTGTCCCAGCACCAACAGACCTCTCAACTAGATTTCTGAGTCCTGTTAATTCCTTTATTAGACCTAATATTATCTCATCTGCCTGTTCCATTTGTTTTCTAGAGAAGTCAAATGCTCTGTCTGAATGAATCCTAAATGAAACACAATCCAAACATAAGCAAATGCCCTTGCAGCCTCTCGTGTGTTTTTTCATAATCCCCTTCCTAGGAGCAAGTTCATGCCTTTCTAAGGAATGAGGGAATCCCCATGGAAGCATCCCTGGACGAGACTTCCTATCAATCTGTAACACATGACCCAGCATACTTTGGTCAAACTTAGGTTTTCTTGGCAAGCATGATAGAGCTTGCATATTACCAGCAAATTCTTTAGATAATGCTTCATGAACAGCAGGGGGGGAACAAGATGGAGAGCACTGAAGCTTCGATTCAACAATGGAATTATTAACAAAAGATTCAAATTTAACCTCATTATCGTTCATTCGCCTTTGATCAACCAAGTTGATTCTTGGTACCCCAAATCCATTAAGAACCCCATCCAAAGGAATGAGTAAGGAACTTGCACTTGTTTCAGCAATTGCCTCAGGGCTTGCATTTGTTTCAGCAAGCTTTTCATGTCTAGCATTTCTTTGAAGACTTTCTTCAGGATTTACATTTGTCTCAGTTATCTTCTCGAGGCTTGCATTTATTTCAGCAATCTTGTCAGGTCTAGCATTTGTTTCTTGAATTCCTTCAGGACATGCATTTGTTTCAGCAATGTTTTCAGGTCTATCATTTCTTTGAGAAATCTCTTCAGGACTAGCATTTGTTTCCGGAAGCTTTTCAGGGCTTGCACTTATTTTGTTTTTCATTTTATATGAAGTTTCGTTTGGTTCCAGTGGAATAGAACATTTTAAGCCCGCGACCAAAAGCTGGCCATTCTGCACTGACTTCCGATCTTCCATAAAATTATCTTCTTTCATTGGGTAATTCTTGCAAGAAACGACTTCTTTGACATCTTTTGGGAAAAAAAAAGATCAAAGATCAAGAAAGAATGTACTACCTAATATGGAGTTTGAAAAAAGACAAAAGACATCGTCATACCTAAATTGTCATTTGCAAGATTCATAAGGAAGGGCAGCAGCCTTCTGTAACTGAAAGAACTTGGATTGCGGACCAGCTTTGAACAGGAAAACTGGGCAGATGCATGAAAATAGATTACAATTAGCTAGTCAGTTTCATAATGAATAGCTTATAGCAAAATAGTAGCAAACTAGCAACGATGTAGTATGATTTTTGAAACGATCATATAAAAAAACTATTGTGATCACGATGCTACTGTGCATAATTAGTACGAATCAACAACTAGAACCAAGTACTGGTTCGTTGTAAAGGTACCAGTTCACTGAGCAGATAAAAGACCTTTAGCGCTAATTGCGAAGGACTTAAGTTCAAAACCACCTTCACCAAAAATAGATGCTGCTTCCATATAAATTATCACAAAAAGTCATGATTATTTGCTAAGAAGAGGCCAAATGCCCTAAAGTGATACAAGAAATATTTGCAAGAAGGGGTAATCAACATTCAAAGCGAAACTAAACTTACAGGTCTGCTTTTAGTATGATGGGCTGATTCAAGCTTTCCACCATAGCCGGCCTGTGGTACATCTGTTATTCGGTTCCTGTTCAAAGTATTGTTTTCCATAGAATTTTGGGGATCCGGCGGAGTTTTTTGGAACATATTCTCCTCTGGCACATCAGGTATGGTTTTAGGAAGAAGATCCAGATCCAAATTTCCATCAGCCTTGTTCTCTAGCACAGTTTCGAGTTCCATGATATTTTGGTTATCCGGTGGAGAACACTGAATCAGATCCACCTCAGGCACATCTGGTTGCTCCACCCCCTTCTCAGCTTTCAAGATTAGCTCCTCCACAAGCACATCAAGCCTGCTTTCATCCATGGCTTCGACTTCCATGCAATTCTGATCGTCCAGCGGCGTTTTCTGAATGGATTCCTCCTCGGGTGCATCTTTCTGCTCAACCGCCTCCTGGATCCGTTCTTGCTCAGACACATCAGGTTGTCCCACCGCCTTCACAGCTTCCTCCATTGGTTCCTCCATAGGGACGTCAGGTTTGCCCGGCATCTCCTCAACTACGCCACCTCTCTGACGAATTTCGCCCACTTCCCCATCATCATCCTTCAATTTCTCCCGACATATAGGCACGATGACGTCTGTCTTCTGGGGCGATACCTCAACGGAGATGGATGCAGGGGAGAAAATTCTCCTAGCTCGAAGATCCTTGATGAAGGCGCTAGAATCCGCGTCATATGCAGCCGAGGAGCGATCAAGCGGGCGCAGCGCAGATCTCCGATCGAGTTCGGTGCGGACAAGGCCGGATCGAGTACGGCGGACAAAGATCTCCGCTCGGCTTCGAGTGAAGACGCCTTGAGCCGGGGGAGCAGGTCGCGTTTGCCTCTTACTCTTCGCCATGGATTAGGGTTCGACGGCTGAAGGCGGCAATGGGGAAAAGGCGAGGGCGCTAAATAGGAGGGAGGGAGGGCGGGAATGGTTAAGGCGGGAAGCGGAAAAGGCCGTCAGGATCCTGCGTGAGTGGAGAGACAGCAAACATGGATGCTCACATATTAGATAAAGATTCCCGCCCATGGTGCTGGCGCCATGATTCTAAAAAGAAGACAACTATTTTTTATTAAAATTCAAAACCTCAATGAAAATAAAAAATTGACATTTTATTTATCTCGTTAAAGTTTATGATTAAAATTTGATAATTTACCGACAAAATAACATAAATTCCCTCCAGGTTTTTGTATATAAAGTGATTGTGAAAGGATTGATAGGTCGTCTCGTACTTTAGTACAATTATGATAGTGATTTCTTGTATTTTATTTGATCTTATTTGAAAATTAGAAAGATGGTGTAATGGATAAGAGGTTATACTGTTGACTAATAAAAGATCGTGAATCAGAGAAAAAAGGAGTTTCTTCTTCTCTACGCACACCAAAGAGAACCGATAAAACATTAGCACCAAAATCAAGGAGAGAGGAGTCTCTGACGTAAATTCTCTAACGCTCAAATCAGTATACTACCTGAGCAAGAAAAGGGAGAGATGAACAAAAAATATGTGTAAGTAAAACTATCATAAGGTGTGTACCTAGCCAACAGAGAGGACCCCATTTTATAGGATCTCTCGTAACCTCCGCAATTATGAGATGACAGAGAATATTGAGTGTTAGAGGTTGGCGAGTAAGGGAAGATATACAACCTGTAAGATGTATCATCATCATCCGAGGAATCTTTTGTTACCCATCTGTGTACCTCTTTTGTAACTTACGCCATTAATGAGATGGTTGAAGGAATATGCTATCGTAATATGTCGACTGATGGGAAGTGTAATCATCTTCGAAGAAGGTTCTAGTAAATGCTCATATTATAATAGAGGAATATTCTCTGAAAAAATGATTGTTACTTTGACAAGCTGTTATGATTCTCTGACCATGTTGTCTGCTAAATGTATCTCTATCGGATCTTTAAACTGGCTGATTGTATAGCCGTCCTTCCCTTAAGCCGCTCGGTTATGCACTAGGTGATGCTGAAGATATGCTCTAGAAGCAATATGAAGCTGAGTCCCCTAGATCTGATCGATTCTATAACCAATCGACCATATACCGGAATACTTGTTTCTGAGAAATAGGGAACTGAGTCTCAGGATATTCTATCGGTACTTTAAGTTGGCCGCTCAAATAATTGAAGACTTGCCTTTGAATTGAGAAATTGAGATCTAGAAGCCCAGCTAAGTTTAAGGAGAATTGCTTTACACTTTCATCTTCTATACATATGAAAGAAGGGCATGTTGAGCTGTATAAATCTGACTAGATATATTATCGACTGGCTATATGAAGGAGGACTGACATGTGAAAAAACTCATAGGGTCGACTAATAGTGGAGTCGACCGGTCATATGCTGAGAGATTTATATTGAGCGGGAAGCTGGATCCCCTTACTCCTAACAGACGTAAGACCGACCAACTTTGTGGTAGGTCAGATATCCCTTAAACTCGGTCGGCTAATGATAGGATATATAATACATGTCTTAATACAGGAATGGAGCACTAGGTCTCCTGGGTCCGACCGACTCATGGGTCGGTTGTTCTCATACTAAAGGCCTTAGCGTTGGGCGAAGAGCAAAACCCTGCATAGAGTAACACACTGGCTGTCACCTCCTCTTGACTTTGATGTCATATCACCTTGACCTTGGCTGTCACTTCGTACCCAAGTTTGCCCGCAACATCCTATATCATTGTTCATGAAGTTCTTTGTAAGTTGGATGTAGCTTTTGTTGAGACTCGTTGGCCAGCTAGAAGGGGGTTGAATAGTCCTGGAATATTAAAAAAAATAATAAACCCTTTTCGGACATAAAAGAGCACTTACATAAAATGAAATAAAGAAATAACTAAAAGATGAGGCTCGCAGATTTTACTTAGTTACAACCGAGGAGATTGTTAATCTAAGAAAATGAATCACACTAAGTATTTCCTTCAGGCGGAGAAGCCTCTTACAACAGTGAAAGCACAAAAAGATGAAGCTAAACTAACAAAGTGAAGCGCTCAAGTGTTGGAATTCAAATTGCATGTTGTTGTTAAGCTTCTGGACCAAGGCTGTATATATAGCCTTGGTCGGGGCGCCTGGAAGGGCTCCAGGCGCCTGGAGGGGGATAAAATTTTATCTCCTTCACAACGGATCACGGTCAAACACGAATCTGGATAGAATCACGTCTTGGGCGCATGAAATCACTCTGGGCGCCCAGACTGGTCCGGGCTCTCTGCTCCGGTGTTGTTCTCCTCGGTCCGGGTCTTCCACTCCGGCTCCACTCGCTTGGGTGATTTCAGCCCACCGAAATAAGGCTCACCCGAACCTAATTTTGGCCTTCTCCTCGAGCAGGCTTCCCCTCCGGCTTCTCGTTCCTTGAACGTCGTGCACGTTTTTCTCGTCCATCGGTGTACTCTTCCGTCCCTCGGATGCACCGAGCCCGTCGCCACCCTTCCCGTATCATTCTTCTCGCTAGTCGCGTCTTCCGCTCGACTTCCTATGCTCCTAAGCTCCTGCACACTTAGACATAGGGATCAAAAACCAACAGGACCTAACTTAATTTGTTTGATCACATCAAAACAACCTCGGGGTTCCAACAATCTCCCCTTTTTTTATGTGAGCAACCCAAGTTAAGCTAGCGTAAACATACATAAAGTTAAAACAATAAATTCTACAATAAAGTGCAAAATTTTTTAAAATATTTAATTTGAAAATCTACCTCCCCATAGACTTAATCTTTTCATTCTCCCCCTTTTATCACACAAAAATGGGGTACCAAAAAAATCTAAGGGTAATAATTTTGAAAAACTTTGAAAAATTATTTTGATATAACAAAAAAATTTCAAGGGAAAATTTTCTAAATTAAAAAAATTCTAAGTTAGACAACTTTGCAAAAAAATATTTTTGAAAAATTTCCAAAAAAAATGAAAAATTTTCTCAGTTAAACAAGTAGAAATTTTGGTAAAGTAGATCTGATATTTAAAAAAAAAAACTTTTAAAAGAAAATTTTTAAAAAAAATTATGCAACATGTAAAACACATTTTGGGAAAGCACAAGTTGAAAAAACTTTAAGTTAAAAACAAATGAGAAAATTTTATTTTTAAGTTAAACAGATTTGCATTGAAAAAATTTAGAATTTTCCAAAAAAATTAAATAACTATTCAAAGCATTATCTAATTTTAATTTTATTGTTTTATCAGTAAGTCAATTAAATATTTTATTTCAATATTTGGCTTTCAGGCTGTGTCGAGGCTCTACACCTTAATTATTGAATCATCAACCACTTCTAGATAAAGCCACATAAGAAAATTAAATGTTGAATGTACTCTCTGAAAGCACTAAGTCCAATTAAAATTTTTAATTAAGACATGACTTCGAAACCTAATAAAGGTTTCTTCCAACTGGATTAATTAGAAATTTCTTAGTGATATATTTCTTAGAAATATTTCTAATTTGTCCTTTGTGATATCTAAAATACCAATTTAGACTATTGAATTTTTTGAAACTTGTGTTATATGAGCATGCATTATTTTTCAAGTTACTTATTTCTTTTTGCAAAATATCATCTTCCAATTTAATCCTATCAAATTCTTCTAATGGGCAAGATTTTGCTCGAATCAATTTCAAATTTTTAATTTCTTTTTTAAATTTGCAACAATCTTTGGTTAATAATTTCACAAAGTTAAATAACTTGTAAGGTGGGAGAGATCGTACCTAACTTACCTTATCGACTTCGTTATCCGTAGCTCCCCCTGAACTGCTGCTTGCTTCCGATGTAGCTCCTCCTTCATCGATTCTCATTTCAGACGAGCTTGCTTCATGTTTATCTTCTTGATGACTTGCCATTAATGCAAGTTCGGAGAAAGCCTCGACTTTTGATTCGAACGATGTATCGTTCCATGTCGCCTTTAGTGTCTTATACTTGTTCGTTTGGACATGCTTCTTTCCTTTGTCCTTGTCCTTGTTCCTTAACTTAGGGCAATTGTCTTTGACGTGCCCTTCTTCATTGCAATGGTAGCATCTAATCGTCCTTTTCTTTCTACCCCGCGGATGGTTAGTTTTTCTTGATTTATATAACTTTTTAAAACGTCTTACCATCATCACCATTTCCTCGTCGTCGAGAGAAGATTCTAACTCATGTTCGTCTCTTATTACCTTGAGAGCGATGTTGTGCTTCAGCTTCTTCGTACCTGCACATCTCGATTCATGCACTTCAAATGTCAAAAATAATTCTTCTAAGGTAATAGATTCTAAGTCCTTAGAGATATAGAAGGCATCTACTAGTGATGGCCATTTTGTATTCCTAGAGAATGCATTAAGAGCGTACCTTAGCGAATCTCGGTTGTTTGCCATTTCTCCGAGAATCGAAAGTCCGGTGATGAGCTCCTTAATTCTCGAGTGAAGGTGTGCAATCGTTTCATCTTCTTCAAATCGCAGGTTGGTGAGTTGGTTGCAAAGTAAGTCTCGTCTCGCGAGCTTGGCTTCGGACGTCCCTTCGTGTAGCTCAAGGAACTTCTCCCAAAACTCCTTTGCTGAGTTGTAGGTGCCAATTCGGTTGACTTCTTGTGGCGGAAGGATGCTCAGCAGATGGAATTATGCTTTTCCATTTGCCACGTAGTCGGCCTGCTCCTTCTTCGTCCACTGGTATTCTTTCTTACCCTCGGGTTCTACAAAACCGAACTTCATTATTAAAAGTAATTCAAAGTCAGTTTTAAAAAAAATACTTGCATTCACTTTTTCCAACTAACGAATTTCCCTTCGAACTTTGATGGGTATATGCTCGGTCCGACCATTGATTCGGTGCTTCGATCGGCGGCTAGTCCTCCTAAAGCATCCTAGCTCTGATACCACTTGTTGGGATCCGTTGGCCGGCTAAAAGGGGGGTTGAATAGCCCTGTATAATTAAAAAAAATAAACCCTTTTCAGACTTAAAAGAACACTTGCATAAAATGAAATAAAGAAATAAACTAAAAGACGAGGCTCACAGATTTTACTTGGTTACAACCAAGGAGGTTGTTAATCCAAGGAAATAAATCATACTAAATATCTCCTTCAAACGGAGAAGTCTCTTACAGCAATGAAAGAACAAAAGATGAATCTAAACTAACAAAGTGAAGCGCACAAGTATTGAAACTCAAATTGCTTGTTGTTGTTAAGCTTCTGGACCAAGGTTGTATATAAAGCCTTGGTCGGGGTGCCTGGAAGGGCTCCAGGCGCCTTGAGGGGGATAAAATTTTATCCCCTTCACAACGGATCGCGGTCAAACGTGATCTGGATAGAATCACGTTCCGGGCGCCCGGAATCGCTACAGGCGTAAGGGTGCACATATCCGGATGTGATAGTCAAAGTCAAGGTGAGATAGCGGTCAAAGTAAGGGTGCACATATCTGGATGAACCACCTCTCAGAAATGAGGCCCCCAATACAAACTTGGTCAGACTTTAACTTGATCGGGGTCACGAGATGCAGCTCCTTATATCTTATGGGCAAATCCCTTAACATATGATCGGTCGTCCTCATATCCGATTGGACTTAAGGGACTTAGCTCCCTATTCTTACAATGCAACTCTCAGTATACGGTCCATCGGCCTAAAGTGCCAGTTGGACTTAAGGGCCTCAGCGCCCCCACTTAGTGCTAATATGCACAGAATAAATCCGATTAACTCCTACAAAGGTTGGACACATGGGTCTCAATTCCTTGATTCTATAATACAACTCCCAACATATGGCTAGTTGGCCAAAGAGCCAATTAGACTTAAGGCCACTAGGCCGATCGAGCTGCCTCTAAGAAACAACATTGTCAGAGAATAATAACTACTTGACAGAGAAAATTCCGCCACCAAGGCATATATAGAAAACGAAACCTTCCTGTAAGGGTGTTCATGCAGCTTCCATTACCTGGCGTTACTTGGCATATTCTAGCATCTTGCATTCTCAGCCACCTCATTAATACAAGGGTTACAAAAGATGATTCATGTGCATAAAATGGAACCTTCCTCGAAGGATAGTTGTACATATTCCATTACTCGACATATTTTGAAACTAGACATATTCTGACACCTCATGATTACGAGGGTTACAAGGGTCAATATTAAAAGGGGGGTCTTTTCCATTGGCTAGGAACATTTTGACAACATTAGAATACACACATATCTACTATTCATCTTCTTCTCCATTTTTCACTAGGGTGTTGTAATTGACTTGAGCGTCGAAGTGTTTGCGCTAGAGACTCCCTCTCTAGTTCTTGTTCTAACGCTTCCCTCTACTCTCTTTGCGGTGTGCATAGGAAGGAGTGTCACGTGTCATCTCCTCTCCATCCTAGAGTCTTCTCTCAATCAACGACAGAGCCATTTGCCCAACGCATCATCTGCCCAACACGTCATCTCCACCGTTTTTAGACAGGAATAAATTTGACGCTATCTATGGGAACTTCCCTTGAATCTGAATCACGGAGATGAATGAGATTGGATGATTCTGTTGGATCGTGAAAGTCGATAGAGGGGGGAGGGTGAATATCGATTTAAAACTTTTCAGAAAAAAGTACGCAGAGGAAAGTATGAAAATGAAACAATTCTAACACGAGGACCTTTTACTTGGTTCGGAGCCTTTGGCGACTACTACTCCAAGACCCGCACACAAGAGTACTTTCGATAGGCAATCCACTAGCAATTCGAATATTGATTACAAATTAAAGTACAAGAATGCTAATAAAAAAACAATAATAATACCGACAAAAAGGAAAAAGAGAACAATGCATAGTCGGAGTAGCTACGCAGCGTCGCAGGAGCACAAGAGAGCAGTCTGTCAGTTGTTGTTGGAGCTTCAGCCTTGACCCTCCTTATATAGGAGGTTCGGGGTGCCTGGAACCTTCAGGGCGCCTTGACCATGACGTACCCGATCTAACAAGTGAACTCCACGTGGCATAGCTGTTGGAGTGTATACTAAAAGCCTAACTTTTGTAAATATTTATTTTTGAAATAAAAGAATCATATTGGTCAATATCTGTATTTATTGTTAAATATAATTGTTTAATTAATTTATAAAGTAGATAACATGGAGTGTGGTGTCACACTCAGGAGATCATGTTGTCGGTTCTCTATAAATTATAAACAATTGCTCACGACTAAGATGGAAAGGAACAAACCATCAGAATAGTCATAGTGTAATTAAGTATTAGTTTATCTTGACTAATAAATTACACTGATACACTTTAAGTGTATTGAGTAGAACCATTTAGATAAGTTCTTTTTATACTGACTTAGTAAAAGAACTAGACCTTAGTTATTATGGAAGTGTGTGCTCTTAATCCTAATATAATAACAAGCACATATATTTAATATTTATTTCTTTGACTTATCAAAGGGTGAGGTTTAGCTCGATAAATCAATATGTCCGATAAGTTGGGAAATGATATTACTTATAGTGTGTGTTGTTGATTATAGAAGAAATCTGTATCCTAGTTATCTAGGTTGAGAATGTCCCCAAGAGGAGCTCATAAGGATTGTCATGTTATACCCTGCAGGTGGACTTAGTCCGACATGACAATGAAGTTGAGTGGTACTACTCTTGGAGCTAGATATTAATTGAGTGAGTTGTCAGTAACTTACTTAATTAGTGGACATTCGTAATTTTAAACACAGGGAGACTAACACACTCATAATAAGAAGGAGCTCATAATGTAATTTGGGATTGGTGCGGTAGTGCGATAATAACTCTCTAGTGGAATGAGTTATTATCGATGAACCTGAGTTGTGTGTTCGGGGCGAACACGGGATACTCAAGCTCATCGGAAGGCCAAAACCAATTTCTCCTCTAGGTCCCTGTCGTAGCCTCATTAGAGCCTCAAGTCCATCCAAAGAAAGGCTCATCTTGGTGTCCAAGAAAGGGGTCGGTCCATTGCTTGGTGACCAAGCAGTGGCCACCACATCTCCTCTTAAAGGGTCGGCCCTATTGTTTGGTGACCAAGCTGTAGGGGCCGACCACAATATTCACACAAGGAGGGTTGTTTTTAAATTTTTAAAATCTTCTCTTTGTAGAAAACTATAAGTTTTAAAAGAGAGATTTTAATTTTAAAAACTTTCCTTATTTGAATTTGGCCACATATTTTAATAGAGAGTTTTAAAAGTTTTAAAACTTTCCTTTTTTAACCATCCTCATGGTTTAAGAAAAAAAAGGAGGAAGATAAGTTTTAAAATTAAAATTTTCTATCATCATGTTAAAAAAGAAAATTTTATAAGAGAAGTTTTAAATTTTAAAACATGGTTTTAGTTTTTAAAACTTTCCTTTTTTAACTCTAGGAAAGAGAGCTTGTAAAATTTTATAAGAATTTTTTCTTCTTGTAAAATTTTATAAAAAAAAAAATTATTTTTTCTTTCCTAAATATGGTGGTCGGCCACCTTGCTTGGTGCCCAAGAAAGGGGCCGACCAAACTCAATCCTAAACCAAATAGGATTGATCACAACCATTGATTTGGTGATTGATTCAATCAAGAGGAAAGAAAAGGAAAAATTAAAAGGGAAAAGGAAAAACTCTTGGATGATTTTATTTTTTGTAAAAAGTTTTTCCTTATTTGCCTTGGGCAAGTAATATAAAAGAAGGGGTGAGGGGGCTTCATGAGACACAACTCTTATTCTTTGGCTTGGAGACTCTCTTGGTGGCCGACCCCTCTCTCCCTCTCTTCTCCCTTTTCTCTCTTTTCTATTGTGGTGGTGGTGGCCGAATATTACAAGGAGGAGAAGCTCTTTTGGGTGGTGTTCATCTTGGAAGATCGTCACCCACACGACGTCCAAGGCGAGGCGAGGAATACGGCAGAAGATCTCGAGGCCATTAGCTTACAAAGAGAAGGTATAACTAGTAATTTTCTTCCGCATCATACTAGTTATTTTCTTTGTAAGAATTCTAAATACAGGAGACAATTAGATCTAGTTTTTCGAATAAGTTTTTCGAGTTTGTGTTTCTTCTTTTTCGAATTTGTGATTCGATTGTTCTTTTTGGTTAACCTAGAGTTATTTAAGGAAATTAAATATTAGCTTTCCTTAAAAGGCTTTGACTAGGCGGTGGTGGTTGCTCCCATATCCAAGAAGGCCATGTGCCTCGTCATGCAATCCTGGAAGCCAATTTTGAAAATTAATATTTAATGGAATTAATAACATAGGTGGATTTGAATCAATAGTGTTAAGTTCCGCTTACGATTCAAATTTAAACCATTAAGAACAGATAAGTTAAATTTGGAATCAATGATGTTAAGTTCCGTATGCGATTCCTAATTTAACTTCTAAAGAACACAATAGGTTATTTAAAGAAAGGTTCGACACTTGTACAAAAAATTTTTTACAGTGAAACCGGTACATTTTCTTAGGATTAACCAACAATTGGTATCAGATCTAGGGTTTGCCTCTGTGTGTTTAGAATTCAAATAGGTTATGCACATGTCATACATAATTTAGGCAGGATAATAGTAGGATGTGCTAACTCTTTGGTTGTAGGCTCCAACTATTATGGCTTATTGATATTATGTGTGATTGGACCCTTGGACATGTCAAGGGCATTATTTGTGTGCATGATTGTATGTATAAAATACAGCAAGAGCTGTATTATTTTTAGAATTTTATTTTTTGTTCGATCTAGAATACATGTACATTCCCTCGTGGAATATATGATCGATATATATAAAATTCTATTTTTGTCGCGGATCGGATTCTTGCGAGGCGTGGTACTTTTGGACCACCAAAGGCGCAGCGGAATAAGAAGCAAGATGGATGCGACGACTCGACCTGATGGCGGTGGCTAAAGATGGCAGCAGCTAGGGTTGGAGCACATGGAGGACAGCAACAGAAAAAGGCCATAATAGTTGGAAAATAATTTTCGTATTTATTGCTTTTATTTACTGTGATGTGTGTGTATGCATTTGATGTATGCTAGGATAGTTTAAAATTCCTCATTTTAAATAACTAAGTGGGAGAGGGATTTTAATAAATCCTATGGTCTCCATTACTGGTTTGTAAGTGATGCAACAAACTTGCGTGTTGACTCTGAGTGCCTCCCTCCACAACGGATGGGTTTGTTGCGGATCACTAGATCAAATTTCCTTAATGGATGGTTATAGGAAATTATTTAGGAGTGTGTGATCTTCTCCAACTGAAGGGGCACAATCCTATTTAATGGACTTATTAAGTAATGGTATACACTTAGACACATTTAATAGTATCCTCCCCAACGGAGTCATTTCTATTGTATTATGTGACCAAAGTGAAACAAACTATTAATTTTATTTGTCATAAAGTTAGGATGACAAGATAATAAAATTAATGGGTCACACCATCCTCTTACAAATGTTGAATTTGTATACGTCCACACTAACGTGGCATGCAATATTCACGATGATTTGAGGTGTTGGTTAATTTAAAATAGTATTGTTTGAGGAATCAATATTATTCTAAATTTAGAGTCTTGACCAAAGTTTATTTTTGTGATTCTTAGGATGACTTTCAACCCACTGGCCATTATACTGAAAGAGAACAAACTTACTGGTCCAAACTATATAGATTGGAAAAGAAACCTGGATATTGTTCTTACTGCTGAGAGCTATAAGTTTGTACTGACTGAGGTTTGCCCTGATACACCTGACGGTGACTCTACCTTAGAGGAGATTGAGTATCATAAGAAATGGGTAAAAGCTGATGAGATGATGCGGTGTTACATTTTGGCATCAATGTCAAATGTATCGCAACATCAACAACAAGATTTACCAGCAGCTTATGATATAATGAACAATCTCAAAGAACTCTTTGGGCACCAGAGTCGGACTGCTAGGCAAGAGGCAATGAGAAAATTAATGACAGCCACCATGTCTGAGGGGACACCCGTAAGGGATCATATCCTCAAAATGATGGCCTATCTGAATGAAATACAAGTTCTAGAAGGAGAAATCGATGGGGAAACCCAGGTCGATATAATTCTCCAAACGCTACCCAGAAGTTTTGAGCAGTTCCGCCTGAACTATAAACATGAACCTGATCCCCGAACATATGACGAATCACTCCAAGATATAGATACAGTATCTTGGCAAAAGGCAATGAATTCCGAAATATAATCTATGTATTCTAATAAGGTCTGGGAGCTTGTAGAACCACCTGATGGTGTAAAAGCCATTGGATGCAAGTGGATCTACAAAAGGAAAAGAGGGATAGATGGGAAGGTAGAAACCTTTAAAGCAAGGCTTGTTGCGAAAGAGTATACTCAGAAAGAGGGAATCGATTATGAGGAGACTTTTTCACCGGTAGTCATGCTTAAGTCTATCCGGATACTCTTATCCATTGCCGCTCATATGGATTATAAGATTTGGCAAATGGATGTCAAGACAACTTTCCTTAATGGAAGTCTTGAAGAAAACATCCATATGAAGCAACCAGAAGAGTTCATTGAAAAGGGCAAAGAGCATCTAGTGTGCAAGCTTAATCGGTCCATTTATAGACTGAAACAAGCTTCAAGATCTTGGAACATCCGGTTTAATGAAGAAATCTAGTCATATGGATTTATTTAGTGTCCGGATGAGTCTTGTGTATATAATAAGTGTAACGAAAATGTGGTAGTATTTCTTGTACTATACGTAGATGATATCTTGTTAATTGGCAACAATGTCAAGGTATTATCGGGTGTAAGGGTATGGTTGTCCAAACAATTTGATATGAAAGACTTAGGAGAATGTGCACACATTCTTGGGATCAAAGTTATAAGGGATCGCAAGAAAAGAATGTTGTGCATATCCCAAGCTTTATATATAAATACAATCTTTACTCGTTTTAGCATGCAAAACTCCAAGATAGGTTTCTTACCTTTTAGGCATGGAGTAGCCTTATCTAAAGAGATGTCTTCGAAGACATCAAAGGAGATAGAGGACATGAAGGCAGTTCCTTATGCCTTGGCTGTAGGAAGCCTTATGTATGCAATGTTGTGTACGAGACCTGATATCTATTTTGTCGTGAGCATGATTAGCAGATATCACAATAACCTTGGACAAGGACATTGGACTGCGGTAAAGCATATATTAAAGTACTTGAGAAGGACTAGAGACTATATGCTAGTTTACCAAGCAGACGATTTGCTCCCTGTGGGTTACACAGATTCGGATTTCCAATCAGATAAGGATAATAGTAAGTCTACGTTAGGCTATGTGTTTACTCTAGGAGGTGGAGCCATTGCATGGAGGAGTGTTAAGTAGAAATGCGTCTCGGACTCAACCATGGAAGCTGAGTATGTGGCAGCCTTTGAGGCAGCCAAAGCAGCTGTATGACTCAAGAACTTTCTAATGGACTTAGATGTGATTCCTGGTTTACCCAAGATCATCACAATTTATTGTGATAATAGCGGTGCAGTTGCAAACTCAAAGGAACACCAAGCCCATAAGGCAAGTAAACATATAGAGCGCAAGTACCACCTGATACGAGACATCGTCAAATGAGGAGAAGTTGTTGTCGCCAAGATTGCATCAGCAGATAACCTGGCAGATCCTTTCACAAAGGGCCTTCCGGCGAAAGCTTTTGATCGGCATGTGGAGGGGATGGGAATCAGATGTATGACAACAGATATGGCAGCTTAGTCTTTTAGTATAAGTAGGAGATTGTTGGAGTGTATACTAAAAGTCTAGCTCTTGTAAACATTTATTTTTGAAATAAAAGAATCACATTAGTCAATATCTGCATTTATTGTTAAATGTAATTGTTCAATTAATTTATAAAGTAGATAACATGGAGTGTGGTGTCACACTCAGGAGATCATGTTGTCGGTTCTCTATAAATTATAAACAGTTACTCACGACTAAGATGGAAAGGAACAAACCATCAGAATAGTCGTAGTGTAATTAAGTATTAGTTTATCTTGACTAATAAATTACACTGATACACTTTAAGTGTATTGAGTAGGACCATTTAGGTAAGTTCTTTTTGTACTGACTTAGTAAAAGAACTAGACCTTAGTTATTATGGAAGTGTGTGCTCTTAATCCTAATATAATAACAAGCACATATATTTAATATTTATTTCTTTGACTTATCAAAGGGTGAGGTTTAGCTCGATAAATCAATATGTTTGATAAGTTGGGAAATGATATTACTTATAGTGTGTGTTGTTGATTATAGAAGGAATCTGTGTCCTAGTTATCTAGGTTGAGAATGCCCCCAAGAGGAGCTCATAAGGATTGCCATGTTAAACCTGTTAGAGTGTATACTAAAATCCTAGCTTTTGGTATAAACATTTATCTAGAAATAAGAATCACATTGGTCAAATGTCTACATTTATGATAAATATAGTTGTTCAATTAATTTATATTGTAGATAACATGGTGTGTGGTGTCACATACAGAGGATCATGTTATCAGTACCTTATAAATTATAAACAGTAGCTCACGACCATAATGGAAAGGAACAAACCATTGGAAGGTCGTAGTGTAATTAGGTATTAGTTTATCTTAACTATATAATTACACTAGTACACTTAGAGTGTATTGAGTAGGACCATTAGAGGTCGTTTCTTTTATACTGACTTTATAAAGAAACAAAGACCTCAGTTATTATGGAAGTGTGTGCTCTTAATCCTAATATAATAACAAGCACATATATTTGATATTTATTTCTTTAATTTATCAATGGGTGAGATTTAGTTCGATGAATCAATAATCCCGATAAGTTGGGAAATGATATCACTTATAGTGTGTGTTGTTGATTATAGAAGGAAACTGTGTCCTAGTGATCTAGGTTGAGAATGTCCCCAAGAGGAGCTCATAAGGATTGTCATGTTAAACCCTGCAGGTGGACTTAGTCCGACATGACGATAAAGTTGAGTGGTACTACTCTTGGAGCTAGATATTAATTAAGTGAGTTGTCAGTAACTTACATAATTAATGGACATTTGTTATCTTAAACACAGGGAGACTAACACACTCATAATAAGAAGGAGCCCAAAATATAATTTGGGATTGGTGCGGTAGTTCAATAATAGTTCTTTAGTGGAATGAATTATTATTGATGAAATTAAGTTGTGTGTTCGGGGCGAACACGGGATGCTTAATTTCATCGGGAGACCAAAACCAATTCCTCCTCTCGGTCCCTATCGTAGCCTCTAGTATATAGAGATTTATACCCACCGCATACCCACCTTCTTACCCATCCAATGGGGCCGGCCAAGCTATCTTGGAACCCAAGCTAGGGCCGGCCAAGATCAAGTGGATGAGTCATGTAGGTGGCCGGCCAAAGCTTGGGTCCCAAGCTTAGGTGGCCGGCCACTAGAATATTAAAAAGGATTTTTATTAAAATTATTTCTTATGTGGATATCATGATTTTAAAAGAGAGTTTAAAAATTAAAAATTTCCTTTTATAGCATTCTACAAAAGATTAAGAGAAGAGACTAATCTCTTTCCTTATTTGTAGTTTAAAAGGATATTTTTTAATTTTTGGTAAAAACTTTCCTTATTTGTAAATCATCTACATGTTTAAAAGAGAAGTTTAAAATTTGAAATCTTTCCTTATTTGTTGATTAAAGGAGGATTTTAAATTTTAAGAAAACTTTCTTTTTTAAACTATGTTCATGATTTAAAAGAGAGTTTAAAATTAAATATTCTCTTTTATAAGTTTCTACAAAAGATTAAGAAAAGATTTGATATCTTTCCTTATTTGTAGATTAAAAGAGATTTTAATTTTTAGAGATAACTTTCTTTTTATCCACATGTTTAAAAGAAAGATTTTAATTTATTAAATTTCCTTTTTATAAACCAATCATGAAGGGATTAAATTATTAGAGAAATTTTATAAATTTCTGGAGATAAATTAGGAAGTTTTAATTAATTAAAACTCTCCTTGTTTGTAGCTTTGGTGTGGCCGGCCAAATAAAATTGAGAAAAAAAAATTGTTTTTAATTAAATAATTTTTCCTTTTCAATGGAAAAAGAATTAAGGAAATTTTTATTAAATTTTCCTTATTCGCCAGGATCAAGGATTATAAAAGAGGGGGTAGAGGAGGCTTCTAAGCTAACGACTCTATTCTATTTTTCTCCCTTTTTTTCCCTTGGTGGTGTGGCCGGCCCTATTTCTCTCCTCTCCTCTTGTTGGCCGAAACTTACCTCTTGGTGGAGCTTTTGTTAGTGGCCGGATCAAGGAAGGAGAAGAAGGAGAGAAAGCAAGCCTCGTTTCTAGCATCCCTTGGAGCATGGTGGTGGTGGCCGAACCTCTTCATCCTAGAAGATGTTTTGATGGCCGAAACTTGCAAGGAAGAAGAAGGTGATTGGTGGTTTCTCATCTCGGAAGATCGTTGCCCACACAATGTCCGAGGTTAGAAGAGGAATACGGTAGAAGATCAAGAGGTCTTTCTAGAAGGTATAACTAGTAATTTTTTCTTTCCGCATCATGCTAGTTATTTATGGAAATGATACCAAATACAAGAGGCTTACGATTCTAGTATTTCGAATATGTTTTTCGAAGTTGTGTTCTTTTGTTTTATTTTTCCTTGTGATTTGATTGTTCTTTTCGGTTAACCTAAAGTTATTTTAGGAAATTAAATATTAGATTTCTATAAAAGGTTTTGTCTAGTCGGTGGTGGTTGCTCCCATATCCAAGAAGGTCATGTGCCTCGCCACGTCAGTACTGGGAACCAATTATAGAAATTAATATTTAATGGAATTAATAACTTAAGGTGATTTGGGTTGAACGTGTTAAGTTCCGTAGGAGATCCAAGTCAAAACCTAAAAGAACAAATAGATTAAGTTTTGGATCAAACGTGTTAAGTTCCGCAGGCGATCCAAAATTTAATTTAAAAGAACACATGGTAGCTAGGAAAAGGTTCAGACCTTTGTACAAATTTTTTGTACAGTGGAACCTCTAGGTTTTCCGAGTAGCAACCAATAAAACCCTGCAGGTGGACTTAGTCCGACATGACAATGAAGTTGAGTGGTACAACTCTTGTAGCTAGATATTAATTGAGTTGTCAGTAACTTACTTAATTAGTGGACATTCGTAATTTTAAACACAGGGAGACTAACACACTCATAATAAGAAGGAGCCCATAATGTAATTTGGGATTGGTGCGGTAGTGCGATAATAACTCTCTAGTGGAATGAGTTATTATCGATGAACCTGAGTTGTGTGTTCGGGGCGAACACGGGATACTCAAGCTCATCGGAAGGCCAAAACCAATTTCTCCTCTAGGTCCCTATCGTAGCCTCATTAGAGCCTCAAGTCCATCCAAAGAAAGGTCCATCTTGGTGTCCAAGAAGGGGGCCGGTCCATTGCTTGGTGACCAAGCAATGGTCGGCCACATTTCCTCTTAAAGGGCCGGCCCTATTGCTTGGTGACCAAGCTAGTAGGGGCCGACCACAATATTCAAACAAGGAGGGTTGTTTTTAAATTTTTAAAATCTTCTCTTTGTAGAAAACTATAAGTTTTAAAAGAGAGATTTTAATTTTAAAAACTTTCCTTATTTGAATTTGGCCACATATTTTAATAGAGAGTTTTAAAAGTTTTAAAACTTTCCTTTTTTAACCATCCTCATGGTTTAAGAAAAAAAAGGAGGAAGATAAGTTTTAAAATTAAAATTTTCTATCATCATGTTAAAAAAGAAAATTTTATAAGAGAAGTTTTAAATTTTAAAACATGGTTTTAGTTTTTAAAACTTTCCTTTTTTAACTCTAGGAAAGAGAGCTTGTAAAATTTTATAAGAATTTTTTCTTCTTGTAAAATTTTATAAAAAAAAAATTTATTTTTTCTTTCCTAAATATGGTGGTCGGCCACCTTGCTTGGTGCCCAAGAAAGGGGCCGACCAAACTCAATCCTAAACCAAATAGGATTGATCACAACCATTGATTTGGTGATTTATTTAATCAAGAGGAAAGAAAAGGAAAAATTAAAAGGGAAAAGGAAAAACTCTTGGATGATTTTATTTTTTGTAAAAAGTTTTATATTATTTGCCTTGGGCAAGTAATATAAAAGAAGGAGTGAGGGGGCTTCATGAGACACAACTCTTATTTTTTGGCTTAGAGACTCTCTTGGTGGTCAACCCCTCTCTCCCTCTCTTCTCCCTTTGCTCTCTTTTCTATTGTGGTGGTGGTGGCCGAATATTACAAGGAGGAGAAGCTCTTTTGGGTGGTGTTCATCTGGAGGATCGTCGCCCACACGACGTCCAAGGCGAGGCGAGGAATATGGCAGAAGATTTTGAGGTCATTAGCTTATAAAGAGAAGGTATAACTAGTAATTTTCTTTCGCATCATACTAGTTATTTTCTTTGTAAGAATTCTAAATACAAGAGGCAATTAGATTTAGTTTTTCGAATAAATTTTTTGAGTTTGTGTTTCTTCTTTTTCGAATTTGTGATTCGATTGTTCTTTTTGGTTAACCTAGAGTTATTTAAGGAAATTAAATATTAGCTTTCCTTAAAAGGCTTTGACTAGGCGGTGGTGGTTGCTCCCATATCCAAGAAGGTCATGTGCCTCGCCATGCAGTCCTGGAAGCCAATTTTGGAAATTAATATTTAATGAAATTAATAACATATGTGGATTTGAATCAATAGTGTTAAGTTCTGCTTGCGATTCAAATCTAAACCACTAAGAACAGATAAGTTAAATTTGGAATCAATGATGTTAAGTTCCGTCTGCGATTCCTAATTTAACTTCTAAAGAACACAATAGGTTATTTAAGGAAAGGTTCGACACTTGTACAAAAATTTTTATACAGTGGAACTGGTATGTTTTCCTAGGATTAACTAACAATAGCGACGTTGGGGATAAGTTTTCGCCTCCGGGCGCCCGGGTGCCTCCCGGGCGCCCAGACCTTGATTTCCAGTAGCTTCCTTCCTGCAAGAAAATGTTAGTTCGAGGCACACTTATATCTCCTGCAAAACAGATTATTAGCACAGTTATAATAAACAGAAATAGTGTTAATTAGATTCCATCTCTCCGAGACCGGAATCTATCAAGATCTTGACTTAGAGTTCCGAAATGGTTCTAAGTCGGATCGGCGCCTAAGTTCCCTTCCCGGGAACGCGCCCTCACAGTCACTCCCCTCCAGTGACTTACCTTTATTTACCTGCCAGACATCAGGTCAGCCCTTCGACCCGTTTGTACTTCGTGCCAGCTATTCGATCAGCCCGTTGACCTAGCTGGACTTCGTGCCAAACGTCCGGTCAGCCCGTCTACCCGTTTCGACTTTGTGCCAGCTATCCGGTCGGCCCGTCGACATAGTTGGGCTTCGTGCCAGAGATAACCATGATTTTACTGCATTATTTTGATTCATATATGCATGGTTTGATGTTGATTTCATAGGTTAAAATCATGGTTACATCACATTTTGTGCATTGTGTGTATTTTTGGACTTAATTATAAATTACTTTATTTTTATATTATTTGATGCTAATATTTGATTCTTATTTTGTAGGCATCAAAGGATCTTGGATTTGGATCTATTTGGACCGAAATTGGGCTCAAATCGGAGTTCAAACAAGAAGATCAAGCTTTGAAGCATTATGGGTCGTTTATCAAGAATAGGACAGATCTGGACCATCCGTTGAAGATCTGGTCGATTCAACTTAATGGGGAGCAGATCTGAGCCATTGATGAAGATCCAGAAGTTTTGATGCAGATCTGAGTTCATCTAGCCATTGATCCAGCCCAACTTAATCTGGACCATTTATTGAAGACTAGGCGGATCTGGGCCATCCAGTGATGGTCTGATCGATCCGACCTACGGGAGGGGTAGATCCAGACCCTAGATCAACATCAGTACCTTCGGATCAGATTTTGGATGACTTTTCACCGTTGATTTAGCCTGGAATCATCTCAACCGTCCATTCCAGATCCAGATCTGATTTAAATGAGAAGCTACAGTACCCAGCTTCTTCATCGATTCCTCCACGCACAGTAGCTTCGTCCCGGTGTGGTTTTCTCCAGATTTCGGCCCCTTTCTCTTCTCCGATCATTCTCCCGAGCTTCAACCTCGATGAAGGACATCCCAGCAGCTTCATCCCGATTCTCTGGAACCGATTTGGGTGTTCCCTCCGGCGCAATCTCCATTTCTTCGATACCTCTGTTCACCTCAGATTTGGAGGTGTTCTTCCAAATCTGAGCTCCGATTCCCATCAGAAACGCTAGGCGGTGGTCCTCCGGCGTTGTTGAGCTTCATCCGACCATAATTCGCAATTCATAGCTTCCATAAGATCAAGAGGCAGATTTCCAGATTTTCGGCATTTTCTTGGGTTTAGGGTTGTTTCAGCTCGTCGGGGGGTGGTCCGTCGGTGTTGTTGAACCTTCCTTGAGCTGATACGTAGCTGAGACGATCCACTGAGGTCCAGAGTTGGGTGATCTCGATTTTGGCATTCTTGTGTGACGACAAGAGTGTGAAACTTGTGGAATTGATTGTGAGAATGGATTGGTTTACCATTTTAGTTCTTTTATTCCTGTTTTGTAGTTTGGTACAAATTTATTTTAATGGTTGTTATGTTTTTAGCAAGTAGTTAGCATTTTATTACCTTGTCAAAGTTTAGTTTAAGTCTTATTTGATGCTTGGTTAATTGTTTAGTGTTTGAGTTTTAAGTTAGTGTTTACATTTTGCTTTAGATCAGATTTACTTGTGTTTTTGTATTTCATTTCTAGTTTAAGTGTGGTGATGATTAAATTATAATGTAGGGTGACAATGCATTATGGTTTGATCATTGGCACATAGTTAGGTTTCACTCTTGCTTTAGATTAATCTCTTTATTCGCTGTGCTTTTCATTTGTTAGATTTAAATTCAAAGCTTAAATCCCCCCAATTCCATTTTTATATCGAAAACCCCAAAAATAGGAATAAAAATACAATCCTAAATTACATCATACTGTTGGTTCCTCGAGAGCGATCCTGGGCTCGTTACTACAACGTTATTGTGAAATTAAGGGGTTCAGTGGAAAAATACATTTATACAATTTGATTAGCGGATGTGACAGATTCGCTTATCAACCAGACATCAGGTCAACCCGTCGACCTGTCTGGACTTTTCCTGCACACTCGGTCAGAGTGTTAGATCAACAACAAAACTAACTTAACCTATTTTGTCATTCATCAAAACCTGGGTTAGACCGTTAGTGCTAACTGCACCAACAATCTCCCCCTTTTTGATGGAATGACAACTTGGTTAAGTTAGTGTTAAATGCAAGTGAAACAAGCATTAACAAGTTTTTAAGTTAGTTTTTATTTTCAATTTGTTTTAGCTAACTTAACCACCTAACCCTCCCCCTTTTGCATTCATCAAACATAAACATGGATCAAATATCATAAATACAAAAATATTACAAAAAGAATGCAAACACAAATGAGATCGACTCAGGGGGGTTAAATAATTAGAAATTTTGATTTAAAAAGTATCTCTTATCCTTTTCAAAATAGCTAAGTTTTAAAAAATGACTAAGTTAGAAAGATAACTAATTTAGCAACATATCTTAGTAGTAAGTTTGTAGATTAATTTTTAAAAGATAATTATTGCAATCATAAATTTATAAAAGCTAATTCTTAAGTATAAGTTAAAAAAAAAATCCAAAATTCCGAACATAAGTTTTGTAACAACCCAATTTTCCTCATTAGGAGTTCTAAAAGTTCTTAAAAATATTTAGAAATATTTTAGAGATTTTTAGAAATTTTTAGAGTATTTTTATGTAATTTTTGGAGGTCGTTTGGTATTTTTACTAAATGAAGGAAGTTTCGACAAAAAATGTCCAAGCCGAGAATTGAACCCACGACCTTTGACTTGGTCAAAACCCAGCTGACCAGGTGGGCAACGGATTTTTCTATTTAGAATTGATAGCAAATTTATTTAAATAAATTAACCGAATATTGAAGTTATAAAAGAGGAGAACTTAGGGCTTGATTGATGAACCGCGACCTAAATTCCTTCCTCCTCTTTCTCTCGCGGCGCGGCGGCGATTCCTTCTCGAGCGAAAATGAAGCCGAGCTTAGGGCTCAACTCCGGCGGCCGGCCAAGGCAAGGTTTTGTGGATTCTTCACACCGCCGAGCTCCTCTCGACGAAGAGAAGTCTGGAGCACGAGGCGGAGCCGCGATTTCGAGTCTTCCGATCAGAGCTCCGAGACCTAGAAGTCCTCCTTGCGTTCGGGTGTGAGTTCAAGAAGCAAGGTAAGTCGCTACTCACCTGCAGTAGGATAGTTCCGGGTTCTTTTCCTTTTGTTTTGAATTTTTTTGTGAAGTTTGTGGCTTAGGGCTTACTGTCGTGAGTTGTTAAGGAAGAGGGAAAGGGTTTTTGATTGGATTAGATTCTGAACTCTGCTTATTCTTGTGTTTCGAATTTGTTCTGTTTTGTTCCGAAGTTTGCCGCCATGTTGTTCCCTTTTTGGTTAGGGTTCTGTTTTATTGAAGTTTAGTAGCATGCGTTCTTGGTTTCCTTCCTTTTAAGTTCTGTAGTAGCAAGAATTAGTATCCTGTTGCTAGATATGGGATTTGATTTTGAAACGAAACAAGCTTTATATAGGTTCTAAGTTTCCAACAGGTTTAGTTTGGTTTGCCTTAGGAAAGGGGCACCAACAGCCCCATTTCCCTGTGGTATTTGCAGTAGATAAGGAATAGCTCCAATTGTAGCAGAGAACAACCTCCTTCTTTGTGCATGTCTACAGACAAGAACAGCTCCATTTGGAGCTTAGAACAGCCCCCTTTGGAGCTTATTCTAGTCCAAGTTTTCTTTGTGTTCACTGCAGAAACGTACAACTCTATTAGAGCATAGGACAACCTTTCTTTTTGATAATTCAGCAAGTTTAATTTTTAAAGTTTCAATTCAGCAAGTTGATTTCTTAAGGTTCAATTCAGCAAAATTGATTCCTTTTGTTACAAATTCAGCAGGTTAGTTAATCTGGTCTTGTTCCAACAAGTTTACATAGATTTTAAGCTTCAGCGGGTTTTAGTTTTGGTTGTGCTATGTTTTTGACATGAACAACCTAGTCTTAAGAGAATTCGGCAGATTTTTCTAAGCTAGTATGCAGATTTTAGATAAGCTTAGTATGCAAATTTTAGATAAGCTTAATATGCAGATTTTAGTTAAGCTTAATATGCAGATTCCTGTTTAAACTTGTATGTAGATTTTGTTTAAGAATAGCAGTGTTAGAATTTGTTTAAACATTTCAGTTTTGTAAGAAGCATTCCTTTATTGGAAATATTAATAAGAACAAGTATTTTACTTGAACAAGTATAAGAAAGATAAAGAGAAGAAAGAAAAGGCCAAGACCTTAAGTAAATCCCAAAGTCAAGACTTTAGGGATTTTGGCACACAAGGTGCTATTAAAATGCCAAGACATTTAAAGAAGAAGTAATTAAGATTATAAGTATTTTACTTTTAAGAAGAGGCTAGTACCCGACTTCCGAGGTTGTCGTTAAACAAATCCAGGTGTCCAATTCCGAGGTCTTGGCCCTGGTAGACCGAGGTCTGCTCTTTTAGGATTGGTGGCTCGCTACCCCAACCTATTAGGGAACGCGCATAAGATGGTACTACGCCTAGGCCCAAGAAGAAGTTGATTACTATTTTGAAGTATTATAAGTATAAGTTTTTGAACAAGTAAAACAAGTTTTACCTAAGTATAAGGTGTTAAAGAATAAGTTTTAAACAAGTGAAATAAAGAATAAGTTTAGAACAAATGAAATAAGTTTCATATGGTTCTAAAAATCAGTAAGTTTAGTTCTTTATTCTACCATGTTTATCTAGTAGATGAGTAGTTTTTCATGTTTACCTATTAGATGAGCAGCATGATTAGCTATTAGAATTATATGAGTAGATTCCTTAGCTTTTCTTTGCTATTAGTTTGATATGAGAAGATATATTTATGCTTTACTTTCTAGTTCTTTCTGTAAACATGCATATTCGTGTTTTTGTGAGTTAGATAGCGCTTACTAAGCAAATTTTTCTTATAGACTGCACTTCCTCTTACTGTAGATAAAGGAAAGGAAAAGATTTAGCAAGGAAGGCGACAAGGTGGTGCGGAGGGTGTGTGATGCGTGGACTGTGGGAGAGATCAGGCGAATTGAGTCACACTTTATGTTTTATGTCAATAGAGATTGATGAAGAGTTGTTTCTATTTTTCTGATGTTGCTATTGAGTCTATTCCGCATTGCTTGTTTGGTTGTTTCCACTGTTAGAGTTTTATTCATTTATCATTGCTAGATTAGTTTTTTTTAGTTATTCTGTCTTATAAACTGCGTGGTTGTTTGATAAATGTTCCAGCCGCCTGTGGCTGTGTATATTATGTTATGTATTAATGATTATGGTCACCGGTACAAGGGAGGCTCTGCCGAAATTTTTCGGTAGAGACTTTTCGTGGTTTCGATCACACCGGTTAAGTAGAGTTAGTAGTCAAGTAACGGTCATCCTTAGAGTGTAATAGTATAGTTAAGAAGGGTGGTCGTTACAAGTTTATATGTTCCAAATTTTTTCAAAATAAACTTGAACTTGAAACATTTTTCCAACATAAATTCTATAAAGAAAATTTTCAAAAGTAACATTTTAAAAAATCAGGTAAAACTCAATGTTCAAAGTCTAGTTTTTCAAAAAGTAACTTGAAATTTAATTTGCATGACTAAGTTATTATTTTCTTAAATTAATTTTCGATATTAAGTTTGAAAACTCATAATTTCAAAACTAAGTTTGTAACATTCAATTTTCATAACCAATTTTTCAAACCACGTTTATAACATACAATTTTCAAAACCAATTTTTTTTAAAAAAATTAACATAAAACTTAGTTTTCAAATGTTTGGTTTCATAGACACATTTCTAAAACATTTTTAGAAAAATATTTTCCAAAACCTAATTTCAAAAATATTTTTTTAAAAATGCAAAAATAATTATTGCTCCTCCTGAACTTGACATTATTAAATCTGTCTAACCGGTTAGCTACTTACTGACTATTCAGAAGATAGCAGCTTTCACTTGGTTAGTCAAGTTAAGTCTAAGCATTAGTTAGTGTTTGACTATACTGATTGACTTAATGTGATTAATATATATTTGGTATTTAACACCCAGACTCATATTGATGCACTGACATAAGCATCTTAAGTCCAGACAATCTGCCTATGCATCTCACCCCTTTCTATGTTTGGCAATCACAAACAAGGGAATCCTAGAGTGTTGGTGTGATGCTCAAGTACTAACCTTAGGGGAACATGATTTCTATGGAATTGTTCTAGTCTAAGGCTAAAATTGTTTTGAGATTCTAAAAATAGGAATTTTTTTTAAAAAAATAAAAATATTTTTCCTTAGAATTTGAAAATAACCATTTTTTAATAAAATTTTAAAATTCCTAATCTATTAGGCGCATCCCTAATTTTCTACATAGATTGCTAAATTCACTTTCAGGGAGGGGGTTAGTAAATATGTCAGCTAAATTAGACTTTGACTCAATGTACTTGAGTTCAATGTCTCCTTTAGTGACATGATCGCTGATAAAGTGATGTCTAATTTCAATGTGTTTAGTTCTGGAATGATGCACTGGATTTTTTGTTAAATTAATTGAACTAATATTGTCAATTAACACTTTTACATTAGTAAGGTTTAAGTTAAAATCTTTTAAGTGTACATCATCCATAATAATTGTGCAACGCATTCTCCTATAACTATATATTCTGACTCAGTTGTAGATAGCGCAACACATTGTTGCTTTATACTAAACCAGCTAACAAGTGATGGACCTAGTAGTTGACAACCACCACTTGTACTTTTACGGTCTAATTTGCACCCAACATAATCTGAGTCAGAGTACCCTATTAATTCAAAATTATTAGTTTTAGGATACCAAATACCTACATTTGTTGTTCCTTTAAGGTATCTAAAGATTCTTTTAACCCGAGTTAAATGTGATTCCTTAGCATAGGTTTAGTATCTAGCACACATACTAACTACAAATAAAATATCGGGTCGACTTGCAGTTAAGTACAATAGGCTACCTATGACACTCCTATAATATTTTAAGTCAACCGATTTTCCATTTGGGTCATTATCTAGGATTGTATTAATAGCCATAGGCGTTTTTATTTCTTTAGTATTTTCCATTCTAAATTTTTTAAGTAATTCTTTAGTATATTTTTGTTGATAAATATAGTTTCCTTTATTTGTTTGTTTGATTTGTAATCCTATAAAATAAGTTAGTTTTCCTACTAAACTCATTTCAAATTCTTGTTCCATTAGATTGTGAATTCGTCTAAAAATTCTGAATTTGTTGACCCAAAGATGATATCATCGATATAGATTTGAGCTATGAAAATATTCTTTTGTATTAACTTAGTGAATAGGGTTGGGTCAATTTGACCTTGGTTGAACCCTTTAGAAATTAGGTAAGAAGTTAGTCTTTCATACCATGCCCTAGGGGCTTACTTGAGTCTATATAAAGTCTTCTTTAATTCAAAGACATAATCAGGGTGTTCTAGATTTTCAAACCCAGGTGGTTGTCCTACATAGACTTCTTCTTTTATCAGTCCATTTAGGAAGGCTGACTTAACGTCCATTTGGTACAGTCTAAACCCTTTGTGGGCTGCATAACTAAGTAACATTCTAATGGACTCTAGTCTAGCCACTGGGGCATAAGTTTCATCATAGTCAAGTCATTCTACTTGACTGAACGAACCCTTTAGCAACTAGTCTAGCTTTATTTCTTATGATCCCCCCAGTTTCACTTAATTTATTTCTAAATACCCATTTTGTTTCTATTGTCTTTTTATTCTTAGGTGGTGGCACTAAATCCCAAACTTCATTTCTTTCAAATTGAGCTAGTTCTTCTTGCATAGCAATTACCCAGTCTGGGTCAAGTAACGATTCAACCACTATTTTAGGTTCAATTTTTGAAATTAATGAAATTTGACTTAGGTTTCTAAAGGATGACCTAGTCTAAACCCTTAGGTCTGGATCACCAATTATTTGACTAGTTGGATGATTTGAGTTGACTCTAATAGTTCTAGGAGGTTGACTCTCTTGAGGTTCTTCTTCCTCTTCGTGATTTAGAAATTGATTGGTTCCTTCAGAATTAGTATTTTCTTGAACACATTCAATTGGTTGAAGTTGGGTTTGTTCTTGGTTTTGTTTGGATTCTTCAAATTTTACATTAGTAGTTTATTCAATTCTTAAGGTAACCTTATTATAAACTTTGTAACCTCTACTATTTAGGGAGTATCTAACAATTTTCAACTATCATGAATAAATTGAAATTAATTTCACACTAAAACCTCACAAAATAGAATTTTTGTGGCCCTCATCCTATTTCACATGTAATCACAAAAATAGAGGGCGCTTATGTTACTTGTGCTTCTTGCACTACCATATGCTTGCTTATCTTCTACTCTCCATCATGATCATAGATATCAATCACATTCATAAAGGTTAATCATGGAAATGACAATATAAGAATATGAATTAAGTGCAATTCAAAACATTAGTTGCAAGAAAAGATAAGAAAAGAAAGAATTAGCAACAAGGAAAAGATAAGAAAGAAAGTATGAATTTTAGTTCTAGTGGAAGACATGGATACAAAAGAATGATATATAAATGAATACTCGACCATACTTCCCTCTTTTAACTTCTTCCTTAACATTCTTCCAATTGCTTCACCACTGTTCAACAATTTCAGTTTTCATTCCTTTAATTTCAATGAATACATCACTAAAAACTAACCCTTGAAAACCATTTCATTCATTCCCAATTCCAGCAATCTTCATTTACTAAGCTGTAGTTCTTAACCTTTCAAAATTCCAGCACAAAACTGCATAATAAAACTTAACCTTAATTGCATTTGTCTCCTTCCTGTTTAGCTGCAAAAACTCACTGTGCATCTCCCTTTCAATTGTTCCTTCAAGTTCTAACTAATGATCCTACTCATCCTTGAACTCTACAGCTTAACCTTGTAGTACATCACTGACCAGTTGCAAAATGACCATGAATTTCAGCTCTGTAATTTCAATTTTAGCACTTCATTTTCATCATCTGATATAGTACCAATTTAAACCTTCTTGTTCTCTAATTGTGCATTCAACCAATGAAACAATCAGATCATACCTTATCTCCCCCATACTTATATTCTTGCTCGTCTCGGGCAATGAAACTCATCAAGTAATCAACAAATTCATTCTTTATCTCTAGGAATAGAATTTCAAATTATCGTTATTCTTCAAACAGATCAGAATCTGTTCATAGATTCAACTCTGGTATATAGCTTAAGGGTCTCTTGTTAGTTGGCTATTTGAGTTGTCAACTTTGTATGCTTTGATTCTATTCATTCTTTTTCACAAACAGCAAAAATAATTGAATTTACTAACTGCAATTTAAGTAGTCAGACAGCAAATTGCACAACAGATTTTAAGTTACCAATTTTCAGCTTCCATTGTTTAAGTGTCTGCATTTCATTTGCCTTTTCAATTGTTTAAAGCTCAAAATGATCATAGAAATCTGAAATACCATTTGTTTCTGAATCTTATAAGGTTACACTTAAGCTTCTCAATTGTTTAAACGCTGCTTCTAATTTTTGATACTCCTTGATATAAAGTTTCAACACTTCTCATGTTCTGTAATTTACCAATTTTTGCACTCCACTTAATCAATTGCTTGCCAAGCAAATTCCAGTTACCTTATTAGCATTCCATAATTTATTATTAAAAAAGAGTTACACAAGAATCTTGACACACAACATTTAAGTTTGATACTTAACTCAGAAATTCAATTCCACAGATCAAAATTCTGTCCAGCAGATTTGTGAAGGAATGGAAAGCTAAAAACTTCTATTTATTTGAACCTTTCATCAAAAACCCACAACTCAAGCAGTAAAAACTGATTTCAAAGATTAAATGAATAGCACAATCAAATTCTCTAAGTCAGAAACTTCCAACAGCTTGATCATAGAATTATAACTCAATTTCAGAGTTTCTGAAATTCCCATGTTTCAGTTTCACCTTCTTTATTTACAGAATTATGATAACATCTTGAAGTTCTACATGAATAGAATGATAGAATTTGCAGTTCATTATGTTCACAACAACAACTAAATCGAGAGCAATTTGGTAAAGCTCCACAAATCCAAACTCTGCATGGCAGCAATCTCCATTTCAGCACAGCAGGGTGTAGAATTCAGCATGTATTAATTCTTCTTTTCAAACCAGATTACTGCCCTTGTCTATTTTTTATTTCAACACCTAGATAAAAATTTGTATTGTCTTTTGTATGGAGTAGGACTTCACCATGTTAGCTACCTATTCCATTAGCCTTTATTTCTGCATCTACAGCTTTCTCATTTTCGGATTTAATGAATTGAATTACTGAAATTCAGTTTCAAATTTGTAGAAGTCGTAGAAGGCTGAAATACCATTATTTCTGCATCATTCAGGACTTAATTTGAGTCTCATTTCAAGCTTAACTACAATCGAATTCAATTGGAAACATCAGCTATAACAACTACAGAAATCCCAAACAGAATCATCCACTTTATTTCCATTTCCCTCACTGTTTCGAGTATTGTATCAAGAAGTTGCTATTGTCCTCATTTCTTCAGAATGCTTGTTCCAATTGAAAATGCTCCACAAGTGGAATAGAGCTCTACAAATGAATTTCAAATTTTGATCCATTTTGATCAAATTTCAGTATCTATCAAAGCTCACTGCTTCTTGATTTCAGCTTTTTCCATTCTTATAACCTGTCCAAATTGTAACGACCACCCTTCTTACTACTACTACACTCTAAGGATGACAGTTACTTAACTACTAACTCTACTTAACCGGTATGATTAAAAATCACATGGAAACCCTACCGAAAAATTTCGACAGAGTCTCCCTTGTACCGGTGACCATAAACCAAGATACAAGCATAGTATACATCAGCCACAGGCGGCTGGAACATTTATCAAACACCCACGCAGTTAAATAAGTATCAAACACACAAATATCTACTGAACTCATCCTACATGCAATCTAAACAGAATAATCTCAAATGACATGAACTTAAAATACAACTCAAATGTTTACAATAACTAAAATGCGGAAACTAAAATTAAAACTTCTTTCCTAGTCCCAAGGCTTCCATAGTCCTGGCATCACACATCCTTCGAACACCTCCTTGTCGCCTTCCTTTCTATATCTTTTCCTTTCCTGTATCTGCAGTAAGAGGAAGTGTAGTCTATAAGCAAAATTTGCTTAGTAAGCGCTATCTAACTCACAAAATCTCGATATGCATGAGGATATACTGAAATCTAAAACTGAATGCTCAAAAGGAAATCTACTCATGCTCATTTACTAGTGAAAGAAACATACTGAAAGGTTAAACATGTAAAGTAAATCTATACAATCATGCTAGCGTAAAGAACTAAACTTGTTGATTTTAGAACTATATGAAACTTATTTCATTTGTTCTAAACTTAATCTTTAATACTTTATGTTTATGTAAAACTCGTTTTACTTGTTCAAAAACTTATACTTATAATACTTCAAAATAATAATCAACTTCTTCTTGGGCCCATGCATAGTACCATCTTATGCGCGTTCCCTAATAGGTTGGGGTAGCGAGCCACCAATCCTAAAAGAGCAGACCTCGATCTACCAGGGCCAAGACCTCGGAATTGGACACCTGGATTTGTTTAACGACAACCTCGGAAGTCGGGTACTAGCCTCTTCTTAAAAATAAAATACTTATAATCTTAATTACTTCTTCTTTTAATGCCTTGGCATTTTAATAGACACCTTGTGTGCCAAAATCCCTAAAGTCTTGACTTTTGGGATCTACTTAAGGCCTCGGCCTTTTCTTTCTTTTCTTTATCTTTCTTATACTTTTCTTATAGAAGAATGCTTCTTACAAAACTGAAATGTTTAAACAAATTCTAACACTGCAATGCTTAAACAAAATCTGCATACAAGTTTAAACAGAAATCTGCATATTAAGCTTAACTAAAATCTGCATATTAAGTTTATCTAAAATCTGCATACTAAGCTTATCTAAAATCTGCATACTAGCTTAGAAAAATCTGCCAAATTCTCTTAAGACTAGGTTGTTCATGTCAAAAACATAGCACAACCAAAACTAAAACTTGCCGAAGCTTAAAATCTATGTAAACTTGTTGGAACAAGACTAGATTAACTAACCTACTGAATTTGTAACAAAAGGAATCAATTTTGCTGAATTGAACCTTAAGAAATCAACTTGCTGAATTGAAACTTTAAAAGTTAAACTTGCTGAATTATCAAAAGGAAAGGCTGTCCTATGCTCTAATAGAGCTGTACGTTTCTGCAGTGAACACAAAGAAAACTTGGACTGGAATAAGCTCCAAAGGGGGCTGTTCTAAACTCCAAATGGAGCTGTTCTTGTCTGCAGAAATGCACAAAGAAGGAGGTTGTTCTCTGCTACAATTGGAGCTATTCCTTATCTACTGCAAACACCACAGGGAAATGGGACTGTTGGTGCCCCTTTCCTAACGCAAACCAAACTAAACCTGTTGGAAACTTAGAACCTATATAAAGCTTGTTTCATTTCAAAATCAAATCCCATATCTAGCAACAGGATACTAATTCTTGCTACTACAGAACTTAAAAGGAGGGAAACCAAGAACGCATGCTACTAAACTTTAATAAAACAGAACCCTAACCAAAAAAAAGGAACAACATGGCAACAAACCCTAACCCATCAGAATCCACAAAAATGAAGAAATCCTTAGGCATGTTACAACCAAAATGCAAAGGAAATTCGTTCACAGCAGAATCCTTTATCAATGACTTACACGACAACTAAGCAAAAAGGAACCCAAATAGCAACTACATGGCACAAAAACAACCTCACGGCAGCAAACATGAATTCCCAATCTTCACAGAAAATTCAAAAATAAGAAGGAATACGAATCCAGAACTATCCTACTGCAGGTGAGTAGCAACTTACCTTGCTGTTCTTGAGCTTACTACCGAAGGAGAAAGGCAGCTCTAGGGTTTCCGAGATACTTGAGTTCCCGGTTCCTCATTGTGCCCACAAGCTCTCCTCGACGAGAGGATCACAATGGTGTAGAAAACTCTCGGCTTTGATCCTAGGCCGGCTGCCGGAGACCAAAACCCAGCTCCTTCTTCGCTGTCGCCCGAGCAGAAGCGCCGCACGCAGACAGAATCGGGAGAAGGGAAAAGGATTAGGTTTAGGTCACGGGAAAATTAAGCTTTAAGTTTCTCTTTTAAATTCCCGAATTCCATTAACTTCCTTAAATAAAATTTCCTACCTTTTCTAAACAGAATTGGTGGCTTGAACACCTGGTCAGTCGGGTTTTAACCGAGTCAAAAGGCCGCGGTTTCGATTCACGACTGCAACCATTTTTCTTCCTATTTATTCTTTATTCATTAACTACTGCTTAAATAAAATATTTCTCCTTCTTTAATAAGAAACGATCGCTGGATCAGTTGGCTAACTGGATTTGGTTAAGGCTCGGTTCAGGTCCGAGGTCCACGGTTCGAACCTCGGCTTATTTTCTTTATTTTTTCCAACCTCTTCCTTTTTGGTAAAAATACCAAACGAACTCCAAAAATTGCATCAAAATACTCTATAAATTCCTAAAATTCTCTAGAATTTTTCTAAAGTATTTCTAAATATTTTAAAGCACTTTTAGAACTCCTAATGAGGAAAATTGGGTCGTTACACAAATAAACTTGAACTTTTGTTGTTGCTTTGTGCCATTCACCAAAAATTCATTCCAGGATTCTAAACTTTGCTTCTGATTTCATTTCTAATTGATTCAGAAATCAAACAAGTATGACCTTCAAAACAACAGCTTCCACTTCATTAAGCACTAAATGCTATGTACCTCAATTGAAGTGCTTTCCAGTCAAAAGCCTTCATTTCTGAATATCTTCTTTATTTCTGAATCTTCTAGCTTATACACTCCACTTTGTTAACCGCAATTTCCAGCCCAAACAGTCACAATTTCATAGATACAACCCTATAGATTTTGCAATCCCTGTCCAACAGCATTATCCAATTCCGGATCAGCAACCATCCTTAGTTTTATCTTTGATACATATTTATATCAGAATTCTGTTTTGATCCTTACATTTCTATTTTCCAGCTTCTACAGCACTTCTACTTTTCTGTTTCAGACATGGCACAACTCATGTGCAGCAGCTCCAACAAAATGTTCAGATTCCAGCAGTTAAACACTTTCTTCAACATATGTCTTCGAATAACTTGAGTGTATCACCTTAGTAACAATTTCCTGAATTCAAGATTATTTAAGCTTGCTCTAAACATGAATAAACTCAAGGAATAATTCTATTTGGCATTGCAATATTAAGAGCTGGGATTTAAAAACAGAATTATCAGGTGACTCAAGGTATCCTTCACAAAATCTTCCCTTTAGCAATTGCTCTTCCCAATCTTTAACCACTCCAAATTTCTTTATGCATCCATTTACTCCAAACCCTCTAATGTTAACCTCCATTGCAATCAAACTTAACCTTGACTATCAAATATTCTGGCCATAAGAAAATTTATCAAAAATGTACTCTTCACAAATCATCCAAAAACTCTTCCCCCACACTTCAACTTAATCCACCTTGCCAAAATATCCATCATATAACAAACCATGTATCCACATCCAAAAGATTTACAAATGAGAAGACATAAATTGATATGATGATTATTAAGAAGAATAGCAAGAATTTGTGTGAAAGAAATAAACAAATAGATTTACCTTCATAAACATGATTTAATCCATTAGATTGTGGTTTTGAAAGAATCAAAGCAAGTTCTAGAGTGCAATAACACAAGAGCATCACTCATTTAAGGCTCATCCTCACTAGGTATGAAAAAATATCAATCCAATTTGTCAATCAAGTGTCCATTATTAAGTAGAAACCTTGAGAAAATAAAAAATCCATTATTGACATTAAGCCCCAAAATAGATTCTCAAATCTAGCTCACATTCCTTACTTCTAACATGTTATAGAAAAATTGCTAGGGGTGCCATTTTCTTATTCACACTCAAAATTAAGTGCAAAAAGGAAACTACCAATTGTGAACATAACTAAATGCTATAAGAAAATCAACATTTGTATTCAAAGAATTTATTAAAGAAAAGACTAAACATTAAGCATGAATTAGAATGCAAAAGAAAATTAAGTTGGAACAAACTCCCCTTTTTCCCGGTGGTTGAAGAAGATTTAAAAGGAGAAGCCACCCCAGAAGTGGAGTATCCTTGGTTGCAATCAACTTCTTTTTATTTACCATTTTTCCATTGCAAACTTTTTCTGGAGGACGGAGGCGGTTCAGTTCAAGCATCCACTTCGGGAGCTTGTATTCTCCTATAACATCGTTAAAAGACAATACCTCCCATACACATGTGGGATAAGAAGAAAATAGGAGAATATTAGTGTGGGTAGAAACTGTATCAAAGAATGAATCACATCTAATAAATTCCACAATTGGTACCTCTATTAAATTTTCTGATGAATCATAAATAATACTCACCTTTTTATCTTGAAAGGTACCTGGAGTGGTGATTGTTACCTCCTTTTCATCAAATGAATGCTCAAGTTCTTGTTCTGGTGAATGTTCATCCTCATGTAGTGATTCTTGGGTGCTTGGCTCCATAGCACAAGTCCCTACACTTACATCTTTAATTCTTTGTGATTCTTGAGGTAATGCTTCCAGTAAGCATTCACCTACACTTAAATCATCTTCAAAAAAATGTTCAGAACCTGAATCACTAACAACATCTTCAACAACAAAATCATTAGGATCAGAAATTTGCATAATTACATCATTATCACAAAAAATACTAGAAAAATAATGTGAATTAATGGAAGTAGGGTCAGGCCTGACAGAATCACTACTTTCCATTTCTCCACTAAAATTTCGTGCTTGCAACTGATTGATGGATGATGCAATTTGATCTAACTGAATCTGTATGTTCTGTATCCTTGAAAATTGTTGCTCTTGATGCTCACTCATTTGTTGCATGATCTCCCTTAATTTCCATGCTGACTCATCCATTTGAGGATCGTTTTGTTGATAAGGATATGGTATAAAAGATGTTGAAACTTCTTGAAACCCATATGAACTCTGGTAAGCTGGATATGGCTCAATAAATTATCCTTGTGCACTTTCATACCTGAAACATGAATTATCCACCCAATTAGCATTAAAACCATTTGAAAATGATTCATACCTTTTTTGTTGATCCATGTTTGGGTAAATTTGACACTCAGGCTGAAAATACTGATTCTCCATTCCACCTCCAAAATTATGAAAATACGGATCCATGCTAAAGAAATCTCCTATTCTTCACTACAACACTAAAAATCAAGATTAGAAGACTCAAGAGCATAAAGTTTCAAACACATGATAATTGTGAACAGTAAAGCACTTAAAAATTCAAGAATAAACCAACATGAAAATGCAAAAAGAATAAGCAATCAAATCAAGAAATATACTAACAATAAAATCAATCAATGCAATGCACAATCTAAAATAAACACACACTACTAGTTAGTTGCTCCCCGGCAACGGTGCAAAAATTTGGTGTATGCCTTTTTGCATGTCACGAGGCGCTCCAAATTAATAAAGATTGAAACTCATTAAAATTAAGACACATGTCGTAGTAAGGAGTCCCAAGTCATATTTTTCCAAGGATAACTAGTGAGTAAATGTGTGTTGATTCTAGAATTCGATTCAAATTATACTCTTACATCATCAAGGAGAATTCAATGTCAATTTAACTGCAATTAAATTCAAATTCAATGCATCAGTGAAGCAAGGTAAACAATCAACAGAATCTTCAATGAACAACTAGAATCCATCTTGACAATTAAACTAAAAAAAACTCAAATAAAACAAGCATTCAACATTCAATCATTTGGTTCCTCTACTAAATACTGTTTTTCATGAACAGATATAGTAATCAAATAAACTCAATTAAGCATTCAACCTTCAAGCACGATTTCAGCCATAATATATCCCATGAATTGAATGGGGTTTTTTTTCTAAAACTGTAAATTGAAACTAAGCATTAATTTGTAGAAAATGAAATGGTAAATGTAAACTAAGAATCAAACATGCAATCTACCTATCAGATCATAAGATCTGAGCAAAATCAAGATCAATTCAAAGACAAAATCAAAGAGAATTGAACCCTAACATTCCACATCCAAATCCCGAACTCAAACTTCTCGACTCTGTTGTAAATAAACAGAAATGCTCTCGGAAACCTCCTAGGCATTCAACACACAATCTCTGAGCTTCCAACTATTACCAGAAGGCAATCATAGTCCTTGGAAACCTCCCTTCAAACTCCCACGAAATGGAAACCTCATTAGCCGAAGAAACAGAGCTCAAATTCTGTTAATGGCAAACCAGTTCGAACGACCAAATCAACCTAGTTTGGCTATGGAATGGAGATTGGAAAGATGATAAGAAACTTGCAGAAACCTCCCTTCAAGCTCTGGTGGATGCGAAGATCACTTAATCTGGAAACCTCCCTCGATCAAGTGGCGGTGGTGGAACAGAATCCAAGTCGCAATCGGGAAACCTCCCTCAACCGCTCTCTGATCACCGGAAGATGAACGCCGGAAGCTGGAGATTGTCGTCGGAGAAGAAGCTGGCCCTCAGATCTAGAAATTGGAATGGGAGCTGCGGCCGTCGCGCGAAGAAGAAGAAGAACTATAGCAGAAATCATGAACGCCTGAGCCCAGCTTCACTGTAGCTTCTCTCGGGTTTAAATACTCAGATAAAATTGGACAGTCCAGATTGCTCGGGCTTGATCAACGGTTGTGATGTCTTCAGATCTGGATCAAAACCTCTAGATCTTTATCAACGGACGAGATCTGCTCCTCAATAGGTCGGATGGACCAGATTCTCAACGGATGGCTCAGATCTTTCCAATCTTCAACGAACAGTCCAAATCGATCCAAAGCTTGATCGCCTCATTTAGCCCTAGATTTGAGCCCAAATGTGGTCTGATTTGATCGGGTCCATGTGTAATGACCCGCCTTCTACTGACTAGGCTGTAAGGTCGATCGCTACATTATGCTGTGCTAAATTACTATTGCGGAAAATCTGGATTGATTAAAATTTTACTAAACTGATTACTGTAAAATTTTAACTTAATATTCTAGGTGTACCTAGGAGTTGTACACATGCTAGGGAAGATAATCTATGCCTCTCGGATGTCTTGCTAGTTGTAATAAGGCATTTCAATCGATCCATGAATCGATTGGGCTGTCGGATCGATCCAGTGATCGATCCAACTTGATACTGGCACTGAGAAAAGCTCTGGATCGGTCGGCTGACCGATCCAGTGGCTATATGGCTTCTGTACGCGGCTGGATCGGTCTACCGACCGATCCAGGAGTACACTGATCGGTCGGTAGCTTTGTACTTCTCTGTTCGCATCTGGATCGGTCGGCTGACCGATCCATAAACTCTCTGTTCGCGACTGGATCGGTCGGCTGACCGATCCAGTGGCACAACCCACTTCTGATCGATCCGTAGATCGATCTGGGTTTCTGATTTTGCACTGAAACTCTGATTTCAGCACTAGTTCGTGCCAAAAACCTCACACAACAATTATACAATGCATGGAAAATATTCTAATATCCACTAACTAGCATTCTAACATGACATAGTGCAAGATTTATTAATTCATAGCATTTAAACCACTAGAAATGCATAAAAGTGTCTTAAGAAAGAAACTAAGTTCTTAATTTGCTAAACTTCCTAAGGATCTTCATTCCAGGTTCCTTCCACACACACCATCTCTGCATTGACCTCCAGCTTCCTCTGCTAGTCCATCTTCCCTTTACCTTTATCTGCAGTATAAGGGAAAAATAGTATATGTAAGCTTTAAGCTTAGTAAGAAACCAACTACCTCACTAATGTTAGGACCGAAAAGTAGCTAGAGGGGGGGGGGGGTGAATAGCTTCGCGTGTGCTCGTCGTGCTTCGTTGCTTGTTTCTTCAAAGTGATGCGCAGCGGAATACAAAGAAACAAACTACAACAATGCTAACAATAGGATTTTACTTGGTATCCACCTCACAAGAGGTGACTAGTCCAAGGATCCACGCACACACACACACCTCCACTAATGAACACTCCTTTTCGGTAACTACCGAAGGCGGAGAAGCCCTACAAGACTCTCAATACAAGTAGAAGAAAGGGTAGTAAAGAATAAGCAAAAGCTTACAAGAGATGCAGTAAAAACCCTAGCTTCTTCTTCTTCTTGTTGCAACTCGCCTCTTGACTTGGATGAACCTCCAAGAACCTTCAAGAACTGGCGGTGAGGAGCTTAGAGAGTGCTGGGGAGGAGCTGTGATGAATCTGGAATGAATCGGTGAAGTTCTGCCGAAGGAATCGTGCGCCTGCGGCCTTTATCGACGCCAACGATCGGATCCCGATCGATTCGAATGTTCCCAATCGATCGGGGAGACTTTGGATCGATCCACGAATCGATCCAGAGCGCCTCTGTGCTCTGGGAAAAATGCCTGGATCGATCCATGGATCGATCCAGCGCTTATCGCGCGAAGCAGCCGCGTCCCAATCGATCCACTGATCGATTGGGACATCTGGATCGATCCACGGATCGATCCAGAGGCTCTCTGTTCGCTTAGGAAAGGCCTGGATCGATCCACTGATCGATCCAGCACTTGATTTTTGCCCAAAACCAAGTCCCAAGCCTCTCAAACCAACATCCGGTCAACCTTGACCTGTTGGTACATCATGCCTAGCATCTGGTCACTCCTTTGACCTGCTAGGACTTCCCACCAAGTGTCTGGTCAATCTCTTTGCCCCACTTGGACTTTTCTATTCATGCCAAGTATCTGGTCACTCCCTTGACCTACTTTGACTTCCATCAGATGTCTGGTCAATCCCTTTGACCTATCTGTATTTCCTCGTGCCAAGTATCCAGTCAATGCTTTGACCTACTTGGACTTCCCAACACCAGATGTCCGATCATCCTTGATCCATCTAGATTTTCCCTTGCCTGGCTTCACTCACCAGGACTTTCACCTAGCTTCACTCACTAGGGTTTTCCATCTGCCTAGCTTCACTCACTAGGGCTTTCACCTGGCTTCACTCACCAGGACTTTCACCTAGCTTCACTCACTAGGGTTTTCAATCTGCCTAGCTTCACTTACTAGGACTTTTCTTCTGCTTGGCTTCACTCACCAGGACTTCCATTCTACCTAACATCCCAGTTAGGACTTCCCAGTCAAGTATCCGGTCAACCTTGACTACTTGACTCTTCTTCAATCAATTTCTTATTGTCAAACATCTAAACTCAAACCAAGACTCAGCTTGGTCAACCAGGTCAACCTTGACCTGAGGGATGTTGCACCAACAATCTCTCCCTTTTTGATGTTTGACAATACCACAATAACACTTATAATACCACATGTAAGTTAGGCTAATCCTATAGCCTCAATCTTCATGCCACTAGGTGATGAACACATAAATTAAGCTCTTCATTCTCCCCCTAAGAGGGCACACTCCCTCTAGGTAATGAAAGCCTAACTTACACCCATTCACAGGTCCTTTCATTCTCCCCCTATTGGCACACATCAACCCATCTTTGGGCACACATCAACCCATGCCCCAATTTTGGGTACACATCAACAAATCCATTTGTTGACGACTCTCCCCCTGAAGAGTTGCTCATCGTTGTTCACAACATCACTCGTTGTAATCAACACGATAATGAAGGTCCCATACCCTTCATTTATCCTTAACTTCTCCCTCAATGTAGACAAATACCCAACCTTGAGCATTTTCTAACCACTTGAGTTCCCACTTGAAATAATGAGGATATCCACTCCCCATTTCAAGTTCAAAAGCTCATACATGAGCATTTTCTTTAAAGAAGGTTAACCACCTTCCAAGGTTCATGAAAAATAAATTTTTCATGTCTTTAAAGAGTCCCTCCCCCTAAAGACATGGTGGTAACTTCTGTCATTGCACCAACAATGACTTGGAATCCTTAAACCTTTAGGAAACCCAAATTTAGAAGTTTTGAGGTTCAAATACTCAAAATTTGAAACAAACCTCAACCTAAACTTCAATGAAGCCTTCCTTAACCAATCCATCCTTGTTTTCACATGAAAACACCCTTTGTATGGATACAAATGTATTTTAGGGGTTTGGATTGGTTACCTAGACTCAAAGAGGTTCAAAGATGCTGAAATCAGGCCTTCCCAGCCAAAATCAGCAACTTGGATCGATTGGAGTTGGGTTCCAATCGATTGAACCTTTCTGAATCGATCCACTGATCGATTCAGACTACCTGGATCGATTGGCTGATCGATCCAGTGAGCTTCTGCTCGCGGGAGACTTGCCTTCTGAATCGATCCACGGATCGATTCATGCACTCCAATCGATCCATGGATCGATCGAAGCTCTGATAGTTGCTGAAATTCCATTTCAGTCAACTTCAGAAATCCCTAGAAAATTCTATAAAAATCCAAAAATCATAAAATTTCGTGTAGACATTATTTAGGGCATACTTAATCATGGAAAAATAGTTTTCTATGAAAATACATCTTATTTTCAAAGATTGACACAAGCTTGAAAACTTGCTAAAACTTTAGCGTTTTCTTCAAGTTTGTGTCTAACTATTCAATGGTGATTACTATCAAAAGATAGCCTTCACCATGGTTTTCCAAAAGCATTTTAAAAACATTTTCAAAACCAATATCCCATCATGTTCCTTGGGCATAATGCACATGACTTGTACATTAGCTTTCCCAATGATGGTAAAACACATAACTATGTGTTTTGATGAATCTAAAAACTCAAAAGAATGCACTAAATCAACATCTTGAGCTTTGTTCATCATCCTAACATCTCACTTGTATCTAATGTGCACTAAAGCACATACAAGTCACCTTATAGTCTTTGTGAGATGTAGATTTTGGTTTTGCCCTAATATAGGGATCATGCATATCTATCTAGGCATTTTAAAGATATTAGACATCCACCTAGGATGTCACTTGTTAATAAGTGTTGTTAAATGCCATTTGTCCTTAATTACAAGGAATTAAACTAATGCATGATAATGTTATGGCATACATCAAAATAAAATAACTTTCAAAAGAAAGATTCCTATAACTACATGATGTATGAATGTCATGACATGGTATTTTTGGATTTTGCATAATAAAACATGAATGCAAAAATAAACATGATGTCGTGGCATATGATGGGCAAACAATCATGGCAAGATTTAGCATAAATAAAATATACCTAGATTAACTATCTAAGTATCCTTAAAATCTTAGCTAAACTTACAACTTAAACCTTGATTGCCCTAAAGTGCTTCATGAAAATGCCAAAGCCTAAATTGGCATTTCTAATTCCCTTGATTAATGCATGCCAATTGAAAATAAGCATTCCTCAAATGTTGGCATATTTCATTTTTCCACAAGAGTAGCACCTTTAAATTAAGGCCCGGATCGCCTTAAATTTCCTAAGAACATACCAAAATCCCAACTTGGTAGTTCTTATGAATTTCCCAATATGTGCCATTTAAGATTAACATCAATTCTTCCACCATTAGGCACATTTTACTCTTTCAAGGAGTAAATAATAATTCCATTTCATTTTCAAAGGTTAACAAAACCTTGAAAATGCTCCTTGAGTGTCAATTTCCTCAAAGTTGGGTTAACTACCCTTCTAATCAGAGTTGACACTCTCTAACCCATTTATGGGGTAGAGAAAATGCTCCTAGGAACCCAACACCTATTGGTGCTCCTTGGATGCTCTAGGCACTCACTAGGGATAACTTCCCTAGATACCTTCCTAGTGACCTTGTTTGACTTCTTAGAAGTCTTGGTCACTTTTTCTAGGTCAACTCTAGGGATAGCCTCCCTTGTGACTTTGTTAGTGACTTTCTTAGACTTCTTAGAAGTCTTAGTCACTTTGGTTGCAAAGATACTTCTAGGGATATCTTCCCTTGTATCTTTGACTTGACCTCTAGACTTAGGGTTTGTTCCATAGCTATATGGAACCCTATGATAACTAGGCACATCCCTTTTTGCTTTGGGTTTGTATCTCAAACCTCTATGGCCATTGGATGACTTTTGTGCTCCTAGATCTAGGCTATGCTCATTTTGCCCTTTTAGGATATTTTCCATTCGTTTTAGGGTCTTTTCTAATTTGTCAAGTCTTGACCTCAAGACTTGATTTTCCATCACTAAGTCCTTAGTTTTTGTTTCTCCATTTGATCTATGAGCATTTTTGTTTCTAGGCTTGTAACTAGAATCCTTAGAGTTCTTGCCTAGACTTTTACCCACATTCCTAGCCCTAGGTGTAGTGGTTTTAGCATGAAAAGCTATATATTTTTCCTTAACGCTATCATGCTTCCAATTTTCATGGTAAATAGCATTAAAATGATATAAGTTAGAACTATCATGTTTTTTACCATAATTTAAAGGGGTAGGCTCAATAAAAGTTACCTTTCTTTTTACCTTGGAGGCTCCCCCTTGAATTGAGCTTCCTTCATGAGCCTTGACCATCTTCTTCCCCTTGAGGCATTGACTTCGATAATGCCCTTTTTGTTGACACAAGAAGCACACAATGTGCTCTTTGCTCTTCTTTGTCCCGGGGGTGGTCTCCTTGGGCTTCACCTTGCCCTTTTGTGCCACTTGGACCTTCTTCTTGGCCAATTTAGGGCACTTGCTCTTGTAGTGCCCATGTTCCCTACACTCAAAGCATATAATATGATTTTTATTATTAATTGAAATATTTATACCTTTGCTTGTAGGGGTGGCATCTTTTCCTTTGGATCCGGAGGTAGAAGCTTCCTCTTGATCGGACCTTGATTCTCCTCCATTTGATTTTTCTTGAATTGTGGAGGTAGAATCTTCTTCCTCCTCTTCGTCTCTTGACCCGGATGTAGAAGCTTCTCCTTCTTCTTGATCCGGCGTCACCAAGGATTGCTCCCCCTCAATCCTAGAAGTGGAGGCTTCATCATCTTGAATATGAAACAAGGAGTATGCTCCCTCCTTGTTCCCTTCGTTGCATTCCCTTGAGGATGAAGCTTCTTGGATTTCCTCTTCTTCGGAGGTTGAGCATCTCTCAACCTCGGAGTCCTCCTTTTGGTCTTGCTCCAAAGAGTCACCCTCTCTGGATACTTCTTGCTCTTGTACAGTGGAGGGGATCTCTTCATGAAGCTTGGCCAATTTGCTCCATAATTCCTTTGCATCTTCAAATTCTCCAATTTTACAAAGGATGGTGCTTGGCAATAAATTGACCAAAAGCTTGGTCACTTTGTCATTGGCCTCGCACCTTTGGACTTGCTCTTGGCTCCACTTGCTCCTCTTGAGAACTTTGCCCTTTGAATTTCTTCGAGCCTTGAAGCCTTCCATTAGAGCAAACCATTGCTCTATCTCCATCATAAGAAAATTTTCGATTCTTGATTTCCAAGAATCGAAGCTTGTGGATGTGTACGGTGGAGCCACCCTTGTGTCAAATCCAAGTCCATCTTGGAATTGCATCTTGAAGTTGAGCTTGATAAGGTCTTGAACTTGAAGAATTTGCTCCAACTTCTTCACCCTCTAGCTTTTCTTGTTATGCTTGACCCTTCCGGCGATGATTCCGGTGAAGAGCGGCCTCGCTCTGATACCACTTGTTAGGACCGAAAAGTAGCTAGAGGGGGGGGGGGGGTGAATAGCTTCGCGTGTGCTCGTCGTGCTTCGTTGCTTGTTTCTTCAAAGTGATGCGCAGCGGAATACAAAGAAACAAACTACAACAATGCTAACAATAGGATTTTACTTGGTATCCACCTCACAAGAGGTGACTAGTCCAAGGATCCACGCACACACACACACCTCCACTAATAAACACTCCTTTTCGGTAACTACCGAAGGCGGAGAAGCCCTACAAGACTCTCAATACAAGTAGAAGAAAGGGTAGTAAAGAATAAGCAAAAGCTTACAAGAGATGCAGTAAAAACCCTAGCTTCTTCTTCTTCTTGTTGCAACTCGCCTCTTGACTTGGATGAACCTCCAAGAACCTTCAAGAACTGGCGGTGAGGAGCTTAGAGAGTGCTGGGGAGGAGCTGTGATGAATCTGGAATGAATCGGTGAAGTTCTGCCGAAGGAATCGTGCGCCTGCGGCCTTTATCGACGCCAACGATCGGATCCCGATCGATTCGAATGTTCCCAATCGATCGGGGAGACTTTGGATCGATCCACGAATCGATCCAGAGCGCCTCTGTGCTCTGGGAAAAATGCCTGGATCGATCCATGGATCGATCCAGCGCTTAAGCGGCCGCGTCCCAATCGATCCAGCGATCGATTGGGATCTGGATCGATCCACGGATCGATCCGGAGGCTCTCTCGCTTAGGAAGGCGGATCGATCCAGCGATCGATCCATCTCCGGATCGATCCATCGATCGATCCAAAGACTTGGTTTTGCCCAAAACCAAGTCCCAAGCCTCTCAAACCAACATCCGTCAACCTTGACCTGTTGGTACATCATGCCTAGCATCCGGTCACTCTTTGACCTGCTAGGACTTCCCACCAAGTGTCCGGTCAATCTCTTTGCCCCACTTGGACTTTTCTATTCATGCCAAGTATCCGGTCACCCTTGACCTACTTGGACTTCCATCGATGTCCGGTCAATCTTTGACCTCTCAGATTTCCTCGTGCCAAGTATCCACCAATCCTTCGACCTACTTGGACTTCCCAACACCGGATGTCCGATCATCCTTGATCCATCCGGATTTCCTTGCACGGCTTCACTCACCAGGACTTTCACCTAGCTTCACTCACTAGGGTTTTCCATCTGCCTAGCTTCACTCACTAGGGCTTTCACCTGGCTTCACTCACCAGGACTTTCACCTAGCTTCACTCACTAGGGTTTTCAATCTGCCTAGCTTCACTTACTAGGACTTTTCTTCTGCCTGGCTTCACTCACCAGGACTTCCATTCTACCTAACATCCCAGTTAGGACTTCCCAGTCAAGTATCTGGTCAACCTTGACTACTTGACTCTTCTTCAATCAATTTCTTATTGTCAAACATCTAAACTCAAACCAAGACTCAGCTTGGTCAACCAGGTGAACCTTGACCTGAGGGATGTTGCACCAACAACTAAAACATGCAACGATGCAAACATGTTTTTAAAGAATGCTATTTAAAAACATGCACTGAATTTTGTTAAAGCATGGCATACTGAAGTTACATGGCATAAATACTGAACATGGCATGCATAATAAAATCTAAGCATGGAGCTATCTCATGGTATCAACTAGGAGAACTAAACTGAAACTGAAACTAAAACTGAGCTAAAACTATATTCACATAACTAGATTACGAGTTTGAAAGCTATTATCATAATAAGTGAAAATAGTAATCATGCTGCTGTTTGGGCCCGGCAATTGTACTTGCTGTGCGCGCATCCTTAACTAGACTCGGGGTTGCAAATCCTGAATTTAGTAAGGTTTACTAGGTTATCTGAACCTAGGGACGACTGTGGGAGCCCAACCCAATAGATATCTAATCCTGTACAGTGCCACTAAAAATAAAATACTGAATATAGCTACTAATTATTTATTTTGCTGTTTCTAGGTTATCTGAACCTAGAGCTAGGTTATCTAAACCTAGAGGCGACTGTGGGAGCCCACCCATTGGACCGTAGTCCCATGTAAGCTGAAACTAGACTAATATACTGATTTAAATGCTACTAATGCATTTAATTGAGTTGTTAAAAATATCTGAGGTAATATTTAGCTACACTAATCATTTTGTCGAACACTTGGTGTGCTCCAACTCTCCCCTCTAATAGGGAGACCACCTCTAGGCACCCGACAACGTCTAGAGCCTCCAACTGAAGGAGAACAACGTGTCTGGCCCATCTAGAGGTGCTCAACTAGATCCCTAATCTGCGAGGAGGGTTTTAAACACACCCTAGGTGCCGAAAAATCTGCATATAGCTAAACTAAAGGCATGCAATCAAACGAAAGTTACTTATACTGCAGGTGAGGGGTTTCTTACCTCCTGTTCGTAATTTCTTACGATTATAATCGCTAGGTTTCACGGAGGAGAGATCTCTTCAACGATCTTCTCGCGTCTATGCGTTCCTCTCGCGGAGGGGAGCGTCCTCGTGCCTTTGATGTTGCCGGGAGGTGCTCCTAGGGCCCTTGGCTTGGTGCGCCGTGAGAAGGAGGAGGAAAGGAGAGGGGCGGCGTGAGGCTAGGGTAAGGAGAAGAAGTTCACGGTGGAAACCAAAAATATCACCCTCACTTAATTCTTTTCTATTTATATTAAGTGATAATTCCGGCCTAACTCCAATATAAATATAACTGTTTCCCTTTCCTTTCAGCATGGCCCTGCTGGGCTCAACTGGTTACTAGAGTTATCCGTAAACCATAGGTCTCGGGTTCAATTCCCTCTTGGGCCGTTTTCGGTTTCTATTTGTTTTTGCTACTTCCGCTACTCTAAAAATTCTGTAAAAATATCCTAAAATTCCAGAAAAATCATAGAATATTTCTAAAATAGTTTTGAGAATTTTCGGGCGTTACAATCCCCCATACCTTATAAAAAGTTCATCCTCGAACTTAGAATAATTCTGGGTACTTCTGTCTCATGCTGGCTTCTGTCTCCCAAGTTGCCTCTTTTGCTGTGTGATTTCGCCAAATAACTTTGACTAATGGTACTTCCTTGTTCCGCAATTTCTTAACTGCTCGGTCTATTATCAGAATAGGCCGACTGTCATAGCTGAGGTCTTCGCGGATCTGTACCGACTGGGGCTCAATCACCTGAGTGGCATTTGGGGTATGCTTCTTCAGCATAGAGACATGAAATACATTGTGGACTGCTGACATTTCCTGGGGTAGCTCTAGCTCATATGCTACCTTGCCCACTCTTCTGCTGATAAGGTATGATCCCACATATCGGGGACTTAGCTTGCCCTTCTTCCCAAAACGCATTACTCCCTTCATGGGAGCTACTCTAAGGAACACTGAATCCCCAACTGAGAACTCTAAAGGTCTGCGCCGTGTATTAGCATAGCTTTTCTGGCGGCTCTGAGCTGTCTCTATCCTCTGGCGGATCTGCTGTATAGCTGCTGTAGTATCTGCCACTAGATCTGTCTGAAGTTCTAGCTCTTTCTGTTCACCACTCTCATACCAGCAGATTGGAGATCTACACCTCCGCCCATAGAGAGCCTCATAAGGTGCCATACCGATAGTAGCCTGATAGCTGTTGTTGTATGCAAATTCTGCTAGACTCAGATATTTGCACCAACTTCCTTTGAAATCTAGGGCACATGCTCGGAGCATATCTTCGAGTACCTGATTCACTCGCTCTGTTTGACCATCTGTCTGAGGATGGAAAGCTGTGCTGAACTTTAACTTCGTGCCCATTGCTGACTGTACACACTCCCAGTCTCTGTCTGAAATAATGGTTCGTGGGACTCCATGTAATCTAACGATCTCCTTGAGATACAACTGAGCTAGCTGTTCCATGGAGTAGGATATCCTGATAGCTAAGAAGTGAGCTGATTTAGTTAACCTGTCAACTACTACCCAGATGGTGTCAAAACCGTTCGTAGTTCGGGGTAGTCCCACTATGAAATCCATAGAAATGTCTTCCCACTTCCATTCTGGTATCTGTATGGGCTGCAAAACTCCCCTGGTCTCTGATGTTCTGCCTTAACCCTCTGACAGGTTAGACAGGTGCTGACATATCGAGCGATGTCTCTCTTCATCCAAGGCCACCAAAAACATTTCTTCATGTCCTGGTACATTTTGGTGGAGCTAGGATGCATCGCATAGGGAGTCTTATGAGCCTCATCTGAAATCTTCCTTCTGAGTTCCTCCTGATCTGGAACACATAATCTGTCGCCAAAATACAACACCCCGCTATCTGATATTCTGAACTCTCCACCTTCTGATTCTGCTAATCCTTGCTTGATTTTCTGAATTTCAGGATCCTGTTCCTGAGCTGTCTGGATGTCACCAAGCAAGGTCGACTCTAAGGTCATAGTAGAGAGCTGTCCGACTATGAGTTCAAGACCGAAATCTGTGATCTCTTTCTGTAGGGGTGGTGACATGGCTGCTAGAGATAATAAGGTAGCACTGGACTTTCTGCTAAGTGCATCTGCTACCCTATTGGCTTTCCCTGGGTGGTAGAGGATGTCTATATCGTAGTTCTTGACCAGCTCTAGCCATCTACGCTGTCGCATATTCAGATCCTTCTGAGTGAAGAAGTACTTCAGACTCTGATGATCTGTATACACTCTGCACTGAGCTCCATACAAGTAATGTCTCCAAATCTTGAGAGCTAACACCACTGCTGCAAGCTCAAGGTCATGAGTAGGATAGTTCTTCTCATAATCCTTAAGTTGTCTAGAGGCATAGGCGATCACCTTGCCATCTTGCATCAGCACTTCTCATAGTCCCAACTTCGAGGCATCACTATATATGTCAAAGCTATCTGCGTTCTCTGGTAGAGTCAGAATAGGTACACTGGTCAATCTCCTTTTCAGCTCGCTGAAACTGTCCACTGAAATTTTCTGTTCTTTCTGGTAAGAGCTGTCAGTGGGGAGGCTATCCTGGAGAAATCCTCTACGAATTTCCTGTAGTAACATGCTAATCCCAGAAAGCTTCTGATCTCACTGGCGTTCTTGGGTCTTTTCCAGTTACTCACAGCTTCTATCTTACTGAGGTTTACCATGATATCATCCTTTGAGATGATATGACCCAGGAAGGATACCTGATCTAACCAAAATTCACATTTTGTGAACTTGACATATAACTGGTTCTGCTGAAGGGTCTGCAATACTGTTCTCAGGTGCTCTGCGTGTTCTTCCTGAGTTCCTGAATAGATAAGAATATCATCGATGAACACGATGACAAACTTATCTAAATATTCTCTGAATACTCTGTTCATGAGGTCCATGAAAGTAGCTGGAGCATTGGTCACACCAAAGGGCATGACTACGAACTCGTAATGTCCGTATCTAGTCCTGAATGCTGTCTTAGGTATATCCCCTTCTTTGACCTTCACCTGATGATAACCTGATCTGAGGTCTATTTTAGAGAACACTGCTGCTCCCTTTAGCTGATCAAACAGGTCATCTATTCTGGGGAGAGGATACCTGTTCTTGATTGTGACTTGGTTCAGCGCTCGGTAGTCTATACACAGGCGCATGCTCCCATCCTTCTTCTTCACGAACAATACAGGCGCTCCCCATGGTGAGTGACTAGGACGTATAAAGCCCTTGTCAAGCAGCTCATGTAGTTGTTCATGAAGTTCCTTCAGTTCTGCTGGAGCCATGCGGTAAGGCGCTTTGGAGATAGGATTTGTACCGGGAATAAGCTCTATCTCAAATTCGATCTCCCTGTCTGGTGCTAAGCCTGGTAACTCTTCAGGGAAAACAGCTGGATAGTCACATACGACTCGGACCTCTGCTAGCTGTTGGTCCTTGTCTTGACTGGTATTGACTACATGTGCCAAAAATCCCGTACATCTTGAATCCATTAACCTCTGTGCCTTCATAGCTGAGAGAAACTTCTTGGCCTTTCTCTTGGGTTCTCCGATGAACTCGAACTGTGCTTCTGCTTCGGGTTGGAATGTGACTTTCTGTTTACGGCACTCGATGGAGGCACCGTATTTGATCAAGAAGTCCATCCGGAAGATGACATCGTAGTCAGTCATATTTATCACTATCAGATCGCAAAAGAGCTCTCTGTTTGCTATAATGACTGGCACTGCTCTGAGCCAGTGCGTGGATGCCATAATTTCTCCTGAAGGTAAGGTCGTCAGAAACTGACTACTGAGTACCTCTGGAGGTCTCGCTAATTTCTTTGTAAATGCCCTGGATATATAAGAATAGGTTGCCCCAGTATCGAATAAGACAGTTGTACTTTGCTGTAAAATACTAATCTAACCTGTAACAACTGTCGAGGCATTTGCTATGTCCTCTCTAGTGAGTGAGTAGATCCTCGCATTGGTCGTAGCTGGAGGGGATTCTAATCTGCCCTGGCTGATGTATGGACCATCTAAGGCGGCCTACATCTGATGTAACTGAGCTGGCTGGCCTCCGTACTGAATCGGCTGTGGCTGAGGAAGACTGGTCTTGTTTGGACACTGCTTGGCCATATGCCCTTCCTGTCCGCATTCAAAGCATCCTCGTGTGCCCTTACGACAAACTCTAGGATGGAATTTCCCACAAGTAGCACACTTTGGATAACTGGGCTGCTTGCTGGCTGGCCCTCCTTTTGGGTAACTCCCTGGTTTGTGCTTGTTGCTGGAGTTCCCTTTCCAGTTAGAGCCATGGGAGCTGTGGCCCTGCTGTTTCTGAGTGCCTGAGCCTCCTTGACCTTTAGCTTCTGAGAGGACTTGCTTCTGCTGCTTGATGCTATTCTGGTAATGCTCAGTGATTAGAGCAATGCTCACTAATTCTTCTGTGGTTTGTGGCCTATGAACGCCACCAGCCACGTTCATTGCTATTTCCGGCCTCAGCATCTTGAGCATCAACCAGATTCATTCCCTTTCTGTGCTGACTAATTCAGGGCATAGACGAGCCAACCTGTTGATTTCTTCACGGCTTCCTCAACTGATATGTTGCCCTGACGAAACTCAGTGAACTCGTCGTAGTGACGGTTGGTGACCCGCACGTGAAAGAACTCCTCAAAGAATTCCTTCTCGAAGTCAGCCCATGTCATCTGGTTCACTGGGCGCTTCGCTCTGATTCTCTCCCACCACATACGTGCATCTCCTGTCAGACAGAAGGAGGCGCACTTCACCTTCTCATGTTCTGGCCAGTCCAAAAGCTCCATCGTACTTTCCAGTGTTTTGAACCATGCCTGAGCATCCCATGGTTCATTGCTGCCTGAGAAATTCTCTGGCTTGACTCTCTGCCACTGGATCAGATAGGCTTCTCTCTGCGTTCCTGCTGCTGGGGCTACTGGTGCCGTAGGCTGGACTGGTGGAACCTCTAAGACTACTGGCGTCGCTACGTTCGGTTCCGGGGTGACTGTGGGAGTATTCTGCTGATTAGCCTTTAAGGTGGCTATCTCCTGTTGCTGTTCAGCTAGCTGCTGCTGGGGGAGGCACTGAACTGCCTGCCTCATGCTGGGGCTCAGTAGCTGGTGCCCTTCTAGCTGGGCGTCCTCGTGCCATTTCTAAAGACATAGAGGATAGGACATGCATAACTAATACAATCATAATTGTATAACTATTGCTATCATGTTATATACTATCACATACTAACATACATCAGTTATCTATAAACATGAGTTATAACAAGAAAGCAAGAAACATAAATAAAGTAGAGGTATTCTTACTTGGAAGCTGCAGGTACAATGCTGATGTGTGTGTAGGAAGTATGGAAACTGCTCTGATACCACTCTGTAACGACCCGCCTTCTACTGACTAGGCTGTAAGGTTGATCTCTACATTATGCTGTGTTAAATTACTATTGCGGAAAATCTGGATTGATTAAAATTTTACTAAACTGATTACTGTAAAATTTTAACTTAATATTCTAGGTGTACCTAGGAGTTGTACACATGCTAGGGAAGATAATCTATGCCTCTCGGATGTCCTGCTAGTTGTAATAAGGCATTTCAATCGATCTATGAATCGATTGGGCTGTCGGATCGATCCAGTGATCGATCCAACTTGATACTGGCACGGAGAAAAGCACTGGATCGGTCGGCTGACCGATCCAGTGGCTATATGGCTTCTGTACGCGGCTGGATCAGTCTACCGACCGATCCAGGAGTACACTGATCGGTCAGTAGACCGATCCAGTGGCTCACTGATCGGTCTGCCGACCGATCATAAACTCTCTGTTCGCGACTGGATCGGTCGGCTGACCGATCCAGTGGCACAACCCACTTCTGATCGATCCGTAGATCGATCTGGGTTTCTGATTTTGCACTGAAACTCTGATTTCAGCACTAGTTCATGCCAAAAACCTCACACAACAATTATACAATGCATGGAAAATATTCTAATATCCACTAACTAGCATTCTAACATGACATAGTGCAAGATTTATTAATTCATAGCATTTAAACCACTAGAAATGCATAAAAGTGTCTTAAGAAAGAAACTAAGTTCTTAATTTGCTAAACTTCTTAAGGATCTTCATTCCAGGTTCCTGCCACACACACCATCTCTGCATTGACCTCCAGCTTCCTCTGCTAGTCCATCTTCCCTTTACCTTTATCTGCAGTATAAGGGAAAAATAGTATCTGTAAGCTTAAAGCTTAGTAAGAAACCAACTACCTCACTAAAACATGCAACGATGCAAACATGTTTTTAAAGAATGCTATTTAAAAACATGCACTGAATTTTGTTAAAGCATGGCATACTGAAGTTACATGGCATAAATACTGAACATGGCATGCATAATAAAATCTAAGCATGGAGCTATCTCATGGTATCAACTAGGAGAACTAAACTGAAACTGAAACTGAAACTGAGCTAAAACTATATTCACATAACTAGATTACGAGTTTGAAAGCTATTATCATAATAAGTGAAAATAGTAATCATGCTGCTGTTTGGGCCCGGCAACTGTACTTGCTGTGCGCGCATCCTTAACTAGACCCGGGGTTGCAAATCCTGAATTTAGTAAGGTTTACTAGGTTATCTGAACCTAGGGACGACTGTGGGAGCCCAACCCAATGGATATCTAATCCTGTACAGTGCCACTAAAAATAAAATACTGAATATAGCTACTAATTATTTATTTTGCTGTTTCTAGGTTATCTGAACCTAGAGCTAGGTTATCTAAACCTAGAGGCGACTGTGGGAGCCCACCCATTGGACCGTAGTCCCATGTAAGCTGAAACTAGACTAATATACTGATTTAAATGCTACTAATGCATTTAACTGAGCTGTTAAAAATATCTGAGGTAATATTTAGCTACACTAATCATTTTGTCGAACACTTGGTGTGCTCCAACTCTCCCCTCTAATAGGGAGACCACCTCTAGGCACCCGACAACGTCTAGAGCCTCCAACTGAAGGAGAACAACGTGTCTGGCCCATCTAGAGGTGCTCAACTAGATCCCTAATCTGCGAGGAGGGTTTAAACACACCCTAGGTGCCGAAAAATCTGCATATAGCTAAACTAAAGGCATGCAATCAAACGAAAGCTACTTATACTGCAGGTGAGGGGTTTCTTACCTCCTGTTCGTAATTTCTTACGATTATAATCGCTAGGTTTCACGGAGGAGAGATCTCTTCAACGATCTTCTCGCGTCTATGCGTTCCTCTCGCGGAGGTGAGCTTCCTCGTGCCTTTGATGTTGCCGGGAGGTGCTCCTAGGGCCCTTGGCTTGGTGCGCCGAGAGAAGGAGGAGGAAAGGAGAGGGGCGGCGTGAGGCTAGGGTAAGGAGAAGAAGTTCACGGTGGAAACCAAAAATATCACCCTCACTTAATTCTTTTCTATTTATATTAAGTGATAATTCCGGCCTAACTCCAATATAAATATAACCGTTTCCCTTTCCTTTCAGCACGACCCTGCTGGGTTCAACTGGTTACTAGAATTATCCGTAAACCATAGGTCTCGGGTTCAATTCCTGCTTGGGCCGTTTTCGGTTTCTATTTATTTTTGCTACTTCCGCTACTCTAAAAATTCTGTAAAAATATCCTAAAATTCCAGAAAAATCATAGAATATTTCTAAAATAGTTTTGAGAATTTTCGGGCGTTACACCATGACCCTTTTGATGCCTACAAAATAAGAATCAAATATTAGCACCAAATACCATGATAATAAGCTAATTTGCAATTAAGTCCAAAATCAAATGCAATTATGAAATATGATGTAAATGTGAGATTAAGCTATGAATGAACCATCAAAAATATGCATTATGAATCAAAATAATGTAGCAAACTCATGGTTATCAGCATCCTACAAAAATTCCATTCTCTACTTTAGATGTGAATTTTCCTAAGTGTTCTCTTGAATTTTAAAATTAAGGCTGGGCATCCAAATACTTTAAAGTATTTTATATTGGGTTGTTTATTATTATAGAGTTCAAAACAGGTTTTATTTAATGTTGTTCTATTTTATACGTAGCAAGTTGTACTAACAGCTTCTGCCCAAAAGTACTTAGATAGGTTGTATTCATTCAACATTGTTTTAGATGCTTCAAGCAGAGTTCTATTTTTTCATTCTACAATTCCATTTTGTTGGGGAGTTTTAGGACACGAGAATTCGTGATAATAGCCATTTTCGAGATAAAATTTATTAAAGTTATGAATTTTGAATTCTCCCCCATTATCACTTCTAATTCTTTTGATTTTAAGGTCTTTTTCATTTTCAACTTATTTACAAAAGTTTGTAAATATTTCAAAAGTTTCATCTTTATTTTTTAAGAATTTGACCCAAGTAAACCTAGAATAGTCACTATTATTACTAGATAATATAAAATTTCATTTATTGATTTGACTCCATGGGAGTCAAATAGATCTAGGTGTAGAAGTTCTAATACTTGTTGACAAGCATTACATATGGTTGAGTCTAAGTTGGGTAATTTTGGTAAGCCTCTAACTAATCCATTTAATTTGCTTATATTTCTAAAATTTGTGTGTGACATTCTTCTATGTCATAACCAAGTTTCTTCTTTTTGTGTTAAGTAACACGTAATTGAAGAGGTGGTTAAGTTGATTGCATAGATGTTGTCCTTCCTGAATCCTTTTAGACTTATTGTGGGGTTTTCTAGGTGCTTGGTTGTGCATTCTGAGGATAAAAACCTAACCTTATATCCAGTGTCACACAATTGACTTATGCTAAGGAGATTATATTTAAAACTTTCCACCAGTAGTACATTTGTAACAATAAAGTCAGTTTTTAGCTCAATATTACCTATACCAATTACCTTGAGTTTGTCATTGTTTCCAAAGGCAACTGATCCTAGACTTTTGTAAGTAAGTTGGGTGAGCTTGGTGTGATCTCCAGTTATATGTTTGGAACAACCACTGTCCAAAATCTACCTGGTTTCCTACAATAGGTAGGAATTAAAGCTAGTCTAATTTTATTCTTTTAAGATCATTTTCAAGGTTGGTCATTTTATGTAAGAATTTAAGTTAATTTTCAAGCGAACAGAGTTTAGGTTTAATAAATTTTTAAGTTCAAAACAATAAATTTAATTTTAAAAAAATTTAAATTAACATAAATTTTTAAGTTTAAAATATTAAGTTTATTTTAAACTAAAATTTTAAGTTAAAAAAAAATTAAGTTTAATTTTAAAATAAATTTAAAAATAAATTTTAAAATATATTTTAAAATAAATTTAAGTTTAGTTTTAAAATAAATTTTTAAGTTAAAAAAATTAATTCTAATTTTTAAATAAATTTCTAAGTTAAAAAAATTTAAGTTTATTTTAAAATAAATTTTTAAGTTAAAAAAATTAAGTTTAATTTTAAAATAAATTTTTAAGTTAAAAAAATTTAAGTTAAATTTTTATATAAATTTTTTAAAAAAATTAAGTTTAGTTTTAAAATAAATTTTTAAGTTAATAAAATTAGGTTTAATTTTTAAATAATTTTTTAAAAAATTTAAGTTTAGTTCTAAAATTAATTTTTAAGTTAAAAAAATTAAGTTTAATTTTTAAATAAATTTTTTAAAAAATTTAAGTTTAGTTTTAAAATAAATTTTTAAGTTAAAAGAATTTAAGTTTAGTTTTAAAATAAATTTTAAAGTTAAAAAAATTAAATTAAATTAAATTAAATTTAATATTTTAATTTAATTTATTTTAATATAATATTTTAATTTAAATTTAAATTAATTTAATATTTTAATTTAATTTAAATTAATTTAATATTTTAATTTTAAAATTAAGTCCTTAGTCATCTCACCCGATCTACGTTTTCAATCAGGGAATCCTATAATTTTGTGAGATGAATTAGATTCAATTTTAGGGTTGATTTAACTTTGTGTTAGATTCATGTTTAGCTTTGGATTCAACAGATAGACATTCTCTGGATAAACTTCTGGGCTATAGTGAGTCACTTGGACATCATTAGAGTAACCATGTCTTCGAGGTTTTCCAAATAGTCCTATCCACTCGACTTAGTACAAAACCTTGATCTAACTAGTTAGGATTCATAAAAGGTAGCTTTGGTCAGTTCCACTTAGCCAAATGCACCAGGTCGAAGCCATATCTTCCTAGACATGCATAGACTAAGCTTCCCTGATGTACTATCATCCAAAACTTCACCAGTACCAATTTTTAAGTTAGACTTGAACCCCTTTCTAATTAGTCCTAAGTACCCTGTCGGGTAGATTAGTTTGGATTACCCTTTCGGGTAGGTTAGTTTTGGAGGTGCCAGCTATTCTGGAGCCTCCCCCTGAATTATTGGCCTTTAATTTTTCGTTCTAGGTTTATGTCTATTTATTTTATAGTTATAATTTACTTGATGATAGTCTGAGTTTTGGTGAGTTTTAAAATATTCAGATTTTGAATTTTTTTGTCTAGGTTTGTATTCTGGTTTTTTATTTGATTTATTTGACTTTACGTAATATATTTTATCTTTGGGTATGTAGTATTGGTTAAGTCCTACTTGCGTGGTTAAACACGCTTTCGGAACCCAAACTTTACTTGTTGGTTTGTGTTGGGTTATTAATGATTTAAATGTTTTATTTGAGCTTGACTTATAGCCAAGTCCGATTTTGTTGTAAATTGCTTTTTGGTTATTTAAGATTAGATCTAAGTTCTTAGATCTTGTTGTAAATTTTTCTAGCATATCTTTTAATTTGTTAATTTCTAATTTTAGTGTCAAATTTTCCTCCTCAAGTGTTAGATCTTGAGTTGGATTATTATTTGTGATTTGTTCCTTGAGGTTTTGATTCTCCTTAAGGAGCAATTTGTTTTTATTTTCTGATTTAACTAATTTACTATTTAGACAAGAAATAATTTTAAAGAACTTTCTATTTAACTTTAGGTATACCTCTTCGGGACCTTCGGAAACGAGTACAGACTCGTGGCTCGATTTGGGTTCGGACCCGTCTTCCGATTCGTCCTCCGACTCTGCTTCGCGGGCCATCAACATGAGGTAACTCTAGTTCTTCTGATCTTCGTCCTCTGATTCTTCCGAAGTTGAGTCGTCCCACGTTGCTTTGAGGGCCTTCTTTTTGGTAGGCTTCATTTTGTCGTTCTTCAATCTCGGACACTCGTTCTTGTAGTGCCCCTTCTTGTTGCATCCGAAGCACGTCACGTTCCTCGGTTCGGTTGGAGAACTGATCTTTTGTAGATCCTTCTTGCTGAAGCTCTTCTTCCGCCTAGTGAACATTTTCCTTACCTGGTTCACCAGGTACTCTTCGTCTTCAGAGTCCTGATCAGAATCTTCTTTAGGTTCAGGCTTGTTCTTCTTTTCTTTGGAGGATCCTGCAAGCAAAGCAATTCCTTTCTCGGCCCTGGCGTTAGTTTACTCGTGTAATTCTAATTCGCAAAATAGTTCATCTAATTTTAATTTCGATAAATTTTTAGAAATTTTGTAGGCATCCACGATAGATGCCCACAAAGAATTACGCGGAAAAGCGTTTAACGCATACCTTATTAGATCCCTGTTTTTCATCTGGTGGCCTATCGCGTGGAGCCTGTTGAGGATGTCCTTGATCTTCGCGTGGAGTTGACTTGTCGTTTCTCCTTCTTGCATTTTTATGTTAAATATTTTATTTAATAACATATCACGTTTTGTTACCTTAGCATCACTGGTTCCTTCGTGTAGCTCGATCAATTTGTCCCATAGTTCTTTCGCGTTCTGATGCGGTCCTACTCGGTTCAGTTCTTCCCTTGTTAGTCCGCATTGTAGCGTGTTGATTGCCTTGTTCTCCGTCGATGCTTTCTTCTTTATGTCCAAAGTCCATTGTTCTAGATCAAGTAGATTTCCGGAGTTGTCAACTGGTGGTTTGTAGGCTTTTGTGATGCTAAGCCATTGGTCGAAGTCTGTCTTAAGGTAGACTTCCATCCTTTTCTTCCAGTACGGAAAATCATCCCCGTTGAATAGGGGAGGATGTACCGTATTGAAACCTTCGATCTGAGACATGATGACCCTGCACACAATAACGCAACGACAAACAAAATCCCAAGACTTGGTCTTGGATTAGTAGTGCGGGAAGAATTAAGAATAAAAAGGAACTAAATTGGTGTTGCACCAATTTAGATTTAATTGCAACGAAATTTTTTTTCAAAAAGGTAATAATACCAATTTGGAATGATGCTAAAAATTGAAAGCCGAAAACGAATAGAAGGAAAGTTTCACCCCCTTATGTGATTGGTGGTTGCACCAAATCAAAGCGGTACATGCTCTGATACCACTTGTTGGATCGTGAAAGTCGATAGAGGGGGAGGGGGGGGGGGGGGGTGAATATCGATTTAAAACTTTTCAGAAAAAGTACGCAGCGAAAAGTATGAAAATGAAACAATGCTAACACGAGAACCTTTTATTTGGTTCGGAGCCTTTGGCGACTCCTACTCCTAGGCCCGCACACAAGGGTACTTTCGATGGGCAATCCACTAGCAATTCGAATATTGATTACAAATTAAAGTACAAGAATGCTAATAAAAAAACCAATAATAATACCGACAAAAAGGAAAAAGAGAACAACGCATAGTCGGAGTAGCTTCGCAGCGTCGCAGGAGCACAAGAGAGCAGTCTGTCAGTTGTTGTTGGAGCTTCAACCTTGACCCTCCTTATATAGGAGATTCGAGGCGCCTGAAACCTTCAGGGCGCCTTGACCATGATGTAGCCGATCCAACCAGTGAACTCCATGTGGCACAGCGACGTTGGGGATAAGTTTTCACCTCCGGGTGCCCGGGTACCTCCCGGGTGCCCGGACCTTGATTTCCAGCAGCTTTCTTCCTGCAAGAAAACGTTAGTCTGAGGCACACTTATATCTCCTGCAAAAAAGATTATTAGCACAATTATAATAAATAGAAATAGTGTTAATTACATTCCGTCTCTCCGAGACCGGAATCTAGTCAAGATCTCGACTTAGAGTTCCAAAATGGTTCTAAGTCGGATCGACGCCTAAGTTCCCTTCCCGGGAACGCGTCATCACAGTCACTCCCCTCCAGTGACTTACCTTTACTTACTTGCCAAACCTCAGGTCAGCCCTTCGACCCATCTGGACTTCTTGCCAGCTATCCGGTCAACTCGTTGACCTAGTTGGACTTCGTGCCAAACGTCCAGTCAGCCCATCGACCCATTTGGACTTCGTGCCAGCTATCCGGTCGACCCGTCGACCTAGCTGGGCTTCGTGCCAGACATCAGGTCAGGCCATCGATCTGTCTGGACTTTTCCTGCAACTCGGTCAGAGTGTTAGATCAACAACAAAATTAACTTAACCTATTTTGTCATTCATCAAAACCTGGGTTAGACAGTACTAATCGCACCAACAGATTCACTACAGTTACATTGCACAAGAAGATTTGGAGTTGCTGATAGCAGTCCGAGTGTAAAAGTTAGTGCAATAGTAGCAACAATAAGCAGTAGCTGGAGGTCCTTTGCTATGCGATCCAGCTACATCGATGACGAACCCTCACACCGAACGAGGGACCTGAGTAGAAGGCACAATTGGGTTCCAGTCAGTCCCTCCTCCACCTACGGTGTAACACCCACGAAATTATAAGATAAGTATATGGATAGTATTTTCTTTAGAGCATGAAAGTAAGAGGAATCAAAAAGAAATAATAGAAATAAAAAGAAGGAGAGGTTGAGGTTTGAACCTTGAATCTCCCACAAATGATAGAGTTAAATTAGTGTGAAGTAATCACTAGAATAATGAATAATATTTGGATAGGAAGGAATGAAAAATTTAGTTAAAGGTGAGGAGAAAATAAAAGAAAACTAAGAAAAAGAGCAAGAGAAAACCAAGTGGCTTACCTCCTCTTCCTCTTGGTTAAGAGAAGAAGCAAGCAAAAGGTGAATTGCCTTCCTCTCCTCTCTCCCTTCTCATTTTCGTGGGAATTAAAGAGAAGTTAAAGGGGGGGATGAATGGGGACAAGAATCCTTCCCATGATGAATAAAAAGGATTAGAGGAGAAAAGAGAAAGGGAAATTCTAAATCTTCTTCTTCCTCATCCTCTTTCTCTTCTCCACCGAGAACTAGAGCTCTCCTCCCTCATCTCCAAAAGCCAAGTTTAGGTTTTCTCTCTAAGGGAAAACAAATACTAGCAAGGAGTCTCAAGGTCTACCTCATACAAGAAGAAGAAAAACAAAAAGGGAAACTAGGAAGAGAAACTTCTCCTCCCTCCTCACAAGGGTACCACTTCCTTAAGGATCAACAAGTGAAAACTAGGTAAGTTTCCCCTCACCTGTGGTACAATAGCTCATGTGGTTTTCATGAAGATAGATTTCTTAAAAACCTAGGGTTGCTTCATGGAAATTTCGGCCAAGACAAAAAGAAGGATCTAAGGAATTTTAAGACCTAACTAGATATGCTCATTATATTTCTTGTGACATGTATCTTATGGTAGGAGGTTAACCTAATGTTTCTATGCTAGAATGTTTAGTTAGAACTTAGATTCATGATCCTAGACTCTCGGCCAAGCATGAACAAAAGAACTAGGTAAGCTTAAGACTCAAACTAAACATGCTCCCTTGTTCTTATGATATGTGCTCTATGATAATGGTGTTGTTAACATTTTCTCACTACAAGAAAAATGGTCTATTAGGACATTTTCTTTATGACACTTATTATAAAATGTCATTATAAACCCTTTATAACGATATTTATTAAAATTAATTAATTTTAAAAATATAATATTTGATTAGATATTCTATCTTGACACATTTTATAAATGCCATCATAAATAATAAATATATTAATCTAACTTATACCATGTAGTGTTTAACCTAGATAAGATTAACTTTTCGCAAACGCCCGTGCCCCGTCTCCACAACCACCGCCGCTGGCCTTGACTTTTCCCAAACGTGTGTGCCCCATCTCCACCACCGCTTCTCCTCGATTGTCTCCGCCGCTACACCTCGATCGTCTCTGTCGCTGCGCCTCGATCGTCTTTATTGTGCCCCATCTCTGTCGTTGTTGCGCCCCATCTTTATCCATTCGCCGCCATGGGTATATTTGTTTATCTCTACTGTCCTTAATTATTTTTTGTTCTTTTTTTTTGTTTCATCTTTCATTTGTTTGGTATGACTTTTTGCAGCCAAGATCAAGATCGGCATCAATGGTAGGCTTTCTTTTTTGTTTCACAGGAGTGTCTTTTTAATTACTTACTGTTGATTTTGGTTTCTGTTGGGTTTATCTTTTGTTTTGTTGGCTCGCTATAGGTTTTGGTAGGATTGGGCGATTGGTCGCCAGAGTCGCACTCCAAAGTGAGGATGTGGAACTCGTTGCCGTCAATGATCCATTCATTACCACCGATTACATGGTACTCTTTAGCGTGTCGATCTACCTATGCGGTTACTTTTTTATGCTTTCTTTTGGCTTTACTAGTCTGATTTGTATATTTATTGTGCTTTGTTCATTTATCTTCCATCAAAATATATTATTTAGAAGTGGATGGTCGCTACATATATAGATCCAAACTGCAGATCCTATGGATTAGATTTTTTATGCTTTTAGTTTATACTATGTTTCTTTAGCTGTATCTTAGATCTGGCTTTCTAACTCGGATACATTTGTAGACATACATGTTTAAATATGATACTGTACATGGGCAATGGAAGCATCACGAGATAAAAGTGAAGGATTCCAAGACCCTTCTTTTGGGAGAGAAAGAGGTTACTGTCTTTGGCATCAGGTGTTTAAAATGCTATTGTCTGTTCTAAAAGAAGTAGCTGTTGTCACTGAATTTTTTGTTGGTGTTATTTATTGAGATTGTGGTTGTGTTTAGGAATCCTGAGGAGATTCCTTGGGGTGAGACTGGAGCTGACTTCGTTGTGGAATCTACTGGTGTCTTTACAGACAAGGACAAGGCTGCTGCTCACTTGAAGGTAGTTGATGATACCATATGCCAAGTTGCTTTATGATTCTGGAATCTATAACTGATGAAGACTAATCTGAGTTTGCTTTGGAATGAGTGAGATCAATTTGATTGAATGAGGAAGAGTTTATGCTGTTCATGTTTAAGGTAAGCAATTTCCTGCCAATAATGTTCAATTTTTTTACTAGTATTTCTCAAATACCTTCATTCTACTCCATGTTATCTAGCCTCATTTTTGCACACATACATAATTATATTTAGATTTTCCTAGCATTACACAATTGGTGGGATAACATACCTGCCTACTGACTACCCGTGACAAGAAAATTGTCTAATGCTTTGATCTTTTGATATGAATTGAATGGATGGAATTGTATTGGTTTTTCAAAAATGATTAAGGTGATGTCGAAGAATTGATCGGCCTCTATTTAGCATTTTGAAGCATATATGTTCATGTTTTTTTTAACTAGCCATTTTTTTAACTTTTTATTGGAATTGTGATGGATAAAGGTTGATTTGAGGATGCACTTGGAGGATTAATAGCTTGGCCTTGTCATCTGGTATGATATACAATATTTTAATTGACTACTATTTATTGTATATGCTCGTCATGTTGGTGTCTTTTTAAACTAATATCAATTATATTTGCAGTTGATAGTTAATAGTTAACGAAGAAGACTTCTACTAGATGCATTTGAGTTTTGTGGCATAATAGCAAGATTTTTCATCTTTGCAACTTCGAAAGACATGAGGTTAGATTTTTAGTTTTGTTGATGTGTGCTGTCTTTTTATTTTTCTTTAGTTTCTAGTTTCTCTATCGCTATTATGTGTATATTTGACCTTATTTGTGGCACTTTCTTAGAACTACAATGTTTCAAAAGTTTTCCTTATTTTTATTTTTCTTTTTAATATGAATGGAAGAGTGAGGAAAGGATGTGTGACTTCTACTGCACTAGAGAGATTCTTTGGTTAATAAATTTATAGAAAGTTGTATTTTTATGCTAGGCTTTAACATTCAAGAACAATAGCTAGCAATCCCTTCTAATTTATATTGGTTTCATATTTCTTTCCAATATGTTATGATTTCACAATGTAGAGCTTTCCCAGTTTATCATTTGGTATGATATTCACTAGTTTGAATTAAATTTAATCACTTTATTTTATGCTACTTTATTTTTTTTATTTACACAAATATATGAAATTTTATTGTAGGTGACTAGAATATGTGATAGTTGAAGAATGAAGATGCTCCACAACACTTTCTTGAAGAATGAAGATGTTTGGTTATGTTTTGCTTCACGAGATTTATTTTTTTTTAGTTTTTATAAACTAAATACATTAGATACATTTGTTGGTGTATATATATTTTTTGAGGTGACAAGTTTGTCAACACATTAATGATTACAAAATTAATGATAATTATTGATTAACAATTTGATTTCTAGTTTAAAATTTTTATTTATATTTATGTTAATTTATTATGTGTGAATAGTATATTATGAAGATATTGAAAATAGACGACGTATTTCATAATATATGATATTTTTTGATGTTCTTATAGACCAGTATAGATTGACATTTGTAAATGTCACTATAAATTACATAATGAGGCATTTTAAATTAACCTTATAAACTATCATTAGTGACATTTTTTATTGTCACTACAAATAAAATACAAAACACTTATAGTTGTCATAAGAAATGATTTTAAAGGGCATATAAATTCATCATCATTATTATAATAACAAGGCATGTATGAGTGTCATTACAAACTTTATAGTGACACTTTTTTGTCATTATAACAATTATTCATGATATTAGTGGTGTGATTATTTTTATGCTATAATGACACTAGGAAATGTCATAATGCTTTAGACGACATCACTATAGAGGACATTTTTACTTAATATCACTATATCAAAAGTGTCGGTATAAGTAGTATATGAGGACACTTTCAAATGCCATTAAAAGCATATATTATTGTAGTGTCTCCTACTTGTATGCTGATTTGAAACTTCATTTTCATGCTCATGAACATTCGGCCATGGTAGAACTAAGGGCCTAGGAGAGCTTTAAACCTAAAACTAAGCATGCCATGATTTCCCTAGGATAAGATATGAAGCTAATATGATATGCCCATGATTATATGTTGATTTGAACTCTATTTCATGCTTATGAAGATTCGGCCATGTTAAGATTTGAGGCCTAGGAAAGTTTAAAACAAGTCTAAGATGCTCATGACCTTCTTGATGAAATGATATGAAACTAACTTGATGTTCTTATGCTTGTTTGTTGCATAGAAATTTGGTTACATGCTCTATAACTTTCGGCCACACAAGGTTTTAAGACCTAGGATGCTTAGAACTTAAACTAAGTTTGCTCATGTTGTTCCTTGTAATAAATGCCATGAAATTTGTGTAGGGTTTCCATGCTTTTATGTCACATGAAAACCAGTCTATGTCTTACATGTTTCGGCCACCATTATTTTAAGGGCCTAGGAAACTTAGAACCCAACTTAGATATGCTCATGATGTTTCTTGTAATAAATGCTATGAAATTTGTTTATGGTTTCCATGCTCTTATGCCACTAGAAACCTAGTTTCCATGCTTAACAAGTTTCGGCCACCTTAGATTAAAGGGCTTAGGAAGTTTGGAACTTAAACTAAATGTGCTTATGATGTTCCCCATGATATGTGTTATGATATTGGTTTAAGGTTCAACACTTTCATGCTACTTGTAACCTAGAATCATGCTTGCTAGGGTTCGGCCATGATAAGGTTAAAAGCTTAGAGAACTTAGAACCCAAACTAAGCATGCTCAAGTTGTTCCTTATGATATATGATATGACATTAGTTTAGGGTTTACATGGTTGCATGTTGCTTATAACCTAATTTGAGGCTTGATGAGTTTCGTCCATGATATAAGTAAAGACCTAGGAAGCTTAGAATCCAAACTAAGCATGCTCAAGGTGTTCCTTATGATATAGGATATGATAATGGTTTAGGGTTACGTTCACATGCTTTTATGTTGCTTGCTAACCTAGGCTACAACTACATGTTTCGGCCACTACATGATATTAGGGTTAGAGACCTAATTATGATTTCCCATGTGCCTCTCATGCAATGCTTTATGATATGATAAGAATATGTCATGCTGCTATACTCATTTATGTATGCTTATGACCTATGCATGATGATGTGCTATGTGCCCAAATTTATGATATGCTATGTGCCCAAATTTATGATATGCTATGTGCCCAAGTTCATGATGTGCTGTGTGCCCAATTATGCATGTGATCATGATGTGCTGTGTTCCCAAATTCATGATGTGCTGTGTGCCCAATTATACATGCTTTATGTTATGCCTAAGAGTTGCTTCCCTATCAGTTGGGACTAGGAGCACTCTTCATGATATGAATATGACATGAATGATAGGTTAAGAATTATGATATATATGACATGCTACTTTACTTTTAAGGCTTGTACCAAGGGTGGGCTCCATAAGCGCCCCGGGGTCGATGGACTAAGAAACGGGCCTCATTAGGGATGAGCTCCTAAGTGCCCCTTGGTCGATGGACTAAGAAACGGGCCTAGTATGTATGCCTTGTAGGGTTCAAGACTTGCTATCTTGGACCTACATAGGACGCGCGCATTTATATATGTGGTACAAGCCGGGGCCCCCCTTATGTTGAGATTATGTTTAAGTATGTATATTATAAGTTTTCAAAAGACATGTTGCATATGTTTTCATGATACATGTTTAGAAATTCACCTTGCATATACCTTATGATTATGCCATGATATTTATGATGATGTTATGATATGTCAGGGTGCATTTGATGATCATGTTATGTTATGCCATGATACCTTACGATTATGTTACGATATGCCATGATATGCTGCATGATATGATGAATTTGTCTCCATGCGTTATGTCTTGTGATTTTGATATGCTATACGGTTTTTTGTGAGTAGGAAAGGAACTTACTGAGCCATGAGTGCTCACAGCATATCATGGTATATTCTTGTAGTGTCTCCTACTTGTATGTTGATTTGAAACTTCATTTTCATGCTCATGAACATTCGGCCATGGTAGAACTAAGGGCCTAGGAGAGCTTTAAACCTAAAACTAAGCATGCCATGATTTCCCTAGGATAAGATATGAAGCTAATATGATATGCCCATGATTATATGTTGATTTGAACTCTATTTCATGCTTATGAAGATTCGGCCATGTTAAGATTTGAGGCCTAGGAAAGTTTAAAACAAGTCTAAGATGCTCATGACCTTCTTGATGAAATGATATGAAACTAACTTGATGTTCTTATGCTTGTTTGTTGCATAGAAATTTGGCTACATGCTCTATAACTTTCGGCCACACAAGGTTTTAAGACCTAGGATGCTTAGAACTTAAACTAAGTTTGCTCATGTTGTTCCTTGTAATAAATGCCATGAAATTTGTGTAGGGTTTCCATGCTTTTATGTCACATGAAAACCAGTCTATGTCTTACATGTTTCGGCCACCATTAGTTTAAGGGCCTAGGAAACTTAGAACCCAACTTAGATATGCTCATGATGTTTCTTGTAATAAATGCTATGAAATTTGTTTACGGTTTTCATGCTCTTATGCCACTAGAAACCTAGTTTCCATGCTTAACAAGTTTCGGCCACCTTAGATTAAAGGGCTTAGGAAGTTTGGAACTTAAACTAAATGTGCTTATGATGTTCCCCATGATATGTGTTATGATATTGGTTTAAGGTTCAACACTTTCATGCTACTTGTAACCTAGAATCATGCTTGCTAGGGTTCGGCCATGATAAGGTTAAAAGCTTAGAGAACTTAGAACCCAAACTAAACATGCTCAAGTTGTTCCTTATGATATATGATATGACATTAGTTTAGGGTTTACATGGTTGCATGTTGCTTATAACCTAATTTGAGGCTTGATGAGTTTCGGCCATGATATAAGTAAAGACCTAGGAAGCTTAGAACCCAAATTAAGCATGCTCAAGGTGTTCCTTATGATATAGGATATGATAATGGTTTAGGGTTCACATGCTTTTATGTTGCTTGCTAACCTAGGCTACAACTACATGTTTCGGCCACTACATGATATTAGGGTTAGAGACCTAATTATGATTTCCCATGTGCCTCTCATGCAATGTTTTATGATATGATAAGAATATGCCATGCTGCTATACTCATTTATGTATGCTTATGACCTATGCATGATGATGTGCTATGTGCCCAAATTTATGATATGCTATGTGCCCAAGTTCATGATGTGCTGTGTGCCCAATTATGCATGTGATCATGATGTGCTGTGTGCCCAAATTCATGATGTGCTGTGTGCCCAATTATACATGCTTTATGTTATGCCTAAGAGTTGCTTCCCTATCAGTTGGGACTAGGAGCACTCTTCATGATATGAATATGACATGAATGATAGGTTAAGAATTATGATATGTATGACATGCTACTTTACTTTTAAGGCTTGTACCAAGGGTGGGCTCCATAAACGCCCCGGGGTCGATGGACTAAGAAACGGGCCTCGTTAGGGATGGACTCCTAAGTGCCCCTAGGTCGATGGACTAAGAAACGGGCCTAGTATGTATGCCTTGTAGGGTTCAAGACTTGCTACCTTGGACCTACATAGGACGCGCGCATTTATGTATGTGGTACAGGCCGGGGCCCCCCTTATGTTGAGATTATGTTTAAGTATGTATATTATAAGTTTTCAAAAGACATGTTGCATATGTTTTCATGATACATGTTTAGAAATTCACCTTGCATATACCTTATGATTATGTCATGATATTTATGATGATGTTATGATATGTCAGGGTGCATTTGATGATCATGTTATGTTATGTCATGATACCTTACGATTATGTTACAATATGCCATGATATGCTGCATGATATGATGAATTTGTCTCCATGCGTTATGTCTTGTGATTTTGATATGCTATATGGTTTTTTGTGAGTAGGAAAGGAACTTACTGAGCCATGAGTGCTCACAGCTTACTTTCTTGTACCATGATATGCTGTGAGCACTCATGGCTCAGTAAGTTCCTAGGTCTTTTGTTAACAACACCATTATCATAGAGCACATATCATAAGAACAAGGGAGCATGTTTAGTTTGAGTCTTAAGCTTACCTAGTTCTTTTGTTCATGCTTGACCGAGAGTCTAGGATCATGAATCTAAGTTCTAACTAAACATTCTAGCATAGAAACATTAGGTTAACCTCCTACCATAAGATACATGTCACAAGAAATATAATGAGCATATCTAGTTAGGTCTTAAAATTCCTTAGATCCTTCTTTTTGTCTTGGCCGAAATTTCCATGAAGCAACCCTAGGTTTTTAAGAAATCTATCTTCATGAAAACTACATGAGCTATTGTACCACAGGTGAGGGGAAACTTACCTAGTTTTCACTTGTTGATCCTTAAGGAAGTGGTACCCTTGTGAGGAGGGAGGAGAAGTTTCTCTTCCTAGTTTCCCTTTTTGTTTTTATTCTTCTTGTATGAGGTAGATCTTGAGACTCCTTGCTAGTATTTGTTTTCTCTTAGAGAGAAAACCTATTCTTGGCTTTTGGAGATGAGGGAGGAGAGCTCTAGTTCTCGGTGGAGAAGAGAAAGAGGATGAGGAAGAAGAAGATTTAGAATTTCCCTTTCTCTTTTCTCCTCTAATCCTTTTTATTCATCACGGGAAGGATTCTTGTCCCCATTCATCCCCCCCCTTTAACTTTTCTTTAATTCCCACGAAAATGAGAAGGGAGAGAGGAGAGGAAGGCAATTCACCTTTTGCTTGCTTCTTCTCTTAACCAAGAGGAAGAGGAGGTAAGCCACTTGGTTTTCTCTTGCTCTTTTTCTTAGTTTTCTTTTATTTTCTCCTCACCTTTAACTAAATTTTTCATTCCTTCCTATCCAAATATTATTCATTATTCTAGTGGTTACTTCACACTTGATCCTGTCCGAATCTCCGAACCAAGGGACGCTGGGCACGTGGCGCTCTCCTAGTCGATGGCACAGGCCTCCGAAGCTTCGGCGATCTTGCACAGAAGTCGGGCCGGGAAGGGGTTCCCGGCGACGACCTTCCGATGCTCAAGTCAGGTAAGTAGTGGAAAAAGGAGCTCCCAAGCTTGTAGAATGCGTACCTCCGGCGAAGTCTACGGTTCTTTATATAGGACGATGAAAAAGCTCCTACACACCTATCGAGGCGCATGCGTATCCGCAGCCCATGCCTCGGTGTGTGCCTGTCAGCAAACTTACCTGACGCCATACTGCAACAGTCCCATTGCGCCTTCGATGGGACAACAAGACACCCCGTTGTCAGACTAGGAGTACGGCTTAGTCATGTGACTTGACGGCTATCAGGAGATGTTCCTGTTCTCCTTTACCGCCGGCCGGGACGTACGTCCGGCCGGCTGGATGGAGAACATCGTCCGGGCGGCCTTCATCCCCTGCTCCGGCCGGACGGCACGCCCCTCACATCTCGCCTGTCACTTGTGTTGAGATGCCGGGGAGACTTCCAGGCGAGTGACTTCCTCTCGGCTCTGAGACATTGTTTCATTGAGCGTCGGAACCCCAACCCGGTCAGGGCGCCTCTTACTACCGAATGTCCATTGGTCAGCCGATCGGCCTTATCCATTTCTTCCAAGTCCGGTCGGCTCACCCTTCTCCGGCGGGCTACTTGGCCATTTGACCTCCACGTGGCGTTGACCCCTCGTTAGGGGTGTTGGTGCAATCGACCTAGGTTTTGATGTGTGTCAAAGAGTTTAAGTTAGACTTTCATATGTATTTGATATGTGTTTGAGTCATGCAGGACTTGGTGGAACACATAAGGACTTCGTGTGACTAAGTTCGGGAAGCTCATCCAAGGGCTCGGATCGTTGAGTCGGTGAAGGATGGTGTGGAAGACATCCGAGGGACCGCGCGGACGATGAGCAATGGAGTGGAGCCGAAGGAAGTGGACTTCAAGGCAGCGTGAAGGATGGCACGGAGAGGAGCCGCGGGCTCGGGTGCATCTGAGGGACGAAGGCCGAGGAAGAGGACTTCAAAGGCGACTCCGGAAAGGATGAGAGGAGTGAATGTACTGGGACCAGTCGACTGGTCATGGGACCAGTCGACTGATCCAGCTTCACAGAATGCACAGAAGCATTCTGTGCTTGTCGACTAAAGGGACCAGTCGACTGGTCCTAAGACCAGTCGACTGGTACATGACCGTTGGCAGAAAACGGGCTCTAAAGAGAGCCGTTGGTGTTGCCTAACGGCTAGCACCAGTCGACTGGTGCATGGACCAGTCGACTGGTGTCAGGGTTTGAGTTGATTGGTGATCAACTCTTTCCTCTTATTTAAGGGGAGCTTTGGGGCATTGAAGGGGCACTGATACTCATTGTAAACCTTCTGAATCTTGCCCAAAGCTTCCAAGCCAACTCTCTTCCTTCTAACCCTAAGTTTCATCTTGTAAAGAGGAAGAGAACTTTGTGAGAGGTTTGCTCCACCGAGAAGGAGAAGCTTTAGCCGGAGATTGTCGGGGACTGATCCACCAAAGGATCAAGGGCTCGTCCACCTCAAGGACACGTCGTGGAGTAGGAACAAGCAATCTTCGAACCACGTTACATCGAGCGTGTTAGCGTTTGTATTCTCGTTTGTGTTTCTTTGTTTTTAGTTTCTATATTTCCGCTTGCGCAAACTAACGTATTGTAGAGAAGAAATCGATTTGGGGGTGGCCTAGCTATCCAACCCCCCTTCAAGCCGGCCACCGATCCTCCAACAAGGGGGTCCCGGGCTCTTACCACCGGATCACTTGCCTTCCCCTCGAGTCTAGTCGAAGGAGGGGAAGTCCGACTGACTGGACTGCCGATCTGACAGAACAACGATAATTGTATTGGGCCGCTCGGCCAGGTCTAATGATGCTCGCCCGTTCGGCGATATCTGGCCCGTGCCTCGTGGTCTCTTGGACTCCATGTCCTATGCTCTCCCCTACTATTCATCACGTGCACTGCGCATGGTAAGGGGAGCTCATTAAATGCGGCCAGTATCCAGCTGACACGTGGCGATCATGCGTTTGTCAGAGTATGGCGGTGGCGTCACTTCTGATGCGACAACCGCCGTTTGAAATGGACGGTTGGATGATGACCTCGTTATCGACGACCTGGATCGGACGGTGGAGGTTGCTCCCGGGCGGCGATATAAAGCCCGCGACTCCGTTTTCGCCGCCTAGTTGCTTCATCTTCCTCCGGCACTCCTCTGCTCATTTTTTTCTCCGGCGACCTCGCCCCTCAATTCTTCGGCAACCCCCAGGCCCCCGTCGATCATCTTTCTTGCTCGTAAGCCCCTCCTTCTCGTTCCCAACGTTTTCTTCTTTCTGTTAATCGTTTCCTTCAGTCGGTTTTCCTCCATTCCTTGCTTGAACCTTCCCTTTTGGTCCCGTATCCTTGTCTGTCGACCATGACTAGCACCTCGCAGCCGACCGGCGGTGCTCCGAGTCTTTAGTATTCGAACACGGAAAGCCGGTTCGACGAGGAGGACGCCTTGCGCCTCACTCGAGCCTATGACCTGCCGACCGGCCACCAAATAGTGTTAGCCACACCGGCCGATCGGCCTCACGATCCGCCGCCCGACACTGTTCTTTTCTTCCGAGACCAATTTCTGGCCGGACTGCGTTTTCCACCCCACAAGTTTTTCTTAGAAGTTTGCAATTATTTTCGCATTCCGCTCGGCCAGGTAGTTCCCAACTCTATTAGGCTGCTGAGCGGAGTGATAGTTTTATTCAAACTGAACGGCATCCCCTTAGAACCAAAAATTTTCCACTACTTTTTTTATCCCAAGAAAGCCGAGTGGGGCACCTTTGTTTTCCAGTCTAGGATAGGCTTCGTCCTTTTTGATAATATGCCGAGCTCCAACAAACATTGGAAGGAGCATTTTTTCTATATACGTTTTCCTGAGCGGATAACTTTTCGCACCAAGTGGCAGACGGCGATGCCATCTCAACCGGAGCTCGGCAAATTTAGAGGTGACGCGGCCTACCTTCATGCAGCCGAACGGCTAGTTGGCCAGCGCTATCGTATTGACAAGCTACTCCTCCCGGGAGTAATGCACATATTCGGCTTGTCCTCTACCACAGCCGATCTGCCCTGCAGTATGAGTAAGTTTCCTTATCTTCCCGTTTGTTTTGTTCTAACTGATTTATTTTTTGCTCCTGCAGCTGAAATCATGTGGCACGCCAAAGCTACCGAGAAGCTCAAATTGAAGGCCGCTCAGATTGAGGCGGTGACGAACAAGGAGGCCGCCGAACGGGGCCTTGCTCCAACTGATCCGGCCGGCGAAGAAGGTGAGGGGACACCAATTGTCCCCGAAGCCTCAGATGTCCCTGCCTCTCACGATGAGGTCGCGGGCAACATAGAACCTCCTACCGAAGCCGAGGTGGAGGGTCGTTCGGCCGATGACGTGCCGCTACGCGCTCGGAAACGCCGACGACCGGAATCCACATCTGCCTCGACTACACTTGATGAGCCACAGCCCGAGCGGGGCGCGGATGCACCGGTGCTGTCCGGGACGGTTTCCCTCGAGAGTACTCCGACCCCTAATGGTTCTCCGAGGGCCAGCTCTGAGGTGCCGCCGTCCAGCCCTTCAAGAACTTTGCGCCGTATCAGGCGCTTGGGCGAGCTTCCCTCCTCGTCCACCGGTGGGCCGTCCGGTAAGGCCAATGTTTCTCAGGGCGAGCCGAGCGGCCAGAATTTAATTAAAACTGTCATGCGCCTCCCCTCAGAGGAATACATGGCAGCTGCTGATCGGCCAGTGGTCCCCGAGCAGCAGATCACCTTGACAGGCCCTCTTGCACAAGTTTGGGAGGACGCTCGGCGCAGAATAAAAGCGATGACTCCCGGACAGCTCGGCGACAGTAACCTTCAGCAGGCCACGGGGGTATGCTCTTTTTCTCTGTTCGCGTATTTGAGTTAAGTTTTTTGAACCTGTTTACTGTTGCTCGCAGAACTGGGTGGAGCAAATTGCCATTAGCAATCGGTTGGCCGAGCTGGAGGATGAATTGAAAAAACTCAAGGCCGCGGGAGACAGCCGACAGTCGACGGCTGCTCTGGAGAAGGCAAAAAAATCGCTGGAAGCCGAACGGAAATGAGCTACTGATCTAGCAAGCAAGGTAGTTCGGCTCGAAGCGATGGTCAAACAAAGAGATAAAGACATCAAGACGGCGACCTCTCGGAAGCTCCAGGCCATCGAAGACATGGACCGAATGAAGGTGGAGATCAGAGGGCTGGAGCAGCGCATTAAGGATTTGGATGCTCTGCTGGCCACCGAGAAAGAAAGCCGCTCGGCCGATCTCCTTAGGTTTGATGGAGAGTTGAAGGATCTCCAAGCTGCCAGCGACGCTGCCCACGCCGCGCTCAAAGAATATCAAGGGGGGGAGTCGGCCCGTTCGGACGAAGTGAGGAAGGCGTATCTCTGCTCGGAAGATTTCGGAGAGAAGTTCACTGACAAGATATCCCTCACTTTCGAAGAAGCGATCAAGGCGGCGGTAGATTACCTGAAGACTAAGGGCCACCTGCCCGCCGAGCTGGCCATCCCCCCCCAGGACCTCGGGACCGTGATGGGCGCCATCCCAGACACTCTTTTTGACTTTGACGCGTGATAAGCGTTTTTTGCACTTTTTTGTGTTCCAGCCGTTCGGCTCAACTTATCTTTGTAGTAACTTTTTTGGTTCACCCAGTGCATAATAGATAATCTTTTCTGTTCCTCCAACTTCCGTTTTGACAAGAAATTTTTCTTTCGTCACATTTTAAGTGTTCTTTATAACTCCTCCGCTCGGCTTTACGCTATAACGTGGACTCAACTGGCTTGCCTTCAATAACATCTTTCGCCATGCAACTAGGTAGCCGCTCGGCGCTCGAACGTTATTCGTTCACTTGCTCACATTTTTAATTCTAATTAACCATCTTTAGCTTTGCGCCTTATCTCAAAGGGGTTTGCACTAGATTCTTGCAATGCGAGCCGCTCGGACGTTTATAGACGCCGGCTCGTCTCTCGATATTTAACGTCGGAGCTCGACGGTCTTCCGCTCGGACGTTTATAGACGCCGGCTCGTCTCTCGATATTTAACGTCGGAGCTCGACGGTCTTCCGCTCGAACGTTTATAGACGCCGGCTCGTCTCTCGATATTTAACGTCGGAGCTCGACAGTCTTCCGCTCGGACGTTTATAGACGCCGGCTCGTCTCTCGATATTTAACGTTAGAGCTCGACGGCCTTTATGGCTAAATTTAACTGATTATATACGCCCTGCCGAGGGGCGAGGGGCCTTCGTTATCGAGCGCGCGGCTCGTACAATATACCTCCGGCCTAACGATCCGGGGCCTTCGTCATCGAGCCTTTGTCTCGTATATTTATATGCCCCGGCCGAACGGCAAGGGGTCTTCATGCAGTAAGCCGTTCGGCGGAGAATGCTCAATGTGTTTTCATCTTTTTGCTTCCTGCATTACAAGTACATAGGCGACTAGCATATACACAAAAATGAATTACATTCGTACACCTTTCATCCAGCTCGATAAGGCTGGAGATGATTCGCACTCCACGGTCGATCCAACTGCCGCCCGTCCTCATCCTCCAAATAGTAAGCGCCAGAGCGAAGCTTTTCAATAACCTTGAAGGGGCCCGCCCACGGTGCTTCCGCTCGGCCACCAGACGCTGAAGTTGCTTGCTGCTCCGGCCGCTCGGCTACTGCCTTCTGTTTTTGCTCCACAAGCTTGGCGGCCCTTATCTCGATCAGAGCGTCGAGTTCCTCAGTCGAAAGTGTCACCGCATGTTGTCGTCCAGCCTCGTCCATTGTTTCCGATCGGATGCAGGAGCGTTCCCACAGACGGCGCCAAATTGATCCTGTCCGAATCTCCGAACCAAGGGACGCTGGGCACGTGGCGCTCTCCTAGTCGATGGCACAGGCCTCCGAAGCTCCGGCGATCCTGCACAGAAGTCAGGCCGGGAAGGGGTTCCCGGCAACGACCTTCCGACGCTCAAGTCAGGTAAGTAGTGGAAAAAGGAGCTCCCAAGCTTGTAGAATGCGTACCTCCGGCGAAGTCTACGGTTCTTTATATAGGACGATGAAAAAGCTCCTACACGCCTATCGAGGCGCGTGTGTATCCGCAGCCCATGCCTCGGTGTGTGCCTGTCAGCAAACTTACCTGACGCCATACTGCAACAGTCCCATCGCGCCTTCGATGGGACAACAAGACACCCCGTTGTCAGACTAGGAGTATGGCTTAGTCATGTGACTTGACGGCTATCAGGAGATGTTCCTGTTCCCCTTTACCGCCGTCCGGGACGTACGTCCGGCCGGCTGGATGGAGAACATCGTCCGGACGGCCTTCATCCCCTGCGCCGGCCGGACGGCACGCCCCTCACATCTCGCCTGTCACTTGTGCTGAGATGCCAGGGAGACTTCCAGGCGAGTGACTTCCTCTCGGCTCTGAGACATTGTTTCATTGAGCGTCGGAACCCCAACCCGGTCAGGGCACCTCTTACTACCGAATGTCCATTGGTCAGCCGATCGGCCTTATCCATTTCTTCCAAGTCCGGTCGGCTCACCCTTCTCCGGCGGGCTACTTGGCCATTTGACCTCCACGTGGCGTTGACCCCTCGTTAGGGGGTCCCGGGCTCTTACCACCGGATCAACACTAATTTAACTCTATCATTTGTGGGAGGTTCAAGGTTCAAACCTCAACCTCTCCTTCTTTTTATTTCTATTATTTCTTTTTGATTCCTCTTACTTTCATGCTCTAAAGAAAATACTATCCATATACTTATCTTATAATTTCGCGGGTAACGCCCCGCCCCTCCTGCTAAGGCGACGGGGGTTACTTACGGTTGGCTTCATGCAAGCACCTGCACAACCAATTAGTTTATTGTCTGTGCCACCATCTCCGGTTGCATATCACTTGGCATTATTCCCCGCGTCTTTCAAGGAGATGGGCCGAACAGAAAGGCCTCAAGCATCATCTTCAGGAGACGCTCCCATTTATGATCCATGAAAGGGAAAGGCTCTGATCCCTAGTGGCTCTCCCGAATAGATTAGCATGTCATTCTCCCAAGAAATACTAGAGGATAAATTACGAAGCCACTTCCGACCCTTGATGATAGGGGAATATGGAGGGGCAATAGACCTAGAAGACTACCTCCTTAAGTTTAAAGATGCAGTCATCCTGCACCAGTACATAGATGGTATAAAGTTTTGACTGTTTCTTACACCTGTCTCTGGCTCAGCACAGAGATGATTTAATTGGCTCCCAACTGAGTCCATATACTACATCAAGGATTTTCTCAAGGCATTTCTTCATCACTTCACTAGCAGCCATCGGTATCACAAAATCACATTGAGCTTATTCTCCCTCAAACAAGGGCCCAATGAGATGTTGAGAGCCTACATCAAAAGGTTCAGCCAAGTGACCATGGATATTCCTTAAGCCACCCTTGAGATTCTAGTGAGTGTCTTCTCTCAAGGGCTCATAGATAGTGATTTCTTTCGCTTCCTAATCAAGAGCCCCTGAAAGACTTCGATCATCTACTTAGAAGGGTGACCAAGTACATTAACGTGGAAGAAGCTCAACTTGGAAGAAGGAGATAGTACTGCCTACTCCCGCCTTTTCCCCCGAACGACAAGCTCCCCCTCCTCCTTTGCTGCATAAAGAACCCCAAGTGGGCCCTCCATCGCATCCCCATGAGCAAAGGTCTCACATTGTACAGTATGTGGAGGCTGAGTGGGCATGATTCCCTGAGCCCCCATAATGGGCTCCAAGGTTCTGCACTTACCATTGGTTAGAGACGCATAACACTCAAGATTGCTATCACTATAATCAAGAGAAGCATCGGGCGACTAACCAAGGGTTCCACTAGTGCTCGTCGTCTCCCAACTATCGATGTTATCCACGGTCGAACCGACCACCTCAAAAGGACCACCAAGACGCCAAGCGGTGCCGACAAACGCCCCAGCAGTAAGAGAATTGGACACAAGCCCCTGCTCAGGTTGAATAGGAGCATCCCCTAATGTGGTAAGAAGAAAACCATAATAATACCACTCAGGGGATATTGGTATGATTACAAGAGATCCGACCGATAAATACTCCAATTGGGCAAGAAAGTCACACGTCGACTGGTTGGAAATCCACACGATCGACTATACCCAGGAACAAGCACAAGGGCCTGAGATTAGTTTCGAGCCTAAGGATTTGGAAGGGGCGAAAATATACTATGACGATGCTTTAATTAAAAGTTGTTCTAGCCAATTATAACATACACTGTACCTTTGTTAACACAAGTAACTTGGTCAACATTATCTTCAAAAAGGGGTTTGAGCAGCTATAGATAGAAAAAAGAGAACTCCAATTCATGATGACGCATTTCTAGGGATTCACTGGCAACGAGATTCAGTTGCTCAGTCAGGTTAAACTAGCCATATCCTTAGGGGAGGAGCCCCTAATGAGAATGTACCGATTGACCTTCATCGTAGTCGACGTGCCCTCAGTATACAACATAATTTTGGGTTGGCTGACCTTAAATGAGTTATGGGTGGTTGTCTCAATTTTTTACAGAAGATAAAATTCCCCGTTGATGATCAGGTTGGGAAAGTCAAAGGAAGTCAGTTGGTGGCACGTAAGTGCTATGTTGATATTATCAAGACCAAAGCTAACACAACTCCGAAGAGTTAGTGAATGGAGGTCAACACCATTCGCAAAGCACCCCCGACACTAATCTACAAAGAAAAGGAGAAAGTACAGATTCAGGTGGCCGGCTGGAAGCCACCACCTAGACATCAATCAACCTAACCCTAAAACTTAAAGCAGAGCTTGTCGCTTGTCTCAATCGCAATAATGACATCTTCACCTAGACGCCCAAGGAAATCATGGGTGTATCACCAATGGTTATAGAACATGTGCTCTACGTCAACTCGGATGCTCGGCTGGTCAAGCAAAGGAAGCAAGACTTTGGAGGCGATCATAATAAAATCATCCAAGCAAAAATAGACAAATTTGGATATATTCATGATGTACAGTTCTCAAGTTTGTTAGCCAACGTGGTCATGGTGTCTAAGCCAAGAAATAAATGATGAGTCTGCATCGACTTCAGGGATCTAAATAGGGCTTGTCCCAAGGATTATTATCCCTTACCTCACATCGACTAAGTAGTAGACTCGACCTCCAACTGCGAATTGATATTCATGCTGGATAGGTACCAAGGTTACCATCAAGTCCCACTGGCCAAAGATGACCAGGAAAATATTAGCTTCATTGTTGTTGAAGGAACCTATTGTTACAATTGAAGGATGGAAAGATGCGATAGAGGGGGTGAATATCGCACATTAAAACTTTTTCTTTTGTAGCGTTGAAATAAGAGTACTGCATCGGAAAATAAAGAACTCGTTTCGATTACTTAGTTCGGAGCATAGGTCGACTCCTACTCCAAGACCTGCGATCTTTGATCACACCACTAAACAATTCACTATAATTCTTCTTTCTGAAACCTTCAGAAAGAAGCAATTTGTATAATAAATTTATAAGATAATAACAACCTACTATCTTATATGAGATTAAGTATAGTGCAAGCTAAATATAAATATACCGAAAAGAATAGCGATGAAGATCGTCGACACTTGGTTGGAGTAGTAGGTTACATGATGATGAGTAGTAGAGCAGTAGCACGAATAGAGACTTAGCACAAAGATGAACCAAAAACTAATGTCTTGCCTCATACCTCAAGCTCCCCTTTTATAAGCATGGTTCGATTGACTGATAAACCATCGGTCGATTGATCCATTCGATCTACTAAACCTCTTATCGGTCAATTGAATCCTGTGCTTTTCTTCTTTGTTGAGATCCGATCCTTGCACATTTATGAGCTTTAATGGTTCGGTCAACCAATCACCTTGTTCAGTTGACCGAACAATGTAATTTCCTTATTTGCCGAGATTCGCCATTAATCTTCATTAATGCAATAATCATTTGGTCAACCGATCTCGGGGCTTAGTCAACCGATCAACTTGGCTTCCTTCTTTACTTTGATCTTTGCCATGTCATTAAGATTCGGTCGACCGATCTGCTAGTTCAATCAACCGATTAGGTTTTTGATCAAACTCTTCTTTGGTATGATCTTTAATTTGAGTCAACTTGGTTCGGTCGATCGATCCCTAGATTCGGTCGATCGATTAGGCCAGTTCTATAGGATCGAAAGCGCTAGAGGGGGGATGAATAACGCTCATGGCTAATTCATTCATTTGGAGTAAAACATGTAGCGGAAAAACAAAACAATACATGAACACCAAGAGTTTTACTTGGTTCAGAGCCTGTGGCGACTCCTACTCCAAGGCTCACACTCGTTGAGTGTTTACTTTGGGCAATTACTATCAATTCGAAATATTACAACTTTAAGTACAGTTAATTAAAGTGTAATAAAATATACCAATGACTAAGATCAGAAACTTGAGGCTTCTGATCGTCAGAGTGGAGTTACAGCTTTGTCGGATCATTCTTTGAGTATCACATGGAAGAAGGGTTGCATTTTTCTTGATTGTTTAAGCTCCTACTTGCACCAGGCTTAAATAGCCTATTGAGGGCGCCTCCAACCACATGGAGGGCTCTTGCTCGTCTCGAGCAAGTAAAATAAAACAAGAAAATAACTAAGATGAATTCCCCTAGCAATTCTCAATCATACATAGAAAATAGTAAAAGAGAGTTATCTAGAATTGTCAAATTCAAATAACTAAAATAATCATGAATTCAATTTATACACAAATTAACAAACATGATAACTTCAATCTATAATCAATAAATTGAGGATGATAATAAAATAACCTCACAAGGTAAATGATGGTGACTCTCCTCTAATAATCATGCAATAGTGGAGCTCACTCAAGCTACTCATGGATTCATGCACTACCATATGCTTGCTTTGCTTCCAATCTCCACCACTATATACATAAGAGTGCACAATAAAATAATGAAGACATTATTGAAATCTAAAGAAAACATGAATCAAAGTTAATGATAGGATAAGAAAAGAGATAAAGAAGAAAAAACAAGTTATTGGTGGAAGACATGGACATAATGAAATGTTACATAGATGAGTACAAGTAAACAATGCCCAAAAATATATCTCATCCAAACTCCCAAGCTAGCTTTCCACAACACAATAAAAATGTGAGCAATCTCTACGATAACTTTTCAATAAACATGTACTTATGATTTACAATAAAATCCAAATTTTGCTACCATAAAGATTATCACTAACAAAAAAAATTCTATCACCTTTCATCGATACAATAAAAATGTGAACAACTCCTACTCTAGCATTTCACACTAAAAATCTACACATGATATACAATAAAATCCAAATGTTGCTAAAGTAAAAATTGTCACTCACAAAAATTCTACCACAAATGAATAAAAATGACACATGTCAACATTTTTCACAACTCCAATAAATATGTAGACAACCTCTACTATAGCTTTTCAATGAAAATACCACTCATGATAGACATAAAATCTATATGTTGCTATAATAAATATTGTCTCTCTAAAAAGTTCTACCACACACAAATACAAAAGGGCACAACATGTTAATGCTTTTTTTTTTTTTTCAATTTTTTGTTTTTTTTTTCATTTTTCCATTTTTTTTTATTTTTTTCCCTTTTTTTTTCTGATTTGTTTTTTTCTTTTTTTTTTCAATTTTTTTTCAACATGTTGTGCAACATTATACAACATCATCAATAGCTCAATAAAAAGATAAAGCATGGTTTACCTATGGTGATCAAGCATGGTTCACCTATGCTTCTACTAAATTCCACTAAACTATTTCTCTCCCCCCACACTTAAATTTTTGTCCGTCCCGGACAAAATACTCATCATGTACATCCAAGATTATCCACATCCCAAGAGAGTAAGAGAGTGAAATAAATAGAAATAAATGGAAGAGAGAAAAGAATGAAATGATGGATGATATGAATTTATTCAAGAAGCATGTGATAATAAAAGGGATGAATAAAAGAAAGTGAGATAACCTTCATAAAAATCATGCAAACCTATGATAATGTGGTCTCGAAAGAATTAAGCAAGTTCTAGAGTAGCATTAACCACAAGTGCATCACACATCAATAAGAATAATAGGCTCAAAAATATCCTCACTAGGTATATCAAAAATTATCATCTCAATCTATCAACATAAAATCCATTATCAAGTTGTAACCACATGCAATCCAAGAATCCAATCATGACAATAAATCATCAAATTCGACAATCAAATTTAACTAACTTTCACAATTTCTAAGATGATAAAAAGAATGCATAGGGAATTTATTATGAAAACTAACAGGACAAACTAAAAATAAACTAACAACCAGAAGTAAGCCAAGCAAATCAAACAAAGAAATATATACAAGCAGGAAGAAAAAGAAAGAGTGAGATGGAACAGACTCCCCTGAAATTCTGGTGGTCGGAGCCGATTCAGTTCCAGAAGCCAATATGGAAATGGGATTAATATAGATGAAGTGAGGAATGCTCCCTCCACCTTCGCCTCCTCAAAAATGTTCTTCGGTGGCCGAAGACGGTTCAGTTGGAGTGTCCACTCCAGAAGCTTCATTATTACATAAAATGTTAGGGCTTTCTTCATATCGTAGACTGCATCCTTACATGACTGATTGTAAATGAAATATTTGTAGAAATCCTGCACACTAAAATGAAAAGGATGCATTCTCTGCACGCATGCTGTGTGAGATGTATCAGAAACAATATCAAAAGTAACAGAGCATGAATCAAAAGATATGTAACATCCACTACAATCAAAATGAATTATCTCCATGGAATTTGTTAAAGATTCAGAAGAAATATCAACCTTACCATCCTGAAAGATACTTGGAGGCTCTAGTATAGTGAATGTGGCATCATCTCGATCAGGTAAAGGTATTGGCACTGGATCAGGTTCAATCAACAGAAGTGATTCTTGAGTTTCCCCTACACTTCCATCGTCACTAGGTACAATAAAAGGCTCAACCGGTGGTAAAATAATCGAAGGAAGCGATTCTTCCCTATACTTCCGTTATCAAAAATATCACCTGCAACATCAAGAACATCTGAAACAACAATATCATCTACAACAACATAATCAGAATCAACTACAACATCACGATACAAAATACTAGAAGAAGTATGTAGAGTCGCATCATCAAAGTCAGGAAAATCACAAACTCTACAATCCATCTCCTCGGAAATCGATGCGGTAAGATGCTCTGATTGCAATTGTAACTGTTTCGATGAATGTGTTCTTGGCTTGAATTGTGTTTCTTGATGTTGTACAAGTTGTTGTGACTGCTCCCAAAAATGTTGCTCAGGCTGATGGTGCTGAAAGTAAGGCTGGTGATGGTGAGACCACTCAGAAGTCCCTTGTTGTGTGTTCCCATACCCAAATCTTGCAACGAAATTATACATGTCCTACTGATGAGTCTGATAATACTGAGGATCAGGCTGGTAATACTGGATTCTAGTCGGGAATACACTGGCAAAGGAATGAACATCTTTGGTAATCATCGGTCTAGTCCCATACTGCTGATAATTTGCAGTCATAATCTCGATAAGTTCTCTGGCCTAAGTAGATGTCTTATTAACTAGAGCCCCTCCACTAGCTGCATCAACCATACTTCTGTCCATGGGAAGCAATCTCTCATAGAAGTATATAATCAGTAGCTGATCGATTATCTGGTGTTGAGGGTAATTAGCAACAAGTCTTTTAAATCTATCCCAATAATCTTGAAACGGTTCTCCTGTGAATTGTTGGATTCCACAAATACTCCTTCGAATAGCTGCAATCTTAGAAGTAGGAAAGAACCTCGCCAAAAATGATTTCTTCATCTCGATCCAACTAAAAATTGAATTGGATGGGAGACAATACAACCAATCTTTTGCTGAATCTGCAACTGAAAATGGAAATGCTCTAAGTCTAACATCTTCTTCTGATATGCCATGTGGGTTCCATGAAGAACAAACCATCTCCAAATCATGCAGATGTCTGTTGGGATCTTCACCAGAAAGTCCATGAAACTTCGGTAAAAGATGTACAATATGCCATAGCTCGAAGTCTGCTTCCAAATCAGAATATCTGATGCAAAATGAATCAGCTGACAAATCTGGTGCCCAAAACTCTCTAAGAGTCTTTTCAGTGTTGTTCTCCATGTTGCTTATCAAGTCTGAGGTTCTGATCACACTGAAACTGCTAATAACACATAAATTTCCTGGTCTTTCCTGAAACACTCATGCAAATACCATCAAAAGACACAGAAAATAAACAAGATAGCACACATGCATACAAGAGATGAAATAATTAAGCCCCTAACAATATTTTTGAATTTTTGCAACCACAAAAAATAGAAACAAGAAAAGAGAGAAAATAGAAAAAAAAATAATCCTAAGATTACCAAACACCGCTACTGTTCCCCGGCAACGGCGCTAATTTGATTACGGCCCAATTTGTCGCGAATTGGGCATCAAACAATGAAACACCAAACCCCTCCTACGCAAATGTAGCATAGGAATGACTCGGGTTGTCCGCCAACGAAAGCAACGATAGGATGATAAACTTAAGATCGTACGTTATTTCTATTTGTGGGATTTTTAATATGGAAATGGGGATTTGGGTTTGATTCTAAATCTAAGAAATGAAAAGCAGAACAAGAAAGAAACTAATCTAATACTGCAATGAAATCTAACTAGGTGCCAATAATTAATCCATAACATATTGTCACTCTACGCTATGGGTTAATTATCATCACGATTAATCTAGAGAATGAAATAGCGAAACATCAAATGAAATCTAATATAAATAATGGAAGACAATGCAAGTAATAAAGCTATGTCTACCCTAACTAACCATTGAAGATTTTCCTACATCGCATTGTCACGCTACGATACAAGAATATCTATCAATGGAAATAACATGAAACATAATAAAGAACTCAAACATGCATAAAGAAAGCAACAATCAAACAAAGACAATTAACTAAACAACTTTGTAGAAATTAAACAAAACCTAATTATGCATAAAAGTTAAACTTGTATCATATTGTCATACTATAAGACAAGATTAACAATCATGCATAAATGAAATACAAAACTAAACAATCAAACATAGATAAGAAAAGAACACCTAAGTTAAACAAGAAAGTAAACTAAATTAACTGAACATAAAACATTCAAAAGGAAAGTAAACTTAAACTATCCAAACCACTCTCCTGCGATCAACCATCAATCGACTACCTCCGTCGTCACACGGAGATCCGGATTTGGAACACCAGCCCCGGTGGACAACAACATAATGACAGAACCTTTGATCTACAACTCTCAACAACCACACAAAATTAAGAAAGAATAGTGATGTACTGTAAATTGACACACTGAGATGCCACTTGCTTCTGCCGGAATTGTAGACTGAAGTTGCTGGAGTTCCTGCCTTCGGAACACCGTCCGCAGGAAGCCACAACACTGCTCAGTGATGGAAGCAGAAGAAATTCGCCGGAGAAGAAGGGACAGCCGACTTCCTCTGTTGGAACCCGCTGCTTTCGGAACACCGTCCGCAGGAGAAGGTACACTGAGGAAGGGATGAAGAGGGATGCTTGCCGGAGAAGAACGCCTCGCCGAATAGAAACCCTAGTTGAGGTCGTTGCTTCAAAGGAGCCGCCGGCGTTTGCTGCCGTCGCCGCTTGGAGCAGATCGCAGAAGAGGAGGTTGGGAAGAGCTGGCTGGCCGGCGGCAAGGGAAGAGAAGAAGCCACCGGCCGGAGAAAAGGAAGAAGAAGAGAAAGGGGCGTTGTGCCCTAGCAGACGCGAGAAGGAGACGCGAGCAGAGAGATGTCGGGAAGAAGAGGGCGTGGGTACTGTGCCGTGCGGGTGAGAAAAGGTTTCTTAACGGGTTTCTGGGTTTGGGTTAGTAGGTAAGGATTTTTGGATTTGGTTGATGGGATCCGGATCCAATAAGAGATGGACAATTGGGTTTTTAAAATTGAGCTTGAAGAGTGGGCTTTTGGATTGGGCTTGAAGATTGAAATTGAAGAGTAGGCTTTTGGATCATATTTGAATTGGAGCTCCACTTCTTAAATGAACCCTTGGATGCCTTGATCTCGATCAACGGTCCAGATCGTTTTAAATCAGGATGAAGGGCTAGATCACTTAGATCTGAATGAAGGAGCAAGATCTCTCTAGATCAGGATCAACAGTTCAGATTAATTTAGCTTGATCTCCTCCGTTTGACCTCCAAATCAAGTCAAATTTGATCCAGCTCGACCCTAATCCATGACTCTTTGAATTTCTTACAAAACCACATAATAAAAACATGAAATTAAATTCCATAATTTGTAGAAAATTTATAATTAAGTCTAAAATATATTCAACTCACAAAATGTAATATAAACACAATATTAACCATGTGAGAAGGTAAAAATGCTAAGTCTAAGAGCCAAAACAACCAATAAAAATGCTCATTATCAAGGGCGCCTCCAATCTGCAGAGTTAGCCGCATTGATAAACTCCGCAACGCCTGCTGCTTATCCGCTTGAGGGCGCCTCCAAGCTCCATGGAGGGGGCCCTCATGTCTTGCTGCAGGGCTGTCAACCAAGTCACCCGAGGCGCCTCCAAGCACCATAGAGGACGCCTCAGGACTGTTCATCCGAGGTTTTTTTTGTGTAATTTCTGTCCTGCAAGGCATGTTAGTTTACAAACAAGGTATACCCTGCAAAACAAAGTTAGTACAATAAAATAAGATGAATAGAAACTTATTTTGATAGTCTCTTAACTGTCCGGTTCTGACTTCAGATTTCACCTTCGGAAAACCCAGGTCGAACTGACGCCTACTATTCCCTTACCGGGGAACGCGTCCTCACCTACTATACTCAGGAGAATTTACATGTTTGTCATATTGATCCTCCAGACCAACTGGACTTTCTGCCTAGGGTTACCACCCCCTAGGGCTTTCCTCAACCTAGGGTTACCACCCCTAGGGTTTTCCTCAGCCTAGGATTACCACCCCTAGGGTTTTCCTCGACCTAGGGTTACCAACCCTTAGGGTTTTCCACTTGCCTAACCGCAGCTAGGACTTTCCACCACCTAGGGTTACCACCCCCTAAGACCTAGGGTTACCACCCCCTAGGGTTACTGTAAAATATGACAACAATTATTAATTAAATAATAAGGTTAAATAAAGGAATAACCTTAATAGAATTTTTTAGAATTTTTAGAAATTTTCTAGGAATTTTTGGAGGTCGTATGGTGTAGGTTATGAGTGTTAGTTAGAGTCCTAGAGCCAATCATTTGATGATTGTATTATGGACTTGTTGTATCATATTCTTATATAAATAAAAACATTTGATTTTTGGTTATTATACTTACTTGTATTGGTACCAAATAAACTAAGTATAATAGCGTCCTTGAGTAGAAGGTTCTCACATATATCAATCGGTTAGTTGAACCGATAGTGAGATGATATAGGGAACACTACTCTTAATCATTCCTAGTCGAGTATTAACATTCAGGGACAATGTTAATGCAATAAGACTAGCATGTAGGTCAACTCGATGACTTGATCTCACAAGTCATGGATATAGAGATATCAAGTTGACACATGGGTATGCATTGGAGAATGTGTACTGAATGACCCGCCATGAGAAAGTATCATGGATCGTTATATGAGTGTCATATACTTTCTCATGTGGCTATTAGTATGACTACTAGTCCTTAGACCTGAAGTCACTATGGATCCCTACATAAAGAGTTATGTACTTTGGTTTTGTCAAACGTCACCCGTAACTGGGTGGACTATAAAGGCGATTACTGGGTATGTAACGAATTATGCAGAGGAATGTGAGTGATGTAGATGGGATCTATCCCTCCTATATGACGGGAGCGACATCGATATTCTTGATAGAGTGAGACCACGAAGTGCATGGCCATGCCCAAATGAGTCAATATGAGATATTAAGCTCATTTGATTTAGTGAGTCTACTTGGAGTTCAAGATTTAGATTGATCAGAGGATGACACGGTCTATGCCTCACATTGATCAATCTAGATGTCTAGGATAGAAGGACACTTGTCATATATTATGAGGAGTCACAATTAGTAGTCACAAGATGATGTTGGATCTCAACATTCTTGTAACATTGGGTAGTAATGATGTGTTGCTAGATACCGCTCATTACTTATGCTCCTAAATGGGTTTAGGGGCATTGCCAACGTTACAAGAACCTATAGGGTCACACACTAAGGACAATTAGATGGAGATTAGGTTCATATGATGAACCAAGAGGATTAGATTCATTTGATGAATCAAATTGGATTAAGAGTAATCCTAATTGGGCTAATTGAGTTGGACTCAAGTTGATTCATGTGTACAATGAGACTAATTTAGATTATGACTCATTGAATCAATTTAATTAAATGAATTAGATTTATTATATTAAATTGGCTTGAATTAAATGGTTGGATTAGATCAACCATGAGAGAGATTAAGTTAACTTTGACTTGACTTGGGAGGAAGATGAAGAGTCAAGTTTGACTTGACTTTATGCCACCTCATTGGTGTGTTGGCATTGAGTGGGCCAATGATGATGCTCCATATCATCATGGTTGCTTAAGTGGGATGCCACCTCATGGGAGTTACCAAGAGTTGTGACTCTTGGCATTCCATGGGAGTTACACATGCTCTTAATGTGGCCGGCCACATGAATGGGAGGAATAAGTTTCATTTTGTGAATTATTCTCATTCATTCCATCTTCTTCTTCCTTGCTCCATTTTCTTCTCTCCCTCTCCTCATCTTGCCGAACCTAACTAAGGTGCTAGCACACTTTAGTTTGGTGATCTCCTTCTTATGTTCGTGTGGATACTTCTAAAGGGTTGTCTACTTTGACAACCTTGAGATCCGACACCATTGGACGAGCGGGATTCGCGTAGGGCGCGCATCAAGGGTATATTCTTTGTTTCCCTTTGTAGATCTACTGTAGATCAAAATTTTGAAACTCGTACTCGTATTTTTTGAAAGTTTTTCTTTGCACGGATCCGGTGGCTGGGGCTTTCGGGGTTTCCGCGACGCGAAAATACGGTTTTCGCGGCCTGAAAAACCCAACAGTGGTATCATAGCCACGTGCAAAGACTTGTACGAGTTTATTTTTGATTTTTATGAAAAATATAGCTTCTGTGATTTTCTGTAAATTTAGGTTTTTTGTAGTTTTTATGGGTAATTTTCTCGTAGAAGCGAAGCACAAGTGTTTTGGCACTTGTAGGCTTGCGCTACCGGGAAGATTGTTCCAAAACGGCTTGGTTTCGCCCCAAATCCTTTTGGCACAGCGGGCTAAGGCGCTGTAGGATCGCTAAGGAACCCTCACGATGGTTAGATCGCGGGTAGGGGCGATGCCCCTGGCCCCGCAAGGGGATTCGTTCTGCGATTGTACCCGAAAACCGCTAAATGAGACCGCCGGGAATTTTTACTCGTTAAAATTGTAAAAATTGGTATTAAAATTGCAAAAAATTATAGAAAATACATAATTTAGAATTATGTATAATTTGTAATAGTCATGGCCCAAAAGACCTAATTGGATTGGAATAAATGTGTTGTAATTCATAATACGGCCTGTGTGTCGTGATGTGATGTGCGTGTTGTATATTTTTTATTTTTCGTGACCTGCGCGTCGTGCCTTTCTCTTTTATTCTTGTTGTAAATTAGTTTAGACTCGAATGTAACTCGAGTTTCAAAATTGTAATGTACAAAATTGGAGCTGTGAAAGGTCCATACGAGACGGAGTTACGAGGAGGGCGCGAGCAACACAAGGTGGTCAAAAGGAGAAGCTTGAGAAGCTGTTGACCTTAGGTTGACCATCCGATCTTCTCATTGGCTTGAGAAGATCGTAGTAGGGCCATGACTAAATCACAAATTAATTTAATTAATTGCTTGTGTATATGTGATGCATGATTAAGTAATTAATTAGTGCCTAACAATTAGATTAGATCTATATCGAGTATATGATATGCATCATCGTTTAGATTAGATTTAACTCACGTCAACTCTAATGCCTACCGTGCCGTTATACCTATCACTACCTCGATCACATGTGTTGTTGAATCTGCCAAAGCAGAGCAACACATATTATCTTGGTAGGGTACGGAGGGACAATCTTGGTCTCACTTATCAACGCATGGGCGAATACAAACTCAATTAGATTGAGTATTCCTAGTTAACTCGGTTGGATCGAGTACAACTATAGGCATTCTTCCAATGGTTGGAAAGATATGACATAAATCACATTTATATTAATTCTTGGGCGTATTAGCCAAAGCTAACTCAAGTTTTAATATAACTGCGGATAATGATCCTATAAACAAGAGTTGCATAGAGATGTAATTGGTAAATCATTACCTACCGATCATACTAAGTCTTGGGCGTATTAGCCAAAGCTAACTCAAGGGTTAGTATGATGCGGATCTTGTCCCACATGAATTATAGAATTCAGTGGGAGCATCATTTAGTTAAAGGCCTAATTAAATGATTTAAAGAATATGATATTTATTTTTTGCATTTTTCTGTTGTAGATAAACCATGTCGTTGAATACGAACTCCTTCTCCCTGCGTTCAGTCCTTGAGAAGGACAAACTCAACGGAGCAAATTTCCTGGACTGGTACAGGAACTTGAGAATAGTTCTCACCCAGGAACGTAAAATGTACGTTCTGGAGCAGCCCATTCCGGAGGCTCCTCCTGCCAATGCCCCGCGAGCTGACAGAGATGCTTACAAGAAGCATCAAGATGACGCATTAGATGTGTCCTGTCTAATGCTCGCGACCATGAACTCTGAGCTTCAGAAGCAACACGAGTTAATGGGCGCTTACGATATGGTTGAACATCTTCGTCAATTGTATCAAGGACAAGCGCGGCATGAGAGATTTGAGATCTCAAGGGCACTATTTCAGTGCAAGATGTCAGATGGGGCTCCCGTAGGCCCATATGTACTCAAAATGATTAGGTTCATAGAAAACCTACAGAGGTTGGGATTCCCGCTTGGTCAAGAGTTGGTCACTGACCAGATCTTGCAATCCTTGCCGGATAGCTATAGTCAGTTCATTCTAAACTACAATATGAACGAAATTGACAAGCCACTGCCCGAGCTGCTTAGCATGTTAAGAACTGCTGAGCTGAACCTTAAGAAGGCAAAGCCCCACTCTGTTCTGATGGTTCAGAAACACAAGGGCAAGGGCAAGGGCAAGCCCAAAGGCAAAGGAAAGTCCCAAGCCAAGGGCAAAGGCAAGGCACTGAAGCCTAAAGGAGGGGTCACCAAGGATGCTACCTACTTCCACTGCGGTCAGACCGGGCACTGAAAGAGGAACTGCAAGATGTACCTGGAAGATCTTAAGAAGAAGCGAAGTGAGACTTCCACTTCAGGTATATATGTTATAGAAGTTAATCTATCTATTTCTTCATCATGGGTATTAGATACCGGATGTGCATCTCACATTTGTACTAATGTGCAGGCGTTGAGAAATAGCAGGGCATTGGCGAAGGGCGAGGTGGACCTACGCGTAGGCAATGGAGCACGGGTTGCTGCTGTTGCTGTAGGGTCTTATCATCTATCTCTGCCCTCTGGGCTTGTATTAGAATTAGATGAATGTTGTTATGTGCCTGCATTAACTAAGAACATAATTTCTGTTTCTTGTTTGGACAAGAAAGGTTTCTCTTTTATTATAAAGGACAAATGTTGTTCTGTTTATTTAAAAGATATGTTCTATTGTAGTGCACCTTTGATGAACGGACTCTACATTCTAGATCTTGAAAGCCCTATCTATAACATAAATACCAAGAGGTTCAAGTTAAATGACCTGAACCAAACCTATCTCTGGCACTGTCGCTTAGGTCATATAAATGACAAGCGCTTATCCCAGCTCCATAAGGATGGTTTGCTGGACTCATTTGTTTTTGAATCTTATGAGACGTGCGAGTCATGCCTACTAGGCAAGATGACCAAGACTCCCTTTAGTGGGCACAGCGAAAGAGCGACTGATTTGTTAGGACTCATACATAGTGATGTATGTGACCCTTTCAATGTCACTGCTAGAGGCGGTTATAGGTACTTCATCACATTTACTGATGACTTCAGTAGATATGGTTATGTGTACTTGATGACACATAAGTCAGAATCCTTTGAAAAGTTCAAAGAATTCAAGAATGAAGTACAGAACCAGCTTGGCAAGAGTATTAAGGTATTTCGATCAGATCGAGGTGGAGAACCTTAGCCATGAGTTTCGTGACTACCTAGCTGAGTGTGAGATTCTATCCCAACTCACTCCTCCTGGAACACCACAGTGGAATGGTGTATCCGAAAGGAGGAATCGTACCCTATTAGATATGGTACGATCTATGATGAGTCACACAGATCTTCCGACATACCTTTGGGGCTATGCTCTAGATATGGCAGCTTTTATACTCAACCGAGTTCCATCTGTTAGAGTGTATACTGAAAGCCTAAGCTTTTGTAAACATTTATTTTGAATAAAGAATCACATTTGGTCATATTATCTACATTTGATTGTAGTTGTTCAATTAATTTATATTGTAGATAACATAGTATTTGGTGTCACATACAGAAGATGATGTTATCAGTACCTTATAAATTATAAACAGTAGCTCACGACCAAAATGGAAAGGAACAAGCCATTGGAAGGTCGTAGTGTAATTATGTATTAGTTTATCTTAACTATATAATTACACTATTACACTTAGAGTGTATTGAGTAGGACCATCAGAGGTCGTTTTCTTTTATACTGACTTTATAAAGGAACAAAGACCTCAGTTATTATGGAAGTGTGTGCTCTTAATCCTAATATAATAACAAGCACATATATTTGATATTTATTTCTTTAATTTATCAATGGGTGAGATTTAGTTCGATAAATCAATAAGCCCGATAAGTTGAGAAATGATATCACTTATAGTGTGTGTTGTTGATTATAGAAGGAAACTGTATCCTAGAGATACTAGGTTGATAATGTCCCCAAGAGGAGCTCATAAGGATTGTCATGTTAAACCCTGTAGGTGGACATAGTCCGACATGACGATAAGGTTGTGGTACTACTCTTGGACTAAGATATTAATTAAATGAGTTGTCAGTAATTCACTTAATTAGTGGACATTCGATATCTTAAACACAGGGAGACTAACACACTCATAATAAGAAGGAGCCCAAAAATGTAATTTGGGATTGGGGCGGTAGTTCAATAATAATTCTCTAGTGGAATGAATTATTATTGATAAAATTAAGTTGTGTGTTCGGGGCGAACACGGGATGCTTAATTTTATCGGGAGACCAAAACCAATTCCTCCTCTCGGTCCCTATCGTAGCCTCTTATTTATAGAGTACTATACCCACCTATACCCACCTTCTATACCCACCTAAAGGGGGCCGGCCAAGCTAGCTTGGAATCAAGCTAGGGCCGACCTAAGCATGGTTTAGGGTGGCCGACCCTAGCTTGAACCCAAGCTAGAGGGGGCCAGCCATAATTAAATTAAAAATAATTTTAATTTTAATTTTTATTATTTGGAAGATATAATTTATTAAAGAGAATTAAAATTAAAATATCTCTTTTAAAAAGGATCTACAAAAGATTAAAGAAAGAGATTAGATCTCTTTCCTTATTTGTAGATTGGAGAGATATTTTATTTTCTCTTTGAAAATTATTCACATGTTGAAAAATTAAAATTATAAAAATTTCTTTTTATCAACCATGAAGGGATTTTTGAAGAGAAATTTTATTTTTTAAAATTTCCGGAAACAAATTAGGAAGTTTTAATTTGTTGATTGAAACTTATCTAATTTGCCTCTCTATGATGTGACCGGCCATGAAGAGTTTAATTGGGAAATTTTATTTTATTTTTCTCAATTAAATCATGCCAAGGAAATTAAGGAAATTTTATTGTAATTAAATTTCCTAATTTACCAAGGCTAAGGAATATAAAAGAAGGGGTGGGGGTGCCTTCATTGGGTACAACCTCTATTATTTTTCCTCCCTCTCTTATTCCTTAGTGTGGCCGGCCAACATCCTCTCCCTCTCTTCCTCTTTGTGGTGGCCGAAACATCCCTCTTGCTTGGAGCTCTTGTGGTGGCCGGATACTACTTGGAGAAGAAGAAGAAAAAGGAGAGAAAGCTTGCATCCCTTGGAGCTTGGTTGGTGTTTTTGTTCTTCCTTGGTGAAGCTCTCTTGTGTTGGCCGAACCTAGCTAGGAGGAGAAGAAGGTTCATTGGTGGTTTCTCATCTCGGAAGATCGTTGCCCACACAACGTCCGAGGTTAGAAGAGGAATACGGTAGAAGATCAAGAGGTCTTTCTAGAAGGTATAACTAGTAATTTTTCCCTTTCCGCATCATACTAGTTATTTATGGAAATAATACCAAATACAAGAGGCTAATATGTTTTTCGATGTTGTGTTCTTTTGTTTTTTTTTCTTATGATTTGATTGTTCCTTTCGGTTAACCTAAAGTTATTTTAGGAAATTAAATATTAGCTTTCCATAAAAGGTTTTGTCTAGTCAGTGGTGGTTGCTCCCATATCCAAGAAGGCCATGTGCCTCGCCACGTCAGTACTGGGAACCAATTATGGAAATTAATATTTAATGAAATTAATAACTTAAGGTGATTTGGATCGAACGTGTTAAGTTCCGCAGGAGATCTAAGTCTAAACCTAAAAGAACAAATAGATTAAGTTTTGGATCAAACGTGTTAAGTTCCGCAGGCGATCCAAAATTTAATTTAAAAGAACACATGGTAGCTAGGAAAAGGTTCAGATCTTTGTACAAAATTTTTGTACAGTGGAACCTCTAGGTTTTCCGAGTAGCAACCAACACCATCTAAGGTCGTGATAAAGACACTATATAGGATATGGACTGGGAGAGATGCCCAGGTGTCTTTCATGAGGATTTGGGGTTGTGAGGCTTACGTTCGACGTAAAGTCTCAGACAAGTTAGGATCCAAATCCGACAAGTGCTATTTTATTGGATATCCCAAGGAAACTAAGGGATATTACTTCTACATTCCCATGCAGCACAAGGTAGTTGTAGCAAAGACTGGGGTCTTTCTAGAAAGGGACTTTGTTTCTAGAAAGACTAGTGGGAGCACATTCGATCTTGAAGAAGTTCAAGATGCGAACAATAGCACTGAAGCCTCGATGGAAGTTGAACTGGAATCACAAAGTGTTGTGGATGATGTTGTTCCACAAGGAGTTGAGGAACAACAACCAGTTCAAGTAGACATACCTCTTCGCAGGTATGATAGGGTACGTCGTCAGCCTGAGAGATACTCATTTCTCTTGTCTGACCATGATGACGTTGTGCTCATAGATGATGAGCCTACCACCTATCAAGAAGCTATGATGAGATCAGATTCCGAGAAATGGCTAGAGGCCATGAGATCCGAGATGGAATCCATGTACACCAACCAAGTATGGACTTTGGTTGATCCACCTAAAGGGGTAAAACCCATAGGGTGTAAGTGGATCTTTAAGAGAAAGACTGACATGGATGGACTTATCTATAAGGGTCGCTTGGTAGCTAAAGGTTTCAAGCAGATTCATGGTATTGACTATGATGAAACTTTTTCTCCAGTAGTGATGTTTAAGTCCATTCGGATCATGCTTGCTATTATAGCTTACCATGACTATGAGATATGTCAGATGGATGTCAAAACTGCGTTTCTGAATGGAAACCTACTCGAGGATGTGTATATGACACAACCTGAAGGTTTTGTAGATCCACAGCATACTAGCAGAGTATGCAAGCTGCATAGGTCCATTTATGGACTAAAGCAAGCTTCTCGGAGCTGGAATCTTCGATTCGATGATGCAATCAAACAATTTAGTTTCATCAAGAATGAAGATGAGCCTTGTGTCTACAAGAAGGTTGTAGGGGATATAGTTGTCTTCCTTATATTGTATGTGGATGATATACTACTCATTGGGAAGGACATCCCTTTGCTTCAGTCTGTCAAGACCTGGCTAGGGAGTTACTTCTCAATGAAGGACTTAGGTGAGGCATCCCGCATTCTAGGGATACAGATCTATAGAGATAGATCTAAGAGATTGCTTGGCCTAAGTTATAGTACATATATTGACAAGGTACTCCTTCGATTTTCCATGCAGAACTCCAAGAAGGGATTTCTGCCGATATCACATGGCGTGAGTCTTTCGAAGACTCAAGGTCCCTCTTCTAGAGAGGAGAGAGACCGCATGGATTAGATCCCTTATGCCTCAGTCATAGGGTCTATCATGTACGCCATGCTATGTACTCGACTTGATGTCTCGTATGCTTTGAGCATGACGAGCAGATACCAGTCAGATCCAGGTGAAAGTCACTGGATAACGGTCAAGAATGTTCTTAAGTACTTAAGAAGGACTAAAGAATATTTCTTGATAGATGGAGGTAATGATGAGCTAGCTGTAAAGGGTTACAGTGATGCTAGCTTCCAGAACGACCAGGATGATTATCGATCGCAGTCAGAGTTCGTATTTTGCATAAATGGTGGTGCTGTGAGCTGGAAGAGTTTGAAGCAGGACATAGTAGTTGATTCTACGATAGAAGTGCATTGCTGCATCAGAGGCAGCAAAGGAGGCAGTTTGGATCCGCAAGTTCATCACTAAACTTGGGGTGGTTCCCAGTATCGCTGACCCTATTGAGCTCTATTGTGACAACAATGGAGCTATAGCATAGGCGAAGGAACCTCGCTCACACTAGCGGACCAAATACATACTACGGCGCTTCCATCTCATTCGAGAGATTATCGAGAGAGGAGATGTGAAGATATGTAGAGTACCTACAGAGGCTAACATCGTAGATCCCTTGACCAAGGCTTTAGCACAGAGGAAGCATGATGGTCACACTAGGTCATTGGGGCTTAGAGCCTACACTGATTGACACTAGTGCTAGTGGGAGATTGTTAGTTAGAGCCCTAGAGCCAATCATTTGATGATTGTATTATGGACTTGTTGTATCATATTCTTATATAAATAAAGGCATTTGATTTTTGGTTATTATACTTACTTGTATTGGTGCCAAATAAACTAAGTATAATAGCGTCCTTGAGTAGAAGGTTCTCACCTATATCAATCAGTTAGTTGAACCGATAGTGAGATGATATAGGGAACACTACTCTTAATCATTCCTAGTCGAGTATTAACATTCAGGGACAATGTTAATGCAATAAGACTAGCATGTAGGTCAACTCAATGACTTGATCTCACAAGTCATGGATATAGAGATATCAAGTTGACACATGAGTATGCATTGGAGAATGTGTACTGAATGACCCTCCATGAGAAAGTATCATGGATCGTTATATGAGTGTCATATACTTTCTCATGTGGCTATTAGTATGACTACTAGTCCTTAGACCTGAAGTCACCATGGATCCCTACATAAAGAGTTATGTACTTTGGTTTCGTCAAACGTCACCCATAACTGGGTGGACTATAAAGGCGATTACTGGGTATGTAACGAATTATGCAGAGGAATGTGAGTGATGTAGATGGGATCTATCCCTCCTATATGACGGGAGCGACATCGATATTCTTGATAGAGTGAGACCACGAAGTGCATGGCCATGCCCAAATGAGTCAATATGAGATATTAAGCTCATTTGATTTAGTGAGTCTACTTGGAGTTCAAGATTTAGATTGATCAGAGGATGACACGGTCTATGCCTCACATTGATCAATCTAGATGTCTAGGATAGAAGGACACTTGTCATATATTATGAGGAGTCACAATTAGTAGTCACAAGATGATGTTGGATCTCAACATTCTTGTAACATTGGGTAGTAATGATGTGTTGCTAGATACCGCTCATTACTTATGCTCCTAAATGGGTTTAGGGGCATTGCCAACGTTACAAGAACCTATAGGGTCACACACTAAGGACAATTAGATGGAGATTAGGTTCATATGATGAACCAAGAGGATTAGATTCATTTGATGAATCAAATTGGATTAAGAGTAATCCTAATTGAGCTAATTGAGTTGGACTCAAGTTGATTCATGTGTTCAATGAGTCTAATTTAGATTATGACTCATTGAATCAATTTAATTAAATGAATTAGATTCATTATATTAAATTGGCTTAAATTAAATGGTTGGATTAGATCAACCATGAGAGAGATTAAGTCAAGTTTGACTTGACTTGGGAGGAAGATGAAGAGTCAAGTTTGACTTGACTTTATGCCAACTCATTGGTGAGTTGGCATTGAGTGGGCTAATGATGATGCTCCACATCATCATGGTTGCTTAAGTGGGATGCCACCTCATGGGAGTTACCAAGAGTTGTGACTCTTGGCATTCCATGGGAGTTACACATGCTCTTAATGTGGCCGGCCACATGAATGGGAGGAATAAGTTTCATTTTGTGAATTATTCTCATTCATTCCATCTTCTTCTTCCTTGCTCCATTTTCTTCTCTCCCTCTCCTCATCTTGCCGAACCTAACTAAGGTGCTAGCACACTTTAGTTTGGTGATCTCCTTCTTGTGTTCGTGTGGATACTTCTAGAGGGTTGTCTACTTTGACAACCTTGAGATCCGACACCATTGGACAAGTGGGATTCGCGTAGGGCGCGCATCAAGGGTATATTCTTTGTTTCCCTTTGTAGATCTACTGTAGATCGAAGTTTTGAAACTCGTACTCGTATTTTTTGAAAGTTTTTCTTTGCACGGATCTGGTGGCTGGGGCTTTCAGGGTTTCCGCGATGCGAAAATGCAGTTTTCGCGGCCCGAAAAACCCAACAATGGGGATAAATATTGGGACTAGGTGAAGCCTATTTAGGCTACCCCATTGAACAAGGAAAAGTTTTATTTTTCTTTTCCTTTTTCTTTTCCTCCGTTTCTCACCCGACACCATCCCTGTTTCTTCCTCTTCTTCCCTTCTCTCGCGTCGTCTTCTTCTCTTCTTCATCTTCCCCCAAACTCGTTGATGCCTCGCCTTCTCCCCGCATACAAGACCCCTCAGCCAAGGAAGCCCCGAGCCGCCTCCCGATCCTTCCTCTTCCTCTTCCCCTTTACTCCCGTGACACCGCCGACCCTTTTCCCCTTTCTTCACGTCGCCGTGCCCTAGTTCTCCTCGTGCCGAAGCCCTCTCCACCGAACGCCAAACGCCACAGCCGATACCCTAGGTGTCACCCTCTTCCTCTGCAGTGCGCCACTGCCGCACGGAACAACATTGGTCACCTCCTCGCTGTGCCCTAGTTTTTCGACACCTATTTCCTAACTCGAGCCCTAGCAAATATCGCGGGAATTAAATCCAACGGATCACTCCAAGCTGTTGAGCGCCACCTGAGCACTGCTTATCTGGTATTGATCTCTGTTCTTTCCCTCGTCGGCAAGAACGCGTTGTGCCCTAGCACTGTCGCCGGCCACCAGATCTAACCCAGTTTCGCCGTCCCTGTGCTCTAGACCGCCGACTCTTGGTGTCTCTTCATCACGGCACCAGCCGATCTTCTCTTGCCGCTTTTCGCTGCTCTGGTTCACCACCATTGCAGCTTTGGGGAGGAGGTTACGAATCTGGTTTTGGTAAGATTTGGTCAACAGTGGATTATTTGGGTAAGTTTTGAAGTTGATTTCATATACACATTTAGTTAGATTGTGATGTAGGGTGTTTGAACTTAATCAGCAACTCTGCTATGCTCCAGTAATAGGTTTCATCAGCAAAACTGTTCTAGCAGTGATGTTGGAATGTATACTAAAAGTCTAGCTTTTTGTATAAACATTTACTTAGAAATAAGAATCATATTGTTCAAATATCTACATTTATAAGCTAAGTGTAGTTGTTTAATTAATTTATATTGTAGATAACATAGTGTGTGGTGTCACATATAGAAGATAATGTTATCAATTCCTTATAAATTATAAACAGTAGCTCACGACTAAGATGGAAAGGAACAAACCATTGGAATAGTCGTAGTGTAATTAGGTATTAGTTTATCTTGACTAATAAATTACATTAGTACACTCTGAGTGTATTGAGCAGGACCATTAAGATAAGTTTTTTTTATACTGACTTAACAAAAGAACAAGACCTTAGTTATAATGGAAGTGTGTGCTCTTAATCCTAATATAATAACAAGCACATATATTTAGTATTTATTTCTTTGACTAATCAAAGGGTGAGATTTAGCTCGATAAATCAATAGACCCGATAAGTTGGGAAATGATATTACTTATAGTGTGTGTTGTTGATTATAGAAGGAAACTGTGTCCTAGTAATCTAGGTTGATAATGTCTCTAAGAGGAGCTCATAAGGATTGTCATGTTAAACCCTGCAGGCGGACTTAGTCCGACACGACAATAAGGTTGAGTGGTACTACTCTTGGACTAAGATATTAATTAAAATGAGTTGTCAGTAACTCAATTAATTAGTGGACATCCAACATCTTAAACACAGGGAGATTAACCCACTCACGAAAAGAAGGAGCCCAAAATGTAATTTGAGATTGGTGCGGTAGTTCAATAATAGTTCTTTAGTGGAATAAATTCTTATAGATGAAATTAAGTTGGGTGTTCGGGGCGAACACGAGAAGCTTAATTTCATCGGGAGACCAAAACCAATTCCTCCTCTCGGTCCCTATCGTAGCCTCTTATTTATAAAGTGTGATACCCACCTATACCCACTTTCCTACCCAACCTTAGGTGGCCAGCCAAGCAAGCTTGGAGTCCAAGCTTGGGCTGTAACGACCCAAATTTCCTCATTACGAGTCCTAATAGTGCTTAAAAATATTTAGAAATGCTTTAGAAATATTCTAGAGATTTTTAGAAATTTTTAGAGTATTTTTATGCAATTTTTGGAGGTCGTTTGGTATTTTTACTAAAAGAAACAAGTTGCAAAAAAAATAAAGAAATTAAGCCGAGGTTCGAACCGGAGACCTCCAGTTAAGCAAAGCCTTAAATTGTCTCGGCTGACCAAGTGCCCAAGCGGGCGTTGCTAATTAAAGGAAGAGTGAAATTTATTTAAGTAGTAGTTAATAAACAGAAAATAAATAGGAATAAAAGGGATTCGACCGAGATTCGAACCCGCGACCTCCGACCCGACCAGAACCTTAAGCGAATCCGGCTGACCAAGAACCCAAGTGGGCCGAGCTGTTTAGAAAAGATAGCGAAATAATTTAAAGGATAGTTAGATAACAGAAATATTAGGAGTTATAAAAGGATAAGTTAAGAGGAGAAGGGGATTATTGCCGTGACCTAATTTCTTCCCCTCCCTTCTCTCTCGCGCGCGACGTTTCTGCCCGAGCAAAAACAAAATGAAGCCCTAGCTTCATCTCCGGCGGCCGGCGAGCACCTTTTTCCGTGAGGTCTCACACCTTCGTGATCCCCTCGTCGAGAAGAGCACGTAGATACAAAGAGATCGTTGAGGAAGCACATCTCCGGAACCCTAGAAGCTCCCCTTTGGTTGTAAGTCCAAGAACTCCAAGAATAAGTAAGTGCTTCTCACCTGCGGTAGGAGTAGCTTTTGGAAGTTGATTCTTCTTGTTTTTTTTTCCGAAGTATGATATAGGGAGCAAAGTACTTGATGATCTGCCGTGAGTTTCATTAAGGATACAAAGGAGGAATTGTTTAGGTTTGATATGTAGTTATCTTCTGCTATTAGTTCCTAATACATGATGAAGTAGTTCCTCCTTGCTTTGCTGTTTGTGAGCATAAGTAGTTTCCCATTAGCTATTAGTTGAGCATGTGTAATTTCCTTTGCTGTAGATGTGCACGAGCAGATATACATGATGAAGTAGTTCCTCTTTGTTTGTGAGCACGTGCGGCTTTCAGTTGCCATGAAATTTAGTTCAAATTGTTTAGAGTTTATAGTAACATTTCAACAAGTTTAACTTGGTATTGTGCAATGGAAAAGAAAGTAAAAGCAGCTCCTTTTGAAGTTCTGTGGATTTCGGATGGTGCTATAAAGGGGGCACGGATAGTTTTCCTTTAGGGTTTATAGTGCAGATTTTTTGTGGATCTTGTAGTGCAGATTTTTGGTGGAATTTATAGTGCAGATTTTTGGTGGATCTTGTAGTGCAGATTTTTTGGTGGAACTTGTAGTGCTGTTTTTTTTTAAAAAAAAAAAAGAATATAGTGCAGTTTGGTTAAGTATTATAGTGCAGAATTTATGTTTGCATAGTATACAGAAATTGTATAGCATAGAATGCAGAATCTTGATTAGTAGAGTATGCAGATTTAGTTTTTAGTTTGTGATTTTGGCTTAGTATTCCAGTTTAGATCATGTTGTAACATGCTTAAAGATCTCTATTGCTCTATAAAAGTATAAGCTTTACATAGGTATCAAGCTTTAACAGATTTTTAGTGTGGAATAGCTATGTGTAGCATTACAGATTTTGAATTGTTTAGCATTGCAGTTTTGATGGTTTAGCATTGGAAGATCCAATTAGATCTCTAGTAGCTTAATAAGATTTACAGATTTTATTAAGCTTACAAGTGTAGATTTTATCAAGTTTACAAGTGCAGATTTTATTAAGTTTATAATGCAGATTTTATTAAGTTTACAAGTGCAGACTTTTATTAAGCTTACAAGTGCAGAATTTTGTTAGTATAGTGTGCAGAATTTTGATTAGCATAGTATGCAGATTTTTGTTTATGCATTTCAAAGTTAGAATTTGTTTAAACATTTCAGTTTTTAAAGAAGCATTCTTTTATTAGAGGTATTAACAAGTATAAGAAAGATAAAGAAAAGAAAGAAAAAGGCCAAGGCCTTGAGTAGATCCCAAAGTCAATACTTTAGGGATTTTGGCACACAAGGTGCTTGTTAAAATGCCAAGGCATTTAAAGAAGAAGTAATTACGATAAATCAACTTATGAATCAGTATTTTACTTTTATCAGTGGCACTGTGCTGGACTCTTAGTTGTCCTTGGGTTGGGCTCCCATAGTCGTCCCTAGGTTTAGATAACCTAGTAAACCCTACTAGATTCGGGACTAGCTACCTCGGGTCTAGTTAGGGATGCACGCATAGCAAGTACAGTTGTCGGGCCCATCAGCAACATGATTATTATTTTTATCTATTATGAAAATAGTTTTCAAAACTTCACAAATCAGCCACGTGAATACAGTTCAGATTCAGCATTAGCCTAGCATCAGTTTAGCTCAACTTATGTATCAGTTTAGTTAAACTTATTATTCTGAAGTATAAATGTATAAGTTTTGAACAAGTGAAATAAGCTTTACATGTTTAGCATTTCAGCATGTCTTGTTTCTTTTGCTATTAGATGAGCATATGTAGTATTTCCTTTAAAGATTCAGTTTTAGATTTATTTTATTCACATGCATATTCGAGTTTTGTGAGTTAGATAGCGCTTACTAAGCAATTTTGCTTATAGTTGCATTTCCTCTTACTACAGATAAAGGAAAGGAAAAGTTATAGCAAGGAAGGCGACAAGGAGGTGCGGATGGATGTGTGATGCCTGGACTATAGAAGTCTTGGGATTTAGCATAAGAATTTATTAAGATTGCCATGTATTTAGAATTCTTTCATTTAAATTGTTATGCACATTAGACCTATTATCTGAGTTGTACAATGGCTGGATGCATGTTCAGATTAATACATATATTTCAGCATGTTTAGATTGATGTGTAGTTTTAGTTATGTATACGTGCTGCAGTAGAATGTAGGGACAAGTTATTCATGTTTCCGCTATCATTAATTGCATGTTTAGAGAGTTTTATGTATTGATATTCACATGTGTGCAATGTTAGTTAAGATAAGTTAGTAGTCCAGTAGCGCTCTGCCCTCACAGACTAGTAGTGAGGAGGGTGGGGTGTTACAAGTTGGTATCAGAGCCGTTCCTATTCTCCAGCATAACACATCAGCACCAGCCTTGTCATCTTCAAGTAAGAAAGTATTTAAAATTCTTTTACTTAGTATGCTTTTCCTTATTATTTGTAGTATAGAGAAATTCTTAGAAATATTTGTTTATATGTGCTTAAGCTAGATAAAAGTTCTTGTTTGTCTTTCTATGTTTTTTTTAATATGTCTAGAGAGTATAGAGACAATTTCAGATTTTCTCTCTCTATATAATTAGATGTTAAGAAGAAAGACGGATCTATGCGGATGTGCATAGATTTTAGAGCGCTGAACAAAGTAACAGTTAAGGATAAGTACCCTCTTCCCAGAATAGATGATCTATTTGATCAGCTAAAGGGGGGCAACAACGTTCTTTAAAATAGACCTGCGCTCTGGGTACCATCAGTTGAAAGTGAAAAGAAGTGATACACCCAGAACAGTTTCCAGGACCAGATATGGACACTACAAATTTGTAGTCATGCCATTTGGTGTGACTAATGCACCTGCGGTCTCTAGGGACTTTATAACAGGTCTTCCAAGGACCACTAATGGGTACGATGCGATATGAGTGATAGTGGACCGAGAAGTTAAGAAGACTAAGGGACAAAGAAGTACCACTAGTGAAGGTCATTTGGCATTAGAAGCGCGAGGAAATTACTTGGGAGCGTGAGGACAACATGAGGCAGAAATATCCAGAATTATTTTAAGTTCGAGGATGAACTTTTTATAAGGTATGGGGAATTGTAACGACCTAAATTTCCTCATTACGAGTCCTAATAGTGCTTAATTTAGAAATGCTTTAGAAATATTCTAGAGATTTTTAGAAATTTTTAGAGTATTTTTATGCAATATTTGGAGGTCGTTTGGTATTTTTACCAAAAGAAACAAGTTATAAAAAAAATAAAGAAATTAAGCCGAGGTTCGAACCGGAGACCTCCGGTTAAGCAAAGCCTTAAGTTGTCTCGGCTGACCAAGTGCCCAAGCGGGCGTTGCTAATTAAAGGAAGAGTGAAATTTATTTAAGTAGTAGTTAATAAACAGAAAATAAATAGGAATAAAAGGGATTCGACCGAGATTCGAACCCGCGACCTCCGACCCGATCAGAACCTTAAGCGAATCCGGCTGACCAAGAACCCAAGTGGGTCGAGCTGTTTAGAAAAGATAGCGAAATAATTTAAAGGATAGTTAGATAATAGAAATATTAGGAGTTATAAAAGGATAAGTTAAGAGGAGAAGGGGATTATTGCCGTGACCTAATTTCTTCCCCTCCCTTCTCTCTCGCGCACGACATTTCTGCCCGAGCGAAAACAAAATGAAGCCCTAGCTTCGTCTCCGGCGGTCGGCGAGCACCTTTTTCCGTGAGGTCTCACACCTTCGTGATCCCCTCGTCGAGAAGAGCATGTAGATACAAAGAGATCATTGAGGAAGCACATCTCCGGAACCCTAGAAGCTCCCCTTTGGTTGTAAGTCCAAGAACTCCAAGAATAAGTAAGTGCTTCTCACCTGCGGTAGGAGTAGCTTTTGGAAGTTGATTCTTCTTGTTTTTTTTCCGAAGTATGATATAGGGAGCAAAGTACTTGATGATCTGCCGTGAGTTTCATTAAGGATACAAAGGAGGAATTGTTTAGGTTTGATATGTAGTTATCTTCTGCTATTAGTTCCTAATCCATGATGAAGTAGTTCCTCCTTGCTTTGCTGTTTGTGAGCATGAGTAGTTTCCCATTAGCTATTAGTTGAGCATGTGTAATTTCCTTTGCTGTAGATGTGCACGAGCAGATATACATGATGAAGTAGTTCCTCTTTGTTTGTGAGCACGTGCGGCTTTCAGTTGCCATGAAATTTAGTTCAAATTGTTTAGAGTTTATAGTAACATTTCAACAAGTTTAACTTGGTATTGTGCAATGGAAAAGAAAGTAAAAGCAGCTCCTTTTGAAGTTCTGTGGATTTCGGATGGTGCTATAAAGGGGGCACGGATAGTTTTCCTTTAGGGTTTATAGTGCAGATTTTTGGTGGAATTTATAGTGCAGATTTTTGGTGGATCTTGTAGTGCAGATTTTTTGGTGGAACTTGTAGTGCTGTTTTTTTTTTTTTAAAAAAAGAATATAGTGCAGTTTGGTTAAGTATTATAGTGCAGAATTTATGTTTGCATAGTATACAGAAATTGTATAGCATAGAATGCAGAATCTTGATTAGTAGAGTATGCAGATTTAGTTTTTAGTTTGTGATTTTGGCTTAGTATTCCAGTTTAGATCATGTTGTAACATGCTTAAAGATCTCTATTGCTCTATAAAAGTATAAGCTTTACATAGGTATCAAGCTTTAACATATTTTTAGTGTGGAATAGCTATGTGTAGCATTACAGATTTTGAATTGTTTAGCATTGCAGTTTTGATGGTTTAGCATTGGAAGATCCAATTAGATCTCTAGTAGCTTAATAAGATTTGCAGATTTTATTAAGCTTACAAGTGTAGATTTTATCAAGTTTACAAGTGCAGATTTTATTAAGCTTACAAATGCAGATTTTATTAAGTTTATAATGCAGATTTTATTAAGTTTACAAGTGCAGAATTTTATTAAGCTTACAAGTGCAGAATTTTGTTAGTATAGTGTGCAGAATTTTGATTAGCATAGTATGCAGATTTTTGTTTATGCATTTCAAAGTTAGAATTTGTTTAAACATTTCAGTTTTTAAAGAAGCATTCTTTTATTAGAGGTATTAACAAGTATAAGAAAGATAAAGAAAAGAAAGAAAAAGGCCAAGGCCTTGAGTAGATCCCAAAGTCAATACTTTAGGGATTTTGGCACACAAGGTGCTTGTTAAAATGTCAAGGCATTTAAAGAAGAAGTAATTAAGATAAATCAGCTTATGAATCAGTATTTTACTTTTATCGTGGCACTGTGCTGGACTCTTAGTTGTCCTTGGGTTGGGCTCCCATAATCGTCCCTAGGTTTAGATAACCTAGTAAACCCTACTAGATTTGGGACTAGCTACCTCGGGTCTAGTTAGGGATGCGCGCATAGCAAGTACAGTTGCTGGGCCCATCAGCAGAATGATTATTATTTTTATCTATTATGAAAATAGTTTTCAAAACTTCACAAATCAGTCACGTGAATACAGTTCAGATTCAGCATCAGCCTAGCATCAGTTTAGCTCAGCTTATGTATCAGTTCAGTTAAACTTATTATTCTGAAGTATAAAAGTATAAGTTTTGAACAAGTGAAATAAACTTTACATGTTTAGCATTTCAGCATGTCTTGTTTCTTTTGCTATTAGATGATCATATGTAGTATTTCCTTTAAAGCATTCAGTTTTAGATTTATTTTATTCACATGCATATTCGAGTTTTGTGAGTTAGATAGCGCTTACTAAGCAAATTTTCTTATAGTTGCATTTCCTCTTACTGCAGATAAAGGAAAGGAAAAGTTATAGCAAAGGAAGGCGACAAGGAGGTGCGGATGGATGTGTGATGCCTGGACTATAGAAGTCTTGGGATTTAGCATAAGAATTTATTAAGATTGCCATGTATTTAGAATTCTTTCATTTAAATTGTTATGCACATTAGACCTATTATCTGAGTTGTACAATGGTTTCATGCATGTTCAGATTAATACATATATTTCAGTATGTTTAGATTGATGTGTAGTTTTAGTTATGTATACGTGCTGGAGTAGAATGTAGGGATAAGTTATTCATGTTTCCGCTGTCATTAATTGCATGTTTAGAGAGTTTTATGTATTGATATTCACATGTGTGCAATGTTAGTTAAAATAAGTTAGTAGTCCAGTAGCGCTCCGCCCTCACAGACTAGTAGTGAGGAGGGTGGGGTGTTACATGGGCCGACCAAGCCAAAGGTTAACCCAAGTCAAGGTGGACAGCCCTAGCTTGGAGTCCAAGCTTGGTGTGGCCAGCCATGTAAAGAATAAAAGAGATTTTATTTAAAATCTTTCCATATGTGGAAGCCATGATTTTAAAAGAGAGTTTAAAATTAAATCTTTCCTTTTATAGTTTTCTATAAGAGATTAAGTGAAAAGTTTGATATCTTTCCTTATTTGTAGTTAAAAGAAAGATTTTAATTTTTTAGAAAACTTTCCTTTTTTGTAACCATACTCATGGTTTTAAAAGAGAGTTTTAAAAAAATTATAAATCTTTCCTTTTATAACTTTCTACAAAAGATTAAGTGAAAGGTTTGATATCTTTCCTTATTTGTAGTTATAAAGGAAGATTTTAATTTTTGATAAAAACTTTCCTTTTATGAAACCATTCTTATGATTTTAAAAGAGAGTTTTAAAATTAAATCATTCCTTTTATAGTTTCTACAAAATATTAAGAAAAGATTTGATGTCTTTATTTATTTGTAGATTGAAAGGAAGATTTTAATTTTAGAGAAAACTTTCCTTTTTGTAAATCATCCACATGTTTTAATAGAGAAATTTTAATTTATAAAAGTTTCTTTTATAACCAACCATGAAGGGAAAAATTATTAGAAAAATTTTTATTTTAAAAATTTTCGGAAGCAAATTAGGAAGTTTAATTTGTGTACAAAATTTTCCTTATTTTGAGCTCTTGGAGGTGGTCGGCCATATAAAGGGTTAAATGAAATTTTAATTAAAATTTCCTTATTAACCAAAGGCAAAGAATATAAGGGATTTTTAATAATAATTAAATTTCTTTATTTGCCAAGACCAAGGAATATATAAAAGAGGGGGTAGAGGTGCCTTCACCTCACAACAACTCTCTTCTATTATCCTCTCCTCTCTTCCTTGGTGGTGGCCGGCCATATCATCTCCTCATCTCCTTCTTTTCTTCTTCCTTAGTGGCCGAACCTCTTTAACCTCTAGGAGCTTATTTGGGTGGCCGGATCTAGCTTGGAGAAGAAGGAGGAGGAGGAGGTTTTGTTTCCTAGTTTTTCCTTTGAGCTTGGTTAGTGGCCGAGACTTATAATCTCTTGGAGAAGGTTGCTTGACCGAAACTTGGAAGAAGGAAGAAGAAGGGATTGGGTGGTTCTCATCTCGGTAAATCGTCGCCCACACAACGTCTGAGATAAGAAGAGGAATACGGAAGAAGATCAAGAGGTTGTTGCTTACAAAGAAAGATATAACTAGTAATTATTTTCCGCATCATACTAGTTTTTCTTTGTATGAATTCCAAACACAAGAGGCATATAATTCTAGGTTTCGAATTTATGATTCGAGTTTGTGTTTTTTTTTTTTTTTCAAATTTGTGATTCGATTGTTCCTTTTGGTTAAACCTAGGGTTATATAAAGAAATTAAATATTAGATTTCATTGAAAGACTTTGTCTAGAAAGTGGTGGTTGCTCCCATATCCAAGAAGGCCTAGTGTCTCGCTATGTTTAACCTGGAAGCTGATTTCTGAAATTAATATTTAATTGAATTTGTAACATGGGTGGATTTGGATCAATAATGTTAAGCATCGTTTGCGATCCAAGTCTAAACCCCTAAGAACATATAAGTTAAATTTGGAATCAATAATGTTAAGTTCCGTTTGCGCTTCCGAATTTAATTTCTAAAGAACACAATAGTTTGTTAGGAAAGGTTCGACACTTGTACAAACTTTTTGTACAGTGGAACTAGTACAATATTCCTAGGACCAACCAATAAGTGAGTCCACAGCTAAGGATTTAGGTAAGTTTTAGAGTTAATTTCATTTCTTATTGGAGTTGATTTGGAAGGGTTAGGGTTAATGGAACTAACCCTAATTAACTTGTGAGTTATATTTAGTTAGGGGTTAAATTATAGATTTAATCTAAGCTTTGGATTAGACCTGAGTTATTTAGTTAACCGAGATTTAATGAATAAATTAAGGTTTTTGGTAAATAAGAAATTGGCTAGCTATTTGATATATATATATATGGGAGTAGCTAAATGAAACTATACATGTATGATTTATTACAAGACTCTGATTTGCGACGAGTTGCCTTACGTGGGATTACCTTTGGCACACGCGATGTCGGAGGTGGGTACCTTGACTTATCTCTTTTGATAATGTCATGTTGATATGCTTAGTAGATTATAACATCTAGTAATAATTATGTTCATCTTTGTTTCAGTATATCACTACATGATACTTGTTGCATCCTTTCATCTGTTTTGCATTTATGATTTATTATTACCCTGATTATTTATGCTCATAGTGGTAGTGACATACCATGTCTTATGATCAGTGGCGGATTCAGACAAATATTTAGAGGGGTGCTTAAAGAAGAGACTAAAAAAAATTTCTTACTATCAAATAAATATATTAAAAGATAAAAGTACTAAATTGATAATGATACAAACATAAAAATATGTGCATACCAATAATGTAATTATTTTTTGATACTTGAACCACCAACATCAGATCTAGACATACAAACAAGAGGAGGCAACTGGATCCTACGAGTGTTCATCTGTTGAAAATATTGTAAAATTTGCTCATTTTCAATTGTAGCAAAAATATCCTTCTCGATGTATACTACCAAACTGTCATTCATCCACTCATCCCCCATCCTATTATGCAAATTAGTCTTAATAATTTTCATCGCAGAAAAAACTCTTTCAACAGAAGCAGTTGCAACTGGTAAAACTAATGCTAACTCGATCAAACGATATACCAATGAAAAAATTGTATTCTTGCCCGTTTCAACCATCTTTTTAGCAAGACTTCCCAAATCTTCAATCATAGAAAATTCATCTCGTACATTTTGAATGTAAGTCTCAAGTTGGTCCTCAAATATTACACGATCAGTCAATGAAAAGTCCTCCGGATAAAGTTCAGCAAGGTGAAGTAGCTTACCAATATCAAATTGAGAAAAAGAGTCCTTTGGATCTAAGCAAGCAATGCAAGTAAGTACCTCCGTACTTGATTCTGAAAATCGATTATTCATCTCTTGAACCATCATATCAAGAACCTAATATTGTAACAATAAAAAAATGAATAAAAAACATTATTAGAAAATTAAAATTTAATAAAATATTTAAAAATAATACCTGACAAAAAATTTCAACACGATAGTGATGAAAATTAGTAATCATTTGTCCATTACGTCTGCTGCGACCATGAGTTATCATATTTTCTTCCATATTCGGTACTGGGATCATATAGTTACTACAAAATTTGTTAACGATATCCAAAAAATTCTCCCATCCTTTCTCTCTCAATTTTTGTAATCGATCTTTCATTGTCTTGATCAAACTGATAGCCAGTACAATGTTTTGATCCTTTTGTTGTAAGGCAATTGACAATTCATTTGTGATTCCCAATAAAGATTTCATCAAATGCATCACAAACACAAATTCACACTACAAGAAAAATGTCATTCAACAACACTCAAACAACAACGGTTTTATACCAAACCGTTGTCTTTTTACCTTTTAACAACGGTTTTAACAAAAACTGTTGTCTTTTAGTAATTTTTTTGGCCTATGACAACGGTTTTTAAAAATCGTTGTCTATTTATGTTTTTTTTGGGATATGACAACGGTTTTTAAAGGGTACGACAACAGTTTTTTAAAACTGTTGTCTATGTGCGCTTTTTTGGGATTACGACAACGGTTTTTAAAAATCGTTGTCTATTAAGTGTTGTTGAATGCGATTGTTTTTTCTTTCGCCACTTTTTCTCCTTCGTCATTTGTCTATTTTACTTCGTGCCCTAGCCGCCCCCTCCTCGAGCGTCTTCATCTTCGTGCCCTAGCCGCCCCCTTCCCCGCGAGCGTCTTCCTCTTCAAGCCCTAGGCCGCCGCCCCCTCCCCGCAAGTGTCTTCCTCTTTGAGCTCTAGGCCACCGCCCCCCTCCTCGCAAGCCTCTTCATCTTCGTGCCTTAGCCGCCCACTCCCCGCAAGCGTCTTCCTCTTCGATCCCTAGCCGCTGCCCCCTTCCTGTGAACCTCTTCCAAACTCGCGGGGGGTCATTTTATTCGCTGTCGTTACCTTGGAGCAAATGATCACATCAAAGGGGTTTAAGTGGAGACGCGGGTACTCACGGTTAGGATTTTCTGGTAAGACTCCACTGATCATACCTTGAATAATCCCTCTTTGACAGATTCAGTGAGTTAGGGATCAGCGGAGACAACTGGTTTAAAATAGGCAAAAACATTGATTGTCAGCTTCTGTTATCGCAGCGTCGAGGGAATTGGATCTTGAAAGAGGTTTGATCTCAAACACTTCGATTCAAGTTTTTTTTTCTAGTTTCCATGATTTTGTGGTATTTTCAATGTTTTGGGAGGATAATATACATCTTCCGAGTGAAAGTTTGGCCGATTCATGGTTTCTTAAATGTTTCTTTTGTAAAAAAATATTTTTTTTTAAACCACCGAGCTGTTTGCACTTTTATCAAACAACTACGAGTTGAATTTTGGTATGGTGTTGTGAAATGTGCCTTTGTTCACGATTTTTGGGGTTGTGATCTAGATTAAGATGTATAGGTTCATTTAAAAAAAACCTTTGCAAGCTATTTGCTTACAGTAGAACATAGTGAAAGTCTCGTTGTTGTAGCAACTAAGGTACAATTTCTATTGTTATGTAACATTATTACCCATTCCAATCTCTTGAGTTCATGTTCTCTTCAAGTCAATCTTATTGACTTGGTAATCTTATTCAGATGAAACGACAGTGACTATGGATATGCACTTTACGGTCAAACCAACTATTTTTATGATCTTTGAATTTGCTAAGAGATCATAATAATGTCAGGTTGAGGCAACATATATAGAATTATTATCTGTTGTGGTGACCAAAATAAGTGATCATGAGTTGTTCTTGTTTTGGTGCTTTGTTTTCCCTCAAAAAAATAGCTTAAGCCTACTAAATAGCACACAGTTTACAAATAACATATTTAGTCTTCTAAACATATTCAAACTGGGCACTTCTTGTCACTTGTATAAATGATGTGATTATAGGTCATTTCTAGATTTATTATAGATCACTTAAACATCTTATTAAATTATTTCAATTTTGCTTCACATTAGTGTTTGTATTGTAGCATTAACTCTCCTATTTCTGTGTTTAGGATTTTTATCAGTCAAGAATATAAGACAATCAAGTTAGCAGCCTTCTACAGTTGAACTCAATGAAGCATCACTTGAAATACTGATATGAATTTGATATTACAATTGACATTGGTTAAGCATAAGGAATTCATGAACTCTGATTTTTCAGGCACATAACACAATTTCCCATTTAAAGGTAATAATCAAATATGAGAGTTTGGAGTAGGGCTTTCACTTTAAAAGGTTATGGAACATATACCTTGGTTGGTTCATGCTCTATGCTTTTTATCATGAGCAAATATTTGCTCGTGCATCTCTTTTTATTATTCTACTCATTTTCACATTCTTGAATCTTGACTTTATATTACACGTTTATAAATTTTATCAGTTGCCTAACTCTTATGAATTGCCATTTTATTAGTGTTCTTTTCCTCGATTTAGCTCGGGAAGATTTCTCCTCAAGTTGCAATCTCGCTGGTAGGTGGCCGGATCGTCCCCTGTTTGATCTGTCATAGAATGGCGGCGTTTTCGATATATTTTTTTTTTTGTCTTCTGTTTATATTGAATCTTCCACAATCTGTTTCTTTTATGTAGTTATGATTTAGGAAATGTCGGAGGCCAAGAGACGAGTGCTTTTGCTGACGGATAACGTCTTCATTCCTGTCAATGCGGTGCTCGCTTCTGTGATCGATTCGAGTCTGGGATTGGATTTGTCCGCTCGAGACGACGTGTTCGTCATAGTTGCCCCTTCCTTTCGTTCTTTGTTGGGATTGACTTCTTTCCTTGCAGCAAGGCAGTTGTCCAGAACTTCTATTTAGTGATCCATATGGTTTACAATTGAAGCAACTGCAGACGCATTAATCGCCGAAGTAATCTTTTGGCATCTAAAAAGTGATCTTGCGACTATTTGTGCAATTATAATTAATTAGGGTAAATGGTTGGTTACAGGGGGAAAGTTGCCCATTGAGTCTGGATCACTGGATGTAACTGTGTCAGTCTCCAAGTCACTTGAACTTGTTGATGAGGAATGGGTTGAGTAGATCTCAAGAGTGTTTAAACCTGATGGAACTGTTTAATTTCAGACTTCTTATGAGCAGAGTGGAAATAAGGTATGAAGTCATAGATCAGCTGGTTGATTATTTTTCCATTAGATTAAGAGATTGATATAGTTCTTCTTATGCTGGTAATGTGTCTAACTTGGGTGTCAAATCTTTGGTTTCAGCCAGCCAAGAAGAGAGAAGTGAAAGTTACTCGATTGCAGCAGCCTTTGATCACAAAACATCTCATACAGTAAATGTTAAGAGTAATAGAGCTGCTAGTACATGTTTTCTTCTGAAAAGCTTCAGCTGTCCGACCTTGCCGAGTCTATGGCATAAGGATTCAATGGCTTTTATCAGGCTAACCATTCGAAAGGTAAAAGAGGTTAGAACATCATGATTTTGTGACATTACATTTCAATATAACTACTGCACTAATTTTTTTTGCACTCATATCAGCATATCAGCTTCTGAATATTGATTAAATCATCTTAAAAGTTTGGGTTTTTGCTAGATTTAGTTTATTATTTAGATCTATAGTTCACATTTTTAGCTCAGATGAAATTTATAAATTTCTTCATATAGTTTTCTTTTGCACCTCTATCATTTTTCATCTCAAGAAAGGATGTTTATGCATAAACTCAACTATAAGGCTTTATTAATTTCATTCTACTCTTTTTAGGTGTCCTCAAGAGTATTGGGAAGAATGCCGACAAGTTAAAAAAATGGAGAGACTTTAACAAATTAAGGAGCACTAGGAGCTGCAATCCCTCCTCTTCACCGACATCTAAGTAGAAAATCTCGTGTTATATTGTTCTACCTTTGTTTTAATAGTGTTATTATTTTATTGGTTGCTTATGAAATTTTGTTGGTTGCTTATGAAATTTCTTCAGAATGTTATAGATATTACTTTTGAATGTTAGAAAATTGTATATTAAATTGTATTTTGAAATTTAGTATTTTGAATGATTTATAATATTGGAAATTGTGTATTAATTTTTTTTTAATTTTTTTTTAAAAAAGACAACGGTTTTTCACCGTTGTCGTAGCCCATTTTCAACTGTTGTTAAAGGCCGTGTTGTTAAAAGGGGTGCCCAAAGACAACAGTTTTTAACCGTTGTCTTTGAAGGAAAAGACAACAGTTTTTCACTGTTGTAAAAATGTTGTCTTTGCCTTCAAAGACAACGGTTAAAAACTGTTGTCTTTGGGTACCCCTTTTAACAACACGGCCTTTAACAACAGTTGAAAATGGGCTACGACAACGGTGAAAAACCGTTGTTGTATGACTTTTTTCTTGTAGTGTCATAACTCTCCATCTTATCAATCAAACTGGTGGCGATACCACTATTATCATCATTAGTACCATCATCATACACATTTTCAAGCACTTTTAAAACAGAAGTCCACGTAGACATCAAACGGATAATAGTCATGTAATGTGAACCCCAACGAATATCCCCTGGTTGTTTTAAACTGATTTCCTAATTTTTCCCTTTGCCACTAACAATATCTTAGTGGTTCACTAACAACATCATCCGGGTTGAATTCAACGTGAGAATATTTTTTCTTACTATTTTTCTTCTATAGAATTCTTAGAAGACTCAATACTTCATTTTAAAAATTTCTCCATAACTTATGTCAATTTCTCAAAATTATTAATTTATGCAATCAATATAACAATTAATGTACTACCAAGTATAAATCATGAAATTAGAAATTAGATGAAATAAGAAACAAAATTCACCTAAAATTGAAGAGATTTTACTTGTTGTAGAGGATCACCGGTGGAGCACGGTGGCAGCGGCGTCAACAGTGGCAGCGACATCGACAGAACAGGCGAACCGCGAACAGTAGTGGCGTCACTGGCGTGAGGCGTCGATGAAGTGAAGAGGCGACAAAGATGAGTGCAATGATTTGAGGAGACCGGAGAGGGGGAAACAATGAGATCTCTTAGTGCGATTAGGGTTTTTGGTTTGAAGAAGAAAGGGTTGGCTTAGAAAAAGAAGGTTCAGCTGTTGAAAAAGCTGCTGGAAAAAGGATCGGGAACTAGAAAGAAACAAAACGAAAGTTGCTTGGAAAAGGATCGACAATGAGAAAGAAGGGAAAAGGTGTTTTTATGACACTTTTGTGAAAATTTCCAATAAATTTAAAAAATTATAATTATGTCCTTTATTGTTTAATCATAATTATATATATATATATTTTTTGTCAGAAGCAAGGGGGTGCTTCCGCACCCCCTCGCGCCCCTGCCTCCGCCAGTGCTTATGATATACCAGACTAGACATTTACCATATCTGACACGTGTACCCAGAGTTCCTTATTTGATCCATGTATTTTCTTTGGGTACATATTTTATGGACATAGATATGGGCAGGATCTTCATGCTTAGTGTCATGCACCATCTTGCATGATTGCATGCTGAGCGATTGGTAGCCCAATTATTGTTGAGCTCATCGTCAGTTACATGGATCTGCACACACAACCACTCATGGGTTAGTGGTATATCAGGCAGGGTGTGTGGCAATTTTTTCTGTCAGTGCTCCGCTGGTCCACTCATGGGTAGCGTGATGCAGCGTGGTAGCACGTCAGGGATCCCTCTTCTGGACTGTCTTAGGGAGATGAGAGCATTGCGCTCCCCCACTTATGATTTGGGGTAGGAGGATAGGCGTACTCCGACAGCATCCTGCCCACTCGGTCACTTTCAGGAGCAGTGACGGCAGAGTGCACAGTTGTCATAGCCCTACCCATTCAATCTCACCATCGTGTGTGAGATGGCTGACTGGCGTCAGGGGTGACCATGTCATTTGCATCATATGCATGATTGCATTTATTGCTTGTGTTTGCTGCATATTTGGTGGATACATATGATTGACATGCATATAGGAGACATGATATTTTTGGTCTGACGACCTTACTATTCTGATAGGAGGCCCTGGTGAGTACAGTTCTCTTCAGCCTTTTCTGTTTTGCATTTCTAGTTTTTGTCTAGGAGACTGTACTCCATGACTATTACTATTAGTTATAGTTTACTATGTATGTCAACTTGGTATCCGCTGAGTGTTGGACTCATCCCGTTGATATTATCTATTTCAGGTTGAGGCCGTTAGGAGGTTCCAGTCGCTAGTCCTCACTTCGCATCGCGTCAGTTTTCTACTCTTTAGTCTTTTGGTTCCTTGTTACATTTCATATATATGTGTGTGATTTGTATGTTTGTACTCGAGGAGTTTTATCGAGTTTTTGGTCTACTACACTTCTTTTTTCGTTGTGTTAGTTTCTCTGTTGTGGTTTTAAGGTTTCTGTCATTGTAGTAGAGTAGGTGATTTTCAAATATAAACTACGTGGTTGTGTCAGCTAGAGGCTGAAATATATATAAACTGTGTGGTTGTTTAATTATGTTTATTGTTATTGTTCCGGCCTTGTTGGTCGAGGTATATGTTGTTGGGACCTTTGTGTCCGCTAGAGGGGGGTGAATAGCGGCTCGTCGCTCTTGCGTTGGTTTGCTTCATCTTGATGATGATATACAGCGGAAATAGAATACAAGACTCACACAACGCTAATAAGTAGATTTACTTGGTATCCACCTCAAGAAGGGGTGACTAATCCAAGGATCCACACACGACATGCTATCTCCACTATGAAAACCTCCTTCTCGGTCGCAGCCAAAGGCGGAGAAGCCTTGTATAAACTCACCCACAACACAAACACGAATACAAGAAGACGAAATACAAATACACGTAAAGACACTCTCTTTTTGCTTCGTTGTGCTTGTTGTTGCCTCTTGAACCTTGAGAGAACACTCCCAAGAACCTTCAAGAACTGGCGGTGAAGATCAGAGAAAGTCGCTGAAGATCACTGTAAGCTCGCAGAAAACATATCGTAAAAATATGCGGAGAAAACGCTCCGCCCAGGCTTTAAACAGTGTGTTGGTGCGGGAAGCATCTAACGATCAAACCTAAGTTTTGATAATGGCAAAGGATTCAAAGTTAAGGTGAGTTGTGATCTAACATGTTGAATGAGTGTCTCAGGAAAAGTCCTAACTGCGGTTAGGCAGAGGGAAAACCCTAGGGGGTGGTAACCCTAGGTCATAGGGGGTGGCAACCCTATGCGGAAAGTCTTGGCAGGTCGATAGCTTCAGGCAAAAGTCCTAGGGGGTGGTAACCCTAGGTGGAAAGTCCTAGTGTCGCGAACCAGGTGAAAGTCTGGACTAGCCGGGAAGCGGATGTCCAGCAGAAAGTCCGGAAGCGTCGAGTGCTGAGCAAAAGTCCAGTCAATCTGGAGGATCGCACTGGCAACAGGTAAATCTCCTGAGTGGAGTAGGTGAGGACGCGTTCCCCGTAGAGGGAACAATAGGCGTCGTCGGTAGGAAACCCGAAGTCAGACTCGGACAGTCCGGAGACTGTCTATACTTCACTTATCACATTTATTGCGTTAGGTGCTAACTTTGTGTTGCAGGGTAGTGTTTGGGACTAACGTATCTTGCAGGGGCAAAGGAGCAACCTAAAGCCTCGGATGAACAGTGTCCGAGGCGCCTTCATGGAGCTTGGAGGCGCCTCGGGTGCAAGGCAAGGAGCTGGCTGCGAGAAGCTGTTCAAGGCGCCTTGGTGAACAGTGTAAGGCGCCTTGAACAGATGAAGGCACCCTGTGAACAGTGGAAGGCGCCTTGAATCTGTGATAAGGTTCAACCAGTTCGCCCCTTATCTCCGCGACTGACTCGGCCATTCAAGGCGCCTTGGTGAACAGTAGAAGGTGCAACCCTTTATAAGGGGTTTCGACCAGCAGCTCTCTTCAATGAACTCCAAGCAATCCTTACGCTACAAGCTGCTCTAGAAACGCCCAGAAGTGCTGTTACAAGTCCCCGACAACCCGGAGCTTCAGATTCTGCTACTATATTGTTGTCGGTATAATTTGTTTTAGTTCTTTCAATTGTAATATCTTATTGTACATTTTACGAGCTTATAGTTGTTGCCCACGGTAAGCGATCAAGGATCGCGGGCCTTTGAGTAGGAGTCGCCTTGTAACAACCACCCTCCTTACTACTACTCTGAGGGTGACCGCTACTGATTCTACTATCTACACATAACTGGTACTACCTACTCTAATACTAGAGATACTTTAAACTATTGGAAACATGCTTCTAAATGGCAGCATATAATTTCTTCAGACTTTTTTTTTTTCTTTCATAAGACAAAAGAACTCCTACAGATTTAATCCTCACGGCAGAATAAAACTCCAGCAGTAGCACATGAATACGGAATACTAGCATATCACTTCACCCTTCTAATAAAGGTTGCAAACTATAATCAATTAGGGACTCACGGCAGTCCAAAATAAATGATGAGTTCACTACTTCACAGCCGATTTAGGTTTCCAGCAGTAACAAAAGAAAAACCGAGCATAGGAAAACAAGTGTAACACATGAATACAGAATAAAACTTCATGAATGCAGGAAATTCCTAGCTATTCATATATATCAACTCACTGCAATTGAAATAATTTCACTGCGGCAGAAGTAAATCATGTGACAGTTTCCATTTAAGCAAAATTCATATAGAATACTAACATTCACATAAGACTACTAAGCATTTAAAAACAAAACTGAACTTCAATTGCAACTCCTTTCCATAAAACAATCCTATAGGATACTAGCATACATGTGAGGCTACTGTGCAATCAAATCCGAACTTCCAGCAGATTTATCTTTCCAGAAATTAAACATTCCAGCAGAGTATAAAGAAGTAATGAACTTAGCATTACAATCAAATCCGAACTTCCAGCAGATTTATCTTTCCAGAAATTAAACATTCCAGCAGAGTATAAAGAAGTAATGAACTTAGCATTTAACCATTATTTGATTCTAACACATAAATGAAGTAATTTAAAACACAACTTAGCATTTCAGAATAATTCTCTTTTTGCAGAAAATAAAAGAACACTAGCAGGTATAACAATTCAGCAAGACTCCCAAGCTTCCATAAACAGCCACCACACACACACCATCAATGTCTCCTTGTCGCCTTCTTCTAGGCCACTTTAGCCTTTCCTTTATTTTTATCCATATCTGCAGTAGGAGGAAAAAGTAGTATCTATAAGCTAAAAGCTTAGTAAGTGCTTTCTACTCACAAAATCCGATAAGGAATGCATAAGCATAACTGAAAACAGGGAGTACATGCTCAACATGAAAATAGCAATATAGAACTACATCATGCATCTCTAAAGGAAACAACCATTTAACTTGCTAGAATTTGCAACTGAGATAAAAGAACTTGTTCTGTTTGTTTCCAAATTAATACTTTTATACTTTAAAATAATATTCAACTTTACTTGGGCCCGGCATTGTACCACTTTGCGCGCCTTTCTTAATGAGAATTGAGGTAGCTAATCCCAAAACCATTAAGACACTTCTAGACCTTATGTCTAGGGGCAACTTGGAGCCCATCCCTTGGACCTTGTGTCTGGTACATGCCCTTTAAAAGTAAAATACTTTTCTTTATATCCTTCTTTAAATACTTCTTCTAATAAAATGCCTTGGCATTTATCTAAGCACTTAGTGTGCTTTGATTCTAAATTCTGAAATTCAAGATCAGATTGTGACTTAGTATTGCTTTACTTGTACTTCTTTCATTTATATACATTATACAAGGGGTTCTAGAACCATATTCCACTGATGTATAAAAGTATATATTCAAAACAAAGCTCAACAACAATAAAACTACTTGATCATAGTAAATGAATTTGGTCAAGCCCACGGCAGCAACAAATTTCGAATAGCAAGATTGTAAAACCAACTTATTTCTGAACCTTAGCAGTCCTTTGATCATGCTGTGACTTGAGGGAAATATGACTACTTAAACATGCTTGAAATGTAAGGTAAATACATTTAAATTAACATGTTGTAACACTCAAGGAAAACATTCTGTCCGTGCTCAAGAAAACATTCTGTCCGTGCTAAAAATATCAAAGGAACATGATCCTAATCTTAAACCGAATTGTTAAAGCAAGGCTTGGAATCAAAACCATATGCTAGAATGAAAAACTGCTCTTATTCATTACACAACAACAAAACGCAAACGAAAACCCCGAGAGCTACTCTTACCGCAGGTGAGAAGCACTTACAATGGGTTCTTGGACTTACAACCGGAGAAAGAGACCTAGGGTTCGGATGAGGTGAAGGTTTCGGCGATCCCTTCCTATCCGCGTGTTCTCCTTGACGAGGAGACCACGAATCCGCGAACAACTCCCGGAAAGAAGTCCTCGCCGGCCGCCGAAAACGAGCCCTTGCGCCGTCGCCCCTTTTTCGCCCGAGAGGAGAAGGCGGCGTCGCGTGGTGAGGAGGGGAAAGTGATTTGCGGTTTTTAGGGTTCGGGAAGAAATTAACCTCCTTTAATAACTTGAGTGATCCGAATCTACCTATAACTCAAATATATTCGTTCACATACTTAGTTAACAAAATGAGCTCAGCTCGGTTGGTTGGCCGTTTGCTGCTTGGGCCAGAGAAGCTGGGTTCGAATCCCAGCCCTTGCATTTGGTTATTTCTTTTTTTTTTTTTTTTAAACTTTCTCCACTCGGTAAAAATACCAAACGGACTCCAAAAATTGCATAAAAATACTCTAAAAATTCCTAAAAATCTCTAGAATATTTTAAAAGCATTTTCAAATATTTTTTAAGATATTCAGAACTCAAAATAAGGAAAATTGGGTCGTTACACGCCTTAGGCTCCGAACGAAGTAAAATCTCTCGTGTCTCTCTGTGTGTGTTTGTTCTTTATTCCGCTGCGTGTTTTTAAACTCCGATAGTTTTCCGATTTGAAAAAGAAATAGCCACGAGCGCTATTCACCCCCCCCCCCTCTAGCGCGTCTCGATCCAACAATTGGTATCAGAGTGGGGTTGTTTTTAATTTGGTGCAACCACCATTTAAAACATTTTTTTTCGTGGTATTTTTTTCGGAGTTGATCAGAATTTAGCTTCATAGCTATATTCTAATTGCTTTTCACGAATCGGTGTTGCTCAAAGTTGGTCAATTCCACTTGGGCTCATTTTTTTTTTCTTTCTCTCGCACTACTAATCCAAGACTCAGTCTTGGAATAGATTTTGTTGTTTTTTTTTTCTTTTAGATCTAAAATGGCCCAACAAGAAGGATATAGCACCGTTCGTCCCCCACTATTTTCCGGAGAAGACTTCGGGTATTGGAAGGGGCGAATGGAGATATATCTGAAGATCTAGTTCGATACCTGGATGATCATCAAAACAAGACTGGAACTGCCAACTGGTACCGACGGTAAGCCTACACCCTGTGAAAATTGGGAGCCAGCATTTATAAAAAAGGTGGAAGCTGACGCAAAAGCCACCTGCACCATCCAATGCGGTCTTACCAAAGAAGAGCTCAACAGAGTCGGTCCATTCTCCTCCGCAAAAGAACTATGGGAGAAACTAATCGAACTACACGAGGGCACCTCGGAAACAAAGGTAAGTAAGCGTGATTTGTTACTTAATAAATTATATAATTTGAAAATGCAGGAAGGCGAGACGGCAAGTTCTTTACACGCTTGAATTCAAGATATCTTGAATTCCCTTCATGGAATCGGGCAGAAAGTAGAAAACAGAGATATAATAAGGTATGCTCTTAACTCATTTCCTAGGAGTTCATTGTGGGCATCAATGGTAGATACCTACAAAGTCTCTAAGGATTTGTCTTCCTTAAAATTAGACGAATTATTTAGTGAATTTGAACTCCATGAACAGACTAATGCACAGCCATCCGAGAAGGGCATTGCTTTGGTTGCAGGTACAAGTCGAATAAGGGAATCAAGAGGACGGCGAAAAGTTGAATCGGAATCAGAAGACGAACCCGATTCAGAAGATTCAGAAGATGAACTGGCCAGCGAATTTGTGAATCTTGTAAAGAAACTATACAAGAAGAAGAAGGGCTTCAACAAGAAAGATCTGAAGAAGGCAGTTCAATCCAAGGAGGCTCAACAGAACTCAAAGACGAAGTTCGAAGTCACCTGCTACGGGTGCAACCAAAAGGGGCATATAAAAGCCAACTGCCCAAATAAAAAAGAAGCCAAGAAGCAAAGAAGAAGGAAAGTCCTAAAGGCAACCTAGGACGAATCCTCTTCAGAGGACGAAGACGACGAACTCGACCAAACGAGTCTACTCGCATTGATGGCCCGGGACCAGATCAACGAATCCGAGAGCGAGTCAGAAGCCGACTCCGAGCAAAGCCACGGGGCCACATCCGTTTCCGAAGGGCCAGACTCCGCTGTAAGTATTCCTAGGCTTAATAATTTAGTCAATTATTTACTTCGCAAATTAGCCAAGTCAAATTTGAAAATTAAGTCACTTTTAAAAGAAATAACCATTCTTAAAGGAGTAACTAACTCAAAATCTTTAACTGAAGATTCAACTCAAGTACAACAACTTGAGAAAGAAAATTCAAATATGAAAAATCAGTTAAATGATTTAAAAATCACTTTAGAAAAGTTCTCTTTGGGCTCCAAGAATTTGGATCTAATTCTTGGGACACAAAGGGCCATTTACAATAGAACTGGACTAGGATATAAAAGTAAATTTAAATCTTACTTATCCTTAATAAACAAACAAAGTAGTAAATCAGTCCAAGCATGGGTCCCCAAGTCCAAATTGATCAATCAAGTTGGACTTGGTCAATACTGGGTCCCTAAGGATCATATATACTACCTCGATAGACCATATCGAGGCCGTGATCCAGGGGGAGCTAGAAGAAAAATGATCTTGATTTAAAATTAAATTCGAAACCTAAAATTAAAAATCAAATTCTTAATTTAAAATTCGAAACCTAAAATTAAAAATCAAATTCTTAAAAGTCAAATTCGAAATTAAATTAAATTCGAAATTATGAAAAGTAGATGGAGGATCCAAACTAGCTGGCACCTCCAACTGAACTACCCGACAGGGTAACTGAACCTAATTTACCCGGAATAGGGTAAAGCAAGAATAAATTACCCGGCAGGGTAATTAAGATTAGATTAAAAACGGGATAAGTTTAACTTGAACCACAGTACTGGTGAAGTTTTTGGATGATAGTACGTTAGGGAAGCTTGGGCATCGCATGTCTAGGAAGATATGGCTTCGACCTGGTGCATTTGGCCAAGTGGAACTGACCGAAGCTACCCTTAAATGAATCCTAACTAGTTAGACCAAGGCTTAGTATTAAGCTCAATGGGTAGGACTATTTGGAAACTTCGAAGGCATGGTTACTTTAATGAGCTCCTTGTGACTCACCACAGCCCAGAAGTTTATCCAAAAAATGCTTATTTGTTGTACCCAAAGCTAAACCTGAATCTAACACAAAGTTAAACCAGACTCCTGAATTCAACAATAAATCATCTCACATCAATTATAGGATTCCCTGATTGAAAATTTAGATCGGGTGAGATGACCAAGTAATAAAATTATTTAAATCAATTTCAAAATTATTTAAATTTTTTTTTCAAAATTTATTTCAAAATCTTTTCAAAATTAATTTCAAAATATTTTCAAAATTTTTCAAAATCTTTTCAAAATTATTTAAAAATCTTTTCAAAATTATTTAAATTTTTTTTCAAAATTTATTTCAAAATCTTTTCAAAATTAATTTCAAAGTTAATTTCAAAATCAATTCAAAACAAAATTAACTTTAATTCAAAATCTTTTAAAAATCTTTTCAAAATTATTTAAAAATCTTTTCAAAATTATTTAAAAATATTTTCAAAATTTATTTAAAAATCTTTTCAAAATTAATTTCAAAGTTAATTTCAAAATCTTTTCAAAATTATTTAAAAATCTTTTCAAAATTTATTTCAAAATCTTTTCAAAATTAATTTCAAAGTTAATTTCAAAATCTTTTCAAAATAAAATTAACTTTAATTCAAAATCTTTTCAAAAATCAATTTCAAAATTATTTAAAAATCTTTTCAAAATTAATTTCAAAGTTAATTTCAAAATCTTTTCAAAATTATTTAAAAATCTTTTCAAAATTTATTTCAAAATCTTTTCAAAATTAATTTCAAAGTTAATTTCAAAATCTTTTCAAAACAAAATTAACTTTAATTCAAAATCTTTTCAAAATTATTTAAAAATCTTTTCAAAATTATTTAAAAATCTTTTCAATCTTTTCACCTAGTCTCTTTTTACTAATCCTGTTTTTTTTCGAGAAAAGTGGAAAATTATTTTCAACTTTTTTTTGATAAATGGCAAAGGGGGAGAGTAGGAAATTCAAATCAAAAGTAATTCAAAAGTAAAAAGTAAAAATTTAAAGGAGACCCTGTGTTATGGGGGAGCTTCACAAAAGTTTAAGTGTTAGCTTAAGTTAGGCGTTCATTTGAAGTTATATACTTAAGCTTGCTCACTTAAAACTTTTTTCTACTTGTGCATCTGTTATTACTTAACTTTGAATTTGGGTTGCCATAATCAAAAAGGGGGAGATTGTTGGTGCGGGAAGCATCTAACGATCAAACCTAAGTTTTGATAATGGCAAAGGATTCAAAGTTAAGGTGAGTTGTGATCTAACATGTTAAATGAGTGTCTCAGGAAAAGTCCTAACTGCGGTTAGGCAGAGGGAAAACCCTAGGGGGTGGTAACCCTAGGTCATAGGGGGTGGCAACCCTATGCGGAAAGTCTTGGCAGGTCGATAGCTTCAGGCAAAAGTCCTAGGGGGTGGTAACCCTAGGTGGAAAGTCCTTGTGTCGCGAACTAGGTGAAAGTCTGGACTAGCCGGGAAGCGGATGTCCAGCAGAAAGTCAGGAAGCGTCGAGTGCTGAGCAAAAGTCCAGTCAATCTGGAGGATCGCACTGGCAACAGGTAAATCTCCTGAGTGGAGTAGGTGAGGACGCGTTCCCCGTAGAGGGAACAATAGGCGTCGGGTCGACCTAGGGTTTCCGGTAGGAAACCCGAAGTCAGACTCGGACAGTCCGGAGACTGTCTATACTTCACTTATCACATTTATTGCATTAGGTGCTAACTTTGTGTTGCAGGGTAGTGTTTGGGACTAACGTATCTTGCAGGGGCAAAGGAGCAACCTAAAGCCTCGGATGAACAGTGTCCGAGGCGCCTTCATGGAGCTTGGAGGCGCCTCGGGTGCAAGGCAAGGAGCTGGCTGCGAGAAGCTGTTCAAGGCGCCTTGGTGAACAGTGTAAGGCGCCTTGAACAGATGAAGGCGCCCTGTGAACAGTGGAAGGCGCCTTGAATCTGTGATAAGGTTCAACCAGTTCACCCCTTATCTCCGCGGCTGACTCGGCCATTCAAGGCGCCTTGGTGAACAGTAGAAGGCGCCTTGAACACCCTTTATAAGGGGTTTCGACCAGCAGCTCTCTTCAACGAACTCCAAGCAATCCTTACGCTACAAGCTGCTCTAGAAACGCCCAGAAGTGCTGTTACAAGTCCCCGACAACCCGGAGCTTCAGATTCTGCTACTTTATTGTTGTCGGTATAATTTGTTTTAGTTCTTTCAATTGTAATATCTTATTGTACATTTTACGAGCTTATAGTTGTTGCCCACGGTAAGCGATCAAGGATCGCGGGCCTTCGAGTAGGAGTCGCCTTAGGCTCCGAACGAAGTAAAATCTCTCGTGTCTCTCTGTGTGTGTTTGTTCTTTATTCCGGTGCGTGTTTTTAAACTCCGATAGTTTTCCGATTTGAAAAAGAAATAGCCACGAGCGTTATTCACCCCCCCTCTAGCGCGTCTCGATCCAACACAGTGCTCCCAATCGTCTAATCCATCCCCAATCGATTGCCACGTCAGCACCGCTCCATCGCAGCCATCCATCACCTGCATCCTGCCCAACGACCGAATCCCAATCGATCGACCGATCGATTGGGAATCTCTGAATCGATCGGTGGATCAATTCAGAAGCTTTCTGTGTTCTCACGATCGCGTGAGAACTCCCCTGCCCAATGATCGACTGATTGATCGGCAGCTCCTAATCGATCGCCCGATCGATTGGGAAGGCCTCTGTGCTCGCGAATTATGGTCCCAATCGATCGACCAATCGATTGGGCCATTCCTTCCTTCGCAACGCACTCCAATCGATCCACTGATCGATTGGACCCTGGTTCAATCGATCACCCGATCGATTGACCATCCTAAACTTGACTCAAACTCAAGTCCAAAATCTCCAACCCAACTCCTGGTCAACCATGACCTGTTGGGTCTCCATGCCTAGCATTTGGCCACACCCGACCAACCTCGAACTAGCCTTCTAGCTTCCTCCATCAGCCTTATGTCCCTCGGATATCTCCCCATCCTTCACGCCTTGCCTTCAAGAGCTTCCTTCGGCCTCATCCTAGTTGTCAAGTTCTCCTTGCCAAGTCACACTAGGACTTACCTTGCTAAGACCACATGCTTGGACTTACAACCTTTGCCAATATCACACTTGGACTTTCCAATTGCCTGGCTCCTCACCAGAACTTTCTCCTTTGCCAAGATCACACTTGGACTTTCCAATTGCCTGGCTCCTCACCAGGACTTTCTCTTGCCTAACTCCTCACTAGGATTTTCCCGTTGCCTGACTCCTCACCAGGACTTTCTCCTGCCTAGCTCCTCACTAGGACTTTACCACTACCTATACGCCTAACCTCCAGTTAGGACTTTTCCAGTCAAGTCTCCTGTCAACCTTGACCTACTTGACTTATATTCTCATCAACCTGGTCAAACCTTTGACCATCTCCATAATCGGACGCTTTTTTTCAGCAATCTCCTTATATTGTTAAACATCAAAACTCAAATCCCGACTCAAGCTTGACTCAACTCAAGCTTAGTCAAACTAGTCAAACTTGACCTAGGAAAATTGCCCCAACAATCTCCCCCTTTTTAATGTTTGACAATACTTCTAAATTAGGCTAAATCCCATAGCCTTAACCTCTTCTTTATACCAAGGCTAAATCTCATAGCCTTAACCTCTTCTTTATACCAAGGCTAAGTCTCATAGCCTTAACCCCTTCTTTATACCAAGGCTAAGTCCCATAGCCTTAACCCTTTCATGACAAGGCATGAATGAAGGTTTCCTTCATTCTCTCCCTTTCCCAGAGGGCAAACTCCCCCTGCTTGGGATGAAGGCCTAACTTAACCTTCCATTCTCCCCCTTTGTTACACATAAAAAACTGAAAACAAACTCTTCTCCATAAGAGTTAACTCTTCGTTGTTTACAACCTCATATGTTGTTAACAACCCCACAATGAAGATCTCATACTCTTCATTGCAGCTAAAGCTCCCCCTTGAGCTCTACTTCACTTTAAAATGCTCATCCCAGAGCATGCATTAAGTTCCCAATGAAGCTCCCATTCATTGTATTCAATGCTCCCCCTTGAGTAGTAATCTTCTACACAATACTCATCCGAGAGCATTTTCCACTTTACCAATGAAGGTCTGATCCCCTTCATTAATCCAATGCTCCCCCTTGAGCAGTAACCTACTCCACTGTTATGCAACTGCAAGTGTACGATTTCGTCATCAGTAATAAAAATATCGAATCCACAGGGACTGTTAATTAAGCATTAGAGATGTCGCAAGATAAGTTATCTAGACGGTCGAAAGCTGGCTTTGGCGTTTGCAAACTAACGAGGGTGATTGAAAAGGGAAAGAGAAGGATGAGAGAAAGAGAAGAACTAATCTTGGGTGGAATGAGCTTCGGGAGATGGATTCTAGGATTTCGGTTTCATTGTAATACTAGAAGATACTACATAGATTGCTTAGTTTATACCCTCTATGTTCATGCTCTTGTAGAAAGTTAGATTGTTCAATATCCCTAAGTATCAAATAGAGACGATCCCTGTGAAATCCTGTAACGGTTAATCCCCCTGTCACGAGGGTGCCTCGGTAGATCACTGGGATACACGTCTAGTAAATAACAATAAAGATAAGGGTTACCTACCTCCTTATGGAGTAATTGCCTCTCCCTTCAAGAGAATGTCCTAGACGTCCGTGAACGGGTTACCCTTGTCACTAGGGCCCCTCGGGTATACGATCTAGAGCACTCTCTTTACGAGAGCAGCAGTTCCTAAGGGATTGTTTCTCCTTTTAAGGGAACATCTTAGACGTCCGGAAAGGGTTACCCCTGTCACTAGGGTACCTTGGTCAATATGCTCTAAGGTATCCCCTTTGCGGGATCAACAATCCTCCACATTAAGCAATCAAAGCATAGAAATGTAAACATGGCACACACGCAACTCATCAAGCACGAACAAGGCATCAACAGGTCATTCAATAGAAACAAGGCGAATCTACATAGTTCTGTTGGAACCCCAAGGTTGTTTTGGTGTGATTAACAAGTTAAGTTAGTCCTGTGTGTTTCTAACCTTGTGTCTAAGTGTGCAGGAGCTTAGGAGCACAGGTACTCGAGTGAAAGACGTAGCTAGCGAGAAGGACGGCACGCGGTGCATCCGAGGGACGAGGCGCTGTGGAAGAGTACACCGGCGGACAAGAAGGAAGCGTGCGGTGGTTCCAAGGGATGAAAGCCGGAGTGGAAGATTACTCGGGGAGCAAGAGACGCAGCTAGCGAGAAGGTCGGCAAGGGGTGTGACCGTGGGACGAAGACTGCGGATGAGTATGCTGGTGGACGAGAAGGAAGCACGCGGTGATTCCGAGGGACGAGAAGCCGGAGCGGAATGCTGCTCGAGAAGACCGGAAGTTGGGTTCAGGTGAGCCCTATTCCGGATGGCAGAGATCACCCAAGCGAGCGGATCCGGAGCAGGAGACCCGAATTGAGGCGGGACTGAACCAGAGAAGAGGTCCTGGACAAAAAAGTCAACTACTGTTGACTTTTTGCTCCAGGGCGCCCGGAACCATTCTGAGTACCCGGAGCAGTCCGGGGCGCCCGGAATGCTTCCGGGCGCCCAGACCTGACTTTTGACCAGGATTGAGATTTGACTCGATCTGATCATTGGGGGATAAAGCTTATCTCTCCCCAGGGCACTCGGAACCCTTCGGGGCGCCCTGACCAAGGCTATAAATATAGCTTTGGTCCAGAAGCTTTAAAACGAACTCATTACTTGCAATTCCAATGCTTGTGCACTTCTAGTTGTAGTTGAACTTTTGTTTTCTGTGCTTCAACGCTGTAAGAGGCTTCTCTGCCTGAAGGAGTTTTAGTGCTTAATCTTCCTTGGATTAACAACCACATCGGTTGTAACCAAGTAAATATCTTGTGCCTCATCTTTTAATGTTTTATTTATTTGCTATGTTTATTATGCAAGTGTTAGCTTAAAGAGTTCGAGAAGGGTTGTCTTTCTTTTTATTTTTGCAGGATATCCAACCCCCTTCTAAGCCGGTCGCAACGGTCCTACAAGTGGTATCAGAGCCGAGACACCTCAAAAGGACTAACCGTCGTCTGAAGCAACAAAATGATGGCTGGAGCTAGCGACTACCCACCAGCATTTGAGGGGGAGCTCTCTTTATGGAAGCAACAAATAGAGGTATATTTAAACTCTGATTCTGGTATTTTTTTTTCAATAATGAAATTTGGTTATGAAGCACCGAAGAACACGAACGGAGAAAAAAATCCACATACGCCTCTGGACCGAGAAGCAACGTGACGAGTCTATGGCAAACGCTTAGGCAGAGTTGTTGGATCGAAAGCGCTAGAGGGGGGTGAATAGCGCTCGTGGCTTTCACTTTTCGTTTCAGAAATTTTACGAGTATCGCAGCGGAAATAAATAAAACAACCAGCACACAGAAGACTCCAAGATTTACTTGGTTCGGAGCCTAGGGCTATTCCTACTCTAAGGCCCGCGATCGTTGATCGCTTACTGTGGGCAACAACTATATCGCGCAAAAGTTTGTACAACTGAGAATTACAATAAGTGAAAATTAAAGTAAACTTATACCGAGGACAGAATTTTAGAATCGCGGAGCTCCGGGTCGTCAGAAACTTGTAGCAGCACTTCAGGGTGTTTTTGAGGCAGCGCGTTGTAGCTTGATCGCTTGGAAGATGATGTCCTGAGCCTCTGCCTCGAACCCCCGTTTAAACAGTGCTGGAGGCGCCTCCAAGCCTGTCCGAGGCGCCTCCAGGCCGCTGAGTCGCACGCGTGGATCAACTTTGATATGGTTGCACCTTATCCCACTGAAGGCGCCTCCAACGCTTGGTCCAAGGCGCCTCTAGTGACCTCCGAGGCGCCTTCAGCGTCTCTGGACAGCTGGCTTCGGCTAGCACCCGAGGCGCCTCCAGCGTCTTTGGACAGCTGGCTTCGGCTAGCACCCGAGGCGCCTCCAAGCCCCATGGAAGCGCCTCGGACACTGTTCATCCGAGGTCTAAGTTGATCCTTTGTTCCTGTAAATTGTGTTAGTCCCAAACACAAAACCTGCAAAACAAAGTTAGCATAGAAACAATATGATAGATATACTTGACAGTCGTCGGATTGTCCGGGTCTGACTTCGGATTTCCAACCAGAAACCCTAGATCGACCCGACGCCTATTATTCCCTCTACGGGGAGCTCGCCCTCACCTACTCCACTCAGGAGATTTACCTGATGCTAGTGTGATCCTCCAGATCGACTGGACTTTTGCTCAGCGTTCGAAGCTTCCGGACTTTCTGCTAGACTTTCGCTTCCCGGTTGGTCTAGTCTTTCACCTGGTTCTCGACACCATGACTTTCTGATAGATCGTTTGGAGCGATAGAGGGGGGGGTGAATATCGTGATTTTTTAAAACTATTCTTTTCTTTTATATCAAAGTCGTGCACAGCAGAAAGTAAAAAGAGACAAATTGTTTACTTCGTTCGGAGCCTAGCTCGACTCCTACTCGAAGGCTCGCGGTCCTTGACCGCACCGGTGAGCAAACCACTATAACTCTTCTTTCCGAAATTCTTCGGAAAGAAGCAGAACGTACAATGGAGCAAGATAGTAACACCCTACTATCTTGCTTAAATGAATTACAAATGCAAGCTTTAAAATAAATTTTCCGACAAATAAAATGGAGATTTAGCTTAGGTCGGCACTTTCCGGATGATGTAGCTTGCTGCTTAGATGAAGACAAGACGATTGCAGAGCAGGAATTTTGATCAGAAAAGTTGTTATAATGGCCTCTGTCTTTGAGTCTGAATTTATAGGTGTACTGGAGGTTCGGTCGACCGATCCCACTGTTCGGTCGACCGAACCCGCTCCCTTCCTTCCTGGCTGAAGTTCGAAGCTGGCTCGATCTTTTGCATTTACTGGTCATTAATGATTCTGTAAAATACGGCAACAAAATAATAATTAAAAATAAGGTTATTTGATAAATAATCTTATCGGAATTTTTAGAAATTTTCTGGGATTTAATTGGAGTTCGTATGACGTAATCAAAGGGGATGCTTTACTGGGCTCGAGAAAAGTCTGTTTGGAATACCCGGAGGTGGGAGTTGATTAAAGAATAGATCTAGGATTTAATTAACAAATCCCTAAGTTATAAAAAGAAAACTGCCCGTGCCCTAACTCCCACACCCGCCGAACTCTTATCTTCCCCGAGCCCTCTTCCTCTCGCAACCTCCTCTCTTCCTCGCGCGTGTGCACCCCAGCAGCTCGCCGGCTCTCCTCTTCTCCCTCGAGCCACAGCCGCCGGTTCTCCTCCCTCGCACGAGCACCTCGAACCACTGCCGCCGATCCTCTTCTCTTCATGCCGTGCCCTAACTGGTGAGCAAGTACTTCCCATTATGATGGTATAAGTTCAGCGAGGTAAGGATTAGGTGCTTAGGGGAGTCGATGAGCTTGTTTATTGTTTGATTGGGTTGAATGAGTTGAGATTTACCTTTCCGTGATGTTCTTGCAAACGCCTGGAGGTTTCTCTAGCTTTTCATGAAGGGTTTGGGGGTCAAGGGTTGAAGTTGGTGTTGAATGGGTTCTTTGATAGCTTCTGAATCCCTATTTGGTTTGAAGTTTTGATTGGTTTCTGGGAGATTTGTTCTATGTTATTGCTTGGTTTTGCTTCATCGGAAAGGATTGGATTCTTGTTGGCTGATTGGTTTTGATTAGAAGAGTTTGGCTTTGGGCATGAATGAAGTATTCTTGCATAGATTTGGGGCTTTTGAACAAATTTGATGTTGTTTGGCTTCTTTGGATAACTACGGATCTTGTGTGAAATCCATGTGGTGTTGTTTTATTTCTCGGTGACTTTGAATGGATTTGGGAATGTGTGGGTTTAAAACGTTGATGAGCCATTTCTTTGGCTAATTAAGGTTTCTCTGTGGAGTAAGTTTGATTGATGAAGCTTTCTTTTGTGTTCTCTTTAATCTTGTTGTGGGCTGATTGTTGTCAGAAGTAGAAATAGAAAATGGAGATGTGTATGGATTCTGAAATTTCTAGATAACTTTTGATTGGATAAGTTGTGACATTTTCCTCGTGTTGCGAAAATTTCGTAATAGATTTGGGTATGCTGATTTGAATTTGATTGGGTGATGGATTTATTTTCCTTTCATTGCTGGAAATTTTGGGCCTGTTCTAGAAGTGCTGAGTTGATTCTTAAGATGGAAAGTCTCTTTTGTGTTGTTGGGATTTCGAAAATAGGTTTTAGAAAATAGGAATTTATGGGGGTTTAAGTTAGGTTTCGGTTTAGCTAGTGTCGTTTATGAAATTAGTTAAATTGTACATCACGTGATTTGCAGGACGTTGATTGAAGACGGTTGACACGATCTACATATAAAGGCGGGTACTTCTTGCTTTGTTTTTACCTTGACTCCACTCTTATTTTCTTGCGCTTGATACTTCCACGCAATCTTTGAGAAATTCATTTACATATCTATACAGTCTCTTTTGTTGTCCATGATCGGTAGCAGATACTAGATACCATGTTTGTATGCTTTGACTGTTGCTTATTTATGTACGATATTGAGCATGCTGGCTTCATGTAGCATACCCGTTTCTGCTTATATATATATATATATGATGACTGTTGCATTGTTCGCATCATGTCATTGCATGCATGCCGCATCCTCGGCCACTCGAGGGAGTGGTAGCTGGAGTTGATGTCGCTTGTTCTGTCGTGCCGCACTCGGCCACTCGTGTGAGTGGTAGCTGGAGTACGAGCAGCAGGGACCCCCTTCGCTGTGTAGCTAGTTAGCTACTCAGCACCTGTCCATCCGGTCACTCGTGGGAGTGGCGGCCTTTGGGTGGTACAGTTGTCATTGATCCGGCCTCTCGACCATGTAGGGGTCATGGTGCAGAGAGGTGGGCGGGGTGACCATCCGTGCATACGCTGTTATTATGCCTACTTTGGCTGCTGCTGTTTACTTATGTTATTATTGCTTACTTATGCTGATGTGGTATATTTATGTTGTCGTTGCTTTTTGCTGTTGTTCACTTATGCTGATATGTTGTCTTATGTTGAGATATGCTTGCGTTGTAGGTGGTTAAACCTGGGTTTATTTATTGAAAATGTTTATATGTCTTACGCAATACCTCTGTAGTTACGAGCAGTATTGTAGCAGATTAGTATCATTCTTAACCTTCTAATCTAGCCTAGGATATGGTTCCAGGTATGAGCATTGATTATGGTTTCATTTTGTATATGCTACTTCTCTTATGAGACTGTATTCCTTTTGAGTATTCTTTATTGGTTTATTATGTTCATGCACTATCTCTTTCTTATACCCGCTGAGTTCCAATACTCACCACCCCACAAAATGGTTTTCTTTCGCCAGGTAATAGATAGATGAGTCATGGATGCTTGGAGAGATGTCGACTGCCAGTCCTGGGTCCTACATCACACTCGAGGATAGTTTTTGTTTTGGTTTTGTTATCGTTTGGATTGTATGTTAATTTTGTGTACTTTGCTTTTGAACAAGTCACTGGGGCTTTTTTTTTGGAGTCTAGTCTGGTGGTTGCAGGTAATTTTCCGCTGTGTTTACGCTGTTGTGTGTTTACTTTCAGCAGTGTAGACTTATTAAACTGCATGTCATGTTGTTTATATTTTGTACATATATTCCAGCCGAGTGTGGCTGGAGTATATTTTGTATGTAGCAATGCTTCAGATTGTCACCCATACAGGGGAGATGCTGCCGAAATTTGTTCGGACAGGGACTCCTCTAGGGCGTGACAATTTTTATGGTATCAGAGCAGTTTCGATCTTGTTTCGATTGATGATTATTTTCGAGTTAATCTGATACCAATTTAGTGGTATCAGAGCTCAGGTTTTCCGTTGCCTATTTTTGGTGTTTTGGGATTTACGATGTCTGTTATTTTTTTTAGTATTTTGGATTTTCGAGTTAATCTGATACCAATTTAGTGGTATCAGAGCATGGTTCGAGTCAAATGTTGTGTTTTGTGTTTTGAAATTTCGATCTTGTTTCGATTTATGATTTTCAGTGTTTCGATTGTTTTGTTTTCCCTTTGTAAGTTGATCCCTCGATGTGACTCTCGAGTTGTGGGACCAGGCAGCGGCAGGATATCTCCGAGCTATAGTAATGTAAGGTATACTTTTAGTGATTATTGTACCTCTTATATTCACTGTCTTATTTAGGTTATTGTTAGACAAGTTGAAAGACATAGGAATTAATGTGTGGTTGGTTAGGGTTAGACTCCCTCCAACCTAGTTGGATTATGTAGCTAGAGCTATGACTTTATATTCTACTTTTGCACTCTACTTGGTTCCAACAGTTTGCTTATTATCCTTTCAAGGTATTATGTTGTCTCTAAGTAGAATGCAATTCTCGATGAGGACGTTCTATATGTAGAGAGCATACTCATATCTATATTTTGTATACAACATAATTTATAGATGTTCATGGTCACATTATATGAGTGCTGAATAACCTATCCTAGAACATTCTTAAGATGTAGAATCCTCAAGGCTGGTTCTCAGTTATGGTACAAGTCTTTTGGATACAAACCGAAGTTAAGGATGATACTGATATTTTCTTTGGATGAATGAGTTCAATGCAAATGACTTAGAAGTATATAAAAAAAATCGTGGAATTTGTGGTATAAAGGATGGTAAGAAAGCCTAACTATTTTTTTAAAATGCATTCTGCTTTGTCAATCCTATTGACAAAGATGAGGTACAACTACATAGTGCTCTCCATGTGGTTGCTTATTACCTTAATCCTTTTTGTTATTATTGAGACTCTATGGAAATAGAGTCTGATAGTGGATGATACACTCACGTGCTGAGTTTAATAGTGCTATTATGGTATATAGACTTTCTTTCTCTTGATCCTACCCTCCAAAATAATGGTTATGGAATTGAAGGCATATAAAAGAGCGTTTGAACTCTTTGGTGAAGACAATTAGCTGCGGTACAGGAGTCAAGGAGCCTTGATTTTAGTTCACCTAATACTTAGTTAACTTTGTTAGTTATTTTGAATAGATTATACAATTTGCTAATAGCACTTATTAATTTAAATTGATAATACATTGGTGGCCATTGTTTGAATGGGGTTCTCCCCACTTGTAAAGAATGACAATCCTGAGTCTTAACCAAACATATAGCTTTGTTGGTTGTGAGAGAAGTTAGAGTGCAGTTGGGAGCTTTGTTGTAATAGAGATTTTTCACCCTCAGACAGATAGACAGTTTGAGCATACCAAATAGATGATAAAGGATCGATTGATAGTGTGTATTTTGGATTTCAGATGTAATTAATTTACTCATAGTTGGCTAGATTGTAGAGTGGCGCAGTAGAAGCAAGATGAGTCCATAACCCACAGAAGCGTCCGTTTCGGTTAAGGATTTGATCATGATATTATGTTGGACTAGTATATGGGTATGTTATTTGGTTGTTACCCTCGGATGAGGATTCCCTGAGTTGAGCAGTAAATTTGGGGACCAAATTTTTATTAGTGGGGAGAATGTAAAATACGGCAACAAAATAATAATTAAAAATAAGGTTATTTGACAAATAATCTTATCGAAATTTTTAGAAATTTTCTAGAATTTAATTGGAGTTCGTATGACGTAATCAAATGGGATGCTTTACTGGGCTCGAGAAAAGTCTGTTTGGAATACCCGGAGGTGGGAGTTGATTAAAGAATAGAATTAGGATTTAATTAACAAATCCCTAAGTTATAAAAGGAAAATTGCCCGTGCCCTAACTCCCACACCCGTCGAACTCTTATCTTCCTCGAGCCCTCTTCCTCTCGCAACCTCCTCTCTTCCTCGCGCGTGCACACCCCAGCAGCTCGCTGGCTCTCCTCTTCTCCCTCGAGCCACAGCCGCCGGTTCTCCTCCTCACGCGGACAGCACATCAACGATCCTTCTCACTCGCACGAGCACCTCGAACCACTGCCGCCGATCCTCTTCTCTTCATGTCGTGCCCTAACTGGTGAGCAAGTACTTCCCATTATGATGGTATAAGTTCAGCGAGGTAAGGATTAGGTGCTTAGGGGAGTCGATGAGCTTGTTTATTGTTTGATTGGGTTGAACGAGTTGAGATTTACCTTTCCGTGATGTTCTTGCAAACGCCTGGAGGTTTCTCTGGCTTTTCACGAAGGGTTTGGGGGTCAAGGGTTGAAGTTGGTGTTGAATGGGTTCTTTGATAGCTTCCGAATCCCTATTTGGTTTGAAGTTTTGATTGGTTTCTGGGAGATTTGTTCTATGTTATTGCTTGGTTTTGCTTCATCGGAAAGGATTGGATTCTTGTTGGCTGATTGGTTTTGATTAGAAGAGTTTGGCTTTGGGCATGAATGAAGTATTCTTGCATAGATTTGGGGCTTTTGAACAAATTTGATGTTGTTTGGCTTCTTCGGATAACTACGGATCTTGTGTGAAATCCATGTGGTGTTGTTTTATTTCTCGGTGACTTTGAATGGATTTGGGAATGTGTGGGTTAAAACGTTGATGAGCCATTTCTTTGGCTAATTAAGGTTTCTCTGTGGAGTAAGTTTGATTGATGAAGCTTTCTTTTATGTTCTCTTTAATCTTGTTGTGGGCTGATTGTTGTCAGAAGTAGAAATAGAAAATGGAGATGTGTATGGATTCTGAAATTTCTAGATAACTTTTGATTGGATAAGTTGTGACATTTTCCTCGTGTTGCGAAAATTTCGTAATAGATTTGGGTATGCTGATTTGAATTTGATTGGGTGATGGATTTGTTTTCCTTGCATTGCTGGAAATTTTGGGCCTGTTCTAGAAGTGCTGAGTTGATTCTTAAGATGGAAAGTCTCTTTTGTATTGCTGGGATTTCGAAAATAGGTTTTAGAAAATTGGAATTTATGGTCGTTTAAGTTGGGTTTCGGTTTAGCTAGTGTCGTTTATGAAATTAGTTAAATTGTACATCACGTGATTTGCAGGACGTTGATTGAAGACGGTTGACACGATCTACATATAAAGGCGGGTACTTCTTGCTTTGTTTCCTTTTAGTACTTTGACCTTAGTGCATGAATTATTTTGGTTAAGAACTATTTTTACCTTGACTCCACTCTTATTTTCTTGCGCTTGATACTTCCACGCAATCTTTGAGAAATTCATTTACATATCTATACAGTCTCTTTTGTTGTCCATGATCGGTAGCAGATACTAGATACCATGTTTGTATGCTTTGACTGTTGCTTATTTATGTACGATATTGAGCATGCTGGCTTCATGTAGCATACCCGTTTCTGCTTATATATATATATATATGATGACTGTTGCATTGTTCGCATCATGTCATTGCATGCATGCCGCATCCTCGGCCACTCGAGGGAGTGGTAGCTGGAGTTGATGTCGCTTGTCCTGTCGTGCCGCACTCGACCACTCGTGTGAGTGGTAGCTGGAGTACGAGCAGCAGGGACCACCTTCGCTGTGTAGCTAGTTAGCTACTCAGCACCTGTCCATCCGGTCACTCATGGGAGTGGCGGCCTTTGGGTGGTACAGTTGTCATTGATCCGGCCTCTCGACCATACAGGGGTCATGGTGCAGAGAGGTGGGCGGGGTGACCATCCGTGCATATGCTGTTATTATGCCTACTTTGGCTGCTGCTATTTACTTATGTTATTATTGCTTACTTATGCTGATGTTGTATATTTATGTTGTCGTTGCTTTTTTGCTGTTGTTCACTTATGCTGATATGCTGTCTTATGTTGAGATATGCTCGCGTTGTAGGTGGTTAAACCTGAGTTTATTTATTGAAAATGTTTATTTGTCTTCCGCAATACCTCTGTAGTTACGAGCAGTATTATAGCATATTAGTATCATTCTTGACCTTCTATATCTAGCCTAGGATATGGTTCCCGGTATGAGCATTGATTATGGTTTCATTTTGTATATACTACTTCTCTTATGAGACTGTATTCCTTTTGAGTATTCTCTATTGGTTTATTATGTTCATGCACTATCTCTTTCTTATACCCGCTGAGTTCCAATACTCACCACCCCACAAAATGGTTTTCTTTCGCCAGGTAATAGATAGATGAGTCATGGATGCTTGGAGAGATGCCGACTGCCAGTCCTGGGTCCTACGTCACACTCGAGGATAGTTTTTGTTTTGGTTTTGTTATCGTTTGGATTGTATGTTAATTTTGTGTACTTTGCTTTTGAACAAGTCACTGGGGATTTTTTTTTGGAGTCTAGTCTGGTGGTTGCAAGTAATTTTCCGCTGTGTTTACGCTGTTGTGTGTTTACTTTCAGCAGTGTAGACTTATTAAGCTGCATGTCATGTTTATATTTTGTACATATATTCCAGCCGAGTGTGGCTGAAGTATATTTTGTATGTAGCAATACTTCAGATTGTCACCTATACAGGGGAGATGCTGCCGAAATTTGTTCGGACAGGGACTCTTCTGGGGCGTGACAGATTCGGTTGACCGAACCCTTTTTTCGGTCGACCGAACAAGCTTTTTCCTTGTTCGCCAGAATCTATCGTGATCTTGATTTAATGCAGCTTTAATGTTGATTGGATCGGTCGACCGATCTCTGGGTACGGTCGACCGATCAGCCCATCTTTCCTTTTCTGCTAATCGGTGATGATAAGCTGGCTTTGCTGAGTCACTAGGTTCGGTCGACCGATCTTACTATTCGGTCGACCGATCCGGCTTTGATCTGATTCTGGCTCAGTTCTGATTTGAACTGACTTATGTGCTGATCTTACTTGGTTCGGTCGACCGATCCTCTGGTTCGGTCGGCCGATCCAACTTTACCTGTAAGACAGTGTTAAAAATAACCTGCAACACAAATGTTAGACCAAAACAACCTGCAACACAGATATTAGCACAATAGTATAATAATGAGAAATAAAAGAACAGTAGAACTGTTCTTGATCTCAACTTGGAAACCTTTCCGGTTTCTTCAGTTGGATCAGCGACCTAAGGTTGTTCCCTTCGGGAACCCGACCTCACTGTCGCACCTCCAGTTTGTTTACCTCAACCTACCTGCCAAACTTTGATCCTCTAGATCTAGTTTGGACTTTTCACTCAGCCTTGATCGGCTCCCCAGGACTTTTCCTTCTATCTTCCATCCTCCAGACCTCTCGATCACTCTGCCAAGCCTCGACCCACTTGGACTTGCACCTAGGTACCACGACCTGCTAAGATTTCTCCGTCAAGCCTCCAGCTAGGACTTTTCCGGTTGAGAAAACATCCTGCACACTTAGTCAACTTGTTAGATCATAACAAGACTTAACTTGAACCTTTGACAACATCAAAACCAGATTTGATTATGGTGCAGCTTGCACCAACAATCTTCCCCTTTTTGATGTTTGGCAACGAAGGTTCAAAGTTAAGTTAAAAATAAGCAACAAGTAAATAAACAAATAATTTAACTTTTAAGTTTTCCCTTTGAGTTAACTAACTCCCCCTGAATCCACTATCTCTCCCCCTTTGACACACATCAAAAATAGGGGTAGAACCAAAAACCAAGTAAATTTTGAAAAGACTTATCAAAGAATTTACTAATATTTAGAAAAACATTAAAAATATACTAAATCAAGAATTTCAAAAACTACATGTTGAAAAGAATAAAATTTGAAAGATATTTTGAAAATTAAAATATTTGAAGTTTTAATTAAATTTTAAAACAACATTATGAAAAATATACTTTAAAATTTGAAAACCATTTTGAAAAAATAAAATATTTTGAAAAGAATGAATTTTTTAAACAACATTATGAAAAATATACTTTGAAAAAAAATATTTTGAATTTTTTTTTAATATTTTGAAAAAGATATTTTGAAAGAAAAAATATTTTGAAAATAATTTGATTAAAATAGTATAAGGTTAAAAATCTTGTTTTGAAGCTCCCCCTAAAATTGACAAATTCCTAAAGTCCAAGCATGGATATAGAAAAACTAAGGAAAAATTGTCCTTATGATGAAATGTCCAACCCTTGTCCAAGACTAGCTATCACAAGATAGTAGCAATTTGACTCAGGTTGGTCAATTTGAGTATTTAGTACTAACCAGGTTTTTACCAGCTAGTTAACTCAAATTGATCAATATATGTTTTTAAAGCCCAGATTTATAGCGATGCACTGACATAAGCATCTGAAATCTAGGGCTAAGACCTAAGCAACTCACCCATTCTAAGTTTACAAACAAGGGATCCTACTGTGCTTGTGAGATGCTGGCTCCTAGAACTATAAGATCATGCAATTCTACGGTAAGACCTAGGCTATTCCAGAAAATGAAAAATAATTTCAAGGAATTTTGAAACAACAATTCGAAATGGGGATTTTTAAAAAAATAAGTTTGAAAAATAAACTAAGTAATAATTTTCAAAATCAAAGAACCTATTCTACAAAAATTATTAAGAGCTACTAAAGACTGAAAAATAATGAATATTAAGCATAGTCATAATCTAAGTTAGGTAATAGATACAATAAGTCATAAAAGATAAATCCTGAAATCACTCATCCTCGTCCTCATCATCTCTCAGATAATCAAAAATCCTCTGCTGCTCCTTCTGTAAGGCATCAGTACGGTCCATCATGTCCTGACGAAAATCAGCAATTTGTCCCTGAAGAGAGCTGTACTGATCGTCTATTTTTGTTTCCAAGGAGTCAAAGCGACTAAAAATATCATCTCGCAGACGGGTAAAGAAGTCACTAGTTGGAGGAGGAGGAGGAGCATATGAACTGCTTTGAGGAAAATCAAAGAAGGGTGTCATGGCAAATCCAAGATCAATAATCACAGGAGGAGGCGCAGTAACAGGGACTGGATCATCCTCATCAATAGGGTCGTCGACAGCCGGTGGGATGTAGTATGGATGAGTTCGTTTGTACACAAGCCCTTTGGCGCTGGTCTTAATCCCAGCCAAGGATAATTGCCTAACCCCGACTAGATCAAAGTCAGCCAACTCAATCAACTCGCCTCGATGAACCCCTACTCCGAGATTGGCAATATAAGCAGTGAGGACATGACACTGAATCATATGAACCTTAAATGAAGTGCTGTACCCTGAATAGTAAATGATAGATCTGAATACCCAGTAGCCTAAGTCAAAGTCTAATCCATGTCTAAGGGCGTACATCAGAAAAAGATGAACTGGTCGCAAAACGCCCTGATCTCTAGATGATAAAGGATAAATGCAAGACACGATCATCTTATAAAAAGCGTTGTCTTTTGGACTAAGGGGTACAGTTGACATCTTTTTAGGACGAGGTCCCTCAAAGAAGTCAGCATACATGAGGTCTAGAGTCAGATGAGAGAAAGGAGCAGGTAACGGATCGGGAAGGGACGCACTAAAAAAGATACGGTTGACCGAAGGTCGGATCCGTAGAAATCGAAGGAACATGTCCAGATCAAATAACATATCTCGAGTAGCAACTCTAATCCTATAATGATGGGGATCAAGTTCACACAGATTATGATAAAACTCAGAACACAAAATAGGATTATATGCATGACGACAAAACAGAATGTTGTCTAGTTGAAAGTGTTGTGTGATGTCTATGACCTCAGGACAAAAAGTTTGATAAAATTGAAGATCTAGGCACCGCGTTCCTATCACTTTAAATTTCTTATTAGGAAAGGATTGACGCAATTCTTCGGTAGAGAACCTAGGGTCTTGGCTGAGATTAAGAGAACTAGCCTCTCTTTATGCAATAGCTCTACTTTTCTCACTAGAAAAATAATAATAAAATGTAATAAATAACTTGCGCAAAAATATTAAAAGGAATAAAAGGAAGTTACCGAGGCATTTTCGAACGGAGAGAAGCTGGGATCAGCGAACAGAATAAGAAGTAGAAGAAGAGAGGAATGTGTTGGATGAGTTGTATGGGTTCCCTGAATCTGTTTATATAGAGGGTGATCGGTTGACTAATCAAAGGTTCGGTCGACCGATTCCTTTATATCGCTGTGATTTTCGACCGATGAGACACAGTTCGGTCGACCGGACAACTGTTCGGTCGACCGATAAATTCACTTTCCAGAGATAAAGGGTAGGTGAAAATGTAGGTGAACGGATTGAGATTGAAGTTTTCGGTCGACCGAAAACCGGTTCGGTCGATCGATAAATTGAATTTGTGTGATAAATTCAACGTTGGTTCGGTTTGTGTTAATGTTAGTTCGGTCGACCGAACCTTGGTCCGGTCGACGGAACATTTAGAGTTTTTTTTTTTAGATTTTATGTCTCATAATAATTAAGGTTTTTGTTTAATTAAAAAGTTTAAATAATTTTTCATTAATTTTTAAAAGAATTTTAAAATAAATTTTAATTAAATTTTTAAATAAGTTTAAATTAATAATAATTTTTAATTAATTTTTAAAAAGTTTAAATTTGTTTAAAATAATTTTTAATTAATTTTTTAAATAAGTTTAAAATTTTTTTAATAAGTTTAAAATAAATAATTTTTAATTAATTTTTAAATAAGTTTAAATAAGTTTAAATTAATTTTTTAAATAAGTTTAAATAAATTTAAAATGATTTTTAATTAAGTTTAAATAAAGTTTAAAATAATTTTAATAAGTTTAAATTAATTTTTTAAATAAGTTTAAATAATTAAAAAAAATAGGTTTATATAAGTTTAAAATAATTTTAATAAGTTTAAAATAATTTTAATAAGTTTAAATTAAATTTTTAAATAAGTTTAAATAAGTTAAAAAAAAATAGGTTTAAATAAATTTAAAATAATTTCAATAAGTTTAAATAAAGTTTAAAATAATTTTAATAAGTTTAATTTAATTTTCAAAATAAGTTTAAATAAGTCTAAAATAATTTTTAATTAAGTTTAAATAAGATTAAAATAATTTTTAATTAAGTTTAAATAAAGTTTAAAATATTTTTAATTAGTTTAAATAAAGTTTAAAATAATTTTAATTAAGTTTAAATTAATTTTTAAATAAGTTTAAATAATTTTAAATAATTTTAAATAATTTTGAAATAATTTAATAAGTTTAAATTAATTTTTTAAATAAGTTTAAAATAATTTTAATAAGTTTAAATAAGTTGAAAATAATTTTAATATGTTTAAATAAAGTTTAAATTAATTTTTTAAATAAGTTTAAAATAATTTTAAATAAGTTTAAATAAAGTTTAAAATAATTTTAATAAATTTAAATAAATTTTAAAATAACTTTAATAAGTTTAAAATAATTTTAATAAAGTTTAAAATAATTTTAATAAGTTTAAATTAATTTTTTAAATAAGTTTAAATAATTTTAAAAAATAGGTTTAAATAAGTTTAAAATAATTTTAATAAGTTTAAATAAAGTTTAAATAATTTTAAAAAATAGGTTTAAATAAGTTTAAAATAATTTTAATAAGTTTAAATAAAGTTTAAAATAATTTTAATAAGTTTAAATTAATTTTTTAAATAATATTAAAATATTTTTTAATTAGGTTTAAAATAATTAAGTTTAAAATAATTTTGAATTAAGTTTAAAATAATTTTAATAAGTTTAAATAAAGTTTAAAATAATTTTAATAAGTTTAAATTAATTTTTTAAATAAGTTTAAAATAATTTTTAATTAAGTCTAAAATAATTAAGTTTAAAGTAATTTTTAATTAAGTTTAAATTAATTTTTAATTAAGTGTAAAATAATTTTTAATTAAGTTTAGATTAATTTTAAATTTTAAAATAATTTTTAATTAAGTTTAAATTAATTTTTAATTAAGTGTAAAATAATTTTTAAAATAAGTTTAAAATAATTTTTAATTAAGTTTAAAATAATTTTTAATTAAGTTTAAAATAATTTTTAATTAAGATTAAAATAATTTTTAATTAAGTTTAAAATAATTTTTAATTAGTTTAAATTAATTTTTAATTAAGTGTAAAATAATTTTTAAAATAAGTTTAAAATAATTTTTAATTAAGTTTAAAATAATTTTTTAAAATAAGTTTAAAATAATTTTTAATTAAGTTTAAAATAATTTTTAATTAAGTTTAAATTAATTTTTAATTAAGTGTAAAATAATTTTTAATTAATTTTAGATTAATTTTTAATTTTAAAATAATTTTTAATTAAGTTTAAATTAATTTTTAATTATGTTTGAATTAATTGAATTTGATTAGGTTTGAATAATTAATTTAATTTGATTAGGTTTGAATAATTAATTGAAAAAGATTATTGAACCCATGTTAGATTCAAATTTTGCTTTGGGTTAATCAAGCAGGCTTCATAAGGATAAGCTTTCAGTTCAGTGGCGAGGCATACGGCCTACTTGGATATCATTAGACGACTTGTTGAATGCTTTCCAAACTGTTCCCGCCCAAAAAACTTAATACTAAATTTTGGTCTAACTAGCCCATGTTTGACTGGGGTAGCTTAGGTCAGATCCACTAAGTCTAGTGCACCAGGTAGCCTAGACATGCCTTCGACAAAGTTTCCTTGACGTACTATCATCCCAATCCATTCCGGTGCTATGTTGTTAGGGTTTGGTAAACCTTTTTCTTCTAACCGTTCTAAGCAGAAATGAACCTAGCCCTAAGTATTGAGTTTTGTTTAATCAAGTTGGTTGGATTGTTTTTCTAATTGCTCCCCCTGAGTCATAGCTTAGATAAGGTCTATCTAAGTATTGGATTTGACTCTTAGGGACCAAGTAGTGGTTTGGTTTAATTGGTTTAATTAAGTGTTTTGTTTGAACCCATGCTTGGACTTGACTTTTAACATTTTGACTAATTAGAGACATGTATGATTTGTTTGTTTTGTTCGGTTTATAGCCAAGCCCCGATTTGTTGTACACAGCTCGTTGCGATCCAAGTACCATATTTAGACACTTGGATCCCATTTCGAACTTTTCCAACGTTTTCTTGAGTCGCTCGACTTGACCTTTCAAGTCAGAATTTTCTTCCTCAAGTTTTTTAACTTGAGTTGAAGTTTCGACTTGAACTCGGTTAGTCGAGTCACTCAAGTTAACTTGTTGCTTAAGGTGGTCTATTTCCTTAAGTAACAAGTTATTTTGTTTTTCCGATTTTTCTAATTTTTTAAACAGACATTTAACTACTTTAAGCAAATTTGACTTAAAATAAATTGTTACCATATTAGGATCTCAAGATCCGCAATCTTCCTCGGACTCAATGTTGTTCTCAGATTCGTACTCTTCGTCTGACTCGGAGTCGGAATCTTCGTTTCTTGCCATAAATGCAAGATGGCTCGAGTGCTTCGTTTGTTCCGCGTCGGATCCGTCGGAAGAAGTTTCGTCCCATGTTGCTTGAAGTGTCTTCTTCCGTCTTGTCGATTTTGATCTATCTTCTTTTCGATTTGGGCATTCATTTTTGAAATGCCCCTTCTTGTTGCATCCATAACAAATCATTTCTGATTTGTTTTGGATCTGGTTCGGTGGAGTCTTTTTGGTGCTTCTTCTGAACTTCTTCTTTTTAATAATATTCGGACCATATTGACTAATTCTTCTTCGTTTGTTGAGTCTGAATCTGACTCGCTTTCAGACTCAATCTTCGTTTTTGATTTTGCCTTCTTGCTCGTCCCTGCATACAAAGCAACACCTTTCTCGCCATGACTCATGTTAGATTGCTCGTGTAGTTCTAATTCACAGAATAACTCGTCTAACTTAAGAATTGAAAGATCCTTAGAAACTTTGTAGGCATCTACAATTGATGCCCACAAAGCATTCCTCGGAAAGGCGTTCAGAGCGTACCTTATTGTGTCGCGATTTTCAAGATTATGTCCGATCAGGTGAAGATCATTGAGGATGTCCTTTAGTCAAGCGTGTAGTTGCGAGGTCGTTTCTCCAAGAAACATTTTTATATTTAACAAATTATTTAAAAGTAGATCTCGTTTGTTTACCTTTGAGTCGTCTGTTCCTTCGTGTAGTTTTACTATCGATTCCCACAATTCTTTGGCGTTATCGTAGGGACCAACTCTATTCAACTCCTCCATCGTGAGTCCGCACTGAATGGTATTGATTGCTTTGTAGTTCAGTTGTACCTTCTTGACCATCTGAGGAGTCCATTCTTCTGGTTCTAGGGTTGTTCCGTCCTTCATTGGGGGAGTATAGCCTTTCAAAACTATGAACCAAAGCTCAATGTCGGACTTTAAGTAGCACTCTATCCTATTCTTCTAGTAACTGAAATTCTCTCCTTTGAATAGTGGAGGTCAGACTGTACTATAGCCTTCTTGATATGAGTTCATCATCCTTGCAAGAAAAAAATTAAGAGAAATATTTCCAAGACTCTCATCTTGGGATTAATAGTGCTTGAGAAGAAAATAGAATAAAAAAAATATTTCTAACAGAAAAGAAAAGGTTTTACAAATACTTTGAAAATTGGTTAAGAATATTCAGAGCTAACCTGCTCTGATACCAATTGATAGATCGTTTGGAGCGATAGAGGAGGGGGGGGGTGAATATCGCGCTTTTTTAAAACTATTCTTTTCTTTTATATCAAAGTCATGCACAGCGGAAAGTAAAAAGAGACAGATTGTTTACTTCGTTCGGAGCCTAGCTCGACTCCTACTTGAAGGCTCGCGGTCCTTGACCGCACCGGTGAGCAAACCACTATAACTCTTCTTTCCGAAATTCTTCAGAAAGAAGCAGAACGTACAATGGAGCAAGATAGTAACACCCTACTATCTTGCTTAAATGAATTACAAATGCAAGTTTAAAAATAAATTTTATCAACAAATAAAATGGAGATTTAGCTTAAGTCGGCACTTTCCGGATGATGTAGCTTGCTGCACAGATGAAGATGAGATGATTGTAGAGCAAGAATTTTGATCAGAAAAGTTGTTATAATGGCCTCTGTCTTCGAGTCTAAATTTATAGGTGTACTGGAGGTTTGGTCGACCGATCCCACTGTTCAGTCGACCGAACTCGCTCCCTTCCTTCCTGGCTGAAGTTCGAAGCTTGCTCGATCTTTTACATTTACTGATCTTTAATGATTCGGTCGACCGAACAAGCCTTTTCCTTGTTCATCAGAATCTGCCATGATCTTGATTTAATGCAGCTTTAATGTTGATTGGATCGGTCGACCGATCTCTGGGTACGGTCGACCGATCAACCCATCTTTCCTTTTCTGCTGATCGGTGATGATAAGCTGGCTTTGCTGAGTCACTAGGTTCGGTCGACCGATCTTACTGTTCGGTCGACCAATCCGGCTTGGATCTGATTCTGGCTCAGTTCTGATCTGAACTGACTTATGTGTTGATCTTACTTGGTTCGGTTGACCGATCCTCTGGTTCGGTCTACCGATCCTCTGGTTCGGTCTACCGATCCAATTTAACCTACAAGACAGTGTTAAAAATAACCTGCAACACAGATGTTAGACCAAAACAACCTGCAACACAGATATTAACACAATAATATAATAATGAGAAATAAAAGAACAGTAGAACTGTTCTTGATCTCAACTTGGAAACCTTCTCGGTTTCTTCAGCTGGATCAGCGACCTAAGGTTGTTCCCTTTGGGAACCCGACCTCACTGTCGCTCCTCCAGTTTGTTTACCTCAACCTACCTGCCAAACTTTGATCCTCCAGATCTAGTTTGGACTTTTCACTCAGCCTTGATCAGCTCCCCAGGACTTTTCCTTCGATCTTCGGTCCTCCAGACCTCTCGATCACTCTGCCAAGCCTCGACCCACTTGGACTTGCACCTGGGTTCCATGACCTACTAAGATTTCTCCGCCTAGCCTCCAGCTAGGACTTTCCCGGTTGAGAAAACATCCTGCACACTCAGTCAACTTGTTAGATCATAACAAGACTTAACTTGAACCTTTGACAACATCAAAACTCAGGTTTGATTCTGGTGCAGCTTGCACCAATACTTTCCACCTAGGGTTACCCCCTAGGACTTTTGCCTGAAGCTCCCGACCCGCCAAGACTTTCCGCATAGGGTTACCACCCCCTATCACCTAGGGTTACCACCCCCTAAGGTTTTCTACTTGCCTAATCACAGCTAGGACTTTCCTGAAACACTCAATTAAGTGCATTAGATCACAAAACAACTTAACTTTGAATTCCTTTGCCATTATCAAAACAACGGTCGATCGTCGGATGCTTCCCGCACCAACAATCTTCTCCTTTTTGATTATGACTGTAATGCCCGAAAATTCTCAAAATAATTATTAAAAATATCCTAGCATTTTTCTGGAATTTTAGGATATTTTTACAGAATTTTTAGAGTAGCGGAGGTAGCAAAAACAAATAGAAAACAAAAACGGCCTAAGCGGGAATTGAACCCGAGACCTACGGTTTACGGATAATGTTAGTAACCAGTTGAACCCAGCAGGGCCGTGCTGAAAGGAAAGGGAGGCAATTAAATTTATATTAGAGTTGGGCTGAAGTTACCCACTTAATATAAATAGAAAATTTAAGTGGGGTTTGGTTTATTTTTAATTGGTTCGGCAATTTCTCCTCCTCACCCTAACCTCACGCCGCACCTCTCCCTCTTCTTCTTCCTCTCGGCGCCAATCCTAGGGTTCCTTCCCTAGGGCCCCAAGGTCATCTTCCGGTGACAACTCCGGCACGAGGACGCTCTTCTTCGCGAGAGGAACGCATAGACGTGAGAAGATTGTCGAAGGGGTCGTCTCCACCAGAATTCCAGCGAATAGAATTGTAAGGAAATTAGCATACGAAGTAAGAAACCCCTCACCTGCAGTATAAGTAGCTTTTCGTACGATTCTATGTTTTTAAATTAGTTATATGCAGACTTTTCGACGCATAGGGTGTATTTAACCCTTCTCGCAGGTTTAGGGATTTAGTTGAGCACCTCTAGATGGGCCAGATACGTTTCCTCCTTTTAGTTGGAGATTCCTGACGTTGTCGGGTGCCTAGAGGTAGTCTCCCTAATAGAGAGGAGAGTTGGAGCACACTAAGTGTTCGATAAAATGCTTAGCTCAGTAAAATGCTATAGTAGACATTTTTTAATAGCTCAGTAAATGCAATAGCAGCATTCAAATAGTTTAGTTAGTCTTGCTACATCTTATATGGGGCTACGGTCCAATGGGTGGGCACCCACAGTCGCCTCTAGGTTCAGATAACCTAGTAAAAGCAAGATAAATTGATTAGCTATGATTCAGTATTTTATTTTCAGTAGGGGCACTGTACAGGATTAGATATCCATTGGGCTGGGCTCCCATAGTCGGTCCCTAGGTTTAGATAACCTAGTAAACCTTACTAAATTTGGGATTTGTAACCCCGGGTCTAGTTAAGGATGCGCGCATAGCATGTACAGTTGCCGGGCCCGTTAGCAGTATGATTATGTACTTTAATCTATTACATTATTAGTTTTTCAAAACTCACAAAGATTAGTTATGTTAGTTGAGTTTGAATTCAGCTCCAGTCTAGCTCAGTTTATGTTCAGTTCAGTTCTTTTTATTGATACATGTGATAGTCTATGATTAGCTTGTATGCCATGCTTTAGTATTTATGTTCAGTGATTTCAGTATGCCATGTGTTAACAAGTTCATCATATGTTTGATAGCATGTTTTCAAAAGCATAATCATAGACTATCACATGTATGAAAGCTTACAAGTTGCTTTTGAAAACATCTTTCCTTTATGCATGTTTTTGAAAACCTTTAACAAGTTGCTTTACCTTTTTAATTGTTAAACATGCATACGATGCATAATCATAGACTATCACATGTTTGATAGCATGTGTTAACAAGTTCATCATCGTATGCATGTTTTAGTGAGGTAGATGGTTTCTTACTAAGCGAAAGCTTACAGATACTTTCTTTTCCTTATACTGCAGATAAAGGTAAAGGAAAGATGGACTAGCGGAGGCTGGAGGGCAATGCTACGAAGATGTGTGTGGGCAGGAACTTGGAAAGAAGATCTTAGGAAACTCTAGCAAGCTTTGTTTAAACATTAGTACTTTTTAGTGTTTTAGCAATTTGCACTTTAGTATGTTGATCGCTATGAATTAGTTAACCATGCACTCTATTATGCTTAGAACATTGTTCTTTATGATGTTAGAATGTTAGTTGTGGTTGTTAGAGTGTTTCCTAGCCATCTTAGAACATGTAATGTGATTGAGGCACGAAATAGTGCTGAAATCAGGGGTTACAGTTGAAATCGAAACCGGATCGATCTGATCGATCGAGTGGGTGCCCTTTGGATCGGTCGGTGGTGATCCGATCGTGAAAGAGTTAGCGTCATTATGGATCGGTCGGCCACCGACCGATCCAGCGATGATCTGAAGCTCAGCGATCGGTCGGACCGATCGGTGAGCCTTGAATCGATCTACCGCCGTCGGTGTACTCTGGATCGGTCGGTGGGAATCCACCGCATCTGAGCAAGATAAATTGTGGATCGGTCAGCCGACCTATCCAGAGTTTTTCTCCGTGCCAATATCAAGCTGGATCGATCACTGGATCGATCCGACAGCCCAATCGATTCATGGATCGATTGAAATGCCTGATTACAGCTAGCAGGACATCCGAGAGGCATAGATTATCTTCCCTAGCATGTGTACAACTCCTAGGTACACCTAGAATATTAAGTTCAAATTTTACAGCAATTAGTTTAGTAAAATTTTAATCAATCCAGATTCCCGCAATAGTAATTTAGCACAGCATAATGTAGCGATCGGCCTCACAGCCTAGTCAGTAGAAGGCGGGTCATTACAATGGCAATTGAAATTCAAAGCTAAGTAAAATAGATGCATAAAGTTTAAGTAAGCAAGCTTAATAAATTATGAATGCATGCATGGTTAAGCTAAAACTTAAACTTTGTCAGGCTCCCCCTTAATAAATGAATTCTCAATAAAAATTTTCTTTTGAATTCTTGAATTTCTCTACTCTCCCCCTTTGCCATTTATCAAAAAGATTGAACACTTTTGAAAAAATCTTAATTTTCCACAAAGATTTTAGGACAAAGGCAAGAGGAAAAAAGAGTAAGTAAGTAATCTTTAAGATACTTTGTAAATCAAATTGCTAAGTAAAATAGTTTGAGCTCGAAGTTAGTTTTCTAAAACTTTATCAATTAATTTTGCTAGAGAAAGAATTTTCTTTTGTAGCATAGAAAAAGCAACTTTAGTTTTAAGCAATTTAGTAAAGATTTGAAACCTTAGGCTTTTGACAAGGGACAAAATATTTTGGTAACACTTAGCTTTTTATAATTAATATTATTTAGCTAAGTGAAATTAAGGTCTAAAGAGTAATTTTTCTTTAACAAAAATTAATAAAAAGTTGACTTTGAAAACTACTTAGTTAAATTTTCAAAATACTTAGCTTTTAATATGGCCAGAATTTTTAAAGCTTAGTCTAAAAAGTATAGAAAAATGACTTTTGAAAGTTTAAAGTTTTGAAAACTCAGCTAAATTTGAAAGAATTTTTATTTTAGACAAAAAAAAAATTAATTTAAAGTTTTTGAGGGCAAGGGAGGAGCTTCAATCCTTAATGTCCAAGCATGAGTTAAGTGAGATTGATTGTAAATTAGCTAATTTCTCTTTAAGTAAAGTATTAGAGCCTTAATGTTCATGCCTGAGTGATCTCAAAAGGTTTAAAAATCAAGCACGTAGGTTCGCTGCCACATGTCTAACCATTTAGCTACTAGCTGATTACCTAGAGGGCAACAACTTTCACTTGGTTAGTCAAATTAAGTCAATAGATCCAGTTAGATTAGACTAGTGCTGGAAGACTTGACTTGATTACTGTTAACTAGGTGTTTAACGCCCAGACTCATATTGATGCACAGATGTAAGCATTCTTGAGTCCAGGCTGTACCCTATGCATCTCACGTCGTTCTATGTTTTTCAAATACAAGCAAGGTAAGCCTAGGCGTTTGTGAGATGCTCTGGCCGAATTCTAGAGGAGCAGGATGTCTAGGGTAGAGCCTAAGCTAATTCCATATTTTGAAAATCTAGTAAAATTGGAATTTTAAAAACAATATTTTCCTAGAATTTTTTAAAACTTAAGAAGAGAAAAAAAGGAAAAAATGTAGGAAACTGATTTGAAAATCAAAAACTATTCTACCCAATATATTATCATTTGTGCAGATTGTAAACAACTGAAACTCATAAACATAAATAAGTAGAGGTCAACCAAATACTAGTACAATCAAAGAAGACAAATAGGTGTCTGTCCAAGATACATCAAGTGATAGTGTCAAAAGGCAGGATCATCGAAAGCAGGATCATCAGCTGGAGGGTCGTCGGCTGGAGGTGGTGTAAGAGGCTGCTCGGGTGTAGGCTGAGGATGTCCCTGGCGCCGTATCTCGCCTCAGAGAGACGCGAACCCTGCAGCTATCTCAAATCGAAGAGATCGGAGGAAGCGATGGCTATCTAGCATAACCCATCGCGTCTGAATAGACTGGATCTCGAGCCGAGAGAGTCTGTCCTCGACGGAAGGAGGTGCCGAAGTCGAAGGCCCGGCTGATGTGGAGGGTCCGGCAGAGGTGGAAGGATCTGCGAAAAACTCCTCTGCCAAGAAGTTGGGCCACTCCTCACCCTCACCTGGTACGTCCTCGGCCTCTAGAGCACCAGGAGCAGTGACTGGCGGTGGCCGGCCCTTCCAGGCCAGAATCCCCTCGGCAGTGACCTCTACACCCGCTAATCTAAGACTACGCTGACCTAACTCATCATATATAGTAAGTGGGATAAGTGTCCCTCTGGTAGTGTCTATCCTAGAGGTGGAGAAAATCTGGGTCAGGATATGGCAGTAGGGCATATGGATAACGCCGGACGTGACTGTACTAGATGCCTGAATGATGTTACGAAACATATGCAGTGCAATGTCTATATCTAGGCGCTGGCTAAGAGTGTACAAAAAGAATGAGTGGGATGCTCGCATCTTCGAGACGTCTCGAGATGTGATGGGCAGGATGCATGCTGTCAGGACTCTGTACATAACATAGTCCTGAACTTGAAGAAGAGTAGACCTGAACTCAGTCAGGCCAAAGGGTCTCTCCTCCCCAAAAAAATGCATGTAGATGTAGTCTAAGGTAATATGGGAATAAGGATCACCGAATGGTAGATCCCTACTCCGGTAACATAAGAATGTACATGGAGACTCCCTAAACTCTAAGCTAGTGCGAAGCAGAGAGGGAGTGAACTGAATGTCAGTTCCACCAACTCTAGTGGAATTGGTGCTATCATCAACCTTTTCAAGGTTGTGATAGAACTGGGCACACAAGTCTTGTTCACTGTGGTGTTGCAGTCAACCAGTTTACCTAGGTGATAGTAGTCTATCATCTGAACTGCGAGGAGACAAAATTGGGTAAAAAATGCCCTACCTATATACCTAGGTTTAATGGACTCAAAGGTAAACCTAGCAAAATCTATCCTATGCTGTTCCGAGGGGAATTTAGGGTTCGTAGAAGGGGCCCTAGCCGGTGTAGGATCAACAATGCGTCGTTTCCTATTTTTACCAATATATATAAAAAGATGCATAGTAACTACAAATAAGGACTGTCACGCCCCAGGTAGTCCCTGTCAGAAGAAATTTCGACAGCATCTCCCCTGTACGGGTGACAATATGAATCCAGAATACATATATCTATACCTCGGCCACACACGGCCGGAACAATACAATACAAATAAGAAACAAACCACGCAGTTTATCTCAGCATTCCACACAGTTCAACATATAATCAATCCACGCAGTTTAATATAGAAAGACGATAAAGAATCCTCAAAGATATATGTAAACATCCTACTCCACTACAACGAAGAAAACAAAATCCACGAAGTAATGAGAAAATCCACAGCGAAAAATAAAGTAGCAAACCTGAATGTTCAATGTCCACAATACAAGTATATAAGATGCAAAAGCAAAATATAATCCGACAAAGAAAATCCTCGCGATAATGGGGCTAGCGACTGGAATATCTCCCGACGGCCTCAACCTGAAAAATAGTAACAACGGTGTGAGTTCAAAGAACTCAGCAGGTAATCCAATAGATATGTACAGCAACATATAACCACTAATAACATCCTATGGTACAGTACACTAAACCATAGAGCCTACAATACAGTTTCCTAACAGTACAACCTACGGTACAGTCTCCTAACAATATAACAGATATGCATAGCTGAAATAAACTGTAATAACCAGCAATAGGCATAAAGTACACTCTATAGCAAGAATAATAAGAAAATATATAACTGAAATAAACTGTACTCACCTGTGAGGCTTGTGCAACTGACTGTGAACATACACAGATAAAAATAGTCAGAGCAAAAGCATGTATCCTGTATGCATGTCAATCATATGCAATCACCAAAATGCAATCCGTGCATATGATGCAATATGATATGGTCACCCCTGACTCCAGTCAGCCGTCTCACACGCGATGGCGAGACCGAGTGGGTAGGGCTGTGACACCGTGCACTCTGCCATCACCACCCCTGATGAGTGACCGAGTGGATGGGATGCTGTCGGAGTACACCTATCCTCCTACCTCAGACATAGTGAGGGAGCGCAATGCTCTCATCTCCCGGTACGCGATGACGGGGAGGGATCCAGGCTGCAACCCCGCTGTATCGTGCTACCCATGAGCACCCCGGCGGTGCACCACCGAGCAACCTTCCATACACACCCTGAGTGTTGTGCCACTACCCATGCAGTGGGCACGCTGTGTGCAGGCCCTCATGTAGCCGGCCGACGAGCTCAACAATAATGGAGTCGTCAATCACCCAGCATGCACTCATGCAATATGGTGCATGCGGCTACAATATGTCATACCTGAACATATCCTCCTCCATATGCGTAGGTGCCAAAAAGGTAAACGCATATATATAACAGAGATATAAGCAACATAAATCCAACAACATATAACAAGTACCTACAGCAACTAATCCAGTGGAAAGTAACACTAAATGTACCTATCCATCTCCATAAACATATATATACATGGCAAAAGATAAAAGCATCTAGTTATAAAGTAAAGCAACTAACAGAAGAAGCATATGATAGGTATTAACTAAGCTAAGACCAGGGAAGAGATAAATCTACCATCTACCACTAGTAATTATATATGAACTATACATATCACAAGACAGTATCAAAAGATAAGTCAAAGGGTACCCGCCTCAAATAGAATGTACAATCATGCCAAATCCAACGTCGAGACGCCTGTCTCGAATCAGAGTCCTGTGTCAAATAATATATACATTTTATTTAGCTAAATCCAAATGAATAGCTAAATAAAATCCCTAAACTAAATTAGGGCAGAACCCACAACCCACCTAAATAAATCTAACGGTCAATTAGGGTTAGTTATCTTAACCCTAACCATCCCATTAGATTAATTCTAAACTAAATAAATCTACACACCATCAACAGCTAATTACAACATGTATCCACTAATGATATACTAACCATCTAGCAATCAAATCTAACCATGATCTACATCTAAATTCAAATACCTATATACACTAATCAATCACTCTAATCATATATCAACATCACTACACCTTACCTCAATTCCCAGCTACTGTTGATGCTGGAACTAGGAGGCTGCTGGTTGGTGTGCTGCCGGAACCAAGAAAGGATCCCATAGAACACAATCCTACTGAAATCCCTCCCTACTCAATCGATCCAAGGTGATATCAAGAACACCACAGAACAGAACCTCATCACCTACTAGAATCAACCGGATTAAAACAACATCAAGAAGTGGAGATCACTAATCAATCAACAACCTAATCTTACCTCAAAAGGTTATCTCCAGAAGAGGTCACCCAATCCGATCCAACTTGAGGAGACACATATCGTTTTGTGACCAACTCAAGAAGGAGGAAATGAAGGGTCAATTGACCGGAGACAACACAAATCAAGCCTTCCACCGCGCCCTAGCCACCTAGCCGTCGTCGCTCGTGCCGGCCAAGGAAGCGATCACTCCACCAGAAGAAGCTTGGATGGCGTCAGCAACCTCAAGAATCTGACGACTGTGCTAGGACACAAGTCAGAGAAAATCCAGAAAAGAGGAGGGAAGAAGGATGAAGGTTCGGTTGCTTACCCTTGGAACCCTAATTGCCCCCTTCACGCCGGCGATCAGCGATGGCATGGCTCGATCCAACGGCGTCGAACCAACAAATCACCTCCCAGATCTGGTGGACGGTGGTGGAAGGAGGTGCTTAGCCGCCGGCGATCAATTCCCTTGGTGGCTTCGTCGGCGTCGGAGAAGAGAACGGGATTGGGCGCGGGATCGGGGAAGGAGAGGAGAAAGGGGGAGAAGACACGAGTGGATCGACGTTTGGGGAGAAAATAAATAAAAGGAAAAGGAATTTGTAATTAAAACATTTCCTCTTTTAAATGGGTATCCCAAACAGGCAGTGTTAAAATAATTTTTAAGTAAAATAATTTTTGAAAAATAATTTTTAAGTTAATTAATTTTTGAAAAATAATTTAAGTTAATTACATTTTGACAAATAATTAATTTGAATTTGAATTAATTTGAATTATGAATTTAATTTTGAATTGATTTTAATTACGAATTTTAATTTCGAATTTAATTACGAATTTGAATTTCAAATTTGATTATCTTTTAAATTTCTATTTCTTAGTCATCTCACCCAATCTAAATTTTCAATCTGGTAATCCTACAATATATGTGAAATGAATTAAGTTCAATTTTAGGGTTTGGTTTAACTTTGTGTTAGATTCGGGTGTAGCTTTGGGTTCAACAAGTAGGCGTTATTTGGATAAACTTCTGGGCTATGATGAGTCACAAGGACATCATTAAAGTAACCATGCCTTTGAGGTTTTTCAAATAGTCCTACCCATTGAACTTAATACAAAACCTTGGTCTAACTGATTATGATCCATAAAGGGTAGCTTCGGTCAGTTCCACTTAGCCAAATGCACCAGGTCAAAGTTATATCTTCCTAGACATGCGATGACTAAGTTTCCCCAACGTACTATCATCCAATACTTCACCAGTACCGTGGGTCAAGTTAAACCTAGCCCATTTTAATCTAACCTTAATTACCCTGCCGGGTAGTCTACTCTTGTTTACCCTTATCGGGTGGATTAATTTCGGAGGTGCCAGCTATTCTAAAGCCTTCCTTTGGATTTTAATTTGATTTAGTTTGAATTTAATTTGATTTTAATTTGATTTTATTTTAATTTATTGTTGATTTTAATTTGATTTTAATTTAATTTAATTTGAATTTAGTTTTATTTTTATTGTTTTTCTTCTAGCTCCCCCTGGATCATAGCCTCGATATGGTCTATCGAGATAATGTATTTGATCCTTAGGAACCCAATATTGTCCAAGTCCAACTTGATTGATCAGGTTGGACTTGGAGACCCATGCTTGGACCATTTTTCTATTTGTTCTTTGTATAAGTGATAAATATGATTTATATTTCTTTTTCGATTTAAATCCTAGTCCAGTTCTATTGTAGATTGGCCTTTGTGTTCCAAGAATTAGGTCAAGGTTCTTGGAACCCAAAGAGAATCATTCTAATGTTTTCTCCAGATCCTTGATCTGAATTTTCAGGCTGGAATTCTCTTCCTCAAGTTTTTGGACTTGAGTTGAGTTTCCAGTCTGAACTGGTTCAGTCAAAGATTCGGAGTTAGTCACTTCTTTAAGGACAGCTACTTCCTTTAGAAGTGACTTAATTCTTAGATTAGACTTAGCTTATTTTCGTAACAAGTAATTGACTAGATTGTTTAGTCGAGGGATACTTACAGAGGGATCGGGCCCTTCAGAAACGGATACAGATCCGTGGATTCTTTCCGATTCTGCTTCCGACTCACTCTCGCTCTCGGACACATCGATCTGGTCTCAGGCCATCAGGGCAAGAAGGCTCGTCTGTTCGAGCTCGTCGTCGGTATTCTCTTCTGAAGATTCTTCAAAGGTTGCTTTTAGCACCTTCTTCTTCCTCTGCTTCTTTGCATCCTTCTGATTGGGGCAGTTGGCCTTGATATGCCCCTTCTGGTTGCACTCATAACAAATCACCTCAAACTTGACCTTTGAGCTGGGTTGAACCTTCTTTGATTGTACGACTTTCTTTAGGTCTCTCTTGTTGAATCCCTTCTTCTTCTTGTAGAGCTTCTTCACAAGATTCATGAGTTCGGAGGTCAATTCGTCGTCTTCATCGTCTGAGTCAGGTTCAACTTTCGATTCAGGTTCAGTTCTTCACTGTGATCTTGGTTCACGTGTTCGACTGGTACCTACAACCAAAGCAATACATTTCTCGATTGGTTGTGTATTAGTTTGTTCATGCAATTCAAATTCTGAAAACAATTCATCTAGTCTAATGGAAGTTAAATCCTTGGAGACTTTGTAGGCATCTACCATCGATGCCCACAATGTGCTCTTCGGAAAAGCATTAAGTGCGTACCTTATAATGTCCCTGTTCTCGACCTTTTGCCCGATAGCGTGGAGGGAGTTGAGGATGTCTTGAATCCGTGCATGGAGTTGACTTGCTGTCTCTCCTTCCTGCATTTTCAGATTATATAATTTATTGAACAAAAAATCTCTCCTACTTACCTTGGTGTTGGAGGTGCCCTCGTGGAGTTCGATCAGCTTCTCCCAAAGCTCTTTTGCGCTGGAAAATGGTCCAACTCTGTTGAGTTCCTCCTTTGTCAGTCCGCACTGGAGGGCGCAGGTCGCTCTGGCATCAGCTTCCACCTTCTTGATTAGGGTTAGTTCCCTTTTTTCGCAGGGTATCAGCTTGCCTTCTTCGTCGGTTGGCAGTTGTATTCCAGTCTTGATAATCATCCACGTGTCGAACTGTGTCTTGAGAAAGGTTTCCATTCGCCCCTTCCAATATCCGAAGTCTTCTTCGAAAAAAAGTGGGGGGCGAACGGTGTTGAAACCTTCTTGTTGGGCCATTAGCGATATGCAAAAACAACAACAAAATAGAAATGTCCCAAGACTAGGTCTTGGATTAGCAGTGCGGTAAATAAAGTTAAGAAATAGCGAACTCGAGTGGTGTTGCACCAGCCTCGAGCAAAAATCGATTCGCAAAAAAAATAATTAGAATATAGCTATTAAGCTAATTCTAATTGACTCCGTAAAATTGAAAATACCATGAAAAAATTACGTGATTGGTGGTTGCACCAGATCAACGCGACCCGCTCTGATACTAATTGTTGGATCGAAAGCACTAGAGGGGGTGAATAGCGCTCGTGGCTTTCACTTTTCGTTTCGGAAATTTTATGAGTATCGCAGCGGAAATAAATAAAACAACCAGCACACAGAAGACTCCAAGATTTACTTGGTTCGGAGCCTAGGGTGACTCCTACTCCAAGGCCCGCGATCGTTGATCGCTTACTGTGGGCAACAACTATATCGCGCAAAAGTTTGTACAACTAAGAATTACAATAAGTGCAAATTAAAGTAAACTTATACCGACAACAAAATTTTAGAATCGCGGAGCTCTGGGTCATCAGAAACTTGTAGCAGCACTTCAGGGTGTTTTTGAGGCAGCGTGTTGTAGCTTGATCGCTTGGAAGATGATGTCCTGAGCCTCTGCCTCGAACCCCCTTTTAAACAGTGTTGGAGGCGCCTCTAAGCCTGTGTGAGGCGTCTCCAGGCCGCCGAGTCGCACGCGTGGATCAGCTCTGATCTGGTCACACCTTATCCCATTGAAGGCGCCTCCAAGCTGCTCCAAGGCGCCTCCAGTGACCTCCGAGGCGCCTCCAGTGACCTCCGAGACGCCTCCAGCATCTCTGGACAACTGGCTTCGGCTAGCACCCGAGGCGCCTCCAAGCCCCATGGAGGCGCCTCGGACACTGTTCATCCGAGGTCTAAGTTGCTCCTTTGTTCCTACAAATTGTGTTAGTTCCAAACACAAACCCTGCAAAATAAAGTTAGCACAGAAACAATATGATAGATATACTTGACAGTCGTCGGACTGTCCGGGTCTGACTTTGGATTTCCAACCGAAAACCCTAGGTCGACCCGACGCCTATTGTTCCCTCTACGGGGAACGCGTCCTCACCTACTCCACTCAGGAGATTTACCTGATGCCAGTGCGATCCTCCAGATCGATTGGACTTTTGCTCAGCGTTCGAAGCTTTCGGACTTTTTGCTGGACTTCCGCTTCCCGGCTGGTCCAGTCTTTCACCTGGTTCGTGACACCAGGACTTTCCACCTAGGGTTACCCCTCCCTAGGACTTTTGCCTGAAGCTCCCGACCCGCCAAGACTTTCCGCATAGGGTTACCACCCCCTATGACCTAGGGTTACCACCCCTAGGGTTTTCCACCTGCCAACCGCAGCTAGGACTTTCCTAAAACACTCAATTAAGTGCATTAGATTACAAAACAACTTAACTTTGAATTCTTTTGCCATTATCAAAACAACGGTCGATCGTCGGATGCTTCCCGCACCAACAAGAGTTTCACATTCTAAGCACAATACCACATGAAGATTTCGACATAGTCGGAGAATACAAAAACACGAAAGAACTTTTTAAAAAGTTCTTGAAACTCTACGAAGAACCAGTCGAGGTTGAATCCAACACCGATCCGTCATCTGAAGAGTCCGAAATCGAGATAAGTGCCGTAACAGCCAAAGTACATCTCGAGGACACAAAAAATCCTTCTTTACTGAGCATCGATGAAGGGGGAGAATCTTTGGAAGAAAGCAATTCAACAGGGGGAGAACCAACGGCCGACGAGGTAAGTAAGGTATGACCTCTACCTTCTGAACAATTGATTAAAATAATTGAAAAGTTCCCGGAAGATTTTTGAGAATTAGAAATTGAATCATCGAAAGAGTTTTTTATATTAGAAAATCTTCTATCGAATAAATTTTGCAAATTAAGAAATATTTTCTCGAACGAATTTTGCAAATTAGAGATATTATTGAAAGAGTTTTTCAGATTAGAAAAACTCCTATTGAATAAATTTTGCAAATTACGAAATATTTTCTCGAACGAATTTTGCAAATTAGAGAGATTATCGAAAGAGTTTTTCGGACTAGAAAATCTATTATCAGCAGATTTTTGTAAATTAAAATTTATGTTGTCAAAATATTTTTGTAAATCACAAAATATTTTGTCGAACGAATTTTGCGAATTACAAATGTTGTTGAAAAACTTTATCAAGTTAGAACTCTTCTTATCAAAATATTTTTGTGAAATTCAAAATATAATAAAGAATTTCGACAAACTAATAATAGAAATTAACATGATACAATTTTTTACATGTTTAATATTGGTTGCTTTAAATCTGAAAAAGTGTGATTTAAGAAGTTATGATAAATTAAAATGGAAATTTAAAACTTTCTGATAAAAGTATTAGAATAAAATAAATAAATAAATAAATAGAAATTTTTTTTAAATGTTATCAATTTTCTTAAATTTTCTTGCATAAAGTTTTCGGCTTAAGAAAGTTCTTAATTTTGATGACGAAAACTTAGAAATTTTCTAAAAAGTTATTTTAAACTTAGAAATTTTCCTTAACTTAGAAATGTTTTCCAGAAAATCATTGAAATAGATTTCCACAATTTTTTCTAAGTGTCAACCCTTAGATTTTTTTCTTGCAACCCCAATTTTTTTATGTGATCAAAGGGGGAGAAGAAAAAGTATAAGTCTAGGGGGAGGTAGAAATTGAAAATTGGAATTTTTTGAAATTTAATTTTTTCTATCTTGTTGCATGTTATTGCAATATAAATTATTTCATTATTCATGTCTATTTTTGACCCTAGCTTAACTTGTGTTGATCACATCAAAAAGGGGGAGATTGTTGGAACTCCAAGGTTGTTTTGGTGTGATCAACAAGTTAAGTTCGGTCCTATGTGTTTCTAACCTTGTGTCTAAGTGTGCAAGAGCTTAGGAGCATAGGTACTCAAGCGGAAGACGTAGCTAGTGAGAAGGACGGCACGCGGTGTGTCCGAGGGATGAGGCGCTACGGAAGAGTACACCGGCGGACGAGAAGGAAGCGTGCGGTGGTTCCTAGGGACGAAAGCCGGAGCGGAAGATTACTCGGGGAGCAAGAGACGCAGCTAGCGAGAAGGTCGGCACGGGTGTGACCGAGGGACGAAGACTGCTGATGAGTACGCTGGTGGATGAGAAGGAAGCACGTGACGATTCCTTGGGACGAGAAGCCAGAGTGGAAGGCTGCCCGAGAAGACCGAAAGTTGGGTTCGGGTGAGCCCTATTCTGGATGGCAGAGATAACCCAAGCGAGCGGATCCGGAGCAGAAGACCCGGGCCGAGGCGGGACTGAACCAGAGAAGAGGTCCTGGACAAAAAGTCAACTATTGTTGACTTTTTGCTCCGGGGCGCCCGGAATCATTCCGAGCACCCAAAGCAGTCCAGGGCGCCTAGAATGCTTTCAGGCGCCCGGACCTGACTTTTGACCAGGATCGAGATTTGACTCGATCTGATCGTTGGGGGATAAAGTTTATCCCCCCAGGGCGCCCGGAACCCTTCGGGGCACCCTGACCAAGGCCATAAATATAGCCTTGGTCCAGAAGCTTTAAAACGAACTCATTACTTGTAATTCCAACGCTTGTGCACTTCTAGTTGTAGTTGAGCTTCTGTTTTTTGTGCTTCAACACTGTAAGAGGCTTCTCCGCCCGAAGGAGTTTTAGTGCTTAATCTTCCTTGGATCAACAACCACATTGGTTGTAACCAAGTAATATCTTGTGCCTCATCTTTTAATGTTTTATTTATTTGCTCTGTTTATTATGCAAGTGTTAGCTTAAAGAGTTCGAGAAGGGTTGTCTTTCTTTTTATTTTTGCAGGATATCCAACCTCCTTCTAAGACGGCCGCAACAGTCCTACAAGTTCTACATCTCCATTATATTACAAATACTTCCTAATCCTAGAACAAGATGTCTACTCCAATATGGGGGAAGAACAACCCCAAAACATAAAGAAGAACATACTTACAACCCTTGATATGAGAAGGAAGGGAAGAAGCGATGCTTGTCGAGATTTCCGATGTCTTGGGGATGCCTCTTTGCTCTAGAGATGGACAGAACATCAAAAGATGGCAGTGGATGAAGGTCTAGGGTTTTCCCCGAAGGAGAAAACCCTTTTCCAAGGAGAGGGACGAAGTCCCTGAACCAAAGATCATCAAAGGGTTCTTGACCCTTTTAATACCACCTCCACGCTGCCCACGAAAACCAGGATTACAGGCATCCGGTAAACCAGGTTTTTCACCTATTAAATCAGGTTTTCTCATGATTCACCCTGAACCAAAGTTGTATCCCTTGAAATTATCTTCAATTTGATACTTGGATCGAGCCCTGGCTCAAATCGAGCCGAAAGTTATGGCGGTTCGAAGTTTGGTCTACAGTCTGGGCAGAGGTCCAGTTGAACCCGCGGTTGGGAGGCACGGCCGTGCCATTTATCATGGGCAAACAATTCTTCCTCTCTGTTGGATCTGAAGAAAAGTTGTAGATCTTGAAGTCAGCTACGTTTCGGTATAAAGAACAACCCAAAACTCTAATGGAGCACAATGTTATGGCTGAATTACGATCGGTCTGCAATCTGTCCAAAATTTAGCACAGCTCTATTTTGGCGTGGCACAACGTATGTTCTTCGTCGCACGACCGTGTGGAATCCACACAGCCTCACACGGGTTCCTCTTGGATTGAGTCGCACGGTCGTGTGGGGTCACACGGCCATGACCTTCTTCATCTCTGCCGAGGTCACACGACCGTGACCTTCCTCCCCTCTGGAATGTTGGCACGGCCGTGTGCTGCTTGGCCACAGGTTGATTGGCATGGCCGTGTCATTCGGCACGGCCAAGGCCTTCTTCATCTCTGGATTGCAAGCACGGTCGTGCCATTTGGCACGGTTGGAACATGCTCATGGCCACACGACCGTGTGGCCATGCACGACCCAAGCTCCTGTGTGCACTTTTGCTCCATTTTCGCTCAAAATAACATCCTGTCAACAAGAAAACAAGCAAAGAGCAGATCTCCAAACAAATATAATGAAAGTATGACATTATAAAGAAATAGAGTGTAATAAACATAGAATATGCTATGAAATACAAGTAGATGTGCGTCCAAACATGCGTAAATGATCATAAGATCTACGCACATCATCCACAATGCTCATCCGAGAGCATTTATCATCCTAGCAATGAAGATAACCAATCTTCCATTGCTCCCCAATACTCGACCCTGAGTATTAATTCATCACGAAGGTTTAACCCCCTTCCAAGGTCTTTGAAAAGATTTTTATGTTTTCAAAGAGTAACTCCCCCTAAAAATATGGTCAAACTTCTATCATTGCACCAACAATGACTTGGGGTTCTTAAATAATTAGGAAAACCAAAACTCGAAGTTTTGAGGTTCAAAATTCAATAATGAAACTAAACCTCAACATACACTTCACCTAAGTAGACATTAACCAAACCATGCTTGTTTTCATCATGAAAACTCCCCCTAAGTGTATACAAATATATTCCAAAAGGTTATGAATGGTTAACGACCCTTGAAAACCAAAACTTGAAGTTTTAAGGTTTCAAAATTCAGAATTGAAACTAAACCTTATTCTAAACTTCACTTTGGTTTCTCTTAACCAATCCATACTTGTTTTCATCATGAAAAACTCCCCCTAAATGTATACAAATGTATTCCAAGGGGTTTGGAGTGGTTAACGGGACTCGAAGTGACTTGAAATGCTAAAATCAGGCTTTTCTGGCCAAAATCAGACTTCCCAATTGATTGAAGTTGGGACTCAATCGATTGAAATCACTTCAATCGATCCTTTGATAGATTCCACAAGCTACTGTTCGCAGAAATTCCCTCTGAATCGATCGACTGATCGATCCAGACTGGGTCAATCGATCGGCTGATCGATTCACTACCCTTCTGTTCGCGGGAATTGGCTTCCCAATCGATCGGCTGATCGATTGGGTTTCTGATTTATCTGAAATCCAATTTCTTCAAAAACTCCCTAAAAATTCTACAAAAATCTAAAAATCATGAAAACTCATGTAGACATTATTTAGAGTATACTTTATCAAGGAAAAATAGTTTTCTATGAAAATACTTCCTATTTTCAAAGATTGACACAAATTTGAAAACTCTTGAAAACTTCAATGTTTTCTCCTAGTTTGTGTCTAACTTTTCAGTGATGAATACTATCAAAAGATAGTCTTCACCAATGTTTTCCAAAAATCTTTTGAAATCATTTTCAAAATCAATATCCAACCATGTTCCTTGGGCTTAATGCACATGACTTGTACATTAGCTTTCCCTATGATTGGAAAACACATGACTATATGCTTTGATCAACCTAAAACTCAACAAGATGCACTAAATCAACATCTTGAGTTTTGTTCACCATCCTAACATTTCACTTGTATCTAACGTGTATTAAAACACATTCAAGTCACCTTATAGTTCTTGCGAGATGTATATTTGGTTTTGCCCTGAACTAAGGGATCATGCATATCTATTTAGGCATTATAAGATTTATGATCATTCACCTAGAATGTCATTTGGTATAATCCCACTAATTGGGATATTTATCATTCATGATAAATGTCTTTTATCCTTAATTACAAGGAAATTGACATAATGCATGATGATTAATGGCATACATCAACATAAGGAATTTTCAAAAGAAAAACATGCTATAGCTACATGATGTATGTATGACATGACATGCTATTTTTGTATTTTTCATAATAAAATGAATGCAACACATGATGTCATGACATATAATATGCAATCAATCATGACATTTTAGCATAAATAAAATATACCTAAATAATCTATCTAAGTATCCTTAAACCTTAGCTAAAACCTTAAAATTAAGCTTAGATTGCTTATCTCTTGAAGTAATGCCAAAACCCAACTTGGCATTTCTTTTACCCCTTTTTTTTATTTGTGCCAATTGAAATTAAGAATTTAATTCTCAAATATTTGTTTGGCACATATTACTTTCTTTAAGGATCAAACATTTAGATTGAGACTTAATTTTGCTCTTAATCCCTTAAGAACATACTAATATCTCAACTAGACATTTCTTATCCTTTCTCCAAGTGTGCCAACTTACCTTTGATGTGATTTCTCAAGATTTGGCACAATTTATTCTTCCAAAGAGTAATTAATTTGATTAAGGTTTAAATTTTCCCTTAACCCCTCAATAGAATACCAAATTTCTAACTTGGTATTTCTTTATACATTTGTGCCATTTTAAATTAAACAAATTCCTCAAAGTATGGCATATATTACTCTTTCAAAGAGTAAATGAAATCAAATTAAGGCTTAGACTCGCCTTTAACCTTCTAAGAAGATGCCAAAACCCCAACTTGGCATTTCTTATCATTTTCTAAATGTGTCAATTTAAATTAAGTTCAAATCCTCAAAGTTTGACACATTTTACTCTTCCAAAGAGTAAACATCTTACATTAGGACCTAGATTTTCCTTTAATTACCCTAAGAAAATACCAAAATCCCAATTTGGTATTTCTTATGTTTCTCTAATTTGTGTCAATTTAATTCAAACATAATTCCTTAAGATTTGGCACATGTACTCTTTCCAAGAGTGACCCAATAATCCTTTTCATTTTCAAAGGTTAACAATAACCTTGAAAATACTCTCAAGTGTCAACTTTAACAAGGCTGGGTTAACTACCCTTCCAATTTGTGTTGACTCTCTCTAAACCCATCTAGGGTGTAGAGAATATGCTCCTAGGAACCCAAAACCTATTGGTGCTCCTTGGATGCTTTAGGTACTCACTCGGGATAACTTCCCTAGATACCTTTCTAGGCTTCTTAGAAACCTTGGTCACTTCTACTAGGTCACTCCTAGGGATAACTTCCCTTGTAACCTTCTTTGTGACTTTATTTGGCCCTTTTGGAGCCTTAGTCACCCTTACTAGATCAACTTTAGGGATGACCTCCCTTTTGACCTTCTTTGTGACTTTGTTAGACTTCTTAGAAGTCTTAGTCACATTGATCTTGCCAAAAGAACCTTTAGGGATTCCTTCCCTAGTATCCTTGACTTGACCTTTATACCTAGGATTGGTCTCATAACTATATGGAACCCTATGAAAAGAAGTCACATCCTTCTTGACTTTAGGTTTGTATCCCAAACCTCTATAGCTATTGGATGGCTCTTGTCTAGCTCTCCCTAGAGTTTGCTCATTTTGACCCTTAAGCATGTTTTCCATTCTTGCTAAGGTTCTTTCTAAATTATCAAGTCTTCTCCTCAAGACTTGATTTTCACTCCATAAATCCCTAGATTTTGGTTTTTCATTGAATCCTTGAGCATTTCCATTTTTAGGCATATATCTAAAGTCCTTGGTGTTATTACCTAAGTTATGATTTACCTTCCTAACCTTAGTTGTGGTAAATCTAGCATGAGGAGGAATATATTTATCCTTAAGGCTATTATGCCTCCTACTTTCATGATAATTTGCATTAAAATGATAAAGATTATTTCTAACATGCACTTTACCATTTCTAAAAGGAATTGAGTCATTAAATGTTACCTTGGATTTGCTCTTAAAAGCTCCCCCTAGACTTGTGCTTCCTCCTCTAACTTTGATTGGCTTCTTCCCTTTAGGGCATTGACTCCGGTAATGCCCATTTTGATTGCATGAGAAGCACACAATGTACTCCTTGCTCTTATGTTCCGTGGGACCAATCTCCTTGGGCTTCTCCTTGCCCTTGGGTACTACTTGGCCCTTCTTCTTGGCCAATTTGGGACACTTACTCTTGTAGTGCCCATGCTCCCTACACTCAAAGCAAATGATATGATTTTTATTATTTTCAATTGAAGTTCCTATACCTTTGCTTGTAGGGATGATGCTTGATTCTCCATTTGATGTAGCTTGCATTGTGGAGGTTGCATCATCATCATCTTCTTCTCCTCTTGAGGGTGTGGGTGCTTCCACCTCTTCAACTCTCGAGGATGTGGATGCTTCCACCTCTTCCTCTCTCGAAGATGTGGATGATCTCTCATCTTCCTTTTCCTCTTCTTCCTTCTCCTCCTGGACCACTGAGCCCTTCTCCTTGGGCTCCTCCACACCTTGGAATTGTGCAGGATTCTCATGATAGGCAATGATCTTTTTCCAAAGATCACATACACTAGTGTATTCACCTACACTCAAAAGGATATTAGAAGGTAATAAATTAAGCAATATGTTCGTTACGTCCTTATCCACCTCCGCTTTTTTCCTTTTGCTCCTCCGTCCAATGTCGAGGTCGGAGGTGTTTACCCTTCTTATCCTTTGGAGCTTCAAATGAGTCCTCCAAGACCATCCATTGGTTCCAATCCATTTAGAACCAAGTCTCCAATCGATTCCTCCAAAAATTGAAGTCCTCCTTGTCGTATGGAGGTGGAATCCGGATATCCCATCCGAGCGGTCCTTCGAAATCCATCTTCTTCTTCCTCTAGCTTCTTACTCTCTTGGCGGTTAGTTCGTAGAAGAGCAGCCTCACTCTGATATCAATTATTGGGACCTTTGTGTCCGCTAGAGGGGGGGTGAATAGCGGCTCGTCGCTCTTGCGTCGGTTTGCTTCGTCTTGATCATGATATGTAGCGGAAATAGAATACAAGACTCATACAACGCTATCAAGTAGATTTACTTTGTATCCACCTTAAGAAAAGGTGACTAACCCAAGGATCCACGCATGATATGCTATCTCCACTATGAAAACTATTGGTTAGTCCTAGGAAAACGTACTGGTTCCACTGTACAAAAATTTTTATACAAGTGTCAAACCTTTCCTTAAATAACGTATTGTGTTCTTTAGAAGTTAAATTAGGAATCGCAGACGGAACTTAACATCATTGATTCCAAATTTAACTTATATGTTCTTAATGATTTAGATTTGAATCGCAAGCGGAACTTAACACTATTGATTCAAATCAACCTAAGTTATTAATTCCATAAATATTAATTTCCAAAATTGGCTTCTAGGACTGCATGGTGAGGCACATGGCCTTCTTGGATATGGGAGCAACCACCACGCCTAGGCAAAGCCTTTTAAGGAAAGATAATATTTATTTCCTTAAATAACTCTAGGTTAACAAAAAGGAACAATCGAATCACAAATTCGAAAAAGAAGAAAACACAAACTCGAAAAATAAATTTGATAAACTAGATCTAATTGTCTCTTGTATTTAGAATTCTTACAAAGAAAATAACTAGTATGACGCAGAAGGAAATTACTAGTTATACCTTCTCTTTGTAAGCTAATGACCTCGAGATCTTCTGCCGTATTACTCGCCTTGCCTTGGACGTCGTGTGGGCGGCAATCCTCCAAGATGAACACCACCCAAAAGGTTCCTCCTCTTCTTCTAAAATCCGGCCACCACCACTACCAAGGAGAAGAGAGGAAAGGGAAAGGGAGAAGGGAGAGGGTCGGCCACCAAGAGATCTCTAAGCAAGAGAATAAGAGTTGTGTCTCATGAAGCCCCCTCACCTCTTCTTTTATATTACTTGCCCATGGCAAAGAAGGAAAAACTTTTTAAAAAAAATAAAATTATCCAAGAGTTTTTCTTTTTCCCTTTTAATTTTTCCTTTTCTTTCCTCTTGATTGAATCAATCACCAAATTTGATTTTGTGATGATTTTAATTTTTTTTATTATGGTCTGCCCCTTGCTTGGGCACCAAGCAAGGTGGCCGGCCACCTCATCATGGGAATAAAGGAAATATAATTTTTTAAAATTTTATAAGAAGAAATCCTCTTATAAAATTTACAAGCTCTCTTTCCTAAAGTAGGAGTTCAAAAAGGAAAGTTCTAAAAATTAAAACTATGTTTTAAAATTTAAAACTTCTCTAATAAAATTTCCTTTTTTAACATGATGATAGAAAATTTTAATTTTAAAACTTATCTCCCTTTTTTTTCTTAAACCATGAGGATGGTTAAAAAAGGAAAGTTTTAAAACTTTTAAAACTCTCTATTAAAACATGTGGCCTAATTCAAATAAAGAAAGTTTTAAAAATTAAAATCTCTCTTTTAAAACTTATAGTTTTCTACAAAGAGAAGATTTTAAAAATTCAAAACGCCCCTCCTATTTGAAATAATTATGGTCGGCCCCTACATGCTTGGTCACCAAGCAATAGGGTCGGCCCTATTAAAAGGAGATGTGGCCGGCCATTACTTGGTCACCAAGCAATGGATCGGCCCCCTTCTTGGACACCAAGACGGGCCTTTCTTTGGATGGACTTGAGGTTTTAATGAGGCTATGACAAGGACCTAGAGGAGAAATTAGTTTTGGCCTTTCGATGAGCTTGAGTATCCCGTGCTCACCCCGAACACACAACTCAAGTTCATCGATAATAACTCATTCCACTAGAGAGTTATTACCGCACTACCGCACCAATCCCAAATTACATTATGGGCTCCTTCTTATTATGAGTGTGTTAGTCTCCCTGTGTTTAAGATTACGAATGTCCACTAATTAAGTAAGTTACTGACAACTCACTTAATTAATATCTAGCTCCAAGAGTAGTACCACTCAACTTCATTGTCATGTCGGACTAAGCCACTTGCAGGGTTTAACATGGCAATCCTTATGAGCTCCTCTTGGGAACATTCTCAACCTAGAAAACTAGGACACAGATTCCTTTTATAATCAACAACACACACTATAAGTAATATCATTTCCCAACTTATCGGACATATTGATTTATCGAGCTAAACCTCACCATTTGATAAGTTAAAGAAATAAATATTAAATATATGTGCTTGTTATTATATTAGGATTAAGAGCACACACTTCCATAATAATTAAGGTATAGTTCTTTTACTAAGTCAATACAAAAAGAACTTACCTAAATGATCCTACTCAATACACTTAAAGTGTATCAGTGTAATTTATTAGTCAAGATAAACTAATACTTAATTACACTACGACTATTATGATGGTTTGTTCCTTTCCATCTTAGTCGTGAGCTACTATTTGTAATTTATAGAGAACCAACAACATGATCTTCTGAGTGTGACACCACACTCCATGTTATCTACTATATAAATTAATTGAACAATTACATTTAACAAATAAATGCAGATATTTACCAATGTGATTCTTTTATTTCAAAAATAAATGTTTACAAAAGCTAGTCTTTTAGTATACACTCCAACAATCTCCCACTTATATAAAAGACTAAGCTGTCATATCTGTTGCCATACATCTGATTCTCATCCCCTCCACATGCCGATCAAAAGCTTTCGCCAGAAGGGCCTTAGTGAAAGGATCTGCTTGGTTATCTGCTGATGTAATCTTGGCGACGACAACTTCTCCTCACTTGACGATGTCTCTGTTGGTTAGTCCTAGGAAAATCATACCGGTTCCACTGTACAAAAAGTCGAACCTTTCCTTAAATAACCTATTGTGTTCTTTAGAAGTTAAATTAGGAATCACAGACGGAACTTAACATCATTGATTCCAAATTTAACTTATCTGTTCTTATTGGTTTAGATTTGAATCGCAAGCGGAACTTAACACTATTGATTCAAATCTACCTAAGTTATTAATTCCATAAATATTAATTTCCAAAATTGGCTTCCAGGACTGCATAGCGAGGCACATGGCCTTCTTGGATATGGGAGCAACCACCACCGCGTAGGCAAAGCCTTTTAAGGAAAGCTAATATTTATTTCCTTAAATAACTCTAGGTTAACCAAAAAGAACAATCAAATCACAAATTCAAAAAAGAAGAAAACACAAACTTAAAAAAAAAACTATTTCGAAAACTCTAGAATCATATGCCTCTTGTGTTTGGTATTTCCATAAATAACTATACAAAGAAAACTAGTATGATGCGGAAAACAATTACTAGTTATACCTTTCTTTGTAAGCAAAATAACCTCTTGATCTTCTACCGTATTCCTCTTCTTATCCTAGACGTTGTGTGGGCAACGATCTACCGAGATGAGAATCCACCTATGCCACCTTTCTTCTCCAAGCAAGATTCGGCCACCACATTAACTCCAAGAGATATGAGGTTCGGCCACCACCACCAAGCTCCAAGGAATGCTAGAAACAAAACGTCCTTTCTCTCCTTCTTCTCCTAGCTAGAACCGGCCACCATCAAGAGCTCCAAGAGGGGTTGCCGCCGGCCACAAGAAGAAGAGAAGAGGAGAGGGAGAACCTCTAAGGGCCGGCCACACCAAGGAGAAAAAGAGAGGAAGAAAAGAATAGAGTTGTTCACCCATGAAGGCACCTCTTCCTCCTCTTTTATAATCCTTGGTCTTGGCAAATAAGGAAATTTAAATAAAAATTTCCTTAATTCCTTTGCCATGAATAATAAAATTTATTTTAATTAAAAACAATTTTTTTTTCAATTACAATGGTCGGCCACCTCTTTCCCCAAAACAAGGAGAGTTTTAATTAAAACAAAAAATAAAACTTTCTAATTTGTTTCCAGAAATTTATAAAAAAATTCTCCAATAATTTTTCCCTTCATGGTGGATTATAAAAAGGAAATTTTATAAATTAAAATCTTTCTTTTAAACATGTGGATAATTTCCAAAAAGGAAAGTTATCTCTAAAAATTAAAATCTCTTTCAATCTACAAATAAGGAAAGATATCAAATCTTTTCTTAATCTTTTGTAGAAACTAATAAAAGTGAATATTTAATTTTTAAAACTCTCTTTTAAATTAAGATCATGGTTAAAAAGGAAAGTTTTCTCAAAATTAAAATCTCCTTTCAATCTACAAATAAGGAAAGATTTCAAATCTTTTCTTAATCTTTTGTAGAAAGCTATAAAAGGAAAGATTAAAATTTTAAACTCTCTTTTAAAACCATGATATCCACATAAGAAATAATTTTAACAAAAAATCCCTTTTTAATATGATGTGTCCGGCCACCTAAGCTTGGGCTCCAAGCAATTGGCCGACCACCTTAAGGCTCAACCTTTAGGCTTGGCCGGCCATAAGCTTGAGCTTCAAGCTTAGCTTGGCCGGCCCCTATAGGTTGGGTAAGAAGATGGATATGTGGTGGGTATAAATCTCTATATACAAGAGGCTACGATAGGGACCGAGAGGAGGAATTGGTTTTGGTCTCCCGATGAAATTAAGCTTCCCGTGTTTGCCCCGAACACACAACTTAATTCCATCAATAATAATTCATTCCACTGAAGAACTATTATTGAATTACCGCACCAATCCCAAATTACATTTTTGGGCTCCTTATTATGAGTGTGTTAGTCTCCCTGTGTTTAAGATGTCGGATGTCCGCTAATTAAGTGAGTTACTGACAACTCATTTAATTAATATCTTAGTCCAAGAGTAGTACCACTCAACCTTATCGTCATGTCAAACTAAGTCCACCTGCAGGGTTTAACATGACAATCCTTATGAGCTCCTCTTGGGGACATTATCAACCTAGATCACTAGGACACAGTTTCCTTCTATAATCAACAACACACACTATAAGTGATATCATTTCCCAACTTATCAGGCTTATTGATTTATCGAACTAAATCTCACCCATTGATAAATTAAAGAAATAAATATCAAATATATGTGCTTGTTATTATATTAGGATTAAGAGCACACACTTCCATAATAACTAAGGTCTAGTTCTTTTATTAAATCAGTATAAAAAGAACTTACCTTAAATGGTCCTGCTCAATACACTTAGAGTGTACTAGTGTAATCTATTAGTCAAGATAAACTAATACCTAATTACACTACGACTATTCCAATGGTTTGTTCTTTTCCATCTTAGTCGTGAGCTACTGTTTATAATTTATAAAGAACCGATAACACGATCTTCTGTGTATGACACCACACACTATGTTATCCACAATATAAATTAATTGAACATCTACATTTGGTATATATAAATGTAAACACTTGACCAATGTGATTCTTATAAATGTTTATACAAAAGCTAGGCTTTTAGTATACATTCCAACAATCTCCCACTTATACTAAAAGACTATGCTGCCATAAACGCTGTCATACACCTGATTCCCATCCATTCAACATGTCCATCAAAAGCTCTTTCCTTAAGGAGCTTAGTGAAAAGATCTACAGGTTATCACTTGATGCAATCTAGGCGGCAACAACTTCTCCTCATTTATACGATTTCTCGTATTGGATGGTACTTGCACTCTATTGTGTTTACTTGCCTTATGGACTCATGGTTTCTTCGAGTTTGTTACTGCACCACTATTATTACAATAAATTGTAATAATCTTTGGACAAACCAGAAATCATATCTAAGTCCATCTTGAGGTTACTGAGTCACTCAGCTTCTATGGCTGCCTCTAAGGGTGCCACATACTCAACTTCCATAGTGGAGTCTGAAAAGCACCTATGCTTAACACTCCTCCATAGTTATGGCTTTACCTCCTAACACAAAAACCCCGAGGTCGACTTACTATTGTCCCTATCTGATTGGAGGTCAAAATTCGTGCAACCCACAGGGATTAAATTATCTGCCTTGTAAGCTAGCATATAATCTCTAGTGCCTCTAAGGTACTTTAATATATGCTTTACCGCAGTCCAATGTCCTTGTCTAGGGTTACTTAGATATCTGCTAACTATGCCCTCGACAAAACAGATCTCTGATCTCGTGCATAGCATACATTAGGCTTCCGACAGCCGAAGCATAAGGAACTGCCTTTATTTCCTCTATCTACTTTGATGTATTCGGAGACATCTCTTTAGATAAAGCTACTCCATGCCTAAAAGGTAAGAAACCTTTTCTTGGAGTTCTGCATGCTAAAACGAGCAAAGATTGTTTCAATATATGAAGCTTGGGATAAGTAAAATATATTCTTTTCTTGCGATCCCTTTGATCCCAAGAATATATGCATTCTCCTAAGCCCTTCATATCGAATTGTTTGGACTACCATACCCTTACTTCTGACAACACTTTGATATTGTTTCCAACTACCAAAAATGTTATCTACGTATAGTACAAGAAATACCACCACGTTTCCGTCACATTTCTTGTATACAAAAACTCATTCGGTTATAAAATAAATCCATAGGTCTGGATTACTTTATTAAACCGGATGTACCAAGACCTTGAAGCTTTACTTCAGTCTATAGACTGTTTGAGCTTACACACAAGATTCTCTTTGCTCTTTGCAATGAACCCTTCTGGTTGCTTTATATGGATGTTTTCTTCAAGACTTCCATTAAGGAAAGCTGTCTTGACATCCACTTGCTAAATCTCATAGATAAAAGAATCCGGATAGACTTAAGCATAGCTACCAGTGAAAAAGTTTCCTTTTTCAACAAGCCTTGGTTTGAAAGTTTCCACCTTCCCGTCTATCCCTCTTTTCCTATTGTAGACCTTTTTACACCCAATGGCTTTTTACACCATCTGGTGATTCTACAAGCTTCCATATTAGAATACATATATTCTAATTCTGTATTCATTGCTCTTTGTAAAGATGCTGCATCTTTATCTTGGAGTGCTTCATCATGTGTCCAGGATCAGGCTCATGTTCATTTAGGATCAAGTCCAAAGACTTTCTCAAAACATGAATCTTTTAGGTTGTATTAACAACCCTCCCACTACAATGAGGCACTGTCAATAATTGTGTATCATTTGTGATACGTGTTGCAGTTTCTTGTGATATTTCATCTTGTACAGTTGGTACTAGATTAGACATGTCCTTTATTATTTCCTTAAGAACAAATTTACTTATGGGCTCGTGGTTTATTACATAGTCCTTTTCTAAAAATCGGTCATTGATGCTAACAATGACCTTCTGATTTTTAAGACTATAAACCTACTTTCATTTCTCTAGGATAATCTACAAACAAGTGAATTCCTATCCAACTTATCATTGTCTCTCTTCAGCATATGTGCTGGACTACCCGAATCTGAATATGCTTCAAAATAGGCTTACGCCTATTCAGCAATTCTATATGAGTAGAGAGTTCTGACTTTGGAAGGTACTATGTTCACTTCCGTTTCCAGAGTATATCCTTAAAATGAATTTGGTAATTTTCTGAATAACTCATCATCAATCTACTCATTTCCTTAAGAGTCTTATACCTTCTACTACACCATTCTATTGGGGTGTACCAGGTGTAGTTAGTTGGGATTAAATCCCGACTTCTAATAAGTGACTCCTAAACTATCCTAAAAGGTACTTACCACTACGATCTCACCGTAATGTCTTGATACTTTTACTTTTGACGTTTTACTGTATCAGCCTTATACTCTTTGAACTAATCAAAGTACTTAGACTTGCAGCACATCAAGTAAATGTATCCTTATCTTGAATAATCGTCTACGAAATATTCAAAACAACCTCTTGTCTGGATAGTCAAAGGTCTACACAAATCAGAATGAACCAATTCCAACATATCTTTGGCTCCATACCCCCTTGACCTAAAAGCTTCTTGGTTATTTTTCCTTCCAAATAAGACTCGCAGGTTGGAAAGATTTCCACTACCAATGAACCCAAGAGTTCATTGGTTATTATCCTTTAAATCCTACTCAAGTTATAACCTAGCCTTAGACGCCAAAAATATGATTGGTTCATTTCCGAAGGTTGCTATCTCTTAAAATTTAGAAGATGTGTTATAATTTCCATTTATTGCATCGTGGGAGTTATTGGATTATAAATTGTCTACCAACATACCAGAATAGATCACTTCCCTCTTTATCTTGATAACAACTTTGTTATTAAAAGAGGCAGAATATCAAGTTCTTTGATTAGTTTAGAAACTAAAAACTAGTTCTTTCTAAACTTGATATGTAAAGACAATTTCTCAAAAATCCATATTTTATTCCTATCGGAGGATAAACATCTCCCACTGCAATAGCTACTACTTTTACAGCAGTGCCCATGTGGACGGTGATTTATATAGTTGTCGGGTTTCCTGGAACCCCTGCAATAAATTACAATCATGATCAGTGATTCCCGTATCTACACACCAAGTACAGGTAGATGACTCCACTAAACATGTAACAACTAATGAATAAAATACACCTTTATTGTTCTTAGTTCTAAGAAGACAGTCCACCTTAATGTCCAAGTCTTATTTCCAATCATTATAATTGGGACCACTAAGTTTATCCTATAGTATAACAGCTAGGGGATTGACTAACATTTGAAAAACCTAAGAATCACAAAAATATTTGGTCAAGACCAACATCTCAAAATCCCTGTGAATTTTGTATGTCACGTTAGTGTGGACGTATACAAATTCTAAAAATAAGATTTTATCCATTAATTTTATTATCTTGTCAACCTATGACAAATAAAATTAATAGTTGGTCTGTCTTGGATCAAATATTTGGTCAAGACTCTAAATTTAAAATAATATTGATTCCTCAAACAATACTATTTAAATTTACCAACACCTCAAAACACTGTGAGTCTTGCATGCCACATTAGTGTGGACGTATACAAAATCAACATTTGTAAGAGGAGGGTTTTACCCATTAACTATCTTGTCAACTTAACTTTATGACAAATAAAATTATCTCAAACACCGTTAATTTTGTATGCCACGTTAGTGTGGACGTATACAAAATCAATCATTTAAGAGGGGTTTTAACCCATTAATTTTATTATCTTGTCAACCTAGTTTTATGAAAAATTAATAGTTGGTTTCCCTTTGGCCACACAAGTGATAGCAGTGACTCCGTTGGGGAGGATACTATTAAATGTGTCTAAGTTTATACCATTACTTGACACTAAGTCCATTAAATAGAATTGTGCCCCTTCAGTTGGAGAAGATCACACACATCCTAAATAACTTCCTATAACCATCCATAAAGGAAGTTTGATCTAGTGATCCGCAAACAAACTCATCCGTTGTGGAGGGAGGAACTCAGAGCCAACAAGCAAGCTTGTTGCATCACTTATAAACCAGTAATGGAGACTGTGGGATTTATATACTAATCCCTCTCCCGCTTAGTTATTTAAGGTGAGGAATTTTAACCTATGCTAGCATACATTACATGCACACACATATCACAGTAAATAAAAGCAATAAATATGAAAATTAATTTTCCAACTATTATGGCATTTTCATCACTGCCCTCCGTATGTTTCAACCCTAGATGCTGCCATCTTTAGCCACCGCCATCGGGTCAAGACCTCGCATTCATCTTGCTCCTTATTCCACTGAGCCTCTAGTGCTTCAAAAGTACCACGCCTCGCAAGCATCTGATCCGCGACAAAAATAGAATTTTACATATGTCGATCCTATATTCCATAAAGTAATGTATATATATTCTAGATCAAAAATAAAATTCTAAAAATAACACAGCTCCTGCTGTATTTGATACATACAATCATGCACACACAATAAAATGTCCTTGACAAGTCCAAGGGTTCAATCACACACAATATCTATATGCCATAATAGTTGGAGCCTGCAACCACAAAGTTAGCACATCCTACTATTATCCTGCCTAAATTATGTATGACATGTGCATAACCTAATTTGAAAACCAAACATACAGAGGTAAACCCTTGCTCTGATACCAATTGTTGGTTAGTCCTAGGAAAATCATACCGGTTCCACTGTACAAAAATTTTTGTACAAGTGTCGAACCTTTCCTTAAATAACCTATTGTGTTCTTTAGAAGTTAAATTAGGAATCGCAGACGGAACTTAACATCATTGATTCCAAATTTAACTTATCTATTCTTAATGGTTTAGATTTGAATCGCAAGCGGAACTTAACACTATTGATTCAAATCTACCTAAGTTATTAATTCCATAAATATTAATTTTCAAAATTGGCTTCCAGGACTGCATGGCGAGGCACATGGCCTTCTTGGATATGGGAGCAACCACCACCGCGTAGGCAAAGCCTTTTAAGGAAAGCTAATATTTATTTCCTTAAATAACTCTAGGTTAACCAAAAAGAACAATCAAATCATAAATTCAAAATAGAAGAAAACACAAACTAAAAAAAAAAACTATTTTGAAAACTCTAGAATCATATGCCTCTTGTGTTTGGTATTTCCATAAATAACTATACAAAGAAAACTAGTATGATGCGGAAAACAATTACTAGTTATACCTTTCTTTGTAAGCAAAATAATCTCTTGATCTTCTACCGTATTCCTCTTCTTATCCTGGACGTTGTGTGGGCAACGATCTACCGAGATGAGAATCCACCTATGCCACCTTTCTTCTCCAAGCAAGATTCGGCCACCACATTAACTCCAAGAGATATGAGGTTCGGCCACCACCACCAAGCTTCAAGGGATGCTAGAAACAAAACCTCCTTTCTCTCATTCTTCTCCTAGCTAGAACCGGCCACCATCAAGAGCTCCAAGAGGGGTTGCCGCCGGCCATAAGAAGAAGAGAAGAGGAGAGGGAGAACCTCTAAGGGCCGGCCACACCAAGGAGAAAAAGAGAGGAAGAAAAGAATAGAGTTGTTCACCCATGAAGGCACCTCTACCTCCTCTTTTATAATCCTTGGTCTTGGCAAATAAGGAAATTTAAATAAAAATTTCCTTAATTCCTTTGCCATGGAAAAGAAAAATTATTTTAATTAAAAACAATTTTCTTTTTTCAATTACAATGGCCGGCCACCTCTTTCCCCAAAACAAGGAGAGTTTTAATTAAAACAAAAATTAAAACTTCCTAATTTATTTCCATAAATTTATAAAAAAAATCTCCAATAATTTTTCCCTTCATGGTGGGTTATAAAAAAGAAATTTTATAAATTAAAATCTTTCTTTAAAACATGTAGATAATTTCTAAAAAGGAAAGTTATCTCTAAAAATTAAAATCTCTTTTCAATCTACAAATAAGGAAAGATATCAAATCTTTTCTTAATCTTTTGTAGAAACTAATAAAAGTGAATATTTAATTTTTAAAACTCTCTTTTAAATTATGATTGATCCGGTGATTAGAACAGGGGACCCCCATTTTGAGGGGTCAATGCCACGCTGGAGTCAAAAGGCCAAGGGGCCGACCGGAGAAGGAGGGGCCGACCTCCCAACCGGCCCCGGCCGGCCGACCGATGAATAGCCGAAGGCAAAAAGCGCCTCGACAGAACTCGGGTTCCGACGCTCAATGGAACAGTAACAAGGAGCCGAGCGGAAGGCCTAAGAGAAGGTGACATACTGCTAACAGTCCCTACATAGTACCCTACCGAAAATATCCTCAGCATATCGATACCAACGGCAGGCCGGACGGGATGTGAGTGCCGTCTGGCGCGTAAGATGAGGGCTGGCCGGACGGACTCCCCGTTCAGCCGGCCTGCCGGACGCCCCGGCCTGTGGTCGGTAGAGAAGGACCAGAACATCTTATGACAGCTGTCAAGTCCTATGGCTTGGCCATACTCTAAGTCTGACACTTGGACTGTAGCAGTATGACGTCAGGTAAGCTTTCTGACAGACACATACCGAGGTATGCGCTGCGGACATAGAGGCGCCTCGGTGGACGTGCAGGAGCTCTCTCACCACTCTATATAAAGAGCCTCATACTTCGCCGGAGGTACGGGTGATACAACTTTGGAGCCACTTGTTTTACTGCTAGCTTGCCTGACTTGAGCGTCGGAGGGTCGCCGCCGGGAACCCCTTCCCGGCCCGACCTCTGTGCAGGTTCGCTGGAGCTTCGTACGATAAGCCGGGGATCTCCATCAGCGACTCGAAGAGCGCCACGTGCCCAGCATTCGTTGATTCAGCATTCAGACAGGATCAAATTGGCGCCATCTGTGGGAACGCTCCTGCATCTGAGCAGAAGCAATGGACGAGACTGGACGACAACACACGGTGACGCTCTCTACGGAGGAACTCGACGCTCTGGTCGAGTTGAGGGCTGCCAAACTTGTGGAGCAAAAATAAAAAGCATCAGCTGAGCGGCCGGAGCAGCAAGCAACGTCTGTGTCTGGTGGCCGAGCGAAAGCACCGCAGGCCACCGTTGCATTTCATCGGCCCCTATTCCGCACCCCCGAAGCTGCAGCAGCTCGGCAAGATCAGGGATCTTCTTCAGATGAAATGTCGAGACGAGATGACAGAAAAGGAAAAGCCCCTCGAGCGGACTCATCGCCCGAGCGGATTAATCGCCAATTTTCAGAGGCTATTCTACGAGACCCTCTGCCCAAGCACTACGTGCCTCCGACGATCGGCGAATACAATGGAACCACTGATCCGGATGATCATTTGGGCAAGTTTGATAACACGGCAACCCTGCATCAATACACAGATGGGGTGAAGTGTCGGGTTTTCCTCACCACCCTATCTGGATCGGCTCAACGTTGGTTTCATAGGTTGCCGGACGGATCCATCACAAGCTTCAAGGACTTCCGAACGGCCTTCCTCCACCACTTCGCGAGCAGTCGGCGCTATCAAAAAACCAGCGTTAGTCTGTTCACCATCAAACAAGAAGCCCGTGAATCGCTCCGAGCTTACATCCAGCGGTTCAACAAGGTGGCAATGGATATTCCAACGGCCACCTCGGAGACCATGATGAATGCCTTCACACAAGGCCTCGTGGATGGGGATTTCTTCCGATCGCTCATTCGGAAGCCGCCCCGAGACTATGATCACATGCTACACCGGGCCAACGAATACATCAACGTGGAGGAAGCACAAGCGGCCAGGAAAAAAGAAACTCCAACCGAGCGGGCTCCTCCTGCCGAGCGAAAACAGCACGCCGCTCATCAGCCGCCCAGAGGACCAAGGGCCGAAGCAATCCGCTCCCCCCATGCCAGGTCCCACGTGCAAGAGGTACCTGCCGCCCGGCCCAAGCCAAAGAAGAAATAGACCCCGATGTTCTGCTCCTTCCACCGGACGGATACGTACAACACAAGGGATTGTCGAAGTCTTCCCTTCGTGGCTCATCCCGTTCCCCGGAATGGCGGCCGACGGTCTCCCTCAGTCGACAGGCGACAGAGAACTCATGAAGCCGATCGGACGCAGGCCGACAGGCGACAACAACGGACTCCCGATCGGCATCGCTCCCCGAGGCTGGAGAATCGCCGAATGTCAAGAGAACGGTCCCGACCATCCGCTCGGGAAGAATAAAATAGAAGCAATACTTCCCGAGGCGAAATCAACATTATAGCTGGTGGGCCAACCGGAGGAGACTCCAATCGAGCAAGAAAGGCAAGCGTCCGGCAGCTCCAGATCCATGCAGTCGGCTGCAGCAGAGAGCGGGCGAGTGGACCCGAAATCAGTTTTGGGCCTGGGGACTTGGAAGGAGTTGAAGTGCCCCACGACGACGCTCTGCTCATCAAAGCGGTAATAGTCAACTACACTATTCATCGTATTTTTATTGACACAAGAAGCTCGGTCAACATAATATTCAAAAAGGCGTTCGATCAACTACAAGTTGACCGTGCCGAGCTGCTGCCTATGACAACCCCCCTCTATGGGTTTACGGGCAATGAAGTCCTGCCGGTCGGACAAATTCGGATGGCTATTTCACTGGGAGAAGAGCTGCTCAGAAGGACGCGTACAACAAACTTCGTGGTGGTCGACTCTCCCTCATCATACAACGTCATTTTGGGACGACCGGCGCTCAGCGAGTTCCGGGCGGCCGTCTCCACCTTCCACCAGAAGATCAAGTTCCCCGTCGAAGACAAAGTGGGAGAAGTACGAGGAGATCAACTGGCAGCTCGACGATGCTATGTTGAGATGGTCCGAGCAGAAGCAAATTCCGCTCGGAAGTCGCCACGGGTCGAGGTGAATGCTATAACTGAAAAGCCTCCCTCTTTAGTTTATGAAGAAAAAGAGGAAGTGCAGATACACCCGACCCGATCGGAGGCCACGACATTCATCGCGTCCGATCTGGAGGCGAATCAGAAAGAGGAGGTGATCCAATGCCTCCGAAGAAACCATGATGTCTTCGTCTGGTCGACGCATGAGCTGCCCGGAATTTCGCCGAGCATAGCGCAGTATGAGCTACATGTCCGACCGGACGCACGGCCAGTAAAGCAAAGAAAAAGGGACTTCAGCGCCGAGCAGAATTCCATCATCCAAGCGGAGGTGGAAAAACTCTTGGAGGCCGGCCATATACGCAAGGTCCAGTTCCCGAGCTGGCTGGCGAACGTGGTGCTAGTCTCCAAGCCCGGCAACAAGTGGAGAGTGTGTATCTATTTCCGGGACCTTAACAAGGCGTGCCCAAAGGACTTTTACCCCTTGCCTCGAATCGATCAACTGGTAGACTCTACGGCCGGCTGCGAATTAATATGTATGCTCGACGCTTATCAAGGCCATCATCAAGTGCCGCTCGCCCGCGAAGATCAAGAAAAAGTCAGCTTCGTGACGGCCGACGGCACCTATTGCTATAATGTGATGCCATTCAGATTGAAGAATGCAGGAGCCACATATCAGTGCTTGATGAATAAAGTATTCAGAGAGCAGATCGGGCGAAATCTGGAAGTGTATGTGGACGACATTCTCATCAAGTCCGTCCGAGCGGCCGATCTCTTTAAAGACATGGAGGAAACCTTCTGAATGCTACGCAAATATGGAGTCAAGCTAAACCCCCAGAAGTGCCTGTTCGGAGCAAAAGGAGGGCGTTTCTTGGGGTACATAGTGACCAAGCGGGGCATCGAACCAAATCCCAGCAAGGTGAAAGCTCTACAAGACATGCCGCCTCCAAGAAATACAAGGGAAGTGTAGCGTTTGACCGGTCGGATAACTGCTCTGTCCAGATTCATCTCCAAAACCGCCGACCAGAGCCTTTCTTTTTTCAAAATCTTGCGCAAGGCCAATAAGTTTCATTGGGACGAAGAATGTGATTGGGCGTTCGAAGATTTGAAGGCATATCTGAGCTCTCTCTCGGTATTAGCCAAGCCGACTGCAGGTGAGCCACTTTATATGTACTTGTCTTCAACCGAGCAAGCAATTGGCTCCGCACTAGTGAGGGCGAGCGGAGAAGAGCCTGTGTATTTCCTTAGTCATATTTTAAAAGATGTTGAATCTCGCTACACTGGGCTCGAGAAGCTGGCTTTCGCTCTGGTCCTCGCCGCTCGGCGCCTTCGTCCATACTTCCTGGCGCATACCATCATTGTCAAAACCAATAGCCCGCTCGGACGTGTATTACTAAATCCAGAAGCGTCCGGGCGGCTCATCAAATGGACAACGGAGTTAAGTGAATTTGACATCCAGTACCAGCCCCGCTCGGCAATCAAAGCGCAATCCTTGGCAGATTTTGTGACTGAGGTGCAGAATTCAGAGCCGGAAGCTATGTGGAAAATATTTGTGAACGGATCATCCACTCGGCTTGGAAGCAGGATTGGAATACTGTTGCTCTCCCCTCAAGAAGAAAAAATGCACTTATCCGTCCGGCTGGATTATAAAGTTACGAACAACGAAGCAGAATATGAGGCCCTCATAGCCGGCTTGCAAGCAGCACGGCATGTGGGTGCCGGTCGGGTAACGCTTCATTCGGATTCCCAGTTGGCTTCTCAGCAGCTCTCTTGTACCTTCGAAATCAACAATGCTCTGCTCAAGCTCTACGCTGAAGCCTTTGAGAAGCTTAAAGCCAATTTTAGAGAAGTCATTGTCCAGAAAATACCCAGAACAGAAAATCAAGCGGCCGATGAGTTAGCCAAACTAGCGAGCTCAATAACGCCGATCGCCATTCAGCAGCCAATTGAACAAGTATTGTTGGTGGCGCACGTCGACCGTATGGAAGGCCTTACGTTTCTGAGCGACTGGATGACACCCATCACGGAGTTTCTATGCTCGGGCGCCACACCGTCCGATCAGAATAAAGCCCAGTTGCTAAGGAGGAGAGCCGGTCGGTTCACACTCATCGGCGATCAGCTTTACAAGAAGGCTTTCTCACGCCCGCTGTTGAAATGCGTGAGCTCGGAGGACTCGGCTTACATCCTCTAAGAAGTACATCAAGGATCATGCGGAGGGCATCCGGGCGGACGATCGCTGGCTAAGAAGATCCTGTTGGCCGGGTACTTCTGGCCAACCTTACAAGCAGACGCCGCTCGGACCGTGTCGACGTGCCTTTCATGCCAGAAGTACCATAACTCATACCACCGACCGGCAGAGGAAATGAAGGCATCAACAGTTTCATGTCCGTTCGATCAGTGGGGAATGGATATCGTCGGTCCATTTCCTATGGCGACCGGACAACGGAAATTTCTGCTAGTGGCGGTCGATTATTTTTCCAAGTGGGTAGAGGTCGAGCCGCTAGCCAGGATCACCGAACAAATGGTCAAAAAGTTCATATGGCAGCACATCATCTGTCGGTTCGGCATCCCTCGCCGACTGATTTCCGACAACGGGCGGAAATTCACAGGAAAGTTGCTCGAAGATTGGTGTCAAAACTATGGCATCGAGCAGCACTTCATGTCCGTAGCATACCCCCAAAGCAATGGTCAAGCTGAAGTAGCTAATCGGGAAATTCTTCGTATTTTGCGTGCTCGGCTCGACCATTTGGGAGGAAGTTGGGTGGATGAAGTGTCGGGCGTCTTATGGGCCATCCGAACGACTCCAAAGGAAGGGACGGGCGTCACGCCTTTCCACCTGGTGTATGGCGGTGAAGCAGTTATTCATGTCGAAGTTGGCGTCAAGTCCGCTCGGATCCAGAGTTATGATGACAACAACGCCGAGCAGAGGAACATGGAGCTGGATTTGGTCGAAGAAGAGAGAGCCAAGGCATCCGTCCGGCTGATGGCGTACCGTCAAAGGATGAAGCAAAACTACAACCGCCGCGTAATCCCCAGATCGTTCCAGGTCGGTGACCTTGTCTGGAAGAAAGTCAAGCCGGTCGGCGACGTCGGCAAGCTGGAAGCTCCCTGGGCGGGCCCCTTCAAGGTTATCGAAAAGCTCCGCTCGGGCGCTTACTATTTGGAGGATGAAGACGGACGGCAGCTGGATCGGCCATGGAGCGCGAATCATCTCCAGCCTTATCGAGCTGGATGAGAGGTGCACTGATGTAACTCATTTTTTGTGTATATGCTAGTCTCCTATGTCCTTGAAATGCAGGAAGCAAAAAGATACAAACGCATTGAGCATTATCCGCCGAACGGCTTATTGCGTGAAGACACCGTGCCGTTCGGCCGGGCGTATAATCATAAAACCCAAATGCTCGAAGGCAAAGATCCCGCGCCGTTCGGCCAGGAGTATGTTAGCCGAGTCGTAGGCTCAATGACGAAGACCCCATGTCGTCCGGGAGTATATAATAAGAATCAGCCTTAATAGGCCGTCGAGCTCCGACGCTAAATATCGAGAGACGAGCCGGCGTCTATAAACCCTCCGAGCGGAAGACCGTCGAGCTCCGACGTTAAATATCGAGAGACGAGCCGGCGTCTATAAACCCTCAGAGCGGAAGACCGTCGAGCTCCGACGTTAAATATCGAGAGACGAGCCGGCGTCTATAAACCCTCCGAGCGGAAGACCGTCGAGCTCCGACGTTAAATATCGAGAGACGAGCCGGCGTCTATAACCCTCCGAGCCGCCGAGCTCCGACGTTAAATATCGAGAGACGAGCCGGCGTCTATAAACCCTCGCGGAAGACCGTCGAGCTCGACGTTAAATATCGAGAGACAAGCCGGCGTCTATAAACCCTCCGAGCGGAAGACCGTCGAGCTCCGACGTTAAATATCGAGAGATGAGCCGGCGTCTATAAACCCTCAGAGCGGAAGACCGTCGAGCTCCGATGTTAAATATCGAGAGACGAGCCGGCGTCTAAAAACCCTCCGAGCGGAAGACCGTCGAGCTCCGACATTAAATATCGAGAGACGAGCCGGCGTCTATAACCCTCCGAGCGGAAGACCGTCGAGCTCCGACGTTAAATATCGAGAGACGAGCCGGCGTCTATAAACCCTCCGAAGCGGAAGACCGCCGAGCTCCGACGTTAAATATCGAGACAAGCCGGCGTCTATAAACCCTCCGAGGACCGCCGAGCTCCGACGTTAAATATCGAGAGACAAGCTGGCTATAAACCTCCGAGCGGAAGACCGCCGAGCTCCAACGCTTAAATATCGAGACGAAGTGCCTATAAACCCTCCGAGCGGAAGACCGCCGAGCCCGACGTTAAATATCGAGAGACGAGCCGGCGTCTATAAACCCTCCGAAGACCGCCGAGCTCCGATGTTAAATATCGAGAGACGAGGCGGCGTCTATAAACCCTCCGAGCCGCCGAGCTCCGACGTTAAATATCGAGAGACGAACCGGCGTCTATAAACCCTCCGAGGGAAGACCGCCGAGCTCCGACGTTAAATATCGAGAGACGAGCCGGCCTATAAACCCTCCGAGTGGAAGATCGTCGAGCTCCGACATTAAATATCGAGAGACGTGCCTATAAACCCTCCGAGTGGAAGACCGCTGAGCTCCGGCGATATATATCGAGAGACGAGCCGCCGTCAAGAAACCCTCCGAGCGGAAGACCGTCGAGCTCCGACGTTAAATATCGAGAGACGAGCCGGCGTCTATAAACCCTCCGAGCGGAAGACCGTCGGGCTCCGACGTTAAATATCGAGAAACGAGCCGGCGTCTATAAACCCTCCGAGCGGAAGACCGTCGAGCTCCGACGTTAAATATCGAGAGATGAGCCGACGTCTATAAACCCTCCGAGCAGAAGACCGTCGAGCTCCGACGTTAAATAGCGAGAGACGAGCCGGCGTCTATAAACCCTCCGAGCGGAAGATCGTCGAGCTCCGACGTTAAATATCGAGAGACGAGCCGGCGTCTATAAACCCTCCGAGCGGAAGACCGTCGAGCTCCGACGTTAAATATCGAGAGACGAATCGGCGTCTATAAACCCTTCGATCGGAAGGTAGTCTAGTTTCGACGGTAAAATTTAACGGGCAACCGGAGCCTATAAGGCCGCCAGACGAATGGTTTCCTGCGTAAACCTCGGTCGGGCCCGCCGTAACATTGTATGGTCGAGCGACTCCTTTACAAAATGTACTTGGGGCACAAAAAACCTAAGACTAAAGCAAAAATCGAAAATTGGACGCTGGAAGAACGAGCAAATAACAAAAGGAGACAATTCATGCACGCCGACCGGCGGATAGACAAAATTTATAATGTTTGCCCCGAACGGCATGCATACAGAAAATACAAAATAACCTCACTGACACTCATCCTTAGTCATCAAAATTAAAAAGATGGTCAGGGATGGAGCCCATCATGGTCGCCAGGTCTTCGGTAGGGACGGACAGATCGGCAGGAACATGACCCTTGTTTTTCATGTATTCCACCGCCACTTTGATTGCCTCCTCAAAAGTTAAGGAGAGCTTGTCGCTAAATTTCTCACCAAACTCATCCGAGCGGACGAAGGCTTTGTGCACCCCCTCCGATCGACCTGGCTCTCCATCTTGATACTCCTTGAGAGTAGTCTTGGAAGCGTCCAGAGCAGCTTGAAGATTTTGCAAGGCCCCTTCTGCTTTTGTCTGATCGGCGGAGCGACCCTCCCGTTCGGCAGTCAATGAGGCGTCCAGCTCTTTCACCCACTGCTCCAGCCCCCGATTTTCTACCTTCATCAGGTCCATGTCGTCAATGGCCTTGAGCTTCTGGGTGGTAGCGGTCTTTACTTCTTTGTCCCGCTGCTTGACCAAGGCTTCTAGGCGGGCCACTTCGCTCGTCAAGCCAGAGGATTTACCTCGTTCGTCTTCCAACAACCTTTTGGCCTTCTCCAGAGCGGCCATCGATTGTCTGCTGTCCCCTGCGGCCTTGAGCTTCTTCAGCTCGTCCTCCAGTTCGGCTAGGCGATTGCTGATGGCAATCTGCTCCACCCAGTTCTGCGAACGAATATGAGCAAGTTAGAGGCTCGATCCAAAAAAAAAAAAAACCAACAAGGCAAAGCGGCATACCCCGATCGCCTGTTGAAGATTGCTGTCGCCAAGCTAACCAGGAGTCATCATGGCGATTCGAAGACGAGCATCCTCCCAAGCTTTGGCGAGGGGACCCGTGAGTGTGATTTACTGTTCGGGGATCACCGGCCGATCAGCGGCCGCCATGTATTCTTCAGACGGGAGGCGCAGGATGGTTTTTATCAGTTTTGGGCCCCTCGGATCACCCTTCGAAGCAGCGGCCTTACCGGACGGCTCACCGGTGGAGGAAGAAGGACGGTCGCCCAATCGCTCAGAGGTAGCCCTTGGAGAGCCGAGTGGCGTAGGGGTACTCTCTATAGAGACCGTCCCGGATAACACCAGAGCTTCATCGCCCCGCTCAGACTGTGGCTCATCAGATGGAGATGGTATAGATGCTGACTCCGGCTATTTGCACTTCTGAGTTGCCAGAGGAACGTCGTCGGCCGAACGGCCCTCTACCTCGGCTGGAGCAGAGGGTTCTATATCGCCCGCGACCTCGTCGTGGGAAGCAGGAGCGTCTAAGGCTTCAGGGACGGTTTGCGTCCCCTCATCCTCTTCGCTGGTCGGACCAGTTGAAGCCGAGCCCCGCTCGGCGACCTCCCTATTTTTTGCCGCTTCGATCTCGGCAGCTCGCAGTTTCAGCCGCTCGGTAGCCTTGGCGCGCCACATGACTTCAGCTGCAGAAGTAAAAAATAAATCAGTTAGAACAAAACAAACGGGATGATAAGGGAACTTACTCATACTGCAGGGCAGATCGGCCGAGGTAGAAGACAAGCTGAATATATACATTACTCCCGGGAGGAGCAGCTTGTCGATGTGATATCGCTGGCCGACCAGCCGATCGGCTGCATGAAGGTAGGTCGCATCGCCTCTAAACTTGCCGAGCTCCGGTTGCGTTGGCATCGCCGTCTGCCATTTGATACGGAAGGTCGGCGGCTCGGGGAAACGCACATAGAAAAAGTGTTCCTTCCAATGTTTATTGGAGCTAGGCATGTTATCAAAAAGAACGAAACCTATCCTAGATTGAAAAACAAAAGTCCCCCACTCGGCCTGCTTGGGGTAGTAGAAGTAATGGAAAACTTTGGGGTCTAGGGGAATGTCGTTCAGTTTGAATAAGATTATCACCCCGCTCAGCAACCGTATGGAATTCGGAACTAGCTGGCCGAGCGGGATGCGGAAGTATTTACAGACTTGCAAGAAAAACTTATGGGGTGGAAAGCGTAGCCCGGCCAAAAATTGGTCTCGGAAAAAAAGAACGGTGTCGGGCGGCGGTTCATGAGGCCGATCGGCCGGTGTGGCTAGTACTATGTGGTGGTCGGAAGGAATGTCATAAGTCCGAGCGAGACGCAACGCGTCTTCCTCGTCAAAACGGCTCTCCATGGTCGTGTACCATAGACCAGGAGCGCCACCGGTCGACTGCGAGGTGCTAGTCATGGTCGAAAGACAAGAATACGGGACCAAAAGGGAAGGTTCGAGCAAGGAATGGAGGGAAACCGACTGAATGAAATGATTAATTGAAAGAAGAAAACGTAGGGAGTGAGAAAAGGGGTCTTACGAGCAAAGAAGATGATCGACTGGGGCCTGGGGGTTGCCGAAGAGTTGAGGGGCAAGGTCGCCGGAGAAGGAAACGAACCGAGGGGCACTGGAGGAGGGTGAAGCAACAATGCGGCGGAAAAGGAGTCGCGGACTTTATATCGCCGCCCGGGAGCAATCTCCACCGTCCGATCCAGGTCGTAAAGAACGAGGCCATCATCCAGCCGTTCATTTCAAATGGCGGCTGTCCCATCGGACGTGACGCCACCGCCATACGCTGACAAGCGCATGATCGCCATGTGTCAGCAGGATACTGGTCGCATTTAATGAGCGCCCCTTACCGTGTGCAGCACACGTGATGAGTAGTAGGGGAGAGAAGTGGGCATGGATTCCAAGAGAATACAAGGCACGAACAAGATACCGCCGAACGGATGAACATCCCCAAGCCTGGCCGAGCGGACTAATGTAGCGGTTGTTACTCAGTCAGATCGGCAGCCCAGTCAGTCGGACTTCGCCTCCTTCGACTAGACTTGAAGGGGAGGCAATTGATCCGGCGATTAGAACAGGGGACCCCCATTTTGAGGGGTCAATGTCACGCTGGAGTCAAAAGGCCAAGGGGTCGACCGGAGAAGGAGGGGCCGACCTCCCAACCGGCCCCGGCCGGCCGACCGGTGAATAGCCGAAGGCAAAAAGTGCCCCGACAGAACTCGGGTTCCGACGCTCAATGGAACAGTAACAAGGAGCCGAGCGGAAGGCCTAAGAGAAGGTGACATACTGCTAACAGTCCCTACATAGTACCCTACCGAAAATATCCTCAGCATATCGATACCAACGGAAGGCCGGACGGGATGTGAGTGCCGTCCAGCCGGCCTGCCGGACGCCCCGGCCTGTGGTCGGTAGAGAAGGACCAGAACATCTTATGACAGCTGTCAAGTCCTATAGCTAGGCCATACTCTAAGTCTGACAACGAGGTGTTCTGTTGTCCCATCGAGGACATACTTGGATTGTAGCAGTATGGCGTCAGGTAAGCTTTCTGACAGACACATATCGAGGTATGGGCTGCGGACATGGAGGTGCCTCGGTGGACGTGCAGGAGCTCTCTCACCACTCTATATAAAGAGCCTCATACTTCGCCGGAGGTACGGGTGATACAACTTTGGAGCCACTTGTTTTACTGCTAGCTTGCCTGACTTGAGCGTCGGAGGGTCACCGTCGGGAACCCCTTCCCGGCCCGACCTCTGTGCAGGTTCGCCGGAGCTTCGTACGATAAGCCGGGGATCTCCATCAGCGAATCGGAGAGTGCCACGTGCCTAGCGTCCGTTGATTCAGCATTCGGATAGGATCAATGATCATGGTTAAAAAGGAAAGTTTTCTCAAAATTAAAATCTCCTTTCAATCTACAAATAAGGAAAGATTTCAAATCTTTTCTTAATCTTTTGTAGAAAGCTATAAAAGGAAAGATTAAAATTTTAAAATCTCTTTTAAAACCATGATATCCACATAAGAAATAATTTTAAGAAAAAATCCCTTTTTAATATGATGTGGTCGGCCACCTAAGCTTGGGCTCCAAGCAATTGGCCGGCCACCTTAAGGCTCAACCTTTAGGCTTAGCCAGCCCTATGCTTGAGCTTCAAGCTTAGCTTGGCCGGCCCCTATAGGTTGGGTAAGAAGATGGGTATGTGGTGGGTATAAATCTCTATATACAAGAGGCTACGATAGGGACCGAGAGGAGGAATTGGTTTTGGTCTCCCGATGAAATTAAGCTTCCCGTGTTCGCCCCGAACACACAACTTAATTCTATCAATAATAATTCATTCCACTAAAGAACTATTATTGAACTACCACACCAATCCCAAATTACATTTTTGGGCTCCTTCTTATTATAAGTGTGTTAGTCTCCCTATGTTTAAGATGCCGGATGTCCACTAATTAAGTGAGTTACTGACAACTCATTTAATTAATATCTTAGTCCAAGAGTAGTACCACTCAACCTTATCGTCATGTCGGACTAGGTCCACCTGCAGGGTTTAACATGACAATCCTTATGAGCTCTTCTTGGGGACATTATCAACCTAGATCACTAGGACACAATTTCCTTCTATAATTAACAACACACACTATAAGTGATATCATTTCCCAACTTATCGGGCTTATTGATTTATCGAACTAAATCTCACCCATTGATAAATTAAAGAAATAAATATCAAATATATGTGTTTATTATTATATTAGGATTAAGAGCACACACTTCCATAATAACTAAGGTCTAGTTCTTTTATTAAATCAGTATAAAAAGAACTTACCTTAAATGGTTCTGCTCAATACACTTAGAGTGTACTAGTGTAATCTATTAGTCAAGATAAACTAATACCTAATTACACTACGACTATTCCAATGGTTTGTTCCTTTCCATCTTAGTCGTGAGCTACTGTTTATAATTTATAAAGAATCGATAACACGATCTTCTGTGTGTGACACCACACACTATGTTATCTACAATATAAATTAATTGAACATCTACATTTGGTATATATAAATGTAGACACTTGACTTGGCCAATGTGATTCTTATAAATATTTATACAAAAGCTAAACCTTTAGTATACACTCCAACAGTCTCGTATCAGGTGGTACTTGCGCTCTATATGTTTACTTGCTTTATGAGCTCATGGTTCCTTCGAGTTTGTAACTGCACCGCTATTATCACAATAAATTGTGATGATCTTGGGCAAACCTGGAATCACATCTAAGTCCATTAGAAAATTTCTTAGCCATACAACTTCTTTGGCTGCCTCAGAGGCTGCCACATACTCAGCTTCCATGGTTGAGTCCGAGACGCATTTCTGCTTAACACTCCTCCATGCAATGGCTCCACCTCGTAGAGTAAACACATAGCCTGATGTAGACTTACTATTATCCCTATCTGATTGGAAGTCCGAATCCGTGTAACCCACAGGGAGCAAATCATCTGCCTGGTAAACTAGCATATAGTCTCTAGTCCTTCTCAGGTACTTTAATATATGTTTTACCGCAGTCCAATGTCCTTGTCTAGGGTTACTCTGATATCTGCTAACCATGCCCACGGTAAAATAGATATCAGGTCTCGTACACAGCATTGCATACATAAGGCTTCCTACAGCCGAGGCATAAGGAACTGCCTTCATGTCCTCTATCTCCTTTGATGTCTTCGGAGACATCTCTTTAGATAAAGCTACTTCATGCCTAAAAGGTAAGAAACTTTTCTTGGAGTTTTGCATGCTAAAACGAGCAAGGATTGTATCTATATATAAAGCTTGGGATAGACACAATATTCTTTTCTTGCGATCCCTTATAACTTTGATCCCAAGAATGTGTGCACATTCTCCTAAGTCCTTCATATCAAATTTTTTGGAAAACCATACCCTTACGTTAGATAATACCTTGACATTGTTGCCAATTAACAAAATATTATCTACGTATAGTACAAGAAATACCACCACGTTTCTGTTACACTTCTTGTATACATAAGACTCATCCGGACACTGAATAAATTCATATGACTAGATTACTTCATTAAACCAGATGTTTCAAGATCTTGAAGCTTACTTCAGTCCATAAATGGATCGATTGAGCTTGCACACTAGATGCTCTTTGCCTTTTTCAATGAATCCCTCTGGTTGCTTCATATGGATGTTTTCTTCAAGACTTCCGTTAAGGAATGTTGTCTTTACATCCATTTGCCAAATCTCATAATCCATATGAGCAGCAATGGATAAGAGTATCTGGATAGACTTAAGCATGACTATCGATAAAAAAAGTCTCCTCATAATCGATTCCCTCTTTCTGAGTATACCCTTTCGCAACAAGCCTTGCTTTGAAGGTTTCTACCTTCCCATCTATCCCTATTTTCCTTTTGTAGATCCACTTGCATCCAATGGCTTTTACACCATCAGGTGGTTTTACAAGCTCCCAGACCTTATTAGAATACATAGATTCTATTTCGGAATTCATTGCCTTTGGCCAAGATACTAAAAGCCTAGCTTTTGGTATAAACATTTATCTAGAAATAAGAATCACATTGGTCAAATGTCTACATTTATGATAAATGTAGTTGTTCAATTAATTTATATTGTAGATAACATGATGTGTGGTGTCACACACAGAGGATCATGTTATCAGTACCTTATAAATTATAAACAGTAGCTCACGACCAAGATGGAAAGGAACAAATCATTGGAAGGTCGTAGTGTAATTAGGTATTAGTTTATCTTAACTATATAATTACACTAGTACACTTAGAGTGTATTGAGTAGGACCATTAGAGGTTGTTTCTTTTCTACTGACTTTATAAAGAAACAAAGACCTCAGTTATTATGGAAGTGTGTGCTCTTAATCCTAATATAATAACAAGCACATATATTTGATATTTATTTCTTTAATTTATCAATGGGTGAGATTTAGTTCGATAAATCAATAAGCCCAATAAGTTGGGAAATGATATCACTGATAGTGTATGTTGTTGATTATAGAAGGAAACTGTGTCCTACTGATCTAGGTTGATAATGTCCCCAAGAAGAGCTCATAAGGATTGTCATGTTAAACCATGCAGGTGGATTTAGTCCAACATGACGATAAGCTTGAGTGGTACTACTCTTAGACTAAGATATTAATTAAGTGAGTTGTCAGTAACTCATTTAATTAGTGGACATTCGACATCTTAAACACAGGGAGACTAACACACTCATAATAAGAAGGAGCCCAAAATGTAATTTGGGATTGGTGTGGTAGTTCAATAATAGTTCTTTAGTGGAATGAATTATTATTGATGGAATTAAGTTGTGTGTTCGGGGCGAACACGGGAAGCTTAATTTCATCGGGAGACCAAAATCAATTCCTCCTCTCGGTCCCTATCGTAACCTCTTGTATATATAGATTTATACCCACCACATACCCACCTTCTTACCCAACCTATAGGGGCCGGCCAAGCTAAGCTTGAAGCTCAAGCTTAGGGCCGGCCAAGCCTAAAGGTTGAGCCTTAAGGTGGCTGGCCAATAGCTTGGAGCCCAAGCTTAGGTGGTCGGCCACATCATATTAAAAAGGGATTTTTGTTAAAATTATTTCTTATGTGGATATCATGGTTTTAAAATAGAGTTTAAAATTTTAATCTTTCCTTTTATAGCTTTCTACAAAAGATTTGAAATCTTTCCTTATTTGTAGATTGAAAGGTAGATTTTAATTTTGAGAGAACTTTCCTTTTTTAACCATGTTCATGATTTAAAAGAGAGTTTAAAAATTAAATATTCTCTTTTATAAGTTTCTACAAAAGATTAAGAAAAGATTTGATATCTTTCCTTATTTGTAGATTAAAAGAGATTTTAATTTTTAAAGATAACTTTCTTTTTATCCACATATTTAAAAGAAAGATTTTAATTTATAAAATTTCCTTTTTACAAACCACCATGAAGGGAAAAATTATTGGAGAAATTTTTATAAATTTCCGGATACAAATTAGGAAGTTTTAATTAATTAAAACCCTCCTTTTTTGTTTTTAAAGTGGCCGGCCATTGTAAATTGAGAAGAGAAAATTATTTTTAATTAAATAAATTTTCTTTTTCATGGCAAAAGAATTAAAGAAGTTTTTATTTAAATTTCCTTATTTGCCAAGACCAAGGATTATAAAAGAGGGGGTAGAGGTGCCTTCATAGGTGAACGACTCTATTATTTTTCTCCCCTCTTTTCTCCTTGGGTGTGGTCGGCCCCTCCTCTTTCTCTCTTCTCCATCTTGTGGCCGAACCTCATCTCATCCATGGAGTTCTTGTGGTGGTCGGATCTTGCTTGGAGAAGAAGGAGAGAAAAGGAGGTGATATTTCTAGCATCCCTTGGAGCTTGGTGGTGGCCGAATCTCTTCATCTTTGGAGGAGCTTTTGGTGGCCGAAACCTAGAAGGAAGAAGAAGGTGCTTGGTGGTTCTCATCTCGGAAGATCGTTGCCCACACAATGTCCGAGGTTAGAAGAGGAATACGGTAGAAGATCAAGAGGTTATTTGCTTATAAAGAACAGTATAACTAGTAATTGTTTTCCGAATCATACTAGTTTTCTTTGTATAGTTATTTTTGGAAATACCAAACACAAGAGGCATATGATTCTAGAGTTTTTGGATTTGTTTCGAAGTTGTGTTTCTTTTATTTTATTTTTTGAATTTGTGATTCGATTGTTCCTTTTGGTTAACCTAGAGTTATTTAAGGAAATAAATATTAGCTTTCCTTAAAAAGCTTTGCCTAGGCGGTGGTGGTTGCTCCCATATCCAAGAAGGCCATGTGCCTCACCATGCAGTCCTGGAAGCTAATTTTGGAAATTAATATTTATGGAATTTATAACTTAGGTAGATTTGAATCAATAGTTTTAAGTTCCGCTTGCGATTCAAATCTAAACCATTAAGAACAGATAAGTTAAATTTGGAATCAATGATGTTAAGTTCCGTCTGCGATTCCTTATTTAACTTCTAAAGAATACAATAGGTTATTTAAGGAAAGGTTCGACACTTGTACAAAAAAAATTTGTACAGTGGAACTGGTATGTTTTCCTAGGATTAACCAGCAGGTTTCTACCTTCCCATCTATCCCTCTTTTCCTTTTGTAGATCCACTTGCATCCAATGACTTTTACACCATTAGGTGGTTCTACAAGCCCCCAGACCTTACTAGAATACATAGATTCTATTTCGGAATTCATTGTCTTTTGCCAAGATACTGCATCTATATCTTGGAGTGCTTCGTCATATGTTCGGGGATCAAGTTCATGTTTACCTGGGATCAAGTCCGAAGACTCTCCCAAAAATATGAATCTCTCAGGTTGCCTTACAACCCTCCCACTACGACGAGGCACCGTCTGTGGTTATATCATGTGTGACACGTGTTGCAGTCTCTTGTGGTACTTCATCTTGTACTGTTGGTACTGAAGTAGACGTGTCCTCTCTAAGTTCTTCTAGAACAATTTTTCTACTGTTCTTGTGATCCATTATGTAGTCTTCTTCTAAAATACTGGGCATTGGTGCTAACAATGACCTTCTGGTCTTTAGGACTATAAAATAAACCACCTTTCATTCCTCTGGGATAACCCACAAACACACGAACTTCTGTACGAGATTCTAACTTATCAGCATTTGGTTTCAGCACATGTGCTGGACTACCTCAAATCCAAATATGTCTTAGACTGGGCTTCCGCCCATTCCACAATTCTGTGGGAATAGAAGATACTGATTTAGAAGGTACTAAGTTCAAAATGTGCGTTGCTATTTTCAGAGCGTATCCCCAAAACGAATTCGGTAATTCTGAATAACTCATCATTGATCTAACCATCTCCATAAGAGTCCTATTCTTTAGTTCTGCCACACCATTCTGTTGGGGTGTACCAGGTGCGGACAATTGGGATTGAATCCCGGCCTCTGATAAATAATTCCTAAACTCTCCTAAGAGATATTCGCCACCACAATCAGACCGTAGTGTCTTGATACTTTTACCTAGACGTTTCTCCACATCAGCCTTGTACTCTTTGAACTTATCAAAGCACTCAGACTTACGGCGCATTAGGTAAATGTATTCATATCTTGAATAATCATCTATAAAAGAGACAAAATATTCAAAACCACCTCTAGCTTGGATAGACATAGGACCACACAAATTAGAATGAACCAATTCTAACGCTTCTTTGGCTCTATACCCCTTGGCCTTAAAAGGTCTCTTGGTCATTTTACCTTCCAAGCAGGATTCACATGTTGGAAAGTTTTCCAACTCTAATGGACCCAAGAGTCCATCGGCTATAAGCCTTTGAATTCTACTTAAGTTAATATGACCAAGCCTTAGATGCCAAAGATGCGTTTGGTTCATTTCCGAAGGTTCTTTTCTCTTATTAGAGTTAGAAGATGTGTTATTAATTTCCATATTTTCCTTGTGCGAGAAATTGGATTTAAAGTATATAAATTGACAACCAATGCACCAGAACAGATAATCACTTTATTTCTCTTTATAACCACATTGTTACTAAAGGAAACTGAATATCCATCCAAATACAGTTTAGAAACTGAAATTAAATTCTTTCTAAAACTGGGTACATAAAGACAATTTCTTAAAACCAATTTCCTATTCCTATCAAATGATAAGTAGATGTCTCCCACTGCAATAGCCGCCACCTTAGTAGCATTGTAGATAGTTATCTCTCCATCAAATAGTCACCAGGTTTCCTAGAACCCTTGCAAAGAATTGCAGACATGATCAGTGGCTCCCGTATCTATACACCATGTGCTGGTAGATAACACCACTAAACATGTTTCAACTACTAGAGTATGAGATATACCTTTATTGTTCTGGTTCCTACGAGGACAGTCCACTTTCCAATGTCCAGACTGCTTGCAGATGAAGCACTTGCCCTTCGACTTCTTCATTCCAGCTTTCTGTCCTGTACCTTGAGGTTTATTCACCTTCTTCGCTGAAAAGACCTGTTTCTTCTTCTTCTTGCCTTTCGACTTAGAAGTAGAACCATTTTCAGCATAGTGAATCTAAGAAATGTGACAAAATATTCCTTCTACTGCTTGTAGTTCTGTCAGAAGTTCCACCAACGTATACTCTCTTTTGTTCATGTTATAGTTCAGGCGTAACTGCTCAAAACTTATGGGTAGCATTTGGAGAATTATATCAACCTGGGTTTCCCCATCGATTTCTCCTCCAAGGACTTGTATTTCATTCAGATAAACCATCATTTTGAGGATATGATCCCTTGCGGGTGTCCCCTCAGATATGGTGGCTGTTATTAGCTTTCTCATTGCCTCTTGCCTAGTGGTCCGACTTTGGTTCCCAAAGAGTTCTTTGAGATTATTCATTATATCATAAGCTGTTGGTAAATCTTGATGCTGATGTTGCAATACATTTGACATTGATGCCAAAATGTAACACTGTGCCATCTCATCAGCTTTTACCCATTTCTTATGATACTCAATCTCCTCTGGGGTAGAGTCACCGTCAGGTGCATCAGGGCAAGCCTCAGTCGGAACAAACTTATAGCTCTCAGCAGTAAGGACAATGTCCAAGTTTCTTTTCCAATCTATGTAGTTGGGTCCAGTAAGTTTGTTTTCTTTCAGTATAATGGCCAGTGGGTTGAAAGTCATCCTAAGAATCATAAAAATAACTTTGGTCAGGACTCTAAATTTAGAATAATATTGATTCCTCAAACAATACTATTTTAAATTAACCAACACCTCAAAACACCATGAATTTTGTATGTTACGATAGTGTGGACGTATATAAATTCAACATTTGTAAAAGGAGGGTGTAACCCATTAATTTTATTATCTTCTCAACCTAACTTTTTGACAAATAAAATTAATAGTTGGTTTCCTTCGGTCACACAAATAATAGCAGTGACTCCGATGGGGAGGATACTATTAGACATGCCTAAGTGTATACCATTACTTAACACTAAGTCCATTAATAAGATTGTGTCCCTTCCGATGGGGAAGATCACACACTCTTAATTAATTTCCTATAGTCACCCAAAATGGAAGTTTGATCTAGTGATCCGTAAACAAACTCATCCGATATGGAGGAAGGCACTCAGAGCCAACGCGCAAGTTTGTTTGCATCACTTACAAACTAGTAATGGAGACCGTGGAATTTACTAAAATAAATCTCTCTCCCACTTAGTTATTTAAAGTGAGGAATTTTAAACTATCCTAGCATACATCAAATGCATATACACACATCACAGTAAATAAAAGCAATAAATATGAAAATTATTATCCAACTATTATGGCATTTTTCTGTTACTGTCCTCCATGTGCTCCAACCCTAGCTGCTGCCATCTTTAGCCACTGCCATCGGGTCGAGTCATCGCATCCATCTTGCTTTTTATTCCGCTGCGCCTCTGGTGCTCCAAAAGTACCACGCCTCGCAAGAATCCGATCCGTGCCAAAAATAGAATTTTACATATATCGATCCTATATTCCACGAGGGAATGTACATGTATTCTAGATCGAACAAAAAAATAAAATTCTAAAAATAATACAGCTCCTGTTGTATTTTATACATACAATCATGCACACAAATAATGCCCTTGACATGTCCAAGGGTCCAATCACACATAATATCAATAAGTCATAATAGTTGGAGCCTGCAACCAAAGAGTTAACACATCCTACTATTTTCCTGCCTAAATTATGTATGACATGTGCATAAACTATTTGAATTCTAAACACACAGAGGTAAACCCTAGCTCTGATACCAATTGTTGGTTAGTCCTAGGAAAACATACCGGTTCCACTGTACAAAAATTTTTGTACAAGTGTCGAACCTTTCCTTAAATAACCTATTATGTTCTTTAGAAGTTAAATTAGGAATCGCAAACGGAACTTAACATCATTGATTCCAAATTTAACTTATCTGTTCTTAATGGTTTAGATTTGAATCGTAAGCAGAACTTAACACTATTGATTCAAATCTACCTAAATTATTAATTCCATAAATATTAATTTCCAAAATTGGCTTCCAGGACTGCATGGTGAGGCACATGACCTTCTTGGATATGGACCACCACCGCCTAGGCAAAGCCTTTTAAGGAAAGCTAATATTTATTTCCTTAAATAACTCTAGGTTAACCAAAAGGAACAATCGAATCACAAATTCGAAAAAGAAGAAAACACAAACTCGAAAAATAAATTTGATAAACTAGATCTAATTACCTCTTGTATTTAGAATTCTTACAAAGAAAATAACTAGTATGATGCAGAAGAAAATTACTAGTTATACCTTCTCTTTGTAAGCTAATGACCTCGAGATCTTATGCCGTATTCCTCGCCTCGCCTTGAACGTCGTGTAGGCGACGATCCTCCAAGATGAACACCACCAAAAAGCTTCCTCCTCTTCTTCTAAAATCCGGCCACCACCACCACCAAAGAGAAGAGAGCAAAGGGAAAGGGAGAAGGGAGAGGGTCGGCCACCAAGAGATCTCCAAGCAAGAGAATAAGAGTTGTATCTCATGAAGCCCCCTCACCCCTTCTTTTATATTACTTGCCCATGGCAAATAAGGAAAAACATTTTACAAAAAATAAAATTATCCAAGAGTTTTTCCTTTTTCCTTTTAATTTTTCCTTTTCTTTCCTCTTGATTGAATCAATCACCAAATTTGATTTTGTGATGATTTTAATTTTTTTTATTATGGCCGGCCCCTTGCTTGGGCACCAAGCAAGGTGGCCGGCCACCTCATCATGGGAATAAAGGAAATATAATTTTTAAAAATTTTATAAGAAGAAATCCTCTTATAAAATTTACAAGCTCTCTTTCCTAAAGTAGGAGTTCAAAAAGGAAAGTTCTAAAAATTAAAACCATGTTTTAAAATTTAAAACTTCTCTAATAAAATTTCTTTTTTTAACATGATGATAGAAAATTTTAATTTTAAAACTTATCTCCTTTTTTTTTTCTTAAACCATGAGGATGGTTAAAAAATGAAAGTTTTAAAACTTTTAAAACTCTCTATTAAAACATGTGGCCTAATTCAAATAAAGAAAGTTTTAAAAATTAAAATCTCTCTTTTAAAACTTATAGTTTTCTATCAAGAGAAGATTTTAAAAATTCAAAACACCCCTCCTATTTGAAATAATTATGGTCGGACCCTACATGCTTGGTCACCAAGCAATAGGGGCGGCCCTATTAAAAGGAGATGTGGTCGGCCATTGCTTGGTCACCAAGCAATGGGTCGGCCCCCTTCTTGGACACCAAGACGGGCCTTTCTTTGGATGGGCTTGAGACTTTAATTAGGCTAGCTACGACAGGGACCTAGAGGAGAAATTGGTTTTGGCCTTCCGATGAGCTTGAGTATCTCGTGCTCGCCCCGAACACACAACTCAAGTTCATCAATAAAAACTCATTCCACTAGAGAGTTATTACCACACTACCGCACCAATCCCAAATTACATTATGGGCTCCTTCTTATTATGAGTGTGTTAGTCTCCCTGTGTTTAAGATTACGAATGTCCACTAATTAAATAAGTTACTGAAAACTCACTTAATTAATATCTAGCTCCAAGAGTAGTACCACTCAACTTCATTGTCATGTCGGACTAAGTCCACCTGCAGGGTTTAACATGGCAATCCTTATGAGCTCCTCTTGGGAACATTCTCAACCTAGATAACTAGGATACAGATTCCTTCTATAATCAACAACACACACTATAAGTAATATCATTTTCCAACTTATCAGGCATATTGATTTATCGAGCTAAACCTCACCCTTTGATAAGTTAAAGAAATAAATATTAAATATATGTTCTTGTTATTATATTAGTATTAAGAGTACACACTTCCATAATAACTAAGGTCTAGTTCTTTTACTAAGTCAGTATAAAAAGAACTTACCTAAATGATCCTACTCAATACACTTAAAGTGTATTAGTGTAATTTATTAGTCAAGATAAACTAATACTTAATTACACTACGACTATTCTGATGGTTTGTTTCTTTACATCTTAGTCGTGAGCTACTGTTTGTAATTTATAGAGAATCGTCAACATGATCTTCTGAGTGTGACACCACACTCCATGTTATCTACTATATAAATTAATTGAACAATTACATTTAACAAATAAATGCAGATATTTACCAATGTGATTCTTTTATTTCAAAAATAAATGTTTACAAAAGCTAGGCTTTTAGTATACACTCTAACAAAAACCTCCTTCTTGGTCGTAGCCGAAGGCGGAGAAGCCTCGTACAAACTCACCCACAACACAAACACAAAAACAAGAAGACGAAATATAAATACACATAAAGACACTCTCTTCTTGCTTACTTGTGCTTGTTGTTGCCTCTTGAACCTTGAGAGAACACTCCCAAGAGCCTTCAAGAACTAGCGGTGAAGATCGGAGAAAGTCGCTGAAGATCGTTGTAAGCTCGCAGAAAATAGATCACAAAAATCTGCAGAGAAAATGCTCCGCCCAAGCTTTAAACAGTGCTCCCAATCGATCCAATCCATCCCCAATCGATTGCCATGTCAGCACCGATCCATCGCATTTGTCCATCACCTGCATCCTGCCCAACGATCGAATCTTAATCGATCAACCGATCGATTGGGAACATCTGAATCGATCGGTGGATCGATTCAGAAGCTTTCTGTGTTCTCGCGATGGCGCAAGAACTCCCCTGCCCAATCAATCAGCTGATCGATTGACAGCTCCCAATCGATCGCCCGATCGATTGGGAAGGCCTCTGTGCTCATGAATTATGGTCTCAATCGATCAACCAATTGATTGGGTCATTCCTTCCTTCGCAGCACACTCCAATCGATCCACTGATCGATTGGACCCTAGTTCAATCGATCGCCCGATCGATTGACCAGCCTGAACTTGACTCAAACTCAAGTCCAAAATCTCCAACCCAACTCTTGGTCAACTGTGACCTGTTGGGTCTCCATGCCTAGCATTTGGTCACACCCGACCAACCTCGAACTAGCCTTCTAGCCTCCTCCATCAGCCTTGCATCCCTCGGATATCTCTCCATCCTTCACGCCTTGCCTTCAAGAGATTTCTTCGGCCTCATCCTAGTTGTCGAGTTCTCCTTGCCAAGTCACACTAGGACTTACCTTGCCAAGACCACATGCTTGGACTTTCCAATTACCTGGCTCCTCACCAGGACTTTCTCCTTTGCCAAGATCACACTTGGACTTTCTAATTGCCTGGCTCCTCACCAGGACTTTCCAATTGCCTGGCTCCTCACCAAGACTTTCTCCTGCCTAGCTCCTCACTAGGACTTTCCGTTGCTTGGCTCCTCACCAGGACTTTCCCCTGCCTAGCTCCTCACTGGACTTTTCCACTACCTAACTTCCAATTAGGACTTCCATACGCCTAACCTCCAATTAGGACTTCCATACACCTAACCTCCACTTAGGACTTCCATACGCCTAACCTCCAGTTAGGACTTCCATATGTTTAACCTCTAGTTAAGACTTTCCTAGTCAAGTTTCCTGTCAACCTTGACCTACTTGACTTGTATTCTCATCAACCTGGTCAACCCTTTGACCATCTCCATAATCGGGCGATTGCTTCAGTAATCTCCTTATATTGTCAAACATCAAAACTCAAATCCTGACTCAAGCTTAACTTAACTCAAGCTTAGTTAAACTAGTCAAACTTGACCTAAGAAAATTGCCCCAACATATGTGGCCCTGAGGGCTTTGTAGAATAGTTTCATATTGTCACCCGTACAGGGGAGATGCTACCGAAATTTCTTCTGGCAGGGACTACCTGGGGCGTGACAATATTTTTGGTATCAGAGCTAGGTTAGCGGGTTCTGTTCTTCATGTTTTAGATTTTTAAGTTAATCTGATATCAATATTTTTGGTATCAGAGCCCAGTTTTATGAGTCAATCTAGGTATTTCCGGATTTATATAGATTTTCGTTATGTTCATGTTTTGGAATTTCGTTATGGATTTTTGTTGATTTTCTTATTTCAGAGTTCCAAGGTCATAAATGGGGACTGGACAGCGACAAAACATCTCCAGATGACAAATAGGTACGATAATTCATTTTATAATTTTGGTACTTGTATTAATATTCGGGTAATAATTTAACAGATATGAGGCGAAATGCACGTGTTCCCGCTCCAAGACGTGGTGCTGGACGTCCACGTAAGAGGACATTGGAATCCCTGGCGATCGAGTCGCCAGAGATGTCTACTGGAGTCGAGCCTGTTGGTCAGGGACAGACTCCACATGGTAATGCGGGCGCGTCGAGCTCTCAAACTCAGATGGTTTCAGAGGTACCTGCTCCGACCGTACTCGTCGTCCATCGTATCCACTCATACAGTATCATATAAATATAGAATAATGGACCATGCATTCATTTGGGTCTGTTTGGTATGGGCTTGTACCTATACTATTCCACAAGGATAACCGATTGGACTTCCTAAAATATCCTTTTCTTCTTGTATTTAATTTCTCCATTCATTCCTTTGCTTTCCCTACCCTTTCTTACCTCCTCTACAACATATTTACATGAGTTATGTGATTCCTCTTCCTTTGCCTAGTCCTCCTCCTCCTACGTCTAGGGTTGGTGATTAGTACAACCACTAAAATTTAGTGGCTTCCTCCATTTAGAGTTCTGCTAGGAACCAATACTAACACCTCGGACACTTGAAATGTCTCATTCTAACAGTGGATTGAAAACCTATCTTGGTTAGGAGCAACTGAAATGCATTGTAGCAGACTATTACAAAGTTAAGTTTCAGCATCGATATTTAATTCACTGAGCATGGTAGGCCAAAGATTGGACGAATTCACGTGGTTACCAGAAAGGATGCACAGCAGGCCGACGGATCCATTTTCCACGGTATGATTTTACTCTATGCATTATCCACTGATATGTTGATAGATACTGGTAGCTCGCATTTCTTTATTTCTCGTGCCTTCATGAGGGGCATAGGTAGACTACCTACTCTTAGACCGAGCGATTGACTATCTCCCTACCATCCGGTAATACATTGGACGTCACTCAGGAGGTCAGAGGTTGCCCGTTAGACTTTGGCAATATGATACTCATGGTTGCTTTATTAGTACTGGAAATGGTCGAGTTCGACATTATCCTTGGCATGGATTGGCTGTCTGCATATCATGCCACGGTTGATTGCCAGATGAGGGTGGTCACATTCCAACCTCCGAACCAACTCTCGTGGGATTTCATTGGCATTAGGGATGACGGCATATCGATCATTTCTGCGATGCAGGCTCAGAAGCTATTATCACATGGTTGTCAAGGATTTATTGTCTTTGATTAATACTGATGACAGTAGTAGTTCCCAGCTCTCAGACATTCCAGTGGTCCGAGAGTATTCGGATGTATTTCCAGATGAGCTACCAGACTTGCCTCCCCGAAGGCAAGTGGAGTTTGCTATTGAGCTGATTCCGGGGACCGCGCTAGCATCGAAAGCTCTTTATCGTATGACACCAAAAGAGTTGGATGAGCTAAAGGTCCAACTCCAGGAGTTATTGGACAGGGGATTTATTTGCCCTAGTGTTTCTCCATGGGGTTCTCCGGTATTATTTGTCAAGAAAAAGGATGGTACTCTGAGGTTGTGCATTGATTACAGATAGCTGAATGCAGTGATCGTCAGGATTAAGTACCCCTTACCACAGATCGAGGATTTGTTTGATCAGCTCAGAGGTATATCGATATATTCTAAAATTGATATGTGGTCTGGATATCATCAGCTGAGAGTTAAAGAATCTGATATACAGAAGATAGCATTCCGTACTAGATACGGACATTATGAATTTTTGGTAATGCCATTTGGGCTTACCAATGCTCCGGCGATGTTTATGGATTTTATGAACTGCATCTTTCTGGAGTATCTAGATCAGTTTGTTGTCATCTTCATCGATGACATTTTGATCTACTCGCGTTCCAAGGAGGAGCATGCATAGCATCTTCGCATAGTCTTGGAGACTCTTCGACGACATCGTTTATACGCGAAGTTCAGCAAGTGTGTTTTTTGGCTACCCTTAGTTTTCTGGGTCACGTAGTTTACAGCCAAGGTATTTCAGTAGACCCTCAGAAGATCTAGGCTATCGCCAGTTGGGAGCAGCCAAAATCAGTTTAGGAGATCCAGAGTTTCTTGGGATTGGCCGGATATTATAGACGTTTCATCGAGGGTTTCTCTCGTATTGCTATGCCATTGACACGCCTGACCAGGAAAGGCATGAAATTCACTTGGATAGAAGTTTGCAAGACAAGTTTTCAGGAGTTGAAGTGGAGATTAGTGTTAGCGCCAGTTTTGGTTTTACCTTCTGGAGAGGATGGATTCATACTCTACACCGACGCTTCTCTTCAGAGTTTGGGCGCTGTCCTAATGCAGCATGGCAGAGTAGTCTCTTATGCTTCTCGCCAGTTGAAGGAGTATGAGAAGAACTACCCAGTACATGATTTGGAGCTAGCCGCCATTATTTTTGCTCTGAAGATTTGGCGACATCACCTATATGGTATTACATTTGAGATTCTCACTGACCATAAAAGTCTCAAATATCTATCTACACAGAAGGAACTTAATCTCTGACAGAGAAGATGGATTGAGTTCCTGAAGGATTACGACTATACTATTGGCTACCACCCGGGGAAAGCTAATGTGGTTACCGATGCACTTAGCAGAAAGTCCAGAGGGACTTTAGCTTGCCACTAAGTTGTGGTCACGGACTTGATTCAGGGTTTCTCTAAGTTGGGCCTTGAGGAGCAGGGATGGACAGAGCAGGGTATTTTGGTTTCCATGGTTGCTCAGTCATCGATCAAGATGAGGATCCGAGAGGCCTATGCCGGTGATCAGCACTTACAGTCCATTGGCAGCCAGATAGCTTCCAGGCATCAGACAAAGTTCATCTGAGATGATGCGGGTATTATATATTTTCGAGGTCGATTATGCATACCTCTATCTCACCCAGTCAGGGAGAAGTTACTTCAGGAGGCTTATCGCTCTCGATTTGCTATCCACCAAGGTGGGACCCACGTGTATCGAGACTTGAGGTATTCCTATTGGTAGAACGACATGAAGAAAGACATTGCGGAATTGTAGCTAGATGTCTTGTCTGTCAGCAGGTGAAGGCTGAGCACCAGAGACCTGTCGGATTACTTCAGAGGATTCCGATTCCAGAGTGAAAATGAGAGCACATCACTATGGATTTTGTGGTGGGATTGCCTAGGACACAACGAGGCCACGATGCGATTTGGGTAGTCGTTGACTGATTAACCAAATCCACACACTTCTTAGTGATCTGGAAGACTGATTCTCTGGATCGATTGGCAGAGATATATTGTCGGGAGATTATCAGATTACATGGTGCTCCATTGAATATTATATCGGATAGAGACCCACGGTTCACGTCCCAGTTCTGGCAGAGTCTGCAATAGGCTTTGGGCACTCAGCTCCATTTCAGTACAGCTTTCCATCCGTAGACAGATGGATAGTCAGAGCGGACCATTCAAACTCTAGAGGACTTGCTAAGGTCTTGTGTTATAGATTTTGGAGGCAGTTGGGAGGACCACTTGCCATTAGTAGAGTTCACCTACAATAACAGCTATCATTCGGCTATCCAGATTGCACCGTTTGAAGCATTATATGGTAGGCCTTGTCGGACACCCATCAGTAGGAGACAGAGTTGGTCCGCACTATTAGACAAAGGATGTCAGAGGCGCAGGACCACCAAAAGAGTTATGCTGATCAGAGACATAGACCCCTGGATTCTCTACTGGCGACCATGTATTCTTGAGAGTCTCACCCACAAAAGGGGTGAAGAGATTTGACCTCTGAGGCAAGTTAGCTCCATGATACATTGGACCTTTCTAGATCTTGGAGAGGATTAGAGCGGTAGCTTATCGTCTAGCGCTACCACCGGCACTGGCAAGCATTCACGATATGTTCCATGTGTCTATGCTGAGGAGATATGTAGCCGACCTAGCACATATACTGTCAGATATACCAGTTCCCATTCAACCTAACGTTACCTACGAGGAGGTTCCGATATGGATTCTGGACTAGAAAGAGTGTCAACTGCGGAACAAGACTATCTGGCTGGTTAAAGTTGGATGACAACATCATTCTAACGAGGAGGCTACCTGGGAGTTCGAGGATACGATTCAAGCTCAATACCCCCATCTTTTCACTTGAGGTATGTGGGTTAATTTTCGTTCAGCATTCATACTATCTATTTATTGTTAGTACTTACTGATGGTGAATAATGAAAAGTTGAGGACCAAATTTTTATTAGTGGGAGAGAATGTAAAATATGACAACAAATATTAATTAAATAATAAGATTAAATAGAGGAATAACCTTAACAGAATTTTTCGAAATTTTTAGAAATATTTTGAGAATTTTTTGGAGGTCGTATGATGTAGGTTATGGGGATAAATATTGGGACTAGGGGAAGCCTGTTTAGGCTGCCCCATTGAACGAGGAAAAGTTTTATTTTTCTTTTTCTTTTGTTTTTGTTTTTCTTTTTCTTCTCCTCAGTTTCTCACCCGACGTCATCCCTGTTTCTTCCTCTTCTTCCCTTCTCTCGCGTCGTCTTTGTTAGGACCAAAAGTAGCTAGAGGGGGGGTGAATAGCTCGTCGCGTGCTCGTTGTTCGGCGTTGCTTATTTCTTCAAGATGTGCAGCGGAAAATACAGAAACAAATCACACAACGCTAACACGGTTGGTTTACTTGGTATCCACCTCACAAGAGGTGACTAGTCCAAGGATCCACACCACGCACACACCCTCCACTATGAAAACACTCCTTTTCGGTAACTACCGAGGGCGGAGAAGCCCTACAAAACTCTCAGTACAAGAAGAAAGGAAAGGGAAACAAAATACAAGCGCAAAGCTTACAATGAGTACAGAAAACCCTAACCCTAGCTTCTCTTCTTGCCTTTGATCCGCCTCTTGACTTGGAAAGCTTCCAAGATCCTTCAAGAACTGGCGATCTGATCTTTGAGAGCGCTGTGGAGGAGTTGGAATGAATCTGAGAAGAGCTCGTGTAGAGATGCCGAAGACCACGCTCGCCTGCGGCTTTAAACACGACGCAACGGTCGGATCCCGATCGATTCAAATGTTCCGAATCGATCGGGGATGCTTTGGATCGATCCACGGATCGATCCAGAGCGCCTCTGTGCTCTGGAAACGCGCCTGGATCGATCCACGGATCGATCCAGCGCTTATCGCGCGAAGCAGCATCGTCCCGATCGATCGATCGGACCTCGATCGATCCACGGATCGATCCGAGCGCTTATCGCGCGAAGAAGCAGCGATCCGAGGATCATCTGAATCGATCCACGGATCGATCCGACGCATTTTGCCCAAAACCAAGTCCCAAACCTCCTAACCAACATCCGGTCAACCTTGACTGTTGGTACATCATGCCTCGCATCCGGTCACTCCCTTGTGCCAGGACTCCCCACCAAGTGTCCGGTCAATCCCTTTGACCCACTTGGACTTTTACTCGTCGTGCCAAGTATCGGTCACTCCATTGACCTACTTGGACTTCCAACACCGGATGTCCGATCATCCTCGATCCATCCGGATTTTTCCTTGCCCGGCTTCACTCACGGGACTTTCACTAACTTCACTCACTAGGGTTTTCCATCCGCTAGCTTCACTCACTAGGACTTTCACCGGGCTTCACTCACGATTTCCTTCGCCTAGCTTCACTCACTAGGACTTTCACCGGCTTCACTCACCGGGATTCCTCCGCCTAGCTTTACTCACTAGGACTTTCACCGGCTTCACTCACGAGTTTCCTTCGCCTAGCTTCACTCACTAGGACTTCCACCCTAACATGCGGTTAGGACTTCGATCAAGTGTCAGGTCAACCTTGACCTACTTGACTCTTCTCCAATCAATATCTTATTGTCAAACATCTAAACTCAAACCAAGACTCAGCTTGGTTAACCAGGTCAACCTTGACCTGAGGGATGTTGCACCAACAATCTCCCCCTTTTTGATGTTTGACAATACCACAATAACACTTACAATCCCACATGTAAGTTAGGCTAATCCTATAGCCTCCTTCTTCATGCCACTAGGTAATGAACCCATAAATTAAGCTTTTCATTCTCCCCCTAAGAGGGCAAACTCCCTCTAGGTAATGAAAACCTAACTTACTTCCTTTCATTCTCCCCCTATTGGCACACATCAACCCAAAAAAACACATCAACCCGTCTTTGGACACATCAACCTATGCTCCAATTTTGGGCACACTTCAACAACTCCATTTGTTGAAGACTCTCCCCCTGAAGAGTTGCTCATCGTGATCACAATTTCACTCATTGTGATCAACTCAATATTGAAGGTCCCATACCCTTCATTATCTTTAACTTCTCCCCCAATGTTGACAAATACCCAACCTTGAGCATTTTCAACCACTTGAGTTACCACTTGAAATGATGAGGATATCCACTCCCCATTTACCCCCATTTCAAGTTTAAATGCTCAACCTTGAGCAATTTCACAACAGAAGGTTAACCACCTTCCAAGGTTCATGAAAAATAATTTTCATGTCTTTAAAGAGTCCCTCCCCCTAAAGACATGGTGGTAACTTCTGTCATTGCACCAACAATGACTTGGAATCCCTAAACCTTTAGGAAACCCAGATTTAGAAGTTTTGAGGTTCAAATGTTCAAAATTTGAAACAAACCTCAACCTAAACTTCAACTTAGCCTTCCTTAACCAATCCATCCTTGTTTTCACATGAAAACACCCTTTTTATGTATACAAATGTATTTTAAGGGTTTGGAATGGTTACCTAGACTAAAATAGGTTCAAAGTGCTGAAATCAGGCTTTCCCAGCCAAAATCAGCAACTTGGATCGATTGGAGTTGGGTTCCAATCGATTGAACCTTTCTGAATCGATCCAGCGATAGATTGCGACTGAATCGATCGGCTGATCGATCCGGTGAGTCCTCGCGTGGATTGCCCGAATCGATCCATGGATCGATTCAGGCACTCAATCGATCCATGGATCGATCGGAGCTCGATAGTTGCTGAAATTCCATTTCGGTCAGAAACCCTAGAAAATTCTACAAAATCCAAAAATATGAAATTTCGTGTAGACATTGTTTAGGGCATATATTATCAAGGAAAAATAGTTTTCTACGAAAATACATCATATTTTCAAAGATTGACACAAACTTGAAAACTTGCAAAAACTTTAGTGTTTTCTTCAAGTTTGTGTCTAACTATTCAATGGTGATTACTATCAAAAGATAGCCTTCACCAAGGTTTTCCAAAAACATTTTAAAAACATTTTCAAAACCAATATCCCATCATGTTCCTTGGGCATAATGCACATGACTTGTACATTAGCTTTCCCAATGATGGGAAAACACATAACTATGTGTTTTGATGAACCTAAAACTCAAAAGAATGCACTAAATCAACATCTTGAGTTTTGTTCATCATCCTAACATCTCACTTGTATCTAATGTGTACTAAAAACACATACAAGTCATCTTATAGGTCTTTGTGAGATGTAGATTTTGATTTTGCCCTAATCTAGGGATCATGCATATCTGTCTAGGCATTTTGGAGATATTAGACACCCACCTAGGATGTCACTTGTTAATACGTGTTGTTAAATGCCTTTTGTCCTTAATTACAAGGAATTAAACTTAATGCATGATAATGTTATGGCATACATCAAAAAGAAATAATTTTCAAAAGAAAATATCCTATAACTACATGATGTATGAATGTCATGATATGGTATTTTTGGATTTTTCATAATAAAACATGAATGCAAAAATAGACATGATGTCATGGCATATGATGGGCAAACAATCATGGCAAGATTTAGCATAAATAAAATATACCTAGATTAACTATCTAAGTATCCTTAAAACCTTAGCTAAACTTACAACTTAAACCTAGATTGCCCTAAAGTGCTTCAAGAAAATGCCAAAACCTAAATTGGCATTTCTAATTCCCTTGATTAATTTATGCCAGTCGAAATTAAGCATATTCCTCAAATGTTGGCATATTTCATTTTTCCACAAGAGTAGCACTTTTAAATTAATGCCCGGATTGCCTTAAATTTCCTAAGAACATACCAAAATCCCAACTTGGTAGTTCTTATGAATTTCCCAATATGTGTCATTTAAGATTAAAATCAATTCTTCCACCATTAGGCACATTTTACTCTTTCAAGGAGTAAATATAAATCCACTTCATTTTCAAAGGTTAATAATAACCTTGAAAATGCTCCTTGAGTGTCAATTTCTTCAAAGTTGGGTTAACTACCCTTCTTCTTAGAGTTGACACTCTCTAACCCATCTATGGGGTAGAGAAGATGCTCCTAGGAACCCAAAACTTATTGGTGCTCCTTGGATGCTCTAGGTATTCACTAGGGATAACTTCCCTAGATACCTTCCTAGTGACCTTGTTTGGCTTCTTAGAAGCCTTGGTCACTTTTTCTAGGTCAACTCTAGGGATAGCCTCCCTTGTGACCTTGTTAGTGACTTTCTTAGACTTCTTAGAAGTCTTAGTCACATTTGTTGTTGCAAAGATACTTCTAGGGATGACTTCCCTTGTATCCTTGACTTGACTTCTAGACTTAGAGTTGGTTCCATAGCTATATGAAACCCTATGGTAAGTAGGTACATCCTTTTTGATTTTAGGTTTGTATCCCAAACCTCTATGGCCCTTGGATGACCCTTGTTGTCCTAAACCTAGATTTTGCTCATTTTGCCCTTTAAGGATATTCTCCATCCTTTTTAGGGTCTTTTCTAGTTTGTCAAGTCTTGACCTCAAGACTTGATTTTCTATCATTAAATCCTTAGATTTTGATTTTTCATTACACCCATGAGCATTTTTGTTTCTAGGCTTATAACTATGGTCCTTAGTGTTCTTGCCCAAGTGTCCATCTACCTTCCTAACCTTAGGTTGGGTAGTTTTGGCATGTAGGGCCACATGCTTTTCCTTAAAGCCCTCATGCTTCCTATTCTTATGGTAAATCGCATTAAAATGATAAAAATTAGAACTATCATGCTTTTTACCATAATGTAAAGGAGTAGGCTCAATAAATGTTACCTTCTTCTTTATCTTGGAGGCTCCCCCTTGACTAATGCCTCCTTGAGCCTTGACCATCTTCTTCCCCTTGAGGCATTGACTCCGGTAATGCCCCTTTTGATCGCAAGAGAAGCATATGATATGCTCCTTGCTCTTCTTTGTTCCGGGAATGGTCTCCTTGGGCTTCACCTTGCCCTTTTGTGCCACTTGGCCCTTCTTCTTAGCCAAGTTGGGACACTTGCTCTTGTAGTGTCCATTTTCCCTACACTCAAAACATATTATATGATTTTTATTTTTAATTGAAATATTTATACCTTTGTGTGTAGGGGTGACATCTTTTCCTTTGGATCCGGAGGTAGAAGCTTCCTCTTGATCGGACCTTGATTCTCCTCCATTTGATTTTTCTTGACTTGTGGAGGTAGTTGCTTCTTCCTCCTCTTCTTCTCTCGACCCGGATGTAGAAGCTTCTCCTTCTTCTTGATCCGGCGTCACCAAGGATTGCTCCCCCTCAATCCTAGAGGTGGAGGCTTCATCATCTTGAATATGAAACAAGGAGTATGCTCCCTCCTTGTTCCCTTCGGTGCATTCCCTTGAGGATGAAGCTTCTTGGATTTCCTCTTCTTCGGAGGTTGAGCATCTCTCAACTTCGGAGTCCTCCTCTTGGTCTTGCTCCAAAGAGTCACCCTCTCTGGATTCTTCTTGCTCTTGTACAGTGGAGGGGATCTCTTCATGAAGCTTGGCCAATTTACTCCATAGTTCCTTTGCATCTTCAAATTCTCCAATTTTGCAAAGGATGGTGCTTGGCAATAAATTGACCAAAAGCTTGGTCACTTTGTCATTTGCCTCGCACCTTTGGACTTGCTCCGGGCTCCATTTGCTTTTCTTTAGAACTTTGCCTTTTGAATTTCTTGGAGCCTTGAAGCCTTCCATTAGAGCAAACCATTGCTCTATCTCCATCATAAGAAAATTTTCGATTCTTGATTTCCAAGAATCAAAACTCGTAGAAGTGTATGGTGGAGCCACCCTTGTGTCAAATCCAAGTCCATCTTGGAATTGCATCTTGAAGTTGAGCTTGATAAAGTCTTGAACTTGAAGAATTTGCTCCAACTTCTTCACCCTCTAGCTTTTCTTGATATGCTTGACCCTTCCGGCGATGATTCCGGTGAAGAGCGGCCTTGCTCTGATACCACTTGTTAGGACCAAAAGTAGCTAGAGGGGGGGGTGAATAGCTCGTCGCGTGCTCGTTGTTCGGCGTTGCTTGTTTCTTCAAGATGTGCAGCGGAAAATACAGAAACAACACTCAACACGGTTGGTTTACTTGGTATCCACCTCACAAGAGGTGACTAGTCCAAGGATCCACACACTCACACACCCTGCAAACACTCCTTTTGGTAACTATCAAGGGCGGAGAAGCCCTACAAGACTCTCGGTACAAGAAGAAGGAAAGGAAACAAAATACAAGCGCAAAGCTTACAATGAGTCTGAAACCCTAACCTAGCTTCTCTTCTTGCCTTTGATCCGCCTCTTGACTTGAAAGCTTCCAGATCCTTCAAGAGCTGGCGATCTGATCTTTGAGCTGTGGAGGAGTTGGAATGAATAAGAGAAGAGCTCGTGTGAGATCAGAAGACCACGCGCTGCGGAAACACGGCAGCGGTGGATCGATCGATTCAAATGTTCGAATCGATCGGGGATGCTGGATCGATCACGGATCGATCCAGAGCGCTCTGCTGAAGCGGCGCTGGATCGATCCACGGATCGATCCGGCGCTATCGCGGCGGCATCGTCCGTCGATCGGTGATCGATCGGGACCTGGATCGATCACGGATCGATCCGAGCTTTCCGTCATGAGCGGATCGATCCAGCGATCGATCCACATCTGGATCGATCCACGGATCGATCCGACGCTATTTGCCCAAAACCAAGTCCCAAACCTCCCTAACCAACATCCGGTCAACCTTGACTGTTGGTACATCATGCCTCGCATCGGTCACTCCTTGACTGCCGGGACTCCCCACCAGTGTCCGGTCAATCCCTGACCCACGGACTTTTACGTCGTGCCGTGTCCGGTCCTCCATTGACCTACTTGGACTTCCCAACACCGGATGTCCGATCATCCTTGATCCATCCGGATTTTCCTGCACGGCTTCACTCACGGGACTTTCACCTAGCTTCACTCACTAGGGTTTTCCATCCGCCTAGCTTCACTCACTAGGACTTTCACGGCTTCACTCACCAGGATTTCCTTACGCCTAGCTTCACTCACTAGGACTTTCACCTGGCTTCACTCACCAGGATTTCCTTCTGCCTAGCTTCACTCACTAGGACTTTCACCTGGCTTCACTCACCAGGATTTCCTTCTGCCTAGCTTTACTCACTAGGACTTTCACCTGGCTTCACTCACCAGGATTTCCTTCTGCCTAGCTTCACTCACTAGGACTTCCTTCTGCCTAACATGCCAGTTAGGACTTCCCAGTCAAGTATCCGGTCAACCTTGACCTACTTGACTCTTCTTCGATCAATATCTTATTGTCAAACATCTAAACCCTAACCAAGACTCAGCTTGGTTAACCAGGTCACCCTTGACCTGAGGGATATTGCACCAACAGTCTTCTTCTCCTCTTCATCTTCCCCCAAACCCATCGACACCTCTCCTTCTCCCCGCATACAAGACCCCTCAACCAAGGAAGCCCCGAGCCGCCTTCCGATCCTTCCTCTTCCTCTTCCCCTTTGCTCCCGCGACACCACCGACCCTTCTCCCCTTTCTTCACGTTGTTGTGCCCTAGTTCTCCTCACGCAGACGCCCTCTTTGTCGAACGCCGAAGGCCACAGCCGATGCCCTAGGTGTCGCCCTCTTCCTCTATAGTGCGCCACCGTCGCACAGAACAGTGCTGGCCGCCTCCTCGCTGTGCCCTGGTTTCCCGATGCCTATTTCTTAACTCGAGCCCTAGCAAATATCGCTGGAATCAAGTCCAACGGATCACTCCAAGCCGCTGAACACCACCTGAGCACTGCTTATTCGGTATTGATCTCCGTTCTTTCCCTCATCGGCAAGAACGCGTTGTGCCCTAGCACTGTCGCTGGCCACCAGATCCGACCCAGTGTCATCGTCCCTGTGCCCTAGACCGTCGACTCTTGGTGTCTCTTCATCGCGACACCAGCCGGTCTTCTCTCACCGCTTCTCGCTGCTCTGGTTCACCACCACAGTAGCTTTGGGGAGGAGGTTACGAATCTGGTTTTGGTAAGATTTGGTCAACAGTGGAGCATCCGTATTTGGGTAAGTTTTGAAGTTGATTTCATATACACATTTAGTTGGATTGTGATGTAGGGTGTTTGAACTTAATCAGCAACTCTGCTATACTCCAGCAATAGGTTTCGTCAACAAAACTGTTCTAGCAGTGAGTCTACAGCTGAGGATTTAGGTGAGTTTTAGAATTAATTTCATTTCTTATTGGAGTTTATTTAGAAGGGTTAGGGTTAATGGAACTAACCCTAATTAACTTGTGAGTTATATTTAGTTAGGGGTTAAATTATGGATCTAATCTAAGCTTTAGATTAGACCCGAGTTATTTAGTTAACCGAGATTTAATGAATAAATTAGGGTTTCTGGTAAATAAGAAATTGGCTAGCTATTTGATATATATGGGAGAAGCTAAATGAAACTATACATGTATGATTTATTACAGAACTCTGATTTGCGACGAGTTGTCTTACGTGAGATTACCTTTGGCACGCGTGATATCGGAGGTGGGTACCTTTACTTATCTCTTTTGATAATGTCATGTTGATATGCTTAGTAGATTATAACCTTTAGTAATAATTATGTTCATCTTTGTTTCTGTATGTCACTACATGATACCTATTGCATCCTTTCATCTGTTTTGCATTTATGATTTATTATTACCCTGATTATTTATGCTCATAGTGGTAGTGACATACCATGCCTTATGATATACCGGACTAGACATTTACCATATCTGACACGTGTACCCAGAGTTCCTTATTTGATCCATGTATTTTCTTTGGGTGCATATTTTATGGACATAGATATGGGCAGGATCTTCATGCTTAGTGTCATGCACCATCTTGCATGATTACATGCTGAGCGATTGGTAGCCCCATTATTATTGAGCTCATCGCCAATTACATGGATCTGCACACACAACCACTCATGGGTTAGTGGTATATCAGGTAGGGTGTGTGGCAGTTTTTTCTGTCAGTGCTCCGCTGGTCCACTCATGGGTAGCGTGACGCAGCGTGGTAGCACGTCAGGGATCCCTCCTCTGGACTGTCTCAGGGAGATGAGAGCATTGCACTCCCCCACTTATGATTTGGGGTAGGAGGATAGGCGTACTCCAACAGCATCCTGCCAACTCTGTCACTTTCAGGAGCAGTGACGGTAGAGTGCACAGTTGTCATAGCCCTACCCATTCAATCTCACCATCGTGTGTGAGATGACTGACTGGCGTCAGGGGTGACCATGTCATTTGCATCATATGCATGATTGCATTTATTGCTTGTGTTTGCTGCATATTTGGTGGATGCATATGATTGACATGCATATAGGAGACATGATATTTTCAGTCTGACGACTTTACTATTCTGATAGGAGGCCCTAGTGAGTACAGTTCTCTTCAGCCTTTTCTATTTTGCATTTCCAGTTTTTGTCTAGGAGACTGTACTTCATGACTATTACTATTAGTTATAGTTTACTATGCATGTCAACTTGGTATCCGCTGAGTGTTGGACTCACCCCGTTGATTTTATCTATTTCAGGTTGAGGCCGCCATGAGGTTCCAGTCGCTAGTCCTCACTTCGTGTCGTGTCAGTTTTCTACTCTTTAGTCTTTTGGTTCCTTGTTACATTTCATATATATGTGTGTGATTTGTATGTTTGCACTCGAGGAGTTTTTTCGAGTTTTTGGTCTACTACACTTCTTTTTCCATTGCATTGGTTTCTCTGTTGTGGTTTTAAGATTTCTGTCATTGTAGTGGAGTAGGTGGTTTTCAAATATAAACTGTATAGTTGTGTCAGTCAGAGGCTGAAATATATATAAACTGCGAGGTTGTTTAATTATGTTTATTGTTATTGTTTCGGTCGTGTTGGCCGAGGTATATGTGGCCCTGAGGGCTTTGTAAAATAGTTTCATATTGTGATAGTTACCACCCCCTAAGATTTTCCACCTGCCTAGAATCCACTAGGACTTTTGCCTAAGACAACTTAGGACTTTTTGCAAACTTAACAAATCTTGTTAGATAACAAGACAACTTAGGACTTTCTGTAAACTTAACAAATCTCGTTAGATAACAAGACAACTTAACTTTAGACCCTTTGACATAATCAAAACACAGGTTCGATCGTAGGATGCTTCCCGTACCAACAAGTTCCTGCAAAATAGAGAAACAAAATATGTTCCTACAAAACAAAGGTTAACACAGTATAATGTATGAGTAGTAAGATGCATGAATAATATTTGATATTAGAACTATCTTGATCTCAACTTGCAAATCTTCCCGGTTTCTTCAGTTGGATCAGTAACTTAGGGTTTGTTCCTTTTCAAAACACGACCTCACTGTCGCTCTTCATCAGTTGCTTACCTCAACCTACCTGCCAAACATGGTCATCCATACCTGTTTGGACTTTCTCTGCACAGTGTCTGATCCTTAAACCACTAAGGCTTTTTCTATAATACTACCTTAGCCAACAACAATAATTATAATACAGAATACTATGATAAAGCTAAACTTAGATTTACCGAGATCTGCTGGTTCGGTCGACTGCTAGAGTTACCTCCCTCTAGGGTTTTCTCCACCTAGCTTTATTCACCAGGACCTAAGGTTACCTCGCCTTAGGATTTTCTCCATCTGGCTTCACTCACTAAGACTCAACATTGGATCAGCCCACCAAGGATTCGATATTAGGTCCTCCATGAAGACGCTGGAATTCCGTTCTGTTTCAATTTCCCCTGTACAAAAATTGTATAAGTATAGAACTTTTCCTAGCAACCTGCATTTTTTATCAGACATGTGTTTGATCAATCAAGCAAGTTCTTGACGGATCAAAGCACACCTTGATCGAAGTACAAGATCGATGACCTCTTGTGTTGGTATTCAAAATCGATACAAAGAAAACTAAACTAATTACGCGACGGAATCAAATAACTAGTTGTACCTTTCCTTTGTAGCTAAAAACCTCTTGATCTTTGGATGTATTCCTTTTCTCTTCTTGGACGTCGTGTAGGTGACGATCTACCAAGATAACAAACACCCTTCCCTTCGTTGTTTCCAAACCGCCAACCACCAAGAGAAGCTCTAGGATAAGGCACCTTCTCGTCTTCTTCTTCTTTTCCAAGACGCCACCCACCAAGGAAAGCAAGAGCCGCCGGCCCTAGCAAGGAGGAGTCACCGACCTTAGCAAGGAGGAGGAACTACTAGCCCTAGCAAGAGATGGAGGTGGCGCCAGCCCTAGCAAGAGATGGAGGTGGCGCCGACCCTAGGAATGGAGGAAGGTGGCGTCGACCCTAGGAAAGGAGGAGGCTAACCAAAAACCACAACAACAACAACGTAGATGGTTGGATGCGAGGCTTTATATGGAGGCCACAACAGGGACCTAGAGGAGGAATTGGTTTAGGCCTCCAATGGGCTTGGCCTTCCTGTGTTCAGCCCGAACACTCAACTCATACCATTAAAGGGTTATTATTGAATTACCGCACCAATCCCATATTACAATATGGGCTCCTTCTTATTATGAGTGTGTTAATCTCCCTGTGTTTAAGATATCGTATGTCTGTTAATTAAATGAGTTACTGACAACTCAATTAATTAACATTTGATTCCAAGAGTAGTACCACTCAACTTTATTATCATGTCGGACTAAGTCCACCTGCAGGATTTATATGATAATCCTTATGAGCTCCTCAAGGGGACATTATCAACCTAAATAATTAGAACACTGATTCTTTCTATAATCAACAACATACCATATAAACAATACTATTTCCCAACTCATTGGGCCTATTGATTTAACGAATAAATCTCACCCATTGATAAGTTAAAGAAATAAATATTAAGTATACGTGCTTGTTATTATATAAAGATTAAGAGGATGCACATCCATAATAATAGAGGTTTTGTTCTTTTATGTAATCAGTACAAATGAAACAACCTCAAACGGTCCTGCTCAATACACACATAGTGTACTAGTGTAATTTTATAGTCAAGACAAACTAATACCAAATTACACTACAACTGTACCAATGATTTGCCCCAATCCATCTTGGTTGTGAGCTACTATTTATAATTTATAAGGATCTGATAACATGATCTTTTGTGTGGCACCATATATCATATTATCTATAATATAAATTAAATGGACAACTGCAAATATTTGACCAAAGTGATTCTCATTTTAAAATATTTCAAAACAGATGTTCATATAAAAGTTAGGCTTATAGTATACATCCCAACACTCCAGACCTATCGAATCCTTCTACTTGGCGTCCATAATCTGCTGAGATTTCCCTTACCTAGCCGCAACTAGGACTTCCCTTACCTGGTCGCAACTAAGACTTCCCTTACCTAATTGTAGTTAGGATTAGTCACTCGGTTGACTTCTCACCCTTGCCTAGCCACAACTAGGACTTTTCTTGATCAAACTCCATTAAACATATTTGTCAGATATTAAAACTTTGGAGGTCGATTGCACCAACAACAATGTTATCCCATTTGTACTAAAAAATGTAGGAGTTAATTATCAATAGCTCATGAACAAAGTATTCTATAAGCATATCAGACTCAATATAAAGGTATACATGGATGACATCCTAATAAAGCCACTCCGGGCGATCAATTTGTGTACTGACATAGATGAAACTTGATAAATTTTAAGGGAGTACAGGCTTAAGCTCAACCCCAGTAAATATCTCTTTGGAGCCAAGAGTGGATATTTCTTAGGCTACATAGTTATAGAGTAGGAATCGAAGCTGACTCGAGTGAGGTGCTAGCTCTACAAGACATGGCTCCTCACGTAATCTAAGGGAGGCACAATGATTGACTAGATGGATCACAACATTGTCTTGCTTCATATCAAGATTAGTCAGCCAGAGCTTATCCTTTTTCAAGATACTACACTAAGTCACCAAATTTCAATGAGATGCTGAGTGTGACAAGACATTAGAGGAGTTAAAAGACTATTTGTCCACCCTACCTGTACTTGCTAAACCAATAGTGGATGAGCCTTTGTAGGTATATTTTTCCACTACGAAGAGTGTCGTCGGGTTAATATTAGTAAGGCAAGAGCGGGAAAAAATAATAGTCTATATATTTCTTGAGTCATTTATTAAAGAATGTTGAATGTCACTACATTACTCTGGAAAAATTGGCATATGAGCTGGTCTTAGCCGCTCGAAGATTGTGCCCATATTTCCTCTCTCACCTGATCATTATGTTGACTAGTAGCACCCTGGGCCAAGTGCTCATCAACCCAGATGCCATAGGGGGATTGATTAAGTGGACCACTGAACTCAGTGAGTATGACATACAATACCAATCCTGAGCAGTCATCAAAGCTCAGGTCTTAGCTGATTTTGTAACTAAAATGCAAATCTCAAAGTCAGGGAAAGCCTGAAAAATATATATGAATGGGTTGTCCACCCGGCAAGGAAGTGGAGTAGACATTCTTACGATCTTACCTAGGGAGGACAGATTGTAATTATTTGTTCAGCTAGATTACTGGTATACTAATAATGAAGTAGAATATGAGGCATTGATAGTCGGCCTATAGGCTACAAGGCATGTGGGGGGCCCCCGAGTCTTAATTACTCAGACTCTCAGTTGATAGCTCAACAACTTTCAGGTAATTTTGAAATCAATAATAAGTAACTCAAGTTATATGCGGAGGTATTTGAGAAGTTGAGAGCAGGATTCCAAAAAGTTATTTCATAGAAGATTTCCTGATCAGAAAATCAAAAGGTAGATGAGCTAGCCAAATTGTTGGTTCTCTAATTCCATAGACTTTGAACAACCTATAGAAAAAAAAATGATAAACCCAGCTAGCCCCAGCTCGATCCCATAGAATTTTCCCACCGACCACTAGGATAAATCAAGAAGCACTCATGGTGGGCAGCCTAGAAGCTAGTATCCTTTGGTTGACATCCTATTTGGAGGGAAAATTTCTACAAATTTATCATGGATAGGGATTGAATCACGAGTGCCTGGGTGACAATTTAAATACCCTACTGCTGCACCATAACCCTGGGGGCATGGACAAGCCTGTAGAGCAAACACTGTTAATATCTCACATCGAAAGAGAGGTCGAGTTGGAATTACAAACTAATTGAAGAGTGCCATTAATTTCATTTCTCCAGCAAGGAATCTTGCTAGCTGACCGGGAGCAAGCACGTATGATTAAGAAAATGGTCGGTCGATTCACCTTGATTGGGGATCATCTATACAAGAGGGCTTCTCTCTTCCTTAACTTAAGTGTGTCAGATCGGATGATGTGCAGTACATCCTACAAGAAGTTCATCGAGGTTTCTGTAGAAGTCACTCAGGTGCTTGGTCGCTTGCTAGGAAAATTTTATTGGCCATGTACTTTTGACCACTCTGTAATCTTGCTCGGCTCAATTGATAGCAACTTGATATCATGTCAGAAACATCACAACATTCCTCACCACCCTACTGAAATGTTGAAGACCTCAATCATCTCTTGTTCGTTTGACTAATGAGGCATGGATATTGTTGGGTCTTTCCCAATGGTGTGTGCTCAAAAAAATTCATTTTAGTGACGATGGATTATTTTTCCAAGTGGGTGGAAGCTGAGTCGCTTGCTAAGATAATCGAGCGCATGGTCATCAAGTTCCTCTGGCAAAATATTTATTTGTTGATTCAAAATTTCATACAGGCTTATTTCAGATAATGGAAGATAATTTCAAGGCCAGAAGATACAAGAATGGTGCGCAGGTTATGACATTTTACAAATTTTTACATCAGTCATCTATCCCCAAAGCAATGGTCAGGAGAAATTCACTAATAGAGAAATCATCAAAGGGCTTAAAACTAAGCTTGATCATGTGGGAGGAAGCTGGGTCAAGGAGTTGCCTAGTGCATTGTGGATTTACCGCACCACTCCATGAGAAGCGACAAGTATAACTCCTTTTAACCTTATTTATGGTAGTGAGGCAATTGTCCCAATCAAAGTTGGCATGGAATTTGATTAAAGGCAACTATAATATGAAGGCAATGTTAGTCAGTGCCTCATAAAGCTTGATCTGATAGAGGAGATCAAAGACAAGACAACAGTTCAACTAATGGGATACCATCAACGAATGAGGTAAAATTATAATTGAAAAGTTATCCCAATGTTTTTTTAGGTGGGGGATTTGGTCTAGAAGCAGATTAAGCTGGTCAGGGATATCAACAAACTAGAGCCATAGTGGGATGGACCATACAAGGTACTGTAAAAGCTCGCCTCGGGTTCCTATTACCTCCAGGATGCAGATGGAAAGAATTTGACCAGCCTTGGAGCGTAAATCATCTGTAGCCCTATAGGGCTTAAGAGTATGCCTGTAATTAACTAATGCATCATGTTGAATATTTGCACTTAATGAAAATGCAGGCAAGTTTATTTCAAGAGCCCTATATTCCAGACTCTCGAGTCATCTAATCATGTTATAAGCGAGCGTGCTCTTGCGCCTATATTCTAGACTCTCGAGTCATTCGACCGAGTTATAAGCGAGTGTGCTCTAGCGCCAATGTCCCAAACTCTAGTGTCATCCGGTCGAGTTATAAGCGAGCATGCTCTCGCGTCTATATTCCAGACTCTCGTGTCGTTTGGTTGAGTTATAAGCGAGTGTGCTCTCGCGCCTATGCCCCAGACTCTTGAGCAGTTCGGCCAAGTTATAAGCAAGTGTGCTCTCACACTAATGTCCCAAACTCTCGAGCCGTCCAACCGAGTTTAAGTAAGTATACTCTCGCACCTATCCCAGACTCTTGAGTCGTCGGGTTGAGTTATAAGTGAGCATACTCTCGCGCTTATATTCCAGACTCTCAAGTCATCCGACCTAGTTATAAGTGCTCTAGCACCTATATTCCAGACTCTTATGTCGTTCTACTGAGTTATAAGTGAGCATGCTCTCACACATATGTCCCAGACTCTTATGCAGTTTGGCCGAGTTGAATTTGATTAATTGAGTTAGATTTGATTTAAGGTTAACTTAATTAGTTGAGTTTGATTTGATTTAAGGTTAATTTGATTTAAATTTACTTTGAAGTAAGTTGGATTTTATTTAAGTTTAATTTGATTTAAGTTTAATTTGATTTTAGTTGAATTTGATTAATTGAGTTAGATTAGATTTAAGTTTAATTTTATATTAGTTGAAATTGATTTTAGTTGAATTTGATTAATTGAGTTAGATTTGATTTAAGGTTAGTTGGATTTAAATTTAATTTAATTTAAGTTTAATTTGATGTTAGTTGAATTTGATTTTAGTTGAATTTGATTTAAGTTAAATTTGATTTAAGTTAAATTTGATTTTAGTTGAATTTGATTAATTAAGTTAGATTTGATTTAAGTTTAATTTGATGTTAGTTGAATTTGATTTAAGTTTAATTTGATTTAAATTTAATTTAATTTAAGTTTAATTTAATTTAAATTTAATTTAATTTAATTTTACTAATTTTTATTTTAACCTAAATTCATCTCACCCTTTTTTAGATTATCAATCAGGGAACCTTATGAGTTTTGTGAAATAATTAATTTAATTTTCAATTTAGATTAAAATTGTAAGGTCCCATTAGCATAGAATGATTAAATTATGTGGACTTTCTCATTGAATTCCTTATGATACTTAGATGTCTTCGTTGATTCCTTATAATGCTTAGATTTTCAATGATTCCTTATGATACCTAGATGTTGTTAAAGTGTATACTAAAAGCTTAGCTTTTGTATAAACATTTATTTAGAAATAAGAATCACATTGGTCAAGTATCTACATTTATGTTAAGTGTAGTTGTTCAATTAATTTATATCGTAGATAATATGGTGTATGGTGTCATGCACAGAAGATCATGTTATCAGTTCTTTATAAATTATAAACAGTTGCTCACGACTAAGATGGAAAGGAACAAACCATCGGTAAAGTCATAGTGTGATTAGGGATTAGTTTATCTTGACTGATAAATTACACTAGTACTGTAACACCCCACCCTCCTCACTACTAGTCTGTGAGGGTGGAGCGCTACTGGACTACTAACTTATCTTAACTATGTTGCTCACATGTAAATGTAAGTATGTAACAGCGGAAAACATAAATAACTCATCTATACATATTACTCAAGCTTATGTTCACATCTAAATCTATACATCAATCTGAACATGCTAAACAAAATATATATTAATCTGATCATGCATGCAACAATAATACCACTCAAATAATGAAACTAATGTTCATAACAATTAAAAGGAAGAGTTCTAAATCATAAAATCTTCATTACAAAATCTTAATGAACTTTAAACTAATTCCCAAGGCTTCCATAGTCCAAACATCACACATCCATCCGCACCTCCTTGTCGCCTTCCTTTGCTATAACTTTTCCTTTCCTTTATCTGCAGTAAGAGGAAATGCAACTATAAGCAAAATTGCTTAGTAAGCGCTATCTAACTCACAAAAACTCGAATATGCATGTAACTGGAAGAAATCTAAAACTGAATGCTCAGGAAGAAATACTACTCATGCTCATCTAACAGCAAAAGAAACATAGCATACTAAAATGCTAAACATGTAAGCAAATCCAAACAACATGTCGGCATATCAGAAAGTAAACTTGCTGAACTTTAAACTCATGTGAAGCTTATTTCACTTGTTTAAAATCTTATACTTTTATACTTCAAAATAATAATCAATTCTTTCTTGGGCCCAGGCGTAGTACCATTGCGCGCTCCCTAGTAAAACTGAGGTAGCGAGCCACCAGTTCTACAAGGGTAAAGACCTTGGTCTTACCAGGGCCAAGACCTCGGAATTGGTCACCTGGATTTGTTTAACGACAACCTCGGAAGTCGGGTACTAGCCTTTTCAAATAAAATACCTTTTATCTTTTATACTTCTAGTATATAATGTCTTGGCATTTCTTCAAGCACTAGACGTGCTGCTAATCCTCAAATGCTGGAATTTGGAATCAAAATTAAGACCTTGGTCTTCATTTACTTATAATTACTCATAAAGGTATATGTACAAAAATCCGGAGCAAGATATGAAGCTATTCTTACAACAATTGACTCCAGATACAAGAAATCTAAAACTGAAATGCCTTTAAAAAAAAATTCTAAACTGAAATGTTTTATCAAATTCTAAAACTGAAAGGCTTTATCAAATTCTAAAACTAAAATGTTAACATATAACCATTCCCTGCTTATTGAAGTAGCACAAGAAACTAAGGGTGCATACTCCAGTCACGATTGTTCCTACTCATTGGAACTACAAAATTCGACATCTGAAATCTAAAGGGGTTGTTGGGCATGGTGAATCAGATACAAGAGATCCAACTGAACGCTCATGCTGTTCACGCACAGCTAAGTCACAACGATTTAAATAACAAAGAAAATCGAACAGCATGCTTTAACAAGAGAAATCTAACTACAATGCTTAAGGTAATACCGTGGTCTTCTATTATGTTCATGCTCAATATTTCGACACAAAACTAAATCCGTTTGAGGTCACAAATAACAATTCTAATGGAAATTGCTACTGTAAACCCAAAACATAATTGTTCTTCTTGCTATGTGCAACGACAACAAAAGAAAACAGAAAATTGCTAGCTTCCATACAACCCAAACATTACTATTCGGTAGTGATCCATAAAAAAAACACATACCTACATGCTTAATCTAATTACCTTCCTCCTTTGAGATCCATGGCAGAAATTTCAAAACCCACAATCTTACAACATACTTCGAATTCAAGAAGAACAAAGGTCTGAAACTACTCCTACTGTAGGTGAGAAGCACTTACTTTCTTCTTGGACTTACAATCGAAAGGAGGAGCTTCTAGGGTTTTGGAGATTACAAGTTTCAACAGCCACAACTATACAGCATGTTTCAAAACTAAGGATACCACAAATCTAAAATCGAAAGGCCAAATATAAACCAATCTAAAGCATGTCTAAATTTGATGTACTAATTATAAAGGTGGAAGGATTTAAATTACATGCCCAAACTATACAAATCATCCTCTTTCTTGTTCTTTCTTTGAATCTCATGGCAGCAAGCCCTAAACCAAAATCTCCACAACAAAATTCGAAAATAAGAAGAATAAGAATCCGGAACTACTCTACTGCAAGTGAGGAAGCACTTACATTGGTTTCTTGGACTTACAATCCGAATTAAGCTTCTAGGGTTTCGGAGATTTGCAAGTTTTCGGCTTCTTCTTCGTGTCTACAGATTCTCCTCGACGAGAGGATCGTGATGGCAGAAAGAACTCTCGGATTTGACCCTTGGTCGGTCGCCGGAGACGAAACCTAGCTTCGGCTTCATTTTCGCCCGAGCAGAGACGCCGTGCGCAGTCGAGAGAAGAGAAAAGAATTTAGGTCACGGGAAGACCTAAGTTCTCTCTTTATAACTCGGGTATCTTGTTATCTACCATTGCTTAAATATATTTCGTCCTCTCTTTGATCAGCACAGCCCGCTTTGGCGCTTGGCCATCGCGCTTCGCTTGGACCGGGTCGGAGGTCGCGGGTTCGAACCTCAGCCGAAACTCTTTTATACTTAATATTTTATGTTTTCTATTACTGCTTAAGTTTATTTTGCTATATATTTAATCAGTACGGCCCTGCTGGGTTCCTGGTCATCCGAGACAACTTAAGGCTTTGCTTAACTGGAGGTCTCCGGTTCGAATCTCGGCTCAACCTCTTTATTTTTGCAACTTATTTCTTTTGGTAAAAATACCAAATGAACTCCAAAAATTATATAAAAATACTCTAAAAATTTTTAAAAATCTCTAGAATATTTCTAAAGCATCTCTAAATATCTTTAATTACTATTAGGACTCAAAATGAGGAAATTTAGGTTGTTACAAGTACACTCTAAGTGTATTGAGTAGGACCATTTTAGGTAAGTTCTTTTTATACTGACTTGATAAAAGAACTAGACCTTAGTTATTATGGAAGTGTGTGCTCTTAATCCTAATATAATAACAAACACATATATTTTGTATTTATTTCTTTGACTTATCAATGGGTGAGATTTAGTTCGATAAATCAATAAGCCCGATAAGTTGGGAAATGATACTACTTATAGTGTGTGTTATTGATTATAGAAGAAAACTGTGTCCTAGTAATTTAGGTTGATAATGTCCCCAAGAGGAGCTCATAAGAGTTATCATGTTAAACCCTGCAGGTGGACTTAGTCCGACATGATGATAAGGTTGAGTGGTACTACTCTTGGACTGAGATATTAATTAAAATGAGTTGTCAGTAACTCAATTAATTAGTGGACATCCAACATCTTAAACACAGGGAGAATAACACACTCATAATAAGTAGGAGCCCAAAATATAATTTGGGATTGGTGCGGTAGTTCAATAATAATTCTTTAGTGGTATGAATTATTATTGATGAAGTTAAGTTGTGTGTTCGGGGCGAACACGGGAAGCTTAATTTCATCGGGAGACCAAAACCAATTCCTCCTCTTGGTCCCTATCGTAGCCTCTTGTATATAGAGAATTATACCCACCTATACCCACCTTTCTAACCACCTTAAGGTGGACGGTCAAGCTAGCTTGAAGCCCAAGCTAGGGCCGGCCAAAGCTAATGGTGGAGCCAATTATAGGTGGTCGGCCACTAGATAATAAAAAAGGATTTTTATTAAAATTATTTCTTATGTGGATATCATGGTTTTAAAAGAGAGTTTAAAATTTAAATCATTCCTTTTATAGCTTTCTACAAAAGATTAAGAAAAGATTTAAAATCTTTCCTTATTTATAGATTGAAAGGTGGATTTTAATTTTAAGAAAAATTTCCTTTTTTAACCATGTTCATGATTTAAAAGAGAGTTTAAAAAAATAAATATTTCTTTTATAAGTTTCTACAAAAGATTAAGAAAAGATTTAATATCTTTCCTTATTTGTAGATTAAAAGGAGATTTTAATTTTTAGAGATAATTTTCCTTTTTGGAAATCATCCACATGTTTAAAAGAAAGATTTTAATTTATAAAATTTCCTTTTTACAAACCACCATGAAGGGAAAAATTATTGGAGAATTTTTTTATAAATTTCCGGAAATAAATTAGGAAGTTTTAATTCTTGTGTTAATTAAAACTCTCCTTGTTTTGGATTTTATAGTGGCCGGCCATAATATGTGAGAAAATATTTTTAATTAATTAAAATTTCTTTTTCATGGCAAAAGAATTAAAGAAGTTTTTATTAAAATTTCCTTATTTGTCAAGACCAAGGATTATAAAAGAGGGGGTAGAGGTGCCTTCATGGCTAACGACTCTATTCTTTTTCTTCCTCTCTTTTCCTCCTTAGTGTGGCCGGCCCTAGGGTCTCTTCTCTTCTTCTTCTCTTCTCTTCCTCATTTGTGGCCGGCGACATCAACACAAGAGAAATCCATGGTGGCCGGTTCTAGCTAGGAGAAGAAGGAGAGAAAGGAGTTTTTGTTTCTAGCATCCCTTGGAGCTTGGTGGTGGTGGTCGGACCTCTACTTCTCTTGGAGAATTATGGTGGTCGAATCTTGCTTGGAGAAGAAGGTGGCTTAGGTGGATTCTCATCGCGGTAGATCGTTGCCCACACAACGTCCGGGATAAGAAGAGGAATACGGTAGAAGATCAAGAGGTTATTTGCTTACAAAGAAAGGTATAACTAGTAATTGTTTTCCGCATCATACTAGTTTTCTTTGTATAGTTATTTTTGGAAATACCAAACATAAGAGGCATATGATTCTAGAGTTTTCAGATTTATTTCGAAGTTGTGTTTCTTTTCTTTTCTTTTTCAAATTTGTGATTCGATTGTTCTTTTTGGTTAAACCTAGAGTTATTTAAGCAAATTAAATATTAGCTTTCCTTAAAAGGCTTTGTCTATGCGGTGGTGGTTGCTCCCATATCCAAGAAGGCCATGTGCCTCACCATGAAGTCCTGGAAGCCAATTTTGAAAATTAATATTTAATGAAATTAATAACATAGGTGGATTTGAATCAATAGTGTTAAGTTCCGCTTGTGATTCAAATCTAAACCATCAAGAACAAATAAGTTAAATTTGAAATCAATGATGTTAAGTTCCATCTGCGATTCCTAATTTAACTTCTAAAGAACACAATAGGTTATTTAAGGAAAGGTTCGACACTTGTACAAAATTTTTGTACAGTAGAACCGGTACAATTTTCCTAGGACTAACCAACAGATGTTTGGTTGATTCCTTATGATATTTAGATGTTTCGTCGGTTCCATATGATACATTGAAAATATATGTTTACTTGGAATGTATAACATGAATTAAGTTATGTTTGTTTGGTATAATGGTGAATGTTGGATGATTAGGTATAGATGTGGTAACTGTAGGGATGGGTGCCTAGGATGAGCTCCGGGGAGGGCTCCTCTATACAGAAATGATAATGTGATATATGCCGACTGAAACCATATGGATACAAGTCTCTTAAGAGGTACCTCTAGAGTTTGATCATGGACTAAATAAATGGGCTCGAATAACGGTTACCACTAATTTCCGTTAAGTACATGTTTATTAGGTTATACCTATATTATTATTTTTTTGCTCTTTCATGTTATTATAATCATGCTCCATGTTCTCTAGCTTTCCTTCTCTAAAGCTAACCTTATATTTTCATTCATGTATAGTAAATTTCTATTTTATACTTCCTACTGTTTGCTCCAATTTGTTATTTATGTCATACACCTACTAGTGGATTATGCTTGTTGGGTCGGTGGACTCATCCTATTATGATTGCAGGTGTGGAAGATGCTATGCCAAAGTGACCAGGAGCACGGAGGCGGAGTAGCTGAGGAGATGAGGTTGAATGCATCACACACTATCCAGGGGCGCTAAGTGTCAGTTATTAATCCTTTTCCTTTGACTTGTTATGTTAGTATGAGAGGGAGACTGCTTGTTGGCTTGCATTGGTAGGAGATCACAAATGTTTTTCTTGGGAGATATGCTTTCTTATTTTTCTTTTAAAACCTTGGACAAATATATGACGTAACGTTGTTTCCTTTCAGCTTGGAGTTTTTGGTTTAGTTTCTAGTAAATCACCTGCAGTGTATTGTTGATATTGTATGGTTCATTTGTGGGTAAGTGATTAGGGTTGTTTCAGTTAGTATCATAGTGGTCGTTTCTAAAGGACAGTATGTGTGTACAATCTCATAAGGACTTGGATACTTCTGCCTTCAAGTCTGTAAGATTTAGATTTTATATGCCAAAGTAATAGTAATAAATTTTGCTATGTTTAAGTATATACTTGAAATAATGATGTAGATACTTGAACATATAGGAGTATGGCTGCCAAAAGAAACAACGGTGAGAGTGGTGGATAAAACAATCAGTTCTTGACCGGACTTACAGTGCTCTTGCAAGAACATAGTCGAATTGACGGGGAACAGATCCAAGAACTGCTGAGGGCTAGAGAGGATGAGAATGCACTCCGCCGTCCCACTACAAGTGTTAACCTAGTGTACAGACAATTAAGGGAGCTAGGTCCGACAAAGTTTAAGGGTACCACTGACCCAATTGTTATGGAAGGGTGGATCCGATCATTGGAGATGATCTATCACTTTATGCATCTCACCGACGTTGACAAGGTCAGGTGTGCAATATTCATGCTACATGATGATGCTCGCATTTGGTGGAAGGGTACACATTCTGTGGTGGACTTGGCTACATTGACCTGGGATGGTTTTCAAGAAGTATTCTATGGGAAGTATTTCACAACTGACAGTAAAACCCACCTAGCAAGAGAACTCTTAGAGCTTTGTCACAGAGACATGTCGGTGGTTAAATATATTAAGAAGTTTGAGAGAGGGCATCACTTCATGCCCATGATTGCGAGGCAACCAATAGAGGAGCTAAAACACTTTATCGAAGGGTTAAGAGTTACGATCAGACATGATGTCAGGCAAAGCCGGGTTACTACCCTCAGGGAGGAAATGGATCAGACCTTGATGTCAGAGAGAGATAAGAACGAGATGATAATGGAAGGGCAGAATAAGAGGTAAAGTTACCAAGGAAGAGAATAACAAGGGTCAAGTAGAAATAAGCCTTTTTCTGCTTAGCTCCAAGGCAAGCAGCAACAAAACCAGACTTAGCCATGACAGCGAACCCAGGGGCCACGATCAACTGATGCACTATATCTAAGGTCAACGACAGAACTCTATGTTCCAAGTGTGGGAAAGTTCATTTTGGCCTATGTTTGATAGGTTCGAATATTTGTTACATGTGTAAGAAGCCAGGACATTTTACTAAAGATTGTCCTCAACTGAAGGAACCAATCAAAGGGAGAGTATTTACTATGACTCAAGAGCAGGTAGATCTAGATTCTGCCATCGTTATAGGTATGATATTTGTTGTTGATTTATCGGCCCATGCATTAATAGATTCTGGAGCTACCCATTCTTTTATATCAATGGCATATGTCGCAAAGCTGGGTATTACACCTACTAGAATGACAATGAGGTATAGTATTTCCTTGCCCTCGAGAGAAGAACTGCACAGTAATATAATGGTAAAGAACTATAGGATGCTAATGCAAAATCATACCGTGTATATCGAATTGATTGTGCTGGATATAGCTGACTTTGACGTGATTTTAGGAATGGATTGGTTGACTTGGCACGAGGCTCTCATTGATTGCAAACAACGTTTCGTCAAGTTGAAACTGTCAAACAATGAATCCTTCATTTTCAATGCGACCTCGAAACTGAATCTTCCTCACATCATTACAGCATGTAAAACCCAATATATGCTAAGTAAAGGGGGTGGCAGAATTCTAGTAAATATCTTGATTAACCCCGAGACTCAGAGACAAAGACTAGACGAAGTGGAGGTGGTTCGTGATTTTCCAAAGGTATTTCCAATGGACATTTCAGGACTTCCTCTTGTCAGGGAGGTGGAGTTTGGGATTGACTTGATACCTGGAACTACTCCTTTGTCTAATGCACTATACTGATTAGCGCCTACAAAAATAAAAGAGCTGAAGGAGCAACTGCAAGAGCTACTAGATAAGGGTTTCATCCAACCAAGTGTATTACTGTGGGGAGCGCTGATGTTGTTTGTTCGCAAGAAGGATAGGACGATGCGGCTATGCATCGACTATTGGGAGCTAAACTGAGTTACAGTTAAAAATAAATACCCATTGCCCAGGATTGACGACTTGTTTGTGTTGGACCCCGCGGGTGTTTTGATATGATCAACCAAGTTGGTTAGGTCCTGCTTTGTTTGATTCCTGTGTCTGAGTGTGCAGGAGCTTAGGAGCGCAGGAAGTCGAGCGGAAGACGCAGCTAGCGAGAAGGACGACACAGGAAGGGAGCCGACGGGCTCAGTGCGTCCGAAGGACGAGAGAGCTGCGGAAGAGTACACCGGTGGGCGAGAAGAACATGCACGACGTTCGAGGGATGTTAAGCCAGGGAGAAAGGCTACTCGAGGAGAAGGCTGGAAATTGGGTTCGGGTGAGCCCTATTTCGGTTGGTCGGAATTACCCAAAAGAACGGAGCATCAGAAGTCAAAGCAAAGAAGAAACGGAGCTGTGAAGACTGCTCGAGGCGCCTTCAACCAATGTTGAAGGCGTCTCAAGCCTTAGTCTGAGGTGCCTCAAGAACTGAGGCACCTCAAACCTACTTTGAGGCGCCTTCAGCTTGGTCAAATGTGACCGTTCGCAGCGGATAGAGTTTTATTCGCTACACCGAGTTGGAGGCGCCTTGAACCTTGTTGGAGGCGCCTTGGACCCTCGGGATAGACTTTCCAAGAGCTATATAAAGCCCCCTGGAGCTAGGAAATAATCAACAACTCAAGCAATCAACTGTGTAGTCATTTCTAGCAATAGTTCTAAGCTTCCAAAGTGTAAAAGGCTTCTCCGCCTTCAGAGAAGGAGACTTTTTCTAGTGCGCTCTTCATTGCCCTGGATTAACAACCTCCTTGGTTGTAACCAGGTTAACTCCCGAGTCTCTAGTTTATTTCTGTTTCTTTGTTTCATTTATTTATTTATTGCTATTGCTCTTTTGAGTTGAAAATTCTGAGGAGGGTAGTTTTAATTTTTTCAGACAATTCACCCCCCTCTTGCTGGCCTCCGCTGCACTTACAATTGGTATCAGAGTCATACCGTCTCAGAAGGACTAACCGCCGACTAAAGCACAACGATCAAGACGATGGCTGGAGCAAATATTCATCCCCCGAAGTTTGACGGAGACTTCGCAACATGGAAACGCCGGATGGAGGTATTTTTCAAAACCGACTTCGAAATTTTACTAACTATGAAATATGATTTTGAAGTTCCGAAAGACAAAGAAGAGCATCAGTGGTGTTGGGTTTTTCGGGCCGCGAAAACCGCTTTTCGCGTCGCGGAAACCCCGAATCGCCCAAGCCACGGATCTCGTGCAAGGTAAAACCGAACGAAAATACGAGTACGAGTTTGAAAAACTTTAATCTACAGTAGATCTACATAAGGATAACCCATTTATACCTTTGATGCGATGCCCTTCGCGTTCCCGCTCGTCCAAATGATACCGGATCTCAAGACCGTCAAGCGCCGGTCCTCTAGAAGTATCCACACAGACACACTAGATGGAAATGACCAAAAACCAAGGTGTGCTAGCACCTATGTGGTTCGGCCAAGGGAGGAGAGGGAGAGGGAGAGCTTTAGAGGGAGAAGGAGGAAGATGCACACAAGTGAATGAAAAATGAATTTCTTCACCCAAAACAAAGTGGCCGGCCACATTTCAAAATTCACATTAATTGCATTAATTGCAATTAATATGAAACCATAAAATCACATTAATTGCATTAATTGCAATTAATATGAAACCATTAAGAGAGTGGCTTTGTCACTTCCATGAGGTGGCACCCATGATGATGTGGAACATCATTATTGGTCCACCTAATGCCAACTCACCAATGAGGTGGCAAAATGTCAAGTCAAAATTGACCTTTGGTCTTCCTTCTCAAGTCAAGTCAAACTTGACTCAATCTCTACCATGGTAGATCTAATCCAACCATTTGATTCGAGCCAACTTAATATAATGAATCTAATTCATTAAATTAAATTGATTCAATGAGTCAAAATCTAAATTAGACTCATTTAACACATGAATCAACTTGAGTCGAACTCAAGTTAGCCCAATTAGGATTACTCTTAATCCAATTTGATTCATCAAATGAATCTAATCCTCTTGGTTCATCATATGAACCTAATCTCCACCTAATTGTCCTAAGTGTGTGACCCTATAGGTTCTTGTAACGTTGGCAATGCCCTAAACCCATTTAGGAGCATAAGTAATGAGCGGTATCTAGCAACACATCATTACTACCCAAGTTACAAGAATATCGAGATCCGACATCACCTTGTGACTACCAATTGTGACTACTCACAAAATAATGACAAGTGTCCTTCTATCCTAGACATCTAGATTGATCAATATGAGGCATAGACCGTGTCATCTTCTAATCAATCTAAATCTTGAACTCCAAGTAGACTCACTCGATCAAATGAGCTCAACATCTAATGTTGACTCATTTGGGCATGGCCATGCACTTAGTGGTCTCACTCTATCAAGAATACCGATGTCGCTCCCGTCATATGGGAGGGATAGATTCCATCTACATCACTCACATCCCTCTACATAATTCGTTATATACCCAGTAATCGCCTTTATAGTCCACCCAGTTACGGGTGACGTTTGACGAAACTAAAGTACATAACTCCTTATGTAGGGATCCATGGTGACTTCAGGTCTAAGGACTAATAGTCATACTAATAGCAACATGAGAAAGTATATGACACACATATAACGATCCATGATACTTTCTCATGGCGGGTCATTCAGTATACATTCTCTAATGCATACCCATGTGTCAGCTTGATATCTCTATATCCATGACTTGTGAGATCAAGTCATCGAGCTGACCTACATGCTAGTCTTATTGTATTAACATTGTCCCTGAATGCTAATACTCGACTTGGAATGATTTAGAGTAGTGTTCCCTATATCATCTCACTATCGATTCAACTAATCGATTGATATAGGTATGAACCTTCTACTCAAGGACGCTATTATACTTAGTCTATTTGGCACTAATATAAATAAGTATAATAACCAAACAAATGCCTTTATTAATATACAAGAATATGATATACATGAGTCCATACAATCATCAAATGATTGGCTCTAGGGCTCTAACTAACAAGTGGAGCAAGAAGGAGTAAGCCGAGTTTGTTGCCAACGGAAAGGCAGAATTCCACCTACTTAGCGTGTTGCCACCACAAGAGGTAAGTCGAATCGGAAGCTATGACTCCACGAAAGACCTCTGGGAAAAATTCCTGAAGCTTCACGAAGGTACCTCGGAAGCTAAGCTAGCGAGGCGCGATATCCTCCGGACCTAGTTAACAAACATTCGGATGAACAACGGCGAGAAGGTAGCGCAACTCCAAGCAAGGATTAAGGAGCTAATAACTCAACTAAGCAACCTTGGAGAAGAAGTAACAAACCTGGACTCAATCCGATACGCGCTCAACGCCTTCCTGAGAACTCAAGAATGGGTGTCCTTAGTAGATGCGTACTACATCTCTAAGGACTTCGAGGTAAGTACTTTAGAAAATCTATTTTCAACTTTTGAACTTTATGAATCTCGAATTGCAGAGCCCATTAGAGTAGAAAAGACAAGTCAGAACATTGCTTTGAAGGCAAGAGCAAACGGTTCTGACTCCAAAGCCTCGATTGACGAAAACGAAGCTGCATTAATGGTAAGACGTTTTAATAAGTTTTTCAAATCTAATAAATTTAGATCGCAGTCGAGTAAACGTCATCAAAAGAGAAGGACAATTTGTTGCTACAATTGCAATGAAGAAGGGCACATCAAGGATGACTGCCCGAAATTGAAGAGCAAACAGAAAGAGAAAGAAAATGTAAAGTACAAGAATCCAGAATCCTCCAAGCACAAGAACTTGAAGGCCACTTGGTCAGACTCTTCATCCTCTGAATCAGAAGTCGAAGAATTCTCAGGATTAGCACCGATGGCCAACCATCTCTTCGAAGATGACTCAAGCTCAGAGATGAGCATAGATGAAGGGGGAGGAACCTCAGAAGAAGAAAGTAGCGATGAAGGGGGAGCATTACCAAATCAGGTAAGTAAGGTACGTGCTCTAACCCCTACTCAGTCATTTAAATTTATCAAATCTCTTTCTAAAGATTTGTTTAAATTAGAAAAAGAAAATACTGAATTGAAAATGAAATTAGCAAAAGCATGTCCACTTGAGATGTACGATAATCTAAAATCAGAAAATGAAAAATTAAAAAATAATGCATGTTTAAATAAATTTCCAAAATCAAAAATTAGAATTTATAGAAAATTGAATTGGTACATTAGAATCCATCAGGGTCAACTTAGAAGAATGCCCAAGAAATATATACTTCCTAAATTTTTGAATAATCCTATAGGAAGGAACCTCTATTGGGTTCCAAAATTTGTGCTAAATTAATTTATTTAATTAAGTCTTTCAAGAGAGAAAATTAAACAAAGAATTTCTTTATAAAGCTTTGCCTAAGGAAGTGGTTGTTGCTCCAATAACCAAGAAGGCCTAGTGCCTCGCCACGACCTGGAAGCTGAAATATTGAAATAAAATGTTTAATTAACTTTCTGAAAAAGCATTAAACTAGAAAGTTTTTCAAACATTTTTTTTCTAAAAATACAGTTTACTTAGAAATTTTTTTGGAAAATTCTAAAAATTAATTTTAACTTAGAAATTACTTTAAAAAAAATTCTAAAAATTCAGTTTACTTAGAAATTTTTTTGGAAAACTCTGAAATTTAATTTTGACTTAGAAATTATTTTTGAAAAATTCAAAAAATTCAATTTACTTAGAAATTTTTTTTGAAGACTCTAAAAAATTCATTTTTACTTAGAAATTATTTTTAGAAAATTCATCTTACTCAGAATCTTTCAAACTTAAAAAATTTTGCTAAATATTTTAAAATATCATACTCTTACCCCATTTTTACTATGATCAAAGGGGGAGAGATAAGTATAAGTCTAGGGGGAGATAATTTTTTCAAAAAAAAATTTTCTTAAACTTTTATTTAGTTACAATTTTACTTATTACAAATTTATGCTTAAAATGTTAGTTTAGTAATTCTCTTTAAAATTACTATTTATCTATTTTTTACCCTAACTTGAACTTATGTTGATGCACATCAAAAAGAGAGAGATTGTTGGACCCCGCGGGTGTTTTGATGTGATCAACCAAGTTAGTTAGGTCTTGCTTTGTTTGATCCCTGTGTCTGAGTGTGCAGGAGCTTAGGAGCGCAGGAAGTCGAGCGGAAGATGCAGCTAGCGAGAAGGACGACACGGGAAGGGAGCCGACGGGCTCGGTGCGTCCGAAGGAAGAGAGAGCTGCAGAAGAGTACACCGGTGGGCGAGAAAAATGTGCACGACGTTCGAGGGATGTTAAGCCGGGGAGGAAGACTGCTCGAGGAGAAGGCCAGAAATTGGGTTCGGGTGAGCCCTATTTCGGTTGGCCGGAATCACCCAAAAGAACAGAGCCTCGGAAGTCAAAGCAAAGAAGAAACGGAGCTATGAAGACTGCTCGAGGCACCTTCAACCAATGTTGAAGGCGCCTCAAGCTGAGGCGCCTCAAGCCTCAGTCTGAGGTGCCTTAAGAATTAAGGCACCTCAGACCTGCTTTGAGGCGCCTTCAGCCTGGTCAAATGTGACCGTTCGTAGCGGATAGAGTTCTATCCGCTACACCGAGTTGGAGGCGCCTTGAACCTTATTGGAGGAGCCTTGGACCCTAGGGATAGACTTTCCAAGAGCTATATAAATCCCCCTAGAGCTAGAAAATAATCAACAACTCAAGCAATCAACTGTGTAGTCATTTCTAGCAATAGTTCTAAGCTTCAAAAGTATAAAAAGCTTCTCCACCTTCAGAGAAGGAGACTTTTTCTAGTGCGCTCTTCATCGCCCTGGATTAACAATCTCCTTGGTTGTAACCAGGTTAACTCCTGAGTCTCTGGTTTATTTCTGTTTCTTTGTTTCATTTATTTTATTATTGCTATTGCTCTTTTGAGTTGAAAATTCCGAGGAGGGTAGTTTTAATTTTTTCAGGCAATTCACCCCCCCTCTTGTCGACCTCCGCTGCACCTACAATTTGACTAACTATAAGGTACAGTGGTATTCTCAAAAATCGATTTGAGGTCCGGTTACTATCAATTAAAAGTGAAAGAAAAGGGTGTCCATAAGACCGCATTCAGAACTTGATACAACCACTATGAGTTTCTGGTTATGCCGTTTCAACTTACCAATGCCCCAGCAGCCTTTATGGACTTGATGAACTAAATTTTCTAGCCATACCTGGACCAATTTATTATTATCTTCATTGATGATATATTAATCTACTATTGTAGCTGCGAAGAGCATCGTCAGCATTTAACTGTGGTGCTATAGATGCTAAAGGATAGATGCCTATACACAAAGTTCAGTAAATATGACTTCTTGTTAGTATAGATTACATTCTTGGGGCACATCATCTCGAAAAGAGGTATAGAAGTGGATCCAACTAAAGTAGAAGCAATCCGAAATTGGATAACTCCAAGGAATAACACTAAAATCCGAAGCTTTCTAGGGCTGCTAGGTTATTATCGAATGTTCATAAAGAACTTTGTGCAGATTACCTTACCACTGACTTTGCTGATCAAGAAAGTGGTAAAATATGAATGGACGAACCAGTGCGAGAGGAGTTTTGAGGAGATGGAAGAAAGATTGATGACAACACCGGTGCTTGCAACCATGTGGCATTGGGTGGTTTGTGGTGTACATAAATGCCTCCAAGAATAGTTTAGGGGTTGTGTTGATGCAGAATGAGAAGGTCATCCCCTATGCTTCGTGTCAGTTAAAAGTGCATGAGCAAAATTATCCTACGCATGACCTAGAATTAGTGACAATCATCTTTGCTTTAAAGATATAGAGGCACTACCTTTATGGTGAATGTTGTGAAATTTTCACTGACCACAAAAACCTAAAATACTTCTTCACCCAGAAGGAATTGAACATGAGACAGAGACACTGGCTAGAATTGGTGAAGGACTATGACTATGACATTAACTATCATCCGAGTAAGGCTAATATGGTAGCAAATGCCTTGAGTCGCAAGTCTGCGATGTTGTCACAGTTGACAACCCAGTAACATCTAATATAAGAATTACAACGGATGAGCCTAGAAGTGTTTATATTAAAAGAGCAAATTAGTTTATCCACTCTGACAGTTACATCGAACCTACGGAACCAGATTTGGATGGGGCGGGCATCAGATCCTTAACTAATGAAATGGAAATGTAAAGATGAAGCTAAGGGTCGCACCACTTACTCGACAGTTGATGGGATTGTGAAAAATAAGGGTTTCACCTGGGTGCCTAAGGTTGGTATACTTAGAGAAGACCTTATGATTGAGGCACATACCACTCCATACTCTGTTCACCCCGAAAGTATGAAGATGTACAAAGATATGCAACCACTATATTGGTGGTTGGGCATGAAAAAAGACATAGTCAGAGTATTTCACAAGTGCCTTACTTGCCAGTAGGTGAAGGCCGAACATCAGAGGTCAGTGAGACTACGAGAACCACTTCCGATTCCCACATGGAAGTAGGAGGATATTGTTGGAGGATCGGTGGCCGGCTAGAAGGGGGGTTGGATAGCTAGGTCACCCCCAAATCGATTTCTTCTCTACAATATGTTAGTTTGCGCAAGCGGAAATATAGAAACTAAAAACAAAGAAACACAAACGAGAATACAAACGCTAACACGCTCGATGTAACGTGGTTCGGAGATTGCTTGCTCCTACTCCACGACGTGTCCTTGAGGTGGACGAGCCCTTGATCCTTTGGTGGATCAGTCCCCGGCAATCTCCGGCTAAAGCTTCTCCTTCTCGGTGGAGCAAACCTCTCACAAAGTTCTCTTCCTCTTTACAAGATGAAACTTAGGGTTAGAAGGAAGAGAGTTGGCTTGGAAGCTTTGGGCAAGATTCAGAAGGTTTACAATGAGTATCAGTAACCCCTTCAATGCCCCAAAGCTCCCCTTAAATAAGAGGAAAGAGTTGATCACCAATCAACTCAAACCCGACTTACCGATCATTGGTCCATGCACCGATCGGTGCTAGATAGGCAATACCAAGCTCTCTTTAGAGCCGTTTTACGCCAGCGGTCATGTACCCGATCGGTGGTCTTAGGACGATCATTGATCTAATCGATAAGCGAATGTACATGCGTTACATTTGGATCGGATCGTTGGTCTCATGACCAGTCGACTGGTCCCAGTACATTCACTCCTCTCATCCTTTCCGGAGTCGCCTTTGAAGTCCTCTTCCTCGGCCTTCGTCCCTCAGATGCACCCGAGCCCGCGGCTCCTCTCCGTGCCATCTTTCACGCTGCCTTGAAGTCCACTTCCTTCGGCTCCACTCCATTTCTCCTCGTCCGCGCGGTCCCTTGGATGTCTTCCACACCATCCTTCACCGACTCAACGATCCGAGCCCTTGGATGAGCTTCCCGAACTTGGTCACTCCAAGTCCTGCATGACTCAAACACATATCAAATACATATGAAAGCCTAACTTAAACTCTTTGACACACACATCAAAACCTAGGTCGATTGCACCAACAATCTCCCCCTTTTTGATGTGTGGCAATATGTTTAAGTTAGACACCAATAACAACTTTGAAAAGTATAAGCAATATGTAAATATGAAGCATAAAATCCAAGCTCCCCCTTAACACATGCTCTTAATCTTAATTTTCAAAGATTTGCACCCAAGTAGATTTCTAACTTAAACCTACCCATTTCTCCCCCTTTGACACCATCAAAAATATTGTACCAGACACGTACACATACTATGGTATCAGTTCCAACCAAATTTGAACCGAAAATTTGATTTTAAAGACCAACAGAATGCTGAAAGGCTGGTACCAGTCGACTGGTATCTGCACCAGTCGACTGGCACAAACTGAACATCAATTTCAGCCTACGGCAGCCAACTTCAGAAATCCATAAAAAATTTCAGAAAATTCGAAAAATCATGAAATTTTGGACACATATTTCTTATAATATTCTTTAACTAAGAAAAATATGTTTTTATGAAAAGTCATCATATTTTTGAAGTTTTGATAAAAACTCAAACACTTTAAAAATTAATCAAGTTTGTATCAATTTCAAGCTCAGTTTTTCAATCATATGTTTTAATATAGCTATACCATAGTAAATAAAACATAGAATTGTTTTCAAAACATTTAAAATATCCAACTATGATCTTTGGGCAAGATGTCCATTAATTAAACATTTGCTTTCCCCATAGTTGGCCTATGATCACTAAACATTGATACACTTCATAACTCATCAAAATGCCATAAGCATAAGTGAATTATTTGTATCATCCTAATATCTCACATTCATGGTTAGAAAATAATTATTGTGAGATAAAGGTAACCTCTACTTAGCCCTTTTGATCATAAATCTCTATCAAGGCTAAGCCCTCCCCCTTAAGGTCTCAAGTCAACCATATAGGAAAAATTTGAATTATTGACTTCCATGGTTGACTTGCCATAAAATCCTCTAACCCTTGAGGATTGATTTTGGCATCCAATAGAAATTCTTTCTAATTGGGTTGACCAAGTACTCTTTGGGGATCCATTTCCTATCTATGGTCTTTGTCTTGGATTGCCCCCTAGCAAGTAAACAATGGTAGGTCTTTTCATTATTTGGTTCATTGTATCCTATCCCATTTTTCTTAAAACTTGCCCTTTGGCTCCCAATGATCATATTTAAGGTATTTGAGCCAATTTCAAATTTTCTAAGGGCATTGGTAAGGTATTCTACCTTTTCCCTTAATTTCCTATTTTCCTCTTCTAAACATGAATCATTTGAACTTGTAGAGGAAGCATGCAAATCATCATCCCTAATAGGCATGGATTCTAATTTTTCTTTAAGCATGCAAATGTCATGTTTCAAAGACTTGTTTTTCCTTTTTGCCTTGAACAAGTCATCATTTGTGCTTGAAATAATTTTAACTAAGATATGGGGAGGAAGATTATGTACCTCACTTACCGAGAAGTCCGAATCCGAAGTTTGACCTCCCCCTTCACTTGAGCTCCCCTCTTCATCTTCACTTGAGCTCCTTCCTTCTTCTTGCTCGGATGAGGTGGAGGCTACATCATCAATCCCCATTAGAGCAAAATTGACTATGTGATGCTCTTCTTCCTCCGATGATGATGAAGGATCATCCCATGTTGCTTTTAGGTTTTGAGCCTTCTTCCCCTTTTCTTTTGTCTTCTTCCCCTCCTTCTTCTTCCCTTCCTTCTTCTTCAAGAGAGGACAATCATCTCTTATGTGTCCTTCTCCTTGGCAATTGTAGCAAATTACCCTCCTTGTTCTACTTTTACTTCTTGAGCTTTTCCTAGCATGAGATTTGTTAGTAGAAAAAGATTTAAATGCTTTTCTCATCTTCCTTACCATATACGCCTCTTGGTCACTATCCATTGAGGCACTTGACTCCTCGGAATCGGAAGATGATGGAGATAGAGCTTTCTTCTTCCCTTTTCCCTTGTTTGCCACAAGGGCTACTCCTCTTGATCTATGAGCTTCTCCATCCAATCCCTCAACTCTTGTTTCATGAAGCTCCATTGTTGAGAAGAGTTCATCTAGAGAGGATTTCTCTAGGTCCTTTGATATGTAATATGTATCTACAATGGAACTCCAAGTTGTGGATCTTGGAAAAGCATTTAGGGCTTTCGTAATCACGTCTCGATTTGAAAGTGTCTCACCTACACTTGTTAGTCCATTAATAATCTCCTTAATTCTACAATGTAAAATTGATACCTTTTCTCCTTTCTCAAGCTTGATATTGTTGAGTTGAGTTCGAAGGAGATCTCTTCTTGCCAATTTCGCTTCCGATGTCCCTTCATGAAGCTCCACTAGCTTTTCCCATAACTCCTTAGCGCTTGAGTAGGTTCCAACCCTCGTTAGTTCTTGTTGGGGAAGGACATTTTGTAGATGATGTATGGCTTTAGAATTCGCTACATGTTCTTCTCTTTGCTTCTTGGTCCATCTTGTTATGTCGATTGTCTCATTGCGTTCATCCTTTGGCTCTTCAAACCCATTTCTCATGATTAGCAATATGTCAAAATCGGTATTGAAAAATACCTCCATTCTCTTCTTCCACCAAGAGAAGTCGCCTTCGAATTTGGGTGGATGAATGTTTGAGCCGGCCATTTGATGAAATGCTCTTCTTGGCGATTAGTCCGTTGAAGGGCAACCTTGCTCTGATACCAATTGTTGGAGGATCGGTGGCCGGCTAGAAGGGGGGGTTGGATAGCTAGGTCACCCCCAAATCGATTTCTTCTCTACAATATGTTAGTTTGCGCAAGCGGAAATATAGAAACTAAAAACAAAGAAACACAAACGAGAATACAAACGCTAACACGCTCGATGTAACGTGGTTCGGAGATTGCTTGCTCCTACTCCACGACGTGTCCTTGAGGTGGACGAGCCCTTGATCCTTTGGTGGATCAGTCCCCGGCAATCTCCGGCTAAAGCTTCTCCTTCTCGGTGGAGCAAACCTCTCACAAAGTTCTCTTCCTCTTTACAAGATGAAACTTAGGGTTAGAAGGAAGAGAGTTGGCTTGGAAGCTTTGGGCAAGATTCAGAAGGTTTACAATGAGTATCAGTAACCCCTTCAATGCCCCAAAGCTCCCCTTAAATAAGAGGAAAGAGTTGATCACCAATCAACTCAAACCCTGACACCAGTCGACTGGTCCATGCACCAGTCGACTGGTGCTAGCCGTTAGGCAACACCAACGGCTCTCTTTAGAGCCCGTTTTCTGCCAACGGTCATGTACCAGTCGACTGGTCTTAGTACCAGTCGACTGGTCCCCTTAGTCGACAAGCACAGAATGCTTCTGTGCATTCTGTGAAGCTGGATCAGTCGACTGGTCTCATGACCAGTCGACTGGTCCCAGTACATTCACTCCTCTCATCCTTTCCGGAGTCGCCTTTGAAGTCCTCTTCCTCGGCCTTCGTCCCTCAGATGCACCCGAGCCCGCGGCTCCTCTCCGTGCCATCTTTCACGCTGCCTTGAAGTCCACTTCCTTCGGCTCCACTCCATTTCTCCTCGTCCGCGCGGTCCCTTGGATGTCTTCCACACCATCCTTCACCGACTCAACGATCCGAGCCCTTGGATGAGCTTCCCGAACTTGGTCACTCCAAGTCCTGCATGACTCAAACACATATCAAATACATATGAAAGCCTAACTTAAACTCTTTGACACACACATCAAAACCTAGGTCGATTGCACCAACAGATATAACCATAGACATTGTAGTAGGATTACCAACCTCACCAAGGGGATCCAATTCCATATGGGTGATTGTGGATCGATTGACCAAATCAACCCACTTTCTACCAATAAAGACAACGTTCACCATGACGCAGTATGCATAATTATATATCCGAGAGATTGCCCATCTACATGGAATTCTGACTCGAATAGTGTCAGACAAAGACCCAAGATTCACTTTTGAGTTTTGGGAAATTTGCACATAGGATTAGGTATGAAGCTCGCCTTTAGCACGACATTCCACCCTAAGATAGATGGTAAATTGGAACGGGTTATTCAGATTCTAGAGGATATGCTTCGAGCCTACGTGATTGGCTTCAGGGGAAATTGGGAGTCAAGATTGCCCCTGGTGGAGTTCACTTACAACAACAGCTACCAAGCTACTATAGGTATGACTCCATATGAAGCATTGTACGGAAGGAGATGCAGAACTCCACTACATTGGGACGAGGTAGGTGAGAGGGCAATTTTAGGTCCAGATATTGTGACTCACATAGTGAGTCTAGTGGCTCAGATCTGAGATAGAATGCAGGTAGCACAGAGTCGCTAGAAGAGTTATGCCGACCAACGATGAAGAGATTTGGATATTGAGGTGGGAGACCATGTTTTCCTAAAGGTGCCACCAATGAAGGGTGTTGGTTGCTACTCGGAATATCGTACTAGTTCCTCTGTACAAAAATTTTGTACAAGTCCTGAGTCATTCCTAACAACCTATTATGTTCTTTAGAAATTAAATTTGGAATCGTAAACAGAACTTAACATTATTGATTCTAAATTCAACTTATCTGTTCTTAGAGGTTTAGACTTGAATAGCAAACGATGCTTAACATTATTAATCCAAATCCACCCATGTTACAAATTTGATTAAATATTTATTTCAGAGGTCGGCTTTCAGGTTAAACATGACGAGGCACTAGGCCTTCTTGGGTATGAGATCATCCACCACTTCCTAGACAAAACCTTTCAATGAAATTCAATATTTAATCTCCTTATAGTAGCCCTAGGTTTAACCATTAAGAACAATCGAATCACAAGATCGAAAAATAAAAGAAACACAAAATCGAATCATAAATTCGAAACCTAGAATCGTTAGCCTCTTGTATTTGGTATTTCAAAATCCGTACAAAGAAAACTAGTATGATGCGGAACAAGACAACTAGTTATACCTTTCTTTGTAGCCAATAAACCTCACGATCTTCTATCGTATTCCTCTTCTTATCTCGGACGTCGTGTGGGCGATGATCTACCGAGATGAGAATCCACCCAAGCCTCCTTTTCCTTGCAAGTTTCAGCCACCAATAATCTCCTAGAGATGAAGAACTTCGACCACTAACCAAGCTCCAAGGGATGCTTTCTTTCTCTTCTTCTTCTCCACAAGCAACCGACCACCAAGATGAAATAAGAGCTCCAAGTGTCATCGGCCTCAACAAAAGGAGAAGAGAGAAAGAAGAGAGGAGAGGGTCGGCCACCACCAAGGAAAGGAGAGGAGAGAAATAGATGTATTGTAGTCAGGTGAGACACCTTTACCCTCTCTTTTATATTCCTTGGTCTTGGAAAATAAGAAAAGTTTTAAAACATAATTAAAACTTCCTTATTTTCCCTTGCCAATGAACAAAAGGAAAATTTAACTAAAATTTCCTTTTATTCTTTTAATGATCGACCCCTATAAGTCCTCCAAACAATGAAAGTTTTAAACACAAAATTAAAACTTCCTAATTTATTTCTGGAAATTTTTAAAATAAAAATTTCTCTTTTAAAAATTCCCTTCATGGTTGGTTATAAAAGGAAACTTTATAAATTAAAATATCTCTATTAAAACATGTGGATGATTACAATAAGGAAAGTTTTCTCCAAAATTAAAATATTCCTTTCAATCTACAAATAATGAAAGATATCAAACCTTTCTCTTAATCCTTTGTAGAAACTATAAAAGGTAAAATTTAATTTTAAAACTCTCTTTTAAAATCATGTCTTCCACATTAGGAAAGATTTTAAAATAAAATCCTTTTTATTTTTATTGTGGTCGACCACCTAAGCTTAGGCTCCAAGCTAGGGCCGACCACCACTTGATCCATCCAAGGCTTATCTTGGCCAACCCTTGCTTAGGCTTCAAGCTTGACTTGGCCGACCACTTATGGGATGGGTAAGAAGGTGGGTTTAAGTGGGTATAAGACTTTATAAATAAGAGGCTATGACAGGGACTGAGAAGAGGAATTAGTTTTGATCTCCTGATGAGCTTGAGCTTACCGTGTTCGCCCCGAACACCCAACTCAAGTTCATCAATAATATCTTCTTCCACTAAAGAGTTATTATTGCACTACCGCACCAATCCCATAGTACTATATGGGCTCCTTCTTATCATGAGTGTGTTAGTTTCCCTGTGTTTAAGATATCGAATGTCCACTAATTAAATGAGTTACTGACAACTCATTTAATTAATATCTAGCTCCAAGAGTAGTACCACTCAACCTTATTGTCATGTTGGACTAAGTCCACCTGCAGGGTTTATATGACAATCCTTATGAACTCCTCAAGGGGGCATCATCAACCTAGATTACTAGGACACAGTTTCATTCTATAATCAACAACATACCATATAAATAATATCATTTCCCAACTTATCGGGCCTATTGATTTAACGAGCTAAATCACACCCTTTGATAAATTAAATAAATAAATATTAAGTATATGTGCTTGTTATTATATAATGATTAAGAGTACACACTTCCATAATAACATATGTATTGTTCTTTTATATAGTCAGTATAAAAAGATACTACCTCAAATGGTCCTGCTCAATACACTCAGAGTGTACTAGTGTAATTTTATAGTCAAGATAAACTAATATCAAATTACAGTATGACTATTCCAATGAGCTACTATTTATAACTTATAAGGAACTGATAACATGATCTTCTGTGTGTGACACCACACACCATGTTATCTACAATATAAATTAATTGAACAACTACACTTAGCATATAAATGTAGCATTTGACCAATGTGATTCTTTTCTCTAAATAAATGTTTATATAAAAAACTAGGCTTTTAGTATACATTCCAACAAAGGGGTACTTAGATTCGGAAAGAGGGAAAACACAGTCTAAGATACATTGAACCTTTTGAGATTCTGGACCGAATTAGAATTCAAGCCTATCGAGTTGCCCTACTACCAAACCTATCAGGAGTTCATAACGTGTTCCATATTTCCATGCTTAGGAAGTACATTTCTAATCCTTCTCATGTGACTCGTCATGAGTCTATGCAGTCGACACCAAATCTGTCTACGAGGAAACGCTGATTTAAATCCTTGATCGACAAGTCTGAAGGTTGAGGAACAAGGAGATCAAGATGATGAAGGTCTTATGGAAGAATCAGATTGTGGAGGAGGCTACTTGGGAGATTGAAGTGGGCATACACAACTGCTACCCTGAGCTATTTGGTAAGTCTAAGATTTAATTTAGCGGACAAAATTCTTTTAAGGAGGGAAGAGTTGTAAGGTCCCATTAGCGTCGAATGATTAAATTAGGAAATTAGATTAGCTTGAGGACAAAGGTAATCCGATGACAATATATATATGTTAGATTTTGAGAGATGTCCTAATGTAATCACCTTATGATTTTTACTAAATATAGATTCACTATTTGAGTACATATTATATGTTTGATTATCTTAAACTCATTTACTGAATATCCATAATATAATTTATAGCATGAGAGAAATTATGATTGGATCACAACTAGTGATTATCTCTACATGTGTAATTATAAACATATTGGAATTTCTCTAGTCATCGAATTGATGCATTCAGACATCATTAATTATGTAAGACTAGCACGGGTTATACTCCTTAGTTCGCCAAACAACTATTTTCTCACTAGTCGGAGATATTGGCATGTCGAGAGTTAAACGTGGATGCTAGTTGTGATAACTAGTTCATTGGAGTGACTAGCTGTAAGACTTCATATGGTTATCTATATATATGGATACGTCTGTAAAGCTCTTATTGTAGCTCGAGTGCAAGTTTTCTTCGACTTGAGGTATACAAGTCATCTTGGTCATAGAGACTTATACTTTGACATCTTAAGAAAGCACCTCATTGAGGTGTGGACCTGGGATGATTGGGTATAAGTCGAAATGCTCGAAGATATTTGGATAGCCCATTTGGGATTCACCACTCCTTGCGAGGAGATGTATATCCTATGGTAACTTATTAGGATTATTACTCAAAATATTTGGCCAAAGCATCACATGTTAAGAATACGAGACTCTTATACACATATACGAGTAATTTGAATTCATAGAACGAGAAAGTACTACTTAGGTTAGGTGTGACGTAGTTAGTCTAGTGGGGACAGCCACATAGACCATGTCCTGAATAAGTGGGTATAAGACGAGTGAAAGGAATAAGACATGACTCACTGTAGCTACTGAAGGGTTTAGAGTTAGTTCTAAAATCAAATAGAATTTTTCGACTAATTGGGGATCATGATGTACTACTAGATGTTACTCATGATTGTTCTATAATTAAGTAGTTAATTATGGATAATCAAGATAAACCAAGAACTTATTTAGTCACACGCACTGACGAGTTTCTAAAAGACGTAAAACAAGTTAAAAGAATATGATTCTTAGATCAAGAGATAAATGTTTGGTTGGATCATACATAAGATAAATATGAAAATATTTACCATGATGGAAGCACAAATGAGCTACATCTCTTATAGTAGAGTTGAACCATATTTGGTTTAATCATAATTAGTCATGAACCAATTTGTTTTAGTTGTGAACCAAACTAAGGGATTAATGAGCTAATTTTTAGTTAAGGGATAATGAGTTGGATTTGGGCTTTCTAATATAACTCATTGAAGAGAATTATATATAGATATTATTGGGAGAGAATTAGATATAAGTTTCATTATTTTGTTGATTGACTTTTGGAAACCCAACCCTCCTCTCCTTCTCCTCTCTCTCTCGCTGCCAACAAGAGGGTGTTCCCTTTTATTGTCGTGACCACCACTAGGGAGAAAAATTCTCCCTTGTGTACTTCTCTTCTTCTTCATCTTGATCCCTCTTCTTCACTCATGGCTATTAACTTCCGAAGGAAAGGCTTGTACTCAAGGAGTTGTTCAGTGTGGATATGAACAAAAGCGAGGTTTGACAACGTATACAGTTGATGGCCTTCTCGTACAAGTTATCCATAAGGTATTAATACCTAGCATAAATTTACTTTTTGTAAAATTTTAATTATGCGATCATGTTTGGCATGTTGTATCCTTGTATGCGTGTGGTGTGTGTGATGTAATAATTAAGAATTATTATTGTTTTATTTTTCACTGCGTATATTTATGAAACATGTTCTAGTACGCACCCGCATCAGGCATATCCCAATAATATATAGTTTTATAATTTGTTCTTTTATGATTTGTTCTGTAGAAAGAGATCTAATTCTTCCAATATATTATTTTTTATTTATAGTTACAAATTACCACGACATAATAGATGGATCAGTTATTCAACATTTTGATAAAATGGGGAGAGAAACTCTCAATCACATAAAAAATCGATAGAAAAAAGTCAGCTATCGGAGTCGAACCGATGGCCATCGCATTACAAATGCGATGCTCTAACCTCTGAGCTAAGCGGGCTCACATATTACATACACATATCACATAACATAAGAGGAAAATAATATATAGAAATCAAAGAAACTACCGGATTTCATCTATTAGCCAATCTTAGCTTAGTTATTTATTTTATATATAATAAATATAAAATAATGGTCATCCACTAAGAAATTATTTTATAGATTTTTTAAAAATTTTTCAGGAATTTTTAAAGGTTAAACATGGCTCATATGACCTGTTGACAGGGATAAACCTATTGTGCTTTAAGGGGGTCTTGTTTAGAATATCAATTAAGTAAGAATTAATAGATTCAATTAACCTATGATTGGGATTTAATTACCCAAGTATATATATATATATATATATATATATATATAACTTAAAACTTAATTTATATTTTATTACCTCACCCTCTCATCTTGATTTTTCCCCCTCTCCTCTTTGCTGACGCAACCCACCCTCGTGCCCTAAGCCCCAAGCCCCGACAACCTCCTCGGTGGACGACATTACAAGGAGCAAATATTCATGACTACCCTTCACTGTCGGTGCGTCGTCTCGTGGGCTAGGGTTCCCGTCAGCGACACAAGAAGAGGAAAAGGCAAGTATATTTCTCTAGTGGGTATGAAAGGGTACTTTCCGTTAGGGTTGCAAAGTGAATCGGGGGGGAGGGGGGGTTCTGTCTCGAATCTTTTCCTTGCCGCTGCAGATTTGGAAGAGGTTGTTTAGTTTTGAGGGTTGCATGGTTTTCTTGTAATGGGGTTGCTCTGTTGATATATACTTGGGAGTTGTAGTTCATTTTTGTTTGCTCTCTTGCACTGATTTTGCGAAGATTTCTTCTTGTTTCTCCGATCGGATTTGGAAGGTAAGGGTTCAGATTTGTGGGCGGTCAAATCTTCTCCCAAAGATGTTTTCTTTCTTGTTCTTTTGGAATGAATTTCTATGGCTGGATCAAATTTGTGGGTGATGCGCCATGTTTTGGTGCCCTTACATTGCTCGACAAAATGTTTCTTCGAATGCTAGTTTGAATTGGTGAGCAGGGGATTTGATTTAATGTTGTTTTTGTGTGGTTAAGATTTTCGTGGGCAATTTCATAGCCCATAATGTGATTTCAATAGGGTATCCACTGATTTTGACTACTTTGAGTTTGTGTGAGTCAGTTTTAAGACAGTGGTTGCTTCCGAATGTGTTCTTGCTTCACGTGTCTGTTGTGGAGGGATTTCTGGATAGAATTGTAGTGTGTTAAATGATTTACCTTTGTGTTGTTTCCTCATGTGATGGATGTTGTGTTTTTTAATAGCATGGAAGTGTTTAAGATGTTTTTTTTCGTTGTGTTGTATTTCTGTGTTGGTTGGGATAATTTCCGATCAGGTTTGAGGTGTTTAAAGATGGTGTTTCAGTGTGTTCCAACTCTTGGGTTGGTTGGGGCAGTTCTAACAGATTTGAAGTGTTTTAAAAAGGTTTTTAATGATAATTTCATCTCTTGTGTGGGTTGTGAAATTCGGAACAGATTCGGAGGATTAGGAATGGTATGGTATGAATAGATGTTTACATTGTTCCCTTATGATACGTAGAGGTTTCCATGGTTCCATTATGATACTTAGATGTTTCCATTGATTCCTTATGATACTTATATGTCTTCGTTGATTCCTTATGATGCTTAGATGTTTTCAATGATTCCTTATGATACTTAGATGTTTGATTGATTCCTTATGATACTTAGATGTTTCGTCAGTTCCATATGATACATTGAAAGTATATGTTTACTTGGAATGTATAACATGAATTAAGTTATGTTTGTTTGGTATAATGATGAATGTTGGATGATTAGGGATAGGTGTGGTAACAGTAGGGATGGGTGCCTTGGATGAGCTTCGGGGAGGGCTCCTCTATACAGAAATGATAATGTGATATATGTCGACTAAAACCATATGGATACAAGTCTCTTAAGAGGTGCCTCTAGAGTTTGATCATGGACTGAATAAAAGGGCTCGAATGACGGTTACCACTAATTTCCGTTAAGTACATGTTTATTAGGTTATACCTATGGTTTTTTTTTTTTTTGCTCTTTCATATTATTATAATTATGCTCCATGTTCTCTAGCTTTCCTTCTCTTAAGCTAACCATATGTTTTCATTCATGTATAGTAAATTTCTATTCTACGCTTCCTACTTTTTGCTCCAATTTGTTATTTATGTCATACACCTAATAAGGGATTATGCGGGAAGCATCCGACGATCGACCGTTATTTTGATAATGATAAAGGAATTCAAAGTTAAGTTGTTTTGTTATCTAACGTACTTAATTGAGTGTGTAAGGGAAGTCCTAGCTGCTGTTAGGCAAGTGGAAAACCCTAGGGGTGGTAACCCTAGGTCATAGGGGGTGGTAACCCTATGCGGAAAGTCTTGGCGGGTCGAGAGCTTCAGGCAAAAGTCCTAGGGGTGGTTAGGTGGAAAGTCCTAGTGTCGCGAACCAAGTGAAAGATTGGACTAGCCGGGAAGCGGAAGTCCAGCAGAAAGTCCGGAAGCTTCGAACGTTGAGCAAAAGTCCAATCGATCTGGAGGATCGCACTGGCAATAGGTAAATCTCCTGAGTGGTGTAGGTGAGGACGCGTTCCCCGTAGAGGGAACAGTAGGCGTCGGGTCGACCTAGAGTTTCCGGTTGAAAATCTGAAGTCAGACCCGGACAGTCCAATGACTGTCAATTATATCTATCATATTGTTTTTGTGCTAACTTTGTTTTCCAGGGTTTGTGTTTGGGACTAACACATTTTGCAGGAACAAAGAAGCACACTTAGCCTCGGATGAACAGTGTCCGAGGCGCCTTCATGGGGCTTGGAGGCACCTCGGGTGCTAGCCGAAGCCAGTTGTCTAGAGAAGCTGGAGGCGCCTCAGAGGAAGCTGAAGGCGCCTTGGACCAGGCGTTGGAGGCGCCTTGGAGCAGCTTGGAGGCGCCTTCAATGGGATAAGATGCGACCAGATCAGAGCTGATCCACGCATGTGACTCAGCGGCCTGGAGGCGCCTCAGACAGGCTTGAAGGTGCCTCCAGCACTGTTTAAAAGGGGACTTCGAGCAGCAGCTTAGAACAAGCATTCACAAGCAATCCTTTTGCGTTCTACTGCTAACAAGTTCATCCGACGAAGACGGCAAGCCGATACCCTGTGAAAAATGGGAACCGACCCTAATCAAGAAGGTGGAAGCTGATGCTAGAGCAACCTGCACCCTTCAGTGCGGACTGACCAAGGAGGAGCTCAACAGAGTTGGACCTTTCTCCAACACAAAAGAGCTTTGGGAGAAGTTGATCGAACTCCACGAAGGCACCTCTGACACCAAGGTTAGTAAAAGAGATCTTCTATTTAATAAATTATATAACCTGAAAATGCAAGACAGAGAGACCGCAAGTCAACTCCATGCTCACATACAAGATGTTCTCAACTCCCTCCATGTAATCGGGCAGAAAGTCGAGAATCGAGATATCATAAGGTACGCACTAAACGCTTTTCTGAGGAGCACATTGTGGGCATCGATGGTAGATGCCTACAAAGTCTCCAAGGATCTATCTTCTATAAAATTAGATGAGTTATTTTGTGAATTTGAATTGCATGAACAGACTAATACATAGCCAATCGAGAAGGGGGTTGCTTTGGTTGCAGGTACCAGTCGAACACGCGAACCAAAATCACGGCGAAAAACTGAACCAAAATCGAAAGTCGAACCCGACTCAGACGATGAATTAACAACCGAACTAGTAAATCTTGTAAAGAAACTCTACAAGAAGAAGAAGGGCTTCAACAAGAGAGACCTAAAGAAAGCAGTACAATCCAAGGAGGGTCAACCAAGCTCAAGAGTCAAGTTCGAGGTGATCTGCTATGGGTGCAACCAGAAAGGGCATATCAAGGCCAACTGCCCAAACTAAAAGGAAGCAAAGAAGCAAAAGAAAAGGAAGGTGCTGAAGGCAACAGGGGAAGAATCCTCAGAAGAAGACACCGACGATGAACTCGATCAGACGAGTTTACTTGCGCTTATGGCCCGGGACCAGATTGAACTGTCCGAGAGCGAGAGCGAGTCAAAAGCTGAGTCAGAGCGAAGCCACATATCCGTATCCGTTTCCGAAGGGCCAGACCTCGCTGTAAGTGTTCCTCGACTTAATAATTTAGTTAATTACTTACTACGCAAATTAGCTAAATCAAACCTAAAGGTCAAGTCACTTCTAAAGGAAGTAGCAGTCCTTAAAGAAGTGATTAACCCCAAAACCTTGCCTGACCCAAGTCAGACTGGAAATTCAACTCAAGTTCAAAAATTTGAGGAAGAAAACTCCAGTCTGAAAACTCAGGTTTGTTGATACAGTCTGACATGGATGTTGTTTTGATGTTGACACTGATTTAAGTTTCAATCAGATATTGAATTAACTCAGACAAATCAGGGTTGACTTGGTTGACCTGATTAATCTGATTGGGAAAAGTCCGAGCAAGGAGCTTGGCACGGGAGAAGTCCTGGTGAGTGAAGCCAGGCAATTGGAGAAGTCCTGGTGAGTGAAGCCAGGCAATTGGAAAAGTCCTGGTGAGTGAAGCCAGGCAATTGGAAAGTCCTGGTGAGTGAAGCCAGGCAATTGGAAAGTCCTGGGGAGTGAAGGCAGGCAAAGGGAAAGTCGTGAGTGAAGCCAGGTGGAAAGTCCCGGTGAGTGAAGCTGGGCAAGGGAAAATCCAGATGGATCAAGGGTGATCGGACATCTGGTGTTGGGAAGTCCAAGTATGGAAACTTGGCATGTATAGTCGGAGAAGAGCTCGGTAGCTCGGTCTCTGGACTGTCAGGATTAAGGGTAGCAAGCTTGGAAGCTTGCCTCTTAAATCACAACCTTGGATCGGTCTGATGACCGATCCAGTGGCACAAGTGGCACGGGTGATCGGTCGGCAGACCGATCCAGTGACACTAAGTGTGCCCTGATCGGTCTACGGACCGATCAGTAAACACCCAGTAGCATACTGTGTTGTTACTGATCGGTCCGCCGACCGCTCCGTGAGAACTCAGTAGCATGCTGCGAACCGGTCAGATTGATTCCTGATCGGTCCGGAGACCGATCAGGCTTGTGCGCGCGACACCTGATCGGTCTGAGGACCGATCAGGTTAGTTCCTGATCGGTCCGCAGACCGATCAGTAACGATCGAAAAAGAGATTTGAACGTATGGATCGGTCTGCAGACCGATCCATACTATAGTCTGTTTTGCATGCACTTTCTCTGATTCTTTCTGATTCAAAGTTGCTTTTGCCTAAATATTTCTAACCATCTGCTGCAAGATTTTGAGGTGCAGGTTACTGGTAATTTGCAATTGGTTGATTTCAAATTGAGCTTCATTAGTAGAGGATACCAGAGAGACTTTTGCTATGTTCCACTGTAAACCTGTTAAAGCAGCAAAGTCGTGGCTGCGATCTGGCGGTGATCTGGCATCGATCAGCTCAACTCATGGTGATTGGGTGGAGCTCAGAGACACCAGTGAAGACCAGAATTCCATTGGTGTGAGCTCAGATGATCAGATGAGAAAGAAGCGTGATTGGCGATGCTATGGCTGGATGCAGAGATTTGCTGCAGTTTGGCAGGGATCCGTTGCGGGCAAAAGGCAGAGATGGCAGAGACATAAAAGGCTGGTTGAAGAGAGGGTTAAGTAGAAGTTTTTTTTGGAAGAAAAAAAAACCTCTGTCGATCGGTGCAAAAGCTTTGACGCTCGGGGCTGAGAAGCGGCTGTCTCGACTTGCTCTCTGTTTCACTGACCTTCGCGTGACTGTAAGCTTAATTTTCATTCTCCTAAGTCACCAAGCTCAGTAAGTCTTGTGCTATATTCTACATACCCGTTGAGATTTTGTTGAGAGGTCACTCCACCGAGAAGGAGAAAGTTCATAGCCGGGTGTTCACCGGGGTTGATCTACCGAAGATCGGCTTGTCCACCTTACGGACACCGAGGAGTAGGGGCAAGTTATCCCCGAACCTCGTAAACACTTGAGTCACTGTGGTTTGCCTTGTTTCTTCTCTTATTCTTATTCTGTTCTTAACTTGTTTTCCGCTGCGCTAACCACTCGTGTGAGTTTTATCTTTAAGTTTTAGCTTTTGAAGAGGCTATTCACCCCCCTCTAGCCATCCAAGATCCTAACAAGTGGTATCAGAGCTTGGAGCTCTTCATCCGGCTTAACAACCTAAGAGCAAAGAGATGGCCATGAGGGAAGGTTTTAGCACAAATCGACCACCTTACTTTGAAGGGGCAGATTTCCAGTACTGGAAGGGACGCATGGAGTATTACCTAAAGACGGACATTGCCATGTGGTTCTCAGTCAAGGAAGGCTACACACCACCAAGAGATGAGGAAGGTAAGGAGCTCGAATCGTCAAGGTGGTCTACCGAACAACTCCGCAAAGCACAAGCCGATGCCAAGGCCATGGTCACCTTGCAATGTGGAATCGCCAAGGACCAACTAGTCAAGGTAGGTCCTTTTACTAGTGCAAGAGATCTATGGAACAAGCTCATTGAGCTTCAAGAAGGGACTCGGGACTCTCGAATTGCCAAGAGAGACTTGTTCCTCAACCAACTCCAGAACCTCACCATGAAGGAAAATGAGAATGTAAGTGAACTTCATGGTAGGTTTAAAGAGATCATTAACGGTCTCCATTCCATAGATGAACATGTAGAAAACCGCGATCTTGTAAGGTATGCACTTAAAGCTTTTCCTAGGAATGCCTTGTGGTCATCTATGGTAGATGCCTACAAGGTATCCAAGGATCTTTCAATTGTCAAGTTAGATGAATTTTTCTGTGAAATGGAATTACATGAACTTGCTAACAAAGGCCAAAAGGAGAAAGGTATTGCTCTTGTTGCAGGAGAAAGGAGCAAGGATGGGAGAAGGAAGAAGGAAAAGAAGAAAGAAAAGGAGATCTCCTCATCCACCTCTTCCTCCGAGTCCGATGACGAAGGCGAATCATCGTCATCAAGCGAAATGGCGAATTTCGTGAGGAGGATCATGAGAAGAAGCCGAAGATACAAAGGTAAACCTAATGATCCGAACATTGATAAATCTAACGTTACGTGCTATGAATGTAGTAAGAAAGGGCACTACCGAAGTGAGTGTCCTAAGCTCAAGAAGGAAGAACGAGCCAAGAAGAAGGAAGAACGAGCCAAGAAGAAAGAAGAAAGAAGCAAAAAGAAGAAGGCCCTTAAGGCCACTTGGGATGAGTCATCTTCAAGCTCATCCGAGGAAGAAGAGAAGAAGGAGAAGAGCACTCGCCATTTAGCACTCATGGCAAGGGAGGACTCCGGAAGCGATGGCAACTCAAGTGATGCTTCAAACGCGGCCTCATCATCCTCGGATGATGAAGAGGTAACCTCTTCTCATGTAGAAAAATGTTATAAGACTATTACTCATTTATCTACATTGCTTAAAAAATCGAAAACAGAAAATAAATTGTTAAAAGAAGAAGTAGAAATGCTAAAGGCTCTTAGGGAAGATGAGGTTGATGACCTCCATCTAGAGCTTCTTGAAGATGAGAACAAGGCTTTGAAGAGTGAGGTTGAGAAGCTCAAGAAAATGCTTGAGAAATTCTCAACTAGCTCTAAGACATTAGACATGATCTTAAATGCCCAAAGGGCAGTCTACAACAAAGCCGGGATAGGTTATCAACCCAAAGAATCGAGTTTTATCTCATTAGTGTCTAGGACCCAATACCATAGATCAAATGATTCTAGGGTTCATGGAACTAGGAAGGGTATGACCAAAGCATGGGTTCCTAGGTCACTTCTTGTAGATGCATTAGGTCCCAAGATTTGGGTACCTAAAACATCTATCTTTCGTATCTTGTAGGCATTGATCGAGGGGGAGCACCTATCAACTTGGTTTGTTGATAGTGGATGCTCCAAGCACATGACCGGGGACAAATCTCTATTTGCTTCTCTTCAAAACAAAAGTAGAGGTAATGTGTCCTTTGGTAACAATGGTAGTCTTAAGGTAATAGGAGTTGGAGACATTCATATATCCGAATGTCTTCATATCAAGAATGTCCTTCTAGTCAAGGGAATGACTTTTAATCTCCTAAGTGTCAGTCAATTGTGTGATACGGGTTACACAATTGAATTTCATTCAAGTCAATGTTTGGTTAAAAACATTGACACACTTGACACAGTACTAGTAGGCACAAGGGTAGACAATATTTATCAAGTATCATTTAAAAGTGCTACTAATGCTTTGATTAAGTGTTTCATGTCGAAAGAAGAAGAGTCTTGGCTATGGCATAGAAGGTTGGCACATGTAAACATGAAGAACATCCGGAAGCTAGCAAACAAAGGATTAGTGCGAGGCTTACCAAGCATCAAATATCAAAAGAACAAACTATGTGATGCATGTCAAAAGGGTAAGCAAACAAAAGCGGTTCATAAAGGTAAAAGCATTGTAAGTACTTCTACTCCGTTAGACTTATTGCACATGGACCTATTTGATTGCAGTAGTGTAATATCTTTGAATGGAAGTAGATATTGTCTTGTGATTATTGATGATTTCACTAGATATACTTGGACCTTCTTTTTGAAACATAAGGACCAAACCATAGATATTTTCATTTCTTTTTGTAGAAGAACGGAAAATGAAAAATCAACCACAATTAAAACCATTAGGAGTGATCATGGTGGTGAATTCCAAAACCATAGGTTTTTAGAGTTTTGTCAAGAGAAGGGTTATAGACATGAGTTCTCTACTCCAAGGACCCCACAGCAAAATGGGGTTGTGGAGAGAAAGAACCGAGTCCTACAGGAAGCTGCACGAAGCATGCTCAATGAGTACTCTTTGCCGAGCTACTTATGGGCCGAAGCTGTGAGTACAGCTTGCTATGTGCAAAATCGAGTCCTAATACACAGATTTTTAGGAAAGACCCCTCATGAACTTTGGTTTGGGAAACCACCTACAATTAAACATCTTAGGGTGTTTGGTTGTAAGGTGTTTATCTTAAACACAAAGGATCATCTTGGGAAGTTCACGGCTAAGGCTGATGAAGGGATACTGGTCGGGTATTCACTCATCAGCAAAGCCTATCGAGTCTACAATAGTAGGACTAAATTGATTGAAGAGTCCTCTGATGTAGCTTTTGAAGAAATCCCTAATTTAAATGATCAATCAAGGGATGTAGAACAAATTCAATTCGAACTTAGAAGGCTAAGTTTGAATGACCAAAACATCGAAAGAGTCGAAATTGACTCTGATAATGATGAGCAAGGACAACAAAGAACTCAGGTGGATCCATTGCCTGATATTGAGTCCTTGTCTGTGCCAAGTGAGACCACTCATGAGGCACCATCAGCACCAAGGCAGTCTAGGCTAGACACTAGTCACCCCCAAGACCAGATTGTGGGAGACATCCATCAAGGGGTTAGGACTAGGTCATTCTTTAGAAATGAGTCCAATGAGGTCGCTTTGATCTCAGAAATTGAACCTAGATTAATTGATGAGGCATTGCATGATCCTGAGTGGATCATAGCTATGCAAGACGAATTAGGTCAATTTGAAAGGAGCCAAGTATGGGACTTGGTTCCCAGACCTAAGAAGACCACCATTATTGGAACCAAATGGGTCTTCAAGAACAAATTGAACCAAAAGGGAGATGTAGTTAGAAACAAGGCAAGACTTGTAGCCAAGGGCTATAGTCAAGTTGAAGGCCTTGATTATGATGAGACATATGCTCCAGTGGCCCGATTAGAGTCCATTCGCTTAATGCTAGCTTTTGCTGCACATAGAGGTTTCAAGCTCTATCAAATGGATGTAAAATCGGCCTTCTTAAATGGTCTCATTAAGGAAGAAGTTTATGTTGAACAACCACCGGGATTTGTGAATACCGAATCTCCAAATCACGTGTACAAGCTCAAGAAAGCACTTTATGGGCTTAAACAAGCACCACGAGCTTGGTACGAAAGGTTGTCAACATATCTACTAGAGAAGGGCTTTGTTAGAGGACAAATAGACCCAACACTATTTCTACGTAGAGATGGTGAAAATATTTTTGTAGCCCAAGTATATGTCGATGACATAATTTGTGGCTCAAACAACAAGGGCTATTTAAATGAGTTCATCACTCACATGGAGAGTGAGTTTGAGATGAGTCTAGTGGGAGAATTGACTTTCTTCCTTGGACTCGAAATCAAACAAACTAGAGATGGTATTTATGTCCATCAAGCAAAATACACTCAAGAGATGCTCAGAAAATTCAATATGAGTGACTCTAAGGAAGTGTCCACTCCAATGGCGACAAACACTCGCCTTGACAATGATGAGAGTGGAAACCAAATTGATCTAACGCAATATAGAAGCATGATCGGTAGTCTTCTATATCTCACAGCAAGTAGACCCGATATACTTTTTCTGTGGGCATGTGCGCTAGGTATCAAGTCTGTAAAGGAATCTCATTTAATTGCAGTTAAAAGAATTTTGAGATATCTTAAGGGCACAATAAGAGTAGGTCTTTGGTATCCTCGCACTGAGTCTTTTGACTTGATAGGTTATACCGATTCCGATTATGCTGGGTGCAAATTGGATCGGAAAAGTACGAGTGGGGGTTGCCAATTTTTAGGGTCATCTTTAGTTAGTTGGTCAAGTCGGAAGCAACATTGTGTTGCTCTCTCCACGACCGAGGCTGAATATATTGCCATGGGAGAGAGTGTATCACAATTGTTGTGGATGATACACACCCTAGAGGATTATGGACTTTCTTATAAGGGTGTACAAGTGCTATGTGACAACATTAGCACGATCAACCTAACTAAAAATCCAGTCCATCATTCGAGGACTAAACACATTGAAGTGCGTCATCACTTCATAAGAGATCATGTAGCTAGGGGAGACATTGCACTCACATATGTTGAGTCAAAGTCAAACCTAGCTGATATTTTCACCAAACCCCTTCCGGAAAATGAATTTAGTCATTTAAGGAGGGAGTTGGGAATGTGTTTGGCTCCTTAGGTCATTAGAGTTTCACCATGATCAATAAGGACTATTAAAATGACAAGAGTAATTGGGACAAAAATTTGGGCAACTTGGGAACATCTCACATACACTATAAGGTTTAACAAAATGTTTTTGTTTGCTAGAAATGGGGTGAGATGCTAGGATCAACCAAATTATTCAAAATGTATCATGCATCCCTTGAATATTTAGGTTGACGAGACATTAATTGAGTTTGGGGAACACCATTACACAATTCATGTGTATTTGGTTCCTAGATCTTACTCATACATTCCAACCAAGGAATCTTGGTTGGACTTTTGTCTAGAAATTGTCTAACATAGTTAATGTGTTTGGTTGATACTTTTTGCTTGATACATTTCATGACTTTGATTGATGTTAGGACAAGTTGATAAAGAAGTATTAGGAACTAAGACTTATTTTGACAAACTTGAAACTAATCATAGAGAGGACGAATTTTGGAATAGGTTATAGGTAGCCTATGTCAGTTTTGGGACTTTGCTTCACTACAGATTGTAGTTTCAGCAATTTCCTAAGTTTGTGGAGATTCACTGATTTTGAAGCTAAGAATCGAGAAGGTTTAAATTTTGAATTTCTAAGCCTTGAATGAGTTCAATTCTTGAGAGCAAATCATTAGGAATTATCCATCTGATATCACTAACTATAATCTATGGGCTTCTAGGATCCTAGGAAGTTGTTGGAACAAAATTTAGGACTTTTGATACGAGTTTCAGATATCAGAAGTCTGAAGTATCAGACACTGATCGGTCGCTGGACCGGTCAGGAGACTCCCTGATCGGTCCACAGTCCGGTCAGGGGCTCTCTTGCGACAATCATATCTGAACGGTCTGCAGACCGTTCAGATATCGAACAGAGAGGTTGCGGATCGATCAGGAAATTTCGATAGGTTCTGTTCGCGTTTTGAACGGTCCCGGGACCGATCTGAAGGATGCCTGATCGGTCCAGGGACCGATCCGCTATCTCCGATCCAAGGATCTGATCGTTCAATCCTTCTCCTGATCGGACGGCCGTCCGATCGGGTTGGTCACCTACCCTCTTAAAACCTCCCATTCTTTGGCGTCTCACGCGAACCCTATCTCTCCGCTTCTCTCGTTTCTTCTTCCCAGCGCCGGCCGACCCTCGTTTCTTTCTCCGACGAACGAAGTAATGCCTCCAAGGTAACTTCCTCTTCCCATTCTATTCATCCTTAGCATTTTTTTTAATTTAGTTCTCACTGCATTTGCGTTTTTGGGTCGGTACTCATCTGTTGTGGTCTTGTGCTCCCATGTGTACCCCGGTCATGTCCCATTTCTCATCCTTAGGAAGAAATCTGCAGGGGAGGGTACCTCTAAGTCGGATAAGTCCAAATCTAAGGTTCCTACCTCTTCCCGACCTCAACCATCCAGTTCGGGGAGATTCCCGAACCAACAGTTTGAGAAACACTTTAAGGACAGGATTTTCAAGTTGCTCCCGTGTAGGTCGGTTGATAAGAAGTACATGAACGAATTTTGTCCGTCCATAACCGAAACTATCGCCTACTACAAACTTGACGCCTTGGTATATTTGGAGAGAGACATCAACCTTGACTTAGTCTCGGAATTCTATAATAATCTTCATCAGACTTTGGATGGTAATTATAGAACCCGAGTGGCTAAGCAAAACGTTGATTTCAATATGATTGACTTCTTGGGTTATTTGGCTTGTCGTGTAAGTACGGGGTTGCTCTCTTTCTACCCTGATTTGCCAGACCCCGTGCCTCCTCCTCTCGATGCCTCACCTGACTCAATCTATGAGTATTTCTTTGGACACCCCAGACAGGATGGATTAAATGAGTTGGATGACGACTTTCCCACATTTCCAGCCCTTAGCCTTTCTCCTCCTGACTATATCCTTTTTAAAGTGGTCACACAATGTCTTCTACCGATCACCACTAAATCGTTGGCAGAGATTCGCCCGTATCACTGTCTGATGCTTTACGGGTTACGTCGGCGTCTAGATTTTGATATCATGTCCAATATCTATGCATCCATCGTATTCCATAGCACGCCAAGCGGCGACAATGTCTATATGCCTTATGGGCATGTCATTACTGGTTGGCTCGAGACTTTGGGTATAGATGTCTCTAAGGGGAGGTTGGTGAAGATGGTTCGCCAGGATTGTCGACTTGGGAAGCGTGCGTTTTCCAAATCTGGCATCCTCAGTCAGGATGGGACCATTAGGTGGATGGATGGGAGGGCACTGGGTGAGTTACCACTCCCACGACAGGGTGCTCGTGCTCCTGCTCCAGCTGCACGTGTCGAGGCGGATCCAGATCTGCGCTGGCAGATCGCGGAGTTGGAGGACCGATTTGATCGCCACGAGGAGATGGTGGCTGCTGAGTTCGTTGGTCTACGTCTCCACATTGACCGACGCTTTGAGACCCTACAGAGACATCAGCTGGCTACTCATCAGGCGTTTATGGGATGGATGGCCAGCCACCCACCACCTCAGCCTTCTACAGACGATCCATCTTCAGGCAGCGGCGTGCCCCCTCAGGGATTCTCTTATCCTGTTGCTGATGACACTGCTCCTCATGATGAGGATGCGAGTTGATTTTGATTATGTGATTGATTGTTGATTGTGCTACTTTGTTCTAGATACGATGTTGATTGCCTGTCCTGGATGGTTGCTATTTTAGACATTATGTTTATTTTCATGCGTTTTGTACTCCTATGATATCTTTTTCATGCTATGTATATGACATTGCTTGAGTTCTATCATATCTTACTTCTTTTTGTGGATTATGATATGGGTTTAAGGGGGAGGTGTTTGTCAGTCCTCATATTTTTTTATATATATACCTTTTCGGTGTTTGACAAAGGGGGAGAGAGTATTTGAAGTTTAGAGACGAATTGTAAACTCAATATGAAAAGGGGAGAAGATATTTGAGATATATCCGTCTTAGGGGGAGGTCCCGATTTCCCTAAAATTATGGATATGAAAGCACTTGATCTAAACTTAAATCGTGTTGTCAAACAACAAAAGGGAGATTGTTGATACATCGACCTGGATGTTGTTTTGATGTTGACACGATTTAAGTTTCAATCGGATATTGAATTAACTTCGAAAATCGGGGTTGACTTGGTTGACTGATTAATCGATTGGGAAAAGTCCGAGCGGAGCTTGCACGGGAGAAGTCCCAGTGAGTGAAGCCGAGCAATGGAGAAGTCACGGTGGTGAAGCCGGCAATTGGAAAAGTCACGGTGAGTGAAGCCGAGGCAATTGGAAAGTCTGGTGAGTGAAGCGAGGCAATGGAAAAGTCTGGTGAGTGAAGCCAGGTTTGGAAAGTCTGGTGAGTGAAGCCAGGCATTGGAAAGTCTCGTGAGTGAAGCGAGGCAGGAAAATCGGATGGATCGAGGTGATCGGACATCCGGTATTGGGAGATCAGTATGGAAACTTGGCATGTATAGTCGGAGAAGAGCTCGGTAGCTCGGTCTCTGGACTGTCAGGATTAAGGGTAGCAAGCTTGGAAGCTTGCCTCTTAAATCACAACCTTGGATCGGTCGATGGCCGATCCGATTAACCTGTACGGGTGATCGGTCGGCGAGACCGATCGATGTTTCTAAGTGTGCTGATCGGTCTACGGACCGATCGGTAAACACTTCGATGGCATCTTGTGTTGTTCGATCGGTCCGCCACCGTCGGTGAAACTCGATATCTTCTTGTCGTCTTGGGGTCTGGGACCGGTCGATTGATCTGATCGGTCCGGAGACCGATCGGGCTTATCTTGTGACATCGATCGGTCGAGGACCGATCGGGTTGAATCTGATCGGTCATGCGGCCGATCGATGTGATCGAAAAGAGATTTGAGCGTATGGATCGATGCGGACCGATCCATACTATAATCTGTTTGCATGCACTTTCTCGATTCTTTCGATTCAAAGTTGCTTTTGCCTAAATATTTCTAACCATCTGCTGCAAGATTTTGAGGTGCAGGTTACTGGTAATTTGCAATTGGTTGATTTCAAATTGAGCTTCATTAGTAGAGGATACCAGAGAGACTTTTGCTATGTTCCACTGTAAACCTGTTAAAGCAGCAAAGTCGTGGCTGCGATCTGGCGGTGATCTGGCATCGATCAGCTCAACTCATGGTGATTGGGTGGAGCTCAGAGACACCAGTGAAGACCAGAATTCCATTGGTGTGAGCTCAGATGATCAGATGAGAAAGAAGCGTGATTGGCGATGCTATGGCTGGATGCAGAGATTTGCTGCAGTTTGGCAGGGATCCGTTGCGGGCAAAAGGCAGAGATGGCAGAGACATAAAAGGCTGGTTGAAGAGAGGGTTAAGTAGAAGTTTTTTTTTGGAAGAAAAAAAAAAAACCTCTGTCGATCGGTGCAAAAGCTTTGACGCTCGGGGCTGAGAAGCGGCTGTCTCGACTTGCTCTCTGTTTCACTGACCTTCGCGTGACTGTAAGCTTAATTTTCATTCTCCTAAGTCACCAAGCTCAGTAAGTCTTGTGCTATATTCTACATACCCGTTGAGATTTTGTTGAGAGGTCACTCCACCGAGAAGGAGAAAGTTCATAGCCGGGTGTTCACCGGGGTTGATCTACCGAAGATCGGCTTGTCCACCTTACGGACACCGAGGAGTAGGGGCAAGTTATCCCCGAACCTCGTAAACACTTGAGTCACTGTGGTTTGCTTTGTTTCTTCTCTTATTCTTATTCTGTTCTTAACTTGTTTTCCGCTGCGCTAACCACTCGTGTGAGTTTTATCTTTAAGTTTTAGCTTTTGAAGAGGCTATTCACCCCCCTCTAGCCATCCAAGATCCTAACAAGTGGTATCAGAGCTTGGAGCTCTTCATCCGGCTTAACAACCTAAGAGCAAAGAGATGGCCATGAGGGAAGGTCATTTACAACAAAACTGGGCTAGGTTATAAAATTAAAAGAAAATATAAGTCTTACCTGTCCTTAGTAAATAGACAAAATAGTAAATCAGTCCAAGCATGGGTACCCAAGTTTAACCTGGTTAATCAAGTTGGACTTTGTCAATATTGGATCCCTAAGGATCAAATACATTACCTCGATAGACTATATCGAGGCTATGATCCAGGGGGAGCTAAAAGAAAAGCAATAAAGATAAAACTAAATTAAATCTAATTAAATTAAAATCAAAAAATCAAATTAAATTAAAATATAAATTAAATCAAATTTAAATTCGAATTAAATTCAAATTAAGATCAAACAAAATCTTGAAAATCCAAGGAATGCTCCAGAATAGCTCACTTCCGAATTTAATCCACCCGACAAGGGTAACCAAGAGTAGACTACCCGGCAGGGTAATTAAGGTTAGATTAAACTGGGCTCGGTTTAACTTGACTCACGGTACTGGTGAAGTATTGGATGATAGTACGTTGAGGAAGCTTAGTCATCGCATGTCTAGGAAGATATGGCTTCGACCTGGTGCATTTGGCTAAGTGGAACTGACCGAAGCTACCCTCTATGGATCCTAACCAGTTAGACCAAGATTTAGTATTAAGTTCAATGGGTAGGACTATTTGGAAAACCTCGAATGCATGATTACTTTAATGATGTCCTTGTGACTCACCATAGCCCAGAAGTTTATCCAAAGAATGCCTATTTGTTGAACCCAAAACTCAACCTGAATCTAACACAAGGTTAAAACCAAACCTTATAATTAAACCATAAATCATTTCACAGAAATTATAGGATTCCCTGATTGAAAATTTAGATTGGGTGAGATGACTAAGGAATCAAAATTAAAAGAAAATTAAATTTGAAATTCAAAAATAAATCAAAACTTGAAATTCAAATTCAAAATTCATAATTAAAATTAAATTAATTCAAATTAAAATTCAAAATTCGTAATTAAATTAAAATTTTAATTAACTTAATTTTTTTTAATTAATTAACGTAAACATTTTCAAAAATTTAATTAACTTAAAATTATTTTTCAAAAATTAATCAACTTAAAATTATTTTTCAAAAATTAATTAACTTAAAATTATTTTTTAAAAATTAATTAACTTAAAATTATTTTTTAAAATTAATTATCTTAATTCATTTTTCAAAAATTAATCAACTTAAAATATTTTTTGAAAATTAATTAACTTAAAATTATTTTTCAAAATTAATTAACTTAAAATTATTTTTTTAAATTAATTAACTTAAAATTATTTTCTAAAATTAAATTAACTTAAATATTTTTCAAAATTAAATTAACTTAAATATTTTTTAAAATTAAAATTAAAACTCAATCATCTCACAATCACTCATAGACATAACTGATTGTTAATATAGAATGAGTAAGATGGAGAATTAGAGATCTTATTTCAATCAAACTATCTGTTGATCCATTGAAATGAATCCAATTCAAATACTTTATGTGTAGGAATTGGATCAATGGATGTTGGATAGTGGATGCTCCAGACATATGACTGGAGATAGATTGAAGTTCACTAAGCTCAAATACAAGAACCTAGGATCAGTTGCATTGGGAAACGACGATAAACTTAAGGTAATCGGAAAAGGTAATATCGAACTTAATTCCGATTTCATTATTCGAAATGTTTTGTTAATTGAAAATTTTAACTTTAATTTACTAAGTATAAGTCAATTGTGTGATAGTGACTACCTAGTTATTTTAAATAAATCTAGGTGTTTAATTAAAAATATTGATAACCACGAAGTCATACTTAAGGGATTTAGGAAAAATAACATCTACATAATTGATCTACCCAAATCATCAATAAAGTGCCTCTTGACACAACAAGTGTAAAATACCTAAAAAAATGGCGAACAACGATAGAGGAATTTTCCGGAATTTTTAGGAATTTTCTAGGAATTTTTCGGAGCACGTACGCCGGGTTTTGAGGGGACGAATTTATGGGTACGAATAAAGCCTGTTTAGGATACCCGTTTAAGTGAGGAAATGTTTTATTTATAAATACATTTTCTTTGCTTTTTCTTATTTCCCCTAAACGTCGTTTCCTTTCCCTAAACCCGCGCCCCCTTTTCCTCACCGATCCGTGCCCTACGGCGCCGCCGCCGCCCAACCGACGCCGCCAACGCTTGCGACGGTTCCTCTCCTCCCCTCCGGTACAAAAAGGAGTGGCCAAAGGAAGCCCTAGCGATTTCCCCCACTGCCACTTCCCCTCTTCCTCTCTTCTACCGACGCCGACTTCACAATCGGCACCAGCTCCGATCGCCTCCTCTCTCTCTCTTTGCGGACACCAAGAGCCCGCCCGATTTTGGTATGCCACTGTAAGGATTTTCAATTTGCGAGTTTTGGGAATTTGTTGTTCAATTGGCAGTGAACAGGAACGTGAAGTAATTCACGTTGGGTTTCTGACCGAGAAGAACGTTGCTGATTGGAGAGTTGCTGATTGGAATGTGAAGCCAACTCAAGAAGCTGATTCAACATTTATGATCATGTTGTTGACCAAGCATCAATACATTGGAGAACAGTTGTTGGTCCTCCAAGTTGAATGTTATTGATTGGGTGGTTCTTCTAAGCAACCAAGCTGTGGTTCTGTTCTGACCAAAAGAGGGATGTGCTGCTCCTACTTCTTCGGTTGTGGATCAACAGTAGTGTTTTGGTGTTGAGGTAAGAAGTGGAGGAAATTTATCATTTTTGTAGCATACACCGGATTTGAATAAGGGAAGGCTTAAAGTTAATAGAGCTAATCCTAATTAATTTGTGAGTTATATTTAAATAGGGATTAGAGATATATTCATTAGTTGACTTCTCTAGTTGGACAAATTCAAAGATATCAACTATGAAGAAAGGATAAGATAATTAAAGGGAGTTAAAAACATAGCTTCCTAATCGGATTAAGATTTAGTTTAGCTATTTTTGTTTATAATGGAAATTAGCTAAATTGTACGATTTATTACAGGACATTGATTCGGGACAAGCACTTCGACATTTCAATTTATTAGCTCGATCTACATTGGAGGCGGGTACCTCTTGACTTATCTTTTATGATATTGTCAATTGGATATGCATAGTATTTTATAGCTACAAGCAATGATCATGTTTGCCTTTGGTATGTCACAGTTTGATACCCATAGCATGTTCTGTTTTGTCGCTTGTTATGTATCCATGTTTATACCTCGTGATTATTGCCATGAGTACCTTAGTTCCTAGAGTAAGTGACATACCATGCTTTACTGAGTTTAGGACTAGACTCTGGATTTTTATTATCTGACATGTGTATATATATTTTTATATCATACCTGATCCGTGTACCTAGACCTTTTGTTTTGATCCATGTACATTGATGGTACATATTTTATGGAGGTGGATATGTTTAGGACCTAAGTTGTCATACCATAGAGGACCTGTATACTATTATTTGATTATATGTATTTACATTATACATTTATATATATATATATATATATATATATATATATATATATATATATATATATATATATATATATATATATTTGGCTCATTATATAGGTATGTTTAGTGAAATGCACCATTCGCATGATTGCGTCGCGTGATAAACGTTCCATTATTGTAGAGCATATGGTTTCATCCATCAGATTGCTCGGTTGTTCCTTCGTAGGTAGCGTATCGTCGTAATGTCGAGTTTTGCTCTGTTCGGTGCTCCGTTGAATTTCGTGGGTAGTGTGTGGCGTGGTATACGTCGAGGATCCCTCTCCGTCGTGGTGTGGGAGATGAGAGCGTTGTGCTCCCCACTTATGATTTGGGGTAGGAGTATGTGTGTACTACGGCGATCCCGTCCACTCGATCGCTCGTGGAGGCGGTGGCGTCGAGTCTGGTTGTCACACCCTACCCTCGGTCTCACCATTGTGTGTGAGATGGTCGTACGTCGGGGTGACCATGTCATTGGCACCATATGCATTTATTGCATTTATTTGCTTGTGTTTGCTGCACTTATATGCTGCATTTTGGTGGATGCATTTGTTTGACATGCATACAGGAGGCATATTGTGTATCTGGTTTGACGACCCTTTTATTCTAGATAGGAGTTCCTGGTGAGTACAGCTTCCTCAGTTACCTTTCAGTTTTGCATATTTTCTATATATGACTAGGAAGTTGTATTTCATGTTTATTGCTGTTAGATATATCTTACTAGGTATGTCTATTGGTATTCGCTGAGTTGTTGAACTCACCCCCATGGACACTATTTTTTTTTAGGTACCAAGTTGTTTATGGAGTCTTTTGGAGTATCCTGACTGCCGGTCCCCACGTCACATTAGAAGACCAGTCTTCGCATTGTATTTATGTTTATCGTGGTATATGGTATGTGTGTATTTGGCCTGGTGTTCCAGTTTTGTTTCCGGAGCATTGTGTTGTTGTGTGGTGTAAGCCTAGCCGACTAGTAGTCTTGTATATTTGATTTTCTATCCTTTTTCGCTGTATTTTAGTTATTTGGTATCAGTCGAGTAGGCTGTATATATAACTACGTGGTTGAGTGTATATTCCAGCCGCCTGTGACTGAGGTATATTGTGGATGTAGAAAGTTTCAAATTGTCCACCGTACATGGGAGGTGCTGCCGAAATTTCTTCGGACAGGGACTCCTCCGGGACGTGACAATTTAAGTGGTATCAGAGCAGGTTTACGATACTTGCTATGTGTTCTGGATTTTCGAGATTTATCTGATACCAATTTATTTGGTATCAAAGATCGGCTTACAAGTCTTATTTTCCTGTGTTTTGGATTTCGTGTTTTGGTCTTCTCGATGTGACTTTTCGAGTTTTGGGACATGGCAGCAGGACATCTCCAAGCTATAGGAGGTATGTTGGTATACTGTTATCCTACATTTTTGTTAGTATATGTACCGTTGAGTATTACAGTTTATGACATGTAATAGTACTTTGTATCTGGTATCTGTCTGATGTTGTAGCCTTATTACATGTGATGGGTTAGCCACTGATGATGATCGACCTTAATAAAGGTTAAGAGTTATAATCTCTGGTGATTTTCCATATCATATTACCAGTAGTTTACCTTCCATTACTACTAGTTGGTTAGGAGATTGAGGCACATACCAGCCTCTGTTATTATTAGTTGGGTAGTGGATAATATCTACATATTCATGTTAACTTAGCCAGTAGAATACCATGTTATCTTAGTTAATTTCATCAGTAAATATTGGTTTACTCTTGTTAGATTGATCAATAGGAGTCTGATTTATACTTGTTGATTTGGGTAGTTGTATATTGATATACCTTAGTTGCTTGTGGAGGATTAAGGTATTCTTGATTAGTTAGTAGATGACTGATTTAGTTTTGTTAGTTTGATCAGTAGAGGACAGTCATACTCTATTTTTGGAGGTTCGAATCTTTTGATTATTTGTGCTTAGTTAGGTATCTAGAGTACATTTGAGTACATGACTCGTACTGACATGGAAAAGATTGAATTAGCCGTATACCATTGTCGGCTTGGTCAGTCTATTGAGGATCGATGTATCCTATTCCATGTGGACTTTAATTTTAGACTGTATGTACCTAGTTGGATTGTCTATGATTATGTTTTCCTGTATGATCTTTATGTTAGATTTTATTTAGTTATACCCCTAAACCATGAGAGTAGATAGCATAGGGTTTGTGTGGTAGATTGGATTAAATATGCTAATTATACATACCTGTGTAGTTTATACACTTGATTATTATGTGTTGTAGGAGTTCTATGATAGACGGTCAAAATTGCATGTAGTGAGTGTATATTTGTCCAGATGATGATTATTGTGGGTTTCTAGTAGATTATACCGAGTGGTCTGATTGATGTATTGGAGGTATTTTGTCGATTAAATCTATGTTGTGAAATGTACAGATGTGTTCGGTGTAATATTTGAGGTATCTTGTTTATTATATGATTGTTCTGAGTGTATACTCGTGTCGATTATGATTGGTTGGAAGTATTACGTTGATTATACTCTTGGCATAGGTGTATATATGTCATATGAGTGTTGTTTGAGGTGTATTGTTGATTATATCTATGTTGGTATATGCACACGAGTTCGGTATGCATTGTTGGAGGTATCACGATGATTTATACCTATGTTGTGAGTATGTGTGGTGTGTACAAATTGGAGGATTAGGTCGATCATACATATGTTGTGTGAGCACATGTGCCAGGTGTATTGTTGGTAGCAGCATGATGATTCCACTTAGGTTGAATACAGGATGTGGAGTGTCTGTATTATGTCATTTGTTGGATTATCCTATCAACCCATTTTCTTATCAGTGGGTGACTACTCACTATGATGTTGATAGATTTGACGATGAGTTTGATTTGATTGCTGGATTGTTATACCTTTGGCTGCCCACAGTGATATGTGGTTGAGTGATCTCGTGCAGCCTCTAGTTGGATAGTTAGGTGCCTTGGACACTTATGGATCGTTTGTGGTGGAGCGGAGCTCCCACATATTATTGTTGATTTGTGGTAGAGCGTTGCTCTTACATATTTTGGATTACTGTGGTGGAGCGTTGCTCCCACATATTACAGATTGTTTGTGATGGAGCGTTGCTCCCACATATTTCGAATTGTTTGTGGTGGAGCGTTGCTCCCACATATGTGGTATTTCTTGTGATGGAGCGTTGTTCTCACACTAAGGATCTATTCTTGGTGATTTATATCGTTGATGATCATATTTCTGACTTGTTGTCGGGAATCTTAGCGTTAGGAATGTCTGTGATACAGACATTATGTGTCTTGGTTTTACCATTAGGGCTTGCAGAGCCTTAGATGTTTTCAGGGGCTCGATGATTCTGGTATTTCGAGGATGTTTGGATCGGTTTCCATTGTCTTTGTTGACGATGCTGTGATCTATTTCGGATTCACGGTGAGTCACGCACATCATCTTTGCATAGTTCTAGAGATGTTTTGATGGGAACATCTATATGAGAAGATCAGTAGTGTGTATTTTGGTTGTCTTCTGTGAGATGTTTGAGACACACGGTCACCAGTAGGGTATACCGTGGTTCCACAGGAGATCGAGGTTGTTATCGTTGGGAGTAGACGGAGTCAATGGAAGAGGCTCGCAACTTTCTTTGTTTGGCTCGATATTTCCGGAGATACGTTGAGGGTTTCTCTCGGATTGCTATGCCACTTATACGCCTGACCAGGAAAGTCGTGAAGTTTACGTGGTTCGAGGACTACGAGACCAGCTTCTAGGAGCTTAAGCGGAGACTAGTGTCGGCTCCGATTCTAGTTTTATCTTCTGGAGAGGACGAATATGTCCTTTACACCGACGCATCTATTCAGGGTTTGAGCGCTATTCTGATGCAGCACGATAGAGTAGTCTCCTATGCTTCTCGTCGGTTGAAGGAGCATGAGAAGAACTACCCTGTACATGATCTGGAGCTAGTCACCATTATTTTTGCCATGAACATTTGGCGACATTATTTAATATGACGTTACATTTGAGATTCTTACTGACCATAAGAGTCTCAAATATCTGTTTACTTAGAAGGAACTTAATGTTAGCTAGAGCCCTAGAGCCAATCATTTGATGATTGTATTTTTTGGACTTGTTGTATCATATTCTATATAAATAAAGGCATTTGGTTTTTGGTTATTATACTTACTTGTATTGGTGTCAAATAAACTAAGTTATGTACTTTGGTTTCGTCAAACGTCACCCGTAATTGGGTGGACTATAAAGGCGATTACTGGGTATGTAACAAATTATACGGAGGGATGTGAGTGATGTAGATGGGATCTATCTCTCCTATATGACGGGAGAGACATCGATATTCTTGATAGAGTGAGACCACGAAGTGCATGGTCATGCCCAAATGAGTCAATATGAGATATTGAGCTCATTTGATTTAGTGAGTCTACTTGGAGTTCAGGATTTAGATTGATCAGAGGATGACACGGTCTATGCCTCACATTGATCAATCTAGATGTCTAGGATAGAAAGACACTTGTCATATATTGTGAGGAGTCACAATTAGTAGTCACAAGGTGATGTTGGATCTCAACATTCTTGTAACTTGGGTAGTAATGATGTGTTGCTAGATACCGCTCATTACTTATGCTCCTAAATGAGTTTAGGGGCATTGCCAACGTTACAAGAACCTATAGGGTCACACACTAAGGACAATTAGATGGAGATTAGATTCATATGATGAACCAAGAGGATTAGATTCATTTGATGAATCAAATTGGATTAAGAGTAATCCTAATTGGGCTAATTGAGTTAGACTCAAGTTGATTCATGTGTTCAATGAGTCTAATTTAGATTATGACTCATTGAATCAATTTAATTAAATGAATTAGATTCATTATATTAAGTTGGCTTGAATCAAATGGTTGGATCAGATCAACCATGGGAGAAATTTGGTAAAGTTTGACTTGACTTGAGAGGAATAGGAAGAGTCAAGTTTGACTTGACTATTTGCCACATCATTAGTGATTTGGCATTAGGAGGACTAATGATGATGTGCCACATCATCAAAGTGTGCCACCTCATGGGGGTTACAAAGCTATTCTCTTTAATGGCTACATTTAATGAGGATGGGGGTTACACCTTGTGAAGGTGGTCGGCCACTTAAGTGGAATGAATTGGATTAATTTCATTCAAGGCATTATTCCATCTTCTTCCTCAAGTGCTCTTCTCCTTTCTCCCTCTCCTCCTTCTTGGACGAATCATCAAAAGGTGCTAGCACATCTTTTGTGTGATTTTCCATCTATGTGTTCGTGTGGATACATATAGAGAGTTGTCTACGTTGACAACTTCGAGATCCGGCACCATTTGGACGAGCGAGAACGCGAAGGGCTTCCCTTCAAAGGTATAACCTTTTCTTTTGTAGATCTAAGTGTAGATCTAGGTAGAAACTCGTATTCGTATGTTTTCAAACTTTTCTTTGCACGGATCCGTTGGTTAGGGGCTTTCGGGGTTTCCGCGACGCGAAAATGCGGTTTTCGCGGCCCGAAAAACCCAACGAGTTTAATTTGATTTTTTTTTATGAAAACTTTTCAGTTTTGTAATATTCTGTAAATTTATGATTTTTATAGTTTTTATGGGTATTTTTCTCGTAGAAGCGAAGCACAAGTGTTTCGACACTTGTAGGCTTCGACTACCGAGAAGTTTTTCCCAAAACGGCCAAGTTTCGCCCCAAAACTTTTTGGGACAGCAGGCTAAGGCGCTGTTAGATCGCAAAGGAACCCTCGCGATGGTTAGATCGCGGGTAGGGGCGCTGCCCCCGGCCCCGTAAGGGGATTCGTTCCGCGATTGCGTCCGAAAATCGCTAAACAGGAACCGCCAGAAAATTGTACTCGTAAAAATTGTAAAATTATAGGAAAAATTACAGAAAATTATAGAAATATATAATATTGAATTATATATTATTTTTGTGATAGTCATGACCCAAATACCCAATTCGATTGGATAATTTGTGTTGTAATTCAAATTATGGCCTGCGTGCCATTTTATGTGTTTGCGTGTGATGTATTTGATACGCGACCTGCGAGTCGTGCCTCCCTATTTATATTCTGGTTGTAAATTAGATTTAGACTTGAATGTAACTCGAGTTTCAAAATGTAATGTAAATTTTGAAGCGGTGGAAGGTCCACTCAAGACGGAGTTACGAGGAAGGCGCGACCAACACAAGGTGGTCAAAAGGAAGGCGCTTGAGAAACTGTTGACCTTAGGTTGACCATCCGATCTTCTCATTGGCTTGAGAAGATCGTAGTAGGGCCATGACATAATCACAAAATTATTTAATTAATTACTTTTGTGTGTATGTGATGCATGCTAGTTAATTAAGTAATTAATTAGTGCCTAACGATTAGATTAGATCTAAGTCGTGCACATGATGCACCCTTCGATTAGATTAGATCTATCGAGTATATGATACGCATCATCGTTTAGATTAGATCTAAATTGCGACAACTCATAATGCCTACCATGCCGTGATACCTACCACTACCTCGATCGCATGTTGTTGAATTTGCCAAAGCAGAGCAACACATACTATCTTGGTAGGGTACGGAGGGACAATCTTGGTCCCGCCTATCAACGCATGGGTGAGTACAACTCAATTAGATTGAGTAACTAGTTAACTCAATTGGATCGAGTTTAACTATAGGCATTATCCAATGGTTGGTAGATAGGTCAAAATCACGTTTATATTAACTCTTGGGCGTATTAGCCAAAGCTAACTCGAGTTTTAATATAAATGCGGATTTTATCATATAAACAAGAGTTGCATAGAGATTTAATTGGTAATTAGTTACCTACCGATCATACTAAGTCTTAGGCGTATTAGCCAAAGCTGACTCAAGGGTTAGTATGATGTGGATCTTGTCCCACATGAATTATAGAATTCAGTGGGAGCATCATTTAGTTAAAGGTCTAATTAAATGATTAAGAATATGATATTTATTTTTTGCATTTTTCTGTTGTAGATAACCATGACGTCAAATACGAATACTTTCTCCCTGCGATCTGTTCTTGAGAAGGACAAGCTCAACAGAGCAAATTTCCTAGACTGGTACAGGAACTTGAGAATAGTTCTCACGAACGTGGTATGCGTTGGGCGCCCATTCAGGAGGCTCCTCACGCCTTGCCGTGAGTTGGCCAGATGCTTTCGAAGCATCGAGATGACACATTAGATGTCTTGTCTAATGCTCGCGACCATGAACTCCGAGCTTCAGAAGCAACACGAGTTAATGGGCGCACGATATAGTTGAACATCTTAGATGTATCAGTCAGCGAGGCATGAGAGATTTGAGATCTCGAAGGCCTTTGTTTTGAGATGTCGAGCAGGGCTCCTGTGAGCTCATATGTACTCAAAATAATTGGGTGCATAGAGAACCTCAAAGGTTGGGGTTCACTTGGCGAGTTGTGTGACACGATCTTGCAATCCTTGGGATAGCTCTGATCGATTCGTTCTAAACTACAATATAAACGAGATTGACAAACCTTTTGCTTGGTATGTTCTTGACTATTTGGAACCTTAAGAAGGATAAGCCCAACAACATTCGATGGTTCGAAAACATAAGAAGCGGCAAGCCAAGGGAAAGTCCCAAGCAAGGCGAAACCTGAAGCCTAAAGGAGGGTCGAGGATGCTACACGCTTCCCTGGTCGGGGCAAGACTCGAAGAGGCCGAGGTATACTTGGAGGATCTTAAGAAGAAGCGAAGTGAGACTTCCACTTAAGGTATATATTTTATAGAAGTCGATCTATCTATTTCTACATCATGGGTATTAGATACGGATGTGCTTCTTACATTGTCTTGATGTGCGAATGAAAATAGCGGTGGTATTGAAAAGAATGGACCTACGGTAGGCAATGGAGCCTGAGTTCTTCTTTATTCTTGTAGGGACTTATTTTCTATCTCGCCCTGGGCTTGTACTAGAGTTAGTCGATTGTTGTTATGTACCTGCATTAACTAAGAGCATTATATCGGTTTCTTGTTTGGACAAGAAAGGTTTCTCGTTATAATAAAGAACAAATGTTGTTCCGCCTATTTAAACGATATGTTTTATTATAGTGCACCTCGATAAACGGACTCTATATTCTGACCTTGAAATACATAACATAAATAACAGAGGTTCAAGTCAATGACACGAACGAACCTATCTCAGACCTGGGTTATATAAATGACAAGCGTTTATCCCAGCTCCATAAGGATGGTTTGCTGGACTCATTTGATTTTAAATCTTATGAGACGTGCGAGTCATGCCTACTAGGCAAGATGACCAAGACTACCTTTAATGGGCACAGCGAAAGAGCGACTGATTTGTTAGGACTCATACATAGTGATGTATGTGGCCCTTTCAATATCGCTGCTAGAGGCGGTTATAGGTACTTCATCACATTTACTGATGACTTTAGTAGATATGGTTATGTGTACTTGATGACACATAAGTCTGAATCCTTTGAAAAGTTCAAAGAATTCAAGAATGATGTACAGAACCAGCTTGGCAAGAGTATTAAGATACTTCGATCCGATCGAGGTGGAGAATACCTTAGCCATGAGTTCCGTGACTATTTAGCTGAGTGTGAGATTCTATCCCAACTCACTTCTCCTGGAATACCACAGTGGAATGGTGTATCCGAAAGCAGGAATCGTACCCTATTAGATATGGTACGATCTATGATGAGTCACACAGATCTTTCAACATACCTTTGGGGCTATGCTCTAGACACAACAACCGAGTTCCATCCAAGGCCGTGATAAAGACACCATATAGGATATGGACTGGGAGAGATGTCCAGGTGTCTTTCATGAGGATTTGGGGTTGTGAGGCTTACGTTCGACGTCAAGTCTCAGACAAGTTAGGACTCAAATCCAACAAGTGCTACCTTATTGGATATCCCAAGGAAACTAAGGGATATTACTTCTACATTCCCAGTCAGCACAAGATAGTTGTGGCAAAGACTGGAATCTTTCTAGAAAGAGACTTTGTTTCTAGAAAGACTAGTGGGAGTACATTCGATCTTGAAGAAGTTCAAGATGCAGATCCTAGCACTGAAGCCTCGATGGAAGTTGAACTGGAACCACAAAGTGTTGTGGATGATGTTGTTCCATAAAGAGTTGAGGAACAACAACCAGTTCAAGTAAACATAGCTCTTCGCAGGTCTGATAGGGTACGTCGTCAGCCTGAGAGATACTCATTTCTCTTGTCTGACCATGATGGCGTTGTGCTCATAGAGGATGAGCCTACCACCTATCAGGAAGCTGTGATGAGACCAGATTATAAGAAATGGCTAGAGGCCATGAGATCCGAGATGGAATCCATGTACACCAACCAAGTATGGACTTTGGTTGATCCACCTGAAGGGGTAAAACCCATTGGGTGTAAATGGGTCTTTAAGAGAAAGATTGACATGGATGGACTTATCTATAAGGGTCGCTTGGTAGCTAAAGGTTTTAAGCAGATTCATGGTATTGACTATGATGAAACCTTTTCTCCAGTAGCGATGTTTAAGTCCATTCGGATCATGCTTGCTATTACAGCTTACCATGACTATGAGATATGGCAGATGGATGTCAAAACTGCGTTTCTGAATGGAAACCTACTCGAGGATGTGTACATGATACATCCACAGCATACTAGCAGAGTATGCAAGCTGCATAAGTCCATTTATGGATTAAAGCAAGCTTCTCGGAGCTGGAATCTTCGATTCGATAATGCAATCAAACAGTTTGTTTTCATCAAGAACGAAGATGAACCTTGTGTCTACAAGAAGGTTGCAGGGGACATAGTTGTCTTCCTCATATTGTATGTGGATGACATACTACTCATTGGGAAAGACATCCTTTGCTACGATCTGCCAAGACTTGGCTAGGGACATGTTTCTCGATGAAGGACTTAGGTGAGGCATCCGCATTCTAGGGATACGGATCTATAGAGATAGATCCAAGATTGCTTGGCCCAAGTCGAGTACATACATTGACAGGTACTCGTTCGGTTTGCCGTACGAGAACTCGAAGGGGTTTACGCGATGTCGCGTGAGTCTTTCGGCGAAGGTCCCTCTTACAGAGAGGAGAGAGCGTGGATCGGATCCTTATGCTTGACCATAGGATCTATCAAATCGCCATCTATGTACTCGACACGATGTCTCGTATGCTTTGAGCATGATGAGCGGATACCAGTTAGATTAGGTGAAAGTCACTGGATAGCGGTCGAGAATATTCTTAAGTACTTAAGAAGGACTAAAAATATTTCTTGATATATGGAGGCAATGATGAGCTAGCGTAAAGGTTACGGTGATGTCGACTTCGGCCGATCAGGATGATTATTGATCGTAGTCGGGATTAGTATTTTGCATTAATGGTGGTGTCACTTTGGAAGAGTTGACGAGGACACGATGGCGATTCTATGATAGTACATTGATCGTCGAGGCGTGAGGAGGCGGTTTGGATTATGAGTTCATCATGAACTTAGGGTGGTTCCTAGCATTCGACCCTATTGAGCTCTATTGTGATGGAGCTATAAAGACGAAGGAACCTCGCCACACACTGGACCAAACACATACTACGGGCTTCCATCTTATTCGAGATCATTGAGAGGAGATGTGAAGATTTGCAGAGTACCTACAGAGGCTAACATCGCAGATCACAGAGGAAGCATGATGGTCGCACTAGGTCATTGGGGCTTAGAGCCCATCATTGGCACTAGTGCTAGTGGGAGATTATTAGCTAGAGCCCTAAAGCCAATCATTTGATGATTGTATTTTTTGGACTTGTTGTATCATATTCTATATAAATAAAGGCATTTGGTTTTTGGTTATTATACTTACTTGTATTGGTGCCAAATAAACTAAGTATAATAACGTCCTTGAGTAGAAGGTTCTTACTTATATCAATCGATTGGTTGAATCGATAGTGAGATGATATAGGGAACACTACTCTTAATCATTCTTAGTCGAGTATTAACATTCAAGGACAATGTTAATGCAATAAAACTAGCATGTAGGTCAACTCGATGACTTGATCTCACAAGTCATGGATATAGAGATATCAAGTTGACACATGGGCATGCATCAGAGAATGTATACTGAATGACCCGCCATAAGAAAGTATCATGGATCGTTATATGAGTGTCATATACTTTCTGTTAGTATGACTACTAGTCCTTGGACATGAAGTCACTGGTCATGCCCAAATGAGTCAATATGAGATATTGAGCTCATTTGATTTAGTGAGTCTACTTGGAGTTCAGGATTTAGATTGATCAGAGGATGACACGGTCTATGCCTCACATTGATCAATCTAGATGTCTAGGATAGAAAGACACTTGTCATATATTGTGAGGAGTCACAATTAGTAGTCACAAGGTGATGTTGGATCTCAACATTCTTGTAACTTGGGTAGTAATGATGTGTTGCTAGATACCGCTCATTACTTATGCTCCTAAATGGGTTTAGGGGCATTGCCAACATTACAAGAACCTATAGGGTCACACACTAAGGACAATTAGATGGAGATTAGATTCATATGATGAACCAAGAGGATTAGATTCATTTGATGAATCAAATTGGATTAAGAGTAATCCTAATTGGGCTAATTGAGTTAGACTCAAGTTGATTCATGTGTTCAATGAGTCTAATTTAGATTATGACTCATTGAATCAATTTAATTAAATGAATTAGATTCATTATATTAAGTTGGCTTGAATCAAATGGTTGGATCAGATCAACCATGGGAGAAATTTGGTCAAGTTTGACTTGACTTGAGAGGCATAGGAAGAGTCAAGTTTGACTTGATTATTTGTCACATCATTAATGATTTGACATTAGGAGGACTAATGATGATGTGCCACATCATCAAAGTGTGCCACCTCATAGAGGTTACAAAGCTATTCTCTTTAATGGCTACATTTAATGAGGATGGGGGTTACACCTTGTGAAGGTGGCCGGCCACTTAGGTGGAATGAATTGGATTCATTTCATTCAAGGCATTATTCCATCTTCTTCCTCAAGTGCTCTTCTCCTTTCTCCCTCTCCTTCTTGGCCAAATCATCAAAAGGTGCTAGCACATCTTTTGTGTGATTTTCCATCTACGTGTTCGTGTGGATACATATAGAGAGTTGTCTACGTTGACAACTTCGAGATCCGGCACCATTTGGACGAGCGAGAACGCGAAAGGCTTCCCTTCAAAGGTATAACCTTTTCTTTTGTAGATCTAAGTGTAGATCTAGGTAGAAACTCGTATTCGTATGTTTTCAAACTTTTCTTTGCACGGATCCGTTCGCTAGGGGCTTTCGGGGTTTTCGCGACGCGAAAAAATGATTTTTGCGGCCCGAAAACCCCAACACTTAATCTCTGACAAACGAGATGGAAGGAGTTCCTGAAGGATTATGATTGTACCATTAGCTATCACCCGGAGAGAGCTAATGTGGTTGCCGATGCACTTAGCAGGAAGTCCAGAGGGACTTTAGCTTGCCACCGAGTTGTGGTCACAGACTTGATTCAAGGTTTCTCCGATTTGGGCCTTGAGGGGTAAGGACAGACAGAGCAGGGTACTCTGGTTACCATGGTTGCTCAGTCATTGATCAGGACGAGGATATGAGAGCCCTAGGCTGCTGATCAATATTTGCAATTTATTTGCAGCCAGATTATGCGTACCTCAGTCTCATCCGGTCTTATAGGACCTACTTCAGGAGACTCATCGCTCTCGATTTAAGATCCACCCAGGCGGTACCCGTATGTACAGAGATTTGAGACGTTCTTGTTGGTGGAAGAGTATGAAGAAAGACATCGCAGAATTCGTAGCTAGATGTCTTGTCTGTCAACAGGTGAATGCTGAGCACCAAAGATCTGCTGGATTATTACAGCGGATTCCTATTCCTGAGTGGAAATGGGAACATATTTATAGACTTGGTAGTGGGTTTGCCGAGGACACGAGGAGGCCATGACGTAATTTGGGTAATCGTTGATCGATTAACCAAATCTGCACACTTTTTAGTGATCCAGAAGACTGATTCCCTGGATCGATTGGTAGATCTGTTTTGCGGGAGATCATCAGATCATGTGGTGTCCCGTTGACTATTATTTCGGATAGAGACCCCCGGTTCACGTCTCATTTTTTTTGATAGAGTCTGCAGCAGGCCTTGGACACTTAGCTCCGTTTTAGTACAGCTTTCCATCCGTGGACAGATGGACAGTCAGAGCGGACCATTCAGACTCTAGCGGACATGCTGAGGTTATATGTATTGGATTTTGGGAGGCAGTTGAGATGACTATTTGCCATTGGTAGAGTTCGCCTACACAATAGCTTTCACTCGGCTTTCCAGATGGCACCGTTTGAAGCGTTGTATGGTAGACCTTGTCGGACACCCACCCTCTGGGATGAGGTTGGGGAGACCCAGTTATTGGGACCTCATAGAGCTCAGCATGAGGCAGAGTTGGTCCGTACTATTAGACGGAGAGTGTCAGAGGCACAGGACTGCCAGAAGAGTTATGCTGACCGAAGTCGGAGACTCTTAGAGTTCTCCATTTGCGACCATGTATTTCTGCGAGTTTCACCCATGAAAGGGGTGAAGAGATTGGCCTCAGAGGTAAGCCAGCTCCGTGATACATTGGATCTTTCCAGATCTTGGAGAGGATTGGAGCGGTAGCATATTGGCTAGCACTACCACCGTCATTGGTAGGCATGTACGATGTGTTCTACGTGTCTATGTTGAGGAGATACCTATCTGACACGACGCATGTGCTGACAGATATCTTAGTTTCCATTCAGCTTGACGTCACTTGTGAGGAGATTCCGGTACGGATTTTGGACCGGAAGGAGCGTCAGTTGTGGAACAAGACTATCTGACTGGTTAAAGTCGGATGGCAGCATCATACAGACGAAGAGGCTACCTAGGAGCTCGAGGATACTATCCGAGCTCGATACCCCCATCTTTTCACTTGAGGTATGTGATTTAAATTACCGTTCAGCATTTATACTCTTTACCTGTGGTTAGTATTTGCTGATGGTAGATAACGAAATTTGGGGACCAAATTTTTATTAGTGGGGGAGAATGTAAAATACCGAAAAAAATGGCGAACAATGATAGGGGAATTTTCTGGAATTTTCTAGGAATTTTTCAGAGCACGTACGCCGGGTTTTGAGGGGACGAATTTATGGGTACGAATAAAGCGTATTTAGGATACCCGTTTAAGTGAGGAAATGTTTTATTTATAACATTTTCTTTGCTTTTTCTTATTTCCCCTAAACGTCATTCCTTTCCCCAAACCCGCACCCCCTTTTCCTCACCGATCCGTGCCCTATGGCGCCACCGACTCCCAACCGACGCCACTAACGCTTGCGACGGTTCCTCTCCTCCCCTCCGGTACAAAAAGGAGTGGCCAAAGGAAGCCCTAGCGATTTCCCCCACTGCCACTTCCCCTCTTCCTCTCTTCTGCCGACGCCGACTTCACAACTGGCACCAACTCCGATCGCCTCCTTCTCTCTCTCTTTACGGACACCAGGAGCCCGCCCGAAAACGAGTGTTCGAGCCCTATTTGGCTGTGCCCAAGTCTGAAGTCGCCGTCGTCACACCGGTTGCCGCTATCTGTGAGCCCTAGCCCCGGCTGACACGGTTCTCCCTCTCCTCTTCTTGCTGCCGTCGCCCAAGAAGCATCTCGCGCCGCCTGAGAACAGGAACATGAAGTAATTCACGTTGGGTTTCTGACCGGGAAGAACGTTGCTGATTGGAGAGTTGCTGATTGGAATGTGAAGCCAACTCAAGAAGCTGATTCAACATTTATGATCATGTTGTTGACCAAGCATCAATACATTGGAGAACAGTTGTTGGTCCTCCAAATTGAATGTTATTGATTGGGTGATTCTTCTAAGCAACCAAGCTGTGGTTCTGTTCTGACCAAAAGAGGGATGTGCTGCTCCTACTTCTTCGGTTGTGGATCAATAGTAGTGTTTTGGTGTTGAGGTAAGAAGTGGAGGAAATTTATCATTTTTGTAGCATACACAGGATTTGAATAAGGGAAGGCTTAAAGTTAATAGAGCTAATCCTAATTAATTTGTTAGTTATATTTAAATAGGGATTAGAGATATGTTCATTAGTTGACTTCTCTAGTTGGACAAATTCAAAGATATCAACTATGAAGAAAGGATAAGATAATTAAAGGGAGTTAAAAACATAGCTTCCTAATCAGATTAAGATTTAGTTTAGCTATTTTTGTTTATAATGGAAATTAGCTAAATTGTACGATTTATTACAGGACATTGATTAGGGACAAGCACTTCGACATTTCGATTTATTAGCTCGATCTACATTGGAGGCGGGTACCTCTTGACTTATCTTTTATGATATTGTCAATTGGATATGCATAGTATTTTATAGCTACAAGCAATGATCATGTTTGCCTTTGGTATGCCACGGTTTGATACCCATAGCATGTTCTGTTTTTGTCGCTTGTTATGTATCCATGTTTATACCTCGTGATTATTGCCATGAGTACCTTAGTTCCTAGAGTAAGTGACATACCATGCTTTACTGAGTTTAGGACTAGACTCTGGATTTTTATTATCTGACATGTGTATATATATTTTTATATCATACCTGATCCGTGTACCTAGACCTTTTGTTTTGATCCATGTACATTGATGGTACATATTTTATGGAGGTCGATATGTTTAGGACCTAAGTTGTCATACCATAGAGGACTTGTATACCCTAGATCTGTGGATTTGATTTACTTGTACTAGGGTAAACATTTATATATATATATATATGTGGATTTGGCTCAGGATATTGTCATGCTTAGTGGCATGCACCATTCGCATGATTGCATGCTGCGTGATAGACTGCTCCATTATTGTAGAGCATATCGCCAGTTTCATCACTGTTCGGTGCTCCGTTGTTCCGCTCATGGGTAGCATGACGCAGCGTGGTATCACGTCAGTTTTTGCTCTGTTCGGTGCTCCGTTGGTCCACTCATGGGAAGTGTGACGCAGCGTGGTAGCACGTCAGGGATCCCTCTCCGTCATGGTGTACTGGGAGATGAGAGCATTGCGCTCCCCCACTTATGATTTGGGGTAGGAATGTGTGTACTCCGACAGCATCCTGTCCACTCGGTCACTCATCAGGAGCAGTGACGTCATAGTGCACGGTTGTCACAGCCCTACCCACTCAGTCTCACCATTGTGTGTGAGATGACTGACTGGCGTCAGGGGTGACCATGTCATTTATTGCATTTATTTGCCTGTGTTGCTGCACTTATATGCTGTATTTTGGTGGATGCATTTGTTTGACATGCATACAGGAGGCATATTGTGTATCTGGTTTGATGACCCTTTTATTCTGGATAGGAGTTCCTGGTGAGTACAACTTTCTCAGTTACCTTTCAGTTTTGCATATTTCCTATATATGACTAGGAAGCTGTATTCCATGTTTATTGCTTTTAGATATAACTTACTAGACATGTCTGTTGGTATTCGCTGAGTTGTTGAACTCACCCCCGTGGACACTATCTTTTTTTCAGGTACATGGTTGTTTATGGAGTCGCTTGGAGTATCCTGACTGCCGGTCCCCACGTCACATTAGAAGACCAGTCTTCGCATTGTATTTATGTTTATCGTGGTATATGGTATGTGTGTATTTGGCCTGGTGTTCCAGTTTTGTTTCCGGAGTATTGTGTTGTTGTGTGGTGTAAGCCTAGCCGGCTAGCAGTCTTGTATATTTGGTTTTCTATCCTTTTTCGCTGTATTTTAGTTATTTGGTATCAGCCGAGGTGCCTGTATATATAACTGCGTGGTTGAGTGTATATTCCAACCGCCTGTGGCTGAGGTATATTGTGGATGTAGAAAGTTTTAGATTGTCCACCGTACAGGGGTGGTGCTGCCGAAATTTCTTCGGTCAGGGACTCCTCCGGGGCGTGACAACAAGAGGAAACCACCCTGTGGCACAGAAGACTGGGTCACACTCATGTCAAACTCATTTCAAAAATGAGTCAAAATGGGTTAGTTAGAGGGCTACCCAAATTGAGAAACCTAGAAAATACAGTTTGCCAAGCTTGCCAACAAGGTAAGCAAACCAAATCAACCCACAAGTCAACCAACCTAGATAGAACTGATTCCTTACTTAAGCTCCTACATTTAGACCTATTTGATTCACATGGAGCCAAATTACTAAGTAAGAACCAATACTGCTTAGTCATAATTGATGATTACTCTAGGTTCACTTGGGTAAAATTTCTAAAGACAAAGGATGAAACCTTTGAATTTTTTAATAATTTCTGCAAGTTAATAGAAAATGAAAAAGATACCAAAATTAAAAGAATAAGAAGTGATCATGGAGGTGAATATGAAAATTAAAGGTTTACCCAATTTTGTAAGATTAATGGATACAAACATGAATTTTTATGCCCTAGAACCTCTCAACAGAACGGTCTAGTGGAACGAAAAAATAGAACCCTACAAGAGGCCGCTAGAACCATGTTAAGCGAGTATAACTTAAATCATCAGTTTTGGGCGGAAGCAATAAATACGACAAACTACATTCAAAATTGAATTCTAATTAATAAACTTCACAATAAAATCCCTTATGAAATATATTATAATAAAAATCCCAACCTAAACTATTTAAAAGTATTTGGATGTAAAGTTCATATTTTAAACACTAAAGATTACTTAGGAAAATTTACACTCAAATCAAACCAAGGAATCTTTTTTAGGATACTCCTCAACTAGTAGGGCATTTAGGGTATATAACCAAAATACTTTAAAAGTTAAAGAACTCCGCCCATGATGACCGGTCATGGCCGGTCCCAAGCCCGGATAAAGGAGGAGGGTTGCGTTAGGTTGCCAGCCAGCGTCAAACTATGACAAATATTCAATGAATGAATCCATTAAACTATTGTACTAATGCTAGGTTGTTCCCCGGAAGGAACGTGTTGCAGGGTCCGACTGTAACGTCTCGGCAAGGACCGCTACATCTCCAGAACTCGGGTGTAGTGATAAATATGCAAGAGTTCGCGTTACAGGGTCCAACTGTAACGTCTCAGCAAGGACCGCTACATCTCCATGAGAACTTGGGTGTAGTGTTAAATAGGCAAAAGTTCTCACACCATAGGTTAAATAAGAACAAATATGATAGAAAAACTAATAATCTAAGATTTGGAACATGGAATATAGGAACTCTCACTGGTAAATCAATGGAGGTAGTAGATATGATGATTAGGAGAAAAATTAGTATTTTGTGTGTACAAGAGACAAAATGGATAGGCGAGAAGGCAAAGATGATAGAGAACTCGGGTTTTAAGTTATGATACACTGGAAAGAGTAAAACAAGAAATGAAGTGGGTATCATTGTAGATAATTTGTTAAAGGATGAAGTTGCAGGAGTAGTTAGAAAAGGGGATAGAATTATAGCCCTTAAGATAATAGTGACGAAAGAAACTATGAACATAATTAGCGTATATGCACCACAAGTAGGATTAGATGAAGCTACCAAATCAAAGTTTTGGGAGGACTTAGATGAAATATTACAAAATATTCCACCAAATGAATTGATTTTAATAGGAGGTGATCTAAATGGGCATGTCGGAGTGAAAAATGAGGAATATGAGAGAGTACATGAGAGTTATGGGTTTGGCATGAGGAATGAGGAAGGGAAAACTATATTAGATTTTGCGATAGCATATGACCTTATATTAGCTAATACGCTTTTTAAGAAAAAAAGAAGAACACTTAGTCACATTCAAAAGTGAGAATAATAAATCACAATTCGACTTTCTTATGGTTAGGAAGAAGGATAAAAGATTTGTAAAGATTACAAAGTCATCCCTGGAGAAAGCTTAACTACCCAACATAGGGTAGTAGTGTTGGATATACGCCTCAAACGTAGAATCAATAGAAAGAAAATATATACAATTCCTAGAATTAAGTGGTGGAAGTTAAAGGATGGAAAACAAAATATATTTAAGGAAAAGGTAGAAGTACAAGCATTAGGTGAAATATACAATGACTCTAATACAACATGGGATAAGATGGTATCAAAGTTGAAAATAGTAGCTAATAGTATACTCGGTGAGTCAAAGGGGCATGCACCACTAAGTAAAGAATCTTGGTGGTGGAATGAGAAAGTACAAGAGAAAGTGAAGGAAAAACGAATAGCTTATAAGGAATTATATATTTGTAAGAATGAGGAAAACTTAAAAAATTATACAATAGCCAAGAAAAAAACTAAAAAAGTAGTGAGTGAAGCAAAAAATGAAACTTTTGAACAGTTATATCGAAAATTGGATACAAAAGAAGGGGAAAGAGACATTTATAGAATAGTTAAAGTGAGATAAAGGAAAACAAGAGATCTTAGCCAAATAAAATGTATTAAAGATGAATGTAATAGGGTATTAGTAAATGATGAAGAAATAAAAGAGCGGTGGAAGAGGTATTTTCATCAACTTTTTAATGAATGTTTAGGTGACCAACTTAACTTAGGTAATTTAATTAAGTCAAATGAGCATAGAAATTTTAATTTTTATCGTAGAATTCAAACATCAGAAGTAAAACAAACTTTAAATGAGATGCACAATGGAAAAGTCGTTGGACCAGATGTTATTCTGATAGAGGTATGGAAGTGCTTAGGGAAACAAGGTATTGAATGACTTACAAAATTATTTAACATGATATTGAAAACGAAAAGAATGCTTGATCAATGGAGGATAAGTACTCTAGTTCCCTTATATAAGAATAAGGGAGACATACAAAATTGTGCAAACTATAGGGGTATTAAACTAATGAGTCATACTATGAAACTTTGGGAAAAAGTAATAGAAAAAAGATTAAGGAAGGAGACCACAGTGACAGAAAATCAATTTGGGTTCATGCCTGGAAGGTCAACAATAGAAGCTATACATCTCCTTAGACAATTAATTGAAAAATATCGGGAGCAAAAACAAGATCTACACATGGTATTCATTGACTTAGAAAAAACTTATGATAGAGTCCCAAGATAAATTATATGGAGAATTTTAAAAAAGAGAGGTGTTAGCGTAACATATATTGAACTAATTAAGAATATGTATGAGGATGTAACGACCAGAGTAAAGACTTCAGGTGGAGTAACTGAAACATTTCCAATAAAGATAGGGTTACATCAAGGATCAACCCTAAGTCCCTATCTTTTTACACTAATTATGAACGAACTCACTGTGCACATTCAAGGCACAGTACCGTGGTGCATGTTGTTTGCAGATGATATTATGATGGTAGATGAGACACGTGAAGGAGTAAATGCTAAGCTAGAATCTTGGAGGGAAACATTAGAAGGGAAAGGTTTTAAGCTTAGTAGATTAAAGACATAATATATGAAATTTAAGTTTAGCAATATTAGAAGTAATGAAATAATTGTTAAAATAGGAGAGGACGAGTTGCCCGGAACCGAGAGATTTAAATATTTAGGATCATTTTTACAAAATGATGGAGGGATTGAGAGAGACGTCTTACATAGAATACAAGCTGGATGGGTGAAATGGAGGGGAGCGTCGGGTGTTTTATGTGACCGTAAAGTGCCTCTTAAACTTAAAGGTAAGTTCTATAAAACTGCTGCTAGACCTGCTATGTTATATGGAATTGAATGTTGGGCTATGACTCGAGCACATGAGCATAAGATGAGAGTTGCAGAGATGAGGATATTAAGGTGAATGTGTGAGCGTACGAAGATGGACAAAATAAGGAATGAGAGCATTAGAGAGAAAGTCGGAGTTACATCTATTGAGGACAAACTCCGAGAGATACGTTTAAGATGGTACAGACATGTACTTAGACGACCAATAAATGCTCCAGTTAGGCGATGTGAAACTATGATAAACATGCATATCAAACGAGGAAGAGGAAGATCAAAAAATACTTGGTTAGCAACAATAAAACAAGATAAAATTTATTTAAATATAGATGATGTTATAATAGGAGATAGAGCTCAATGGCGTAAAATGATTCATACAGCCGACCCCACCTAGTGGGAAAAGGCTTGGTTGTTATTGTTGTACTTTAAAAGTTGAAGAAACAACTAATGTAATCTTTGATGAAGACAATAACCTACCTAATATAAATGAAAACGTTGACATCAATCCAAAAATTACAGAAGATGATGAAATTCAATCTAACATTAGTAGTAAACCAGAGGAACTAACTCCTAACACAAATATAAGACCAACAAGAATAAGTATTACTCACCCACCTGACCAAATTTTGGGTGACCCAAACCTAGGAGTTAGAACTAGGTCTTCTTATAGAAACTTGAGCTAGATTGCCCTTATTTCTAAAATTGAGCCTAAGACTATAGAGGAAGCCTTACCTGACCCAGATTGGATCATTGCTATGCAGGAAGAGTTAGCCCAATTTGATAGAAACCAAGTCTGGAAACTTGTACCTAAACCCGTAAATAAGTCCATAATTGACACCAAATGGGTATTTAGGAACAAATTAGATGATCAGGGTGAAATAGTTAGAAACAAGGTCAGACTAGTAGCCAAAGGTTTCAGCCATGTTAAAGGTTTAGATTATGACGAAACCTACGCACCAATAGCTAGACTCGAATCCATTAGGATGCTGCTGGCTTATACAACACATAAAGGATTTATATTATACCAAATGGATGTCAAGTCAGCCTTTTTGAATGGATTTATTAAGGAAGAGGTATATGTAGGTCAACCCCCAGGTTTTGAGGACTTAGATCATCCAAACCATGTATTTAGACTAAAAAAGGCCTTATATGGACTAAAATAAGCACCTAGGGCATGGTATGAACAGTTATCTAAATACCTAATATCCAAGGGCTTTAACCAAGGTCAAATAGATCAGACCCTATTTGTCAAAACCATAGAAAAAGAAATTTTTATTGCCTAAATATATGTTGACGACATAATTTTTGGCTCAACCAACACTAAACTTTTAAAAGAATTTGTTAATTTAATGGAAAACGAATTTGAGATGAGTTTAGTGGGGGAACTCAATTTTTTCTTAGGCTTACAAATTAAACAAACCAAAGATGGAAACTATATTTATCAAACTAAATATGCTAAAGAACTAATTAAAAAATTTGGCATGGAAAATTCAAAAATTATAAACACTTCAATGGCAACAAATAGCAACATTGATTCTGACCCAGAAGGAAAACCAGTAGACCCAAAGTACTATAGAAGTATAATAGGTAGCCTACTCTACCTAACTGCAAGTCGACCAGATATTTTATTTGCAGTAGGAATGTGCGCAAGATACCAATCTTGTACAAAAGAGTCGCACCTAACATATGTTAAAAGGATACTTAGGTACATTAAGGGAACCTTAAATGCGGGACTTTGGTACCCTAGAACTTGCATCCTTAACCTTTTTGGCTATTCTGATTCAGACTATACCGGGTGCAAATTAGATAGAAAAAGCACAAGTGGTAGCTGCCAAATTCTAGGTCGGTGCCTAGTAAGTTGGTCAAGCAGAAAGCAACACTGTGTTGCTCTATCCACTACTGAAGCCGAATACATAGCCCTAGGACAATATGCTTCCCAACTTCTATGGATGATGCATACACTAAAAGACTATCAGCTAGAATACAAAAATACAAAAAATTTAATTGATAATGTGAGTTCAATTAATTTAACCAAAAATCTAATTCACCACTCTAGGACCAAACACATAGAGGTAAACCACCATTTTGTAAGGGATCATGTAGCTAAGGGTGAAATTGTACTCAGCTATGTTGAGTCCAAATCAAACTAGTTGACATTTTCACAGAACCCTTACCTGAACTTGAGTTCAGTGCACTTAGAAGGCAAATAGGAATGTGTTGGGTAGAATAGTTTTTGATTTTCAAATCAGTTTCCTACCTTCACTCTTAAATGTTTTACTTGCTTTCAAAATAATATTTCTAAATTCTAGGCAAAATTTTGTTTTCAAAATCCCAATTTTACTAATTTTTCAAATTTGGACTTAGCCTAGGCTCTACCTTAGAAATCATGTGCCCCTAGAATTCAGCCAAAGCATCTCACAAACACCTAGGTGTACTTTGATTGTGCTTGAAAAACATAGAATGGAGTGAGATACATAGGGCACAACTTGGACTCAAGAATGCTTATATCTGTGCATCAATATGAGTCTGGGCGTTAAACACCTAATTAAACAGTAATCAAGTCAAGTCATCCAGTCCTAGTCAAATCTAACTGGATCTATTGACTTAACTTGACTAACCAAGTGAAAGTTGTTGCCCTCTAGGTAATCAGTGAGTAGCTAAATGGTTAGACATGTGATCGCGAACCTAAGTGCTTGACTTCTAATTTTTTTCACTTAGGCTTAAACATTAAGGCTCTGATACCTTACTTAAAGTAATCAGCTATTTTACAATTAATCTAACTCAACTCATGCTTGGACATTAAGATTTTAAGCTCCTCTTTTGCCTTCAAAGATTTATATTGACTATTCGTCTAAAAGAAAAATCCCTTCAAATTTAGCTAAGTTTTTGCAAAAATTTTATTGCTTTCAAAAAATTTTCTAAGTTTTTCAAATCTCTCCCTTAATAACTGTTGAAAATTTAGCTAAGTATTTTCCCTTAATAACTTTTAAAAATTTAGCTAAGTATTTTCTAACAGATTCACAAAATTTAGCTAAAACTTTCAAAAACAATTTTTTTAAAAAAAATTCAACTAGGTTTTGAAATTGGCTAAAGCTATATTTCAAAGTCAACTTTTTATTAGCCTTTTAAACTCAGTTGAAAGAAAAATTACTCTTTAGACCTTAATTTCACTTAGCTAAGAATATTAATTATAAAAAGCTAAGTGTACAAAAATAATTTTTCCTCTTTAAAAGCCTAAGGTTTCAAAATTTTGACTAAGTTGCTTAAAACTAAAGTTACTTTTTTTTAGCCAAATTAATTGATAAAGTTTTAGAAAACTAACTTCAAGCTCAAACTATCTTACTTAGCGATTTGATTTACAAGAAATATCGCTTTTAAAACAAAAGTGTCTTAAAGATTTCTTACTTAGTTTTTTTCCTCTTACCTTTTTCCTAAAATCTTCATAAAAAGTTAAGATTTTTTTCAAACGTGCTTATTTTTTGATAAATGGCAAAGGGGGAGAGTAGGGAAATTCAAAAGAAAATTTTATAAAGAAAAATTTATAAAGAAAGCCTTTATTAAGGGGGAGCTTGACAAAGTTTAAGTTTTAGCTTAACCATGCGTGCATTCAAAATTTATTAAGCTTGCTTACTTAAACTTCATGCATATATTTTACTTAGTTTTGAATTCCAGTTGCCATAATCAAAAAGGGGGAGATTGTTAGTGCGGGAAGCATCCGACGATCGACCGTTGTTTTGATAATGATAAAGGAATTCAAAGTTAAGTTGTTTTGTTATCTAACGTACTTAATTGAGTGTGTCAGGGAAGTGCTAGCTGTGATTAGGCAAGTGGAAAACCCTAGGGGCGGTAACCCTAGGTCATAGGGGGTGGTAACCCTATGCGGAAAGTCTTGGCGGGTCGAGAGCTTCAGGCAAAAGTCCTAGGGGGAACCTTAGGTGAAAAGTCCTAGTGTCGCGAACCAGGTGAAAGACTAGACTAGCCGGGAAGCGGAAGTCCAGCAGAAAGTCTGGAAGCTTCGAACGTTGTGCAAAAGTCCAGTCGATCTGGAGGATCACACTGGCAATAGGTAAATCTCCTGAGTGGAGTAGGTGAGGGCGCGTTCCTCGTAGAGGGAACAGTAGGCGTCGGGTCGACCTAGAGTTTTCGGTTGGAAATCCGAAGTCAGACCCGGACAGTCTGATGACTGTCAATTATATCTATCATATTGTTTCTGTGCTAACTTTATTTTGTAGGGTTTGTGTTTGGGACTAACACATTTTGTAGGAACAAAGAAGCACACTTAGCCTCGGATGAACAGTGTCTGAGGCGCCTCCATGGGGCTTGGAGGCGCCTCGGGTGCTAGCCGAAGCCAACTGTCTAGAGAAGTTGGAGGCACCTCAGAGGAAGCTGAAGGCGCCTTGGACCAGGCGTTGGAGGCACCTTGGAGCAGCTTGGAGGCGCCTTCACTGGGATAAGGTACGACCAGATCAGAGCTGATCCACGCGTGCGACTCGGCGGCCTCGAGGTGCCTCGGACAGGCTTGAAGGTGCCTCCAGCACTGTTTAAAAGGGGACTTCGAGCAGCAGCTTAGAACAAGCATTCATAAGCAATCCTTCTACGTTCTACTGCTAACAAGTTCATCCCGAAGTGCTGCGGCAACCTTCCGACGACCCAGAGCTCCATTTTTTTTGGAATTTGTTGTTCAGTATAATTTACATTCTACACTCATTGTAAATCTTAATCTGTACTATTGTTTCGATCTTATAGTTGTTGCCCACCGGAAGTGATCAACGATCGCGAGCCTTGGAGTAAGAGTCGCCACAGGCTCCGAACCAAGTAACTCTTCGTGTCCTTGTGTGTTTGTGTTGTTTCCTTTTCTTTATTCTGCTGCTTAAACTCGTGCGATTTACGAATTCGAAAATAGTGAAAGTCACGAGCGCTATTCACCCCCCTCTAGCACTTTCGATCCAACACGATAAACTCATCCTATCATGATTGCAGATGAGGGAGATGCTATCCCAAAGTGACAGGAGACACGGAGGCAGAGTAGCTGAGGAGATGAGGTTAAATGGATCATACACTGTCCAGGGGCGCTAAGTGCCGGTTATAAGTCCTTTTCCTTTAACTTGTTTTGTTACTATGAGTGGGAGACTACTTGTTGGCTTGCATTGGTAGGAGATCACAAATGTTTTTTTTTTGGGAGATATGTTTTCTTATTTTTCTTTTAAAACCTTGGACAAATATATGTCGTAATAAAAATAATCTCAAAAGATGAATGACTAATATAAGCATATTCTTAAACATGCATATCCATTAATACAAGAGAGATATTACAAACATAAATCCGTATATTAACTAAGCATGCAATAAACACACAAAGTATTGAAGTATACAAGAAGTTGCTTAATCAAAGGAATCAAAAATTTCTAAAGGGCCTCCATTGAGTTAGAATTTCGACTCTAAATCCTACAATTGGCCAAAACTAGGTTAAAATCTAACTTATAGTATTTAAGATTTTTTTCCTAGATCCTACAACTTGTGGCCGGTCGAGGCCTCAATGAGACCTCATGACCAAGGTAGATCTGATTGATTAAACTTATGGCCACGAGCTCACGGACAGTTAAGCTCGCGACCTAAGCTCACAAGTAGCCAAGCTCATGTTCGTGAGCTCACGACATGAAAAATGAGAGGAGAGGGAAGGGGAGAGGAGCAAACCAAGATCGAGGTGGAGAGGACGCCAGAGACATCGGAGTTAGAAGAGGACGTCAGAGATTAGAGAGGAGAGGATGTTGGAGATCAGAGAGATCGGGGAATGCAAGATTAGGGTTTAGCCCTAATTTTGATCCCTAAAATAGTGATGGAATATTTTTTCTATCATTATGTTAGCGATAGGATTTAAACTCTGTCGCTATTTAATGACAAAATTATATAATTCCGTTGCTAACAAAATGATGAAAAAGAGATTCCATCTCTATTCCATCGCTATTGATCGATGGGAATTAAATTTCGTCCCCATAATAATGCCAAAAACTCTTCTCCATTGCTAATTAGCTATAGAAACTAAATTTTGTCGCTAATTAGAGACATATTAACGACGAATTTTAACCTCCATCACTAATTTTGTTGTTAAATAGATATTTTTTTTATAGTGTAATGTGCTCGTAAAGGCCCTAAGAATTGTCCATGTCTTTATGCTTGCATTTGAACATGAAAAATTTATTTCATTTTAATAAAATGAAATTTTTTCACACACATATTTAGATTTAGATTTATTTAGTTAACAAATAACATGAATAAAATATTCTTTTTTACAAAAAATTAAAAGAGCATTTTTTTAATAGAATAAGTCAAAAGAGCATCTTTTTGGATTTATTATCAAAAATAAAATTTCATCCCACATTAGTATATTTTTTATTTACAAAACTATCTTTATCTTTATCTTTTGATTTTATTATAGTAGAATTCGTAAACACTTTAACTCTGATAAACACTAATAATAATATGATCATAGTTCATAACTATAACAATATGAATATTCTCTAGTTAACACTGATCAATATTATTTTATAATAATATTTTAACTTTAATTAATACTAATAATATTATGCTTAGCTATTATAGTTCATAATTATTACAATAAAAATACTAGCTAATATTATATTGTAACAATTATCGATGTAGTAATTATAATCTTATAATGTTATAATTATGGAGTAGTTATAATATTATAGCGGTTGTAATTATGGAGTAGCTATTAGTTTGTTATATTATATTATCAAATTCATTTTTAAAAATTCCCTAAATTCCTCAGAATATAACACAATCAAATTCCGATTCATTTGCAAATCGAACCGGCCCGTTATATTCTTCGTAACGCTGTTACTATAAATTTAGGGTTCGAAATCGCGACTGCTCTTCCTTTTTCTTTTACCAAATCCCCACGCGATCCTCAGGTTCTCAGACCTGCAGAGACGCGGCGAGCGATGCCAAATATTCGGCCTTCCCCTCTTCGACTGGTGGATTGCTTTTCTTAGTTCTCGGTAGCGTGATGAGGGATTTGTCTCAGAAGGATCTCGCCGTGTTTGACTTCAGCGCGGAGGAGGAGGCCGTGGAGGCGGCGGTCGAGAGGTACACAGCGAGGTTTCACTCCAAAGTGGGATCTAAGATGGACGACGAGGTTGACAAGTACCGCTATCTGCAGGCCTGTAAGCACCTCATCCACTTACCTATTTATTTATTTTTTAAAATTAGATATCTTGGTTGAGTTTCCGTTGTTTTTCCCTAGAACAATGGTTAATTGATGGCGGAATTTTCACAGAATGGTTTATGTGGTACTATGACTTAGTTTACTCTTGCTGAAATCTTTGAATGATGTTTTAGATGGTATAATCTACGTTTTAGACTTTGTACTGACCCTATGAAAAACTAGGTAGACTGGTTGAGTTGTCTTGACTTGGATTGGTTGTCTAGTTCGTATAATTTATATTTTATTGGCATATGCTATCTGCCTATTATGGTCAGTATTTATTGTATATTTGGTATCATTTAAATATTTTCAGAGTAGATTAAATGTCAAACTAGTTGTTACTATTGGTCTGGCCAATAATATATTAATTCAGAGATGGATTAGGTTGTTATTGTTTGATCTATGTCTGAAAACTTCATACCTATTTTTTTTCATAAATTTTTCTTAGTTTTCTGTTTAGAATCGACATATAAATGGATCTACTACATGATTTGTTAAGCCAAATGTGGATACTTAATTGCCTTAAAACACCTTGTTCATATCCTGTTAGAATTAAGTACCCTTAATGATTTGGTTGTTCCTCTTTCAGAAATGATTTCTGTATGAACTATAGACAGCTAGCTTGTTGGCTCATTATTGCTTATTGCTATTGGCAGTCTGGCATTATGTGTGAGTTACCTCTGGAGATAACTGAAGGCCAATTTGAGATTCTCAATTGAACCCACTCATTCATTCTACAAATAAGGGCTGCAAAAAGGGATATATTTTTTCACTTTAACTTAAGTGACATCTAATGAAAAGAGTTCAAAGTTGTTTGAAATTAGCTATATGGAATATTTACCTTTTCTACATCGCACAATTTTATCTTGTAGTAGGATTTTGTCTACTTGAATCATGAGTCTTAATATTGTCATCTATACCATATCTTTAATGGATGAGCCATTTCAGTTAACCTCCAAAAGGGAAGTGGTTTGTGGGTATACAATTTTAAAAAGATTATGGAAAAAATTTGAATTTAAATGAATTCTGCAATGTGTAAATGAATAAATTAATCTAGGCAATCAATCAACAAACACAATGGTAAAAGCAATGCAAACACTTTAATTTATAATGATTTGATCCTCAATAGCCTACTCCATTTCCATACCCATTCACTTATTTTTTTATGATGAAAAATTAAGATATATAGAGTACATGTGGTTCAATCCTTTCTGAAAAGGCCATATTCCTTAACCAGGTAACACTAGCTAGTAAAGGCACATGCTCTTTTGAGGGGTACGTACATGTTAGAACTCATCTAATAAAATAAATCATCACAAGTTAAATAAAGCAACAATAGTTAAATGTGATAAGGTCAGTAAAAATTCACTTGTAGAAATGTTTCTAGACTCCTCTGGTCACTCTCAATTTTTTAAGGATAGGTTTCTATGGCGCGAATGGAAAAGGCTCACTGACTAAATTAATCAAGATAAGAACCAACCATGAATATTTGAATCAACTTAAAAGCTTTCATTACAGAGATTAAATCAAATGCTGTTAAAGACTAAATTTCCAAAAAAGAAGTTCAACAGTAGCTTTCAAAAATCGAGCCTTCAAAATAAGATTAAACTTAAACTCATGAATTAACGCGGGATATATATATTAAATTTTAGAGTTTTCGGTTAATGTTGGAGACAATATTGAATTTGAATTATGCAATTAACGTTGGAGAGTGGGTAGAATTTAAATGATGTTAGAGAAGAATTATAATTAAAGGTGACAAAATAAGTATTACCATAATTGTGTGTTGATTTGAATATTGAATAATTTTGTATGACATCACAAGAGAATAAAATAAATTTAGTAGAATAAGAATTGTAACAACGAATCAAAATCTTTTGAGCAAAGTCAAATTACAAGTTTGACTAATGACAATTAAATAAATCTAGTATTTGGCTTAATGATAAAATTATGGTTTTAGATTAAAATGTTTAATTAATTCAAAACTTAAGATGCTTATTTAAAATTTGTTAAAGTTGATTAGAATTTTGATATAAAAACATGAGTAAGAAAATAAGCAACTTACGATAAATTATTCATTAAAATTCTATAAGTAGTTTTACTTAAGCAAATTGTCTTTGTTGGGGGGTGTTGATTAATACTCAATTTATTTGGAGCTTGATTTGGTTAATTCATGTAATGATATACCTACTAAACGAACAAAAAAAAATTCAATTAGTTATCCTTAAAATTGTTGAAACAAACCTTGGGCCAACATTGTCTGCCTCATGCATGAATTTAAAAGTGAATTCTATAGGAATGATCTTTTGTGAGGACGATATTATGCTCACTTTCTATCTATTCTGATGAATGAACCCATTATAATTAGATATAATCTAGGTTTAAAATCTCGACCTGTGCCGAAGTTTCGGTACTGGAATGATACGGTTCGGTATCGTGCCGTGCCGATACTGTTTCGGTATTTTTTAATTTATATATAGTAATTATTAGATAAATATGTTTATTGTGCATAATTTAAGTTGTATATTGATTTAATATAAATTCTCAATTATTGAACAACTTAATATTGTTGGAAAAATAATTAAATGTAGTTTTCTTTAAAAAAAATTGATCTATCAATAACTTGAATTAAAATTGATACATAATATGTTACCTTACTAATACCATAAGGACTGATGTGAATCAGATGGAAGCATTGATTCTTGCAACATTCTGCTTATGTCAACTGTATAGTTCTTTAACGCGCAAATTAAATAATCATCCAATGTTATGCAATATTGATATTGATTTCTCCATATGTCCATCAGCGCGTCTCGATTCATCATTGGATGTTGGATTTGAACCGACGCTATTGAAATCAGAATGGGTACAGGCACAGGATAAGGCCGAGCTCTGGTATGATAAATCACCATATGATGCATCAAAGTTATAATAAGAAAGTTGTGAGTATGATGAATTTCGACTAGAATTAATCTCAGCTAAACTCTCCTGCATATCTTGATAATTATTAAATTTCTTTTGTTTGTCACCATTATATCGACGTTGATATTGAATAGGTACTTCTAACTCCATGATCATAATCTTGAGTTGCATGTGTGTAATTTATCTCACATATCCATGGCCTCGTGCTAGAGTAGGGGGAACATAATCTTTACCACTAGATGCATCACCACTGTCATCGCTTCCATGAGTATTTACACTGTTATCAACATCACTATCCTCATTTTGAATTTCTCATCGGATTACAGTGTCAGAAGGTGATGATGTTTCATTCATCATGTTCTTGCTCATCAATTGCATCGAGTGGATTTTCTCTAGTTCTCAATTGACCCTTTCCCGTAAAAGGAGGTTTGCCTTTTTCTTTATTTTTAGAAAAAATTGCAGGAGCTTTGCCTTTGCCTTTATCTATGGACTTTGGTTGGGTTTGGAATTTAGATGTTTGAGAACGTCTAGACTGAGATCTAGAAAATCAAAATTCTTGATCAAAAGCTTCATCATCTTCTTCCTTACAGATATCTCCTTTAGCTTGTATTTTTTCAATCTGTTGAGTTAAAATTGAGATGGTTGTGGTGGGTCACCTGCTTCATCAAGTAATGGATTCTTAGCCTCAATAGTGCTCCACCAATGCATCATTGGATCATTCTCAGTTTGGACAAATTCAATATCAAATGGGTCTACATCATCATACTCTTGTTCTTCATTCTCTTTTGTTATCACTCTTAGTTGAAGACGCATATTATAATGAACATAGACAATCTTCTCTAAGTAACGATCAGAAAGACGATTTCGTACTTTTGTATGAATGAAGGAGAAAGTTGATCAATTTCTTTCACAACCACTTGAAGACGTTGTCAAGAGAATACTGCAATCTTTTTTAAATTTGGAGCTGATCCTCTATATTGTAACCACCGCTCTATAAGATAAATAAGAACAAAATTAAAATATTATTTATATTTGTTGACAATAATTAGTAATAATTTTTTATTATATTTACCTACATCCATTTTATATCTGATGACACTGTAATAGGATTGTTAAAAGAACCATATTTCTCTCGAAATAATCGACTTTCATTAATAGTCTTAACAATTGATTCTCTCTTTGTATATAGTCTTGATATTACATGTCTGAGGGCCATTAATAAATCATCATTTGTGCCAAGATTATAACAATATTAATATGTCAGATTGAAAGAATAACCTACAATAATTAAACATATATAATTGTTAATAACAATATTAAAAATTCTTTATCATTAAAAAATACGTATCGACCAAATGAATAGATTTTCCCATTTGATCGTCGCATCTTGTAGTGATTATATCAATGTAATGTTGATGCTTGGTCGGTGATTGTAGATGCCTCTTAATTTCCTCTTTTGCTACATAAATTAGGCGGTAAACATTGCCCATTTGCGGCTTCTTGTCTATATCAACTTTACGTAGAGCAACGAACAATGGTTATACTGTTATAAGAATATCTGCGATATAGTCCCAAAATCTGATCGATATAATAATTTTTTGCACCTTCTTACCTTCGGTCGTGTTAGAATATCGAGAGGCTTCCCAATCCTCAGAAGAGAATATGACCTTCATCTAACTTTTTTCTGATTCAATGATTTTAACAGGAGAAAGTGAGTGGCAAATCTAGTCGCTCTTGGTCGTAGAATCTCCCCATCAATAAATTTCTCTATTAATCCATGAATCCAATGATGATTATAGAGGAAATTTGTTAAAGATTAACCTTTTTTCACTACCTTCTTCACTATATTGAGGTTACCAATATTTGCCATCATCAAATCGATACAGTGTGCTGCGCATGGTGTCCAAAATAAGGTTTGATACTTTTGCTCCTATAACTCTCGAGCTCTTTTAAAGTTGACACCATTATCTGTAATCACCTGCATTATATGTTCTGCACCTATCTCGTGAACTACACTATCCATCAAATGATATATATAGGGTGCATCATGATAATCTATAGTTGCATCAATAGATTTATGAAATATCACTAGGCCTGTTCAACCGGTCGGTTAACCGGTTCCGGTTAATTCCGGTTTATCACATTTTATGTAGAACCGGTTAACTGACCGGTATCCTTACCGGTTCTACCGGTTTCGGTTGAACCAGTTTCGGCCGGTTAACCGGTTGCAACCGAGAACCGGTTCCAGCTGCTGTACTAATTGTGCTAAAGGATTATTTTGTTGCACTAGCACAGAATTTAGATCCAGAAGTTAGAAATTCTTCTCATGAACTTTGTGTATCATGCTTCAATAGCCATCAGGGAAGAAGATAAGAGTTAACTTCTTCATATTTTTGTTTTGTTAACTTAATTTCTCCTTCCTGTCATCATAGAAATCTTTCATGAATTTGCCACAAACACTCGTATTATATGCCATAGACAAACGGAAGGGAAGATCATATAAAGATATTGTCGCTCCCTAGATTTACTTTTCAATAGCGCTGTTATGTTAATGGTGGCATAGGAAAGTTAGCCATCTACCGCTAGTTTACTACGTTCGGTAGAGTACATGTATTAATTAAATTTAACAATTTTCTTCCTTGAAAGAGGTTGGAGTATTAATCTACAAAGTTTAACATTTTTTCATTAAAAAAGCTAACCTGGTAACCATGAAGTAGTGGCAAATGCAAGCAGGTGGAGACACGATCAGAGCAATATAATAAAACTCATCTTCAACTGGGAGCTTAACGTTTATTCCAAATGCTTTTGTTTTGTTCATCTTTACATGAAAGTAGGCCGAAGCATTGGAGTGGGTTATTGGGCTCTAAAAAAAAACAGATCGGTTCTGATTTTACCGGTTTACCGGTTAACCAGTAAAAAAAAATTCTAAACCGGGAACCAACCGGTAAAAACCGGTTAACTGGAATCGGTTAAAACCGGTTAACCGTTAAACCGGAACCGGTAAACTACCGGTTCCGGTCCGATTTTCGGTTTCCCGATTTTTTTGCACAGCTCTAAATATTACCTTTCTATTGTAGCATAGTAGAAAGTTGATAATGCTCATCCGTGTATGTCCTGTCCAACCATCACACATCAACGTAACCTCATATAAGCTCCATTGCTTCTTGCATGATATAATTCAAGTCATGATCTCCTCCACTTGTTCATCTAAATATAGATCGATAAGTTCATATGTAGTTGGAGGTTGAATACCCGGATCAGATTTTTAGATGTTGGATACTATGCTACGATAGTATGTGTTGTTTACTACATTAGGGGGAATATAATTAAAATGAAAAAATTTAACAAGATTGATTTCTTCTTCTCTTTTGAATATGCATCATCAGTCCTAGTTTGTTTGCTAACTTGGTCTGGGAATGCTAGTGGATCAATATCAGCAATATCAGCTGCACGTCTTCGTCCCATAGAAGGAAAAAAACATGACCAATACCACCTTGTGTTAAAGTAATACGAACACTTGTACTCCTAATGTTGCTGCAGTAGTTGAGCCACTTTCACTGGCACCAGAGCCATTTCTATGTCGCATATTTTGCTTATAGTTATATTGAGTTTGAGAGGCACTGAGAGCTGCTAAAAAATCTTCGTTATTTGGAACTTCACCACGACCTTCCATTTCATCATAGATTGGTTCTTTAGAGTTTCGGCTATCAACAAGTTCACGTTGTCGTTGTTGTTTATACTTTAATTCTTTTTTGCCATCAAGTTACTCTCTCATTGCACGATGAACTTCTTGAGAAATTTTTAGACAATTAAAAACATCTGAATATCCACCAGCTTGATGTTGTTTTAGACGTGTGACCCTACCGCCGCGTTCAATCATATCACAATGCAAACATTGCCAATGGAATCAATTTTTTAATCTTGCGTGTCTCCAAGATGGATCATGAGATTGTTGTTTTGGTGCCATTACCTATGCATTATATAAAAATTAAGAATAATACGTATTTTCAGGTAATGACCGTCATTTTATAATGTCAAGAATGTATTTATCATTGTAAATTTACAAATTAAGTATATAAACTATAAAGAGTAACTTCTTGAAATTTGAAACAATCTCCAAAAAAAATATTAATTCATCTTTCTCAATTTAGAATGATCAGAATTACACAAGATTATAAATGTTTTATTAGGAATCATAAACTTGACAGCATACAAAACTTCTAAAATTAAGGATTTGTAATATTTCCTAAATATATCAAGTAAAGACATTTTAAACATATCAAGTAAAGACATTTTAAGATAAAAATATATATGACGAAACATTCTTTGACAAAAATATATATTTATATGTTCAGGAAGCCAGAATCATAAAAGTATAAAAGTTAAATATGTTAATATTCATAGATTCAAATTTCAAATTAATTCTAAGATAAAATATTATCTATAATAAATATATAAATTAACATGAAAATATTACTTTATATATAATAACTATATAAATTAATTATTATTTGTAAAAAATATACAACAATAACAACCAAGCCTTTTCCCACTAGGTGGGGTCGGCTATATGAATCCTTTTACGCCATTGAGCTCTATCTCCTATTATATCATCATCTATATTTAAATAAATTTTATCTTGTTTTATTGTTGCTAACCAAGCCTTTTTTGGTCTTCCTCTTCCTTGTTTGATATGCATGTTTATCATAGTTTCACATCGCCTAACTGGAGCATTTATTAGTCGTCTAAGTACATGTCCGTACCATCTTAAACGTGTCTTTCAGAGTTTGTCCTCAATAGATGCAACTCCGACTTTCTCTCTAATGCTCTCATTCCTTATTTTGTCCATCTTCGTATGTCCACACATCCACTTTAACATCCTCATCTCTGCAACTTCATAACCCAACATTCAACTCCATATAACATAGTGGTCTAACTACTGATTTTATAGAACTTACCTTTAAGTTTAAGAGGTACTTTATGATCACATAAAACACCCGACGCTCTCCATTTCACCCATCCTACTTGTATTCTATGTAAGACGTCTCTCTCAATCCTTCATCGTTTTGTAAAAATGATCCTAAATATTTAAATCTCTCGGTCCAGGCAACTCGTCCTCTCCTATCTTAACAATTGTTTCATTACTTCTAATATTGCTAAATTTAAATTTCCTTTAATCTACTAAGGTTAAAACCTTTCCCTTCTAGTGTTTCCTCCAAGATTCTAGTTTAGCATTTACTCCTTCACGTGTCTCATCTACCAAAATAATATCATATGCAAATAACATGTACCACGATACTGTGACTTGAATGTGCGCAGTGAGTTCGTCCATAATTAGTGTATCTTTATTGGAAATGCTTCATTACTCTGTCTGAAGTCTTTACTCTAGTCGTTACATCCTCATACATATCCTTAATTAGTTCAATATATGTTACGCTAACACCTCTCTTTTCTAAAATTCTCCATATAATTTCTCTTGGAATTCTATCATAAGCTTTTTCTAAGTCAATTAATACATGTGTAGATCTTGTTTTTGCTCCCGATATTTTTCAATTAATTGTCTAAGGAGATGTATATTTTCAGTCACTATGGTCTCCTTCCTTAATCTTTTTTCTATTACTTTTTCCCAAAGTTTCATAGTATGACTCATTAGTTTAATACCCCTATAGTTTGCACAATTTTGTATGTCTCCCTTGTTCTTATATATGGGAACTAGAGTACTTATCCTCCATTAATCAGACATTCTTTTCGTTTTCAATATCATGTTAAATAATTTTGTAAATCATTCAATACCTTGTTTCCCTAAGCACTTCTATACCTCTATCGGAATATCATCTGGTCCAACGACTTTTCCATTGTGCATCTCATTTAAAGTTTGTTTTACTTCTGAAGTTTGAATTCTACGATAATAATTAAAATTTCTATGCTCAGTTGACTTAATTAAATTACCTAAGTTAAGTTGGTCACCTAAACATTCATTAAAAAGTTGATGAAAATACCTCTTCCACCGCTCTTTTATTTCTCCATCATTTACTAATACCCTATTACATTCATCTTTAATAGATTTTATTTGGCTAAGATCTCTTGTTTTCCTTTCTCTCACTTTTGCTATTCTATAAATATCTCTTATTTTTATATTTTATTATTTGTAAAAAATATAAAATAATAATCAGAATATTAATTTTGTTTATTAGACTTTTTTTAGAAATTTTAAAATTATTTTAGAATATTTTTAAATGAAATTTAAAATATCAAAAAATATTAAAATATATATCTGAATTTTTATATTTTTTTGAATTTTTAAATAAAATTTAAAATAATAAAAAAAATATTAAAATGTATATCAGATTTATTGTAATTTTTTTAAAAATTTTAAATGCATTTTAAAACATAAAAAAATAAAATTTTAAAATATTAATTAAAATTTTAATTTTAATTATATTTTTTTATATATTTTATTGGGATAATTTAATTAGGGTTTATAAAAGTCTGTTTGGAATATCATACCTTCTTGGGAATTGTTTAAATTAATTAAATCTAAAATTTAATTTAATTTTTAAAAACTAGGGCACACACGCAACACACGCAGCAACAACGGATCACGGGGTTCGACTACGATTCTAGCATTGCTGGAGGCGTCCAACGACTCCTCCGGCGCCGCTTGCAACGTATCCGAGACGGGGACGCTGGCGAATAGGGGAAATCATACCTTTGGAGTGGTCGCCGCCCTTGCTGCCACCTCGTTGCTCGCCTCGCCGCTGTCGCCTCGCCTCGTCGCTGTGGCCTTTTCTTGCCGCTGCTCGCCTTGGCTCGTCACTGCTCGCCTCGCCTGCTGATTGATCGCTCTCTTGTGCCTTTTTATAGATTTTTTTTACCGTGATCGATTAATCGCAACAGAAGGAATTGAATCGATTCAATTCCTTCCGTCGCTCGATTAATTGATCGTGCATGCTGTTGCGGATGCGCGTGTATCACGCGCCAAAATTATAGCTCGTTTGGTGCTAGTTTCGGTTGGGCGGTGAAATGGTAAAAACCGTTCGTGCTGTCTCATAGAACAACATTCTTTTCCTCCATCTATTCATGTTGGCGCTGGTACCTGCATGGATGGTTATTTCAATAGGTCTTATAGTCAATTCCCATGCAAAATGTCTCTCGGTGCTTGACCTCACTATGCAAAGGGTCGTTGCACTAGGACAAATGCCCCTCGTGATTTACCCCTTCTAGATAGTGTGGAGCTGTCCTGGAGGGGCCGTTAAGGTGACGATTTCATTTTTTGGCACTAATGAGTGAGATAAATAGAGGAAAAAATTCCGAGGAAACAAAATTCGAAAAATAAAAAAAAATTATAATATAATTTCTAATATTATAAAATATACTTATGAATTAAATTATTGTATATATAAATTTAGTTTAATTTAAATTGATCAAAATAAATCCAGTTTAAACCTGCTTAATCCTTCTTTATAACAATAAAATATTAATAAAAATATTTTTAATTAACATATTTATATTTTAAAAAATATTGAAATCGTATCAACACGACAGAATACAGTACTGAAATTGTGAAATTGTAGGGTTATTAGATAAATGAAACTTTTACATGCCTCAAAATTTTAATCTTTGCACCACCTTTACTATTTCTATGTAGGTTTTTGAACATTAGTGTTGTCAAACCTTACTTTTCTATTTATTCTTAAATTATAATATAAATCTTAATATATTCTACCTATTTCGGGATACTTATGTGAATTCGAGTTGGGTGGGGATGCAATGCTATGATTATGGTGCTTTACCACATTACGCTATGGAAATTGATGTCCTTGGCTTCTTGCATGGATCTAGTGGAAGTAAATTAACTTGTAGATGACCTTGTCTATAGAAGTTTCCTGTGCCTTAGTACTCGGGCACAAGTTCCTGGCATAAGCATCTAGGCATCTAATACATCATTTTATCAATTGAGAGCATGAAGTCAAAGGAATCTAAATGCTGGGACAAGGTCCAATGATCACTCAATGTTTAGTTTATTGGATCAAACTCATTATCTTCTAATGCTATACTTTAAACCACCTACCAAATAATATTCCTTCAAGGAAGGTTAAATTTGGGAACTTTGACAATGCAGGTATCTGAGAATAGAGATAGACAGTTTTAATAAAAAGAGGGTTTATTAGAGTTATGAGAAGTTAGGAGGGAATATGTCTTTAGGTTAGCTAGGCAAGCATGTGGTTAGGAGGGGCTTGATTAGAAGTGGGAAGGATGCTTTTATTTAAATTGCTAAAATATCATTTGACACATTATCTAGCCATTCATGTTGAGTATTGATCATCGGCTCAGGTTATAGGTTCTTGTCTCAGTGACTAGGGTTGCATTGATCAGTATATATAGCCCTTCACTTGAGCCATATCATACCATATCCAACTTGGTCCACGTACCTTTTCATGCACAAACTAGTATGTACTGTCCATATAGGGCAGCATAGAACAATATTTAGACCACTGTTTCTTAATATACAGGTAACAAGAAATGATGTTTGAGTTCATGATATAATTTATATATACATCTTCTACAGTATTTGGGCTAGTGATTTGGTTATGGGAAAAATGGATTCTGCATGATTCAGCTTAGGCGTTTTTTCCAATGTAGGCAATATAAACAATGCTAGGCGACATCTGTCTATTGAGACATATAGGTGGAGGCTATACTTTTAGTGATTATGAGGATCAAATTGCATGTAATTGAGAGTGAATCAGACACGCCACTTAATTTTAAGCTTCAACAGAAGATTCATTCTCAACGACATGGACAAATTGTTGTAGGTATGCATGATCAAATAAACATCAAAATTTGTGTTGGATGGCATGCTTTTTATTTTTTTGCAGAAGTTTTTTTCCTAGCCCGATTTTCTCTTTATTCTCGTTATTTGTGCATTCTAATGGAGTTGTGGTATCTTCTGATGCAGATACTTCAGGGCTGACTCTCAAGCAAGATGTATCTGGTATCTTATGTATGCATGGAAGAGATGATGAGAATGGCTTCTATGCCATAGATCTTCCAGAACAGAGCCATCATTTGAGCAATGAGAAGATACAGTTGGATGAGATCATAGCTTCCTCTACAAGTTATGTTGAACACGGTCAACTGTGTCAAAATGAATTTGAAGAAGCCACTCTAAATACAAACTGTGATCTGGCTATTGGAAATTCTACCAATCCCACCCGTGTAGGCAACAAATAGTTTTTCGACATTAGTTCTGATGTATAACATGCTCTGACAGAAACAGTATCCTCTAAATATTCATTTTGCTTCCCAAATTTATCCTCAGGGGATGAATGTGGACATGATTGCAGAAGATGAAGAGAGATGGTCGGTAATGACTGCATCTCAATCAAGTATTTCTTCTGATAGCACGGAAGAGGAAGGTATGAAGGTCAATATGTCTTATAGCAGTTTTGTTCTTGTTTAATATCTTCATTTCTGCAACTTAATTTGTTTGCGCAGGCTGTTTGGATTCTGATGAGTTTAAAAGTTGTTACACAGCAGACATGTATGAGGTAATAGCAATAAACTTTTATGTTGGATCAAGTGATAACTTATTTATGAAGAATATATGTCTCTAACTTTCATGCTTTTTATTAATATATTCAAGATATTTTTGCAGTTACTAGAATGTGATTTATCTTCTATTTCTTTTACTAAATTACTCCCAGCATTTTATTAATGTGTCTAAAAAGTCCGCCTCGTTGGATGCTAGTGTTGAAGCTTCCTCTAGTGATGTGGACAAGCATGCATGCTAAAGCAGTGGAAATGTGTAGCAAAGCCCCTCTGATATTTAAGTTAGTCTCCGTTGATGGAGCTTGAGAGAGAGAAGTATGTTAGAGAGAGAATTGAAAAGAATGAGATTTGGATTCCTACTGTTGATGTTACCTCTTTTATATGATCGGTCCTTTGGGTTGTATGAATGGCTGTTTCATGTATTATTATGAACGCTAACAAAGGTGTGCCTAATGATGGACTAGGCCCACACAGACCATACCCTATCACTGCGTCTCTTGTCGGGTGTTTACCCAATTGTGATATACTTGCGTCTCTTGTCGGGTGTTTACCCAATTGTGATATACTTGTCATAGTTGTACGTTGCTGTGACTCCTAATATGTTGCTTACCCAATTATGGTTCATTTACTTTGGTTGTATTTGCACGGGGTAAGGCTGTTCGTGTTAGAACCATGTTGGGGGATGGTTGGGGCTAGCGGCATTAGTGAGGCTAGAGAGTTTTGAGGCACTTAGAGGGGGCAAGTTGTGTACGGAGCTCAATCGTAACCCTGAGCGGAGCTTTATGAGTTAGAGATGTTGAGTCAGGCGCTTGGGTTCATGAGCACTCTTGAAGTTGAGGAAGGTGCTCGACCATTGTGCATTTTGGAAGCTTAGGGAGTTGCTTGGGCTGCCAAACACCTTAGAAGTCGAGGAAGGTGCTTGAGCTGCTGAGTGCTCTAAGGCTGGTGCTTGGGTCACCGAGAACACTGACATGGCTCGATATCACGTGTTTTGAGGTATTGTCTTGGAGTCGAACCACATAGACCAAGTTTGATGAGCAGGAGGGTATCGTCATCTTGGGTATCAGAAGTCCCTCTTCAAGTTAGGTTGATGAGCAGAATCGAATGAAGGTAGGGACTTCAAAGACCGCAAGTGGGTCCATGTTAGCACGCTAAGCCACTACCCATTTTTGATTTTGAATTGTCTCCTTGCTACCACACACCATACTGCCATCATGAATTGTCATCTCCTAGACAACTGTTATCTTCTCCTACACAACATTTGCTGGCTGCGTTGTAAGGCTGGAATGACGATTTCTCTCTATCTATTAAAATGGTTTGTCAATTGTTAGCTTAAGGTTTAATTGCATTGTTGGATGGGGTGCGGGGATCTTGAGGTTGACCTTCATCTTTGGATCATGAGTAGATCTAGCCTGCGATGTTAACACTGCCTAAGGCCTATGATTGACACATGTTTGCTTCCCTACCATCAAATCTCGAATGCTACTCCCCATACATTAGATCAAGGGCTTGTGGGGATTCGAGGCTACCAAATTTTAGATTTTAGTGGATTTGAGGTGTCTATTTATCACTTTTTTAAATGAGGGGAAGGGTTTATAAAGTTCGACGTCTTTCTTTCTCCCTTCACTTTTCTTCTAGCCTGCTGCTCCTTTTTGCTCCGTTCGAACTCAGTTTTTGTAAGTCCACCTTCTTTGTCATTTTCCTTTTCCACTCAGTTTTTGTAAGTCCCCACCTTCTTCATCATTTCCTTTTCCTCTTCATAGTGTAGATGGCCTCCAAGGGAAAGTGCCCACTTGTCAATGGTGGGCCCAAGGTTGACCATTAGGCCTTGCCAAGGTTGCACTCAGAGAGGATCCTTTGCTTTGACTGAGGTCCTTGGTTCCATCATTTAGTATCTCAAAACACATTTGGTGAGAATTTGACCCTCCATCAAAGTTTGTAGTTATCCTCCAATGTCAAGATAATCATTCCAAAATCCACATACCGTTCCCACCTATCCTAGATGGGCATTCAGCTTTCTTTGTCTGCCAATTCGAAGGCGACTTTGTTTCCTCCGTCACTGCTGTTTTCTTAGAGGTTGTCGTATTTTTTTTTCTGTTCCCCTCCACATCTTGGTCGAGACCATTATGCTCTTTCAACATCTTCAACTTTCTTTGATATCTAGTGATATTCACTTCCTTTATTAGTTGAAAATGGCCAAGCTAGGGGTGTTTTATTTTATGGCTAACTGCCAATTTTTAGTAGTCACTTCCACCACTCAAAATTCACTTGCTAGGTATTATTAGCTAGATCAGTGGTGTGTTAGATTTTTTTTTCTTTTAATTTTTTTTTAATTATTTTGACTGATACTACAATATGTTTTGAAATGTTAAAAAAAAATTAAATCACTAGATGTTGATGCCATTGAAGGAAGAGAAGTTGGATGGCCAAAGCAAATCATCGATGTGTAATGGATGTGTGTAGGAAAGTTGCAGTGGTAAATTGAGCTTGAGGAGCAGAGTGTGTCAACAACATGAAGGAAATCATGAGAGCGACGAGTTGCTCAGAGCATGAGTATACAATCAAATTTAGGTTTCAATTTAATAGTAAATGAATAAAGACGATCCTCATCTAGATGAGTATACTCTCACACCCACAAAAAATAGTGAAAATATAAAATTATGGACTCTTTTTATAGGTTGGACTTGATAATAAATATTAAATAAATATTCTAAAAGGATAGTGTGTGGTCTCGGAAGGGTTGGATCACATTGGATTTATTGTACGTAGTCTTATCTTGAATTGCAAGAGGTTGTTTCCACGACTTGAACCCGTAACCATAAGGTCATAAGATAACAACTTTACTATTGCGTCGAAGTTTTCTTTCATTAAAATAAATATTCTAAATAAGAAAAATATGATAATTTTAATAGGAATTATAAATAGTTCGCTATTTATTGCTGCAATAGAAATATTATCCAAACGATGGACAAATTGTATCTTTAATTTATTGGAGTAGCTTTATTCTCAAATATTCTTCAATTTATTTTCTTTTATTGCCAAAGTGCCAATCTGAAAATATCTTCAATTTATTTTTTTTAGTTATTACTTTTTGATGCTAATTTCTTTCTCTCTCTGCACAGTATATTTTTTCTTTTGCTTGGTTGAAGACATGCATTATAGCTCTATACAATATAAATTCATTGTACTGGAATAAAATTCTTATTTAATTGCTTTTAATTTTCGAATCTATGGTGTGAACTGCTTACTTTTGCCTTGTTGAGGAAAATCTACCCAAGTGTTGTTTCTTGTTTGGAGCTTTGCAGCTTAATGATGAGTTAACAGTTACAGTCTTCCCTGAGTATGTCATACATGGTGGCACATTGTATGGAGAATCTCAACTTGTTTTCTCGATAGACAATGTTAAGATTGAATGTTCAGATGCAAGTGGGAGTGACGAGAAGTTTGCTTCTGAATGGGCGGTTACTGAGATAGATCACATTGATTGTCAATGGAGTGAAAGTGTGAGTTTCACTCTCTAAGGTGTGAAAGAATTTACTTTTGTGTTTATGATTAGCTGTGATGGTGTGCAGTATTTCTTATTACCACAGGTAGCTTCTGCATTAGTCAAACTATGCTTCAGAGAAAACATTGCAACTAAAATAGATAAAGTTCACAACAATACTGGTATGATAATTATACATAAATTCTTACTTTTTTCTTTTACTGTCTCTTATATCTTTATTCCATCAAACCACTATGGTGCATCAAATTTTATAATTCTTCCCTTTTTCTTAATGCTTTGTATGGATTTGTTTATATTTCTCTTTCTTATCGATTTACCTTTTTGAGATAGAGCAAGTTGTTAGATAATTTAGATACCCTATCTAATCAAAGATGAGGAGTCTTAGCAGGTCCAATTCATTCCTGTTTTCTTCTCCTGGTTTTGGATTTCAGTTAGGAATGCCATCAGGCAAGATGGGAGGAGCTTTTATCTGCTTTTCTGTTTTGCAGATTATAAAAATCCTGTCTTATTCTTTAGTGCATAAAGAAGTGCCAGGAACAGAACCAGTGGAGACATTTATTAAATGTATATCGCACATATATTGGAAAAAGTTAACTAAGTATTATATAAATTTGACATGGTCATTTGATAGTCTAAATTTTGTAGGACAAGTAGCATGAGTTGGTTTAGCATGTCCTGCAAGAGACATTTCTCCCAAATTGGAATAACAGTTGGGAATGACAATTACATGCCGAATGAGGAGATGAACCCACATGGCACCTTTCCTGCCAGAAAGGTTCTCATGCCCTAGGCCTTATTCCAGTTTCCATATCACTGCTGTCATACAAAACTAAATGTGAGATAGTTGTCAATCTGCTGCCAAAGTTCAGTTCATAGTTTTTGAAAGTGAAATCAATCTAGTTAGGTCAGAATCATTCAAGTCCAATCCAGATTAGACGTTAATATTATCCGTACAAAAATTGAATGTCATGGAAAGAACTCAATAACTTGCTCCATTGCTGCATACCACAATCCTCCCGTCCAGTTTGATTTAAGGGTACTCAAGCTTCTCTGTGTCTGAAAAGGTATAAGAAAAATACTTGTGTTATAGTTAAGTGCTACTAGTTTATTCCCATTTAGGGCATTTAATGATTCAGTGCTATGCCAAAAGGTCGACAATAGAAGCTTGCAACTAATTAAAAAGTATCGGGAACAAAAGTAAGATTTACACATGATATTTGCTAACCTAAAAAGAAGTTAATGATAGAGTGCTGAAGGAAATTTTATAAAGAATTATAAAAAGAGAGGTGTTATCATAACATATATTGGACTAATTAAAGATATGTATGAGGATGTACTGACAAGAGTGAGGACTTTAGGGTAATTAACCAAAGCATTTCTCATAAAAATAGGATTACATCAAGGATCAACTCTAAGTCCTTATCTTTTTATACTAATTATGGATGAACTCTATATCCAAGACATAGTAGTAGATGAGACACGTGAAGAAGTTACTGCTAAACTCGAATCTCGACAGGAAATGCTAGAAGTGAAAAGTTTTCGGCTTATTAGAGTAAAAATAGAATATATAAAATTTAAATTTAGTATTATAGACGTAATGAGATAATTGTTAAGATATGAGGTGATGAGTTAATCCCACATAGTAGAGACGAACATGGCTTGATGATAGTTACAATGATGACATGAACTTCACTACTTTTAGTAGTGATAAATGTTAGAAACACATGTCTTCTTACTAATTGTAGTTGGTGCAATATTTATTAGTTGACATCTCATAAGAGAACTAATAACATATAACATGTTTCTTATGTGAAGTGTGAGAAATAAGATCTTATGATCTTTCCCTAAGGAATTTCCAATGCTGCACTACTATTTTAAAGTTTGCAGCACTTCACTGATACTGTGAATTAATAATTCTTAATAACGAACAAGGTATTAAAAAGTGATTCTTAGCGGTAGATGGTCAAGTGATTACCTAGGGTTAGTCGACTGCTAATGCCTAGGTGGTAGGTGAGTGTCCAGGTGGCTAGGCATTCTGCATTAAAAAATATTATCAAAATAGGAATCAAATACTAACAACAATATTCAATCAGTATTTTTCATGAACTACAAATAAACAATACTGGTCAAATATTCACATATTGTTATATTGATCAAATTCTGTTCATCTCATTATACAATCAAATACTTATCATCTCAATATTTTCCAGAACAGATATTGATTTAAATACTGATCATATCTCATGCTTTAACATTTAATTTCTCATTTCTATTTGTAATATCAACAAAGACCTCGAGAAGAAAGAGCCAAGAAAATAGAGCATATGTACCAATAGAAGAAGGCAGCAGTAACAAAGACCTAGAGAAGAAAGAGCCAAGAAAATGGAGAATATATTCAGACGTAGTGGAGTTATGCTGCGGGAGTCAGGACTTGGGAGAATTGGGAAGAAAAATAGGGTATAACTATATAAGTGAACTGGTTTATTTGGGAGCAGCCTAAACTGTGAAAATGGGGTTGTGGGAGAGCAATACAGGCATCGTGTTGCTAGGCGAAGCAATGGAATGAATGTTGCACCCTAGATGGTGAAAGTCCAGTAGCCGAAAGCATCACTAGCTTACGCTCTGACCCGAGTAGCATGGGGCACGTGGAATCCCGTGTGAATCAGCAAGGACCACCTTGCAAGGCTAAATACTCCTGGGTGACCGATAGCGAAGTAGTACCGTGAGGGAAAGGTGAAAAGAACCCCCATCGGGGAGTGAAATAGAACATGAAACCGTGAGCTCCCAAGCAGTGGGAGGAGAATACGATTTCTGACCGCGTGCCTGTTGAAGAATGAGCCGGCGACTCATAGGCAGTGGCTCGGTTAAGGGAACCCACCGGAGCCGTAGCGAAAGCTAGTAACAAATCTTTGCATGATGCTGTAGGTGCAAATCATTCTTACATTGATTTTTTTAAACAGTGATATTGTTTTTGTTTTCAAACTCAAAATTATTATTATTTTTTTCAAACACAAAGTTAACTTGTGTGACCATTTTAAGTATGTGTTTGTACTCGCATATCGAGTATGCTGTGACTTGACTTCAATCCTTGTCATAGGACACAGAAGCTTCATTAATATTATATATCTATTCAGATAGAAGATGCTTGATCTTTCCCAAAAATAAGAAAAGAAATTATAGTGAAAGATGTTGGGCAGCGGCAATCGGAAATTGGAAACATGAAATGGACTGTTTCCGTGCCAAAACATGTCCATTAGAGAATTTGTCTTAAAATCAGCGAATTGTACTATATATTTGTCTTTTAATTTTTTTTGTGCACGTAGACAGAACAATACATTGTCAGTTGACTTTTAATAGTAATCCAAATGGCCTATTTTCAATTTGGGAAGTTTTATTTTTTTCAAGGATGATATCATTTCAAAGTTTTGATTTTTATTTTCTAAGATACAAATTCACCTTACCTTTATGATGATTGGAGCTATGGATTGTATTGATGATAATGTGGTTCCTGTTTCCATTTTTGTTTCTGTGAGGCGATACAGAAGTACCATCATGTGTGAGAAGAACATATTTCAATCACAATAGTGCATAATTCTCCTCTATCCTACCTCTGAATTTATGTGATGTGATATTTGAGCGTCTTTCATGTAGATGTGTTGAAAGTAATATTTTCTGTGAATGATGTGCATTGGCTGGAGAAGGAACAAAAGATTAGGAATCTAACCGCGAAATACAAAGTCACATGGAATTTCGACTCTAGGTATGTTCTTTGCTTTTTGCTTGCAATTCAGTCACTACATGAAGTGCAGTTTCCTTAAAATGATTGCTTTATTTTATTATATTTTATTTTTGCCCTGGTTGGGAACAATGGCCTCTGCTGTTATACATAACTTGTAGTGAATTTGATTGTTCTTTTGAGTTTAATTGGGTTGTCAGATATACAATTCTCTTTAGAAGTTTTTGGGTGATACATAATAGGATGATGAGTGTGCTTTATGCTATTTTCTTTCCTCTTAGATTGGATACCATTAATATTAGTAGTTTGACTCTACTTGTGTTCTACTTTTTGACATAGCACACTATTGCATTGTCACTTGTTATGTACTGTGGAATTTTGCAATTTAGTCACTTCATGAAGCTCACTGTTTCCTTAAAATTATCGCTTTAATTAATTTGATTTTTTTTAACCCCTGGTTGCAAACAATGGCTTCAGCCATTATACATAGCTTTGTAGTGGATTTGGTTTTTTGGAGTTTAATTGGGTTGTCAGATATATTATTCTCCTTAGAAAATTTTTGGTTGCTACATATTAGGATGCTTGAGTGTGCTTTTATATGCTGTTCTCTTTCCCCTTGATACCATTAATATTAGTACTTGACTCTCTACTTGTGTTCTACTTTTTTCCATAGCTTGGTATTTCATTGTTGCTAGTCATGTAAATTTGGGTATCATATTATTGGATTATTGTTGTCTGATAGAAATTGATTTGGTGGAGGCATTGTTTATTTTTGTGGTATGACTAGCTTACTTTTCAGCTTCACATGCAAGTTATGTCACTAATTATTTTAACAATCACAATTTCACATGGGCATTAAAGTGGCATTCTTGCTTCACTTTTCTCTTCCCTCTTGAATTTTATGCTATGGAATGTTTATGCTATGGAATGTGAGTGTTGTTCTATCTTAATTCTGTCTGACAAAATTAACATGAGTGATTGTTGATTTGAGTGTTCGTTTCATCTTTCTTGTATTATACTATACAATCCATGAGATGAGTATTAGCAATATTTTAGAGTTTAATGATTGGATTCTACAGCTAATGAAATTAGAATACAAGAAGACATAGAGCCTTAACTTGGTGGAATTAGGAATCCACCGTGAAGTTATTGAAGAACTTCAATAAATATTATAATAATCATTGCAGAAAAAAATATATCTATAGAAGTTATATGAGAGGTCATTTTGTAGTGTTATTTGCTAGACGTGTCTCTTCAAAAGATAAAATGCATAAATAGCCATAAAAAACATGCTCCACTGTGACTAGTTCTTTTATTAAATTGGAATGCAAAATGCACATTATATTTCTGTGTTTGTTTTTAAACCTTACTAATACAAATTGCTCATAATATTTTTGTAAAATATTTATTCTCTAAAATATTCATGTCCTAATATACGAAATGAGACAAAATATGTGCACTTTTGTCAAAATACTAATGAATTTGAACTTGCAAAATTATTGTCAAAATCAATTAGATTTTCTTAGTTAAACTACCTAACAATGTTAAGCCAAACTTTGGGAACAAAATTGAGGGATAAAATATAATTTATAAAATTTCGAGGGATACAACAGTAATAACAACAATCAAGTTTTTATCTCATTAAGTGCAATCAACTATATTGGTCCTCCTATATCATTCGACTCAATCCTCTAATATATCCTTACTTATATTTAAATGAATTTTATCTTGACTTGCTCTTTAATGTTCTTGTTTCTTATCCCGTTCATCCTTGTATGTCCCACAACCTTAACATCCTCATCTATGTGAGTCATCTTTTGCTTGTGTGTTCGCTTTATAGCTTAACATTGTTAAGTTTTAGAGGTACGATCACAAAAAACACTTGATGCCTTCCTCCATTGTAACCATCTTGCTTGTATCTTATTTAACACATCTCTATCAACCCTTCCATCCTTTGTAAAGATGTTGCTAGATTAAAATTTTTGGTTACAAGGAACTCATGATCTCATATCTTAACGGTTGTCTTGCTATTTCTAATACTACTAAATTTAATTTCATATATTTTGTTTTTACTTTATTAAGCCTAAATTTTATATATTTTAGGGGATAAAAACATAAATGGGAAAGTTAGGTCAACAAAAAATTTTGCCCCAATAAAATTATTAAATTCATGGCTTCGATAGTTTTAGAAGGGAAATGGAAAAGTGGATAATTCTAGGGGCAAAGTGAAACTTTCACATTACAACAACAATAACAACAACCAAGCCTTTTCCCACTAGGTGGGGTCGGCTGTATGAATCCTTTTACGCCATTGAGCTCTATCTCCTATTATATCATCATCTATATTTAAATAAATTTTATCTTGTTTTATTATTGCTAACCAAGTCTTTTTTGGTCTTCCTCTTCCTCGTTTGATATGCATGTTTATCATAGTTTCACATCGCCTGAGCATTTATTGGTCGTCTAAGTACATGTCCGTACCATCTTAAACGTGTCTCTCGGAGTTTGTCCTTAATAGATGCAACTCCGACTTTCTCTCTAATGCTCTCATTCCTTATTTTGTCCATCTTCGTATGTCCACACATCCACCTTAACATCCTCATCTCTGTAATTCTCATCTTATGCTCATGTGCTCGAGTCATAGCCCAACATTCAGCTCCATATAACATAGCAGGTCTAACTGCGGTTTTATAGAACTTACCTTTAAGTTTAAGAGATACTTTACGGTCACATAAAACACCCGACGCTCCCCTAAACTTTCACATTAGGAAAGATAAATTCAAAAGCTCTCATCTTTCACCCTATATACATTACTTCTACTAATTTATTTAATAGGTTATTGACATGATAGGTACAAGGTATAAGATCTCAAGCCGTGCTCGTTGGCATGACACCAAGCTCAACAATTAGACCTAACTAACTCTAAAATCCAATTGCATGTTGACCTTATTTATCTAACAATTAGTTTGATTCATGTGTAGCTCAACAACTTATCTCCAACTCAGAGTCTAAATATTAAACCCCATTGAATGTGAATGCTCTCCACACCTAACTACCAACCTTAAAGTTGATTAGGCTTGAATCCAATTTTTTTATCATATGGGAAATCAACCCCTGAACACAAATCACACAACTCCTTTAAATTATCCTCAACTGCCCATGCTTTGCTAATAGATCATGGATAGAATCATTTCCTAATATTGTGACCTTAATTTTCTTTTTATTATAATAGCTTCACCAGAGAAGCCGTTCCTAGTTAGTGTTGAAGAAGAGGAATTAAGTTGATGCTAAATTGAGAAATTTTTATAGAAACAATTTGAGGCTCTATTCTATAATCCAAAGTGAAGTCGAATCAAATATCATTTGGTCCAATCATTATTTCACTAAATGAGTCAGCTATACTTATCCTCTTACGTCATTGAGTTTGATCTTTTACTGTATCATCATCTATATTTAAATAAATTTTATATTTTATTATTATTTTTAACAAGTTTTTTTAGTCTTCTCTCCCTTGATTAATATGTGTGTTTATCATGATTTCACAGCATCTGCCCCCTCGGATGGGTCTAGTGGCTAGCGCATGAGGTGTTGCCACCATGAGGTCTGAGGTTCGAATCTCGGCAAAGCCGATGTAAATGCCTCCCTTATGTGCTAGTCACTATTCCAAAGGCTAGTAGCCGTCCGTGATTTACCTCCTCCGTGTTGACCTTGGGTGATGGATCGAAAGTGCTAGAGGGGGGGGGGGTGAATAGCGCTCGTGGCTATTTTAACGATTTTAAAATACAGAGTAGAAACGCAGCGGAAAGTAAAAGCAAACACAACAGACGTAGATGTTTTATTTCGTTCGGAGCCTATGACGACTCCTACTCGAAGGCCCGCGGTCCTTGACCGCTTTCGGTGGGCAACAACTATAATATCGGAAAGATTACAATTTGAATTACAATTAATGCAATAAGTAAACTAATAACGACAACACAAAATCGAAGAGTCTGAGCTTCGGGTCGTCGACGTCGAGTTGTAGCACGTCAAGGTCGTCTCGTTGGCAGCACTTCACAGAAGAAAGCTTAGAATCTGTTGTTATTTGGCTGCACCCTCGACCCTCTTTTTATATGACATTCCGGGCGCCTGGATCCCTTCCGGGCGCCTGGAGTGTGAAGTGGCCAACCAACCATGATGCTCCACGTGGCGAAGTCGCGGCAGGGATAAAACTTGGTCGCGGGCGCCCGGACCTGTTCCGGGCGCCCGGATCCATCCCGGGCGCCCGGATCCATCCCGGGCGCCCGGACCACCTTTTTCCAGCAGGTTCCTCTCCTACAAAACAAGGTTAGTCCGAGCAAATACCCTGCAAGACAATGTTAGAATCTGATAAAACATAGTAAAGAAGAACTGACAGTCTTTGGACTGTCCGAGTCTGACTTCGGATTCCCAACCGGAAACCCTAGGTCGACCCGACGCTTACTGTTCCCTCTACGGGGAACGCGTCCTCACCTACTCCCCTCAGGAGAGATTACCTGATGCTAGTCCGGTCCTCCAGACCGACTGGACTTTCCGCCTAGGGTTACCACCCCCTAGGACCTAGAGTTACCGCCCCCTAGGGTTTTTCTCCATCTAGGGTTACCACCCCCTAGGACCTAAGGTTACCGCCCCTTAGGGTTTTCCTCCACCTAGGGTTACCACCCCCTAGGACCTAAGGTTACCGCCCCCTAGGACCTAAGGTTGCCGCCCCTTAGGGTTTTCCCTCACCTAGGGTTACCGCCCCCTAGGACCTAAGGTTACCACCCCTTAGGATTTTCCCTCACCTAGGGTTACCGCCCCCTAGGACCTAAGGTTACCACCCCTTAGGATTTTCCCCTTGCCTAACCGCAGTTAGGACTTTCCTGAAACACTTATTCAACATGGTCGATCACCACAAACCTTAACTTTGAATCCTTTGCCATTATGAAAACTCAGGTTCGATCATCGGATGCTTCCCGCACCAACAATGGGACGGGTTGGTGGGGGCGCTGGGGCGAGCGTATTCGCCTTTTGCCACCATGATTTCACAGCATCTAACTAAATCATTTATTGGTCATACATTTTCATACCATCTTAATCGCGTCTCTTAAAGTTCTTTCTCAATAGGCATAACCCTACTCTCTCTAGTGTTCTTATTTTGATTCTGTCCATCTTCATATGCTTGCACATTCACTATAATATCTTCATCACTACGACTCTCATCTTTTGTTCGTATGCTTGATTCATAGCCAACATTCAACCCCATATAAATAGTTAGCAGCAAATTATATGTAAAGTTGACCTCAAAATCATTATGTCAACACTTGAATGTTCCAGTTCTGTGGTAAAGTTTCTGATTATAATAGTTTGCTCCCTATTGCCAGTCTCAGAATATAGCATCTGTTATATGCTCAAGCTCAAGGAGCGTTAAAAGTAATAGAGGTATTAGGTGTAGTGGGTTTTGTTCCACATTGATACTTCTCAATCAGTGTTTTATGATGAATCTATATATGCCAATATGATGGTTGTCTTTAATGCAATTGGTTAGTTTCAATTTTCCCAAACTTAACAGATGCCTAGTTAGTTTATCATATCTTATTCCTGTTTCTCATGAAATTCATTAATATGTTGAGCAAGTATTATTGTATCATAACTTATAAATCATGCTAGCCATTTAGCTTCAATTTGTTTCCTCCTTGAAGAACTTAATTTTCAGTAATGTATGATGCATTGCCATAGTCCAATGTAGCCAATGACATGTTTGAATTATAGGTTAAAAAAAAACCATATGCAGCTTGTTGTTGGGTTACTTTATATGTATATGTGAATATTGAGATGCATATCAACTTAATTTTCAGTAATGTATCATGTTTGAGTTGAAGGTTTAGAAAAAAAAGATTAGTTCATATGTATATATGAATATTGAGATACATATCTAACTTTTTGGTCAATATAAGCAGCTATAAAAGATAGTTTAGTTCAACATATATTAGTTTTATTAGACCAAGCAAATTGGATTCCATTGTTGAAACAATGCCGTTTAAAAGCTAAACTGATATGCATGTCTTTTAACGTTTGAATGCTATCACCATCACAATTTGGATACTATATGAGTGGTGTATGCTCACTCATCTGAGTGCAAATCCAGGCTAATTGTGAATGAGAACAAATTGTATGCCTGTTCATGAACTGCTTTCTTGAATGATGGCTGAATCATTTCTTTAATATTCAACTAATGCTTTTGAACCAATTATTGTCTGTCTTGTTGGAAACTGCACCATAAATAGTTATAATAGCTATGTTTGAAATAGTGAAGAAATGGTGCCTCTGGGTCTCTGGTCTGCTAAATATGTCGCTTCAATTAGCCCTGTTATTTCATTCACTTGTTATGGTCTTTAACATGGCCCAACTAATGTTTTTGCACGCATGTACTAATTCATTCGTGATGCTGAGTATAGAAGAGAATGACTGATTTGCCATGTCTTTGTGTTTTAACGTGATGACTGCCTAATGCTATCTAAATTAACTTTCATGAATATGTTTCCTTATGAATGTCTTCTTATTAATCTTCTTTTACTTTCAGAGACAAGATATGGGAAGATGTTTCTGTGGGTTCCAATGCATTATTTTCTAGGGACAAGTTCACAGAGTGCGTACTACTCGCTGCTTGCTATCTGCATTGATGTTGTTTTCTAATATTCTTATGCATGTGGAAATTAGAGTAGACAAAAAACTCTTGTTGACCTATATTTCATGAGCTTTCATTGTGATTATTCTTCCTTTTCTTCCCTAAACAAAAGAAACTATTTTGACACGAGACTTTCATTTATCTTGCATTTGTTCTACACACATATCCTTTGATTTCCATAAGTAGGTAACAAAGTATGTTGGTTTCTTTGGTTTGGGTTTCTTGAAATATTACACTATATGCGAATCAAGGTTAATATTTCATTCTGAGCTAGAGTTTGGGTTTCAGATGGGATGCAGCAACAGTTGTAGGTGTGTGAGTGGTGTTGGTTGCCCCTAGGTGGACGAGGAGAGGAGCCGAAGAAGAAGATGCTTACAACTTACCTCATTTAAATGCATTTGGTTTGTGCCCTCTCCACTTTATGTTAAGGGTTCGAATGAAGAAAACCTTATTTGGAATGATAGGAATAGAGAATTAGGATAAACTTAACGGATTAATGGGTTTATTAGCATGAGTGTTGATGAGAGGTTATACAAGCGACAATGAGAGATAACAAGTGCCACGAGCAACAACGAGATGTGTTAGAATAACTCTTCTTCAGAGCCGTGGTTATTCACAATTGGTAATAAATGAGTGAGATAAGCGGTCAAAGGAGACTATCACTAATGTTAATTGGCGATTGTCTATCGAATCATGTGTGGGAGAGGAAGTTGTCCCCTCGGATGGGACTAATGGCTACCACATGAGGTGTTGCCACCATGAGGCCTGGGTTTGAATCTCGGCAAAGCCGAGGTAAATGGCTCCTTTATGTGCTAGTCACTATTCCAAAGGCTAGTAGCCGCCCGTGATTTACCTCCTTCGTGTTGGCCCTCGGATGGGTTGGCGGGGGCGTTGGGGGCGAGCGTATTCGTCTTTTGCCACCATGTGTGAGAGAGGAAGAACTAGAGTGACGATGGGGAAGGGAGAAGAGGAAAAGTTGTGATGAGAAAGCTATAATGAAAATTATTGTGACTTTGATTTTTATATATTTAATTAATTATTATATCATTGTTATAATAATTGGAACAATTTTTATTTATTTATTTGTTAAAATAATAATATATTATTATAACATTTAGACTAATGTTGTAATATAGCAGTTATAATTAAATTGATATATTGAATTTATTCACTTATAATTAATTTATAATAACTGTTATGATTAAATAGTTATGAAACTTATTCAATGTTATAGTCAATTAATTAATTATAAAACAGTTTCAATATAAATGTTGTTATGATGTTATAATTCATTTTTCATTTATATCAATTAATTCGCTGTTACAATTAGCAGTTATACTATTATTTATTAATAATTAAACTGATAGACTGTTATATTTAATTAGTTATAACTATCATAACGATTTTATATTATATATATGAATTTATTTATTTTTTGTAATATTTTTTTATTGTATATAATAAAATAAAAAATTGTATACATAAAAGTAACAAAATTGAGTTAAACCAATTAAATCTCAAAATTTCTAATTCATGTAAAAAATTACTTGTAATATTCTAAAAGCAATATGTAATTCTCAAAATATAATTTTAAATATTTTAAATAATTATTTTTAAAATACAAACTCTCAAATACATTCAAAAATAACTTTAAATCTCTAAATAATTATAAAAATGATAACTAATTTTTAAAATTATTCTTAAACTAAAATTAATTTTAATATTTTTAGATATTTGAGAATTTTTTTTTAAATTAATTTTTTTAAGAATTAATATCATATCTTTCAAATAAAAGTTTAACTCCGAAGGTATCGAAGCCCATGACATCATTTTAGATAAATCCTCGAACTCAATGTCTCTGTAATAAAACTATTATTTTATTATGTACAATAATAATACAATTATAAAATTTGAATTTATACCTTACTAATAGCCGTTGCAAAACTTTAATAAGCATCAAATATCTCACGAGTGTATATATCAAAACACGAACTCAATAGTTAAGACTTGAAATATAAAATCAATAGTGGCCATATATAAAAATTAAATATTAATAAAAATATTTTTAAAAATTAATATACATATTTAAAATGGAAAACGTATTGAAACTGTATCATCACAATTTGATGCAGTACAAAAACTGAATTGTTGCATCCCAAGACTGAAATATTGGCATAACTTGAAATTTTAAATCTTAGTTTCACCATGCCGACAGAAAGAGAATGATTTCTAAATCTCAATATGGGGTTCATGTGGTTGTTGGCCCATAGTTGTGCTAGTTGACTGAAATGCATAAAGGCTAGATAGTTTCTATTACTCTATTTGGTTAGAAACTAAGAAATTACAAAAAAGCTTTTGCAGAAACAATACCAAATTATAGGTATACTGGTTTAGGATGTGGCTTAGTACTCTGCCTCTCCCTTTTATGGTGTTAGATGGTATCTGGTTTAGTATGCCCTAATTCTTACTTTAGTTTTTCTTTTTAAAGAAAAGAGTGTAGGATTACTCAAAAAGAACTCTTAAAATTTCTCATGCCATTTGCAGAAGAACACTTTATCGATACAAGTCTCATTTATTTTATTTTAGTGGTGAGACATTTTGTTTATTCATTGATTTTTGAGTCATAGATCCTTAACGTACTCCAATTTTTTCAGAATTGAAGATTCTTTTGAAGATGTTGTCTACCCTAAGGGAGATCCTGATGCTGTCTGTATCAACAAAAGAGATATTGATCTTCTGCAACCAGAAACTTTTATCAATGACACCATTATTGACTTCTATATCAAGTGAGTTCAAATCATTGCTATGCTTAATCATTAGATATTTCTTGATTCCATCTCATAACCTTATTCTATTATTTTCGTGGGAAGTGAAAATGTTCTTTATTACCTGGTAAGTTGAATTTGTACCTTCCCATGAAAATAGCTCCAGATTGATCATTCAAATTCATCATGCTTTTACGGTTTCATACACTAGAGAATGACATATGCTTAGATACTAATATATTTATATTTAGATAGCGGTTGCCGATACAGAAACACATTTTTCTTTGTTTCTTTGTAGGTTGTCATGTCAATCCTAGTAGAGAAATGTCTGCCTGGATTCCAAATTATCACCTTCATTATTCCTTTATTCTTGTGTCTTCAAATCTTGTCATGTTGAATCATAGTGTGTTTATATAATTTTCTGCCTAGCTCACCTTTGCAAGTTGCGTGGTTTCATTTGAAATATTTTTTACTTGATCCTTAACAAGTAAAGAGCAAGTTGGTAGTGGTTGATTTTATCATAACCTTCCTACCTAGTAGGTATTGTTTACAGCTGATTTTAGCTGGTTTCTTGGCCTTATGACTAAACATAAATTGGTCACACAGATAAATTCTGTTTCATGTTTAATTTTCATCAAATTTTGTCAAACAAGAGTAGTGTATGCTAAGATTGCTAAGATTTTTTAGTTATATAATGTATCATGTTAGTAATAGATAGTGTGTTGTGCGCTGAATTGAATGGGTCTTCTTCCTTCAATTGAGGGTGATCCGTGTGCGATTTAGAGATAAATATAAGGTCTCCTTTAAATTTTTAAATTTATGCAAGTTGTTTCATTTTAAGAGTTGTACTAAAATTTTCAAGATGTTTAACTTCTACGAAATGTTTAATTTTTTATAGTTAAGGTAGGGCATTATTTCATAAAGAATTGGTCTTATATTGTCCTTTTTTATAGAAGTGGAGGGGTTAGTATCCGTCATGTTTCAATCTATCATATTTTCTCTGTTTGTGAGTCTCAGTGTTTTTAGTAGCTTGTGCTACATTAATTTGGTATTAGCCTAGTGCTTCGCCAAATTTATTTTTCAGATGTTTCGTTCTGCATCAATTGATTTAAAAATTGAATTCCTTATTTCTTCTCCCTATTAGTTTTGATTGCTTCTTGGAGTTCATGAACCCTACTTCATGCAAGTACCCTGTCAACAATTGCGACGTCTTTGTGTCCTCTTCTGCTCATGCTCTTTTTGAATAAGACTAGGATAATTGAATTATTCCTGGTGAGCTATCTCAGTCTTTGATTCTCGCTCAGGTAACTCTTTGTTGCTTACAACATTGTCATTGTCATTGCCTAGGTAGTGCCATAGTCGCCTCTACACCACCAATTAGGCATTTGTTTTCGATAATTTTTCCCATCCACTAATCTATGTCTGCCATCATTATGGAGTTGTTTCCACCTTCATCCATCACTGCTAAACCTCGCTTGTTTCCTCTCAACAAACATAGGGTCACTCCCTTTTCCGTTGGGAGAGACTACAACGTGTTGGTAGTCATTTCCCCACATCCCCACCTGGACCTCTTGCATTGGCAATGCAAATCTTTCCCTAACATTGCCCATCTGTTCCTTTATCATGCTCACTTGCTAGTCACACCATTTCCTTCGTTGGAATCTACTCTTGATCTCACAAGAAGCCACACTTGTTTGCCTTCTTTGCTTAGTGTGATAAAAGGCCACTCGACTCCATCTTTCAGTTTGTTTTTCTGCCTGCATGATCCACATGATCGCCATTTTCGGCTTCTAGATATTTGACTAGTTGGAGCAAAATTGCAGTTGGATAAGACAAAGTTGATAGAATTCAGGTTTAATTAATGATACATAGGAAAAAGTAAAATGAGAAATAGAGTAGGTATTGTTGTAGATAGTTCATTAAAGGGCGAAGTAAGAGTAGTTAGGAAGGGAGATAAGATTATAACTTTTAAGACCGAGATAGAAAAATGCTATTATTGTAATTAGAATATATGCACCTTAAGTACGATTAGACGAAGTCACCAAATATAGATTTAGGAAAGACCTAGATAAGCTAGTCCAAAATTTTTTAATAAATAAGATGATTTTAATAGGAGATCGTAATGGGCATATATGAGTATGAAAGGAGGAATATGATATGGTGCATGGGGATTATGATTTTGGAACAAGATATGAAGAAAGAAAAGTTATATTAGATTTCGCGTTAACTTATGAATTTATAATAGCTAATCTATTTTTTAAGAAGAGAGATGAATACCTAGTTACTTTTAAAAGCGAGAGTAATAAGTAGTAAATTGAACTTTTTTATGATTACAAAGAGGGATATAAAAATTATAAAGATTGTAAGGTTCGTCCTTGGAGAAAATTTAACACTCAGTATAGGTTAGTATAGGTTAGTGGTGTTAGATACGTGCCTCAAGCATAATATTAGTAGTAGAAAAATGAGTATGACTCCTCGGATCAGGTAGTGGAAGTTAAAAGGATGAGAAATAAAGTATCTTTAAGGAGAGGGTAGAAGAACAAGTATTATGAGTAATACATGACGATTCAAATACAATATGGGATAAGATAAAATTTAAAATTAGTGGCTAAGAACATTCACGGTGAGTCAAGAGGACAGATAGAAAAAGTATAATCTATTAAGTTACTGTATACTTGCAAGGATTAAAAAAAAATTTAAAAAATATTCCATAGCCAAGAAAGAGGCCAAGAAAGTAGTGAGAGAAGCAAGGATAAAACTTTCGAACATTTGTATAGACAACTTGATACAAGGAAGGGGAAAGATACATCTATAAAATAGTTAAAGTGAGAAAGAGAGGACAACAAGTGATTTTATCCAAATAAAATATATTAAAGAAGAATTCAAAAGGGTAATAAATGTGCGTCGGAAGAGGTATTTTATCAACTTTGTAAATGAAAGTTTAGATGTCTAATTTAGCTTTTGAAATTTAAATAGGTAAGATGAATATAAAAATTTAATTTAAATTTTTATTTAAGAATTCAAATTTTAGAAGTAGAACACATGTTAAATGAGATGCAAAATGGAAAAGTGGTTGGATTGCATGATATTCTGATAGAAGTATGGAAGTACTAGGAAACATGAATGACTTACGAAGTTATTCAACGTGATATTAAAAATGAAGAAAATACTTAATCAATGGAGGGTAAGTACTTAATCCTCTTATATAAAAACAAAAAGATCTACAAAATTATGTGCGGGGTCCAGGGAAGAATCTATTGTACGTAGCCTTACCTTGCTTTTTACAAGAGGCTGTTTTCATGATTCGAACCCGTGACCTTTTTGCCACAAAGCAACAATTTTACCGTTGTGCCAAGACTTTAGAAAAGAGTGATAAAAAAAATTAACAAAGGAGTCTAAGGCGATCGAAAATTAATTTAGATTCATGCTTAAAAGCTGGATGATAGAAGTTACACATTTTCTCAAACAACTGATTGAAAAGTTTCGGAAAAAGAAACAAGACTCACATAATTAAGGATATATATGAATATGTAATGATAAGAATGAAGATTCCAAGTGGATTAATCTAAACGTTTCCTATAGATGTAGGGTTACATTAAACATCAACTCTTAGTTCATATCTTTTTATACCAGTTATGGATAAACTCATTAAACATATTTAAAAATTAAAATGCATTGTCATGGTGCATGTTGTTTGCAAATGACATTATTTTGGTTGATGTGAGATGCAGAGTAAATGCTTAGGAGATCCCGAAAGTAAAAGATTTAAATTTAGTAGAGTAAATACAGAATATATGGAATTTCAGTTTAATAGTAATAGACATAACAAAATAATTGTTAAGATAGGAGATGACGAGGTACTTATAATTGTCAATTTTAAGTATCTTGTATTGTTTTTGCAAAAGGATGGAGGGGTTGATATAGAAGTTTTATATAGGACATAATCATATAAGTAGAATGATTGAAATGGAAAAGATGTCAAATCTTCTTTGTGATTGTAAGGTACTATATTATAAAATGGTAGTTTGATCACATGAGCGGAAGATGAGTCTCATGTTAAAGGTGAGTCTCATGTTAAAATGGATGTGTGGATATGCGAGGATAGACAAGATAATGAACGAGAACATCATAGATAAATTCGCGGTTGCACCCATTTAAGAAAAATTGCGATAGATGCGTTTAAGATGGTATGACTATGTACTTAGACCACTAATAAATGCATCAGTTAAACAATGTAAGACCATAAACAATATACACACTACACATTAATTGAGAAAGTAGGAGATTAAAGAAGACTTGGCTAGCAACAATAAAATAGGATAAAATACATTTAAATATAGATGAGAAGATAGTAGGGATCGAGTCCAATGATATATGAGGATTCATGTAGCGGATCACTTAGTGAGATAAAAACTTGATTGTTGTTTATGTTATAGGGCTTAGGAGACCAAAGATCACTTGGTTGACAACAATACAACATGACAAAATTTATTTAAATATAGAAGAGAATATAGTAGGGGAACAAATCGAATATGGTAGGAAGATCCATATAGCCAACCCACTTAGTGGGATAAAAACTAAAAACTTGGTTGTTGTTGTTATTGATTAAGCATAAGCTAAATAATTCATCTACTTCAACAACTATTCTATGGACTAAAGATATTAGATTAGGCAACTAGGTTTACCTGGCCAGCTAATTGATCAATACGTGATTACATCCACATATACAGGCATAAAGTTCTGTGGTGAAGAACTATATGTGCAAATGTATATTCTGGTTTCATTAACTGCTTTTTAAGAATAATGCCACCATTATATCTCAGTTAAGAAACTTCAATTTGCAATGCCTTTAGTGGTATTAGAGTCGATAGTATGGTATAGATTATGAAACTGCAGAATTGGAATATAATCAGTCAGTAGGATTCTATATTTTAGAGAAACTAGACACAACTTTGTCTGAAACATCAAATCCAATTGATTCAACCTAAATTTGCAGCAAAAATTAGATGAATTAGGAGGCTGTCGACTTTTGTTGACTATTACTTGAGCCCCAGCCAATTGTGCAGTTGGTGTGGGAGTGTTGAGGCGAAGATGGGAGTGGTAGTAGCCATGAGGAGGGAGATGCTGTGTGATGGTTTGATGTGAGGGAGAGATCTGTATACATGCTGATTTTGTAATAATTCTTCAACATCATGATTAGTCATTTCACCTATTTTTTTCACCCACGCTGGGAATCAAAGCTATTTCATCTATTTTTCTCACATGCAAAATCATCATTCCTTCATGAGATAGAATTTATACAAATGTAAAACATAATTAGTATCTCAGATCATTGTGTAATCTTTATTCTTGTTCCACATCATCTCTGCCTCATTTTGTATTTTGATTTGATCTGTTTGTTTCAGGTACTTGAAAGACAAGATTCAATCTGATCAAAAGCATAGGTTCCACTTCTTTAACAGTTTTTTCTTCCGCAAGCTAGCAGATCTAGATAAGGACCGGGGTAGTATCTCTGAAGGCAGAGCTGCTTTCTTACGTGTTCGTAAGTGGACTCGGAAAGTTAACATATTTGAGAAGGACTACATTTTCATCCCAGTAAATTTTAAGTAAGCATTTATGCAATTTTATCATAATAGAAAGTTAACATTACATTCTGATTCACATCACTTAATGTCAGTCTGCACTGGAGTTTGCTTATTATTTGCCATCCTGGAGAAGTAGGAAACCTGAAAGGTAAGAATTGCCCGATTGGATTTATACAATCTATGCAGAGTATATCGTCATCATGTATTATTTTGGTTTTCAGGCGATGAAGTCAATTCATGTAAAGTGCCCTGTATACTACATATGGATTCTATTAAAGGCAGTCATAATGGACTTAAGAACATTATCCAAAGGTATCAATATCTATATTCTAGGCTTTATATGGTTACCCCTTTTACTAATCTTTGAAAATTTTCACCTCTTCTACTAAATATATTCAAATCAATTAGATTATTTTTGTTATATTAACTTATTATTTCTTTGGTCTCCCTCTACCATTTGTACTTTCCTATCTAATCCATTAAGCTCTTAACTATTGAATCTATTGTTGCCTTTGCTGCATATACCAGCAATTTCCTATGCAAAATCTACTATTGACAAAATGAAATTAAGCATATTGACATAAAGCAAGTGAATCGTCTACAAGGGTGCACCAAGGGGGTTTAGATCAACCGCTATACTTAAGGATGCTGGAAATTCACAGCTCCTCTCCTAATGAAATCAATAAGAAAAATTCTTAAAACAATAAATTTATCTAACCAGAAGGATTACGATCTTAGGGGCAGATCTGGATTGGCTTAAATAAGCCCCACTCTAATCCTATCCACACAACAATAGGTGGAAAACAATCACACAAACAACCTATAATATGTTACTATTTACAACTGAAAATAACAAATTAAAAGAGGAGTCTAACTTCTACAACAATACAACAAGGAATAGAAAGAAGACAGGAGATAATGGAATCTAGGTTCATCGTTGGGAGTCATGCCAGAGTTTGTGTTTTTAACTGCAACGATACTACGATACTGATTCGGTTTCGTGTTGATGGCGAATTGGAGGTGAAAGGAAGATCGAAAAGGAAAAAGATACTATAACCATATACTTAAAATCAAATTTTATTTACCATCTAGAATGCTATGATCGTGATCTATTGTAGCGTGTCAAGAGGTGTCGAATGTTGACATAAAACAATACTCACTAGACATAATTGACACAACGATATATATGAAATTGCATGTGGTTAGTATCGAGTTTTGATAATTTATCAAAATAATATGTTTTGATCGTTTTATCCGCACAATATGAGATTTTAAATCACGAATGGAATGATCCTTAAAATCTCCCAACACAAGGTAGCATCTAAGAGGAAAAGAGATAGGGAAGGTTAACTTCCCTAAAAAATATGCCTCACGACTTAGGAAAAAGGAAAATTAGAGGAATATATGGAAGAGGGGACTCATTGATTGTACAGAAAGAACAATCACTCTAGAGTTCTCAAGAGAGATCAAAATTCACAACAACAAAAAAAGAAGAAAGAGCACTGCTCAAGGGGCAACTTGCTGGTGCTTCCGAGAGGAAGTCTTGAGAATCACTGGAAGACATTGCAGGCCCAAGAGCATTTGGAGAGTGATACGGAGGGGAGAGGAATCTACAAAGAGGGGGATTGAGAAGAGAAGGAATAGGGGATTAAATAGAACCAGTTAACTCTAAGTTTAACCCTAACAGGATCCACAACCTCTTGGTCCAACCCAAGTTCATCCCAATTAGATCATTTGAGTTCAAATCTAACCCAAATCAAATCCGAATTAGACCCTAGCTCAAACCCCATTTATTCCATCCAAATCAAATCCTAATTATTCCCTCTTAAAATACAAATCACCCCTAATATTCCCTAGCCCAAAATTACTATATGTAATAATTAAAAGACAAAATAATAAGCTATGTTCTATAATTTCTGCAAAAAAAGATGAAATCCGTCATCTTGGCGGCCCGCCAACGACTGTCCCACACCATTGGGAGGGAGTAAATCAGGAAAGTGAAGCTAGCCATCACATGGGAGGTAATTCATCGGTCTTTGCCGGGATTCGACCCTTGCTCAATTCTGCAAACCTGCCATGTGATAACTAACTTGGTTGTGCCCTGGGGGCAAAAATAATATATATAGAGTGAGTTTTGTGATCTGGTTGTCAGATCTTATAAGAGTGAGTTTTGTGACATCATTACACCAAATGAGGAAGGATAACATGACATCTTCCATTTGACTGTGATGATTATTTTATGTGAAAAACATTTGATGATAATTTTTTTTATTGCTTATTTCATTTCAGTTTGAGGAAGGAGATGAACAATATACATTGTCATCAATGTATGAAGTGAACTTGTACATTCTGAATTAAATCAAGTTACTTTGTCTATACTATTGTGCCGTTGAATGGAATACTATATTCAATTTTCACATTTTTTGATATGAAAATTATTCTGAATATGTGGAATTATTTTTTTTATCATATTTTATATTATTTATCTGATATGATCCAATTTTTAAATTTAAAAATTCACCAAAACGATTCAAGATACTGATCTCGATTTGACATTCTTGTTTCTTTATGATGCTAATTTTTATACCCATACTCACTTGGCAAAATTTCTGTTATCACTTGGTTTCAGATTTGATTCTCATTATACTTGTTTGTCTATTCAAAATTGTAGTTGTCTAATCTCTCACTTTAAAAATAACAGTTACATGTGGGAGGAGTGGAAGGAAAGGCATACAGAAGCAAGTGACGATGATTCTTCAAAATTTTTGAACCTACGATTTGTTTCACTTGAGGTTGGTTTGTTTCTCTACAACTAAGTAAGAAAAAGCGGATAATTGAATCAATTTTGCAATCAATTTTTCTATTAATGTTCTATTAACTATACACTAACTTAAACCATCATGACTCTGCTTTAGAATACTTCATTCTCTAGTATTGTTGATTGGACTGTTTGATTGAAATATTTTTACTGATTCTCTGGTCTTGTTCTTTCCTTCTTTTCCTATATCACATCACAGACACTTGCATTGATCGATAATACAATTTCAAATTTTGTTGGGCAAGGTTCATACAAACATCATTACTGAGTGTAAATTGGCCATTTCTTGGTCTGCTTCGCTGATTGGAGTTTGTACTTGGATGCTTTCTTTATTGGAAAGATTCCTTGGCCTTTGAATTTCCTTGTTTTATTTTAATCCATAAATATTAGATAAATAACAATCCTTACATTTTGTTATTACATGTACTAAAAATTATTAGTAATGATAGTTGTATATAAAGATTCATTGTTTTGGGTCTTTGACAAATTTTTTTTGTTAATTGAGATCTGGTTTGTGGTTCTCAAATGATTCAGCAATTCTTTTCTTTGTTATTTGAACATGATCATTTTTTCCTATTCTCTATGAAGCACACTGTTTGTGAAATACGTTGTTATGTAATGCTTGTATTACTGGGTTTTGAAATCTTTTTTTCTTTTCATATGATGAGGGGTAATTTTATTGTGTTTCTTGTACTGTAGGTGCCACAACAAGAAAACTCATTTGATTGTGGGCTTTTTCTACTCCATTATGTTGAATTATTTTTGCAAGAGGCTCCTTCAAATTTTGATCCATTCCAGGTCACCAAGTTCTCCAGTTTTGTAAGTTCTTTTCTGTTTTCTAAAAGTGATTCCATCTTCTAACTTTCAAAGACGATTTGCTATCTTTTATGTTATTGAATTTTCATGCTCACACAATTATTCATGGAAAAAAAATCCAGTAGCACACGTTTTTTTCTAATTTATTATGCATTTTATATTGTTAGCGATGTGTTAACTCAATACGAGAACCTCATCAAAGTGGCTTTACATTATTCCTCCTTTCTTGAAGACCAAGGAAATATTCACTTGTTTGAATAGTTCGGCATGACTTTATTGGCTGTCACTTATGTTGTTGGGCTTGTACATATTGTGACCAGTCAGTTTCTGAAATTTCAAGTTTTTATTTTCCTCTCAAATCAGAGATGATGAATTACTTGTAGTTAAGAGTTTCAAGTATTTAGGTTCTTTTTTGCAAAAGGATGGAGAGGTTGCTAGAGTTGTTTTACCCAAGGTTTAAAATTTCGACCCATACTGAGGTTTCGGTCTCAGACCGGAACGATACGGTTTCGGTATCGTATTGTGCCGTGTCAATACAGTTTCGGTATTTTTTATTTATCTATAGTAATTATAAGATAAATATGTTTATGGTGTATATAAAAATAAGTTGTATCAGTGTTCGAAATCTCGTTTCGTGCCGCCCGGCACGGACGGTTTTTATCGTTCCGCCGGGCGGCCGAAACCGGCACGGGAGGCGTCCCCGTCTCGGCGGCACCGGAGGAGACGGGGGGCGCCTCCGTCGGCGCTGGAAGCGTCCAGCAGGGTCGTCGGACGCTTCCGGCGCCGCCGGACGCCCCTCGCGGGATCGGCCGCGATCTCGCAGCGCGATCTCGCGGCGGCAGAATGCGATTTTTTTGTTTCTATTTTAATAATTTTTTATTTTATTTAATTAATTTAAAGAATTCCCAAGGATGCGTGGAGAATATGTGATAGTTCGAAGAGGTTTTTATAAACCCTAATTAAATTATTCTAATAAAATATATAAAAATATATTTAAAATTAAAATAAATTAAATAAATTTTATTAATTAATATTCTGAAAAAAAAATATTTTAAATTTCATTTAAAAATTTTAAAAATATATAATAATTCTTATTTATATTCTAATATATTTTTTATTATTTTAAATTTCATTTAAATATTTAAAATTTTTTTAAAAAATTCTAAAAAATTTTTAAAAAAATTCTAATAAATTATATTTATATTCTGATTTTTTTTTTATTTTTTAAAAATTTTTTACTTGATATTTTTTACTATTTAAAATATATATTATTTAATTAATAATTAATTAAATTAATAAATAGTTAATTTATATAATTATTATTAATATAAAGTAATATCTTGTATTATTATTATTATTATTATAATAGATACTTCTATTTTAATTTGAATTATTAATATATCAATTCTATTTAAATAAAATTATTTTTAATTATTTTTTCTAATAATATTAAATTATTCAATAATTGAGAACTTATAATAAATCAATATACAACTTATTTTTATATACATAATAAACATATTTATCTTATAATTACTATAGATAAATAAAAAATACCGAAACTATATCGGCACGATACGATACCGAAACCGTATCGTTCCGGTCTGAGACCGAAACCTCGGCACGGGTTGAAATTTTAAACCTTGAGTTGTATATTGATTTATTATAAGTTCTCAATTATTGAATAATTTAATATTGTTAGAAAAAAATAATTAAAAATAATTTTATTTAAATAGAATTGATATATCAATAATTTAAATTAAAATGGAAGTATCTATAATAATAATAATAATAATAATATAAATTAATACAAGATATTACTTTTTATTAATAATAATTATATAAATTAACTATTTATTCATTTAATTAATTATTAATTAAATAATATATATTTTAAATAGTGAAAAAATATCAAGTAAAAAATTTTTAAAAATAAAAAAATATCAGAATATAAATATAATTTATTAGAATTTTTTATTTTTTTTAGATTTTTTTTAAAAATTTAAATGAAATTTAAAATAATAAAAAATATATTAGACTATAAATAAGAATTATTATATATTTTTTTAAAATTTTAAATTAAATTTAAAACATTATTTTTTTCAGAATATTAATTAATAAATTTATTAAATTTATTTTAATTTTAAATATATTTTTTATATATTTTATTAGGATAATTTAATTAGGGTTTATAAAAGTCTTTTTGAAATATTACACATCCTCCTTAGGAATTGTTTAAATTAATTAAATAAAATAAATAATTATTCAAAAAGAAAAAAAACCTGCGTACGCGAGATCGCCCGCGATCCCGCGGGGTCGTCCAACGACGCTGGAAGCGTCGTCGGATGCCTCCGACGGTGCCGGAAGTGTCCGGTAGGGTCGTCGGACGCTTTCGGCGACTCCTTTGGCGCCGCAGGTGTCGCGCACGACGCTTTCGGTGCTGAAGGCGTCGCGGGACATCGCTGGAGCCGTCCCACGTCTCCTTCGGCGCCGACGGAAGCGTCCCGTGTCTCCTCCGGCGCCGCCGAGACGGGGACGCTTCCCGTGCCGGTTTCGGCCGCCCGATGAAACGATAAAAATCGTCCGTGCCGGGCGGCACGGAACGACATTTCATACCCTGGTTTTACCTAGGATATAAACCAGATGGTTGTGATAAAGGGCGTCAATTGTTCATTGTCATCCTAAGATACTTCTAAAGTTTAAAGAGAAGTTTTATAAAACAACGGTTAGATTTGGTGTGTTAAATAGAGGTGAATATTTGGCTATGAATCAAGCATACTGAAAAATGAGTTGCAGGAATGAGAATGTTAAAATAGATGTGCGAATAGAGGTTTGACAAGATAAGAAATAAGTATATTAGAGAGAAAATCAGAGTTGTACCTATTGAGGGGAAACTCCGATGTTTAAGATATCCGAGTTAAGCGATGTGAGACCATGACAAAAATAAATACATATTAATCAAGGAAGAGGGAGACCAAAGAAGGTTAGCAATAATAACAGGATAAAAAAAAATGAAAACATGATAAAACATGATGGAAAACTTCCGTAGGGCCAGGTCGGTTACTTCAAGATTAATCGCTTCAAAGAGCTAAATACTTGGTTCCAACTAAAAAAAATAAAATAAAACATGATAAAATTTATTTAGATATAGCAGGGATCTAGTTCAATGGTGCAAATGGATCCATATAGCCATTCTTACTCAGTGGGATCAAGACTTGATTGTTATTGTTGTATTCTCCTTTAATTTTATTTCTCTTAGCTATTGAGAATTGATTTTCTAAACCAATTGAGCAAGATCCATTATTTAATCATAAGTCATTGGACATAGTTGATCTATTTTGCTGGTAGATTGTTGTAAAATCAATTTCTTAAATCATTAGTTCCTTTGGAAGGAAAACAAAAACATGACGATGGAAAAAAACATCACATTTTGTTATCTAAAAATATTCAACATTTATTTTTTCCTAGTTTCTCATTCATTTCTCACCCGTTCAAATAAGTCATTTATTCCTTTGGAGGTGACCTAGGTAACCTCGTGGGGTCTTCGAGCTCTCTTCCAATTTGCCATCTTCTTTTCTTTGTTTCTGGTTAGAGCGGTCAATTTGGGTTGAGCTCGTCGGGTTAGCCCGTCCCGCCAAACAATTTAAGTAGATTGGGTTGGAGTTTTGTCAACCCAAGCCCGTCGCGGGTTGATCCGTCTAGGCCCGCGACCCACGCGGGTCGGCCCGCAACGGGCTTTGGTTGGCCCGCAGGTTGAGAAACACATGTAAGTTAAGTTTTATGTCAATTTATTATCTTTCTTTGTTATAATTTTAAAATAAAAATAGTATTTTTCATCCCACATAAGTATTCATTTACGTCCATTTATATTTAAAATATATGTTTATGGATACATTTGATTGATGATGATTGATGAAACCTTTCGGAAGTAAAACGTTGAAGATATGAAATATTTTTTAAATTTTTTTAAAAAATTTTGATGGGCATGTGGGTTGGCCCACTAAATCCGCAATCCTCCTTAGATTGGGTCGGGTTGGAAATTTCTCAACTCGTCAAGTTGACGGGTCGGCCCACCTTGTCCCCTCAAATGGTTGGCCCGCCACGGGTTAACCCGTCTGACAGCTATATTTCTGGTTATCTCCTTTTATCTTACTTAAGTAATGCCCGGGTTACATGTATCTACATACTTGGTTCGCCAGTATCTTGTATGCCCGACTGGCATTGACCATTTTGAGACATGTAGGCCATGTAGTTTTTGGTTTCTTTTTTTCTTACCTGTCCTTGGTAAAAAGTGTTGCTGACTAGGGATCATCTGCATGTAAATTTGTCACACTTTCGTCTGTTTTTTAAATCCAGAAGATCGTATACTGCCAACATGTATGGTAAGATTATTATGCAATTTGTTAACCTTTTTTCTTCTGCCATGACCGTCCATATCTGGAAGTCTGTATTTGCAACTTTAGAGAAATAATCCATCGACCCAGCTAACTTGTGTTGATACCTGCAGCTTAGTGCCGACTGGTTTCTGCCTTCTGAGGCTTCTCTTAAGCGTTCACACATTCGGAAGCTGATACGTGATCTTCTCAGGGAATCCTCTCATAAAGTTATCCCTAGCACGTCCTGCAACGGGAATGCTTCTACTTCTGTGTATCCTGGAAATAACTTGGAGCAGAAACATGGTCAACTGCTTTCTGTCAGTCCAGACGAGGATGCCATTGACACTGCATCGTCTCCTGACAGAGGAGATGGAATTAAACTTTTGAGATCTGCTATCGTTCCGTGTGATAAGGAAGCAGGATTTTTGTTTCCAGAATTTCTTGAATCAGCACCAGAAAGTAATATGCCTTTACCTGATCCTGGTGTGCATGTTCACGAGCATTCTACTTCCTCAAAGCTGTTTGCTTCGTGCCCAACAATGGTGCCTACTCCTGTTTCATATCTAGTTGATTTTATAGCAATTCTATGGACTAAAATATTCCTTCATATTGTATTTTTATTTTATTTTATTTGTTTGAACAGGAACATGCTAATGGGAGTGAGCAATTATCTTTAAACGTGGGGAAAGATGATTGGTGGCCCTTGCATCGAAACCTCAATACCCAGCTTTCTTCCACCTCTCCTAAAGCAGTCAGAACTTCTATAGCACCCTGCATTCTTGTGGATGTGAAGGACGACATCAGTTCCACTCTTGAATCTCCAAATGCCGATGGTGGAAACACTAATATAAGCAGTGAAGCTGAAAATAAGAAGGCTTCTCCAGATGATTTTGGTCGTGTTCCAGAGACACTGACTTCAATGTCCAGAGAAATGCTGGATGGTATCGTAGCAGATTCTCAGGAAGACAAATGTCTTGAAGACTCACAGAGGATCACTAGAGCAGATTGCCAGATTGTAGATGGCCAGGAAAGTGTCTCAGATCCATGTGAGGTTGTTTGTGAATTACCCAAAGTTACAACAGTGGATGTAGATGAAGAATGCCTTGAACTTGCCACCACTGAGGTCGTAGTCGAAGAAGGTGAGTTTCCCAAGGAAACTAGTTCAAAGTCCCCGAGACACGACGACAATTGCCGTGAAATGTGCATGGACTGCCATGAAAATGTTTCTTCCTCCCAAGGTGTCATAATCACTGATGATGACGAAGTGACTGGTAAAAGATCAGCGCAAACTTCACACAAGAGAAGGAAGGTCATGATCCTTCCTGAAGGAACCAGAATGCGCACCCGGAGCTTTAGCAGAGAGAATGATACGCGTCCCTAAACCCCTTTCGTCACAGGTAATCACTTGTATGGCTGTTGTTGCAACCTGTACATGTTTGTGTAACATACAAGAATAGTGTTGGTGTTCAATAGATGGAATTTCTGCAGTACAGTTCAACCTAAATTAGTTATCTAATCATTTGAAGCATATGGCAATCTTTGCCACCTCAGTTGATCATATGGTGCCGCTCCATAATTTTGTTATGGCCTGTTTACTTGGGAGTACAACAAAAAAAAAATTGTGGAAAGTTTTTCAAAATGGAATTTTTTTTTTGCATTATATTTCATAAAAATTGATGATTTTTTTCTTTTGTTTACATAATGGATAGATAGATTTATGAATTTATTCGTTGATTATTTTTTTCATCCATCTAAATTGGGTGGAAAGTAATTTCATCCCTTCCCCTCAAGGTGCAAGTTGAATTTCTTCCATTCGCGATCAGCCTCAATCTTGTGCGATTGTGGATTGATGGACGCGCGACTGTGGTTGGTAGACTTGTGCGACCTCAATCGGTGGCCCCTATGAGGTTGCTCAAATGGATTTATAAATTTATTTGTGTATATTTTTATGATATTTTTTTCTGCTTAAATAGGGCAGAAAACAATTTTCTTCTTTTAAAGTGCAAATTAAATTTCTTCCATTCGTGATTGGCCTCACGCGACTGTGAACATCGGCCTTGTTGATCGTAGCCGGCGGACATGTGTGGCCGTGGTTGGGGAACCTCCGACAGCGCGGTCATGTGGGACTTGCATGATAGTGGTCGGTGGGCATGCACGATTGTGGTCGGCGGGCGTGTGTGGTCACGGTCAACGACCCCCTATGAAGTTGCTCGCATGGCGTCACTCAGTGGTCCACAAGGTCGTCTCACGCTGTTGCACTTGGCCTAGTTCAAATCTCCTGTCCCAGATCTCTATGTCCCCGTGTTCTATCGCCGTCACAGTCCACTATCAACGGTCTTCGGCTACCACTCCGATCAACACTATAATCCTTAGGAAAGGTGAATCCAAAGAGGTCGTCGTCGGTACGATCAGCGTCGGAATCCGGCCGGATCTGAGCAGGGGCTCAGATCGGCGGTAGAGAAAAGTTGCTCAGATCCGGCCGGATTCTAATGCCGATCGTACCGATGACGACTCCCTTGAGTTCACCTTTCCTAAGGATTATAGTGTTGATTGGGACGATGGCCAAAGGCCACTGATGATGAGCTAGAACGATGAATAAAACACGAGGACAGATGATATTAGGGACAAACAATTTGAGCTGCACTTTGGCCACGGTCTTCTCGTTTTCTCGTATTTTATTTTTTTAATTTTCCTTTTCTTCCTTCGACACCCTTTTCTTTTCTCTTTTCCTTCCTTTCCCCCTTCGGATCAGTTTTTCTACTTACAATTCCTGTCCCTCTCATTTTTCATCCTTTGGATTAGCCTTAATGATAATTTAAAAATAATTTCTATCTAATTAGTTGATATTTGAGTGATAAATTATCATATGAAAATAGAGATCAAATTTTTAGAGAAATAATTTTTTGGAAAATAAAATCCTTCCCATTTAGAGAAGGATCATCATTATTTACTTATTTAATTTCACTGTGGAGGGACGGTGTATAATATTAGATGCGGTTTATTTTTATTTTTTCAGAATCATGTCTTTTTTATTTGTTAAGATGCCTATTTATATTTAAAAATTTTAATTTGATTAAAAGAAATAGTTGTAATTGATATTTTTTTAATTTGATTAATATTTCGTTAAGATGCCTATAATTTTTTTTTTGTTAAGATGCCTATAATATTTCGTTGAAATTGCATGTAGAATAATTTACAATTAATTAAAGAATTAAGATACCGAGGGTATTGTCATTATTTTATATACATTTTTTTCTAGATATTTAACAAACTTAAAAATATTTAAAAATATTTTATTATTATTTTTGCAATATCATGATAACATATTAAACGGAGTCATATAAATGTTTAAGGACCGTTCCATATTAAGTTAAATTAACAAAAGGATATTCTTTTTTTTTAACTCTGCCACGGTGAATTATTCAATCATGATTGATCTAAGCCTGAATAAAAAGGAGAATTATGTTAAATTATCCGTCAGCATTAAACCATTATAAATATTTTAAGGGATGAATTTATTTAATTATTGTATTAATGTTAGATTGTTTCTTGGAAAGAAAGTATTATAAGATCTGACTGTAACATTTCGACAAGAACCGTTACATTTTCAGAACTCATGTATATTATTAAATATGTAATAATTCACATTACAAGATCTGATTGCAATATATCGGCAAGAATCTCTACATCTTCATAAGAACTTCAGTGTAGTATTAAATAAACAAAAATTCTTACACCATATGTATAAAAATAAATATTATAAGAAAACTAATAGTCTAAGGATTTGAAATATGAAATATAGGAATCCTCACTAGTAAAGTAATAGAGGTAGTAGATACGATGATTAAGAGAAGAATTAGTATTTTGTATGGTTAAGAGACAAAACGGATGGACGAGAAGACAAAAGATAATAGAGAACTCGAGTTTTAAGTTATGATACATAGGAAACAGTAAATAAGAAATTGAGTAGGTATTGTTGTAGATAGTTCGTTAGAGGATGAAGTTGTAATAGTAAAAGAGAGATAGAATTAAAGCTCTTAAAATAGTAGCGACAAACGAAACTATAAACTTAATTAGCATATATGTACCTCAAGTAGGATTAGATGAAGATACAAAATCAAGATTTTGGGATGACCTAGATGAAGTATTATAAAATATCCTACAAAATAAAATGATTTTAATATGAGAAGATCTAAATTAATATGTCAGAGTGAAAAATGATGAATATGAGAGGGTGCATGCGAGTTTGGAACACGAAATGAAAATGGAAAAATTATATAAGATTTTACGATAGTATATGACCTTATATTAGCTAAAACGTTTTTTTAAGAAAAAAGAAAAACATTTGGTCATGTTCAAAAGTGGGAATAATAAATCATAAATTGACTTTCTTATGGTTAGGAAGAGAGATAGAAAAATTTATAAAGATTGTAAGGTCATCGTTGGAGAAAACTTAACTACCCAGTATAGGTTAGTAGTGTTGGATATACGCCTCAATCATAATATCAATAGAAGAAAAAAATGCATGACTCCTAGAATTAAGTGGTGGAAGTTAGAGGATGAAAAGCAAAACACATTTAAGAAGAAGGTAGAAATACAAACATTAAGTGAAATATACGGTAACTCTAATACGATATGAGATAAGATGATATTAAAATTGAAAATAGTAGTCAATAGTGTCCTCGGTGAGTCAAAGAGGCATACACCACCAAGTAAGAAATCTTGGTGGTGAAATAAGAAAGTACAAGAAAAAACGAATAGTCTACAATGAATTATACATTTATAAGAACAAGAAAAACCGTAAAAGATATATAATAGTAAAAAAAAGCTAAGAAAGCAGTAAATAAAGTAAAAAAATAAAAATTTTGAATGATTATATTAAAAATTAGATACAAAAGAAGGGGAAAAGATATTTATAGAATAGCTAAAGTGTGAGAGAGGAAGATAAGAGATCTTATCTATTGGAGCAATCCCAATGGTCCGTGCGACTATGTGTTTTGGTGTTTAGGCAAAGGATTTAAGTTAGGTTCACCCTGGTCTTTGATATGTGTATTTGAGTTGTGTAGGTTTGCAGGATGCACATATGACTCAAGTTGATGGCTTCGGGTCCGGTGAAGGATGTAGCATCCGAGGGACCGTGGATAATGCAGCAAGGACAAGGGCCGAGGGAAGTGACTTCGAGGCATACGCGAAGGATGTCACTGGGATGAGCCGTGGGCTTGGGTGCATCCAAGGGACGAGAGCCAAAGGAAGTAGGCTTGAAGGCAAGAGGTTAAGGCTGCAACGAAGAGTTAAGTGAATCATAAGGGTGATGGTCCGAGTGCTGAGAGACTGTACTTGGGGTACCAGTCGACTGGGAGCGAACAGAATACTTTTATTCGCTTGGCTAGTGTGAAACAGTCGACTGGTACTTTCACCAGCGACTGGTATCGAGCCGTTGGGTTGTAATAGTCAAATCTTGACAGAGGGTAGTCGATTGACACTTTCACCAGTCGACTAATAGGCGAGGTTTTCTAACTCGTGGCCTATATAACCAAGACTTGGAAGCTTGGTTAAGGTTAACGACATAGAGGTGGTTAACCCCTATTAGTAGTCTACCTTGAAGCTGTGATTGGTGTGCGGTGTATTGATCAAGGTTGTGCGAGGTTTACTCCACCGAGAAGGAGTTCATGCTAGCTGGAGTTCCGGGGCTTGATCCACAGAAGGATCACAGGGATCACCCACCTTATGGATAGCCGTGGAGTAGGAGAAAGTTATCTCCGAACCATGTTACATCGACGTGTATTGGAAGTGAACAATTGGGGGCACGCCTATTCAACACCCCTTCTAGTTGGCCACACGAGATCCCCTACATTATCCAAATAAGATGTATTAGAGATGAATACAATATGATACTAATAAATGATGGAGAAATAAAATAGTTGTAAAAAAAATATTTTCATCAACTTTTTAATGAATGTTTTGGTGACCAACTTAACTTAGGTAATTTAAGTAGGTCAAATGAGTATAGAAATTTAATTTTTTATCGTAGAATTCAAACTTCAAAAGTAGAACAAGCTTTAAATATGATACAAAATGAAAAGCCGTTGGACCAAATGATATTTCGATAGAGGTATGGAAGTACCTAGAGAATAGAGTATGGACTGACTTATAAAATTATTTAACTTGATTGATCTTGCTAGCGAATGTCGACGAGTGAATCGCCGATGAGTTGGCTCTGTTTCCAACTTAATTGGCACTCACTTGATGACAATAAGGATGATGTGGTTCTGTGAGCCTAGATGATAGCAAATAAGAGGAAAAGAGGTTAGAATGACAGCTAGGGGTTTCCTGGCACAACCATTCCGGCGCTCAAGTTAGAGAATGAAAAGGAAGCAAAGAACAATATTAAGGTTTAGATGTATATGTGCATGTGTGCCTTGGATGCCAGAAAGAGCTACCTTTTATAGGGAGATGATAGACTGTTTTCCTTCCATTCCGATATTCACGTTACCATTATTTAATTCCTTAAATAATTCAAGACTTATTCACACTGCTATCTTTTGTCTGGAATAATCTAAGATTTGCGCGATGATTATCCTTTTGTCAAAACAATTCGAGATTTATGCGATGGTTATCCTTTTCTTGAAATAGTCTTGCATCTTGAGTCGAGTTGTCAAGGAGATGGTGTAAGGGATCGGTAGCCGGCTAGAAGGGGAGTTGGATAGCTAAGTCACCCCCAATTCCAATTGCTTCTCTACAAGATGTTAGTGCGTAGCGGAAATACGAAAACTAAATAATGAAAGCAAACAAGAATACAAACGCTAACATGATTCCTTTACGTGGTTCGGAGATTGCTTGCTCCTACTCCACGGCGTGTCCTTGAGGTGGACGAACCCTTGATCATTCGGTGGATCAGTCCCCGGCAATCTCCAGCTAGATCTTACTCCTTCTCGGTGGAGTACAACCTCTCACAAAGCTCTCTTCCTTTTACAAGATAGAACTTAGGTTTGGAGAGGAAGAGTGGACTTGAAAGCTTTGGACAATGACTTAGGAGTTATTCAAATAACATGAGTAACCTCCTTCATGCCCCAAAACTTCCTATAAATAAAGGGAGAGAGTTGATCAACATATCAACTCATCTCAATATCAGTTGACTGGTACTTCCATCAGTCGGTTGGTGCTACCGTTGGAGGTAGCCAACGGCTACTTTGTAGTGCCAACGGTTTGCCAACGGCTACTTACCAGTCGACTGGTCGCTGCTGGTTGAGCGAACAGAATGCTTCTGTTCACTCCCAGTCAACTGCATAATCGATTAGACCAGTCGATTGGAACTTTCATTAGTCGACTGGTTTCGGTTACACACTCACACTCATCCTCTCCGGAGTCACCCTTGAAGCCCTCTTCCTCAACCTTCGTCCCTCAGATGCATCCGAGCCTGCGACTTCTCTCCGTTACATCCTTCATGTTGCCTTAAAGTTCGCTTCCTTCGGCTTCACTCTGTTGCTCCTCGTCCGCGGTCCCTCAGATGCACTATCCTTCACCGATCTCATGGACCCGAGCCATAGGATGAGCTTACCAAGCTTAGCCGCATCAAGATCCTCATGTGTGTTTCACCAAGTCCTGCATGACTCAAACACATATCAAAATAATATGAAAGCCTAACTTAAATTCTTTGACACACATCAAAACTATGATTGTACCGATCAAACTTGGGTCGATTGCACCAATAATCTTCCCCTTTTTGATGTGTGACAATATGTTTAAGTTAGGCACAGATAACAACATGAAAATTAAGCAATATATAAACATGAAATATAAAACCCAAGCTCCCCCTTAACATATGCTCTCAATCTTAATTTTCAAGTTTTACACACAATTAGGTTTTTAACTTAAACCTTCCCATTTCTCTCCCTTTGACACCATCAAAAATTGTACCAAATAAGTACATATACCAAGGTATCAATGTGGGCTTAAAAATACCCAAAATCAGCTTCTGAAAGTGCTAGAAAATAGCTACCAGTCGACTGATAACTATTGCAGTCGACTGGCACAAACCAATCCGAATTTTAGCAATTCTGAAGCTAACTTCATAAATGCATAAAAAATTCCAGAAAGTTAAAAAATCATGAAATTTTGAACACATATTTCTTATAATGTTCTTTAACAAGGAAAAGTATGTTTTCATAAAAATTCATCATATTTTTGAAGTTTTGATAAAAACTCAAATACCTTTAAAATCACTCAAGTTTGTATCAATTTAAAAACTTGTTTTGAATTCATATGTTTCAAAATAATTATACCACAGTAAGTAAAACATAGAATTATTTTCAAAATATTTAAAATGTCCAACTATGATCTATGGGCAAGATGTCCATTAATTAAACATTTATTTTCCCCATAGTTGGCCTATGATCACTAAAAATTGATACATTTCATAACTCATCAAAATGCCATAAGCATAAGTGAATTATTTGTATCATCCTATCATCTCACATCTATGTTTGGAAAATAATGCAAGTTTTTGTGAGATTAAATAAAGGTAACATCTACTTAGCCCTCTTTAACATGAATTTCTATCAAGGCTAAGTGCTCCCCCTTAAGGTCTCAAATCAACCATTTTTCAAAGATTTGAATTATGATTTCAATGGTTGACTAACCCAAAATCCTATAACCCTTGAGGATTGACTTTGACACCCAATAGAAATTCTTTCTAATTGGGTTAACCAAATATTCCTTGGGAATCCATTTTCTATATATAGTCTTGATTTTTGATTGCCCCTAGTAAGTAGACAATGGTAGGTCTTTTCATTGTTGAGTTCATTATATCCTAATCCATTTTTCTTAAAACTTGCCCTTTGGCTCCCAATAATCATATTTAGGGTTTTAGAGCCAATTTCAAATTTTCTAAGGGCATTGGTAAGGTATTCTACCTTTTCCCTTAAAGCCTTATTTTTTCTAATAAACATGAATCATTTGAATTTATAGAAGAAGCATGCATATTATTGTCCTTAGAACACATGGATTCTAATTTTTCTTCAAGGCAAATTATATCATGTTTCAAGGATTTATTTTTCCTTTTTGCCTTGAACAAATCATCATTTGTACTTGTAATAATTTTAATTAAAACATGGGGAGGAAGATTATGTACCTCACTTACCGAGACGCCCGAATCCAATGTTTGACCTCCCCCTTCACTTGATCTCCCTTCTTCATCTTCACTTGAGCTCCTCCCTTCTTCTCTTTCGGATGAGGTGGAGGCAATGCCATCAATTCCCATAGTACAAAATGGGATACATGGTGCTCTTCTTCCTCCGATGACGATAGATCATCCCATGTTGCCTTAAGGTTTTTGACCTTCTTCCCTTTTTCTTTTGACTTCTTCTTCTCTTCCTTCTTCCTTTCTTCTTTCTTCTTCAAGAGAGGGCATTTATCTCTTATGTGTCCTTCTCCTGGGCAATTATAGCAAATGACCCTCCTTGTTCTACTTTTGCTTCTTGAGCTTTTCCTAGCATGAGATTTGTTAGTTGAAAACCTTTTAAATGCCCTTCTCATTTTCCTTACCATATACGCCTCTTGATCGCTATCCCTTGAGACACTTGATTCTTCAGAGTCGGAGGATGGTGGGAACGAAGACTTCTTCTTCTTACCCTTTCCCTTATTTGCCACAAGGGTTAGTCCTCTTGATCTTTTGGCTTCTCCATCTAATCCTTCAACTCGTGAAGCTCCATGGTTGAAAAGAATTCATCTAGAGAGCTGTTCTCTAGATCCTTTGAAATGTAGAATGAATTTACAATGGAGCTCCAAGTTGTGGTTCTTGGGAAAGCATTGATGGCTTTCATCAAGATATCTCGGTTTGAGAGTTTCTCACCTACACTTGTTAGTCCATTCAAAATTTCTTTAATCCTAGCGTGCAAAATTGATACATTTTCTCCTTTTTCGAGTTTGATATTGTTGAGTTGAATTCGGAGAAGATCTCTTCTTGCTAGTTTTGCTTCCTATGTCCCTTCATGAAGTTCTACTAGTTTTTCCCATAACTCCTTCGCGCTTGAGTAGTTCTTGTTGGGGAAGGGCATTTAGTAGATGATGTAAGACCTTTGAGTTTGCTAGATGCTCTTCCCTTTGCTTCTTATTCCATCTTATTTTCTCTAATATCTCATTGTTTTGATCCCAAGGCATTTTGAAATCATTTTCCATGATTAGCATAATATCAAAATCGGTTTCAAAAAATACCTCCATTCTCTTCTTCCACCAAGAGAATTCGCCTTCGAATTTGGGTGGATGAATTCTTGAGCCGGCCATTTGATGATGTTGCTCTTCTTGGCGATTAGTCCGATGGAGAGCGCCCTCACTCTGATACCACTTGTAGGGGATCGGTGGCTGACTAGAAGGGGGGTTGGATAGCTAGGTCACCCCCAATTCCAATTGCTTCTCTACAAGACGTTAGTGCGTAGTGGAAATACGAAAACTAAATAATGAAAGCAAACAAGAATAAAAACGCTAACATGATTCCTTTACGTGGTTCAGAGATTGCTTACTCCTACTTCACGGTGTGTCCTTATGGTGGACGAACCCTTGATCCTTCGATGAATCAATCCCCTACAATCTCCGGCTAGATCTTACTCCTTCTCGGTGGAGTACAACCTCTCACAAAGTTCTCTTCCTCTTACAAGATAGAACTTAGGTTTGGAGAGGAAGAGTGGACTTGGAAGCTTTGGACAATGACTTAGGAGTTATTCAAATAGCATTAGTAACCTCCTTCATGCCCCAAAGCTTCCTATAAATAAGAGGAGAGAATTGATCAACATATCAACTCATCTCAGTACCAGTCGACTGACACTTCCATCAGTCGACTGGTGCTACCGTTGGAGGTAGCCAATAACTACTTCGCAGTGTCAACGTCTACTTACCAGTCGACTGGTAAAAGTACCAGTCGACTGGTCGCTGCTGGCTGAGCGAACAGAATGCTTCTATTCGCTCCTAGTCGACTGCATAGTCGACTGGACCAGTCGACTGGAACTTCCATCAGTCGACTGGTCCCGGTTACACACTCACACTCATCCTTTCTGGAGTATCCCTTGAAGCCCTCTTCCTCAGCCTTCATCCCTCAAATGCATCCAAGCCCGCGACTCCTCTCCGTGTCATCCTTCACGTTGCCTTGAAGTCCGCTTCCTTCGGCTTCACTCCGTTGCTCCTCGTCCATGGTCCCTCGGATGCACTATCCTTCACCGATCTCATGAACCCGAGTCATATGATGAGCTTACCAATCTTATCAGCACCAAGCTTTTCATGTGTGTTTCACCAAGTCCTGCATGCCTCAAACACATATCAAAATAATATGAAAGTCTAACTTAAACTCTTTGACGCACACATCAAAACTATGATCATACCGATCAAACTTAGGTCGTTTGCACCAACAGATGGGAGGCCAAGGAGTAGGGGTATCGAGGAGTTAGGAGGCTAAGGAACAAGGAGTCCTAGAAGCCAGGAAGCCCGAGAGTCAAGTGTTGGATTGTATACTAAAAGCCTAGCTTTTGTAAACATTTATTTTTGAAATAAAAGAATCACATTGGTCAATATGTGCATTTATTTGTTAAATATAATTGTTCAATTAATTTATATAGTAGATAACATGGAGTGTGTTGTCACACTCAGAAGATCATGTTGTCGGTTCTCTATAAATTATAAACAGTTGCTCACGACTAAGATGGAAAGGAACAAACTATCAGAATAGTCGTAGTGTAATTAAGTATTAGTTTATCTTGACTAATAAATTACACTGATACACTTTAAGTGTATTGAGTAGGAACATTTAGGTAAGTTCTTTTTATACTAACTTAGTAAAAGAACTATACCTTAGTTATTATGGAAGTGTGTGCTCTTAATCCTAATATAATAACAAGCACACATATTTAATATTTATTTCTTGACTTATCAAAGGGTGAGGTTTAGCTCGATAAATCAATATGCCTGATAAGTTGGGAAATGATATTACTTATAGTGTGTGTTATTGATTATAGAAGGAATCTGTGTTCTAGTTATCTAGGTTGAGAATGCGAGTGGTACTACTCTTGGAGCTAGATATTAATTAAGTGAGTTGTCAGTAACTTACTTAATTAGTAGATATTCGTAATCTTAAACACAGGGAGACTAACACACTCATGATAAGAAGGAGCCCATAATGTAATTTGGGATTGGTGCGGTAGTGCGGTAATAACTCTCTAGTGGAATGAGTTATTATCGATGAACTTGAGTTGTGTGTTCGGGGCGAGCACGAGATACTCAAGCTTATCGGAAGGCCAAAACCAATTTCTCCTCTAGGTCCCTGTCGTAGCCTTATTATAGCCTCAGGTCCATCCAAATGTAAGGCTCTTCTTGGTGTCCAAGAAGTGGACCGGTCCAATGCTTGGTGACCAAGCAAGGGCCGGCCACATCCTCTTTATAGGGGCCGACCCTTTGCTTGGTGACCAAGCATGAAGGGGCTGACCACAATATTCAAACAAGGAGGGTTGTTTTTGAATTTTTAAAATATTCTCTTTGTAGAAAACTATAAGTTTTAAAAGAGAGATTTTAATTTTAAAAACTTTCCTTATTTGAATTTGGTCACATGTTTTAATAGAGAGTTTTAAAAGTTTTTAAAACTTTCCTTTTTAAACCATCCTCATGGTTTAAGAAAAAAAGGGAGAAAAGTTTTAAAATTAAAATTTTCTATCATCATGTTAAAAAAAAGAAATTTTGTAAGAGAAGTTTTAAATTTTAAAACATGGTTTTAATTTTTAGAACTTTCCTTTTTTAACTCCTACTTTAGGAAAGAGAGCTTGTAAAATTTTATAAGAGTTTTCCTGTAAACTTTTATAAAAAAATATATTTCCTTTTTCCCCTTGATGAGGTGGTCGGCCACCTTGCTTGGTGCCCAAGCAAGTGGCCGGCCATATTAAAATTAATTAAAATCATCACAAAATTAAAATTGGTGATTGATTCAATCAAGAGGAAAGAAAAGGAAAAATAAAAAGGGAAAAGAAAAAACTCTTGGATGATTTTATTTTTTGTAAAAAGTTTTTCCTTATTTGCCTTGGGCAAGTAATATAAAAGAAGGGGTGAGGGGGCTTCATGAGATACAACTCTTATTCTTCGGCTTGGAGACTCTCTTGGTGGCCGTCCCGTCTCTCCCTCCCTTCTCCCTTTTCTCTCTTTTCTATTGTGGTGGTGGTGGCCGAATATTACAAGGAGGAGAAGCTCTTTTGGGTGGTGTTCATCTTGGAGGATCGTCGCCCACACGACGTCCAAGGTGAGGCGAGGAATACGGCATAAGATCTCGAGGTCATTAGCTTACAAAGAGAAGGTATAACTAGTAATTTTCTTCCGCATCATACTAGTTATTGTCTTTGTAAGAATTCTAAATACAAAAGGCAATTAGATCTAGTTTTTCGAATTTGTGATTCAATTGTTCTTTTTGGTTAACCTAGAGTTATTTAAGGAAATTAAATATTAGCTTTCCTTAAAAGGCTTTGTCTAGGCGGTGGTGGCTACTCCCATATCCAAAAAGACCATGTGCCTCGCCATGCAGTCCTGGAAGCCAATTTTAAAAATTAATATTTAATGAAATTAATAACTTAGGTAGATTTGAATCAATAGTGTTAAGTTCCGCTTGCGATTCAAATCTAAACCATTAAAAACAGATAAGTTAAATTTGAAATTAATGATGTTAAGTTCCGTCTGTAATTCCTAATTTAACTTCTAAAGAACACAATAAGTTATTTAAGGAAAGGTTCGACACTTGTACAAAAATTTTTGTACAGTGGAACCGGTACGTTTTACTAGGATTAACCAATACCAAGAGGCCCGGGGGCCAGGAGGCTAAGGGGCTGGACGTTGACTCGACTTCCCTTCCGTTGGAACCACCATTTTAGTAGGGTCACCAACTTCTCTTATCTACATATTGTACACTAATTACTCTTTGGATCACAAGTCTCCAGTTCAAGTCTAATCGAAGGAGGTGAGAGTCCGACTGATTAAACTGTTGTGTAATCAAAAAATTTTAGCTGCCTCAACTACTTAAGCCATGTGGTAGATCTATTAATTACTCTCTGAATCATAAGTTTTCCTTTCAAGTCTAGTCGAAGGAGGTGAGAGTTCGATTGATTGGACTGTTGTGTAATTAGAATAATTCCAGTTGCCTCAACTGTTTAAGCAATGTGACAGATCCATTATGTATTTCTAAATATATTACGCATTAAATGTCAGCACACCTCAGTCATTATTCTTTAAATGAAGATACTTCTTTTAAGCATGCTGCCTGCGTCATTCGTCTCGATTCTCAAGCCCAGAGTGCGCTAGTGTGCCTCCGAGGCTGCATCATATTAATGTGATGTGACCTGCGATAGAGAAGATTATGCGTCTTTTACCAGGTAATGATTACTTTGAATTTTATTTGTTCCATGTGCTTGATCCTTGGGGGGAAATTTTGTCCCGCTTGTGTAACAACAGAGATCCAACGATTCTTATTGAGCGAGTCGGGTTATATTAGGTTAAATAAGAATGCCCTTGCATACAATCACCAATTCTACATTCTCCTCACCCAGTAAGTTGTTATAGTTCATCTTTGCAAATTTTCTTTTAACCAGCTTTTGTAGCACACTCCATGGTCGGGGAATCTTCTTCTTCTCCTTGGTATAGATCTACCACCTCAAGTTTTACTGATGCATCCTTAGATTGGTTAAGGACGACCTATGGGATTCCAGCCAATCATCTGTTAGGGATTTCAAATGGTAATGACCGGCCAGATCCTCCTCCTAGTTTCGTGACCTTCTTCCGAAGCCATATGCCGAGTGATCTATGTTTTCCTATCCCAGTTTTCTTTAACAAAGTATCACAATATTTTCACATCTCATTATCACAACTTGGCCTCAATTCCTTCCACATCTTAGCTGGGGTAGTAATTTTTTATGTTTATATTGTATTATGCTTTCTCCTTACTGCTTCCATTTCTTCTTTTACTTAAAGAAGATGGAAGATGGGGTCTTTCTCTTTTCCTCCTGAGCTAGGATTAACCTGATCAAGGAGTTTCCTTCATCACATAAGGGGTGGAAACCAGTTCTTTGTCAAACCATGTTCCATTTCTTTGTCAACTCGCTAATAATGAGAATTTCCCCCACCTTTAGCTTTGAAGGACTACCACCTAGAGCGGGGCTACTTCAATGCATCCTAGAAGCTACTGGACTTTTAGTTTAGCAACAATGTTCTAATTGAGGAAGGGCTGCTGCATATGTTCAAATTGATCCCTAGACTGACTCTCCTCAATGCTTCATTTGGTAAGAATTCTTTATTAGAGTAGGTGCCCTACAAGTCAACTATTGGCTAGAACTTTATGACTCTTGTAAATAAATATCATTTATTTTAATATAATTTAATTTAGTATGACATTTACGTTATCTTTATATCCATGCTAGATGCATAGATAAAGTCCTTGAATATACTATAGTGAGATGAGGTGGTACATATGATGACCAAAATGAAATACATCAATATTCACTGGATATTCTAAACATATTCCTAGTCAATTGGGCTATCTAATAAATAAGGATAAAAGGCCGCTCGAGTTAGAGACTAGCATCTTAATTATCTAGTTAACTTGTTACGAAACTGTAAGTGAACGACTACGTCATCAATAATATAAAAGACTATCGAACCCACATAAACTGTTGATTAAGTACTAGTTAACTTCGCACGGTAAATTATCTAGACAATCAAAGGTTAGTTCACGAATGCTAGAAGAGAGGTTGAGAAGAGGGAAGAGAAGGTTTAGAGAAAGAGGAGGAAAGAGAGAATGGAGAGAGGGAGCGTAAGTGAGTGGCGTGTGATAGATTCTATGATTCCAGTTTTGTTATGATACTAGTTAATGCCCCTATGAATTGTTCATATCCTTAACTCTATGCTTACACTTGTGTAAGGATTCTAACTAAAGCCTAGCACAACCTCACGTAGGTTGTACCAAAGAGTCTACCCAAGATCTAATGCCATTAAGTAGGGAGGTAACATAGGAAGTCCGGTTAAAGGATTACCCTTTGTCACAGCGCCCCCCGGTCATATGTTTCTAGATTACACAATTCACTTTTAACGGTAGATTGATGTAATTAAGTAGAAGAGGTAACTTAGGAAGTCTAGTTAAAGGGTTACCCTTTGTCATAGGGCCCCCCGGTCATATGTTCCTATATTAGACAAATTACTTTCTAATATTAATTTGGGAGAACCCTCCAAATTCTAATTAATCTCCCTAGTAAAGAATCGATCCCCGTTTCAAGAGAACACTATAAAAAGTAAGGGATACCTTCTATCACAAGGTCCCATGGTCTTACAATCCAAGACTCTTCTTCTACATGGTGATCAATGTTGGTGCAATTTGCCTAGGTCAAGTTTGACCAGGTTAACTAAGCTTGAGTTAGTTCAAACTTAAGTCATAATGTTTGAGTTTTGATGTTTGATAATGTATGGACATTGTAATTGCAATTGTCCAATTGGAGAGATTGTTGGTGTAATTCTCCAATGGTCTAGGATTGACCAATTTGATGAGAAGAAGAGTCAAGTAGGTTAAGGGTGATTGAATACTTGATTGGGCAAGTCCAACGGGAAGGTTAGCAGAAGAAGAAAAACTAGGTGAGTCAGTGTTGACTGGACACTTGGTGTGGAAAATCCTAGTGAGTGAAACCAGACAGGTGAAAAGCCTTAGTGAGTGAAGCTAGGAAGAAAGAAAATCCTGGTGAGTGAAGCTAGACAGAAGAAAATTCTTGGTGAGTGAAGCTAGGTGAAAAGCTCTAGTGAGTGAAGCCAGGCAGTGAGGAAGTTTTGGTGAGTGAAGTCAGGCAGTGGAAATCCAGATGGGTCAAAGTTGATTGAGCACCTGGTGATTGGAAGTCCAAGTGGGTCATGGAGGATCAGACACTTGGCACAAGTTGAGAAGTCCAAGTGGGTCAAAAGATTGACCAGACACTTAGCACTAGGAGAAAAGTCCAAGTGGATCAAAGGTTTGACTGGACACATGGTGAAGAAATCTCAACAGGTCAAGATTGACCAGATGCTAGGCAATGAGAGATTTCAACAGGCCACAGTTGACTAGATGTTGAGTAGAAGAACCCTAGACTTTGGTTTGGAAGTTAGGATTTGGTAATCGACTAGGTTAGTCAATTATCGAAGCTTAATCAATTAAGGTAATCAATCAAGCAGTGCTTGCTAGTTCACAGAGAGATTCGTAATTGATTAGGGCAATCGATTACGAAGGCTTAATCGACTAGGGCAGTCGATTAAGCTTTGATTTTGCAAATGCACAAAGAGTTTGGTAAGTGATTAAGTAGGGAAGCTTAATCACTTATGGCTTGTTCTCGTGTGAACAGAAAGCTTCCTAATCGATTAGGGGAATCGATTAGGAAGGCTTAGTCGATTAGGGTAGTCGATTAAGCATGAAAAACTAGCCATTATCAGCCCGATAAAAGGCGTTCGCGTGGACAGTTCTTAGGGAGCTCACGATTCTTCTCTGACACTCACCACCGGTTTATTGGGAGCTTAGGGTTGAAGTGCTGCTGCATTTTCAAGCTTACAAGAGGCATCTACAAACTACAAGAAGTCAAGCAAGAAGGTTTTTATTTGTATTTTTTGTGTATTTACTGTTGGGGATCGGACGACCGGCTTGAAGGGGGTTGGATAGACGGAGCCCCCAAATTGATTGATCTTCCTACACTTGTTAGTATGCGTAGCGGAATATACAAAACAAATAAGCTAAAGGAAATTAAACTAAAGACAAGAAAGAATGCAAACCAAGCTACACGATCATTTACGTGGTTCGGAGATAAAGCTCCTACTCCATGCCGTGTCCTTAAGGTGGACGATCCCTATCCGTCGGTGGATTAGCCCCCGGCAAACTCCGGCTATCTCAAGTCGCTCCTTGTGGGTGGAGAAACCTCACCACAACACCAACCAAGACTCTTGAGACTAGTAGACTACTAATTAGGGTTTACCACCACTAATTTCATAACAAACTCCCAAGCTTTGGTTATATAGGCCGCGGGTTGAAAACCCCGCCTACCAATCGACTGCCAAAACATGTAGTCGACTGCCCTCTGTGAAAATTCAACCGTTACATCCCAACAGCTCGATACCAGTCGACTGCAAAAACTTGCAGTAGACTGGTGCAGTCGACTGCCAAAACATACAGTCGACTGATCCACACTGACTGAACGAACAGAACCATTCTATTAGTGCCCAGTCGACTGCGTGGTCGACTGCACCAGTCGACTGTTAAAACATGCAGTCGACTGCTACAGTATTGCTACAGTGCTGCTACAGTGCCGCTACAGTAACACTACAGTACTGCTACAGTAAACCCCTAAAACTAGAATTTTACTCCGAGTATAATCTCTCGTGCACTCGTACCCTCACCCCTTATGACTCACTTGACGCTTCTTTGTAGCCTTGACCTCTTGCCTTCAAGCCTACTTCCTTTGGCTCTCGTCCCTCGGATGCATTCAAGCTCACAGCTCGTCCCCAATGCCATCCTTCGCGTATGCCTCAAAGTCGCTTCCCTCGGCCCTTGTACTCGCTGCCTTGTCCACGGTCCCTCGGATGCTCCATCCTTCACCAGATCCGAAGCCATCAACCTGAGTCACATGTGTATCCTGCAAACCTGCACAACTCAAATACACATATCAAATACAAGGGTGAACCTAACTTAAACCCTTTGCCCAAACACCAAAACACATGGTCACACGGACTATTGGGATTGCTTCAACAATCTCCCCCTTTTTGATATTTGGCAATACGTTTAATTTAGGGAAAACAATAGCAAATAAATATGCTAAAACAAATGGACTTACGTTGCCAAGGCTACACACTTGGACTTACACCGCCGAATGGACTTACGATGCCAAGGCTACACACTTGGACTTACAACGCCGAAACAATGCATCATGCATTGGAACCTATCCCAAGGCTCCCCCTACACCTATGCTCCTCATTGAGCTAGGAATTTTCCCACAGGGATTTTTAAGAACCTATCCCAAGGCTCCTCCTACGCAAAGACACTAAGGTTTTCCCAACTAAACTTTACTTCTCCCCCTTTGACTAACATCCAAAAAGCTTTCGAATAATATCCCAATTGTTGAAAACTTATCATCCAATTGACCATAAACTCATGTATTTATCCCCCATGGATCACATACATCTATACGAGCTAACTCGGTCAAAATCTAGTGCTGAAAACACTTTCAGACTGGTATCAGTCGACTGCAAGAAGTACCAGTCGACTGTCCTGATAAAAACGAGCTTACAGAGACATTCTGTGCTCAAAAATACTGTTACCAGTCGACTGGTACACTATTCATGAAAAAATCAACATTTTCTGGCCAACTTCAGAAATGCGACAGAAATTCTACAGACCTCCAAAAATTCTCAAATTTTGTGGAGAGATCTATTATATCAATGTCTACTTGGAAAAAATATATATAAAAATATATTTATCACAAATCCCAAGATTGATACAAAACACAAAACTAGCTAAAAAGTTCAATTGAACCTTGACCTAAAGTCCTAGTTTTGACTTCCTCTTGATGTATTTGCCCATACTAACCCACAATGCATCCCTAGCATTGGTTTATATGGAATCTATACATCCAAAATCAATTATCATGCTATATGACCCCAATGCCATATTTCTAAGCATGAAACATAACCCATGTGTGCCAATTCCCTAGGTTTGAGACTCAAGTCCGTCTCCAAACCACTTGGCACATTCCATGACCCAACCTTGACTCCCAAGTAAAACCCACTTGAGATCCATTGGCCATGGGTCCCAACATGAATCTTTGAGCTCCCCCTAGAGATCTTAACCTTAGCCACCTCCCTAGGTGACTCATCCACAATTGTTAAGCCACATCGGTGCATCTTCGATGATACTTGGCCAACAAACCTAACCTTCTTAACCTTGGACACCTTGTCCTTGGTTAATTTAACCTTACTTTTAAATGGCTTTCCCTTGCCATTTATTGACTTCTCCTTGCTATAATCATATGCAACCCTAGCATATGACTTTCCCTTAGCCTTGGAGAACTCTCCCTTGCCATGATCATTTTCCACCCTAGAATATGATCTCTCCTTGGCCTTGGAGGGACTAGATCGGTATCCCAAGCTCGATCTATCATGGTTGGGTCTTTGGCTACCCAACACCATATTTAATTCCTTAGATCCAACATTGAATCTCTTAAGGAATTGTTCTAACTTATAAAACTTTCCCCTTAAGGCCTGATTCTCTTTCTCTAGGTTCCTAACCTTAGAGTCAACATGTCCACCTTGGACATTCTTAGACCTACCCATTTTTCTAGGCATATGTCTCCCCTTCTTGGGATTAATGCCTTGGGTCTCCTTAGGTCTACCATTTCTAGAGTTATCATGAATGAGTTTCCTAGGGTTATGATCCATATTTACCCTACTCCTATCATGATATTTGAAACCAAAATTTTGTATGGGCATATAATGATTAACATTATTTTTCCTAATATGCATGGAGGAATTTAAATTTGACTTCAAATTTAAATTAGGATTTACCTTACCCTTTACCTTTGGAGCTCCCCCTTGACATGAGCCTCCATTCTTCCTCCACTTCTTTTCCCACATCCTTAAATGCCCCAACTTTTTGAGCTCTCTCTTCCTTGGGCATTTGGTGTGGTAGTGCCCTATTTCACCACAAGTGAAGCATCTAATGTGCTTCTTCTCCTTCTTCTTCTTGGCACCATCATTCCTACAACCCAAATTAGTATCTAAAATAATTTGAGTGGGCTTAGGAGTTACCTTCTTACCCATTGGATACCTACTCTTGTAGTGTCCCTTCTCATTGCATCCGAAGCACACAATGTGGTCCTTTGACTTTGCTTCGGTGGAGGTGCTTGCTAGATTGACCACTTCCAAGACCTCTTCTTCTTCTTCACTTGCCTTGGAATTTTCTTCAATTCTTGAGAATGTAGATGATGCCTCATCTTCCTTCTCCTCCTCGGATGTTGAGCATGGCTCAACTTTCGTTTGCACCTCCTCAACTTGAGCAATTAAACCCATCTCCTTGGGTTCTTCTTCTTCTTATGTAGGTTTAGGTTCTTCCCGTAGAACCATCTTCACCTTGCTCCACAAATCGTGGGCGTTCTCATATTTTCCTACACGACTCATCATGTCATTAGACAAAAAATCAATCAAAATAGATATTACCTTATCATTTTCCTTTGATCGTGAGATTTGCTCCTCCGTCCAATGACGCGGTCGGAGTTTCTTCCCTTTCTTGTCCTTCGGGACTTCAAACGACTCTTCGACCACCATCACGGTGTCCCAATCTGTGTTGAAGAAGACCTCTATCTTCATCATCCAATATGCGATGTCCCCAAGGCTTCCTCCTTCAAATTATGGAGGTTCAATCAAGCCGGTCATCATGTGCTTCCTTGGCGGTTAGTCCAACGGAGAGCGGCCTCGCTTTGATACCACTTGTTGGGGATCGAACGACCAGCTTGAAGGAGGGTTGGATAGACGGAGCCCCCAAATTGATTGATCTTCCTACACTTGTTAGTATGCATAGAGGAATATACAAAACAAACAAGCTAAAGTAAATTAAACTAAAGATAAGAAAGAATGCAAACCAAGCTACACGATCATTTACGTGGTTCGGAGATAAAACTCCTACTCCACGGCGTGTCCTTAAGGTGGACGATCCCAATCCGTCGGTGGATTAGCCCCCGACAAACTCTGGCTATCTCAAGTCGCTCCTTGTGGGTGGAGAAACCTCACCACAACACCAACCAAGACTCTTGAGACTAGTAGACTACTAATTAGGGTTTACCACCACTAATTTCGTAACCAAGCTCCCAAGCTTTGGTTATATAGGTCGCGGGTTGAAAACTCCGCCTACCAGTCGACTGCCAAAACATGCAGTCAATTGCCCTCAGTCAATTGCCCTCTATGGAAATTCGACCGTTACATCCCAACAGCTCGATACCAGTCGACTGATCCACACTGACCGAACGAATAGAACCATTTTGTTCGTGCCCAGTCGACTGCACCAGTTGACTTCTAAAACATGCAGTCGACTGCTACAGTATTGCTACAATGCTGCTACAATAACACTACAGTACTGCTACAGTAAACCCCTAAAACTAGAATTTTACTCCGAGTACAATCTCTCGTGCACTCGTACCCTCACCCTTATGACTCACTTGACACTTCTTTACAGCCTTGACCTCTTGCCTTCAAGCCTACTTCCTTTGGCTCTCGTCCCTCGGATGCATTCAAGCCCGCGGTTCATCCCCAATGCCATCCTTCACGTATGCCTCGAAGTCGCTTCCCTCGACCCTTGTCCTTGCTGCCTTGTCCACGGTCCCTCGGATGCTCCATCCTTCACCAGATCCGAAGCCAACAACCTGAGTCACATGTGTATCCTGCAAACTTGCACAACTCAAATACACATATCAAATACAAGGGTGAACCTAACTTAAACCCTTTGCCCAAACACCAAAACACATGGTCGCATGGACCATTGGGATTGCTTCAACATTTACTTCTTGTTTTGAGTTGCATACTTGTGTGAGTTTGTACGAGGTTTCTCCACCTCTGGATTGTTCCGAGGAGTATTTACATAGTGGATGTGTGAGTGAGGGTCGGATCCTTAGATTAATCACCTCTTCTTGAGGTTGATACCAAGTAAATCCTCTTGTTAGTATTGGGGAGCTGTTGCATCGAGTTATATCTGCTGCAACATCATCATCAACGAAATGCTAGAATCCATTCACCCCCTCTAGCTTTGAAGTGTCCCAAAAATCAAAACCCTACATCTATATGAATTGACCTCACACACATTTTGTTAAACACATACAAGACACAACACACATAGAACATGATATAACCACTTCATTGTGTTAGTACCCCAAGGTAGTTTTGATGTGATCAACCAAGTCAGGTTAGGTCTTGTTATTTTTTAACCCTGTGTCTAAGTGTACAGGAACTTAAGAGCATAGGAAGTCGAGTGAAAGACACAGCTAGCGAGAAGGATGGCACGGGAGAGAGCAGACGAACTTGGTGCATCTGAGAGATGAGGTGTTGTTGAAGAGTATGCAGACGGATGAGAAGGAGGCGTGCGACATTTTTGAGGGTTGAGAAGCTGGAGCGGAAGACTGCTCGAAGGCTAGAAAATGGGTTCGGGTGAGCCCTATTCTGGATGATCGAAATCACCCAAACAAATAGAGCCAGAATCAGAGCAGAAGACCCAGATCCAAGCAAGTGGAGCCAGAGCAAGAACCCAAACCAAACAGTTAACATAATGTTAACTTTGGTCCGGGCGTTCAGACCAAGAATTTTATCCGGATCACATCAAACGTGATATGTTGTGATAGGGATTAAATTTTATCCCTCTCCAGGCACCTAGAATCCTTCTAGGCACCCCCACCAGGGCTATAAATATAGCCCTGGTCCCGATGATTCAAAATAACACTTGTAAATACTTCTAGTTTGTTCTACTACTTGTTTGTGAGCCATCAACACTGTAAGAGGCTTCTCCGCTTGAAGAAGACTTTGATAGTGAGCTTCAACTTCCTTGAATTAATAACCTTCCCGGTTATAACCAAGTAAACCTCGTTGTGTCTTTTGTTTCTAGTTTCTTATTTATTTTATGCAAATGTTAATTTAATTAAGCTATAATGTTTAAGGAAGGTTCGTGTTATTTTTACTGGCCGCCAAGGGTCCTAATATATAGTTCATACATCACATCACATCATAACTATTTCCTACATTATAAATCTAGAGATCTACTTCATTGCAAGAGAATGCAACCAAAAGATAATGAAAAATAGCAAACTACAACTCAATACAAAGAAATAGAGAGTATAGTGCTTATCCTTGAAGTTCGATATCTTTGAAAGTGTTCCCTTGCTCCAGAGATGGACAGATCAGCAAAGATGGAAGATCTAGGGTTCTCCCAAGGGGGAGAACCCTTCTCCAAGGAATGGGGACAAGCCCCAAGCTAAAGATTCCCCCAAAAGAGAAGAAAAACCCTTTAAATAGGGTAGGACACAGGCCTAGCATGGCCCATGCCACGATCGTGTGGCATCCACATGATTGATTCCCTTTTAGCCTCAGCTAGGGTCACACGACCGTGTGGATCACCACGGCCGTGTCTTCTTTGCTCTTTGGATGAGTGACACGGCTGTGTGGGATCACACGACCATGTTTTTCTTGCTTGTAAATGAATGGAACGGTTGTGTGGGATCACACGGCCGTGTCTTGCTCCACTCTGGTTAGGCCACACAGCTGTGTGGCTTCACACGGCCATGGCCATCCTCCTTTCTGCTCCTTTAACACAACAATGTAGCATCACACGACCAGTGTCATTTGCCTTTGTATTCTCTCTAGATGTCAATGAACACCGTTTTCGCTCTAAATGGTTCCTATTAATCAAAACAAGCAAAGAACAGATCTCCGAACAGAATATAATGGAAGTACGACATTATAATGAAATAGGGTACAATAAACATAGATTTTGCTAATGAAATATAAGTAGATGTGCATTAAAGTATGTATAAAAGTATATATAATCTACGCACATCACATCCCTAGACTTAAATCTTTGCTTGTCCTTAAGCAAAAATTGCATCTAGACTCATGCCGTTAAATAGTGCATCATAATCTCTAGCAAGTCAGTCTAATCTTATCAAATGATTTCATTGATGAGGAAGATACAAAAATTATTTGAGTACAACCTAAGTAATAGTTCTTCGTGCTCAGTGCAATAGTGGCATAAATTTATCAAGTACCAATCCATAAGCCTAGTCAAGTTGTCATAAAATTATGTTCCTTATGCTTCCGGCGATAGGCACTTACCTGCCATACACATGGTTCATATCTCTAAAACTACACAAGGTCTCAAAGAACTACTCAGAATCAAGAGAAACATAACATTTATTTCCCCAGTAACCTAACTCGGTCTCAAAGGGATAAATTATTAGTTTCCATTCACGATAATTATTTTTTATCCCTTATTCATATGATTTTTTTATTTTTTTTCTTTTGGTGCTTTAAAGATGAAGCATTAATACAAATGCAAATATATAAATACAAGTGTAGGGATTTTGATTTTTCTAAGTGAGTTGACATGATCTGAGGTCGTCTAGTAATCAAAATGTAATTAAGAGGTCATCTTAGAAACACAAGTACTAGTCCAGTTCTATGAATCATGACTATTTTTAGAGTTATCTACTATCAAAACTAGGCATAGTGCAAAGAGAATCTAAAACAAGGCCAATACTTAAATTTCTATAGTAAAACCATTGCTCACTTCATGCTATCATAGATAAAAAAGATAGATCACTAAACATACTAGCACTATAGTAACCAATAAACCACATGAAATCTAGAACAAGTATACTAGTATTTTGCATTAAGGTACAAACAATCATGATATGATGAATGATGCAACTAGTAAAAATTTATTATGCAAAAAGAAATGTGTAAAAACTAAGGAATATGACAAACACTACACTAAACCAAAACATCCCCCCCAACTTAAACTTTTCATTGTCCCAATCAAAATTAGAAATAATGTGAAGGAGATTTAAAGTAAGAGTAGTTACCAAGTGATGAGCTCCAAATAGTTGAGACATTCAAGTTATGAAGATGCTTCCCGATATGTGATTTGCACTCCTCCACAACTTGTAATCTTACAAAAAGAAATAGACAATAAAAATTAAGTAAAGGATATGAGTTATTATAAATAATGAAAAGAGACTAGAAATAAATTAAAAACATAAATGAAAATAAGATTGAACTTGGGTTGCCTCCCAAGAAGCACTTATTTAAGGTCATTAGCTCTACCCCTAATTAGGCTCATTGAAATCACAATCTTGCCAAAGTGAGAAACTTCAAGACTTTTCTTCCAATGACACATATTATTATGAAGAGAGTTGTCGTTATAAGAGCAATGTAGTATATCACCTCTCTCTTCATCTTCATCTCCTTAAGAGTCCTTTCTGACAGTCTAAGACAGTTCAGTGTGAGCTTCCAATTATTGAGCTCTTGAAAACCTGCACACCCAAAGAAAAAGCGCACCTCCCATACAAGAGAAAGATAAGAAAGAACTATAAAAATATTAGGTTTAACAAAGCATGTATCAAAAGATTAATCACATCCAATAAAATCAACGATGGGTACCTCTATGAAGTTTTCTAAAAGATTACTAGTGATACTCACTTTGCCTTCCAGAGAGGTACAAGAATGTTCTAAACAATTGAAGGTGACTTCCTCTAGATCAAGTAAAGCTTCTTGCTTTGGCTCAAGTGGTGGTGCCTTTGAAAGTGGTGATTCTTGGAGCTTTGCTTCTATTGCACAAGTCCCTACACATTTATCATCAACCAATTCCATTCTTACAAATTTCATAGTATCAATTGGTTGTGAGATCAAAGGAGGTGATTCTTGGAACGTTTCCTCCATAGTACAAGTCCCTACACTTTTATCCACATCATCATCATCATAAGTGGTGAAGAGTATACTAACATCAATATCATCAATAGAAGGATCAACAACTTTAATAAAAATTTGTTGTAATATTCATAGAGCTTGGATTCCCTGTTGCACCATTAGCTCTTCATAATCTTGTGTTGTTGTAACGACCCGCCTTCTACTAACTAGGCTGTGAGGCCGATCGTTACATTATTCTGTCAAACTCATGTGCGGAAAGCTGATCTGATGAAAATTTTGCTGAACTAATGAATATGCTTCTGTTAATTGCTATACTATCTGAACTTAATGTTTAAACTACCCCTTGAATTGCTGTGGCTATGCTAGAAGGGGTGTTCTAGGTCTTTGCTGTCATCTGGAGCTGAACTAAAGTGTTTTCAGCTAGTACTAGGCCTCTGATCGATCCACGGATCGATCCAGCGTGCTACTGTGCACGGAGGCTAATTTGGATCGATCGGCTAATCGATCCCGGTTGGGAAATCGATCCAGTGATTGATTCAGGACCCTACTGTACGCGGGAACTAACGTCTGGATCGATCGGCTGATCGATCCAGTATGTCCAATCGATCCAGTGATCGATTCGACGATGCGCTGTACGCGGATTCAACTCGGATCGATCGGCTGATCGATCCACAAACCTTCTGTTCGCGATGAAACTCGGCTGGATCGATCAACTGATCGATCCAGACGCATTCTGTTCGCGGGATAAGCTGCCCAATCGATCAGCTGATCGATCGAGAAGCCTCCAATCGATCGGCTGATCGATCGGGGTTTCTGATTTCATATCAGAACCTGATTTCAGCCCTGGTTCGAGCAGAAATCTCATATACCAACTCTAAACTAACTGAAATACATTCTAACAACAATTAACTAGCATTCTAAACATGGCATGGTGCATATTTCACTAGTTCATGACTTTTAAGCAAACTGAAATACGAAAACTAAAAGTAACAAGGTTCTAATAGTTAGACTTGCTAAATCCCTAAGATCTTCATTTCAAACTCCTTTTTCACACACACATCTTCGTTGCATTGTCCTCCAGCCTCCGCTAGTCCATCTTTCCTTTACCTTTATCTGCAGTATAAGGAAAGAGTATCTGTAAGCTTGAGAGCTTAGTAAGAAACCATCTACCTCACTAAAACATGCATACGATGCAATTTATATTTTTAAAGCATGCTATTTGAAATATATATACTGAACATGTAAAAGCATAGCATGGCATACAAACAAACTAGTCATGGCAACAAGTGCTAACATATGCTATCATATGGTATCAATAGAAAACTAAACTGATACAAACAAACTGTACTGAGCTAATTCTAAACTAATGCTAAAGCTGTACTGAATTCACATAACTATTTATGAAGTTTTGAAAACTATTTACCATAAATAGATTAAAATAATAATCATGTTGCTGATGGGCCCGACATCTGTACGTGCTATGCGCGCATCCCTAACTAGACCCGGGTTTGCAAGTCCCGAATTTAGTAAGGTTACTAGGTTATCTGAACCTAGGGACGACTGTGGGAGCCCAACCCAATGGATATCTAATCCAGTACAGTGCCACTGCTAAAATAAAATACTGATTATAGCTGAGTTCTTCTTATATTACTATTTCTAGGTTATCTGAACCTAGAGCTAGGTTATCTGAACCTAGAGGCGACTGTGGGAGCCCACCCATTGGACCGTAGTCCCATGTAAGCTGTACTAAAGTTAAACATACTGAATGAATGCTTCTATCGCATTTAGCTAAGCTAGTAAAATGCTTAAGTTGCATTTTAACCGTGCTAATAATTTAATCGAACACTTGGTATGCGCTAATTCGCATCCTTTGTGTCGAAAATCTACATACTACTAAACTGAAGGATAAAATTCACACGGAAGCTACTTATACTGCAGGTGAGGGGTTTCTTATATCTTGCGCTAGATTTCCTTACGATCTGATCGCTAGATTTCTGGTGGAGACGATCTTCTCGACAATTTTCTGCGTCCACGCGTTCTTCTTGCGGAGAGAAACGTCCTCGTGTCGGAGTTGTCGCTGGAAGGTGCTCCTGGAACCCTTGAGATGGAACCCTAGCCCTTGGGGCTTGGTGCGCCGAGAGGAGGAGAGTAGGGAGAGGGGCGGCGTGTAGGGTTTTGAGGGAGAGGAGAGTTACGTTAACAAAATAACTCTTCACTTAATTCTTCCCTATTTATATTAAGTGACAAATTCGGCCCAACTCTAACATAAATATAATTGATTCCCTTTCCTTTCAGCACGACCCTGCTGGGTTCACTTGGTTACTAGAGTTCACCTTAAGTCATAGAACCCGGTCTCGGGTTCAATTCCCGCTTAAGCTATTTTACGATTCTATTTATTTTTGCTACTTCTGCTATTCTAAAAATTCTGTAAAAATATCCTAAAATTCCAGAAAAAATCATAGAATATTTCTAAAATAATTTTGAGAATTTCCGAGCATTACAGTTGTGATCTTCATCTGATTGGTTGTAAGAGTATTTGGATCTTGGGAGTCTGCCCAGTTAGTTGGCTTATCTGGATATGAACAATGTGGTCCGTCTAATGATAAATCATCCTAAAACTCTGATTAACTCTGATTTACATGGAAAATATGCTCAACATTTTACATGCAACCGTAGTCCAAATTTTGATAGTCCATCCAAAATTGATTGTAATGTTGAGGTGGGTCAGAGATCTACCGCTGGAATAGTGACTGCTCACTTTACTTTGGAATTAGCTAGGGTTGAAGGTTCTGAATTTGATAATTTTCTCAATCATGACCATAAGTATTAGGAACTTGCTTAAATGTATCTTGATGTTGAGGTTGAACTAAATACTGAAGTTTCGAAGTATTAGCAGCACTTTAGAAGAAGTGACAAATAGTAGCCGGGTGAGACATGCTACCACACATGTTACGATGGAACTCAAATTAATCATATTTTAAGTCATAATTTTCATCAATGGGAGATCTTGATCTTGCAATAATAGGTGTAAAAATTCTCTTAAAGGCCTACTTGACAAGTGTTCATGATATATAAAAAAAATTATAAGGAAAACAAAAAATATAAAATTAAAGACAAGAAGGAAAATGCATAATAAAAAACAAGAAAGGAAATATGACAATTTAGGAAAAGGAAAACTGAACTCTAAACTAATAACAAGAAAAATAGATGCAGAAATAAAAGCAAATAAGAAAAAGAAAAAATCTATTAACAAGTCTAGAATAACTCATATGCTAATCAACTAATGTTAATTGGAAACAGTCCCCGACAATGACACAAAAAACTTGTTATGAAACCCCAAGTGCACAGTTATGTTGTCAGTAATATAAAAGATTGTCGAACCCACAAGGGCTGTTGATTAAGCACTAGTTAATTTCATACGGTGAATTATCTAGACAATCAAAGATTAGTTCATGAACGCTAGAAGAGAGGTTGAGAATAGGGAAGAGAAGGTTTAGAGAAAGAGGAGGAAAGAGATAACAGAGAGAGGGAGCGCAAGTGATTGGCGTGTGATAGATTCTAGGATTTTGGTTTCGTTATGATACTAGTTAATGCCCCTATGCATTATTTATATCCTTAACTCTATGCTTACACTCATGTAAGGATTTTAACTAAAGCCTAAGATAAACTTGCATTGGTTTCACCAAAGAGTCTACCCAAGCTTTAACGTCATTAAGTAGAGAGGTAACATAGGAAGTCTGGTTAAAGGGCTACCCTCTGTCATAGGACCCCCCGATCATATGTTCTTAGATTACACAATTCACTTTCTAATGGTAGTATATTAATACAATTAAGTAGAAGAGGTAACTTAGAAATTCTGGTTAAAGGGTTACCCTCTGTCATAGAGCCCCATGGTCATACATTTCTAGATTACATAAATCACTTTCTAACATTAATTTGGGAGAACCCTCCAAACTCTAATTAATCTCCCTAGTAAAGAATTGATCCTCGTTTCAAGGGAACACTATAAAAAGTAAGGGATACCTTTTATGACAGGGTCCCATGGTCTTACAATCCAAGGCTCTTCCTCTACATGGTGATCAAAGCCCTACATCTACATGAATTGACCTCACACACATTTCTTCAAATATATACAAGGCACAACATATATAGAACATGATATAAATACTTCATTGCATAGAAAAATATCAAAATACATAGTTCATATATTACATCACATCATAACTACTTCCTACATCCTAGATCTAGAGATTTACTCCATCATAAGAGAATACAATCAAAAGATAATGAAAAATAGCAAACTACAACTCAATACAAGAAATAGAGAGAGGAGAGTGCCCTTGAAGTCTAGTATCTTTGGAGGTGTTTCCTTACTCCAGAGGTGGATGGATCAGTGAAGATGGAAGATCTAAAGTTCCCCCAAGGGGGAGAACCCTTCTCCAAGGAATGGAGACAAGTCCCAAGTCAAAGATTCCCCCAAAAGGAGAGAAAAATCCTTTAAATAGAGTAGGGCATAGGCTTGGAACATCCCATGCCAGGACCGTGTGGCATCCACATGGCCGGTTCCTTTTTGGCCTCGACTAGGGTCACATGGCTGTGCCTTGTTTGCTCTCTGGATGACTGGTATGGCTGTATGGGATCACACGACCGTGTTCTGCTTGCTTGTGAATGAATGGCACGACCGTGTGGGATCACACAGTCGTGTCTTACTCCTCGCTAGTTGTGCCACACGGTCGTGGCCATCCTCCCTTCTGTAACACCCGTAAATTTCCTTTCCTCCAAAAAGAGCAAAAATAAATAGAAGAAGAGAAAAGAAATAAAAATATATATATAAATGACTCGGGCTGGGATTTGAACCCTAGACCTTTGATTTAAGATTGATTTAAGTAGTCATTAGGTGGTGGTAAAGCATCACATTGGAAATAGGAAACTATTCAGTATATGTTGATTTTGTGTGAAGAGATGCTTCAACTTCCACTTAGTATAAAAGGGGAAGGGAAGAGAAGAAAACCTAACTCCTCCTTTTCTCTTCTCCTCTCTAGCCGAAACCTTCTCCTCTTCTCCTCTTTTTGGGTTTCGGCCAAGAACCCTAGGGTTCCAAGGTGCTAAGTTCTTTAAGGGGAGAATCTAGGAGAAGAGATTTCACAAGGATTAGGACGCGCGGGAAGGGTGTCTTGGAGATTAAGGCGTACAAGCGAGGATTTGTCCTTCCTTCACCCAATAATAGTAAGATATAACGAAAGGATGTAAGTACTACTCACCTGTAGTATAAGTTGCTTCGATGATGCATGTAGTGATATCTTTTATGCCTGATTAAGAAGACGCATGCTATAATATGTTAAAGAAGATGTATGATATGATATGTAGGATGCCCTCTAAAGTTTTAGGATTAAGAGCATGTTTAGAGTATCTTGAATTGCTTCCCATTTAGTTTTGGGGCTAAGAAATGTATTCAAGTGCCCTAAAGTGCTACCCTATAAGTGTGAGGGGATTAATCACATATAAGGTGTTTGTTTAAATGACAAACAAGTGCAAGTACAAGAAAGCGATATTTAAAAGAAAGTATTTTACTTTAAAATGACATTTACTAGACACAAGGCCCATGGGTGGGCTCCTAGATCTTCCCTAGGCTCCTAGATCGCCTAGTATTACCTTGATAGGTTCGGGATTAGCTACCTCAGATCTTATTTAGGATGTGCGCAAAGTGGTACAATGCCGGGCCTAAGCAAGTTATTATTATTTTCACTAGTTATGTAATATAATGTTTTCAAACTGCGTTATTTGTCTTAGTAGAAGCCTTCTTAAGTTTGAGTTATGAAGTTTAACTTGGATGAACTCTATAGTATGTCAAGACTTATGTTTCCATTACATGTTCTCATTGCTAGCCTAGTCTTAAGTTGATGTTTTGCATGATAAATCTATTTAAAAATGCATGCCATGTACATATTTCAGAATTATGCGTTTTAGTGTGAATTAACGTCAACGCGAGATTTGTGTTTTCCCAAGCAAATTTGAAAAGCCTATTCTTGTTTTAATGCGTATTTTGTGAGTAGATGGTACTTACTAAGCATTTGCTTATAGATTTGTATTTCCTTATACTGCAGATAAAGAAAAAGGAAAGCTCGAGTAAGAGGAGGCAGCAGGAGCAGTGTTTTGTGTGTGCGCATGATGGAACAGTGGAAGGAGATCAGGAACTTGTTATTTTATGGAACATGTTGGGAACTCAATGTTAAAGTAATATCTTCTTTTCGCTCTATATGAAATACTATCACTATTTATCTAGGATGAAGTTGTTAGTTTGACAGTATAAGAGTGGCGAAGAGGGGAGCTCTAGGGTCTCCCCAAAGGGGAGAACAAGCCCTTTTGTAGGGTGGGGTGTGACCTCCACACAGCCCGTGTCATGGCCGTGTGGGATCACACAACCCCCTACTTCCTACTCTCGGCTAAGGGGATACGACCGTGTGGATTCACACGACCGTGCACCTCTTCCTCTTGGCTAAAGGGACACGACCATGTGGATTCACACGGCCGTGCACCTCTTCCTCTCGGCCAAAGAGGACACGACCGTGTGGATTCACACTGCCGTGCACCTCTTCCTCTCGGCCAAGGGGACATAGCCGTGTGGGTTCACACGGCGGTGCACCTCTTCCTCTCGGCCAAAGGGGACACGGCTGTGTGGATTCACACGGCTGTGCACCTCTTCCTCTCAGCCAAGGGAACACGACCGTGTGGATTCACACGACCGTGCATCTCTGCTTGGCTCCAGTTCATGTTCCATCGGTCGAAACAAGTTAGAGTAGATCCATGGACTAAGCAGTATATAATGTGTAAGAATGACAAAATTTAGATATACAGAAAGGGTAACGTCTGTCCTGTAAGTTAAAGTTATTAGAGGGGTGGGTGTTACAATATGGTATCAGAGCAAGTTCCACCCTTCCGCCATATACACATCAAGCATTGATCCTGCAGCTTCCAAGTAAGAAAGTACCTTCCCATAACTTTTACGCATTTATTTCTGTTATGATTAGTAAGAACTGTTGTTAATGATAGATCATTTGGAACGATAGAGGGGGGGGGTGAATATCGCGCTTTTTAAAACTATTATTTTCTTTTATATCAAAGTCGTGCACAGCAGAAAGTAAAAAGAGACAGATTGTTTACTTTGTTCGGAGCCTAGCTCTTGACTCCTACTCGAAGGCTCGCGGTCCTTGACCACACCGGTGAGCAAACCACTATAACTCTTCTTTTCGAAATTCTTTGGAAATAAGCAGATCGTACAATGGAGCAAGATAGTAACACCCTACTATCTTGCTTAAATGAATTACAAATGCAAGCTTAAAATAAATTTTACCGACAAATACAATGGAGATGTAGCTTAGGTCGGCACTTCCAGATGATGTAGCTTGCTGCACAGATGAAGACGAGACGATTGCAGAGCAGGAATTTTGATCAGAAAAGTTGTTCATCTACCTCTGACTTCGAGCCACAATTTATAAGAGTACTGGAGGTTTGGTCGACCAATCCCTCTTTTCGGTCGACCGAACCAACTCCATTCCTTCCTCGATGAAGACTGCAACTGGCTCGATATTCTGCATTAACTGGACTTCAATGGTTCGATCGATCGATCCCTCTGTTCGGTCGACCGAACAGGCTCCTTCCCTGTTCGTCGAGATTTGTTGAGATCTGCATTTACTGCGCCTTTAATATTGATGGTTCGGTCGACCGATCCTTGGGTTCGGTTGACCGATCAGTGTATTTTCCTTCTGTATCTGATCGTTGCTGATTAAACTGATATGTGCTGAGTCATTTTGGTTCGGTCGATCGATCCTCTGGTTCGGTCGACCGATCCGGTCAAACCTGCAACACAGTATTAAGCAAAGTATCCCTGCAACACAAAGGTTAGCACAGTAATATATAATGCATGAGTATGACAGTTAGGACTGTCTTGATCTCAACTTGGAAACCTTCCCGATTTCTTTAGTTGGATCAGCGACCTTAGGTTGTTCCCTTTAGGAAACCGACCTCACTGTCGCTCTTCCAGTTTCATACCTCAACTTACCTGCCAAACATGATCCTCCAGACATGTTTGGTCTTTTATCTACTCAGTGTCTGATCGCCTGATCCACTAAGACTTTTCCTGCAATACCATATTAGCCAACAACAATAATAGTAATACAGAAAATAATGGTAAACCTAAACCTAGATTTACCGAGATCCGCTGGTCCGGTCGACCGCGCGCTGTCGACCGGAAACCATCCGATCAACCTTGCTTGGAGTTGACTCCTCCAAGACTTCTTGTTACCTAAGGTTACCACCCCCTAGGGTTTTCTCAACTTGGCTTCACTCACCAAGACTCAGTATTCGGCTACCCAGGGATCAAGTCCTCCAGACCTATCCACCTGGCTTCCACGACATACCGAGATTTCCCTTACCTAGCCTCCAACTAGGACTCAGTATTCGGCTATCCAGGGATCAAGTCCTCCAGACCTATCCACCTGGCTTCCACGATATACCGAGATTTCTCACCTTGCCTAGCCTCCAACTAGGACTTCCCTTGCCTAGCCTACAACTAGGACTTCCCTAGATCAAACTCCATACTTAAACATACTTAAGCATACTTAAACATATTTGTCTGATATTAAAACCTTGGAGGTCGATTGCACCAACAATCTCCCCTTTTTGATGTTTGACAAATATGTTTAAGTTAGGTCAATTCAAAAAGATTTAGATTTCTAACTTAAACCCTTCTTCTCCCCCTTTTGTCATACAACAAAAAGAACTCTCCATAAATGGCTTTAATTGCTAAGGATCCCTAAGTTTTGCTCCAACAATGATGGAGTACTTGTAAATATTTTCAAGATATGCCTAAGATATTCCCTCACCCATTTGATGTATAATAGAGTTTTCAAAAACGAGTCATAGAGATTTTGAAAAAGCCTCATTCCATTAAAAAATCGAGTAAATTTGCAGTATCTTTTTCAAAATAATTTTAAAGAATGCACAAAGTAAAATCTCTCAAAAAGTATTTCAAGACTTAAAGTATTTTTGCAAAACTATGATATAGAAGTTTTAATGCTTGCAAAAATTTCTCAAAATTTCTTTCAAGAATACTTTTCAAAAATATTTGGAAAAAGTTTTTATCAAGCATCCTTGTTAAAGCTAAGGTCAAAAAATATTTTCAAGTAATTTTCAAGGAAATTCTCAAAGGAATTCTCTAAGTAAAATTTTATTTTCAAGGAATATTCAAAGTATTTTGGAAACTATGATTTTTCAGAAATTTTCTAAAAGTTTGAAGAATATGATTTTGAAAAGATAATGCTTGAGCTAGGTTTAAAAGATAGTATTTTGAGTTTTGTAAACAATTTTTCAAAAATATTTTTAAGTTAATTTCAAAATAAGAATTCTTTAAATAAGTATGTAAAGATAATTTTCAAAAAGTATTTGGTTTTAAAGATAATTTTCAAAAATATTTGTAAAGAAATTTTATCAAGCATTTTTTTTAATGTTTCAAAAGAAAGATTTTGAAAGGAAAAAAATATGTCCTTCAACCAAGTCTCTCCCCCTTAACTGGACACTATTTTTTAGATATCCTTGTTACCCACAAGGAAGACTTTTCTATGTGTGTCTATCATGATTGACTTAAGGTTCTAAAGACTTAGGCTGTGAATAACAATAATTATATATATAATACACCCAATCAATCATCAATCAAGATTTGAAAAATATTTCATAAGAAAATAGATTTATAAGTTTTCAAAATCCTTTTTAAGAAAATAGTTTAAATTTTAATTTTCTTAGCATCTCACCCATTCTAAATTTTCAAGTATGGTAATCCTATAATTGTGTGAGATGACTTTATTGGTTTTGAGTTTTTTTTTAAACATAAATTAAATATTAGTTTAACTTAAATTAATTTTGGGTTAAAATGAATGATTAATTAATGGTAACATTATTTGAACTAATATTTAGTTTAGAGATTTTAAACTAATAAAGGATTAATTTAAAATTTAATGATTATTAATTAGGTTAAGAATTAATTTTAATTGCTATGGTTGTAGGTTGATTGTTAGATTAATAATTGGTTTAAACATAAGTTAGTTTCAATTGAGTATGATTAAATAAGTTTAATTAACTACTTTTTAAAGGTTAAAGTTAAATTAATTTATTTATTGTTTAAAATAATTTTGATTAATTTTAAGTTTTTAATTTAAAATAATTAAATAATTAAGTTTTTAATTGAGTTTTAAAATAAGTTTTAAAATAATTTTAATTAAGTTTTAAAAATAATTTTAATTAAGTTTTTAAAATAATTTTAATTAAGTTTTAAAAATAATTTTAATTAAGTTTTAATTAAATTTATAAAATAATTTTAATTAAGTTTTTAAAATAATTTTAATTTTAATTAAGTTTTTAAAATTATTTTAATTAAGTTTTTTAAAATAATTTTAATTAAGTTTTTTAAAATAATTTTAATCAAGTTTTTAAAATAATTTTTATCAATTTTTTAAAATAATTTTAATTAAGTTTTAAAAATAATTTTAATTTTAAGTATGTTTTTTAAAATAATTTTAATTATGTTTAATTAAGTTTTTAAAATAATTTTAATTGAGTTTAATTAAGTTTTTAAAATAATTTTCATTAATTTTTTAAAATAATTTTAATCAAGTTTTTTTTAAAATAATTTCAATTAAGTTTTTAAAATAATTTTAATTAAGTTTTTAAAATAATTTTAATTTTAATTTTAATTAAGTTTTTAAAATAATTTTAATTAAGTTTTTAAAATAATTTTCATTTTAAGTAAGTTTTTAAAAGAATTTTAATTAATTTTAAGTAAGTTTTTAAAATAATTTTAATTTTAATTAAGTTTTTAAAATAATTTTAATTAAGCTTTTTAAAATAATTTTAATTAAGTTTTTAAAAATAATTTTAATTTTAATTTTAATTTTAATTAAGTTTTAAAAATAATTTTAATCAAGTTTTAAAAATAATTTTAATTTAGTTTTTTAAATAATTTTAATTAAGTTTTAAAAATAATAATTAATAATTAAATTAGGTTTGAATTAAGTTAGAATTAAATTAGTTTTGAATTAAATTTGAATTTAGTTAGAATCAGGTTGAATTTGAATTAATTTAGTTTGAATTAGATTTTATTGAAAAAGGTTATTGAACCCATGTTAGATTCAAACTTAGCTTTGGGTTAATCAAGTAGGTGTCCTAAGGATAAGTTTCAGTTCAGTGGCGAGACATATGACCTACTTGAATATCATTAGACCACTTGCTGAAGACTTTCCAAACTGTTCCTGCCCAAAAAACTTAATACTAAACTTTGGTCTAACTAGCCCATGTTTAACTGGGGTAGCTTCGGTCAGATCCACTAAGTCTAGTGCACTAGGTAGAATTCTATATTCAGCCTAGACATGCCTTCGATAAAGTTTCCTTGACGTACTATCATCCCAATCCATTCCGGTGCTATGTTGTTAGGGTTTGGTAAACCTTTTTAACTAACCGTTCTAAACTAGTAGCATAAAGAAAAGATGCATGACATGTTAAACAATAGATAAGTATGCATGAACATGGCAAGTCATAGAATTCAAACAAGTCATACATGATTTATTATTGTTTAGTTGTTTATTTATTGTGTTATTGTTGTTTTATTGATTTATTGTTATTATTATTGTTATTATTATTATTATTTTTATTATTGTTATTATTATAGTTATTAATATTATTAATATTATTATTAATATTATTATTATTATTATTATTATTATTACGATTATTATGTTCCATAATTAAAAGGTACATGATTATAATTAGGTTTGTGGAGATTTTGTTTTAGATTTGGTTTTGATTTATAACTTAAATCTAGATTATTAATAATGTTTTCTAATATATTAATTTTATTTTTCAAAACATTATTTTGTTTTTCTAATTTTTTAAACTTTGATTTATAGTTTAGTTTCTTATTTTTATTTAATTTTTTTTTGTTAAATTATGTTTATTGTTATTTAATTCTAGATAATTATTATTTTGATTTTATTCAAATTATCTTGAATAAATAAACTTTGATTAACTGAATCGGGGTCTTGATTAAGTTTTTGGTTGATTTGGTCAATTTTAGTTATATTTGAATTAATTAAGTTTTTATTAGCTAGATTATTTTTGTTAAGTAATTTTAATGTTGGATTTTCATGTATTTCTAATTTCATATTACAATTCAAATAAGAAGGATCTAAAGCATGCAAATTTTCATATAATTTAAATTTATTTACCATACTAGCTCCCCCTGAATCCTTGGGTCTTTTCTCCGGGCATTGAGATTTGTAGTGTCCCATCTTTTTGCACTTGAAACATTCGATGTGGTCCTTCCTTTTCTGGACTCTAGGCTTAGGCTCCTCCTTTGCCTCCGGTTGTGCGGATTGGTTCATCGGGAATTTATTTTTGTAATGTCCTTTTTCTCTGCAACTAAAACATGTTATATGTTCTTTAAATTTTGAATTTAAAATATTACCTTTTGAATCCTCATTAGGATTCTCCCCCTTGATCATTGCCACTTCAGATTCAGGCTCTAACATTTTGTTGGGCTTAGGTTCAGGTTTGGACACTTGTTCTGACTCGAGTTTGGATCCATTAGCCTCCTCCTCAGCCACTAGTGCGATAAAGTTGATTGATCTTGTTCTTCTAGATCTGGCTCTGAGGATAGCTCTGTGGATTCAGACTCGGATTCGAACTCACTTTCGTCTTGATCTTCTAGCCTCGACGGAGTCTCGTGAAGCTTGATGAATTTGGTCCACATCTCAAATGCGTTCTTGTAACCCTCTAATTGACACAAGACTTCATTAGGCAAAATATCTATCAACATATTCATTACCTTTGTGTTTGATTCTGAGTTTCGAGAAGGTTGTCTTAGTGATATCCAGTTGTCAAAATTGTTGCTTCCAACGAAGCATTCCATCATTTGCCTCCAGGAATTGAAGTAGACCTGATTGTACGGTGGAGGATTGTAGATACTTCATCCTTCTTGATATGATATCGACATTCTTGCAAGAAAAGATTTAAAAGAAAAATATTTCCAAGACTTTTGCCTTGGGATTAGTAGTGCTTGAAAGATAAAGATAAGAAGAAAAAATAATATACTAAAAGAAAAGAAAAAAGTTTTAAAATGCTTTGAAAAACAATTAAGTTATTTCAGAGCTAACGAGGCTCTGATACCAATTGATAGATCGTTTGGAGTGATAGAGGGGGGGGGTGAATATCGCACTTTTTAAAACTATTCTTTTATTTTATATCAAATTCGTGCACAACAGAAAGTAAAAAGAGACAGATTGTTTACTTTGTTTGAAGCCTAGCTCGACTCCTACTCGAAGGCTCGCGGTCCTTGACCGCACTGGTGAGCAAACCACTATAACTCTTCTTTCCGAAATTCTTCGGAAAGAAGCAGATCGTACAATGGAGCAAGATAGTAACACCCTACTATCTTGCTTAAATGAATTACAAATGCAAGCTTAAAATAAATTTTACCGACAAATAAAATGGAGATGTAGCTTAGGTCGGCACTTCCAGATGATGTAGCTTGCTGCACAGATGAAGACGAGACGATTGCAGAGCAGGAATTTTGATCAGAAAAGTTGTTCATCTACCTCTGACTTCGAGCCACAATTTATAAGAGTATTGGAGGTTAGGTCGACCGATCCCTCTTTTCGGTCGACCGAACCAGCTCCATTCCTTCCTCGATGAAGACTGCAGCTGGCTCGATATTCTGCATTAACTGGACTTCAATGGTTCGGTCGACCGAACAGGATCCTTCCCTGTTCGTCGAGATTTTCCATGATCTGCATTTACTGCGCCTTTAATATTGATGGTTTGGTCGATCAATCCTCGAGTTCGGTCGACCGATCAGTGTATTTTCCTTCTGCATCTGATCGTTGCTGATTAAACTGATCTGTGCTGAGTCATCTTGGTTCGGTCGACCGATCATCTGGTTCGGTCGACCGATCCTCTGGTTCGGTCGACCGATCCAGTCAAACCTGCAACACAGTATTAAGCAAAGTATCCCTGCAACACAAAGGTTAGCACAGTAATATATAATGCATGAGTATGACAGTTAGGACTGTCTTGATCTCAATTTGGAAACCTTCCCAGTTTCTTTAGTTGGATCAGCAACCTTAGGTTGTTCCCTTTAGGAACCCGACCTCACTGTTGCTCTTCCAGTTGCATACCTCAACTTACCTGCCAAACATAATCCTCCAGACATGTTTGGTCTTTTGTCTGCTCAGTGTCTGATCACCTGATCCACTAAGACTTTTCCTACAATACCATATTAGCCAACAACAATAATAGTAATACAGAAAACAATGGTAAACCTAAACCTAGATTTACCGAGATCCGCTGGTCCGGTCGACCGTGCGCGGTCGACCGGAAACCATCCGATCAACCTTGCTTGGAGTTGACTCCTCCAAGACTTCTCGTTACCTAAGGTTACCACCCCCTAGGGTTTTCTCAACTTGGCTTCACTCACCAAGACTCAATATTCGGCTACCCAGGGATCAAGTCCTCCAGACCTATCCACCTGGCTTCCACGACATACCGAGATTTCCCTTACCTAGCCTCCAACTAGGACTCAGTATTCGGCTACCCAGGGATCAAGTCCTCCAGACCTATCCACCTGGCTTCCACGATATACCGAGATTTCTCACCTTGCCTAGCCTCCAATTAGGACTTCCCTTGCCTAGCCTACAACTAGGACTTCCCTAAATCAAACTCCATACTTAAACATACTTAAGCATACTTAAACATATTTGTCTGACATTAAAACCTTGGAGGTCGATTGCACCAACAGTTAAGATTAAGCATGCTTATACATGAAAGTGATAATAATAGCAAATAAGAATGATGGTGGACTGACGTATGTCTCACTGGTTGATTATGAATATGTAGATGGCCAGAGGATGGCCGGCTAGACAGCCGAGAGTTAATGAACCTCAACCAGAGATAAATGAGTCTATACCATCGGCAAACCTTTTAGAAGTAGTAACTTAGCTACAGAGACAATTGGCAGAACAGCAGCAGGTTATAGCCACCCTGACTGCTAACCAGCGATCTCCTCCCATAGTCCCACTAGAAGCTAATGTGGTGGCACCAATTACGGCCAAGGTTCCATCAGTTACACCTACAACCCTTGCGAGGGTAGTGAGGCAGGAAGAATACCTTATCCAGTGGCAGAAACTTCTCTGGCACCAACGAACCATGGGATGCTCAAGCATGGTTCAAAACCCTAGAGAGTATAATGGAGTTGCTGGACTGGCCAGAAGTAGAAAAGATAAAGTGCGCTTCCTTCTGCCTCACTAGTGATGCAAGAATGTGGTGGGAACGGGTTAAGGTGAAAAGAATAGTGAATTAAATGACCTGGTCTGACTTCGAGACTGAGTTTTTCAAAGAGTTCTTTCATATGCGGGTCACGAACAAACATTACGATGAGTTCATGGAATTTTGACAAGGAAGTTTATTAGTTAACAAAGCTGTGAAGAAATTCAATAGGCTGGCTCACCTATGCCCTGAGTTGGTCAGCACAGAACGAGAACGGGTAAGACTAATGCTCAAGATGCTGAGGCCAGAAATAGCTTTGAATGTAGCTAGCGGAATTAATAGACCGCAGATTGTAGAGGAGCTGATTAGTAGTGCCCTGATCATGGAACATTACCTAAATAGTATCAAGCAGTAGAAGCCAGTACTGATTGAGAATAAAAGTCAAGGGAGTTCTGGCACTCAGAAACCCCCGAGCCATGGTTCAACCTGGAAGGGGAGCTCCAAGCGAAAGCAGTGGAGCAATAAAAAGGGAGGATCCATAAGCAAGCAGCCTAAGTATGCTACGTGTTCCACGTGTGGAAAGATGCATCCTAGAATCTGTTGCAAAGGCACTAGTGGTTGTTATACGTGTGGTCAAGAGGGGCATATAGCCAAGTATTGCCCGACCAAGATCCACCTACCTTTACCAAGCACAACCTGTTCAGTATGGAGACAAGCAGGCACAGTTACACCAGATGCAGGCCGCATTGGAGGGACCTTATGTTAGTCAAGGCAGACTGGAGGCTCCACCAAGTGCTACAAATGCTCGAGTTGTCTCCCTTACTAGAGAGGAGGTAGCAAACACCTCCACTGTTGTCACAGGTCAGATATGCATTTTTAGTCTATATGCAACTGTGTTACTTGATCCTGGGACACCCCATTCGTTTGTCTCCATGGCATTTGCTGAAAGAATAGGTATACCCCCGGAGGTCCTACGCGGACAATTCTTAACGAAACTACCCTCGGGAGAGATAATGACATCTACGCACTGACTACGTGCTGTGCCAATCAAAATTTCAGACAGAGAACTGTATAGTAATATGATAATGCTGAACATGTTTGATTTTGATGTTATTTTTGGGATGGACTTTCTGAGCAAGTATGGTGCTTCCATCGAGTGTCGTAAGCGAAGAGTCCTATTCCAACCTAAGGCAGAGTCTAAGTTTGAGTTCATCGGAGAATCAAGGAAGAGAACCCAGAAATTCTTATTGGCTATAAAAGCTCAGAAAATGTTAGCTGATGGATGTGCTGGGTTTCTAGCTCATGTGATTAATACCCAGCAAGAAAGAGACCAAAAGTTAGAGGAAGTTAGAGTCGTATGTGACTACCTAGAAGTGTTTCCGGATGATTAGCCAGGCTTAGCTCCGGATAGGGAAATTGAATTTGAGATCGAACTCATCCCTGGTACCCATCGAATCTCAAAGGCACCCTATTGCATGGCTCAGGCAGAATTGGAAGAACTTCAGGGAAAACTACAAGAGCTTCTTGACAAGGGTTTTATTCACCCTAGTCACTCACCATGGGGAGCTCCGGTGTTGTTTGTAAAGAAGAAGGACGAGTCCATGCGAATGTGTGTGGATTACCGAGCGCTGAATAAAGTAACCATCAAAAATAGGTATCCCCTGCCAAGAATTAACGATCTATTTGATCAGTTAAAGGGAGCTATAGTCTTTTCCAAGATAGACTTGTGGTCTGGATATCATCAAGTGAAAGTGAAAGCAGATGATGTACCGAAGACGACATTCCGAACGAGGTACGGGCACTACGAGTTTATAGTTATGCCTTTTGGAGTGGCAAACACTCCGACTACATTTATGGATCTGATGAACAGAGTATTCAAAGCATATCTGGACAAGTTCGTAATCATCTTCATAGATGATATCCTTATATACTCCAGAACTCAGGAAGAACATACTGAACATTTGAGGACAATACTACAGATTCTTCAGTAGAGCCAGTTGTACGCAAAGTTCTCCAAGTGCGAGTTCTGGCTCGATCAAGTGTCCTTCCTAGGCCACATTATTTCCAAAGATGAGGTTATGGTGGACCTGACAAAAATAGAAGCTGTGAGTAATTGGAATAGACCCAAGAATGTCAGTGAAATCAGGAGTTTCCTTGGGTTAGCAGGCTACTATAGGAAATTTATAGAGAACTTTTCAAGGATCGCCTCCACACTGACAGTACTTACCCGAAAGAACCGAAAATCTGAATGGATAGAGGATTGTGAGAGGAGTTTCATTGAGCTGAAAAGGAGACTGACCAGTGCTCCAATCCTGACTCTTCCAGAGAATAACGAAAGTTTCGATATTTATAGTGATGCTTTTAAATTGGTGCTCGGGTCTGTACTGATGCAGAATAGCAAAGTCATTGCCTATGCCTCGAGACAACTCAAGGATTATGAGAAGAACTATCCTACTCATGACCTTGAGTTAGCAGCGGTAGTCTTCACTTTCAAGATTTGGAGGCATTACTTATACGAAGTTTAGTGCAAGATTTACACAGATCACCAAAGTCTTAGGTATTTCTTTACTCAGAAAGACATGAACATGAGACAGCGGAGATGGCTGGAGCTGGTCATAGATCACCAAACTCTATTGGATATTATTTCTATAATCCCAAGAAAACAGAAGTATTTGTTTTAAAAATGTCACCTTCTTAGAGAAGGAGTTTCTATTAGATAGAAAAGGAAGGATGATAGAACTTGAAGAGGTTCAAGATGATTTCATAACTAAAAAATAATAGAACCTGCACTCCAACAGCTAGTAGAATAACTACACACCTTAAGGAGATCTGATAGGATCTTAAGAGTACCTATAAGGTATGGTCTACTCCTTGAAGGAAATGAGAATGAACCTGATCATGGATGTGATCCAAGGTACTTTAAGGAGGCAATATCTGATATCACTTGATGAAATGGCTAGAGTCTATGAAATTTGAAATGGACTCCATGTACTCAAACCAAGTTTGGTCAATAATGTATCCACCTGAAGGAATCATTCCTATAGGATGTAAATGAATCTACAAGAGGAAACTTGGAGTTGATGGGAAGGTATTGACCTTCAAAGCTAAGCTGGTGGCAAAAGGATATAATCAAAGATAAGGAATTAACTATGATGAATCTTTTTCAACAGTTGCAAAGTTTAAGTCCATTCGAATATTGCTTGCCATAGCTACATGATATGACTATAAAATATGGTTGATGGATGTGAAGATGACATTTTTAATGGTAATATTAAGGAAGAGATTTACATGTCTTAGCCTAATGATTTCACATCTGTGGGAAGTGAACCTTAGATTTAATGGTATGCAAACTTCAGAGATCAATTTATGGTCTCAAACGAGCATCGAGAAGTTGAAACCTCAGATTTGATGATACAATCATAAAGTTTAATTTTATTAAAATATCGAGGAATCATGTGTGTACAAGAAGGTTAGTGGGAGTGTAGTGGCATTCCTGATATTAAAGTATGGTTAGCCAGTAAATTTTCCATGAAAGATTTGGGTGAAGCATCTTACGTATTAGGAATATAGATCTATAGAGACATATCAAAGAGGATGTTGGGGCTAACCCAATCCACATATATTGATACCATACTCAGAAGATTCTCAATGGAAGAATCTAAGAGAGGATACTTACCAATGTGTTATGGTACAATATTATCCAAGTCTATGCGCCCTAAGATAGATGAAGAGATAGAGATGATGACACACATTCCCTATGCGTCAGTCATTAAAAGTATCATGTATAATATGATATCTACAAGACTTGATATAGCGTATACTTTGAGTGTCACAAGTCGATATCAGTCAAAACCCAATCCATTGCACTAGAAAGCTATGAAAGATATTCTTAAGTGTTGGACCCCGTGGTTATTTTGATGTGATTAACCAAGTTAGGTTAGGTCTTGTTTGGTTTTGATCCCTGTGTTTAAGTGTGCAGGAGCTTAGGAGCATAGGAAGTCGAGCGGAAGACGCAGCTGGCGAGAAGGATGACACGGGAAGGGAGCTGATGGGCTCGGTGCGTTGGAGGGATGAAAGAGCTGCGGAAGAGTACATCGGTAGACGAGAAGAACGTATGCGATGTTCAAGGAGTGAGAAGCCTGAGCAGAAGCCTACTCGAGGAGAAGGCCAAAAATTAGGTTAGGGTGAGCCCCATTTCAGTTGGCCGCAATCACCCAAACGAACAGAGCAGCGGAAGATCTAAAGGAAAGATGGAGCTATTTATACGCTGCGGCATTGAGGGCACCCTCCACATTGAGGGCGACCTCCACATTGAGGGTGCCCTCCACCTTGAGGGTACCCTCCACATTGAGGGCACCCTCCATAGCATTGAGGGCGCCCTTAAACCAGTTAAAGTGACTGTTTCACATTTGGATAAAACTTTATCCAAATGCCACACTATAGGCACCCTCCATGCTTATGGGAGGCGCCCTCAAGCTGAAGATAGAGTTTCCAGGCCCTATAAAAAGGGCCTTGGAGCTAGGGAATTAATCATAAACTCTTATACTAACTTTCTAGCAACTACTTAAGCTTTTATTGTATAAAAGGTTTCTCCGCCTTCAGAGAAGGAGATTCTGACTGAGCTTTTCAACCACCTTGGATTAACAACCACCTAGGTTATAACCAAGTCAATCCCTGAGTCTCTTCTTTAATTCTGTTATTTTATTTTTATTTATTATTGTTGCACCTTAAGAGTTGAAAGAATGAGGAGTGTATTTTTTTTTTGTTTCAAGCAATTCACCCCTCCCCTCATGCCGGCCCGTTGCGCCAACAATTGTTGGTGCGGTAAGCATCCGACGATCGAACATAAGTTTTAATAATGGAAAAAGGTTCAAAGTTGAGGTCATTTGTGATCTAACATGTTTAAATGAGTTTACAAAAAAGTCCTAAGTGTTCTTAGGCAAAAGTCTTAACTGCGGTTAGGCAGGTGGAAAACCCTAGGAGGTGGTAACCCTAGGTCCTAGGGGGTGGTAACCCTAGGCGAGAAGTCTTGACGGGTCAAGGGCTTCAGGCAAAAGTCCAAGAGTCGAGGACTCTAGGTGGAAAGTCCTGGTGTCGTGAACCAGGTGAAACACTGGGCGGGTCGTGGAGCGAACGCCCAGCAAAAAGTCTTGGAGCATCGGGCGCTGAGAAAAGTCTAGTTGGTCTGGACGATCAACTGACAACAAGTAAACTCTCCTGAGTGGAGTAGGTGAGGATGCGTTCCCCGGTGAGGGAATAGTAGGCGTCGGTTTGACCTAGGGTTTCCGATCGAGAATCTGAAGTCAGAACTGATGAACAGTCCATGAATCTTGGAGGCGCCTCGAGTCACTAGTTGATGACCTCCGCACAGCAGGGCAGAGGGCACCCTCATGGAGCTTGAGGGCACCCTGGACGCTCAGCAGAGGGCACCCTCAGGCAGATAAGCGATGAAGAGGTCAGAGATCATCTACGTTGCGGATTTAGTGCGGATGAGGGCGACCTCCTGTTGGTTGCTACTCGGAAAACCCAATGGCTCTACTATACAAAATTTTTGTACGTGATCTGAACCTTTTCTAGCTACCATGTGTTCTTTTAAGTTAAACTTGTATCTCCTGCGGAACTTAACACGTTTGATTCTAAGTTTAACTTATTGTTCTTTTATGTTTAGCTTTGGATCTCCTGCGGAACTTAACACGTTTGATCCAAATCACCTAGGTTATAAATTCAATTAAATATTAGTTTCCAAAATTGGCTCCCAGTACTGCATGGCGAGGCACTTCACCTTCTTGGATGTGGGAGCAATCACCACCGACTAGACAAAGCCTTTTAAGGAAAGTTAATATTTAATTTCCTTATATAACTCTAGGTTAACCAAAAGGAACAATCAAATCACAAGGAAAAAAGAAAAAGAACACAACATCGAAATTAAATTCGAAAAACAAGAATCGAATGCCTCTTGTATTTGGTATTTATACAAAGAAAATTTAACTAGTATGATGCGGAAATTAAATACTAGTTATACCTCTTCCTTGTATGCTAAAAACCTCGAAATCTTCTGCCGTATCCCTCACTTCCTCTTAGACGTCGTGTGGGCGACGATCCTCCAAGACGAACACCACCCGGAAAGCTTCTCCTCCTTCTCTAGAATTCGGCCACCACCACCACAAAGGAGCAAAAGAGAGCAAAGGGAAGAGAGGGAGAGGGGCCGGCCACTTGATGATCTCCAACAACACAATATCAATTGTTATGTTTTTCAAGGCCTCCCCTTCCCCCTTTTTATATTAGTTTCCCAACGGAAAATTATGGAAAGAGTTTTATAAAAAATTAGACTCATTCCTATTTCCTTTTATTTTTTTTCTTTTTCTTTCCTTTTAATTAATCAATCCTAGATTGATTTATTAATTAAAAAACTATTTGTTGATGTTTAATTATTTGACCGGCCCCTTGCTTGGGCACCAAGCAAGGTGGCCGACCACTTATTAAAAGGGAAAGAAAGAAATTTTTTTTATAAAATTTAAAAGAAGAAAACTTCTAATAAATTTTACAAACTCTTTTTTTTTTCTAATGTGGATATTAAAAGGAAAGTTTTAAAATTTAAAACCAAGTTTTAAAATTTAAAACATCTCTAATAATATTTCTTTTTAAAAGAAAGTTTTATAAATTTTACATCTCTCTTTTAAAACCTTGTGGCCTAATTTAAATTAGGAAAATTTTATAAATTTTTAAAATCTCTCTTTTTACAAATTGTAAATATCTGAGGAAATTTAAAAATTCAAAAACAACCTTCCTAATTTAAATATTGCGGCCGGCCCCCTTGACCAAGGCAAGGGCCGTCCACTTCTAGAGAATATGTGGTCGGCCATTGCTTGGTCACCAAGCAATGAACCGGCCCCTTCTTGGACACCAAGATATGCTTTTCTTTGGATGGACTTGAGGCTTTATTGAGGCTACAACAGGGACCTAGAGGAGAAATTGGTTTTGGCCTTCCGATGAGCTCGAGTATCCCGTGCTCGCCCCGAACACACAACTCAAGTTCATCGTTAATAACTCATTCCACTAGAGAGTTATTACCGCACTACCGCACCAATCCCAAATTACATTATGGGCTCCTTCTTATCATGAGTGTGTTAGTCTCCCTGTGTTTAAGATTACGAATGTCCACTAATTAAGTGAGTTACTGACAACTCATTTAAATAATATCTAGCTCCAAGAGTAGTACCGCCCAACTTTATTGTCATGTTGGACTAGGTCCACCTGCAGGGTTTAACATGGAAATCGTTATGAGCTCCTCTTGGGGACATTCTCAACCTAGATAACAAGGACACAGATTCCTTCTATAATCAACAACACATACTATAAGTAATATCATTTCCCAACTTATTGGGCATATTGATTTATTGAGCTAAACCTCACCCTTTGATAAGTCAAAGAAATAAATATTAAATATACATGCTTGTTATTATATTAGGATTAAGAGTACACACTTCCATAATAACTAAGGTCTAGTTCTTTTACTAAGTCAGTACAAAAAAAATTTACCTAAATGATCCTACTCAATACACTTAAAGTGTATCAGTGTAATTTATTTGTCAAGATAAACTAATACTTAATTATACTACGTCTATTCTGATGGTTTGTTCCTTTTCATCTTAGTCGTGAGCAACTGTTTATAATTTATAGAGAACCGACAACATGATCTTCTAAGTGTGACTCCACACTCCATGTTATCTAGTATATAAATTAATTGAACAATTACATTTAACAAATAAATGTAAACATTTGACCAATGTGATTTTTTATTTCAAAATAAATGTGTACAAAAGCTAAACTTTTAAGTATACACTCCAACAATCTCCCACTTATACTAAAAGTCTATGCTGCCATATCTGTTGCCATACATCTGATTCCCATCCCTTCCATATGCCGATCAAAAGCTTTCGTCGGAAGGGCCTTAGTGAAAGGATCTGCCAGGTTATCTGCTGATGCTATCTTGGCGACGACAACTTCTCCTTGCTTGACGATGTCTCGTATCAGGTGGTACTTGCGCTCTATATGTTTACTTGCCTTATGGGCTCATGGTTCCTTTGAGTTTGCAACTGCTCCACTATTATCACAATAAATTGTGACGATCTTGGGCAAACCAGGAATCACATCTAAGTCCATTAGAAAGTTCCTGAGCCATACAGCTTCTTTGGTTGACTCAGAGGCTGCCACATACTCAGCTTCCATGGTTGAGTCTGAGACGCATTTTTGCTTAACACTCCTCCATGCAATGGCTCCACCTCCTAAAGTAAACACATAGCTTGATGTAGACTTACTGTTGTCCCTATCTGATTGGAAGTCCGAATCCGTGTAACCCACAGGGAGTAAATCGTCTGCTTGGTAAACTAGCATATAATCTCTAGTCCTTCTCAGGTACTTTAATATATGCTTTACTGCAGTCCAATATCCTTGTCCAGGGTTACTTTGATATCTGCTAACCATGCCCACGGAAAAACAGATATCAGGTCTCGTACATGCATACATAAGGCTTCCTACAGCCGAAGCATAAGGAACTGCCTTCATGTCCTCAATCTCCTTTGATGTTTTTGGAGACATCTCTTTAGATAAGGCTACTCCATGCCTAAAAGGTAAGAAACCCTTCTTGGAGTTTTGCATGCTAAAACGAGCAAGGATTGTTTCTATATATAAAGTTTGGGATATGCACAACATTCTTTTCTTGCGATCCCTTATAACTTTGATCCCAAGGATGTGTGCACATTCTCCTAAGTCCTTCATAACAAATTGTTTGGACAACCATACCCTTACGTCTGATAATACCTTGACATTGTTGCCAATTAACAAAATATCATCAACGTATAGTACAAGAAATACCAGTATACCACCATGTTTCTGTTACACTTCTTGTATACACAAGACTCATCCGGACACTGAATAAATCCATATGACTGGATTACTTCATTAAACCGGATGTTCCAAGATCTTGAAGCTTGCTTCAGTCCATAAATGGACCGATTAAGCTTGCACACTAGATGCTCTTTGCCCTTTTCAATGAACCCTTCTGGTTGCTTCATATGGATGTTTTCTTCAAGACTTCCATTAAGGAAAGCTGTCTTGACATCCATTTGACAAATCTCATAATCCATATGAGCGGCAATAGATAAGAGTATCCGGATAGACTTAAGCATAGCTACCGGCGAAAAGGTCTCCTCATAATCGATTCCCTCTTTCTGAGTGTACCCCTTCGCAACAAGCCTTGCTTTGAAGGTTTCTACCTTCCCATCTGTCCCTCTTTTCCTTTTATAGATCCACTTGCATCCAATGGCTTTTACACCATCAGGTGATTCTACAAGCTCCCAGACCTTATTAGAATACATAGATTCTATTTCGAAATGCATTGCCTTTTGCCAAGATACTGCATCTATATCTTGGAGTGCTTCATCATATGTCCGGGGATCTGGTTCATGTTTGCCTGGGATCAAGTCTGAAGACTCACCCAAAAACATGAATCTCTTAGGTTGCCTTACAACCCTCCCACTACGACGAGGCACCGTCTGTGGTTGTGTATCATGTGTGACACGTGTTGCAGTCTCTTGTGGTACTTCATCTTGTACTGTTGGTACTGAAGTAGACGTGTCCTCTCTAAGTTCTTCTAGAACAATTTTACTACTGGGCTTGTGATCCATTATATAGTCTTCTTCTAAAAACTGGGCATTGGTGCTAACAATGACCTTCTGGTCTTTAGGACTATAAAATAAACCACCTTTCGTTCCTCTGGGATACCCCACAAACATACGAACTTCTGTACGAGATTCTAACTTATCAGCATCTTGTTTCAGCACATGTGCTGAACTACCCCAAATCCGAATATGTCTTAGACTAGGCTTCCGCCCATTCCATAATTCTGTGGGAGTAGAAGATACTGATTTAGAAGGTACTAAGTTCAGAATGTGCGCTGTTGTTTCCAGAGCGTATCCCCAAAACGAATTTGGTAATTATGAATAACTCATCATCGATCTAACCATCTCCATAAGAGTCCTATTCCTTCGTTCTGCCACACTATTCTGTTGGGGTGTACCAGGTGTAGACAGTTGGGATTGAATACGGGCCTCTAATAAGTAATTCCTAAACTCTCCTAAGAGGTATTCGCCACCACGATCAGACCGTAGTGTCTTGATACTTTTACCTAGTCGTTTCTCCACATCAGCCTTGTATTCTTTGAACTTATCAAAGCACTCGGACTTGCGGCGCATTAGGTAAATGTATCTGTATCTTGAATAATCATCTATGAAAGAGATAAAATATTTAAAACCACCTCTTGCCTGGACAGACATAGGACCACACAAATCAGAATGAACCAATTCTAACACTTCTTTGGCTCTATACCCCTTGGCCTTGAAAGGCCTTTTGGTCATTTTACCTTCCAAGCAAGATTCACAAGTTGGAAAATTTTCCAACTCTAATGAACTCAAAAGTCCATCGGCTATAAGCCTCTGAATCCTACTTAAGTTAATATGACCAAGCCTTAGATGCCAAAGATATGCTTGGTTCATTTCCAAAGGTTCATTTCTCTTATTAGAGTTAGAAGATGTATTATTAATTTCCATATTATGCTTTGTGGGAGAAATTGGATTTAAAGTATATAAATTGCCAACCAATGTACCAGAACAGATACTCACTTTATTTCTCTTTATAACCACATTGTTACTAAAGGAAACCGAATATTCATCCAAATACAGTTTATAAACTGAAATTAAATTCTTTCTAAAACTGGGTACATAAAGACAATTCCTTAAAACCAATTTCCTATTTCTATCAAATGATAAGTAGACGTCTCCCACTGCAACAGCCGCCACCTTAGTAGCATTGCCCATGTAGACAGTTATCTCTCTATCAAATAGTTGTCGGGTTTCCTGGAACCCCTGCAAAGAATTGCAGACATGATCAGTGGCTCCCGTATCTACACACCAGGTGCTGGTAGATAACACCGCTAAACATGTTTCAACTACTAGAGTATGAGATATACCTTTATTGTTCTGTTTCTATGAGGACAGTCTGCCTTCCAATGTCCAGTTTGCTTACAAATAAAGCACTTTCCCTTCGGCTTCTTTATTCCAGCTTTCTGTCCTGCACCTTGAGGTTTATTCACCTTCTTTGCTGAGCCATTTTATTTCTTCTTCTTCTTGCCTTTCGGCTTAGAAGTAGAACCATTTTCAGCATAGTGAATTTGAGAATGTTGACGAAACAACTCTTCGGCTGCCTGAAGTTCTATCAGAAGTTCCGCCAATGAATACATCCTTTTATTCATATTATAGTTCAGGCGAAAATGCTCAAAACTTCTGGGCAGCGTTTGGAGGATGATATCGACCTGGGTTTCCCCATCAATTTCCCCTCCAAGAACTTGTATTTCGTTTAAGTAAGCCATCATCTTGAGAATATGATCCCTCACGGGAGTCCCCTCAGTCATGGTGGCTGTCATCAGTTTTCTCATTGCCTCTTGCCTAGCAGCCCGATTCTGATGTCCGAAGAGTTCCTTGAGATTGTTCATTATATCATAGGCTGTTGGTAAGTCCTGATGCTGATGTTGCAATACATTTGACATCGAAGCCAAGATGTAACACCACGCCATCTCATCAGCTTTTACCCATTTACTATGATGCTGAATCTCCTCTGGGGTAGAATCATTGCTAGGTGTTTCTGGGCATTCCTCTGATAGTACAAACTTATAGCCCTCAGCAGTTAAAACAATGTCCAGGTTTCTTTTACAATCTATATAGTTGGGACCAGTAAGTCTGTTTTCTTTTAGAATAATGGCAGTGGGTTGAAAGTCATCTTAAGAATCACAAAATAAATTTTGGTCAGAACTCTAAATTTAGAATAATATTGATTCCTCAAACAATACTATTTTAAATTAACCAACACCTTAAAACACCGTGAATTTTGTATGCCACGATAGTGTGGACGTATACAAATTCAACATTTGTAAAAGGAGGGTATATCCCATTAATTTTATTATCTTGTCAACCTAACTTTTTGACAAATAAAATTAATAGTTGGTTTCCTTCGGTCACACAAATAATAGCAGTGACTCCGATGGGGAGGATACTATTAGACGTGCCTAAGTGTATACCATTACTTGCCACTAAGTCCATTAATAAGATTGTGCCCCTTCGGATGGGGAAGATCACACGCTCTTAATTAATTTCCTATAGTCATCTGAAATGGAAGTTTGATCTAGTGATCCGCAAATAAACTCATCCGATATGGAGGAAGGCACTCAGAGCCAACGCGCAAGTTTGTTTGCATCACTTACAAACCAGTAATGGAGACCGTGGAATTCACTAAAATAAATTCCTCTCCCACTTAGTTATTTAAAGTGAGGAATTTTGATGATGCTAGCCTACTAAACATGTACACTAACATTCACACACAACACAATACAAAAGCAATAAATAGAAAAACTAATTTTCAACTATTATGGCTTTTATCTATTGTTGTCCTCCGTATGTCGTCATCCCTAGCTGCTGCCATCTATGGCCACCGCCACCGGGTCTAGTTGTCGCATCCATCTTGCTCCTTGTTCCGCTGCGCCACTCTGATCCTCAAAAGGTTGCACGCTTTGCAAGATTCGATCCGCGACATAAATAGAATTTTACATTTTTCGATCCTATATTCCTCGAAGGAATGTACATGTAAACTAGATCGAACATAAAATAAAATTTACATCCATCGATCCTATATTCCATAAAAGGAATGTACACGTATCTAGATAAAAAAAATATAATCCTAATAAAACTAAATACAGCTCCTGCTATATTTTATAATACAATCATGCACACATAATCAATGCCCTTGACATGTCCAAGGGTCCAATCACACACATAATAACTATAAGCCATAATAGTTGGATCCTGTATCCACAAAGTTAGCAAATCCTACTATTAACCTGCCTAAATTATGTATGACATGTGCATAATTAAACTAATACCAAATACACAGAGGCAAAAACCTTGCTCTGATACCAATTGTTGGTTGCTACTCGAAAAACCCAATGGCTCTACTGTACAAAAATTTTATACGTGATCTGAACCTTTCCTAGCTACCGTGTGTTCTTTTAAGTTAAACTTGTATCTCCTGCGGAACTTAACACGTTTGATTCCAAGTTTAACTTATATGTTCTTTTAGGTTTAGATTTGGATCTCCTGCGGAACTTAACACGTTTGATCCATATCACCTAGGTTATAAATTCAATTAAATATTAGTTTCCAAAATTGGCTTCCAGTACTGCATGGCGAGGCACTTGGCCTTCTTGGATATAGGAGCAACCACCACCGACTAGGAAAAGCCTTTTAAGGAAAGTTAATATTTAATTTCCTTATATAACTCTAGGTTAACCAAAAGGAACAATCAAATCACAAGGAAAAAAGAAAAAGAACACAACATCGAAATTAAATTCGAAAAACAAGAATCGAATGCCTCTTGTATTTGGTATTTATACAAAGAAAAATTAACTAGTATAATGCGGAAATTAAATACTAGTTATACCTCTTCCTTGTATGCTAAAAACCTCGAGATCTTCTGCCGTATCCCTCGCCTCCTCTTAGACGTCGTGTGGGCGACGATCCTCCAAGACGAACACCACCCGGAAAGCTTCTCCTCCTTCTCTAGAATTCGGCCACCACCACCACAAAGGAGCAAAAGAGAGCAAAGGGAAGAGAGGGAGAGGGGCCGGCCACTTGATGATCTCCAACAACACAATATCAATTGTTATGTTTTTCAAGGCCTCCCCTTCCCCCCTTTTTATATTAGTTTTCCCAACAGAAAATTATGGAAAGAGTTTTATAAAAAATTTGACTCATTCCTATTTCCTTTCAATTTTTTCTTTTTCTTTCCTTTTAATTAATCAATCCTAGATTGATTTATTAATTAAACAACTATTTGTTGATGTTTAATTATTTGACCGGCCCCTTGCTTGGGCACCAAGCAAGGTGGCCGACCACTTATTAAAAGGGAAAGAAAGAATTTTTTTTATTAAATTTAAAAGAAGAAAACTTCTAATAAAATTTTACAAACTCTTTTTTTTTTCTAATGTGGATATTAAAAGGAAAGTTTTAAAATTTAAAACCAAGTTTTAAAATTTAAAATATCTCTAATAATATTTCTTTTTAAAAGAAAGTTTTATAAATTTTACAACTCTATTTTAAAACCTTGTGGCCTAATTTAAATTAGGAAAATTTTATAAATTTTTGAAATCTCTCTTTTTACAAATTATAAATATCTGAGGAAATTTAAAAATTCAAAAACAACCTTCCTAATTTAAATATTGCGGCCGGCCCCCTTGCCCAAGGCAAGGGCCGGCCACTTCTAGAGAATATGTGGCCGACCATTGCTTGATCACTAAGCAATGAACCGGCCCCTTCTTGGACACCAAGATAGGGTTTTCTTGGGCTGGACTTGAGGCTTTATTGAGGCTACAATAGGGACCTAGAGGAGAAATTGGTTTTGGTCTTCCGATGAGCTCGAGTATCCCGTGCTCGCCCCGAACACACAACTCAAGTTCATCGATAATAACTCATTCCACTAGAGAGTTATTACCGCACTACCGCACCAATCCCAAATTACTTTATGGGTTCCTTCTTATCATGAGTGTGTTAGTCTCCCTGTGTTTAAGATTACGAATGTCCACTAATTAAGTGAGTTACTGATAACTCATTTAATTAATATCTAGCTCCAAGAGTAGTATCACCCAACTTTATTGTCATGTTAGACTAGGTCCACCTGCAGGGTTTAACATGACAATCCTTATGAGCTCCTCTTGGGGACATTCTCAACCTAGATAACTAGGACACAAATTCCTTCTATAATCAACAACACATACTATAAGTAATATCATTTCCCAATTTATCGGGCATATTGATTTATTGAGCTAAACCTCACCCTTTGATAAGTCAAAGAAATAAATATTAAATATACATGCTTGTTATTATATTAGGATTAAGAGCACACACTTCCATAATAACTAAGGTCTAGTTCTTTTACTAAGTCAGTATAAAAAGAACTTACCTAAATGATCCTACTCAATACACTTTAAGTGTATCAGTGTAATTTATTAGTCAAGATAAACTAATACTTAATTACACTACGTCTATTCTGATGGTTTGTTCCTTTCCATCTTAGTCGTGAGCAACTGTTTATAATTTATAGAGAACCGATAACATGATCTTCTAAGTGTGACTCCACACTCCATGTTATCTACTATATAAATTAATTGAACAATTACATTTAACAAATAAATGTAAACATTTGACCAATGTGATTCTTTATTTCAAAATAAATGTGTACAAAAGCTAAACTTTTAAGTATACACTCCAACACCTCCATGGTGCTGGATGTGCCCTCAATAGGCTTTATAAGGCAGGTTCGAGCAGCAACAAAGGTACAACACAATTTGACAACCCTTCTTCCACGTGCTGCTCAAAAGATGATCCGACAAAGCCGTAACAAGACTCCGACGATTAGAAGCTTCAAGTTTATTATTTTCGTTGTTAGAATAAATTTTATTACTGCTTTAATATTGTACTTGAAATTGTAAAGAATTTTCGAGCTTATAGTGATTGCCCACCGAAAGCGATCAACGATCATGAGCCTTGGAGTAGGAGTCGCCACAGGCTCCAAACTAAATAAATCTTGGTGTTTGCATTGTTTCCGTGTTTGTGTTTTATTATTTCCGCTGCGTTTTACTCATAGTTTTCCAAAACGAACGTGAAAGCCACTAGCGCTATTTACCCCCCTCTAGCGCTTTTGATCCAACAATTGGTATCAGAGTGGGGTCGTTTCAAATTGGTGAAACCACCATTCAAGAAAATTTTCATGGTAGTTTTTCAAATTTTTGAAGTCGATCAGAATCAGTAACATTGCTGCCTTTCGATCAATTTTTTTTCATAATCAAATTTTTTCCTCGTAGTTGGTGCAACACCACTCGAGTTCATGTTTTAATTTCTTAATCCCGCACTACTAATCCAAGACTGAGTCTTGGAACAAGTTTTTTGTTTTTGTGTGTGTGCAAGATATTTTTTTTTAATAATGACCCATCAAGAAGGATACAGCACATCCCGCCCGCCGCTCTTCTCTGACGAAGACTTCGGCTATTGGAAGGGCCGAATGGAGTCCTATCTCCAAACCCAGTTTGAGATGTGGATGATCATCAAGACTGGCATCACACTTCCACTCGATGTCTCAGGAAAACTAGTTTCATGCGAGAACTGGGACGCAAGAAAAATCAAGAAGGTTGAGGCTAACGCAAAAGCAAACTGCATCCTTCAATGCAGCCAAACCAAGGAGGAGTTAAACCGAGTCGACCTATTCTCAAGTGCCAAAGACTTATGGGAGAAGCTGATTGAGCTGCATGAAGAGACTTCTGACACAAAAGTAAGTAAAAGGGATTGGATTTTTAATAAATTATATAATATTAAATTGCAGGAAGGTGAAACAACAAGTTAATTGCACACACGCATCCAAGACCTTCTCAACGGTCTCCACGTAATCGGACAGAAGGTGGGGAATCGAGACATAATCAGGTTGCGTTAAACGCTTTTCCGAGGAATACCTTGTGGGCATCCATGGTAGATGCTTACAAGGTATCCAAGGATCTTTCTTTAATTAAGTTAGATGAACTTTTTTCAGAATTTGAATTACACGAACAGATTAATACACGCTCTGTCGAGAAGGGTATTGCCTTGATTGCAGCTACAAGCAGAACCTGGGAAGCAAAAATAAAGCGTAAAACCAAACCAGAGTCCGAAGAAGAACCGGACTTAGAAGATGTCGACGATGAGATAGAATCCAAACTCGTCAACCTAGTACGCAAGCTCTACAAAAAGAAGAAGGGGTTCACAAAGAAGGATATCAAGAAGGTGGTTTAGTCCAAAAAGGTACAAACGAGTCAAAAGGTAAAGTTCGAAGTAACCTGCTACGGGTGCAATCAAAAGGGACACGTCAAGGCCAATTGTCCAAAGCTAAAAGAAGCAAAGAAGCAGGGGAAGAAGAAAGCACTGTAGGCAACATGGACGAGTCCTCTTCAGAAGACTCTGACGAAGAACTCGAACAGACGAGCTTTCTTGTACTGATGGCTCGGGAACACATCAACGAATCGAAGATCGAAAATGAATCAGAAGCCGAGTCCGAGTGAAGCCACGGATCCGTATCCATTTTTGAAAGACCCAAACCCACTGTAAGAAATTCACTGCATAATTTAGTTAATTATTTAATGCGTAATTTAGCTAAATCAAATGTCTGGGTCAAATCACTTCAAAAGAAGGTAACAACCCTTAAAGAAGTGACTAACCCTAGCTCCTTGACTGATCTCATTCAGACTGGAACATCAACTCAAGTCCAAAAGCTTGAGGAAGAGAATTCTAGCTTGAAAAATCAAGTCAAGGAACTAAAGGATATGTTGGAACGGTTTACTTTGGGCTATAAGAATCTTGATCTGATTCTTGGAAAACAACGAGCCATTTACAATCGATCTGGGCTTGGATTTAAGGATAATATAAAATACAAATCTTATTTATCCCTTGTTAATCAAAATAATAGAAAATTAGTCCAAGCATGGGTCCCCAAGTCAAACTTGGTTAATCAAGTTGGACTTGGACACTATTGGGTCCCCAAGGATCAAATTCATTACCTTGAGAGATCCTATCGAGGCAATGATCCAGGGCGAGCCAATAGAAAGGTCATTTTTATCAATAGATAGAATTGTTTGATGATTGCTTTTACTACTTTTATTTTACATGCTTAGATTAGGCTAGATAAGGACCTAGGCATAATGTACGCTTGACTAGTTAGACCTAGGGGTATCAAAAAAAATAATAATTAAATATCCAATTTCTTTGAAAGGCTTTGTCTAGAAGTGGTGGATGATCCCATACCCAAGAAGGCCTAGTGCCTTGCCACAACTTGAAAGTCAATTTTTGAAATGTATATTTAATTGACTAATTGAAAAACCTTAGTCTAACCCAAATGTAAATTAATCCTTAGACATAATTTAAATTAAAGATAAAATTAACCATCTCACAAAATCCATAAGGTTCCCTAATTGATAACTTAGAAACGGGTGAGATAGATCTAGGCAAAATTTGGAATGAAATAAATCAATTAACTTAATTAATAAATCAATTAACCTAATTAATAAATCAATTAAAATAATTAATAAATCAATTTAACCAAATTAATAAATCAATTTAACCTAATTAATAAATTAATTAAACTAATTAATAAATCAATTTAACCTAATTAATAAATCAATTAAACTAATTAATAAATCAATTAAACTAATTAATAAATCAAATAACCTAATTAATAAATCAATTAACCAAATTAATAAATCAATTAACCTAATTAATAAATCAATTAACCAAATTAATAAATCAACTAACCTAATTAATAAATCATTTAACATAATTTAATTTAAATATAATTAATAAATCAATTATTCTAAAAAATAAATAAAAAATAAAAAAAACAACATGTATAGGGTGCCTCACGAAGACGCCTCCACAGTAAAAGGAGGCGCCCTCGTGAGTGGCGGGAAAATTTTCGTCGAAACCTTGGAGGGTGCCTCCCACCAGTCGGAGGCACCCCCCATAACCCATTGAGGGCGCCCTCAACGCTATTTTTTCCAGCAAACAGAGAGCCTCACTGTTCGCGTTTTTCATGAAACAACTCACATCGAGGCACCCTCCTCAACCAGATTTTCTCCCTTCCGACCCCAAAATGCCTCCTAGGTATACCCTATTTCATTATATTGCTTCAATATATATTTTTCTATATATTTTTGTTATATGTTTGCATGTATAAAAATATAAAGAGAAGGAATGTAGATGCTGCTTCTAGTAGTACCCCATCGACTAATGCTAGGTTTTCTTCTGAGCGACATCGGATAGAGTTCCTTAGGCATAAATTTACTTCATTAAAATGTCGATATTTAAGTAGATCTTTTTTTTCTAAATGTTATCCATCTATCATCCAGATGTTTGAGCATTACCAGCTAGATAAGCTGGTTTACTACAACCATGTAGTTAATCATGACCTGTGTGCTCAGTTTTATAATCTAGATAGAGTAGATGATTTGACTTATTCCACTAGAGTTGGTGGAAGGGATTTTCAGTTTTCTCCCACCCTATTATGCACTACTCTAGGACTTACACCATCCACATGTTCATTTTTATGTTACCCTAGTAGGGATCTGCCATTTGGTGAGCCCTACTCCCATATCACCTTAGATACTATCTATATGTGTCTTTTTGGGGAGGAGAGACCACCTGTTATGACTGACTTCAGGACACTCTCTCTTAGGGTCCAAAACATATATGTCAAGACATGACAATAGGGCATATGGATCTCAAGCCTAGTGACGAGACCAGATGAACGTATAATGTTATGGAACATATGTAACACTATATCTATATCCAAATGCTAACAAAGGGCGTATAAAAAGAAGGAATGAGAAGGGCACATCATCGGAACGTTCCGAGATGCGATCAAAAAAATGCAGGAAGTCAGGACTCGATACATAATATAGTCCTGGACACCTTAGGGATAGACACAACCAAGGGGAGGGTTACTTCCCTTAGTCCTTACGATGAGTTCGGACAACGTCAGTTAGCCCTAGTGCATGTAGATATTACTGCTTAGGGGATCCTAGCCTGGAGAGGTGGGCCACAGCCAGCTGCTCCACCGGGAGATGATTTTTATGCCCCTGCCGAGGGAGAGGAGTAGTTAGAGTTTACAGAGGTAGATCTCTTTGAGGATCCTTCTCTGGCACAACCCTCGACCTCGACCCGACCCTCAACTTCAATCCGACCCTCGACTTCACTGTCCAGGATCACCTCACTCGTCTCGAGGAGTCCTCCGTACAATTACAGTAGTCAGTCTTGGATGGCTTTAGCACACTCCAAGGGGGGAGGGGGGGGGGGGGAGATGATTGCTCTCCGGGATGAGGTGATTTCCAGACTTGACCAGATCCTTCAGACCTACGGGGCCTTGAGCGACCATTACCACCACCTACTGATGATGCTCCGACTTGATCAGTCCATATATTTCCGTATGCTTTGTATATAATTGACATACTATCTATAGACAGTTTGTTCTGGTCTGTTTGATGAACATGCTTTATAGACTTGGATTCTTTATACTTTTTAAATTATTATTTCAGCCTGTTACTCAGTTTTAAAATTCTAGGAAAAATATTTTCAAAATTCTAATTTTATCAATTTTTTAAAATATTGGGCTTAGCCTAGGTATTTACCCCCTAGAAAGCATGTACTCCTAGTTCTTAGCCAAAGCATCTCACAAGCATACTAGGTTTACCTTGCTTGTGTATGAAAAACACTTAGAATGGTGTGAGATGCATAGGGTACTACCTGGACTTCAGAATGCTTATGTCTATGCATCAACATAAGTCTGGGTAATAAATATAAACTTTATATCAATCAAATTGGGTGATTCATGTTTAGTCAAAACTAACTAGAACATTTACTTAATTTGACTAACCAAGTGAAAGCTACCACCTCTTGGTAAACAGCTAGTAACTAAATGTTAGATAGTTGTTTGTAAGTAAATATTTTTGTTACTCATGTTTAGACTCTAGGATTTGTTTTTATATAACAAAATTATTTTGGCATTAATCAAGGGGGAATGAACAAGAGATTTTTAAAACCAAGTTGATATTTTCTTTTTACTTAGATTTTGAAATAATAAAATAAAAAAATTATTATGTTACTTAGTGTTGAAAACTTTTTTATAGTTTGTTCTCTACATTTTACTAAGTGTTGGAATTTCTTTTGGTTTTTGAAATAAATATTTTTGACTCAGCTTAAAAATATCTTTTTGTAAAATTATTTAAACTACATGTTGGAATTTTTTTTACTACATTTTACTAAAGTTTTTTCTTTTTTGGGATTTTAAGATTCTTTAAGCTAATTTTTGTTAAAATCAAAATTATGATCAAAATTTCATTTTAGTGTTTTATCAAAATATAATTATCAAAAATCTTAATATCTAGCTAAGCTTTCAGTAAAGTACTTATTTGGACTTCTCTTTCACATCTTTTAAAAGCTTTTAAAAGCTAAGTACTTCACTAAGTTTTAGAATTCTTTATATATATATATATATATATATATATATATATATATATATATATATTTTCTCTGTGTCATTTTCAAAAAATTCAAATTTTTTTTTTTTTTGCTAAAGTTTCTTTTTCAAAGCTAATATTTCAAGTCTGAGCTGCCTTTCAAGGGGAGCTACTTATTCCATTCTATAATTAGTATTTTTGATCTATGGTAAAGGAGGAGAGGAAAGTGAAAGTTAAGTTAAAAATAAATAAAAATTTAAGTTAAAGTTGAATAATTAGAACAATTTGTTATGGCATTACTTGCTATGTTTTTAATGCCATGTTGTATTTATCTTACTATCTTTTTATGCTATGATCCTGCTATATTTTTTACTTAACTTTGAATTTTGTTGCCATAATCAAAAAGAGGGAGATTGTTGGTGCGGTAAGCATCTGACGATCAAACCTAAGTTTTGATAATGGCAAAAGGTTGAAAGTTAAGGTCATTTGTGATCTAACATGTTTAAATGAGCTTGCAGAAAAGTCCTAAGTGTACTTAGGTAAAAGTCCTAGCTGGGGTTAGGAAGGTGAAAAACCCTAGGGTGTGGTAACCCTAGGTCCTTGGGGGTGGTAACTCTAGGTGGAAAGTCTTGGTAGGTCGAGGGCTTCAGGCAAAAGTCCTAGAGTCGAGGACTCTAGGTGGAAAGTCCTGGTGTCACGAACCAGGTGAAAGACTGGATGGGTCGTGGTGCAGACGTCCAGCAGAAAGTTCTGAAGCATCGGGCACTGAGCAAAAGTTTAGTTGGTCTGGAGGATCAACTGGCAACAGGTAAACTCTCCTGAGTGGAGTAGGTGAGGATGCGTTCCCCGGTGAGGGAACAGTAGGCGTCGATTCGACCTAGGGTTTTCGGTCGAAAATCCGAAGTCAGAACTGGATAGTCCAGAGACTGTCAAATACTTATGTTTGACTTATTTTGTTGTGCTAAACTCTGTCTTGCAGGATGTGGTTTATATTTTGGACTAACCCATCTTACAAGGGGGTGAAAAAGAAGCAAAAGGCTCGGATGAACAGTCCTGAGGCGCCCTCTATGGAGCTTGGAGGCGCCTTGGGTCACTAGTTGATGACCTTCATGTTGGGGTTGCAAGGTTGCAAACATAGTCCCACATTGAAAACACATGAGAAAGATCATGGGTTTATAAGAGAAAGATATCTCCATTGGCATGAGGTCTTTTGGGGAGGACCCAAGAGCAAAAACCATGAGGGCTTAGGCCCAAAATAAATAATATCATGCCATTGTAGAGATATCTAAATTTTTTTCGATCCTACAATTGGTATCAGAGCCCGGACTGGCAGAAGGTTTAACCGCCGACTGCGCACAAGAGCTATGGTCTGATTGAGTAATGTCGGTACAATATTGACCTCGAATAAAGAAAGTGGGGGCTCTTATATTCGGATCAAGTGGACCAGACATCAGGCAAAAGTCATAGTTGCGGCTAGGCAAGGAAGTCTTAGTAGGTCGGGTGGACCGAGGGGCAGGAAGACCTGGTGGGCCAAGGATCGGATGTGGGAAGCCTGTGGTCCTTTGTTTGAAGGGGGGATTGTTGGGGTTGCAAGGTTGCAAACATAGTCCCATATTAAAAACACATGGGAAAGATCATGGGTTTATAAGAGAAAGATATCTCCATTGGCATGATGCCTTTTGGGGAGAGCCCAAGAGCAAAAACCATGAGGGCTTAGGCCCAAAGTGGACAATATCATGCCATTATGGAGATATATAAATTCTTTTCGATCCTACACTTCATGCAGCAGGGCAGAGGGCACCCTCATTGAGCTTGAGGGCACCCTGGACGCTGAGCAGATGGTGCCCTCAGGTGGATAAGCAGCGAAGAGGTTAGAACTCATCCACGCTGGTTATCCAACACGATGGAGGGCGCCTTCATCCACACCAAATCTGTAAGGTGGATGAGCTCTGACCTCTTCATTGCTTATCCGCCTGAGGGCGCCCTCTGCTCAGCGTCTAGGGCACCCTCAAGCTCCATGAGGGCGCCCTTTGCCCTGCTACACGGAGGTCATCAACTAGTGACCCGAGGTGCCTCCAAGCTCCATGGAGGGCGCCTTAGGACTGTTCATCCGAGCCTTTTGCTTCTTTTTCACCCCCTGTAAGATGGGTTAGTCCAAAATACAAATCATATCCTACAAGACAGAGTTTAGCACAACAAAATAAGTCAAACATAGGTATTTGACAGTCTCCAGACTATCTGGTTCTGACTTCGGATTCCCGACCGGAAACCCTAGGTCGAACCGATGCCTACTGTTCCCTCACTGAGGAACGCGTCCTCACCTACTCCACTCAGGAGAGTTTACCTATTGCCAGTTGATCCTCCAGACCAACGAGACTTTTGCTCAGCGCCCGATGCTCCAGAACTTTCTGCTGGACGTCCGCACCATGACCCGCCTAGTCTTTCACCTGGTTCGCGACACCAAGACTTTCCAATTAGAGTCCTTGACTCTAGGACTTTTGCCTGAAGCCCTAGACCTGCCAAGACTTTCTGCCTAGGGTTACCACTCCCAAGGACCTAGGGTTACCACCCCCTAGGGTTTTTCACCTGTCTAATCGCAGCTAGGACTTTTGTCTAAGTACACTTAAGACTTTTCTGCAAGCTCATTTAAACATGTTAGATCACAAATGACCTTAAATTTGAACCCTTTGCCATTATCAAAATTTAGGTTCGATCGTCGGATGCTTACCGCACCAACAATCTCTCCCCTTTTGATTATGACAATAAAATTCAAAATTAAGTAAAAACATAGCAGGATCATAGCATAAAAAGATAGTAAGATCAATACAACATGACATTAAAAACATAGCAAGTAATGCAATAACAAATTGTTCTAATTATTCAACTTTAACTTAACTTTTTTATTTATTTTTAACTTAACTTTCACTTTTCTCTCCCCCTTTGCCATAAATAAAAAAATACTAATTATAGAAGGGAATGATTAGCTCCCCCTGAAAGGTAACTCAGACTTGAAATATTAGCTTTGAAAAAGAAACTTTAGCAATTGTTTTTTGAATTTTTGAAAATGACTCAGAGAGAAAGTTATGTACATTTAAAGAATTCTAAAATTTAGTGAAGTACTTAAGCTTTTAAAAGATGTGAAAGAGAAGTCCAAATAAGTACTTTACCGAAAGCTTAGTTAGATATTAAGATTTTTGATAATTGTATTTTGATAAAATACTAAAGAAAATTTTGATCATAATTTTGATTTTAGAAAAAATTAGCTTAAAAAATCTTAAAATCCCCCAAAAAAAACTTCAGTAAAATGAAGTAAAAAAAATTCCAACATGTAGTTAAAATAATTTTGCAAAAAGATATTTTTAAGATGATTCAAAAATATTTATTTCAAAAACTAAAAAAAAATTCCAACACTTAGTAAAATGTAGAGGAAAAACTATAAAAAGGTTTTCAACACTAAGTAACATAATAATTTTTTTATTTTATTATTTCAAAATCTAAGTCAAAAGAAAATATCAACTTAGTTTTAAAAATCCCTTGTTCACTCCCCCTTGATTAATGCCAAAATAATTTTGTTATATCATGAGTAACCAAAATATTTACTTACAAACAACTGTCTAACATTTAGTTGCTTGCTGTTTACCAAGAGTTAGTAGCTTTCACTTGGTTAGTCAAATTAAGTAAATGTTCCAGTTAGTTTTGACTAAACATGAATCACTCAATTTGATTGATATAAAGTTTGTATTTATTACCCAGACTTATGTCGATGCATAGACATAAGTATTCTGAAGTCCAGGCAGTACCCTATGTATCTCACACCATTCTAAGTGTTTTTCATACACAAGCTGGGTAAACCTAGTATGCTTGAGAGATGCTTTAGCTAAGAACTAGGGGTACATGCTTTCTAGGAGGTAAATACCTAGGCTAAGTCCAATATTTTGAAAAACTGATAAAATTAGAATTTTGAAAATATTTTTCCTAGAATTTAAAAACTGAGTAACAGAATAAAATAACAATTTAGAAAGTAGAAAGAATCTAAGTCTATAAAGCATGCTCATCAAACAGACCAGAACAAATTGTCTATAGATAGTATGTCAATCATATACAAAGCATAGGGAAATATATGGACTGATCAAGTCGGAGCATCGTCAGTAGGTGGTGGTAATGGTCGCTCAGGGCCCCGTAGGTCTGAAGGATCTGGTTAAGTCTAGAAGTCACGTCATCCCAGAGAGCAGTCATCTTCCCCCCGGAGTGTGCTGAAGCCATTCGAGACTGACTACTATAACTGTACAGAGGACTCCTCAAGACGAGTGAGGTGATCCTCGATGGACAGTAAAGTCGAGGGTCAGGTCGAGGGCTGTGCCGGAGGAGGATCCTCAAAGAGATCTACCTCTGTAAACTCTAACCACTCCTCTCCCTTGACAGGGACATAAAAATCATCTCCCGCTGGAGCAGCTGGCTATGGCCCACCTCTCCAGGCTAGGATCTCCTGAGAGGTAATATCTACATGCACTAGGGCTAACTAACATTGCTCGAACTCATTGTAAGGACTAAGGGAAGTAACCCCCCCTGGGTCATGTCTATCCCTAAGGTTGAAAACATATATGTTAAGACATGACAATAGGACATATGGATCTCAAGCCTAGTGACAAGACCATATGCACGTATAATATTATGGAACATATGCAATGCTATATCTATATCCAAATGCTGAAAAAGGGCGAATAAAAAGAAGGAATCAGAAGGGCACATCGTCGGAACGTTTTGAGATGTCATTGGCAAAATGTCAGAAGTCAGGACTCGGTACATAATATAGTCCTGGACCCTAGGAGAGAGTGACCTGAAGTCAGTCACAACAGGTGGTCTCTCTTCCCCAAAAAGATACATATAGATAGTATTTAGGGTGATATGGGAGTAGGGCTCACCAAATGGCAGGTCCCTACTAGGGTAACACAAAAATGAACATGTGGATGACCTAAGTCCTAGACTAGTGCATAACAAGATGGGTGAAAACTGAAAATCCCTTCCACCAACTCTAGTGGAGTAAGTTAAATTATCTACTCTATCAAGATTATTATAAAACTGAGCACACATGGATGCAGTAAACCAGCTTATCTAGCTGGTAATGCTCAAACATCTGGATGATAGATGGACAATATTTAGTAAAAAAAGATCTGCTTAAATATCAACATTTTAATGAAGTAAATTTATGCCTAAGGAACTCTATCCTATGCCGCTCAGAAGGAAACCTAGTATCAGTGGATGGGGTACTACTAGAAGCAACATCTACATTCCTTCTCTTCCTATTTTTATACATGCAAACATATAACAAAAATATACAAAAAAAATACATATTGAAGCAATATAATGAAATAGGGTATACCTAGGAGGTATTTTGGGGTCGGAAGGGAGAAAATTTGGTCGAGGAGGGCGTAATTTGGTTGAGAAATTTCATTCAAAAGTTGGGTGTTATTCCAAATGGAGTTGATCTAGTCCCGGTTCACTATGATAATATTGGTTCTATTGCACAAGCAAAGGAACCAATATCACATCAACGGTCTAAACATATATTGAGAAAATTTCACATCATCCGAGAGATTATGGGAAGAGGTGACATCATAGTTGAGAAAGTTCCCTCTGTAGATAACATTGCTGATCCATTTATAAAGCCTTTGCCCGGGCCATCATTTGAAAAGTATCACTAATTGATGGGTTTAAGACTAGTAAGTAGTTGGCATTAGGGCAAGTGAGAGTTTGTAAGAGTAGGTGCCTTACAAGCTAAATATTGGCTAGGGCTTTATTAACTCAAGTAAATAAACATCCTTTATTTAAATATTATTCAATTTAGTATGATATTTACTTTATCTTTATACTCATGCTAAATGTATAGATAAAGTCTTTGAATATACTATAGCGAGATGGGGTGGTACATATGATGACCATAATGAAATATATCAATATTCACTGGATATTCTAAGCATGTTCCTAGTCAATTGGGCTGCCTAATAAATAAGGATAAATGACCGCTCGAGTTAGAGACTAGAATCTGCGATATAGTGTACCATATTTTATTGGTAAAGACATGGAGATGTTCAAGCATACAGATGGATGCTTATACGATGAGTTCATTGAACAATTCTCACATGGACTTTCCAAGTGGTTATAATTTATTGAGTGGATAAGTCTTTAGTTGTGGTTGCACACTAGTAGTCCTTATGACCTGAGACAACACTGAGACTCTATATGCTGGGGCTATATTTTAACTCATTTATCAACTCTATTAGGGTCATCAGGTGGTGATATTGGGTGTAGTAATGAAACTTATAAGAGTTTGTTGATACAATGAGATATATGAGATAAAGGGGTTGGACTGTACATTAACCATAATTGACTGGTTCTTGCAGACACTATTTAGTAATACTTAGGGAGTCATGGGGTGATGCTACTAGACGCTCTTATCATGATTCATTGGGTGCTAATAAGAATTAGTTCTGACATCCTATAATCAAGTAATTGATCATAAGATGATGCTATTAAGGGTATGCCCATATATAAAGGACGTGTACCGTCCTGAATCATAAAGAGTTGTGAACCCACGACTAGCTATATCCTTGAACCATTGAAGGTCAGTATTGATTTTTCTATTTCCTATTGAGAAAGTTAAATTCAAATAGTTGAATTTGGCGAATAAAGTTTGATATGATCAAATAGTGAATTGACAACTAAAGTTTGATATGATAAAATGTTATCATGATTATGATGGACTCACATTATTGGATTTTAGAAATGTTCTAATATTCAATGGACCAAGATGGAAGAAAGAAAAATAGCTTGGTTTAATTTGTTAGCCACACATGTCTCTTCATATGCCTTGGAGAGGTAAAGAGACACACGTCTATTCATCTTTCTTGGATAGATGAAGAGACACTCATCTCTTCATCTTCCTTAGAGAGGTGAAGAGACACATGTTTCTTCATCTTCCTTGGATAGATGAAGACACACTCATCTCTTCACCTTCCATAGAGAGTTGATGAACTATATAAAGAGATGTGGACATCCTTAGAAATGTTACCAAGAGTGTAGAAGTGTGAGAGAAGTGAGGTGGGTGAAGAGAGAAGTATTTTCTTTCAAGTTGCCTCCCTCGCTCAAGAAGATAGAGATCTTCCCATTCCTTCTATCAAGAAAAATCTATCTCTCTGTCAATTGTTTGTTACGACCATCTCTTTATTAAAATCAAGCATTGGAAAGGGAACTTCGATAGTGAACCAGATTAGACAGAGGAAACATAAGTTCAAGTCAAACAAAGAAGAACTATTTCGCTAAACCTAAAATAGTTGGAGACATCCCCAAATAAAGGTTGTTTGAAAGGTATGTTTTAGCTTATGTTTTGATTCATTTGTATATGTAGGATTAGACATGTATAACACTCGTGGCTATTTCTCTTTTCGTAAACACAATCAGAGTAAAATGCAGCAGAAAATAAGTAGAAGAAAAGAGAAAGCAATGCTGACACTTTTGGTTTACTTGGTTCAGAGCCTATGACGACTCTTACTCCAAGTATCATGATCGTTGATCACTTACGTTTAGGCAATCACTATAGTATCAAAAATTCTTTACAAAGAGGAGTACAATAGATTTGTAATTTAAGTACCACAATTGAAAGTTATACCGACAACTTTAAGGATCTGGAGGGTTGTACTCTCGGTTGTCAGAGTCATAGGATCGTCGTTAGAGCAGTGTGCAAGAGAAAGATTACAGAGAATGAAGTGTGAATCTCTATCTTCAAAGTTGCTGGTCAAACCCCATTTTACAGCTGAGCTAGACATGATATAGATTCACTGATCTTGGGATCAATATTTGACTCGACGCTGATTGGTCGACCAAACCTTCTAAAACTACCTAGCTTCCCATCCATATTCTGCCGCTTCAGATAAAGCCTTCATTTAGTCGATCGATCTTGCTGTCCTTGCTGGCTTATTTGGTCAGATCAACCTGGTCTGATCAAGTCACTGCTTATCCACTGTTTGGTCAACTGAACCTGAGGTTTGGTTGACCGATCCCTTGGTCGAATTTGATCAAATCACTGCTTATTCGATCTTTTTGCTTGAGGGTTCGGTCGACCGATCAGGATGTTCGATTAACCAAACAAGCTAAAATTATAAGTTACAAAATTGTTAGTTTCCTACAAAATAGAGTTAGAATAAAAGGTAGATAACATGTAAAGATAAGTTTTGACAACTTTCGGATTGTCCAGTCCTGACTTTGAGTTTTACTGAAATTCTATGTTGGACCGAAGCCTATTGTTCCCTCTTCGGGGAATGCGTCCTCACCTACTCCTCTTAGGAGAGTTTAGTTTTTGCCAGACTAGTCCTTTAGACTATCTGGACTTTTGCTTAGCATATGAGACTCCAGGACTTCATGCTGAATGTCCGCTCCATGCCGTCTAGACTTCCACCTGGTGTCCACGATCCCCAGGATTTTTACCTAGAGTTCTCGACTCTAGGATTTTACCCAAAGTCCTCGACCGACCAAGACTTCACCCAATCCCCTGGACCAGGACTTCATTACCTAACCATAGCTAAGACTTTCCACAATCTATGGTTACTACCCCCTAGGACCTAGGGTTACCTCCCCCTAGGTTTTTTCACTTGCCTAGAATCCACTAGGACTTTAACCTAAAAACACTTAGGACTTTCTTGCAAACTCAGTCACAATTGTTAGATCACAAGATAACTTAACTTTGAACCTCTTTTCCATAATCAAAACACAAGTTCTATCATCTGGTGCTCCTTGCACCAACAGTATAATGATGCATGTGTTAATAGTTTTATTTAGATTTTGCTAAATAATCTAGTATGTTTAAATTAGAAAGTTTTACATATCTAAATAAAAGAATTAAATTGATATTAGATGAATCATTCATATGATAATTTATCTTTGCTATACTTTAAGGATTTTACTTAAATGGTTAGATTGTAATGCATACTTAGATTAAAAATCATGAAAATGTTTCTTTTTGAATGTAAAATATCGAAAGAGGGTGAATAATCATAAGGGAATTTTTTGAAATTTTTAAAAAATTTCTGAGAATTTTTCGGAGAACGTATGATGTAGGTTATGGGGATAAAAAATTGGGCCACGGAAAAGCCTGTTTAGGCTACCTCATTTTAATGAGGAAAAGTTGGATTTTTTCCTTTTATTTTATTTTTATTTTTATTTTCTTTTTCCTTTCTCGTCACCGACCCGTGCCCGATCACCTTCCCCTTCCTCTTCCTCTTCTCTTTTTCTCCCGCGACACCGGCCACCTTCTCCTTCTTCCTCCCCGAGTCGATCCCTTTCCTCTCCCTCTCCCTCTCGCGACGCCGAGCAGTGTGGCGCTGGCCACCGCTTTGTCTTCTCTAAGCCCTGGCCATCTTCTCGACCACGCCTTCTCCACCCGACAACGCCGCCACCCGCAGATGCCTCGGTCCCTCTGCCCTAGCACCGGCAGACGACCGCCTCCTCTGTGCCCTAGCTTGAATATGTCGTCGTCGCTGTGAGGACTGTGCCAACCCTCATTGGAGTGATTGAGTTCCCATCCCCTCTGCCCTAGCGCCGCCTTACGACATCGTTGACCATCGCCTCCTCTTCAGCGGGTTTGTGGAGTCTTTTTCCTCTTCGGTGTAGGTCTGCTACCGACCTCGTTCCCTGTCTTCCCTGCTATATCATCGAGTTATGCCCTAGCATCATTGCCACCCTTCTCTGTCCCGGCTCAGCACCACTGTGACATTTGGATTTCACCAGAGAGGAAGCTTCGGACCTAATTTGGGGTACGACGTGTTTGGTATCAGACTTGTAAGGTTCTGATCGCACTTTCTGTATTGGTATATTGTGCTTAATTGGTTGATCGATCTTTGTAGATTTAGCCATTCCTATTGAGGGTGATCCACATATCAGGTCACTATTTTCCGATCGCGAATCCCTCTGGTCGTGAGCTATCAGTGAACATTATCAGATAGGTGAGTATTGGCTTAGGTGATTGATTATGCTTATTTCAAGTCCTAATTTGAAAGGATTAGTTAGAATTGATTGAGGAGTTAGATGATCCAATTAGGGGTTATAATTAGATTTGGATTTAGGTTAGTTTCTCGGGGATTTGATCTAGCTAATTAATTTATATGTAATTAGCTAAATCTGTATATCATGTATTATAGGACGTTGATTCAAGACGGTATCTCAACGTAGGATCTATTTCGGATACGATCTTCATTTTGAGGCGGGTACCTTGACTTATCTATTTTGATATGTCAGGTTTATATGCTTAGTAATATTTAACGAGCAGTAATATTTATGCTCATTTTTTGCTTCGGTATGTCATTATCTATTACCTGAGCATGCTGTATTTATTTCCTATTTTTGCATTCATGTTCCTTTGATTATTTATTTCCTTAAGGTAATGACATACCATGCCTTATTATGTTCAGGACCTAGATTTATTCTACCATACCTGACCTGTGTACTTAGGATATTCTATTTGATCCATATACCTTTTGGTACACATTATATATAGATGGATAGGATCAAGATATTTCCTTGCTTAGTGTCATGCACTATCTTGCATGATTGCATGCTGAACGATTGACAGCTCCATTATTGTTGAGCACATCGCCAGTTACATGGATCTGCACACATAACCACTAATGGATTAGTGGTATATCAGGCAGAGTGTATTGCATTTATGCTCTGTTAGGCTCTACTGGTCCACTGTTGGGTAGTGGGACGCAGCGTGGTAGCCGGTAGACAGATTTGCTCTGTTTGGCTCCGTTAGCCCGGTCATGGGTAGTGTGATACAGCGTGGTAGCCAATAGGGATCTCTTCTATGGATTGTCTCAGGGAGATGAGAGCATTGCACTTCCCCACTTATGATTTGGGGTAGGAGGATAGGTGTACTCCGACAGCATCCTGTCCACTCCGTCGCTCAAGAGCAGTGATGGAAGAGTGCATGGTTGTCATAGCCCTACACGCTCGGTCTCACCATCGTGTGTGAGATGGCTGACTGGCGTCAGGGGTGACCAGGACATGTCATTGGCATCATATGCATATTTGCATTTATTGTTTGTGTTTACTGCACTTTGTTTGCTGTATATTGGATGAATGCATATGATTGACATGCATACAGGATCATGATACTCCTCGGTCTGACGACCTTGTGTTGGATCGAGAAGTGCTAGAGGGGGGGGGGTGAATAGCGCTCGCGGCTATTTCGTTCGATTATCCAAAAACTATCGGAGTAAAATACGCAGCAGAAATGTAAATAAACACAAACACAGAGACAATCGTTTACTTCGTTCGGAGCCTAGATCGACTCCTACTCGAAGGCCCGCGATCCTTGATCGCTTTCCGTGGGCAACAACTAAAATATCGTGAATAAGTACAAGGAAATAAGTACAACTGGAATTGAAATAATACCGACAACAAAATAATAACTGAAGCTTTGGATCATCGGCAACTGCAACAGCACTTTAGAGTCGTTTCTTGAGCAGCACACAGCAGAAGGAAAGCTTGTCAATTGTTGATCTTCACTGCTGCTCGAAGACCCCTTATAAAGGGCATCCAAGGCGCCTTGAAAGCCTCCAAAGGCGCCTCCATAGCTCCGAGTCCACCGTGCAGATGAGCGCTGACCATTCTGCGCTTATCACCTTGAAGGCGCCTTCATAGGTCTTCAAGGCGCCTCCATAGCCAATCGAGGCGTCTTCAGCCCTGCTTCGCGGCCAGGTCAGCTTTTGCACCCGAGGCACCTCCAAGCTCCATGGAGGTGCCTCGGACACTGTTCATCTGAGGTTAATCTTTTCACTTTGGTCCCTGCAAGATACATTAGTCCCAAATATACCCTGCAGTACAAAGTTAGCACATAAAACATAATAGATGTGATAATGACAGTCTTCGGATTGTCCGAGTCTGACTTCGGGTTTCCGACCGGAAACCCTAGGTCGACCTGACGCCTATTGTTCCCTCTACGGGGAACGTGTCCTCACCTACTCCACTCAGGAAATTTACCTGTTGCCAGTGTGATCCTCCAGATCGACTGGACTTTTGCTCAGCACTCGACGCTTCTGGACTTTCTTCTGGACATCCGCTTCCCGGGTAGTCCAGTCTTTGTAATGCCCAAAAATTCTCAAAACTAGTTTAGAAATATTCTATGATTTTTCTGGAATTTAGAATATTTTTATGGAATTTTTAGAGTAGCGTAAGTAGCAAAAATAAATAGAAAACGAAAATAGCTTAAGCGGGAATTGAACCCGAGACCTATTGAGTCCTACGACTTATGGTGAACCATGGTAACCAAGTGAACCCAGCAGGGCCGTGCTGAAAGGAAAGGGAAACAATTTTATTTAAGTTGGAGTTGGGCCGGTATTATCACTTAATATAAATAGGAAATAATTAGGTGAAGAGTTAAATTCTTGGATCGTAGCTTTCTCCACCACAACCTAATTCCGCCGCCCACTTCTCCTCTCCCTCTCTCGGCGCCAACCATAAGGAAGGCTAAGGTTCGGCCCAAGGACACTTTCCGGCGATGACTTCGACACGAGGACGCTCCCCTCCGCGAGAGGAACGCATAGACGCGAGAAGATCGTCGAAAGGATCGTCTCCTCCGGAAATCCAGCGATTAGAATCGTAAGAAAATCCTAACAGGAGGTAAGAAACCCCTCACCTGCAGTATAAGTAGCTTCCGTGTGAATTCCATGTTTTAGTTTAGTAATATGTAGACTTTCGGCACAAGGATGCGAATTAGTGCATACTAAGTGTTCGATTAAATTATTTAGCACAGAAAAATGCAACTTAGGCATTTTAATAGCTCAGTAAATGCAATAGAAGCATTTAAATAGTTTAGTTAGCCTTGCCACAGCATATATGGGACTACGGTCCAATGGGTGGGCACCCACAGTCGCCTCTAGGTTCAGATAACCTAGTAGAAGCAAGGTAAATTAATTAGCTATGATTCAGTATTTTATTTTCAGTAGTGGCACTGTACAGGATTAGATATCCATTGGGCTGGGCTCCCATAGTCGGTCCCTAGGTTTAGATAACCTAGTAAACCTTGCTAAATTCGGGATTTGCAACCCCGGGTTTACGCATAGCATGTACAGTTGCCGGGCCCATTAGCAGTATGATTATGTATTTTAATCTATTATATTATAGTTTTTCAAAACTCACCAAGATCAGTTATGTTAGTTGAGTTTGAATTCAGTTCCAGACTAGTTTAATTCATGTTCAGCTCAGTTTTCTTTATTGTTACACATGATAGTTATGGTTAGCTTTGTATGCCATGCTTTGGTGTTCATGTTCAGCTTTTATTACACATGTTTAGATGATAGTATGCCATGACTAGCTTTGATTTCTATGTATGATAACATGCCATGTTTCAGTCTAATCAGTGCACTTTCAAACAGCATGTTTTAAAAGCATATTGCATCGAATGCATGTTTTAGTGAGGTAGATGGTTTCTTACTAAGCGAAAGCTTATAGATACTTTCTTTTCCTTATACTACAGATAAAGGTAAAGGAAAGATGGACTAGCGGGGGCTGGAGGACAATGCTACGAGGATGTGTGTGGGCAGGAACTTGGAAAGAAGATCTTAGGGAACTCTAGCAAGCTTTGTTTCAATATTAGTACTTTTTGGTGTTTTAGCAATTTGCACTTTAGTATGTTGATCGCTATGAATTAGTTAACCATGCACTCTATTATGCTTAGAACATTGTTCTTTATGATGTTAGAGTGTTAGTTGTGGTTGTTAGAGTGTTTCCTAGCCATCTTGGAACATGTAATGTGATTGAGGCACGAAATAGTGCTGAAATAAGGGGTTCTGGTTCGAAATCAGAAACCCAGATCGATCTACAGATCGATCAGAATTGGGTTGTGCTACTGGATCGGTCAGCTGACCGATCCAAATGCGAACAGAGAGTGAACAGAGAGTACAGAAGCTCACTGATCGGTCAGCCGACCGATCAGTGAGCCACTGGATCGGTCAGCCGACCGATCAGTGTACTCCTGGATCGATCGGTAGACCGATCCAGCCGCATACAGAAGCAATGTAGGTTATGGATCGGTCAGCCGACCAATCCAGAGTTTTTCTCCGTGCCGGTATCAAGCTGGATCGATCACTGGATCGATCCGACAACCCAATCGATTCATGGATCGATTGAAATGCCTGATTACAGCTAGCTGGACATCCGAGAGGCATAGATTATCTTCCCTAGCATGTGTACAACTCCTAGGTACACCTAGAATATTAAGTTCAGATTTTACAGTAATCAGTTTAGTAAAATTTTAATCAATCCAGATTTCCGCAATAGTAATTTAGCACAGCATAATGTAGCGATCGGCCTCACAGCCTAGTCAGTAGAAGGCGGGTCGTTACAGAGTGGTATCAGAGCAGTTCTCATACTTCCTACACACATATCAGCATTGTACCTGCAGCTTCCAAGTAAGAATACCTCTCACTTTGTATGTTTATTGCTTTTCTGTTATGGATAACTAAAGCATGCTTGTTTATTATAGTAGTTAATATGATAACAATATTTTCTCTATTATGCTTGTGTTAGTCATGTATGTCCTGCATGTCTTTAGAAATGGCACGAGGACGCCCAGCTAGAAGGGCACCAGCCACTGAGCCCCAGCATGAGGCAGGTAGTTCAGTGCCTCCCCCAGACCTTACAGCACTAGTGGCTCAGTTACAGCAGCAGCTAGCTGAACAGCAGCAGTAAATAGCCACCTTAAAGGCTAGTCAGCAGAACACTCCCACTGTCACCCCGGATCCTAACTTAGCGACACCAGTGGTCTTAGAAGTTCCACCAGTCCAGCCTATGGCACCAGTAGCCCCAGAAGCAGGAACGCAGAGAGAAGCCTATCTGATCCAGTGGCAGAGAGTCAAGCCAGAGAATTTCTCAGGCAGCAATGAACCATGGGATGCTCAGGCATGGTTCAAAACACTGGAAAGTGTTGGTGCGGGTAGCACTAACGGTCTAACCCAGGTTTTGATGAATGACAAATAGGTTAAGTTAGTTGTGTTGTTGTCTGACACTTTGATCAAGTGTGCAGGAAAAGTCCAGTTAGGTCGACGGGCTGACCGGATAGCTGGCGAGAAGTCCAAGCGGGTCGACGGGCTGACCGGACGCTTGGCGAGAAGTCCAGCTAGGTCGACGGGCTGACCGGATAGCTGGCGAGAAGTCCAAGCGGGTCGACGGGTCGACGGGCTGACCGGACGTCTGGCAGGTAAGCAAGGTAAGTCACTGGAAGGGAGTGACTGTGAGGACGCGTTCCCGGGAAGGGGACATTAGGCGTCGATCCGGCTTAGATCTATTTCGGATGTCTAAGTCGATATCGTGACTAGATTCCGGTCTCGGAGAGACGGAATCTAAGTCATACTCTTTTTATTTATCTGTTGAACTTTAACTGTGCTGACAATCTGTTTTACAGGATATACATTTGCCTCGGACTAACTTTGTTTTGCAGGAAAAGGGAGTTTTCTGGAACAAAGTGGTCCGGGCGACCGGAAGGTGAATTTTATCCAGCCAAGTCGTCGCCACGTGGAGCATCTTGGTTTGAGCAGTTACGTCACACTCCAGGCGCCCGGAATAGCATATAAAAGAAGCCCAGGCAGGAGCTTCAAAATCAACCTACTGCTGGTCTTGCTGCTCGACGCTCAGTGCGACGCCAACAAAGCTCCGACACTACGCTCCGTTCTTTTCCCTTTTGTCGGTATTTGTTTTTCAGTTTCATTAGCATTCCCTGTACGGTTCTTTTGTAATCATTATTCCGAATTGCTAGTGATTGCCCAACGAAAGTGGTCAAGGACCACGGGCCTTCGAGTAGGAGTCGTCACAGGCTCCGAACGAAGTAAAACCATTGTGTCTATTTTACTTTTCCGCTGCGTTTAAACTCTTGTTTTTTCGAATCGATATTCACCCCCCCTCTATCGAATCTAACGGTCCTACAAGTGGTATCAGAGCAGGTACCGCTCTGATTTGGTGCAACCACCAATCAGACAGGGGGTGAATTGTTTTTGTTTTTTTTTAATAATTAATTTTAAAACTGGTGTTTCGTTAACTTAATATTTCTCTAATCAATTTAAATTAGTGCAACACGAATCTATTTTTTTTTCTCTATTTTTCTCTTCCCGCACTACTAATCCAAGACAAAGTCTTGGGATTTTTTTTGGTTATTTACCTGTGCACAAAATGTCCCAACAAGAAGGATTCAGCACAGTGCGACCTCCACTCTTCAACGGGGACGACTTCCCTTACTGGAAGAAGCGCATGGAGGTCTACCTCAAAACAGACTTCGACCAGTGGATGAGCATTACGAAACCTTACAAAATTCCAGTGGACAACGCCGGGAATCTAGTGGATCCTGAAGACTGGACAGCAGATCTCAAGAAAAAAGCATCAACAGAAAATAAAGCGATCAACACTCTACAGTGCGGATTGACAAGAGAAGAACTGAACAGAGTCGGTCCACACAAAAATGCTAAAGAGCTATGGGACAAGCTGATCGAACTGCACGAGGGAACGAGCGACGCTAAGGTAACAAAACTAGACCTGCTTTTAAATAAAATTTTTAATATAAAAATGCAGGAAGGAGAAACAGCGAATCAACTACACGCGAGGATCAAGGACATCCTCAACGGGCTTCATGCGATAGGCCACCAAATGGAGAACAGAGACTTAATAAGGTACGCTTTAAACGCCTTTCCACGTAATAGTTTGTGGGCATCAATAGTGGATGCCTACAAAATTTCTAAGAATCTTTCCAACTTAAAATTAGACGAGCTGTTTTGTGAATTAGAATTACACGAACAAACTAATGCTGGAGCCGAGAAAGGTATAGCTCTATTTGCAGGTTCCTCCAAAGAAAAGAAAAGCAAGCCTGAACTTGAAGAAGACTCCGATCAAGATTCTGAAGACGAAGAACACCTGGTGAACTTGGTAAGAAAAATGTTCACCAGGAGAAAGAGGAGCTTCAGCAAAAAGGATCTTTAAAAGATCAGCTCTCCCTCAGAACAAAAGAACGTGACTTGCTACGGCTGCAACAAAAAGGGACATTACAAGAACGAATGCCCAAAACTAAAGTTCGAAAAACCAAAGCCAACCAAAAAGAAGGCACTCAAAGCAACGTGGGACGACTCCTCGGACGAATCGGAGGAAGAAGAGCAGAAACATCAAAGCCACCTCGCACTGATGGCCCGCGAAGTCGGAAGATGAAGACGGGTCTGAACCCGAAACAAGCCACGAGTCCGTACTCGTTTCCGAAGGCCCGAATGAGGTATACTTTAATTTAAACAAATTTTTTTTTAGAATTATTTCCTATTTAAATAGTAAATTAACTAAATTAGAAAATGAAAACAAATCACTTCTTGAGGAAAATCAAAACCTCAAGGAACAATTAAAAAATTCGAATCCAACTCAAGATCTAACACTTGAAGAGGAAAATCTATCGTTAAAAAATGATGTTAAAGATTTAAAAGAAATGCTAGAAAAATTTACAACAAGATCAAAAAATCTAGACTTAATCCTAAATAATCAAAAAGCATGTTATAATAAAACCGGACTAGGATATAAGTCGAATTCAAATAAAACCTTCAAATCATTAATAACCCAATACAAGTCAACCAATTTAGCTTGGGTTCCGAAAGCGTGTCTGACCACGCAAGTAGGACTTAATCAATATTATATACCTAAAGAAAAAATACATTATATAAAATTAAATAAACCAAACCAAAATCCAAAATACAAACCTAAATCAAATTCAAAATCTAAACAATTTAAGAAACAACAAAATTATCACCAAGTTAACTATAACTATAAAAAGAATCGACACAAGCCTAAAATTAAAACTTAAATTAATGGCCAATAATTCAGGGGGAGGCTCCAGAATAGCTGGCACCTCCAAAACTAACCTACCCGACAGGGTAAACCAAAACAAATTAACCCGGCAGGGTAATTAGGATTAGTTAAAAAGAGACCAAGTTTAACTTGAATCATGGTACTGGTGAAATTTTTGGATGATAGTACGTTAGGGAAGCTTGGGCATCGCATGTCTAGAAAGATATGGCTTCGATCTGGTGCATTTGGCTAAGTGGAACTGACCGAAACTACCCTTAAATGAATCCTAACCAGTTAGACCAAGATTTAGTTCTAAGTTCCGTGGATAGGACTATTCGGAAAACCTCGAAAGGTTGGTTACTTCTAATGATGTCCATGTGACTCACCAAGCTTAGAAGTTTATCCGAAGAATGCCTATTTGTGGAAACCAAAACTAAATTTGAATCTAACACACGTTAAACCAAAACTCTATAATTAAAAATCCAATTTCATCTCACGAAATCATAGGATTCCCTGATTGAAAATATAGATCGGGTGAGATGAATAAGGTTTTAATTTTTAACTTAAAAATTAATTTCAAAATTTTAATTTTAACTTTAAAAATTAATTTCAAAATTTTTAATTTTAACTTAAAAATTAATTTCAAAATTTTAATTTTAACTTTAAAAATTAATTTCAAAATTTTTAATTATAAACTTAAAAATTAATTTCAAAATTTTAACTTAAAAATTAATTTCAAAATTTTAATTTTAACTTTAAAAATTAATTTCAAAATTTTTAATTTTAAACTTAAAAATTAATTTCAAAATTTTAACTTAAATTCAAAATTTTAATTTTAACTTTAAAAATTAATTTCAAAATTTTTAATTTTAACTTAAAAATTAATTTCAAAATTTTAATTTTAACTTTAAAAATTATTTTTGAAATTTTAATTTTAAACTTAAAAATTAATTTCAAAATTTTAATTTCAAACTTAAATATTATTTTCAAAATTTTTAATTTTAAGCTTAAAAATTAATTTCAAAATTTTAATTTTAAACTTAAAAATTATTTTCAAAATTTTAATTTTAAACTTAAAAATTAATTTCAAAATTTTAATTTGAAACTTAAAAATTATTTTCAAAATTTTAATTTTAACTTAAAAATTAATTTCAAAATTTTAATTTAAATTTAAAAATTAATTTCAAAATTTTTAATTTTAACTTAAAAATTAATTTCAAAATTTTAATTTTAACTTTAAAAATTAATTTCAAAATTTTTAATTTTAACTTAAAAAGTAATTTCAAAATTTTAATTTTAACTTTAAAAATTATTTTCAAAATTTTAATTTTAAACTTAAAAATTAATTTCAAAATTTTAGTTTCAAACTTAAAAATTATTTTCAAAATTTTAATTTTAACTTAAAAATTAATTTCAAAATTTTAATTTTAACTTTAAAAATTAATTTCAAAATTTTTAATTTTAAACTTAAAAATTAATTTCAAAATTTTAACTTAAAAATTAATTTCAAAGTTTTAATTTTAACTTCAAAATTTTAATTTTAACTTTAAAAATAAATTTCAAAAATTTTAATTTTAAACTTAAAAATTAATTTCAAAATTTTAACTTAAATTCAAAATTTTAATTTTAACTTTAAAAATTAATTTCAAAATTTTAATTTTATACTTAAAAATTAATTTCAAAATTTTAATTTTAACTTAAAAATTAATTTCAAAATTTTAATTTTAACTTTAAAAATTAATTTCAAAATTTTAATTTTAACTTTAAAAATTAATTTCAAAATTTTAATTTTAAACTTAAAAATTAATTTCAAAATTTTAATTTTAACTTTAAAAATTAATTTCAAAATTTTAATTTTAAAGTTAAAAATTAATTTCAAAATTTTTAATTTTAATCTAAAAATTAATTTCAAAATCTTAATTTAAACTTAAATTAATACATGCTCAAAAGACTAACTTTAAATCCTACTTACTGTAGGAAACCAAGTGGATTTTGGACAGTGGTTGCTCCAAACATATGACTGGAGATCACACCAAGTTCACTCAACTCACTTACAAAAGCCTAGGAACAGTTGCCTTTGGAAACAACGGCGAGAGGTTGCCGAGTTACGAGCTGCCGGGGACACCCGACACACTGAGCTGATGGCACTTCTTCGATCCTTGGGATCTGGACCACCCCCTTCATCATCTCAGTAGCTTTAGTGATGACCTACTTCTGTAGCTACACTACTTGTAAAACATTTTGGATTTATCTAGTGGCATTTCAAACTTACATTGAATATGTTCTATCTTAATAGGCTAGGACCTTTCAAAAATACTTTCAAAAATGATTTTACCAACTTATAGGTTAAACTTGTTTGTTTTCAAAACTATCCATTTTTAGATTTTCAAAAATAGTTTTGGCCTTAGACTAGCTTTCCATCCTTAGAAAGCATGTGCCCATAGGACTAGTCTTTGAGCATCTCACCAACACCTTAGGTTTACCTTGCTTGTGTTTGACAAACATAGAAAGGGGTGAGATGCATAGGCCAACTGTCTGGACTTAAGATGCTTATTTCAGTGCATCAACATAAGTCTGGACGTTAAATACAATTCAGACATTAATCAGATTAAAGTTCATCAGTCAAGTCAAACACTGACTGGTTATAATTAACTTAATCTGACTAACCAAGTGAAAGCTACTATCTTCTGATAGTCAGTTAGTAGCTAATTGGTTAGACAGCTGGTTAGAGTAAGTATCAAGTTCAGGGGGAGAATAAACTCAAATTTTGTATGTTTGAAAAATGCCTTTTAAAACCTAACCTATGTTTGAACATTGATTTACAAAAAAAAGTTAAATTTAACTAAGTATTTGAAAAATGTGAAAGTTTAATCCCACCTAATTTTCAAACCTGATTTGAAAAATTAACTATTTCCAAAATTAACCTTAAAAGTTAATTTTGACAAAAATTTTATTTCTTGAAAAGTTTAAATTTTGCTTTGTTTTAAATCGAAGTTGAAAAATTTACCTTTTTGAAAATTAAATGTTACTTAAACATAAAAAGTAAATTTGAAAAACCTGTCTTGAAAATTTCTACACGCTTGAAAAGTTAAACTTGATTAACTTTAACTTTTCAAAACTCAACTTGTCTACCCCAAGTCAACTTGACTATTTTTTAACTTGGTGTTAAAAATTGCACTTTTATCTTTCAAATTTTGAACTAAACTTAGCTATCTTTCAAAATTTGATTACCTGTTACAGTAACTCTTCACTATGGTTATTTACCTTTGTTCATTTTTTTTGATGAATGCCAAAGGGGGAGGAGGGTTAGGTGGTTAAGTTAGTTAAGTTAGCTAAACCAATTTGAAAATACAAACTAACAAACTTTACAACCACATAAATGCATGTTGTTTTCTTGCATATGTTTTCACTAACTTAACCAGGTTGTCATTCCATCAAAAAGGGGAGATTGTTGGTGCGGGTAGCACTAACGGTCTAACCCAGGTTTTGATGAATGACAAATAGGTTAAGTTAGTTGTGTTGTTGTCTGACACTTTGATCAAGTGTGCAGGAAAAGTCCAGCTAGGTCGACGGGCTGACCGGATAGCTGGCGAGAAGTCCAAGCGGGTCGACGGGCTGACCGGACGCTTGGCGAGAAGTCCAGCTAGGTCGACGGGCTGACCGGATAGCTGGCGAGAAGTCCAAGCGGGTCGACGGGCTGACCGGACGCTTGGCGAGAAGTCCAGACGGGTCGACGGGCTGACCGGACGTCTGGCAGGTAAGTGAGGTAAGTCACTGGAAGGGAGTGACTGTGAGGACGCGTTCCCGGGAAGGGGACATTAGGCGTCGATCCGGCTTAGATCCATTTCGGATGTCTAAGTCGAGATCGTGACTAGATTCCGGTCTCGGAGAGACGGAATCTAAGTCATACTCTTTTTATTTATCTGTTGAACTTTAACTGTGCTGACAATCTGTTTTACAGGATATACATTTGCCTCGGACTAACTTTGTTTTGCAGGAAAAGGGAGTTTTCTGGAATAAGGTAGTCCGGGCGCCCGGAAGGCGAATTTTATCCAGCCAAGTCGTCGCCACGTGGAGCATCGTGGTTTGAGCAGTTACGTCACACTCCAGGCGCCCGGAATAGCATATAAAAGAAGCCCCAGGCAGGAGTTTCAAAAATCAATCAAGCTGAGAACTCTTCTACTGCTGGTCTTGCTGCTCGCCGCTCAGTGCGACGCCAACAAAGCTCCGACACTACGCTCCGTTCTTTTCCCTTTTGTCGGTATTTGTTTTTCAGTTTCATTAGCATTCCCTGTACGGTTCTTTTGTAATTATTATTCCGAATTGCTAGTGATTGCCCAACGAAAGTGGTCAATGACCACGAGCCTTCGAGTAGGAGTCATCACAGGCTCCGAACGAAGTAAAACCATTGTGTCTATTTTACTTTTCCGTTGCGTTTAAACTCTTGTTTTTTCGAATCGATATTCACCCCCCCTCTATCGAATCTAACGGTCCTACAGAAAGTACGATGGAGCTTCTGGACTGGCCAGAACATGAGAATGTGAAGTGCACCTCCTTCTGTCTGACAGGAGATGCACGTATGTGGTGGGAGAGAATCAGAGCGAAGCACCCAGTGAACCAGATGACATGGGCTGACTTCGAGAAGGAATTCTTTGAGGAGTTCTTTCACATGCGGGTCACCAACCATCACTATGACGAGTTCACTGAGTTTCGTCAGGGCAACCTATCAGTTGAGGAAGCCGTGAAGAAATTCAACAGGTTGCTCATCTATGCCCTGAATTAGTTAGCACAGAAAGGGAACGAATCCGGTTGATGCTCAAGATGCTGAGGCCAGAAATAGCAATGAACGTGGCTGGTGGCGTTCATAGGCCACAAACCACAGAAGAATTAGTGAGCAGTGCTCTAATCTCTGAGCATTACCAGAATAGCATCAAGCAGCAGAAGTAAGTCCTCTCAGAAGCTAAAGGTCAAGGAGGCTCAGGCACTCAGAAACAGCAGGGCCACAACTCCCATGGCTCTAACTGGAAAGGGAACTCCAGCAACAAGCGCAAACCAGGGAGTTACCCAAAAGGAGGGCCAGCCAGCAAGCAGCCTAGTTATCCAAAGTGTGCTACTTGTGGGAAATTCCATCCGGGAGTTTGTCGTAAGGGCACACGAGGATGCTTTGAATGCGGATAGGAAGGGCATATGGCCAAGCAGTGCCCAAACAAGACCAGTCTTCCTCAGCCACAGCCGATTCAGTATGGAGGCCAGCCAGCTCAGTTACATCAGATGCAGGCCGCTTTAGATGGTCCACATATCAGCCAGGGCAGATTAGAAGCCCCTCCAGCTACGACCAATGCGAGGATCTACTCACTCACCAGAGAGGACGCAGCAAATGCCTCGACAGTTGTTACAGGTCAGATTAGGATTTTACAGCAAAGTACAACTGTCTTATTCGATACTGGGGCAACCCATTCATACATATCCAGGGCATTTGCTGAGAAGTTAGCAGTACCTCCAGAGGTACTCAGTAGCCAGTTCCTTACGAAGATCATGGCGTCTACGCACTGGCTCAGAGCAGTGCCGGTCACTATAGCAGACAGAGAGCTCTTTTGCGATCTGATAGTGATTAATATGACCGACTACGACGCCATCTTCGTGATGGACTTCTTGATCAAATACGGTGCCTCCATCGAGTGCCATAAACAGAAAGTCATATTCCAACTTGAAGCAGAAGCACAGTTCGAATTCGTCGGAGAACCCAGGAGAAAGGCCAAGAAGTTTCTCTCAGCTATGAAGGCACAGAGGTTGATAGATTCAGGATGTACGGGGTTCTTAGCACATGTAGTCAGCACCAGTCAGGACAAGGACCAATAGCTAGCAGAGGTCCGAGTCGTATGTGACTACCCAGCAGTCTTCCCTGAAGAGTTACCAGGCCTAGCACCAGACAGGGAGATCGAATTTGAGATAGAGCTCATTCCCGGTACAAATCCTATCTCCAAAGCACCTTACTGCATGGCTCCAGCAGAACTGAAGGAACTTCATGAGCAACTACAGGAGCTGCTTGACAAGGGCTTCATCCGTCCTAGTCACTCACCATGGGGAGCGCCTGTATTGTTCGTGAAGAAGAAGGACGGGAGCATGCGCCTATGCATAGATTACAGAGCACTGAACCAAGTCACGATTAAGAACAGGTATCCTCTTTCCAGAATAGATGACCTGTTCGATCAGCTAAAGGGAGCAGCAGTGTTCTCTAAAATAGACCTCAGATCAGGTTATCATCAGGTGAAGGTTAAAGAAGAGGACATACCCAAGACAACATTCAGGACTAGATACGGACATTACGAGTTCGTAGTCATGCCCTTTGGCGTGACAAATGCTCCAGCTACTTTCATGGACCTTATGAACAGGGTATTCAGAGAATATTTAGATAGGTTAGTTATCGTATTCATCGATGACATCCTTATCTATTCCAGAACTCAGGAAGAACACGTAGAGCACCTGAAAATAGTATTGCAGACCCTTCAGCAGAATCAGCTGTACGCCAAGTTCACCAAATGTGAATTTTGGCTAGATCAGGTGTCCTTCCTGGGTCACATCATCTCAAAGGATGGTATCATGGTAGACCCCAGTAAGATAGAAGCTGTGAGCAACTGGAAAAGACCCAAGAATGCCAGTGAGATCAGAAGCTTTCTGGGATTAGCAGGTTACTACAGAAAATTCGTAGAGGACTTCTCCAGGATAGCCTCCCCACTGACAGCTCTTACTAGAAAGAACAGAAAATTTCAATGGACAGAGGACTGTGAGAACAGTTTCAGCGAGCTGAAAAGGAGATTGACCAGTGCACCTATTCTGACTCTACCAGAGAATGCAGATAGCTTTGACATATATAGTGATGCCTCGAAGTTGGGACTAGGAGCAGTGCTGATGCAAGATGGCAAGGTGATCGCCTATGCCTCCAAACAACTTAAGGATTATGAGAAGAACTATCCTACTCATGACCTTGAGCTTGCAGCAGTGGTGTTCGCTCTCAAGATTTGGAGACATTACTTGTATGGAGCTCAGTGCAGAGTGTATACAGATCATCAGAGTCTGAAGTACTTCTTCACTCAGAAGGATCTGAATATGCGACAGCGCAGATGGCTAGAACTGGTCAAAGACTACGACATAGATATCCTCTACCACCCAGGAAAAGCGAATAGGGTAGCTCAGCAGGAAGTCCAGCGCTACCCTATTATCTCTAGCACCATGTCACCGCCCTGTAAGGAGATCTCGATTTGGTCTCGAGCTCATAGTCGACAGCCTCTACTATGACATTAGAGTCTACCTTGCTCGGTGACATCCAGACAGCTCAGGATCCCGAAATTCATAGAATCAAGCAAGGTTTAGCAGAATCAGGTGGAGAGTTCAGAATATCGATAGCGGGGTGTTGTATTTTGGTGACAGATGTGTCCGGATCGGGAGGAACTACAGAGGAAAATCCTAGACGAGGCTCACAAGACTCCCTATGCGATGCATCCTGGCTCCACCAAAATGTACCAGGACATGAAGAAACGTTTTTGGTGGCCTGGGATGAAGAGAGACATCGCTCGATATGTCAGCACCTGCCTAACCTGTCAGAGGGTTAAGGCAGAATATCAGAGACCAGGGGGAGTTTTGCAGCCCATACAGATACCAGAATGGAAGTGGGAAGACATTTCTATGGATTTTATAGTGGGATTACCCAGAACCACGAATGGTTTTGATACCATCTGGGTAATAGTCGACAGATTGACTAAATCAGCCCACTTCTTAGCTATCAGGATATCCTACTCCATGGAACAACTAACTCAGTTGTATCTCAAGGAGATCATTAGATTACATGGAGTCCCACGAACCATTATTTCAGACAGAGACAGCAGGTTCACGTCACACTTCTGGGAGTGTGTACAGACAGCTTTGGGCACGAAGTTAAAGTTTAGCACAGCCTTCCATCCGCAGATAGATGGACAGACGGAGCGAGTAAATCAGGTACTCGAGTATATGCTCCGAGCATGTGCCCTAGATTTCAAGGGAAGTTGGTGTAAATATCTGAGTTTAGCAGAATTTGCATACAACAACAGCTATCAGACCACTATTGGTATGGCACCTTATGAGGCTCTCTATGGGCGGAGGTGTAGATCTCCAATCTGCTGGTATGAGAGTGGTGAACAGAAAGAGCAAGAACTTCAGACAGATCTAGTGGCAGATACCATAACAGCTATACAACAGATCCGCCAGAGGATAGAGACAGCTCAGAGCCGCCAGAAAAGCTATGCTGATATACGGCGCAGACCTTTGGAGTTCCTTAGAGTAGCTCCCATGAAGGGAGTAATGCGTTTTGGGAAGAAGGGCAAGCTAAGTCCCTGATATGTGGGACCATACCTTATCAGCAGAAGACTGGGCAAGGTAGCATATGAGCTAGAGCTACCCCAGGAAATGTCAGCTGTCCACAATGTATTTCATGTCTCTATGCTGAAGAAGCATATCCCAGATGCCACCCAGGTGATTGAGCCCCAGTCGGTACAGATCCGCGAAGACCTCAGCTATGACAGTCGACCTATTCAGATAATAGACCGAGCAGTTAAGAAATTACGGAACAAGGAAGTACCATTAGTCAAAGTCATTTGGCACAGTCACACAGCAGAAGAGGCAACATGGGAGACAGAAGCCAGCATGAGACAGAAGTACCCAGAATTATTCTAAGTTCGAGGATGAACTTTTTATAAGGTATGGGGGATTGAAACGCTTGAAAATTCTCAAAACTATTTTAGAAATATTCTATGATTTTTCTGGAATTTTAGAATATTTTTATGGAATTTTTAGAGTAGCGGAAGTAGCAAAAATAAATAGAAAACGAAAATAGCTTAAGCGGGAATTGAACCCGAGACCTATTGGGTCCTACGACTTATGGTGAACCATGGTAACCAAGTGAACCCAGCAGAGCCGTGCTGAAAGGAAAGGGAAACGATTTTATTTAAGTTGGAGTTGGGCCGGAATTATCACTTAATATAAATAGGAAATAATTAGGTGAAGAGTTAAATTCTTGGATCGTAGCTTTCTCCACCACAACCTAATTCTGCCGCCCACTTCTCCTCTCCCTCTCTCGGCGCCAACCACAAGGAAGGCTGAGGTTCGGCCCAAGGACACTTTCTGGCGACGACTTCGACACGAGGATGCTCCCCTCCGCGAGAGGAACGCATAGACGCGAGAAGATCGTCGAAAGGATCGTCTCCTCCGGAAATCCAGCAATTAGAATTGTAAGAAAATCCTAAAAGGAGGTAAGAAACCCCTCACCTGCAGTATAAGTAGCTTCCGTGTGAATTCCATGTTTTAGTTTAGTAATATGTAGACTTTCGGCACAAGGATGCGAATTAGTGCATACTAAGTGTTCGATTAAATTATTTAGCACAGAAAAATGTAACTTAGGCATTTTAATAGCTCAGTAAATGCAATAGAAGCATTTAAATAGTTTAGTTAGCCTTGCCACAGCATATATGAGACTACGGTCCAATGGGTGGGCACCCACAGTCGCCTCGAGGTTCAGATAACCTAGTAGAAGCAAGGTAAATTAATTAGCTATGATTCAGTATTTTATTTTCAGTAGTGGCACTGTACAGGATTAGATATCCATTGGGCTGAGCTCCCATAGTCGGTCCCTAGGTTTAGATAACCTAGTAAACCTTGCTAAATTCGGGATTTGTGACCCCGGGTTTAGTTGAGGATGCGCGCATAGCCGAGCCCATTAGCAGTATGATTATGTATTTTAATCTATTATATTATAGTTTTTCAAAACTCACCAAGATCAGTTATGTTAGTTGAGTTTGAATTCAGTTCCAGACTAGTTTAATTCATGTTCAGCTCAGTTTTCTTTATTGTTACACATGATAGTTATGGTTAGCTTTGTATGTCATGCTTTGGTGTTCATGTTCAGCTTTTATTACACATGTTTAGATGATAGTATGCCATGACTAGCTTTGATTTCTATGTATGATAACATGCCATGTTTCAGTCTAATCAGTGCACTTTCAAACAGTATGTTTTAAAAGCATATTGCATCGAATGCATGTTTTAGTGAGGTAGATGGTTTCTTACTAAGCGAAAGCTTATAGATACTTTCTTTTCCTTATACTGCAGATAAAGGTAAAGGAAAGATGGACTAGCGGAGGCTGGAGGACAATGCTACGAGGATGTGTGTGGCCAGGAACTTGGAAAGAAGATCTTAGGGAACTCTAGCAAGCTTTGTTTAAACATTAGTACTTTTTAGTGTTTTAGCAATTTGCACTTTAGTATGTTGATCGCTATGAATTAGTTAACCATGCACTCTATTATGCTTAGAACATTGTTCTTTATGATGTTAGAATGTTAGTTGTGGTTGTTAGAGTGTTTCCTAGCCATCTTGGAACATGTAATGTGATTGAGGCACGAAATAGTGCTGAAATCAGGGGTTCTGGTTCGAAATCAGAAACCCAGATCGATCTACAGATCGATCAAAATTGGGTTGTGCCACTGGATCGGTCAGTTGACCGTTCTAGATGCGAACAGAGAGTGAACAGAGAGTACAAGAAGCTCACTGATTGGTCAACTGACCGATCAGTGAGCCACTGGATCGGTCAGCCGACCGATCAGTGTACTCCTGGATCGGTCGGTAGACCGATCCAGCCGCATACAGAAGCAATGTAGCTTATGGATCGGTCAACCGACCGATCCAGAGTTTTTCTCCGTGCCGGTATCAAGCTGGATCGATCTCTGGATCGATCCGACAGCCCAATCGATTCATGGATCGATTGAAATGCCTGATTACAGCTAGCAGGACATCCGAGAGGCATAGATTATCTTCCCTAGCATGTGTACAACTCCTAGGTACACCTAGAATATTAAGTTCAGATTTTACAGTAATCAGTTTAGTAAAATTTTAATCAATCCAGATTTCCGCAATAGTAATTTAGCACAGCATAATGTAGCGATCGGCCTCACAGCCTAGTCAGTAGAAGGTGGGTCGTTACAGTCTTTCACCTGGTTTGCGACACCAGGACTTTCCACCTAGGGTTACCACCCCCTAGGACTTTTGCCTGAAGCCATCGACCTGCCAAGACTTTCCGCATAGGGTTACCACCCCCTATGACCTAGGGTTACCGCCCCCTAGGGTTTTCCCTTTGCCTAACCGCAGCTAGGACTTTTCTCCACCTAGGGTTACCACCCCCTAGGACCTTGGGTTACCACCCCCTAGGGTTTTCACCTTCCTAACCGCAGTTAGGACTTTCCTGAAACACTCATTCAACATGTTAGATAACAACAAGACTTAACTTTGAACCCTTTGCCATTATCAAAACTTGGGTTCGATCGTCGGATGCTTCCCGCACCAACACCTTGTTTACCTTATACCCAGGTTCTGGTTAATACAGTTTCTATTAGAGTGTATACTAAAAGCCTAGATTTTGTATAAATATTTATTTTATAAATAAAGAATCACATTGGTCAAATGTTTACATTTATATGCTAAGTGTAATTATTTAATTAATTTATATTGTGGATAACATGGTGTGTGGTGTCACACATAGAAGATCATGTTATCAATTCCTTATAAATTATAAACAGTAGCTCACGACTAAGATGGAAAAGAACAAATCATTGGAATAGTCGTAGTGTAATTTGGTATTAGTTTATCTTAACTATAAAATTACACTAGTACACTTTGAGTGTATTGAGCAGAACCATTTAAGGTAAGTTCTTTTTAGACTGACTGAATAAAAGAACAAGACCTTTGTTATTGTGGAAGTGTGTGCTCTTAATCCTGATATAATAACAAGCACATATATCTAGTATTTATTTCTTTGACTTATCAATGGGTGAGATTTAGTTCGATAAATCAAGAGGCTCGATAAGTTGGGAAATGATATTATTTATAGTGTGTGTTGTTGATTATAGAAGAAATCTGTGTCCTAGTAATCTAGGTTGATAATGTCCCCAAGAGGAGCTCATAAGGATTGCCATGTAAACCCTGCAGGTGGACTTAGTCCGACATGACGATAAGGTTGAGTGGTACTACTCTTGGAGCTAGATATTAATTAAGTGAGTTGTCAGTAACTCATTTAATTAGTGGATATTCTATATCTTAAATACAGGGAGACTAACACACTCATGGTAAGAAGGAGCCCATATAGTAATATGGGATTGACGCGGTAGTTCAATAATAATTCTTTAGTGGAATGAGATATTATTGATGAAATTAAGTTGGCTGTTCGGGGCGAACACAGGAAGCTTAATTTCATCGGGAGATCAAAATCAATTCCTCCTCTCAGTTCCTATCGTAGCCTCTTATTTATAAAGTGTTATACCCACATATACCCACCCTCCTATCCAACCTTAGGTGGCCGGCCAAACAAGCTTGGAGTCCAAGCTTGGGCCGACCAAGCTAAAGGTTGAGCCAAGTAAAGGTGGCCGACCATAGCTTGGAGTCCAAGCTTGGGGTGGCCGGCCATATAAAAGGATTTTATTTTTAAAATCTTTTCTTATGTGGATACCATGGTTTTAAAAGAGAGTTAAAAATTTAAATCTTTCCTTTTATAGCTTTCTACAAAAGATTAAGTGAAAGGTTTGATATCTTCCCTTATTTGTAGTTAAAATGAAGATTTTAATTTTTTGTTAAAACTTTCCTTTTTTGTAACTATCTTCATGATTTAAAAGAGAGTTTTAAAATTAAATCTTTCCTATTATAGTTTCTACAAAAGATTAAGAAAAAATTTGTTATCTTTCCTTATTTGTAGATCGAGAGGAAGATTTTAATTTTAAAGAAAACTTTTCTTTTTGGAAATCATCCACATGTTTTAATAGAGATATTTTAATTTATAAAATTTCCTTTTATAACCAACCATGAAGGGAAAAATTAATAGAGAAATTTTTATTTTAAAAATTTTCGGAAACAAATAAGGAAGTTTTAATTTTGTATTTAAAACTTACCTTATTTGGAGCACATGAGGTGGCCAACCATGTAAAGGGTTAAAAGGAATTTTTAATTAAATTTTCCTTATTAACCAATGGCAAGGAGAATAAGGGAATTTTAATTATAATTAAATTTCCTTATATACCAAGACCAAGGAACATAAAAGAGGGGGTAGAGGTGCCTCACCTCACAACATATCTTCTAGTATTCCCCTCCTCTCTTCCTTGGTGTGCCCGACCCTATTCTTCTCCTCTTCTCTTCTTCTTTAGTGGCCGGTGCATCACTCTCTTGGAGTTCTTGTTGGTGGCCGGTTCTTGCTAGGAGAAGAAGAAGGAGAGAAAGGAGGCTTTGCTCTTGCATCCCTTGGAGCTTGAAGGTTGGTGGCCGAAACTTGCAAGAAGGAAGTTGTCTTGTTGGTTCTCATCTCGGTAGATCGTTGCCCATACAACGTCTGAGATAAGAAGAGGAATATGATAGAAGATCAAGAGGTTGTTACTTACAAAGAAAGGTATAACTAGTAATTCTATTCCGCATCATTCTAGTTTTTCCTTTGTAGGAATTTTGAAATACCAAACACAAGAGGCATATGATTCTAGGTTTCGAATTAGTGATTTGAGTTTTGTGTTCTTTTCTTTTCTTTTTCGATCTTGTGATTCGATTGTTCTTTTTGGTTAAACTTAGGGTTACTATAAGGAGATTGAATATTGAATTTCTTTAAAAGGCTTTGTCAAGGAAGTGGTGGATGATCCCATAACCAAGAAGGCCTAGTGCCTCGCTATGTTTAACCTGAAAGCCAATTTTAGAAATAAATATTTAATCAACTTTGTAACATGGGAGGATTTGGATTAATAATGTTAAGCATCGTTTGCGATCCAAGTCTAAACCTCTAAGAACAGATAAGTTAAATTTGGAATCAATAATGTGCGCTTGCGATTCCTAATTTAATTTTTAAAGAACACAATAGGTTGTTAGGAATGGTTCACGACTTGTACAAAATTTTTGTACAGGAGAACTGGTATGATATTCCGAGTATCAACCAATAGTTTCTCCCCTTTATTTCAATTTTGCATTGTTCCTTTATATATATATATATATATATTCAGGAGATTGTACTTATATTTATTACTAGTTGTTATGTCTTACTATGCATGTCAACTTGGTATCCGCTGAGGAGTTGACTCACCCCGTTGATGTTACCATTTCAGGTTGATGCTGTTGGGAGGTTCCAGTCACTAGTCCCCCTCCAGATCGTAAGGATTTTTCATTTGGTCTTTTGTTTTACTATTATACTATCTAGTCTATGTTTCAGACTTGTGTTGGTTTTGCACCATGGATTTTGTATGGTCTTTTATGTGTCGATGGGTGTTATTCGATATGCCTTGCTACGTGCCTGCCCAAATGACAGAAGAGGTAAGTGTAGATGTTGTTTTTTTTTCATATTTGTGTTGACAATCGAAGGTTGTTTTATAGTTAAATTACATGGTTATGGATTGTTTTATTATTATTATTGTTTTGGCCATGTTGGCTGTGTATGAGTTGATGCAGTAAAGTTTCATATTGTCACCCGTACAGGGGAGATGCTGTCGAAATTTCTTCTGGCAAGGACTACCTGGGGCGTGACATTGAAAATCCATATGGGCACTCCTTTAATTTAATTATTAAATCATAAAATAAATTTTAAACTTCCACTGCACATAAATAGAATACGTGAATTTCAAATTCCGATCCAACATTCTCATCATCACAAGTTTTGATATCTAATTGAAGACATGTTATTTTTTTATAGCCAGTATGATGATAAGGACATCACTGAATAAGGCGATGAAGCTTATTGCAGCAGACCTAGAGGCGTGTAAAGAAACCATCATTGATCTTACCAAAGTGGCACTCAAGAAAGGAACACCCTAACTCTGGTTATAACCCCAACACAGGTGGCTCCCCAATTGGCGACAAAAGCACTAAAGCCTGATGGGAGAGTCGAAGATATCTCCAGTGCATCGATCTGACGCCTCAAGACTGACTTCGTTTGTGGAGTCAGAGGTCCCCCTCAAAATTTCAAGGAAGAGGTGTCGCCCGTCTGGACCCTTGGTCGACCACTTGGGCCTATTCCTCCCTGTACGAGTCCTAACCAGATCCCTTAACCCATTGATCTGTTTGCCAATTTAGCCACCAAACCTGCCAGTTGGGTCAGAGAGATGCCTGGTTATAGCCAATCTTTCCTTGATGCAATTACCACCATCTCCTAGGACCGTAGTTTTGTTAGAGTGTATACTAAAAGTCTAGCCTTTTGTAAACATTTATTTTGAAATAAAGAATCATATTGATCAAATGTCTACATTTATATGCTAAGTGTAGTTGTTCAATTAATCTATATTGTAGATAACATGGTGTGTGGTGTCATACACAGAAGATCATGTTATCAATTCCTTATAAATTATAAACAGTAGCTCACGACTAAGATGGATAGGAACAAATGATTGGAATAGTCGTAGTTTAATTTGATATTAGTTTATCTTGACTATAAAATTACACTAATACACTATGAGTGTATTGAGTAGGACCATTTAAGGTAAGTTCTTTTTATACTGACTGCATAAAAGAACAAGACCTTTTTTTTTATTATGGAAGTGTGTGCTCTTAATCCTGATATAATAACAAGCGCATATATTTAGTATTTATTTCTTTAATTTATCAAAGGGTGTGATTTAGTTCGATAAATCAATAGGCCCGATAAGTTAGAAAATAATATTATTTATATGGTGTGTTGTTGATTATAGAAAGAAACTGTGTCCTAGGAATCTAGGTTGATGATCTCCCCAAGAGGAGCTCATAAGGATTGTCATGTAAACCCTGCAGGTGGACTTAGTCTGACATGTTGATGAAGTTAAGTGGTTCTACTCTTGGAGCTAGATATTGATTAAGTGAGTTGTCAGTAACTCATTTAATTAGTGGATATTCTATATCTTAAACACAGGGAGACTAACACACTCATGGTAAGAAGGAGCCCATATCGTAATATAGGATGGTGCGGTAGTTCAATAATAACTCTTTAATGGAATGAGATATTATTGATGAACTCGAGTTGGGTGATCGGGGTGAACATGGGAAGCTCAAGTTCATCAGGAGACCAAAACCAATTCCTCCTCTCGGTCCCTGTCGTAGCCTCTTATTTATAAAGTCTTATACCCACCTAAACCCACCTTATCCATTCCAAGGTTGTCGGCCAATCCAAGCTTGGAGCCCAAGCAAGGGCCGACCAAGATAAAGCTTGAATGGGTTGAGGTGTGGCCGACCCTAGCTTGGAGTCCAAGCTTAGGTGGCCGACCACATATAAAATAAAAGGAGTTTATTTTAAAGTCTTTCCTTATGTGGAAGCCATGGTTTTAAAAGAGAGTTTAAAATTTAAATATTTCCTTTTATAGCTTTTTACAAAAGATTAAGAGAAATGTTTGATATCTTTCCTTATTTGTAGTTAAAAGGAAGATTTTAATTTTTGATAAAACTTTCCTTTTTTGTAACCATCCTCATGATTTTAAAAGAGAGTTTTAAATTAAATTTTACCTTTTATAGTTTCTACAAAGGATTAAGAGAAAAGTTTGATATATTTCCTTATTTGTAAATTGAAGGGAAGATTTTAATTTTGGAGAAAACTTTCCTTAATGAAATCATCCACATGTTTTAATAGAGAAATTTTAATTTATAAAAGTTTCCTTTTATAACCAACCATGAAGGGAATTTTAAAGAGAAATTTTATTTTAAAAATTTTCGGAAACAAATTATGAAGTTTTAATTTTGTGTTTAAAACTTTCCTTATTTGGAGGAGTTGTAGGGGCCGACCACATTGATAGAAGAAAAGGAATTTTTTTTATTAATTTTCCTTTCTTTAGCAAGGAAAATAAGGAAGTTTTTATTAAAACTTTCCTTATTTGCCAAGACCAAGGAATATAAAAGAGAGGATAGAGGTGCCTCACCTTAATACAACATATCATCTAGTATTCCTCTCTTCTCTTCCTTGTGCTGGCCGACCCTTCTCTTCCTCTTCCTCTCCTATTCTTCTTCCTTGTGTGGCCGGTGGCATCTTCATCTCAAGGAGCTTGGTGGTGGCCGGATCTTGTTAGAGGAAGAAGGAGAGATAGGAGGCTTAGTTTCTTAGCATCCCTTGGAGCTTGGTTGGTGGCCGAAAGTTCTTCATCTCTTGAAGATTAGTGGTGGCCGAAACTTGCTTGGAGTGTTGGGACCGATTATGTAGCTAGAGGGGGGGGGGTGAATAGCTCGGTGCACTCGTCTTGATCTTCGTTGCTTGTTTTTTCAAGATATGCAGCGGAAAATACAAAGAAACAAAATACACAACGCTAACAAGAGGATTTACTTGGTATCCACCTCACAAGAGGTGACTAATCCAATGATCCACACACTCACGCACCCTCCACTAATAAAACACTCCTTTTCGGTAACTACCGAAGGCGGAGAAGCCCTACAATACTCTCAATACAACAAGAAAGCAAGGGAAGACAAATACAAGAAATATCTTACAAGATATGGAATGAAAACCCTAACCCTAGCTTCTTCCTCTTGTTGTAGTCACGCCTCTTGACTTGGATGTCTCTCCAAGATCCTTCAAGAACTGGCGGCGAGAGTGGAACTAGATGTGGAGAAGCTGTTGTGTTGATCGGAGATGAACAGTGTGAGCTCTACCGAAGGAATCGCACGCCAACGGCTTTATCCAGTGCCAACGGTCGGATCCCGATCGATTGGATTGCACCCAATCGATCGGGGAGGCTTTGGATCGATCGGTCGATCGATCTAGAGCACCTCTGTGCTCTCGAGAATTGCCTGGATCGATCGGCTGATCGATCCAGCCTTTATCGCGCAAAATCGCAGCTCCCAATCGATCCACTGATCGATTGGGGGATCTGGATCGATCGACCGATTGATCTAGCGCCGTTCTATGCGATCGCGCACTTGTCCCAGTCGATCCATTAATCAATTGGGAGGAGGCTTGTTGCAAAGACTCGCCCAATCGATCGGCCGATATATTGGGCATGCGCCAATCGATCGGCTGATCGATCCAGCTCATGATTTCTCCCTAAAATCAAGTCTAAAGCCTCCTAAACCAGCATCCAGTCACCTATGACCTGTTGGTACATTATGCCTAGCATCCGATCACCCTTGACCTGCTAGAACTTGCTCACCGAGTGTCTGGTCAACCTTGACCCACTTGGACTTATCTTCACCAGGTGTCCGATCAACCTTGATCCACCTGGATTTCCCATGCGAAGTATCCGGTCAATCCCTTTGACCTACTTGGGTTTCTCAACACCAAATGTCCGATCATCCTTGATCCATCTGGATTTTTCTTGTGCCAAGTATCCGATCAATCCCTTTGACCTACTTATACTTCCCAACACCAGATGTTCGATCATCCTTGATCCATCTGGATTTTCCTTGTGCCAAGTATCCGGTCAATCCCTTTGACTTACTTGGACTTCCCTTCTGCCTAGCTTCACTCACTGGGACTTCATGTCTGCCTGGCTTCACTCACCAGGACTTCCCTTCTGCCTAGCTTCACTCACTAGGTTTTTCACCTGGCTTCACTCACCAGGATTTCCCTTCTGCCTAGCTTCACTCACTAGGACTTCATGTCTGCCTGGCTTCACTCACCAGGACTTTCTCCTGGCTTCACTCACCAAGATTTCTCTTTTGCCTAGCTTCACTCACTTGGTCTTTCACCTGGCTTCACTCACCAGAATTTCCTTGTCAAGTATCCAGTCAACTTTGACCTACTTGACTCTCCTTCACACATGAACAATTGCACCAGCAATCTTCATGTATTGACTACATGTATTGTCAAACATCGAAACCACAACATCAACACAACATCAAGACTCGAGCTTGACTCAATTCAAGCTCAGTCAACATGGTCAACCTTGACCTGGGGAATATTGCACCAACAATCTCCCCCTTTTTGATGTTTGATAATACCTTCTTTAAGTTAGGCTAATCCCATAGCCTCAACCTTCTTCATGCCACTAGGTAATGAAGACGTAAGTTAAACCCTACATTCTCCCCCTAAGAGGGCAAACTCCCTCTTAGATAATGAAGGCCTAACTTAAACCCTTCATTCTCCCCCTATTGACACACATCAAAAAGAAACTCTCCCCCTGAACAATTACTCACCCATTGTTCACAACTTCACTAGTTGTTCACAACACGATTCAAATAAAGGTCCCATACCCTTTATTTTCATCAAATGCTCATCCTTGAGCATATACCACTAAACAATGAAGATATCCACTCTCCATTGTATTCCAATGCTCAGCCTTGAGCATTTTCACTAAAGAAGGTAAAACCACCTTCCAAGGTGTATGAAAATAATTTTTCATGTCCTTAAAGAGTAACTCCCCCTAAAGACATGCACGTAACTTCTGTCATTGCACCAAAAATGACTTGGAATCCCTAAACCTTTAGGAAACCCAAAATAGAAGTTTTGAGGTTCATACATTCAATAATGAAACCAAACCTCAACCTAAACCTCTACTTAGTCTTTCTTAACCAATCCAGCCTTGTTTTCATCATGAAAACTCCCCCTAAATGTATAAAAATGTGTGTTGAGGGGTTAGGAATGGTTACCTAGACTAAAGATGGTCCAAAATACTGAAATCAGGCTTTACCAACCAAAATCAGCATTCCCAATCGATTGGAGTTGGGTCCCAATCGATTGGACCTGCTTGAATCGATCCACTGATCGATTTAGGAGAGCTGGATCGATCGGTGGATCGATCCAGGAAGCTTCTATTCGTGAGAAGCTTGATCTCAATCGATCGCTTGATCGATTGAGACCCTTCAATCGATCGGGTGATCGATTGAAGCTCTGAAAAAGCTGAAATTCCATTTCAGTCCATTTCAGAAACCCCAAGAAAAATCTACAAAATTTCAAAAATCGTGAAACTTGTTGTAGACATTATTTAGGGCATATAGTATTATGGAAAAATAGTTTTCTAAGAAAATACTTCATATTTTCAAAGATTGACACTAAAACTTGTAAAAACTTTAGTGTTTTCTTCAAGTTTGTGCTCAACTATTCAATGATGATTACTATCAAAAGATAGCCTTCACCAAGGTTTTCCAAAAGAATTTTAAAATGATTTTCAAAACCAATATCCAACCATATTCCTTGGGCTCAATGCACATGACTTGCACATTAGCTTTCCCAATGATTGAAAAACACATAACTATGTGTTTCGATGAACCTAAAACTCAAAAGAATGCACTAAATAAACGTCTTGAGTTTTGTTCATCATTCCAACATCTCACTTGTATCTAATGTGTACTAAAACCACATACAAGTCACCTTATAGTTCTTTTGTGAGATGAAAAGTTTGGTTTTGCCCTAATCTAGGGATCATGCATATCTACCTAGGCATTTTGAGGTTATGAACACCCACCAAGGATGTTATTTGTTAATAAATGCCATTTGTCCTTATATTGCAAAGAATTAAAATAATGCATGATATGTTATGGCATACATCAAAAAGAAATAATTTTCAAAAGAAAATATCCTATAACTACATGATGTATGTATGACATGACATGGTATTTTTGTGGTTTTCATAATAAAGTATGAATGCAAAAATAAACATGATGTCATGGCATATGATGGGCAAACAAAGTATGACAAGTTTTAGCACTAATGAAATATACCTAGATTACCTATCTAAGTATCCTTAATCCTTAGCTAAATTAAAATTTCACCCTAGATTGCCCACTATTTCCCAAGAAAATGCCAAACCCCAATTTTGACATTTTTTTTGCTTTTCCTAATTTTGTGCCAATTCAAATTAAGCATATTCCTCAAATTTTGGCGCAAATTACTCTCTCAAAGAGTAACCACCTGAGTTAAGGCATAAATTACCTTTAATTTCCTAAGAACATACCAAAATCCCAACTCGATAGTTCTTATGATTTTCCCAATTTGTGTCACTTAAAATATCATCCAATTTCTCAAAATGTGACACCTTTACTCTTACCAAAAGTAAGCATTTAATCCTTATCATTTTCAAAGATTAACAATAACCTTGAAAATGCTCTTAGAGTGTCAACTTCATCATGATTGGGTTAACTACCCTTTCAATTTGAGTTGACACTCTCTAACCCATCTATGGGGTAGAGAATATGCTCCTAGGAACCCAAAACCTATTTGTGCTCCTTGGATGCTCTAGGTATTCACTAGGGATAACTTCCCTAGATACCTTCCTAGTGACCTTGTTAGGCTTCTTAGAAGCCTTGGTCACATTTTCTAGGTCAACCCTAAGGATTTCTCCCCTTGTGACCTTTTTAGTGACTTTCTTGGACTTCTTAGAATTCTTAGTCACATTTGTTGCAAAAATACTCTTAGGGATGACTTTCCTAGTATTTTTGACTTGACCATTTGACCTAGGGTTGGTTTCATAGCTATATGGAACCCTATGGTAAGAAATAACATCCTTCTTAGCCTTAGGTTTGTATCCCAATCCTCTATGTCCATTGGATGGCTTTTGTACTCCTAGACCTAGGCCATGCTCATTTTGCCCTTTTAGGATATGTTCCATCCTTTTTAGGATCTTTTCCATTTTATCAAGTCTTGACCTCAAGACTTGATTTTCTTTCCATAAGTCCTTAGTTTTTGATTTATCATTAAGTCCTTGAGAATTTTTATTTTTAGGCTTATAACTAAAATCCTTAGAGTCATTGCCTAAATTCTTATCTACCTTCCTAACCCTAGGTATGGTAGTTTTAGCATGAAGAGCCATATGTTTTTCTTTAAAGCTCTCATGCTTTCTATTCTTATGGTAAATAACATTAAAATAATAAAAATTAGAACTAGCATGCTTTTTTGTAATACCCACTAAGCTTGTAAGCTAAATATATGAATGTGGGATTTTTCCTTAGAAAAATAATAGGAAGTGAGTTGAAGCAAAAAGAAATAAAATGAAATAAAAAGAAGAGGAGGTCAAGGATTGAACCATGAACCTCTTATATTATATTTCATAGAATTAATTAGTAGAAACCAATTGGGATAGAGAGAAGATGTTGATAGCAAAGGAGGGAAACTCATGATAAAGGTAAGAGTAAAAGCTAGCCAAAAGAAAATAAGAAAAGAGCAAGAGAAGGGCAACTTGCCTTCCTTCTTTCTCTCCCTCTTTCTCTCTTCATTTTGCCGAAAATTTAAAGAGGGAATTAAGAGGATTCATTCCCCCTTATTTCATCATGAATGGTGAGAATAAATTAGGAAATAAAATAAATAAAAGAAAAATAGAAAATGGGTTAAGGGAGAAGGAAAGCAAAAATCAATTTTGCTACCTCTTCCCCCTTAACATAAAAGGGAGCAAGAAAAGAGAAAGTTATTTTTCTCTCATTTCCTCATCCTCCCTCTTCCTCACCGAGAACACCCACTCCCTCTCCTCCATCTTCGGCCCCAAAGCTAAGGGTTTTCTCCTAAGAAAGCTAAAGATACAAGGAGGACTTAGCAAGGGAATCAAGGGAAAGGAACTAGAAGAAGAGGCTACTTCTTCCATCACTATACCTTAGATCCACAAGCGAAAAGGATGTAAGCTTCCCCTCACCTGTGGTACAAGGCTTTTTATGTGATTTTCAGATTTTATAAGGATTAGAAAACCTAAGAAAGAATTTAAGAAAATTCGGCTAAAGAAAGGGTTTTCAAATCTAGGAAGGTTTAAACAAGTCCTTATTTCATGATATGTTTTCTATGCTATGTAGGAAGGATTTTCTTCATATTTTTATACCTAAATGATGCTTGATCAGAGAAGTACCTAACCCTAGAATTTTGGCCAAAAATATTTTAAAGAGGTTAGAGAAAACATTGTTTAACCAAACTAGTACAAGATTTCCTCTATGAACAACTAAGGGTCTTTTATTGGTTTTCTTGCTTGAAAGTTACTTGGAACCAAAGTAAATCCATTCATATGTTTCGGCCAAGAAAAGGGTTTAGGGTTAGGTAGACCTTTAAATTTAAGTAACCATGTTTGTAAGATACAATATAGAGTTCTCGTAAAGAATTGCATGTTGAACATTGCTAGAAATTCATGAACTCTTATGTGAGATTTTCGGCTATGATAAGATGGATAGTTTAGAAAAGCTTAAACAAAATTCTAATATGCTCAAGACCTCTGTGATATTATGATATGAAAGTTGTTTAATGCTCTTATGTTTAAATTGAGTATAGAAAATTAGTTACAGGATATATGACATGTAAGAGCACAAGGGTCCTAGCTTGTTTATGGACCAACTTTGTATATGATGTTCTTAGTAATTTTTGCCATGAAACTTACTTAGGTTTTCCATGCTTTAGGCCACTTAAAACCTAGTTTAAAGATTGGTAGGTTTCGGCCATGAGGAAAAATAAAAGATAAAGGGAAAGAAACCTAGGAAGCCTAAGACACAATTCACATGTATGTTTATTATGCTTGTCTTTATACATGCTATGAAACTTGTATGATTTCTTATGCTTTTAGGCTATTTGAAGCAAGTTTACATACTGTTGAGTTTCGGCCAAGTAGGGTTTAAAAGACCTAGAGGCCTTAGAAATGAAACCAAATGTGTTAAAAGTGCTTCTTATGAAAATAGGATAATGTGTTGATTGTGTCACATGCTTGTATAATTTTTCCATGACCTAAATGGACCATTGTATGTTTCGGCCATGAAGGAATAGATGCCCTAGAAACCCTAGAACAAGAATTAAATATGATTATGTCACTTTACATGGAATATGATAAGTAGAAAGACAAAGTTCCCATGCTATATGTTGTTTAATGACCTAATTGAGGCTAGGGTAAGTTTCGTCCATACATGTTGTATAATGTTTTGTTATGAATTTATACATGATGTTAGTTCAAGTTCACATGCTTGTATGTTTGTTTTTAGCCCTCATGAACACTTGTTAAAAGTTTGACATGACATATGTTAAGGGCTTGAAGGACTTAAGAACTAGCTCAATATGCTTACTATGTTACTTGAAAAAAATGCTATAAATATGGTTTAAGGTTTCCATGCTTTCATGACATTTGGGACCTTATCTATATACTGATAGGGTTCAGCCACATGGGTTTAAGGACTTAGAGAACTTAGAAACCAAGTAAATCATACTTATAATGCTTCCTATGAAATTCATGTAATGATAATTTAGGTTCCACATGCTTGGAGATTGTTTTTACCTAAATTGAGACCTAAGGGGGTTCAGCCATGATAGGAACCCAAGGGTTTAGGAAGCTTAGAACCCAAGTTAACTATGTTACCATGTTTCTTATGATAGTATAATCACATGATACACCCTTATGCTTAACCATGTATGCTTGTGATTTATACCTTTTTATGATATGATATGTGGATAGAGATATGCATGTTTTTATGATATGATATGTGTTTAGAAATATGCATGCTTTGATGATATGTTATGTGCTTAGAATATGCATGCTTGATGATATGCTATATGCTTAGAATATGCATGCTTTTTATGATATGCTATGTGGAAGGAAATATGCATACTTTGATGATATGCTATGTGCTTAAAATATGTATGCTTTTATGATATGCATGTTAATATGATGTATGCCTAAGTGATGCATACTTTTATATGATGTATGCCTAAGTGATGCATACTTTTATGACATGATGTATGCCTAAGTGATGCATACTTTTATATGATGTATGCCTAAGTGATGCATACCTTTATGACATGATGTATGCCTAAGTGATGCATACTTTTATATGATGTATGCCTAAGTGATGCATGCTTGTATGATGTATGATATGTATAAGTATGACATGTACTTTACTTTGTAAGGCTTGTACCAAGGGTGGACTCCTAATCAGTCTATAGGCCTTGCTTTGTGATCTAGGCTAATAAGGGATGGGCTCCTTAGTACGCCCCTAAGCCTTGCTTTGTGATCTAGGCTAATAAGGGATGGGCTCCTTAGTACGTCCCTAGGCCTTGCTTTGTGATCTAGGCTGATAAGGGATGAACTCTTTAAGTATGCCCCTAGGCCATGCTTTGTGATCTTGACCTAGTTCCTAGTATGATTCAAGACTTGCTACCTTGGATATACTTAGGACGCGCGCATTTATGTTATGTATGTATGGTACAAGCCGGGGCCCTGAATATGTTGATATTATGTTCAAGTATATATGTAAGAAGAAATGGTTTTAAAGATCATGAGACATATACATGTTTTTCGGATACATGTTTTCAAAATCATATTGCATATACCTTATGATCATGTTGTGATGATGCTATGATTTATGATATGCCATGATTGGATATGAGTATGTTATGTTTCATGCTATGCTTGATATGCCATGTTACTTTATGATGATGCTATGATATGCCATGATTAGATATGAGTATGTTATGTATCATGCTATGCTTTAAGAGATGATATGCCATGACTAGTATGATTTTGTTATGTTGCATGATATGTTTAAAGAGTATGATATGTTATGTCATGATTAGTTGAGATCATGTTATGTCGAGATATTCTTTGATCATGTGATGATTTTTGGTTTTAGTGAGTAGGAAAGGAACTTACTGAGCCATGAGTGCTCATAGCTTACTTTCCTTGTACCACAGATAAAGGAAAAAGCTGGATGAGCTAAAGGAGCAGCAGGAGAGGCAAGGAGATGTGTGTGGCGGTGGCTAGGCAACCAAATAAGAACCTGCTTTAAGAACCTTTTAAGAATTACGTTTTGGTTTCGTAAATAGTAGTACTATATGGGTGACTTGATGTCATGTTTTTATTTATCTTGTTATCATGTTATGGAAACCATATTAGTGTAGTTCGGTTTTATTAATCTAAGAATTTTTTTTTTAAGTCTTCCGCTGTAGTATGTACGTAGAGTATCGTAGCCCCGTCCCTTAGGGTTAGCAGGGAGGGCGGGCGTTACAGGTTGGTATCAGAGCCAAGTTATTGCCAGCTCACTACACACACATCAAGCCTCCGACCTGCCGCTCCAAGTAAGAATGCTTATGTTTAATTTTCTTGTTATATGTTTATGTTTGATTTTCTTGTCATATGCTTATGCTTTATTTTCTTTCTTGTTATATTGCCTATGCTTTATTTTCATTACTACATTGCTTATGCTTTATTTCCTTATGTTACATTGTTTGTCATTATATTCCTTATTTTTCCTTATGTTGTTTATGCTTTAGTTTCATGTTTTACTTGCTTATGTTTGATTCCTTATTTTATGCTTTTAGTTATAAATTAGATTAGGATTACATATTGGTAGGTTAGGAATAATACCAGAACAAATAGATAGAAACAAAACAGTAAGTTAGATTGGCTAAAAACGATAACCAAGCACTGACCGGAGGACAAAAATCGCACAATACCAGAACCGATTGGAAAGGAAACAGTGGAATAAACCAAAAGGTGATCCGGCCAATAAGCAGACCAAGTACCCTCAGTGTGCCACATGTGGGAAGATGCATTTTGGAGTATGTCTTCTGAGCACCAAAAAGTGCTACAACTGCGGAAAGGAAGGTCATTTGATAAGAGATTGCCCTACTCAGCCTCAGGCACCACCTTCACAGAACTTCCAGAACAGGAGTGCCCCCGCACAGCTTCACCAGATGCAAGCTGCCATAGAAGGGACTTCAATCAGCCAAGGAAGATTGGAGGCCCCTCCCACTATGACCAATGCCAGAATCTACTCACTTACCCAGGAAGACGTGGCGAACGCCTCTACTGTTGTCACAGGTCAGCTACTTATTTACAATCAGTATGCTGTAGTATTATTTGATATCGGGGCAACACACTCGTTCGTCTCAACACCTTTTATGAAGAAGCTAGATATACCACTCTGAACTCTAGAGGACACGTTCTTAACAACCTTACCATCCGGGGAGATTATGCCATCGGACCATATGCTGCAAGCAGTACTCATTCGGATCGCAAACAGAGAACTCTACTGCAATCTGATAGTACTTGATATGCAAGATTATGACATAATTTTGGGCATGGATTTCCTTAGCAAGTACGGCGCTTCAATCGAGTGCCGCAAAAGAAAAGTGATTTTCCGACCCGAAAATGAACCAGAGTTTGAATTTTACGGGGAATCGAAAGGAACGGAGAAGTTATTGTCATCTATTAAAGCACAAAAGATGTTAGATAAAGGATGTATGGGATTTCTAGCACACGTGGTTGATACCAATCAAGTCAAAGACCCGAAGTTAGAAGACGTCAGAGTAGTATGCAACTATCCAAAAGTATTTCCTGATGAACTACCAGGGTTGGCCCCTGACAGAGAGATAGAATTCGGAATCGAATTGATTCCTGGTACTCAGCCGATTTCAAAAGCACCTTATCGTATGGCTCCGGCTGAATTAAAGGAGCTTCAGGAACAGTTATCCGAATTACTCGACAAGGGACTTATTCGTCCTAGTCACTCTCCATGGGGAGCTCCAGTACTATTCGTAAAGAAGAAGGATGAGTCTATGCGAATGTGTATAGACTACCGAGCGCTGAATAATGTGACGATCAAGAATCGGTACCCACTCCCGCGGATCGATGACCTGTTCGATCAACTGAAGGGTGCGACTGTTTTCTCAAAGATAGATCTACGATCCGGTTATCATCAAGTGAAGGTGAAACCAGATGATATACCAAAAACGGCATTTCGAACCCGATATGGACACTATGAGTTCATAGTTATGCCTTTCGGAGTAACCAACGCTCCTGCAGTATTTATGGACCTGATGAATCGAGTATTTACAGCATATCTTGATAAATTTGTAATCGTCTTCATTGATGATATACTTATCTACTCGAGAACCCCGGAAGAACATGCTGAACACCTGAATACTGTACTACAGATCCTCCAAGAGAAACAATTATATGCAAAATTCTCCAAATGCGAGTTTTGTCTTGACCGGGTAATATTCCTAGGACATGTCATCTCCAAGGATGGAGTTATGGTGGATCCAAGTAAAATCGAAGCTGTAAATAACTGGAACCGACCAAGGAATGCCAGCGAAGTCAGGAGTTTTCTCGGACTAGCAGGCTATTACAGGAAATTTGTAGAGAATTTCTCCAAAATCGCAGCCCCTATGACAGCCCTCACCAAGAAAAATACAAAGTATGAATGGACAGAAGCTTGCGAGGAGAGTTTCGCGGAATTAAAAAGGAGACTGACAAGTGCTCCGATTCTTACTCTTCCGGAAACCAACAAAGGCTTCAATATGTACAGCGATGCTTCCATCACAGGACTTGGAGCTGTACTCATGCAAGATGGCAAAGTTATTGCCTACGCTTCAAGAAAACTTAAAGAACATGAGAAGAATTATCCCATTCACGACTTAGAACTAGCAGCCGTGGTCTTCGCTCTAAAAATATGGAGACATTATTTATATGGAGCTCAGTGTAAGATTTATACTGACCATCAGAGTCTGAAATATTTCTTCACACAAAAAGACCTAAATATGAGGCAACGTCGATGGCTCGAGTTAGTTAAAGATTACGACTGCGAGATTCTTTATCACCCAGGGAAGGCGAACAAAGTGGCCGATGCACTCGTCGAAAATTGCTCCGCCTCAATCCTAGAGGTGGAGGCTTCTTCATCTTCATCTTGTACATGGAACAAGGAGTATGCCCTCTCCTTGCCCTCTTCATTGCATTCCTTTGAAGATGAGGCTTCTTGGACTTCTTCTTCTTCGGAAGTTGAGCATCTCTCAACTTCGGAGTCCTCTTCCTCTTGATCTTGATCCAATGAGTCACCCTCTTTGGATTCTTCTCGGATTGGTACAGTGGAGGGGATCTCATGAATCTTTGCCAACTTGCTCCATAGCTCCTTGGTATATTTGAATTCTCCGATTTGAGCCAAAATATTGCTTGGCAATAAATTGACCAATAGCTTGGTCACTTTATCATTTTCCTTGCTCCTTTGAATTTGCTCTTGGCTCCATTTGCTTTTCTTGAGAGGCTTGCCCTTAGAGTTTGTTGGAGCTTCAAATCCTTCCATGAGAGCAAACCATTGCTCTATCTCCATCATCAAGAAATTCTCGATCTTTGATTTCCAAAGATCGAAGCTTGTTGAAATAAATGATGGAGGCACCCTTGTATCGAATCCAAGCTCGTCTTGGAATTCCATTTGAAGTTGAGCTTCTTGTGATGAAGTCTTCGACTTGTAGAATTGCTTCAACTTCTTCACCCTCTAGCTTGTTGACCCTTCCGGCGATGATTCCGGTGAAGAGCGGCCTCGCTCTGATACCACTTTTTGGGACCGATTATGTAGCTAGAGGGGGGGGGGGGGTGAATAGCTCGGTGCGCTCGTCTTGCTCTTCGTTGCTTGTTTTTTCAAGATATGCAGCGGAAAATACAAAGAAACAAAATACACAATGCTAACAAGAGGATTTACTTGGTATCCACCTCACAAGAGGTGACTAATCCAAGGATCCACACACTCACGCACCCTCCACTAATAAAACACTCCTTTTTGGTAACTACCGAAGGCGGAGAAGCCCTACAATACTCTCAATACAACAAGAAAGCAAGGGAAGACAAATACAAGAAATATCTTACAAGATATGCAATGAAAACCCTAACCCTAGCTTCTTCCTCTTGTTATAGTCACGCCTCTTAACTTGGATGTCTCTCCAAGATCCTTCAAGAACTGGCGGCGAGAGTGGAACTAGATGTGGAGAAGCTGTTGTGTTGATCAGAGATGAACAGTGTGAGCTCTACCGAAGGAATCGCACGCCAACGACTTTATCCAGCGCCAACGGTCAGATCCCGATCGATTGGATTGCTCCCAATCGATCGAGGAGGCTTTGGATCGATTGGTCGATCGATCCAGAGCACCTCTGTGCTCTCGGGAATTGCCTGGATCGATCGGCTAATCGATCCAGCCTTTATCGCGCGAAATAGCAGCTCCCAATCGATCCACTGATCGATTGGGGGATCTGGATCGATCGACCGATCGATCCAGCGCCGTTCTGTGCGATCATGCACTTGTCCCAATCGATCCACTGATCAATTGGGAGGAGGCTTGTTGCGAAGACTCGCCCAATCGATCGACCGATCGATTGGGCATGCGCCAATCGATCGACCGATCGATTGGGCATGCGCCAATCGATCGGCTGATCGATCCAGCTCATGATTTCTCCCTAAAATCAAGTCTAAAGCCTCCTAAACCAACATCCGGTCACCTATGACCTGTTGGTACATTATGCCTAGCATCCGGTCACCCTTGACTTGCTAGAACTTGCTCACCGAGTGTCCGGTCAACCTTGACCCACTTGGACTCATCTTCACCAGGTGTCCGATCAACCTTGATCCACCTCGATTTCTCGTGCCAAGTATTCGGTCAATCCCTTTGACCTACTTGGGATTCCCAACACCAGATGCCCAATCATCCTTGATCCATCTGGATTTTCCTAGTGCCAAGTATCCGGTCAATCCCTTTGACCTACTTGTACTTCCCAACACCAGATGTTCGATCATCCTTGATCCATCTGGATTTTCCTTGTGCCAAGTATCCGGTCAATCCCTTTGACTTACTTGGACTTCTGTTCTGCCTAGCTTCACTCACTAGGACTTCATGTCTGCCTGGCTTCACTCACCAGGACTTCCCTTCTTCCTAGCTTCACTCACTAGGTCTTTCACCTGGCTTCACTCACCAGGATTTCCCTTCTGCCTAGCTTCACTCACTAGGTCTTTCACCTGGCTTCACTCACCTGGATTTCCCTTCTGCATAGCTTCACTCACTAGGACTTCATGTCTGCCTGGCTTCACTCACTAGGACTTTCTCCTGGCTTCAATCACCAGGATTTCTCTTCTGCCTAGCTTCACTCACTAGGTCTTTCACCTGACTTCACTCACCAGGATTTCCTCGTCAAGTATCCAGTCAACCTTGACCTACTTGACTCTCCTTCACACATGAACAATTGCACCTGCAATCTTCATGTATTGACTACATGTATTGTCAAACATCGAAACCACAACATCAACACAACATCAAGACTCGAGCTTGACTCAATTCAAGCTCAGTCAACACGGTCAACCTTGACCTGGGGAATATTGCACCAACATGGAGAAGAAGGAAGCTTGGGTGGATTCTCATCTCGGTAGATCGTCGCCAACATGACGTCCGAGATAAGAAGAGGAATACGATAGAAGATCGTGAGGTCTATATGCTACAAAAGGTATAACTAGTTATTAGTTTTCGCATCATAACTAGTTTATCTTTTTGTTTAGATCTTGAAATACCAAACACAAGAGGCTAATATTTCTAGGTTTCGGATTTATGATTCGAATTTGTGTTTCTTTTATTTTTTCGATCTTGTGATTCAATTGTTCTTATTAGTTAAACCTAGGGTTACTATACGGAGATTAAATATTGAATTTCGTTGAAAGGATTTTTCTAGGAAGTGGTGGATGCTCCCATAACTAAGAAGGCCTAGTGCCTCGTCATGTTTAACCTAGAAGCTGATCTCTTAAATAAATATTTAATCAAATTTGTAACATAGGTGGATTTGGATTAATAATGTTAAGCATCGTTTGCGATCCAAGTCTAAACTTCTAAGAATAGATAAATTGAATTTGGAATCAATAATGTTAAGTTCTGTTTGCGATTCCAAATTTAATTTCTAAAGAACACAATAGGTTGTTAGGAAAGGTTCAGGGCTTGTACAAAATTTTTATACAGGGGAACCGATACGATATTTCGAGTAGCAACCAACAAGTTTTCCCGCCCCCTATAGAATTAGGAACCTACTGTTGGAATGTATACTGAAAGCCTAAGCTTTTGTAAACATTTGTTTTGAATAAAGAATCACATTTGGTCAAATTATCTACATTTATTTGTAGTTGTTCAATTAATTTATATTGTAGATAACATAACATGTGGTGTCACATGCAGAAGATGATGTTATCAGTACCTTATAAATTATAAACAGAAGCTCACGAGCAAAATGGAAAGGAACAAATCATTAGAAGGTCGTAGTGTAATTAGATATCAGTTTATCTTAACTGTATAATTACACTAGTACACTTAAAGTGTATTGAGTAGGACCATTTGAGGTCGTTTCTTTTATACTGACTTTATAAAGGAACAAAGACCTCAGTAATTATGGAAGTTTGTGCTCTTAATCCTAATATAATAACAAGCACATATATTTGATATTTATTTCTTTAATTTATTAATGGGTGAGATTTAGTTCGATGAATCAATAAGCCCGATAAATTGGGAAATGGTATCACTTATAGTGTGTGTTGTTGATTATAGAAGGAAGTTGTGTCCTAGAGATACTAGGTTGATAATGTCCTCAAGAGGAGCTCATAAGAATTGTCATGTTAAACCCTACAAGTGGACTTAGTCCGACATGATGATAAGGTTGAGTGGTACTACTCTTGGACTAAGATATTAATTAAATGAGTTGTCAGTAACTCACTTAATTAGTGGACATTCGATATCTTAAACACAGGGAGACTAACACACTCATAATAAGAAGGAGCCCAAAAATGTAATTTGGGATTGGTGCGGTAGTTCAATAATAATTCTCTAGTGGAATGAATTATTATTGATAAAATTAAGTTGTGTGTTCGGGGAGAACACGGGATGCTTAATTTTATCGGGAGACCAAAACTAATTCCTCCTCTCGGTCCCTATCGTAGCCTCTTATTTATAGAGTACTATACCCACCTATACCCACCTTCTGTACCCACCTAAAGGGGGCCGGCCAAGCTAGCTTTGGAACCAAGCTAGGGCCGGCCTAAGCATGGGTTTAGGGTGGCCGGCCCTAGCTTGAACCAAAGCTAGTAGGGCCGGCCATAATTAAATTAAAAAAGATTTTTAATTTTAATTTTTATTATGTGGAAGATATAATTTATTAAAGAGAATTAGAATTAAAATATCTCTCTTGAAAAGGATCTACAAAAGATTAAAGAAAGAGATTAGATCTCTTTCCTTATTTGTAGATTGGTGAGATATTTTATTTTCTCTTTAAAAATTATTCACATGTTGTAAAATTAAAATTATAGAAATTTCTTATTATCAACCATGAAGAGATTTTTTGAAGAGAAATTTTATTTTTTAAAATTTCCGGAAACAAATTAGGAAGTTTTAATTTGTTGATTAAAACTTGTCTAAATTTATTTCTCTTAATGTGGCCGGCCAATATTGATCTAATTGGGAAATTTTATTTTATTTTTTCTCAATTAAATTATGTCAAGAAATTAAGGAAATTTTATTGTAATTAAATTTCCTAATTTGTCAAGGCCAAGGAATATAAAAGAAGGGGTGGGGGTGCCTTCATGAGATGAACATCTATTATTTCTCTCCCTCTTTTCCTTGGTGTTGTGGCCGACCATCATCTCTTCTCCTCTTCCTCTTTGTGGTGGCCAAAACTCTCTATTGATTGGAGCTCTTGTGGAGGCCGGATACTACTTGGAGAAGAAGAAGAAGGAGAGAAAGCTTGCATCTCTTGGAGCTTGGTTGGTGTTTTTCTTCTTCCTTGGTGAAGCTTTATAGTTTTGGCCGAACCTTGCTAGGAGGAGAAGAAGGTGCTTGGTGGTTTCTCATCTCGGAAGATCGTTGCCCACACAACGTCTGAGGTTAGAAGAGGAATACGGTAGAAGATCAAGAGGTTTTTCTACAAGGTATAACTAGTAATTTTTCTTTCCGCATCATACTAGTTATTTTTGGAAATAATACCAAATACAAGAGGCTTACGTTCTAGTATTTCGAATATGTTTTTTGAAGTTGTGTTTTTTTAATTTTCCTTGTGATTTGATTGTTCTTTTCAGTTAACCTAAAGTTATTTTAGGAAATTAAATATTAGATTTCTATAAAAGATTTTGTCTAGTCGGTGGTGGTTGCTCCCATATCCAAGAAGGCCATGTGCCTCGCCACGTCAGTACTGAGAACCGATTATGGAAATTAATATTTAATGGAATTAATAACTTAAGGTGATTTGGGTCGAACGTGTTAAGTTCCGCAGGAGATCCAAGTCAAAACCTAAAAGAACAAATAGATTAAGTTTTGGATCAAACGTGTTAAGTTCCGCAGGCGATCCAAAATTTAATTTAAAAGAACACATGGTAGCTAGGAAAAGGTTCAGACCTTTGTACAAAATTTTTGTACAGTGGAACCTCTAGGTTTTCCGAGTAGCAACCAACAATTGGTATCAGAGCTAGGGTTTTGCCTCTGTGTATTTGGTATTAGGTTAATTATGCACATGTCATACATAATTTAGGTAGGTTAATAGTAGGATGTGCTAACTTTGTGGATGCAGGATCTAGCTATTATGGCTTTTAATTATTATGTGTGTGATTGGACCCTTGGACATGTCAAGAGCATTTATATGTGTGTGCATGATTGTATTAAAATACAGCAGGAGTTGTATTTAGTTTTATTAGGATTTTATTTTTGATCTAGATACATGTACATTCCTTTTATGGAATATAGGATCAAAAATGTAAAATTCTATTTATGTCGCGGATCGAATCTTGCAAAGCGTGGAACCTTCTAAGGACCAGAGGCGCAGCGGAACTAGGAGCAAGATGGAGGCGACAGCTAGACCCGGTGGCGGTGGCCAAATATGGCAGCAGCTTGGGATGACAACACACGGAGGACAACTAGAGACAAAAGCCATAATAGTTGAAAATTAGATTTTCTATTTATTGCTTTTATATTGTGCTGTGTGTGCATGTTAGTTTACAAGTTTAGTAGGCTAGCATAGTTAAAATTCCTCATTTATAAATAACTAAGTGGGAGAGGAATTTTTAAGTAAATCCTATGGTCTCCATTACTGGTTTGTAAGTGATGCAAACAAGCTTACGCGTTGGCTCTGAGTGCCTTCCTCCATAACGGATGAGCTTGTTTGTGGATCACTAGAACAGACTTCCATTTTTAGATGACTATAGGAAGTTAATTAAGAGCGTGTGATCTTCTCCAACGGAAGGGGCATAATCTTATTAATGGACTTAGTGTCAAGTAGTGGTATACACTTAGACACATCTAATAGTATCCTCCCCATCGGAGTCACTGCTATTATTTGTGTGACCAAATGATACCAACTATTAATTTTATTTGTAAAAAAGTTAGGTTGACAAGATAATAAAATTAACGGGTTAAAACCCTCCTTTTACAAATGTTGAATTTGTATATGTTCACACTAACGTGGCATACAAAATTCACGGTGTTTTGAGGTGTTGGTTAATTTAAAATAGTATTGTTTGAGGAATCAATATTATTCTAAATTTAGAGTTCTGACCAAAAGTTATTTGTGATTCTTAGAATGACTTTCAACCCACTGTCCATCATACTTCAACAGAATAGACTTACTGGACCTAATTACATAGATTGGAAAAGGAACCTGGACATTGTCCTTACTGCTGAAAGCTATAAATTTGTACTGACTAGGCCTTGTCCTGAAGCACTTACTGGTGAATCTACCCAAGAGGAGATTGAATATCATAGGAAATGGGTAAAAGCAGATGAGATGGCGCGGTGTTACATTTTGGCTTCAATGTCAAATGTATTGCAACATCAGCATCAAGATTTACCAATAACCTATGATATTATGAACAATCTCAAGGAACTCTTTGGTCATCAGGATAAGACTTCTAGGCAAGAAGCCATGAGAAAGATAATGACAACCACCATGCAAGAGGGTACTCCTGTAAGGGATCATATCCTAAAGATGATGGCTTATCTGAACGAGATACAGATCCTTGGAGGAGAAATTGATGGGGAAACCCAGATCGATATGATTCTCCAAACGCTACCTAGAAGTTTTGAGCAGTTCCGCCTGAACTATAATATGAATAAGAGGATTTATTTATTAGCGGAACTACTGACAGAACTTCAAGCAGCAGAAGGATTTATTCGTCACAATTCTCAAATTCACTATGCTGAGAATGGTTCTACTTCTAAACCGAGAGGAAAGAAGAAGAAGAAACAAGGTGGCTCAGCAAAGAAAGTGAATAAATCTCAGAGTACAGGATTTAAAGCTGGAGTGAAGAAGCCGAAGGGCAAATGCTTCATCTGCAAGCAGTCAGGGCATTGGAAGGCGGACTGTCTTCGTAGGAATCAGAACAACAAAGGTATATCTCATGCTCTAGTTGTTGAAACATGTTTAGCGGTGTTATCTACCAGCACCTGGTGTGTAGATACGGGAGCCACTGATCATGTCTACAATTCCTTGCAGGGGTTCCAGGAAACCCGACGACTATCTGAAGGAGAGATTACCGTCTACATGGGCAATGCTACTAAGGTGGAAGCTGTTGCAGTGGGAGACGTCTACTTATCTTTTAATAGAAATAGAAATTTGATTTTAAGAAATTATCTTTATGTACCCAGTTTTAGAAAGAATTTAATTTCAGTTTCTAAACTGTTTTTAGATGGATATTCAGTTTCTTTCAGTAATGATGTAATTATTAAAAGAAATAAAGTGATTATCTGTTCTGGTGCATTAGTTGGCAATTTGTATATTTTAAATCCAATTTCTTCCACAAGGCAAAACATGGAAATTTATAACTCATCTTCTAGCTCTAATAAAAGAAAAGAACCTTCGGAAATGAACCAAGCATATCTTTGGCATCTAAGGCTTGGTCATATTAACTTAAGTAGGATTTAGAGGCTTATAGCTGATGGACTTTTGAGTTCATTAAAGTTGGAAAATTTTTCAACTTGTGAATCTTGCTTGGAAGGTAAAATGACTAAGAGACCGTTCAAGGCCAAGGGGTAAAGAGCCAAAGAAGTGTTAGAATTGGTTCATTCTAATTTGTGTGGTCCTATGTCTGTCCAGGCAAGAGGTGATTTGGAATATTTTGTCTCTTTTATAGATGATTATTCAAGATATGGATACATTTACCTAATGCGCCGCAAGTACGAGTGCTTTGATAAGTTCAAAGAATACAAGGCTGATGTGGAAAAACGATTAGGTAAAAGTATCAAGACACTACGATCTGATCGTGGTGGCGAATACCTCTTAGGAGAGTTTAGGAATTACTTATCAGAGGTCGGGATTCAATCCCAATTGTCTGCACCTGGAACACCCCAACAGAATGGTGTAGCAGAACGAAGGAATAGGACTCTTATGGAGATGGTTAGATCGATGATGAGTTATTCAGAATTACCAAATTCGTTTTGGGGATATGCTCTGGAAACAGCAGTATACGTTCTGAACTTAGTACCTTCTAAATCAGTTTCTTCTACTCCCATAGAATTGTGGAATGGGCGAAAACCCAGTCTAAGACATATTCGGATTTGGGGTAGTCCAGCACATGTGCTGAAACCAGATGCTGATAAGTTAGAATCCCGTACAGAAGTTCGCGTGTTTGTAGGATATCCCAAAGGAACGAAAGGTGGTTTATTTTATAGTCCTAAAGACCAGAAGGTCATTGTTAGCACCAATGCCCAGTTTTTAGAAGAAGACTATATAATGGATCACAAGCCCAGTAGTAAAGTTGTTTTAGAAGAACTAAGAGAGGACACGTCTACTTTAGTACCAACAGTACAAGATGAAGTACCACAAGAGACTGCAACACGTGTCACACATGATACACAACCACAGACAGTGCCTCGTCGTAGTGGGAGGGTTGTAAGGCACACTACAACAAAAATATTAAAAGACAACGGTTAAAAACCGTTGTCATAGGCCCTTTAAACCCGTTGTAACTGACACTATTGTTAAATGTGTAGTAAAAGACAACGGTTTGAAACCGTTGTCTTTGACCACATTAGACAACAGTCATGCAACGGATTTAAAGTGTTGTCTTTTAATACCAAAGATAACAGTTCTGCAACAGTATAAAACCGTTGTAATTGCCAGTTTTGCAAAAATTTGATCGCAGATATGCTTTTGACAACAAATACACTGTTGTCTTTCTTCAAAATTTAGTTTAAAATCATTGTCTTTGAATACTTTTCACAACGGTTAAAAAATCGTTGTCTATGTTGATTAGAAAATGCATCACGAATAGATAAAACATTATAATTCTTTTGAACACAAACTGGTACAACATATATACATTCACAAAAACTGTTTTCAACATATATACATTCAGTTGTCTTTTATACATCTTGTCTCAATCAAAAACTGGTACAACATATATGTACATTCACTTAAATTTATAAACTTCTACAATTACTACAAGCTATCCAAACATGACCACAAGTAGTTTATCAGACCATAACCACAAAAGATAAGACCATAAAATTAAGTTTATCAGACCACAACCATCTTCACGTACTGGTCCATTTTCTGCATACAGAATTTCATAGACTTAGCTTACAAACCCAGCTTTCTCCCTTTTCTGAAAATAAAATATAATTAAAGCCATAGAAAAAAGTATAAACATGCATGTATAAACTGATAATCATTGCAAACTGATAATTGAAACGAATAAATCTAATAAACCACTACAAACTAAATTGGTAATTGAAACAAACAAGCTCCAAAAGTAGAAAACTTATCAACATGTATAAATAATTATAAACTTCTTGCAGCTTTGCATCTTTTGTACAGTAGAAACCAAATTGTGAAGTACGTACATAAATCTAGACCTTCTGAAATGTTTAAGTAAAAGAATGGACAAATAAGCACGAGAAACGTTGCCGCTTCACATTTTCATGAGTAGTCAAGCAAGTGAGCATGAAAAAAGTTGATGAATATATAAACTTGACATTATATCTTAAACCATGTATTATGTGAAAGCAGCTAGATCGAATAGCTAACAGCAGCAACAAAAAGAAGGAATCATAGAGGAAGTCATGTACCTTATGTCTCAACATTACAGCAGCAACACTCTAGTAAGATCTCAAAGCTTGAGGATGTGCAGTTTGCATAAAAACCACAAAGCAGTATACTGAGCAACTACCTTTTTCATCAGTATTTAAGTCGCATGCACCCTTTCTGAACATTGCTTTAAGTTTCTGTATGCGTTCAACATTTGAAGAATTTTTTTCAATCAATATATAAGAATTGGCAACCACTGTTATAGCCTTGCATATAGCAAAATGAATAAAGCTCAATGGAGTGAATAGCTTCATGTAGCTGAAACCAAAAAATTGGGACAAGCATAGCTTAATGGAGATGATGTAAGAATTGGCAACAAGTTAATTCCAATAAACTGACCAGTCCTGCCCCAACATGATCACGAATGAAAGTTGCATCGATGTATCGCTCTTCCTCTATAGCTCTCTGTGGCAACAAGAGTGCTTAGAATATAAATTAAATACAATAAGTGTATAAGACAAGTTTCATACATTCATAATAGTCAATGCTGCTCCAACAATATCCTTTTTGTAGCACCAGTTATGGCCAACTTCAGCTTTGCAGCTTCTCCATAATCCTCTCTTAAAATAGCCTCATTCAATTGTGACTGAAATAAGGCCATCACATAGCATGAAACTATCAGCAAAACTAAAGCCACAGTAGTATGAACAAAATTGTACACTAGAACATAATAAACTTGACTCTAACAAGAGGAAATCAAGTTTGGTATATTTAGTTAAGCTTCAACTTCTAATTTAGTGGTGTTGTTTGTGCTACTCTCTTTGGGCATAACAAGCCAGAGTGACCATGGTCCAAAACTTTGAACAAGACTGATTTTACCAGCTAGTTGATGGCCTATACCATGTGAATCATTTTCATATAACCTTTACAAACCTATAATAAGATCTGAACTAACATTGGCATAAACCAAATTGTGCTAACTATACCAATTTTATGGATCAGTATAACTGTTAGAACCAGCTGATATCATTTCAACTCGTCACAAGTGAAAATATTCGTGACCTATACCATATGTTGCTTTCGTTTTTAAAAATCGTTGTTTTAAAAATGCACATGAATACTCATTTTCATTAGATTAGGAGTCTCCAATACGGAAGCTGAAAAATGCACATATGAAAATATTCACCCTTGTTTTATCTCGTATAACAAACAGTAGAGTAGTCTTACGAGGACAAAACCGTCTCAGCATCACCTGTCATGAGGTAAACGAAAGCAACTAAGCAAAACTCAAATTAAAAGTATATGTAAAAAAGTTATTGTAAGACTCAATTTGTTCAGGGGAATATGGTTTGGTTGAAGCAGCAATTCGCCAGCTCCTACTCTGCAAGCAAGTACGTGTTGAATTCAAGAGTAAAGCCAACAAGTAGGAAATTAATGGGTAATTATGAAGAATATTTTACCATTTTTTACTAGCTATTAGCTAGGCCACAATCACTACAGCTGTTCTGGTTATGGAACTTGTTGGCTGATGCCTTCATGTATTCGTCAGTTAAATTTATATCAGAGTTCATAAATTTGAACCATAATGATGAAAAAGATGCACTTAAGGAGGAGACTTAATTTTTTTGAGACTTACTCAAGTGGGGATTTGAAAACAAAGAAGCATGCACCAATTGCCAAGTAGCACAGCAAGGGAACAAGCCCCTTTAAGTAATGTGAAGTTCCATCCTGTAAAAGTACCATTAGTTGAGTCTTGCAGGAAGAATTTTGGTTGAATCCTAGCATTTCAAAATAACTGAAAAACAACAACAGAAGTTAGTGTAACTAACAAGCATACCCCAATGAGTTACCTGTAACGTGAATGCTATTACTAGTATTGCCATGATCAATGAGCCAGTTTCTAACAGATTAAGATCAAGATCCATCTTGATTCCCGTTATCCAAGCCACCATAACACATAATGGAACCTTAAAAGGGCAAATTAGTACATTGTAAGCTATTCTTTAACATATACACAACATTTCATTTCAAAGCTACATCAAATTAAATCCTTACAACAAACATGGAGATCTGGGTTGCTGAACCAAGGGAAACACCAAGAGTAATATCCTGTGTGAGTTCAACAAGAAAAAATAATTATCACCATGAGAACAATCGTGTTTGACATTTGTTTTCCTTTATTCTTTGATTTGGGTGGATAAGCTAATTCATACGAGCAATGCAAATGTAAGTAATAGAAATGCATTTAGCAGCATCACAAATATGGAAACAATTTGATATGAAATATTATGTTTTAAGAAATTTATACTGACATATTTGCCTTGTGTTGCTCAACAAGTTATGCACCTTCATGCATCAATATCAGAAACAGTATGATCTCACACATAATGCCCAAATGTTCTTGTGAGTCCAGCTATGTGTATCTATTATGAGAAAATATACAAAGACCAAGTCATTTAAAGTTTAGTGTTCCAAAAGAAATAAACACGTCGAGTTAGTATAATTTAACCGTTAGCAAGCTCATGATAACATGCACATCAACAACAAAAGAGTCATGAATTAGAATTGCGTACAGATTACTAAAACAATTTTATAAGATAAATTGGCTACATATTGTGATTGCTAACATAAAATGCAGATCATTTGTCTGTAAGTGTTGAAGTACCAATCACAACGCAAGCAGCAGGCAATAAGATCCATCGAACCACCAAACACAAGACGGTTAAGTGGACCAAACACAAGACGGTTAAGTGGTTACCCATAAATTGGTTTGATACTCCATGGAGAATGAGCAACAGAAACTAGAAACTGTGATGAAGACGGCGATAACTTCAGTATGTCTTTCATCTGGTAAGAAATTGCAGTCCACACAAAGGATCTGAAACCCTGCCAAAGTATATAAAAATGACGATCGAAATTACGTCTTTTATAGAGAAACAAGATCAATGAAAACTACCAAAAAGGCAGGTACAAGAATGAATCGACAAAGAAGCCCTACTCTACAAGGTCGGAAATAAGAGCCAAAGGAAGGGAACCTGAGTGAAGTAGACCAAAGTGACGAGCCAAAGGAAGAAAGCTCCGAAGGAGGCCCGCATCCGCGTCGCCCAGGAAATCCACATCTCGATCTGCCGTACGGTGCTCAACTAACGCAGCCCTGAAAACTGGGGGGCGAACAAATCAAGAATGCACTCGACGGCGAGATGACCGGGAAGATTTGCTCCGGAGATTTGGTTTTCCCCTTGGGGATTGGCTTCGGTTCGTCCCCTCTTCGTCCCCCTCACCCAAACTCCTCCACAATGATGACGAGTTCATGTTCGGAGATCTCAACGACAACATCCTCATCAAGAAGCAGGTAAGATGAAACCCTAATGAGTAAGCAGAGGAAAGAGGTGAAGGGAGACATTAACCTGATGACACTTCCACCGGACAAAAGAGAGAGCATCGACCATGCCCTAGACGCAGTCAAGCTAGCAAACAAGGTTCGGCGAGTTCTCGTCATTGGCGCATGTTCCGGTGAACAAACTCATCACCTTCCTCCACCTCCTCTCCACTTAAAAATTTGTGGAGAGGGGTTCGCCGGAGAGGGGTTGAATGAAGATGCTTAGGTTTTCGGTAGCAGGAGCGTGAAGAGATCGTATGGAGAGAGGGAAATAAAAATGGATAAGAGGGGTTCAGGAAGGCTAAGGCGGAAAACACGGCGCCAAAAATTTTTCACAGAGAGGGAAAAACACCGAAAGAATAAAGTAAAAGACAACGGTTTACAAAACTGTTGTCATATCGCCTAAAAAAGTGCTTAAAGACGACGGTTTTAGATAACCGTTGTAAAATGCGTTGTTGATTTAAAAAAATATTGTTCAACGACAACGGTTTTCACAAAACCGTTGTCTTTTGTATTTTATGGGAGCTCAAAGACAACGGTTTTATCTAAAACCGTTGTCTTTTACCAAATTTACAACAGTTTCTTCTAAAACCGTTGTCTTTGTGGTGTTGTCGTTTAACATTTTTGTTGTAGTGGCAGCCTGAAAGATTCATGTTTTTGGGAGAGTCTTCGGACTTGATCCCGGGTAAATATGAACCTGATCCCCAAACATATGACGAAGCACTCCAAGATATAGATGCAGCATCTTGGCAAAAGGCGATGAATTCTGAAATAGAGTCTATGTACTCTAATAAGGTCTGGGAGCTTGTAGAACCACCTGATGGTGTAAAAGCCGTTGGATGCAAGTGGATCTACAAAAGGAAAAGAGGGACAGACGGGAAGGTAGAAACTTTCAAAGCTAGGCTTGTTGCGAAAGGGTATACTCAGAAAGAGGGAATCGATTATGAGGAAACCTTTTCACCGGTAGCCATGCTTAAGTCTATCCGGATACTCTTATCCATTGCTGCTCATATGGATTATGAGATTTGGCAAATGGATGTCAAGATAGCTTTCCTTAATGGAAGTCTTGAAGAGAACATCCATATGAAGCAACCAGAAGGGTTCATTGAAAAAGGCAAAGAGCATCTAGTGTGCAAGCTCAATCGGTCCATTTATGGACTGAAGCAAGCTTCAAGGTCTTGGAACATTCGGTTTAATGAAGTAATCCAGTCATATGGATTTATTCAGTGTCCGGATGAGTCTTGTGTATACAAGAAGTGTAACGGAAACGTGGTGGTATTTCTTGTACTATACGTAGATGATATTTTGTTAATTGGCAACAATGTCAAGGTATTATCAGACGTAAGGGTATGGTTGTCCAAACAATTTGATATGAAGGACTTAGGAGAGTGTGCACACATTCTTGGGATCAAAGTGATAAGGGATCGCAAGAAAAGAATGTTGTGTCTGTCCCAAGCTTCATATATAGATACAATCCTTGCTCGTTTTAGTATGCAGGATTCCAAGAAAGGTTTCTTACCTTTTAGGCATGGAATAGCTCTATCTAAAGAGATGTCTCCAAAGATATCAAAGGAGATAGAAGACATGAAAGTAGTTCCTTATGCTTCGGCTGTAGGAAGCCTTATGTATGCAATGCTATGTACGAGACCTGATATTTGTTTTGCCGTGGGCATGGTCAGCACATATCAGAGTAACCCTGGACAAGGACATTGGACTGCGGTAAAGAATATATTAAAGTACCTGAGAAGGACTAGAGATTATATGCTAATTTACCAAGCAGACGATTTGCTCCCTGTGGGTTACACGGATTCAGATTTCCAATCAGATAGGGACAATAGTAAGTCTACATCAGGCTATGTGTTTACTTTAGGAGGTGGAGCCATTTCATGGAGGAGTGTTAAGCAGAAATGCGTATCGGACTCAACCATGGAAGCTGAATATGTAGCAGCCTCTGAGGCAGCTAAAGAAGCAGTATGGCTCAGGAACTTTCTAATGGACTTAGATGTGATTCCTGGTTTGCCCAAAATCATCACAATTTATTGTGATAATAGCGGTGCAGTTGCAAACTCGAAGGAACCACGAGCTCATAAGGCAAGTAAACATATAGAGAGCAAGTACCACCTGATACGAGATATCGTGAAGCGAGGAGAAGTTGTCATCGCCAAGATTGCATCAGCGGATAACCTGGCAGATCCTTTCACTAAGGCCCTTCCGGCGAAAGCTTTCGATCGGCATGTGGAGGGAAAGGGAATCAGATATATGGTAGAAGATATGGCAGCTTAGTCATTAGTATAAGTGGGAGATTGTTGGAATGTATACTGAAAGCCTAAGCTTTTGTAAACATTTGTTTTGAATAAAAAATCACATTTGGTCAAATTATCTACATTTTTTTGTAGTTGTTCAATTAATTTATATTGTAGATAACATAGCATGTGGTATCACATGTAGAAGATGATGTTATCAGTACCTTATAAATTATAAACAGAAGCTCATGACCAAAATGGAAAGGAACAAATCATTAGAAGGTTGTAGTGTAATTAGATATCAGTTTATCTTGACTGTATAATTACACTAGTACACTTAGAGTGTATTGAGTAGGACCATTTGAGGTCGTTTCTTTTATACTGACTTTATAAAGGAACAAAGACCTCAGTTATTATGGAAGTGTGTGCTCTTAATCCTAATATAATAACAAGCACATATATTTGATATTTATTTCTTTAATTTATCAATGGGTGAGATTTAGTTCGATGAATCAATAAGCCCGATAAATTGGGAAATGGTATCACTTATAGTGTGTGTTGTTGATTATAGAAGGAAGCTGTGTCCTAGAGATACTAGGTTGATAATGTCCTCAAGAGGAGCTCATAAGGATTGTCATGTTAAACCCTGCAGGTGAACTTAGTCCGACATGATGATAAGGTTGAGTGGTACTACTCTTGGACTAAGATATTAATTAAATGAGTTGTCAGTAACTCACTTAATTAGTGGACATTCGATATCTTAAACACAGGGAAACTAACACACTCATAATAAGAAGGAGCCCAAAAATGTAATTTGGGATTGGTGCGGTAGTTCAATAATAGTTCTCTAGTGGAATGAATTATTATTGATAAAATTAAGTTGTGTGTTCGGGGCGAACACGGGATGCTTAATTTTATCGGGTGACCAAAACCAATTCCTCCTCTCGGTCCCTATCGTAGTCTCTTATTTATAGAGTACTATACCCACCTATACCCACCTCCTGTACCCACCTAAAGGGGGCCGGCCAAGCTAGCTTTGGAACCAAGCTAGGGCCGGCCTAAGCATGGGTTTAGGGTGGCTGGCCCTAGCTTGAACCAAAGCTAGTAGGGCCGGCCATAATTAAATTAAAATATATTTTTAATTTTAATTTTTATTACGTGGAAGATATAATTTATTAAAGAGAATTAAAATTAAAATATCTCTCTTGAAAAGGATCTACAAAAGATTAAAGAAAGAGATTAGATCTCTTTCCTTATTTGTAGATTGGTGAGATATTTTATTTTCTCTTTAAAAATTATTTACATGTTGTAAAATTAAAATTATAGAAATTTCTTATTATCAACCATGAAGAGATTTTTTGAAGAGAAATTTTATTTTTTAAAATTTCCGGAAACAAATTAGAAAGTTTTAATTTGTTGATTAAAACTTGTCTAAATTTATTTCTCTTAATGTGGCCGGCCAATATTGATCTAATTGGGAAATTTTATTTTATTTTTTCTCAATTAAATCATGTCAAAGAAATTAAGGAAATTTTATTGTAATTAAATTTCCTAATTTGTCAAGGCCAAGGAATATAAAAGAAGGGGTGGGGGTGCCTTCATGAGATGAACATCTATTATTTCTCTCCCTCTTTTCCTTGGTGTTGTGGCCGGCCATCATCTCTTCTCCTCTTCCTCTTTGTGGTGGCCGAAACTCTCTATTGCTTGGAGCTCTTGTGGAGGCCGGATACTACTTGGAGAAGAAGAAGAAGAAGGAGAGAAAGCTTGCATCTCTTGGAGCTTGGTTGGTGTTTTTCTTCTTCCTTGGTGAAGCTTTATTGTTTTGGCCGAACCTAGCTAGGAGGAGAAGAAGGTGCTTGGTGGTTTCTCATCTCGGAAGATCGTTGCCCACACAACGTCTGAGGTTAGAAGAGGAATACGGTAGAAGATCAAGAGGTTTTTCTACAAGGTATAACTAGTAATTTTTCTTTCCGCATCATACTAGTTATTTTTGGAAATAATACCAAATACAAGAGGCTTACGTTCTAGTATTTCGAATATATTTTTCGAAGTTGTGTTTTTTTTATTTTCCTTGTGATTTGATTATTCTTTTCGGTTAACCTAAAGTTATTTTAGGAAATTAAATATTAGATTTCTATAAAAGGTTTTGTCTAGTCGGTGGTGGTTGCTCCCATATCCAAGAAGGCCATTTGCCTCGCCACGTCAGTACTGGGAACTGATTATGGAAATTAATATTTAATGGAATTAATAACTTAAGGTGATTTGGGTCGAACGTGTTAAGTTCTGCAGGAGATCCAAGTCAAAACCTAAAAGAACAAATAGATTAAGTTTTGGATCAAACGTGTTAAGTTCCGCAGGTGATCCAAAATTTAATTTAAAAGAACACATGGTAGCTAGGAAAAGGTTCAGACCTTTGTACAAAATTTTTGTACAGTGGAACCTCTAGGTTTTCCGAGTAGCAACCAACACCTGCATGGGGGCGGGTCCCTTGCATTCTCCCGTGGATCTAAATTTTACAGGTCATCGAGAGGATTTTTCAAGTGAAGAGGGCATCCTATTCATCGTGGAGCTATCCCAAGACCCAATTCAAGAAGAGCATAGGTTGGATCTCACTCTCTATGGTCTAGGGGTCCTCTCATGGAAGAACGGTGAAGAAACGACTAAGGACATGCCCTTAAGAGCTTTAGTAGAGGAACTTCTGCTGAATGGGGCCAAGATTATGCCCTAATTGATGGTATTTGACCAGCGATACCTTGAGATCTGTGTTGGGGTTGCAAGGTTGCAAACATAGTCCCATATTGGAAACAGATGGGAAAGATCATGGGTTTATAAGAGAAAAGATATCTCCATTGGCATGAGGCCTTTTGGGGAGAGCCCAAGAGCAAAACCATGAGGGCTTAGGCCCAAAGTGGACAATATCATGCAATTGTGGAGATATCTAAATTATTTTCAATCCTACAAGTGGTATCAGAGCCACGTACGAAGCGTATACATGTTTTAATTTGTATTTTTATGAAAATTATAGATCTGTAACTTTCTGTGAATTTATGAATTTTATAGTTTTTATGGGTATTTTTCTCGTAGAAGCGAAGCACAAGTGTTTAGACACTTATAGGCTTCGACTATTGAGAAGATATTTTAGAAATGGCAAGGTTTCACCCCAAATTATTTTGGGACAGCGGGCTAAGGCGTTGTAGGATCGCTAAGGAACACTCGCGATGGTAGGGGTGCTGCCCCTGACCCCGCAAGGGGCTTTGTTCCGCGATTGCACCCGAAAATCGCTAAATGGGGCCGCCGAGAATTTTTACTCATAAAAATTGTAAAAATTGTAAGAAAAATTACAAAAATTTATAGAAATTACATAATTTAGAATTATGTATTATTTTGTGATGATCATGGCCCAAAAGACCCAATTAGATTGGAAATTTGTATTGTAATTCATATTATGGCCTGCGTGCCATTTTCTGTGATGTACGTGTTGTATATGATACGCAACCTGCGCGTCGTGCCTTTCCTATTTTTATATTCCTGTTGTAAATAGTTTAGACTCGAATGTAACTTGAGTTTCACCTTTGTAATGTACAAATTGGAGCGGTGGAAGATCCACTCGAGACGGAGTTACGAGGAGGGCGCGAGCAACACAAGATGGTCAAAGGAAGGAGCTTGAGAAGCTGTTGACCTTAGGTTGACCATCCGATCTTCTCATTGGCTTGAGAAGATCGTAGTAGGGCCATGACTAATCACAAAATATTTAATTAATTGCTTGTGTGTGTATATGTGATGCATGCTAGAATAGTAATTAATTAGCGCCTTAATGATTAGATTAGATCTAAATTGTGTACATGATGCGCCCTAACGATTAGATTAGATCTAAATCGCGTATATGATACACCTCGTCGATTAGATTAGATCTCAATCACGTCAACTCGTAATGCCTACCATGTCGCGATACCTATCACTACCTTGATCACAAGTTGTTGTTGAATCTGCCAAAGTAGAGCAACACATATTATCTTGGTAGGGTACGGAGGGACAATCTTGGTCCCGCCTATCAACGCATGGGTGAGTACAACTCAATTAGATTGAGTAACTAGTTAACTCAATTGGATCGATTTAACTATAGGCATTTTCCAATGGTTGGTAGATAGGTCAAAATCACGTTTATATTAACTCTTGGGTGTATTAGCCAAAGCTAACTCGAGTTTTAATATAAATGTGGATTTTGATCCTATAAACAAGAGTTGCATAGAGATGTAATTGGTAATTAGTTACCTACCGATCATATTAAGTCTTGGGTGATTTAGCCAAAGCTAACTCAAGGCGTAGTATGATGTGGATCTTGTTCCACTTGAATTATAGAATTCAATGGGAGCACCATTTAATTAAAGGCCTAATTAAATGATTAATAGAATATGATATTTATTTTTCTACATTTTTCTATTGTAGATAACCATGACGTCAAATACGAACTCTTTCTCCCTGCGTTCTGTCCTTGAGAAGGACAAGCTCAACGGAGCTAATTTCCTGGACTGGTACAGGAACCTGAGAATCGTTCTCACACAAGAACGTAAACTGTACGTTCTGGAGCAGGCCATTCCGGAGGCACCTCCTGCCACGCGAGCTGACCGTGATGCTTACAAGAAGCATCAAGATGACGCATTAGATGTGTCATGTCTTATGCTCGCGACCATGAACTCTGAGCTTCAGAAGTAACACGAGTTGATGGGTGCTTATGATATGGTTGAACATCTTCGTCAACTATATCAAGGACAACCGAGGCACGAGAGATTCGAGATCTCTAAGGCACTGTTTCAGTGTAAGATGCAAGATGGGAATCCCGTAGGCCCATATGTACTCAAGATGATTGGGTACATAGAAAACCTACAAAGGTTGGGATTTCCCCTTGGCCAAGAGCTGGCCACTGACTGTTAGAGTGTATACTAAAAGACTAACTTTTGTAAACATTTATTTGTTGAAATAAAAGAATCACATTGGTCAATTTCTGTATTTATTTGTTAAATGTAATTGTTCAATTAATTTATATAGTAGATAACATGGAGTGTGGTGTCACACTCAAAAGATCATGTTGTCAGTTCTTTATGAATTATAAACAGTTGCTCGCGACTAAGATGGAAAGGAATAAATCATCAGTATAGTCGTAGTCTAATTAAGTATTAATTTATCTTGACTAATAAATTCCATTGATACACTTTAAGTGTATTGAGTAGAATCATTTAGGTAAGTTCTTTTTGTACTGACTTAGTAAAAGAACTAAACCTTAGTTATTATGGAAGTGTGTACTCTTAATCCTAATATAATAACAAGCACATATATTTAATATTTATTTCTTTGACTTATCAAAGGGTGAGGTTTAGCTCGATAAATCAATATGCCCGATAAGTTGGGAAATGATATTACTTATAGTGTGTGTTGTTGATTATAGAAGGAATTTGTGTCCTAGTTATCTAGGTTGAGAATGTCCCCAAGAGAAGCTCATAAGGATTGCCATGTTAAACCCTGCAGGTGGACCTAGTCCAACATGACAATGAATTTGAGTGGTACTACTCTTGGAGCTAGATATTAATTAAGTGAGTTGTCAGTAACTTACTTAATTAGTGGACATTCATAATCTTAAACACAGGGAGAATAATACACTCATGATAAGAAGGAGCCCATAATGTAATTTGGGATTGGTGCGGTAGTGCGATAATAACTCTTTAGTGGAATGAGTTATTATCGATGAACTTGAGTTGTATGTTCAGGGCGAGCACGGGATACTCAAGCTCATCGGAAGGCCAAAACCAATTTCTCCTCTAGGTCCCTGTCGTTGCCTCATTATAGCCTCAAGTCCATCCAAATGTAAGGCTCTTCTTGGTGTCCAAGAAGGGGGCCGGACCATTGCTTGGTGACCAAGCAATGACCGACCACATCCTCTTATAGGGGTCGGCCCTATAGGTTGGTGACCAAGCTTGTAGGGGCCGACCAAGATTAATTCAAATAGGAGGGGTGTTTTGAATTTTTAAAATCTTCTCTTTGAAGAAAACTATAAGTTTTAAAAGAGAGATTTTAATTTTTAAAACTTTCCTTATTTGAATTAGGCCACATGTTTTAATAGAGAGTTTTAAAAGTTTTAAAACTTTCCTTTTTTAACCATCCTCATGGTTTAAGAAAAAAAGGGAGATAAGTTTTAAAATTAAAATTTTCTATCATCATGTTAAAAAAGGAAATTTTATAAGAGAGTTTTTAAATTTTAAAACATGGTTTTAATTTTTAGAAACTTTCCTTTTTTAACTCCTACTTTAGGAAAGAGAGCTTATAGAATTTTATAAGAATTTTTCTTGTAAAATTTTATATAAAAATTATTTATTTCTTTCTCTTGTGGGGGCCGACCAACCTTTCTTGGTGCCCAAGCAAGGTGGCCGGCCATATTAAAATTATAAAATCATCATCCAATTAATTTTGGTGATTGATTCAATCAAGAGGAAAGAAAAGGAAAAATAAAAGGGAAAAGGAAAAACTCTTGGATGATTTTATTTTTTGTAAATTTTTTTTCCTTATTTACCTTGGGCAAGTAATATAAAAGAAGGGGTGAGGGGGCTTCATGAGACACAACTCTTATTCTTTTGCTTGGGTGATCTCTTGGTGGTCGGCCCTCTCCTTTCTTCCTTTCCCTTTGTTCTCTTCTCCTTGGTGGTGGTGGTGGTGGTGGCCGAATTCTAGAGGAAGAGGAAGGTCTCTTTTGGGTGGTGTTCATCTTGGAGGATCGTCGCCCACACAACATCCAAGGTGAGGCGAGGAATACGGCAGAAGATCTTGAGGTCATTAGCTTACAAAGAGAAGGTATAACTAGTATTTTTCTTCCGCATCATACTAGTTATTTTTCTTTGTATGAATTCTAAATACAAGAGGCAATTAGATCTAGTTTAATTGAATTTATTTTTCGATTTTGTGTTTTCTTCTTTTTCGAATTTGTGATTCGATTGTTCTTTTTGGTTAACCTAGAGTTATTTAAGGAAATAAATATTAGCTTTTTTTAAAAGGCTTTGCCTAGGCGGTGGTGGTTGCTCCCATATCCAAGAAGGCCATGTGTCTTGCCATGCAGTCCTGGAAGCCAATTTTGGAAATTAATATTTATGGAATTAATAACCTAGGTAGATTTGAATCAATAGTGTTAAGTTCCGTTTGCGATTCAAATCTAAACCATTAAGAACAGATAAGTTAAATTTGGAATTAATGATGTTAAGTTCCGCCTGCGATTCCTAATTTAACTTCTAAAGAACACAATAGGTTATTTAAGGAAAGGTTCGACACTTGTACAAAATTTTTTTATAGAGTGGAACCGGTACGTTTTCCTAGGATTAACCAACACTGACTTGATCTTGCAGTCCTTGCCAGAGAGCTACAGTCAGTTTGTTATGAACTACAATATGAACGAAATTGACAAGCCACTGCCCGAGCTGTTTAGCATGTTGAGAACTACTGAGCTCAACCTTAAGAAGGTTAAGCCTAACTCTATTCTGATGGTTCAGAAACATAAGGGCAAGGGCAAGCCCAAAGGTAAAGGAAAGTCCCAAGCCAAGGGCAAGGGCAAGACACTGAAACCCAAAGGAGGGGTCGCCAAGGATACTACTTGCTTCCACTACGGTCAGATCGGGCACTGGAAGAGGAACTGCAAAGTGTACCATGAAGATCTTAAGAAGAAGAGAAGTGAGACTTCCACTTCAGGTATCTATGTTATAGAAGTCAATCTATCTATTTCTTCATCATGGGTATTAGATACCGGATGTGCTTCTCACATTTGTACTAATGTGCAGGCGCTAAGAAATAGTAGGGCATTGACGAAGGGCGAGGTGGACCTACGCGTAGGCAATGGAGCATGGGTTGCTGCTGTTGCTGTAGGAACTTATCATCTATCTCTGCCTTCTGGGCTTGTATTAGAATTAGATGAATGTTGTTATGTGCCTGCTTTAACTAAGAACATAATTTCAGTTTCTTGTTTGGACAAGAAAGGTTTTTTATTTATAATAAAGAACAAATGTTGTTCAGTTTATTTAAATGATATGTTCTATTGTAGTGCACATCTGATGAACGGACTCTATATTCTAGATCTTGAGAACCTTATCTATAACATTAGTACCAAGAGGTTCAAGTCAAATGACATGAACCAAACCTATATCTGGCACTGTCGTTTAGGTCATATAAATGACAACTGCTTATCCCAGCTCCATAAGGATGGTTTGCTGGACTCATTTGATTTTGAATCATATGAGACATGTGAGTCATGCCTTCTAGGTAAGATGACCAAGACTCCCTTTAGTGGACACACTGAGAGAGTGACTGACTTGTTAGGTCTTATACTTAGTGATGTATGTGGCCCTTTCAATGTCACTGCTAGAGGTGGTTATAGGTATTTCATTACATTTACTGATGACTTCAGTAGATATGGTTATGTGTACCTGATGACACATAAGTCAGAATCCTTTGAAAAGTTCAAAGAATTCAAGAATGAAGTACAAAACCAGATTGACAAGAGTATTAAGATACTTCGATCAGATCTAGGTGGTGAATACCTTAGCCATGAGTTTCGTGACTATCTAACTGAGTGTGGGATTCTATCCCAACTCACTCCTCCTGGAACACCATAGTGGAATGCTGTATCTGAAAGGAGGAATCATACCCTATTAGATATGGTACGGTCTATGATGAGTCACATAGATCTTCCTACATTCCTTTGGGGCTATGTTCTAGACACAGCAACCTTCATTCTCAACTAAGTTCCATCTAAGGCTGTAATAAAGACACCATATAGGATATGGACTGGGAGAGATGCCCAGGTGTCTTTTATAAGGATTTGGGGTTGTGAGGCTTACGTTCGACGTCAAGTCTCGGACAAACTGGGACCCAAATCTGATAAGTGCTATTTTATTGGATATCCCAAGGAAACGAAGGGATATTACTTCTACATTCCCATTCAACACAAGATAGTTGTGGCTAAGACTGGGGTATTTCTAGAAAGGGATTTTGTTTCTAGAAAGACTAGTGGGAGTACGTTCGATCTTGAAGAAGTTCAAGATGTGAACCATAGCACTGAAGCCTCGATGGAAGTTAAACTAGAACCACAAAGTGTTGTGGATGATGTTGTTCCACAAGGAGTTGAGGAACAACAACCAGTTCAAGTAGACCTACCTCTTCGCAGATCTGATAGGGTACGTCGTCAGCCTGAGAGATACTCATTTCTCTTGTCTGACCATGATGACGTTGTGCTCATTGAGGATGAGCCTACCCCCTATCAGGAAGCTGTGATGAGATCAGATTCCGAGAAATGGCTTGAGGCCATGAGATCCGAGATGGAATCCATGTACACCATCCAAGTATGGACTTTAGTTGATCCACCTTAAGGGGTCAAACCCATAGGGTGTAAGTGGGTCTTTAAGAGAAAGACTGATATAGATGGACTTATTTATAAGGGTCACTTGGTAGCTAAAGGTTTCAAGCAAATTCATGGTATTGACTATGATGAAACCTTTTCTCCAGTAGCGATGTTTAAATCCATTCGTATCATGCTTGTTATTGCAGCGTACCACGATTATGAGATCTGGCAGATGGATGTCAAAACCGTGTTTTTGAATGGAAACCTGCTCGAGGATGTGTACATGACACAACTTGAGGGTTTTGTAGATCCACAGCATACTGGCAGAGTATGCAAGATGCATAGGTCCATTTATGGACTAAAGCAAGCTTCTCGGAGCTAGAATATTCGATTTGATGATGCAATCAAACAGTTTGGTTTCATCAAGAATGAAGATGAAACTAGTGTCTACAAGAAGGTTGTTGGGAGCACAGTATCTTCCTTATATTGTATGCGGATGACATACTACTCATTGGGAAAGGTATCCTTTTGCTGCAGTCTGTCAAGACTTGGCTAGGGACTTGTTTCTCAATGAAGGACTTAGGTGAAGCATCCCGCATTCTTGGCATACAGATCTATAGAGATAGATCTACGAGATTACTTGGCCTAAGTCAGAGTACATACATTGACAAGGTATTACTTCGGTTTGCCATGCAGAACTCCAAGAAGGGATTTCTGCCGATGCCACATGGTGTGAGTCTTTCGAAGACTCAAGGTCCCTCTTCTAGAGAGGAGAGAGACCGCATGGATCAGATCCCTTATGCCTTAGCCATAGGATCTATCATATACGCCATGCTATGTACTCATCCTGATGTCTCGTATGCTTTGAGCATGATGAGCAATTAACAGTCAGATCCAGGTGAAATTCACTGGATAGCGGTTAAGAATATTCTTAAGTACTTGAGAAGGACTAAAGAATATTTCTTGATATATGGAGGCGATGACGAGGTAGTTGTAAAGGGTTATAGTGATGCCAGCTTCCAGACCGACCAGGATGATTATTGATTGCAGTCAGGGTTTGTGTTTTGCATAAATGGTGGTGTTGTGAGCTGGAAGAGTTCAAAGCAGGACACAGTAGCTGATTCTACGACAGAGGCCGAGTACATTGCTGCATCAGAGGCAGCAAAGGAGGCAGTTTGGATCCGCAAGTTCATCACTGAACTTGGGGTGGTTCCCAGTATCGCTGACCCTATTGTGCTCTATTGTGACAACAATGGAGCTATAGCACAGGCGAAGGAACCTCGCTCACACCAACGGACCAAACACATACTACGGCGCTTCTATCTCATTCGAGAGATTATCGAGAGAGGAGATATGAAGATTTACAGAGTACCTATAGAGGTTGACATCGCAGATGCCTTGACCAAGGCTTTGGCATAGAGGAAGCATGATGGTCACACTAGGTCATTGAGGCTTAGAGCCTACACTGATTGACACTAGTGCTAGTGGGAGATTGTTAGTTAGAGCCTTAGAGCCAATGATTTGATGATTGTATCATGGACTTGTTGTATCATATTCTTATATAAATAAAGGCATTTGTTTTGGGGTTATTATACTTACTTGTATTGGTGTCAAATAAACTAAGTATAATAGCGTCCTTGAGTAGAAGGTTCTTACCTATATCAATCGATTGGTTGAATCGATAGTGAGATGATATAGGGAACACTACTCTTAATCATTCCTAGTCGAGTATTAACATTCAGGGACAATGTTAATGCAATAAGACTAGCATGTAGGTCAGCTCGATGACTTGATCTCACAAGTCATGGATATAGAGATATCAAGTTGACACATGGGTATGCATTGGAGAATGTATACTGAATGACCCGCCATGAGAAAGTATCATGGATCGTTAAATGAGTGGCATATACTTTCTCATGTGTCTATTAGTATGACTACTAGTCCTTAGACCTGAAGTCAACATGGTTCCCTACACAAGGAGTTATGCACTTTGGTTTCGTCTAACGTCACCCGTAACTGGGTGGACTATAAAGGCGATTACTGGATATGTAACTAATTATGCAGAGGGATGTGAGTGATGTAGATGGGATCTATCCCTCCTATATGACGGGAGCGACATCGATATTTTTGATAGAGTGAGACCACGAAATGCATGGCCATGCCCAAATGAGTCAATATGATATATTGAGCTCATTTGATTTTGTGAGTCTACTTGGAGATCAAGATTTAAATTGGTCAAAGGATGACACGGTCTATGCCTTATATTGATCAATCTACATGTCTAGGATAGAAGGACACTTGTCATATATTGTGAGGAGTCACAATTAGTAGTCACAAGGTGATGTTGGATCTCAACATTCTTGTAACTTGGGTAGTAATGATGTGTTGCTAGATACCGCTCATTACTTATGCTCCTAAATGGGTTTAGGGGCATTGCCAACGTTACAAGAACCTATAGGGTCACACACTAAGGACAATTAGATGGAGATTAGGTTCATATAATGAACCAAGAGGATTAGATTCATGTGATGAATCAAATTGGATTAAGAGTAATCCTAATTGGGCTAATTGAGTTGGACTCAAGTTGATTCATGTGTTCAATGAGTCTAATTTAGATTATGACTCATTGAATCAATTTAATTAAATGAATTAGATTCATTATATTAAATTGTCTTGAATTAAATGGTTGGATTAGATCAACCATGAGAGAGATTAAGTCAAGTTTGACTTGACTTGAGAGGAAGAGGAAGAGTCAAGTTTGACTTGATTATTTGCCACCTCATTTGTGAGTTGGCATTAGGAGGACTAATGATGATGTGCCACATCATCATAGTTGGCACATGTGTGTGTCACCTCATGGAGGTTACAAGTCCCCTCCTTAATGGCCTCCACATTTAATGAAAGGGAGTTACACTCCTTAATGTGGCCGACCACTTTTGTAGTGAATGAAAATTTGATTTTTCATTCAAGAGCATTCACTTCATCTTCTTCCTTGCTCTCTCTTCTTGCTCTCCCTCTCCTCTCTTGGCTGAACCTTACTAAGGTGCTAGCACACCTTTGTGTTAGGTTTCTCCGCCTAGTTTGTTCGTGTGGATACTTCTAGAGGATTGTCTACTTTGACAATCTTGAGATCCGGCACCTTGGACGAGCGGGATTCGCGAAGGGCGCTCATCAAGGGTAAAGGCTCTTCTCCTAGTTTAGATCTAGGCTTTAGTAAACTCGTACTCATATTTTTGTTTTATTTTACTTCGCACGGATTCGGTGGCTTGGGGTTTCGGGGTTTCCGTGACGCGAAAAAGCGGTTTTCGCGGCCCAAAAAATCCAACAGTTACAATCCCCTATACCTTATAAAAAGTATGTCCTTGAACTTAGAACAGCTGTGGATACTTCTGTCTCATATCATCCTCGCATTCCCATGTTGCTTTTTCACACTGTTGACTTTGCCACAGCACTTTTACTAATGGTATCTCTTTGTTTCTCAGTTTCTTAACTTCTCGATCTATTATCTGAATAGGTCGACTCTCAAAACTGAGATCCTCTTAAAATTGTACCATCTGTGGCTCAATCACTTGATTTGTATCGGGAACATGCTTCTTCAGCATTGAGACATGAAAGACATTATGAATAGCTAACATTTCCTGAGGTAGTTCCAGCTCATAAGCTACCTTGCCAACCCTTCTAGTGATTCGGTATGGCCCCACATAACGTGGACTCAACTTTCCTTTCTTTCCAAACCGCATCACTCCTTTCATAGGAGCTACTTTGAGGAACACTAAGTCCCCAACCTCAAATTCCAGTGGTCTATGGCGCATATCCGTATAGATCTTCTGCCGACTCTGAGCCATTTCTATCCTCTTGCGAATGTTCTGAATGACTTTGGTGATGTCCTCGATAAGGTCTGTCTGGAGTCCCATTTCTTTCTTTTCACCACCTTCTTACCAATAGATAGGAGATCTACATCTCCTCCCATATAGAGCCTTATAGGGTGTCATTCCGATAGTAGCTTGATAGCTATTATTGTATGCAAATTCTGCTAAGCATAGGTATTGACACCAACTTCCTTTGAAATCTAAAGCACATGCTCGTAGCATATCCTCTAAAACTTGGTTCACACGTTCTGTTTGCCCGTCAGTTTGGGGATGAAATGCAGTGCTAAACCACACCTCTCTGAACACACTCCCAGAAGTGTGAAGTAAAATGACCATCTCTATCAGAAATTATGGTTTTGGGAACTCCATGCAATCGGATAACCTCTTTCACATACAAATGTGCTAATTGCTCAATAGAGTAGGATATTCTGATAGCTAGGAAATGAGCAGACTTGGTTAATCTGTCCATTATTACCCAGATCACATACTAACCATTCGTAGTTCTGGGTAGTCCTACTATAAAGTCCATAGATATATCCTCCCACTCCACTCTGGTATTTGGATAGGCTGCAGAACTCCGCCTGGTTTCTGATGTTCTGCTTTAACCCGTTGACACGTCAGACAGGTACTGATGTATCTAGCAACATCTCTCTTCATTCCAAACCACCAGAAGCGTTCCTTTAAATCTTGATACATCTTGGTGGAACTAGGATGCATTTCATAGGGTGCTCTATGGGCTTCATCTAGAATTTTCCTTCGTAGTTGTTCTTGATTAGGGACACAAAGACGATTACCACAATATAGCATCCCACAGTTTGATATTCGAAACTCCCCTTTTCCTCCTTCTTTTATTCCCTGCTTGATCTTCTAAATATTAGGATCTTTATCTTGCCCTTTCTGTATATCGTCAAGCAAGGTTGAAACTAGTGTCAAAGTGGAGAGCTGCCCAGCAATAATTTCTAGCTCAAAATTTACTACTTCCTTCCATAGGGGTTGGGACATGGAAGATAAGGACAATAAAGTTACGCAAGGTTTTCTACTTAGCGCATCTGCCACCTTGTTCGCCTTCCCTGGATGGTAGAGGATTTCACAATCATAGTCTTTGACTAACTCAAGTCATCTCTGTTGTCTCATGTTTAGGTCTTTCTGAGTGAAGAAATACTTCAGACTCTGGTGATCTGTGTAAATCTTGCACTGAGTTCCATATAAGTAGTGCCTCTAGACTTTAAGAGTGAAGACTACTGCTACTAACTCGAGGTCATGAGTGGGGTAGTTCTTCTCATAATCTTTGAGTTGTCTCGAGGCATAGGCAATGACTCTACCATTCTGCATCAGTACAGCTCCGAGTCCCAATTTAGAAGCGTCGCTATATATATCGAAGCTCTCGCTATTTTCTGGAAGAGTCAGGATTGGAGCACTGGTCAGTCTCCATTTTAGGTCAATGAAACTCTTCTTCCCATTCTCCGTCCACTCAAATTTTCTATTCTTTCTGGTAAGTGTTGTCAATGGAGAGACAATCCTTGAGAAGTTCTCAATGAATTTCCTATAATAGCCTGCTAATCCAAGGAAACTTCTACTTTCACTGACATTCCTGGGTCTATTCCAATTACTCACAGTTTCTATTTTTGTCGGGTCTACCATGACCCCATCCTTGGAAATAATGTGACCTAGGAAGGTCACTTGATCGAGCCAAAACTAGCACTTGGAGAATTTCGCGTACAACTGTCTCTGCTATAGAATCTGTAATACTACCTTCAGATGTTCAGCATGTTCCTCCTGACTTTTGGAGTATATAAGAATATCGTCTATAAAGACGATTACAAACTTATCCAAATACGCTTTGAACACTTTGTTCATCAGATCCATAAACGTAGCCGGAGCGTTCGTCACTCCAAAAGGTATGACTACAAATTCATAGTGTCCATACCTCGTTCGGAATGCCGTCTTCGGTACATCATCTGCCCTCACTTTCACTTGATGATATTCGGACCGCAAGTCTATCTTGGAAAAGATTGTATCTCCCTTTAACTGATCAAATAGATCATCAATCCTCGGCAAGGGATACCTGTTCTTGATTGTTACTTTGTTCAGCGCTCGGTAGTCCACACACATTCGCATAGACCCATCCTTCTTCTTTATGAACAACACCAGAGCTCCCTATGGTGAGTGACTAGGGCGAATGAAGCCCTTATCGAGTAGCTCCTGTAGCTATCCCTGAAGTTCTTTTAATTCTGCCGGATCCATGCAGTAGGGTACTTTTGAGATTGGATGGGTATCAGGGGTGAGTTCAATCTCAAATTCAACTTCCCTATCCGACGCTAAACCTGGCAAATCCTCGGGAAACACTTCCAGGTAGTCACACACGACTCTAACTTCCTCTAGCTCTTGATTTCTTTCTTGCTGGGTATTAACCACATGAGCTAGAAACCCAGCACATCCATCAGCTAACATCTTCTGAGCTTTCAGGGCTGATAAAAATTTCTGGGTTCTCTTCTTTGGATCTTCGATGAACTCAAACTTAGACCCTGCCTCAAGTTGAAATAGAACCCTTCGCTTACGACACTTGATGGAAGCACCATACTTGCTCAGGAAGTCCATCCCAAAAATAACTTCATAATCAGACATATTCAGCAAGATCAGATCGCTGTACAGTTCTCTATCTGAAATTTTGACTGGCACAGCTTGCAGCCAGTGCGTAGATGTCATTATCTCTCCCGAGGGTAGTGTCCTCGAGAATTGTCCACTTAGGACCTCCGAGGGTATACCTATTCTTTCAGCAAATACTATGGAGACAAACGAATGGGTTGCCCTGGTATCAAATAACACAGTTGCATATTGATTAAAAATGCATATCTGACCTATGACAATGGTGGAGGCGTTTGCTACCTCCTCTCTAGTAAGGGAGAAAACTCGAGCATTTGTAGAACTTGGTGGAACTTCCAGTCTACCTTGGCTAATATGAGGACCCTCTAACGCGGCCTGCATCTGGTGTAGTTGTGCTTGCTGGCCTCCATATTGCACAGGTTGTGCAGGAGAAAGGTTGATCTTGGTTGGGAAATTCTTGGCCATATGCCCCTCTTGACCACATGTATAACAACCACTCGTTCCCTTACGACAGATTCTAGGATGCATCTTTCCGCAGGTGGAACATGTGGCATACTTAGGTTGCTTGTTTACAGATCCTCCCTTCTTATTACTCCACTGCTTCCTCTTGGAGCTCCCTTTCCAAGTTGACCCATGACTTTGGGGTTTCTGAGTGTCAGAACTCCCTTGACCTTTGTTCTCCATTAGTACTGGCTTCTGCTGCTTGATACTATTCAGATAATGCTCCGTGATCAGGGCACTACTAATCAACACTTCTGCAGTCTGTAGTCTATTAATTCCGCCAGCTACATTCAGAGCTATCTCAGGCCTCAACATCTTGAGCATTAGTCTTACCCTTTCTCTTTCTGTGCTGACCAACTCGGGACATAGGTGAACCAACCTATTGAATTTCTTCACGACTTCATCTACTGATAAACTTCCTTGTCAGAATTTCGTGAACTCATCGTAATGTTTGTTTGTGACTCGCATATGGAAGAACTCTTCGAAGAACTCAGTCTTGACGTCAGAACAGGTCATTTGATCTACTTTTCATTTTGCCTTGATTCGTTCCCACCACATTCTTGCATCCCTAGTGAAGAAGAAGGAGGCACACTTAATCTTTTCTACCTCTGGCCAGTCCAGTAGCTCTATTATACTCTCTAGGGTTTTGAACCATGCCTGAGCATCCCATGGTTCATTGGTGCCAGAGAAATTCTCTGGTTTCAGTTTCTGCCACTGGATAAGGTATGCTTCTTGCCTCACCACCTTTGCTGGGGCTACAGGTGTAACGGATGGTACTTCAGCTATAGTAGGTGTTACCATATTGGCTTCCGGTGGGACTACAGGAGGAGCTTGCTGATTAGCAGTTAGAGTGGCAATGAACTACTGCTGCTCCGTTAATGAACTACTGCTGCTCCGTTAATTGTCTCTGTAGTTGAGCTACTACTTCTTGTTGGTGTAATATCTCTCAGGTCAAGGTTGACCTGGTTGACCAAGCTTGAGTCTTGGTTTGGATTTCGATGTTTGACAATACAAGACTTCGATGATATGGACAAGTGCAAGTGCAGTTGTTCATTTGGGGAGATTGTTTGGTGCAATTCCCCTCTGATCAGGGACTGATCAGGTTGGTTGAAGAAGAGTCAAGTAGGTCAAGGTTGACCAGATACTTGACTGGGAAGTCCTAACTGGGATGTTAGGCAAAAGGAAATCCTGGTGAGTGAAGTCAGGTGGAAGTCCTAGTGAGTAAAGCTAGGCAGAAGGAAGTCCTGGTGAGTGAAGCCAGGCAGACGAGAAGTCCTAGTGAGTGAAGCTAGGCAGTTGGAAGTCCTGGTGAGTGAAGCCAGGCAGATGAGAAGTCCTAGTGAGTGAAGCTAGGCAGAAGGAAATCCTGGTGAGTGAAGTCAGGTGGAAGTCCTAGTGAGTGAAGCTAGGCAGTTGAAAGTCCTGGTGAGTGAAGCCAGGCAGATGAGAAGTCCTGGTGAGTGAAGCCAGGCATGGGGAAAATCCAGATGGGTCAAGGTTGACCAAACATCTGGTGAAAGTCCAAGTAGGTCAAGGGATTGACCAGATACTTGGCACGAGGAGAAAAGTCCAAGTGGGTCAAATGGATTGACTAGACACTTGGTGAGGGACTCCTAGCACGTCAAGGGTGACCGGATGCGAGGTATGATGAACCAACAGGTCATGGATTGACCGGATGTTGGTTTGGGGGCTTGGGACTTGGTTTTGGGCAAAAACCAATGTCTGGATCGATCAGCCGATCGATTGGCTGATGCCCAATCGATCGGCCAATTGATTGAGAAGGTCCCCACGACAAGCCTCGAGTGGGCAAGTCGCAGAGCGCACAGAACGTCTCTGGATCGATCGACCGATCGATCCAGAGACCCCAATCGATCAGTGGATCGATTGGGGTGGCGCGTTTTCACGTGATAAAGGCTAGATCGATCAGCCGATCGATCCAGGCATTTCTCGCAGAGCACAGAGGCGCTCTGGATCGATCGATTGATCGATCTAAAGCCTCCCCGATCAATTAGGAACAATCCAATCGATCGGGATCAGATCGTTGGCGTCGTATTTAGCTACAGGCGTTTGATTCCTGCGACATTACTTCACCGATTCATCTCAGATCTTCACCAGCGATCACAGAGCTTCTCCACAGGGTTCTCACCGCCAGTTCTTGAAGCTCTTAGAGGTTTTTCCAAGTCAAGAGGTGGATCTACAGCAAGAGGAAGAAAGCTAGGGTTAGGGTTTTCTATACTCATTGTAAGCTTTTGCTTGTATTTGTGTATCCTTTCCCTTTCTTCTTGTAGAGTGAACTTGTAGGGCTTCTCCGCCTTCGGTAGTTACCGAAAAGGAGTGTTTATTAGTGGAGGTGTGTGTGAGTGTGTGGATCCTTGGACTAGTCACCTCCTTTGGAGGTGGATACCAAGTAAATCTACTTGTTAGCGTTGTGTGTGATGTTTCTTGTATATTTTCGCTGCACATCTTTGAAGAAACAAGCAACGCCGACCACACGCACGCGACGAGCTATTCACCCCCCTCTAGCTACATTTTCGGTCCCAACACTTCTATCAGGTTGGGCTGGGGTGCAGACTCATTTCCCACTGGTTGGGGTTCATTAACTCTCGGCTGTCTGGTTAGTCGTCCTCTAGCCATTCTACATATCCATAGACCATCAACCAGTGAGATATTTCGTCAGCCTATCATCATTCTTATTTACTATTATTTGTACTTCCCTGTATAAGCATACTACTACCTATCATAAGCACTTGATAGCATTTTCATGTATAAGCGTGCTAAATCTGAACAAGCATTCTTATTAATTATAACAGAACTAGATGCATAAAAGTTATGAAAACTGTAATTTCTTACTTGGAGGCTGCGGGATCAATACTTGATGTGTGTGATGGAAGGATGGAACTTGCTCTGATACCAAACTGTAACGCCCACCCTTACTCATACCCTTAAGCTACAGGACAAACGTTACGCTTTCCTCGTACTGTCTTAATTTTTCGGCATTTTTACCTGTTACAGGCTGCTTAGTCCATAGACCTATTCTAACCTGTTACGACTGGTAGGACTTAACTTGCAACCACGTAGGGCCGAAGGGAGTCAGAAGCTTCTAGCGGGTCTGGGCCATGTGGCCCTGATAGGTGTTGTACTCTTAACTGACACAAGACACGGCCGTGTGAGGGGTCGCATGGTCGTGTCACCTAGAAGCGCACAGCCGTGTGAGGGGGACACGGTCGTGTGACCTAGAAGCGCACAGCCGTGTGAGGGTCACACGAATGTCTGAATCCACATGGTCGTGTCACCTTGGCCGAGAGGGAGAGAGACACGCCCGTGTGGTTTCACACGGTCGTGTAGCCTTGGCCGAGAGGAGGAGGTGCACAGCCGTGTGTTTTCACACGACCGTGTCACCTTTGGCTGAGAGGAGGAAGGGCACGACCGTGTGCTTCCACACGGCCATGTCACCTTGGCCGAGAGGAGGTAGCGCAGGACCGTGCGAACCCGCATGGCCATGCCACGGGTCGTGCGAAGGACCCCCTTTCTCCACCAGAAAAGCTTGTTCTCCTCTTATTCACTTTCACTTTCCATTTCAAAATTCTGCCAAGCCATCAAATCCATTCTAAACCAATTAGTGCCAGTATCTTAGGTAAAGTGGAGTAAAGAAACAAAACTAAGGTTCTACATGTTCCCCAAAATAACCAAATCTCGAATCTCTTTCCATTGTTCCGCCACACACACACATCCCCAAGCACTGCTCCTGCTGCCTCCTCCTACTCGAGCTTTCCTTTACATTTATCTGCAGTATAAGGAAATGTAAATCTATAAGCGGATGCTTAGTAAGTACAGTCTACTCAAAAAATAATGCATTAAAAGATATCATGTTTTTTAAAAGAGAACATGCTTTCCAAATTGCTTGCGGAAACACAAAACATGCACTTGTCCATAATTCACCACGAACTACATAAATCAGAAATATGTATATAGCATGCATTTTAAAATAAGTTTATCATGCAAAATATCCACTTAAAACCATGCAATGAAAAACATAAAATTTGCTATGCTATAGAGATCAGACCCTGCACTCTCTAACTCTAGTTCTCAACTTAATAATGGTTTCACTTTAAGAAATCAATAAGCTTTGAAAACTTTATCTTACATACTAGTAAAAATAGTAATCAACTTGCTTTGGGCCCGACATTGTACCACTTTACGCGCATCCTTAATAAGATCCGAGGTAGCTAATCCCGAATCCATTAATGTACTACTAGGCAGTCTTGGAGCCTAGGGGCAATCTAGGAGCCCACCCATGGACCTTGTGTCCGGTACATGCCTTTCTAAAGTAAAATAATTTTTTTACCTTTAATTTCTTGTACTTGCACTTGCTTGGCATTTAACCAAACACCTTATGTGCGCTTATTTCCCCCATATCTATAGGGAAACACTTTAGGCACTTGATTATACTTCTTAGTCCCAAAACTTTATGGGAAGCAAATCAAGATAATCTAAACATGCTCTTAATCCCAAAACTTTTAGGGGCATCACATATATCATAGCATCTATCTTTTCTTAACATGTAATAAACATCTCATAACATGCATCTTCCTTTACATGCTTAAAACATATCAATCTAAATAACATCGAAGCAACTTATATTGCAGGTGAGAGATACTTACATCCTTTCGCTAGATCTTACTATTATGGAGGGTGTAGGGAAGAAAATCCTCTCTTTTGTATGCCTTGATCTCCAAAACACCCTTCACGTGTGTAAGAACCTTGTGGAATTATCCTCTTAGATCCTCCCCTTGAATACTTAGAACTTTAGAAACCCTAGTCCTAGATCTTGGCCAAAAGCCACAAAGGTGAAAGAGAGGATTTTGGCTAGAGAGGAGAAGAGGAAGAGGGAGATGAAAAGTTAGATTTTCATCTCATCCTTTCCCTTTTATACCAAGTGGAAGTTGAAGCATCTCTTCACATATATTTTACATATAATGAATTGTTTCATATTCCTAATGTGATGCTTTACCACCACCTAATGGTTACTTAAACTAATCTTAAATAAGAGGTGTAAGGTTCAAATCTTAGCCCGGGCCATTTATGAATATATTTTTATTTCTTTTCTCTTCTTATATTTCTTTTTGCCCATTTAAAAATAGGGAAAATTTACGGGTGTTACATGTAGGCAGGCTAGAGAGGGGTGAATATCCCTGCAAATTATGAATTGAAACTTTATTTGCTATTATTTTTAGCAAAGACAAGCACACATTAGATAATTAAAATCAACATAAACAAAATGTAAGGGACACAACAAATTTACTTAGTTTGCAACTGGGAAGGATGCTAATCCAAGGTAGCGGAAGGTCAACTAGAAGATCTCCTTCGGTGAAGGTAGAGTAGCCTCTTACAAACCTAAATGCTTGAACAAAATAAAAATACGAATATGAAAATGAATTACAGCATGTGCTGTACTAAACTTTGAGGATCAGACCTCTTTTTAAAGCCCATTGGTCAAGTCTAATTGTTGGCTGATGTGCCAACTCCGGGTGCCTAGACATGGTCCAGGATGTTAGTTAGAGCCCTAGAGCCAATCATTTGATGATTGTATTATGGACTTGTTGTATCATATTCTTATATAAATAAAGACATTTGTTTTTGGTTATTATACTTACTTGTATTGGTGCCAAATAAACTAAGTATAATAGCGTCCTTGAGTAGAGGGGTCTTACCTATATCAATCAGTTAGTTGAATCGATAGTGAGATGATATAGGGAACACTACTCTTAATCATTCCTAGTCGAGTATTAACATTCAGGGACAATGTTAATGCAATAAGACTAGCATGTAGGTCAACTCGATGACTTGATCTCACAAGTCATGGATATAGAGATATCAAGTTGACACATGGGTATGCTTTGGAGAATGTATATTGAATGACCCTCCATGAGAAAGTATCATGGATCATTATATGAGTGTCATATACTTTCTCATGTGGCTATTAGTATGACTACTAGTCCTTGGACCTGAAGTCACCATGGATCCCTATATAAGGAGTTATATACTTTGGTTTCGTCAAACGTCACCTGTAACTGGGTGGACTATAAAGGCGATTACTGGGTATGTAACGAATTATGCAGAGGGATGTGAGTGATGTAAATGGGATCTATCCCTCCTATATGACGAGAGCGACATCGATATTCTTGATATAGTGAGACCACGAAGTGCATGGCCATGCCCAAATGAGTCAATATGAGATATTGAGCTCATTTGATTTAGTGAGTCTACTTGGAGATCAAGATTTAGATTGGTCAGAGGATGACACGGTCTATGTGTCACATTGATCAATCTAGATGTCTAGGATAGAAGGACACTTGTCATATATTGTGAGGAGTCACAATTAGTAGTCACAAGGTGATGTTGGATCTCAACATTCTTGTAACTTGGGTAGTAATGATGTGTTGCTAGATACCGCTCATTACTTATGCTCCTAAATAGGTTTAGAGGCATTGCCAACGTTACAAGAACCTATAGGGTCACACACTAAGGAAAATTAGATGGAGATTAGGTTCATATGATGAACCAAGAGGATTAGATTCATGTGATGAATCAAATTGGATTAAGAGTAATCCTAATTAGGCTAATTGAGTTAGACTCAAGTTGATTCATGTGTTCAATGAGTCTAATTTAGATTATGACTCATTGAATCAATTTAATTAAATGAATTAGATTCATTATATTAAATTAGCTTGAATTAAATGGTTGGATTAGATCAATCATGAGAGAGATTAAGTCAAGTTTGACTTGACTTGAGAGGAAGAGGAAGAGTCAAGTTTGACTTGACTTTATGCCACATCATTTGTGACTTGGCATTAAGTGGCCAATGATGATGTGCCACATCATCATGTTTAGCACATGTGTGTGCCACCTCATGGAGGTTACAAATCTCTTTAATGACCACATTAAATGAGAATGGGGGTTACACTTCCCATTGTGGCCGACCACTTTTCATAGTGAATGAAATTGATTTTTTCATTCAAGTGAATTCAACTCATCTTCTTCCTCCTAGAGCTCTCTCTTCTTGCTCTCCCTCTTCTCCTTGGCCGAACCACCTAGGTGCTAGCACACCTATTGTTTGGTCTTCTCCACCTAATTAGTTCGTGTGGATACGCATAGAGAGTTGTCTACTTTGACAACTTGAGATCCGACATCTCCTTGGATAAGCGGGACTCGCGAAGGGCACGCATCAAGGGTAAAAGGTTTTCTCCTTATAAATCTAGTTTAGAACTAAGTCTAAGAAACTTGTACTCGTAGTTTTTGAAATTTTTATTCTTTGCACGGATTCGGTGGCGGGGTTTCGGGGTTTCCGCGACGGGAAAAAGCGGTTTTCGCGGCCCAAAAAACCCAACACGGGCTCCTGGACTAAGTCACTTCAATCCACTCTATAGCGACTCTTCGTCAACGAGTTATCAGCTTCTGGGTGCCTAGACCCAATCTGGGCACTTGGAATCTTGCTAACATGGACTCCAATCTAATCCTTGCTGCAACGGTTCAATGACCTAGCCTATATTACTCCTGGCGCCTAGAGAGAGTCAACATAATGTTGACTTGTTCGGTCTCTTTGGAGATCTTCTAGCCATCCAGAGTTGAGCTTGTTGGTTGCTACTCGGAATACTATTCTAGTTCCCCTGTATAAAAATTTGTACAAGTATAAAACTATCCTAGCTACCCATGTGCTCTACTGAAGTTAAATTTGGATTGCAAACGATGCTTAACATTATTAATCCAAATTGTCCTTCAGAAGATAAACTTGGATTGGAAACGATACTTAACATTTTTACTCTAAGTTTAACCGATGTGTTCTTCATAAGTTAAACTATATTACAGAAGTTAATTAAGTATCTATTTCAAAGATCAGCTTCCAGGTTAAACATGGTGAGACACTAGGCCTTCTTGGGTATGAGATCATCCACCACTTCCTAGATAAAGATTTTCAAAGAAAATGGATATTTAACTTCTTGCAGTAAACTAGGTTTAACTACAGAGACCTCAATAGAAGCATAATATCGAAATATGAAATTGAAACACAAAAACGATAGCCTAAAATCGATAGCCTCTTGTGTTTGGTTTTTCAAGATCTATACAAAGAAGATGAACTAGTTATGATGCAGAAACAAATAACTAGTTATATCTTTCTTAGTAGCTTATAGACCTCTTGATCTTCTGTTGTATTCCTCTCCTCCTCTTGGACGTCGTGTGAGCGACGATCTACCAAGATGAAATCCACCGAAGCCTCTTCCTTTGCTTCCAAGTTTTGGCCACCAACTAACCTCCAAGGGATGCTAGACAAGAGAGCTTCCTTCTCTTCTTCTTCTCCTTCAAGCAACCGGCCACCAAGAGAAAACCAAGCTTGATGTCGCCGACCTCCAAGAAAGAAAACAAAAGGAGAAGAGAGAAGGAAGAGGGAAGGCCACCAAGGGAATAGAGGAAAGGAGTTTCGGCCACAATAGAGAGGATGCAAGGCTTAGGTTGTTGTCTATGAGGCACCTTCTCCCTTTCTTTTATAATCCTTGGTGAATCCAAAAAAGGAAACTTTTAAAACAAAAAATTAAAACTTCCTTCTATTCCTTTACATGGTCGGCCACATCATGTCCAAACAAGGAAATATTTTAAACAAAAATTAAAATCTCTCTTTTAAAATCCCTTTTGTGGTTAGCTATAAAAGACATGTTTTATAAAATTGAAATCTTCTCTTTTAAATCCTTTTGTGGATGTCTATAAAAGAAAAGATTTAAAATAAAACTCCTTTTATATCATGGTTACAAAAAGGAAAGTTTAAAATTAAAATCTTTCTTTTAAACATTATAGATAATTACAAATAAAGAAAGATTTCAAATCTCTCTTTTAATCCTTTGTAGAAAGCTATAAAAGGAAAGATTTTAAAATTTAAAACTCTCTTTTAAAACCATGTGGAAAGCATCATAAAAGGAAAGTTTTTAAAAAATAAAAAATTCCCTTTTATTTCCTTTTCTCTTCTTATATGGCCGACCCCTTGCTTGGGCACCAGCAAGGCTTGGCTGACCCTTACTTGAGCTCCAAGCTTGGCTTGGCCGACCCCTTGCTTGGGCTCTAAGCTTGGCTTGGCCGGCCACCTTGGGATGGGTAAGAAGGTGGGTTTAGCTGGGTATACAACTTTATAACTAAGAGGCTACGACAGGGACCGAGAGGAGGAATTTGTTTTGGTCTCCCGATGAACTTGAGCTACCCGTGTTCGCCCCGAACACCCAACTCAAGTTCATTAATAATAACTCATACCACTAAAGAATTATTATTGTACTACTGCACCAATCCCATATTACAATATAAGCTCCTTCTTATCATGAGTGCGTTAGTCTCTATGTGTTTAAGATATCGAATGACCACTAATTAAATGAGTTACTGATAACTCACTTAATTAATATTTAGCTCCAAGAGTAGTACCACTCAACCTTATTGTCATGTCGGACTAAGTCCACCTGCAAGATTTACATGACAATCCTTATGAGCTCCTCAAGGGGATATCATCAACCTAGATCACTAGGACACAGTTTCATTCTATAATCAACAACACACCATATAAATAATATCATTTCCTAACTTATCGGGCCTATTGATTTAACTAACTAAATCTCACCCTTTGATAAATTAAAGAAATAAAAATTAAGTATACGTGCTTGTTATTATATCATGATTAAGAGTACGCACATCCATAATAACAGAGGTCCTATTCTTTTTTACAATCAGTATAAAAAGAACAACCTCAAATGGTCTTGCTCAATACACTCAGAGTGTACTAGTATAATTTTATAGTCAAGATAAACTAATACCAAATTATACTACAATCATTCCAATGGTTTGTCCCATTCCATCTTAGTTGTGAGCAACTATTTATAATTGATAAGGAACTAATAACATGATCTTCTGTGTGACACCACACACCATGTTATCTTCAATATAAATTAAATGAACAGCTATATTTAACATATAAATGTAGACATTTGACCAATGTGATTCTTATTTCAAAATAAATGTTTATACAAAAAGCTAGACTTTTAGTATGCATTTTAACAGAGCTCATCCAAACCTAACTCTGGCCTTCTTCTCAAGCAGCCTTCCTTCCTAGATTCTCCTCCCTCAAAAGTGTCACACGAGTCCTTCTTATCCGTTGGTCTACTCTTTCGCAGTACCTCATCCCTCGGATACACTAAGCCCGTTGACTCACTTCCTGTGCCATCCTTCAAGCTAACTACATTTTTCGTTCAACTTATTGTGTTCCTAAGTCCCTGCATACTTAGACACAAGGAATAAAATATGTAGAGCCTAACTTAACCTGGTTGATCACATCAAAACTCACTCAGGGTACTTACAATCTCTCCCCTTTTGATGTGAACCAACCCAAGTTAAGTTAGGGTTTGTAAGTACCTTATGATGATTTTAATGTAATCAACCAAGTCAAGTTAGGTTCTATTGTTATTTTGATGCCTTGTGTCTAAGTGTACAGGAACTTAGGAGCACAGGAAGTTGAGTGAAAGACACAGCTAATGAGAAGGACGACATGGTAGAGAGCCAACGGGCTCGGTGCTCCTAAGGGATGAGGCACTATGGAAGAGTATGCTGGCAGATGAGAAGGAGGCGCGTGACATTTTTAAGGGACGAGAAGCCATAGCGAAAGACTGCTCAAAGGTCGGAAAATGGGTTCGGGTGAGCCTTATTCCGGATGGTTGAAATCACCTACGTAAGCGGTGTCGGAGCGGAAGATCTGGACCTAAGCAAGCGGAACCGAAGCGGAAGACCCGGACCAAAAAGTCAACCTACTGGTTGACTTCGTCTAGGCACCTAGACCTGGTCCGGGCGGCCGGATCAACTGGGTGCCTCTGAGGTGCCCCACAGTCCGGGCCACCTGAACCCTTCCGGGCGCCCGGAATAGAAATGTTATCAAAATGCGACGTGGCATGATCTGTTGTGACGAGGATAAAATTCTATCCACGTCTAGGTGCCAGTAAGCCTTCCAGGCACCAAGATCAGGGATATAAATACAACCTTGATCCCAGTAGTTAAACATAGCACTTGTAAATTAATCTCTTTTTGTTCTACTACTGTTTGTGAGCCATCAACGTTGTAAGATGCTACTCCACCCAAAGGAGATCTTCATAGTGCATTTCACTTGCCTTGGATTAGCAATCCTCTGATTGCAACCAAGTAATTCTTTCTGTACCTCTATCTTTGATTTACATGCTTCTTTGTTCTTTTTATACAAGTGTTTGCTCTAATAAGCTATAAGTTGAGAAAGGTTTTTTTGATTTTATTTGTAGGGCTATTCACCCCCCTCTATCCGACCACCAGGGACCAATAATTGGTATTAGAGCAAGGACACTTCAAAAGGACTAACCGTCGACCGAAGCCAAGAAATCAATGGTCGAACCAAGCCTCATTCCGTGAAAATTTGAGGTGGAGTTCGCGCACTGGAAACGCCGAATGGAGGTATTCCTAAAAACTACTTTTGAAATTCTTTTAATTATCAAGTATGGTTTTGCAGTTTCAAAAGATCAACAAGGTGTAGAGAAAGAAGAGTATCTCTGGACAAAGAAGGAACAAAGTGATTTTGTCGCTAACAGCAGAGCAGAATATCACCTGCTAAGAATGTTGCTGCCTCAAGAAGTCAATTGCATCAGAAGATACTCGTCGGCCAAAGACCTTTGGGAGAAATTCTTGGAACTCCACGAAAGCACATCCAAATCGAAGCTCGCATGATGAGACCTTCTTCAAAATCAATTAACAAATGTACATCTGGAAAAGGTGAGAAGGTAGCTGATGTGCGTATATCTTATGATCATTTATATATATTTTGACGTACATTCACTTACTTTATTCACGTATATTCTATGCATGTTCACCTCTTTTAGTACATATTCATCATAAATACTCTTTTGTTCAGAGATATGCTCTTTTATGTGTTTTCTGATTGATAGGACGTGATTTAGAGTAAAAACGAAGCCTACATGAATTCTACAGCTTCCAGAGTGTCATGGGCAGGCGAAAACTAAGTTTTCTTCATGTTCTGGCCATGTAGAACCCACACGGCCGTGTGGAGGCCGTGTGGGGGGCGTGTGAGGCTGTGTGGAATTTTTAGCATTGTAGACTAAAAGTAAAATGACCATAACTTTGTGGTCCGCTAGAGTTTTTGGCTTTTCTTTATACCAAATTGTAGCTAACTTCAAGATCTACAACTTTCATGAAGACCACATCTCAAGAATACCATGCTAAGAGGCACTAAAATGGCTTACAAGAAGAGCCATGACCTTGATATGTAACCAGAGCAGCGGAAGAGCATGGCCATGCGGAATCGCACGGTCAAGCCACTTAACCAGAGCAGCGGAAGAGCATGGTCGTGCGGAATCGCACGGCTGTGCCACTTGACCAGTGCAGCAGAAGAGCATGGCCGTGCGGAATCGCACGGCCGTGCCACATGACCAGTGCAGAAGGAAGACACGGCCGTGCGGCTTCACACGGTCGTGTGGCTTCGCACGGCCGTGTGGCTTCGCACGAAGAGAGGATGGGCGTGGTCGTGCCAACCTTGCACGGCCGTGCCACAGGCTGTGCAGCGCCCATACCCTAGCTTATAAAAGGGTCAAGAAATCTATTTTTGGAAATATCTTTTGGTTTGGGACTTCGTCCCTCCCCTTGGGGAAAGCCGTAGAGCTTCATCCACTGCCGTCCCTTCATGATCCGTCCATCTCTGGAGCAAGGAGGCATCCCCAAGACATCGGAATCATCGGCAAGCATCTCTTCTTCCCTTTGTTCTCACACCTAGGGTTTTAAGTATGCTTTTCTTTATGTTCTGGGGTTGTTCTTCCCCCACAATGGAGTAGATGTCATCTTCTAGGATTATGGAGTATTTGTAATGCGATGGAGATGTAGAACTATGTAGATTCACTTTGTTTCTATACGATCACTTGTTAATGTCTTGTTCATGCTTGTGTGAGATGTTTATATTTCTATTCTTTGATTGATTGATGTGGAGGATTGTTGATCCCACAAAGGGGATACCTTAGAGTGTATTGACCAAGGTACCCTAGTGACAGGGGTAACCCTTTCCGGACGTCTAAGACGTTCCCTCAAAAGGAGAGACAATGCCTTAGGAACTGCTGCTCTCGTAAAGAGAGTGCTCTAGATCGTATACCCGAGGGGCCCTAGTGACAAGGGTAACCTGTTCACGGACGTCTAGGACATTCTTTTGAAAAGAGAGACAATTCCTCCATAAGGAAGTAGGTAGCCGTACCGAACCTCTACCATTATCCTTATTGTTCTTTACTAGATATGTATCCCAGTGATCTACCGAGCCGCTCTCGTGACAGGGGGGTTAACCGTTACAGGATTTCACAGGGATCGTCTCTACGTGATACTTAGGGATACTGGCCAATCTAACTTCCTGCAAGAGCATTGACATAGAGGATAGAAACTAAACAATCTATGTAGTATCTCCTAGTATTATAATGAAATCGAAATCCTAGAATCCATATCCCAAAGCTCATTCCCTCCAAGATCGATTCTCTCTCTTCTCTCTCTTCTCACTTTCCTCTTCTCTCTCTCTTACTCTCCTTTCTCAACAATCTTAGGTTTGTCTAGATAACTTACTTTGCGATATCTCTAGTGCTTAATCAATAGTCCCTGTGGTTCGACAATCTTTTATATTACTGACGACGAATCCGTACACTTACGGAATCATAACAGTAGCCCAACTACACGTGAAGATCAAGGAGCTCATCACTGGACTGGTCAACCTCGAACAAATGGTAATAAACTGGGACTCAGTACGCTCGCACTCAATACTTTTCCTAGGACTCCAGAATGGACTTCGATAATTGACGCCTACTACACCTCGAAGGACTTGGAGGTAAGTACACTAGAAGAATTGTTTTCGACCTTAGAATTACATGAATCCGGATGTGAAGGATCATGTAAAGAGTTAAGCCAGAACTTGGCACTCAGATCCTCTAAGAAAGACGAATTTGAGTTAGACTCAGATCTAGAAGGAGACCAAGAAGCCTACATGGTAAGGAACTTTAGAAAGTTTTTTAAGTCTAATAAATTTAAAGAAATACAAGATAGAAAAAAATTCAAAAAATATAAGAAAAGTTTGATGCTACCAGTGTCAAAAAGGACACATAAAGAAGGACTGCCCAGAGCTCAAAAAGAAAAAAAAAAAAGACAAAGGCCCCAAGAAAAACAAGCATAAGAATCTCAAGGTCACTTGGGACGAAAGCTTATCATCTGAATTAGAAATAGAAGCATATGCTGGACTAGTGCTGATGGCTAGTCACAAAGAACAAAGCTCCTCAGAAGCTATCATTGATGAAGGGGGAGCGACATCAGATGAATGCAGTGAAGTAGGGGGAGAATCAAGCTTTAGATTTGACATGGTAATTGAGGTATGCCTCTTACCTCTTGATCAACTTTACTTTGGCATTAAATCTATGACTAAATTAATGTGTAAATTAAAAACCAAAAAGGAAAATTTGAAAAAAGAAAACATAGAAATAAAAATAATCTTAGCAAAATCTTGGTTAATAGAGGAGCTTGATAAATTGAAAATTGAAAATTGAAAATGCTAATTTAAAGGAACAAATAGAAAAATTAAAAAAATTCTGCATGCTCATATTCTAGATATTATCAAGGACTAAATTGATATTTTAGATACCATAAGGGTTAAATTAGAAAGTTATCATCGAAATATGTTCCTAAAGGATACTTGATAAATCTAGTAGGAAGAATTTATATTGGGTCCCCAAATCTTGCTTAGAATAAATTAATTATTTTTTAAAACTTATAATTTGTAGAAAGAAAATTAAATGTTTAATTTTTTTAAAAGGCTTTGTCTAAAAGTGGTTGTTTTTCTAATATCCAAGAAGGCCTAGTGTCTCGCCACAGCCTAAAAGCCAATTATTAAATAAATATTTAATTGACTAATTGTTAAATAGTTAACTGTCATAAAATTTTTTCCCAATCTAAAAATATTTGTTAATCACTCAGAAAGGTAGCTTTTAAAATTTAAGTTTTTATAATTTATTTTCTGCATAAGTTAACTCCTTTGTATAAAATTTTATATTTGCTTTATATATGTCTATTCAATACCTATTAAAATTTTCAAAATTTTTCAATGCTTAAAAATATTGTTCAACTTATTTTTTTTCAAAAATTTGTTTATAACTTATTAAAGTCTAGAGTTTATAGAAACTTAAACTTTTATGATTTTCTGGATAATCATTATAATAGTATTTTTCCCCTTAGAATCTGTTTTAGATTTTTTTTTGTCATTTTAAAGTACACCTATTTTTAATGTAATCAAGGGGAGAAGAAGTTAAGTTTAAGGGGGAGGTATATATTTCTCAAAATATTGCATCTTACTATTTCAAATCTTGCAATTCCATTCAATGTCTTTACTTTAATATCTTGTTTTATCCTAACTTAACTTGTGTTGATCCACATAAAAAGGAAGACATTGTAAGTACCCTATGATGATTTTGATGTGATCAACCAAGTCAAGTTAGGTCATGTTGTTATTTTGATGCCTTTGTTGGTTACTACTTGGAATATAGTATCGGTTCCCATGTACAAAAATTTTGTACAAGTCCTGAACTTTTCCTAACAACCTATTGTGTTCTTTAGAAATCAAATTAGAAATCGCAAACACAACTTAACATTATTGCTTCCAAATTCAATTTATCTATTCTTAAAGGTTTAGACTTGGATCGCAAACGATGCTTAACACTATTAATCCAAATCCACCTATGTTACAAATTTAATTAAATATTTATTTCAGAGATCGGCTTCAAAGTTAAACATGGCGAGGCACTAGAACTTCTTGGTTATGGGAGCATCCACCACTTCCTAGACAAAGCCTAGGTTTAACCAATAAGAATAATCGAATCACAAGATCCAAAAAACAAAAGAAACACAAACTCGAATCATAAATTCGAAACCTAGAAACGTTAGCCTCTTGTGTTTGGTATTTCAAGATCTAAACAAAAAGATGAAATAGTTATGATGCGGAAACTAATAACTAGTTATACCTTTTGTAGCTTATAGACCTCATGATCTTCTATCGTATTCCTCTTCTTATCTCGGACGTCGTGTGGGCGATAATCTACCGAGATGAGAATCCACCCAAGCTTCCTTCTTCTCCAAGAAAGTTTTGGCCACCACTAATCTTTAAGAGATGAAGAACTTTCGGCCACCAACCAAGCTCCAAGGGATGCTAAGAAACAAAGCGTCTCCTTCTTCCTCTAACAAGATCCGGCCACTACCAAGCTCTTTGAGATGAGATGCCGCCGGCCACACAAGGAAGAAGAAATGGAGAGGAAGAGGAAGAGAGGGCCGGCCACCACCAAGGAAGAGAGGAATACTAGAGGATATATTGTTGTTGTAAGGTGAGGCACCTCTACCCTCTCTTTTATATTCCTTGGCCTTGGCAAATAAGGAAAGTTTTAATAAAAACTTCCTTATTTTCCTTGCCATTGAAAGGAAAATTTAATTAATAAAAAAAATTCCTTTTATCTTATTAATGTGTCCGACCACCTCAATTTCTCCAAACAAGGAAAGTTTTAAACACAAAATTAAAACTTCCTAATTTGTTTCTGAAAATTTTTAAAATAAAAATTTCTCTTTAAAAATTCCCTTCATGGTTAGTTATAAAAGGAAACTTTTATAAATTAAAATCTTTCAATTAAAATATGTGGATGATTACAATAAGGAAAGTTTTCTTCAAAATTAAAATCTTCCTTTCAATCTACAAATAAGGAAAGATATCAAACCTTTTCTCTTAATCTTTTGTAGAAACTATAAAAGGAAAGATTTAATTTTAAAGCTCTCTTTTAAATCATGGCTTCCACATAAGGAAATATTTTTAAAAAATAAAATCTTTTTAATTTCATTGTGGTCGACCACACTTCAACCCATCCAAGCCTTATCTTGGCCGACCCTTGCTTGAGCTCCAAGCTTGGCTTGGCCGACCACCTTGGGATGGGTAAGAAGGTGGGTTTAGGTGGGTATAAAACTTTATAACTAAGAGGCTACGATAGGGACCGAGAGGAGGAATTTGTTTTGGTCTCCCAATGAACTTGAGCTTCCCGTGTTCGCCCCGAACACCCAACTCAAGTTCATCAATAATAACTCATACCACTAAATAGTTATTATTGAACTACCACACCAATCCCATATTACTATATGGGCTCCTTTTTATCATGAGTGTGTTAATCTCTCTGTGTTTAAGATATTGGATGTCCACTAATTAAATGAGTTACTGACAACTCACTTTAATTAATATCTAGCTCCAAGAGTAGTACCACTCAACCTTATCGTCATGTCGGACTAATCAACCTGCAGGGTCTACATGACAGTCCTTATGAGCTCCTCTTGGGGACATTATCAACCTAGATTATTAGGACATAGTTTCATTCTATAATCAACACACCATATAAATAATACCATTTCCCAACTTATCGAGCCTATTGATTTATCGAACTAAATCACACCCTTTGATAAATTAAAGAAATGAATATTGAGTATATGTGTTTGTTATTATATCATGATTAAGAGAACACACTTCCATAATAACAAATGTCTTGTTCTTTTATGTAGTCAGTATAAAAAGAACTTACCTTAAATGGTCCTACTCAATACACTCAGAGTATACTAGTGTAATTTTATAGTCAAGATAAACTAATACCAAAATACACTATGAGTATTCCAATGGTTTGTTCCTATCCATCTTAATCGTGAGCTACTGTTTATAAATTATAAGGAATCGATAACATGATCTTCTGTGTGTGACACCACACACCATGTTATCTACAATATAAATTAATTAAACAACTACACTTACCATATAAATATAGACATTTGACCAATGTGATTCTTTATTTCAAAATAAATATTTACAAAAAGCTAGGTTTGTAGTATACACTCTAATAATCTCCCACTTATACTAAAAGACTATGTTGTCATAAACGCTGCCATACATCTGATTCATATTCCTTCAACATGTCGATCAAAAGCTTTCACCGGAAGGGCCTTAGTGAAAGGATCTGCCAGGTTATCTGCTGATGTAATCTTGGTGACAATAACTTCTCCTCACTTTACGATGTCTCGTATTAGGTAGTACTTACACTCTGTGTTTACTTGCCTTATGGGCTCATGGTTCCTTCGAGTTTGCTACTACACCACTATTATCACAATAAATTGTGATGATTTTGGGAAAACTAGGAATCACATCTAAGTCCATTAGGAAGTTCCTAAGCCATACAGCTTCTTTGGCTGCCTCAGAGGCTGCCACATACTCAGCTTCCATGGTTGAGTCTGAAACACATTTCTGCTTAACACTCCTCCATGCAATGACTCCACCTCCTAAAGTAAACACATAGCCTGATGTAGACTTACTATTGTCCCTATCTGATTGGAAGTCAGAATTCGTGTATCCCACAGGGAGCAAATCATTTGCTTGGTAAACTATCATATATCTCTAGTCCTTCTCAGGTACTTTAATATATGCTTTACAGCAGTCCAATGTCCTTGTCTAGGGTTACTTTGATATCTGCTAACCATGCCCACGGCAAAATAGATATCCAGTCTTGTACACAGCATAACATACATTAGGCTTCCTACAGCTGAAGCATAAGGAACTGCCTTCATTTCTTCTATCTCTTTTGATGTCTTCGGAGACATCTCTTTAGATAAAGATACTCCATGCCTAAAAGGTAGAAAACCTTTCTTGGAGTCATGCATGCTAAAACAAGCTAGGATTGTATCAATATATGAAGCTTGGGATAAGTACAACATTCTTTTCTTGCGATCCCTTATTACTTTGATCTCGAGAATATGTGCACATTCTCCCAAGTCCTTCATATTGAATTACTTAGACAACCATACCCTTACTTCCGACAACACTTTGATATTATTTCCAACTAACAAAATGTCATCTACGTATAGTACAAGAAATACCACTACATTTGTAAGATACCGTAAAATAATAATAATAAATGTTATTGGATGAAAAATCTTAATGGATTTTTTGGGAATTTTTAGAAATTTTTCGGAATTTAAATAGAGTCCGTATGATTCGTTTTGAGGGGATGACTTGGTGGGGCTAATTGGAGGCTTGTTTAGAATACCCAATTAAAAGGGAGTTGATTAATTTCATTTAATCTAATTTACGTAAGTATAAACTCTTTACCTAAGTTTAAATTCTGAACCCTTTTCCTTCTTCCCGATTACTTTCCCCTTCGCGCGCGAGCCCTCTTCGTCCCGAGCCTCGCCAACGACCGGCGATGTTGCTCTTCCCCCCTTGGCGTCGCCGACAAAGAGCACATCGAAGATTCGAGGAAAGTTACCGATTCTTTCTCTCTTTCCTTCACTCTCGATCTTCCTCTCGTGCGCGCGGACGATCCGACGCCGACGGCTTCCCCGACGATCTCATCCTCATCTTGTCACCGGAGGAACGCCGACAGATCTTGACAGTGCTAACGTTGTTCAGGCCATTTCCGGTGGAACGATCGCCTCCCTGTTGGTTTCTTGCGCGCGATCGGTGGGATCCGATTTAGGGCACAGCGAGATTGGGATCGCGTCGCCCCCCTAGCCGATTGACCTCCTTCAATCTTCCTCCTGTATCTGATCACTGGCGTATGCTCTGTGTCTTTCCATTAGATGGATTGAATCAAGCGATCGAGTTAGGTAAGTTTCCTCTGGACTCTAATGGATTCAAAGGTTTTTCTCCTTTGTGATGCTCTCTCTCTGATCTGGATTAGGAGGAGGCATTGAATTAGCATATTTGTGAATTTTCTTCTATGTCGATCACTGCTCTTTCTTTCTAGATGCTGTTGAGGTTTTGGTTGAAGAATTGGGGTTCGATTGAGGTAAGTATTGTCTTGTTGGTTAGGGTTTTAGCAACTTAAAGTGTTATAGGTCAGTTCTGGACTGATTCTTGGAAGAATTGGTGTGTGTGTGTGTATTCTTTGTAGCTTCCGGACAAAGGCTGGTAGGACTGTGAGGTACTGGATTGGCTGCTATATCTCACGGTAAGTGATTTTCTAGTGAGGTACGTCTGTTATATCCATCAGTAGGTTTTCTAAGTGGTCTAGGGTTTTGTGCTTGCTTAGATTTATGAGTGGTGTGATGTGGTTTGGGTGAATTATTGTGGATTAAGAATTAAGGTGATTTCATTTCTACATTGGTTTGGATTAGTAGTGATGGATTGTAGGAATTTAAATTAAGTTGTATTGGATTGATTAGTGGATTTAGAAGAATTTATGATGAGTTTGGATTAGTGTTTGATTGATGATGAATTATGTGAATTGAATTGTATTAATTCATGAGGAGATTTGATTAGTGTGATGATTGTGGATTATGGTTGGATTTAGAAAGAGTGGAGTTTAAGGATGGACCTATCATCTACTTTGGTTTGGATCATTGGGTGGAAACTAAACAGGGTTACCTAATCGACGTAGGATTAGGTTTTGGGTTTAGTTTGTTGTTGATTATGTGACTAGCTAAACATTATACATATACCATGTGATTCGCAGGACTTGGATTCGGGACGAGCGTCTCGAAGTGGGATTGATTTATCTGACACGGTCGACAGATAAAGGCGGGTATTTCTTCCTTGGCTCTACGTAGATTTTTATTGAGCTTAGTGCATGGTTATTATGTGATGGTTTAGGCTGCTTTACCTTATATCGTGTTCGTTTGTTACTTTCCTGCTTGATGCTTATGCTTAATCTTTGAGGTTTTCTACTTATATCATATGCAGTCTCTACTTTTGATATCTACTCTACTATGTTCACACATGTAGAGTATGTATTGTAGGGATTGTTGGGTTGTTTGTATTATCATGCTGATTGTACATATGACAGGGATTGTACGTAGGACGGTATGTGTTATAGGAGTCATCATGTTGACCTTACATTTACATGTTGTATGTACGCACGTATTTGTTATGTACTTTTGGGAGGAGTTGTGTTGATCGTATGTCTGTGGTTATACACTTGTCTGATGTGTTTTTTACTAGAGGATATATGTTGATTGTATAGGTGGGGTTGTGTATATGTGTTTGGTAGGGTTATTGGAGATTTTTGGTTGACTATACATGTGTAGTTGTATACATATGTTTGGTGGGATATGTGGAGGTATCATGATGATTATTCCCATGTTGTGGGGCACTTAGGTGGAGTTAGAGTTTGCATGGATGATGACGGTGTTCGTATCATGATTATATATATATCATGTTCATCATTCATTACATACTGACGACTATCGTCTCCCTTGTAGTTGAGAGGGTTGTCAGTCTTTTGTAGCCGTCCATTCGGCCACTGATGGAGAGTGGTAGTTTGGAGTGGAGCTAGTCCTGTCGAGCTTACTCAGCCGCTCAGTGTTCTGTCAGCCTCGACCACTCTGGAGTAGTGAGTCTTGAGGGTACAGTAGTCAGAGGGCTAGAGATGTGAGTGGTCAGGGACCCTTAGCTATGTAGTTATATAACTACTTAGCTGACCGTCCGCTTCGGCCGCCTATAACGGTGCATGTACTGGAGGCTAGTACGGTTTGTCACGGACCCAGCCTCTCGGCCATACAGGGGTCGTGGTGTCTGGAGAGGTGGTGGGGGTGACCATGGAGCATGCATGCACATTTGCATTTGATGCGCGGTGCATCGTTGGAGATATATTTGCATACATTCCTAGTAGATACTAGTTGCATGTGTTTGTGGTATGTTGTATTTGTTTGCAATATGATTGTTGCATATGGTTGTCATGCTGCATACATGTCATTTATTTTACATGTATATGCAGATGTATTTATATTGCACAGGTGTCATGAGTGGGTTTGTTGCAGATCCGGTAAGTTTACTGATCTTTGTACCATGTGTCATCTCCAGATTGGGTATGTGTTTATCATCTTGTCAGTTGTAGTATGTGCAGTTTTTGCATGTCAGATATGGTCGTTATACCATATGAGATTGTTGGTACTGGTAGTTGTGTTTATTGGATATGTTAGTATGATCATGTTCTTTATTCTCTACTGAGACTGTATACCGTTGATCTCCATGTTATTTATAGATCATGCACTATCCTATCTATTACCTGCTGAGTTACCTATACTCACCACCGCATATATGTCTTTATGGTTTCAGGTAGATGGGTGGAGTGTCGCTTGGAGTATCTTGTCTACCGGGTCCTACATCACATCCGAAGAGCGTTTCGGGTTTCCGCTTATGTTTTACTTGTATTCGTTATTTGGTGCATTCGGTGTATTCGGTGTATTTGGTGTTGTTGTTGTATTTGTGTTGTTGTGGTCGTTGTATAAAGCCTAGCCGACTAGCAGTGTCTTGATGTGCTTTATATGGGCTTGTCTTATGTTTTTCCGCTGTGTTGGTTTTGATTTCAGCCGAGTGGGCTGATAGAAATATATATAACTGCGTGGTTGTTGTTATATTTGTCCAGCCGTGTCGGCTGAGATTATTAACTGCGTGGTTGTGTATATATTCCAGCCGCATGTGGCTGATGTATATTTTGTTTGTACTTATGCTTCAGATTGTCACCGGCACAGGGGAGATGCTGTCGGATTTTTGTCTGGCAGGGACTCCTTTGGGGGCGTGACAACATTTCCATCACATTTCTTGTATACACAAAACTCATCCGGACACTGAATAAATCCATATGACTGGATTACTTCATTAAACCGGATGTTCCAAGACCTTGAAGCTTACTTCAATCCATAAATAGACCGATTGAGCTTACATACTAGATGCTCTTTGGCCTTTGCAATAAACCCCTCTGGTTGTTTCATATTGATGTTTTCTTCAAGACTTCTGTTAAGAAAAGCTGTCTTGACATCTATTTGCCACACCTCATAATCCATATGAGCAGCAATAGATAAGAGTATCCGGATAGACTTAAGCATAGCTACTGGTGAAAAGGTTTCCTCATAATTGATTCCCTCTTTCTGAGTATACCCTTCGCAACAAGCCTTGCTTTGAAGGTTTCCACCTTCCCATCTATCCCTCTTTTCTTTTTGTAGATCCACTTACATCCAACGGCTTTTACACCATTTGGTGGTTCTACAAGCTCCCAGACCTTATTAGAATACATAAATTCAATTTCTGAATTCATTGCTCTTTGCCAAGATGTTGCATCTTTATCTTAGAGTGCTTCATTATATGTTCTTGGATCAGGTTCATGTTTACTTGGGATCAAGTCCGACGACTCTCCCAAAGGTTACCTAACAACCCTCCCACTACGATGAGATACTGTCTGTTGTTGTGTATCATTTGTGATACATGTTGCAGTTTCTTGTGATATTTCATCTTACACTGTTGGTACTAAAGTAGGCATACCCTCTCTCATTTCTTCTAGAACAATTTCACTCATGGGCTTATGGTTCATTACATAATCTTCCTCTAAAAATCGAGCATTGGTGCTAACAATGATCTTCTGATTTTTAGGATTATAAAACAAACCACATTTCGTTCCCTTAGGATATCCTACAAACAGACAAACTTCTGTATGTGATTCCAACTTATCAGTATCTCCCTTTAGCACATGTGCTGGACAACCCCATATCCGAATATGACTCAGACTAGGCTTATACCCATTCCATAATTCCATGGGAGTAGAGGGTACTGATTTAGAAGGCACCATATTCAGAATGTACACTGCTGTTTCCAGAGGATATCCCCAAAATGAATCTGGTAATTTTGAATAACTCATCATCGATCTAACCATTTCCTTAAGAGTTCTATTCCTTCATTCTGCCACACCATTCTATTGGGGTGTACCAGGTGTAGACAATTGGGATTGAATCCCAGCCTCTGATAAGTAATTCCTAAACTCTCCAAAAAAGTATTCGCCACCATGATCAGACCGTAGTGTCTTGATACTTTTACCATGACGTTTCTCCACATCAGCCTTGTAGTTTTTGAACTTATCAAAGCATTCAGACTTGCGGCGCATCAAGTAAATGCACCCATATCTCGAATAATCGTCTATAAAATAGACAAAATATTTGAAACCACCTCTTGCTTGGATAGACATAGGACCACACAAATAAGAATGAACCAGTTCTAACACAGCTTTGGCTCTATACCCCTTGGCCTTAAAAGGTCTCTTGGTCATTTTACCTTCCAAGCAAGATTCACAAGTTGGAAAGTTTTCCAACACTAATGAACCCAAGAGTCCATCGACTATAAGCCTTTGATTCCTACTCAAGTTAATATGACCAAGCCTTAGATGCTAAAGATATGTTTGGTTCATATTTGAAGGTTTCTTTCTCTTATTAGAATTAGAAGATGTGCTATTAATTTTCATTTGTTGCTTTATGGCAGTTATTGGATTTAGAGTATACAAATTGCCAACTAATGTACCAGAATAGATAATTATCCTATTTTTCTTGACAACCACTTTGTCATCAAAAGAAACAATATATCCATCCACAAACAGTTTAGAAACTGAAATTAAATTCTTTCTAAAAGTTGGTACATAAAGACAATTTCTCAAAACCAAAATTCTATTCCTATCGAATGATAAGTAGGCATCTCCCACTGTAACAACCACCACTTTCGTAGCATTGTCCATGTAGACGGTTATCTCTCCCTTATATAGTCGTCGAGTTTTCTAGAACTCCTGCAATGTATTGCATACATGATTAGTGGCTCCTGTATCTACACACCAGGTGTTGGTAGATAACATCGCTAAACATGTTTCAACTATTAGAGAATAAGATATACCTTTATTGTTCTCTCTCCTATGAGGACAGTCCACCTTCCAATGTCCCGACTGCTTGCAGATGAAACACTTGCCCTTTGGCTTCTTCACTCCAACTTTTGGTCCAGTCCCTAGAGATCTATTCACCTTCTTTGCTGAGCCAGCCTGTTTCTTCTTCTTCTTGCCTTTCGACTTAGAAGTAGAAATATTTTCAGCAAAGTGAATATGAGAACTATGACGAAATATATCTTCTGTTGCCTGAAGTTTGTCAAAAGTTCCGCCAACATATAAGCCCTTTTGTTCATGTTATAGTTCAGGCGGAACTGCTCAAAACTTCTAGGTAGCGTTTGGAGAATAATATCGATATGGGTTTCCCCATCGATTTCAGCTCCAAGGATTTATATTTCGTTCAAATAAGCCATCATCTTTAGGATATGATCCCTTGCGGCTAGAGAGGGGTGAATAACCTTGCAAGTTAGAATTAAAACTTTCTTTTGCTATTGTTCTTAGCAAATACAAGCGCACATTAGATAATTAAAATAAAAATAAATAGAGAGTAAAAGAGATAGCAAATTTACTTGGTTATCAGTTGAGGAGATTGCTAATCTAAGCAAGTGGAAGCTCAACTAGAAGATCTCCTTCGGTGAAGGCGGAGTAGCCTTTTATAGGAGTTAACAATCAAAAAAATGAAAATATAAATACAAAAATGAATTACAATGTGTATTGCACTAAACTTCGAGGACCAGAGCTTAAGATAATGGTGCAGTGACATAGTGCCTTCTCAATGTCCCATGTATTTAAGGATTGAGTCTTAACATCAATGAATTAATGGCTGATTTTTTCTTAATGAGTGGTTCACCTAAGGACGCTAGGTTGATGGGCCACCGTCCATTATAAGTACTTTTCGATTTATCCTAGTGGCTGATAAAAAATTTATTAAACCAAACTAATTACTTTTAGGGTTAATTATCATAAACTGGATATATAATACCAACTAAAAGAACTATAAACTTATTAATTTGTTCTGAAAGAGTATAGTCATGAATAGTTGACCATCAACTCGACACGCACATATTTATTGAAAAAATAAAGGATTAAAGTAGAAAAAGGTTAGCGTCTGCCCAACCTATTTTTTATTTTAAAAATACTTTACTTATGATGATGGTGTAACTTTTACTTATGATGATGGTGTAGTATGATGGAATAGTAACTATGAGATTATAGTTGTTACATGTTATAATAATTATGATTTTATAATTTTTAGAATAGATATAAAATCAAAATTACTATAACTATATAGTTATAACAACTATAATTTTATACTTACTGTAACATAATATTAATCAGTATTGAATAGAAATAAATTATTTATATTATAGTAGTCATGATTCGTAGCTCCTATATGTTAGATAAAACAATCCATTGTCGAAGATTTTTGGGAACTTAGCTTAATTTAAAATTACACATAATTAAATTCAACTTATAATAGATATGACCTGATCGGATAATCTCAGGCTGCCAGCAGGGGCTGGTTTCTGTTATGTGCAGAAGAGCGGACTGAGTCACTGAGCTGGCAGATTAGCCAAGCAACAAATCTGTGTTGTAGAGCGATAGATCAGGTTTATAGAGTGACAGAGAAGGTCTGTAGAGTGACAGAGCAGGTCTGTAGAGCGATAGAGCAGGTTGCGACAGAGCAGGTATGCAGAATGACAGAGCAGGTCTGCAGAGCAAAAGAGCAGGTCTGCAGAACGATAGAGCAGGTCTGTAGAGTGACAGAGTAGGTCGCGAGTGATAAAGCAGGTCACAACAGAGCAAGTCTGCAAAACGACAAAGCAAGTCTGCAAAGTGACAGACCTGCATTGTAGAGTGGCAGATCTGCATTGGAGAATGACACATCTATGTTGCAGAATGACAGATCTTGGTTGCAGAGCTGCTGTGGCAGATCTGTGTTGCAGAATGACAGATCTGTGTTGTAGAGCTGCTGTGGCAGATCTGTGTTGCAGAATGACAGATCTTATTGTAGAGTGGTAGGTCTAGGAGCAGACTGAGCGAGGTCGGTCGGGTTTGAGCAGCGGATTGAGGCCTGCGATTGACGCAGTTTCCTTGAAACAGATTCGCCCCCACCTTCGGCAGTGCTTCGAGGTTTACTTGGGTCATCTGTTTCTCAGGATACAACGGTTGACCGTGATTCCACCAAGCACTAGTGGTCACGGCGCACTGAGGGGCACCCGAATATTATCACGGGCACTCTGTTGAACATGAGTTGCATGACAGAGGATGAGGGAATGAAGGTGGAGAGCTTCTACTTGTGTTTTCTTTCCTTTTCCTGTGATTGTAGCCTTCTTATATAGGAGCTTAGATCAACGGCAGTGTTAATGGTTGATTAATGACCATTACTTGCCGAGTAGTGAAACATCCACCGTTTCACTCATTATTGCTCGACCATTTTGATTCTGCATTAATCTCAACTTTAATGCATCAGTTACACAGCAGCAAAAAGGTTTACGTTGAAAAATGTTGGTTGTTCCCCTTAGGAAATTTTGCCCCGATAGGTCCGGCATTTGGCGTGCGCGGGTCATGCCCGCACACGAGTCAACATGATTCAGTGCAATCTGGGCCTTGGATTTGCACCCCCTGCGCACCCACACATGAGAGAGAGCCTCTCCTCATGCATTTATTCACATCCTCAATGAATGTGAATTAATATAAACCAACCATCATGCCATGAAACTCCCAATGTGGGACTAAAGTTCCATTCACAATGGACCATCTTTCCTCTTCCATCTCTTCTCCATTCACTTCTATTCAATGATCCCCCATATGAATGGAGATAGGGTATGTGATAGCATTCAGCAGTTGAGTCAAGTATAAGATAGGTAGGTTTTACCCTTTGAAACTTCCCTTGTGAAGATCTGGTTGCTTACTGGCTGATAGTAGACACGATGTCCTTGAACTATACTGCCATTTGTGTAAGTAGTGACAAATCTCACCCAAGACTCTCCCTGATACAACTCAGTTCTCATGAGTGTGTTCGTTCTTGATCATGAACAAGCCTAGTTCTGTGAGAAGCTCTAAGAATTGTGCCTCTAATTCTTTTTGAAGCGGCCCCCACTTCTTTCTCACATAAGTGATCCCTCAAGAATTGCCATCCACTCTTCTTGATAATTAAAAGCCCATCGGCTTACCCTGGTCTAGTCACTGTTTCATTGGGCTATCCCCCACAGTGTGTCTAGTCAGTGTAGATTAGTTGTCCCTTTTAACCTAGTTATTGGGATCTCCAGTCAGCATAGGTTAAATGCCCTCTGCACTGAACACTGACAATGACATCAAGCCCATTTCTTGTGATGAGCTTGCAACTAACTCTCGATTTAACACTTTGGTTAGCGAATCCGCTAGGTTATCCTTTGACTTCACATAGTCAACAGTGATAACTCCCATTGAGAGTAGTTGTCTAATGGCATTATGTTTACGACGTATATGTCTAGACTTACCATTATACTGATGGCTCTGTGCTCGACCAATTGCTGATTGACTATCGCAATGTATGCAAATTGCCGGCACAGGTTTTCTCCATCTAGGAATATCTTCTAAGAATTGCCATGGTCATTCAGCCTCTTCACCACATTTGTCAAGAGCTACAAACTCAGATTCCATTGTGGATCTGGTTATTATGGTTTGCTTAGAAGATTTCCAGGAAATGGCTGCACCTGCAAGAGTGAAGACATATCCACTCATAGACTTAGAGTCTTTTATATCAGATATCCAACTTGTATTGGTGTATCCTTCGATCACAGTAAGATATCTTGAATAGTGCAGTTCATATTCATGAGTATACCTCAAGTACCTCAGTACTCTTATTATCCCTTTCCAGTGCTCAACACCGGTGATCCGGTGGTAAGAGGGGGGACCTGCCCGGTAGGAAGTCAAAGTGGTCAACATCCTGGGTATGCGTCCGATCGGGCGAGCTACCTTCCCGATCAATAGGAAGAGTAGCCAGCTCGACAGCTCGGCCTGACGCCAAGCTTCTGACGCTCATGATGCAAAGAGGGAAGAGAAGAAGGCCGAGCGGCCATCCCGCTCGGCTAACAAGGGACACGACACTGACCTGACAGTTAAGGCTCCCTCGTTCAACAGGGTGGAGTCGGGCATCACGACACCGGCCGAGCGGACACCCAGATCGGCCCGGCCTTGGTGTCACCTGGAAGGCGCTAGCCGAATGGTTCCTCCGCTCGGTGCACTAGGGGACAAACGAAGCAGTTGGTGATATCTTCTTAGGGCCCAGTGTTGCTGACAAGGGGCATGGTTAGCGGCGTGGTCAGACAGAGAATCGTAGGGGTGGAAACTTCCACTGTCACGTCAGAGATATGCTCGTGCTATTAAGGTATGACGTCAGACACTCTTTTCTGACATGTCCATTCTAGGTATGCTTTGAGGAGCGTGCACACCTCAGGGAGCATGCACGCACCTTTTGGTAGCCCTATATAAGGACCCCCAGACTTCGACGGAGGTACGCTCACTTGTTCACTATAGCTACAGTTCTCGTTTCCTCTTTACCCTACTTCTTTCCGTCGGAGATCTTACTTGAGCGTCGGAGGTCCATCGTCGGGGAACCCCTCCCCGGCTCGGCGTTGTGCTTGCAGGTCTACGTCAAAGGGAGATCTACGCCTGTAGAGTCTTCGACCAACCAACGGGAGCGCCACATCCCCAGCGCCCATCGACTCAGCTTTCGGATAGGAACAAATTTGGCGTCGTCTATGGGAACGCACTTGAATCCGAGCCAAGGAGATGGAAGAAGTTGGATGTCAGCACACTGTGACACTCTCTCAAGAGGAGCTCGACGCGCTCATACAGGTGCGAGTGGCCAAGATAATAGAGCATTAAGAGAAGGTGCTAGCCGATTGGCTAGTGCAACAAGCAACCTCAGCATCTGGAGGTCGAGCGACACACGAAGACCGACCAGAACAACTCTCCATACGGGGGTAAAACAAGGGTCCGATCGGAATGCAAGTAGATGCGCCGCCCGCCCAAATTCCATTCCATCGGGCCTTGTTCCAGACACCATCCGAAAATGCACAAGCGAATCGAGACCGGTCTTCATCATACGAAGCTCTCGCTCGGGATGCGAGAAAAGGCAAAGTGCCCCAAGCCGGCTCATCCCCCGAGCGGATCAACCGCTAATTCTCCAAGGTACTTATGCAGGATCCTCTGCCGAGGCACTACGTACCCTTGGCGATTGACGAATGCAACGGGTCGATTGATCCGGATGACCACCTTGGTAAGTTTGATAATGCCGCAACCCTTCATCAATACACAGATGGAGTTAAGTGCTGAGTCTTCCTCACTACGTTATCCAGCTCGGCACAACGTTGGTTTCGAAGATTGCCGGACGGGTTGATTCAGAGTTTCAAGGACTTCAGGACAACCTTCCTCCACCACTTCACGAGCAGCAGGCGCTATCAAAAGACCAGCGTCAGTCTGTTCTCTATGATGCAAGGGTCGAGAGAGACTCTATGGGCTTACATTCAGAGCTTTAACCAGGCGACCATGGACATCCACACGGTCTCCTCTGAAACTATGATGCATGCCTTCACACAAGGGCTCATCGACGGGGTTTCTTTCGCTCACTCATCAGGAATCCGCCCCGCGATTATGACCATATGTTGAAGAAGGCCAGCGAGTATATCAATGTGGAGGAAGCTCAAGCGGCCCGAAGGAAAGAAGCGCCATCAGAACCATTGGCGCACGCCGAACGAAGGCCACCGATCAGCCACCAGCCTTCGAGATGGCCCCGAGCCAATGTGACATGACAGCATCAGGAAGCTAGGCCACACGCCGTCCAACATGTGTCTGCCGAATGACCAAGGCCCAAGGGAAAGGTGTGGACTCCTATGTTCTGTACCTTCCATCAATCGGCAACCCACAACACCCGCGACTATCACGGTGTCCCTGCACTCGCTGAGCCGACTCCCAGAAGTTATCGTCGCTGATCGCCTTCCCCCGAAGTGCGATATAGGGGCCGAATGCCGGACGGTGAGAGGAGACCAGGTGGTCACCCGAGCGGCAACATCATCATCAAGCAAGGAGTAATGATCATGCCCAAACCTCACACGAGTGAATCAGGCACTCCGCTCGGGAGGAGGAAAACCGAAGCAACACCGCTCAGGGTGAGATCAACATCATAGCTGGTGGACCAACCAGCGGAGAATCCAACCGAGCCTAGAAGTCATATGCTCGACGATTGGAGATCCATGCTGTAGGATGCAGCCAAGAGAGGGTGAACGAGCCTGAAATTAGCTTTGGCCCCAGGGATCTTGATGGGATTGATGTTCCGTAAACGATGCCCTCATCATCCGTGCGGTAATCACCAACTACACTATTCATTGCATATTTATTGACACAGGGAGTTCGGTCAACATTATCTTCAAGAAGGCCTTCGACCAGCGCCAGATCGACCGGGCCGAGTTGCTACCGATGACTACTCCTTTGTATGGGTTCACTGGTAATGAGGTCCAGCCGATCAGTCAGACAAGGTTGGTCATATCACTCGGAGAGGAGCCGCTCTGAAGGACTAGGACTACCACCTTCATCGTCATGGATGCCCCATCAGCCTATAACGTCATTCTATGCCGACCAACTCTCAATGAATTATGGGCAGTAGTCTATACCTATTGCTAGAAGATCAAGTTCCTCGTGGAGGATCGATTCAGAGAAGTCAAAGGAGATCAACTGGCTGCTCGGCGTTGCTACATCGAGATGGTGAAGGTAGAGGCTAAGTCCGCTCAGAAAGCTCCCCGGCTCGAGGTAAACACCGTAACCGAGAAACCTCCTACTTTAGTTTATGAAGAGAAAGAAGAGGTGCAGATACACCCTAGCCGGTCGGAGGCAACGACTTTCATAGCGGCCGACCTACAAGTTGAGAAAAAAGGCCGAGCTGATTAGATGCCTTCAGCAAAATCATGATGTCTTCACCTGGTCCACCCATGAACTACCCGCCATTCCCCCGAGCGTAGCGCTGCATGAGCTCCACATCTGACCAGATGCTAGGCTGGTGAAGCAGAGGAAAAGGGACTTCAGCGCCGAGCAGAATCAGATCATCCGAGCTAAAGTGGAGAAGCTGCTGGAAGCCGACCACATCCGAGAGGTCCAATTCCCGAGTTGGTTCGCGAATGTGGTGTTGGTTTCGAAGCCTCACAACAAGTGGAGGGTCTGCATCGACTTTCGAGACCTCAACAAGGTCTGCCCAAAGGACTTCTACCCATTGCCAAGGATCAACCAGATGGTGAACTCCACAACAGGGTACGAGCTGATATGCATGCTGGACGCATATCAGGGGTATCATCTGTTGGAATGTATACTGAAAGCCTAAGCTTTTGTAAACATTTATTTTGAATAAAGAATCACATTTGGTCAAATTGTCTACATTTAGTTGTAGTTGTTCAATTAATTTATATTGTAGATAACATAGTATGTGGTGCCACATACAGAAGAGGATGTTATCAGTACCTTATAAATTATAAACTGTAGCTCACGACCAAAATGGAAAGGAACAAACCATTGGAAGGTCGTAGTGTAATTAGGTATAAGTTTATCTTGACTATATAATTATACTAGTACACTTAGAGTGTATTGAGTAGGACCATTAGAGGTCGTTTCTTTTATACTGACTTTATAAAGAAACAAAGACCTCAGTTATTGTGGAAGTGTGTACTCTTAATCCTAATATAATAACAAGCACATATATTTGATATTTATTTCTTTAATTTATCAATGGGTGAGATTTAGTTCGATAAATCAATAAGCTCGATAAGTTGGGAAATGATATTACTTATAGTGTGTGTTGTTGATTATAGAAGGAAACTGTGTCCTAGTAATCTAGGTTGATAATGTCCCCAAGATGAGCTCATAAAGATTGTCATGTTAAACCCTGCAGGTGGACTTAGTCCGACATGACGATAAGGTTGAGTGGTACTATTCTTGGATTAAGATATTAATTAAATGAGTTGTCAGTAACTCACTTAATTAGTGGACATTCGACATCTTAAACATAGGGAGACTAACACACTCATAATAAGAAGGAGCTCAAAAATGTAATTTGGGATTGGTGCGGTAGTTCAATAATAGTTCTCTAGTGGAATGAATTATTATTGATAAAATTAAGTTGTGTGTTCGGGGCGAACGCGGGATGCTTAATTTTATCGGGAGACCAAAACCAATTCCTCCTCTCCGTCCCTATTGTAGCCTCTTATTTATAGAGTACTATACCCACCTATACCCACCTTCATACCCATGATAAGGGGACCGACCAAGCTAGCTTGTGGTTCAAGCTAGGGCCGACCAAGCTTTAGTTCATGGGTGACCGGCCCTAGCTTGAACCCAAGCTTAGGTGGCCGGCCCCCATTAAATTAAAAGGAATTTTAATTTTAAATATTTCTTATGTGTAAGATATAATTTATTGGAGAGATTAAAAATTAAAATATCTCTTTTAAAAGGATCTACAAAAGATTAAAGAAAGAGATTAGATCTCTTTCCTTATTTGTAGATTGGAAAGATATTTTATTTTTTCTTTATAAATTATTCACATGTAGAATAATTAAAATTATAGAAATTTCTTTTTATCAACCATGAAGGGATTTTAAAAGGAAATTTTATTTTTTAAAAATTTCTGAAGACAAATAAGGAATTTTAATTGGTGATTGAAAATGCTTTGTTTGGTCTTGTTGATGTGGCCGGCCATATACAATTGATTAGGAAATTTTATTTAATTTTTATTAATTAATTGTTATCAAGGAAAGTTAAGGAAATTTTATTGAAATTAAATTTCCTTATTTATCAAAGCCAAGGAATATAAAAGAAGGGGTTGGGGTGCCTTCATGACACACAACTTTTATTATTCTCTCCCTCTTTTCCTTGGTGTTGTGGCCGGACATCTTCTCTCTATCTCTTCCTCTTTGTGGTGGCCGAAACCGTGTCTTGCTTGGAGCTCTTGTGGTGGCCGGATACTACTTGGAGAAGAAGAAGAAGAAGGAGAGAAAGCTTTCATCCCTTGGAGCTTGGTTGGTGTTTTTTCTTCATCCTTGGCGAAGCTTTTGATTTGGCCGAACCTAGCTAGGAGGAGAAGAAGGTGCTTTGGTGGTTTCTCATCTTGGAAGATCGTTGCCCACACAACGTCCGAGGTTAGAAGAGGAATACGGTAGAAGATCAAGAGGTCTTTCTAAAAGGTATAACTAGTATTTTTCTTTTCCGCATCATACTAGTTATTTTTGGAAATAAATACCAAATACAAGAGGCATGCGATTCTAGTATTTCGAATTTATTTTCGATGTTGTGTTCTTTGTTATTTTTTCTTTTCCTTGTGATTTGACTGTTCTTTTCGGTTAACCTAAAGTTATTTTAGGAAATTAAATATTAGCTTTCCTTAAAAGGTTTTGTCTAGTCGGTGGTGGTTGCTCCCATATCCAAGAAGGCCATGTGCCTCGCCACGTCAGTACTGGGAACCAATTATGGAAATATATATTTAATGGAATTAATAACTTAGGTGATTTGGATCGAACGTGTTAAGTTCCGCAGGAGATCCAAGTCAAAACCTAAAAGAATAAATAGATTAAACTTTGGTTCAAACGTGTTAAGTTCCGCAGGCGATCCAAGTTTAATTTAAAAGAACACATGGTAGCTAGGAAAAGGTTCAGACCTTTGTACAAAATTTTTATATAGTGGAACCATTAGGTTTTCCGAGTAGCAACCAGCATCATCAAGTGCTGCTCGCCTGAGAGGATCAAGAGAAGGTGAGGTTCATAACGGCGGATGACAATTACTGTTACAACGTTATGCCATTCGAACAAAAGAATGTCGAGGCTACCTACCAGCGGCTCATGAATAAGGTGTTCCGGGAGCAAACCGGACGAAACATGGAGGTTTATGTCGACAATATACTCATCAAGTCCCTTCGAGCTGCTGATCTCGGTGTAGATATAGAAGAAACTTGTCAGACGCTCCGCGCATATGGAATCAAGCTGAACCCGAGCAAGTGCCTGTTCGGCACCAAGGGGGGAAAATTCCTCGTCTATATAGTCACCGAGCGGGGCATCGAGGCAAACCCCAGTAAGGTGAAGGTGCTGCAAGATATGTCACCTCCCAGGAACTTAAAGGAAGCTCAGCGCCTCACCGGTCGGATAATTGCCTTATCTCAGTTCATCTCCAAATCGGTCGACTGGAGCCTTCCTTTCTTCAAGATACTACACCGAGCTACCAAGTTCTAATGGGACGAAGAGTGCGACCGGGCGTTTGAAGAGCTAAAAGCATATCTTGTTGGGTTTTTTGGGCCACGAAAACCGCTTTTTCGCGTCGCGGAAACCCTGAAACCCCCGCCACCGGATCCGTGCGAAGATAAAACTTTCGAAAAACTTACGAGTACGAGTTTCTAAACCTTAATCTATAGTAGATCTACAAAGAAGAAAGGTTATACCCTTGATGCGAAGCCCTTCACAATCTCGCTCGTCCTCGGTTCGCCGGATCTCGAAAGTGTCAAAGTAGACACTTCTCTATGTGTATCCACACAAGCAAGAGTTGGAGAAAAATCTCTAAGGATGTGCTAGCAACCTTAGAGATCAGTAATGGAGGAGAGGGAGAGCAAGAAGAAAGCTAGAGAGGAAAAAGATGGGAGTTACAACAAAAAATGAAACTCACCACAAGAAATCAAAGTGGTTGGCCACTTTAGTGGAGGTTGTAACCTCCATGAGATACCAAGAGTCACAACTCTTGGTAACTCCCATGAGCTGGCTTCTCACTTAAGTAACCATGATGATGTGGAGCATCATCATTGGTCCACTTCTTGCCAACTCACCAATGAGGTGGCAAATGGTCAAGTCAAACTTGACTCTTCATCTTCCTCTCAAGTCAAGTCAAACTTGACCACTTCTCTCCCATGGTTGATCAAATCTAACCATTGGTTTAAGTTAATTTTAATTTAATAAATCTCTATTCATTGAATTATTGATTCAATGAGTCTAAGTCCAAATTAGACTCATTTAACACATGAGCCAAATTGAGTCCAACTCAATTAGCATAATTTGGATTACTCTTAATCCAATTTGGTTCATCACATGAACCTAATCCTTTAGGTTCATCAAATGAACCTAATCTCCATCTAATTGCCCTTTGTGTGTGACCCTATAGGTTATTATAACGTTGGCAATGCTCCTAAACCCTTTTAGAAGCATGAGTAATGAGCAGTATCTAGCAACACATCATTACTACCCAAGTTATAAGAATGTTGAGATCCAACATCACCTTGTGACTACTAATAGTGACTCCTCACAATATATGACAAGTGTCCTTCTATCCTAGACATCTAGATTGATCAATGTGAGGCATAGACCATGTCATCCTCTGACCAATCTAAATCTTGAACTTCAAGTAGACTCACTAAATCAAATGAGCTCAATATCTCATATTGACTCATTTGGGCATGGCCATGCACTTCGTGGTCTCACTCTATCAAGAATATCGATGTTGCCCCCGTCATATAGGAGGGATAGATCCCATCTACATCACTCACATCCCTCTGTATAATTCGTTACATACCCAGTAATCGCCTTTATAGTCCACCCAGTTACGGGTGACGTTTGACGAAACCAAAGTACATAGCTCCTTATGTAGGAATCCATAGTGACTTCAGGTCTAAGGACTAGTAGTCATACTAATAACCACATGAGAAAGTATATGACACTCATATAACGATCCATGATACTTTCTCATGGAGGGTCATTCAGTATACATTCTCCGATGCATACCCATGTGTCAACTTGATATCTTTATATTCATGACTTGTGAGATCAAGTCATTGAGTTGACCTACATGTTAGTCTCGTCGCATTAACATTGTCCCTGAATGTTAATACTCGACTAGGAATGATTAAGAGTAGTGTTCCCTATATCATCTCACTATCCGTTCAACTAACCGATTGATATAGGTGAGAACCTTCTACTCAAGGACGCTATTATACTTAGTTTATTTGGCACCAATACAAGTATTTATAATAACCAAAAACAAATGCCTTTATTTATATAAGAATATGATACAATAAGTCCATAATACAATCATCAAATGATTGGCTCTAGGGCTCTAACTAACATATCTGAATTCCTTGCCTGTATATGCTAAGCCAATGCCGGCGAGCCGCTTCATATTTATTTATCCTCAACCGAGCACACTGTCGGCTCGACGTTAGTGCTGCAGAATGGCAAGGAACAACCAGTGTATTTCCTGAGCCATCTTTTAAAAGATGTTGAATTCCGCTACATTGGTCTCGAGAAGCCTGCCTTTGCTTTGGTGCTCGCTGCTTGGAGGTTTCGCCCATACTTCCTCGCGCATACAATTGTAGTGATGACCAACATCCCTCTAGGTAGAGTCCTCCTCAATTCAGAGGCGTCTGGGTGGCTGATCAAGTGGACAACGGAGCTTAGCAAATTCGACATACAGTATCAGCCCCGAACGACCATCAAGGCACAATCCTTGGCGGACTTTGTCACTGAAGTACAGAATCTCGAGCCAGAAGCCACTTGGAGGATATATGTGGATGGATCATCCACTCGGCAAGGAAGTGAAGTCTGTGTACTACTAATCTCCCCTTAGGAGGAACAGATGCACTTGTCCGTTCGGTTAGAATATCGGGCAACCAACAACGAGGCCAAATACAAGGCACTCATAGAAGGTCTGTAGGCCGCTCGGCATGTCGGAGCGATCAAGGTCTTGATTCATTCGGATTCCCAGTTAGCCGCTCAACAACTCACCGGGACATTCGAGATAAGCAACACTCGACTCAAGCTCTACGTCGAGGCCTTTGAAAAGCTAATGGCCGACTTCCGGGAGGTGGTTATTCAGAAGATACTCCGAGCGGAAAACCAAGGGGCAGACGAGCTAGCTAAGCTAGCCAACTCCATATCGTCGATTGATATATCATAGCTGATCAGGCAGGTATCTCTGGTGGCACACATCGATCGAATGGAAGGACTCACCTTCCCAAATGATTAGAGGACAGCGCTGATAGAGTTCCTGCGATCGGGAATTACGTCGTCCGATCCGGAAAAAGGTCACCTGTTGAGAAGAAGGGCAAGAAGATTCATGTTAATTAGGGATCAACTATACAAGAAAGCTTTCTCCCGACCCCTGCTCAAATGCATCGGGCCAGAGGACATCGACTACATTCAATGGGAAGTGCATCAAGGAACTTACGGAGGACACCCAGGCGGTCGGTCATTGGCCAGAAAAATACTGCTGGCCGGATATTTTTCGCCAACCCTCCAAGCAGATGTCGCTCGGATAGTATCCACCTGCTAGTCCTGCCAGAAGTACCACAACCTCTTGCACCGACCCACGGAGGAGATGAGAGCAGCTGCAGTATCCTGCCCGTGCGACCAGTGGAGTATGGATATAGTGGGGCCCTTCCCCATGGCGACAGACCAACGAAAGTTCCTGCTCGTCGCCATAGACTACTTCTCCAAATGGGTCTAGGCTGAGCCACTCGCAAGAATAACCGAGCGGATGGATAAGAAATTGATCTGGCAACACATCATATGTCGGTTCAGAATCCCGCGTCGGCTCGTCTCTGACAATGGAAGACAGTTCGCCGGACAACATCTCAGAGAATGGTGCGAGGGGTATGGGATTCGACAGGCCTTCACCTCCGTAGCATATCCCCAAAGCAACGAACAAGCTGAAGTCGCCAATCGGGAGATTCTGTGAATTCTTCGAGTTCGGCTTAACCACGTCGGAGGCAGCTGGGCAGACGAGCTTCCTTGCGTGCTATGGGCAATCTGCATGACTCCAAAGGAGGGGACGGGAATGCCCCCATTCTACTTGGTTTATAGAGGCGAAGCAGTCGTCCCTGTTGAAGTCGGAGTTGAATCCGATCGGGTGCAGCAGTATAGCGAGGACAACGCCGAGTGGAGACTCTTGGTGCTGGACTTGGTAGATGAGGCACGTGCCAAAGCAGCTGCCCGGCTGATGGCCTACTCACAGAGGATGCACTAGAACTACAACGGGCTGGTAATACTTAGATCTTTCCAGGTCGGCGACTTCGTCTGGAAGAAGGTGAAGTCAGTCGGCGATGTCACTAAGCTGGAGGCCCCTTGGGCTGGACCCTTAAAGGTCGTGGAAAAGCTCCGGTCAGGCGCTTATTACCTAGAGGACGAGGATGGGCGGAGGCTAGAGCGTCCATGGAGTGCAAACCACCTCCAGCCGTACGGAGCTGGGTGAAAGGTACGCTGATGTAACTAATGCCATGTAATCTTTGTTTTTTCTACGCCCTTCGATTGTAGGATTAAAATCTAAAGCAAGGGTTTACAAAGTTATCACCAAGTGGCCAGTCCGCTTTAAAGACAGTTGAGTGGCGACGTTAAACCCCAGAGTCGGAGTAGAGACTATAACAACCCCTCTTTGAAGACCGTCGAGCGGCGACGTTAAACCCTAGAGTCGGAGTGGCGACTATAAAAACCCCGCCTTGAAGACTGTCAAGTGGTGACATTACACCCCAGAGTCGGAGCAGCGACTATAAAAACCCCGCTTTGAAGATCGTCGAGCGGCAACGTTAAACCCTAGAGTCGGAGCGACGACTATAAAAACCCCGCTTTGAAGACCGTCGAGCGGCGACGTTAAACCCCAGAGTCAGAGCGGCAACTATAAAAACCTCGCTTTGAAGACCGTCGAGCGACGACGTTAAATCCTAGAGTCGAACGACGACTATAAAAATCCCACTTTGAAGACCATTGAGCAGCGACATTAAACCCCAGAGTCGAAGCGACGACTATAAAAACCCCGCTTTGAAGATCGTCGAGCGGTGATGTTAAACCGCAGAGTCGGAGCGACGACTATAAAAAGCCCGCTTTGAAGACCGTCAAGCGGCGACGTTAAATCCTAGAGTCAAACGACGACCATAAAAACCCCGCTTTGAAGACCGTCGAGCGGTGACATTAAACCCCAGAGTCGGAGTGGCGACTATAAAAACCCCGCTTTCAAGACCGTCGAGCAGCGACATTAAACCCTAAAGTCGAACGATGACTATTAATATCCACCCGGAAGACCGTTGAGCGGCGACATTAAACCCTAGAGTCGGACGCCGATTATAAATATCCGCCTAGAAGATCGTCGAGCAGCGACGTTAAACCCTAGAGTCGAACGACAACTATAAATATCCGCCCGAAAGACCGTCAAGCGGCGACGTTAAACCCTAGAGTCGAATGACGACTATAAATATCCGCCTCGAAGACCATCGAGCGGCGACGTTAAACCCTAGAGTCAAACGACGATTATAAATATCCGCCCAGAAGACCGTCAAGCGGCGACATTAAACCCTAGAGTCGAACGACGACTATAAATGTCCACCCAAAAGACCTTCGAGCGGCGACGTTAAACCCTAGAGTCGAACGACGACTATAAATATCCGCCCGGAAGACCATCTAGCGACGACGTTAAACCCATGACTCAAGCGACGGTCGAACGACGACCTTAAACTTCTGCCTTGGAAGATCATCTAGCAGAGACGTTAAAACCTAGAGTTGAGCGGAGACTATAAACCCTGGAGGTATGATCCTAGCGAATATTTTAATAACAATAGTACGGGCGCTACAACTAATCGGAACTATTCGGCCAAATACTTAGCAAACATATGGCATAATAAACCGAATTAGCTAAACAACTATCCAATCGTTTCAAAAGCAAAGTAAAGGTAAACAAATCTAATATTAGAGATCAACAAACAAGAGTTTAGTGTTTTGGGTTATGATAAAGGGAGATTCTAGGAGTTTCGGTTTCTTTGTAAGATTTCTTGAATGTAAATGGTTCACCAATTCTTATTTCTCAATTGCCAAACATGTAGAAAGTTGCCGGTTCCCTCTTGCAATAGACAACCGGCTAAGGACTGAGAAATGTATCTAAATAGGATTAATGAGACATGAACCTACGTTGTCCTTACACAGAAGCGCACCTATTACTATGCCTTCCTCGGATATCAACATAGAAGCCCACAACTTATTAATCTATAAAGATACAAGAAGCTAATCATAGAATCCATCCTACTCTCTTGAATATTCCTATTTCCTCTTCAAGATTATCTCTCAAACGTCCTTACACGGGCTTGCACATCACGTGGATCCCTCGGATGATCGAGTGAGAGTTTATCTTTACCAAGTCCATAAGAAATCCAAACAATCAATCAAGAATGAGAATTAAGCACAAACCAACATCAATCATTCAAAATCTAATTGATACAAGCAAGATAATGTCATTGAAACAAGAAAATGGCAAATCCATAAGAGATTACATCAATCCATCATACAAATACTCCCTTATTCCTAGAATACAAGATCTACTCCATGAATCGAGGAAGAAAACCCGAAAGAATAGAGATTACAAGCATTCCTTGAATCCCCAATCCAAGAAAACAAGAAGAGGGGAGAAGAGAAAACTTATCTACGAAGAAGTCTTGTCTTCGGATCCAATCCTTGCTCCGAAGCCGGAATCGTCGAGATCTCCCTTAGAATCGCCCAGAAATCCTCCCAAGAATGGGAGGAAACCACCAAATCTTGCTTTCTCCCAAAGGGGGAGAGATCCCCTTTCAAATCATGAAGGAGGGTTTAAATAGAGGAGGGATTCGAGCGCCACACGGCCCCGTGACACGGCCGTGTGAGATTCACACGGCCATGTCCAGTTCCCTCTCTGCCTAACCTGCACGGCCGTGTGACTCCACACGGCCAGAACCCTTCTGCTCTCTGGAAATGATACACGGTCGTGTGGTGCACACGGCCACAGCCTGCTTGGTCTCTGGAAATGCTACACGGCCGTGTGGTGCACACAGCCACAGCCTGCTTGGTCTCTGGAAATGCTACACGGCCGTGTGGTGCACACAGCCACAGCCTGCTTGGTCTCTGGAAACCTCACACGGCCATGTAAGGCTTCTGCTCTGGTTGGCTTCAAATCTTGACACGGCCGTGTGAGGTTCACACGGCCATGTCATCTTCCTCTTCTGCTGGTGCCAAAACCCCACACGGCCCGAGCTCCATCCCAGTGCATGGTCGTGTGAGGTACACGGCCTGGTGCTTTCTCCCTTTGTTTCCTCCAAGGCTTGCCCAAAGATGTAAATTCTTCACCAAATCGACTCCTGCGTACAGTAAATGCACAAAAAATAGATCTCCGAACAAAAAGAGTAAATATGCTAAAAGGAAAGCTGGAAGTATACAAATGCATAGATCAAGCATGCTCAAAGTATGTAAATGTGCGTAAAAACATGCATAAAAGAGTATATAATCTACGCACATCACACCCCCAGACTTAAACCTTTGCTTGTCCTCAAGCAAAATGCTGCAATCTAAATTCATATGTTCTACAACACATTCATAAAACCCAGTGCACTTTCCTAACTCTATCAAAAAGTTTCATTAACAAGCATGATCATGAAAACAAGTAAAGTATGGTTCAAGCATAAGAATCTTGTGCGCAGTGTAAAAGTAACTCAACACCCTTCAAGTTTCAATCCATGTCCTAGTCAAGTCGTCATCAAATTTGAATTCCTAATGTTTCCAGTGAAAGACAAGTAACCAGTGATAGGCACTTACTTACCATTCACTTGGTTCATATTTCTCAACTAACCCAAGGTCTCAAAGGTGTGCTCAATCTCAAGAGAAGCTAAACAGTCATTTCCCCAGTAACCTAACTCGGTCTCAAAGGGGTGACTTGCTAGATTCCACTCATGACAACTGTTTTTTATATCCCTTATTGTGTTTTTTTTTTTTTTTTAAAGTGTTTGCATTGTGCAAAACTTATTCACAAATGTACTTTTAGCACACATGTTGGGATATTTTGATTTTTCTAAATGAGCTTTAATGATTTGAGCCTCATCCAGTAACCAAAATGAAAGTTAAGAGATCACCATGGAAACCAAGTACTAAGCAAACAAGATGAATCATGACTATTTCAATGACATCAACTATTCAAGCATCAAGCACAAGTGTAGTGAAGATAAAATCCTTAAGGTTGAACCAAAACTAAAACTCATCACCATAAGATTCTTAGCTTATTAATGCTTCCCAAGATAGAAAAAAGAACTACACAAAGTTTACTAGTAGCATCATGCGAACATCATGAATCGAGACAATAATCGTGCTAACATTTCACTTGAATCCAAGAAAGCATATAAGTGAAGATTTGATGTTCTCAAAAAATTTTTGCTATGATTATTTCAAAAACAAGCAAAATAAAGCAACAAGCAATGAAAATAAGAACCAACATGAAAAACTAATCAAAAACTAAAAACTGAAAACCAAACTAAACAATACATGACACCCCCCCAGACTTAAACATTTCATCGTCCCGATGAAATCAGTATGGTGGAGGAGGTGGAAGATCAGGAAAATCAGGGAAGGAAGATGCAAAATCGTTAACAAACCATTTAACTTCGTTTCTGAAAAAATTATGATATTCAAACAATTTATCAATATCATCCTGCACAAATCTCATACAACCTCTAAGATCTTCATGAAATTCCATTTTAGCCCTATAAGCATTCATCATTTTAGAAATCTTATCACACAATTCTCTTTCGCTCTTGAAACAATCTTGTAGCTTCTTAAATAGTTCCCCCTCCATAGGCTTCTTATCTTCAAGAAATTCATTAGTTGAATCTAAATCACTATGAATATTCTTTAAAGAAGAATTAAGTTCTTGAAACATAAAACTATGAATCTCTTGGTTACCCTTAGAAACATTTTTTTGAGTAAAAGTTGACAAGGCTCTAGATTGTTGCCTAGCTAACTTTAAACACCAATTCTCTTTATTATGAATTGTAGTAAAATCATGATTGGGCAATTTTAAAGGGAAACCATTTTTAATGACTAAACTAAATCCATGCTCTTCATGCTTAATCATTTTCATTGCTAAACATGAATTGAAATCCAACGTACAAAAACTCTCCACCACCTCTAACTCACTCAAATCACATCCTAATACTAAGGCCAATTGAGTAAGTAATCCCCCCAAAATAATAGGTGTGGTAGAATTTGATTTCCCTAATTTTGCCAAATGTCTAAGAAAGAAATAACCAGAATTAATTGGAACATTTTCGACCATTGCCCACAAACAATACAAGTCTACAAGTCTTACCGATCCCTCTTTGTCCTCCCTTCCAAATATAGTGTTTTTCATGACCAAATAAGCATATTTAAAAATAGGATTGATAATTTGGCAAACTCTGGAATTATGAGGATCAAATAACGGTTGTTCAGAAATTTGTGGCCAGAAATGTGAATTCTCAAATTGGGGCAAAATCACACACACATCATTCTTTGGCAACTCATAACAAGTATTAAAATCTCCCAACGTCCATTCATAATTTTCATTAAACAACCGGAATTTACACTTCCCCCCTCCTTGAACATTATCAACTTCTATTGAGCTTAAAAATTCAAGAACAATTCTAGGATAAGTAGGATATCTCATGTTCACTAAACCACTCCATCCTATCCTTTCAAATAGCCAAACTAAATCATCCTTAAACCCCAAAGTTTCTAAAGTTTCAACATCAAGAAACCTAGTGCCTAAAAGAGGTCGTTTACATAAAGACGAATATCTATACCGTTGCTCATCACTAGAGAAAACAATACCAAAGTCATTAGAAATACCTTTAAAACAAACATTCCTCTCCTTTCTTGCAACCACCTTCTCCTTCCCTTTTCCTGTGGCCGAAGTCTCCTCAATCACGTTTTCCATGGAAGAAAATCTAATCTCCTAAAGAAGAATGAGAAGGAAAAATTGGAAGAAGTAATTCAATCCTTTAGAAATGGGGAGATAGGGAAAAGGAGCAAGCGGCGGTACACGGCCGTGTGCCGCCCCCACCCCGTGCCCTAATTCCTTAAGAAGATGTGGATCAGGCCGTGTGATATCACACGGCCATGATCATTTCTCGTCGCACGGCCGTGTCTATGACACGGCCCCCTTCCCTTTCTTCTCTGGATTCTAGACACGGGACGTGTCTGCGACACGGCCTAAACATCTTCTTTCACGGGTTTCTTCGCAAGACCGTGTCTGGGACACGGCCTATTCGTCTTTCTCCTCGGGAGATCCCACACGGCCGTGTCTGGATGACACGGCCCAAACACTTCCCTTCTCTGCAACCTTTGCCTGGCCGTGTATAGCACACGGCCTGACTCTGTTTTGCACCTAACCTGAAAACAAAAATCAAAAACAAGTAAAAACCAACAAAATGAATTTATACTAGCTAAAAGAATTCAATCTGGAGGGCGAGGTTCAGAAAAATACAACCTTTGTACCTCTTCTATTTTCGTGCCATGAATATATTTTTTCAGTCGTTGACCATTTACCTTAATTATCCCAAAATCTTTGTTCCAAATATCTACAGCTCCAAAAGGATAAACCTTCTTTACCTCATATGGACCCGTCCACCTTGACTTAAGCTTCCCAGGAAAAAGTTTTAATTTTGAATTGAACAACAAAACCAAATCTCCCACATTAAAGTCTTTACGAAGAATGTGTTGATCGTGCCATTTCTTTGTCCTTTCTTTGTAAGATTTAGCATGCTCATATGCATCCATCCTTAATTCATCAAGTTCGTTCAACTGAAGCTTCCTTTTCTCCCCTGCTCCTTTTAAATCCATATTCAAATTTGCAATCGCCCAATAAGCCTTATGTTCTAGTTCAACTGGAAGATGGCAAGGCTTACCATAAACTAATCGAAATGGGGTCATCCCTATAGGAGTTTTATAAGCAGTTCGATAAGCCCATAAAGCATCATCTAGTTTCAACGCCCAATCCTTCCTTGAAGTAGATACGGTCTTTTCCAATATGGACTTAATTTCTCGGTTAGATATCTCAGCTTGCCCATTAGTCTGAGGATGATAAGGTGTTGCTACTTTATGCTTCACTCCATATCTTCTAAGTAAGTTTTCAAACTGTTTCTCTATAAAATGTGATCCTCCATCACTAATGACTGCCTTTGGCACCCCAAATCTTGGAAAGATAATACTCCTAAATAATTTGATAACTGTTCTCGCATCGCACGTAGGAGATGCCACAACTTCTACCCATTTGGACACATAATCTACTGCCACAAGAATATACCTATTCCCATATGAAAGAGGGAAAGGTCCCATGAAATCAATTCCCCAAACATCAAATAACTCAACCTCAAGAATGTAATTTAACATCGTTTCATTTCTTCTAGTTATATTCCCAGTTCTCTGACATTTGTCACGAGATTGAACAAACAACTTAGCATCCTTGAATAAGGTTGGCCAATAAAATCTGCTTGAAGAATCTTCGTAATCGTTTTTGAACTACCCAGATGTCCTCCATAGGACGAAGAATGGCAATGAAACAAGATATCTCTAACCTCTTCTTCAGGTATACATCTTCGATAAATCACATCATTGCATTTCTTGTACAGGAGAGGTTCATCCCAAACATAATTCTTAACTTCTGAAAAAAACTTTTTCCTTTGTTGATGAGAAAAATCCGGAGGTAACACTCCACTAGCAAGGAAATTCACAAAATCTGCATACCAAGGAGTTTTCACACTTGATAAGGCTAGTAAGTGTTCATCCGGGAATATGTCATCAATAGGCAAATCAACATCCACCTCATTTTCTGACTTTTGAGATATTCTAGACAAATGATCCGCTACTACATTTTCAGCTCCTTTCTTATCCCTAATCTCAAGGTTGAACTCTTGCAAAAGTAAAATCCACCTGATTAATCTAGGTTTAGCGTCCTTCTTTCCAAGTAGATACCGGATAGCTGCATGATCAGTATATACTATTACTCTTGATCCCACTAGATAAGATCTGAATTTATCGATAGCAAATACCACTGCCAATAATTCTTTTTCCGTAGTAGAATAGTTTACTTGGGCTGCATCAAGTGTTTTACTTGCATAATGGATCGCATGCAAAATCTTATTTCTTCGCTGTCCCAAAACTGCTCCTACAGCAAAATCACTAGCATCACACATTATTTCAAAAGGAAGATCCCAATCAGGTGCTTGAATGACTGGAGCTGTTGTAAGAGCACTCTTAATTTTATTGAAGGCTTCAATACATTCGCTATCAAAACAAAACTCAACATCTTTAATCAACAGATTAGTTAATGGCTTGGAAATCTTTGAAAAGTCCTTAATAAAGCGTCTATAGAAGCCAGCATGTCCTAAAAAGCTCCTAACTCCTTTTATATTGATGGGTGGGAGTAATTTGTCTATTACTTCCACTTTTGCTGGATCTACCTCAATACCACGCTCTGAAATTTTATGCCCCAAAACTATCCCTTCCTTAACCATAAAATGACATTTTTCCCAGTTAAACACTAGGTTTGTATCTTCACACCTTTTTAGAACAGTAGAAAGATTTGACAAACAAGAATCAAAGTCATTCCCATAAACTGAGAAGTCATCCATGAAAACCTCCATAATTTTCTCTATTAAATCTAAAAAAACTGCCATCATGCACCTCTGAAAAGTGGTTGGAGCATTACAAAGCCCAAATGGCATCCGACGATAGGCAAAGGTACCATAAGGACAAGTAAAAGTAGTCTTCTCCTGGTCTTGAGGATGAATCGGAATTTGAAAAAAATCAGAATATCCGTCCAAGTAACAAAAATAAGAATGTTTAGCCAATCTTTCAAGCATTTCATCAATAAATGGTAAAGGGAAATGATCCTTCCTTGTTTCTTTATTCAACTTCCGATAATCAATGCACATTCGCCACCCCGTCACTGTTCGTGTTGAAATTAGCTTATCTTCTTCATTCTTGATAACAGTCATTCCTCCTTTTTTTGGAACCACGTGGACTGGACTCACCCATGCACTATCCGAAATTGGGTAAATAATCCCCGCATCAAGTAGTTTAATCACTTCCTTCTTTACTACCTCTTTTAAATTTGGATTTAGTCTCCTTTGATGCTCAATTGAGTTCTTGTACCCCTCTTCAAGTAAAATTCTATGCATACAGAGAGATGGACTAATCCCTTTTATATCATCTATTGTATATCCAATGGCCTTTCTATGCAACCTTAACTCATCCAACAGTCTCTTTGTTTCAAACTCATTTAACTGAGCACTAATTATAACTGGATAAGTAGAATTCGGCCCAAGAAATTCATACTTAAGATTTGGGGGTAGTGGTTTAAGTTCAAGTTGAAGTGGTACTATTTCTGGAAAAACTGGCTCTTGTTCTATCAACATAGTCTCCTCCTCAGCCAAGCTTTCTTCTAACAACTCTTCATTGCCTAAAGACAGATCTTCCTCCTTATGATCACCAAGACATACCCCCTTTTCTGTTGAAAATGCTTTTTCACCAAATGTTTTTTATAATGATGCACAACACCAAGGAAATAATGTTTGGAAATCACTTTGATTCAAGATAAGCCCTTTTTCAACATCATCCTTTCCTCTAACGATATCCATTGTCAAGAATGAACTATCTTGCTCTGCCCAATCATTGGAATTTTGCGTGATTCTGCCAACTATCTCAAAAGTTTCTTCTAGATTTTTTTTCAAAAATGATCCTCCAGATGCTAAATCCAGTTGATTCTTATTTGAGAAAGAAAGCCCAACATAGAACAAATGCATAATTAACCATTTCTCAATTCCATGATGTGGACATAACTGCAGAAGAGAAGAATATCTTTCCCAGGCTTGGTACAATTTTTCTCCATCCAATTGCTTAAAATTTAAAATTTGACTTCTCAAATAAGTAGTTTTCCTTGGAGGGAAATATTGGTCAAGGAATTTTTGCTCTAACTCATCCCATGTTCTGATACTTTGAGACTTTAAAGAATTGTACCATCTTTTTGCAGCACCCTTCAGACTAAAAGGAAAAGCAAGCAGCTGAATAATATCAGATGAAACTTCTTCATATTTCAAAGTACAACAATATCTATAAAACTCCATCAAATGGGAATAAGGATTCTCAATCTCTAATCCTCCAAACTGAGTTTTCTGAACCATGGAAACAAAAGATGGTTTGAGTATAAAATTTCTTGCTTGTATGTTAGGGTAAACAATTGCTCCCATCTGTTTTGCAGACTTCGGAGCTCCATAATCTCCTAGTGACTTGCACACCATGTTTAGATATTCTTGTTCTTCGATTTGCCTCTGCAGAATTCTTCTTTTATGGAAAGTTCTGTCAATCTCAGGGTCAAAAGGAAAGAATTTCCCTGCAAAGTTAGATCTTCGCATACACAAGAACAAGATAACAATTGACAATTCAACAAAAAAGAAAAATAAAAGAATCAAAAATGCAGAATTGAATTTGTACAAAAGGAATTAACAAGAAGTGAAAGTTATACAAGTAAGTAAAAAAAAATAGAAATCTAATGATTAGTTACAACTATGCAATATGAAAGGAAAACAAATGTTATGTTTAGTCTAGCTCAATTGATAATTCCTAATGTTATAGCGCAGTCCCCGGCAACGGCGCCAAAAACTTGTTACGCTCCGCAAGTGTACGGAAATGTCGCAAGTAATATAAAAGATTATCGTATCCACAGGGACTGGAATAAGCACTAGAAATGTCTCAATGCGAATTAGCTAAACAACTATCCAATCGTTTCAAAAGCAAAGTAAAGGTAAACAAATCTAATATTAGAGATCAACAAACAAGAGTTTAGTGTTTTGGGTTATGATAAAGGGAGATTCTAGGAGTTTCGGTTTCTTTGTAAGATTTCTTGAATGTAAATGGTTCACCAATTCTTATTCCTCAATTGCCAAACATGTAGAAAGTTGCCGGTTCCCTCTTGCAATAGACAACCGACTAAGGACTGAGAAATGTATCTAAATAGGATTAATGAGACATGAACCTACGTTGTCCTTACACAGAAGCGCACCTATTACTATGCCTTCCTCGGATATCAACATAGAAGCCCACAACTTATTAATCTATAAAGATACAAGAAGCTAATCATAGAATCCATCCTACTCTCTTGAATATTCCTATTTCCTCTTCAAGATTATCTCTCAAACGTCCTTACACGGGCTTGCACCTGTCACGTGGATCCCTCGGATGATCGAGTGAGAGTTTATCTTTACCAAGTCCATAAGAAATCCAAACAATCAATCAAGAATGAGAATTAAGCACAAACCAACATCAATCATTCAAAATCTAATTGATACAAGCAAGATAATGTCATTGAAACAAGAAAATGGCAAATCCATAAGAGATTACATCAATCCATCATACAAATACTCCCTTATTCCTAGAATACAAGATCTACTCCATGAATCGAGGAAGAAAACCTGAAAGAATAGAGATTACAAGCATTCCTTGAATCCCCAATCCAAGAAAACAAGAAGAGGGGAGAAGAGAAAACTTATCTACGAAGAAGTCTTGTCTTCGGATCCAATCCTCGCTCCGAAGCCGGAATCGTCGAGATCTCCCTTAGAATCGCCCAGAAATCCTCCCAAGAATGGGAGGAAACCACCAAATCTTGCTTTCTCCCAAAGGGGGAGAGATCCCCTTTCAAATCATGAACGAGGGTTTAAATAGAGGAGGGATTCGGGCGCCACGGCCCGTGACACGTGTGAGATTCACACCATGTCCGGTTCCTCTCTGCCTAACCTGCAGTGTGACTCCACAGCGGAACCCTCGCTCTCTGGAAATGATACATGGCGTGTGGTGCACACCCTATGGTCTCTGGAAATGCTCGTGTGGTGCACATGACCACACCTGCTTGGTCTCTGGAAATGCTACACGGTCGTGTAGCCACCACCTGCTTGGTCTCTGGAAACCTCACACGGCCGTGTAGATCCACACGGCCATGTAAGGCTTCTGCTCTGGTTGGCTTCAAATCTTGACACGGCCGTGTGAGGTTCACACGGCCATGTCATCTTCCTCTTCTGCTGGTGCCAAAACCCCACACGGCCCGAGCTCCATCCCAGTGCATGGCCGTGTGAGGTACACAGCCTGGTGCTTTCTCCCTTTGTTTCCTCCAAGGCTTGCCCAAAGATGTAAATTCTTCACCAAATCGACTCCTGCGTACAGTAAATGCACAAAAAATAGATCTCCGAACCAAAAGAGTAAATATGCTAAAAGGAAAGCTGGAAGTATACAAATGCATAGATCAAGCATGCTCAAAGTATGTAAATGTGCGTAAAAACATGCATAAAAGAGTATATAATCTATGCACATCACAAAGTAAACAATATAAAGAAAAAATGCAAAAGGATCATTGATAATAGGTCACTGCCGAATAGTAGGAGTACATTCAAAACCTTATAGAAATATTCTCTAACTGCCCCCTCTCTCACTCAATGTATTTGAAGGCCTCGTCAGGAATGGATTCAAGGAGCTAGACGCGGTTAACGTCTTTATCAGACAAGGCCTCGGAGACATGGCTATTCGCCTTCAGTTGGCCGAGCGTTGCATCAATCGCCAGTTCAAACGATCGGACGATCTGATTGGTCGCCTTCTCCAAGAATTGGTCCCAGCGGAGGTATTGTTGCTTCAGGGCTACAAAGCGACCCAACTCAGCCTCTTGATAAGTAGTCAAAGCAGAACGGGAGGCCACCATCTCCTCTTCAAGGTGCTTCAGCTGGCCCTACAGCTCCGCCTCCTTGGCTGAGAGATTCTCCCGCTCGGCAGCCAAGAAGTCCTCTGTCTTCTTCAGATCCTCGGCCAGCTGTCGGGCCTCCTTGTTTTTTTCCTCCAGATCGGCGATGGCCCATAGTTTCCTTGTGGAAGCCAGATCGAGTTTCCGGTCATAAGTCTTCAACTGTGCCTCGATCTGTCCCAGCCTACTAACCTGCTCGGCCGACTTTTGCTGCTCCGCCGCAAGGAGTTTTTGAGCCCCCTCCAGCTTGACCTTCAGACGGGCGACCGACAGTCCTTGGGAGGAGGAGGCTTCTCCGAAAATTTTGAGCCTCTTCAGCTTATCCTCCTCTTGGGCTAGCTGCTGGCACATGACGATATTCTCCACCTAGAACTACAAGAAAAGATAAGTGCTGAGCAGAGGTAACTTATGAACTAATATTTGCAAATACTAACCCCAATGGACATCTCTAAATGGCTGTCAGCCAGCGCGCCCGGAGGTTTCATGGTCGTTCGCGCCCTCGACTCCTCCCAGATGTGGGCGAGCCAACCCCGGATGTAGACTTGATGCTGAGGAGAGCTGGGCTGGTCGCCTGGCGCAAGAAAATCCTCAATCGGTAGGCGAAGGGTAGCAGTGATGGATCGTTTCCCGCCCGGCGTTGTGTAACGCCCCGCCCCTCCTGCTAAGGCGACGGGGGTTACTTTGCGACACATACATACTTAACACAGCGGAAGTCTTACTTAGAGAATTTAAAAAGCTTTTTCTTACTTAAAAATCACAATAGACATAAAAGGTCCACATAGCATACTTATCATAACTTTTGGGTCTTAATACCAAACACATACTTAAAGTCATGGAGTCATAAAGTAAAAAAAAACATCAACATGGCAAATTTCTTATTAAATGAAAGCAGGTCATTTCTTTTAGCCAGTCCACTACCGCACACATCCTTCAAGCCCTCCTGCTACTCCCCTAGTACATCCATTCCTTGCCTTTATCTGTGGTACAAGAAAGTAAGCTATGAGCACTCTTGGCTCAGTAAGTTCCTTTCCTACTCACAAAAACCGTAAAGCATATATGATCACAAGTCATAAGGTATAAAGACAATTTCAACATATCAAGCAGCATATCATGGCATATCATACATAACATAAAGTATCATGGCATAATAAACGTGATCATCAAGTGTATCCTGTCATAGCATTACATCATCATAAAAATCATGGCATAATCATAAAGCATAAGCAAGGTAAAGTCCTAAACATATATCATGCAACATATGCAACATGTCTTTGAAAACTTATACAATACATACTTAAACATAATCTCAACATGATTGGGATCCCGGCTTGTACCACATACATAAATGCGCGCGTCCTATGTAGGTCCAAGGTAGCAAGTCTTGAACCCTACAAGGTATACATACTAGGCCCATTTCTTAGTCCATCGACCTAGGGGCACTTAGGAGCCCATCCCTAACGAGGCCCGTTTCTTAGTCCATCGACCCCGGGACGCTTATGGAGCCCACCCTTGGTACAAGTCATACATAAAGTAAAGTAGCATGTCATACATATCGTAGTTCTTATTCTTACATGCATATCATGTTTCTTGACATATCATAAAACATACATTTTTTTTGGGCACACAGCACATGCATGAATCATAGCATACATCATGAACATATCACTTAGCATATCATAAATCATGCATATTTGGGCACACAGCACATGCATGAAACATAAGCTTGCATAATGAACATATCATTTTTATCATATACTAAAGTATGCATGATTGAGCACATAGCACATACATGGATCATAAGCATACATAAAGGAGCATATCACTTATCATAAAAAGACATAACCATTCATGGAATCGTTAAATACCATTTCATAATTCATTCATAGCATGTGAGGTGCATCTAGGTCACTAAACTTATATGGCCGAAAGTCATGAGTAGAGGCATGATCTCTAAACAACATACAAATATAAAAATCTCATGATATCTTCACATACTAGCATATGAAAGGTCATAAGCATGTTAACCTAAATTTTTAAGCCCTCCTAGGTTTCTATTTCTTCATGGCCGAAACCTTACATGTAGAGCAAACAAGTTCTAAGTAACATGCAAACATGTAAACCCTAAACTCATATCATATCATATTTCATAAGGAACCACTTAAGCATATTTAGTTTGGTTTCTAAGTTCCTTAAGCTCCCAAACCTATCATGGCCGAACCCTAACATGTCTCCTTCTAGGTTACAAGTAGCATGGAAGTGTTGAACCTTAAGCCAATATCTTATACATTTTTCATGAGAAACAACATAAGCCTATTAGTTTTAAATTCCAAGCTTCCTAGACCCCTTAACTCAAGGTGGTCGAAACCTACAACTCATGGAATTAGGTTTATAATGGCATAAGAGCATGGTAACCACAACTACATTTCATAGCATATATCACAAGGCATCATAAGCAAATATAAGTTGGTTTCACATTTTTCTCTAGGCCTTTGTACTATTATTGGCCGAACCCTAATAAACATGTACTACATTTCTAGTGGCATAAGAGCATGGAACCATAACTATATATCATAGTACTTACCACAAGAAGCATCATGAACATATATAAGTTAGGTTCAAAGTTTTCCTAGTCCTTAAATTCCAAGGTGACCGAAACATGTGAGTTAGGTTTTTACTTTTCATATGGACTAAAAGCATGGAAAAAAAAAACCTTACACAATTTTCATGACATCATAACAAGGAGCAACATGAATAAATTTAGTTAAAAATCTACACCTACTAGCTTTAAAACTTAGTGTGGCCGAAATTTACATGTACTCAAAATTCTATGCAACAAACAACCATAAAAACATCCACTAGTTTCGTATTATTTTATCAAGAAAGTCATGAGCTTCCTAGCCTTAGTTTAAATTTTCCTAGACTTCAAATCCCATCATGACCGAATCCTTATAAGCATGAAGTAGGATTTATAACTAACATACAATCATGGCATAAAACTTCATACCTTGTCTTAGGAAAAATCTTAGCATGCTTAGCCCTAAATTTAAAACTCTCTTAAGCCTTTTCTTCTTACATGGCCGAATAGTCATGGGCATGAAAATGGAGTTTCAATAATATACGAGTAAGAGAAAAAGTTAACAACATCATTATAATAGGTTACATAATTCAAGAATAAGGAACATGCTTAGTTTGAGTCTTAAACTTACCAAATCTTCTTGTTCATGCTTGGCCGAAAGTTTAAAGCTTATGGATCTAAGTTTTCATCATTTATTCTAGCATGGAAACCTTAGATTAACCTTTTTCATAAAATACATATCACAAGAAAAATAGTAAGCATATCTAGTTACAATTTTCTTAAACTCCTCTTCTTCTTTTGGCCGAATTTTCTTAAGGCAAGTCCTAGGTTCTTAAGCGATCTAACTCCATGAAAAACCATACAAACTATTGTACCACAGGTGAGGGGAAGCTTACCTAGAAATCACTTGTTAATCTTTAAGAAATGGTACCCTTGGTGAAGAGGAAGTAGGGAGCCTCTTCTTCTAGCACTCCTTTCGATTTCTCTTGCTTGGAAAGGCACACCTTGAAGGCTCCTTCTTCTAGTTTAGTTTTCTCTTAGGGAGAAACCTAAACTTGGCTTGTGGAGATGAGGGAGGAGGATGCTAGTCTCGGCAAGGGTGAGGGAGAAGGGAAAAAAAAAATGAAATCCTTTAATTCCTTTCCCTTTTATGCTAAGTAGGTGGAAGTTACCAAAATGAACTTTGCTTCCCTTCCTCCTTAATTCATGCAAGTATTTTATTAATGAGAATATGTCTTCATTCCTTTCCCTAAATTCATCTCTTTACTTCCCTCTTAAACCCCACAAAAATAGAGAAGAAAAGGGAGAAAGACAACTTGTCTTTTGCTACTTTTCTTTCTTAACCAAGAGGTAAACAAGGGAAGAAAGCCACTTGATTTTCCCTTTGTTCCTTCACTAAATTTTAACTTTACTTTCAACTACAATTCCCATCATTTCCCTTTCACATATTATTCATTATCCTAGTGGTTAACATACATAAATTTTATTTCTATCCTTGGTGGGAGGTTCAAGGTTCAAACCTTCACCTCTTCTTTTTATTTCTCTTATTTCTTCTTTTCTTTGATTCTTCTTCTTTTATGTTCTAAAGCAAATAACACCCATATGCTTATCTTATAATTTCTTTTTGTGGGTGTTACACGTTGATTGAGCGGAAGCAGACGATTCGGAGGCTTGAGCAGGGCGGACTGGAAGAATGGCTGATCGAGTTATCCTCCGCCTAGCCGGAGGAAGGGAGGTGATTGGTTGAATGGGGAGCGGCTCCTGTAACTCAGCCATGGATGGAGTCCGATTGGAGGAAGTAGCCTCCACTATTGCAGGAGCTGGGGACGGGACGCCTCCCCCCGCAGAGGCTTGGACGGCTGAAGTGGCGGATCGGGAAGGCACCTCCATTCGACGCCTCTTACGGGAGAGCGGTACTTCGTCGCCCGATGACCCCGAACCCTCAGCAGGGATGACGGGCGGTGCCTCTCAGACCGCTCCTGGGTCGGTTGCTCCTCCCGCGCAGGGAGTCCGTTCAGCAGTATCATCGCCCGCAGTTGTATTTTCCCCAGTTGTGCCCTCTTGCGAGCCGACCGAGGTCAGGCCGAGCTGCTCCATCTCCTTGGTAGCAGCTGCTTCGATCTCGGCCTGCTTAGCCTTCATTATACCAGCTACCCAGGCACACATCATGATGTCGACTACAAAAGAAGAACAGAATCAGTTAGACTCAAAGGAAGAAAGTTAAAGAAATTTCATACCTGGGCTGCTTGGGAGCTTCACCTGGTTCAGATTTAACCCGAACATGTACATCACGCCCTTTGGCAATAACTTGTGAATGTTGAACTTCAGCCCGACCAACATATTAGCAACGTGGAGGTAATCTGGTTGAGTCTTATACCTCTTCAGCTCGGGCAGGGGTGGCAGTGCGGTCTGCCATTGAGTTCGGAAGTGGGGCCGCTCGGGAAGTCCCAAATAGAAGAAGTACTCCTTCCAGTATTTGTTGGAGGAGGGCATCTTGTCGAAGAATACTAGACCAATGTGAGATTGAAATAGGTAGGTGCCCAGCTTGGACTGTTTGGCATAGTAGAAGTAGTGGAACACCCGAGGGGTCAGTGGGATGTTGTGCACTCGGAACAACACCACCACTCCGCACAGCATGCGGAAGGAGTTGGGGAAGAGCTGGGCGAGCGGGATTCGAAAGAAATTACAAACTTCGATTATGAACGGATGGATGGGAAACCAGAGATCGACCACGAACTAGTCTCAGAAGAAACAGATAGTGCCAGTCGGCGGGCTGTGTGGCCGGTTGGACGGTCCGACCAGGATAATCTTGTGGTCAGAGGGAATATCGAAGGAGTTGATGAGGTGCGCTGCGTCGCCCGCATTGAACCTGATCTCCATGGTGGTATACCATAGAACAAGGGCAGGGTCGACCGATTGGGAGGAACTAGCCATGATCAGGAAACAGAAAAAAGTCGAAGACACGAAAGGAAAGGTGGCCGGAAAACACGACTGAAAAATGTGGTGACTAAAAAGAAGTGAAAGGAAAGCAGCAATGGAGATGGCAAGAGAGAGCTTACAAGGGGAGGAAATCATAGGAGTACTGAACACGGGAGAATCGCCGGAGCAATGAACACGGGAGAATCGTCGAAGCACTGAACGCAGAAGAATTGCTGGAGGAAAGCTGTCGGGGAACGCGGAGAAAGCGCAGAGGAAATGGCGATGCTAAATCCTTATAAGGATGGGCGCAACCGACCGAAACCGCCCGATCTAGGGCACAAGAATCGGGGTGCACATCCAACCGTTGGATTCGAACCGCCAAACATCACATTAGAAGCTGTCACCTCGGATGTGTGGTGGCTGCGCCGGCGACACATGGCATCCTCCCACAGGGCATCATTTAATGGGTGCGTGCTCGGCCTTAATGGAGGTGCTTTATGCGTATCACGAGGAGATTTGGACGGCATCAGCATTGACTGTCCGGCTTGCGCCCCTTCAAAAGTGGTGAGGAAAAATATCCAAGTACAAAGGCATGAGGCACCGACCCGGAGAGAAAGATTAGTCCTACAGAGACCGAGAGGGATCCAACTCATCTATTAGCCGACTGACCAACCGTTCACCAGGCTACTTGTCTAGTCAGTCGGACTTGCAGCCTCTTTCGACTAGACTTGAGGGGGAGGCACGTGATCTTATGGTAAGAGGGGGTCCGCCCGGTAGTAAGTCAAAGTGGTCAACATCCTGGGTATGCGTCCGATCGGGCGAGCTACCTTCCCGATCAACAAGAAGAGTGGCCGGACCAACACCTCGACAGCTCGGCTTGACGCCAAGCTTCTGACACTCATGAGGCAAATAGGGAAGAGATGAAGGTCGAGTGGCCATCCCGCTTGACTAACAAGGGACACAACACCGACCCAGCAGTTAAGGCTCCCTCGTTCGAATGGGTGGAGTCGAGCATCACAGCACCGGCCGAGCAGACACCCAGATCGGCTTGACCTTGGTATCGCCCGGAAGGCGCTAGCCGAGTTGTTCCTCCGCTCGGTGCAGTAGGGGACAAAGGAAGTAGTTGGCGATATCTTCTTAGGGACCAGTGCCACCGACAAGGGGCATGGCCAGCGACGTGATCAAACAGAGAATCGTACGATGGAAACTTCCACTGTCACGTCAGGGATATGCTCGTGCTATTAAGATATGACGTCAGGTACGCTTTTCTGACACGTCTATTCTAGGTATGCTTTGAGGAGCGTGCACACCTCGGGGAGTGTGCACGTGCCTTTGGGGAGCTCTATATAAGGACCCCCAGTCTTCGACGGAGGTACGCTCACTTCTTCACTGTAGCTACAGTTCTCGTTTCCTCTTTGCCCTACTTCTTTCCGTCGAAGATCTTACTTGAGCGTCGGAGGGCCATTGGGGGAACCCCTCCCCGGCTCGGCGTTGTGCTTGCAGGTCTACGTCGGAGGGAGATCTACGCCTGTAGAGTCTTCGACCAGCCAACGGGAGCGCCACATCCCCAGCGTCCATCGACTCAACTTTTGGAGAGAAACAGCTGGGATTACTCATGTATCTACTCAGTTTACTTATTGCATAAGCCAAGTCTGGTTGTGTACAATTTATCAAGTACATCAGACTTCCAATCACTCGAGAGTACTCTATCTGAGAGATACTTTCACCTTATTTTTTCGATAGATGTTTACTCATATCTATCGACGTTTGTGCCAATGTAGTATCACCCTTGGTGAATTTCTCAAGAATCTTGTCCACGTAATGGGACTGACTAAGAACAAGTCCTTTTATCATTCTAAGAATTTTGATTCCTAGAATCACATCATCTAGACCCATGTCTTTCATGTCGAATCTTGAGTTTAACATATCTTTAGTGGATTTGATTATCTTATCATTACTTCCAATGATAAGTATGTCATTTACATATAGACACAAGATGACATAGTCATTCTCTGTAACTTTCATGTAGACACATTTATCACATTCATTAATCTTGAATCCACATTCCTTCATGGCATTATCAAATTTCTTATTCCACTGCTTTGGTGCTTGTTTCAAGCCATATAGTGACTTCACCAATTTACAAATCTTATTTTTCTGTCCTAGCGCAGAAAACCCCTCGGTTGCTCCATGTAGATTTCCTCTTCTAAATCCCCATTTAGAAATGTAGTCTTTACATCCATCTGATATATTTCGAGATTCCATAGAGTGCCAATAGCCAACAATACTCTAATGGAAGTTATTCTTGACACCGGAGAATACGTATCAAAGTAATCGAGGCTTTCTTGTTGTTGGTATTCTTTGATTACCAATCTATCCTTATACTTATCGATCGTGCCATCTGACTTCATTTTCTTCTTAAAAATCCACTTGCAACCTAGTGATTTACTTCCCGGAGGAAGATCCACAAGTTCCCAAGTGTGATTTTGTAAGATAGATTCTATCTTAGATGCAATTGCTTCTCTCCAGTGAGATCCATCATAAGAGCCTACAACTTCTGAGTAACCACTCCCCAGCATGAAAGTGATAAAAGATGATCCATAGGATTTTTCTACCCGAGCTCTTTTGCTCCGTCTAGGCTCAACCTCCACAGGTTCCTCATCATCATCTTCATCTTGTGTTTCATATGCCCATTTTGAGGAGCTAGCATCCTCACGGGTCTTATACGGAAACACATGCTCGAAGAACGAGACATTTCTTGATTCTATTATCGAGTTCTTGTGTATCTCCGGTATGTGTGACTTATACACATAAAATAGATACACAATGTTGTTCTATACATATCTAATAAATATGCAATCAACAGTCTTTGGTCCTATCTTAATTCTTTTAGGATCAGGCACCAACACTTTGGCAAGACACCCTCACATTCGTAAATATTTGTAGGACAATTGTCTTCCATTCCACAACTCATAAGGGCTCTTATCTATCTTCTTCCAGGGCACCTTATTTAAAAGGTAATTAGCTGTTAACACAGCTTCCCCCCACATGGATTCTGGCAATTCAGAGCTCAATAGAAGAGAATTCATCATCTCCATTAGAGTTTGATTCATTCGCTCAACAACTCCATTTTGCTGAGGAGTTTAAGGGGCTATTGTTTCGTGTCTGATCACATGTTCAGCACACAACTCAGCAAATGGTGATGCATATTCACCGCCTCAGTCACTTCGAATGACATTAATCTTTCTATTAAGTTGGTTTTCAACCTCATTCTTATAGAGAGTAAATTTCTCTATAGCTTCATCCTTACTTTTGAGAAGATACACATAACAGTATTTTGTGTTATCATCTATAAAAGTGATGAAGTATTTATTACCACCACGTGTTGACGTACCTTTTAGGTTGCACACATCAGTGTGGATTAAATCAAGTGGTTCGTTACTTCTTTCAATATGTTGAAAGGATGACCACATCAATTTCGCTTCAACACAAATCTCACACTTGTGTTTCGGGTCAAGATGGAATGTAGGTATGCTCTGCATGTTTATTAATCTATGCAACACATCGTAGTTAACATGTCCTAGTCTACCATGCCACAAACACAAAGACACAAGCATATAAGTGGAAGAGCTTTCAGTTTTATTTATCTTAGGCCTAATTGCCATTACATTGAGCTTAAAAAACCCATCAGATACATAGCCCCTTCCTACAAACACTCTATTCTTGGACAATACAACTCTATCTGACTCAAAAACAATGTGAAAGCCATGCTTGCTTAGTAGTGATCCTTACGCTAGATTCTTTCGAATCTTTGGAACATACAGCACATTGTTCAAAGTAAGGTCCTTGCTCGAGGTCATCTTCAGCACCACCTTTCCTTAGCCCATGATGTCCGAGGTTGCTGAGTTCCCGATGAACAATTTGTCTCCAGTGACTTCTTTAAAGTTGTGGAGCAGCTCCTTATTATAGCAGACATGTCTGGTGGCTCCAGTATCGATCCACCTTGCTGCGGGTTTGAATCGATCAGGTTCAACTCAGAGATCACAATGCAGAGATCGTCCATTTATGGTCCCTCGTTCAGGTTGGCCTCCTGCTTCTTCTTTGTCTTCTTACACTCCGAAGATTTGTGACCCACTTTGTCACAGTTGAAGCACTTCTCAAAGAACTTCTTCTTGCTGATGCCTCCTCTGGATCCCATCTTGGAAGACTTAGGGTGTGTTTGGTTTAAGTTATCATGTATAACCTTGGTTATGTGATTTCCAAGTAATCACATAACCAAGGATATGAGGAATAAAATATAAACAAATGTTATTTGGTTCAACCTAGATAATGCAACAAAAACTTTTTTATCTGAAGGTTTTAATGAATAACCTAGTTTAATATTTTACTATATTACCCTTAGATACAAAACTAACCATATATTATTATTATTATTTAAACTCTATGTTTTTTTATTTTTGCATTTTCACATTTTTTTTTTGTATTTTTAAAGTTTTTAAAGATTTTTTTATTTTTTAAAGTTTTTTCTTCTATTTTTTAATTTTTTTTTATGTTTTTTAATTTTTTTTATGTTTTCCCTTTTTTTATTATATATATATATTTTTAATTTTTTTTACGTTTTATTATTATTTTTTACATTTTTAAAATTTTCTATTTTTTATTCCTTTTTTTATTTTTTTTAAAAAAATTTTAATGTTTTTTTTTCTAGTTTTTTTACTTTTTTTTATTTTTAATGTTTTTTTACATGTTTTTTTATTTTTTTTAAAAAAAAAAATTTCTTTATATTTTTCTTTTTTATCACATTTTTCTCTTATTCGAGGATATTTTGGATAAAATTTTTTTGTTATCCCCGGAATTAAGAAAAAGCTTAATATTCCGAGGTTTTCCAATTCTAGGTTGCATGCCCTTTTGTTGACATGTCGAGCATGGAATATTACTCGGGAATCATGGATTACTTAAACCAAGCACGGTTTTCATTGATAACCTTGGATGGATAACCAAGGTTATCAAGGATAACCCTCAACCAAACACACCCTTAGGGTTCTTCTGTTTCGATCTTTGACCGTGCTTGACTACGTTGGCTTTTACAGTCGCCTGAGAGAACAGTTTTCTCTTTGAACTCTTGTTGTCTTCTTCGATGCGAAGTCGAACAATGACTTCCTCTACAGTCATCTCCTTCCGCTTATTCTTCAGGTAGTTCTTGAAATCCTTCCAGCCGGGAGATAGCTTCTCAATGATAGCAGCCACCTGGAAAGTTTCACTCAGAACCATCCCTTTTGAGTGGATCTTGTAAAAGAGCACCTGAAGCTCCTAGACTTGGCTGATCACCGTCTTGGAGTCAACCATCTTGTAGTCCAAGAATCAGCCCACGATGAACTTCTTGGCCCCTGCATCCTTTATCTTGTATTTCTTGTCCAAGGACTCTCACAGCTCCTTAGCCATTTTCTTCATGCTATACACAGCGTACAACGAGTCAACAAGGCAGTTGTGAATGTAGTTTCGATAGAAGAACTCAGAATGAGTCTATAACTTCACTGCACTGATGGTCTGCGCATCAACATCCTCATCACGCTTGGGAGGGTCCTCGGTCAAGAACCGAGCCAAGTTGAGCGTGGTCAGGTAGAAGAGCATCTTCTACTGCCACCTCTTGAAGATCAGTCCACTGAACTTCTCTGGCTTTTTCCCATGATTGATTGACACAGTTTCAATCGGGGCGGAGGGGGTCTGCACGTGTTGAGTCTGTTGCACCTCAACATTCCGTTCTATGGCCATCTCAACATAATCGAATCTGTTTCAAGGTTGTTAGAAAAAATAATCTGTTGCCGAAGATTTTTGGGGACTTAGCTGAATTTAAAATTACACATAATTAAATTCAACTTACAATAACTTACAATAGAGATTACCTGAGTGGATAATTTGTTGTAGAACGAAAGGGCAGGTCTAAAGAGCGATAGAGCAAGTCTGCAGAGTGACTGAGATGGTCTACAAAGCGATAAAGCAGGTCACGATAGAGCAGGTCTGCAGAACGACAGAGCAGGTCTGCAGAGTGACAGACCTGCGTTGCAGAGTGGCAGACAGATCTTTGTTACAGAATGACAGATCTGGGTTACAGAGCTGTTGTGGAAGATCTGTGTTGCAGAATGACAGATCTATGTTGCAGAGCTGCTGTGGCAGATCTGTGTTGCAGAATGATAGATTTTTGTTGCAGAGCGACAGGTCTAGGAGCAGACCAAGCGAGTGTTGGGTTTTTCGGGCCGCGAAAACTGCTTTTTTCGCGTCGCGGAAACCCCAAAACCCCAGCCACCGGATCTGTGCGAAGTAAAAACTTTAAAAACATTACGAGTACGAGTTTCTTACACTAGTTCTAAACTAGATCTACAAGGAAGAAAGGTTATACCCTTGATGCGAAGCCCTTCGCAATCCCGCTCGTCCTCGGTTCGCCGGATCTCGAAAGTGTCAAAGTAGACACTTCTCTAAGTGTATCCACACAAGCAAGAGATGGAGAAAAATCTCTAAGAATGTGCTAGCAACCTTAGAGATCAGTAATGGAGGAGAGGGAGAGCAAGAAGAAAGCTAGAGAGGAAGAAGATGGGAGTTACCACAAAAAAATGAAACTCTCTACACAAAATCAAAGTGGTCGGCCACTTTAGTGGAGGTTGTAACCTCCATGGAATACTAAGAGTCACAACTCTTGGTAACTCCCATGAGGTGGCATCTCACTTAAGTAACCATGATGATGTGGAGCATCATCATTGGTCCACTTCTTGTTAACTCACCAATGAGGTGGCAAATGATCAAGTCAAACTTGACTCTTCATCTTCCTCTCAAGTCAAGTCAAACTTGACCACTTCTCTCCCATAGTTGATCAAATCTAACCATTAGTTCAAGTGAATTTTAATTTAATGAATCTCTATTCATTGAATTAAATTGATTCAATGAGTCTAAGTCCAAATTAGACTCATTTAACACATGAGCCAAATTGAGTCCAACTCAATTAGCATAATTTGGATTACTCTTAATCCAATTTGGTTCATCACATGAACCTAATCCTTTAGGTTAATCAAATGAACCTAATATCCATCTAATTGCCCTTTGTGTGTGACCCTATAAGTTCTTATAACATTGGCAATGCTCCTAAACTCATTTAGAAGCATAAGTAATGAGCGGTATCTAGCAACATATCATTACTACCCAAGTTATAAGAATGTTGATATCCAACATCACCTTGTGACTACTAATAGTGACTCCTCACAATATATGACAAGTGTCCTTCTATCTTAGACATCTAGATTGATCAATGTGAGGCATAGACCGTGTCATCCTATGACCAATCTAAATCTTGAACTCCAAGTAGACTCACTCGATCAAATGAGCTCAATATCTCATATTGACTCATTTGGGCATGGCCATGCACTTAGTGGTCTCACTCTATCAAGAATATCGATGTCTCTCCCGTCATATAGGAGGGATAGATCTCATCTACATCACTCACATCCCTCTGCATAATTCGTTACATACCCAGTAATCGCCTTTATAGTCCACCCAGTTACGGGTGACGTTTGACGAAACCAAAGTACATAACTCTTTATGTAGGGAACCATGGTGACTTCAGGTCTAAGGACTAGTAGTCATACTAATAGCCATATGAGAAAGTATATGACACTCATATAACGATCCATGATACTTTCTCATGGCGGGTCATTCAGTATACATTCTCCAATGCATACTCATGTGTCAACTTGATATCTCTATATCCATGACTTGTGAGATCAAGTCATCGAGTTGACCTACATGCTAGTCTTATTGTATTAACATTGTCCCTGAATATTAATACTCGACTAGGAATGATTAAGAGTAGTGTTCCCTATATCATCTCACTATCGGTTCAACTAACCGATTGATATAGGTAAGAACCTTCTACTCAAGGACGCTATTATACTTAGTTTATTTGGCACCAATACAAGTAAGTATAATAACCAAAACAAATGCCTTTATTTATATAAGAATATGATACAACAAGTCTATAATACAATTATCAAATGATTGGCTCTAAGGCTCTAACTAACAATCTCCCACTAGCACTAGTGCCAATCAGTGTAGGCTCTAAGCCCCTATGACCTAGTGTGACCATCATGCTTTCTCTGTGCCAAAGCTTTGGTCAAGGGATCTGCGATGTTAGCCTCTGTGGGTACTCTGCAAATCTTCACATCTCCTCTCTCGATAATCTCTCGAATGAGATGGAAGCGCCGTAGTATGTGTTTAGTCCGCTGATGTGAGCGAGGTTCCTTCGCCTGTGCTATAGCTCCATTGTTGTCACAATAGAGCTCAATAGGGTCAGCGATACTAGGAACCACCCCAAGTTCAGTGATGAACTTGCGGATCCAAACTGCCTCCTTTTCTACCTCTGATGCAGCAATGTACTCGGCCTCTGTTGTAGAATCAGCGACTGTGTCCTGCTTCGAACTCTTCCTGCTCACAGCACCACCATTTATGAAAAACACGAACCCTGACTGCGATCGATAATCATCCTAGTCGGTCTGGAAGTTAGCATCACTGTAACCCTTTACAGCTAGCTCGTCATCGCCTCCATATATCAAGAAATATTCTTTAGTTCTTCTTAAGTACTTAAGAATATTCTTGACCGCTATCCAGTGACTTTCACCTGGATCTGACTGGTACCTGCTCGTCATGCGCAAACATACGAGACATCAGGACGAGTACATAGCATGGCGTACATGATAGATCCTATGGCTGAGGCATAAGGAATCTGATCCATGCGGTCTCTCTCCTCTCTAGAAGAGGGACCTTGAGTCTTCGAAATACTCACACCATGTGACATCGGCAGAAATCCCTTCTTGGAGTTCTGCATGGCAAACCGTAGGAGTACCTTGTCAATATATGTACTCTGACTTAGGCCAAGCAATATCTTAGATCTATCTCTATAGATCTGTATCCCTAGAATGTGGGATGTTTCACCTAAGTCCTTCATTGAGAAACATGTCTCTAGCCAAGTCTTGACAGACTGTAGCATAGGGATGTCTTTCCCAATGAGTAGTATGTCATCCACATACAATATGAGGAAGACAACTATATCCCCTACAACCTTCTTGTAGACACAAGGCTCATCTTCATCTTAATGAAACCAAACTGTTTGATTGCATCATCGAATCGAAGATTCCATCTCCGAGAAACTTGCTTTACTCCATAAATGGACCTATGCAGCTTGCATACTCTGCTAGTATACTGTTGATCTACAAAACCCTCAGGTTGTGTTATGTACACATCCTCGAGCAGGTTTCCATTCAGAAATGCAGTTTTGACATCCATCTTCCATATCTCATAGTCATGGTATGCTGCAATAGCAAGCATGAACCGAATGGACTTAAACATCGCTACTGAAGAAAAAGTTTCATCATAGTCAATATCATGAATTTACTTGAAACCTTTAGCTACCAAGCGACCCTTATAGATAAGTCCATCCATGTCAGTCTTTCTCTTAAAGACCCACTTACACCCAATGGGTTTTACCCCTTCAGGTAGATCAACCAAAGTCCATACTTGGTTGGTGTACATGGATTCCATCTCGGATCTCATGGCCTCTAGCCATTTCTCGGAATCTGGTCTCATCACAGCTTCATGATAGGTGGTAGGCTCATCATCTATGAGCACAACGTCATCATGGTCAGACAAGAAAAATGAGTATCTCTCAGGCTTACGACGTACCCTATCAGACCTGCGAAGAGGTATGTCTACTTGAACTGGTTGTTGTTCCTCAACTCCTTGTGGAACAACATCATCCACAACACTTTGTGGTTCCAGTTCAACTTCCATCGAGGCTTCAGTGCTATGGTCCGCATCTTGAACTTCTTCGAGATCGAACGTACTCCCACTAGTCTTTCTAGAAATAATTTCCCTTTCTAGAAAGACCCCAGTCTTTGCCACAACTACCTTGTGCTGACTGGGAATAAAGAAGTAATATCCCTTAGTTTCCTTGGGATATCCAATAAAGTAGCACTTGTCGGATTTGAGTCCTAACTTGTCTGAGATTTGATGTCGAACGTAAGCCTCACAACCCCAAATCCTCATGAAAGACACCTGGGCATCTCTCCCAGTCCATATCCTATATGGTATCACGGCTTTAGATGGAACTCGGTTGAGTATAAAAGCTGTCGTGTCTAGAGCATAGCCCCAAAAGTATGTCGGAAGATCTGTGTGATTCATCATAGATCGTACCATATCTAATAGGGTATGATTCCTCCTTTCGGATACACCATTCCACTGTGGTGTTCCAGGAGGAGTGAGTTGGGATAGAATCCCACACTCAGCTAGGTAGTCATGAAACTCATGGCTAAGGTATTCTCCACCTCGATCTGATCGAAGTATCTTAATACTCTTGCCAAGCTGGTTTTGTACTTCATTCTTGAATTCTTTGAACTTTTCAAAGGATTCTGACTTATGTGTCATCAAGTACACATAATCATATCTACTGAAGTATCAGTAAATGTGATGAAGTACCTATAACCGCCTCTAGCAGTGACATTGAAAGGGCCACATACATCACTATGTATGAGTCCTAACAAATCAGTCGCTCTTTCACTGTGCCCACTAAAGGGAGTCTTGGTCATCTTGCCTAGTAGGCATGACTCGCACGTCTCATAAGATTCAAAATCAAATGAGTCCAGCAAACCATCCTTATGGAGCTGGGATAAGCGCTTGTCATTTATATGACCTAAGCGACAGTGCCAGAGATAGGTTTGGTTCATGTCATTTGACTTGAACCTCTTGGTAGTTATGTTATAGATAGGGCTCTCAAAGTCTAGAATATAGAGTCCGTTCATCAGAGGTGCACTGCAATAGAACATTTCATTTAAATAAACTGAACAACATTTGTTCTTTATAATAAATGAAAACTCTTTCTTGTCCAAACAAGAAACTGATATAATGTTCTTAGTCAAGGCAGGCACATAACAATATTCATCTAATTCTAGTACAAGCCTAGAGGGTAGAGATAGATAGTAAGTTCCTACAGCAACAGCAACAACTCGTGCTCCATTGCCTACTCGTAGGTCTATCTCGCCCTTCATCAATGCTCTGCTATTTCTCAGCGCTTGCACATTAGTACAAATGTGAGAAGCACATCCGGTATTTTATACCCACGATGAAGAAATAGAGAGGTTGACTTCTATAACATTTATACCTGAAGTAGAAATATTATTTCTCTTCTTCTTAAGATCCTCCAGATATCCTGTGCAGTTCCTCTTCCAGTGCCCTGCTTGTCCTTGATACAGTTGATGAAGATGTTCAACCATATCATAAGCACCCATCAACTCGTGTTGCTTCTGAAGCTCAGAGTTCATGGTTGCGAGCATGAGACATGACACATCTAATGTGTCATCTTGATGCTTGTAAGCATCTCGGTCAGCTAACGTGGCAGTGGCAGGAGCTGCCTCCGGAATGGGCTGCTCCAGAACGTACAGTTTATGTTCCTGTTTGAGAACAATTCTCAGATTCCCATACCAGTCCAGGAAATTAGCTCTGTTGAGCTTGTCCTTCTTTAGGACAAAACGCAGGGAGAAGGTGTTCGTATTCGACGTCATAGTTATCTACAACAAAAAAATGCAGAAAATAAATATCATATTCTTTAAATCATTTAATTAGGCCTTTTAACTAAATGATGCTCCCACTAAATTCTATAATTCATGTGGGACAAGATCCACATCATACTAACTCTTGAGTTAGCTTTGGCTAATACGCCCAAGATTTAGTATGATCGGTAGGTAACGATTTACCAATTACATCTCTATGCAACTCTTATTTATAGGATCATTATCCATAGTTATATTAAAACTTGAGTTAGCTTTGGCTAATACACCCAAGAATTAATATAAATGTGATTATGTCTTATATTCCAACCGTTGGAAATATGCCTATAGTTTTACTCGATCCAACCGAGTTAACTAGTTACTCAATCTAATTGAGTTGTACTCACCCATGCATTGATAGGTGGGACCAAGATTGTCCCTCCGTACCCTACCAAGATAATATGTGTTGCTCTGCTTTGGCAGATTCAACAACACATGTGATTGAGGTTGTGATAGGTATCACGGCATGGTAGGCATTTTAGAGTTGACGCGATTTAGATCTAATCTAATCGACGATGTGTATCATATACACGATTTAGATCTAATCTAATCGTAGAGGAGGTGCATCATGTGTGCGACTTAGATCTAATCTAATTGTCGAAATGTATCATATACGCGATTGATCGAATCGAATCGTTAAGGCGTTAAATAACTACTTTACTAGCATGCATCAAATACACACACACAAGCAACTAATTATACTATTTGTGATTAGTCATGGCCCTACTATAATCTTCTCAAGCCAATGAGAAGATCGGATGGTCAACCTAAGTTCAACAGCTTCTCAAGCTCCTCCCTTTGACCACCTTGTGTTGCTCGCGCCCTCCTCGTAACTCTGTCTCGAGTGGACCTTCCACCGCTCCAATTTTGTACATTAGAATTTTTGAAACTCGAGTTACATTCGAGTCTAAAATAATTTACAACAAGAATAATTAATAGAGAAAAGCACGACGCGCAGGTCGCGAATCAAATGTACAACACGCATAACACAAATGACGGCGCGCAAGCCGTATTATGAATTACAACACAAATCCAATCAGATTGGGTCTTTTTGGGCCATGACCATCACAAATTATACATAATTCTAAATTATGTAATTTCCATAATTTTTTGTAATTTTAATACTAATTTTTACAATTTTTACGAGTAAAATTTCCCGGCGGTCCCGTTTAGCGGTTTTCGGGCGCAATCGCGGAACGAATCCCTTTACGGTGTCAGGGGCAGCGCCCCTACACGCGATCTAACCATCGCGAGGGTTCCAAAGCGATCCTACAGTGCCTTAGCCCGCTGTCCCAAAAAGTTTTGGGGGTGAAACCTTGCCATTTCGGAAAAAACTTCTCGGTAGTCGAAACCTACAAGTGTATAAACACTTGTGCTTCGCTTCTACGAGAAAATTACTCATAAAAATCCATAAAAAATTAAATTTACAGAAAATCACAGAAGCTATATTTTTCAAAAAAATCAAAAATAAACTCGTACAAGTCTTCGCACGTGGCTCTGATACCACTGTTGGGTTTTTCGGGCCACGAAAACCGCTTTTTCGCGTCGCGGAAACCCCGAAACCCCAGCCACCGGATCCGTGCGAAGTAAAAACTTTAAAAACATTACGAGTACGAGTTTCTTACACTAGCTCTAAACTAGATCTACAAGGAAGAAAGGTTATACCCTTGATGCGAAGCCCTTCGCAATCCCGCTCGTCCTCGGTTCGCCGGAACTCGAAAGTGTTAAAGTAGACACTTCTCTATGTGTATCCACACAAGCAAGAGATGGAGAAAAATCTCTAAGGATGTGCTAGAAAACTTAGAGATCAGTAATGGAGGAGAGGGAGAGCAAGAAGAAAGCTAGAGAGGAAGAAGATGGGAGTTACCACAAAAAAAATGAAACTCTCTACACAAAATCAAAGTGGCCGGCCACTTTAGTGGAGGTTGTAACCTCCATGGGATACCAAGAGTCACAACTCTTGGTAACTCCCATGAGGTGGCATCTCACTTAAGTAACCATGATGATGTGGAGCATCATCATTGGTCCACTTCTTGCCAACTCACCAAGGAGGTGGCAAATGGTCAAGTCAAACTTGACTCTTCATCTTCCTCTCAAGTCAAGTCAAACTTGACCACTTCTCTCCCATAGTTGATCAAATCTAACCATTAGTTCAAGTCAATTTTAATTTAATGAATCTCTATTCATTAAATTAAATTGATTCAATGAGTCTAAGTCCAAATTAGACTCATTTAACATATGAACCAAATTGAGTCCAACTCAATTAGCATAATTTGGATTACTCTTAATTCAATTTGGTTCATCACATGAACCTAATCCTTTAGGTTCATCAAATGAACCTAATCCTTTAGGTTCATCAAATGAACCTAATCTCCATCTAATTGCCCTTTGTGTGTGACCCTATAGGTTCTTATAACGTTGACAATGCTCCTAAAACCATTTAGAAGCATAAGTAATGAGCGGTATCTAGAAACACATCATTACTACCCAAGTTATAAGAATGTTGAGATCCAACATCACCTTGTGACTACTAATTTGACTTTTCACAATATATGACAAGTGTCCTTCTATCCTAGACATCTAGATTGATCAATGTGAGGCATAGACCGTGTCATCCTCTGACCAATCTAAATCTTGAACTCCAAGTAGACTCACTTGATTAAATGAGCTCAATATCTCATATTGACTCATTTGGGCATAGCCATGCACTTAGTGGTCTCACTCTATCAAGAATATCGATGTCTCTCCCGTCATATAGGAGGGATAGATCCCATCTACATCACTCACATCCCTCTGCATAATTCGTTACTTACCTAGTAATCGCCTTTATAGTCCACCCAGTTACGGGTGACGTTTGACGAAACCAAAGTATATAACTCCTTATGTAGGGAACCATGGTGACTTCAGGTCTAAGGACTAGTAGTCATACTAATAGCCACATGAGAAAGTATATGACATTCATATAATGATTCATGATACTTTCTCATGGCGGGTCATTCAGTATACATTCTCCAATGCATACTCATGTGTCAACTTGATATCTCTATATCCATGACTTGTGAGATCAAGTCATCGAGTTGACCTACATGCTAGTCTTATTGTATTAACATTGTCCCTGAATGTTAATACTCGACTATGAATGATTAAGAGTAGTGTTCCGTATATCATCTCACTATCGGTTCAACTAACCAATTGATATAGGTAAGAACCTTCTACTCAAGGACGCTATTATACTTAGTTTATTTGGCACCAATACAAGTAAGTATAATAACCAAAACAAATGCCTTTATTTATATAAGAATATGATACAACAAGTCCATAATACAATCATCAAATGATTGGCTCTAAGGCTCTAACTAACAGCGAGGCCAGTCGACTTTGAGCAGCGGACCGATGCCTGCGATTGATGCAGTCCTTGAAACAGATTCGTCCCACCTTCGGTAGTGCTTCGAGGTTTACTTGGATCGTCTGTTTCCCAGGATATAACGGTTGACCGTGATTCCACCAAACACTAGTGATCACGGCGAATTGAGAGGCACCCGAATGTTATCACGGGCACTCTGCCGAATAGGAGTTGCATGACAGAGGATGAGGGAATGAAGGTGGAGAGCTTCTGCTTGTGTTTTCTTTCCTCTGCCTATGATCGCAGCCTCCTTATATAGGAGCTTAGATCAATGGACAGTGTTAATGGTTGATTAATGATCATTACTTGCCGAGCAGCGAAACGCCCACCGTTTCACTCATTATTGCTTGACCATTTTGATTATGCATTAATCTCGACTTTAATGCATCAGTTACATAGCAGCAAAAAGGTAAAACGTGGAAAAATGTTGGTTGTTCCCCTTGGACAAATTTTGCCCTGACCAGTTCAACATTTGGTGCGCGCAGGTTAGGGATGGCAATTTTCCCCGTGGGTTTGGGGCCCCGCGGGGAAAACCCGAAATGGGGATGGGGATCCCCGATTTTTCGGGGATGGGGCGGGTTTGGGGCGGGTATGGGAATACTATCCCCATCCCCGAACCCGCCCCGAATATTATTATTATTAATATTAATAAATAATAATATGATTTTTAAAAAAGTATTAATGATAGTATTAATATTAATATTAAAATTTTTGAAAATATTATTAATAATAATATTATTAATATTGATATTAATATTATCAATTGACCCAAACAAACCACAGACACTAGAATAGCTCATGCCAGGTCAGATTACATGTATTAATATTAATATTGATGATAATATTGGTATTAATACATGGCAGTTAAACTTTCACCTCCATGGATTGCAATTGATGATACAGTGGCTACCATTTTGGTGTTTCTGTGTCTGTGATTTGTTTGGGTTAATATTCTACTGTTTCTGGTGTCTGTGGTTTGTTTGGGTCAATTTGGAAATGGGCGGGGATGGGGAATCCCCGAACCCGTGGGTTCGGGTTCGGGGAATCCCCGAACCCGAAAAAATAAGAATGGGGCGGGGATGGGAATGACAAACCCGCCCCCGCCCCGCCCCATTGCCATCCCTAGCGCAGGTCGTGCCCGCACATGAGTCAACATGTTCAATGCAATCCAGGCCCTAGATTTGGACCCTCCCCCTACGCACCCACATGTGAGAGAGAGTCTCTCCCCATACATTTGTTCACATCCTTAATGCATGTGAATTGATATAAACCAACCATCATGCCATGAAACTACCAATGTGGGACTAAAATCTTATTCACAATGGAGCCTCTTTCATCTTCCACCTCTCCTCCATCCACTTCTATTCAACACTATAATATAATATTGACGTTCCAATAAAGGTGTCAGGTTGGTTAAAGGGTAATAGATTTGCTATAACGAGGGGTAGTGATCAATTTCCAAATGTATGTCCTCGGGGAAAAAATCTCTTTTCATTTCTTGATCATTTCATGGTCAATTATAAATTGATTCTATGATTTATTATTTTTCACATAATTTAAGGGCGAATTAGAAAGGATGTTTGGATAAGTATAATTATAATATTAAATCGAGGTGAAATACCCATATTATAGTAGAACTGGAAATGCTAATATTACTAATATTGATTAGAGTCAAATGCCGATATTGTAGTTCTTATCCGTTAGCTACTACCAAAATATCGAAAATAGAAATATTTTTTTAAAATAAAAAAATATATTGAGGCTGAATGAAACATTGTTTTAATAATAAATAAAAAATTGCCTTTTTACTATTCCATGTTCTTTGATTTTTGACCCAAAAAAAAAAAGAATGCACATTAATAGTTAATTGGATAATAAAAAGCTTAAAAATGCTCATGCACATAATTTTTATATTATAATGCCATTGGAATTCATCTAAAGAAATTATTATTTTGCTTAAATCTTTAAAGAATAGCTCATCCATGCGTTAATGATTTTGAAAAAATAAAAATTTGCGTTAGGGCAGTTCGTTATACAATCTAGTACACAAAGTTCTCATTAATATAGAATTCAAAAAAGGATTTATTATATGTGATCCCTTTCAAAAACAGAGTCGGATGGGCATGCCTATCGATGATGAGGGTGAAGACGCTGATAAGGGGAAGATCCAGGCCTAGAACTAGTGGAGAAAGAGGGAGGATGATCGTCGATGATATCCACAAGCCTGCAAATACCACAGACCAAACACACTAGAGCGTTAGAGCATTAGAGTTAGAATCAAGGAAGAGGATCCTGACATAGACCTTTCGATGCTCAAGTCAGAAAGAGACCGAGTGAAAAAAAGTGTGAAAGGAAGATTGTAGTAGATGCGTGTATGAGCGAGTGTGTGCGCATGAGAAAGTACCCGACCAACGGAGAGGACCTCTATTTTTATATTGCCTTTGTAACCTTCATAATCATCAGACATCAGAGAATGTCAAGTGTTAGGATATGTGGGGTGATAGAGGATGTATGGCAAAACTCTCATTGGGTGGAGGAAGGTTCCACTTCATGCATATGGTAGAGCCTCTGAATATTCCCTGATGAACAGCCGTTACTTTGACAAGTGATTGTGATTCATTGACAACGTTGTCTCCTAACAATAGTCCATCGATATTTATGTTGGACGGGCGTAGATTGGAAAATACGCAATGGAATGGGGAATTGAGCTCTTGGGGTTCGATCGACATGAAGCCGGCCAGGAGTAAATGAGAAGTTGCGTCTGATAGTAGTGAGAGGACTGAGCCCTTGGGATCCAACCAGCATGGAGCATGCTAGGGGTAGATGGCAAGCTGTGCCTGAGAGTAGTGAGGGGACTAAGCCCTTAGAGTTCGATCGGTATAGAGTCGGTCGGGCATGATCGATTTAGACGCACACCCCTCAACTTTGACTACCACCATATCCTTAAGTTTTGACTGCCATATTTCCTTGACCCTTGGCCTTATGTTATCTTTGGGGCCATCCCTTACACGCCACATCACAAGCCTCCCCTCCAAGTTTAGTCGAATATGACTCATGACCGATTGACTAAACTAGGGTCCACTGTCTTGGGCAGGAGATACTTATGTGTTGCTGACCAGTCTTAATAGATTGTAAGCGTCATAAAGGCAAAAAAAAAAAGAATCTCAGGATGCCGTGCTTCTTCACCTTTTGCTACTGTCATAAATATTCCTCCTTTCCAATGCCACAATGCCTTTGTGTTAGTTAGAGCCCTAGAGCCAATCATTTGATGATTGTATTATGGGCTTATTGTATCATATTCTTATATATAAATAAAGGCATTTGTTTTTGGTTATTATACTTACTTGTATTGGTGCCAAATAAACTAAGTACAATAGCGTCCTTGAGAAGAAAGTTCTCACCTATATCAATCGGTTAGTTGAACCGATATTGAGATGATATAGGGAACACTACTCTTAATCATTCCTAGTCGAGGGTTAACATTTAGGGACAATGTTAATACAATAAGACTAGCATGTAGGTCAACTCGATGACTTGATCTCACAAGTAATGGATATAGAGATATCAAGTTGACACATGGGTATGCATTGGAGAATGTATACTGAATGACCCGCCATGAGAAAGTATCATGGATCGTTATATGAGTGTCATATACTTTCTCATGTGGGTATTAGTATGACTACTAGTCCTTAGACCTGAAGTCACCATGGTTCCCTACATAAAGAGTTATGTACTTTGGTTTCGTCAAACGTCACCCGTAACTGGGTGGACTATAAAGGCGATTACTGGGTATGTAACGAATTATGCAGAGGGATATGAGTGATGTAGATGGGATCTATCCCTCCTATATGACGGGAGCGACATCGATATTCTTGATAGAGTGAGACCACGAAGTGCATGGCCATGCCCAAATGAGTCAATATGAGATATTGAGCTCATTTGATTTAGTGAGTTTACTTGGAATTCAAGATTTAGATTGATTAGAGGATGACACGGTCTATGCCTCACATTGATCAATCTAGATGTCTTGGATAGAAGGACACTTGTCATATATTGTGAGGAGTCACAATTAGTAGTCACAAGGTGATGTTGGATCTCAACATTCTTGTAACTTGGGTAGTAATGATGTGTTGCTAGATACCGCTCATTACTTATGCTCCAAAATGAGATTAGGGGCATTGCCAATGTTACAAGAACCTATAGGGTCACACACTAAGGACAATTAGATGGAAATTAGGTTCATATAATGAACCAAGACGATTAGATTCATGTGATGAATCAAATTGGAATAAGAGTAATCCTAATTGGGCTAATTGAGTTGGACTCAAGTTGATTCATGTGTTCAATGAGTCTAATTTAGATTATGACTCATTGAATCAATTTAATAAAATGAATTAGATTCATTATATTAAATTGGCTTGAATTAAATGGTTGGATTAAATCAGCCATGAGAGAGATTAAGTCAAGTTTGACTTGACTTGAGAGGAAGATGAAGAGTCAAGTTTGACTTGACTTTATGTCACCTCATTGGTGAGTTGGCATTGAGTGGGCCAATGATGATGCTCCACATCATCATGGTTGTTTAAGTAGGATGCCACCTCATGGGAGTTACCAAGAGTTGTGACTCTTGGCATTCCATGGAGGTTACAACATCTCTTAATGTGGTCGGCCACATCAATTGCAAGTATGAGTTTCATTTTTGTAAGTGTAACTCTCATCTTCTTCCTCCTAGAGCTCTCTCCTCAAGCTCTCCCTCTCCTTTCTTGGCCGAACACCATAGGTGCTAGCACACCTTTGTTTGGTCCCCTCCACCTAATTTTGTTCGTGTGGATACTTCTAGAGGGCTGTCTACTTTGACAATCTTGAGATCCGGCAAACCGTTGGACTAGCGGGATAGCGAAGGGCATTGCATCGAGGGTAACACGCTTATCTAGTGTAGATCTAGACTTTAGAAACTCGTACTCGTATTTTGTTTTATTTTTCCTTCGCACGGATCCGGTGGCGGAGGTTTCGAGGTTTCCGCGACGCGAAAAAGCGGTTTTCGCGGCCCGAAAAACCCAACAGTGGTATTAGAGCCACGTGCGAAGCTTGTACGAGTTTAGTTTTTGTTTTTATGAAAAAAAATCAGTACTATATTTTTCTGTAAATTTCTGATTTTTATGATTTTTATGGATATTTTCTCGTAGAAGCGAAGCACAAGTGTTTTGACACTTGTAGACTTCGACTACCGAAAAGCTTTTTCCGAAACGGCAAGGTTTCGCCCCAAAACATTTTGGGACAGTGGGCTAAGGTGCTGTAGGATCGCTTAGGGACACTCGCGATGATTAGATCGCGGATAGGGGCGCTACCCCTGGCCCCGCAAGGGGATTCGTTCCGCGATTGCGCCCGAAAACCGCTAAACGGGACCACCGGGAAATTTTTCTCGTAAAAATTGTAAAAATTGGTATTAAAATTACAGAAAATTATAGAAAATATATAATTTAGAATTATGTATAATTTGTGATAGTCATGGCCCAAAAGACCCAATTGGATTGGTATATTTTGTGTTGTAATTCATAATACGGCCTACGTGCCATCATGTGATTGTGTGTGCTGTATTTTTGATACGCGACCTGTGCGTCGTGCCTTTCTCTATTTATTCTTGTTGTAAATTAGTTTAGACTGGAATTTAACTCGAGTTTCAGAAATTGTAATGTACAAAATTGGAGCCGTGGAAGGTCCACTCGAGACGGAGTTACGAGGAAGGCGCGAGCAACACAAGGTGATCAAAGGAAGGAGCTTGAGAAGCTGTTGACCTTAGGTTGACCATCCGATCTTCTCATTGGCTTCAGAAGATCATAGAAGGGCCATGACTAATCACAAATAAATTTAATTAATTGCTTGTGTGTATGTAATGCATGATTAGTAATTAATTAGTGCCTAACGATTAGATTAGATCTAAATCGTGTACAAGATGCACCCTTTCGATTAGATTAGATCTATCGCGTATTTGATACACATCGACGATTAGATTAGATCTAAATCGCGTCAACTCTAATGCCTACCGTGCCGTGATACCTATCACTACCTCAATCACATGTGTTGTTGAATCTGCCAAAGCAGAGCAACACATATTATCTTGGTAGGGTACGGAGGGACAATCTTGGTCCCGCTTATCAACGCATGGATGAGTACAAACTCAATTAGATCGAGTATTCCTAGTTTGCTCGGTTGGATCGAGTACAACTATAGGCATTCTTCCAACGGTTGGAAAGATAGGACATAAATCACATTTATATTAATTCTTGGGCATATTAGCCAAAGCTAACTCAAGTTTTAATATAACTGCGGATAATGATCCTATAAACAAGAGTTGCATAGAGATGTAATTGGTAAATCATTACCTACCAATCTTACTAAGTCTTGGGCATATTAGCCAAAGCTAACTCAAGGGTTAGTATGATGTGGATCTTGTCCCACATGAATTATAGAATTCAGTGGGAGCATCATTTAGTTAAAGGCCTAATTAAATGATTTAAAAGAATATGATATTTATTTTCTGTATTTTTATGTTGTAGATAACCATGACGTCGAATACGAACACCTACTCTCTGCGTTCTGTCCTTGAGAAGGACAAGCTCAACGGAGCAAATTTCCTGAACTAGTACAGGAACTTGAGAATAGTTCTCACCCAGGAACGTAAACTGTACGTTCTGGAGCAGCCCATTCTGGAGGCTTCTCCTGCCAATGCCACGCGAGCAGACAAAGATGCTTACAAGAAGCATCAAGATGACGCATTAGATGTGTCCTGTCTAATGCTCGCGACCATGAACTCTGAGCTTCAGAAGCAACACGAGTTAATGGGCGCTTACGATATAGTTGAACATCTTCGTCAACTATATCAGGGACAAGCTAGGCACGAGATATTCGAGATCTCAAAGGCATTGTTTCAGTGCAAGATGTCAGATGGGGCTCCCGTAGGCCCATATGTACTCAAAATGATTGGGTACATAGAAAACCTACAGAGGTTGGGATTCCTGCTTGGCCAAGAGTTGGCCACTGACCTGATCTTGCAATCCTTGCAGGATAGCTATAGTCAATTAGTTCTAAACTACAACATGAACGAAATTGACAAGTCACTGCCCGAGCTGCTTAGCATGTTAAGAACTGCTGAGCTGAACCTTAAGAAGGTTAAGCCCACTCTATTCTGATGGTTCAGAAACATAAGGGCAAGGGCAAGCCCAAAGGCAAAGGAAAGTCCCAAGCCAAGGGCAAAGGTAAGGCACTGGAGCCTAAAGGAGGGGTCACCAAGGATGCTACCTGCTTCCACTGTGGTCAGACCGGGCACTGGAAGAGGAACTGCAAGGTGTACCTGGAAGATCTTAAGAAGAAGCGAAGTGAGACTTCCACTTCAGGTATATATGTTATAGAAGTCAATCTATCTATTTCTTCATCATGGGTATTAGATATCGGATGTGCTTCTCACATTTGTACTAATGTGTAGGCTTTGAGAAATAGCAGGGCATTGGCGAAGGGCGAGGTGGACCTACGCGTAGGCAATGGAGCACGGGTTGCTGCTGTTGCTGTAGGGACTTATTTTCTATCTCTGCCCTGTGGGCTTGTATTAGAGTTGGATGATGGTTGTTATGTGTCTGCATTAACTAAGAACATAATTTTAGTTTCTTGTTTATGTTGGTTGCTACTCGGAAAATCTAGAGGTTCCACTGTACAAAAATTTTGTACAAAGGTCTGAACCTTTTCCTAGCTACCATGTGTTCTTTTAAATTAAATTTTGGATCGCCTGCGGAACTTAACACGTTTGATCCAAAACTTAATCTATTTGTTCTTTTAGGTTTTGACTTGGATCTCCTGCGGAACTTAACACGTTCGACCCAAGTCACCTTAAGTTATTAATTCCATTAAATATTAATTTCCATAATTGGTTCCCAGTACTGACGTGGCGAGGCACATGACCTTCTTGGATATGGGAGCAACCACCACCGACTAGACAAAACCTTTTATGGAAAGCTAATATTTAATTTCCTAAAATAACTTTAGGTTAACCGAAAGGACAATCAAATCACAAGGAAAAGAAAAAACAAAAGAACACAACATCGAAAAATATATTCGAAATTCTAGAATCGTAAGCCTCTTGTATTTGGTATTATTTCCATAAATAACTAGTATGATGTGGAAAGAAAAAAAATTACTAGTTATACCTTTTAGAAAGACCCCTTGATCTTCTACCGTATTCCTCTTCTAACCTCGGACATTGTGTGGGCAATGATCTTCTGAGATGAGAAACCACCAACCACCTTCTTCTCCTCCTAGCTAGGTTCGGCCACAACAAGGAAGCTTTACCAAGGATGAAGAACAAATCACCAACCAAGCACCAAGGGATGCAAGCTTTCTCTCCTTCTTCTTCTTCTTCTTCTTCTTCTCCAAGTAGTATCCGGCCTCCACAAGATCTCCAAGCAATAGGGATGATTCTGCCACCACAAAGAGGAAGAGAAGAAAAGAGGTTGGCCGGCCACAACACCAAGGAAAAGAGGAAGAGAAATAATAGAAGTTGTACCTCATGAAGGCACCTCCTCCCCTTCTTTTATATTCCTTGGCCTTGGTAATTTAGGAAATTTAATTACAATAAAATTTCCTTAATTTTCCTTGACATGAATTAATTAATAAAAATTAAACAAAATTTCTTAAAACAACATGTCTTGGCCGGCCACATCAAAGAGAAGCAAATTAGACAAGTTTCAATCAACAATTAAAACTTCCTTATTTGCCTTTGGAAATTTTAAAAAATAAAATTTCCTTTTAAAATCCCTTCATGGTTGATAAAAAGAAATTTCTATAATTTTAATTTTCAACATGTGAATAATTTTTCAAAGAGAAAAAATAAAATATCTTTCCAATCTACAAATAAGGAAAGAGATCTAATCTCTTTCTTTTAATCTTTTGTAGATCTTTTAAAGAGAGATATTTTAATTTTAATTCTCTGTAATAAATTATATCTTCAACATAATAAAAAATTAAAATTAAAATTCTTTTTAATTTAATGTGGCCGGCCCCCTCTAGCTTGGGGTCAAGCTAGGGCCGGCCACCCTAAACTATGCTTAGGCCGGCCCTAGCTTGGTTCCCAAGCTAGCTTGGCCGGCCCCCTTTAGGTGGGTATAGAAGGTGGGTATAGGTGGGTATAGTACTCTATAAATAAGAGGCTACGATAGGGACCGAGAGGAGGAATTGGTTTTGGTCTCCCGATAAAATTAAGCATCCCGTGTTCGCCCCGAACACACAACTTAATTTTATCAATAATAATTTATTCCACTAGAGAACTATTATTGAACTACCGCACCAATCCCAAATTACATTTTTTGGTCTCCTTCTTATTATGAGTGTGTTAGTCTCCCTGTGTTTAAGATGTCGAATGTCCACTAATTAAGTGAGTTACTGACAACTCATTTAATTAATATCTTAATCCAAGAATAGTACCACTCAACCTTATCGTCATGTCGGACTAAGTCCACCTGCAGGGTTTAACATGACAATCTTTATGAGCTCATCTTGGGGACATTATCAACCTAGATTACTAGGACACAGTTTCCTTCTATAATCAACAACACACACTATAAGTGATATCATTTCCCAACTTATCGAGCTTATTGATTCATCGAACTAAATCTCACCCATTGATAAATTAAAGAAATAAATATCAAATATATGTGCTTGTTATTATATTAGGATTAAGAGCACACACTTCCATAATAACTGAGGTATTTGTTCCTTTATAAAGTCAGTATAAAAGAAACGACCTCAAATGGTCCTACTCAATACACTCTAAGTATACTAGTGTAATTATATAGTCAAGATAAACTAATTCCTAATTACACTATGACCTTCCAATGATTTGTTCCTTTCCATTTTGGTCATGAGCTACTGTTTATAATTTATAAGGTATTGATAACATCATCTTCTGTATGTGACACCACATACTATGTTATCTACAATATAAATTAATTGAACAACTACAACAAATGTAGATAATTTGACCAAATGTGATTCTTTATTCAAAACAAATGTTTACAAAAGCTTAGGCTTTTAGTATACACTCCAACAGTTTGGACAAGAAAGGTTTCTCTTTTATTATAAAGGATAAATGTTGTTCTGTTTATTTAAAAGATATGTTCTATTGTAGTGCACCTCTGATGAACGGACTCTACATTCTAGACCTTGAAAGCCCTATCTATAACATAAATACCAAGAGATTCAAGTCAAATGATCTGAACCAAACCTATCTCTGGCACTGTCGCTTAGGTCATATAAATGACAAGTGCTTATCCCAGCTCCATAAGGATGGTTTTCTGGACTCATTGGATTTTGAATCTTATGAGGCGTGTGAGTCATGCCTACTAGGTAAGATGACCAAGACTCCCTTTAGTGGGCACAGCGAAAGAGTGACTGATTTGTTAGGACTCATACATAGTGATGTATGTGGCCCTTTCAATGTCGCTGCTAGAGGCGGTTATAGGTACTTCATCACATTTACTAATGACTTCACTAGATATGGTTATGTGTACTTGATGGCACATAAGTCTGAATCCTTTGAAAAGTTCAAAGAATTCAAGAATGAAGTACAGAACCCGCTTGGCAAGAGTATTAAGATACTTCGATCAGATCGAGGTGGTGAATACCTTAGCCATGAGTTTCATGACTATCTAGATGAGTGTTGGATCCTATCCCAACTCACTCCTCCTGGAATACCACAGTGGAATGGTGTATCCGAAAAGAGGAATCATACCCTATTTGATATGGTACGATCTATGATGAGTCACACAGATCTTCCGACATACCTTTGGGGCTATGCTCTAGACACGGTAGCTTTTATACTCAACTGAGTTCCATCCAAAGCCGTGATAAAGACACCATATAGGATATGGACTGGGAGAGATGCCCAGGTGTCTTTCATGAGAATTTGGGGTTGTGAGGCTTACGTTAGACGTCAAGTCTCAGACAAATTAGGACACAAATCCGACAAGTGCTATTTCATTGGATATCCCAAGGAAACTAAGGGATATTACTTCTACATTCCTAGTCAGCACAAGGTAGTTGTGGCAAAGACTGGGGTCTTTCTAGAAAAAGACTTTGTTTCTAGAAAGACTAGTGGGAGTACGTTCGATCTTGAAAAAGTTCAAGATACGGACCATAGCACTGAAGCCTTGATGGAAATTGAACTGGAACCACAAAGTGTTGTGGACGATGTTGTTCCACAAGGAGTTGAGGAACAACAACCAGTTCAAGTAGACATACCTCTTCGCAGGTCTGATAGGGTACGTCGTCAGCCTGAGAGATACTCATTTCTCTTGTCTGACCATGACAAAATTGTGTTCATAGAGGATGAGCCTACCACCTATCAGGAAGCTGTGATGAGACCAGATTCTGAGAAATGGCTTGAGGCCATGAGATCCGAGATGGAATCCATGTACACCAACCAAGTATGGACTTTGGTTGATCCACTTGAAGGGGTAAAACCCATTGGGTGTAAGTGGGTCTTTAAGAGAAAGACTGACATGGATGGACTTATCTATAAGGGTCGTTTGGTAGCTAAAGGTTTCAAGCAGATTCATGGTATTGACTATGATGAAACCTTTTCTCCAGTAGCAATGTTTAAGTCCATTCGGATTATGCTTGCTATTGCAGCTTACCATGACTATGAGATATGGCAGATGGATTGCAAAACCGCATTCTGAATGGAAACCTACTCGAGGATGTGTACATGACACAACCTGAGGGTTTTGTAGATCCACAGCATACTAGCAGAGTATGCAAGCTGCATAGGTCCATTTATGGACTAAAGCAAGCTTCTCGTAGATGGAATCTTCGATTCGATGATGCAATCAAACAGTTTGATTTCATCATGAACAAAGATGAGCCTTGTGTCTACAAGAAGGTTGTAGGGGATATAGTTGTCTTCCTCATATTGTATGTGGATGACATACTACTCATTAGGAAGGACATCCCTATGCTTCAGTCTGTCAAAACTTGGCTAGGGAGTTGCTTCTCAATGAAGGACTTAGGTGAGGCATCCCGCATTCTAGGGATACAGATTTATAGAGATAGATCTAAGAGATTGCTTGGCCTAAGTCAGAGTACATATATTGACAAGGTAGTCCTTCGGTTTGCCATGCAGAACTCCAAGAAGGGATTTCTGCCGATGTCACATGGCGTGAGTCTTTCGAAGACTCAAGGTCCTTCTTCTAGAGAGGAGAGAGACCGCATGGGTAAGATCCCTTATGCCTCAACCATAGGATCTATCATGTACGACATGCTATGTACTCGACCTGATGTCTCATATGCTTTGAGCATGACGAGCAGATACCAGTCAGATCCAGGTGAAAGTCACTGGATAGCGGTCAAGAATGTTCTTAAGTACTTAAGAAGGACTAAAGAATATTTCTTGATATATGGAGGCAATGATGAGCAAGCTGTAAAGGGTTACAGTGATGCCAGCTTCCAGACCGATCAGGATGATTATCGATCGCAGTCAGGGTTTGTATTTTGCATTAATGGTGGTGCTGTGAGCTGGAAGAGTTCGAAGCAGGACACAGTAGCTGATTCTACGACAGAGGTCGAGTACATTGCTGCATCAGAGGCAGCAAAGGAGGTAGTTTAGATCCGCAAGTTCATCACTGAACTTGGGGTGGTTCCCAGTATCGCTGACCCTATTGAGCTCTACTGTGACAACAATGGAGCTATAGCATAGGCGAAGGAACCTCGCTCACACCAGCGGACCAAACACATACTACGACGCTTCCATCTCATTCAAGAGATTATCGAGAGAGGAGATGTGAAGATATGCAGAGTGCATATAGAGGCTAACATCGCAGATCCCTTGACCAAGGCTTTGGCACAGAGGAAGCATGATGGTCACACTAGGTCATTGGGGCTTAGAGCCTACACTGATTGGCACTAGTGCTAGTGGGAGATTGTTAGTTAGAGCCCTAGAGCCAATCATTTGATGATTGTATTATGGACTTATTGTATCATATCCTTATATATAAATAAAGGTATTTGTTTTTGGTTATTATACTTACTTGTATTGGTGCCAAATAAACTAAGTATAATAGCATCCTTGAGAAGAAGGTTCTCAACTATATCAATCGGTTAGTTGAACCGATAGTGAGATGATATAGGGAATACTACTCTTAATCATTCCTAATCGAGTGTTAACATTCAGGGACAATGTTAATGCAATAAGACTAGCATGTATGTTAACTCGATGACTTGATCTCACAAGTCATGGATATAGAGATATCAAGTTGACACATGGGTATGCATTGGAGAATGTATACTGAATGACCCGACATGAGAAAGTATCATGGATCGTTATATGTGTGTCATATACTTTCTCATGTGGCTATTAGTATGACTACTAGTTCTTAGACCTGAAGTCACCACGGTTCCCTACATAAGGAGTTATGTACTTTGATTTCGTCAAACGTCACCAGTAGGGTGGACTATAAAGGCCATTACTGGGTGTGTAACGAATTATGCAGAGCGATGTGAGTGATGTAGATGGGATCTATCCCTCTTATATGACGGGAGCGACATCGATATTCTTGATAGAGTGAGACCACGAAGTGCATGGCCATGTCCAAATGAGTCAATATGAGATATTGAGCTCATTTGATTTAGTGAGTCTACTTGGAGTTCAAGATTTAGATTAATTAGAGGATGACACGGTCTATGCCTCACATTGATCAATCTAGATGTCTTGGATAGAAGGACACTTGTCATATATTGTGAGGAGTCACAATTAGTAGTCACAAGGTGATGTTGAATCTCAACATTCTTGTAACTTGGGTAGTAATGATGTGTTGCTAGATACTGCTCATTACTTATGCTCCTAATGGGTTTAGGGGTATTGCCAACATTACAAGAACCTATAGGATCAAACACTAAGGACAATTAGATGGAAATTAGGTTCATATGATGAACCAAGAGGATTAGATTCATGTGATTAATCAAATTGGATTAAGAGCAATCCTAATTGGGCTAATTGAGTTGGACTCAAGTTGATTCATGTGTTCAATGAGTCTAATTTAGATTATGACTCATTGAATCAATTTAATGAAATGAATTAGATTCACTATATTAAATTGACTTGAATTAAATGGTTGGATTAGATCAACCATGAGAGAGATTAAGTCAAGTTTGACTTGACTTGAGTGGAAGATGAAGAGTCAAGTTTGACTTGACTTTATGTCACCTCATTGGTGAGTTGGCATTGAGTGGGCCAATGACGATGCTCCACATCATCATAGTTGCTTAAGTAGGATGCCACCTCATGGGAGTTACCAAGAGTTGTGACTCTTGGCATTCCATGGAGGTTACAACATCTCTTAATGTGGTCGGCCACATCAATTGGATGTATGAGTTTCATTTTTGTAAGTGTAACTCTCATCTTCTTCCTCCTAGAGCTCTCTCCTCAAGCTCTCCCTCTCCTTTCTTGGCCGAACACCATAGGTACTAGCACACCTTTGTTTGGTCCCCTCCACCTAATTCTGTTCGTGTGGATACTTCTAGAGGGTTGTCTACTTTGACAATCTTGAGATCCGGCAAACCGTTGGACTAGCGGGATAGCGAAGGGCATCGCATCGAGGGTAATGCTCTTATCTAGTGTAGATCTAGACTTTAGAAACTCATACTCGTATTTTGTTTTATTTTTCCTTCACACGGATCCGGTGGCGAGGGTTTCGGGGTTTCTGCGACGCGAAAAAGCGGTTTTCGCGGCCCAAAAAACCCAACACTTTGTCCAACTTTCTTTTCCTAGGTAAGATAGTCAACACACGACATTCTATGTGGATGGCGATTCACTTACTCCTGGATCCAATGATCCTAGGGGAGGGGTGGTTCATCTTCCAATGTGATCTAATGATTTGTGCCTCATGGTCCCTCTTTAAATGGACCAACGATGTCTAGTACTTGCACACTTTTAACCCATATTGTGCCTTGTTCTCATCTTCCTTTAGCAAATCCCCCCTCAGCAATGAAGTCAAAATCTCACCCTAATACCATGATTGGGGAGATCCAACAGCATCGACTAGAAGCAAAACAAACAACCCAACTAGTTGTCGAGAAAGAAAAAGCCCTAGCAGAAGCCTTGCAAGCTAGTGACTTCCATTGCTCGGTCCAAATGGAAATCAAGGAGCACTGGCTTGCAGCTAAATCTAGAGTCCGGGCTAAGATTGCCTTGAAGAACAAAGCATCCTTCAACCTTGCCAGTAGGACCTGGGAACTGGGTGACCTGAGAATGAAACATGCTTCCTCAGTGTCTGAAGCAGCTAGGAAAGTAACGGACAAGAATATGCTGATATCACAATAGTAATGGGACCTGGAATCCAAAATGGTTGAGCAGGGCAAAATGGCGATTAAGATAAGACCTAGATAGAGTGGCGATTAGAGATAAGAGTCGGACAGAGTGGTGATTTGAGATAAGAGTCGTGTAGAGCGGCTATTGGAGATAAGAACTAGATAGAGCGACTATTTGAGATAAGAGTTGGGCAAAGCAGCTATTTCAGATAAGAGCTGGACAGAGCATCTATTTGAGATAAGAGTCAGATATAGTGTCCATTTGAGATAAGAGCCGAGTAGAGTAACTATTTGAGATAAGAGTCGAGCAAAGCGACTATTTAGGATAAGAGTCGGGCAAAGCGGCTATTTGAGATAAGAGTCAAGCAAAACTACTATTTAGGATAAGAGTAGATCAAAGTGGCAATTTGAGATAAGAGTCGGGCAGAACTACTATTTGAGATATGAGTCAGATAGAGAGGCAATTTGAAATAAGAGCCAGGCAGAGCGGCTATTTGAGATAAGAGGCGGGCAGAGCGGTGATTTTAGATAAAAGCCGGAAAGAGTGACAATTTGAGAAAAGAGCCGGGTAGAGCGGCTATTTGAGATAAGAGTCAAGCAGAGCAACTATTAGAGATGAGAGTCGGGCAGAGCGGTTATTTGAGATAAAAGTCGAGCAGAAAGGCTATTTGAGATAAGAGCGAGGCAGAGTAGCTATTGGAGATAAGAGTCTGGTAGAGAGACTATTTGAGATAAGAGTCAGGTAGAGAGACTATTTGAGATAAGAGTCGGACAGAGTATCTATTTGAGATAACAGCTAAGAAGAGCGACTATTTGGGCTAAGAGCCTGACAAAGCGTAAGCTTGACCGGGAATTCATTGGGCGCGTGAGCCATAAACGCTTATAACTCATCACTGGGATGAGAGTCTGGGAAGTGTGTGAGTCATGCACGCTTATAATTCGCATTAGGGCGAGAGTCTGGAGTCCCACCGGGAGGTCATTGGTTATAAGAGTCCTGCTCTCTTATAACTCATACTTAGGTGAGAGTCTGGAATCTTACCAGGAGGTTGTTGGATGCGAGAGCCCTACTTTCTTATAACTCGCATTTGGGCAAGAGTTTGAAATCCAACCTGGAGGTCGTTAGATGCGGGAGCACTACTCGCTTATAACTCACACTAGCGTGAGAGTCTGGAAAGTGACAGGATGGTCGTTGGATGAGAGAGCCCTGCTCTCTTATAACTCACACTGTAGTGAGAGTCTAGAATCTGACTAGAAGGTCATTGGGGTGCGAGAACCCTGCTAGCTTATAACTCACACTGGGCAGAGCCTAGAATTTGATCGGGAAGTCATTGGATGCGAGAGCCCTACTCGCTTATAACTCACACTTGGTTAAGAGTCTGGAATTCGACAAGAAGGTCGTTAGGACACGGGAGCTCTGCTCGCTAATAACTCACACTAGGGCGAGAGTCTAGAATCTGATTGGAAGGTCGTTGGGACACGAGAGCCCTTCTCGCTTATAAGTCGCACTGGGTGAGAGTCTGAAATCTGATCGAGAGGTCGTTGGATGTGAGAGTCCTGCTAGCTTATAACTTGCACTGGGACGATAGTTTAGAATCTGACCAGGCGGTCGTTGGATGCAAGAGCCCTGCTCACTTACAACTCGTACTGGGGCAAGAGTCTACAATCCGACCAGAAGGTTGTTGGACTTGAGAGCCTTTCTCACTTATAAGTCGTACTGGGATGAGAGTCTGGAATCCAATCAAAAGGTCATTGGGACGTGAAAACCCTACTCAGTTATAACTTGTACTGGGGCGAGAGTCTAGAATCCGACCAAGATGTCGTTGGATGTGAGAGCCCTGACTTGCACTTGGTCGAGAGTCTAGAATCCAACAGGAAGTTTGTTAGGATGTGAGAGCCCAACTTGCTTATAATTCGCACTAGGACGAGAGTCTAGAATTTGACCAGAATGTCGTTGGACGTGAGAGCCCTGCTCGCTTATAACTCGCACTGTGGTGAGAGTATGAAATCTGACTAGAAGGTTGTTGGGATGCGAGAACCCTACTTGCTTATAACTTGCACTAGGCGAGAGTCTGGAATCTGACCAGGAGATCATTAGACACAAGAGCCCTGCTCGCTTATAACCTGCATTAGTGCGAAAGTCTGGAATTCGACATGGAGGTCGTTGGACTTGAGTACTCTGCTCTCTTAAAACTTGCACTGGGGCGAGAGTCTGAAATCTGATCGAAAGGTCGTTGGACGCGATAGCCTTGCTTGCTTATAACTCGTAATGGGGCGAGAGTTTTGAATCCGACTAGAATGTCGTTGGGACGTGAGAGCCCTGCTCGCTTATAAATCTCACTGGGGTGAGAGTCTAGAATTCGTTCATTAGATAAAGGTTAATACAGATAGAGAATGCTACTCAATTATGGTAAGGCTGGAATTAATTCACACTACATGAGCGATCCAGCTTATCACCATTGACCTCTCGGAGATGGTGATTGTTGGACATAAGTTTTTTGAGGATTTTATACAGTCCATCCCCTTGGTATATTAGTTTAGTTACATCTACGGTCGACCCTACACAACTTCTCTGCCAAGTAAAGGACTCATCTACATAATGTCACAGATTACGACATTTCCTTGGTTCTCCTCCTCTCAGGTTTCCCTAATTTACTTTCCTTTGCCGCTGGATGGGCCATCTGAATCCTCCTTCCCTAGAAGTGGATTGGCCGGTCAGGCAGAGGTGTTAGGGTTATTGGCCTCCTACCGCAAAAGTTGTGGTGTAATTTTGGGTGGGGCAGGCCTAGTTCTGCTTCTCGACGAGAATCCCTAGCGAACTAGAAGTAGTTCCCTTTGTCGTGAGTGTGAGACTGGTGGTAAGTGTAGTACTGGGCTTCTTATGGTGAAGGTCAATCAATAGGGGCTCGAATGGCCTCGACTCGCTGTGCCACCCCTTTTTCTCGAATTAGAGGGAGATTTGGCCAGGAGTCCTTATGTCCAACAAGAGGCGGTGTTGGCCTCCTCTCTACTCGACTGGTCGGAGCAGGGGCTTTGAATTCCTTCTTTCGGGAGGCCTGAGCTTTCTCCATATTAATGTATTTGACCATTTTCCCAGCAACCCATCGAAATCTTTTACGGGCTTTCGGATGAGGGCTCAGAAAAAATTCCCCTCTAGAGGTCCTTGAGAGAAGGTGCTTATTAATATCTCAGAGGTGGGGGAGGGGACATCCAGAGCCACCTAGTTGAAATACTTAATGTACACTCTTAAGGACTCTGTAATCCCTTGTTTGAGCGTAAATAGATTATGATTAGTCTTTTGGTTTCTTTTAGTGCTAGAAAAATGGTGCAGGAAAGTGTTTTTAAATTCCTTGAAACAAGTAATAGATCCAACCACTAGCCTGTTGAACCATTTTTACACTGAGCAGAAACACTCAACATTTTATTGCTCACTGTACTGATGCAACAAAGCAGTGTTCTGGAATTTTCAAAGGTGATCCTCCGAGTCATTACCTACCTTCGTATTCTCCAATAGATGGGGGTTTATAACCCTTGGATAGCTTCTCATCTAATACCTCTTGAGAAAAAGACATGTTGAGGTGTTCAGGTGTCTCCTGACTGACTCAGGCTTTTCCTTTCCTTGGGTCTGTCGGGGGCGAATTCCTGACTGAGGAAGCTTGTGATTGCTCTATTTTGGTGCCATTATCTTCCGATGCTCAATACAATGGTCAGGGGAAATCATCTAGCTGCTTCCTCTTGGACCTTCTGTCCAAGGAGGAGGGCCCGTCTTTCAAGGCCATAAGTGCCCAGTGCTGGTGTGAATCCGTAGTCTATTTTTTTGAGGCTACTTGTGTCTTGGCCTCCTTGAATAGCTCATATTCCTCAGGTGTCATGGTGACGTTGATTCTATCAGTGTCGTCCATCTCCTCGTTCCGGAGCAAGTGAATGTGTTCCCACATATGATGCCAAATTTGATCTCATTCGAAAGATGAGTTGGATGGGTGTGTCAGTGATGAGGGTGAAGACGTTGATGAGGGGAAGACTCGGGCTTGGGACTAGTGGAGAAAAGAGGGGGGCGATCACCGATGATATCCACGAGCCTACAAACACCATAGACCAAGCATACCACAGCGTTAGAGTGAGAAATAGGAAAGATGTCTGTGGCACAGGCCCTCTGAAGCACAAGTCAAAAAGAGGTCGAGCGGACAAAACTATGAAAGGAAGATTGTAGTAGATGTGTGTGTATGAGCGAGTGTGTGCGAGGGAGAGTGTACTTGGCCAATAGAGAGGACCTCCGTTTTTATACTACATTTGTAACCTCTGTAATCATCATGCATTAGAGAATGTCAAGTATCAGAGTATGTTGGGTGATAGAGGATGTATGACAAATTCTCATTGGGTGGAGGAAGGTTCCACCCCTTGCATATGGTAGAGCCTTCGAATATTCCATGATGAACAACCATTACTCTGACAAGTGGTTGCGATTTCTTAACAACGTTGTCTCCTAGTCTACCTGATATTTATGCCAGACGGGCGTAGATTGGAAGCTATGTAATGGAATGGGGTCCGACTGGTATTGCTCCAGTCGGAAGAATGAGAGGACTGAGTCCTTAGGGTTCGACCGACATGGAGCCAACTGGGAGTAGATAGGAAGCTATGCCCGAGAGCAGTGAGTGGACTAAGCCCTTGGGGTTTGACTGGCATGGAGCCGGTTGGGAGTAGATGGGAAGCTGTGCCCGAGAGCAATGAGGGGATTGAGCACTTGGAGTCTGATCGACATAGAGCCGGTTGAGCACAATCGATATTTAGACACGCACCCCTCAACTTTGACCACTACATATCCTTGACTTTTGATTGTCACATCACCTTGACCCTTAGCCTTATGCTATCTTTGGGGCCACCTATTATATGCCACATCAATATACAAGAGGGCATTTCTATGACCACTGCAAGAAAAAATCCTAATGACAATGGTTTTTCCCTGTTATCATAACCCATTTAGAACTGTTGTTAAAAGCTATATTGTTAAAGAGGGTGCTAAAAAATAACAGTTAAAAACCGTTGTCTTTAAAGATAAAGACAACAATTTTACAATGGTGAAAAATCGTTATCATTTTTCAAATAAAAAATAAAAAAATTACTATAAAATTTTCTAGTATTATAAATAATTTAAAATATAAAATATAAAAATAAAATTTACTATACAATTTTCCAATGTTCGAAAATAATATTTACAACATTCTGAAAAAAAATTATAAGCAACCAACGTATAATAACAAGTAATGGCACTAATAAAACAAAAGTAGAGTAACACAACAATATGAGATTTTCTACTTTAATGCTATTGAAGAGGTTGCATTGTAGCTCCCATTGCTCCTTAACCCGCTAAAGTCTCAATTTTTTTGTCTTTTCAACGTTCTTCCCTGTACCCTTGAGGACTCCTACTCAAATAAATATATATATTACAAATTATTGATAACTTACTAAAGAAAAGAAACATGTAATTAGTGATAATGTACTTGCAACATTGACAAAAAGATAAAGTAAACTTGAATTACCATTGCATTATAGGTAATTGGATAATCCATCTTTGAGTCTATTATGATGTGCCTCGCCATTTCCATCTTCGCAAATTTATCAACATAAACATGACATATTCCATATAGACACAATATAATAAATCATAGACATGAATCTCCATTGCTTTATAACTACAAGGTAAAAGGAGTAACAAAAACACAAGTACAGACTTAAGTACATATCTATTCATAAATATAATCTTGTATGCATTCGGCTACCTTGGAGCGCACTTCATCAATTTCTTCTTGAGAGTACTCGACTTTTGTTATAAACAAAGGTAGGATTTTTCATGTTCTCAAGCATAGCTATATATCATCATGAACAAAAAAAATAGACAACTAGATCAAGTGGGCTCACAAATAAATTGTATTTTTCCATCATTGGTGAATATCTTAATTATTTAGGCAAACAATGCATATCTTATAGTTGGAACTTGATATCAACTAAATTTGTCTAGCATTATGTAAAAAAAAAAATCTCAATGATAAAACCACTATCAGTCCTAATCAAGAAAAGACTAGCTCTTGATGCCCTCCTTGTGACGGACATCAACTACTATAGCACAAAATCTGAACAGATAAAGAACTTAAAAGGAATATCATGAGTAACTTCCATTGGCAAATGGTGATATGCAAAATAGAATAAAGGAACTTCAATGATGGAATATTACAAAGTAATTATGTTACACATAAATGGTAGTTCTATATAGTCACCAACCTAGAAGAACCACCTAGATATCCCCAAGCTAATACTCAACATATATTCTTAACAAACACCAATTTAGGTCGAGAATCTTCTTCATGTATGCTTTTTTTCACTGTAATAAAATTCTTTCTGATGTCAACCAACCAAATCTCAGGAATGATACAATCAAGTGGGCATGGAATAATAAGTAGATCGGTACTATAGCACAAGTTTATCTAATGAAATTCAAGTGGCCTAAATGTGAAGACCCAATTTTGGACATGGTGATGGACACTAGTGGACATACCTTTAAAGGTTAAGTTAGGTTCAACTCCTAGAAATTTTAATACCATAAAATTAAACCCAAGTTTATGATTATTGTGTGTCATGTGTAGGTTTGGATCTTAGGGATTTCGAATGTTGGGTCTAATTACTCATACGTTTCTTCCATGCTCTTCATCATGAGAATTTATGAATCACATATTAATTTATGTGTTTTATTCTAGTTATATCTATGTTTTCTCGATTTCTATCAAGATGACTTAGTGAGTCATATGTTAAAATTTTATGCCTATGTTTCTTTTGGTTGTATCATGATAACATAATAAGTCATGTGTCAAACATTTTATGTAACTTGGACTTATTCTAGTTATGCCAACGTTTCATGTGCTAAGTTGTAATGGTATGGTGGCCTTTCACCTAGCCTTTTTAATGAATAGATAACCTTTCACCTAGCCTTTTTAATATGAATTTATTTGATACAAAGAAGAGAGAATTCGAATAGCCATAATCATGATGATTAATGGAGAATTTGAAGAGTCATCATAATTATAATTAATGAAGAATTTGAAGAGTCATCATAATGAAGGTTATAAATGAAGAATTTATGGAGCCTATAACCCTTCATCTTCTTAATTAATGAAGATGATAAATGATGCATTAATTGAGACCTTAACTCTTCGTATTCTTTGGAGGCTATAAGTAGTCATCCTCAGAAAGATGCAAGAGGGGAATTCCTTCTCTCGATTTCTCCCTCGTCAACTTCTTCTTTGTTGACCTTTCACCGGAAGAGATCGGTAGTGCTTCCAAGTCTTTGTCGATCCAAGAGGCTAGCACCTAATAGATCATATCAAGTTCGTGATCTAGTGTGCGTGGATACCACTAGAGGAGTCACACGTGGGGCTCTTATCTATCTATCTATCGGTGATATCATTCACACCTGTCGAGAACTCGAGTTGAAGCCAAGTTCCAATTAACAAGCGCAAGTTCAAGTTTCGTAAAGTTTCTGTCCAAAATCGAAGAAGTTTCTGGCCAGGTAAGTGGGCTTTTCGTTTCGAGTATAACTGTAGAATATGTTTACATTTTGTTATTTTATATTGCAAATTCATTTCTTTTTATTCTAAGATGTACTGTTATGACTCAAGTTAGATATGGTAAAGGGAATTTCCTAAAGTATGATAAGATATGACAAGTTATGACCCTGATGTGGTGGATAATAATAACCGATATATGAACCTGATGTAGTGAGTAATAATAACTGATATATAGCCTCACCCTTTAAAGGAATTACATAGAGGGGGATGATCAGTAAAAGAAAATTTTCGAAAATATGATAAGATATGACAAGTTATGGCCCTGATGCGGTGGGTAATAATAACCGATATATGACCTCACCCCTTAGAGGAATTATATATAGGGGGATGATCAGTAAGACCATGGAAAACAAGATGATTAACAGTGCTATGTTTTTGATTAAGTGCTATGTTGTGATTAAGTGCTATGATTTTGATTAAGTGCTATGTTTTGATTAAGTGTTATGTTTTTGATTAAGTGCTACATTTTTTATTAAGTTATGATTTTGTCATGAATTTTGAATGTCTTACTAAAAGTATATATTTTCGATTAAGTTATGTTTCTGTCATGTTTCATGAAATATGTTTTCATCATGAATTCCGAATATTTTACTATATTTTGTATTCTGTCATGCTATGTTCGATTGATCCCACTTACTGAGTGATTTTTTTCAAGCACTCACCCTCCGTTACTCCCATCCCCAGATAAAGTCGAGGAACAAGTTGAGAAGGAGGAGCAAGAGATGTTTTGGGGCTGGTAATGAAGTCGTGTCCAAGTGATTCGTCCTTTTAGTTCATGTTATCTTTATTTGTACGCTTTCATTTTTGGATTGTAAAGACAATATTTTCATTATAGTATTATTGGTTTGGTATGCACTTTATGAGGCTTATTATTTTCGAGTATTTATATTCGTGAGCAACGTCGGTGTCACGTGTTGGAACGTGTTATAACCCCAAGGTTGTTTTGGTGTGATCAACAAGTTAAGTTAGGTCCTGTGTGTTTCTGACCTTGTCTAAGTGTGCAGGAGCTTAGGAGCACAGGTACTCGAGCGGAAGACGTAGCTAGCGAGAAGGACGGCACGCGGTGCGTCCGAGGGACGAGGTTTTGCCGAAGAGTACACCGGCGGATGAGAAAGAAGCGTGCGGTGGTTTCGAGGGACGAAAGTTGGAGCGGAAGATTGCTCGGGGAGTAAGAGACGCAGCTAGTGAGAAGGTCGGCACGGGGTGCGACCGAGGGACGAAGACTGCGGATGAGTACGCTGGTGGACGAGAAGGAAACACGCGGTGATTCCGAGGGATGAGAAGCCGGAGGGAAGCCTGCTCGAGAAGACTGGAAGTTATGTTCGGGTGAGCTCTTTTCCGGATGGCAGAGATCACCCAAGCAAGCGGATCCGGAGTTGAAGACCCGGACCGAGGCGAACTGAACCAGAGCAGTGGTCCTCTGATGAAAAAGTCAACATTTGTTGACTTTAGGCTCCGGGGCGCCCGGAACCATTCCGGGCGCCCGGAGCAGCCCGGGGCGCCCGGAATCTTTCCGGGTGCCCGCACCTGGTTTGTTGACCAGATCGTGTCAAACGCGATCTGAACGTTGGGGGATAAGTTTTATCCCCCCAAGATGCCCGAAACCCCTTCCAGGCGCCCCGACCAACACTATAAATATAGCCTTGGTCCAGAAGCTTTTCAACGAACTCCAAGTAATTAATTTCAACGCTTGTGTACTCTAGAGTTGTAGTTGAGCTTCTATTTCTGTGCGTCAACGTTGTAAGAGGCTTCTTCGCCTAAAGGAGTATTCTAGTACTTTCAATTTCCTTGGATTAACAACCACATCGGTTGTAACCAAGTAAATATCTTGTGCCTCGTTCCTTATGTTTTTAATTTACTGCTTTGCTTTATTTATGCAAGTGTTAGCTTAAAGAGTTCGAGGAAGGGTTGTTTGTTTTTGTGTTTACAGGGCTATCCAACAACACCCTCCTAGCCAGCTGCAACGGTCCTACAAGGTTGCACACGCCTAGGTCACGGGGCGTGCCACTAAACATCCAATACACTACTACAAATTGGCTAAGAATCTCACTTGGAAAGATAATACCAATGCAAACTATGCAACATTATCAACAAGATATAATAAAAAGAATATTCCTAAAGTAAAATTAGTTAAAGCTGTTGGTTGCTACTCGAAAAACTGAATGGCTCCACTGTACAAAAATTTTGTACGTGATCTGAACCTTTCCTAGCTACCATATGTTCTTTTAAGTTAAACTTGTATCTCCTGCGGAACTTAACACGTTTGATTCCAAGTTTAACTTATATGTTCTTTTAGGTTTAGATTTGGATCTCCTGCGGAACTTAACACGTTTGATCCAAATCACCTAGATTATAAATTCAATTAAATATTAGTTTCCAAAAATGACTTACAGTGCTGCATGGCGAGGCACTTGGCCTTCTTGGATATGGGAGCAACCACCACCGACTAGACAAAGCCTTTTAAGGAAAGTTAATATTTAATTTCCTTATATAACTCTAGGTTAACCAAAAGGAACAATCAAATCACAAGGAAAAAAGAAAAAGAACAGAACATCGAAATTAAATTCGAAAAACAAGAATCGAATGCCTCTTGTATTTGGTATTTATACAAAGAAAAATTAACTAGTATGATACAGAAATTAAATACCAGTTATACCTCTTCCTTGCATGCTAAAAACCTCGAGATCTTATGCCATATCCCTCGCCTCCTCTTAGACGTCGTGTGGGCGACGATCCTCCAAGACGAACACCACCCGGAAAGCTTCTCCTCCTTCTCTAGAATTCGGCCTCCACCACCACAAAGGAGCAAAAGAGAGCAAAAGGAAGAGAGGGAGAGGGGCCGACCACTTGATGATCTCCAACAACACAATATCAATTGTTATATTTTTCAAGGCCTCCCCTCCCCCCTTTTTATATTAGTTTCCCAACGGAAAATTATGGAAAGAGTTTTATAAAAAATTAGACTCATTCCTATTTCCTTTTAATTTTTTCTTTTTATTTCCTTTTAATTAATCAATCCTAGATTGATTTATTAATTAAACAACTATTTGTTGATGTTTAATTATTTGGCCGGCCCCTTGCTTGGGCACCAAGCAAGGTGGCCGGCCACTTATTAAAAGGGAAAGAAAGAATTTTTTTTTATAAAATTTAAAAGAAGAAAACTTCTAATAAAATTTTACAAACTCTCCTTTTTTCTAATGTGGATATTAAAAGGAAAGTTTTAAAATTTAAAACCAAGTTTTAAAATTTAAAACATCTCTAATAATATTTCTTTTTAAAAAAAAGTTTTATAAATTTTACAACTCTCTTTTAAAACCTTGTGGCCTAATTTAAATTAGGAAAAATTTTTAAATTTTTAAAATCTCTCTTTTTACAAATTGTAAATATCTGAGGAAATTTAAAAATTCAAAAACAACCTTCCTAATTTAAATATTGCGGCCGGCCCCCTTGCCCAAGGCAAGGGCCGGCCACTTCTAGAGAATATGTGGTCGGCCATTGCTTGGTCACCAAGCAATGAACCGGTCCCTTCTTGGACACCAAGATAGGCTTTTCTTTGGATGGACTTGAGGCTTTATTGAGGCTACAATAGAGACCTAGAGGAGAAATTGATTTTAGCCTTCCGATGAGCTTGAGTATCCCATGCTCGGCCTGAACACACAACTCAAGTTCATCGATAATAACTCATTCTACTAGAGAGTTATTACCACACTACCGCACCAATCCCAAATTACATTATGGGCTCCTTCTTATCATGAGTGTGTTAGTCTCCCTGTGTTTAAGATTACGAATGCCCACTAATTAAGTGAGTTACTGATAACTCATTTAATTAATATCTAGCTCCAAGAGTAGTACCACCCAACTTTATTATCATGTTGGACTAGGTCCACCTGCAGGGTTTAACATGGCAATCCTTATGAGCTCCTCTTGGGGACATTCTCAACCTAGATAACTAGGACATAGATTCCTTCAATAATCAACAACACATACTATAAGTAATATCATTTCCCAACTTATCGGGCATATTGATTTATCGAGCTAAACCTCACCCTTTGATAAGTCAAAGAAATAAATATCAAATATACATGCTTGTTATTATATTAGGATTAAGAGCACACTTTTCCATAATAACTAAGGTCTAGTTCTTTTACTAAGTCAGTACAAAAAGAACTTACCTAAATGATCCTACTCAATACACTTAAAGTGTATCAGTGTAATTTATTAGTCAAGATAAACTAATACTTAATTACACTACGTCTATTCTGATGGTTTGTTCCTTTCCATCTTAGTTGTGAGAAACTGTTTATAATTTATAGAGAACCGACAACATGATCTTCTAAGTGTGACTCCACACTCCATGTTATCTACTATATAAATTAATTGAACAATTACATTTAACAAATAAATGTAAACATTTGACCAATGTGACTCTTTATTTCAAAATAAATGTGTACAAAAGCTAAACTTTTAAGTATACACTCCAACAATCTCCCATTTATACTAAAAGTCTAAGCTGCCATATCTGTTGCCATACATCTGATTCTCATCCCCTCCACATGTCGATCAAAAGCATTCGCCGGAAGGGCCTTAGTGAAAGGATCTGCCAGGTTATCTGCTGATGCTATCTTGGCGATGACAACTTCTCCTCGCTTGACGATGTCTCGTATCAAGTGGTACTTGCGCTCTATATGTTTACTTGCCTTATGGGTTCGTGGTTCCTTCGAGTTTGCAACTGCTCCACTATTATCACAATAAATTGTGATGATCTTGGGCAAACCAGGAATCACATCTAAGTCCATTAGAAACTTCCTGAGCCATACAGCTTCTTTGGCTGCCTCAGAGGCTGCCACATACTCAGCTTCCATGGTTAAGTCTGAGACGCATTTCTGCTTAACACTCCTCCATGCAATGGCTCCACCTCCTAAATTAAACACATAGCCTAATATAGACTTACTGTTGTCCCTATCTAATTGGAAGTCTGAATCCGTGTAATCCAAAGGGAGTAAATCGTCTGCTTGGTAAACTAGCATATAATCTCTAGTCCTTCTCATGTACTTTAATATATGCTTTACTGCAGTCCAATGTCCTTGTCCAGGGTTACTTTGATATCTGCTAACCATGCCCACAGTAAAACAGATATCAGGTCTCGTACACAACATTGCATACATAAGGCTTCCTACAGCCGAAGCATAAGGAACTGCCTTCATGTCCTCAATCTCCTTTGATTTTTTTGGAGACATCTCTTTAGATAAGGCTACTCCATGCCTAAAAGGTAAGAAACCCTTCTTGGAGTTTTGCATGCTAAAATGAGCAAGGATTGTATCTATATATAAAGCTGGGGATAGGCACAACATTCTTTTCTTGCGATCCCTTATAACTTTGATCCCAAGGATGTGTGCACATTCTCCTAAGTCCTTCATATCAAATTGTTTGGACAACCATACCCTTACGTCTGATAATACCTTGACATTGTTGCCAATTAACAAAATATCATCTACGTATAGTACAAAAAATACCACCATGTTTCCGTTACACTTCTTGTATACACAAGACTCATCCGGACACTGAATAAATCCATATGACTGGATTACTTCATTAAACCGGATGTTCCAAGATCTTGAAGCTTGCTTGAGTCTATAAATGGACCGATTAAGCTTGCACACTAGATGCTCTTTGCCCTTTTCAATGAACCCTTCTGGTTGCTTCATATAGGTGTTTTCTTCAAGACTTCCATTAAGGAAAACTGTCTTGACATCCATTTGCCAAATCTCATAATCCATATGAGCGGCAATGGATAAGAGTATCCGGATAGACTTAAGCAGAGCTACCGACGAAAAGGTCTCCTCATAATCGATTCCCTCTTTCTAAGTGTACCCCTTCACAACAAGCCTTGCTTTGAAGGTTTCTACCTTCCCATCTGTCCCTCTTTTCCTTTTATAGATCCACTTGCATCCAATGGCTTTTTCACCATCAGGTGGTTCTATAAGCTCCCAGACCTTATTAGAATACGTAGATTCTATTTCAGAATTCATTGCCTTTTGTCAAGATACTGCATCTATATCTTGGAGTGCTTCATCATATGTCCAGGGATCTGGTTCATGTTTGCCTGGGATCAAGTCCAAATACTCACCCAAAAACATGAATCTCTCGGGCTGCCTTACAACCCTCCCACTACGATGAGACACCGTCTGTGGTTGTGTATCATGTGTGACACGTGTTGCAGTCTCTTGTGGTACTTCATCTTGTATTGTTGGTACTGAAGTAGACGTGTCCTCTCTAAGTTCTTCTAGAACAATTTTACTACTGGGCTTGTGATCCATTATATAGTCTTCTTCTAAAAATTGGGCATTGGTGCTAACAATGACCTTCTGGTCTTTAGGACTATAAAATAAACCGCCTTTCGTTCCTCTGGGATACCCCACAAACATACGAACTTCTGTACGAGATTCTAACTTATCAGCATCTTGTTTCAGCACATGTGCTGGACTACCCCAAATCTGAATATGTCTTAGACTGGGCTTCCACCCATTCCATAATTCTGTGGGAGTAGAAGATACTAATTTAGAAGGTACTAAGTTCAGAATGTGCGCTGTTGTTTCTAGAGCGTATCCCCAAAATGAATTTGGTAATTCTGAATAACTCATCATCGATCTAACCATCTCCATAAGAGTCCTATTCCTTCGTTCTGCCACACCATTCTATTGGAGTGTACCAGGTGCGGATAATTGGGCTTGAATCCCGGCCTCTGATAAGTAATTCCTAAACTCTCCTAAGAGGTATTCGCCACCACGATCAGACCGTAGTGTCTTGATACTTTTACCTAGACATTTCTCCAAATCAGCCTTGTACTCTTTGAACTTATCAAAGCACTCAGACTTGCGGTGTAAATGTATCCATATCTTGAATAATCGTCTATAAAAGAGACAAAATATTTAAAGCCACCTCTAGCCTGGATAGACATAGGACCACACAAATCAGAATGAACCAATTCTAACTCTTCTTTGGCTCTATACCCCTTGGCCTTAAAAGATCTCTTGGTCAACTTACCTTCCAAGCAGGATTCACACGTTAGAAAGTTTTCCAACTCTAATGGACCCAAGAGTCCATCGGCTACAAGCCTTTGAATCCTACTTAAGTTAATATGACCAAGCCTTAGATGCCAAAGATGTATTTGGTTCATTTTCGAAGGTTCTTTTCTCTTATTAGAGTTAGAAGATGTGTTATTAATTTCCATATTTTGCTTTGTGGGAGAAATTGGATTTAAAGTATATAAATTTCCAACCAATGCACTAGAACAGATAATCACTTTATTTCTCTTTATAACCACATTGTTACTAAAGGAAACTGAATATCCATCCAAATACAATTTAGAAACTGAAATTAAATTCTTTCTAAAACTGGGTACATAAAGACAATTCCTTAAAACCAATTTCCTATTCCTATCAAATGATAAGTAGACGTCTCCCACTACAACAGCCGCCACCTTAGTAGCATTGCCCATGTAGACAGTTATCTCTCTATCAAATAGTCGCCGGGTTTCCTAGAACCCCTGCAAAGAATTGCAGACATGATCAATGGCTCCCGTATCTACACACCAGGTGCTGGTAGATAACACCGCTAAACATGTTTCAACTACTAGAGTATGAGATATACCTTTATTATTCTATTTCCTACAAGGACAGTCCGCCTTCCAATGTCCAGTCTGCTTGCAAATAAAGACTTGCCCTTCGTCTTCTTTATTCCAGCTTTTTGTCCTGCACCTTGAGGTTTATTCACCTTCTTTACTGAATCATTTTGTTTCTTCTTCTTCTTGCCTTTCGTCTTAGAAGGAGAACCATTTTCAGCATAGTGAATTTGAGAATGTTGACGAAACAACCCTTCGGCTGCCTGAAGTTCTGTCAGAAGTTCCGCCAATGAATACATCCTTTTATTCATATTATAGTTCAGGCGAAAATGCTCAAAACTTCTGGGCAGCGTTTGGAGGATGATATCGACATGTGTTTCCCCATCAATTTCCCCTCAAAGAACTTGTATTCCGTTTAAGTAAGCCATCATCTTGAGAATATGATCCCTCACGGGAGTCTCCTTAGTCATGGTGGCTGTCATCCGTTTTCTCATTGTCTCTTGCCTAGCAGCCCGATTCTGATGTTCGAAGAGTTCCTTGAGATTGTTCATTATATCATAGGCTGTTGGTAAGTCCTGATGCTGATGTTGCAATACATTTGACATCGAAGCCAAGATGTAACACCGCGCCATCTCATCAGCTTTTACCCATTTACTATGATGTTGAATCTCCTCCGGGGTAGAATCATTGCTAGGTGTTTCTGGGCATTCCTCTGACAGTACAAACTTATAGCCCTCAGCAGTTAAAACAATGTACAGGTTTCTTTTCCAATCTATATAGTTGGGGCCAGTAAGTCTGTTTTCTTTTAGAATAATGGCCAGTGGGTTGAAAGTGTAGGTGCAGCGGGGACCGGCAAGAGGGGGGTGAATTGCCTGCAAATAAAAATTATACCCTCCTCAAAGCTTTCCAACTCTCAAAATAAAGCAACAATATAAAATCAACTACAGAAATAAAAGGAGACAAAAATTAACTTGGTTACAACCAAGTGGGTTGTTAATCCAGGGCAGTAAGAAAAGCGCAGTAAGAAAAACTCCTTCTCAGAAGGCGGAGAAGCCTTTTACACTTTGACAGCACAGTAGTTGCATAAACAGAGATTACTAGAGTTGCTACTTCGTTCGTATTCGTTGTTCTGTACAGCTGCTCGAGACCCTCTTTATATAGGGGTTCTAGAGCTTATCGGATGACCTGATCTTCGGGATCAGGTTTTGACTCGAGAGGGATCGGTCGACCGATCCCCAGGTTCGGTCGACCGAACCTGCTGTACCTGCCCAGTCTTCTGTCCAGGTGCAGTCTCTGTGGATCGAGCTTAGGTTCGGTCGACCGATCCTTTTGTTTGGTTGACCGATCGGCCAACGGTTTCTAGCTGAGTTGGCCTGATCAAACTGCTCGACTTGGTCTCTGGATAAACTTGGTTTCGGTCGATCGATCAGTGGGTTCGGTCGACCGATCAGCTCCACCAACAGTCAGCTTCTGACGTGGCATTCGACGTGTCTGCTGCGGTTGGCTTTGGTTAATGAAGGGTTCGGTCGACCGATCAATAGGTTCGGTCGACCGAACCGTTGACAAGTCAACTCGAGTTGACTTGCTCCGGTTCGGCTCCTTGGGTGATTGCGGCCCACCGGAATAGAGCTCACCCGAACCTAATTCCCGGCCTTCTCCTCGAGCAGGCTTATGTCCGGCTTCTCGTCCCTCGAACGTCGCGCACGTTCTTCTCGCTCCAACAGAGTACTCTTCCGCACCTCTCTCGTCCTTCGAACGCACCGAGCCCGTCGGCTCCCTTCCCGTACCGTCCTTCTCGCTGCGTTTTCCGCTCGACTTCCTGTGCTCCTAAGTTCCTACACACTCAGACATAGGGGTCAGACAAAACTCAGGACCTAACCAACTTGGTTGATCACATCAAAACTACCACGGGGTCCAACAATCTCTCCCTTTTTGATGTGCATCAACCCAAGTTCAAGTTAGGGTAAAACAGACACAAAAAAATAATTTTAAAGAAAAATTACTAAACTAACATCTTTAAGCATAATTTTGCAATAAATAAAATTGCAACACATCCAAAAAAAACAGGTAAAATTTTCATTTTCCTAATTCTCTTTGCTCTCCCTAAACTTGTACCTTACTCTCCCCCTTTGATCACAGCAAAAATGGGGTCCTTAAGTAAGGAAAAAAATTTTAAATAAAATTGAAGTTTTGAAAATTTTCTAAGTAAAAATGAATTTTTGAAAAAATTGCGAAGTTGAAAAAGAATCCTAAGTAAAATTTTTAAGTGTTCCCAAAAAAATAGTCTAAGTCAAATGAAGTTTTTCAGGGAAAAAAAAAATTCTAACCAAAAAAAAAATTAAGTTAGAATTTTTCAAGAAAGAATTTCTAAGAAATTTTAACAAATATTTGATAAACTTTCAAAGCATTATTTAATTTTTGTTTAATGCTTTTTCAGAAAGTTAATTAAACATTTTCTTTCAATATTTTAACTTCCAGGTCGTGGCGAGGCACTAGGCCTTCTTGATTATTAGAGCAACAACCACTTCCTTAGACAAAGCTTCCATAAAGAAATTCAATGTTTAATTTTCTCTTTTAAAGCCTTTTTTTAAAAAAAAAAATTAATTTAGCACTGATGTTGGAACCCAATAAAGGTTCCTTCCAACAGGATTAGTCAAAAACTGATGGGGTATATAACTTTTAGGAATTTTCCTAAGTTGACCCTGATGTTGTTTAATGTACCAATTTAATTTTCCATAAGTTCTAACTTTTGATTTTGGAAATCTATTTAAGCATGCATCAGTTTTTAATTTTTCAATTTCTAATTTTAATTTATCATTTTCTGATTTTAGATGATCATACATTTCTAACGGGCATGCTCTTGCTAGGTTCAGCTTTAGTTCAGCATTCTCTTTTTCTAATTGATCTAACTCTCTAGAAAGAGACTTGATAAATTTAAAAGATTGAGTTGGGGTTAGTTTGCGTACCTTACTTACCTGGTCTGGTGACGCTCCCCCTTCACTGCTACTTTCTTCTTCTGATGTTCCTCCCCCTTCATCAATGCTCATTTCTGAGCTAGATGTTTCTTCTAGCTGATGGTTGGCCATCAGTGCTAGTCCCGAGAATTCTTCGACTTCTGACTCGGAGGATGAAGAGTCATCCCATGTCGCCTTCAGATTTTTGTGCTTGGAGGAATTTGGTTTCTTGTACTTGGTCTTTGTCATCTCCTTTTGCTTGCACTTCAATTTGGGGCAGTCATCCTTGATGTGCCCTCTTCGTTGCAATTGTAGCAATGAATCATCCTTTTCTTTTGTTGATGCCTCTACGATCTAAACTTATTAGTATTAAAGAATTTATTGAAGCGTCTTACCAAAAGTGCCGCTTCAGATTCGTCGACCGAGGCTTCGGAGTCAGAACTGTTCATTTTTGCCTTTAAGGCAATGTTCTGACTGGTCTTCTCTACTCCATTGGGCTCTGAAACTCGAGATTCGTGAAGTTAAAAAGTGGAAAATAATTGTTCTAAAGTACTTACCTCGAGGTCCTTAGAGATGTAGTATGCATCTACTAAGGAGGCCCACTCTGGAGTTCTGGGGAAGGCATTGAGCGCATACCGGATAGAGTCCCAGTTAGTTACCTCTTCTCCAAGATTGGTTAGTTGCGTGATCAGCTCTTTGATCCTTGCTTGGAGCTACGCTACTGGTAAGTCCATAACTAGTGTCACGAATGAACTTCAAATTAATTCAATGTTTGAAACCCCTCAACTACTCAAAGATATGACATAGCATAGGGCCCAAGTCGATTTCTCAAGGAACCTAGCAAGTGAGTGCTTGATTTAGATCCAAATCTATGTTTTTGAACTAAATCCTAGATAAAGGAAGAAGTACCAACTAACAAAGACAATGGCAGAGAAATGAAGTGTGCTTAAATGCAGAAATTAAATCTAAGTGAATAACTCAACAGCTTATCAACTAACAACCTTGTAGAACAATTTTCTACGTAATAGAATTGAAACTACACAAGTTACTAAAATCTGAAATCAAACTTAATAGAGAAATTAAGAATCTAAGTTGAATGCTAATACAGGAATTTGCAGGAATTAATTTCAAAACAAGTATGCAAAAAATTCTGAAGCAAAGTTAAATTGCAGAACTCAAAATCTAAATTGTAAATTCAGAAATAAAAGTTGTAGAATCAAAAATTAAGATCCTCATCTAAAGAAACAAGTTAAACAGAATTTAATTGCAGAAATTAGATCTAGAGTAACAACACTATAACTACTCAGTTCAAATTTGCAGAAACAAGGAATTCGTTAACAAGTTCTTAAGGAAACAAGATGCAGAAACAATAAACTGTAGAATTAAATTCTAAGCCATCTTCTAATCAAATCTATTCTTCTAGTGAGTCTCTCCTTGCCGTCACACAAGGATCCTTAATGAAACCTCACTTCGGACTTGAAGAAAAAGCTCTCAACACTAAACTCAGTTCAGAATTCTCCAGCACCAAAGAAAATCTTCCCGGAAAAGCTGGTGAAGATTGAATCTACCAAGCTCAAAATTCTGCAGATCTGAAGTCTGGATTCTCTGGATCAATGCTCTCTGATAGAGGGCGAGCCACTATCACCAAAGATCTCCTCGATGATGGCTAAAACAGAGAGAACAAGCGAACAAATCTAAGCTCCGGAGATGAAATCGTCGGCGCGTGCAGAGGATCAGGACTTGGAAGCCAACGGATGGAAGCTCCAACGCCAATGAGACTCACTGAGAAGTAGATCTGGAAGAGGATGGGGAGTTGCGGCCGTCGCGCGAAGAAGGCGACGCTACAGTGGAGAAATCGCGAGGAACCGAGCTCGAACTACTGTAGCTTCTCAAGCGGGTTTTTAAACCTCCTCAGTTTTGATCAGATGGCTGAGAAACTTCTGAGCTAAATCAACGGCTAGAACATATCAGATCTGGATCAAAGCTTCGGAATCCTCATCAATGGCTCAGATCTGCTCCTCATTAGGTCGGATGAACTAGATCTTCAACGGATGGCTTAGATCTGCTCAATCTTGGATGAACGGCCCATAATGCTCCGAGGCTTGACCGACTTAATTAGCCTTTGATTTGAGCCCAAGTGTGACCTGATCTGATCAGGTCCATGACCCTTTTGATGCCTACAAAATAATAAAAACATATTAGCATCAAATACCATGAGAATAGGCTAATTTGCAATTAGGTCCAAGATCACATGTAATTTACAAAATGTAGAACAAACATGAGTTTAAGCTATGCAAATATCATTAAAAACATGCATAATGAATCAAGATAATATAACCAAAATCATGGTTATCAGCTACCTTCTCGCCTTGGTTCATCCGAAGGCTCGTCAACTGGTTCCGGAGGATGTCGCGCCTAGCTAGCTTCGCTTCGGAGGTACCATCGTGAAGCTCCAAGAATTTCTCCCAGAGATCTTTCGCGGAGTCATAACTTCCGATCCGATTTACTTCCTGAGGTGGTAGTACACTGAGTAGATGGAACTCAGCCTTTCCATTGGCGACGAAATCAGCTTGCTCCTTCTTGCTCCACGTGTTTTCTTCTTTATCTTTCGGTGCTGCAAAACCATATTTCATTGTAATTAGAATATCAAAATCTGTCTTAAAGAATACCTCCATTTTTCGCTTCCATGTGGTGAAATCTCCGTCAAACTTCGGGGGATGGATGTTCGCGCCGGCCATTGTCTTGATCTTAGTGCTTCAGACGGCGGTTAGTCCTTCTTAGACTGTCAGGCTCTGATACCACTTGTAGGTGCAGCAGGGACCAGCAAGAGGGGGGTGAATTGCCTGCAAATAAAAATTATACCCTCCTCAAAGCTTTCCAACTCTCAAAATAAAGCAACAATATAAAATCAACTACAGAAATAAAAGGAGACAAAAATTAACCTGGTTACAACCAAGTGGGTTGTTAATCCAGGGCAGTAAGAAAAGCGCAGTAAGAAAAATTCCTTCTCAAAAGGCGGAGAAGCCTTTTACACTTTGACAGCACAGTAGTTGCTTAAACAGAGATTACTAGAGTTGCTACTTCATTCGTATTCGTTGTTCTGTACAGCTGCTCGAGACCCTCTTTATATAGGGGTTCTAGAGCTTATCGGATGACCTGATCTTCGGGATCAGGTTTTGACTCGAGAGGGATCGGTCGACCGATCCCCAGGTTCGGTCGACCGAACTTGCTGTACCTGCCCAGTCTTCTGTCTAGGTGCAGTCTCTGTGGATCGAGCTTAGGTTCGGTCGACCGATCAGCCAACGGTCTCCAGCTGAGTTGGCCCGATCAAATTGCTCGACTTGGTCTCTGGATAAACTTGGGTTCGGTCGACCGATCAGTAGGTTCGGTTGACCGATCAGATCCACCAACGGTCAGCTTCTGACATGGCATTCGACGTGTCTGCTGCGGTTGGCTTTGGTTAATGAAGGGTTCGGTCGACCGAACCGTTGACAAGTCAACTCGAGTTGACTTGCTTCGGTTCGGCTCCTTGGGTGATTGCGGCCCACCGGAATAGAGCTCAACCGAACCCAATTCCCGGCCTTCTCCTCGAGCAGGCTTCCGTCCGGCTTCTCGTCCCTCGAACGCCGCGCACGTTCTTCTCGCTCCACCGGAGTACTCTTCATCAGCTCTCTCGTCCTTCGGACGCACCGAGCCCGTCGGCTCCCTTCCAGTGTCGTCCTTCTCACTAGCTGCGTCTTTCGCTCGACTTCCTATGCTCCTAAGTTCCTGCACACTCAGACACAGGGGTCAGACAAAACGCAGGACCTAACCAACTTGGTTGATCACATCAAAACTACCACGGGGTCCAACAGAAAGTCATCCTAAGAATCACAAAATAAATTTTGGTCAGAACTCTAAATTTAGAATAATATTGATTCCTCAAACAATACTATTTTAAATTAACCAACACCTTAAAAGACCGTGAATTTTGTATGCCACGATAGTGTGGACGTATACAAATTCAACATTTGTAAAAGGAGGGTATATCCCATTAATTTTATTATCTTGTCAACCTAACTTTTTGACAAATAAAATTAATAGATGGTTTCCTTCGGTCACACAAATAATAGCAGTGACTCCGATGGGGAGGATACTATTAGACGTGCCTAAGTGTATACCATTACTTGACACTAAGTCTATTAATAAGATTGTGCCCCTTCCGATGGGGAAGATCACACGCTCTTAATTAATTTCCTATAGTCATCCGAAATGAAAGTTTGATCTAGTGATCCGCAAACAAACTCATCCGATATGGAGGAAGGCACTCAGAGCCAACGCGCAAGTTTGTTTGCATCACTTACAAACCAGTAATGGAGACAGTGGAATTCACTAAAATAAATTCCTCTCCCACTTAGTTATTTAAAGTGAGGAATTTTGATGATGCTAGCCTACTAAACATGTACACTAACATTCACACACAGCACAATACAAAAGCAATAAATAGAAAAACTAATTTTCAACTATTATGGCTTTTATCTATTGTTGTCTTCCGTGTGTCGTCATCCCTAGCTGCTGCCATCTTTGGCCACCGCCACCGGGTCTAGTTGTCGCATCCATCTTGCTCCTTGTTCCGCTGCGCCACTCTGATCCTCAAAAGGTTGCACGCCTTGCAAGATTCGATCCGCGACATAATAGAATTTTATATTTTTCGATCCTATATTCCTCGAAGGAATGTACATGTAAACTAGATCGAACATAAAATAAAATTTACATCCATCGATCTTATATTCCATAAAAGGAATGTACATGTATCTAGATCAAAAAAAATAAAATCCTAATAAAACTAAATACAGCTCCTGCTGTATTTTATAATACAATCATGCACACATAATCAATGCCCTTGACATGTCCAAGGGTCCAATCACACACATAATAACTATAAGCCATAATAGTCGGATCCTGCATCCACAAAGTTAGCACATCCTACTATTAACCTGCCTAAATTATGTATGACATGTGCATAATTAAACTAATACCAAATACACAGAGGCAAAAATCTCGCTCTGATACTAATTGTTGGTTGCTACTCAGAAAACCCAATGGCTCCACTGTACAAAAATTTTGTACGTGATCTGAACCTTTCCTAGCTACCATGTGTTCTTTTAAGTTAAACTTGTATCTCCTGCGGAACTTAACACGTTTGATTCCAAGTTTAACTTATATGTTCTTTTAGGTTTAGATTTGGATCTCCTGCGGAACTTAACACGTTTGATCCAAATCACCTAGGTTATAAATTCAATTAAATATTAGTTTCCAAAAATGACTTACAGTGCTGCATGGCGAGGCACTTAGCCTTCTTGGATATGGGAGCAACCACCACCGACTAGACAAAGCCTTTTAAGGAAAGTTAATATTTAATTTCCTTATATAACTCTAGGTTAACCAAAAGGAACAATCAAATCACAAGGAAAAAAGAAAAAAAACACAACATCGAAATTAAATTCGAAAAACAAGAATCGAATGCCTCTTGTATTTGGTATTTATACAAAGAAAAATTAACTAGTATGATGCAGAAATTAAATACTAGTTATACCTCTTCCTTGTATGCTAAAAACCTCGAGATCTTCTGTCGTATCCCTCGCCTCCTCTTAGACGTCGTGTGTGCGACGATCCTCCAAGATGAATACCACCCGGAAAGCTTCTCCTCCTTCTTTAGAATTCGGCCACCACCACCACAAAGGATCAAAAAAGAGCAAAGGGAACAGAGGGAGAGGGGCCGGCCACTTGATGATCTCCAACAACACAATATCAATTGTTATATTTTTCAAGGCCTCCCCTCCCCCCTTTTTATATTAGTTTCCCAACGAAAAATTATGGAAAGAGTTTTATAAAAAATTAGACTCATTCCTATTTCCTTTTAATTTTTTCTTTTTCTTTCCTTTTAATTAATCAATCCTAAATTGATTTATTAATTAAATAACTATTTGTTGATGTTTAATTATTTGACCGGCCCCTTGCTTGGGCACCAAGCAAGGTGGCCGGCCACTTATTAAAAGGGAAAGAAAAAAAATTTATAAAATTTAAAAGAAGAAAACGTCTAATAAAAGTTTACAAACTCTCCTTTTTTTTTCTAATGTGGATATTAAAAGGAAAGTTTTAAAATTTAAAACATCTCTAATAATATTTCTTTTTAAAAGAAAGTTTTATAAATTTTACAACTCTCTTTTAAAACCTTGTGGCCTAATTTAAATTACGAAAATTTTATAAATTTTTAAAATCTCTCTTTTTATAAATTGTAAATATATGAGGAAATTTAAAAATTCAAAAACAACCTTCCTAATTTAAATATTGCGGCCAACCCCCTTGCCCAAGGCAAGGGCCGGCCACTTCTAGAGAATATGTGGTCGGCCATTGCTTGGTCACCAAGCAATGAACCGGCCCCTTCTTGGATTTTCTTTGGATGGACTTGAGGCTTTATTGAGGCTACAACAGGGACTTAGAGGAGAAATTGATTTTGGCCTTCCGATGAGCTTGAGTATCCCATGCTCACCCCGAACACACAACTCAAGTTCATCGATAATAACTCACTCCACAAGAGAGTTATTACCGCACTACCACACCAATCCCAAATTATATTATGGGCTCCTTCTTATCATGAGTGTGTTAGTCTCCCTGTGTTTAAGATTACGAATGTCTACTAATTAAGTGAGTTACTGACAACTCATTTAATTAATATCTAACTCCAAGAGTAGTACCACCCAACTTTATTGTCATGTTGGACTAGGTCCACCTGCAGGGTTTAACATGGCAATCCTTATGAGCTTCTCTTGGGGACATTCTCAACCTAGATAACTAGGACACAGATTCCTTCTATAATCAACAGCACATACTATAAGTAATATAATTTCCCAACTTATCGGGCATATTGATTTATCGAGCTAAACCTCACCCTTTGATAAGTCAAAGAAATAAATATCAAATATACATGCTTGTTATTATACTAGGATTAAGAGCACACACTTCCATAATAACTAAGGTCTAGTTCTTTTACTAAGTCAGTACAAAAAGAACTTACCTAAATGATCCTACTCAATACACTTAAAGTGTATCAATATAATTTATTAGTCAAGATAAACTAATACTTAATTACACTACGTCTATTCTGATGGTTTGTTCCTTTCCATCTTAGTCGTGAGCAACTGTTTATAATTTATAGAGAACCGACAACATGATCTTCTAAGTGTGACTCCACACTCCATGTTATCTACTATATAAATTAATTGAACAATTACATTTAACAAATAAATGTAAACATTTGACCAATGTGATTCTTTATTTCAAAATAAATGTGTACAAAAGCTAAACTTTTAAATATACACTCCAACAAAAGCACATAGGAAGATATCTCCCCTAAGGACTCTACCTCTCAGCAAATCTATTGCAAAGGGGAAATAGAAAACAAATTCCACTTTAGATCCACAGATCACAACAAGGGTATCTTCTGCAACCAATACCAGTTCCATAAATGGATGACAAGGGATCACACACACCTATTATCCGGCGTGCTCAGCAAAGCTATTGCAAAGGGGAAACTAAAATCAAATTTCATTTAGATCCATAGATAAGAACAAGAACAAGGGTTGAGTATGATATCTTCTGAAACCAATAACAGTTTCATAAATAGATGGCAAGGGATCACACACACCTATTTTCCGATGTCCTTAGAAAACCTGGCATCAAATGGGGCGGAGGCATGGGGATGTTCAGCAACGAAGGTGGTAGCACCTGAGCCATGCTGGAGCTCAATAACGAGCCATTAGATAGCCTTGCTCATCTGCTCAAGTCAGAGGGAACCAATCGGCGGGATCCCAGGGGAGGCACTGAGGCTCCTAGGCTTTGAAGGAGCAAATCCCGTGGCCTTGTCTACGAGGCACTTGGAGTCAATCTGCTGCTTCATTGACTCGACGAACTCCTCCACTTGGTCACAAGTGACACGGAATAGCTCCCATTGCTATTTTCTGGCTGGAGGACGGGTGGAACAGCAGTAACTGGAAGCAAGAAAACCATTGGTAGAAAAGGTGAAGAATTACGAAGGGGGTGAATAAAAAAAGTGGATCAAGAGGACAATACCTTGCCCTCACCCACCTGAGAGCTCTAGGGAGGAGCAGAGCAGCGGGGAAGGCATCGTGCTCCGCGGATGATAGGTCCCTTGATAGTTCTTGTAAAAAAACTTAAACTGCATCAATTCTAGACAATCAAAATAAGAATTTAAATAGGAAAAATAAGAACATGTGGGAGTCTTCATTTCATCGAGAACATGACATAAGAAAGTAAATACATAAACAAATATGACAAGGAACCTGATTGAAGAGTTATCCTTGTCTTTAGCGTTGTCTAGAAATAATCCCTATGGAATAAGATGTAGCTAAAAGAAAAGAAGGATCTTCCAAGAGGTTTAAGGGTGACGACACTGAAAAATTTTAGGTCAATAGGGAACCAAAAGCTCTGTCAAGATTGAACCCTAAACCCTTGGGGACTAACCCTATATATAGTGGGCATCTATTATCAACCCATAGATGATAATAGATACGGGATTATAGGTTCTACACATACAATGTCTTCATCCAATAACCAAAACCCAATAAGCCTAAGTTAGATCACTTTAACCGGTTTGAACTCATATGCACAACTTATAATTAAGCCTACCAATTAGAGATAATAACCAATAATCTCCCACTTGGGTTATTTGTGAGTTGTATATGAAATACAAGTAAAACTTTAGTTGATATCAAACTTTATGAGTATAGAATACCCCTATAAATAATCTGGTCTATTAACTTCATTGGTATATGATTAAAGAGGTCATAGTTACTGTATATGATCGTAACAAGCCCCAATAGTAATCACAATATCAATGTCATTAATGACATAGATAAAGATTTAGATGTGTAGAGTAAAAATTACATGAAATGTGATTAGTACATGTCAATTTTCAATTGGTCATAAGATGACCTCAAAAGAGGTTAGATTATATTTGTGAAATACTTTATGCTAAATTACAATAGTAAATCATGATTAATTTTATCATTTCAAAAGAAATCTGTATCATATTTACAAACACCATGCTAAAAAGCAGTAGTAAATGATGATATCATAATCAAAGTGTCAAACAAACATAGAAATTCCCATTAATATTTTGATCTTTAAGTACGTATAATAATCAAAACAAATTGTTTGTCTTTATTATCAAATATAGAGCAATATGATAAATACAGACTCCCACTAGATGAGTTCTTCCTCCATAAGAAGGGCTCTCATATCCACAACATGTGCATGAAATACCTTAGGCACCAAGCCTTTGGTGAGTGGATCAACCAACATGGAATATGTGCTGATGTGCTCTATCATAATTTGACTACTCTGAACTCTTTCTTTAACTTCTAGAAACTTGACGTCGATATGCTTGGACTTCGACGAACTGCGGTTGTTCTTAGCATAAAGTTCTGTGGCTTTATTATCACAATAGATCATCAGTGGCATGTCAATGCTATCAACAATCTGTAATGTTGTGATGAAGTTTCGCAGCCAAATCCCTTGATTAGATGCTTCGTAGCATGCTACCAACTTTGCCTCCATAGTAGAAATGACTACTAGAATCTGCTTGATGCTCTTCTAAGATATAACCCCTCTAGCAAGCATGAAAATATAGCCCGAAGTAGATCTCCTACTATCCAAGCATCTAGCAAAATCTGATTCTGAATATATAATCACCTCCAGATGATCTAATCTCCAATACGTAAGCATATATCCTTTAGTTTTTTACAAATACCGCATTACTCTCTTTACCGCTTTTCTATGAGATGGTCCTGGGTTACTTACACATCTTCCTAATATCCCTACTATAAATGCTATATCTGGTCGAGTACAAACTTGTACATACATGAGACTTCCCACTATTGACGCATAAGAGAATTTCTTCATCTCCTTTATTTCAAGTTAAAGTCGTGGACACTGTTGTAAGCTGAACTTGTCACCTCTTGATATAGGTGTATCATCAGGTGTACAGTTCTACATATCATACCTTAGAAGCATCTTTTCAATATAGGCCTATTGTGAAAGCCTAAGAATGCTTCTTGAATGATCACAATAGATCTGTATGCCTAAAGTAAAGCATGCTTCACCAAAATTTTTCAATTCAAAATTATCAGATAGAAATGACTTGGTTTGATGCAGCATACCATTAGTATTGCTCACAAGCAATATATCATCCACATATAAAATAAGTATAACAAACTTGCTCCCACTGAACTTGACATATATGCACTAATCAACAGGGTTCTCTTTAAATCCAAATGAGATAACCACTTGATCAAATTTTCGGTACCACTAACGGGGCACTTGCTTTAAACCATAAATGGACTTCTTTAATCTACATACTAGGTGCTTTGAGTCTTTAGACTCAAAGTTATTTGGTTACACCATATATATAAACTCCTCTATGTCTCCATTGAGGAATGCAGTCTTTACGTCCATTCGATGTAGCTCTAAATCATAATAAGCTACAAGTGCCATGATTACCCTAAGGGAGTTTTTCGTTGATACAAGTGAGAAAGTCTCCTTGTAATCAATATCTTCTTTATAAGCGAATCCTTTGGTAACAAGACGAGCCTTATACTTTTCGACAATGCCCCTTGAATCCCGCTTGATTTTAAATATCCATTTACAACTAATGGGTTTCTTTCCTTCAGGCAATTCATATATCAATAAGTTCCCAAAAGTCATTGTCTGCCATAAAATTTAACTCTTCTTGCATGGCGCTATCCACCTTTCAGGGTTAGAGCATTGTTTGACTTCTTTGAAAGATATAGGATCACCTTCCAACCCTATGCCAAAGTCATGCTCTTGGAGATAAACATAATCATGAGAATTCATGGTTCTTCTTTCCCTTGTGGATCATCTTAAATACACTTATTTTGAGGTGGTTGAGGTATTTGCTCATCAATATGAGGCAATACTTCAATTTTAGTGGCAGACTCCTCCAATTGCATTGGAGATGTCATGAAAATATCTTGGTTCACTATGCTCATTGGATGTGTAATACCCATAATGTGTGGTATGATAAACAAGTCACTACTGATCGCATTAGTAGTGACCATAGGAGGATTGCTAATGCATTTCTCAAAAGATATTTCCCTTACCTTATCACTCTCACTGTCCTTAATGAACTTGGCATTTCCTGTTTCGAAGAAGAATCTATTAGAGAGATCATAAAATTTATACTCTCTTGACTTCTCAGAATAACCTATAAAATTATAGCTAATTGTTCTTGAGTCCAGTTTCTTTTCATTAGGCCTGTAAAGCTTAGCTTCAGCTGGACAACCCTAAACGTGTAAATGCCTAATGCTAGACTTTCTACCCATCCACATCTTGAATGAGGTTTTAGTTACTACCTTACTGGATACTCTATTGAGTAGGTAAACTGTAGTCTTGAGTGTTTCACCCTACAAAGACTCTGGTAGAGAAGTGAAAGTCATCATACTTCTTATTGTTGGTCCCTTTCGAGGCCGGCAAGAGGGGAGGGGTGAATTTCCCTACAAAATAAAACTTGAACCTTTCTCGGATTTCAACTATATAATGAACACTTGTAATAAATAAATAAAAGAGACTAAGTAAAGAAAAACAGACACCAGAGTTTTACTTGGTTTGCAATCAGGGGATTGCTAATCCAAGGAATGTAAGCGCACTATCTGATTCTCCTCTGGGCGGAGTAGCCTCTTTACAACGTTGACAGCACAAATGAAAAGAACAGAATTGGAAGCACAGAAAGAATTGATTACAAGTTCGTTGTTCTGAATGTGTAGACCAGTACTATATTTATAGTACTGGTCCGAGCGCCTGGAAGGAGTTCCGGGCGCCCTGGAGGGGATAAAATTCTATCCCCAACGATCAGATCGCGTTTGACGCGATCCTGGTCAAAATCCAGCTTCGGGCACCCGGACCCTCAATAGCGCCCAGGGCGCACGGAATGATTCCGGGCGCCCGGACCTCTTAATTCAACTTTGTTGACTTTTTGTGGTCCGGTTCCACTGCTCCGGTTTAGCTCGTTTCGGTCCGGGTCTGTTCGCTCCGGCTCCGTTAGCTTGGGTGATCTCGGCCTTCCGGAATAGGGCTCACCCGAACCCATGTTCCGACCTTCTCCTCGAGCAGCCTTCCTTCCCGGTTTCTCGTCCCTCGAACGCCGCGCACGTTCTTCTCATCCACCGGTGTACTCTTCCATGGACACCTCGTCCCTCGGACGCACCGAGCCCGTCGGCTCTCTCCCGTGTCGTCCTTCTCGCTAGCCGCGTCTTCCGCTCGACTTCCTGTGTTCCTAAGCTCCTGCACACTTAGACACAATGGTTAAACAAACGCAGGACCTAACTTAGCTTGCTTGATCACATCAAAACACCTTGGGGTTTCAACAATCTCCCCCTTTTTGATGTGAGCAACCCAAGTTAAGTTAGGGTAAACATATGCAATAAAAACAATTTATATTCAAATAAGTCCAAGTATTTTTCAAATGAAAAATTATATTACCTCCCCCTAAACTTAACATACTTCTCCCCCTTTGATCACATAAAAAATTGGGATTATAAACAAGTCTAAGGTAAATTAAAAAAACTTTGAGTGTAAAAAATGTCTAAGTCAGTTTAAAGACACTATTCAGAATTTTTCTTTCGAGAAAAATTTAAGTAAAACATTTTTCAGGTAAAAACAGTCATAAGTGTTAAAAAAATTAAGTTTGAAACTTATCTCAGCATTCAAAAAAAAATTGTAATTAAAAAATTCTAAGTTAATATTCATAAGAAACAATTTTAAGTCAATTTTAAGAAAAATGATAAGGCAATATTATCATTAAAAAAAATCCTAAGTTAATTTTCATAAAAATTTCTAAAAAAAATTTCCAAGTAGTTAAAATTTTTAAATATTTTCTAACACAAATTGAATAACTCTTTTAAAGTATTAAATTAATACTTTTTCAGTTAGTCAATTAAACTTTTCATATCGATACTTGGCTTCCAGGTCGTGGCGAGGCACTAGGCCTTCTTGGTTATTGGAGCAACAACCACTTCCTTAGACAAAGCCTCATAAAGAAATTAGTTGTTTAATTTCCTTGCTGAAAATGCTAAGTCTGACTTTAATTTTAAGTTAAACAGGTTTTTGGAACCCAGTAGAGGTTCCTACCTACAGGATTAACTAAGTATTTCCTAGGTATATAGATTTTTGATATATTTCTAATTTGACTTTGATGAAATCTATAATACTAATTTAAAACTCTATAATTTCTAAAAGTAGGAATATTTGAACCATTAGATTTTTTCAATCTTTCTATTTCTTCTTTTAGTTTTTCATTTTCAATTTTTTATTTTTCAAAATCCTCTATAAAACATGATTTTGCCAAAATTCTCTTTGTTTCTAAAATTTCATTTTCTAATTTGGCATTTTTATTTTCTAATTTATACATGGATTTAGTCATAGCTTTGATACCAAAGTAAAGTTCATCAGGAGGTAAGAGGCATACCTCACTTACCATATCAGACTTGAAGCCTGAATCTCCCCCTGCTTCGCTACTTCCATCTGAGGTCGCTCCCCCTTCATCAATGCTGGGTTCTGATGTACTTTGTCCTTCGTAACTTGCCATCAGTACTATCCCGGCATATTCTTGAGCTTCTGATTCGGATGAAGAAGTGTCGTCCCAAGTTGCTTTTAGGTTGTGTTTCTTAGGTGCCTTCATTTTGACCTTCTTGAGTTCTGGGCACTCTTCCCTTAGGTGTCCCTCCTTCTGACACTGGTAACACCGTACCTTTCTTCTACCTTTTTGATTCTTTTGATTCTGCATTTTAAATTTATTAGATCTAAAAAACTTTTTAAAATTTCTTACCATGTATGCTTCTTGATCGTCTTCGGAGTCTGACTCGAGTTCATCCTTCTGGGTTGCGTTCAGCGCCATAGTCTGGGTTGTATCCTTTATCGTTCCTGCACACCTGGTTTCATGCAATTCAAGAGTAGAAAATAACTCTTCTAAAGTACTTACCTCCAGGTCTTTTGAGATGTAGTAGGCGTCGACGATTGATGTCCACTCCGGAGTTCTTGGAAACGCGTTGAGCGCGTAGCGTATAGTGTCCTGGTTTGTTACTGTTTCACCAAGGTTTTCGAGATAAGTAACTAGTTCTTTTACCTTCGCATGAAGACCAGCTACTTTCTCACCTTTCTCCAGATGGATGTTCATCAGTTTGTTGCGGAGGATGTCCCTTCTAGCAAGCTTCGCTTCGGGCGTGCCTTCGTAGAGTTCCAAGAACTTCTCCCAAAGTTCTTTAGCAGATAAATAGTTTCCGAAGCGGTTGACCTCTTGAGGCGGTAACACGCTCAGCAGGTGATGTTCCGCACGGCTATTTGCTACCGACTCATTCTGCTCCTTTGTCCAATCGCTCTCTTCTTTTTCTTTTCCATCTTTATCTATTGGAGCTACAAAACCATATTTCATGATAAACCGAATTTCAAAATCTGTTTTTAGGAATACCTCCATACGACGCTTCCAGTCTGCGAAGTTCCCCTCGAATTTTGGTGGAACAATGCTTGGTCCAGCCATCTTTGTTGCTTCGATCAGCGGTTAGTCCTCCTGAAGCGCCTTGCTCTGATACCACTTGTTGGTCCCTTTGGAGGCCGGCAAGAGGGGAGGGGTGAATTGCCCTACAAAATAAAACTTGAACCTTTCTCGGATTTCAACTATATAATGAACACTTGTAATAAATAAATAAAAGAGACTAAGTAAAGAAAAACAGACACCAGAGTTTTATTTGGTTTGCAATCAGGGGATTGCTAATCCAAGAAATGTAAGCGCACTATCTGATTCTCCTCTGGGCGGAGTAGCCTCTTTACAACGTTGACAGCACAAATGAAAAGAACAGAATTGGAAGCACAGAAAGAATTGATTACAAGTTCGTTGTTCTGAATGTGCAGACCAGTACTATATTTATAGTACTGGTCTGGGCGCCTGGAAGGAGTTCCGGGCGCCCTGGAGGGGATAAAATTCTATCCCCAACGATCAGATCGCGTTTGACGCGATCCTGGTCAAAATCCAGCTCCGGGCGCCCGGACCTCTTAAGTCAACTTTGTTGACTTTTTGTGGTCCGGTTCCACTACTCCGGTTTAGCTCGTTTCGGTCCGGGTCTGTTCGCTCCGGCTCTGTTAGCTTGGGTGATCTCGGCCTTCCGGAATAGGGCTCACCCGAACCCATGTTACGGCCTTCTCCTCGAGCAGCCTTCCTTCCCGATTTCTCGTCCCTCGAACGCCGCGCACATTCTTCTCGTCCACCGGTGTACTCTTTCGCGGACACCTCGTCCCTCGCACCGAGCCCGTCGGCTCTCTCCCATGCCGTCCTTCTCGCTAACCGCGTCTTCCGCTCGACTTCCTGTGTTCCTAAGCTCCTGCACACTTAGACACAAGGGTTAAACAAACGCAGGACCTAACTTAGCTTGCTTGATCACATCAAAACATCTTGGGGTTCCAACACTTACTATGTCTTTTAGGGTTTGATTATGATGCTCAGTTACACCATTCTGACTGGGTGTACCTGACATGGTATATTGAGGCACAATCTCACACTCAACAAGATAGTTCGCAAAAGGTCCTGGACATTATTTACTTGATCCATCATATTGACTGTAATATTCACCTCCACGGTCAGATCGGATGATTTTAATTTTCTTACTTAGTTGAAGTTTAACTTCGGCTTTGAAAATTTTGAATATATCCAAAGATTGTGATTTCTCATAAATAATGTATAGATATCCAAATATGAAATAGTCATCTATAAAGCTAATAATATATATGTGTTCATTCCAAAATGCCTTAGGGAATGATCCACAAATGTCCGTATGTATTAGCTCCAAAATGTCACTATAACGGCTAGCGCCCTTGTTCCTTTTGTTAGTGGTCTTCCTCTTAACATACTCTATGCAGATATCAAAGTCTGACATATCATGGGAATAGAGAATTTCATGTGGCATTAACCTTTATATGCATTTTTTGGATATATGTCCTAAACCCCTGTGCTACAATATGGAAGAATTCTTGTCGGACAATTTGCTTTTCGTACCTATACTATGCATATTACGTTTGTTAACCGTAGGAGTAAAGGTATCCAATTTATAAAGCTTATCAATCAAGGAATCATTGCCAACTAACACTGAATTAAAAAAATACTAAAAATTCTATTTCTAAACGAACAAGAATAACCTGATTTGTCCCAACAAGAAATTGAAATTAAATTCCATCAAAAAGATGGTACAATAAATGTATTTTCTAAATTCAAAAAAATATTGGTTCCTAAACAAGCCTAAAAACACCAATTGACTTGACTTTAGCCTTCTTTTCATTTCTTGTATAGATATATCTTTTACCATCAAGTGGAAGTCAGCTCCTGAGACAACCTTGCATAGTGACACTTATGTGAGTAGTAACACCGGTATCTATCCATCAAGTGTCAGTAGGTACAATAGCTAGATTGACTTCCGAACTAATAAAGTTAAGAAGTTTACCTTTCTTTATACGCCAATTGGCATAATTGAGGCAATCTTTCTTCATATGACCTTTCTTCTTGCAAAAGAAACAAGTGGATTCCTTATCCTGCTTCTTATGCTCCTTATGGCTATTGCCTTTAGAATCTGCAGTTTGTTTTCCTTTTCCTTTGTTATTGATCCTCTTTTGTTTCTTGCTCTCACTTTAAGAACTAGTTGTTAAGTGAGCACTCTCAGATGTCTCAATCTTTAATCTCCCTTCCTCTTGCACGCATTGAGCAATGAACTCATTTCAATGTCTACTTTTCCTTTTGAGTATTATACGATATCTTAAAAGGAGTGAACCGTTAGGTAGAGACATCAAGATGAAATACACTAACATACCCTCAGACATATCGAATTTTAGTGCTTTCAGACTTGTCACTATATTGGGCATCTCCATAATGTACTCTCTTATGTTTCCTTTACCATTGTACCGCATGGTTACCAACTTCGTAAGAAGTGTGGTAGTCTCGACCTTTTTATTTGAGGTGAATCAGTTTGCTAATTGGTCTAGGAAACTCCTAGCATCTCCTCCCTCTGTTATTAAGCCCTTTATTGGTATCAGTATGGAAAGCTTCATGATACTCAGACACATGCGATTTGATTTCTCCCACAACTGAAATTTAGCCCTATGCTCTATAGTCCTAGCACTGGTCAGAGGTGTAGGACGATCATTCCTTAATACATAGTCTAAGTCCATGCAGCCTAAAACTACGGTCACGTATTCTTTCTATTCAGTAAAATTCGAACCAGTTAGTGTTGGGATGTTATTAATGCTAGCAGTTACAGATTGCACTGAAATTAAAGACAGAAATTTATTTAAGCTCACGATTTAACTAAAGCAAGAATATATAAGTAATATAAAATTATGCAAATAAAATTTTAAATGCATATAAATGGGCTCTTTATGAGATATCAAGTACAACATAATGTGCCTTCCTTTGGGCCAATACATTATTTGTTAGCGATACTTTCTAATATAACTCAAACTTTAATTGACCACATAATGTGTTTTCCTTTGGGGCGATCAATTGTGCGCATAATATGATACTTTATATGAGTTATATTTTGGTCAATAGCTCACAACAACCTTAATCAGCCACATAATATGCCTTTCTTTGGGTCGACATATTTTGTGCATGATCTGAACAAAATAATATTTTGTTCCATAGTTGTAAACAATTTTATGCATATATCTGGCATAAAAGTAATCTTCCTTTGGGCCGATTACTTTTAGCATAGATATACATCTACAATCCAAAATGTACTAAACCTACCTAAGGTGTCTTCTTTTGAGTCACCACATTAGTTCAATTTAGTAGCACGTTGTGTGGATAGACTCAAGAAAATTCTAGAAACTTAATTCGAATAGAAATTACTTAATCAGTCTTAATAAATCCAAATTAGACATATCAATCGATTGATATCATATGACAGTCGATTAGTTTTATCTAATCGATTATCACGATAGATTTGAAAATCTACTATATATGACTACATGACCATATATAGAACCCTTTTTTAAAAACTAAAATTTCCTTTAAATTTTATAATTAAATAGTATTATCTAATATTATTTAATCCCTTAATTATTCATGCATAAAAAAATTAATTATTTTTTTTCTCTTCTTTGCTGTTTGAACGAAACAGTTTGTTTATTTATTTATGTTATTTTTTTTCTACTGGAACAGTAATCTATTGTTTCAGAGAAATTTTAATCAAAACCTCTTTTTTTGTTATGAAACAATAACGTACTGTTTCAGATTTTTTTTAAAAAATTATATGAAACACTGACATATTGTTTCACTATTAATTGCATAAAACAGTAGCGTACTGTTTCTTTAATGGATCTATGAGGTCTCAGGGTTTCAGTGTCACGCTAGAATATTTAGATTATCACTTAGATATTTACGATTTAAATCCTAATTATAATATATTTGTATGAATTTTTTTCTCAAAATGAGGGGAGCGTAATTAAAAGGATGCTAGACTTCTGGACTGGCCACCACATGTGCTTCCCGATTTATCCTGATTATTGGTGGAAAATTTCTATGGGACCGGGCCGGTCATCCCCATAGAGTCAATTAGACTAACTCAAATTATCTTTTTTTAATAGATCTATAAAAAATTTAATCAATTAAACCATAAGTCTCAATCGATTAATAAACATAAACTTAGCCGATTTAAAATTGACGTAGTCATAAGTTTAAGGTCGTTAATAGATTGAATTTCAATCGTTTCTGTTCAAAATTTTAGACTTGGTAGTTGATTGCTCGACCAAAACAATCAATTGAACCTTCACAATTTTACCTAAAATTAGATTAAATTGTGATAGTTTTTATCGTTCTTCGTATTCTTCGCAAAAACACGAAAAACTTAAAAAAATTAGTCAATCCTAGTTTTCTTTTATATAATTTTCAACGATCAAAAAAATTATATTAACTAGGAAATACTTGATCTAGCATACAAACAATAAATCGACGAAAAATTTAAACTTTATTGCCAATGAAAACGATGAAACAGAAACTTCACTCTAATACCAATTGATAGTTCTTGTAAAAAACTTAACCGCATGAATTCTAAACAATCAAAATAAGAATTCAAATAGGAAAAATAAGAACATGTGGGCATGGATCTTTGTTTGATCGAGAATATGATATAAGAAAGTAAATAAATAAACAAATATGACAAGAAACTTGATTGAAGAGTCATCATTGTCTTTAGCGTCGTTCAAAAATAATCTCTGTGGAAGAAGATGTAGCGGAAAGAAAAGGAATGTCTTCCAAGGGGCTAAGGGGTGACGCCGTCGAAAAGGTTTAGGTCAATGGGGAACCAAAAGCTCTGTCAAGATTGAAACCTAAATCCTTGGGGACCAACCATATATATAGTGGACATCTATTATCAACCCATAGATGATAATAGATGTGGGACTATAGGTTCTACACATACAAGGTCTACATCCAATAACCAAAACCCAATAAGCCTAAGTTAGATCACTTTAATGGGTTCGGCTTGCAATCAAGCCCACCAATTAGAGATAATAACCAACAACCCTAGTGGTTGTGAGGCGATGTGAGATGGTTGGGAGGTGAAGGGAGAAGGAAGAATAGTGGAAGGGAAGAGCCTGGTGCAGTCGCAAAGTGAGTAGCAAAGGAGAATATGGTTTGTCGGAACAGGCCGGAAAGGGTGTTTCGGCACGGGAACGACTCATGCCAAAGTTCTAGTACATAACGTTCCAGCTTCTTAGTGTCTATCGTCTTGAGAGCGTCGCTGCTATTCGAAATGGAGGATGAAAGATGACATTGGAGGTGCTCTTCAGCGTGGCCTGATCGGGCTGTTCATGGGCACAAGGACGACAGTGGTGGGAAGCACTAAGCAGTGGCAGGCGACGATGATTTAGGGCAGGATGGAGTTTTTAAGCCAAACTTAGATTTTAATTAATAAATATAGTTCTATAATTCAAATAGATCTTTAAGGTCTTACCGATTTATTTTATAAAAAATTAATAAAATTTTATTTTGAATTTTAAAAAATCTAATAAACTTTATATAATCATAAAAAATTATTTTCTTATTTATTATTATTATTTGTCTAAATAAATTTAATTAGATTAAATTTTAATTAGGTTTGGTCAAGTAAACTCAATAAAAAATTATATATATCTACATCATGACCGTTCCGTGAAAATATTGGAACTGGAATAGTAGAGCCTGTGACGGTTACCACGACTATTCTAACGAACCATTTAGGCTTCGCTAAGTGTCTATGGCTTCACTAGGCGGTTGGGAACAACGGCTATGGCTTCGTTAGGCATCTGGGAAAAGAGTGAGGAGTTGGGAAAAATGGATTAGGGTTGTAAAATAACTTTTAAAGATAACGTTGTTGTCTTAGATTTAAAATAGTCACGTAGACGATAGTTTAATAAAATCGTTGTCTATTACCATGTAAACAATACTAATAGACAACGATTGATTAAAACCGTTATTGTAGACCAAAAAATATAAGCTCATAGACAATAGTTTTAAACAATTATTGTCTTTGACATACATAACACAATAATTTTTTAAAAATCATTGTTTTTTTAAGAAAAAATAACCAACAACAACGATTTACAATAAAATCGTTGTTCAATGGAAAAGAATAACAATTTTTTAAAAACCCATCATCTATTAAGTATGGTTGAATTTTAAATTTTTTATAGTGAATTTAAATATGTGAGAACCAAGTACACGACAACAACTTTAATATTGGACTGAAACTTCCCTTCTAAAAGAATAGTTGCATTTTGTAAAGAAAATGCTAAAAAACTCAATCCATGTAGCATTTATACTTTTGCTCTGATTTTCGTACATACAACATTGTCTTCTTTCTAGCATTGAAAATATTGAGAAAAATACAATTATCTAACACTTCCACTGATTATGGATGTTGTGGTTTGGGAAGGCAAAACCCTGCATGATGAGAGCTTGGGCCATGGTCTTGTAAGCTTCTTGGGTTAGGTGGATGCCATCCCAACTAATGTACTTGGTTGGATCTGAGCATGTTGAAGTCCCGGGGAGACCGCACATCAATTTGATGTCGAAGTTGTAGGTTCCTCCAGCTCCGCAACAAGCCTCGTGCACAGAATCCTTGTCGAAACCTAAATACCATAAGAGAGTATTAAGGTTTGTTCACAATTTTGGAAGATCATTTATTCAATCTTGATTTAGTTATAGCAACAAAAGAAGATTGGTCATGAATATAATGACGCCGATATCGACCCTAATCTAGGTTTGCATGTGGATACTCTATAACTAACCCAGCCTCAATAACCCTAAAGTTAGGGTTTTCGGATTTCTCCTTCCTCTAATACCATATATATATAGCGCCCTTTGACACATACTTTCTTATCTACGGGACAACCTCTATTCCACTCCAATGTGTAGTTTTTAGCCGTATTCCTTATAAATCAAAGATACTAGCTAGTAATTCAGTTATTATGGACATAATATCTGAGAGACACTTAGAAGTTGAGTAACTAATTAAATTACCTAATTTTGCAGCGTTGTTGAGGAGATACATGAAGGCTTGATAGTAATCGGCGTACATGAGAGCGACCTTAGGATACGATTGTCTCAGCTTCTCTGTCGCAGCTTGTAGCTGCTCGTTGTGGTACATAGCGAAAGAGTTGTAATCTTTCAGACAATTGTTGTCGTCGTAATCTGAGGGATTCGAGCTGTAGAACATAGTGAGGTAACTAGGCATGCACCCTATCGGAAAGTTGCCCGGAATAACTAGCTGCACCGCGCCGGCATCTATCACTTCCTAATGATATACGCGATCGACGTACGGTAATGGTTTTGCTTCCGAGCTCTCGGAAAATACATCTAAAATAGAAAAAAAAATTTCATACCTTGGCGGCGCTGACAATCCTGTCTACAACTTGGGGCACAAAGCTCTTGACACTGTCGATGGACGTTCCTTGGAAGAAAGCATTGTTGTAATCGTTGCCTCCTATTTCCCCCATCAAGATCAATGCATGCTCAAGTTTCCTCGAACACTCTGCAACGCGACTTATCAGTAATATACATACAGTCCAAAAGTTGGGAATAATAAGAGTATGAATATATATATCCTGAAGGTCAATTCCTAAATGTGCATAAGTTATGTTCGATTTTACTCGGTAGGCAAATTAAACCAGAGGAAAAGACTCGTCTACTTCTAGGATTAGTTGGGTGAACTCGCCTGTTGGCGAGGAGCATGTGGAGTTCAAATGAGTCTTGAACCATTGAAGCTGAACACTTAGAGGCTTGTTGGCCACCGGAGTGACGATGCTCCTCTGCAAGAAGAACGAAGAGTCGAGCGCCGTTGATCCCGCGACGGCAAAGTTGACTCCGCTCCTAAAGTCGGCGCCCTCGAGCAGGTAAGGATCGACGAGCGGAAGATTAAGATTCAGAGCTGATTGAAAAAAAGGTCATCGATCCACTCAATTGATCCACGTTGAGGTAAACTAAGCTAAAAGAACATAAACAACAAGAAATGAAAAAGGTACAAACCGAAGTAGTCGATCATGAGAAGTCCATCAGAGCACCGGCCGGTCGCATTATTCATCGTCTTGCCGTAGGGAAATCTTCCGATTGGAGCAAATATTCCGACAGCGCCTTGTCGGAGAAGGTTCCCTGTGTCGGCTATGGAGTCGCCGAAGCTGTATATGGAGTCGATGAAACAGTTCTTTGTTCCTCGGCCTGGCGCGGCAAAGAGAAATATCATCGACATAGAGCAGAAGAAGGAGGCGAGAGAAGCCATGATTACTAAAGGGAGAGGTACCGGTTATATATATATATATATATATATATATATATATATATATATATATATATATATATATATATATATATATATATATATATATATTATGTTGATAGGGATTCAGGTGGCTTAGTTGAGACTTCAATGGATGGTTAGGAATGGCCGTTGGGCTAATTTAGGACATTAAAAAATGAATTAGGCTTTATGGAATTAATCATTGCTGAGCTCAACTGGGTAGCTCAGTTTTCTCCGACAACTCGCCTATTCGGTATAGTTTGATAGCAAGTCAAATCCATCTCGACAGATCAATTGCAGTTTTTTTTTTATTTATCTCCGTCGATAATCTATTTAAATAGATATTTTTTTTAGAAGTCTCGATTTTAAGATTATTTTTATTTATCTCCGTCGATAATCTGTTTGATAGCAATTCTTATAATTTTATAAGAATATCCTGGATTATCATCAGTCAGAACCATTTAAAAAACATAAAAGCGGTCCTTAGCTTCTCTCCCCTAATGATCAAAACAATATTTAACTGACACTAATATAAATAAATTATTACAGATTTAAAATAAATTATTTTTTTCCTCTTTTATTTTTCTTGCAACTATTAAAATATCACTAAAACTATTTATTAGTTATTAAATAATTAATTAACATTTATATGTTTCAATCTATTTGAGTTTAATTGGTTAAGTTGTTTATTCAGAGTTCAAGTTTCGACTACACACTTATTTTTTTAATAAAATTTCATCCATATATATATATATAAATAAAAAAATCGAACCGGCCGACCCTCTATTGGCCAGTTACGGTTCTAGCTTGGGAACTATGACATGGCTCGTAGTTGGGTCTAGTACCTACACCGATTAATCCTCTTAGGGTGATCTGGTCCTCTTAGGTTCGTTGTGAGTTCATGATGATAGTAGAAAGACGAGTCGGGAATTGTAATATGTCCGAGTTAAAAATGATGATTTCTTTTTTTTTTTAGTTGAAAATTCAAAATTAAATAGTTAAAATTAAAAATAACCTACAATTAGGCCACCAGGTTATAGCCCAGGTAAGCATATACCTGACTCCGTCCGGTGTCAAAGTGTTGGCATGACCTAGAAAAAGAGGTTGATTAACCTGCCGACTTTCTATGGGACGTCAATCCTCTGATGTCTTTGTATGCGTTGGTAATAGTACTGAATCGGAGTAGTCAACTCCCATAGCTTTAGTGTGATCACCCTGCACCCTATCTTATGCGATCTAGAGATAAATTATAAAAGACTTCGTCTAAGCATAGTCATCTTTTTTACTTGAGGTCAGATAATCCCTGATACATTTCACACCAATAGATCCCATAATTGATTACAAAAACATCATATGCAAGTATCAATTGTACCAACCCTTGGGGTAACTCCTAAAGCTTTAGTTCGATGGTAAGTGATGAGTTAGACTCCCTAGGCAGCATTTGTTCAAGTCACACTGATGGCATATTATGTCTAAAGAGTTTGAATTATTTATGATGTTGTGTAGTCTATGAGGATCCATCTGTACTTTTCGATTTACTCTTGATATCGATAGAACACCTTCAAGGTTAGTTAGATTGTACAAACCAGATATCTAGATTAATAAATTAAAATAAATGAAAATAAAAAAATATATTTATATATAAGAAGGTAGAACTATTCTACAATATTCTACCCAAAACATCTTTTTAAAAATTCATTCGAAGGTGTTTAATCATCTATACGAACAATAGCTAATTAACTCCATGCTATCCACGCATGCTTCAATTTAGAAGGTAATAATTTCCTAAATTATTACAACTCACACACATGCACAGGAACACACGTGTAGACATAATTGTAGAATAAGATTTCATAAAAAATTATACATGTCGTATGACGTGTAGAGGAAACGACATCTACTAGCAAACTTCACGAATGCCTTTATTCGTATCTACGCCGATATACCTTTAAAACAACTCTGTGAGTAACAAGTCATGTCTCCACTTCGATATTAGCCAAAGGAAGGAGACGACGCAATCTGAGAGAGCACCTTAAGGTTCAATTTGGTGCCCGCTGGCAAGGGCAACCTAACAACACCAAAAGGAAAGGGGATAACAACTTATGGTTGTTGTCCAGTGACTAGGAGGTTTTTGTTCGGTGGTCGGGAGATGAACTGGAGGTAGCTGAGGTGGTCGAACTTGGAAGGCCGATGGTTGGAAGGTTACCTATGACAAGGGGGGCGATAATAGTAGCTTTTAGGCGGCGATGGGTGATGTGTATCAGCAAGTTCATGGAAACGTTGTCAAGTAATAAAAGGATATTGATCCAATTAAGCAATACTTAGTTTCACACGGTGAATTATTTAGATAATCGCAAGGTTGGTTGATTGCAAGCTTGAGAACTAAGGTTGAGAGAGAGAGAGGAAGAGAGTGTTGGTGCAATTTTTACTGGGTCAAGGTTGACAAGTTGACTAAGCTTGAGTCGGCTCAAGCTTGAGTCTGGATGTTTGAGTTTTGATATTTGACAATATATGAAGATTGTAGGTGCAATTGTTCGTTTGGGGAGATTAGTCAAGGTTGACCAGTTTAATGTGAAAAAGAGTTAGGTAGGTTAAGGTTGATCGGATACTTGAATAGGAAGTCATAATTGGAGGTTAGGCAAGAGCAAGTCCAATGAAAAGGTTAGCAGAAGATGAAAATCCAAGTGGGTCAGTGTTAATCAGACACTTGGTGAGGAAAGTCCTGCTAAGTGAAGTCAGATGAAAGACCTAGTGAGTGAAGTTCTGTAGAAGGAAAATCCTAGTGAATGAAATCAGGTGAAAGCCCTAGTGAGTGAAGCTAGGTAAAAGGAAAATCTTGGTGAGTGAAGCTAAGTGAAAAGCTCTACTGAGTTAAGCTAAGCAGAAGAGAAGTCCTGGTGAGTGAAGCCATGCATGTGAAAATCTAGATAGATCAAGGTTGATTGGACACCTGGTGTTTAGAAGTCCAAGTAAGTTATGGAGGACTGGACACTTGGCACGAGATGATAAGTCCAAGTGGGTCAAGGTTAACTGGACACTTAGCACGAGGAGAAAAGTCTAAGTGCGTCAAAGGACGGGACACTTGGTGATGAAGTCCTAGCAAGTCAAGATTGACCATATGCTAGGCAATGAGAAGTTTTAATAGGTCATGGTTAACCGGATGTTGAAAATGGGAACCCTAAGCTTGAGTGAAGCTAGTTAAGTTTGGTCAATCAATCTGGTGATTGATTGAACCAAAACCAATCGATAGTCGATTGATTGGGAAAGTCCTGTGAGTAAGGACAGTTCAATCGATTGGTCAGTCGATTGGGAGCCATTCTCACGAGAGAACAGTGTGCTCCCCAATCGATCGATTGATCGATTGGACTACTCCAATGGATTAGGCGATCGATTAGGGAGGTTTTATCGTGATGGATGCGAGACAGTTGAAATCGATTGGTGAATGATTCCCAGGAAATCTGCGAGAGCATAGAGGCACTATGAATCGATAGGTCAATTGATCAAAGTCTCTCTAATCGATTGGGATATAATCGTTGAGTAGATTGTGAGGTTTGGAGGCTGGGATTGCGTGGATCTAATGTGGCAATCAATTGGGAGGATGCTCAATCGATTGGGAGCCCTAGAAGCACAGATATAAAGGTGACAGTGAGGTTCAAACAAAATTATGCTAACACACGATTCTCTCCACTTCTTCATGCTCATCATCACCGATTCTTGAAGGATCTTGGGGATAAGTGTTGCTGCACTTCCAAGAGTCAAGAGGCATCCTCAAGCTACACAAGATCAAGCAAGAAGAGATTTTATTTGTATTTGTGTACATTTACTTCTTGTTTTAAATTGTATATTTTTGTGAGTGTTGTATGAGGTTTCTCTACCTCTAGTTATTCCGAGAAGGAGGGTTTACATAGTAGAGAGTGTACTCAGTGTATGTATCCTTGGATTAGTCATCTCTTCTTGAGGTGGATACCAAGTAAATCTATTTATTAGCATTGAGAGCTTGCTTCGAGTATTTCCGCTGTAAAAGATCTTCATTGACGAAGTGAGCGAGCTATTCACCCCCCTCTAGCTCTGAAGTGACCCAATAGAGAGAGTTGAGAGAGTAAGAGAGAAAGAAAGTGATCAAAGGATAGAGTTGGTTGGGGAATGATTCTAGGATTTTAGTTTTACTATGATACTAGTTAATGCCCCTAGCATATGTTCATCTCTCTAATCTCCATGCTTATACTTTTATAGAGATTCTAATCAGATCACCAATTAGAATTCCTATAGCAAAGGATTGATCCCTATATAAATGCCTCTAGAAAGTAGAGTAATATCGATGCCTTTTGTCACTAAGGGCATAGTATGTCTGGTTGAATGAGTATCCTCTATCACAAAGGATCTCCTGGTTATACAGTCCATTCAACCTTAACATAAGGCCTCCGGAAAGTGGGGTAATATCGATGTCCTTTATCACTAAAGGCATAGTATGTTCGGTTAAATGAGTATCCTCTATCACTAAGGATCCCCCGATCATCCAGTCCAGTCAACCTGAACATAGAGACAAATCCCTGACATTTACATGTATTCACCACATACATATTTTGTTAAACACATACAAGGCACAACACATATAGAGCAAGTCATAAACACTTCATCGAACGAGGAAATAAGGAAATACATAGTTCATGCATCAACAACAAATCATAATTACTCCCTACATCTTAATAATCAGAGAATCTACTCCATGGAGAATGTTTACAGACAAAGATACAAAATAAAGTATTCTTACATTCAAAACATGAGATAGAGAAGAAGAAATACTTATCAAGGAGATTGTTGGTGTCTTCAAAATTCTTCCTTTCCCCGGAGGTGGACGGATCAACAAAGATGAAAGCTCTATGGCTCCTCCAAGGGAGAGAACTCTTCCCCAAGGAATGGGGGGGGGGGGGGGGGGGCCCCAAAATTAAAGATGTGACCTAAGGAGAGAAAATCCCCTTATATAGGCTGGGGCACAGGCCCTGCCTGCTATGCCACACGGCCATGCTGATAAGGAACCTTGTAAATGGATCGCCTTGAAATTCAACTTGGGGAAGGGTATTGACGCCACACTCAAGCAAGATGAGAAGGTGAGTGATAAGTCATGGGGTGTGATCGCCACAAGTTGCCTTGATAAGATTGGAATTAGTTCTTTGCCTAAGAACTAGAAGGAAGCTCTCACCAAAGAGAAACTAAAATTTTCATTCAAACTTGATTTTTCATACAAGAGTTCTCCTATTTAATATCCCTTAAGATCCACTATGCACTAATTATACAATAAATATCATGCTTGCATGCATGGTATTTATTATCCAATAATGCAACCACTAATCCCTAATACTAGCTTAATGCAATTATGCATGCATGGTATTTATTATACTAGCTTAGGAACTCTCAAAATTGCATTAAAACCCCACAAAGGACATCAAAAGTCACTTTAGAAAAATCTCCCTAAAAATGCATACGAAAATGGTCCTCATGTTGGTCCAATTTCACTTTCAAATTGAAGGAATGTGATCCATTTAGTTGTTGCCTCCATTATGCATTGATCCTCCTTTTCCTTGAGCCCCATTATTAAGCCTTTAGTCTTGGACCTCGTCATGGGTCCCCCAATTCCCTTCAATGCCTCTTCTGGGCTCACATCATTCCCTGAATTCGTCCTCGAATTTAGGTCTTCATCACCTACATCAAAAGGACTCAAATCAGCCACATTAAATGTTGCACTAACACCATACTCACCGGGCAAATCAATTTTGTAAGCATTGTCATTAATTCTTTCCAACACTTGGAATGGTCCATCTCCTCTTGGTTGAAGCTTTGATTTCCTTTGGGTAGGAAACCGTTCCTTCCTCATATGAACCCACACCCAATCACCGGATTCAAGGACAATTTTTTTTCTCCCTTTATTGGCTCGATTTGCATATTGCTCCATTTTCTTCTCAATTTGAGCTTTAACTTACTCATGAAGCTTCTTCACATATTCTGCCTTTGTTTTGTCATCCTTGTGAACTAAAGAAGAAGTGTTAGGTAAAGGAAGCAAATCAAGAGGTGTTAGTGGATTGAACCCATAAACAATCTCAAAAGGAGAAAATTGAGTAGTAGAATGGGCCGCCCTATTATAAGCAAATTCAACATGAGGTAAACATTCTTCCCAAGATTTAATGTTCTTCTTAATAATTTCTCTAAGAAGAGTAGAAAGTGTCCTATTTACCACCTCAGTCTGGCCGTCAGTTTGTGGGTGGCATGTGGTGGAGAAAAGAAGCTTTGTTCCCAGCTTGTTCCATAAGGTCCTCCAAAAATGGCTTAAAAATTTGGTGTCACGATCTGAAACAATGCTCCTAGGCATGCCATAAAGTCTTACCATCTCTTTGAAAAACAAATCTGCCACATGAGTTGCATCATCCACTTTGTGGCAAGGTATGAAGTGTGCCACTTGGAGAATCTATCAACTACCACAAAAATAGAGTCCTTACCATTTTGAGTACGTGGTAGCCCTAAAACAAAATCCATAGACAAGTCAGTCCAAGTAAAATTAGGAATAGGCAAAGGCGTGTAAAGTCCATGAGGTAATGTCTTAGATTTTACTTTTCTACACACAATGCACTGTGCACAAAATTTCTGCACATCGTGTTTCATGTGTGGCCAATAAAAATGTTCAAGCAGCATTTCTAAGGTCTTTTGAACCCCAAAGTGTCCCATTAAACTCCCCTCATGTGCTTCCCTAACTAACAATTTACGCATGGATCCTCTAGGCACACAAAGTCTATTATTCTTAAACAAGTAGTTGTCATGCCTAACAACCCCATTTTGTGATTTCTTTTCACACGCAACATATAATTGGGAAAACTCATTATCATGTACATACAATTCCTTAATATGTTCAAAACCAAGCAATTTAGTTTCAAGTGTAGCTAACAAGTTATACCTTCTTGAAAGTGCATCTGCTACAACGTTTATCTTTCCTTGCTTATGCTTAATCACATAAGGAAATTGTTCAAGAAATTCGACCCATCTGGCATGCCTTTTGTTGAGCTTCCCTTGCCCTTTCAAATACTTCAAAGATTCATGATCACTATGAATGACAAATTCTTTAGACAAAAGATAATGCTGCCATGTTTGCAATGCTCTAACAAGTGCATACAATTCTATATCATAAGTGGAATAGTTGAGATTGGCGCCACTTAGTTTCTCACTAAAATATGCAATGGGATGACCATCTTGAAGTAAAACAGCCCAAATATCCACATGAGACGCATCACATTCAATTTCAAATGATTTGGAAAAATCAGGTAAAGCAAGAATGGGTGCATGTGTGAGTTTATCCTTAAGTGTTTGAAATGCCTTTTCTTGATTCTCTCCCCATCTAAAACTCATGTTTTTCTTAACAATTTCATTTAGAGGTACTGCCACTGTGCTGGAGTCCTTCACAAACCTCCTATAGAAACTTGCCAACCCATGGAAGCTCCTAACCTCACTCACAGTTTTAGGAGTTGGTCAATCTCTAATGGCCTTAACTTTCCCTTCATCAACCTGCACTCCTTTAGAACTTATGACAAAACCAAGAAAAACCACATGAGTAGTGCAAAAAGAACACTTTTCCAAGTTAGCATATAGTTTTTCCTTTCTAAGGACATGCAAGACAGATTGGAGATGTGCAAGATGCTCAACAAAACTCTTGGAATAAACCAAAATATCATCAAAGTATACTATCACAAATTTTCCAAGAAATTCTCGTAAGACATGATTCATAAGCCTCAAAAAAGTGTTTGGTGCATTAGTTAACCCAAAAGGCATTACCAACCATTCATACAATCTATATTTGGTATTGAAAACTATTTTCCATTCATCCCCTTCCCTTATCCTAATTTGATGGTACCCACTTTTCAAATCAATTTTAGAAAAGAAGCAAGCACCATGCAATTCATCAAGAAAATCATCAAGTCTAGGGATAGGATGTCTATACCGAATTGTGATGTTGTTGATTGCTCTACAGTCAGTGCACATCCTCCATGATCCATCCTTTTTAGGCACCAAAATTACGGGTATAGCACAAGGACTTAAACTTTCTCTAACCCATCCTTTTTGCAATAACTCCTCCACTTGATTTTGTATCTCCTTTGTTTCTTGAGGATTGCTCCTATAAGCTGGCCTATTGGGTAGAGAAGCGCCAGGAATAAGGTCTATTTGGTGTTCAATCACCCTCATTGGTGGCAAACCGTGAGGTACTTCCTTGGGAAACACATCCTCAAAATCCTGTAAAATAACAACAACATCACTAGACAAGGAGTTAGAGTTAGATTCCAAGCAAGTTTCCTTGCTCAAAAGAAGAAATATAGGCTGCCTTGTCAAATAAGCTTTCTTCACCTCACATCCTCTTATAAACAAATTTTCTATTTTTCTCTCTTTCTTTTCCTCATTCTCTCTTTTCTTTTGAATTTGGTCCTCAAAATCAAGTATTTTCTTTTTCACACACTTTTTCTTTTTCTTAAGCTCTCGCTCTTCTTTTTCTCTTTTCTCTCTCATTTTTATTTGATTCTCACAAACCTCCCTTGGTGATAACGGTACAAGTGTGACTTTACGAGAATTGTGGACAAAAGAGAACTTGTTGGAGAACGGTCCATCCTTTCATGTATTTCTTCAAGTTGTCTTTGGAGCATTCTCTCAAATTGTTGAGTAAGTGCCTCCATTTGAAGCCTATTAAGATCTCGCCTAGGGGAATGAGGTGATTTTTCCCCACTCATGCTTGCAAAAAAAAAATAGAAGATGACAAGAAAAATTACAAAAGAAATGTTAGACGGACCTCACCACTCTACTCACGTGGTTGCACTCAAATTTATCCACTCAGCTTCCTTTATAAGCTCTGAAGGAAAGAACCTCATCAATATCTTTCTCAAGACAACAAGTAGACAATCAAGTGAATAAGAAACCAACAAGAGAAATGTGAGTAGAACAAGAGAAATAAACGGATAAAACGAGAAATTCAGCAATGATCAAGAGCAATGAAAGGAATATATCTTTGAATTCAGATTTCACAAAAAAAGAATATTGAGTCGTTTCAATTCACAAATCCTCCTCTCTTTTTTTCTTTTTTTTTCAATCAGAAACCAATGACTCTAATGAATTTTTATTATTTTTTTTTTTCAAATTTTCCTTCTTTTTTTTTGAGTTGAGGACCCAAATAGCGAATAGAAATTTATGATAGATAGGGACGGAGAGATCAACAAAGATGGACAAGAACAAAGATGAAAACAAGACACAAACCTAAAAATCAAGGAGCCAAGGCTCTGATATCAAAAGATAAGGAACCTTGTAAATAAATCGCCTTGAAATTCAGCTTGGGGAAGGGTATTGACGCCACACTCAAGCAAGATGAGAAGGTGAGTGATAAGTCATGGGGTTTGATCGCCACAAGTTGCCTTGATAAGATCGGAATTAGTTCTTTGCCTAAGAACTAGAAGGAAGCTCTCACCAAAGAGAAACTAAAATTTTCATTCAAACTTACTTGATTTTCCATACAAGAGTTCTCCTATTTAACATCCCTTAAGATCCACTATGCACTAATTATACAATAAATATCATGCTTGCATGCATGGTATTTATTATCCAATAATGCAACCACTAATCCCTAATACTAGCTTAATGCAACCATGCATGCATGATATTTATTATACTAGCTTAGGAACTCTCAAAAATGCATTAAAAACCCACAAAGGACATCAAAAGTCACTTCAGAAAAACCCCCCTAAAATTGGATACGAAAATGGTCCTCATGTTGGTCCAATTTCACTTTCAAATTGAAGGAATGTGATCCATTTAATTATTGCCTCCATTGTGCATTGATTCTCCTTTTCCTTGAGCCCCATTATTAAGCCTTCCAAAACTTGCTTCATTCTCTTAGTCTTGGACCTCGTCATGGGTCCCCTAATTCCCTTCAATGCCTCTTCTGGGCTCACATCACATGCCTACCAAGTACCACATGGCTATGTAGCTCTTTGGAAAATATGGACATGGTCGTGCCACTAGGCACGACACGACCGTTTGGATTTTGGGACACGATCGTGCCACTAGGCACGACACGACCGTGTAAATTTTTGGAAAATTGAGACATGGCAATGCCATTGGGCATGGTATGGTCATGTAACTCTCTGGAATGATCTGGAGACACCGCACGATTGTGTCTTTTAGACACGGGTTGTGCCATCTAAACAGAGGTTGTGTAAGTCCCTATTTGGCTATGTTTGTTTGGTCTCTTTGCTTTGAAATTGTTCTAACATATTTCTTTACCGTTTAAGCTCCATTTTCAGTCTAACTTGCATCTTGTTATTAAAATAAGCAAAGAACAGATCTCCAAACAAATAGAATGGAAGTAAGATATAATAATAGAATAAGGTGTAATAAACATAAATTATACTCATAAAATTCAAGTATATATGTGTCTAAGAATGCATAAAAGCATATGTAATCTACGCATATCACATCCTCCCAAACTTAAACTTTTGCTTGTCCTCAAGCAACAACCTACAAGTTAGCCTCTTGTGGCTAAATAGTGTATCATAATTTCTAGTGAGTTGGTCTAATCCTATCAAATAGTTTCTTTGGTGAGTAAGATACAAAAATTGTTTGAGTATGATCTAAGAAATAGTTCTCTTTGCTAAGTGAAATAGTGATATAAGTTTTTTAAGTTTCAATCCTTAAGCCTAGTCAAATCGTTATATAACCATGTTCCTTATGCCACCAGCGATAGCCACTTACTTGTCGGATGCATGGTTCATCCTTCTCAAACTACAGAAGGTCTCAAAGGAGTGCTAGATATCAAGAGAAACATAACAGTTATTTTCCTAGTAACCTAATTCGGCCTCAAAGGGGTAACTTGCTAGTTTCCACTCATGACAACTATTTTTATATTCCTTATTCAAATAATTTTTTTGGTGCTTAAAAAAAGTAGTACTAATACAAATACAAATATAGAAATACAAATGCATGGATATTTTAATTTTTTCAAATGAGTTTACATGAATTGAGCCTCATTCAGTAACCAAAATGTGTTTGAGAAATCACCACGAAGACACTAGTACTAATCAAGTTATATAAATCATGACTATTTTTAGAGTTATCTACTATCAAAACTTGGCAAAGTGAAAAGAGATCTTAAAACAAGGCCAACACTCAAATTCTTATAGTAAAAACATTGCTCACTTCATGCTATTATGGATAAAAAAAGATAAATCACTAAACATACTATTACCATAAGTCAACAATAAATCACAAAAAATTTAGTACAAGCATGCTAGTATTTTTACATTAAGGAACAAACAATCATGATATGATGACTGATGCAACTTAAAATATTTTATTATATAAAAAGAAATATAACAAAAAATAATCTAAACTCAATACATCCCCCAGACTTAAATATTTTATTGTCCCAATGAAAACATGAAATGTGGTATAGAGGAGGTTTTAAAGTTTGAGGATTTACCAAGTGATGATCTCTAAATGGATGAGACATTCATGTGTTGTAGATACTTCGCTATTTGGGATTCACATTCCTCCACGACTTTGAATCCTATAAAAAAAATTAGACAAGAAAAATTAAGTATAGGGATTTAGGTTATTAAGAATAAAGAAAAGGAACTAGAAAGAAACTAAAAAACTTAAGTGAAGATAAGAAAGAACTTGAGTTGTCTTCCAAGAAGCACTTATTTTAGCTCATTAGCTTGACTACTTATTTGGTTCCTCTAAATCACGATTTTGCCAAAGTAAAATACTTCCAGACTTTCTTTCCAATAGCCCATTTTATTATAGAGAGAGCTTTCATCATGAGATCAGTGTAGTATAACACCGCTCTTTTCATCTTCGTCTCCTTGAAAGTCCTTTCTGGAGGTGGGAGGCAGTTCAGATTGAGCTTCCAATCATAGGCCCTATAAAAAACTACACACCCAAAGAAAAATAACACTTGCCAAATACATGTTAAATAAGTAAGAATTAGAATCATATCAAGTTCAGTTGAGCACCTATCAATAATGGAATCACATCCAACAAAATCTAACTTAGGTATCTCTATGAAAATTTCTAAAATATTACAAGAAATAATTGCCTCGTAGAGTTCAAAGGTACCTAAAAGTTTTAAACAAGTGGATTTTGTTGGGGATCATTGAGCCGACTAGAAGTGGGAGTTGAATAGACATTTACCCCAATTCAATTGTCTACCTACAATTTATTAGTTGTGTAGCAGAAATAACAAAGACGCAAAATAAGAAGAAAAAATTAACACACTGATTTACATGGTTTAGAGATAAAGTTCATGCTCCACGACTGTTCATAAGGTGAATGATCCCTATCCATTGGTGGATTAGTCCCTGGAACCTCCAGCTAGGTCAAGCCTCATTGTTGGTGGATAAACCTCACCATAACTCGATCAAGATGCTTGGATCACACAGGAACTTGGGGACTCTAATTAGGCTTTAACCAAGTCTAATTTCATCACCAAGGCTAGCCACCCCAAACTCCATTATATAGAGCTTGGGAAAATCAACAAGCTGATTTTAGCGTTACGAGTCGGCTGGTCTTTACAGCAGTCTACTGGTGCTGGCCAACGACACTCCATAGAATCTGTGATTTTGCCAATGACTCTTTACCAGTTGACTGCTACAATGTATCAGTTAATTAACTATAGTACCAATCGACTGACTGCAGTATATCAGTCGACTAGCAATAGTGTACTAGTCGACTAGCTACAGTACCAGTCAACTAGCTATAGTACTAGTAGACTAGTTTTCACAGTCATTGGGCATAGAAATATTTTATGCCCTACCCCACACTACAACAAAATTGGCTTTTTGTAGCACGCAAATTCACTTTTTGCAGCGCGCATTGCGCGCTGCACAATTAAAAGCTGTTGAAAGTCATAAATTATTCGCGGCGTGCTTTTGCGCGCTGCGAATAGTATTTTCCGCAGCGCGCAAAGCATGCCGCGGATACTATTATTCGCGGCGTGCTTTGCGCACTGCGGATAGTATTTTCCGCAACGCGCAAACGTATGATGTTGATGGTCTTAACTATATTAAAAAAATAATTTGACAAAAATAATAAATTAAAATTTTACAACAAATTTAGTGCAAATCAAATCCATACAAAATTAATAAAAGTCATAGCTTTTCATTATACCACAAAAACTCAAAACATCTAAAACAATATATGAAATCTCTAACAAACTAGTAATTACATAACAACAATTCAACTTACAATCCAAACAAATTAGTATAATATGTATCAATCACACAATACTATAAATTTAGATAACCATGCGACCGTGCTTCCTATTGCATCATCGAGAAACTGCATTTCATCATTTGGTCGAATTAGGTCCACCTGAAATTGAACACATGTACCAACTCACAAGTAAAAAATAGCTTGAACACATGTACAAGGAGGTATAGAAAAAACATTTTAGGCTGTATAAATAGAGATCTTAAGTATAAATTCTTATGAAAAACAAGATCAGTGAAATAAAATACTAAAGGAATCTAAAATGAGTGAACATGCTTACTATTTTCTCTCCAACAGCTTGAGTACTAGGCTCCTCATTTTATTTCTTGTGACCTTCAATCTAAACTTGCGATCTTGTAATTTTTGTATCTACCGGACTTGTCTTTTCCTTAAATATAGAAATATATACAAAATCATTACAGCACAATTCAAAAGATACATATATCATTACTTATTACTTAAATTATAAAAAATTAAAAATAATTACCATAATGTGAGTCAAACGAGCATAACCTACCTGAATGGAGAAGTCTCAAATCCTGTTAAGGCACTACCACAACAAATCTACTGATATTTTGAGCTGGAAAATCCAAATTGGATATGCTTCAGTTGTTACCGATAAGAATTAAATCCACGTAATTATTTAACAAAGAACATACAAGAAACTAAGACGGGAAAGTGAAACTGTTCGACCAGAAGGAGCAACAACTACATAATATCTTTCCGATCTTGTAGCAGCAAATCAAACTCGGAAAAGCAAGTAGCATGGAAGTTCCATCTCAGATATGCTCGTTGAGAAGAACTACCTTAGCACAAATCATGGAGCTTTCTAGATATGTAGCAAGCCAACAGAGACCAAGCCAACACTCAGACGCCATCACAATGCAAGACCAAACACTACTGTGCGGAAAACAATCAAACATGCAAGTTAACTTTTTGATTACCAAGAAAGAAAATCACATATAAAAAATTGATTCCTACATCATTATATTTTAAACAAATAAATATCATGCATTATTCACACAAGTTTTACAAAACTTGTAATTACAAAACTTGAAAAACCTATCATTATATTTTAATAGGTAGAGGTAACTGACAAAGTTTTTCCTTGGTATTATGCCCTTCCATCATGTAATTGCCACAAAGTTAATTTTTTTTATGGATAACAGTATATAAATATGATCATTCTTTGGCCTGTGCCAAATAGATTTGCTATTGTTATAAGAGAGATAGTTCAATAAACTAGATTACAAATGAATCATAGAGATTGCAGGAACCTAAGTTGAAAGAAAACGTTTAATATGTCATCAAGATAATATACATACTAAACCTAGAACTCTATCATAGAACAAAACAAAAAAGAAATATTTTTAAAAAAAGAAGAAAATAAAGTATGGAAAACCTAGAACTCTATCATAGAACTCTTATCCTAATTGTTAGAAAAAGAGGTAGAAACATGGGAGAATTAGGATATACACAAACCTATGAGGAGATGAACTCTTATCCATTAGATTAATTCTAAACTAAATAAATCTACACACAATCAACAACTAATTACAACATGTATCAACTAATGATATACCAATAATACTAACTGATCTAGTAATCCAATTAACCCTAATTCCTACACCTTACCTCAAATCACAGCTACTGTTGATGCTGGAACAAGTAGAGCAGAACCAAGAACACCAACAGTACACAGAACCTCACCTCACAGTCGTGCTTGTTGATCCACAGCACTCAACCTCATTGGAATCAATCGGATCACAACAGGAGGTCAAGCAGGGAGATCACTGATCAATTAACCATCCTTCTAGCCTCTGCCCGGCAGCTCAAGAACACCTCCCTGATACCAACATCTCCAAATCTGTAACCTAATTCAACCGAAAAGAAGATGAGGATCGGTAACAGAGAAGAAGACCTAAGCTTACCTCAATCGGTTGTCTCTAGAAGGTATCGCCCAATCCGATCCACTTTGAGGAGCCACGGATCGTTATGTGAACAGCTCAAGAAGGAGGAAACGAAGGGTCAATCGGTCGGAAACAACCAAAACCAAGCCCTCCACCGTGCCCTAGCCACCTAGCCATCGTCGCTCACGCGTAAGAACCGGCCGAGGAAGGGATCGCTCCATCGGAAGAGCTTGGATAGCGTTAGCACTTTCAAGAATTCGGTGACGATCCTCAGGCGGCGCGAAGAGGCCCAGATCGTCGAAAAGCAGTCGCCCTCTGTCGGCGTCGGGTGCGTCGGGTGCATCGGATCTTCCGCGTTAGAGAAGAGAGAGATCGGAGTGAGAAGGAGAAGGGCTTCGGCTGGATCTGAGCTTAAGGGTCGATGCCAGCAGAGAAAAGACCGCCGGAGCTGAAGCCTTGCTCCCGTCGGCGTCGATCGTCTGCGAGAGAGAACAGGGAAGAGAGGGAAGTCGGGTCGCGAGGGGTTGGGGAAGAGAGGTTCGGCGTTTGGGAAAGAAAATAAGGAAAAAGGATTATATAAATAAAACATTTCCTCACTTAAACCGGTATCTCAAACAGACTTTATCCGTGCCGTCAATTTGTCCCCTCAAAATCCGTCGTACGAGCTCTGAAAAATTCTCAGAAAATTTTTAAAAATTCTGAAAAAAATTTATAAGGTTATTTCCCAAATAACCTTATTATTTAAATTTTCTGATATCTTACATAGCGTGCGGTGTGAGAAAGAAATGCGATGACATGCTGGCTTGAGAAAGAACTTCAGCAATGTGCGAAAACCAGATGTGCAGCGTGAGAAGTTTTTCGGCGCCGTAGGGAAAAGTGCAGAGGGTGTGACAAGTGCGGACTAGGGTTTGGATTTTTGCTAAGGCTAATTATTAATAGATTAAACTAATTATTAATGGATTAATAATGACATTTATTAGAAATGTCAAGATAAAGGATCTAACATGATATTTTATTTTATTTTATTTTTTTTATTATTTTTAGATAAATGTCATTATAAGGTATTTATTATGACACTTAGAAATAAGTGGCATTAAGATAATATCACAATAGATCAATTTTCATGTAGTGGGAGAGGAAGCGGCGATGGCTTCGGCGGCTTTGATCCGTTTTATGTTTTTAACCTAGCGTTTTTTTATTTTAATTGTGTTTTTTTACTTATTGCATTTTTATTTAATTACTTACTTTAAGTTTTTCTTTACTTATTTTTTTTAACCACGTTTATTATTGATCGACTTTTGGGGTTGGATGTATTTTTTTTATTATTTACATATTTTTGTTTAATTTAATTTTTTTAAAGATAACTTTCTTTTAAACTATAATTTAAAAAAAAATTAAAATTGGTCAAAACATGCTTGGTCAAAACACATTCCTTTTAATCATGGTCATAAATAATAATTTTTTTATTATTTTTTTAAAATAATCGCAGCATGCTGCATGCCGTTAATAATTTTAAAAAGTATTCGCAGCGTGCCTATTTTTGCATGTCGTTATTGTTATTAAATATTTATAGTATTAACGGCATGCTTTTAATGTGTGCCGTTAATATCTAGACGTAATTTTTTTCCTTCTTTAAGTTTATACTATTAACAGCGCGCATCAATATGCACGCCGTTAATAATACTATTAACGGCGTGCTTTTAATGTGCGCTGTTAATAGCAAGTTGCGAAAAGCTATTTTTGTTGTAGTGCCAGTTGATTGGTCCAGTTGCCAGTAGATTAGTAAAATCCTAAACCTAGAGTTTTCCTTCCCGAGTGTATTTCTATCTCACTCGGACTCTTACAACTCACTTGACTCTTCATCGCAACCTTGACCTCTTGCATTCAAGCATCCTTCCTTTGGCTCTCATCCTTTGGATGCATTTAAACTCGTGTCTTGTCCCAATATCATCCTTTGCGTATGCCTCAAAGTGTCCTTCCCTTAGCTTGTCCTTACTCCTTGTCCACGGTCCCTTAGATGCTCTATCCTTCACTGGACCCGAAGTCATCAAGATAAGTCATATGTGTATCATGTAAATATGTAAAATTCAAATACACATATCAAATATAAGGGTATATCTAACTTATTCCCTTTTCCCAAATATCAAAACTCATTGTCACATCGGACCCTCAAGATTGCTTCCAACATATTTAACTTCCTCTTGATCAAGTAAGGGCTCTAGCTCTAGCATTGGTGGTTATGCTTCAAAAGGTCTTGTTTCTTGGATCTTTGCCTTTCCTGCAGAAGTCACTGCACTCTGATCTTCAACAATTTCAATCATTACAACTTGTGAAATCAAGGGAAGTGATTCTCGGGGCATTACTTCCATAGTGCAAGTCCAACACTTTTCTTCATAATATCATCACTGGTAGAGAAGAGTACATTGATATCAATGTTATCTACAGGAGATTTACCATCTTCATTGGTGGTTTTTGTCACGCCCCGGGGGAGTCACTGTCCGAAGAAATTTCGACAGCATCTCCCCTGTACGGCGGACAATCTGAAACTTTCTACATCACCATATTCCTCAGCCACATGCGGCTGGAATAATAACAATAATAAATAAACAATAACACAGACATTTACGCAGTTTATATCAATTTCAGCTTCTGGCTTACACAACCACGCAGTTTAATAATAATCAAACTGAACAGTAGTACGATGACTCGAAAATAACCCTACTCAACTACACCCATAAAGCTCAAAACATATTCCTACTCCACTACACTTGTAAAGCTCAAATCCGACGATAAAACCAACTTACCTCTTCTGCCATCTAGGCAGGCATGTAGTAAAAGCAAATCCAAAACCAAATCCATCGACATCACAAAATCCATACAATGTCCATACCATCAAACAGAACAAGTTTAGCATAATCTAAATAAGAAAACCAAAAGACCAACAATATCCTCGTGGTCTGCAGGGGACTAGCAAATGGAACTCTCTCTTGACAGCATCAACCTGAAAATAATAATGGAGGCGGGGGTGAGTCCAACGCTCAGCGGGTAACAACTGATATGCATAATAAAGAATATAACAACTAGCACTAATCATGCGTACATTCTCCTGATACAAGAAAGGTAAATGCAACTGAGGAATGCAAGAGAAAAGCTGTACTAACCCGGACCAAGGTATAAGGGTAACAGGGTCGTCAGACCGACGGTGTCATAATCCTGTATGCATGTCAATCATATGCATCCATATAAATGCAGCAAACACAAGCAGTAAATGCAGCAAACACAAGCAATAAATGCATCATGCATATGATGCAATGACATGGTCACCCCTGACGCCAGTCAGCCATATCACACACAATGGTGAGTCCGAGTGGGTAGGGCTGTGACAACCGTGCACTCTGACATCACTGCCCCTGATGAGTGACCGAGCGGACGGGATGCTGTCGGAGTACACACATACTCCTACCCCGAAATAATAAATAGGGGAGCGTAATGCTCTCATCTCTCGGTATACGATGACGGCGAGGAATCTCTGCCGGCTACCACGCTGAGTCACACTAACCATGAGCGGACCACCGGAGCCAAACAAAGTCCAGCTGCCTGCCGGCTACAACGCTGCTACACTAAACCAACGGAGCCAAACAGAGCGGAACTGTCTGCCGGCTAAAATGCTGAGTCACCAGACCAACGGAGCCAAACAGCAGAACTGCCACACACCTGTCTGATATACCACTAACCCATGAGTGGTGGTGTGTACAGATACATGTAACTGGCGATGTGCTCAACAATAATGGAGCAGACAATCGCACAGCATGCAATCATGCAAGATGATGCATGACACTAAACATGGCAATATCATGAATAGCATAGCAAGATCCATACATAAATAAAAGGTGTACCACAAGTCAATGTATCAGATGGAAGGAACACAAACAGATAGGGTATCAAACAAACCCTAGGTCCTGAACATAATGTATCATATGGTTGTGTCACTACCTATAAAGCAGGTATGATCAGGTAAATACTAAAATGCAGTACATAACAAGTAAACAAGCAAACATGTAATTGATCATGTAGTGACCAACCGAAACAAATGGAAAACACAATCATGCTATATGTTAAACACATTATTATGCATATCAAAAGACATAAGTCAAAGTACCCTCCTCCAATCGAAATGATCCAATCCGACAATCGAGATACTCGTCTCGAATCAAAGTCCTGTAATAAACCGTATAGTTTAGCTAAATTTAATTATAAGCAAAATAGCTAAACCAAATTATTTTTCTCCAGGAACCCTAATTAAATAGTTAATCTCAGTTAACTATCCCTAATCCAAAGCTTAGGGTTCTATTCCTAACATAACCACAAGTCGACCTAACTACACATGAACCACCAACTATATAATGAATAGAACCTATCCAAACAAACTCAATTAAGTATCTTACCCAATTTAAATCTGCACAACTCTAAAGCTTCTGTCAACAGCACAACTGGAGATCGACTTGTCGCCGCTAGCAACAAAATAAATTGCTGGATCAAGGAAACCACAACAAATCCCATTAGAAATTCTTTCCCACTGTCTAATTAAGATGAGGACATCATAAAATCAGTAATACCTAATTTTTCTTACCCAACCCGTAGCCGTGCTTGTTGATCCACACCAGAACTGTGGCTACCAGCATAAATTGATTGCTGCTGGAACAAAAACGAACAAACCAAAACAGCAAATAATAAAATTCCTTGAACCTACAGAATTTCCAACCAAACTAAACCTCACCGTGGATTTGATCAAAATGGAGAGGGGTTGCCGGTTGGGAACTAGGGCTCGGCTGTGAAGACCAAGCTAAGCATGAGAAGGCGGTCGTCTACCGGCGCTAGAGCAAAGAGAAGGGCTCTGCTCGATAATCGAAGGAAAGGCTCGGCCGACGGTGCTCGCGCGTCGCCGGTGCTTGGGACAGGGAGGAAGAAGGGAGGCGACGTCGACACACAAGAGGAGAATCGGCTCGCTAGGGCACAAAGGAGGTCACTCGGCTACGGAGAGGGAGAAAGGAAGTGCCAACTTCCCTTGGTCCGGGGCTTATGCATGCGTGGGAGAGGAGGAGGGAACCACCGAGTGGCGGTTATGGCATGGGAGCGGCGTCGGGAGGAAAGGCTCGGGTCGGCGACAGAAGAAGTAGAAAAGGAGAGAAAAAGAAAAGGAAAAGAAAAAAAAAAATAGGAAATGATTTAAAGTAAATAAACATTTCCTCGTTAAGATGGGGTAGCCTAAATAGGCTTTTCCCGACCCCATTTTTATCCCTGTTAACTCGTCCATACGGTCTCCAAAAAATTTCCGAAAATTTTTGAAAAATTCCCTTATTATTATTCGTCATTTTTCGATATTTTACATTCTCCCCCACTAATAAAAATTTGGTCCCCAAATTTCGTTATCTACCATCAGCAAGTACTAACAACAGGTAAAGCGTATAAATGCTGAACGGTAAATAAATCACATATCTCAAGTGAAAAGATGGGGTATCGAGCTCGGATAGTATCCTCGAGCTCCCAAGTAGCCTCCTCATCCGAATGATGTTGCCATCCGACTTTAACCAGCCGGATAGTCTTGTTCCGCAACTGACGCTCTTTCCGGTCCAGAATCCGTACCGGAATCTCCTCATATGTGACGTCAGGCTGAAGGGAAACTGAGATATCTGTCAACACATATGTCGGGTCGGTTATGTATCTCCTCAGCATAGATACGTGGAATAAATCGTGCACGCCTGGGTGGATCGCAAATTGAGAGCGATGAGCCTCCTGAAGTAGCTCCTGTAAGACCGGATGAGACTGAGGTACGCATAATCTGTCTCGGAAGTATATAATACCCTCCTCGTCTCGTGTGAACTCGGTCTGCTGCCCGAAAGCTATCTGGTTGCCAATGGACCGTAAATACTGATCTCCAACCTAGGCCTCCTGAATCCTCATCCTGATCGAGGATTGAGTAACCATGGTAACCAGAATACCCTGCTCTGTTTGTCCCTGCTTCGCAAGGCCTAACCCGGAGAAACCCTGAATCAAATCTGTAACCACAACTCGGTGGCAAGCTAAAGTCTCTCTAGACTTTTAGCTGAGTGCGTCGGCAACCATATTAGTTTCCCCCGGGTGATAATCAATCGTACAGTCACAATCCTTCAGGAACTCCATCCGTCTCCTCTGTCAAAGATTAAATTCCTTCTGGGTAAAAATATATATTTGAGACTCTTATGATCAGTGAGAATCTCAAATGTAATACCGAACAGATGTTGCTGCCAAATCTTCAAGGCAAAATAATGGCAGCCAGCCACAAGTCATGTACTGGGTAGTTCTCCTCATGCTCCTTCAACTGCCGTGAAGTAGGAGACTACCCTGCCGTGCTGCATCAAAACAGCGCACAAACCCTGTAGAGATGCGTCTGTATAGAGCACGAATCCGTCCTTTTCAGAAGGTAAAACCATAATCGGAGCCGACACTAGTCTCCGCTTCAGCTCCTGGAAGCTGATCTCATAATCCTCAGTCCAAGTGAACTTCACGTCTTTCCTGGTCAAGCGTGTAATTGGCATAGCAATCCGAGAGAAACCCTCAACGTATCTCCGGAAATATCGAGCCAAACCAAGGAAGTTGCGAGCCTTCTCTATAGACTCCGTCTACTCCCAACGGTAACAACCTCTATCTCCTATGGAACCGCGGTATACTCCTACTGGTGGCCGTGTGTCTCAAACATCTCACAAAAGACAACCAAAATACGCACTATTGATCTTCACATATAGACATTTCAGTCGAAACATCTCTAGAACTATGCGAAGATAGTGTACGTGATTCACCTCAGATCAGGAATAAAACACCACGTCGTCAATAACGATAACGAATTCTGATCCAATATTCTAGGGATACCCAAATCATCGAGTCCATGAAAACGTCTAAGGCTCCACAAGCCCTAATGGTAAAACCAAGACACATAATGTCCATATCACAGACATTCCTCACCATAAGATCTCTGACAATATATCTGAAATCCAATCACCAATAATATAAATCATCAAAGAATAAATCCAATAAATCCACCAATGTGAGAGCAACGCTCCATCACAGATAATACCACATATGTGGGAGCAACACTCTACCACAAGAAATCCTCAATATGTGGGAGCAACGCTCCACCACAACCAAATCCGTAATATGTATCTACAATATATACATAGGGGCAATACTCCGCTACAAGCAATCCACAATAGGTGGGAGCAACGCTCCACCACAAACATCCCACAAGTGACCAAGACACCTGACTATCCAACTAGAGACTGCACGAGATCACTCTACCCCATATTATTGTGGGCAGCCAAGGGTATAACAACATAGTAAGAATATCAAATCCCTTGTCAACTCTCTCCACGTCATAGTGGGTCACTCACTAGTAGAAGAAGTAGTTGACAAGGTGTACAACCAAAGACATAATGATAAACACTCAACATAGGTAGAATCATCATGAGACTACCAATAATGCACCTGACACACGTGCACACACAACTAGGGTATGATCGACATAATCCTCCATTTAGTACACACCCAACACACTCATAACACAGGTATAAATCAGTGTGATACCTCCAACAATACATACCGAACTCGTATGCATAAATCAGCATAGGTATAATCGACAATACACCTCAAATATTACACCGAACACATCTGCACATATCACAACTCAGATTAAATCGATAAGATACCTCCAAATAAACAACCAGACACGTATGTCTAACCACAAGGGTATAATCTACTAGACACCCACAATAATCATAACTGGACAAGTATACACCACATAGATATACATAATCAGAATATTCATGTCTGATACCAAATAAATTGTCAAATAACTAAATCAGTTCATGGGTCAATTCAACACTAATTACATCAACTGAAACTAGAAAATGTCAACCCACATAATATCATATGTATATATGTGTACGACCCAAACGAAAAAATTAGAATTCAAGAACATCAAGACACTCTCATTTTTATCCTCAAAAATATCAGCCCACATAATTTCAAATGAATAAGTCTCTACTCCCCATGAGAGCAAGTTAGCATTCAAAACATCAAATCATTATTTATCCACATAGTCCAATATCAGAGGAAGCAAATATCAATTTTTATCATCCTGTTAACTAACCACAACTAACCAGATTTATTAAAATCTCATAGACACACTCAACCGTAAACTCTCTAGCACCCGATTTATAATCTTATCACCAACTATAATCATCAAACCTGTGAATATCATACATGGCACTCACTATGTCACCATCAACGACAACCCAAATAATAGATCATCAAAATAGTTATCCACTAATAGATCATCAAAATAAATATCTAGTAATAGAACATCAGACAACCACATAACATTTACTCTCATAAATCACTAGAAATCAACATATCACAATATCTGATCTCACAATATCCCTCAACCTGTAACCATTCTCAACAATGATCAAACATGATAACTCCCCAATGACCAATTTTCATCGTATTGGCTACCCTAATATCCAAAAGACATTAGTATAAAAACTCTACTGGCTAAGTCAACAGGAATATGTAGGTATCATCCACTGCCCAGATAACAATAGCAGAGGCTGGTATGTGCCTCCATCTCCTACTAGTAGTAACAGAAGCTAAAACTACTGATGGTATGATATGAAAAATCACCAGAGACCATAATCCTTGATCTCTATTAAGGTCGACCATGCTCAATGGCTAACCTATCACATGTAATATGTGTTACAACAACCAGACAGGTACTAAATTAAGAATGCTAATGCATGTCATAAACTATAAAATTAAACATCATACCTATATGCCGTCTGGAGATGTTCCATCGCTGTCCAGTCCCCAACTTCTGACCTCAAAATTACGAACATGAAAATCACCGGAAATCTATATAAATCCGAAACGGAAATCCATAACATATACATAATGGAAAATCCGTGCAATCCAAATAACTACCCAGTTTGACTCATAAACTTGGGCTAACCCAAATATCCATAACACCAAAAGCAGGTAACATAACCCGCTCTAATACCAATAAATTAGTATCAGTTAAATCTCAAAAATCCGTAACACGAAAAACAACAAGTATCGCCAAACTTGGCGCTATGATACCAAATAAATTGGTATCAGGTTATCCCAAATATACAAAATACGAAAGCAAAGATGGTAAAACTTGGCTCTAATACCACTAAATTGTCACGCCCCGGAGGAGTCCCTCTCCGAAGAAATTTTGACAGCATCTCCCCTGTACGACGGACAATCTGAAGCATTTCTACATCCTCATATACCTCAACCACATGCGGCTGGAATAATAACAATAATAAATAAACAATAACACAGACATTTACACAGTTTATATCAATTTCAACCTCTGACTGACACAACCACGCAGTTTAATAATAATCAAACTGAACAGTAGTACGATGACTCAAAAATAACCCTACTCAACTACACCCATAAAGCTCAAAACATATTCCTACTCCACTACACTTGTAAAGCTCAAATCCGACGATAAAACCAACTTACCTCTTCTGCCATCTAGGTAGGCATGTAGTAAAAGCAAATTCAAAACCAAATCCATCGACATCACAAAATCCATACAATGTCCATACCATCAAACAGAACAAGTTTAGCATAATCTAAATAAAAAAACCAAAAGACCAACAATATCCTCGTGGTCTGTAGGGGACTAGCAAATGGAACTCTCTCTAGACAGCATCAACCTGAAAATAATAACGGAGGCGGGGGTGAGTCCAACGCTCAGCGGGTAACAACTGATATGCATAATAAAGAATATAACAACTAGCACTAATCATGCGTACAGTCTCCTGATACAAGAAAGGTAAATGCAACTGAGGAATGCAAGAGAAAAGTTGTACTAACCCGGACCAAGGTATAAGGGTAACAAGGTCGTCAGACCGAGGGTGTCATAATCCTGTATGCATGTCAATCATATGCATCCATATAAATGTAGCAAGTAAATGCAGCAAACACAAGCAATAAATGCATCATGCATATGATGCAATGACATGGTCACCCCTGATGCCAGTCAGCAATCTCACACACAATGGCGAGTCCGAGTGGGTAGGGTTGTGACAACCGTGCACTCTGACATCACTGCCCCTGATGAGTGACCGAGGAAACGGGATGCTGTCGGAGTACACACATACTCCTACCCCGAAATAATAAATGGGGAGCGCAATGCTCTCATCTCCCGGTACACGATGACGGGTAGGAATCTCTGCCGGCTACCACGCTGAGTCACACTACCCATGAGCGGACCAACGGAGCCAAACAAAGTCCAACTGCCTGCCGGCTACAACGCTGCTACACTAAACCAATGGAGCCAAACAGAGCGGAACTGTCTGCCGACTACTACCCTTAGTCACCAGACCAACGGAGCCAAACAGCAGAACTGTCACACACTTGTCTGATATACCACTAACCCATTAGTGGTGGTGTGTACAGATACATGTAACTGGCTATGTGCTCAACAATAATGGAGCAGACAATCGCACAACATGCAATCATGCAAGATGATGCATGACACTAAACATGGCAATATCATGAATAGCATAGCAAGATCCATACATAAATAAAAGGTGTACCACAAGTCAATGTATCAGATGGAAGGAACACAAACAGATAGGGTATCAAACAAACCCTAGGTCCTGAACATAATGTATCATATGGTTGTGTCACTACCTATAAAGCAGGTATGATCAGGTAAATAATAACATGCAGTGCATAACAAGTAAACAAGCAAACATGTAATAGATCATGTAGTGACCAACCGAAACAAATGGAAAACACAATCATGCTATATGTTAAACACATTATTATGCATATCAAAAGACATAAGTCAAAATACCCGCCTCCAATCGAAATGGTCCAATCCGACAATCGAGATACTCTATAACGACCCAATTTTCCCTATTTCAAGATCTAAAAAGTGCATAAAAATATTTGGAAATACTTTTAAAATATTCTAGAGATTTTTATAAATTTTTAGAGTATTTTTATGCAAATTTTGGAGTCCGTTTGGTATTTTTACCAAGGAGAATAAGTTTTAAAAATAAACTAAAAAAAAAAAAAAAAGGGGTTGTAGAAGCTGGGTTTCGAACCCAGCACCCCTGGCCCAAGCAAAACCGGCCCAACCAACCGAGCTGCGCTCGATTTGTTAATCATATATGGAGCGATATATATTTAAGTAGTAGTTAGGAACAGTAAAATAAATTGGAAATAAAAGTGCGCGGCTGAGGAATCGAAGCCAAGATCTCTGATTTGGTTAAAGCCGGGCTGACCAAGTGTGCTAGCGATTGTTTGTTATTAAAGAAGGAGAAAAATTCCATTTAAGCTATAGTTGGAACCAAAAATAACCCTAGTTATAAAGTGAGGACTAAAGTGATTTTCGGAAAACCTAAAATTTCTTTTCCTCTCCTCACCTCTCGCGTGCGACGGCGGCAGATCAGGCGGAAGGTGAAGCCGACCTAGGGTTCCCCTCCGGCGGCCGGCAAGGGCTTCTTTTCAGAAGCCGTTCACGGATTCGTGGTCTCCTCGTCAAGGAGAACACGCGGATAGGAAGGGATCGCAGAGATCTTCACATCCTCCGAACCCTAGAAGCTTTAGAGTCCTCTTCTTCGGTTGTAAGTCCAAGAACCGAAGGTGAGTTGCTTCTCACCTGCAGTAGGAGTTGCTCCGAATTTTCGGGTTTCGTTTCCTTGCTTCCGGATCTTGTTGTGCCGAGTAGAAGAATATGCTAGGGTTTCTTCCTTGCTTTGTTGAGATGTCATTCTCGATTTTGCTATTGTATTGAATCATATGCTCAATTCTGTTAAGATTGGCTGTATCGAGTTTGATATGTAGCTGTCTTGTGCTGATTAGTTCCCTTATAGCGGGTAGATTGTAGCATTTCTTGCTTATGCTATTAATATCCTTATGCGCTTAAGTAATAGCAAGTTCTGCCTATGTTATTAGCTCTTTATACCATGTAGATTAGAGCATTTCTTGCCTAGAATTTCTGTTTCGAATTCATTGTTAAGCCGAACAGTCCTAATTCCAGCCTGTGGTTGTGTTTTAAGCACGCCTTTAGCTCTTAAATGTTGAATCCGGGTAGGTCTACTTGCTGCCATAAATTCCAGCAAGTTTACTTTCTATTTTGGCCGTGCAAATGAGCATAAACAGCCCTTAATTATTAGTATGCAGTTCTGTTTTGTTTGCTACCTCCATGAATATGAACAGCCCTGTACGGTTTAGTTTTCCTTGCCACTTAATGAGCATGCACAGCTTAGTATACTAGTAAGTTTGGATAGATTATTTGTTACTGTTTTAAGGGCAAGAATAACCTTGTTATAACAGTTCAGAGTTAGTTTATTTTGCCCTATTTTACAGCATGTTTAGAAAGCTCAAAGTTGCATTCTTTTGCCCTATTTTACAGCATGTATAGAAAGCTCAAAGTTGCATTCTTTTGCTCTATTTTATAGCATGATTAGTAAGCTTAAAGTTGCTTTCCTTGCTCTATTTTAAAGCAGGATTAGGAAGTTCAAAGTTGCTTTCTTTTGCTCTATTTTATAGCATGATTAGTAAGTTCAAAGTTGCTTTCTTTTGCTCTATTTTATAGCATGATTAGTAAGCTCAAAGTTATTTTTATTCGCTACTTTAACAAGCATGAACAACTACTCTCTAAGTGTATGCAGTTTTCCTTTTAAAGAATGCAGATCTTTCTTTCTTTGATTTACTTCTGCTGTAGCATGCCTAAAGATTTCAGATTTGTTAAGTATAGTATGCAGACTTTAATAAGCAGATTTTTATAAGTATAGCATGCAGATTTTTAAAGTATCAGTTTAACATGAGCAGTAATGATTCCTATCTTTAGTCTTTTGCTATTGGACTAATATGAGAAGTTATAAGCTAAGAAAGACCAAGACTTTAACTTGATCTCAATTTCAGAAGTTTGAGATCAAAAGCACACACAAGGTGTTTAATATCAAAAGTGCACACAAGGTGTTTGCTTAAATGCCAAGTAAGGGCAAGTATAAAGAAGTTAGTAAGAAAGTATTTTACTTTTTAATGGCATGTACCAGACACAAGTTCCAAGGGATGGGCTCCAAGTTGCCCCTAGGCACATGGCCTAGAAGTATCTTAGTAGTTTCGGGATTAGCTACCTCGATTCTTATTAAGAATGCGCGCTAAGTGGTACAATGCCGGGCCCAAGAGAAGTTGATTATTATTTTGAAGTATTAATGTATAAGTTTTGAAACAAATGAAACAAGCTTCAAATATGTTTAGAATTAGAAAGTTTAGTTCCTTGTTATTTGAAGCATGCAGTAGTAGTTTTATTTGTTTCTTGCTACTAGATTATTCAGCATGTTTAGTAGCTTTACATGTTTAGTAGTTTTACATGTTTAGTAGCTTTACATGTTTAGTAGTTTTACATGTTTAGTAGTTTTACATGTTTAGTTTATTGGACTATGAGCATGATTAGCTATACATGTTTAGTATTTCAGTTAGTATGATTCCTTCATTGGATTATGAGCATGATTAGCTATACATGTTTAGTATTTCAGTTAGTATGATTCCGTTATTGGATTTTGAGCATGATTAGCTATACATGTTTAGTATTTCGGATAGTATGATTCCTTTGCTATTTATGAGCATGAGTAGCTTTACATGTTAGCATTCAGTTTTAGCATGTTTTTATTTATATACATGCATATCGAGTTTTTGTGAGTAGATAGCGCTCACTAAGCTTTATGCTTATAGACTGCACTTCCTCCTACTGCAGATAAAGGAAAGGAAAAGATTTAGCAAGGAAGGCGACAAGGTGGTGGTGATGAAGGTGTGTGATGCCAGGACTATGGAGAGATCATGAGTTTGCTAAGGAAACTGTCAAGACTCCTTTGAGTTTTCTTTCAGTTATTAAGTTGATAGAGATTGTATTAGTTGTTTCCTTTGTCTATGTTGATTAATTGAGTCTATTCCGCATTGTTAGTTGAGTTATTTCCTATTGTTGGAGCTATATAGTTTTCTATTGCTAGAATAGTTTCTTTTTAGTGTCGTGTTATTATTTCTGCGTGGTTGTGAAAAATATGTTCCAGCCGCCTGTGGCTGTGTATATAGTGTTTGTATCCCAGTTTGGGGTCACCGGTACAGGGGAGACTCTGCCGAAATTTTCGGTAGGGATTCCTCGTAGTTAAGTAGCGTACCGGTTAAGTAGAGTTAGTAGTTAAGTAACGGTCATCCATAGAGAGTAGTAGAGTAGTAAGAAGGGTGGTCGTTACATACTCGTCTCGAATCAAAGTCCTGTAATAAACCGTATAGTTTAGCTAAATTTAATTATAAGCAAATTAGCTAAACCAAATTATTTTTCTCCAGAAACCCTAATTAAATAGTTAATCACAGTTAACTATCCCTAATCCAAAGCTTAGGGTTCCATTCCTAACTTAACCACAAGTCGACCTAACTACACATGAACCACCAACTATATAATGAATCAAACCTATCCAAACAAACTCAATTAAGTATCTTACCCAATTTAAATCTGCACAACTCTAAAGCTTCTATCAACAGTACAACTGGAGATCGACTTGTCGCCGCTAGCAACAAAATAAATTTCTGGATCAAGGAAACCACAACAAATCCCATTAGAAATTCTTTCCCACTGTCCAATTAAGATGAGAACATCATAAAATCAACAATACCTAATTTTCCTTACCCAACTCGTAGCTGTGCTTGTTGATCCACACCAGAACTGTGGCTACCAACACAAATTGATTGCTGCTGGAACAAAAACAAACAAACCAAAACAGCAAATAATCAAATTCCTTGAACCTACAGAATTTCCAACCAAACTAAACCTCACCGTGGATTTGATCAAAATGGGGAGGGGTTGCCGGCTGGGAACTAGGGCTCGGCTGTGAAGACCAAGCTAAGCATGAGAAGGCGGTCGTCTACCGGCGCTAGAGCAAAGAGAAGGGCTCTGCTCGACAATCGAAGGAAAGGCTCGGCCGACGGTGCTCGCGCGTCGCCGGTGCTTGGGACAGGGAGGAAGAAGGGAGGTGACGTCGACACACAAGAGGAGAATCGGCTCGCTAGGGCACAAAGGAGGTCACTCGGCTGCGGAGAGGGAGAAAGGAAGTGTCGACTTCCCTTGGTCCGGGGCTTATGCACGCGTGGGAGAGGAGGAGGGAACCACCGAGTGGCGGTTAGGGCATGGGAGCGGCGTTGGGAGGAAAGGCTCGGGTCGGCGACAGAAGAAGTAGAAAAGGAGAGAAAAAGAAAAGGAAAAGAAAATAAAAAAAGAAAAAGGAAATGATTTAAAGTAAATAAACATTTCCTCATTAAAATGGGGTAGCCTAAACAGACTTTTCCCGGCCCCATTTTTGTCCCCGTTAACTCGTCCATACAGTCTCCGAAAAATTCCCGAAAAATTTCCAAAAATTTTAAAAAATTCCCTTATTATTATTCGTCATTTTTCGGTATTTTACAGTTTTAAACTAATTATTCTCATTACAATTATCATCTAAAAAATCTATCTCACCATTAACAAATTCAATCCCAGGAGGGAGATCCAAATATTTACATGACACCACATCTCTATCACACTCATCATCATAGAATTTGTCAAATTCTTCATCGCTCTTAGTTTCCACCAACATTTATGAAGAACTTTGTGGCACATGGGTTCTTAGTGGAGGCATTAGGATGAAGTCATTTTCATTGATAGTTTGAGGCATATAAATCATGTAATGAGGAAGCTGTATATGTGGTGTATAAATCCTTGTTGGAGTGGTATGTGGGTCGAGTTTTCTCGAGGGTTATAGTGGAGGTCTAATGCATTGTGAACTCACTCTATCTGACTTAGCATCAAACTGGTTAAACCTCTGATTCTACTCGATGATAACTTCTATATAGTTTTCAAGACTCGTGAGGGGTTGCAACAGTTCTTGATCATCATTCACATTAGCATTCATGCCTTGCACTTCTGAGATTGCTGGGAAGATTCCATCCAATTTTAATTTGACCATTGTTAGAGGTTCTGTGGCTAGTGGCTAGCACATGAGGTATTGCTACCATGAGATCGGGGGTTCGAATCTTGACAAAGCCGAGGTAAATGCTTTCTTTATGTGTTAGTCATTATTCCAAAGGCTAGTAGCCGCCCGTGATTTATCTCCTCCGTGTTGACCTTGGGATGGATTGGCGGGGGCGCTGGGGATGAGCGTATTCATCTTTTACCACCATTGTTAGAGGTTCTATGTTTGATTAATTAACTCATATGCTTTGTTCATAAATAAACCTCCTGCACTAGAATCTAATAATACCTTATTTGAGAAAAAAAAATCCTCATATAGAATAGGTGCATAGTGAGTCATTTCCCCAACCCATGATGAGGACATTGCTTTAATAAACTTTTGAATCTCTCCCATGTTTGAAATAGTGATTCTTCCTCTATTTGAGCAAAATTTATGATTTGCTTTCTCATGAATGTTGTCCTACTTTGTGGGAAAAAATAATTCAAAAAGAGTTGTTCCAATTGTTCCTAGCTCGTTATGCTTTGTGGACGAAGGAAATTCAACTAAGTCTTTGCTCTACCCTTTAGGCTAAATGGGAATATCAGCAATTGAATAGCATTTTCTCAGACTCCTTCACACTTCACCATACTACAATATGCTTAAAATACCTCAAGGTGTAAGTATGAATTTTTAGAATTTTCTCCTCTAAATCTATGAGCTTGAATCATGAAAATTAGTTCCCTCGGATGGGTCTAGTGGCTAGCACATGAGGTGTTGTCATCATGAGATCTGGGATTCGAATCTCGGCAAAGCCGAGTAAATATCTCCCTTATGTGCTAGTCACTATTCCAAAGGCTAGTAGCTGCCCGTGATTTATCTCCTCCGTGTTGACCCTGGGACGAGTTGGCGGGGGCGCTGGGGGCGAGTGTATTCATCTTTTTGTCATCTTAAATCATGAAAATTAGTTCTAGATCAAGTTGAAAGTTGACAGCATCAATCTATAGTCTTACAATGGGATCTAGTCCTTTTGCAGATATTGGTGTGCAAAATTCTCTCAAAGACTTCCTTGACATGTTAGTGCTCATTGTATTCTAAAAAAATTATAAGAAAAAATAATAATGCAAAATTAAAAACAAGAAAGAAAATGCAGAAGTAAATGCAAGAAAAAGAAAGTGCAAAAAGGAAAAAGAAAATGTCTAGAGTAACTCGTATACTAATCAACTAATATTAATAAAAATAGTTCCCAACAATGAAATCAAAAACTTGATATATATTTGCAAGTGCATGGAAATGTCCCCAAGTAATAACAAGATATCGATACACATAGACTGTCGATTAAGTACTAGATGATTTTGTACGATGAATTTGTTGGATCGTGATCGTTCGATAGAGGGGGGGGTGAATATCGATTACAAAAATTCGTCGAGAGTAGGCGCAGCGAAAAAGTAAAATAATGCTAACACAGAACCTTTTTACTTGGTTCGGAGCCTGTGTCGACTCCTACTCTAAGGCCCGTACTCGTTGAGTATTTTCATTGGGCAATCACTATCAATTCGAATAATAATTACAAAAGAGTTAAGTACAAGAATTGATAGAAGTAAAATACCGACAATAGAGCAATAATAAAGAAATCGAAGCTTTGTCGGAGTGGCGTCGCAATGTCGTAGGAGCGCAGGAGAGCAGATCATCAATTCAGAGTTGTTGTCTTGAGCTCCGCTTTTGACCCTCCTTATATAGGAGGCTCGGGGCGCCCCAGATCCCTTCCGGGCGCCCTGGTGTGACATGGTAGTCCCAACCAGCGAGCTCCACGTGTCGACGCCGCGTCTTGGATAATATTTGCCTCCGGGCGCCCGGACCACCTTTCTCTAGAAAGTGTCCTTCTCCTACAAGACAAGGTTAGTCCGAGACAAATATAACGAATTTCCTGCAATACAAAGTGTTAGCACAGTTTATAAGTTCAACATTAAGAGTATGACTTAGATTCTGTCTTTCCGATACTGGAATCTTGTCACGATCTCGACTTAGATATCCGAAATAGATCTAAGCCGGATCGACGACTAATGTTCCCTTCCCGGGAACGCGTCCTCACAGTCACTCCCTTCCAGTGACTTACCTTTACTCACCTGCCAGACGTCCGGTCAGCCCTTCGACCTGTCTGGACTTCTCGCCAGCTATCTGGTCAGCCCGTCGACCTAGCTGGACTTCGTGCCAAGCGTCCGGTCAGCCCGTTGACCCGCTTGAACTTCGTGCCAAATGTCCGGTCAGCCCGTCGACCCGCTTGGACTTCGTGCCAGACATCCGGTCAACCCGTCGACCTGTCTAGACTTCGCCTGCACACTCGGTCAGAGTATTAGATAACAACAAACCTAACTTAACCTAATTTGTCATTCATCAAAACCTGAGTTAGACCGTTAGTGCTGACCGCACCAACAATCTCCCCCTTTTTGATGGAATGACAACCTAGTTAAGTTAGTGAAAAAAATATGCAAGTAAAAAAATCAGCATGATTTTTAAGCTTTTTAAATTTGACATTTTACTTCTCTAACTTAACCACCTATCCCTCCCCCTTTGGCATTTAGCAAACAAGGACATAAGTCAAGCAATCAAAAATACAGAATATCGACAAAATAAAAATTATGAGAAATGATGTCAAGTTAACTTGGGGGAGTTTTTAAATTTTAACACATTAGTATTTTAGCTTTTATTTCTTAATTTTTGTAAAATAACTCAGTTTTGAAAAATGGCTAATTTAACAATATAACTTAGTATATTTGAGTAATTTTGAAAGATAGTGAATTTGTAAATTCAAGAATTTTTTTTTTAAAAGCTAATTTTCAAGTATAAGTTTAGATAGTCTAATTTTCAAACATAAGTGTTTAAGTTCCAAATTTCAATAAAATTTAAAATTTTCAAAATAAGTTTCAACTTTGAAACACTTTACTAACAAGAGTTTTTACAACCAAAGTTTCAAGATCAAGGTTTAAATTTTCAAAATAAGTTTCAACTTTGAAACAGTTTTCAAACATGAGTTTTCAAAACAAAAATATCAAAACAAAGTTTGAAAAAATCTACTTTTCAAAACTAATTAAAACTTAATTTTATAAAATCCAATTTAAAAGCTTAGTTTTATAAAAGCTAGTTTTCAAAAATAGATATATCAAATTAGATTTCCAAAAATAAGTTAGATTTTTCAAACACATTGAAAATATTTTTAAGAAAATATTTTCACAAAACAAATTTCAGATTAAAGGAAAAATAAGTATGAAATCAATTAATTCTCCCCCTGAACCTGACATAATTTTTTAAGTAAATCCAACTTTAGTAAGATCATCAATTCAGAGTTGTTGTCTTGAGCTCCGCTTTTGACCCTCCTTATATAGGAGGCTCGGGGCGCCCCAGATCCCTTCCGAGCGTCCTGGTGTGACGTGGTAATCCCAACTAGCGAGCTCCACGTGTCGACGCCGCGTCCTAGATAATATTTGCCTCCGGGCGCCCGGACCACCTTTCTCTAGAAAGTGTCCTTCTCCTACAAGACAAGGTTAGTCCGAGACAAATATAACGAATTTCCTGCAAGACAAAGTGTTAGCACAGTTTATAAGTTCAACATTAAGAGTATGACTTAGATTCTGTCTTTCCGATACCGGAATCTTGTCACGATCTCGACTTAGATATCCGAAATAGATCTAAGCCGGATCGACGCCTAATGTTCCCTTCCCGGGAACGCGTCCTCACAGTCACTCCCTTCCAGTGACTTACCTTTACTCACCTGTCAGACGTCCGGTCAGCCCTTCGACCTGTCTGGACTTCTCGCCAGCTATCTGGTCAGCCCGTCGACCTAGCTGGACTTCGTGCCAAGCGTCCGGTCAGCCCGTTGACCCGCTTGAACTTCGTGCCAAATGTCCGGTCAGCCCGTCGACCCGCTTGGACTTCGTGTCAGACATCCGGTCAACCCGTCGACCTGTCTAGACTTCGCCTGCACATTCGGTCAGAGTATTAGATAACGACAAACCTAACTTAACCTAATTTATCATTCATCAAAACCTGAGTTAGACCGTTAGTGCTGACCGCACCAACAATCTCCCCCTTTTTGATGGAATGACAACCTAGTTAAGTTAGTGAAAAAAATATGCAAGTAAAAAAACCAGCATGATTTTTAAGGTTTTTAAATTTGACATTTTACTTCTCTAACTTAACCACCTATCCCTCCCCCTTTGGCATTTATCAAACAAGGACATAAGTCAAGCAATCAAAAATACAGAATATAGACAAAATAAAAATTGTGAGAAATGATGTCAAGTTAACTTGGGGGAGTTTTTAAATTTTAACACATTAGTATTTTAGCTTTTATTTCTTAATTTTTGTAAAATAACTCAGTTTTGAAAAATGGCTAATTTAACAATATAACTTAGTATATTTGAGTAATTTTGAAAGATAGTGAATTTGTAAATTCAAGAATTTTTTTTTAAAAGCTAATTTTCAAGTATAAGTTTAGATAGTCTAATTTTCAAACATAAGTGTTTAAGTTCCAAATTTCAATAAAATTCAAAATTTTCAAAATAAGTTTCAACTTTGAAACACTTTACTAATAAGAGTTTTTACAACCAAAGTTTCAAGGTCAAGGTTTAAATTTTTAAAATAAGTTTCAACTTTGAAACAGTTTTCAAACATGAGTTTTCAAAACAAAAATATCAAAACTAAGTTTGAAAAAATCTACTTTTCAAAACTAATTAAAACTTAATTTTATAAAATCCAATTTAAAAGCTTAGTTTTATAAAAGCTAGTTTTCAAAAATAGATATATCAAATTAGATTTCCAAAAATAAGTTAGATTTTTCAAACACATTGAAAATATTTTTAAGAAAATATTTTCACAAAACAAATTTCAGATTAAAGGAAAAATAAGTATGAAATCAATTAATTCTCCCCCTGAACCTGACATAATTTTTTAAGTAAATCCAACTTTAGTAAGATGATTTTGAAAAATAGTTTTGTATAAAAAATATAAAGATAAGCTTTGTAGAATTGATCAAATTTTCAAAAAGAAGTTTTTTACAAGTTTAAAACATTATAAGTTTTATAAAGGCAAACGTAAAATTTTCAAGTCAAATTAAGTTATTTTTAATAAAGGAAAAATATATATTTAATTTTTCAAACTAGGTTTGAACTTGAAGCACTTCTTCAATATTTTTCAAAAACAAATTAAGTTATTTTTAATAAAGAAAAAATATATATTTAATTAATTCCTCCCCTGAATTTGATACTCTCCTTGACTTTATTACTCTCCTTAATTTATTTCTCCCTATTAAGTTAACACTAAGGTTTGAGTATCTTAATGTTCAAAGCCTTAACACCTTTTTATTTACATAAGTATCTCTATATACTTGGTGTAATTATTTATTTAAGTTAAATTAATCAATTATTCTAAAATTAATTAATTTTAGATTCAGGTCCTTAAACTCTAGTTTAAGATTAAATAAGATAACTTGTTATTAATTCAATAACAATTTATCATTATCAATAATTTATCGATTAAATTTTACTTGATTCAATAATTTAATACTTCTTAAAATAATTTAAATTTCGTATTAATTGATTGAGTTGATTTAATGAAAGTGCTAGTTATAATTTTAACTATTCATTTACTTCCTTTTAAGTAGAATTAACTTAGTTTAAAGTTAGAATTAATTCGACGTTAAATTTATTAAAGTTATTAAATATAGTTAAGGTTCAATTTGAATCAATCGTTAATAATGATAAATTATGATTTAATTATATTTTGATTAACACTAAAATTATGATTTATTGAGTTAAATTAAGGTTAAGCATTAATTAACTGTTTAATATAAGGTTAATTTAGATCACAGTTAATTTTTGAAGTCCGTACTTCCATTATTAAATTTATGATCTTAAGTTAATCAAATTTTAATTATTTGTTAATAATGTCATTAGGGTTTAGATTTAGTTCAAATATTTTAATGTAATTTGAATTTAGCGTTTAGGGTTTATTATTATACAATTTTATTTTACTTTAACTTTAAGTTTGCTTTTTGATTTACAATGACTTTTTAAACTAAATTTTAAGAAAAACTTAATTTTTAAGTTAAAAGATTTAAGTTAATTTTTTTTTTAAGTAAAAAGGATTTTTAATATAATTTTTTAAAATGATTTAAGTTTAATTTTAATTTTAAATTTTAAACGAAGTTTAAATTTTAAATTTTAAGTTTTAAATTTAAATTAACTTTAACTTTAATGTTAAGTTTTAAGTTAATTTAAAATTAAGTTTCAACTTTAATTTTAAAGTTTTTATTTTAAGTTTTAAAGTTTTAATTAGCTTAAGTGTCTTAATTTTAAAATGACTTTAAAATGATTTTTAATGATTATAAGAATTTTTTAAAAGGTTTTTTAACATAATTTATTTTTCAAAAAAATGAATTTTTAAAATTTTCAAAATACTTTTTAAGAAATTTTAAAAAAAATTTAAAGAATTTTTTTAAAAAAATTTTAAAAAAATTTTTAAAGAATTTTTTAAATAAGTTTTTTAAAGAATTTTTAAAATAATTTTTAAATTTTAAAAATAATTTTTAAATAATTTTTAAAATAAATTTTTTTAAAGAATTTTTAAAATAATTTTTAAAGAATTTTTAAAATAATTTTTAAAGTAATTTTTAAAATAGTTTTTAAAGAATTTTTAAAATTTTTTTTAAAATAATTTTTAAAGAATTTTTAAAGTAGTTTTTAAAGAATTTTTAAAAATAGTTTTTAAAGAATTTTTAAAATAAGATTTTTAAAGTATTTTTAAAATATTTTTTAAAGAATTTTTAAAATTGTTTTTAAGGATTTTTAAAATAATTTTTGAAGTAATTTTTAAAATAGTTTTTAAAGAATTTTTTAAAATAGTTTTTTAAATAATTTTTAAAATAGTTTTTTTTTAAAGAATTTTTAAAATAGTATTTTTTAAAGAATTTTTAAAATAATTTTTTTTAAAGAATTTTTAAAATAGTTTTTAAAGAATTTTAAAATAGTTTTTAAAGAATTTTTAAAATAATAAGAATTTTTAAAATAGTTTTTAAAGAATTTTTGAAATAAGTTTTAATGTAATTTTTAAAATAGTTTTTAATGATTTTTTAAAATATCTTTTAATGAATTTTAAAAATAATTTTTAAAGAATTTTTATAATAGTTTTTTAAAAAAAAATTAAAATAGTTTTAAATGTATTTTAATAATTTTTTTAAAATAATTTTTAAAAGAATTTTTAAAGAATTTTTAAAATAGTTTTTAAAGTAGTTTAAAATATTTTTAAGTTAAAACGTTTTTTAAAATAATTTTAAGTTAAAAAATTTTGAAATAATTTTAAGTTTAAAAGATTTGTAAAATAATTTTAAGTTAGTTAGAAGGATTTTTAAAATAATTTTAAGTTAAATTTTTTTTTTTATTTAATTTAATTTAGTTCGAAATTAATTTAAAATTTAATTAATTTAATTTAAAATTTAGTTTAATTTAAACAGCAATTTAATTCAATTCAAATTTTAATTTAATTTAATTAATTTAATTTGAAATTTAAATTAATTCGAAATTTAATTTAATTTGAAATTTAAATTAATTCGAAATTTAATTTAATTTGAAATTTAAATTAATTCAAAATTTATTTTAATTTTTAATTTAATTAATTTTTAAAAAAAATTATTTTATTTCCTTATTCATCTCACCCGATCTAAATTATCAATCAGGGAATCCTATAATTTTGTGAGATGAGTTAGATTCAATTATAGGGTTTAGTTTAACTTTGTGTTAGGTTCAGGTTTAGCTTTGGGCTCAACAAATAGGCATTTTTCAGATAAACTTCTGGGATATGGTGAGTCACCTGGACATCATTAGAGTAACCAAGTCTTCGAGGTTTTCCGAATAGTCCTATCCACGAAATTTAATACAAAACCTTGGTCTAACTAGTTAGGATCCGTAGGGGGTAGCTTCGGCTAGTTTCACTTAGCCAAATGCACTAGGTCGAAGCCATATCTTCCTAGACATGCATAGACTAAGCTTCCCTAACATACTATCATCCAAAACTTCACCAGTACTATAGGTCAGGTTAAACCTTGTCCTTTTACTCTAGTCCTAATCTACCCTGCCGGGTAGATTAGTTTCGGTTACCCTGTCGGGTAAATTATTTTTGGAGGTGTCAACTATTTTGGAGCCTCCCCCTAAATTATTGATTTTTCTTTTATGATTTTTTATACAATTTAGTCTTAATGTTTAATTTATAATTTAGATTTAAGTTTTTAATTTTGAATTAATTAAATTGGTTAAATTATCCTTTTTTTAAGAGAGTGTATTTAATATTTGAATTTTCTTTCAAATTTAATTTTATTAAGTTAATTGAATTGTCTTTATTTAATAGATTATCGTTAATAATTAAGTTTTTATTAATTTTTGAATTTGAATTAATCAAATTGTTTAAATTATATTTCTTTAAAGGTTTATCTTTTAACCTTTTATTAACTGTTAATTTTTTAACCTTTTATTAACTGTTAATTTTAAATTTTCTAGATTATCTTTGTTTAATATGTTATCTTTAATATTTAATTTTAAGGTTATTAAATTTATTCTTGATTTTATAAGAGTGTTTGATTTTATCCTTATATTTTCTTTATCTTTTAAGTTGATATAATTAGGGAAATTTATTAAATAAGTCTTATGTTTAAAATTTAATTTTTTGTTAATTAAATTATCTTGGGTTTGGATAGGATTTTCCAGATTGATATTGTCTAGATTATTAAATAATTTATTAATTGTGTCTAGATTAATATTGACCTTATCATCATTATTATTTGAACTTTCAGATTTGTTTAGGTTTAAATTTGAAATTTTAGGGTTATTAATTATTTTCAGATTTTCTGAATTTTCTAAATTAATTAGATTTATTTTATCAGAAAATATCCTAGGAGTATTTTTGCAAGTATTGCCAGCTTCACTATTTTCACAGATATTTTCAGAAATATCCAAATTAACATGTATATTCTTTAAACTACTATTAGCAGGGGTATTTTGGTAAATATTACTCACCTTAACCGCATCCCCTAATTCAGTAGGCTTTTCGATTGGATCTTACCCGAGTTCGGATTCGATTTTTACTTGATCCTCGAGCTCCATCGGCTCCTCGTGAAGTTTGATCAACTGGATTCAAAGCTCATGTGCATCTTTGTACTTTTCTAGTCTGCATAAAACATTGTTAGGTAGAACATTATAAATAATTTTACTTACATTTGTGTTTAGTTCTGAGTTCTAAGAAGGTTTTCTCAATATCAGCCAATAATCAAAGTTTAGACTTCCTAAGAAACATTCCATTCTTCGCCTCCAGTAATTGAAATCTTGATCGCACGGTGGTGATTCGTTGGGGTTCCATCCTTCTTGAAAAGGCATTGATCTTGCACACATGGAAACAGAGAAAAAGTCCCAAGACTTGGTCTTGGATTAGCAGTGTTGGAGAAAAAAATATAATTTTTCACTATTTTTTTTAAATAATAAAATATTAATAAAAAATATTATCTCAAAATTTTGAAAATGTAATATTTTGTCGATACTAAATAATGGTAAAAAGATGACAATGTATTTTTTAAAAATAATTTTGGAGAGAAATTAAACACCCCCTTTGCCTGATTGGTGGTTACACCAAATCAGAGCGGTACATGCTCTGATACCACTTGTTGCGTGATCGTTCGATAGAGAGGGGGGTGAATATCGATTACAAAAATTCATCGAGAGTAGGCGCAGCGGAAAAGTAAAACAATGCTAACACAGAACCTTTTTACTTGGTTCGGAGCCTATGTCGACTCCTACTCCAAGGCCCGTACTCATTGAATACTTTCATTGGGCAATCACTATCAATTCGAAAAATAATTACAAAAGAGTTAAGTACAAAAATTGATAGAAGTAAAATACCGACAATAGAGCAATAATAAAGAAATCGAAGCTTTGTCGGAGTGGCGTCGCAATGTCGTAGGAGCGCAAGAGAGCAGATCATCAATTCAGAGTTGTTGTCTTGAACTCCGCTTTTGACCCTCCTTATATAGGAGGCTCAGGGCGCCCCAGATCCCTTCCGGGTGCCCTGGTGTGACGTGGTAGTCCCAACCAGCGAGCTCCACGTGTCACGCCCCGGAGGAGTCTCTGTCCGAAGAAATTTCGGCAGCATCTCCCCTGTACGGCGGACAATCTGAAACTTTTCTACAAGCACTATATACCTCAGCCACATGCGGCTGGAATAATAACAATAAAAGGAAACAAACACCACGCAGTTAATATCAAATTCAGCCTCGGGCTGACACAACCACGCAGTTAAAAATAAAGCAGCCCACTCGGCTGTACCAAAACCAAAACATAAAACTGCTAGCCGGCTAGGCTTACACAACCAACAACAAATACGAAATACCACATAACAACATCAACACTCAAAAATATAAAACCGGAGTACAGAGCTAACAAACTGATACATAAAACAAAACAAAACATACGTGAAACCGATAAGTCTCCTGATGTGACGTGGGGACCAGCAGACAGGATGCTCCAAGCGACACCATAAATAACCTGGTACCTGAAAAATATAGAGTCCACGGGGGTGAGTTCAACAACTCAGCGAATACCAATAGACATGCCTAGTAAGATATATCTAACAGCAATAAACATGGAATACAGCTTCCTAATCATATATCTAGGAAAGATGCAAAACTGAAAGGTAACTAAGGAAGCTGTACTCACCAGGAACTCCTATCCAAACAAAAGGGTCGTCAAACCGAAAGTGCCCTAAATCCTGTATGCATGTCAAACATATGCATCCAACCAAATGCAGCAAATAAATGCAGCAAACACAATCACAAGAAATAAATGCATCAATGCATATGATGTCAATGATGCGTCCTGGTCACCCCGACGCTAGTCAGTCATCTCACACACAAATGGCGAGACCGAGTGGGTAGGGTTGTGACAACCGTGCACTCTGACTACCCCCGATGAGTGACCGAGTGGACGGATGCTGTCGGAGTACTCCTGTCCTGTGACCCCAAATCATAAATGGGGAGCTCAATGCTCTCAACTCCCAGACATGATGACGGGAGGAATCCACCTAACACGCCAGTCACACTACCCATGAGCGGACCAACGTAGCCAAACAAAGTCCCCAACACACATTGCTCGAATCGACCACTAACCCATGAGTGGTGGTGTGTGCGATCCATGTAATCGGCGATGTGCTCAACAACAATGGAGTCGACTATCGCACAGCATGCAATCATGATGCATGACACTAAGCATGGCAAAAACTGATCAACATAACCATATCCATACATACAAAATGGGTACTGTAAAAGCGATGGTCACATACCAAGATCTAGAGTACACAGGTCAGATAGAATATCAATAACCCTATGTCCTGAACATAATAAGTATGGAATATCCTGATCAGCATAGAAAAATCCATATATACATAATATGGGTACCACAGTATCAGTAAGTCAAATCCACGGATCTAGGGTATACAAGTCCTCTAAGGTATAACAACCTAGACCCAAATCATATCCCTCTTCCATAGCATATGTACCAACAATATACACAGATCAAAGAATCAGGGTCTAAACACCCGAATCATATATGATATACAAATAGAGGTACACAAACCTGATATGGCACAAAAACCTAAGTATCAGATAATCTAGATACACAGGCCAGAAACAACAATCCAAATCCTAGTCCTAACCTCAGTAAGCATGGTATGTCACTCTAGAAACTAAGATACTCATGGTAACAAGATAATCATGGCAACAAATCACGAGATATAATCACGGATACATCACAGGTGACAAACCTAACATGCTATGGATATCAAACAGTGACATACCAAAGGCAAACATGTTCATTGCATGTAGTTATAAAATACTATACATATCCAATGACAATATCATAAAAGATAAGTCAAGAGGTACCCGCCTCCAATCGGTAAGGTCCAATCCGATCCAAATTTGACGTCGAGATACTCGTCTCGAATCAACCTCCTGTAATCACATTTTACAATTAATTATATCATTAAATCAAAATGACCAAATCCTAAACCTATTAGGAATAAATCATGGTGAATCAATCCAATAGATCCACATCTCCTTCACAATTTACCACATATCACCAATTCCAACACATAAGCAATTATGTATGCATCAATTCCTACCTAAATCAATATTCCCAATACCGATCTAAAATCTTCACATTCCACCTGCCAGTGAATTTTAAATCCAAGCCCCCTTAAACAGAACAATCCAACATGAGACTAAAGAGGATAATCTAGAGAGGAAAATCAAACCAACAAAAGAGTAATAATCGTATGCTTATACCTCCTCAATGACCTGATGGAGCCATTTCATGACAACCAGAGAACCAAATCGAGGCAGGAAACGGGGTCAAGCTCACTGCCAATACAAAGGTGAGTGGCACGGTCCTGTTGAAGCACAGCGAGGAAGAGGAGGTGCTAGGGCTGAGGGCTCGACATTGGCAACGGGTGCTCGGAATGCATCTACGCCGGTGATCTACGCTGAGATCCTTTGATGGTGCGGTCGCAACTCACGAAGAGGGAGAGGCTCGGCAGTGGCACTACTGTGGTGCTAGGGCACAGGGGAGGGTCGGCCACTGGGATCTCCCCGGCGAGTGTGACGGCGTCAGCAAGGCACAGTGTTGGCGGCCGGTGGCTCGACTGGGCAGCGAAGCAAAGATTAGGGCACCGAGAAGGAAGAGGGAGAGGAAAGGCGAAACTCAGCCGCCAGCTCTCTGGTCCTTGGCGTCGTCGGCGTCGGCAGAGGAGAGGGAGGAACCGGCGATTTGCGGCGCCGGTTAGGGCTCGCGTGAGGGAAAAAGAAGAAAGGAAGAAGAGAATCGGGATCGGGGGAAAAAGAACTCGGGCACGCGGGGAAAACAAAAGAAAGAAAAGAAAATAAAGAAAAAGGAAATGTAAATATAAACATTTCCTCACTTAAACGGGGTAACCTAAACAGGCTTTTCTGGCCCCCGTTTTTATCCCCCGTTAACTCGTCTGTACGAGCTCCGAAAAATTCCAGAAAAATTTCCAAAAATTCTGAAAAATTCCCTTATTAATATTCGCCTATTTCCGGTATTTTACATTCTCCCCCACTAATAAAAATTTGGTCCCCAAATTTCGTCATCTACCATCAGCAAGTATTAACAACAGATATAGAAAGTATAAATGCTGAACGGTAAATTAAATCACATCCTCAAGGGAAAAATGGAGTATCGAGCTCGGATAGTATCCTCGAGCTCCCAAATAACCTCCTCGTCCAAATGATACTGCCATCCGACTTTAACCAGCCGAATAATTTTATTCCGCAACTGACGCTCTTTCTGGTCCAAAAATCCATACCGGAACCTCCTCGTAAGTAACATCAGGCTGAAGGGGACTGAGATATCTGCCAACAAATCTGTCGAGTCGGATATATACCACACATGGAATACATCGTGAACATCTGACAGGAACGATGGTAGTATCAGACGATAAGCTATCCCTCCAATCCTCTCCAAGATCTGGAAAGGTCCAATGTATCGCGGAGCTGGCTTACCTCCAAGGTCAATCCCTTCACCCCTTTCGTGGGTGAGACTCGCAGAAATACCTGGTCGCAAATGGAGAACGCTAGGGGTCTGCGTCTCCGATCAGCATAACACTTTTGGCGATCCTGCGCCTCTAACATTCTCCGTCTGATAATACGGACCAACTCTTCGTTCTGCTAAGCTCTACGAGGTCCCAACAACTGGGCCTCCCCCAACCTCATCCCAGAGGGTGGGTGTCCGACAAGACCTACCCTACAACGCTTCAAACGGTGCCATCTGGATAGCCGAATGAAAGCTGTTATTGTAGGCGAACTCTACTAACGGCAGATGGTCCTCCCAACTGCCTCCGAAATCCATGACACATGACCTCAGCAGGTCCTCTAAAGTCTGAATGGTCCGCTCTGACTGTCCATCTGTCTGTGGATGGAAGGCTGTACTAAAACAGAGCTGTGTACCCAAGGTCTACTGCAGACTCTGCCAATCGATCCAGAGGATCAGTCCTCCGGATCGCTAAGAAGTGCGCGGTTTTGGTTAATCGATCAACAATTACCCAAATCGCGTCATGTCCTCGTCGTGTCCTCGGCAACCCTATCACAAAGTCCATGGTAATGTGATCCCACTTCCACTCAGGAATAGAAATCCGCTGAAATAAACCGACAGGTCTCTGGTGCTCGGCCTTCACTTGCTGACAGACAAGACATCTAGCTACAAAATCCGCGATGTCTCCCTTCATGTCGTTCCACCAACAGAAACACCTCAAATTTCTGGGTACATACGGGTACCACCAGGGTGGACAGCAAATCATGAGCGATGAACCTCCGGAAGTAACTTCCATAAGACCGGATGAGACTGGAATACGCAAAAATCTGTCTCAAAAGTGTATAACACCCTCCTCGCCTCGTGTGAACTCGGTCTGCTGCCCGGAAGCTATCTAGCTGCAAATAAACTGCAAATACTGAACAACAGCCTAGGGCTCTCGGATCCTCGTCCTGATCGACGACTGAGCAACCATGGTAACCAGAATACCCTGCTCTGTCCGTCCCCGCTCCTCAAGGCACAATTCGGAGTATCCCTAAATCAAGTCTGTGACCACCACTCGGTGGCAAGCTAAAGTCCCTCTGGACTTCTTGCTAAGTGCATCAACAACCACATTAGCTCTCCTTGGGTGATAGCTAATGTACAATCATAATCCTTCAGGAACTCTATCCATCTCCTCTGTCGGAGATTAAGTTCCTTCTACGAAAACAGATATTTGAGACTCTTATGGTCAGTGAGAATCTCAACTGTAACGTCATATAAATAATGTCGCCAAATTTTCATGGCAAAAATAATGGCGACTAGCTCCAGATCATGTACAGGGTAGTTCTTCTCATGTTCTTTCAACCGACGAGAAGCATAGGAGACTACTCTATCGTGCTGCATCAAAACAGCGTCCAAACCCTGAATAGATGCGTCGGTGTAGAGGACAAATCCGTCCTCCCCAGAAGATAAAATCCAAAAATCGAAGCCAACACTAGTCTCCGCTTCAGCTACTAGAAGCTGGTCTTGCAATCCTCAGTCCAAGTAAACTTCACGCCTTTCATGGTCACGCGTGAAAGTAGCATAGCTATGCGGAAGAAACCCTCGACGAAAGGTCTGTAATATCCTGCGAGTCACAAAAGACTGCGGATCTCCTACACTGATTTCGACTGCTCCCAACGGTAACAACCTCTATTTCCTATGGAACCATGGTACACTCCTACTGGTGACCGTGTGTCCCAAACATCATCACAAAAGACAATCCAATTCAGCAATACTGATAATCACATATAGATGTTCTCATCGAATCATCTCTAGATCTATGCAAAGGTAGTGTACGTGACTCACCTCGGATCCGAAATAGATCACATCATCGTCAACAAAGACAATGGAATTCGATCCAAACATCCTCGAAATACCAAAATCATCATGTCTCTGAAAACATCTAAGGCACTGTAAGCCTATATGGCAAAACCAAGACACATAATGTCTGTATCACAGACATTCCTAACCATAAGATCCTCAACAATAAATAGATCTAATCACCAACGATATAAATCACCAAAGAAAATATCCTCTAGTGTGAGAGCAATGCTCTATCACACGAAATACCACATATGTGGGAGCAACGCTCTATCACAAACAATCCGTAATATGTGGGAGCAACGCTCCACCACAAACAAACAATAATATGTGGGAGCTACACTCCACCACAAACGATCCATAACCTGTGGGAGCAACGCTCCACCATAAACAATACATAAATGCCCAAGACACCTAACTATCCAGCTAGAGACTGCAAAAGATCTCTCTACCACAAATCACTGTGGGTAGCCTAGGGTATAACAACCCAGTAATCAAATCAAGTCTATAGTCAACTCAATCAATATCGTAGTGGGTCACCCGCTGATAAGAAAATGGGTTGACAAGGTAGTCCAACAAATGACATAATGCAGACACTCCACATCCTGCATACAACATAAGTAGAATCCTCATGATACTACCAACAATACACCTGGCACACGTGCACACACAACATAGGTATAATCGACATAATCCTCCAATTATTGTACACCAAACATATACACAACTCAGGTATATTCAGTATAATACCTCCCACATCACATACCGTACACGTGTGCTTAAATCAACGTAGGTATAATCGACAATATACCTCCATAATACTCACCCCATATATATACATACACCTTGAGTATGATCAACATAATACTTCCAATAAAGTCTAATTGACACAAGTGTATCCACAAATCAAATATAATCAATAAGATACCTCGAACATTACATCCAACACATCTGCATCTAACATAACACCGATTTAATCAACATGATACCTTCCATAATACAATCAGCATTAGCTCAATGATGCAATCGGTCAGTCTACCACAGGACTCCTACAACACATAATAATCATATCTACACACCACATAAATATGCATAATCAACATATTTAAAATCCAATCTACCACACAAATCCTACGCCACCTTCTAAGTTATCCTACAAGGTACTTACAGTCTAAATTTAAAGTACCCACGGAATAGGATAAATCAATCCTCTAAAGACTGACCAAACCAACAACGATATACGGCTAATTCAGTCTTTTCCCACGTCAGTAACAGTCATGTACTCCAATGTGCTCATAATATCCAACTAAGCACGAAAAAAATCAAAAGATTCGAACCTCTAAAAATAGAGTATAATTGTCCTCTACTGATCAAACCAACAAAACTAAATCAATCATCTTCTAACTAATCAAGAATACCTTAATCCTCCACAAGCAACTAAGGTATATCAATACACGACTACCCAAATCAACAAGTGTAAATCAGACTTCTACTGACCAATCTAACAAGAGTAAACCAATATTTACTGATGAAATTAACTGAGGTGATATGGTATTCTACTAGCTAAGTCAGCATGAATATATAGATACTATTCACTATCCAGCTAATAATAGCAGAGGCTGGTATATGCCTCGATCTTCTAATCAACTAATAATAATAGAAGCTAAAAACTACTGGTGTATGATATAATAAATCACCAGAAACTGTAACCCTTAACCTCTATCAAGGTCGATCATCATCAGTGGTTTACCTAATGCATAAAACGTATGATATATCAACTAGACAGGTACTAGTAAAGAGTGCTAATACATGTCATAAACTGTAATACTCAACAGTGTATATACTAACAGAAAGGTAGGATAACAGTATATACTAACATACCTCCTATAGCTTGGAGATGTCCTGCTGCTGCCAGGTCCCAAAACCCAAAAAGTCACATCGAGAAGACCAAAACAGAAATCCGAAACACCGGAAAAATAAGACTCGTAAGCCAATCTCTGATACCAAATAAATTGATATCAGATAAATCTCGAAAATCCAAAACACATAGCAAGTATCGTATACAAGCTCTGATACCACTAAATTGTCACGCCCCGGAGGAGTCTCTGTCCGAAGAAATTTCGGCAGCATCTCCCCTGTACGGCGGACAATCTGAAACTTTTCTACAAGCACTATATACCTCAGCTACAATAAAAGGAAACAAACACCACGCAGTTAATATCAAATTCAGCCTCGGGCTGACACAACCACGCAGTTAAAAATAAAGCAGCCCACTCGGCTGTACCAAAACCAAAACATAAAACTGCTAGCCGGCTAGGCTTACACAACCAACAACAAATACGAAATACCACATAACAACATCAACACTCAAAAATATAAAACCGGAGTACAGAGCTAACAAACTGATACATAAAACAAAACAAAACATACGTGAAACCGATAAGTCTCCTGATGTGACGTGGGGACCAGCAGACAGGATGCTCCAAGCGACACCATAAATAACCTGGTACCTGAAAAATATAGAGTCCACGGGGGTGAGTTCAACAACTCAGCGAATACCAATAGACATGCCTAGTAAGATATATCTAACAGCAATAAACATGGAATACAGCTTCCTAATCATATATCTAGGAAAGATGCGAAACTGAAAGGTAACTAAGGAAGCTGTACTCACCAGGAACTCCTATCCAAACAAAAGGGTCGTCAAACCGAAAGTGCCCTAAATCCTGTATGCATGTCAAACATATGCATCCAACCAAATGCAGCAAATAAATGCAGCAAACACAATCACAAGAAATAAATGCATCAATGCATATGATGTCAATGATGCGTCCTGGTCACCCCTGACGCCAGTCAGTCATCTCACACACAAATGGCGAGACCGAGTGGGTAGGGCTGTGACAACCGTGCACTCTGTCGTCACTGCTCCTGATGAGTGACCGAGTGGACGGGATGCTGTCGGAGTACTCCTGTCCTGTGACCCCAAATCATAAATGGGGGAGCTCAATGCTCTCAACTCCCGGTACACGATGACGGGGAGGAATCCCTGCCGGCTAACACGTTGTGTCACACTACCCATGAGCGGACCAACGTAGCCAAACAAAGTCCCTGCTGCAACACACACTGCCTGAATCGACCACTAACCCATGAGTGGTGGTGTGTGCAGATCCATGTAACTGGCGATGTGCTCAACAATAATGGAGTCGACTATCGCACAGCATGCAATCATGATGCATGACACTAAGCATGACAATATCCTGATCAGCATAGAAAAAATCCATATATATATAATATGGATACCACAGTATCAGTAAGTCAAATCCAAGATCTAGAGTACACTGGTCGGATATAGAATAACAACCTATGTCCTAACATAATAAGTGAATATCCCAATCAGCATAGAAAAATCCATATATACATAATATGGGTACCACAGTATCAGTAAGTCAAATCCACGGATCTAGGGTATACAAGTCCTCTAAGGTATAACAACCTAGACCCAAATCATATCCCTCTTCCATAGCATATGTACCAACAATATACACAGATCAAAGAATCAGGGTCTAAACACCCGAATCATATATGATATACAAATAGAGGTACACAAATCTGATATGGCACAAAAACCTAAGTATCAGATAATCTAGATACACAGGCCAGAAACAACAATCCAAATCCTAGTCCTAACCTCAGTAAGCATGGTATGTCACTCTAGAAACTAAGATACTCATGGTAACAAGATAATCATGGCAACAAATCACGAGATATAATCACGGATACATCACAGGTGACAAACCTAACATGCTATGGATATCAAACAGTGACATACCAAAGGCAAACATGTTCATTGCATGTAGTTATAAAATACTATACATATCCAATGACAATATCATAAAAGATAAGTCAAGAGGTACCCGCCTCCAATCGGTAAGGTCCAATCCGATCCAAATTTGACGTCGAGATACTCGTCTCGAATCAACCTCCTGTAATCACATTTTACAATTAATTATATCATTAAATCAAAATGACCAAATCCTAAACCTATTAGGAATAAATCATGGTGAATCAATCCAATAGATCCACATCTCCTTCACAATTTACCACATATCACCAATTCCAACACATAAGCAATTATGTATGCATCAATTCCTACCTAAATCAATATTCCCAATACCGATCTAAAATCTTCACATTCCACCTGCCAGTGAATTTTAAATCCAAGCCCCCTTTAACAGAACAATCCAACATGAGACTAAAGAGGATAATCTAGAGAGGAAAATCAAACCAACAAAAGAGTAATAATCGTATGCTTATACCTCCTCAATGACCTGATGGAGCCATTTCATGACAACCAGAGAACCAAATCGAGGCAGGAAACGGGGTCAAGCTCACTGCCAATACAAAGGTGAGTGGCACGGTCCTGTTGAAGCACAGCGAGGAAGAGGAGGTGCTAGGGCTGAGGGCTCGACATTGGCAACGGGTGCTCGGAATGCATCTACGCCGGTGATCTACGCTGAGATCCTTTGATGGTGCGGTCGCAACTCACGAAGAGGGAGAGGCTCGGCAGTGGCACTACTGTGGTGCTAGGGCACAGGGGAGGGTCGGCCACTGGGATCTCCCCGGCGAGTGTGACGGCGTCAGCAAGGCACAGTGTTGGCGGCCGGTGGCTCGACTGGGCAGCGAAGCAAAGATTAGGGCACCGAGAAGGAAGAGGGAGAGGAAAGGCGAAACTCAGCCGCCAGCTCTCTGGTCCTTGGCGTCGTCGGCGTCGGCAGAGGAGAGGGAGGAACCGGCGATTTGCGGCGCCGGTTAGGGCTCGCGTGAGGGAAAAAGAAGAAAGGAAGAAGAGAATCGGGATCGGGGGAAAAAGAACTCGGGCACGCGGGGAAAACAAAAGAAAGAAAAGAAAATAAAGAAAAAGGAAATGTAAATATAAACATTTCCTCACTTAAACGGGGTAACCTAAACAGGCTTTTCTGGCCCCCGTTTTTATCCCCCGTTAACTCGTCTGTACGAGCTCCGAAAAATTCCAGAAAAATTTCCAAAAATTCTGAAAAATTCCCTTATTAATATTCGCCTATTTCTGGTATTTTACACCACGTGTCGACACAGCGTCCTGGATAATATTTGCCTCCGGGCTCCCGGATCCCTTCCGAGCGCCCGGACCACCTTTCTCTAGAAAGAGTCCTTCTCCTACAAGACAAGGTTAGTCCGAGTCAAATATAACGAATTTCTTGCAAGACAAAGTGTTAGCACAGTTTATAAGTTCAACATTAAGAGTATGACTTAGATTCCGTCTTTCCGAGACCGGAATCTTGTCACGATCTCGACTTAGATTTCCGAAATGGATCTAAGCCGGATCGACGCCTAATGTTCCCTTCCCGGGAACGCGTCCTCACAGTCACTCCCTTCAGTGACTTACCTTTACTCACCTGCCAGACATCCGGTCAGCCCTTCGACCTGTCTGGACTTCTCGCCAGCTATCTGGTCAGCCCGTCGACCTAGCTGGACTTCGTGCCAAGCGTCCGGTCAGCCCATTGACCCGCTTGGACTTCGTGCCAAATGTCCGGTCAGCTCGTCGACCCATTTGAACTTCGTGCCAAGCGTCCGGTCAGCCCGTCGACCCGCTTGGACTTCGTACCAGACATCCGGTCAACCCGTTGACCTGTCTAGACTTCGCCTCCACACTCGGTCAGAGTGTTAGATAACGACAAACCTAACTTAACCTAATTTGTCATTCATCAAAACCTGAGTTAGACCGTTAGTGCTGACTGCACCAACAGAATTATCTAGACAATCGGAAGGTTGGTTAGTTGCAAACTTAAGAACTAAGGTTGAGAGATAGAGAGAGAGAGGAAGAGATAGTTGAGAGAGTAAGAGAGAAAGAAAGTGATCAAGGGAGAAGAGTTGGTTGGGGAATGATTTTAGGATTTCGATTTCACTATGATGCTAGTTTTTAAAGAATTTTTTATCCAATCCAATCAACCTTAACATAAGACCTCCAGAAAGTGGGGCAATATCGATGACCTTTGTCACTAAAGGCATAGTAGGTCTGGTTGAATGAGTATCTTCTATCACTAAGGATCCCCTGGTTATCCAGTCCAGTACTTTAAAATAGTTTTTAAAGAATTTTTAATAAGGGATCGCCAGTTGGGCCGCCATTGTGGCCGCCCAAGGGACCAAGGTTTGGCCGCTAGTGTGGCCACCCAAGGGGCCGAGGGGTCGTGACGTTACAATAAAAAGGAGGCGCCTTAGTTGACTAGAAGCACATCAGATGAACAGTAGCCAAGACGCCTCAGATCAACTAGAGGCACTTCGAATGACTAGAACCGTTGCAACATGGTTAAGAAGCAAGAATCCGCATGAGCAACAACCGAGGTGCCTCTGATGCCGCTAGATCAGATATATAAACATTGTTTGGATAAAATTTTATCCACTTGAAGACGCCTCCAACTATTTGAGGTGCCTCGAACTGCCACATCATCAAAATAGTCACTTTGACTGTTGAGCTATAAATAGAGCCTTGAAGCCCGTTGTAAGAAACACACTAGTTCTTAAACTTTTGTATAGATTTCTTGTACACTCAACTGCTATAAGGGCTACTTTGCCTTTGATCTTGATCGAAAGAGTTCTTTTTGTAAGTACCCCGTGATAATTTTGATGTGGTCAACCGAGTTAAGTTGAGTCCAGTGTGTGTCTAATTTCCTGTGTCTAATTGTGCAGGGAATTAGGAACACAAGAAGTCGAGTGGAAGACGCAGTAAGCGAGAAGGATGTCACAAAAAAAGTCGATAGACTCAGTGTATCTGAGGAACAAGGAGTTGCGAAAGAGTACACCGGTGGAGCGAGAATGATGTAGGCGGAGCGTCCGAGGGACGAGAAGTCAGGGAAGAAGTCTGCTCAAGGAGAAAGTCGAAGTTGGTTTAGAGTGAGATCAACTCTGGATGGCCGGAACATCACCCAAGCAAGCGGAATGAAGAATGGTCAATGCTAAAATTGTTCATTCGGATGAACAATACTCGAGGCGTCTCAAATGGGACTAGAGGTGCCTCAAATGAATAGTACTAGAGGCATCTCATTTGTGATTGGAGGCGCCTCGGATGAATAGAAACTGAGGTGGCTCATATCACATTGAAGGCGCCGCCAACATGGTAGAGAGCCTTTAAAGAGTCATTGCCTACATGGATAAAACTTTATCCATTGAGGGTGCCCTAGACATCATTGGAGGCGCCTCCAAGTCACATCAACATAATGGTAATTTCATCCAGAATGCTATAAATAGCACCCTGGAACTAGGAGTTCAATGACACTTCTATACTTCTTTTCTTGAACTTCTAATCTCTGTAAGGGGTTTCTCCACCTCCAATCTTAATCGAAGAAGGAGATTTTCATAGTGAACTTTTTCTTTCTTGGATTAACAACTACATAAGTTGTAACCAAGAAATTTCTAGAATCCCTATTTTTTATGTCATTTATTTTAATTAATTAAATTGTGTGTCCTTGCTATAATAGAAAGCAAGAGAATTGTTCTAACTTGTTTGGCAAGCTATTCACCCCCCCCCCTCCCTCTAGTCGGCCCACGTCTAGCCAACTATTGGTATTAGAGCCCGGATGCCTAGAAGGACTAACCACTTACTAAAGCAACAAGATGATGACCAGATTGAGTATTCATCCACTAAAGTTTGAGGGAGAGTTCACACTATGGAAGCATCGTATGGAGGTGTTCTTTGAAACTAACTTCGATATACTTTTAACAATAAAAATATAATTTTGAAGCACCCCAAGATGAGAATGGAGAGGAAAAAATAAGAGTTCCAATGGAACAAGAAGTGATGGATCGAAAGCGCTAGAGGGGGGTGAATAGCACTCGTGGCTATTTTAACGATTTTAAACACAGAATAATAACGCAGCGGAAAGTAAAATCAAACACAGAGACGCAGGTGTTTTCTTCGTTCGGTGCCTATGGCGACTCCTACTCGAAGGCCCGCGGTCCTTGACCGCTTTCGGTGGGCAACAACTATATATCGGAAAGATTACAATTTGAGTTACAATTAAAGTAATAAGTAAATTAATACCGACAACAAAAGATCGAAGAGTCTGAGCTTCGGGTTGTCGATGTCGAGTAGTAGCACTTCAAGGTCGTCTCGTTAGCAGCACTTCACAAAAGAAAGCTTGGGATTCGATGTACTTTGGCTGCACCCTCGACCCTCTTTTTATATAACGTTCCGGGCGCCTGGATCCCTTCCGGGCGCCTGGAGTGTGACGTGGCCAACCAACTAGGATGCTCCACGTGGCGAAGTCGCGGCAGGGATAAAAGTTGGTCCCGGGCGCCCAGATCACCTTTTTCTAGCAGGTTCCTCACCTGCAAACAAAGGTTAGTCCGAGCAAAATACCCTGCAAGACAGTGCTAGAATCTGATAAAACACAGTAAGTAATAACTGACAGTCTTCGGACTGTCCGAGTCTGACTTCAGATTTCCAACCGGAAACCCTAGGTCGACCCGACGTCTACTGTTCCCGTAGTGGGGAACGCGTCCTCACCTACTCCCCTCAGGAGAGATTACCTGATGCCAGTCCGGTCCTCCAGACCGACTGGACTTTTCGCCTAGGGTTACCACCCCCCAGGACCTAGGGTTACCGCCCCCTAGGGTTTTTTTCCACCTAGGGTTACCGCCCCCTATGACCTAAGGTTACCGCCCCTTAGGGTTTTCCTCCACCTAGGGTTACCGCCCCCTAGGACCTAAGGTTACCGCCCCTTAGGGTTTTCCTCCACCTAGGGTTACCGCCCCCTAGGACCTAAGGTTACCACCCCTTAGGATTTTTCACCTGCCTAACCGCAGTTAGGACTTTCCTGAAACACTCATTCAAACATGTTAGATCACACACTAACTTAACTTTGAATCCTTTGCCATTATCAAAACTAAGGTTCGATCGTCGGATGCTTCCTGCACCAACAATCTCCCCCTTTTTGATAATGGCAACCGAAATTCAATGTTAAGTAAAAAATATGCAGTTATATATAAGCACAAGAAACAAGATAGGCGTGATAGCAAGAAAAGCATAAACATAGCTCCCCCTTAATACAAGCTCCCTTTAAAATAATTTCTCTACTCTTTCTTTGAATTTGAATTTCTATTTTTATTTCTTTCTTTGAATTTCTCTACTCTCCCCCTTTGCCATATATCAAAAATAAGCTAGTTTTGAAAAAACTTAATTTTTCAAGACAAAAATTAGCAGAAAACGTTTTAACTTAGGCAATGAGCAAGTGAAAGTCAACACTTTAGAATAACAATATTTTTCAAAATTTTGTCAATTGATTTTGTTTGAAGTGATTTGCCAAGAGGAACTCTTTTTAACTTAGTGTGTTTTGGGAGTTTCCAAAATTTTCACAGAAAAATTTTCAAACAAAAATTTAACTTCAGAAATTTTTAGAAAAATTTTCAACTTCAGAAGTTATCAAACAAAATTTTCAGCTTCAGAAATTTTTTGAAAAAAAATATTCAGGTTTTTAAAGAAAATTTCCAATGAAGATTTTTAACTTAAAAAAAAATTTCAAATCTAAAAAAAATTTTCAACTTTAGAATTTTTTCAAAGCTAAAAAAAATTTCAACTTTAGAATTTTTCAAAATGGTTTCATTTTAAATAACTAAAAAAAAAAATTTCAGAATAGAGGACATTTGAAAATTTTGAAAAGGCTGCTTTGAAATGTGTTTCAAAAATACTTAAGGCAAAGGAGAAGCGATAACCTTATTTGTTAATAGCTTGTCATTTTGTTTTAGTAAGGTATCAGAGCCCTAAAGTCCAAGCATGAGTAAAGATTTGTTTTGATCCGGTATCAGATCCCTTAAGTACAGACATGCTTAAACTTATTATTTCCTTCACCAACTGTCTAACCGTTTAGCTACTTGCTGATTGTCTAGAGGGCAACAGTGTTCACTTGGTTAGTCAAGTCAAGTCAATTGATCCAGTTAGATTTGACTAAGGCTGGAAGACTTGATTTGATTACTGTTAATCATGTATTTAACGCCCAGACTCATATTGATGCACAGAAATAAGCATTCTCGAGTCCAGGCTGTACCCTATGCATCTCACACCGTTCTATGTTTACAAACACAATCAAGGTAAACCTACGTGTTTGTGAGATGCTCTGGCTGAGTCCTAGGGGAACATGATTTCTAGGGGGAAATCCTAGGCTAAATCCAACTTTCGAAAGTCTAGTAAAGTAGGGATTTTGGAAAATCAGTTTTGCCTAGAAGTTATAAAAATGTGATTAAAAGACTAATCTATTAGATTAAGGTATAGTCAATCAAGCCTGAAGTAAAACAGTCTATTAGTTTAAAAAGTCGACATAGATAAAAGAGTCATAATAGAGTTGCTACAAGCTGTACTAGAGTCATAATAGAGCTACAGTCGAAGCTACTGAGATGATGAGGGAGGTGGTCCGGAACCCAGCGACCGGAGTAGTTTCAGGAGCTCAGTGTGACGAGCCCGATCGTCCTCTCGTAGATCTCGGCGTAGGTCAGAGAGCTCCTGTCGTACGTCTCGTCGTAAGTCGGAGACCTCCTGTCGGACCTCTCGTCGAAGATCGGAGACCTCTCGCCGCATGGCCTGATGAAACTCGGAGCTCTCGTTCTGGAGACTCGACATCGCCCTCTCTAGTCCGGAAACTTGATCAGCTAGAGTGCGGGGAGTTGGGTGTGGTGCTCGAGGTGGTGGTGGGGCAGGAGCAGCCTCCTCAGGAAATAGTGCCAACATGAACTCATCTTGCTCTGCCTCCCCCGCCTGCTGGTGTTGTGCCCCCCTACGCCAGGACATGGTACCCTCATCGTCTATATGGATATTTGCTAGGGAAAAGTTCCTAGCTCCTATGATGTCAAACTCGGTCATGTGGCGGATGTCACCTCCGGTGACATCAATGTGCAATGAGGACATGTAAGCTGTCAAAATGTGACAGTAAGGCATATGTACTCGTCTGCTGGTCACGTATCCAGCTGCGTAAATAATAGTGGAAAAGATGTGTAGGCTGATGTATATGTCTAACCTATGACACAGGGCATAGAGAAGAAAGGAGTGAAATGGACGCATCACCGCAATGTCGTGAGTGGTCAGCGGTAGAATACAAAGTACTAGAATCCTATAAAAGGCGTAGTCCTGAATTCTAAGGTTAAGTGACCTAAACTGGGTCTCAGTGGGATCACGCTGGTCCTCAAAGAAATACAAATAGATCGTATCGAGGGTAATATGTGAGTAGGGATCTCCAAAAGGTAGCTCTCTAGGAGGATAGCATAAAAAGGTGCAGGGTGACTCTCGTAACCCTAGAAACTCACGAATGGTGGTGGGAGATAATGTGATATCCGTGCCAGCTGCCCTAGTGGTATAGGAGTAGTCGTCTACTTTCACTAGGTTGTTGTAAAATTCGGCACATAAACTTATGTTTACTGGGCTGGTGCACTCAACAAGGTTTCGCAACCTATAGTGGTTTATGGCCTCGGAGACTGGAATACAAGAGCGTAGAAAGAACGATCTATCTATACATTTGGTTCTAATGGCCATGTAATTAGTTGACATAAACTTAATCCTAAGCTCGTCGGTGGGAAACCTAGGGTCAATGCTAGGTGTAGAGGGCTCAGCACCAGATTTAGAACGCTTCCTAAATTTCAAACTAATATTACACTAAGAAATAAACAAGTATTATAAGAAATAAAGTTTAGGAGGGGATAGAATTTTTACCGAGGAGCCATTGTAAGAAATTTAAGAACTGACGACCTCGGTTGAGTCAAGACTCTGTATCAACCGCAGAAAATTTTAATTTTGAAAGTCTTCGCAGGGAAGCTAAAAAGCTTTAAGGAAAACTTGGGTGCAAGGGTAGGGGGCGCCTGCTGCCCCCTATATATAAGGGAGTCCGGGCGCCCGGACCTGTTCCGGGCGCCCGGGGTCGTGTGAGGCGGGGTGCCCGGGATCTCTGCGGGTGCCCTGAGTCTGAATACCGGGGGCGCCCGCCCTCGGTTTTTGACCGTTTGTTTTTAAGTTATTATTTTAACAACATTTAATTTGATTAAAATTAAAAATAAAAACGTTTGTTTGTTTGTTTTTAATTAAAAAAAACATTTAATTTAATTTGATTTTTAAATAGTTTAATTGAGAATTTAAATTAATTCAATTTTGAAATTGTTTAAGTTAATTTGATATGAAGATGTTTAAGTTAAGTAATTTGGAGGAATATTTAATTTTAATTTGCTTAGTCATCTCACCCGATGTATGTTTTCAATCAGGGGATCCTATTATTTTGTGAGATGAATTAGTTCAATTTATAGGGTTATGTTTAACTTTATGTTAGATTCGGGTTTAGCTTTGGGTTCAACCAGTAAGCGTTCTTTGGATAAACTTCTGGGCTATAGTGAGTCACAAGGAGCTCATTAAAGTAACCATGCCTTCGAGGTTTCCCAAATAGTCCTACCCATTGAGCTTAATACTAAACCTTGGTCTAACTAGTTAGGATCCATTTAAGGGTAGCTTCGGTTAGTTCCACTTGGCCAAATGCACCAGGTCGAAGTCATATCTTCCTAGACATGCGATGCCCAAGTTTTCCCAACGTACTATCATCCAAAAACTTCACCAGTACTGTGCTTCAAGTTAAAATTTAACCCTTTTTAATCTATCCTTATTTACCCATCCGGGTAATCTACTCTTATTTACCCATTTCGGGTAGTTTAAGTTAGGTTACCCTGTCGAGTAAATAGTTTTCGGAGTTGCCCGCTATTATGGACCCTCCTTCTATTTGAATTTTAAATTTTAATTCCGAATTTTGAATTTTAAGTTTTTAGTTTTTAGATTAATTTTGAATTTTTATTGTTGAGTTTAAGATTAATTTTGAATTTTGAATTTTGAATTTTGAGTTTTGAATTTTGAATTTTGAATTTTAAATTTAATTTCGAATTTTTTTTGTTGAGTTTTTAGATTAATTTTGAATTTAATTTCGAATTTTGAATTTTGAATTTTGAATTATGAATTTTGAATTTTGAATTTTGAATTTTAGAATTTTGAATTTTGAATTTTGAATTATGAATTATGAATTTTGAATTATGAATTTTAGAATTTTCAATTTTGAATTATGAATTTTGAATTTTGAATTTTAGAATTTTGAATTTTGAATTTAATTTCGAATTTTTATTGTTGAGTTTTTAGATTAATTTTGAATTTTTAGTTTTGAGTTTTTAGATTAATTTTGAATTTTTATTGTTTTAACTCCCCCTGGATCATAGCCTCGATAAGGTTTATTGAGGTAATGTATTTGATCCTTAGGAACCCAATAATGTCCAAGTCCAACTTGATTGATCAGGTTGGACTTGGCAACCCATGCTTGGACCATTTTTCTATTTGGTTTGTTTATTAAGGAAAGGTAAGATTTATATTTCTTTTTATATCCTAGTCCAGTTCGATTGTAGATTGCCCTTTGTGTTCCAAGAATCAAGTCAAGATTCTTGGATCCTAAGGAAAATCGTTCTAGGGTAGTTTTTAAATCCTTTACCTGACTTTTCAGATTGGAATTCTCTTCCTCAAGTTTTTGAACTTGAGTTGAGGTTCCAGTCTGAACTTGATCAGTTAAGGATTCGTTGTTTGGCGTTTTTTTAAGGAGTGTTACCTCCTTTAGAAGCGCTTTGATTCGAATCTTGGACTTAGCTACTTTATGCATTAAATAATTAATTAAACTATATAAACGACTTTTACTTACAGAGGGGTTCGGCCCTTCGGAAACAGATGCGGATCCGTGGCTTCTCTAAGACTCGGCTTCCGATTCGTCCTCACTTCCGGATCCGTTGGTGAAGTCCCGGGCTGTCAAGGCAAGAAAGTTCGTCTGTTCTTGTTCTTCGTCGTCGGATTCCTCGGAAGAAGACTCGTCCCATGTTGCCTTCAATGCCTTCTTTCTTTTGGGTTTCTTTGGATCCTTCTGGTTCGGGCAATTTACCTTGATGTGACCCTTTTGATTGCACCCGTAGCAGGTCACTTCGAATTTACCCTTCGAGTTTGGTTGGGCTTCTTTAGACTGGATGGTCTTTCAGAGATCCTTTTTGTTGAGGCCCTTCTTTTTGCAGAGCTTCTTAACTAAGTTGACTATCTCGGTTGTAAGTTCATCGTCGTCTTCTGAATCTGGTTCTTCTTCTGACTCAGGTTCGGTTCTCCGCTTGATTCTTGATTCGCGCGATCTCCCTGTTCCTGCAACCAAAGCCAACCCTTTCTCGGTCGGGCTTGCATTAGTCTGTTCGTGAAGTTCGAATTCTGCAAACAGTTCATCTAATTTAATGGTGGATAAGTCCTTGGAGACCTTGTAGGCATCTACCATGGATGCCCACAAGGTGTTCCTTGGAAAGGCGTTTAGAGAATACCTTATGATGTCCCGGTTGTCTACCTTCTGTGACCATTGAGCAGATCTTGAATCCGGGCATGGAGTTGTGCAGCTGTTTCACCTTCCTGCAATTTGATGTTAAATAATTTATTAAAAATTAAGTCTCTTTTACTTACTTTGGTGTCGGATGTCCCTTCGTGAAGTTCAATTAGCTTCTCCCACAATTCTTTGGCGCTGTTGAAGGGGCCGACGCGGTTGAGTTCTTCTTTTGATAGGCCACACTGGAGGGTGCAGGTTGCCTTGGCATTAGCTTCCACTTTCTTGATTAAGGATGCATCCCAGTCCTCGTACGGTAGTGGTTTGCCGGCGGTGTCAGATGGTAGTTCGAATCCGGTTTTGACAATCATCCAGACTTCAAAGTGAGTCTGGAGATATGCCTCCATCCGACCTTTCCAGTACCCGAAGTCGTCTCCGGTGAATAGCGGAGGGCGGGCAGTACTGTAGCCTTCTTGAAGGGTCATTTCAGTTTTACCTAAAGCGAAAAACAACCAAAAAGGAATGTCCCAGGACTTGGTCCTGGCTTAGTAGTGCGGTAGGAAAGAAAAGGATCACGAACTCGGGTGGTGTTGCACCAATTCCGAGAAACACCGATTCGAGGGAAAAAGAATTAGAATATAGCTATGAGGCTAAATTCTAATCGACTCCGAAAATAAAAGAAAAAAATACCACGAAAAATTATTTTGAATGGTGGTTGCACCGATTCAAAATGACCCCGCTCTGATACCAATTGAAGGATCGAAAAGAATTTAGATATCTCCACAATGACATGATATTGTCCACTTTGGGCCTAGACCCTCATGGCTTTGCTCTTGGGCTCTCCCTAAAAGGCCTCATGCCAATGAAGATATCTTTTCTCTTATAAACTCATGATCTTTCCCATGTGTTTCCAATATGGGACTATGTTTGCAACCTTGTAACCCCAACAATCCCCCCCTCAAACAAAGGACCATAGGCTTCCCACGTCCGATCCTCGACCCACCAGGTCTTCCTGCCCCTCGGTCCACCCGACCTACTAGGACTTCCTTGCCTAGTCGCAACTAGGACTTCCTGCCTGGTGTCTGGTCCTCTTGATCCGAACATAGGAGCCCCCACTTTTTTTGTTCGAGGTCAATATTGTACCCACATGGCTCAATCAGATCATAGATCTTGTGCACAGTCGGCGGTTAAACCTTCTGGCAGTCCAAGCTCTGATACCAATTGATGGATCGAAAGCGCTAGAGGGGGGATGAATAGCACTCGTGGCTATTTTAACGATTTTAAACACAGAATAATAACGCAGCGGAAAGTAAAATCAAACACAGAGACGCAGGTGTTTTACTTCGTTCGGAGCCTATGGCGACTCCTACTCGAAGGCCCGCGGTCCTTGACCGCTTTCGGTGGGCAACAACTATATATCGGAAAGATTACAATTTGAGTTACAATTAAAGCAATAAGTAAATTAATACCGACAACAAAAGATCGAAGAGTCTGAGCTTCGGGTTGTCGATGTCGAGTAGTAGCACTTCAAGGTCGTCTCGTTGGCAGCACTTCACAAAAGAAAGCTTGGGATTCGATGTACTTTGGCTGCACCCTCGACCCTCTTTTTATATGACGTTTCGGGCGCCTGGATCCCTTCCGGGCGCCTGGAGTGTGACGTGGCCAACTAACTAGGATGCTCCACGTGGCGAAGTCGCGGTAGGGATAAAAGTTGGTCCCGGGCGCCCGGACCTCCAAGCGCCCGGATCCATCCCGGGCGCCCGGACCACCTTTTTCCAGCAGGTTCCTCACCTGCAAACAAAGGTTAGTCCGAGCAAAATACCCTGCAAGACAGTGCAAGAATCTGATAAAACACAGTAAGTAATAACTGACAGTCTTCGGACTGTCCGAGTCTGATTTCGGATTTCCAACCGGAAACCCTGGGTCGACCCGACGCCTACTGTTCCCTCTACGGGGAACGCGTCCTCACCTTGTAAAATACCGAAAAAATAGGGAATATTAATAAGGGATTTTTCCGGAATTTTTGGAAATTTTTCGGGAATTTTTTGGAGCTCGTATGGATAAGTTCACGGGGATAAAAACGGGGTCCGGAAAAGCCTGTTTAGGCTACCCGAATTAAACGAGGAAAAGTTTAATTATCTTATTTCTTTTATTTTTCTTTTATTCTTTTTTTTTTCTCCGCCGAGTTCTCCCCGCGTGCCTTAGCCTCCCTCCTCGCGCCGAGCCACCATTTCTGCCCAAAACCGCTCGGAGGCGGTTTCTTCTTCTCTTCCCCTCTCTTCTTCTCCTCTACCGATCGTCGCTGTGCCCTAGCCGACTTCACTCTCCGCCGCGCCGATCTTCCATCGCCAGCCACTCGAGTAGCGCCGGCCACCCCCTACCGCCGTGCCCTAAGTCCTCTTTGGATCTGCGCGCCGACGCCGATCACCGGCCACAGGAACTCCAGCGCCGCACTATGCTAAAGCCCGGCCACCAGCATTGGGTGTGGTCGCGACAGAGGACGAGACTAGACCTAGCCCTCAGTTGATCTTCTTCCTCTCTTTCTCGGAGTCGCCAGCCGAACCATTGGTCCGCTCGAGTGCTGACAGCAGGCGTCACTGTTTCTCCACGCGAGCAACCAACGTTGAGGTTCTCTCTCCCTTCTCCCTCACTGTGGTTACATTCCGTGCCCTATTTTGGATTCACAGTCGACCGACTCTCCTTCTTCATGGCGTGCCCTAGGTTACTTCATACTGCCGGATCCAAACAAGACAGCAGAGAGGTGAGCAAGCATCAGTGGTTTCATTAGGAAGGTCCCACAGTCCTGATCGGTTGGTGCCACTGTCGTTTTCGTGAGGCCAGCATCGTTCATAGGCGAGCCACGACTCTGATCACCCTGTTCCGGCAGACAGGAGGCTGTGGTCACAAGATTAAGGTAAGTGATTTAAATATGGTATTTGAGCTGGGCAGTTGATTCATTTGTAGTGTTGAATTTGGATTGTCGTTAGGAAGGCAGTGACGTAGTGTTGCTCCAGTCGGTGTTGCCACCTCAATCAGCTTGCTACGGTTTGGACTAGGGTAAGGTTTGTATAACAGTAAATTTATGCCAAATTATATCCATTGTTATGTTAGCTATATGAGATAGATTCCAGTGTTTAAGTGTGAAGTGTTAATGGTGAGCAAAGGATTAGTTCATTTCTGGATATTGAGGTTGCTAATCTGTATAGCTTGCTTAATGGGTGATTAGTTGTTTATGTGTTAATAAGAGTTAATGAAGCTAACCCTAGATGGTCGGTGGATTAGAAATTTATTTAACTATTTGTTTATAATTAACTTAGCTAAACTGTACGATTTACTACAGGAATTTGACGCGAGACGAGTATCTTGATTATCGGATTGGACATTTTCGATTGGAGGCGGGTACTTTTGACTTATTGTCTTTGATATGCTTAGTAATGAAATTAACAATTTGCATTAATTGTGTTTTTCTTATTTGTTCGGTTAATCACTGCCCGATACATGTTACCTGCTTGATTGATTGTTTGTTTGCATATCGTGTTGATACCTATCTGATTTCACCTGCTCATGGGTAGTGATATAACCATGTTTTACCATGTCAGGACCTAGGTTTGATACCTTATTTGATCAGTATACCTTGATATGATTTATTCACTATGGTGCCCATTGTTATATGTCCAGAGGTTGGTTTAGTATATTAACATGCTTAGTGACATGCACCATTTGCATGATCGCATGCTGTGCGATAGATTGCTCCATTATTGTTGAGCACTTTGCCAGTTTTCATTACTGTTCGGTGCTCCGTTGTGACGCTCATGGGTAGCGTAACACAGCGTGGTAGCACGTCAGTTTGACTCTTCCGGTGCTCCGTTGATCCGCTCATGGGTAGTGTGACGCAGTGTGTAGCACGTTAGAGATTCCTCCCCGTCATAGTGTACCGGGAGATGAGAGCATTGCGCTCCCCCATTTATGATTTGGGGTAGGAGTATGTATGTACTCCGACAGCATCCCGTCCACTCGATCACTCATCAGGAGTAGTGTTGCAGAGTGCACGGTCGTCACAGCTCTACCCACTCGGTCCCACTTTTGTTATGAGTTGGCTGACTGGCGTCAGGGGTGACCATGACATTGGCATCATATGCATGATGCATTTTATTGTTTGTGATTGTGTTTGCTGCATTTATATGTTGCATATTGTTTGGATACCTATGTTTGACATGCATACAGGTCTTCTATACCTTTCGGACTGTTTGTCCTTATACCGGGTCCTGGTTAGTACAGATTCTCTCCTGTCTACTTCGGTTTGCATTTACCTTTATTTTTATCAGGAGACTGTACGCATGATTAGTGCTAGGTGTTATTTCTTTACTTTGCATATCAATTGTACCTGCTGAGTGTTGGACTCACCCCGCCTCCATTGTTGTTATTTTTCAGGTTATGCTGTCAGGAGAGAGTTCCAGTTGCTAGTCCCCTGCATATCTCAAGCTGTATTTATCTTTTGGGTTTCTTATTTAGACTGTGTTAGACTTATTCTATTTGAGGATTTGGATATTGTATGGATTCATATGATCGATGGATTTTTGTATGTTTTGGATTTGTTCTACTACATGCCTGCCTGGACGGCAGAAGAGGTAAGTTAATCTTATCGTCGGATTTTGAGATTTACGAGTGTAGTTGAGTAGGGTTGTTTTTGGGTCATATGTTCATTGTTACAGTGTGTTTATTATTAACTGCGTGTGATGGTTATATATATGATTGTTTATTTCTGTTATTATTCCAGCCGCATGTGGCTGAGGTATGTGACTATGTAGAAAGTTTCAGATTGTCCGCCGTACAGGGGAGATGCTGCCGAAATTTTTTCGGACAGGGACTCCTCCGGGGCGTGATAATTTAGTGGTATCAGAGCAGGTATACGATACTTGCTATGTGTTTTGGATTTTCGAGGTTTATTCTGATACCAATTTATTTGGTATCAGAGGGCAGGTTATACGATCTTTTGTTTTCGTATTTTGGATGTTTGGGATAACCTGATACCAATTTATTTACTTGGTATCAGAGCGCCAAGTTTGGCGATACTTGTTGGATTTTTGTATTATGGATTTTCGAGATTTATCTGATACCAATTTATTGGTATCAGAGCGGGTTATGATACCTGCTTTTGGTGTTCTGCATTTTTGGATGTCTATTTCGGTTTGTACGGATTTCCGTTATGGTTATGTTTCGAATTTTCGTTTCAAATTTATATGGATTTTCGGCGATTTTCTCCTTCGGAATTTTGAGGTCAGAAGTTAGGAACTGGACAACGACGGAACATCTCCAGACGACATATAGGTATGATGTTTAATTTGATAGTTATGACATGTATTAGCACTTTATCTTTAGTACCTGTCTGGTTGTTGTAGCCCATATTACATATGATGGGTTAGCCACTGATCTTGGTCGACCCTAATAAAGATCAAGGATTATAGTCTCTGGTGATTTTATATATCTTACCACAAGTAGTTTTAGCTTCTGTTACTACTATTAGGAGATGGAGGCACATATCAGCCTCTGCTATTGTTAGCTGGGTAATGGATGATACCTATATATTCCTGTGGACTTAGCCAGTAGAGTTTTTATACTCGTATCTTTTGGATATTAGGGTATCCGATACGATAAAAATTGGTCATTTGGGGAGTTATCAGTTTTGATCATTGTTGAGAATGATTTGAGGTTGAGGAATATTGTGAGATCAGATATTGTGATGTGTTGATTTCTAATGATTTATGAGAGTAAATGTTATGTGGTTGTCTGATGATCTATTACTAGATATTTGTTTTGATGATTTAGTAGTGGATAACTATTTTGATGATCTATTATTTGGGTTGTCATTGATGGTGATATAGTAAGTGTCATGTATGATATTCACAGATTTGATGATTATAGTTGGTGATCAGATATAGATCAGGTGCTAGAGAATTTACGGTTGAGTGTGCCTATGAATTTTAATAAATCTGGTTAGTTGTGGTTAGTTAACAGGATGATAAAATTGATATTTGTTTCCTCTGATATTGGACTATGTGGATAAATAATGATTTGATGTTTGTAATATTAATTTGCTCACATGGGGAGTAGAGACTTATTCATCTGATATTATGTGGGCTGATATTTTTTAGGATAAAAAAATGAGAGTGTCTTGATGTTCTTAAATTCTGACTTTATCTTTTGGGTCGTACACCTTTATACATATGATTATTGTGGGTTTCTAGTAGATTATACCCGAGTGGTTAGACATACATGTCTGATTATTTATTGGAGGTATTTGTCAATTAAAAACTATGTTGTGGAATGTGTACACATATGTTTGAGTGTTTTATTGGATGTATCTTATCGATCTAATCTGAGTTATGATATGTGCGGATGTGTTGGGTGTAATATTTGAGGTATCTTGTTTATTATATGATTGTTTTGAGAGTATACTTGTGCCGATTATGATTTGTTGGAAGTATTACGTTGATTATACTCTTGGCATAGGTGTACATATGTCATGTGAGTGTTGTTGAGGTGTATTGTTGATTATACCTATGTCGATATATGCACACGGGTTCGGTAGGTATTGTTGGAGGTATTACATTGATTTATACCTGTGCTATGAGTGTGTTTGGTGTGTACTAATTGGATGATTATGTCGATCATACCTATGTTGTGTGTGCACGTGTGCCAGGTGCATTGTTGGTAGTATCATGATGATTCTACCTATGTTGAATGTAGAGTGTAAGTGTCTACATTATGTTATTGGTTGTATTATTCTGTCAATTAATTCTTCTATTAGTGGGTGACCGATCCACTAGGATGATGATAGAGTTGACTATGGATTTGATTTGCTTACTAGGTTATTATACCCTAGGCTACTCACATTGATCTGTGGTTGAGTGATCTCGTGCAGTCTCTAGTTGGATAGTAAGGTGCCTTGGACACTTATGGATTGTTTGTGGTGGAGCGGAGTTCCCACATATACATATTTCGGATTGCTTGTAGCGGAGCATTGCTCCCATATCTATTGCAGATACATGTTATAGATTATTTGTAGTGGAGTGTTACTCCTACATATTGAGGATTTCTTGTGGTAGAGCGTTGCTCCCACATATGTGGTATTTTCTGTGATGGAGCGTTGCTCTCACACTGGAGGATCTATGCTTAGATGATTTATATCGTTGGTGATCATATTTCAGATTTATTGTCAAGGATCTTATGGATTGGGAATGTCTGTGATACGGACATTATGTGTATTGGTTTTACCATTAGGGCTTGCGGAGCCTTAGATGTTTTCATGGACTAGATGATTTGGGTATCCCTAGAATATTGGATCATAATTCGTTATCGTTATTGATGATGTGGTGTTTTATTCCTGATCTGAGGTGTATCACGTACACTATCTTTACATAGTTCTAGAGATGTTTCGACTGAAACGTCTAGATGTGAAGATCAGTAGTGCGTATTTTGATTGTCTTCTGTGAGATGTTTGAGACACACGGTCATCAGTAGGAGTTTACCGTGGTTCCACAGGAGATCGAGGTTGTTACCGTTGGGAGTAGATGGAGTCTATAGAAGAGGCTCGCAACTTCCTTTGTTTGGCCCGATATTTCCAGGGATACGTTGAGGGTTTCTCACGGATTGCTATGCTACTTACACGCCTGACCAGGAAAGGCGTGAAGTTCACTTGGACTGAGGATGGCAGGACCAGCTTCTAGGAGCTGAAGCGGAGACTAGTGTCGGCTCCGATTTTGGTTTTACTTTATGAAGAGGACGGATTCGTGCTCTATACTGACGCATCTCTACAGGATTTGTGCGCTGTTTTGATGCAACACGACAGGGTAGTCTCCTACTTCTCGGCAGTTGAAGGAGCATGAGGAGAACTACCTAGTACATGACATGTGGCTGGCTGCCATTATTTTGCCTTGAAGATTTGGCAGCAGCATCTGTTCGGTATTACATTTGAGATTCTCACTGATCATAAGAGTCTCAAATATATATTTTTACCCAGAAGGAATTTAATCTCCGACAGAGGAGATGGATGGAGTTCCTGAAGGATTGTGACTGTACGATTGACTATCACCGGGGAAAACTAATATGTTGCCGATACGCTTAGCAGGAAGTCTGGAGGGACTTTAGCTTGCCACCGAGTTGTGGTCACAGACTTGATTTAAGGTTTCTCCGATTTGGGCCTTGAGGGGTAAGGACAGACAGAACAGGGTACTCTGGTTACTATGGTTGCTCAGTCGTTGATCAGGACAAGGATACGAGAGTCATAGGCTGCTGATCAGTATTTGCAGTTTATTTACAGCCAGATAGTTTCCGGGCAGCAGACCGAGTTCACACGAGACGAGGAGGGTGTTATACACTACCGAGGCGGATTTTACGTGCTTCAGTCTCATCCGGTCTTATAGGAGTTACTTCCGGAGGCTCATCGCTCTCGATTTGCGATCTATCCAGGCGGGACCTGTATGTATCGAGACTTGAGACGTTCCTACTGGTGGAACGGTATGAAGAAGGACATCGCAGAATTTGTAACTAGATGTCTTGTCTGTCAGCAGGTAAAGGCTGAGCACCAGAGACCTGCAGGATTACTTCAGCGGATTCCTATTCCTGAGTGGAAATGGGAACATATTACCATGGACTTTGTGGTGAGTCTGTCTAGGACACGACGAGGCTATGACGCGATTTGGGTTATCGTTGATCGATTAACCAAATCTGCGCACTTTTTAGCAATTCGGAGGACTGATCCCCTGGATCGATTGTCAGATCTGTATTGTCGGGAGATTATCAGACTACATGGTGTTCCGTTGAGTATTATTTCGGATAGAGATCCACGGTTCACGTCTCGTTTCTGGCAGAGTCTGCAGCAGGCCTTGGGCACGCAACTCTGTTTCAGTACAACTTTTCATCCGCAGACAGATGGACCGTTAGAGCAGACCTTTCAGACACTAGAGGACTTGCTGAGGTCTTGTGTATTGGATTTTCGGAGGCAGTTGGGAGGACCATTTGCTATTGGTAGAGTTCGCATACAGCAACGGTTTGCTTTTGGTTATCCAAATGCCACCGTTGAAGCGTTGTGTGGTAGGCTTTGTCGGACACCCACCCTTTGGATGAGATTGGGGAGGCCCAATTATAGGGACCTCATAGAGCTCAGCTTAAGACAGATTTGGTCCGTATTATTAGACAAAGGATGTCAGAGGTATAAGTCTGCCAAAAGAGTTATGCTGACCGGAGTCGGAGACTCTTAGAGTTCTCCATTTGCGACCATGTATTTCTGCGAGTTTCACCCACGAAAGGGGTGAAGAGATTTGATCTCAGATGCAAGCTAGCTCTGCGATATGTTGGACATTTCCAAATCTTGGAGTGGATTGGAGCGGTAGCTTACTATCTGGCACTACTACTGTTCCCGTCAGGCGTGCATGTCGTATTCCATGTGTTTATGCTGAGGATGTATATACCTGACCCGACACATGTGCTGACAGATATTTCAGTTCCTGTTCAGCCTGACGTTATTTATGAGGAGGTTCCGGTACGTATTTTGGATCGGAAAGAGCGTAAGTTGCGGAACAAGATTATCCGACTGGTTAAAGTCGGATGGCAGTATCATATGGACGAGGAGGCTACTTGGGAGCTCGAGGATACGATCCGAGCTTGATATCGATATCCCCATCTTTTTACTTGAGGTATGCGATTTATTTACCGTTCAGCATTTATACGCTCTACTGTTGATAGTACTTGCTGATGGTAGATAACGAAATTTGGGGACCAAATTTTTATTAGTGGGGGAGAATGTAAAATACCGAAAAAATAGGGAATATTAATAAGGGATTTTTCCGGTATTTTTGGAAATTTTTCGGGAATTTTTCGGAGTTCGTATGGATAAGTTCACGGGGATAAAAACGGGGTCCGGAAAAGCCTGTTTAGGCTACCCGAATTAAACGAGGAAAAGTTTAATTATCTTATTTCTTTTATTTTTCTTTTATTCTTTTTTTTTTCTCCGCCGAGTTCTCCCCGCATGCCTTAGCCTCCCTCCTCGCGCCGAGCCACCATTTCTGCCCAAAACCGCTCGGAGGCGGTTTCTTCTTCTCTTCCCCTCTCTTCTTCTCCTCTACCGATCGTCGCTGTGCCCTAGCCGACTTCACTCTCCGCCGCGCCGATCTTCCATCGCCAGCCACTCGAGTAGCGCCGGCCACCCCCTACCGCCGTGCCCTAAGTCCTCTTTGGACCTGCGCGCCGACGCCGATCACCGGCCACAGGAACTCCAGCGCCGCACTGTGCTAAAGCCCGGCCACCAGCATTGGGTGTGGTCGCGACAGAGGACGAGGCTAGACCTAGCCCTCAGTTGATCTTCTTCCTTTCTTTCTCGGAGTCGCCAGCCGAACTATTGGTCCGCTCGAGTGCTGACAGCCGGCGTCACTGTTTCTCCACGCGAGCAACCAACGCTGAGGTTCTCTCTCCCTTCTCCCTCACTGTGGTTACATTCCGTGCCCTATTTTGGATTCATAGTCGGCCGACTCTCCTTCTTCATGGCGTGCCCTAGGTTACTTCATACTGCCGGATCCAAACAAGACAGCAGAGAGGTGAGCAAGCATCAGTGGTTTCATTAGGAAGGTCCCACAGTCCTGATCGGTTGGTGCCACTGTCGTTTTCGTGAGGCCAGCATCGTTCATAGGCGAGCCACGACTCTGATCACCCTGTTCCGGCAGACAGGAGGCTGTGGTCACAAGATTAAGGTAAGTGATTTAAATATGGTATTTGAGCTGGGCAGTTGATTCATTTGTAGTGTTGAATCTGGATTGTCGTTAGGAAGGTAGTGACGTAGTGTTGCTCCAGTCGGTGTTGCCACCTCAATCAGCTTGCTACGGTTTGGACTAGGGTAAGGTTTGTATAACAGTAAATTTATGCCAAATTATATCCATTGTTATGTTAGCTATATGAGATAGATTCCAGTGTTTAAGTGTGAAGTGTTAATGGTGAGCAAAGGATTAGTTCATTTCTGGATATTGAGGTTGCTAATCTGTATAGCTTGCTTAATGGGTGATTAGTTGTTTATGTGTTAATAAGAGTTAATGAAGCTAACCCTAGATGGTCGGTGGATTAGAAATTTGTTTAACTATTTGTTTATAATTAACTTAGCTAAACTGTACGATTTACTACAGGAATTTGACGCGAGACGAGTATCTTGATTATCGGATTGGACATTTTCGATTGGAGGCGGGTACTTTTGACTTATTGTCTTTGATATGCTTAGTAATGAAATTAACAATTTGCATTAATTGTGTTTTTCTTATTTGTTCGGTTAATCACTGCCCGATACATGTTACCTGCTTGATTGATTGTTTGTTTGTATATCGTGTTGATACCTATCTGATTTCACCTGCTCATGGGTAGTGATATAACCATGTTTTACCATGTCAGGACCTAGGTTTGATACCTTATTTGATCAGTATACCTTGATATGATTTATTCACTATGGTGCCCATTGTTATATGTCCAGAGGTTGGTTTAGTATATTAACATGCTTAGTGACATGCACCATTTGCATGATCGCATGCTGTGCGATAGATTGCTCCATTATTGTTGAGCACTTTGCCAGTTTTCATTACTGTTCGGTGCTCCGTTGTGACGCTCATGGGTAGCGTAACACAGCGTGGTAGCACGTCAGTTTGACTCTTCCGGTGCTCCGTTGATCCGCTCATGGGTAGTGTGACGCAGTGTGTAGCACGTTAGAGATTCCTCCCCGTCATAGTGTACCGGGAGATGAGAGCATTGCGCTCCCCCATTTATGATTTGGGGTAAGAGTATGTATGTACTCCGACAGCATCCCGTCCACTCGATCACTCATCAGGAGTAGTGTTGCAGAGTGCACGGTCGTCACAACCCTACCCACTCGGTCCCACTTTTGTTATGAGTTGGCTGACTGGCGTCAGGGGTGACCATGACATTGGCATCATATGCATGATGCATTTTATTGTTTGTGATTGTGTTTGCTGCATTTATATGTTGCATATTATTTGGATACCTATGTTTGACATGCATACAGGTCTTCTATACCTTTCGGACTGTTTGTCCTTATACCGGGTCCTGGTTAGTACAAATTCTCTCCTGTCTACTTCGGTTTGCATTTACCTTTATTTTTATCAGGAGACTGTACGCATGATTAGTGCTAGGTGTTATTTCTTTACTTTGCATATAAATTGTACCTGCTGAGTGTTGGACTCACCCCGCCTCCATTGTTGTTATTTTTCAGGTTATGCTGTCAGGAGAGAGTTCCAGTTGCTAGTCCCCTGTAGATCTCAAGCTGTATTTATCTTTTGGGTTTCTTATTTAGACTGTGTTAGACTTATTCTCTTTGAGGATTTGGATATTGTATGGATTCATATGATCGATGGATTTTTTTATGTTTTGGATTTGTTCTACTACATGTCTGCCTGGACGGCAGAAGAGGTAAGTTAATCTTATCGTCGGATTTTGAGATTTACGAGTGTAGTTGAGTAGGGTTGTTTTTGGGTCATATGTTCATTGTTACAGTGTGTTTATTATTAAATGCGTGTGATGGTTATATATATGATTGTTTATTTCTGTTATTATTCCAGCCGCATGTGGCTGAGGTATGTGACTATGTAGAAAGTTTCAGATTGTCCGCCGTACAGGGGAGATGTTGCCGAAATTTTTTCGGACAGTGACTCCTCCGGGGCGTGACACACCTACTCCCCTCAGGAGAGATTACCTTATGCCAGTCCGATCCTCCAGACCGACTGAACTTTTCGCCTAGGGTTACCACCCCCTAGGACCTAGGGTTACCGCCCCGTAGGGTTTTTCTCCACCTAGGGTTACCGCCCCCTATGACCTAAGGTTACCGCCCCTTAGGGTTTTCCTCCACCTAGGGTTACCGCCCCCTAGGACCTAAGGTTACCGCCCCTTAGGGTTTTACTCCACCTAGGGTTACCGCCCCCTATGACCTAAGGTTACCACCCCTTAGGATTTTTCACCTGCCTAACCGCAGCTAGGACTTTCCTGAAACACTCATTCAAACATGTTAGATCACACACTAACTTAACTTTGAATTCTTTGCCATTATCAAAACTAAGGTTCGATCGTCGGATGCTTCCTGCACCAACAAGAAGTAGTAGGCTGACTTTGTTGCCAATGACAAAGTAAAGTTCCATCTGTTTAGCATACTACTGCCCCAAGAAGTCAACCAGATCGGAGCCTATAATTTTATCAAAGAAATCTGGGAGAAGTTCCTATAGCTTCATGAACGAACATCGGAGCCAAGCTAGAAAGACGAAGCATTCTCCAAAATTACCTAATGAACCTCCAGATGGAAAAGGCAGAGAAGGTGAGTGGCTCAACTACACACGAAACTAAAGGAGCTAATAACTGGACTCAACAAGCTCGGAGAAATGGTAATGAATTGAGACTCACTCATTTACGTGCTCAATACTTTTCTGAGAACCCAAGAGTGGGCATCAATAGTAAATGTCTACTACATCTCAAAAGACTTAGAGTTAAATACTTTAGAAGAATTATTTTCAACTTTGAAATTATACGAGTCTCGGTGTATAAGACAAAAAAAGAACCTGAATCAGGGTTTAGCATTGTAAGCCAAAAAGATCAAGTTGGATTCAGAATCATCGCTCAATGACAATGAAGAAGCATTCATGATAAGAAAATTCAAAAAAAAATTAAAACTAACAAATTTAATGAGATACAAGCCAAGAAGCTTCTACAAGGGAGAAGGAAAGTAAAGAGCTACAACAGCTAAAAGGAAGGGTATATCAAGAATAGCTGTCCCAGATGAAAGAACAAAGAAAAAGAAAAAAATAAAAGGAACAAGAAGGTCCAAACACAAGAAACTAAAAGCAACGTGGGACGAATCATCAACAGAAGATTCTAAGATGGAACAATACGCCAGACTAGCACTAACGACTAGTCACCAAGAAAAAGTCAAGGAAGCCACTTTAGAAGAAAGGAACGATGAAGGGGGAGCATCTACCTACGAGTCTGACACGATAAGTGAGATACGTTTCTTACCTATTGATCAACTTTACGATGCTATAAAAATGTTAAGTATAACCTTATACAAAATGGGGAATAAATATATTGATTCAAAGAAACAAAATACAAGCTTCTCAAAACAATTTGATAAAATCCAAACTAAAAATACAAAATTAAAAAAAAAAGAATTATTAGAAAAGAATTATACATGCACAAATTTGAATCTTTTACAAATTTAAAATTTTAGAAAAAATGAAGGACTAAATTGATATTTAAAAAAATCATAGGGGTCAAATTATAAAGATATCATGAAATAATATATCAAGAAAATATTTAATTAATTCAGTAAGTAAAAATTTATTCTGGATCCCAAAATTTGTTCTAGCCTATTGATTTAATTTTATATGCATGTTTAAATTTATTTTAGTTATTTTTTTTAGATTGGCTAAATTAAATATTCCTAAAATTTTCTGTTTGATTTTGTATTTAAATTTTTTCCACTGGTAGATAAAATTGTCATCTATCAATATAAAAATTATCATAAAATTTTGATCGTTATTAAATTTTTTTATGAATTCATTAATGAAATTTAAATTTTTTAAATTAAAACTATTCCAAATATTAATTCTTGAAAAACTTAGATAACGTTTGATTTACGTGTTTTCTATTTTTATTTTCTCAGAAAATAAAAAATACTATTTGATTGATAATTTTTATATTTAATTTCTATAAAAAGAGATCCGTTTATGAAAAAATAGAGAATATCTAAAAGTTATAAGATTTTATAAGAAAAAGAAAAATACATATTTTTCAGAAAATAAAAAAGAAATCAAACATTTTCTTAATTTTTATGTAGATAATCATTATATTTCGTATGTTTAGAAAAATTAGCAAAATTTTTAGAAGTCAAAATCTATTTTTAAACATTTAAAACTTAAAAAGAACTAATTTTGTGCAAAATATTTATTTGTGATTATAAGAAATTTAGTTTGCATGTGAAAATTTTTTGTATGATCCAAATGATTCTATGTGACATTGACAAAAAGGTTTAGTGTTTTTTTAAAAAACAAAAATAATTTTCTATGTTGCTCGAGTTTTAAAATTTATTTAATTTTGGAAATAAATTTGGGTAAAATACAGAATATTAGATCATCTGTGAACAAATCCTAGATAAGTTTCTCAAATATTTTGCTCTAATATTTTTTTTTTCATATTTTTTATATCATCAAAAAAGAGTAAAGATGTGTTAAGGAAAGGATTTAATTACAACTAAAATATTTTTTTCTATTCAATTGCATCATATTTTGATTGTTTTATAATTGTACTTAAATACAATATTTGATGTAATAATTACTTTCATTATTTATTTATTTGGTTTGCCCTAACTTTAACTTTTATTGATAGATATCAAAAAGTGAGAAATTATCAGTATCTTTGAATAGTTTTGATATGACCAACTAAGTTAAGTTAAGTCTTATATATGTTTCATGCATTGTGTCTAAGTGTGCAAGGATATAGGAACATAAAGAAGTTGAGCGGAGGACGCAGCGAGTATGAAGGATGACACGGAAAATGAATTGACAGATTTGGTGCATCCGAATGATGAGGAGCTACGGAAGAGTACACTGGTGGAGCGAAAAGGATGCGCATGGAGCATCCAAAGGACGAGAAGCGAGAAGGAAGTCTGCTCGAGGAGACGGTTGAAATTGGATTCGGATGAGTTCAACTCTAGACGCCCAGAACACACCTAAACGAGTAGAACGAAGAATGGTCAATGCTAAAATTAACCATTCGGATATACAATATTCGAGGTACTTTGGATGGGACTAGAGGCGCCTCAATTGTGACTAGAGGTGCCTTGGATGAATAGTAGTCGAGGCATCTTAGATCACATTAAAGGCACCTCCAACGTAGCAGAGTCGTTGAAGAGTCATTGCCTACGTAGATAAAACTTTATCCATTGAGAGCGCCCTAGATGACATTGGAGGCACCTCCAAGCCCAATCAGCATTACGGTAACTTCGTCCAGAATGTTATAAATAACACCCTAGAGCTAGGAGTTCAATAACACAAACATTATTCACTTCTGTACTTCTTTTCTTGAACTTCTAATCATTGTAAGTAATTTCTTCGCCTCCGACCTTGATCGAAGGAGATTTTCATAGTGAGCTTTTTTTTACCTTGAATTAACAACCCCTAGGTTGTAATCAAGTAACTTTTAGAGTCCTTATTTTTATCTTATTTATTTAATTTAATTAAATTGTGTGTCCTTGTTATAATAAAAAGCAAGAGAATTGTTCTAACTAATTTGGCAAGCTATTCATCCCCCTCTAGTCAACCTATGACGAACCAACATTTTTAGTGAGCTTTCTACTATTTTAGATTAACAATCATGCAGGTTATATCCAAGTAATTTCTGGCCACTTATTTCTTTTATGTTTTTTCTATTTAATTAATTTATGTGTCGTTGCTAAGAAAGAAGCAAGAGAAATTGTAATTTTAAATTCCAAGTCGTCTATTCACCCCCTCTAGTCGGTTCATTTGATTCAACAATATACATATGATGTATATGTGTTAATGTGTTAACAATCCGATGTGTAGGACCGTAATACGCTAGAGGAGGGTGAATAGTATTTTTTTGAAAATCGAGAGTGAATTACGCAGCGGAAGAAGAAAGAAAATCATACGCTAACACAAGTAGTTTTACTTGGTTCGGAACCTTCAACGACTCCTACTCCAAGGCCCGTACTCGTCGAATGCTTTCGTTGGGCAATCACTATCAATTCATAAAAGTATTACAAAAGTTGAGTACAGGAATTGAAAATAACAAAGTTATCGACAAACAGAAAGGAAAAATAAAGTCTTTCGTTCCTTGAACTTTGGAGCAGCCTTTTGGTGTTGTCGGAGCCTTTTCGGATGAGCACTTGAATATGAAAGATGTAATAGTCGATGTCTGAAGCTGCTGGTCGAAGGCCCTTATATAGGCCCATTCCTGGCACTTGGAACCCCTCCGAGCGCCACGTCAGTCAACATGGCTCGGTTAGTCGACGTGCTCCAACTCAGCTCCTGGATGAGTTTTCATATTCGGGCCTTGGACCGACTCCGAGCGCCTAGACTGCCCGAGTGCCCATGGCACCTACCCGGGCGAGTTGGTTTGGGCGCCCGGACCAACTCTGGGTGCCCGGACTCCTCTACTTTTAGCTTTCTTCCTTGCAAAAAATAAAAAAAAAAAAAAGTTAGTCCTGGGCAGCAAAAATAAGTATATCCTGCAAAATAAAGTTAGCCCAATTCAGTAAAATACTAGTAATTAGATCATGTTTCCTCAAAACCAGGATCTAGTCAAAATCTTAACTTAGATTTCCCAAATGGACCTAAGTTGGACCGACGCCTACAATTCCCTCAACCGGAAATGCGTCCTCACTGGATCTCTCCTACAGTTGCTTACCTCCACTTATCAACTACAGTCGCTTAACTTGCCTTTGACCCACCAGGTCTTCCTGCCAGTAGTTGTCAAGTCCGCAGACCCAATTGGACTTCAGCTGGTTGTTAGGTCCCGCAGACCCAACCAGACTTCCAGTCAGATATCGGGTCCTGCGTACCTATCTGGACTTTCCACCAACTATCAAGTCCTGCGGATCTAGCTGGATTTCAGTCTGGTTTCATGTCCTTCAAACCCATCAACTCCTACACACTTGGTAAAGTCATTAGACCACAAAATACTCTAACTTTAATCCCCTTATCATTCATCAAAATATAAGTTAGACCATTAGTGCAAATTGCACCAACACGATATTTATGTGAATATCAATTAGTTGATATCATAATGTGATAGTTATGTATATACATGATACATAATTGATATATTTGATACCTACCATTATAACTAAGAATGACTTGTTGGAACTCACTCCAAGGTCGTTCTTATCTATGGTGGATATCAATCCATTTGAAAAAAAAATTACAATTTCCCAAATTCAAAGTAAGGGCTCTTGAATTTAATAAATGAACAAAATTTCTTAAATGTATGTAAATGATTTAATCTCTCTCATATTTACTGGATTGTGCATTTCTAGGTTAATAGATTACGCATAATGTCTTTAAATTTACGCTCGATTTTGGACATAAACAAGCTAACTAGGATAAACTTCCTAAACTAGTATCAAAATTTGAGAATTGTTCTAAGTCTGAAAAGTTTGCCTATGTCCTCGAAGATCTTCTTCTCGAACCTCTTGGAAACAATGCTAATGATGGCCAAAAGTTGGTCCATCAGAAGCACTTGGCTGACTTAAAACTAGCCAATTACATCATGTTAGCCTCGATGTAACCTGAACTGTAGAAACAAAATGAGCATATATATGCTTATATGACTGTTTATCACCTTTGTGAGTTATTTGATGAGCAAGTGAGATCCGAAAGGTTCGACATCTCTAGGATCCTCTTTCGCTCACGGATGCAAGAGGGTTCACCTGCGATACATTATGTACTAAAGATGAACAAGTACATTGAGCAATTGAGATCACTTGATTTTGTCATGATTATGAATTAAGTATTAACTTAATTCTACATAATTTGTCTGATAGTTATTTATATTTTGTGATGAATTATAAAATGAATCGTATTGAATCCATAATTCCAGAGCTGATCAACATGTTCAAGATTATGAAGTCATCTGTTAAGAAAGAATAGAAGACAGTGATGTTAATTATGAAGTCATCTGTTAAGAAAGAATAGAAGACAGTGATGTTAATTGACTCTTCAAGCCAAGGTTCTAAGAGAAAATAAAACATCAAGCCAAAGGGATGAAGAAGGCTAAGATAGTAGAACTGGCTTCAAATGACTCATGTCACCACTGTGGTAAGCTGGGACACTAGCGAAGAAACTACAAGATCTATCTTGTGCCCTTAAGAAGAAATTGGCATCTGATACCCCATCTGCTTCAAGTATCTTCGTTATTGAATGTCATAATATTTCTTCTAACACCTGGATATTGGATACTAGTGTGACTCATATATATATAATGGCATACAAAGGCTGAGGAATAGTAGAAAATTGGTCAAGGGAGAATTAAATTTGCGAGTTGACAACGGGGCAAATGCTGCCGATGTAGCCGTCAAACCTTATTGTTCAATCTTCCTAATGAACTAGTTTTGAAATTGGATGACTATTATTTTACTCCTACATTGATAAAGAACATTGTTTCTATTTCTTGCTTAAATAGAAAATATTTCCATTTAACTTTTAATAATAATTGTTGTTACATAACTTTGAATGACGTTCTTTATGGAACTAGAATATTGTGAAATGATATCTACGTGTTAGATATATCCAATGAGGTATTCAATATTGAAACGAGCAACAAGCATGCTCAAAATGATGATCAGTTAACCTTCTACTCGTAACATTATCAACTTGGCCATATAAGCAAGAGACACATGTCCAAACTACAAAAGGTTAGCATTTTGGGATCATTTGAATTATATTCATTTGATACATATGAATCATGCTTAAAAAGTAAGATGACTAAGTTGCATTTTTTCTAAAAAAAAATGTAGTAGGAGAGCTACTCGACTTTCAAATAATTCAAAAATGAAATAGAGAAATAACTTTACAAAAGTATTAAGATACTTCGATCCGATCGAGATGGTGAATACTTAAGTCAAGAGTTTCTACATTATCTAAGGGATAATAGAATATTGTCTCAATGAACTTTGCCTTATACGCCACAACACAATGATGTATCTGAAAGGCGAAATCGAACCTTATTAGACATGGTTACTAACAAGGTTCGGTTAATGATGAATCATGCGAATCTTTCAAAATATTTTTGGGGTTACGCACTTGAGATAACTATTTACTTACTAAATAAAGTCTTGACCAAGATCGTCTCAACTACTCCATTTGAGAAATGGACTGGTAAAAAACCTTACCTATATTACTTGGAGATATAAGGTTGTCCAGCTTATGTGAAGAGGACATTATTAGATAAGTTGGAAGCTAAGTTTGATAAGTGTTTATTTATTTGTTACCTTAAGGAAACAAGGGGTTATCAATTTTATCATCCCTTAGAACAAAAAGTGTTTATTTCAAGGCATGTTATATTTCTAGAGAAAGAGTTTCTCTTGTAGGTAAATAATGGGAGTAAGGTTGAATTTGAGGAAGTTCAAGAGATTCTGATTGATACAGAAGAGACACCTAGTCAAGAACCACAACTAATTACTCATGATGAGAGCTATCGGTTGAACCTATGGAGACACAATGTCTTCATAGATCTAATAGGACATGCAATATTCCTGAGAGATATAGATTTATCGTAAGTGAATCGAATGATGTGTTACTCATTGAGAATGAAGAATCTACTGATTATGAAGAAGTTATGAAAAATTTAGAAAGGGACAAGTGGTTAACCGTTATGAAGTCTGAAATTCAAGTTTGGAACTTGATAGACCCACCTGAAGGCATCACGGTGCAAGTGGATTTTCAAGAAAAAAAATTGATATGAATGGTAATGTGATCATCTATAAAGCAAGATTAGTGGCAAATAACTATCATCAAAGACCAGACGTTGATTATGATAAAACATTCTCACTAGTACTTAAGTACTTAAATCTATTCAAATATTCCTAACCATAACATCTTATTATGATTATAAGATATGACAGATGTATGTAAAAACGACATTCTTCAATAGAAATCTGTTTGAGAATGTGTATATGATACAATCTGAGAGTTTCACATATGTTAATAAAAATGAAGTATGCAAGTTTTAACGATCTATTTATGGATTGAAGAAAGCATCCAAGAGTTGAAATATCCATTTTGATGAGGCAATTGAAGAGTTTGATTTCTCATAAAATCCTAATGAACCTTGTGTGTACAAGAAGATTAGTGAGAGTGTGGTCGGATTCCTAGTGTTATATGTTGGCGACATATTGCTTTTAAGAAACTATGTGCATGTTCTACAGTCGATTAAAGTTTGGTTATCCAAAAAGTTTTCCATGAAAGACATAGGAGAGTAACATATATTTTCAGGATTAAGATATATAGAGATAGATCGAAACGGTTGCTTAGTCTTTTGCAATCTACATATATAGATAAGGTGCTAAAGCGGTTTAGCATGCTTGAATCCAAGAAATATTTTATACTCATAAGACATGAGATTCACCTTTCGAAGTATATGTGCCCAAACATAGAAGACGAGAGGATTTGCACGAGTACGATACCCTATGCTTCAATGATTGAATCTATCATGTACGTTATGATATATACGAGGCCCGATGTATTGTATGCTTTGAGTGTCACGAGTAGATACCAGTTAGATCCAACAATGGATTATTAGATGGATATCAAGGCAATCTTTAAATACTTGAGAAGGATTGAGCATATGTTCTTGGTATATGGAGATGGTGATATGGTTACATGTGAGTATACTGATGCTAGCTTCCAAATAGATAATGACAATTCCAAGTCTCAGTCTGGATACATATTCACATTGAATGGTAGCATAATAAGTTGGAAGAGTTCTAAATTAAACACCATTGATGATCCTACCACAGAGGCAGAATATATTGCAGCTTCTAAAGCAACAAAGAAAGAGGTTTGAAACAAGAAGTTCATCTATGAACTTGGAGTGGTTCCGACCATTGTTGAAATATTACTAGTTTACTACGACAACAATAGAGCAATCGCCCAGGCGAAGGAACCCAGGTCTTACCAACGATCCAAACACGTACTTCAGCATTATCATTTGACCAGAGAGATCATCAATAAGAAAGAAATACAAATCGAGAAGATTCCCATCGAAAGGAACCTAGCCGATCCTTTGATAAAACCTCTACCTCAAAATAAGTTTGAGAGACATATAAAGGATTGTGGTATTGGATACCATAACGATTGACATTAGCTCACGTGAGAGTATGTTATATTTGAGTAATGTTTTAAGGCAATCGCTTTATGGTATATACTATTTATTGAATAAATAGAGAATCACTATTTGAGTGTACATTCTTTATGTATATGATTGGATCGTCAACTTATTTACTGAATGTATGTAATATGATTCATAGCATGAGAGAACTTATAATTGGAGATGAATTAATGAATGTAATTATGAATTTATTAAAATAATCATTAGTCGATGAATTAATGAGTTCAAATATGAACGATTCTATGAGATTAGTATATGTTACTCCTTGATTTACCCAAACAGCTATTCCTTATAAGCTAGAGATATTTGGATGTTGAGAGTTAAATGTGGATGCTAATTAAGGGTAATTAGTTCATTGGAGTGACTCGCCATAAGACTTCATATGGTTCTATATATATATATATGAATATGTTAATGAAGATCTCATTACAGCTTAAGTGCGAGTTTCCTTCGACTTGAGGTATTCAAGTCACCTTGGTAGACTTATACTTTAACATCTTAAGCAAGAATCTCCTTGTAAGTGTGGACCCTAGTTGATTGGGTATAAGTCAAAGTACCCGAAAGTGTTTGGATAACCCGCAAAGGATTTACGCTCCTTGTAAAAGGAGATAAATACCATGCGGATGCTTGTCAGGATTGTTACTCGAAGTCTTTAGCCAAAGCATCACATGTCAAAAGTATGATATTCTTGGACACATGTCTGAGTAATTTAAATCCATAGGATAAGAAAGTATGACTTGGGCTAGATGTGATGTAGTCAGACTAGTGCGAATTGGCACATAGATCATATCCTGAACCAAGTAGGTATAAGACAGTGAAAGGAACAAGACGCGACTCATTATAGTTGTTAAAGAGTTCAGAAAGTGATTCAGAGATCAACCATTGATTTTCCTATCAATTAGGGGTCATGATATATTACTAGCTGTCACTCATAATCTATTCGTAATTAATAGTTAATTATGAATGAACAACATAACTGGAAATCTATTGAGTCACACATACTATAAGTTTATCCGAAAGACTAAAATGAGTTTGAGAATTGAATTCACAGATCGAGAGAAATTGAGTCTGATTGGACGAGATGAAAGACAAATATAGAAAATATTTTATCGAAATGAAAGTGCGAATGGACCACTTCTTTTTAAGGCGAAATTGATTCTCTTTAGTTTAATTATAAACTAAATTAGTCTAATTTTAATTGAAAGGAGGTTTATTTATTGAATCAAATGGTTTAGTTTTGAACCAACTTGGTTTGGTCATGAACCAAACTTAACGCAAATGAGTTTGAGTTTTGGGCTAATGGATATGAGTTGAACCAAATGGTTTGATTTTGAACCAACTTGGTTTGGTCATGAACCAAACTTAAGGCAAATGAGTTTGGGTTTTAGGCTAATGGATATGAGTTTGGATTTGATCTAAACCCAATAGGAGGTACATATATAAGATATGGATGGATAAGAAATTAATGACTTGGATTAAAACTAAGAGTTAGGTTTTTAATTGCTCGGGATCTCCTCTCCCTCCCTCTTGCACCACCGACCTCAAGAACCCATCAACGCTGCCCATTGGACACCGACCAGCCTCCCTCCTCCGGCGAGCTGGCCACTGTCGGCTAGCAACTTCAGATGCTATTGGACAATCGTTGCCCATGCATCACATCCAGTCATGCGCCACAGTGAGGCTCAACCACACGACAACAAGCACGAAGGAGTGTCCTCCTCCCGCAGCCCTTGGCCGTGGGAGTTGCTCGCGCGCCACCGCCGCTGCACAAAGCAGTCGTTGTTTGCTCCTGTCATTGACTGCCCTCCTTCCGGTCGTCAAGTGTTGACCACCAGAGTCCCGACCACATCACCGATAGTAGTGAAGTACACCCTAAACAATAGCTCTGAGGTTGTCGTTCACCTTGCTTCGTGCCATCGGGTTGCGAACTTCGCCGGGCATCGAAGTGAGTGAGTAACCTCCGTGTTTAGTATCGTCGGGTTGCAAACCCTGCCAGATACCAGACCGTTGGTGAGATCCTCTTTCGGATCACCTCGGGTTGCAAACCCTGCCAGATACCAGACCGTTGGTGAGATCCTCTTTCGGATCACCTCATCTCTAATCGTTGGCTAGTACCAAAACAGAAACGCGACTCATGGCTTTAGAAGTCGTCTTGACGAAAGTTTGGCATAGATACTGATAGAGGTAAGATTTGACAACGTCACTTGGTTGATGTTATTCCCACTCCTCGTCATCCGTCAGGTATAACTAAAATAAAAGTTATTTTTTTAAAATTTTATTATGCAATTATGTCTTGCTTGTATGCTTGTGATACATATATTGTAATAATTAGCGTAATTAATATTTATTTTCTGCTGAGTATATTTGTGAAATATATTTTAATACACATCCGTGTCAGGCTCCTTAACAATAGACTGGACTACTTTGAGATTGATGACCGGAGGTGCACGTTTTTGAGATGGTGGAGAAGGCTCTCATTTGTTTCTCAGGTGTCAATCGGTTAGTGAGCTGGAGGCTACACATGGATCAGGAAATGTTCACATGTCGAAGGATGCTTAATGTTTTCAAATAGCACATTCCTAGGGCCAACAACTTGGTAGAGAGGTTCGGCACTTATCTCGGCACTTATCATGTCATCCATGATTCATTATATATAAAGGACAAGGAACCGAAGTATGTTTGAGGGTATTAATTTTGATGCCGAGTTGGTATGTAGGAAGACACAAGTACATGTATACCGGTCCTTGAATATTGACTCAGATCTCAACTATCCTTTGCTAACATTGTACATTTTGCACTATCATATATATGCGTTCACACTTCATCACAAATAGTAGATGCACTTAAATTTTTTACAGACGTTAGAGGTCTTGGGGCTTCAAGAAAAGCATTGTGGTTTGTTGAACTATATTACTGGTTCATATCATAAGTTGACCATCTATAACTAAAATGGCAAATCATGTTATGTACATTTTAATTCTTTTCAAACTCCTATCTCTTCTCCATGTCTTCCTGTAGAATAAATTTATTTTAACTATTAAAATAGAAGCAGTCAAATGCCACACTCACAGGTCATTCTTTGGGCATTTTTTTTATCCGTTCAAAATGAGGCAAAAACAAACTTTCCTTCCCTTCCTCGTCAATGCATGCATCACTCGAATCTCCTGCAGTAGCACAACGAGGCCGTTCACAGCCAAAGGCGGTGTCGCTGGTGGCCGCTGTTCGTGAGGCGGCCACAAGCAGCCTTGCTTGAGACCACAAGGTCCGAGAGGCAGTCACTCACATTGGCAAACTCATTGAAGACTGTCGTTCTCTCTGTTTTTCCCTCCTTGAATTTCTTTTCTTCAATTCACACTTCAAAGTAAAGAGAGCATCAGTCATGATACCTGCATATTCCTACAGATTTAGATTTATTCCACCTGTTAGAAATGTTGACTAGATTTGTATAATTTGTTATAATTCATGACCTAGTTTATATAATTAATAACAAATGAATTAGGGTTCAATTAATTTATTTGTTATGAATTATATAATAATTTAATTAATTACTATTTATCGAAATCAAATTGTTTTAGTCAGACATCATATTGTGTTAGAGATTGGAAAATTCGGACACGTCTCAAGATTTTATAACGAGAATCCACTCCAAACCTTTTGTCAAACTTCTGTATCTTCCTTCATCCTAAACATACGAAAATCAGAAAGTCCAGTATATTTAATCTCATAACAAAATGAGGCACGAGTGCAACCTCTCGATAATCGCTGATTTTAATCTGACCAGAATACAAGAGAAAATTGACAAATTGATAAAGCAAGATTTCGAAAAGCAAGGTACTATGCATTTACAGATGCATGTATACAAATTCCCGAGCACCTACCCAAATATGACACTTCATTAGACATAAGAGGATGTGCATAGGCTTCTACCGAAACATGTCCTACTCTCAGCATAATACCAAAAGGTATAACCTTCTTCTTAGGGAAACTTATTTCTCTTATCTGAGTAACCTATTCGGTACTTATATCAGTGAAGCCAATAAGTTATAGCGAATAAGTAGAACAAAAAGCAACACTAATTTAACAATTAAATGCTTTTGCAAAGACATGCACAAATGTAGACTTGCTTCAATATGTCTATCCATTTAACACAAAATATCCCTGCCGTCTATCAGTCCCATTGGCGGTTTCCTAATTAGTAAAGACATGGAAACTTCCATCTCGTTATAACTCGGAAAATTGATGTTTCTCTATTATTTTGACATATAAAGTACACCTGCAACTTCCATAGTCCAGCAAAAAACATGAATAGAAAGCAGGGAAATGAGTTGCATGCTTACCACACATAAATAGCAAGGCCTGGATGTAGGTTTAGTATGCTCACGAAATGATTAGATCACATTCATTAGCAGTGTAGTTATCCACATCTAACTAAACTATCCAAAGATGGAATTTTTCAGGTTTTACTATGCTTGTCTACATAAGCCTGAAAAGTGCAAAAAAAAAAAAACAAAGAATGAGCATTAAATCTTAAAAGATTGGAGTAAATGGTTATAAATGCCAAGATAGAAAGTGGACCTCCACTAGTTTCAGAAGTTTTGACTTGGAGGAGAATAGATATTGGTCTATTGCCTCTGGTCCATTAGGGACTTGATGCGGTTGCAACACTCCCAAGACTTTATCAGCTGCCTTTTTAACGATCAACTTATGAGTATCCTTGTTCAAGCGGCCCTCCTTCCATGACGGCTTTAGCAACTCTTTCAAAAATTCCACCAAAGCAGAATGGAATATCTTCATTGCCTTTGATTCCATGGAATATTTTACCTTATCTACTCTCAAATTATTCCTGCGTTCTGACTCATTAACAGGTGCAGGATTAGTTAAATCTGGGATTTGCCCTTTCTCTTCCTCCTTTGTAGTAAAACCAGGTGACATAGTGTAGCTAGAATATTCATGCACTTCTTTTCTTATAACAAGGATCCCTTCACTAGCTGAAGTAAAAGAATTCACAGATTTGCTGGCATCATATCCAGGTCTAAGATCTCCGGCTATAAAAGCACCAATTGTATGTTGGCTGTCCGTACTTACAAGAGTACCTTTTGGAGAAGTAGAAGTTAAAACTCGTTTTGGATGGTCAATGCTATCGACAAATGGATCATATTGGCTTTCACAAAAAGGTTTAAAAAAAGGTGCAAGGGAAAATGAGGGTCGAAAAGGTACAGACGTTTCCCAAGCATTTTCTTGAAGTTTTTGTTCCACAGAAATATTTACTGGCGGAGATCCTTGACTTAATCTTGTGCCCACTTGAGCGAATGAATGAAGTGATTCAATTGCAGGTGATTCCCGAAGTGAATGAGTAGAGTAGTCAAATTTTGATTTGATGGAGCTACTTAAGCCAGAAGTGTGTGAACCATGAAGTGTGAAATGGCTTGGCTGATATTGTCTAGCAAGGTCATCTGGCTTTTTCCCAATAGAATAGATGTCACAGCTATCATTGTGTGCATTAAGAAGCATAGAGGATCCACCCACAGAACAAATAGATTCTGAAGTCAATGGATTCTTTATCAAAGAAGATGCATCATATCTATGCTCTCCGCTGGGCATTTCCTTGTACATCATTCGTTCACTTGAAAAATGACGAGATGAAATTTCAACACTTGATGAGTATCTATCTTCACTAAAATCGGTATAAGGTACATCTGTTACTGCACAGTTTTGTTGGAACTTTGGCTGCCTTGTTCCATCCACTTGAAAATGTTCATCATTCTTAGATGCCTGAGAATTGGTGTCCTTGAATTGAGAAAATCCATGTGTTTCCCCACCATATGTCTGAACAAGGGCTCGATGCAAAAGAAAATCTGATTTTGTTAAATTTCCCACATTTGGCATGCCTATCAAATCAATGAAACCTCATTTTCAACCATAACATAATATAGTAAACCAATAAGTATTCCTTCAAGTAATCTCTATGCAAAAAAAAAAAAAAAACAACAACAACAACAACAGCAAATGTTCATACTTCATACCTTTGCAATCAATGGCATCTTTAGTAGTCCTATCTTCCTGTGTCCCCTGATTGGCATAGTCAACCACCTCTTTCTTGTGAAGAAATTTACAAGAGCTTCCCTTGATGCACCAACCTCTAGCAAAAAAGTTACATATAATTGCAGGATTTTTACTCTCATGCTGAATACAGGGAGAGGAGCTCCTTGGTCTTCTTTGTGAAGTAGGCTGGCTGAAATGGATGCTGATTATATTTTCTAAAACAAGGATAGGATAAAAGGGAGAAGTAAAGATAAGAGTGCAATCCTACTGTTACGTGAGTCCTAATTTCTGCAAGGAGTTGGCTACTAAAGGTGACATCCAACATAACATCTAATTACCAATGCATTAAGTCCTTCAGGAAACAGATTGTTTGAATTCTAATTTATCTCAAAGGAGTTGACTATTATAACTAGAATTAACTAACGTACATCCAACTGTGGTGTATTAATCCTAGGAGGCTTATCATTTCATTTTTGGAATGGATATATGATGTTTTTTTTGCCATACAACTATCTTTTAATTCACTAAAATTGATTTGTCGAGTAAGATAGAGACCAACGAATAGCATCTTCAAACTATAATCACAACTAACTTGAATATCTGAGTGAAAATTGATTTTGGAGATTGTTCAAATTGACTACTAGGTTTTGTCGAAAACCTTACCTGAGATCATTATTGTTTTCAGAAGTCTGTTTGATATGTAACTTAGATGGAGAATGATTGACAAGGTTGCCACCCTTAAGATACTCAGCTTGAGAATTGGCTGAATTGACAAAAGAATTCGCGGGATTGGAAGATGGTTCCTTGAGACAGCCTTCATGTTTTGTGCTTGTATCTACATGAAAGGGACAATCACAAAGACGGTCAAACATCATCAGGGAAATGGAAGAGGAAGCCAACTCCAAGATTAAAAATTTCCAAGGTAAACTACAATTGAGCCCATGTGGGATGCAATTATAGATAGAGCATTGACTTATCCACGAAAGTTGTATCGAAGGTGACTAGGAAACAAAAAAACAAAATCGGCATAAAAGGTTTGCTTGAGAAAAAAAAGACCACGAATTAAGGGTGCTTACTGTGGTTTTACAGTGTATATAGGTTGGCGTTGGATGTAGTTTCATTTTTTGTTGGGAAAAATTAAAATTAATTGAACTGCTAAAAAACTGATTAGATAGTTGTTAAGAACTTAAAACATTATTAATTATCATTAGATATTGTTCACAACCATCACTTAACTAATAATATATCATAAATGTGAGTGAAGTATCTATCACATAGAAACATGCCATGCAATAAAAACCCATTCGTACTTTATGAACATGTTTAAATAATATTTTCTAGGAAGAAAGTCATCTAATAAGTCATCATAAACATCCTAAATGATCATTTGATTCTTCATAGATATCATCTGCACCCTTCCTGTGAGTCTGTGTTCTAGTTAATTAATATTTCTTTGCTAAGCTAGGGAAGAAATAAACTAATTTAGTCTAACAACACTAGTTGTTAATACATTGTAAGGCATGGGTGTCATGCATATTGTGAATCATAGCTTGTTGATTAATGCAACACATCCTGAGTTTCTATATGACGGTGTAAATCTATTACAAATATATTCAATTCTAGAATTGCTCTTAGGACTCAAAAAATTTTCAATTGATTATTAGTGCTTATAAAGGAGAGGCTTCGCGCAACAGTAAAATTATTGATTTGTGACCTAAAGGTTGTGGGTTCAAACCCTGGAAAAAATCTCTTGAAAAAAACAGGATAAGACTACGTACAATAGATCCTTCCCTAGGATCCCGCATGACAGGAACTTCATGCACCGGGCTGCCCTTTTTATTATTAGTGCTTATAAAAGTTGCCCTTAGATTGCACTTTCTCACAAAATGAAAAATCTTTTATATGTTTTTCCTCTCATGAAACACTGGATTGGAACTAATTTGTGTTGCAATTTGATAATCACAATATAACTTCATTAGTTCAACATGATTGATACCCAACTTTCTCATTAGCTATTTAAGCCAAAGAAATCCACATGTTGCACGATTCATTGCAACTGCCATTGTACTTGATTTTGCCACTACATATGTATATTTTTTTTCCTTTTGCACTGAGGTATTAAATTTCCTTCCAAAGGAACTAGTTTCCAATGCAACACTATTATTTTATCTATTATAGCTCATCTCAAACTTGGATTAGATAGAGCAAATTATATAGACTGGGAATCTTAATCGAAGCCAAAGAAAAAACATAAATAGTGATAGGAAGCATAAGAGAGGTAATGTGAAGGTGTGAGGAGGTGCACTTACGAGAACCATTCCTTGCACGAATAAGAAGGTTAAGTTTGGATGTACAATATAATATTGCAAGACAACGTAAAAGGATCAGATTGTGTATGTTGTAGGTTTGTAAAGGCTTAGTTTACCATAGTGTGATGATGTGAAACCAACAAAATAAGTAACATCACGAGAAAAGACAATAGAAAAAAATGAAAATCATGAAGGAAGAAACAGACTCAACCTCGGTTTGGAATTGATAATTCGACGGTTCGAAAAATCTCGACCCTTTACCTTAATCTTCAAAGGTAGTTACAATTCACCGTTTGAAACCGCCAATTACAATTCGGTTCACAATTTAAGGAGGTTTAAGAATATTATTTATATATTAATTTTAAAAAAAAATTAAAAAATAAAAAGACTTAAATTTATTTAAATTTCCTACATATCCACTTAGGGCACAGGACAATGAAAGCTCACGTAATTTACTTACCTTTTTACCCTTATTACCTTAAGAAGTGGCGTCATTTAGGATTTATTTCCGATTCCTGTAGTAATAATTCCTTCGGGCTTCAACATAAAAAACATTCTAAAAATTATATTTTTTTTGTAGTAACTCTCGTCTAATAATAAAGTAATACCTAGGCTTCTAAAGAGTCGGAGATAAACTAAATGTATGTTCTACAACAATAGTTTGCCACTAGAGAAGATAAAATCTTCTTTGTTATGATAGAGAGAGTGGAATAACTTTAGATATTCTACTATCATTATCGTAAAATATTGAAATCCGACTCGCTGTATATTTCATTGAAATAAAAATAAGTCGAAAAATAACTCTCAAGTTTCAAACTGGAACTTGAGGATACTCATAGACATTTTTCTCATAGTAAAAGCTATGCCTTTGTGAATTTTAAATTATTAATACTACTAATATTCTATGTTTCAACCACATTACCTTTTTATCCATATTTTAAATTATAATCTTTGTAAATAACATATAAGTTATTTCTAGTATTTTATACAATAAAAGTCAAATAGGAGAAGAAATTTTTTTAAATGGAATTAAAGCATAATAATACAAAACTAACATCTTATGCAAAACATCTATTTTAGGATAAGACAAATGCAATTAAATAAATATCATGTATATAATAAAAATAATTCTCTTATTTTGCCTTCATTGCTAACTCTCTAGGAGATAAAAATTCATTCATGATATACTTATTTAAAATTACATTTATGCTACAAAAATTCATTATAACTAAATGAGAAGTGGGAATTAAATAATTTTACAATTTTTCACAAATACTACTTCATATATTCTGTTGGTGTGAATATATATATATATATCATTTTACACAAAAAAAATGAATAAAATAATCCTCTATATTGAAATGAATTATGTTAAATTCTAACGTGTTGGTGGATCACATAGAATTTAGGTCTCATTTCATTATACTAGGATGTAATCATAAATAAAAAAATACAATTTAAATTGATCTAATTTGATTTTTATTTTAATTTTTAAGCTATCTTAGACGTATAAATTTAAAGCAAGACATACACATCGAATATAAAAATATAAACCACTAATAGCAAGTTAACATATAATTTTAAGTTCTTCAATACTAGTAGTATCATAACTAGCATTATCAAATAATATTAAAAATATTTTAGAAGTTAATATGTATTCTTTTAAAATTAAGCACATCAATTAAGATATTGTGAGTAGTGTGTGCTTCATCAAAAACTTGATATGTTAATAAACGTTTTTAGGTCAACAAAGAATTATCAATTCAATAGCAAGTTACACTCGTATATAAATGAGTTTACCAATACTACAACAACAGCAACAACAACAACCAATCCTTATCCCACTAGATGGGGTCTCCAACTATATCATCATCTATACTTAAATAAATTTTATCTTGTTTTATTGTTGCTAACCAAGTCATTTTTGATTTTCCTCTTCCTCATTTGATATACGTATTTGTCATAGTTTCATATCGTCTAATTGAAGCATTCATTGGTCGTAGTACATGCCCGTACCATCTTAAACGTGTATGTTTTCCGTTAATAGATGTAGTTCCGACTTTATCTCTAATGCTCTCATTTCTTAGTCTGTCTATTCTCGTATGTCCACACATCCATCTTAACATTCTTATCTCTGCAACTCTCATCTTCTGCTCATGTGCTCGAGTCATAGCCCGACATTTAGCTCCATATAACATAGTAGGTCTAACTGCGATTTTGTAGAATTTTCCTTTAAGTTTTAAAAGTACTTTACAGTAATAAAAAACATCTGACGCTCTCCTCCATTTCAACCATTCTTGTATTGTATGTACAACATTTCTCTCAATCCCTTTATCATTTTGCAAAAATGATCATAAATATTTAAAGCACTCGGTTCCAAACAACTCGTCATCTCCTATCTTAACAATTGTCTCATTATATCTAATATTGTTAAACTTAAATTCCATATATTTTGTCTTTATTCTACTAAGCCTAAAACTTTTCCCTTATATTGTTTCGTGCTAAAATTCTAGTTTAGCATTTATTCCTTCACGTGTTTCATCTACCAAAACAATATCATCTGTAAACAGCATGCATAACAATACTGTGTCTTGAATATGTGTAGTGAGTTTATTCATAATTAGTGTCAAAAGATCGAGACTTAGAGCTAATCCTTGATGTAACTCTATCTTTATTAGAAATACTTCAGTTACTCTATCTGAAGTCTTTATTCTAGTCGTTACATCCTCATACATATCCTTAATTAGTTCAATATATGTTATGCTAACACATCTCTTTTCTAGAATTCTCTATATAATTTCTTTTAGGACTCTATGATAAGTTTTTTTTAAGTCAATGAATATCATGTGTAGATCTTGTTTTTGCTCCCGATATTTTTCAATTAATTAACTAAAAAGATAATTAATTGACTCATTAGCTTTTGCTTTTATTGTCGACCTTTCAAACATAAACCCAAATTGATTTTCGGTCATGTCTCCTTCTTTAATCTTTTTTCTATTACTTTTTCCCAAAGTTTCATGGTATGACTCATTAGTTTAATATCCCTATAGTTTGCACAATTTTGTATGTCTCTCTTGTTCTTATATAAAGGAACTATAGTACTTATCCAGATCAAGTATTTTTTTCGTATTCAATATCATGTTAAATAATTTTGTAAGTCATTTAATACCTTGTTTCCCTAAGCACTTTCATACCTCTATCGGAATATCATCTGATCCAACGGCTTTTCCATTGTGCATCTCATTTAAAGTTTGTTTTACTTCTGAAGTTTGAATTCTACGATAAAAATTAAAATTTCTATGCTTATTTGATCTACTTAAATTACCTAAATTAAGTTGGTCACCTAAACCTTCATTAATAAGTTGATGAAAATACCTCCACCGCTCTTGTATTTCTCCATCATTTACTAGTACTCTATTACATTTATTTTTAATATATTTTATTTGGATAAGATCTCTTGTCTTTCTTTCTCTCACTTTAGCTATTCTATAAATGTATCTTTCCTCTTCTTTTGTATCCAATTTTTGATATAATCGTTCAAAAATTTCATTCTTTAGTTCATTCACTACTCTCTGAGCTTCTTTCTTAGCTATTGTATATTTTTTTAAGTTTTCCTCGTTCTTACAAATATATAATTCCTTATAAACTATTCATTTTTCCTTCATTTTCTCTTGTACATTCTCATTCCACCACCAAGATTCCTTACTTAGTGTGCATGTCCCTTTGACTCACCAAGCACACTCTTAGCTACTATTTTTAACTTTGATACCATTTTATCCCATGTCGTATTAGAATCACCGTATATTTCACTTAATGCTTATACTCCTATCTTCTCCTTCAATATATTTTGCTTCTCATCCTTTAACTTCCACCACTTAATTCTAGGAGTCGTATATATTTTCTTTCTATTGATATTATGCTTGAGGCGTATATATGTAGGATCGAAAGAGTGCAATAGAGAGGGGGGTGAATATCGCGCATTTAAAAACTCTTTTATTTTTCTTTTTTAAAAACAAAGTAACACAGCGGAAAATAGAGACTCGTTTCAGTTACTTGGTTCGGAGTCTACGTCGACTCCTACTCCAAAACCCGCGATCCTTGATCGCACCGTTAGACAATTCACTAAAACTCTTCTTTCCGAATAGTGCGTACAATGCAAGCTTTAAAGTAAATGTATACCGACACTATATGGGAGATGAAGCTTGGTCGGCACTTGAACGAAGTAGACACTTGCTTGAAGACGGGTTGCAGAGCAGTAGCACGAACAGAGAGTTTCTACAGCGATGAACAGATAACTTCGTTACTTCCTCAAACCTCGAGCTCCACTTTTATAAGAATCGGTACTGTTCGATCGACCGATTCTTGGGTTTGATCGACCGAACCCGCTCCCTGCCTTCTTTGCTGAGATATGATCCTCGGACATTAATGATGTTTAATGGTTTGGTCAACCAATCGAACTGTTCGGTCAACCGAACGGTGAGCTTTCCCCGTAGATTCTTCATTAATATGCCATTAATGTCTTTATTGTTCGGTCGACCGATCCTCTGGTTCGGTTGACCGATTAGGTAGTCTTCCTTCTTTTCTTCTGTTCGATCTAATCTGTGCTGAGTCATCAGTGTTCGATCGACCGATCAAGCTTAGATCGGAAGCTGTGTTTTGTTCGGTTCTGATCTGGTCTGAGTCAACCTGGTTCGATCGACCGATCCATGCGTTCGATCACAACCAGAAGCCTGCAAGTGAGGCTAAGCATTTAATACAAAGTTTTGCAATACAGATATTCCTACAACATTCCCACAATTCTGTTGGAGATAATGCTCTTCTATGTCTAATTGTCACATTCCTCCCAAATAGCCCTTCTACCTTTCGATATATAGAGAACTGGATAGTGATTTTATCTTACTCAGCAGCGTTTGAAACCAATCTCTCCATAGTTCCAAACAAACCATTCACCACTTCTCCGCAGATATTTGAATCTGTGTATGAATAAAAATATTCTAGATTGAAATAAAAATAAAACTTTTGAACGATTATATCAAAAATTAAATTAAAAAGAAGGAAAAAGATCCGTTTATAGAATAGCTAAAGTGAAAGAAAAGAAGACGAGAGATTTTATCTAAATAAAATGTATTAAACATGAATGCAATAGGGTACCAGTAAACGATGGAGAAACAAAAAACGGTAGAAGAAATATTTTCATCAACTTTTTAATGAAAGTTTAGTTAACCAACTTAACTTAGGTAATTTACGTAGGTCAAATGAGTATAGAAATTTAAATTTTTATTATAGAATTCAAACTTCAGAACAAGCTTTAAATGGAATGCACAATGGAAAAATGACCAGATAATATTCCAATAGAAGTATGGAAGTGTCTAGGGAAACAAAGTATTAAATGACTGATAAAATTAATTAACATGATATTGAAAACGAAAAAACATGCCTAATCAATGGCGGATAAATATTCTAGTTCCCTTATATAAAATTAAAGATGACAAACAAAATTGTTCAAACTATAGGGGTATTAAACTAATGAGTCATACCATGAAACTTTGAAAAAAAAATAATAGAAAAAAAATTAAGGAGACACAATGACTGAAAATTAATTTAGATTCATGTCTGGAAGGTCAACAAGAAAAGTTATACATCTTCTTGGACAACTAATTAAAAAAAATATCAGGAGCAAAACAAGATCTACATATGATATTCATTGACTTAGAAAAAGCTTATGATAGAACTCTTTGAGAAATTATATAGAGTTTTAGAAAAAAGAGGTGTTACCATAACATATATTGATCTAATTAAGGATATGTATGAGAATGTAACGACTAGAGTAAAGACTTCAGACGGAATAACTAAGCATTTCCAATAAAAATAGGGTTGCATCAAGTATTAGTTCTAAGTCCCTATTTTTTTACACTAATTATGAATGAACTCAAACATTCAAGACACAGTACTATGGTGCATGTTGTTTAATATTATTTTGACAGATGAAACAAGTGAAAGAGTAAATGCTAAACTAGAATCTTGGTGGAAAACAATAAAAGGGAAAGGTTTTAGGCATAGTAAAATAAATATAAAATATATAAAATTTAAGTTTAACATTATTAGGTGTAATAAGACAATTGTTAAGATAGGAGATGACGATTTGCCTGGACTGAGAGCTTTAAATATTTAGGATCTTTTTTACAAGACGATAGAGAAATTGAGAGAGATGTCTTAGATAAAATAAAAGTAGGATGATTTAAATGGAGAACATGAGGTATTTTATGTGATCGTAAAATACCTCTAAAACTTAAAAGAAAGTTTTATGAAGCAACAATTAAGCCTGTCATTTATATAGAGATGAATGTTGGATTATGACTCGAGAACATAAGCAGAAGATGAGAGTTAGAAATATGAGAATGTTAAGGTGAATGTGTGGATATACAAGAATAGACAGAATAAGAAATGAGAGCATTAAAAAGAAAGTCGGAGTTGTATCTATTGAAGGAAAACTTCGAGAGACATGTTTAAGATGGTACGGGCATATATCTAGACGAGCAATAAATACATGTGAAAATATAACAAATACACATATCAAACGAGGAAAAGGAAAACCAAAAGAGATTTTATTAGTAATAATAAAACAAGATAAAATTTATTTAAGCATAGATGATGAAAAGTAAAAGATAAAACTCAATGGTATAAAATGATCCATATAGCCGACCCCACCAAACGTTCGTGAACAAGCTTGGTATTCGACTTAGTAAAAGCTTGTTTATGTTCGTTTAATACATATAAGATCAATTAAATGAGTAAACTTGAATAACTCGTTAAAGTAAACGAATAATCTTTAACATATATGTGTTCAACTCGTTAATGTTCGTGAATAACGTTCATGAACAATATTCTTGAATAATGATCGTGAATCATGTTCATCAATAAATCTCTTATCAACCTATTAAACAAATAAAGAAACTTTCAAAATGAACAAACAAATTTATATAATCAAGTTCAATAATCAATCAAACAAACTTAAAATATAAAAGTTATACACAATCAAACAAATTTGAATTGAGAGCTCGATAATATCTAAATAAATCAAGCTTAAGCCAAACTTGAACCAAGCTCAAGTTAAGCTTGAACCAAGCTCAAGCTCATAAAAAGGGAACTAAGCCAAGTTGAACAATGATTTCAACATCTTGGTTCATTTTAGGCTCGACTTGGCTTGAATCGGTCATCTTATCAAACAAGCTTAAACACCACAAAGCTTGGCTCGACTTGGCATGTTTACAACCCTATTGAGAACATTGAATTATATTTTAAGATAATTTAAGTAGGTCAAATGATTATAGAAATTTAAATTTTTATCGTAGAATTCAAATGTCAAAAGGAGAACAAGCTTTAAATGGGATGCACAATATAAAAGCTGTTAGACCAGATGATATTTCGATAGAGGCATGGAAGTGTCTAGGAAATAAGGTATTGAATGGCTTACAAAATTATTTAATATAATATTGAAAATAAAAAAAAATGTACGATCAATGACGGGTAAGTACTCTAGTTCCCTTATATAAGAATAAGGGAAACATGTAAAATTGTGCAAACTATAGGGATATTAAACTAGTAAGTCATACCATAAACCATTGAAAAATAATAATAAGAAAAAGATTAAGGAAGAAGACAACGATGACTAAAAATTAATTTAGATTCATACGTGGAAGGTCGACAATAAAAGTTATACATCTTCTCAGGTAACTAATTGAAAAGTATCGAGAGAAAAAAATTATTTATTGACTTAGAAAAAACTTATGATAGAGTGTTAAAAGAAATTATATGGAGAATTCTATAAAAGTGAAGTGTTAACGTAATATATATTGAATTAATTAAGGATATATATGAGGATATAACGACCAGAAGACTTTAAGCAGATTAACTGAAATATTTTCAATAAAAATAGGATTACATCAAGGATCAACTCTAAGTTCTTATCTTTTTATACTAATTATAGACGAATTTGGACACATTCTATACACAATACCGTGGAGCATGTTATTTGTAGATAATATTATTTTTGGTAGATGAGACACATGAAGGAGTAAACGTTATACTAGAAGTGAAAAGTTTTAGGCTTAGTAGAGTAAAGACAAAATATATGGAATCTAAGTTTAGAAATATTGAACGTAATATACTTAAGATCATTTTTCAAAATGATGGAAGGATTGAGAGATGTCTTACATAGAATGCCAGTAAGATGATTAAAATGTAAGAGTGTCAGATGTTTTATGTAATTATAAAGTACCACTAAAACTTAAAAGAAAATTCTACAAAACCGTGTTTAAACTTGATATGTTATATGACGCTAAATGTTGGACTATGACTTAAGCTGAAGATGAGAGTTCATGAGGATATTAAGGTGGATGTGTGGACATATGAGGATGGACAGAATAAGAAATGAGAGTATTAGAGAGAAAGTTGCATCTATTAAGAAAAAACTTCAAGAAACACGTTTAAGATGGTATAGACATGTACCAATAAATACTCCAGTTATGCGAAGTGAAACTATGGCTAATACGCACATCAAATGCGGAAAAGAACCAACAATAAAATAAGATAAAATTTATTTAAGTATAAATGCTTAAATAGTAGAGGATAAAGCCCAATAATATAAAAGGATCCATATAACTGACCTCATCTAGTGGAATAAGACTTGATTGTTGTTATATTCTAATTTTATATTTATAAAGAATATTATTCAACAAAATGTTTCATGTTAATCTTGCAAAAGGAATGAGAATGTATATGTTATTGATCTCCTTCATATTACTTATTCCTAATTCCTCTATTTAGTGTCTAATGTGTAAGAAAGGAAACATGGCTAGGCATAGGAGATTGGCATGCACAAATAAGCAATCAATCAACAAAATATCTAGAGAAAGCTTAATAAAAGGAGTACCTGAAATATAATTTAACAAGAATAAAGTTTATAATGCTTGCCAAAAGGAAAAACAAGTAAGAATTATTCATAAAACTAAAATCATTGTAAATACCTTTAAGCATTAGAACTATTACATCTTCATTTGCTTTATAACCATGACATTTTCATATTGTCTTATCATTGTTTTAGTAGGTTTACATGGGTAAATTTTTTAAGACATAAAAGTGATATATTTAAATGTTCATAAATTTTTAAAAGAGAGTAGAAAATGAACCTCAAAATCAACCGATTAGAAATGATCGTGGTAGTAAATTTTGTTCATCACTTTTGTGAAACAAATAGCTATTTTGAATTCTCATCCCTAGAACATTACAACAAAATGATGTTGCAGAAAGGAGAAACAAAGCATTATAAGAAACCACTAGGACTAAGTGAAATACTCCTCATTAAGTCAATCTAAGGCTAAGCCACATAATAGCGGATGTTATATTCAAAATATAAAATTCTGAATTAAAACACCTTATGAATTATATTTTAATGAGAACCCATTAACTATTTTAAATTTTTGGGAATAAGGCATACATATTAACCACTAAGTGTTGTCTAGGAAGATTTTCACCCAAAGTGGATGAATGAATCTTTGTTTGAGGAAACCTAATATAGTATTTGATAAAACCATAACATATATCATAAAAAAGAAAGTAAACAAGAAGATATATGTCATATGTTAGACGTTTGTTTGGTCCTCCAAGCATCTGCCACTCTCTTGGGCCAAGATTTGTCTATCTAAATAAAGAGAATATGGACTTCAGGACCTACAAGCATGGAATAATGCTCTATTTTGCAAGACACTTTAGAACATCCAATGCAACACTGATTCTTTATGAGTGTGATGGGTTCATCATCACTACATCAAAGGAGTTGATTTTTGGCAATGGTGCACGAAACTCTCGGATTCTCCGGTGGCTAAGCGACTTATTGACATTCGAGACCAGCTAGTTCAAGGGCTGAACAGGAACGAAGTAGCGAATATGAAGTTGTTGGAATGGTTTGCTGCGAAGAAAAATGGGACAACAGATGCGTACGATTTCTTTCGGCCAAAGGGGCCGATGGTACCTTGGGCACAAGTGATATGGAGGCCAACAGTACTCAAACACCACTTTTTTGTTTGGTTGCTTGCTCATGGAAGGCTGAGGAAAACATATACACTTCTGTGTGAATCGTACAAAAGTTGTGCTTTGTGCCGCAGGTATGATGAATCAAATGCACATTTCTTTTTGAGTGTTCCATTACCAAACTCCTATGGAATAAGGTAAGAAGATGGCTAGACATTCGATATAAGGTCAGAACCATAGAGAGACTACTTCAGTTTTCCAGCCACACTAAAGAGGCAACCAGCGCATCATGAAAGTGCGATACCTTGTCATTTCATGTATGATTTATCTTTTGTGGGAATGTTGCAATAGATGTCGTTTTGAGAGTGATATACCTGATGTTGATAAGATGTTTCACAAATTACAAACGCATGTCTATTGGTTTGTGGATCTCCATTTGATTGTATCTTTAATTGCATGGCAATATGACATATATATATATATATATATATATATATATATATACCTTTTCCAAAAAAACAAAGTAAATAAAAAAGACGAACAATCAATAATAGAAAATGTTGAAAAAATAAAGAAAATGTAGATAATATAGAAGAACAACCACAAACATATAAAACTAATATTATTCATTCTACCGAATAAATTTTAGGAGACAAATCAACTATTGAAAAGATATCATTTTAAAAATCTATGAAACAACCTTGCTTTAATATTGAACCAAACAAAAGAAATGAAGCATTAAATGATCGAGATTGGATCATTGTCATGCAAGAAAAAGAGTTCGCACAATTTGAAATGTACTTGTCAAAGTTGAAGATTATATTAACGCAAAACATATCAAATACATGCAATTCTTACCACCTTTTATAGATCGATAACACAACTAATTATCTTTAAAAAAAACTTATCTAAAGTATAGAGACTGTTGTGGAAACTAACTACACTATCATATTCCATAATTTATGGAATATTTTCAACTTATACATGATTACAAAAATTATTTTCACACTCAAGCAGGTGAATAAATATTTATCTTTCCCACATTCTCAATTTGATATAATATTTTGAAACACTAAGCTACTTGACCACTTAATAAGCGTATTTGCAAGTTTCTCCATGATGAAGTGTCAATTTCAATGTGCTTCATAAGATCGTATATTACTAGATTGTGGGATATGCTAATTGCAGACTTATTATCATAATAAAGTCTCATTGAACCATCTCAAATTTCTAAGATGATATTTAACTAAAGTAGTTCACACACATCTGGAGTCATTGTTCAGAATTATACCTTGCACTAGACCACTCCACTGGATTCTGTTTTGTTGCTCCTCCAAGGCACAAGATTATTACCAAGAAGGTGCAATATTGAGTGGTTGACCTCCGGTCAACCACTAACCCAGCATAATAAGATCTATCTCTAGCATCAAACCTCTTTTTCTTTTAAAGAGAATACTATTTGATTTCCTTTGAGAAATTGTAATACTGGGTAAGCTACTTACAAATGAGTTATTTTTAGGTTATACATGAATTAATGCATATATACTATATCTGGCCATGTATGGAGCATAGATAAGTTTTCAGACTAAACATTGATGCATTCTCTTATTTAATGCAGCATCTTCCTTTATCACTCCAAGTATAATATTTAGGTTTGTTAGAGTACTTATTAGCATCTCTTAAAGATATTTGTCGGAAGATAAAGATAATTTGCTTAGATTGAATCCCCCTAAAGAAGACTGTTTAATAAGTAATGTATAATTCTCTTAACTTTGTTTATATCCATGGCAATCATACAACTCTTGCAAATCTACTAAACTATGCTTGTCGTAATTGTTTAAATCCATATAAGACTTTCTTCAATTTATATATACAACATGAGAATCCAAATTATTTCCATATCCTACTAGGACCTCAATATAAATTCCTTCCTCCAGTTCTTGATGCAAAACAAGCATTCACATCGAACTATTGTAACTCTCAACTATAATTAACTGCCAATGATAGTAGAATTCTGTCAATATGAGCCAAAGTCTATATAATCAATTTCATAGGTTTGAGTATATCCCTTACCTATCATCCTTGCCATATACCTCTCTATTGATCCATTCCTTTAATATTTCACTAGAGACCCCATAAGTTTCCTTCCTTTTGCAATTTCACTGATTTCCATATTTTATTCTTCTTTAATGCCTTCAGTTCTTCTTTCATAGTTTATTTTCATTTCTCATTTGCTAATGCCTCAAATGAGGTGGTGATAGGGATAAAAATGGTGTTCGGGTTAACTAAGAAAGTTTTATGTGATGGTGAAAACTATTTTAAAGATGCAAAATTTGCAAAAGGATATAAAGGTCGTTTTGTGAACTCTCTAGTTCCATTCCTATAGCAATGGAGAGTTTTGGATATTCATTAGCTCCATGAAATTCAGTTTTAACTTATAACGAAGAATTAGAAATTATTAATCATACTCTAAATCTTGGTGGGGTTGGATTCTTGGACTTTCATTAGATCAGCAACAATGATTTTCATGCACAGAGGTTCATGTTGGTGAAGTGAGCCCCTAGTCGAGGTTGACCTAACTGGTCAAGGTTAACCATAATTTAGGAATTTGATGTTTAAGAAATATGTTTGGTGATTGGAGATGAGGTGGCAAGTAGGTTAAAGGTAAAAGTGACTTGAGTCAAGAATAACTATACATTTGGCATCGATTGAAGAGCAACATATGTTGACAAACATGGAGAATCCACTAAGGAGTTGGCAAGAGAGAAAGTCCATGTGGACTAAGGTTGATTGAAAGTTGATACGAAGTCTAAGTGAGGTACACTACACATTTGACATTTATTGCTAGTGAAAGTTTAGGTGGTCAAGAGTGATTAGATGCTTGATAAGTGTTGAAGTCTTAGAACTCTAGGCATGTGATAAAGTTCTAAAGAAGTGAACACTAGGCAAGTGTTGAAATCCCTAAAGTAGTCAAGTTTAGGAAAGGTTGAAGTCCCACAGGAGTAAACTCTACCCATGCGAAAGTCACTGTGAATCAAGGTCAACCTCAAGCTAGGCAAGTAAAAGTCCCAGAGTCGATGGTGGCTGGACTAGGCAATAGATGAAGTCCCAAAGAATTTATCACAGCATTGGAAGATCGAGGTTGGCATGTACTAAGCAAACGAGGAAGACCCAGAGACACGGAATCTCTTGGCACGACATGGATTTATCTCTGATGTGGCTAGAATTTGGGTTCTAGGCACCTAGTTAGAGTTAAAGTTCTAGTCGTCAAATGAACCCGAAGCCACAAAATTGTCATTTGGTTGAATTTTAGGTAGTGCATTTCAATTGATGTTGATTTCAGATAACACTTGTACCATTTTAACGCCCTTAGATCTAGCTTCCCTCTATTTTTGACCATGCACATGAAAAAATAACACATCCAAATATCTTAAGAACAAACAAGTTTGTTTGTAGTGCGTATGCATAATGATTTAAAATCTTGAATCGTGATGAGGTTTCAATTCCTGACAAGAATGATACAATTTCGGTATCATATCCGCGCCAACATAGTTTAAGTATTTTTTAAAATATAAAATATATTAACTAAAAATAAAAAATTTAATATAAATATTTATAACAAAAAAGATTTTATATATATATAGAATTAATGGAATAATTTTATTAGGTTTGAATTAATCTATCTAAATTATCTCAATCATAGGTAGGAGTTAATTAAAATTATTAACCTAAGTTATTTAATTATACCTAAGTTAAAACTTTCGCCCTGAATGCTCCGCTCACCCGCTCTGCGCTGCGACATGTCACTGGCATCTAGACATGTCACCAGGACAGCACGACACCTCCGGATGCGTCGCTAGCAGTTTCAAGCTAGCGCAACGCGCCGAAGGCATCGTTGGGCAGCACGACTCATCCTAACGCTTCGTCAAGCCAGCATGACATGTCCAAAAGCATCGTCGGGCCCACTCGACGTGTCTGGAAGCGTCATTGGCGCCTCCAGACACATCGGGCCCGCACGTCCATAGGGCCTCGAGGCACACGAGCACTGAAGGTGTGCCGGTGTTGGTCCGGGAGCAGAACGAAATGTTTTGCCCATATTGGGCGAAACAAAATGAGATTTTAAACTATGGTATGTATAGATAGAATGTTGAGAGTGTTTCCTTTGGATTATTGAACCTTAAGATTTTAAAAGGCGAATGATTTATATGATAAATGGTTGTAACAATTACTTCCCCTAAAACATTTGATATAAACCCCAAATTTGATATAAACCCACTGCGCTCGCAACTTGTGATCACCTAACAGCCATGCTATTACAACCACCTCTACAACAATAAGCCAAGGGTGAGCACAACAAGCAATCGCCCAAACATTCGAAACTCATGCTAGCAATCATTTATTTAAAAAAAAAAACCTTCGTGCATGGGGCACCACTTCAAAGAATTCAAGTGTCCTCTTACACAATCCTACTCATGGAGCATTATCTATTGCCTAATAACATCTTTCAATGCCAAAACTCTCACACCACAATCACATCTGCCAACTTTCAAAAGGATAAGCTCCACTTACTCTTTAAGCAAGACTCAAAAACCTTCTTGATCAAAGAGCAAGACATCTCCTTTTGAAGATCTAAAAGCAAGGTGAAGAGAAGCACCACCACTTCGACTTTGTTGTTTCAACCTAATTGCTTGCCTCCACTTATTGGGAGGACTTATAAGATAACGAACAGCATAGTTACCACATATTCACAATCCAATTACCTAGCATCTATAATATGCCATGCGAAAGTAAGCTCCACCATTACCAACCTCTACTTGTGATCTAACAACTTGGCTACAACTATAATTCACATAGATGAAAGCACCACCACTAATAACCTGTTCTCGCAACTTAACTTGATAGTTTGTCAACAATTGCACCTAGCAAAAATGTGAGAACCACCATTATCAATCTCTGCTAATGACCCAACTTCTTGCATCCTCCATCAACTATTTTTACATATTCTCATATTTGTCATTAAAGGGATCATGAGATGTGTGATTGAATAAGTCAATAGGTTTATTTCAACATATTATGGTTTCATTTTGTTATCATGTCTAGTTCATCTTTCTAGTTTCTACTCATGAGAGTTCTAATTTATGTCAACATAGTCTCTAGGCTTCAGCTCAAGGGAAAGCACTACTTCAAATAGAATATACAATCTAGAAAACCTTGTTATACAATCTTAAAACCAATTCCAACAACTAATAAGAACTTCAAAAACAACATAAAAGCAAGTTTTATTAAGGATTATCAGCCCAAAGCATATTGAATTGCATGGAGAATTCTTTTTTTTAAACCATTAGACATCATGCCTAGTGTTGTCTTATCCAATCTTACTTACTGATAAAATGGGATGATCTAAAAAAGAGTGTATGTGTTATGTTTTGCCCCTTTCATACTATATACCCTTCTTGGTTCTTAATGAAAATGTAGGTCTAAGAAAGTAATTCTTAGATCATTTCCAAGGCAGTAAAAAAGAAAAGAAAATGTTTGTAGATAGCGTTTGCTAGCCTCGTAAGACTAGTCTCTATCGGAATCAACGAGCAAGCTTAACGAAACTTGCCTCTACTCATATCCATGCCAAGTTATTCTCGAGGCAACTTCACTAAGTCATGAGTCGTGTCTCTGCTTCGGTACTAGCCGAAAGGGGAGGACGAGCAATCCAAGAGAGGAATCATGACTCGACTCGGGACCCGGCGGTACAAGGCAACCCGGCAGTACCAATCGAGATGGACGGCAGCCAGCTATTGTCCAGAGGCTGGAACCACGCTACCCAAAAGAGGGCAGCATGATTGCGGCAGCTGAACCGATTCAGCCGGTGCTTGCAAGATCCGGCAACAAATTTTGGCCTTGCTGGAATTTTTGACAGCAACCATTGCTGGCTGAAATAGGAGCCTGACACCGCATTGGTTGCTGGCTGAAATAGGAGCCTGACACCGCATAGCAGTTTTGGTTGTTGTTCACGTTGAAAGTTATTCACGTTTGAAAAACATGAATTGCTTGGTTGAAAAACGTGAACAGTTTCACATTTTCAATTGTTTGTTCAACAACGTGAACAATTCACGTTTTCAACTTATCAAGCAACGTGAGTGGCTTTCACGTTCCAACATGAAGCAATCCCGGTTTGCAACGTCAACGTGAATGGCTATTCGTTCATGTTGCAATTGGGCAGCAACCGTTTTCGCCGGAACATAATTTCCGGCGGGACAACACCTTCCGCGGAACTCCGTCGATGTCCTTTGCTGTCCGGAACAATGTCTTGGACGGTCGGATGTGACTGCTTGTTGGCGTGCGGCGGCGGGATAGCAAGGGGGCAGCCTCCTTCGTCCTTGGGCAACGGCGATGGCAACTTCAGCCGGCGGCTGCTCCTGAGGTCAGTGGCTAGCCGGAGGAGGGAGGGCAGCCGGTTGCTGAAGCTGGACGACGGCACAAGGGGAGGGTTTCCCCTTGGTGATCAGCGGCGGCTAGGAGAGAAGGAGAGAAAAGATCCCAAAAACCTAACCTTTAGGTTTTCATTGAATTAATTAATTATTCTCTTCCATCTAAATTTTATTTATAGATCTTCTATTAGGTTTAGATCAAATCCAAACCTGTTAACGTAAACCCAAAGTCCAAACCAATAGCCTTAATTTGGTTAACGACCAAACCATGCTAGTTCAAAACCAAACCACTTAGTTCAATAATCAAACCTCTTTTAATTAAAACCAAATCAATTTGGTTTATAATTAAACCAAAGAAGGTCCAATTCGTCTTTAAAAGGCGTGGCTTATCTGCACTTTCGTTGCGCCAAACTCTTTCCATATTAGCCCTTCGTCTGGTCTAATCAGATTTAATCTCTCTCGATTTGAGAATCCAATCATCAAACTTGTTTTATGTCTCTCGGATAAACTTGTAGTGCATGTGACTTTGTAGATTTCCGATTTATGTTGGTTGTCCATAATTAACCATTAATTATGGATCGATCATGAGTGACACCAAGTAGTATATCATGATTCTCAATTAACCAAAAAATCAACAGTTGATTCTAGAACTTCTTCTAAACCCTTCAACAGCTACATTGAGTCATGCTTTGTTCCTTTCACTCGTCTTATACCCACTTGGTTCAGGAGATAGTTATGTGTCAGTCTCCACTAAGCTGACTACATCACACCTAACCAGGTAATACTTCCTTGTCCTGTGCATTCAAATTACTCAGACATGTGTCTAAAGAGTACCATACTCTTAATATATGATATTTGGCAAAAACTTTGAATAATAATCCTGACAGGGGGTCATAGTGTATACATCTTCTTGTAAGGAGTGGTGAATCCTTTGTTGGCTATTCAAAAACCTTCGAGCACTTCGACTTATACCCAATCATCCCGGGTCCACACCTCCACGAAGATTCTTGCTTGCGATATCAAAGTATAAGTCTCCATGACTAATGTGACTTGAATACCTCAAGTCGAAAGAAACTTACACTCGAGCTGCAATGAGATCTTTATACATATCTGTATATGTAGAAAACCATATAAAGTCTCATGCCAAGTCATTCTAATGAACTAGTTATAATAACTAGCATCCACGTTTAACTCTCGACAACCCAATGTCTCTAGCCAGTGAGAAACAGTTGCTTGGTTGAACCAAGGAGTATTATCCGTGTTAATCTCATAGAATCGATAATGTCTAAACACATCAATTCGTCGACTAGAGAAGATTTCAATACATTCATAATTACACATATAGAAATGCTCACTGGTCGTGATCCAATCACAAGTTTTCTCATGCTATAAATCATATTACGGACATTCAGTAAGTAAGTTTAAGATCCAATCAAACACATATAAAATGTGCACTCAAATTCAAGACGATTGCCTTAGGACATCTCTCAAATATAACAATGATGACAAGTTGTTGTGACCATCAGGTTCTTTTATTTTTTTTCCTTTCTTCTTTTTCCCTATTTTTGTTTTTTTATTTTGTATTTTTTTACGTAATTAATTTCAATTCCGTCTCTTATTTTAAATTTTTTCCACTTTTATCCAATAATTTTCCCCCTCCATCCTTAATTTTTTTTCCTTCATCCGTCCACAAGGATAAACAAAGAGAAAAAAAAACCTCTAGAAATGTTTTTCCTTTCTTCATTCATCCATGAGGAAAAAAACATCTTTGGGCACAACTGCTATATAAAAAAATTCCGTTGTGAGAATCTATAGCACTCTATTAATAAAAATATTTTTTATAATTATATTTTATATTTAAAAAATATTAAAATTATATTGACACAGCACGACATGGTACTAAAATTGTATATTGATCATAAAATGAAACTTCAACATGACTTGAAATTTTAAACTTTACACAAATATTATGTGTGAATCCATCAAACTATTGCACAGATGCTAGGTTGTTCCGTCAAAGAAATGCATTACAGGGGTACAATATCTCGACAAGGATCGCTACATGTCCATAAAATTTAGGTGTAGCATTGAATATACAAGAGTTCTTACACTTAGATAGGAACACATTATAGGAATATTAATTGTCTTAGATTTAAAACATGGAATGTAGGAGCTCTTACTGACAAAGCAATGATGATAGTAGATATGATAATTAAAAGAAAAATTAATATTTTATGTTTCTAAAAATAAAATGAGTAAGGAAGTAGGCAGAGATGATAAAGAAGTCAGATTTTAAATTATGGTACATAGAAAGAGTAAAACGAGAAATGAAATTGATATTATTATAGATATCTAGTTAAGGGACGAAATAGTAGTAGTTTGGAAAGGAGATGGGATTATAACTCTTAAAATAGTGGTATCAAAAGAAATTATTAATGTAATTAGTATATATATGCACCACAAACAGGATTAGATGAAGACACCAAGCATAAATTTTGGACACACCTAGATGAGATAGTAAAAAAAATATTTCAACAAACAAGATAATCTTAATAGGAGATTTAAATGGGCATATAGAGTAAGAAATAAAAAAATATGATAGGGTATATAGGAGTCATGATTTTAAAACAAAAAATGAAGAAAAAGCTATATCAAATTTTGTGATAGCATATGAATTTATAATAGCTAACACATTTTTCATGAAACGAGAATAACACTTGGTTACGCTTAAAAGTTAAAATAATAAGTCGCAAATTTTGGACAAGGGATAAAAAAAATTATAAAGATTATACGGTCATCCCTCAAAAAAGCATACCCACTCAACATAGGTTAATGATATTAGACATGCCACTGAAGGATAGTATCAGTAGAAGAAAAACATGCATAAGCCCTAGGATCAAGTGATGGAAATTAAAGAATGGGAAGCAAATTATTTTTAGAGAGCAAAAGCACAAGTATTAGGAGAAACACATGGTGACTCAAAAATAACATGGAATAAGATAGTATCAAATTTGAAAACGGCGGCCAAGAGCATATTCAATTAAGAGGACAGACACCACTAAATAAAAAATCTTAGTGGTAAAATAAGGAAGTACAAGAGAAAGTGATTAAAAAAACAACCTATAAATTACTATACACTTGTGATAATGAAGAAACATTAAAAAGTATGCAGTAGTCAAGATAGAAGTCATGAAATACAATAAGTGAAACTAAGAATGAAGCTTTTGAACATTTGCATCGACAACTTGATAAAAAAAGGGCAAAAGTATATATATAGAATAACTAACGTAAGAAAGAGAAAAATAAGGGATCTTACCAAATAAAATATATTAAAAATAAATCTAATATGATACTAGTGAAGGATGAAGAAATAAAGGAGCAATGAAGGAGGTATGTTTATTAACTTTTTAATGAAAGTTCAGATGACCTACTTAATTTAGGAAATTTAATTTTTTATAGAATAATTTAAATTTCAAGCGTTAAATGGGATGCAAAATGGAAAACAATTGGACGAGTTGATATTTCAATAAAGGTATGAAATAGTTGATATTTCAATAAAGGTATGAAAGTGAATGACTTACAAAGTTATTCAACTTAATATTGAAAATAGAAGAAATATCTTATGAAAGATAAATACTCTAGTCCCTCTATATAAAAACAAAGTAGAGTTACAAAATTGTGTGAATTATAGTGGCATTAAGATAATAAGTTATACCATGAAACTTTGGAAAATAGTGCTAAAAAAAAAAAGGAGAATAAGGTGACTAAAATTAATTTAGATTCATTCTTAAAAGGTCAACAATGTAAGTTATACAATTCACATACAACTAATTGAAAAGTATCGAGAAAAAAAATAAGATATATGATATTCATTAACCTAGAAAAAGCCTATGGCAAAATTTTGAGGCAAATTATATAAAGAATCTAAAATATAAGGGTGTTAAGATAGGCAGATTAACTTAAACATTTTCTGTAAAAATAAGGTTACATTAAGGATCAGCTCAAAATTTCATATTTGTTTATATAAGTCATGGATGAACTCATTGAACACATCATGTTGTTCCAGATGACATTGTTTTCAGACATAAAAGAGTTCTTAACTCAAATCTTGACAAAAATATTATAAGTAAAAGATTTTAGGCTTAGCAGAGTAAATACAAAACATATATAATTTAAATTTAGTATTAGTAAACATAGCAAAACAATTGTTAATATAGAAGATAATGAGTTTCTTGTAACTGACAATTTTATGTAGGATTGTTTTTATAAAAAGATGTCGTGGTTGAAAGCAATGTTTTACATATGATACAAGTAGGATGGTTGAAATGACGGATAGCATTCTTTGTTATAATAAGGTACCACTAAAGCTTATAAAGAAGTTTTATAATATAGGGAGCACACGAGCAAAAGACAAGAGACACAAATATAAAAATCTGAAGATGGATGTGTGAGCATATGAGCATGTACATAATAAAAAATGAGAATTTTAGGAAAAACAATTTGAGGTTATGCCTATTGAAAGAAAATTTCGAGAGATGCATTTAAGCTTGTACAAACATGTACAGGTGACCAATAGATACTCCAATTAAACGATATAAGATCATGACAAATACACACATTAATTGAGAAAGAGAAGGCTAAAAAAGACTTATTAGCAACGATAGAAAAATATAAATTTAAATAGATGAGGATATAGTAGAGGATCGAGTCCAATAGCCTAAGAGGGTCTATATAATCTACCCTACTTAGAGGACTAAAGGCTTGGTTGTTGTTGTTGTTGTAAAGGGGGAGGGGAGATAGGTTGTGGTAGAATAGCTAGCTCTTTGTCAAATGAGGATTCAAAAAGAATGTTCCAGAATCAAACTATGGCTTTAATGTCATTAACAAAAGTATTATGGGATATTATTCCTTGATGGTATTCAATCGTCCATAGCTCAATTCAAAAGATGCACAAGGAGTAAGTTATGAAAGAAGGAGTAAGTTATGAAAGAAGAAATTAAATAAAGGTTCTGCTAAGTCTTCACTAGAAAGTACTAGTTACAATTCACTAAAAATGTATTGGCTAGATGAAGTAATATAAATGGTAATGGGATGAAGAACTAGAATAGAAAATTGAAGAAAAAATAGACATCATAACTTCTATTGTAATTTTAGCATGTGCTCTTATTTCAAGTTGATCTTAAGATGGATGACATCACACAAACTGATCATAATTTAGTTAAATACTTCTACTCAAACCTATGTTTGCTAAAACAAACAAAACAAGACAATACAAGACCCTTTTAATAGTGGAATGGAGCAACCAGGTGATGAAACGTAGGCAAGAAAGTAAGAACTCAAACCTAAAAGTCCACGGTTAGGCTAGATAAAAGGATATAAGCTCTTCGAAGAATTGTCCATCTAAATGGAAAAAAAAAAGCATAGCTTTTTTAATCAGTTAGTAGTTGTTCAAGTGGATTTTACTAGTGAATACCTTGAAATAACTGAAAAAAGTACCTGACACTGGCAAAATAAGATGTTCAATGTTCAGGATTTCAGAACATGTTATAGACTAGTTATCACTCCATAAATTCAATGATCTGCCAGAAAACTATGGAAATAACCTTTGCCAATTTGCTGTAAACTAAAGCATACATTCTAACAGTTCCCAATAAGGGGAATGAGGGAATTCAGTAATAGACAATATCAGAGGAATCAATAGAAAAATTTTAAAACATAGAAGATGAAAGATCGGTAAAAGGGACAAACCATCGTCTTGGTCTCTGAGCAAATCGGAGCCTCCTTCTCCTTCCTTTCCTCCTCCTACTTCATCTTCCTCCATCTCCTCCCCTTGTTCCTCTTCCACCAACTTCTCGTCCTCCTCATAGCGCTCTCCCTGGTGTTCAAACAGAGACTCAGCGTCGCCATCACCATTAGCGGCGACAGCGTGTGAATCGACCTCTCCCGTTGGATGAGGGGAGGAATCAAGGGTTGCCTTGGGGAAGGCTTTCAACATCTCCAACAGCTACTCATGCAACCGTCTTCGGAGGCGGCGGCGGCGGCGGCGGTGGAGGCGCGGCTGCGAAGGGGACGAAAGCGAAGGTTAGAGACCTCTCGTTATTTAAAACAATGAAAAATGTATCCGTCAGTAATGTTCCCTGATTATTTTAATTCGGCGTTTTATATTATACCAAATATTTAGTGGAGCGGGCCGATCAACCATGGTTAATCGGCCTAAAAGGTCAATTAAAAATTAAAAAATATATACATATTTTTAGTACAGTAAAAAAAATTTATAAATATTAAAAACATCCATATTACCTTTTTAAATATATAATTTATTTTATATTTTATATTTTATATTAAAAAGTTTTTACATTAACTATTATATTTATTTTTTAAATTTAAATTTTATAAATAATATTTTCTAAATTTAGGGAATGAAATTTATTTCTTAAATAATAAAATATCATTTTATAATATAGTGTATAGTTAATATAGTGGATGATTTATTTTAAATTTTAAAGATATTAAAAAAAAATTGATATGATATTCTTAAATAAATTTGTTACTTTTAGTAAAGAGTATTTCATATATTTATTTAATATTAAAAAAAAAAAAATCTTGAAAAGATTTTTTATTAACTTGTGTAAATTTTAATTTTTAATTTTTTTTTTTAAATTTTTTATTTATATATAAAATATAGAAATTTATAAATTTTATAATTAAATTAATTATAATATATTAAAATTAAAATAATTTAATTATTATATATTAATAGTTAGTTTATAAACTTTCTAAAAATTTAGAAATTTTAAAATTTTATTGGTGCAATAATTAAAGGAAATAATGAGGTGAGGGGAGAACCATTTTAAAGGCATAATAAATGACAAACGAAGATTAAGGAACCAAGTTAATATATATGTCAACATATTAAAAAAGGTCCCTCTATATATAGAATAAAAGATTTAACTTAGAAAATATTCATTTATACTTTGGTATAGGATGTATGATATTGGGCTAATGAATTAGTCTAACTTAAATATATTATTAAGTATTAAAAAATGAGAGATTGTTGGTACAATTAATCTTTGATTAAGGTTGACCAAACTCGAGTTGACTCAAGTTAAATTTTGATATTCAATCAATATGTTTAATGGTAGAGAGAGTTGTCAAGTAAAAGGAGAAATTGTTGGTGTAATTGACCTAGAGTCAAGGTTAAATAAGATTGATTTGGATTTCAATGGTCGATCAAGTTGGTCAAGGTTGACCAAATACTTGACGATAAAAAAGTTTAAGTGGATCATGGTTGATCGAACACTTGGTAGTTAAAAGTCCAATAGGGAGTTAATAAGGGTAAAGTCCAAATGGGTCATAATTGATCGGATATTTGGCAATTGAAAGTCCAGAGTTGGTTAGCGAGCAAAGTCTAAGTAGCTTATGGTTACCGAACACTTGACAATAAGGAAAGTCCTAATATGTATGGATGATCAGATGTTAGGTATGTGAGTAAAGCCTAATAGGTTATGGAGGTCCAGATATTAGGTGTGTGGGTAAAGGTTTGAATATTAGGTGGGTGGGTAAAGTCCAATAGGTCATCGAAGACCAAATGTTAGGTAGAAGAAATGAAGTCTTGATAGGTCATAGAGGACTAGATGTTAGGCATACGAAAGGAAGTCTTGACAGGTCAAGGTTGACCAAATGTTAGGCAATCGTGAAGTCCTAACGAGTAAGGTTGACGGAATGTTAGGTAAAAAAAAGTCCTAGTATGTTGAGGTTAACCGGATACTAAACAAAGTGAGAATTCAATCTTAGTAAGGCTGAAATATAAGAGGTATCAATTGACTATTATAGGTTTACTAGTCAATAGATGATCTGAAACCATAATTACGAGGTTTAAAGGGGTTTCGAGCGTTGTTGTACTGTGAGCAATTGACTGTTGAATGTTAATAGTTGACTGATAAACCCTAAATCACAAGTTTAGCATTTAAGAAGGCTTAGCGGGTTTGCGGTGATTAATCGATTAATGAATGAATCGGGTGGTACACGCAATTGATGACATTGTTGGAGCGAATGAAATATTTGGTACTTAACTAAGTAACTCAACTAATAAGCATCAGTCGATTACTGGTGATAAGAAATCGATTGTTGTTGAGCTAGATTAAGTCGTTGGCCTCATAAAGCAGAGCAATTCGAATAAAAATTAGAGCATTCGACTAATGGTGACAAGCAATCAACTACTAGGCAGATTCCAACCATGACTTGAAGCCTATAAAAGAGCATTTTATGAAAGATTTCAGATGTTGATTCTTGAAAGTTTTGAAAGGAAGTGTTGTTACATTTTAGACCTTTAGGAAGCAATCTAAAAGAACCATAACGTAATTAAAGCCAAGTTTTTTTGTTTATGTTAATCTTGTTTATTTTAATTGCATTCAATATCTTTTGTATATTTGTATTGTTTGTAAGAACAAATTTGTAAGAGGTTTCTTTACTTCAGAGGATGTTCGACAATGAGAAAATATAGTGGTGTTAATGCTAGGAAGCTAAATTGTGGAGTATGAACTAAGGTTTCTGAACCACGTAAAAAATATCTAGCTTATGTTTAGGTTCAATTTTATATTTTCTTTTATTTTTTATTATTTATTAACATTTTGTAGATGAGCACATGATCGACAAACAACGAATGATGTGAATTGCTATTCACTCCCTCTAGCGACATTACTAATCCTAAGATTCTTTATGTACACTTGGGTTTATTGAAGGATCGAAATGAAGTGATAGAGGGGGGGTGAATATTGCTTGTTAAAAGTTTTTCCTTTTCATATTGATTCGTAAAACAAATATCAAAGTTGCAACGGAATATAAAAGTAAAAGCAATACAAATAACTCAATTGGTTACTTGGTTCGGAGCCTATGCCGACTCCTACTCCAAGACTCGCGATCATTGATCACACCATTGGGTAATTCACTATAATTCTTCTTTCCGAAATCTTGAGAAAGAAGCAATTCGTAGAATGAAAGAATAATAGTAATACACTACTACCTTCTTGTAAGAATGCAACCTACAAATAAAATATACCGATAAAGAGCAGATGATTAAGCGAGTCAGCACTTTTCAGCGTAGCAGCTTGTACGTGGAGTTGTGGCGTAGAACAGTAGAGTCACGAGCAGAATGCAACAGAGGAATGATCAGAGAGTTGTTTCTTCGGAATAAATCTCGAGCTCCTTTTATAAGTCAAGTTTGGTTGACTGAAAAGCCCTTCGGTTGACTTATCTGTTTGGTTGACTGAACCCTCTATCAGTCTGTCGGTCGATTGAATACTGCGCCTTCCTTTGGTGGCAAGATCTGATCTTAGTGTAATTAATGCCATGAAAGGTTCGATCAACTGATCACCTTGTTCTGTCGACCGATCCCTCAAATTGCCTTCTTTGCGAGGATCTAAATCTGCTTCGTCATCAATGTTAATTAATATTTGGTTGACCGATCGTTGGATTCGGTAAATCGATCATTAGATTTGGTTGACCGATCCCCTTGCATACTAAATGTGCTTTGCTATATCACTCTGTGCCATGTCAACTTGGTTCAGTTGATTGATCCTCCTATTCGGTCGACCAATCCACCTGGATTATGTAAAACAGAGTTAGTATGCACAGTAGTATAAAATATCCCTGCAACGCAAAGTTAGCATAGTAATAATCCATGAATAGTAAAATGAATGAGTAGTAATTGACAGTAAAACTGTCTTGATCTCAACTTGGAAACCTTATTGGTTTCTTTAGTTGGATCAGGGACCTAAGGTTGTTCCTTTCAGTAACAAACAAGCATGTAATCTTTTCCTTTAGCAATTATTCTCCATTACAATACCCATAAGTCAGCTATCTAAGGGAAGTGCTCGAAATTTTTTATTAGAAACAAGGGTCTCTATATTACAAACACGTATTAATCAACTAGAGACAGAACTAAATATTTTGGATAAAAAATAACGGAAAACCTTCCTTCATTTTCTTCTCAGGCTTCTCCTGATAAAGATAAAGGCTTACAAATTACACTAGTAAATATAAACAAAGATCTAGTCTTCATAAAAGCCTCTAGTATATGTAATACGGGAAAGACTCTAGATATTAGAGTCAAATGTCTGGTAAATATCCATAGTCATGAGTTTACTTTACATGCCTCTTGTTGGTTAGTCCTAGGAAAACGTACCGATTCCACTGTACAAAATTTTTTTGTACAAGTGTCGAACCTTTTCTTAAATAACCTATTGTGTTCTTTAGAAGTTAAATTAGAAATCGCAGACGGAACTTAACATCATTGATGTCAAATTTAATTTATCTGTTTTTAATGGTTTAGATTTGAATCGCAAGCGAAACTTAACACTATTGATTCAAATCCACCTATGTTATCAATTTCATTAAATATTAATTTCTAAAATTGGCTTCCAAGACTGCATGGCGAGACACATGGCCTTCTTGGATATGGGAGCAACCACCACCGCCTAGACAAAGCCTTTTAAGGAAAGCTAATATTTAATTTCCTTAAATAACTCTAGGTTAACCAAAAAGAACAATCGAATCACAAATTCGAAAAACAAAATAAAAGAAACACATCTTCGAAACAAATCCAAAAATCTAGAATCTAATGCCTCTTGTGTTTGGAATTCATACAAAAGAAATACAACTAGTATGATGCGGAAATTAATTACTAATTATACCTTCCTTTGTAAACTTTAATGACCTCTTGATCTTCTACCGTATTCCTCTTCTTATCCCAGACGTTGTGTGGGCAATGATCTACCGAGATGAGAATCCACCTAAGCCACCTTCTTCTCCAAGCATGATTCGACCACCACAAATATTCCATGAATAGATGTGGTTCGGCTACCACCACCAAGCTCTAAGGGATGCTTCCTTTCTCTCCTTCTTCTCCATGCTAGAATCTGACCACCTTCAAGCTCCATGAGATGATGAGGTTCGGCCAATGAAGAAGAAAGAAAAGGAAGAAGAAAGAACTTCTATGGCCGACCACACCAAGGAAAAGAGGGAGAGAAAAAGAATAGAATCGTTAGCCATGAAGGCACCTCTACCCCCTTTTTTATAATCCTTGGTCTCGGCAAATAAGGAAATTTAAATAAAAACTTCCTTAATTCTTATGCCATGAAAAGGAAAATTTATTTAATTAAAAACAATTTTCTCTTCTCAATTTATAATGACCGACCACTATTAAAAACAAAACAAGAGAGTTTTAATTAACACAAGAATTAAAACTTCCTAATTTGTCTCCGAAAATTTATAAAAAAAAAATTTCTCCAATAATTTTTCCCTTCATGGTGGATTATAAAAAGGAAATTTTATAAATTAAAATATTTCTTTTAAACATGTGGATGATTTCCAAAAAGGAAAGTTATCTCTAAAAATCAAAATCTCCTTTCAATCTACAAATAAGGAAAGATATCAAATCTTTTCTTAATCTTTTGTAGAAACTTATAAAAGAAATATTTAATTTTTTAAACTCTCTTTTAAATCATGAACATCGTTAAAAAAGGAAAGTTTTTTAAAATTAAAATCTACCTTTCAATCTACAAATAAGGAAAGATTTCAAATCTTTTCTTAATCCTTTGTAGAAAGCTATAAAAGGAAATATTTAAATTTTAAACTCTCTTTTAAAACCATGGAATCCACATAAGAAAAAATTTATAAATAAAATCCTTTTTAATATGATGTGGTCGGCCACATCATGCTTAGACTCCAAGCATTGGCCGACCACCAACTTGGCTCAACCTTTGGGTCTTGGCCGGCCCTATCTTGGGTTCGAAGCTAACTTGGCCGACCACCAAAAGTGGGTAAGAAGATGGGTATGTGGTGGATATAAATCTCTATATACAAGAGGCTACGATAGGGACCGAGAGGAGGAATTGGTTTTGGTCTCCCGATGAAATTAAGCTTCCCGTGTTCGCCCCGAACACACAACTTAATTCCATCAATAATAATTCGTTCTACTAAAGAACTATTATTGTACTACTGCACCAATCCCAAATTACATTTTGGGCTCCTTCTTATTATGAGTGTGTTAGTCTCCTTGTGTTTAAGATGTCGAATGTCCACTAATTAAATGAGTTACTGACAACTCACTTAATTAATATCTTAGTCTAAGAGTAGTACCACTCAACCTTATCGTCATGTTGGACTAAGTCCACCTGCAGGGTTTAACATGACAATCCTTATGAGCTCCTCTTGGGGACATTATCAACATAGATCACTAGGACACAATTTCCTTCTATAATCAACAACACACAATATAAGTGATATCATTTCCTAACTTATCAGCCTTATTGATTTATCGAACTAAATCTCACCCATTGATAAATTAAAGAAATAAATATCAAATATATGTGCTTGTTATTATATTAGGATTAAGAGCACATACTTCCATAATAACTAAGGTCTTTATTCCTTTATAAAGTCAGTATAAAAAGAAACGACCTCTAATGGTCCTACTCAATACACTCTAAGTGTACTAGTGTAATTATATAGTTAAGATAAACTAATACCTAATTACACTGCAACCTTCCAATGGTTTGTTCCTTTCCATCTTGGTCATGAGCTACTGTTTATAATTTATAAGGTGTTAATAACATGATCCCCTGTGTGTGACACCATACACCATATTATCTACAATATAAATTAATTGAACAACTACATTTATCATAAATGTAGATATTTGACCAATGTGATTTTTATTTCTAGATAAATGTTTATACCAAAAGCTAGGCTTTTAGTATACACTCTAACACCTTTCTAGATAGTGGAGCCACTAACTCCGCAATAGATGAAAATACACTTCTTTTAGTCATGCCAACAACTTTTATAAAAACATCATCATAACCATTAATCAGTACACAATTTGATGGTCAATACTTAGCTTGTACAAACTTCATCACTAATGTTCATCTCAGGTTTTATAATAACTATGACAAATATATCACACCATTCTCACTCTCTAAACTTTGGATTAAATCATTATTACATCCTAATATTCACTTAAGTTTATACTTAAATTTCCTTTTAGCACCAGATAGAGCTTTCCTTCTAACTAAGGATTATGCTCTTTTCTTTTCCTCACTCATAGTATCACCTATAATCTCAGACTATCCATCTATTATCCACCCTTTAACCATCAAATCACAAATAGAAACCATGTCACCTGATACTATGAATAATACTTCATCTTGTCAATGTTTTCCAAAAATGCCTGTGAATAGGCAAGTAAGCCAACACCATCTAGTATTAGCCAAACTTGTGCTATAACTCTTTCTGACTATCAAGATCAAGAAAACTTGCCTTACTTGACTGGTCAAGCCCTATATCTGATCTTGATGATGCTAGAGTATATACTAAAAGTCTAGCTTTTGCATAAACATTTAAGAATCATATTAGTCAAATGTCTACATTTATATGTAAAGTGTAGTTGTTCAATTAATTTATATTAAACATAACATGGTGTGTAGTGCCACACACAAAAAATCATGTTATCAGTTCCTTATAAATTATAAACAGTAGCTTACGACTAAGATGAATAGGAACAAATTATTGGAATAGTCGTAGTGGAATTTGGTATTAATTTATCTTGACTATAAAATTACACTAGTACACTCTAAGTGTATTAAGCAGGACCATTTAAGGTAAGTTTCTTTTTATACTGACTGAATAAAAGAACGAGACCTTTGTTATTATGGAAGTGTGTGCTTTTAATCCTGATATAATGACAAGCACATATATTTAGTATTTATTTCTTTAATTTATCAAAGGGTACGATTTAGTTCGATAAATCAATAGGCCCGATAAGTTGAGAAATGATATTATTTATAGTGTGTATTATTGATTATAGAAGAAACTGTGTCCTAGTAATCTAGGTTGATAATGTCCCCAAGAGGAGCTCATAAGGATTGTCATATAAACCTTGCAGGTGGACTTAGTCCGACATGACGATAAGGTTGAGTGGTACTTCTCTTGGAGCTAGATATTAATTAAATGAGTTGTCAGTAACTCATTTAATTAGTGGGTATTTGATATCTTAAACACAGGGAGACTAACACACTCATGATAAGAAGGAGCCCATATAGTAATATGGGATTGGTGCGGTAGTTCAATAATAACTCTTTAGTGGAATGAGTTATTATTGATGAACTTGAGTTGGGTGTTCAGGGCGAACACGGGAAGCTCAAGTTCATCGGGAGACCAAAATCAATTCCTCCTCTCGGTCCCTGTCGCAGCCTCTTAATTATAAAGTGTTATACTCACTCATACCCACCTTCTTACCCACCTTAAGGTGGCCGACCAAGCCTAGCTTAGAGCCCAAGCTAGGGCCGGCCAAACCAAGGTGAGTTGGTTTCAAGAGGTGACCAACCCTAGCTTGAGCCCAAGCTTAGGTGGTCGGCCACAATAAAATAAAAGGGATTTTATTTTTAAAATCTTTTCTTATGTGGAAGTCATGGTTTTAAAAGAGAGTTTAAAATTTAAATCTTTTCTTTTATAGCTTTCTACAAAGGTTAAGAGAAAGGTTTAATATCTTTCCTTATTTGTAGTTAAAAGGAAGATTTTAATTTTTGATAAAACTTTCCTTTTTTTGTAACCATCCTCATAGTTTTAAAAGAGAGTTTTAAAAAAATATAAATCTTTCCTTTTATAACTTTCTACAAAATATTAAAAGAAAGATTTGATATTTTTCCTTATTTGTATATTGAAAAGGAAGATTTTAATTTTGAGAAAACTTTCCTTGTAACCATTCCCATGATTTAAAAGAGAGTTTTTAAAATTAAATCTTTCCTTTATAGTTACTACAAAAGATTAAGAGAAAGATTTGATATCTTTCCTTATTTATAGTTAAAAGGAAGATTTTAATTTTAGAGAAAACTTTCCTTAATTTTAATCATCCATATGTTTTAAAAGAGAGATTTTAATTTATAAAACTTTCCTTTTATAACCAATCATGAAGGGAATTTTTTAAGAGAAATTTTTATTTTAAAAATTTCCGAAAATAAATTAGGAAGTTTTAATTTTGTGTTTAAAACTTTCCTTGTTTGGAGGAATTAAGGTGGCCGGCCATTAGAGGTTTAATAAGGAAATTCTAATTAAATTTTCCTTCTTAAACATTGGCAAGGAATATAAGGAAGTTTTATTTATAAAACTTTCCTTATTTGCCAAGACCAATGGATATAAAAGAGAGAGTAGAGATGCCTCACCTCATAAAAATATATCTTCTATTATTCCTCTCTTCCTTGGTTAGTGGCCGACCCCTCTCTTCATCTCCCTCTCCTATTCTTCTTCCTTGGCCGGCGACATCTTCATCTCAAGGAATTTGGTTGGTGGCCAGATCTTGTTAAAGGAAGAAGGAGAGATATGAGGTTTTGTTTCTTAGCATCCCTTAGAGCTTGGTGGTGGCCGAACCTCATCTTCTCTTGGAGTTCTTGTGGTGGCCGAAACTTGCTTGTAGAAGAAGGAAGCTTGGGTGGATTCTCGTCTCGATAGATCGTCATCCACATGACATCCGAAATAAGAAGAGGAATACGACAAAAGATCGTGAGGTCTATAAGCTATAAAAGGTATAACTAGTTATTAGTTTCCGCATCATAACTAGTTCATCTTTTTATTTAGATCTTGAAATATCAAACACAAGAGGCTAATGAATCTAGGTAATCGAATTTATATTTTTGATTTTATGTTTCTTTTATTTTTTTTTGAACTTGTGATTCGATTGTTCCTTTTGGTTAAACCTAGGGTTACTATAAGGAAATTAAATATTAAATTTCATTGAAAGGCTTTGTCTAGGAAGTGGTGGATGCTCCCATACACAAGAAGGCCTAGTGTCTCGCCATGTTTAACCTGGAAGCCTATTTCTGAAATTAATATTTAATTGAATTTATAACATGGGTGGATTTGAATCAATAATGTTAAGCATTGTTGCGATCCAAGTCTAAACCACTAAGAACAGATAAGTTGAATTTGGAATCAATAATGTTAAGTTCCGTTTGTGATTCTAAATTTAATTTCTAAAGAACACAATAGGTTGTTAGGAAAGGTTCAGAACTTGTACAAAATTTTTGTACAGAGGAATCAGTACGATATTCCGAGTAGCAATCAACAATTGGTATCAGAGCTAGGGTTTGCCTCTGTGTGTTTAGTTTTTAGTTTAATTATACACATGTCATACATAATTTAGGCATGATAATAGTAGGATATGCTAACTCTGTGGTTATAGGCTTCAACTATCATGGCTTATTGTGATTGTGTGTGATTGGACCCTCAGACATGTCGAGGGCATTTTGTGTATTAGTTATTAGGATTTTACTTTTTTGTTCGATCTAGACTTTATGTACATTCCCTTGTGGAATGTAGGATCGAGTATGTAAATTTCTATTTTTGTCGTGGATCGTATCCTTGCAAGGCGTGGTACTATTGGAGGACCAGAGGCGCAGCGGAAAAGGAAGCTCGATGGACACGACGACATGAGCCCTAGGACTGGTGGTTAGAGTTGACGACTGCTAGGGCTGGCGGCACACGAAGGACAGTGATGAAAGAAGCCATAATAGTTGGAAAATTATATTTCCATATTTATTACTTTTATTTACTGTAATGTGTGTGATGTGTGCTTGCAGGGTTAAAATTCCTCACCTTAAATAACTAAGTGGGAGAGGGATTAGTAAATAAATTCTGCGGTCTCCATTACTGGTTTGTAAGTGATGCAACAAACTTGTGTATTGGCTCTGAGTGCATCCCTCCACAACGGATGGGTTTGTTTACGGATCACTAGATCAAACTTTCTTATTGGATGATTATAGGAAATTATTTAGGATGTGTGTGATCTTCTCCAACTGAAGGGGCGCAATTCTATTTAATGGACTTAGTATCAAGTAATGGTATACACTTAGGAACATTTAATAGTATCCTCCCCAACGGAGTCACTTCTATTATATGTGTGATCGAAGGAAAACCAACTATTAATTTGTCATAAAATTAGGTTGACAAGATAATAAAATTAATGGGTAAAACCCTTCTTACAAATGTTTGAATTTGTATACATCCACACTAATGTAGCATACAAAATTCACGGTGTTTGAGGTAATTTTATTTGTCATAAAGTGAGGTTGACAAGATAATTAATGGGTAAAACCCTCCTCTTACAAATGTTTGAATTTGTATACATCCACACTAACGTGATATACAAAATTCACTGTATTTGAGGTGTTGGTGAATTTAAATGATATTGTTTTGAGGAATCAATATTATTTTAAATTCTAAAGTTTTGGCCAAATATTTGATCGAAGGAAGACCAACTATTAATTTTATTTGTCATAAAGATAGGTTGACAAGATAATAAAATTAATAAAATCTCCTCTTACAAATGTTTGAATTTGTATACGTTCACACTAACGTGGCATACAAAATTCACGGGGATTTTGAAGTGTTGGTCTTGACCAAATATTTTTGTGATTCTTAGGATTTTAAATATTTTTAATCCTCTAGCTGTTATACTATAGAATAGATTTAGTCATCCCAATTATAATGATTGAAAATAAAACTTAGACACTAAGGTGGGCTGTCCTCTCAGAACTAAGAACAATAAATGTGTATTTTATTCATTAGTTGTTGAAACATATTTAGTGATGTTATCAACCGGTACCTGGTATGTAGATACGGGAGCCACTGATCATGTCTGCAATTCATTACAGGGGTTCCAGAAAATCTGACAACTATATAAATCACCATCTATATGGGCACTGTTGCAAAAGTAGCAGCTGTTGCAGTGGGAGGTGTTTATCCTCTAATAGGAATAAAACATGGATTTTGAAAAATTGTCTTTACGTACCAAGTTTTCGAAAGAACTTGAATTCAGTTTCTAAACTATTCAAAGAACTTGATATTCTGTCTATTTTGATAACAAAGTTGTTATCAAGAAAAATAGGGAAGTTATCTGTTCTGGTATGTTGGTTGGCAATTTATATATTCTATAATCCAATAACTCCCACGATGTAATAAATGGAAATTAATAACACATCTTCTAACTCTAATAAGAGAAAGCAACCTTCGGAAATAAACCAATCATATCTTTGGCATATAAGGCTAGGTCATATTAACTTGAGTATGATTCAAAGGATAATAGCCGATGAACTTTTGGGTTTATTGGTGGTGGAAAACTTTCCAACCAGTGAGTCTTACTTAGAAGGAAAAATGACCGGCAGGTCTTTTAAGTCTAAAGGGTATAGAGCCAAAGATATGTTGGAATTAGTTCATTCTGATTTGTGTGGACCTATGACTATCCAGGCAAGAGGTGGTTTCGAATATTTTGTCTCTTTTTAGACGACTATTCGAGATATGGGTACATTTACATGATGCGTCGCAAGTCTGAGTGCTTTGATAAGTTTAAAGAGTACAAGGCTGATGTGGAGAAACGTCATGGTAAAAGTATCAAGACACTACGGTCTGATCGTAGTAACGAGTACCTCTTAGGAGAGTTTAGGAGTCACTTATCGGAAGTCGGGATTCAATCCCAACTGACTGCACCACACCCCAACAGAATGGTGTGGCGATACGAAGGTATATGACTCTTATGGAAATGGTTAGATCAATGATGAGTTACCAAATTCATTGAAAGGATATACTCTGGAAACGACAATGAACATAGTACCTTCTAAGTTAGTACCCTCTACTCTCATAGAATTGTGGAATAGGCGTAAGCCTAGTCTGAAGCATATTCGGATTTGGGGTAGTCCAACACGTGTGCTGAAGGGAGACACTAATCACGTATAGAAGTTCACTTGGTTGTGGGTTATCCTAGATAAACGAAAGGTGGTTTATTTTATAGTCCTAAAAAATCAGAAGGTCATTGTTGGAACCAATGGCTAATTTTTAGAAGAGGACTATGTTAAGCCCATGAGTAAAATTGTTCTTAAGGAAATAATAAAGGACACATCTAATCTAGTACCAACAGAATAAGATGAGATACCACAAGAAACTGCAACACGTGTCACAAATGATGCACAATTACATGTTGAGACTGATGTGCCAGCTAGAGGGGGAGTGAATAACGTTTCTTCGCGCTTGCATTGATTTGCTTCGTCTTGATATGCAGCGGAATATAAAATACAAACACACAACAAACCAACACGCTAACACCTAGGGTTTACTTGGTATCCACCTCAAGAAGAAGTGACTAATCCAAGGATCCACACATGACACGCTCCTCCACTATGAAAACCCTCCTTCTCGGTCGCAGCCGAAGGCGGAGAAGCCTTGTACAAACTCACTCACAACACAAATACAAATACAAGAAGAAACTATAAGAATACAAGTAAATACACCTTTCTTCTTGCTACTTATTGTTGCCTCTTGAACCTTGGAGATACCCCCAAGTGCCTTCAAGAATTAGCGTGAGTACTGGAGAAATCACTGTGAAGACCGTTGTAAGCTCACAGGAGAAAATCGCAAAGATCTCGCGAAGAAAACGCTCCGCCCAGACTATATACAGTGCCTCCAATCGATCGAAATCAACCCTAATCGATTTCCACGTTAGCACCGCTCCATCGCAATCATCCATCACCTGCATCCTGCGCAACGGTCGAATCCCAATCGATCGGCCAATCGATTGGGATAGTCTGAATCGATCGGTGGATCGATTCAGATGCTTTCTGTGTTCTCGCGATCGCGTAAGAACTCCCCTGCCCGATTGATCGGCTGATCGATCGGCAGCTCCCAATCGATCGCTCGATCGATTGGGAAGGCCTCTGTGCTCGTGAATTATAGTCCTAATCGATCGACGAATCGATTGGGCCCTTCCTCCTTTCGCAGCACACTCCAATCGATCTGCTGATCGATTGGACCCTGGTTCAATTGATCGCCCGATCAATTGACCATCCTGGACTTGACTCAAACTCAAGTCCAAAGTCTCTAACCCAACTTCTGGTCAACCGTGACCTGTTAGGTCTCCATGCCTAGTATTTAGCCACACCCAACCAACTTCGAACTAGCCTTCTAGCCTCCTCCGTTAGCCTTGCGTCCCTCGGATATCTCCCCATCCTTCATGCCTTGCCTTCAGGAGCTTCCTTCGGCCTCATCCTAGTTATCGAGTTCTCCTTGCCAAGTCACACTAGGACTTACTGTCACGTTCCGCAAGTGTACGGAAATGTCGCAAGTAATATAAAAGATTATCGTATCCACAGGGGCTGGAATAAGCACTAGAAATATCTCAAAGCGAATTAGCTAAACAACTAATCAATTGGTTTCAAATGCTAGGATGAAAAACAAATCTAAAATGAAAGATTAACAAACAAGAGTTTGGAGTTTGAGTTATGATAAAGGGAGGTTCTAGGAGTTTTGGTTTCTTTGTAAGATCTCTTGAATGTATATGGTTTACCAATTCTTATTTCTCAATTGTCTAATATTTGTAGAAGGTTGCCGGTTCTCTCTTGCAATAGATAACCGGCTTAGGACTGAAAAATGTACCTAAATGTGATCAATTAGATATGAACCTACGTTGTCCTTACACAGGATTGCACCTATTACTATGCTTCCCTCGGATACTAACATAGAAGTTCATAGCTTCTTAACCCCTAAAGATACAAGGATTGAATCATTAAATTTATCCTACCCTCTTGAATATTCTCATTTCCCCTTCAAGGTTATCCCTCAAACGTCCTTACACGGGCTTGCACCTGTCACGTGGATCCCTCGGAAAATCGAGTGAGAGTTAATCTCTACAAAGTCTATAAGATATTCAAACAATCAATCAAGAATAAGAATTAAGCCCTAATCACAATTAATCATTCAAGATCCAATTGATACAAACTAGGCAACATCATAGAAATAAAGAAATGGCAAATCCACAAGAGTTTATATCAATTTATCTCACAAATACTCCCTCCATCCTAGAACACAAAGATCTACTCCATAAAACGAAGAAAGAAAACCAAAGATAAGAAGATTACAAGCATTTCTTCAATCCCAATCCAAGAAGAGGAGAGAAAGAAAACTTATCTACAATATAGCTCCATCTTCGGATCCAATCCTCGCTCCCGGAGTCGAATTCGCCAAGATCTCCTTTTAGATCGTCCAAAAATCCTCCCAAGAATGGGAGGAATCCACCAAATCTTGCTTTCTCCCAAAGAGGAGAAGATCCCCTTTCAAATCTTCAAAGAGGCTTTAAATAGAGGGGGCTTTCGGGCGCCACACGACCCTGAGGCATGGTCGTGTGAGGTTCACACGGCCAGAGCCTTTCCCCTCTCTGCCATCCATACACGGCCGTGTGGTGTACACGGCCGTGGACAACTCCCATCAAGACCTCCAAGCACGGCCATGTAGATCCACACGGCCTGGATTGCCCTAGCTTCTGGAAACCTAGCACGACCGTGTGGTGCACATGGCCAGAACACTTTTAAGCACTGGGAGCCCTGCACAGCCATGTGGTGCACACAACCAGGGCCTTCTTAGTCTCTGGAAACCTTACATGACCGTGTAGATCCACACGGCCATGTAAGGATTAAACTCTGATTTGCTTCAAGACTTGGCACAACCGTGTGAGGTTCACACGACCAGGCCAAGTTCCTTGTCTGTTTCTCCTGGTTGACCACACGGCCAGAGCACTCCACCCAGGTAGGGTCTTGTGTGGCACACAACCAAGTGCTTTCTCCAATGCTTAGCTCATAAGTTTGTCCAAGAATGTAGAATCTTCACCAAATTCGACTCCTGTGTATAAAAAGTGCACAAAAAGCAGATCTCCGAACAAAAAGAGTAAATATGTTAAAAGGAAAGCTGGAAGTATAAAAATGCATAGATCAAGCATGCTCAAAGTATGTGAATATGCGCCAAAATATGCATAAAAGTATATAAAATCTACGCACATCACTTACCTTCCCAAGATCATATGCTTGGACTTACAACCTTTGCCAAGATCACACTTGGACTTTCCAATTGCCTGGTTCCTCACCAGGACTTTCTCCTTTTCCAAGATCACACTTGGACTTTCCAATTGCCTGGTTCCTCACCAGGACTTTCTCCTTTGCCAAGATCACACTTGGACTTTCCAACTGCCTGGCTCCTCACTAGGGCTTTCTCCTTTGCCAAGATCACACTTGGACTTTCCAACTGCCTGGCTCCTCACCAGGACTTTCTCCTGCCTAGCTCCTCACTAGGACTTTCCAAATGCCTAACATCCAGTTAGGACTTTCCCAGTCAAGTCTCCTGTCAACCTTGACCTACTTGACTTGTATTCTCATCAACCTGGTCTACCCTTTGACCATCTCCATAACCGGACGATTGCTCCAATAAACTCCTTATATTGTCAAACATCAAAACTTAAATCCTGACTTAAGCTTGACTCAACTCAAGCTTAGTCAAACTAATCAAACTTGACATTGGGAAATTGCCCCAACAATCTCTCCCTTTTTGATGTTTGACAATACCCCTAAGTTAGGCTAAATCCCATAGCCTTAACATCTTCTTTATCACAAGGCTAAATCTCATAGCCTTAATCACTTATTTACACCAAGGCTAAATCCCATAGCCTTAACCTCTTCTTTATACCAAGGCTAAATCTCATAGTCTTAACCTCTTCTTTATCACAAGGCTAAATCCCATAGCCTTAACCCTTTCATGACAAGGCATGAATGAAGGTTTCCTTCATTCTCTCCCTTTCCTAGAGGGCAAACTCCCCTGCTTGGGATGAAGGCCTAACTTAACCTTCCATTCTCCCCCTTTGTCACACATCAAAAACTGAAAACAAACTCTTCTCCATAAGAGTTAACTCTACGTTGTTTATAACCTCACATGTTGTTAACAACCCCACAATGAAGATCTCATATTCTTCATTGCCGCCAAAGCTCCCCCTTGAGCTCTACTTCACTTCACAATGCTCATCCTAGAGTATGCATCAACTTTCCAATGAAACTCTCATTCATTATATTCAATGCTCCCCCTTGAGCAGTAATCTTCTTCTCAATGCTCATCCAAGAGCTTTTTCACTTTACCAATGAAGGTCCGATCCCCTTCATTAATCCAATGCTCCCCCTTGAGCATTAACCTACTCCACAATGCTTATTCAAAAGCATTTATCATTCTAGCAATGAAGATAACCAATCTTCCATTGTTCCCCAATACTTGACCTTGAGTATTATCCATCACGAAGGTTTAACCCCCTTCCAAGGTCCTTGAAGATAAATTTTCATGCATTCAAGGAGTAACTTCCCCTAAAAATATGGTTAAATTTCTATCATTGCACCAACAATAACTTGGAGTTCCTAAACAGTTAGGAAAACCAAAACTTGAAGTTTTAAGGTTCAATATTCAATAATGAAACTAAACCCCAACCTAAATTTCACCTAAGTCTACTTTAAGCAATCCATACTTGCTTTCACTATGAAAACTCCCCCTACATATATACAAGTGTATTCCAAAGGGTTAGGAATGGTTAATGACCCTTGAAAACCAAAACTTGAAGTTTTGAAGTTCTAAAATTCGAAATTGAAACTAAACCCCATCCTAAACTTCACTTTGATTTATCTTAACCAATCCATAAATGTTTTCATCAAGAAAACTCCACCTTAAATGTATACAAATGTATTCCAAGGGATTTGGAATGATTATTGGAACTTGAAGTGGCTTAATGTGTGGAAATCAGGCTTTCCCAGTCATAATCAGACTTCCCAATCGATTGAAGTTGGGACTCAATCAATTGAAATCACTTCAATCGATCCATTGATCAATTCCGCAAGCTACTGTTCGCAGAAATTCCCTATGAATCGATCCACTGATCGATCCATCCTGGGTCAATCGATTGACTGATCGATCCACTAACTCTCTGTTCACAAGAATTGACTTCCCAATTGATCGACTGATCGATTAAAACCATCCCAATCGATCGGCTGATCGATTGAGTTTCTGATTTCTTGAAATTCAATTTCAGCAAAATTCAGAAACTCCCCAAAAATTTTACAAAACTCTAAAAATCATGAAAACTTATGTAGACATTATTTAGAATATACTTTATCAAGGAAAAATAGTTTTCTATGAAAATACTACTTATTTTCAAAGATTGACACAAATTCGAAAAGTCTTGAAAACTTCAATGTTTTCTCCTAGTTTATGTCTAACTTTACAATGATGATTACTATCAAAAAATAGTCTTCACCAAGATTTTCCAAAAGCATTTTAAAATTATTTTCAAAACCAATATCCAACCATGTTCTTTGGGCTCAATGCACATGACTTGTACATTAGCTTTCCCAATGATTGGAAATCACATGACTATGTACTTTGATGAATCTAAAACTCAACAAGATGTACTAAATCAACATCTTGAGTTTTGTTCACCATCCTAACATCTCACTTGCATCTAATGTGTATCAAAACACATACAAGTCACCTTATGATCATTTGTGAGATGTATATTTGGTTTTGCCCTAAACTAAGGGATCATGCAGCTCTATCTAGGCATTGTGAAAATCATGATTATCCATCTAGAATGTCACTTGATATAATCCCACTTATTGGGACACTTCCATTCATAATAAATGCATTTTGTCCTTAATTATACAGAAATTGACATAATGTATGATGATTAATGTCATACATCAAAATAAGTAATTTTCAAAAGAAAAGGATGCTATAGCTACATGATGTATGTATGGCATGACATGGTATTTTTGTGTTTTTCATAATAAAAATGAATGCAACGCATGATGTCATGACATATGATAGGCAATCAATTATGACATTTTAGCATAAATAAAATATACCTAGATAGGCTATCTAAGCATCCTTAATCCTATGCTAAACCTTAAAGTTTAATCCTAGATTGCCTATTTCTTGAAGAAATGCCAAACCCCAACTTGACATTTCTTTTACCCCTTTCTGTTTGACACAAATTACTCCTCTTAAGAATTACACGTTGAGACTTAAGATTTAGATTTGTTCTTAGTTCCTTAAGAACATACTAAGATCTCAACTAGCCATTTCTTATCCTTTTTCCAAGTGTACCAACTTACATTAAATGTGATTCCTTAAAGTTTGGCACAACTTACTCTTCCAAGGAGTAATTAATTTTATTAAGCTTTAAATTGTCCCTTAGCCCCCTTACAAGAATACCAAATTTCCAACTTGACATTTCTTTTTGCATGTGTGCCAAATTAAAGTTAAGTCCAATTCCTCAAGACTTGGCACATTTTACTCTTTCTAAGAGTGACAATTTAGATTAAGGTTTACATTTCCCTTAATTCCATAAGAGAATGCTGAATTCCAAATTTGACATTACTTTTGCTTCTCTCAAGTGTGTCAATTTAAATTAGATTCAACTTCTCAAATTTTGATACATTTTACTCTTTCAAAGAGTAACCCAATAATCCCAAAGATTAACAATAACCTTGAAAATGCTCTCCAAGTGCCAACTTCATCAAGGTTGGGTTGACTACCCTTCCAATTAGAGTTGACACTCTCTAAACCCATCTAGGGTGTAGAGAATATACTCATAGGAACCCAAAACCTATTGATGCTCCTTGGATGCTTTAGGTACTCACTAGGGATAACTTCCCTAGATACCTTCATAAGGATCTTTCTAGGCTTCTTAGAAACCTTGGTCACTACTACTAGGTCACTCCTAGGGATAACTTCCCTTGTAACCTTCTTTGTGACTTTATTTGGCCTTTTTGGAACCTTTGTCACCTTTACTAGGTCAACTTTAGGGATGACCTCCCTTGTGACTTTCTTTGTGACTTTGTTAGACTTCTTAGAAGTCTTAGTCACATTGATCTTGCCAAAAGTACCTTTAGGGATTCCTTCCCTAGTATCCTTGAATTGACCTTTACACCTAGGGTTGGTCCCATAGGTATATGGAACCCTATGAAAGGAAGTCACATCCTTTTTGGTTTTAGGTTTGTATCCCAAACCCCTATAGCCATTGGATGACTCTTGTCTAACTTTTCTTAGGTTATGCTCATTTTGAACCCTAAGCATGTTTTCCATTCTTGCTAATGTCCTTTCTAAACTATCAAGTCTTGTCCTCAAGACTTGGGTTTCACTCCATAAATCCCTAGATTTCGGTTTTTCATTGAATCCTTGAGCATTTCTATTTTTAGGTACATATCTAAAGTCCTTAGAATTATTGCCTAAGTTGCTATCTACCTTCCTAAACTTAGGTATGGTAGATCTAGCATGAGGAGAAATATATTTATCCTTAGTGCCATCATGCTTCCTACTTTCATGATAATTAGCATTAAAATGATAAGAATTATTTTTAGCATACTTTTTATCATGTGTTAAAGAAATAGATTCATTAAATGATACATTTGTTTTTACCTTGGAAGCTCCCCTTTGACTTTGGTTGTTTTCCTCTCTTTAGGACATTGACTTCGGTAATATCCTTTTTGTTTGCATGAGAAGCACACAATGTGCTCCTTGCCTTTGTGTTTCGTGGGGCCAACCACTTTAGGCTTCTTCTTAGCCTTGGTTGCCACTTGGCCCTTCTTCTTGGCCAATTTTGGACACTTGCTCTTATAGTGTCCATGTTCTCTACACTCAAAACAAATGATATGATTTTTGTTATTTACAATTGAAGTTTCTATACCTTTGCTTGTAGGAATGATGCTTGATTCTCCATTTGATTTATCTTGCATTATGGAAGTTACATCATCTTCTTCTTCTTCTCCTCTTGAGGGTGTGGGTGCTTCCATCTCTTCAACTCTTGAGGACGTGGATACTTCCACCTCTTCCTCTCTTGAAGATGTAGAATATCTCTCACCTTCTTCCTTCTCCTCAGAGCCCTTCTTCTCCTCGAATGTTGACTTTATGTCAACATCGGATTGATCCTTCTCTTCTTGGACCAATGAGTCCTTCTCCTTAGGCTCATCCACTCCTTGAAATTGAGTGGGGTTCTCATGATAGGCAATGACCTTTTTCCAAAGATCACTTGCACTTGGGCATTCACCTACACTCAAAATTATGTTAGAGGGTAATATATTTAGCAAAATTTTTGTTACCTCCTTATCCACCTCCGCTTGCTCCCTTTGTTCCTCGGTCCAATGTCGAGGTTGGAGGTGCTTACCCTTCTTATCAGTTGGAGCTTCAAATGGGTCCTCCAAAACAACTCATTGGTTCCAATCCATTTGGAACCATGTCTCCAACCGAGTTCTCCAAAAATTGAAGTCCTCTTTGTCATACGGAGGTGGAATTCGGATATCCTATCCGAGTGATCCTTCGGACTCCATCTTCATCTTCCTATAGCTTCTTGCTCTCTTGGCGGTTAGTCCGTAGAAGAGCGACCTTACTCTGATACCAATTGTTGGGACCGATGTGCCCGCTAGAGGGGAGGGGTGAATAACATTTTTTCGTGCTTGTGTTGATTTGCTTCATCTTGATATGCAACGGAAAATAAAATACAAACACACAACAAACCAACATGCTAACACCTAGGGTTTACTTGGTATCCACCTCAAGAAGAGGTGACTAATCTAAGGATCCACACATGACACGCTCCTCCACTATGAAAACCCTCCTTCTCGGTCGCAGCCGAAGGCGGAGAAGCCTTGTACAAACTCACTCACAACACAAATACAAGAAGAAACTATAAGAATACAAGTAAATACACCTTTTTTCTTGCTACTTGTTGTTGCCTCTTGAACCTTAGAGATGCCCCCAAGTGCCTTCAAAAACTAGCGTGAGTACTGGAGAAATCGCCATGAAGATAGCTGTAAGCTCGCAGGAGAAAATTGCAAAGATCTAGCGTAGAAAATGCTCCTCCCAGGCTATATACAGTGCCTCCAATTAATCGAAATCAACCCTAATCAATTGCCACGTCAGCACCGCTCCATCACAGCCATCCATCACCTGCATCCTGCGCAACGGTCGAATCCCGATCGATCGGCCAATCGATTGGGACAGTGTGAATCGATCGGTGGATCAATTCAGATGCTTTCTGTGTTCTCGCGATCGCGCAAGAACTCCCCTACCCGATAGATCGGCTGATCGATCGGCAGCTCCAAATCGATCGCTCGATCGATTGGGAAGGCCTCTGTGCTCGCGAATTATAGTCCCAATCTATTGACCAATCGATTGGGCCCTTCCTCCTTTCACAGCACACTCCAATTGATCTGCTGATCGATTGGACCCTACTTCAATCGATCGCCCGATTGATTGACCAGCCTGGACTTGACTCAAACTCAAGTCCAAAGTCCCTAACTCAACTCCTGGTCAATCGTGACCTGTTGTGTCTCCATGCCTAGTATTTTGGTCACACCCGACCAACCTCGAACTAGCCTTCTAACCTCCTCCGTCAGCCTTGCGTCCCTCAGATATCTCCCCATCCTTCACGCCTTGCCTTCAGGAGCTTCCTTCGGCCTCATCCTAGTTATCGAGTTCTCCTTGCCAAGTCACACTAGGACTTACCTTGCCAAGATCATATGCTTGAACTTATAACCTTTGCCAAGATCACACTTAGACTTTCCAATTGCCTGGCTCCTCACCAGGACTTTCTCCTTTACCAAGATCACACTTGGACTTTCCAACTGCCTGGCTCCTCACCAGGACTTTCTCATTTGCCAAGATCACACTTGGACTTTCCAACTGCCTGACTCCTCACCAGGACTTTCTCCTGCCTAGCTCCTTACTAGGACTTTCCAAATGCCTAACATCCAGTTAGGACTTTCCCAGTCAATTCTCCTGTCAACCTTGACCTACTTGACTTGTATTCTCATCATCCTGGTCAACCCTTTGACCATCTCCATAACCGGACGATTGCTCCAACAATCTCCTTATATTGTCAAAAATCAAAACTCAAATCCTGACTCAAGCTTGACTCAACTCAAGCTTAGTCAAACTAATCAAACTTGACCTTGGGAAATTACCCCAACATTATAAACGGTACCTCGTCGTAGTGGGAGGGTTGTTAGGCAACCTGAAAGATTCATATTTTAGGATAGTCTTTGGACTTGATCCCTGGTGAACATGAATCTGATCCTCGGACATATGACGAAGCACTCCAAGATAAAGATGCAACATCTTGGCAAAGAGCAATGAATATAGAAATAAAATCTATGTAAGTTTGGGAGCTTGTAGAAACCACCAAATGGTGTAAAAGCCATTGGATGTAAATATGTCTACAAAAGAAAAAGAGGGACAGACGGGAAGATGGAAACCTTCAAAGCAAGGCTTGTTTAAAAAGGGTATCATTATAAGGAAACCTTTTCACCGGTAGTCATGCTTAAGTCTATCCAGATTCTTTTATCTTTTGATACTCATATAGATTATGAGGTTTGGCAAATGGATGTCAAGACAGCTTTCCTTAATGGAAATCTTAAAGAAAACATCCATATGAAGCAACCAGAGGGGTTCATTACAAAGGGCAAAGAGCATCTAGTATGTAAGCTCAATCGGTCTATGGACTAAAGCAAGCTTCAAGGTCTTGGAATATCCTGTTGTAATCTAGTCTCATGCATTTATTCAGTGTCCAGATGAGTCTTGTGTATACAAGAAGTGTGATGGAAATATGGTGGTATTTCACTATACGTAGATGACAATTTTGATAGTTGAAAATAATATCAAAGTATTGTTGGAAGTAAGGGTATGGTTGTCCAAGCAATTCGATATAAAGGACTTGGGAGAATGCACACATATTCTCGGGATCAAAGTAATAAGGGATCACAAGAAAAGAATGTTGTGCTTATCCCAAGCTTCATATATCGATACAATCTTAGCTCATTTTAGCATGCAAGACTCCAAGAAAGGTTTTCTACCTTTTAGGCATGGAGTAGCTTTATCTAAAGAGATGTCATCGAAGACATCAAAGGAGATAGAGGACATGAAGGTAGTTCCTTATGCTTCCGCTGTTGGAAGCCTAATGTATGCAATGCTGTGTACGAGACCGGATATCTATTTTACCGTGGGCATGGTTAGCAGATATCAAAGTAACCCTGGACAAGAACATTGGACTGTCGTAAAACACATATTAAAGTACCTGAGAAGGACTAGAGATTATATGCTAGTTTACAAAGGCAGATGATTTGCTCCCTGTGGGTTACAAGGATTCAGACTTCCAATCTGATAGGGACAATAGTAAGTCAACCTCGGGGTTTTGTTTTTTTACTTTAGGAGGTGAAGTCATAACTATAGAGGAGTGTTAAGCATAGGTGCTTTTTCAGACTCCACTATGGAAGCTAAGTATGTGGCAGCCTCTGAGGCAGCCATAGAAGCTGTATGACTCAAAAACTTTATGATGGACTTAGATGTGATTCCTGGTTTGTCCAAAAATTATTACAGTGAATTGTGATAATAAGTGGTGCAGTTGCAAACTCGAAGGAACCACGAGCCCATAAGGCAACACATAGAGCGCAAGTACCACCCAATACGAGACATCGTACAACAAGGAGAAGTTGTTGTCACCTAGATTGCATCAGCAGATAACCTGGATCTTTTCACTAAGGCTCTTAAGGCAAGAGCTTTTGTTGGACATGCTGAAGGGTTGGGAATCAGATGTATGGTAGGGAAAATGGCAGCATTGTCTTTTAGTATAAGTGGGAGATTGTTAGAGTGTATACTAAAAGTCTAGCTTTTTGTATAAACATTTAAGAATCATATTGGTCAAATGTCTACATTTATATGCTAAGTGTAGTTGTTCAATTAATTTATATTGAAGATAACATGGTGTGTGGTGTCACACATAGAAGATCATGTTATCAGTTCCTTATAAATTATAAACAGTAGCTCACGACTAAGATGGATAGGAACAAACCATTGGAATAGTCGTAGTGTAATTTGATATTAGTTTATCTTGACTATAAAATTACACTAGTACACTCTGAGTGTATTGAGCAAGACCATTTATGTAACGCCCAAAAATTCTCAAAACTATTTTATAAATATTCTATGATTTTTCTGGAATTTTAGGATATTTTTACAGAATTTTTAGAGTAGCGGAGGTAGCAAAAACAAATAGAAAACGAAAACGGCCTAAGCGGGAATTGAACCCGAGACCTATGGTTTACGGATAATGTTAGTAACCAGTTGAACCCAGCAGGGCTGTGCTAAAAGGAAAGGGAGGCAATTAAATTTATATTAGAGTTGGGCGAATTAATCCTTTAATATAAATAGGGAGGAATTAAGTGAAGAGTTATTTTTGGATCGTAACTTTTCTCTCCTCAAACCCTCACCGCTGACTCCCCCTTCTCCTCTCCTTCTCTTGGCGCCAACCACAAGCAAGGTTAGGGTTCCATCCAAGGGCACTTTTCGGCGATGACTTCGACACGAGGACGCTCCCCTCCGCGAGAAGAACGCTTAGACGCGAGAAGATCGTCGAAAGGATCGTCTCCACCGGAAATCCAGCGATTAGAATCGTAAGAAAATCCAAACAGGAGGTAAGAAACCCCTCACCTGCAGTATAAGTAGCTTTTCGTACGATTGAATGTTTTTAAATTAGCTATATGTAGACTTTTCGACGCATAGGGTGTATTTAACCCTCCTTTTCAGGTTTAGGGATCTAGTTGAGCACCTCTAGATGGGCCAGACACGTTTTCTCCTTTCAGTTGGAGATTCTAGACGTTGTCGGGTGCCTAGAGGTGGTCTCCCTAATAGAGAGGAGAGTTGGAGCACACCAAGTGTTCGATAAAATGCTTAGCTCAGTAAAATGCTACAGTAGACATTTCTAATAGCTCAGTAAATGCAATAGAAGCATTTAAATAGTTTAGTTAGTCTTGCTACAGCTTATATGGGGCTACGGTCTAATGGGTGGGCACCCACAGTCGCCTCTAGGTTTAGATAATCTAGTAAAAGCAAGATACATTAATTAGCTATGATTCAGTATTTTATTTTCAGTAGGGGCACTGTGCAGGATTAGATATCCATTGGGCTGGGCTCCTATAGTCGGTCCCTAGGTTTAGATAACCTAGTAAACCCTACTAAATGCGGGACTTGCAAACCATGGTCTAGCTAGGGATGCGCGCACAACAAGTACAGTTGCCGGGCCCAAACAGCAGCATCATTACTATTTTCACTTATTATGATAATAGCTTTCAAACTCGTAATCTGGTTATGTGAATATAGTGTTAGCTCAGTTTTAGTTTTAGTTTCAGTTTAGTTCTCCTAGTTGATACCATGTAATAGCTCCATGCTTAGATTTTATTATGCATGCCATGTTTCAGTATTTATGCCATGTAACTTCAGTATGCCATGCTTTAACAAATTCAGTGCATGTTTTTAAATAGCATTCTTTAAAAACATGTTTGCATCGTTGCATGTTTTAGTGAGGTAGTTGGTTTCTTACTAAGCTTAAAGCTTACAGATACTATTTTCCCTTATACTGCAGATAAAGGTAAAGGGAAGATGGACTAGCAGAGGAAGCTGGAGGTCAATGCAGAGATGATGTGTGTGGCAGGAACCTGGAACGAAGATCCTTAGGGAGTTTAGCAAATTAAGAACTTAGTTTCTTTTCTTAAGATACCTTTATGCATTTCTAGTGGCTTAAATGCTATAAATTAATAAACCTAGCACTATATCATGTTAGAATGCTAGTTGATAGATATTAGAACATTTTCCATGCATTATATAATTGTTGTGTGAGATTTTGGCATGAACAAGTGCTGAAATCCGGGCTTCTGATTCGAAATCAGAAACCCAGATCGATCTACAGATCGATCAGAATTGGGTAGTGCCACTGGATCGGTCAGCTGACCGATCCAGTCGCGAACAAAGAGTTAGCAGAGAGTATAGAAGCTCACTGATCGGTCAGTCGATCGATCAGTGAGCCACTGGATCGGTCTACCGACCGATCAGTGTACTCCTGGATCGGTCGGTAGACCGATCCAGCCACATACAGAAGCAATATAGCTTATGGATCGGTCAGCCGACCGATCCAGGGTTTTTCTCCGTGCCAGTATCAAGCTGGATCGATCACTGGATCGATCCGACAGCCCAATCGATTCATGGATCGATTGAAATGCCTGATTACAGCTAGCAGGACATCCGAGAGGCATAGATTATCTTCCCTAGCATGTGTACAACTCCTAGGTACACCTAGAATATTAAGTTCAGATTTTACAGTAATCAGTTTAGTAAAATTTTAATCAATTCAGATTTTCGCAATAGTAATTTAGCACAGCATAATGTAGCGATCGGCCTCACAGCCTACTCAGTAGAAGGCGGGTCGTTACAATTTAAGGTAAGTTCTTTTTATACTGACTGAACAAAAGAACGAGACCTTTGTTATTATGGAAGTGTGTGCTCTTAATCTTGATATAATGACAAGCACATATATTTAGTATTTATTTCTTTAATTTATCAAAGGATGCGATTTAGTTCGATAAATCAATAGGCCCGATAAGTTGAGAAATGATATTATTTATAGTGTGTGTTATTGATTATAGAAGGAAACTGTGTCCTAGTAATCTAGGTTGATAATGTCCCCAAGAGGAGCTCATAAGGATTGTCATGTAAACCCTGCAAGTGGACTTAGTCCGACATGACAATAAAGTTGAGTGGTACTACTCTTGGGGCCAGATATTAATTAAGTGAGTTGTCAGTAACTCATTTAATTAGTGGACATTCGATATCTTAAACACAGGGAGATTAACACACTCATGATAAAGATAAAGGCTTACAAATTACACTAGTAGATATAAACAAAGATCTAATCTTCATAAAAGCCTCAAGTATATGTAATACGGGAAAGACTCTAGACATTAGAGTCAAATGCCTGGTAAATATCCATAGTCATGAGTTTACTTTACATGCCTTTCTAGATAGTGGAGCCACTAACTCCGTAATAGATAAAAATACACTTCTTTTAGTCATGCCAAAAACATTTATAAAAACATGATCATAACCATTAATCAGTACACAATTTGATGGTTAATACTTAGCTTATACAAACTTCATCACTAATGTTCATCTCAAGTTTTATAATAACTATGGAAAATATAGCACACCATTCTCACTCTCTAAACTTTGGATTAAATCATTATTACATCCTAATATTCACTTAAGTTTATGCTTAAATTTCCTTTTAGCACCAGATAGAGCTTTCCTTCTAACTAAGGATTATGCTCTTTTCTTTTCCTCACTCATAGTATCCACCTATAATCTCAGACTATACATCTATTATCCACCCTTTAACCATCAAATCACAAATAGAAATCATGTCACCTGATACTATGAATAATACTTCATCTTGTCAATGTTTTCCAAAAATGCCTATAAATAGGCAAGTAAGCCAACACCATCTAGTATTAGCCAAACTTGTGCTATAACTCTTCCTAACTATCAAGATCAAGAAAACTAGCCTTACTTGGCTGGTCAAGCCCTATATCTGATCTTGATGATGCTAGAGTGTATACTAAAAGTCTAGCTTTTTGTATAAACATTTAAGAATCACATTGGTCCAATGTCTACATTTATATGCTAAGTGTAGTTGTTCAATTAATTTATATTAAAGATAACATGGTGTGTGATGTCACACACAGAAAATCATGTTATCAGTTCCTTATAAATTATAAACAGTAGCTCACGACTAAGATGGATAGGTACAAATCATTGGAATAGTCATAGTCTAATTTGGTATTAATTTATCTTGACTATAAAATTACACTAGTACACACTGAGTGTATTGAGCAGGACTATTTAAGATAAGTTCTTTTTATACTGACTGAATAAAAGAGCGAGACCTTTGTTATTATGGAAGTGTGTTCTTTTAATCCTGATATAATGACAAGCACATATATTTAGTATTTATTTCTTTAATTTATCAAAGGGTGCGATTTAGTTCGATAAATCAATAGGCCCGATAAGTTAGGAAATGATATTATTTATAGTGTGTGTTGTTGATTATAGAAGAAACTGTGTCCTAATAATCTAGGTTGATAATATCCCCAGGAGGAGATCATAAGGATTGTCATGTAAATCCTGTAGGTGGACTTAGTCCGACATGATGATAAGGTTGAGTGATACTACTCTTAGAGCTAGATATTAATTAAGTGAGTTGTCAGTAACTCATTTAATTAGTAGGCATTCGATATCTTAAACACAGGGAGACTAACACACTCATGATAAGAAGGAGCCCATATAGTAATATGGGATTGGTACGGTAGTTCAATAATAACTCTTTAGTGGAATGAGTTATTATTGATGAACTCGAGTTGGGTGTTCGGGGCGAACACGGGAAGCTCAAGTTCATCGGGAGACCAAAATCAATTCCTCCTTTCGGTCCTTGTCGTAGACTCTTAATTATAAAGTGTTATACCCACTCATACCCACCTCCCTACCCACCTTAAGGTGGCCGACCAAGCCTAGCTTAGAGCCCAAGCTAGGGCCGGCCAAACCAAGGTGAGTTGGTTTCAAGAGGTGACCGACCACAATAAAATAAAAGAGATTTTATTTTTAAAATCTTTTCTTATGTGGAAGCCATGGTTTTAAAAGAGAGTTGAAAATTTAAATCTTTCTTTTTATAGCATTCTACAAAGGATTAAGAGAAAGGTTCGATATATTTCCTTATTTGTAGTTAAAAGGAAGATTTTAATTTTTGATAAAACTTTCCTTTTTTGTAACCATCCTCATGGTTTTAAAAGAGAGTTTTAAAAATTATAAATCTTTGCTTTTATAGCTTTCTACAAAATATTAAAAGATAGATTTGATATCTTTCCTTATTTTAAAATTGAAAAGGAAGATTTTAATTTTGAGAAAACTTTCCTTGTAACCATCCCCATGATTTAAAAGAGAGTTTTTAAAATTAAATCTTTCCTTTATAGTTACTCCAAAAGATTAAGAGAAAGATTTGATATCTTTCCTTATTTGTAGTTAAAAGCAAGATTTTAATTTTAGACACTACAAGAAAACAGGGCTTTAGAGACGAAAAAATCTATCTCTGAAAATCATTTTTCCGTCTCTAAAGAAAGTTTGAGACGGAATATTCCGTCTCAAATATCCGTTAGTGAAAGCCCCGTAGTTAATTTTGAAACGAAAATATTCCGTCTCTAATTTTAGAAATGGATGAAAAAACTGTTTATAAATCTATTTTCAAGTTAACAAAATAAAATTAATTTCAAATGTAAATTCTGTCTCTAATTTTGTTTTAAATTTGTTATTAATCTGGTTTAAAAATCAGTTTACAATTCTATTTATAAATCCATATATAATTTTATTTTTAAATTTATCACTAATTATTATTATATTATATTTTTATATTTTTCATCAATATATTTAATAATTCTTCATTTCAAATAAATTAAAATTATTAAAAAGAAATAACTTCTAATTCCAAATGTATTATACAATTAACATTAAAATAAATAAATATTTGCATTATCCAAACAAATTTGATCAATAATCAAACTATAAAGACTAAATTTTCCTAGATATAAATGATTTGTATATTCCATTTCTTGAATCATTTCCGAATCATCTCCTTAAGATTTTCTTCCCTCTGCCTACTTTCTGTAATAATAATTTTTTTTCCCTTTCAATAATTTGTTCCTCCATCCTTGAGCTAATAGCATCCATGCCTTCAATTTCTTCTTTTTGCTTTCCCTGTCTTCGAATTTCATGAGATAAATTGCTTCTCTTGTACAGATTAATGAGCCAACCAATTTTGTTGAGAAAATCTAACAAATCAAAATATGAAACAAGTAAGTCTTACAATATCAGAATTTTTAATATAAAATAAATTAAAATTGTACAAAAGCCATAATCAGTATCAATGATCACCCACTAATTAGTCCATAGTTGTCAATGCTAAAGAATTAACAAGGGAGTTTGGATTTTGGATTCTAAGACTAAGATTTGAAAGCAAAGCAAGTATAAAATCAAACCTAATGAATAAAATACAATGTAAGAATTGAGAGCTAAGTCTAACCTAACTACAAAATACAAGTATATTATGCTTACTTGGATTTCAGCTGAGCTATCACTACAAGAAAAAAGCCTTACAACAAAGGTTTTTCACCGTTGTCGTAGCCCCTTTCGGACTGTTGTTAAAGGCTGTGTTGTTAAAGGGGGTACTCAAAGACAACAGTTTTTAACCGTTGTCTTTGAAGACAAAGACAACAGTTTTTACAACGGTGAAAAACTGTTGTCTTTTCCTTCAAAGATAACAGTTTTTCACCGTTGTCTTTGAGCGTCTACCTTTAATAACAGGGCCTTCAACAATAGTTTTAAACTATTTACGACAACAGTGAAAAACCGTTGTCTTTTTTTGATAAAAAATAAAAAAAATATTAAAATTTATTATACAATTTTTTAGTATTATAAATCATTCAAAATACTAAATTTGTAAATAAAATTTAACATATAATTTTCTAACATTCAAAAATAATATTTACAACATTCCGAAGAAATTTCAAAAGCAGCCAACAAAATGACAATGACACTATTAAAACAAAGGTAGAACAACACAACATCCTAATCCTAGAAGAGTAACACAACATCTTAATCTTGATATCCAGTTTTGAAGAGTTGGATCATTTGAACTACTTTTACCATGTACAACACTAGAAGAGTAACAAAACACTGCTTCTTAATTCTCCTAATCCTTCATCTTCTTCATCCTTGCCATGTTTGCATCGTACTTGGATAGAAGTGGACCAAATAGATAAAGAAAGAAGATAAACTAAATGCCTTCATCTTCTTCATCCTTGCTTCTTAATTCTCCTAATCCTTCATCTTCTTCATCCTTGCTTCTTAATTCTCCTAATCCTTCAAACTCCACCTGTAAGAAGAAGATAAAGAAATGTCACTTGATCTAAACTAAATGCCTATGAATAATAAAAAAATCTGAAATCTCATAAAGTAGACTTAATTAATTAATAATGCATCATATTGAATGCCTCTCCATGACTAGCTTAATAGCTTGTGCTATAGACATGTCTTCATTTGTTTCATACCTGAGTTTGTTAGCCTGTAAACGTTGAACAATCATTTCACAAGAGAAATATTTCCAAGTTATCAGCACTGCAGATATAAGGTTAATAAAGAACTTGCCTCTTCCAGAATGGTTTCAAACACCTTACCAACTTTTTCCACTAGATCTTGAGGTACTTGATGTCCATCACCATCAAAGAGTGCGTAGCTGAAAAATAGAAGTAAATTTGTCTCCATAAGATTATAGTCTCCATGATTAGTGATATCTGTTAGTTATTCAGTTAACCATTACCTCTCCAAGTCATGATCATACAAGACAGAATTGTCACCAGAAGTTCGCTAAATTGGTAGACCAAGTCTTCTAATCCAAGATGCCAATGGATTCTCGTTGCAGACACCATGCAACCTGAAGTGTCCAAATTAAAACTTCTAGTCACTGAAATTTTGAAGGCTGGCCACAATCCTCTTCAGAAGGAATGAAAACAAAAACACAAAAAAAAGAAGCATACCAGGCTGCTCCCATGTCAACAGGAAAACCAAATGAGTAGTTAGTGTGAACTCGACCACCAATTCTATCCCGAGATTCTAAAAGCACAACCTAAGGAATAAAAAATAAACTTCCATGTGATACAAATTTACCCAGCCACTTCACACACTGCATTCATATCAGAACTTAGAATCTAATATGTAAAGGCAACTGAAAAAACTGTTAATTTATATCGACATAACACCTGAAAAGTTGCATTTTTCAGTGCATGAGCAGCTGCAATCCCTGCAAATCCACCACCAATGACAATGGCAGAAGGAGAGTGAGATTGCCTTGCTTCAGTCTTCTGATAGAATGATGCTGCAAGAAAATTTAAGTCAATATATATATAGATATATATGTTGATGTGAAGCAGTAAAATGCAAACTAGAATATATTTTAACACCATGAAAAAAAACATAATTAATAATAAATCCAACACAAGAACAAGCAACATATTCTGTCGTGTTGTATATATATTTACCAAATGCATTTTCCTTCCACATGGTTGAACTCTAAAAATAATTCAGAAAGTACCCCAATAATAAGACTGACAACAGAAAACACCCCAAACATAAAAATTTAGTTTTATTTGCAATTATGACAGATAATCATGTAACTAGCTTCAGTATTCCCACAAAAAAAAGATATGTAACATAACAATATACTGATACAAAGAAAACTAAAGGGATGACCATTAAAGGAAAGAATACCTTAAATAAAATGAATTCAGAAAGTTCCCATAGGCTCTGGATTAATCCTTTAAGTTTACTTTGATCATGAGCTAAATCATTGCAGTGAATAGATTTAAATCGAAGTAGGTAAAATTCCCATTTTGGCAGCCTGTATACCTCACGAAACCCATCTGTAATTTCACACTAGAGGTTGAAATCGAGCTCTTAAAAATCTTTAAACTTGATATATCGAAAGCTGGAATAGAGCAGGAGGCTATACTCACCAGAAAAATCCAAATTGATGCTGGAAATCATTGAAAAAGGGATGAGTAGATTCAAAACTCTACTAAGCTTGAACACCAACATCTCACGACTGGAAGCCCTAAGAATCGACCTGAAATCAGTCAAAAAATTGAAGATTTTGTGACTAAAAATTTACGCAGAAATAGGTCACAAAAAGGACTCTATTTGGGCAGAAACAAGCATAAAAAATATGTAAGGAACAAAACCCCTCAAATGATTTGAAAATGAGGGAGGCGGGGAGGCGAAGGGTTTCAGTGACAGTGGCGAGTATGCGGAGAAGAAGTTTGTCCAAGAGCAGCAGAGATCTCTTCCTCTATCGCAGGTTCGTTTTCATTAGGGTTTGTGTTTGATCACTAAGTCGCATGTTGAAGAGTGCATGATAGAGAGGCCTTTTAGTTGAGGCGGCAGCGATGCATATGGCAGAAGCGAACCTGAGGCCCATCTAGGATGGAAGGCAGTGGAGCATCTAGGGTTTTCGACGAGAAGATGCAGGAGGAAGAAGTAGAGGACACTTACTGTTAGTGGATTTCATGTCGGAGGTCTTGCCGGTGAGGGCTCCTTAATGGACTCGTGGACTGCTGCTGCTCCTGCGTGGCTCCGGTGAGCGAGAGATTGTGAGAAAAGAGAAAAGAGGGACGGATTGAGAAGATAAAAGGGTGGAATGCGGCGGCAAAAAACTTTCGGGGAGTGGGAAAGAAAAAAAGCGGGGCAAAAATTGGCGAAGGGGAAAAAACGGCGAAGGAAAAAAAACACCAGTATTCAACATCACTTAATCAACAACGATTTTTAAAAACTGTTGTCGTAATCCCAAAAAAAAGCGCACATAGACAACAATTTTCAAAAACTATTGTTGTAGCATTTAAAAATCGTTGTCGTAGTCTTTAAAAAACATAAATAGACAACGGTTTTTAAAAACCGTTGTCGTAGGCCAAAAAAAATTGCTAAAAGACAACGGTTTTTGTTAAAACCGTTGTTAAAAAGCAAAAAGACAACGGTTTGGTATAAAACCGTTGTCGTTTGAGTGTTGTTGTAAGGCTGTTTTCTTGTAGTGTATTGTGAATCTTGCACATAACAAAATAAAAGCTGCCCACTAAATTTCACTTAACCTGAAACAAAGAATTACCATAGTTAAGTAACAATCATTGACTTTTTCATACATAGTTAAGTAACAACTACAAAGCAAATTTGGAACTTGAAGCAAAGGTATAACTAACTTTGATTACTTGAGAACAATAGTTACTACGAACTATTCGATTACTTGAAGCTACATAACCAAATACCAATGGAGTCCTCCATGTCCAAAAAAATAATCTTCTATTATTCAACAATCCCATCCAAATCAAGAATTGAGTTTGATTGTTTCAATCAAGAATTAAGAAAACCAAAGAAGCTTCATATGAGGTCAGGACAAGAGGTACACATATGATAGGTGAAAGTGCTTATCCAATCAAAATATGTCCTGATTGTTAGGCAATGATTACCCTACCATTTTTCAAGTAAAACAATCATTCTAATGACACATTGATTGAATAACATCTTCTCTGTATGAATTGAAAATGAAACTGCATTGGCCAATACTAAAGATAGCCACCACCCAAGGATGTACAGATGACCACTTATTACCACTCCCATCATTATCTTTGCAAACTCACTCAGAACTATACTTATGCTAATTCAGAGTATCTTTGTGATATATTTTTTCACATATTCAACTGTTTGGTAGAAGATTAGTTGAATATGTGCAATGGTGACTTTTTAAGAACTAGAATGCATTAGTCTCATTAGATGACATTTGTATTCATATCATCTCACAGCTATGCCAAGATGATACTGTCAAAAAAAAATCAATAGAATGCTTAAACAAAACTAACTTCTCCAGAAAAAATCCCTAAGAGCAACTAAATTGTATAGCCAAAAGGGAAGCAAAGCTGAAAGCAAGAATGACGTTCTATGACATATAGCATACCCATAATCATTTTTACATTGACACCAAGATTCAATGCCCTACGAATTATTTCTATGAATTGTTTTTACACTGTTATGTCTCAGGGGATCAAAAAGTGGCATGAGACCAATGAATTGCCATGGGCCTCCTGGAATCTCTTTTCTTCCATATAAACTTTCTATATAGAATTACAATTAAAACCACGGAGCAAAGGTATATAAGTTGCAAAGTAATCTTATTTAGTGCACAATTACATAACAAATTTGGAACTTGAAGCAAAGGTATAACTGACTTTGATCAAGGGTGTAAGAAATTTATATGCTGTGAATAATGATGAAAAGACCCAAAGCATGTCTCAACTGCTCCATTCACCTTCCCATCGATATCAATTTTCCACAATGCTGTGAGATCCTGCTGCACCACAATATCATCATCCAAGAACACAAAAACAGTACACAACAAATAATTAGTCTTACTTTCCATGGATTACTCTCACATCCAACAGGTCAATCCTATTGATACCAAACCTAGAAATCAATCAACCATATCCATGGATTACTCTCACATCCAACAGGTAGAGCAATTAAGAATGTGAAATCTTAGAAATTAGGAACACAACTTACCCAATTCCATTGTACTCCATTGTTAGTTTGCGATCGAAGCAACCCTACTGCTGGAAATCACGGGTAATACTTACTGCTGCCCACACCATCACCCAAATCATAGAAATCTATCAACTAACCATATAATGAAATCCAAAATCAGTTCATAGGCTTACCCCAATTTAGTCTCCAATCACTGGTAGAAATCTTCATGTCGGACTAAGCAAGGAGATCAAACACTATCCCCAAAGGTAAGGGACTAACCGGAGTGGATCTGCTAGCGCGACACAATCAGAGACGACGTCAGCGCCCATGGGAACAGATCAGTCGCGAATGAATCCAAGCAATCGCTGGATCATGGGAACACGCACCCAATGTCACCGTGAGGGAGAGGCCGCGGATGGAAGATCGAGAACAAGGTACTGGATAGGCAGTGCTCAGGTGACGCTTAGGCGACACTCAGCAGCTTGGAACGATCCGCTGGACTCGATCCCAGTGATGGTAGCTAGGGCTCGAGATGGGAAAAGGAGTTAGAGATGGGAAGCGGCAACGAACAAGAATGGCGGCGTCGATGGCTGGTAGCTATAGGTGCTGGTATCTCACAGACAAGGTGCCACGACGACGCGTGAAGGTGAGATCGCGGTGGAAGAAACCTCTCCGTCGGCGATCTAGGGCAGAGACACAATAGAGAGGAAGGGAGAAGAGGGCGTCGGTGGAGCACGCGGAAGGAAAGACTGCTACCCGGCGATGAGCTCGTGGAGATCGGTGTGGTGGTGTGGACCAACGTCGGCGATGAAGGGGTTGGAGGAGCAAAATCAGAGAAAGGAACGAAGGATCGGGGAAAAATGAGAAGGAATCGGGAAAAATCGATTAAATACGTAGGTTTAGTTTAATCAAACCCAAATAGTTATATGAAGACATTATCAAAATTTATCACTATAAATAGTCTAAATAATATTTTAATATTTAAAATAATCTCTTTTGATATATGTCATTAAAAATTATTTATAATGACATTTGAAATTAAGATTATTCTCCAATTAAACCTTATTATTTAATTATTATTATTATTTTTTTATTACCGTAATTTACAATAAAAGTGCATAATTATTAATAAAAATCAATAATAATAATAATAATTCAGGGACTGTAGGGTGGACGACCTCACAGTCGCATGAGGGGGCTAATTGAAAAGGTCATGAATCTTGCGACCTTGAGAAGCAACTGTAGATAACCTCAAGTGGTTGCGACCGACCTTACAACTACGACCGACCTCGTAGTTGCGAATGACCTTGCAGCCGTATGAGATGGCCACCAAGCACGAGAAAAAAAAAATCAAAGGCGAGAGAAAAAGAATTCGTACCTGCTCTGATAAAGCCAAAGACAAAGCCAAAGCCAAATTAGGACAAGGAGAAAGGGTTAGAAAATCTAATTCTTATCTATTTTTGTTTATAAAAAGTTATATGTAATTTCATATTAAATTTGGTTTAAATTCTTTCTTAAAGTTTTTTTATATATTATATTTTATCAAAGTGAACATATTTACAATTTTGTGTCTCTGATTTATATAAATATAAAATAGATTTTATTTTCGTTTAAAATTTTCATTAAATGTTTAAACAGTCACAAATTCCGTTTATATTCCATATTTATTTTTTAATTAAATTTATACATAGCTTCGTATCAAAATTTGTTTTAAATTTCTTTTCAAATATTATATTTCATTAAAGTTAAACAAATTAATTATTATGTAATAATTAATCTGTATCTGATTTATATAAATTCAAAATAGGTTTTATTTTTGTTTTAACTTTTAATTAATTTTTAAACTAAATTTGCCACAGAAATTATACCGTCTCAAATTTTATAATTCATATTTATTTTTGTTTATAAAAATTTATATGTAATTTGGGTTTAGATTATGTCTTATTTTAAAATATATATATATAATTTACTAAAATGAAACGAATTAATAATTCCGTATAAAATCTGTCTCTGATTATATAAATTTGAAACAGATTTTATTTCCATTTTAACTTTTAATTAATTTATAAACGAAATTTGTCACCGAAATTATACAGTCTCAAATTCTATTTATAATTCATATTTATTTTTGTTTATAAAAATTTATATGTAATTTTGTTTCAAATTTGTTTTAAATTCTGTCTTAATTTTTTAAAAAATATATATTATTTACTAAAATGAAACAGATTAATAATTCCGTATTAAATCTGTCTCTGATTTATTTAAATCTAAAACAGATTTTATTTTCGTTTTGAAAATCCGTTTCTAAAGCCCTATTTTTTTGTAGTGAGAGAAAACTTTCCTTAATTTTAATCATCCACATGTTTTAAAAGAGAGATTTTAATTTATAAAACTTTCCTTTTATAACCAATCATGAAGGGAATTTTTTAAGAGAAATTTTTATTTTAAAAATTTCTGGAAACAAATTAGGAAGTTTTAATTTTGTGTTTAAAACTTTCCTTGTTTGGAGGAATTAAGGTGGCCGGCCATTAGAGGTTTAATAAGGAAATTTTAATTAAATTTTCCTTCTTAAACATTGGCAAGGAATATAAGGAAGTTTTTTTTATAAAACTTTCCTTATTTGCCAAGACCAAGGAATATGAAAGAGAGGGTAGAGGTGCCTCACCTCATAACAATATATCTTCTATTATTCCTCTCTTCCTTGGTTGGTGGTCGGCCCCTCTCTTCATCTCCCTCTCCTATTCTTCTTCCTTGGCCAGCGACATCTTCATCTCAAGGAGTTTGGTTGGTGGCCAGATCTTGTTAAAGGAAGAGGGAGAGATAGGAGGTTTTATTTCTTAGCATCCCTTGGAGCTTGGTGGTGGCTGAACCTCATCTTCTCGTAGAGTTCTTGTGGTGGCCGAAACTTGCTTGGAGAAGAAGGAAGCTTGGGTGGATTCTTGTCTCGGTAGATCGTCTCCCACACAACGTCCGAGATAGGAAGAGGAATACGACAGAAGATCGTGAGGTCTATAAGCTATAAAAGATATAACTAGCTATTAGTTTCCGCATCATTGCTAGTTCATCTTTTTATTTAGATTTTGAAATACCAAATACAAGAGACTAATGAATCTAGGTAATAGAATTTATGTTTTCAATTTTGTGTTTTTTTTTTTGAACCTGTGATTTGATTGTTCCTTTTGGTTAAACCTAGGGTTACTATAAGGAAATTAAATATTAAATTTCGTTGAAAGGCTTTGTCTAGAAAGTGGTGGATACTCCCATACACAAGAAGGCCTAGTGCCTCGCCATGTTTAACCTGGAAGCTGATATCTGAAATTAATATTTAATTAAATTTATAACATGGGTGGATTTGGATCAATAATGTTAAGCATTGTTTGCGATCCAAGTCTAAACCACTAAGAACAGATAAGTTGGCCAAGTCGATCTCCTTGCCTATATTGGCCAAGCTTATCGTTGGCAAGCCGCTATGGATGTACTTGTCATCTACTGAGTATGTGGTTGGCTCGGCGTTGGTGCGCCAGAACGACTCTAAGCAACAACTTATATATTTTCTGAGTCATATATTAAAAGATACAGAGTCCCGCTACACCAGTTTTGAAAAATTGGCTTATGCGTTAATACTCGCCGCCTAAAGACTCCGTCCATACTTCCTTTCACATCCAATCATCGTGATGAACAAAAGCGCCTTGGAAAGAGTCCTCCTTAACCGAGAGACATCCGGATGGCTAATCAAATGGACAACCGAGCTGAGCCAGTTCAACATACACTATCAACCCCGATGGTGATCAAGGCCCAAGCCATAGTTGATTTTGTCACTGAGGTCCAGAATGCCAAGCCGGACATGACTTGGAAAATATATGTAGATGGATCATCCACTCGGCAAAGTAGTGGGATCGACATTCTCTTGATTTCACCATGGGAGGATAGGATGCAATTGTCCGTGCGGCTAGATTATCAGGCTACAAATAATGAAGCTGAGTACGAGGCCATGATAGCCGGCTTGCAGGCGGCTCGGCATGTCGGAGCCTCAAAAGTTCTCATCCACTCAGATTCTCAGCTAGCCTCGTAGCAGCTATTGGGCACCTTTGAGATAAGCAATGATAGCTCAAGCTGTATGCCGAAGCTTTTAAGAAGTTGAAAGTTAGTTTTCAAGAGGTGGTTATCCATAAGATTCCTCGATCGGATAACCAAGCCGCAGATGAGTTGGCTAAGTTAGCTAGTTCATTGTCGCCAATCATGATAAAGCAACCGATCGAGTAGGTCTCACTGGTGGCGCACATGACAGGATGGACAGAATAACCTTTTCGAGTGATTGGAAGACTCCACTAATAGAGTTCCTTCGATCGGGTAGCACTCCAGCCAATTAGGAAGAAACTCGTCTATTAAAAAAGATAGCCTGCAGGTTCACTCTGATTGGTGACCAGCTACATAAAAGGGTTTTTTCAAGGTCGTTGCTCAAGTGTGTCAAATCAGAGGGCGTAGAATACATCCTTCAAGAAGTGCATCAGGGCTCCTGCGAAAGTCATCCATGCGGCCGATCGCTGGCCCGAAAGATCCTATTGGTGGGATATTTTTGGCCCATGCTGCAAGATAATGCAACTCGGGCATCCACAGTGTCTTGTCCGTTTGACTAATAGGACATGAATATCGTAGGACCATTTCCAATGGAGATCGATCAATGTAGATTTCTACTTGTTGTTGTAGATTATTTTTCAAAGTGGGTGGAGGCCAAGCCGCTAGCTAAGATAACCGAACACATGATTATCAAGTTTATATGGTAGAGTATCTTGTGTCGGTTCAACATCCCTCATCAGCTCATCTCAAACAACGGACAACAGTTTGCAAGATGGAGGCTCAGGGAGTGGTACAAATGTTATGACATTATGCAGGCTTTAACCTCGGTGACCTACCCCCAGAGCAATGGCCAGGCGGAAGTCATCAATCGGGAGATCCTTAGAGGGTTACGGGCTTGACTCAACCACGCTAGAGGCAGTTGGGTTAATGAACTCCCCAGCGTCTTGTGGGCACATCTCACCACACCAAGAGAAGCGACCGACATCACACCGTTTCATCTGGTGTATGGAGGAGAAGCAGTGGTTCCAGCAGAGGTCGGAGTAGAGTCCAATCAGGTGCAGCTCTACGACGAGGGGAAGGTTGAGCAAAGACTCATGGAACTCGACTTGGTGGATGAAGCATAGGATAAGGACGATATCTGACTGATGCCGTATAGGCAATGATTGAAGTAAAACTACAACCGGAAGATGATCCCAAGGTCATTCCAGGTCAGTGACCTAGTTTGGAAAAGAATAAAGCTGGTTGGCGATGTCACTAAGCTGGAGGCTCCCTAGGGAGGACCTTTCAAAGTCATTCAAAAGTTTCGCTCGGGAGTCTACTACTTACAGGACGAAGACGACAAAAGGCTCAAGCGGCCCTAGAGCGTGAACCATCTCTAGCCCTATAGGGTTGGGTAAGAGGTGTGTGGTTAAATCTAGATATACTTGTATAAGTGTGTGTCTTGTGAATGTAGGAAGACAATGAATAAAAAAAATCCCAAGTATTTCAGACTCTTGTGTCGATCGTCTAAGTTAAAAGTCGAGTGGCAACTATAAATCCTAATCTTCATCAACGATCGAGCAACGACTATAAACCCTAGTTTTCATCAATAGTCGAACAATGACTATAAACCCTAGTCTTCGTTAATAGTCGAGCGACGACTATAAACCCTAGTCTTCGTCAATAGTTGAGCGGCGACTATAAACCCTAGTCTTCGTCAATAGTTGAGCGACGACTATAAACCCTAGTCTTCGTCAATAGTCGAGTGGTCACTATAAATCCTAGTCTTCGTCAACAGTCGAGTGGTGACTATAAAGCCTTGTCTTTGTCAATAGTTGAGCGGTGACTATAAACCCAAGTCTATACATCAACAGCCGAGCGACGACTATAAACTCGAGTCTACAATGAATAATAGCTAAGTGACAGTTCTAAATCAAGCCGACTATGAATAAAGCCATGCGACTTCCATGAAACTCGAAAGTAAAGGTAACAGGTCAAGTAGTAACTAAAGCAGAGATGCCTCGCTAAGATATAGCCTTCCGGCCTATGCTGGAATGAGCATTCGGACGTCTTAAAGACTAGCTACACCGACGATCAGGAAAGCAATTAATTATACTTAGAGAAATTTCACAAAATGCTTAGTACACAACCCGTTTCAGCTGACCAGCGAGGAGTGGAGGAGCGTTTGCAAAAATTTAACAAAGTACAACAACACTAAATGACAGGGAAGGAAGAAGCATTTTTAAATCTAGCAAAGTGAAGAGACGCCGAGAGGTAATGCATAAGGAAACACTTACAAAAACACTGAAGAAAGATGCGTCGAATGGGAGATCATGCATTGACACTTAGAAATTTTTTTATAAGGCATCAGAAGGCCTGCAGAGCATGGAGGGATCACTCGAGATAATCTAGCACATCATCTGGTAGTGACTCGGTCAACTTCTCCCAATTGATGATCTTGTTGGTTACTGTAGAAGGGAGATAGCCGTCATCCTTTGGCTGGTCAAGGGTCCCATCAATGCCAAAGTTGAAGAGGTGGAGGGCATAATCTGTGAACCAATCGTTGAAGGCGTCCAACCGGAGATAATCCCGCTTGAGGACTTCAAAACGACCGGGCTCTGCATCTTGATAAATTTATAGAGCCGATCAAGAGGACTCCAATTCAGCCTTAAGCGAGGCTAAGTTATCATCTTTAGTGGAGAGGGACCTTCATCGCAGCTTGCTCTACCAACTGACTCTCCCACTCGACATTCAGCGTAGCCTCAGCCTCCTTCAGATTCTGAGGTAGGACCCAAGCCTCTTTATTTTTAATATCCAGGTCCTCAATAGCTCAGAGTTTCTTGGCATTGGCCAAATTGATCTTCGACTTGAAGTCGCTAGCCTATTTGTTAAGCCTCTCTAGTTGGAAAGCCTGTTTGGCGTTCTTGCTCCTTTCCTCCTATAGTAGCTCAGAGCTCTTCTGTAGATCAGCCTTTAGCTGAGCGGCTTCAGCGGTCAGTTGTTCAAGTTGAGCACGAGAGGCTTCAGAGACGTCGCTCGGGGAGCGAAGCTATTGGACTTCGTGCTCCAAAAATGCTAGCCTTTGGCACATGGCCAAGCTCTCGACCCAGTATTGCAATGGCAATAAGATTGTAAGTGCTGAGCGGGATATAAACAAGTATATATAAACGCAATATACATACCCCGGTGGCCATCCGAGTGTGGCTGTGTGCTAGCTCCCCTCGAGAGATGACCACCACGTGGGCCCTAGCATCGGCCCACACCTATGCTAGCAGCCCTTGGATCCGAATTTGGTGCTCAGGGGAAAAGGCCTCGACGTTGTCTTGTTGACGCCATTCAGCGATGGGCAGGTGAATGATGGCCGTTATGTGCCTCTGGCTACTCATACTAGAGGGCTCAAAAGTCTCTTTGCCCATGGACTTGTGCATCAGAGACGACCGGATGATGGACACTTGTGTCACTGGCGAGGAATGCGGTGGCATGTATGCGATCGGTGATGCACAGATAGTCCCTAAAGGCAACCCGGATATAGAAGACATCTGGTCATAAGATACAGATGTGGGAAGCTGGTGGTTGCCAGCTCGGGAAATGCAGGTGAGGATGTCTCACCTCATTCAAAGGACGGGTGTAAGCCGACTCGGGTAGGAGTCTGCTGGGCAGAAGTGGCAGAGCGGGAGGAAGCTTCCCCGCGGTGCCTCTTGCGTCATATAAGAGGTTCGCCGGAGGTAGCAGACTCTGAGGGCACCATGATCAACAACATAGAAGGTCGTTTGGGAGGCAGGTATGGTGTAGCAGCCGCAGCTCCACTAGCCGTTGTCTGACTCGCTCCACCCTCACTCGCTAGTGCATGTGTCTCTCTGGGCCTCGCTGAGTGGATCGTCCAAATGGCTGACCAGTGTTAGGCTGCAACTCTCTAACTCGACCATGCCCATAGTATTGATTGCTACATTTGCAAGCTTGTTCTTGCCAGCTAGACGTGCCCTCAGCATGATTTGGGTTGCAAAAAAGGAAGAAAAATCAGTTAGATTTAAAGATGAGGAGAAGAAAGAGCATACCTACGCTAGACGACAGCCGCATTCAGATTGGGCTTAATCTGAAAACAAATAGGATGCTTTCCAATAGCAGTCGGTGAATATGATACTTCTGACCAGTCAAGGCGGAAGCTGATTGGAGATAGTCTGAGTAGCTTCGGTATCTCTCAAGCAACAAAGGCATCATCACTTCCATTTTCTAGCTGGTCGAGAAGTCGGGTCGAACAAGAAAATGAACAAAGAAATAATGTTCCCTCCAATGCTTATTAGAGGTTGACATCTTATCAAAGAAGACTGGGCCCACTAGGGCTTGGAATAAAAAGGTGCTGGGCTCAGATAACTTAGGATAATAAAAGTAATGGAAAATCTGAGGCACTAAAGGGATGCCATGCAGAAGAAATAACATGACAATCCTACACAACAACCTAAACGAGTTTGACACTAGTTGATGCAGGGAGATGTGGAAATATTTATAGATGGCGGAAAAGAAAGGATGAACGGGAAATCGAAGACCGGTGGAAAATTGATCTTTAAAAAAGGGAAGGAAGTCGATGGGAGATTTGTGTGGCTGGTCGTAGCCAGAAGGAATGACAATTTGATAATCAGAGGGGAAATGGTATGTGGATTTCAGTTGGTCTATCTTCTCCCTATTAAACTTGGACTTGGTGGAAGTGTACCAGAGCCCGAGAATGGGCACGGGCGGTTGTGGAGAATCGACCATCGAAAACAAGGAAAGCGAGAAGAAGCAAAGCACGAACTCAACGAAAGGAAGGAACAAGAACCTTACTGAGAAAGGTCACCGGCGAAGATGAGGAGGAGACACGTCGTAGAGAGTGCTCAAAGATGAAAGGGCAAGGCAATGACGATAACGAGCAAATAAAGGTTTCTAAACCTCGCGGCCGATCGCCTAGAGCTGTCTGATAAAGGGTTACACAAAACTAGGATGAAATCTGACCGTGGAATTTGAAAAGGTGTCTGTCACATCACTAGCGGATATCCGCTTGTCACGTTAAACGTGCGACAGTAGAAGGTAGGACACGTGGCAGTCGACCACGGGAGAGCATTAATGAGACTTAATTAAAAGGTATGGTCGCGTGCTCGACCATAATGATCGAAGATTTGTATAGTTTTCCAGAAATTTAGATGATGTCAGCCATTGTAAATGGGCGCTCATCAGAGAAAGCGGAGAGAAATGGAAAAATTCGCTAAGTGCTGGCATCAACGATCCCGATCGGCACAAATATCTTACTATGATATTGTCGAGCGGTAGATCCACCACCTGACTTATGAGGAGCTCGGGATAGAGAGAGGAATACCCGATCAGCGAATTAGATCTTTGAGTTGACGATAGAACTTCGATGCTCAATATATCCGAACGGCGCTTGGGCTCAAGTTAATCAACTAAAAGTTAAATAGTGATTAGAAGATATGAGCCAACCGACATCCAAAGCATAGAGAGCATCCGATCGGAGGAGGTCACCCAATGCTGTACTCGTCCAGTCAGTCGGACTTGTAGTCTCCTTCGACTAGATTTGAGGGGAAGATTTGTGATGCGGTGATAAAGAGGGACCCACTAAGTGTGGGTTAAAGGATGGAGATAGCAGTCGATGTGGAGGTCAAAGTCAAGGAGGTCAATGCCAGAGGACCAATGGGCTCACCAAAAGGGGCCGAGCGGAGCTCTACTGCAGTGGCTGATCGGGCGTAAAGCTTTCGAACTGCAAAGGGCTGGTCCAAGTAGAATGTCGGTACATCCAAGATCATGAGGCACTCGTCATGGAGTAGAGGATGACTAGGGATGACTAGAGTTGGTCCGAGCGAATAAATAAACTACTATACCTAGTCACCACAAGGAAGAACAAAGAGGCAGACCAATCGGAGGAGTCCCAACCGATCGATCACCTCGCTCGGTCGAACAGCGGGATCATTGTCATATCTCTCTTGAAGATAGTACGACGGAAGCTTCTACCGTTTTGTTAGGGATATACATGCTTTATTAAGGTATGATGTCAGAGACACTTTCCTAACAGGTTCTTTTATAGGATAAATTGGAGAACGTGCTCATGATAAATTGGAGACCATGCCCATAACTAATTGGAGAATGTGCCCATGCCTCGAGGAGCATGCACATCGCCCACCACGACACTATATAAAGGGAGGTCCATATACTAGCGGAGGTATACGTTATTCACTATTCATGCCTGTGTCTACTGTCGCTTCGCCTTTTTCCTCTTTCCGATGACAGACTTGAGCGTCAGAGGGCCAATGCTGGGATTCCTTCTTGGCTCAGCATTGACATTTCTTGTGTTGTAGAGCAGAGCGGAGTCTATATCCAGTTAACGCAGCATCCACATCCCCAATTTATCATCTCCATAATTTTAGGACAGGATCATATTGGCGTCATCTGTGGGAACTGAGCTTGCATCCGAAATGCGAAGATGGAGGACGTTGGATGACTCACCTGTTGGTTGGTCCTAGGAAGATCGTACCGGTTCCACTGTACAAAAATTTTTGTACAAGTGTCGAACCTTTCCTAAACAATCTATTGTGTTCTTTAGAAGTTAAATTAGGAATCACAAACGGAACTTAACATTATTGATTCCAAATTTAACTTATCTGTTCTTAATGGTTTAGACTTGGATCGCAAGCGGAACTTAACACTATTGATCCAAATCCACCTATGTTATAAATTCAATTAAATATTAATTTCCAAAATTAGCTTCCAAGACTGCATGGCGAGGCACATGACCTTAATTCTTGGGTATGGGAGCATCCACCACCGCCTAGACAAAGCCTTTTAAAGAAAGCTAATATTTAATTTCCTTATATAACTCTAGGTTTAACCAAAAAGAACAATCGAATCACAAATTCAAAAAATAAAAAAACACAAACTCAAATTACAAATTCGAAAAACTAGAATCTAATGCCTCATGTGTTTGGAATTCATACAAAGAAAAATAACTAGCATGATGCGGAAAACAATTATTAGTTATACCTTTTTCTTGTATGCTAATAACCTCAAGATCTTCTGTCGTATTCCTCACCTCGCCTTGGACGCCGTGTGGGCGACGATCCTCCAAGATGAACATCACCCAAGAGCCTTCTTTTTCCTTCTCTAGAATTCGACCTCCACCACCACCAAGGAACCAAAGAGAGCAAGGGGAAAGGGAAGGGAGAGAGGGCCGACCACAATAGAGAGCACCAACAAGAGAATAAGAATTGATGTACCATGATGCCTCTCCTCCTCTTCTTTTATATTACTTACCCAAGGCAAATAAGGGAAGACTTTTTACAAAAAATAAAATCTTCCTCTTGTTTTTCCTTTTCCCCTTTTATTTTTCCTTTTCCTTTCCCTTGATTGATTCAATCATCAATCATTGATTGATTGGCCGACCCCTTGCTTGGGCACCAAGCAAGGGTGGCTGACCCCTTAAAAAAAAAGAAATAACCTTGTAAAATTTATAAGCAAAGAAAAAACTCTTATAAAATTTTACAAGCTCTCTTTTAATTTCCTAAAGTGAATGTTAAAAAAGAAAAGTTTTTAAAATTAAAACCAAGTTTTAAAATTTAAAACTTCTCTTCTAAAATTTCCTTTTTTAACATGGTCAGAAAAATAGAAAGTTTCAAATTTAAAACTTCTATTCCTTTTTTCTAAAAACCATGAGGATGGTCAAAAAATAAAAGTTTTAAAACTTTTTAAACTTTCTTTTAAACCATGTGGCCTAATTCAAATAAGGAAAGTTTTATATTTTAAAATATCTCTTTTAAAACTTGTAGATATCTACAAAGAGAAGATTTTAAAAATTTAAAACACCCCTCCTAATTTGAATTTTATTGTGGCCGGGCCCCTTCATGCTTGGGTACCAAGCAAAGGACCGACCCCTATAGAGAAGGTTGTGGCCGGCCCCTATGGCTTGGTCACTAAGCCATGGGCCGACCCCCTCTTGGACACCAAGAAGGGCTTTTCTCAAGTGGACTTGAGGCATTAATGAGGCTACGACAGGGACCTAGAGGAGAAATTGGTTTTGACCTTCCAATGAGCTTGAGTATCCCGTGTTCGCCCCGAACACACAACTCAAGTTCATCAATAATAATTCATTCCACTAGAGAGTTATTATTGCACTATCGCACCAATCCCAAATTACATTACGGACTCCTTTTTATCATGAGTGTGTTAGTCTCCCTGTGTTTAAGATATCGAATGTCCATTAATTTAATTGAGTTACTGACAACTCACTTTAATTAATGTCTTAGTCCAAGAGTAGTACCACTCAACCTCATTGTCATGTCGGACTAAGTCCACTTGCAGGGTTTAACATGACAATCCTTATGAGCTCCTCTTGGGGGCATTCTCAACCTACATTACTAGGGCATAGTTTTTTTCTATAATCAACAACACACACTATAAGTAATATCATTTCCCAATTTATCGGGCCTATTGATTATCGAGCTAAATCTCACCCTTTGATAAGTTAAAGAAATAAATACTAAATATATGTGCTTGTTATTATATTAGGATTAAGAGCACACACTTCCATAATAACTAAGGTCTAGTTCTTTTATTAAGTCAGTATAAAAAGGACTTACCTAAAATGGTCATACTCAATACACTTAGAGTGTACTAGTGTAATTTATTAGTCAAGATAAACTAATACCTAATTACACTTCGACTATTCCAATGGTTTGTTCCTTTCCATCTTAGCCATGAGCAACTATTTATAATTTATAAAGAACTGATAACATGATATTCTGTGTGTGGCACCACACATCATGTTATCTATAATATAAATAAATTGAACAACTATACTTTACAAATAAATGTAGACATATAACCAATGTGATTCTTTTATTTCAAAAATAAATGTTTACAAAAGCTAAGCTTTTAGTATACATTCTAACAATCTCCCACTTATACTAAAAGACTATGCTGTCATATCTGCTGCCATACATCTAATTCCCATCCCCTCCACATGCCGATCAAAAGCTTTCGTCAGAAGGGCCTTAGTAAAAGGATATGACAGGTTATCTGCTGATGCAATCTTAGCGACGACAACTTCTCGTCGCTTGACGATGTCTCATATCAGGTGGTACTTGCGCTCTATATATTTACTTGCCTTATGGGCTCGTGGTTCCTTTGAGTTTGCAACTGCACCGCTATTATCACAATAAATTGTGATGATTTTGGGCAAACCAGGAATCACATCTAAGTCTATTAGGAAGTTTCTGAGCCATACAGCTTCTTTGGCTTCCTTAGAGGCTGCCACATACTCAGCTTCCATGGTTGAGTCTGAAACCCATTTCTACTTAACACTCCATGCAATGGATCCACCTCTTAAAGTAAACACATAGCCTGATGTAGACTTACTATTGTTCCTATCTGATTGGAAATTCGAATCTGTGTAACCCACAGGGACAAAATCATCTACTTGGTAAATTAACATATAGTTTCGAGTCCTTCTCAGGTACATCAATATATGTTTTACAGTAGCCTAATGTCCCTATTCAGGGTTACTATGATATCTGCTAACCATGCCCATGACAAAATAGATATTCAGTTTCGTACATAGCATTGCATACATTAGACTTCGTACAGCCGAAGCATAAGAAACTGCCTTCATGTCCTCTATCTCCTTTGATGTCTTCGGAGACATCTCTTTAGATAAGGCTACTCCATGCCTAAAAGGTAAGAAACCTTTCTTGGAGTTCTGCATGCTAAAACGAGCAAGGATTGTATCTATATATGAAGCTTGAGATAGGTACAACATCCTTTTCTTGCGATCCCTTATGACTTTGATCCCAAGAATGTGTGCACATTCTCCTAAGTCCTTCATATCAAATTGTTTGGATAACCATACCCTTACGTCCGATAACACTTTGGCATTGTTGCCAATTAACAAAATATCATCTACGTATAGTACAAGAAATACCACCACGTTTCCGTTACACTTCTTGCATACACAAGACTCATCCGGACACCGAATAAATCCATATGACTAGATTACTTCATTAAACCGGATGTTCCAAGATTTTGAAGCTTGTTTCAGTCCATAAATGGACCGATTCAGCTTGCACACTAGATGCTCTTTGCCTTTTTCAATGAATCCCTCTGGTTGCTTCATATAGATGTTTTCTTCAAGACTTCTGTTAAGGAAAGTTGTCTTGACATCCATTTTCCAAATCTCATAATCCATATGAGCGACAACGGATAAGAGTATCTGGATAGACTTAAGCATAGCTACCGGTGAAAAAGTCTCCTCATAATCGATTCCCTCTTTCTGAGTATACCCTTTCGCAACAAGCCTTGTTTTGAAGGTTTCTACCTTCCTGTCTGTCCCTCTTTTCCTTTTATAGATCCACTTGCACCCAATGACTTTTACATCATCTGGTGGTTCTATAAGCTCCCAGACCTTATTAGAATACATAGACTCTATTTCAGAATTCATTGCTTTTTGCCAAGATACTGCATCTTTATCTTGGAGTGCTTTGTCATATGTCCGGGGATCAGGTTCATGTTTACCTGGGATCAAATCTGAAGACTCTTCCAAAAATATGAATCTCTCAGGTTGCCTTATAACCCTCCCACTACGATGAGACACTGTCTCTGGTTGTGTATCATGTGTGACACGTGTTGCAGTCTCTTGTGATACTTCATCTTGTACTGTTGGTACTAAGGTAGACGTGTCTTCTATTATTTCTTCTAGAATAATTTTATTCATGAGCTTATGGTTCATTACATAATCATCTTCTAAAAATCGAGTATTAGTGCTAACAATGATCTTCTGATTTTTAGGATTATAAAACAAACCCCCTTTCATTCCTTTAGGATATCCTATAAACATACATACTTCTGTACGTGATTCCAACTTGTCAGTATCTCCCTTCAGCACATGTACTGGACTACCCCATATCCGGATATGATTCAGATTAGGCTTATGCCCATTCCACAATTCCATGGGAGTAGAAGGAACTATTTTAGAAGGTACCATATTCAGAATGTACACTGCTGTTTCCAGAGCATATCCCCAAAATGAATTTGGTAATTCTGAATAACTCATCATCGATCTAACCATTTCCATAAGGGTCCTATTCCTTCGTTCTGCCACACCATTCTGTTGGGGTGTACCAGGTGCAGACAATTGGGATTGAATCCCAGCTTCTGATAAGTAATCCCTAAACTCTCCAAAGAGGTATTCGCCACCACGGTCAGACCGTAGTGTTAGAGTGTATACTAAAAGCCTAACTTTTACAAACATTTATTTTAGAAATAAAAGAATCATATTGGTCAAATGTTTATATTTATTTGTTGAATATAATTATTCAATTAATTTATAAAGTAGATAACATGGTGTGTGGTGTCACACACAGAATATCATGTTATAAGCTCTTTATAAATTATAAACAGTTGCTCACGACTAAGATGGAAAGGAACAAACCATTGGTATAGTCGTAGTGTAATTAGGTATTAGTTTATCTTGACTAATAAATTACTCTAGTACACTCTAAGTGTATTGAGTAGGACCATTTTAGGTAAGTTCTTTTTATACTGACTTAATAAAAGAACTAGACCTTAGTTATTATGGAAGTGTGTACTCTTAATTCTAATACAATAACAAGCATATATATTTAGTATCTATTTCTTTAACTTATCAAAGGGTGAGATTTAGCTTGATAAATCAATAGGCTCGATAAGTTGGGAAATAATATTACTTATAATGTGTGTTGTTGATTATAGAAGGAAACTGTGTCCTAGTTATCTAAGTTGAGATTGTCCCCAAGAGGAGCTCATAAGGATTGCCATGTTAAACCCTGCAGGTGGACTTAGTCCGACATGACAATGAAGTTGAGTGGTACTACTCTTGGAGCTAGATATTAATTAAGTGGGTTGTCAGTAACTTACTTAATTAGTGGACATTCGTTATCTTAAACACAGGGAGGCTGACACACTCATGATAAGAAGGAGCCCATAAATGTAATTTAGGATTGGTGAGGTAGTGCAACAATAACTCTCTAGTGGAATGAGTTATTGTTGATGAACTTGAGTTGTGTGTTCGGGGTGAACATGGGATACTCAAGCTCATCGGAAGGTCAAAACTAATTTCTCCTCTAGGTCCCTGTCGTAGCCTCATTAGTGCCTTATAAACCACTTATTAAAAGCCCTTATTGGTGTCCAAGAAAGGAGGCCGACCCATTGCTTGGTGACCAAACAATGGCTGGCCACCATCTCCTTAAGAGGGCCGACCCTCTTGCTTGGTGACCAAGCAAGTAGGGGCCGACCATAATAAATTCAAATAGGAGGGGTGTTTTGAATTTTTAAAATCTTCTCTATGTAGAAAACTATAAGTTTTAAAAGAGAGATTTTAATTTTAAAAACTTTCCTTATTTGAATTAGGCCACATGATTTAATAGAGAGTTTTAAAACTTTCCCTTTTTAACCATCGTCATGGTTTTAGAAAAAAGGAAGAGAAGTTTTAAAAATTAAAATTTTCTATTCATGTTAAAAAAGGAAATTTTTGAAGAGAAGTTTTAAATTTTTAAAACTTTCCTTTTTAACATCCACTTTAGGAAAGAGAGCTTGTAAAATTTTATAAGAGAATTTCTTCTTGTAAAATTTTATAAAAAAAAATTATTATTCCTTCTTATAAGTGGTCGGCCACCCTTGCTTGGTGCCCAAGCAAGGGGCCGACCAAGATTAAATCAAGCCAATCATTCATTTGGTGATTGATTCTATCAAGAGGAAAGAAAAGGAAAAAATAAAAAGGGAAAAGGAAAAACTAGAGGAAGATTTTAATTTTTGTAAAAATTCTTCCCTTATTTGCCTTGGGCAAGTAATATAAAAGAAGGGGTGAGGAGGCCTCATGAGATACAACTCTTATTCTCTTGCTTGGTGATCCTCTTGGTGTGGCCTGCCCTCTCCCTTCTCCCTTTCTCTTTGCTCTCTTTTGCTCCTTGTTGGTGGTGGCCGAATATTAGAAGAAGGAGAAGAAAGCTTTGGGTGGTGTTCATCTTGGAGGATCGTCGCCCACACGACGTCTAAGGCGAGGCGAGGAATACGGCATAAGATCTCGAGGTCATTAGCATACAAAGAGAAGGTATAACTAGTATTTTTCTTCCGCATCATACTAGTTATTTTTCTTTGTTAGAATTCCAAACACAAGAGGCATTAGATTCTAGTTATTTCGGATTTGTTATTCGAATTTGTGTTTTTTTTGTTTTTCGAATTTGTGATTTGATTGTTCTTTTTGGTTAAACCTAGAGTTATATAAGGAAATTAAATATTAGCTTTCCTTAAAAGACTTTGTCTAGGAAGTGGTGGTTGCTCCCATATCAAAGAAGACCTTGTGCCTCGCCATGTTTAACCTAGAAGCCAATTTTGGAAATTAATATTTAATTGAATTTATAATGTAGGTGGATTTGGATCAATAGTGTTAAGTTCCGCTTGCGATCTAAGTCTAAACTATTAAGAATAGATAAGTTAAATTTGGAATCAATAATGTTAAGTTCCGTTTGCGATTCCTAATTTAACTTCTAAAGAACACAATAGGTTATTTAGGAAAGATTCGACACTTGTACAAAATTTTTGTACAGTGGAACCGGTACGATCTTCCTAGGACTAACCATAAATTGGTATCAGAGCTAGGGTTTGCCTCTGTGTGTTTTGGTTTTCAAATAGATTATGCACATGTCATACATAATTTAGGCAGGATAATAGTAGGATGTGTTGGGGTTTTTGGTTCTCTTTATAACCACATTGCTATTAAAAGAAACAGAATATCCATCCAAATACAGTTTAGAAACTGAAATTAAATTCTTTCTAAAGGGTACATAAAGACAATTTCTTAAAACCAAACTGCTATTCCTATCAAAAGATAAGTATACGTCTCCCACTGCAATAGCCACCACCTTAGTAGCATTGCCCATGTAGACAGTTATCTCTCCTTCAAATAGTCGTCGGGTTTCCTGGAACCCTTATAAAGAGTTGCAGACATGATCAGTGGCTCCCGTATCTACACACCAGGTGCTGGTAGATAACACCGCTAAACATGTTTCAACTACTAGAGTATGAGATATACCTTTATTGTTCTGATTCCTACGAGGATAGTCTGTCTTCCAATGTCCAGCCTGCTTGTAGATGAAGCACTTTCCCTTCAGCTTCTTCATTCCAGCTTTTGGTCTTGTTCTTAGAGGTTTATTCACCTTCTTTACTGAAACAACCTGTTTCTTCTTCTTCTTGCCTTTCGACTTAGAAGTAGAACCATTTTCAGCATAGTGAATCTGAGAACTATGACGAAATATACCTTCTGCTGCCAGTAGTTCTGTCAGAAGTTCCGCCAATGTATACTCCCTTTTGTTCATGTTATAGTTCAGGCGGAACTGCTCAAAACTTCTGGGTATCGTTTGGAGAATAATATCGACTTGGGTTTCCCCATCGATTTCACCTCCAAGGACTTGTATTTCGTTCAGATAAGCCATCATTTTGAGAATATGATCCCTTACGGGTGTCCCCTCTGATATGGTGGTTGTCATTAACTTTCTCATTGCCTCTTGCCTAGCAGTCCGACTTTGGTGTCCAAAGAGTTATTTGAGATTGTTTATTATATCATAAGCAGTTGGTAAGTCTTGATGTTGATGTTGCAATACATTTGACATTGAAGCCAAAATGTAACACTGTGCCATCTCATATGCTTTTACCCATTTCTTATGATACTCAATCTCCTCTGGGGTAGAATCACTATTAGGTGTATCTGGGCATACCTCTGACAGTACAAACTTATAGCTTTCAGCAGTTAAGACAATGTCCAAGTTTTTTTTCCAATCTATATAGTTGGGACCAGTAAGTCTGTTCTCTTTCAGTATAATGGCCAGTGGGTTGAAAGTCATCCTAAGAATCACAAAATAAATTTTGGTCAGGACTCTAAATTTAGAATAATATTGATTCCTCAAATAATACTATTTAAATTTATCAACACCTCAAAATACCATGAATATTGCATGCCACGTTAGTGTGGACGTATACAAATTCAACATTTGTAAAAGGAGGGTCTTACCCATTAATTTTATTATCTTGTCATCCTAATTTTATGACAAATAAAATTAATAGTTGGTTTTACTTTGGTCACGCAAAAATAATAGCAGTGACTCCATTGGGGAGGATACTATTGAATGCGTCTAAGTGTATACCATTACTTGATACTTAGTCCATTAAATAGGATTGTGCCCCTTCAGTTGGAGAAGATCACACACTCCTAAATAATTTCCTATAACCATCCATAAAGGAAGTTTGATCTAGTGATCCGCAACAAACCCATCCGTTGTGGAGGGAGGTACTCAGAGCCAACATGCAAGCTTGTTGCATCACTTACAAACCAGTAATGGAGACCGTGGAATTTATTTAAAAATCTCTCTCCCACTTAGTTATTTAAGGTGAGGAATTTTAACCTATGCTAGCATACATCACATGCACACACACACATCACAGTAAATAAAAGTAATAAATATGGAAATTAATTTTCCAACTATTATGACATTTTCCATCACTGTCCTCCGTGTGTGTCCAACCCTAGCTGCTGCTATCTTTAGCCACCGCCAATGGGTCCAGTCGTGGCATCTATCTTGGTTCTTATTCCGCTGCGTCTCTGGTCCTCTAATAGCACCATGCCTCGCAAGGATACGATCCGCGACAAATATAGAATTTTACATATATCGATCCTATATTCCACAAAGGAATATACATGTAATCTAGATCTAAAAATAGAGTTCTAAAAACCTAGGGCTAATACAGCTCCTGCTGCATTAGTTACATACAATCATGCACACACAAAATAATTCCCTTGACATGTCCAAGGGTCCAATCATACACAATATCTATATGCCATAATAGTTGGAGTCTGCAACCACAAAGTTAGCACATCCTACTATTATCCTGCCTAAATTATGTATGACATGTGCATAATCTATTTGAAAACCAAAACACACAGAGGCAAACCCTAGCTCTAATACCAATTATTGGTTGGTCCTAGGAAGATCGTACCGGTTCCACTATACAAAAATTTTTGTACAAGTGTCGAACCTTTCCTAAATAATCTATTGTGTTCTTTAGAAGTTAAATTAGGAATCGCAAATGGAACTTAACATTATTGATTCCAAATTTAACTTATCTGTTTTTAATGGTTTAGACTTGGATTGCAAGCGGAACTTAACACTATTGATCCAAATCCACCTATGTTATAAATTCAATTAAATATTAATTTCTAAAATTAGCTTCCAGGACTGCATGGCGAGGCACATGACCTTCTTGGGTATGGGAGCATCCACCACCGCCTAGACAAAGCCTTTTAAAGAAAGCTAATATTTAATTTCCTTATATAACTCTAGGTTTAACCAAAAAGAATAATCGAATCACAAATTCAAAAAATAAAAAAACATAAACTCGAATTACAAATTTGAAAAACTAGAATCTAATGTCTCATGTGTTTGGAATTCATACAAAGAAAAATAACTAGCATGATGCGGAAAACAATTACTAGTTATACCTTTTCCTTGTATGCTAATAACTTCGAGATCTTCTGCCGTATTCCTCACCTCGCCTTGGACGTCGTGTGGGCGACGATCCTCCAAGATGAACACCACCCAAGAGCCTTCTTCCTCCTTCTCTAGAATTCGGCCACCACCACCACCAAGGAACCAAAGAGAGCAAGGGGAAAGGGAAGGGACAGAGGGCCAGCCACAATAGAGAGCACCAACAAAAGAATAAGAATTGATGTACCATGAGGCCTCTCCTCCCCTTCTTTTATATTACTTGCCCAAGGCAAATAAGGAAAGACTTTTTATAAAAAATAAAATCTTCCTCTTGTTTTTCCTTTTCCCCTTTTATTTTTCCTTTTCCTTTCCCTTGATTGATTCAATCATCAATCATTAGTTGATTGGCTGACCCCTTGCTTGGGCACCAAGCAAGGGTGGCCAACCCCTTAAAAGGAAAGAAATAACCTTGTAAAATTTATAAGCAAAGAAAAAACTCTTATAAAATTTTATAAGCTCTCTTTTAATTTCCTAAAGTGAATGTTAAAAAAGGAAAGTTTTTAAAATTAAAATCAAGTTTTAAAATTTAAAACTTCTCTTCTAAAATTTCCTTTTTTAACATGGTCACAAAAATAGAAAGTTTCAAATTTAAAACTTCTATTCCTTTTTTCTAAAAATCATGAGGATGGATAAAAAAGGAAAGTTTTAAAACTTTTAAAACTTTCTTTTAAACCATGTGGCCTAATTCAAATAAGGAAAGTTTTATATTTTAAAATCTCTCTTTTAAAACTTGTAAATATCTACAAAGAGAAGATTTTAAAAATTTAAAACACCCCTCCTAATTTGAATTTTATTGTGGCCGACCCCTTCATGCTTGGGCACCATGCAATGGGCCGACCCCTATAGAGAAGGTTATGGCCGACCCTTATGTCTTGGTCACCAAGCCATGGGCTGGCCCCCTTTTGGACACCAAGAAGGGCTTTTCTCAAGTGGACTTGAGGCATTAATGAGGCTACGATAGGGACCTAGAGGAGAAATTGATTTTGGCCTTCCGATGAGCTTGAGTATCCCGTGTTCACCCCGAACACACAACTCAAGTTCATCAATAATAACTCATTCCACTAGAGAGTTATTATTGCACTACCGCACCAATCCCAAATTATATTATGGGCTCCTTCTTATCATGAGTGTGTTAGTCTCCCTATGTTTAAGATATCGAATGCCCATTAATTTAATTGAGTTACTGACAACTCACTTTAATTAATGTCTTAGTCCAAGAGTAGTACCACTCAACCTCATTGTCATTTCGGACTAAGTCCACCTGCAGGGTTGAACATGACAATCCTTATGAGCTCCTCTTGGGGACATTCTCAACCTAGATTACTAGGGCACAATTTTCTTCTATAATCAACAACATACACTATAAGTAATATCATTTCCCAATTTATCGGGCCTATTGATTTATCGAGCTAAATCTCACCCTTTGATAAGTTAAAGAAATAAATACTAAATATATGTACTTGTTATTATATTAGGATTAAGAGCACACACTTCCATAATAACTAAGGTCTAGTTCTTTTATTAAATCAGTATAAAAAGAACTTACCTAAAATGGTCATACTCAATACACTTAGAGTGTACTAGTGTAATTTATTAGTCAAGATAAACTAATACCTAATTACACTTCGACTATTCCAATGGTTTGTTCCTTTCCATCTTAGTCATGAGTAACTATTTATAATTTATAAAGAACTGATAACATGATCTTCTGTGTGTGACATCACACACCATGTTATCTACAATATAAATTAATTGAACAACTACACTTTACAAATAAATGTAGACATATAACCAATGTGATTCTTTTATTTAAAAAATAAATGTTTACAAAAGATAAGTTTTTAGCATACACTCTAACATCACCACGGTGACTTTGACGAAGGAGGAGCTGGATATGCTGATACAAGCCCGAGTGGCAAAGAAGGTGGAGCAACAACAGCAACAAGCGCTGGCTATGCACTAGGTATAGGAACCCATGGCCTTAACAATGGGTCATCAATCCAGATATGGAGACCGAGCGGAGTATATACCCACTCGAGGATAGAGTAAGAAGCCGACCAACACATACGGAGAAGAGTAAGAAGCCGATCGACACATACGGAGATGCGCCCAATGCGTTGATCCCCTTTCATCGAGCACTATTCCACACTTTATTAGAGGAGCTAGGCCAAGCAAATAAGAAATGAAGATCCTCCTCAAACGACATGCTCAATCAATAGTTCTCTCAGGGGATCTTTTATGACCCTTTGCCAAAACACTACACCCTATTGACGATCGGGGAGTACAACGAAACGACCGATCCAGATGACCACTTAGACCAGTTTGATAATGCGACCACACTTCATCAGTACATTGATGGGGTGAAGTGTCAGGTCTTCCTCACTACCCTCTCTGGATTAGTGCAACGCTGGTTCAGGGGATTTCTTAATGGATACATTCATAACTTCAAAGACTTCCGAGTGACATTCTTGCACCACTTCGCCAGCAGCCGCCGCTAGCAGAAGACGAACATTAACCTATTTTCCTTGAAGAAAGGGCCCAAGGAGGATTGAAGGCCTATATCAAGTGCTTCAACTATGTGGTCATGGATATTCCATCGGTCTTCTCAGAAATACTAGTGAACGCCTTCACTAAGGGGCTCACTGAAGGAGAGTTCTTCCACTCCTCATTAGGAGGTCATCGAAGGACTTTGACCACCTGCTCAAGGGGGCCATGGAAGACAAATGTGGAAGAGACCCAAGCGGCGAGAAGGAAGGAGGCACCCGCCGAACCCACATCAGCTCATGAGCGATGACCACCGAGCAGTCATCAACCACCCATGGGGCCTCAATCGGGAGGAGTGCAGCAACACCAGGAGCACTAAACACAAGCCGTGCAACATGTGTCAGCTGGTCACCCAAAAGCAGCTAAGGAAAAGTTATGGACGCCAATGTTTAGCTAGTTCCATCAGTCGGCAACGCACAACACACGCTATTGCTATGATCTGACACTAATTACAATCCAACTGGCTCCTCAAGGATATCGACGTAGGTCACTATCACCAGATTAGTACAGAGGCACCGATCAGCGGGGCGATGAGATGACGAGAGAGCGGCATCAACATCAGCATCAAAGGAGAAATAACACAAGTCCCGTTCAAACTTTTGGTGAGTGGACTAGGACCTCGACTCATGAGGAGGAGAACTGAAACAACACCGCTCGAGGATAGATTGGAATGATCGTCGGTGGGCCAACCGATGATGATTCAAATTGAGCGAGGAAGTTGCACGCTCGGCGTCTAGAAATACATGTTGTTGGATGCAGCAAGGAGAAGGATGAGGGGCTTGAGATTAGTTTTGACCTTCGAGACTTAGAGGGAGTGGAGATCTCTCATGACGACGCCTTGATCATTTGAATGATAATAGTTAATTATATTATTCACCGAACCTTTATTGATACAGGAAGCTCGGTGAATATTATATTCAAGAAGTCTTTCGAGTAGCTGCAAATTGACCAAAGTGAATTGCAGCTAATGACAACCTCACTCTACGGGTTAACCGACAATGAAGTATTGTCGATTAGATAGGCCCGGCTGGCCATATCGCTCAGAGAGGAGCCACTTAAGAGGATAAGGACCACAAACTTCATTGTGGTGGATGCGCCATCCGCCTACAATGTTATAATGGGTTGATCAACCCTTAATGAGTTCCGAGTGGTGGTGTTTACTTGTTATCAGAAGATCAAGTTTTCGGTGGACAAGGAGGTGGGAGAAGTTAAAGGCGATCAGCTAGCCGCTTGACGATGTTACGTCGAGATGGTTAAGTCCGAAGTAAGAGCCGCGAGGAAGATCTCATGCATGGAAGTAAATGCCATCAGAGAAGAGCCTCCCACACTAGTCTATGAGGAAAAGGAGGAAATCTAGATCCATCCTAGTTGATTGAAAGCTACCACCTTCATCGCCGCTTACCTGACAAAGGAGAAGAAGGCAAAGCTGGTCACCTGCCTCAGGCAAAATCACGATGTGTTCGCCTGGTCGACCCACGAGCTCCCAAGCATCTCGCGATGTGTAGCTCAGTATGAGCTTCACATCTGACCAGATGCTCTGCCGGTAAAGCAGTGGAAGAGGGACTTCAGTGCGGAGTAGAACTAAATCATTCGAGCGGAGATAGAAAAACTGCTAGAAGCCGGGCACATCCGAGAGGTTCAGTTTTTGAGCTAGCTTGCCAACGTCATGCTTGTCTCCAAGTCGAAAAACCAATGGTGAGTCTGTGATGTGTGTAGATTGTATACACTTGTTTAGCATGTTTTGATGCACATTCACATATTTTGCGTATGCTTTATCTATGCATTTTCGTACTTCCAACTTTGCTTTTAGCATATTTATTCTTTTTGTCCGGAGATATGCTTTTGTGCATTTTCTGTACACAGGAGTCGTATTTGGAGAAGAATTTGTGATCGAGGCCAAATCTGTAAGCTAACGAAAGGAGGAAGACACCGTCTTGGAGTAGTGACACACGACCATGTCTGGTAGAGTGACTTAGGTTGTGTGGTGATGCTCACCCATGGAAGCCTTGCAGAGCCAAAACAGTACATGGTCGTGTCCCAGAAACGGTCGTGCAAGCCTTCTAAAGACAAAGAAGTACATGGCCGTGTCCCAGACATGGCTGTGCAATTTTCCCAGAAGCCAAACAAGCCCTGGTCGTGTTCCAGACACAGCCGTGCATGAGTTCCAGAACTGGAGGTAGCACGGGCCGTGTAGATCTACACGGCCGTGCAAGGTTGGCAGTGGTAGAACATGTCACGACCGTGTGCATCACACAGTCGTGTGAGATGGGCCGTGAAGAGAGTGACCTTGGCCGTGTCTCACACACGGCCAGGTCTCGGGGTCGTGTGGCGCCCAAAATCTCTGCGCTATATAAGGGTTTCTTCCACCATTTGAAGGGGGATTCTCCTTTTTGGGGAGAGAGTAAGATTTGGGCAATTCCTCACCTTCTTGGAGGGATTTTCCGGCGATCTAAGGGCAGATCTTCAGTGAATCGACTCCGAGATCAAGGATTGGATTTGAAAACCGTTCTTCATCGTAGATAAGCTTTTCTTCCCTTTCTTTTCTTGGATTTTGGGATCAAGATGCTTGTAATCTTTTTGTCTTTGGGTTTCTTTTCTTGTTCTATGGATTAGATCTCCTTGTTCTAGGATGGAGGGAGTATTTGTAATATGATTTGATGTAAACTCTTGTGGATTTACCAATTTCCTAATTCTATGATTTTGTCTTGTTTGTATCCATTTGATCTTGTGTGGATTGTTGTGATTGGACTTAATTACCATATTTTATTAAATGTTTGGGTATCTTGTGGATCTTATAGAGGTAATTCCTCATTCGATTATCCAAGGGACGTACGTGATAGACAAGCCCATGTAAGGACGATTGAGGGATACTCTTGAAGGTGAAATAATGTCATTCAAGGGGGTAGGATAGATTGTATACATTAATCTTTTATATCTTAATATGGGTTGAGAAGTAATGCATTTCTATGTTGATTATCCGAGGGATGCACGTGACAGGAAAGCCCGTGTAAGGACATCATAGGAACCATTCCTAATTGATCATGTTTAGATATAGATTTTAGTCCTAAGCCGGTTGTCTATTACATGAGAGAATCAACAACCTTCTACAAATGATGGACAATTGAGGAATAAAATTTGGCAGATCATTTACATTGAATAACATTACAAAGAAACCAAAACTCCTAGAACATCATTTTATCATAGCCCTTATCCCTGTTTCTATGCTTTACTTCTACATCTTACTTTTCATAGGTGCACCTAGCTTTTATAAATCAATTGATTAGTTGTTTAGATAATTCGTATTGAGATATCTTTAGTGGTTATAACCAGTCCTTGTGGATATGATATCTTTCTTTATTCCTGACGACGTATCCGTACACTTGCGGAACGTTAACAAGTTTTTGGCGCCGTTGCCGGGGACTGTGCTTATAACATTAGAGATTATCAATTGGTTTAGACTAAACATAACTTTTCTTTTCTTTTAATTAGCATAGTTGTAACTAATCTTTAGAATTCTGCTTTCTTGACAATTTATTTTGTTGCAATTCTAATTATAATTCTGCATTCTTGATTTCTAGCATTCTAGTCTAGCTTTTCTTTATTTTTCTTTTGATTTAAATTTCTTTCTACTTTTCTTTTGTAAATATATCTTGCAATCTTGTTCTTGTGTATGCGAAGATCTAAATTTGTAAGAGATCAACTTCTTCCTCTAGACCCTGAAATAGACAGAACATTTCATAGAAGAAGAACTTCACAAAGACATCAAGAAGAACAAGAACATTCAAGTATGGCGAATAGACCATTAAAGGATTATGAAACACCTTATGCTAGAGGGTTTCGATCTAGCATTTCAAGACCTTCTGTTGAAGCAAATAATTTTAAGATCAAACCGGCTATTATTTCTATGGTGCAGCAGAATCAGTTTGGTGGAGGACTGCATGAGGACCTAAATCAACACTTGGAGGTCTTCTATGAGATATGCGGTACAATGAAAATGAATGGTGTTCCTTCTGAAGCAATGCGTTTATTATTATTTGGGTTTTCTTTAAGAGACAGAGCTAAGCAATGGTTAAATTTTTAGCTCCAAATAGCATCACCACATGGGAACAATGCGAGCAACAATTTCTGAACAAATTCTATCCACCTAGTAAAACAGCTCATATGAGGAATCTTATTGCAAGTTTCAAACAAGCTGACTCAGAATCTTTATTTGAAGCTTGGGATAGATATAATAATATGCTCAGGCAATGTCCACATCATGGCTTGGAGAAGTGGTTAGTGTTGCACACATTCTATAATGACATTAATTATCATACTAAGGTGTCCCTAGATTCAGCTGCTGGAGGGGCACTCATGAATAAAAAACTAGATGAAGCTGAGGAAATAATTGAAAGTGTAGCACAAAATCATCATCAATGGGCAAATGAGAGAAGTGGTGGTTATTTTTGTGTAAACCCAACAAAAGCGTCAGGAAAGTTTGATGTTGATGTAGTTACTTTAATGGCTGCAAAACTGTATGCTCTTACAAAGAAATTAGAAAGCATGGGAACTAATTCAAATGCGGTCAATGCCATTGTATCTACTTGTGAAGTATGTGGAAGTTCTGATCACTCTAGTGACTCATGTCCATTGGGAGCTATCTCTACACACATTAATCAATTGGAACAATGTGATGCAATCATGAGTCTTAATCAGAGACAAAACAACCCATACTCAAATACATACAACCCCGAGTGGAAAAGTCATCCTAATTTTTCTTATAGGAATAATCAAGAGCAAGGACCATCTATGGGGGCAAGACCTAATTTTTAGTCTGGGCAGCAGAATTTTCAACAACAACAGTCTTTTCAAGGCTTTCCAATGTCTAAAATTGAAAAGATGTTTGAAGAAATTATCTCAAATCAGAATAAAATGAAACAAGATATTTTAAAGCTTACTTAGAGAATGGATAATTCTGAAAAACATCAAAAGATTCAGGATAGTTAAATTGCCCAGTTAGCTTCTTCATCTTCCAGAGCACCAGGTCAACTTCCTGGAAAACCTGATGTTAATCCTATGGAGCACTGCAATCGAATTGAACTTAGGAGCGGACGGACCTTGGGAGATCCCCGAGTGACTGCTCAAAAAGGGATAAATTTTGAAGAAGAGCTTTTTCCTTCAACACAAGAACCTATTCAGGTTTGAGAAGATGAGGAGAGTACCGCTAAGGTTGAAAAGACTCTTCCACTTTGCTCACAAAGTCAAGTAGTCCCTTTTCCTCAAAGACTTGTTATGCTCAAGAAGGATGAAGAGTTTGGCAAATTCTTGGAGAAAGTTAAAGATATGTGTTGAAGTTTCTCTTATTGATGCAATCTTACAAATGCCCAAGTTTGCCAAATTCTTGAAGGACATCATGTCAAGTAAGAGAAAAAGAGGAAACATAGAGACCATAGCACTTACGGAGGAATGTAGTGTTTTTTTTGAAAAGAACATTTCCCCAAAGCTAAAGGATCCAGGAAGCTTCTATATTCCTTGCAACATAGGAGCTGAATTTATTGAGAAAACTTTTTGTGATTTAGGGGTAAGTGTTAGCCTCATTCCTTATTCTATTTGTAATAAATTAGGTCTCAAAAATTTTAAACTTACTACTATGGCACTGCAACTAGTTGACCATTCCTGCAGGTACCTTATGGGTATCGTTGAAGACGTGCCAGTAGAGGTAGGTGGGAGTATAATTCCCACGGATTTTGTAGTACTTGACATGAAGGAGGATCCGAAAATTCCTATCATATTGGGAAGACCATTCCTTGCTACAGCTGGAGCTATTATTGATGTTAAAAACCATAAACTTTCTTTGCTAAGTGGTAAGGAAAGGTTGGAATATGATTTATCTAATACCTCTAACCATGTCTCTTCTCTTTTAAATGTTTATAGCAGGGCAAACATTTACAAACTTGAGGAATGAAATTTCCATCCTCATGGGAGGCTGCCAAATGAGGAGTATACTTTGGTGGAAGATGTTGAGAGAAGGCCTCCCAACGAAAATGAGAAATACATCTGCCCTCCATGGGCGAGAAAAAGAAAGGAATGATCATATTGGTCGAGCTAAAGACCCTAAACAAGCGCTTCTTGGGAGGCAACCCAATGATTCTCTTAGTATTTTCAGTTTTAGTTTTCATTTTATTATTAGTACTTTTATTTTTTTTTACTTTTGATTTCAGGTTAAAATTTTGCTTCCATGAGCTGGCCATGACTTCTTCATGGGCATGGAAGTGTTGGAGAAGCAAGGAAGGAGTGAAATCATTCTTTGGGAGCAAAACAGAGCTTGGCCATGTGTCATACACGACCAGGTATATCTTGCAGAGAAAGGAGATGCTAGGGCCGTGTCTACATGCCATAGCCGTGTGAGGCCTCCCGAGAAGAGAAATTACCCAGTCATGTACCAGACACGGCTGTGTGGTGATTCCAGAGGAGGAAAGAGTCTTGGCCGTGTCCCACACACGACCGTGTAATGACCAGGAGGAAAAATCTGCACTGCCCGTGTCATCCAACACTGCCATGCAAGATTTCCCGAGAAGAAGAAGAAAGAGGCCGTGTCCTAGACACGGCCGTGCGAGCTGGACCGAGGAGAAGATGGCTGAGGCCGTGCATATTTGCACGACCGTGTGAATCAACCCGACGAGGAGAGGGCTGGGGCTGTGTAAATCTACACGGCCCGTGTGGTGTGACTTCCCTAGGCCGTGTCTGCTATACACAGCCATACCTAGGCCGTGTTGGCCGCACAACCCCACCTTCTCAAACAACTCTTCTCTTCCAAACTCTTTTCTTTTTCAATCTTTCTCCTAAACCTTCTTAGATCTAGATCTCAAACTCTTTCTTCTCCACATACTTCATCAAGATCTAGACTTTTCTCTTCTCCTATATCCAAGTTCTCCAACTCCTTAGCCAAAGATCTTGTTTCGCAAGATATATTCCTTCAAGATCTGCCTTCTCCAACCAAAGACAACGCCTTCCCCACTTAATCTTGACAACATGTCCAATATTTTGAAGAAACTTCGCAAGGGAAGTGGTGGATCGAGCGGAGGGAAGGAGCCAACAAAGGGAAAAGGGAAACAACCAACAAAAGGCAAAGGAAAGAGGATATCACGCGACGAAGGTAACGACAATGAATTCAATATCATTTTTAGAAATGCAGATCATAACTCTAGATTTGAGATTCTTGTCAATAGAAAGATTGTGTGCACACATTATATGGATCCAACCATTTTAGACATGTTAGGAATTAGAGATGATGTAGATTGAATGATTGGATTCCTAGATTGGGATGATATTTTGTACATGCATCTACCTACATATCCTCGCATTACTTTGGAGTTCTTGAGTTCACTAGATGTTCACTTTTCCAATGAACATTGATCTGATGACCTCAATATCCTCATCAATATCCTCAATAGGAGAATCAACTATAGGAGGATCAATAACTTCACTTGTAGTTTTAAATTGATCTACCACATCATCATCACCTGAAAATTTAATGTCACTACAACACCTTATAAAATTTGGAGGTAGATCTGAAAACTTATTTACCACTGCTTTATCTTCACAATCCTCATCTGAAGAGTCTTCATCTTTATATAAATTCAAAAATCTGCACTCAACCTTACCAGTGTCATAGAATTTTTTAAAGTCATAGTTCTTATTGACCCCCACTAACCTTTGCGGAAAAGGAACCCTTAGTGAAGGTCTTGGGAAAGGTACTTCTAATTTCCCATATTCCCTTTTAGCTTGTGGAGGAGATTCAACTTGCATATCTAGTGTTGGTATGATTAATCGTTGAGGGAAAGGTACTTGTGGCATTTGGGAACCTCCTGGAATAATGGAACTGAGTTCATGTGGTTTTCTATTGTTATTCTCCTCAATTCTAAACATGTCCTTCTTCAGAAGTTCTTCATGATTTTTTTCAATTCTCAACCCAACATCATCACACTTTTCACTAGATCTTGTTAGCGAAGGAGGGAGATCTTCTTTAAACCAATTTGAGACAATACTTTCAATCTTTGCCCCTAAATGTTTGAACTCCCCGTTCTGTGACATGTGATTTTCAAAACTCATAGATGGTTGAGTTACAATTTGTTTGACAGGATCTATAGCATTTATGGCTTGCACTTCTTGAATGTTTGAGGGAGATTTCATCCAACTTATGTTCGACCATTCATGGAGGTTCAATGTCACTTGATCAATTAACATATATGCTTCATCTACACTTTTGTCCATAAAAGAACCTCCAGCTGATGAATCCAATAAACTCTTGTCTGAGAAAGAAATTCCCCCATAGAATATGTGTAGAATCAACCATTTTTCAAAACCATGATAAGGGCGCTGTCTTTGAAGACTCTTGAATCTATCCCATGCTTCAAACAATGATTCTCCATATGCCTAAGCAAAATTTGTTATGCAATTCCTCATATACACTATTCTGCTTGGAGAAAAAAATGATTTAGAAATTGCTTCTCCAATTGCTCCAAACTTGTAATACTTTGAGGATGGAGAGAATATAACCAAGTCCTTGCTTTATCCTTGATACTTAAAGGAAATGCCATTAATCGAATTGCATCTCCTGACACTCCTTCACATTTCACCATATCACAAATCTTTAAAAATGTTTCAAGATGCAGATAAGGACTTTCTGATACTTCTCCTCCAAATTTGTGACCTTGTATCATAAAAATTAACTCTGCGTCTAGTTGGAAACTTTCTGCTTCAATTTGAGGTTGCACAATGGGAGATAAAAATCTTGTAAAAAAAGGTATACAAAAATTTCTCATGGGCCTGCTTGACATGTTAGTGCTCATGGATATTCAAGAAAAAAAATTGAAGAATCAAAGATAAGAAATAAAATACAATATGAGAAGCAAGAAAAATAATGCAGAATTAAAATTGCAAGAAAGAAAGTGCATAATGAAAACAAGAAAGAAAAGATAAAAGGAAAAAGAAAAATGTCTAGAATAATTCATATGCTAAAGATTGCAAGATATGTTTATAAAAGAAAAGAAGAAAGAAACTAAATCAAATGAGAAAACAGAGAAAAGTTAGATTAGAGTGCTAGAAATCAAGAATGCAAAGTTAGAATTAGAATTAGAATTAGAATTGCAACAAAAAGAATTGTCAAGAATTAGAAAGATATGCAAATGATGAAAACAGAATTCCAAAGATTAGTTTCAATTATGCTAATGAAAAGAAAAGAAAAGTTATGTTTAGTCTAACTCAATTGATAATCTCTAATGTTATAGCGCAATCCCCGGCAACGGCGCAAAAAACTTGTTGATGTTCCGTAAGTGTACGAAAATGTCGTAAGTAATAATAAAAGATATCGTATCCACAGGGGCTGGAATAACCACTAAAGATTTCTTAACATGAATTAGCTAAACAACTAATCAATTGATTCACAAAAGTAAAGTGTAACAATGAAAGGTAAAGATAGAAATAAAAGAATAAGAAACAAGAATAAGGGCAATGATAAGGGATGTTCTAGGAGTTTCAGTTTCTTTGTAATGATCTTCAATATAAATGATCTACCAAATCTTATTCCTCAATTATCCATCATTTGTAGAAGGTTTCCGGTTCCCTCTTGCAATAGACAACCAGCCTAGGACTGACATCTATACCTAAATGTGATCAATTAGGAATGAATCTATGTTGTCCTTACACGGACTTGCCTGTCACATGCGTCCCTCGGATAATCAACATAAGATTCATCACTTCTCAACCCCATCGAGATATAAAGATTAATGTATACAATCTATCCTACCCTCTTGAATAACCTTATTTCACCTTCAAGATTACCCCTCAAATGTCCTTATACGGGCTTGTTCCTGTCACGAACGTCCCTCGGAAAATCGAATGAGGAATTACCTCTACAAAATCCACAAGATATTCAAACATTCAATCAAGTATGGTAATTATGCCCTAATCACAACAATACACACAAGAAAGAATGGATACAAACAAGACAAGATCATAGAAATAGGAAATTGGCAAATTCACAAGAGTTTTACATCAAATCTTCATTACAAATACTCCCTCCATCTTAGAACAAGAGATCTAATCCATAGAACGAGGAAGGAAAACCGAAAAGAAGAAGATTACAAGCATTCTTGATCCCCAAATCCAAGAAACGAGAGAAAGAAAGCTTATCTACGATGAAGAACGGTCTTCGGATCCAATCCTCGATTCCAGAGTCGAAACGTTGAAGAATCTGCCCTTCAATCACCGGAAATCCCTCCAAGATGGTGGAGAAATAGCCCAAATCTCGCTCCCTCCCAAAAGGGAGAAGATCCCCTCTCAAATCTTGAAGAAGGCTTTATATAGAGAGGGCAATTCGGGCGACACACGACCCCATGACCTGGCCGTGTGTGGGACACGACCTAGACAACTCCCCTTGATGCCCAGGTGACACGGCTGTGTGATGCTCACACGACCATGCCATGCTCCGCCATTGCCCCCTTGCACAGCCGTATAGATCTACACAGCCTGCTCTGCCTCCGACTCTGGAACTCATGCACGACCATGTCTGGGACACGACCAAGGCAAACTTGGCCTCTGGATATGTTGCACGACCATGTGATGCTCACATGGGCGTGCTCCTCCCCTTCTCTGCTGAAGTTGCATGGGTGAGCACCACCACACGACCTGGACACTCCCCTTCTCTGCCAATGTTACAGGGGTGAGCATCACCACACGGCCAGGCCATCTCCCCATGATAGGGCCATGTGGCTCACACACCCCCTTGCATCACATGGCCATGTGGCTCACACACCTCTTGATTGGCCCTGCATAGGTATGTCTTATTGCAATGTCTTTTACTCTATCAAGATGGGATTTTATCTAGTTGATGTCTTCCTCAAAGTTGTATATCCTACAGTTATCTACAAATTGGTTCAAAGAACATCCCAAAACTCCAACGAACCACAAAGTTATGCCTATTTTACTCTTGGTGTGTAGTGTAGGGATTCCACATGGCCCTGTGCTAAGGCTGTGCCACATAGAAACGCATTTTAGACCTTCAAGACGTGGTTTTCTCTGGTTGAAGTCTTCATAAGAGTTGTAGATATTGAAGTTATATACATTTTGATATCTTGAACAGCTCATAACTCTAATAGACCACAAAGTTATGACCATTTTACTTTTGGTCTGCAATGCTGAAAGTTCCACACGGCCTTCGCACGACCGTGTGACATTCACACGGCCTTTGCACGGCCGTGTGACATTCACATGGCCTCAACATGCCCCCCACACGGCCTCCACATGGGGGTGTGGTCTCCACACGGCCAGAACTTGGAAAAACTATGTTTTTGCATGCCCGTGACACTCCAAAAGCTCTAGACGTCATTTAAGCTCCGTTTTTGCTCCAAATTGTGTCCTATCAATCAAAACAAGCAAAGAGCAGATCTATGAACAAAATATAATGGAAGTATGACATCACAATGAAATAGGGTGCAATAAACATAGATTATTATGATGAAATACAAGTAGATGTGCGTCAAAACATGCATAAAAGTGTATATAATCTACGCACATCACTCCTACACCATATTGATTTCATCGGGACGATGAAAAATTAAAGTGGGGGGGGGGGGTGGTTTGAAAATCTGAAAATTTTTGTATTTTATGTTTTGTTCTGCAACTTATTTTATTTTTCTTTGATTGTTTGAATGTCGTAAGTAATAATAAAAGATATCGTATCCACAAGGACTGGAATAACCGCTAAAGATGTCTCAACACGAGTTAGCTAAACAACTAATCAATGGATTGACAAAAGCAAAATACAACTATGCAAAGTAAAACATAGAAACTAAAGAATAAGAAACAAGAATAAGGGCTATGATAAAGGTATGTTCTAGGAGTTTCGATTTCTTTGTAAGGATATTCAATGTAAATGATCTACCAAATCTTATTCCTCAATTGTCCATCATTTGTAGAAGGTTGCCGGTTCCCTCTTGCAATAGACAACCGGCCTAGGACTGTAATTTATATCTAAATGTGATTAATTAGGTATGAATCCTATGATGTCCTTACACGGGCTTGCCTGTCACATGCGTCCCTCGAAAAATCGACATAGAAACTCATTGCTTCTCAACCTCATCGAAATACAACAGATTTATGCACACAATCTATTCTACCTCCTTGAATAACCCTATTTCACCCTCAAGATCATTCCCTCAAACGTCCTTACACGGGCTTGTTCCTGTCACGAACGCCCCTCGAAAAATCGAATGAGAAACAATCTCTACAAGATCCACAAGATATTCAAACATTCAATCAAGTATGGGAATTAGGTCCAAATCACAAGAATCCATACAAGATCAAATAGATGCAAAACTGGACAAGATCATTGAAATAGCAAATTGGCAATTCCACAAGAGTTTACATCAATTTATCATTACAAATACTCCCTCCATCCTAGAACATAGAGATCTAATCCATAGAACAAGAAAAGAAATCTAAAGATAAGAAGAATACAAGCATCTTGATCCTAAATCCAAGAAGATAAAGGAAGAAAAGCTTATATGCGATGAAGAACCATCTTCGGATCCAATCCTCGTTCCCCGGAGTTGATTTGTTGAAGATCCACCCTTAGATCGCTGGAAAATCCCTCCAAGATGGTGGAGGAACGCCCCAAATCTCGTCTTCCCCCAAGAGGGAGAAGATCCCCCTTTAAATCTTGAAGAAGACCTTATATAGAAGGGGGGGGGGGGTTTGGGCACCACACGGCCCCAAGACACGACCGTGTGAAGCTCACACGGCCTGTGCTACTCCCTTCTCTACCTGTCTCACATGGCCATGTGTGAGACACGACCGTGGCTTACTCTGTGTCACGCCCCGGAGGAGTCCCTGTCCGAAGAAATTTCGGCAGCATCTCCCTGTACGGCTGACAATCTGAAACTTTACTACATCACCATATGCCTCAGCCACATGCGGCTGGAATAATAACAATAAGAATAATCAAACAAGCACACCATCCACGCAGTTTATATAAATTTTCAGCCTCTGGCTGACACAACCACGCAGTTTAATAGTAAACAAACAGAACAGAAATACGATGACTCGAAAACAACCCTACTCCACTACACCCATAAAGCACAAATCCGACGGAACAAATCCATTCACCTCTTCTGCCATCTAGGCAGGCATGTAGTAAAACAAATCCGAATGAAAGTCATCGACTAAATAAAATAATCCATACCGGATTTAAAGTATTCAAAACATAACAAGTTCAAAACATAGTCTAGCACATAAAGCCAAAAGATAAATAAACAGCCTCGTGGCTGCAGGGGACTAGCAACTGGAACTCTCTCCTGACAACATCAACCTGAAATAGCAACGGAGGAGGGTGTGAGTCCAACACTCAGCAGGTACAACTGATATGCATAATAAAGAATATAACAACTAGCACTAATCATGCATACAGTCTCCTGACACAAGAAAGGTAAATGCAACTGAGGAATGCAGGAGAAAAGCTGTACTAACCCGGACCAAGGTATAAGGGTAACAGGGTCGTCAGACCGAGAGTGTCATAATCCTGTATGCATGTCAATCATATGCATCCATATAAATGCAGCAAGTAAATGCAGCAAACACAAGCAATAAATGCATCATGCATATGATGCCAAGACATGGTCACCCCTGATGCCAGTCAGCCATCTCACACACAATGGTGAGTCCGAGTGGGTAGGACTGTGACAACCGTGCACTCTGACATCACTACCCCTGATGAGTGACCGAGTGGACGGGATGCTGTCGGAGTACACACATACTCCTACCCCAAATCATAAATGGGGGAGCGAAATGCTCTCATCTCCCGGTACACAATGACGGGGAGGAAATCTCTGCCGGCTACCACGCTGCGTCACACTACCCATGAGCGGACCAACGGAGCCAAACAGAGTCCAACTGCCTGCCGGCTACCACACTGCTACACTAAACCAGTGGAGCCAAATAGAGCAGAACTGTCTGCCGGCTACCACGCTGAGTCACCAGACCAACGGAGCCAAACAACAGAACTGTCACACACCTGTCTGATCTACCACTAACCCATGAGTGGTGGTGTGTACGGATACATGTAACTGGCGATGTCCTCGACAATAATAGAGCAGACTATCACACAACATGCAATCATGCAAAATGATGCATGACACTAACATGACAATATCATGAATAACATAGCAAGATCCATATATAATATAAAATGTGTACCACAGGACAATGTATCAAATGAAAGGTACACAGATCAGATAGGGTATCAAACAAACCCTAGGTCCTGAACATAATGTATAATATGGTTGTATCACTACCTCTAAAAGCAGGTATGATCAGGTAAGTAATAACATGCAGTGTATAATAAGTAAACAAGCAAGCATGAATCAGATCATGTAGTGACCAACCGAAATAAATGGAAAACACAATCATTGCTATATGTTAAAAACATTATTATGCATATCAAAAGACATAAGTCAAAGTACCCGCCTCCAATCGACAAGGTCCAATCCGATAATCGAGATACTCGTCTCGCGTCAAAGTCCTGTGGTAAATCGTATAGTTTAGCTAATTTAATTATAAACAAATAGCTAAACAAATTCCTAATCCACCAACCATTTAGGGTTAGCTTCTTCAACCCTAATTACACCATTAGATTTTAAATCAACCAAATCTCACCTAATTCAAACACATAAGCAATTATGTATGTACCAATTCCTACCTAAATCAACATGTATCATAATCATGTTCCTTACCTGGATTCACATGATCATCTAACCAATTCCTCCAATTCGAAACATAATCTACAAGTATTCAAATACACCTAATCCTTACCTCAATTCATAGTCATTCTCGCTGCTGGAAGTAGGGTAGTTTGCTGCTAGAATCTACCTACTGTCGGAGATCAAACAATGCTGCAGGAAAACATTCACTACCACAGTGATCAGCCAAATTCGTTCAGCACAAGACCCCGAATCACAATCTAAATACCTAACATGCCTTACCTACTCGATACCCCCTTGTTTCCTCTCTACCGGCGATTGGTGGCGAAAAAGAGCAACCCGTCAGTGGAGTCTAAGGCACGGCAGATCTAGGGCAAAATGGTCGGCAATGCAGAGAAGCGGCACCGGGCGGTGTCAGCACTACTCCCTTCGGCCTCAAGTGGTGGCGTCATCCGGTGCGGCTCAGAAAGGAAGAGAAGGAGGTTGGCTCTAGGACTGAGGAGGAGCGACACCCGGCAGTGCTAGGGCACAGGCATCGGCGGCGCCACTGGGACCCCCACGGCGAGGGGCGACGAGCGCCGGTGGCATCGTCGGGAAGTGATGAGAGGTAGGCGAACGCCGGCGCGATGAATCGAGCTAGGGCTCGGCTCTGAGTCGGAGTGGCGGCGACGCTACTCAGCGCGATTCGGGGATCTCCATGGCAAGGAAACGATCAGGGCAGTAGCGTTGGATCAGGCGGAGAAGCGTCGGGTAAAAGAGGAGGAGAAGAAGGGATGAGGGGATAAGAACTGTTGTGTGCGGTTAGGGCACGGGCACGCGGGGGATTCGGCAGGGAAGGGAGACTCGGGTGCATATGGTTTCGGCGAGGAAGAGAAAGAAAGAAAATAAAGAAAAGAAAATAGAAAAGGAATTAAGAAAATAACATTTCCTCGCTTAAATGGATAGCCTAAACAGGCTTTTCCGGGACCCATATTTATCCCCGTAAACTCGCTCATACAAGCTCCGAAAAATTCCAGAAAAATTTTCAAAAATTCTGAAAAATTCCCTTATTCTTATTCGCCATTTTTTCAGTATTTTACACTCTGCCACTGCTCCCCTTGCACGGCCATGTAGATCTACATTGCCTGCACTACCTCTGGTCTTGGAGCTCCTGCACGACCGTGTGGTGCACATGGCCAAGGCATTCTTGGTATCTGGAAATGTTGCACGACCGTGTAGATCTACACGGCCGTGCACTGCTTCAGCTCTGGAGGGTTTGCAAGGTCGTGTGGTGTACACAACCTAGCTCTGTTGGCTTCAAAACTTGGCACGACCATGTGAAGTTCACACGGCCATGGCCACTCCCTTTCTTGCTGCAGCCACACGAGTGGTGATCCTCACATGGCCTGGGTAACCCCCCATGGCAGGGCCATGTGGCACACAAGGATGGCGCCTTCCTCCTTTGGTTTGCTTGCAGATTTGGCCATGATCATAAATCCTTCACCAAATACGACTCCTGTGTACAGAAAATACACAAAAGCAGATATCTGAACAAAAAAGTAAATATGCTAAAAGCAAAGCTGGAAGTATGAAAATGCATAGATAAAGCATGTGCAAAGTATGCGAATGTGCGTCAAAACATGCTAAACAAGAGTATACAATCAACGCACATCACACCCCCAGACTTAAACCTTTGCTTGTCCTCAAGCAAAATGCTACAATCTAAATTCATATGTTCTACAATGCACTCATATCCCTAATGCATTTTCCTAACTCTATCAAAAAGTTTCATTAACAAGCATGATCATGGATACAAGTTAAGAATGGCTCAAGCATAAGTATCTTGTGCACAGTGCAATAAGTAACTCAAAACCCTTCAAGTTTCAATCTTCGTCCTAGTCAAGTCGTCATCAAATTTGAGTTCCTAATGTTTCCAGTGATAGGCACGTAACCGGTGATAGGCACTTACATGCCACCACTTGGTTCATATTTCTGAATCAACCCAAGGTCTCAAAGGCGTGCTCAATATCAAGAGAAGCTAAGCAGTCATTTCCCCAGTAACCTAACTCGGTCTCAAAGGGGTGACTTGCTAGATTCCACTCACGACAACTATTTTTTATATCCCTTATTCACTTTTTTTTTTCACTTTTTTTTCTATTTTTTTTCATAAGTATTTACATTGTTCAAATCTTATTCACAAATGTACTTTTAGAACAAATATTGGGATATTTTGATTTTTCCAAATGAGCTTACATGATTTGAGCCTCATCCAGTAATCAAAATGAAATTTGAGAAATCACCATGGAAACCAAGTACTAAACAAACAAGATGAATCAAGACTATTTCAATGATATCAACAATCCAAGCTTAAGTATAGTGAAGTGAAGGTAAGATCCTTAAGGTCAAGCCAAACTAAGACCTATCTCCATATTGTTGGTTAGTCCTAGGAAAACGTACCGATTCCACTGTACAAAATTTTTTTGTACAAGTGTCGAACCTTTCTTTAAATAACATATTGTGTTATTTAGAAGTTAAATTAGGAATCGCAGACGGAACTTAACATCATTGATTCCAAATTTAACTTATCTGTTCTTAATGGTTTAGATTTAAATCGCAAGCGGAACTTAACACTATTGATTCAAATCTACCTAAGTTATTAATTCCATAAATATTAATTTCCAAAATTAGCTTCCAAGACTGCATGGCGAGGCACATGGCCTTCTTGGATATGGGAGCAATTACCACCACCGCCTAGGCAAAGCCTTTTAGGAAAGCTAATATTTATTCCCTTAAATAACTCTAGGTTAACCAAAAAGAATAATCGAATCACAAATTCGAAAAAGAAGAAAACACAAACTCGAAAAACTATTTCGAAAAACTAGATCTAATTGCCTCTTGTATTTAGAATTCATACAAAAGAAATACAACTAGTATGATGCGGAAATTAATTACTAATTATACCTTCCTATGTAAACTTTAATGACCTCTTGATTTTCTACCATATTCCTCTTCTTATCTCGGACGTTGTGTGGGCAACGATCTACCGAGATGAGAATCCACCTAAGCCACCTTCTTCTCCAAGCATGATTTGGCCGCCACAAATATTCCATGAATAGATGTGGTTCGACCACCACCACCAAGCTCCAAGGGATGCTTCCTTTCTCTCCTTCTTCTCCATGCTAGAATCCGGAGACCTTCAAGCTCCATGAGATGATGAGGTTCGGCCAATGAAGAAGAAAGAAAAGGAAGAAGAGAGAACTTCTATGGCCGGCCACACCAAGGAAAAGAGGGGGAGAAAAAGAATAGAATCGTTAGCCATTAAGGCACCTCTACCCCCTCTTTTATAATCCTTGGTCTTGGCAAATAAGGAAATTTTAAATAAAACTTCCTTAATTTCTTTGCCATGAAAAAGAAAAATTATTTTAATTAAAAACAATTTTCTTCTTTTAATAATAATGGCCGACCACCACAAGCTATAAACAAGGAGAGTTTTAATTAATTAAAACTTCCTAATTTATCTCCAGAAATTTATAAAAATTTCTCCAATAATTTTAATCCCTTCATGGGTAGTAAAAAGGAAATTTTATAAATTAAAATCTTTCTTTTAAACATGTGGATAATTTTCAAAAAGGAAAGTTATTTCTAAAAATTAAAATCTCTTTTCAATCTACAAATAAGGAAAGATATCAAATCTTTTCTTAATCTTTTGTAGAAACTAATAAAAGAGAATATTTAATTTTTAAACTCTATTTTAAAACATGAACATGGTTAAAAAAGGAAAGTTTTCTCAAAATTAAAATCTCCTTTCAATCTACAAATAAGGAAAGATTTTAAGTATTTTCTTAATCTTTTGTAGAAAGCTATAAGAGGAAAGATTTAAATTTTAAACTCTCTTTTAAAACCATGATATCCACATAAGAAATAATTTTAATAAAAATTCTTTTTAATTTTCTAGTGGCCGGCCACCTAAGCTTGGGACCCAAGCTTTGGTCGGCCACAAACTTGGCTCAACCTTTGGGTCTTGGCCGGCCCTAGCTTGGGTTCTAGGCTAGCTTGGCCGGCTACCAAAAGTAGGTAAGAAGGTGGGTATCTGGTGGGTATAAATCTCTATATACAAGAGGCTACGATAGGGACCGAGAGGAGGAATTGGTTTTGGTCTCCCGATGAAATTAAGCTTCCCGTGTTCACCCCGAACACACAACCTAACTTCATCAATAATAATTCATACCACTAAAGAATTATTATTGAACTACCGCACCAATCCCAAATTATATTTTTGGGCTCCTTCTTATTATGAGTGTGTTAGTCTCCCTGTGTTAGATGTCGAATGCCCACTAATTAAGTGAGTTACTAACAACTCATTTAATTAATATCTTAGTTCAAGAGTAGTACCACTCAACCTTATCGTCATGTCGGACTAAGTCCACCTGCAGGGTTTAAAATGACAATCTTTATGAGCTCCTCTTGGGGACATTATCAACCTAGATTACTATGACACAGTTTCCTTCTATAATCAATAAGTCACACTATAAGTAACATCATTTCCCAACTTATTGGGCTTATTGATTTATCGAACTAAATCTCACCCATTGATAAATTAAAGAAATAAATATCAAATATATGTGCTTGTTATTATATTAGGATTAAAAGCACACACTTCCATAATAACTGAGGTCTTTGTTCCTTTATAAAGTCAGTATAAAAGGAAATGACCTCTAATGGTCCTACTCAATACACTCTAAGTGTACTAGTGTAATTATATAGTTAAGATAAACTAATACCTAATTACACTACGACCTTCTAATGGTTTGTTCCTTTCCATCTTGGTCGTGAGCTACTGTTAATAATTTATAAGGTGCTGATAACATGATCCTCTGTGTGTGACACCACACACCATGCTATCTATAATATAAATTAATTGAACAACTACATTTATCATAAATGTAAACATTTGACCAATGTGATTCTTTTTTCTAGATAATTGTTTATACCAAAAGCTAGGCTTTTAGTATACACTCTAACAATCTCCCACTTATACTAAAAGACTAAGCTGCCATATCTGCTACCATACATCTGATTCTCAATCCTTCAACATGCCCATCAAAAGCTCTTGCCTTAAGGGACTTAGTGAAAAGATCTATAGGTCATCATCTGATGCAATCTAGGCGGCAACAACTTCTCCTCGTTATACGATTTCTTGTATTGGGTGGTACTTGTGCTCTATTGTGTTTACTTGCCTTATGGACTCATGGTTTCTTCGAGTTTGTTATTGCACCAATATTATTACAATAAATTGTAATAATCTTTGGACAAACCAGAAATCATATCTAAGTCCATCTTGAGGTTACTGAGTCATTCAGCTTCTATGGCTGCCTCTGAGGCTGCCACATACTCAACTTCCATAGTGGAGTCTGAAAAGCACCTATGCTTAACACTCCTCCAAAGTTATGGCTTTACCTCCTAAAGTAAACACAAAAACCCCGAGGTTGACTTACTATCGTCCCTTATTTGATTGGAAGTTAAAATCCGTGTATCCCACAAGGATCAAATTATCTGCCTTGTAAATTAGCATATACTTTATGACAACCTAGTGTCCCGGTCCTGGGTTACTTCAATATCTGCTAACTATGCACTGGGCAAAACAGATATCTAATCTCGTGCATAGCATACATTAGTCTTTCCAACAGCCGAAGCACAAGGAACTTGCTTCCATGTCCTTTATCTGCTTTGATGTCTTTGGAGACATCTCTTTAGATAAAGTTTCTCCATGTCCAAAAGGTAGAAAAATCTTTTATGGAGTCTTGCATGCTTAGACGAGCTAGGATAGTATGAAGCTCGGGATAAACACAACATTCTTTTCTTGTGATCCTTTTGATCCCGAGAATATGTGCGCACTCTCCCAAGTCCTTCATATTAAATTGTTTGGGCAACCATACCCTTACTTCCGACAACACTTTGATATTGTTTCCAACTACCAAAAATATCATCTATGTATAGTACAAGAAATACCACCACGCTTTCATCACACTTCTTGTATACACAAGATTTATCCGAACACTAAATCCATAAGACTGGATTACAACCGGATGTTCCAAGACCTTGAAGCTTAACTTCAATCCATAGACCGATTGAGCTTACATACTCGATGCTCTTTGCCCTTTGCAATGATCCTCTATGGTTGCTTTATATGGATGCATTCTTCAAGACTTCCATAATGGAAAGCTGTCTTGACATCCATTTGCCTAATCTTATAGTCTATATGAGCAGCAATAGATAAAAGAATCCGGATAGACTTAAGCATGGCTACCGTTAAAAGGTTTCCCTTCTTCAACAAGCCTTGCTTTGAAAGTTTCCAATTTCCCATCTATCCCTTTTTTCTATTGTAGACTTATTTTCCCCCAATGACTTTTACACCATTTGATGATTCTATAAGCTCCCAGAATCTATTAGAATACATATATTCTAATTCTGTATTTATTGCTCTTTACAAAGATACTTTATCTTTATCTTGGAGTGCTTCGTCATATATCCGGGGATTAGGTTCACGTCCACCAGGGATCAAGTCCAAAGACTTTCCCAAAGCATGAATCTTTTAGGTTTCCTAACAACCCTCCCACTATGACGAGGTACTTTTTGCAATTGTGTATCATTTGTGATACGTGTTGCAGTTTCTTGTGATATTTCATCTTGTACAGTTGGTACTAGATTAGACGTGTCCTTTAATTTCCTTAAGAACAATTTTTACTCATGGCCTTGTGGTTCATAGTATAGTCCTTTTCTAAAATCGAGCATTGGTGTAACGCCCCGCCCCTCCTGCTAAGGGGACGGGGGTTACTTAGACATACATACCTACTTACTACAGCGGAAGTCTTACTTAGAGAATTTAAAAACTTTTCCTTACTTTAAAATCACCATGGACATAAAAAAAACCACATAGCATACTTAACATGATTTTTGAGTCATAATACCCAACACATACTTAATGTCATGGAGTCATAAAGTAATAACATAAACATGGCATATTTCTTATTAAACAAAAGCAGGTCTTTCCCTTTAGCCAAGCCACTACCACACACATCCTTCTAGCCCATCCTGCTGCTCCCCTAGTTCATCCATTCCTTGCCTTTATCTGTGGTATAAGAAAGTAAGCTGTGAGCACTCATGGCTCAGTAAGTTCCTTTCCTACTCACAAAAACCGTATAGCATATCAAAATCACAAGTCAAAATGCATGGAGACAAATTTATCATATCAAGCAGCATATCATGGCATATCGTAACATAATCATCATAAAGTATCATGGCATATTCTAACATGAACATCAAATGTATCCTGACATAGCATAACATCATCATAAATATCATGGCATAATCATAAAGTATATGCAAGGTGAATTACTAAACATGTATCATGAAACATATGCAACATGTCTTTTGAAAACTTGTAATATACATACTTAAACATAATCACAACATGATTAAGGCCCCGGCTTGTACCACATACATAAATGTGCGCGTCCTATGTAGGTCCAAGGTAGCAAGTCTTGAACCCTACAAGGCATACATACTAGGCCCGTTTCTTAGTCCATCGACCTAGGGGCACTTAGGAGCCCATCCCTAACGAGGCCCGTTTCTTAGTCCATCGACCCCGGGGCGCTTATGGAGCCCACACTTGGTACAAGCCATACATAAAGTAAAGTAGCATGTCATACATATCATAGTTCTTATCATTTCATGCATATCATATTTCTTAACATATCATAAAACATGCATATTTGGGCACACAGCACATTCATGGATCATAAGCATACATAATGAACATGTCATTTATCATATCATAAAGCATACATATTTGGGCACACAGCACATGCATGGATCATAAGCATACCTAATGAACATGTCATTTATCATATCATAAAGCATGCATAATTGGGCACATAGCACATGCATGGATCATAAGCATACATAATGAACATATCACCTATCATAGAAAGTCATAATCATACATGAAATCATTAAATAACATCTCTTAATTCATAACATAGCATGTGAGGCACATCTAGGTCACTAAACCTATTATGGCCGAAAGTTCAAAAGTAGGGACATGAACTCTAGACAACATATAAACATAATAATCTCATGATAACTTCACATCCTATCATAAGAAAGATCCTAAGCATGTTAACCTAAATTTTTTTAAGCCCTCCTAGGTTTCTAATTCTTTCATGGCCGAAACCTTCATGAAGAGCAAACAATTTCTAAGCAACATGCAAACATGTAAACCATAAACTCATATCATATCATATTTCATAAGGAACAACTTGAGCATGTTTAGTTTGAGTTCTAAGTTCCCTAAGCTTCTAACCTTATCATGGCCGAACCCTAGCAAGCCTCATTCTAGGTTACAAGTAGCATGAAAGTGTTGAACCTTAAGCCTATATCCTACACATTTCTTGAGGAACATCATAAGCACATTTGGTTCGAGTTCCAAACTTCCTAAGCCTATTAATTTAAGGTGGCCGAACCATGTTAGCATGGAAACTAGGTTTCTAGTGGCATAAGATCATGGAAACCACAAACACATTTCATAGCATTTATTACAAGAAAAATCATGAGCATATCTAAGTTGGGTTCTAAGTTTCCCTAGGCCTTTAGACCAATAGTGGCCGAAACATGTGAGGCATAGATTTGTTTCTCCATGTGGCCTAAAAGCATGGAAACCCTACACAACTTTCATGGCATCATTACAAGAAACAACACGAGTAAACTTAGTTTAAAATCTAAGCATCCTAGCCTTAGAACTTTGTGTGGCCGAAAGTCATATGTAACCAAATTTCTATGTAACAAGCAAACATAAGAACATCAAACTAGTTTCATATCATTTCATCAAGAAGGTCATGAGCACCTTAAACTTGTTTTAAACTTTCCTAGGCCTCAAATCTCAACATGGCCGAATCTTCATAAGCATTAAATAGAGTTCAAACCAACATACAATCATGGGCATAACATTTTAGCTTCATATCTTGTCTTAGGAAAAATCATAGCATGCTTAGTTTTAGGTTTAAAGCTCTCCTAGGCCTTTAGTTCTTCCATGGCCGAATATTCATGAGCATGAAAATGGAGTTTCAATCAACATACAAGTAAAAGAATAAGTTAACAACACCATTATCATAGGGTACATAACACAAGAACAAGGGAGCATGTTTAGTTTGAGTCTTAAGCTTACCTAGTCCTCTTGTTCATGCTTGTCCGAGAGTCTAAGGTTCATGGATCTAAGTTCTCATTAATCATTCTAGCATGGAAACATTAGATTAACCTCCTACATAAGATACATGTCACAAGAAATATAATAAGCATATCTAGTTTAAAATTTCTTAGACTCTTCCTTTAGTCTTGGCCGAAATTTCCATGAAGCAACCCTAGGTTTTTAAGCAATCTTTCTTCATGAATACCATATGAGCTATTGTACCAAAGGTGAGGGGAAGCTTACCTAGTGTTCACTTGTTGATCCTTAAGGAAATGGTACCCTTGGTGAAGAGGAAGAAGAGACTTCTTCTTCTAGCACTCCTTTTGATTTCTCTTGCTTGGAAGGGTACACCTTGAAGGCTCCTTCTTGAAATTTAGTTTTCTCTTAGAGAGAAAACCTAAACTTGGCTTTTGGAGATGAGGGAGGAGAGCTCTAGTTTCGGCAATGTTGAGGAAGAAGGAAGAAAAATGAAATCCTTTCCTCTCTTTCCTTTTTATGCCAAGTAGGTGGAAGAAACAAAGATGAACTTTGCTTCCCTTTCTCTTTACTTCATTTATATCCTTTCCTAATGAGAATATGTCCCCATTCATCTCCCTTAATTCTTCTCATCCTCACTCTCTTAATTCCCACAAAAAATAGAGAGAAAAGAGAAAAAAAAAAAGAAAAGACAACTTGTCTTTTGCTTATTCCTTTTCTTAACCAAGAGGTAAACAAGAGGGAGAAAGCTACTTCATTTTCTCTTGTTCCCTTACTTAATTATATCATCACTTTTAACTACAATTCCCATCATTTTCCATTCATATGTTATTCATTATCCTGGTGGTTATCATACAAATTTTATTTCTATCCTTTGTGAGAGGTCCAAGGTTCAAACCTTCACCTCTCTTTTTATTTCTCTTATTTCTTTTTCTTTTGATTCTTCTTACTTTTATGCTCTAAAGCAAATAACACCCATATACTTATCTTATAATTTCGTGAGTGTTACAGTACCCCATACCATATAGAAAGTTCGTCCTCGAACTTTAAAATAGCGACGTTAGGTGGTATCGGACTTCCTGCTAAGTGCATCGGCTACCTTGTTCGCTTTACCAGGGTGATAATAGATCTCGCAATCATAGTCCTTGACTAGGTCAAGCCATCTGCGTTGTCTCATATTTCGGTTCTTCTGCGTGAAGAAATATTTTAGACTCTGGTGGTTTGTATAAATCCTGCACTGAGCCCCATATAAGTAATGCCTCCATGTCTTTAGAGCGAAGACCACAGCTGCTAGCTCTAAATCATGAACGGGGTAATTCCTTTCATGTTCTTTGAGTTGTCTAGAGGCATAGGCAATGACTTTGCCATCTTGCATAAGTACAGCTCCAAGTCCTAAAAAGGAAGCATCGCTATACATGTCAAAGTCCTTGTTTGCTTTCCGGAAGAGTAAGAATCGGAGCACTGGTCAGTCTCCGTTTCAGTTCCGTAAAACTCTTCTCGCAGTCGTCCGTCCATTCATACTTTTTGTTCTTCTTGGTGAGAACTGTCATCGGGGCTGCTATTTTGGAGAAGTCCTCTACAAACTTCCTGTAGTAGCCTGCTAGCCCAAGAAAACTTCTGACTTCACTGGCGTTCTTTGGCCTATTCCAGTTGCTTACAGCTTCAATCTTATTCGGATCTACCATTACTCTGTCCTTGGAGATAATATGACCCAAGAATGATATTCGATCGAGCCAGAACTCACATTTGGAGAATTTTGCATATAGTCATTTTTCTTGAAGGATCTGCAATACCGTACTCAGGTGTTCGGCATGCTCTCCTTGGGTTCTCGAATAGATGAGAATATCGTCAATGAAGACAATCACAAATTTGTCGAGATACGCCGCAAATACCCGATTCATCAAATCCATGAACACAGCAGGGGCATTTGTCACTCCGAAGGGCATAACTACAAACTCATAATGCCCGTATCTTGTTCGAAAGGCTGTCTTTGGTATATCCTCTTGTTTCACTTTCACTTGATGATAGCCGGACCTTAAGTCAATCTTTGAGAAGACAGTTGCTCCCTTCAATTGGTCAAACAGATCATCGATCCGCGGAAGGAGGTATCTGTTCTTGATTGTCGCGTTGTTCAGTGCTCGGTAATCTATACACATTCGCATAGACCCATCCTTCTTTTTCACAAACAGTACCGGAGCTCCCCATGGAGAGTGACTAGGGCGAATAATTCCCTTGTCGAGTAACTCCCGTAGCTGTTCTTGAAGTTCCTTAAACTCAGTCAGTGCCACCGGTAAGGTGCTTTAGAAATTGGTTTAGTACCCGGAACTACTTCAATCGTAAATTCTATTTCTCTATCGAGTGCTAATCCTGGTAGTTCATCAGGAAATACCTCCGGATAGTTGCATACTACTCTGACCTCTTCTAGCTTCTGGCTTCCGGTTTGTCTTGTATCAACCACGTGCGCTAGAAATCCATTACAACCTTTGTCTACCATACTTCGTGCCTTTACCGCTGATAAGAATCTTTCAGTTTCTTTCCCAGATTCCCCAATAAATTCAAACATAGGTTCTGCTTCAGGTCGGAAGACTACCTTCCTATTACGGCACTCGATTGAGGCACCGTACTTGCTCAGGAAGTCCATGCCCAGTATAATGTCAAAATCCCGCATGTCAAGGACTATCAGATTGCAGTAGAGTTCTCTGTCTGCGATTTGGATAGGTACGACCCGCAACATATGATCCGATGGCATAACTTCCCCGGATGGTAGGGTTGTTAAGAATGTACCATTTAGTGTTTGGGGTGGTATGTCTAATTTCTTTGTAAATGGTGTTGAGATGAACGAGTGTGTCGCCCCAGTATCAAATAATACTAAAGCATGCTGATTGAAAATAGGCAGCTAACCTGTAACGACAGTAGAGGCGTTCGCCACATCTTCACTAGTAAGTGCGAAAACCCTGGCATTCGTCGTCGCTGGCGGGGCTTCCAATCTCCCTTGGCTGATCGAAGTCCCTTCTATAGCAGTTTGCATCTGGTGTGGCTATGAAGGGCCACTCCTGCTCTGATTGTTCTGCTGGAATGGTGCCTGAAACTGAGTAGGACAGTCTCTGGCCAAATGTCCTTCTTGTCCGCAATTATAGCATTTTCTTGTACCTTTGTGACACAATCTGGAATGCAGCTTCCCACAAATAGAACACTGGGGGTATCTCGGTTGCTTATTCACTGACCTACTTTTTGCATTGTCCCACTGCTTTCTTTTTCCGGTAGAAGTTCCTTTCCAGCCTGGTTTGGTACTCTGGGGTCTTTGTCCTTCTGCTCGTGTCTGACTTTTATTCTCATTCATTGCTTTCTGATAATGTTCCGTAATTAGTGCACTGCTGACTAATTCCTCTGTAGTCTGCGGTCTATTAACTCCGCCGGCCACGTTCAGTGCTATCTCGGGTCGAAGCATCTTCAGCATCAGTCTGACCCTTTCTCTTTCTGTACGAACTAATTCGGGACAAAGGCGTGCTAGACGGTTGAAGCGCTTTACTGCTTCATTCACTGATAAGTCACCTTGCCGGAACTCGGTGAACTCGTCGTAATGCCGGTTCGTCACTTGCATATGGAAGAACTCTTCAAAGAACTCTGTCTCGAAGTCCATCCAATTCATCAGATTAATTTATCTCTTAGCTTTAACTCTTTCCCACCACATTCTCGCATCTCCGGAGAAGCAGAAAGATACGCATTTGATCTTCTCTGATTCGGGCCAGTCCAGTAGTTCCACTGTGCTTTCTACTGTCTTGAACCAGGCCTGGGCATCCCACGGCTCGCAAGTACCCGAGAAGTTCTCCGGCTTCAGCCTCAGCCACTGTATCAAGTAGGTCTCCTGTCGAACTCCAGGGGCAGGGGCTACCGGTGGTACTGGTGCAACCATTGGCACGACGGGCACTGCATTCTGATTTACTGGCAGGGTGGTAGGAGTTCCTTGTTGACCCATCAAAGTCGTGATCAACTGTTGTTGTTCCGTGATCTGACGTTGGAGGTCGGTAACTACCTGAGTCAGATCTGGTGGAGTTACTGTCTCGTCTGCTCGGGTAGTACGTCTCCTAGCCATGCTTATCTTCATTAAATAGCAAAAAATTATCGTTATTCCTATTCGACTGTCATAAGGTCATTACTATTCCTATCCTACCATCATGCATACCTAAACTAAATCAAAGAATAAGTAAACATGCATAATATTAAAGCATCAAACAAAAATTAAATTAAGCATATAGAATCTTACTTGGAGTGGCAGGATGGAGGCTTGACATGTGTGTAGTGAAAAGGCTAACTTGGCTCTAATACCAAACTGTAACGCCCCGCCCCTCCTACTAAGGGGACGGGGGTTACTTAGACATACATACCTACTTACTACAGCGGAAGTCTTACTTAGAGAATTTAAAATCTTTTCCTTACTTTAAAATCACCATGGACATAAAAAAAATCACATAGCATACTTAACATGATTTTTGAGTCATAATACCCAACACATACTTAATGTCATGGAGTCATAAATTAATAACATAAACATGACATATTTCTTATTAAACAAAAGCATGTCTTTCCCTTTAGCCAAGCCACTACCACACACATCCTTCTAGCCCATCCTGCTGCTCCCCTAGTTCATTCATTCCTTGCCTTTATCTGTGGTACAAGAAAGTAAGCTGTGAGCACCCATGGCTCAGTAAGTTCCTTTCCTACTCACAAAAACCGTATAGCATATCAAAATCACAAGTCAAAATGCATGGAGACAAATTTATCATATCAAGCAGCATATCATGGCATATCGTAACATAATCATCATAAAGTATCATGGCATATTCTAACATGAACATCAAATGTATCCTGACATAGCATAACATCATCATAAATATCATGGCATAATCATAAAGTATATGCAAGGTGAATTCCTAAACATGTATCATGAAACATATGCAACATGTCTTTTGAAAACTTGTAATATACATACTTAAACATAATCTCAACATGATTAGGGCCCCGGCTTGTACCACATACATAAATACGCGCGTCCTATGTAGGTCCAAGGTAGCAAGTCTTGAACCCTACAAGGCATACATACTAGGCCCGTTTCTTAGTCCATCGACCTAGGGGCACTTAGGAGCCCATCCCTAACGAGGCCCGTTTCTTACTCCATCGACCCCGGGGCGCTTATGGAGCCCACCCTTGGTACAAGCCATACATAAAGTAAAGTAGCATGTCATACATATCATAGTTCTTATCATTTCATGCATATCATATTTCTTAACATATCATAAAACATGCATATTTGGGCACACAGCACATGCATGGATCATAAGCATACATAATGAACATGTCATTTATCATATCATAAAGTATACATATTTGGGCACACAGCACATGCATGGATCATAAGCATACCTAATGAACATGTCATTTATCATATCATAAAGCATGCATAATTGTGCACATAGCACATGCATGGATCATAAGCATACATAATGAACATATCACCTATCATAGAAAGTCATAATCATACATGAAATCATTAAATAACATCTCTTAATTCATAACATAGCATGTGAGGCACATCTAGGTCACTAAACCTATTATGGCCGAAAGTTCAAGAGTAGGGACATGAACTCTAGACAACATACAAACATAATAATCTCATGATAACTTCACATCCTATCATAAGAAAGATCCTAAGCATGTTAACCTAAATTTTTTTAAGACCTCCTAGGTTTCTAATTCTTTCATGGCCGAAACCTTCATGAAGAGCAAACAAGTTCTAAGCAACATGCAAACATGTAAACCCTAAACTCATATCATATCATATTTCATAAGGAACAACTTGAGCATGTTTTGTTTGGGTTCTAAGTTCCCTAAGCTTCTAACCTTATCATGGCCGAACCCTAGCAAGCCTCATTCTAGGTTACAAGTAGCATGAAAGTGTTGAACCTTAAGCCAATATCCTACACATTTCTTGAGGAACATCATAAGCACATTTGGTTCGAGTTCCAAACTTCCTAAGCCTATTAATTTAAGGTGGCCGAACCATGTTAGCATGGAAACTAGGTTTCTAGTGGCATAAGAGCATGGAAACCACAAACACATTTCATAGCATTTATTACAAGAAACATCATGAGCATATCTAAGTTGGGTTCTAAGTTTCCCTAGGCCTTTAGACCAATAGTGGCCGAAAAATGTGAGGCATAGATTTGTTTCTCCATGTGGCCTAAAAGCATGGAAACCCTACACAACTTTCATGGCATCATTACAAGAAACAACATGAGTAAACTTAGTTTAAAATCTAAGCATCCTAGCCTTAGAACTTTGTGTGGCCGAAAGTCATATGTAACCAAATTTCTATGTAACAAGCAAACATAAGAACATCAAACTAGTTTCATATCATTTCATCAAGAAGGTCATGAGCACCTTAAACTTGTTTTAAACTTTCCTAGGTCTCAAATCTCAACATGGCCGAATCTTCATAAGCATGAAATAGAGTTCAAACCAACATACAATCATGGGCATAACATTTTAGCTTCATATCTTGTCTTAGGAAAAATCATAGCATGCTTAGTTTTAGGTTTAAAGCTCTCCTAGGCCTTTAGTTCTTCCATGGCCGAATATTCATGAGCATGAAAATGGAGTTTCAATCAACATACAAGTAAAAGAAAAAGTTAACAACACCATTATCATAGGGTACATAACACAAGAACAAGGGAGCATGTTTAGTTTGAGTCTTAAGCTTACCTAGTCCTCTTGTTCATGCTTGGCCGAGAGTCTAAGGTTCATGGATCTAAGTTCTCATTAATCATTCTAGCATGGAAACATTAGATTAACCTCCTACATAAGATACATGTCACAAGAAATATAATAAGCATATCTAGTTTAAAATTTCTTAGACTCTTCCTTTAGTCTTGGCCGAAATTTCCATGAAGCAACCCTAGGTTTTTAAGCAATCTATCTTCATGAAAACCATATGAGCTATTGTACCACAGGTGAGGGGAAGCTTACCTAGTGTTCACTTGTTGATCCTTAAGGAAATGGTACCCTTGGTGAAGAGGAAGAAGAGAGCTTCTTCTTCTAGCACTCCTTTTGATTTCTCTTGCTTGGAAGGGTACACCTTGAAGGCTCCTTCTTGAAATTTAGTTTTCTCTTAGAGAGAAAACCTAAACTTGGCTTTTGGAGATGAGGGAAGAGAGCTCTAGTTTTGGCAATGCTGAGGAAGAAGGAAGAAAAATGAAATCCTTTCCTCTCTTTCCTTTTTATGCCAAGTAGGTGGAAGAAACAAAGATGAACTTTGCTTCCCTTTCTCTTTAATTCATTTATATCCTTTCCTAATGAGAATATGTCCCCATTTATCTCCCTTAATTCTTCTCATCCTCACTCTCTTAATTCCCACAAAAAATAGAGAGAAAAGAGAAAAAAAAAGAAAAGATAACTTGTCTTTTGCTTATTCCTTTTCTTAACCAAGAGGTAAACAAGAGGGAGAAAGCTACTTGATTTTCTCTTGTTCCCTTACTTAATTATATCCTCACTTTTAACTACAATTCCCATCATTTTACATTCATATGTTATTCATTATCCTGGTGGTTATCATACAAATTTTATTTCTATCCTTTGTGAGAGGTCCAAGGTTCAAACCTTCACCTCTCTTTTTATTTCTCTTATTTCTTTTGTCTTTTGATTCTTCTTACTTTTATGCTCTAAAGCAAATAACACCCATATACTTATCTTATGATTTCGTGGGTGTTACAGTACCCCATACCTCATAGAAAGTTCGTCCTCGAACTTTAAAATAGCGACGTCAGGTGGTACCGGACATCCTGCTAAGTGCATCGGCTACCTTGTTCGCTTTACCAGGGTGATAAAAGATCTCGCAATCATAGTCCTTGACTAGGTCGAGCCATCTGCGTTGTCTCATATTTTGGTCCTTCTGCGTGAAGAAATATTTTAGACTCTGGTGGTCTGTATAAATCCTGCACTGAGCCTCATATAAGTAATGCCTCCATGTCTTTAGAGCGAAGACCACAGCTGCTAGCTCTAAATCATGAACGGGGTAATTCCTTTCATGTTCTTTGAGTTGCCTAGAGGCATAGGCAATGACTTTGCCATCTTGCATAAGTACAGCTCTAAGTCCTAAAAAGGAAGCATCGCTATACATGTTAAAGTCCTTGTTATTTTCTGGAAGAGTAAGAATAGATAATATGACCCAAGAATGATATTCGATCGAGCCAGAACTCACATTTGGAGAATTTTGCATATAGTCATTTTTCTTGAAGGATCTGCAATACCGTACTCAGGTGTTCGGCATGCTCTCCTTGGGTTCTCGAATAGATGAGAATATCGTCAATGAAGACAATCACAAATTTGTCGAGATACGCCGCAAATACCCGATTCATCAAATGCATGAACACAGCAGGGGCATTTGTCACTCCGAAGGGCATAACTACAAACTCATAATGCCCGTATCTTGTTCAAAAGGCTATCTTTGGTATATCCTCTTGTTTTACTTTCACTTGATGATAGCCGGACCTTAAGTCAATCTTTGAGAAGACAGTTGCTCCCTTCAATTGGTCAAACAGATCATCGATCCGCGGAAGGAGGTATCTGTTCTTGATTGTCGCATTGTTGAGTGCTCGGTAATCTATACACATTCGCATAGACCCATCCTTCTTTTTCACAAACAGTACCGGAGATCCCCATGGAGAGTGACTAGGGTGAATAAGTCCCTTGTCGAGTAACTCCCGTAGCTGTTCTTGAAGTTCCTTCAACTCAGTCGGTGCCATCCGGTAAGGTGCTTTAGAAATTGGTTTAGTACCCGGAACTACTTCAATCGTAAATTCTATTTCTCTATCGGGTGCTAATCCTGGTAGTTCATCAAGAAATACCTCCGGATAGTTGCATACTACTCTGACCTCTTCTAGCTTCTGGCTTCCGGTTTGTCTTGTATCAACCACGTGCGATAGAAATCCATTACAACCTTTGTCAACCATACTTCGTGCCTTTACCGCTGATAAGAATCTTTCAGTTTCTTTCCCAGATTCCCCAATAAATTCAAACATAGGTTCTGCTTCAGGTCGGAAGACTACCTTCCTATTACGGCACTCGATTGAGGCGCCGTACTTGCTCAGGAAGTCCATGCCCAGTATAATGTCAAAATCCCGCATGTCAAGGATTATCAGATTGCAGTAGAGTTCTCTGTCTGCGATTCGGATAGGTACGGCCCGCAACATATGATCCGATGGCATAACTTCCCCGGATGGTAGGGTTGTTAAGAATGTACCATTTAGTGTTTGGGGTGGTATGTCTAATTTCTTTGTAAATGGTGTTGAGACGAACGAGTGTGTCGCCCCAGTATCAAATAATACTAAAGCATGCTGATTGAAAATAGGCAGCTGACCTGTAACGACAGTAGAGGCATTCGCCACATCTTCACTAGTAAGCGCGAAAACCCTGGCATTCGTCGTCGCTGGCGGGGCTTCCAATCTCCCTTGGCTGATCGAAGTCCCTTCTATAGCAGTTTGCATCTGGTGTGGCTATGAAGGGCCACTCCTGCTCTGATTGTTCTGCTGGAATGGTGCCTGAAACTGAGTAGGACAGTCTCTGGCCAAATGTCCTTCTTGTCCGCAATTATAGCATTTTCTTGTACCTTTGTGACACAATCTGGAATGCAGCTTCCCACAAATAGAACACTGGGGGTATCTCGGTTGCTTATTCACTGACCTACTTTTTGCATTGTCCCACTGCTTTCTTTTTTCGGTAGAAGTTCCTTTCCAGCCTGGTTTGGTACTCTGGGGTCTTTGTCCTTCGGCTCGTGTCTGACTTTTATTCTCATTCATTGCTTTCTGATAATGTTCCGTAATCAGTGCACTGCTGACTAATTCCTTTATAGTCTGCGGTCCATTAACTCCGCCGGCCACGTTCAGTGCTATCTCGGGTCAAAGCATCTTCAGCATCAGTCTGACCCTTTCTCTTTCTGTACGAACTAATTCGGGACAAAGGCGTGCTAGACGGTTGAAGCGCTTTACTGCTTCGTTCACTGATAAGTCACCTTGCCGGAACTCGATGAACTCGTCGTAATGCCGGTTCGTCACTTGCATATGGAAGAACTCTTCAAAGAACTCTGTCTCGAAGTCCATCCAATTCATCAGATTAATTTATCTCTTAGCTTTAACTCTTTCCCACCACATTCTCGCATCTCCGGAGAAGTAGAAAGATACGCATTTGATCTTCTCTGATTCGGGCCAGTCCAGTAGTTCCACTGTGCTTTCTACTGTCTTGAACCAGGCCTGGGCATCCCACGGCTCACAAGTACCCGAGAAGTTCTCTGGCTTCAGCCTCAGCCACTGTATCAAGTAGGTCTCCTGTCGAACTCCTGGGGCAGGGGCTACCGGTGGTACTGGTGCAACCATTGGCACGACGGGCACTGCATTCTGATTTACTGGCGGGGTGGTAGGAGTTTCTTGTTGACCCATCAAAGTCGTGATCAACTGTTGTTGTTCCGTGATCTGACGTTGGAGGTCGGTAACTACCTGAGTCAGATCTGGTGGAGTTACTGTCTCGTCTGCTCGGGTAGTACGTCTCCTAGCCATGCTTATCTTCATTAAATAGCAAAAAATTATCGTTATTCCTATTCGACTGTCATAAGGTCATTACTATTCCTATCCTACCATCATGCATACCTAAACTAAATCAAAGAATAAGTAAACATGCATAATATTAAAGCATCAAACAATAATTAAATTAAGCATATAGAATCTTACTTGGAGTGGCAGGATGGAGGCTTGACATGTGTGTAGTGAAAAGGCTAACTTGGCTCTGATACCAAACTGTAACGCCCCGCCCCTCCTGCTAAGGGGACGGGGGTTACTTAGACATACATACCTACTTACTACAGCGGAAGTCTTACTTAGAGAATTTAAAAACTTTTCCTTACTTTAAAATCACCATGGACATAAAAAAAATCACATAGCATACTTAACATGATTTTTGAGTCATAATACCCAACACATACTTAATGTCATGGAGTCATAAATTAATAACATAAACATGACATATTTCTTATTAAACAAAACCAGGTCTTTTCCTTTAGCCAAGCCACTACCACACACATCCTTTTAGCCCATCCTGCTGCTCCCCTAGTTCATCCATTCCTTGCCTTTATCTGTGGTACAAGAAAGTAAGCTGTGAGCACCCATGGCTCAGTAAGTTCCTTTCCTACTCACAAAAACCGTATAGCATATCAAAATCACAAGTCAAAATGCATGGAGACAAATTTATCATATCAAGCAGCATATCATGGCACATATCGTAACATAATCATCATAAAGTATCATGGCATATTCTAACATGAACATCAAATGTATCCTGACATAGCATAACATCATCATAAATATCATGGCATAATCATAAAGTATATGCAAGGTGAATTCCTAAACATGTATCATAAAACATATGCAACATGTCTTTTGAAAACTTGTAATATACATACTTAACCATAATCTCAACATGATTAGGGCCCCGGTTTGTACCACATACATAAATGCGCGCGTCCTGTGTAGGTCCAAGGTAACAAGTCTTGAACCCTACAAGGCATACATACTAGGCCCGTTTCTTAGTCCATCGACCTAGGGGCACTTAGGAGCCAATCCCTAACGAGGCCCGTTTCTTAGTCCATCGACCCCGGGGCGCTTATGGAGCCCACCCTTGGTACAAGCCATACATAAAGTAAAGTAGCATGTCATACATATCATAGTTCTTATCATTTCATGCATATCATATTTCTTAACATATCATAAAACATGCATATTTGGGCACACAGCACATGCATGGATCATAAGCATACATAATGAACATGTCATTTATCATATCATAAAGTATACATATTTGGGCACACAGCACACGCATGGATCATAAGCATACCTAATGAACATGTCATTTATCATATCATAAAGCATGCATAATTGTGCACATAGCACATGCATGGATCATAAGCATACATAATGAACATATCACATATCATAGAAAGTCATAATCATACATGAAATCATTAAATAACATCTCTTAATTCATAACATAGCATGTGAGGCACATCTAGGTCACTAAACCTATTTTGGCCGAAAGTTCAAGAGTAGGGACATGAACTCTAGACAACATACAAACATAATAATCTCATGATAACTTCACATCCTATCATAAGAAAGATCCTAAGCATGTTAACCTAAATTTTTTTAAGCCCTCCTAGGTTTCTAATTCTTTCATGGCCGAAACCTTCATGAAGAGCAAACAAGTTCTAAGCAACATGCAAACATGTAAACCCTAAACTCATATCATATCATATTTCATAAGGAACAACTTGAGCATGTTTAGTTTGGGTTCTAAGTTCCCTAAGCTTCTAACCTTATCATGGCCGAACCCTAGCAAGCCTCATTCTAGGTTACAAGTAGCATGAAAGTGTTGAACCTTAAGCCAATATCCTACACATTTCTTGAGGAACATCATAAGCACATTTGGTTCGAGTTCCAAACTTCCTAAGCCTATTAATTTAAGGTGGTCGAACCATGTTAGCATGGAAACTAGGTTTCTAGTGGCATAAGAGCATGAAAACCACAAACACATTTCATAGCATTTATTACAAGAAACATCATGAGCATATCTAAGTTGGGTTCTAAGTTTCCCTAGGCCTTTAGACCAATAGTGGCCGAAACATGTGAGGCATAGATTTGTTTCTCCATGTGGCCTAAAAGCATGGAAACCCTACACAACTTTCATGGCATCATTACAAGAAACAACATGAGTAAACTTAGTTTAAAATCTAAGCATCCTAGCCTTAGAACTTTGTGTGGCCGAAAGTCATATGTAACCAAATTTCTATGTAACAAGCAAACATAAGAACATCAAACTAGTTTCATATCATTTCATCAAGAAGGTCATGAGCACCTTAAACTTGTTTTAAACTTTCCTAGGCCTCAAATCTCAACATGGCCGAATCTTCATAGGCATGAAATAGAGTTCAAACCAACATACAATCATGGGCATAACATTTTAGCTTCATATCTTGTCTTAGGAAAAATCATAGCATGCTTAGTTTTAGGTTTAAAGCTCTCCTAGGCCTTTAGTTCTTCCATGGCCGAATATTCATGAGCATGAAAATGGATTTTCAATCAACATACAAGTAAAAGAAAAAGTTAACAACACCATTATCATAGGGTACATAACACAAGAACAAGGGAGCATGTTTAGTTTGAGTCTTAAGCTTACCTTGTCCTCTTGTTCATGCTTGGCCGAGAGTCTAAGGTTCATGGATCTAAGTTCTCATTAATCATTCTAGCATGGAAACATTAGATTAACCTCCTACATAAGATACATGTCACAAGAAATATAATAAGCATATCTAGTTTAAAATTTCTTAGACTCTTCCTTTTGTCTTGGCTGAAATTTCCATGAAGCAACCCTAGGTTTTTAAGCAATCTATCTTCATGAAAACCATATGAGCTATTGTACCACAGGTGAGGGGAAGCTTACCTAGTGTTCACTTGTTGATCCTTAAGGAAATGGTACCCTTGGTGAAGAGGAAGAAGAGAGCTTCTTCTTCTAGCACTCCTTTTGATTTCTCTTGCTTGGAAGGGTACACCTTGAAGGCTCCTTCTTGAAATTTAGTTTTCTCTTAGAGAGAAAACCTAAACTTGGCTTTTGGAGATGAGGGAGGAGAGCTCTAGTTTCGGCAATGTTGAGGAAGAAGGAAGAAAAATGAAATCCTTTCCTCTCTTTCCTTTTTATGCCAAGTAGGTGGAAGAAACAAAGATGAACTTTGCTTCCCTTTCTCTTTAATTCATTTATATCCTTTCCTAATGAGAATATGCCCCCATTCATCTCCCTTAATTCTTCTCATCCTCACTCTCTTAATTCCCACCAAAAATAGAGAGAAAAGAGAGAAAAAAAGAAAAGACAACTTGTCTTTTGCTTATTCCTTTTCTTAACCAAGAGGTAAACAAGAGGGAGAAAGCTACTTGATTTTCTCTTGTTCCCTTACTTAATTATATTCTCACTTTTAACTACAATTCCATCATTTTCCATTCATATGTTATTCATTTTCCTGGTGGTTATCATACAAATTTTATTTCTATCCTTTGTGAGAGGTCCAAGGTTCAAACCTTCACCTCTCTTTTTATTTCTCTTATTTCTTTTTCTTTTGATTCTTCTTACTTTTATGCTCTAAAGCAAATAACACCCATATACTTATCTTATAATTTCATGGGTGTTACAATTGGTGCCGACAATGACCTTCCGATTTTAAGGACTATAAACCTCTTTTCATTTTTCTAGGATAACTCACAAACAAGTGAACTCATTTCCAACTTATCAGTGTCTCTCATGTGCTAGACCACCCAAATCCGAATATGCTTCAGACTAGGCTTACACCCAATCTGTAATCTTATGGGAGTAGAGAGTTCTGACTTAGAAGGTACTATGTTCAATTCCGTTTCTAGTGTATATCCTTAGAATGAATTTGGTAATTTTCTGAATAACTCATCATCAATCTAATTATTCTATAAGAGCCTTATACCTTCTTTCTACTACACCATTCTGTTGGGGTGTACTAGGTGCAGTTAGTTGGGATTAAATCCTGACTTCTGATAAGTGACTCCTAAACTCTCCTAAGAGATAGTTGTTACTACAATTTCACCGTAGTATCTTGATACTTTTTCTTTGACATTACTCCACATCAGTCTAGTATTCTTTGAACTAATCAAAGTACTTAGACTTGTGGTGAGTCAAGTAAATGTATCCTTATCTCGAATAGTCGTCTATAAAAGAGACGAAATATTCGAAACAACCTCTTGCCTAGATAGTCAAAGGTCTACACAAATCAGAATGAACCCATTCCAACATATCTTTGGCTCTATACCCCTTTAAAAGCTTCTTGATTATTTTTCCTTCCAAGTAAGACTCGCAGGTTGGAAAGATTTCCACTACCAATGAACTCAAGAGTTCATTGGTATTATCATTTGAATCCTACTTAAGTTAATATAACCTAGCCTTGGATGCCAAAAATATGATTAGTTCATTTCCGAAGGTTACTTTCTCTTAAATTTAGAAAATGTGTTATTAATTTCTATTTATTGCATCGTGGGAGTTATTGGATTATAAATTGTCAACCAACGTACTAGAACAGATAACTTCCATATTTTTCTTGATAACAAGTTTGTTATCAAAATAGACAGAATATCTATTCTTTAATAATTTAGAAACTGAAATCAGGTTCTTTCTAAACTTAGTACGTAAAGACAATTTCTAATAATCCATATTTTATTCCTATCAAAGGATAAACATCTCCCACTGCGACAGCTGCTATTTTTACAGCAGTGCCAATGTGAACGGTGATTTATATAGTTGTTAGATTTCCTGGAACCCCTGCAATGAATTGCAGACATAATCAGTGGTTCCTGTATCTACACACCATGTACTAGTAGATAACACCACTAAATATGTTTCAACAACTAATAAAATACACCGTTATTGTTCTCAGTTCTGTGAGGATAGTCTACCTTAATGTCCAAGTTTTCTAATCATTACAATTGGGACTACTAAGTCTATTCTATAGTATAACAACTAGGGGATTGACTAACATTTGAAATCCTAAGAATCACAAAAAATATTTAGTCAAGACCAACACTTTAAAATCCCCGTGAATTTTGTATGCCACGATAGTGTGGACGTATAGAAAAAGAGATTTTGTCTATTAATTTTATTATCTCGTCATTCTAACTTCATGACAAATAAAATTAATAGTTGGTCTATCTTTGATCAAATATTTTGGTCAAAACTTTGAATTTAAAATAACATTGATTCCTCAAACAATATTATTTAAATTCACCAACACCTCAAACACCGAGAATTTTGCATGCCACGATAGTGTGGACGTATACAAAATTGAACATTTGTAAGAGGAGGGTTTTACCCATTAATTATCTTGTCAATAAATCTTTATGACAAATAAAATTACCTCAAACACCGTGAATTTTGTAAGGCACGATAGTGTGGACGTATACAAAACCAAACATTTGTAAGAGAGGTTTTTCCCATTAATTTTATTTCCTTGTCATCCTGACAAATAAAATTACCTCATACGTCGTGAATTTTGTATGCCACGATAGTGTGGACGTATACAAAAACTCGACATTTGTAAGAGGGGGTTTTAATTTTATTATCTTGTCAACTTATCTTTTTGACAAATTAATAGTTGGTTTTCCTTTGGTCACACAAATAATAGCAGTGACTCCGATGGGGAGGATACTATTAGATGTGCCTAAGTGTATACCATTACTTGACACTAAGTCCATTAATAAGATTGTGCCCCTTCCGATGGAGAAGATCACACGCTCTTAATTAATTTCCTATAGTCATCCTAAATGGAAGTTTGATTTAGTGATCCGCAAACAAACTCATCCGATATGGAGGAAGGCACTCAGAGCCAACGCGTAAGCTTGTTGCATCACTTACAAACCAATAATGGAGACCATGAGATTCATATACTAATCCCTCTCCCACTTAGTTATTTATGGTGAGGAATTTTAACCTAGCTATCACACACATGCACACATATACAATAAATAAAAAGCAATAAATTTGGAAATTATTTTCCAACTATTATGGCCTTTTTCCATCACTGTCCTCTGTGTGCTCCAACCCTAGCTGCTGCCATCTTTATCCACCGCCATCGGGTCGAGTCGTCGCATCCATCTTGCTTCTTATTCCGCTGCACCTCTGGTGCTCCAAAAGTACCATGCCTCGCAAGAATCCGATCCGCGACAAAAATAGAATTTTACATATATCGATCCTATAATCCACGAGGGAATGTACATGTAATCTAGATCGAAAATAAAATTCTAAAATCCTAGGGCTAATACAGCTCCTGCTGTATTAGTTACATACAATCATGCACACAAAAAATATTGCCCTTGACATGTCCAAGGGTCCAATCACACACAACATCAATAAGCCATAATAGTTAGAGCCTTCAACCAAAGAGTTAGCACATCCTACTATTATCCTGCCTAAATTATGTATGACATGTGCATAACCTATTTGAATTCTAAACACACAGAGGCAAACCCTAGCTCTGATACCAATTGTTGGTTAGTCCTAGGAAAATGTACCGGTTCCACTGTACAAAATTTTTTTGTACAAGTGTCGAACCTTTCCTTAAATAACCTATTGTGTTCTTTAGAAGTTAAATTAGGAATCGCAGACGGAACTTAACATCATTGATTCCAAATTTAACTTATCTGTTCTTAATGGTTTAGATTTGAATCACAAGCGGAACTTAACACTATTGATTCAAATCTACCTAAGTTATTAATTCCATAAATATTAATTTCTAAAATTAGCTTCCAGGACTTCATGACGAGGCACATGGTCTTCTTGGATATGAGAGCAACCACCACCGCCTAGGCAAAGCCTTTTAAGGAAAGCTAATATTTATTTCCTTAAATAACTCTAGGTTAACCAAAAAGAATAATCGAATCACAAATTCGAAAAAGAAGAAAACACAAACTCGAAAAACTATTTCGAAAAACTAGATCTAATTGCCTCTTGTATTTAGAATTCATACAAAAGAAATACAACTAATATGAAGCGGAAATTAATTACTAATTATACCTTCCTTTGTAAACTTTAATGACCTCTTGATTTTCTACCGTATTCCTCTTCTTATCTCGGATGTTGTGTGGGCAACGATCTACCGAGATGAGAATCCACCTAAGCCACCTTCTTCTCCAAGCATGATTTGGCCACCACAAATATTCCATGAATAGATGTGGTTCGGCCACCACCACCAAGCTCCAAGGGATGCTTCCTTTCTCTCCTTCTTCTCCATGCTAGAATCCGGCCACCTTCAAGTTCCATAAGATGATGAGGTTCGGCCAATGAAGAAGAAAGAAAAGGAAGAAGAGAGAACTTCTATGGCCGGCCACACCTAGGAAAAGAGGGAGAGAAAAAGAATAGAATCATTAGCCATTAAGGCACCTCTACCTCCTCTTTTATAATCCTTGGTATTGGCAAATAAGGAAATTTTAAATAAAACTTCCTTAATTTCTTTGCCATGAAAAAGAAAAATTATTTTAATTAAAAACAATTTTCTTCTCTTAATAATAATGGTCGGCCACCACAAGCTATAAACAAGGAGAGTTTTAATTAATTAAAACTTCCTAATTTGTTTCCAGAAATTTATAAAAATTTCTCTAATAATTTTAATCCCTTCATGGTTAGTAAAAAGGAAATTTTATAAATTAAAATCTTTCTTTTAAACAAGTGGATAATTTCCAAAAAGGAAAGTTATCTCTAAAAATTAAAATCTCTTTTCAATCTACAAATAAGGAAAGATATCAAATCTTTTCTTAATCTTTTGTAGAAACTAATAAAAGAGAATATTTAATTTTTAAACTCTCTTTTAAAACATGAACATGGTTAAAAAAGGAAAGTTTTCTCAAAATTAAAATCTCCTTTTAATCTACAAATAAGGATAGATTTCAAATTTTTTCTTAATCTTTTGTTGAAAGCTATAAGAGGAAAGATTTAAATTTTAAACTCTCTTTTAAAACCATGATATCCACATAAGAAATAATTTTAATAAAAATTCCTTTGAATTTTCTAGTGGCCGGCCACCTAAGCTTGGGACCCAAGCTTTGGCCGGCCACCAACTTGGCTCAACCTTTGGGTCTTGGCCGGCCCTAGCTTGGGTTCTAAGCTAGCTTGGCCGGCCACCAAAAGTGGGTAAGAAGGTGGGTACATGGTGGGTATAAATCTCTATATACAAGAGGCTACGATAGGGACCGAGAGGAGGAATTAGTTTTGGTCTCCCGATGAAATTAAGCTTCCCGTATTCGCCCCGAACACACAACTTAACTTCATCAATAATAATTCATACCACTAAAGAATTATTATTGAACTACCGCACCAATCCCAAATGATATTTTTGGGCTCCTTCTTATTATGAGTGTGTTAGTCTCCCTGTGTTTAAGATGTCGAATGCCCACTAATTAAGTGAGTTACTAACAACTCATTTAATTAATATCTTAGTCCAAGAGTAGTACCACTCAACCTTATTGTTATGTCGGACTAAGTCCACCTGCAGGGTTTAACATGACAATCTTTATGAGCTCCTCTTGGGGACATTATCAACCTAGATTACTAGGACACAGTTTCCTTCTATAATCAACAAGTCACACTATAAGTAACATCATTTCCCAACTTATCGGGCTTATTGATTTATCGAACTAAATCTCACCCATTGATAAATTAAAGAAATAAATATCAAATATATGTGCTTGTTATTATATTAGGATTAAGAGCACACACTTCCATAATAACTGAGGTCTTTGTTCCTTTATAAAGTTAGTATAAAAGGAAACGACCTCTAATGGTCCTACTCAATACACTCTAAGTGTACTAGTATAATTATATAGTTAAGATAAACTAATACCTAATTACACTATGACCTTCTAATGGTTTGTTCCTTTCCATCTTGGTCATGAGCTACTGTTTATAATTTATAAGGTGCTGATAACATGATCATCTGTGTGTGACACCTCACACCATGTTATCTACAATATAAATTAATTGAACAACTACATTTATCATAAATGTAGACATTTGACCAATGTGATTCTTTTTTCTAGATAAATATTTATACCAAAAACTAGGCTTTTAGTATACACTCTAACACATATGATACTTAGCTTATTTCATGCTACCCAAGATAGAGAAAAGAGGTACATTAAGCATCATTTGAACATCATGAACCTAGATAATGAACGTGCTAACATTTTCACTTAAAGACAAGAAAGCATATAAGTGAAGTTTGATGTTCTCAAGATGTATGCCACAAGGTTTTTCAATAGATAGTCAAGTGACTATCAAAAATAATCAATCAAAACAAGATAATCAAGATAAAATACAGAAGACAGAAAACCAGAATGCAAAAGGAAAAATAAAAATGCCAAGAAAAATTAGGTTATTGACACCCCCCCAGACTTAAACTTTTCATCGTCCCGATGAAATCAATATGGTGGAGGAAGTGGAGGATGAGGGAAAGGAGGACTGTGTCGTGCCCCAATGGGAAAACTAGGAAAACCAGGAGTTTCACTCAGGAATCTATGATATTCATACAGGGCATCAATTTGTTGGCTAGTGACACTCATGCCCTGCATGAATTCCCTCATTCGTGCTTGATCAATATCATAGTCCTGAACTAATTCGGCCATCTGACCTTGAAAATTCCTGGTAAACTGAAAATGATTTCGTACTTCTCTAAACTGATCATCTGATAAAGAGAAGAGGCCCTCCAAATGTAACGACCGCACTTCCTAACCTAGACTTAAGCCACGAAGGTTACTCCTTTCCACTACTACTAAGGACCTTATTATATGCACATTGTTCGGTTCAGAGATCTACTCTGAACTTGTTTTGAGTGTTAAGTCGTGTTTTGGGAGCGAAATAGAGCTAAGATGAAGTTTAGAACTGCTTGAGGATCTGGGCCGTGTGGTGATGACCGGCCGTGTAGCCTTATTGAGCCCTAGTTTGGGCACGGCTGTGTGTGCCACACGGCCGTGTAAGGTCCTCCCTGCTGGAGCATGGCACATGCGTTTGGCTTCCACACGGCCGTGTCACCTGGGTCGTAACGAAGAGGGGCATGGTCGTGTGGCTCACACAGTCGTGTCACCTCGGCTGAGTCAAAGGGGTGCACGGCCGTGTGAATCCACACGGCTGTGTCATTTTGCCCGAGGAGGAGAGGTGCATGGCCGTGTGTGGCACATGGCCGTGCAACCTTTCCAGAGGCTAAGCCTTGCATGGCCGTATGTGACACATGGCTGTGCAACTTTTCCAGAGACTAAACCTTGCATGGCCATGTGTGGCACATGACCGTACAACCCTAGCCGAGAGGGAGAGGGTTGGGCCCGTGTGACACCACACGACCGTGTCATAGTCATGTGGGGGTCACGCCCTGCACCCAAAAAGGAGTGGTTCTCCCCCTTTGTACTCCTTCTTGACTTATCATTTTATCCCACAACCTTAGGGAGAATATTTGACACTTCAACTACTACCAAACCGCAAATTCATTGTACACCATTTTTAATAGTACTTTTATACTAAGCGGAGATAAGAACATATGTCCATCAGTACCAAAATCTAACATGGTTAGACACTAGCACATTCCAGGATCACTTCTCATTGTTCCGTCACCCATACCATCAAACATTTCTCCTGCTGCCCCTTCCTACTCGAGCTTTCCCTTACCTTTATCTGAAGTATAAGGAAATGCAAACTATAAGCAAAGGCTTAGCAAGTACCATCTACTCACAAAACTACGCATTAAAGAGAACATGCTTTTTTATTGTAAAACTGCTGGGAAGGAGAACAACAACATGCACTTGAGTATAGTTCACGCTAAAACATATGCTTTGTAAATATGCACATGATATGTATTTTTAAACAGTTTTATAATGCTAAACACCAACTTAAACCTTGCTAGTAATGTAACGAAAATAGAAATCCTGGCATATTATAGTGTTCACCAACACTACACTTTATAACTCAAGTTCTCCACTAAATGATGATTTCACTTCAACAAACCAATACACTTTGAAAACTTTATCATATATATTAGTGAACATAATAATCAACTTTCTTGGGCCCGACAATATACCACTTGCGCGCATCCTTAATAAAATCCGAGGTAGCTAATCCCAACCTATTAAGGTACTAGGCGAACTTATGCCTAGGGGCAATCTAGGAGCCCATCCCATGGACCTTGTGTCCAGTACATGCCATTTTAAAGTAAAATACTTTTTTCTACTCAGTACTTTCTTATAATTGCACTTGTTGTCATTTCGACAAACACCTGATATGCACTTAATCCCCCACACATATAGGGAAGCATCTTAGGGCACTTGATAATGCTTCTTAGTCCCAGAAACTTAATGGGAAACAAATCAAAGTACTCACATGCTCTTAATCCCAAAACTTAGAGGGACGTCTTTACATATCATGCATTATATCTTCTTTAACATGCACTTTAACATGAAATTTCTTAACCATGCATACAACCATACAAACCTACCACAAAATAGGTTCCTTCATGCATAATCGAAACAACTTATACTGCAGGTGAGGAGTACTTACATTCTTTCGCTAGATCTTACTCTTATAGGGTGTAAAAAAAGCAACACTCTCTTTTGTATGCCTTGATCTCCAAACCACCCACCTCGTACGTACGAATCTTGATGAAAACTCCCCTCTAGATTCTCTTCTTGAAGAACCTAGAACCTTGGAACCCTAGAGTCATTGGCCAAAACTACAAGAGAAGAAGAGGAAGGAGTTTCGGCTAGGTATGGGAGAAGGGAAAATGAAGAGATTTAGGTTTTGATCTCATCTCTCAACTTTTATACTAAGTGGAAGTTGAAGCATCTCTTCTCCCAAAATCCGCTTATAAGGAATTGTTTCCTATTGCTAGTGTGATGCTTTACCACCACCCTAATGGAAACTCTAACCAATCATATATAAGAGGTCTTGGGTTCAATCCTGCCCAAGGCCATTTTTAAATCTATTTTTATTTCTTTTTCTCTTCTTCTAGTTCTCTTTGCCTTTTTGAATAGAGAAAATTTATGGGTGTTACAATCCCCCATACCTTATAAAAAGTTCATCCTCAAATTAGAACATTTGTGGATACTTCTGTCTCATCTCGTCCTCACTCTCCCAGGTTGCCTCTTCATTCTGTTGACTTTGCCACATCACTTTTACTAACGATATCTCTTTGTTCCTTAGCTTTTTAACTTCTCAATCTATTATCTAAATAGGTTGACTTTCATAACTGAGATCCTCTTGAACTTGTACCATCTATGGCTCAATCACATGATTTGCATCGGGAACATGCTTCTTCAGCATTGAAACATGAAATACATTATGGATACCTGACATTTCTTGAGGTAGTTCCAGCTCGTAAGCTACCCTGCCAACTCTTTTGGTGATCAAGTATGGCCCCACATATCGTGGACTCAACTTTCCTTTCTTCCCAAACCGCATCACTCCTTTCATAGGAGCTACTTTGATGAACACTGAGTCCCCAACCTCAAATTCTAGCGGTCTACGGCTAACATCCGCATAGCTTTTTTGCCGACTCTGAGCAGTTTCTATTCTCTGGCGAATGTTCTGAATAGCTTGGGTGGTGTCTTCGATGAGATCTGTCTGGAGTCCCATTTCTTTCTTTTCACCACCTTCATACCAACAAATAGGAGATCTACATCTCCTCCCGTACAGAGCCTCATAGGGCGCCATTCCGATAGTAGCTTGATAGTTATTATTGTATGCAAACTCTGGTAAGCATAGGTATCGACACCAGCTGCCCTCGAAATCTAAGGCACAAGCTCATAGCATATCCTCTAAAACTTGGTTCACCCATTCTGTTTGCCCGTCAGTTTGAGGATGAAATACAGTGCTAAATCATAACCTAGTGCCAAGAGCTCTCTGAACACACTCCCAGAAGTGTGAAGTAAAACGACCATCTCTATCAGAAATTATGGTTTTGGGCACTCCATGTAATCTGACTGTAACGCCCGCCCTTCCCCTACTCGTAGCAAGGGAGGCGCTTACAGTTTGGTATCAGAGTAGGTCTGCCTTTCCACTACACACATACATCAAGCCTCCATCCTGCCCTCCAAGTAAGAGCTTCTATGACTACTTTATTTCTTTTATGTATGATAAGGAATGCTTTTAGTCTAAGTATGCATGAATGTAAGTAGGAATGACAATAATCTTATGCTATCCTTGTTAGGAATGATGATAACTTATGCTAGCTCTGTTGTCATATATGAAGATAAGCATGGCTAGGAGACGCAATAACCGAGTCGATGAGACAGTACCCCCACCTGATTTGATGCATGTAGTTACTGAACTCTAGCGTCAGGTTACAAAATAGCAACAAGTGATTAATGCTCTGATGAATCAGCAAGGGAACCCTACCACCCCACCAGTGAAACAGAATCAGATGCGAATCAGATGCCAGTCGTACCTACAGGTGCACCAGTACCACCGATAGGCCCAGCCCCAGTAGTTCGACAAGAGGCGTATCTAATTCAGTGGCAGAGGCTGAAGCCGGAAAATTTCTCTGGCACTTGTGAACCATGGGACGCTCAAGCCTGGTTCAAGACTATAGAAAGTATAGTAGAGCTACTGGACTGGTCTGAACATGAAAAGGTCAAGTGTGCATCATTCTGCCTTTCGGGAGATGCCAGAATGTGGTGGGACAGGGTTAAAGCAAAGAGGCAAGTGAACCAAATGAGATGGACGGATTTTGATGCTGAATTTTTTGAAGAATTCTTCCATATGCGTGTGACAAACAAGCACTACGACAAGTTCACCAAGTTCCGGCAAGGTGACTTATCAGTTAATGAAGCCGTGAAAAGATTCAACCGACTAGTGTTGGTTGCTACTCGGAAAGCCTAACGGGTCCACTGTACAAAAATTTTGTACAAAGGTCTGAACCTTTTCCTAGCTACCATGTGTTCTTTTAAATTAAACTTGGATCGCCTGCGGAACTTTACACGTTTGATCCTAAGTTTAACTTATTTGTTATTTTAGGTTTAGACTTGGATCTCCTGCGGAACTTAACACGTTTGATCCAAATCACCTAGGTTACGAAGACAATTAAATATCTATTTTCAAAATTGGCTTCCAGTACTGACGTGGAGAGGCACATGGCCTTCTTGGATATGGGAACAACCACCACCGACTAGACAAAGCCTTTTAAGGAAAGCTAATATTTAATTTCCTTAAATAACTCTAGGTCAACCGAAAAGAATAATCAAATCACAAGGAAAAGAAAAACAAAAGAACACAACATCGAAAACAAATTCGAAATACTAGAATCGCATGCCTCTTGTATTTTGTATTTTTACAAAGAAATAAAACTAGTATGATGCGGAAATTAAATACTAGTATATCTTTTCTCTTGCAAGCAAAAACCTCTAGGTCTTCTACCGTATTCCTCTTCTAACCTCGGACGTTGTGTGGGCAATGATCTTCCGAGATGAGAAACCACCAAAGAACCTTCTTCTCCTCCTTGCAAGGTTCGGCCACAACAAGAGCATCTCCAAGGATGAAGAGATTCAACCACCATCAATGCTCCAAGGGATACTAGAAAAGAGGCTTATTTTCTCTCCTTCTTCTCCTTCTTAGATCTGGCCACCAAAGCTATCTCCACCATGAGAAGGTTTCGGCCACACAAAGGAGAGGAGAGGAAAGAAGGGGTCGGCCACACCCAAGGAGAAAAGAGAGGAAAAATAGAATAGAGATGTTCACCATGAAGCCTCCTCTGCCCTCTCTTTTATAATCCTTGGTCTTGGCAAATAAGGAAAATTTAATAAAAACTTCCTTAATTCTTTTGCCATTGAAAAGGAAAATTTATTTAATTAAAACAATTTTCTCTATTCAATTTACAATGGCCGGCCACTAATAAAATCTCCAAGAAAATAAAATTTTAAACACAAATTAAAACTTCCTTATTTGCTTCCGGAAATTTATAAAAAATTTCTCCAATAATTTTATCCCTTCATGATTGGTTTATAAAAAGGAAATTTAATAAATTAAAATCTTTCTTTTAAACATGTGGATAAAAAGAAAGTTATCTCTAAAAATTAAAATCTCTTTTAATCTACAAATAAGGAAAGATATCAAATCTTTTCTTAATCTTTTGTAGAAACTTATAAAAGAGAATATTTAATTTTTAAACTCTCTTTTAAATCATGAACATGGTTAAAAAGGAAAGTTTTCTTAAAATTTAAAATCCACATTTTAATCAACAAATAAGGAAAGATTTCAATTTTAAACTCTCTTTTAAACATGTAGATGATTTACAAATAAGGAAAGCTTTTACCAAAAATTAAAACCATCCTTTTAATCTACAAATAAGGAAAGAGATTAATCTCTTCTCTTAATCTTTTGTAGAAAGCTTTGAAAGGAAATTTTTAATTTTTTAAACTCTCTTTTAAAACCATGATATTCACATAAGAAATAATTTTAATAAAAATCCTTTTTAATATTCTAGTGGCCGGCCACCTAAGCTTGGGACCCAAGCTTTGGCCGGCCACCAACTTGGCTCATCCACTTGGTCTTGGCCGACCCTAGCTTGGGTTCCAAGCTAGCTTGGCCGGCCCCATTGGATGGGTAAGAAGGTGGGTATGTGGTGGGTATAAATCTCTATATACAAGAGGCTACGATAGGTACCGAGAGGAGGAATTGGTTTTGGTCTCCCGATAAAATTAAGCATCCCGTGTTCGCCCCGAACACACAACTTAATTTTATCAATAATAATTCATTCCACTAGAGAACTATTATTGAACTACCGCACCAATCCCAAATTACATTTTTGGGCTCCTTCTTATTATGAGTGTGTTAGTCTCCCTGTGTTTAAGATGTCGAATGCCCACTAATTAAGTGAGTTACTAACAACTCATTTAATTAATATCTTAGTCCAAGAGTAGTACCACTCAACCTTATCGTCATGTCGGACTAAGTCCACCTGCAGGGTTTAACATGACAATCCTTATGAGCTCCTCTTGGGGACATTCTCAACCTAGATTACTAGGACACAATTTCCTTCTATAATCAACAACACACACTATAAGTGATATCATTTCCCAACTTATCGGGCTTATTGATTTATCAAACTAAATCTCACCCATTGATAAATTAAAGAAATAAATATCAAATATATGTGCTTATTATTATATTAAGATTAAGAGCACACACTTCCATAATAACTGAGGTCTTTGTTCCTTTATAAAGTCAGTATAAAAGAAATGACCTCTAATGGTCCTACTCAATACACTCTAAGTGTACTAGTGTAATTATATAGTTAAGATAAACTAATACCTAATTACACTACGACCTTCCAATGGTTTGTTCCTTTCCATTTTGATCGTGAGCTACTGTTTATAATTTATAAGGTACTGATAACATGATCCTCTGTATGTGACACCACACACCATGTTATCTACAATATAAATTAATTGAACAACTACATTTATCATAAACGTAGACATTTGACAAATGTGATTCTTATTTCTAGATAAATGTTTATACCAAAAGCTAGGCTTTTAGTATACATCCTAGCAATCTCCCACTTATACTAAAAGACTAAGCTGCCATATCTGCTGCCATACATCTGAATCTCAACCCTTCAACATGCCCATCAAAAGCTCTTGCCTTAAGGGCCTTAGTGAAAAGATCTATAGGTCATCATCTGATGTAATTTAGGTAGCAACAACTTCTTCTCGTTTATACGATTTCTCGTATTGGGTGGTACTTGCGCTCTATTGTGTTTACTTGCCTTATAGACTCATGGTTTCTTCGAGTTTGCTACTGTACCACTATTATTACAATAAATTGTAATAATCTTTGGACAAACCAGAAATCATATCTAAGTCTATCTTGAGGTTATTGAGTCATTCAGCTTTTGTGACTACCTCAGAGGCTTGTCATATACTAAGCTTCTATGGTGGAGTTGAAAAACACCTATGCTTATCACTCTTCCATAGTTATGACTTTACCTCCTAAAGTAAACACAAAACCCCGAGGTTGACTTACTATTGTCCCTATTCGATTAGAAGTCAAAATCCATGCAACATCATGGGTATTAGATACTGGATGTGCTTCTCACATTTGTACTGATGTGCAGGCGCTGAGAAATAGCAGAGCATTGGCAAAGGGCGAGGTGGACCTACGAGTAGGCAATGGAGCACGGGTTGCTGCTGTTGCTGTAGGAACTTATCAGCTATCTCTGCCCTCTGGGCTTGTACTAGATTTAGATGATTGTTGTTATGTGCCTGCTCTTACTAAGAACATAGTTTCAGTTTCTTGTTTAGACAAGAAAGGATACTCTTTTATAATAAAAGACAAATGTTGTTCTGTTTATTTGAAAGATATATTCTATTGTAGTGCACCACTAATAAACGGACTCTATATTCTAGACCTTGAGAGCCCTATCTATAACATTAGTACCAAGAGGTTCAAGTCAAATGACATGAACCAAACATACCTCTGGCACTGTCGCTTAGGTCATATAAATGACAAGCGCTTATCCTAGCTCCATAAGGATGGTTTGCTGGACTCATTTGATTTAGAATCATATGAGATATGCGAGTCATGCCTACGAGGCAAGATGACCAAGACCCCCTTTAGTGGGGATAGCGAGAGAGCAACTAATTTGTTAGGACTCATACATAGTGATGTATGTGGCCCTTTCAATGTTGCTGCTAGAGGCTGTTATAGATACTTCATCACATTTACTGATGACTTCAGTAGATATGGTTATGTGTACTTGATGACACATAAGTCCGAATCCTTTGAAAAGTTCAAAGAATTCAAGAATGAAGTACAGAACCAGCTTGGCAAGAGTATTAAAATACTTCGATCAGATCGAGGTGGTGAATACTTAAGCCATGAGTTTCGTGACTACCTAGCTGAGTGTGGGATTCTATCCCAACTCACTCCTCCTGGAACACCACAATGGAATGGTGTATCCGAAAGGAGGAATCGTACCCTATTAGATATGGTACGATCTATGATGAGTCACACAGATCTTCCGACATACCTTTGGGGCTATGCTCTAGACACGGCAGCTTTCATTCTCAACCGAGTTCCATCCAAGGCCGTGATAAAGACACCATATAGGATATGGACTGGGAGAGATGCCCAGGTGTCTTTCATGAGGATTTGGGGTTGTGAGGCTTACGTACGACGTCAAGTCTCAGACAAATTAGGACCCAAATCCGACAAGTGCTATTTCATCGGATATCCCAAGGAAACTAAGGGATATTACTTTTACATTCCCAGTCAGCACAAGGTAGTTGTGGCAAAGACTGGGGTCTTTCTAGAAAGGGACTTTGTTTCTAGAAAGACTAGTGGGAGCGCGTTCGATCTTGAAGAAGTTCAAGATACGAACAATAGCACTGATGCCTCGATGAAAGTTGAACTGGAACCACAAAGTGTTGTGGATGATGTTGTTCCACAAAGAGTTGAGGAACAACAACCAGTTCAAGTAGACATACCTCTTCGCAGGTCTGATAGGGTACGTCGTCAGCCTGAGAGATACTCATTTCTCTTGTCTAACCATGATGACGTTGTGCTCATAAAGGATGAGCCTACCATCTATCAGGAAGCTGTGATGAGACCAGATTCCGAGAAATGGCTAGAAGCCATGAGATTCGAAATGGATTCCATGTACACCAACCAAGTATGGACTTTGGTTGATCCACCTGAAGGGGTAAAACCCATTAGGTGTAAGTGGGTCTTTAAGAGAATGACTGACATGGATGGACTTATCTATAAGGGTCGCTTGGTAGCTAAAGGTTTCAAGCAAATTCATGGTATTGACTATGATGAAACCTTTTCTCCAGTAGCGATGTTTAAGTCTATTCGGATCATGCTTGCTATTGCAGCCTACCATGACTATGAGATATGGCAGATGGATGTCAAAACCGCGTTTCTGAATGGAAACCTACTCGAGGATGTGTACATGACACAACTTGAGGGTTTTGTAGATCCACACCATACTAGCAGAGTATGCAAGTTGCATAGGTCCATTTATGGACTAAAGCAAGCTTCTCGGAGCTGGAATCTTCGATTCGATGATGCAATCAAACAGTTTGGTTTCATCAAGAATGAAGATGAGCCTTGTGTCTACAAGAAGGTTGTAGGGGATATAGTTGTCTTCCTCATATTGTATGTGGATGACATACTACTCATTGGGAAGGACATCCCTATGCTTCAGTCTGTCAAGACCTGGCTAGGGAGTTGCTTCTCAATGAAGGACTTAGGTGAGGCATCCCGCATTCTAGGGATTCAGATTTATAGAGATAGATCTAAGAGATTGCTTGGCCTAAGTCAGAGTACATACATTGACAAGGTACTCCTTCGGTTTGCCATGCAGAACTCCAAGAAGGGATTTCTGCCGATGTCACATGGCGTGAGTCTTTCGAAGACTCAAGGTCCCTCTTCTAGAGAGGAGAGAGACCGCATGGATCAGATCCCTTATACCTCAGCCATAGGATCGATCATGTACGCCATGCTATGTACTCGACCTGATGTCTTGTATGCTTTGAGCATGACGAGCAGATACCAGTCAGATCCAGGTGAAAGTCACTGGATAGCGGTCAAGAATATTCTTAAGTACTTAAGAAGGACTAAAGAATATTTCTTGATATATGGAGTCAATGATGAGCTAACTGTAAAGGGTTACAGTGATGCTAGCTTCCAGACCGATCAGGATGATTACCGATCGCAGTCAGGGTTCGTGTTTTGCTTAAATGGTGGTGCTGTGAGCTGGAAGAGTTCGAAGCAGGACACAGTAGCTGATTCTACAACAGAGGCCGAGTATATTGCTGCATCAGAGGCAGTAAAGGAGGCAGTTTAGATCCGCAAGTTCATCACTGAACTTGGGGTGGTTCCTAGCATCGCTGACCCAGTTGAGCTCTATTGTGACAACAATGGAGCTATAGCACAGGCAAAGGAACCTCGCTCACACCAGCGGACCAAGCACATACTACGGCACTTCCATCTCATTCGAGAGATTATCGATAGAGGAGATGTGAAGATTTGTAGAGTACCTACAAAGGCTAACATCGCAGATCCCTTGACCAAGGCTTTGGCACAGAGGAAGCATGATGGTCACACTAGGTCTTTAGGCCTTAGAGCCTTTACTGATTGGCACTAGTGCTAGTGGGAGATTGTTAGTTAGAGCCCTAGAGCCAATCATTTTGATGATTGTATGGACTCATGTATATCATATTCTTGTAAATTAATAAAGGAATTTGTTTGGTTATTATACTTATTTGTATTAGTGCCAAATAGACTAAGTATAATAGCGTCCTTGAGTAGAAGGTTCATACCTATATCAATCGATTAGTTGAATCGATAGTGAGATGATATAGGGAACACTACTCTAAATCATTCCTAGTCGAGTATTAACATTCAGGGACAATGTTAATGCAATAAGACTAGCATGTAGGTCAGTTCGATGACTTGATCTCACAAGTCATGGATATAGAGATATCAAGCTGACACATGGGTATACATTGGAGAATGTATACTGAATGACCCGCCATGAGAAAGTATCATGGATCGTTATATGAGTGTCATATACTTTCTCATGTGGCTATTAGTATGACTATTAGTCCTTGGACCTGAAGTCACCATGGATCCCTACATAAGGAGTTATGTACTTTGGTTTCGTCAAACGTCACCCGTAACTGGGTGGACTATAAAGGCGATTACTGGGTATATAACGAATTATGTAGAGGGATGTGAGTGATGTAGATGGGATCTATCCCTTCCATATGATGGGAGCGACATCGGTATTCTTGATAGAGTGAGACCACTAAGTGCATGGCCATGCCCAAATGAGTCAACATTAGATGTTGAGCTCATTTGATCGAGTGAGTCTACTTGGAGTTCAAGATTTAGATTGATTAGAGGATGACACGGTCTATGCCTCATATTGATCAATCTAGATGTCTAGGATAGAAGGACACTTGTCATATATTGTGAGGAGTCACAATTAGTAGTCACAAGGTGATGTCGGATCTCGACATTCTTGTAACTTGGGTAGTAATGATGTGTTGCTAGATACCGCTCATTACTTATGCTCCTAAATGGGTTTAGGGCATTGCCAACGTTACAAGAACCTATAGGGTCACACACTAAGGACAATTAGATGGAGATTTGGTTCATATGATGAACCAAGAGGATTAGATTCATTTGATGAATCATATTGGATTAAGAGTAATCCAAATTGGGCTAATTGAGTTGGACTCAAGTTGATTCATGTATTTAATGAGTCTAATTTAGATTATGACTCATTAAATAAACTTAATTTAATGAATTAGATTCATTATATTAAGTTGGCTTGAATCATATGGTTGGATTAGATCAACCATGAGAGAGATTTGTTCAAGTTTGACTTGATTTGAGAGGAAGAGAAAAAGTCATGTTTGACTTGACTTTTTGCCACATCACTAGTGAGTTGGCAAGATGTGGACCAATAGGATTTCTCCACATCATCAATGTGTGCCACCTCATGGAGGTTACAAGCTTCCATAGCATTTAATGTGGCCGGCCCACATTAAATGAGGAGGTTACACTTGTTGCCATGTCATTTAGTGAGGTGGCAAGATGTGGACCAATAGTGTTGATCCACATCATCCTAGAGTGCCACCTCATGGGGGTTACAACTCTTAATGGTCTCCACATTAATTGGAATTAATGTGGGGAGTTACACCTCCAAGATGTGGCCGGCCACTCTAGTGGGGAATGAAAATATTTATTTTTCATTCAAGTGTGATTAAGTCATCTTCTTCCTCTAGAGCTCTCTCTTCTCCCTCTCCTCCTCTCTTGGCCGAACAAGACAAGGTGCTAGCACACTTTTGTTTGGTCTTCTCCATCAAGGATTGTTCGTGTGGATACTTCTAGAGGACCGTACACTTGACGGTCTAGAGATCCGGCACCTTGGACAAGCGGGAACGCGAAGGGCTTCGCTACAAGGGTAATGATCTTAACTTTAGTGTAGATCTAAAGTTTTTACAAACTCGTACAAGAAAAAGGTTTTTTCGAAAAGTTTTTGTTTACGAATCTTTGCACGAGATCCATGGCTTTGGGTGATTCGGGGTTTCCGCGACGCGAAAAAGTGGTTTTCGCGGCCCGATGAACCCAACATTTGATCCCAAGAATATATACATTCTCCCAAGCCCTTCATATCGAATTGTTTGTACAACCATACCCTTACTTCTGACAACACTTTGATATTGTTTCCAACTACCAAAAATGTTATCTACGTATAGTACAAGAAATACCACACGTTTCCATCACACTTTTTGTATACAAGACTTATCCGGTTACTAAATATATCCATAGGTCTGGATTACTTTGATAAACCGGATGTTCCAAGACCTTGAAGCTTTGCCTCAGTCCATACACAAGATGCTCTTTGCCCTTTGCAATGATCCCTTCTGGTTGCTTTATATGGATGCTTTCTTCAAGACTTCCATTAAGGAATGCTGTCTTGACATCCACTTGCCAAATAGATAAAAGAATCCGGATAGACTTAAGCATGGCTACCAGTGGAAAAGTTTCCTTTTTCATCAAGCCTTGCTTTGAAAGTTTCCACCTTCTTGTCTATCCATCTTCTCCTATTGTAGACCTATTTTCACCCATGGCTTTTACACCATATGATGGTTTTACAAGCTTCCAGATTTTATATATATATATTCTAATTCTGTATTCATTGCTCTTTGCCAAGATGCTACATCTTTATCTTGGAATGCTTCATCATATATCAGGGATCAGGCTCATGTTCATTTGGGATCAAGTCCAAAAACTCTCCCAAAACATGAATCTTTTAGGTTTACTTGACAACCCTCCCACTACGATGATGCACTGTCTATAATTATGTATCTATTGTGATACGTGTTACAGTTTCTTGTGATATTTCATCTTGTACAGTTGGTACTAGATTAGATGTGTCTTTTATTAAGAACAAATTTACTTATGGCCTTGTGGTTCATTATATAGTCTTCTAAAAATCAGTCATTGATGCTAACAATGACCTTCTGATTTTTAAGACTATAAACCTACTTTCATTTCTTTAGGATAACCCATAAACAAGTGAATTCCTGTCCAACTTTATCAGTGTATCTCATGTGCTAGACTACTCAAATCCGAATATGCTTCAGACTAGACTTACACCCAATCTATAATTCTATGGGAGTAGAGAGTTCTGACTTAGAAGGTACTATGTTCACTTCTGTTTCCAGTGTATATCCTTAAAACAAATTTGGTAATAACTCATCATCGATCTAATTATTCCATAAGAGCCTTATACCTTCTTTTTACTACACCATTCTGTTGGGGTGTACCAGGTGCAGTTAGTTGGGATTGAATCCCTACTTTTGAAAAGTAATTCCTAAATTCTCCCAAGAGGTACTTGCCACTACGATCTTACCATAGTGACTTGATACTTTTACTTTAACATTTCTCCGCATCAGTCTTGTACTCTTTGAACTAATCAAAACACTTAGTCTTGCGGCAAATTAAGTAAATGTATTTGTATCTTGAATAGTTATCTATAAAATAGACGAAATATTCGATACTACCTTTTGTCGGATAGTCATAGGATCACACAAATCAGAATGAACCAATTCCAATGTATCTTTGGCTCCATACCCCTTATACTTAAAAGCTTCTCGGTTATTTTTCCTTCCAAGTAAGACTCACAGGATGGAAATATTTCCACTACCAATGAACCCAAAAGTTCATCAGCTACCAATGAATCCTACTCAAGTTAATATAACCTAGCCTTATATGCCAAAGATATAATTGGTTCATTTCCGAAGGTTGCTTTCTCTTAAAGTTAGAAGATGTGTTACTAATTTCCATTTGTTGCATCGTGGAAGTTATTGGATTATAAATTGTCAATAACATACCAGAATAGATAACTTTCCTATTTTTCTTGATAACAACTTTGTTATCAAAATAGACACAATATCTATTCTATAATAGTTTAGAAACTGAAATCAGGTTCTTTCTAAACTTAATATGTAAAGACAATTTCTAATAATTCATATTTTATTCCTATTAGAAAATAAACCTCTCCCACTACAACAACTACTACTTTTGCAGTAGTGCCCATGTGGACGGTGTTTTTATTTTCATTTAGTTGTCAGCTTTCCTGGAACCCTGCAATGAATTGCAGACATAATTAATGGCATCTGTATCCACACTCCAGGTTCTGGTAGATAACACCATTAAACATGTTTCAACTAATGAATTAAATACACATATATTGTTCTTAGTTCTAAGAAGATAGTCAACCTTAATGTCCAAGTCCTATTTCCAATCATTACAATTGGGACTACTAAGTCTTTTCAATAGTATAACAACTAGGGGATTGACAAACATTTTAAATCCTAAGAGTCACAAAAATATTTGGTCAAGATCAATTCCTTAAAATCCCCATGAATTTTGTATGCCACGATAGTGTGGACGTATACAAAATCAAAGAGGAGATTTTATCCATTAATTTTATTATCTCGTCAACTTTACTTTATGACGAATAAAATTAATAGTTGATCTATCTTTGATCAAATATTTGGTCAAAACTTTTTGAATTTAAAATAACATTGATTCCTCAAACAATATTATTTAAATTCACCAACACCTCAAACACCGTAAATTTTGCATGCCACGATAGTGTGGACGTATACAAAATTTAAACATTTGTAAGAGGAGGGTTTTACCGATTAATTATCTTGTCAATAAATCTTTATGACAAAATAAAATTACCTCAAACATCGTTGAATTTTGTATGCCACGATAGTGTGGACGTATACAAAATCAAACATTTGTAAGAGAGGTTTTTAATTTTATTATCTTGTCAACCTATTTATTTGATAAATTAATAGTTGGTTTTTTTCGGTCACACAAATAATAGCAGTGACTCCGATGGGGAGGATACTATTAGGCGTGCCTAAGTGTATACCATTACTTGACACTAAGTCCATTAATAAGATTGTGCCCCTTCCGATGGGGAAGATCACACGCTCTTAATTAACTTCCTATAGTCATACAAAATGGAAGTTTAATCTAGTGATCTGCAAACAAGCTCATTCGATATGGAGGAAGGCACTCAGAGCCAACGTGCAAGCTTGTTACATCACTTATAAACCAGTAATGGAGACCGTGGAATTTATTTAAAAATAAATCCCTCTCCCACTTAGTTATTTAAAGTGAGGAATTTTGACTATGCTAGCCTACTTAGCATGCATACTAACAAGCACACACAACACAGCAATAAATAGAAAAACTAATTTTCAACTATTATGACTTTTATCTATTGTTGTCCTCCGTGTGTCGCCAACCCTAGCTGCTGCCATCTTTTGTTAGAGTGTATACTGAAAGCCTAAGCTTATGTAAACATTTATTTTGAATAAAGAATCATATTTGGTCAAATCATCTACATTTGTTGTAGTTGTTCAATTAATTTATATTGTAGATAACATAGTATGTGGTGTCACATACAGAAGATGATGTTATCAGTACCTTATAAATTATAAACAGTAGCTCACGACCAAAAATGGAAAGGAACAAGCCATTGGAAGGTCGTAGTGTAATTAGGTATTAGTTTATCTTAACTATATAATTACACTAGTACACTTAGAGTGTATTGAGTAGGACCATCAGAGATCGTTTTCTTTTATACTGACTTTATAAAGGAACAAAGACCTCAGTTATTATGGAAGTGTGTGCTCTTAATCCTAATATAATAACAAGCACATATGTTTGATATTTATTTCTTTAATTTATCAATGGATGAGATTTAGTTCGATGAATCAATAGGCCCGATAAGTTGGGAAATGATATCACTTATAGTGTGTGTGGTTGATTATAGAAGGAAACTGTGTCCTAGTAATATAGGTTGATAATGTCCCCAAGATGAGCTCATAAAGATTGTCATGTTAAACCCTGCAGGTGGACTTAGTCCGACATGACAATAAGGTTGAGTGGTACTATTCTTGGATTAAGATATTAATTAAATGAGTTGTCAGTAACTCACTTAATTAGTGGACATTTGACATCTTAAACACAGGGAGACTAACACACTCATAATAAGAAGGAGCCCAAAAATGTAATTTTGGATTGGTGCGGTAGTTCAATAATAGTTCTCTAGTGGAATGAATTATTATTGATAAAATTAAGTTGTGTGTTCGGGGCGAACACGGGATGCTTAATTTTATCGGGAGACCAAAACCAATTCCTCCTCTCGGTCCCTATCGTAGCCTCTTCTTTATAGAGTACTATACCCACCTATACCCACCTTCTATACCCACCTAAAGGGGGCCGACCAAGCTAGCTTGGGAATCAAGCTAGGGCCGGCCTAAGCATGGTTTATGGGTGGCCGGCCCTAGCTTGAACCCAAGCTAGAAGGGGCCGGCCCTAATGAAATTAAAAAGAATTTTAATTTTAATTTTTATTATGTGTAAGATATAATTTATTAAAGAGAATTAAAATTAAAATATCTCTCTTTAAAAGATCTACAAAAGATTAAAGAAAGAGATTAGATCTCTTTCCTTATTTGTAGATTGGAAAGATATTTTATTTTCTCTTTGAAAATTATTCACATGTTGAAAAATTAAAATTATAGAAATTTTTTTTTATCAACCATGAAGGGATTTTAAATGGAAATTTTATTTTAAATTAGGAAGTTTTATTTTGTTGATTGAAACTCTCCTAATTTTATCTATTTGAGGTGGCCGACCATGATTAATTGATTAAGAAATTTTATTTAATTTTTCTTAATTAATTGTTGTCAAGGAAAGTTAAGGAAATTTTATTATAAATAAATTTCCTTATTTGCCAAAGCCAAGGAATATAAAAGAAGGGGTGGGGGTGCCTTCATGGGTGACAACCTCTATTATTTTCTCCCTCTTTTCCTTGGTGTTGTGGCCGGCCATCCTCTCTCCCTCTCTTCCTCTTTGTGGTGGCCGAATTCTTCCGCTCCCTTGGAGCTCTTGTGGTGGCCGGATACTACTTGGAGAAGAAGAAGAAGAAAGAGAGAAAGCTTGCATCCCTTGGAGTTTGGTTTGGGTTTTTCTTCTTCCTTGGTGAAGCTTGTGTTTTGGCCGAACCTAGCTAGGAGGAGAAGAAGGTGCTTTGGTGGTTTCTCATCTCGGAAGATCGTTGCCCACACAACGTCCGAGGTTAGAAGAGGAATACGGTAGAAGATCAAGAGGTCTTTTTAAAAGGTATAACTAGTAATTTTTCCTTTCTGCATCATACTAGTTATTTTTGGAAATAATACCAAATACAAGATGCTTACGATTCTAGTATTTCGAATTTATTTTCGATGTAGTGTTCTTATGTTTATTTCTTTTCCTTGTGATTTGATTGTTCCTTTCGGTTAACCTAAAGTTATTTTAGGAAATTAAATATTAGCTTTCCATAAAAGGTTTTGTCTAGTCGGTGGCGGTTGCTCCCATTTCCAAGAAGGCCATGTGCCTCGCCACGTCAGTACTGGGAACCAATTATGGAAATTAATATTTAATGGAATTAATAACTTAGGTGATTTGGATTGAACGTGTTAAGTTCCGCAGGAGATCCAAATCAAAACCTAAAAGAACAAATAGATTAAGTTTTGGATCAAACATGTTAAGTTCCGCATGCGATCCAAAATTTAATTTAAAAGAACACATGGTAGCTAGGAAAAGGTTCAGACCTTTGTACAAAATTTTTGTACAGTGGAACCTCTAGGTTTTCTGATAAGCAACCAACATCTTTGGCCACCTCCACCGAGTCTAGTTGTCGCATCCATCTTGCTCCTTGTTCCGCTGTGCCTCTGGTCCTCAAAAGGTTCCACGCCTTGCAAGATTCGATCCGTGACATAAATAGAATTTTACATTTTTCGATCCTATATTCCTCAAAGGAATGTACATGTAAACTAGATCGAACATAAAATAAAATTTACATCCATCGATCCTATATTCCATAAAAGGAATGTACATGTAACTAGATCAAAAAATAAAATCCTAATAAAACAAAATACAGCTCCTGCTGTATTTTATAATACAATCATGCACACATAACCAAATGCCCTTGACATGTCCAAGGGTCCAATCACACACACAATATCTATAAGCCATAATAGTTGGATCCTGCATCCACAAAGTTGGCACATCCTACTATTATCCTGCCTAAATTATGTATGACATGTGCATAATTAAACTAATACCAAATACACAGAGACAAAATCCTAGCTCTGATACCAATTGTTGGTTGCTACTCGGAAAGCCTAACGGTTCCACTGTACAAAAATTTTGTACAAAGGTCTGAACCTTTTCCTAGCTACCATGTGTTCTTTTAAATTAAACTTGGATCGCCTGCGGAACTTTACACGTTTGATCCTAAGTTTAACTTATTTGTTCTTTTAGGTTTAGACTTGGATATCCTGCGGAACTTAACACGTTTGATCCAAATCACCTAGGTTATGAAGATAATTAAATATCTATTTCCAAAATTGGCTTCCAGTACTGACATGGCAAGGCACATGGCCTTCTTGGATATGGGAACAACCACCACCGACTAGACAAAGCCTTTTAAGGAAAGCTAATATTTAATTTCCTTAAATAACTCTAGGTCAACCGAAAAGAACAATCAAATCACAAGGAAAAGAAAAACAAAAGAACACAACATCGAAAACAAATTCGAAATACTAGAATCGCATGCCTCTTGTATTTGGTATTTTTACAAAGAAATAAAACTAGTATGATGCGGAAATTAAATACTAGTATACTTTTTCTTTTGCAAGCAAAAACCTCTAGGTCTTCTACCGTATTCCTCTTCTAACCTCGGACGTTGTGTGGGCAACGATCTTCTGAGATGAGAAACCACCAAAGAACCTTCTTCTCCTCCTAGCAAGGTTCGGCCACAACAAGAGCACCTCCAAGGATGAAGAGATTCAACCACCATCAATGCTCCAAGGGATACTAGAAAAGAGGCTTCTTTTCTCTCCTTCTTCTCCTTCTTAGATCCGGCCACCAAAGCTATCTCCACCATGAGAAGGTTTCGGCCACACAAAGGAGAGGAGAGGAAAGAAGGGGCTGGCCACACCCAAGGAGAAAAGAGAGGGAAAATAGAATAGAGATGTTCACCATGAAGCCTCCTCTACCCCCTCTTTTATAATCCTTGGTCTTGGCAAATAAGGAAAATTTAATAAAAACTTCCTTAATTCTTTTGCCATTGAAAAGGAAAATTTATTTAATTAAAAAAATTTTCTCTATTCAATTTACAATGGCCGGCCACTAATAAAATCTCCAAGCAAATAAAATTTTAAACACAAATTAAAACTTCCTTATTTGCTTCCGGAAATTTATAAAAAATTTCTCCAATAATTTTATCCCTTCATGATTGGTTTATAAAAAGGAAATTTAATAAATTAAAATCTTTCTTTTAAACATGTGGATAAAAAGAAAGTTATCTCTAAAAATTAAAATCTCTTTTAATCTACAAATAAGGAAAGATATAAAATCTTTTCTTAATCTTTTGTAGAAACTTATAAAAGAGAATATTTAATTTTTAAACTCTCTTTTAAATCATGAACATGGTTAAAAAGGAAAGATTTTTTAAAATTTAAAATCCACCTTTTAATCAATAAATAAGGAAAGATTTCACATTTTAAACTCTCTTTTAAACATGTAGATGATTTACAAATAAGGAAAGTTTTTACCAAAAATTAAAACCATCCTTTTAATCTACAAATAAGGAAATGTTGGGTTTTTCGGGCCGCGAAAACCGCTTTTCGCGTCGCGGAAACCCCGAATCACCCAAAGCCGTAGGATCCGTGCAAGGAAAAATTTCGAAAACACAAGTACGAGTTATAAACTACGATCTACAGTAGATCTACAAAGGAAAACACTTTATAACTTTGATGCGTGCCCTCGCAAATCCCGCTCGTCCAAGGTACGTGTCGGATCTCCAAAGTATCAAGGTAGATACTTCTCTAGTGATATCCACACGAACAAGGAGTACTCTCTAGCACTCAAGGATGGAGAAGAAAGACCCCAAGTGTGCTAGCACTCTCTCTAGGGCTCTCGGATGGGAATGGAAGAAGAAAGGAAAACAAAGAAGAGAATACAATACACTCCTCTAAAAATATTACCTTTCTTCTTGGACTTCTTGGATTAACTCACTCAACCACCTTCTCCTCTCAATGAAAGTCACGGCAACACATAGCCAAGAGAGGGGAGAAGCAAGCAAGAAGATGAGAGAATGAATGCACACATAACTCCACAAAATCAAAACCCCCTTATTCCATTAGTGTGGCCGGCCACATAATGTAACTCCCCATTAATGTGGCCGGCCACATTAAAACCATGGAAGAGTGTAACCCCCATGAGGTGGCATGCCTCATGAGGTGGAGGTGATGTGGCAAGGATGAGTCATCCTTATGATGTGGCAATACATCAAGTCAAACTTGATGTTTCAATTTCTACTTGGTCAAGTCAAACTTGACCAATTGTCTTCCTTGTTGAGTTAAATCCAACCTTTGACTCAAGTCAATTTTAATTTAATGAATCTCAATTCATTAATATAAATTGACTCAATGAATCAAATCTAAATTAGACTCATTCAACAATTGAATCTAATTGAGTCTAACTCAATAAGTCTAATTTGAATCCAATTGGTTCATCATATGAACCCAATCCAATTGGTTCATCATATGAACCCAATCTCCATCCACTTGTTCTTTGTGTGTGACCCAATAGGTTATTGTAACGTTGGCAATGTTTCTAAACTCCTTTAGAAACATAAGCAATGAGCGGCATCTAGCAATACATCATTGCTACCCAAGTTACAAGAAATGTTGAGATCCAACATCACCTTGTGACTACTAATTGTGACTCCTCACAATATATGACAAGTGTCCTTATATCCTAGACATATAGATTGATCAATGTGAGGCATAGACCGTGTCATCCTCTGACCAATCTAAATCTTGAACTCCAAGTAGACTCACTCAATCAAATGAGCTCAATATCTCATATTGACTCATTTGGGTATGGCCATACACTTCGTGGTCTTACTCTATCAAGAATATCGATGTCACTCCTGTCATATAGGAGGGATAGATCCCATCTACATCACTCACATCCCTCTGCATAATTCGTTACATACCCAGTAATCACCTTTATAGTCCACCCAGTTACGGGTGACGTTTGACGAAACCAAAGTACATAACTCCTTATGTAGGGATCCATGGTGACTTCAGGTCTAAGGACTAATAGTCATACTAATAGCCACATGAGAAAGTATATGACACTCATATAACGATCCATGATACTTTCTCATGGTGGGTCATTCAGTATACATTCTCCAATGTATACCCATGTGTCAGCTTGATATCTCTATATCCATGACTTGTGAGATCATGTCATCGAGCTGACCTACATGCTAGTCTTATTGCATTAACATCGTCCCTGAATGTTAATACTCGACTAGGAATGATTAAGAGTAGTCTTCCCTATATCATCTCACTATCGATTCAACTAATCGAATGATATAGGTATGAACCTTCTACTCAAGGACGCTATTATACTTAGTCTATTTGGCACTAATATAAATAAGTATAATAACCAAACAAATGCCTTTATTGATATACAAAAATATGATACAATGAGTCCATACAATCATCAAATGATTGGCTCGAGGGCTCTAACTAACAATCTCCCACTAGCACAAGTGCCAATCAGTATAGGCTCTAAGGCCTAATGACCTAGTGTGACCATCATGCTTCCTCTGTGCCAAAGCCTTGGTCAAGGGATCTGTGATGTTAGCCTCTGTAGGTACTCTGCAAATCTTCACATCTCCTCTATCGATAATCTCTCGAATGAGATGGAAGCGCCGTAGTATGTGCTTGGTCCGCTGGTGTGAGAGAGGTTCCTTCGCCTTTGCTATAGCTCCATTGTTGTCACAATAGAGCTCAACTGGGTCAGCGATGCTAGGAACCACCCCAAGTTCAGTGATGAACTTGTGGATCCAACTGACTCCTTTGCTGCCTCTGATGCAGCAATATACTCGGCCTCTGTTGTAGAATCAGCTACTGTGTCCTGCTTCGAACTCTTCCAGCTCACAGCACCACCATTTAAGCAAAACACGAACCCCGACTGCAATCTATAGTAATCCTGGTCGGTCTGGAAGCTAGCATCACTGTAACCCTTTACAGCTAGCTCATCATTACCTCCATATATCAAGAAATATTCTTTAGTCCTTCTTAAGTACTTAAGAATATTCTTGACCGCTATCCAGTGACTTTCACCTGGATCTGACTGGTATCTGCTCGTCATGCTAATCAGGTCGAGTACATAGCATGGCGTACATGATCGATCCTATGGCTGAGGCATAAGGGATCTGATCCATACGGTCTCTCTCCTCTCTAGAAGAGGGACCTTGAGTCTTCGAAAGACTTACGCCATGTGACATCGGCAGAAATCCCTTCTTGGAGTTCTGCATGGCAAACCGAAGGAGTACCTTGTCAATGTATGTACTCTGACTTAGGCCAAGCAATCTCTTAGATCTATCCCTATAGATCTGTATCCCTAGAATGCGGGATGCCTCACCTAAGTCCTTCATTGAGAAGCAACTCCCTAGCTAGGTCTTGACAGACTGAAGCATAGGGATGTCCTTCCCAATGATTAGTATGTCATCCACATACAATATGAGAAAGACAACTATATCTCCTACAACCTTCTTGTAGACACAAGGCTCATCTTCGTTCTTGATGAAACCAAACTGTTTGATCACATCATCGAATCTAAGATTCCAGCTCCGAGAAGCTTGCTTTAGTCCATAAATGGACCTATGCAGCTTGCATACTCTGCTAGTATGCTGTGGATCTACAAAACCCTCAGGTTGTGTCATGTACACATCCTCGAGTAGGTTTCCATTCAAAAACGCGGTTTTGACATCCATCTGCCATATCTCATAGTCATGGTAGGCTGCAATAGCAAGCATGATCCGAATGGACTTAAACATAGCCACTGGAGAAAAGGTTTCATCATAGTCAATACCATGAATCTGCTTGAAACCATTAGCTACCAAGTGACCCTTATAGATAAGTCCATCCATGTCAGTCTTTCTCTTAAAGACCCACTTGCACCCAATGGGTTTTACCCCTTCAGGTGGATCAACCAAAGTCCATACTTGGTTGGTGTACATGGATTCCATCTCGGATCTCATGAGTTCTAGCCATTTCTCGAAATCTGGTCTCATCACAGCTTCCTGATAGGTGATAGGCTCATCCTCTATGAGTACAACGTCATCATGGTCAGACAAGAGAAATGAGTATCTCTCAGGCTGACGACATACCCTATCAGACCTGCGAAGCGGTATGTCTACTTGAACCGGTTGTTGTTCCTCAACTCCTTGTGGAACAACATCATCCACAACACTTTGTGGTTCCAGTTCAATTTCCATCGAGGCATCAGTGCTATTGTTCGCATCTTGAACTTCTTCAAGATCGAACGTACTCCCACTAGTCTTTCTAGAAACAAAGTCCCTTTCTAGAAAGACCCCAGTCTTTGCCACAACTATCTTGTGCTGACTGGGAATGTAGAAGTAATATCCCTTAGTTTCCTTGGGATATCCAATGAAAAAGCACTTGTCGGATTTGGGTCCTAATTTGTCTAAGACTTGACGTCTAACGTAAGACTCACAACCCCAAATCCTCATGAAAGACACCTGGGCATCTCTCCCAGTCCATATCCTATATGGTGTCTTTATCACGGCCTTTGATGGAACTCGGTTGAGTATGAAAGCTGCCGTGTCTAGAGCATATCCCCATAGATATGTCGGAAGATCTGTGTGACTCATCATAGATTGTACCATATCTAATAAGGTACGATTCCTCCGTTCGGATACACCATTCCACTGTGGTGTTCCAGGAGGAGTGAGTTGGGATAGAATCCCACACTCAGCTAGATAGTCACGGAACTCATGGCTAAGGTATTCTCCACCTCGATCGGATCGAAGTATCTTAATACTCTTGCCAAGCTGGTTCTGTACTTCATTCTTGAATTCTTTGAACTTTTCAAAGGATTCGGACTTATGTGTCATTAAGTACACATAACCGTATCTACTGAAGTCATCAGTAAATGTGATGAAGTACCTATAACCGCCTCTAGCAGCGACATTGAAAGGGCCACATACATCACTATGTATGAGTCCTAACAAATCAGTCGCTCTCTCGCTGTGCCCACTAAAGGGAGTCTTGGTCATCTTGCCTCGTAGGCATGACTCGCATACCTCATATGATTCAAAATCAAATGAGTCCAGCATACCATCCTTATGGAGCTGGGATAAGCGCTTGTCATTTATATGACCTAAGCGACAGTGCCAGAGGTAGTTCATGTCATTTGACTTGAACCTCTTGGTATTTATGTTATAGATAGGGCTCTCAAGGTCTAGAATATAGAGTCCGTTTATTAGAGGTGCACTACAATAGAACATATCGTTTAAATAGACAGAACAACATTTGTTCTTTATTATAAACGAGAATCCTTTCTTGTCCAAACAAGAAACTGAAATTATGTTCTTAGTCAAGGCAGGCACATAACAACAATCATCTAATTCTAGTACAAGCCCAGAGGGAAGAGATAGATGATAAGTTCCTACAGCAATAGCAGCAACTCGTGCTCCATTGCCTACTCGTAGGTCTATCTCACCCTTCGTCAATGCCCTGCTATTTCTCAGCGCTTGTACATTAGTACAAATGTGCGAAGCACATCCGGTATCTAATACCCACGATGAAGAAATAGAGAGGTTGACTTCTATAACATGTATACCTGAAGTAGAAATCTTATTTCTCTTCTTCGTAAGATCTTCCAGGTATTCTTTGGAGTTCCTCTTCCAGTGCCTTGCTTGTCCTTGATATAGGTGACAAAGATGTTCAACCATATCGTAAGCGCTCATCAACTCATGTTGCTTCTGAAGCTCAGAGTTCATGGTTGCGAGCATAAGACAAGACACATCTAATGCGTCATCTTGATGCTTCTTGTAAGCATCTCGGTCTGCTCGCGTGGCAGTGGCAGGAGGAGCCTCCGGAATGGGCTGCTCCAGAACGTACAGTTTACGTTCCTGTACCAGTCCAGGAAATTTGCTCCGTTGAGCTTGTCCTTCTTAAGGACGTAGGGAGAAAAAGTTCGTATTCGACGTCATGGTTATCTACAACAGAAAATTTGCAGAAATAAATATCATATTCTTTTAAAATCATTTAATTAGGCTTTTAATTAAATGATGCTCCCACTGAATTCTATAATTCTTGTGGGACAAGATCCACATCATACTAACCCTTGAGTTAGCTTTGGCTAATACGCCCAAGGCTTAGTATGATCGGTAGGTAACGATTACCAATTACATCTCTATGCAACTCTTGTTTATAAAATCAATATCCGCATTTATATTAAAACTCGAGTTAGCTTTGGCTAATACGCCCGAGAGTTAATATAGATGTGATTTTGACCTATCATTCCAACTATTGGAAGAATGTCTATAGTTGACTCGATCCAACCGAGTAACTAGGAATACTCAATCTAATTGAGTTTGTATTCACCCATGCGTTGATAGGCGGGACCAAGATTGTCCCTCCGTACCCTACCAAGATAATATGTATTGCTCTGCTTTGGCAGATTCAACAATACATGTGATCGAGGTAGTGATAGGTATCACGGCACGGTTAGGCATTTAGAGTTGGTTCGATCAAGATCTAATCTAATCGAAAAGGATGCATCTTGTGCACGACTTAGATCTAATCTAATCGCAAGGGTGCATCATGTGCACGACTTAGATCTAATCTAATCGTAAGGCACTAATTAATTAATTACTTATTAAACATGCATCATATACATAAGTAATTAACTAATTAATATATTTGTGATTTAGTCATGGCCCTACTACGATCTTCTCAAGCCAATGAGAAGATCGAATGGTCAACCTAGGGTCAACAGCTTCTCCAAGCTCCTCCCTTTGACCACCTTGTGTTGCTCGTGCCCGCCTCGGAACTCCGTCTCGTGTGGACCCTCCACCGCTCCAATTTGTACATTACAATTTGAAACTCGAGTTACATTCGAGTCTAAATATAATTTACAACAGGAATATAAGAGAAAGGCATGACGCGCAGGTCGCGGAAAAATAAAACATACAACACGCACAAACACATAACGGCACGCAGGCCGTATTATGAATTACAACACAATCCAATCATATTGGGTTTTTGGGCCATGACTATCACAAAATTAATATATAATTCAAAATTATATATTTTCATAATTTTCTATAATTTTAAAATAATTTTTATAATTTTTACGAGTAAAATTTCCCGGCGGTCCCGTTTAGCGGTTTCGGGCGCAATCGCGGAACGGATCCCCTTGCGGGGCCAGGGGCAGCGCCCCTACCCGCGATCTAACCATCGCGAGGGTTCCATTGCGATCCAACAGAACCCAAACTCGCTGTCCCAAAACGATTTGGGTCGAGACATTGCCGTTTCGGAAAAATCTTCCCGGTAGGTTCATTTTTAGCGATTTCGGGTGCAATCGCGGAGCAAATCCCCTTGCGGGGTTAGGGGCAGTACCCCTACCCATGATCTAACCATCGTGAGTTGCTCCTTTGTGATCTAATGGCACCCAAGCCCGCTGTCCCAAACGGATTTGGGGCAAAACGAAACCGTTTTGGAAAAATCTTTCCGGTAGCCGAAGCCTACAAGTGCCGAGACACTTGTGCTTCGCTTCTATGGAAAAATTACCCATAAAAACTATAAAATCATAATTTTACAGAAAATTACAGAAACTTTAGTTTTCATAAAACCAAAAATTAAACTCGTACAAGCTTTGCACGTGGCTCTGATACCACTGTTGGGTTTTTCGGGCCGCGAAAACCGCTTTTCGCGTCGCGGAAACCCCGAATCACCCAAAGCCGTAGGATCCGTGCAAGGAAAAATTTCGAAAACACAAGTACGAGTTATAAACTACGATCTACAGTAGATCTACAAAGGAAAACACTTTATACCTTTGATGCGTGCCCTCGCAAATCCCGCTCGTCCAAGGTACGTGTCGGATCTCCAAAGTATCAAGCTAGATACTTCTCTAGTGATATCCATGTAACACCCCTAGAAAGCCTAGATAAGAAAATAAGGGTAATGAGAGTACGAATGAAAAGAAGATGTAAATATTCTATATTAAGATGGATTTAGATGATTAAAACTTTATGAAAGAAAAATAAAGTTGAGAATATAATCATCTATGCATGATTTAAAATGTATGGAATTAATGTAGACAAAAGGAAGAAATATGAGATAATATGTACATGTATGAAATATTTATGCATAATGCATAATATGAAAATATACGAATTATTATGTACAAAAGAAAATAAAATGTTAGAAGAGAGATTGAACCTTGGACCTCTTGTAAGGAACATGTATAGGATACCAAAGGGGATAGGAGAATTATTGATAAGGAGAGAAAGGATTAAGTAGTTAAGAATAAGAAAGGATTCTTTTTACTTAAAAGAAAAAGGAAGTAAAAAGAAATAAAAATATACATAACCAAGTTTTGAACCTTGGTTCTCTTGTGGATGCATGCATGTATTAACCAAGTGGGATAGGAGAGAATATTGTAAGAGGAGAGATAGGAATTTTAATTAAAGGAGAAAAAAAGAGAGATTAAGGGAAAGAAAAGAGAGAACTCAAGAGGCATATCTCTAGAATATTCTTGTCATTTAAGGGGAGAAATGAATAGGGAGGATGAATCAAGTCAAGTTCCCTCCCCTCCTTTTAGTATAAATAGGCATGGAGGGGGGCTTCAACTTCATCCTCAACCCACTCATCCTCCTCTCCTCCCTTTGTGCCGAGACCTCCCTCTCCCCCTCTTTTCTTCTTGTTGCCGAGCAACACAAGAGGAAGGAAGCTCCTCTTCCTCCTCACTCCCTCCCTCTTCTTTCTTTCTTCTTGTTGCCGAGCAACACAAAGAGGAAGAAGCCTCTTCTTCCTCCCCTCTCCACCAAAAGACCTAGCCACTCCTCTCCTCCATTGGTGCCGAGCAAACAAGCAAGGAAGAAAGGTCCCCAAGCAAGTTCTCAAACCTAGGAAACTTAAGCGAAGAAGGTAAGCTTCCCCTCACCTGTGGTACAAGGCTTTTATGTGATTTTCGGATTTATAAGGATTAGAAAACCTAGGAAAGAATTTAAGAAAATTCGGCTAAAGAAAAGGTTTTCAAATCTAGGATGATTTAAACAAGACCTCATTTCATGATAAGATTTTCTATGCTATGTAGAAGGATTCCTTTCCATGATTTTATATTGATATGATGTATGATCAGAGGAGTATCTAACCTTAGGATTTCAACCAAAAATATTTTAAAGAGGTGAGTAAGATTATTGTCTAACCGAACTAGTGCAAGGTTCCTTCTATGAAATGCTATACATAATGTTATGTAATATGCCATGATATGTGATAGCATAGGAAATGCTAAACATAATGAGGAGAAAATGAAATTATGTTATATGCCATGATATGTGATAGCATAGGAAATGCTATACATAATGTTATGTAATATGCCATGATATGTGATAGCATAGGAAATGCTAAACATAATGAGGAGAAAATGAAATTATGTTATAAGCCATGATATGTGATAGCATAGGAAATGCTATACATAATGTTATGTAATATGCCATGATATGTGATAGCATAGGAAATGCTAAACATAATGAGGAGAAAATGAAATTATGTTATATGCCATGATATGTGATAGCATAGGAAATGCTATACATAATGTTATGTAATATGCCATGATATGTGATAGCATAAGAAATGCTAAACATAATGAGGAGAAAATGAAATTATGTTATATGCCATGATATGTGATAGCATAGGAAATGCTATACATAATGTTATGTAATATGCCATGATATGTGATAGCATAAGGAAATGCTATACATAATGAAAAGAAATGAAGTTATGTTATGATATGTGATAGCATAGAAAATGCTATACATAATAAAAAGAAATGATGAAAAAGAATAAATGCATGAAAGATTGTTAAGGACATGATATGATAGTTATGCATGATAAGTTATTTTTATGGTTTGTACCAAGGGTGGGCTCCGTAAACACCCCGGGGTCGATGGAGTAAGACTCGGGCCTTGTCAGTAATGGGCCTTTGAGTGCCCTAGGTCGATGGAGTAAGACTCGGGCCTAGTATGTATGAATGGTAGGGCTCAAGACTTGCTACCTTGGACCTACGCATTATGTATGTGGTACAAACCGGGATCCCCTCTAATGATGATATGAATTTCAAGTACTTATAAGTATAAGCTTTCAAATTCATGATGCATTGCCTACATATGTGCTTGAATTATCTGATGATTAGATATAATGTCATGATATGAATATGATACCCTTGTATGTCGTATGCTTATGATACTACGCATGATATTAATATACGATGATTTTCGGTTTTAGTGAGTAGGAAAGGAACTTACTGAGCCATGAGTGCTCACAGCTTACTTTCCTTGTACCGCAGATAAAGAAGCTGGATGAGCTAGAGGAGCAACAGGAGGAGCAGATAGTGATGTGTGTGATGGTGGCTCGGCAAAGAACGATCCGGACAAATTAATATGATTAGTTATAAGTTCAATATATGCACATTTGAACAAATCAGAATATGTGATATTATGCTTAATAAATTAAATTCTTTAAATTTTTTATTCTTCCGCTGCCATAGTATAACTGAAGCATGTACGTAAGTAGTGTACGAACGTAGCGCCGCCCTAGGGTAAGAAGGGTGGGCGTTACAATCCACACGAACAAGGAGTACTCTCTAGCACTCAAGGATGTAGAAGAAAGAACCCAAGTGTGCTAGCACTCTCTCTAGGGCTCTCGGATGGGAATGGAAGAAGAAAGGAAAACAAAGAAGAGAATACAATACACTCCTCTAAAAATATTACCTTTCTTCTTGGACTTCTTGGATTAACTCACTCAACCACCTTCTCCTCTCAATGAAAGTCACGGCAACACATAGCCAAGAGAGGGGAGAAGCAAGCAAGAAGATGAGAGAATGAATGCACACATAACTCCACAAAATCAAAACCCCCTTATTCCATTAGTGTGGCCGGCCACATAATGTAACTCCCCATTAAAGTGGCCGGCCACATTAAAACCATGGAAGAGTGTAACCCCCATGAGGTGGCATGCCTCATGAGGTGGAGGTGATGTGGCAAGGATGAGTCATCCTTTTGATGTGGCAATACATCAAGTCAAACTTGATGTTTCAATTTCTACTTGGTCAAGTCAAACTTGACCAATTGTCTTCCTTGTTGAGTTAAATCCATCCTTTGACTCAAGTCAATTTTAATTTAATGAATCTCAATTCATTAATATAAATTGACTCAATATCAAATCTAAATTAGACTCATTCAACAATTGAATCTAATTGAGTCTAACTCAATAAGTCTAATTTGAATCCAATTGGTTCATCATATGAACCCAATCCAATTGGTTCATCATATGAACCCAATCTCCATCCACTTGTTCTTTGTGTGTGATCCAATAGGTTCTTGTAACGTTGGCAATGTTTCTAAACTCCTTTAGAAACATAAGCAATGAGCGGCATCTAGCAATACATCATTGCTACCCAAGTTACAAGAAATGTTGAGATCCAACATCACCTTGTGACTACTAATTGTGACTCCTCACAATATATGACAAGTGTCCTTCTATCCTAGACATCTAGATTGATCATTGTGAGGCATAGACCGTGTCATCCTCTGACCAATCTAAATCTTGAACTTCAAGTAGACTCACTCAATCAAATGAGCTCAATATCTCATATTGACTCATTTGGGTATGGCCATACACTTCGTGGTCTTACTCTATCAAGAATATCGATGTCACTCCTGTCATATAGGAGGGATAGATCCCATCTACATCACTCGCATCCCTCTGCATAATTCGTTACATACCCAGTAATCGCCTTTATAGTCCACCCAGTTACGGGTGACGTTTGACGAAACCAAAGTACATAACTCCTTATGTAGGGATCCATGGTGACTTCAGGTCTAAGGACTAATAGTCATACTAATAGCCACGTGAGAAAGTATATGACACTCATATAACGATCCATGATACTTTCTCATGGCGGGTCATTCAGTATACATTCTCCAATGTATACCCATGTGTCAGCTTGATATCTCTATATCCATGACTTGTGAGATCATGTCATCGAGCTGACCTACATGCTAGTCTTATTGCATTAACATCGTCCTTGAATGTTAATACTCGACTAGGAATGATTAAGAGTAGTGTTCTCTATATCATCTCACTATCGATTCAACTAATCGAATGATATAGGTATGAACCTTCTACTCAAGGACGCTATTATACTTAGTCTATTTGGCACTAATATAAATAAGTATAATAACCAAACAAATGCCTTTATTGATATACAAAAATATGATACAATGAGTCCATACAATCATCAAATGATTAGCTCTAGGGATCTAACTAACAGGAAAGAGATTAATCTCTTATCTTAATCTTTTGTAGAAAGCTTTAAAAGGAAATTTTTAATTTTTTAAACTCTCTTTTAAAACCATGATATCCACATAAGAAATAATTTTAATAAAAATCCTTTTTAATATTCTAGTGGCTGACCACCTAAGCTTGGGACCCAAGCTTTGGCCGGCCACCAACTTGGCTCATCCACTTGGTCTTGGCCGGCCCTAGCTTGGGTTCCAAGTTAGCTTGGCCGGCCCCATTGGATGGGTAAGAAGGTGGGTATGTGGTGGATATAAATCTCTATATACAAGAGGCTACGATAGGGACCGAGAGGAGGAATTGATTTTGGTCTCCCGATAAAATTAAGCATCCCATGTTCGCCCCGAACACACAACTTAATTTTATCAATAATAATTCATTCCACTAGAGAACTATTATTGAACTACCGCACCAATCCCAAATTACATTTTTGGGCTCCTTCTTATTATGAGTGTGTTAGTCTCCCTGTGTTTAAGATGTCGAATGTCCACTAATTAAGTGAGTTACTGACAACTCATTTAATTAATATCTTAGTCTAAGAGTAGTATCACTCAACCTTATCGTCATGTCGGACTAAGTCCACCTGCAGAGTTTAACATGACAATCCTTATGAGCTCCTCTTGGGGACATTCTCAACCTAGATTACTAGGACACAGTTTCCTTCTATAATCAACAACACACACTATAAGTGATATCATTTCCCAACTTATCGGGCTTATTGATTTATCGAACTAAATCTCACCCATTGATAAATTAAAGAAATAAATATCAAATATATGTGCTTGTTATTATATTAGGATTAAGAGCACACACTTCCATAATAACTGAGGTCTTTGTTCCTTTATAAAGTAAGTATAAAAGAAACGACCTCTAATGGTCCTACTCAATACACTCTAAGTGTACTAGTGTAATTATATAGTTAAGATAAACTAATACCTAATTACACTACGACCTTCCAATGGTTTGTTCCTTTCCATTTTGATCGTGAGCTACTGTTTATAATTTATAAGGTACTGATAACATGATCCTCTGTGTGTGACACCACACACCATGTTATCTACAATATAAATTAATTGAACAACTATATTTATCATAAACGTAAACATTTGACCAATGTGATTCTTATTTCTAGATAAATGTTTATACCAAAAGCTAGGCTTTTAGTATACATCCTAACAACTAGCACGCCTGTGCCCAGAGTTGGTCAGTACAGAAAGAGAAAGGGTCAGACTCATGCTGAAGATGCTCAGGCCCGAAATAGCTCTGAATGTGGCCGCTGGGGTTAATAGACCGCAGAAGAGCTGTTCAGTAGTGCCCTGATCACTGAACACTACCTGAAGGCGCTGAACAAGGGCAAGAGCCAAGCCTAGTCAGGAGGACATAAACCTTAAAGTAGCAAGACTAGCTGGACAAGGAACCACAACGGTAAGAGGAAGCAATGGAACAACTCTAAAGGTGGTCCAACAAATAAACAACCCACGTACCCTCAGTGTACCACATGTGGAAAGAAGCATCCAGGAGTATGCCGTAAGGGCACGAATAAGTGATTCAACTATGGACTAGAAGGGCATAGTGCCAGGGACAACCCTACCCAAGTTCAGGCACCTCCTCAGCAGTATATCCAAAACAGGGGCGTTCCCTCATAGCTACACCAGATGCAAGCTGCAATAGAAGGTACTCAGATAAGCCAAGGGAGATTGGAAGCTCCGCCAATTACGACAAATGCCAGGATTTTCTCTCTCACCAAGGAAGACATGACGAATGCTTCTACGGTTGTCACAGGTCAGATATTTATTTTTAGTCAGCATGCTACAGTATTATTTGATATTGGGGCAACACACTCGTTCGTCTCTATGCCTTTCACAAAGAAGATAGACATGCCACCACAAGCTTTAGATTGCAAGTTCTTAACGACCCTGCCCTCGGGAGAAGTGATGCCATCTACCCATATGCTACGAGCCGCTCCTATCAGAATCGCAGACAGAGAACTCTATTGTGATCTGATAGTGCTCGACATGCAAGATTATGACATTATATTGGGCATGGATTTCCTGAGCAAGTACGGTGCTTCGATCGAGTGTCGTAAAAGAAGGGTGATCTTTCGGCCTGAAGCAGAACCGATGTTTGAATTTATTGGAAAGCAAAGAGAAATTATGGGTTACGGGGTCGAAAGCATGTCCGGACAGCTCTCTACCCTAACAATAACATCGACGCTGTTCGATGATATATTAGAAAAACAAGCATGTGACCCAAGCATCCAAAGCATCAAGCAAGAGGTCCTAGAAGGAAAGAACGATGGATCTCGTATCGCTGACAGTGGAATACTATACCTCAGAGATCACTTATGTATTCCCGACGATCCCGGGTTACGAAAGAAGATATTGGAGGAGGCTCACGGAACACCTTATGCGATGCATCCTGGATCCACCAAGATGTACCAAGACCTAAAAGGGAAGTTTTCGTGGTTCGGTTTAAAAAGAGATGTGGCTCGGTATGTCAGTACTTGCCTGACCTGCCAAAGGGTTAAAGCAGAACACCAGAGACCTGGAGGAGTACTGCAGCCAATTCAAATTCCAGAATGGAAATGGGAAGATATTTCTATGGATTTCATCTCCGGACTACCCAAAACGACGAACGGATATGATGCTATATGGGTAATCGTGGATAGATTGACAAAGTCTGCCCACTTCTTGGCAATCAAGATGACTTACTCGACTGAGCAACTGGCTCAATTATATGTTAAGGAAATTATCAGATTACACGGGCTTCCTAAGACCATCATTTATGATAGAGATGGACGCTTTATTTCACATTTCTGGGAATGTGTTCAGAAGGCCCTTGGCATGAAGCTATTATTCAGTACTGCCTTCCATCCTCAGACTGACGGACAAACGGAAAGGGTGAACCAAGTGCTGGAAGATATGTTACGAGCTTGCGCCTTAGATTTCAAGGGGAGCTGGTGCCGATATCTATGCTTAGCGGAATTCGCCTATAATAATAGCTACCAAGCTACTATTGGAATGGCGCCATATGAGGCTCTATACGGGAGGAGATGTAGGTTTCCTATATGCTGGTACGAAGGTGGTAAAAAGAAAGAGATGAGACTCCAAACAGATTTCATTGATGACACCACCCGAGCTATACAGAACATCCGCCAAAGAATAGAAACTGCTCAGAGCCGGCAAAAGAACTATGCAGATATGCGGCGCAGGTCGTTATAATTCAGTGTCGGGGATTTGATATTTCTCGAAGTAGCTCCTATGAAAGGAGTGATGAGATTCGGGAAGAAGGGTAAGCTAAGTCCACGCTATGTGGGACCATATCAGATCCTGAAAAGAGTCGGCAAGGTAGCTTACGAGCTAGAGCTGCCTCAGGAGATGTCGGCTATCCACAACGTGTTCCATGTTTCAATGCTCAAGAAATGTATTCCTAGTATAGACCAAGTGATCGAGCCATAGACAGTGCAAGTTCAAGAGGACCTAAGTTATGAAAGTCGACCTATTCAGATACTAGATCGAGAAGTCAAAAGACTAAGGAACAAAAAGGTGCCCTTAGTAAAGGTCCTGTGGCACGGTCAACGGTTCGAAGAAGTCACCTGGGAACGCGAGGACGATATGAAACGAAAATACCCAGAGCTATTCTAAGTTCGAGGACGAACTTTTTATAAGGTATGGGGGATTGTAACACCCATAAAGTCTCTAGTAATTTTATATAGTTTTTGCATGATTAGAATGAGTTTTATGTGGGTTCCTTCTACAAAAAAAAGAAGAAGAGAAAATAGAACCAAAAAGAGGCATGGCCAAGGTGTGAACCTTGAACCTCTTAACAAGTAGTAAGCTTTAAGTGGTATGGAATAACCAATAGGCCAAGAGGAAGTATTGTTAGAAAGGAAATGGAATTTGTGGTTAAAGGTAGGGAAGGTAAGGGGACACTTTTCTTCTTTCACCAAGAATAAGTGAGAGGGATGAAGACAGAAAGCAAGAGAATGACAAGTTGTGTTCTTCCCTCTTCCTTTTATTTAGAATAAATAGGAATAAAAAGATAAGGGAAAGAAAAGTTCATTCTTCCTTCTCCTTTCATTTAGAATAAAAAGGAATAAGAGGGTAAGGGAAATTGGTTTTCTCCTTCCTTCTTCTCCTTCTTCTTCCTCCACCGAAATCAAGGTAGGGAAGGTAAGGGGACACTTTTCTTCTTTCACCAAGAATAAGTGAGAGGGATGAAGACAGAAAGCAAGAGAATGACAAGTTGTGTTCTTCCCTCTTCCTTTTATTTAGAATAAATAGGAATAAAAAGATAAGGGAAAGAAAAGTTCATTCTTCCTTCTCCTTTCATTTAGAATAAAAAGGAATAAGAGGGTAAGGGAAATTGGTTTTCTCCTTCCTTCTTCTCCTTCTTCTTCCTCCACCGAAATCCTAAGTTTCCCCTCTCCCATTTTCGAAAAAAAACTTAAGGTTTCTCCCTAAGAAAACTACACAAGGAAGAGGCCTTAAGGCCTAATCCTTCTCACAAGCAAGGTACACAAAGGGGAGTCCTAGAAGCGGAAGTCTTCTTCTTCTCCTCCACCAAGGGTACTTTTCTTAGTAAATCAAGCAAGAGGAAGTAAGTATCTCCCTCACCTGCAGTCCAAGTAGTTTTCGAGTATTTTTTCATGTTTTAATGTTGCTTAAAACCTAGGATTAGGTTTTGTAGGTTCGGCCAAGACATGAAACAAGGGTTGAGGAGAGTTAAAAAAATGTTAACCATGCTTGTTATATTTCCTCATGATGTGTAAGCTATTATGTGATAAAACTTGATGCTTAAAACCTAGGATTTGGTTTTGGTAGACTCGGCCAAGACATGAATCAAGGGTTGAGGAGAGTTAAAAAAAAAAAATGTTAACCATGCTTGTTATGTTTCCTCATGATGTGTAAGCTATTATGTGATAAAACTTCATGCTTAAAACCTAGGATTTGGTTGTGGTAGGTTCGGCCAAGACATGAAACAAGGGTTGAGGAGAGTTAAAAAAATGTTAACCATGCTTGTTATGTTTCCTCATGATGTGTAAGCTATTATGTGATAGAGCTTCATGCTTAAAGATTGTTTAAATGGAACCTAGAACCATGCTTTAGAAGTTTCGGCCATGACTTGAAGTTAGGGGTTAGAAACTCATCTATGTTTGCTAAAAGTCTTATTTGCTATGCCATGAATTCTGTGATATTAGTTTAGAGCTTCATGCTTAAAGATTGTTTAAATGAGACCTAGAACCATGCTTTAGGTTTCGGCCAAGAAGAAATAAAAGGATTAGAGAAAGTTTAAAACCTAAACGATGTTTGCTTATGATTCCTCATGGTGTGCAATCCATTATATGATGTTAGTTAAAGTTTTCATGCTTTATGTTACTTAAAAACTTAGAGCCATGCTCCTTAGGGTTTCAACAAAGAAGAAATAAAAGGGTTAGAGAAAGTTTAAAACCTAAACTATGCTTGCTTATGATACCTCATGGTGTGTAATCCATTATATGATGTTAGTTTAAGGTTTCCATGCTTTATGTTGCTTAAAACCTAGGACTATACCTTTTGTAAGTTCGGCCAAGAAGGAAATGAAATGGATTAGGAAAGTTTAACTTCAACTAGACTTGCTTATGTTTTCTCCCATGTTTATGCTATGTATTATGTGGTATTAGTTGATGTTCCATGCTTAAATATGGCATAAAAACCTAGTACCATTTTTTGTAAGTTTCTGCCAAGAAGGAAATGAAATGGATTAGGGAAGTTTAACTCCAACTAGAATTTCTTATGTTTTCTCCCATGATATACTATGTATTATGTGATGCTAGTAGGATGCTTTCCTTGTTTAAAGTTGCTTAAGATTTAAGATCATGTCCCATGCAAGTTTCGGCCAAGATATGAGTTAGGGTTTGTAGAAAGATCAAAACCCCAACTATGCATGATAATGACTCTTCATGATATGCTATGTGATATGTGAACTAAATGTCACCATGTTATGCTTATGCAAGGCTTATGTATGATGAAATGCCTAAGAGATGCTTCCCTATAAGTTGGGACTAAGAGCACTCTTCATGATATGACAAGAAACATGATATGTTATTTTACTTTTGTATGGCTTGTAGCGGTCCCTAAGAATGGTCCATGGGATGGGCTCCTTGTTGGGTTTTTCGGGCCGCGAAAACCGCTTTTTCGCGTCGCAAAAACCCCGAAAGCCCCTAGCCAACGGATCCGTGCAAAGAAAATTTTTGAAAAACATACGAATACGAGTTTCTACCTAGATCTACACTTAGATCTACAAAAGAAAGGTTATACCTTTGAAGCGAAGCCCTTCGCGTTCCCGCTCGTCCAAATGGTGCCGGATCTCGAAGTTGTCAACGTAGACAACTCTCTATATGTATCCACACAAACAAGAAGGTGGAGAAAAACCACAAAAAAGGTGTGCTAGCACCTTTGGATGGTTCGGCCAAGAGAGGAGAGGGAGAGCAAAATTGGAGCAAGGAAGAAGATGAAGGAATGAATGAGATTAATTCACAAAATGAAACTCATCAACCCATTCATGTGGCCGGCCACATTAAGAGGGTGTGTAACTCCCATGGAATGCCAAGAGTCACAACTCTTGGTAACTCCCATGAGGTGACATCCCACATAAGCAACCATGATGATGTGGAGCATCATCATTGGCCCACTCAATGCCAACTCACCAATGAGGTGGCATAAAGTCAAGTCAAACTTGACTCTTCATCTTCCTCTCAAGTCAAGTCAAACTTGAATTAATCTCTCTCATGGTTGATCTAATCCAACCATTTAATTCAAGCCAATTTAATATAAGGAATCTAATTCATTTAATTAAATTGATTCAATGAGTCATAATCCAAATTAGACTCATTAAACACATGAATCAACTTGAGTCTAACTCAATTAGCCCAATTAGGATTACTCTTAATCCAATTTGATTCATCAAATGAATCTAATCCTCTTGGTTCATCATATGAACCTAATCTCCATCTAATTGTCCTTAGTGTGTGACCCTATAGGTTCTTGTAACATTGGCAATGCCCCTAAACCCATTTAGGAGCATAAGTAATGAGCGGTATCTAGCAACACATCATTACTACCCAATGTTACAAGAATGTTGAGATCCAACATCACCTTTGTGACTACTAATTGTGACTCCTCACAAAATATGACAAGTGTCCTTCTATCCTAGACATCTATATTGATCAATGTGAGGCACAGATTGTATCATCCACTGATCAATTTAAATCCTGAACTCCAAGTAGACTCACTAAATCAAATGAGCTCAATATCTCATATTGACTCATTTGGGCATGACCATGCACTTCGTGGTCTCACTCTATCAAAAATACCGATGTCTCTCTCGTCATATAGGAGGGATAGATCCCATCTATATCACTCACATCCCTCCGCATAATTTGTTACATACCCAGTAATCGCCTTTATAGTCCACCCAATTACGAGTGACATTTGACAAAACCAAAGTACATAACTCCTTATGTAGGGAACCATGGTGACTTCAGGTCTAAGGACTAATAGTCATACTAATAGCCACATGAGAAAGTATATGACACTCATATAACGATCCATGATACTTTCTCATGGCGGGTCATTCAGTATACATTCTCTAATGCATACCCATGTGTCAACTTGATATCTCTATATCCATGACTTGTGAGATCAAGTCATCGAGTTGACCTACATGCTAGTCTTATTGCATTAACATTGTCCCTGAATGTTAATACTCGACTAGGAATGATTAAGAGTAGTGTTCCCTATATTATCTCACTATCGATTCAACCAATCGATTGATATAGATAAGAACCTTCTACTCAAGGACGTTATTATACTTAGTTTATTTGGCACCAATACAAGCAAGTATAATAACCAAAAACCAAATGCCTTTATTTATATAGAATATGATACAACAAGTCCAAAAATACAATCATCAAATGATTGGCTCTAGGGCTCTAACTAACAATCTCCCACTAGAACTAGTGCCAATCAGTGTAGGCTCTAAGCCCCAATGACCTAGTGTGACCATCATGCTTCCTCTATGCCAAAGACTTGGTCAAGGGATCTGCGATGTTAGCCTCTGTAGGTACTCTGCAAATCTTCACATCTCCTCTCTCGATGATCTCTCGAATGAGATGGAAGCGCCGTAGTATGTGTTTGGTCCGCTGGTGTGAGCGAGGTTCCTTCGCCTGTGCTATAGCTCCAATGATGTCAAAATAGAGCTCAATCGGGTCAGCAATGCTAGGAACCACCCCAAGTTCAGTGATGAACTTGCAAATCCAAACTGCCTCCTTTGCTGCCTCTGATGCAGCAATGTACTCGGCCTCTGTTGTAGAATCAGCTACTGTGTCCTGCTTCAAACTCTTCCAGCTGACAGCACCACCATTAATGCAAAATACGAACCCTGACTGCGATCGGTAATCATCCTGATCAGTCTGGAAGCTAGCATCACTGTAACCCTTTACAACTAGCTCATCATTGCCTCCATATATCAAGAAATATTCTTTAGTCCTTCTTAAGTACTTAAGAATATTCTTGACAGCTATCCAGTGACTTTCACCTGGATCTGACTGGTATCTGCTCATCATGCTCAAAGCATACAAGATATCAGGTCGAGTTCATAGCATGGCGTACATGATAGATCCTATGGCTGAACCATAAGGGATCTGATCCATGCGATCTCTCTCCTCTCTAGAAGAGGGACCTTGAGTCTTTGAAAGACTCACGCCATGTGACATCGGCAGAAATCCCTTCTTGGAGTTCTGCATGGCATACCGAAGGAGTACCTTGTCAATATATGTACTCTGAATTAGGTCAAGCAATCTCTTAGATCTATCTCTATAGACATGTATCCCTAGAATACGGGATACCTCACCTAAGTCCTTCATTGAGAAGCAACTCCCTAGCCAGGTCTTGACAGACTGAAGCATAGGGATGTCCTTCCCAATGAGTAGTATGTCATCCACATACAATATGAGGAAGACAACTATGTCCCCTACAACCTTCTTGTAGACAGAAGGCTCATCTTCGTTCTTGATGAAACCAAACTGTTTGATTGCATCATCGAATCGAAGATTCCAGCTCTAAGAAGCTTGCTTTAGTCCATAAATGGACCTATGCAGCTTGCATACTCTGCTAGTATGCTGTGGATCTACAAAACCCTCAGGTTGTGTCATGTACACATCCTCGAGCAAGTTTCCATTCAGAAACATGATTTTGACATCCATCTGCCAGATCTCGTAATCGTGGTAAGCTGCAATAGCAAGCATGATCCGAATGGACTTAAACATCGCTACTGGAGAAAAGGTTTCATCATAGTCAATACCATGAATCTGCTTGAAACCTTTAGCTACCAAGCGACCCTTATAGATAAGTCCATCCATGTCAGTCTTTCTCTTAAAGACCCACTTACACCCTATGTGTTTTACCCCTTCAGGTGGATCAACCAAAGTCCATACTTGGTTGGTGTACATGGATTCCATCTCGAATCTCATGGCTTTTAGCCATTTCTCGGAATCTGGTCTCACCACAGCTTCCTGATAGATGGTAGGCTCATCCTCTATGAGCACAACGTCATCATGGTCAGACAAGAGAAATGAGTATCTCTCAGGCTGACGACGTACCCTATCAGACCTGCGAAGAGGTATGTCTACTTGAACTGGTTGTTGTTCCTCAACTCCTTATGGAACAACATCATCCACAATACTTTGTGGTTCCAGTTCAACTTCTATCGAGGCATCAGTGTTATTGTTCGCATCTTGAACTTCTTCAAGATCGAATGTGCTCCCACTAGTCTTTCTAGAAACAAAGTTCCTTTCTAGAAAGACCCCAGTCTTTGCCACAACTACCTTGTGCTGACTGGAAATGTAGAAGTAATATCCCTTAGTTTCCTTGGGATATCCAATAAAGTAGCACTTGTCAAATTTGGGTCCTAATTTGTCTGAGACTTGACGTCTAACGTAAGCCTCACAACCCCAAATCCTCATGAAAGACACCTGAGCATCTCTTCCAGTCCATATCCTATATGGTGTCTTTATCACGGCCTTAGATGGAACTCGGTTGAGTATAAAAGCTGCCGTGTCTAGAGCATAACCCCAAAGGTATGTCGGAAGATCTGTGTGACTCATCATAGATCGTACCATATCTAATAAGGTACGATTCCTCCTTTTGGATACACCATTCCACTGTGGTGTTCCAGGAGGAGTGAGTTGGGATAGGATCCCACACTCAGCTAGATAGTCATGAAACTCATGGCTAAGGTATTCTCCACCTCAATCTGATCAAAGTATCTTAATACTCTTGCCAAGCTGGTTCTGTACTTCATTCTTGAATTCTTTAAACTTTTCAAAGGATTCAGACTTATGTGTCATCAAGTACACATAACCAAATCTACTGAAGTCATCAGTAAATGTGATGAAGTATCTATAACCGCCTCTAGCAGCGACATTGAAAGGGCCACATACATCATTATATAGAAGTCCTAACAAATCAGTCGCTCTCTCACTGTGCCCACTAAAGGGAGTCTTGGTCATCTTGCCTCGTAGGCATGACTCGCATATCTCATATGATTCAAAATCAAATGAGTCCAGCAAACCATCCTTATGGAGCTGGGATAAGCGTTTGTCATTTATATGACCTAAGCGAAAGTGTCAGAGATAGGTTTGATTCAGGTCAATTGACTTGAACCTCTTGGTATTTATGTTATAAATAGGGCTTTCTAGATCTAGAATATAGAGTCCGTTTATCAGAGGTGCACTACAATAGAACATATCGTTTAAATAGACGGAACAACATTTGTTCTTTATTGTAAACGAGAAACCTTTCTTGTCCAAACAAGAAACTGATATAATGTTCTTAGTTAATGCAGGCACATAACAACAATCGACTAACTCTAGTACAAGCCCAGAGGGTAGAGATAGAAAGTAAGTCCCTACAGCAACAGCAGCAACCCGTGCTCCATTGCCTACTCGTAGGTCCACCTCGCCCTTTGTCAATGCCCTGCTATTTCTCAGCGCCTGCACATCAGTACAAATGTGAGAAGCACATCCAGTATCTAATACCCATGATGTAGAAATAGATAGATTGACTTCTATAACATATATACCTGAAGTGGAAATCTCACTTCGCTTCTTCTTAAGATCCTCCAAGTATACTTTGCAGTTCCTCTTCCAGTGCCCGGTCTGACCGCAGTGGAAGCAGGTAGCATCCTTGGCGACCCCTCCTTTAGGCTTCAGTGCCTTGACTTTGCCCTTGGCTTGGGACTTTCCCTTGCCTTTGGGCTTGCCCTTGCCCTTATGTTTCTGAACCATCAGAACAGTGTTGGGCTTAGCCTTCTTAAGGTTCAGCTCAGCATGCTAAGCAGCTTGGGCAGTGGCTTGTCAATTTCGTTCATATTGTAGTTTAGAACGAATTGACTGTAGCTATCCGGCAAGGATTGCAAGATCAGGTCAGTGGCCAGCTCTTAGCCAAGTGGGAACCCCAGTCTTTGTAGGTTCTCTATGTACCTAATCATTTTGAGTACATATGGGCCTACAGGAGCCCCGTGTGACATCTTGCACTAAAACAGTGCCCTTGAGATCTCAAATCTCTCATGCCTCGCTTGTCCTTGATACAGTTGACGAAGATGTTCAACCATATCGTAAGCGCCCATTAACTTGTGTTGCTTCTGAAGCTCAGAGTTCATGGTCGCGAGCATTAGACAGGACACATCTAATGCGTCATCTTGATGCTTCTTGTAAGCATCTTTGTCAGCTCGCGGGGCATTGGCAGGAGGAGCCTCCGGAATGGGCTGCTCCAGAACGTACAGTTTACGTTCTTGGGTGAGAACTATTCTCAAGTTCCTGTACCAGTCCAGGAAGTTTGCTCCGTTGAGCTTGTCCTTCTCAAGGACAGATCGTAGGGAGAAGGTGTTCGTATTCGACGTCATGGTAATCTACAACAGAAATAAATGCAGAAATAAATATCATATTCTTAATCATTTAATTAGGCCTTTAACTAAATGATGCTCCCACTGAATTCTATAATTCATGTGGGACAAGATCCATATCATACTAACCCTTGAGTTAGCTTTGGCTAATACGCCCAAGACTTAGTATGATCGGTAGGCAACGATTACCAATTACATCTCTATGCAACTCTTGTTTATAGGATCAAGATCCGCATTGATATTAAAACACGAGTTAACTTTGGCTAATACGCCCAAGAATTAATATAAACGTGATTTTATCCTACCTTTCCAAACATTGGAAGAATGCCTATAGTTAAACTTGATCCAATTAAGTTAACTAGTTACTCAATCTAATTGGGTTGTACTCACCCATGCGTTGATAGGCGGGACCAAGATTGTCCCTCCGTACCCTACCAAGATAGTATGTGTTGCTCTGCTTTGGCAGATTCAACAACAACATGCGATCGAGGTAGTGGTAGGTATCACGGCACGGTAGGCATTAGAGTTGACGTGATTTAGATCTAATCTAAACGTCGATGTTGTATCATATACACGATATAGATCTAATCTAATCAATAGGGTGCATCTTGTACACGATGTAGATCTAATCTAATCGTAAGGGTGCATCTTGTGCACGATTTAGATCTAATCTTAATCATTAGGCACTAATTAATTACTTAATTAAACATGCATCACATACACAAGTAATTAACTAAATTTTGTGATTATGTCATGGCCCTACTACGATCTTCTCAAGCCAATGAGAAAATCGGATGGTCAACCTAAGGTCAACAGCTTCTCAAGCGCCTTCCTTTTAACCACCTTATGTTGCTCGCGCCTTCCACCGCTTCAAATTTTGTACATTATATTTTTGAAACTCAAGTTACATTCGAGTCTAAACTAATTTACAACAAGAATAAAAGAGAAAGACACGACGCGCAGGTCACGAAAAATAAAATTACAATACGCACATCACATCACGGCACGCAGGCCGTATTATGAATTACAACAAAAATTATCCAATCGAATTGGGACTTTGGGCCATGACTATCACAAAAATAATATATAATTCGAAATTATATATTTCTATAATTTTCTATAATTTTTCCTATAATTTTTACAATTTTTACGAGTACAATTTCCCGGCGGTTCCGTTTAGCGGTTTTCGGGCGCAATCACGGAACGAATCCCCTTGCGGGGCTAGGGGCAGCGCACCTACCCGCGATCTAACCATTGCTAGGGTTCCTTTGCGATCTAACAGCGCCTTAGCCCGCTGTTCCAAAAAATTTTGGGGCGAAACTTAGCCGTTTTGGGAAAAACCTATCGGTAGTCGAAGCCTACAAGTGCCGAAACACTTGTGCTTCGCTTCTACGAGAAAAATACCCTTAAAAACTATAAAAATCATAAATTTACAGAATATTATAGCACTAAAAAGTTTTCATAAAACACAAAATAAACTCGTATTCATCTTCGCACGTGGCTCTGATACCACTGTTGGGTTTTTTCGGGCCGCGAAAATCGCTTTTTCGCGTCGCAGAAACCCCGAAAGCCCCTAGCCAACGGATCTGTGCAAAGAAAATTTTTGAAAACATACGAATACGAGTTTCTACCTAGATCTACACTTAGATCTACAAAAGAAAGGTTATACCTTTGAAGCGAAGCCCTTCGCGTTCCCGCTCGTCCAAATGGTGCAGGATCTCGAAGTTGTCAACGTAGACAACTCTCTATATGTATCCACACAAACAAGTAGGTGGAGAAAAACCACAAAAAAGGTGTGCTAGCACCTTTGGATGGTTCGGCCAAGAGAGGAGAGGGAGAGCAAAATTGGAGCAAGGAAGAAGATGAAGGAATGAATGAGATTAATTCACAAAATGAAACTCATCAACCCATTCATGTGGTCGGCCACATTAAGAGGGTGTGTAACTCCCATGGAATGCTAAGAGTCACAACTCTTGGTAACTCCCATGAGGTGGCATCACACTTAAGCAACCATGATGATGTGGAGCATCATCATTGGCCCACTCAATGCCAACTCACCAATGAGGTGGCATAAAGTCAAGTCAAACTTGACTCTTCATCTTCCTCTCAAGTCAAGTCAAACTTGACTTAATCTCTCTCATGGTTGATCTAATCCAACCATTTAATTCAAGCCAATTTAATATAAGGAATCTAATTCATTTAATTAAATTGATTCAATGAGTCATAATCCAAATTAGACTCATTAAACACATGAATCAACTTGAGTCGAACTCAATTAGCCCAATTAGGATTACTCTTAATCTAATTTGATTCATCAAATGAATCTAATCCTCTTGGTTCATCATATGAACCTAATCTCCATCTAATTGTCCTTAGTGTGTGACCCTATAGGTTCTTGTAACGTTGGCAATGCCCCTAAACCCATTTAGGAGCATAAGTAATGAGCGGTATCTAGCAACACATCATTACTACCCAATGTTACAAGAATGTTGAGATCCAACATCACCTTTGTGACTACTAATTGTGACTCCTCACAAAATATGACAAGTGTCCTTCTATCCTAGACATCTAGATTGATCAATGTGAGGCACAGATCGTGTCATCCTCTGATCAATCTAAATCTTGAACTCCAAGTAGACTCACTAAATCAAATGAGCTCAATATCTCATATTGACTCATTTGGGCATGACCATGCACTTCGTGGTCTCACTCTATCAAGAATACCGATGTCTCTCCCATCATATAGGAGGGATAGATCCCATCTACATCATTCACATCCCTCCGCATAATTTGTTACATACCCATTAATCACCTTTATAGTCCACCCAGTTATGGGTGACGTTTGACGAAACCAAAGTACATAATTCCTTATGTAGGGAACCATGGTGACTTTGTTAGTTAGAGCCCTAGAGCCAATCATTTGATGATTGTATGGACTCATGTATATCATATTCTTGTATATTAATAAAGGCATTTGTTTGGTTATTATACTTATTTATATTAGTGCCAAATAGACTAAGTATAATAGCGTCCTTGAGTAGAAGGTTCATACCTATATCAATCGATTAGTTGAATCGATAGTGAGATGATATAGGGAACACTACTCTAAATCATTCCTAGTCGAGTATTAGCATTCAGGTACAATGTTAATACAATAAGACTAGCATGTAGGTCAGCTCGATGACTTGATCTCACAAGTCATGGATATAGAGATATCAAGCTGACACATGGGTATGCATTAGAGAATGTATCTTGAACGACCGCCATGAGAAAGTATCATGGATCGTTATATGAGTGTCATATACTTTCTCATGTGGCTATTAGTATGACTATTAGTCCTTAGACCTGAAGTCACCATGGATCCCTACATAAGGAGTTATGTACTTTAGTTTCGTCAAACGTCACCCGTAACTGGGTGGACTATAAAGGCGATTACTGGGTATGTAACGAATTATGCAGAGGGATGTGAGTGATGTAGATGGGATCTATCCCTCCCATATGACGGGAGCGACATCGCTATTCTTGATAGAGTGAGACCACTAAGCGCATGGCCATGCCCAAATGAGTCAACATTAGATGTTGAGCTCATTTGATCGAGTGAGTCTACTTGGAGTTCAAGATTTAGATTGATTAGAGGATGACACACTCTATGCCTCATATTGATCAAACTAGATGTCTAGGATAGAAGGACACTTGTCATTATTTTGTGAGGAGTCACAATTAGTAGTCACAAGGTGATGTCGGATCTCGACATTCTTGTAACTTGGGTAGTAATGATGTGTTGCTAGATACCGCTCATTACTTATGCTCCTAAATGGGTTTAGGGCATTGCTAACGTTACAAGAACCTATAGGGTCACACACTTAGGACAATTAGATGGAGATTAGGTTCATATGATGAACCAAGAGGATTAGATTCATTTGATGAATCAAATTGGATTAAGAGTAATCCTAATTGGGCTAACTTGAGTTCGACTCAAGTTGATTCATGTATTTAATGAGTCTAATTTAGATTATGACTTATTAAATCAATTTAATTTAATGAATTAGATTCATTATATTAAGTTGGCTCGAATCAAATGGTTGGATTAGATCAACCATGGTAGAGATTGGGTCAATTTTGACTTGACTAGAGATGGAAGACCAAAGGTCAATTTTGACTTGACCTTTTGCCACCTCATTGGTGAGTTGGCATTAGGTGGAACAATGATGATATTCCACATCATCATGGATGCCACCTCATGGAAGTTACAAAGCCATTTTCTTATTAACTTCACATTAATTGCAATTAATGGGGAGTTACTCTAGATGAAAGTGGTCGGCCACTTTGTGAATGTGTGTGAATTCATTTTCATTCAAGTGTGGTGAATCTTCCTTCTTCTTCCTCTCAAGCTCTCCCTCTCCCTCTCCTCCTTGCTTGGCCGAATCTCACCAAGGTGCTAGCACATCTTTGTGTGAGGTTTTTCTCCACCTACGTGTCCGTGTGGATACTTCTAGAGGACCGGCGCTTGACGGTCTAGAGATCCGGCAACCCCTTGGACGAGCGGGATAAGCGAAAGGCACGCTTCGAAGGTATAACCCTTATCTAGTGTAGATCTAAAGGTTTTACAAACTCGTACAAGAAAAGGTTTTTCGAAAAGTTTTGTTTACGAATCTTTGCACGGATCTACGACTTTGGGTGACTCGGGGTTTCCGCGACGCGAAAAAGCGGTTTTCGCGGCCCGATGAACCCAATAGACTTCAGGTCTAAGGACTAATAGTCATACTAATAGCCACATGAGAAAGTATATGACACTCATAAAATGATCCATGATACTTTCTCATGGCGGGTCATTCAGTATACATTCTCTAATGCATATCCATGTGTCAACTTGATTTCTCTATATCCATGACTTGTGAGATCAAGTCATCGAGTTGACCTACATGCTAGTCTTATTGCATTAACATTGTCCCTGAATGTTAATACTCGACTAGGAATGATTAAGAGTAGTGTTCCCTATATCATCTCACTATCGATTCAACCAATCGATTGATATAGGTAAGAACCTTCTACTCAAGGACGTTATTATACTTAGTTTATTTGGTATCAATACAAGCAAGTATAATAACCAAAAACCAAATGCCTTTATTTATATAGAATATGATACAACAAGTCCAAAAATATAATCATCAAATGATTGGCTCTAGGGCTCTAGCTAACACTCCTAAGTTTTCCCTAGGTCGAAGCACGGGCCTAGTTCCTAGTAGGTTCGAGATTAGCTACCTTGGATTTATTTAGGATGCGCGTAATTCATGTATGTGTTACAATGCTGGGCCCTCATGTTGAGATTTATGTTTAAGTACCTATATGATATACGTTTTCAAAAGAACATCTTGCATATACTGATTTCATGATATATGATTATGATATATGATATATGTTTTCAAAAGAACATTTTTGCATATACTTATTTCATGCTATATGATTATTATGCTTTATGAAAATGCTCTTTTATGATATACCTAGGATGCCTAGATGAACATGCTACTACCTTATGCTTATGCTCTTGTATGTTATGTTTATGATTTGCCAAATGAGTATGACACTACTTATGCTATTATGTAAAAATGTTAAATCTATGTGTTGGTTAGATGAACATGTCATTACTTTATATTAATTTCATGATGTATGTTTTTGTGAGTAGGAAAGGATCTTACTTAGCCTATGTGCTTATAGTTTTACTTTTCATTGTACTGCAGAAAAGGGTAAAGAATGGCTAAACTAAAGGAAGCAGCAGGGGGGCAAAGGATGTGTGTGGCAGTGGCATGGTGGAAGAGATCTGTTTTGTGTTCAAGACTTATGCACGTTCTAAGTTTTGCATGTTAACTTGTTTTCTACTTGATGCTTTTAATGTTTGCTACTTGACTATCTCTTTTTATTATTTCCATGAATCTTGAACTAATAGACACTTGGTTTAGTTAAAGAATTGCTAAAAACCTTTTTATCATGACTTGAAAGTTAGGGTAACTAAACTATGCTTGAATTCTATGTTATGTTCAGTGATGAAATATTAAATTAAGTTACGCACATGAATGCTAATCATGCTCACATGTTTAATATATTTACATGATTATATTATTCTCTATGTATGTTTTAAGTTTTAAAGTCTTCCACTGCAATGATCACACATGCATGTATGTCCGCGTAGCGCCGCCCTTGCTACCAGTAGGGGAAGGGCAGGCGTTACACTGACGACCTCTTTAACATATATTTGTGCTAACTGCTCAATAAAGTAGGATGTTCTAATTGCTAGGAAATGAGCAGACTTGGTCAATCTGTCTACTATTACCCAGATAGCATCATAACCATTTGTAGTTCTGGGTAATCCTACTATGAAATCCATAGCTATATCCTCCCACTTCCACTCTGTGATCTGGATAGGCTGCAGAACTCCGCCTAGTCTCTGATGTTCTTCTTTAACCTGTTGACATGTCAAACAGGTACTAATGTATCTAGCAACATCTCTCTTCATTCCAGACCATGAGAAGCGTTCCTTTAAATCTTGGTACATCTTGATGGAACCAGGATGCATTGCATAGGGTGTTCTATGAGCTTCTTCTAAAATTTTCCTTCGTAGTTCTTCTTGATTAGGGACACAGAGACGATTACCATAATATAGTATCCCACCGTCTGATACTCGAAACTCTCCATTTTCTCCTTCCTGTATTCCCTTCTTGATCTTCTGAATAATATGATCTTCCTCCTGCCCTTTTTGTACATCGTCAAGTAAGGTTGACACTAGTGTCAAAGTAGAGAGCTGCCCGGTAATAATTTCAAGCCCAAATTTTACTATTTCTTTTTGTAGGGGATAGGCCATAGCAGATATAGAGAATAAGGCAGCACAAGATTTCCTACTTAGTGTATCTGCCACTTTGTTCGCTTTCCCTGGATGGTAGAGGATTTCACAGTCATAGTCCTTGACTAGCTCAAGCCATCTCCGTTGTCTCATGTTAAGGTCTTTCTGAGTGAAGAAATACTTCAGACTCTGGTGATCTGTGTAAATCTTGCACTGAGCTCCGTATAAGTAATGCCTCCAGACTTTGAGAGCGAAGACTACTGCTACTAACTCAAGGTCATGAGTGGGATAGTTCTTCTCATAATCTTTGAGTTGTCTCGAGGCATAAGCAATAACTCTGCCGTTCTGCATCAGTACAACTCCGAGTCCCAGTTTAGAAGCGTCACGTATATATCAAAGCTCTCGCCATTTTCTGGAAGAGTCAGGATTGGAGCACTGGTCAGTCTCCTTTTTAGTTCAAGGAAACTCTTCTCACAATTCTCTGTCCACTCAAATTTTCTATTCTTTCGGGTAAGCACTGTCAGTGGAGAGGCGATCCTTGAGAAGTTCTCTACAAATTTCTTATAGTAGCCTGCTAACCCAAGGAAATTTTTGATTTCACTAACATTCTTGGGTCTATTCCAGTTACTCACAGCTTCTATTTTTGTCGGATCTACCATAACCCCATCTTTAGAAATAATGTGACCCAGAAAGGACACTTGATCAAGCCAGAACTCACACTTAGAGAACTTTGAGTACAACTGTCTCTGTTGGAGAATCTGTAATATTGTCTTCAGGTGTTCAGCATGTTCTTCTAGAGTTCTGGAGTATATAAGAATATCGTCTATGAAGATGATCACAAACTTATCCAAATACTCTTTGAACACTATGTTCATCAGGTCCATAAATGTAGCAGGAGCGTTCGTCACTCCAAAAGACATAACTACGAACTCATAGTGCCCATACCTTGTTCGAAATGCTGTCTTCGGTACATCATCAGCCTTCACTTTCACTTGATGATATCCGGATCGCAAGTCTATCTTGGAAAAGACTATAGCCCCCTTTAATTGATCAAATAGGTCATCAATTCTCGGCAAGGGATACCGATTCTTGATTGTCACCTTATTCAGCGCTCGGTAGTCCACACACATGCGCATGGACCCATCCTTCTTCTTTACGAACAACACCGGAGCTCCCCAGGGTGAGTGACTAGGGTGAATGAAGCCCTTGTCGAGTAGCTCTTGTAATTGTCCTTGAAGTTCTTTCAATTCTGCTGGAGTCATTCGGTAGGGTGCCTTTGAGATTGGATGGGTACCAGGAATGAGTTCAATCTCAAATTTAATTTCCCTATCCGGAGCTAACCCTGGCAACTCTTCTGGAAACACTTCTGGGTGGTCACATACAACTCTAACTTCCTCTAGCTCATGATCTCTTTCTTGCTGGGTATTAACCACATGAGCTAGAAATCCAATACATCCATCGGCTAACATTTTCTGAGCCTTCATAGCTGATAAAAATTTCTGGGTTTTCTTCTTCGAATCTCCGATGAACTCAAACTTAGACTCTGCCTCAGGTTGGAATAGAACCCTTCGCTTATGACACTCGATGGAAGTACTATACTTGCTAAGGAAGTCCATCCCAAAAATGACATCGTAATCAGACATGTTCAGCAAGATTAGATCACTGTACAGTTCTCTGTCTGAAATTTTGACTGGCACATCTCGCAGCTAGTGTGTAGATGTCATTATCTCTCCCGAGGGTAGTGTCGTCAGGAATTGTCCGCTTAGGACTTCCGGGGGTATACCTATTCTTTCAGCAAATACTATGGAGACAAACGAATGAGTTGCCCTAGTATCAAATAGTACAGTTGCATATTGATTAAAAATGCATATATGACCTGTGACAACGGTGGAGGCGTTTGCTACCTCCTCTCTAGTTAGGGAGAAAACTCGAGCATTTGTAGAACTTGGTGGAGCTTCCAGTCTACCTTGACTAATGTGAGGAACCTCCAACGCGGCCTGCATCTGGTGTAGCTGTGCCTGCTTACTTCCATATTGCACAGGTTGTGCAGGAGGAAGATTGATCTTGGTCGGACAATTCTTGGCCATATGCCCCTCTTGACCACATGTATAACAGTCACTCGTGCCCTTGCGATAGAGTCCAGAGTGTATCCTTCCGCAGATGGAACATGTGGCATACTTAGTTTGCTTGTTTACGGATCCTCCCTTCTTATTACTCCACTGCTTCCTCTTAGAGTTCCCTTTCCAGGTTAACCCATGACTCTGGGATTTCTGAGTGTCGGAACTCCCTTGACCTTTGTTCTCCATTAGTACTGACTTCTGCTGCTTGATACTGTTCTGATAATGCTCCATGATCAGGGCACTACTAATCAGCTCTTCTGCAGTCAGTGGTCTATTAATTCCGCCAGCAACATTTAGAGCTATCTCTGGCCTCAGCATCTTGAGCATTAGCCTCATCCTTTCTCATTCAGTGCTGACCAGCTCAGGGCATAGGCGAGCCAGCCTTTTGAATTTCTTCACAGCTTCGTCCACTGATAAATCTCCTTGTCGAAATTCCGTGAACTCGTCATAATGTTTATTTGTGACTCACATATGGAGGAATTCTTCAAAGAACTCAATCTCGAAGTCAGACCAGGTCATTTGATCTACTTTTCATTTTGCCTTGACCCGTTCCCACCACATTCTTGCATCACTAGTGAGGAAGAAGGAGGCACACTTAATCTTTTCTACTTTCGGCCAGTCCAGTAGCTCCATTATACTCTCCAAAGTTGTGAACCATGCCTGAGCATCCCATGGTTCATTGGTACCAGAGAGACTCTCTGGCTTCAGTTTCTGCCACTGGATCAGGTATGCTTCTTGCCTCACCACCTTTGATGGGGCTACAGGGGTAACTAATGGTGCTTCAGCTATAGTAGGTGTTACCATTTTGACTTCCGATGGGACTATAGGGGAAGCTTACTGGTTAGCAGTTAGAGAGGCAATAACCTGCTGCTGCTCAGCTACTTATCTCTGAAGTTGAGCTACTACTTCTTAAAGGTTGGGCGGTGGTGCTGACTCATTTTCCCCTGGCTAAGGTTCATTAATCCTCGGCTGTCTAGCTGGTCTTCCTCTAGCTATTCTACATATCATAAGTCAAAAACTAGTGAAAACATACGTCAACCACTCATCATCCCTACTTGCTATCATTACTACTTTCACATGTGAGCATGCTAAAACTTAATAAGAATTGCTTACTAAACATAATAGTAACTAGGTACATGAAGAAAAGGTACTTCTTACTTGGAAGCTGCAGGATCAATGCTTGACGTGTAGGTGGCGAAAGGGTGGAACTTGCTTTGATACCATAATTGTAACGACCGCACTTCCTAACCTAGACTCAAGCCACGGATGTTACTCCTTTCCACTACTACTAAGGACCTTATTATATGCACACTATTCGGTTCAGAGATCTACTCTGAACTTGTTTCGAGTGTGAAGCCATGGGGTTAAAAGGATGCATGATATCTCCATTGGCATCAGGCCTTTTGGGGAGAGTCCAAGAGTAAAGCCATGAGGGCCTATGCCCAAAGTGGACAATATCATGCCATTATGGAGATATGTGGACATCTTTTGGGCACAACAAATGGTATCAGAGTCATGGTCCAGACCAGATGATATGTGGGCAACTTTGAACGAAGTTGAGGTGGGCCCGGAGTAGGTCAGGATGACTGGATGCTTGCGGGGAGGCCTGGAGCAGGTCAAGGTGACCGGATACTTGCAGGGAGACGAGTAGGTCAGGGTGACCGGGAGCTCGTAGGGAGACCCGAAGTAGGTCAAGGTGATCGGATGTTCACGGATAGACTGAAGCAAGTCAGGGTGACCGGATACTCACGAGGAGGTCTAGAGCAAGTCAGGGTGACCAGATACTTGCGGGGAGGTGAGTAAGTCAGGGTGACCGGATGCTTGGAGGGAAGCCTAGAGTAGGTCAAGGTGACCGGGTGCGGATGCTTGCGGTGAGGCCTAGAGCATGTCAGTGTAACCAGATGCTCGTGGGGAGGCCCGAACCATGAGAGTAATTGTGGTTCTTCGTTTGAGGGGAGGATTGTTGGGATTCAATCAAAGTCCCACATTGAAAAGATTTGGTAAAGATTATGGGGTTAAAAGGATGCATGATATCTCCATTGGTATGAGGCCTTTTGAGGAGAGTGATAACCATGATTTTACTGCATTATTTTGATTCATATATGCATGGTTTGATGTTGATTTCATAGGTTAAAATCATGGTTACATCACATTTTGTGCATAGTGTGTATTTTTGTACTTAATTGTAAATTATATTATTTTTGGCGTTATTTGATGCTAATATTTGATTCTTATTTTATAGGCATCAAAGGATCTTGGATTTGGATCTATTTGGACCGAAATTGGGCTCGAATCGGAGTTTAAACGAGAAGATCAAGCTTTGGAGCATTATGGGCCGTTTATCAAGAATAGGACAGATCTTGACCATCTGTTGAAGATCTGGCCGATACAACTTAATGAGGAGTAGATCTAAGCCATTGACGAAGATCCAGAAGTTTTGATCCAGATCTGAGTTCATCTAGCCATTGATCAAGCTGAATTAATCTGGGCCGTTCATTGAAGACTGTGCAGATCCGGGTCATCCAGTGATGATCTGATAGATCCGACCTACGGGAGAGTAGATCCAGACCCTAGATCAACATCAGTACCTTCAGATCGGAATTTGGATGACTTTTCACCGTTGATTTAGCCCGGAATCATCTCAGCCGTCCGATCAGATCCAGATCTGATTTAAATAGAAGCTACAGTAGCTATAGTGCCTTCGTCGAATCCACAGCGCGCAGCAGCTTCGTCTCCGCGGCGTTTCTTCGGATTCCGACCCCTTTTCTTCTCATATCGATTTCTCAAGCTTCAATCTCGGTGGAGAGCTTCTCGGCGGTATCATCTCGATCTTCTGGAGCCATTGGAGGGTGTTCTCTCCGGTGGAATTTGGCTCGCGGCATCTCCCCGTTTCACCTCAGATTTGGAGGTGGTCCTCCAAATCCGAGCTTCGATTCCCATCAGCAACATTTGGAGGTGGTCTTCCGGTGTTCCTGAGCTTCACTCGACGTTCATCCACGTTCCACAGCTTCCCATCAGATCAGAGACTAGATTTTCAGATTTCGGTCATTCTTGGGGTTTTGGGATGTTCTTAGCTCGCCGGGGGTGGTCCGTCGGTGTTCTTGAACATTCCTTGAACTGATACGCCACTGAGATGCTCCACTGAGGTCCGAAATTGGGTGGTTTCGATTTCGGCCTCTTGTGTGACGGCTTGAGTGTGAAGTTTGGTGAGATTGATTGTGAGTTGGATCGGTTAGGATTTATTTCGTTTTATTATTATTTTTATAGCTTAGAACAGATTCCTTTTATGTTTTTTTATATTTTTATGCAAGTAGTTAGCATTTCTTTCCTTGTTGAAGCTTAGTTTAAGTTTTAGTTGATGCTTGGTTACTTGTTTAGTGTTTAAATTCTAAGCTAGGGTTTACATCTTGCTTTAGATTAGATTTAATTGTGTCTTGCTGTTTTATATCTTAGTTTGATGTGTGATTTATCACAACGTAGAGTGACAATGCGTAATGATATGTTCATTGACACATAGTTAGGTTTCACTCTTGCTTTAGATTAATTTCTTATTCGCTGTACTTTATTTTTGTTAGATTTAGATTCAAAGTTTAAATTCCCCCAACTCCATTTTTATATCGAAAACCCCAAAAATAGGAATAAAAAGACAATCCTAGATTACATCATACTGTTGGTTCCTCGGATCGATCCTGGGCTCGTTACTACAACATTATTGTTTAATTAAGGGGTTCAGTGAATAATTACATTATTAATTTGATTAGCGGATGTGACAGATTCGCCATATCAAATTTTGGCGCTGTTGCCGGGGAAAAAAATGCAATGTTTAGTAATTTTAGGATTGTTTTGATTGATTTCATGTTTATATATCCATGTGTTTGATTTTATTTGTTCCTGAGTCTTCTGATTTTATTTGTTAGTGTTTCAGTGTAAGAATAGGAAATTCAGAAACCATGGATCCATATTATCAGTATTTTGGAGATGGGATGGAGAATTATTATTTTCAGCCTCAGATTCAGTTTTATCAGCTTGGATATCAATCCTACCTACCTATGGAGCAACGGAATAGGTATGAGGATGCACAAGAACAAATTGAAGAATCAATGTGGAAATGCAATGAAGTTATGCAACAAATGAGAGAGCATCAAGAGCAACAATTTGCAAGAATACAGAACATTCAGAGTCAATTAGATCAGATTGTATCATCCATTAATCAGTTATAAAAACAAAACGTCAGTGAAGAGGTGGATTGTGGAGATCTTGTCAGGCCTGACACTGCATCTATTTCTTCACAAGAATTTTCTAGTTTAATTTGTGATGATGATGTAGTTGAACCTATTTTTGATTCTACTAATAGTGATGTTGCTCTAGATGTTGTGAATGATGCAGGTATAGATGCAGAAGATGATTTATGTGTAGGGGAATGCTTACTGGAAGCATTACCTCAAGAATTACCAAGAATTGAAGATGTAAGTGTAGGGACTTGTGCTTTGGAGCCAAGCACCCAAGAATCACTACATGAAGTTGAACCTTCACCAGAACAAGAGTTTGAGAATTTACTTGATGAGGAAGAGGTAACAAACACCACTCCAGGTACCTTACAAGATGACAAGGTGAGTATTTTGTGTGATTTTTCAGGAAATTTCATAGAGGTACCATGCATTGATTTTATTAGATGTGATGCATTTCTTGATATATTTTCTACCCACACTAATATTCTTCTATTTTATTTTTGCCCCACATGTGTGTGGGAGGTGTTTTGTTTTATTGATGTTGTAGGAGAACATGAGCTTCCGGAGTGGGTGCTAAAACTGAACCGCCTCAGACCTCCAGAAAGATTTATGGAAGGAAAAATGTAATAAGAAGAATTTAAGTGGAACCATGATTACTCCACTTCCGGGGTGACTTCTTCTTCTAAACCTTCTTCAACCACCGGGAATGAAAGGGGAGTTGGTTCCAATTTTGCTTTCTTTTGCATTTTGATTCATGCTTTGAGTTTAGTTTTTCTTTAATATATTCTTTATACGTTTCTTAAGTTTCATACTTTGCATTTTCATTTTCTTTTCATACTTTGCATTTTGTTTAGTTACATAGCATGTCATTTTTAATAAAAGCCTCCATGGGAATTTTCTAATAATATTTTTAAGATGGTAAAAGTCTCTTAAATTTGATCATCAATTTTAGGTCATTTTACATGATTGAATACTCTACTTACATGATTTTGGTTAAAATGGTAGCGGATATCAATTTGATTAATTGAGCTTGATTGCATAATATTACCTAGTGAGGACCATTTTAAGACTATACACGATTATATTCTTTTGTGTGGTATGCACTTACAACAATTGAAACTCTAGAACTTGCTTAGTTTCTTTTCAAAGTCACAATAGCATATGTATCCATGAAAAGAAAGGATATTTGTCATTTTTATTCCATCATAACTTCTAATTTCTTTCTCCACAATTTTCTTGAAGCATTTTCATCTAGAATTCGAATTATTTATTATCTTTGCTTGTCATTATTTCATTGAGAGTATTGGTTGAATTCTTGATGAGTTAGATTTTGCAAGATGACAAAAGAATTAAGTGTGGGGGAGATGTATAAAGCTTTTGAATGCTTGGATTCATTTGTTAATGGATGGGATTCAAATTCAAGCTAACGATGAAGTTTTGGGAAGATGTAATGGAGTTAAATGCTTAAAGGTTTTATGGTTGTGGTGCTACTGTTCTAGAAAAGTAAATGCTGAAATATGTTGTTATGAATGAAGTGCTCTTAAGATTGTATGCTAAATGTATCCATTTCTTGAGTATTATCATGTCAAGAGCAAGCTCCAATTGTTTGAAGTGTAAGACTTGATACTATGTTGATGCATTCAAAATTGTAAGAGACATATGTGGTAAGAAGGTTTTGGAAATGCTGAAATCTTAACTTTCTGTTGGAGTTGCTGTGCTGTGTTGTGCTGCATTATGCAGAAATTGAATATTGCAGGAATTCTACAGAAACAGTGTAGTGCAGAGCTGGAATATGGAGGTGTGTTTTGTATCAGTTTTGTATCAAAAATTAGAATGCAATATCCAAACGAGTGGAAGCTTAGTTGAATTTAAGAGTTGCTGAAAACAAATGGTATGCTTACCTTGTATGGCATTTGCAAGATGAGAAAAGATGAATTCAGGGATTTATCTGGACACAAAACAATGCAAGAACAATGAGTTGTATAGCCACCGGAATGTGATTTAAATGGATCAAAATTCGGAATTCAATGGGTGATTATTATTTCATCAACAAAGCATTCAAATGGAGTATCATTTACTTGGAAAAGTTGAAGAAAAGGGCAACAATTGGTACATTTAACAGTGAAGTAAAAATGTAGAAACAGAATTCAGAAACAAATGAAAACAGATGTGTGCAACTCTTCATTATCAGCCCTTGGAACCTTTGGAGAATAAATTGAACCTCTTGAATGATCAGCAGCATTTGTTGTTTATCTTCTTTCTATTCTTTTCAAACCTGCTGGATATAATTCGGATGGTATCAAAAGTGTAGAATTCTGAAATTGTAATAGCTTTCTAAGTGATGTTATTGGCTGAATTCTAGACATTGTATTGTGCATAAATGCAGAAATGAAGAAATGCAGAAAAGATGAAATGGAACCATTATTATCAAGTAGGAATTGCAGTGAGTTGCAGCAGTGAGAGCTTCCACTAAACAGAATTGCAAAATCAGAGCTGAATTCAGCAAGTTAGAATTCCTGCTTAAAGTACCAATTGCATGCCAAGATCCTTATACAATTTTGCTATCAATGTAAAGACTAAGCAAAACTCATGCTTACTCCTTATCAAATGGTGTTTTCTATTTGACCAAGTTTTCTACAGATTGAAATTTGAATCAACTCAAAATCTGAAATCTGGAAATTGTAACTAAGTTAAATGGCCTGTTGGATTGTTGGTTCTGCCATCAAGTATTCGAACCTTATTAATTTTGTATCCTAAATTCTGATTCTTGCAATTTAAACTGCAGATTCAAAGCTAGATTCTCAATATATGTGTTGGGACCTTAGATGGCTAGAGGGGGGTGAATAGCCTCTTTGAAAAACACTAAACACAAATTTCTTCAAGAACTTTGTTAGCACAGCGGAATTAGAAAACTAAAACAAGAAAGCACAGCACACTAACTCAAAGATTTACGAGGTTCGGGGATAACTTGCCCCTACTCCTCGGCGTGTCCGTAAGGTGGACGAATCCTCTTGATCTTTCGGGATATCACACCCCGGAAGCTATCCGGCTAAAGGATTCTCCTTCTCGGTGGAGTAACCTCTCCACAAAGTCTTTAACAGCAGTAAGAAATTAAGCACAAGACTTACAGTAGTGGCTCAAGTGAAATGATCAAAGGAAGCTCACAGCCACAATCAGCGAAGAACAAGCACACTGCTTCAATCTTCCAGAGAGTTTTTCTCCACAGTGTTTTTCACAGCAAGAGCACAAAAAGCATTGTCACGAGAGCCTCTCCTCTCCACCTTCATATGCCTCTCTGCTCTGTAACGGATCTCTGCCAAACCTGCAGCAAATCCCTGCAAATCCCTGCAACCGTCCACGACGTCGCCAATCACGCTTCTTCCTTGTCTGATTGTCTCAGCTCCCACCAATGGCATCCTCGTTTCCACTGGTACCTCTGAGCTTGAACCTATCAGCACAAGTCAAGCTGATTTCGACCAAACGGCTGCCAGCAGATCGCAAACGAGACGTTGCTACCAAAACTGGTTTGTCCGCAGCGAGACACAGCAAAAGCTTTTTCGTCGCCTTCTACTAATGATCCTTAATTTGAATTCACCCAACATCAAGTAATCTGTAACCTGTAACTTCGAGAAAGCTTACAGCAGATGGTTAGAAACGAAATAGGTAAAAGTAATTGCGAATCAGAAACAATAAGAGAAAGCGCATGCAAAACAAGCCATACTGTGGATCGGTCAGCAGACCGATCCACGCTTCTATTTATCGTCACTGATCGGTCTGGTGACCGATCAGGTGCTTGTCTGATCGGTCCCAAGACCGATCCACCCCTTCACGCGAATCTGGCACCGAAGCCTGATCGGTCTGTGGACCGATCAGGACTCAGCTGGATCGGTCCGTAAGACCGATCAGTATCCACTCAGCGCTACTGAGGATCATCTGATCGGTCCCCGGACCGATCAGTATCCACTCAGTGTGCTACTGAGTGTTATCTGATCGGTCCCCGGACCGATCAGTATACACTCAGTGTGCTACTGAGTTTTGCCTGATCGGTCCCCGGACCGATCAGTATACACTCAGTGTGCTACTGAGTGTTGCCTGATCGGTCTGCAGATCGATCAGCCGTGCCACTGTGCCACTGGATCGGTCTGCAGACCGATCCAAAGCTGTGAGTCTCGAGTCAAGCTTCCAAGCTTGCTGCCCTCACCCCTGACGGTCCAGAGAGCGTGCTACCGAACCCTCTCCGACCATACATGCCAAGCTTCCACACTTGGACTTCCCAATTGCCTGGTTTCACTCACCAGGACTTTCCAATTGCCTGGCTTCACTCACCAGGACTTTCCAACTGCCTAACATCCCAGTTAGGACTTTCCCACTGCCTGGCTTCACTCACCAGGACTTTCCAACTGCCTAACATCCCAGTTAGGACTTTCCCACTGCCTGGCTTCACTCACCAGGACTTTCCCGTGCCAAGCTCCTCGCTTGGACTTTTCCCAATCAGGTCAATCAGGTTAACCAAGTCAACCTTGATTAGTAATTAATCTGAGTTAATTTAATATCTGATTCAAACTTAAATCAGTGTCAACATCAAAACAACATCCAGGTCAGACTGTATCAACAATCTCCCCCTTTTTGTTGTTTGACAACACAATTTAAGTTTAGATCAGAAAAACTCTCATATCCATAATTTCAGGGAAATTAAGATCTCCCCCTAAGATGGATATAACTCAGTTACCTTCTCCTCTTTTTTTTATATTGATTCAAAGAGGTCAAATCGTCTCTAAACTTAATTATTCTCTCCCCCTTTGTCAAACACCGAAAAGGTGTAAAATAATGAATAAGACTGACAAGCACCTCCCCCTTTTAACCAATAACGCCTCAATCTTAATCCACATAAAAAAATACGGTATATGAAAAACAATGGCATATGAAACATCATAAGTGTATCATGAATAGTGAAGCATCATAAATAGCATGAATATAAGAAACACAGCTAACATCCAGTTCAGATAAATGTATCAAAGACATAGTATCAACAAAACAATCAAAACATAGAGAATGTCAGCCAACATCCTCATCAAGAGGATCATCCGCAGCATCAGCTGGAAGAGTGGAATCCTGAAGAGGCATGCTGCTGCCTGAGGGTAGCTCGCCCGCGGAGTGCTGAGGAGGTGGATGGCCGGCCATCCATCCTAGAAATGCCTGATGTGTCGCCAACTGCTGTCTCTGTAGAGTATCGAAGCGCTGATCAATCTGGAGGCGCAGGCCATCGAACTCTGCAGCCACCATCTCCTCGTGGCGGTCAAACCGGCTCTCCAGCTCAGCGATCTGCCAGCGCAGATCTGGATCCTCCTCGCCATATGCAGCAGCAGGAGGACGAGCAACCTGTCGTGGAAGTGGTAGCTCACCCAGTGCCCTCCCATCCTTCCACCTAACCGGCCCATCCTGACTTAGGATTCCGGACTTGGAAAACGCACGTTTCCCAAGTCGACAATCCTGCCTGACCATCTTCACTATCCTCCCCCTAGAGACGTCAATACCCATGGACTCGAGCCAACCAGTAATTATATGCCCAAAAGGCATATAGATGTTGTCGCCGCTCGGTTCGCTATGGGATATGATAGACATATAGACACTCGACATAATATCAAAATCTAGACGTCGACGTAACCCATAAAGCATCAGACAGTGGTATGGTCGAATTTCTGCCAACGGTTTAGAGGTGATAGGTAGAAGACATTGTGTGACAACTTTGAAAAGGATGTAGTCAGGAGCAGAGAGTCTAAGGGCTGCAAATGTAGGAAAGTCGTCATCTAACTCATCTAAGCCATCCAGTCTCGGATGACCAAAGAAGTACTCATAGATTGAGTCAGAAGAGACATTAAGAGGATGAGGTACGGGTTCAGGCAAAACAGGATAGATGGAGAACACCGTCCCCGAACACAAACGACAACCTAAATACTCAAAGAAGGCAATTATGTTGAGATCAACGTTTTGCTTAGCCACTCTTGTTCTATAACTACCATCAGGAGTCCGATGAAGGTTGTTATAGAATTCAGATACTAGATCAAAGTTGATGTCCCTTTCTAGAAAAACCAAAGAATCGAGCTTGTAGTAGGCAATGGTTTCTAAAATAGAGGGACAAGATTCCTGCATGAACTTCTTATCAACAGATCGACAAGGGAGTAATTTGAAAGTCCTCTCCTTAAATGATTTTTCAAATTGTTGGTTGGGGAATCTCCCCGAACTAGCCGGTTGAGGTCGGGAGGTAGCAGGAGCTTTGGACTTGGATTTGGATTTCTCGGTTGGTTCCTTAGAGGTACCCTCACCACTAGTGGGTTTCTTCCTAACCATTTGGACAATGGGAAACAAAGAGAGAGCACCGGCCATGGGCAAACCACCAAACACAAACCACAGTCACCGTAAGAAACATGATAACGTGAACTGCCAAAGACAATAACAGTAGAGATTAGAGATCGAGAGATTACCTCGGTGCCATTTTGACCTTCGGCTTTTAGAAGACGATGGGTCGAGAATACGGGAGGAAGAAAGGGGCGTCGGGGCGTCGGTCGGCTAGGGTTGTGAGAAAGAAGAAGATCGGGAAGAGAGGAGGTCAGGAGGATTTAATGAGGGGGTAGCGCACAGTGTAATCTGATCGGACGGCTGTCCGATCAGGATCGATTTTAACGCACACAAAAAGGGTCTGATCGGTCCCCTTGACCGATCAGGAAACCCTCTGATCGGTGCTCGGATCGATCAGGGGCCTTCCTGCGAACCATAGAGAGCTGATCGGTCCTTGGACCGATCAGAGATCGAACAGAGAGGTTGAAGAGGTTGAGACTCTCCTGATCGGTCCCTGGACCGATCAGATGTGAATCGTCGCGTGAGATCCTCCTGATCGGTCCCTGGACCGATCATTTGTGATTGTCGCGTGCCAGAACCTCCTGATCGGTCCCTGGACCGATCAGTGAGCCAACAGAAAGCACGAAGATATCTGGAGGACCCCTGATCGGACTGTGGACCGATCAGAGAGTCTCCTGATCGGTCGTGAGACCGATCAGTGTCTGATAATTCAGATTTCTGATATCTGAATTCGAGCAACTGATTTCGCAGTCGTTTCTCTCGAGAATTCTGAAAATTCAGAACACAGAACTTAAACATCTACGAACAAGAACATTTCCTAATTGCAAGCTCTGAAAGTCCTAACATTCTAGGTTTTTTTTTATTTAAGTTACAAGTTAGTTTCAGACATTTCAGAGTTTCAAAACCTGAAATATCCAACCCTGTCATGTTTAGTTTCAAATTTGTCAAAATATATCCTAAATTACTATTCTTACATTATCAACTCATCTTATCATTAAAGATACCAATCCAAAGTATCAATCAACACATCAATCATGATTAGATAATTTCTAGACAAAAGTCCAACCAAGATTCCTTGGTTGGAATATATGAGTAAGATCTAGGAGTCAAATACACATGAATTATGTAATGACCTTCCCCATACTCAATTTATGTCTCTTCAACCTACTTATTCAAGGGATGCATAATACATTTTGAATAAATTGGTTGTTCCTAGCATCTCACCCCATTTCTAGCAAACAAAAATAATTTGTTAAACCTTATCGTTTGTGTGAGATGTCCCCAAATTGCCCAAATCAGTTTCCCAATTACTCTTGTCATTTTAATAGTCCTTATTGATCATGGTGAAGTTCTAATGACCTAAGGAGCCAAACACATTCCCAACTCCCTCCTTAAATGACTAAATTCATTCTCCGGAAGGGGTTTTGTGAAGATATCGGCTAGGTTTGACTTTAACTCAACATATGTGAGCACAATGTCTCCCCTAGCTACGTGATCTCTTATGAAGTGATGACGCACTTCAATGTGTTTGGTCCTCGAATGATGGACTGGATTTTTAGTTAGGTTGATTGTGCTAATGTTGTCGCATAGCACTTGTACACCCTTATAAGAGAGTCCATAATCCTCTAGGGTGTGTATCATCCACAACAACTGTGATACACTCTCTCCCATGGCAATATATTCAGCCTCGGTCGTGGAGAGAGCAACACAATGTTGCTTCCGACTTGACCAACTAACTAAACATGAACCTAAAAATTGGCAACCCCCACTCGTACTTTTCCGATCCAATTTGCACCCAGCATAATCGAAGTCGGTATAACCTATCAAGTCAAATGATTCAGTACGAGGGTACCAAAGACCTACTCTAATTGTGCCTTTAAGGTATCTCAGAATTCTCTTAACTGCAATTAAGTGAGATTCCTTGGCACAGACTTGATACCTAGCGCACATGCCCATAGCAAAGAGTATGTCCGGTCGACTAGCTGTGAGATATAGAAGACTACCGATCATGCTTCTATATTGCGTTAGATCAACTGATTTTCCACTCTCATCATTGTCAAGACGAGTGCTCGTCGCCATAGGAGTGGATACTTCCTTAGAATCACTCATTTTGAATTTCTTAAGCATCTCTTGAGTGTATTTTGCTTGATGGACATAAATGCCATCTCTAGTTTGTTTGATTTCTAGTCCAAGGAAGAATGTCAATTCTCCCACAAGACTCATTTCAAACTCACTTTCCATGTGAGTGATAAATTCATTTAAATAGCCCTTGTTATTTGAGCCACAAATTATGTCATCGACATATACTTGGGCTACAAAAATATTTTCACCATCTCGACGAAGAAATAGTGTTGGGTCTATTTGACCCCTTACAAAACCCTTTTCTAATAGATAAGTCGACAACCTTTCGTACCAAGCTCGAGGTGCTTGTTTTAGCCCATAAAGAGCTTTCTTGAGCTTGAACACGTGGTTTGGAGCTTCGGTATTCACAAACCCCGGTGGTTGTTCAACGTAGACTTCTTCTTTAATGAAACCATTTAAGAAGGCCGATTTAACGTCCATTTGATAGAGCTTGAAACCTCTATGTGCAGCAAAAGCTAGCATTGAACGAATGGACTCCAATCGTGCCACAAGAGCATAGGTCTCATCATAATCGAGGCCTTCAACTTGACTATAGCCCTTGGCTACTAGTCTTGCCTTGTTTCTTACTACCTCTCCCTTTTGGTTTAACTTATTTTTGAAGACCCATTTAGTTCCAATAATGGTGGTCTTCTTAGGTCTAGGAACCAAGTCCCACACTTGGCTTATTTCAAATTGACCTAACTCATCTTGCATAGCTATGACCCAATCAGGATCATGCAATGCCTCATCAACTAGTTTAGGTTCGATTTCTGAGATCAAAGCAACCTCATTCGACTCATTTCTGAAGAATGATCTAGTCCTAACCCCTTGTTGGATGTCTCCCACAATCTGGTCTTGTGGATGACTAGAGACTATCCTAGATTGCCTTGGAGTTGGCGGTGCCTCATGAGTGGTCTCACTCGGCACAGGCAAGAGATCAGATTGAGCCCTTTCTTGCCTTTGCTCATCATCTTCAGAGTCAACTTCGACTCTTCCAATGTTTTGATCATTCAAACTTAGATTTCTAAGTTCGAATTGAATTTCTCCTACATCCCTTGATTGATCATTTGATTTAGGGATTTCTTCAAATGCTACGTCCGAGGACTCTTCAATCAATTTAGTCCTCTCATTGTAGACTCGATAGGCTTTGCTGGTAAGAGAGTACCCGACCAATATCCCTTGATCAGCCTTAGCCGTGAACTTCCCAAGATGGTCCTTGGTGTTTAAGATAAACACTTTACAACCAAACACCCTAAGATGTTTAATTGTAGGCGGTTTCCCAAACCAAAGTTCATGGGGAGTCTTTCCTAAAAACCTATGTATTAAAACTCGATTTTGCACATAGCAAGCTGTATTCACAGCTTCAGCCCATAAGTAGCTCGGTAGTGAGTACTCATGAAGCATGCTTCGTGCAGCCTCTTGTAGGACTCGGTTCTTTCTCTCCACAACCCCATTTTGCTGTGGGGTCCTTGGAGTAGAGAACTCATGCCTATATCCCTTTTCTTGACAAAACTCTAAAAACCTATGATTTTGAAATTCCCCACCATGATCACTTCTAATGGTTTTAATTGTTGTCGATTTTTCATTTTCAGTTCTTCTACAAAAGGAAATAAAAATATCTATAGTTTGGTCCTTATGTTTCAAGAAGAAAGTCCATGTGTATCTAGTAAAATCATCAACGATTACCAAACAATATCTACTTCCATTCAATGATATTACACTATCGCAATCAAATAGGTCCATGTGCAATAAATCTAAAGCGGTAGATGTACTTACATTGCTTTTACCTTTATGGACAACTTTTGTTTGCTTACCCTTTTGACATGCATCACATAGTTTGGTCTTGTGGAACTTGATGCTTGGTAAGCCTCGCACTAATCCTTGGTTGGCCAACTTCCAGATGTTCTTCATGTTTACATGTGCCAATCTTCTATGCCATAACCAAGACTCTTCTTCTTTCGACATGAAACACTTAATCAAAGCATTAGTAGCACTTTTAAATGATACTTGATAAATATTGTCAACCCTTGTGCCTACTAGTACCAGTGTCAAGTGTGTCAATGTGTTTAACCAAACATTGACTTGAATGAAATTCAATTGTGTAACCCGTATCACACAATTGACTGACACTTAGGAGATTAAAAGTCATCCCCTTGACTAGAAGGACATTCTTGATATGAAGACATTCGGATATATGAATGTCTCCAATTCCTACAACCTTAAGGCTACCATTATTACCAAAAGACACATTACCTCTACTTTTATTTTGAATGGTAGTAAACAGTGATTTGTTCCCAGTCATGTGCTTGGAGCATCCACTATCAACAAACCAAGTTGATAGATACTCCCCCTCGACCAATGCCTACAATACACGAAAAATAGAGGTTTTAGGTACCCAAATCTTGGGACCTAATGCTTCTACAACGAAAGACCTAGGAACCCATGCCTTGGTCATACCTTTCCTAGTTCCATGAACTCTAGAAACATGTGATCTACTATTTTGAGTTCTAGACATTAGAGAAATGAAACTCGACTCCTTGGGTTGATACCCTAACCCGGCTTTGTTGTAAAGCGCCCTTTGGGCATTTAGAATCATGTCTAGAGTCTTAGAGCTAGTTGAGAATTTCTCAAGCATTTTCTTGAGTTTCTCAACCTCACCCTTTAAGGCCTTGTTCTCATCCTCAAGGACTTCTAGATGTAGGTCATCGACCTCATCTTCCCTAAGGGTCCTTAAGGTTTTTACTTCTTCTTTCAACAATTTATTTTCTGTTTTTGACTTTTTAAGCAATGTAGATAAGTGAGTGATAGTTTTATAACACTTTTCTATATGAGAAGAGGTTACCTCTTCATCATCCGAAGATGATGAAGCCGTGGTTGAAGCGCTTGAGTCATCACTCTCGGATTCTGACTCTTCCCTTGCCATGAGTGCCAATTGCCGAGTGCTCTTTTCCATCTTCTCTTCTTCCTCCGATGAGCTTGATGAGGACTCATCCCAAGTGGCCTTGAGAGCCTTCTTCTTCTTGGCTCTTTCCTCCTTCCTTTTGGCTAGTTCCTCCTTCCTCTTTAGTTTCGGACACTCGCTCCGAATGTGTCCTTTCTTGCTACACTCATAACATGTAACATTAGATTTATTAAAATTTTGATCATTAGTTTTACCTTTTCCTTTGTATCTTCAGCCTCTTCTCATAATCCTCCTTACGAAGTTCGCCATCTCGTTTGATGATGATCCACTTTCATCATCGGATTCGGAAGAAGAGGTGGATGAGGAAATCTCCTTTTCTTTCTTCTTTTCCTTCTTCCTTCTTCCATCCTTGCTCTTTGGTCCTGCAAATAAAGCAATACCCTTCTCTTTTTGACCTTTGTTAGCAAGCTCATGAAGTTCCATCTCACAGAAAAATTCATCTAGTTTAACAATGGAAAGATCCTTGGATACCTTGTAGGCATCTACCATGGATGACCACAAGGCATTCCTAGGAAAAGATTTAAGAGCGTACCTTACTAGGTCACGGTTTTCTACCCGTTCATCCACGGAGTGGAGACCATTGATGATCTCCTTGAATCTCCCATGAAGTTCACTCACCGTTTCATTGTCCTTCATGGTTAGATTTTGGAGCTGATTCAAGAATAGGTCCCTCTTGGCAATCCGAGAATCTCGAGTTCCTCTTGGAGCTCGATGAGTTTGTTCCATAGGTCTCTTGCACTTGAGAACGGACCTACCTTGACGAGTTGGTCCTTGGCGATTCCACATTGCAAGGTGACCATAGCCTTGGCATCGGCTTGTGCTTTGCGGAGTTGTTCGGTAGACCACTTTGACGACTCGAGTTCCTTACCTTCTTCATCCTTTGGTGGTGTGAAACCTTCCTTGACTGAGAACCACATGGCTATGTCGGTTTTGAGGTAGTACTCCATGCGGCCCTTCCAATATTGAAAATCTGCTCCTTCGAAATAAGGTGGACGGTTGGTGCTAAATCCCTCCTTCATGGCCATTGTTTTGCTCTTCGGGTTGTTAAGCCGAAATGAAGAGCACCAGGCTCTGATACCACTTGTTGGGACCTTAGATGGCTAGAGGGGGGTGAATAGCCTCTTTGAAAAACACTAAACACAAATTTCTTCAAGAACTTTGTTAGCACAGCGGAATTAGAAAACTAAAACAAGAAAGCACAGCACACTAACTCAGAGATTTACGAGGTTCGGGGATAACTTGCCCCTACTCCTCGGCGTGTCCGTAAGGTGGACGAATCCTCTTGATCTTTCGGTAGATCACACCCCGGAAGCTATCCGGCTAAAGGATTCTCCTTCTCGGTGGAGTAACCTCTCCACAAAGTCTTTAACAGCAGTAAGAAATTAAGCACAAGACTTACAGTAGTGGCTCAAGTGAAATGATCAAAGGAAGCTCACAGCCACAATCAGCGAAGAACAAGCACACTGCTTCAATATTCAGAGTTTTTCTCCACAGTTTTTCACAGCAAGAGCACAAAAAGCATTGTCACGAGAGCCTCTCCTCTCCACCTTCATATGCCTCTCTGCTCTGTAACGGATCTCTGCCAAACCTGCAGCAAATCCCTGCAACCGTCCACGACGTCGCCAATCACGCTTCTTCCTTGTCTGATTGTCTCAGCTCCCACCAATGGCATCCTCGTTTCCACTGGTACCTCTGAGCTTGAACCTATCAGCACAAGTCAAGCTGATTTCGACCAAATGGCTGCCAGCAGATCGCAAACGAGACGTTGCTACCAAAACTGGTTTGTCCGCAGCGAGACACAGCAAAAGCTTTTTCGTCGCCTTCTACTAATGATCCTTAATTTGAATTCACCCAACATCAAGTAATCTGTAACCTGTAACTTCGAGAAAGCTTACAGCAGATGGTTAGAAACGAAATAGGTAAAAGCAATTGCGAATCAGAAACAATAAGAGAAAGCGCATGCAAAACAAGCCATCATGGATCGGCCGGATCGATCCACGCTCTATTTATCGTCATCGATCGGTCGGTGACCGATCGGTGCTTGTCGATCGGTCCCAAGACCGATCCACCCCTTCACGCGAATCTGCCACCGATGGTCTGTGGACCGATCAGGACTCAACTGGATCGGTCCGTAAGACCGATCGGTATCCACTCGCCATCGAGGATCATCCGATCGGTCCCGGACCGATCGGTATCCACTCGATGTGCATCGAGTGTTATCTGATCGGTCCCGGACGATCAAGATACACTCGAAGTTTTGCTCGATCGGTCCCGGACCGATCAAGATACACTCGATGTGTTATCGAGTGTTGCTCGATCGATCGCAGATCGATCAGTAATCGGATCGATCTGACCGATCATGCACCGGATCGGTCTGCAGACCGATCCAAAGCCGTGAGTCTCGAGTCAAGCTTCCAAGCTTGCTGCCCTCACCCCTGACGGTCCAGAGAGCGTGCTACCGAACCCTCTCCGACCATACATGCCAAGCTTCCACACTTGGACTTCCCAATTGCCTGGTTTCACTCACCAGGACTTTCCAATTGCCTGGCTTCACTCACCAGGACTTTCCAACTGCCTAACATCCCAGTTAGGACTTTCCCACTGCCTGGCTTCACTCACCAGGACTTTCCAACTGCCTAACATCCCAGTTAGGACTTTCCCACTGCCTGGCTTCACTCACCAGGACTTTCCTGTGCCAAGCTCCTCGCTTGGACTTTTCCCAATCAGGTCAATCAGGTTAACCAAGTCAACCTTGATTAGTAATTAATCTGAGTTAATTTAATATCTGATTCAAACTTAAATCAGTGTCAACATCAAAACAACATCCAGGTCAGACTGTATCAACAATATGATGTTCTAAATATGGAATAGAATTGGTACCAGAACTGTATTAGAATTTCTGAATCAGAATTGAATTGCTTGATGGATGGACACCTGCTGTAGCACACTATAGATTCATATTCATCCAGAATTCAATAACACACCAAATTCATCTTGATTCCTTTCCAGTCCTCTCCTGTATCTGAGCAAAAAGAAGGCATTATGATAGCAAATCAGAACTGTAATTGATTCCTGGTTTCTGAAAATTATAATTCAATTGCGATAAAGCTCAGTTCTGAAATTATTGTTACAACTCTATAAATTCCTGGACTTGGGAATTGTCCTGCTGAAATCAAATTGTGGGAAATTTGAAGCTGGAAATTGTGTACACTGGTTTGTGCCACTTTTGTGCCAACTTTCTCTTTAAACTCTCAAATCATTGAGAAATTCAAGCAAATGTATTGTATGCTCAATGGCAAATGGTGTGTCATTCCTTCCAAGCTTTCACTGAGTTAAAAAAAAAAATAAAAAAATCTGAAAATCTAATCAATGAAACAAACTGAAAACTGAAATTGAAGAATCTGTAGCTTGGGTTTTGGAAATATTATTGCAGCAGAAGAAAGTCAAAATTTGAGCTGAAATTTTGAGTTATTGCTTTAATTCTAAGACTGAAAACTGGATGGAAACAAATACATAGAGCTGGAATCTAGAACTTGAAACAGTTTTGCAGCTTGGATTTTGGGTTGCTATTTCAGTAGGTGAAAATTTAAATTCGAGCTGAAATTGTGTGTTATTGAAAGATAAGAGGTTAAGTATGAATGTAAGTTAAGCCATTTTGATGCAGTGTCAAATGAGCTATCTTTTAAGGCTTACTAGCTAGAAAGTTTTGGCTGAAATGTGCAGGTTTATCAGAGGAAATGCAGAAACTGTGCAGATTTGTAAAAGCTGAGAGCTGTCCAGTTGAAGGAATTAGCTGGGAACTGAAACCGGAAACCAATTCTGCAGTTTGGGTTTTGAACTGATTCTGTTTTTGCAATAAGCTGTAAATTGCTGAAATGGCTACAGTTTTGTGAAATCTGCAGATATGGGTTTCCTGCAACTTGCTGATTTGTGTGTGCCAAGCCTGAAGCCATTCTGAAACTAAAGATCAGAACAAGGTTCTGGAACTAAGGTTCAGAATTTAGAATTCAAAAAGAAAAGTTGATCATAATTAGATTTTTGTTCTGGACAGTATTGTGTGTACTGAAAACCAGACCTGATACAAAATTTGGACAGTTTTGAAAGAGCACAGAGATTGATACTGATTTTGGAATTAATTGAGGAGCTGAATTGCGGATTAGCTACCTTATTGTTGTGTGCATTTTGCTTGTTACAAGTTATTGATAATTAAGAATTTGAATGAGAACTTGCTTGTTGAATTTAGCTGAATTCCAGATTTCATAATTCAGTTTCGTTGAATTATGCTTACCTTGTTAGTGCAGCCTTATTAGACACATAGGAATCAAAATAGTTCATCTCTTTCTGCTGAAATTGTAAGAAATCTGTTACTGAAGAAAATCCACAGGAAAATAATAGAAACAGAGGAAGAGAAGTGAGGAAAACCTGAAGAATGAAAGGAGTACAGTGGCTAGAAGAGTTTCAAGTAAGTGGATGGGATGTGTTGTTCTTTATTGTCCGAGACGGCCAATGTTTTAAGTGTGGGGGAGGAAGTTCTTCATTAATTGATGTGAGATTGTTTTAGTTTCAAGTGATGGAAACAAGTGGAAAACCAGTGAAAAAAAAAAGTATCAAGTGGAAGATAGGGTATCAAGATTTTTTGTTAGCCATCAAATTGAAGGAGAGGTTAGCTTGATACTTTGAAATGGTAACGACAAATGGTATTCATCTCTTTTCGCATCAAAATGGTCAACTCATCAAGTATACTCATCCAATACTCTTATCTTCTCAATTTTCATTAATACCTTTCTTTTGCCTATTTCATGCATTTCACTTGTTCTTTTTGCTTCCATTTAAATTTTTGATGATAAAATCCTTTTAATTCATGTATGCTATGTTTATAGTGGTGGAGAAGTAGAAAATAAGCAAGCTTATGGTAGTGAAATGTTGTGAGTTGCATTGAGTGTTCTCCACTTATACACATGCTTGAGTGTGAGAGATAGATTAGGTAAATCCCTTGTGAGATTGCAACTTGCTTAATTTTTCAATTGGATTGAAACTACCATACCTACTAATTATTGTTTGGATTGTATTCATGATTGTTTGTGATCTTTAGATGGCCTTAGTTAAATTCTTTTTACTATCTTTTAGATATCGCTAGGTATTTTCTATGGAGATGATTTTGAATTTTCTTTACTTTCACGGGACGTTCAAGACTAAGTGTGGGGGATTTGATAACCATGATTTTACTGCATTATTTTGATTCATATATGCATGGTTTGATGTTGATTTCATAGGTTAAAATCATGGTTACATCACATTTTGTGCATAGTGTGTATTTTTGGACTTAATTGTAAATTATATTATTTTTGGCATTATTTGATGCTAATATTTGATTCTTATTTTATAGGCATCAAAGGATCTTAGATTTGGATCTATTTGGACCGAAATTGGGCTCGAATCGGAGTTTAAACGAGAAGATCAAGCTTTGGAGCATTATGGGTCGTTTATCAAGAATAGGACAGATCTGGACCATCTGTTGAAGATATGGCGGATACAACTTAATGAGGAGTAGATCTAAGCCATTGATGAAGATCCAGAAGTTTTGATCCAGATCTGAGTTCATCTAGCCATTGATCAAGCCGAATTAATCTGGGTCGTTCATTGAAGACTGTGCAGATCCGGGTCATCCAGTGATGATCTGATCGATCTGACCTACGGGAGGGTAGATCCAGACCCTAGATCAACATCAGTACCTTCAGATCGGAATTTGGATGACTTTTCACCGTTGATTTAGCCCAGAATCATCTCAGCCGTCCGATCAGATCCAGATCTGATTTAAATAGAAGCTACAGTAGCTACAGTGCCTTCGCCGACTCCACAGCGCGCAGCAGCTTCGTCTCTACGGCGTTTCTTCGGATTCCGACCCCTTTTCTTCTCATATCGATTTCTCAAGCTTCAATCTCGGTGGAGAGCTTCTCGGCGGTATCATCCCGACCTTCTGGAGTCATTGGAGGGTGTTCTCTCCGGTGGAATTTGGCTCGCGGCATCTCCCCGTTTCACCTCAGATTTGGAGGTGGTCCTCCAAATCCGAGCTTCGATTCCCATCAGCAACATTTGGAGGTGGTCTTCCGGTGTTCCTGAGCTTCACTCGACGTTCATCCACGTTCCACAGCTTCCCATCAGATCAGAGACCAGATTTTCAGATTTCGGCCATTCTTGGGGTTTTGGGATGTTCTTAGCTTGCCAGGGGTGGTCCGTCGGTGTTCTTGAACATTCCTTGAACTGATACGCCACTGAGATGCTCCACTGAAGTCCGAAATTGGGTGGTTTCGATTTCGGCCTCTTGTGTGACGGCTTGAGTGTGAAGTTTGGTGAGATTGATTGTGAGTTGGATCGGTTAGGGTTTATTTCATATTATTATTATTTTTACAGCTTAGAACAGATTCCTTTTATGTTTTGTTATATTTTTATGCAAGTAGTTAGCATTTCTTTCCTTGTTGAAGCTTAGTTTAAGTTTTAGTTGATGCTTGGTTACTTGTTTAGTGTTTAAATTCTAAGCTAGGGTTTACATCTTGCTTTAGATCAGATTTAATTGTGTCTTGCTATTTTATATCTTAGTTTGATGTGTGTTAATGGATTTATCACAACGTAGAGTGACAATGCGTAATGATTTGTTCATTGACACATAGTTAGGTTTCACTCTTGCTTTAGATTAATTTCTTATTCGCTGTACTTTATTTTTGTTAGATTTAGATTCAAAGTTTAAATTCCCCCAACTCCATTTTTATATCGAAAACCCCCAAAAATAGGAATAAAAAGACAATCCTATATTACATCATACTGTTGGTTCCTCGGATCGATCCTGGGCTCGTTACTACAACATTATTGTTTAATTAAGGGGTTCAGTGAATATATACAATTGTTAATTTGATAAGCCTATTTGTGACATTTAATATAGATTTTAGGCATTATCAGAGAGCCCAAGAGTAAAGCCGTGAGGGTCTAGGCCCAAAGTGGATAATATCATGCCATTGTGGAGATATGTAGACATCCTTTGCGCACAACAACAAGAAACATGTGGAAGAGTGGAAAACAAAGGATACACCTTCATAAGTATGATCCCATCCATGGAAATGTAGTTTTGAAAGAATCAAGGCAAGTTCTAGAGTAACAATAACATAAGTGCATCACTCAATTAGGGCTCATGCTCACTAGGTATAAATGTATCATCTCAATTAACCAATCAAGTGTCCATCATTAAGTAGCAACCTTGAGAAAATTAAAAATCCATTTATGACATTAAGCCCAAAATAAGATACTCAAATCTAGCTCACATTCTCTACTTCTAACATGTCATAGGAAAATGCTAGGGGGTACCATTTTTATTTCTGAAACTGAAAAATCAAAACTAAATGTAAAAAGAAATCTATCTATAGTAAATAATTTATTTTTCAACACAAAAATCAACATTTGTAAGCAAAAGATTTATTAGCTAAACAAAAACATGATAAACAAATACCAAAGAAAGACTAAGTTGAAACGAACTCCCTTTAACTTGGGTAGATAGCTCCAATGCTGCTCATCCTTTGTGTCACCACTCCATTGCTATTTTCATGGAATATTTTGAGCCTATGTCCATTCACCTTGAATAACCAGCCGGTGAACTCCTCCTTCACCTCAATAATTCCATAAGAAAAAATATTAGTTACAAATTTTTGGAGCTTATCATGAAAATTTTTGGTTCTTTCTTTGTAGATCTGTGAGTTCTCAAATGCCTCTAGCCTAATTTCCTCAAGATCTTGGAGTTGCAATTTCCTCTCTTCTCCTGCTAAGCTAGCATCAAAATTGCATGCTTTAACTACCCAATAAGCTCTATGTTCAATCTCCACTGGAAGATGGCAAGCTTTTCCATACACAATTCTATATGGAGACATCCCTATAGGGGTCTTGAAAGAAGTTCTGTAAGCCCATAATGCATCATCTAAACTCTTACTCCAGTCTTTCCTATCAGGCCTCATAGTCTTTTCAAGAATTGACTTCACTTCTCTATTAGACATCTCAGCTTGCCCATTTGTTTGGGGATGATAAGGAGTGGAAACTCTATGTGAAACTCCATATTTGCTTAGCATAGCCTTCATGTGTTTGTTACAAAAATGTGACCCTTGATCACTAATGATTGCCTTGGGCACTCCAAACCTGCAGAAAATGTGTGACCTGACAAAACTAATAACAACTGAAGAATCGTTAGTCCTGGTGAGAATGACCTCCACCCATTTGAAAACATAATCAACTGCTAATAAAAAATATGTAAAAATCTAAAAGAGATAGGAAATGGACCCATGAAATCAGTACCCCATATATAAAAAATCTCACAAAATTACATGTAGTGTTTATACATTTCATTCCTAGGTCCTATATTCCTAGTTCGTTGACACCTATCACATGATCTATAAAAAATATAGGCATCACGAAAAAGGGTATGCCAATACAATCCACACTCTAGAACTTTCCTAGCAGTCCTCTAGGGTCCAAAATGCCCCCCTACACTCAGATGAATGGCAAAATGTAGGTACAGATTGAAACTCGAAATCACTACAAAACTTCTAATGATCTGATCACTACAAAACTTCTACAGGTAAGGATCATCCCACATATAATATTTTATATCACTTTTTAATTTATTCTTTTGAGTTTTCGAAAATTGTGCAAGAAAAAAATGAGCTACTAAAAAATTAATCAAATCTGCATACCATGGTGACTCACCATGTATCTAAAAAAATTGCTCATCCCTGAAATCATCATCAATGGCCTTGTGATCCGAATCTCCCTCAATCCTGCTCAAGTGATCTGCAACCAAGTTCTCCTTCCCACTCCTATCACGTATCTCTAAATTAAACTATTGGAGCAGAAGCATCCATCTAATTAATCTAGGCTTGACATCCAGCTTCTTGAGGAGAAACTTCAAAGTTGAGCTAAATTCAAGGTCTTTGAAGCATAAAAGATCACATGTGGTGCTCAATCTACTCTCTGTGCAAGCACAACTCCTATAGCAAAATTTGAAGCTGTTAGAATGTATACTAAAAGTCTAGCTTTTTGTAAACATTTATAAGAATCACATTGGTCAAATGTCTACATTTATATGCTAAGTGTAGTTGTTCAATTAATTTATATTGTAGATAACATAGTATGTGGTGTCACACACAGAAGATCATGTTATCAATTCCTTATAAATTATAAATAGTAGGTCACAACTAAGATGGATAGGAACAAATCATTGGAATAGTCGTAGTGTAATTTGGTATTAGTTTATCTTGACTATAAAATTACACTAGTACACTCTGAGTGTATTGAGCAGGACTATATGAGTTAGTTTCTTTTTATACTGACTATATAAAAGAACAATACCTCTATTATTATGGAAGTGTGTACTCTTAATCATGATATAATAACAATCATATATACTTAATATTTATTTCTTTAATTTATCAAAGGGTGCGATTTATTTCATTAAATCAATAGACCCAATAAGTTGGGGAATGATATTATTTATATGGTGTGTTGTTGATTATAGAATGAAACTATATCCTAGTAATCTAGGTTGATGATGTCCCCTTGAGGAGCTTATAAGGATTGTCATGTAAACCCTGCAGGTGGACTTAGTCTGGCATGATAATGAAGTTGAGTGGTACTACTCTTGGAGCTAGATATTAATTAAGTGAGTTGTCAGTAAGTCATTTAATTAGTGGATATTCTATATCGTAAACACAGGGAGACTAACACACTCATGGTAAGAAGGAGCCCATATAGTAATATGAGATTGGTGTGGTAGTTCAATAATAACTCTTTAGTGGTATGAGTTATTATTGATGAACTCGAGTTGAGTGTTCGGGGTGAACACGAGAAGCTCAAGTTCATCGGGAGACCAAAACCAATTCCTCCTCTCGGTCCCTATCGTATCCTCTTATTTATAAAGTCTTATACCCACCTAAACCCAACTTCTTACCCACCTTAAGGTGGCCGGCCAAGCCTAGCTTGGAGCCCAAGCTAGGGCCGACCAAACCAAGGAGAGATGGGTTCAAGTGGTGGCCGACCCTATCTTGGAGCCCAAGTAAGGGTGGTCGGCCACAATAATAAAAAAAATGAGATTTTAATTTTAAAATCTTTCCTTATGTGGAAGCCATGATTTAAAAGAGAGTTTTAAAATTAAATCTTTCCTTTTATAGTTTCTACAAAGGATAAAGAGAAAGGTTTGATATCTTTCCTTATTTGTAGTTAAAAGGAAGATTTTAATTTTAGAGAAAAATTTCCTTTTTCGTAATCATCCACATGTTTTAATAAAGAGATTTTAATTTATAAAAGTTTCCTTTTATAACCAACCATGAAGGGAATTTTAAAAAGAGAAATTTTTATTTTTAAAATTTCCGGAAACAAATTAGGAAGTTTTAATTTTGTATTTAAAACTTTCCTTATTTGGAAGACAAGATGTGTCGGCCATTAAAAGTTTAAAACGGAAATTTTTAATTAAATTTTCCTTTTGTTCATTGGCAAGAGAAAATAAGGAAGTTTAAATTATGTTTAAAACATTCCTTATTTGTCAAGATCAAGGAATATAAAAGAGAGGGTAGAGGTGCCTCACCTCATAATAATACATCTATTATTCCTCTTCTCTATTCCTTGGTGGTGGCCGGCTCTCATCTTCTTCCTCTTCCTCTATTCTTCTTCTTAAGTGGCCGACGACATCATCTTCTTGGAGAGATCTTGGTAGCCGGATTTTGCTTGGAGAAGATGAAGAGATAGGAGGCATTGTTTCCTAGCATCCCTTGGAGCTTGGTTGGTGGCCGAAGTTCTTCATCTCTAGGAGATTGTTGGTGGCCGAAACTTGCAAGGAGAAGAAGGACGCTTGGGTGGATTCATCTCAGTAGATTGTCGCCCACACGACGTCCGAGATAAGAATAGGAACACGGTAGAAGATTGTGAGGTTTATATGCTACAAAATGTATAACTAGTTATTAGTTTCCGCATCATAACTAGTTCATCTTTTTGTTTAGATCTTGAAATACCAAACACAAGAGGCTAATGATTTTAGGCTATCAAATTTATGTTTCGATTTTGTGTTTCTTTTATTTTTCAATCTTGTGATTCGATTGTTCTTAATGATTAAACCTAGGGTTACTATAAGGAGATTAAATATTGAATTTCATTAAAAAACTTTGTCTAGGAAGTGGTGGATGATCCCATACCCAAGAAGGCCTAGTGCCTCGCCTTGTTTAACCTGAAAGCTGATCTCTGAAATAAATATTTAATTAAATTTGTAACATGGGTGGATTTGGATCAATAATATTAAGCATCGTTTGTGATCCAAGTCTAAACCACTAAGAACAGATAAGTTGAATTTGGAATCAATAATGTTAAGTTCCGTTTGCGATTCCAAATTTAATTTCTAAAGAACACAATAGGTTGTTAGGAAAGGTTCAGGACTTGTACAAAATTTTTATACAGGGGAACCGGTACGATATTCTGAGTGACAACTAATAATTGGTATCAGAGCTAGGGTTTGCCTCTGTGTGTTTGGTTTTTAGTTTAATTATGCACATGTCATACATAATTTAGGCAGGATAAAAGTAGGATATGCTAACTCTGTGGTTGCAGACTCCAACTATTATGACTTATAGTGATTGTGTGTGATTGGACTCTTGGACATGTCAAGGCCATTTTATGTGTGTGCATGATTGTATTTATTAAATACAGCAGGAGCTGTATTAGCCCTAGGATTTTACTTTTTTGTTCGATCTAGACTTCATATACATTTCTTTGTGGAATATATGATCGATAAATGTAAAATTCTATTTTGTCGTGGATCTTATCCTTGCGAGGCGTGGTACTATTTGAGGATCAGAGGTGCAGTGGAATAAGAAGCAAGATAGATGCGACAACTAGACCTGATTATGGTGGCTAAAGATGACAGCAGCTAGGGTTGGCAGCACACGGAGGACAGTGATGGAAGAAGTCATAATAGTTGGAAAATTATATTTCCATATTTATTGATTTTATTTACTGTGATGTGTGTGATGTCTGCTTGCATGGTTAAAATTCCTCACCTTAAATAACTAAGTGGGTAGGGTTGTAAACGAGCCGAGCCAAGCCGAGCTTTGGGGTGTTCAAGCTTGTTTGATAAGATAATCGAGCCGAGCCGAGCCGAGCTTAAAATGAACCAAGCTTTTGAAATGAGTGTTCAAGCTTGGCTTGGTTTATTTTTTATGAGCTTGAGCTTGTTTGAAGCTTGGCTTGAGCTTGGTTCATTTAGATGTTATCAAGCTCTCAATTCAAGCTTGGCTTGGGCTTGGTTCGAGCTTGGCTTGAGCTTGGTTTGAGCTTTGTTCGTTTAGATGTTATCAAGCTCTCGATTCAAATTTGTTTGATTGTTTGAAACTTTTAATTGTTTGATTAGTTATTAAGATTGATAATTTAAATTTATTTATTTTATTTTATTATTTATTTATTTAGCATATTGAAAGAGTTTTATTAATAAATATGGTTCGTGAACATTGTTCACGAACGTTGTTCACGAACATTGTTCACAAACGTTGTTCACGAACGTTAACGAGCTGAACACATATGTGTTCAAGCTTGTTTGTTTAGCTTAACGAGCTGTTCAAGCTTGTTTGTTTAATTAATCTTATGTATATTGAACGAACATAAACAAGCTCTTACCAAGTCGAACACCAAGCTTGTTCACGAACGCTTGGTTCATTTACAGCCCTATAAGTGGGAGAGGGATTAGTAAATAAATTCTACGGTCTCCATTACTAGTTTGTAAGTGATGCAACAAACTTGCGTGTTGGCTCTGAGTGACTCCCTCCACAACGGATGAGTTTGTTTGCGGATCACTAGAACAAACTTCCTTTATGGATGATTATAGGAAATTATTTAGGAGCATGTGATCTTCTCCACCTGAAGGGGCACAATCCTATTTAATGGACTAAGTATCAAGTAATGGTATACACTTAGACGCATTCAATAGTATCCTCCCCAACGGAGTCACTGCTATTTTTTGCGTGACCAAAGGAAAACCAACTATTAATTTTGTTTGTCATAAAGTTAGGATGACAAGATAATAAAATTAATGGGTAAAACCTCCTCGTACAAATGTTTGAATTTGTATACATCCACACTAATGTGGCATGAAAAATTCATGGTGTTTTGAGGTGTCGGTAAATTTAAATTGTATTGTTTATGGAATCAATATTATTCTAAATTTAGAGTCTTCACCAAAGTTTATTTTGTGATTCTTAGGATGACTTCCAATCCACTGGCCATTATACTGAAAGAAAACAAACTTACTGGTCCTAATTACATATATTGGAAAAGAAACCTGGACATTGTCCTAACTGCTGAAGGCTATAAGTTTGTACTATTAGAGGTCTACCCTAATGTGCCTAATAGTGATTCTAGTGAAGAGGAGATTAAGTATCATAAGAAATGGGTAAAGGCAGATGAGATGGCGTGGTGTTACATTTTGGCTTCAATGTCAAATGTGCTGCAACATCAGCATCAGGACTTACCAACTGCTTATGACATGATGAACTTACTAGAATCGGGCTGCTAGGCAAGAGGCAATGAGAAAATTAATGACAGCCACCATGTCAGAGGGGATACCCGTAAGGGATCATATCCTCAAGATGATGGCTTGCTTAAATGAAATACAAATCCTTGGAGCAGAAATCGATGGGGAAACTCAGATCGATATTATTCTCCAAACGCTACCCAGAAGTTTTGAGCAGGTCCGCCTAAACTTTAACATGAACAAAAGGGCTTATACGTTGGTGGAACTTCTGACAGAACTTCAGGCAGCAGAAGGTATATTTCGTCATAGTTCTCAGATTCATTTTGCTAAAAATGTTTCTACTTCTAAGTCGAAAGGTAAGAAGAAGAAGAAACAGGCTGGCTCAGCAAAGAAGGTGAATAGATCTCTAGGTACTGGACCAAAAGATGGAATGAAGAAGCCAAAGGGTAAGTGCTTCATCTGCAAGCAGTCTGGACATTGAAAGCCAGACTGCCCTCATAGGAAAGAGAACAATAAAGGTATATCTTATTATCTAGTTAAAACATGTTTAGCGTTGTTATCTACCAGCACTTGGTGTGTAGATATAGGAGCCTCTGATCATGTCTGCAATTCATTGCAGGGGTTCCAGGAAACCCATCGACTATATGAAGGAGAGATAACCATCTACATGGGCAATGCTACGAAAGTGGCAGCTGTTGCAGTGGGAGACGTCTACTTATCATTATATAGGAATAGAACTTTGATTTTGAGAAATTGTCTTTATGTACCAACTTTTAGAAAAAATTTAATTTCAGTTTCTAAACTATTTGTGGATGGATATTCTGTTTCTTTTGATGACAAAGTAGTTATCAATAAAAATAGGGTTATTATCTGTTCTGGTACATTAGTAGGCAATTTGTATACTCTAAATCTAATTTCTCCCATAAAGTAACAAATGGAAATTAATAACACATATTCTAATTCTAATAAGAGAAAAGAACCTTCGGAAATGAACCAAACATATCTTTGGCATTTAAGGCTTGGTCATATTAACTTATGTAGGATTCAAAGGCTAATAGCCGATGGACTCTTGGGTTCATTAGTGTTGGAAAACTTTCCAACTTGCGAATCTTGCTTGGAAGGTAAGATGACCAAGAGACCTTTTAAGGCCAAGGGGTATAGAGCCAAAGATGTGTTAGAACTAGTTCATTCTGATTTGTGTGGTCCTATGTCTATTTAGGCAAGAGGTGATTTTGAATATTTTGTCTCTTTCATAGATGACTATTCGAGATATGGGTACATTTACTTAATGCGCCGCAAATCTAAATGCTTTGATAAGTTCAAAGAGTACAAGGCTGATGTGGAGAAACGTCATGGTAAAAGTATCAAGACACTACGGTCTGATCGTGGTGGCGAATACCTCTCAGAACGAAGGAATCCCAATTGTCTGCACCTGGTACACCCCAACAGAATGGTGTGGCGGAACGAAGGAATAGACCTCTTATGGAAATGGTTAGATCGATGATGAGTTATTCAGAATTACCAAATTCATTTTGGGGATATGCTCTGGAAACAGTAGTGTACATTCTGAATATGGTACCTTCTAAATCAGTACACTTTACTCCAATATAATTGTGGAATTGGCATTAGCCTAGTCTGAAACATATTCGTATTTGGGGTAGTCCATCACATATGCTGAAGTGAGACACTGACAAGTTGGATTCACGTACAGAAGTTTGTCTGTTTGTAGGATATCCTAAGGGAACAAAAGGTGGTTTGTTTTATAATCCTAAAAATCAGAAGATCATTGTTAGCAACAATGCTCGATTTTTAGAGGAAGATTATGTAATAAACTATAAGTCTATCAGTGAAATTGTTCTAGAAGAAATTAGAGAGGACACGTCTCGTCTAATACCAACAATACAAGATAAAATTTCACAAGAAACTGCAACACGTATCACAAATGATGCACAATTACAGACAGTGCCTCGTTGTAGTGGGAGGGTTGTGGGGCAACCTGAGAGATTCATGTTTTTGAGAGAGTCTTCAGACTTGTCCTTGGTGAACATGAACCTGATCCCTTGACATATGACGAAGCACTCCAAGATAAAGATGCAGTATCTTGGCAAAGAGCGATGAATTCTGAAATAGAATCTATGTATTCTAATAAAGTCTAGGAACTTATAGAACCACCAAATGGTATAAAAGCCATTGGATGTAAGTTGATCTAAAAAAGGAAAAGAGGGATAGATGGTGTCACGCCCCGGGAAAGTCCCTGTCCGAAGAAATTTCGGCAGCACCTCCCCTGTACGGGTGACAATCTGAAACATTTCTACAAACACAATATACATCAACCACATGCGGCTGGAATATATACAGAACCACGCAGTTAATAATCTCAGCCTACACGGCTGGACAAATATAACAACAACCACGCAGTTATATATATTTTTATCAGCCCACTTGGATAAAATCAAAACCAACACAGTGGAAAAACATAAATACAAGCCCATACAAAACAAAACAAAACACTGCTAGCTGGCTAGGCTTACACCACACAACAACATAACACTCCGGAAACAAAACCGGAACACAAAGCCAAATACACACATTCATCTACCAAAATACAAATAAACAAAAACGGAGACAGGTCTTCTGATGTGACGTGAGGACTAGCAGACAGGATACTCCAAGCGACTCCATAAACAACCTGGTACCTGGAAAAGATAGTGTCCATGGGGTGAGTTCAACAACTCAGCAAATACCAATAGACATGTCTAGTAAGATATATCTAACAGCAATAAACATGGAATACAGCTTCCTAATCATATATAGGAAAAATGCAAAACTGAAAGGTAACTAAGGAAGCTGTACTCACCAGGATCTCCTATCCAGAACAAAAGGTCGTCAAACCGAGAGTGTCATAAAATCCTGTATGCATGTCAAACATATGCATCCAACCAAATGCAGCAAATAAATGCAGCAAGCACAAGCAATAAATGCATCAATGCGTATGATGTCAATGACATGGTCACCCCTGACGCCAGTCAGCCATCTCACACACAATGGTGAGACCGAGTGGGTAGGGCTGTGACAACCGTGCACTCTACCGTCACTGCTCCTGATGAGTGACCGAGTGGACGGGATGCTGTCGGAGTACACCTATCCTCCTACCCCAAATCATAAATGGGGGAGCTCAATGCTCTCATCTCCCGGTACACAATGACGGGGAGGGATCCCTGTCCTACTACAACGCTGCGTCACACTAACCTATGAGTGGACCAACAGAGCCCTTGACAGAGCACCTGCTACAACACACCCTGCCTGAATATACCACTAACCCATGAGTGGTCGTGTGTGCAGATACATGTAACTGGCGATGTGCTCAACAATAATGGAGCTGACAATCACACAGCATGCAATAATACGAATGGTGCATGACACTAAGCATAACAATATCCTGAACCAAATCCATATATATATATATAAATGTGTACCCTAGTACCAGTAAGTCAAATCCACAGATCTAGGGTATACATTTCCTCTATGATATAACAACCTAAATCCTGAACATATCCACCTCCATAAAATATGTACCAACAATATACATGGATCAAAGCAAAAGGGTCTAGGTACACAGATCAGATATGATATAAAAATATAGGTACACATGCTAGATAAAAAAAAAATTCAGAATCTTATCCTAAACTCAGTAAAGCATGGTATGTCACTTACTCTAGGAACTAAGGTACTCATGGCAATAATCACGAGGTATAAACATGGATACATAACAAGCGACAAAATAGAACATGCTATGGGTATCAAATCGTGACATACCAAAGACAAACATGATCATTGCTTGTAGCTATAAAATACTATACATATCCAATTGACAATATCATAAAAGATAACTCAAGAGGTACCCGCCTCCAATCGAAAAGTCCAAATCTGACGTCTAGATACTCTTCTTGAATCAAAGTCCTGCAAATAACGTGATATACAATTTAGCTAATTTTATAAATAACAACTAGCTAAATCCAACCCAACTTAATTAGGGAAAACCCTAATCGATCCATCATAACTTACCTAAATCCACAACTAACCAAGCAACTGCAGGTTACAACATCTCCAATATAATCCTATACGAATGCATATCCTCCAAATCCTCATAGAAATACAACCAAACCTCCACACATTGCTTACCTTGAATCAATATCCCCAATACCGATTAAAAATCTTCACATTCCATATACCCAATTGAATTCATAATCCGAACAGAATAGTCTAACATAAAAATCAAAGAGGGCAACCTTGAAACGAAACCAAACCAACAAAGGAGCAATGATTTGATGCATTTACCTCATCAGTGATCTGATGGAACTGCTCCTTGTCAATCCGAAAATCAATTGGGCAGTAGAAGCAAGATCAAGCTCACAACCAAACCAAAGGTAAACGGATGATGAGTATGTGACTGTGAAGCCGCTGTTGGAGCTTATCCTGACAAGAACACACAAGAGGAACTAGTCCCAGTGAGGAAGAAAATCTGCTCAAGACAACCACTCACCGGCAGTACAAGTGGAAATGACTAGGGCACCATCTCGAAGGGAAAACCCAAGAATAGGTGGTCTACTGTGGGGTCGACGGTGCCTAACTAGAGACGGTGGCGACGTGTCCCCTTCTCAGTGGTAGAGACAGGGAAGAAGAAAGGAAGAGGGAGAGAGGAGATGCTCAGCCGCCAGCTCTCTGTTCCCTGGCGTCGTCGGCATCGGGCAGAGGAGAGGGAGGCAACGGCGGTTTGCGGCGCCGATTAGGGCACGCGTGAGGGGAAGAGAAGGCGCGCGGGGGATTTGGGGCACAACGACGGAAGAGGAGGAGAAAAAGAAAATAAAGAAAAAGAAAACAAAAAGGAAAAATGAAACTTTTCCTCGCTTAAATTGGATAACCTAAAAAGGCTTTCCCCGGGCCTCATTTTTATCCCCGTAAACTCGTCCATACGAGCTCCGAAAAAATTCTTGAAATTTTTTTAAAAATTCCAAAAAATTCCCTTATCATTATTTGCCATTTTTTCGGTATTTTAAATTCTCCCCCACTAATAAAAATTTGGTCCTCAAATTTCATTATCTACCATCAGCAAATACTAACAACAGGTAAATAGTGTAAATGTTGAACGGTAAAATAAATCACATACCTCAAGTGAAAAGATGGGAATATCGAGCTCGGATCATATCCTCGAGCTCCCAAGTAGCCTTCTCATCCGAATGATGCTGTCATCCGACTTTAACCAGTCGGATTGTCCTGTTCCGCAACTGACGCTCTTTCCGGTCCAGAATTAGTACCGGAACCTCCTCATAAGCGACGTCAGTCTGAATGGGATCTGAGATATCTGTCAACACATATGCTGGGTCGGCTACGTATCTCCTCAGCATAGATAAGTGGAATACGTCATGAACGCCTGCTAGGGACGGTGGTAATGCCAGCCGATAAGCTACTGCTCTAATCCTCTCTAGGATCTGGAAAGGTCCAATGTATCGCGTAGCTAGCTTATCTCTGAGGCCAAATCTCTTCATCCCTTTCGTGAATGAGACCCGTAAAACATGGTCGCCAGTAGAGAACTCCAGGGTCTGCGTCTCCGATCAGCATAACTCTTCTGGCGGTCCTGCGCCTCTAACATCCTCCGTCCGATAATACGGACCAACTCTATGTCTTGCTAAGCTCTATGAGGTCCCAACAACTAGGCCTTCCCAACCTCATCCCAGATGATGGTTGTCCGACAAGGCCTACCATACAACGCTTCAAACGGTGGCATCTGGATAGCCAAATGCAACCGTTGTTGTAAGTGAACTCTACCAATGGAAAATGGTCCTCCCAACTGCCTCCAAAATCCAATACACAAGACCTCAGCAAGTCCTCTAGAGTCTGAATGGTCTGCTCTAACTGTCCATCTGTCTGTGGATGGAAAGTTGTACTAAAATAGAGCTGCGTGCCCAAGGCCTGCTGCAGACTCTGTCAAAAACGAGACGTGAATCGGGGGTCTCTATCCGAAATAATAGTCAACGGAACACCACGTGATCTGATGATCTCCCGGCAAAACAGATCTACCAATCAATCCAAGAAATCAATCTTCCGGATCGCTAATGAGTGCACGGATTTGGTTAATCGATCAACGATTACCCAAATCGCATCATGAACTCGTCGTGTTCTAGGCAGACTCACCACAAAGTCCATGGTAATATGTTCTCATTTCCACTCAGGAATAGGGATCCGCTAAAATAATCCGGTAGGTATCTGGTGCTCTGCCTTCACCAGCTGACAGACAAGACCTCTCGCTACAAATTACGTGATGTCTTTCTTCATACCGTTCCACCCATAGGAACGCCTCAAATCTCGATACATGCGGTCCTGCCTGGGTGGACCACAAATCGAGAGTAATGAGCCTCCTAAAGTAGCTCCTGTAAGACCGGATGAGACTGAGGTACGCAAAATCTGCCTCGGAAGTATAAAATACCCTCCTCATCTCGTGTGAACTCGGTCTGCTGCCCGGAAGCTATCTGGCTGCCTATAAATTGTAAATGCTGATCACCAGCCTGGCCTCTCGGATCCTCGTCCTGATCGACGACTGAGCAATCATGGTAACAAGAATACCCTGCTCTGTCCGTCCCTGCTCCTCAAGGCCCAATTTGGAGAATCCCTGAATCAAGTCCGTAACCACAACTCGGTGGCAAGCCAAAGTCCCTCTAGACTTCCGGCTAAGTACATCGACAACCACATTAGCTTTTCCCCGGGTGATAGCTAATGGTACAATCGTAATCCTTCAGAAATTCCATCCTTCTCCTCAGTCGGAGATTAAATTTCTTTCTAAGTGAACAGATATTTGAGACTCTTATAGTCAGCGAGAATCTCAAATGTAACACCATACAGATAACACTGCCAAAGCTTCAAGGCAAAAATAATGGTGATCAGCCACAAGTCATGTACTGGGTAGTTCTCCTCATGCTCCTTCAACTGTCGAGAAGTAGGAGACTACCCTACCATGCTGCATCAAAACAGCGCCCAAACCCTGTAGAGATGCGTCGGTATAGAGCACGAATCCATCCTCTTCAGAAGGTAAAACCAAAATCGGAGCGGACACTAGTCTCCGCTTCAGCTCCTGGAAGCTGGTCTCGCAATCCTCAGTCCAAGTGAACGTCACCTTTCCTGGTTAGGCGTGTAAGTGGCATAGCAATCCGAGAGAAACCATCAACGTATCTCCGAAAATATCGAGCCAAACAAAAGGGAGTTGCGAGCCTTCTGTATAGACTTCGTCTACTCCCAACGGTAACAACCTCTATCTCCTGTGGAACCACGGTATACTCCTACTGGTGATCGTGTGTCCCAACCATCTCACAGAAGACAATCAAAATACGCACTACTAATCTTCACATATAGACGTTCCCGTTGAAACATCTCTACAACTATGCGAAGATGGTGTACGTGACTCACCTCGGATCTGAAATAGATCACAACATCGTCAACAAAGACAATGGAAACCGATCCAAACATCCTAGGAATACCAAATCATCGAGTCCATGATAACATCTAGGGCACTATTAGCCTAAATGATAAAACCAAGAACTTATAATGTTCGTAAATCAGACATTCTCAACCATAAGATCCCCGCCAACAAGTCAGGAAATCTGATCACCAACGATATAAATCACTAAAGAATAGATCCTCCAGTGTGAGAGCAATACTCCATCACACGAAATACCACATATGTGGGAGCAACGCTCTACCACAAGAAATCCTCCATATGTGGGAGCAACGCTCCACCACAAATAATCCGAAATATGTATCTACAATATATATATAGGAGCAATACTCCACTACAAGCAATCAACAATATGTGGGAGCAACGCTCCACCACAAACGATCCATAACATATGGGAACAATGCTCCACCACAACAATACATAAGTGCCCAAGGCACCTAACTATCCAGCTAGAGACTGCACAAGATCTCTCTACCACAGATCACTGTGGGTAGCTTAGGGTATAACAACCCAGTAAGCAAATCAAATCTATAGTCAACTCTATCATCATCCTAGTGGGTCAGTCACCCACTAATAGGAGAATTAGTTGACAGGGTAATACCACAAATGTCATAATGTAGACATTCAACATTCTATATTCAACATAGGTAGAATCATCATGATGCTACCAACCATACACCTGGCACACGTGCACACAAAACATATGTATGATCGACATAATCCTCCAATTAGTACACATCAAACATACTCACAACAAAGGTATAAACCATCATGATACCTCCAACAATGCATACCGAACCTGTGTGCACATATCAATATAGGTATAATCGACAATACACCTCAAACAACACTCACATGACATATATACACCTATGTCAAGAGTATAATCAATGTAATACTTCCAACAAATCATAATCGACACGAGTGTGCACACAGAACAAATATAATGAACAAGATACCTCGAATATTACACCGAACACATCTGCACATATCACAACTCAGATTAAATCGATAAGATACCTCCAATAAAATACTCAAACACATGTGAACATTTCACAACATAGATTTAATCGACAAAATACCTCCAATAAACAAATCAGACCACTCGGGTATAATCTATTAGAAACCCTCAACAATTATAACTGGAAAAGTATACACCCACTACAAGCAATTAGACCGTCCATTATAACACTCTTACAACCCGTAATAATCATATGTACACACCACATAGATATGCAAAATCATCATATTAAATCCAATCAACCTGATATTCCCTATACTACCTTCTAAGTTATCCAACTAAGTACATACAGTCAAAAATTAACGTACCCATGGAATATGATAGATCGATCCTCTATAGATTGACCAAACCGACAACGGTATACGGCAAATTCAGTCTTTCCCCACTTCAGTACAAGCCATGTACTCTATGTGCTCAAGATATTCAACTAAGTACGAATAACCCAAAGCTCAACATCTCTATAAAATAGAGTAAGTCGATCCCCTACTGATCGGACCAACCCAAACAAATGAATCGATCATTGACTTTTAAATGTAACGAATGTACACAAATCCTCCACAAGCAACTAAGGTAAATCGATCTACGACTACCCAAGTCGATAGCGTAAATCAGTCTTCTATTGACCAATCTAACCAGAGTAAATCAATCATTTACTGACAAAACTAACTAAAGTATATTAGTACACTACTGGCTGAGTCAACAAAAATATGTACTTACTAGTCATTACCTAGCACCTAGCCAATAACAACAGAAACTGGTATGTGTCTCCAACCTCTAACCAACTAGTAGTAACAGAAACTAAAACTACTGGTGATATGATATGGAAAAAGTCTCCCGAGACCGTAATCCTTGATCTCTATCTGAGTCGACCATGATCAGTGGTTTACCTAATACATAAAATATATGATATATCAACTAAACATGTACTAGTAAAGAATGCTAATACATATCATAAACTGTAATAGTCAACGGTGCATATACTAACAGCAAGGTAGGATAACAGTATACCAACATACCTCCTATAGCTTGGAGATGTCCTACTGCTGCCAGGTCCCAAAACCCGAAAAGTCACATCGAGAAAACCAAATCATGAAATCCGAAACACCAGAAATAAGACTCGTAATCTGAGCTCTGATACCAAATAAATTGGTATCAGATAAATCTCAAAAATCCAGAACACATAGCAAGTATCGTATACCTGCTCTGATACCACTAAATTGTCACGCCCCAGGAAAGTCCCTGTCCGAAGAAATTTCGGCAGCACCTCCCCTGTACGGGTGACAATCTAAAGCATTTCTACAGACACAATATACATCAGCCACATGCGGCTGGAATATATACACAACCACGCAGTTAATAATCTCAGCCTACACGGTTGGATAAATATAACAACAACCACGCAGTTATATATATTTTTATCAGCCCACTCGGCTGAAATCAAAACCAACAAAGCGAAAAAACATAAATACAAGCCCATACAAAACAAAACAAAACACTGCTAGCCGGCTAGGCTTACACCACACAACAACATAACACTCCGGAAATAAAACCGGAACACAAAGCCAAATACACACATTCATCTACCAAAATACAAATAAACAAAAATGAAGACAGGTCTTCTGATGTGACGTGGGGACCAGCAGACAGGATACTCCAAGCGACTCCATAAACAACCTAGTACCTAGAAAAGATAGTGTCCATGGGGGTGAGTTCAACAACTCAGTGAATACCAATAGACATGTCTAGTAAGATATATCTAACAGCAATAAACATGGAATACAACTTCCTAATCATATATAGGAAAAATGCAAAACTGGAAGGTAACTGAGGAAGCTATACTCACCAGGAACTCCTATCCAGAACAAAAGGTCGTCAAACCGAGAGTGTCATAAATCCTGTATGCATGTCAAACATATGCATCCAACCAAATGCAGCAAATAAATGCAGCAAGCACAAACAATAAATGCATCAATGTGTATGATGCCAATAACATGGTCACCCCTGACGCCAGTCAGTCATCTCACACACAATGGTGAGACCGAGTGGGTAGGGCTGTGACAACTGTGCACTCTGTAGTCACTGCTCCTGATGAGTGACCGAGTGGACGGGATGCTGTCGGAGTACACCTATCCTCCTACCCCAAATCATAAATAGGGGAGCTCAATGCTCTCATCTCCCGGTACACAATGATGGGGAGAGATCCCTGTCCTGCTACAACGCTGCATCACACTAACCTATGAGTGGACCAACGGAGCCCTTGACAGAGCACCTGTGTAATACCCACTAAGCTTGTAAGATAAATATATGAATGTGGGATTTTGCCTTAGAAAAATAATAGGAAGTGAGTTGAAGCAAAAAGAAATAAAATGAAATAAAAAGAAGTGAAGGTCAAGGATTGAACCTTGAACCTCTTATATTATAATTCATAGAATTAATGGGTAATAACCAGTTGGGATACGAATAATATGTTGATAACAAAGGAGGGAAACTCATGATAAAGGTAAGAGTAAAAGCTAGCCAAAAGAAAACAAGAAAGGAGCAAGAGAAAGGCAACTTGTCTTCCTCCCTTTCTCTCTTTCTTCCTCTTTGGTTTTGCCGAAAACTTAAAGAGGGATTAAGGGGATTCATTCCCCCTTATTTCACCATGAATGATGAGGATAAATAAATAAAAATAAATAAAAAAAATAGAAAAAAAAGGCTAAGGGAGAAGGAAAGCAAAAACTAAGTTTGCTACCTCTTCCCCCTTAACATAAAAGAGAATATGTAAAGGGAAAATTCTATTTTCTCTCATTTTTCTCATTCTCTCCTCTCCCTCACCGAAACCTCAGTTCCCCCTCTCCTCCATCTTCAGCCCCAAGCCAAGGTTTTCCCTAAGAAAGCCTAAGATACAAGGAGGACTTAGCAAAGGAATCAAGGGAAAGGAACTAGAAGAAGAGACTACTTCTTCTTCACCATACCTTAGATCCACAAGCGAAAAGGATGAAAGCTTCCCCTCACCTGTGGTACAAGGAGTTTTAAGTGTTTTTCGGATTTTATGAAGATTTTAAAACCTAGAAACAAGTTTGAGAAAATTCGGCCAAGAAGGGCTTTCAAGAATCTAATGATATTTAAACTAGTCTTCACTACATGATAGATTTTTCTATGCTATGTAGAAGGGTTCTTCTTCATGCTTTTATACCTATATGATGCTTGATCAGAGGAGTACTGAACCCTAGAATTTCGGCCAAAAATATTCTTAAGAGGCTAGGGAAATTTATTGTTTTACCCAACTAGTACAAGGGTCTCCCTATGAAATATTAAGGATCATGTATTAGTTTTCTTCCTTAGAAGATATTTGAAACTAAGAGAAAACCCACTCATATGATTCGGTCAAGAAAGGGTTTAGGGTTAGGAAGACCTTTAAATTTAAATAACCATGCTCATGTGATAGAATACAAAGATCTTAAAGGATTTGTATGCTTGAATATTGCTAGAATTTCATGAACTCCTTCTTAGGGTTTTTCGGCCATGATGAGATGGATAGCTTAGAAAAGCTTAAACAAAATTTTAATATGCTCAAGACCTCTGTGTTATTTAGATATGAAAGTTATTTAATGCCCTCATGCTTAATTAGGGTGTAGAAAAATTAGTTGCATGACATATAATATGTATGACCACAAGGGGTCCTAGCTTATTCATGAACCAAATTGTATATATGTTTCTTAGTAACTTTTACCATGAAACTTACATAGGTTTTTCATGCTTTAGGCCACTTAAAAACCTAGCTAAGGAATGGTAGGTTTCGGCCATGAGAAAAAAATAAAAGAAAAAGAGAAAAAGAAACCTAGAAAGCCTAAGACACAATTCATATGTATACTCATTATGCTTGTCCTTATACATGCTATGAAACTTGTATAAATTCTCATGCTTTTAGGCTATTTGAAGCAAGTTTATATTCTGTGAGTTTCGTCCAAGTAGGGTTTAAAAGACCTAGAGGCCTTAGAAATGAAACCAAATATGTTAAAAGTACTTCTTATGAAAATAGGATAATGTGTTGATTGTTTCACATGCTTGTATAATTTTTCCATGACCTAAATGAACCCTTGAATGTTTTGGTCATGAAGGAATAGATGCCCTAGATGGACTTAAATTAAATATGCTCATGTCACTCTACATGAAATATGATAAGTAGAAAGTCAAGGTGCAATTGCTATATGTTGTTTTATGACCTAAAATGATGCTAGGGTATGTTTCGGCCATAACTATTGTATGATGCCTTGTATGAATTTATACATAATGTTAGTCCAAGTTCACATGCTTGTATGCTTGTTTGTAGCCCTAATGAGAACTTGTTAAATTTCGGCCATGACATATGTTAAGGGCTTAAAGAACTTAGGAACTAATTCAAATGTGTCAAATGTGTTTACCTTGTTCCTTGGTAAAAATGTTATAAATATGATTTAAAGTTGTCCATACTTTTATGTCATATGGAACCTTGTTTCACACCTTAAGGTTTCGTCCATATGAAATTAGGGACTTGAGGAACTTAGAAACTAAGTTAATCATATTTATAATGCTTCCTATGAAAATGTTATGATGATAATTTAGGTGCCACATGCTTGGATGTTGTGTTTAACCTAAATTGAGCTCTAAAGGGTTTTGGCCAAGGAAGCTTAAAACCAAGATAAATATGATACCATGTTTCCTATGATAGGATAATCACAAGATACACCCTTATGCTTAAAATGTATGCTTGTGATTTATGACTTATGATATGATATGCATGCTTTTATGATAAGATATGCTTTGTGCTAAAAATATGCATGCTTATGTTATGATATGTGGTTAAATTATGCATGCTTTAATGCTATGTTTAGTGCTTAAAATATGCATGCTTTCATGATATGCTATGTGGTTAAATCATGCATACTTGATGATATGATTTATGCTTAAGATATGCATGTTTTTATGATCTATGCCTAAGTGATGCATATTGTTATGACATGATGTATGCCTAAGTGATGCATGCCTTTATGATGAGATGTATGCCTAAGTGATGCATACCTTTATGACATGATGTATGCCTAAGTGATGCATACCTTTATGATATGATGTATGCCTAAGTGATGCATACTTTTATGACATGATGTATGCCTAAGTGATGCATACTTTTACGATATGATGTGTGCCTAAGTGATGCATGCTTTTATGATACATGATATGTATGACATTTACTTTACTTTATATGTGAGTGGCTTGTACCAAGGGTGGGCTCCATAAGCGCCCCGGGGACTAAGGACCTAGTTAGAGATGGGCTCCTAAGTGCCCCTAGGACTAAGGGCCTAGTATGTTTGCCTCGTAGGGTTCAAGACTTGCTACCTTGGATCTACAAGGTTGCGCGCAATATGTAAGTGGTACATAGCCGGGATCCCCCTTATGTTGAGATTACTTTCAAGTATATATGTAAAAGAAAATGGTTTTAAAGATCATGAGACATACACATGTTTTTCGGATACATGTTTTCCAAAATCATATTGCATACACCTTATGATTATGCTATGTTTCATGTTATGCTCTTGATTATGATATGCCATGATAAGGTATGATTATGTTATGTTCATGCTATACCTTATAGACATGTTTCGGCCATGGATTTGTTGATGCTTGATATATAGATTTCGGCCATAGATATGATGATGCCTTGATGAACATGTTTCGGCCATAGTATGATGCTTTGATATACATGTTTCGGCCATGCTTTGATATACCATAATACTTGTTTGTTATGCCATGTCTAGCTATGTTTTATGCAATGCACTATGTATATGTTTCGGCCATGTTGATGCTTGATATGCTATGACTAGTTGTGATTATATTATGATGCATGATATGCTTGAATAGAATGCTATGTTATGCCATGATTAGTTGAGATTATGACTTGTTGATGCATTCTTGATTATGTGCTGATTGTTGGTTTTAGTGAGTAGGAAAGGAACTTACTGAGCCATGAGTGCTCATAGCTTACTTTCCTTGTACCACAGATAAAGGAAAAAGCTGGATGAGTTAGAGGAGCAGCAGGAGGGGTAACGAAGATGTGTGTGGCAGTGGCTAGGCAACCAAATAAATAAGAACCTGCTTAAAGTTTCTTCAAAGAACTATGCATTGGTTTTTTATGACTTGTGATACCTAAACATGTGTGGCTTGACATTATGGTTCCACTGGATTTGATGTTATGATTTTGATGCCATGTGATAGTATAGTTCAAAAGAAATTTAAAAGAAAAGTTTTATTAAAACTATGAAAAATATTTTAAGTCTTCCGCTGTTTTAAAAAGAAAAATTTATACATAGAGTATCGTAGCCCCGTCCCTTAGGGTAGCAGGGAGGGCGGGCGTTACAGGTTGGTATCAGAGCCAAAGTTTATTGCCAGCTCACTACACACACATCAAGCCTCCTACCTGCCGCTCCAAGTAAGAATGTTTATGTTAAATTTATTTGTTATTTGTTTATGTTTGATTTTCTTGTCATATACTTATGCTTTATTTTCTTTACTACATTGCTTATGCTTTATTTCCTTATGTTACATTGTTTGTCATTATATTCCTTATTTTTCCTTATGTTGTTTATGCTTTAGTTCATGTTTTACTTGCTTATGTTTGATGCTTTATTCTATGCTTTTAGTTATAAATTAGATTAGGAGTACATATTGGTAGGTTAGGAATAATACCCTAACAAATAGATAGAAACAAACCAGTACATTAGATTGGCTAAAATTGATAACCACTTACACTAGTCTATTTCTTTTAGATAAACATGGTTAGGACACGCAATACCCGAACCGGAGGGACAGTGACTCCACCAGATCTGACGCAGGTAGTCGCAGACCTCCAGCATCAGATCGCAGAACAACAAAAGCTGATCACTACCTTAATGGGTCAGCAAGGCAACCTAGTTACCCCACCGGTGAATCCACTACCTGTTATACCTACAGCCGTGCCAGTGCCCTCGGCAGGCCCTACTCCGATGGTCCGACAAGAGGCCTATCTACTTCAGTGGCAAAGGCTTAAGCCGGAAGCATTCTCGGGAAACTGTGAACCATGGGATGCGCAAGCCTTGCTCAAAACCGTAGAGAACATAATGGAACTACTGGATTGGCCTGAACACGAGAAGGTCAAATGCGCGTCGTTCTGTCTTACCGGAGATGCCCGGATGTGGTGGGACAGAGTAAAGGCGAAAAGGAAAATAAACCAAATGCAGTGGACAGATTTTGAGACAGAGTTCTTAGAGGAATTTTTCCATATGCAAGTGACCAACAAGCACTATGATGAGTTCACTGAGTTCCGGCAAGGTGATCTGTCAGTCAATGAGCCGTCAAGAGGTTCAACCGCTTAGCTCGATTGTGCCCAGAACTGGTCCGTACTGAAAAAGAAAGGGTCCGGTTGATGTTAAAGATGCTCCGACCCGAGATAGCTCTGAACGTAGCCGGCGGAGTTAATAGACCGCAGACTGCAGAGGAGCTGGTCAGCAGCGCCCTGATTACCGAGCACTATCAGGAAGCAATGAATAAGGGCAAGAACCAAGTACTGACCGGAGGACAAAAATCGCACAGTACCAGAACTGACTGGAAAGGAAACTCAAGTGGAAAGAGGAAACAGTGGAATAAAACGAAAGGTGGTCCGGCCAATAAGCAGACCAAGTACCCTCAGTGTGCCACATGTGGGAAGATGCATTCTGGAGTATGTCTTCTCAGCACCAAAAAGTGCTACAACTGCGGAAGGGAAGGTCATTTGGCAAGAAATTGCCCTACTCAGTCTCAGGCACTACCTCCGCAGAACTTCCAGAACAAGAATGCCCCCACACAGCTTCACCAGATGCATACTGCCATAGAAGGGACTTCAATCAGCCAAGGAAGATTGGAGGCCCCTCCCACTATGACCAATGCCAGAGTCTACTCTCTCGCTCAAGATGACGTGGCGAACGCCTCTACTATCGTCACAGGTCAGTTATTTAATTTCAGTCAGTATGCTAGAATTTTTATTCAATGCTAAAAGCAAACTGATGAGGGAATCCATCAAGAAACTGAAACATGTTTCATATCCATTAGTTGAAACCATGTCCGAACGACTCTCTACCCTCACCATAACACCAACGTTATTTGGGAACATGTTAGAGAAGCAAACCAGGGACCCGAGCCTTCAAAGAATTAAACAAGAGACCACAGAAGGAAAGAATGACGGGTTCCGTATCGCAGACGATGGAATATTATACCTCAGGGATCGATTATGTATTCCGGAGGATCCAGAGATGCGAAAGAAGATACTGGAAGAAGCCCATACAACGCCTTATGCAATGCACCCGGGTTCCACTAAGATGTACCAGGACCTGAAAAAGAAATTTTGGTGGTCCGGTATGAAAAGAGAAGTGGCTCAGTACGTCAGTACTTGTCTGACGTGCCAAAGGGTAAAAGATGAACACCAGAGACCCGGTGGATTATTACAACCTGTCCAAATTCCAGAATGGAAATGGGAAGAAATCTCCATGGATTTCATTTCAGGTCTACCCAAGATGACAAACGGGTATGATGCTATATGGGTGATCGTGGACAGACTGACGAAGTCTGCACACTTTTTGGCGATCAAGATGACTTATTCAACTGAACAACTAGCGCAACTATATGTTAAGGAAATCGTCAGATTACATGGTATCCCTAAGACCATTATTTCTGATAGAGACGGACGTTTTGTCTCGCACTTTTGGGAGTGCGTTCAGAAGGCCCTCGGCACGAAGTTATTGTTTAGCACAGCCTTCCACCCACAGACTGATGGGCAGACTGAAAGAGTAAATCAAATATTGGAAGATATGTTAAGAGCTTGTGCCCTGGACTTCAAGGGGAGCTGGTGCCGATATTTATACCTGGCAGAATTTGCCTACAATAATAGCTACCAAGCTACTATTGGAATGGCACCTTACGAAGCTCTATATGGGAGGAAGTGTAGGTCTCCTATATGCTGGTATGAAAGTGGTGAAAAGAAGGAAATGGGGTTCCGAACGGAACTTATTGATGACACCACCCGAGCTATACAAAAGATCCGTCAACGAATAGAAACTGCTCAGAGTCGGCAGAAGAATTACGCCGATAAACGGCGTAGGCCGCTAGAATTCAACATCGGAGATTTGGTATTCCTTAAAGTATCCCCCATGAAAGGGATAATGAGGTTCGGAAAGAGGAGCAAGTTAAGCCCACGATATGTAGGACCGTACCGGATTGTAGAAAGAGTGAGTCACGTCGCATACAGACTAGAACTACCTCAAGACATGGCAGCCATTCACAATGTGTTCCATGTATCGATGCTCAAGAAATGTACTCCCAGCACAGATCAAGTGATTGAGCCTCAGTCGGTACAGGTGCAGGAAGACCTGAGTTACGAAAGTAAACCCATCCAGATTCTGGATCGAGAAATAAAGAGATTGAGGAACAAAGAAATACCCTTAGTAAAGGTATTGTGGCGGAATCAACGATTCGAAGAAGCCACCTGGGAGCGCGAGGACGATATGAAACAAAAGTACCTGGAGCTATTTTAAAGTTCGAGGACGAACTTTTTATGAGGTACGGGGTACTGTAATACCCACTAAGCTTGTAAGATAAATATATGAATGTGGGATTTTGCCTTAGAAAAATAATAGGAAGTGAGTTGAAGCAAAAAGAAATAAAATGAAATAAAAAGAAGTGAAGGTCAAGGATTGAACCTTGAACCTCTTATATTATAATTCATAGAATTAATGGGTAATAACCAGTTGGGATAGGAATAATATGTTGATAACAAAGGAGGGAAACTCATGATAAAGGTAAGAGTAAAAGCTAGCCAAAAGAAAACAAGAAAGGAGCAAGAGAAAGGCAACTTGTCTTCCTCCCTTTCTCTCTTTCTTCCTCTTTGGTTTTGCCGAAAACTTAAAGAGGGATTAAGGGGATTCATTCCCCCTTATTTCACCATGAATGATGAGGATAAATAAATAAAAATAAATAAAAAAAATAGAAAAAAAAGGCTAAGGGAGAAGGAAAGCAAAAACTAAGTTTGCTACCTCTTCCCCCTTAACATAAAAGAGAATATGTAAAGGGAAAATTCTATTTTCTCTCATTTTTCTCATTCTCTCCTCTCCCTCACTGAAACCTCAGTTCCCCCTCTCCTCCATCTTCGGCCCCAAGCCAAGGTTTTCCCTAAGAAAGCCTAAGATACAAGGAGGACTTAGCAAAGGAATCAAGGGAAAGGAACTAGAAGAAGAGACTACTTCTTCTTCACCATACCTTAGATCCACAAGCGAAAAGGATGTAAGCTTCCCCTCACCTGTGGTACAAGGCGTTTTAAGTATTTTTCGGATTTTATGAAGATTTTAAAACCTAGAAACAAGTTTGAGAAAATTCGGCCAAGAAGGGCTTTCAAGAATCTAATGATGTTTAAACTAGTCTTCACTACATGATAGATTTTTCTATGCTATGTAGAAGGGTTCTTCTTCATGCTTTTATACCTATATGATGCTTGATCAGAGGAGTACTGAACCCTAGAATTTCGGCCAAAAATATTCTTAAGAGGCTAGGGAAATTTATTGTTTTACCCAACTAGTACAAGGGTCTCCCTATGAAATATTAAGGATCATGTATTAGTTTTCTTCCTTAGAAGATATTTGAAACTAAAATAAAACCCACTCATATGATGCGGTCAAGAAAGGGTTTAGGGTTAGGAAGACCTTTAAATTTAAATAACCATGCTCATGTGATAGAATACAAAGATCTTAAAGGATTTGTATGCTTGAATATTGCTAGAATTTCATGAACTCCTTCTTAGGGTTTTTCGGCCATGATGAGATGGATAGCTTAGAAAAGCTTAAACAAAATTTTAATATGCTCAAGACCTCTGTACTATTTAGATATGAAAGTTGTTTAATGCCCTCATGCTTAATTAGGGTGTAGAAAAATTAGTTGCATGACATATAATATGTATGACCACAAGGGGTCCTAGCTTATTCATGAACCAAATTGTATATATGTTTCTTAGTAACTTTTGCCATGAAACTTACATAGGTTTTTCATGCTTTAGGCCACTTAAAAACCTAGCTAAGGAATGGTAGGTTTCGGCCATGAGAAAAAAATAAAAGAAAAAGAGAAAAAGAAACCTAGAAAGCCTAAGACACAATTCATATGTATACTCATTATGCTTGTCCTTATACATGCTATGAAACTTGTATAAATTCTCATGCTTTTAGGCTATTTGAAGCAAGTTTATATTCTGTGAGTTTCGGCCAAGTAGGGTTTAAAAGACCTAGAGGCCTTAGAAATGAAACCAAATGTGTTAAAAGTACTTCTTATGAAAATAGGATAATGTGTTGATTGTTTCACATGCTTGTATAATTTTTCCATGACCTAAATGAACCCTTGAATGTTTTGGTCATGAAGGAATAGATGCCCTTGAAACCCTAGGACTTAAATTAAATATTCTCATGTCACTCTACATGAAATATGATAAGTAGAAAGCCAAGGTGCAATTGCTATATGTTGTTTTATGACCGAAAATGATGCTAGGGTATGTTTCGGCCATAACTATTGTATGATGCCTTGTATGAATTTATACATAATGTTAGTCCAAGTTCACATGCTTGTATGCTTGTTTGTAGCCCTAATGAGAACTTGTTAAATTTCGGCCATGACATATGTTAAGGGCTTAAAGAACTTAGGAACTAATTCAAATGTGTCAAATGTGTTTACCTTGTTCCTTGGTAAAAATGTTATAAATATGATTTAAAGTTGTCCATACTTTTATGTCATATGGAACCTTGTTTCACACCTTAAGGTTTCGGCCATATGAAATTAGGGACTTGAGGAACTTAGAAACTAAATTAATCATGTTTATAATGCTTCCTATGAAAATGTTATGATGATAATTTAGGTGCCACATGCTTGGATGTTGTGTTTAACCTAAATTGAGCTCTAAAGGGTTTTGGCCACAAGGGTTTAGGAAGCTTAAAACCAAGATAAATATGATACCATGTTTCCTATGATAGGATAATCACAAGATACACCCTTATGCTTAAAATGTATGCTTGTGATTTATGACTTATGATATGATATGCATGCTTTTATGATAAGATATGCTTTGTGCTAAAAATATGCATGCTTATGTTATGATATGTGGTTAAATTATGCATGCTTTAATGCTATGTTTAGTGCTTAAAATATGCATGCGTTCATGATATGCTATGTGGTTAAATCATGCATGCTTGATGATATGCTTTATGCTTAAGATATGCATGTTTTTATGATCTATGCCTAAGTGATGCATATTGTTATGACATGATGTATGCCTAAGTGATGCATGCCTTTATGATGAGATGTATGCCTAAGTGATGCATACCTTTATGACATGATGTATGCCTAAGTGATGCATACCTTTATGATATGATGTATGCCTAAGTGATGCATACTTTTATGACATGATGTATGCCTAAGTGATGCATACTTTTACGATATGATGTGTGCCTAAGTGATGCATGCTTTTATGATACATGATATGTATGACATGTACTTTACTTTATATGTGAGTGGCTTGTACCAAGGGTGGGCTCCATAAGCGCCCCGGGGACTAAGGACCTAGTTAGGGATGGGCTCCTATGTGCCCCTAGGACTAAGGGCCTAGTATGTTTGCCTCGTAGGGTTCAAGACTTGCTACCTTGGACCTACAAGGTTGCGCGCAATATGTAAGTGGTACATAGCCGGGATCCCCCTTATGTTAAGATTACTTTCAAGTATATATGTAAAAGAAAATGGTTTTAAAGATCATGAGACATACACATATTTTTCGGATACATTTTTTCCAAAATCATATTGCATACACCTTATGATTATGCTATGTTTCATGTTATGCTCTTGATTATGATATGCCATGATAAGGTATGATTATGTTATGTTCATGCTATACCTTATAGACATGTTTCGGCCATGGATTTGTTGATGCTTGATATATAGATTTCGGCCATAGATATGATGATGCCTTGTGTACATGTTTCGGCCATAGTATGATGCTTTGATATACATGTTTCGGCCATGCTTTGATATACCATAATACTTGTTTGTTATGCCATGTCTAGCTATGTTTTATGCAATGCACTATGTATATGTTTCGGCCATGGTGATGCTTGATATGCTATGACTAGTTGTGATTATATTATGATGCATGATATGCTTGAATAGAATGCTATGTTATGCCATGATTAGTTGAGATTATGACTTGTTGATGCATTCTTGATTATGTGCTGATTGTTGGTTTTAGTGAGTAGGAAAGGAACTTACTGAGCCATGAGTGCTCATAGCTTACTTTCCTTGTACCACAGATAAAGGAAAAAGCTGGATGAGTTAGAGGAGCAGCAAGAGGGGCAACGAAGATGTGTGTGGCAGTGGCTAGGCAACCAAATAAATAAGAACCTGCTTAAAGTTTCTTTAAAGAACTATGCATTAGTATTTTATGACTTGTGATACCTAAACATGTGTGGCTTGACATTATGGTTCCACTGGATTTGATGTTATGATTTTGATGCCATGTGATAGTATAGTTCAAAAGAAATTTAAAAGAAAAGTTTTATTAAAACTATGAAAATTATTTTAAGTCTTCCGCTGTTTTAAAAAGAAAAATTTATACGTAGAGTATCGTAGCCCCGTCCCTTAGGGTAGCAGGGAGGGCGGGCGTTACAACCTGCTGCAACACACCCTGCCTGAATATACCACTAACCCATGAGTGGTCGTGTGTGCAGATACATGTAACTCACAATGTGCTCAACAATAATGGAGCTGACAATCGCACAGCATGCAATCATGCGAATGGTTCATGACACTAAGCATAACAATATCCTGAACCAAATCCATATATATAAAAAAATGTGTACCCTAGTACCAGTAAGTCAAATCCACAGATCTAGGGTATACATGTCCTCTATGGTATAACAACCTAGGTCCTGAACATATCCACCTCCATAAAATATGTACCAACAATATATATGGATCAAAGCAAAAGGGTCTAGGTACACAGATCAGATATGATATAAAAATATAGGTACACATGCCAGATAATAAAAAAAAAATCCAGAATCTAGTCCTAAACTTAGTAAAGCATGGTATGTCACTTACTCTAGGAACTAAGGTACTCATGGCAATAATCACGAGGTATAAACATGGATACATAACAAGCGACAAAACAGAACATGCTATGGGTATCAAACCGTGACATACCAAAGACAAACATGATCATTGCTTGTAGCTATAAAATACTATACATATCCAATTAACAATATCATAAAAGATAAGTCAAGAAGTATCCGCCTCCAATCGAAAAGTCCAAATCTGACGTCTAGATACTCGTCTTGAATCAAAGTCCTGCAAATAACGTGATATATAATTTAGCTAATTTTATAAACAACAACTAGCTAAATCTAACTCAACTTAATTAGGGAAAACCCTAATCGATCCATCATAACTTACCTAAATCCACAACTAACCAAGCAACTGCAGGTTACAACATCTCCAACATAATCAGATATGAATGCATATCCTCCAAATCCTCATAGAAATACAACCAAACCTCCACACATTGCTTACCTTGAATCAATATCCCCAATACCGATTAAAAATCTTCACATTCCATATACCCAATTGAATTCATAATCCGAACAGAATAGTCTAACATAAAAATCAAAGAGGGCAACCTTGAAACGAAACCAAACCAACAAAGGAGCAATGATTTGATGCATTTACCTCATCAGTGATCTGATGGAACTGCTCCTTGTTAATCCAAAAATCAATTGGGCAGTAGAAGCAAGATCAAGCTCACAACCAAACCAAAGGTAAACGGATGATGAGTATGTGACTGTGAAGCCGCTGTTGGAGCTTATCCTGACAAGAACACACAAGAGGAACTAGTCCCAGTGAGGAAGAAAATCTGCTCAAGACAACCACTCACCGGCAGTACAGGTGGCAATGACTAGGGCACCATCTCGAAGGGAAAACCCAAGAATAGGTGGTCTACTGTGGGGTCGACGGTGCCTAACTAGAGACGGTGGCCGGCGTGTGTCAACAATGATGAAGAGGCCAGGGCAGAGGTGGCCGATTGGTGATCCAAGGCATGGCTTGGAGGTGGCTTCCGGCCGAGAGGGGCGGCGGCGCGTCCCCTTCTCATTGGCGGAGACAGGGAAGAAGAAAGGAAGAGGGAGAGAGGAGATGCTCAGCCGCTGGCTCTCTGTTCCCTAGCGTCGTCGGCGTCGGGTAAAGGAGAGGGAGGCAGCGGCGGTTTGCGGCGCCGGTTAGGGCACGCGTGAGGGGAAGAGAAGGCGCACGGGGGATTTGGGGCACGACGACGGAAGAGGAGGAGAAAAAGAAAATAAAGAAAAAGAAAACAAAAAGGAAAAATGAAACTTTTCCTCGCTTAAATTGGATAACCTAAACAGTCTTTCCCCGGGCCCCTTTTTTATCCCCGTAAACTCGTCCATACGTGCTCCGAAAAAATTCCTGAAAATTTTCTAAAAATTTTGAAAAATTCCCTTATCATTATTCATCATTTTTTTGATATTTTACAGATGGGAAGGTGGAAACCTTCAAAGCAAGGCTTGTTGCGAAGGGGTATACTCAGAAAGAGGGAATCGATTATGAGGAAACCTTTTCGCCAGTAGCTATGCTTAAATCTATCCGGATACTCTTATCTATTGATGGTCATATGGATTATGAGATTTGGCAAATGGATGTCAAGACAGCTTTTCTTAACGGAAGTCTTGAAGAAAACATCCATATGAAGGAACCAGAGGGGTTTACTGCAAAAGACAAAGAGCATCTAGTGTGCAAACTCAATCGGTCGATTTAGTTCTTGTACTATACATAGATGACATTTTGTTAGTTGAAAATAATATCAAAGTGTTGTCGGAAGTAAGGGTATGGTTGTCCAAGCAATTCGATATGAAGGACTTGGGAGAATGCACATATTCTTGGGATCAAAGTAATAAGGGATCGCAAGAAAAGAATGTTGTGCTTATCCCAAGCTTCATATATCGATACAATCCTAGCTCGTTTTAGCATGAAAGACTCCAAGAAAGGTTTTCTACCTCTTAGGCATGGAGTAGCTGTATCTAAAGAGATGTCTCCAAAGACATCAAAGGAGATAGAGAACATAAAGGCAGTTCCTTATGCTGTAGTAAGCCTAATGTATGCTATATTATGCACGAGACCGGATATCTATTTTGCCGAGGGCATGGTTAGCAGATATCAAAGTAATCCAGAACAGGAACATTGGACTGCTGTTTAAGCATATAAGGACTAGAGATTATATGCTGGTTTACCAAGCAGATAACTTGCTCCCTGTGAGTTACACGGATTCGGACTTCCAATCTGATAGGGACAATAGTAAGTCAACCTCGGGGTTTTGGGTTTACTTTAGGAGGTAAAAGCCATAATAATGAAGGAGTGTTAAGCATAGATGCTTTTCAGACTCCACCATGGAAGCTGAGTATGTGGCAGCCTCTGAGGTAGCCAAAGAAGCTGTCTGGCTCAGAAACTTCATGATGAATTTAGATGTGATTCCTGGTTTGTCCAAAGATTATTACAGTGTATTGTGATAATAAGTGGTGTAGTAGCAAACTCGAAGGAACCATGAGCCCATAAGGCAAGTAAACACATAGAGTGCAAGTACCACCCAATACGAGACATCGTATAATGAGGAAAAGTTGTTGTCGCTTAGATTGCATCACATGATAACCAGGAATATCCTTTCACTAAGGCCCTTAAGTCAAGAGCTTTTGATGGGCATGTTGAGGGGTTGAGAATCAGATGTATGGCAGGGTATATGGCAGCATAGTCTTTTAGTATAAGTGGGAGATTGTTATAATGTATACTTAAAGTCTAGCTTTTTGTAAACATTTATAAGAATCACATTGGTCAAATGTCTACATTTATATGCTAATGTAGTTGTTCAATTAATTTATATTGTAGATAACATGGTGTGTAGTGTCACACACAGGAGATCATGTTATATTATAAATAGTAGCTCATAACTAAGATGGATAGGAACAAACCATTGGAATAGTCGTAGTGTAATTTGGTATTAGTTTATCTTGACTATAAATTTACACTAATACACTCTCAGTGTATTGAGCAGGACCATTTGAATTAATTTATTTTTATATTGACTATATAAAAGAACAATACCTCTGTTATTATGGAAGTGTGTACTCTTAATCATGATATAATAACAAGCACATATATTTAATATTTATTTCTTTAATTTATCAAAGGGCGTGATTTAGTTCGTTAAATCAATAGGCTCGATAAGTTGGGGAACGATATTATTTATATGGTGTGTTATTAATTATAGAATAAAATTGTGTCTTAGTAATCTAGGTTGATGATGTCCCCTTAAGGAGTTCATAAGTATTGTCATGTAAATCCTGCAGGTGGACTTAGTCCGATATGACAATGAAGTTGAGTGGTACTACTCTTGGAGCTAGATATTAATTAAGTGAGTTATCAGTAACTCATTTAATTAGTGGACATTCTATATCTTAAACACAGGGAGACTAACACACTCATGATAAGAAGGAGCCCATATAGTAATACGTGATTGGTGTGGTAGTTCAATAATAACTCTTTACTGGTATGAATTATTATTGATGAACTCGAATTGGGTGTTTGGGGCGAACACGGGAAGCTCAAGTTCATCGGGAGACCAAAACAAATTTCTCCTCTCGGTCTCTGTCGTACCCTCTTATTTATAAAGTCTTATACCCACCTAAACCCAACTTCTTACCCACCTTAAGGTGGCTAGCCAAGCCTAGCTTGGAGCCCAAGCTAGGGCCAGCCAAACCAAGGAGAGATGGGTTCAAGTGGTGGCCGACCCTAGCTTGGAGCCCAAGCAAGGGTGGCCGGCCACAATAATAAAAAATAAAAGGGATTTTAATTTTAAAATCTTTCCATATGTGGAAGCCATGATTTAAAAGAGAGTTTTAAAATTAAATCTTTCCTTTTATAGTTTCTGCAAAGGATTAAGAGAAAGGTTTGATATCTTTCCTTATTTGTAGTTAAAAGGAAAATTTTAATTTTAGAGAAAAATTTCCTTTTTCGTAATCATTCACATGTTTTAATAGAGAGATTTAAATTTATAAAAGTTTCCTTTTATAACCAACCATGAAGGGAATTTTAAAAAGAGAAATTTTTATTTTAAAAATTTCTGGAAACAAATTAGGATGTTTTAATTTTGTGTTTAAAACTTTTCTTGTTTGGAGGACAAGATGTGGCCGGCCATTAAAAGTTTAAAAAGGAAACTTTTAATTAAATTTTCCTTTTGTTAATTGGCATGAGAAAATAAGGAAGTTTAAATTATGTTTAAAACTTTCCTTATTTGCCAAGACCAAGGAATATAAAAGAGAGGGTAGAGGTGCCTCACCTCATAATAATACATCTATTATTCCTCTTCTCTATTCCTTGGTGGTGGCCGACCCTCATCTTCTTCCTCTTCCCCTATTATTCTTCTTAAGTGGCCGACGACATCATCTTCTTGGAGAGATCTTGGTGGCCAGATTTTGCTTGGAGAAGAAGAAGAGATAGGAGGCATTGTTTCCTAGCATCCCTTGGAGCATAGTTGGTGGCCGAAGTTTTTATCTATAGGAGATTGTTGGTGGTCGAAACTTGCAAGGAGAAGAAGGAGGCTTGGGTGGATTCTCATCTCGGTAGATAGTCACCCACACGATGTCCGAGATAAGAAGAGGAATACGATAGAAGATCGTGAGGTCTATAAGCTACAAAACGTATAACTAGTTATTAGTTTTCGCATCATAACTAATTCGTCTTTTCGTTTAGATCTTGAAATACCAAATACAAGAGGTTAATGATTATAGGCTATCGAATTTATGTTTGATTTTGTGTTTCTTTTGTTTTTTGATCTTGTGATTCGATTGTTCTTAATGGTTAAACCTAGGGTTACTATAAGGAGATTAAATATTGAATTTCGTTAAAAGGCTTTGTCTAGGAAGTGGTGGATGATCCCATACCCAAGAAGGCCTAGTGACTTGTCATGTTTAACTTGGAAGTCGATCTCTGAAATAAATATTTAATCGAATTTGTAACATGGGTGGATTTGGATCAATAATGTTAAGTATCGTTTGCGATCCAAGTCTAAACCACTAAGAACAGATAAGTTGAATTTGGAATCAATAATGTTAAGTTCCGTTTATGACTCCAAATTTAATTTCTAAAGAACACAATAGGTTGTTAGGAAAGGTTCAGGACTTGTATAAAATTTTTGTACAGGGGAACCGGTACGATATTCCGAGTAGCAACCAACAGAAGCATCCAACATCAACTTAAAAGGTAGAGTCCAATCTGATGGCCTAATGATAGGTGCTGAAATCAAAGCCTCTTTCAACCTCTGAAAAGCTTCCTTACACCTCTGATCAAAATGAAAATCCACATCTTTCTGAAGTAACTGAGATAATGGAAGAGCAATCTGACTGAAATCTCTAATAAATCTCCTGTAAAATCCTGCATGGGTAAGGAAAGTTCGAACATCCCTCATGTATGTGGGGTAAGATAAGGAAGATATAGCACTAGCTTTAGCAGGATCTACCTCAATTCCTCTCCTAGAGACTATATGACCTAAAACAATTCCATGCTCAACTATAAAGTAATATTTTTCAAAATTAAGCATCAAATCAGTCTCAATGCATCTATCTAAAACCCTAGATAAATTTCTAGACATGCATCAAATGATGAACCATATATAGAAAAATCATCCATGAACACTTCCATGCAATGCTCTAACAAATCACCAAAAATACTTACCATGTATCGCTAAAAAGTCCCTGGAGAATTGTAAAGTCCAAATGGCATGTATCTATATGCGAATGTACTGAAGGTACAAGTGAAAGTGGTCTTTTCCTGATCCTCCAGATCAATGTAAATATGAAAATATCCTGTGTATCCATCAAGGAAGAAATAATGTGATTTACCCATGAGCCTCTCTAGCATCCGATCAATAAAAGGCAATGGCTAGTGGTCCTACCTGGTTGCTTGGTTCAGCTTCCTGTAGTCCATACATACTCTCCAAGAATTTTTAACTCTAGTGGGCACCAACTCATTCTCTTCATTAGCTACCACTATCACTCTAGATTTCTTGGGAACCACATGGATGGGACTTACCCACTTACTGTCAAAAATAGGGTAGATGATACCTTCCTGAAAAAGTCTAGTCATCTCTTTCTTGACTACATCAAGGATCAGTGGATTAAGTCTCCTCTGTGGCTATCTCACTGGTTTCACATCCTCCTCCAAATAAATTCTATGCATGCAAATAGAAGGACTGATCCCAAGAATGTCAGCAAGTGTCCATCCAATGGATTTTTTATGCTGCCTTATAATCTCTAATAATTTCTTCTCCTGTTCTGACTCCAAATCCTGGGTTATAATGATAGATAGCTGCTGATTATCATCTAAGTAAGCATACTTCAAGTGTTATGGCAATGACTTCAACTCATTTTGTGACTGATCAATAGATGATGATCCTAGGGGTAACACTACTGATGAACAATCCCTTACACATAATTCTTCTTCTCTGAGCGATCCTAGGGGTAGTGCTTCTCCTAAGTAATCCCCTATGCATATATCATCTCTCTCAACCGAAAATAATCCACCTGAAATAATATCCACTCCCGTGTCCAAAGCATCCTCCAAATCTACAGATAATACCTCACCTTCACCAGCATCAATAAAATCCGAATCTGATTCCATTTCTGAAAAGAAATCCAAGTTTTCCAGCTCCTCTATAATATCCACACTAAGAATAGAATGATCCTCTCTTGGATGCCTCATAATGTCAAAAACTGAACTGGACCACTATATCTCCTATCTCCATGGAAAGTATGCCCGCATGAATATCAATGTTTGTCCTTGCAGTCTTAAGGAATGGTCTTCCTAGAATTAGAGGTGATCTATTGTCCAGATAGTCTCCCTGCATATCTAGGATATAAAAATCTGCAAGAAAAATAAATTCTCTCACCTTAACTAAAACATCTTCAATAACTCTAGCTGGACGAGTCTGACTGCGGTCAGATAAATGAATAACAACCCCTGTAGGTTGTAATGGTCCAATCCCTAAAGTCTGAAAAACTAATCTTGGCATCAAATTAATTGAAGCACCCAAATCTAGCATAGCGTCCTCAAAAAGATTGTTCCCAATCTCACAAGGTACCGTGAATACTCCAGGATCTTCACATTTATAAGGAACTAATTGAATGAGTGCGGATACATTTTTGCCCATGATAATTAACTCATTCCCCTTCAACTTCTTTTTGTGTACACAAAGATCCTTCAAAAATTTTGCATACTTGGAAATTTGCTTAATCATTGCGTGTAAAGGAACATTAACTTCCATCTTGCTAAATAGAATCACGTTCTCTTGAAATTCCTTAGCTTTTTCCTCCTCTACATTCTTCCTTGGCTGCACTTTGCATTGAGGGAAAGGCAAGGGAATATAAGGCTCGACAACTTGCTGAGATGGACATCTAGAAATTGGATTTGCTGGAACCTCTGCCTGAATTGTGACTGGTTCAGCTAGAATTGAGCTGCTAGAATTTCCTGGATTCTTGCCCTTCTTCTCTTGTTCTTGAACTAAAACCATTGGATCAATGTAAATTGGATTAGAGCTTTAATTGCAAAGTTTTGGGCTGTTGGAAGTTCCAAATCAGGGCTGGTTGTAGATGTTTTAGAGTTACTGGAATCTTGAATTTTGCTGTTGGAAGTCTTTCAGCAGCAGCATCCAAATTTCACCTTCCACTTCTCAAAGTTAATGCACTAACATTACCCTTCAGATTAGGTGTTGATTGAGAAGGCAGTTGACTTGATCCTTGAGCTTGCAATTGATTGATGCTAGAAGCTAATTGTCCAATCTGCCTCTCAATATTTTGCAAGGATGAATCTGTTCTTTACTAATTCGGTTGTTGTTGCAGAATTTGCTGCATCAACTCCTCTAATCTAGCTTACTGTAAATCTGAATTAGAGGTACTATTGGAATTTCCTTGAGTCAAACTTAGTCTTGAAGATGCTGGAGTGCATGCTAGTGCTGTAAATTCTGAAAATTCTGATTTTGGTGAGATTGTTGCTAGTTTTACTAAACATACTACTGATAAGGATGAAATGATTGTTGAAATTGATTTGTAGGTTGATACTGATGCTGAAAAGGTTGTGATTGCTATTAAAATCCTTGTTGAGATGACTGAAAACTCTGATTTTGCTGGAAATTTTGATTTGAAGGTGGTTGTTGATAAAATGAGTTGCTATACTTCAAATTTGAATGATCACTCCAACCAGGATTGTACATAGAGGAATGAGGGTCATATTTTTGTTGGAATTGAGCTCTAAAGAATGTTGCCAAAGACTCATCTTGATGAAGATTCGGACAAAATTCTGAAACATGATCTTGACTCGAACAAATACTACAAACCACCCTTTGTAGATATGGAATTTGTGCAATCGAAAAAGTAGAAGGTTGAGTAGCATTGTTCAAAGCCAATTGCTTCACAAAAGATGTTAATTCCATCAATGAATTCCTTATCTCCTTTTGCTCATTAGAAACGATTTGAACCTCTTCAACTCCTCTTGTAGTTAGTGCTCTACTTCCAAATTGTTGTGAGTTCTCTGCCATATTAGAAATGAGCTCTTTAGCTTGTTCTGGAGTTTTGTTCACTATAGCTCCTCTAGCTACTTCATCTATCATACTCCTATCCATAGGTAATAAACCCTCATAGAAGTATTGAACTAGTAGCTTCTCACTGATCTGATGCTGAGGATAACTTGCACATAGCTTCTTGAATCTCTCCCAATAGTCATAAAGTGTCTCTCCCACCACTTGTTGACTTCCATAGATACTCTTCTTGATAGTTGTATTTTGAAACTGGAAAGAATTTCTCCAAGAAAGCCTTCTTCATATCAATCCAAGATATAATGTATCCTGGTGGCAAATAATACAACCAACCCTTTGCTACTCTAGTTAATGAAAGTGGAAAAACCCTTAGCTTGATGTCCTCTTCTGAGATGCCCAATGGCTTCATAGTAGAGCAAATCACATGGAACTCATGTAAGTGTCTATTAGGACCTTCTCCAGATAAGAAATTTAGGTAGAAAATGGATTAATCCAGATCTCAACTCAAAATCTCCTGCCAAAGTTGGACAAGTAATACATGAATACTTGAATGCCTCATTAGGAGCTACCAGCTCTTTCATTGTCCTATGATGCTCAGCCATGGAAGTATCAGCGTGTGAGGAAGTACTGTCAGAAACTTCTGGTAATTTCTCCCAAATTCTAAAAGCTCTGAAAGTTCTCTCAATCTCAGGATCTAACTCAAATAATTTGTCTTTCGAAGTCTTGGTCATAAAATCAAGTTAAAGTAAGAAATCAAGTAGATATACAATAAAATCATGAAAAATACAAGACAAAAGAAGAATAGAACTATGCAAAATCTAAAATATCACACACTCACTACTAGTTGTTTCCCTGGCAGCAACGCCAAAATTTTGGTGTACTCTAATGCATGTCACTATACACTTTAAAATTGATTAAAATTGAAAACCCTTACACATCATAAACTAAATTATAGCAAAGGGTCCCCAAGTCATATTTTTTCAAGGACATCTAGTAATCGCGTGTGTACTCTAGATGCAAACTATTCCTTATTTGGGGTTTTCATGCTTTACTAAATATGTAATAAAGATAGAAAAAAATCCCTAACTGAAAAACACTAAACATAAATTATGCTTAAGAAAAATCAAAGACAACTAGATTTGAAGATCAACTAAACACAACTCAATGCTTACTCAAAAGCAGTGAATCCGATTCTTCTCAAATCAACAAAACTGAGCTAATTACCCTAATGGAATGGAATTCGGGTTTATTGAACTAAAGGCTACTGTCAGAGCCGAACAATTGAAATTGTAGAACAAAATGCAAAGATAAATGTACGAATTCAAAATTATAAAGGAATCACAGAAAAACTAAATCAGATCATCATATCTGATCATGCAACTAAGCAATCAAAGATGAAGAAGACGTTCACAACACAGATCGTCGATCAATCCTTCTTTCTACCAATGAACAGAGCCACCCCTAGCGAACTCTCTTCAGATGATCAGTGACAGATCTTCAAGCTTCCAGCCGTGCTCCAGGCAAATCGCTCAACTCCTAGGAACCTCTCTTTAAGATCACGATCCACTAAAACACATATCCGTATGGGAACTAAGCTATGCTTTCTGGTAAGCGATTGCCCCAATCGATTGATCGATCGATCCGAGTTACGCGAGTGAAATGGGAAATGGTAGTGGATCAGAATCGTTAGGAAAACTCTGTCGATGACTGTTATTGCTGGTCAAAAATGCAGATCGGGGAAACTCCCTCCGATCAGCACATGATGGTGGAATGTGGAAATCAGAATCGCAATGCAGATACCTCCTCGTCATCGCATTCTGCTCCTTGCCCGATGATTACTGGCACTCCTTGAATCTCGCCACTGATGAAGTATCATGAATCTTGGATCTGGAGTGAAAGGGACTTCGTTGTGCTCTCGAGAAGAACTGGCATGATGAACAGTTGTGAAGCCACTGTTCATTGCGACGGCTTCATGTTTTTAAACTCTGCATCAAACCGGTTCACAGCAGCTTAGTTCGGGTTCAACAACAGCTAAATTGGTTGGGCCAGCTTGACTTGATTCAATAGTGGCTGGGTTAGTGTAACTCGAGTTCCAATTCCAAGCTAGATGAACTTGAGTGAACCTAAATGTGATTGATGAATCCAAACCTACAAAACCCAATTAAAACATACGAAGCACAAATCTTGAATTAGTAGTAATGAATTAGATAAGCTCAAAATATTCCTTGCATAGCAAAATCCAATTCTAAAATCAATTTCACAAATAAAATAATCTTCAAAACCACACCATTCCAAGAAAAATAGAACCTCACATGAGCAAACCATCACCATGCCACCGAACTAGAGCCCAGGCAGACTGTAGTCATGTGGAATCCACATGACCATAGCATGGGCCATACCAGGCCTGTGTCTAGCTCTATTTAAAGGGAGTTCTTCCCCTTTTCAATGGGAGGAAGGTTCTCCCCTGGGAAAGATCCAATTTGGATGAAATATGGACTTCTTCGACACCCTCTTGGATGATTCAAAGCTAAATTTAGTGTATCCATCACTCTGAAAGCTTGGATTGGATCTGAAGACCACTCTTCATATAGGATAAGCCTTCTTCCCTTTCTCTTCTCGAGTTTTGGGTAATTTTTGCTTAAATCTTTATGTCTTTAGATTCTCTCCCCCTAGTTATGGTGTAGATCTCTTGTTCTAGGATTAAGTGAGTAATTGTGATGTAAATTGATGTAAAACTCATGGATTTGCCAATTTCCTATCTAAATGACATTGTTATATCTTGTATCAACTTAATCTTATGTGTGTACAATGTACTTGAGTTTAATTTTCATATTTTATTGGATGTTTGTGTATAATTGCTAATCCCATAGAAGGAATGCCCTAGATCGTATGACTAGGAACCCTAGTGTCAAGGGTATCCCGTTTCTGAACATCTGGGGCATTGCCTTGAAAGGAGAAGTAATTCTCCACAAGAAAGTAGAGAATTGGATGTATTGTTAATTCTATCTCTATGTTATTGAGTGTTAGTGTATTTTTATGTAGTATGACCGAGGAGCCCTAGTGACATGGGTATCCCGTTACTGGACTTCATACGAATCACTTCCATTTAGTAGTATAGGATGTGGATTAAGATAGCATTCCGGCATGATCTCCACGAGGAAGAGCGGGTAATGAATCTAACTTCCTACAAGTATATAGAAATAGAAGATGGGTGATAGGTGATCCATGATACATTGATTAGCATCACAATAAAACTGAACCCCTGGAACACTTCCCAAACCAACTTCCTCAATATTCTTTCTCTTTCTCTCTTTCTCCTACTTACTTCCCTTTACATTTGCATTTGTAATCTTAAATCTTTCAATAGTTCGCTAGTTCACTATGCTTAAATTCTAGTACTTATATTTAGTCCCTGTGGGATTAATATTTTTATTACTTGATGACACTCATATACTTGCGGGCACACATCACTTTGCAACGCCGTCAAGATACTCTAATAGGAGTTTCTCCTCACTACAAAACTTAGATGGAAGAAAAACATTAGATCTGGTTAAGGAAAGTAATAGATACGAGACATAAAAGTTGATGAAGAATACTCATGGTAGCAAACCGACGCTCAAATCTGTCACCGATAGAGGCAAAAGAGTGGACGAAGGCATGTTGGCTGATAAAAGACTATAGATCGGTGAGGTGGTGAGCGGAAGGGAGACAGGAGGGCACGAGGGCTACAGAGGAGGGGGAGATCGATGGTTAGAGGCATGCCGACTTAATAAGAGATGAGCAGGAGGAGAGGCAAATGGAGGAGCAAGATAGGAGAACCCCAACCATCGTTGAACTGGTGCGAGGGGAAGCAAGAGGGGGAATCTGGAAAAGCAAATGAGTGGAATGAATTCTATATGAAGTGAGAGCACCGAGGAGGTTGAGAGGAAGAAGGAAAACTTAGATCAGTCACAATGACGTCGCCATTCTTTGTTCAGTGTTGAGGTTGTGGGGTGGGGGGGGACCAACTCCGGGAATGGGGAAGCTTGCTCAGGCGGAGTGCTCCAACGAGAAGTCCAACGAAGGATATGTTAAGGTTGCACACGGTGGCGTGAAGGAGATCGTCTCCCTCTCGCCCTCTCGCCCTCTCGCTTCTGTGCTTTCTGTAGGCACAGCGGAGGCCGGCAAGAGAGAGGTGAATTGCCTGAAAAAATTAAAACTATACCCTCCTCGATTTTTTCAACTCAAAAGTGCAATAACAATAAAAATAACTGAAAATAAAGTAAAAGAAATAAACTAGAGACTCAGCAGTTAACCTGGTTACAACTAAGAAGGTTGTTAATCCAGGGTGATGAAAGAGCGCACTAGAAAAATCTCCTTTGCTGAAGGCAGAGAAGCCTTTTACACACTGATGGCTCAGAACTATTGCTAGGAAGTTGTTACAGAGTTGAATGAAGAATTTATTGGTGCGGAAAGCATCCGACGATTGAACCTAAGTTTTGATAATGACAAAGGATTCAAAGTTAAGGTGTCTGGTGATCTAACGGTCTGAATGAGATTGCAGGAAAGTCCTAAGTGTACTTAGGTAAAAGCACTAACTGTGGTTAGGCAAGGTGAAACCCTAGGGGGTGGTAACCCTAGGTCATAGGGGGTGGTAACCCTATGCGAAAAGTCTTGGTGGGTCGAGTGCTTCAGGCAAAAGTCCTAGGGGGTAACCCTAGGTGAAAACTCCTGGTGTCACGAACCAGGTGAAAGACTGGACCAGCCGGGAAGTGGACGTCCAGCAGAAAGTCCGGAAGCATCGAGCACCGAGCAAAAGTCCAGTCGATCTGGAGGATCGCACTGGCAACAGGTAAATCTCCTAAGTGGAGTAGGTGAGGACGCGTTCCCCGTAAAGGGAACAGTAGACGTCGGGTCGACCTAGGGTTTCCGGTTGGAAATCCGAAGTCAGACCCGGACAGTCCGATGACTGTCAAACTTTATATTTATGATATTATATGTGCTAACTTTTGTTTTGCATGATATGTTTGTGTTTTGGATCTAACATGTCTTGCAGGTACGAAAGAACAAGGTTAAGCCTCGGATAAACAGTGTCTGAGGCGCCTCCATGGAGCTTGGAGGCGCCTCGGGTTCAAAAGATGAGTTGGCTGCGAAGCAGGTTTGGAGGCGCCTTGAAGGAAGCTCAAGGCGCCTTGGACTAGTGGATGAAGGCGCCTTGGAGAGAAAAGAAGACGCCTTGAACCTGATAAGGTTCGACCAGTTCATCCCTTATCTCAGCGTGTGACTTGGATGGCTTTCAAGGCGCCTTGGACACCCTTTATAAGAAGGTCTCGACCAGCAGCTCAAGACAACTTCGCACAAGCAATCATTCTGCAACTTGCTGCTAACGAGACGTTCTGACAAAGTCTCAACTAGACGCTGACAACCCGGAGCTTCAGATTTAGTCTTTTGTTGTCGGTATAACTGTCATTTTTACTGCTTTAAATTCTACTTAGTTTGTAATAGTTTTTACGAACTATAGTTGTTGCCCACCGAAAGCGGTCAGCGACCGCGGGCCTTCGTGTAGGAGTCGAGATAGGCTCCGAACGAAGTAACCTCTCGTGTCTACTGTGTGTTTGTGCATTTTATTATTTCCGCTACATTATTACTCGTGTTTTACGATTTCAAAAGAGTGAAAGACGCGAGCGCTATTCACCCCCCCCCTCTAGCGCTTTCGATCCAACAATTAGTATCAAAGCGGGGTCATTTTGAATTGGTGCAACCACCTTTCAAAACAAATTTTCATGGTATTTTCAGATTTTTCGTAGTCAATTAGAATTTAGCTTTATAGCTATATCCTAATTCTATTCTCAAATCGATTTTTGCTCGAAGTTGGTGCAACACCACTCGAGTACATTTTCTTTTAAATTATACCCGCACTACTAATCCAAGACTTAGTCTTGGAACTGATTTTCGTTGTTTTTGTCATGCAGAAGTTTAAATGGCCCATCAAGAGGGTTATAGCACTGTTCGTCCCCCACTTTTCACCGGAGAAGACTTCGGGTACTGGAAGGGGCGAATGGAAACATTCCTCAAAACCCAGTTCAAGACATGGATGATCGTCAAGACTGGACTACAACTCCCATCCGACGAAGACGGCAAGCCAACACCCTGCGAAAAATGGGAACCGACCATAATCAAGAAGGTGGAAGCTGATGCCAAAGAAACCTGCACCCTCCAGTGTGGACTGACCAAGGAGGAGCTCAATTGAGTTGGCCCGTTCACATCAGCAAAGGAGCTTTGGGAGAAGCTGATCGAACTCCACGAGGGAACCTCCGACACAAAAGTAAGTAAACGTGACTTGTTGCTTAATAAATTGTATAATCTAAAGATGCAGGAAGGTGAGACGGCAAGTTCACTGCACGAAAGAATTCAAGACATCCTCAACTCCCTCCACGGAATCGGGCAGAAGGTAGAAAATAGGGATATCATAAGGTACGCTCTTAACTTGTTTCCAAGGAGTACATTGTGGGCATCAATGGTAGATGCCTACAAAGTCTCTAAGGATCTATCTTGTATTAAATAAGATTAATTGTTTTTGGAATTCGAACTCCACGAGCAGACTAATGCACAGCCAACCGAGAAGGGGGTTGCTTTGGTTGCAAGCACCAGTCGAACACGCAAACCGAGATCACGATGAAGAACTGAACCAGAGTCGGAAGAAGAACCTGACTCAGACGATGAATTGACAACCGAGCTCATACACCTCGTAAAGAAGCTCTACAAGAAGAAGAAGGGCTTCCACAAGAGAGATCTAAAGAAGATAGTACAATCCAAGGAGGTTCAACCGAGTTCGAAGGGTAAGTTCGAGGTTATCTGCTACGGGTGCAACCAGAAGGGGCACATCAAAGCCAACTGCCCAAGTCTGAAGGATGCAAAGAAGCGAAAGAAGAAGGCCCTGAAGGCGACATGGGACGAATCCTCAGAAGAAGATACTGACGACGAATTCGATCAGACGAGTCTCCTCGCACTGATGGCTAGGGACCAGATCGACGTGTCCGAGAGCGAGAGCAAGTCGGAGGCCGAGTCCGAGTGAAGCCACGGATCCGTATCCGTTTCCGAAGGGCCCAATCCCTCTCTAAGTATCCCTCGCCTCAATAACTTAATTAATTATTTATTACGAAAATTAGCTAAGTCGAATCTTAAAATTAAGTCACTTCTAAAGGAAGTAGATGTCCTTAAAGAAGTGACTAACTCCGAATCTTTGACTGAACCAGTTTAGACTGGAAACTCAACTCAAGCCCAAAAACTTGAAGAAGAGAATTCCAGCCTGAAAATTCAAGTCAAGGATCTGGAGAAAACACTAGAACGGTTTTCTTTAGGTTCCAAGAATCTTGACCTAATTCTTGGGACACAAAGAGCCGTTTACAATAGAACTGGTCTAGGATTTAAACGAAAAAGGAAATATAAATCATATTTATCACTTGTACAAAAAGCAAATAGAAAAATAGTCCAAGCATGGGTCCCCAAGTCCAAATTGATTAATCAAGTTGGACTTGGTCAATATTGGATCCCGAATGATCAAATACACTACCTCGATAGACCATATCGAGGCTATGATTCAAGGGGAGCAAAAAAAAAATGATACTAATAAAACGAACATAATTAAAAACTAAAAATTAAATTAAAAATTAAAATTAAAAAATTGAAATTAAATTAAAAATTCGAAATTAAATTAAAAATTAAATATTAAAATTCAAAATTCAAAATTCTAATTCAACTTAAATCAAATAAAAAATAAAAGGAGGATCCAGAATAGCTGGCACCCCCAACTAAACTACCCGACTGGATAATCGAACTTAATCTACCCGAAATGGGTAAACAAGAGTAGACTACCCGGCAGAGTAATTAATGTTAGATTAAAAGGAGTTAGGTTTAACTTGACCCACGGTACTGGTGAAGTATTGGATGATAGTACGTTGGGGAAACTTAGTCATCGCATGTCTAGGAAGATATGGCTTCGACCTGGTGCATTTGGCTAAGTGGAACTGACCGAAGCTACCCTTTATGGATCCTAACTAGTTAGACAAGGTTTTGTATTAAGTTCAATGGGTAGGACTATTTGGAAAACCTCGAAGGCATGGTTACTTTAATGATGTCCTTGTGACTCACCATAGCCCAGAAGTTTATCCAAAGAACGCTTACTTGTTGAACCCAAAGCTAAACCTAAATCTAACACAAAGTTAAACCAAACCCTAAAATTGAACCACAAATCATCTCACAAAAATTGTAGGTTTCCCTGATTTGAAATTTAGATCGTGTGAGATGACTAAGGCTTACAAATCAAAATCTTTTCAAAATTATTTAAAAAATATTTTCAAAATCAATTTCAAAATTATTTAAAAATCTTTTCAAAATCAATTTCAAAATTATTTAAAAATCTAAATTATTTAAAAATCTTTTCAAAATCAATTTCAAAATTATTTAAATTTTTTTTTCAAAATCAATTTCAAAATTAATTAACTTAAAATTATTTTTCAAAATTAATTAACTTAAAATTATTTTTCAAAATTAATTAACTTAAAATTATCTTTCAAACTTAATTAATTTAATTTTTTTTTCAACTTAAAAATTATTCTTCAAATTAATCGACTTAAATTAATTAACTTAAAATTATTAACTTCAAAATAAATTAACCTAAAGTTAGATCTTTGTTTCAACAAACTCAAACTCAATCACTTCACTTTCTTTTCATCAAATAGAGATCAATTCAAACTATTTATGTGTAGGAACATAAAGAATTGGATCAGTGGATGTTAGATAGTGGATGCTCCAGACACATAACTTGAGATAAACTAAAGTTCACAAAGCCTAAACTAAAGAATTTAGAGTCTGTTGCATTCGGCAACGACGACAAACTTAAGGTAATCGGAAGAGGTAACATCGAACTTAGTTCCGATTTTATTATTTGAATAGTTCTATTAGTTGAAAACTTCAATTTTAATCTTCTAAGTATAAGTCAATTATGTGATAGTGGATATTTAGTTACCTTTGACAGATTTAGTTGTTTAGTTAAAAATATTGAAAACCCTGAAATCACACTTAAGGGGCTTAGGAAAAATAATATGTACTCAATTGATCTACCCACTTCCTCATTAAAGTGTTTTCTAACACAAGAAGAGGAAACTGAGTTGTGGCACAGAAGATTGGGTCACACTCACACTAGACTCATTTCAAAAATGAATCAAAATGGTCTAGTTAAAGGTTTGCCCAAATTAAAATTTATTGAAAACTTAATCTGTAATGCTTGTCAACAAGGAAAACAAACCAAGTCAACCCACAAATCAACTAATCTAGAAAGAACTAACTCTTTACTTGAGCTCCTTCACCTTGACCTATTTGATTCACATGGAGCCAAGTCACTAAGCAAGAACCAGTATTGCTTAGTTATAATTGATGACTACTCAAGGTTCACTTGGGTAAAATTTCTAAAAACAAAAGATGAAACTTTTGAAGAGTTTAGTAATTTTTGCAAGTTAACAGAAAATAAAAAAGATACCAAAATTAAAAGAATAAGAAGTGATCATGGGGGGGGGGGGGGGGGGGGAATTTGAAAATCATAGGTTTATCCAATTCTGTAAAATCAATGGATACCAACATGAATTTTCATGTCCTAGAACTCACCAACAAAACGGTCTAGTGGAACGTAAAAATAGAACACTACAAGAAGCCGCTAGAACCATGCTAAATGAATATAACTTAAATTATCAATTTTGGGCCGAAGCCATAAATATAGCAAATTATATTCAAAATAGAATTCTAATTAACAAATATCACAATAGAACTCCTTATGAAATGTATTATAATAAAATTCCCAACCTAAACTATTTAAAAGTTTTTGGATGTAAAGTTCATATTTTAAATACTAAAGATTACTTAGGAAAATTTACACCCAAATCAAACCAAGGAATCTTTTTAGGGTACTCCACAACTAGTGGACCTATAGAGTCTATAACCAAAATACTCTAAAAGTTGAAGAAACAACTAACATAATATTTGATGAAGAAAATAATCTACCTAACTTAAATGAAAATGTTGACATTAATCCAAGAATTATTGAAGACGATGAAATTCATCCCAACACCAATAAACCAGAGGAACTAATTTCTGACCCAAACATAAGACCAACTAGAGCAAGTATCTGTCACCCACCTGACCAAATTTTGGGTGATCCAAACCTAGGAGTCAGGACTAGATCCTCTTATAGAAACTTTAGTCAGATTGCCCTTATTTCTAAAATTAAACCTAAGACTATAGAAGAGGCACTACCTGATCCAGACTGGATCATAGCTATGCAAGAAGAGTTAGCCCAATTTGATAGAAACCTAGTCTGGCAACTTGTACCCAAACCCTTAGATAAGTCAATAATAGATACCAAATGGGTATTTAGAAACAAGTTGGATGATCAGGGTGAAATAATTAGAAATAAGGCTAGACTAGTAGCCAAAGGTTTTAGTCAAGTTGAGGGTTTAGACTATGACGAAACCTATGCACCAGTAGCTAGACTCGAATCCATTAGAATGTTGTTAGCCTATGCAGCACATAAAGGGTTTAAGTTATACCAAATGGATGTAAAATTTGTGTTCCTAAATGGGTTCATTAAGGAAGAGGTCTATGTAAACCAACCCCCAGGATTTGAGGACCTAAACTACCCTAATCATGTATTTAAATTAAAAAAAGCCTTATATGGACTTAAACAAGCTCCTAGAGCATGGTATGAGCGGTTATCCAATTACTTAACATCCAAAGGCTTTAACAAAGGTCACATAGATTCGACCCTATTTGTAAAAACTATAGAAAAAGACATCTTCATAGCACAAATCTATGTTGATGATATAATTTTTGGCTCAACTAACTCTAAATTTCTTAAAGAATTCGTTAAATTAATGGAAAATGAATTTGAAATGAGTATGGTTGGGGAACTAATACACCAATGGCTACTAATGCGACAATTAACTCAGACTTAGAAGGTAAACCAGTAGATTTGAAATACTATCGAAGTGCAATAGGAAGTCTATTGTACCTAACTGCGAGTCGACCAGACATTATTTTCGCAGTAGGTATGTGTGCACGATACCAATCTTGTGTAAAAGAGTCTCACTTAACCCTTGTCAAAAGAATCCTTAGATATGTTAAGGGAACCCTAAATGTAGGACTTTGGTACCCTAGATCTAGCACCCTTGACCTAACCGGTTACTCTGACTCAGACTATGCTGGGTGTAAGCTAGATAGAAAAAGCACGAGTGGTAGTTGTCAATTTTTAGGACAATGCCTAGTAAGTTGGTCAAGCAGAAAGCAACACTGTGTTGCTTTATCTACCACTGAAGCTGAATATATAGCCTTAGGTGAATGTGCATCTCAGTTGCTATGGATGATGAATACTCTTAAGGACTATCAACTGGAATATCATAAAACAAAAATCTCAATTGACAATATAAGTTCAATAAATCTAACAAAAAACCCAATTCATCACTCAAGGATGAAACATATAGAAGTGAAGCACCATTTTGTAAGGGATCACGTAGCTAAGGGTGATATTGTACTCAACTATGTTGAGTCAAAATCAAACCTAGCTGACATCTTCACAAAGCCCTTACCTGAACTTGAGTTCAGCTCACTTAGAAGACAAATAGGAATGTGTTGGGTAGAGTAGGTATTGAGTTTCAAATCAATTCCCTACTTTCATTCTTAAATGTTTTACTTGTTTTCAAAATAAGGTTTTCAACATTCTAGGAAAATACTATTTTTAAAATTCCAATTTTACTAGATTTTCAAAATATGGAATTAGCTTAGGCTTTCCCCCTAGAAATCCTGTTCCCCTAGATTTGAGCCAGAGCATCTCACAAACACCTAGGCTTACCTTGCGTGTGTTTGAAAAATATAGAACGACGTGAGATGCATAGGGTACAGCCTGGACTCAAAAATACTTATTTCTGTGCATCAATATGAGTCTGGGCGTTAAATACTTTATTAACAGTAATCAAGTCAAGTCTTCTAGCCTTAGTCAAATCTAACTGGACTAAATGACTTAACTTGACTAACCAAGTGAAAGTTGTTATCCTCTAGGTAATCAGCAAGTAGCTAAAGGTTAGACAGTTGGTGAAGGAAATGGAAATACTAAGATTAAGCATGTTTGTACTTTAGGGCTCTGATACCTTATCAAAACAAATTGGATAACTTGAAATCTAATTTAACTTGACTCATGCTTGGACTTAAGGACCAACTGAATAAACAACCTAAATTAAATATTTAGTTACTCCCTCTTCGTCCTAAAATTCATAAGTTCTTCCTCCATTTTTTTTTTCAAAATTAAGTTTTTAATTAAGCTAAGTACCTTTTCACACTGAAGTTACATTTTCAAAAATCATTGTTTGCAAAAAGGCTTAGCTAAGTGATTCATATAGCAACTTTCAAACTTTCTCAAACTTAGCCACCTTTATAAAAAAAATTTTGCTAAAATACTTTTCTAAGTTACCTCTTAGATTCATTCTATACTTAGCTAAAAGTATTAAAAAGCATATTACTCAACTTGCAAAATTTAACTCATTTCTGCTAAGACTTCAAATTTTTTTTCAAAATAATTTGGCTCTAAAAAATTCTTTAAAATCTAGCTAAGTTTTTCAAAATTTAGCTAAGTATCTTTCAAAAATAACTAAGTTTCAAATGAAGTCAACCATAGTTTAGCCTTTTAAATTTAGGTGCAAAATATTCCTTTTAAGTCCTCCTTCACCCTTAGCTAACAATTCTTTCAGTAAAATTTAATTATAAGCTAAGTGTTACAACAACATTTTCTTCAAAGCCTAAATCTGTTCTTTTTCTAAAATCTTATAACTTGCTTTCAAATGGCTTATTTTTTTTTATAAATGGCAAAGGGGGAGAGTAGGGAAATTCAAAAGTTTTCAAAAAGAAAGCCCTGTATTAAGGGGGAGCCTCACAAAGTTTAAGTGTTAGCTTAAGTTATGCGTGTATTTGAACTTATGTACTTAAGCTTGCTCACTTACACTTTTTAAGTATCTTATGCATTTATTTTACTTAACTTTGAATTTCAATTGTCATAATAAAAAATGGGGAGATTGTTGGTGCAGGAAGCATCCGACGATCGAACCTAAGTTTTGATAATGGCAAAGGATTCAAAGTTAAGGTGTGTGGTGATCTAACAGTCTGAATGAGATTACAGGAAAGTCCTAAGTGTACTTAGGTAAAAGCACTAACTGTGGTTAGGTAAGGTGAAATCCTAGGAGGTGGTAACCCTAGGTCATAGGGGGAGGTAACCCTATGCGGAAAGTCTTGGTGGGTCGAGTGCTTCAGGCAAAAGTCCTAGGGGGGTAACCCTAGGTGGAAAGTCCTGGTGTCGCGAACCAGGTGAAAGACTGGACCAGCCAGGAAGCGGGTGTTGGTTGCTACTCGGAAAACCTATAGGTTCCACTGTACAAAAATTTTGTACAAAGGTCTGAACCTTTTCCTAGCTACCATGTGTTCTTTTAAATTAAATTTTGGATCGCCTGCGGAACTTAACACGTTTGATCCAAAACTTAATCTATTTGTTCTTTTAGGTTTTGACTTGGATCTCCTGCGGAACTTAACACGTTCGACCCAAGTCTCCTTAAATTATTAATTCCATTAAATATTAATTTCCATAAAAGGTTCCCAGTACTGACGTGGCGAGGCACATGGCCTTCTTGGATATGGGAGCAACCACCACCGACTAGACAAAACCTTTAATAGAAAGCTAATATTTAATTTCCTAAAATAACTTTAGGTTAACCAAAGAGAACAATCAAATCACAAGGAAAAGAAAGAAACAAAAGAACACAACTTCGAAAAAACATATTCGAAATTCTAGAACGTAAGCCTCTTGTATTTGGTATTATTTCCATAAATAACTAGCATGATGCGGAAATAAAATTTACTAGTTATACCTTGTAGAAAAACCTCTTGATCTTCTACCGTATTCCTCTTCTAACCTCGGACGTTGTGTGGGCAACGATCTTCCGAGACGAGAAACCACCAATCACCTTCTTCTCCTCCTAGCTAGGTTCGGCCAACAAAGAGGAAGCTTCACCAAGGAAGAAAAACAAAATACTAACCAAGCTCCAAGAGATGCTAGTTTTCTCTCCTTCTTCTTCTTCTTCTCCGAGTAGTATCCGGCCACCACAAGAGCTCCAATAGAAGGGTAGGGTTCGGCCACCACAAGAGGAAGAGAGGGAGAGGTTGGCCAGCCACACCAAGGAACAAAAGAAGTAGCGCAATAATAGATGTTGTGTCTTGTGAAGGCACCCTCACCCCTTCTTTTATATTCCTTGGCCTAGGCAAATTAGGAAATTTAATTACAATAAAATTTCCTTAATTTCCTTGACATGATTTAATTGAGAAAAATTAAATAAAATTTCCCAATTTAATCTCTAATGGCCGGCCACTTCTAGAGGAAATAAATTAGACAAGTTTTAATCAACAAATTAAAATTTCCTAATTTGTTTCCGGAAATTTTAAAAATAAAATTTCTCTTTAAAAATCTCTTCATGGTTGATAAAGGAAATTTCTATAATTTTAATTTTATCAACATGTGGATAATTTTTAAAGAGAAAATAAAATAACTCATCAATCTACAAATAAGGAAAGAGATCTAATCTCTTTCTTTAATCTTTTGTAGATCTTTTACAAGAGAGATATTTTAATTTTAATTCTCTTTAAAAATTATTTCTTCCACATAATAAAACTAAAATTAAAATCCCTTTTAATTTAATTTGTCCGGCCCCACTAGCTTGGGTTCAAGCTAGGGCCGGCCACCCAATAATATGCCTAGCTTGGTTCCCAAGCTAGCTTGGCCGACCCCTTATTAGTGGGTATAGAAGGTGGGTATAGGTGGGTATAAAACTTCTACAAATAAGAGGCTACGATAAGGACCGAGAGGAGGAATTGGTTTTGGTCTCCGATAAAATTAAGCATCCGTGTTCGCCAACACACAACTTAATTTTATCAATGATAATTCATTCCACTAGAGAATTATCATTGAACTACCGCACCAATCCCAAATTACATTTTGGGCTCCTTCTTATTATGAGTGTGTTAGTCTCCCTGTGTTTAAGATATCAAATGTCCACTAATTAAGTGAGTTACTGACAACTCATTTAATTAATATCTAAGTCCAAGAGTAGTACCACTCAACCTTATTATCATGTCGGACTAAGTCCACTGCGAGGTTTAACATGACAATCTTTATGAGCTCCTCTTGAGGACATTATCAACCTAGTATCTCTAGGACACAGTTTCCTTCTATAATCAACAACACACACTATAAGTGATACCATTTCCCAACTTATCGGGTTTATTGATTCAACGAACTAAATCTCACCCATTGATAAATTAAAGAAATAAATATCAAATATATATGCTTGTTATTACATTAGGATTAAGAGCACACACTTCCATAATAACCGAGGTCTTTGTTTCTTTATAAAGTCGGTATAAAAGAAACGACCTCAAATGGTCCTACTCAATACACTCTGAGTGTACTAGTGTAATTATATAGTCAAGATAAACTAATACCTAATTACACTACGACCTTCCAATGGTTTGTTCCTTTCCATCATGGTCGTGAGCTACTGTTTATAATTTATAAGCTACTGATAACATGATCTTCTGTGTGTGACAACACACACCATGTCATCTACAATATAAATTAATTGAACAACTACATTTATCATAAATGTAGACATTCGACCAATGTGATTCTTATTTCTAGATAAATGTTTATACCAAAAGCTAGGCTTTTAGTATACACTCCAACAATCTCCCACTTATACTAAAAGACTAAGCTGCTATATCTGCTGCCATACATCTGATTCCTAACCCTTCAACATGCCCATCAAAAGCTCTTGCCTTAAGGACCTCAGTGGAAGGATCAATAGGTCATCACCTAATGCAATCTAGGCGGCAACAACTTCTCCTCGTTTATACGATTTCTCGTATTGGGTGGTACTTGCGCTCTATTGTGTTTACTTGCCTTATAGACTTATGGTTTCTTCGAGTTTGCTACTGCACCAACATTATTACAATAAATTGTAATAATCTTTGGACAAACCAGAAATCATATCTAAGTCTATCTTGAGGTTATTGAGTCATACAGCTTTTAATGGCTACCTCATAGGCTTGCCATATACTAAGCTTCTATGGTGGAGTCCAGAAAAACACCTATGCTTATCACTCTTCCATAGTTATGACTTTACCTCCTAACACAAAAACCCTAAGGTTGACTTATTATTGTCCCTATCCGATTGGAGGTCAAAATCCATACAACCCATAGGAACCAAATTAACTGCCTTGTAAGCTAGCATATAATCTTTAGTGCCTCTAAGGTACTTTAATATATACTTTACTGCAGTCCAATGTCCTTGTCTAGGGTTACTTTGATATCTGCTAACTATGCTCTTAGCAAAACAGATTTCTGATCTCGTGCATAGCATACATTAGGTTGTCTAACTGCCGAAGCATAAAGAACTGCCTACATGTCCTCAATCTCCTTTAATGTCATCGGAGACATCTCTTTAGATAAAGACACTCCATGCTTAAAAGGTAAGAAACCTTTTGTGGAGTTTTGCATGCTTAAAACGAGCAAGGATTTTTTCGATGTATCAAGCTTGGAATAAATATATTTTTCTTGTGATCCCTTATTACTTTGATCTTAAAAATATATACATTCTCCCAAGTCCTTTATATCGAATTATTTGGACAACCATACCCTACTTCGACAACATTTTGATATTGTTTCCAACTACCAAAATGTTATCTACGTATAGTACAAGAAATACCACCACGTTTCCATCACATCTTTTGTATACACAAAACTTTATCCGTTTACTCAATAAATCCATAGGTGTGGATTACTTTGATAAACCGGATGTTCCAAGACCTTGAAGTTTTGTATCAGTCCATAGACCGATTGAGCTTGCACACAAGATGCTCTTAGCACTTTGCAATGAACCCTTCGGTTGCTTTATATGGATGCTTTCTTCAAGACTTCTATTAAGGAATGCCGTCTTGACATCCACTTGCCAAATAGATAAAGAATCGGATAGACTTAAGCATGGCTACCGGTGAAAAGGTTTCCTTTTCATCAAGCCTTGCTTTGAAGGTTTCTACCTTCCGTCTATCCTCTTTTTCTATTATAGACCTTTACACCCAAAGGCTTTTACACCACTTGGTGGTTCTACAAGCTTCAGATTTATTAGAATACATATATTCTAATTCTATTATTCATTACTCTTTGCCAAGATGCTTCATATTTATCTTGGAGTGCTTCGTCATATGTCCGGAGATCAGGTTCATGTCCTTCAGGGATCGAGTTCAAAAACTCTCCCAAAACATGAATCTTTTAAGGTTGCTTAACAACCCTCCCACTACGACAAGGCATTTTCTGCAATTGTGTATCATTTGTGATACGTGTTGTAGTTTTCTTGTGGTATCTCATCTTGTACAGTTGGTACTAGATTAGACATGTCTTTTATTATTTTCTTAAGAACAAATTTACTTATGAGCACGTGGTTCATTATATAGTCCTTTTCTAAAAATCAGTCATTGATGTTATCAATGACCTTCTGATTTTTAAGACTATAAACCTACTTTTGTTTATCTAGGATAACTTACAAACAAGTGAACTCCTATCCAACTTATCATTATCTCTCTTTAACATATATGTTGGATTACTTGAATCCGAATATGCTTCAAAATAGGCTTACGCCTATTCAGCAATTCTATATGAGTAGAGAGTTATGACTTGGAAGACACTATGTTCACTTTCATTTTCAGAGTTTATCCTTAAAACAAATTTGGTAATTTTCTGAATAACTCATCATCTATCTAATTATTCCATAAGAGTTCTTTACCTTCTTTCTACTACACCATTCTGTTGGGGTATACCAGATGCAGTTAGTTGGGATTGAAATCAACTTCTGATAAGTGACTCCTAAAATCTCTCAAGAGGTGCTTGTCACTACGATCTTCCATAGTGACTTTTTACTTTATTCCTCCACATCAACCTTGTACTCTTTGAACTAATCAAAGTACTTAGTCTTGCGGTACATTAAGTAAATTTATTTGTATCTTGAATAGTTGTCTATAAATTAGACAAAATATTCAATACTACCTCTTGTCTGGATAGTCATAGGATCACACAAATCAGAATGAACCGATTTCAACATATCTTTGACTCCATACCCCTTGGACTTAAAAGCTTCTTGGTTATTTTTCTTCCAAGTAAGACTCGCAGGTTGGAAAGATTTCCACTACCAATGAACCCAAAAGTTCATCAGCTACCAATGAATCCTACTCAAGTATAACCTAGCTTTATATGCCAAAGATATAATTGGTTCATTTCCGAAGGTTGCTTTCTCTTAAAATTAGAAGATGTGTTACTAATTTCTATTTGTTGCATCGTGGGAGTTATTGGATTATAAATTGTCAACCATCATACCAGAATAGATAACTTTCCTATTTTTATTGATAACAACTTTGTTATCAAAATAGACACAATATCTATAATAGTTTAGAAACTGAAATCAGGTTCTTTCTAAACTTGGTACGTAAAGACAATTACTTAAAATCCATATTTTATTCTTATCAAAGGATAAACATCTCCCACTGCAACAGCTACCACTTTTACAGTAGTGCCCATGTGGATGGTGATTTACCTTTCATTTAGTTGTCGGGTTTCCTGGAACCCTGCAATGAATTGCAGACATGATTAATGGCATCTTGTATCTACACTCCAGGTTCTGGTAGATAACACCACTGGACATGTTTCAACTAATGAATTAAATACATCTAAATTGTTCTTAGTTCTAAGAAGACAGTCTACCTTAATGTCCAAGTCCTATTTCCAATCATTACAATTGGGACTAATAAGTCTTTTTCTATAGTATGACTACTAGGGATTGACAAACATCCTAAGAATCACAAAAATATTTGGTCAAGATCAACTCCTTAAAATCTCCATGAATTTTGTGTATACAAAATCGAAGAGGAGATTTTATTCATTAATTTTATTATCTCGCCAACTTTACTTTATGACGAATAAAATTAATAGTTGATCTGTCTTTGATCAAATATTTGGTCAAAACTCTTTGAATTTAAAATAAAATATTGATTCCTCAAACAATATTATTTAAATTCACCAACACCTCAAACACCGTGAATTTTGCATGCCACGTTAGTGTGGACGTATACAAATTCAACATTTGTAAAAGGAGGGTTTTACCCATTAACTATCTTGTCAACGTATCTTTATGACAAATAAAATTATCTCAAACACCGTTAATTTTGTATGCCACGTTAGTGTGGACGTATACAAAATCAATCATTTGTAAGAGGGGTTTTAACCCTTTAATTTTATTATCTTGTCAACCTAGTTTTATGACAAATTAATAGTTGGTTTCATTTGGTCACACAAATAATAGCAGTGACTCCGATGGGGAGGATACTATTAGATGTGTCTAAGTGTATACCATTACTTGACACTAAGTCCATTAATAAGATTATGCCCCTTCCGTTGGGGAAGATCACACGCTCTTAATTAACTTCCTATAGTCATCCAAAAATGGAAGTCTGTTCTAGTGATCCACAAACAAGCTCATCCGTTATGGAGGAAGGCACTCAGAGCCAACGCGCAAGCTTGTTTGCATCACTTACAAACCAGTAATGGAGACCATGAGATTTATTTAAAAATCCCTCTCCCACTTAGTTATTTATAAACGAGGAATTTTAACTATGCTAGCCTACTAGTCATGTATACTAACATGCACACACAGCACAATATAAAAGCAATAAATAGAAAATCTAATTTTCAACTATTATGGCTTTTATCTCTAGTTGTCCTCCGTGTGTTGTCATCCCAAGCTGCTGCCATATTTGGCCAGGTCTAGCTGTCGCATCCATCTTGCTACTAGTTCCGCTGCGCCTCTGGTCCTTAGAAGGTTCCACGCTTTGCAAGATTCGATCCGCGACATACATAGAATTTTACATTTTGATCCTATATTCCATAAAAGGAATGTACATGTATCTAGATCAAAAATAAAATCCTAATAAAACTAAATACGACTCCTGTATTTTAATATAATCATGCACACACAGATAAATGCCCTTGACATGTCCAAGGGTCCAATCACACATAATAACTAAAAGCCATAATAGTTGGATCCTGCATCCACAAAGTTAGCACATCCTACTATTAACCTGCCTAAATTATGTATGACATGTGCATAATTAAACTAATACCAAATACACAGAGGCAAAACCCTAGCTCTGATACCAATTGTTGGTTGCTACTCGGAAAACCTATAGGTTCCACTGTACAAAAATTTTGTACAAAGGTCTGAACCTTTTCCTAGCTACCATGTGTTCTTTTAAATTAAATTTTGGATCGCCTGCGGAACTTAACACGTTTGATCCAAAACTTAATCTATTTGTTCTTTTAGGTTTTGACTTGGATCTCCTGCGGAACTTAACACGTTCGACCCAAGTCTCCTTAAATTATTAATTCCATTAAATATTAATTTCCATAAAAGGTTCCCAGTACTAACGTGGCGAGGCACATGGCCTTCTTGGATATGGGAGCAACCACCACCGACTAGACAAAACCTTTAATAGAAAGCTAATATTTAATTTCCTAAAATAACTTTAGGTTAACCAAAGAAAACAATCAAATCACAAGGAAAAGAAAGAAACAAAAGAACACAACTTCAAAAAAACATATTCGAAATTCTAGAACGTAAGCCTCTTGTATTTGGTATTATTTCCATAAATAACTAGCATGATGCGGAAATAAAATTTACTAGTTATACCTTGTAGAAAAACCTCTTGATCTTCTACCGTATTCCTCTTCTAACCTCGGACGTTGTGTGGGCAACGATCTTCCGAGACGAGAAACCACCAATCACCTTCTTCTCCTCCTAGCTAGGTTCGGCCAACAAAGAGGAAGCTTCACCAAGGAAGAAAAACAAAATACTAACCAAGCTCCAAGAGATGCTAGCTTTCTCTCCTTCTTCTTCTTCTTCTCCGAGTAGTATCCGGCCACCACAAGAGCTCCAATAGAAGGGTAGGATTCGGCCACCACAAGAGGAAGAGAGGGAGAGGTTGGCCGGCCACACCAAGGAACAAAAGAGGGAGAGGAATAATAGATGTTGTGTCTTGTGAAGGCACCCTCACCCCTTCTTTTATATTCCTTGGCCTAGGCAAATTAGGAAATTTAATTACAATAAAATTTCCTTAATTTCCTTGACATGATTTAATTGAGAAAATTAAATAAAATTTCCCAATTTAATCTCTAATGGCCGGCCACTTCTAGAGGAAATAAATTAGACAAGTTTTAATCAACAAATTAAAACTTCCTAATTTATTTCCGAAATTTTAAAAAATAAAATTTCTCTTTAAAATCTCTTCATGGTTGATAAAGGAAATTTCTATAATTTTAATTTTATCAACATGTGGATAATTTTTAAAGAGAAAATAAAATAACTCATCAATCTACAAATAAGGAAAGAGATCTAATCTCTTTCTTTAATCTTTGTAGATCTTTTACAAGAGAGATATTTTAATTTTAATTCTCTTTAAAAATTATTTCTTCCACATAATAAAAACTAAAATTAAAATCCCTTTTTAATTTAATTTGGCGGCCCCACTAGCTTGGGTTCAAGCTAGGGCTGCCACCTAGGCCAGCCCTAGCTTGGTTCCCAAGCTAGCTTGGCCGACCCCTTATTAGTGGGTATAGAAGGTGGGTATAGGTGAGTATAAAACTTCTACAAATAAGAGGCTACGATAGGGACCGAGAGGAGGAATTGGTTTTGGTCTCCCGATAAAATTAAGCATCCCGTGTTCGCCCCGAACACACAACTTAATTTTATCAATGATAATTCATTCCACTAGAGAATTATCATTGAACTACCGCACCAATCCCAAATTACATTTTGGGCTCCTTCTTATTATGAGTGTGTTAGTCTCCTGTGTTTAAGATATCAAATGTCCACTAATTAAGTGAGTTACCGACAACTCATTTAATTAATATCTAAGTCCAAGAGTAGTACCACTCAACCTTATTATCATGTCGGACTAAGTCCACCTGCAGGGTTTAACATGACAATCTTTATGAGCTCCTCTTGAGGACATTATCAACCTAGTATCTCTAGGACACAGTTTCCTTCTATAATCAACAACACACACTATAAGTGATACCATTTCCCAACTTATCGGGTTTATTGATTCAACGAACTAAATCTCACCCATTGATAAATTAAAGAAATAAATATCAAATATATGTGCTTGTTATTACATTAGGATTAAGAGCACACACTTCCATAATAACCGAGGTCTTTGTTTCTTTATAAAGTCAGTATAAAAGAAACAACCTCAAATGGTCCTACTCAATACACTCTGAGTGTACTAGTGTAATTATATAGTCAAGATAAACTAATACCTAATTACACTACGACCTTCAAATGGTTTGTTCCTTTCCATCATGGTCGTGAGCTACTGTTTATAATTTATAAGCTACTGATAACATGATCTTCTGTGTGTGATACCACACACCATGTCATCTACAATATAAATTAATTGAACAACTACATTTATCATAAATGTAGACATTCGACCAATGTGATTCTTATTTCTAGATAAATGTTTATACCAAAAGCTAGGCTTTTAGTATACACTCCAACAGCGGGCGTATAGCAAAAAGTTCAGAAGCATCGAGCACCGAGCAAAAGTCCAGTCGATCTGGAGGATCGCACTGGCAACAGGTAAATATCCTGAGTAAAGTAGGTGATGACGCGTTCCCCGTAGAGGGAACAGTAGGCGTCGGGTCGACCTAAGGTTTCCGGTTGGAAATCCAAAGTCAGACCCGGACAATCCGATGACTGTCAAACTTCATATTTATGATATTATATGTGCTAACTTTTGTTTTGCAGGATATGTTTGTGTTTTGGATCTAACATGTCTTGCAGGTACGAAAGAATAAGGTTAAGCCTCGGATAAACAGTGTCTGAGGCACCTCCATGGAGCTTGGAGGCGCCTCGGGTGCAAAAGCTGAGCTGGCTGCGAAGCAGGCTTGGAGGCGCCTTGAAGGAAGCTCAAGGCGCCTTGGACTGGTGGATGAAGGCGCCTTGGAGAGAAAAGAAGGTGCCTTTAACCTGATAAGGTTCGACCAGTTCAGCCCTTATCTCAGCGTGTGACTCGGCCAGCATGGAGGCGCCTTGGATGGCTTTCAAAGCGTCTTGGACACCCTTTATAAGAGGGTTTCGACCAGCAGCTCAAGACAACTTCGCACAAGCAATCATTCTGCAACTTGCTGCTAACGAGACGTTCCGACAAAGTCTCAACTAGACGCCGACAACCCGGAGCTTTAGATTTAGTCTTTTGTTGTCGGTATAACTGTCATTTTTACTGCTTTAAATTCTACTTAGTTTGTAATAGTTTTTATGAACTATAGTTGTTGCCCACCGAAAGAGGTCAGCGACCACGGGCCTTCGAGTAGGAGTCGAGATAGGCTCCGAACGAAGTAACCTCTTGTGTCTACTGTGTGTTTGTGCGTTTTTTTTATTTCCTCTACATTATTACTCGTGTTTTACGATTCCAAAAAGAGTGAAAGCCGCGAGCGCTATTCACCCTCCCCCCCCCCCTCTAGCACTTTCGATCCAACAGAATTGTTATTAGATTCCTAGGTCCAGGGGTCTTTTTATAGCCCCTGGAAATTCTATCCCGAGGGTTGAAGGCACCTCTATAAGCCTTGAAGGCGCCTCCATGACTTTTGACCGGATATAACTCTATCCGTGCTCGAATGACTCTTTTGACCAGGCTTGAGGCGCATTAAACAAACTTGGAGGTGCCTCAAATGTTTGAGGCGCCTCCAAGCTTGATTGAGGTGCCTCAAAGGTTTGAGGTGCCTCAAATATTGCTTGAGGCACCTTGAGCTGTATTTCCAGCACATTTTCTCATTTGCTTTGACTTCCGAAGCTTCACTTGGTTGGGTGATTGCGGCTAACCGAAATAGGGCTCACCCAAACCCAATTTCCGGCCTTCCTCTTGAGCAGGCTTCCGTCCGGCTTCTCGTCCCTCGAACGCCGTGCACGTTCTGCTCGTCCACCGGAGTACTCTTCCGTCGCTCTCTCGTCCTTCAGACGCACCGAGCCTGTCGGCTCCCTTCCCGTGTCGTCCTTCTCGCTAGCTGCGTCTTCCGCTCGACTTCCTGCGCTCCTAAGCTCCTGCACACTCAGACACAGGGATCAAACACACAGCAGGACCTAACCAACTTAGTTGATCACATCAAAACTCCATGGGGTCCAACAATCTCCTCCTTTTTGATGTGCATCAATGTAAGTTCAAGTTAGGGTAAAAATAGACACAAACAGTAATTTTAAAGAAAATTACTAAACTAACATGTTAAACATAAATTTGCAATAAATAAAATTGCAACACAGTTTAGTAAAATATTTAAAAATTTTAATTTTCCTAACTCCCCCTAAACTTGTACCTTTTTCTCTCCCCCTTTGATCACAGCAAAAATGGGGTAAGAATAATATATAGCAAATTCTTAAGTTAGAAAAATTTCTGAGTAAAATGAAATTTTCAAAAATTAATTTCTAAGTAAACTGTAGAATCTTCCAAAAAAAAATGTTTAAAACCAACTTTCAAAGCATTATTCTCTTCTAACTTTAATGTTTTTATCAGAAAGTTAATTAAACCTTTCATTTCTATATTTGGCTTCCAGTTAGTGGCGAGGCACTAGGCCTTCTTGGTTATTGGAGCAACAACCACTTTCTAGTCAAAGCCGCATAAGGAAATTTTCTTTTTAATTTTTTTCTCTGAAAAAGCGCTAAGTCTAACTAACATTTAAATTTAAATCAAAATTCTCTATGATTTTTAAATTTCCATTTTAGCTTCTCATAATTTCTCAAATCACAGTTTTTTATAATTGTAGCGAAAAATATTGAGCAGAAAAAAATTGTATATTTTCTATTGTTAGTTTGTCGAAATTTCTTAATTGACAAATTGTATCTTTTAACTCAATATTCTTTAATAGTTTTTCAGTTTTTAATTCAAAATATTCTTTCGACAAAATAATTCGTAATTCATGAAACTCTTTCGGCAATATTTCAATTGAATCAATTAATTTGCCAAGAGGTGGAGACCATACCTGACTTACCTTGTCGGCGGTTGATTCTCCCCCTGTTGAGTTGTTTTCTTCTGAAAATTCTCCCCCTTCATCGTTGCTCATTTGTGATGAGCATTCTAGGTCTTCAAGTTGGAGTTCGATTTCTTGTTCTGTCTCGGCACTTACCTCGGTTTCGGACTCTTCTGACGTCGAATCAGTGTCCATCGAGGAGTCGAATTCAACTTCAATTGGTTCTTCATGGAGTTTTAAGAATTTTTCCCAAATTTCTTTTACACTTCGGTAGTCGCCAATTCTATCGAGATCTTTATCTAGCAGTACGCTTAGAAGGTGAAATTCAGCTCGGGCATTTGCCATAGACTCGTCACGTTGCTTATTGGTCTAGAGGTGTATCTCGAGTTCTTCTCCATTCGTTGTCTTTGGTGCTTCATAAACAAATTTCATTATTGATAAAATATTAAAATCTGTGTTAAGATATACCTCCATTTGTTGTTTCCACATCGCGAAGTCTCCGTCGAACTTCGGGGGATCAATGCTTGTTCAGGCCATCGTCTTGATCTTCGTGCTTCAGTCGGCGATTAGTCCTTCTGAGGCGGTCAAGCTCTGATACCAATTGTAGGTGCAGCGGAGACTGGCAAGAGGGGAGTGAATTGCCTGAAAAAATTATACCCTCCTCGGTTTTTTCAACTCAAAAGTGCAATAGCAATAAAAATAACTAAAAATAAAGTAACAGAAATAAACTAGAGACTCAGCAGTTAACTTGGTTACAACCAAGAAGGTTGTTAATCGAGGGCGATGAAAGAGCGCACTAGAAAAATCTCCTTTGCTGAAGGCGGAGAAGCCTTTTACACACTGATGGCTCAGAACTATTACTAGGAAGTTGTTACAGAGTTGGATGAAGAATTGTTATCAGATTCCTAGATCCAGGGGTCTTTTTATAGCCCCTAGAAATTCTATCCCGAGGGTTGAAGGCGCCTCTATAAGCCTTGAAGGCGCCTCCATGACTTTTGACTGGATAGAACTCTATCCGTGCTCGAACGACTCTTTTGACCAGGCTTGAGGCGCCTTAAACAAACTTGGAGGCGCCTCAAATGTTTAAGGTGCCTCCAAGCTGATTGAGGCCCCTCAAAGGTTTGAGGCGCCTCAAATACTGCTTGAGGCGCCTTGAGCTGTATTTCTAGCACATTTTCTCCTTTGCTTTGACTTCCGAAGCTTCACTTGGTTGGGTGATTGCGGCTAACCGAAATAGGGCTCACCCGAACCCAATTTCCGGTCTTCCTCTCGAGCAGGCTTCCGTCCGGCTTCTCGTCCCTCGAATGTCGCGCACGTTCTGCTCATCCACCGAAGTACTCTTCCGCAGCTCTCTCGTCCTTCGGACGCACCGAGCCTGTCGGCTTCCTTTGTTGGACCCCGTGGTAGTTTTGATGTGATCAACCAAGTTGGTTAGGTCCTGCTGTGTTTGATCCCTGTGTCTGAGTGTGCAGGAGCTTAGGAGCACAGGAAGTCGAGCGGAAGACGCGGCTAGCGAGAAGGATGGCACGGGAAGGGAGTCGACGGGTTCGGTGCGTCCGAAGGACAAGAGAGCTGCAAAAGAGTACTCCGGTGGGCGTGAAGAGCGTGCGCGGCGTTCGAGGGACGTTAAGCCGGGACGGAAGGCTGCTCGAGGAGAAGGCCGGGAATTGGGTTCGGGTGAGCCCTAATCCGGTTGGCCGCAATCACCCAAAAGAACGGAGCTTCGGAAGCCAAAGCGAAGAAGAAAAGGAGTCAAAAGAAGCTAGAAATTACTGTAGCAGAAAGTTACTGTAGCGTGAAGGCGCCTTAAACAAGCTTGAAGGCGCCCTTGAAGGCGCCTTCAAGCCTGTTCAAGGCGCCTTGAGCAGGCCAGTTTGACCGTTTGCGCTGCGGATAAAGTTTTATCCGCAGATCGAGTTGGAGGCGCCTTGGACTCTCGGGATAAGATTTCCAGGGCCTATATAAAGGCCCCTGGAGCTAGGAATTCAACAACAACTCAAGCATTCAATCTGTAGTGTTTCCTAGCAATAGTTCTGAGCTTTTGAAAGTGTAAAAGGCTTCTCCGCCTTCAGCAAAGGAGAGTTTCTTTTAGTGCGCTTCTATTGCCCTGGATTAACAACCTCCTTGGTTGTAACCAGGTTAATTCTTCTGTGTCTTTCTTTTACTGTTTTATTATTTTGTTAACTATTGCACTAACTAAGTTGAAAGTATGAGGAGGGTATAGTTACTTTTTGTTTTCAGCAATTCACCCCCTCTTGCCAGTCTCCGCTGCACCAACAAGTGGTATCAGAGACTGATCGCCTCAAAAGGACTAACCGCCAACTGAAGCACTACAATCAAGACGATGGCCGGAGCGAACATCCATCCCCCGAAGTTCGACGGAGACTTCGCCACTTGGAAGCGCAAAATGGAGGTATTTTTTAAAACGGATTTTGATATTCTTATTACAATGAAATATGGTTTTGCAGCGCCGAAAGACAAAGAAGAAAACACATGGAGTAAGAAGGAGCAAGCCGATTTCGTCGCCAACGGAAAGGCAGAGTTCCACCTGCTCAGTGTGCTGCCGCCGCAGGAGGTAAATCGGATCGGAAGCTACGACTCAGCGAAAGATCTCTGGGAGAAATTCCTGGAGCTTCACGAAGGTACTTCCGAAGCGAAGCTAGCAAAGCGCGACATCCTCCGGAACCAGTTAACGAACCTCCGGATGAACCAAGGCGAGAAGGTAGCGCAACTCCAAGCGAGAATCAAAGAGCTGATAACGCAACTAACGAACCTTGGAGAAGAGGTAACCAACCGGGATTCTATCCGATACGCGCTCAATGCCTTCCCGAGAACTCCAGAGTGGGCCTCCTTTGTAGATGCGTATTACATCTCTAAGGACCTCGAGGTAAGTACGTTAGAACAATTATTTTCCACTTTCGAACTTCACGAGTCTCGAGTTTCAGAACCCAACGGAGCAGAGAAGACAAGTTAGAATATTGCCTTAAAGGCAAAGATGAACAATTCTGACTCTGAATCCTCAGTCGACGAATCCGAAGCGGCACTACTGGTAAGACGCTTCAATAAGTTTTTCAGTACTAATAAATTTAAACCGCAGAGGCATCATCGAAAGAAGAGGACGGTTCGCTGCTATAACTGCAACGAAGAGGGGCACATCAAAGATGACTGCCCAAAGCTAAAGAGAAAGGAGAACGAAAGGGAAAAGCCAAAATACAAGAAGCCAGAACCCTCCAAACACAAGAACCTAAAGGCAACATGGGATGATTCGTCATCCTCCGAATCGGAAGTCGAAGAATTCTCGGGACTAGCACTGATGGCCAACCATCAGCAACAAGAAACGTCTAGCTCAGAGATGAGCATCGACGAAGGGGGAGGAACGTCAGAAGAAAGCAGCAGTGAAGGGGGAGCGTCACCTGATCAGGTAAGTAAGGTACGTAATCTAACCCCGTCTCAGTCATTTCAATTTATTAAATCACTTTCTAAAGATTTATTCGAATTAGAAAAAGAAAATAAAGAATTAAAAAAGTAATTAGCAAAAGCATGTCCACTTGAAATGTACGATAGTATGAAATCAGAAAATGAAAATTTAAAACTAGAAATTGAAAAATTGAAAAATGATGCATGCTTAAAGAAATTTCCGAAGTCAAAAATTAGAATTTATGGTAAATTAAATTGGTATATAAGGAAGCACCAAGGGCAACTTAGGAAAATACCAAGAAACTATGTACCCCCTAGATTTTTGAATAATCCTGTAGGAAGGAACCTCTATTGGGTTCCAAAATCTGTGCTTAATTAATCTTTCAAAAATTAAAAGCCTTACAGTGAGAAAATTAAACATTGAAATTCTTTATGGAAGCTTTATCTAAGGAAGTGGTTGTTGCTCCAATAACCAAGAAGGCCTAGTGCCTCGCCACAACCTGGAAGCTAAAATATTGAAAGAAAATGTTTAATTAACTTTCTGAAAAAGCATTAAACAAGAATTAAATAATGCTTTGAAAGTTTATCAAATGTTTGTTAAAATAAACAAAAATTCCTTAGAATTTTTTTTTTAAAAAAAAATTCTAACTTAATTTTTTTTTACGGTTAGTAATTTTCTTCTGGAAAATTCTAAAAAATCATTCACTTGACTTAGAAATTTTTTTTGGAACATTTGAACATTTACTTTGGATTTTTTTTTACTTAGATTTTTTTTGGAAAATTGATTTTAACTTAGCAATTTTTTCAAAAATTCATTTTTAACTTAGAAAAATTTTCAAAAACTTCAATCTTACTTGAAAATTCTTAAGACCCCATTTTTGCTGTGATCAAAGGGGGAGAGAAAAGTACAAGTTTAGGGGGAGTTAGAGAAAACTTGTACATTTTTTTTATAAAAAATGGTGCAATTTTACTAATTGTAAAAATTATACTTAACTTATTAGTTTAGTAATTTTTCATTAAAAATTACTGTTTTTTGTCTATTTTTAACCCTAACTTGAACTTGGGTTGATGCACATCAAAAAGGGGGAGATTGTTGGACCCCGTGGTAGTTTTGATGTGATCAACCAAGTTGGTTAGGTCCTGCTGTGTTTGATCCCTGTGTCTGAGTGTGCAGGAGCTTAGGAGCACAGGAAGTCGAGCGGAATACGCAGCTAGCGAGAAGGATGGCACGGGAAGGAAGCCGACGGGTTCGGTGCGTCCGAAGGACGAGAGTGCTGCAGAAGAGTACTCCGGTGGGCGTGAAGAGCATGCGCGGTGTTCGAGGGACGTTAAGCCGGGACGGAAGGCTGCTCGAGGAGAAGGCCAGGAATTGGGTTCGGGTGAGCCCTATTCCGGTTGGCCACAATCACCCAAAAGAACGGAGCTTCGGAAGCCAAAGCGAAGAAGAAAAGGAGTCAAAAGAAGCTGGAAAATACTGTAGCAGAAAGTTACTGTAGCAGAAGTTACTGTAGCTTGAAGGCGCCTTAAACAAGCTTGAAGGCGCCTTGAGCAGGCCAGTTTGACCGTTTGCGCTGCGGATAAAGTTTTATCCGCAGATCGAGTTGGAGGCGCCTTGAACCCTGTTGGAGGCGCCTTGGACTCTCGGGATAAGATTTCCAGGGCCTATATAAAGGCCCCTGGAGCTAGGAATTCAACAACAACTCAAGCATTCAATCTGTAGTGTTTCCTAGCAATAGTTCTGAGCTTTTGAAAGTGTAAAAGGCTTCTCCGCCTTCAGCAAAGGAGAGTTTCTTTTAGTGCGCTTCTATTGCCCTGGATTAACAACCTCCTTGGTTGTAACCAGGTTAATTCTTCTGTGTCTTTCTTTTACTGTTTTATTATTTTGTTAACTATTGCACTAACTAAGTTGAAAGTATGAGGAGGGTATAGTTACTTTTTGTTTTCAGCAATTCACCCCCCTCTTGCCGGTCTCCGCTGCACCAACACCCTTCCCGTGCCGCCCTTCTCACTAGATGCGTCTTCCGCTCGACTTCCTGCGTTCCTAAGCTCCTGCACACTCAGACATAGGGATCAAACACACAGCGGGACCTAATCAACTTGGTTGATCACATCAAAACTCCACGGGGTCCAACACTTTCGTCTACCGTGCTTCCGTTTGATTTGGAGGGGACAAAAAAAGGCATAAAATTAATCAACTACCAGAGTTGAAATCCATCCCTCATTTATTTTTGGTATCAATAAAAATGAGAAAGTATCTCGACTCTTGTGCAATCCATCCTTTTTTAATCCGCTCTTTAGAGTAAATAGGATGCTCCGACGGTGTAGCACAGACGGTGAGCACATGACATCTGTGACGTAATAGTCAGGAGTCAATTCTCAGGAACTGATGATTTGGAGTTTACCCCACTATGAACCTGATACTTGTGTACCTGCATATACATCCCTATATATCTGTGAGATCGGTACTAGGGGATCGTTAATATATCGGATCTACATTTAGAGTAAATAGGACATTAGACACACATATTAAAGTCCTGTAATCTAACTTAAACTGTCCTCTCGGGATGGTGCAATGGTTAAAATATAGAATGTTATCATATGATGTCTTAGGATAAAAACTCAGCGCAATGTCAAAGGAACAATGTATAGATTATGTTTCAAATTTAATCGGTAGTGAATCAAGAAAGTCATCTATCTTCTTAATGACTTAAGATGAATAATGATATTAAAAACATTTTATTTATTCTGAGATAAACATGAAGTATCCAATAAAGGATCCGTTGATTCCTTCTATCAATTAATTAGTTGGAAACTGTTTCCCTTCGAAGATTTGCCCATGCTGCCAGTTCGCCGGCGCCACGTCATCCGACTCCACCATCTTGCCATCGCCGGTGGTCACCTGGAACGACAGAGCCTGCCCCACCAGCTCCGGCTTCATCATCACATGCCAGTTCTGCCCCCATTCCCTCTCCATCGTTATCCACTTCCCATCTTTCGACCCCTTCACCGAAACTGCCGACACATCACCGGAGCCGCCCACGTTGTAGACGAGCACCAGGAACCACCACGGGTTCCCCTTGATATTGAACTTGATCCCGCCCGTCTTCACGCACGGCACCCTCCGGAACTGAATCGGGATGCTCCCTGCGTACGGCGAATTCGAGAGCGTCATGTACATCGCCATCGACATGTCAAAGTGCTTCTTCGGCGGCTGGCAGAGTCCTCCACCGGGAAGCTTCGGGTCGGGCGGGCACAGACTGGTCACCGTCATCTTGGCGATCGTTGTCGTACAGTGCTGCGTGTTGTTGAAGCACTTCACCTCGTAGCAGGCGCCGCAGGTCTCGGCGTCGTTGAAGAGCACGCCGCTGACTGCCGTGTTAGCCAGTCCGTACCCCTGCGCGAACAGATCGCCGTAGCCACAAGGTCCGCCCATGGTAGCTTTGCCGGACATGTCGCCGTAAAAGGTGGCGTCGGCAGTGTCCCACTCCCCTTGCGCCACTGCGCTTGTGGCCGCGAACGCCACCATGATTAATACGCCGACGACAACCTTGTGCATCGCCATTGCTCTCGTCCTCGCTGCTTGCTTTTTGGGAATGAACAACGAGGATTAGATATATATATATAGTATCGTCTTTGGAAAGATGATAATAAATAGAAAGGATTAAGACCAGAGGATTAAATTTATTGGCCAAAAATGGTAAAGCCTTGGAGGAGGAAAGGAAGGCATGGAAACAGGGGAACAAATCAAAAAACAATTGTTCTTCACAGCGAATTGGGCTATATTTGGATAGCAAAAGATTTAGGTTTTTACTATTTTCTCTTTTTTATATTATTTTCTAGATGGCAATGAATGATAAGAAAGGAATCTAATCTCTACTTTGCAGTTGGCACCGCTTCCTTTTTGGCGTTGTTCTTGTGAGCTAGTTAGTTTGGCGTTCTTCTGGTTATGATTATGTATAGTGGTAATAATAATTCTTCTTGTTATGGCTATAGATAACTAATTAAATCCAGATCATATTTTTTTCCCAACATTTAAAACTTTCCAAATTTTTATTATTATTTGATACCCTAGGGTAGTGATCCTCTTTCAGTTTATCATGTTCATCCTACGTGACTCGGCTCAGTGCAGTTGCATTTGGAGTTTTATAATTGGACATGACTCGCATACGCCTTACAACCAACCGTCTACAAGATTGGGTTTTGGATGATCTTCTATAAATATTAAGGTTATTAAGGTTGACAGTAGTATCATGACATATATATATATATATATATTCGTGTTCATCATTCATGTATGAGATCCTGTTTAAAAAATATTAAAGAGAAAACGCAATGGGTATAGTGGATTGATGGTTGATTGGAAGATCTTTTACTTGACGAAAAAGCTTCCTTCTACTCCTGCGCACACGGAGACAAGCTAACAAAACATCAGCGCCTAAAAACCAAGGGAGTTCTTGGCAAAGGCCCTCCGACGCTCAAGTCAGTATAAGTCCGGAAGGGTGAATGAAGAATAGTAGAGAACGTATGTGCAAGAGTAAAGTTGTAAATGTCCCGAGAACATACCTTCACCACGGAGACGACTCTCCCTTTATATACCACTTCATATAACCTCAACAATCATGAGGTGGCAAAGTATATCAGAGTTTGTTAGATAAAGGGAAGTGCACAACCTAAGCAATGTATAATGATTATCCAAGGAATCTTCCTTTTACCTACATGTATACTTCTTTTGTCATTTATACCTTATGTTATGGCTGAGGTTACTGAAGGAATATGCTACTATGAATGGTCTACTGATGGGAGACACGATGGTCCCTGAAGAAGTTTGCAGAAGAATATTCTTTGACAAATAGTTGTTATTCTAAGAGATTGTTAGGATTCTCTGATTCGGCTATTGGCTGAGTATATCCAGACCAACCTATAAGGCCGACAGTCTTTACGCATGCCCTCCCATTAAGCTGCTTTATTATATATTGAAGGTTGTGTAGAAATTCGTTCGAGAAATAATATGGTACCCTAGGCGTATAGGAAATCTATCTGGTAACTTGTGTGTGTTATAGATTCGTCCGGGCAGCAATATGGAGATAAACATCTTAGGCCCAGTCAGTCTTTTGTCCGACCGGGTGTATAACAAACTTCTAGAGAAATGAGATTGTGTCATGAGAGGAGCAGTCTGTATTTTGCGGTATTTTGAGCCAAAGTGCCATAAGCCCTGTCAGCTCTTTACCTGGCAGGTATATAATAACTTGTAGGTAAAGTGTACTTGGCATTCTGACGGGACTTATAAAGTTATCTTACAGTTAGAAGTTGAAGAGAAGGGTATGGAGTCATATAAACCCGCTCGATTCTATTATTGAATAGATATCCATAGGGCTGACAAGCAATCAGATCGAATGGGCGTATGTAGAGATGCTCCTAAGGATGAATGCGAGGTGGGTCGGTTATTCCGGCCAGTCCATAAGGGCGACCATCCTTAAACTCGAACAACTATTGAGTTACCGAGCACACTATATCTTTAGTTCAAGGGTAAATCACTAAACCACTTATGTTTGACCGACTTAAGGGTCGGTTGACCTTTTCCTGCACGACTTGGATTCCAACCTGGATGATTAGGCAAGCCTTAGTGCTGGGCAACCAAACAAAGCTAGATGGAGAGGTGTTCTCCTTTATTAACCTTGATTATCATGTCACCTTGACTTTAACCATCACGTCATCTCTTAGGCCGACTCATTATAACACGTATTAATATGCTTATCTATAAAAGATTAATATGCAGCGAAAATATAAATGAAATAATACAAACAAAACACAATCACGAACCATTTTGGCATTGTTCTTGTGATCTAGTTTGGCAGTTTTCTATGGTGGGTAATTTTAGGAAACATGTTTCCTAGCTTTCCACAATTAATGTCTGATATTTTGTTTATTCATAGTAGTAATAATAATTCTCTGTTATTGTTACGGTTATGGTTATGGTTATGGTTATGGTTATGGTTATGGTTAACTAATAAAATCCATTATCATTTTTTCCAACATTTAAAACTTTCCAAATTATTTGATATCCTTGATAGTAATCCTCTTCCAACTTATATTCAGCCTACGTGACTGGCTCTAGTGATGTTAATTGCATTTGAGGTTTATAATTGGACATGATCCACAAACGCCCTATAACCCACAATCCACAAGATCCAATAACTTATTAGGGAGCATTTGATTCAAATTATTATGTATAACCTTGGTTATGTGATTATTAGGTAATCACATACCCAACATTATGGAGAATAAAACATAATAAAGCATTGCTTGATTCAACCTATGTAATGTAACAAACACTTATTTGTTTGAAGACTTTAATGAATAATTTAGTTTAATATTTTACTGTATTACCCTTTGATCTTGTCTCGAATCTGAGTCAGATGATTGGGTGAGCAATTCCTAGCGTTGACGGAGGGGTGACTAGGACACTTTTTTCGTATGTGCTCTCAAGAATGGACTCCTACGTGGTACTAACGGGCGATGATGCTTCAGCTGGCGGTACCTAAGCTCTGCGCACACTCAAACAAGCAAACAGGCTTTAGAGACTAGAAACCAGGGGAAAAGTCCTTGGATTCGGCCCTCCGATGCTCAAGTTAGATACTTTTTCCCCAGAAGAACATTATACAAAGTAGAAAGAAAGTAGAAGACAAGTGAGAATGTGCAAGAGCACGTCCCTGCGTAAGAGAGAGGACCACCCTTTTTATATGATAATGTATACCTTCTGGAGCCTGGCTGATGTCAGAGAATGTCGGGTGTCAGGACTTGTCGGGTGATGGAGGACACGTGGCATCCTCCTGTGGACTAAAGGAAGGTTCCATTCAAAGGTGACTGCAGACCGTTGGAATATACTATGACATTTCAGAGTTATTCCCTGGCAGGCAGTTACAATTCCTTGACATTGTTGTCGCGTAGCGCCTTCTATCCTGATCGGGTATAAATAGGGCAGCTTGGGAGGATTAGTCAAGTATACTATCTGGCCTAAACTATGGGAGGGGCTAAGAGCTGTAAAGAGCTCATCTAAGAGTCGATCGGGAGTCGACTTGTAATACCCACTAAGCTTGTAAGATAAATATATGAAGGTGGGATTTTGCCTTAGAAAAATAATAGGAAGTGAGTTGAGGCAAAAAGGAATAAAATGAAATAAAAAGAAGTGAAGGTCAAGGATTGAACCTTGAACCTCTTATATTATAATTCATAGAAGTAATTAGTAGAAACCAATTGGGATAGAGAGAAGATATTGATAGCAAAGGAGGAAAACTCATGATAAAGGTAAGAGTAAAAGCTAGCCAAAAGAAAACAAGAAAAGAGCAAGAGAAAGGCAACTTGCCTTCCTCCCTTTCTCTCCCTCTTTCTCTCTTCTCTTGCCGAAAATAAAAGAGGCTAATTAAGGGGATTCATTCCCCCTTATTTCACCATGAATGATGAGGATAAATAAATAAATAAAAATAAAAATAAATAGAAAAAAAAGGCTAAGGGAGAAGGAAAGCAAAAACCAAGTTTTCTACCTCTTCCCCCTTAACATAAAAGAGAATATGTAAAGGGAAAATTCTATTTTCTCTCATTTTCTCTCATTCTTCCTCTTCCTCACCGAGAACACCACAGTCCCCTCTCCTCCATCTTCAGCCCCAAAGGCAAGTTTTTCCCTAAGAAAGCCTAAGATACAAGGAGGACTTAGCAAAGGAATCATGGGAAAAGAACTAGAAGAAGAGACTACTTTTTCTTCACCATACCTTAGATCCACAAGCGAAAAGGATGTAAGCTTACCCTCACCTGTGGTACAAGGCATTTTAAGTGTTTTTTGGATTTTATGAAGATTTTAAAACCTAGAAACAAGTTTGAGAAAATTCGGCCAAGAAGGGCTTTCAAAAAATCTAATGATGTTTAAACTAGTCTTCACTACATGATAGATTTTTCTATGCTATGTAGAGGGGTTCTTCTTCATGCTTTTATACCTATATGATGCTTGATCAGAGGAGTACTGAACCCTAGAATTTTGGCCAAAAATATTCTTAAGAGGCTAGGGAAATTTATTGTTTTACCCAACTAGTACAAGGGTCTCCCTATGAAATATTAAGGATCATGTATTAGTTTTTCTTCCTTAGAAGATATTTTGAAACTAAAAGAAAACCCACTCATATGATTCGGTCAAGAAAGGGTTTAGGGTTAGGAAGACCTTTAAATTTAAATAACCATGCTCATGTGATAGAATACAAAGATCTTAAAGGATTTGTATGCTTGAATATTGCTAGAATTTCATGAACTCCTTCTTAGGGTTTTTCGGCCATGATGAGATGGATAGCTTAGAAAAGCTTAAACAAAATTTTAATATGCTCAAGACCTCTGTGCTGTTTAGATATGAAAGTTGTTTAATGCCCTCATGCTTAATTAGGGTGTAGAAAAATTAGTTGCACGACATATAACATGTATGACTACAAGGGGTCCTAGCTTATTCATGAACCAATTTGTATATATGTTTCTTAGTAACTTTTGCCATGAAACTTACTTAGGTTTTTCATGCTTTAGGCCACTTAAGAACCTAGCTAAAGAATGGTAGGTTTCGGCCATGAGAAAAAAATAAAAGAAAAAGAGAAAAAGAAACCTAGAAAGCCTAAGACACAATTCATATGTATACTCATTATGCTTGTCTTTACATATGCTATGAAACTCGTATGACTTCATATGTTTTTATGTTATTTGAAGTAAGTTAAACACTGATGAGTTTCGTCCAAGTAGTGTTTAAATGACCTAGAGGCCTTAGAATTTAAACCAAAGGTGTTAAAATGCTTCTTATGAAAATATGATAACCTATTGCTTGTGTCACATGCTTGTATAATTTTTCCATGACCTAAATGGACCATTGTAAGTCTCGGCCAGAAAGGTTTAGATGCCCTAGGGACCCTAGGACTTAAATTAAATATGCTCATGTCACTCTACATGAAATATGATAAGTAGAAAGCCAAGGTTCAATTGCTATATGTTGTTTTATGACCCAAAATGATGCTAGGGTATGTTTCGGCCATAACTATTGTATGATGCCTTGTATGAATTTATACATAAGGTTAGTCCAAGTTCACATGCTTGTTTGTAGCCCTAATGAGAACTTGTTAAATTTCGGCCATGACATATGTTAAGGGCTTAAAGAACTTAGGAACTAATTCAAATGTGTCAAATGTGTTTACCTTGTTCCTTGGTAAAAATGTTATATATATGATTTAAAGTTGTCCATGCTTTTATGTCATATGGAACCTTGTTTCACACCTTAAGGTTTCGGCCACATGAAATTAGGGACTTGAAGAACTTAGAAACTAAGTTAATCATGTTTATAATGCTTCCTATGAAAATGTTATGATGATAATTTAGGTGCCATATGCTTGGATGTTGTGTTTAACCTAAATTAAGCTCTAAAGGGGTTTCGGCCACAAGGGTTTAGGAAGCTTAGAACCAAGATGAATATGATACCATGTTTCCTATGATAGGATAATCACAAGATACACCCTTATGCTTAATATGTATGCTTGTGATTTATGACTTATGATATGATATGCATGCTTTTATGATATGATATGCTTTGTGCTAAAAATATGCATGCTTATATTATGATATATGGTTAAATTATGCATGCTTTAATGCTATGTTTAGTGCTTAAAATATGCATGCTTTCATGATATGCTATGTGGTTAAATCATGCATGCTTGATGATATGCTTTATGCTTAAGATATGCATGTTTTTATGATCTATGCCTAAGTGATGCATATTGTTATGACATGATGTATGCCTAAGTGATGCATGCCTTTATGATGTGATGTATGCCTAAGTGATGCATACCTTTATGACATGATGTATGCCTAAGTGATGCATGCCTTTATGATGTGATGTATGCCTAAGTGATGCATACCTTTATGACATGATGTATGCCTAAGTGATGCATACCTTATGATATGATGTATGCCTAAGTGATGTATACTTTTATGACATGATGTATGCCTAAGTGATGCATACCTTTATGATATGATGTGTGCCTAAGTGATGCATGCTTTTATGATACATGATATGTATGACATGTACTTTACTTTATGTGTGAGTGGCTTGTACCAAGGGTGGGCTCCATAAGCGCCCCGGGGACTAAGGACCTCGTTAGGGATGGACTCCTAAGTGCCCCTAGGACTAAGGGCCTAGTATGTTTGCCTCGTAGGGTTCAAGACTTGCTACCTTGGATCTACAAGGTTGCGCGCAATATGTAAGTGGTACATAGCCGGGATCTCCTTTATGTTGAGATTACTTTCAAGTATATATATGTAAAAGAAAATGGTTTTAAAGATCATGAGACATACACATGTTTTTCGGATACATGTTTTTCAAAATCATATTGCATACACCTTATGATTATGCTATGTTTCATGCTATGCTCTTGATTATGATATGCCATGATAAGGTATGATTATGTTATGTTCATGCTATACCTTATAGACATGTTTCGGCCATGGATATGTTGATGCTTGATAGATAGATTTCGGCCATGGATATGATGATGCTTTGATATACATGTTCGACCATAGTTATGATGCTTTGATATACATGTTTCGGCCATGCTTTGATATACCATGATACTTGGTTGTTATACCATGTCTAGCTATGTTTTATGCAATGCACTAGGTATATGTTTCGGCCATGATGATGTTTGATATGCCATGACTAGTGGTGATTATATTATGATGCGTGATATGCTTGAATAGAATGCTAGGTTATGCCATGATTAGTTGAGATTATTACTTGTTGATACATTCTTGATTATGTGCTGATTTTTGGTTTTAGTGAGTAGGAAAGGAACTTACTGAGCCATGAGTGCTCATAGCTTACTTTCCTTGTACCACAGATAAAGGAAAAAGCTGGATGAGTTAGAGGAGCAGTAGGAGGGGCAACGAAGATGTGTGTGGCGGTGGCTAGGCAACTAATTAAGAACCTGCTTTAAAACCTTTAAGAACTATGCTTTGGTTTTGTGAAATGTAATACACTATTGGTGACTTGATGTTAAGTTTTTATTGATTTTGTTATTATGATGTGAAACCATGTTAGTGTAGTTCGGTTTGAAATAAGTTAAGAAAAATAATTTTTAAGTCTTCCGCTATAATACGTACGTAGAGTATCGTAGCCCCATCCCTTAGGGTTAGCAGGGAGGGCGGGCGTTACAGGTTGGTATCAGAGCCAAGTTATTGCCAGCTCACTACACACACATCAAGCCTCCTACCTGCCGCTCCAAGTAAGAATGTTTATGCTAAATTTACTTGTTATATGCTTATGTTTGATTTTCTTGTCATATGTTATGCTTAATTTTCATGATTATATAACTTATGCTTTATTTTCTTTCTTGTTATATTGCCCATGCTTTATTTTCTTTACTACATTGCTTATGCTTTATTTTCTTTCTTGTTATATTGCCCATGCTTTATTTTCTTTACTACATTGCTTATGCTTTATTTCTTATGTTACATTGTTTGTCATTATATTCCTTATTTTTTCTTATGTTGTTTATGCTTTAGTTTCATGTTCTACTTGCTTAGGTTTGATGCTTTATTCTATACTTTTAGTTATAAATTAGATTAGGATTACATATTGGTAGGTTAGGAATAATACCAGAACAAATAGATAGAAACAAAACAATAGGTTAGATTGGCTAAAAACGATAACCACTTACACTAGTTTGTTTGTCCTTATTTAGATAAACATGGTTAGGACACGCAATGCCCGAACCGGAGGAACAGTGACTCCACCAGATCTGACACAGGTAGTCGCAGACCTCCAGCATCAGATCGCAGAGCAACAGCAGTTGATCACTACCTTAATGGGTCAGCAAGGCAACCCAGTCACCCCACCGGTGAATCCACTACCTGTTGTACCTACAGCTGCACCAGTGCCCCCGGCAGCCCCTACTCCGAAGGTCCGACAAGAGGCCTGTAACGCCCACCCTTCTTACCCAAGGGCGGCGCTACGTTCTTATACTACTTACGTACATGTTTTACTATAACAGCGGAAGAATAAAATTTTTAAAGAATTTAATTTATTAAGCATAATATCACATATTCTGATTTGTTCAAATGTGCATATATTGAACTTATAACTAAAAATATTAATTTGTCCGAATCGTCCTAGCCGAGCCACCACCACACACATCACTATCTGCTCCTCCTGCTGCTCCGTTGTTCATCCAGCTTTCACTTTTATCTGCGGTACAAGGAAAGTAAGCTATGAGCACTCATGGCTCAGTAAGTTCCTTTCCTACTCACTAAAACCGAGAATCATCGTATATCAAGAATGGATCAACATATCATCGTCTCAACTAATCATAACATAACATATCATTCTATTCAAACATATCATGCATATTTCTTATTCACATATCATTTCATAGAAGCATGAATATCATATCATAAAACAAATAAATCACAAGCATAAGACATACAAGGGCATCATATTCATATCATAATATCACATGACATTATATCATATCATCATATAATTCAAGCACATATGAATGTAGGCAATGCATCGTGAATTTGAAAACTTATACTTAATAGTACTTGAAATTAATATCATCATCATTTGGGATCCCGGTTTGTACCACATACATAATGCGTAGGTCCAAGGTAGCAAGTCTTGAGCCCTACCATGCATACATACTAGGCCCGAGTCTTACTCCATCGACCTAGGGCACTCAATGGCCCATTACTGACGAGGCCAGAGTCTTACTCCATCGACCCCGGGGCGTTTACGGAGCCCACCCTTGGTATAAACCATAAAAATAACTTATCATGCATAACTATCATATCATGTCCTTAACAATCTTTCATGCATTTATTCTTTTCATTTCTTTTCATTATGTATAGCATTTTCTATGCTATCACATATCATAACATAACTTCATTTCTTTTCATTATGTATAGCATTTTCTATGCTAGCACATATCATAACATAACTTCATTTCTTTTCATTATGTATAGCATTTTCTATGCTATAACACATCATGGCATATTTCATAATATAACTTCATTATGCATATCATTTCGTAACTAAAGCAATCATGCATTCTAACTTATTATCATATCATTTTCATACATCATGGCATAGACATATTTAATTTTTGTTCTAGGGTTTCTAGGGCATCTATCCCTTCATGGCCGAACACATAATGATTCATTTAGGTCATACAAACATGTATCACATTCACACATTATCAAGTTTTCATAAGAAGTACTTTTAACCCCTTAGGTTTCATTTCCAAGGCCTCTAGGTCCTTTAAACCTTACTTGGCCAAAATTCATAGAATATAAACTTCCTTTAAGTGGCCTAAAGCATGAGAAACCTAAGTAAATTTCATAGCAAGATTTACTAAGAACATCATACACAAAGTTGGATCATAAACAAGCTAGGACTCTTGTGATCTTACATGTCATAAATCATGTAACTAATTTTCTACATTCCAATTAAACATGAGAGCATTAATCATCTTTCATAACATAATATCACAGAGGTCATTGAGAATATTAGAATTTTGTTTAAGCTTCTCTAAACCATCACCTTACCATGGCCGAAATATTAAGAGTAAGGTTCATGAGTTTCTTTCAACATACAAGTATACAACTCTTAAGAACTTTATATCATGTCATATAAGCATAGTTATTTTAAATTCAAGGTCCTCCTAACCGTAAATTCTTTCTTGGCCGAAACATGAGAGTGGGGTTCTTTTGGTTCCAATCAACTTCCAAGCAAGAAAACCATAGGAAGGTCCTTAGCATTTCATAGAGGGAACCTTGCACTAGTTTGGTTAGACAATAATTTCCCTAACCTATTTACAATATTTTTGATTGAAATTCTAGGGTTACATACACCTCTGATCATGCATCATATATGTATAAAAACATAGGGGAAAACTTTCTTTCAAGGCATAGAAAAAGAATCCGAAAATCATATGAAAGCCTTGTACCACAGGTGAGGGGAAGCTTACCTTCTTTGCTTAAGTTTCCTAGAGTTGAGAACTTGCTTGTGGACCTTTCTTCCTTTCTTGCTTTGCTCGGCTCCAATGGAGGAAGAAGTGGCTAGGTCTTTTGGTGGAGAGGAGGAGGAAGAAGAGGAGGCTTCTTCCTCTTGTGTTGCTCGGCAACAAAAAGAAAGAAAGAAGGGGGAGAGTTGTTGCTCTCGGCAACAAGAGGAAAGAGGGAGGGAGAGTGCTCGGCACAAATGGAGGAGAGGAGAGTGAGTTGAGGATGAAGCCCTCCATGCCTATTTATACTAAAGTGAGGGGAGGAAAACTTGACTTGATTCATCCTCCTCATTTACTTCTCCTCTTTATGAGAAAGAATATGCTAGAGAAATGCTTCTTGAGTTTCTCTCTTTTATTTCTCTTAATTTCTCTCCTTTCTTTCCTTTAATTATAATTCCCATCTCTCCTCTTACAATATTCACTCCTATCACACTTGGTTAACACATGCATGCATCCACAAGAGAACCAAGGATCAAATCCTTCTCCTAACATATTTTTGTACAAAATAATTCATGTATATGCATTATGCATAAATATTTCATACATGCATATATAATATCTCATATTTCTTTTGTTTACATTAATTTCTTGCATTATAAATCATGTATAGAACTTTATATTCTCAACTTTATTTTCTTTCATAAAGTTTTTAATCATCTAAATTCTTCCCATCGTAACATTCAACGTAGACTATCTACACATTCTTTTCATTACATTCGTACTCTCATTGCCCTTACTTTATCTAGGCTTTCTAGGGGTGTTACAAACTCCCCTACTTATTGAAAGTTCGTCCCCGAACTTAGAATAACAATTTCTGCTCCGATTCCTTAGATACTGGTGGAGCTTCCAATCTCCCTTGACTTATTGAAGGTCCCTCAATAGAAGTCTGCAGTTGGTGTAACCTTGCGGGACCACCTTGGTTCGGCACATACTGTGGTGCTTTAGTTTTGGTAGGGCAGCCTCTAGACAGATGTCCTTCCAGTCCACAGTCATAGCATTTAATTTTGCTCTTGCGACAGTCTTTTGCTTTATGACCCTCTTATGTTATAGCCTAAGGTTCTTGTATCTAGGCTACCATTCATGCATCCTACTTATCATCATGCACCATTCTCTAGGGTATAGCTTAAGGTATCCTTCCTAGGCTACCATTCATGTATCTTAGAGTATCATACTATTTTGCATACAAATAAATTATGCAACTGTACTTACTTGGAGCGGCAGGAAGGAGCTTGATGTGTGTGTAGTGAGCTGGCTAACCTTGGCTCTGATACCACCTGTAACGCCCACCCTTCTTACCCAAGGGCGGCACTACGTTCTTATACTACTTACGTACATGTTTTACTATAACAACGGAAGAATAAAAATTTTAAAGAATTTAATTTATTAAGCATAATATCACATATTCTGATTTGTTCAAATGTGCATATATTGAACTTATAACTAAAAATATTAATTTGTCCGAATCGTCCTAGCCGAGCCACCACCACACTCATCACTATCTGCTCCTCCTGCTGCTCCGTTGTTCATCCAGCTTTCTCTTTTATCTGCGGTACAAGGAAAGTAAGCTATGAGCACTCATGGCTCAGTAAGTTCCTTTCCTACTCGCTAAAATCGAGAATCATCGTATATCAAGAATGGATCAACATATCATCGTCTCAACTAATCATAACATAACATATCATTCTATTCAAACATATCATGCATATTTCTTATTCACATATCATTTCATAGAAGCATGAATATCATATCATAAAACAAATAAATCACAAGCATAAGACATACAAGGGCATCATATTCATATCATAATATCACATGACATTATATCATATCATCATATAATTCAAGCACATATGAATGTAGGCAATGCATCGTGAATTTGAAAACTTATACTTAATAGTACTTGAAATTAATATCATCATCATTTGGGATCCCGGTTTGTACCACATACATAATGCGTAGGTCCAAGGTAGCAAGTCTTGAGCCCTACCATGCATACATACTAGGCCCGAGTCTTACTCCATCGACCTAGGGCACTCAAAGGCCCATTACTGACGAGGCCCGAGTCTTACTCCATCGACCCCGGGGCGTTTACGGAGCCCACCCTTGGTATAAACCATAAAAATAACTTATCATGCATAACTATCATATCATGTCCTTAACAATCTTTCATGCATTTATTCTTTTCATTTCTTTTCATTATGTATAGCATTTTCTATGCTATCACATATCATAACATAACTTCATTTCTTTTCATTATGTATAGCATTTTCTATGCTATCACATATCATAACATAACTTCATTTCTTTTCATTATGTATAGCATTTTCTATGCTATAACACATCATGGCATATTTCATAATATAACTTCATTATGCATATCATTTCGTAACTAAAGCAATCATGCATTCTAACTTATTATCATATCATTTTCATACAGCATGGCATAGACATATTTAATTTTTGTTCTAGGGTTTCTAGGGCATCTATTCCTTCATGGCCGAACACATAATGATTCATTTAGGTCATACAAACATGTATCACATTCACACATTATCAAGTTTTCATAAGAAGTACTTTTAACCCCTTAGGTTTCATTTCCAAGGCCTCTAGGTCCTTTAAACCTTACTTGGCCGAAATTCATAGAATATAAACTTCCTTTAAGTGGCCTAAAGCATGGGAAACCTAAGTAAATTTCATAGCAAGATTTACTAAGAACATCATACACAAAGTTGGATCATAAACAAGCTAGGACTCTTGTGATCTTACATGTCATAAATCATGTAACTAATTTTCTACATTCCAATTAAACATGAGAGCATTAATCATCTTTCATAACATAATATCACAGAGGTCATTGAGCATATTAGAATTTTGTTTAAGCTTCTCTAAACCATCACCTTACCATGGCCGAAATATTAAGAGTAAGGTTCATGAGTTTCTTTCAACATACAAGTATACAACTCTTAAGAACTTTATATCATGTCATATAAGCATAGTTATTTTAAATTCAAGGTCCTCCTAACCCTAAATTCTTTCTTGGCCGAAACATGAGAGTGGGGTTCTTTTGGTTCCAATCAACTTCCAAGCAAGAAAACCATAGGAAGGTCCTTAGCATTTCATAGAGGGAACCTTGCACTAGTTTGGTTAGACAATAATTTCCCTAACCTATTTACAATATTTTTGATTGAAATTCTAGGGTTACATACACCTCTGATCATGCATCATATATGTATAAAAACATAGGGGAAAACTTTCTTTCAAGGCATAGAAAAAGAATCCGAAAATCACATGAAAGCCTTGTACCGCAGGTGAGGGGAAGCTTACCTTATTTGCTTAAGTTTCCTAGAGTTGAGAACTTGCTTGTGGACCTTTCTTCCTTGCTTACTTTGCTCGGCACCAATGGAGGAAGAAGTGGCTAGGTCTTTTGGTGGAGAGGAGGAGGAAGAAGAGGAGGCTTCTTCCTCTTGTGTTGCTCGGCAACAAAAAGAAAGAAAGAAGGGGGAGAGTTGTTGCTCTCGGCAACAAGAGGAAAGAGGGAGGGAGAGTGCTCGGCACAAATGGAGGAGAGGAGGAGAGTGAGTTGAGGATGAAGCCCCCCCCCTCCATGCCTATTTATACTAAAGTGAGGGGAGGAAAACTTGACTTGATTCATCCTCCTCATTTACTTCTCCTCTTTATGAGAAAGAATATGCTAGAGAAATGTTTCTTGAGTTTCTCTCTTTTCTTTCTCTTAATTTCTCTCCTTTCTTTCCTTTAATTATAATTCCCTTCTCTCCTCTTACAATATTCACTCCTATCACACTTGGTTAACACATGCATGCATCCACAAGAGAACCAAGGATCAAATCCTTCTCCTAACATATTTTTGTACAAAATAATTCATGTATATGCATTATGCATAAATGTTTCATACATGCATATATAATATCTCATATTTCTTTTGTTTACATTAATTCCTTGCATTATAAATCATGTATAGAACTTTATATTCTCAACTTTATTTTCTTTCATAAAGTTTTTAATCATCTAAATTCTTCCCATCGTAACATTCAACGTAGACTATCTACACATTCTTTTCATTACATTCGTACTCTCATTGCCCTTACTTTATCTAGGCTTTCTAGGGGTGTTACAAGGCCTATCCAATTCAGTGGCAAAGGCTTAAGCCGGAAGCATTCTCGGGAAACTGTGAACCATGGGATGCGCAAGCCTGGCTCAAAACCGTGGAGAACATAATGGAACTATTGGATTGGCCTGAACACGAGAAGGTCAAATGCGCGTCGTTCTGTCTTACCGGAGATGCCCGGATGTGGTGGGACAGAGTAAAGGCGAAAAGACAAGTAAACCAAATGCAGTGGACAGATTTTGAGACAGAGTTCTTAGAAGAATTCTTCCATATGCAAGTGACCAACAAGCACTATGACGAGTTCACTGAGTTCCGACAAGGTGATCTGTCAGTTAATGAAGTCGTCAAGAGGTTCAACCGCCTAGCCCGACTGTGCCCAGAACTGGTCCGAACTGAAAAAAAGAAAGGGTCCGGTTAATGTTAAAAATGCTCCGACCCGAGATAGCTCTGAACGTAGCCGGCGGAGTTAATAGACCGCAGACTGTAGAGGAGCTGGTCAGCAGCGTCCTGATTACCGAGCACTATCAGGAAGCAATGAATAAGGGCAAGAACCAAGTACTGACCGGAGGACAAAAATCGCACAGTACCAGAACTGACTGGAAAGGAAACTCAAGTGGAAAGAGGAAAGAGACAGTGGAATAAAACAAAAGGTGGTCCAGCCAATAAGCAGACCAAGTACCCTCAGTGTGCCACATGTGGGAAGATGCATTCGGGAGTATGTCGTCTGAGCACCAGAAAGTGCTACAATTGCGTAAAGGAAGGTCATTTGATAAGAGATTGCCCTACTCAGCTTCAAACACCACCTTCGCAGAACTTCCAGAACAGGAGTGCCCCGCACAGCTTCACCAGATGCAAGCTGCCATAGAAGGGACTTCAATCAGCCAAGGAAGATTGGAGGCCCCTCCCACTATGACCAATGCCAGAGTCTACTCTCTTACCAAGGAAGACGTGGCGAATGCTTCTACTGTTGTCACAGGTCAGCTACTTATTTACAATCAGTATGCTATAGTATTATTTGATACCGGGGCAACACACTCGTTCGTCTCAACGCCTTTTATGAAGAAGCTAGATATACCACTTCGAACTCTAGAGGACACGTTCTTAACAACCTTACCATCCGGGGAGATTATGCCATCGGACTATATGCTGCAAGCAGTACTTATTCGGATCGCAAACAAAGAACTCTACTGCAATCTGATAGTACTTGATATGCAGGATTATGACATAATTTTGGGCATGGATTTCCTTAGTAAGTACGGCGCATCAATCGAGTGCCGCAAAAGAAAAGTGATTTTCCGACCCGAAAATGAACCAGAGTTTGAATTTCACGGAGAATCAAAAAGAACGGAGAAGTTATTGTCATCTATTAAAGCACAAAAGATGTTAGATAAAGGATGTATGGGGTTTCTAGCACAAGTGGTTGATACCAATCAAATCAAAGATCCAAAGTTAGAAGATGTCAGAGTAGAATGGAACTATCCAAAAGTATTTCCAGATGAACTACCAGGGTTGGCCCCTGACAGAGAGATAGAATTCGGAATCGAATTGATTCCTGGTACTCAGCCGATTTCAAAAGCACCTTATCGTATGGCTCCGGCTGAATTAAAGGAACTTCAGGAACAGTTATCCGAATTACTCGACAAGGGACTTATTCGTCCTAGTCACTCTCCATGGGGAGCTCCAGTGTTATTCGTAAAGAAGAAGGATGGGTCTATGCGAATGTGTATAGACTACCGAGCGCTGAATAATGTGACGATCAAGAATCGGTACCCACTTCCACGGATCGATGATCTGTTCGATCAACTGAAGGGTGCGACCATTTTCTCAAAAATAGATCTATGATCCGGTTATCATCAAGTGAAGGTGAAACCAGATGATATACCGAAAACAGCATTTCGAACTCGGTATGGACATTATGAGTTCATAGTTATGCCTTTCGGAGTAACCAACGCTCCTGCAGTATTTATGGACCTGATGAATCGAGTATTTACCGCATATCTTGATAAATTTGTAATTGTCTTCATTGATGATATACTTATCTACTCAAGAACCCCAGAAGAACATGATGAACACCTGAATACTGTACTACAGATCCTTCAAGAGAAACAACTATATGCAAAATTCTCCAAATGCGAGTTTTGGCTTGACCGGGTAATATTTCTAGGTCATATCATCTCCAAAGATGGAGTTATGGTAGATCCAAGTAAAATCGAAGCTGTAAATAACTGGAACCGACCAAAGAATGCCAGCGAAGTCAGGAGTTTTCTTGGACTAGCAGGTTATTACAGGAAATTCGTAGAGAATTTCTCCAAAATCGCAGCCCCTATGACAACCCTCACCAAGAAAAATACCAAGTATGAATGGACAGAAGCTTGCGAGAAGAGTTTCGCGGAATTAAAAAGGAGACTGACCAGTGCTCCGATTCTTACTCTTCCGGAAACCAACAAAGGCTTCGATATGTACAGCGATGCTTCCATCACAGGACTTGGAGCTGTACTCATGCAAGATGGCAAAGTCATTGCCTACGCTTCAAGACAACTTAAAGAGCATGAGAAGAATTATCCCATTCATGACTTAGAACTAGCAGCCGTGGTCTTCGCTCTCAAAATATGGAGACATTATTTATATGGAGCTCAGTGTAAGCTTTATACCGACCATCAGAGTCTGAAATATTTCTTCACGCAAAAAGACCTGAATATGAGGCAACGCCGATGGCTTGAATTAGTTAAAGATTATAACCGCGAGATTCTTTATCACCCCGGAAAGGCGAACAAAGTGGCCGATGCACTCAGCCGAAAGTTCAGTGCCACCTGATGCAATTATTTTAAAGTTCGAGGACGAACTTTTTATGAGGTACGGGGTACTGTAATACCCACTAAGCTTGTAAGATAAATATATGAAGGTGGGATTTTGCCTCAGAAAAATAATAGGAAGTGAGTTGAGGCAAAAAGGAATAAAATGAAATAAAAAGAAGTGAAGGTCAAGGATTGAATCTTGAACCTCTTATATTATAATTCATAGAAGTAATTAGTAGAAACCAATTGGGATAGAGAGAAGATATTGATAGCAAAGGAGGGAAACTCATGATAAAGGTAAGAGTAAAAGCTAGCCAAAAGAAAACAAGAAAAGAGCAAGAGAAAGGCAACTTGCCTTCCTCCCTTTCTCTCCCTCTTTCTCTCTTCTCTTGCCGAAAATAAAAGAGGCTAATTAAGGGGATTCATTCCCCCTTATTTCACCATGAATGATGAGGATAAATAAATAAATAAAAATAAAAAGAAATAGAAAAAAAAGGCTAAGGGAGAAGGAAAGCAAAAACCAAGTTTTCTACCTCTTCCCCCTTAACATAAAAGAGAATATGTAAAGGGAAAATTCTATTTTCTCTCATTCTTCCTCTTCCTCACCGAGAACACCACAGTCCCCTCTCCTCCATCTTCGGCCCCAAAGGCAAGTTTTTCCCTAAGAAAGCCTAAGATACAAGGAGGACTTAGCAAAGGAATCATGGGAAAAGAACTAGAAGAAGAGACTACTTTTTCTTCACCATACCTTAGATCCACAAGCGAAAAGGATGTAAGCTTACCCTCACCTGTGGTACAAGGCGTTTTAAGTGTTTTTTGGATTTTATGAAGATTTTAAAACCTAGAAACAAGTTTGAGAAAATTCGGCCAAGAAGGGCTTTCAAAAAATCTAATGATGTTTAAACTAGTCTTCACTACATGATAGATTTTTCTATGCTATGTAGAGGGGTTCTTCTTCATGCTTTTATACCTATATGATGCTTGATCAGAGGAGTACTGAACCCTAGAATTTTGGCCAAAAATATTCTTAAGAGGCTAGGGAAATTTATTGTTTTACCCAACTAGTACAAGGGTCTCCCTATGAAATATTAAGGATCATGTATTAGTTTTTCTTCCTTAGAAGATATTTTGAAACTAAAAGAAAACCCACTCATATGATTCGGTCAAGAAAGGGTTTAGGGTTAGGAAGACCTTTAAATTTAAATAACCATGCTCATGTGATAGAATACAAAGATCTTAAAGGATTTGTATGCTTGAATATTGCTAGAATTTCATGAACTCCTTCTTAGGGTTTTTCGGCCATGATGAGATGGATAGCTTAGAAAAGCTTAAACAAAATTTTAATATGCTCAAGACCTCTGTGCTGTTTAGATATGAAAGTTGTTTAATGCCCTCATGCTTAATTAGGGTGTAGAAAAATTAGTTGCACGACATATAACATGTATGACTACAAGGGGTCCTAGCTTATTCATGAACCAATTTGTATATATGTTTCTTAGTAACTTTTGCCATGAAACTTACTTAGATTTTTCATGCTTTAGGCCACTTAAGAACCTAGCTAAAGAATGGTAGGTTTCGGCCATGAGAAAAAAATAAAAGAAAAAGAGAAAAAGAAACCTAGAAAGCCTAAGACACAATTCATATGTATACTCATTATGCTTGTCTTTACATATGCTATGAAACTCGTATGACTTCATATGTTTTTATGTTATTTGAAGTAAGTTAAACACTGATAAGTTTCAGCCAAGTAGGGTTTAAATGACCTAGAGGCCTTAGAATTTAAACCAAAGGTGTTAAAATGCTTCTTATGAAAATATGATAACCTATTGCTTGTGTCACATGCTTGTATAATTTTTCCATGACCTAAATGGACCATTGTAAGTCTCGGCCATAAAGGTTTAGATGCCCTAGGGACCCTAGGACTTAAATTAAATATGCTCATGTCACTCTACATGAAATATGATAAGTAGAAAGCCAAGGTTCAATTGCTATATGTTGTTTTATGACCCAAAATGATGCTAGGGTATGTTTCGGCCATAACTATTGTATGATGCCTTGTATGAATTTATACATAAGGTTAGTCCAAGTTCACATGCTTGTATGCTTGTTTGTAGTCCTAATGAGAACTTGTTAAATTTCGGCCATGACATATGTTAAGGGCTTAAAGAACTTAGGAACTAATTCAAATGTGTCAAATGTGTTTACCTTGTTCCTTGGTAAAAATGTTATAAATATGATTTAAAGTTGTCCATGCTTTTATGTCATATGGAACCTTGTTTCACACCTTAAGGTTTCGGCCACATGAAATTAGGGACTTGAAGAACTTAGAAACTAAGTTAATCATGTTTATAATGCTTCCTATGAAAATGTTATGATGATAATTTAGGTGCCATATGCTTGGATGTTGTGTTTAACCTAAATTAAGCTCTAAAGGGGTTTCGGCCACAAGGGTTTAGGAAGCTTAGAACCAAGATGAATATGATACCATGTTTCCTATGATAGGATAATCACAAGATACACCCTTATGCTTAATATGTATGCTTGTGATTTATGACTTATGATATGATATGCATGCTTTTATGATATGATATGCTTTGTGCTAAAAATATGCATGCTTATGTTATGATATGTGGTTAAATTATGCATGCTTTAATGCTATGTTTAGTGCTTAAAATATGCATGCTTTCATGATATGCTATGTGGTTAAATCATGCATGCTTGATGATATGCTTTATGCTTAAGATATGCATGTTTTTATGATCTATGCCTAAGTGATGCATATTGTTATGACATGATGTATGCCTAAGTGATGCATGCCTTTATGATGTGATGTATGCCTAAGTGATGCATACCTTTATGACATGATGTATGCCTAAGTGATGCATACCTTATGATATGATGTATGCCTAAGTGATGCATACTTTTATGACATGATGTATGCCTAAGTGATGCATACCTTTATGATATGATGTGTGCCTAAGTGATGCATGCTTTTATGATACATGATATGTATGACATGTACTTTACTTTATGTGTGAGTGGCTTGTACCAAGGGTGGGCTCCATAAGCGCCCCGGGACTAAGGACCTCGTTAGGGATGGGCTCCTAAGTGCCCCTAGGACTAAGGGCCTAGTATGTTTGCCTCGTAGGGTTCAAGACTTGCTACCTTGGACCTACAAGGTTGCGCGCAATATGTAAGTGGTACATAGCCGGGATCCCCCTTATGTTGAGATTACTTTCAAGTATATATATGTAAAAGAAAATGGTTTTAAAGATCATGAGACATACACATGTTTTTCGGATACATGTTTTCCAAAATCATATTGCATACACCTTATGATTATGCTATGTTTCATGCTATGCTCTTGATTATGATATGCCATGATAAGGTATGATTATGTTATGTTCATGCTATACCTTATAGACATGTTTCGGCCATGGATATGTTGATGCTTGATAGATAGATTTCGGCCATGGATATGATGATGCTTTGATATACATGTTCGGCCATAGTTATGATGCTTTGATATACATGTTTCGGCCATGCTTTGATATACCATGATACTTGGTTGTTATACCATGTCTAGCTATGTTTTATGCAATGCACTAGGTATATGTTTCGGCCATGATGATGTTTGATATGCCATGACTAGTGGTGATTATATTATGATGCGTGATATGCTTGAATAGAATGCTAGGTTATGCCATGATTAGTTGAGATTATGACTTGTTGATACATTCTTGATTATGTGTTGATTTTTGGTTTTAGTGAGTAGGAAAGGAACTTACTGAGCCATGAGTGCTCATAGCTTACTTTCCTTGTACCACAGATAAAGGAAAAAGCTGGATGAGTTAGAGGAGCAGCAGGAGGGGCAACGAAGATGTGTGTGGCGGTGGCTAGGCAACTAATTAAGAACCTGCTTTAAAACCTTTAAGAACTATGCTTTGGTTTTGTGAAATGTAATACATTATTGGTGACTTGATGTTAAGTTTTTATTGATTTTGTTATCATGATATGAAACCATGTTAGTGTAGTTCGGTTTGAAATAAGTTAAGAAAAATAATTTTTAAGTCTTCCGCTGTAATACGTACGTAGAGTATCGTAGCCCCGTCCCTTAGGGTTAGCAGGGAGGGCGGGCGTTACACGACTGCCCGGGAGTTAGCTTACTGAGTGCACTAGGCCCCGGTACATCCAGGTCATGAAAGCCTAACCCGTCAAGGGTTGGTCAGGTGCCACCTCGACTGTCTACCCAGGTGTCTTAGAACTGGGGTTCCGATCTGTGAGAACCTGACCGAGAATCATGTTTTTTATTTTTATTTTTTTACGTTTTTTATTGTTTATTTTTTAAAATTTTTTTATGTTTTTTTTTATGTTTTTTATTTTTTTATGTCTTTTTTCTTTTTTAAGTTTTTTTTATTGTTTTTATATTTTTCATGTTTTTCTCTTATCAGAGGGTATTTTTAGTAAAAAAAATTTGTTAACTCCAGAATCAAGAAAAACCTCAGTTTTTTGAGGTTTTTTTATTTCGGGTTGCATACCCTTTTGTTGGTGTATCGGGTATGGAATATTATTCGGAATCATCGATTACTTAAACCAAACAGTGTTTTCATTGATAATCTTGGATGGATAACTAAAGTTATTAAGGATAACCCTCAACCAAATACACTCTTAGAGGTTTTATAATCTTCTATAAAGATTAAGGTTGACAATAGTATCATAACCTAACCCTCTACTATCTAACCCTAGTCTTACTTTTGTTAGGACCATTAGCGTCGCTAGAGGGGGTGAATAGAAATTTTCTTCTATCATGTTCATCATTCGTATTGGTGTAATCGACCTCTAGCTAAGTTTGACCAAGCTTGAGTTGACTCGAGTTAGGGTTTCAATGTTTGATCTCTTGGGAGTCTCTATTTGCTTTTTTAAAAATTTAATTTATAAACAAGCAACAGAAACATAATAATTTTTTAAATTATTACAACACACACATTCCACACATGTGTAAACATAATTGCAGAATTAAAACCTTTATTTAGAAGTTATACAAGCGAGTTCGTGATTAAACTTTGTATACAACACATAGTTAGCCTCACAAGGCTAACCTCTATCGGTATCCATGTCGAATACCTTCAAGATAACTCCTCGAGCAACAAGCTTTTGTCTCCAATTGGTACTAGCCAAGCATGGAGACGAAGCGATCACTATAAGAAAATTCTTATTCAACAATACTCAAAAGATGACAATTTTATGCCAAAATCATTTTTTTTACAATGGTTTGAACAAAAAATCATTATCTTTGTGCGGTTTTTTGGAGGCTGCGACAATGATTTTTGAAAACTGTTATCTATATGTGCCTTTTTTGGGGCTACGACAATAGTTTTTTAAAAATAGTTATCTATTTGAGCTTTTTTGAGGGCTATGACAATAGTTTTAATAACCATTATGTATTTTGTATTTTTATATAATAATAGACAATAGCTTGTTTCCTTCATCGTTCTTCCCCCTTCATGTTTTCCTTTGCCACCGCATTTTCTCCTAGAAATTTTTGGCCAAAAACCATTGGCAGCTAAACGCATTCGCCTTTTTCCCCCTTCACGTTTTTCTTCTTGAACCCTAAGAACCTAAACACCTTCGCTTTTTTCTCCCTTCCTATTTTCCTTTGCCGACACATTTTCTCCTAAAAATTTTTGGCCAAAAACTGTCCGAGCCTAAACACCTTCACGTTTTCCCCCCCTTTGTGTTTTTCTTCTTGAACCTAAGCACCTAAATGCCTTCCCGAACCCTAAGCACCAAAACACATCTCCATCCAACCTATGATCTCTTCGCCTATCTCTCAACATTTTTCTTACCCTCTCCACCTATGGTCTAACTTGACACTCTCACAATCCATAGTTACCACTAATATAACTCAGGTATTGCTATAAAAGGTGCTTCTTCTAGATAGTTCTATGTGACCATTAAAAAAATTATAAAATCTCTTTATATTTGATTTGGTTGAAGCTTACGAATGTAAAAATGCTTATGTGTCAAAATCTCATTTCAAATTTGTTTCCATGTGTTCATCTGTATTCCTGAGATTGCATCATGTTTTCTTCTGTATTCCTAGAGACGTTATTGTAGTTTGTCTAAAAGCATAGAAATTGAACTATTCAAAATTTTGTTCTAATTTCAAATTAGTTTGAATCTCATAATTTTTCTTTAAGTGCAAAATAGTGATCTACCTAATCGAATGGACTTTGTTTTACCTAAAAGTAGAGAGCTATCATGCTTTATTTGATTACTTTTGAAATATTTGTAATCTTCCACTGATTCTCAATCACAATTAAAGGTATATATGTATCCTAAATAAAGTGGGGACAAGTGATATTCATGCCTACATTTTAGCTAGCTTGTCCTCGTGGATATTTTTTATGTAATCATTCATTTAGATCAAAATTGGCCTAGTCATATGCTTAAACTTCAAGCACAGGTATTTGGGTGATTCAATTATGTTTAATGTGTCAATTGGCACAAAAACTTTTCATTAATGTCCTTTATTTATAGTGGTTGGTAATTGATCCAAAATATTGTCACATGTTCTGCAATTGGAAGTTTTTTTTCCTGATTAATATTCTCATGGTCTTTTATTATAAAATGCTTCCAGCGTGTTAATCAAAGTATACTCCTCTGATCTCTATGTCTATGTTGAATGTTTAAAACTACTGCTTTGTAGTTGTCACAATTAAAATTAATTTAGCTACTTTTACCATAATAATTTAATGAATTTAATAGATATATTCCAACATAATTAGCCAGAATAATTTTGTGTTGTTAGTATCACTGTTAATTCAATGTGTCATATTTTTACGACTATTTTGAAAGATTTGACTCATTGTTGGTTGCTTAGTTGTACGAGTAATGGACAAAGAATGGACATCAAAGAACAAATTACTACATGAATATGAGATTGGGGTAGAGTCTTTCCTGCACTTTGTAACAGAAAACGCCAACGATCCAAATGCAATACCTTGCCCATGTGCAAGATGTAGCAATCTAAAGAAGAAAGATGTTGGCACTATAAGGGCACATTTGTGTTGTAATGGTATAGATTTAACATATCATTCATGGATTTGGCATGGTGAAAGGTCTAAGACTGGGAACTCAATGAATGATAGTTATCGAGTAAAGCAAGATGAACACAAATATTTTGCCAAGGAACCTATAGATATGATATATGTTGCATATGATAGTTATGCTGAGAATCAAAACCAATTCCAGAAGCTGTTTGAAGATGTCGAGAAATCTTTATATCTTGGATGTATTAAATTTACAAAGTTATCTTCACTTATGAAATTATATAACTTGAAGGTTAAAATATAGTTGGAGTGATTAAAGTTTCACCGACTTAGTTTGTTCAAGAAAATGCTTCCAAATGACAATGAATTGCCTAGATCTTTATATGATTCATAGAAAAGCTTATGTGCATTAGGGATGAATTATGTGAAAATTACGCTTGCCCTAATGATTGTATCTTATACCGGAAGGATTATGAGGACTTTACCACTTGTCCTATTTGTAGGATGTCAAGGTGGAAGTTGGGTAAAAATTTATGATAAATGAAGGAGTTCCTACAAAGGTCCTTTAATAATTCCCACCTATTCTAAGATTTCAAAGATGGTTTCATAACAAGGCTCTATCTAAGGAGTTAACTTGGTATGCTAATAAAAGAATCTGTGATGGATACTTGCATCATCTCGCTAATGCACCCTCATAGAAAGTAGTGGATCACAACTGGCTAGATTTTTCTTCCGAGCCAACACATCTAAGATTGGTTATATCTGCAGATATGATCAATCCCCATAGTTGGATGAGTTATGCATATAGTTGTTGACCAAGTGTAATGATCACTTACAACCTTCCTCCAAGGTTGTATATGAAGAGAAAATTTATAATACTCACTTTGTTGATTTTTTCGTCCCAAACAATCGAAAAATGATATTGATGTCTACTTAGCACCTCTAATTGATGGCTTAAAATACTTGTGGGATAAAGGTGTTAATCAATATGATGCATATCAAGAGGAAATTTTCTCGCTTAAAGTTGTTTTACTATGGATGATTATTTTCCTACATATGGGAACATGTCAAGTTGTGTTGTCAAAGGATATCATGAATGTCCAATATGTGGTGAAGAAACATATTCAACAAGGTTGAAGCATATGTCACATTCCGCAAGTGTACGGAAATGTCGCAAGTAATATAAAAGATTATCGTATCCACAGGGACTGGAATAAGCACTAGAAATATCTCAAAGCGAATTAGCTAAACAACTAATCAATTGGTTTCAAATGCAAAGGATGAAAAATAAATCTAAAATGAAAGATTAACAAACAAGAGTTTGGGGTTTGAGTTATGATAAAGGGAGGTTCTAGGAGTTTTGGTTTCTTTGTAAGATCTCTTGAATGTATATGGTTTACCAATTCTTATTTCTCAATTGTCTAATATTTGTAGAAGGTTGCCAGTTTTCTCTTGCAATAGATAACCAGCTTAGGACTGAAAAATGTACCTAAATGTGATCAATTAGATATGAACCTACGTTGTCCTTACACAGGATTGCACCTATTACTATGCTTCCCTCGGATATCAACATAGAAGTTCATAGCTTCTTAACCCATAAAGATACAAGGATTGAATCATAAAATCTATCCTACTCTCTTGAATATTCTCATTTCCCCTTCAAGGTTATCCCTCAAACTATTAGTTAGAGCCCTAGAGCCAATCATTTGATGATTGTATGGACTCATTGTATCATATTCTTGTATATTAATAAAGGAATTTGTTTGGTTATTATACTTATTTGTATTAGTGCCAAATAGACTAAGTATAATAGCGTCCTTGAGTAGAAGGTTCATACCTATATCAATCGATTAGTTGAATCGATAGTGAGATGATGTAGGTAACACTACTCTAAACCATTCCTAGTCGAGTATTAACATTCAGGGACAATGTTAATGCAATAAGACTAGCATGTAGGTCAGCTCGATGACTTGATCTCACAAGTCATGGATATAGAGATATCAAGCTGACACATGGGTATACATTGGAGAATGTATACTGAATGACCCGCCATGAGAAAGTATCATGGATCGTTATATGAGTGTCATATACTTTCTCATGTGGCTATTAGTATGACTATTAGTCCTTAGACCTGAAGTCACCATGAATCCCTACATAAGGAGTTATGTACTTTAGTTTCGTCAAACGTCACCCGTAACTGAGTGGACTATAAAGGCGATTACTGGGTATATAACAAATTATGCAGAGGGATGTGAGTGATGTAGATGGGATCTATCCCTCCTATATGACGGGAGAGACATCGATATTCTTGATAGAGTGAGACCACGAAGTGTATGGCCATACTCAAATGAGTCAATATGAGATATTGAGCTCATTTGATTGAGTGAGTCTACTCGGAGTTCAAGATTTAGATTGGTCAGAGGATGACACGGTCTATGCCTCACATTGATCAATCTAGATGTCTAGGATAAAAGGACAATTGTCACATATTGTGAGGAGTCACAATTAGTAGTCACAAGGTGATGTTGGATCTCAACATTTCTTGTAACTTGGGTAGCAATGATGTATTGCTAGATGCCGCTCATTGCTTATGTTTTTAAAGGAGTTTATAACATTGCCAACGTTACAAGAACCTATTGGGTCACACACAAAGAACATGTGCATGGAGATTAGGTTCATATGATGAACCCATAGGATTAGATTCATATGATGAATCAAAGATTGGATTCAAATTAGACTTATTGAGTTAGACTCAATTAGATTCAATTGTTGAATGAGTCTAATTTAAATTTGATTTATGAGTCAATTTATATTAATGAATTGAGATTCATTAAATTAAAATTGACTTGAATCAAAGCTTGGATTTAACTCAACAAGGAAGAGCATTGGTCAAGTTTGACTTGACCAAATAGAGGTTGACACATCAAGTTTTGACTTGATGAATTGACACATCATGAGGATGACTCATCCTACATGGCATGCCACATCATCCCCTTATATAATGGTGTGCCACCTCATGGAGGTTACACACCATTAATCCTCTTAATGTGGCCGGCCACATTAATGTGGGGGTTACACATGTGGTGGCCGGCCACACTAAGTGAGGAGAGGGTTTCATTTGGTGGCAATTGAATGGTGTTCAATGCTTCTTCTTCCTTGGGTGCTTCTCCCTCTCTCTAGCTTGCTGATGGTCGTGGCTTCATGGTGGAGAAGAAGTGAGAGTTGATTCCAAGCAACTAGGTGGTGTGAAGGTCACAAAAGGAGAGTACCTAGAGGAGTGTGTGAGTTCCTTTTTCCCTTCTCTCCTTTCTCACCTTTTAGATCCAATCCGAGAGCCCTATAAAGTGCTAGCACACTTGTGGGTTCTCCTCTCCATCTTTGAGTGGTAGAAGACCACTCCTTGTTCGTGTGGATACCGCTAGAGGACCGTTCGCTTGACGGTCTCGAGATCCGGCTACCTTTTGGACGTTGCGGGATTACGAAGGGCACGCATCAAGGGTAAATGTTTTTCCCTCGTAGATCTAAGAGTCGATCGTGTTTTAAACTCGTACTCGTATTTTTTGAAAGTTTTACCTTGCACGAGATCCGTGGCTTGGGCGATTCGGGGTTTTCACGACGCGAAAAGCGGTTTTCTCGCTTAGCACCTCTAATTGATGGCTTAAAATACTTGTGGGATAAAGGTGTTAATCAATATGATGCATATCAAAAGGAAATTTTCTCGCTTAAAGTTTTTTTACTATGGATGATTATTTTCCTACATATGGGAACATGTCAAATTGTGTTGTCAAAGGATATCATGCATGTCCAATATGTGGTGAGTTTATATTCAACAAGGTTGAAGCATATGTCACATTCCGCAAGTGTACAGAAATATCGTAAGTAATATAAAAGATTATCGTATCCACAGGGACTGGAATAAGCACTAAAAATATCTCAAAGCGAATTAGCTAAACAACTAATCAATTGGTTTCAAATGCTAAGGATGAAAAATAAATCTAAAATGAAAGATTAACAAACAAGAGTTTGGGGTTTGAGTTATGATAAAGGGAGGTTCTAGGAGTTTTGGTTTCTTTGTAAGATCTCTTGAATGTATATGGTTTACCAATTCTTATTTCTCAATTGTCTAATATTTGTAGAAGGTTGTCAGTTCTCTCTTGCAATAGATAACGAGCTTAGGACTGAAAAATGTACCTAAATGTGATCAATTAGATATGAACCTACATTGTCCTTATACAGGATTGCACCTATTACTATACTTCCCTCGGATATTAACATAGAAGTTCATAGCTTCTTAACCCATAAAGATACAAGGATTGAATCATAAAATCTATCCTACTCTCTTGAATATTCTCATTTCCCCTTCAAGGTTATCCCTCAAACGTCCTTACACGGGCTTGCACCTATCACGTGGATCCCTCGGAAAATTGAGTGAGAGTTAATCTCTACAAAGTCTATAAGATATCCAAACAATCAATCAAGAATGAGAATTAAGCCCTAATCACAATTAATCATTCAAGATCCAATCGATACAAACTAGGCAACATCATAGAAACAAAGAAATGATAAATCCACAAGAGTATACATTAATTTATCTCACAAATACTCCCTCCATCCTAGAACACAAAGATCTACTCCATAAAACGAAGAAAGAAAACCAAAGATATGAAAATTACAAGCATTTCTTCAATCCCAATCCAAGAAGAGGAGAGAAAGAAAACTTATCTACAATTTAGCTCTATCTTCGGATCCAATCCTCGCTCCCGGAGTCGAATTCACCAAGATCTCCCTTTAGATCGCCCAAAAATCCTCCTAAGAATGGGAGGAATCCACCAAATCTTGCTTTCTACCCAAAGGGGAGAAGATCCCCTTTCAAATCTTCAAAGAGGCTTTAAATAGAGGGGGTTTTCGGACGCCACACGGCCCCGAGGCATGGCCGTGTGAGGTTCACACGGACAGAGTCTTTCCCCTCTCTGCCATCCATATACGGCCGTGTGGTGTACACAACCGTGGACAACTCCCATCAAGACCTCCAAGCACGGCCGTGTAGATCCACACGGCCTGGACTGCCCCAGCTTCTGGAAACCTGGCACGACCGTGTGGTGCACACGACCAGAACACTTTTAAGCGCTGGGAACCTTGCATGACCGTGTGATGCACACGGCCAAGGCCTTCTGGGTCTCTGGAAACCTTACACGGCCATGTAGATCCACACGGCCATGTAAGGATTGAACTCTGATTTGCTTCAAAACTTGGCACGGCCGTGTGAGGTTCACACGGCCAGGCCAAGTTCTTTGTCTGCTTCTCCTGGTTGACCACACGGCCAGAGCACTCCACCCAGGTAGGGCCGTGTATGACACACGACCAAGTGCTTTCTCCAATGCTTAGCTCATAAGTTTGTCCAAGAATGTAGAATCTTCACCAAATTTGACTCCTGTGTACAAAAAATGCACAAAAAGCAGATCTTCGAACAAAAAGAGTAAATATGCTAAAAGAAAAGATGGAAGTATAAAAATGCATAGATCAAGCAAGCTCAAAGTATGTAAATGTGCGTCAAAACATTTATAAAAGTATATAAAAGTGTACGAAAATATATGTAAATATTTTATGAGATATGTGGGACAATGAAAATGAATGGTGTTCCTTCAGAAGTAGTGCGGTTATTATTATTTGGGTTTTCTTTGAGAGATAGGGCCAAGCAATGGTTGAATTCTTTGGCTCCCCACAATATCACCACTTGGGAACAATGTGAGCAACAATTCCTTGATAAATTCTATCTCCCAAGTAAAACTGCTTATATGAGGAATTTGATTGCAATTTTCAAACAAGATGACTCAGAATCTCTATTTGAAGCTTGGGATAGATACAATAGTATGCTCAGACAATGCCCTCACCACGGTTTGGAAAGATGGTTAGTGTTGCATACTTTCTATAATGGTATTAATTATCATACCAAAGTGTCCCTTGATTCAACTGCTGGAGGGGCACTCATGAATAAAAATTTGGATGAAGCTAAGGAAATCATAGAGAGTGTAGCACAAAATCATCATCAATGGGCAAATGAAAGAAGTGGTGGTCATCCTTCAATAAACCCAATAACAAAAGCATCAGGAAAGTTTGATGTTGATACAGTGACTTTATTGGCTGCAAAACTTGATGCTCTTACAAAAAAATTTAAGAATATGGGGATTAGTTCAAATATGGTAAATGCCATTGCTATATATCTTGTGAAGTATGTGGGAGTTCAGAACATTCAAATGACTCATGTCCATTGGGAGCTATCACTGCACAAATTAATCAATTGGAGCAATGCGATGCAATCATGGGTTTCAATCAAAAATAGAACAACCCATACTCAAATACTTACAACCCTGGATGGAAAAACCATCCAAATTTCTCTTACAGAAATAATCAGGATTAAGGACCATCTATGGGGGTAAGACCAAATTTTCAATCTGGGCAACAAAATTTTCAGCAACAATCTTTTCAAGGCTTTCCTACATCCAAAATTGAAAAGATGCTTGAAGAAATTATCTCCAATCAAAATGAAATGAAGCAGGATCTATTGAAGCTTACTCAGAGAATGGATAATTCTGAAAAGCATCAAAAGATTCAGGATAGCTAAATTGCCCAGCTAGCTTCCTCATCTTCTAGAGCACCAGGACAACTTCCTGGAAAACCTGATGTAAATCCTATGGAGCATTGCAATATAATTGAGCTTAGGAGTGGATGGACCTAGGGAAATCCCCAAGTGATTGCTCAAAAAGGGATGCAAAATGAAGAAGAGCTCTCTCCTCCTACACCTAGTTAGATTTTTGATAATGAGGAGAATACCATTGAGGTTGAAGAGACTCTTCCACTGAACCATCAGAGCAAAGTTATCCCTTTTCCCCAAAGACTCAATATGCTTAAAAAGGATGAAGTATTTGGCAAATTTTTGGAGAAGGTTAAAGAGATATGCGTTGAAGTTCCTCTTATAGATGCTATTCTTCAAATGCCAAAGTTTGCCAAATTCCTGAAGGATATCATGTCAAATAAAAGAAAGAGAGGAGATGTAGAGACCATTGCACTAACTGAGGAATGCAGCGCTCTTTTGGTGAAGAACACTTCCCCAAAATTGAAGGATCCAGGGAGCTTTTATATTCCTTGCAATATAGGAACAGAATTCATTGAAAAAGCATTTTGTGATTTGGGGGCAAGTGTTAGCCTCATTCCCTATTCAATTTGTAATAAGTTAGGTCTCAAAAACATTAAAATTACTACTATGGCACTACAACTTGCTGATCATTCCTGTAGGTACCTTATGGGTATTATTGAAGATGTGCCAGTAGAAGTTGGTGGGAGTATTATTCCCACAGATTTTGTTGTGTTGGACATGGAAGAGGACCCTAATATTCCTATGATATTAGGAAGACCATTCCTTGCTACAGCTGGAGCAATTATTGATGTTAAAAATCATAAGTTGTCATTGGTAATTGGTAAGGAACGGTTGGAGTATGATTTATCTAATGTCTCTAACTATGTTTCTTCTCTTTTAAATGCTTGTAGCTGGGCAAGCATTTACAAACTTGAGGAATAGAATTTCCATCCTTATGGAAGGCCACCTAATGAAAAGAACAATTTGGTGGAGGATGTTAGGAGGAGACCTCCCAACAAAAATGAAAAATATGTCTGCCCTCCAAGGGCAAGGAAACGAGAAGAATAAGTTGGATTGGTTGAGCTAAAGACCCTAAACAAGCGCTTCTTGGGAGGCAACCCAAGGGTTCTTTTAGTTAGTTGAATTTTGTATTTTCATCTTTATTTTGTTTTCACTATGTTTTAGTTTTGTTTTCAGGTTAAAATCTACTTCCATGAGCTAGCCATGACTTCTTCATGAGCATGGAAGTATTGGAGAAGTGGGTTAGGAGAATAAACATCAAATGGAATAAAACAGGGCATGGCTGTGTGTTGTACACGACCAAGCAAATGAAGCAGTGAAGGAAAAGGATATGGCCGTGTCTACCAGACACGGCCGTGTGGAGTCTGCAGAGAAGGAAGGGAGCATGGCCGTGTACCAGACACGACCATGCAAAGAATCCAGAGAAGGAGAGTTCTTCGGCCGTGTTCCAGACACGACCGTGTGGAGAAATCAGAGCAAAAGCTTGCATTGGCCGTGTACCAAACACGACAATGTGCCAAATCCAGAGAAGAGAACTCAGAAGGCCGTGTCCCGGACACGGCCGTGTGAAGAAAGCCGAGAAGAAGAAGGATGTGGCCATGTCCCAGACACGGCCGTGTGAGTGAAGCCGAGGAGGAAAAGGGAGAGGCCGTGTAGATCTACACGGCCCATGTGGAGAAGCCCTTAAGAGGCCGTGTTTTCCTTACACGGCCAGATTTTGGCCGTGTCCCGCACACACCCACCTCTCTTAAAACATCTTCTTTTCTCTCAATCTCTTTAAAATCCCTCTTTTCTTCAACCTTTTCCTCAAACTCTCTTAGATCTAGATTCTTTTCCTCTCCAACACTCAAGATCTTTGTTCCCCTAACCTTAAATCTTGTTCTTCAAAAATTTGTTTCTTTGAGATCTTACTTCTCTAACCCTAACTAGTCCCTTCCCTCATCTAAACTCAACAAGATGTCCAATATTTTGAAGAAACTTCGTAAAGGAAGTGGTGGATCTAGTGGAGATAAAGAGATGGAACCATCTAGGGATAAAGGAAAACAACCGATGAAGGGCAAAGGAAAGAGGACTTCGCGCAACGAAGGTAATGACAATGAATTCAATATAGTATTTAGAAATGATGATCATATAACTAGATTTGCAATTCTTGTCAATAGAAAAATTATGTGTACTTGATACATGGACCCAACTGTTCTTGATATGCTTGGAATTAGGGAAGATGTAGATTTGTTGATTGGGTTTTTAGAGTGGGGTGATATTATGTACACACATTTGCCTACATATTCTCGTCTTGTTTTGGAGTTTTTAAGTTCATTAGATGTCCATTTTGTTAACGAGGATGATTATATTGGAAAAAATTCATTTAGATTGATGAATCAAGAATTTCAATGGACATTTAGTGATTTTAATTCTGGTTTTGGATTGTCTACTGGTAGCCCTCGTAGGTTTGATTCAAGGCTTAATTGGAATCATTTTTGGAATGCATTAACTGGATTGGATCAACCTTATGAGCCTTCAAGAGCTAAGGCTTCTCATATGCAAAACCCCATTTTTAGGTACCTACATAGAATTATGAGCAAAATTATTTTTGGTAGGGGAGAGAGTGATGGGGCAATTAAAAAGATAGAGCTTTATACTTTATGGACCATGCTTCATAAGGTCGATTTTGATTCTGGTTTTCATTTTGTACAAATCTTGTTAAGAGCCGCAAGAGCATCGTCGGGATCAATTGTCTTTGGTGGATTGATTACCCGAATAGCTTATAATTTAGATCTTGATTTAGATGGGTTGGAAATATTTCATGGCAATGACATGATAGACATTGAAGCATGTCTTGTTGGTGCAGTAAGCATTCGACGATCGAACCTCAATTTTGATAATGGCAAAGGGATTCAAAGTTAAGACTCCTTGTTATCTAACGTGGTTAAATAAGGTTTCAGGAAAGTCCTAACTGCGGTTAGGCAAGGGAAAATCCTAAGGGGGGGTAACCTTAGGTCCTAGGGGGTGGTAACCCTAGGTGAAGGAAAATCCTAAGGGGGGGTAACCTTAGGTCCTAGGGGGCGGTAACCCTAGGTGGAGGAAAATCCTAAGGGGCGGCAACCTTAGGTCCTAGGGGGTGGTAACCCTAGGTGAAGGAAAATCCTAAGGGGGGGTAACCTTAGGTCCTAGGGGGCGGTAACCCTAGGTGAAGGAAAATCCTAAGGGGGGGTAACCTTAGGTCCTAGGGGGCGGTAACCCTAGGTGGAGGAAAACCCTAAGGGGCGGCAACCTTAGGTCCTAGGAGGTGGTAACCCTAGGTGGAGAAAAACCCTAGGGGCGGTAACCCTAGGTCCTAGGGGGTGGTAACCCTAGGCGGAAAGTCCAGTCGGTCTGGAGGACCGGACTGGCATCAGGTAATCTCTCCTGAGGGGAGTAGGTGAGGACGCGTTCCCCGTAGAGGGAACAGTAGGCGTCGGGTCGACCTAGGGTTTCCGGTTGGAAACCCGAAGTCAGACTCGGACAGTCCGGAGACTCTCTATACTTATTTTATAATGTTTATTGTGCTAACTTTGTGTTGCAGGATAGTGTTTGGGACTAATGCATCTTGCAGGAGCAAAGGAGCAACCTAAAGCCTCGGATGAACAGTGTCCGAGGCGCCTCCATGGAGCTTGGAGGCGCCTCGGGTGCAAAAGCTGAAGCTTCAATGGAGGCGCCTTGAAGGGGGTTTAAGGCGCCTTGGAAGGCGCCTTGAGCAGGGTTTGAGGCGCCTTAAGCAGATGAAGTTCGACTAGATCAAGTTTGATCCGTGCGGAAGAATCGGCAGCATGGAGGCGCCTTGAACAGCCTTCAAGGCGCCTTGAACACCCTTTATAAGGGGGTTTCGACCAGCACTTCAAAACATCAAGTCTTAAGTGATTCAAGTGCTACGTGCTGCTCCAAACGACGTTCCGAAGTGCTGCTACTTGTGCCCGACGACCAGGAGCTCCGAATCTTCATTTCTTTGTCGTTGGTATAATTATTTACTATCGTTTATTGTACTTCAACTTGTAATCTTTTATCGAGCTTATAGTTGTTGCCCACCGGAAGCGATCAAGGATCGCGGGCCTTCGAGTAGGAGTCGCCTTAGGCTCCGAACGAAGTAAACGACCGTGTCTCTGTGTTTGTGTTTATTTACATTTTCCGCTGCGTATTTTACTCCGATAGTTTTACGAATCGAATGAAATAGCCACGAGCGCTATTCACCCCCCTCTAGCGCGGTCTCGATCCAACAATTGGTATCAGAGCGGGGTCGTCTTGAATCAGTGCAACCACTATTAGAGACAATTTTTTTTGTGGTTTTGTTCGGAGTCGATTAGAATTTAGCCTCATAGCTATATTCTAATTTCTTTTCACGAATCGATTTTCTGCTCAAAGTTGGTCAATACCACTTGAGCCTGTTATTCTTTTTTCTCTTCCCACACTACTAATCCAAGACTCAGTCTTGGAATAGATCTTGTTGTTTTTGTTCTTTTAGATCTGAATTGCCTAACAAGAAGGATACAACACTGCTCGCCCACCGCTCTTCTCCGGAGATGATTTCGGAGATTGGAAGGGTCGGATGGAGGCGTATCTTCAGACTCACTTTGAAGTCTGGATGATCGTCAAAATCGGGCTTCAACTGCCAACTGACAGCGCCGGCAAGCCACTACCGTACGAGAACTGGGACGCGAATCTTATCAAAAAGGTAGAAGCAAACGCAAAAGCAACGTATACACTTCAGTGTGGCTTAACAAATATGGAGCTAAATCGCGTCGGCCCATTCTCAAGCGCCAAGGAGCTGTGGGAGAATCTGATTGAGCTACACGAAGGTATTCCTGATACAATAATAGGTAAGCATGGTTTAATAAATAAATCATTTGAGCAGACTAATACTATTCCGGCTAAGGAAGGTGTTGCGTTATTTACAGGAACAAGCAAGACGAAGAAAGCACTAAAGGCAGCATGGTCCGAGTCATCAGATGAATCCGAATCGGACAAAGAAGAGCAAGCGAGCCTTCTCGCTCTACCAGTACTAGCACATGTTGTTGAAACCGAGTCCGAGTTCGAGCCCGATTCAGAAACCGAGAGCGAATCAGACACCGAGTCCGAGCGAAGCCACGGATCCGTATCCGTTTCTGAAGGACCCAAAACCACTGTAAGTGCTCTAATTTCTAGTATTTGCTTGGATGATTCAGAAAATTTAATTCCTTACTTATTAAAGAAGTTGGCTAAATCCAACGTCCGGGTTAAGTCGCTCCAAAAGGAGGTAATAGCCCTTAAGGAAGCAACTGACTTGAGTGCTTTAACTGAGCTAGTTCAAATTGAAAGTTCGACTCAAGTCCAACAACTTGAGGAAGAAAATTCTAATTTGAAAACTCAAATTAAAGAACTCAATGACACGTTGGAACGGTTCACCTTGGGTTCCAAGAATTTGGACCTAATTCTTGGAAAACAACGAGCCGTTTATAACAAATCCGAACTTGGATTTAGAACCAACAGAAAATATAAATCATATCTATCTCTAGTTAATAGAAATAATAAAAACACAATTCAAGCATGGGTCCCCAAGTCAAACTTGATTAATCAAGTTGGACTTGGCCAATACTGGGTCCCGAAGGATCAAATACATTTCCTCGATAGACCATATCGAGGCTATGATCCAGGGGGAGTTAACAGAAAAACCATTAAAATTAAACAAAATTAAAATTCAAAATTAAAATTCAAAATTCGAAATTAAATTAATAAATTAAAAATTAAAAATTTAAAATTCAAAATCAAATTTTGAAATTAAAATATAAAATTCAAAATTCAAAATCAAATTAAGAATTCGAATTCAAATTAAAATCCAAAGGAAGGGTCCAGAATAGCTGGTACCTCCGAACTTAATCTACCCGAAATGGGTAAACAAGAGTAGACTACCCGGCAGGGTAATTAAGGTTAGATAAAATGGGCTAGGTTTAACTTGACCCACAGTACTGGTGAAGTTTTTGGATGATAGTACGTTAGGGAAGCTTGGGCATCGCATGTCTAGAAAGATATGGCTTCGACCTGGTGCATTTGGCCAAGTGGAACTGACCGAAGCTACCCTTAAATGGATCCTAACTAGTTAGACCAAGGTTTAGTATTAAGCTCAATGGGTAGGACTATTTGGAAAACCTCGAAGGCATGGTTACTTTAATGAGTTCCTTGTGACTCACCATAGCCCAGAAGTTTATCCAAAGAATGCTTACATGTTGAACCCAAAGTTAAACCAGAATCTAACACAAAGTTAAACCTTATCAAAAAATTCAACCATAATTCATCTCACAACAATTATAGGGTCTCCTGATTGAAAATTTAGATCGGGTGAGATGACTAAGAAATTAAAATTGATTTAAAACATTAATTTCAAAATTATTTCAAAATCTTTTAAACATTAATTTCAAAATTATTTAAAAATCTTTTCAAAATTAATTTCAAAATTATTTCAAAATCTTTTCAAAATTAATTTCAAAATTATTTCAAAATCTTTTCAAAATTAATTTCAAAATTATTTAAAAATCTTTTCAAAATTAATTTCAAAATTATTTAAAAATCTTTTCAAAATTAATTTCAAAATTATTTAAAAAATCTTTTCAAAATTAATTACAAAATTATTTCAAAATCTTTTCGAAATTAATTTCAAAATTATTTCAAAATCTTTTCAAAATTAATTTCAAAATTGTTTAAAAATCTTTTCAAAATTAATTTCAAAATTGTTTAAAAATCTTTTCAAAATTAATTTCAAAATTGATTAAAAAATCTTTTCAAAATTAATTTCAAAATTGTTTAAAAATCTTTTAAAAATTAATTTCAAAATTATTTAAAAAATCTTTTCAAAATTATTTCAAAATCTTTTCAAAATTGTTTAAAAAATCTTTTCAAAATTAATTTCAAAATTGTTTAAAAAATCTTTTCAAAATTAATTTCAAAATCTTTTCAAAATTAATTTCAAAATTATTTCAAAATCTTTTCAAAATTAATTTCAAAATTGTTTAAAAATCTTTTCAAAATTAATTTCAAAATTGTTTAAAAAAATCTTATCAAAATTAATTTCAAAATTGTCTAAAAATCTTTTCAAAATTAATTTCAAAATTATTTCAAAATCTTTTCAAAATTACTTTCAAAATTATTTAAAAATCTTTTGAAAATTAATTTCAAAATTGTTTAAAAAATATTTTCAAAATTATTTTCAAAACTGTTTAAAAAATCTTTTCAAAATTAATTTCAAAATTATTTCAAAATTAATTTCAAAATTGTTTAAAAAATCTTTTCAAAATTAATTTCAAAATTATTTCAAAATATTTTAAAAATTTATTTCAAAATTATTTCAAAATCTTTTTAAAATTAATTTCAAAATTGTTTAAAAATCTTTTCAAAATTAATTTCAAAAATGTTTAAAAAATATTTTTAAACTTAATTTCAAAATTATTTCAAAATCTTTTCAAAATTAATTTCAAAATTATTTCAAAATCTTTTCAAAATTAATTTCAAAATTGTTTAAAAATATTTTCAAAATTAATTTCAAAATTGTTTAAAAAATCTTTTCAAAATTAATTTCAAAATTATTTCAAAATCTTTTCAAAATTAATTTCAAAATTATTTCAAAATCTTTTCAAAATTATTTCAAAATTGTTTAAAAATCTTTTCAAAATTAATTTCAAAATTGTTTAAAAAATCTTTTCAATATTAATTTCAAAATTATGTCAAAATCTTTTCAAAATTAATTTTAAAAAATATTTTCAAAATTAATTTCAAAATTATTTAAAAAATCTTTTCAAAATTAATTTCAAAATTGTTTAAAAATCTTTTCAAAATTAATTTCAAAATTTTTTAAAAAATATTTTCAAAATTAATTTCAAAATTATTTCAAAATATTTTCAAAATTAATTTCAAAATTGTTTAAAAAATAATTTCAAAATTATTTCAAAATCTTTTCAAAATTAATTTCAAAATTGTTTAAAAAATCTTTTTTTAAAATTAATTTCAAAATTATTTAAAACATCTTTTCAAAATTAATTTCAAAATATTTTCAAAATTAATTTCAAAATTGTTTAAAAAATCTTTTCAAAATTAATTTCAAAATTATTTAAAAAATCTTTTCAAAATTAATTTCAAAATTATTTCAAAATCTTTTCAAAATTAATTTCAAAATTATTTAAAAAATCTTTTCAAAATTAATTTCAAAATTATTTAAAAATCTTTTCGAAATTAATTTCAAAATTATTTAAAAAATCTTTTCAAAATTGTTTAAAAAATCTTTTCAAAATTAATTTCAAAATTATTTCAAAATCTTTTCAAAATTAATTTCAAAATTGTTTAAAAATCTTTTCAAAAATTACTTTCAAAATCCTTTAAAAATATCCTTTGAAAAATATTTGAAAAACTTAATTCAAAATCCTTTGAAAATATTTCAAAATCCTTTGAAAAATATTTGAAAAACTTATTTCAAAATCCTTTGAAAAATACTTGAAAAACTTATTTCAAAAACCTTTGAAAAATCGTTGAAAAACTAATTTCAAAATCCTTTGAAAAATACTTGAAAAACTAACTTGAAAATCTTGCTCCCCTAAATTTACTAGACTTACAAGAATATGGAATTAGCCCTGAAGGAAATGGAGATTTGAAGTTTGAGCATGCTCATACTTTAGGGCTCTGATACCTGAACAAAAGAATCTGGATAACTTAAAATCTATTTAACCTCATGCTTGAACTCCTGAACTCAAAAATTTATTAAGGCATTAATTAAGGGGGAGTGATTTTGAGTCGGTTTTAAAATTTGTTTTTCTTTAAAAAATTTTGACTTGACCTTAAAATTAAAAACTATTTTTGGCATATCTTCGAAAATTCAAGCTATTTTAAACTTAGCTTTAAAATTAAAATTTATGACCTGACTTTTAAATTATAACTCCTCTATAAGCTAAATGTTTTCAAAGCTGAGTACTTAATTAAGTTTTCTCTAACTAAACTTAGTTAAATTATTTTCTAAACTTAGCTACTTGGCAAGATATTTTCTCAACGCAATCATTTTTACGCTGAAAACATAGCTAAGTATTTTCAAATATAGCTAAATATTTTTTAGCTAAGTACTTTTTAAAGTGTTTAAAACAAAAAAAAAAAATTTAGCTAAGTACAAAAATTTGTTTAAAGACAAAATAACTTTATCTCAGCTAAAAGTATCTCTCAAACTCAAGGAAGAATTTTGCATTCAAAATTATGATTTCATCTATCTAAAAGTCTTACAAGAAAAACTAAGTGTTTATCAAAAGTAAATTAAAAGATTGGAAGATAAGATTGAAAATTATCTTTGAAAGTTAAGCTAAGGCCTAGATTTTCTTCACTCTCTTGGGTATTTTGATATATGGCAAAGGGGGAGAGTAGGAAGAAATTCAAAGAATATTATAAAACAAAAATTTTGTTGTGAATTTGTGAATGTGCTTATGCTTTATTTATGCCTGTGCTTATTTATGCGTATCTTTATTGCATTTTTACTTAACTTTGAATTTCGGTTGTCATAATCAAAAAGGGGGAGATTGTTGGTGCAGTAAGCATTCGACGATCGAACCTCAGTTTTGATAATGGCAAAGGGATTCAAAGTTAAGACTCCTTGTTATCTAACGTGGTTAAATAAGGTTTCAGGAGAGTCGTTAGGCAAGGGAAAATCCTAAGGGGGGGGGGGGGTAACCTTAGGTCCTAGGGGGCGGTAACCCTAGGTGAAGGAAAATCCTAAGGGGGGGTAACCTTAGGTCCTAGGGGGCGGTAACCCTAGGTGGAGGAAAACCCTAAGGGGCGGCAACCTTAGGTCATAGGGGGCGGTAACCCTAGGTGGAGAAAAACCCTAGGGGGCGGTAACCCTAGGTCCTAGGGGGTGGTAACCCCAGGCGGAAAGTCCAGTCGGTCTGGAGGACCGGACTGGCATCAGGTAATCTCTCCTGAGGGGAGTAGGTGAGGACGCGTTCCCCGTAGAGGGAACAGTAGGCGTCGGGTCGACCTAGGGTTTCCGGTTGGAAACCCGAAGTCAAACTCGGACAGTCCGGAGACTGTCTATACTTCTTTTATAATGTTTATTGTGCTAACTTTGTGTTGCAGGATAGTGTTTGGGACTAACGCATCTTGCAGGAGCAAAGGAGCAACCTAAAGCCTCGGATGAACAGTGTCCGAGGCGCCTCCATGGAGCTTGGAGGCGCCTCGGGTGTAAAAGCTGACCTGGCTGCGAAGCTTCAATGGAGGCGCATTGAAGGGGGTTTAAGGCGCCTTGGAAGGCACCTTGGAAGGCGCCTTGAGCAGGGTTTGAGGCGCCTTAAGTAGATGAAGTTCGACCAGATCAAGTTTGATCCATGCGGAAGAATCGGCAGCATGGAGGCGCCTTGAACAGCCTTCAAGGCGCCTTGAACACCCTTTATAAGGGGGTTTCGACCAGCACTTCAAAACATCAAGTCTTAAGTGATTCAAGTGCTACGTGCTGCTCCAAACGACGTTCCGAAGTGCTGCTACTTGTGCCCGACGACCAGGAGCTCCGAATCTTCATTTCTTTGTCGTTGGTATAATTATTTACTGTCGTTTATTGTACTTCAACTTGTAATCTTTTATCGAGCTTATAGTTGTTGCCCACCGGAAGCGATCAAGGATCGCGGGCCTTCGAGTAGGAGTCGCCTTAGGCTCCGAACGAAGTAAATGACCGTGTCTCTGTGTTTGTGTTTATTTACATTTTCCGCTGCGTATTTTACTCCGATAGTTTTACGAATCGAACGAAATAGCCACGAGCGCTATTCACCCCCCCCTCTAGCGCGGTCTCGATCCAACATGTCTTGCCATGAAAATGATTGTTCGGGATGAGAATGAGTTTGCATTTCCTAGGAGGAATGGTTTTCCTCTACCTCTTCCTTGTCCTGGACGAACATCTATTCGTAACTCTGCTAATTGGTTAATCACCGATATCGATCCCAAATATGTTCCCTCTATATCCGGAGACACAGAGCCACACATTGAACCCTCAACATCTGGATACCTGCAGCCTTCCGGACATCCAGTTCCTGCTAGGCATTCTTTTGCTTATGGTACGGGTTCCTCCAGATTTGATTTTTCTTATTTCCGTACTTCTCTAGAATCGCTCCACGAGAAGCATGATGCCCAACGAAGAATGTTGGAAGGCCGCTTCTCTTTATCAGATAATTAGTTTAGAGAAGTACAAGGGCACTTTCAGTTCACAAGGAATTTTCAGGGTCAAGTGGCTGAATTTGTCCAGGATTATGATACTGATCAAGCTAGAATGAGAGACTTTATGCAGAGCATGAGTGTCACTAGCCAACAAGTTGATGCTTTGTTTGAGTATCATGTAATCCTAAGCGAAACTCCTAGTTTCCAGAGTTTTTCCATTGGTCAGCCACTGTTGGGTTTTTCGTGCCGCGAAAACCGCATTTCGCGTCGCGGAAACCCCGAATCACCCAAAGCCGTAGATCCGTGCAAGGAAAAACCGAATGAAATACAAGTACGAGTTTCAAAAACTTTAGATCTACTCCTAGATCTATGTGTTGAGAGCTTTTACCTTTGAAGCGTGCCCTCGCAAAATTCCCGCTCGTCCAAAACACCGGATCTCGAGAGTATCAAGATAGATACCCCTCTAGAAATATCCACACGAACACGTAGGTGGAGAAAACCACACAAAAGGTGTGCTAGCACCTATGTATGGTTCGGCCAAGTTGAGGAGGAGAGGGAGAGCTTGAGAGGAAAAAGGAAGAAGATACACACTTGAATGAAAAATTGAATTCCCATTCAAACCAAAAGTGGCCGGCCACTTCCCATAGTATAACTCCCCATTAAATGGAATTAATGTGAAGTTATTAAGAAAATGACTTTGTAACTTCCATGAGGTGGCACCCATTATGATGTGGAGTAACATCATTGGTCCACTTCAATGCCAACTCACCAATGAGGTGGCATAAAGTCAAGTCTAACTTGACTTTTAATCTTCCTCTCAAGTCAAGTCAAACTTGACCAAATCTCTTCCATGGTTGATCGAATCCAACCATTTGATTCAAGCCAACTTAATATAATGAATCTAATTCATTTAATTAAATTGATTCAATGAGTCAAAATCTAAATTAGACTCATTGAACACATGAATCAACTTGAGTCGAACTCAAGTTAGCCCAATTATGATTACTCTTAATCCATTTTGATTCATCAAATGAATCTAATCCTCTTGGTTCATCATATGAACCTAATCTCCATCTAATTGTCCTAAGTGTGTGACCCTATAGGTTCTTGTAACGTTGGCAAGGCCCTAAACCCATTTAGGAGCATAAGTAATGAGCGGTATCTAGCAACACATCATTACTACCCAAGTTACAAGAATATCGAGATCCAACATCACCTTGTGACTACTAATTGTGACTCCTCACAATATATGACAAGTGTCCTTCTATCCTAGACATCTAGATTGATTAATATGAGGCATAGACCGTGTCATCCTCTAATCAATCTAAATCTTGAACTCCAAGTAGACACACTAAATCAAATGAGCTCAATATCCTATATTGACTCATTTGGGCATGGCCATGCACTTCGTGGTCTCACTCTATCAAGAATACCGATGTCACTCCCATCATATAGGAGGGATAGATCCCATCTACATCACTCACATCCCTCCGCATAATTTGTTACATACCCAGTAATCGCCTTTATAGTCCACCCAATTACGGGTGACGTATGACGAAACTAAAGTACATAACTCCTTATGTAGGGATCTATGGTGACTTCAAGTCTAAGGACTAGTAGTCATACTAATAGCCACATGAGAAAGTATATGACACTTATATAACGATCCATGATACTTTCTCATGGCGGGTCATTCAGTATACATTCTCTAATGTATACCCATGTGTCAACTTGATATCTCTATATCCATGATTTGTGAGATCAAGTCATCGAGTTGACCTACATGCTAGTCTTATTGCATTAACATTGTCCCTGAATGTTAATACTTGACTAGGAATGATTAAGAGTAGTGTTCCCTATATCATCTCACTATCGGTTCAACCAACCGATTGATATAGGTGAGAACCATCTACTCAGGGACATTATTATACTTAGTTTATTTGGCACCAATACAAGTAAGTATAATAACCAAAATCTAAATGCCCTTTATTTATAAAGAATATGATACAATAAGTCCAATATACAATCATCAAATGATTGGCTCTAGGGCTCTAGCTAACAATCTCCCACTAGCACTAGTGCCAATCAGTGTAGGCTCTAAGCCCAAATGACCTAGTGTGACCATCATGCTTCCCTTGTACCAAAGCCTTGGTCAAGGGATCTGCGATGTTAGCCTCTGTAGGTACTATGCAAATCTTCACATCTCCTCTCTCGATGATCTCTCGAATGAGATGGAAGCGCCGTAGTATGTGTTTGGTCCGCTGGTGTGAGCGAGGTTCCTTTGCCTGTGTTATAGCTCCATTGTTGTCACAATAGAGCTCAATGGGGTCAGCAATGCTAGGAACCACCCTAAGTTTAGTGATGAACTTGCGGATCCAAACTGCCTCCTTTGCTGCCTCTGATGCAGCAATGTACTCGGCTTCTGTTGTAGAATCAGCTACTGTATCCTACTTCGAACTCTTCCAGCTGACAGCACCACCATTAATGCAAAATACGAACCCCGACTGCGATCTATAGTCATCCTGGTCGGTCTGGAAGCTAGCATCACTGTAACCCTTTACAGCTAGCTCATCATTGCCTCCATATATCAAGAAATATTCTTTAGTCCTTCTTAAGTACTTAAGAATATTCTTGACCGCTATCCAGTGACTTTCACCTGGATCTGACTGGTATATGCTCGTCATGCTCAAAGCATACGAGACATCAGGTCGAGTACATAACATGGCGTACATGATCGATCCTATGGCTGAGGCATAAGGGATCTGATCCATGCGGTCTCTCTCCTCTCTAGAAGAGGGACCTTGAGTCTTCGAAAGACTCACGCCATGTGACATCGGCAGAAATCCCTTCTTGGAGTTCTGCATGGCAAACCGTAGGAGTACCTTGTCAATGTATGTACTCTGACTTAGGCCAAGCAATCTCTTAGATCTATCTCTATAGATCTGTATCCCTAGAATGCGGGATGCCTCACCTAAGTCCTTCATTGAGAAGCAACTCCCTAGCCAGGTCTTGACAGACTGAAGCATAGGGATGTCCTTCCCAATGAGTAGTATGTCATCCACATACAATATGAGGAAGACAACTATATCCCCTACAACCTTCTTGTAGACACAAGACTCATCTTCGTTCTTGATGAAACCAAACTGTTTGATTGCATCATCGAATCGAAGATTCCAGCTCCGAGAAGCTTGCTTTAGTCCATAAATGGACCTATGCAGCTTGCAAACTCTACTAGCATGCTGTGGATGTTCAAAACCCTCAGGTTGTGTCATGTACACATCCTCGAGCAGGTTTCCATTCAGAAATGTGGTTTTGACATCCATCTGCCATATCTTATAGTCATGGTAGGCTGCAATAGCAAGCATGATCCGAATAGACTTAAACATTGCTACTGGAGAAAAGGTTTCATCATAGTCAATACCATGAATCTGCTTGAAACCTTTAGCTACCAAGCGACCCTTATAGATAAGTCCATCCATGTTAGTCTTTCTCTTAAAGACCCACTTACACCCAATGGGTTTTACCCCTTCAGGTGGATCAACCAAAGTCCATACTTGGTTGGTGTACATGGATTCCATCTCGGATCTCATGGCCTCTAGCCATTTCTCGGAATCTGGTCTCATCACAGCTTCCTAATAGGTGGTAGGCTCATCCTCTATGAGCACAACGTCATCATGGTCAGACAAGAGAAATGAGTATCTCTCAGGCTGACGACGTACCCTATCTGACCTGCGAAGAGGTATGTCTACTTGAACTGGTTGTTGTTCCTCAACTCCTTGTGGAACAACATCATCCACAACACTTTGTGGTTCCAGTTCAATTTCCATCGAGGCATCAGTGCTATTGTTCGCATCTTGAACTTCTTCAAGATAGAACTCGCTCCCACTAGTCTTTCTAGAAACAAAGTCCCTTTCTAGAAAGACCCCAGTCTTTGCCACAACTACCTTGTGCTGACTGGGAATGTAGAAGTAATATCCCTTAGTTTCCTTGGGATATCTGATGAAATAGCACTTGTCGGATTTGGGTCCTATTTGTCTGAGACTTGACGTCGTACGTAAGCCTCACACCCCCAAATCCTCATGAAAGACACCTGGGCATCTCTCCCAGTCCATATCCGATATGATGTCTTTATCACGGCCTTAGATGGAACTCGGTTGAGTATAAAAGCTGTCGTGTCTAGAGCATAGCCCCAAAGGTATGTCGGAAGATCAGTGTGACTCATCATAGATCGTACCATATCTAATAGGGTACGATTCCTCCTTTCGGATACACCATTCCACTGTGGTGTTCCAGGAGGAGTGAGTTGGGATAGAATCCCACACTCAGCTAGGTAGTCACGAAACTCATGGCTAAGGTATTCTCCACCTCGATCTGATCGAAGTATCTTAATACTCTTGCTAAGCTGGTTCTGTACTTCATTCTTGAATTCTTTGAACTTTTCAAAGGATTCAGACTTATGTGTCATCAAGTACACATAACCATATCTACTGAAATCATCAGTAAATGTGATGAAGTACCTATAACTGCCTCTAGCAGCAACATTGAAAGGGCCACATACATCACTATGTATGAGTCCTAACAAATCAGTTGCTCTCTCGCTATGCCCACTAAAGGGAGTCTTGGTCATCTTGCCTCGTAGGCATGACTCGCATATCACATATGATTTAGAATCAAATGAGTCCAACAAACCATCCTTATGGAGCTGGGATAAGCGCTTGTCATTTATATGACCTAAGCGACAGTGCCAGAGGTAAGTTTGGTTCATGTCATTTGACTTGAACCTCTTGGTATTAATGTTATAGATAGGGCTCTCAAGGTCTAGAATATAGAGTCTGTTCATCAGAGGTGCACTATAATAGAACATATCGTTTAAATAGACGGAACAACATTTGTTCTTTATAGTAAACGAGAAACCTTTCTTGTCCAAACAAGAAACTGATATAATGTTCTTAGTTAATGCAGGCACATAACAACAATCAACTAACTCTAGTACAAGCCCAGAGGGCAAAGAAAGACAGTAAGTCCCTACAGCAATAGCAGCAACCCGTGCTCCATTGCCTACTCGTAGGTCCACCTCGCCCTTTGTCAATGCCCTGCTATTTCTCAGCGCCTGCACATCAGTACAAATGTGAGAAGCACATCCAGTATCTAATACCCATGATGTAGAAATAGATAGATTGACTTCTATAACATATATACCTGAAGTGGAAGTCTCACTTCGCTTCTTCTTAAGATCCTCCAAGTATACCTTGCAGTTCCTCTTCCAGTGCCCGGTCTGACCGCAGTGGAAGTAGGTAGCATCCTTGGCGACCCCTCCTTTAGGCTTCAGTGCCTTGCCTTTGCCCTTGGCTTGGGACTTTCCCTTGCCTTTGGGCTTGCCCTTGCCCTTATGTTTCTAAACCATCAGAACAGTGTTGGGCTTAGCCTTCTTAAGGTTTAGCTCAGCAGTTCTTAACATGCTAAGCAGCTCGGGCAGTGGCTTGTCAATCTCATTCATATTATAGTTTAGAATGAATTAACTATTGCTATCCGGCAAGGATTGCAAGATCAGATCAGTGGCCAGCTCTTGGCCAAGTGGGAACCCCAACCTTTGTAGGTTCTCTATGTACCCAATCATTTTGAGTACATATGGGCCTACAGGAGCCCCGTCTGACATCTTGCACTGAAACAGTGCCCTTGAGATCTCAAATCTCTCATGCCTCGCTTGTCTTTGATATAGTTGACGAAGATGTTCAACCATATCGTAAGCACCCATTAACTTGTGTTGCTTCTGAAGCTCAGAGTTCATGGTCGCGAGCATTAGACAGGACACATCTAATGCGTCATCTTGATGCTTCTTGAAAGCATCTCGGTCAGCTCGCGGGGCAGTGGCAGGAGGAGCCTCTGGGATGGGCTGCTCCAGAACGTACAGTTTACGTTCCTGAGTGAGAACTATTCTCAGGTTCCTGTACCAGTCCAGGAAGTTTGCTCCGTTGAGCTTGTCCTTCTCAAGGACAAATCACAGGGAGAAGGTGTTCGTATTTGACGTCATGGTTATCTACAACAGAATAAAAGCAGAAATAAATATCACATTCTTAATCATTTAATTAGGCCTTTAACTAAATGATGCTCCCACTGAATTCTATAATTCATGTGGGACAAGATCCACATCATACTAACCCTTGAGTTAGCTTTGGCTAATACGCCCAAGACTTAGTATGATCGGTAGGTAACGATTACCAATTACATCTCTATGCAACTCTTGTTTATTAAAATCAATATCCGCATTTATATTAAAACTCGAGTTAGCTTTGGCTAATACGCCCGAGAGTTAATATAGATGTGATTTTGACCTATCTTTTCCAACCGTTGGAAAAATGCCTATAGTTGACTCGATCTAACCGAGCAACTAGGAATTACTCAATCTAATTGAGTTTGTATTTACCCATGCGTTGATAGGCGGGACCAAGATTGTCCCTCCGTACCCTACCAAGATAATATGTATTGCTTTGCTTTGGCATATTCAATAATACATGTGATCGAGGTAGTGATAGGTATCACGGCACAGTTAGGCATTTAGAGTTGGTTCGATCGAGATCTAATCTAATCGAAAAGGATGCATCTTGTGCATGACTTAGATCTAATCTAATTGCAAGGGTGCATCATGTGCACGACTTAGATCTAATCTAATCGTAAGACACTAATTAATTAATTACTTATTAAACATGCATCATATACATAAGCAATTAACTAATTAATCTATTTGTGATTTAGTCATGGCCCCACTATGATCTTCTCAAGCTAATGAGAAGATCAAATGGTCAACCTAGGGTTAACAGCTTCTCCAAGCTCCTCCCTTTGACCACCTTGTGTTGCTCGTGCCCGCCTCGGAACTCCGTCTCGTGTGGACCCTCCACCGCTCCAATTTGTACATTACAATTTGAAACATGAGTTACATTCGAGTCTAAATCTAATTTACAACCAAAATATATGAGAAAGGCACGACGTGCAGGTCGCAGAAAAATAAAAACATACAACACGCGCAAACACATAACGGCACGCAGGCCGTATTATGAATTACAACACAATCCAATCATATTGGGTTTTTGGGCCTTGACTATCACAAAATTAATATATAATTAAAAATTATTTATTTTCATAATTTTCTATAATTTTAAAATAATTTTTTACAATTTTTACGAGTAAAATTTCCCGACGGCCCCGTTTAACGATTTCGGGCGCAATCGCGGAACGGATCCCCTTGCGGGGCCAGGGGCAGCGCCCCTACCCGCGATCTAACCATCGCGAGGGTTCCTTTGCGATCCAACAGCGCCTAAACTCGCTGTCCCAAAATGATTTGGGTCGAGACATTGCCGTTTCGGAAAAATCTTCCCGGCAGGTTCGTTTTTAGCGATTTCGAGTGCAATCGTGGAGCAAATCCCCTTGCGGGGTTAGGGGCAGTACCCCTACCCACGATCTAACCATCGTGAGTTGCTCCTTTGCGATCTAATGACATCCAAGCCCGCTGTCTCAAACGGATTTGGGGCAAAACGAAGTCGTTTAAGGAAAAACTTCCCGGTAGCCGAAGCCTACAAGTGCCGAGATACTTGTGCTTCGCTTCTACGGAAAAATTACCCATAAAAACATAAAAAACTAAATTTTACAGAAAATCATAGAAGGTTTAGTTTTCATAAAACCAAAAATTAAACTCGTACAAGCCTTGCACGTGGCTCTAATACCACTGTTGGATTTTTTGGGCCGTGAAAACCGCTTTTCGCGTCGCGGAAACCCCAAATCACCCAAAGCCGTAGATCCATGCAAGGAAAAACCGAATGAAATACAAGTACGAGTTTCAAAAACTTTAGATCTACTCATAGATCTATGTGTTGAGAGCTTTTACCTTTGAAGCGTGCCCTCGTAAAATTCCCGCTCGTCCAAAACGCCGGATCTCGAGAGTATCAAGATAGATACCCCTTTGAAGTATCCACACGAACACGTAGGTGAAGAAAACCACACAAAAGGTGTGCTAGCACATATGTATGGTTCGGCCAAGTTGAGGAGGAGAGGGAGAGCTTGAGAGGAAGAAGGAAGAAGATACACACTTGAATGAAAAATTGAATTCCCATTCAAACCAAAAGTGGCCGGCCACTTCCCATAGTATAACTCCCCATTAAATGCAATTAATGTGAAGTTATTAAGAAAATGACTTTGTAACTTCCATGAGGTGGCACCCATGATGATGTGGAGTAACATCATTGGTCCACTTCAATGCCAACTCATCAATGAGGTGGCATAAAGTCAAGTCTAACTTGACTTTTAATCTTCCTCTCAAGTCAAGTCAAACTTGACCAAATCTCTTCCATGGTTGATCAAATCCAACCATTTGATTCAAGTCAACTTAATATAATGAATCTAATTCATTTAATTAAATTGATTCAATGAGTCAAAATCTAAATTAGACTCATTGAACACATGAATCAACTTGAGTCGAACTCAAGTTAGCCCAATTAGGATTACTCTTAATCCATTTTGATTCATCAAATGAATCTAATCCTCTTGGTTCATTATATGAACCTAATCTCCATCTAATTGTCCTAAGTGTGTGACCCTATAGGTTCTTGTAACGTTGGCAATGCCCTAAACCCATTTAGGAGCATAAGTAATGAGCGGTATCTAGCAACACATCATTACTACCCAAGTTACAAGAATATCGAGATCCGACATCACCTTGTGACTACTAATTGTGACTCCTCACAATATATGACAAGTGTCCTTCTATCCTAGACATCTAGATTGATTAATATGAGGCATAGACCGTGTCATCCTCTAATCAATCTATATCTTGAACTCCAAGTAGACACACTAAATCAAATGAGCTCAATATCCTATATTGACTCATTTGGGCATGGCCATGCACTTCGTGGTCTCACTCTATCAAGAATACCGATGTCACTCCCGTCATATAGGAGGGATAGATCCCATCTACATCACTCACATCCCTCCACATAATTTGTTACATACCCAGTAATCGTCTTTATAGTCCACCCAGTTACGGGTGACGTTTGACGAAACTTAAGTACATAACTCCTTATGTAGGGATCTATGGTGACTTCAGGTCTAAGGACTAGTAGTCATACTAATAGCCACATGAGAAAGGATATGACACTCATATAATGATCCATGATACTTTCTCATGGTGGGTCATTCAGTATACATTTTCTAATGTATACCCATGTGTCAACTTGATATCTTTATATCCATGACTTGTGAGATCAAGTCATCGAGTTGACCTACATGCTAGTCTTATTGCATTAACATTGTCCCTGAATGTTAATACTCGACTAGGAATGATTAAGAGTAGTGTTCCCTATATCATCTCACTATCGGTTCAACCAACCGATTGATATAGGTGAGAACCATCTACTCAGGGACATTATTATACTTAGTTTATTTGACACCAATACAAGTAAGTATAATAACCAAAATCCAAATGCCCTTTATTTATAAAGAATATGATACAATAAGTCCAATATACAATCATCAAATGATTGGCTCTAGGGCTCTAGCTAACAGCCACGTCGTAGGCACCCTTTTCCTCGCCCCCCTCCACCTCCACCTCCACCATATTGATTTCATCGGGACGATTAAAAGTTTGAGTCTGGGGGGGTGTCAAACCTGATTTCTTTTTGTTTCAGTTTTTTATTGTTTTCTTGTTTTCTGCATGTGTAGTTTTTGTTTTGCATTCTATTTTGATTGTCTTGCTTGAGTGTTTGTTTTGATAGTCATTTGATTATCTTTTGAAATAATTTTGGCAAACATCTTGAGAACATCAATCTTCACTTTTATGCTTTCTTGTCTTCAAGATAAAATGTTAGCACGTTCATTATCTAGATTCATGATGTTGTAAATGATGCTAGTAGTAAGCTTTATGTACTTCTTTTCTCTATCTTGGGTAGCATGAAATAAGCTAAGAATCATATGGAGATGAGTTTTAGTCTTGGCTTGACCTTAAGAATCTTACTTTTACTACACTTTGACTTGATGCTTGAATGGTTGATATCATTGAAATAGTCATGATTCATCTTGTTTGCTTAGTACTTGGTTTCCATGGTGATTTTTCAAACTTCATTTTGGTTACTAGATGAGGCTCAACTCATGAAAGCTCATTTGGAAAAATCAAAATATCCCAACATTTGTACTAAAGGTACACTTGTGAAATAAGATTTGCCCAATGCACTATGAAAAAAATTGAAAAAGAAAGGCAATGAAAAAAAAGGGATATGAAAAATAGTTGTCGTGAGTGGAATCTAGCAAGTCACCCCTTTGAGACCGAGTTAAGTTACTGGGGAAATGACTGCTTAGCTTCTCTTGAGATTGAGCACACCTTTAAGACCTTGGGTTAGTTGAGAAATATGAACCAAGTGAGTGGAAAATAAGTGCCTATCACTGGTTACTTGTCTCTCACTGGAAACATTAGGAATTCAAATTTGATGACGACTTGACTAGGACATAGATTGAAACTTGAAGGGTTTTTGAGTTACTTTTACACTGTTCACAGGATACTTAAGCTTGAGCCATACTTGATTTGTTTCCATGATTATGCTTGTTATTGGAACTCTTTGATAGAGTTAGGAAAGTACATTAGGGTTTATGAATGTGTTGTAGAACATATGAATTTAGATTGCAGCATTTTGCTTGAGGACCAGCAGAGGTTTAAGTCTGGGGGTGTGATGTGCGTAGATTTTATATACTTTTATGCATATTTTGACGTACATTTACATACTTTGAGCTTGCTTGATCTTTACATTTTTATACTTCCAGCTTTTCTTTTAGCATATTTACTCTTTTTGTTCGGAGATCTGCTTTTTATGCATTTTTTATACACAGGAGTCGAATTTGGTGAAGATTCTACATTCTTGGACAAACTTATGAGCTAAGCATTGGAGAAAGCACTTGGCCGTGTGCCACACACGACCCTGCCTGGGTGGAGTGCTCTGGATGTGTGGTCAACTAGGAGAAGCAGACAAGGAACTTGACCTGGCCGTGTGAACCTCACACGGTCATGCCAAGTTTTGAAGCAAATCAGAGTTCAATCCTTACATGGCCGTGTGGATCTACATGGCCGTGTAAGGTTTCCAGAGACCCAGAAGGCCCTGGCCGTGTGCATCACACGGCCGTGCAGGGTTCCCAGCACTTAAAAGTGTTCTGGCCGTGTGCACCACACGGCCGTGCCAGGTTTCCAGAAGGTGGGGCAGTCTAGGCCGTGTGGATCTACACGGCCGTGCTTGGAGGTCTTGATGGGAGTTGCCCACGGCCGTGTACACCACACGACCGTGTATGGATGGCAGAGAGGGGAAAGGCTCTGGCCATGTGAACCTCACACGGCCATGCCTCGGGGTCGTGTGGTGCCCGAAAGCCCCTCTATTTAAAGCCTCTTTGAAGATTTGAAAGGGGATCTTCTCCCCTTTGGGAGAAAGCAAGATTTGGTGGATTTCTCCCATTCTTGGGAGGATTTTTAGGCGATCTAAAGGGAGATCTTGGCGAATTCGACTCCGGGAGTGAGGATTGGATCCGAAGATGGAGCAATATTGTAGATAAGTTTTCTTTCTCTCCTCTTCTTGGATTGGGATTGAAGAAATGCTTGTAATCTTCTTATCTTTGGTTTTATTTCTTCATTTTATGGAGTAGATCTTTGTGTTCTAGGATGGAGGGAGTATTTGTGAGATAAATTGATGTAAACTCTTGTGGATTTGCCATTTCTTTGTTTCTATGATGTTGCCTAGTTTGTATTGATTGGATCTTGAATGATTAATTATGATTAGGGCTTAATTCTCATTCTTGATTGATTGTTTGGATATCTTATAGACTTTGTAGAGATTAACTCTCACTGAATTTTCTGAGGGATCCACGTGACAGGTGCAAGCCCGTGTAAGGATGTTTGAGGGATAACCTTGAAGTGGAAATGAGAATATTCAAGAGGGTAGGATAGATTTTATGATTCAATCCTTGTATCTTTATGGGTTAAGAAGCTATGAACTTCTATGTTGATATCCGAGGGAAGCATAGTAATAGGTGCAATCCTGTGTAAGGACAACATAGGTTCATATCTAATTGATCACATTTAGGTACATTTTTCAGTTCTAAGCCGGTTATCTATTGCAAGAGAGAACCAACAACCTTCTACAAATATTAGACAATTGAGAAATAAGAATTGGTAAACCATATACATTCAAGAGATCTTACAAAGAAACCAAAACTCCTAGAACCTCCCTTTATCATAACTCAAACCCCAAACTCTTGTTTGTTAATCTTTCATTTTAGATTTGTTTTTCATCCTTAGCATTTGAAACCAATTGATTAGTTGTTTAGCTAATTCGCTTTGAGATATTTCTAGTGCTTATTCCAGTCCCTGTGGATACGATAATCTTTTATATTACTTGCGACATTTCCGTACACTTGCGCGTTAATGGAAAGCTTTAGTTAAAAGTGGGTGATGAAAAATCTTGCTAGAAAAAAGAAATCTATATTCTTTCAACTTGAGTATTGGAAATATCTGCATGTTTGACATGTTCTTGATGTGATACACATTGAAAAAAATATTTGTGAAAGTCTCATTGGTACGTTCTTGACATTCTAGGAAAAATAAAGGATGGAGTAACAGCAAAACTAGACCTCAAGGAGATGCATCTGAAGATTGATTTGGCACCAAAGATGGGGGAGAAGAGAACGTATTTACCAATAGCCTGTTATACACTATGTAAGGCTAAAAAAGAAAAATTTTCAAGTCTTTGTTTGGAATAAAGGTCCCTACATGTTACTCATCCAATGTTCAAAACCTTGTGTCGATGAAGAACTTGAAACTTGTTGGCCTAAGTCGCATGACTATCACACTTTGATGCAATAATTGCTTTCAATGGTCATCCAAGGTATTTTACCTAAACATGTTAGAGATAATATCACTCAGTTGTGTGCCTTCTTCAATGTGCTATATAATAAAGTGATAGATATTTCAAAATTGGATGATTTGCAAAGAGAGATTGTGATGCTATTATGTTTACTTGAAAAATAATTTTCCTCATCTTGTTTTGATATAATGATTCATTTAACTGTTCATCTTGTGCAGAAGGTCAAATTGTGCTGAATGATTTGGTATAGACATATGTACCCATTTGAAAGATTCATGAAGATCTTGAAAGACTATGTGTGAAATCACAATTAGCCTGAAGGGTATATAGACAAAAGTTATATTACTAAAGTGACTTCTTGCACTTTTCTTACATTCAATTGGTTAACTTATTTCTAATCATTTCATCAAGGAATACATGTCATTTTTTAATGTAAAATTTTTGCATAAGGTTAAGTCCAAAATGTAGGTGCAGCGGAGGCCGGCAAGAGGGGGGGGGGGAATTGCTTCTGAAAAAATAAAACTATACCCTCCTCGAATTTCAACTCAAGTAGTGCAATAGCAATAATGAAAATAAAACAGCAAAGAAATAGGAAGACAGGAATTTAACCTGGTTATAATCAAGAGGGTTGTTAATCTAGGGCAGTGAAGAGTGCACTAGAAAAAGTCTCCTTTATTGAAGGCGGAGAAGCCTTTTATACTCTAACAGCTCAGAACTATTGCTAGGAATTGATTACAGAGTTGATTGAATAATCATTATTGAATTCCTAGCTCCAGGGGCCTTTAAATAGCATCTAGAAATCTGATCTCGAGGGTCCAAGGCGCCTCAAATAGAGGTCCAAGGCGCATCCAAGGGGTGAGCGGATAAAACTTTATCCCCAGCTTGAAACGGTCATTTTGACCAGTTGGAGGCGCCTCCAACAAGACTGGAGGCGCCTTTAAGCTGGAGGCGCCTCCAAGCCTGATGGAGGCCCCTCCAAGCTGGCTGGCTGCTTTTCCAGCTTACTTGCTTCAGCTTCCAACGCTCCGTTTTTTTGGGTGATTTCAGCCAACCGAAATAGGGCTCACTCGAACCCAATTTCCGACCTTCTCCTTAAGCAGTCTTCCTCCCCGGCTTAACGTCCCTTGAACGCAGTGCACGTTCTTCTCGCCCACCGGTGTACTCTTCTGCAGCTCTCTCATCCTTCGGACGCACCGAGCCCGTCAGCTCCCTTCCCGTGCCGTCCTTCTTACTAGCTGCGTCTTCCGCTTGACTTCCTGCGCTCCTAAGTTCCTGCACACTTAGACATAGGGATCAAACACAAGTAGGACCTAACCAACTTGGTTGATCACATCAAAACACCCACGGGGACCAACAATCTCCCCCTTTTTGATGTGCATCAACCCAAGTTCAGGTTAGGGTAAAAAATAGACACAAAAGTAATTTTTAAAAGAAAATTACAAAACTAACATGTTAAGCACAAATTTGTAATGAACATAATTGCAACTAATTAAATAGGAGTTTTCCCAATGAACATAATTGCAACAAAATAAATAGGAGTTTTCCAAAATATTAAAAAAAATCTCTCCCCCTGAACTTGTACTTTTCTCTCCCCCTTTGATCACAGCAAAAATGGGGTAATAATAAGAGAGAAAAAAATATTTAGCAAATAAAAAAATTCTTAGTAAAATGATTTTTTTTTTTTAAAAAATTCGGAGTTAAAATGAATTTTCAGAATTTTCTAGAGAAAAAAATATTTCTAAGTCAAAAATTAATTTTTAGAGATAAAAAAAAAACTTTCAAAGCATTATTTAATTCTAGTTTAATGCTTTTTCAGAAAGTTAATTAAACATTTTATTTCAATATTTTAGCTTCCAGGTCGTGGCGAGGCACTAGGCCTTCTTGGTTATTGGAGCAACAACCACTTCCTTAGACAAAGCTTCCATAAAGAAACTCAAAGTTTAATTTTCTAGCTGTAAGCTTTTAATTAAATAAATTAATTTAGCACAGATTTCGGAACCCAATAGAGGTTCCTTCCTAGAGGGGTATTCAAAAATTTAGGCGGTACATAGTTTTTGGGCACTCTTCTAAGTTGACCCTGATGATTTATAATGTACCAATTCAATTTTCCATAAATTCTAACTTTTGATTTTGGAAATCTATTTAAGCATGCATCAGTTTTTAAATTCTTAATTTCTAATTTTAGATTATTATTTTCTGATTTTAGATTATCGTACATCTCAAGTGGACATGCTTTTTATAATTTCAATTTTAATTCAGCATTTTCTTTTTCTAGTTTGAATAAGTCTTTAGAAAGAAACTTAATAAAGCAAAAAGACTGAGTCGCAGTTAGATTGCGTACCTAACTTACCTGACTCGGTGATGCTCTCCCTTCATCGTCGCTTTCTTCTGATGATGTTCCTCCCCCTTCATCTATGCTCATCTTGGAGCTTGAGTCATCTTCGGGAAGATGGTTAGCCATCATAGCTAACCCGGAGAATTCTTCGATGTCTGATTCGGAGGATGATGAATCTGACCAAGCAGCCTTCAGGTTCTTGTGCTTTGTCTTTTTCTTTTCTTTCTATTTGCTCTTTAATTTCAGGCAGTCATCCTTGATATGCCCTTCTTCGTTGCAGTTGTAGATTTAAAAACCGTCCTTTTTCTTTGCTGATGCCTCTTTGTCTACGATCTAAATTTATTAGATTTAAAAAATTTATTGAAGTGTCTTACCAGTAGTGCCACTTCAGATTCGTCGACCGAGGCTTCGGAGTCAGAACCGTTTATTTTTGCCTTTAATGCAATGTTCTGACTGGTCTTCTCTACTTCATTGGGCTATGCAACTCGAGATTCGTGAAGTTCAAAAGTGGAAAACAATTGTTCTAAAGTACTTACCTCGAAATCATTAGAGATGTAGTACGCATCTATTAAGGAGGCCCACTCAGGAGTACTCGGGAAGGCATTGAGCGCATACCGGATTGAGTCCCGGTTCGTTACTTCTTCTCCAAGGTTGTTGAGTTATGTGATCAACTCTTTGATCCTTGCTTGGAATTGTGCTACCTTCTCGCCTTGGTTCATCTGGAGGTTCGTTAATTGGGTCCGGAGGATGTCACACTTCACTAGCTTCCCTTCAGAAGTACCTTCGTGAAGCTCCAGGAATTTCTCCCAGAGATCTTTCGCGGAGTCGTAGCTTCCAATTCGATTTACCTCTTGTGGTGGTAGCACGCTGAGCAGGTGGAATTCTGCCTTTCCGTTGGTGACAAAATCGGCTTGCTCCTTCTTGCTCCACGTGTTTTCTTCTTTATCTTTTGGCGCTGCATATCTATATTTCATTATTAAAAGTATATCAAATTTAGTTTTAAAAAATACCTCCATTTTTCGCTTCCATGTAGCGAAATCTCCGTCAAACTTTGGAGGATGAATATTCGCTCCAGCCATCGTCTTGATCGTCGTGCTTCAGTCGGCGGTTAGTCCTTCTGAGGAGGTCAGGTTCTGATACCAATTGTAGGTGCAGCGGAGGCCGGCAAGAGGGGGGTGAATTGCTTCTGAAAAATAAAACTATACCCTCCTCGGATTTCAACTCAAGTAGTGCAATAGCAATAATGAAAATAAAACAGAAAAGAAATAGGAAGACAGGAATTTAACTTGGTTACAACCAAGAGGGTTGTTAATCCAGGGCAATGAAGAGCACACTAGAAAAAGTCTCCTTTACTGAAGGCGAAGAAGCCTTTTACACTCTAACAGCTCAGAACTATTGCTAGGAATTGATTACAGAGTTGATTGAATAATCGTTATTGAATTCCTACCTCTAGGGGCCTTTAAATAGCCTCTGGAAATCTGATCTCGAGGGTCTAAGGCGCCTCCAATAGAGGTCCAAGGCGCCTCCATGGGGTGAGTGAATAAAACTTTATCCGCTGCTTGAAACGGTCATTTTGACCAGTTGGAGGCGCCTCCAACAAGACTGGAGGCGCCTTCAAGCTGGAGGCGCCTCCAAGCCTGATGGAGGCGCCTCCAAGCTGGCTGGCTGCTTTTCCAGCTTACTTGCTTCAGCTTCCGACGCTCCGTTCTTTTGGGTGATTTCGGCCAACCGAAATAGGGCTCACCCCAACCCAATTTCCGGCCTTCTCCTCGAGCAGTCTCCCTCCCCGGCTTAACGTCCCTCGAACACTGTGCACGTTCTTGTCGCCCACCGGTGTACTCTTCCGCAGCTCTCTAGCCCTTCGGACGCACTGAGCCCGTCGGCTCCCTTCCTGTGCCGTCCTTCTCGCTAGCTATGTCTTCCGCTCGACTTCCTGCGCTCCTGAGTTCCTGCACACTTAGACACAGGGATCAAACACAAGTAGGACCTAACTAACTTGGTTGATCACATCAAAACACCCATGGGGACCAACACAAAAGGTGGTTACAAGATGAGCATAACTGAACGTTTAATAACATGTTACGTGATTGTGTAAGTTTCATAAGTATTGAAATATAGATTTTTTTCAAAGTTGAGTTCTAATTTTATCACATTGTTAAATATAGGTTGCAAGTGTAGTAGGTCATTCCACTCATCAAATATCAGAAAGATTGAAGTGGATAGCATATGGGCTAACAATCAAGTGTTAAAGTACTCTAGTTATTTGACTGATGGAGTTACTTATCATACAAAAGAGCATGATGATATACAAATTGTTCAAAACTCCAGAGTAAGTTTAGTCACAAAGATAATGCAAATTGTGAGTGCAAAGGACAAAAATCTAGTTTGTCAAATATGATTTTTTATGGGGTTATTCAAGAAACGTGGGAACTTGATTACCAAAAATTTCAAGTTCCAATATTTAAATGTAATTGAGTTGAGAATAATAATGGTATTAAAGTTAATGATCTTGGTTGTTGGAGTGTATACTAAAAGCCTAGCTTTTGTATAAACATTTATAAGAATTACATTGGTCAAGTGTCTACATTTATATATACCAAATGTAGATATTCAATTAATTTATATTGTAGATAACATAGTGTGTGGTGTCACACACAGAAGATCGTGTTATCGGTTCTTTATAAATTAAAAACAGTAGCTCATGACTAAGATGGAAAGGAACAAACCATTGGAAGGTCGTAGTATAATTAGGTATTAGTTTATCTTAACTATATAATTACACTAGTACACTTAGAGTGTATTGAGCAGGACCATTTAGAGGTTGTTTCTTTTATACTGACTTTATAAAGGAACAAAGACCTCAGTTATTATGGAAGTGTGTGCTCTTAATCCTAATATAATAACAAGCACATATATTTGATATTTATTTCTTTAATTTATCAATGGGTGAGATTTAGTTCGATAAATCAATAAGCTCGATAAGTTGGGAAATGATATCACTTATAGTGTGCGTTGTTGATTATAAAAGGAAACTGTGTCCTAGTGATCAAGGTTAATAATGTCGCCAAGAGGAGCTCATAAGGATTGTCATGTTAAACCCTGCAGGTGGACTTAGTCCGATATGATGATAAGGTTGAGTGGTATTACTCTTGGACTAAGATATTAATTAAATGAGTTGTCAGTAACTCACTTAATTAGTGGACATTCGACATCTTAAACACAGGGAGACTAACATACTCATAATAATAAGGAGCCCAAAAATATAATTTGGGATTGGTGCGGTAGTTCATTAATAGTTCTTTAGTGGAATGAATTATTATTGATGGAATTAAGTTGTGTGTTCGGGGTGAACACGGGAAGCTTAATTTCATCGGGAGATCAAAACCAATTCCTCCTCTCGGTCCCTATCGTAGCCTCTTGTATATAGAGATTTATACTCACCATATATCCACCTTCTTACCCAACCAATAGGTGCCGGCCAAGCTAAGCTTGAAGCTCAAGCTTAGGGCCAGCCAAGCCTAAAGGTTGAGCCTTATGGTGGCCGGCCAATAGCTTGGAGCCCAAGCTTAGGTGGCCGGCCACATCATATTAAAAATGGTTTTTTTATTAAAATTATTTCTTATGTGGATATCATGGTTTTAAAAGAGAGTTTGAAATTTAAATCTTTCCTTTTATAGCTTTCTACAAAAGATTAGGAAAAGATTTGAAATCTTTCCTTATTTGTAGATTGAAAGGTAGATTTTAATTTTGAGAAAACTTTCCTTTTTTAACCATGTTCATGATTTAAAAGAGAGTTTAAAAATTATATAATCTCTTTTATTAGTTTCTACAAAAGATTAAGAAAAGATTTGATATTTTTCCTTATTTGTAGATTGAAAGGAGATTTTAATTTTTAGAGATAACTTTCATTTTTGGAAATCATCCACATGTTTAAAAGAAATATTTTAATTTATAAAATTTCCTTTTTATAATCCACCATGAAGGGAAAAATTATTGGAGAAATTTTTATAAATTTTCGGAGACAAATTAGGAAGTTTTAATTCTTGTGTTAATTAAAACTTTCCTTGTTTTGGAGAATAGTGGCCGGCCAATATTTTAATGAGAAGAAAATTATTTTTTAATTAAAATAAATTTTCCTTTTCATGGAAAAAGAATTAAGGAAGTTTTTATTAAAATTTACTTATTTGCCAAGACCAAGGATTATAAAAGAGGGGGTAGGGGTGCCTTCATGGTGAACAACTCTATTCTTTTCTTCCTCTCTTTTTCTCCTTGGTGTGGCCGGCCCTTAGAGGCTCTCCCTCTCCTCTTCTCTTCTTCTCTAGTGGCCGGTTTTTATCCCCTCTTGGAGCTCTTCATGGTGGCCGGTTCAAGCTAGGAGAAGAAGGAGAGAAAGGAGGTTTTGTTTCTTTCATCCCTTGGAGCTTGGTGGTGGTGGCCGGACCTCTACTTCTCATGGAGAATTCTTGGTGGCCGAATCTAGATTGGAGAAGAAGGAGCTTGGTGGTTCTCGTCTCGGAAGATCGTTGCCCACATAACGTCCGAGATAAAAAAAGGAATACGGTAGAAGATCAAGAGGTTATTTTGCTTACAAAGAAAGGTATAACTAGTAATTATTTTCCACATCATACTAGTTTTCTTTGTATAGTTATTTATGGAAATACCAAACACAAGAGGCATATGATTCTAGAGTTTTCGAAATAGTTTTTTCAAGTTTGTGTTTTCTTCTTTTTTGAATTTCTGATTCGATTGTTCTTTTCGGTTAACCTAGAGTTATTTAAGACAATAAATATTAGCTTTCCTTAAAAGGCTTTGCCTAGGCGGTGGTGGTTGCTCCCATATCTAAGAAGGCCATGTGTCTCGCCATGCAGTCCTGGAAGCCTATTTTGGAAATTAATATTTATGGAATTAATAATCTAGGTAGATTTGAATCAATAGTGTTAAGTTTCGCTTGCGATTCAAATCTAAACCATTAAGAACAGATAAGTTAAATTTGGAATCAATGATGTTAAGTTCCGTCTGCGATTCCTAATTTAACTTCTAAAGAACACAATAGGTTATTTAAGAAAAGGTTCGACACTTGTACAAAAATTTTTGTACAGTGGAACCGGTACGATTTTCTTAGGACTAACCAACAATTGGTATCAGAGCTAGGGTTTACCTCTGTGTGTTTGGTTTTCAAATAGGTTATGCACATGTCATATATAATTTAGGTAGGATAATAGTAGGATGTGCTAACTTTGTGGTTGCAGGCTCCAACTATTATGGCATATTTTTATTGTGTGTGATTGGACCCTTGGACATGTCAAGGGCATTTAATTGTGTGTGCATGATTGTAAAATTAAATACAGCAGGAGCTGTATTAGTTATTAGGATTTTACATTTTTTTTGTTCGATCTAGAATACATGTACATTCCATTATGGAATATAGGATCGATATATGTAAAATTCTATATTTGTCGCGGATCAGATTCTTGCGAGGCATGGTACTTATGGAGCACCAGAGGCGCAGCGGAATAAGAAGCAAGATGGATGCGACGACTTGACCCGATGGCGGTGGCTAAAGAAGGCAGCATCTAGGGTTGGAGCACACGGAGGACAGTGATGAAAATGCCATAATAGTTGGAAAATAATTTCCATATTTATTGCTTTTATTTACTGTGATGTGTGTGTATGCATGTGATGTATGCTAGGATAGTTTAAAATTCCTCACTTTAAATAACTAAGTGGGAGAGTGATTAGTATATTAATCCCACGGTCTCTATTACTGGTTTGTAAGTGATACAACAAGCTTGCGTGTTGGCACTGAGTGCCTCCCTCCACAACGGATGAGTTTGTTTGCGGATCACTAGATCAAACTTCCTTAATGGATGGTTATAGGAAGTTATTTAGGATGTGTGTGATCTTCTCCAACTGAAGGGGCACAATTCTATTTAATGGACTTAGTATCAAGTAATGGTATACACTTAGACACATTTAATAGTATCCTCCCCAACGGAGTCACTGCTATCACTTGTGTGACCAAAGAGAAACCAACTATTAATTTGTGATAAAACTAGGGTGACAAGATAATAAAATTAATGGGTTAAAACCCCTCTTACAAATGATTGATTTTGTATACGTCCACACTAACGTGGCATACAAAATTAACGGTGTTTGAGATAATTTTATTTGTCATACAGTTAGGTTGACAAGATAGTTAATGGGTAAAACCCTCCTCTTATAAATGATGATTTTGTATACGCCCACACAACGTGGCATGCAAAATTTATGGTGTTTTGAGGTGTTGGTATATTTAAATAGTATTGTTAGAGGAATCAATATTATTTTAAATTTAGAGTCTTGACCAAATATTTGATCAAAGACAAACCAACTATTAATTTTATTTGTCATAGGTTGACGAGATAATAAAATTAATGGATGAAATCTCCTTTTAGAATTTGTATACGTCCACACTAACATGGCATACAAAATTCACGGGGATTTTGAGATGTTGGTCTTGACCAAATATTTTTTTGATTCTTAGGATTTCAAATGTTAGTCAATTCCCTAGTTGTTATACTATAGAATAGACTTAGTAGTCCCAATTGTAATGATTGGAAAACTTGGACATTAAGGTAGACTATCCTCTCAGAACTGAGAACAATAACGGTGTATTTTATTAGTTGTTGAAACATATTTAGTGGTGTTATCTACCGGTACCTGGTGTGTAGATACATGAACCACTGATTATGTCTACAATTCATTGCAGGGGTTCCAGAAAATCCGACAACTATATAAATCACCGTCCACATGGGAACTGTTGTAAAAGTAGCAGCTGTTGCAGTGGGAGATGTTTATCCTTTGATAGGAATAAAATATGGATTATTATAAAATTGTCTTTACGTACTAAGTTTAGAAAGAACCTGATTTCAGTTTCTAAACTATTAAAGAATAGATATTCTGTCTATTTTGATAACAAACTTGTTATCAAGAAAAATAGGGAAGTTATCTGTTCTGGTACGTTGGTTGACAATTTATAATCCAATAACTCTCACGATGCAATAAATGGAAATTAATAACACATTTTCTAACTTTAAGAGAAAGTAACCTTCGGAATTGAACCAATCATATTTTTGGCATCCAAGGCTAGGTTATATTAACTTGAGTAGGATTCAAAGGATAATAACCAATGAACTCTTGGGTTCATTGGTAGTGGAAATCTTTCCAACCTGCGAGTCTTATTTGGAAGGAAAAATAACCAAGAAGCTTTTAAGTCTAAGGGATATGGAGCCAAAGATATAATGGAATTGGTTCATTCTGATTTGTGTGGTCCTATGACTATCCAAACAAGAGGTAGTTTCGAATAGTTTGTCTATTTTATAGACAACTATTCGAGACACAGATAGATTTACTTGATACACCGCAAGTCTAAGTGCTTTGATTAGTTCAAAGAGTACGAGGGTGATGCGGAGAAATGTCAAAGTAAAAATATCGAGACACTACGGTGAGATCGTAGTAGCAAATACCTCTTGGGAGAATTTAGGAGTCACTTATCAGAAGTAGGGATTCAATCCCAACTAACTGCACTTGGTACATCCCAACAGAATGGTGTAGTAGGAAGAAGGTATAAGGCTCTTATGGAATAATTAGAATAATGATGAGTTATTTAGAAAATTACCAAATTTGTTTTAAGGATATACACTGAAAACGGAAGTGAACATAGTACCTTCTAAGTCAGAACTCTCTACTCCCACAGAATTGCAGAATGGGCGTAAGCCTAGTCTGAAGCATATTCGGATTTGGGTGGTCTAGCACGTGAGATACACTGAAAAGTTGGACATGAGTTCACTTGTTTGTAAGTTATCCTAGAAAAATGAAAAGATGTTTGTAGTCTTTAAAATCGGAAGGTCATTGTTGGCACCAATGCCCGATTTTAGAAAAGGACTATACTATGAACCATAAGCCCATAAGTAAATTTGTTCTTAAGAAAATAATAAAGGATATGTCTAATCTAGTACCAACTTTACAAGATAAAATATCACAATAAACTGCAACACGTATCACAATTAATACACAAACAGTGCCTCGTCGTAGTGGGAGGGTTGTGAGGCAACTTGAGAGATTCATGTTTTTGGGAGAATCTTCGGACTTGATCCCGAGTAAATATGAACCTGATCCCCAAACATATGACGAAGCACTCCAAGATAAAGATGCAGCATCTTTGCAAAAAGCAATGAATACAGAAGTAGAATATATGTATTCTAATAAAGTCTCGGAGCTTGTAGAATCACCAAATGGTGTAAAAGCCATTAAGTGAAAATAAGTCTACTATAGGAAAAGATGGATAGACAGGAAGGTAGAAACTTTCAAAGCAAAGTTTGTTGGAAAAAGGAAGCTTTTTACCAGTAGCCATGCTTAAGTCTATCAGGATTCTTTTATCTATTATAAGATTTGGCAAATGGATGACAAGACAGCTTTCCTTTATGGAAGTCTTGAAGGATGCATCCATATAAAGCAACCAGAAAGGTTCATTGCAAAGGGCAAAGAGCATCTAGTATGTAAGCTCAATCAGTCTATGGACTGAAGTAAAGCTTCAAGGTCTTGGAACATTCTATTTAATAAAGTAATCCGGACCTATGGATTTATTTAATAATCGAATGAGTCTTGTGTATACAAGAAGTGTGATAGAAATGTGGTGATATTTATTTTACTATACGTAGATAATATTTTTGATAGTTGGAAACAATATCATAGTGTTCTCAGAAGTAAGGGTATGGTTGTCCAAACAATTCGATATGAAGAACTTAGGAGAATGTGCACACATTCTTGGGATCAAAGACATAAGTGATCGCAAGAAAAGAATGTTGTGTTTATCCCGAGCTTCATACAATCCTTGCTCGTTTAGCATGCAGAACTCCAAGAAAGGTTTCTTACCTTTTAGGCATGGAGTAGCTTTATCTAAAGAGATGTCTTCGAAGACATCAAAGGTGATAAAGGACATGAAGGCAGTTCATTATGCTTTGGCTGTGGGAAGCCTAATGTATGCAATGCTGTGTACGAGACTGGATATCTATTTTGCCATGGGCATGGTTAGCAGACATCAAAGTAACCCTGGATAAGGACATTGGTCTGCGGTAAAGCATATATTGAAGTACCTTAGAGGCACTAGAGATTATATGCTAGTTTACAAGGCGGATAATTTGGTCCCTGTAGGTTGCACGGATTTTGACCTCCAATCAGATAGGGATAATAGTAAGTTGACCTCGGGGTTTTGTGTTTACTTTAGGAGGTAAAGTCATAACTATGGAAGAATGATAAGCAAAAGTACTTTTTCGGACTCAACCATAGAAGCTGAGTAAGTGGCAGCCTCTGAGGCAGTCATAGAAGCTGAGTGACTCAGTAACCTTAAGATGGACTCAGATATGATTTCTGGTTTGTCCAAAGATTATTACAATTTAATGTAATAATGGTGGTGCAGTAGAAAACTCGAAGAAACCATGAGTCTATAAGGCAAGTAAACACAAAAGAGTGCAAGTACCACCCAATACGAGAAATCGTATAAACGAGGAGAAGTTGTTGCCGCCTAGATTGCAACAAATGATGACCTATAGATCCTTTCACTAAGTCCCTTAAGGCAAGAGTTTTTGATGGGCATGTTGAATGGATGAGAATCAGATGTATGGCAGCATTTATGGCAGCATAGTCTTTTAGTATAAGTGGGAGATTGTTGGAGTGTATACTAAAAGCCTAGCTTTTGTATAAACATTTATAAGAATCACATTGGTCAAGTGTCTACATTTATGTATACCAAATGTAGATGTTCAATTAATTTATATTGTAGATAACATAGTGTGTGGTGTCACACACAGAAGATCGTGTTATCGGTTCTTTATAAATTAAAAACAGTAGCTCACGACCAAGATGGAAAGGAACAAACCATTGGAAGGTAGTAGTGTAATTAGGTATTAGTTTATCTTAACTATATAATTACACTAGTACACTTAGAGTGTATTGAGTAGGACCATTTAGAGGTCGTTTCTTTTATACTGACTTTATAAAGGAACAAAGACCTCAGTTATTATGGAAGTGTGTGCTCTTAATCCTAATATAATAACAAGCACATATATTTGATATTTATTTCTTTAATCTATCAATGGGTGAGATTTAGTTCGATAAATCAATAAGCCCGATAAGTTGAGAAATGATATCACTTATAGTGTGCGTTGTTGATTATAGAAGGAAACTGTGTCCTAGTGATCTAGGTTAATAATGTCCCCAAGAGGAGCTCATAAGGATTGTCATGTTAAACCCTGCAGGTGGACTTAGTCCGACATGATGATAAGGTTGAGTGGTACTACTCTTGGACTAAGATATTAATTAAATGAGTTGTAAGTAACTCACTTAATTAGTGGACATTCGACATCTTAAACACAGGGAGACTAACACACTCATAATAAGAAGGAGCCCAAAAACGTAATTTGGGATTGGTGCGGTAGTTCAATAATAGTTCTTTAGTAGAATGAATTATTATTGATGGAATTAAGTTGTGTGTTCGGGGCGAACACGGGAAGCTTAATTTCATCGGGAGACCAAAAACCAATTCCTCCTCTCGGTCCCTATCATAGCCTCTTGTATATAGAGATTTATACCCACCATATACCCACCTTCTTACCCAATCAATAGGGGCCGGCCAAGCTAAGCTTGAAGCTCAAGCTTAGGGCCGGCCAAGCCTAAAGGTTGAGCCTTAAGGTGGCCGACCAATAGGTTGGAGCCCAAGCTTAGGTGGCCGGCCACATCATATTAAAAAGGGTTTTTTTTATTAAAATTATTTCTTATATGAATATCATGGTTTTAAAAGAGAGTTTGAAATATAAATCTTTCCTTTTATAGCTTTCTACAAAAGATTAGGAAAAGATTTGAAATCTTTCCTTATTTGTAGATTGAAAGGTAGATTTTAATTTTGAGAAAACTTTCCTTTTTTAACCATGTTCATGATTTAAAAGAGAGTTTAAAAATTATATATTCTCTTTTATAAGTTTCTACAAAAGATTAAAAAAAGATTTGATATCTTTCCTTATTTATAGATTGAAAGGAGATTTTAATTTTTAGAGATAACTTTCCTTTTTGGAAATCATCCACATGTTTAAAAGAAAGATTTTAATTTATAAAATTTCCTTTTTATAATCCACCATGAAGGGAAAAATTATTGGAGAAATTTTTATAAATTTTCGGAGACAAATTAGGAAGTTTTAATTCTTGTGTTAATTAAAACTTTCCTTGTTTTGGAGATTAGTGGCCGACCAATATTTTAATGAGAAGAAAATTATTTTTTAATTAAAATAAATTTTCCTTTTCATGGCAAAAGAATTAAGGAAGTTTTTATTAAAATTTTCTTATTTGCCATGACCAAGGATTATAAAAGAGGGGGTAGAGGTGCCTTCTTGGTGAACAACTCTATTCTTTTCTTCCTCTCTTTTTCTCCTTGGTGTGGCCGGCCCTTAGAGGCTCTCCCTCTCCTCTTCTCTTCTTCTCTAGTGGCCGGTTTTTATCCCCTCTTGGAGCTCTTGATGGTGGTCGGTTCAAGCTAGGAGAAGAAGGAGAGAAAGGATGTTTTGTTTCTTGCATCCCTTGGAGCTTGGTGGTGGTGGCCGGACCTCTACTTCTCATGGAGAATTCTTGGTGGCCGAATCTAGCTTGGAGAAGAAGGAGCTTGGTTGTTTTTGTCTCGGAAGATCGTTGCCCACACAACGTCCGAGATAAAAAGAGGAATACGGTAGAAGATCAAGAGGTTATTTTGCTTACAAAGAAAGATATAACTAGTAATTGTTTTCCACATCATACTAGTTTTCTTTGTATAGTTATTTATGGAAATACCAAACACAAGAGGCATATGATTCTAGAGTTTTCGAAATAGTTTTTTCGAGTTTGTGTTTTCTTCTTTTTCGAATTTGTGATTCAATTGTTCTTTTCGGTTAACCTAGAGTTATTTAAGGAAATAAATATTAGCTTTCCTTAAAAGGCTTTGCCTAGGTGGTGGTGGTTGCTCCCATATCCAAAAAGGCCATGTGCCTCACCATGCAGTCCTGGAAGCCAATTTTGGAAATTAATATTTATGGAATTAATAATCTAGGTAGATTTGAATCAATAGTGTTAAGTTTCGCTTGCGATTCAAATCTAAACCATTAAGAACAGATAAGTTAAATTTGGAATCAATGATGTTAAGTTCCATCTGCGATTCCTAATTTAACTTCTAAAGAACACAATAGGTTATTTAAGGAAAGGTTCGACACTTGTACAAAAATTTTTGTACAGTGGAACCGGTACGATTTTCTTAGGACTAACCAACAATGGTTTCATGTTAGTAAACCTCAAGAGAAGTGGATTCAAATCTGACTTTTTCTTATCATGGCTAGTCAAGGAAAGCAGGTATTTTACATTGAAGATCCAAAGGATCCTACATGGCATGTTGTACTTGCAACTCTTACCAAGGAGTGCATTGAATACATAAATGGTGATGAGTTGGAAATGTTGAAATCCACTATCAATGTTTTACAAGAGGGTTTCTATCAATGGGTGCTCACGGAATATATGAAAATGAACCACCATGAATTCATGAAGATTGTGATGGGACTTGTGTTGACAATAATTAAGTGCAATCCAACATGACATGTACCACCATCATAGGTTTCTAGTCTTTTGGCTATTGTTTATTAGTTGTAAATGAAGTTTATTTATTTATTTGTATTGGGATAAATTTTATTTGAACATGAGACGTGTTCCTTCTTGTGTGATTGTGACCCTTGTATGAGTAGCATTTTGAATGACATTGACGTATGTAGCAAATAGAAAACTGTTAGAATTTAGTTACCTAGAGATAATCAATTATAACAATACATTCCCCTACTATTCTTAATGATGCTATCTGAAATCTGTGAAGACGTGCGCTGGCTCCGGTGAACGATGCTCTTGTTGAAGATAACCTCCTAAAGATCTAGAAGAAGCCCTCCATAACCCTACGTATAGCGAGACAAACCAACAAAGTCTTAGTGACCTAAGACCGGGGTGGGGATCCTTGGCTAGGCCCTTCGACACTCAAGTCAGTTTCTCTCTCAAAGGTGGAAGAAAGGAAGAAGAAGGAGCATAGTAACTGAAGTGAAATAGGGTTTAGATGCTAGAACTTATGTACCTTGCCAACAGAGAGGATCCCCCTTTTTATACTACCTCGCGTGACCTCTGTACTCGTGAAGTGCCCGGTTCGTTAGGGTTTGTTAGGAGATGAAGTCATCTTCTATACTTTATGTAATAATCCTTTAAGGAATCTTTTCTGTACCCCAGATGTACCCATTTTATCATTTATGACTTGTATTTATAATGGGGACACAAAATTATAACTGAAGAAGTTTCTAGAAGATATTTCCCACCAAATATCCTATTAGGCATGTCTTGGCCAGTCGTTCAAATTGGCTGCATATGCTGTTAAGAACACCCCTGTTGAATATGGCTCGTCCGATCATTCAAGCTGATTGTATATTAGGAATACCTTCTGTTGAATATATCTCAGCTGACCGTTCAAACCGGCCATATATTAAGAATATCTCCTATTGAATATGTCTCTATCGGTAGTTCACGCCAGTTGTATATTAAGAATACCTCTTGTTGAATATGTTTCGGACAGTCGTTCAAGTCGGTCGTATATTAGGAATACCTTCTATTGAGCATGTTCCGTCCCGGAATATATTATATGGCTAAGTGATTTATGCTCGAACGGGCTTTGCTCGACCGAGTATATATGAGCACGTGAGTGCTCGCTCGGCCTTCGGTCGGCAAGTAACATACTGAGAATCTCCTATGAGGCTAAATACCTTTATACTCAGGCGGGCTTTGCTCGGCTGAGTATTGTTGGGTTCTTCGGGCCGCGAAAACCGCTTTTTCGCTTCTCGGAAACCCCGAAGGACCCAAAGCCGTAGATCCGTGCAAAGATTCGTATACAAAATTCGAAAAACTATTTCTTGTACGAGTTCAAAAACCGATCTACTACTTAGATCTACGAGAAAATGTGTTTACCCTTGTAGCGAAGCCCTTAGCAATCCCGCAAGGTCCAAAATCGTCGGATCTCAAGATTGTCAACGTAGACAATCCTCTCTCGGTATCCACATGAACAAGGAGGGTTCTCTAACTCCCAAGGATGGAAGAGAGAGCACCACAAGTGTGCTAGCACTCTCTAGATGCTCTCGGATGGGATTGGAAAGAAGAGAAAAGAAGAGAAAAACAAGAAGAATCTCACCACTCCTCTAGTAGTCTTCTCCTTTGTGACCTTCACACTCTCTTATTGTCTTGGAGTTAACTCACACCTCTCCTCCCAATGAAGTGCACGGCAACAATCAGCCATGGAGAGAGGAAGCAAGAAGGAAGATGATACAATAAAACCACATCAATACACACAAATGAAAAAACTCCACACCATTAAGTGTGGCCGGCCACATAACTCCTCTCATTAATGTGGCCGGCCACATTAAAGAAAGGAGAGTGTAACCTCCAATGAGGTGGCACACCTCATGAGGTGGAGGTGATGTGGCAACTATGTGTCATGCCATGTAGGATGAGTCAACCTACATGATGTGGCAATGCATCAAGTCAAACTTGATGTTTCAACTTCCAATTTGGTCAAGTCAAACTTGACCCAATCTCTTCCTTGTTGAGTTAAATCCAAGCTTTGATTCAAGTCAATTTTAATTTAATGAATCTCAATTCATTAATATAAATTGACTCAATGAATCAAATGTAAATTAGACTCATTCAACAATTGAATCTAATTGAGTCTAACTCAATAAGTCTAATTCGAATCCAATCTTTGATTCATCATATGAACCTAATCCTATTGGTTCATCATATGAACCTAATCTCCATCCACATGTTCTTTGTGTGTGACCCAATAGGTTCTTGTAACGTTGGCAATGTTTCTAAACTCTTTTAGAAACATAAGCAATGAGCGGCATCTAGCAATATATCATTGCTACCCAAGTTACAAGAAATGTTGAGATCCAACATCACCTTGTGACTACTAATTGTGACTCCTCACAATATGTGACATTGTCCTTCTATCCTAGACATCTAAGTTGATCAATGTGAGGCATAGACCGTGTCATCCTCTAATCAATCTAAATCTTGAACTCCAAGTAGACGCACTCGATCAAATGAGCTCAACATCTAATGTTGACTCATTTGGGCATGGCCATGCACTTAGTGGTCTCACTCTATCAAGAATAGCAATGTCGCTCCCGTCATATGGGAGGGATAGATCCCATCTACATCACTCACATCCCTCTACATAATTCGTTATATACCCAGTAATCGCCTTTATAGTCCACCCAGTTACGGGTGACGTTTGACGAAACCAAAGTACATAACTCCTTATGTAGGGATCCATGGTGACTTCAGGTCTAAGGACTAATAGTCATACTAATAGCCACATGAGAAAGTATATGACACTCATATAACGATCCATGATACTTTCTCATGGCGGGTCATTCAGTATACATTCTCCAATATATACCCATGTGTCAACTTGATATCTCCATATCCATGACTTGTGAGATCAAGTCATCGAGTTGACCTACATGCTAGTCTTATTGCATTAACATCATCCCTGAATGTTAATACTCGACTAGGAATGATTAAGAGTAGTGTTCCCTATATCATCTCACTATCGATTCAACCAATCGATTGATATAGGTAAGAACGCTCTACTCAAGAACGTTACTATACTTAGTTTATTTGGCACTAAAACAAATAAGCATAATAACCAAACTATTGTCTTTATTAATATAAGAATATGATATACATGAGTCCATACAATCATCAAATGATTGGCTCTAGGGCTCTAACTAACAAGTATATATGAGCACGTGGGTGCTCGCTCGGCCTACGGTCGACCGATAATATGCTGAGAATTATATATAAGGCTAAATACCTTTATGCTCAGGTGGATTTTGCCCGACCGAGCATATATGAGCACATGGGTGCTCGCTCGGCCTGCGATCGATCGATAATATGCTGAGAATTATGCATAAGGCTAAATATATGAGCACATGGGTGCTCACTCTGTAACGCCCGCCCTCCCTGCTACCCTAAGGGACGGGGCTACGATACTCTACGTATAAATTTTTCTTTTTAAAACAGCGGAAGACTTAAAATAATTTTCATAGTTTTAATAAAACTTTTCTTTTAAATTTCTTTTGAACGATACTATCACATGGCATCAAAATCATAACATCAAATCCAGTGGAACCATAATGTCAAGCCACACATGTTTAGGTATCACAAGTCATAAAATACCAATGCATAGTTCTTTAAAGAAACTTTAAGCAGGTTCTTATTTATTTGGTTGCCGAGCCACTGCCACACACATCTTCGTTGCCCCTCCTGCTGCTCCTCTAACTCATCCAGCTTTTTCCTTTATCTGTGGTACAAGGAAAGTAAGCTATGAGCACTCATGGCTCAGTAAGTTCCTTTCCTACTCACTAAAACCAACAATCAGCACTTAATCAAGAATGCATCAACAAGTCATAATCTCAACTAATCATGGCATAACATAGCATTCTATTCAAGCATATCATGCATCATAATATAATCACAACTAGTCATAGCATATCAAGCATCACCATGGCCGAAACATATACATAGTGCATTGCATAAAACATAGCTAGACATGGCATAACAAACAAGTATTATGGTATATCAAAGCATGGATGAAACATGTATATCAAAGCATCATACTATGGCCGAAACATGTACATCAAGGCATCATCATATCTATGACCGAAATCTATATATCAAGCATCAACAAATCCATGGCCAAAACATGTCTATAAGGTGTAGCATGAACATAACATAATCATACCTTATCATGGCATATCATAATCAAGAGCATAACATGAAACATAGCATAATCATAAGGTGTATGCAATATGATTTTGGAAAACATGTATCCGAAAAACATGTGTATGTCTCATGATCTTTAAAACCATTTTCTTTTACATATATACTTGAAAGTAATCTCAACATAAGGGGGATCCCGGCTATGTACCACTTACATATTGCGCGCAACCTTGTAGGTCCAAGGTAGCAAGTCTTGAACCCTACGAGGCAAACATACTAGGCCCTTAGTCCTAGGGGCACTTAGGAGCCCATCCCTAACGAGGTCCTTAGTCCCCGGGGCGCTTATGGAGCCCACCCTTGGTACAAGCCACTCACATATAAAGTAAAGTACATGTCATACATATCATGTATCATAAAAGCATGCATCACTTAGGCACACATCATATCGTAAAAGTATGCATCACTTAGGCATACATCATGTCATAAAAGTATGCATCACTTAGGCATACATCATATCATAAAGGTATGCATCACTTAGGCATACATCATGAAATAAAGGTATGCATCACTTAGGCATACATCTCATCATAAAAGCATGCATCACTTAGGCATACATCTCATCATAAAAGCATGCATCACTTAGGCATACATCATGTCATAACAATATGCATGACTTAGGCATAGATCATAAAAACATGCATATCTTAAGCATAAAGCATATCATCAAGCATGCATGATATAACCACATAGCATATCATGAAAGCATGCATATTTTAAGCACTAACCATGGCATCAAATCATGCATAATTCAACCACATATCATAACATAAGCATGCATATTTTAAGCACAAAGCATATCATATCATAAAAGCATGCATATCATATCATAAGTCATAAATCACAAGCATACATTTTAAGCATAAGGGTGTATCTTGTGATTATCCTATCATAGGAAACATGGTATCATATTTATCTTGGTTTTAAGCTTCCTAAACCCTTGTGGCCGAAACCCTTTAGAGCTCAATTTAGGTTAAACACAACATCCAAGCATGTGGCACCTAAATTATCATCATAACATTTTCATAGGAAGCATTATAAACATGATTAACTTAGTTTCTAAGTTCCTCAAGTCCCTAATTTCATATGGCCGAAACCTTAAGGTGTGAAACAATGTTCCATATGACATAAAAGTATGGACAACTTTAAATCATATTTATAACATTTTTACCAAGGAACAAGGTAAACACATTTGACACATTTGAATTAGTTCCTAAGTTCTTTAAGCCCTTAACATATGTCATGGCCAAAATTTAACAAGTTCTCATTAGGGCTACAAACAAGCATACAAGCATGTGAACTTGGACTAACATTATGTATAAATTCATACAAGGCATCATACAATAGTTATGGCCGAAACATACCCTAGCATCATTTTAGGTCATAAAACAACATATAGCAATTGCACCTTGGCTTTCTACTTATCGTATTTCATGTAGAGTGACAAGAGCATATTTAATTTAAGTCCTAGGGTATCTAGGGCATCTATTCCTTCATGACCGAAACATTCAAGGGTTCATTTAGGTCATGGAAAAATTATACAAGCATGTGAAACAATCAACACATTATCCTATTTTCATAAGAAGTACTTTTAACACATTTGGTTTCATTTCTAAGGCCTCTAGGTCTTTTAAACCCTACTTGGCCGAAACTCACAGAATATAAACTTGCTTCAAATAGCCTAAAAGTATGAGAATTTATACAAGTTTCATAGCATGTATAAGGACAAGCATAATGAGTATACATATGAATTGTGTCTTAGGCTTTCTAGGTTTCTTTTTCTCTTTTTTTTTTTTTTTTTTTTCTCATGGCCGAAACCTACCATTCCTTAGCTAGGTTTTTAAGTGACCTAATGCATGAAAAACCTATGTAAGTTTCCTGGCAAAAGTTACTAAGAAACATATATACAAATTGGTTCATGAATAAGCTAGGACCCCTTGTGGTCATACATATTATATGTCATGCAACTAATTTTTCTACACCCTAATTAAGCATGAGGGCATTAAACAACTTTCATATCTAAATAGCACAGAGGTCTTGAGCATATTAAAATTTTTTTTAAGCTTTTCTAAGCTATCCATCTCATCATGGCCGAAAAACCCTAAGAAGGAGTTCATGAAATTCTAGCAATATTGAAGCATACAAATCCTTTAAGATCTTTGTATTCTATCACATGAGCATGGATATTTAAATTTAAAGGTCTTCCTAACCCTAAACCCTTTCTTGACCGAATCATATGAGTGGGTTTTCTTTTAGTTTCAAATATCTTCTAAGGAAGAAAAACTAATACATGATCCTTAATATTTCATAGGGAGAACCTTGTACTAGTTGGGTAAAACAATAAATTTCCCTAGCCTCTTAAGAATATTTTTGGCCAAAATTCTAGGGTTCAGTACTCCTCTGATCAAGCATCATATATGTATAAAAGCATGAAGAAGAACCCCCTTTCATACCATAGAAAAATCTATCATGTAGTGAAGACTAGTTTAAACACCATTAGATTTTGAAAGCTCTTCTTGGCCGAATTTTCTCAAACTTGTTTCTAGGTTTTAAAATCTTCATAAAATCCAAAAAGTACATAAAAGCCTTGTACCACAGGTGAGGGGAAGCTTACATCCTTTTTGCTTGTGGATCTAAGGTATGGTGAAGAAGAAGAAGTAGCCTCTTCTTCTAGTTCCTTTCCCTTGATTCCTTTGCTAAGTCCTCCTTGTATCTTAGGCTTTCTTAGGGAAAAATTTGGCTTTGGGGCTGAATATGGAGGAGAGGGGACTGTGGTGTTCTCGGTGAGGGAGAGGATGAATGAGAGAAAATGAGAGAAAAATAGTTTTCTCTTTTCTTGCTCCCTTTTATGTTAAGGGGGAAGAGGTAGCAAACTTAGTTTTTGCTTTCCTTCTCCCTTAGCCCTTTTTTTTCTATTTTATTTTTATTTTTATTTGTTTATTTATCCTCATCATTCATGGTGAAATAAGGGGGAATGAATCCCCTTAATCCCTCTTTAAATTTTCGGCAAAACCAAAGAGGAAGAAGGAGAGAAAGGGAGGAAGACAAGTTGCCTTTCTCTTGCTCCTTTCTTGTTTTCTTTTGGCTAGCTTTTACTCTTACCTTTATCATGAGTTTCCCTCCTTTGTTATCAACATATTATTCCTATCCCAACTGGTTATTACCCATTAATTCTATGAAATATAATATAAGAGGTTCAAGGTTCAATCCTTGACCTTCACTTCTTTTTATTTCATTTTATTTCTTTTTGCTTCAACTCACTTCCTATTATTTTTCTAAGGCAAAATCCCACATTCATATATTTATCTTACAAGCTTAGTGGGTATTACAGTATCCCGTACCTCATAAAAAGTTCGTCCTCGAACTTTAAAATAGTTGCATCAGGTGGCACTGAACTTTCGGCTGAGTGCATCGGCCACTTTGTTCGCCTTTCCGGGGTGATAAAGAATCTCGCAGTCGTAATCTTTAACTAACTCGAGCCATCGGCGTTGCCTCATATTCAGATCTTTTTGTGTGAAGAAATATTTCAGACTCTGATGGTCGGTATAAATCTTACACTGAGCTCCATATAAATAATGTCTCCATATTTTTAGAGCGAAGACCACGGCTGCTAGTTCTAAGTCGTGAATGGGATAATTCTTCTCATGTTCTTTAAGTTGTCTAGAAGCGTAAGCAATGACATTGCCATCTTGCATGAGTACAACTCCAAGTCCTGTGATGGAAGCATCGCTGTACATATCGAAGCCTTTGTTGGTTTCCGGAAGAGTAAGAATCGGAGCACTGGTCAGTCTCCTTTTTAATTCCGCGAAACTCTTCTCGCAAGCTTCTGTCCATTCATACTTTATATTTTTCTTGGTGAGGGCTGTCATAGGGGCTGCGATTTTAGAAAAATTCTCTACAAATTTCCTGTAATAACCTGCTAGTCCTAGAAAACTCCTGACTTCGCTGGCATTCTTTGGTCGGTTCCAGTTATTTACAGCTTCAATTTTACTTGGATCCACCATAATTCCATCTTTGGAGATGACATGACCTAGAAATATTACCCGGTCAAGCCAAAACTCGCATTTGGAGAATTTTGCATATAGTTGTTTCTCTTGAAGGATCTGTAGTACAGTATTCAGGTGTTCAGCATGTTCTTCTGGGGTTCTTGAGTAGATAAGTATATCATCAATGAAGACAATTACAAATTTATCAAGATATGCCGTAAATACTCGATTCATCAGATCCATAAATACTGCAGGAGCGTTGGTTACTCCGAAAGGCATAACTATGAACTCATAATGTCCATACCGAGTTCGAAATGTTGTTTTCGGTATATCATCTGGTTTCATCTTCACTTGATGATAACCGGATCGCAGATCTATTTTTGAGAAAACGGTCGCACCCTTCAGTTGATCGAACAGATCATCGATCCGTGGGAGTGGGTACCGATTCTTGATCGTCACATTATTCAGCGCTCGGTAGTCTATACACATTCGCATAGACCCATCCTTCTTCTTCACGAATAGCACTGGAGCTCCCCATGGAGAGTGACTAGGACGAATAAGTCCCTTGTCGAGTAATTCGGATAACTGTTCCTGAAGTTCCTTTAATTCAGCCGGAGCCATACGATAAGGTGCTTTTGAAATAGGCTGAGTACCAGGAATCAATTCGATTCCGAATTCTATCTCTCTGTCAGGGGCCAATCCTGGTAATTCATCAGGAAATACTTTTGGATAGTTGCATACTACTCTGACGTCTTATAACTTCGGGTCTTTGACTTGATTGGTATCAACCACGTGCGCTAGAAACCCCATACATCCTTTATCTAACATCCTTTGTGCTTTAATAGATGACAATAACTTCTCCGTTCCTTTTGATTCCCCGTAAAATTCAAACTCTGGCTCGTTCTTGGGTCGGAAAAACACTTTTCTTCTACGACACTCGATTGAAGCGCCGTACTTGCTAAGGAAATCCATGCCCAAAATTATGTCATAATCCTGCATATCAAGTACTATCAGATTGCAGTAGAGTTCTCTGTTTGCGATCTGAATAAGTACTGTTTGCAGCATATGGTCCGATGGCATAATCTCCCCCGATGGTAAGGTTGTTAAGAAGGTGTCCTCTAGAGTTCGGAGTGGTATGTCTAGCTTCTTCATAAAAGGTGTTGAGACAAACAAGTGTGTTGCCCAGTATCAAATAATACTACAGCATACTGATGCTGGAGGTCTGTGACTACCTGTGTCAGGTCTGGTGGAGTCACTGTCCCTCCGGTTCGGGCATTGCGTGTCCTAACCATGTTTATCTAAATAAGGACAAACAGACTAGTGTAAGTGGTTATCGTTTTTAGCCCATCTAACGTACTATTTTGTTTCTATCTATTTGTTCTGGTATTATTCCTAAACTACCAATATGTAATCCTAATATAATTTATAACTAAAAGCATAGAATAAAGCATCAAACATAAGCAAGCAAATACCTGAAACTAAAGCATAAACAACATAAGGAAAAATAAGGAATATAATGACAAACAATGTAACATAAGGAAATAAAGCATAAGCAATGTAGTAAAGAAAATAAAGCATAAGTATATGACAAGAAAATCAAACATAAACATATAACAAATAAATTTAACATAAACATTCTTACTTGGAGCGGCAGGTAGGAGACTTGATGTGTGTGTAGTGAGCTGGCAATAAACTTTGGCTCTGATACCAACCTGTAACGCCCGCCCTCCCTGCTACCCTAAGGGACGGGGCTACGATACTCTACGTATAAATTTTTCTTTTTAAAATAGCGGAATACTTAAAATAATTTTTATAGTTTTAATAAAACTTTTCTTTTAAATTTCTTTTGAACTATACTATCACATGACATCAAAATCATAACATCAAATCCAGTGGAACCATAATGTCAAGCCACACATGTTTAGGTATCACAAGTCATAAAATACCAATGCATAGTTCTTTAAAGAAACTTTAAGCAGGTTCTTATTTATTTGGTTGCCTAGCCACTGCCACACACATCTTCGTTGCCCCTCCTGCTGCTCCTCTAACTCATCCAGCTTTTTCCTTTATCTGTGGTACAAGGAAAGTAAGCTATGAGCACTCATGGCTCAGTAAGTTCCTTTCCTACTCACTAAAACCAACAATCAGCACTTAATCAAGAATGCATCAACAAGTCATAATCTCAACTAATCATGGCATAACATAGCATTCTATTCAAGCATATCATGCATCATAATATAATCACAACTAGTCATAGCATATCAAGCATCACCATGGCCGAAACATATACATAGTGCATTGCATAAAACATAGCTAGACATGGCATAACAAACAAGTATTATGGTATATCAAAGCATGGCCGAAACATGTATATCAAAGCATCATACTATGGCCGAAACATGTACATCAAGGCATCATCATATCTATGACCGAAATCTATATATCAAGCATCAACAAATCCATGGCCGAAACATGTCTATAAGGTATAGCATGAACATAACATAATCATACCTTATCATGGCATATCATAATCAAGAGCATAACATGAAACATAGCATAATCATAAGGTGTATGCAATATGATTTTGGAAAACATGTATCTGAAAAACATGTGTATGTCTCATGATCTTTAAAACCATTTTCTTTTACATATATACTTGAAAGTAATCTCAACATAAGGGGGATCCCGGCTATGTACCACTTACATATTGCGCGCAACCTTGTAGGTCCAAGGTAGCAAGTCTTGAACCCTACGAGGCAAACATACTAGGCCCTTAGTCCTAGGGGCACTTAGGAGCCCATCCCTAACGAGGTCCTTAGTCCCCGGGGCGCTTATGGAGCCCACCCTTGGTACAAGCCACTCACATATAAAGTAAAGTACATGTCATACATATCATGTATCATAAAAGCATGCATCACTTAGGCACACATCATATCGTAAAAGTATGCATCACTTAGGCATACATCATGTCATAAAAGTATGCATCACTTAGGCATACATCATATCATAAAGGTATGCATCACTTAGGCATACATCTCATCATAAAAGCATGCATCACTTAGGCATACATCATGTCATAACAATATGCATCACTTAGGCATTGATCATAAAAACATGCATATCTTAAGCATAAAGCATATCATCAAGCATGCATGATTTAACCACATAGCATATCATGAAAGCATGCATATTTTAAGCACTAACCATGGCATCAAAGCATGCATAATTCAACCACATATCATAACATAAGCATGCATATTTTAAGCACAAAGCATATCATATCATAAAAGCATGCATATCATATCATAAGTTATAAATCACAAGCATACATTTTAAGCATAAGGGTGTATCTTGTGATTATCCTATCATAGGAAACATGGTATCATATTTATCTTGGTTTTAAGCTTCCTAAACCCTTGTGGACGAAACCCTTTAGAGCTCAATTTAGGTTAAACACAACATCCAAGCATGTGGCACCTAAATTATCATCATAACATTTTCATAGGAAGCATTATAAACATGATTAACTTAGTTTCTAAGTTCATCAAGTCCCTAATTTCATATGGCCGAAACCTTAAGGTGTGAAACAAGGTTCCATATGACATAAAAGTATGGACAACTTTAAATCATATTTATAACATTTTTACCAAGGAACAAGGTAAACACATTTGACACATTTGAATTAGTTCCTAAGTTCTTTAAGCCCTTAACATATGTCATGGCCGAAATTTAACAAGTTCTCATTAGGGCTACAAACAAGCATACAAGCATGTGAACTTGGACTAACATTATGTATAAATTCATACAAGGCATCATACAATAGTTATGGCCGAAACATACCCTAGCATCATTTTAGGTCATAAAACAACATATAGCAATTGCACCTTGACTTTCTACTTATCATATTTCATGTAGAGTGACATGAGCATATTTAATTTAAGTCCTAGGGTTTCTAGGGCATCTATTCCTTCATGACTGAAACATTCAAGGGTTCATTTAGGTCATGGAAAAATTATACAAGCATGTGAAACAATCAACACATTATCCTATTTTCATAAGAAGTACTTTTAACACATTTGGTTTCATTTCTAAGGCCTCTAGGTCTTTTAAACCCTACTTGGCCGAAACTCACAGAATATAAACTTGCTTCAAATAGCCTAAAAGCATGAGAATTTATACAAGTTTCATAGCATGTATAAGGACAAGCATAATGAGTATACATATGAATTGTGTCTTAGGCTTTCTAGGTTTCTTTTTCCCTTTTTTTTTTTTTTTTTTTCTCATGGCCGAAACCTACCATTCCTTAGCTAGGGTTTTAAGTGGCCTAATGCATGAAAAACCTATGTAAGTTACATGGCAAAAGTTACTAAGAAACATATATACAAATTGGTTCATGAATAAGCTAGGACCCCTTGTGGTCATACATATTATATGTCATGCAACTAATTTTTCTACACCCTAATTAAGCATGAGGGCATTAAACAACTTTCATATCTAAATAGCACAGAGGTCTTGAGCATATTAAAATTTTGTTTAAGCTTTTCTAAGCTATCCATCTCATCATGGCCGAAAAACCCTAAGAAGGAGTTCATGAAATTCTAGCAATATTCAAGCATACAAATCCTTTAAGATCTTTGTATTCTATCACATGAGCATGGTTATTTAAATTTAAAGGTCTTCCTAACCCTAAACCCTTTCTTGAACGAATCATATGAGTGGGTTTTCTTTTAGTTTCAATTATCTTCTAAGGAAGAAAAACTAATACATGATCCTTAATATTTCATAGGGAGAACCTTGTACTAGTTGGGTAAAACAATAAATTTCCCTAGCCTCTTAAGAATATTTTTGGCCAAAATTCTAGGGTTCAGTACTCCTCTGATCAAGCATCATATAGGTATAAAAGCATGAAGAAGAACCCCCTTTCTTATCATAGAAAAATCTATCTTGTAGTGAAGACTAGTTTAAACACCATTAGATTTTGAAAGCTCTTCTTGGCCGAATTTTCTCAAACTTGTTTCTAGGTTTTAAAATCTTCATAAAATCCGAAAAGCACATAAAAGCCTTGTACCATAGGTGAGGGGAAGCTTACATCCTTTTCGCTTGTGGATCTAAGGTATGGTGAAGAAGAAGAAGTAGCCTCTTCTTCTAGTTCCTTTCCCTTGATTCCTTTGCTAAGTCCTCCTTGTATCTTAGGCTTTCTTAGGGAAAAATTTGGCTTTGGGGCTGAAGATGGAGGAGAGGGGACTGTGGTGTTCTCGGTGAGGGAGAGGATGAATGAGAGAAAATGAGAGAAAAATAGTTTTCTCTTTTCTTGCTCCCTTTTATGTTAAGGGGGAAGAGGTAGCAAACTTAGTTTTTGCTTTCCTTCTCCCTTAGCCCTTTTTTTTTCTATTTTATTTTTATTTGTTTATTTATCCTCATCATTCATGGTGAAATAAGGGGGAATGAATCCCCTTAATCCCTCTTTAAATTTTCGGCAAAACCAAAGAGGAAGAAGGAGAGAAAGGGAGGAAGACAAGTTGCCTTTCTCTTGCTCCTTTCTTGTTTTCTTTTGGCTAGCTTTTACTCTTACCTTTATCATGAGTTTCCCTCCTTTGTTATCAACATATTATTCCTATCCCAACTGGTTATTACCCATTAATTCTATGAAATATAATATAAGAGGTTCAAGGTTCAATCCTTGACCTTCACTTCTTTTTATTTCATTTTATTTCTTTTTGCTTCAACTCACTTCCTATTATTTTTCTAAGGCAAAATCCCACATTCATATATTTATCTTACAAGCTTAGTGGGTATTACACACTCGGCCTGCAATCGGCCGGTAATATGCTGAGAATTATATATAAGGTAAAATGCCTTTATGTTCGGGCGGACTTTACCTGGCTGAGCATATATGAGCACATGGGTGCTCGCTTGACCTGCAGTCGGCTGGTAATACGCTGAGAATTATATATAAGGCTAAATACCTTTATGCTCAAACGGGCTTTGCCCGACCGAACATATATGAGCACATGGGTGCTCGCTCGGCCTGCATTCGACCGGCTATATACCCCTCCTATCTTTCTTGACCTAAACCCCTCCTTTACTCATAAGACTGTCCTATCATAACCCGTGTCACTAGCCTCCCTTTCAAGTCTAGTCGAAGGAGGTATAGCTGACTTACTAGACCTAAGTCTACTTTTGTCCTTTTTCTGAACATTTCATACCTACTACAGTGATCTTGTGATACCCTTAGCATATATCTTATGACCAAGTTAACTAGAGGTGTGATCCTAATTTCTGCGACACCCACCTTACTCTTTCTTACTTCACTCTCTTCTAGAGATATCATTAAGAGTTATGGCTTCAAATCTTCCTCCTTGGGATTAACTTTTGTCCGAGAAAGAGAAGTCTTTGGCGAAGGCCCTATAAGCCTTAGATCTTCATCACTCGCAATAAAGAGAGCTAGAAGTACATTTATTGGCAGCTTAGTCTTAAGTTCGGTCTGAAGCGGCTCTGAGGAATAAAGCTTATTTAGATTTAGAGTAGAAGACTAAAGAATTAGATGATCTGAGAGCTCACCATGCTTCAAAAATAGTCGTTTTGGCCAAAAAAATCATGTAGATGATTTACTTATATCACAACAATAACAAGACTTGGACCAGCAAAAAACTAAGGTAAATTTTTTGCAAGCTGAGTTAGATTTGGCCAGATCAGAGCTAGCTTATTTGTTGCAAACTAAGGAAGGTGAATCACACAAGCACAAGAGGATAGGATAAACATCTCCTCTCTGCCCAGGTTGTCATTCTACCACACGTCCGTACTTGGGATGGGAAGAACAATTTGGAAGCTCCAGGAAGCCTAGCAAGTAGAAACTTATTTATCCGCTGTATCTATCTATGGAAGATTCTTGGAAGTTTAAGAGTTATGCTTGTGCCATTACTAATGATAATATAAAGTTCTATGTTTATGTATGGTAATGTTATTTACCTTGTTAAGTATTTCTTGGTCCATCTAAGCTTAATTCGTAGATATTTAATTCACATATCCCTAACCAAACCTGAGTTTCCACTTTGTTCATCCCCTTACTGTACAAATATTTTCCTAATTCACAGATGCAATGCATTAGTACATTGGAAGAATGACGAGCTAGTTAGATTCAGAGTGGAAAAATAGTTGAGGATAATATAAAGAAGTATGTGATAGGATGTGTAAGGACTGATCGAATGGAGGGTCCCATGTGTTGGGTTTTTCGGGCCGCGAAAACTGCTTTTCGCGTCGCAGAAACCCCGAATCGCCCAAGCCACGGATCTCGTGCAAGGTAAAACTTTCGAAAAATACAAGTACGAGTTTAAAACACGATCGACTCTTAGATCTACGAGGGAAAAACATTTACCCTTGATGCGTGCCCTTCGTAATCCCGCAACGTCCAAAAAGGTAGCCGGATCTCGAGACCGTCAAGCGAACGGTCCTCTAGCGGTATCCACACGAACAAGGAGTGGTCTTCTATCACTCAAAGATGGAGAGGAGAACCCACAAGTGTGCTAGCACTTTCTAGGGCTCTCGGATTGGATCTAAAAGGTGAGAAAGGAGAGAAGGGAAAAAGGAACTCACACACTCCTCTAGGTACTCTCCTTTTGTGACCTTCACACCACCTAGTTGCTTGGAATCAACTCTCTCTTCTTCTCCACCATGAAGCCACGACCATCAGCAAGCTAGAGAGAGGGAGAAGCACCCAAGGAAGAAGAAGCATTGAACACCATTCAATTGCCACCAAATGAAACCCTCTCCTCACTTAGTGTGGCCGGCCACCACATGTGTAACCCCCACATTAATGTGGCCGGCCACATTAAGAGGATTAATGGTGTGTAACCTCCATGAGGTGGCACACCATTATATAAGGGGATGATGTGGCATGCCATGTACGATGAGTCATCCTCATGATGTGTCAATTCATCAAGTCAAAACTTGATGTGTCAACCTCTATTTGGTCAAGTCAAACTTGACCAATGCTCTTCCTTGTTGAGTTAAATCTAAGCTTTGATTCAAGTCAATTTTAATTTAATGAATCTCAATTCATTAATATAAATTGACTCATGAATCAAATTTAAATTAGACTCATTCAACAATTGAATCTAATTGAGTCTAACTCAATAAGTCTAATTTGAATCCAATCTTTGATTCATCATATGAATCTAATCCTATTGGTTCATCATATGAACCTAATCTCCATGCACATGTTCTTTGTGTGTGACCCAATAGGTTCTTGTAACGTTGGCAATGTTATAAACTCCTTTAAAAACATAAGCAATGAGCGGCATCTAGCAATACATCATTGCTACCCAAGTTACAAGAATGTTGAGATCCAACATCACCTTGTGACTACTAATTGTGACTCCTCACAATATGTGACAAGTGTCCTTCTATCCTAGACATCTAGATTGATCAATGTGAGGCATAGACCGTGTCATCCTCTGACCAATCTAAATCTTGAACTCCGAGTAGACTCACTCAATCAAATGAGCTCAATATTTCATATTGACTCATTTGGGTATGGCCATACACTTCGTGGTCTCACTCTATCAAGAATATCGATGTCTCTCCCGTCATATAGGAGGGATAGATCCCATCTACATCACTCACATCCCTCTGCATAATTTGTTATATACCCAGTAATCGCCTTTATAGTCTACCCAGTTACGGGTGACGTTTGACGAAACTAAAGTACATAACTCCTTATGTAGGGATCCATGGTGACTTCAGGTCTAAGGACTAATAGTCATACTAATAGCCACATGAGAAAGTATATGACACTCATATAACGATCCATGATACTTTCTCATGGCGGGTCATTCAGTATACATTCTCTAATGCATACCCATGTGTCAGCTTGATATCTCTATATCCATGACTTGTGAGATCAAGTCATCGAGCTGACCTACATGCTAGTCTTATTGTATTAACATTGTCCCTGAATGTTAATACTCGACTAGGAATGATTTAGAGTAGTGTTCCCTATATCATCTCACTATCGATTCAACTAATCGATTGATATAGGTATGAACCTTCTACTCAAGGACGGTATTATACTTAGTCTATTTGGCACTAATACAAATAAGTATAATAACCAAACAAATGCCTTTATTAATATACAAGAATATGATATACATGAGTCCATACAATCATCAAATGATTGGCTCTAGTGCTCTAACTAACAATCTCCCACTAGCACTAGTGCCAATCAGTATAGGCTCTAAGGCCTAATGACCTAGTGTGACCATCATGCTTCCTCTGTGCCAAAGCCTTGGTCAAGGGATCTGCGATGTTAGCCTCTGTAGGTACTCTGCAAATCTTCACATCTCCTCTATCGATAATCTCTCGAATGAGATGGAAGCGCCGTAGTATGTGCTTGGTCCGCTGGTGTGAGCGAGGTTCCTTCGCCTGTGCTATAGCTCCATTGTTGTCACAATAGAGCTCAACTGGGTCAGCGATACTAGGAACCACCCCAAGTTCAGTGATGAACTTGCGGATCCAAACTGCCTCCTTTGTTGTAGAATCAGTTACTGTGTCCTGCTTCAAACTCTTCCAGCTGACAACACCACCATTAATGCAAAATACGAACCCTGACTGTGATCGGTAATCATCCTGATCGGTCTGGAAGCTGGCATCACTGTAACCCTTTACAGCTAGCTCATCATTGCCTCCATATATCAAGAAATATTCTTTAGTCCTTCTTAAGTACTTAAGAATATTCTTGACCGCTATCCAGTGACTTTCACCTGGATCTGACTGGTATCTGCTCGTCATGCTCAAAGCATACGAGACATCAGGTCGAGTACATAGCATGGCGTACATGATCGATCCTATGGCTGAGGCATAAGGGATCTGATCAATGCGGTCTCTCTCCTCTCTAGAAGAGGGACCTTGAGTCTTCGAAAGACTCACGCCATGTGACATCGGCAGAAATCCCTTCTTGGAGTTCTGCATAGCAAACCGTAGGAGTACCTTGTCAATGTATGTACTCTGACTTAGGCCAAGCAATCTCTTAGATCTATCTCTATAGATCTGAATCCCTAGAATGCGGGTTGCCTCACCTAAGTCCTTCATTGTGAAGCAACTCCCTAGCCAGGTCTTGACAGACTGAAGTATAGGGATGTCCTTCTCAATGAGTAGTATGTCATCCACATACAATATGAGGAAGACAACTATGTCCCCTACAACCTTCTTGTAGACACAAGGCTCATCTTCATTCTTGATGAAACCAAACTGTTTGATCGCATCATCGAATCGAAGATTCCAGCTTCGAGAAGCTTGCTTTAGTCCATAAATGGACCTATGCAGCTTGCATACTCTACTAGTATGCTGTGGATCTACAAAACCCTCAGGTTGTGTCATGTACACATCCTCGAGTAGGTTTCCATTCAGAAACGCGGTTTTGACATCCATCTGCCATATCTCATAGTCATGGTAGGCTGCAATAGCATGCATGATCCGAATGGACTTAAACATCGCTACTGGAGAAAAGGTTTCATCATAGTCAATACCATGAATCTGCTTGAAACCTTTAGCTACTAAGTGACCCTTATAGATAAGTCCATCCATGTCAGTCTTTCTCTTAAAGACCCACTTACACCCAATGGGTTTTACCCCTTCAGGTGGATCAACCAAAGTCCATACTTGGTTGGTGTACATGGATTCCATCTCGGATCTCATGGCTTCTAGCCATTTCTCGGAATCTGGTCTCATCACAGCTTCCTGATAGGTGGTAGGCTCATCCTCTATGAGCACAATGTTATCATGGTCAGACAAGAGAAATGAGTATCTCTCAGGCTGACGACGTACCCTATCAGACCTGCGAAGAGGTATGTCTACTTGAACTGGTTGTTGTTCCTCAACTCTTTGTGGAACAACATCATCCACAACACTTTGTGGTTCCAGTTCAACTTCCATCGAGGCATCAATGCTATTGTTCGCATCTTGAACTTCTTCAAGATCGAACGCGCTCCCACTAGTCTTTCTAGAAACAAAGTCCCTTTCTAGAAAGACCCCAGTCTTTGCCACAACTACCTTGTGCTGACTGGGAATGTAGAAGTAATATCCCTTAGTTTCCTTGGGATATCCAATAAAGTAGCACTTGTCGGATTTGGGTCCTAATTTATCTGAGACTTGACGTCGTACGTAAGCCTCACAATCCCAAATCCTCATGAAAGACACCTGGGCATCTCTCCCAGTCCATATCCTATATGGTGTCTTTATCACGGCCTTAGATGGAACTCGGTTAAGAATGAAAGCTGCCGTGTCTAGAGCATATCCCCATAGATATGTCGGAAGATCTGTGTGACTCATCATAGACCGTACCATATCTAATAAGGTACGATTCCTCCTTTCGGACACACCATTCCACTGTGGTGTTCCAGGAGGAGTGAGTTGGGATAGAATCCCACATTCAGCTAAATAGTCACGAAACTCATGGCTTAAGTATTCACCACCTCGATCGGATCGAAGTATCTTAATACTCTTGCCAAGCTGGTTCTGTACTTCATTCTTTCCAACTTATGTGTCATCAAGTACACATAACCATATCTACTGAAGTCATCAGTAAATGTGATGAAGTATCTATAACCGCCTCTAGCAACAACATTGAAAGGGCCACATACATCACTATGTATGAGTCCTAACAAATCAGTTGCTCTCTCGCTGTGTCCACTAAAGGGAGTCTTGGTCATCTTGCCTCGTAGGCACGACTCGCATATCTCATATGATTCAAAATCAAATGAGTCCAGCAAACCATCCTTATGGAGCTGGGATAAGCGCTTGTCATTTATATGACCTAAGCGACAGTGCCAGAGGTATGTTTGGTTCATGTCATTTGACTTGAACCTCTTGGTATTTACGTTATAGATAGGGCTCTCTAGATCTAGAATATAGAGTCCGTTTATCAGAGGTGCACTACAATAGAACATATCGTTTAAATAGACGGAACAACATTTGTTCTTTATTATAAACGAAAATCCTTTCTTGTCCAAACAAGAAACGTAAATTATGTTCTTAGTCAAGGCAGGCACATAACAACAATCATCTAATTCTAGTACAAGCCCAGAGGGAAGAGATAGATGATAAGTTCCTACAGCAATAGCAGCAACTCGTGCTCCATTGCCTACTCGTAGGTCTATCTCACCCTTCGTCAATGCCCTGCTATTCCTCAGCGCTTGTACATTAGTACAAATGTGTGAAGCACATCCGATATCTAATACCCACGATGAAGAAATAGAGAGGTTGACTTCTATAACATTTATACCTGAAGTAGAAATCTTATTTCTCTTCTTCTTAAGATCTTCCAGGTATTCTTTGGAGTTCCTCTTCCAGTGCCTTGCTTGTCCTTGATATAGGTGACAAAGATGTTCAACCATATCGTAAGCGCTCATCAACTCATGTTGCTTCTGAAGCTCAGAGTTCATGGTTGCGAGCATAAGACAAGACACATCTAATGCGTCATCTTGATGCTTCTTGTAAGCATCTCGGTCTGCTCGCGTGGCAGTGGCAGGAGGAGCCTCCGGAATGGGCTGCTCCAGAACGTACAGTTTACGTTCTTGGGTGAGAACTATTCTCAGGTTCCTGTACCAGTCCAAGAAATTTGCTCCGTTGAGCTTGTCCTTCTTAAGGACAGATCGCAGAGAGAAAATGTTCGTATTTGACGTCATGGTTATCTACAACAGAAAATTTGCAGAAATAAATATCATATTCTTTTAAAAGCATTTAATTAGGCCTTCAATTAAATGATGCTCCCACTGAATTCTATAATTCTTGTGGGACAAGATCCACATCATACTAACCCTTGAGTTAGCTTTGGCTAATACGCCCAAGGCTCATACCCCTACCCGCGATTTAGGAGCAACTCGCGATGGTTAGATCGCGGGTAGGGGTACTGCCCCTAACCCCGCAAGGGGATTTGCTCCGCGGTTGCACCCGAAATCGCTAAAAACGAACCCGCCGGGAAGATTTTTCCGAAACGGCAATGTCTCGGCCCAAATCATTTTGGGACAATGGGTTTAGGCGCTGTTGGATCGCAAAGGAACCCTCGCGATGGTTAGATCGCGGGTAGGGGCGCTGCCCCTGGCCCCGCAAGGGGATCCGTTCCGCGATTGCGCCCGAAACCGCTAAACGGGTCCGCCGGGAAATTTTACTCGTAAAAATTGTAAAAATTAATTTTAAAATTACAGAAAATTATGAAAAATATATAATTTTTAATTATATATTAATTTTGTGATAGTTATGGCCCAAAAACCCAATATGATTGGATTGTGTTGTAATTCATAATACGGCCTGCGTGCCGTTATGTGTTTGCGAGTGTTGTATTATATTCGCGACCTGCGCATCGTGCCTTCTCTTATATTCTTGTTGTAAATTAGATTTAGACTCGAATATAACTCGAGTTTCAAATTGTAATGTACAAATTGGAGCGGTGGAGGGTCCACACGAGACGGAGTTCCGAGGCGGGCACGAGCAACACAAGGTGGTCAAAGGGAGGAGCTTGGAGAAGCTGTTGACCCTAGGTTGACCAGTCGATCTTCTCATTAGCTTGAGAAGATCGTAGTAGGGCCATGACTAAATCACAAATAGATTAATTAATTGCTTGTGTATGTGATGCATATTTAATAAATAGTTAATTAATTAGTGCCTTACGATTAGATTAGATCTAAGTCGTGCACATGATGCACCCTTGCGATTAGATTAGATCTAAGTCGTGCACAAGATGCATCCTTTTCAATTAGATTAGATCTCAATCGACTCAACTCTAATGCCTAACCGTGCCGTGATACCTATCACTACCTTGATCACATATATTGTTGAATCTGCCAAAGCAGAGCAATACATATTATCTTGGTAGGGTACGGAGGGACAATCTTGGTCCCGCCTATCAACGCATGGGTGAATACAAACTCAATTAGATTGAGTATTCCTAGTTACTCGGTTGGATCGAGTCAACTATAGGCATTATTCCAACGGTCAGAAAAGATAGGTCAAAATCACATCTATATTAACTCTCGGGTGTATTAGCCAAAGCTAACTCGAGTTTTAATATAAATGCGGATATTGATTCTATAAACAAGAGTTGCATAGAGATGTAATTGGTAATCGTTACCTACCGATCATACTAAGCCTTGGGCGTATTAGCCAAAGCTAACTCAAGGGTTAGTATGATGTGGATCTTGTCCCACATGAATTATAGTATTCAGTGGGAGCATCATTTAGTTAAAGGCCTAATTAAATGATTTTTAAAGAATATGATATTTATTTCTGCAAATTTTTGTTGTAGATAACCATGACGTCGAACACGAATTCCTTCTCCCTACGATCTGTCCTTGAGAAGGACAAGCTCAACGGAGCGAATTTTCTAGACTGGTACAGGAACTTGAGAATAGTTCTCACCCAGGAACATAAACTGTACGTTCTGGAGTAGCCCATTCCGGAGGCTCCTCCTGCCAATGCCCTGCGAGCAGACAAAGATGCTTACAAGAAGCATCAAGACGACGCATTAGATGTGTCCTGTCTAATGCTCGCGACCATAAACTCTGAGCTTCAGAAGCAACATGAGTTAATGGGCGCTTACGATATGGTTGAGCATCTTCGCCAACTATATCAGGGACAAGCGAGGCATGAGAGATTTGAGATCTCTAAGGCACTGTTTCAGTGCAAGATGTCAGTCGGGGCTCCTGTAGGTCCTTATGTACTCAAGATGATTGGGTACATGGAGAACCTACAAAGACTGGGGTTCCCACTTGGCCAAGAGCTGGCCACTGACTTGATCTTGCAGCTATAGTCAATTCGTTCTCAACTATAACATGAACGAGATTGACAAGCCACTGCCCGAGCTACTTAGTATGTTACGAACTGCTGAGATTAACCTTAAGAAGGTTAAGCCCATTCTGATGGTCCAGAAGCACAAGGGCAAGGGCAAGCCCAAAGGTAAGGGAAAGTCCCAAACCAAGGGCAAAGGCAAGGCACTGAAGCCTAAAGGAGGGGTCGCCAAGGATGCTACCTGCTTCCACTGCGGTCAGACCGGGCACTGGAAGAGGAACTGCAAGGTATACTTGGAGGATCTTAAGAAGAAGCGAAGTGAGACTTCCACTTCAGGTATATATGTTATAGAAGTCAATCTATCTATTTCTACATCATGGGTATTAGATACTGGATGTGCTTCTCACATTTGTACTGATGTGCAGGCGCTGAGAAATAGCAGAGCATTGGCAAAGGGCGAGGTGGACCTACGAGTAGGCAATGGAGCACGGGTTGCTGCTGTTGCTGTAGGAACTTATCAGCTATCTCTGCCCTCTGGGCTTGTATTAGATTTAGATGATTGTTGATATGTGCCTGCTCTTACTAAGAACATAGTTTCAGTTTCTTGTTTAGACAAGAAAGGATACTCTTTTATAATAAAAGACAAATGTTGTTCTGTTTATTTAAAAGATATGTTCTATTGTAGTGCACCACTAATAAACGGACTCTATATTCTAGACCTTGAGAGCCCTATCTATAACATTAGCACCAAGAGGTTCAAGTCAAATGACATGAACCAAACCTACCTCTGGCACTGTCGCTTAGGTCATATAAATGACAAGCGCTTATCCCAACTCCATAAGGATGGTTTGCTGGATTCATTTGATTTAGAATCATATGAGATATGCGAGTCATGCCTATGAGGCCAGATGACCAAGACCCCCTTTAGTGGGCATAGCGAGAGAGCAACTAATTTGTTAGGACTCATACATAGTGATGTATGTGGCCCTTTCAATGTTGCTGCTAGAGGCAGTTATAGATACTTCATTACATTTACTGGTGACTTCAGTAGATATGGTTATGTGTACTTGATGACACATAAGTCTGAATCCTTTAAAAAGTTCAAAGAATTCAATAATAAAGTACAGAACCAGCTTGGCAAGAGTATTAAGATACTTCGATCAGATCGAGGTGGAGAATACCTTAGCCATGAGTTTCGTGACTACCTAGCTGAGTGTGGGATTCTATCCGAACTCACTCCTCCTGGAACACCACAGTGGAATGGTGTATCCGAAAGGAGGAATCGTACCCTATTAGATATGGAACGATCTATGATGAGTCACACAGATCTTTCGACATATCTATGGGGATATGCTCTAGACATGGCAGCTTTCATACTCAACCGAGTTCCATCAAAGGCCGTGATAAAGACACCATATAGGATATGGACTGGGAGAGATGCCCAGGTGTCTTTCATGAAAATTTAGGGCTGTGAGGCTTACGTACGACGTCAAGTCTCAGACAAATTAGGACCCAAATCCGACAAGTGCTATTTCATCGGATATCCCAAGGAAACTAAGGGATATTACTTCTACATTCCCAGTCAGCACAAGGTAGTTGTGGCAAAGACTGGGGTCTTTCTAGAAAGGGACTTTGTTTCTAGAAAGACTAGTGGGAGCGCGTTCGATCTTGAAGAAGTTCAAGATGCGAACAATAGCACTATTGCCACGATGGAAATTGAACTGGAACCACAAAGTGTTGTGGATGATGTTGTTCCACAAGGAGTTGAGGAAAAACAACCGGTTCAAGTAGACATACCTCTTCGCAGGTCTGATAGGGTACGTCGTCAGCCTAAGAGATACTCTTTTCTCTTGTCTGACCATGATGATATTGTGCTCATAGAGGATGAGCCTACCACCTATCAGGAAGCTGTGATGAGACTAGATTCCGAGAAATGGCTAGAAGTCATGAGATCCGAGATGGAATCCATGTACACCAACCAAGTATGGACTTTGGTTGATCCACCTGAAGGGGTAAAACCCATTGGGTGTAAGTGGGTCTTTAAGAGAAAGACTGACATGGATGGACTTATCTATAAAGGTCGCTTGGTAGCTAAAGGTTTCAAGCAGATTCATGGTATTGACTATGATGAAACCTTTTCTCCAGTAGCGATGTTTAAGTCCATTCGGATCATGCTTGCTATTGCAGCCTACCATGACTATGAGATATGGCAAATGGATGTCAAAACCGTGTTTCTGAATGGAAACCTACTTGAGGATGTGTACATGACACAACCTGAGGGTTTTGTAGATCCACAGCATACTAGTAGAGTATGCAAGCTGCATAGGTCCATTTATGGACTAAGGCAAGCTTCTCGGAGCTGGAATCTTCGATTCGATGATGCGATCAAACAGTTTGGTTTCATCAAGAACGAAGATGAGCCTTGTGTCTACAAGAAGGTTGTAGGGGACATAATTGTCTTCCTCATATTGTATGTGGATGACATACTACTCATTGGGAAGGACATCCCTATGCTTCAGTCTGTCAAGACTTGGCTAGGGAGTTGCTTCTCAATGAAGGACTTAGGTGAGGCATCCCGCATTCTAGGGATACAGATCTATAGAGATAGATCTAAGAGATTGCTTGGCCTAAGTCAGAGTACATACATTGACAAGGTACTCTTTCGGTTTGCCATGCAGAATTCCAAGAAGGGATTTCTGCCGATGTCACATGGCGTGAGTCTTTTGAAGACTCAAGGTCCCTCTTCTAGAGAGGAGAGAGATTGCATGGATCAGATCCCTTATGCCTCAGCCATAGGATCGATCATATACGCCATGCTATGTACTCGACCTGATGTCTCGTATGCTTTGAGCATGACGAGCAGATACCAGTCAGATCCAGGTGAAAGTCACTGGATAGCGGTCAAGAATATTTTTAAGTACTTACGAAGGACTAAAGAATATTTCTTAATATATGGAGGCAATGCTGAGCTAACTGTAAAGGGTTTCAGTGATGCCAGCTTCTAGACCGATCAGGATGATTACGGATCGCAGTCAGGGTTCGTGTTTTGCTTAAATGGTGGTGCTGTGAGCTGGAAGAGTTCGAAGCAGGACACAGTAGCTGATTCTACAACAGAGGCCGAGTATATTGCTGCATCAGAGGCAGCAAAGGAGGCAGTTTGGATCCGCAAGTTCATCATTGAACTTGGGGTGGTTCCTAGCATCGCTGATCCAGTTAAGCTCTATTGTGACAACAATGGAGCTATAGCACAGGCGAAGGAACCTCGCTCACACCAGCGGACCAAGCACATACTACGGCGCTTCCATCTCATTCGAGAGATTATCGACAGAGGAGATGTGAAGATTTGCAGAGTACCTACAGATGCTAACATCGCAGATCCCTTGACCAAGGCTTTGGCACAGAGGAAGCATGATGGTCACACTAGGTCATTAGGCCTTAGAGCCTATACTGATTGACACTAGTGCTAGTGGGAGATTGTTAGTTAGAGCCCTAGAGCCAATCATTTGATGATTGTATGGACTCATTGTATCATATTCTTGTATATTAATAAAGGCATTTGTTTGGTTATTATACTTGTTTGTATTAGTGCTAAATAGACTAGGTATAATAGCGTCCTTGAGTAGAAGGTTCATACCTATATCAATCGATTAGTTGAATCGATAGTGAGATGATATAGGAAACACTACTCTAAATCATTCCTAGTCGAGTATTAACATTCAGGGACAATGTTAATGCAATAAGACTAGCATGTAGGTCAGCTCGATGACTTGATCTCACAAGTCATGGATATAGAGATATCAAGCTGACACATGGGTATACATTGGAGAATGTATACTGAATGACCCGCCATGAGAAAGTATCATGGATCGTTATATTAGTGTCATATACTTTCTCATGTGGCTATTAGTATGACTATTAGTCCTTTAACCTAAAGTCACCATGGATCCCTACATAAGGAGTTATGTACTTTGGTTTCGTCAAACGTCACCCGTAACAGGGTGGACTATAAAGGCGATTACTGGGTATGTAACAAATTATGCAGAGGGATGTGAGTGATATAGATGGGATCTATCCCTCCCATATGACTGGAGCGACATCAATATTCTTGATAGAGTTAGACCACGAAGTGCATGGCCATGCCCAAATGAGTCAACATTAGATGTTGAGCTCATTTGATCGAGTGAGTCTACTTGGAGTTCAAGATTTAGATTGATTAGAGGATGACACGGTCTATGCCTCATATTGATCAATCTAGATGTCAAGGATAGAAGGACAATGTCACATATTGTGAGGAGTCACAATTAGTAGTCACAAGGTGATGTCGGATCTCGACATTCTTGTAACTTGGGTAGTAATGATGTGTTGCTAGATACCGCTCATTACTTATGCTCCTAAATAGGTTTAGGGCATTGCCAACGTTACAAGAACCTATAGGGTCACACACTTAGGACAATTAGATGGAGATTAGGTTCATATGATGAACCAAGAGGATTAGATTCATTTGATGAATTAAATTGGATTAAGAGTAATCCTAATTGGGCTAACTTGAGTTTGACTCAAGTTGATTCATGTGTTCAATGAGTCTAATTTTGATTTTTGACTCATTGAATCAATTTAATTAAATGAATTAGATTCATTATATTAAGTTAGCTTGAATCAAATGGTTAGATTAGATCAACCATGGAAGAGATTGGGTCAAGTTTGACTTGACTTAAGAAGGAAGACCAAAGGTTAATTTTGACTTGACCTTTTGCCACCTCATTGGTGAGTTGGCATTAGGTGGACCAATGATGATACTCCACATCATCATGGGTGTCACCTCATGGAAGTTACAAAGTCATTCTCTTTAATGGTTTCATATTAATTGCAATTAATGCAATTAATTTGGGGGTTTTCACCATGGAGAGTGGTCGGCCACATTTGATTTTGAATGTGAATTCATTTTTTCATTCAAGTGGTGTATCTTCTTCTTCTTCCTCAAGAAGCTCTTCCTCTCCCTCTCCTCCTTGCCTTGGCCAAATCTTACCAAGGTGCTAGCACACCTTTGTGTAAGGTTTTTTCTCCACCTACGTGTCCGTGTGGATACTTCTAGAGGACCGACACTTGACGGTCTAGAGATCCGGCAACTCCTTGGACGAGCGGGAACGCGAAAGGCACGCAACAAGGGTAAAGTTCTTAACATGTAGATCTAGGAGTAGATCTAAAAGGTTTTTCAAACTCGTACTCATATTTATTTTTGTTTTTTCCTTGCACGGATCCGTTGGCCTTGGGTGAATCGGGGTTTCCGTGACGCGAAAAGCGGTTTTCGCGGCTCGAAAAACCCAACAGCCCAAACATATATGAGTCTGATCGGGCTTCATAGTTTCCTTCTATATACACGGTCAGTCAGGATTACAATCGATAGTAGCTTCTTCATTATTTACAAATTTTGTTTATTCACTTATATTTTGAGATTCACGCGATTTTTCAAAATGGTCTCATTGGTAATTGACCCTTCAACGAAAAGAGAATGCCTCAAGATATGATGGCTCAGTATATGATTTGATCAGTTTTGTTCATCATAAATGCCTCTTCTTGGGTAAGTGCCACGTAACATTTTTCGAAGCAACTCTTGGTATGCTTTTCGTTCGTGTCTTTTCATACATTCTTCTTAGCAGATAAACGACTCTCATTTATTGAATTATTTTAATTTAACAGTAATCCTTATACTTCCCCAAAACCCTAAGTGTTTTTTAACCCTTTACTCTTTGTCTTCCTTCAGTTAATCTTTGGCAATTCTCTTTCCCGACTTCCTTCAACAACTAGTGCTTCTTCACCTTCCTCGGTCTTCTTCTGTGACTTTCTTTCCTTAAGAACTCTATAAGTCATTTATTCCTTAAGTGTTTCTATTTTTCACCATTGCCTGAGAATCTTTACTCCCTTGGTACGCTAAAATTCATTCTTCGTTTTCCACTGCCGACCAAACTTCCATTTGTTCTTTATATGAAATTTCTAAAGAATATCGTATTAGGGTCCCGTAACTTGATGCTCATCCCCATCTTCCTCCTGATGACTGCATTACCTTTTTCAAAGATCAGTTGGCTGCGGGTTTGCATTTTTCCATTCTTCTGTTCTTGATAGATATAAGTAAATATTTTGGTATTCCTTTATAATAATTTGCCCCAAACACTTTCAGATATCTATGTGGATTGTATATGGTATTCCGCCTATTTAGTATACCTCCTACTCCTAATTTTTTTTTCATGTTTTCTTATCCTAAAAAATTAGAGCCAGGAGTATTCCTCTTCCAATCTCACCCGAAGATGATGTTCTTTGAAGAAATACCTTCCCCCATCAAGGGTTGGAAATCAAGTTTTTTCTTTGTCAAATTTCTTGGGCCCGTTACGTGGTCTACCAAATAACAATCCTCCTTTCCCCCTCTCCCTGACATACGAGAATTTCATCAACAAATAGTTTTTTCTGAATATTCCAGTAAATTACTAGGCCACCACTTTTACATTCACAAATGGATACGCGGTGATCTTCTATATCTTTTTGGCCTATGTCCTGTTCAAAAGAGCCTATAATGTTCCTTTGGTAAGTTTTAACATTCTAACTATCCCTCCTTTACTAACTAAAATACTCTTTTGTTTGTTGTAGTGGATGCTATATTTAGAGCTTTAGTTGATAAGGCAATCTGTCTAGAAGAGGAAGAAGTATTAGCTAAGGAGCAAGAGCTCAGAGCAGAACTTAATATTGCATCAGCTCAAGCATCTGATGCTCCCTTACCTGAGCCTTCAACACAACCCACGCTCGCTTCTAGTTCTCATTCGGCTCCTTGGGAGGCATCCACAAGTTTACTTACGGAGGATACCCCTTTGGAGATACAAGAATAGGTACCAGGGGCTACTTCCACTAGAAAACACCCCGGGTGGAGATTCACGTTAGCGCCCCAACCTAAGAAACGAGCTATCTCTACTTCTGAAGATACACCCACAGGGGGCATTCCTCCTTCTTATCTAGAACCTACCCTTTTCTCCTTGTACCCTATACTTGCTTCTTTCCCTCTTCGATTACCGACATATCCCTCTCTTCCAAGTGCTAGTTCGGACCCTGAGTTCATGATGACTTTTTTGGAACCAATTTCCTTATCGACCTCAAGAACTTAGAGTTCTTCTATTCTTCTCTTTTCTCATCCTTTGCTTCATAGTTCTTTATCATCCTCTTCCACATCTGCTCCTACTATCCTAATATTATTAGGGGGTTCTTTAACTACAGCTTGGGTAGACACTTGCAAAGAACTTGAGAAGCTTACTTCTGCTAATTGGGCTGACAAGTTTTCTTTTGAAGAAACTAAGGTAACATGACCTTTATCCCTCTATTTTTTCATTAATGCATTTTAACAATAACTTTATTTTCTGATAGCGGTGGATTATTAGTATGAGTGTGGCCCGACACTTATACGATTTATCTCAAGAAGTTACCAAGTTGAGACAACAAGCCTCAGGAGCATCTTCTTCTAACGCCTCTAAAGAGTTAGCAAAGTTATCCAGCCAATTATAAGAAACTCGCAAGCTTCTTGAGGCAGAACCTAAAATTTCAAGTAAATGGAAAACCTCTGCAGAAAATTTTGAATTTCAAGTTAAATCAGAGACTCTCCTTCGCACTGAACTAACATCCAAAGTGGATAAGTATACTACTAAGAATGCTCAATTGTTATCTTAATTATAAGCGTTGAAGGATGCTCATGCTTTAGAATTAGCTGCTAAAGATGCTGCTTTGGAATCTAAAAATTCTGAGCTAACTTCTCTAATCTCATCCTTAACCACAGTTAAAGCATAGCTTTCCTCCAAAGAGTCCGAATTAAAAACTTCTCAAGAGACTCTGGAAAATTACATGGAGGGTGAAGATGACAGATTTGAGAAGAGAAAAAGAATAATACTGGAATCTCCTGAATTCAATGCTCCTATTGCTACCTCTATTACCAAAGCCTTCACCCTTGGAGTTGACCTGGGGCAAAGCAATTACAGAAGAAAGGACACCTAGTTTCTACCCTTCCGGCTAACTTCTTGGACCGTCGATAATTACTTGATGATACCCCCCTGACTTATTTCCTAAGTTATTTTAATTTTTAGATTTTTGTAATGAAGAACCACTATTAACTTTTTTCTTATTTGTTATGATGTTTCAATTCTTGGCACCCTCTGCTTTTGTCTTTCTTTGAAAAGTACTTTTAGATTTGCACGACTTTAGATTAACTTGATTGGGTTTTATTATAGAAGAGTTAAGTTAATATTTTTAATTATTTGCTTAAGTTTTATCGTTTGCTCGGATCTGTTCTATTAAGATTACATATCAATGTTTTCATAAGCAAATTATCCTTCTTTGATGACAATGTTTACCTGATTCCTTCCGTTCGGGCAGACCTACTTATCTATCTAATTTTATCTGCACTTAATTAACATTCGATCGGTCTTTGGTGATCGGTCAAGTTTACGTTTATATTTACCTTCCTCTAAACTTGATACTCGACCATCCCTTAATGATCGGTCGAATTTATCTCTACGTTAAATTTTGTATAAACTTAATATTCGATCGGCCTTTGATTATCGGTCGAGTATATAAAACTTATTTTTGAACTCGGTCAGCCAGAAATGATCAGCCGAGTTTATAATATATATATATATATATTTCCGGAAATTCGATTGGCTGGTACCAACCAAATTCATAATAGAAGAAATATTTTCTGGGCTCCCTGAATTTTTAAAGTTTAACCTCATTAATGATTATAATATTTTAGGAACGCAACCTCTTGTATCGACTACCAACACAATTTCCATATTGGTGAAATGCATGCCTATGACGTTTGGTACGTACTTATTTCATTATGTTCGCCTTCGCCGCCTTATCAATCCATCCAACAGCTCTTCTTTGGTCCTGCTTTCCTTATCACTTTAATATGACGTTTCTACTTGAAACACCCTTTTCGATACCCTACTAAGGATTTTAGGGAGAAAAGAGAGGAAAAATCCCTAACACTTTATCTTCCTCCTCTAGTTTGTGTGGCTTCTGTTCTTTGCTTTCTACTAACTATTCTTGCTTTTCCTACCTCCTCTTATTAACAATGTCAACCTCTGATGAGTGGTACACTCGGTGCTCTTTCGAGTGTTCTACGGCGGAAGCCTGTGAGCTTCAATGGAACTATAACTTCCTTACATACTTGGTCATTCCTACCTCCCGGGATTGTCCTCATCTTCCTCCCCTAGAAAATGTGGTGATTTTCTGGGAACAGGTTTTATATGATTTTAGGTTTCCTATTCATCCTTTTTTGTTGATGGAGTAGATATTTTGACCTCCCCCTGAATCAACTAATCCCCCAATCATTCTCTATTATGATTGGTTTTGTTGTCGTCTCCCGTTTACTCGACTTTCCTTTATCTCCTTGACTTTTTCATCACTTTTTTGTTCCTTATCAAGTGGAAGATAGCGTTTTTAAGTTTCAATCATGCCCTAAAACCGCTCTGTTTCATAGAATTCCCCCTCAAGGAGAATGACGGGACAAGTTTTTCTTTATGCATCTTCCTTTTCCACCACCGTACCCGATAGCCTGGCATTGGAATCTTTCCCCTATTCCTTAATTAGGTAATATCTTGGAAGATCCCGTTCTTTGTTCTTCTATGGGGAAATTAAAGGGCGGAAAGTTTAACTTGCCTGCCCTAATTGCTGAAGGCTTGTTATTTGCCTTTGGTCTTAGCACTGCAGATACAAGTATGGATGTTTCCTTTGTTAAGATTATTTTCCATACTCATGTTTTAAACCATCATTATATTGTTCTTAATATAAATTTCTCTTTCCATCCTATATCTTTTTATTATTCATTACTTTACGAGAGATCTATTCTTTTAAAGTATATTTTGAATGAATTATCTGAGATCGCCAAATTCTTAATCAACCCTCTTCTTCCCTTGGTCTATTACCTCCATCTGCACGACCTCAGGAATCTTTAAGCTTGGTCCCTCCATGGTGAAGCGCAAAAAACCTCGTACCTCATCTCCTTGTCCCCTTTCACATATCATAGCTGATTTTGAGCAAGTTCCTATTATTCCTTCCGAAATCTCCCACTCTAGAGGTAAAGAACTTGCTCCTCCTATACATGTTCATTCTAATTTTGCATTAACTATGATGAGACCATGACTCCTCATTCCTATGTCTCCTATTATTCCTTCAGCTATTTCTTTACCAGAAGAGGTACCAACTGCTCCTGAGGATACATTGCTCCTTATTCCAGCTCTACCTTCCTCTTCCACCAGGCCTCATGCCAAAAGAACTCCTTGCAGGAGATCAATTACTCCCGGGCCTATTACAGTACCCATTGAATAGGGTCCTTCATTATCGAGCCACTCATCTCCTAACCTATCTTTACAGGCTTTTGAACTTCCTCCTTCTTTTTCTTCACCATTTATAACCTATACTAGTTCCACCATCTCCTTCAAACAAGCCCACAGATTACCTTCCTAGATTGGTCAAACTTCTATCCTTGCTTTGTATGGACTACTTCAACTAAAGGGGTCCCTAGGTGAATCCTGGTTACAGTCTCAGGCGCATATGAAAAGTAGTACCCTATCTGAGCATGCCGATGACCATGGTCGTCAAGCTACTGCAGTAAGTTTTTAATTTTAATTTCCTTATTTCTAACTTACAACATGTAACCATGATTTTATTCTATCCAGCTATATGCTTTGAGCCTACATTTGGACAAAATAGTTGTAGATTTGGAGAGGACCAATCAAACTTTAAAAGATAAAGTAGAGGAATTGCAAGTTGCTTCCAACATCCCTAACAATGAACTCACTTAGCTACGAGATAAGATGAAGTCACAAGCTAAATTTGTTAGAGTGTATACTAAAAGCCTAGCTTTTGGTATAAATATTTATCTAGAAATAAGAATCACATTGGTCAAATGTCTACATTTATGATAAATGTAGTTGTTCAATTAATTTATATTGTAGATAACATAGTGTGTGGTGTCACACACAGAGGATCATGTTATCTGCATCTTATAAATTATAAACAGTAGCTCACGACAAAGATGGAAAGGAACAAACTATAGGAAGGTCATAGTGTAATTAGGTATTAGTTTATCTTAACTATATAATTACACTAGTACTGTAACGCCCGCCCTCCCTGCTAACCCTAAGGGACGGGGCTACGATACTCTATGTACAAATTATTCTTTTTAAAACAGCGGAAGACTTAAAATAATTCTCTTAGTTTAATAAAAACGTTTCTTTTGTTTTCCCTTTCATCAAATCCGAACTACACTATCATGGCCTCAATAGCATGATATCAAAATTAGTAGAAACATAACATCAAGTCACACATACGGTACTACAATTCATGATACCAAAGCATAGTTCTTTAAAAGTTTTTAAAGCAGGTTCTTATTTGGTTGCCTAGCCACTGCCACACACATCTCCTTGCCTCTCCTGCTGCTCCTCTAGCTCATCCATCTTTTTCCTTTATCTGTGGTACAAGAACAGTAAGCTGTGAGCACTCATGGCTCAGTAAGTTCCTTTCCTACGTACTAAAACCGAAAATCATAGTATAATCAAAGAATGTCTCAACATGGCATCATTTCAACTAGTCATGACATAATGTAACATACTCTTTTAAGCATATCATGCAACATGAAGAAATCATAACTAATCATGGCATATCATAGCGTAAAGCATAGCATGAAGCATAACATAATCGTATCTAATCATGGCATATCGTCATAAGGAGTCATGGCATATCCTACACATGGACATATCATGGAACATAACATAATCATATCTAACCTTGGCATATCATAAATCATCATAAGGTATATGCAATATGATTTTGAAAAACATGTATCCGAAAAACATGTGTATGTCTCATGATCTTTAAAACCATTTCTTCTTACATATATACTTGAACATAATCTCAACTTAAAGGGGATCCCGGCTATGTACCACTTACATATTGCGCGCAACTTATGTAGGTCCAAGGTAGCAAGTCTTGAACCCTACAAGGCCCGAGTCTTACTCCATCGACCTAGGGGCACTTAGGAGCCCATCCCTAACGAGGCCCGAGTCTTATTCCATCAACCCCGGGGTGCTTATGGAGCCCACCCTTGGTAGAAGCCATATAAAGTAAAGTACATGTCATACTTATACATATCATACATCATAAAAGCATGCATCACTTAGGCATACATCATACCATAAAAGTATGCATCACTTAGGCATACATCATATCATAACAATATGCATCACTTAGGCATAGATCATAAAAACATGCATATCTTAAGCATAAAGCATATCATCAAGCATGCATAATTTAACCACATAGCATATCATGAAAGCATGCATATTTTGAGCACTAAACATAGCATCAAAGCATGCATAATTTAACCACATATCATAACATAAGCATGCATATTTTTAGCTCATATCATATCATCAAAGCATGTAAAATTTACCCACATATCATAACATAAAGCATGCATATTTTGAACTCATAACATATCGTAGAAATTCTCATCTTGTATAGCTCACAAGCATACATGTCTAAGCATAAAAGTGTATCATGTGCTCATCCAATCATAAGGAACAATGTAACATGATTAATTTGGGTACTAAGCTTCCTAATCCTTTGGGTTCTTATCTTGGCCGAAACCCTCTTAGGTGCCAATTCAGGTTTTAAACAACATCCAAGCATGTAGAACCTAATTCATCCACATATCATTTTCATAGGAAGTATTATAAACAAGATTTACTTGGACTCTAAGTTCTCCAAGTCCTTAAACCTCATTTGGTCGAACCTTAACAAGTGTGAAACAAGGTTCTAAATGACATAAAGCATGGAAACCTTAACCATATTTATAGCATTTGTTTCAAGGAATATGGTAAGCACAATTGAGTTAGTTCCTAAAATCTTTAAGCCCTTAAAATTATGTCATGGCCGAAACTTACAAGTACTCATTAGGGTTTTCAAGCAAGCATACAAGCATGTGAACTTACTCTAACATCATGTATAAATTTATAAATGGCATCATACAAGTGGTCATGGCCGAAACTTCCCTTAGCATCAATTTAGGTCACTAACAACATATAGCATGTGAATTTTTAGCTTTCTACATTTCATATTCCATGGAGAGTGACATGAGCATGTTCAATGTAAGTTCTAGGATTTCTAAGGCATGTATCCCTTCATGGCCGAGACTTTAAAGTGTCCATTTGAATCATAGTTAAATATATAAGCATGTGAACACAATCAACATGTTATCTCAATTTCATAAGAAGCATCTTTAACACATGAGGTCTAAATTTTAAGGTTTCTAGGACTTTAAACCCTACATGGCCGAACCTCATCAAGCATAGAATTTTTTCAAATGGCATAAAAGCATAGAAAGTCATAACACATTTCATAACATGTATAAAAGTCAAGCACTATAAGCATACATTTAAATTGTGTCTTAGGTTTCCTAGGTTTTTCCTTTCTTTATCTCAAAGCATATGTTTGGGCAAACCCTTCCAAGTCTTTAAACTAGTTTTTAGGTGGCCTAAAGTATGGTAAACCTAAACAAGTTTTATGGCAAAAACATCAAAGGAACTATACATATAAGTTTGGTTCACAAACAAGCTAGGACCCTTGTGGTCATAATTATCATATATCATGCAACCAATTTTCCTATAATCTAATTAAGCATGGGAGCATCAACAACTTTCATATCTTATTGTCATGGAGGTTTTGAGCATGTAAAAATCTGTTTAAGCTATTCTAAACCATCCACCTTACCATGGCCGAAACATTAAAAGTGATGTTCATGAGTTTCTATCAACATACTAGCATGCAACTCTTTAAGAAACTCTATATTCTATCATATAAACATGGTAAGTTTAACTTCAAAGTCTTCCTAACCCTAAACCCTTCCTTGGCCGAAACTTGTGAGTGGGGTACTTTTGGTTCCAAGTAACCTTCAAGTATGAAAATAATAATGGATCCTTAACCATTTATTTAGAGGGTTTTATGCAAGTTAGGTAAACAAATAAATTCCCTAGCCCTTATAAAACCTTTTTGGCCGAAACTATAGGGTTAGGTACATCTCTAATCCAGCATCACATATATATAAAAATATGAGAGAAAACCTTCTTACAAAGCATAGAAAAATTATCATGAATCAAGGCTTATATTAAACATTCCTAGGATCAACAAGTCATTTCTTTGGCCGAATTTTCACAACTTTGTTTCTAGGTTTTAAAATCCACATAAAATCCAAAAACACATTAAAACCACTTGTACCACAGGTGAGGGGATACTTACATCCTTTTCGCTTGTGGTTCTAAAGTGTGGTGATGGAAGAAAAGGGTCTCTTCTTCTTGTTCTCCTCCTTTGATTTCCCTTGGTAGCCTTCCTTGTATCCTAGGAGGAACCTTGTTTTGGGGGCCGAAAATGGAGGAGAGGGGGCTGAGGCTCTCGGTGGTGGAGAGGAGAGAATGAGAGAAATGAGAGAAAAATAAAATCTTCTCTTTACATGCTCCCTTTTATGTTAAGGGGGAAGAGGTAGCAAAATTGGTTTTTGTTTTCCTTCTCCCTTAGCCCCCTTTTTATTTTTTTCCTTTTTATTTTTATTTATTTATTTGTTCTCATCATTCATGATGAAACAAGGGGGAATGAATTCCCTTAATAGTCCTCTTTAAGTCACGGCAAAGGGAGAGGACGGGGGAGAGAAAAGAAGGAAGGCAAGTTGCCTTTCTCTTGCTCTTTTCTTGCTTTCTTTTGGCTAGCTTTTACTCTCATCCTTATTATGAGTTTCCCTCCTTTGCTATCAATATATTATTCCTATCCCAACTGGTTATTACCCATTAATCCTATCATTTACATCATGAGAGGTTCAAGGTTCAATCCTTGACCACTCCCTATTTTTATTTCTTTTTATTTCTTTTTGGTTCAACATTCTACTAATATTTTTATAAGGCAAATTCATCATTCTCATATTTATCTTAAAAGCTTAGTGGGTGTTACAGTACCCCGTACCTCATAAAAAGTTCGTCCTCGAACTTTAAAATAGCTACATCAGGTGGCACTGGACTTCCGGCTGAGTGCATCGGCCACCTTGTTCGCCTTTCCTGGGTGATAAAGAATCTCGCAGTTGTAATCTTTAATTAGCTCGAGCCATCGGCGTTGCCTCATATTCAGGTCTTTTTGTGTGAAGAAATATTTCAGACTCTGATGGTCGGTATAAATCTTACACTGAGCTCCATATAAATAATGTCTCCATATTTTGAGAGCGAAGACCACGGCTGCTAGTTCTAAGTCGTGAACGGGATAATTCTTCTCATACTCTTTAAGTTGTCTAGAAGCGTAGGCAATGACTTTGCCGTCTTGCATGAGTACAGCTCCAAGTCCTGAGATGGAAGCATCGCTGTACATATCGAAGCCTCTGTTGGTTTCCGGGAGAGTAAGAATCGGAGCACTGGTCAGTCTCCTTTTTAATTCCGCGAAACTCTTCTCGCAAGCTTCTGTCCATTCATACTTTGTATTTTTCTTGGTGAGGGCTGTCATAGGGGCTGAAATTTTAGAGAAATTCTCTACGAATTTCCTGTAATAGCCTGCTAGCCCGAGAAAACTCCTGACTTCGCTAGCATTCCTTGGTCTGTTCCAGTTATTTACAGCTTCGATTTTGCTTGGATCCACCATAACTCCATCTTTGGAGATGACATGACCTAGGAATATTACCTGGTCAAGCCAAAACTCGCATTTGGAGAATTTTACATATAGTTGTTTCTCTTGAAGGATCTGTAGTACAGTATTTAGGTGTTCAGTATGTTCTTCTGGGGTTCTCGAGTAGATAAGTATATCGTCAATAAAGACGATTACAAATTTATCAAGATATGCCGTAAATACCCGATTCATCAGGTCCATAAATACTGCAGGAGCGTTGGTTACTCCGAAAGGCATAACTATGAACTCATAGTGTCCATATCGGGTTTGAAATGCTATTTTTTGGTATATCATCTGGTTTCACCTTCACTTGATGATAACTGGATCGTAGGTCTATCTTTGAGAAAACGGTTGCACCCTTCAGTTGGTCGAAAAGGTCATCGATCCGTGGGAGTGGGTACCGGTTCTTGATTGTCACATTATTCAGCGCTCCGTAGTCTATACACATTTGCATAAACCCATCCTTCTTCTTTACGAACAGCACTGGAGCTCCCCATGGAGAGTGACTAGGACGAATAAGTTCCTTGTCGAGTAATTCGGATAACTGTTCCTGAAGCTCCTTTAATTCAGTCGGAGCCATACGATAAGGTGCTTTTGAGATCGGCTGAGTACCAGGAATCAATTCGATCTCGAATTCTATCTCTCTGTCAGGGGCCAACCCTGGTAGTTCATCAGGAAATACTTTTGGATACTTGCATACAACCCTGACATCTTCTAGCTTCGGGTCTTTGACTTGATTGGTATCAACCACGTGTGCTAGAAACCCCATACATCCTTTATCTAACATCCTTTGTGCTTTAATAGATGACAATAACTTCTCCGTTCCTTTCGGTTCCCCGTAAAACTCAAACTCTGGTTCAGTTTCGGGTCGGAAAATCACTTTCCTTTTGTGGCACTCGATTGAAGCGCCGTACTTGCTCAGGAAATCCATACCCAGTATTATGTCATAATCCTGCATATCAAGTACTATCAGATCGCAGTAGAGTTCTCTGTTTGCGATCCGAATGAGTACTGCTTGCAGCATATTGTCCGATGGCATAATCTCCCCGGATGGTAAGGTTGTTAAGAATGTGTCCTCTAGAGTTCGGGGTGGTATATCTAGCTTCTTCATGAAAGATATTGAGACGAACGAGTGTGTTGCCCCAGTATCAAATAATACTACAGCATACTGATTGTAAATAAGTAGCTGACCTATGACAACAGTAGAGGCATTCGCCACGTCTTCCTTAGTAAGAGAGTAGACTCTGGCGCTCGTCATAATGGGAGGGGCCTCCAATCTTCCTTGGCTGATTGAAGTCCCTTCTATGGCAGTATGCATCTGGTGAAGCTGTGTAGGGGTACTCCTATTCTGGTTGTTCTGCGGAGGTAGTACCTGAGACTGAGTAGGGCAATTTCTTGCCAAATGTCCTTCCTTTCCGCAGTTGTAGCACTTTCTGGTGCTTAGGAGACATACTCCAGAATGCATCTTTCCACATGTGGCACACTGAGGGTACTTGGTTTGCTTATTGGCCGGACCACCTTTTGTGTTGTTCCACTATTTCCTCTTTCCACCTGAGTTTCCTTTCCAGCCGGTTCCGATATTGTGCGATTTTTGTCCTCCGGTCAGTGCTTGGTTCTTGCCCTCGTTCATTGCTTTCTGGTAGTGCTCGGTAATCAGGGCACTGCTGACTAGCTCCTCTACAGTCTGCGGTCTATTATCTCCGCCGGCTACGTTCAGAGCTATCTCGGGTCGGAGCATCTTTAACATTAACCGGACCCTTTCTTTTTCAGTACTGATCAGTTATGGGCACAGACGTGCTAGGCGGTTGAACTTCTTGACGGCTTCGTTAACTGACAGATCACCTTGTCGGAACTCAGTGAACTCGTTATAGTGCTTGTTGGTCAGTTGCATATGGAAGAATTCTTCTAAGAACTCTGTCTCAAAATCCGTCCACTGCATCTGGTTTATTTGTCTTTTCGCCTTTACTTGGTCCCACCACATCCGGGCATCTCCGTTAAGGCAGAACGACGCGCATTTGACCTTCTCGTGTTCAGGCCAGTCCAGTAGTTCCATTATGCTCTCCACGGTCTTGAGCCAGGCTTGCGCATCCCATGGTTCGCAGTTTCCCGAGAATGCTTCCAGCTTAAGCCTTTGCCACTGAATCAGATAGGCTTCTTGTCGGACCATCGGAATAGGGGCTGCCGGGGGTACTGGTGCGGCTGTAGGTATAACCGGTAGTAACTGGGTTGCCTTGCTGACCCATTAAGGTAGTGATCAGCTGCTGTTGTTCTGTGATCTGACGCTGGAGGTCTGTGACTACCTGTGTCAGGTCTGGTGGAGTCACTGTCCCCTCGGTTCGGCCATTGCGTGTCCCAACCATGTTTATCTAAATAATGACAAATAGACTAGTGTAAGTAGTTATCGTTTTTAGCCAATCTAACGTACTGTTTTGTTTCTATCTATTTGTTCTGGTATTATTCCTAACCTACTAATATGTAATCCTAATCTAAATTATAACTAAAAGCATAGAATAAAGCATCAAACATAAGCAAGCAAAACATGAAACTAAAGCATAAGCAACATAAGGAAAATTAAAGAATAGAGTGACAAACAAAATAACATAAGGAAATAAAGAATAAGCAATATAGCAAAGAAAATAAAGCATAGGCAATATAACAAGGAAGAAAAATAAAGCATAAGTCATATAACATGAAACTAAGCATAAGCATATAACAAGTAAATTAAGCATAAACATTCTTACTTGGAGCGGCAGGTCGGAGGCTTGATGTGTGTGTAGTGAGCTGGCAATAACTTGGATCTGATACCAACCTGTAACGCCCGCCCTCCCTGCTAACCCTAAGGGACGGGGCTACGTTACTCTATGTACAAATTTTTATTTTTAAAACAGCGGAAGACTTAAAATAATTCTCTTAGTTTAATAAAAACTTTTCTTTTGTTTTCCCTTTCATCAAATTCGAACTACACTATCATGACCTTAATAACATGATATCAAAATTAGTAGAAACATAACATCAAGTCACACATACGGTACTACAATTCATGATACCAAAGCATAGTTCTTTAAAAGTTTTTAAAGCAGGTTCTTATTTGGTTGCCTAGCCACTGCCACACACATCTCCTTGCCTCTCCTGCTGCTCCTCTAGCTCATCCAGCTTTTTCCTTTATCTGTGGTACAAGGACAGTAAGCTGTGAGCACTCATGGCTCAGTAAGTTCCTTTCCTACTCACTAAAACCGAAAATCATAGTATAATCAAAGAATGTCTCAACATGGCATCATTTCAACTAGTCATCACATAATGTAACATACTCTTTTAAGCATATCATGCAACATGAAGAAATCATAACTAGTCATGGCATATCATAGCGTAAAGCATAGCATGAAGCATAACATAATCGTATCTAATCATGACATATCGTCATAAGGAGTCATGGCATATCCTACACATGGACATATCATGGAACATAACATAATCATATCTAACCTTGGCATATCATAAATCATCATAAGGTATATGGAATATGATTTTGAAAAACATGTATCCGAAAAACATGTGTATGTCTCATGATCTTTAAAATCATTTCTTCTTACATATATACTTGAACATAATCTCAACTTAAAGGGGATCCTGGCTATGTACCACTTACATATTGCGCGAAACCTATGTAGGTCCAAGGTAGCAAGTCTTGAACCCTACAAAGCAACATACTAGGCCCGAGTCTTACTCCATCGACCTAGGGGCACTTAGGAGCTCATCCCTAACGAGGCCCGAGTCTTATTCCATCGACCCCGGGGCGCTTATGGATCCCACCCTTGGTACAAGCCATATAAAGTAAAGTACATGTCATACTTATACATATCATACATCATAAAAGCATGCATCACTTAGGCACACATCCTATCATAAAAGTATGCATCACTTAGGCATATATCATGTCATAAAAGTATGCATCACTTAGGCATACATCATATCATAAAGGTATGCATCACTTAGGCATACATCATGTCATAAAGGTATGCATCACTTAGGCATACATCATACCATTAAAGTATGCATCACTTAGGCATACATCATATCATAACAATATGCATCACTTAGGCATAGATCATAAAAACATGCATATCTTAAGCATAAAGCATATCATCAAGCATGCATAATTTAACCACATAGCATATCATGAAAGCATGCATATTTTGAGCACTAAACATAGCATCAAAGCATGCATAATTTAACCACATATCATAACATAAGCATGCATATTTTCAGCTCATATCATATCATCAAAGCATGTAAAATTTACCCACATATCATATCATAAAGCATGCATATTTTGAACTCAAAACATATCGTAGAAATTCTCATCTTGTATAGCTCACAAGCATACATGTCTAAGCATAAAAGTGTATCATGTGCTCATCCAATCATAAGGAACAAGGTAACATGATTAATTTGGGTACTAAGCTTCCTAATCCTTTGGGTTCTTATCTTGGCCGAAACCCTCTTAGGTGCCAATTCAGGTGTTAAACAACATCCAAGAATGTAGAACCTAATTCATCCACATATCATTTTCATAGGAAGTATTATAAACAAGATTTATGTTCGCTCTCCGCAAGTGTACGGAAATGTCGCAAGTAATATAAAAGATTATCGTATCCACAGGGACTGGAATAAGCACTAGAAATGTCTCAATCCGAATTAGCCAAACAACTATCCAATCGTTTCAAAAGCAAAGTAAGGTAAACAAATCTAATCTTAAAGATCAACAAACAAGAGTTTAGTGTTTTGGGTTATGATAAAGGGAGATTCTAGGAGTTTCGGTTTCTTTGTAGGATTTCTCGAATGTAAATGGTTCACCAATTCTTCTCCCTCAATTGCCAAACATGTAGAAAGTTGCCGGTTCTCTCTTGCAATAGACAACCGGCTAAGGACTGAGAAATGCATCTAAATAGGATTAATTAGACATGAACCTATGTTGTCCTTACACAGAAGTGCACCTATTACTATGCCTTCCTCGGATATCAACGTAGAAGCCCACGACTTATCAATCTATCAAGATACAAGAAACTAATCACCAAATCCATCCTACTCTCTTGAATATTCCTATTTCCTCTTCAAGATTGTCTCTCAAACGTCCTTACACGGGCTTGCACCTGTCACGTGGATCCCTCAGATGATCGAGTGAGAGTTTATCTTTACCAAGTCCATAAGAAATTCAAACAATTAATCAAGAATGAGAATTAAGCATGAATCATCTTTAATCATTCAAGATCTAATTGATACAAGCAAGACAATGTCATTGAAACAAGAGAATGGCAAATCCATAAGAGATTACATCAATCCATCATACAAATACTCCCTTCATCCTAGAATACAAGATCTACTCCATGAATCGAGGAAGAAAACACGAAGAAATAGAGAATACAAGCATTCCTTAAATCCCCAATCCAAGAAACCAAGAAAAGGGGGAAAGAGAAAACTTATCTACGAAGAAACTTCGTCTTCGGATCCAATCCTCGCTCCGGAGCCGGAATCGCTAAGAACTCCCCTTGAATCGCCCAGAAATCCTCCCAAGAATGGGTGGAAACCACCAAATCTTGCCTTCTCCCAAAGGGGGAGAGATCCCCTTTCAATTCATGAAGGAGGGTTTAAATAGAGGAGGGAATCGGGCGCCACACGGCCCCGTGACACGGCCGTGTGAGATTCACACGGCCATGTCCAGTTCCTTCTCGCCAAAACTACACTACCAGTATGGTTCACACGGCCACACCGCTTAGTCTCTGGAATGCTACACGTGTGGTGCACCGCCACACGCTTAGTCTCTGGAAACCTCACACGACCGTGTAGATCCACACGGCCATGTAAGGCTTCTGCTCTGGTTGGCTTCAAATCTTGACACGGCCGTGTGAAGTTCACACGACCATGTCATTCTCCACTTCTGTTGGTGCCAAACTCCACATGGCCCGAGCTCCATACCAGTGCAGGGTCGTGTGAGGTACACGGCCCGGTGCTTTCTCCCTTTGTTTCCTCCAATGCTTGCCTAAGGGTGTAGATTCTTCACCAAATCGACTCCTGTGTACAGAAAATGCACAAAAAGCAGATCTCCGAACCAAAAGAGTAAATATGCTAAAAGGAAAGCTGGAAGTATAAAAATGCATAGATCAAGAATGCTCAAAGTATGTAAATGTGCGTAAAAACATACATAAAAGAGTATATAATCTACGCACATCACACCCCCAGACTTAAACCTTTGCTTGTCCTCAAGTAAAATGCCACAGTCTAAATTCATATGTTCTACAACACATTCATAAAACCTAGTGCACTTTCCTAACTCTATCAAAAAGTTTCATTAGAAAGCATGATCATAGAAACAAGTAAAGTATGGTTCAAGCATAAGAATCTTGTGCACAGTGTAAAAGTAACTCAACACTCTTCAAGTTTCAATCCATGTCCTAGTCAAGTCGTCATCAAATTTGAATTCCTAGTGTTTCCAGTGAAAGACAAGTAACCAGTGATAGGCACTTACTCACCATTCACTTGGTTCATATTTCTCAACTAACCCAAGGTCTCAAAGGTATGCTCAATCTCAAGAGAAGCTAAACAGTCATTTCCCCAGTAACCTAACTCGGTCTCAAAGGGGTGACTTGCTAGATTCCACTCATGACAACTATTTTTTATATCCCTTATTTCCTTTTTTTTTTTTTTTATAAGTGTTTGCATTGTGCAAAACTTATTCACAAATGTAATTTTTAGCACACATGTTCGGATATTTTGATTTTTCCAAATGAGCTTAAATGATTTGAGCCTCATCCAGTAACCAAAATGAAAGTTGAGAAATCACCATGGAAACCAAGTACTAAGCAAACAAGATGAATCATGACTATTTCAATGACATCAACTATTCAAGCATCAAGCACAAGTGTAGTGAAGATAAAATCCTTAAGGTTGAACCAAAACTAAAACTCATCACCATAAGATTCTTAGCTTGTTTCATGCTATCCAAGATAGAGAAAAGAAGTACATAAAGTTTACTACTAGCATCATTCGAACATCATGGATCAAGACAATAATTATGCTAACATTTCACTTGAATCCAAGAAAGCATATAAGTGAAGATTTGATGTTCTCAAAATTTTTTTTGCCATGATTATTTCAAAAACAAGCAAAATAAAGCAACAAGCAATGAAAATAAGAACCAACATGAAAAACTAACAAAAACAAAAAGAAACTGAAAACCAAACTAAACAGTATATAACACCCCCCCAGACTTAAACTTTTCATCGTCCCGATGAAATCAATATGGTGGAGGAGGTGGAAAATCAGGAAAGTCAGGGAAGAGAAATGCAAAATCTTCAACAAACCATCTAACTTCATTTCTGAAAAAATTATGATACTCAAGCAATTTATCAATATCATCCTGCACAAATCTCATAAAACCTCTAAGATCTTCATGAAATTCCATTTTAGCCTTATAAGCATTCATCATTTTAGAAATCTTATCACACAATTCCCTCTCACTCTTAAAACAATCTTGTAACTTTTTAAATAGTTCCTCCTCCATAAACTTCTTATTCTCAAGAAATTCATAAGTTGAATCTAAATCACTATGAATATTCTTTAAAGCAGAATTAAGTTCTTGAAACATAAAACTATGAATCTCTTGGTTACCCCTAGGAACATTTCTTGGAGTAAAAGATGACAAAGCTCTAGATTGTTGCCTAGCCAACTTCAAACACCAATTCTCTTTATTATGAATTGTAGTAAAATCATGATTTGGCAATTTTAAAGGGAAACCATTTTTAATGACTAAACTAAATCCATGCTCTTCATGCTTAATCATTTTCATTGCTAAACATGAATTCAAATCCAATGTACAAGAACTCTCCACCACCTCTAATTCACTCAAATCACATCCTAATACTAAGGCCAATTGAGTAAGTAATCCCCCTAAAATAATAGGTGTGGTAGAATTCGATTTCCCTAATTTTGCCAAATGTTTAAGAAAGAAATAACCAGAATTAATTTGAACATTTCCGACCATTGCCCACAAACAATACAAATCTACGAGTCTTACTGATCCCTCTTTGTCCTCCCTTCCAAATACAGTGTTTTTCATGAATAAGTAAGCATATTTAAAAATAGGATTGATAATTTGGGAAACTCTAGAATTATGAGGATCAAATAGCGGTTGTTCAAAAATTTGTTGCCAAAAATGTGAATTCTCAAATTGGGGCAAAATCACACACAGCTCATTCTTTGGCAATTCATAACAAGTATTAAAATCTTCCAACGTCCATTCATAACTTTCATTAAACAAACGAAATTTACACTTCCCCCCACCTTGAACATTATCAACCCCTATTGAGCTTAAAAATTCAAAAACAATTCTAGGATAAGTAGGATATTTCATATTCACTAAACCACTCCATCCTATCCTTTCAAATAACCAAACTAAATCATCCTTAAACCCCAAAGTTTCTAAAGTTTCAACATCAAGAAACCTAGTGCCTAAAAGAGGTTGTTTACATAAAGAAGAATATCTATACCGTTGCTCATCACTAGAGAAAACAATACCAAAGTCATTAGAAATACCTTTAAAACAAATATTCCTCTCCTTTCTTGCAACCACCTTCTCCTTCCCTTTTCTTTTGGCCGAAGTCTCCTCAATCACGTTTTCCATGGAAGAAAATCAAATCTCCTAAAGAAGAATGAGAAGGAAAAATTGGAAGAAGTAATTCAATCCTTTAGAAATGGGGAGATAGGGAAAAGGAGCAAGCGGCGGTACACGGCCGTGTGCCGCCCCCCACCCCGTGCCCTAATTCCTTAAGAAGATGTGGATCAGGCCGTGTGATATCACACGGCCATGGTCATTTCTCATCGCACGGCCGTGTCTGTGACACTGCCCCCTTCCCTTTCTTCTCTGGATTCCAGACACGGGCCGTGTTTGAGACACGGCCTAAACCTCTTCTTTCACGGGTTTCTTCGCACGGCCGTGTCTGGGACACGACCTCTTCATCTTTCCTCTCGGGATTCTTTACACGGTCGTGTCTAGGACACGGCCTATACCTTTTTCTCCTCGGGAGATCCCACACGGCTGTGTCTGGATGACACGGCCCAAGCACTTCCCTTCTCTGCAACCTTTGCCTGGCCGTGTATAGCACACGGCCTGACTCTGTTTTGCACCTAACCTGAAAACAAAATCAAAAACAAGTAAAAACCAACAAAATGAATTTATACTAGCTAAAAGAATTCAATCTGGAGGGCGAGGTTCAGAAAAATACAACCTTTGTACCTCTTCTATTTTCGTGTCGTGAATATATTTTTTCAGTCGTTGACCATTTACCTTAATTATCCCAAAATCTTTGTTCCAAATATCTACAGCTCCAAAAGGATAAACCTTCTTTACCTCATATGGACCCGTCCACCTTGACTTAAGCTTCCCAGGAAAAAGTTTTAATTTTGAATTGAACAACAAAACCAAATCTCCCACATTAAAGTCTTTACGAAGAATGTGTTGATCGTGCCATTTCTTTGTCCTTTCTTTGTAAGATTTAGCATGCTCATATGCATCCATCCTTAATTCATCAAGTTCGTTCAACTAAAGCTTCCTTTTCTCCCCTGCTTCTTTTAAATGCATATTCAAATTTGCAATTGCCCAATAAGCCTTATGTTCTAGTTCAACTGGAAGATGGCAGGGCTTACCATAAACTAATCGAAATGGAGTCATCCCAATAGGAGTTTTATAAGCAGTTCGATATGCCCATAAAGCATCATCTAGTTTCAACGCCCAATCCTTCCTTGAAGTAGATACAGTCTTTTCCAATATGGACTTAATTTCCCGATTAGATATCTCAGCTTGCCCATTAGTTTGAGGATGATAAGGTGTTGCTACTTTATGCTTCACTCCATATCTTCTAAGTAAGTTTTCAAACTATTTCTCTATAAAATGTGATCCTCCATCACTAATGACTGCCCTCGGCACCCCAAATCTTGGAAAGATAATACTCCTAAATAATTTGATAACTGTTCTTGCATCGCACGTAGGAGATGCCACAGCTTCTACCCATTTGGACACATAATCTACTGCCACAAGAATATACCTATTCCCATATGAAAGAGGGAAAGGTCCCATGAAATCAATTCCCCAAACATCAAATAACTCAACCTCAATAATGTAATTTAACATCGTTTCATTTCTTCTAGTTATATTCCCAGTTCTCTGACATTGGTCACAAGATTGAACAAACAACTTAGCATCCTTGAATAAGGTTGGCCAATAAAATCCTGCTTGAAGAATTTTCGTAATCGTTTTTGAACTACCCAAATGTCCTCCATAGGACGAAGAATGGCAATGAAACAAGATATCTCTAACCTCTTCTTCAGGTATACATCTTCGATAAATCACATCATTGCATTTCTTGTACAGGAGAGGTTCATCCCAAACATAGTTCTTAACTTCTGAAAAAAACTTTTTCCTTTGTTGATGAGAAAAATTCGGAGGTAGCACTCCACTAGCAAGGAAATTCACAAAATCTGCGTACCAAGGAGTTTTCACACTTGATAAGGCTAGTAAGTGTTCATCCGGGAATATGTCATCAATAGGCAAATCAACATCCACCTCATTTTCAGACTTTTGAGATATTCTAGACAAATGATCCGCTACTACATTTTCAGCTCCTTTCTTATCCCTAATCTCAAGGTTGAACTCTTGCAAAAGTAAAATCCACCTGATTAACCTAGGTTTAGCGTCCTTCTTTCCAAGTAGATACCGGATAGCTGCATGATCAGTATATACTATTACTCTTGATCCCACTAGATAAGATCTAAATTTATCAATAACAAATACCACTGCCAATAATTCTTTTTCTGTAGTAGAATAGTTTACTTGGGCTGCATCAAGTGTTTTACTTGCATAATGGATCGCGTGCAAAATCTTATTTCTTCGCTGTCCCAAAACTGCTCCTACAACAAAATCACTAGCATCACACATTATTTCAAAAGGAAGATCCCAATCAGGTGCTTGAATGACTGGAGCTGTTGTAAGAGCACTCTTGATTTTATTAAAGGCTTCAATACATTCGCTATCAAAACAAAACTCAACATCTTTAATCAACAGATTAGTTAATGACTTGGAAATCTTTGAAAAGTCCTTAATAAAGCGTCTATAGAAGCCAGCATGTCCTAAAAAACTCCTAACTCCTTTTATATTGATGGGTGGGAGTAATTTGTCTATTACTTCCACTTTTGCTGGATCTACATCAATACCACGCTCTGAAATTTTATGCCCCAAAACTATTCCTTCCTTAACCATAAAATGACATTTTTCCTAGTTCAACACTAGGTTTGTATCTTCACACCTTTTTAAAACAGTAGAAAGATTTGACAAACAAGAATCAAAGTCATTCCCATAAACTGAGAAGTCATCCATGAAAACCTCCATAATTTTTTCTATTAAATCTGAAAAAACTGCCATCATGCACCTCTGAAAAGTGGCTGGAGCATTACAAAGCCCAAATGGCATCCGACGATAGGCAAAGGTACCATAAGGACAAGTAAAAGTAGTCTTCTCCTGGTCTTGAGGATGAATCGGAATTTGAAAAAATCCAGAATATCCGTCCAAGTAACAAAAGTAAGAATGTTTAGCCAATCTTTCAAGCATTTCATCAATAAATGGTAAAGGGAAATGATCCTTCCTTGTTTCTTTATTCAACTTCCGATAATCAATGCACATTCGCCACCCCGTCACTGTTCGTGTTGAAATTAGCTTATCTTCTTCATTCTTGATAACAGTCATTCCTCCTTTTTTTGGAACCACGTGGACAGGACTCACCCATTCACTATCCGAAATTGGGTAAATAATCCCTGCATCAAGTAGTTTAATCACTTCCTTCTTTACTACCTCTTTTAAATTTGGATTTAGTCTCCTTTGATGCTCAATTGAGTTCTTGTACCCCTCTTCAAGTAAAATTCTATACATACAGAGAGATGGACTAATCCCTTTTATATCATCTATTGTATATCCAATGGCCTTTCTATGCAACCTTAACTCATCCAACAGTCTCTTTGTTTCAAACTCATTTAACTGAGCATTAATTATAACTGGATAAGTAGAATTCGGCCAAAGAAATTCATACTTAAGATTTGGGGGTAGTGGTTTATGTTCAAGTTGAGGTGGTACTATTTCTGGAAAAACTGGCTCTTGTTCTATCAACATAGTTTCCTCCTCAGCCAAGCTTTCTTCTAACAACTCTTCATTGTCTAAAGAAAGATCTTCCTCCTTATGATCACCAAGACATACCCCCTTTTCTGTTGAAAATGCTTTTTCGCCAAACATTTTTAATAATGATGCACAACACCAAGGAAATAATGTTTGGAAATCACTTTGATTCAAGATAAGCCCTTTTTCAACATCATCCTTTTCTCTAATGATATCCATTGTCAAGAATGAACTATCTTGCTCTGCCCAATCATTGGAATTTTGCGTAATTCTGCCAACTATCTCAAAAGTTTCTTCTAGACTTTTTTTCAAAAATGATCCTCCAGATGCTAAATCCAGTTGATTCTTATTTGAGAAAGAAAGCCCAACATAGAACAAATGCATAATTAACCATTTCTCAATTCCATGATGTGGACATAACTGCAGAAGAGAAGAATATCTTTCCCAAGCTTGGTACAATTTTTCTCCATCCAATTGCTTAAAATTTAAAATTTGACTTCTCAAATAAGTAGTTTTCCTTGGAGGGAAATATTGGTCAAGGAATTTTTGCTCTAACTCATCCCATGTTCTGATACTTTGAGACTTTAGAGAATTGTACCATCTTTTTGCAGCACCCTTCAGACTAAAAGGAAAAGCAAGCAGCTGAATAATATCAGATGAAACTTCTTCATATTTCAAAGTACAACAATATCTGTAAAACTCCATTAAATGGGAATAAGGATTTTCAATCTCCAATCCTCCAAACTGAGTTTTCTGAACCATGGAAATAAAAGATGGTTTGAGTATAAAATTTCTTGCTTGTATGTTAGGGTAAACAATTGCTCCCATTTGCTTTGCAGACTTCGGAGCTCCATAATCTCCTAGTGACTTGCACACCATGTTTAGATATTCTTGTTCTTCGATTCGCCTTTACAGAATTCTTCTTTTATAGAAAGTTCTATCAATTTCAGGGTCAAAAGGAAAGAATTCCCCTGCAAAATTAGATCTTCGCATACACAAGAACAAGATAGCAAATGACAATTCAACAAAAAAAATAAAAATAAAAGAATCGAAAATGCAGAATTGAATTTGTACAAAAAGAACTAACAAGAAGTGAAAGTTATACAAGAAGGTAAAAACAGAAATCTAATGATTAGTTACAACTATGCAATATGAAAGGAAAACAAATTTTATGTTTAGTCTAACTCAATTGATAATTCCTAATGTTATAGCGCAGTCCCCGGCAACGGCGCCAAAAACTTGTTCGCTCTCCGCAAGTGTACGGAAATGTCGCAAGTAATATAAAAGATTATCGTATCCACAGGAAAATTAGCCAAACAACTATCCAATCGTTTCAAAAGCAAAGTAAGGTAAACAAATCTAATCTTAAAGATCAACAAACAAGAGTTTAGTGTTTTGGGTTATGATAAAGGGAGATTCTAGGAGTTTCGGTTTCTTTGTAGGATTTCTTGAATGTAAATGGTTCACCAATTCTTATCCCTCAATTGCCAAACATGTAGAAAGTTGCCAGTTCTCTCTTGCAATAGACAACCGGCTAAGGACTGAGAAATGCATCTAAATAGGATTAATTAGACATGAACCTATGTTGTCCTTACACAGAAGTGCACCTATTACTATGCCTTCCTCGGATATCAACGTAGAAGCCCACGACTTATCAATCTATCAAGATACAAGAAACTAATCACAAAATCCATCCTACTCTCTTGAATATTCCTATTTCCTCTTCAAGATTGTCTCTCAAACGTCCTTACACGGGCTTGCACCTGTCACGTGGATCCATCCGATGATCGAGTGAGAGTTTATCTTTACCAAGTCCATAAGAAATTCAAACAATTAATCAAGAATGAGAATTAAGCACGAATCATCTTTAATCGTTCAAGATCTAATTGATACAAGCAAGATAGTGTCATTGAAACAAGAGAATGGCAAATCCATAAGAGATTACATCAATCCATCATACAAATACTCCCTTCATCCTAGAATACAAGATCTACTCCATGAATCGAGGAAGAAAACCCGAAGAAATAGAGAATACAAGCATTCCTTAAATCCCCAATCCAAGAAACCAAGAAAAGGGGGAAAGAGAAAACTTATCTACGAAGAAACTTCGTCTTCGGATCCAATCCTCGCTCCGTAGCCGGAATCGCCAAGAACTCCCCTTGAATCGCCCAGAAATCCTCCCAAGAATGGGAGGAAACCACCAAATCTTGCCTTCTCCCAAAGGGGGAGAGATCCCCTTTCAATTCATGAAGGAGGGTTTAAATAGAGGAGGGAATCGGGCGCCACACGGCCCCGTGACACGGCCGTGTGAGATTCACACGGCCATGTCCAGTTCCTTCTCTGCCAAAACTGCACGGCCGTGTGGTTCACACGGCCACAGCCTGCTTAGTCTCTGGAAATGCTACACGGCCGTGTGGTGCACACGGCCACAGCCTGCTTAGTCTCTGGAAACCTCACACGGCCGTGTAGATCCACACGGCCATGTAAGGCTTCTGCTCTGGTTGGCTTCAAATCTTGACACGGCCGTGTGAAGTTCACACGGTCATGTCATTCTCCACTTCTGTTGGTGCCAAACTCCACACGGCCCGAGCTCCATACCAGTGCAGGGCCGTGTGAGGTACACGGCCCGGTGCTTTCTCCCTTTGTTTCCTCCAATGCTTGCCCAAGGATGTAGATTCTTCACCAAATCGACTCCTGTGTACAGAAAATGCACAAAAAGTAGATCTCCGAACCAAAAGAGAAAATATGCTAAAAGGAAAGCTGGAAGTATAAAAATGCATAGATCAAGCATGCTCAAAGTATGTAAATGTGCGTAAAAACATGCATAAAAGAGTATATAATCTACGCACATCAATTTACTTGGACTCTAAGTTCTCCAAGTCCTTAAACCTCATTTGGCCGAACCTTAACAAGTGTGAAACAAGGTTCTAAATGACATAAAATATGGAAACCTTAACCATATTTATAGCATTTGTTTCAAGGAATATGGTAAGCACAATTGAGTTAGTTCCTAAATCCTTTAAGCCCTTAAAATTATGTCATGGCCGAAACTTACAAGTACTCATTTAGGTTTTCAAGCAAGCATACAAGCATGTGAACTTACTCTAACATCATGTATAAATTTATAAATGGCATCAACAAGTGGTCATGGCCGAAACTTCCCTTAGCATCAATTTAGGTCACTAACAACATATAACATGTGAATTTTTAGCTTTCTACATTTCATATTCCATGGAGAGTGACATGAGCATGTTCAATGTAAGTTCTAGGGTTTCTAAGGCATGCATCCCTTCATGGCCGAGACTTTAAAGTGTCCATTTGAATCATAGTTAAATATATAAGCATGTGAACACAATCAACATGTTATCTCAATTTCATAAGAAGCATCTTTAACACATGAGGTCTAAATTTTAAGGTTTCTAGGACTTTAAACCCTACATGGCCGAACCTCATCAAGCATGGAATTTGTTCAAATGGCATAAAAGCATAGAAAGTCATTACACATTTCATAACATGTATAAACATCAAGCACTCTAAGCATACATTTAAATTGTGTCTTAGGTTTCCTAGGTTTTTCCTTTCTTTATCTCAAAGCATATGTTTGGCCGAACCCTTCCAAGTCTTTAAACTAGTTTTTAGGTGGCCTAAAGTATGGAAAACCTAAACAAGTTTTATGGAAAAAACATCAAAGGAACTATACATATAAGTTTGGTTCACAAACAAGCTAGGACCCTTGTGGTCATAATTATCATATATCATGCAACCAATTTTCCTATAATCTAATTAAGCATGGGAGCATCAACAACTTTCATATCTTATTGTCATGGAGGTTTTGATCATGTAAAAATCTGTTTAAGCTATTCTAAACCATCCACCTTACCATGGCCGAAACATTAAAAGTGATGTTCATGAGTTTCTATCAACATACTAGCATGCAACTCTTTAAGAAACTCTATATTCTATCATATAAACATGGTAAGTTTAACTTCAAAGTCTTCCTAACCCTAAACCCTTCCTTGGACGAAACTTGTGAGTGGGGTACTTTTGGTTCCAAGTAACCTTCAAGTATGAAAACAATAATGGATCCTTAACCATTTATTTACAGGGTTTTATGCAAGTTAGGTAAACAAATAAATTCCCTAGCCCTTATAAAACCTTTTTGTCCGAAACTCTAGGGTTAGGTACATCTCTAATCCAGCATCACATATATATAAAAATATGAGAGAAAACCTTCTTACAAAGCATAGAAAAATTATCATGAATCAAGGCTTATATTAAACATTCCTAGGATCAACAAGTCCTTTCTTTGGCCGAATTTTCACAACTTTGTTTCTAGGTTTTAAAATCCTCATAAAATCCAAAAACACATTAAAACCACTTGTACCACAGGTGAGGGGATACTTACATCCTTTTCGCTTGTGGTTCTAAAGTGTGGTGATGGAAGAAAAGGGTCTCTTCTTCATGTTCTCCTCCTTTGATTTCCCTTGGTAGCCTTCCTTGTATCCTAGGAGGAACCTTGTTTTGGGGGCCGAAAATGGAGGAGAGGGGGCTGAGGCTCTCGGTGGTGGAGAGGAGAGAATGAGAGAAATGAGAGAAAAATAAAATCTTCTCTTTACATGCTCCCTTTTATGTTAAGGGGGAAGAGGTAGCAAAATTGGTTTTTGCTTTCCTTCTCCCTTAGCCCCCTTTTTATTTTTTTCCTTTTTATTTTTATTTATTTATTTGTTCTCATCATTCATTATGAAACAAGGGGGGATGAATCCCCTTAATAGTCCTCTTTAAGTCACGGCAAAGGGAGAGGAAGAGGGAGAGAAAAGAAGGAAGGCAAGTTGCCTTTCTCTTGCTCTTTTCTTGCTTTCTTTTGGCTAGCTTTTACTCTCATCCTTATCATGAGTTTCCCCCCTTTGCTATCAAGATATTATTCCTATCCCAACTGGTTATTACCCATTAATCCTATCATTTACATCATGAGAGGTTCAAGGTTCAATCCTTGACCACTCCCTATTTTTATTTCTTTTTATTTCTTTTTGGGTCAACATTCTACTAATATTTTTCTAAGGCAAATTCATCATTCTCATATTTATCTTAAAAGCTTAGTGGGTGTTACAAGTACACTTAGAGTGTATTGAGTAGGACCATTAGAGGTCGTTTCTTTTTATACTGACTTTATAAAGGAACAAAGACCTCAGTTATTATGGAAGTGTGTGCTCTTAACCTAATATAATAACAAGCACATATATTTGATATTTATTTCTTTAATTTATCAATAGGTGAGATTTAGTTCGATAAACCAATAAGCCTGATAAGTTGGAAAATGATATCACTTATAGTGTGTGTTATTGATTATAGAAGGAAACTGTGTCCTAGTGATCTAGGTTGATAATGTCCTCAAGAGGAGCTCATAAGGATTGTCATGTTAAACCCTGCATGTGGACTTAGTCCGACATGACGATAAGGTTGAGTGGTACTACTCTTGGACTAAGATATTAATTAAGTGAGTTGTTAGTAACTGATTTAATTAGTGGACATTCGACATCTTAAACACAGGGAGACTAACACACTCATAATAAGAAGGAGCCCAAAATGTAATTTGGGATTTTTGCGGTAGTTTAATAATAGTTCTTTAGTGGAATGAATTATTATTGATGGAATTAAGTTGTGTGTTCGGGGCGAACACGGGAAGCTTAATTTCATCGGGAGACCAAAACCAATTTCTCCTCTCGGTCCCTATCGTAGCCTCTTGTATATAGAGATTTATACCCACCACATATCCACCTTCTTACCCAACCTATAGGGGCCAGCCAAGCCAAGCTTGAAGCTCAAGCTTAGGGCCAGCCAAGCCTAAAGGTTGAGCTTGTGTGGCCGACCAATTGCTTGGAGCCCAAGATTAGGTGGCCGACCACATCATATTAAAAAGGGTTTTTTTATTAAAATTATTTCTTATGTGGATATCATGGTTTTAAAAGAGAGTTTGAAATTTAAAATTTTCTTTTATAGCTTTCTACAAAAGATTAAGAAAAGATTTGAAATCTTATTTGAAATCTTTCCTTATTTGTAGATTGAAAGGTAGATTTTAATTTTGAGGAAACTTTCCTTTTTAACCATGTTCATGATTTAAAAGAGAGTTTAAAAAATTAAATATTCTCTTTTATAAGTTTCTACAAAAGATTAAGAAAAAAATTGATATCTTTCCTTATTTGTAGATTGAAAGGAGATTTTGATTTTTAGAGATAACTTTTATTTTTGGAAATCATCCACATATTTAAAAGAATTATTTTAATTTATAAAATTTCCTTTTTATAATCCACCATGAAGGGAAAAATTATTGGAGAAATTTTTTTATAAAATTTCTGGAAGCAAATAAGGAAGTTTTAATTTGTGTTTAAAATTTTATTTGCTTGGAGATTTGGTTGTGGCCGGACATTATAATAATGAGAAGAAAATTATTTTTTAATTAAAATAAAATTTCCTTTTCATGGCAAAAGAATTAAGGAAGTTTTTATTTAAATTTCCTTATTTACCAAGGACAAGGATTATAAAAGAGAGGGTAGAGGTGCCTTCATGGTGAACAACTCTATTATTTTTCTCCTCTCTTTTCTCCTTGGGTGTGGCTGGCCCCTCCTCTTTCTCTCTTCTCCATCTTGTGGCCGAACCTCATCTCATCCTCGGAGTCCTTGTGGTGGCCGGATCTTGCTTGGAGAAGAAGGAGAGAAAAGGAGGCGATATTTCTAGCATCTCTTGGAGCTTAGTGGTGGCCGAACCTCTTCATCTTTGGAGGAGCTTTTGGTGGCCAAAACGTAGAAGGAAGAAGAAGGTGCTTGGTGGTTCTCATCTCGGAAGATCATTGCCCACACAACGTCCGAGGTTAGAAGAGGAATACGGTAGAAGATCAAGAGGTTATTTGCTTACAAAGAAAGGTATAACTAGTAATTGTTTTCCACATCATACTAGTTTTCTTTGTATAGTTATTTTTGGAAATACCAAACACAAGAGGCATATGATTCTAGAGTTTTCATATTTGTTTCGAATTTGTGTTTCTTTTGTTTTATTTTTCAAATTTGTGATTCGATTGTTCTTTTTGGTTAACCTAGAGTTATTTAAGGAAATTAAATATTAGCTTTCCTTAAAAGGCTTTGTCTAGGCGGTGGTGGTTGTTCCCATATCCAAGAAGGCCATGTGCCTCGCCATGCAGTCCTGTAAGCCAATTTTGGAAATTAATATTTAATAAATTAATAACATAGGTGGATTTGAATCAATAGTGTTAAGTTCTGCTTGCGATTCAAATCTACACCATTAAGAACAGATAAGTTAAATTTGGAATCAATGATGTTAAGTTCCATCTGCGATTCCTAATTTAACTTCTAAAGAACACAATAGGTTATTTAAGGAAAGGTTCGACACTTGTATAAAATTTTTGTACAGTGGAACCAGTTCGTTTTCCTAGGACTAACCAATAATTGGTATCAGAGCTAGGGTTTGCCTTTGTGTGTTTGGTTTTCAAATTAGGTTATGCACATGTCATACATAATTTAGGCAGGATAATAGTAGGATGTGCTAACTTTGTGGTTGTAGGCTCCAACTATTATGGCTTATAGATGTTGTGTGTGACTGGACCCTTGGACATGTCAAGGGCATTATTTTGTGTGTGCATGATTGTATGTAACTAATACAGTAGGAGCTGTATTAGCCCTAGGATTTTAGAATTTTATTTTCGATCTAGATTACATGTACATTCCCTCGTGGAATATTGGATCGATATATGTAAAATTCTATTTTTGTCGCGGATCAGATTCTTACGAGGCGTGGTACTTTTGGAGCACCAGAGGTGCAGCGGAAAAGAAGCAAGATGGATGCGATTACTCGACCCGATGGAGGTGGCTAAAGATGGCAGCAGCTAGGGTTGGAGCACACGAAAGACAGTGATGGAAAAAGGCCATAATAGTTGGAAAATAAATTTTCATATTTATTGCTTTTATTTACTGTGATGTGTGTGTATGCATGTGATGAATGCTAGGATAGGTTAAAATTCCTCACCTTAAATAACTAAGTGGGAGAGGGATTAGTATATTAATCCCACGGTCTCCATTACTGGTTTGTAAGTGATGTAACAAGCTTGCGTGTTGGCTCTGAGTGCCTCCCTCCACAACGGATGAGTTTGTTTGCGGATCACTAGATTAAACTTCCTTAATGGATGGTTATAGGAAGTTATTTAGGATGTGTGTGATCTTCTCCAACTGAAGGGGCACAATTCTATTTAATGGACTTAGTATCAAATAATGGTATACACTTAGACACATTTAATAATATCCTCCCCAACGGAGTCACTACTATCACTTGTGTGACCAAAGGGAAACCAACTATTGATTTGTCATAAAACTAGATTGGCAAGATAATAAAATTAATAAACCCCTCTTATAAATGTTTGAATTTGTATATGTCCAAACTAACGTGACATACAAGATTCATGGTGTTTGAGGTAATTTTATTCCTCAAAAAGTTATATTGACAAGATAGTCAATGGGTAAAACCCTCCTCTTACAAATGTTGATTTTGTATACGTCCACACTAACGTGGCATGCAAAACTCACGGTGTTTTGAGGTGTTGGTAAATTTAAATAGTATTGTTTGAGGAATCAATATTATTTTAAATTTAGAGTCTTGACCAAATATTTGATCTAAGACAGACCATATTAATTTTATTTGTCATAGGTTGACGAGATAATAAAATTAATGGATGAAATCTCCTTTTAGAATTTGTATACGTCCACACTAACGTGGCATACAAAATTCATGGGGATTTTGAGATGTTGGTCTTAACCAAATATTTTTTGTGATTCTTAGGATTTCAAATGTTAGTCAATCCTCTAGTTGTTATACTATAGAATAGACTTAGTGTCCCAATTATAATAATTGGAAAACTTGGACATTAAGGTAGACTGCCCTCTCAGAACTGAGAATAATAACGGTGTATTTTATTAGTTGTTGAAACATATTTAGTGGTGTTATCTACTGGTACCTGGTGTATAGAGACAGGAACCACTGATTATGTCTACAATTCATTGCAGTGGTTCTAGAAAATCTGACAACTATATAAATCACCGTCCACATGGGCACTGCTGTAAAAGTAGCAGCTGTTGCAGTGGGAGATGTTTATCCTTTGATAGAAATAAAACATGGATTTTAAGAAATGACTTTTAAGTACCAAGTTTAGAAAGAAATTTATTTCAGTTTCTAAACTATTTAAAGAATAAATATTGTGTCTATTTTGATAACAAAATTTTTATCGAGAAAATAGGAAAGATATCTGTTCTGGTACGCTGGTTGGCAATTTATAAACTCCCACAATGCAATAAATGGAAATTAATGACACATCTTCTTACTTTAAGAGAAAGCAACCTTCGGAAATGAACCAATCATATTTTTGGCATCTAAGGCTAGGTTATATTAACTTGAGTAGGATTTAAAGGATCTTAACCAATGAACTCTTGGGTTCTTTGGTAGTGGAAATCTTTTCAACCTGCGAGTTTTACTTGGAAGGAAAAATAACCAAGAAACTTTTAAGTCTAAGGGGTTTAGAGCCAAATATATGTTGAAATTGGTTCATTCTGATTTGTGTAGACCTCTGACTATCTAGGCAAGAGGTTGTTTCGAATATTTTGTCTCTTTTATAGATAACTATTCGAGATAAGGATACATTTACTTGACACACCGCAAGTCTAAGTGCTTTGATTAGTTCAAGAGTAACTAGGATGGTGTGGAGTAACGTCAAAGTAAAAGTATCAAGTCACTACGGTGAAATCGTAGTAACAAGTACCTCTTAGGGGAGTTTAGGAGTCACTTATCAGAAGACAGGATTTAATCCCAACTAACTGCACCTGGTACTCCCCAACAGAATGGTGTAGTAGAAAGAAGGTATAAAGCTTTTATGGAATAATTAGATCGATGATGAGTTATTCAAAAAATTATCAAATTTGTTTTAAGGATATACACTGGAAATGGAAGTGAACATAGTACCTTCTAAGTCGGAACTCTCTACTCCAATTGAATTGCAGAATGGGCGTAAGCCTAGTCTGAAGCATATTCAGATTTGGGTGGTCTAACACATGAGAGACACTGATAAGTTGGACATGAGTTCACTTGTTTGTGAGTTATCCTAGAAAAATGAAAAGAGGTTTATAGTCTTTAAAATTGGAAGGTCATTGTTGGCACCAATGCTCGATTTTAGAAAAGCACTATACTATGAACCACATGTTGGGTTCATCGGGCCGCGAAAACCGCTTTTTCGCGTCGCGGAAACCCCGAGTCACCCAAAGCCGTAGATCCGTGCAAAGATTCGTAAACAAAACTTTTCGAAAAACCTTTTCTTGTACGAGTTTGTAAAACCTTTAGATCTACACTAGATAAGGGTTATACCTTCGAAGCGTGCCTTTCGCTTATCCCGCTCGTCCAAGGGGTTGCCGGATCTCTAGACCGTCAAGCGCCGGTCCTCTAGAAGTATCCACACGGACACGTAGGTGGAGAAAAACCTCACACAAAGATGTGCTAGCACCTTGGTGAGATTCGGCCAAGCAAGGAGGAGAGGGAGAGGGAGAGCTTGAGAGGAAGAAGAAGGAAGATTCACCACACTTGAATGAAAATGAATTCACACACATTCACAAAGTGGCCGGCCACTTTCATCTAGAGTAACTCCCCATTAATTGCAATTAATGTGAAGTTAATAAGAAAATGGCTTTGTAACTTCCATGAGGTGGCATCCATGATGATGTGGAATATCATCATTGGTCCACCTAATGCCAACTCACCAATGAGGTGGCAAAGGTCAAGTCAAAATTGACCTTTGGTCTTCCATCTCTAGTCAAGTCAAACTTGACCCAATCTCTACCATGGTTGATCTAATCCAACCATTTGATTCGAGCCAACTTAATATAATGAATCTAATTCATTAAATTAAATTGATTTAATAAGTCATAATCTAAATTAGACTCATTAAATACATGAATCAACTTGAGTCGAACTCAAGTTAGCCCAATTAGGATTACTCTTAATCCAATTTGATTCATCAAATGAATCTAATCCTCTTGGTTCATCATATGAACCTAATCTCCATCTAATTGTCCTAAGTGTGTGACCCTATAGGTTCTTGTAACGTTGGCAATGCCCTAAACCCATTTAGGAGCATAAGTAATGAGCGGTATCTAGCAACACATCATTACTACCCAAGTTACAAGAATGTCGAGATCCGACATCACCTTGTGACTACTAATTGTGACTCCTCACAAAATAATGACAAGTGTCCTTCTATCCTAGACATCTAGATTGATCAATATGAGGCATAGAGCGTGTCATCCTCTAATCAATCTAAATCTTGAACTCCAAGTAGACTCACTCGATCAAATGAGCTCAACATCTAATGTTGACTCATTTGGGCATGACCATGCGCTTAGTGGTCTCACTCTATCAAGAATAGCGATGTCACTCCCGTCATATGGGAGGGATAGATCCCATCTACATCACTCACATCCCTCTGCATAATTCATTACATACCCAGTAATCGCCTTTATAGTCCACCCAGTTACGGATGACGTTTGACGAAACTAAAGTACATAACTCCTTATGTAGGGATCCATGGTGACTTCAGGTCTAAGGACTAATAGTCATACTAATAGCCACATGAGAAAGTATATGACACTCATATAATGATCCATGATACTTTCTCATGGCGGGTCATTCAGTATACATTCTCTAATGCATACCCATGTGTCAGCTTGATATCTCTATATCCATGACTTGTGAGATCAAGTCATCGAGCTGACCTACATGCTAGTCTTATTGTATTAACATTGTCCCTGAATGCTAATACTCGACTAGAAATGATTTAGAGTAGTGTTCCCTATATCATCTCACTATCGATTCAACTAATCGATTGATATAGGTATGAACCTTCTACTCAAGGACGCTATTATACATAGTCTATTTGGCACTAATATAAATAAGTATAATAACCAAACAAATGCCTTTATTAATATACAAGAATATGATATACATGAGTCCATACAATCATCAAATGATTGGCTCTAGGGCTCTAACCAACAATCTCCCACTAGCACTAGAGCCAATCAGTATAGGCTCTAAGGCCTAAAGACCTAGTGTGACCATCATGCTTCCTCTGTGCCAAAGCCTTGGTCAAGGGATCTGCGATGTTAGCCTCTGTAGGTACTCTGCAAATCTTCACATCTCCTCTATCGATAATCTCTCGAATGAGATGGAAGCGCCATAGTATATGCTTGGTCCGCTGGTGTGAGCGAGGTTCCTTCGCCTGTGCTATAGCTCCATTGTTGTCACAATAGAGCTCAACTGGGTCAGCGATGCTAGGAACCACCCCAAGTTCAGTAATGAACTTGCGGATCCAAACTGCCTCCTTTACTGCCTCTCGGCTTCTGTTGTAGAATCAGCTACTGTATCCTGCTTCGAACTCTTCCAGCTGACAACACCACCATTAATGTAAAATACGAACCCTGACTGCGATCGGTAATCATCCTGATCGGTCTAAAAGCTGACATCATTGTAACCCTTACAGTTAGCTCATCATTGCCTCTATATATCAAGAAATATTCTTTATTCCTTCGTAAGTACTTAAGAATATTCTTGACCGCTATCCAGTGACTTTCACCTGGATCTGACCGGTATCTGCTCGTCATGCTCAAAGCATACGAGACATCAGGTCGAGTACACAGCATGGCGTACATGATCGATCCTATGGCTGAAGCATAAGGGATCTGATCCATGCGGTCTCTCTCCTCTCTAGAAGAGGGACCTTGAGTCTTCGAAAGACTCACTCCATGTGACATCGGCAGAAATCCCTTCTTGGAGTTCTGCATGGCAAACCGAAGGAGTACCTTATCAATATATGTACTCTGACATAGGCCAAGCAATCTCTTAGATCTATCTCTATAGATCTGTATCCCTAGAATACGGGATGCCTCACCTAAGTCCTTCATTGAGAAGCAACTCCCTAGCCAGGTCTTGACAGACTGAAGCATAGGGATGCCCTTCCCAATGAGTAGTATGTCATCCACATATAATATGAGGAAGACAACTATGTCCCCTACAACCTTCTTGTTGACACAAGGCTCATCTTCGTTCTTGATGAAACCAAACTGTTTGATCGCATCATCAAATCGAAGATTTCAGCTCCGAGAAGCTTGCTTTATTCCATAAATGGACCTATGCAGCTTGCATACTCTGCTAGTATGCTGTGGATCTACAAAACCCTCAGGTTGTGTCATGTACACATCCTCGAGTAGGTTTCCATTCAGAAACGCGGTTTTGACATCCATCTGCCATATCTCATAGTCATGGTAGGCTGCAATAGCAAGCATGATCCGAATGGACTTAAACATCGCCACTGGAGAAAAGGTTTCATCATAGTCAATACCATGAATCTGCTTGAAACCTTTAGCTACCAAGCGACCCTTATAGATAAGTCCATCCATGTCAGTCTTTCTCTTAAAGACCCACTTGCACCCAATGGGTTTTACCCCTTCAGGTGGATCAACCAAAGTCCATACTTGGTTGGTGTACATGGATTCCATCTCGGATCTCATGGCTTCTAGCCATTTCTCGGAATCTGGTCTCATCACAGCTTCTTGATAGGTGGTAGGCTCATCCTCTATGAGCACAATGTCATCATGGTCAGACAAGAGAAATGAGTATCTCTCGGCGACGTACCCTATCAGACCTGCGAAGATGTATGTCTACATGAACCGGTTGTTGTTCCTCAACTCCTTGTGGAACAACATCATCCACAACACTTTGTGGTTCCAGTTCAATTTCCATCGTGGCATTAGTGCTATTGTTCGCATCTTGAACTTCTTCAAGATCGAACGCGCTCCCACTAGTCTTTCTAGAAACAAAGTCCCTTTCTAGAAAGACCCGAGTCTTGCCACCTGACTCGGAATGTAGAAGTAATATCCTTAGTTTCCTTGGGATATCCAATGAAATAGCACTTGTCGATTTGGGTCCTAATTTGTCCGAGACTTGGCGTCGTCGTAAGCCTCACAACCCCAAATCCTCATGAAAGACACCGGGCATCTCCCCGTCCATATCCTATATGGTGTCTTTATCACGGCCTTTGATGGAACTCGGTTGAGTATGAAAGCTGCCGTGTCTAGAGCATATCCCCATAGATATGTCGGAAGATCTGTGTGACTCATCATAGATCGTACCATATCTAATAAGGTACGATTCCTCCTTTCGGATACACCATTCCACTGTGGTGTTCCAGGAGGAGTGAGTTGAGATAAAATCTCACACTCAGCTAAGTAGTCACGAAACTCATGGCTTAAGTATTCACCACCTCGATCTGATCGAAGTACCTTAATACTCTTGCCAAGCTGGTTCTGTACTTCATTCTTGAATTCTTTGAACTTTTCAAAGGATTCAGACTTATGTGTCATCAAGTACACATAACCGTATCTACTAAAATCATCAGTAAATGTGATGAAGTATCTATAACCGCCTCTAGCAGCAACATTGAAAGGGCCACATACATCACTATGTATGAGTCCTAACAAATCAGTTGCTCTCTCGCTATGCCCACTAAAGGGGGTCTTGGTCATCTTGCCTCGTAGGCATGACTCGCATATCTCATATGATTCTAAATCAAATGAGTCCAGCAAACCATCCTTATGGAGCTGGGATAAGCCCTTGTCATTTATATGACCTAAGAGACAGTGCCAGAGGTATGTTTGGTTCATGTCATTTGACTTGAACCTCTTGGTACTAATGTTATAGATAGGACTCTCAAGGTCTAGAATATAGAGTCCGTTTATTAGTGGTGCACTACAATAGAACATATCTTTCAAATAAACAGAACAACATTTATCTTTTATTATAAAAGAGTATCCTTTCTTGTCTAAACAAGAAACTGAAACTATGTTCTTAGTAAGAGCAGGCACATAACAACAATCATCTAAATCTAGTACAAGCCCAGAGGGCAGAGATAGCTGATAAGTTCCTACAGCAACAGCAGCAACCCGTGCTCCATTGCCTACTCGTCCACCTCGCCCTTTGCCAATGCTCTGCTATTTCTCAGCGCCTGCACATCAGTACAAATGTGAGAAGCACATCCAGTATCTAATACCCATGATGTAGAAATAGATAGATTGACTTCTATAACATATATACCTGAAGTGGAAGTCTCACTTCGCTTCTTTTTAAGATCCTCCAAGTATACCTTGCAGTTCCTCTTCCAGTGCCCGGTCTGACCGCAGTGGAAGCAGGTAGCATCCTTGGCGACCCCTCCTTTAGGCTTCAGTGCCTTGCCTTTGCCCTTGGTTTGGGACTTTCCCTTTCCTTTGGGCTTGCCCTTGCCCTTGTGCTTCTGGACCATCAGAATGGGCTTAACCTTCTTAAGGTTAATCTCAGCAGTTCGTAACATACTAAGTAGCTCGGGCAGTGGCTTGTCAATCTCGTTCATGTTATAGTTGAGAACGAATTGACTATAGCTATCCGGCAAGGACTGCAAGATCAAGTCAGTGGCCATCTCTTGGCCAAGTGGGAACCCTAGTCTTTTTAGGTTCTCTATGTACCCAATCATCTTGAGTACATAAGGACCTACAGGAGCCCCGTCTGACATCTTGCACTGAAACAGTGCCTTCGAGATCTCAAATCTCTCATGTCTCGCTTGTCCCTGATATAGTTGGCGAAGATGCTCAACCATATCAAAAGCGCCCATCAACTCATGTTGCTTCTGAAGCTCTGAGTTCATGGTCGCGAGCATTAGACAGGACACATCTAATGCGTCGTCTTGATGCTTCTTGTAAGCATCTTTGTCGGCTCGCGGGGCATTGGCAGGAGGAGCCTAGAACGTACAGCTTACGTTCCTGGGTGATAACTATTCTCAAATTCCTGTACCAGTCCAGGAAATTCGCTCCGTTGAGCTTGTTCTTCTCAAGGACAGATCGCAGGGAGAAGGAATTCGTATTTGACGTCATGGTTATCTACAACAGAAAATTTGCAAAAATAAATATCATATTCTTTTAAAATCATTTAATTAGGCCTTTAATTAAAAGATGCTCCCACTGAATACTATAATTCAGGTGGGACAAAATCCACATCATACTAACCCTTGAGTTAGCTTTGGCTAATACGCCCAAGGCTTAGTATGATCGGTAGGTAACGATTACCAATTACATCTCTATGCAACTCTTGTTTATAGAATCAATATCCGCATTTATATTAAAACTCGAGTTAGCTTTGGCTAATACGCCCGAGAGTTAATATAGATGTGATTTTTGACCTATCTTTTCCAACCGTTGGAATAATGCCTATAGTTGACTCGATCCAACCGAGTAACTAGGAATACTCAATCTAATTGAGTTTGCATTCACCCATGCGTTGATAGGCGGGACCAAGGTTGTACCTCCGTACCCTACCAAGATAATATGTATTGCTCTGCTTTGGCAGATTCAACAATACATGTGATCGAGGTAGTGATAGGTATCACGGCACGGTTAGGCATTTAGAGTTGGTTCGATCTAGATCTAATCTAATCAAGAAGGATGCATCTTGTGCACGACTTAGATCTAATCTAATCGCAAGGGTGCATCATGTGCACGACTTAGATCTAATCTAATCGTTAAGGCACTAATTAATTAATTAATTATTAAACATGCATCAAATACATAGCAATTAATTAATTAATCTATTTGTGATTTAGTCATGGCCCTACTACGATCTTCTCAAGCCAATGAGAAGATCGAATGGTCAACCTAGGGTCAACAGCTTCTCCAAGCTCCTCCCTTTGACCACCTTGTGTTGCTCGTGCCCGCCTCGGAACTCCGTCTCGTGTGGACCCTCCACCGCTCCAATTTATACATTACAATTTGAAACTCGAGTTACATTCGAGTCTAAATCTAATTTACAACAAGAATATAAGAGAAGGCACGACGCGCAGGTCGCGAATAAATAAAAACATACAACACGCGCAAACACATAACGACACGCAGGCCGTATTATGAATTACAACACAACCAATCATATTGGGCTTTGGGCCATGACTATCACAAATTTATATATAATTCAAAATTATATATTTTTTCATAATTTTCTATAATTTTAAAATAATTTTACAATTTTTATGAATAAAATTTCCCGACGGTCCCGTTTAGCGGTTTCGGGCGCAATCGCGGAACGGATCCCCTTGCGGGGCCCAGGGGCAGCGCCCCTACCCGCGATCTAACCATCGCGAGGGTTCCATTGCGATCCAACAGCGCCTAAACCCGCTGTCCCAAAAAGATTTGGGTCGAAATATTGCCGTTTCGGAAAAATCTTCCCGGCGGGTTCGTTTTTAGCGATTTCGGGTGCAATCGCGAAGCAAATTCCCTTGCGGGGTTAGGGACTATGCCCCTACCCACGATCTAACCATCGTGAGTTGCTCCTTTGCGATCTAATGGCACCCGACCCCGCTGTCCCAAATGGATTTGGGGCAAAACGAAGTCGTTTAAAAGAAAACTTTCCGGTAGCCGAAGCCTACAAGTGCCGAGACACTTGTGCTTCGCTTCTACGGAAAAATTACTCATAAAAACCCTAAAAACTCAATTTTTACAGAAAATTCCAGAAGGTTTATTTTTCATAAAAATACAAACGAACTCGTACAAGTCTTTTCACGTGGCTCTGATACCACTGTTGGGTTCATCGGGCCGCGAAAACCGCTTTTTCGTGTCGCGGAAACCTCGAGTCACCCAAAGCCGTAGATCCGTGCAAAGATTCGTAAACAAAACTTTTCAAAAAACCTTTTCTTGTACTAGTTTGTAAAACCTTTAGATCTACACTAGATAAGGGTTATACCTTCGAAGCGTGCCTTTCGCTTATCCCGCTCGTCCAAGGGGTTGCCGGATCTCTAGACCGTCAAGCGCCGGACCTCTAGAAGTATCCACACGGACACGTAGGTGGAGAAAAACCTCACACAAAGATGTGCTAGCACCTTGGTGAGATTCAGCCAAGCAAGGAGGAGAGGGAGAGGGAGAGCTTGAGAGGAAGAAGAAGGAAGATTCACCACACTTGAATGAAAATGAATTCACACACATTCACAAAGTGGCCGGCCACTTTCATCTAGAGTAACTCCCCATTAATTGCAATTAATGTGAAGTTAATAAGAAAATGGCTTTGTAACTTCCATGAGGTGGCATCCATGATGATGTGGAATATCATCATTGGTCCACCTAATGCCAACTCACCAATGAGGTGGCAAAAGGTCAAGTCAAAATTGACCTTTGGTCTTCCATCTCTAGTCAAGTCAAACTTGACCCAATCTCTACCATGGTTGATCTAATCCAACCATTTGATTCGAGCCAACTTAATATAATGAATCTAATTCATTAAATTAAATTGATTTAATAAGTCATAATCTAAATTAGACTCATTAAATACATGAATCAACTTGAGTCGAACTCAAGTTAGCCCAATTAGGATTACTCTTAATCCAATTTGATTCATCAAATGAATCTAATCCTCTTGGTTCATTATATGAACCTAATCTCCATCTAATTGTCCTAAGTGTGTGACCCTATAGCTTCTTGTAACGTTGGCAATGCCCTAAACCCATTTAGGAGCATAAGTAATGAGCGGTATCTAGCAACACATCATTACTACCCAAGTTACAAGAATGTCGAGATCCGACATCACCTTGTGACTACTAATTGTGACTCCTCACAAAATAATGACAAGTGTCCTTCTATCCTAGACATCTAGATTGATCAATATGAGGCATAGAGCGTGTCATCCTCTAATCAATCTAAATCTTGAACTCCAAGTAGACTCACTCGATCAAATGAGCTCAACATCTAATGTTGACTCATTTGGGCATGGCCATGCGCTTAGTGGTCTCACTCTATCAAGAATAGCGATGTCGCTCCCGTCATATGGGAGGGATAGATCCCATCTACATCACTCACATCCCTCTGCATAATTCGTTACATACCCAGTAATCGCCTTTATAGTCCACCCAGTTACGGGTGACGTTTGACGAAACTAAAGTACATAACTCCTTATGTAGGGATCCATGGTGACTTCAGGTCTAAGGACTAATAGTCATACTAATAGCCACATGAGAAAGTATATGACACTCATATAACGATCCATGATACTTTCTCATGGCGGGTCATTCAGTATACATTCGCTAATGCATACCCATGTGTCATCTTGATATCTCTATATCCATGACTTGTGAGATCAAGTCATCGAGCTGACCTACATGCTAGTCTTATTGTATTAACATTGTCCCTGAATGCTAATACTCGACTAGAAATGATTTTGAGTAGGGTTCCCTATATCATCTCACTATCGATTCAACTAATCGATTGATATAGGTATGAACCTTCTACTCAAGGACGCTATTATACTTAGTCTATTTGGCACTAATATAAATAAGTATAATAACCAAACAAATGCCTTTATTAATATACAAGAATTTGATATACATGAGTCCATACAATCATCAAATGATTGGCTCTAGGGCTCTAACTAACACCACAAGCCCATGAGTAAAAATTGTTCTTAAGGAAATAATAAAGGACACGTCTAATCTAGTACCAACTGTACAAGATGAAATATCATAAGAAACTGCAACATGTATCACAAATGATACACAATTACAGAAAGTGCCTCGTTATAGTGGGAAGGTTGTTAGGCAACCTAAAAGATTCATGCTTTGGGAGAGTCTTTAGACTTGATCCCTGGTGGACGTGAACCTGATCCCCAGACATATGACGAAGCACTCCAAGATAAAGATGAAGTATCTTTGCAAAGAGCAATAAATACAGAATTAGAATATATGTATTCTAATAGATTCTGGGAGCTTATAGAATCACCAAATAGGTGTAAAAGCCATTGGGTGAAAATAAGTCTACAATAGGAAAAGAGGGATAGACAGGAAGGTGGAAACTTTCAAAGCAAGGCTTGTTGAAAAAGGAAACTTTTTCACCGGTAGCCATGCTTAAGACTATCCAGATTCTTTTATCTATTTAGCAAGTGGATGTCAAGAAAACTTTCCTTAATGGAAGTCTTGAAGAAAACATCCATATATAAGCAACTAGAAGGGTTCAAAGAGCATCTTGTGTGTAAGCTCAATCAGTCTATGGACTGAAGTAAAGCTTCAAGGTCTTGGTACATCCGGTTTAATGAATTAATCCAGACCTATGGGTTTATTTTATAACCGAATGAGTTTTGTGTATACAAGAAGTGTGATGGAAACGTGGTGGTATTTCTTGTACTATACGTAGATAACATTTTTGGTAGTTGGAAATAATATCAAAGTGTTGTCAGAAGTAAGGGTATGGTTGTCCAAACAATTCGATATGAAGGACTTGGGAGAATGCTTATATACTTGGGATCAAAGGGATCGCAAGAAAAGAATATATTTTACTTATCCCAAGCTTTATATATCGAAACAATCCTTGCTCATTTTAAGCATGCAAAACTCCAAGAAAGGTTTCTTACCTTTTAGGTATGGAGTAGCTTTATCTAAAGAGATGTCTCCGAAGACATCAAAGGAGATAGAGGAAATAAAGGCAGTTCCTTATGCTTCGGCTGTCGGAAGCCTAATGTATGCTATGCACGAGATCAGAGATCTGTTTTGCTGAGGGCATAGTTAGCAGATATCTAAGTAACCCTGGACAAGGACATTGGACTGTGGTAAAGCATATATTGAAGTACCGTAGAGGCACTAGAGATTATATGCTAGCTTACAAGGCAGATAATCTGGTCCCTGTGGGTTGCACGGATTTTGACTTCCAATCAGATAGGGACAATAGTAAGTCAACCTCGGGGTTTTGTGTTTACTTTAGGAGGTAAAGTCATAACTATGGAAGAGTGATAAGCATAGGTGCTTTTTCGGACTCCACCATAGAAGCTGAGTATATGGCAGCCTCTGAGGTAACCATAAAAGCTGAATGACTCAATAACCTCAAGATGGACTTAGATATGATTTCTGGTTTGTCCAAAGATTATTACAATTTATTATAATAATAGTGGTGCAGTAGCAAACTCGAAGAAACCATGAGTCTATAAGGCAAGTAAACACAATAGAGCGCAAGTACCACCCAATACGAGAAATCGTAAAAACGAGGAGAAGTTGTTGCCGCCTATATTACATCAGATGATGACCTATAGATCTTTTCACTAAGGCCCTTAAGGCAAGAGCTTTTGATGGGCATGTTGAAGGGTTGGGAATCAGATGTATGGCAGCAGATATGGAAACTTAGTCTTTTAGTATAAGTGGGAGATTGTTAGAGTGTATACTAAAAGCCTTGCTTTTGGTATAAACATTTATCTAGAAATAAGAATCACATTGGTCAAATGTCTATATTTATGATAAATGTAGTTGTTCAATTAATTTATATTGTAGATAACATGGTGTGTGGTGTCACACATAGATGATCATGTTATCAGCACCTTATAAATTATAAACAGTAGCTCACAACCAAGATGAAAAGGAACAAACCATAGGAAGGTCGTAGTGTAATTAGGTATTAGTTTATCTTAACTATATAATTATACTAGTACACTTAGAGTGTATTGAGTAGGACCATTAGAGGTTGTTTCTTTTTATACTGACTTTATAAAGGAACAAAGACCTCAGTTATTATGGAAGTGTGTGCTCTTAATCCTAATATAATAACAAGCACATATATTTGATATTTATTTCTTTAATTTATAAATAGGTGAGATTTAGTTTGATAAATCAATAAGCCTGATAAGTTGAGAAATGATATCACTTATAGTGTGTGTTGTTGATTATAGAAGGAAATTGTGTCCTAGTGATCTAGGTTGATAATGTCCCCAAGAGGAGCTCATAAGGATTATCATGTTAAACCCTGCAGGTGGACTTAGTCCGACATGACGATAAGGTTGAGTGGTACTACACTTCGACTAAGATATTAATTAAGTGAGTTGTCAGTAACTCATTTAATTAGTGGACATTCGACATCTTAAATACAGGGAGACTAACACACTCATAATAAGAAGGAGCCCAAAATGTACTTTAGGATTGGTGCGGTAGTTCAATAATAGTTCTTTAGTGGAATGAATTATTATTGATGGAATTAAGTTGTATGTTCGGGGTGAACACGGGAAGCTTAATTTCATTGGGAGACCAAAACCAATTCCTCCTCTCGATCCCTATCGTAGCCTCTTGTATATAGAGATTTATACCCACCTTCTTACCCAACCTATAGGGGCCGGCCAAGCCAAGCTTAAAGCTCAAGCTTAGGGTCGGCGAAGCCTAAAGGTTGAGCTTGCGTGGCCGGCCAATTGCTTGGAGCCCAAGCTTAGGTGGCCGACCACATCATATTAAAGAGGATTTTTTTATTAAAATTATTTCTTATGTGGATATCATGGTTTTAAAAGAGAGTTTGAAATTTAAATCTTTCCTTTTATAGCTTTCTACAAAAGATTAAGAAAAGATTTGAAATCTTTCCTTATTTGTAGATTGAAAGGTAGATTTGAATTTTGAGAAAACTTTCCTTTTTAACCATGTTCATGATTTAAAAGAGAGTTTAAAAAATTAAATATTCTCTTTTATAAGTTTCTACAAAAGATTAAGAAAAGATTTGATATCTTTCCTTATTTGTAGATTGAAAGGAGATTTTAATTGTTAGAGATAACTTTCCTTTTTGGAAATCATCCACATATTTAAAAGAATGATTTTAATTTATAAAATTTTCTTTTTATAATCCACCATTAAGGGAAAAATTATTGGAGAAATTTTTTATAAAATTTCTGGAAGCAAATAAGGAAGTTTTAATTTGTGTTTAAAATTTTATTTGCTTGGAGATTTGGTTGTGGCCGGCCATTATAATAATGAGAAGAAAATTGTTTTTTAATTAAAATAAATTTTCCTTTTCATGGCAAAAGAATTAAGGAAGTTTTTATTTAAATTTCCTTATTTTCCAAGGCCAAAGATTATAAAAGAGAGGGTAGAGGTGCCTTCATGGTGAACAACTCTATTATTTTTCTCCTCTCTTTTCTCCTTGGGAGTGGCCGGTCCCTCCTCTTTCTCTCTTCTCCATCTTGTGGCCGAACCTCATCTCATCATTGGAGTCCTTGTGGTGGCCGGATCTTGCTTGGAGAAGAAGAAGAGAAAAGGAGGCGATATTTCTAGCTTCCCTTGGAGCTTGGTGGTGGCCGAACCTCTTCATCTTTGGAGGAGCTTTTGGTGGCCGAAATCTAGAAGGAAGAAGAAGGTGCTTGGTGGTTCTCATCTCGGAAGATCGTTGCCCACACAACGTCCGAGGTTAGAAGAGGAATACGGTAGAAGATCAAGAGGTTATTTGCTTACAAAGAAAGGTATAACTAGTAATTATTTTCCACATCATACTAGTTTTCTTTGTATAGTTATTTTTGGAAATACCAAACACAAGAGGTATATGTTTCTAGAGTTTTCGGATTTGTTTCAAATTTGTGTTTCTTTTGTTTTATTTTTCAAATTTGTGATTCGATTGTTCTTTTTGCTTAACCTAGAGTTATTTAAGGAAATTAAATATTAGCTTTCCTTAAAAGGCTTTGTCTAGGCGGTGGTGGTTGCTCCCATATCCAAGAAGGCCATGTGCCTCGCCATGCAGTCCTGGAAGCTAATTTTGGAAATTAATATTTAATGAAATTAATAACATAGGTGGATTTGAATCAATAGTGTTAAGTTCCGCTTGCGATTCAAATCTAAACTATTAAGAACAAATAAGTTAAATTTGGAATTAATGATGTTAAGTTCCGTCTGCGATTCCTAATTTAACTTCTAAAGAATGCAATAGGTTATTTAAGGAAATGTTCGACACTTGTACAAAATTTTTGTACAGTGGAACCGGCACGTTTTCCTAGGACTAACCAACAAAATTTACTACTTGCTTAGAAAAGGCTTTGAAAGACACCCACCAGTTGTTACAATCCTGAGAGGAAGAAAAGAGAAAAAAAGAGCTATAACTACAAGGGCTTAATTCTACGCTAGCTGTTCAAAAGGCCTTAAAGGATAAAGTTCTCTCGGATGTGGCTCAGAAAAATGTAGGTGCAGCGGAGGCCGGCAAGCGTGGGGTGAATTGCCTGAAAATAAAAAAATACCCTCCTCGGAATTTTGAACTTAGAATAAAAGCAGCTATAATAAGAATAAAACAAAAAGGAAACAGAAATAAACCAGAGACTCGGGAGTTAACCTGGTTACAACCAAGAAGGTTGTTAATCCAGGGCGATGAAAAGCGCACTAAGAAAGTCTCCTTTACTGCAGGCGGAGAAGCCTGTTTACACACTGAGAAAGCTCACAAGCTGCTAGAAATTGATTACAGAGTTGAATACTGAATTGATATGTAATTCCTAGCTCCAGGGGCCTTTATATAGGCTCTGGAAAATCTATCTCGAAGGTCTAAGGCGCCTCCAATAGATGTCCAAGGCGCCTCCAACGAGTGTGTGGATAAAACTTTATCCGAAAGCTAAACGGCCAGTTTGGCCAGGTCCGACGCGCCTTCAACTGGCATTGAAGGCGCCTTCAAGGTGAAGGTGCCTTCAATGCCTAATGAAGGGGCCTCCATCAGTGTAGTGACTCCAGCTTCTCTTTTTCGTTTACTTCCGAAGCTCCGTTCTTTTGGGTGAATCCGGCTAACCGGAATAGGGCTCACCCGAACCCAATTCTCGGCCTTCTCCTCGAGCAGCCTTCCTCCCCGGCTTAACGTCCCTTGAATGCCACACACGTTCTTCTTACCCACCGGTGTACTCTTCCGCAGCTCTCTCGTCTTTCGGACGCACCGAGCCCATCGGCTCCCTTCCCGTGCCGTCCTTTTCGCTAGCTGCATCTTCTGCTCGACTTCCTACGCTTCTAAGCTCCTGCACACTCAGACACAGGGATCAAACACAAAGCAGGACCTAACCAACTTGGTTGATCACATCAAAACCACCATGGGGCCCAACAAAAAATACTCTGCTAAACTAGTTACAGCAATCACTTGGTTCGGGGTCTTCTGAGTTATCCCCAGAATTAGCTTTCAAAGACTTTGCCTTGTTCTAACAATAAGAAAGATTGTGAGCTCAAGATTTGCAAATATGCTCGCTCTTAAAAGAACTAGCGGAGGCTAAGGCAGAGAAAACTACTTTGTAAGGAAAAAAGAATAACCTATAATCTGAATTTCAAGCATATAAGCCAGGTGAGGAAGAGCGCTGGCAAAGTAGGCACAGAGCCTATTTAAATTCTCCTGAGTTTGGTGAGGAGTATGCTAGGCACATTGTATGAACTCTCACTCACTCTGTTGAAGGATTAATCCAACAACTAAGAGAGGGGAGTTTTCTATCTGAAGAACCTCCTCGCCTATTTATAGACTGTCGACGACTTAATCAGGAACTTCCAAAAGACCTTTTAATCAAATTTGAGTAAACTTGATATTTTGTTATTTGTATTTTCTCATAATTTCATAACTAATCTATACCACTTGCTATTTATAAAATGTTAATGACAATTTGCACTTACCTGTCATTCCTTGTGTGATTTCCTTATCTTCAGAACCACCCAAGTGTTTATATAAATGAACTTTTCCAATATGCTAACCATATGTAGAGAAATCCCATAGAAAGATTATAATCAAAGGAAGTAGATCTCCTAGTTATCCTTTGAGTGATATATAATGATGAATGAACTATTTCTGATGATCTCCGGATTTGCATGATAAGTTAAGTGCCTTACTTATATATGAAGAATCCTTGACCTGCCTAATAGACTGGTCAGATTTATATAACCGAGCAAGATTAAACATCTTTAATATATATGCTCCTTTAGGCTTTATCCGACTGCATGACAAATCGATCTGATATATATGCTCGGGCAAAATTAAATATCTGCCATGTAAATGCTTCTCCGGGCTTTCCAGCCGGTATGAGGGACCGATCAGATGTATATGCCTAGGCTAGATTAAATGTCTGCACAAAAAGTAATGTTGACGCTAAAACCCATGGTTGATCTTGGAGAAGGTTTAAAGTCTCCGATTCCCCATAAGGAGGCATGTCTCGTCACTCCTTAAGGTCCCCGATCGACTATTCAATTGTTTAAAGTCTCTGATTCCCTCTAATGAAGTCAGGCCGGTCACTCCTTAAAGTCCCCGATCGATTATTATGGAGGTTTAAAGTCTCCGGTTCCCCCTAAGGAAGCCAGACCGGTCACTCCTTAGGGTCCTCGATCGACTGTTCAATGGTTTAAAGTCTCTAGTTCTCCCTAAGGAAGCCAGGCCGATCACTCCTTAAGGTCCCCGATCGACTATTCAATAGTTTAAAGTCTCCGGTTCCCCCTAAGGATGCCAGGCCAGTCAATCCTTTGGGTCCCCGATCGAGTGTTATGGAGGTTTAAGGTCTCTGGTTCCCTTTAAGGAAGCCAAGCCGGTCACTCCTTAGAGTCCCCACCATTCAATGATTTAAAGTCTCTAGTTCCCCCTAAGGAAGCCAAGCTGGTCACTCCTTAGGGTCTCCGATCAACTATTATGGAGGGTTAAAGTCTCCGATTCCCCCTAAGGAATCTTGTCCGTGTTGGTTAGTCCTAGGAAAATGTATCGGTTCCATTGTACAAAAATTTTTATACAAGTGTCGAACCTTTCCTTAAATAACCTATTGTGTTCTTTAGAAGTTAAATTAGGAATCGTAGACGAAACTTAACCTCATTGATTCCAAATTTAACTTATCTGTTCTTAATGGTGTAGATTTGAATCGCAAGTGGAACTTAACACTATTGATTCAAATCCACCTATGTTATTAATTCTATTAAATATTAATTTCTAAAATTGGCTTCTAGGACTGCATGGTGAGGCACATGACCTTGGATATGGGAGCAACCACCACCGCCTAGACAAAGCCTTTTAAGGAAAGCTAATATTTAATTTCCTTAAATAACTCTAGGTTAACCAAAAAGAACAATCGAATCACAAATTCGAAAAAGAAGAAAACACAAACTTGAAAAATAAATTCGATAAACTAGTTCTAATTGCCTCTTGTATTTAGAATTCTTACAAAGAAAATAACTAGTATGATGCGGAAGAAAATTACTAGTTATACCTTCTCTTTGTAAGCTAATGACCTCGAGATCTTCTGCCGTATTCCTTGCCTCGCCTTGGATGTCGTGTGGGCAACGATCCTCCAAGATGAACACCACCCAAAAGCTTCTTCCTCTTCTTATAAAATTCGACCACCACCACCACCAAGGAGAAGAGAGCAACAGGGAAAAGAGAAGGGAGAGGGTCGACCACACCAAGAGGGTCTCCAAGCAAAAGAATAAGAGTTGTCTCATGAAGCCCCCTCACCCCTTCTTTTATATTACTTGCCCAAGGCAAATAAGGAAAATTTTTTACAAAAAATAAAATCATCCTCTAGTTTTTCCTTTTTCCTTTTTATTTTTTCTTTTCTTTCCTCTTGATTGAATCAATCACCAACATTAATTTTTGTGATGATTTTTTATTTTTAATTATGGTCGTCCACTTGCTTGGCCACCAAGCAAGGTCACCGGCCACCTCATCAAGAGTAATAAGGAAAAAATATTTTTAAAAATTTTACAAGAAGTAATCCTCTTATAAAATTTACAAGCTCTCTTTCCTAAAGTAGGAGTTAAAAAAGGAAAGTTTCTAAAAATTAAAACCATGTTTTAAAATTTAAAAACTCTCTTATAAAATTTCATTTTTTAACATGATGATAGAAAATTTTAATTTTAAAACTTATCTTCCTTTTTTTTCTAAACCATGAGGATGGTTAAAAAAAAGGAAAGTTTTAAAACTTTTAAAACTCTCTATTAAAACATGTGGCCTAATTCAAATAAGGAAAATTTTGAAAATTAAAATCTCTCTTTTAAAACTTATAGTTTTCTACAAAGAGAAGATTTTAAAAATTCAAAACAACCCTCCCTTTTTGAATTATTGTGGCCGGCCCCCTTCATGCTTGGTCACCAAGCAAAGGGCCGACCCCTATAGAAGAGGATGTGCCCGGCCCTTGCTTGGTCACCAAGCATTGGACCGACCCACTTCTTGGACACCAAGAAGAGCCTTACATTTGGATGGACTTGAGGCTATAATGAGACTACGATAGGAACCTAGAGGAGAAATTAGTTTTGGCCTTCCGATGAGCTTGAGTATCCCATGTTCGCGCCAAACACACAACTCAAGTTCATCGATAATAACTCATTCCACTAGAGAGTTATTATCGCACTACCGCACCAATCCCAAATTACATTATGGGCTCCTTCTTATCATGAGTGTGTTAGTCTCCCTGTGTTTAAGATTACGAATGTCCACTAATTAAGTAAGTTATTGACAACTCACTTAATTAATATCTAGCTCCAAGAGTAGTACCACTCAACTTTATTGTCATGTCGGACTAAGTCCACCTGCAGGGTTTAATATGGCAATCCTTATGAGCTCCTCTTGGGGACATTCTCAACCTAGATAAGTAGGACACAGATTCCTTCTATAATCAACAACACACATTATAAGTAATATCATTTCCCAACTTATCGGGCATATTGATTTATCGAGCTAAACCTCACCCTTTGATAAGTCAAAAAAATAAATATTAAATATATGTGCTTGTTATTATATTAGGATTCAGAGCACACACTTCCATAATAACTAAGGTCTAGTTCTTTTATTAAGTCAGTACAAAAAGAACTTACCTAAATGGTCCTACTCAATACACTTAGAGTGTACCAGTGTAATTTATTAATCAAGATAGACTAATACTTAATTACACTATGACTATTCCGATGGTTTGTTCCTTTCCATCTTAGTCATGAGCAACTATTTATAATTTATAAAGAACCAACAACATGATCTTCTGAGTGTGACACCACACACCATATTATCTGCTTATATAAATTAATTGAACAATTACATTTAACAAATAAATGTAGATATTGACCAATGTGATTCTTTTATTTCAAAATTAAATGTTTACAAAAACTAGGCTTTTAGTATACACTCTAACAGTCCGGTCACTCCTTAGGGTCCCCGATCGACTATTATGGATGTTTAAAGTCTCCGGTTTCCCCTAAAGAAGCATGGTCGATTACTCTTTAGGGTCCCTGACCGACTGTTATAGAGGTTTAAAGTCTCCTCTTCCCCCAAAGGAAGCTAGGCCAATCACTCCTTAGGGTCCCCGATCGACTATTATGGAGGTTTAAAGTCTCCGGTTCCCCCTAAGGAAGATTGGCCAGTCACTCCTTAGGATCCTCGATCAATTGTTATGGAGGTTTAAAGTCTCCGGTTCCCCCTAAGGAAGTCAGGCCGGTCACTCCTTAAGCTCACCCATCGATTGTATGAAGGTTTAAAGTCTCTGGTTCCCCCTAAGGAAGCCAAGATGGTCACTCCTTAGGGTCCTCGATCGACTGTTCAATGGTTTAAAGTCTCTGGTTCCCCCTAAGGAAGCCAGGCCGATCACTCTTTAAGGTTCCCGATCGACTATTATGGAGGTTTAAAGTCTTCGATTCCCCCTAAGGAAGCCATGCTGGTCACTCCTTAGGGTCTCTGATCGACTGTTATGGAGGTTTAAAGAAGTATATGACTCCTCCCAAATAATATTGCCTGCATTTTTTCTGTTATTCATATCAACAGTGTCTATACAAAATACATAAATGACTTATAGGCATATTTGTTTAGTTCTATATGGTTGTAAATGATTAACACTCCAAGGTCATTCGAGTTTTGTTCCTTCTACATCTTCGAAGTAATAGGCACCCGATACAAGTTTTTGTATGATTTTATAAGGTCCTCCCCATTGAGGTTCTAACTTATTAACATCCACAACATGCTTGATGTGTTTCCATACAAGATCACCCACCTGAAAGAACCTTGGAATGACTCTTTTGTTGTAATTCTGTTTCATCCTTTGACGATATGAGATGAGCCGGGTTGCTACCTTATCCCGTACTTCCTCTATTAAGTCAAGTTCCATGAGTCGTCGATCCACATTATCATCATCATAAAGCCTTCTTCGATCAGATTCCACTCCAACTTCGATCAGAATCACTGCCTCACCCCCATAAACCAGGTGAAAAGGAGTGATCCTAGTGGCTTCTCTAGGAGTGGTATGATATGCCCACAATACACTTGGCAATTCATCTACCCAGCTACCACCAACATGATCCAGCTTGGTTTTAAGTCCTCTGATAATTTTTTTGTCGGTTACTTTGGCTTATCCATTTCTCTGTGGATATGCTACAGAGGTAAAATCTTGTGTAATGGCATAATCAGAACACCATTTCTTAATTTTCGTACCTTGAAATTGCCTTCCATTATCAAAAACTATTTTGTCTGGAATACCAAATCTACAAACAATATGCTGCCATAAAAATTTAATAAATGCATGTTCAGTAATTCGAGTCAATGGTTCTACTTCTATCCATTAAAAAAAATAATCAACAGCTACCAATAAGAACTTTCACTAGGTAGGCGCAAGAGGGAAAGACCCTACTATATCCATGTCCCATTGATCAAAAGGACAAGATACTATAGAAGCCTTCAATAATTCAGTAGGATAATGAGGAATATTTTGATGTTTCTGATAAGATAAACAAATTCTCACATGTTGAGCAACATCTGCTTGTAAAGTAGGTCAAAAATATCTAGCTAATAATATCTTTCTAGCAAGAGATCGACCTTCCATATGACTACCACAAGAACCTTGATGTACCTCTTGTAGGATATACTGTGTGTCATCTGATCCAACATATTTGAGTAGAGGACTAGAGAATGCCCTTTTATATAAATGATCTCCAATCATAGTGTATTAGCTTGCCCTCTTCTTGAATACCCTAGCTTATTCTGCATCAATGGGTAAAATTCCTTGTCGTAAAAATAGAATGATAGGTGTTCTCCAATCACCCTGAATTTCTAGATTAACCTGTTGCTCAGCACAAGATACTAATAGTGTTTGTTCAACGGGTCTATCCAAATTCAAAGGTACAATGGTAGAAGCTAATTTAACTAACTCATCTGCTACTTGATTGTCTATTTGGGGGATTTTCTTTACACTTCATGAAATTCAGCTTTCAATTTTTCAAAGGCCTCTACATATAGCTTGAGTCATTCATTGCTAATTCCAAAGTTTCCTTAATTGTTATGCTGCTAATTGAGAATCAGAATGAATTACTACCCGTGTAGCTCCCACATGCTTAGCAGCCTGCAAGCCTGCTATTAATGTCTCGTATTCGGCCTCATTGTTAGTAGCTCTATAATTTAATTTGACAGATAGTTATATTCTATCTTCTCTAGGAGATATAAGAAGAATCTCAATTCCATTACTTTATTGAGTAGAAGGCCCATCCACATAGACAACCCAGGTTTCCACTATTTATAGACTTGGTATTTCTGTTATAAAATTTGCTAAAGCTTGAGCTTTAATGGTCGCTCGAGGTTGATATTGTATATCATATTTGGTCGTCCACTTAATCAATCTTCTAGATGCTTCTGGGTTAACAAGTACCTGACCAAGAGTGTTGTTAGTCTATACTATAATTGGGTGTGACAGAAAATAAGGGCATAACCTCCGAGCCGCTAGAACCAATCCATAAGCTAACTTCTCGAGTGTCGTATATCAGCACTCTACTCCTATTAATAAATGACTCAAAAGATACATAGGTAATTGTTCTTTCTCTTCCTGCCTCACTAATACAGAACCAACAACATGGTCGTTGGCTGATAAGTACATCCACAAGGTTTCTCCTTCTACTGGTTTAGCTAATATAGGGAGAGTAGACAAATATTCTTTTAGTTCTTCAAACGCCTTGCTGCAATCCTCATACCATTGGAACTTAGTTACCCCGTCCTAGTGCCTTGAAGAAGGGGAGACTCCGATTGGCCAACCGAGAGATGAAGCAAGACAGGGCGGTAATCCTCCCTATCAACCTTTGGGCCTTCTTTAGGTTCCTTGGAGGAGCCATGTCTTGTAATGCTTTTACTTTTCTGGGGTTGGCTTATATTCCCCGCTCGGTCACCATGTATTCCAGGAACTTCTGTTGGGTTCGTCGGGCCGCGAAAACTGCTTTTTCGCGTCGCGGAAACCCCGAGTCACCCAAAGCCATGGATCTCGTGCAAAGATTCGTAAACAAAACTTTTTGAAAAACCTTTTTCTTGTACGAGTTTTTAAAAACTTTAGATCTACACTAAAGTTAAGATCATTACCCTTGATGCGCGCCCCACGCGAATCCCGCTCGTCCAAATGTTGCCGGATCTCAAGACCGTCAAGCGTACGGTCCTCTAGAAGTATCCACACGGACACACTAGATGGAGGTGACCAAAAAACTAAGGTGTGCTAGCACCTATGTGGTTCATCCAAGGAAGGAGGAGAGGGAGAGTGCAAGAAGAACTCTAGGAGGGAGAAGAAGGAATGAATGATGGAATCAATTTTCAAAAATTGAAAATTGTTCTCCACATTCAAGTGGCCGGCCACCTTCTAGGAGGTGTAACCCCACATTAATTCCAATTAATGTGGAGACCATTAAGAGTTGTAACCCCCATGAGGTGGCACTCTAGGATGATGTGGATCAACACTATTGGTCCACATCTTGCCACCTCACTAAATGACATGGCAACAAGTATAACTTCTCATTTAATGTGGGCCGGCCACATTAAATGCTACGGAGGCTTGTAACCTCCATGAGGTGGCACACATTGATGATGTGGAGCAATCCTATTGGTCCACATCTTGCCAACTCACTAGTGATGTGGCAAAAAGTCAAGTCAAACATGACTTTTTCTCTTCCTCTCAAATAAAGTCAAACTTGATCAAATCTCTCAAATGGTTGATCTAATCCAACCATATGATTCAAGCCAACTTAATATAATGAATCTAATTCATTAAATTAAGTTGATTTAATGAGTCATAATCTAAATTAGACTCATTGAATACATGAATCAACTTGAGTCCAACTCAATTAGCCCAATTTGGATTACTCTTAATCCAATATGATTCATCATATGAATCTAATCCTCTTAGTTCATCATATGAACCAAATCTCCATCTAATTGTCCTTAGTGTGTGACCCTATAGGTTCTTGTAACGTTGGCAATGCCCTAAACCCATTTAGGAGCATGAGTAATGAGCGGTATCTAGCAACACATCATTACTACCCAAGTTACAAGAATGTCGAGATCCGACATCACCTTGTGACTACTAATTGTGACTCCTCACAATATATGTCATTGTCCTTCTATCCTAGACATCTAGATTGATCAATATGAGGCATAGACCGTGTCATCCTCTAATCAATCTAAATCTTGAACTCCAAGTAGACTCACTCGATCAAATGAGCTCAACATCTAATGTTGACTCATTTGGGCATGGCCATGCACTTCGTGGTCTAACTCTATCAAGAATATTGATGTCGCTCCCGTCGTATGGGAGGGATAGATCCCATCTACATCACTCACATCCCTCTGCATAATTTGTTACATACCCAGTAATCGCCTTTATAGTCCACCCTGTTACGGGTGACGTTTGACGAAACCAAAGTACATAACTCCTTATGTAGGGATCCATGGTGACTTCAGGTCTAAGGACTAATAGTCATACTAATAGCCACATGAGAAAGTATATGACACTCATATAACGATCCATGATACTTTCTCATGGCGGGTCATTCAGTATACATTCTCCAATGTATACCCATGTGTCAGCTTGATATCTCTATATCCATGACTTGTGAGATTAAGTCATCGAACTGACCTACATGCTAGTCTTATTGCATTAACATTGTCCCTGAATGTTAATACTCGACTAGGAATGATTTAGAGTAGTGTTCCCTATATCATCTCACTATCGATTCAACTAATCGATTGATATAGGTATGAACCTTCTACTCAAGGACGCTATTATACTTAGTCTATTTGGCACTAATACAAATAAGTATAAAAACCAAACAAATGCCTTTATTAATATACAAGAATATGATATACATGAGTCCATACAATCATCAAATGATTGGCTCTAGGGCTCTAACTAACAACTTCCCACTCTTGGCCTCAAAGAAACACTTATTGGGATTAAGCTTGAACCCATACCTCCTCAGGGTCCTATAAGTTTCTTCAATATCATCACATAAACTAGAATCCCGTATAGATTTAATAAGAATATCATCGACAAAAACTTCCATGTTCCTTCCAATCTGCTTTTGAAAGACCTTGTTCATAAGCCGCTGATAAGTAGCTCTTGTATTCTTTAAACCAAAAGGCATAACATTGTAACAATAAGTACCCTCAGTAGTTATAAAGCTAACCTTTTCCTGATTTGCCTTGGCGAGCGAAATTTGGTGATACCTTTCATAGGCGTTCAGCATACTAATGAATTCACATCTAGCTGTGGAATCCACCACTTGATCTATACGAGGTAGAGGATAATAATCCTTTGGGCAAGCTTTGTTGAGTTCTCAGAAATCAATACATACTCGCCACTTATTTTCGTGCTTAGAAAACAAGACCACATTAGCCAACCAACTTGAAAATTGAACTTTCTGAATATATTTGTCTTCCAGTAGTTTATCCACTTCTTCCTTGATAATCTTGTTCTGATTGGCTCCAAAGCCCCTTTTCTTCTGCTTGACCAGCTGGGCATCTGGGTATACATGTAGAGCGTGCTCCATAGCTGTTGGTGCAACACCTTTTACCTCTTTAGGTGTCCATGCGAACACGTCACTATTTCTGATTAAGCATTTTACCAAGTCTTCCTTGAGATCAATAGCTAAATCGGACGCGATGCAAGTAGTAGCTTCCGGTCGGCTAGTCTGTATCTGCACCTTGTCCTTCTCCTCATATACAAGAGTGGGTGATTTTTCATTAATAGCATTAATATCCCTCCTCTAAGCTTTTCGAGAGGCATTAGCTTCCGCCCTTACCACCTCCACGTAGCAATTACGTGCTGCTACTTGGTCTCCCTTGACTTCCCCTACTTGATCATCTATAGGGAATTTTATTTTTTGGCAGAAAGTAGAAATGATCACCCTGAATTCATTCAAGGCCGACCGACCCAATATAACATTATATGCTGATCTATGTTACGTCACCACAAGTGCACGATTATGTCGTTAGTAATATAAAAGATTATCGATCCTACAGGGACTGTTGATTAAGCACTAGTTAACTTCGCATGGCAAATTATCTAGATAATTGAAGGTTAATTAGAAAAGAGAGAGTGAAGAAAAGAGAGAATGTAAAGTGTAGAGAAAGAGGGAGAGTTGTATTTGGGGATGGATTGATACTAGGATTTCGGTTTCACTATGATGCTAGTTAATGTACCTATGCATTGTTCATCTACTTTACTCCATGTTTACACTCGTGTAGGAGTTCTAACTAAAGTTCGGTAATATCCCCGCGGAGATCGCACTAAAGAGTTTACCCAAGTTCTACCGCCATTAAGTAGAAGAGGTAATTTAGGAAGTCCAATTATAGGGAACATCCTTCTGTCACTAGGGCCCATGGTCCACGTTCCTAGATTATGCAGATCACTTTCTAACAGTAGATTAATGCAATTATGTAGAAGAGGTAATTTAGGAAGTTCGATTATAGGGAATATCCTTCTCACACAAGGGTCCACGATTCACGTTCCTAGATTACACAAGTCACTTCCTAACATTAATTTTGGAGAACCCTTTAAACTCTAATTAGTTTTCCTAGTAGAGAGTCGATCCCCATTTCAAGGAACTGCCGTAGAAAGTAAGAGATAGCTTCTGTCACAAGGTCCCATGATCTTACATTTCAAGACTCTTCCTCTACATGGTGATCTAACCCTACATCTACATGGATTTACCTCACACACATTTCGTCAAACGCATACAAGGCACAACACACATAGATGTTGATATAAACGCTTCATTGCATAGGAAAATATCCAAATATATAGTTCATACATTCACAATCACATCACAACTACTTCTTATATCCTAGATCTAGAGATCAACTCCATACAATCCAATACAAAGAAGTAGAGAGAGGAGAGTACTTATCCATGAAGCGTGGCATTCTTGGAGGCGTTCCCTTGCTCTGGAGGTGGACGGATCGACAAAGATGTGGTCTCTAGGGTTCCCCCAAGGGGGAGAACCCTTCTCCAAGGAATGGGGGTGAGCCCCAAGCCAAACATTAGAGAAAAGGGGAGAAACCCCCCTTTTATAGAGTAGGGCATGGGCACCACACGGCCCATGACACGGCCGTGTGGATCTACGCGACCTTATACATTTTGCTCTTGGCTAGAGTGACACAGCCATGTGGCTCACATGACCATGTTCTGCTTTAGTTCTGGATGGATTCACACAGTCGTGTGGCTCACATAGCCATGTTCTGCTTTAGTTCTAGATGGATTCACACGGTCATGTGGCTCACATGGCCTGACATTGCTGAGCCTTTAGAAATGCTACACGACCGTGTTGTTGGATTTTTCGGACCACGAAACCCGCTTTTTTGCGTCGCGGAAAACCCGAAACCCCCATGCCACCCGATCTGTGCGAAGTAAAACTTTCGAAAACATTACGAGTACGAGTTTTATGCTAGTTCTAAACTAGATTTACAAGGAGAAAATCTTTTACCCTTGATGCGTGCCCTTTACGAATCCCGCTCTTCCAAGTGATGCCAGATCTCAAGGTTGTCAAGTGTACAACCCTCTAGAAGTATCCACACAAACTATTAGGTGGAGAAAACCTAACACAAAGGTGTGCAAGCACCTTGGTAAGGTTCGGCCAAGAGAGGAGAGGGAGAGCAAGAAGAGAGAGCAAGGAAGAAGATGAAGTGAATGCCCTTGAATGAAAAATGAATTTTCATTCCTCACAAAAAGTGGTCGGCCACCTCTTGGAGTTGTAACTCCTTTTCATTAAATGTGGAGGCCATTAAAGAGGGGACTTGTAACCTCCATGAGGTGGAACACACATGTGCCAACTATGATGATGTGGCACATCATCATTGGCCACTTAATGCCAACTCACAAATGAGGTGGCAAATGGTCAAGTCAAACTTGACCTTTCTTCTTCCTTCTCAAGTCAAGTCAAACTTGACCAAATCTCTCTCATGGTTGATCTAATCCAACTATTTGATTCAAGCCAATTTAATATAATGAATCTAATTCATTTAATTAAATTGATTCAATGAGTCATAATCTAAATTAGACTCATTGAACACATGAATCAACTTGAGTCCAACTCAATTAGCTCAATTAGGATTACTCTTAATCCAATTTGATTCATCACATGAATCTAATCCTCTTGGTTCATCATATGAACCTAATCTCCATTTAATTGTCCTTTGTGTGTGACCCTATAGGTTCTTGTAATGTTGGCAATGCCCCTAAACCCATTTAGGAGCATAAGTAAAGAGCGGTATCTAGCAACACATCATTACTACCCAAGTTACAAGAATGTTGAGATCCAACATCACCTTGTGACTACTAATTGTGACTCCTCACAATATATGACAAGTGTCCTTCTATCCTTGACATCTAGATTGATCAATGTGAGGCATAGACCGTGTCATCTTCTAATCAATCTAAATCTTGAACTCCAAGTAGACTCACTAAATCAAATGAGCTCAATATCTCATATTGACTCATTTGGGCATGACCATGTACTTCGTGGTCTCACTCTATCAAGAATATCGATGTCACTCCCGTCATATAGGAGGGATAGATCCCATCTACATCACTCGCATCCCTCCGCATAATTTGTTACATACCCAGTAATCTCCTTTATAGTCCACCCAGTTACGGGTGACATTTGACGAAACCAAAGTACATAACTCCTTATGTAGGGATCCATGGTGACTTCAGGTCTAAGGACTAGTAGTCATACTAATAGCCACATGAGAAAGTATATGACACTCATATAACGATCCATGATACTTTCTCATGGCGGGTCATTTAGTATACATTCTCCAATGCATATCCATGTGTCAACTTGATATCTCTATATCCATGACTTGTGAGATCAAGTCATCGAGTTGACCAACATGCTAGTCTCGTCGCATTAACATTGCCCCTGAATGTTAATACTCGACTAGGAATGATTAAGAGTAGTGTTCCCTATATCATCTCACTATCGATTCAACCAATCGATAGATATAGTTAAGAACCATCTACCCAAGGACACTATTATACTTAGTTTATTTAGCACCAATACAAGTAAGTATAATAACCAAAACAAATGCCTTTATTTATATAAGAATATGATACAACAAGTCCATAATACAATCATCAAATGATTGGCTCTAGGGCTCTAACTAACAATCTCCCACTTGCACTAGTGCCAATCAGTGTAGGGTCTAAGCCCCAATGACCTAGTGTAACCATCATGCTTCCTCTATGCCAAAGCCTTGGTCAAGGGATCTGCGATGTTAGCCTCTGTAGGTACTCTTTAAATCTTCACATCTCCTCTCTCGATAATCTCTCGAATGAGATGGAAGCGTCGTAGTATGTGTTTGGTCCACTGGTGTGAGCGAGGTTCCTTAGCCTGTGCTATAGCTCCATTGTTGTCACAATAGAGCTCAATAGGGTCAGAGATACTAGGAACCACCCCAAGTTCAGTGATGAACTTACGGATCCAAACTACGTCCTTTGCTGCCTCTGATGCAGCAATGTACTCGACCTCTGTTGTAAATCAGCGACTGTGTCCTGCTTCAAACTCTTCCTGCTCACAACACCACCATTTATGCAAAACACGAACCCTGACTGCGATCGATAATCATCCTGATCGGTCTGGAAGCTAGCATCACTGTAACCCTTTATAGCTAGCTCGTCATTGCCTCCATATATCAAGAAATATTCTTTAGTCCTTCTTAAGTACTTAAGAATATTCTTGACCGCTATCCTGTGACTTTCACCTGGATCTGACTGGTATCTACTCGTCATGCTCAAAGCATACGAGACATCAGGACGAGTACATAGCATGGCGTACATGATAGATCCTATGGTTGAGGCATAAGGGATCTGATCCATGTGGTCTCTCTCCTCTCTAGAAGAGGGACCTTCAGTCTTCGAAAGACTCATGCCATGTGACATCGGCAGAAATCCCTCCTTGGAGTTCTGCATGGCAAACCGTTGGAGTACCTTGTCAATATATGTACTCTAACTTAGTCCAAGTAATCTCTTAGATCTATCTCTATGGATCTGTATGCCTAGAATGTGAGATGCTTCACCTAAGTCCTTCATTGAGAAACAACTCCCTAGCCAGGTCTTGACAGACTGAAGCAAAGGGATGTCTTTCCCAATGAGTAGTATGTCATCCACATACAATATGAGGAAGACAACTATATCCCCTACAACCTTCTTGTAGACACAAGGTTCATCTTCATTCTTGATGAAACCAAATTGTTTGATTGCATCATCGAATCGAAGATTCCAGCTCCGAGAAGCTTGCTTTAGTCCATAAATGGACCTATGCAGCTTGCATACTCTGCTAGTATGCTGTGGATCTACAAAACCCTCAGGTTGTGTCATGTACACATCCTCGAGCAGGTTTCCATTCAGAAACATGGTTTTGACATCCATCTGCCATATCTCATAGTCATGGTATGTTGCAATAGCAAGCATGATCCGAATGGACTTAAACATCACTACTGGAGAAAAGGTTTCATCATAGTCAATACCATGAATCTGCTTGAAACCTTTAGCTACCAAGTGACCCTAATAGAAAAGTCCATCCATGTCAGTCTTTCTCTTAAAGACCCACTTACACCCTATGAGTTTTACCCCTTCAGGTTGATCAACCAAAGTCCATACTCGGTTGGTGTACATGGATTCCATTTCGGATCTCATGGCCTCTAGCCATTTCTCATAATCTAGTCTCATCACAGCTTCCTGATAGGTGGTAGGCTCATCCTCTATGAGCACAATGTCATCATGGTCAGACAAGAGAAATGAGTATCTCTCAGGCTGACGACGTACCCTATCAGACCTACGAAGAGGTATGTCTACTTGAACTGGTTGTTGTTCCTCAACTCCTTGTGGAACAACATCATCCACAACACTTTATGGTTCCAGTTCAACTTCCATCGAGGCTTCAGTACTATGGTCCGCATCTTGAACTTCTTCAAGATCGAACGTACTCCCACTAGTCTTTCTAGAAACAAAGTCCCTTTCTAGAAAGACCCCAGTCTTTGCCACAACTACCTTGTGCTGACTGGGAATGTAGAAGTAATATCCCTTAGTTTCCTTGGGATATCCAATAAAGTAGCACTTGTCGGATTTGGGTCCTAATTTGTCTAAGACTTGACGTCGAACGAAAGCCTCACAACCCCAAATCCTCATGAAAGACACCTGGGCATCTCTCCCAGTCCATACCTATATGGTGTCTTTATCACGGCCTTGGATGGAACTCGGTTGAGTATAAAAGCTGTCGTATCTAGAGCATAGCGCCAAAGGAATGTCGGAAGATCTGTGTGACTCATCATAGATTGTACCATATCTAATAGTGTACGATTCTTCCTTTCGGATACACCATTCCACTGTGGTGTTCCAGGAGGATTGAGTTGGGATAGAATCCCACACTCAGCTAGATAGTCACGAAACTCATGGCTAAGTTATTCTCCACCTTGATCTGATCGAAGTATCTTAATACTCTTACCAAGCTGGTTCTGTACTTCATTCTTGAATTCTTTGAACTTTTTAAAGGATTCAGACTTATGTGTCATCAAGTACACATAACCATATTTACTGAAGTCATCAATAAATGTGATGAAGTACCTATAACCGCCTATAGCAGCGACATTGAAAGGGCCACATACATCACTATGTATAAGTCCTAACAAATCAGTCGCTCTTTCACTGTGCCCACTAAAGGGAGTCTTGGTCATCTTGCCTAGTAGGCATGACTCGCACGTCTCATAAGATTCAAAATCAAATGAGTCCAGCAAACCATCCTTATGGAGCTGGGATAAGCGCTTGTCATTTATATGACCTAAGCGACAGTGCCAGAGATAGGTTTGGTTCATGTCATTTGACTTGAACCTCTTGGTATTTATGTTATAGATAGGGCTTTCAAGGTCTAGAATGTAGAGTCCGTTCATCAGAGGTGCACTACAATAGAACATATCTTTTAAATAAATCGAACAATATTTGTCCTTTATTATAAAAGAGAAACCTTTCTTGTCCAAACAAGAAACTGAAATTATGTTCTTTGTTAAAGCAGGCACATAACAACAATCATCCAACTCTAGTACAAGCCCAGAGTGCAAAGATAGAAAATAAGTCTCTACAGCAACAGCAGCAACCCGTGCTCCATTGCCTACTCGTAGGTCTATCTCGCCCTTCGTCAATACTCTGCTATTTCTCAGCGCTTGTACATTAGTACAAATATGAGAAGCACATCCGGTATCTAATACCCACGATGAAGAAATAGAGAGGTTGACTTCTATAACATTTATACCTGAAGTAGAAATCTTATTTCTCTTCTTCTTAAGATCTTCCAAGTATCCTATGCAGTTCCTCTTCCAGTGCCCTGCTTGTCCTTGATACAGTTAACGAAGATGTTCAACCATATCATAAGCGCCCATTAACTCGTGTTGCTTCTGAAGCTCAGAGTTCATGGTCGCGAGCATAAGACAGGACACATCTAATGCGTCATCTTAATGCTTCTTGTAAGCATCTCGGTCAGCTCGCGTGGCAGTGGCAGGAGGAGCCTCCGGAATGGGCTGCTCCAGAACGTACAGTTTACATTCTTGGGTGAGAACTATTCTCAGGTTCCTATACCAGTCCAGGAAATTTGCTCCGTTGAGCTTGTCCTTCTCAAGGACAGAACGCAGGGAGAAAGAGTTTGTATTCGACGTCATGGTAATCTACAATAGAAATTCAAGAAGAAAGTAAATATCATATTCCTTTTATCATTTAATTAGGCCTTTAACTAAATGATGCTCCCACTGAATTCTATAATTCAAGTGGAACAAGATCCACATCATACTAACCCTTGAGTTAGCTTTGGCTAATACGCCCAAGATTTAGTATTATCGGTAGGTAACGATTTACCAATTACATCTCTATGAAACTCTTGATTATAGAATCATTATCCGCAGTTATATTAAAACTTGAGTTAGCTTTGGCTAATACGCCCAAGAATTAATATAAATGTGATTATGTCCTATATTCCAACCGTTGGAAATATGGCTATAGTTTTACTCGATACAACCGAGTTAACTAGTTACTCAATCTAATTGAGTTGTACCCACCCATGCGTTGATAGGCGGGACAAAGATTGTCCCTCCATACCCTACCAAGATAATATGTGTTGCTCTGCTTTGGCAGATTCAACAACACATGTGATCGAGGTAATGATAGGTATCACGGCATGGTAAGAATTTTAGAATTGACGCGATTTAGATCTAATCTAATCGTCGATGTGTATCATATACTCGATTTAGATCTAATCTAATCGTATAGGAGGTGCATCATGTGCACGACTTAGATCTAATCTAATCGTCGAGATGTATCATATACGCGATTGATCGAATCGAATCGTTAAGGCACTAATTAACTACTTTACTAGCATGCATCAAATACACATACACAAGCAATTAATTATACTATTTTTGATTAGTCATGGCCCTACTACGATCTTCTCAAGCCAATGAGAAGATCGGATGGTCAACCTAGGGTCTACAGCTTCTCAAGCTCCTCTCTTTGACCACCTTGTGTTGCTCGCGCCCTCCTCGTAACTCCGTCTCGAGTGGTCCTTCCACAGCTACAATTTTGTACATTATAATTTTGAAACTCGAGTTACATTCAAGTCTAAACTAATTTACTACAAGAATAAATGGAGAAAGGCATGACGCGCAGGTCGCGTATCAAATATACAGCACACACAACACAAATGACGGCGCGCAGGCCGTAATATGAATTACAACATATTTCCAATCAGATTGGGTCTTTTTGGGCCATAACTATCACAAAATAATACAAATAATACATAATTCTAAATTATGTATTTTCTATAATTTTCTATAATTTTTTCTATAATTTTTACAATTTTTACGAGTAAAAATTCCCAGCGATCCCGTTTAGCATTTTTCGGGCGCAATCGTGGAATGAATCCCCTTGCGGGGCTAGGGGAAGCGCCCCTACCCTCAATAAAAGCATTGCGAGTGTCCTTAAGCGATCCTACAGCGCCTTAGCCCGCTGTCCCAAAATGTTTTTGGGCAAAACCTTGCAGTTTCGGAAAAATCTTCTCGGTAGTCAAAACCTACAAGTGTCGAAACACTTGTACTTCGCTTCTACGAGAAAAATACCCATAAAAATCATAAAAACCATAAAATTACAGAAAGTTATAGAACCTATATTTTTCATAAAAAATCAAATTAAATTCGTACTCGCTTCGCACGTGTCTCTGATACCACTGTTGGGTTTTTCGGGCCGCGAAAACCGCTTTTTCGCGTCGCGGAAACCCCAAAACCCCCATGCCACCGGATCCGTGCGAAGTAAAACTTTTGAAAACATTACGAGTACGATTCTAAACTAGATTTACAAGGAGAAAACCTTTTACCCTTGATGCGTGCCCTTTACGAATCCCGCTCTTCCAAGTGATGCTGGGTCTCGAGGTTGTCAAGTGTACAACCCTCTAGAAGTATCCACACGAACTATTAGGTGGAGAAAACCTAACACAAAGGTGTGCTAGCACCTTGGTAAGGTTCGGCCAAGAGAGGAGAGGGAGTGCAAGAAGAGAGAGCAAGGAAGAAGATGAAGTGAATGCCCTTGAATGAAAAATGAATTTTCATTCCTCACAAAAGTGGTCGGCCACCTCTTGGAGTTGTAACTCCTTTTCATTAAATGTGGAGGCCATTAAAGAGGGACTTATAACCTCCATGAGGTGGCACACACATGTACCAACTATGATGATGTGGCACATCATCATTGGCTACTTAATGTCAACTCACAAATGAGGTGGCAAATGGTCAAGTCAAACTTGACCTTTCATCTTCCTTCTCAAGTGAAGTCAAACTTGACCAAATCTCTCTCATGGTTGATCTAATCTAACCATTTGATTCAAGCCAATTTAATATAAAGAATTTAATTCATTTAATTAAATTGATTCAGTGAGTCATAATCTAAATTAAACTCATTGAACACATGAATCAACTTGAGTCCAACTCAATTAGCTCAATAAGGATTACTCTTAATCCAATTTGATTCATCACATGAATCTAATCCTCTTGGTTCATCATATGAACCTAATCTCCATCTAATTGTCCTTTGTGTGTGACCCTATAGGTTCTTGTAACGTTGGCAATGCGCCTAAACCCATTTAGGAGCATAAGTAATGAGCGGTATCTAGCAACACATCATTACTACCAAATTTACAAGAATGTTAAGATCCAACATCACCTTGTGACTACTAATTGTGACTCCTCACAATATATGACAAGTGTCCTTCTATCCTTGATATCTAGATTGATCAATGTGAGGCATAGACCATGTCATCCTCTAATCAATCTAAATCTTGAACTCCAAGTAGACTCACTAAATCAAATGAGCTCAATATCTCATATTGACTCATTTGGGCATGACCATGCACTTCGTGGTCTCACTCTATCAAGAATATCGATGTTGCTCCCGTCATATAGGAGGGATAGATCCCATCTACATCACTCACATCCCTCTGCATAATTCGTTACATACCCAATAATCGCCTTTATAGTCCACCCAGTTACGGGTGACGTTTGATGAAACCAAAGTACGTAACTCCTTAAGTAGGGTTCCATGGTGACTTCAGGTCCAAGGACTAATAGTCATACTAATAGCCACATGAGAAAGTATATGATACTTATATAACGATCCATGATACTTTCTCATGGCGGGTAATTCAGTATACATCTCCATTGCATACCCATGTGTCAACTTGATATCTCTATATCCATGACTTGTGAGATCAAGTCATCGAGTTGACCTACATGCTAGTCTCGTCGCATTATCATTGCCCCTGAATGTTAATACTCGACTAGGAATGATTAAGAGTAGTGTTCCCTATATCATCTCACTATCGATTCAACCAATCGATTGATATAGGTAAGAACCTTCTACCCAAGGACGCTATTATACTTAGTTTATTTGGCACCAATACAAGTAAGTATAATAACCAAAACAAATGCCTTTATTTATATAAGAATATGATACAACAAGTCCATAATACAATCATCAAATGATTGGCTCTAGGGCTCTAACTAACACATGTGGCTCACACGACCAACCACTACTTACTCTCTGGAAATATTACATGCTCCTGTGCCTCACATAGCCATGTGGCTTACATGGCCATGTGGCTCACACGACCATGTGCCTCACACGGCCATGTGGCTCACACGACCTAGCTCTTTTTAGCCATGTGTCAAGGATGTGTAGATTTGTAGGCCATTTTACCACCTCTTATCTTGGTATTCTTGAGTTGCGGTCTTCATCAAAGTTGTAGAGCTTAAAGTTATCTACAATTCGGTATAAAGAACAGCCCGAAACTCTATTTAAGTACAAAGTTATGCCCATTTTACTCTTAGTATGCAGTACAGGATTTGACACAACCCTATGTCAAGGCCGTGTCTCATTGCAACGTCTTTTACGCCATCAATATGAGGTTTTCTTAGGTTGAAGTCTTCATCACAAAGTTATGGCCTTTTTAGTTTCAGTCTGTAGTGCTGAAAATTTCACACGACTGTGTGGCTTCCACACGACCTCCACACGGTGTCCACATGGCCAGAACATGGAAAAAACTTAGTTTTCGCATACCCATTGAGTTCCACATGGCCCAGACACTCTGGAATCTCTAGACTTCATTTAAGCTCCGTTTTTACTCCAAATCACATCCTATCAATCAAAATAAGCAAAGAGTAGATCTTTGAACATATAATATAATGGAAGTATGACATTATAATGAAATAGGGTACAATAAACATAGATTATGCTTATGAAATATAAGTAGATGTGCGTCAAAGTATGCATAAAAATGTATATAATCTATGCACATCACACCCCTAAACTTAATCCTTTGCTTGTCCTCAAGCAAAACCCACAATCGAGATTTATGTGCGTAGATGGCATGTAATAATCCCTAATGAATCAATATAAACCTATCATATAGTTTCATTGATGAGCATGGTAGAAAAATTGTTTGAGTGTGGCCTAAGTAGAAGTTCTCCATGCTCAATGTGATAAGTGACTTAACTTTTTCAAGTGTCAATTTCTATGCCTAGTCAATTTTTCATTTAACCGTGTTCCTCATACTTCTGGCGATAGGCACTTACCTGCCACACGCAAGGTTCATTCCCTACAAAAAAATTGCTATGCATCATCTACACAAGGTCTCAAAGGAATACTTAGTATCAAGAGAAACATAGCATTCATTTCTCCAATAACCTAACTCAGTCTCAAAGGGGTGAATTGCTAGTTTCCACTCACGATAACTATTTTTTATCCCTTATTTTTTTCTTCTTTATTTAAATGTTTGCAAAGTATCAAACTTGAACAAACCTTCATTTTTTTTGGGATTGATTTTTTCAAATGAGCTTACATTATATGAGTTTATCAAGTAACCAAAATGTAGTTGAGAGGCCACCATAGAAACAAGAGTACTAGTCCGGTTCTATGAATCATGACTATTTTCAAAAATATCTACCATCAAAGTCTAGCATAATGTGAAAAGATCGTTAAACTAAGCCAACATCCAAATTCTTTTAGTAATTACAATGCTCACTTCATGCTACTATGGGTAGGAAAACATAGATCAATAGACATACTAGCATACTAAATCACACAACATAAATATCTATATAAAATATGCTAGAATTTTGCATTAAGGAACAAACAACAATGACATGATGAGTGATGCAACTAGGAAAAATTTATTATCCAAAAAGAAATAAGAAAAAACTAAACTAAATCAAATGCATCTAATACATCCCCCCAGACTTAAACTCTTCATTGTCCCAATGAAAACTAGAAATGATATATGGAGGAGGTTTTATGAAATTTAGAGAAGTTACCAAGTATTGAACGCCAAATGATTGAGACATTGATGTTCCAAAGATACTCCTCTATCTAATGCTCACATTCCTCCACAACTTTGAATTCTAAAAAAAATAAGATAGACAAGAAAAATTAAGTAGAGGATATGATTTATTATTAATAAAGAAACTAAAAAGGAACTTGAAGGAAGCTAAAACTAAAATGAAAACAAGATTGAACTTGGGTTGCCTCCCAAGAAGAGCTTGTTTAAGATCATTAGCTCGACCACCTCGTTAGATTCATCAAAATCTCGTTCTTGGAGGGGTAAGATATTTCAACACCCTTCTACCAAGGGCTCTTATTATGGAGGGAGGTTTCAATATAGGAGTTAAAAAGTGAAGTATCGCTCTCTCCATCTTCGTCTTCTTTGAAGTTCTTTCAGGTGATCGAAGAAGGTTCAGATTGAGCTTCCAGTATTCGGCCCAAGTGAAGTCTCCAACAAAGTCAACGATGGGTACCTCTATAATGTTGTCCAAAAGATCACAAGAAATACTAACTTTGCTTTGTTGAGAGATACCTAAAATTTCTAAACATATGGATGTGACTTTCTCTGAATCAAATGATTGTTCTGGCTTTGGCTCAGGTGTTGGTGCTACCAAAGGTGGTGATTCTTGAGACTCTACTAATTTTGCATAAGTCCCTACACATTGGTCCACAACATGTTCAATCCTTGCAACTCTCATAATCTCAGAAGGTTATGTGGCCAAAGGAGACGATTCTTGAGATGTTGTTTCCACAACACAACTCCCTACACTTTCTTTCATAACATCTTCATCAACACAAACATCAAAAAATAAACCAACATCAATATCCTTAGTGGGAGAATTAACTATAGGAGGATCACTAACTTCCTTTGTATTCTTAAGTTGATCTACCTCATTACATTCATCATCTAAAAATTTAATTTCATCATAAAATCCTATAAAACTTGGAGGTAGATATGAAAACTTATTATACACTGCATTATTATCATAATCCTCATCTAAAGAGTCTTCATCTTTATATACATCCAGAAATCTACACTCAACCATATTAGAATCACATAATTTTTTTAAACCTTTGTTTTCATTGACCTTCACTAGCCTTTATGGAAAAGGAACCCTTAGTGAAGGTCTTAGGAAAGATTAAACTTCCTTTTTCCCATATTCCCTTTGAGCTTGTGGAGGAGGTCCAACTTTCTTGTCTAGTGTTGGTGTGATCAATCGTTGAGGGAAAGACACTTGTGGCCTTTGGGAACTTCTTGGAGTAATGGAATTGGGTTCTTGAGATCTTCTATTGTTCTTCTCCTCAATTCTGTACAAGTCCTTTTCTAGAAGTTCTTCATGATTTTTTCCACTTCTCAACTTAATAACATTACACTGTTCACTAGACTTTATCTTTGTAGGAGGGTGGTCATATTTGAACCATTTTGAAACTATGTTATCAATCTTTGCCTCCAACTATTTAAACTCCTCATTGTATGACTTGTGAATTTCAAAACTCTTGGATAGTTGAATTGTAATTTGTTTGACAGGCTCTCTTGCATTTATGGCTTGCATTTCTTGAATTTTAAATGGAGATTCCATCCAACTTTTGTTCGACCACTCAAGGAGGTTTAATGTCACTTGATCAATTAATATGTATGCTTCATCCACACTTTTGTTCATAAAAGAACCTCCGGCTGATGAATCCAATAAACATTTGTTTGAGAAAGAAATTCTCCTATAGAATATGTGTAAGGTCAGCCATTTTTCTAAGCCATGATGAGGGCATTATCTTTGTAGACTCTTGAATCTATCCCATGCTTCAAATAATGATTCTCCATCTGCCTGAGCAAAATTTGTGATGTAATTCCTCATGTAAACTGTTCTACTTGGAGGGAAAAAATGATTCAGAAATTGTTGCTTCAATTGTTTCCAACACGTAATGCTTTGAGGATGGAGGGAATATAACCCAGTCCTTGCTTTATCCTTGATACTGAAAGGAAATGCTATCAATCAAACTGCATCTGCTGACACTCCTTCATAATTCACCATATCACAAAGCTCTAGAAATGTCTCAAGGTGAAAATAAGGGCTTTCTGATACTTATCCTCCAAATTTGTGGCCTTGTATCATAGCAATTAACTCTGGGTCTAGTTAGAAACTTTATGCTTTAATATGAGGCTGCACAATGGGAGACATAAATCTAGCAGAAATGGGTGCAGAAAATTCTCTCAAAGGCCTGCTTGACATGTTAGTGCTCATGGATATCTAAGAAAAAAAAATTATGAGAAAAATAACAAAAATGAAGAATTAAAGACAAGAAATAAAATGCTATATGAAAAACAAGAAAGAAAATGTAGAATTTAAATTACAAGAAAGAAAGTGTATAATGAAAACAAGAAAGAAAAAGAAAAATGAAAAAGAAAAATATCTAGAATAACTCATATGCAAATAAACTAATGTTAATCAAAAATAGTTCTCAGCAATGGCGGCAAAAACTTGTTACGTCACCGTAAGTGCACGATTACGTCGTCAGTAATATAAAAGATTATCGATCCCATAGGGACTGTTGATTAAGCTCTAGTTAACTTCGCACGACTAATTATCTAGAGAATCAAAGATTAATTGAAAAATAGAGAGTGAAGAAAAGAGAGAATGTAAAGAGTAGAGAAAGAGGGAGAGTTGGATTTGGGGATGGATTGATACTAGAATTTCAGTTTTACTATGATGCTAGTTAATGTCCCCATGCATTGTTCATCTACTTAACTCCATGTTGACACTCGTGTAGGAGTTCTAACTAAAGTTCGGTACTATCCCGCGAAGATCGCACCGAAGATTTTACCCAAGTTCTACCGCCATTAAGTAAAAGAGGTAATTTAGGAAGTCCGATTATAGGGAACATCCTTCTGTTACTAGGGCCCACGGTCCATGTTCCTAGATTATGCAGATCACTTTCTAAAGGTAGATTAATGCAATTAATTAGAAGAGGTAATTTAGGAAGTCCGATTATAGGGAACATCCTTCTCATACAAGGGCCCACGGTCCACGTTCGTAAATTACACAAGTCACTTTCTAACATTAATTTGTGAGAACCCTTTAAACTCTAATTATTTTCCCAAATAGAGAGTCGATCCCCATTTCAAGGAACTGCCATAAAAAGTAAGGGATACCTTCTGTCACAAGGTCCCATGATCTTACATTCCAAGACTCTTCCTCTACATGGTGATCTAACCCTACATCTACATAGATTTACCTCACACACATTTCGTCAAACGCATACAAGGCACAACACACATAGATGATGATATAAACACTTCATTGCATAGGAAAATATCCAAAGACATAGTTCATGAATTCACAATCACATCACAGCTACTTCCTATATCCTAGATCTATAGATCTACTCCATAGCAAAGGAAATACAACCAAAGACAAAGAAAGAGGCAAACTACAACCCAATACAAAGAAGTAGAGAGAGCAGAGTGCTTATCTTTGAAGTGTGGTGTCCTTGGAGGCGTTCCCTTTCTCCAGAGGTGGACGGATCGGCGAAGATGTGGTCTCTAGGGTTCTCCCAAGGGGGAGAATCCTTCTCCAAGGAATGGGGGTGAGATCCAAGCCCAAGATTAGTGAAAAGGGGAGAAAATCCCTCTTATAGAACAGGACATGGGCACCACACTGACCGTGACACGACCATGTGGATCCACACGACCTCATACATTTTGCTCTCGACCAGAGTAACACGGCCGTGTGTCTCACATGGCCATATTCTGCTTTAGTTCTGGATGGATTCACACGGCCTTGTGGCTCACACGACCATGTTATGCTTTAGTTATACATGGATTCACATGGTCGTGTGGTTTAATCAAGGAAATTCTACTAGTGTTTACACGTCCTGAAATTGCTTGGCCTCTGGAAATGCTACACGGCAATGTGGCCCACACGACATATAGGGATCTAGCACGCTAAGCATGCTTAAGTGCAGTAGAAAATTAACTAGATCCTCACCAGAAGATCCATGTGAAGGAGAAAACAATCATATACTAAGTTTAACACGAGAGGTATACCTTTGTTGTGTGCCCTTCGCAATCCCGATTGCAACTTTTTCTTTGGATGCAAAGGTCAGCGCGATCAAGCGTCCGCTCCTCTACGGTATCCACACAAACACATCCTTCATTCGTCACATGAACAAAGCCTTCGGAGAAGAACCACCTTCATGGTACTAGCCACTCATGGAGGTTCGGCCAAGAGCAAAAATCGCCCAAGGAGGAAGAAGAGGGAAGATTAAGAGTCACATTTTTTTTTATCTCATTCTCATATAATGAAAAATTCATTCCAAAAAACCTATTTATATTCATCCCATGAATACCAAGGATTTTTATCTCTTTGTATTCCTTTTAATGGGTTAGATTATTATATTGGATTAACCATTAATCCAATAACCCAATAAGTCTAACCAATTAATCCAATGTGTCAAATTCAGATTGGACTCAATCGAATGAGTGGGTTCATTTGAGTCTAACTCAATGAGTAACCCAAAAAGCCTAATCATCTCATAATTGGCTCTTAGGGCTAATTACTAACAATCTCCCACTAGCACTAGTGCCAATCACCACTAAGAGACACTAACACTTTGGATTTATCCATTATTCTTAATATCCTTAGTATTTTAGTCAAACTAAAATACCCATCTCCAAACTAATATATTTTTTGTGTGTGACCCAATAGGCTCTTGTAACGTTGGCAATATATCCAAATCAATATTTGTGATACATAAGCAATGAGTGACATCTAGCAATACATCATTGGTACCCAAGTGATGAGAAAGTCGAGATCCGACCGAACCTTTCTGTGGCTATTATCTTGTAAGACTTGGTCCCTCTATCCTTGATATCTAGATTGATCAATGAGGCATAGACTGTGTCATCCTCTTATCAATCTTTGTGTTTCTTGATCTCTAAGTAGACACATTAAAAAAATAAGCTCAATATCTCATATTGACTCATCTGAGTATGGTCATACATTCTTATGCCCTACTAATCAAGGGGCCCACATATATTGCTTCCGTCATATGGAAGGGATAGATCTCATCTACATCACTCACATTTCTCCGTATAATTTATTGCATACCCAGTGATCGACTTTCTAGCACACCCTGTTACAGGTGACTTTGATGATAACAAAATACACAACTCCTTATGTAGGAAACTGTAGTCACTTCAGGTCTAAGGACTATTCATACCAATAGTCATATAAGAATGTTTATGACACTTATAACGATCCATGAAACATCTCATGACGGCTCAATTCAGCACATATTCTCTAATATATACTCATGTGTCAACCTGATATCTCATATCCATGACTTGTGAGATTGATTCATCTGTTGACATACATGTTAGTCTTAACACATTAATATTGTCCTTGTATATTAATTCTTTACCAGGAATAGTTTAGAGTAGCGTTCTCTACAATATCTCACTATCAATTCAACCAATTGATATATTATAGATTAAAACCTTCTACTCTAGGACATTATTATACTTATTCATTCGACACTGAACAGAAGTAAATATAATAACCATAACCTTTGTCTTCTAATGAAATAACGAAATATGATACAAAATTTCCTAAGTCAATCAACTCTTGATTGCCTCTTAGGGCTTACACTAACAATCTTCTTATGTCACTAGTGTCAATCAATGAAATATCTAATATCCATTGACCTAGTGTGACCATCATATTTCCTTGGTACCAAAGCCATGGTCAAAGGATCCATAATGTTAGCATTGTTTGGTTCTCTACATATCCTCATATCTCATATATCGATGATCCCTCGAATGAGATGGAATCATTGTAGTATCCAATACCCAAGACCACCATTTAAGTAAAATACATGCCGTAACTGTGATCTAGAATCATCCTTGTCAATTTGGAAGCTTGCACCACTATAACCTTTTACAGCAAGCTCTTCATCGCCTCCAAAGATCAAGAAATAATCTTGAATTCTTCTCAAGTACTTAAGAATATTCTTGACTGTTGTCCAGTGACCTTCACCTGGATCTAACTGGTATCTTCTCGTCATACTTAACGCATACAAGGTATCTGGATGAGTACAAAATATGGTGTACATGATAGACCCTATAGTAGATGCATAAGGAATATGATCCATGTGGTCCCTTTCTTCCTTAGATGAAGGGCATTGAGTCTTCGAAAGACTCACACCAAGTGGCATCGATAGGAATCCCTTCTTGGAATTCTGCATGACAAAATGTTTAAGCACATTGTCAATATTGTTGGTCGCTACTTGGAATACCGCTCTAGTTCCCCTGTACAAAAATTTTGTACAAGCATAGAACTTTTCCTAGCTACCCATGTGCTCTACTGAAGTTCAATTTGGATTGCAAATGATGCTTAACATTATTAATCTAAATTGTCCTTCAGAAGTTAAAATTGGATTGGAAACGATACTTAACATTTTTATTCCAAGTTTAACCGATGTGATCTTCCTAAGTTAAACCATATTACAGAAATTAATCAAATATCTATTTCAAAGATCGGCTTCTAGGTTAAACATGGCGAGGCACTAGGCCTTCTTGGGTATGGGATCATCCACCACTTCTTAGATAAAGCCATTCAAAGAAATCGGATATTTAACTTCTTACAGTAAACTAGGTTTAACTACAGAGACCTCAATAGAAGCACAATATCGAAACCTGAAATCGAAACACAAAATTGATAACAAAAATGATAGCATAAAATCGATAACCTCTTGTGTTTGGGTTTTTCAAGATCTATACAAAGAACATGAACTAGTTGTGATGCGGAAACAAATAACTAGTTATAGCTTTCTTTGTGGCTTATAGACCTCTTGTTGTATTCCTCTCCTTCTCATGAACATCGTCTGGGCGACGATCTACCAAGATGAAATCCACCCAAGCTCCTTCTTTTCCTCCAAGACTCTTGATCCACCAAGGGATACCAAAATAGGAAACTTTCTTCCTTTCTTCTCCTTCTTCTTCTCCTTCTAGTAACCGGCCACCTATGTAGAGTCTTCTCCTTTTCTCCTTCAAGTCTCGGCCACCAAGGAATATAGATGCTGACCTTAGAAAGAAGAAAAGAAGAGAAGAAGGAAGGTGTGCCGCAGGCCTAAGGAAGAGAGAGGGAGGAAGGGGCCGACCACACCAAGGAAATGAGAGAAGAGAATAAGGTTGTGTTATCTCATGAAGCAACCTCTCCTTCTCTTTTATAATCCTTGGTCATGGCAAAGAAGGAAAGCTTTAAACATAATTAAAACGTCCTTATTTGTGGCCTCCCTTTTAAAAAGAAAATTTTAATAACAATTAAAATCTCTCTTTTCTAAATTTTCTATTGTATATGACAATGAAGGAAAGTTTTAAAATTAATCTCTCTCTTTTAAAACATGTAGATAACTACAAAAGGAAAGATTAATTAAAACTTCTATTTTTAAATCATGGTTACAAAAAAGGAAAGTTTTATCAAAAAATTAAAATCTCTCTTTTAAAAATTATAGATAACTACAAATAAGGAAAGATTTTAATAAAATTAAAATATCTCTTTAATCCTTTGTATATAGCGATAAAAGAAAATATTTTAAAATTTTAAAACTCTCTTTCAAAACTATGAGGATAGCTATAAAAGGAAAATTTTTTAACAAAAATAAAATATTTCTTTTAACCATGGTAGATAACTACAAAAAAAGGAAAGATTTTAACAAAATAAAATCTCTCTTTTAACCATTGTAGATTACTACAAATAAGGAAAGATTTAAAAAAAAATTGTTTACAAAACTTCCTTTTATTTTACTTTGGCCGACCCCATGCTTGGTCACCAAACATGGCTTGGCCGACCCCTACTTGGGCTCCATGAAGGGCTTGACCAACCCTAGCTTGGGCTCCAAGCTTGGCTTGGCCGGCCATAACAAGATGGGTAAGAAGCTTGGCTTTAAGTGGATATAAGGCTTTAGAAATATGAGGCTACAACAGGGATCGAGAGGAGGAATTGGTTTTGGTCTCCCAATGAGCTTGAGCTTCCCGTGTTCGCTCCGAACAACCAACTCAAGTTCATCAATAATAACTCATACCACTAAAGAGTTATTATTGCACTACCGCACCAATCCCATATTACAATATGGGCTCCTTCTTATCATGAGTGTGTTAGTCTCCTTGTGTTTAAGATATCGAATGTTCACTAATTAAATGAGTTACTGACAACTCACTTAATTAATATCTAGCTCCAAGAGTAGTACCGCTCAACCTTACTGTTATGTCGGATAAGTACACCAACAGGGTTCACATGACAATCTTTATGAGCTCCTCTTGGGGACATCATTAACTTAGATTACTAGGATACAGTTTCATTCTATAATCAACAACACACCATATAAATAATATCATTTCCCAACTTATCGGGCCTATTGATTTAATGAACTAAATCGCCCCCTTTGATAAATTAAAGAAATAAATATTAAGTATACGTACTTATTATTATATCATGATTAAGAGTACTCACTTCCATAATAACAGAGGTTTTGCTCTTTTATGTAGTCAATATAAAAAGAAAACTACCTCAAATGGTCCTTCTTAATACACTCATAGTGTGCTAGTGTAATTTTATAGGTAAGATAAACTAATACCAAATTACACTACAACCACTCCAATGGTTTGTCCCATTCCATCTTGGTTGTGAGCTATTATTTATAATTTATAAGGAACTGATAACATGATCTTCTGTGTGTCTCCTCACACCATGTTATCTACAATATAAATTAAACGGACAACTACACTTAGCATAAATGTAGATATTTGACTAATGTGATACTTATTTCAAAATAAATGTTTATACAAAAATCTAGACTTTTAGTATACATTCAAAAAATCTCCCACTTATACTAAAAGACTATGTTGCCATATTTGCTGCCATACATCTGATTCTCATCCCTTCTACTTGCCCATCAAAAGCTCTTGCCTTAAGGGCCTTAGTAAAAAGATCTAGGTTATTTGCTGATGCAATCTAGGCGATAACAACTTCTCCTCGTTATACGATGTCTCGTATTGGGTGGTACTTGCGCTCTATGTGTTTACTTGCCTTATGGCCTTGTGGTTTCTTCGAGTTTATTACTGTACCATTTATTATTACAATAAACTATAATAATTTTGGGCAAACCAGGAATCACATCTAAGTCCATCATGAAGTTACTGAACCATACAGCTTCTTTGGCTGCCTCAGAGGTTGTCACATACTCAGCTTCCATAGTGGAGTCTTAAATGCATTTCTGCTTAACACTCCTCCATTGTTATGGCTCCACTTCCTAAAGTAAACAGAAAATCCCAAGGTTGATTTACTATTTTCCCTATCTGATTGAAAATCAGAATCCGTGTAACCCATAGGGAGCAAGTTATCTGCTTGGTAAACCAGCATATAATCTCTAGTCCTTCTCAGATACTTTAATATATGCTTTACGACAGTCCAATGTCCTTGTCTTGGATTACTTTGATATCTGCTAAGCATGCCCATGGCAAAACAGATATCCGATCTCGTGCATAACATTGCATACATTAGGCTTCTACAGCTGAAGCATAAGGAATTCCCTTCATTTCCTCTATCTCTTTTGATGTCTTAGGAGATATTTCTTTAGATAAAGATACTCCATGCCAAAAAGGTAGAAAACCTTTCTTGGAGTGCTGCATGCTAAAACGAGCTAGGATAGTATCGATATATGAAGCTTGGGATAAGCACAATATTCTTTTCTTGCAATCCCTTATTACTTTGATCCCAAGAATATGTTTGCATTCTCCCAAGTCCTTCATATCACAAAACACTTTGAGCAACTAACACTTTGATAACCATACCTTTACTTATGACAACACTTTGATATTGTTGCCAACTAACAAAATGTCATCTACATATAGTACAAGAAATACCACCACGTTTCCGTCACACTTCTTGTATACACAAGACTCATCCGGACATTGAATAAATCCCTAAGACTGGATTACCTTATTAAACCAGATATTCCAAGATCTTGAAGCTTGCTTCAGTCCATAAATAGACCGATTGAGCTTACATACAAGATTCTCTTTTCCCTTTGCAATACACCCCTGTGGTTGCTTCATATGGATGTTTTCTTCAAGACTTTCATTAAGGAAAGCTGTCTTGACATCCATTTGCCAAACCTAAGCAGCAATAGATAAAAGTATCCGAATAGACTTAAGCATAGCTACCGGTGAAAAGGTTTCCTCATAATCGATTCCCTCTTTCTAAGTATATCCTTTTGCAACAAACCTTGCTTTGAAAGTTTCCACCTTCACGTCTGTCCATCTTTTTCTTTTGTAGACTCATTTACACCCAATGGCTTTTACACCATTTGGTGCTTCTACAAGCTCCCAGACCTGATTAGAATACATAGATTCTATTTCAGAGTTTATTGCACTTTGCCAAGATGCTGCATCTTTATCTTGGAGTGCTTCATCATATGTGCAGGGATCAGGTTCATGTTCACCAGGGATCAAGTCCAAGACTCTCCGAAAAACATGATTCTACCAGGTTGCCAAACAACCCTCCCACTATGACGTGACACTGCTTGTAATTGTGCATCATTTGTGACACGTGTTGCAGTTTCTTGTGGTATCTTATCTTATACAGTTGGTACTAGTTTAGACGTGTCTTCTCTAATTTCCTTAAGAACATTTTTACTCATGCGCTTGTGGTTCATTACATAGTCCACTTCTAAAAATCGGGCATTGGTGCTAACAATGACCTTATGATTTTTAGGACTATAAACCTCCTTTCATTTCTCTAGGATAACCCATAAAAAAGTGAACTCCTGTTCGTAATTCAAACTTATCAGTGTCTCCCTTCCGCATATGTGCTGGACTATCCCAAATCCGAATATGCTTCAGACTAGGCTTACACCCATTCTATAATTCTATGGGAGTAGAGGGTTCTGACTTAGAAGATACTATGTTCATTGCCGTTTCCAGAGTATATCCCCAAAATGAATTTGGTAATTATGAATAACTCATCATTGATCTAACCATTTCCATAAGAGTCCTATACCTTCATTCTGCCACACCATTCTGTTGGGGTGTACCAGGTGCATACAGTTGGGATTGAATCCCGGCCTCTGATAAGTAACTCCTATACTCTACTAAGAGGTACTCGCCACCACGATCAAACCGTAGTGTCTTAATACTTTTACCATGACGTTTCTCCACATCAGCCTTATACTCTTTAAACTTATCAAAGCACTCAGACTTGCGGCGCATCAAGTAAATGTAATCATATCTCGAATAGTCATCTAAAAGAGATGAAATATTCGAAACCACCTCTTGCCTGGATAGTCATAGGTTCATACAAATCAGAATAATCCCAACACATCTTTGGTTCTATACCCCTTAGTCTTAAAAAGCCTCTTGCTCATTTTTTCCTTCCAAGCAAGACTCGCAGGTTGGAAAGTTTTCCACCACCAATGAACTCAAAAGTCCATTGGCTATTAACCTTTGAATCCTACTCAAGTCAATATGACCTAGCCTTAGATGCCAAAGATATATTTGGTTCATTTATGAATGTTTCTTTCTCTTATTTGAATTATAAGATGTGTTATTAATTTCCATTTGTTGCATCGTGGGAGTTATTGGATTTAGAGTATATAAATTGCCAACCAACTTACCAAAAATTGATAACTTCCCTATTCTTCCTGATCATAACTTTGTCATCAAAAGAAACAAAATATCCATCCTTAAATAGTTTAGAAAATGAAATTAAGTTCTTTCTAAAACTTGGTACATAAAGGCAATTTCTCAAAATCAATGTTTTATTCCTATCAAAGGATAAATAAACATCTCCCACTACAACAGTCACCACTTTCGTAGCATTGACTATGTAAACGGTGATTTCTCCTTCATGTAGCCGTCGGGTTTCCTGGAACCCCTACAATGAATTGTAGACATGATCAGTGGCTCCTGTATCTACACACCAGGTACCGGTATATAACACCACTAAAAATGTTTCAACAATTAATGAATAGGATACACCTTTATTGTTCTCATTTCTGAGAGGACAGTCCACCTTAGTGTCTAAGTTTTGTTTCCAATCATTATAATTGGAACTAGTAAGTCTATTCTCTAGTATAACAACTAGGGAATTGAATACCATTTAAAATCCTAAGAATCATAAAATATTTGGTCAAGACCAACACCTCAAAATCGTATACAAATTCAAACATTTGTAAGAGAAGGTTTTATCCATTAATTTTATTATCTTGTAAACCTAACTTTATGACAAATAAAATTAATAGTTGGTCTGTCTTCGATCAAATATTTGGTCAAAACTTTAGAATTTGAAATAATATTGATTCCTCAAACAATATCATTTAAATTCACCAACACCTCAAACACCGTAAATTTTATATGCCACAATAGTGTGGACGTATACAAATTCAAATATTTGTAAGAGGTGGGTTTTACCCATTAATTATCTTGTCAACCTTAAATTATCTCAAACACCATGAATTTTGTATGCCACGATAGTGTGGACGTATACAAATTCAATCATTTGTAAGAGGAGGTTTTACTCATTAATTTTATTTTGTCAACGTATCTTTATGACAAATAAAATTACCTCAAAAACCATGAATTTTGTATACCACGATAGTGTGGACGTATACAAATTCAATAATTTGTAAGAGGGGGTTTTACCTAGCTTTATGACAAATTAATAGTTGGTTTTTCTTCGGTCACACAAATAATTACAGTGACTCTGATGTGGAGGATACTATTAAATGTGCCTAAGTGTATACCATTACTTGAAACTAAGTCCACTAAATAGGATTGTGCCACTTCAGATGGAGAAGATCACACACATCCTAAATAATTTACTATAATCATCCATTAAGGAAGTTTGATCTAGTGATCCGTAAATAAACTCATCCGATGTGGAGGAAGGCAGTCAGAGCCAACGCGCAAGTTTGAATGCATCACTTACAGACCAGTAATAGAGACTATGAAATTTAATTAAATTCCTCTCCCACTTAGTTATTTAGAACGAGGAATTTTAACATGCACAGAAGCACATAAACACAAGCACACACAGCATAAAAGGCAATAAATAAGAAAAATAATTTTCTAACTATTATGGCCTTTATCCATAGCTGTTCTCCATGTGCCATCAACCCTAGCTGCTGCCATCTTTAGCCACTGCCATCGGGTCTAATCATCGCATCTATCTTGCTTCTTTTTCCACTGTGACTCTGGTCCTCAAATAGTCCCACGCCTCGCAAGGATACGATCCGCGACAAAAATAAAATTTTACATTTATCGATCCTATATTCCATGAAGGAATGTACATATAATCTAGATCGAACAAAATCTAAAATTCGAATAACTAATACAGCTCCTGTTGTATTTAATATTACAATCATGCACACATATAAAATGCCCTCGACATGTCCGAGGGTCCAATCACACACAACCACAACATGGCCATAATAGTTGGATCTTGGATGCCTGTAACCACAGAGTTAATCTTTTTCACATCCTACTATTATCATGCCTAAATTATATATAACATGTGCATAATTAAACTAAAACCAAACACACAGAGGCTAAAACCTAGCTCTGATACCAATTGTTGGTTGCTACTCAGAATACCGCTCTAGTTCCCCTGTATAAAAATTTTATACAAGCATAGAACTTTTCCTAGATACCCATGTTCTCTACTGAAGTTTAATTTGGATTGCAAATGATGCTTAACATTATTAATCCAAATTATCCTTCAGAAGTTAAACTTGGACTGGAAATGATACTTAACATTTTTACTCCAAGTTTAACCGATGTGATCTTCCTAAGTTAAACTATATTACAGAAGTTAATCAAATATCTATTTCAAAGATCGGCTTCTAGGTTAAACATGGCGAGGCACTAGGCCTTCTTGGGTATGGGCTCATCCACCACTTCCTAGACAAAGCCTTTCAAAGAAATTGGATATTTAACTTCATACAGTAAACTAGGATTAACTACAGACACCTCAATAGAAGCACAATATCGAAACATAAAATCGAAACATAAAATCGATAACAAAAACGATAGCATAAAATCGATAACCTCTTGTGTTTGGTTTTTCTAGATCAATACAAAGAATATGAACTAGTTATGATGCGGAAATAAATAACTAGTTATACCTTTCTTTGTAGCTTATAGACTGCTTGTTGTATTTGTGTCCTCCTCTTGAACGTCATGTGGGTGACGATCTACCAAGATAAAATCCACCCAAGCTCCTTCTTTTCCTCCGAGACTCTTGAGCCACCAAGGGATACCAAAATAGGAAACTTTCTTCCTTTCTTCTCCTTCTTCTTCTCCTTCTAGTAACCAGCCACCTATGTAGAGTCTTCTCCTTTTTTCCTTCAAGTCTCAGCCACCAAGGAATATTGATGCCTACCTTAGAAAGAAGAAAAGAAGAGAAGAAGGAAGGTGTGTCGCCGGCCTAAGGAAGAGAGAGGGAGGAAGGGGCCGACCACACCAAGGAAATGAGAGAAGAGAATAGGGTTGTGTTATCTCATGAAGCAACCTCTCCTTCTCTTTTATAATCCTCGATCATGGCAAAGAAGGAAAGCTTTAAACATAATTAAAACTTCCTTATTTGTGGCCTCTCTTTAAAAAAGGAAATTTTAACAATAATTAAAATCTCTCTTTTCTAAATTTCCTATTGTACATGGCAATATAGAAAAGTTTTAAAATTAATCTCTCTATTTTAAAACATGTAGACAACTACAAAAAGGAAAGATTAATTAAAACTTCTCTTTTTAAATCATGGTTACAAAAAAAGGAAGTTTTATCAAAAATTAAAATATCTCTTTTAAACATTATAGATAACTAAAAATAAGGAAAGATTTTAACAAAATTAAAATCTCTCTTTAATCCTTTGTAGATAGCTATAAAAGGAAAGATTTTAAAATTTTAAAACTCTCTTTCAACATCGATGGCTATAAAAGGAAAGTTTTTATTAAAATTAAAATATTTCTTTTAACCATTGTAGATAACTACCAAAAGGAAAGAATTTAACAAAATAAATTCTCTCTTTTAACCATTGTAGATTACTACAAATAAGGAAAGATTTAACAAAATTTTGTTTACAAAACTTCCTTTTATTTTACTTTGGTCGGCCCCATGCTTGGTCACCAAGAATGGCTTGGCCGGCCTCCTACTTGGGCTCTATGAAGGGCTTGGCCGGCCCTAGCTTGGACTCCAAGCTTGGCTTGGCCGGCCACAACAAGATGGGTAAGAAGCTTGACTTTAAGTGGATAAAAGGCTTTATAAATATGAGGCTACAACAGGGATCGAAAGGAGGAATTGGTTTTGGTCTCCTGATGAGCTTGAGCTTCCCGTGTTCGCCCCGAACACCCAACTCAACTTCATTAATAATAACTCATACCACTAAAGGGTTATTATTGCACTACCGCAGCAATCCCATATTACAATATGGGCTCCTTCTTATCATGAGTGCGTTACTCTCCCTGTGTTTAAGATATAGAATGCCCACTAGTTAAATGAGTTACTGACAACTCACTTAATTAATATCTAGCTCCAAGAGTAGTACCACTCAACCTTATTGTCATGTTGGACTAAGTCCACCTGCAGGGTTTACATGACAATCCTTATGAGCTTCTCAAAGGGACATCATCAACCTAGATTACTAGGACACTGTTTCATTTTTTAATCAACAACACCATATAAATAATATCATTTCCCAACTTATCGGGCCTATTGATTTAACGAACTAATTCACACCCTTTGATAAATTAAAGAAATAAATATTAAGTATACATGCTTGTTATTATATCATGATTAAGATTACGCACTTCCATAATAATAGAGGTTTGTTTTTTTATGTAGTCAGTATAAAAAGAAATTACCTCAAATGGTCCTGCTCAATACACTCATAGTGTACTAGTATAATTTTATAGTCAAGATAAACTAATACTAAATTACACTACAACCACTCCAATGGTTTATCCCATTCCATCTTGGTTGTGAGCTACTATTTATAATTTATAAGGAACTGATAACATGATCTTCTGTGTGTCTCCTCACACCATGTTATCTACAATATAAATTAAATGGACAACTACACTTCACATAAATGTAGACATTTGACCAATATGATTCTTATTTTAAAATAAATATTTATACAAAAAGCTAGGCTTTTAGTATACATCCTAACAAATATATGTACTCTAGCTTAGACCACGCCATCTCCTAGATCTATCTCTATAGATATTGATGCCTAAAATATAGGTTGTTTCACCTAAGTCCTTTATTGAGAAACAATTTCCAAGCCAAGTTTTCACTAACTAAAGAGTAGGGATATCATTTCCAATGAGAAGTATGTCATCTATATACAATATGAGAAAGATGACTATACTCCCATTAACCCACTTGTAGACACAAAGTTCATCATCATTTTTGATGAAACCAAACACTTTAATTACATCATTGAATTAAAGATTTCAGCTTCTAGAAGCTTGCTTTAATCCATAAATGAATTGTTGCAACTTACACATCTTTCCAACCTGCATCTGCCAGATCTCATAATCATAGTAAGCTGTAATTGCAAGCATGATCCGAATAGACTTGAGCATCATAACTGGTGAAATGGTTTCATCATAGTCTATACTATGAATTTGCTTAAATCCTTTAGCTACCAATTTACCTTTATAGGTATGCATATGCCTATCCATGTCAGTCTTCAACTTGAAGACCAACTTACACAGAATGGGGTTGATCCCTTCAGGTGGATCAACCAAAGTCCATACTTGGTTAGTGTACATGGAGTCCATTTCAGATCTTATGGCCTATAGCTATTTCTCAGAATCTGGGCCCTATACATCTTCCTGATAATATGTAGGTGATGTGAACCCTTGTGCATGTGACTAGGCACTTCAAATTAATAAAAATTAGAAACCCATTAAAACTCAAGAGAAGAATTGTAGTACGGAGTCCCAAGTCGTATTTTTTCCAAGGATAACTAAGAAGTGTGTGAGTTCTCAAGACTCGATTCAAATTAAATTCTTACATGAACAAGGTCAATTAGGTATTTTCATTTGATTCACATTACAAATTGAATTAATCTAATTCTTAATAATGAACTAGTAAAATCAAGATTAGGATCAAAGAAAGGTTAATCTCATCTAAACATGATCCACTTCATTTCATCAAATTAGCATCAATTAAGTTTGGATTCTAATGCATCATTAAATCCAATAATTCAATTAGCATATCTTCAATTCCCAATCACAGTAACAAGTAAACTCAAAAGCTCAAACAAACTTGTAGAAACTGAAGTATCATCCAATTCACAACTATAATCAAATTCTGCAATTAAACTCAAAAGCTCTGTAATAGTAATAACAAATACAATGACTAGATCAAGAGTTTTCTACATTCAAGAATTGAAACTAAGCTTAAACTTGCATTAACTGAAATAGCAAATTCAAAACAGGAAGTAAATTGCAAACTAAAATATCAGATCATCAGATCTGAGCAAAGGTATGAGAAATGAAAAGAAAACAAGAACAAAACACGTTCCACAACCAAACCTAAAATCAAACTCCTCCCCTCTTCCTAAACACAGAGATGCTTCTGGAACGCCCTTCGAGCAATCAGCAGCGAAGATATGAACTCCTAGCTTATTCAGGCGTTGTTCATAGCTCATGGAGAATGCCCCTTCAAGCTCGCGATCACCTTAATTCACCATCATTCGAAGAACAGAGGATTGAAACCGGAATCGCTCATTCAGATCAATTTCGAAGTTGCGGTTGGAAGCGAAGATGAAATGGTCTCGGAATGACTTGGAAAACTCTGCAGATACTCCAGTAGGATGATAGCAGCATCAGATTGGGGAACACCCTCAAATCTGTGCATGGAATGTCACTCAGGGAACTCAAAGTCGTGGATCCGAGAATTCCCTCAATTCGTGCCCTGATCCTTGATCGCTGGTCGCCGGATTGTTCGAAGCTCGCCGTTGATGAATGAATTCAACCTCAGATTTGGATTGTGGATGGGAACTGCGGGGATGAAGGTGAACAGTAGCAAAATGTCGCGAGGAAGAAATATCGCCCGAGCTCCTCAATTCCACTGTAGCTTCTCAACTTTTAAACCTCTCCCAATCTGATCCAACGATCCAGAATAATTTGGATCTTGATCAACAGTGAAAAGTCACTTAAAATCTGATCCGAAGGTGTTAATCTTGATCAAGGGTCTTGATCTACTCTTCCTTAGGTTGGATGGAATGGATCTTCAATGGATGGCCCAGACCTGCTCCGATCTTGAATGAACGGTCCAAATCGCTTCTGGATCTTCAAGGCCTGATCGTCTTTTTTAGCCCTAGATTTGAGCCCAATTCTGGTCTGATCTGATCGGGTCCATGATCCTTTTGATTCCTACAAAGAATATATCATATATTTGCATCTAATACCATGATTATATGCCAATTTGTAATTAAGTCCAAGATTAAATGTAATTATGAAATATGATGTAAATATGAGTTTACCCTATAAAAAGATCATTAAAAGCATGCATTATAAATCAAAATATTGTAGCAAAATCATGGTTATCAAATCCCCCACACTTAGTCTTGAACGTCCCATGCAAGTCAAGTGAACAAACGGTCCTACTTTAATGGTATCCCCTAAACACATTCCTAAACATGATTAGAAAATAGAGAAGGAAAACCATCTACGATTATAAAATTCAAGGAAGTCAAGCATTAGTGTAATGACCAGCCCTTCGGCCCCTTGGGCGACCACACTAGTGGCCCAACTGGCGGTCCCTTGGGCTTCCACAATGGTGGCTCAACTGGCGACCCCTTATGTCGTCAACCGACGACCCTCGCCCGTGCCATTACTCACAAGGTCTTCCCACCCCTGGCTTGTGAATTTTTGCCTTCCCCAGGATTCAAACACTAGACCTCCAGGATAAGTAATAGAGTTTATGAATCCTGGTAGCCAAGTAAGGGTCGCTCACTTGGCTACCAGGATTCATAAACTCTATTACTTATCCTGGAGGTCTAGAGTTCGAATCCTGGGGAAGGCAAAAATCCACTGGCCAGGGGTGGGAAGACCTTGTGAGTAACGGCACGGCCGAGGGTCGACAAAGGGGCTGCCAGTTGGGCCTCTAGTGTGGCCGCCCAAAGGGCCGAGGGGCCGAGTCGTTACAATAAAAAGGCGCCTTTTTATTGTAACGACCCGGTCGCTCGGCCCCTTGGGCGGCCACACTGGTAGCCCAACTGGCGGGCCCTTAGGCGACCACACTAGCGGCCCAACTGGCGGTCCCTTAAGCGGCCACAATGGCAGCCCAACTGGCGACCCCTTATGTCGTCGACCGACGACCCTCGGCCGTGTCGTTACTCACTTGTACTTCCCACCCCTGGCCAGTGGATTTTTGCCTTCCCCAGGATTCAAACTTTAGATCTCCAGGCTAAGTACTAGAGTTTATGAATCCTGGTAGCCAAGTGATTGACACTCACTTGGCTACAAGGATTCATAAACTCTAGTACTTAGCCTGGAGGTCTTGAGTTCTAATCCTGGGGAATGCAAAAATCCACTGGCAGGGGTGGAAAGACCTTGTGAGTAACGGCACGACCGAGGGTCGTCGGTTGACGACATAAGGGGTCGCCAGTTGTGCCACCCAAGGGACCGCCAAATGGGCCGCCAGTTGGGCTGCCCAAGGGGTCGGGTCGTTAAAATAAAAAGGCGCCTTTTATTGTAACGACTCGACCCCTCGGCCCCTTGAGCGGCCACAATGGCGGCACAACTAGCGGCCCAACTAGCAACCCCTTATGTCGTCGACCGATGACCTTCGGTCGTGCCGTTACTCACTAGGTCTTCCCACCCCTAGCTAGTGTATTTTTTCCTTCCCCAGGATTCGAACTCTAGACCTCCAGGATTAGTACTAGAGTTTATGAATCCTGGTAGCCAAGTGAGTGACGCTACCTTGGCTACCAGGATTCATAAACTCTAGTACTTATCATGGAGGTCTAGAGTTCGAATCCTGGGGAAGGCAAAAATTCACTGGCCAGGGGTGGGAAGACCTAGTGAGTAACGACACGCCCGAGGGTCATCGCTGTCGCCAGTTGGGCCGCTAGTGTGGCTGCCGAAGGGACCGCCAAGGGGCCGCTAGTTGGGTCGCCATTGTGGCCGCCCAAGGGGTCGGGTCGTTACAATTAGTGGACAACAACTTAAACTCTTAGTTAACTACATACTAATTACCAATTTCCATGAATGAATTGAAGATGATACCACTTTCACATCACAAGATAAAAACTTTGTGGTTCTCATTCTAATTCAAAATTGATCAATAGTTGAGGGCACTCAAGCAACTCATGCTCTTGCATTACCATATGCTTGCTTATCTTCTACTCTCTACCATGATTATAAATACAAATTACATTATGAAGGTAAATGTGAAAGTTTGAGCAACCATAATTCTGATTCTTAGTTAAAACCAAAGAGAAAAAAGAATTTGTTCAAATGTTAGTGCAAGATATGAGTACAAGAGCATGATATATGAAGAATTCTGACCACTCTCCCCTACTTCTCTACTTATTTTCACTTCAAATCTCATCCTTAACAGAATTTGGCACAAAATCTATACTACACAGAAGTACACAAATACTGCTTGCACTGTCTTTACTGTTTCAATTCCAAAACTTAACTTCCAAGCTCTTTTCCAATTGTTTCTTTCAATGTATAACTCATGAATCTTTTCCTCTTTGAGTTTATTAACTTCTCTTTCTTAATTTTTCTCTATTCCACTAAAGTCACATTCCCTAAACTTGCCATACAGTTTCTATTCTCCTTATGTTAAGCCTCTCAATCTTATTCTGGAATGGCAGTTTATGCAATTTATCACTTCCTGGTCTACTTACAAAATCAAGCTATAACATTTCAATTCTTCAATCATTTATCTCATACATTTCCTCAATGCAAACTTAAATTCAATTGATTCCAATTCGGAAGCTAAACTAAGAAATATACCCTAAGAAATTTCAAAGCAATGCAATTCTAAGTCCGAGTTCTGCATTCTGTCCGCTCACTAATTCTATTCAGAATTTTTTCTGTTCTTCAAATTAAATAATTTTTTTTCTTCAGTACATGAGAAGATAAACTTTCAATACGTTTAAATGACAAGAAGCCTAACAGATCTGAATCTTAATTCTATTCCAGAAGCATCACAAATTCAGCATTTGACATTCTGTTTTTCAGCAGTTTCAGAATCTGCTTCTTCAAACTTGTTCTTCATACCAACTCTACAACTTCTTAGCCTTCAGTATTTAAATTTGCTTCCATACTTTAAACTAGAGAAATGATTCTGAACCTATTCTACTTCTTAATCAAATATTATCATTTATAGGATCATAACTACAATTTACAGATTCCACTCTAGCACCTCAAGTTTAAATATTCTTGTACCACTTTTGTTGGGAATTTCGGGCCGCAAAAACCAGTTTTTCGCGTTGCGGAAACCCCGATTCCCATGCCACTGGATCCGTGCAAAGTAAAATAATTTCGTAAAATTTTGAGTACGAGTTTCTAACTCAGATTTACACTAAATCTACAAAGGAGAAGATCTTATACCTTTGTAGTGAAGCCCTTCGCAATCCCGCTCGTCCAACGGTTCGCCGGATCTCGAGATCGTCAAGCGTACGATCCTCTAGAAGTATCCACACGAACAAACTAGGTGGAGAAGACCAAACAAAGGTGTGTGTTACGTTTCGCAAGTGTACAGAAATGTCGCAAGTAATATAAAGGATTATCGTATCCACAGGGACTGGAATAAGCACTAGAAATATCTCAAAGCGAATTAGCTAAACAACTAATCAATTGGTTTCAAATGCTAAGGATGAAAAACAAATCTAAAATGAAAGACTATCAAACAAGAATTTGGGGGTTTGAGTAATGATAAAGAGAGGTTCTAAGAGTTTTGGTTTCTTTGTAAGATCTCTTGAATGTATGTGGTTTACCAATCCTTGTTTCTCAATTGTCTAAAAATTGTAGAAGGTTGCCGGTTCTCTCTTGCAATAGATCACTGGCTTAGGACTGAAGTTGTACCTAAATGTAATCAATTAGATATGAACCTACGTTGTCCTTACACAGGATTGCACCTATTACTATGCTTCCCTCGGATATCAACATAGAAGTTCATAGCTTCTTAACCCATAAAGATACAAGGATTGAATCATAAAATCTATCCTACCCTCTTGAATATTCTCATTTCCCCTTCAAGATTATCCCCCAAACGTCCTTACACGGGCTTGCACCTATCACGTGGATCCCTTGGAAAATCGAGTGAGGGTTTATCCCTACAAAGTCTATAAGGTATCCAAACGATCAATCAAGAATGAGAATTAAGCCCTAATCACAATTAATCATTCAAGATCCAATCGATACAAACTAGGCAACATCATAGAAAACAAGAAATGGAAAATCCACAAGAGTTTACATCAATTTATCTCACAAATACTCCCTCCATCCTAGAACAATAAGATCTACTCCATAAAACGAAGGAAGAAGACCAAAGATAAGAAGATTACAAGCATTCTTCAATCCCAATCCAAGAAGAGGAAAGAAAGAAAACTTATATACAATATAGCTCCATCTTCGGATCTAATCCTCGCTTCCGGAGTCGAATTCGCCAAGATCTCCCTTTAGATCGCTCAAAAATCCTCCCAAGAATGGGAGGAATCCACCAAATCTTGCTTTCTCCCAAAGGGGAGAAGATCCCTTTCAAATCTCCAAGGAGGCCTTAAATAGAGGGAGGCTTTTGGGCGCCACACGGCCCCGAGGCATGGCCGTGTGAGGTTCACACGGCCAGAGCCTTTCCCCTCACTGCCATCTATACACGGCCGTGTGTGGTACACGACCGTGGACAACTCTCTTCAAGACCTCCAAGCACGGCCGTGTAGATCCACACGGCCTGGACTGCCCCAGCTTCAGGAAACTTGGCACGGTCGTGTGGTGCACACGGCCAGAACACTTTTAAGCTCTGGAAACCTTACACGGCCGTGTGGTGCACACGGCCCGGGCCTTCTTAGTCTTTGGAAACCTTACACAGCCATGTAGATCCACACGGCCATATAAGGATTGAACTCTGATTTGCTTTAAAACTTGACACGGCCGTGTGAGGTTCACACGGCCTGGACTTCTTCCTTTGCTGTTGCTATCACACGGCCTCTGAACTCCACACGGCCAGAGCTCCCTACCAAAGTAGGGCCGTGTCTGGTATACGGCCATGTGCTTTCTCACTTGCTTAGCTCATAAGTTTTATCCAAGAATGCAGAATCTTCACCGAATTCGACTCCTGTGTACAGAAAATGCAGAAAAGCATATCTCCAAACTAAAAGAGTAAATATGCTAAAAGGAAGACTCGAAGTACAAAAATACATAGATCAAGCATGCTCAAAGTATATAAATGTGCGTCAAATCATGCTTAAAAGTATATAAAATCTACGCACATCAGTGTGCTATCACCTTATGTGGTTCGGCCAAGGAGGAGGAGAAGGAGAGCAAGAAGAGAGGAAGAAGGAGGAATGAATGCCTCGAATGAAAATCAAATTTTCCTCCACACCATAAGTGGTCGGCCACAATTGTAACCCCCATTCCATTTAATGTGGCCGACCATTAAAGAGGGGATTTGTAACCTCCATGAGGTCGCACACACATGTGCCAACTATGATGATGTGGCACATCATCATTAGTCCTCCTAATGCCAACTCACAAATGAGGTGGCAAATAGTCAAGTCAAACTTGACTCTTCCTCTTCCTCTCAAGTCAAGTCAAACTTGACATTATAACTCCCATGGTTGATCAAATCTAACCATTTGATTCAAGCCAATTTAATATAATGAATCTAATTCATTTAATTAAATTGATTCAATGAGTCATAATCTAAATTAGACTCATTGAACACATGAATCAAATTGAGTCCAACTCAATTAGTTCAATTAGGATTACTCTTAATCCAATTTGATTCATCACATGAATCTAATCCTCTTGGTTCATCATATGAACCTAATCTCCATCTAATTGTCCTTTGTGTGTGACCCTATAGGTTTTTATAACGTTGGCAATGCTCCTAAACCCATTTAGAAGCATAAGTAATGAGCGGTATCTAGCAACACATCATTACTACCCAAGTTATAAGAATGTTGAGATCCAACATCACCTTGTGACTCCTAATTGTGACTCCTTACAATATATGACAAGTGTCCTACTATCCTAGACATCTAGATTGATCAATGTGAGGCATAGACCGTGTCATCCTCTAATCAATCTAAATCTTGAACTCCAAGTAGACTCACTCAATCAAATGAGCTCAATATCTCATATTGCCTCATTTGGGCATGGCCATGCACTTCGTGGTCTCACTCTATCAAGAATATCGATGTCGCTCCCATCATATAGGAGGGATAGATCCCATCTACATCACTCACATCCCTCTGCATAATTCGTTACATACCCAGTAATCGCCTTTATAGTCCACCCAGTTACGGGTGATGTTTGACGAAACCTAAGTACGTAACTCCTTATGTAGGGATCCATGGTGACTTCAGGTCCAAGGACTAGTAGGCATACTAATAGCCACATGAGAAAGTATATGACACTCATATAACGATCCATGATACTTTTTCATGGCGGGTCATTCAGTATACATTCTCCAATGCATACCCATGTGTCAACTTGATATCTCCATATCCATGACTTGTGAGATCAAGTCATCGAGTTGACCTACATGCTAGTCTTGTCGCCTTAACATTGTCCCTGAATGTTAATACTCAACTAGGAATGATTAAGAGTAGTGCTCCCTATATCATCTCACTATCGGTTCAACTAATCGATTGATATAGGTAAGAACCCTCTACTCAAGGACGCTATTATACTTAGTTATTTGGCACCAATACAAGTAAGTATAATAACCAAAACAAATTCCTTTATTTATATATAAGAATATGATACAATGAGTCCATACAACAATCATCAAATGATTGGCTCTAGGGCTCTCACTAACAAATTTAGTTTAGTATTCATTTAATTCCTGTTGCCGGATTGTTTTTGAATTCATCCTTTCAAAGTTTGCAGAGGTGATGGAGGCAAGAATGTCATTTGTTTTGGCACAATACAGAACTTAACTTTAGTTTCACATTGGCTTGAAGGTTGTTCCTGATTTCCGGCACAACATTGATACTGAACTCCTCATTTCCAAGTTACTGTAGCCTTCACATTTTTTTTTTCAGATTCATGTTTCTACATCTATAGATTTTTCCCTTCTTAATCACCCTCTTCTACTTCAGATTTCAGAACCTTGTAACTGTCTAGAACTAGCAATGTTCAACAACCCAAATTTCTGAAATTCACAATAGATTTTTCAGCATTAGCCTTCCACATGTTACTCCTAAAATAAATGCTAAAAACAATGTTTCAAATTCAATCAATTTCCTAAATTCAATTCTTCATTAGCATTAAATTGCAGCACATGCAGATTTCAACTGCATTTCTCATCTTTTTGCAGATTCATGTTTCTACAATCTGCTTGTAACGCCCGCCCTCCCAGCTAACCCTAAGGGACGGGGCTACGATACTCAACGTACATATCACAGCGGAAGACTTAAAATCATTTTTCTTGGTTTAATAAAAACCGAACTACACTAATATGGTTTCCATAACATGATAACAAGTTAAATGAAAAACATAACATCAAGTCAACCATGTAGTACTACAATTTATGAAACCAAAGTGTAATTCCTAAAAGTTCTTAAAGCAGGTTCTTATTTGGTTGCCTAGCCACCGCCACACACATCTCTTTGCCTCTCCTGCTGCTCCTTTAGCTCATCCATCTTTTTCCTTTATCTGCAGTATAAGGAAAGTAAGCTGTGAGCACTCATGGCTCAGTAAGTTCCTTTCCTACTCACTAAAACCAAAAATCCTTACATAATCAAAGAATATATCAACATAACATGATCTCAACTAGTCATGGCATAACATATCATACTCTTTAATCATATCATACAACATAACAAAATCATAATTAGTCATGGCATATCATCTCTTAAAGCTTAGCATGAAATATAACATAATCATATCTAATCATGGCATCTCATCCCTTAAAGCCTAGCATGGCACATATCATAGTCATATCTAATCATGGCATATCATAAATCATAGCATTATCACAACATGATCATAAAGTATATGCAATATGATTTTGAAAACATGTATCCGAAAAACATGTATATGTCTCATGATCTTTAAAACCATTTCTTCTTACATATATACTTGAACATAATATCAACATATTCAGGGCCCCGGCTTGTACCATACATACATAACATAAATGCGCGCGTCCTAAGTATATCCAAGGTAGCAAGTCTTGAATCATACTAGGAACTAGGTCAAGATCACAAAGCATGGCCTAGGGGCATACTTAAAGAGTCCATCCCTTATCAGCCTAGATCACAAAGCAAGGCCTAGGGATGTACTAAGGAGCCCATCCCTTATTAGCCTAGATCACAAAGCAAGTCATAGGGGCGTACTAAGGAGCCCATCCCTTATTAGCCTAGATCACAAAGCAAGGCCTATAGACTGATTAGGAGTCTACCCTTGGTACAAGCCTTACAAAGTAAAGTAGCATGTATAAAAATGCATCATTTAGTCACATAGCATAGCATAAAAGTATGCATCACTTAGGCATACATTATGTCATAAAAGTATGCATCACTTAGGCATACATCATATCATAAAAAGTATGCATCACTTAGGCATACATCATGTCTTAAGAAAGTATGCATCACTTAGGCATACATCATATCATAAAAAGTATGCATCAATTAGGCATACATCATGTCTTAAGAAAGTATGCATCACTTAGGCATACATCATATCATAGAAAGTATGCATCACTTAAACATGTAGTATATCATTAAAGCATGCATATTTCTATCCACATAGCATATCATAAAAACATTCATATTCTAAGCACATAGCATATCATTAAAGCATGCATATTTCTACTCACATAGCATATCATAAAAGTATGCATATTCTAAGCACATAGCATATCATTAAAGCATGCATGTTTCTACTCACATAGCATATCATAAAAGTATGCATATTCTAAGCACATAGCATATCATTAAAGCATGCATATTTCTACTCACATAGCATATCATAAAAGTATGCATATTCTAAGCACATAGCATATCATTAAAGCATGTATATTTCTAAGCACATAGCATATCATTAAAGCATGCATGTTTCTACTCACATAGCATATCATAAAAGTATGCATATTCTAAGCACATAGCATATCATTAAAGCATGCATATTTCTACTCACATAGCATATCATAAAAGTATTCATATTCTAAGCACATAGCATATCATTAAAGCATGCATATTTCTAAGCACATAGCATATCATTAAAGCATGCATATTTCTAAGCACATAACATATCATTAAAACATGCATATCTCTATCCACATATCATATCATGAAAAGGTATAAATCACAAGCATACATGGTTAAGCATAAGGGTGTATCATGTGATTATACTATCATAAGAAACATGGTAACATAGTTAACTTGGGTTCTAATCTTCCTAAACCCTTGGGTTCCTATCATGGCCGAACCCCCTTAGGTCTCAATTTAGGTAAAAACAACCTCCAAGCATGTGAAACCTAAATTATCATTACATGAATTTCATAGGAAGCATTATAAGTATGATTTACTTGGTTTCTAAGTTCTCCAAGTCCTTAAACTCATATGGCCGAACCCTATCAGTATATAAACAAGGTCCCAAATGTCAAGAAAGCATGGAAACCTTAAACCATATTTATAGCATTTTTTTCCAAGTAACATAGTAAGCATATTGAGCTAGTTCCTAAGTCCTTCAAGCCCTTAACATATGTCATGGTCAAACTTTTAACAAGTGTCCATGAGGGCTAAAAACAAACATACAAGCATGTGAACTTGAACTAACATCATGTATAAATTCATAACAAAATATTATACAACATGTATGGCCGAAACTTACCCTAGCCTCAATTAGGTCATTAAACAACATATAGCATGGGAACTTTGTCTTTCTACTTATCATATTCCATGTAAAGTGACATAATCATATTTAATTCTTGTTCTAGGGTTTCTAGGGCATCTATTCCTTCATGGCCGAAACATACAATGGTCCATTTAGGTCATGGAAAAATTATACAAGCATGTGACACAATCAACACATTATCCTATTTTCATAAGAAGCACTTTTAACACATTTGGTTTCATTTCTAAGGCCTCTAGGTCTTTTAAACCCTACTTGGCCAAAACTCAATAGTATGTAAACTTGCTTCAAATAGTCTAAAAGCATAAGAAATCATAGAAGTTTCATAGCATGTATAAAGACAAGCATAATAAACATACATGTGAATTGTGTCTTAGGCTTCCTAGGTGTTACGCTCCGCAAGTGTACGGAAATGTCGCAAGTAATATAAAAGATTATCGTATCCACAGGGACTGGAATAAGCACTAGAAATGTCTCAATGCGAATTAGCTAAACAACTATCCAATCATTTCAAAAGCAAAGTAAAGGTAAACAAATCTAATATTAGAGATCAACAAACAAGAGTTTAGTGTTTTGGGTTATGATAAAGGGAGATTCTAGGAGTTTCGGTTTCTTTGTAAGATTTCTTGAATGTAAATGGTTCACCAATTCTTATTCCTCAATTGCCAAACATGTAGAAAGTTGCCGGTTCCCTCTTGCAATAGACAACCGGCTAAGGACTGAGAAATGTATCTAAATAGGATTAATTAGACATGAACCTACGTTGTCCTTACACAGAAGCGCACCTATTACTATGCCTTCCTCGGATATCAACATAGAAGCCCACAACTTATTAATCTATAAAGATACAAGAAGCTAATCATAGAATCCATCCTACTCTCTTGAATATTCCTATTTCCTCTTCAAGATTATCTCTCAAACGTCCTTACACGGGCTTGCACCTGTCACGTGGATCCCTCGGATGATCGAGTGAGAGTTTATCCTTACCAAGTCCATAAGAAATCCAAACAATCAATCAAGAATGAGAATTAAGCACAAACCACCATCAATCATTCAAGATCTAATTGATACAAGCAAGATAATGTCATTGAAACAAGAAAATGCCAAATCCATAAGAGATTACATCAATCCATCATACAAATACTCCCTTAATCCTAGAATACAAGATCTACTCCATGAATCGAGGAAGAAAACCCGAAAGAATAGAGATTACAAGCATTCCTTGAATCCCTAATCCAAGAAAACAAGAAGTGGGGAAAAGAGAAAACTTATCTACGAAGAAGCCTTGTCTTCGGATCCAATCCTCGCTCCGGAGCCGGAATCGCCAAGAACTCCCCTTGAATCGCCCAGAAATCCTCCCAAGAATGGGAGGAAACCACCAATGCCTTCTCCCAAAGGGGGAGAGATCCCCTTTCAATTCATGAAGAAGGGTTTAAATAGAGGAGGGAATCGGGCGCCACACGGCCCCGTGACACGGCCGTGTGAGATTCACACGGCCATGTCCAGTTCCCTCTCTGCCAAACCTGCACGGCCGTGTGACTCCACACGGCCAGAACCCTTCTGCTCTCTGGAAATGCTACACGGCCGTGTGGTGCACATGGCCACAGCCTGCTTGGTCTCTGGAAGTCTCACACGGCCGTGTAGATCCACACGGCCATGTAAGGCTTCTGCTCTAGTTGGCTTCAAATCTTGACACGGTCGTGCGAGGTTCACACGGCCATGTCATCTTTCTCTTCTGTTGGTGCCAAACTCCACACGGCCCGAGCTCGCATAATCTTCACCAATTTCGACTCCTGTGTACAAAAAATACACAAAAAGCAGATCTCCGAACCAAAAGAGTAAATATGCTAAAAGGAAAGCTGGAAGTATAAAAATGCATAGATCAAGCATGCTCAAAGTATGTAAATGTGCGTAAAAACATGCATAAAAGAGTATATAATCTACGCACATCATACCCCCAGACTTAAACCTTTGCTTGTCCTCAAGCAAAATGCTGCAGTCTAACTTCATATGTTCTACAACACATTCATAAAACCTAGTGCACTTTCCTAATTCTATCAAAAAGTTTCATTAACAAGCTTGATCATGGGAACAAGTAAAGTATGGTTCAAGCATAAGAATCTTGTGCACAGTGTAAAAGTAACTCAACACCCTTCAAGTTTCAATCCATGTCCTAGTCAAGTCGTCATCAAATTTGAATTCCTAATGTTTCCAGTGAAAGATAAGTAACCAGTGATAGGCATTTACTCACCATTCACTTGGTTCATATTTCTCAACTAACCCAAGGTCTCAAAGGTGTGCTCAATCTCATGGGAAGCTAAGCAGTCATTTCCCCAGTAACCTAACTCGGTCTCAAAGGGGTGACTTGCTAGATTCCACTCATGACAACTGTTTTTTATATCCCTTAAAATTTTTTTTTATAAGTGTTTGCATTGTGCAAAACTTATTCACAAATGTACTTTTAGCACACATGTTGGGATATTTTGATTTTTCCAAATGAGCTTTAATGATTTGACCCTCATCCAGTAACCAAAATGAAAGTTGAGAAATCACCATGGAAACCAAGTACTAAGCAAACAAGATGAATCATGACTATTTCAATGACATCAACTATTCAAGCATCAAGCACAAGTGTAGTGAAGATAAAATCCTTAAGGTTGAACCAAAACTAAAACTCATCACCATAAGATTCTTAGCTTATTAATGCTTCCCATGATAGAAAAAAGAACTACACAAAGTTTACTACTAGCATCATTCGAACATCATGAATCGAGACAATAATCGTGCTAACATTTCACTTAAATCCAAGAAAGCATATAAGTGAAGTTTTGATGTTCTCAAGATGTATGCCACAAAAAATCAAAACACAATGCAAGACATAAGCAAAAACAAAAACAAACAAAGCAAATCAAATGCATCTAATGCATCCCCCCAGACTTAAATTTTTCATTGTCCCAATGAAAACTAAAAACAATGTGGAGGAGATTTTAAGAGAAGTTACCAAGTGATGAGCTCCAAATGGTTGACATTCATGTTTTTAAAGATACTCCTCCATCCAATACTCACATTCCTCCACAACTTTGAATTCTACAACAATAAGATAGACAAGAAAAATAAGTAGAGGATACATGTTTATTATAAAGAAAGAACTAAAGACATAAAAGAAAATAAGGAAAATGAACTTGGGTTACCTCCCAAGAAGCACTTGTTTAAGGTCATTAGCTCAACCACCTCATTAGATTCATCAAAATCTCGCTCTTGGAGGGGTAAGATATTTTAGAATCCTCCTACCAAGAGCTCTTATTATGGAGAGAGCTTTTATCAAAGGAGCTACAAAGTAAAGTATAACTCTCTCCATCTTTGTCTTCTTGGAAATTTTTTCAGGTAGTCGAAGATGGTTCAGATTGAGCTTCCAATTGTTGGCCCATGTGAAATCTGCACATCCAAAAGAAAAACAAATCTCCCACAAACATGTTATATAGTATAGAGCTAGAACCATATCAAGATAAGATGAAAAACTGAATCACATCCAACAAAGTCAATTATAGGTACCTCCATAAAGTTTTCCAAAAGATAACAAGAAATACTAACCTTACTTTGCTGAGAAATACCTGAAATTTCTAAACATGTAGATGTGACTTCCTCTGAATCAAATGATGGTTCTGGCTCTAGCTCAGGTGTTGATGATATCAATGATGGTGATTCTTGAGACTCTGCTAGCTCTGCATAAGTCCCTACACATTGTTCCACAACATGATCAATTCTTAAAACCTCTAAGGGTTGTGTTGAGAAAGGTTGTGATCCTTGAGATGCTGCTTCCACAACACAGCTCCCTACACATTCTTCTATATCATCATCATCAACACATACATCAAAAAATAAACCAACATCTATGTCCTCAATAGGAGAATCAATAACAAGAGGATCAATAACTTCACTTGCAGTTTTAAGTTGATCTACCACATCACATTCATCATCTGAAAATTCAATGTCACTATAACACCTTATAAAATTTTGAGGTAGATCTGAAAACTTATTTACCACTACATTATCAATAAAATCCTCATCTGAAAAATCTTCATCTTCATATATATTTAAAAATCTACACTCAACCATATTAGTGTCACAGGATTTGCCGAAGTCTTTATTTTCATTGACCCCCACTAACCTTTGTGGAAAAGGAACCCTTAGTGAAGGTCCTGGGAAAGACTGAACTCCCTTTTTCCCAAATTCCCTTTGAGCTTTTGGAGGAGGTCCAACTTGCTTATCTAATGTTGGTGTGATTAATCGTTGAGGGAAAGGTACTTCTGGCCTTTGGGAACTTCCCAGAGAAATGGAACTGAGTTCTTGTGATCTTCTATTATTCTTCTCCTCAATTCTAAACATGTCGTTCTTCAGAAGTTCTTCATGATTTTTTCCACTTCTCAACCCAACATCATCACACTTTTCATTGGATCTTGACTGTGTAGGAGGGGGATCTTCTTTAAACCATTTTGAAACAAAACTATCAAGCTTTGCCCCCAAATGTTTGAACTCCTCACTCTGTGACTTGTGAATTTCAACATTTTTAGGTGGTTGAATTTCATTTTGTTTGTGAGCTCTCTTACATTTATAGCTTGCACTTTTTGAATATCTGAGGGAAATTCCATCCAACTTTTGTTCGACCATTCATGGAGGTTCAATGTCACTTGATCAATTAACGAATAAGCTTCATCTACACTTTTGTCCATAAAAGAACCTCCAGCTGATGAATCCAATAAAGTCTTGTCTGAGAAAGAAATTCCCCCATAGAATATGTGCAAAATCAACCATTTTTCAAAACAATGATGAGGGCACTGTCTTTGAAGACTCTTGAATCTATCCCATGCTTCAAATAATGATTCTCCATATGCCTGAGAAAAATTTGTTATGCAATTCCTCATATACACCGTTCTACTTGGAGGGAAAAAATGATTCAGAAATTGCTTCTCCAATTGTTCCCAACTTGTGATGTTTTGAGGATAGAGAGAATATAGCCAAGTCCTTGCTTTATCCTTGATACTGAAAGGAAATATCATCAATCGAACTGCATTTGCTAATACTCCTTCACATTTCACCAAATCACAAATCTCTAAAAATGTTTCAAGATGCAGATAAGGACTTTCTGATACTTCTCCTCCAAATTTGTGACCTTGTATCATGAAAATTATCTCTGGGTCTAGTTGGAAACTTTCTACTTCAATTTGAGGTTGCACAATGGGAGATAAAAATCTTGCAGAAAAGGGTGTAGAAAAATTTCTCATGGTCCTGCTTGACATGTTAGTGCTCATGGATATTCAAGAAGAAAAATAAAATTATCAAGAATCAAAAACAAGAAATAAAATGCAATATGAAAAGCAAGAAAGCAAATGCAGAATTTAAATTGCAAGAAAGAAAGTGCATAATGAAAACAAGAAAGAAAAGATAAAAGAAAAAAGAAAAATGTCTAGAATAATTCATATGCTAAAAATTGCAAGATATGTTTACAAAAGAAAAGAAGAAAGAAACAAGATCAAAAGAGAAAACAGAGAAAAGTTAGATTAGAGTACTAGAAATCAAGAATGCAAAGTTAGAATTAGAATTAGAATTCCAACAAAAAGAGTTGTCAAGAATGTTATTCAAGAAAGGAAAAACTTACAAAAACAGAATTCTAACAATTAGTTATAACTATGCAAATCAAAAGAAAAAAAAAATTATGTTTAGTCTAACTCAATTGATAATTCCTAATGTTATAGCGCAGTCCCCGGCAACGGCTCCAAAAACTTGTTACGCTCCGCAAGTGTACGGAAATGTCACAAGTAATATAAAAGATTATCGTATCCACAGGGACTGGAATAAGCACTAGAAATATCTCAATGCGAATTAGCTAAACAACTATCCAATCGTTTCAAAAGCAAAGTAAAGGTAAACAAATCTAATATTAGAGATCAACAAACAAGAGTTTAGTGTTTTGGGTTATGATAAAGGGAGATTCTAGGAGTTTCGGTTTCTTTGTAAGATTTCTTGAATGTAAATGGTTCACCAATTCTTATTCCTCAATTGCCAAACATGTAGAAAGTTGCCGGTTCCCTCTTGCAATAGACAACCGGCTAAGGACTGAGAAATGTATCTAAATAGGATTAATTAGACATGAACCTACGTTGTCCTTACACAGAAGTGAACCTATTACTATGCCTTCCTCGGATAACAACATAGAAGCCCACAACTCATTAATCTATAAAGATACAAGAAGCTAATCATAGAATCCATCCTACTCTCTTGAATATTCCTATTTCCTCTTCAAGATTATCTCTCAAACGTCCTTACACGGGCTTGCACCTGTCACGTGGATCCCTCGGATGATCAAGTGAGAGTTTATCCTTACCAAGTCCATAAGAAATCCAAACAATCAATCAAGAATGAGAATTAAGCACAAACCACCATCAATCATTCAAGATCTAATTGATACAAGCAAGATAATGTCATTGAAACAAGAAAATGCCAAATCCATAAGAGATTACATCAATCCATCATACAAATACTCCCTTAATCCTAGAATACAAGATCTACTCCATGAATCGAGGAAGAAAACCCGAATGAATAGAGATTACAAGCATTCCTTGAATCCCCAATCCAAGAAAACAAGAAGAGGGGAAAAGAGAAAACTTATCTACGAAGAAGCCTTGTCTTCGGATCCAATCCTCGCTCCAGAGCCGGAATCGCCAAGAACTCCCCTTGAATCGCCCAGAAATCCTCCCAAGAATGGGAGGAAACCACCAAATCTTGCCTTCTCCCAAAGGGGGAGAGATCCCCTTTCAATTCATGAAGAAGGGTTTAAATAGAGGAGGGAATCGGGCGCCACACGGCCCCGTGACACGGCCGTGTGAGATTCACACGGCCATGTCCAGTTCCCTCTCTGCCAAACCTGCACAGCCGTGTGACTCCACACGGCCAGAACCCTTCTCTACACGGCCGTGTGGTGCACACGGCCACAGCCTGCTTGGTCTCTGGAAGTCTCACACGGCCGTGTAGATCCACACGGCCATGTAAGGCTTCTGCTCTGGTTGGCTTCAAATCTTGACACGGCCGTGCGAGGTTCACACGGCCATGTCATCTTTCTCTTCTGTTGGTGCCAAACTCCACACGGCCCGAGCTCGCATAATCTTCACCAATTTCGACTCCTGTGTACAGAAAATGCACAAAAAGCAGATCTCCGAACCAAAAGAGTAAATATGCTAAAAGGAAAGCTGGAAGTATAAAAATGCATAGATCAAGCATGCTCAAAGTATATAAATGTGCGTAAAAACATGCATAAAAGAGTATATAATCTACGCACATCACTAGGTTTCTTTCCCTTTATCTTTTATTTTTCCTCATGGCCGAAACCTACTAATCTTTAAACTAGGTTTTAAGTGGCCTAAATCATGGAAAACCTAAGTAAGTTTCATGGCAAAAATTACTAAGAACATCATATACAAAGTTGGTCCATAAACAAGCTAGGACCCTTGTGTTCTTACATGTCATATATCATGTAACTAATTTTCTATACTCAATTTAAACATAAGAGCATTAAACAACTTTCATATCATAATATCACAGAGGTCTTGAGCACATTAGAATTTTGTTTAAGCTTTTCTAAACTATCCATCTTATCATAGCCGAAAATCTCACATAATAGTTCATGAATTTCTAGCAATGTTCAACATGCAATTCTTTACGAGAACTCTATATTCTATCTTACAAACATGGTTACTTAAATTTAAAGTCTACCTAAACCTAAACCCTTTTCTTGGCCAAAACATATGAATGGATTTTCCTTTGGTTCCAAGTAACTTTCAAGCAAGAAAACCAATAAAAGATCCTTAATAGTTCATGGAGAGAATCTTGCACTAGTTTGGTTACACCATATTTTCCCTAACCTCCTTAAAATATTTTTGGCCCAAATTCTAGGGTTAGGTACTCCTCTGATCAAGCATCATTTAGGTATAAAAACATGAAGAAAATCCTTCCTACATAGCATAGAAAAAATATCATGAAATGAGGACTTGTTTAAACCTTCCTAGATTTGAAAGCTCTTCTTTGGCCGAATTTTCTTAAATTCTTTTCTAGGTTTTATAATCCTCATAAAATCCGAAAATCACATAAAAAGCCTTGTACCACAGGTGAGGGGAAGCTTACATCCTTTTCGCTTGTGGATCTAAGGTATAGTGATGGAAGAAGTAGCCTCTTCTTCTAGTTCCTTTCCCTTGATTCCCTTGCTTAGTCCTCCTTGTATCTTAGGCTTTCTTAGGAGAAAACCTTGGCTTTGGGGCCGAAGATGGAGGAGAGGGGACTGATGGTTTCGGTGAGGGAGAGGAAGAATGAGAGAAAAATGAGAGAAAAATAAACTTCTCTTTTCTTGCTCCCTTTTATGTTAAGGGGGAAGAGGTAGCAAAATTGATTTTTGTTTTCCTTCTCCCTTAGCCTTTTTTTTCTATTTCCTATTTATTTTATTTATTCATTTATTCTTACTATTCATGATGAAATAAGGGGGATTGAATCCTCTTAATTCCCTCTTTAAATTTTTGGCAAAAACAAAGAGGAAGAGGGAGAGAAAGGGAAGAAGACAAGTTGCCTTTCTCTTGCTCCTTTCTTGTTTTCTTTTGGCTAGCTTTTACTCTTACCTTTATCATGAGTTTCCCTCCATTGTTATCAACATCTTCTCTCTATCCCAATTGGTTTCTACAAATTAATTCTATGAAATATAAGAGGTTCATGGTTCAATCCTTGACCTCTCTTCTTTTTATTTCATTTTATTTCTTTTTGCTTCAACTCACTTCCTATTATTTTTCTAAGGAAAAATCCCACATTCATATATTTATCTTACAAGATTAGTGGGTATTACAGTACCCCGTACCTCATAAAAAGTTCGTCCTCAAACTTTAAAATAGCTCCGGGTACTTTTGTTTCATATCGTCCTCGCGTTCCCAGGTGGCTTCTTCGAATCGTTGATTGCGCCACAAGACCTTTACTAAGGGTATTTCTTTGTTCCTTAACCTCTTTATTTCTCGGTCCAGAATCTAGATGGGTTTACTTTCGTAACTCAGGTCTTCCTGCACCTGTACCGACTGAGGCTCAATCACTTGATCTGTGCTGGGAGTACATTTCTTGAGCATCGATACATGGAACACATTGTGAATGGCGGTCATGTCTGAAGGTAGTTCTAGTCTGTATGCAACTTGGCCCACTCTTTCCAAAATCCGATACGGTCCTACGTATCGTGGGCTTAGCTTGCTCCTCTTTCCGAACCTCATTATCCCTTTCATGGGGGATACTTTAAGGAATACCAAGTCTCCGATGTTGAATTCTAGCGGTCTGCGCCGTTTATCGGCATAATTCTTCTGCCGACTCTGAGCAGTTTCTATTCGTTGACGGATCTTTTGTATAGCTCGGGTGGTGTCATCAATAAGTTCCGTTCGGAACCCCATTTCCTTCTTTTCACCACTTTCATACCAGCATATAGGAGATCTACACTTCCTCCCATATAGAGCTTCATAAGGTGTCATTCCAATAGTAGCTTGGTAGCTATTATTGTAGGCGAATTCTGCCAGGTATAAATATCGGCACCAGCTCCCCTTGAAGTCCAGGGCACAAGCTCTTAACATATCCTCCAATATTTGATTTACTCTTTCAGTCTGCCCATCAGTCTGTGGGTGGAAGGCTGTGCTAAACAACAACTTCGTGCCGAGGGCCTTCTGAACGCACTCCCAAAAGTGCGAGACAAAACGTCCGTCTCTATCAAAAATAATGGTCTTAGGGATACCATGTAATCTGACAATTTCCTTAACATATAGTTGAGCTAGTTGTTCAGTTGAATAAGTCATCTTGATCGCCAAAAAGTGTGCAGACTTCGTCAGTCTGTCCACGATCACCCATATAGCATCATACCCGTTTGTCGTCTTGGGTAGACCTGAAATGAAATCCATGGAGATTTCTTTCCATTTCCATTCTGGAATTTGGACAGGTTGTAATAATCCACCGGGTCTCTGGTGTTCAGCTTTACCCTTTGGCACGTCAGACAAGTACTGACGTACTGAGCCACTTCTCTTTTCATACCGGGCCACCAAAATTTCTTTTTCAGGTCCTGGTACATCTTAGTGGAACCCGGGTGCATTGCATAAGGCGTTGTATGGGCTTCTTCCAGTATCTTCTTTCGCAACTCTGGATCCTCCGGAATACATAATCGATCCCTGAGGTATAATATTTCATCGTCTGCGATACGGAACCCGTCATTCTTTCCTTCTGTGGTCTCTTCTTTAATTCTTTGAAGGCTCGGGTCCCTGGTTTGCTTCTCTAACATGTTCTCGAATAACGTTGGTGTTATGGTGAGGGTAGAAAGTCGTCCGGACATGGTTTCAACTAATGGATACGAAACATGTTTCAGTTTCTCGATGGATTCCCTCATCAGTTTGCTTTCAGCATTGAATAAAATTCTAGCATACTAACTGAAATTAGATAGCTGACCTGTGACAGCAGTAGAGGCGTTAGCCACGTCGTCCTGAGCGAGAGAGTAGACTCTGGCATTGGTCATAGTGGGAGGGGCCTCCAATCTTCCTTGGCTGATTGAAGTCCCTTCTATGGCAGCTTGTATCTGGTGAAGCTGTGCGGGGGCACTCCTGCTCTGGAAGTTCTGCGAAGGTGGTGCCTGAGGCTGAGTAGGGCAATCTCTTATCAAATGACCTTCCTTTCCGCAGTTGTAGCACTTTCTGGTGCTCAGACGACATACTCCAGAATGCATCTTCCCACATGTGGCACACTGAGGGTACTTTGTCTGCTTATTGACCGGACCACCTTTTGGTTTATTCCACTGTTTCCTCTTACCACCTGAGTTTCCTTTCCAGTCGGTTTTGGTATTGTGCGATTTTTGTCCTCCGGTCAGTGCTTGGTTCTTGCCCTTGTTCATTGCTTCCTGATAGTGCTTGGTAATCAGGGCACTGCTGACTTGCTTCTCTGCAGTCTGCGGTCTATTAACTCCGCCGGCTACTTTCAGAGCTATCTCGGGTCGGAGCATCTTTAACATTAACCGGACCCTTTCTTTTTCAGTTCGGACCAGTTCTGGGCACAGTCGGGCTAGGCTGTTGAACCTCTTAACGACTTCATTAACCGACAGATCACCTTGCCGGAACTCAGTGAACTCGTCATAGTGCTTGTTGGTCACTCACATATGGAAGAATTCCTCTAAGAACTCTGTCTCAAAATCTGTCCACTGCATTTGGTTTATTTGTCTTTTCTCCTTTACTCTGTCCCACCACATCCGAGCATCTCCGGTAAGACAGAACGACGTGCATTTGACCTTCTCGTGTTCAGGCCAATCCAATAATTCCATTATGTTCTCCACGATTTTGAGCCAGGCTTGCGCATCCCATGGTTCACAGTTTCCCGAGAATGCTTCCGGCTTAAGCCTTTGCCACTGAATCAGATAGGCCTCTTGTCGGACCATCGGAGTAGGGGCTGCCGGGGGCACTAGTGCGGCTGTAGGTACAACAGGTAGTGGATTCACCGGTGGGGTGACTGGGTTGCCTTGCTGACCCATTAAGGTAGTGATCAGCTGCTGTTGCTCTGCGATCTGATGCTGGAGGTCTGCGACTACCTGTGTCAGATCTGGTGGAGTCACTGTTCCTCCGGTTCGGGTATTGCGTGTCCTAACCATGTTTATCTAAATAAGGACAAACAGACTAGTGTAAGTGGTTATCGTTTTTAGCCAATCTAACCTATTGTTTTGTTTCTATCTATTTGTTCTGGTATTATTCCTACCCTACCAATATGTAATCCTAATCTAATTTATAACTAAAAGTATAGAATAAAGCATAAGCAAGTAGAACATGAAACTAAAGCATAAACAACATAAGGAAAAATAAGGAATATAATGACAAACAATGTAACATAAGGAAATAAAGCATAAGCAATGTAGTAAAGAAAATGAAGCATAGGCAATATAACAAGAAAGAAAAAAATAGAGCATAAGTCATATAATCATGAAAATTAAGCATAAACATGTAACAAGAAAATTAAACATAAGCATATAACAAGTAAATTTAGCATAAACATTCCTACTTGGAGCGGCAGGTAGGAGGCTTGATGTGTGTGTAGTGAGCTGGCAATAACTTTGGCTCTGATACCAACCTGTAACGCCCGCCCTCCCTGCTAACCCTAAGGGACGGGGCTACGATACTCAACGTACATATCACAGCGGAAGACTTAAAATCATTTTTCTTGGTTTAATAAAAACCGAACTACACTAATATGGTTTCCATAACATGATAACAAGTTAAATGAAAAACATAACATCAAGTCAACCATGTAGTACTACAATTTATGAAACCAAAGTGTAATTCCTAAAAGTTCTTAAAGCAGGTTCTTATTTGGTTGCCTAGCCACCGCCACACACATATCTTTGCCTCTCCTGCCGCTCCTTTAGCTCATCCAGCTTTTTCCTTTATCTGCGGTACAAGGAAAGTAAGCTGTGAGCACTCATGGCTCAGTAAGTTCCTTTCCTACTCACTAAAACCAAAAATCCTTACATAATCAAAGAATATATCAACATAACATGATCTCAACTAGTCATGGCATAACATATCATACTCTTTAATCATATCATGCAACATAACAAAATCATAATTAGTCATGGCATATCATCACTTAAAGCTTAGCATGAAATATAACATAATCATATCTAATCATGGCATCTCATCCCTTAAAGCCTAGCATGGCACATATCATAGTCATATCTAATCATGGCATATCATAAATCATAGCATTATCACAACATGATCATAAAGTATATGCAATATGATTTTGAAAACATGTATCCGAAAAACATGTATATGTCTCATGATCTTTAAAACCATTTCTTCTTACATATATACTTGAACATAATATCAACATATTCAGGGCCCCGGCTTGTACCATACATACATAACATAAATGCGCACGTCCTAAGTATATCCAAGGTAGCAAGTCTTGAATCATACTAGGAACTAGGTCAAGATCACAAAGCATGGCCTAGGGGCATACTTAAAGAGTCCATCCCTTATCAGCCTAGATCACAAAGCAAGGCCTAGGGACGTACTAAGGAGCCCATCCCTTATTAGCCAAGATCACAAAGCAAGGCTTAGGGGCGTACTAAGGAGCCCATCCCTTATTAGCCTAGATCACAAAGCAAGGCCTATAGACTGATTAGGAGTCCACCCTTGGTACAAGCCTTACAAAGTAAAGTAGCATGTATAAAAATGCATCATTTAGTCACATAGCATAGCATAAAAGTATGCATCACTTAGGCATACATTATGTCATAAAAGTATGCATCACTTAGGCATACATCATATCATAAAAGTATGCATCACTTAGGCATACATCATGTCTTAAGAAAGTATGCATCACTTAGGCATACATCATATCATAAAAAGTATGCATCACTTAGGCATACATCATGTCTTAAGAAAGTATGCATCACTTAGGCATACATCATATCATAGAAAGTATGCATCACTTAAACCTGTAGTATATCATTAAAGCATGCATATTTCTATCCACATAGCATATCATAAAAACATTCATATTCTAAGCACATAGCATATCATTAAAGCATGCATATTTCTACTCACATAGCATATCATAAAAGTATGCATATTCTAAGCACATAGCATATCATTAAAGCATGCATGTTTCTACTCACATAGCATATCATAAAAGTATGCATATTCTAAGCACATAGCATATCATTAAAGCATGCATATTTCTACTCACATAGCATATCATAAAAGTATGCATATTCTAAGCACATAGCATATCATTAAAGCATGCATATTTCTAAGCACATAGCATATCATTAAAGCATGCATGTTTCTACTCACATAGCATATCATAAAAGTATGCATATTCTAAGCACATAGCATATCATTAAAGCATGCATATTTCTACTCACATAGCATATCATTAAAGCATGCATATTTCTAAGCACATAGCATATCATTAAAGCATGCATATTTCTAAGGACATAACATATCATTAAAACATGCATATCTCTATCCACATATCATATCATGAAAAGGTATAAATCACAAGCATACATGGTTAAGTATAAGGGTGTATCATGTGATTATACTATCATAAGAAACATGGTAACATAGTTAACTTGGGTTCTAAGCTTCCTAAACCCTTGGGTTCCTATCATGGCCGAACCCCCTTAGGTCTCAATTTAGGTAAAAACAACCTCCAAGCATGTGAAACCTAAATTATCATTACATGAATTTCATAGGAAGCATTATAAGTATGATTTACTTGGTTTCTAAGTTCTCCAAGTCCTTAAACTCATATGGCCGAACCTTATCAGTATATAAACAAGGTCCCAAATGTCAAGAAAGCATAGAAACCTTAAACCATATTTATAGCATTTTTTTCCAAGTAACATAGTAAGCATATTGAGCTAGTTCCTAAGTCCTTCAAGCCCTTAACATATGTCATGGTCAAACTTTTAACAAGTGTTCATGAGGGCTAAAAACAAACATACAAGCATGTGAACTTGAACTAACATCATGTATAAATTCATAACAAAACATTATACAACATGTATGACCGAAACTTACCCTAGCCTCAATTAGGTCATTAAACAACATATAGCATGGGAACTTTGTCTTTCTACTTATCATATTCCATGTAAAGTGACATAATCATATTTAATTCTTGTTCTAGGGTTTCTAGGGCATCTATTCCTTCATGGCTGAAACATACAATGGTCCATTTAGGTCATGGAAAAATTATACAAGTATGTGACACAATCAACACATTATCCTATTTTCATAAGAAGCACTTTTAACACATTTGGTTTCATTTCTAAGGCCTCTAGGTCTTTTAAACCCTACTTGGCCGAAACTCAACAGTATGTAAACTTGCTTCAAATAGTCTAAAAGCATAAGAAATCATACAAGTTTCATAGCATGTATAAAGACAAGCATAATAAACATACATGTGAATTGTGTCTTAGGCTTCCAAGGTTTCTTTCCCTTTATCTTTTATTTTTCCTCATGGCCGAAACCTACTAATCTTTAAACTAGGTTTTAAGTGGCCTAAAGCAAGGAAAACCTAAGTAAGTTTCATGGCAAAAATTACTAAGAACATCATATACAAAGTTGGTCCATAAACAAGATAGGACCCTTGTGCTCTTACATGTCATATATCATGTAACTAATTTTCTATACTCAATTTAAACATAAGAGCATTAAACAACTTTCATATCATAATATCACAGAGGTCTTGAGAACATTAGAATTTTGTTTAAGCTTTTCTAAACTATCCATCTTATCATAGCCGAAAATCTCACATAAGAGTTCATGAATTTATAGCAGTGTTCAACATGCAATTCTTTACGAGAACTCTATATTCTATCTTACAAATGTTGGGTTCATCGGGCCGCGAAAACCGCTTTTTCGCGTCGCGGAAACCCCGAGTCACCCAAAGGCGTAGATCCATGCAAAGATTCGTAAACAAAACTTTTCGAAAAACCTTTTCTTGTACGAGTTTGTAAAACCTTTAGATCTACACTAGATAAGGGTTATACCTTCAAAGCGTGCCTTTCGCTTATCCCGCTCGTCCAAGGGGTTGCCGGATCTCTAGACCGTCAAACGCCGGTCCTCTAGAAGTATCCACACGGACACGTAGGTGGAGAAAAACCTCACACAAAGATGTGCTAGCACCTTGGTGAGATTCGGCCAAGCAAGGAGGAGAGGGAGAGGGAGAGCTTGAGAGGAAGAAGAAGGAAGATTCACCACACTTGAATGAAAATGAATTCACACACATTCACAAAGTGGCCGGCCACTTTCATCTAGAGTAACTCCCCATTAATTGCAATTAATGTGAAGTTAATAAGAAAATGGCTTTGTAACTTCCTTGAGGTGGCATCCATGATGATGTGGAATATCATCATTGGTCCACCTAATGCCAACTCACCAATGAGGTGGCAAAAGGTAAAGTCAAAATTGACCTTTGGTCTTCCATCTCTAGTCAAGTCAAACTTGACCCAATCTCTACCATGGTTGATCTAATCCAACCATTTGTTTCGAGCCAACTTAATATAATGAATCTAATTCATTAAATTAAATTGATTTAATAAGTCATAATCTAAATTAGATTCATTAAATACATGAATCAACTTGAGTCGAACTCAAGTTAGCCCAATTAGGATTACTCTTAATCCAATTTGATTCATCAAATGAATCTAATCCTCTTGGTTCATCATATGAACCTAATCTCCATCTAATTGTCCTAAGTGTGTGACCCTATAGGTTCTTGTAACGTTGGCAATGCCCTAAACCCATTTAGGAACATAAGTAATGAGCGGTATCTAGCAACACATCATTACTACCCAAGTTACAAGAATGTCGAGATCCGACATCACCTTGTGACTACTAATTGTGACTCCTCACAAAATAATGACAAGTGTCCTTCTATCCTAGACATCTAGATTGATCAATATGAGTTATAGAGCGTGTCATCCTCTAATCAATCTAAATCTTGAACTCCAAGTAGACTCACTCGATCAAATGAGCTCAACATCTAATGTTGACTCATTTGGTCTTGGCCATGCGCTTAGTGGTCTCACTCTATCAAGAATAGCGATGTCGCTCCCGTCATATGGGAAGGATAGATCCCATCTACATCACTCACATCCCTCTACATAATTCGTTACATACCCAGTAATCGCCATTATAGTCCACCCAGTTACGGGTGACTTTTGACGAAACTAAAGTACATAACTCCTTATGTAGGGATCCATGGTGACTTCAGGTCTAAGGACTAATAGTCAAACTAATAGCCACATGAGAAAGTATATGACACTCATATAACGATCCATGATACTTTCTCATGGCGGGTCATTTAGTATACATTCTCTAATGCATACCCATGTGTCATCTTGATATCTCTATATCCATGACTTGTGAGATCAAGTCATCGAGCTGACTTACATGCTAGTCTTATTGTATTAACATTGTCCCTGAATGCTAATACTCGACTAGGAATGATTTAGAGTAGTGTTCCCTATATCATCTCACTATCGATTCAACTAATCGATTGATATAGGTATGAACCTTCTACTCAAGGACGCTATTATACTTAGTCTATTTGGCACTAATATAAATAAGTATAATAACCAAACAAATGCCTTTATTAATATACAAGAATATGATATACATGAGTCCATACAATCATCAAATGATTGGCTCTAGGGCTCTAACTAACAATCTCCCACTAGCACTAGAGCCAATCAGTATAGGCTCTAAGGCCTAAAGACCTAGTGTGACCATCATGCTTCCTCTGTGCCAAAGCCTTGGTCAAGGGATCTGCGATGTTAGCCTCTGTAGGTACTCTGCAAATCTTCACATCTCCTCTATCGATAATCTCTCGAATGAGATGGAAGCGCCGTAGTATGTGGTTGGTCCGCTGGTGTGAGCGAGGTTCCTTTGCCTGTGCTATAGCTCAATTGTTGTCACAATAGAGCTCAACTGGGTCAGCGATGCTAGGAACCACCCCAAGTTCAGTGATGAACTTGCGGATCCAAACTGCCTCCTTTGCTGCCTCTGATGCAGCAATATACTCGGCCTCTGTTATAGAATCAGCTACTGTGTCCTGCTTCGAACTCTTCCAGCTCACAGCACCACCATTTAAGCAAAACACGAACCCTGACTGCGATCGGTAATCATCCTGATCGGTCTGGAAGCTAGCATCACTGTAACCCTTTACAGTTAGCTCATCATTGCCTCCATATATCAAGAAATATTTTCTTTAGTCCTTCTTAAGTACTTAAGAATATTCTTGACCGCTATCCAGTGACTTTCACCTGGATCTGACTGGTATCAGCTCGTCATGCTCAAAGAATACGAGACATCAGGTCGAGTACATAGCATGGCGTACATGATCGATCCTATGGATGAGGCATAAGGGATCTGATCCATGCGGTCTCTCTCCTCTCTAGAAGAGGGACCTTGAGTCTTCGAAAGACTCACGTCATGTGACATCGACAGAAATCCCTTCTTGGAGTTCTGCATGGCAAACCGAAGGAGTACCTTGTCAATGTATGTACTCTGACTTAGGCCAAGCAATCTCTTAGATCTATCTCTATAGATCTGAATCCCTAGAATGCGGGATGCCTCACCTAAGTCCTTCATTGAGAAGCAACTCCCTAGCCAGGTCTTGACAGAGCATAGGGATGTCCTTCCCAATGAGTAGTATGTCATCCACATACAATATGAGGAAGACAACTATATCCCCTACAACCTTCTTGTAGACACAAGGCTCATCTTCGTTCTTGATGAAACCAAACTGTTTGATTGCATCATCGAATCGAAGATTCCAGCTCCGAGAAGCTTGCTTTAGTCCATAAATGGACCTATGCAGCTTGCATACTCTACTAGTATGCTGTGAATCTACAAAACCCTCAGGTTGTGTCATGTACACATCCTCGAGTAGGTTTCCATTCAGAAACGTGGTTTTGACATCCATCTGCCATATCTCATAGTCATGGTAGGCTGCAATAGCAAGCATGATCCGAATAGACTTAAACATCGCTACTAGAGAAAAGGTTTCATCATAGTCAATACCATGAATTTGCTTGAAACCTTTAGCTACCAAGCGACCCTTATAGATAAGTCCATCCATGTCAGTCTTTCTCTTAAAGACCCACTTACACCCAATGGGTTTTACCCCTTCAGGTGGATCAACCAAAGTCTATACTTGGTTGGTGTACATGGAACCCATTTCGAATCTCATGGCTTCTAGCCATTTCTCGGAATCTGGTCTCATCACAACTTCCTGATAGGTGGTAGGCTCATCCTCTATGAGCACAACGTCATCATGGTCAGACAAGAGAAATGAGTATCTCTCAGGCTAACGACGTACCCTATCAGACCTGCGAAGAGATATGTCTACTTGAACTGGTTGTTGTTCCTCAACTCTTTGTGGAACAACATCATCCACAACACTTTGTGGTTCACGTTCAACTTCCATCGAGGCATCAGTGCTATTGTTCACATCTTGAACTTCTTCAAGATCGAACGCGCTCCCACTAGTCTTTCTAGAAACAAAGTCCCTTTCTAGAAAGACCCCAGTCTTTGCCACAACTACCTTGTGCTGACTGGGAATGTAGAAGTAATATCCCTTAGTTTCCTTGGGATATCCGATGAAATAGCACTTGTCGGATTTGGGTCCTAATTTGTCTGAGACTTGACGTCGTACGTAAGCCTCACAACCCCAAATCCTCATGAAAGACACCTGGGCATCTCTCCCAGTCCATATCCTATATGGTGTCTTTATCACGGCCTTGGATGGAACTCGGTTGAGAATGAAAGCTGCCGTGTCTAGAGCATATCTCCATAGATATATCGGAAGATCTGTGTGACTCATCATAGATCGTACCATATCTAATAGGGTACGATTCCTCCTTTCGGATACACCATTCCACTGTGGTGTTCCAGGAGGAGTGAGTTGGGATAGAATCCCACACTCAGCTAGGTAGTCACGAAACTCATGGCTTAAGTATTCACCACCTCGATCTGATCGAAGTATTTTAATACTCTTGCCAAGCTGGTTCTGTACTTCATTCTTGAATTCTTTGAACTTTTCAAAGGATTCGGACTTATGTGTCATCAAGTAAACATAACCATATCTACTGAAGTCATCAGTAAATGTGATGAAGTATCTATAACCGCCTCTGGCAGCAACATTGAAAGGGCCACATACATCACTATGTATGAGTCCTAACAAATCAGTTGCTCTCTCGCTATGCCCACTAAAGGGGGTCTTGGTCATCTTGCCTCGTAGGCATGACTCGCATATCTCATATAATTCTAAATCAAATGAGTCCAGCAAACCATCCTTATGGAGCTGGGATAAGCGCTTGTCATTTATATGACCTAAGCGACAGTGCCAGAGGTATGTTTGGTTCATGTCATTAGACTTGAACCTCTTGGTACTAATGCTATAGATAGGGCTCTCAAGGTCTAGAATATAGAGTCCGTTTATTAGTGGTGCACTACAATAGAACATATCTTTCAAATAAACAGAACAACATTTGTCTTTTATTATAAAAGAGTATCCTTTCTTGTCTAAACAAGAAACTGAAACTATGTTCTTAGTAAGAGCAGGCACATAACAACAATCATCTAAATCTAGCAAAGGGCAGAGATAGCTGATAAGTTCCTACAGCAACAGCAGCAACCCGTGCTCCATTGCCTACTCGTAGGTCCACCTCGCCCTTTGCCAATGCTCTGCTATTTCTCAGCGCCTGCACATCAGTACAAATGTGAGAAGCACATCCAGTATCTAATACCCATGATGTAGAAATAGATAGATTGACTTCTATAACATATATACCTGAAGTGGAAGTCTCACTTCGATTCTTTTTAAGATCCTCCAAGTATACCTTGCAGTTCCTCTTCCAGTGCCCTGCTTGTCCTTGATATAGTTGACGAAGATGTGCAACCATATCGTAAGCACCCATCAACTCATGTTGCTTCTGAAGCTCAGAGTTCATGGTTGCGAGCATTAGACAGGACACATCTAATGCGTCATCTTGATGCTTCTTATAAGCATCCCGGTCAGCTCGCGTGGCAGTGGCAGGAGGAGCCTTCGGAATGGGCTGCTCCAGAACGTACAGTTTACGTTTCTGAGTGAGAACTATTCTCAGGTTCCTGTACCAGTCCAAGAAATTTGCTCCGTTGAGCTTGTCCTTCTTAAGGACATATCGCAGGGAGAAGGAATTCGTGTTCGACGTCATGGTTATCTACAACAGAAAATTTGCAGAAATAAATATCATATTCTTTAAAAATCATTTAATTAGGCCTTTTAATTAAATGATGCTCACACTGAATTCTATAAATCTTGTGGGACAAGATCCACATCATACTAACCCTTGAGTTAGCTTTGGCTAATACGCCCAAGGCTTAGTATGATCGGTAGGTAACGATTACCAATTACATCTCTATGCAACTCTTGTTTATAGAATCAATATCCGCATTTATATTAAAACTCGAGTTAGCTTTGACTAATACGCCCGAGAGTTAATATAGATGTGATATTGACCTATCTTTCCAACTATTGGAAGAATGCCTATAGTTGACTCGATCCAGCCGAGTAACTATGAATACTCAATCTAATTGAGTCTGTACTCACCCATGCGTTGATAGACGGGACCAAGATTGTCCCTCCGTACCCTACCAAGATAATATGTATTGCTCTGCTTTGGCAGATTCAACAATACATGTGATCGAGGTAGTGATAGGTATCACGGCATGGTTAGGCATTAGAGTTGAGTCGATTGAGATCTAATCTAATCGAAAGGGATGCATCTTGTGCACGACTTAGATCTAATCTAATCGCAAGGGTGCATCATGTGCACGACTTAGATCTAATCTAATCGTAAGACACTAATTAATTAACTACTTATTAAATATGCATCACATACACAAGCAATTAATTAATCTATTTGTGATTTAGTCATGGCCCTACTACGATCTTCTCAAGCCAATGAGAAGATCGATTGGTCAACCTAGGGTCAACAGCTTCTTCAAGCTCCTCCCTTTGACCACCTTGTGTTGCTCGTGCCCGCCTCGGAACTCCGTCTCGTGTGGACCCTCCACCGCTCCAATTTGTACATTACAATTTGAAACTCGAGTTACATTCGAGTCTAAATCTAATTTACAACAAGAAAATAAGAGAAGGCAGGTCGCGAATATAATACAACACTCGCAAACACATAACGGCACGCAGGCCGTATTATGAATTACAACACAACCAATCATATTGGGCTTTGGGCCATGACTACCACAAATTTATATATAATTCAAAATTTTATATTTTTTCATAATTTTCTATAATTTTAAAATAATTTTTACAATTTTTATGAATAAAATTTCTCGGCGGTCCCGTTTAGCGGTTTCGGACGCAATAGCGGAACGGATCCCCTTGCGGGGCCCAGGGGCAGCGCCCCTACCCGCGATCTAACCATCGCGAGGGTTCCATTGCGATCCAACAGCGCTTAAACCCGCTGTCCCAAAAAGATTTGGGTCGAGATATTGCCGTTTCGGAAAAATCTTCCCGGCGGGTTCGTTTTAGCGATTTCGGGTGCAATCGCGAAGCAAATTCCCTTGCGGGGTTAGGGGCTATGCCCCTACCCACGATCTAACCACCGTGAGTTGCTCCTTTGCGATCTAATGGCACCCGACCCCGCTGTCCCTGTTGGAGTGTATACTGAAAGCCTAAGCTTTGTAAACATTCATTATGAATAAAGAATCACATTTGGTCTAATTATCTACATTTGTTTGTAGTTGTTCATTTAATTTATATTGTAGATAACATAGCATGTGGTGTCACATACAGAAGATGATGTTATCAGTACCTTATAAATTATAAACAGTAGCTCACGACCAGAATGGAAAGGAACAAACCATTAGAAGGTCGTAGTGTAATTAGGTATTAGTTTATCTTGACTATATAATTACACTAGTACACTCAGAGTGTATTGAGTAGGACCATTTGAGGTCGTTTCTTTTATACTGACTTTATAAAGGAACAAAAACCTCAGTTATTATGGAAGTGTGTGCTCTTAATCCTAATATAATAACAAGAACATATATTTGATATTTATTTCTTTAATTTATCAATGGGTGAGATTTAGTTCGATGAATCAATAAGCCCGATAAATTGGGAAATGATATCACTTATAGTGTGTGTTGTTGATTATAGAAGAAAACTGTGTCCTAGAGATACTAGGTTGATAATGTCCCCAAGAGGAGCTCATAAGGATTGTCATGTTAAACCCTGCAGGTGGACTTAGTCCGACATGACGATAAGGTTGAGTGGTACTACTCTTGGACTTAGACATTAATTAAATGAGTTGTCAGTAACTCACTTAATAATGGACATTCGATATCTTAAACACAGGGAGACTAACACACTCATAATAAGAAGGAGCCCAAAAATGTAATTTGGGATTGGTGCGGTAGTTCAATGATAGTTCTCTAGTGGAATGAATTATCATTGATAAAATTAAGTTGTGTGTTCGGGGCGAACACGGGATGCTTAATTTTATCGGGAGACCAAAACCAATTCCTCCTCTCGGTCCCTATCATAGCCTCTTATTTATAGAGTTCTATACCCACCTTCTATATCCACCCAATGGGGGCCGGCCAAGCTAGCTTGGGAACAAGCTAGGGCCGGCCTAGGTATAAAATTGGGTGGCCGGCCCTAGCTTGAACCCAAGCTAGTAGGGCCGGCCAAATAAAATTAAAAAGAAATTTAATTTTAATTTTTATTATTATGTGGAAGATATATTTTAAAGAGAATTAAAATTAAAATATCTCTCTTGTAAAAGATCTACAAAAGATTAAAGAAAGAGATTAGATCTCTTTCCTTATTTGTAGATTGGAGAGATGTTTTATTTTTTATTTAAAAATTATTCACATGTTGATAAAATTAAAATTATAGAAATTTCCTTTTATCAACCATGAAGAGATTTTAAAGAGATTTTATTTTTTTAAAATTTCCGGAAACAAATTAGGAAGTTTTAATTGTTGATTAAAACTTGTCCTCTTTTGTTTTCCAATGATGTGGCCGGCCACTTGAAATTAATTGGGGAAATTTTATTTTATTTCTATCAATTAAATCATGTCAAGGAAATTAAGGAAAATTTATTGTAATTAAATTTCCTAATTTGCCTAGGCCAAGGAATATAAAAGAAGGGGTGAGGGTGCCTTCACAAGACACAACATCTATTATTCCTCTCCCTCTCTTGTTCCTTGGTGTGGCCGGCCATCCTCTCCCTCTCTTCCTCTTGTGGTGGCCGAACCTCTCTCCCTTGCTTGGAGCTCTTGTGGTGGCCGGATACTACTTGGAGAAGAAGAAGAAGAAGGAGAGAAAGCTAGTATCTCTTGGAGCTTGGTTAGTATTTTGGTTTTTCTCCTTGGTGAAGCTTTTCTTTTGTGGCCGAACCTTTCTTGGAGGAGAAGAAGGTGGTTGGTGGTTTCTCATCTCGGTAGATCGTTGCCCACACAACGTCCGAGGTTAGAAGAGGAATACGGTAGAAGATCAAGAGGTTTTTCTACAAGGTATAACTAGTAATTTCTATTTCCGCATCATGCTAGTTATTTATGGAAATAATACCAAATACAAGAGGCTTACGTTCTAGAATTTCGAATATGTTTTTTCGAAGTTGTGTTCTTTTGTTTTTTCTTTTCCTTGTGATTTGATTGTTCTCTTTGGTTAACCTAAAGTTATTTTAGGAAATTAAATATTAGCTTTCTATTAAAGGTTTTGTCTAGTCGGTGGTGGTTGCTCCCATATCCAAGAAGGCCATGTGCCTCGCCACGTCAGTACTGGGAACCTTTTATGGAAATTAATATTTAATGGAATTAATAACTTAAGGAGACTTGGGTCGAACGTGTTAAGTTCCGCAGGAGATCCAAGTCAAAACCTAAAAGAACAAATAGATTAAGTTTTGGATCAAATGTGTTAAGTTCCGCAGGCAATCCAAAATTTAATTTAAAAGAACACATGGTAGCTAGGAAAAGGTTCAGATCTTTGTACAAAATTTTTGTACAGTGGAACCTATAGGTTTTCCGAGTAGCAACCAACAATTGGTATCAGAGCTAGGGTTTTGCCTCTGTGTATTTGGTATTTAGTTTAATTATGCACATGTCATACATAATTTAGGCAGGTTAATAGTAGGATGTGCTAACTCTATGGATGCAGGATCCAACTATTATGGCTTTTAGTTATTATGTGTGTGATTGGACCGTTGGACATGTCAAGGGCAATTTATATGTGTGTGCATGATTGTATTAAAATACAGCAGGAGCTGTATTTAGTTTTATTAGGATTTTATTTTTGATCTAGATACATGTACATTCCTTTTATGGAATATAGGATCAAAAATGTAAAATTCTATTTATGTCGCGGATCGAATCTTGCAAAGCGTGGAACCTTCTAAGGACTAGAGGCGCAGCAGAACTAGGAGCAAGATGGATGCGACAGTTAGACCCGGTGGCGGTGGCCAAATATGGCAGCAGCTTCGGATGACAACACACGGAGGACAATTAAAGATAAAAGCCATAATAGTTGAAAATTAGATTTTCTATTTATTGCTTTTATATTGTGCTGTGTGTGCATGTTAGTTTACAAGTTTAGTAGGCTAGCATAGTTAAAATTCCTCATTTATAAATAACTAAGTGGGAGAGGGATTTTTAAGTAAATCTCATGGTCTCCATTACTGGTTTGTAAGTGATGCAAACAAGCTTGCGCGTTGGCTCTGAGTGCCTTCCTCCATAACGGATGAGCTTGTTTGCGGATCACTAGAACAGACTTCCATTTTTGGATGACTATAGGAAGTTAATTAAGAGCGTGTGATCTTCCCCAACGGAAGGGGCATAATCTTATTAATGGACTTAGTGTCAAGTAATGGTGTACACTTAGACACATCTAATAGTATCCTCCCTAACGGAGTCACTGCTATTATTTGTGTGACCAAATAATACCAACTATTAATTTTATTTGTCAAAAGTTAGGTTGACAAGATAATAAAATTAATGGGTTAAAACCCTCCTTTTACAAATGTTGAATTTGTATACGTCCACACTAACGTGGCATACAAAATTCACGGTGTTTTAAGGTGTTGGTTAATTTAAAATAGTATTGTTTGAGGAATCAATATTATTCTAAATTTAGAGTTCTGACCAAAAGTTATTTGTGATTCTTAGGATGTCTTTCAACTCACTGTCCATCATACTTCAACAAAATAGACTTACTGGACCTAACTACATAGATTGGAAAAGAAACCTGGACATTGTTCTTACTGGTGAAAGCTATAAATTTGTACTGACTGAGCATTGCCCTGATGCACCTACTGGTGAATCTACCCAAGAGGAGATTGAATATCATAGGAAATGGGTAAAAGCAGATGAGATGGCACGGTGTTAAATTTTGGCTTCAATGTCAAATGTATTGCAACATCAGCATCAAGATTTACCAACAGCCTATGATATCATGAACAATCTCAAGGAACTCTTTGGTCATCAGGATAGGGCTTCTAGGCAAGAAGCCATGAGAAAGATAATGACAGCCACCATGCAAGAGGGTACTCCTGTAAGGGATCATATCCTAAAGATGATGGCTTATCTGAACGAAATACAGATCCTTGGAGGAGAAATTGATGGGGAAACCCAGATCGATATGATCCTCCAAACCCTACCTAGAAGTTTTGAGCAGTTCCGCCTGAACTATAATATGAATAAAAGGATTTATTCATTAGGGGAACTACTGACAGAACTTCAAGCAGCAGAAGGGTTATTTCGTCACAATGCTCAAATTCACTATGCTGAAAATGGTTCTACTTCTAAACCGAAAGGAAAGAAGAAGAAGAAACAAGCTGGTTCAGCAAAGAAAGTGAATAAATCTCAGAGTACGGGATTTAAAGAGAAGCCGAAGGGCAAGTGCTTCATCTGCAAGCAGGCAGGACATTGGAAGGCGGACTGTCCTCGTAAGAACCAAAACAAAGGTATATCTCATACTCTAGTTGTTGAAACATGTTTAGCGGTGTTATCTACCAGCACCTGGTGTGTAGATACGGGAGCCACTGATCATGTCTGCAATTCCTTGCAGGGGTTCCAGGAAACCCGACGACTATCTGAAGGGGAGATTACCGTCTACATGGGCAATGCTACTAAGGTGGCAGCTGTTGTAGTGGGAGACGTCTACTTGTCTTTTAGTAGAAATAGAAATTTGGTTTTAAGAAATTATCTTTATGTACCCAGTTTTAGAAAGAATTTAATTTCAGTTTCTAAACTGTTTTTAGAAGGATATTCAGTTTCTTTCAGTAACGATGTAGTTATTAAAAGAAATAAAGTGATTATCTGTTCTGGTACATTAGTTGGCAATTTGTATATTTTAAATCCAATTTCTTCCACAAAGCAAAACATGGAAATTTATAACTCATCTTCTAATTCTAATAAGAGAAAAGAACCTTCAGAAATGAACCAAGCATATCTTTGGCATCTAAGACTTGGTCATATTAATTTAAGTAGGATTCAGAGGCTTATAGCCGATGGACTTTTGAGTTCATTAGAGTTGGAAAATTTTCCAACTTGTGAATCTTGCTTAGAAGGTAAAATGACCAAGAGGCCGTTCAAGGCCAAGGGGTATAGAGCCAAAGAAGTGTTAGAGTTGGTTCACTCTGATTTATGTGGTCCTATGTCTGTCCAGGCAAGAGGAGGTTTTGAATATTTTGTCTCTTTCATAGACGATTATTCAAGATATGGATATATTTACCTAATGCGCCGCAAGTCCGAGTGCTTTGACAAGTTCAAAGAATACAAGGCTGATGTGGAGAAACGATTAGGTAAAAGTATCAAGACACTACGATCAGATCGTGGTGGCGAATACCTCTTAGGAGAGTTTAGGAATTACTTATCAGAGGCTGGGATTCAATCCCAATTGTCTGCACCTGGAACACCCCAACATAATGGTGTAGCAGAACGAAGGAATAGGACTCTTATGGAGATGGTTAGATCGATGATGAGTTATTCAGAATTACCAAATTCGTTTTGGGGATATGCTCTGGAAACAGCAGTATACGTTCTGAACTTAGTACCTTCTAAATCAGTTTCTTCTACTCCCATAGAATTGTGGAATGGGCGAAAACCCAGTCTAAGACATATTCGGATTTGGGGTAGTCCAGCACATGTGCTGAAACCAGATGCTGATAAGTTAGAATCTCGTACAGAAGTTCGCGTGTTTGTAGGATATCCCAAAGGAACGAAAGGTGGTTTATTTTATAGTCCTAAAGACCAGAAGGTCATTGTTAGCACCAATGCCCAGTTTTTAGAAGAAGACTATATAATGGATCACAAGCCCAGTAGTAAAGTCGTTTTAGAAGAACTTAGAGAGGACATGTCTACTTCAGTACCAACAGTACAAGATGAAGTACCACAAGAGACTGCAACACGTGTCACACATGATACACAACCACAGACAGTGCCTCGTCGTAGTGGGAGGGTTGTGAGGCAGCCTGAGAGATTCATGTTTTTGGGAGAGTCTTCGGACTTGATCCCGGGTAAACATGACCCGGTCATATGACGAAGCACTCCAAGATACAGATGCAGCATCTTGGCAAAAGGCGATGAATTCTGAAATAGAGTCTATGTACTCTAATAAGGTCTGGGAGCTTGTAGAACCACCTGATGGTGTAAAAGCTGTTGGATGCAAGTGGATCTACAAAAGGAAAAGAGGGACAGACGGGAAGGTAGAAACCTTCAAAGCTAGGCTTGTTGCAAAAGGGTACACTCAAAAAGAGGGAATCGATTATGAGGAGACCTTTTCACCAGTAGCCATGCTTAAGTCTATCCGGATACTCTTATCCATTGCTGCTCATATGGATTATGAGATTTGGCAAATGGATGTCAAGACAGCTTTCCTTAATGGAAGTCTTGAAGAGAACATCCATATGAAGCAACCAGAAGGGTTCATTGAAAAAGGCAAAGAGCATCTAGTGTGCAAGCTCAATTGGTCCATTTATAGACTGAAGCAAGCTTCAAGGTCTTGGAACATCCGGTTTAATGAAGTAATCCAGTCATATGGATTTATTCAAAGTCCGGATGAGTCTTGTGTATATAAGAAGCCCAACGGAAACGTGGTGGTATTTCTTGTACTATACGTAGATGATATTTTGTTAATTGGCAACAATGTCAAGGTATTATCAGACGTAAAGGTATGGTTGTCCAAACAATTTGATATGAAGGACTTAGGAGAATGTGCACACATTCTTGGGATCAAAGTTATAAGGGATCGTAAGAAAAGAATGTTGTGTCTATCCCAAGCTTCATATATAGATACAATCCTTGCTCGTTTTAGCATGCAGGATTCCAAGAAAGGTTTCTTACCTATTAGACATGGAGTAGCTTTATCTAAAGAGATGTCTCCAAAGACATCAAAAGAGATAGAGGACATGAAAGCAGTTCCTTATGCTTCGGCTGTAGGAAGCCTAATGTATGCAATGCTATGTACGAGACCTGATATCTGTTTTGCCGTGGGAATGGTCAGCAGATATCAGAGTAACCTGGACAAGGACATTGGACTGCATATATTAAAGTACCGAGAAGGACTAGAGATTATATGCTAGTTTACCAAGCAGATGATCTGCTCCCTATGGGTTACACGGATTCAGATTTATAGGGATAACAGTAAGTCTACATCGGGCTATGTGTTTACTTTAGGAGGTGGAGCCATTTCATGGAGGAGTGTTAAGCGAAATGCGTTTGGACTCAACCATGGAAGGAGTATGTGACCTCGAGGCGCTAAAGAAGCGATGGCTCGAAACTTTCTAATGGACTTATATGTGATTCTGGTTTGCCCAAAATCATCACAATTTATTGTGATAATGGTGAGTTGCAAACTCGAAGGAACCCCGAGCCCATAAGGCAAGTAAACATATAGAGCGCAAGTACCACCTGATATGAGATATCGTGAAGCGAGGAGAAGTTGTCATCGCCAAGATTGCATCAGCAGATAACCTGGCAGATCCTTTCACTAAGGCCCTTCCGGCGAAAGCTTTCGATCGGCATGTGGAGGGAATGGGAATCAGATGTATGGTAGAAGATATGGCAGCTTAGTCATTAGTATAAGTGGGAGATTGTTGGAGTGTATACTGAAAGCCTAAGCTTTGTAAACATTCATTATGAATAAAGAATCACATTTGGTCTAATTATCTACATTTGTTTGTAGTTGTTCATTTAATTTATATTGTAGATAACATAGTATGTGGTGTCACATACAGAAGATGATGTTATCAGTACCTTATAAACAGTAGCTCACGACCAGAATGGAAAGGAACAAACCATTAGAAGGTCGTAGTGTAATTAGGTATTAGTCTATCTTGACTATATAATTACACTATTACACTCATAGTGTATTGAGTAGGACCATTTGAGGTCGTTTCTTTTATACTGACTTTATAAAGGAACAAAAACCTCGGTTATTATGGAAGTGTGTGCTCTTAATCCTAATATAATAACAAGCACATATATTTGATATTTATTTCTTTAATTTATCAATGGGTGAGATTTAGTTCGATGAATCAATAAGCCCGATAAATTGGGAAATGATATCACTTATAGTGTGTGTTGTTGATTATAGAAGGAAACTGTGTCCTAGAGATACTAGGCTGATAATGTCCCCAAGAGGAGCTCATAAGGATTGTCATGTTAAACCCTGCAGGTGGACTTAGTCCGACATGACGATAAGGTTGAGTGGTACTACTCTTGGACTTAGACATTAATTAAATGAGTTGTCAGTAACTCACTTAATAATGGACATTCGATATCTTAAACACAGGGAGACTAACACACTCATAATAAGAAGGAGCCCAAAAATGTAATTTGGGATTGGTGCGGTAGTTCAATGATAGTTCTCTAGTGGAATGAATTATCATTGATAAAATTAAGTTGTGTGTTCGGGGCGAACACGGGATGCTTAATTTTATCGGGAGACCAAAACCAATTCCTCCTCTCGGTCCCTATCATAGCCTCTTATTTATAGAGTTCTATACCCACCTATACCCACCTTCTATATCCACCCAATGGGGGCCGGCCAAGCTAGCTTGGGAACAAGCTAGGGCCGGCCTAGGTATAAAATTGGGTGGCCGGCCCTAGCTTGAACCCAAGCTAGTAGGGCCGGCCAAATAAAATTAAAAAGAAATTTAATTTTAATTTTTATTATTATGTGGAAGATATATTTTAAAGAGAATTAAAATTAAAATATCTCTCTTGTAAAATATCTACAAAAGATTAAAGAAAGAGATTAGATCTCTTTCCTTATTTGTAGATTGGAGAGATGTTTTATTTTTTATTTAAAAATTATTCACATGTTGATAAAATTAAAATTATAGAAATTTCCTTTTATCAACCATGAAGAGATTTTAAAGAGATTTTATTTTTTTAAAATTTCCGGAAACAAATTAGGAAGTTTTAATTGTTGATTAAAACTTGTCCTCTTTTGTTTTCCAATGATGTGGCCGGCCACTTGAAATTAATTGGGGAAATTTTATTTTATTTCTCTCAATTAAATCATGTCAAGGAAATTAAGGAAAATTTATTGTAATTAAATTTCCTAATTTGCCTAGGCCAAGGAATATAAAAGAAGGGGTGAGGGTGCCTTCACAAGACACAACATCTATTATTCCTCTCCCTCTCTTGTTCCTTGGTGTGGCCGGCCATCCTCTCCCTCTCTTCCTCTTGTGGTGGCCGAACCTCTCTCCCTTCCTTGGAGCTCTTGTGGTGGCCGGATACTACTTGGAGAAGAAGAAGAAGAAGGAGAGAAAGCTAGTATCTCTTGGAGCTTGGTTAGTATTTTGGTTTTTCTCCTTGGTGAAGCTTTTCTTTTGTGGCCGAACCTTGCTTGGAGGAGAAGAAGGTGGTTGGTGGTTTCTCATCTCGGTAGATCGTTGCCCACACAACGTCCGAGGTTAGAAGAGGAATACGGTAGAAGATCAAGAGGTTTTTCTACAAGGTATAACTAGTAATTTCTATTTCCGCATCATGCTAGTTATTTATGGAAATAATACCAAATACAAGAGGCTTACGTTCTAGAATTTCGAATATGTTTTTTCGAAGTTGTGTTCTTTTGTTTTTTCTTTTCCTTGTGATTTGATTGTTCTCTTTGGTTAACCTAAAGTTATTTTAGGAAATTAAATATTACCTTTCTATTAAAGGTTTTGTCTAGTCGGTGGTGGTTACTCCCATATCCAAGAAGGCCATGTGCCTCGCCACGTCAGTACTGGGAACCTTTTATGGAAATTAATATTTAATGGAATTAATAACTTAAGGAGACTTGGGTCGAACGTGTTAAGTTCCGCAGGAGATCCAAGTCAAAACCTAAAAGAACAAATAGATTAAGTTTTGGATCAAACGTGTTAAGTTCTGCAGGCGATCCAAAATTTAATTTAAAAGAACACATGCTAGCTAGGAAAAGGTTCAGATCTTTGTACAAAATTTTTGTACAGTGGAACCTATAGGTTTTCCGAGTAGCAACCAACAGTCCCAAATGGATTTAGGGCAAAACGAAGCCGTTTAAAAGAAAACTTTCCGGTAGCCGAAGCCTACAAGTGCCAAGACACTTGTGCTTCGCTTCTACGGAAAAATTACTCATAAAAACTCTAAAAACTCAATTTTTATAGAAAATTACAGAAGGTTTATTTTTTCATAAAAATACAAACGAACTCGTACAAGTCTTTGCACGTGGCTCTGATACCACTGTTGGGTTCATCGGGCCGCGAAAACCGCTTTTTCGCTTCGCGGAAACCCCGAGTCACCCAAAGCCGTAGATCCGTGCAAAGATTCGTAAACAAAACTTTTCGAAAAACCTTTTCTTGTACGATTTTGTAAAACCTTTAGATCTACACTAGATAAGGGTTATACCTTCAAAGCGTGCCTTTCGCTTATCCCGCTCGTCCAAGGGGTTGCCGGATCTCTAGACCGTCAAGCGTCGGTCCTCTAGAAGTATCCACACGGACACGTAGGTGGAGAAAAACCTCACACAAAGACGTGCTAGCACCTTGGTGAGATTCGGCCAAGCAAGGAGGAGAGGGAGAGGGAGAGCTTGAGAGGAAGAAGAAGGAAGATTCACCACACTTGAATGAAAATGAATTCACACACATTCACAAAGTGGCCGGCCACTTTCATCTAGAGTAACTCCCCATTAATTGCAATTAATGTGAAGTTAATAAGAAAATGGCTTTGTAACTTCCATGAGGTGGCATCCATGATGATGTGGAATATCATCATTGGTCCACCTAATGCCAACTCACCAATGAGGTGGCAAAAGGTAAAGTCAAAATTGACCTTTGGTCTTCCATCTCTAGTCAAGTCAAACTTGACCCAATCTCTACCATGGTTGATCTAATCCAACCATTTGATTCGAGCCAACTTAATATAATGAATCTAATTCATTAAATTAAATTGATTTAATAAGTCATAATCTAAATTAGACTCATTAAATACATGAATCAACTTGAGTCGAACTCAAGTTAGCCCAATTAGGATTACTCTTAATCCAATTTGATTCATCAAATGAATCTAATCCTCTTGGTTCATCATATGAACCTAATCTCCATCTAATTGTCCTAAGTGTGTGACCCTATAGGTTCTTGTAACGTTGGCAATGCCCTAAACCCATTTAGGAGCATAAGTAATGAGCGGTATCTAGCAACACATCAATACTACCCAAGTTACAAGAATGTCGAGATCCGACATCACCTTGTGACTACTAATTGTGACTCCTCACAAAATAATGACAAGTGTCATTCTATCCTAGACATCTAGATTGATCAATATGAGTTATAGAGCGTGTCATCCTCTAATCAATCTAAATCTTAAACTCCAAGTAGACTCACTCGATCAAATGAGCTCAACATCTAATGTTGACTCATTTGGGCATGGCCATGCACTTAGTAGTCTCACTCTATCAAGAATAGCGATGTCGCTCCCGTCATATGGGAGGGATAGATCCCATCTACATCACTCACATCCCTCTGCATAATTCGTTACATACCCAGTAATCGCCTTTATAGGCCACCCAGTTACGGGTGACGTTTGACGAAACTAAAGTACATAACTCCTTATGTAGGGATCCATGGTGACTTCAGGTCTAAGGACTAATAGTCATACTAATAGCCACATGAGAAAGTATATGACACTCATATAACGATCCATGATACTTTCTCATGGCAGGTCATTCAGTATACATTCTCTAATGCATACCCATGTGTCAGCTTGATATCTCTATATCCATGACTTGTGAGATCAAGTCATCGAGCTGACCTACATGCTAGTCTTATTGTATTAACATTGTCCCTGAATGCTAATACTCGACTAGGAATGATTTAGAGTAGTGTTCCCTATATCATTTCACTATCGATTCAACTAATCGATTGATATAGGTATGAACCTTCTACTCAAGGACGCTATTATACTTAGTCTATTTGGCACTAATATAAATAAGTATAATAACCAAATAAATGCCTTTATTAATATACAAGAATATGATATACATGAGTCCATACAATCATCAAATGATTGGCTCTAGGGCTCTAACTAACAACAAACATGGTTACTTAAATTTAAAGGTCTACCTAACCCTAAACCCTTTTCTTGGCCAAAACATATGAATGGATTTTCCTTTGGTTCCAAGTAACTTTCAAGCAAGAAAACCAATAAAAGATCCTTAATAGTTCATGGAGAGAATCTTGCACTAGTTTGGTTACACCATATTTTCCCTAACCTCCTTAAAATATTTTTGGCCGAAATTCTAGGGTTAGGTACTCCTCTGATCAAGCATCATTTAGGTATAAAAACATGAAGAAAATCCTTCCTACATAGCATAGAAAAAATATCATGAAATGAGGACTTGTTTAAACCTTCCTAGATTTGAAAGCTCTTCTTTGGCCGAATTTTCTTAAATTCTTTTCTAGGTTTTCTAATCCTCATAAAATCCGAAAATCACATAAAAAGCCTTGTACCACAGGTGAGGGGAAGCTTACATCCTTTTCGCTTGTGGATCTAAGGTATGGTGATGGAAGAAGTAGCCTCTTCTTCTAGTTCCTTTCCCTTGATTCCCTTGCTTAGTCCTCCTTGTATCTTAGGCTTTCTTAGGAGAAAACCTTGGCTTTGGGTCCGAAGATGGAGGAGAGGGGACTGATGGTTTCGGTGAGGGAGAGGAAGAATGAGAGAAAAATGAGAGAAAAATAAACTTCTCTTTTCTTGCTCCCTTTTATGTTAAGGGGGAAGAGGTAGCAAAATTGATTTTTGTTTTCCTTCTCCCTTAGCCTTTTTTTTTCTATTTCCTATTTATTTTATTTTATTCATTTATTCATTTATTCTTACCATTCATGATGAAATAAGGGGGATTGAATCCTCTTAATTCCCTCTTTAAATTTTCGGCAAAAACAAAGAGGAAGAGGGAGAGAAAGGAAGGAAGACAAGTTGCCTTTCTCTTGCTCCTTTCTTGTTTTCTTTTGGCTAGCTTTTACTCTTACCTTTATCATGAGTTTCCCTCCTTTGTTATCAACATCTTCTCTCTATCCCAATTGGTTTCTACTAATTAATTCTATGAAATATAAGAGGTTCATGGTTCAATCCTTGACCTCCTCTTCTTTTTATTTCATTTTATTTCTTTTTGCTTCAACTCACTTCCTATTATTTTTCTAAGGAAAAATCCCACATTCATATATTTATCTTACAAGCTTAGTGGGTATTACACTACTTTTAAACAAAGCTTTTCATTGACACCAGCAATGTTCATATGCAGTCATATTCACTAGCATCCCTTCAGTAATATTCTAAAATAGCTGCACACCAACTTCCATTTAACAGTAGTACTGTCCAGAATCAAGCAACTGCAGAATTCAGCACAACAACATCTTCTCTGCAATGTCCGCAGTAACCTACACTAACCCAACTTCCTTTCTTCAACTCTCCTATCTCCATCGAGAATTACTGATAACCACCTTCTCTAAAGGCTACAACAAAACTCCTGGTTAGCAACTCCAACAGAATGTTCAGATTTCAACATTTTCAACACTTCAACACCTTCTCCCAACATATGTCTCCTAGAGTTTTGAATGTATCAACATAGTATCACATCTCAAAATTTAAAGCAATTGAAGCTTGCTCTTGACATGATCAAGCTCAGGTAATGGTTAAGTTTTGCACAGAATATTAAGATTCATTCATTCACAATAGATTTTTAGCTTTAACAAGAATCACCTTACAAAATCAACTCTTACTCAATCATTTCCAAACCTTAAACAATTCCTAAATTCCCCCACACTTAAACCTTACAAGATTATGTAGAATTCAAACTCAATATAAAAATGCAACAAATTACTCCCTCACACTTAAACCTTTGTCCATCTCGGTCAAAGAATCCATCATATAACATCTATTGTCTTCATATCCAAGAATTTAAAATCGAGAAATTTACAAAGATATGATGGTATCAAGGAAAAATGGCAAGAATAGTGTGGAAAAGGAACAAGAAATTTACCTTCATAAATGTAGTTTAATCCATTTAATTATGGCTTTGAAAGAATCAAAGCAAGTTCTAGAACTACAATAACATAAGTGCATCACACATATGAAGGCTCAAACTCACTAGGTATAAAAAGTATCATCCTAACTCATCAATCTATTGTCCATTATTAAGTAGTAACCTCAAGAAAGTTAAGAGTCTAATCATGACATTAAGCCTAAAACTTAACAATCAGAAATAGCAGGCATCCTCCATTGCTAACATATTATAGAAAACATGCAAAGGGGGTACCATTTTCTTATTCCAAAATTCAAAACCAAGTGCTATAAGAAAATTATCTATAGTAAGGAATTTATTCTTAATGCAAAATCATTATTTGCAAACAAAGAATTTATTGAAACAACTAAACATGAATATGCATAAAGGCAAAAGAAAGACTAAGTTGGAATGAACTCCCCTTTAATTGGGTAGATAGCACCAATGTGTCTCATTCTATCCACTTCCACTCCATTGTCACTTTCATGAAAAATATTAAGTCGATGCCCATTTACTTTGAAAATCCATCCGGTGGACTCCTCCCTAATCTCAATAGCTACATAGGAAAAAACAGTAGTTACAACAAACGTTCCTTCCCAACGAGATCTTAACGTACCTTTCATCAATTTGAGTCGTGACCTATATGTTAGAGTGTATACTAAAAGTCTAGCTTTTTGTATAAACATTTATTTTTGAAATAAAGAATCACATTGGTCAAATGTCTATATTTATATGCTAAGTGTAGTTGTTCAATTAATTTATATTGCAGATAACATGATGTGTGGTGTCACACACAGAAGATCATGTTATCAGTTCCTTCTAAATTATAAATAATAGCTCACAACTAAGATGGATAGGAACAAACCATTGGAATAGTCGTAGTGTAATTTGGTATTAGTTTATCTTGACTATAAAATTACACTAGTATACTCTGAGTGTATTGAGTAGACCATTTGAGGTAGTTTCTTTTTATACTAACTAAATAAAAGAATAAGACCTCTGTTATTATGGAAGTGTGTGCTCTTAATCCTAATATAATAATAAGCACGTATACTTAATATTTATTTTTTTAATTTATCAAAGGGTGCAATTTAGTTCGATAAATCAATAGGACCGATAAATTGGGAAATTATATTATTTATAGTGTGTGTTGTTGATTATAGAAGGAAACTGTGTCCTAGGAATCTAGGTTGATGATGTCTCTAAGAGGAGTTCATAAGGATTGTCATGTAAACCCTGCATATGGACTTAGTCCGACATGATGATAAGGTTGAGTGGTACTACTTTTGGAGCTAGATATTAATTAAGTGAGTTGTCGGTAACTCATTTAATAAGTGGACATTCAATATCATAAACACAGGGAGATTAATACACTTATGATAAGAAGGAGCCCATATAGTAATATGAGATTGATGCTATAGTTCAATAATAACTCTTTAGGGGTATGAGTTATTATTGATGAACTCGAGTTGGGTGTTCGAGGCGAACACGGGAAGCTCAAGTTCATCGGGAGACCAAAACCAATTCCTCCTCTCGATCAGTGTCATAGCCTCTTAATTATAAAGTGTTATACCCACCCATACCCACCTTCTTACCCACCTTAAGGTGGCCGGCCAAGCTTAGCTTGGAGCCCAAGCAAGGGCCGGCCAAACCAAGCTTAGATGAGTCAAATAGGTGGCCGGACCTAGCTTGAACCCAAGCTTAGGTGGCCGACCACAATAAAATTAAAAGGATTTTATTTTTAAAATCTTTTCATATGTTGAAGACATGGTTTTAAAAGAGAATTTAAAATTTGATATCTTTCCTTATTTGTAGTTAAAAGGAAGATTTTAATTTTTGATAAAACTTCCTTTTTTATAACCATCCTCATGGTTTTAAATGAGAGTTTTAAAAATTATAAATCTTTCCTTTTATAGCTTTCTACAAAGGATTAAGAGAAATGTTTGATATCTTTCCTTATTTGTAGTTAAAAGGAAGATTTTAATTTTTGATAAAACTTTTCTTTTTGTAACCATCCTCATGGTTTTAAAAGAGAGTTTTAAAAATTATAAATCTATCTTTTTATAGCTTTCTACAAAAGATTAAAAGGAAGATTTGATATCTTTCCTTGTTTGTAGATTGTAAAGGAAGATTTTAATTTTTGATAAAACTTTCTTTTTTGTAATCATCCACATGTTTTAAAAGAGAGATTTTAATTTATAAATGTTTCCTTTTATATCCAACCATGAAGGGAATTTTTAAAAGAGAAATTTTTATTTTAAAAATTTTCGGAAACAAATTAGGAAGTTTTAATTTTATGTTTAAAATTTTCATAATAAATAAAAGGAATTTTTAATTAAAGTTTCCTTTCATTGGCATGGAAATTAAGGAAGTTTTAATTAAAACTTTCCTTATTTACCAAGACCAAGGAATATAAAAGAGAGGGTAGAGGTGCCTCACCTCACAACAATAACATATCTTCTATTATTTCCTCTCCTCTCTTCCTTGGTGTGGCTGGCTCTCATCCTCTCCTCCTTTTCTTCTTCTTTGGCTGACGGCATCAACTCTCTAGGAGACTCTTGGAGGCCGGATTTTGCTTGGAGAAGAAGTAGAGAAAGGAGGCTTTGTTTCTTTGCATCCCTTGGAGCTTGGGTGGTGGCCGAAGACCTTCATCTCTAGGAGATTCATGGTGGTCAAAACTTGCAAGGAGAAGAAGGAGGCTTGGGTGGATTCTCGTCTCGGTAGATCATCGCCCACACGACGTCCGAGATAAGAAGAGGAATATGACAAAAGATCGTGAGGTCTATAAGCTACAAAAGGTATAACTAGTTATTAGTTTCGCATCATAACTAGTTCATCTTTTTTTTTTAGATCTTGAAATACCAAACACAAGAGGCTTATGATTCTAGGTTCAGATTTATGATTTGATTTGTGTTTGTTTTGTTTTTCAATCTTGTGATTCGATTGTTCTTTTTGGTTAAACCTAGGGTTACTATATGGAGATTAAATATTGAATTTGGTTGAAAGGCTTTGTCTAGGAAGTGGTGGATGCTCCCATAACCAAGAAGGCCTAGTGCCTCGCCATGTTTAACCTGGAAGCTGATCTCTGAAATAAATATTTAATCGAATTTGTAACATGGGTGGATTTGGATCAATAATGTTAAGCATCGTTTGCGATCCAAGTCTAAACCAGTAAGAACAAATAAGTTAAATTTGGAATCAATAATATTAAGTTCTGTTTGTGATTCCAAATTTAATTTCTAAAGAACACAATAGGTTGTTAGGAAAGGTTCAGGACTTGTACACAATTTTTGTATAGGAGAACCGGTACGATATTCCGAGTAGCAACCAACAATTGGTATCAAACTCGGGTTTGCCTCTGTGTGTTTGGTTTTCAGTTTAATTATGCACATGTCATAATAGTAGGATATGCTAACTCTTTGGTTGCAGGCTCTAACTATTATGGCTTAATTTGATTGTTTGTGATTGGACCCTTGGACATGTTAAGGGCATTTTATGTGTGTGCATGATTGTAATATAAAATACAACAGGAGTTGTATTAGTTATTAGGATTTTACCTTTTTGTTCGATCTAGACTTTATGTACATTCCCTTGTGGAATATAGGATCGATATATGTAAAATTCTATTTTATCGTGGATCGTATCCTTGCGAGGCATGGTACTATCAGAGGACTAGAGGCGCAGCAGAAAAGGAAGCTCGATGGACCCGACAACATAAATCCTAGGGCTGGCAGCACACGGAGGACAGTGATGGAAGAAGCCATAATAGTTGGAAAATTAATTTGCATATTTATTACTTTTATTTACTGTGATGTGTGTGTGCATGTGATGTGTGCTTACATAGTTTAAAATTCCTCAGCTTAAATAACTAAGTGGGAGAGGGATTAGTAAATAAATTTCACGGTCTCCATTACTGGTTTGTAAGTGATGCAACAAACTTACGTGTTGGCTCTGAGTGCCTCCCTCCACAACGGATGAGTTTGTTTGTGGATCACTAGATCAAATTTTCTTTATGGATGGTTATAGGAAATTAGTTAGGATGTGTGTGATCTTCTCCAACTGAAGGGACACAATTCTATTTAATGGACTTAGTATCAAGTAATGGTATACACTTAGACACATTTAATAGTATCCTCCCCAACGGAGTCACTGCTATTATATGCGTGACCGAAAGAAAATCAACTATTAATTTGTCATAAAACTAAGTTGATAAGATAATAAAATTAATGGGTAAAATCTCTCTTACAAATGTTTGAATTTTTATACGTCCACACTAACGTGGCATACAAAATTCACAGTGTTTGAGGTAATTTTATTTGTCATAAAGTTAGTTTGACAAGATAGTTAATGGGTAAAACCCTCCTCTTACAAATGTTTGAATTTGTATACGTCCACACTAACGTGGCATACAAAATTCACGGTGTTTGAGGTGTTGGTGAATTTAAATGATATTGTTTTGAGGAATCAATATGATTTTAAATTCTAAAGTTTTGACAAAATATTTGATCGAAGGAAGACCAACTATTAATTTTATTTGTCATAAAGATAGGTTGAAAAGATAATAAAATTAATAAAATCTCCTCTTACAAATGTGTGAATTTGTATACATCCACACTAACGTGACATACAAAATTCACGAGGATTTTGAAGTGTTGGTCTTGACCAAAGATTTTTGTGATTCTTAGGATTTCAAATGTTTTTCAATCCCCTAGCTGTTATACTATAGAATAGACTTAGTAGTCCTAATTATAATGATTGGAAATAAAACTTGGACACTAAGGTGGACTGTCCTCTCAGAATTGAGAACAATAATGGTGTATTTTATTCATTAGTTGTTGAAACTTATTTACTGGTGTTATCTGTCGGTACCTGGTGTGTAGATATGGGAGTCACTCATCATGTCTGCAATTCATTGCAGGGGTTCCAGGAAACCCGACAACTATATAAATCACCATCTACATGGGCACTGCTGCAAAAGTAGCAACTGTTGCAGTGGGAGATGTTTATCCTCTGACAGGAATAAAACATGGATTTTGAGAAATTGTCTTTACGTACCAAGTTTTAGAAAAAGCTTGATTAAAAAGAACTTGATATTCTGTCTATTTTGATAACAAAGTTGTTATCAAGAAAAATAGGGAAGTTATCTGTTCTGGTACATTGGTTGGCAATTTATAAATCCAAGAACTCGCACGATGCAACAAATGGAAATTAATAACACATCTTCTAACTCTAAAGAGAAAGCAACCTTCAGAAATGAACCAATCATATCTTTGGCATCTAAGGCTAGGTCATATTAACTTGAGTAGGATTTAAATGATAATAGCCGATGAACTTTTGGGTTCATTGGTGGTGGAAAACTTTCCAACCTGCGAGTCTTACTTGGAAGGAAAAATAACCAAGAGGCTTTTTAAGACTAAGGGGTATAGAACCAAAGATGTGTTGGGATTATTCTGATTTGTATGAACCTATGACTATCCAGGCAAGAGGGGGTTTCAAATATTTCGTCTCTTTTATAGACGACTATTCAAGATATAGGTACATTTACTTGATGTGCTGCAAGTCTGAGTGCTTTGATAAGTTCAAAGAGTATAAGGCTGATGTGGAGAAACGTCATGGTAAAAGTATCAAGACACTACGGTGAGTTCATAGTGGTGAGTACCTCTTAGGAGAGTTCAGGAGTTACTTATCAGAAGTCGGGATTCAATCCCAACTGACTGCACTTGGTACACCCCAATAGAATGGTGTGGTAGAACGAAGGAATAGGACTCTAATGGAAATAGTTAGATCAATAATGAGTTATTCAGAATTACCAAATTCGTGTTGAGGATATACTCTGGAAATGGAAGTGAACATAGTACCTTCTAAGTCAGAACCCTCTACTCCTATAGAATTGTAGAATAGTTGTAAGCCTAGTCTGAAGCATATTCGGATTTGGGGTAGTCCAGCACATGTGCTAAAGAGAGACATTGATAAGTTGGACAGGAGTTCACTTGTTTATAGGTTATACAAGAGAAACGAAAGGTGATTTATTTTATAGTCCTAAAGATCAGAAGGTCATTGTTGGAACCAATGCCTGATTTTTAGAAGAGGACTATGTTATAAACCACAAGCCCATGAGTAAAATTTTTCTTAAGGAAATAATAAATGACACGTCTAATCTAGTACCAACAGTACAAGATGAGATACCACAAGAAACTGTAACACGTGTCACAAATGATGCACAATTACAAACGGTGTCTCGTCGTAGTGGGACAGTTGTTAGGCAACCTAAAAGATTCATGTTTTAGGAGAGTCTTTGGACTTGATCCCTTGTGAACATGAACCTGATCCCCAGACATATGACAAAGCACTCCAAGTAAAGATGCAGTATCTTGGCAAAGAGCAATACAATCTATGTAAGTCTGGGAGCTTGTAGAACCACCAAATGATGTAAAAGTCATTGGGTGTAAATAGGTCTACAAAAAGAAAAAAAAGACAGGTAGGGAAGGTGGAAACCTTCAAGCTAGGCTTGTTGGAAAAGAGTATCAATTTTGAGGAAACCTTTGTACTGGTAGTCATGCTTAAGTCTATCTAGATTCTTTTATCTATTGCTGCTCATATGGATTATGAGATTTAGCAAATGGATGTCAAGACAACTTTCCTTAATAGAAGTCTTAAAGAAAATATCCATATGAAGCAACTAGAGGGATTCATTGCAAAGGGCAAAGAACATCTTGTATGTAAGCTCAATCAGTCTATGGACTGAAGCAAGCTTCAAGGTCTTGGAACATCCGGTTGTAATCCAGTCTTATGGATTTATTCAGTGTCCGGATGAGACTTGTGTATACAAGAAGTGTGATGGAAACGTGATGGTATTTCTTGTACTATACGTAGATGACATTTTTGATAGTTGGAAACAATATCAAAGTGTTGTCGAAAGTAAGGGTATGGTTGTCCAAGAATTCGATATAAAGGACTTGGGATAATGTGCACATATTCTCGGGATCAAAGTAATAAGGGATCGCAAGAAAAGAATATTGTGCTTATCCCAAGCTTCATATATCGATACAATCCTAGCTCGTTTTATCATGCATTACTCCAAGAAAGGTTTTCTACCTTTTTGGCATGGAGTATCTTTATCTAAAGAGATGTCTCCGAAGACATCAAAAGAGATAGAAGAAATGAAGACAGTTCCTTATGTTGTAGCAAGCCTAATGTATGCTATGCACGAGACCGGATATCTGTTTTGCCATGGGCACGGTTAGCATATATCAAAGTAATCTAGAACAGGGACATTGGATTGCCGTAAAAGCATATATTAAAGTACCTGAGAAGTACTAGAGATTATATGCTAGTTTACAAAGGAAGATGATTTGCTCCCTGTGGGTTACAAGGATTCAGACTTCCAATCTGATACGGACAATATTAAGTCAACCTCAGGGTTTTGTATTTACTTTAGGAGGTGAAGCCATAACTATGGAGGAGTATTAAGCATAGGTGCTTTTCGGACTCCACCATGGAAGCTGAGTATGTGGTAACCTCTGAGGCAGCCATAGAAGCTGTATGGCTCAGAAACTTCATGATGGACTTAGATGTGATTCCTGGTTTGCCCAAAAATTATTATAGTGTATTATGATAATAAGTGGTGCAGTAGCAAACTCAAAGGAACCATGAGCCCATAAGGCAAGTAAACACATAGAGCGCAAGTACCACCCAATACGAGACATCGTATAACGAGGAAAAGTTGTTGTCACATAGATTGCATCAGATGATAACCTGGAAAATCCTTTCACTAAGGCCCTTAAGGCAAAAACTTTTGATGGGCATGTTAAGGGGCTAGGAATCAGATGTATGGCAGGGCATATGGCAACATAGTTTTTTAGTATAACTGGGAGATTGTTAGAGTGTATTCTAAAAGTCTAGCTTTTTGTATAAACATTTATTTTTGAAATAAAGAATCACATTGGTCAAATGTCTACAATTATATGCTAAGTGTAGTTGTTCAATTAATTTATATTGTAGATAACATGGTGTGTGGTGCCACACAGAGAAGATCATGTTATCAGTTCCTTATAAATTATAAACAGTAGCTCACGACTAAGATGGATATGAACAAACCATTGGAATAGTCGTAGTGTAATTTGGTATTAGTTTATCTTGACTATAAAATTACACTAGTACACTGAGTGTATTGAGCAGGACCATTTGAGGTAGTTTCTTTTTATACTGACTAAATAAAAGAACAAGACCTCTGTTATTATGGAAGTGTGTGCTCTTAATCCTAATATAATAACAAGTATGTATACTTAATATTTATTTCTTTAATTTATCAAAGGGTGCGATTTAGTTTGATAAATCAATAGGACCGATAAATTGGAAAATTATATTATTTATAGTGTGTGTTGTTGATTATAGAAGGAAACTGTGTCCTAGGAATCTAGGTTGATGATGTCTCCAAGAGGAGCTCATAAGAATTGTCATGTAAACCCTGCAGGTGGACTTAGTCCGACATGACGATAAGGTTGTGTGGTACTACTCTTGGAGCTAGATATTAATTAAGTGAGTTGTCAGTAGCTCATTTAATTAGTGGGCTTTCAATATCTTAAACACAGGGAGATTAATACACTCATGATAAGAAGGAGCTCATATAGTAAGATGGGATTGGTGCGGTAGTTCAATAATAACTCTTTAGTGGTATGAGTTATTATTGATGAACTCGAGTTGGGTGTTTGGGGCGAACACGGGAAGCTCAAGTTCATCGGGAGACCAAAACCAATACCTCCTCTCGGTCCCTGTCATAGCCTCTTAATTATAAAGTGTTATACCCACCCATACCCATCTTCTTAACCACCTTAAGGTGGTTGGCCAAGCTTAGCTTTGAGCCCAAGCTAGGGCCGGCAAAACCAAGGTTAGATGGGTCAAGTAGGTGGGCGGCCCTAGCTTGAACCCAAGCTTAGGTGGCCGACCACAATAAAATTAAAAGGATTTTATTTTTAAAATATTTTCTTATGTGGAAGCCATGGTTTTAAAAGAGAGTTTAAAATTTGATATCTTTCCTTATTTGTAGTTAAAAGGAAGATTTTAATTTTTGATAAAACTTTCCTTTTTTGTAACCATCCTCATGGTTTTAAAATAAGTTTTAGAAATTATAAATCTTTCCTTTTATAGCTTTCTACAAAAGATTAAGAGAAAGGTTTAATATCTTTCCTTATTTGTAGTTAAAAGAAATATTTTAATTTTTGATAAAACTTTCCTTTTTGTAACCATCCTCATGGTTTTAAAAGAGAGTTTTAAAAATTATAAATCTTTTCTTTTATAGGTTTCTACAAAAGATTAAAAGACAGATTTGATATCTTTCCTTGTTTGTAGATTGTAAAGGAAGATTTTAATTTTTGATAAAACTTTCTTTTTTGTAATCATCCACATGTTTTAAAAGAGAGATTTTAATTTATAAAATTTTCCTTTTATAACCAACCATGAAGGGAATTTTTAAAAGAGAAATTTTTATTTTAAAATTTCCGAAAATAAATTAGGAAGTTTTAATTTGGTGTTTAAAACTTTCCTTATTTGGAGAAGTTGTAGGGACCGGCCACATTAATAAATAAAAGGAAATTTTAATTAAATTTTCCTTTCATTGGCAAGGAAATTAAGGAAGTTATAATTAAAACTTTCCTTATTTACCAGGACCAAGGAATATAAAAGAGAGGGTAGAGGTGCCTCACCTCACAACAATAACATATCTTCTATTATTTCCTCCCCTCTCTTCCTTGGTGTGGTCGGCCGTCATCCTCTCCACCTTTTCTTCTTCTTTGGCCAACGACATCAACTCTCTAGGAGACTTTTGGTGGCCGGATTTTGCTTGGAGAAGCAATAAAGAAAAAAAGCTTTGTTTCTTTGCATCCTGATCCAGCGGTAAGAACAAGGGACCCCCGTTCTGGGGAGTCAATGCTACGAGGAAGTCAAAGGATCAGGTGGTCGATAGAAGAAGGATGGGCCAACCGGAGAAGGATGGGCCTACCGTCCGGCCGGCCGACCGGTGACTAACAGATGACAAAAGGCGCCCCGGCAGGAGTCAAGGTTCCGACGCTGATTGAATAGGATTGTAAGGCCGAGCGGATGACACGTTCGGCCGAAGACATAAGGTGGCATACTGCTAACGGTCTCCACAGAGCACCTTACCGGAAATCTCCCAAGTAGACCACGCTATGTGACCGGCCGGACGCAAGGCGTGTGCTGGCCGGCCGGACGCCCGGCAGGGAGTAAGTAGAAAAGGACATCTGACAGCGGGCATGCTCTATAATCTGGCCATACTCCAAATCTTACGACAGAAGGATCCGCTGTCCCATCAGAGACGTGCTCAAACTGTAGCAGTATGGTGTCAGGTAAGCTCGTCTGACAAGCCCACACTACGGTATGGGAAAGGACATGTGTACACCTCGGTATGTGTGCACTCGCTCCTCCACAGCCCTATATAAAGGCCCTCACCCTTCGCCAGAGGTATGCATTCTATGATTCTTGGAGCCACTTTCTTGTTGAGCTTTGCCTGACTTGAGCGTCGGAGGATCGTCGCCGGGAACCCCTTCCCGGCCCGACTTCTGTGCAGGTTCACAGAAGGTCCGGGCGGATAGTCAGCAGATATACGTCAGCCGCTTGGAGAGCGCCACGTGCCCAGCGTCCGTTGATTCAGCTTTCGGACGGGATCAATTTGGCGCCGTCTGTGGGAACGCTCCTGCATCCGATCGGAAACAATGGACGAGGCTGGACGACAGCATTCGGTGATGCTCTCCACAGAGGAGCTCGACGCTTTGATCGAGACAAGAGCTTCCAAGCTTATGGAACAGAGACAAAAGTCACAAGCCGAGCGGGCAGAGCAGCAAGCAACATCAACATCAGGCGGCCGAGCGGAAGCACCGCAGGCCACAGTTGCATTCCATCGGGCCCTATTCCGCACTCCTGAAGCCGCAGCGACTAATCGGGATCGGGGATCTTCTTCCGATGAAATGCCAAGACGAGATAAAAAAGGGAAAGCCCCCCGAACGGACACCTCTCCTGAGCGGATCAACCGTCAATTTTCAGAGGCTATTCTACGAGACACCTTGCCCAAGCATTATGTGCCTCTAGCGATCGGTGAGTACAACGGAACCACCGATCCGGATGATCATTTGGGTAAGTTTGACAACACGGCCACTCTTCATCAGTACACAGATGGAGTGAAGTGTCGGGTTTTTCTTACCACCCTATCGGGATCGACCCAACGGTAGTTTCAGAGATTACCGGATGGATCTATCTCGAGTTTCAAAGACTTCCGAATGACCTTCCTCCACCACTTCGCAAGCAGTCGGCGCTATCAAAAAACCAGTGTTAGTCTGTTTGCCATCAAACAGGAAGCTCGCGAATCGCTCCGAGCCTACATCCAGCGGTTCAACAGAGTGGCCATGGATATTCCAACGGCCACCTCGGAGACCATGATGAATTCCTTCACACAAGGCCTCATGGATGGGGATTTCTTCCGATCACTCATTTGGAAACCGCCTCGAGACTACGACCACATGCTACACCGGGCCAACGAATACATCAACGTGGAGAAAACCCAAGCGGCCCGGAAAAAAGAAACTCCAACCGAGCGGGCTCCTCCTACTGAACGGAAGCCGCACGTTGCTCATCAGCCACCCAGAGGACCAAGAGCCAAAGCAATCCGCTCCCCCCATGCTAGGTCCCACGTGGAAGAGGTAACTACCACTCGGCCCAAGCAAAAGAAGAAATGGACCCCAATGTTCTGCTCCTTCCACCGGACGGACACACATAACACCAGGGATTGCCGGAGTGTTCCTTTCATCGCCCACCCTGTCCCCAGGAGTGGTGGTCATCGATCGCCATCAGCCGACAGGCGACAGAGGCCTCGTGAAGCTGATCGGGCGATAGTTGACAGACTCCCGAGCGACATCACCCTCCGAGGCGGGAGAATCTCCGGATGTCTAGGGAATGGCCCTGACCGTCCGCTCGGGAAGAAGAAAATTGAAATAATACTTCCCCAGGTGAGATCAACATTATTGCTGGTGGGCCGACCGGAGGCGACTCTAACCGAGCAAGGAAGGCGAGCGTCCAGCAGCTCCAAATCCATGCGGTCGGCTGTAGCCAGGAACGGGCAAGTGAACCCGAAATCAGTTTTGGGCCCAGGGACTTGGAAGGAGTTGAAGTCCCCCACGAGGACGCTCTTCTCATCAAAGCGGTAATAGCCAATTACACAATACACCGCGTTTTTATTGACACAGGAAGCTCGGTCAACATCATGTTCAAAAAGGCCTTCGATCAACTACAAATTGATTGAGCCGAGCTGCTGCCCATGATAACCCCCCTTTATGGGTTTACGGGCAATGAAGTTCAGCCGGTCGGACAGATCCGGCTGGCCATATCGTTGGGAGAGGAGCCGCTCAGAAGGACGCGAACGGCAAACTTCATCATCGTTGACTCTCCGTCGGTGTACAATGTCATATTGGGACGACCGGCTCTAAGTGAGTTGCGAGCGGCCGTCTCCACCTTCCACCAGAAAATTAAGTTTTCGGTAGAAGACAAGGTGGGAGAAGTACGAGGAGATCAACTGGCAGCTCGGCGATGCTACGTCGAGATGGTCCGAGCTGAAGCCAATGTCGCTCGGAAGGCGCCACGAATCGAGGTGAACGCTATAACTGAAAAACCTCCCTCTTTGGTTTATGAAGAAAAAGAGGAAGTGCAGATTCACCCGACCCGATCGGAGGCCACAACGTTCATTGCGGCCGATCTGGAGGCCACCCAGAAAGAGGAAGTGATCAAATGCCACCAGAGAAACCGTGATGTCTTCGTCTGGTCAACGCATGAGCTGCCCGGAATTTCACCGGGTATAGCACAGCACGAGCTACATGTCCGACCGGACGCTCGGCCGGTGAAGGAAAGAAAAAGGGATTTCAGCGCTGAACAGAATGTCGTCATCCGGGCGGAGGTTGAGAAGCTTCTAGAGGCCGGCCATATACGCGAAGTTCAGTTCCCAAGTTGGCTGGAGAACGTAGTATTAGTCTCCAAGTTAGGCAACAAGTGGAGAGTGTGCATAGATTTTCGGGATCTCAACAAAGCTTGCCCGAAAGACTTTAATCCCTTGCCTTGGATCGATCAACTGGTGGACTCCACAACTGGCTGCGAGTTGATATGTATGCTCGACGCTTACCAAGGCTATCATCAAGTGTCGCTGGCCCGAGAAGATCAAGAAAAAGTCAGTTTCGTTGCAGCCGACGGCACCTATTGCTATAATGTGATGCCGTTTGGATTGAAGAACGCGGAAGCCACATATCAGCGTCTGATGAACAAAGTGTTCAAGGAGCAGATCGGGCGAAATCTGGAAGTATACGTGGACGACATTCTCATCAAGTCCGTCCGAGCAGCCGATCTCTTCGAAGACATGGAGGAAACTTTCTGAACGCTACGGAAATATGGAGTCAAGCTAAACCCTCAGAAGTGTCTGTTCGGAGCAAAAGGCAGGCGTTTCTTGGGATACATAGTGACTGAGCGGGGCATCGAAGCAAATCCCAGCAAAGTGAAAGCATTACAAGATATGCCGCACCCGAGAAATCTGAGGGAAGTGCAGCGCTTAACCGGTCGGATAACAGCATTGTCTAGATTCATCTCAAAGACCGCCGATCGGAGTCTCCCATTTTTCAAAATCTTGCGCAAAGCCACTAAGTTTCACTAGGATGAAGAATGCGATCGGACGTTTGAAGATCTGAAGGCATACCTGAACTCTCTGCCTGTGCTAGCCAAGCCAACTACGGGTGAGCCACTTTGTATTTATTTATCTTCAACTGAACAAGCAGTTGGCTCGGCACTAGTGAGGGCGAGCGGAGAAGAGCCTGTGTATTTTCTGAGCCATATTTTAAAAGATGCTGAATCTCGCTACACTGGGCTCGAGAAGCTGGCTTTCGCTTTGGTCCTTGCCGCTCGGTGCCTCCGGCCCTATTTCTTGGCTCACACTATCATCGTCCGGATGAACAACCCACTAGGAAGAGTGTTGTTGAATCCCGAAGCGTCCGGGCGTCTCATCAAATGGACAACGGAGTTAAGCGAATTCGACATCCAATACCAGCCCCGATCGGCTATAAAGGCGCAGTCCTTGGCGAATTTCGTCACCAAAGTACAAAGGCCAGAACCCGAAGCCATGTGGAAGATATTTGTGGACGGATCAGCCACTCGGCTCGGGAGCGGTATTAGTGTATTAGTGCTTTCTCCCCAAGAAGAAAAGATGCATCTATCCGTCCGGCTTGATTATAGAGCTACGAATAATGAAGCAGAGTATGAAGCCCTTATAGCCGGCTTACAGACCGCCCGGCATGTAGGGGCCGGACGGGTGATGCTGCATTCAGACTCTCAATTGGCCGCTCAGCAGCTCTCTGGTACCTTTGAGATTAACAACGCTCGGCTCAAACTCTATGCCGAAGCCTTTGAAAAGCTCAAGGCCGATTTCAGAGAGGTCATTATTCAGAAAATACCCTGAGCGGAAAACCAGGCTGCAGATTAGATAGCTAAACTCGCAAGTTCAATAACGCCGGTAACCATCCAACAGCCTATTGAGCAAGTATCTCTGGTGGCACACGTCGATCGGATGGAGGGCCTCAAGTTTCCGAGCGACTGGAGAACAGCCATCATGGAGTTTCTTCGATCGGGGGCAACACCATCTGATCGGGAAGCAGCCCAGCAATTAAGGAGGAGAGCCGGTCGGTTCACGCTTATTGGAGACCAACTTTACAAGAAGGCTTTCTCCCACCCGCTATTGAAATGTGTGAGCTCGGAAGACGCGGCGTACATCCACCAGGAAGTGCATCAAGGATCGTGCGGGGGGCATCCGGGTGGACGATCGCTGGCTAAGAAGATCCTGCTGGCCGGATACTTTTGGCCAACCCTGCAAGCAGACGCCGCTCGGACCGTGTCGATGTGCCTTTCTTGCAAAAAGTATCATATTTCTCACACCGACCGGCTGAGGAAATGAAAGCAGCTACTGTGTCCTGTCCGTTCGACCAATGGAGAATGGATATTGTGGGTCCGTTTCCCATGGCGACTGGGCAGCGGAAATTTCTACTGGTGGCGGTCGATCATTTTTCTAAGTGGGTGGAGGCCGAGCCGCTAGACAAGATCACCGAGCAGATGGTCAAGAAGTTTATTTGGCAACATATTATCTGCCGGTTCGGCATCCCTCGCCGACTTGTTTCTGACAACAGACGGCAATTCACTGGAAAGTTGCTCGAAGATTGCTGCAAAAGTTATGGCATTGAGAAACACTTCACGTCCGTGGCATACCCCTAAAGCAATGGTCAAGCCGAAGTAGCCAATCGGGAAATTCTTCGTATTTTGCGCACTCGGCTCGACCACCTAGGAGGAAGTTGGGTGGATGAAGTGCCGGGAGTCCTATGGGCCATCCGAACGACCCCAAATGAAGGAACAGGCGTCACACCTTTCCATCTGGTGTACGGCGACGAAGCGGTGATTCCTGTCGAAGTCGGCGTCGAGTCTGTCCGGATCCAAAATTATGATGATGGCAACGCCGAGCGGAGGAACATGGAGCTGGATTTGGTTGATAAGGAGAGAGCCAAGGCGTCCGTCCGGCTAATGGCGTACCGGCAACGTATGAAGCAAAACTACAACCGGCGCGTAATCCCCAGATCATTCCAGGTCGGCGACCTTGTCTGGAAGAAAGTAAAGCCAGTCGGCGACGTCGGCAAGCAAGAAGCTCCTTGGGCAGGCCCCTTCAAAATCATCGAGAAGCTTCGTTCAGGTGCTAATTATTTGGAGGATGAAGACAGGCGGCAGCTAGATCGACCATGGAGCGCGAATCATCTCCAACCGTACCGAGCTGGGTGAGAGGTGCGCTGATGTAATTTTATATATGTTTTGGCCGCCTATGTCCCTGTAATGCAGGAAGCAGAAATAATTAAAGGATGGCAAATAGCTTCGCCGAACGGTAGTGGAAAAATTAGCCTTAAAGACCGTCGAGCTTTGACGTTAAAAATCGAGAGACGAGCCGGCATCTATAAACCCTCCGAGAGGAAGACCGTCGAGCTCCGACGTTAAAAATCGAGAGACGAGCCGGCGTCTATAAACCCTCTGAGTGGAAGACCGTCGAGCTCCGACGTTAAAAATCGAGAGACGAGCCAGCGTCTATAAACCCTCCGAGCGGAAGACCGTCGAGCTCCGACGTTAAAAATCGAGAAACGAGCCGGCGTCTATAAATCCTCCAAGTGGAAGAGGACAATAATGATGGCAAGTGTCAAAGGAATTGTTAGTATCCGATCCGCTCGGCTCTATAATCAAAGGTACTTGTTGGTATCTAGCCAATGATCTATGCTAAGGGGAACGTTACATATTTAACGAACGATCGCCATCTAAGTGTGATAAAAGGCGGGCGGTCGGCACACAGATAAACTTCCATTCGAGATATCATATCAAAGAAATAGCAAGCAAAAGGAAATCTACATTAAAGAAAATAAGGCCGAGCAACCAAATTACAAAAAGGGGGTAGTTTGTAGCCAAACGGATAGATTACATTTAAGCTCTACTCTAAATAATCATAAAGATCCGTGGGGATATTGTTAAGGAGCGCCACTTGATCTGCAGCCGGGAGGGCGAAGGACTCGGGATGTTTCCCCTTGGACTTCAAATATGCGGTGGTGGCGGTCATGGCGAGGTCAAAGGCAGTATACATCCGCTCGCAAAGCTTCTCTGAAAATTCGGGCGAGCGGATGTAATTATTTCTCAGGGCGGTGACCCGGCTCGGCTCAGCCTCTTGGTATTCTTTGAAAGCCACCTGAGACGCGTCGAGGGATTCCTGTAGAGTTTTCAGCTCGTCCTTATGCTTGATTGCGTCGGCCGCGCGGCCCGCCTTCTCTTGGTCGAGCTGCTCCATCAGCTCTTTAACCTTCTGCTCCAATCCCCGAGCCTCAACATTCTTTTTCTCCAGATCGGAGATGGCCGTATTTTTCCGAGTGGTGGCCAGGGTTATCTTTGTGTCAAGCGACTTGACTTGTCGCTCGGACTCGGCCAAGGCGTGGGCCTGATCAACCGTCTTCTTTTGTTCGGCCGCCAGCAAATTTTGAGTCTTTTTGAGCTCCTTCTACAGCTCAGAGTACTTCGGGCTGTGAGAGCCGGACGGACCGCCTGCTGCTTTCAGTTGCCTTAACTACTCGTCCACCATCGCCAAGCGGTTGGAGACTGCTATCTCCTCCACCCATCTCTGATGTAAAAGAAAGGAGAAGTTGTTAATGGCCGATCGGAAAAAATGCATGCAGAACTTCAGAAAAAATGAACTTACCCCCGTGGCCTCCTGCATGTGGCTATTGGCCAAGTTGCGGAGGGGGATCATCACGATGCGCGCCCGAGCGTCGGCCCACATCTCGGCTAGGGGCCCTTTCAAGGTAATGGTGTGCTCGGGCGCGGTTGGTCGGTCGGCCTCTGGCAGCAGCTCTTCAGTCGGGAGATGAAGAGTGACTCGTACTGTGCGGCCATGACCGGGGGTCGTCCGACCGGCGGTCGGAAGAGGATCAGAAGTCGGCGCCGAAAATTGAGAATAAATGGTCGAACGCTGGACTGGTTGACGAGCCGGTGGAAGCGTGCTGACCGGAATAGCCTCAATAGGGGATGCCAGTTCGTCCCATTCAGAAGGCGTCCAGTCGGACGAAATGGCCTCGACCTCTGGAGCCTTGCCTCGAGCAGTAGCAGTGATCCTCTAGGATGGTTGGACTGCGGAGGTAGCCGATCGTAGGGGAATCTCCACTCGGCGCCTCTTTTGGCGAGGTTTCTCCTCCTCCCGAGCGGAACCTTCCTCTGGGACAGTTGGTCCTCCGTTGGGGGTGGCTCCGCTTGCCACGTTCTGTTGAGAAGCCTGAGCGGCCGACTCTTCCTGAGTCCCGCTTTCCCCTTCGTGCGAGCCGACCGGCTGGATGCCGAGCGTCTCCATTTCTTTGGCTGCCACGGCTACGAGCGCCACCACTTTTCTCTTCAAAATGCCGGCCATTATCGACTCCATGACGATGTCCGCTGCAAAGGAAAGAAGAGAAATCAGTTAGCAATCAAAGTATATGCCCAAGTTAAATTCTTACCGAAGCTGCTCGGAAGAGGAGTCTGCATGGGACTCAGGCCGAAGATATACATCACTCCTTCGTGAAGAAGCTTATTGATGTCAAGCCGCAGACCGGCTAGCATATTTGTAGCATGACGGTAGTCCGGTCGGGTCTTGAACTTCTTCAGCTCAGGAGTGGGGGGCAGGTCGACCTGCCACTTGGTCCGGAAATTGGCCTGATCGGGCATACGAATATAGAAAAAAATACTCCTTCCAGTGTTTATTGGAAGAAGGCAGTTTATTAAATAAAACTAAGCCGGGCCGAGCTTGGAACATGAAGGTGCCCGGCTCGGACTGCTTGGGGTAATAGAAATAATTAAAGACCTCCGGTCGGAGGGGGATGTTGTGGATTTTGAACAGAATGACAACGCCACAGAGAAGGCGAAAGGTGTTGGGTACTAGCCTGCCGAGCGGAACACCAAAAAAGTTACAAACATCTATAATGAAGGGATGTATAGGGAAACGCAGACCGGCAGTAAATTGGTCACGGAAGACACAGAAAGCTCCGCGCGGCGGCCTGTGTGGCCGAGCGGAAGGACCGGCTAAAAGAAGTTCAAAATCACCAGGGATTTCAAAATTATCGGTCAGAATATCAAAGTCACGCTGATCGAATCGTGACTGCATGGTGGTGTACCAAGGGTCGAGGGACTGGTCTTCAGGACGAGAAGAACTAGCCATGATCCGATCGGAAGAAATCGAAGAGTCAAAAAGGCAGAAGAAAGACGACAGCAAGCTAAAAGAGTACCTTGGGAGAGAAAACTGGGGAAAGAAATGCAGAGAAAGCACAGGGAGCAGAAAGAAAAGAGGAGAACCTTACAAGAAAAAGGGGGACCGAAGGAGGAACACCGGGGATCGCCGGAAGCAGAAGAATACGACCGCCTGAACTTTGGAGCGCGAGGAGTAACCGGAGGCACGCGAGAGAAGAAGTGAAACGACGGTGGAGGAAGGGAAGTTTTTATAAGGCGGGGGCCGGGCCGCCTCCACCGTTGGATCCAGGTCACGGGAATCAAAGCGCGCATCGCACCGTCCATTTCGAACCGCCTCGATCCCATCAAAGCACCACGCCGCCGCCGTACGATGACGACAGTACGCCATGTGGCATTAAGCCATTCGAGGCATTTAATTAGTGCATGCTCAGCCTTAATGTCGTGGATTGACGCAGGTTACGAGAAGATCCGAGGAATGTTGCTGTTGACTAACCTTACGGCCATCCCCGTGGAAAAGCGAGCGGGGGATAATTGCACGAAAGCGCCACCCGGCTAGATTTGCAGTCCAGTCAGTCGGACTAAGTGCCTCCTTCGACTAAACTTGAAGGGGAGGCTAGTGATCCGGCGGTAAGAACAAGGGACCCCCGTTCTGGGGAGTCAACGCCACGAGGAAGTCAAAGGATCAGGTGGTCGATAGAAGAAGGATGCGCCGACCGGAGAAGGATGGGCCGACCGTCCGACCGGCCGACCAGTGACTAACAGATGACAAAAGGCGCCCCGGCAGGAGTCGGGGTTCCGGCGCTCATTGAATAGGATTGTAAGGCCGAGCAGATGACACGTTCGGCCAAAGACATAAGGTGGCATACTGCTAACGGTCTCCACAGAGCACCTTACCGGAAATCTCCCAAGTAGACCACGCTATGTGACCGGCCGGACGCAAGGTGTGTGCTGGCCGGCCGGACGCACGGCAGGGAGTAAGTAGAAAAGGACATCTGACAGCGGGCATGCTCTATAATCTGGCCATACTCCAAATCTTACGACAGAAGGATCCGCTGTCCCATCAGAGACATGCTCAAACTGTAGCAGTATGGTGTCAGGTAAGCTCCTCTGACAAGCCCACACTACGGTATGGGAAAGGACACGTGTACACCTCGGTATGTGTGCACTCGCTCCTCCACAGCCCTATATAAAGGCCCTCACCCTTCCCCGGAGGTATGCATTCTACGATTCTTGGAGCCACTTTCTTGTTGAGCTTTGTCTGACTTAAGGGTCGGAGGGTCGTCGCCGGGAACCCCTTCCCGGCCCATCTTTTGTGCAGGTTCACCGAAGGTCCGAGCGGATAGTTAGCAGATCTACGTCAGTCGCTTGGAGAGCGCCACGTGCCCAGCGTCCGTTGATTCAGCTTTCGGACGGGATCACATCCCATGGAGCTTGGTTGGTGGTCGAAGACCTTCATCTCTAGGAGATTCTTGGTGGCTAAAACTTGCAAGGAGAAGAAGGAGGCTTGGGTGGATTCTCATCTCGAAAGATCGTCGCCCACACGACGTCCAAGTTAAGAAGAGGAATACGACAGAAGATCATGAGGTTTATAAGCTACAAAAGGTATAACTAGTTATTAGTTTTTGCATCATAACTAGTTCATCCTTTTTGTTTAGATCTTGAAATACCAAACACAAGAGACTTATGATTCTAGGTTTCAGATTTATGATTCGATTTGTGTTTCTTTTGTTTTTTGATCTTGTGATTCGATTGTTCTTTTTGGTTAAACCTAGGGTTACTATAAGGAGATTAAATATTGAATTTCATTGAAAGGCTTTGTCTAGGAAGTGGTGGATGCTCCCATAACCAAGAAGGCCTAGTGCTTCGCCATGTTTAACCTAGAAGCCGATCTCTGAAATAAATATTTAATCGAATTTGTAGCATGAGTGGATTTGGATCAATAATGTTAAGCATCGTTTGTGATCCAAGTCTAAACCACTAAGAATAGATAAGTTGAATTTGGATTCAATAATTTTAAGTTTCGTTTGCGATTCCAAATTTAATTTCTATAGAACACAATAGGTTGTTAGGAAAGGTTCAGGACTTGTACCAATTTTTTATACAGGGAAACCGATACGATATTCCGAGTAGCAACCAACACTATATAAAAGCACCTTTTCACTAATATTAAATTCTTTAACCACAATGTGCTTGTCATGAAAATTCTTGGTCCTTTCTTTGTAGATCCGTGAGTTCTCAAATGCCTCTAGCCTAATTTTCAAGTTCTTCAAGTTGAAATTTTCTCTCTTCTCCAACTGTACTAGTGTAACGACCCGCCTTCTACTGGCTAGGCTGTAAGGCCGGACCGTCACATTATGCTGTGCTAAGCTATATCCATGACCATTACTAAGTCTAGGTGCGGAAAAACTGTACCAATTTAAAACCTTGCTCAGCTAATACAGGTTCTTGGTCCTACATGTGATAAGGGATGCAATCTAAGGTATACATGGCATATCCTACATCCCCTATGGTCAGGAAGCTGAATAACTAGGTCTCTTGGTCGAAACCCAACTTCCCCAATCGATCCAGATTGAACTCGATCGATTGCAAGCTGTTGGATCGATCCATGGATCAATTTAGATCGCTACTGTGCCCGGGTAATACTCTGGATCGATCGGTTGATCGATCCAGACTGGCCAATCGATCCAGCGATCGATTCCAGTGCTCTCTGTTCGCGGGAGGATTTTCCGATCGATCGAACGATCGATACCTGAACTTTCTGTGTTCGGCACTATGCGACTGGATCGATCGGTTGATCGATCCAGAAGCTTACTGTTCGCGGAACCAGACTCCCAATTGATTCGCTGATCGATTGAGGGCCCCCAATCGATCCACTGATCGATTGGGGTTTCTGATTTCGCAGCAAAACTCTGATTTCAGCACTGTTTCGTGCCAAACTCAACTACAAGAGTTCTATAACAGCTGGAAACATACTAATAACACATAACTAGGTTTATGAGTATAAGTACTAATAATCTAAGCAAGTCTTTCATGATTCAAGGCATTAAAACAACTAGAAATGCGGAAAATAACATTATATAAAAACTAAAGTCTTAGTTTGCTAATTTCTCCAAGATCTTTATTCCAGGCTCCTTCCACACACATCTTCATCGCATTAACCTCCAGCCCCCGCTAATCCATCTTTCCTTTACCTTTATCTGCAGTATAAGGAAAAGAAGTATCTGTAAGCTTTCGCTTAGTAAGAAACAATCTACCTCACAAAACATGCATACGATACAATTTATGTTTTTAAAACATGCTATATGAAATATATGCTGAACATTTCTAATCATAGATTCTAAAATCATGGCATAATCACATATAAGACATGGTAATCACACCTAAGCATAAACCCATCATGCGCATCCATAAGAACTAAACTCAAATCAAACTAAACTAAGCTAATGTGAACTGATGCTAAGCTGTACTATATCCACATAATATATTTTGTGAAGTTTTTGAAAACTATTTATCATAGATAGATGAAAATACATAATCATGCTGCTGATGGGCCCGGCAACTGTACGTGCTATGCGCGCATCCCTAACTAGACCCGGGTTTGCAAGTCCCGAATTTAGTAGGGTTTACTAGGTTATCTAAACCTAGGGACGATTGTGGGAGTCCCACCCAATGGATATCTGATCTTGTACAGTGCCACTGCTAAAATAAAATACTGGTTATAGCTAAATTTTCTTATCTTTCTATTTCTAGGTTGTCTGAACCTAGAGCTAGGTTATCTGAATCTAGAGGCGACTGTGGGAGCCCACCCATTGGACCGTAGTCCCATATAAGCTGTAGTAAAACTGCATATACTAAATAAATGCTTCTATCACATTTAGCTAAACTATTAAAATGCCTAAGTCGCATTTTAATTGTACTGAACATACTATCGAGCACTTGGCGTGCGCTATTGCAAACCCTATGTGCCACAATCCATGTACTACTAAACTAAAGCATGAAATCACACGAGAACTACTTATACTGCAGGTGAGGGGTTTCTTACCTCCTGCGCTAGTTTTCTTACGAATCTAGTCGCTAGTTTTCCGGTGGAGACGATCTTCTCGACGATACTCTTGCGTCTACGCGTTCTTCTCGTGGAGAGAAGCGTCCTCGTGTCGGAGTCGTCGCCGGAAAGAGCCCTTATGTCCCTAGGGGTGAAACCCTAGGTTTGCTTGTGGTTGGCGCCGAGAGATGAGGGAGAAAGAGAGAGAGCGGCGTGACTAGGGTGAGGGAGGAGAGAGTTACGTTAAAATAAAATAACTCTTCACTTAATTCCCTATTTATATTAAGTGGTTAATTTGGCCCAACTCAAATTTAAAAATAACTTATTCCCTTTCTTTTCAGCATGGCCCTGCTAGGTTCACTTGGTTACTAAAGCTATCTATAAGACATAGGGCCTCATAGGTCTCGGGTTTAATTCCCCCGTAGGCTATTTTCTCTTCTATTTGTTTTTGCTACTTCCGCCACTGTAAAAATTCCACAAAAATATTATAAAATTCCAGAAAATTCTTAGAATATTTCTAAAATAATTTTGAGAATTTTTGGGCGTTACAATCCCTCATACCTTATAAAAAGTTCGTCCTCGAACTTAGAATAATTCTGGGTATTTCTGTCTCATACTAGCTTCTGTCTCCCATGTTGCCTCTTCGTTGGTGTGATTTTGCCAAATAACTTTTACAAATGGTACCTCCTTGTTCCGTAATTTCTTAACTGCTCGGTCTATTATCTGAATAGGCCGACTATCATAGCTGAGGTCTTCGCGGACTGGTACCGACTGGGGCTCAATCACCTGGGTGGCATCTGGGATATGCTTCTTCAGCATAGAGACATGAAATACATTATGGATGGCTGACATCTCCTGTGGTAGCTCTAGCTCATATGCTACCTTGCCAACTCTTCTAGTGATAAGGTATGGTCCCACATATCTGGGACTTAGTTTGGCCTTCTTCCCAAAATGCATTACTCCCTTCATGGGAGCCACTCTGAGGAATACTGTATCCCCAACTAAAAACTCTAAAGGTCTGCGCCGTGTATCAACATAACTTTTCTGGTGGCTCTGAGCTGTCTCTATCCTCTGGCGGATCTACTGTATAGCTGCTGTGGTATCTGCTACTTGATCTGTCTAAAGTTCTAGTTCTTTCTGTTCACCACTTTCATACCAGCAGATTGGAGATCTACACCTCCGCACATAGAGAGCCTCGTAAGGTGCCATACCAATAGTGGCCTGATAGCTATTGTTGTATGCATGTCACGCCCCAGAGGAGTCCCTGTCCGAAGAAATTTCGGCAGCATCTCCCCTGTACGACGGACAATCTGAAACTTTCTACATACATAAATACCTCAGCCCCAGGCGGCTGGAATAATAACAGTAAATAAAACCAATCACCACGCAGTTTATATAAGTATTCAGCCTCTGGCTGTTACAACCACGCAGTTAATAAAATAGTAAACAAAATAATAGTACTCTGACTCGAAAACCACCCTACTCCACTACACTCGTAAAGCTCAAAACCGACGAACTCACCTCTTCTGCCGTCCAAGCAGGCATATAGTAGAATAAAATCCAAATCATACCAAAGGTCCATCAAACGAAAGGATTTCATACAATATGCATATGAAAAATCCAAAATAAGACTAAAACAAGGTCTGATAGAGAAAAACTAAAATAAAATAACAACTCAACCCAGCAGAGGATTAGCACTACGTGCTGTGGGGACTAGCGACTGGAACTCCCTCCTGACAGCATCAACCTGAACAATCGAGGAGGGGTGAGTCCAACACTCAGTACAATTGATATGCAAAGTAAAGAAATAACACCTAACACAAATCATGCGTCTCCTGATATAAGAAAGATATAAATATGCATCAAGTAAGCGGAGAATCTTGTACTAACCAGTCCCAGTATAAGGTCAAGCAGTCAAAGTGGTATAGGGAATCCATGCATGTCGAACATAGGTATCCAAACAATATGCGGCATATAAATGCAGCAAACACAAACACAAGAAATAAATGCATCATGCATATGATGCCAATGATGCGTCCTGGTCACCCGACGCCAGTCGATCATACAAATGTGAGGCCGAGTGGGTAGGGCTGTGACAACCGTGCACTCTGTCGTCACTACTCCTGATGAGTGACCGAGTGGACGGGATGCTGTCGGAGTACACCTATCCTCCTACCCCAAATCATAGATGGGGGAGCACAATGCTCTCAACTCCCGGTACACGATGACGGGGAGGAATCCCTACCGGATAACACGTTGTGTCACACTACCCATGAGTGGACCAACGGTGCCTAACAGAGTCCCTGCTGCAACACACTCTGCCTGAATCGACCACTAACCCATGAGTGGTGGTGTGTGCAGATCCATGTGACTGGCGATGTGCTCAGCAATAATGGAGCGGACTATCGCACAGCATGCAATCATGCAAATGATGCATGGCAAGAACCATATAAACATCCTGACCTAATCCATATATATAGAAATGTGCACCCTAGGTCAAAGAATCATATCGAATCAAAGTACACAGAAGGTATAAAAACCTAGGTCCTGAATATGGTCACGCATGGCATATCACTACCCCCTATAAGCATGTATAAACAGGTAAAATATACATGTGATGCAAATCAATCAATCAATCAAGCACGTACCAAGATTTGGGTAGTGATTAACCGAAACAGATAAGAAACATAATTAATACAACATGTTAATTCCATTACTAAGCATATCAAAGACAAAAAGTCAAAAGTACCCGCCTCCAATAGGAATGTCCAAATCCGACATCGAGATACTTGTCTCGCGTCAAAATCCTGTATCCAATAAATACATTTTTATTTAGCTAAAATTCGAATGAATTGCTAAATAAATCCTTAAAACCATTTAGGGCAAAACCCTAAATAATAATCATCAACTTATCTAAATAAAGTCTAACGATAAATTAGGGTTAGTTACCTAATCCCCAATCCACCATTAGATCAATTCCAAACTACCTAATCCTATCAATCAATCATCAACAACATGATCAAAGTAAAACCCTAAACCTTACCTCAGTTCACAATTCAAATGACTGCAGTGAAAGGTTGCTTGCTGCTGAAAAATCCTCCACACTACCAGGATCAAAATAAAATCCACAACAATAATTAAATAACCTATACTATCAATTAGGGCAGCACCCATAACTCTGTAAATCTGAGCCTCAAACCAAAAATACCTAAATTTCCTTACCTATCTCGTAGCTGTGCTTGTTGATCCACCACAAAGAAGGATTGATCTATAACAAAGAAGAATATCCAAGCTCTGATCTTAAAGATCACTGCTCGGAAGGAAGGAGGGCGCCGAAAAGGGCACCGACAGCATCAGAGCATCGCCGGCTGTCAGCAAGACAGCGCACAGTGGCGATCGGCAAAGGCTCAACTAGGGCTTGCTTCTCCTGTGCAAAGGACGACTCCGAGAAAGGAAGACAAAGCCTACCGTGGTGCTCGGGTCAAGAGTCGGCGGCGGTCAGAGGACTCTCGGTGGCTGGCGGAGGAGAGGAGAAGAGAAGAAGGTGGTCGGGCGGCACCGGGTGGCTAGGGCACCGAATGCTCCACGGTGGCGCCGGCACTAGGGCACAGACGCGCTGTGGTGGCGTCGGGTGGCTAGGGCAAGCAGAGGAGAGGAGATTGGCTCAGGCAGGCGGTCGGGCGACGGTGCTAGGGCTCCGGCAATGAACCGGCCGCCGGCGTTCGGGAAGAAGAAACCGCCGGCCGGCGGTTAGGGCAAGGAGGAGGAGAAGGCTCGGCGGCGTCGGGGAGATAAGAGAGAACGGCGAGAATGAGAGGAATTAAAAGAAATAAGATAATAAATAAGAAAAGGAAAAAAGAGATAAATAAATAAATCTTTTCCTCTCTTAAATGGGTAGCCCAAACAGGCTTTCTCGGGGCCTCGTTTTTATCCCCGTGAACTCGTCCGTACAAGCTCTGGAAAATTCCCTTATTCATATCCTCCTATTTCCGGTATTTTACATTATCCCCCACTAATAAAAATTTGGTCCCCAAATTTCGTTATCTACCATCAGTACATACTAACAACAGATATAGAGTATAAATGCTGAACGGTAAATAAATCACATACCTCAAGTGAAAAGATGGGGATATCAAGCACGGATAGTGTCCTCGAGCTCCCAAGTAGCCTCCTCGTCCGAATGATGCTGCCATCCGACTTTAACCAGCCGGATGGTCTTATTCCCCAACTGACGCTCCTTCCGGTCGAGAATCCGTACCGGAACCTCCTCATACGTAATGTCAGGCTGAACTGGAACTGGAATATCTGCCAGCACATGTGTCGGATCAGGCACGTATCTCCTCAACATCGATACGTGAAATACATCGTGAACGCCTGATAGGGACGGTGGTAGTGCCAATCGGTAAGCTACCGCTCCGATCCTCTCTAAGATCTCGAAAGGACCAATGTACCGTGGAGCTAGCTTACCTCTGAGGCCAAAGCTCTTCACCCCTTTCGTGGGCGAAACTCGTAGAAATACATGGTCGCCAACAGAGAATTCTAGTGGTCTGCGTCTCCGATCAGCATAACTCTTCTGACGATCCTGCGCCTCTGACATCCTCCGTCTGATAGTACGGACCAACTCTGCATCCTGCTGAACTCTATGAGGTCCCAACAACTGAGCCTCTCCAACCTCATCCCAAAGGATGGGTGTCCGACAAGGTCTACCATACAACGCCTCAAACGGTGCCATCTGGATAGCCGAATGGAAGCTGTTGTTGTAGGCAAACTCTACCAACGGCAGATGGTCCTCCCAACTGCCTCCGAAATCCATAACACATGACCTCAGCAGGTCCTCTAAAGTCTGAATGGTCCGCTCTGACTGTCCATCTATCTGTGGATGGAAGGCTGTACTGAAACGGAGCTGTGTGCCCAAGGCCTGCTGCAGACTCTGCCAGAAACGAGACATAAACCGTGGATCTCTATCCGAAATAATACTCAACGGAACACCATGTAGTCTGATAATCTCTCGACAATACAGATCTGCCAATCGATCCAGGGGATCAGTCCTCCGAATCGCTAAAAAGTGCGCCGATTTGGTTAATCGATCAACGATTACCCAAATCGCGTCATGGCCTCGTCGTGTCCTCGGCAACCCTACCACAAAGTCCATGGTAATGTGATCCCACTTCCACTCAGGAATAGGAATCCGCTGAAGTAACCCTGCAGGTCTCTGGTGCTCAGCCTTCACCTGCTGACAGACAAGACATCTAGCTACGAAATCCGCGATGTCTTTCTTCATGCCGTTCCACCAATAGGAACGCCTCAAGTCTGGATACATACGGGTTCCGCCTGGATGGATCGCAAATTGAGAACGATGTGCCTCCTGTAGTAGCTCCTGTAAGACCGGATGAGACTGAGGTACGCATAATCTGCCTCAGAAGTATATGATACCCTCCTCGTCTCGTGTAAACTCGGTCTGCTGCCCGGAAGCTATCTGACTGCTAATAAACTGCAAATGCTGATCACTAGCCTGTGCCTCTCGGATCCTCTTCCTGATCGACGACTGAGCAACCATGGTAACAAGAATACCCTGCTCTGTCGGTCCCTGCTCCTCAAGATCTAACTCCGAGAAACTCTGAATCAAGTCCGTGACTGAAATCCGGTGGCAAGCCAAAGTCCCTCTGGACTTCCTGCTGAGTGCATCTGAAACCACATTAGCTTTCCCAGGGTGGTAGCTAATGGTACAATCGTAGTCCTTCAGGAACTCCATCCATCTCCTCTGTCGGAGATTAAGCTCCTTCTGAGTAAAAATGTATTTGAGACTCTTATGATCAGTGAGAATATCAAATGTGATACCGTATAAATGATGTCGCCATAGCTTCAGAGCAAAGATGATGGCAGCTAACTCCAAGTCATGAACTGGGTAGTTCTTCTCATGCTCCTTCAACTGACGAGAAGCATAAGAGACTACTCTGTCGTGCTGCATCAGAACAGCGCCCAAACCCTGTAGAGACGCGTCGGTGTAAAGTACAAATCCATCATCTCCAGAAGGTAAAACAAAAACTGGAGCCGACACTAATCTCTGCTTCAACTCCTGGAAGCTGGTCTCGCAATCCTCAGACCATACGAACTTCACGCCTTTCCGGGTAAGACGTGTCAGTGGCATAGCAATACGCGAGAAGTCCTCGACAAAACGTCGGTAATATCCGGCCAATCCTAGAAAACTGCGAATCTCCTGAACTGACTTCGGCTGCTCCCAACCGGTGACAGCCTCGATCTTCTGAGGATCAACTGAAATACCTCTGCTAGAAACCACGTGTCCCAGAAAACCAACTGAGGATAGCCAGAATGCACACTTGCTGAACTTCGCGTACAGCTGATGTCGTCGAAGAATCTCCAAGACTGTGCGAAGATGCTGTGCATGCTCCTCCTCGGAACGAGAGTAGACCAATATGTCATCAATGAAAACGATAACAAACTGATCCAGATACTCCAGAAATATGCGGTTCATCAAGTCCATAAACACCGCTGGAGCATTGGTAAGCCCAAATGGCATTACCAAAAACTCATAATGACCGTATCTGGTACGGAAAGCTGTCTTCTGGATATCAGAATCTCTGACTCTCAGCTGATGATATCCGGATCGCAGATCAATCTTAGAATACACTGATGTACCTCTGAGCTGATCAAACAAATCCTCTATCCGTGGCAGGGGGTACTTATTTCTGACGGTCACTGCATTCAGCTGCCTATAGTCAATACATAACCTCATGGTGCCGTCTTTCTTCTTGACAAATAGCACTGGAGAACCCCATGGTGAAACACTAGGGCGAATGAATCCTCTGTCTAAAAGCTCCTGGAGTTGAACCTTCAGCTCGTTCAACTCCTTTGGTGCCATACGATACGGAGCTTTCGATGTCGGCGCGGTTCCCGGAATCAGCTCAATAGCGAACTCCACTGGCCTTCTGGGAGGCAAACCTGGCAGCTCCTCTGGAAATACATCTGGGTATTCCCGGACAACAGGAACGTCGGAGAGCTGCGAACTACTACTGTCCTCAGTACTGATCAACGACAACAGAAAACCATGACAGCCGTGAGACAGCAGCTTCTGCGCCTGAATCGCCGAAATAATCGAGATGTCGTCGTCTCTGATGCCAGTGAAACTCCACGAGGGTTGGTTCGGAGGCCGGAAGGTGACCACCCTCGTCTGGCAATCAACGGTAGCATGATACACTGACAGCCAATCCATGCCAAGAATGACATCAAACTCGACCATCTCCAATACTAGAAGATCTACCGTAAGTATCATGTTGCCAAAGTCTAACGGGCAACCTCTGATCTCCTGGGTGACGTCTAAAGTATCACCGGACGGTAGGGAGACAGTCAATCGCCGCAACCTAACAGTAGGTAATCTACCAATCTCCCGCATAAAGGTACGGGATATAAAAGAATGCGAACTACCAGTATCAATCAAAATATCAGCAGTAAATGCATAAATAGAAATCGTACCGCGGAAAACGGATCCGTCGGCCCGCTGAGCATCCTCTCTGGTAATCGCATGAACACGACCAGTCTCTGGCGGAGGAGGAGGTGGTAACACTGCCAGCGGCTGCTGCGGCTGGGCAGAAGCCTGCCACTGAGGCGCTGCTGGACTATGTGCCAGATAAGACTGAGAGGATGGTGGCGTCATCGGTACCGGCCGATCGAGTCTCGAGTCGGATAATAAGGTCCCAGTGCAAAACTGCGGGGTGCTAACCGAGTACTCTGTCCAAGCATGCCAAATCTTTGCGGAGGAGATGCTCCGCGTATTGGAAGATTGGGCTCGCCTCCTCGATATGCCTCGATGACTCCCTCGACCGACCCTCCGAAGGCAGTGTCTGAGCCTTGGTGACAATCTCGGCTCTGGTGCCCGGCTTGCAATAAAAGCAACCGATCGCCCCAGAGCAAGGGGTGAGGTGATCTGGATCCACATCTCAAACACCGAGTATCACGGAAGGTAGTTGCAGTGCTGAGAAACCGGGCGTCAAGAAGACCTACGATTTCGATGCCTACGAGGACGCCCAGTACCTGATCGTCTGCGACTACTCTGATGCTGTCCTGTCGCCTGTGTCTGCTGGACCTGCCCTGATGTCTGACCCGTATGCTTTCTTTTCCTGTCCGGATATGCTGTCTGCCGAGCTAACTCTATCATCAAAGCTCGATTCAATGCATCAGAGTAAGATGTAATCCCTAATCCGGCAAGCTGTACATGCAGATAACCGTCCAATCCCTGTATAAACTGCATCATGCGAGTTCTGTCCTCCGCAACTAACTCTGGACAAAACTGTGCCAACCGGAGGAATTCAGTATTATACTCGGTCACTGAGCGATTATTCTGCCTCAGACTCATAAAATCCTGTCGGCGAGCCATCTGATAGGACAGTGGAAAGAAACGGCTCTCAAAAGCCTCTCTGAACCTGGTCCATGTGACGTTGCGCTCACCAATAATAGAACGCTGAGTAACCCACCAGGCATTAGCTTCATCCCGTAAATGGTAAGCAGCCAGCTCTGCTTTCTCCCACTCGGAGCAAGCCATATAGAAGAAAGTCTGCTCCATAATCTCTATCCATGACAGAGCCATACTCGGATCGAGATCTCCGCAGAAAAGAGTGAAACGAGTCTTCATCGACTCGGCCGGTCTGGAATCCTAGCTGCGGCAAATGACAATATCGATGGATGTCGGGACGGTGCGAGTGAACCAAGCGGGCTCGGAGTGATACTACGGTGGTACGCGGAATAAAGGAGGAGGAACTCCCGATGTATATCTGGAGCATAAGCCGTCGATGGTACTGCTGGGGAACAAAAGTGGTGGCAAGAGGTACGGTGAGAAAAGGTAGGATATGGTGCACTGCCTCAGAGGCACCGGGGCCTTGGTGCCCCGGTGTCGGGTATCTTGTAGGTCCAAGTGGCGGTGGTCCCAGAATCGCCGTGAGGTCTACCGAGCAGATGTCGGGTACACCAATGGTACCCCTGATGGTACTATAAACAGGGTAGGCGTGGATACCGTCGGTGTGGCCAAAGTAGGTATCTCTACAGGAGCTATCAGAATTTGAGAGCCCAATGCTCCCGCTGCATCCTGAGTCTGTCCCTGACTGACAGGCTCACCAACAGTGGGCATCTCTGGCATATCCAGAGATCCCGTGGTCCTCGAACGTGGTCGTCCAGCACCACGTCTCGTAGCAATACGAGTAGATCGTCTCATATCTGTTAAATTAAATTACAGATATCAATACCAATATAACAAACATAAAATAACAACATACCTATTTGCTGTCTGGAGATGTTCCGTCGCTGTCCAGTCCCCAATTTGACCTCAAAATTCCGAACGAAAATATCGCCGGAAATCCAATAAATCCGAAACGGAAATCTGAAACATAACCATATCGAAAATCCGATAATGCCCAGTTTGACTCGCAAACCTGGCTAACCCAAATATCCAGAATACCAACAACCGGTATCCGATAAATCTCCAGAACACCAAAAGCAGGTATCATAACCCGCTCTGATACCAAATAAATTGGTATTAGATAAATCTCAAAAATCCAAAATACGAAACAAAAGATCGTAAAACTGGGCTCTGATACCACTTAAATTGTCACGCCCCAGAGGAGTCCCTGTCTGAAGAAATTTCTGCAGCATCTCCCCTGTACGACGGACAATCTGAAACTTTCTACTTACATAAATACCTCAGCCACAGGCGGCTGGAATAATAACAGTAAATAAAACCAATCACCACGCAGTTTATATAAGTATTCAGCCTCTGGCTGTCACAACCACGCAGTTAATAAAATAGTAAACAAAACAATAGTACTCTGACTCGAAAACCACCCTACTCCACTACACTCGTAAAGCTCAAAACCGACGAACTCACCTCTTCTGCCGTCCAGGCCGGCATATAGTAGAATAAAATCCAAATCATACCAAAGGTCCATCAAATGAAAGGATTTCATACAATATGCATATGAAAAATCCAAAATAAGACTAAAACAAGGTCTGATAGAGAAAAACTAAAATAAAATAACAACTCAACCCAGCAGAGGATTAGCACTACGTGCTGTGGGGACTAGCGACTGGAACTCCCTCCTGACAGCATCAACCTGAAAATAACAACAATGGAGGCGGGGTGAGTCCAACACTCAGCAGGTACAATTGATATGCAAAGTAAAGAAATAACACCTAACACTAATCATGCGTACAGTCTCCTGATATAAGAAAGATATAAATATGCATCTGAAGTAAACAGGAGAATGCTGTACTAACCAGGTCCTGAGTATAAGGTCAAACAGTCCGAGTGGTATAGGGAATCCTGTATGCATGTCAAACATAGGTATCCAAACAATATGCAGCATATAAATGCAGCAAACACAAACACAAGAAATAAATGCATCATGCATATGATGCCAATGATGCGTCCTGGTCACCCCTGACGCCAGTCGATCATCTCATACAAAAGTGAGGCCGAGTGGGTAGGGCTGTGACAACCGTGCACTCTGTCGTCACTACTCCTGATGAGTGACCGAGTGGACGGGATGCTGTCGGAGTACACCTATCCTCCTACCCCAAATCATAGATGGGGGAGCACAATGCTCTCAACTCCCGGTACACAATGACGGGGAGGAATCCTTGCCGGATAACACGTTGTGTCACACTACCCATGAGTGGACCAACGGTGCCTAACAGAGTCCCTGCTGCAACACACTCTGCCTGAATCGACCACTAACCCATGAGTGGTGGTGTGTGCAGATCCATGTAACTGGCGATGTGCTCAGCAATAATGGAGCGGACTATCGCACAGCATGCAATCATGCAAATGATGCATGGCAATAACCATATAAACATCCTGACCTAATCCATATATATAGAAATGTGCACCCTAGGTCAAAGAATCATATCGAATCAAAGTACACAGAAGGTATAAAAACCTAGGTCCTGAATATGGTCACGCATGGCATATCACTACCCCCTATAAGCATGTATAAACAGGTAAAATATACATGTGATGCAAATCAATCAATCAATCAAGCACGTACCAAGATTTGGGTAGTGATTAACCGAAACAGATAAGAAACATAATTAATGCAACATGTTAATTCCATTACTAAGCATATCAAAGACAAAAAGTCAAAAGTACCCGCCTCCAATAGGAATGTCCAAATCCGACATCGAGATACTCGTCTCACGTCAAAATCCTGTATCCAATAAATACATTTTTATTTAGCTAAAATTCGAATGAATTGCTAAATAAATCCTTAAAACCATTTAGGGCAAAACCCTAAATAATAATAATCAACTTATCTAAATAAAGTCTAACGATAAATTAGGGTTAGTTACCTAATCCCCAATCCACCATTAGATCAATTCCAAACTACCTAATCCTATCAATCAATCATCAACAACATGATCAAAGTAAAACCCTAAACCTTACCTCAGTTCACAATTCAAATGACTGCAGTGAAAGGTTGCTTGCTGCTGAAAAATCCTCCACACTACCAGGATCAAAATAAAATCCACAACAACAATTAAAAAACCTATACTATCAATTAGGGCAGCACCCATAACTCTGTAAATCTGAGCCTCAAACCAAAAATACCTAAATTTCCTTACCTATCTCGTAGCTGTGCTTGTTGATCCACCACAAAGAAGGATTGATCTATAACAAAGAAGAATATCCAAGCTCTGATCTTAAAGATCACTGCTCGGAAGGAAGGAGGGCGCCGAAAAGGGCACCGGCAGCATCAGAGAATCACCGGCTGTCAACAAGACAGCGCACAGCGGCAAAGGCTCAACTAGGGCTTGCTTCTCCTGTGCAAAGGACGACTCCGAGAAAGGAAGACAAAGCCTACCGTGGTGCTCGGGTCAAGAGTCGGCGGCGGTCAGAGGACTCTCGGTGGCTGGCGGAGGAGAGGAGAAGAGAAGAAGGTGGTCGGGCGGCACCGGGTGGCTAGGGCACCGAATGGTCCACGGTGGCGCCGGCACTAGGGCACAGACGCGCTGTGGTGGCGTCGGGTGGCTAGGGCAAGCAGAGGAGAGGAGTTTGGCTCAGGCAGGCGGTCGGGCGGCGGTGCTAGGGCTCCGGCAATGAACCGGCCACCGGCGTTCAGGGAAGAAGAAACCGCCGGCCGGCAGTTAGGGCAAGGAGGAGGAGAAGGCTCGGCGGCGTCGGGGAGATAAGAGAGAACGGCTAGAATGAGAGGAATTAAAAGAAATAAGATAATAAATAAGAAAAGGAAAAATAGATAAATAAATAAATCTTTTCCTCTCTTAAATGGGTAGCCCAAACAGGCTTTCTCGGGGCCCCGTTTTTATCCCCGTGAACTCGTCCGTACAAGCTCCGAAAAATTCCCGAAAAATGTCCAAAAATTCCGGTAAATTCCCTTATTCATATCCGCCTATTTCCGGTATTTTACAATGTAAATTCTGCTAAGCTCAGATATTTGCACCAACTTCCCTTAAAGTCTAAGGCACATGCGCGAAGCATATCTTCGAGTACCTGATTTACTCGTTCCGTCTGACCGTCTGTTTGGGGATGGAAAGCTGTGCTAAATTTCAACTTAGTGCCCAATGCTGACTGTACACACTCCCAGAAGTGTGATGTGAATCTACTGTCCCTGTCTGAAATGATGGTTCGTGGGACTCCATGCAGTCTGACGATCTCCTTAAGATACAACTGAGCTAGCTGCTCCATGGAGTAGGATATCCTGATAGGTAAGAAGTGGGCTGATTTAGTCAACCTGTCGACTATTACCTAGATGGTATCAAAACCATTCGTGGTTCTGGGTAGCCCCACTATGAAATCCATAGAGATGTCTTCCCACTTCCATTCTGGAATCTGAATAGGCTGCAGAACTCCTCCTGGTCTCTGATGTTCTGCCTTGACTCTCTGACAGGTCAGACAGGCGCTAACATATCTAGCGATGTCTCTTTTCATCCCGGGCCACCAAAAATGTTTCTTTAGATCTTGGTACATCTTAGTGGAACCTGGATGCATCGCAAAAGGAGTCCTGTGAGCCTCGTCTAAAATCTTCCTCTTTAGTTCCTCCTGATCTGGAACACAGAGTCTGTCACCGAAATATAATACCCCCTATCGGACACTCTGAATTCTCTACTTTCTGATTCTGCTAACCCTTACTTGGTTTTCTGAATTTCAGGATCCTGTTCCTGAGCTATCTGAATGTCACCAAGCAGGTTAGATGCTAATGTCATAGTAGAGAGCTGTCCCACTATAAGTTCGAGACCAAAATCTGTGATCTCTTTCTGTAGGGGCGGTGACATGGCTGCTAGGGATAGTAAGGTAGCATTGGACTTTCTGCTAAGTGCGTCTGCCACCTTATTGGCCTTTCCTGGGTGGTAGAGGATGTCTACGTCATAATCTTTAACCAGCTCAAGCCATCTACACTGCCACATATTCAGATCCTTCTGAGTGAAGAAGTACTTCAAACTCTGATGATCTGTATACACTCTGCACTGAGCTACATACAAGTAATGTCTCCAAATTTTGAGAGCGAACACTACTGCTGCAAGCTCAAGGTCATGAGTAGGGTAATTCTTCTCATATTCCTTGAGTTGTCTGGAGGCATAGGCGATCACCTTACCTTCTTGCATCAGTACTGCTCCTAGTCCCAATTTAGAGGCGTCACTGTAAATGTCAAAGCTATCTGTGTTTTCTGGTAGAGTCAGAATAGGTGCACTGGTCAACCTCCTTTTTAACTCGCTGAAGCTATTCTCACAGTCCTCTGTCCACTGAAATGTTCTGTTCTTTCTGGTAAGAGCTGTCAGTGGGGAGGCTATTCTGGAGAAGTCCTCTACAAATTTTCTGTAATAGCCTGCTAGTCCCAAGAAGCTTCTGATTTCACTGGCATTCTTAGGTCTTTTCCAGTTACTCACAGCTTCTATTTTACTGTGATCTACCATGATACCATCCTTTTGTTGGGTTTTTCGGGCAGCGAAAACCGCTTTTCCGCGTCGCGGAAACCCCGAATCACCCAAAGCCGTAGATCCGTGCAAGGAAAATCGAACAAAAATATGAGTACGAGTTTCAAAACTTTAGATCTACTCCTAGATATATGTGTTGAGAGTTTTACCTTTGAAGCGTGCCCTCGCAAAATCCCGCTCGTCCAAGGTACGTGTCGGATCTCCAAAGTATCAAGGTAGATACTTCTCTAGTGATATCCACATGAACAAGGAATGCTCTCTAGCATTCAAGGATGGAGAAGAAAGACCCCAAGTGTGCAAGCACTCTCTAGGGCTTTCGGATGGGAATGGAAGAAGAAAGGAAAGCCAAGAAGAGAATACAATACACCCCTCTAAAATATTACCTTTCTTCTTGGACTTCTTGGATTAACTCACTCACCCACCTTCTTCCACCATGAAAAGTACACGGCAACCTCAAGAGAAGGAGAAAGAAGAGACCAAGGAAGAAGAAGAATCAAGCATTCAACACACATAATTACCACAAAATAAAAACTCCTCCCATAAAGTGTGTGGCCGGCCACACAATGAAAACCTCCCTCATTAATGTGGCCAGCCACATTAATGCAAAGAGGAAGGTGTAACCTCCATGAGGTGGCACACCTCATGAGGTGGAGGTGATGTGGCAACTACGTGTCATACCATGTAGGATGAGTCAACCTACATGATGTGGCAATGCATCAAGTCAAACTTGATGTTTCAACATCCATTTGGTCAAGTCAAAATTGACCAATTTTCTTCCTTGTTGAGTTAAATCCAACCTTTGATTCAAGTCAATTTCAATTTAATGAATCTCAATTCATTAATATAAATTGACTCAATAAATCAAATTTAAATTAGACTCATTCAACAATTGAATCTAATTTGAATCCAATCTTTGGTGCATCATATGAACCTAATCCAATTGGTTCATCATATGAACCTAATCTCCATCCACATGTCCTTTGTGTGTGACCCAATAGGTTCTTGTAACGTTGGTAATGCCCCTAAACTCATTTAGAAGCATAAGTAATGAGCGGTATCTAGCAATACATCATTACTACCCAAGTTACAAGAATGTTGAGATCCAACATCACCTTGTGACTACTAATTGTGACTCCTCACAATATGTGACATTGTCCTTCTATCCTAGACATCTAGATTGATCAATGTGAGGCATAGACCGTGTCATCCTCTAATCAAACTAAATCTTGAACTCCAAGTAGACTCACTCGATCAAATGAGCTCAACATCTAATGTTGACTCATTTGGGCATGGCCATGCACTTCGTGGTCTAACTCTATCAAGAATATCGATGTCGCTCCCGTCATATGGGAGGGATAGATCCCATCTACATCACTCACATCCCTCTGCATAATTCATTACATACCCAGTAATCGCCTTTATAGTCCACCTAGTTGACGTTTGATGAAACCAAAGTACATAACTCCTTATGTAGGGAACCATGGTGACTTCAGGTCTAAGGACCAATAGTCATACTAATAGTCACATGAGAAAGTATATGACACTCATATAACGATCCATGATACTTTCTCATGGCGGGTCATTCAGTATACATTCTCTAATGCATACCCATGTGTCAGCTTGATATCTCTATATCCATGACTTGTGAGATCAAGTCATCGAGCTGACCTACATGCTAGTCTTATTGTATTAACATTGTCCCTGAATGTTAATACTCGACTATGAATGATTTAGAGTAGTGTTCCCTATATCATCTCACTATCGATTCAACCAATTGATTGATATAGGTAAGAACGCTCTACTCAGGAACGTTATTAAACTTAGTTTATTTGGCATTAATACAAGTAAGTATAATAACCAAAATCAAATGCCATTATTAATATACAAGAATATGATACAATGAGTCCATACAATCATCAAATGATTGGCTCTAGGGCTCTAACTAACACCTTTGTGATGATGTGACCCAGGAAGGACACCTGATCTAACCAAAATTCACATTTCATGAACTTGGCGTACAGCTGGTTCTGTTGAAGGGTCTGCAATACTATTCTCAGGTGCTCTGCGTGTTCTTCCTGAGTTCCTGAATAGATAAGAATGTCATCGATAAACACAATAACAAATCTATCTAGGTAGTCCCTGAATACTCTGTTCATGAGGTCCATGAAAGTAGCTAGAGCATTTGTCAAACCAAAAGGCATGACTACGAACTCATAATGTCCGTATCTAGTCCTTAATGCTGTTTTTGGGTATATCCCCTTCTTTAACTTTCACCTGATGATAACTTGATCTGAGGTCTATCTTAGAGAACAATGCGGCTCCCTTTAGCTGATCAAATAGGTCATCCATTCTGGGAAGAGGATACCTGTTCTTGATGGTGACTTGGTTCAGTGCCCGGTAATCTATACACAGGCGCATGCTCCCGTCCTTCTTCTTCACGAACAATACAGGCGCTCCCCATGGTGAGTGACTAGGGCGTATGAAGCCCTTGTCAAGTAGCTCCTGTAGTTGCTCATGAAGTTCCTTCAGTTCTGCTGGAGCCATGCGGTAAGGCGCTTTAGAGATAGGATTCGTACCGGGAATGAGTTCTATCTCAAATTCAATCTCCTTGTCTGGTGCTAGGCCTGGTAACTTTTCAGGGAAAACTGCTGGGTAGTCACATGTGACTCGGACCTCTGCTAGCTGTTGGTCCTTGTCCTGATTGGCATTGACTACATGCGCTAAAAATCCCGTGCATCCTGAATCTAACAATTACTGTGCCTTCAGAGCTGAGAGAAATTTCTTCGCTTTTCTCTTCGGTTCTCCACTATACTCAAATTGTACTCCTGCTTCAGGTTGGAATATGACTTTCTGTTTACGGCACTCGATAGAGGCACCGTATCTGATTAGGAAGTCCATTCCAAATATGACATCGTAATCAGTCATGTCTAGCACTATCAGATCACAAAAGAGTTCTCTGTCTGCTATAATGACTGGCACTGCTCTGAGCCAGTGCGTGGATGCCATAATTTCTCCTGAAGGTAGTGTTGTCAAAAACTGACCACGGAATACCTCTGGGGGTATTGCTAACTTTTCGGCGAATGTCCTGGATATATAAGAATGGGTTGCCCCAGTATCGAATAAGACAGTTGTACTTTGCTGTAAAATACTAATCTGACCTGTAACAACTGTCGAGGCATTCGCTCCATCCTCTCTGGTTAAGGAGTAGATCCTCGCATTTGTCGTAGCTGGCGGGGCTTCTAGTCTGCCCTGGCTGATGTGTGGACCATCTTAAACAGCCTGCATCTGATGTAGCTATGCTAGCTGGCCTCCATACTGTATCGGCTGTGGTTGAGGAAGACTTGTCTTGTTCGGGCATTGCTTAGCCATGTGCCCTTCCTGTCCACATTCAAAGCATCCTCGTGTGCCCTTGCGACAAACTCCTGGGTGAAATTTCCCATAAGTAGCACATTTGGGATAACTAGGCTGTTTGCTGGCTGGTCCTCCCTTTGGGTAACTCCCTGGTTTGCGCTTGTTGCTGGAGTTCCCTTTCCAGTTAGAGCTGTGGCCCTGTTGTTTCTGAGTACCTGAGCCTCCTTGCCCTTTGGACTATGAGAGGGCTTGCTTCTGCTGCTTGATATTATTCTGGTAGTGCTCGGTGGTCAGAGCACTGCTGACTAGTTCTTCGGTGGTCTGCGACCTATGAACGCCGCCAGCCACGTTCATTGCTATTTCCGGCCTCAGCATCTTAAGCATCAACCGAACTCGTTCTTTTTCTGTGCTGACTAGTTCAGGGCATAGACGAGCCAATCTATTGAATTTCTTCACGGCTTCCTCCACTGATAGGTTGCCCTGACGAAACTCAGTGAACTCGTCGTAGTGGCGGTTTGTGACCCGCATGTGAAAGAACTCCTCGAAGAATTCTTTCTCGAAGTCAGCCCATGTCATCTGGTTCACTGGGCGCTTCGCTCTAATTCTCTCCCACCACATACGTGCATCTCCTGTCAAGCAGAAGGAGGCGCACTTCACTTTTTCATGCTCTGGCCAGTCCAGAAGCTCCATCGTACTCTCCAGCGTTTTGAACCAGGCTTGAGCATCCCATGGTTCACTGGTGCCTGAGAAGTTCTCGGGCTTGACTCTCTGCCACTGGATCAGATAGGCTTCTCTCTTTGCCTCTGCTGCTGGGGCTACTGGTGCTGTAGGCTGGACTGGTGGAACCTCTATAACTACTGGGGTTGCTATGTTTGGTTCCGGGGTGACAGTGGGAGTATTCTGTTGATTAGCCTTTAAAGTGGCTATCTCCTGTTGCTGTTTTGCTAGCTGCTTCTGTAACTGAGCCACTACTGCTGTAAGGTCTGGGGGAGACACTGAACTGCCTGCCACATGCTGGGGTTCAGTAGCTGGTGCCCTTCTAGCTGGGCGTCCTCGTGCCATTTCTAAAGGAACAAAGGACGTACATAACTAAAGCATCATGTTTACATAGCTAATATTATCATGTTAGTTACTATCACAGATATGCATACTTTAGTTGTCTACAAATATGAAAGCAATAACATAAGAAAGTGAGAGGTATTCTTACTTGGAAGCTGCAGGTGCAATGCTGATGTGTGTGTAAGAAGTATGGAACTTTCTGCTCTGATACCACTCTGTAATGACCCGCCTTCTACTGGCTAGGCTGTAAGGCCGGACCGTCACATTATGATGTGCTAAGCTATATCCATGACCATTACTAAGTCTAGGTGCGGGAAAACTGTACCAATTTAAAACCTTGCTCAGCTAATACAGGTTCTTGGTCCTACATGTGCTAAGGGATGCAATCTAAGGTATACATGGCATATCCTACATCCCCTATGGTCAGGAAGCTGAATAACTAGGTCTCTTGGTCGAAACCCAACTTCCCCAATCGATCCAGATTGAACTCGATCGATTGTAAACTGTTGGATCGATCCATGGATCAATTCAGATCGCTACTGTGCTCGGGTAATACTGTGGATCGATCGGCTGATCGATCCAGACTGGCCAATCGATCCAGCGATCGATTCCAGTGCTCTCTGTTCGCGGGAGGATTTCCCGATCGATTGAACGATCGATCCCTGAACTTTCTGTGTGCGGCACTATACGAGCTTGCCCATTTGTTTGAGGGTGATAAGGAGTGGAAACTCTATGTGAAACCCCATATTTGCTCAGCATAGCCTTCATGTGTCTATTACAAAAATGTGACCCTTGATCACTGATAATTGCCCTGGGTACGCCAAACCTGCAGAAAATATTGTTGGAGTGTATACTGAAAGCCTAAGCTTTGTAAACATTCATTATAAATAAAGAATCATATTTGGTCAAATTGTCTACATTTAGTTGTAGTTGTTCAATTAATTTATACTATAGAAAACATAGTATGTGGTGCCACATGTAGAAGATGATGTTATCAGTACCTTATAAATTATAAACAGTAGCTCACGACCAAAATGGAAAGGAACAAACCATTAGAAGGTCGTAGTGTAATTAGGTATCAGTTTATCTTGACTGTATAATTACACTAGTACACTTAGAGTGTATTGAGTAGGACCATTAGAGGTCGTTTCTTTTATACTGACTTTATAAAGAAACAAAGACCTCGGTTATTATGGAAGTGTGTGCTCTTAATGCTAATATAATAACAAACACATATATTTGATATTTATTTCTTTAATTTATCAACGGGTGAGATTTAGTTCGATGAAGCAATAAACCTGATAAGTTGGAAAATGATATCACTTATAGTGTGTGTTGTTGATTATAGAAAGAAACTGTGTCCTAGAGATACTAGGTTGATAATGTCTTCAAGAGGAGCTCATAAGGATTGTCATGTTAAACCCTGCAGGTGGACTTAGTCCGACATGACGATAAGGTTGAGTGGTACTACTTTTGGACTAAGATATTAATTAAATGAGTTGTTAGTAACTCACTTAATTAGTGGACATTTAATATCTTAAACACAGGGAGACTAACACACTCATAATAAGAAGGAGCCCAAAAATGTAATTTGGGATTGGTGCGGTAGTTCAATAATAGTTCTCTAGTGGAATGAATTATTATTGATAAAATTAAGTTGTGTGTTCGGGCCGAACACGGGATGCTTAATTTTATCGGGAGACCAAAACCAATTCCTCCTCTCGGTCCCTATCGTAGCCTCTTATTTATAGAGTACTATACCCACCTTCTATACCCACCCAAAGGGGGCCGGCCAAGCTAGCTTGGGAACCAAGCTAGGGCCGGCCTAGGTATAAATTGGGGTGACCGGCCCTAGCTTGAATCCAAGCTAGAGGGGCCGGCCAAATTAAATTAAAAGAATTTTTATTTTTATTTTTATTATGTGGAAGATATAATTTATTAAAGAGAATTAAAATTAAATTATCTCTCTTGTAAAAGATCTACAAAAGATTAAAGAAAGAGATTAGATCTCTTTTCTTATTTGTAGATTGGTGAGATATTTTATTTTCTCTTTAAAAATTATTCACATGTTGTAAAATTAAAATTATGGAAATTTCTTTTTATCAACCATGGATGCCAATTCCATCAATGAATTCCTTATCTCCTTTTGCTCATTAGAAACCATTTGAACCTCGCCAACTCCTCTTATAGTCAGTACTCTACTTCCAAATTGCTGTGAATTCTCTGCCATATTAGAAATGAGCTCTCTAGCTTGTTCTAGAGTTTTGTTCACTAAGGCTCCTCCAGCTGCTGCATCTATCATACTTTTGTCCATAGATAATAAACATTCATACAAGTATTGGACTAGTAGCTACTCACTGATTTGGTGCTGAGGACAATTTGGACATAGCTTCTTGAATCTCTTCCAATAGTCATAAAGTGTCTCTCCCACCACTTGTTGAATTCCACAGATACTCTTCTTGATAGTAGCAGCCCTCGAAGCTGGAAAGAATTGCTCTAAGAAAGCCTTCTTCATATCAATCCAAGAGGTAATATATATTGGTGGCAAATAATACAACCAATCCTTTGCTATTCCAGTTAATGAAAATGGAAAAACCCCTAGCTTGATATCCTCTTCTGAAATACCCTGTGGCTTCATAGTAGAGCAAATCACATGGAACTCATGTAAATGTCTGTTGGGGTCTTCTCTCGATAATCCTTGATATTTTGAAAGCAGATGAATCAATCCAGATCTTAGCTCAAAATCTCCTACCAAATCTGGATAAGTGATACAAGAATACTTAAATGCCTCATATGAAGCTGCAAGCTCCTTCATTGTTTTATTATGCTCAGCCATGGAAGTGTCAATGTGTAAAGAAGTACTCCCAGAAAGTCTTGAAGATTTCTCTTGAATTGTTAAATCCCTGAAAGTTCTCTCAATCTCTGGATCTAACTCAAATAATTTATTTGTTGAAGTCCTAGTCATGAAAACAAATCAAAATGAAAATACAAGTAGATTTTTCAATATAAGCAAATAAAGTACAAAACAAAGAAACTAAAAATATGCACAATATGTGACTAGGCACTTCAAATTAATAAAAATTGGAAACCCATTAAAACTCAAGAGAAGAATTGTAGCAAGGAGTCCCAAGTCATATTTTTTTCCAAGGATAACTAAGAAGTGTCTAAGTTCTCTAGACTCAATTCAAATTAAATTCTTACATCAACAAGGTCAATTAGGAATTTCCATTTGATTCACATTACAAATTGAATTCATCAAATTCTTAATAATGAACTAGTTAAATAAAGATTAGGATCAAAGAAAGGTTAATCTCATCTAAACATGATCCACTTCATTTCATCAAATTAGCATCAATTAAGTTTGGATTCTAATGCATCATTAAATCAAATAATTCAATTAACATATCTTCAATTCCCAATCATAGTAACAAGTAAACTTTAAAAGCTCAAACAAACTTGTAGAAACCGAAGTATCATCTAATTCACAACTACAATCAAATTCAGCAATTAAACTCAAAAGCTCAGTAACAGTAATAATAGATACGATGACTAGATCAAGAGTTTTCTACATTCAAGAATTGAAACTAAGCTCAAACTTGCATTAACCGAAATAGCAAATTCAAAACAGGAAGTAAATTGCAAACTAAAATATCAGATCTGTGCAAAGGTATGAGAAATGAAAAGAAAATAAGAACAAAACATGTTCCACAACCAAACCTAAAATCAACTCAACTTAATCACTGTATCATATCGAAATTTCCTGGCAACCTTAGCGAAGATATGAACTCCTAGCTTATTCAGGCATTGTTCATAGCTCGCGGAGAATGCCCCTTCAAGCTCGCGATCACCTTAATTCACCAGCATTCGAAGAATAGAGGATTGAAACTAGAATCGCTTGTTCGGATCAATTTCGAAGTTGTGGATGGAAGCGAAGATGAAATGGGCTCGGAATAACTGGGAAAACTTCACAGATACTCTAGTAGGATGATAGCAGCATCAGATCGAGGAACACTCTCAAATTTGTGCATGGATTGACACTCACATTACTCAAAGTCGTGGATCAGAAAACGCCCTCAATTCGTGCCCTAATCCTTGATCGTCGGTCGCCAGATTGTTTGGAGCTCGCCGCTTATGAATGAATTCAACCTCAGATCTGGATTGCGGACAGGAACTGTGGGGACGAAGGTGAACAGTAGAAAAATGTCACGAGGAAGAAATGTCGCCCAAGCTCCCCGATTCCACTATAGCTTCTCAACTTTTAAACCTCTCCCAATCTGATCCAACGGCCCAGAATAATTTGGATCTTGATCAACGGTGAAAAGTCACTTAAAATCTGATCCGAAGGTGTTAATCTTGATTAAGGGTCTTCATCTACTCTTCCTTAGGTTGGATGGAATGGATCTTCAATGGATGGCCCAGATCTGCTCCGATCTTGAATGAACGATCCAAATCACTTCAAGGCATGATCGTCTTGTTTAGCCCTTGAGCCCAATTCTGGTATGATCAGATCGGATCCATGATCCTTTTGATTCCTAAAAAGAATATATCATATATTAGCATATAATACCATGATTATAAGCCAATTTACAATTAAGTTCAAGATTAAATGTAATTATGAAATATGATGTAAATATGAGTTTATCCTATAAAAATATCATTAAAAGCATGCATTATAACTCAAAATATTATAAAAAATTCATGGTTATTAGTAGGCTCATTGAGACCAACTAGCACTACATCACCGTTGTGAGATAAGAGAAAAGAATATCTCTCAGGTTGATGACGGGTCCTATCAGATCTGCGTAGAGCTTGTGCTACTTGAACAGGTTGTTGCTCCATAACTTCTTGCGGTGTAACAAAATCATAATCCACAACATCTTGTGGTACCTGTTCAATTTCCATCAAGGCTTCGGTGATAGTTTGTGGTTCTTGAATTTCTTCATGATTAACTTTACTCCCACTAGTTTTTTAGAAATAAACTCCCTTTCTAGACAGACATCATTTCTGGCAACAAACACTTTACCTTGTGTGGGATTATAGAAGTAATATCCCTTTGTTTCCTTAGGATATCCAACAAAATAGCACCTGTCTGATTTGGGTCCTAGTTTATCTGAGACTTGTCGTCGAACGTAAGCCTCACAACCCCAAATCTTCATAAAAGACATCTTGGGACTCTTCCCTATCTATATCATATATGGTGTCTTTATGACAGCCTTGGATAGAACTCGATTAAGTGTGAAAGCGACCGTCTCTAGACCATGTCCCCAGAAGGAAGTAGGAAGACCTATATGACTCATCATCGATCGTACCACATCTAATAAAGTACGATTCCTCCTTTCTGATACACCATTCCATTATGGTGTTCCAGGTGGAGTGAGTTGAGATATGATCCCACACTCAACGAGATGGTCATGAAACTCTTGGCTAAGGTATTCCCCACCTCGATCAGATCAAAACATCTTAATACTCTTACCAAGTTAGTTTTGTACTTCATTCTTGAATTTTTTAAACTTTTCAAAGGATTCTAACTTGTGTCTCATCAGATACACATAGTCGTACCTACTGAGATCTTTAGAAAAGTAATGAAGTAATGTTAGCCTCCTTTAACTGCTATTCTGAAAGGGCTACATACATCAGTATGTATGAGCCCTAATAGATCATTAGCCCTTTCGTTGTGTCCACTAAATAGAGTCTTTGTCATCTTGCCTTGAAGACAAGATTTGCATACCTCATATGATTCAAAATTAAATGAGTCCAAAAGTCCATCCTTATGGAGTTGGGATATGCGACTCTCATTTATGTGACCCAAGCGACAATGCCAGAGATATGTTTGGTTCAAATCATTAGATTTAAACCGTTTGGTATTTATGTTATAGATTGGGTTTTCAAAGTCTAGAACATAGAGGCCATTCATAAGAGGTGTGATACAATAGAATATGTCATTGAAATAAATAGAACAACATTTGTCCTTTATTACAAATGAAACCCCCTCCTTGTCTAAACAAGAAACAAAGATAATGTTCTTGGTCAAGGTAGGCACATAACAACACTCTTCAAGTTCTAAAACAAGCCTAGTGGGCAAAAGATAAAGAATATGTTCCTATAGCTATAGCAGCAACCCTTGCACCATTGCCTACTCGTAGGTCCACTTCACCCTTTGTCAATATTCTACTATTTCTCTGCCACTACACATTGGTATAAATGTGAGATGCACACTCGTTATCTAATACCCGTGATGAAAAATAGACAGATTGACTTCTATAACATATATACTTGAGACAGAAGTCTCACTTCTCTTACTTTTCAGTTTCTCTAGGTATAACATACAGTTCCCCTTCTAGTGTCCGGTCTCACCACAATGGAAGCAGGTTCCTTCTTTAACAACCTCATCTTTAGGTTTCAATGCATGAGTCTTTTTCCTTTAGCTTGGGTCTTACCCTTACCTTTGGGCTTCCAATTGCCTTTGCTCTTAGACACCATCAAAATGGTACCAGGCTTTGCCTTCTTAAGGTTGAGTTCAGCAATTCTCAACATGCTCAACATCTCAGGCGGTGGTTTGTCAATTTCATTCATGTTGTAGTTTATGACAAATTGACTATAGCTATCGGATAATGACTACAAGATAAGATTAGTGGCCAATTCTTAGCCTAATGGAAATCCCAATCGCTACAGGTTTCCTACATGCCCAATCATTTTGAGTACATATGGTCCTACAGGACTTCCTTCTTGCATTCTGCATTGAAACAGTGCTTTAGAGATCTCAAATCTCTCATGTCTTGCTTGTTCTTGATATAGTTGTCTAAGATGTTCAACCATATCATAAGCATCCATGTTCTCATGTTGCTTTTGAAGATCAGAGTTCATGGTGGTGAGCATAAGCCATGATACATCTAATGCATCATCTTGATGCATCTTGTAAGCATCCCTTCCCTATCAGCTCTAGTGGTAGTAGCAGGGGTAATTCAAGAATAGGCTACTCTAGGACGTACATTTTTCTTTCTTTCTTGAGAACTATTCTCATGTTTCTATACCAGTCTAGGAAATTAGCTCCATTGAGCTTGTCTTTATCAAGGGCAGATCGCAAAGATAATGTCTTCTACGTACTAGACGACATTGTGATCTACAACAATAAAATGCAGAAATAGGTATCATATTAAGATCATTTAATTAGGCCTTTAATTAAATGATTCTCCCACTAAATTCTAAAGCTTGGTAGAAGCAAGTCACTACTTGCTCTAAACCTAAAAGCAAAGACATTCAAGTGGGACAATATCCACATTATACCTCATCTTGAGTTAGCTTTGGCTAATCACCTAAAACTTGTATACATTAGGTAGGCAACGTGTACCAATTGGACAAGATCCATATTATACTTTATCTTGAGTTAGTTTTGACTAATCGCCCAAGACTTAGTACAACTTAGGTAGTTCCTATGTAACTCTTGTATCTTTAGGTGAATATGACTATTTGTTCGTTTGCCCATCTTATGAAATCAACATTATAACTCATCTTGATTAGCTTTGGCTAATCGACCAAGACTAGTATAATTTGAATTTCATCATATGTGATATGCCTCTAAGTTCTTAACTTAGTTAAGTCACACCCAAAGTCCAATAGTCTGACATCACAATTATCCTGTCGCACTCTACCAAGATAAATGAGTCACTTTACTTTGGTAAACCTGACTACAAATGATCGAGATAGTAGTAAGTACCAAACTTTGGTAGGCATATGAAAAAGGACCTAATTACGATAGCTACACATGCATCACATATATTCATGGCATATCATGGCATACATCAACATATATGCTAATTTAAACGTGACATGGTTATGACCCCATCACTATGATCTTCTCAAGTCAATGAGAAGATCGAAAGGTCAACCTAGGTCCAAGCATCTTCTCCAAGTGCTTCCTTGGTCATCGTGTGTTGTTGTCCTTCTCCCTTTTTCACCATCATCCAGTAGACTAATTTCTCTCTAATTTGTACATTACAAAATCTAAAGAAACCTTGAGTTACATTTGAGGGTAGTCTAAATTTACAACAAGAATGAAAAAGAAGAGGCACGACATACAGGCCGTATTATGAATTACAACAAACACACATCCAATCATATTAGGGTTAAAGGCCATAACCATGCACCATGTCATATAACATTCACAATATTTTATGATATAGAATTTACTATGATTTAAACAACTAATTAAGAGTCGCAACGCCATGGCGGTCCCGCTAGCCGGATAGCGGACCAGGGTCAAGGGGGCAGCTGTTGGGATGTATACTATAAGCCTAGCTTTTGTATATACATCTATTTTTGAGATATTTTGAAATGAGAAACACTTTGGTCAAATATCTATATTTTATATTTATATATAGGTCGATGCAGTTGTCCATTTAATTTATATTGTAGATAACATGCTGTGTGGCGCCACACAGAAGATCATATTATCGGTTCCTTATAAATTATAAATAGTAGCTCACAGCCAAGATAGATAGGGACAAATATTAGAACGGTTGTAGTGTAATTTGGTATTAGTTTGTCTTGATTATATAATTACACTAGTACACTATGTGTGTATTGAGCAGAACCATTTGAGGTTGTTCGATTTATACTGACTATATAAAAAGAACAGAACCTCTATTATTATGGATATGCGTACTCTTAATCCCGATATAATAACAAACACATATACTTAGTATTTATTTCTTTAACTTATCAATGGGTGAGATTTATTCGTTAAATCAATAGGCCCAATAAGTTGGGAGATAGTACCATTTATATGATGTGTTGTTGATTATAAAGGAAAATTGTGTCATATTTATTTAGGTTGATGATGTCCCCTTAAGGAGCTCATAAGAATTATCATGTAAACCCTATAGGTGGACTTAGTCTGACATGATAATAAAGTTGAGTGGTACTACTCTTGGAGTCATATGTTAATTAAATGAGTTGTTAGTAACTTATTTAATTAACGGACATACGATATCTTTAACACAGGGAGATTAACACACTCATGATAAGTAGGAGCCTATATTATAATATGGGATTGGTGCGGTAGTTCATTAATGACCCTTTAGTGGTATGGGTTATTATTGATGAACTTGAGTTGAGTGTTCGGGTCGAACACAGGAAGCTCAAGTCCATTAGGAGGCCAAAATCAATTCCTCCTCTCGGTCCCGGTTGTAGCCTCTATATATATAAAGCCTCACATCCACCAAAGCCCTACTTCTTACCCAAGCAAGGGGTCGGCCAAGCCTTGCTTGTTGCCCAAGCATAGGGCTGACCAAGCCTTGCTTGGTGCCCAAGATAAGGGTTGGCCAAGCCTTGCTTGGTGCCCAAGCAAGGGGTTGGCCACAATAGGAATAAAAGGGAGATTTTATTTAAAACAGAATTTTGTTAAAATTTTCCCTTTCATAGCTATTTACAATGGTTTAAAAGAGAGATTTTAATTTTATTAAAATCATTCCTTTTTTGTAACCATCCATAATAGGAATAAAAGGGAAATTTTATTTAAAACAGAATTTTATTAAAATCTTTCCTTTTTAGCCGCCAGCAAAGATTATAAAAGAAAAGAGGGTGGTGCCCAAAAACTAACCTAAGAATCCTCTTCTATTCTCTTGTGGTCGGCACCCCTCCTCTCTTATTTTCCCCTTACTTCTTTCCCTAGGGCCGGCGACATCTTTCCCTTCCTTTTCATTAGGGTCGGCGCCCCTTTGGAGAAGAGTTTACTTTATGGCCAGTTGCTTGGAGGAGAAGAAGAAGAGAAGGAGGCATCCAATTCTAGCATCTCTTGGGGGCCGAAAGATTGGAAACAAGAAGGAGTCTGGTGATTTTGTCTTGGTAGATCGTCGCCCACACGACGTCCAAGAGGAGGAGAGGAATACAGCAGAAGATCAAGATGTCTTAACATACGAGGAATGGTTCAACTAATTCTTATTCCGCAGCACAATTAGTTTATTTTTTGTATGGATCCTGAATACCAACACAAGAGGCCAGCGATCTTGTGCTTCGATCAAGGTGTGCTTTGATCAATCAAGAACTTGCTTGATTGATCAAACACATGTTTGATCGAGCATGTGGGTTGCTAGGAAAGGTTCTATGCTCGTACAAATTTTTATATAGGGGATTTACACAGAACAGAACTCCTAGCGCCAACAATTGGTATCGCAGGAAGTTTTCTGCCTCTGAGTGTTTGGTTTTCAGTTAAATTATGCGCTGTTCATATATAATTTAGGCAGGATAATAGTAGGATATGCAAAATATATTAACTCTGTGGTTGCAGGCATCCTGGTTCCAACTATTATGACCTATTGTGTTTGTATGTGATTTAAACTCTCGGGCATGTCGAGGGTATTTTGTGTGTGCATGATTGTAATTATTAAATACAGCCGGAGCTGTATTAGTTTATTTTACATTTTTTTCGATCTTGATTACATGTACATTCTTTTGTGGAATATAGGATTGATAAATGTAATTTTTTTTTATTTCTTATTGTTGCGGCTTGCTATGCGTGGTGCTACCTTGAGGACCGGAGGCACGACGAAGAAGGAAGCAAGATAGATGCAATGACAAAAACCCTAGGGCCGACGGCTAGGTTTTCTCCTCCTCACTTGGCTAGGGTTGGCAGCGGCTAGGGTTGGTGGCATACGGAAGACAGCGATGGATGAGGCCATAATAGTTGGAAATTTATTTTCATATTTATTGCCTTTATATGCTATGTTTGTGTGCTTGTGTGCATGTGTGATGTGTGTGCATGTTAAAATTCCTTGATTTTAAATAACTAAGTGGGAGAGGAATTATTTAAATAAATTTTACGGTCTCCATTACTAGTTTGTAAGTGATGCATTTAAACTTACGCGTTGGCTTTAAGTTCCTTCCTCTATATCAGATAAGTTTGTTTGTGGATCGCTAGATCAAACTTCCTCTATGGATGATTATAAGAAATTATTTAGGTTTGTGTGATCTTCTCCATCTGAAGGGGCATAATTCTAATTAATAGACTAAGTATCAAGTAATTGTATACACTTAGGCGCATTTAATAGTATCCTCCCCATCGGAATCACTGCTATTATTTGTGTGACCGAAGACAAACCAATTATTAATTTTATTTGTCATAAAGTTAGGTTGACAAGATAATAAAATTAATGGGTAAAACATTCTCTTACAAATGTTTGAATTAGTATACGTCCACACTATCGTGGCATACGAAATTCACGGTGTTATGAGGTGTTAGTGAATTTAAATTATATTGTTCGAGGAATCAATATTATTTTAAATTCTAAAGTTTTGACCAAATATTTTATTTTGTGATTCTCAGGATTTCAAAATGACTTTCAATCCTCTTGCTGTTATTTTAAAAGAAAACAAACTTACTGATCTCAATTATATTGATTGGAAATGAAACTTGGACATTGTCTTAACTATTGAAGGATACAAGTTTGTACTTTTTGAGGTCTATCCTAATGTGCCTAATAGCGATTCTAGTGAAGAGGAGATTGATAGGCATAGGAAATGGGTTAAGGCAGATGAGATGGTGTGGTGTTAAATTTTGGCTTCTATGTCAAATGTACTTCAACATCAGCATCAGGCCATGCCTACTGCCTATGACATGATGTATAATCTTAAAGAACTCTTCAGACACAAGAATCGTGCTACCAGGCAGGAGGCTATGAGAAACCTGATGACGACCACCATGACAGAGGGGACACCCATGAGGGATCATATCCTCAAAATGATGGCTCACTTGAACGAGATACAAATCCTTGGAGCTGAAATCGATGGGGAAACCCAGGTCGATATCATTCTCCAAATTCTACTCAAGAGTTTTGAGCAGTTCCACCTGAACTATAATATGAACAAAAGGACTTATTCGTTGGCGAAACTTCTGACAGAACTCCAATCAGCAGAAGGGCTATTTCATCAAAGTTCTAAAATTCACATTGCTGAAAACGTTTCTGCTTCTAAGCGGAAAGGAAGGAAGAAGAAAAAGAAACAAGTTGGTTCAGCAAAGAAAATGATTCAACCTCAAGGGACTAGACCGCAACCAAGTGTGAAGAAGTCGAAGGGCAAGTGCTTCACATGCAAGCAGTCTGGACATTGGAAGGTGGACTATCCTCGCAGAAAGGAGAACAATAAAGGTATATCTCATTCATTAGTTATTGAAACATGTTTAACGGTGTTATCTACTAGTACTTTGTGTGTAGATACGGGAGCCACAGATCATGTCTACAATTCATTGTAGGGGTTCTAGGAAACTTGACGACTACATGAAGGGGAGATCACTGTCTACATGGGAAATGCTATGAAAGTGATGGTTGTTGCAGTGCAAGATGTTTATTTTTATCTTTTAATAGGAATAAAACATTGATTTTGAGAAATTGTCTTTACGTACCATATTTTAGAAATAACATGATTTCAGTTTCTAAATTATTTATGGATGGATATTCTATTTCTTTTGATGACAAAGTAGTTGTCAAGAAAAATAGGGAGGTTATTTGTTCTTGTACGTTGGTTGATAATTTGTACACTCTTAATCCCATAATTCCCACGATGCAACAAATGGAAATTAATAACAAATCTTTTAATTCTAATAAGAGAAAGTAGCCTTCGAAAATGAACCAAACATATCTTTGGCATCTAAAGCTAGGTCATATTAACTTGAGAAGAATTCAAAGGTTAATAGCCGATGGACCTTTGGGTTCATTGGTGGTGGAAAACTTTCCAACCTGTGAATCTTGCTTGGAAGGAAAAATGACCAAGAGACCTTTTAAGGCACGGGGGTATAGAGCCAAAGAAGTGTTGGAATTGGTTCATTCTGATTTGTGTGGACCTATGACTATCCAGGTAAGAGGTGGTTTCAAATATTTTGTCTCTTTTATAGACGACTATTTGAGATATGGGTACATTTACTTGATGCGCCGCAAGTCTAAATGCTTTGATAAGTTCAAAGAGTACAAGGCTGATGTAGAGGAACGCCATGGTAAAAGTATCAAGAGACTACGGTCAGATCGTGGTGGAGAGTACCTCTTAGGAGAGTTTAGGAATTACTTATCAGAGGCCGGAATTCAATCCCAATTATCTACACCTGCTACGCTCCAACAGAATGGTGTGGTGGAACGAAGGAATAGGGCTCATATGGAAATGGTTAGATCAATGATGAGTTATTCAGAATTACCAAATTCATTTTGGGGATATGCTCTGGAAACAACAACATACATTCTGAACTTGGTACCTTCTAAGTCAGTACCCTCTACTCCCACAGAATTGTGGAATGGGCGTAAGCCTAGTCTAAGGCATATTCGGATTTGGGGTAGTCCAGCACATGTGCTGAAGGGAGATGCTGATAAGTTGGAATCACGTACAGAAGTTCATCTATTTGTGGGTTATCCTAAAGGAATGAAAGGTGGTTTGTTTTATAGTCCCAAAGATCAGAAGGCCATTGTTAGCACCAATGCTCAATTTTTAGAAGAGGATTATGTAATAAACCATAAGCTCATGAGTAAAATTGTTCATGAGGAAATAAGAGAGAACACATCTAATTTAGTACCAATTGTACAAGATGAGATACCACAAGAAATTGCAACACGTGTCACAAATGATGCACAATTACAAGTAGTGCCTCATTGTAGTGGGAGGGTTATTCGGCAACCTGATAGATTCATGTTTTTGGGAGAGTCTTCGGACTTGATCCCTGGTGAACATGAACCTGATCCTTGGACATATGATGAAGCACTCCAAGATAAAGATGCAGCATCTTGCCAAAGTGCAATGAACTCTAATCAAGTCTGGGAGCTTGTATAACCACCAAATGGTGTAAAAGCCATTGGATGTAAATGAGTCTACAAAAGGAAAAGTGGGAATCGATTATGAGGAAACTTTTTCGCCGGTAGTCATGCTCAAGTCTATTTGGATTCTTTTATCTATTGCTGCTCATATGGATTATGAGGTTTGGTAAATGGATGTCAAGATAGCTTTCCTTAATGAAAGTCTTAAAGAAAACATCTATATGAAGCAACCAGAGAGATTCATTGCGAAGGGCAAAGAGCATCTTGTATGCAAGCTCAATCGGTCCATTTATGGACTGAAGCAAGCTTTGATATCTTGGAACATCCGATTTGATGAAGTGATCCAATCTTATGGATTCATTCAGTGGCCGAATGAGTCTTGGGATTACAATAAAAGTGACGGAAACGTAGTGGTATTTCTTGTACTATACGTAGATGACATTTTGCTCATTGGCAACAATGTCAAAGTGTTGTTAGATGTAAGGGTATGATTGTCCATGTAGTTTGATATGAAGGACTTGGGAGAATGTGGACATATTCTTGGGGTCAAAGTAATAAGGGAACACAAGAAAATGATGTTGTGCTTATCCCAAGCTTCATACATCGATATTATCCTAGCTCATTTTAGTATGTAAAAATCTAAGAAAGGTTTTCTACCTTTTCGGCATGGAGTACCTTTATCTAAAGAGATGTATCCTAAAACATCAAAGGAGATAGAGGAGATGAAGGTAGTTCCTTATGCTTCGGCTGTAGGAAGCCTAGTGTATGCGATGTTATGTATGAGATCGGATATCTGTTTTACCATGGGCATGGTTAGCAGATATCAAAGTAACACAGGACAGGGACATTGGACTGTCGTAAAGCATATATTAAAGTACCTGAGGAGGACTAGAAATTATATGCTGGTTTACCAGGCAGATGATTTGCTCCCTGTGGGTTACACGGATTCTCACTTCCAATCAGATAGAGACAATAGTAAGTTAACCTCAGGGTATGCGTTTACTTTGGGAGGTGGAGCCATAACATGGAGGAGTATTAAGTAGAAATGTGTTTCGGACTCCACCATGGAATCTGAGTATGTGGCAGCCTTTGAGGCAGCCAAAGAAGCTGTATGCCCCAGAAACTTCTTGATGAACTTAGATGTAATTCCTAGTTTGTCCAAAATTATCACAATTTATTGTGATAATAGTGGTGCAGTAGAAACTTGAAGGAACCATGAGCCCATAAGGCAAGTAAACACATTGAGCGCAAGTACCACCTGATACGAGATATCGTAAAGCGAGGAGAAGTTGTTGTCACCAAGATTGCATCAGCAAATAACCAGGCAGATCCTTTCACTAAGGCCCTTCCAGTGAGAGCTTTTTATGGGCATGTTGAGGGGATGAGAATCAGATGTATGGCATCATATATGGTAGCATAGTCTTTTGGTATAAGTGGGAGATTGTTGGGATGCATACTATAAGCCTAGCTTTTGTATGAACATCTGCTTTTGAGATATTTTGAAATGAGAATCACTTTGGTCAAATGTGTGCATTTTATATTTATATATATATGTTGATGAAGTTGTCCATTTAATTTATATTGTAGATAACATGGTGTATGGTGCCACATAGAAGATCATGTTATCAGTTTCTTATAAATTATAAATAGTAGCTCACAACCAAGATGGATAGGGACAAACCATTGGAACGGTTGTAATGTAATTTGGTATTACTTTGTCTTGACTATATAATTACACTAGTACACTATGTGTCTATTGAGCAGGACCATTTGAGGTTGTTCGATTTATACTGACTATATAAAAGAACAGAACCTCTATTATTATGGTTGGGCATACTCTTAATCCCGATATAATAATAAACACATATACTTAGTATTTATTTCTTTAACTTATCAATGGGTGAGATTTATTCGTTTAATCAATAAGCCCAATAAGTTGGGAGATAGTACCATTTATATGGCGTGTTGTTGATTATAAAGGGAAATTATGTCCTATTTATTTAGGTTGATGATGTCCCCTTAAGGAGCTCAAAAGGATTATCATGTAAATCCTGCAGGTGGACTTATTCTGACATGATAATAAAGTTGAGTGGTACTATTCTTGGAGTCAGATGTTAATTAAATGAGTTATCAGTAATTTATTTAATTAATGAACATACGATATCTTAAACATAGGGAGATTAACGCACTCATGATAAGTAGGAGCCCATATTGTAATATGGGATTGGTACGGTAGTTTAATAATGACCCTTTAGTGGTATGGGTTATTATTCTTAAACTTAAGTTGAATGTTCAGGTCGAACACAGGAAGCACAAGTCCATCAGGAGGCCAAAACCAATTCCTCCTCTCGGTCCCTGTTATAGTCTCTATATGTATAAAGCCTCACATCCACCAAAGCCCTGCTTCTTACCCAAGCAAGGGGTCGGCCAAGCCTTGCTTGTTGCCCAAGCATAGGGACAACCAAGCCTTGCTTGGTGCCCATGATAAGGGTCGGTCAAGCCTTGCTTGGTGCCGAAGCAAGGGTCCTGCACAATAGGAATAAAAGGGAGATTTTATTTAAAACATAATTTTGTTAAAAAATTTCCTTTTATAGATATTTATAATGGTTTAAAAGAGAAATTTTAATTTTGTTAAAATCTTTCCTTTTTGTAACCATCCACAATCGGAATAAAAGGGAAATTTTATTTAAAATAGAATTTTTGTTAAAATCTTTCCATTTTAGCCGGCTGCCAAGGTTATAAAAGAAGAGAGGGTGGTGCCCAAAAACTAACCTAAGAATCCTCTTCTATTCTCTTGTGGCCAGCGCCCCTCCTCTCTTGCTTTTCCCTTGCTTCTTTCCCTAGGGCCAGCGACATCTTTCCCTTCATCTTCATTAGGGTCGGCAACCATTTGGAGAAGAGTTTGCTTTATGGCTTGTTGCTTGGAGGAGAAGAAGAGAAGGAGGCATCCTATTCTAGCATCTCTTGGTGGCCGAAAGATTGGAAGCAAGAAGAAGGTGTCGGGTGGTTTTGTCTTGGTAGATCGTCGCCCACACGACATCCAAGAGGAGGAGAGGAATACAGCAGAAGATCAAGAGGTCTTAGCATACGAGGAAAGGTAAAACTAATTCTTATTCCACAGCGCAATTAGTTTATTTTTTTTTGTATGGATCCTGAACACCAACACAAGAGGCCAGCGATCTTGTGCTTGGATCAAGGTGCACTTTGATCAATCAAGAACATGCTTGATTGATCAAAAACATGTCTGATCGAGTATGTGGGTTTCTAGGAAAGGTTCTGTGCTCGTACAAATTTTTGTACAGGGGATTTACACAGAACGGAACTCCCAGCGCCAACAGCAGCACCCTTTGCGGGGGGTTTCAGGGGGCAGCACCCCCGAAGCAAAATTATTTTGCATACTCATTGTATGAGTTGCTACCATACCCGAGACCCTACTACCCACAAAACCTTTCTATTCACAACAGTATTTTGGCCAAGACTAGTTTGGCCGAAACCTTGTATTGCCGAGACCTTTGGATAGCTGTGATATAGTTTGGCCGAAACCTAGTTTGGTCGAAAACTTTGTATAGTCGAGACCTAGTTTGTTCAAAACAACTTTGTGTCGGTCCCAACAAAACAAAGGACTCAAAATCTTGCAAACCATAGTAAATATCTCATGTAATTTCTATATCACATATAAAATCTAACAACTTAGTATATGCCTTCGTAAGTGACTCTGATACGACTGTATGGATCTAGCACGCTAAACACGCTTAAGCGCAGTAGAAAATTAACTAGATCTTCTCCAGAAAATCCATGCGAAGAAGAAAACAATCATATACTAAGTTTTACAAGAGAGGTATACCTTTGTTGCGTGCCCTTCGTAATCCCAACAGCAAGTTTTTCTTTAGATGCAGATCTCAGCGCAATCAAGCGTCCGTGCCTCTATGGTATCAACATGAACACATCCTTCATCCATCACACGAACAAAGCCTTCGGAGGAGAACCACCTTCATGGTGCTAGCCACTCATGGAGGTTCGGCCAAGAGCAAAAATCACCCAAGGAGGAAGAAGAGGGAAGATTAAGAGTCACACTTTTTTATCTCAATCTCATCCTATGAAAAATTCATTCCAAAAAACCTATTTATATTCATCCCTTGAATACCAAGGGTTTTTGTCTCTTTGTATTCCTCTTAATGGGTTGGATTATTATATTGGATTAACCATTAATCTAATAACCCAATAAGTCTAACCCATTAATCCAATATGTCTAATTCGGATTGGACTCAATCCAATGAGTGGGCTCATTTGAGTCTAACTCAATGAGTAACCCAAAAAGCCTACATAATTGGCTCTTAGAGCTAATTACTAACATGGCCAACCACTGTTACTCTCTGGAAATATTGCACGGTCGTGTGGCTCACATGGCTATGCGGCTTACACGGTCATGCGGCTTACACGAACATGTGGCTCACACAGCCATGTGGCTCACACGACCATGTGGCTCACACGGCCATGTGGCTCACACGGCCATGTGGCTCACACGACCTAACTCTTTTTGTCCGTGTGTCAAGGATGTGCAGATTTATAGGCCATTTTATCACCTCTTATCTTGGTATTGTTGAGTTTCGGTCTTCATCAAAGTTGTAGATCTTGAAGTTATCTACAATTCGGCATAAAGAACAGCCCAAAACTCCAACTGAGTACAAAGTTATGCCCATTTTACTCTTGGTGTGCAGTGCAAGATTTGATACGGCCCTGTGTGAAGTCTTTATCTCATTGCAACATCTTTTACACCATCAATATGAGGGTTTTTCTGGTTTAAGTCTTCATCAAAGTTGTAGATTTTGAAGTTATCTACATATTTATATAAAGAACAACCTATAACTCCAACCAAACACAAAGTTATGCTCATTTTAGTTTCTATCTACAGTGCTGAAAATTTCACACGACCTTCCCACGGTCGTGTGACTTCCACACGACCTCCACACGACCCCCACACGGTCTTCACATGGCTAGAACATAGAAAAAACTTGGGGGTGTTTGGTTCTTTCCTAGGAATAGGAATCAAAATGGGAATCATTATATTGTGGAATGAGAATGGGTATTACTCTTAAAAGTAATGTTTGGTTAGTTGCATATTTTCTATCGGAATAAATCAAAATTTCCTTTTTTACGCTTAAAGGAAAAGAAGAGAAAAAATTAGATGTGAGAGAAAGATGAATGTGAGAGAAAAATATGATGAAAGAGAATGATGAGAGAGAAAGTATGATGAGAGAGAAATTGTGATGAGAAAGAATGAAGAGAGAGAAAGTGCGATGAGAGAAAATGAGAAAAGCGAGTGTGATAGAAGAGAGTATAATGAGAGAAGATGAGAGAGAAAATATGATGTGAGAGAAAGTATGATGAGTAAGGATGAAGAGAGAGGAAATATAATGAGAAAAAAATGAGGAGAGAGAGTGTAAAGAGAGAGAGTGAGGAGAGAGAAAGTATGGTGAGAGAGAAAGCATGGTGAGAGAGAAAGTATGATGAGAGAGAAAGTGTGATGAGAAAAAAAAGAACAGTGAGTGTGATGGGAGAGATTGAGGAGAGAGAAAGTATGATGAGAGAGAAAGTGTGTTGAGGAAAAAAAGAAGGGAATGTAACAAGAGAGATTGAGGAGAGAGAAAGTGTGATAAGAGTGAAAGTGTGATAAGAAAAAAAGAGAAAAGAGAGTGTGGTGGGAGAGATTGAGGAGAGAGAAAGTATGATGAGAGAGAGAGTATGATGAGAAAAAATTAAGGAAGAGAGTGCGATGGAAGAGATTGAGGAGAGAGAATGTATGATGAGAGAGAAAGTGTAATGAGAAAAAAAAGAGAAAAGAGAGTGTGATAGGAGATATTAAGGAGAGAGAAAGTGTGTGATAAAATTATGAGAGAGAAAAGATGATGAGAGAGAAAATAAGATGAGAGAGAACAAGGAGAGAGAAGTGATATGAAAGAAAAAATAAATAAATAAATTTTAATATTTGATATTAAGGGAGGAAATTTTAGTTTTAGGTCAATGGTATTTTTTGAATAAGGGAATATTTTGATTGATGAAAATAGGGTAATGACTAATTGAAGGGGAGGTACATGGGAATGAGTTATTACCCAATTTCAAGGATTCATTTCCTTATTTGTATTCCTATTCCTATAATCCAAACATTAACAATGACAATCAATGATTCTCATTCCCTTTCCGCACTCCTATTCCCCTAAACCAAACGCCTCCTTAGTTTTTGCATGCCCGTGTGAGTTCCACATGGCCCAGACACTCTGGAAGCTCTAGGCTTCATTTAAGCTTCCTTTTTGCTCCAAATCGCGTCCTATCAATCAAAATAAGTAAAGAGTAGATCTCCGAACAAATTATAATAGAAGTATGACATTATAATGAAATAGGGTGCAATAAACATAGATTATGCTCATGAAATATAAGTATATGTGTGTCAAAGTATGTATAAAAGTGTATATAATCTACACACATCAGTCTACCGCCATGAAAACTAATCGGCGTGTCCGCATAAGGGGCTCCTCCCCTAAAGATATGACCAATTTTATTTGAGCTAATGGTTGTATCTCATTGCCTGTGAACCCATATAATGGAGTGACCATAGACTGAAGCACACTCGGGTCAATTTTCAGTTGATCAAAAGTCAGTTTAAAGATAATGTTAACAGAGCTACTAGTATCAATAAAAGTACATGAAATATTATAATTGGCTATAACAACCTTAATCATCAATGGGGTACTTCCACCCCTACTAAATCTTTGGGTCTAAAAATGATTTATGTCCCTGTTGCCTTCTTATTGTTAGAGTGTATACTAAAAGCCTAGCTTTTGGTATAAACATTTATCTAGAAATAAGAATCACATTGGTCAAATGTCTACATTTATGATAAATGTAGTTGTTTAATTAATTTATATTGTAGATAACATGGTGTGTGGTGTCACACACAGAAGATCATGTTATCAGTACCTTATAAATTATAAACAGTAGCTCACGACCATAATGGAAAGGAACAAACCATTGGAAGGTCGTAGTGTAATTATGTATTAGTTTATCTTAACTATATAATTACACTAGTACACTTAGAGTGTATTGAGTAGGACCATTAGAGGTCGTTTCTTTTATACTGACTTTATAAAGAAACAAAGACCTCAGTTATTATGGAAGTGTGTGCTCTTAATCCTAATATAATAACAAGCACATATATTCGATATTTATTTCTTTAATTTATCAATGGGTGAGATTTAGTTCGATGAATCAATAAGCCCGATAAGTTGGGAAATGATATCACTTATAGTGTGTGTTGTTGATTATAGAAGGAAACTGTGTCCTAGTGATCTAGGTTGAGAATGTCCCCAAGAGGAGCTCATAAGGATTGTCATGTTAAACCCTGCAGGTGGACTTAGTCCGACATGACGATGAAGTTGAGTGGTACTACTCTTGGAGCTAAATATTAATTAAGTGAGTTGTCAGTAACTTACTTAATTAGTGGGCATTTGTTATCTTAAACACAGGGAGACTAACACACTCATAATAAGAAGGAGCCCAAAATGTAATTTGGGATTGGTGCGGTAGTTCAATAATAGTTCTTTAGTGGAATGAATTATTATTGATGAAATTAAGTTGTGTGTTCGGGGCGAACACGGGATGCTTAATTTCATCGGGAGACCAAAACCAATTCCTCCTCTCGGTCCCTATCGTAGCCTCTAGTATATAGAGATTTATACCCACCGCATACCCACCTTCTTACCCATCCAATGGGGCCGGCCAAGCTAGCTTGGAACCCAAGCTAGGGCCGGCCAAGACCAAGTGGATGAGCCATGTAGGTGGCCGGCCAAAGCTTGGGTCCCAAGCTTAGGTGGCCGACCACTAGAATATTAAAAATGATTTTTATTAAAATTATTTCTTATGTGGATATCATGTTTTTAAAAGAGAGTTTAAAAATTAAAATTTCCTTTTATAGCTTTCTACAAAAGATTAAGAAAAGAGATTAATCTCTTTCCTTATTTGTAGTTTAAAAGGATGGTTTTAATTTTGGTAAAACTTTCCTTATTTGTAAATCACCTACATGTTTAAAAGAAAGTTTAAAATTTGAAATCTTTCCTTATTTGTTGATTAAAGGAGGATTTTAAATTTTAAGAAAACTTTCCTTTTTAATCATGTTCATGATTTAAAAGTGTGTTTAAATTAAATGTTCTCTTTTATAAGTCTCTATAAAAGATTAAGAAATTATTTTTTATCTTTCATTATTTGTAGTTTAAAAGAGATTTTTTTTTATAGAGATAACTTTCTTTTATCCACATGTTTAAAAGAAAGATTTTAATTTATTAAATTTCCTTTTTATAAACCAATCATGAAGGGATAAAAATTGTTAGAAATTTTTTATAAATTTCTGAGACAATTTAGGAAGTTTTAATTAATTTAAACTTTCCTTGTTTTGGGGAGAAGAGTGGCTGGCCATTGAAAATTTAAAAGAGAAAATTGTTTTAATTAAATAAATTTTCCTTTTTAATGGCAAAAGAATTAAGGAAGTTTTTATTAAATTTTCCTTATTTGCCAAGACCAAGGATTATAAAAGAGGGGGTAGAGGTGCCTTCATGGTTGAACAACTCTATTCTATTCTTCCTCTCTTTTCCTCCTTGGTGGCCGGCCCTAGCTTCTTCCTCTTCTCTTCTTTCTTGTGGCCGGCGGCAATCCCTCTTGGAGCTCTTGATGGTGGCTGGTTCTAGCTAGGAGAAGAAAGAGAGAAAGGAGGTTTTATTTTTGGCATCCCTTGGAGCTTGGTGGTGGTGGCCGGACCTCTACTTCTCTTGGAGAATTTTGGTGGCCGAAACCTAGAAGGAAGAAGAAGGTGCTTGGTGGTTCTCATCTCGGAAGATCGTTGCCCACACAACGTCCGAGGTTAGAAGAGGAATACAGTAGAAGATCAAGAGGTCTTTCTAAAAGGTATAACTAGTATTTTTCCTTTCCGCATCATACTAGTTATTTTTGGAAATAATACCAAATACAAGAGGCTTACGATTCTAGTATTTCGAATTTATTTTCGATGTAGTGTTCTTATGTTTTCTTCTTTTCCTTGTGATTTGATTGTTCCTTTTGGTTAACCAAAATTTATTTTAGGAAATTAAATATTATCTTTCTATAAAAGGTTTTGTCTAGTCGGTGGTGGTTGCTCCCATATCCAAGAAGGCCATGTGCCTCGCCACGTCAGTACTGGGAACCAATTATGGAAATTAATATTTAATGGAATTAATAACTTAGGTGATTTGGATCGAACGTGTTAAGTTTCGCAGGAGATCCAAGTCAAAACCTAAAAGAACAAATAGATTAAGTTTTGGATCAAACGTGTTAAGTTCCGCAGGCGATCCAAAATTTAATTTAAAAGAACACATGGTAGCTAGGAAAAGGTTCAGACCTTTGTACAAAATTTTTGTACAGTGGAACCTCTAGGCTTTCCGAGTAGCAACCAACACTTATCACTACACCCAACAGCGTGAATTATTAATCACCGAGTGTGCGACTTTCTTACCCTGTTGGAATCACCATCAGTGGGTCCTCCCGCTATCATATTAATATTACCGTGAGTAACATTATTGTGATTTTCCTCTTGCCGAGTCAATAGTGGTTCTGATTGTGCTTGGACAGATGTTTGTGCCTGTACAGCGGGGAGAGGTAATATTCCTGCTTACGATCTGCTCGGTTGATATTCAATTTTAAGAGGACTATTCTGTCGTGGGTATTGCCGGTGATTTGAAATTGGAGAATGCCAAGGATAGCGGGTGTTACCTGATTGTTGATTCTTTAGAGCAAAATAGTTTTCTGTGTTGTGGGTGCTAGTTAGATGATAGGTGCACCACCTTTGCGGGAAATGTGCAGGAGCATCTACATGCTGTACTACTTGAGGATAAGGTTCTGGATGATGATGGTGTGGATCCCCCCGAGGTCCTTTAGGGGGTTGGACAGGTCCCACCAGATGTACTACTGCTAGAACTAGCGCAGAAGTATTAACATCTTTCCTATGAGCAACTTGAGCCTCCTCCACATTAATGAACTCCGAAGCCCACTCGATTAATATATCAAAATTGGTAGGAGGGTTCCTAACCATATCCTTGAAAAAGTCATTGTCATTAAGCCTCTAAGAGAAGGTGCTTACCAAGATCTCCGTGGTGGCTGATGGAACATCAATAGCTACTTGGTTGAATCTCTTAATATAAGTCCTGGTAGATTCTTTAGGGCCTTGCTTAATGAAAAAAGACTCCAAGGAGTTTTATGGTACCTTCGATTGCTAGGAAAATGATGTAAAAATACCTTGCGGAAGTCCTTGAAGCGTAGAATAGAATTTTCTGGTAGTCACTTGAACCACCTCTGAGCTGCTCCTCCAAACGTAGTAAAGAACATTTGGCATTTAACTCCATCAGTAAATTTTTGGAGGAGCACCGCATGTTTAAATTTAAGAAGATGGTCTTCTGGATCAATTGTTCTTGAGTACTATCCGACATTTAAATTCTGATAATACTTTAGAAAAGGATCATCTAGTACTCATTGTGAAAATGGAGTGATATTCCATTCAATAGAACTATCACTAGCTATAACCTTCCCTTTTCGCTTTTGTCTTACAGGGATTTCTCCATAAGACTCCTGAAGGATGGCTCTTCATCCCCCTTGTTCAAGAGGTGTTCGAAAATAAGCTTTAGGACATCGAGTGGGAGAGACGGGGGTAGAAAATAGATGAGCCGAATCTCCCCCTTTGATCTCTCTCTCTTTGTGATGAGAAGTTACAGACATTGCCGGAAGTGGCACTGAAGGTAACGTGCAACCAATATTGACTTGTTGTTGATGTTGTTGCAATATCTTTTGTACTCTGGCGTTGATGAGCAACTCTAGATCATCTTGTGAGATAGTAATAGTGTTAGGTTTGCCAACTTCTTCCATCTTAGTAGCATCAGATCTAGGTGAATAGTTCCCACCTACGGTGCCAAATTTGATCCTGTCTAAAATCTGCGAAGACATGCGCTGGCTCCGTTGAACGATGCTCCTTGTTGAAAATAACCTCCAGAAGATCTAGAAGAATCCCTCCACAACCCTACGCACAGTGAGATAAACCAACAAAGTGTTAGTGACCTAAGACCGGGGTGGGGATCCCTGGCTAGGCCCTCCGACGCTCAAGTCAGTTTCTCTCTCAAAGGTGGAAGAAAGGAAGAAGAAGAAGCACAAGTAACTGAAGTGAAACAGAGTTTAGATGCTAGAACTTGTGTACCTTGCCAACAGAGAAGATCCCCTTTTTATACTACCTCACGTGACCTCTGTAGTCGTGAAGTGGTCCCCAGTTCATTAGGGTTTGTTAGGAGATGAAGTCATCTTCTATACTTCATGTAATATGTTAGTAATTAGCCCTAAGAGCTAATCATGAGATGATTAGGCCTTTTGGGTTACTCATTGAGTTAAACACAAATGAACCCACACATTGGATTGAGTTCAATCCGAATTAGACACATTGGATTAATGGATTAGACTCAATGGGTTAGACTTATTGGGTTATTGGATTAATGGTTAATCCAATATAATAAACCCAATCCATTAAGAGGAATACAAAGAGACAAAAGACCCTTGGTATTCATAGGATGAATATAAATAGCCTTTTGGGTTTATTTTCATTAGATGAGAATGTGAAAAGAAAGGTTGACTCTTGATCTCCCCTCTCCTTCCTCCTCCTTCCTTCTTGGCCAATTCTTGGAGTTTTGGCCGAATCATTCTTCTTGCTAGCACAAGAATATGGTTCTTCTCCGAAGGTTTCATTCATGCGACGAACGAAGGATATGTTCGTGTGGATACCGTAGAGGCGCGGACGCTTGAACGCGCTGAGATTTGGATCCAAAGAAAAGGTTGCTGCCGGGATTGCGAAGGGTACTCAACAATGGTATAATCCTATCATGTAGCTTAGCATAGATTGTTTTAAGAAATGATTTCTTCCCTTCGCATGGATCCACTAGATAAGAGGATCTAGTAATTTTTCTGCTGTGTTTCCGCGTCTTTGGCGCGCTAGATCCCAACAGTGGTATCAGAGCCACTTGCGAAAGGATATATGATATAGAAATTACTTGATAGGGTTTACTGTGATTTACAAAAAAAATATTAGTCTCGGCCAAACAAGGTTTTGGCCAAGAGAGTGAATCTCGGCCAGACTATGAGTCTTGGCTAGATTTTGTGTCTTGGCCAAATCCTGAGCCTTGACCGAAATGGGTGTTTTGTTGGGAATAAAGCATAGTTGGTGTGTGACCAGTAAGGTCTCGACCAGGGGTGTTTTGTTGGGAACAAAACATAGTTGGTGTGTGACCAACAAGGTCTCGGCTAGAGGTGTTTTGTTTAGAATGAAACATAGTTGGTATTGTGGGTAGTAGGGTCTCGGGTATGGTAGCAACTCATAAACGAGTATGCAAAATAAATTTTTTTTCGGGGGCGCTGCCCCCTAACCCCCGTGACATTGCGGCTCATAATTTATCTTCAAAATCATAGTAAATTTATGTCATAAAAATATTGTGAATATATATGACATGGTGCATGGTTATGACCCTTTAACCCCAATGTGATTGGATGTGTGTAATGTTGTAATTCATAATACGGTCTGCGTGTCATGCATTCATCCCTTTTATTCTTGTTGTAATTAGATTACACTCGAATGTAACTCGAGTATCTTTAGATTTTGTAATGTACAAAATTAGAAAGAGTTTATCTTCTGGAAGACGGGTGAAAAGGAAGGAAGGACAACAACACACGACAACCGAGGAAGCGCTTGGAGAAGCTGCTTAGACCTAGGTTGACTTATCGCTCTTCTGATTGGCTTGAGAAGATTGTAGTTTATAGCTAGGGGCTATAACCATGTCATGTTTAAATTTGCATATATGTTGATATATGCCATGATATGCCATGATGTATGTGATGCATGTGTAGCTATCGTAAGTAAGTCTTTTTCATATGCCTACCAAAGTTTGGTACTCATTACTACCTTGATCATCTGTAGTCAGGTTTGCCAAAGCAAAGTAACTCGTTTTATCTTGGTAGAGTGCGACAGGATAATTGTGATGTCTGACTATTGAACTTTGGATGTGACTTAACTAAGTTACCTTAATTGGATTGAGAACTTAAAGGCATAACCCATGAGATGTAAATCATATTATACTAGTTTTCGGTGATTAGCCAAAGCTAACTCAAGATGAATTATAATATGGATTTCATAAGATGGGGAAAACGAACAAACAGTGTTGTTCACCTAAGGATACAAGAGTTACATAGGATGTAATTGGTAAACATTGTCTACCTAAGTTATACTAAGTCTTGGGCGATTAGCCAAAGCTAACTCAAGATAAGGTATAATGTGGATCTTGTCCAATTGGTACACGTTGCCTACCTAATTTATACAAGTCTTGGGCGATTAGACAAAACTAACTCATGATGAGGTATAATATGGATCTTGTCCCACTTGAATGTCTTTACTTTTGGGTTTAGAGCTAGTAGAGACTTGCTCCTATCAAGCTTTAGAATTCAGTGGGAGAATAATTTAATTAAAGGCCTAATTAAATGATCTGAGTATGATACTTCTCTACATCTTATTGTTATAGACCACCATGTCGTCTAGTACGTAGAAGACACTATCTCTACGATCTGTCATTGATAAGAATAAGCTCAATCAAGCTAATTTCCTAGACTGGTATAGAAACATGAGAATAGTTCTCAAGAGAGAAAGAAAACTGTACATCCTAGAGCAGCCTATTCCTGAAGTACCCCCTGCTACTGCCACTAGAGTTGATAGGGATGCTTACAAGAAACATCAAGATGATGTATTAGATGTATCATGCCTTATGCTTGCCACCATGGACTCTGAGCTTTAGAAGCAACATGAGAATATGGATGCTTATGATATGGTTGAACACCTTAGAAAACTATATCAAGGACAAGCAAGGCATGAGAGATTTGAGATCTCTAAAGCATTGTTTCAATGCAGAATGCAAGAAGGAAGTCTCGTTGGGCCTTATGTGCTCAAAATGATCGGGTATGTGGAGAATCTACAAAGGTTGGGATTTCCACTAGGCCAAGAATTGGCCACTGATCTTATCTTGCAGTCATTACCCAATAGATATAGTCAATTTATCATGAACTGCAATAAGAATGAAATTAACAAACCGCTGCCTGAGATGTTGAGCATGTTGAGAATTGCTGAACTCAACCTTAAGAAGGCAAAGCCTAGTACCATTTTGTTGGTGTCTAAGGGAAATGGCAAGTGGAAGCCTAAAGGTAAGGGTAAGACCCAAGCCAAAGGAAAGGGCAAGACTCATGCATTGAAACCTAAAGGTGGGGTTGTTAATTAAGGAACCTGCTTCCATTGCGGTGAGACTAGACACTGGAAGAGGAACTACAAGGTATACCTAGAGGAATTGAAAAAGGAAGAGAAGTGAGACTTTTGCCTCAGGTATATATGTTATAGATGTAACGCCCCGCCCCTCCTGCTAAGGCCACGGGGGTTGCTTTACCCTACTTAACAACTTATTAACTTATTACAGCTGAAGTCTTACTTGTAAATTTTTGAAACATAGAATCCATATGTCATACCTTACATTATTTCAAAACATATAGAAACTAACATGATAAATGTCATGGAGTTACAATCATAAAAATATCAAACAAGCATAACTCATATATAATGAAAGCAGGTCTTTTCTTCTTTAGCCAGTCACTACCACACACATCCTGCTAGCCCCTCCTGCTGCTCACCTAGTCCATCCAACCTTTGCCCTTATCTGTGGTACAAGAAAGTAAGGTGTGAGCACTCATGGCTCAGTAAGTTCCTTTCCTACTCACAAAATCCGTATATCATGTCAACAATCACAAAGCATATATCAAAGCATAAAGTATCATAGCATATCATACATGATCATCATATATATCATGAGCACAATCATAGATATCATGGCATAATCATGGTATAAACACAAGGTAGCATGGCATATCATAACATGATCATCATATATATCATGAGCACAATCATAGATATCATGGCATAATCATGGCATAAACACAAGGTAGCATGGCATATCATAACATGATCATCATATATATCATGACATATTCATAAAGCATATGCAAGGTGAACTTTTAAAACATGCATCATGACTTTTTAAAACGTATAGCATAGATACTTAAACATAATCTCAACATAAGGGGATCCCGGCTTGTACCATGTACATACATGCGCGCGTCCTAGTAGGTCCAAGGTAGCAAGTCTTGAGCCCTACAAGGCATATATTAGGCCCGTTTCTTAGTCCATCGACCTAGGGGCACTTAGGAGCCCATCCCTAACGAGGCCCGTTTCTTAGTCCATCGACCCCGGGGCGCTTATGGAGCCCACCCTTGGTACAAGCCTTAAAAGTAAAATAGCATGTCATATTTACATAATCCATATCACTCATGTCATATTCATGTCATGAAGAGTGCTCTTGATCCCACTTATAGGGAAGCAACTCTTTTAGGCATAGCTTAAAGCATGTATAATTGAGCACACAGCATATCATGATTTTGAGCACACAGCATATCATGAACACATGCATAATTAAGCATACAACCTTTCATGATCTTAAGCACACAGCATATCATGAACTTGAGCACATAGCATTGTAACACCCACTAAGCTTTTAAGATAAATAAGAGAATGATGAATTTTGCCTTAGAAAAATAATAAGAAGTGAGTTGAAGCAAAAAGAAATAAAATGAAATAAAAAGAAGAAGAGGTCAAGGATTAAACCTTGAACCTCTTATACTATAATTTATAGAATTAATTAGTAGAAACCAATTGGGATAGAGAGAAGATATTGATAGCAAGGAAAGGGAATGCATGATAAAGATAGGAGTAAAGATCTAAGAAGAGAAAACAAGAAAAGAGCAAGAGAAAGACAACTTGCCTTCATCCCTTCCTCTCTCTTTTCCCTCTCTTGCCGTGACCTTAAATGAAGAATTAAGGGGATTCATTCCCCCTTGTTTCATCATGAATGATGAGAATAAATTAGAAAATAAAATAAATAAAAGAAAATAGAAAAAAAAAAGCTAAGGGAGAAGGAAAGCAAAAACCAAGTTTGCTACCTCTTTCCCCTTAACATAAAAGAGAATATGTAAAGGGAAAATTCTATTTTTTTTCTCATTTTTCTCATTCTCTCCTCTCCCTCACCGAACCCTCAGCCCCCTCTCCTCCATCTTCGGCCCCAAGCCAAGGTTTTCTCCTAAGAAAGCCTAAGATACAAGGAGGACTTAACAAGAGGAACAAGGGAAGGGAACTAGAAGAAGAGGCTACTTCTTCCATCACCATACCTTAGATCCACAAGCGAAAAGGATGTAAGCTTCCCCTCACCTGTGGTACAAGGCTTTTTATGTGATTTTCAGATTTTATGAGGATTAGAAAACCTAGAATAGAATTTAAGAAAATTCAGCCAAAGAAGAGTTTCAAATCTAGGAAGGTTTAAACAAGTCATCATTTCGTGATATTTTTTTTATATGCTATGTAGGAAGGTTTTCCTTCATGTTTTTATACCTATATGATGCTTGGTCAAAGGAGTACCTAACCCTAGAATTTTGGCCAAAAATGTTTTAAAGTGGTTAGGGAAATCATTGTTTAACCAAACTAGTACAAGATTCCCTCCATGAATTACTAAAGATCTTTTATTGGTTTTCTTGCTTGAAAGTTACTTGGAACCAAAGGAAACCCCCTCATATGTTTCGGCCAAGAAAAGAGCTTAGGGTTAGGAAGACCTTTAAATTTAAGTAACCATGTTTGTATGATAGAATATAGAGTTCTCTTAAAGAATTGCATGTTGAATATTGCTAGAAATTCATGAACTCTTATTTTAGATTTTCGGCCATGATAAGATGGATAGCTTAGAAAAGCTTAAACAAAATTTTAACATGCTCAAGACCTCTGTAATATTATGATATGGAAGTTGTTTGATGCTCTTATGCTTAATTAGAGTATAGAAAATTTAGTTACATGATATATGACATGTAAGATCACAAGGGTCCTAGCTTGTTTATGAACCAACTTTGTATATGATGTTCTTAGTAATTTTTACCATGAAACTTACTTAGGTTTTCCATGCTTTAGGCCACTTAAAAGCTAGTTTAGGGATTGGTAGGTTTTGGCCATGAGGAAAAATAAAAGAAAAAGGGAAAGAAACCTAGGGAGCCTAAGACACAATTCACATGTATGTTTATTATGCTTGTCTTTATATATGCTATGAAACTTGTAAGACTTCTTATGATTTTAGGCTATTTGAAGCAAGTTTATACACTGATGAGTCTCGGCCAAGTAGGGTTTAAAAGACCTAGAAGCCTTAGAATTGAAACCAATGGTGTTAAAAATGCTTCTTATGGAAATAGGATAATATGTTGATTGTGTCACATGCTTGTATAATTTTTCCATGACCTAAATGAACCATTGTATGTTTCGGCCATGAAGGGATAGATGCCCTAGAAACCCTAGAACAAAAATTAAATATGCTTATGTCACTCTACATGAAATATGATAAGTAGAAAACCAAAGTTCTCATGCTATATGTTGTTTAGTGACCTAAATGAGGCTAGGGTAAGTTTCGGCCATACCTATTGTATGATGTCTTATTATGAATTTATACATGATGTTAGTTCAAGTTCATATGCTTGTATACTTGTTTTTATCCCTAAGGAATACTTTTTAAAAGTTTGGCCATGACATATGTTAAGGGCTTGAAGAACTTAGTAACTAGATCAAATGTGCTTACTATGTTACTTGGAAAAAAAATGCTATAAATATGGTTTAAGGTTTCCATGCTTTCATGACATTTGAGACCTTGTTTCACACCTGATAGGGTTCGGCCACATGAGTTTTAGGGACTTGGAGAACTTAGAAACCAAGTTAATCATGCTTATAATGCTTCCTATGAAATTGATGTGATGACAATTTAGGTTCCACATGCTTGGAGGTTGTTTTTTTACCTAAATTGAGATCTAAGGGGGTTCGGCCATGATAAGAACCCAAGGGATTAGGAAGCTTAGAACCCAAGTTAACTATGCTACCATGTTTCTTATGTTAGTATAATCACATGATACACCCTTATGCTTAAACATGTATGCTTGTGATTTATACTTTCCATGATATGATATGTGCTTAGAAATATGCATGCTTTGATGATATGTGATGTGCTTAGAATATGCATGCTTTCATGATATGCTATGTGGATAGAAATATGCATGCTTTGATGATATGCTATGTGCTTAAAATATGCATGCTTTCATGATATGCTGCTTTTATGATATTCTATGTGGATAGAAATATGCATGCTTTGATGATATGCTATGTGCCTGAAATATGCATGCTCTCATGATATGCTATGTGGTGAAAATATGCATGCTTTTATGACATGATGTATGCCTAAGTGATGCATACTTTTTATGATATGATGTATGCCTAAGTGATGCATACTTTTTATGACATGATGTATGCCTAAGTGATGCATACTTTTTATGATATGATGTATGCCTAAGTGATGCATACTTTTATGACATAATATATGCCTAAGTGATGCATACTTCTATGATATGCTATGTGACTAAATGATGCATTTTTATACATACTACTTTACTTTGTAAGGCTTGTACCAAGGGTGGACTCCTAATCAGTCCCTAGGCCTTGGCTGTGTGATCCGGGCTAGTAAAAATAAAGGGATGGGCTCCTTAGTATGCCCCTAGGCCTTGCTGTGTGATCCAGGCTAGTAAGGGATGGGCTCCTTAGTACGCCCCTAGGTCTATGGCTGTGTGATCCTGACCTAGTTCCTAGTAGATTCAAGATTTGCTACCTTGGATATACTTAGGACGCGCACATCTATGTTATCTATGTATGGTACAAGCCGGGGCCCTGAATATGCTGATATTATGTTCAAGTATATATTTAAGAAGAAATGGTTTTAAAGATCATGAGACATACACATGTTTTTCGGATACATGTTTTCAAAATCATATTGCATATACCTTATGATCATGTTGTGATGATGCTTTGATTTATGATATGCCATGATTAGATATGATTATGTTATGTTTCATGCTATGCTTTAAGAGCTTGATATGCCAGGCCATCTTATGATGATACTATGATATGCCATGATTAGATATGATTATGTTATGTTTCATGCTATGCTGTAAGAGATGATATGCCATGATTAGATATGATTATGTTATGTTTCATGCTATGCTTTAAGAGCTTGATATGCCATGCCATCTTATGATGATACTATGATATGCCATGATTAGATATGATTATGTTATGTTGCAAGATATGCTTAAAGAGTATGATATGTTATGCCATGACTAGTTGAGATCACGTTATGTTGAGACATTCTTTGATTATGTGATGATTTTCGGTTTTAGTGAGTAGGAAGGGAACTTACTGAGTCATGAGTGCTCATAGCTTACTTTCCTTGTACCACAGATAAAGGAAAAAGCTGGATATGCTAAAGGAGCAGCAGGAGAGGCAAGGAGATGTGTGTGGCGGTGGCTAGGCAATCAAATAAGAACATGCTTTAAGAACTTTTAAGAATTACGCTTTGGTTTCATAAATTGTAGTACTAAATGGGTGACTTGATGTTATGTTTCTATTTATCTTGTTATCATGTTATGGAAACCATATTAGTGTAGTTCGGATATGAAAACAAAAGAAAAGTTTTATTAATCTAAGAAAAATTATTTTAAGTCTTCCGCTGTAATATGTACGTAGAGTATCGTAGCCCCATCCCTTAGGGTTAGCAGGGAGGGCGGGCGTTACAAGCATATCATGAGTTTAGGCACATATCATATCATGAGTTTGAGTACTTAGCATATCATGAGTTTAAGCACACAGCATATCATGAACTTGAGCACATAACATATCATGAAATTTAGCACACAGCATATCATAGACTCGAGCACATAGCATTTCATGAAATTTAGCACACATCATATCATAAAAATAAGCACATAGCATATCATGAAACTTAGCACACAACATATCATGAATAGGACCTAACATTTATAAATGAACCTCACAGCATGTCATACTCTCCACATATCATAAAGCATTGCATGTGAAGTTCATGGAAGAACACAAAATTAGGTCTCTATCCCTAGTGACAAGTGGTGGCCGAAACATATAGAGGTGGTTTAGGTTATCAAGCAACAAAAGAACATGTGAACCCTAAACATCTATCTTTTCTTATGACATAAGAGGCATCTTAAGCATGTTAGGTATAGGTTCCCAGCTTTCTAGGTCCCTTTTCATAACCTGGCCGAAACTTATTAAGCCTCCTTTTGGGTTATTAACAACATATAAGCATGAACAACCTTAAAAATTTTCATATCATATTCCATAAGAAACCACTTGAACATATTTTGATTTAGGTTCCAAGTTTTCTAAGCCTTCAACCCTAACATGGCCGAAACCCTAGCAACATGTTTCTAGGTTACAAGCAACATGAAAAGGTTAAACTTTATACTAACATATCAATACATATCATGAGAATCACCATAAGTACATTTAGTCTAAGTTCCAAGCTTCTCAAGCCTTTTAATCTAATGAGGCCAAATCTTGTAAGCATGGGTATTAAGTTCCTAGTGGCATATTAGCATGAAGACCATAAGAACTTTCCTAGCATTCATTTCAAAGATTAACATGGACCACTTAGTTTAGAAATTTAAGTATCCTAGGTCTTAAAAACAATTGTGGCCGAATACTAAAGAACAAGAGTTCAAGTTTCAAGCAACATGTGAACATTAATTTATTTCATATCTCTTCATCAAGTAGAGCATAAGTATCTTAGACTTGATTTAAACCTTCCTAGGGTTCAAGTCTTGAAATGGCCAAACCATCATATATAAGAAATATTGTTCAACTTAACCTAAGATCATGGCATGTCACATTAGCTTCATATCTTGTCTTATAAGAATCATAGCATGCTTAAATTTTTAGGTTTAAAGCCCTTCTAGGCTCTCAACTCTATCTTGGCCGAATATACATGAATATGGAATCAAGTTTAAATTGACTTACAAGTGGGGAAAAACATCAACAACACCACTTATCATTAGGTACATATCATAAAAACAAGGTAGCATACTTGGTTTAGGTTTAGAGCTCTTCTAACTCTTTTGTTCCTTCTATGCCGAAAATCCAAGTTCATAAATTTATGTTCTAGCCAAACATTCTAGTATGAAAATATTAGTTTGTCTCTCCTACCATAAGGTACATAACATAAGCAAAAATCATGAACATATCTTAGTTGGTTTTCAAGGTTCTTTAAGCTCTCTCTCTTTTTTTTTCTTTGTTTGGCCGAAACCCTTATGAAATAACCATAGGTTTTTAAGCAATATTTTTCATAACAAACATATAGCTATTGTACCACAGGTGAGGGGAACTTACATCCTTTCACTTGTGATTTTTCTTAAGGAGGAAAGTGTTCTAGTTGTTAAGGAAGGGAGAAGTTTCTTCCTCTTGTGCCTCCTTTGATTTCCTTTGCTTGGGGAGGCTAGAACTTGAAGGTTTCTTCTTGAAAATTGGCTTCCTTGGAGAATAACTTGACTTAGTGCTCGGATCAAGGAGTGGGTGGATCTCCTAGTCTCGGTGAAGAAAGAAAAGAAGGAAGGAGGAGGAAGAATGAGGAAAATGAGAGGTTTACTTCTCATTTTTTTCTATTTATTCATCATGAGAGAAATTTATGCCCTCATTAATTTTCCCTTTAATTCCTCCATTATTCTTCTCTTGATTCCCATGAAAAGAACGAGGAGAGGGAAGGGTGAGGAAAACAACTTGCTTCTTCTTATTCCTTCTCTTAATCAAGAGGGAGAAGAGGTGAGCAATTTGGTTTTCTCTTGCTCCTTGTTTTATTTTTCTTCTCTCCTTTAACTAATATTTTTATTCCTTCCTATGCATATGTTACTTTCTATCCTAGTGGTGATCTTGCCATTAATCTTTCTCCATTATTGGTGGGAGGTTCAAGGTTCAATCCTTGGCCTCCACCTCTTACCTCTTATTTTTATTTTGTTTCTTACTCTTCTTTTTCTCTTATCCTTTTTATTTATTTCATGCTCTTAATGAGAATAATAACTATGTATTTATATAAAAAAAATTCATGGGTGTTACAATAGATGTCAATTTATCTATTTCTTCGTCACAGGTATTAGATACCAAGTGTGCATCACACATTTATACTAATGTGTAGTGGAAGAGAAATAGAAGAACATTGACAAAGGGCGAAGTGGACCTATGAGTTGGCAATGGTGCAAGAGTTGTTGTTGTCGCTGTAGGAACATATTCCTTATCTTTGCCTGCTTGACTTGTTTTAGAATTTAAAGAGTGTTGTTATGTGCCTACCTTGACCAAGAATATTATCTCTATTTCTTGTTTGGACAAGAAAGGTTTTTCATTTGTAATAAAGGACAAATGTTGTTTCGTTTATTTTAATGAAATGTTCTATTGTAGTGCACATCCTGTGAATGCACTCTATGTTCTAGACTTTGGCAACCCAATCTATAACATAAATATCAAATGGTTCAAGTGTAATGATTTGAATCAAACATATCTCTGACATTCTCGCTTAGTTCACAAAATGAGAGTTGCATATCCCAACTCTATAAGGATGAATTTTGGACTCATTTGATTTTGAATCATATGAGGCATGCAAATCTTGTCTTCGAGGCAAGATGACAAAGAATCTATTTAGTGGACACGGCGAAGGGCTAATGATCTGTTAGGACTCATACATACTGATATATGTAGCCTTTTCAGAATAGCAGTTAGAGGAGGCTATTATTACTTCATTACCTTTTCTGATGATTTTAGTAGATATGGCTATGTGAATCTGATAAGACACAAGTCAGAATTCTTTGAAAAGTTCAAAGAATTCAAGAATGAAATATAAAACCAACTTGGTAAGAGTATTAAGATGCTTCGATCAGATCGAGGTGGAGAATACCTTAGTCATGAGTTTCATGACCATCTCGTTGAGTGTGGGATCATATCTCAACTCACTCCATCTGGAACACCACAATGGAATGGTGTATTAGAAAGGAGGAATCATACTTTATTAGATGTGGTATGATCGATGATGAGTCATACAGATCTTCCTGCTTCCTTCTGGAGGCATGCTCTAGAGACAGTCGCTTTCACACTTAACCGAGTTCCATCTAAGGTTGTCATAAAGACACCATATGTGATATGGACAGGGAAGAGTCCCAAGATATCTTTTATGAAGATTTAGGATTGTGAGGCTTACGTTCGATGACAAGTCTCAGATAAACTAGGACCCAAATCTGACAAGTGCTACTTTATTGGATATCCCAAGGAAATAAAGGGATATTACTTTTATCATCCCATCCAAGGCAAGGTGTTTGTTGCCAGGACTGGTGTGTTTCTAGAAAGAGAGTTTATTTCTAGAAAAACTAGTGGGAGTGAAGTCGATCTTGAAGAAGTTTAAGATACTAGCACTGATACCTTGATGGAAATTTAATAGGTACCACAAGATGTTGTGGATCAGGATTTTGTTATACCACAAGAGGTTATAGAGCAACAACTTGTTCAAGTAGCACAAGATCTACGCAGATCTGATAGGACCCATCATCAACCTAAGAGATATTCTTTTCTCTCACAATGGTGATGTAGTGCTTATTGGTCTTGATGAGCCTACATCTTATCAAGAAGCTGTACAAGGCCCAGATTCTGAGAAATGGCTAGAGGCCATGAGATCTGAAATGGAATCCATGTACACTAACCAAGTATGGTCTTTGGTTGATCCACCTGAAGGGATCAAACCCATTAGGTGTAAGTGGGTCTTCAAGATGAAGACTTACATGGAAAGACATATACCTATAAAGGTAGATTGGTAGCTAAAGGATTCAAACAAATTCATAGTATAGACTATGATGAAACCTTTTCACTAGTTGTGATGCTCAAGTCCATTCGGATCATGCTTGCTATTGCTGCTTACTATGATTATGACATCTGGCAGATGGATGTCAAGACCATATTTCTTAATGGAAATCTTCTTGAGGATGTGTACATGACACAACCTGAGGGTTTTGTAGATCCAGAGCATGCTGGAAAGGTTTGTAAGTTACAAAGATCCATTTATGGATTGAAGCAAGCTTCTAGAAGCTGGAATCTTTGATTTGATGATGTGATCAAAACGTTTGATTTCATTAAGAATGAAGATGAACCTTGTGTCTACAAGAAGGTTAGTGGGAGCACAGTCTTTTTCTCATATTGTATGTAGATAACATCTCATTGGAAACGATATGCCTACTCTTCAGTCAGTGAAGACTTGGCTTGGGAATTATTTTTCAATGAAGGACGTAGGTGAAGCAGCCTATATTTTAGGCATCAAGATCTATAGAGATAGATCCAGGAGATGGCTTGTTCTAAGCCAGAGTACATATATTGGCAAGGTACTTACAAGTTTTTCCATGCAAAATTCTAAGAAGGGATTCCTGCCTATGTAACATGGTGTGAGTCTTTCAAAGACTCAATGCCCCTCTTCTAAGGTAGAAAGGGACCGCATGGATCAGATTTCTTATGCATCTGTTATAGGGTCTATCATGTACACCATGTTTTCTACTCATCTAGATGCCTCATATATGTTAAGCATATAGAGAAGATACTAGCCAGATCCAGATGAAGGTCAATGGACAGTAGTCAAGAATATTCTTAAGTACCTGAGAAGAACTCAAAATTATTTCTTGATCTTTAGAGGTGATGAAGAGCTTGCTGTAAAGGGTTGCAACTATTGCTATAAAGTGTTACAGCTATTGCTGTAAAGCATTACAGTTATTGTTGTAAAGGGTTACAGTGGTGCAAGCTTCCAATTTGACAAGGATGATTCTTGATCACAGTTAGGGCATGTATTTTACATAAATGGTGGTCTTGGGTATTGGATACTACAATGATTCGAGGGATCATCGATATATGAGATATGATGATATGCAGAGAACCAAGCAATGCTAACATTACGGATCCTTTGACCAAGGCTTTGGCACCGAGAAAGCATGATGGTCACACTAGGTCAATGGATATGAGATATTTCAGTGATTGGCACTAGTGATATAAGGAGATTGTTAGTGTAAGCCCTAAGAGACAATCAAGAGTTGATTGACTTAGGAAATTTTGTATCATATTTCATTATTTCATTAGAAGACAAAGGTTATGGTTATTATATTTACTTCAGTTCAGTGTCGAATGAATAAGTATAATAATGTCCTTGAGTAGTAGGTTCTTATCTACAATATATCAATTAGTTAATTGATAGTGAGATATTGTAGAGAACACTACTCTTAACTGTTCCTAGTCGAGCATTAATATACAAGGACAATATTAATGCGTTGAGACTAGCGTGTAGGTCAACGGATGACTTGATCTCACAAGTCATGGATATGAGATATCAGGTTGACACATGGGTATATATTAGAGAAGATATACTGAATGACCCGCCATGAGATGTTTCATGGATCGTTATATGAGTGTCATAAACATTCTCATGTGACTATTGGTATGAATAGTCCTTAGACCTGAAGTCACTACGGTTCCCTACATAAGGAGTTGTGTACTTTGGTATCGTCAAATGTCACCCGTAATAGGGTAGACTATAAAGTCGATCGCTGGGTATGCAATAAATTATGCGGAGAAATGTGAGTGATGTAGATGGGATCTATCCCTTTCATATAACGGAAGCGATATTTGTGGGCCTCTTGATTAGTAGGACACATGAATGTATGGCCATACTCAGATGAGTCAATATGAGATATTGAGCTTATTTGTATAGTGTGTCTACTTATAGATCAAGAAACACAAAAATTGATAAGAGGATGACACGGTTTATGCCTCACTGATCAATCTAGATATCAAGAATAGAGGGACTAAGTCATATAAGATAATAGCCACAGACAGGTTAGGTAGGATCTCGTATTTCTCGTCACTTGGGTAGCAATGATGTATTGCTAGATGCCACTCTTTGTTTATGTATCGCAAATGTTGATTTGGATACATTGCCAACGTTACGAGAGCCTATAGGGTCACACACAAAGAACATATTGGTTTGGAGATGGGTATTTTAGTTTGACTAAACTACAAAGGATATTAAGAATAATGGGTGAATCCAAAGTGTTGGTGTCATCTTAGTGGTGATTGGCACTTAAGCTAGTGGGAGATTGTTAGTAATTAGCCCTAAGAGCCAATCATGAGATGATTAGGCCTTTTGGGTTACTCATTGAGTTAAATTCAAATGAACTCACTCATTGGATTGAGTTCAATCCGAATTAGACACATTGGATTAATGGGTTAGACTCAATGGGTTAGACTTATTGGGTTATTAGATTAATGGTTAATCCAATATAATAAATCCAATCCATTAAGAGGAATAATAAGAGACAAAAGACCACCCTTGGTATTCATGGGATGAATATAAATAACCTTTTGGGTTTATTTTCATTATATGAGAATGTGAAAAGAAATGGTGACTCTTGATCTCCCCTCTCCTTCCTCCTCCTTCCTTCTTGGCCGATTCTTGGAGTTTTGGCCCAATCATTCTTCTTGCTAGAACAAGAAAATGGTTCTTCTCTGAAGGCTTTGCTCTTGCGACGAACAAAGGATATGTTCATGTGGATACCGTAGAGGCGCGGACGCTTGAAGGCGCTGAGATCTAGATCCAAAGAAAAGGTTGTTGTCGGGATTGCGAAGGGCACGCAACAAAGGTATAATCCTATCATGTAGCTTAGCATAGATTATTGTCATGAAAATTGTTTTCTTCCTTTCGCATGAATCCGTTGGATAAGAGGATTTAGTATTTTTCTGCTGCACTTTGGTGTGTTTAGCGCGCTAGATCCCAACATAATAATCCTTTAAGGAATCTTTTTTGTACCCCAGATATACCCATTTTATCGTTTATGACTTGTATTTATAATGGGGGCATGTCATTATAACTGAAAAAACTTCTAGAAGATATTTTTCACCAAATATCCTATTAGGAATGTCTTGGCTAGTCGCTCAGGTTGGCTACATATGTTATTAAGAATACCCCCTATTGAATATGTCTCGGCCAGTCATTCAAGCTGGCTGTATATTAGGAATACCTTCTGTTGAATATGTCTCGGATGACTGTTCAAGTCGGCCGTATATTTAGAATACCTCCTTTTGAATATGTCTTGGCATGTCGTTCAAGCCGGTTGTATATTAAGAATACCTCCTATTGAATATGTCTCGGTTGGTCGTTCAAGCTAGTCGTATATTATGAATACCTTCTGTTGAGAATGTTCCATCCCGGAATGTATTATAAGGCTAAGTAACTTTATACTCGGGCGGGCTATGCCCGGTCGAGTATATATGAGCACGTGAGTGCTCGCTCAACCTTCAGTCGGCCAGTAACATACTGAGAATCTCCTATGAGGCTAAGTTCCTTTATTCTCGAGCGACCATTGCACGACCGAGTATATATGAGCATATGGGTGCTCACTATGCCTGTAGTCGGTCGGTTACATGCTGAGAATTATATATAAGGCTAAATGCCTTTATGCTTGGGCGAACTTTATCCGACTGAGCATATATAAGCACATGGATACTCGCTCGGCCTGTAGTCGGTTGATAATATATTGAGATTTATATATAAGGCTAAATATCTTTATGCTCAAGCGAGTTTTGCCCGGTCGAGCATATATGATCACATGGGTGCTCGCTTGGCCTGCAGTCGGTCGTTAATGTGCTAAGAATTATGTATAAGGCTAAATATCTTTATGCTCGGGCGGGTTTTGCTCGACCAAGCATATATGAGCACATGGATGCTCGCTCAACCTAGAGTCGGCCGGTAATATGCTGAGAATTATATATAAGGCTAACTGCCTTTATGTTCGGGCGGGCTTTGCCCAGCCGAGCATATATGAGCATATGGGTGCTCGCTTGGCCTGTAGTCGGCCTCTAATATGCTGAGAATCATATATAAGGCTAAATGCCTTTATGCTCAGACAGGCTTTACTCGGCCGAGCATATATGAGCTCATGGGTGCTCGCTCAGCCTGCATTTGACTAGCTATGTACCCCTCCTATCTTTCCTGACCTAAACCCCTCCTTTACTCACAAGACCGTAGTATCATAACCTGTATCAGCGAGGAAGGAATTTGAGAACAATTATGTTTGGGGATACATTACAACCATTGCTAAGAAACTTGAACTAGAGCACTCGGGTTTAAACCTTATACATGGCAATATTAAAATAGATATAGACACATGCTTAACAATAAAGATGATATGTCGAGATGAAAATGGATTTAGTTTTCTTTGAAGGGATGGTTTTACTATCCCTTTACCAAATCCTGATTGCACAATAATTCGTAACCCAAACAATTGGATTATTAAAGATCCAATTCCCTGTTCCTCCACATCCCCTAGAGAACATCACGAGTATCCCTCTTTTAAAGGCCCGCTGCCAGTCGGATTTCCTAACTCAGTTAGACATTCATTTACCTATGATAGTACGGGTCCTTCTAGCTTTAACTTTTCTTCTTTTCGTACATCATTGGACTCTCTTCATGAGAAGAATGACATTTCTCATAAGATGTTGGAGGACCACTATGACTTCACTCATGAGAAGTTCCAATATGTATAGGATTAGTTTCAGAATAGGGATAACTTTTAAAGCAGGGTATCCAATTTTGTGGGAGACTACTACACTCACCAAGGGAGAATGAATGAGTTTATGGACTCCATGGATATCAACAGTCAGCAGGTTTCCTCGATGTACCAGTAGCATGAGAACATGGGCCACCTTCATAGAGTCCCTAGATGTCTCCCTGGGCGAGAAAGTAGACCTCCTTCGGGTGGTAAGTATTCAGCGAGTGCTAGATTTGCCCGGTTTCCTCCCTCTTTCCGTTACCCACCCCCATAGGTTTAGTTTCATTGAGGACAATGAAGTGTCCAAGTCTTTGGGTGGGTGGGGTATCTACAGTTGCAGTTTGCATTCTTAGTTTAGTGCACTTTGTTTTCTTTTAGTTTCCCCATTTTGAGGCATTTGAATTACACTATCCATACTATTACTATTGACTATTCTGAGAGTAAACTTCTAGCAAGATTATTATCTAGAAGTCATAAGTTACATTTTTCAGTGTTAGTATACTTAGTGTTTTATTCATTGCATCTCTTGTGAATGAAAATGAGCATAGTATTTGTTTGATAACAAAATTTTTCGCACGTTTATGGTTTAGTTTCATGTGATTAGGTCATTAGTGTTAGTGCGGGAAGCATCCGATGATCGAACCTGAGTTTTGATAATGGAAAAGGGATCAAAGTTAAAGTTATTTGTTATCTAACAAGGTTCATTGAGCTTGTAGGAAAGTCCTAAGTTTCCTTCGGCAAAAGTCCTAGTGGATTCTAGGAAAGTGGAAAATCCTAAGGGGTAGTAACCCTAGGTCTTAGGGGGTGGTAACCCTAGGTAAAGGAAAGTCCTAACTGCGGTTAGGCAGGTGGAAAATCCTAGGGGGTGGTAACCCTAGATCCTAGGGGGTGGTAACCCTAGGCTGAGGAAAACCCTATGGGGTGGTAACCCTAGGTCTTAGGGGGAAGTAACCCTAGGTTGAGGAAAACCCTAGGGGGTGGTAACCCTAGGTCCTAGGAGGTGGTAAACATAGGCGAAAAGTCCAGTCTGTCCGGAGGACCGATTTGGCAACAGGTAATCTCTCCTGAGAGGAGTAGGTGAGAACGTATCCCTGGTGAGAGAATAGTAGACATCGATTCGACCTAGTGTTTCTAAGAAATCTAAAATCAGAACTGGACAGTCCGAAGGCTATCAACTTAATTGTTTAATATCATTTGCTCTATTTGCCTAACTTGGTTTTGCAAGAAACTAACAGTTTTACAGGGTCAGACTTGATAGGTCGATCGAACAACCTAATTAGTCGATCGAACCCTAGTACACAAAGGATCAGAATCTAGTTCTCGGTGAAGGGTTGACCAGAGGGATCGGTCGACCGAACCGAGGATATATAGAGACCTGGTCGAGCAAGTTGATCGAATCAGATGAGGAAGAGACCATCGATTGATCGGTCAAACGAATGCAGGCACTATCCAGAGAGGCTGTATCTAGATAGAAGGTCGAGCAAGTTCAGCAGGTTCAGTCAACCGAACCAAGGGATCGGTTGATTGATCCTGGTCGAGTCAAGTCTTGATCCTGAAGATCAGGGGATCGGGATCAGGCTTGAAGCTGCTATAAATGGGGTCTCGGCCAGCTACTTCGAACAACAATTCTACATGCAATATTCGAAGCTACTCTTTACACCGAAACGACTCAACGACACTCAGCTACTATTCCGACAATCGACGACTACTTCCATCATCCTTTGTATTGTCGGTATAATCATTTAAGTTCAATACTTGTCTTTACTGATTTGTAAAAGATTCTCGAGCTTATAGTGATTGTCCATCGAAAGTACTCTCATGTGTGGGCCTTAGAGTAGGAGTCGCCACAGGCTCCAAACCAAGTAAAAGAAATCGTGTTAGCGATTGCCTTTGGATTTTTCTTTATTTCTGCTGCATACTTTGAGTTTTACGAAATGAACAAATTGCTATTAACCCCCCCCCCTATAGCACGTCTACGATCCTACAATTGGTATCAGAGTCAGACCGCTCTAAATTGATGAAACCACAAATCGAACAGAGGGGGCTCTTTTTGAAAACTATCAGTTTTTTTAATATTTTATCATTTTTTTTAATTAGTGAATTGCTAGTTTTACTTTTCTACCGCACTACTAATCCAAGACCAAGTCTTGGAATATTTGTGAAAATGCTTTTGTGTGTGAGATTCTTGTTTTAATGGCCCATCAAGAAGGCTATAGCACAGCTCGCCCGCCTCTCTTCTCTGGTGAAGATTTTGACTACTAGAAGGGGCAAATGGAGTACTACTACCTCCAAACCCAACTTGAGATGTGGATGATCATCAAAATCGGCATCTCCCTCCCACTCGACGACATTGGAAAAGCAGTATCTTGTGAGAACTGGGATGCAAGTCTGATGAAGAAGGTCGGGGCCAATGCTAAAGCAACATAGATTCTTCAATGTGCTTTAACAAAGGAGGAGCTAAACCGAGTAGGCCCGTTCTCTAGCGCCAAAGACTTGTGGGAGAAGCTAATTGAGCTGCATGAAGGTACCTCCGATACTAAGGTAAGTAAAAGAGACTTAATTTTAAATAAGTTGTATAACATAAAAATGTAGGATTGTGAATTTGCGAGTCAACTGCACGCATGCATCCAAGACCTTCTCAACAGTCTCCACACAATCCGACAGAAGGTGAAAAATTGTGACATCATCAAGTATGCATTAAACACCTTACGAGCATCAATGGTAGATGCTTACAAGGTCTCTAAGGATCTTTCCTCTATTAGATTAGATGAATTGTTTTCACAGTTTGAATTACACGAACAGACTAATACACCTATGGCTGACAAAGGTATTACTTTGATTGCAGGTACGACCTGAATGTGGGAAGCAAAAGCAAAGCGTAGAACTGAACCCGAGTCCAAAGAAGAACCGGACTCAAATGATGACGACGATGAAATCACAACCGAGCTGGTGAATCAGGTACGAAAACTCTACAAGAAGAAGAAGGGATTCACCAAGAAGGACATCAAGAAGGTGATTCAGTCCAAGACGGTGCAAGCAAGTCCAAAAATGAAGACCGAGGTAACTTGCTATAGCTGCAACAAGAAGGGACACATCAAAGCCAACTATCCGAACCAAAAGGAAACAAAAAGCATAAGAAGAAGAAAGCACTACAGGCGACATGGGATGAGTCTTCCTCTGAAGATTCTGATGAAGAGCTCGAATAGACGAGCTTCCTCACACTTACGGCCCGGGAACAAGTCAACGAATCAGAAACTGAGAGCGAGTCGGAAATATAATTTGAGAGAAGCCACGGATCCGTATCCATTTCCGAAGGGCCTAACCCCACTGTAAGTACTTCTTAGATAACTAAACTGCATAATTTGGTTAATTATCTTATCTGTAAGTTAGCCAAATCCAACGTCCGGGTCAAGTCACTACAAAAGGAGGTAACACTCCTTAAGGAGGAGACCAAACTAAGTTCTTTGACTAAGCCAGTTCAAAATGGAAGTTCAACTCATGTCCAACAACTTGAGGAAGAAAATTCTATTTTGAAAACTCAAGTTAAAGAATTAAAGAATACGTTGGAATGGTTTACCTTGGGTTCCAAGAATCTTGATCTGATTCTTGGAAAACAAAGAGCCGTATACAACAAATCTAGACATGGATTTAAGGCTAAACGAAGATACAAGTCTTACTTATCACTTGTAAATAGAACAAATAGAAAAGTAGTCCAAGCTTGGGTCCCCAAATCAAACTTGATTAATTAAGTTGGACTTGGTCAATATTGGGTCCCAAAGGATCAAATCCATTACCTTGATAGACCCTATCGAGGCTATGATCCAGGGGGAGTCAATAGAAAAACCATTTTTATCAGTAAATAGATTTGTTTGATGCTTGAGTTACTGCTTTCATTATGCATGCTTAGACTAGGATAGATAAGGACCTAGGTGTGATTTACACTTGACTAGTTAGACATAGGAGGTTCAAAAAGAAAATTAAATATCCAATTTCTTTGAAAGATTTTGTTTAGAAGTGGTGGATGATCTCATATCCAAGAAGGCCTAGTGCCTCGCCACAGCCTAGAAGCCAATCTTTGAAATGAATATTTAATTGACTGATTACAAAACCTGAGTCTAACTCAAATGTAAAATAATCCTTAGATGATAATCTAAATCAAAGATAAAATTAACCATCTCACAAAAACTTATAAGGCTTCCTGATTAATAATTTAGAAAAGGGTGAGATGGACTTAGGTAAAATTTAGAATTAATAAATAAATTAATAAATTTTAATTAAATCTTAAATAATCTTATTTAATCAATTAAATAATCATAATTAGTCAATTAATAAATTTTAATTAAATCTTAAATAATCTTAATTAGTCAATTAATAAATTTTAAGTAAATCTTAAATAATCTTAATTAATTAATGAATAAATTTTAATTAAATCTTAATTAATTTTTATTAATAAATATTATTAAGTCTAACCAATTCATAACTTAACTTAATTAAAACCATCTCATAGTCATCCATAGGAATAACATGTTTGACAATCTAGACTGGTGAGATGGAATAGTAAGGAGCTAATTTCAATCAAACTATCTTTTGATCCATCAAATTGATCTAAATCAAATACTTTATGTGTAGGATTATAAAGATTTGGATCAATAGATGTGAGATAGTGGATGCTTCAGACACATGACTGGAGACATATTGAAATTCACTAAGCTACAACTCAAGAACTTAGGGTCAGTTGCATTCAACAACGAAAAGAAACTTAAGGTAATCGAAACAGGTAATATCAAACTAAGTTCCGATTTTATTATTCGAAAAGTACTATTGGTTGATAAGTTGAATTTTAACTTACTTAGTATTAGTTAGTTATGTGACTCTGGGTACTTAGTCACATTTTCAAAATCTAAGTGTTTAATTAAAAATATTAAAAATCCTGAAATTACACTTAAAGGAATTAGGAAAAAGAACATCAATACAATTGACCTACCAACCCCCTCACTTAAGTGTCTTCTGATACAACAAGAAGAAACTAAGTTGTAGCACAGAAGACTGGGTCACACACATACCAAACTCATTTCAAAGATGAGTCAAAATGACTTAGTTAGAGGTTTACCCAAATTTAAAATTATAGAAAATACTATCTGTAATACTTGCCAACAGGGTAAACAAACCAATTCAATCTACAAGTTAACCAACTTAAATGGAACTAACTCAACACTTGAGCTCCTACACTTAGACCTGTTTGATTCACATGGAACCAAGTCACTAAGCAAAAAACTAATATTGCTTAGTTATAATTGATGATTACTCTATGTTTACTTGGGTAAAATTTCTAAAGACTAAAGATGGAACCTTTGAAATCTTTAATAATTTTTGAAAATTAATAGAAAAAGATACTAAACTTAAAAGAATTAGAAGTGATCATAGAGGGAAATTTGAAAACCATAAATTTATTGAATTTTATGAAATTAATGGATACAAACATGAGTACACATACCCTAGAACCCCTCCCCCCCCCAAATAAAAATGGTATAGTAGAACAAAAAAATAGAACCTGATGTGCGTAGATTGTATACACTTGTTTAGCATATTTTGACGCACATTCACGTACTTCGAGCATGCTTTATCTATGAATTTTTGTACTTATAGCTTTCCTTTCAGTATATTTACTCTTTTTATTCGGAGATATGTTTTTTGGGCATTTTCTGTATGTAGGAGTCGATTTTGGAGAAGATATGACGCTTGAACGAAGAAGGAAGGCACAAGCCATGTGTGTCGCACGGCCATGACATGGGGGGTGCCCAGGCCGTGTGGTGATCACCACCCGTGTGGCTACGAAAGAGAAGGAAGAAGCCATGGCTGTGTGAGTATCACACGACCGTACCAGGTTTGAAGCCAAGAAGGTTCATGGCCGTGTGCACCACACGACCTTGCAAGCCATCTAGAACTGAAGCTGTACACGGTCGTGTAGGTCTACACGCCCGTGCAGCATTTCCAAAGACCAAGAATGCCCTGGCCGTGTGCACCACACAGTCGTGCAGGAGCTCCAGAGATGGAGGTAGTGCAGGTCGTGTAGATCTATACGGTCGTGCAAAGGGAGAAGTGGCAGATGCATGCCACGACCGTGTACACCACACGACCGTATGAGATAGGCAGTGAGGGGAGTGAGGCAGGCCATGTGAGCTTCACACGGCCGTACCTCGGGGCCGTGTGGCGCCCAAACCCCCCTTCTATATAAGCCCTTCTTCCTCATTTGAAAGGGGATCTTCTTCCTTTTGGGGGGAATCAAGATTTGGGGCATTCCTCCATCTTCTTGGAGGGATTTTCCGGTGATCTAAGGGCGGATCTTCAATGTTTCGACTCTAAGATTGTGCATTGGATCTGGAGACGGTTCTTCATTATAGATAAGCTTTCTTTCTTCCTTTTCTTGGATTTGGGATCAAGAATGCTTGTAATTATCTTCTCTTCAGATTTCTTTCCTCATTTTATTGAGTAGATCTCTTGTTCTAGGATGGAGGGAGTATTTATAATGAAGATTTGATGTAAACTCTTGTGGATTTACCAATTTCCTATTTCTATGATTTTGCCCTGTTCGTATCAATTTGATCTTGTATGGATTGTTATGATTATGCCTAATTACCATGCTTGATTAAATGTTTGGATATCTTGTGGACCTTGTAGAGATTGTGTCTCATTCGATTTTCTGAGAGACGTTCGTGATAGGAACATGCCCGGGTAAGGACGTTTGAGGGATGATCTTGAGAGTGAAATAGGGTTATTCAAGGGGGTAGGATAGATTGTATGTGTTCATATATTATATCTTGATGTGGTTGAGGAGTGATGAATTCTATGTTGATTATTCGAGGGACTCACGTGACAGGCAAGCCCGTATAAGGACAACATAGATTCATTCCTAATTGATCACATATAGGTATAGATTTCAATCCTAGGCTAGTTGTCTATTGCAAGAGGGAACCGACAACTTTCTACTAATGATGGGCAATTGAGAAATAAGATTTGGTAGATCATTTACATTGAAGATCATTACAAAGAAACTGAAACTCCTAGAACATACCTTTATCATAGCCCTCATTCTTGTTTCATATTCTTTAGTTTCTATGTTATACTTTGCATAGTAGTACTTTACTTTTGTCAAAACATTGATTAGTTGTTTAGCTAACTCGTGTTGAAACATCTTTAGTGGTTATTCCAGTCCCTGTGGATATGATATCTTTTATTATTACTTACGACATTTCTGTACACTTACGGAGAGTCAACAAATTTTTGGCGCCATTGCTGGGGACTACGCTATAACATTAGAGATTATCAATTGAGTTAGACTAAATATAACTATTCTTTTCATTTAATTTACATAGTTGAAACTAATCTTTAGAATTCTGTTGTCATAATTCTTTCTTATAATTTGTATCTCCTATATTTTTTTTTCTTTTGCACATCAAACATGGTATTCAGGTCATTAGGAGATTATGGAACCCCAAAGTCTGCCAAGGAATTAGGGCCAATTGTTTACCCCGAAATTCAAGCAAGAAATTTTATGCTTAGACCATCCTTTATCTCAATGATTCAGCAAGCTCAGTTTGGGGGTCTAGAGATTGAGGACCCTTATTCACATCTCACGGAATTCTATAGATATTGCTATACTTTGAAATATGAGGAGGTTCCATCTGATGTTATACAACTACTAGTTTTTCCTTTTAGTCTGAAAGATGCTACAAAGAGATGGTATAATTCTCTGAAATCTCAAAGTATCAAAACCTTGGATGAGTTAGAGCAGAGATTCCTAGAAAAATATTTTCCTTCACAGAAGACTACTTATTTGAGAAGTCAAATCTTGAATTTTAAGCAATTGGTTAGGGAGGAGTTACATCAAGCTTGGGAAAGATATTCATCTCTTTTACAATTGTGTCTGCATCATGGTATTGAGGGATGGTTAATCGTGCATCTATTATATATTGGGCTTTCTTTCTCAAATAAAAGTAAATTAGATATATCCTCTAGGGGTTCTTTTTTGAAGAAAAGCTTAGGGGAAGCCTACGAGATAATTTGCAGAATTGCATCAAATTTTAATGATTAGTCAGGACAGAACAACACAATCCTAACAGTTAATACGGTTAAAGGAAAGGAGAAGTGTAAGAAAGGAATTACTCTGAATCAAAATGATCTTCAAGCATTATTGCCTTGGTGTTATGAGTCTATTTCAAAAATATTTGGTGAAGAGACATTTTTATTGGAAGAGAAGAAATGTTTGAGTGATTATAAAGAGGATGATACTTCTTTAGAAGATGAAGAGGATTTAGAGAGGAGATCTCAAGAAGAAGAAATCAAGTTGATAGAGCAAGAGTCAACTGTGCCAGAAATAGTGTCACCTCAACTTGAACTTAAGCCATTACCCCCAAACATAAAATATGAATTTCTTGGACCAAATTCCACTTTTCTAATCATAATCAATGCCAATTTAACTAGGTCTGAAACACAGAGATTGATTGAAGAGTTAAAACTACACAGAAAAGTAATTGGATATACAATTGATGATATCAAAGGGATTAGTCCTTCTCTTTGCATGCATAGAATTTTACTTAAAGAGGGTTATAAAAGTTCAATTGAATATCAGAGGAGGTTAAACCCAAATCTGAAAGATGTAGTGAAGAAAGAGGTGCTAAAACTTTGATGTTGAGATCATTTATCCAATTTCAGATAGTGAATGGGTGAGTCCAGTGCATGTAGTTCCAAAGAAAGGGGGAATGACTGTTATAAAAAATGAGGATAATAAACTGATTCCAACACGAACATTAACGGGATGGCGAATGTGCATTGATTATCGGAAGTTGAATAAAGAAACTAGAAAGGATCATTTTCCCTTGCCTTTTATTGATGAAATGCTTGAGAGATTGGCTAAGCACTCATATTTTTGCTATCTAGATGGATATTCAGGATTTTTCCAAATTCCAATTCATCCTCAAGATCAAGAGAAGACTACTTTTACATGCCCCTATGGCACCTTTGCTTATCGTCGTATGTCATTTGGGCTTTGTAATGCTCCAGCTACTTTCCATAGATGTATGATGGTGATTTTTTCAGATTTAATAGAGAAAATCATGGAGGTGTTCATGGATGACTTCTCAGTTTATGGGAATGACTTTGATACTTGTTTGTCAAATCTTTCTACAGTTCTTCAAAGATGTGAAGAGTCGAATCTAGTATTAAACTGGGAGAAATGTCATTTCATGGTTAAAGAAGAAGTTGTTTTGAAACATAAAGTATCAGAACATGGGATTGAAGTAGATCAAGCAAAAGTGGAAGTAATAGAGAAGTTACCTCCACCAATCAATATAAAAGGAATAAGAAGTTTCTTGGGGCATGCAGGATTTTATAGGCGTTTTATCAAGGACTTTTCAAAAATCTCCAAGCCTTTAACAAATTTGTTAATCAAAGATGTTGAATTTTGCTTTGATAGTGCATGGAGGCTTTTAATAAAATCAAAAGTGCTCTTATTTCAGCTCCGGTAATCCAAGCACTGGATTGGAATCTTCCATTTGAGATAATGTCTGATGCTAGTGACTTTGCCATAGGACCAATTTTAGGACAAAGAAGGAATAAGGTTCTTCATGCAATCCATTATGCAAGTAAAACACTTGACGCAGCTTAAGTGAATTATTCCACTACAGAAAAGGAACTTTTAGCAGTGGTATTTTCATTTGATAAGTTTGGATCATATCTGGTAGGTTCAAAGGTAATAGTTTATACTGATCATGCAGTCATCCGATATTTACTAGGGAAGAAAGATAATAAACCTCAGCTTATCAGATGGATTTTATTGCTTCAAGAGTTCAATCTTGAGATCAGAGATAAGAAGGGAGCAGAAAATGTAGTGGCTGATCTGTTGGGTTCGTCGGGCCGCGAAAACCGCTTTTTCGCGTCGCGGAAACCCCGAGTCACCCAAAGCCATGGATCTCGTGCAAAGATTCGTAAACAAAATTTTTCGAAAAACCTTTTTCTTGTACGAGTTTGTAAAAACTTTAGATCTACACTAAAGTTAAGATCATTACCCTTGATGCGCGCCCCACGCGAATCCCGCTCGTCCAAATGATGCCGGATCTCAAGACCGTCAAGCGTACGGTCCTCTAGAAGTATCCACACGGACACACTAGATGGAGGTGACCAAAAACCAAGGTGTGCTAGCACCTATGTGGTTCGGCCAAGGAAGGAGGAGAGGGAGAGAGCAAGAAGAACTCTAGGAGGAAGAAGAAGGAATGAATCATGGAATAATTTTCAAAATGAAAATTATTCTCCTCATTCAAGTGGCCGGCCACCTTCTCATGTCTAACTCCCATTTCCACATTAAATGCAATTAATGTGGAGCCATTAAAGAGTTGTAACCCCCATGAGGTGGCACTCTAGGATGATGTTGATCAACACTATTGGTCCACATCTTGCCACCTCACTAAATGACATGGCAACAAGTGTAACCTCCTCATTTAATGTTGGCCGGCCACATTAAATGCTATGGAGGCTTGTAACCTCCATGAGGTGGCACACATTGATGATGTGGAGCAATCCTATTGGTCCACATCTTGCCAACTCACTAGCGATGTGGCAAAAAGTCAAGTCAAACATGACTTTTTCTCTTCCTCTCAAATCAAGTCAAACTTGATCAAATCTCTCTCATGGTTGATCTAATCCAACCATATGATTCAAGCCAACTTAATATAATGAATCTAATTCATTAAATTAAGTTGATTTAATGAGTCATAATCTAAATTAGACTCATTGAATACATGAATCAACTTGATTCCAACTCAATTAGCCCAATTTGGATTACTCTTAATCCAATATGATTCATCAAATAAATCTAATCCTCTTGGTTCATCATATGAACCAAATGTCCATCTAATTGTCCTTAGTGTGTGACCCTATAGGTTCTTGTAACGTTGGCAATGCCCTAAACCTATTTAGGAGCATAAGTAATGAGCGGTATCTAGCAACGCATCATTACTACCCAAGTTACAAGAATGTCGAGATCTGACATCACCTTGTGACTACTAATTGTGACTCCTCACAATATATGACAAGTGTCCTTCTATCCTAGACATCTAGATTGATCAATATGAGGCATAGACCGTGTCATCCTCTAATCAATCTAAATCTTGAACTCCAAGTAGACTCACTCGATCAAATGAGCTCAACATCTAATGTTGACTCATTTGGGCATGGCCATGCACTTAGTGGTCTCACTCTATCAAGAATACCGATGTCGCTCCCGTCATATGGGAGGGATAGATCCCATCTACATCACTCACATCCCTCTGCATAATTCGTTACATACCCAGTAATCACCTTTATAGTCCACCCAGTTACGAGTGACGTTTGACGAAACCAAAGTACATTACTCCTTATGTAGGGATACATAGTGACTTCAGGTCCAAGGACTAATAGTCATACTAATAGCCACATGAGAAAGTATATGACACTCATATAACGATCCATGATACTTTCTCATGGCGGGGTCATTCAGTATGCATTCTCCAATGTATACCCATGTGTCAGCTTGATATCTCTATATCCATGACTTGTGAGATCAAGTCATCGAACTGACCTACATGCTAGTCTTATTGCATTAACATTGTCCCTGAATGTTAATACTCGACTAGGAATGATTTAGAGTAGTGTTCCCTATATCATCTCACTATCGATTCAACTAATCGATTGATATAGGTATGAACCTTCTACTCAAGGACGCTATTATACTTAGTCTATTTGGCACTAATACAAATAAGTATAATAACCAAACAAATGCCTTTATTAATATACAAGAATATGATATACATGAGTCCATACAATCATCAAAATGATTGGCTCTAGGGCTCTAACTAACATGATCATCTATCCAGAGTATGACAAAATAAAGAAGAGGATGCGGATTTTGACTTACCTATTGATGATATTTTTCCCGATGAGCACCTTTTATCTTTGTCAAGTGTTAAAATACCTTGGTATGCAGATTTTGTTAATTTCCTGGCAAGTGGAGTTTTATCCCCAAATTTCTCCAATCAACAAAAGAAAAAGTTTTTTTCAGATGTCAAGAATTATATTTGGGATGAACCTCTCCTTTATAAGAAATGCAATGATGTGATTTATCAAAGATGTGTACCTGAAGAAGAAGTTAGAGATATCTTATTTCATTGTCATTCTTCATCTTATGGAGGACATTTGGGGAGTTCTAAGACAATAGCGAAAATCCTTCAAGCAGGGTTTTATTGGCCAACTCTATTTAGAGATACTAAGAGATTTGTACAGTCCTGTGATTAATGTTAGAGGACTGGAAATATCACTAAGAGGAATAAAACACCATTGAATTACATACTTGAAGTAGAATTATTTGATGTATGGGGAATAGATTTCATGGGGTCATTCCCTCTTTCATATGGGAACAGGTTTATTCTTGTAGTAGTGGATTATGTATCCAAATGGGTAGAAGCTATAGCTTCTCCTATAAGTGATGCAAGAAAATTTAGCAAATTGTTTAGAAGTATAATTTTTCCAATATTTGGTATGCCTAAAGTAATCATTAGCGATGGTGGGTCGCACTTAATAGAAAGACAGTTTGAAAATTTACTTAGAAAATATGGAGTGAGCCATAAACTAGCAACACCTTATCATCCACAAACTAATGTTCAAGCTGAGATCTCTAACCGTGAAATTAAAGCCATACTAGAGAAAACAGTATCTACTTCACAGAAGGATTGGTCATTGAAGTAGATGATGATTTATGGGCATATCGTACTGCCTACAAGACTCCTATTGGAATGACTCCATTTCGGCTAGTTTATGGAAAGCCTTGTCATCTTCCAGTAGAATTAGAACATAAGGCTTATTGGGCAATTACAAATCTAAACATGAATCTTAAGGAAGCAGGAGAGAAAAGTGTAATACCCACTAAGCTTGTAAGATAAATATATGAATGTGGGATTTTTCCTTAGAAAAATAATAGGAAGTGAGTTGAAGCAAAAAGAAATAAAATGAAATAAAAATAGGGAGAGGTCAAGGATTGAACCTTGAACCTCTTATATTATATTTCATAGAATTAATGGGTAATAACCAGTTGGGATAGGAATAATATGTTGATAACAAAGGAGGGAAACTCATGATAAAGGTAAGAGTAAAAGCTAGCCAAAAGAAAACAAGAAAGGAGCAAGAGAAAGGCAACTTGTCTTCCTCCCTTTCTCTCCTTCTTCCTCTTTGGTTTTGCCAAAAATTTAAAGATGAATTAAGGGGATTCATTCCCTCTTATTTCACCATGAATGATGAGGATAAATAAATAAATAAAAATAAAAATAAAATAGAAAAAAAGGCTAAGGGAGAAGGAAAGCAAAAACTAAGTTTGCTACCTCTTCCCCCTTAACATAAAAGAGAATATGTAAAGGGAAAATTCTATTTTCTCTCATTTTTCTCATTCTCTCCTCTCCCTCACCGAAACCTCAGTTCCCCCTCTCCTCCATTTTCGTCCCCAAGCCAAGGTTTTCTCCTAAGAAAACCTAAGATACAAGGAGGACTTAGCAAAGGAATCAAGGGAAAGGAACTAGAAGAAGAGACTACTTCTTCTTCACCATACCTTAGATCCACAAGCGAAAAGGATGTAAGCTTCCCCTAACCTGTGGTACAAGGCTTTTATGTGCTTTTTGGATTTTATGAGGATTTTAAAACCTAGAAACAAGTTTGAGAAAATTCGGCCAAGAAGAGCTTTCAAAATCTAATGGTGTTTAAACTAGTCTTCACTACATGATAGATTTTTCAATGCTATGAAAGGGGGTTCTTCTTCATGCTTTTATACCTATATGATGCTTGATCAGAGGAGTACTGAACCCTAGAATTTCGGCCAAAAATATTCTTAAGAGGCTAGGGAAATTTATTGTTTTACCCAACTAGTACAAGGGTCTCCCTATGAAATATTAAGGATCATGTATTAGTTTTCTTCCTTAGAAGATATTTGAAACTAAAAGAAAACCCACTCATATGATTCGGTCAAGAAAGGGTTTAGGGTTAGGAAGACCTTTAAATTTAAATAACCATGCTCATGTGATAGAATACAAAGATCTTAAAGGATTTGTATGCTTGAATATTGCTAGAATTTCATGAACTCCTTCTTAGGGTTTTTCGGCCATGATGAGATGGATAGCTTAGAAAAGCTTAAACAAAATTTTAATATGCTCAAGACCTCTGTTCTATTTAGATATGAAAGTTGTTTAATGCCCTCATGCTTAATTAGGGTGTAGAAAAATTAGTTGCATGACATATAATATGTATGACCACAAGGGGTCCTAGCTTATTCATGAACCAAATTGTATATATGTTTCTTAGTAACTTTTGCCATGAAACGTACATAGGTTTTTCATGATTTAGGCCACTTAAAAACCTAGCTAAGGAATGGTAGGTTTCGGCCATGAGAAAAAAATAAAAGAAAAAGAGAAAAAGAAACCTAGAAAGCCTAAGACACAATTCATATGTATACCCATTATGCTTGTCCTTATACATGCTATGAAACTTGTAAAAATTCTCATGCTTTTAGGCTATTTGAAGCAAGTTTATATTCTGTGCGTTTCGGCCAAGTAGGGTTTAAAAGACCTAGAGGCCTTAGAAATGAAACCAAATGTGTTAAAAGTACTTCTTATGAAAATAGGATAATGTGTTGATTGTTTCACATGCTTGTATAATTTTTCCATGACCTAAATGAACCCTTGAATGTTTCGGTCATGAAGGAATAGATGCCCTAGAAACCCTAGGACTTAAATTAAATATGCTCATGCCACTCTACATGAAATATGATAAGTAGAAAGCCAAGGTTCAATTGCTATATGTTGTTTTATGACCTAAAATGATGCTAGGGTATGTTTCGGCCATAACTATTGTATGATGCCTTGTATGAATTTATACATAATGTTAGTCCAAGTTCACATGCTTGTATGCTTGTTTGTAGCCCTAATGAGAACTTGTTAAATTTCGGCCATGACATATGTTAAGGGCTTAAAGAACTTAGGAACTAATTCAAATGTGTTTACCTTGTTCCTTGGTAAAATGTTATAAATATGATTTAAAGATGTCCATAATTTTATGTCATATGGAACCTTGTTTCACACCTTAAGGTTTCGGCCATATGAAATTAGGGACTTGAGGAACTTAGAAACTAAGTTAATCATGTTTATAATGCTTCCTATGAAAATGTTATGATGATAATTTAGGTGCCACATGCTTGGATGTTGTGTTTAACCTAAATTGAGCTCTAAAGGGTTTCGGCCACAAGGGTTTAGGAAGCTTAAAACCAAGATAAATATGATACCATGTTTCCTATGATAGGATAATCACAAGATACACCCTTATGCTTAAAATGTATGCTTGTGATTTATGACTTATGATATGATATGCATGCTTTTATGATATGATATGCTTTGTGCTAAAAATATGCATGCTTATGTTATGATATGTGGTTAAATTATGCATGCTTTAATGCTATGTTTAGTGCTTAAAATATGCATGCTTTCATGATATGCTATGTGGTTAAATCATGCATGCTTGATGATATGCTTTATGCTTAAGATATGCATGTTTTTATGATCTATGCCTAAGTGATGCATATTATTATGACATGATGTATGCCTAAGTGATGCATGCCTTTATGATGAGATGTATGCCTAAGTGATGCATACCTTTATGACATGATGTATGCCTAAGTGATGCAGACCTTTATGATATAATGTATGCCTAAGTGATGCATACTTTTATGACATGATGTATGCCTAAGTGATGCATACTTTTACGATATGATGTGTGCCTAAGTGATGCATGATTTTATGATACATGATATGTATGACATGTACTTTACTTTATATGTGAGTGGCTTGTACCAAGGGTGGGCTCCATAAGCGCCCCGGGGACTAAGGACCTCGTTAGGGATGGGCTCCTAAGTGCCCCTAGGACTAAGGGCCTAGTATGTTTGCCTCGTAGTGTTCAAGACTTGCTACCTTGGACCTACAAGGTTGCGCACAATATGTAAGTGGTACATAGCCGGGATCCCCCTTATGTTGAGATTACTTTCAAGTATATATGTAAAAGAAAATGGTTTTAAAGATCATGAGACATATACATGTTTTTCGGATACATGTTTTCCAAAATCATATTGCATACACCTTATGATTATGCTATGTTTCATGTTATGCTCTTGATTATGATATGCCATGATAAGGTATGATTATGTTATGTTCATGCTATACCTTATAGACATGTTTCAGCCATGGATTTGTTGATGCTTGATATATAGATTTCGGCCATAGATATGATGATGCCTTGATGTACATGTTTCGGCCATAGTATGATGCTTGATATACATGTTTCGGCCATGCTTTGATATACCATAATACTTGTTTGTTATGCCATGTCTAGCTATGTTTTATGCAATGCACTATGTATATGTTTCGGCCATGGTGATGCTTGATATGCTATGACTAGTTGTGATTATATTATGATGCATGATATGATTGAATAGAATGCTATGTTATGCCATGATTAGTTGAGATTATGACTTGTTGATGCATTCTTGATTATGTGCTGATTGTTGGTTTTAGTGAGTAGGAAAGAAACTTACTGAGCCATGAGTGCTCATAGCTTACTTTCCTTGTACCACAGATAAAGGAAAAAGCTGGATGAGTTAGAGGAGCAGCAGGAGGGGCAACGAAGATGTATGTGGCAGTGGCTAGGCAACCAAATAAATAAGAACCTTCTTAAAGTTTCTTTAAAGAACTATGCATTGGTATTTTATGACTTGTGATACCTAAACATGTGTGGCTTGAAATTATGGTTCCACTGGATTTGATGTTATGATTTTGATGCCATGTGATAGTATAGTTCAAAAGAAATTTAAAAGAAAAGTTTTATTAAAACTATGAAAATTATTTTAAGTCTTCCGCTGTTTTAAAAAGAAAAATTTATACGTAGAGTATCGTAGCCCCGTCCCTTAGGGTAGCAGGGAGGGCGGGCGTTACAGGTTGGTATCAGACCCAAAGTTTATTTCCAGCTCACTACACACACATCAAGCTTCCTACCTACCGCTCCAAGTAAGAATGTTTATGTTAAATTTATTTGTTATATGTTTATGTTTGATTTTCTTGTCATATACTTATGCTTTATTTTCTTTACTACATTGCTTATGCTTTATTTCCTTATGTTACATTGTTTGTCATTATATTCCTTATTTTTCCTTATGTTGTTTATGCTTTAGTTCAAGTTTTACTTGCTTATGTTTGATGCTTTATTCTATGCTTTTAGTTATAAATTAGATTAGGAGTACATATTGGTAGGTTAGGAATAATACCATAACAAATAGATAGAAACAAACCAGTACGTTAGATTGGCTAAAAATCGATAACCACTTACACTAGTCTATTTCTTTTAGATAAACATGGTTAGGGCACGCAATGCCCGAACCGGAGGGACAGTGACTCCACCAGATCTGACGCAGGTAGTCGCAAACCTCCAGCATCAGATCGCAGAACAACAACAGCTGATCACTACCTTAATGGGTCAGCAAGGCAACCCAGTTACCCCACCGGTGAATCCACTACAGCTGTACCAGTGCCCCCGGCAGCCCCTACTCCGATGGTCCGACAAGAGGCCTATCTACTTCAGTGGCAAAGGCTTAAGCCGGAAGCATTCTTGGATGCGCAAGCCTGGCTCAAAACCGTGGAGAACATAATGGAACTATTGGATTGGCCTGAACACGGGAAGGTCAAATACGCGTCGTTCTGTCTTACCGGAGATGCCCGGATGTGGTGGGACAGAGTAAAGGTGAAAAGGCAAATAAAGCAAATGCAGTGGACAGATTTTGAGACAGAGTTCTTAGAGGAATTTTTCCATATGCAAGTGACCAACAAGCACTATGACGAGTTCACTGAGTTCCGGCAAGGTGATCTGTCAGTCAATGAAGCCGTCAAGAGGTTCAACCGCTTAGCTCGATTGTGCCCAGAACTGGTCCGTACTGAAAAAGAAAGGGTCCGGTTGATGTTAAAGATGCTCTGACCCGAGATAGCGTAGCCGGCGGAGTTAATAGACCGCAGACTGCAGAGGAGCTAGTCAGCAGTGCCCTGATTACCGAGCACTATCAGGAAGCAATGAACAAGGGCAAGAACCAAGCACTGACCGGAGCACAAAAATCGCACAGTACCAGAACTGACTGGAAAGGAAACTCAAGTGGAAAGAGGAAACAGTGGAATAAAACGAAAGGTGGTCCGACCAATAAGCAGACTAAGTACCCTCAGTGTGCCACATGTGGGAAGATGCATTCTGGAGTATGTCTTCTGAGCACCAAAAAGTGCTACAACTGCGGAGGGGAAGGTCATTTGGCGAGAAATTGCCCTACTCAGTCTCAGGCACTACCTTCGCAGAACTTCCAGAGCAGGAGTACCCCCGCACAGCTTCACCAGATGCAAGCTTCCATAGAAGGGACTTCAATCAGCCAAGGAAGATTGGAGGCCCCTCCTACTATGACCGATGCCAGAGTCTACTCTCTTACCAAGGAGGACGTGGCGAATGCCTCTACCGTTGTCACAGGTCAGCTACTTATTTACAATCAGTATGCTGTAGTATTATTTGATACCGGGGCAACACACTCGTTTGTCTCAACGCCTTTTATGAAGAAGCTAGATATACCACTCCGAACTCTAGAGGACACATTCTTAACAACCTTACCATCCGGGGAGATTATGCTATCGGACTATATGCTGCAAGCAGTACTTATTCGGATCGCAAACAGAGAACTCTACTGCAATCTGATAGTACTTGATATGCAGGATTATGACATAATTTTGGGCATGGATTTCCTTAGTAAATACGGCGCTTCAATCGAGTGCCGCAAGAGAAAAGTGATTTTTCCGACCCGAAAATGAACCAGAGTTTGAATTTTACGGAGAATTAAAAGGAACAGAGAAGTTATTGTCATCTATTAAAGCACAAAAGATGTTAGATAAAGGACGTATGGGGTTTCTAGCACAAGTGGTTGATATCAATCAAATCAAAGACCCAAAGCTAGAAGATGTCAGAGTAGTATGCAACTATCCAGAAGTATTTCCAGAAGAACTACCAGGGTTGGCCCCTGACAGAGAGATAGAATTCAGAATCGAATTGATTCCTGGTACTCAGCCGATTTCAAAAGCACCTTATCGTATGGCTCCGGCTGAATTAAAGGAACTTCAGGAACAGTTATCCGAATTACTCGACAAGGGACTTATTCGTCCTAGTCACTCTCCATGGGGAGCTCCAGTGCTATTCGTAAAGAAGAAGGATGGGTCTATGCGTATGTGTATAGATTACCGAGCGCTGAATAATGTGACAATCAAGAACCGGTACCCACTCCCACGGATCGATGACCTATTCGATCAACTGAAAGGTGCGACTGTTTTATCAAAGATAGATCTACGATCCGGTTATCATCAAGTGAAGGTGAAACCAGATGATATACCAAAAACAGCATTTCGAACCCGATATGGACACTATGAGTTCATAGTTATGCCTTTCGGAGTAACCAACGCTCCTGCAGTATTTATGGACTTGATGAATCGAGTATTTACGGCATATCTTGATAAATTTGTAATCGTCTTCATTGATGATATACTTATCTACTCGAGAACCCTAGAAGAACATGCTAAACACCTGAATACTGTACTACAGATCCTTCAAGAGAAATAACTATATGCAAAATTCTCCAAATGCGAGTTTTGGCTTGACCGGGTAATATTTCTAGGTCATGTCATCTCCAAAGATGGAGTTATGGTGGATCCAAGTAAAATCGAAGCTGTAAATAACTGGAACCGACCAAAGAATGCCAGCGAAGTCAGGAGTTTTCTCGGACTAGCAGGTTATTACAGGAAATTCGTAGAGAATTTCTCCAAAATCGCAGCTCCTATGACAACCCTCACCAAGAAAAATACCAAGTATGAATGGACAGAAGCTTGCGAGAAGAGTTTCGCGGAATTAAAAAGGAGACTGACCAGTGCTCCGATTCTTACTCTTCCGGAAACCAACAAAGGCTTCGATATGTACAGCGATGCTTCCATCACAGGACTTGGAGCTGTACTCATGCAAGATGGCAAAGTCATTGCTTACGCTTCTAGACAACTTAAAGAACATGAGAGGAATTATCCCATTCACGACTTAGAACTAGCAGCCGTGGTCTTCGCTCTAAAAATATGGAGACATTATTTATATGGAGCTCAGTGTAAGATTTATACCGACCATCAGAGTCTGAAATATTTCTTCACACAAAAAGACCTGAATATGAGGCAACGCCGATGGCTCGAGTTAGTTAAAGATTACGACTGCGAGATTCTTTATCACCCAGGGAAGGCGAACAAAGTGGCCGATGCACTCAGCCGAAAGTTCAGTGCCACCTGATGCAACTATTTTAAAGTTCGAGGACGAACTTTTTATGAGGTACGGGGTACTGTAATGCCCACTAAGCTTGTAAGATAAATATATGAATGTGGGATTTTTCCTTAGAAATATAATAGGAAGTGAGTTGAAGCAAAAAGAAATAAAATGAAATAAAAATAGGGAGAGGTCAAGGATTGAACCTTGAACCTCTTATATTATATTTCATAGAATTAATGGGTAATAACCAGTTGGGATAGGAATAATATGTTGATAACAAAGGAGGGAAACTCATGATAAAGGTAAGAGTAAAAGCTAGCCAAAAGAAAACAAGAAAGGAGCAAGAGAAAGGCAACTTGTCTTCCTCCCTTTCTCTCCTTCTTCCTCTTTGGTTTTGCCGAAAATTTAAAGAGGGATTAAGGGGATTCATTCCCCCTTATTTCACCATGAATGATGAGGATAAATAAATAAATAAAAATAAAAATAAAATAGAAAAAAAGGCTAAGGGAGAAGGAAAGCAAAAACTAAGTTTGCTACCTCTTCCCCTTAACATAAAAGAGAATATGTAAAGGGAAAATTCTATTTTCTCTCATTTTTCTCATTCTCTCCTCTCCCTCACCGAAACCTCAGTTCCGCCTCTCCTCCATTTTCGGCCCCAAGCCAAGGTTTTCTCCTAAGAAAACCTAAGATACAAGGAGGACTTAGCAAAGGAATCAAGGGAAAGGAACTAGAAGAAGAGACTACTTCTTCTTCACCATACCTTAGATCCACAAGCGAAAAGGATGTAAGCTTCCCCTCACCTGTGGTACAAGGCTTTTATGTGCTTTTCGGATTTTATGAGGATTTTAAAACCTAGAAACAAGTTTGAGAAAATTCGGCCAAGAAGAGCTTTCAAAATCTAATGGTGTTTAAACTAGTCTTCACTACATGATAGATTTTTCAATGCTATGAAAGGGGGTTCTTCTTCATGCTTTTATACCTATATGACGCTTGATCAGAGGAGTACTAAACTCTAGAATTTCGGCCAAAAATATTCTTAAGAGTCTAGGGAAATTTATTGTTTTACCCAACTAGTACAAGGGTCACCCTATGAAATATTAAGGATCATGTATTAGTTTTCTTCCTTAGAAGATATTTGAAACTAAAAGAAAACCCACTCATATGATTCGGTCAAGAAAGGGTTTAGGGTTAGGAAGACCTTTAAACTTAAATAACCATGCTCATGTGATAGAATACAAAGATCTTAAAGGATTTGTATGCTTGAATATTGCTAGAATTTCATGAACTCCTTCTTAGGGTTTTTCGGCCATGATGAGATGGATAGCTTAGAAAAGCTTAAAAAAAATTTTAATATGCTCAAGACCTCTGTGCTATTTAGATATGAAAGTTGTTTAATGCCCTCATGCTTAATTAGGGTGTAGAAAAATTAGTTGCATGACATATAATATGTATGACCACAAGGGGTCCTAGCTTATTCATGAACCAAATTGTATATATGTTTCTTAGTAACTTTTGCCATGAAACTTACATAGGTTTTTCATGCTTTAGGACACTTAAAAACCTAGCTAAGGAATGGTAGGTTTCGGCCATGAGAAAAAAATAAAAGAAAAAGAGAAAAAGAATCCAAGAAAGCCTAAGACACAATTCATATGTATACCCATTATGCTTGTCCTTATACATGCTATGAAACTTGTAAAAATTCTCATGCTTTTAGGCTATTTGAAGCAAGTTTATATTCTGTGCGTTTCGGCCAAGTAGGGTTTAAAAGACCTAGAGGCCTTAGAAATGAAACCAAATGTGTTAAAAGTACTTCTTATGAAAATAGGATAATGTGTTGATTGTTTCACATGCTTGTATAATTTTTACATGACCTAAATGAACCCTTGAATGTTTCGGTCATGAAGGAATAGATGCCCTAGAAACCCTAGGACTTAAATTAAATATGCTCATGCCACTCTACATGAAATATGATAAGTAGAAAGCCAAGGTTCAATTGCTATATGTTGTTTTATGACCTAAAATGATGCTAGGGTATGTTTCGGCCATAACTATTGTATGATGCCTTGTATGAATTTATACATAATGTTAGTCCAAGTTCACATGCTTGTATGCTTGTTTGTAGCCCTAATGAGAACTTGTTAAATTTCGCCATGACATATGTTAAGGGCTTAAAGAACTTAGGAACTAATTCAAATGTGTCAAATGTGTTTACCTTGTTCCTTGGAAAAATGTTATAAATATGATTTAAAGTTGTCCATACTTTTATGTCATATGGAACCTTGTTTCACACCTTAAGGTTTCGGCCATATGAAATTAGGGACTTGAGGAACTTAGAAACTAAGTTAATCATGTTTATAATGCTTCCTATGAAAATGTTATGATGATAATTTAGGTGCCACATGCTTGGATGTTGTGTTTAACCTAAATTGAGCTCTAAAGGGTTTCGGCCACAAGGGTTTAGGAAGCTTAAAACCAAGATAAATATGATACCATGTTTCCTATGATAGGATAATCACAAGATACACCCTTATGCTTAAAATGTATGCTTGTGATTTATGACTTATGATATGATATGCATGCTTTTATGATATGATATGCTTTGTGCTAAAAATATGCATGCTTATGTTATGATATGTGGTTAAATTATGCATGCTTTAATGCTATGTTTAGTGCTTAAAATATGCATGCTTTCATGATATGCTATGTGGTTAAATCATGCATGCTTGATGATATGCTTTATGCTTAAGATATGCATGTTTTTATGATCTATGCCTAAGTGATGCATATTGTTATGACATGATGTATGCCTAAGTGATGCATGCCTTTATGATGAGATGTATGCCTAAGTGATGCATACCTTTATGACATGATGTATGCCTAAGTGATGCATACCTTTATGATATGATGTATGCCTAAGTGATGCATACTTTTATGACATGATGTATGCCTAAGTGATGCATACTTTTATGATACGATGTGTGCCTAAGTGATGCATGCTTTTATGATACATGATATGTATGACATGTACTTTACTTTATATGTGAGTGGCTTGTACCAAGGGCGGGCTCCATAAGCGCCCCGGGGACTAAGGACCTCGTTAGGGATGGGCTCCTAAGTGCCCCTAGGACTAAGGGCCTAGTATGTTTGCCTCGTAGGGTTCAAGACTTGCTACCTTGGACCTACAAGGTTGCGCGCAATATGTAAGTGGTACATAGCCGGGATCCCCCTTATGTTGAGATTACTTTCAAGTATATATGTAAAAGAAAATGGTTTTAAAGATCATGAGACATACACATGTTTTTCGGATACATGTTTTCCAAAATCATATTGCATACACCTTATGATTATGCTATGTTTCATGTTATGCTCTTGATTATGATATGCCATGATAAGGTATGATTATGTTATGTTCATGCTATACCTTATAGACATGTTTCAGCCATGGATTTGTTGATGCTTGATATATATATTTCGGCCATAGATATGATGATTCCTTGATGTACATGTTTCGGCCATAGTATGATGCTTGATATACATGTTTCGGCCATGCTTTGATATACCATAATACTTGTTTGTTATGCCATGTCTAGCTATGTTTTATGGAATGCACTATGTATATGTTTCGGCCATGGTGATGCTTGATATGCTATGACTAGTTGTGATTATATTATGATGCATGATATGCTTGAATAGAATGCTATGTTATGCCATGATTAGTTGAGATTATGACTTGTTGATGCATTCTTGATTATGTGCTGATTGTTGGTTTTAGTGAGTAGGAAAGGAACTTACTGATCCATGAGTGCTCATAGCTTACTTTCCTTGTACCACAGATAAAGGAAAAAGCTGGATGAGTTAGAGGAGCAGCAAGAGGGGCAACGAAGATGTGTGTGGCAGTGGTTAGGCAACCAAATAAATAAGAACCTGCTTAAAGTTTCTTTAAAGAACTATGCATTGGTATTTTATGACTTGTGATACCTAAACATGTGTGGCTTGACATTATGGTTCCACTGGATTTGATGTTATGATTTTGATGCCATGTGATAGTATAGTTCAAAAGAAATTTAAAAGAAAAGTTTTATTAAAACTATGAAAATTATTTTAAGTCTTCCGCTGTTTTAAAAAGAAAAATTTATACGTAGAGTATTGTAGCCCCGTCCCTTAGGGTAGCAGGGAGGGCGGGCGTTACAAAAAGGAAGCTTCAGTTAAATGAGCTTGATGAATTAAGATTGGATGCTTATGGACATGCTAGATCTTATAAGGAAAGGACAAAGAAATGACATAATTAACACATTCTCTGCAAAAGTTTCAAGGAAGGAGATATAGTTTTATTGTTTAATTCAAAACTAAAGCTTTTTCTAAGGAAGCTTAAATCAAGGTGGTCGGGTCCATTCGAGGTTAAAAAGGTTTATCCTTTTGGCGCTATAGATATTTGGAATAAAGAACTTGGAATAATTAAGGTAAATGGCCAACGGTTGAAGGAATATGTGCATTGTATGAAACTATAGGAGAAATAAAGGTTGTATTTTTCTGAACCTCGTCCTCCGGATTGATTATGTAGTTAGTTCCATTTTGTGTTTTATAGTGTTTTTACTTGATTTTTGCTTTGTTTTCATGTTAAATTTCACTTCCATGAGCTAGCCATGATTTCTTCATGGGCATGGAGGTATTGGAGAGAAAAAGGAAGGAGAAGCATTATTATTTGAAGCAAAAGAGAGCTTGGCCGTGTGTCATACACGGTCAGGCAAATGCTGCGGAGTAGGGGATGCTCTGGCCGTGTCTACATGACACAGCCGTGTAGAGTCCCAAAAGAAGAAAACATGTAGGGTCATGTCTCAGACATGGTCGTGTGAAGAATCCAAAGGTGGAAAGTTTCTCGGCCGTGTTTCACACACGGTCGTGAGAAAAAAAGCCAATGAGAAGTATGCACTGGTCGTGTTATTTAACACGCCCGTGTGTGGTTTCCAGTGAAGGAAATGACATTAACCGTGCCAATTGGCACGGCAGTGTAAAAGCATCCGAGAAGAGGTGTAACGACCCGCCTCCCACTGACTAGGATGTGAGGCCGACCGTCAGATTATGCTGTGCTAACTATTCCATGACCATCATTAAATCTAAGTGCGGAAGCTGTACTAATTGAAATTTTGCTAAACTATCATCATTTCTTGGTTCTACATGTGCTAAGGGGTGTAATCTAAACTATTCATGACATATATTATATCCCCCAATGGTCAAGGAACTTAACTAAGAGTTTCTTGCTGATATCAGGCCTCCCAATCGATCCACGGATCGATTGGAATGGCCGGATCGATCCATTGATCGATCCAGGTGGCTACTGTATGTGGGGCTTAGGTTGGATTGATCCAGTGATCGATCTAGCACGCTACTGTGCTCGGGCAATATTCTGGATCGATCGGCTGATCGATCCAGACAGGCCAATCGATCCAGTGATCGATACTAGAGCCTTCTGTTCGTGACAGAATTTGCTGGATCGATTGGCTGATCGATCCAGAAGCCTACTGTTCGCAGAACAACTTGCCCAATCGATCAACTGATCGATTAGGAACCCTCGAATCGATCAGCTGATCGATCCGAGTTTCTGATTTCAACCAAGGGTCTGATTTCAGCACTTGTTCGTGCCAAAATCACCTATAACATTTCTAACTAAATGCCAAACATTTTAACATCGCAAAAATAGTATTCTAAACATGATAGGATGCTTGATTAACTAATTCATAACATTTAACATGCTAAGGTGCAAAATAACCAAATGCTAAAAAGTTCTAGTGCTTAAACAAGCTTGCTGAAATTCCCGAAGATCTCTATTCCAAGTTCCTTCCACACACATCTTCGTAGCATTGCCCTCCAGCCTCTGCTAGTCCATCTTTCCTTTACCTTTATCTGCAGTATAAGGAAAAGAAGTATCTGTAAGCTTTCGCTTAGTAAGAAACCATCTACCTCACTAAAACATGCAATCGATGCAAATCATGATTTGAAAACATGCTATTTGAAAAGAACATACTGAATATGCTAAACATGGCATGGCATACAACACATAGAAATAAAACTGATCATAGCAATAGAACTAATCATAAACTATCATGTTGTATCAACAAAAACTAAACTGATATAAAACTGAGCTAAGCTAATACTAATCTGATGCTAAAGCTGACTGAACTCACATGACTAATTTGTGATGTTTGAAAACTATATTCATAAGTAGATTAAAATAATAATCAAGCTGCTGTTTGGGCCCGGCAACTGTACTTTGCTGTGCGCGCATCCCCAACTAGACCCGGGTTTGCAAGTCCCGAATTTAGTAGGGTTACTAGGTTAGCTGAACCTAGGGACGACTATGGGAGTCCAACCCAATGGATATCTAATCCAGTACAGTGACACTGAGAAAGTAAAATACTGAACATAAGCTAATAAATTCTTGTCTTGCTTTTACTAGGTTGTCTAAACCCCGAACTAGGTTATCTAAACCTAGAGGCGACTGTGGGAGCCCACCCATTGGACGTCTAGTCCTGTAAAAGCTGTAGCAAGACTATATGAGCTGTGAAATGCTCCTATTTCATTTAGCTAAGCTATCACAATGCCTAAGTTGCATTTTAGCTGTGCTAGTAATTTAATCGAACACTTGGTATGCGCTAATTCGCATCCTTTGTGCCGAAAAGCTATATACTACTAACTAAATCATGGAATTCACACGAAAGCTACTTATACTGTAGGTGAGGGGTTTCTTACCTCCTATTCATAATTCCTTACGATTCTAATCGCTAGGCTTCACGGAGGAGAGATCTCTTCGACGATCTTCTCGCGTCTATGCGTTCCTCTCGCGGAGGGGAGCGTCCTCGTGCCCTTGATGTTGCCGGGAGGTGCTCCTAGAACCCTTGGCTTGGTGCGCCGAGAGAGGGAGGGGAAGGAGGTATGGGCGGCGGTGAGGGTTGAGGAGAAGAGAATCACGATTAAAATAAAACCCTCACTTAATAATTTCTTATTTATATTAAGTGGTAATTTCGGCCCAACTTGAATATAAATTTAATTGTTTCCCTTTCCTTTCAGCATGGCCCTGCTGGGTTCACCTGGTTACTAAGGTTCACCATAAGTCATAGAACCCAATAAGTCCCGGGTTCAATTCCCGCGTAGGCTATTTTACGGTTCTATTTGTTTTTGCTACCTTCGCTGCTCTAAAAATTCTATAAAAATATCCTAAAATTCTAGAAAAATCGTAGAATATTTCTAAAATAGTTTTGAGAATTTTTGGGCGCTACAAGAGGATAGTCATGGCCGTGTCTAAGACACGACCGTGCAAATATAAAGTGGATATGGCCGTGTGGTAATACACGGCCCAATCCATACCCTTAAAAGGGGTTAGGGCACGGGGTGTGGGCAGCACACGGCCGCACACCCCTTTCTTCTTCCTCTTCCTCTCTCATTTCCTTATCTCTCGGGTTTCAAACTGCCTCTTCTAATTTTTTCTTCTACCATGGAAAATATGATCAAGGAGATTTCTTCTACAAGAAAAGGGAAGGAAAAGATGGTTGCAACAAAAGAAAGAAATTCTTGTTTCAAAGGTATTTCTAATGACTTTGGTATTATTTTCTCTAGCAAGGAACAACAACTTAGGTATTCTTCCTTATGTAAACGTCCCCTTGTGAGTACCAAATTTATGGATGATACAACTTTGGAAACATTAGGGTTTAGGGATGATTTAAATTGGTTATTTGAAAGAATAGGTCGGAGTGATTTAATGAATATGAAATACCCTACTTACCCAAGAATTGTTTATGAATTTTTAAGTTCTATAATGGTCGATAATGTTCAAGGTGGTGGAAAACTAAAATTTTGATTATTTAATGAAGATTATGAATGGATGTTAAGCGATTTTAATACTTGTTATGAGTTGCCAAAGAACGATGTGTGTACAATTTTACCTCAGTTCGAAAATTCATGTTTTTGGAAACACATTTATGAACAATCACATTTTAACCCTCACAATTCTAGAGCTCTTCACATCATTAACCCCATTTTCAGATTGTTGGGACTTTCGAGCCACAAAAACCGCTTTTTGCGTTGTGGAAACCTCGAAGTCTTGCCACGGATCTGTGCGAAGATATATAAAATAAATCATGTAAATGTTTCTAACCTAGACTACCTTAGATCTACATGAATAAGAAGTGTTACCCTTGTTGCGAAGCCCTTCGCTTATCCAGCTCGTCCAAAAGATAGCCGGATCTCGAGAGTGTCAAGCGTACACTCCTCTATACGTATCCATACAGACAATAGGTGGAGAAAAACCACTTAGAGTGTGCTAGCACTTTTGGGTGGCTCGGCAATGGAGGAGAGGGAGAGAGCTAGAAGAAAGGAAGAATAATGATGATCACCTTATGAAAAATAAGAGTAAAATTGGCCTAAGTATTTTTATCTAATGAAAATACTTAATGCTCATTAACTCCATTAATGAGCCTCATTAATGAGTCTTATTGAATATTTAATAAATATTTATTCTTCATTAAATGACCATTTTGAAACTCCTCTTCTCTTCATAATTTGAATCAAAATTTAAATCTAATATTCAAATTGAATTCATAATTCAATGAATGTCAACATTAATCATTGAATATCATCATTAAGCCTCACTTGAGTCTAACTCAAGTCTAGCCTCACTTGAGTCTAACTCAAGTCTAACTCAATCGAGTCTTACTCAATTAATCTAATTTTGGATTACTCTTAATCCAATTTGGTCCATCACATGAACCTAATTCTCTTGGTCCATCATATGAACCTAATCTCCATCTAATTGCCCTTTGTGTCTGACCCTATAGGTTCTTGTAACGTTGGCAATGCTCCTAAACCCATTTAGAAGCATAAGTAATGAGCGGTATCTACAAACACATCATTACTACCCAACTTACAAGAATGTTCACATCCAACATCACCATTGTGACTACTAATTGTGACTCTCATAATATGTGACAATGTCCTTCTATCCTTGACATCTAGATTGATCAATTGAGGCACAGACCATGTCACCCTCTAATTAATCTATGTCTTGAACCCCAAGTAGACTCACTCTAATCAAATGAGCTCAATATCTCATATTGACTCATTTGGGCATGACCATGCACTTAGTAGTCTCACTCTATCAAGAATCATGATGTCTTTCCCGTCATATAGGAGGGATAGATCCCACCTACATCACTCACATCCCTCCACATAATTTGTTAAATACCAAGTAATCGCCTTTATAGTCCACCCAGTTACGAGTGAAGTTTGACGAAGCCAAAGTATACAACTTCTTATGTAGGAAACCATGATGACTTCAGGTCCAAGGACTGATAGTCATACTAATAGTCACATGAGAAAGTATATGACACTCATATAACGATCCATGATACTTTCTCATGGAGGGTCATTCAGTATACATTCTCCAATGCATACCCATGTGTCAACTTGATATCTCTATATCCATGACTTGTGAGATCAAGTCATCGAGTTGACCTACATGATAGTCTCATCGCATTAACATTGTCCCTGAATGTTAATACTTGACTAGGAATGATTAAGAGTAGTGTTCTCTATATCATCTCACTATCAATTCAACCAATTGATTGATATAGATAAGAACCTTCTACTCAAGGACACTATTATACTTAATTATTTAGCATCAATACAAGTAAGTATAATAACCATAAAGAAATGCCTTTATTAATATATAGGAATATGATACATCGAGTCCATACAACAATCATCATATGATTGGCTCTAGGTCTCTAACTAACAATCTCCCACTAGCACTAGTGCCAAGCAGCGTAGGCTCTAAGGCCCAATGACCTAGTGTGACCATCATGCTTTCTTTGTGCCAAAGCCTTGGTCAAGGGATCAGCGATGTTAGCCTCTGTGGGTACTCTGCAAATCTTCACATCTCCTCTATCGATGATCTCTCGAATGAGATGGAAGCGCCGTAGTATGTGATTGGTCCGCTGGTGTTAGCGAGGTTCCTTAGCCTGCGCAATTGCTCCATTGTTATCACAATAGAGCTCTATAGGATCGGCTATGCTAGGAACCACCCCAATCTCAGTAATGAACTTGCGGATCCAAACTACCTCCTTTGCTGCTTCTGATGCAGTAATATACTCGACCTTTATTGTAGAATCAATAATTGTGTCCTGCTTTGAACTCTTCCAACTTACAACACCACCATTCAAGTAAAACACGAACCCAGATTGCGATCTATAATCATCCTGGTCTATTTGGAAACTGGCATCACTGTAACCTTCTACAGCTAGCTCACCATCGCCTCCAAATATCAAGAAATATTCTTTATGCCTTTTTAAGTACTTAAGAATATTCTTGACTGCTATCCAGTGACGCTCACCTGGATTTGACTGGTATCTGCTCGTCATGCTCAAAGCATACGAAGCATCAAGACGAGTACATAGTATGGCGTACATGATAGATCCTCTAGCTGAAGCATAAGGGATCTTATCTATGCGGTCTCTCTCCTCTCTAGAAGAGGGACTTTGAGTCTTTGAAAGACTCACACCATGTGGCATCGGCAGAAATCCTTTCTTGGAATTTTGCATGGCAAACCGTAGTAATACCTTGTCAATATATTTACTTTGACTTAGGACAAGTAATCTCTTAGACCTATCTCTATAGATATTTATGCCTAGAATACAGGCTGCTTCACCTAATCCTTCATTGAGAAATAATTCCCTAGCCAAGTCTTTACAGACTGCAGCAAAGGGATGTCATTCCCAATGAGTAGTATGTTATCCACATACAATACAAGGAAGACAACTGTGTCGGAGCAATCCCAATGGTCCGCGGGACCATGTGTTTTGGTGTTTGGGCAAAGGGTTTAAGTTAGGTTCACCCTTGTATTTGATATGTGTACTTGAGTTGTGCAGGACTACAGGATACACATGTGGCTCAGGTTGATGGCTTCGGGTTCGGTGAAGGATGGAGCATCCGAGGGACCATGGACAAGGCAACGAGGATAAGGGCCGAGGGAAGCGACTTCGAGGCATACGCGAAGGATGGTATTGGGGATGAGCCGCGGGCTTGAATGCGTCTGAGGGACGAGAGACAAAGGAAGTAAGCTTGAAGGCAAGAGGTTAAAGTTGCAAATGAAGCGTCAAATGAGTCATAAGGGTGAGGGTACGAGTGCATGAGAGATTGTACTCGGAGTAAAATCCTAGTTTTAGGGTTTTACTGTTGGACCCCGTGGTAGTTTTGATGTGATCAACCAAGTTGGTTAGGTCCTGCTGTATTTGATCCCTGTGTCTGAGTGTGCAGGAGCTTAGGAACACAGGAAGTTGAGCAGAAGACGCAGCTAGCGAGAAGGACGGCACGGGAAGGGAGCCGACGGGCTCGGTGCGTCCGAAGGACGAGAGAGCTGCGGAAGAGTACTCCGGTGGGCGTGAAAAGCGTGCGGGGCATTCGAGGGACGTGAAGCTGGGACGAAAGGCTACTCGAGGAGAAGGCCGGAAATTGGGTTCGGGTGAGCCCTATTTCGGTTGGCCGAAATCACCCAAACAAACGGAGCTTCGGAAGACAAAGTGAAGAAGAAAAGGAGTCAAAAGAGCCTGAAAATTACTGTAGCAGAAATTACTGTAGCATGAACCTTGAAGGCACCTTAAACACATTGAAGGTGCCTTAAACACATTGAAGGCGCCTTGAATGGATTGTTTAAGGTGCCTTGAGCAGGCCCGTTTGACCGTTTGCGCTGCGGATAAAGTTTTATCCGCAGATTGAGTTGGAGGCGCCTTAAACCCTGTTGGAGGCGCCTTGGACTCTCGGGATAGGATTTCCAGGGCCTATATAAAGGCCCCTGGAGCTAGGAATTCAACAACAACTCAAGCAATCAATCCATAAGCAATTCCTAAGCAACTAGTGAGCTTCAAAAGTGTAAAAGGCTTCTCCGCCTTCAGAGAAGGATATTTTTCTTACTGCGCTCTTTTCTACTGTCATGGATTAACAACCTCCTTGGTTGTAACCAGGTTAAATCCCTGAGTTTTTTCTGTTCCTATTTCTTTTTCTGTTTCATTAATTTATTTGCTGTTATTTTTATTGTTGATTTAATTCTGAGTTGAAATCCGAGGAGGGTAGTTTTTATTTTCTTATTTTCAGCAATTCACCCCCCTCTTGCCGGTCTCCGCTGCACCAACAAGTGGTATCAGAGCCTGATCGCCTCAGAAGGACTTACCGCCAATTGAAGCACTACGATCAAGACGATGGCCGGAGCTAACATCCATCGCCCGAAGTTCGACGGAGACTTCGCCACATGGAAGCGCAAAATGGAGGTATTTTTTAAAACGGATTTTGATATTCTTATTACAATGAAATATGGTTTTGCAGCGCCGAAAGACAAAGAAGAAAACACATGGAGCAAGAAGGAGCAAGCCGATTTCGTCGCCAACGGAAAAGCAGAGTTCCACCTGCTCAGTGTGCTGCCGCCGCAGGAAGTAAATCGGATCGGAAGCTACGACTCAGCGAAAGATCTCTAGGAGAAATTCCTGGAGCTTCACGAAGGTACTTCCGAAGCGAAGCTAGTGAAACGCGACATCCTTCGGAACCAGTTAACGAACCTCTGGATGAACCAAGGCGAGAAGGTAGCGCAACTCCAAGCAAGAATCAAGGAGCTGATAACGCAACTAACGAACCTTGGAGAAGAGGTAACCAACCGGGATTCTATCCGATACGCGCTCAATGCCTTCCCGAGAACTCCAGAGTGGGCCTCCTTAGTAGATGCGTACTACATCTCTAAGGACCTCGAGGTAAGTACGTTAGAACAATTATTTTCGACTTTTGAACTTCACGAATCTCGAGTTTCAGAGCCAAATGGAGTAGAGAAGACCAGTCAAAACATAGCTCTAAAGGCAAATGTAAACGGTTCTGACTCCGAAGCCTCAGTCGACGAATTCGAAGCGGCACTACTGGTAAGACGCTTCAATAAATTTTTTAGTACTAATAAATTTAAATCGCAGAGGCATCATCGAAAGAAGAGGACGGTTCGCTGCTACAACTGCAACGAAGAGGGACACATCAAAGATGACTGCCCAAAGCTAAAGAGAAAGGAGAAAGAAAGGGCAAAGCCAAAATACAAGAAACCAGAACCCTCCAAGCACAAGAATCTGAAGGCAACTTGGTCAGATTCGTCAACCTCTGAGTCGGACATCGAAGAATTCTTAGGGTTAGCGCTATTGGCGAACCATCAACCGGAAGAAGACTCAAGCTCAGAGATGAGCATCGATGAAGGGGGAGGAACATCAGAAGAAGAAAGCAGCTGTGAAGGGGGAGCGTCACCAGACCAGGTAAGTAAGGTACGCAATCTAACCCCAACTCAATCTTTTAAATTTATCAAGTCTCTTTCTAAAGAGTTAGATCAATTAGAAAAAGAGAATGCTGAACTAAAGTTGAACCTAGCAAGAGCATGCCCATTAGAAATGTATGATCATTTAAAATCAGAAAATGAAAATTTGAAATTAGAAATTGAAAAACTGAAATCTGATGCATGCTAAAATCAATTTCCAAATTCAAAATTAAGAATTTATGGTAAATTAAATTGGTATATAAGGAAGCATCAAGGTCAACTTAGGAAAATACCAAGAAACTATGTACCCCCTAGATTTTTGAATAATCCTGTAGGAAGGAACCTCTATTGGGTTCCAAAATCTGTACTTAATTAATTTTTCAAAAATTAAAAAAGGCTTACAGTGAGAAAATTAAACATTGAAATTCTTTATGGAAGCTTTGTCTAAGGAAGTGGTTGTTGCTCCAATAACCAAGAAGGCCTAGTGCCTCGCCACGACCTGGAAGCTAAAATATTGAAAGAAAATGTTTAATTAACTTTCTGAAAAAACATTAAACAAGAATTAAATAATGATTTGAAAGCTTATCAAATATTTGTTAAAATAAACAAAAATTTCTTAGAATTTTTTTAAAAAATTCTAACTTAATTTTTTTTTTGTTAGAAATTTTTTTTTCCTGGAAAATTCTAAAGGTTCTTTCACTTGACTTAGAAATTTTTTTTAGAAAATTCATTTTAACTTAGCAATTTTTTTCAAAAATTCATTTTTAACTTAGAAAATTTTCAAAAACATCAATCTTACTTGAAATTTTTTAAGACCCCATTTTTTGCTGTGATCAAAGGGGGAGAGAAAAGTACAAGTTTAGGGGGAGTTAGAAAAACTTAAAAAAGAATTTTGTGTTGAAATTTTACTAATTGCATAAATTATTCTTAACTTGTTAGTTTAGTAATTTTTCTTTAAAATTACTATTTATGTCTATTTTTAACCCTAACTTGAACTTGGGTTGATGCACATCAAAAAGGGGGAGATTGTTGGACCCCGTGGTAGTTTTGATGTGATCAACTAAGTTGGTTAGGTCCTGCAGTATTTGATCCCTGTGTCTGAGTGTGCAGGAGCTTAGGAACACAAGAAGTCGAGCGGAAGACGCAGCTAGCCAGAAGGACGGCACGGGAAGGGAGCCCACGGGCTCGGTGCGTAGGACGAGAGAGCTGCGGAAGAGTACTTCGGTGGGCGTGAAGAGCGTGCGCGGCGTTCGAGGGATGTGAAGCCAGGACGGAAGGCTGCTCGAGGAGAAGGCCGGAAATTGGGTTCGGGTGAGCCCTATTTCGGTTGGCCGAAATCAACCAAACAAATGGAGCTTCGGAAGACAAAGTGAATAAGAAAAGGAGTCAAAAGAGGCTGGAAATTACTGTAGCAGGAACCTTGAAGGCGCCTTAAACACATTGAAGGCGCCTTAAACACATTGAAGGCGCCTTAAACACATTGAAGGCGCCTTAAACACATTGAAGGCGCCTTGAATGGATAGTTTAAGGCGCCTTGAGCAGGCCAGTTTGACCGTTTGCACTGCGGATAAAATTTTATCCACAGATTGAGTTGGAGGCGCCTTAAACCCTGTTGGAGGCGCCTTGGACTCTCGGGATAAGATTTCCAGGGCCTATATAAAGGCCCCTGGAGCTAGGAATTCAACAACAACTCAAGCAATCAATCCATAAGCAATTCCTAAGCAACTAGTGAGCTTCAAAAGTGTAAAAGGCTTCTCCGCCTTCAGAGAAGGAGATTTTTCTTACTGTGCTCTTTTCTACTGTCATGGATTAACAACCTCCTTGGTTGTAACCAAGTTAAATCCCTGAGTCTTTTCTGTTCCTATTTATTTTTCTGTTTCATTAATTTAGTTGCTGTTATTTTTATTGTTGATTTAATTCTGAGTTGAAATCCGAGGAGGGTAGTTTTTATTTTCTTGTTTTCAGCAATTCACCCCCCTCTTGCCAGTCTCCGCTGCACCAACTTTTACTGTAACAGTACTGTAGTGTTACTGTAGCAGTACTGTAGCGCTACTGTAGCAGTCGACTGTATGTTTTAGCAGTCGACTGGTGCAGTCGACTAGTAGCGAACAGAATGTCTCTGTTCGCTCGGTTAGTGTGGAATCGTGCCGTTGGGATGTAACGGTCGAATTTCCACAGAGGGCAGTCGACTGCATGTTTTGGAAGTCGACTGGTAGGCGGGGTTTTCAACCCGCGGCCTATATAACCAAGGCTTGGAAGCTTGGTTACCTCTGACGAAATTAGACTTGGTTAAGGTCTAATTAGTAGTCTACAAGTGCTAAAGAGTTTCCCTTGTGTCCAAGAGGTCTTGGTGAGTTTGTGGTGAGGTTTCTCCACCCACAAGGAGGTTTGAGCTAGCCGGAGGTATTCCGGGGAGTAATCCACCGACGGATAGGGATCGTCCACCTTACGGATAGCCGTGGAGTAGGAGTTTTATCTCCGAACCACGTAAACCGGCGTGTGTTGGTTTGCTTGCCCTTTCTTGTTCTTTGTATTTGTATTTAGCTTTCGTATTTGTGTTTGTATTATTTGTATTCCGCTGCGTAACTAACAAATATGTAGAAAGCGATCGATTTGGGGGCGCCGTCTATCCAACCCCCCTTCAAGCCGGTCGTCCGATCCCCAACAAGTGGTATCAGAGCGAGGTCGCTCTCCATTGGACTAACTGCCACGGAAGCAAAGATGACCGGCTTAATTAAACCGCCAAAGCTTGAAGGTAGAGGCTTGTGGGACATCACGTATTGGATGATGAAGATGGAGGTCTTCTTCAACATGGATTGGGACACCATGATGGTGGTCAAAGAGCCGTTTGAAGTCCCTAAAGACAAGAAAGGGAAGAAGCTCCGATCACGACATTGGACGGAGGAGCAAACCACACTATCAAAGGCAAATGATAAGGTAATATCCATTTTGATTGATATTGTGCTTAATGACGTGATGAGCTGTGTAGGAGAATATGAGAATGCTCACGATTTGTGGAGCAAGATAAAGAAGGTTCAATGGGAAGAACCTTTGCCTAGACAAGAAGAAGAAAAATCCGAAGAAACGGATGAAGAAGCTCGAGTAGAGGAGGAGCAACCGGAAGGTGACGAGCACTCAACATCCGAGGAGAAGAAGGATGAAGAAAGGTCATCCACAAGTGTGGATGAGGAAGATGAGTCATCATCAACATTCTCAGGAATTGAAGAAGAATCTAAGACAAGTGAAGAGGATGAAGAAGAGGTCTTGGAAGTGGTCAACCTAGCAAGCACCTCCATCGAAGTGAAGTCAAAGGACCATATTACTTGATTCGGGTGCAATGAGAAGGGACACTACAAGAGTAGATGTCCTATGGGTAAGAAGAAGGTAGCTCCTAAACTCAATTCAATTCATTTTGAATTTAATTTGAGTTGTTGGAAGAAGAAGGAGAAAAAGCACATAGTGTGCTTCACGTGTGGTGAGCGGGGTCATTACCACACCAAATGCCCAAAGAAGAAAGAGATCAAAAAGTTGGCACATTTGAAGAAGGAGGAGAAGAAGTGGAGGAAGAATGGAGGCTCATGTCAAGGGGGAGCTCCAAAGGTAAAGGGTAAGGTAAAACCAAATTTAAATTTGAAATCAAATTTAAATTCCTCCGTGCATGCTAGGAATAATTGTTATTATTTACCCATGCAAAATTTTGGATTTAGATATCATGATAGGAATAGGGTTAATGTAGATCAAAACCCAAGGAAATCTATACATGAAAAATCTAGAAACAATAGACCTAGGGAGACCCAAGGCATTAATCCCAAGAAGGGGAGACACATGCCTAGGAAGGGTAGGTCTAGGAATATCCAATTTAGGCAAATTAACTCTAGGGTTAGAAACCTAGAGAAGGAGAATCAAGCTTTAAGGGGAAAGCTTGATAAGTTAGAACAATTCCTTAAGAGATTCAATGTTGGATCTAAGGAATTAAGGATGATGTTGGGTAGCCAAAGACCCAACAATGATAGATCGGGCTTGGGATATCGATCTAGTCCCTCCAAGGCGAATGAGAGTTCATATGCTAGGGTGGCAAATGATCATGGCAAGGGAGAGGTCTCCAAGGCTAAGGGAAAGTCTTATGCTAGGGTTGCAAATGACTATAGCAAGGAGAAGTCAATAAATTGCAAGGGAAAGTCATTTAATGGTAAGAAGAAATTAACCAAGGACAAGGTGTCCAAGGTTAAGAAAGTTACGTTTGTAGGCCAAGTGTCACCGGGGGTGGACCGATGTGGCCTAGCCATTATGGATGAGTCACCTAATGAGGTGGCTAAGGCTAAGAGCTCTAGGGGGAGCTCTAAGAGTCAATTTGGGACCCATGGCCAATGGATCTCAGGTGGGTTTTACTTGGGAGTTTAAGTTGGGTCATTGACTGTGTCAAGTGGTTTGGAGACGGACTTGAGTCTCAAACCTAGGGATTTGGCACAATTGGATTGTGTTTCATACAAGAAATATGACATTGGGGTCATATTGCATGATAATTGGTTTTGGGTGTATAGATGCCATATAAACCAATGCTAGGGATGCATTGTGGGTTGACATGGGCAAATACATCAAGAGGAATCCAAAACTAGGACTTTAGGTCAAGGTCTATTGAACCATTTAAGCTAGTTTTGGATTTTATGTCAATCTTGGGATTGGTGATAGATATATTTTTGAATATATTTTTCCAAAGTAGACATGGGTAAAATAGACCTCTCCACAAAATTTGAGAATTTTTGGAGGTCAGTGGAATTATTGGTATATTTCTGAAATTAGGTCAGAAATGTTGAAAAAGGCTGAAAAACTGTGTCAGTCGACTGATAGTTTTATCAGTTGACTGCACCAGTCGACTGCTAAAAGTTGCAGTCGACTGGCAGTGAACAAAAGCATTCTGTTCGCTCAGCTAGTGGTGACCAGTCGACTGATACCAGTCTGAAATTGTCTACAGCACTGAATTTTGACCAAGTCAACTCATACAAGTGTATGAAATCCATGGGGGATAAACACACGAGTTTAGGGTCAATTGGAATGACAAGTTTTCAACAATTGGGATATTGTTGGAGGACTTTTTGGATGTTAGGCAAAGGGGGAGAAGTAAGGTTTAGTTGGAAAAACCTGAAAGTGCCTTTGCGTAGGGGGAGCCTTGGGATAGGTTCTTAAAAAAACCCGTTGTAAAAATCCTAGCTCATTGGGGAGCGTAGGTGTAGGGGAGCCTTGGGATAGGTTCTTAAAAAGCCTGTTGTGAAAATCCTAGCTCATTGGGGAGCATAGGTGTAGGGGGAGCCTTAGGATAGGTTCCAATGCATGATGCATTGTTACGGCGGTTGCCAAGTGTGTAGCCTTGGCAACGTAAGTCCATTTGGCGTTGTAAGTCCAAGTGTGTAGCCTTGGCATCGTAAGTCCATTCGGCGGAGTAAGTCCAAGTGTGTATCCTTGGCATCGTAAGTCCACTCGGCGGAGTAAGTTCAAGTGTGTAGCCTTGGCATCGTAAGTCCACTCGATGAAGTAAGTCCAAGTGTGTAGCCTTGGCATCGTAAGTCTATTGTACTAGCATGTTTATTTGCTATATGTTTTCCCTAACTTAAACGTATTGCCAAACACCAAAAAGGGGGATATTGTTGGAGCAATCCCAATGGTCCGCGGTGTTAGGATCGGTTGAGCTAGAGGGGGGGTGAATGGCTCACTTCGTTTTCTTGATCTTTGATTTTGCACAGCGGAAACATGAAGCCAATGCTAACTCCGGTATTTACTTGGTATCCACCTCCTCAAGGAGGTGACTAATCCAAGGATCCACGCCACTCACCACACTTCCACTATCCAAAAACCCTCCTTCTCGGAAACACACCGAAGGTGGAGAAACCTTACAACACTTACAATACTTCCTCTCCAAAAGTAAATAACTCACACTCACTACAATGAGGAAGAGAAGAGATTTACAAACTTGAAATAGCTTCTTCCTTGTGGCGTGAGATTTGAAAGCTTGGAGAGATTGAGAGCTTTTACTTCCAACGCTTGAGAGATCTTGAGCACTTCAAGGATTCTTCTCACAAGAGCAATAGAACAGTATTTTTCATTGATGGATACTTGTTCCTCTTTATTCCAGCATTTTAAACATCAAGAAAACTAGCCGTTTCTCATGCTGCCGTCGCCGTGGATCGATTGAGATTATGTCCCAATCGATTTACAAGTATCCGTTGAAGCCATCGTGCCAAGATCAACGGTGCAGATTCTTTTATTTGACTTGGATCGATTGGGGCAAAGTTTGAATTGATTCAGCCGCTTGCTCATGAAATCGCAACTTTGTGAATCGATCGGCCGATCGATTCAATACCTTGAATCGATCGGTTGATCGATTCAGGATGATTCTGTGCTTCACACAGAATGTTCACAGATCGATCGGCCGATCGATTCAATACCTTGAATCGATCGGCTGATCGATTCAGAAGGGTTCTGTGCTTCGCACAGAATGTTCACAAATCGATCGGTCGATCGATTCAATACTTGAATCGATCGGCTGATCAGTTCAGAAGCGTTCTGTGCTTCGCGCAGATCCTTTCCAATCGATCGGCCGATCGATTGAATTACCTTCAATCGATCGGCTGATCGATTCAAAGGCATTCTGCCTCACAGCCATGTCTGAATCGATTCACCAATTGATCTCTGATAGTGAGCCTAACACACATACAATCTTGTGACCTACAAGAGCTTCTTTTGCCAAGAATCTGGTTCCCGACCTTCTCGGACTTCTCTTGCAACTGGTCTTCTAACCTGCAAGAAACCTTGTCCCAAGACTCCAGTCCTTGACCTTCTTGGACTTCTCTTGCATCTGGTCTTCCGACCTGCAAGAAACTCCTCCTGCAAACTCACAATGCATGTTAGTTCCAACGTATTAACCTAAACTTAAATAATTGTCAACACATTGAAACTTCTAGGGCATGATTGCACCAACAATCTCCCCCTTTTTGATGTTTGACAATCTATTTAAGTTTAGGCTAACTTCCAAAATATCATAATGATACAATGATAGATAATGATTGCAACAACGCTGAAAATCATCTAAATTAAGCATAAGCAATAAACATGAACATATTTAAGCAGTAAGTTTGATTTTTATTATCTTAAGCGTAAACTTCAACATATATCACACCCTTTGTCAAAAATAAAAAAAAAACAGAACTCCCCCTCAATAAGTGCACGAGGCAAATACGATAAATCCGAGGGGAGCTCCCCCTAAAACACATATATCCACAGAATAGAACAATATTGAAATAGAGACATATATATATAAACAAGATGAAATACATCATAAGGAGTATATCATACATTCAAAAAGAGACGAAGTCCGCACAGGGACTCCATAACAACAACCATCCATATAGCATACAATAACATGTCATAGCAGGACAAAGAATTCGATAAGATCATCGCCCGAAGGAGGGGGATCAGCAACAGCAGCAGGAGGAGGAGCCGAAGTAGTAGCTGGAGCAGTAACCGCCTCAGTGTCAGCACCAGCAGCATCCTCAGCCTGGGGAACGGGAATAGTGGAGGGAGCAGACTGAGACGGATTACCCGTCACCCAGGAGCTCACAAAATCCACTAATGTATCCATGGTCGCCTGCATCGAAGTCTGTCGATGGACCATGGTCTCCATCATGGAACGCAGGTCGGCTACCTCTATGGACAGCTCCTCCAGTCGAGTGTCGACAGTCTCCTCGAATGTCGGAGAAGCCGGCTCGGGAATATCCTCCTCAGCCTCATCCGGTGCAGGGACCAAGGCCTGTGCATCCCCTCTGTGGCGAGCCCGGGGTCCCTCACCAAAAGCACGGCCATCGATCCATCGAACTCCAGCTGGACCACCAATCAAGCCCGTCTTCTTGAAAGAGCGGGAAGAAATCCGAGAATAAGCCACGGTCATGTGCTCCAGCCGTCCCCGGGAGACATCTATCTTCTGGGACTCCAGCCAATCTGTGATAAGATGCCCGAAAGGCATATGTATCGTCTGCTGCACGGGCTGGGTAAAATGAATGATGCAATGAAAGATGTTCAGAGCGATGTTGATGTCAAGGGAATGACGAATGACATAGAGAGCAAACATATGAGGCGGTCGTAGAGTGGCTAGGGCACGAGAGACAATGGGGAAAAGGCAGTTGATGATCACTTTAAACAAGGCATTGTTTTCAGCTGACAACTCAAGCGAGGAAAATTTTATGATTTGAGCATTTGGCCCATCCGGACGAGGATGACCAAAGAAGAATTGATGCATGGATGCAATGCTAATATGCTCAAAAGGTGGAGGCAGCTCATCGGGAAGATTGGGATAATAGACAAAATCATTGTTTGAAGGTAGACATTCGAGATAAGATTGAAGAATCTCATAAGAGAAGTCCAGGCTCCGTTTTGCAACACGAGTGCGATAATTTACACTATCGGAAGTGTGTAAATTATTATAAAATTCGGAGACAAGACCTACATTGATGTCCCTCTCACAGGTCAACAAGGAGTAAAGTTTATAATGCTTGAACCTATTATAGGTATCAAAACAAGATGTCCTATAGTATTGCAAATCAACTGATCTAGGGGGTATAAGTTTGAAGGTGTTTTTACTAAAGGTTGTTGCAATACAGCATTTGGAAATCTCGGATCAGTGGGAGGTTGAGGACGTGAGGAAGGTACAGACGATCCTTCACCCGTTTCATGAACCTTTTGTTTCTTTCTGAGGGATAGAAAATAAATACAAGAGATGCACACGGTTTAACAGTGAACGGGAAGGGTATGCAAAAGTTCAAGGGAAACGCAGATAATGCAATGTATGAGGGATAATGCAATGCACAAAGACACACAAGAACCATATAGATTAGGTCAAAAATAGGAGCAAAAAGAGCAACAAAGAGTAGAGCAAAGAAAATTACTTAGGGTTAGGGTTTGGAGTCCGCATGTTGTGAGGACGCGGAGACGAGGAAAAGAGCTGCCCAGTGCGTCGTGAAGTACTATGTCCCTCCTTCATTGACATCTTGTAGCTCTTTAACTTGTGCTTTCTTAACAATGAATCCTCAAAAGCAAACCAATGCTCTGATATCACTTGTTAGGATCGGTTGATCTAGAGGGGGGGGGGGGGGGGGAATGGCTCACTTCGTTTTCTTGATCTTTGATTTTGCACAGCGGAAACTTGAAGCCAATGTTAACTCCGATATTTACTTGGTATCCACCTCCTCAAGGAGGTGACTAGTCCAAGGATCCACGCCACTCACCACACTTCCACTATCCAAAAACCCTCCTTCTCGGAAACACACCGAAGGTGGAGAAACCTTACAACACTTACAATACTTCCTCTCCAAAAGTAAATAACTCACACTCACTACAATGAGGAAGAGAAGAGATTTACAAACTTGAAATAGCTTCTTCCTTGTGGCGTGAGATTTGAAAGCATGGAGAGATTGAGAGCTTTTACTTCCAACGCTTGAGAGATCTTGAGCACTTCAAGGATTCTTCTCACAAGAGCAATAGAACAGTATTTTTCGTTGATGGATACTTGTTCCTCTTTATTCTAGCGTTTTAAACATCAAGAAAACTAGCCGTTTCTCACGCTGCCGCCGCCGTGGATCGATTGAGATTATGTCCCAATCGATTCACAAGTATCCGTTGGAAGCCATCACGTCAAGATCAATGGTGTAGATTCTTTTATTTGACTTGGATCGATTGGGGCAAAGTTTGAATCGATTCAGCCACTTGCTCATGAAATCGCAGCTTTGTGAATCGATCGGTTGATCGATTCAGGATGATTCTGTGCTTCTCACAGAATGTTCACGGATCGATCGGCCGATCTATTCAATACCTTGAATCGATAGGCTGATCGATTCAGAAGGCTTTTTTGCTTCGCACAGAATGCTCTCGGATCGATCGGCCGATCGATTCAATACCTTGAATCGATCGGCTGATCGATTCAGAAGGGTTCTGTGCTTCACACAGAATGTTCACGGATCGATCGGTCGATCGATTCAATACTTAAATCGATCGGCTGATCGATTCAAAAGCATTCTGTGCTTCGCGCAGATCCTTTCCAATCGATCGGCCGATCAATTGACTTACCTTCAATCGATCGGATGATCGATTCAAAGGCATTCTGCCTCACAGCCATGTCTGAATCGATTCACCAATTGATCTCTGATAGTGAGCCTAACACACATATAATCTTGTGACCTACAGGAGCTTCTTTTGCCAAGAATCCGGTCCCCAACCTTCTCGGACTTCTCTTGCATCTGGTCTTCTAACCTGCAAGAAACCTTATCCCAAGAATCCAGTACTCGACCTTCTTGGACTTCTCTTACATCTGGTCTTCCGACCTGCAAGAAATTCCTCATGCAAACTCACAATGAATGTTAGTTCCAACGTATTAACCTAAACTTAAATAATTGTCAACACAGTGAAACTTCCAAGGCATGATTGCACTAACACACGGGACCATGTGTTTTGGTGTTTGGGCAAAGGATTTAAGTTAGGTTCACCCTTGTATTTGATATGTGTACTTGAGTTGTGCAGGACTGCAGGATACACATGTGACTCAGGTTGATGGCTTCGGGTCCGGTGAAGGATGGAGCATCCGAGGTACCATGGACAAGGCAACGAGGACAAGGGTCGAGGGAAGCGACGTCGAGGCATACGCGAAGGATGGTATTGGGGACGAGCCACGGGCTTGAATGCATCCGAGGGACGAGAGCCAAAGGAAGTAGGCTTGAAGGCAAGAGGTTAAAGTTGCAAATGAAGCGTCAAATGAGTCATAAGGGTAAGGGTACGAGTGCATGAGAGATTGTACTCGGAGTAAAATCCTAGTTTTAGGGTTTTACTGTACCAGTACTGTAGCGTTACTGTAGGAGTACTGTAGCGTTATTGTAGCAGTACTGTAGCGCTACTGTAGCAGTCGACTGCATGTTTTAGCAGTCGACTGGCAGCGAACAGAATGTCTCTGTTCGCTCGGTTAGTATGGAATCGAGCCGTTGGGATGTAACGGTCGAATTTCCACAGAGGGCAGTCGACTGCATATTTTGGCAGTCGACTGGTAGGCGGGGTTTTCAACCCACGGCCTATATAACCATGGCTTGGAAGCTTGGTTACCTCTGACCAAATTAGACTTGGTTAAGGTCTAATTAGTAGTCTACAAGTGCTCAAGAGTTTCCCTTGTGTCCAAGAGGTCTTGGTGAGTTTGTGGTGAGGTTTCTCCACCCACAAGGAGGTTTGAGCTAGCCGGAGGTCTTCCAGGGAGTAATCCACCGACGGATAGGGATCGTCCACCTTACGGACAGCCGTGGAGTAGGAGCTTTATCTCCGAACCATGTAAACCGGCGTGTGTTGGTTTGCTTGCTCTTTCTTGTTCTTTGTATTTGTATTTAGCTTTTGTATTTGTGTTTGTATTATTTGTATTCCGCTGCGCAACTAACAAATACGTAGAAAGCGATCGATTTGGGGGCGGCATCTATCCAACCCCCCTTCAAGCCGGCCATCCGATCCCCAACAAACTGTGTTCCCAACAACCTTCTTGTAGACACAGGATTCATCTTCATTCTTGATAAAACCAAACTGTTTGATCGCATCATCGAATCGAAGATTCCATCTTCGAGAAGCTTGCTTTAGTTCATAAATGGACTTATGCAGCTTGCATACTCTGCCAGTATGCTGTGGATCTACAAAACCCTCAGGTTGTGTCATGTACACATCCTCGAGCAAGTTTCCATTCAGAAACGCGGTTTTGACATCCATCTGCCAGATCTCATAATCGTGGTATGTTGCAATAGCAAGCATGATCCGAATGGACTTAAACATCACTACTAGAGAAAAAGTTTCATCGTAGTCAATACCATGAATTTGCTTGAAACCTTTAGCTACCAAGAGACCCTTATAGGTAATAAGTCCATCCATGTCAGTCTTTCTTCTAAAGAGCCACTTACACCCAATGGGTTTGACGCCTTCAGGTGGATCAACCAAAGTCCATACTTGGTTGGTGTACATGGATTCCATCTCGAATCTCATGGCCTCTAGCCATTTCTCAGAATCTGGTCTCATCACAGCTTCCTGATAGGAGGCAGACTCATTCTCAATGAGCATAATGTCATTATGGTCAGACAAGAGAAATGAGTATCTCTCAGGCTGACGACATACCCTATCAAACCTGCGAAGAGGTAGGTTTACCTAAACTGGTGGTTGCTCCTCAACTCCTTGTGGAACAATCTCATCATCCACAACACTTTGTGGTTCCAGTTCAACTTCCATCAAGGCTTCAGTGTTATGGTCCATATCTGAACTTCTTCAAGATCGAACAAACTCCCACTAGTTTTTCTAAAAACAAAGTCCTTTTCTAGAAATACCCCAGTCTTAGCCACAAACAACTTTGTGTTGACTGAGAATATAGAAGTAATATCCCTTCGTTTCCTTGGGATATCCTATAAAATAACACTTATCATATTTGGGTCCCAGTTTGTCCGAGACTTGACGTCGAACGTAAGCCTCACAACCCCAAATCCTCATAAAAGACACCTGAGCATCTCTCCCAGTCTATATCCTATATGGTGTCTTTATCACAGCCTTGGATGGAACATGGTTAAGTGTGAAGGCTGCTGTATCTAGAGCATATCCCCAAAAGGATATAGGAAGATCTGTGTGACTCATCATAGATCGTACCATATCTTATATGGTACGATTCCTCCTTTCGGACACACCATTCCACTGTGGTGTTCCAAGAGGAGTGAGTTGGGATAGGATCCCACACTCAGCTAGATAGTCACGAAACTCATGGCTAAGGTATTCACCACCTCGATATGATCGAAGTATTTTAGTACACTTGCCTAGCTGGTTTTGTACTTCATTCTTGAATTCTCTGAACTTTCCAAAGGATTGTGATTTATGTGTCATGAGATACACATAACCATATCTACTGAAGTCATCAGTATATGTAATGAAGTACCTATAACCACCTCTGGCAGCGACATTGAAAGGGGCACATACATCACTATGTATAAGTCTTAACAAATCAGTCGTTTTTTCGCTGTGTCCACTAAAGGGAGTCTTGGTTATCTTGCCCAGTAGGCATGACTCGCATGTCTCATATGATTCGAAATCAAATGAGTCCAGTAAACCATCTTTATGGAGCTAGGATAAGCAATTCTCATTTATCTGACCTAAGCGACAATGCTAGAGATAGGTTCGGTTCATATCATTTGACTTGAACCTTTTGGTACTTATGTTATAGATGGGGTTCTCTAAGTCTAGAATGTAGAGTTTGTTCATCAAAGGTGCACTACAGTAGAACATATCTTTTAAATAAACAGAACAATATTTGTTCTTTATTACAAAAGAAAAGCCGTTCTTGTTCAAATAAGAGACTGAAATGATGTTCTTTGTAAGAGCAGGCACATAACAACATTCATCTAATTCTAGTACAAGCCTAGAGAGCAGAGATAGATAGTAAGCTCCTACAGCAACAGCAGCAACCCGTGCTCCATTGCCTACTCGTAGGTCCACCTCGCCCTTCGTCAATGCTCTGCTATTTCTCAACGTCTGCACATTAGTACAAATGTGAGAAGCACATCCGATATCCAATAACCACAATGCATAAATAGATAGATTGACTTCTATAACACATATACATGAAGTAGAAGTCTCATTTCTCTTCTTCTTAAGATCTTCCGGATATACTTTACAGTTCCGCTTCAAGTGCCCGGTCTGACCGCAGTGAAAGCAGGTAGCATCCTTGGCAACCCCCTCTTTTAGGTTTCAGTGCCTTGCATTTGCCCTTAGCTTGAGGCTTTCCCTTACCTTTAGGCTTGCCCTTGCCTTTATGCTTTTGCACCATCAAAATAGAGTTGGACTTTACCTTCTTAAGCTTGCTCTCAGCAATTCTAAACATGCTAAGCAGCTTAGGCAGTGGCTTATCAATTTCGTTCATGTTGTAATTCATGACAAATTGACTGTAGCTCTCTGGTAAGGATTGCAAGATCAAGTCAGTGGCTAGCTCTTGGCCAAGTGGGAATCCCAACATCTGTAGATTCTCTATGTATCCAATCATCTTGAGTACATATGGACCTACGGGAGTCCCATCTTGCATCTTGCACTGAAACAGAGCCTTGGAGATCTCAAATCTCTCGTGCCTTGCTTATCCTTGATATAGTTGAAGAAGATGTTCAACCATATCATAAGCAGTCATCAACTCATGTTGCTTCTGAAGCTCAGAGTTCATGGTCGCGAGCATGAGGCATGACACATCTAATGCATCATCTTGATACTTCTTATAAGTATCTCGGTCAGCTCGCGTGGCAGTGGCAGGAGGTGCCTCAGGAATGGGCTGCTCCAGGACGTATAGTTTTCTTTCTTGTGTGAGAACAATTCTCAGATTCCTATACCAGTCCAGGAAATTAGCTCCATTGAGCTTGTCCTTGTCAAGGACAGAACGCATGGAGAAGGTGTTCGTGTTTGTCGACATGGCAATCTACAACAGAAATAATGCAAAAAGTAAATATCATATTCCATTTATCATTTAATTAGACCTTTAACTAAATGATGCCTCCACTGAATTATAGAGCTTTTGTAGAATCAAGTCATGGATGTGGTCAAACCACACTACTAGATTTTTACCAATTAGCTATAATTTTCATGGGACATGATCCACATGATACTATGACTTGAGTTAGCTTTGGCTAAATCGCCCAAGACTTAGTATGATCGGTAGATAACGAATTATCAATTACATCTCTATGCAACTCTTGTTTATAGGATCAAAAATCTCATTTATATTAAAACTTGAGTTAGCTTTGGCTAAATCGCCCAAGATTTAGTATAAATATGATTTTTATCCTATCGTCCAACCGTTGGAAAATGCCTATAGTTTTACTCGATCCAATTGAGTTAACTAGTTATGCTCAATCTAATTGAGTTTGTACTCACCCAAGCTTTGATAGGCGGGACCACGGTGTAGGATCGAAAAGAATTGTAACCTTGCAACCCCAACACAAGGTTGTCCCTCCGCACCCTACCAAGATAATATGTGTTGCTTTACTTTGGCAGATTCAACAACAACAAATGATCGAGGTAGTGGTGGGTATCAAAACTTGGTAGGCATATCGAGTTGATTTGATTAAGATCTAATCTAATCATGGATTTGTATCTTATATGCATCAAGGCACTAATTATCCTACATTATCATGCATCACATACACAAGTAATGATAGATAACTAATTATTTTGTGATTAGGTCATGGCCCTACTACGATCTTTTCAAGCCAATGAAAAGATCAGATAGTCAACCTAGAGTCAACGACTTCTTCAAGCGCCTCCCTTTGACTGCCATGTGTTGAAATCACCCTCCTCGTAACTCCTTCTTGAGTGGACCTTCCACCACTTCATTTTGTACATTACAAATGTGAAACTCGAGTTACATTTGAGTCTAAATTCTATTTACAACAAGAATATAAAAGAGAAGGTACGACGCGCAGGTCGCATATCAATACAACACGCACAACACAAAAATGATGCACATGCCATATTATGAATTACAACACATTTTAACCAATCATATTGGGGTTTTGGGCCATGACCATTACAAAATCACATATAATTCCAAATTATGTATTTTATATAAATTTCTATAATTTTACTACTGATTTTATGGATTTTATGAGTCACAACTTCCCGGCGGTCTCGTTAAGCGGTTTTCGAGCGCAATCGCGGGACAATGCCCCTTGCGGGGTTAGGGGCAGCGCCCCTTCTCGCGAAATGAATATCGCGAGTGTCCCATCTTGATCTAACAGTGCCTTCAGCCGCTATCCCAAAACGATTTGGGCGAGACCTTGCCGTTTCGGAAGGTTTTTCTCGGTAGTCAAAGCCTACAAGTGTCCAAGCACTTGTTGCATCGCTTCTACGAGAAAAATACTCACAAAATCTATAAAAATAGAAAACTTATGGAAACTTACAGACCTGAAATATTTTCATAAAAATGAAATACAAACTTGTACATGCTTCGCACGTGGCTATGATACCACTGTTGGGACTTTCGAGCCGCAAAAACCGCTTTTTGCGTTGCGGAAACCTCGAAGTCTTGCCACGGATCCGTGCCAAGATATATAAAATAGATTATGTACATGTTTCTAACCTAGATCTACCTTAGATCTACATGAATAAGAAGCGTTACCCTTGTTGCGAAGCCCTTCGCATATCCCGCTCGTCCAAAAGATTGTCGGATCTCGAGTGTGTCAAGCATACACTCCTCTATACGCATCCACACGGACAATAGGTGGAGAAAAACCACTTAGAGTGTGCTAGCACTCTTGGGTGGCTCGGCAATGGAGGAGAGGGAGAGAGCTAGAAGAGAGGAAGAATAATGATGATCACCTTATGAAAAATAAGAGTAAAATTGGCTTAAGTATTTTCATCTAATGAAAATACTTAATGCTCATTAAATCCATTAATGAGCCTCATTAATGAGTCTTAATGAGTATTTAATGAATTTTCATTCTTCATTAAATGGCCATTTTGAAACTCCTCTTCTCTTCATAATTTGAATCAAAATTTGAATCTAATATTGAAATTGAATTCATAATTCAATGAATGTCACCATTAATCATTGAATTCAAAATTCAATGAATATCATCATTAAGCCTCACTTGAGTCTAACTCAAGTCTAGCCTCACATGAGTCTAACTCAAGTCTAACTCAATCGAGTCTTACTCAATTAATCTAATTTTGGATTACTCTAAATCTAATTTGGTCCATCACATGAACCTAATCCTCTTGGTCAATCATATGAACCTAATCTCCATCTAATTGCCCTTTGTGTGTGACCCTATAGGTTCTTGTAACGTTGGCAATGCTCCTAAACCCATTTAGAAGCATAAGTAATGAGCGGTATCTAGCAACACATCATTACTACCCAACTTACAAGAATGTTGAGATCCAACATCACCATTGTGACTACTAATTGTGACTCTCACAATTTGTAACAATGTCCTTCTATCCTTGACATCTAGATTCATCAATTGAGGCATAGACCATGTAATCCTCTAATCAATCTATGTCTTAAACCCCAAGTAGACTCACTCTAATCAAATGAGCTCAATATCTCATATTGACTCATTTGGGCATGGTCATGCACTTAGTATTCTCACTCTATCAAGAATCATGATGTTTCTCCAGTCATATAGGAGGGATAGATCTCATCTACATCACTCACATCCCTCCGCATAATTTGTTACATAACCAGTAATCGCCTTTATTGTCCACCCATTTACGGGTGACATATAACGAAGCCAAAGTATGCAACTCCTAATGAAGGGAACCATGATGATTTCATGTCCAAGAACTGATAGTCATACTAATAGTCACATGAGAAAGTATATGACACTCATATAACGATCCATAATACTTTCTCATGGCGGGTCATTCAGTATACATTCTCCAATGCATATTGATATGTTAACTTGATATCTCTATATCCATGACTTGTAAAATCAAGTCATCGAGTTGACCTACATGCTAGTCTCATTGCATTAACATTGTCTCTAAATGTTAATACTTGACTAGGAATGATTAAGAGTAGTGTTCTATATCATCTCACTATCAATTCAACCAAATTTATATAAGTAGATAACATGGTCAATATCTACATTTATTTTGTGAACATAATATAAGAATCATATTTGTCAATATCTATATTTATTTGTTAAATGTAATTATTCAATTAATTTATATAAGTAGATAACATGGTGTGTGGTGTCACACTCAGAAGATCATATTGTCGGTTCTTTATAAATTATAAACAGTTGCTCATGACTAAGATGGAAAGGAAGAAACCATCAGAATAGTCATATTGTAATTAAGTATTAGTCTATCTTGATTAATAAATTACACTGGTACACTCTAAGTGTATTGAGTAGGACCATTTAGGTAAGTTCTTTTTGTACTGACTTAATAAAAGAACTAGACCTTAGTTATTATGGAAGTGTGTGCTCTTAATCCTAATATAATAACAAGAACATATATTTAATATTTATTTATTTTACTTATCAAATGGTGAGGTTTATCTCGATAAATCAATATGCCCGATAAGTTGGGAAATGATATTACTTATAGTGTGTGTTGTTGATTATAGAAGGAATCTGTGTCCTAGTTATCTAGGTTGAGAATGTCTCCAAGAGGAACTCATAAGGATTGCTATGTTAAACCCTACAGGTGGACTTAGTCCGACATGACAATGAAGTTGAGTGGTTCTACTCTTGGAGCTAGATATTAATTAAGTGAGTTGTCAGTAAATTACTTAATTAGTGGACATTTGTTATCTTTAACACAGAGAGACTAACACACTCATAATAAGAAGGAACCCATAATATAATTTGGGATTGACGCGGTAGTGCGATAATAACTCTATAGTGGAATGAGTTATTATCGATGAACTTGAGATGTGTGTTCGGGGAGAGCACAGGATACTCAAGCTCATCGGAAGGCCAAAACCAATTTCTCCTCTAGGTCCCTGTCGTAGCCTTATTATAGCCTCAAGTCCATCCAAATGTAAGGCTCTTCTTGGTGTCAAAGAAGTGGGTCGGTCCAATGCTTGGTGACCAAGCAAGGGCCAGCCACATCCTCTTCTATACGGGCCGGCCCTTTGCTTGGTGACCAAGCATGAAGGGGCCGACCACAATAATTCAAAATGGTAGGGTTGTTTTGAATTTTTAAAATATTCTCTTTGTAGAAAACTATAAGTTTTAAAAGAGAGATTTTAATTTTTAAAGCTTTCCTTATTTGAATTTGGCCACATGTTTTAATAGAGAGTTTTAAAAGTTTTAAAACTTTCCTTTTTTAACCATTCTCATGGTTTAAAAAAAAAGGAAGATAAGTTTTAAAATTAAAATTTTCTATCATCATGTTAAAAAAGGAAATTTTATAAGAGAAGTTTTAAATTTTAAAACATGGTTTTAATTTTTAGAACTTTCCTTTTTTAACTCCTACTTTAGGAAAGAGAGCTTGTAAATTTTATAAGAGAATTTCTTCTTGTAAAATTTTAAAAATATATTTCCTTTTTCACTTGATGAGGTGGCCGACCACCTTGCTTGGTGCCCAAGCAAGGGGCCGACCATAATTAAAATTTAAAAAATCATCACAAAATTAAAATTGGTGATTGATTCAATCAAGAGGAAAGAAAAGGGAAAAGGAAAAACTAGAGGATGATTTTATTTTTTGTAAAAAGTTTTTCCTTATTTGCCTTGGGCAAGTAATATAAAAGAAGGGGTGAGGAGGCTTCATGAGACACAACTCTTATTCTCTTGCTTGGAGACTCTCTTGGTGTGGCCGACCCTCTCCCTTATCTTTTCCCTTTTGCTCTCTTCTCCTTAGTGGTGGTGGTGGCCGGATTTTAGAAGAAGAGGAAGAAGCTTTTGGGTGGTGTTCATCTTGGCGAATCGTCGCCCACAAGACGTCCAAGGCGAGGCGAGGAATACGGAAGAAGATCTTGATGTTATTAGCTTACAAAGAGAATGTATAACTAGTAATTTTCTTCCGCATCATACTAGTTATTTTCTTTGTAAGAATTCTAAATACAAGAGGTAATTAGACCTAGTTTATCAAATTTATTTTTCAATTTTGTGTTTTCTTCTTTTTCGAATTTGTGATTCGATTGTTCTTTTTGGTTAACCTAGAGTTATTTAAGGAAATTAAATATTAACTTTCTTTAGAAGGCTTTGACTAGGCGGTGGTAGTTGCTCCCATATCCAAGAAGGCCATGTGCCTCACCATGCTATCCTGGAAGCCAATTTTGGAAATTAATATTTAATGGAATTAATAATATAGGTGGATTTAAATCAATAGTGTTAAGGTTCGCTTGCGATTCAAATCTAAACCATTAAGAACGGATAAGTTAAATTTGGAATCAATGATGTTAAGTTCCGTCTGCGATTCCTAATTTAACTTCTAAAATACACAATATGTTATTTAAGGAAAGGTTCGACACTTATACAAAAAATTTTATACAGTGGAACTGATACATTTTTCTAAGACTAACCAACAATTGGTATCAGAGCTAGGGTTTGCCTCTGTGTGTTTAGAATTCAAATTGGTTATGCACATGTCATACATAATTTAGGTAGGATAATAGTAGGATGTGCTAACTCTTTGGTTGCAGGCTCCAACTATTATGGCTTATTGATGTTGTGTGTGATTGGACCCTTGGGCATGTCAAGGGCAATATTTTGTGTGTGCATGATTGTATGTAACTAATACAGCAGGAGTTGTATTAGCCCTAGGATTTTAGAATTTTATTTTCGATCTAGATTACATGTACATTCCCTCGTGGAATATAGGATCGATATATGTAAAATTCTATTTTTATCGCGGATCGGATTCTTGTGAGGCGTGGTACTTATGGAGCACCAGAGGCGCAGCGGAATAAGAAACAAGATGGACCCGATGACTCGACCCGATGGCGGTGGCTAAAGATGGCAACAGCTAGGGTTGGAGCACATGGAGGACAATAACAGAAAAAGGTCATAATAGTTGAAAAATAATTTCCATATTTACTGTGATGTGTGTGTATGCATGTGATGTATGCTAGGATAGTTTAAAATTTCTCACTTTAAATAACTAAGTGGGAGAGGGATTTATTTTAATAAATTCCACGATCTCTATTACTGGTTTGTAAGTGATCCAAACAAACTTGCGCGTTGGCTTTGAGTGCCTTCCTCCATATCGGATGAGTTTGTTTGCTGATCACTAGATCAAACTTCCATTTTGGATGACTATTGGAAATTAATTAAGAGCGTGTGATCTTCCCCATCGGAAGGGGCACAATCTTACTAATGGACTTAGTATCAAGTAATGGTATACACTTAGGCACGTCTAATAGTAACCTCCCCATCGGAGTCACTGCTATTATTTGGGTGACCGAAGGAAACAAACTATTAATTTTATTTGTCAAAAAGTTAGGTTGACAAGATAATAAAATTAATGGGTTACACCCTCCTTTTACAAATGTTGAATCTGTATACGTCCACACTATCGTGGCATACAAAATTCACGGTGTTTTGAGGTATTGGTTAATTAAAAATAGTATTGTTTGAGAAATCAATATTATTCTAAATTTAGAGTCCTGCCCAAAGTTATTTTTGTGATTCTTAGGATGACTTTCAACCCACTGGCCATTATACTGAAAGAGAAAAAACTTACTGGACCCAACTATATAGATTGGAAAAGGAACCTGGACATTGTTTTTACTGCTGAAAGCTATAAGTTTGTACTGACTGAGGCTTGCCCTGATGCACCTGACGGTGACTCTACCCCAGAGGAGATTGAGTATCATAAGAAATGGGTAAAAGCTGATGAGATGGCGCAGTGTTACATTTTGGCATTATTGTCAAATGTATTGCAACATCAGCATCAAAATTTACCAACAGCTTATGATATAATGAACAATCTCAAAGAACTCTTTGGGCACAAGAGTCGGACTGCTAGGCAAGAGGCAATGAAAAAGTTAATGATGGCCACCATGTTTGAGGGAACACCCGTAAGGGATCATATCCTCAAAATGATGGCCTATCTTAACGAAATACAAGTTCTTGGAAGAGAAATCGATGAGGAAACCCAGGTTGATATAATTCTCCAAACGCTACCCAGAAGTTTTAAGCAATTCCGCCTGAACAATAACATTAACAAAAGAGAGTATACGTTGGCGGACCTTCTGACAGAACTACAGGCAGCAGAAGGTATATTTCGTCAAAGTTCTCAGATTCACTATGCTAAAAATGGTTCTACTTCTAAGCCGAAAGGCAAGAAGAAGAAGAAACAGGTCTTTTCAGCAAAGAGAGTGAATAAACCTCAGGGACAAAAAGCTGGAATGAAGAAGCCGAAAGACAAGTGCTTCATTTGCAAGCAGATAGGGCATTGGAAGGCGGACTGTCCTCGTAGAAATCAGAACAATAAAGGTATATCTCATGCTCTAGTTGTTGAAACATGTTTAGCGATGTTATCTACCAGCACCTGGTGTGAAGATACGAGAGCCACTGATCATGTCTGTAATTTCTTGCAGGGATTCTAGGAAACCCGGCGACTATCTGAAGGAGAGATTACCGTCTACATGGGCAATGCTACTAAGGTAGAGGCTGTTGTAGTGGGAGACATCTACTTATCTTTTGATAGGAATAGAAATTTGGTTTTAAAAAATTATCTTTATTGTTGGATTTTTTGGGCCACGAAAACTGCTTTTTCGCGTCGCGGAAACCCCGAAACCCCCGCCACCGGATCCTTGCGAAGATAAAACTTTCGAAAAACTTATGAGTACGAGTTTCTAAACCTTGATCTACAGTAGATCTACAAAGGAGAAGGAATATACCCTTGATGCGAAGCCCTTCGCAATCCCTCTTGTCCTCGGTTCGCCGGATCTCGAAAGTGTCAAAGTAGACACTTCTCTATGTGTATCCACACAAGCAAGAGATGGAGAAAAACCTCTAAGGATGTGCTAGCAACCTTAGAGATCATTAAGGGAGGAGAGGGAGAGCAAGAAGAAAACTCTAGAGGAAGAAGAAGATGGAGTTACTCTTGAAAAATAAAACTCCCTACTTGAATAAAAGTGGCCAGCCACTTTAGGTGGAGTTGTAACCTCCATGGAAGGCCAAGAGTCACAACTCTTGGTAACTCCCATGAGATGACATCCCACTTAAGCAACCATGATGATGTGGAGCATCATCATTGGCCCACTCAATGCCAACTCACCAATGAGGTGGCAAATGGTCCAGTCAAACTTGACCTTTCATCTTCCTCTCAAGTCAAGTCAAACTTGACCACTTCTCTCTCTTGGTTGATCTAATCTAACCATTGGTTCAAGTTAATTTTAATTTAATGAATCTCTATTCATTGAATTAAATTAATTCAATGAGTCTAAGTCCAAATTAGACTCATCTAATACATGAACCAAATTGAGTCCAACTCAATTAGCCTACTTTGGATTACTCTTAATTCAATTTGGTTAATCACATGAACCTAATCCTTTAGGTTCATTAAATGAACCTAATCTCCATCTAATTGCCCTTTGTGTGTGACCCTATAGGTTCTTATAATGTTGGCAATGCTCCTAAACCCTTTTAGAAGCATAAGTAATGAGCGGTATCTAGCAACATATCATTACTGCCCAAGTTATAAGAATGTTGAGATCCAACATCACCTTGTGACTACTAATTGTGACTCCTCACAATATATGACAAGTGTCCTTCTATCCTAGACATCTAGATTGATCAATGTAAGGCATAGACCGTGTCATCCTCTGTCCAATCTAAATCATGAACTCCAAGTAGACTCACTAAATCAAATGAGCTCAATATCTCATATTGACTCATTTGGGCATGGCCATGCACTTCGTGGTCTCACTCTATCAAGAATATCGATGTCTCTCCCGTCATATAGGAGGGATAGATCCCATCTACATCACTCACATCCCTCTACATAATTCATTACATACCCAGTAATCACCTTTATAGTCCACCCAGTTACGGGTGACGTTTGACGAAACCAAAGTACATAACTCCTTATGTAGGGAACCATGGTGACTTCAGGTCTAAGGACTAGTAGTCATACTAATAGCCACATGAGAAAGTATATGACACTCATATAATGATCCATGATACTTTCTCATGGCGGGTCATTCAGTATACATTCTCCAATGCATACCCATGTGTCAACTTGATTTCTCTATATCCATGACTTGTGAGATCAAGTCATCGAGTTGACCTACATGCTAGTCTTATTGCATTAACATTGTCCCTGAATGTTAACACTCGACTAGGAATGATTAAGAGTAGTGTTCCCTATATCATCTCACTATCGGTTCAACTAACCGATTGATATAGGTGAGAACCTTCTACTCAAGGACGCTATTATACTTAGTTTAATTGGCACCAATACAAGTAAGTATAATAACCAAAAACAAATACCTTTATTTATATATAAGAATATGATACAACAAGTCCATAATACAATCATCAAATGATTGGCTCTAGGGCTCTAACTAACAATCTCCCACTAGCACTAGTGCCAATCAGTGTAGGCTCTAAGCCCCAATGACCTAGTGTGACCATCATGCTTCCTCTGTGCTAAAGCCTTGGTCAAGGGATCTGCGATGTTAGCCTCTATTGGTACTCTGCATATCTTCACATTTCCTCTCTCGATAATCTCTCGAATGAGATGGAAGCACCGTAGTATGTGTTTGGTCCGCTGGTGTGAGCGAGGTTCCTTCGCCTATGCTATAGCTCCATTGTTGTAACAATAGAGCTCAATAGGGTCAGCGATACTGGGAACCACCCCAAGTTCAGTGATGAACTTGCGGATCCAAACTGTCTCCTTTGCTGCCTCTGATGCAGCAATGTACTCGGCCTCTGTCATAGAATCAGCTACTGTGTCCTGCTTCGAACTCTTCCAGCTCACAGCACCACCATTAATACAAAATACGAACCCTGACTGTGATCGATAATCATCCTGATCGGTCTGGAAGCTGGCATCATTTTAACCCTTTACAGCTAGCTCATCATTGCCTCCATATATCAAGAAATATTCTTTAGTCCTTCTTAAGTACTTAAGAATATTCTTGACCGCTATCCAGTGACTTTCACCTGGATCTGACTGGTATCTGCTCGTCATGCTCAAAGCATACGAGACATCAGGTCGAGTACATAACATGACGTACATGATAGATCCTATGGCTGAGGCATAAGGGATCTGATCCATGCGGTCTCTCTCCTCTCTAGAAGACGACCCTGAGTCTTCGAAAGACTCACGCCATGTAACATCGGTAGAAATCCCTTCTTGGAGTTCTGCATGTAACACCCACTAAGCTTTTAAGATAAATAAGAGAATGATGAATTTGCCTTAGAAAAATATTAGTAGAATGTTGAACCAAAAAGAAATAAAAAGAAATAAAAATAGGGAGTAGTCAAAGATTGAACCTTGAACCTCTTATATTATAATTTATAGAATTAATTAGTAGAAACCAATTGGGATAGAGAGAAGATATTGATAGCAAGGAAAGGGAATGCATGATAAAGATAGGAGTAAAGATCTAAAAAGAGAAAGCAAGAAAAGAGCAAGAGAAAGGCAACTTGCCTTCCTCCCTTTCTCTCTCTTTTCCCTCTCTTGCCGTGACATTAAATGGAGAATGAAGGGGATTCATTCCCCCTTGTTCTCATCATAAATGATGAGAATAAATTATAAAATAAAATAAATAAAAGAAAATAGAAAATGGGTTAAAGGAGAAGGAAAGCCAAAACAAATTTTGCTACCTCTTCCCCCTTAATATATATATAAAAAAAAAAGATGATGTAAAGGGAAAATTCAATTTTTCTCTCATTTTCCCTCATCCTCCCTCTCCCTCACCGAACCCTCAGTCCCCTCTCCTCCATCTTCGGCCCCAAGCGAAGGTTTCTCCTAAGAAATCCTAAGATACAAGGAGGACTTAGCAAGGGAATCAAGGGAAGGGAACTAGAAGAAGAGGCTACTTCTTCCATCACCACACCTTAGATCCACAAGTGAAAAGGAGGTAAGCTTTCCCCTCACCTGTGGTACAAGGCGTTTTATGTACTTTTCGGATTTTATGAGGATTAGAAAACCTAGAATAGAATTTAAGAAAAATTCGGCCAAAGAAGAGTTTTCAAATCTAGGAAGGTTTAAACAAGTCCTCATTTCATGATATTTTTCTATGCTATGTAGGAAGGTTTTCCTTCATGTTTTTATACCTATATGATGCTTGGTCAGAGGAGTACCTAACCCTAGAATTTCGGCCAAAAATATTTTAAAGAGGTTAGGGAAATCATTGTTTAACCAAACTAGTACAAGATTCCCTCCATGAATTACTAAGGGTCTTTTATTGGTTTTTCTTGCTTGAAAGTTACTTGGAACCAAAAGAAATCCACTCATATGTTTCGGCCAAGAAAAGAGCATAGGGTTAGGAAGACCTTTAAATTTAGGTAACCATGTTTATATGATAGAATATAGAGTTCTCTTAAAGAATTTCATGTCGAATATTGCTAGAAATTCATGAACTCTTCATTAAGATTTTCGGTCATGATAAGATGGATAGCTTAGAAAAGCTTAAACAAAATTTTAACATGCTCAAGACCTCTGTGATATTAAGATATGAAAGTTGTTTAATGCTCTCATGCTTAATTAGGGTATAGAGAATTTAGTTACATGATATATGACATGTAAGATCACAAGGGTCCTAGCTTGTTTATGAACCAAATTTGTATAAGATGTTCTTAGTAATTTTTGCCATGAAACTTACTTAGGTTTTCCATGCTTTAGGCCACTTAAAACCTAGTTTAGAGATTGGTAGGTTTCGGCCATGAGGAAAAATAAAAGAAAAAGGAAAGAAACCTAGGAAGCCTAAGACACAATTCACGTGTATGTTTATTATGCTTGTCTTTATACATGCTATGAAACTTGTATGACTTCCTATGCTTTTAGGCTATTTGAAGCAAATTTAAACACAGATGAGTCTCGGCCAAGTAGGGTTTAAACGACATAGAGGCCTTAGAATTGAAACCAAATGTGTTAAAAATGCTTCTTATGGAAATATGATAATATGTTGATTGTGTCACATGCTTGTATAATTTTTCCATGACCTAAATGGACCATTGTATGTTTCGGCCATGAAGGGATAGATGCCCTAGAAACCCTAGAACAAAAATTAAATATGCTCATGTCACTCTACATGAAATATGATAAGTAGAAAGTCAAAGTTCTCATACTATAGGTTGTTTAATGACCTAAAATGAGGCTAGGGTAAGTTTCGGCCATACCTATTGTATGATGCCTTATTATGAATTTATACATGATGTTAGTTCAAGTTCACATGCTTGTATGCTTGCTTTTAGCCCTAATGAATACTTGTGAAATTTCGGCCATGACATATGTTAAGGGCTTGAAGAACTTAGGAACTAGCTCAAATATGCTTACTATGTTACTTGGAAAAAAATGCTATAAATATGGTTTAAAGTTTCCATGCGTTCATGACATTTGGGACCTTGTTTCACACCTGATAGGGTTCGGCCACATGAAGTTTAGGGACTTGGAGAACTTAGAAACCAAGTTAATCATGCTTATAATGCTTCCTATGAAATTGATGTGATGATAATTTAGGTTCCACATGCTTGGAGGTTGTTTTTACCTAAATTGAGATCTAAGGGGGGGTTCGGCCATGATAAGAACCCAAGGGATTAGGAATATTAGAACCCAAGCTAACTATGTTACCATGTTTCTTATGATAGTATAATCACATGATACACCCTTATGCTTAAACATGTATGCTTGTGATTTATACTTTCCATGATATGATATGTGCTTAGAAATATGCATGCTTTAATGATATACTATGTGCTTAAAAAAAAGTGCATGCTTTCATGATATGCTATGTGGATAGAAATATGCATGCTTTGATGATATGCTATGTGCTTAAAATATGCATGCTTTCATGATATGCTATGTGGATAGAAATATGCATGCTTTGATGATATGCTATGTGCCTAAAATATGCATGCTCTCATGATATGCTATGTGGTGAAAATATGCATGCTTTTATGACATGATGTATGCCTAAGTGATGCATACTTTTTATGACATGATGTATGCCTAAGTGATGCATACTTTTTATGACATGATGTATTCCTAAGTGATGCATACTTTTATGACATAATGTATGCCTAAGTGATGCATACTTCTATGATATGCTATGTGACTAAATGATGCATTTTTTATACATGCTACTTTACTTTGTAAGGCTTGTACCAAGGGTGGGCTCCTAATCAACCCCTAGGCCTTTGGCTGTGTGATCCAGGCTAGTAAAAACAAAGGGATGTGCTCCTTAGTACGCCCCTAGCTCTATGGCTGTGTGATCCGGACCTAGTTCCTAGTATGATTCAAGACTTGCTACCTTGGATATACTTAGGAAGCGCGCATATCTACGTGATTTATCTATGTGTGGTACAAGTCGGGGCCCTGATTATGTTGATATTATGTTCAAGTATATATGTAAGAAGAAATGGTTTTAAAGATCATGAGACATACACATGTTTTTCGGATACATGTTTTCAAAATCATATTGCATATATCTTATGATCATGTTGTGATGATGCTATGATTTATGATATGCCATGATTAGATATGATTATGTTATGTTTCATGCTATGCTTTAAGAGCTTGATATGCCATGCCACCTTATGATGATACTATGATATGCCATGATTAGATATGATTATGTTATGTTTCATGCTATGCTTTAAGAGATGATATGCCATGACTAGTTATGATTTTGTTATGTTGCATGATATGCTTAAAGAGTATGATATGTTATGCCATGACTAGTTGAGATCATGTTATGTTGAGACATTCTTTGATCATGTGATGATTTTCGGTTTTAGTGAGTAGGAAAGGAACTTACTGAGCCATGAGTGCTCATAGCTTGTTTTCCTTGTACCACAGATAAAGGAAAAAGCTGGATGAGCTAAAGGAGCAGCAGGAGAGGCCAGGAGATGTGTGTGGCAGTGGCTAGGCAACCAAATAAGAACCTGCTTTAAAAACTTTTAAAGAACTATGCTTTGGTATCATGAATTGTAGTACCGTATGTGTGACTTGATGTTATGTTTCTACTAATTTTGATATCATGTTATTGATGCCGTGATAGTGTAGTTCGGATTTGATGAAAAGAAAAACAAAAGAAAAGTTTTTATTAAACTAAGAAAATTATTTTAAGTCTTCCGCTGTTTTAAAAAGAAAAATCTGTACATGGAGTATCGTAGCCCCGTCCCTTAGGGTTAGCAGGGAGGGCGGGCGTTACAAGTTGGTATCAGAGCCAAAGTTTTTTTTTTGCCAGCTCACTACACACACATCAAGCCTCCGACCTGCCGCTCCAAGTAAGAATGTTTATGCTTAATTTTCTTGTTATATGACTTATGCTTTATTTTTCTTCCTTGTTATATTGCCTATGTTTTATTTTCTTTGCTATATTGCTTATGCTTTATTTCCTTATGTCATATTGTTTGTCACTCTATTCTTTATTTTTCCTTATGTTGCTCATGCTTTATTTCTTTATGTTATATTGCTTGTCACTCTATTCTTTATTTTTCCTTATGATGCTTATGCTTTAGTTTCATGTTCTGCTTGCTTATGTTTGATGCTTTATTCTATGCTTTTAGTTATAATTTAGATTAGGATTACATATTAGTAGGTTAGGAATAATACCATAACAAATAGATAGAAACAAAACAGTACGTTAGATTGGCTAAAAATAATAACCACTTACACTAGTCTAATTGTCATTATTTAGATAAACATGGTTAGGACACGCAATGGTCGAACCGAGGGGACAGTGACTCCACCAGACCTGACACAGGTAGTCGCAGACCTCCAGCATCAAATCACAGAACAACAGTAGCTGATCATACCTTAATGGGTCAGCAAGGCAACCCGTTTACCCCACCGGCAAATCAGAATACACTACCGGTTATACCTACAGCCGCGCCAGTACCCCCGGCAGCCGAAAGCCTTCTCGGGAAACTGTGAACCATGGGATGCGCAAGCCTGGCTCAAGACCGTGGAGAGCATAATGGAACTACTGGACTGGCCTGAACACGAGAAGGTCAAATGCGCGTCGTTCTGCCTTACCGGAGATGCCCGGATGTGGTGGGACCGAGTAAAGGCGAAAAGACAAATAAACCAGATGCAGTGGACAGATTTTGAGACAGAGTTCTTAGAAGAATTCTTCCATATGCAAGTGACCAACAAGCACTATGACGAGTTCACTGAGTTCCGGCAAGGTGATCTGTCAGTTAACGAAGCCGTCAAGAAGTTCAACCGCCTAGCACGTCTGTGCCCAGAACTGATCAGTACTGAAAAAGAAAGGGTCCGGTTAATGTTAAAGATGCTCCGACCCGAGATAGCTCTGAACGTAGCCGGCGGAGTTAATAGACCGCAGACTGCAGAGGAGCTAGTCAGCAGTGCCCTGATTACCGAGCACTACCAGAAAGCAATGAACAAGGGCAAGAACCAAGCACTGACCGGAGCACAATACCAGAACCGACTGGAAAGGAAACTCAGGTGGAAAGAGGAAACAGTGGAACAACACAAAAGGTGGTCCGGCCAATAAGCAAACCAAGTACCCTCAGTGTGCCACATGTGGAAAGATGCATTCCGGAGTATGCCTCCTAAGCACCAGGAAGTGCTATAGCTGTGGAAAGGAAGGTCATCTAGCGAGAAATTGCCCAACTCAGCCTCAGGCACCACCTCCGCAGAACTTTCAGAACAGGAGTGCCTCCGCACAGCTTCACCAGATGCAAGCTGCCATAGAAGGGACTTCAATCAGCCAAGGAAGATTGGAAGCCCCTCCCCTTGTAACAAATGGCAGAGTCTACTCCCTTACCCAGGAAGACGTGGCGAACGCCTCTACTGTCATCACAGGTCAGCTATCTAATTTCAGTCAGTATGCTAGAATTTTATTCAATGCTGAAAGCGAACTGATGAGGGAATCCATCGAGAAACTGAGACATGTTTCGTATCCGTTAGTTGAAACCATGTCCGGACGACTCTCTACCCTCACCATAACACCAACGTTATTCAAGAACACGTTAGAGAAGCAAACCAGGGACCCGAGCCTTCAAAGAATTAAACAAGAGACCGCAGAAGGAAAGAATGACGGGTTCCGTATCGTAGACGATGGAATATTATACCTCAGGGATCGATTATGTATTCCAGAGGATCCAGAGTTGCGAAAGAAAATACTGGAAGAAGTCCATACAACGCCTTATGCAATGCACCCGGGCTCCACTAAAATGTACCAGGACCTGAAAAAGAAATTTTGGTGGTCCGGTATGAAAAGAGAAGTGGCTCAGTACGTCAGAACTTGTCTGATCTACCAAAGGGTAAAAGCTGAACACCAGAGACCCGGCGGATTACTACAACTTGTCCAAATTCCAGAATGGAAATGGGAAGAAATCTCCATGGATTTCATTTCAGGTCTACCCAGGACGACAAACGGATATGATGCTATATGGGTGATCGTGGACAGATTGACGAAGTCTGCACACTTTTTGGCGATCAAGATGACTTATTCAACTGAACAGCTAGCTCAGTTATATGTTAAGGAAATCATTCGGCTATATGGTATTCCTAAGACCATTATTTCTGATAGAGCCGGTCGCTTTGTTTCACACTTTTGGGAGTGCGTTCAGAAGACCCTCGGCACGAAGTTGTTATTTAGTACAGCTTTCCACCCTCTGACCGATGGGCAAACTGAAAGAGTGAACCAAATATTAGAAGATATGTTAAGAGCTTGTGCCCTGGACTTCAAGGGAAGCTGGTGCCGATATTTATACCTGGCAGAATTCGCCTACAATAATAGCCACCAAACTACTATTAAAATGGCACCTTACGAAGCTCTTTATGGGAGGAAATGTATATCCCCTATATGCTGGTATGAAAGTGGTGAAAAGAAGGAAATGGGGTTCCGAATGGAAATTATTGATGATACCACCCGAGCTATATAGAAGATTCGCCAACGAATAGAAACTGCTCAGAGTCGGCAGAAGAATTATGCCGATAAACGGCGCAGGCCGCTAGAATTCAACATCGGAGATTTGGTATTCCTTAAGGTATCCCCCATGAAAGGGATAATGAGGTTCGGAAAGAGGAGCAAGTTAAGCCCACAATACGTAGGACCGTACCGGATTGTAGAAAGAGTGGGCCAAGTCGCATACAGACTAGAACTACCTCCAGACATGGCAGTCATTCACAATGTGTTCCATGTATCGATGCTCGAGAAGTGTACTCCCAGCACAGATCAAATAATTGAGCCACAGTCGGTACAGGTTCAAGAGGACCTAAGTTACGAAAATAGACCTATTCATATCTTGGACCGAGAAGTCAAGAGATTAAGGAACAAAGAAATACCCTTAGTAAAGGTTCTATGGCGGAATTAACGATTTGAAGAAGCCACCTGGGAACGCGAGGACGATATGAAACAAAAGTACCCGGAGCTATTTTAAAGTTCGAGGATGAACTTTTTATGAGGTACGGGGTACTGTAACACCCACTAAGCTTTTAAGATAAATAAGAGAATGATGAATTTGCCTTAGAAAAATATTAGTAGAATGTTGAACTAAAAAGAAATAAAAATAGGGAGTAGTCAAGGATTGAACCTTGAACCTCTTATATTATAATTTATAGAATTAATTAGTAGAAACCAATTGGGATAGAGAGAAGATATTGATAGCAAGGAAAGGGAATGCATGATAAAGATAGGAGTAAAGATCTAAAAAGAGAAAGCAAGAAAAGAGCAAGAGAAAGGCAACTTGCCTTCCTCCCTTTCTCTCTCTTTTCCCTCTCTTACCGTGACATTAAATGGAGAATGAAGGGGATTCATTCCCCCTTATTCTCATCATAAATGATGAGAATAAATTAGAAAATAAAATAAATAAAAGAAAATAGAAAATGGGTTAAAGGAGAAGGAAAGCAAAAAACCAATTTTGCTACCTCTTCCCCCTTAATATAAAAAAAAAAAAAAGATGATGTAAAGGGAAAATTCTATTTTTCTCTCATTTTCCCTCATCCTCCCTCTCCCTCACCGAACCCTCAGTCCCCTCTCCTCCATCTTTAGCCCCAAGCCAAGGTTTCTCCTATGAAAGCCTAAGATACAAGGAGGACTTAGCAAGGGAATCAAGGGAAGGGAACTAGAAGAAGAGGCTACTTCTTCCATCACCACACCTTAGATCCACAAGCGAAAAGGAGGTAAGCTTTCCCCTCACCTGTGGTACAAGGCGTTTTATGTACTTTTCGGATTTTATGAGGATTAGAAAACCTAGAATAGAATTTAAGAAAAATTCGGCCAAAGAAGATTTTTCAAATCTAGGAAGGTTTAAACAAGTCCTCATTTCATGATATTTTTCTATGCTATGTAGGAAGGTTTTCCTTCATGTTTCTATACCTATATGATGCTTGGTCAGAGGAGTACCTAACCCTAGAATTTCGGCCAAAAATATTTTAAAGTGGTTAGGGAAATCATTGTTTAACCAAACTAGTACAAGATTCCCTCCATGAATTACTAAGGGTCTTTTATTGGTTTTTCTTGCTTGAAAGTTACTTGGAACCAAAAGAAATCCACTCATATGTTTCGGCCAAGAAAAGAGCTTATGGTTAGGAAGACCTTTAAATTTAGGTAACCATGTTTATATGATAGAATATAGAGTTCTCTTAAAGAATTTCATGTCGAATATTGCTAGAAATTCATGAACTCTTCATTAAGATTTTCGGTCATGATAAGATGGATAGCTTAGAAAAGCTTAAACAAAATTTTAACATGCTCAAGACCTCTGTGATATTAATATATGAAAGTTGTTTAATGCTCTCATGCTTAATTAGGGTATAGAGAATTTAGTTACATGATATATGACATGTAAGATCACAAGGGTCCTAGCTTGTTTATGAACCAAATTTGTATATGATGTTCTTAGTAATTTTTGCCATGAAACTTACTTAGGTTTTCCATGCTTTAGGCCACTTAAAACCTAGTTTAGAGATTGGTAGGTTTCGACCATGAGGAAAAATAAAAGAAAAAGGAAAGAAACCTAGGAAGCCTAAGACACAATTCACATGTATGTTTATTATGCTTGTCTTTATACATGCTATGAAACTTGTATGACTTCCTATGCTTTTAGGCTATTTGAAGCAAATTTAAACACTGATGAGTCTCGGCCAAGTAGGGTTTAAACGACATAGAGGCCTTAGAATTGAAACCAAATGTGTTAAAAATGCTTCTTATGGAAATCTGATAATATGTTGATTGTGTCACATGCTTGTATAATTTATTAATGACCTAAATGGACCATTGTATGTTTCGGACATGAAGGGATAGATGCCCTAGAAACCCTAGAACAAAAATTAAATATGCTCATGTCACTCTACATGAAATATGATAAGTAGAAAGTCAAAGTCCTCATGCTATATGTTGTTTAATGACCTAAAATGAGGCTAGGGTAAGTTTCGGCCATACCCATTGTATGATGCCTTATTATGAATTTATACATGATGTTAGTTCAAGTTCACATGCTTGTATGCTTGCTTTTAGCCCTAATGAATACTTGTGAAATTTCGGCCATGACATATGTTAAGGGCTTGAAGAACTTAGGAACTAGCTCAAATATGCTTACTATGTTACTTGGAAAAAAATGCTATAAATATGGTTTAAAGTTTCCATGCTTTCATGACATTTGGGACCTTGTTTCACACCTGATAGGGTTCGGCCACATGAAGTTTAGGGACTTGGAGAACTTAGAAACCAAGTTAATCATGCTTATAATGCTTCCTATGAAATTGATGTGATGATAATTTAGGTTCCACGTGCTTGGAGGTTGTTTTACCTAAATTGAGATCTAAGGGGTTCGGCCATGATAAGAACCCAAGGGATTAGGAATCTTAGAACCCAAGCTAACTATGTTACCATGTTTCTTATGATAGTATAATCACATGATACACCCTTATACTTAAACATGTATGCTTGTGATTTATACTTTCCATGATATGATATGTGCTTAGAAATATGCATGCTTTGATGATATGCTATGTGCTTAAAAAAAATGCATGCTTTCATGATATGCTATGTGGATAGAAATATGCATGCTTTGATGATATGCTATGTGCTTAAAATATGCATGCTTTCATGATATGCTATGTGGATAGAAATATGCATGCTTTGATGATATGCTATGTGCTTAAAATATGCATGCTTTTATGATATGCTATGTGGATAGAAATATGCATGCTTTGATGATATGCTATGTGCCTAAAATATGCATGCTCTCATGATATGCTATGTGGTGAAAATATGCATGCTTTTATGACATGATGTATGCCTAAGTGATGCTTACTTTTTATGACATGATGTATGCCTAAGTGATGCATACTTTTTATGACATGATGTATGCCTAAGTGATGCATACTATTTATGATATGATGTATGCCTAAGTGATGCATACTTCTATGATATGCTATGTGACTAAATGATGCATTTTTTATACATGCTACTTTACTTTGTAAGGCTTGTACCAAGGGTGGGCTCCTAATCAGCCCCTAGGCCTTTGGCTGTGTGATCCAGGCTAGTAAAAACAAAGGGATGGGCTCCTTAGTACGCCCCTAGCTCTATGGCTGTGTGATCCGGACCTAGTTCCTAGTATGATTCAAGACTTGCTACCTTGGATATACTTAGGAAGCGCGCATATCTATGTGATTTATCTCTGTGTGGTACAAGCCGGGGCCCTGATTATGTTGATATTATGTTCAAGTATATATGTAAGAAGATTGGTTTTAAAGATCATGAGCCATACACATGTTTTTCGGATACATGTTTTTAAAATCATATTGCATATATCATATGATCATGTTGTGATGATGCTATGATTTATGATATGCCATGATTAGATATGATTATGTTATGTTTCATGCTATGCTTTAAGAGCTTGATATGCCATGCCTCCTTATGATGATACTATGATATTCCATGATTAGATATGATTATGTTATGTTTCATGCTATGCTTTAAGAGATGATATGCCATGACTAGTTATGATTTTGTTATGTTGCATGATATGCTTAAAGAGTATGATATGTTATGCCATGACTAGTTGAGATCATGTTATGTTGAGACATTCTTTGATCGTGTGATGATTTTCGGTTTTAGTGAGTAGGAAAGGAACTTACTGAGCCATGAGTGCTCATAGCTTATTTTCCTTGTACCACAGATAAAGGAAAAAGCTGGATGAGCTAAAGGAGCAGCAGGAGAGGCCAGGAGATGTGTGTGGCAGTGGCTAGGCAACCAAATAAGAACCTGCTTTAAAAACTTTTAAAGAACTATGCTTTGGTATCATGAATTGTAGTACCGTATGTGTGACTTGACGTTATGTTTCTACTAATTTTGATATCATGTTATTGATGCCGTGATAGTGTAGTTCGGATTTGATGAAAAGAAAAACAAAAGAAAAGTTTTTATTAAACTAAGAAAATTATTTTAAGTCTTCCGTTGTTTTAAAAAGAAAAATCTGTACATGGAGTATCGTAGCCCCATCCCTTAGGGTTAGCAGGGAGGGCGGGCGTTACACTGCATGGCAAACCGAAGAAGTACCTTGTCAATATATGTACTCTGACTTAGGCCAAGCACTCTCTTAGATCTATCTCTATAGATCTATATCCCTAGAATGCGGGATGTCTCACCTAAGTCCTTCATTGAGAAGCAACTCCCTAGCCAGGTCTTGACAGACTGAATCAAAGTGATGTTCTTCCCAATGAGTAGTATGTCATCCACATACAATATGAGGAAGACAACTATATCCCCTACAACCTTCTTGTAGACACAAGGCTCATCTTCGTTCTTGATGAAACCAAACTATTTGATTGTATCATCGAATCGAAGATTCCAGCTCCGAGAAGCTTGCTTCAGTCCATAAATAGACCTATGCAGCTTGCATACTCTGCTAGTATGCTGTGGATCTACAAAACCCTCAGGTTGTGTCATGTACACATCCTCAAACAGGTTTCCATTCAGAATCGCGGTTTTGACATCCATCTGCCATATCTCATAGTTATGGTATACTGCAATAGTAAGCATGATCCGAATGGACTTATACATCGCTATTGGAGAAAAGGTTTCATTATAGTCAATACCATGAATCTGCTTGAAACCTTTAGCTACCAAGTGACCCTTATAGATAAGTCAATCCATGTCAGTCTTTATCTTAAAGACCCACTTACACCCTATGGGTTTTACCCCCTCAGGTGGATCAACCAAAGTCCATACTTGGTTGGTGTACATGGATTCCATTTCGGATCTCATGGCCTCTAGCCATTTCTCGAAATCTGGTCTCATCACAGCTTCCTGATAGGTGGTAGGCTCATCATCTATGAGCACAACGTCATCATGGTCAGACAAGAGAAATGAGTATCTCTCAAGCTGACGACGTACCCTATCAGACCTGTGAAGAGGTATGTCTACTTGAACTGGTTGTTGTTCCTCAACTCCTTGTGGAACAACATCATCCACAACACTTTGTGGTTCCAGTTCAACTTCCATCGAGGCTTCAGTGATATGGTCTGCATCTTGAACTTCTTCAAGATCGAACGTACTCCCACTAGTCTTTCTAGAAACAAAGTCCCTTTCTAGAAAGACCCCAGTCGTTGCCACAACTACCTTGTGCTGACTGGGAATGTAGAAGTAATATCCCTTAGTTTCCTTGGGATATCCAATAAAGTAGCACTTGTCAGATTTGGGTCCTAACTTGTCTAAGACTTGACGTCGAACGTAAGCCTCACAACCCCAAATCCTCATGAAAGACACCTGGGCTCTCTCCCAGTTCATATCCTATATGGTGTCTTTATCACGGCCTTGGATGGAACTCGGTTGAGTATAAAAGCTACCGTGTCTAGAGCATAGCCCAAAGGTATGTCGGAAGATCTGTGTGACTCATTATAGATCGTACCATATCTAATAGGGTATGATTCCTCCTTTCGGACACACCATTCCACTGTGGTGTTCCAGGAGGAGTGAGTTGGGATAGAATCCCACACTCAGCTAGGTAGTCACAAAACTCATGGCTAAGGTATTCTCCACCTCGATCTAATTGAAGTATCTTAATACTCTTGCCAAGCTGGTTCTGTACTTCATTCTTGAATTCTTTGAACCTTTCAAAAGATTCAGACTTATGTGTCATCAAGTACACATAACCATATCTACTGAAGTTATCAGTAAATGTGATGAAGTACCTATAACCGCCTCTAGTAGTGACATTGAAAGGGCCACATACATCACTATGTATAAGACCTAACAAGTCAGTCGCTCTCTCACTATGCCCCCTAAAGGGAGTCTTGGTCATCTTTCCTAGTAGGCATGACTCGCACGTCTTATAAGATTCAAAATCAAATGAGTCCAGCAAACCATCCTTATGGAGCTGGGATAAGTGCTTGTCATTTATATGACCTAAGCGACAGTGCCAGAGATAGGTTTGGTTCATGTCATTTGACTTGAACCTCTTGGTATTTATGTTATAGATAGGGCTTTCAAGATCTAGAATGTAGAGTCCGTTCATCAAAGGTGCACTACCATAGAACATATCTTTTAAATAAATAGAACAACATTTGTCCTTAATTATAAAAGAGAAGCCTTTCTTGTCCAAACAAGAAACTGAAATTATGTTCTTAGTTAATGCAGGCACATAACAACAATCATCCAACTCTAATACAAGCCCAGAGGGTAGAGATAGATGATAAGTTCCTACAGCAACAGCAGTAACCCGTGCTCCATTGCCTACTCGTAGGTCCACCTCGGCCTTCGCCAATGCCCTGCTATTTCTCAGCGCCTGCACATTAGTACAAATGTGAGAAGCACATCCGGTATCTAATACCCATGATGAAGAAATAGATAGATTGACTTCTATAACATATATACCTGAAGTGGAGGTCTCACTTCGCTTCTTCTTAAGATCTTCCAGGTACACCTTGCAGTTCCTCTTCCAGTGCCCTGTCTGACCGCAGTGGAAGCAGGTAGCATCCTTGGCGACCCCTCCTTTAGGCTTCAGTGCCTTGCCTTTGCCCTTGGCTTGGGACTTTCCTTTGCCTTTGGGCTTGCCCTTGCCCTTGTGTTTCTGAACCATCAGAACAGAGTGGGGCTTTGCCTTCTTAAGGTTCAGCTCAGCAGTTCTTAACATGCTAAGCAGCTCAGGCAGTGGCTTGTCAATTTCGTTCATATTGTAGTTTAGAACGAACTGACTATAGCTATTTGGCAAGGATTGCAAGATCAGGTCAGTGGCCAGCTCTTGGCCAAGCGGGAATCCCAATCTCTGTAGGTTTTCTATGTACCCAATCATTTTGAGTATATATGGGCCTACGGGAGCCCCATCTGACACTTGCACTGAAACTGTGCCCTTGAGATCTCAAAACTCTCATGCCTCGCTTGTCCTTGATATAGTTGATGAAGATGTTCAACCATATCGTAAGCGCCTATTAACTCATGTTGCTTCTGAAGTTCAGAGTTCATGGTCGCGAGCATTAGACAGGACACATCTAATGCGTCATCTTGATGCTTATTGTAAGCATCTTTGTGTACTCGCGTGGCATTGGCAGGAGGAGCCTCCGGAATGGGCTGCTCCAGAACGTACAGTTTACGTTCCTGGGTGAGAACTATTCTCAAGTTCCTGTACCAGTCCAGGAAATTTGCTCCGTTAAGCTTGTCCTTCTCAAGGACAGAACGCAGAGAGAAGGTGTTCGTATTCGACGACATGGTTATCTACAACAGAAAAATATAGAAAATAAATATCATATTCTTTTAAATCATTTAATTAGACCTTTAACTAAATGATGCTCCCACTGAATTCTATAATTCATGTGGGACAAGATCCACATCATACTAACCCTTGAGTTAGCTTTGGCTAATACGCCCAAGATTTAGTATGATCGGTAGGTAACGATTTACCAATTACATCTCTATGCAACTCTTGTTTATAGGATCATTATCCGCAGTTATATTAAAACTTGAGTTAGCTTTGGCTAATACGCCCAAGAATTAATATAAATGTGATTTATGTCCTATCTTTCCAACCATTGGAAGAATGCCTATAGTTGTACTCGATCCAACCGAATTAACTAGGAATACTCAATCTAATTGAGTTTGTATTCGCCCATGCGTTGATAAGCGGGACCAAGATTGTCCCTCCGTATCCTACCAAGATAATATGTGTTGCTCTGCTTTGGCAGATTCAATAACACATGTGATCGAGGTAGTGATAGGTATCACGGCACGGTAGGCATTAGAGTTGACGCGATTTAGATCTAATCTAATCGTCGATGCGTATCAAATACGCGATAGATCTAATCTAATCGAAAGGGTGCATCTTGTACACGATTTAGATCTAATCTAATTGTTAGACACTAATTAATTACTAATCATGCATCACATATACACAAGCAATTAATTAAATTAATTTGTGATTAGTCATGGCCCTACTACGATCTTCTCAAGCCAATGAGAAGATCGGATGGTCAACCTAGGGTCAACAGCTTCTCAAGCTCCACCCTTTGACCACCTTGTGTTGCTCGCGCCCTCCACGTAACTCCGTCTCGAGTGGACCTTCCACGACTCCAATTTTGTACATTACAATTTTGAAACTTGAGTTACATTCTAGTCTAAACTAATTACAACAAGAATATATAATAGAGAAAGGCACGACGCGCAGGTCGCGAATCAAATGTACAACATGCACAACACAAATGACGGCGGGCAGGCCGTAATATGAATTACAACAAAAATCTAATCAGATTGGGTCTTTTGGGCCATGACTATCACAAATTATACATAATTCTAAATTATGTAATTTCCATAATTTTTTTGTAATTTTAATACTAATTTTTACAATTTTTACAACTAAAATTTCCCGGCGGTCCCGTTTAGCGGTTTTGGGGCGCAATCGTGGAACGAATCCCCTTGCGGGGCCAGGGGCAGCGCCCCTACCCATGATCTAACCATCGCGAGTGTTCCTAAGCGATCCTATAGCGCCTTAGCCCGCTGTCCCAAAAAGTTTTGGGGCGAAACCTTGCCATTTCGGAAAAATCTTCTCGGTAGTCGAAGCCTACATGTGTATAAACACTTGTGCTTCGCTTCTACGAGAAAATTACTCATAAAAACCATAAAAAACTTAAATTTACAGAAAATCATAGAAGTTATATTTGTCATAAAAAAAAATCAAATTAAACTCGTACAAGTCTTCACACGTGGCTCTGATACCACTGTTAGATTTTTCGGGCCACGAAAACCACTTTTTCGCGTCGCGGAAACCCCGAAACCCCCGCCACCTGATCCGTGCGAAGATAAAACTTTTGAAAAACTTATGAGTACGAGTTTCTAAACCTCGATCTACAGTAGATCTACAAAGGAGAAGGAATATACCCTTGATGCGAAGCCCTTCGCAATCCCGCTTGTCCTCGGTTCGCCGGATCTTGAAAGTGTCAAAGTAAACACTTCTCTATGTGTATCCACACAAGCAAGAGATGGAGAAAAACCTCTAAGGATGTGCTAACAACCTTAGAGATCAGTAAGGGAGGAGAGGGAGAGCAAGAAGAAAACTCTAGAGGAAGAAGAAGATGAAGTTACTCTTGAAAATTAAAACTCCCTACTTGAATAAAAGTGAACGGCCACTTTAGGTGAGGTTGTAACCTCCATGGAAGGCCAAGAGTCACAACTCTTGGTAACTCCCATGAGATGGCATCCCACTTAAGCAACCATGATGATGTGGAGCATCATCATTGGCCCACTCAATGCCAACTCACCAATGAGGTGGCAAATGGTCCAGTCAAACTTGACCTTTCATCTTCCTCTCAAGTCAAGTTAAACTTGACCACTTCTCTCTCTTGATTGATCTAATCTAACCATTGGTTCAAGCCAATTTTAATTTAATGAATCTCTATTTATTGAATTAAATTAATTCAATGAGTCTAAGTCCAAATTAGACTCATCTAATACAAGAACCAAATTGAGTCCAACTCAATTAGCCTACTTTGGATTACTCTTAATCCAATTTGGTTCATCACATGAACCTAATCCTTTAGGTTCATCAAATGAACCTAATCTCCATCTAATTTCCCTTTGTGTGTGACCCTATAGGTTCTTATAACGTTGGCAATGCTCCTAAACCCTTTTAGAAGCATAAGTAATGAGCGGTATCTAGCAACACATCATTACTACCCAAGTTATAAGAATGTTGAGATCCAACATCACCTTGTGACTACTAATTGTGACTCCTCACAATATATGACAAGTGTCCTTCTATCCTAGACATCAAGATTGATCAATGTGAGGCATAGACCGTGTCATCCTCTGACCAATCTAAATCTTGAACTCCAACTAGACTCACTAAATCAAACACTACAACAAAAACTCTCATAGACATCGGTGGAACAACAACAGTTTTAAGCAAAAATCGATGTCTTTGAGTATTTTACACCGATTTTTCCAAAAACTGGTGTCTATGAGCGCAGATTTTCGCTCATAGACATCGGTTTTTTAGCCGATGTCTATGAGCGCCCTTTTTTTCGTTAATAGACACTGATTTTAACAACGATTTTTTAAAACCCGATGTCTATGCACCAAAATAAAATAATATAATTTTTCCACCAATACTTAGCCAAAATTTTCAACACTTCACTCTTCCCTCTAAACCTAAACCTATATCGCGTCGTCCACCATATACCGTCGCGACGCCACCACCACTTTCCTCCTTGCCTCATCTCCCTCTTCCCCTTCCTAGATCTACGAAAGATGGCATCTTTTTCGTGGACGGAGGAGGATATGCTACGGTGCTGCGGTAGCAAGCATTTCGCCAAGGAGCTCGCCTCCACCTCTCCGTTTTCTGACCTCCACCACGCAATCCAGTTCACCCACGGGACCTGTTTCAATAAGGTCGCACTTTTGACCTCTTCTTCTACCTCTTTCTCTTTTTCAATGTTTCTTTTTTATTCTTCCTTCCAACCTCACCACCTTTCTTCTTCCATAATTCTATCTTTATATTTGCTTTTGTTTTCTTTAATCTGAATCTCTTATTTCTGCCCCGTTGTTGTTTTGGTGTTCGATCATCTGGTAAATCTCATTTCTTTTTTTCTTTAATCCATTTATCAAAGGTATACTTTCTGATCTGAAATTTGTCTTCCATCTTATTGTTGTTTTGTTTTCGATCCTTAGGTTTTATCTCTTTTTTTTCTCGATTTTAACTTATGCGACTGCTTTGATTTGATTTGGTGAAGAAAAAGTGGAGTTTTCTACTGAGATTTGATGGGTTCTCTATCTATGATGGAGCGAGAGCTGATTTCGTCTCGAGTTTGATGGTATTTGTTTAGCGTTTAGTCTGGCGATTGTTGAGTTGCTTTTCTTTTTGTATCTGGAAGACGAGATCGATTATTTCTCATATAGTGGCGATGCTACTTATTTTGAGATATTTAATGATGTCTTTAACCTTGTGTTTGATGTCTGCTGTGTAGAACACCTAAGGAAATGGTGAAGGTTGTTGCTGTCTTGGGTAACAGTGAGGGTGTTAAGGGCACAATTTACTTCGTCCAGGAAGGAGATGGTGAGAAATCTCTTGAAATACTACTTGTGGAATGCTAAATTCCTTTCAGATCTAGGGTTTCAACTTCAACCATTTTGATTTTTCTGTGAATTTGTGATCCGATCTAATTTTGGGATGTAAATCTCTGTGATAGGTCCAACAACCGTCACCGGATCCATCACTGGCCTCAAGCCTGGGCTTCATGGCTTCCATGTGCATGCTCTTGGAGACACCACCAATGGATGCATGTCAACTGGTAAAATTATTTACCTTTTCTTTCATGGCGATCTATTGAGTTGCAAGTTTCTGATTGAAAGGATTAAATTATTGATTATGTACTCATGCTCTTGTATACTGCAGGGCCTCATTTTAATCCTGCTGGAAAGTTACATGGTGCTCCTGAAGATGAAAACTGACATGCTGGTGATCTAGGCAATGCCACTGCTAGCGAGGATGGTAAGTTACTTTATCATCAGCTCATGATGTTACTTTTGTTATCTATTTTTACCCATATTTACTATAACGCTTTTTCTCGTAACAAAAAAAAAATCAAATGATTTACCCATTTACTATAACACATTTACTATAAAATGATTTATGCAAATTGAGGCTTCAGGAGGTCAGGCTCTCACTTATGGAGGAGATGTTTCAAAAGAAGAGGATGTGGAATCCATGGTCAAAACTGTTAGTAATGAAGATTGCATAGATCTGGCTTCTTACAATTTCATCTTTGACTTATTTTATTGCATGTGCAATTTTTTTAGGCAGTAGATGCTTGGGGATCAGTTGACATTTTAGTTAACAATGCAGTTGTCTGGAATTATACTTATGTTCATCTTGTCATGAGACACACTGTTGATGAGAATGAAAAAATCACAATGGAAGGAAGTCATTGACCTGAATCTTACTGGTGTCTACCTTTGCACACAGGCATGCATTTTCATATCTTATTATCTTGCAATCTTTTATGATGAATACTTATTTCACCATGATGACATTTCTCCTGCAGGCAGCAGCAAAAATTATGATGAAGAAGAAAAAGGTATTCTCTTCATATATATATTTTTAGCAGTTGGTTACCAATTAGCTAAGTCATTCAATATAGTATTTAACCTGAAGGATTTATATCTATATGAGCAGTTGGCTTGGTAAAAACCATATTTATGATTATTCATTTGTTATTAGCATAGACATTGTGGATTTCCAGAAGTAAATCTTGTTATTGAGTTGTCAAAATGTTGCTTCTAATTAAACCCTATCATTAAAATTGATTATTACAAGGAAGGGAAAATGCTACCAGAAGAGCTAGAAAATAATTTGGAGGAAATGGATAGAAAAAGATTTCTCAGTTTGTGATTTCTAGATAAAGAAAAAATGGGAAATCATTTGATGTGATTGTTCTTTTATTTTGTTGATCCTTAGCATTAGCTAAGATCAATGTTCCCTTTGGTTCAAATACTACCTAGACCAATCAAGTGTTTGGTATACCTAAATTCTGGAAATAATGGTGCCAAAATTGTTGGAACATTGATGATTTAGGTGGATGGGATGAATAGATGGCATGAAGTTTTCGATAAAACATAAGTCAAATTAAGGTTAGTAGCAAATATGCATGTGTGATAATATCAAGGCTCAGAATTTGGAATCGTGCTAAAGTTTTAGACTTTGACTGAAATGATACAATTTCTTGTTTCATCATGTGGTGTTGGTGTAGAGTTAGAGAGGAAGGAGATAAAAAAGAAGAGAAGATAACTATATACCTAACTTTGATCTGTGTCCGTAACTTCTAACTTTGTGTCCATGTACAGAATTGACATTATATTATATGAATACAAGGTACAAAAGGATAACAAACATTATTAATTTAGCTTGAAGTATTTTGTAGTGTGTCCAAAATTTTTGGATTTCAATACGGCGTGATACTTATCAACATGACTGACACAATAACTTAGGATACATTACTTGTTGTCCGACATTGTACAATATTTTATTAGAAAAATATTTATAATATTCAGTTTTGATAATTTATTAGAATAATTTATTAGAACCATTTTAAAAACTCATCACTACCTTAAATAAATTCAACATTTACATTCATATAATCATAATTCAGATAGGTTCACAATGGAACTGATAGAATTTTTTGGGAAAATGTTTAAAATGATTTAGTATTCCAAATTCTAATAAAACGCATATTTGCAAATGAAAGTTCAAAAACTTTGTATGGAAATATGTGTTATGAAACTTGAAGTAGCCAATACAAAATCCACAACTTTGTAAAGTTGCATGCTGAATTATGTTTGTTGTAATTATCAGGTGCATTCTAAATTGGTGATATTTAACAGGTGAATTCTAACTTGGTGATAATTAACAGGTGAATGCTATTGTGCCGGGGTTCATTGCATCTGATATGACAGCTAAACTAGGAGAAGATATCGAGAAAAAGATTTTGGAAACTATTCCAATGGGCATGTATGTTTTGAAATATTCATTCCTTGGATATACCGAACTATAATATCGCCTTCACAAGTATCGAAAATACACTTTCTAGATTTAAAAAATGAACTATCGCCTTCACAAGTATCGAACTATCATATCGTCTTAACTCTTATCAGTTCACTTCTATTAATCTCTTGGAGTTGGATAAATATTATTCCTTTTGCTTTGATTCTGTTTAATTTTTATCAAGATTGTAGTTATATCTAAGAGGTCAAGGAATATGCAGGCCAAGGTTCTAGGTGCACTCTAGCCCACATTTTGCACCTCCTTTGAGCTGGAGCATTGTTTTTTCTAGAAGAATTCATGTTCCTTTTCAATCTCATGTTTAATGAACCTTTCAATAAATTAGTGTTAATGTGAAACAAATCTTGTGCTAGAATCTCTCTTGTGGTTACCAGAAGATTCCTCCTTTCAGCAACAATCATTTATATGAATCCTTCTGAAACTTCATCTAAAGACTTCTTTTTTCTGGTGGGCAACATTAATCTTTCACTAATACATGTTTTGGTATATTGTCTTTCTTTTCTGCATCAAAATCATTTATTTGGTCGCTGTCAGTTCCTAAATTAGGCTAGCTTCACTCAGAAAATTCTATCATTTCACTGCATATCTTTTGGTTCTGTTCTATTTGCTCAACTGCATTAGATCCCAATAGAGCCCAGTGCTCTCATGGGCTCCGTGTAAACAAATATTTCTTTTTCTTTTCCAATTTGGAGCTAGTGTGCTATTATGCTTTCATTTTGTTTGAAGAAAGCTATACTAAAAACACGGCAACCTATTAATCCTTCATGTATTTTTCTTGCTATGAAGGGCTTCCCCTCTAACGTACTACAACATGGACTCCATTAAGGAAAAATATTATGGCAGCAGGTGAGTCTCTCTCCTACAATATAGTGTGGTCCTATGTGGTTTTTTACAAGTTAAGATTCTCAATTAATTTAATCTCTTTTTTCAGTGGTTATTGCCTTCTTGACTTTGCCAAATGTAGATGTCAAGCTGCTTCTAATTTATTGATCCTACAGTGATTAGACCAGGTTTCTAGCTTATCTGTTTGTAGACTTTAAAACATTTTATCCAACTTGCTGATGCACCAATCAAACTTTAAGACATCACCATCTTATGAATTCTTTAAAACGTAAACTGTGTTTTATATGTTTTCCTTCTTTTATTCTCCAATCAGGATTGAGTGTAGACTGTTTAAGGATCATATGCAGAACATGTCTTTGTCTCCTCATGCTGGTCATGGGATTCCTACACAGTCCTTTGAGGAAAATCAAGGGGGCAGAAGTTAATAAATGCCAGGAAATAGGTGATAGTATTGGAAATATGTTGTCAACATGTAAATTTTTTTTGTTGGTTCTAAAGGAAATTTATTCTTTGTCACTTTTTATACGTACAAGAGTTTTGGATTGTTTAGGGGAGAGAATTACAAGTCAGAAAAGCTCAAGTTCTTTAGTGGATATATACAGTTGTTTGTTTCACCTTTCTTGATCTCAATGCACACCAATCCCTTAGTTTAGGGAGGTAGTTCATTTTGTTGAGTTGTTGTTACAAATTAATCCCTTATATTTATGTGATAATTGATGAATGTTTCTTTTTTTAAGTATTTCAGTTAGTCATCTTGTTACCTGGTGCCCTTACTGCTTTTTCAACTATGATTTTTTGTCTTGGTTTACTAATATATTATTTATGTGTTTTTACAGTTTACAAATCTCAAGTACTCCAGAGTTAAAATTGATGAAGTGCAATTCGAGTGGGCTGAATGCATGTTAGATTACATTTGAAGTGTGGTTCTACCTTGATGTGTTGTTAAAAGAATGTTCTACCTTGATTTTGATATCTATTAGCTAGCTTTTGATGTAAAAAGAATGTTTGGGTATTTTATAGATACTATTGTAAGAAGATTATTTATATAATTTATGAATATTTGTGTATTTTATGGATATTGTTGAATGAAGAATATTTGTATAATTTGTGAATATTTGTGTTTTTTTTTATTATTGTCGGTTTTTCATTGTTTCGGAAATCAAATTGTTAAAAAATATCCATATTACATCGGTTTTCCACCGGTGTTATTAATTAATATTACATCGGTCATTTACTGCTGCCAAAACTGGTGTTATTAACATACAATATTACATCGGTTTTACACCGTTGATGAAACGGTGTCGTTAAATGATACTACACCGGTTAATAACCGATTCGAAGACCGGTGTCGTTAAGTGATACTACACCGGTTTTAAACCGATGTCTAAAATGGCAGACCTTTTACATCGGCTTCATAGACATCGGTCGAAAATGAAATAGACACCGGTGGAAAACCGATGTCTATGAGGATTTTTGTTATAGTGAAATGAGCTCAATATCTCATATCGACTCATTTGGGCATGTCCATGCACTTTGTAGTCTCACTCTATCAAGAATATCGATGTCTCTCCCGTCATATAGGAGGGATAGATCCCATCTACATCACTCACATCCCTCTACATAATTCGTTACATACCCAGTAATCGCCTTTATAGTCCACCCAGTTACGGGTGACGTTTGACGAAACCAAAGTACATAACTCCTTATGTAGGGAACAACGGTGACTTTAGGTCTAAGGACTAGTAGTCATACTAATAGCCACATGAGAAAGTATATGACACTCATATAACGATCCATGATACTTTCTCATGGCGGGTCATTCAGTATACATTCTCCAATGCATACCCATGTGTCAACTTGATATCTCTATATCCATGACTTGTGAGATCAAGTCATCGAGTTGACCTACATGCTAGTCTTATTGTATTAACATTGTCCCTGAATGTTAACACTCGACTAGGAATGATTAAGAGTAGTGTTCCCTATATCATCTTACTATCGGTTCAACTAACCGATTGATATAGGTGAGAACCTTCTACTCAAGGACGCTATTATACTTAGTTTATTTGGCACCAATACAAGTAAGTATAATAACCAAAAACAAATTCCTTTATTTATATATAAGAATATGATACAACAAGTCCATAATAATATCATCAAATGATTGGCTCTAGGGCTCTAACTAACATTTATGTACCTAGTTTTAGAAAGAATTTAATTTCAATTTCTAAATTGTATTTGGATGGATATTCAGTTTTTTTTAGTAACAATGTGGTTATAAAGAGAAATAAGGTGATTATTTTTTCTGGTGCATTGATTGGTAATTTATATACTTTAAATCCAATTTCTCCCATAAAGTAAAATATGAAAATTAATAACACATCTTCTAACTCTAATAAGAGAAAAGAACCTTCGGAGATGAACCAAGCGTATCTTTGGCATCTAAGGCTTGGTCATATTAACTTAAGTAGAATTCAAAGGCTTATAGCTGATGGACTCTTGGATTCATTAAAGATGGAAAATTTTCCAACTTGTGAATCTTGCTTGGAAGGTAAAATGACAAAGAGGCCTTTTAAGGCCAAGGGGTATAGAGCCAAAGAAGCGTTAGAATTGGTTCATTCTGATTTGTGTGGTCCTATGTCTATCCAGGTTAGAGGTGATTTTGAATATTTTGTCTCTTTTATAGACGATTATTTAAGATATGGATACATTTACCTGATGCGCCGCAAGTCAGAGTGCTTTGATAAGTTCAAAGAGTACAAGGCTGGTGTGGAGAAACGTCTAGGTAAAAGTATCAAGATACTACGGTCTGATCGTGGTGGCGAATACCTCTTAGGAGAATTTAAGAATTACTTATCAGAGGCCGGGATTCAATCCCAATTGTCCGCACCTGGTACACCCCAACAGAATGGTGTGGCAGAATGAAGGAATAGGACTCTTATGAAGATGGTTAGATCGATGATGAGTTATTCAGAATTACCAAATTCATTTTGGGGATATGCTCTGGAAATGGCAGCGCACATTCTGAACTTAGTACCTTCTAAATCAGTATCTTCTACTCCCATAGAATTATGGAATGGGCGTAAGCCCAGTCTAAGACATATTCGGATTTGGGGTAGTCCAGCACATGTGCTAAAACCAGATACTGATAAGTTAGAATCTCGTATAGAAGTTCGTGTGTTTGTGGTTTATCCCAGAGGAATGAAAGGTGGTTTATTTTATAGTCCTAAAGACCAGAAGGTCATTGTTAACACCAATGCCCAATTTTTAGAAGAAGACTATATAATGGATCAGAAGCCAAGTAGCAAAATTGTTCTAGAAGAACTTAGAGAGGACACGTCTACTTCAGTACCAACAGTTCAAGATGAAGTACCACAAGAAACTGCAACACGTGTCACACATGATACACAACCACAGACGGTGCCTCGTCGTAGTGGGAGGGTTGTAAGGCAGCCTGAGAGATTCATGTTTTTGGGAGAGTCTTCGGACTTGATCCCGGGTAAACATGAACCTGATCCCCAGACATATGATGAAGCACTCCAAGATATAGATGCAATATCTTGGCAAAAGGCAATGAATTCTGAAATAGAGTCTATATACTCTAATAAGGTCTAGGAGCTTGTGGAACCTCCTGATGGTGTAAAAGCCATTGGATGCAAGTGGATCTACAAAAGGAAAAGAGGGACAGATGGGAAGGTAGAAACCTTCAAAGCAAGGCTTGTGGAGAAAGGGTACACTCAGAAAGAATGAATCGATTATGAGGAGACTTTTTCGCCGGTAGCTATGCTTAAGTCTATCTGGATACTCTTATCCATTGTCACTTATATGGATTATGAAATTTGGCAAATGGATGTCAAGACAGTTTTCCTTAACGGAAGTCTTAAAGAAAACATCCATATGAAGCAACCAGAAGGGTTTATTGAAAAGGGCAAAGAGCATCTAATGTGCAAGCTCAATCGGTCCATTTATGGACTGAAGCAAGCTTCAAGGTCTTGGAACATCCGGTTTAATGAAGTAATCCAGTCATATGGATTTATTCAGTGTCCGGATGAGGCTTGTGTATACAAGAAGTGTAACAGAAACGTGGTGGTATTTCTTGTACTATGTGTAGATGATATTTTGTTAATTGGCAATAATGTCAAGGTATTATCGGACGTAAGGGTATGGTTGTCCAAACAATTTGATATGAAGAACTTAGGAGAATGTGCACACATTCTTGGGATCAAAGTTATAAGGGATCGCAAGAAAAGAATGTTGTGTTTATCTCAAGCTTCATATATAGATATGGTCCTTGCTCATTTTAGCGTGCAGAACTCCAAGAAAGGGTTCTTACCTTTTAGGCATGGAGTAGCCTTATCTAAAGAGATGTCTCCAAACACATCAAAGCAGATGGAGGAAATGAAGGTAGTCCCTTATGCTTCGGCTGTAGGAAGCCTTATGTATGTGATGCTGTGTACGAGACCTGATATCTGTTTTGCCGTGGGCATGGTCAGCAGATATCAGAGTAACCCTGGACAAGGACATTGTACTGCTGTAAAGCATATATTGAAGTACCTGAGAAGGACTAGAGATTATATGCTAGTTTACCAAGCAGACGATTTGCTCCCTGTGGGTTACACATATTCGGACTTCCAATCAGATAGGGACAACAGTAAGTCTACGTCAGGCTATGTGTTTACTCTAGGAGGTGGAGTCATTGCATGGAGGAGTGTTAAGCAGAAATGCGTCTCAGACTCAACCATGGAAGTTGTGAATGTGGCAGCCTCTGAGGCAGCTAAAGAAGCTGTATGGCTCAGGAACTTTCTAATGGACTTAGATGTGATTCCTGGTTTGCCCAAGATCATCACAATTTATTGTGATAATAGCGGTGTAGTTGCAAACTCGAAGGAACCACGAGCTCATAAGGCAAGAAAACATAAAGAGCGCAAGTACCACCTGATACGAGACATCGTCAAGCGAGGAGAAGTTGTAGTTGCCAAGATAGCATCAGCAGATAACCTGGTAGATCCTTTCACTAAGGCCCTTGCGGCGAAAGCTTTTGATCGGCATGTAGAGGGGATAGGAATCAGATGTATGGCAACAGATATGGCAGCTTAGACTTTTAGTATAAGTGGGAGATTGTTGGAGTGTATACTAAAAGCCATGCTTTTGTAAACATTTAATTTTGAAATAAAAGAATCACATTGGTCAATATCTACATTTATTTGTTAAATGTAAATGTTTAATTAATTTATATAAGTAGATAACATGGTGTGTGGTGTCACACTCAGAAGATCATGTTGTCGGTTCTTTATAAATTATAAACAGTTGCTCATGACTAAGATGGAAAGGAACTGTAAGATATCGGCAAATTAAATAATAAATATTATTGGACGAAAAATCTTATTGGATTTTTCCGGAGTTTTTAGAAATTTTCTGGGAATTTTTCGGAGCTCGTACGATGAGTTTTGAGGGGACGGATTCGGGGCTAGTTGGAGGCCTGTTTGGAATACCCTTAAAAAGGGAGTGGATTAATTTCATTTAATCTAAATTACCTAAGTATAAATTCTTTACCTAGGTTTAATTTCCGAACCATTCCCCTTCCTCCCGATTTCTTCCCCCTTCATGCGCGCGAGCTCTCTTCGTCCCGAGCCGCACCAGCGCCGGCGATTCCCCTCTCCTCTTCTCTCAACGTCGCCGGCGCAGGACAACCCTTGAGTGTTAAGGAGGGAAGTGGCAACCGATCTTCCTCTCTTCTTCCTTCCTTTCTCGCGCGGATGAACTCGACATCGACGGAGAGATTCTTCCCCGACAAACCTGTTCTCGCCCAGTCGCCTGAGGGAGAGCGCCGGATCTCAACGGTATCATCCATCTCTGGAGGACCGACCACCTTCTCGGCCTCTCGGCCATTCCTTATGCGCGATCGGCGGTGATCAAGTGGCTAGGGCACGGCAAGGCTAGAGCCGACGAGGGAGGGGAGATTCGAGCCTTAGTTGCCTCTTGTGGATGTCCAGTGCCTTCTCGGCATCGAATCTTGGATCAGGGAGGTCCACTTCACTGGATTCCGGTTCCTCCTTCTCACTGGTGTTGATGGGCTGCTGATCATAGAGTGGATGGACTGCCAAAGCATAATTGAGGTAAGGAGTTGCTGGGGAAGATCCTGTAGATGCATGGATCGGTTCTATTGATTTCCAATTATGATATTCCTCCTGTTTTGGACCAGGAGAAGTCATTGGATCAGCTAGGGATGGGTTTTCTTGAGCAGATCCTTATCTTCTTCATTCTTGCGCCATATTGAGGTTTTGGTTTCAGATCTGGGGTTGTTTGAGGTGAGTGTTGCTTGGTTTGTTAGGAGTCCAGCAAATTCAATGCTGTGTAATTGTTTCCTGAACTGATCTTGGGCAGAATTGATGTAGGAATTCTTTGGTAGCTGTTCGACAGGTGTGTTATTGGGCTGTGAGTTTGGATATGCTGCTACCTCTTAAGGTAAGTGTTTTTCCAGTGATGTACCTATGGTATTCTCATTAGTATGATGCTAAATTAGGTTTTCTAAGGAATCTAGGGTTTTGTGCTTGCTTAGAGTTATGAGTGGTGTAATGTGGTTGGTTAGACATATAGTGATTTGTGGATTTAGGAAAGTTTATGATGAAATTTGATTAATGGATGGATTGGTTAGTTGTTGACGATGGTGTTAGGTTGATGCGGATTTATGATAGAGATTTGATATTATGATGTGGTGGATTGGTAATTAAGAGATGGATTTGTTATTGGGTCAATTGATGAATTGTGGATTATGGTTGGATTTAGAAAGAGGGGAATTTAAGGATGGACCTATCATCTACTTTGGTTTGGATTGTTGTATGGAAACTAAACAGGGTTACCTAATCGACGTGGGATTAGGTTTTGAGTTTAGTTTGTTGTTGATTATGTGATTAGCTACACATTATATATATGCCATGTGATTCGCAGGACTTGGGTTCGGGACGAGCATCTCGAAGTGGAATTGATTTATCTGACGCGGTTGACAGATAAAGGCGGGTATTTCTTCCTTGGCTCTATATAGATTTTTATTGAGCTTAGTGCATGGTTATTATGTGATGGTTTAGGCTGCTTTACCTTATATCATATCTGTTTGTTGACTTCCTGCTAGAGACTTATGCTTGATCTTTGAGGTGTTCTATTTAATTCATATACAGTCTAAACTCTTGATATCTACTCTATGGTGATTACACGTGTAGAGTATGTCCTGTAGGGATTGTCGGGTGGCTGGTATTATCATGCTGATTGGGTATATGATGTGGACTGTACATAGGTGGGTATGTGTATAGGAGTCATCTGGTTGACCGTGCATTTACATGTGGTGTGTATATCCGTATTTGTTATGTACTTTTGGAGGAGTTGTGTTGATTGCACGTCTGTGGTTTATACACGTGTCCGATGTGTTTTTATTGGAGGATACATGTTGATTGTATATGTGGGGTGGTCCATGTATGTCTGATATGTTCATTGGGGATTATTGGTTGATTATACATGTGTAGTTGTATACATAGGTTTGGTGGGATATGTGGAGGTATCATGACGATTATACTCATGTTGGAGGTATTTATGAGGTTTGGGGTTGTTGCATGGATGATGATTATATATATATATCATGTTCATCATTCATTGCATCTGATGACCATTGTCTCCCTTGTGGTGAGAGAGTCATCAGTTGGTTTGGTTTAGCACCGCCCACTCGGCCACTCATGGGTAGTGGTAGTTGGAGCAGTTGCTGCTAGTCCTGTCGTGCCACCCGGTCACGAGGTTTAGTGAGATCCGGCGTTGTGAGCAGTCAGGGACCCTGATGCTATGTAGTTAGACAGCTACTAGCGGACTGTCCGCCTCGACCACTATATAGTGGGCTGGAGGGTAGTACAGTCGTCACAGACCCAAGCCTCTCGGCCATACAGGGGTCGTGGTGTCTGGAGAGGTGGCGGGGGTGACCACGGAGCATGCATACGCAGTTATTATTCCTGCATTTGATGCGTGGTGCATCTGCATTTGCATACATGCCTAGTAGATACTAGTTGCATGTGATTGTCGTTGTTGCACTTGATTGAGATATGGTTGTTGCATTTGGTTGCCATGCTGCATACATGTCATTTATTTTACATGTATATGCAGTCGTACTTATATTGCACAGGTGTCACGGGTATATCTGTTGCAGATCCAGTGAGTTTACCGATCTTTGTACCTTGCGTCGATTTCAGATTGGGTATGTATTTACCATTATGTCAGCAGTGGTTTGTGCAGTTTGTAGGTTAGTCATGATTATGTCTGGTTATTACGTCAGGTATGTTCAGATGCATTGATTATGATAGTATGATCATGATCTTTATTCCCTACTGAGACTGTATACTTTTGATCTCCATACTTGCTTATTTACCATGCACTATCTTTTCTATTACCCGCTGAGTTCCCTATACTCACCACCGCATGTATACATTTATGTTTTCAGGTAGCAGGTAGATGGTTGTGTGTCGCTTGGAGTATCCTGTCTGCCGGGTCCTACGTCACATCCGAAGACCGTGCTGGTTTTCTTTTGCATGTCTTCTATTATTTTTGGCATTGTATTTATGTATAGCCATGTGGCTATCTTATGGTTTTGGTGTTGTATTTGTGTTTAAGCCGTGCCGGCATGCATTGTATTTATTTGTGTTGTGTGGGCTTTCCGTTTTCGTTTTTCCGCTGTGTTGGTTTTTAGTACAGCCGTGTGGGCTGTTTTATATATAACTGCGTGGTTGTGATTGTTTCATTCCAGCCGTGTGGGCTGTTATTATAACTGCGTGGTTGTGTATATAAATATTCCAGCCGCATGTGGCTGATGTATTTTGCTTGTAGTGATGCTTCAGATTGTCACCGGTACAGGGGAGGTTCTGCCGGATTTTTGTCTGACAGGAACTCCTTTGGGGGCGTGACAATTTAGTGGTATCAGAGCGGGTACGATGCCTGCTTTGTTTTGTTTTGGATTTTTGAGATTTATCTGATACCAATTTTTGGTATCAGAGTAGGTACGATGCCTATTATTCGTGTTTTGGATTTCGTGAGTCGATTTTCTTGATGTGACTTTTCCGGTTTTGGGACCAGGCAGCAGCAGGACATCTCCAAGCTATAGGAGGTATGTTTGCATATTGTTATCATGTATTTCTGTTGGTGTATGTATTGTTGCTCATGATAGTTAGCTATGACATGTGTTAGTACTCTCTAGTTAGTACTTGCCTAGTTGATTATATTATGCATTTCATGTGTTGGGTCAATCACTGATCACGGTTGACCTAATGGAGATCAAGGATTACAGTCTCAAGGGATTTGTCATATCATACTACTAGTAGTTTTAGCGTCTGTTACTACGAGTTGGTTGAGAGTTAGAGTCACATACCAGTCTCTATTACTATTAGTTGGGTAGTTGACGGTGCTTGTATACTCATGATGACACAGTTAGTAGAGTACTGGTGTACTCCTATTGGTTCGTTTAGTCTTGGGATTGATTTACCTGGTTGACTTGTATAGTTAGGGTTTGACTTATTACCCTTATTGACTTGGATAGTTGAGGATTGACTTATCTTAGTTGGTTTTGTCAGTGGTGTATTGATGTGCTCTTGTTGGATTATATAGTACTTGACCGATTTATTTTATTGGTCCGACCAGTAGGGGGCAGACTTACTCTATTTTTGGAGATCCCTATCTTTGGGACGTTTCATACTTGGTTAGATATTTTGACTTGTATCGGTGTAGAAAGGACTGATTTAGCCGTATACCTTTATCGACTGTCAGCTTGTAGAGGATTGTCGTATCCTATTTCATGGGGATTTTGACCATGGACTGTCTGTACCTAGTTGATTGACTTAGAAGGTACATTCGGGTAGGATACCCCCACTGATGTGGAAAAGTGTAAAGCTACCTGCTTAACACTTATGAGATACATCCATTACTAGGGTATATGAGTTGGAGAGTACATTTGGATATATGATTTGTACTGACATGAGAGGGTTGAAGTTAGCTGCTTAACCTTTACGTGACCCGGTACCGCGTGAAGGAAGAAGCAGAGAATGTTTTTTGAGGATCAGGTCATCACTTAGCGATTTCCTTGAGGTGTTTGGAGAGAGAGTAGTTCTCTCTTCTTTCGTCAGCACGATGGATATTAAGGTGATGACTAGTAGACTCGTCTAACGTTGCTCCATGGGAGATCCTGACTCATAGAGCTGTCGGATGTAGTTAGATATCCTTGATGTACCTAGTGATTTGCGACCTGTGATGATACAGAGGTAGGGGTATTAGTTGAGTAATACCTAGGAGTTCTGATCATAACTAGGTATAATTTCATATGATGATCTTTGAGGGGTAGAGCGTCGATTGACAGATATTTTGATCAGTTATTTAGTTGTAGCGTTCCTCTATCTTTGTGTTCATTGCTCGATAGCGGAGGTTGCTGAGCCTCAGGGTGGAGCAATCATAGTATGATGGGGTACAAGACAATGGTTAGACGACTCAGCTAACATTGTCTATATCAGGTGACTCAAGACCTTGGCCACGTGATCATTTTACCAGATCTTGTAGTCTATATCTCATATTAGAGGGTTTAACCTTTTATCGGTATTTGTCGAGGGACATTTATAGATGAGGGTTGCGGAGATACTTGCTTGATGGGTAGATTCTTGGTCAGGAGATTGTGTGACCCTTTGACTTTGGATTGATATTCTTTTACTATGGATATTTGATTATCAGAAAGGATGAGATGATGAGATTTGGCAGACTTTATGGATACATTTAGTTGGTTGGCAGTAGGTGTTGAGGGTTGGATGCTTTCGTTTTTCTCTATCTTTGTGTAGGAGACTATCCGGTATGATTGATTGATGTTGAGGATGATTTTGATTGATAGATATTAGGAGATCAGGTGTGATGATATGTTATTTGTGGATGATCTATTGGTGGATATTTAGTTTGATGGTCTACTATTTGGTGTTTGAGGTTGATAGGGACATGAGGAGTGATGTGTCTGTGATATTTAGAGATTTAGTGATTGTAGTTGGTCATTAGTTTACAGACTTGTGGTTGATGAACTTATGGTGGAGTAAGCCTGTGGTACGTACATTATGAGTCCTTGGGGTTACCGTTTAGGCATGCCATGCTTAGATGTTTACATGGACTCAGTGTACTTGGTATTCTTAGGGTTTGGATCAGTTTTCATTGTCTTCATTGACGATGTTGTGGTCTATTCACGATCTGAGGTGGATCACGTACAGTATCTTCGCATAGATCTAAAGATGTTTCGACGGGGACATCTGTATGTGAAGTTCAGTAACGCATATTGTGATTTTCGTCTATGAGATTTCTAGGACACACTGTTAGTAGAGGGATATTAGTGGATCCACAGAAGATAGAGGCTGTTATCAGTTGGGAGTAGTCGTAGTCTATACCGGAGACTCGCTGTTCCTTTGGTCTGGCTGGATATTATCAGAGATTGATTGAGGGTTACTCCAGCATTGTTATGCCATTGACTGGACTATTCAGGATAAGTATGGAATTTTCCTGGAAGATGTTTGTGAGATCAGTTTAGATATCTGCACCTATCTTAGTATTACTTTCTAGTGTAGATGGATTTGTACTCTACACAGATGTATCGTATCTGAGAGTCATTGCAGTTTCGATGTAGCATGAGCAGAGTAGTCTCATGCCAATAGTTAGAATTCTCGTATAACGAGAATTAGATTCTTTATCTCTATGGGAGATCATGTGTGTTCCCGAGTCACTTCTTATCCGAGAGGAGTTACTGCAAGAAACACCTAGATCTGGATTTGCGATACATTCGGGTGACATCTGATGTATGGACACATTGGAGCACTCTGGTTGGTGGAACGATATGAAGAAAGACATCGCGGATTTTGCAGTTTGATGTCTATTATGTCAGCAAGTGGAGGCTGAACATCAGAGTTTAGTAGGATTGTCTCCGTTGATTTGGATATTAGAACGGAGTTGGGAGCATGTTTTGATGGATTTTGTTGTGGGATTATCCAGGAATATGATGGTTTGGGTAATCATGGTTAGGTGATGACTTGCTTCTTAGCTATTGATTTGTAGGATAGATTCTTTTGGATTGAGTAGTAGGATTATACTCTAGAGGAATTACCGGACTGGATGATGTATCTCTGAGGGTTGTTTTGGATGGAAATCCGCGATTTCACATCTTGGTTTTGACTGTGATTACAGTAGACTTTGGATTAGGAGTTTCACTTTAGTATAGATTTTCATCTCAGACTGATGGATAGTTTGAGCGCTCTATACATGTGTTGGAGGATTTATTGATAGTGGATTTTGGATTTTAGAGGTGTTTGATTTATCCATAGTTGGCTAGATTGCAGAGTGAGAGTAGCGGGAGTAGGGTGAGTTCATAGCTCACAGAGTTGCCTCTAGTCACTTGGAGGAGGATTATCATATTTGGAGATTTGTTTATGATACTTGGATGAGTGACATATGAGTATGTTGATTGGTAGTTACCTTGGAGGAGGGTCCCTAAGTTGACCAATAAATTTGGGGACCAAATTTTTATTAGTGGGGGAGAATGTAAGATATCGGCAAATTAAATAATAAATATTATTGGACGAAAAATCTTATTGGATTTTTCCGGAGTTTTTAGAAATTTTCTGGGAATTTTTCGGAGCTCGTACGATGAGTTTTGAGGGGACGGATTCGGGGCTAGTTGGAGGCCTGTTTGGAATACCCTTAAAAAGGGAGTGGATTAATTTCATTTAATCTAAATTACCTAAGTATAAATTCTTTACCTAGGTTTAATTTCCGAACCATTCCCCTTCCTCCCGATTTCTTCCCCCTTCATGCGCGCGAGCTCTCTTCGTCCCGAGCCGCACCAGCGCCGGCGATTCCCCTCTCCTCTTCTCTCAACGTCGCCGGCGCAGGACAACCCTTGAGTGTTAAGGAGGGAAGTGGCAACCGATCTTCCTCTCTTCTTCCTTCCTTTCTCGCGCGGATGAACTCGACATCGACGGAGAGATTCTTCCCCGACAAACCTGTTCTCGCCCAGTCGCCTGAGGGAGAGCGCCGGATCTCAACGGTATCATCCATCTCTGGAGGACCGACCACCTTCTCGGCCTCTCGGCCATTCCTTATGCGCGATCGGCGGTGATCAAGTGGCTAGGGCACGGCAAGGCTAGAGCCGACGAGGGAGGGGAGATTCGAGCCTTAGTTGCCTCTTGTGGATGTCCAGTGCCTTCTCGGCATCGAATCTTGGATCAGGGAGGTCCACTTCACTGGATTCCGGTTCCTCCTTCTCACTGGTGTTGATGGGCTGCTGATCATAGAGTGGATGGACTGCCAAAGCATAATTGAGGTAAGGAGTTGCTGGGGAAGATCCTGTAGATGCATGGATCGGTTCTATTGATTTCCAATTATGATATTCCTCCTGTTTTGGACCAGGAGAAGTCATTGGATCAGCTAGGGATGGGTTTTCTTGAGCAGATCCTTATCTTCTTCATTCTTGCGCCATATTGAGGTTTTGGTTTCAGATCTGGGGTTGTTTGAGGTGAGTGTTGCTTGGTTTGTTAGGAGTCCAGCAAATTCAATGCTGTGTAATTGTTTCCTGAACTGATCTTGGGCAGAATTGATGTAGGAATTCTTTGGTAGCTGTTCGACAGGTGTGTTATTGGGCTGTGAGTTTGGATATGCTGCTACCTCTTAAGGTAAGTGTTTTTCCAGTGATGTACCTATGGTATTCTCATTAGTATGATGCTAAATTAGGTTTTCTAAGGAATCTAGGGTTTTGTGCTTGCTTAGAGTTATGAGTGGTGTAATGTGGTTGGTTAGACATATAGTGATTTGTGGATTTAGGAAAGTTTATGATGAAATTTGATTAATGGATGGATTGGTTAGTTGTTGACGATGGTGTTAGGTTGATGCGGATTTATGATAGAGATTTGATATTATGATGTGGTGGATTGGTAATTAAGAGATGGATTTGTTATTGGGTCAATTGATGAATTGTGGATTATGGTTGGATTTAGAAAGAGGGGAATTTAAGGATGGACCTATCATCTACTTTGGTTTGGATTGTTGTATGGAAACTAAACAGGGTTACCTAATCGACGTGGGATTAGGTTTTGAGTTTAGTTTGTTGTTGATTATGTGATTAGCTACACATTATATATATGCCATGTGATTCGCAGGACTTGGGTTCGGGACGAGCATCTCGAAGTGGAATTGATTTATCTGACGCGGTTGACAGATAAAGGCGGGTATTTCTTCCTTGGCTCTATATAGATTTTTATTGAGCTTAGTGCATGGTTATTATGTGATGGTTTAGGCTGCTTTACCTTATATCATATCTGTTTGTTGACTTCCTGCTAGAGACTTATGCTTGATCTTTGAGGTGTTCTATTTAATTCATATACAGTCTAAACTCTTGATATCTACTCTATGGTGATTACACGTGTAGAGTATGTCCTGTAGGGATTGTCGGGTGGCTGGTATTATCATGCTGATTGGGTATATGATGTGGACTGTACATAGGTGGGTATGTGTATAGGAGTCATCTGGTTGACCGTGCATTTACATGTGGTGTGTATATCCGTATTTGTTATGTACTTTTGGAGGAGTTGTGTTGATTGCACGTCTGTGGTTTATACACGTGTCCGATGTGTTTTTATTGGAGGATACATGTTGATTGTATATGTGGGGTGGTCCATGTATGTCTGATATGTTCATTGGGGATTATTGGTTGATTATACATGTGTAGTTGTATACATAGGTTTGGTGGGATATGTGGAGGTATCATGACGATTATACTCATGTTGGAGGTATTTATGAGGTTTGGGGTTGTTGCATGGATGATGATTATATATATATATCATGTTCATCATTCATTGCATCTGATGACCATTGTCTCCCTTGTGGTGAGAGAGTCATCAGTTGGTTTGGTTTAGCACCGCCCACTCGGCCACTCATGGGTAGTGGTAGTTGGAGCAGTTGCTGCTAGTCCTGTCGTGCCACCCGGTCACGAGGTTTAGTGAGATCCGGCGTTGTGAGCAGTCAGGGACCCTGATGCTATGTAGTTAGACAGCTACTAGCGGACTGTCCGCCTCGACCACTATATAGTGGGCTGGAGGGTAGTACAGTCGTCACAGACCCAAGCCTCTCGGCCATACAGGGGTCGTGGTGTCTAGAGAGGTGGCGGGGGTGACCATGGAGCATGCATACGCAGTTATTATTCTTGCATTTGATGCGCGGTGCATCTGCATTTGCATACATGCCTAGTAGATACTAGTTGCATGTGATTGTCGTTGTTGCACTTGATTGAGATATGGTTGTTGCATTTGGTTGCCATACTGCATACATGTCATTTATTTTACATGTATATGCAGTCGTACTTATATTGCACAGGTGTCACGGGTATATCTGTTGCAGATCCAGTGAGTTTACCGATCTTTGTACCTTGCGTCGATTTCAGATTGGGTATGTATTTACCATTATGTCAGCAGTGGTTTGTGCAGTTTGTAGGTTAGTCATGATTATGTCTGGTTATTACGTCAGGTATGTTCAGATGCATTGATTATGATAGTATGATCATGATCTTTATTCCCTACTGAGACTGTATACTTTTGATCTCCATACTTGCTTATTTACCATGCACTATCTTTTCTATTACCCGCTGAGTTCCCTATACTCACCACCGCATGTATACATTTATGTTTTCAGGTAGCAGGTAGATGGTTGTGTGTCGCTTGGAGTATCCTGTCTGCCGGGTCCTACGTCACATCCGAAGACCGTGCTGGTTTTCTTTTGCATGTCTTCTATTATTTTTGGCATTGTATTTATGTATAGCCATGTGGCTATCTTATGGTTTTGGTGTTGTATTTGTGTTTAAGCCGTGCCGGCATGCATTGTATTTATTTGTGTTGTGTGGGCTTTCCGTTTTCGTTTTTCCGCTGTGTTGGTTTTTAGTACAGCCGTGTGGGCTGTTTTATATATAACTGCGTGGTTGTGATTGTTTCATTCCAGCCGTGTGGGCTGTTATTATAACTGCGTGGTTGTGTATATAAATATTCCAGCCGCATGTGGCTGATGTATTTTGCTTGTAGTGATGCTTCAGATTGTCACCGGTACAGGGGAGGTTCTGCCGGATTTTTGTCTGACAGGAACTCCTTTGGGGGCGTGACAGGAACAAACCATCGGAATAGTCATAGTGTAATTAAGTATTAGTCTATCTTGATTAATAAATTACACTAGTACATTCTAAGTGTATTGAGTAGGACCATTTAGGTAAGTTCTTTTTGTACTGACTTAATAAAAGAACTAGGCCTTAGTTATTATGGAAGTGTGTGCTCTTAATCCTAATATAATAACAAGCACATATATTTAATATTTAACTCTTTGACTTATCAAAGGGTGAGGTTTAGCTCGATAAATCAATATGCCCGATAAGTTGGGAAATGATATTACTTATAGTGTGTGTTGTTGATTATAGAAGAAATCTGTGTCCTAGTTATCTAGGTTAAGAATGTCCCCAAGAGGAGCTCATAAGGATTGTCATGTTAAACCCTGCAGGTGGACTTAGTCCGACATGACAATGAAGTTGAGTGGTACTACTCTTGGAGCTAGATATTAATTAAGTGAGTTGTCAGTAACTTACTTAATTAGTGGGTATTTGTTATCTTAAACACAGGGAGACTAACACACTCATAATAAGAAGGAGCCCATAATGTAATTTGGGATTGGTGCGGTAGTGCGATAATAACTCTCTAGTGGAATGAATAATTATCAATGAACTTGAGTTGTGTGTTCGGGGCGAGCACGGGATACTCAAGCTCATCGGAAGGCCAAAATCAATTTCTCCTCTAGGTCCCTGTCGTAGCCTCATTATAACCTCAAGTCCATCCAATTGTAAGGCCCTTCTTGGTGTCCAAGAAGTGGGCCGGTCCAATGCTTGATGACCAAGCAAGGGCCGGCCACATCCTCTTCTATAGGGGTCGGCCCTTTGCTTGGTGACCAAGCATGAAGGGGTCGGCCACAATAATTCAAAAAGGGAGGGTTGTTTTGAATTTTTAAAATCTTCTATTTGTAGAAAACTATATGTTTTAAAAGAGAGATTTTAATTTTCAAAACTTTCCTTATTTCAATTTGGCCACATGTTTTAATAGAGAGTTTTAAAGGTTTTAAAACTTTCCTTTTTTTAACCATCCTCATGGTTTAAAAAAAAGGAAGATAAGTTTTAAAATTAAAATTTTCTATCATCATGTTAAAAAAGCAAATTTTATAAGAGAAGTTTTAAATTTTAAAATATGCTTTTAATTTTTAGAACTTTCCTTTTTTAACTCCTACTTTAGGAAAGAGAGCTTGTAAATTTTATAAGAGGATTTCTTCTTGTAAAATTTTAAAAATATATTTCTTTTTCCCCTTGATGAGGTGGCCGACCACCTTGCTTGGTGCCCAAGCAAGGGGCCGGCCATAATTAAAATTAAAAAAATCATCACAAAATTAAAATTGGTGATTGATTAAATCATGAGGAAAGAAAAGGAAAAACTAGAGGATGATTTTATTTTTTGTAAAAAATTTTTCCTTATTTGCTTTGGGCAAGCAATATAAAAGAAGGGGTGAGGAGGCTTCATGAGACACAACTCTTATTCTCTTGCTTGGAGACTCTCTTGGTGTGGCCGGCCCTCTCCCTTCTCTTTTCCCTTTTGCTCTCTTCTCCTTGGTGGTGGTGGTGGCCGGATTTTAGAAGAAGAGGAAGAAGCTTTTGGGTGGTGTTCATCTTGGAGGATCGTCGCACACACGACGTCCAAGGCGAGGCGAGGAATACGGCAGAAGATCTCGAGGTTATTAGCTTACAAAGAGAATGTATAACTAGTAATTTTCTTCCGCATCATACTAGTTATTTTTTTTGTAAGAATTCTAAATACAAGAGGCAATTAGATCTAGTTTATTGAATTTATTTTTCGATTTTGTGTTTTCTTCTTTTTCAAATTTGTGATTCGATTGTTCTTTTTGGTTAACCTAGAGTTATTTAAGAAAATTAAATATTAGCTTTCCTTAAAAGACTTTGACTAAGCGGTGGTGGTTGCTCCCAAATCCAAGAAGGTCATGTGCCTCGCCATGCAGTCTTGGAAGCCAATTTTGGAAATTAATATTTAATGGAATTAATAACATAGGTGGATTTGAATCAATAGTGTTAAGTTCCGCTTGCGATTCAAATCTAAACCATTAAGAACAGATAAGTTAAATTTGGAATCAATGATGTTAAGTTCCGTCTGTGATTCCTAATTTAACTTCTAAAGAATACAATAGGTTATTTAAGGAAAGGTTCGACACTTATACAAAAAATTTTGTATAGTGGAACTGGTACATTTTCCTAGGACTAACCAACACCTTCTACTCATGGACACTATTATACTTAGTTATTTGGCACCAATACAAGTAAGTATAATAACCATAAAGAAATGTCTTTATTAATATATAGGAATATGATACATCGAGTCCATACAACAATCATCATATGATTGGCTCTAGGGCTCTAACTAACACAGATATGCTTATTTAATCATGAAAAATACTATATTTGGGAGAGAAGATAAAGAGGGGTTAGTAAGACTTGTGGACTTGTATTGTTTGTGGGCAATGGTTGAGAATGTTGCAATTAATTCTAGTTATTTCTTCCTTAAACATTTGGTAACACTTGAGAAATCTGACTCTACCACACCTATTATTTTAGGAGGATTGTTAACTCAAGTTGCTTTGGTGTTAGGGTGTGATTTAAGTGAATTGAAAATGATTGATAATTCTTGTATATTAGACTTGCATTCATGTTTAGCAATAAAGATGATAAGGCGTGAAGAACATGGATATAGTCTTCTTATTAAGGACAATTTCCCTTTAAGATTGCCAAATCATGATCTCACTATCATTCATGTTAAGGAAAATTGGCATTTGGAATTAGCAAGTCAACGTTCTAGAACATTGTCAACTTTGGCTTCAAAAAGAGTTCCTTTGGTTAATCATGATGTTCATAGTTTTAATTTCCAAGAACTTCATTCTGTTCTGGACAATATTCATAATGATTTAGATTTGACTAAAAATTTTCTCACAAGTAATGAACGCATGGAAGAGGAACAATTTAAAAAACTGCAAGAATGTTTCAAAGTGAGAGAGAATTGTGTGAAAAGATTTCTCGATTTATGAATTCTTATAGAGCTTATATGGAATTTAATGAAGATTTTAGAGGCTTTATGAGATTGTTATAAGATGATGTTAATAAATTGTTTGAATATCATAAATTTTTTAGAGATGAAGTTAAATGGTTTATTAATTCTTTTCCATTTTTCCTTCCTGAATTACCACCCTTTCCACCATTTTGATTTCATCGGGACGATGAAAAGTTTAAGTGGGGGGGGGGGGGGGGTGTTAATAACCTAGTTTTTGCTTGTTTTTTACATGTTCAGTTTTTCTTTGCGTTTGTTCTTGCTTTGATTGCTTGTCTTTGATAGTCACTTGACTATCTTTTGAAAATTTTTGTGGCATACGTCTTGAGAATATCAAAACTTCTCTTATATGTTTTCTTGTCTTCAAGTTAAAATGTTAGCACATTCATTATCTAGATTTATGATGTTTTAAGTGATTCTAATAGTATGCTTAATGTACCTCTTTTCTCTATCATGGGTAGCATGATACAAGCTAAGTATAATATGGAGATAGGTTTTAACTTTGGCTTTACCTTAAGGATCTTACCTTCACTTCACTACACTTGAGCTTGGATGGTTGATATCATTGAAATAGTCATGATTCATCTTGTTTGTTTAGTACTTGGTTTCCATGGTGATTTCTTAAATTTCATTTTGGTTATTGGATGAGGCTCAAATCATATAAGCTCATTTGGAAAAATCAAAATATCCCAACTAGTACATTTGTGAATAAGATTTGCACAATGCAAATGATTATGAAAAAAAACTGAAAAAAATGAAAAGATTGAATAAGGGATATAAAAAATAGTTGTCGTGAGTGGAAACTAGCAAGTCACCCCTTTGAGACCGAGTTAGGTTACTGGGGAAATGACTGCTTAGCTTCTCTTGAGATTGAGCACGCCTTTGAGACCCTGGTTGATTGAGAAATATGAACCAAGTGTGTGGCAAGTAAGTGTCTATCACTGGTTACTTGTCTATCACTGGAAACATTAGGAATTCAAATTTGATGATGACTTAACTAGGACATAGATTAAAACTTGAAGAGTTTTGAGTTACCTTGCACTGTGCACAAGAGACTTATGCTTGAGCCATACTTAACTTGTTTCCATGATCATTCTTGTTAATGAAACTTTTTGATAGAGTTAGGAGAATGCATCAGGGATATGAGAGCATTGTAAAACATATGAATTTAGATTACGACGTTTTGCTTGAGGACAAGCAAAGGTTTAAATATGGGGGTGTGATGTGCGTAGATTGTATACACTTATTTAGTATATTTTGACACACATTCACGTACTTCGAGCATGTTTTATTAATGCATTTTCGTACTTCTAGCTTTCCTTTAAGCATATTTACTCTTTTTGTTCGGAGATCTACTTTTTGGCCATTTTCTGTATGCAGGAGTCGATTTTGGAAAAGAATTGACGCTTGAACGAAGAATGAAGGCACAAGCCATGTGTGCCACACGACCATGACATGGGGGTTGCCCAGGACGTGTGAGTATCACACGGCCGTGCCAGGTTTGAAGCCAAGAAGGTTCATGCCCGTGTGCACCACACGGCCTTGCAAGCCATCCAGAACCGAAGCTATACACGGTCGTGTAGGTCTACACGGTCGTGCAGCATTTCAAGAGCCCAAGAATGCCCTAGTCGTGTGCACCACACGGCCGTGTAGGAGCTCCAGAGCTAGAGGCAGTGCGGGCCGTGTAGATCTACACGGCTGTGCAAGGGGAGCAGTGGCAGATGCATGCCACGGCCGTGTACACCACACGACTGATGTGCGTAGATTATATACACTTTTATGCATGTTTTGATGCATATCTACTTGTATTTCATCAACATAATCTATGTTTATTGCACCCTATTTCATTGTGATGTCATACTTCCATTATATTTTATTCGGAGATCTACTCTTTGCTTGTTTTGATTGATAGGACGCAATTTGGAGCAAAAACGGAGCTTAAATGAAGTCTAGAGCTTTTAGAGTGTCACGGGCATGCAAAAACATAGTTTTTCCAAGTTCTGGATGTGTGGAGACCACACCCCCATGTGGAGGCCATGTGGGGGGTGTGTTGAGGCCGTGTGAATGTCACACGGCCATGCAAAGGCCGTGTGAATGTCACACGGCCGTGCGAAGGCCATGTGGAACTTTCAGCACTGCAGATAAAAAGTAAAATGACCATAACTTTGTGCTCAGTTAGAGTTATGAGCCATTACAGATATCAAAATGTAGATAACTTCAATATCTACAACTCTTATGAAGACTTCAAATAGATAAAACCACTTCTTGAAGGTTTAAAATGCTTTTCTATGTGACACGGCCTTAGCATAGGGCCGTGTGGAATCCCTACACTGCACACCAAGAGTAAAATAGGTATAACTTTGTGCTTCATTAGAGTTTTGGGATGTTCTTTGAACCAATTTGTAGATAACATCATGATCTACAACTTTTATGAAGACGTCAACTAGAGAAAATCTCATATTGATGGAGTAAAAGATGTTGCAATAAGACATAGCTATGCAGGGCAAATCAAGGGGTGTGTGAGCCACATGGCCATGTGATGCAAGGGGGTGTGTGAGCCACATGGCCTTGTCATGGGGAGATGGTCTGGTCGTGTGGTGATGCTCAACCCTGCAACATTGGCAGAGAAGGGGAGTGTCCAGGCCATGTGGTGGTGCTCACCCATGCAACTTTAGCAGAAAAGGGGAGGAGCATGGCCGTGTGAGCATCACATGGTCGTGCAACATATCCAAAGGCCAAGTTTGCCTTGGTCGTGTCCCATACATGGCTGTGCATGAGTTCTAGAGTCGAAGGCAGAGCAGGCCATGTAGATCTACAAGGCCGTGCAAGTGGGCAGTGGTAGAGCATGCCATGGCCGTGTAAGCATCACACGACCATGTCACCTGGGCAGCAAGGGGAGTTGTCTAGGCCATGTCCCACACACGGCCAGGTGATGGGGCCGTGTGGCACCCGAATTGCCCTCTCTATATATGGGTTTCTTCCTCATTTGAAGGGGGATCTTCTCCCTTTTGGGGGGAATCAAGATTTGGGGTGTTCCTCCATTTTATTGGAGGGATTTTCCAGCAATCTAAGGGCGGATCTACAACGTTTCGACTCTAGGATTGTGGATTAGATCCGGAGACGGTTCTTCATCATAGATAAGCTTTCTTTCTTCCTTTTCTTGGATTTGGGATCAAGAATGCTTCCTATTTCTATGATTTTTCCCTATTCGTATCAATTTAATCTTGTATGGATTGTTGTGATTGTGCCTAATTAGCATGTTTGATTGAATGTTTGGATATCTTGTGGATCTTGTAGAGATTGTGTCTCATTCGATTTTTCGAGGGACATTTGTGACAGGAACAAGCCCATGTAAGGATGTTTGAGGGGTAATCTTGAAGGGGAAATTAGGTTATTCAAGAGGGTAGGATAGATCGTATGCATAAATCTTTATATCTTAATGGGGTTGAGAAGAGATGAATTCTTATGTTGATTATCCGAGGGATGCACGTGACAGGCAAGCCCGTGTAAGGACAACATAGGTTTCATTTCTATTTGATCACATTTAGATATAGATTTCAGTCCTAGGACAATTGTGTAGGATCGAAAAGAATTTAGATATCTCCACAATAGCATGATATTGTCCACTTTGGGCCTAGACCCTCATGGCTTTGCTCTTGGGCTCTCCCCAAAAGGCCTCATACCAATGGAGATATCTTTTCTCTTATAAACCCATGATCTTTCCCATGTGTTTCTAATATGGGACTATGTTTGCAACCTTGCAACCCCAACAATCCCCCCCTCAAACAAAGGACCATAGGCTTCCCACGTCCGATCCTCGACCCACCAGGTCTTCCTGCCCCTCGGTCCACCCGACCTACTAGGACTTCCTTGCCTAGTCGCAACTAGGACTTCCTGCCTGGTGTCTGGACCTCTTGATCCGAACATAGGAGCCTCCACTTTCTTTGTTCGAGGTCAATATTGTACCCACATGGCTCAATTAGACCATAGCTCTTGTGCACAGTCGACGGTTAAACCTTCTGGCAATCCGGGCTCTGATACCAATTGTAGGATCGAAAAGAATTTAGATATCTCCACAATAGCAGGATATTGCCCTCATGGCTTTGCTCTTGGGCTCTCTCAGGCCTCATGCCAATGGAGATATCTTTTCTCTTATAAACCCATGATCTTTCCATGTACAATCCCCCCCTCAAACAAAGGACCATAGGCTTCCCACGTTCGATCCTCGACCCACCAGGTCTTCCTGCCCCTCAGTCCACCCGACCTACTAGGACTTCTTGCCTGGTGGGTCGAGGATCGAACGTGGGAAGCCTATGGTCCTTTGTTTGAGGGGGGAATTGTTGGGGTTGCAAGGTTGCAAACATAGTCCCATATTGGAAACACATGGGAAAGATCATGGGTTTATAAGAGAAAAGATATCTCCATTGGCATGAGGCCTTTTGGAGAGAGCCCAAGAGGCCCAAGAGCCCAAGATCATGGATCATGGATCGAAAGCGCTAGAGGGGGGGGGGGGGGAATAGCGCTCGTGGCTATTTTAACGATTTAAAACACAAAATAGAAACGCAGCGGAAAGTAAAATCAAACACACAGAGACGCAGGAGTTTTACTTCGTTCGGAGCCTATGGCGACTCCTACTCGAAAGCCCGCGGTCCTTGACCGCTTTCAGTGGGCAACAACTATATATCGGAAAGATTACAATTTGAATTATAATTAATGCAATAAGTAAACTAATACCGACAACAAAAGATCGAAGAGTCTGAGCTTCGGGTTGTCGACGTCGAGTAGTAGCACTTCAAGGTCGTCTCGTTGGCAGCACTTCACAAAAGAAAGCTTAGTATTCGATGTCCTTTGGCTGCACCCTCGACCCTCTTTTTATATGACATTCCGGGCGCCTGGATCCCTTCCGGGCGCCTGGAGTGTGACGTGGCCAACCAACCAGGATGCTCCACGTGGCGAAGTCGCGGCAGGGATAAAACTTGGTCCCGGGCGCCCGGACCTGTTCTGGGCGCCTGGACCTCCGGGCGCCTGGATCCATCCCGGGCGCCCGGACCACCTTTTTCCAGCAGGTTCCTCACCTGCAAAACTAGGTTAGTCCAAGCAAAATCCCATGCAAGACAGTGTTAGAATCTGATAAAACACAGTAAGGAATAACTGACAGTCTTTAGACTGTCCGAGTCTGACTTGGGATTCCCAACCGGAAACCTTAGGTCGACCCGACGCCTACTGTTCCCTCTACGGGGAACGCGTCCTCACCTACTCCCCTCAGGAGAGATTACCTTATGCCAGTCCGGTCCTCCAGACCGACTGGACTTTCCGCCTAGGGTTACCACCCCCTAGGACCTAGAGTTACCGCCCCTAGGGTTTTTCTCCACCTAGGGTTACCACCCCCTAGGACCTAAGGTTGCCGCCCTTAGGGTTTTCCTCCACCTAGGGTTACCGCCCCCTAGGACCTAAGGTTGCCGCCCCTTAGGGTTTTCCTCCACCTAGGGTTACCGCCCCCTAGGACCTAAGGTTACCACCCCTTATGGTTTTCCCTCACCTAGGGTTACCGCCCCCTAGGACCTAAGGTTACCACCCCTTAGGATTTTCCCTTTGCCTAACCGCAGCTAGGACTTTCCTGAAACACTTATTCAACACATTAGATCACCACAAACCTTAACTTTGAATCCTTTGCCATTATCAAAACTCAGGTTCGATCGTCGGATGCTTCCCGCACCAACAATCTCCCCCTTTTTGATTATGGCAATCGAAATTCAAAGTTAAGGAATAATATGCAATAACTTATACAAGGGAAAAAAATTGGCATTAATATAACCTCCCCTTTGGATTTTTGTTCTCTGTGAATTTCTCTACTCTCCCCCTTTGCCATATATCAAAAATAAGCTAGTTTTGAAAAAAAAAACATGACTTTTCAAGACAAAACTTAGCAGAGTTTGTTTGAAAAACTTAGGTACGAGACAAAAAAAGGGGTAAGAGAAAAGAAACATCTTAGAATTGGTTTTAATAGCAACATTTTTTGAGGAGTTTCCAAAATAAAAAAGTTTTCAATCAACTTCAGAAATTTTCCGATTTCAAAAATTTTCCAGCTTAAAAAATTTTCAAGGAAAATTTTCAACTTAAAGAAGTTAATTGCAGCTTAAAGAGTTTTCAAAAAGAATTTCAACTTAACGAATTTTCAAAAAAGTTTCAACTTAAATAATTTTCTAACAAAATTCCAAAAAGAATTTTCAAATAGAAGAGACTTGAAAGTTTTAAGTTTGAAAAAGTTTTAAGTTTGAAAAGCTGCTTAAGAGAAATGAATTTCAAAGATACTTAAGGCAAAGGAGAAGCGTTAACTTTAGTGTTTAATAGTTTACAAATTTTGTTTTAGAAAGGTATCAGAGCCCTAAGGTCCAAGCATGAGTCAAGATTTGGTTTTGATCAGGTATCAGAGCCCTTAAGTACAAGCATGCTTAAACTTTAATATTGCCTCTAGAGAACATCTTGCCAATTAGCTAAGTTTAGAAAATAATTTAACTAAGTTTAGTTAGAGAAAACTTAATTAAGTACTTAGCTTTGAAAACATTTAGCTTATAGAGGAGTTATAATTTGAAGCTCAGGTCATAAATAATTTTAATTTTAAAGCTAAAAAATAGCTTGAATTTTCGAAGATATGCCAAACATAGTTTTTAATTTTGAGGTCAAGTAAAAAAAAAATTTTTTTTAAAGAAAAACTATTTTTAAAACCGACTCAAAATCACTCCCCTTAATTAATGCCTTAATAAATTTTTGATTTTAGGAGTTCAAGTATGAGATGTTAAAAAATTATTTTCCTAATTTTCCATCTCACTCATTCTAGATTAACAAGCATGAGTGAGTGTGAGATGGAGTATACTTTAATTTACAACATTGAAAATACCAGTTAGAATTCCAAATAGTTGACCATTATTTTGAAGATTTAAAAATTAATTGAGTTAAGAATTTTAAAGAATTTAATAACTTCTGAAAAGGGTTTTGAAATTAATTTTTCAGAGGATATTTCAAATAATTTTTGAAATAATTTTGAAATTAATTTTTCAAGGGATTTTTCAAATGATTTTTCAAAAGATTTTGAAATGATCATTTTTCAAATTAAGTTTTAAAATAATTTTGAAATGATTTTGAAAATATTTTTCAAATAATTTTGAATTGAAGTTTTAAAAGATTTTGAATTGATTTTGAAAAGATTTTTCAAGTAATTTTTGAAAGAATTTTGAAATTAAGTTTTAAAGATTTTGAACTGATTTTGAAAAGATTTTTCAAGTAATTTTTAAAAGAATTTTGAAATTAAGTTTTAAAGATTTTGAACTGATTTTGAAAAGATTTTTCAAATAATTTTGAAATGAAGTTTTAAAAGATTTTGAACTGATTTTGAAAAGAGTTCTCAAATAATTTTGAAATAAAGTTTTAAAAGATTTTGGAATGATTTCGAAAAGATTTCTCAAATAATTTTGAAATGAAGTTTTAAAAGATTTTTGAATGATTTTGAAAAGATTTCTCAAATAATTTTTAAAAGAATTTTGAAATTAAGTTTTAAAGATTTTGAAAAGATTTCTCAAATAATTTTGAAATGAATTAAGAATTATCAGTTTGAAATTTTAAAATTCCTTAGTCATCTCACCCATCTAAATATTCAATCAGGGAATCCTATAATCTTTGTGAGATGAATTGAGATTCAATTTTAGGATTATATTTAACTTTGTGTTAGATTCAGGTTTAGCTTTGGGTTCAACAAGTAAGCATTTTTTGGATAAACTTCTGGGCTATGGTGAGTCACAAGGAACTCATTAAAGTAACCATGCCTTCGAGGTTTTCCAAATAGTCCTACCCATTGAACTTAATACCAAACCTTGGTCTAACTAGTTAGGATCCATTTAAGGGTAGCTTCGGTCAGTTCCACTTGGCCAAATGCACCAGGTCGAAGCCATATCTTCCTAGACATGCGATGCCCAAGCTTCCCTAACGTACTATCATCCAAAAACTTTACCAGTACTGTGGGTCAAGTTAAACCTAGCCCATTTTGATCTAACCTTAATTACCCTGCCGGGTAATCTACTCTTGTTTTACCCATTTCGGGTAGATTAAGTTCAGTTACCCAGTCAAGTAAATAGGTTTCGGAGTTGCCAGCTATTCTGGACCCTCCTTCTATTTTGAATTAATTTTGAATAATTGATTTTGAATTTTGAATTTTGAGTTTTAATAATTAATTTCGAATTTTGAATTTTGAATTTTAGTAATTAATTTCGAATTTGAATTTTTGAATTTTAGTTATTAATTTTGAATTTTGAATTTAATTTCGAATTTTAGTAACTAATTTCGAATTTTGAATTTTGAATTTTAGTAATTAATTTCGAATTTTGAATTTTAATAATTAATAATTATTAATAAATTTCGAATTTTGAATTTTAATTTTAATAACTAATTTTGAATTTTGAATTTTGAATTTTAGTAATTAATTTCAAATTTTGAATTTTGAATTTAATTTTGAATTTTTAATATTAATTTTAATTATGTTCTTAATATTGTTTTTCTATTAGCTCCCCCTGGATCATAGCCTCGATATGGTCTATCAAGATAATAGACTTGATCCTTGGGGACCCAATAGTGACCATTTCCAACTAGATTAACCAAGTTGGATTTTGACACCCATGCTTGGACAATTTTTCTATTATTTCTATTAACTAGCGATAAATATGATTTGTATTTTGTTTTAGTTTTAAATCCAAGTCCAGTTCTGTTGTAAACGGCTCGCTATTTTCCAAGAATCAGATCCAGATTCTTGGAGCCCAAGGTGAACCGATCCAACGTGTCCTTGAGTTCTTTAATTTGAGCTTTCAAATTGGAATTCTCTTCCTCAAGTTGTTGGACTTGAGTTGAACTTCCAGTTTGAACTGACTCAGTTAAAGAGCTCGAGTCAGTCGCTTCCTTAAGGGCTGTTACCTCCTTTAGGAGCGACTTAACCCGGACGTTGGATTTAGCCTACTTTTTTACTAAGTAAGGTAATAATTCATGCAAGTTATCTAATTGAAATTCTGCGAGTAGTGAACTTACAGTGGGTTTTGGTCCTTCGGAAACGAATGCGAATTCGTGGCTTCGATCAGACTCAGTCTCGGATTCGCTCTCGGTTTCTGACTCATACTCGGACTTAGTTTCCGCCACGGTTGCTTATACTGGTAGAGTGAGGAAGTTCGTCGGTTCTTCTTCGTCGGACCCAGATTCATCTGATGACTCGGACCATATTGCCTTCAGTGCTTTCTTCGTCTTGCTTGTTCCTGCAAATAACACAACACCTTCCTCGGCCGGAATAGTATTAGTCTGCTCAAATAATTTATTTATTAAAACATGCTTACCTATTTTCGTATCAAGAATACCTTCGTGTAGCTCAATCAGATTCTCCCACAGCTCCTTGGCACTTGAGAATGGGCCGACGCGATTCAGTTCCTTATTCGTTAAACCACACTGAAGTGTATACGTTGCTTTTGCCTTTGCTTCTACCTTTTTGATAAGGTTTGCGTCCCAGTTCTCGTACGGTAGTGGCTTGCCGGCGCTGTCAGTTGGCAGTTGAAGCCCGGTTTTGACGATCATCCAGACTTCAAAGTGAGTCTGGAGATACGCCTCCATCCGACCCTTCCAATCTCTGAAATCATCTCCGGAGAAGAGCGGTGGGCGAGCAGTGTTGTAGCCTTCTTGATGGGCCATTTTTAGAAAGACAATCTTGCAAAATAAACACAATAAAACTTGTTCCAAGACTTAGTCTTGGATTAGTAGTGCGGGAGAGAAAAAATAGTAATTCAGGAATTTTGAGAAAAAATAATATAATATTATTAAAATAATATTAAAAAATATTACTACAAATTTTTGAAAACGTAATATTTTGCTAATTCCAACCAATGGTGAAAAGATGAAAATTAATTTTTCAAAAACAGTTTTGGAGGGAAAAAACGAAAGGCGTAGAGGGGGGGCGGTGAATGCTTGAATGGTGGTTGCACCAGTTCAAAGCGACCCCGCTCTGATACCAATTGATGGATCGAAAGCGCTAGAGGGGGGGCGGTGAATAGCGCTCGTGGCTATTTTAACGATTTAAAACACAGAATAGAAACGCAGCGGAAAGTAAAATCAAACACACAGAGACGCAGGTGTTTTACTTCGTTCGGCGCCTATGGCGACTACTACTCGAAGGCCCGCGGTCCTTGACCGCTTTTGGTGGGCAACAACTATATATCGGAAAGATTACAATTTAAATTACAATTAATGCAATAAGTAAACTAATACCGACAACAAAAGATCGAAGAGTCTGAGCTTCGGGTTGTCGACGTCGAGTAGTAGCACTTCAAGGTCGTCTCGTTGGCAGCACTTCACAAAAGAAAGCTTAGTATTCGATGTCCTTTGGCTGCACCCTCGACCCTCTTTTTATATGACATTCTGGGAGCCTGGATCCCTTCCGGGCGCCTGGAGTGTGACGTGGACAACCAACCAGGATGCTCCACATGGTGAAGTCGCGGCAGGGATAAAACTTGGTCCCGGGCGCCTGGACCTACGGGCGCCCGGATCCATCCCGGGCGCCCGGACCACCTTTTTCCAGCAGGTTCCTCACCTGCAAAACCAGGTTAGTCCAAGCAAAATCCCCTGCAAGACAGTGTTAGAATATGATAAAACACAGTAAGGAATAACTGACAGTCTTCGGACTGTCCGAGTCTGACTTGGGATTCTCAACCGGAAACACTAGGTCGACCCGACGCCTACTGTTCCCTCTACGGGGAACGCGTCCTCACCTACTCCCCTCAGGAGAGATTACCTGATGCCAGTCCGGTCCTCCAGACCGACTGGACTTTCCGCCTAGGGTTACCACCCCTTAGGACCTAGGGTTACTGCCCCCTAGGGTTTTTCTCCACCTAGGGTTACCACCCCCTAGGACCTAAGGTTGCCATCCCTTAGGGTTTTCCTCCATCTAGGGTTACCGCCCCCTAGGACCTAAGGTTGCCGCCCCTTAGGGTTTTCCTCCACCTATGGTTACCGCCCCCTAGGACCTAAGGTTGCTGCCCCTTAGGGTTTTCCTCCACCTATGGTTACCGCCCCCTAGGACCTAAGGTTACCACCCCTTAGGGTTTTCCCTCACCTAGGGTTACCGCCCCCTAGGACCTAAGGTTACAACCCCTTAGGATTTTCCCTTTGCCTAACCGCAGCTAGGACTTTCCTGAAACATTTATTCAACATGTTAGATCACCACAAACCTTAACTTTGAATCCTTTGCCATTATCAAAACTCAGGTTCGATCGTCGGATGCTTCACGCACCAACAAATTGTCTATTGTAAGAGAGAACCAGCAACCTTTAACAAATGATGGATAATTGAGAAATAAGATTTGGTAGATCATTTACATTGAATAACCGTACAAAGAAACCAAAACTCCTAGAACATCCCATTTATCAAAGCCCTTATTCTTGTTTGTTATTCTTTCATCTCTATGTTTTCCTTCGCATAGTCGCATTTAGCTTTTGATAATCAATTGATTAGTTGTTTAGCTAATTCGCATTGATAAATCTTTAGTGGTTATTCCAGTCCCTGTGGATACGATATCTTTTATTATTACTTACGACATTTCTGTACACTTGCGGAACGTCAAAAACGACCGTGTGAGATAGGCAGTGAGGGGAGTGAGGCAGGTCGTGTTAGCTTCACATGGCCATGCCTCAGGGCCGTGTGGTACCCAAACCCCCCTTCTATATAAGCCTTTATTCTTCATTTGAAAGGGGATCTTCTCCCTTTTGGGGGGAATCAAGATTTGGGGTGTTCCTCCATCTTTTTGGAGGGATTTTCTGGCAATCTAAGGGCGGATCTTCAACGTTTTGACTCCAAGATTGTGGATTGGACCTAGAGATGGTTCTTCATCATAGATAAGTTTTCTTTCTTCCTTTTCTTGGATTTGGGATCAAGAATGCTTGTAATTATCTTCTCTTCGGATTTCTTTCCTCATTTTATGGAGTAGATCTCTTGTTCTAGAATAGAGGGTGTATTTGTAATGAAAATTTGATGTAAAACTCTTGTGGATTTGCCAATTTCCTATTTCTTTGATTTTTCCCTGTTTGTATCAATTTGATCTTGTATGGACTATTGTGATTGTGCCTAATTATCATGCTTGATTAAATGTTTGGATATCTTGTGGACCTTGTAGAGATTGTGTCTCATTCGATTTTCCGGGGGATATTCATGACAGGAACATGTCGGTGTAAGGACGTTTGAGGGATGATCTTGATAGTGAAATAGGGTTATTCAAGGGGGTAGGATAGATTGTATGTGTTCATATATTATATCTTGATGCGGTTGAGGAGTGATAAATTCTATGTTGATTATCCGAGGGACGCACGTGAAAGGCAAGCCCGTATAAGGACAACATAGATTCATTCCTAATTATTCATATATAGGTATAGATTTCAGTCCTAGGCTGGTTGTCTATTGCAAGAGGGAACCGACAACCTTCTACAAATGATGGACAATTGAGAAATAAAATTTGGTAGATCATTTACATTGAAGATCATTACAAAGAAACCGAAACTCCTAGAACATACCTCTATCATATCCCTTATTCTTGTTTCTTATTCTTTAGTTTCTATGTCTTACTTTGCATAGTTGTACTTTGCTTTTGTCAAAACATTGATTAGTTGTTTAGCTAACTCGTGTTGAAATATCTTTAGTGGTTATTCCAGTCCCTGTGGATATGATATATTTTATTATTACTTACGACATTTCCGTACACTTGCGGAGAGTCAACAGAACCCTACATGAAACCGCTAGAATAATGTTAAATGAATATAACCTAAATAATCGATTCTGGGCTGAGGCGGCTTGTTACATTCAAAATAGAATTTTAATCAATAAATATCAGAATAAAACTCCATATGAATTATATTATAATAAAATCTCCAACTTAAATTATTTAAAAGTGTTTAGATGTAATGTCCACATTCTAAACACTAAGGATTACTTAGGAAAACTTACATCAAAATTAACCCCAGGAATCTTTTTAGGGTACTTCACAACCAGTAGATCTTACAGAGTCTGTAACAAAAATATCCTAAAAGTTGAAGAAACAACCAATGTGATTTTTGATGAAGAAAGTAATTTAACTAATTTAACAAATGAAAATGTCAATACAAAAAAGGCTAATACAAGAACCATAGACGATGATGAAAATTTTTAAATTAAATCTAGTGAATCACAAGAACCAATTATTGACCCTAAAATAAGACCATCAAGAATAAATACCAATCACCCATCTGACCAAATTTTGGGTGACCCAACTCTAGGAGTTCGAACTAGATCATCCTATAGAAACCTAAGTCAGATAGCCCTTATTTCCAAAATTGAACCCAAGACTATAGAAGAAGCCTTACCTGACCTAGACTAGATATTAGCAATGCAAGTGGAGTTAGCCCAATTTGAAAGAAACCAAGTCTAGGAACTTGTACCTAAACCCATAATTAAAACCATAGTTGACACTAAATGGGTATTTAGAAATAAATTGGATGATAAGGGTGAAATAGTAAGAAATAAAGCTTGACTAGTAGCAAAAGGTTTTAGCCAAGTAGAAGGGTTAAACTATGATGAAACCTATGCACCCGTAGCTAGACTTGAATTCATAAGGATGCTGCTAGCCTATGCAGCACATAAAGGATTCAAGTTATATCAAATGGATGTAAAATCTATATTCTTAAATAGGTTCATCAAGGAAGAGGTTTATGTACGTTAACCCCCAGGATTTGAGGATTTAGACGACCCAAACCATGTCTTTAGGTTAAAGAAAACTCTATATAGACTAAAACAAGCACCTAGGGCATGGTATGAACGCCTATCAACTTATCTAATATTTAAAGGGCATGGTCAAATAGATCAAACCTTATTTGTAATACTTAGAAAAAGATATCTTTATAACCCAAATTTACGTAGATGATATAATTTTTGGCTTAACCAATACTAAATTTCTAAAAGAATTTACCAAATTAATGAAAAGTGAATTTGAAATGAGCTTAGTTGGAGAACTTAACTTTTTCTTAGGCCTACAAATCAAACAAACCAAAGAAGGAATATATATTTTTTAAACAAAATATGCTAAGGAACTAATTATAAAATTTGGCATGTAAAATTTTAAAAATATAAATACCCCAATGACAACTAATGTTAAAATTGATTCTGACTTAGAAGGAAAACTAGTAGATTTAAAATATTATCGAAGTGCTATAGGAAGTCTACTATACCTTACTGCAAGTCGACCTGATATCCTATTTGCAGTAGGTATGTCTGCTAGGTACCAATCTTGTACAAAAGAATCACACCTAATAAATGTTAAAAGAATACTTAGATACATTAAGGGAACCTTAAATGTAGGTCTTTGGTACCCTAGGACAAGAACCTTTGACCTAATTAGCTATTTTGACTCAAACTATGTTGGGTATAAAGTAAATGGAGAAAGCATAAGTGGAAGCTGTCAATTTCTAGGTCAGTGCCTAGTAGGTTGGTCAAGCATAAAGAAACATTGTGTTGCTTTATCCACTACTGAAGCAGAGTACATAGCATGGAAGAATGTGCATCTCAACTATTACGGATGATGCATACCTTAAAGGACTATCAATTAGAATATAAAAATACAAAAATTTCATTTGACAATGTAAGTTCTATTAATTTAACCAAAAATCCTATTCAACACTCAAGGACTAAACACATAGAAGTAAAACATCACTTTGTAAGGGATCATGTAGCTAAGGGTGACATTGTACTTAACTATGTTGAGTTCAAGTCAAACCTAACTGAGATTGTCACAAAAGCCTTACCTAAACTTGAGTTCAGTGCACTTAGAAGATAAATAGGAATGTGCTTAGTAGAATAAAGCTTATTTTTGAAAATATTTCTCTTTATTATTATTTTTAAAACAGCTTGATTTTAAAATTCTAGGAAAAATATTTTCAAAATTCTAATTTTATTAGTTTTTCAAAATTTGGACTTAGCCTAGATATTTTCCCCCTTGAAAGCATGTTCCCCTATGTCTCAGCCAGAGCATCTCACAAGCACACTAGGATTACCTTGCTTGGGTATGAAAAACACTTAGAATGGTAGGAGATGCATAGGGTACTGCCTGGTTTCAGAATGTTTATGTCTGTGCATCAACATAAGTTTGGGCAATAAATACCAAATTCAAATTAATCAAATTAAGTTATCATGCTTAGCCAAACTAACTAGAACACTTACTTAATTTGACTAACCAAGTGAAAGCTACTACCTCATGTAAACCGCTAGTAGCTAACGGTTAGACATTTGTTTAAAAGTATGATTGAAAATATATTGTTATTCATGCTTGAACTCTAGGACTTTAAAACTTAAAGAGATTTTTAGCATTAATCAAGGGGGAGTGAAGTTAGATATCTTTGAAAGTCAAAATATTCTTTTTCAAACTTTCAAATTAAAAGTATTTTTGAAAAAGAAAATCAACTTCTTTTTTCTGTGTGTTTAAACAAAATTACTTTTATGCTAAAAGTTTTTATCAAAAGTTTTTTTTTGAAAATCCTTTTAAATCTATGTACTTAACTAAGTTTTATCAACTTATTTAAAGCTAAATACTTAACTAAATTTTTAATCAATTTTTTTTTTACAAGAAATTCATTTTAAAGTTTAATGTTTTATCAAAATCTTTTTTCAAACCTAAGTATTTTTAAAGCTAAAAGTATTTTTATCAAAAGCTATTTCAAGCTAAGTACTTCTTTTGAAAGCTAAGTACTTGACAAAATAATTATTTTTAAAAGCTAATTTTCAAAGCTAAAATCTAGCTAAGTTTTTAGTAAACCCTAAATCACTTTCAAAGCTTAAAAATTTGCTAAGTTTTTCGCTTTTCTTAATTAAAGTCTACTTTCAAAACTACAACCTTGCCAATATTTTCAAGTAAGAACTACCTTTTAGGGGGAGCTAAAAATTTTCTTTTCTCTATTTAGTATTTTTGATATATGGCAAAAGGGATGAAAATAGTGAAAGTTAAGTAATTAAAAAGTGAAAAAGTAATTAAGGGGGAGCTACAACAAGTTGTTCTAAGTTGTTCTAAATATTGCATCTTTTTAATTGCACTTGATATTAGATCTTGATATTGCATCTTTTTAACTTATACGCATTTATGTTCTTATAATCAAATTATGTTTTACTTAATTTGAATCTTATTAGCATAATCAAAAAGGAGGAGATTGTTGGTGTGGGAAGCATCCGATGATCGAACCTGAATTTTGATAATGGCAAAGGGATCAAAGTTAAGGTTATTTTTTATCTAACAAGGTTCATTGAGCTTGTAGGAAAGCCCTAAGTTGTCTTACGTAAAAGTCCTAGTGGATTCTAAGCAAGTAGAAAACCCTAGGTCCTAGGGGGTGGTAACCCTAGGTGAAGGAAAGACCTAACTGCAGTTAGGCAGGTGGAAAACCCTAGGGGATGGTAATCCTAGGTCCTAGGGGGCGATAACCCTATGCTGAGGAAAATCCTAGGGGGTGGTAACCCTAGGAGAAAAGTTCAGTTGGTCTGGAGGACTGATCTGACAATAGGTAATCTCTCCGGAGAGGAGTAGGTGAGGATGTGTTCCTCGATGAGGGAACAGTAGGTGTCGATTCGACCTTGGGTTTCCAAGAAATCAGAAGTCAGAATCGGACAGTCCAAAGGCTGTCAACTTAATTGTTTAATATCATTTGCTCTATTTGTCTAACTTTATTTTGCATGAAACTAATAGTTCTATAGGGTCAGACTTGATCGTTCGACCAAATGACATGATCGGTCGACCGAACCCCAGTACACAAAGGATCAGAATCCATCTCTCGGTGAAGGGTTAACCAGAGGCATCGGTCGACCAAACCGAGGATAGACAGCCACCAGGTCGGGTGAGTTGATCGGATTAGATGAGGAGCAGGTGAGAATGCGTTCCCCGGTGAGGGAACAGTAGGCGTCGGTTTGACCTAGGGTTTCCAAGAAATTCAAAGTCAGAATTGGACAGTTTGATGGCTGTCAACTTAATTGTTTAATATCATTTACTCTATTTGCCTAACTTTGTTTTGCAGGAAACTAACAGTTTTGCAGGGTCATACTTGATCGGTCGACCAAACGACCAGATCAATCAACCGAACCCCAGTACACAAAGAATCAGAATCCAGCTCTCGGTGAAGGGTTGACCAGAGGGATCGGTCGACTGAACCTCGAGATCGATCGACCGGACCTAGGATAGACAGAGACCTGGTGGAGCGAGTTGATCGAATCAAATGAGGTAGTGACCATCAGCTATTCGGTCGACCGAATAGAGGGATCGGTTGACCGAACGCAGGCGCTATCCAGAGAGGCTACATCTGGATAGAAGGTCGGGCAAGATTAGTAGGTTCGGTCGACTAAACCAGGGGATTAGTCGACCGATCTGAGTCGAGTCAAGGCTTGATCCAGAAGATCAGGGGTGTTAGGATGCATACTAAAAGCCTAGCTTTTGGTATAAACATTTATCTAGAAATAAGAATCACATTGGTCAAATGTCTACATTTATGATAAATGTAGTTGTTCAATTAATTTATATTGTAGATAACATGGTGTGTGGTGTCACACACAGAGGATCATGTTATCAATATCTTATAAATTATAAATAGTAGCTCACAGCCAAGATGGAAAGGAACAAACCATTGGAAGGTCGTAGTGTAATTAAGTATTAGTTTATCTTAACTATATAATTACATTAATACACTTAGAGTGTATTGAGTAGGACCATAAGAGGTCGTTTCTTTTATACTGACTTTATAAAGGAACAAAGACCTCAGTTATTATGGAAGTGTGTGCTCTTAATCCTAATATAATAACATGCACATATATTTGATATTTATTTCTTTAATTTATCAATGGGTGAGATTTAGTTCGATAAATCAATAAGCCCGATTAGTTGGGAAATGATATCACTTATAGTGTGTGTTGTTGATTATAGAAGGAAACTGTGTCCTAGTAATCTAGGTTGAGAATGTCCCCAAGAGGAGCTCATAAGGATTGTCATGTTAAACCCTGCAGGTGGACTTAGTCCGACATGACGATAAGGTTGAGTGGTACTACTCTTGGACTAAGATATTAATTAAATGAGTTGTCAGTAACTCACTTAATTAGTGGACATTCGACATCTTAAACACAGGAAGACTAACACACTCATAATAAGAAGGAGCCCAAAATGTAATTTGGGATTGGTGCGGTAGTTCAATAATAGTTCTTTAGCGGAATGAATTATTATTGATGAAATTAAGTTGTGTGTTCGGGGCGAACACGGGATGCTAAATTTCATCGGGAGACCAAAACCAATTCCTCCTCTCGGTCCCTATCGTAGCCTCTTGTATATAGAGATTTATACCCACCACATACCCACCTTCTTACCCATGCAATGGGGTCGGCCAAGCTAGCTTGGAACCCAAGCTAGGGCCGGCCAAGACCAAATGGTTGAGCCAAGTTGGTGGCCGGCCAAAGCTTGGGTCCCAAGCTTAGGTGGCCGACCACTAGAATATTCAAAAGGATTTTTATTAAAAATTATTTATTATGTGGATATCATGGTTTTAAAAGAGAGTGTAAAAATAAAAATTTCCTTTTATAGCTTTCTACAAAAGATTAAGAGAAAAGATTAATCTCTTTCCTTATTTGTAGATTAAAAGGATGGTTTTAATTTTTGGTAAAAACTTTCCTTATTTGTAAATCATCTATATGTTTTAAAGAGAGTTTAAAATTTGAAATCTTTCCTTATTTGTTGATTAAAAGGTAGATTTTAAATTTTAAGAAAACTTTCCTTTTAACCATGCTCATGATTTAAAAGAGAGTTTAAAAAATTAATTATTCTCTTTTATAAGTTTCTACAAATGATTAAGAAAAGATTTGATATCTTTCCTTATTTGTAGATTAAAAAAGATTTTAATTTTTAGAGATAACTTTCTTTTTATCCACATGTTTAAAAGAAATATTTTAATTTATAAAATTTCCTTTTTATTAACCAATCATGAAGGGATAAAAATTATTGGAGAAATTTTTATAAATTTCCGGAAACAAATTAGGAAGTTTTAATTCTTGTTTTAATTAAAACTTTCCTTGATTTGGGGAGAAGAGTGGCTGGCCAAATAAATTGGAGAAGAGAGAATTATTTTTAATTAAATAAATTTTGCTTTTCATGGCAAAAGAATTAAGGAAGTTTTTATTTAAATTTCCTTATTTGCCAAGACCAAGGATTATAAAAGAGGGGGTAGAGGTGCCTTCATGGTGAACGACTCTATTCTATTTTCTCCCTCTTTTCTTCCTTGGTGAGGCCGGCCCTTCTCCTTTTCTCTCTTCCTCTTGTGGGGCCGAAATCCTTTATCTCTTGGAGCTTGGAGGAGGTGGCCGGATCTAGCTTGAGGAAGAAGGAGAGAAATCTTGCATCCCTTGGAGCTTGGTTGGTGGAAAAGGATCTTCTTCCTTTGAAAGTCTTGCTTGGCAGAAACTTGAAGGAAAGAAGAAGAAGGAGGTTTGGTGGTTCTCGTCTCGGAAGATTGTTGTCCACACAACGTCCGGGATTAGAAGAGGAATACGGTAGAAGATCAAGAGGTCTTTCTAAAAGGTATAACTAGTATTTTTCCTTTCCGCATCATACTAGTTATTTTTGGAAATAATACCAAATACAAGAGGCATGCGATTCTAGTATTTCGAATTTATTTTCGATGTTGTGTTCTTTATTTTTTTTTCTTGTGATTTGATTGTTCCTTTCGGTTAACCTAAAGTTATTTTAGGAAATTAAATATTAGCTTTCCTTAAAAGGTTTTATCTAGTCGGCGGTGGTTGGTCCCATATCCAAGAAGGTCATGTGCCTCGCCACGTCAGTACTGGGAATCAATTATGAAAATTAATATTTAATGGAATTAATAACTTAGGTGATTTGGATCGAACGTGTTAAGTTCCGCAGGAGATCCAAGTCAAAACCTAAAAGAACAAATAGATTAAACTTTGGATCAAATGTGTTAAGTTCCGCGGGCGATCCAAGTTTAATTTAAAAGAACACATGGTAGCTAGGAAAAGGTTCAGACCTTTGTACAAAATTTTTGTACAGTGGAACAATTAGGTTTTCTGAGTAGCAACCAACAATTGGTATCAGAGCTAGGGTTTTGCCTCTGTGTATTTGGTATTAGTTTAATTATGCACATGTCATACAAAATTTAGGCGGGTTAATAGTAGGATGTGCTAACTTTGTGGATGCAGGATCCAACTATTATGGCTTTTAGTTATTATGTGTGTGATTGGACCCTTGGACATGTCAAGGGCATTTTATTCTGTGTGCATGATTATATTATAAAATACAGCAGGAGCTGTATTTAGTTTTATTAGGATTTTATTTTTTGATCTAGTTACATGTACATTCCTTTTATGGAATATAGGATCGATTGATGTAAATTTTATTTTATGTTCGATCTAGTTTACATGTACATTCCTTCGAGGAATATAGGATCGAAAAATGTAAAATTCTATTTATGTCGCGGATGGAATCTTGCAAGGCGTGGAACTTTTTGAGGACCAGAGGCGCAGCGGAACAAGGAGCAAGATGGATGCGACAACTAGACCCGTTGGCAATGGCCAAAGATGGCAGCAGCTAGGGTTGGCGACACACGGAGGACAACAATAGATAAAAGCCATAATAGTTGAAAATTAATTTTTCTATTTATTGCTTTTTATGCTGTGTTGTGTGTGCTTGTTAGTATGCATGCTAAGTAGGCTAGCATAGTCAAAATTCCTCACATTAAATAACTAAGTGGGAGAGGGATTTATTTTTAAATAAATTCCACGGTCTCCATTATTGGTTTATAAGTGATGCAACAAGCTTGCGCGTTGGCTCTGAGTGCCTTCATCCATATCGGATGAGCTTGTTTGCAGATCACTAGCTTAAACTTCCATTTTGGATGACTATAGGAAGTTAATTAAGAGCGTGTGATCTTCCCCATCGGAAGGGGCACAATCTTATTAATTGACTTAGTGTCAAGTAATGGTATACACTTAGGCACGTCTAGTAGTATCCTCCCCATCGGAGTCACTGCTATTGTTTGTGTGACCGAAGAAAACCAACTATTAATTTGTCAAATAAATAAGTTGACAAGATAATAAAATTAAAAACTCCTCTGACAAATGTTTGATTTTGTATACGTCCACACTATCGTGGCATACAAAATTCAAGGTGTTTGAGGTAATTTTATTTTGTCATAAAGATTTATTGACAAGATAATTAATGGGTAAAACCCTCCTCTTACAAATGTTTAAATTTTGTATACGTCCACACTATCGTGGCATGCAAAATTCACGGTGTTAGAGGTGTTGGTGAATTTAAATAATATTGTTTAAGGAATCAATGTTATTTTAAATTCAAAAAGTTTTGACCAAATATTTGATCAAAGACAGATCAACTATTAATTTTATTCGTCAAAAAGTAAAGTTGACGAGATAATAAAATTAATGGATAAAATCTCCTTTTTGATTTTGTATACGTCCACACTATCGTGGCATACAAAATTCATAGGGATTTTAAAAGAATTGATCTTGACCAAATATTTTTGTGATTCTTAGGATTTAAAATGTTTGTCAATCCCCTAGTTGTTATACTATAGAAAAGACTTAGTAGTCCCAATTGTAATGATTGGAAATAGGACTTGGACATTAAGGTAGACTGTCTTCTTAGAACTAAGAACAATTTAGGTGTATTTAATTCATTAGTTGAAACATGTCTAGTGGTGTTATCTACCAGAACCTGGAGTGTAGATACAGATGCCATTAATCATGTCTGCAATTCATTGCAGGGTTCCAGGAAACCCCATAACTAAATGAAAATAAAAACACCGTCCACATGGGCATTATTGCAAAAGTAGCAGCTGTTGCAGTGGGAGAGATTTATTCTCTAATAGGAATAAAATATGGATTATTAGAAATTGTCTTTACGTACTAAGTTTAGAAAGAACCTGATTTCAGTTTCTAAACTATTATAGAATAGATATTGTGTCTATTTTGATAACAAAGCTGTTATCAAGAAAAATAGAGAAGTTATCTATTCTGGTATGTTGGTTGACAATTTATAATCTAATAACTCCCACGATGCAATAAATGGAAATTATAACACATCTTCTAACTTTAAGAGAAAGCAACCTTCGGAAATGAACCAATTATATCTTTGGCATCTAAGGTGTAACGACCCGCCTTCTACTGACTAGGCTGTAAGGCCGATCGCTACATTATGCTGTGCTAAATTACTATTGCGGAAATCTGGATTGATTAAAATTTTACTAAATTGATTACTGTAAAATCCGAACTTAACATTCTAGGTGTACCTAGGAGTTGTATACATGCTAGGGAATATAATCTATGCCTCTCGGATGTCCTGCTAATTGTAATTAGGCATTTCAATCGATCGATGAATCGATTAGGCTGTCGGATCGATCCAGTGATCGATCCAGCTTGATACTGGCACGGAGAGAAACCCTGGATCGGTCGGCTGACCGATCCACAAGCTTCATCGCTACTGTACGCGGCTGGATCGGTCTACCGACCGATCCAGTGGCTCACTGATCGGTCGGCTGACCGATCAGTGAGTTGCTGCACCCTCTGTTCGAATTTGGATCGGTCGGCTGACCGATCCATAAACTCTCTGTTCGCAATTGGATCGGTCAGCTGACCGATCCAGTGGCACAACTCAACTCTGATTGATGCGTAGATCGATCGGAGTTTCTGATTTCGCACTGGAACTCTGATTTCAGCACTAGTTCGTGCCAAAACGTCACACAACAATTATACAATGCATGGAAAACATTCTAATATCCACTAACTAGCATTCTAACATGACATAGTGCAAGGTTTATTAATTCATAGCATTTAAACCACTAGAAATGGATAAAAGTGTCTTAAGAAAAGAAACTAAGTTCTTAATTTGCTAAACTTCCTAAGTATCTTCATTCCAGGTTCCTGCCACACACACCATCACTGCATTGACCTTCAGCTTCCTCTGCTAATCCATTTTCCCTTTACCTTTATCTGCAGTATAAGGAAAAAGTATCTGTAAGCTTTAAGCTTAGTAAGAAACCATCTACCTCACAAAAACATGCAACGATGCAATCATGTTTTTAAAGAATGCTATTGAAAAACATGCACTGGATTTGTTAAAGCATGGCATACTGAAGTTACATGGCATAAACACTGAAACATGGCATGCATAATAAAATCTAAGCATAGAGCTATCTCATGGTATCAATTAGGAGAACTAAACTGAAACTGAAACTGAAACTAAAACTGAGCTAAAACTATATTCACATAACTAGATTACGAATTTGAAAGCTATTATCATAATAAGTGAAAATAGTAATCATGCTGCTGTTTGGGCCCGGCAACTGTACTTGCTGTGCGCGCATCCCTAGCTAGACCCGGGTTTGCAAGTCCCGCATTTAGTAGGGTTTACTAGGTTATCTAAACCTAGGGACCGACTATGGGAGCCCAGCCCAATGGATATCTAATCCTGTACAGTGCCACTAAAAATAAAATACTGAATATTGCTACTAATTATTTATTTTGCTATTTCTAGGTTATCTGAACCTAGAGTTAGGTTATCTAAACCTAGAGGCGACTGTGGGAGCCCACCCATTGGACCGTAGTCCCATGTAAGATGAAACTAGACTAATATACTGATTTAAATGCTACTAATGCATTTAACTGAGCTGTTAAAAATATCTGAGGTAGTATTTAGCTACACTAATCATTTTGTCGAACACTTGGTGTGCTCCAACTCTCCCCTCTAATAGGGAGACCACCTCTGGCACCCGACAACGTCTAGAGCCTCCAACTGAAGGAGAACAACATGTCTGGCACATCTAGAGGTGCTCAACTAGATCCCTAATCTGCGAGGAGGGTTTAAACACACCCTGAGTGCCGAAAAATCTGCATATAGCTAAACTAAAGGCATGCAATCAAACGAAAGCTACTTATACTGTAGGTGAGGGGTTTCTTACCTCGTACGCTAATTTCCTTACAATTCTATTCGCTAGAATTCCGGTGGAGACGACCCCTTCGACAATCTTCTCGCGTCTATACGTTCCTCTCGCGAAGAAGAGCGTCCTCGTGCCAGAGTTGTCGCCGGAAGATGACCTTGGGGCCCTAGGGAGGGAACCCTAGGGTTGGCGCCGAGAGGAAGAAGAAAGGGAGAGGGGCGACGTGAGGCTAGGGTAAGGAGAGGGAGTTGCCGAACCAAAGAAATAACCCAAACCCCTTTTTAAGTTTATATTTATATTAAGTGGATATTTTGGCCCGACTCTAATATAAATTAAATTGTTTGCCTTTCCTTTCAGCACGGCCCTGCTGGGTTCATCTGGTTAGTAAGGCTAACTAAAAGTTATCGGATCTGAGAGGTCCCGGGTTCGATTCCCGCCTAAGCTATTTTGCGGTTCTAATTATTTTTGCTACTTCCGCTATTCTAAAAATTCCAGAAAAATATCTAAAAATTCCAGAAAAATCATAGAATATTTCTAATGCAGTTTTGAGAATTTTCGGGCGTTACATAAGGCTAGGTTATATTAACTTGAGTAGGATTCATTGGTAGCTGATGAACTTTTGGGTTCATTGGTAGTGGAAATCTTTCCAACCTGTGAGTCTTACTTGGAAGGAATAATAACCAAGAAGCTTTTAAGTCTAAGGGGTATGGAGCCAAAGATATGTTGGAATTATTTCATTCTGATTTGTGTAATCCTATGACTATCCAAACAAGAGGTAGTATCGAATATTTCATCTATTTTATAGACAACTATTTAAGATACAAATACATTTACTTAATGTGCCGCAAGACTAAGTGCTTTGATTAGTTCAAAGAGTACAAGGCTGATGCGGAGAAACGTTAAAGTAAAAGTATCAAGATACTACAGTGAGATCGTAGTGGCAAGTACCTCTTGGGAGAATTTAGGAGTCACTTATCAGAAGTAGGGATTCAATCCCAACTAACTGCACCTGGTACACCCCAACAGAATGGTGTAGAAAAAGGAAGGTATAGGATTCTTATGGAAATAAGTAGATTGATGATGAGTTATTACCAAATTTATTTTAAGGATATACTCTGGAAACAGAAGTGAATATAGTACCTTCCAAAGTCAGAACTCTCTACTCATATAGAATTGCTGAATAAGCGTAAGCTGATTTTGAATCATATTCGGATTCGAGTAGTCTGGCACATATGCTAAAGAGAGATAATGATAAGTTAGACAGGAATTCACTTGTGGGTTATCCTAGAGAAATGAAAGTAGGATTATAGTTTTAAAAATCAGAAGGTCATTGTTAGCATCAATGACCGATTTTTAGAAAAGGACTATGTAATAAATCACGTGCCCATAAGTAAATTTGTTCTTAAGGAAATAATAAAGGACATGTCTAAACTAGTACCAACTGTACAAGATGAAATATCACAAGAAACTGCAACACGTATCACAAATGATACACAATTGCTGAAAGTGCCTCGTCGTAGTGGGAGTGTTGTTATGCAACCTAAAAAGATTCATGTTTTGGGAGAGTTTTTGGACTCGATCCCTAGAGGACATGAACCTGATCTCCGGACATATGACGAAGCACTCCAAGATAAAGATGCAACATCTTGGCAAAGAGTAATGAATAACAGAATTAGAATATATGTATTCTAATAAAATCTGGAAGCTTGTAGAACCACCAAATGGTGTAAAAGCCTTTGGGTATAAAAAGGTCTATAATAGGAAAAGAGGGATAGACAGGAAGGTAGAAACTTTCAAAGCAAGGCTTGATGAAAAAGGAAACTTTTTCATTGGTAGTCATGCTTAAATCTATCTGGATTCTTTTATCTATTTGGCAAGTGGATGTCAAGACAGCATTCCTTAATGGAAGTCTTGAAGAAAGCATCCATATAAAGCAACCAGAAGGGTTCATTGCAAAGGGCTAAGAGCATCTTGTGTAAGCTCAATCAGTCTATGGACTGAGACAAAGCTTCAAAGGTCTTGGAACATCCGGTTTATCAAAGTTATCCAGACCTATGGATTTATTTATTAACCGGATAAGTCTTGTGTATACAAAAGGTGTGATGGAAACGTGGTGGTATTTCTTGTACTATACGTAGATTACATTTTTGATAGTTGGAAACAATATCAAGGTGTTATCGGAAGTAAGGGTATGGTTGTCCAAGCAATTCGTTGCAAAGGGCTAAGAGCATCTTGTGTGCAAGCTCAATCAGTCTATGGACTGAGACAAAGCTTCAAAGGTCTTGGAACATCCGGTTTATCAAAGTTATCCAGACCTATGGATTTATTTAGTAACTGGATAAGTCTTGTGTATACAAAAGGTGTGATGGAAACGTGGTGGTATTTCTTGTACTATACGTAGATTACATTTTTGATAGTTGGAAACAATATCAAGGTGTTATCGGAAGTAAGGGTATGGTTGTCCAAGCAATTTGTTATAAAGGACTTAGGAAAAATAAGCACATATTCTTGGGAACAAGGTTCGCAAGAAAAGAATGTTGTGCTTATCTCAAGCTTTATATAACAAGCTCATTTTAGCATGCAAAACTCCAAGAAAGGTTTTCTACCTTTTAAGGATGGAGTGTCTTTATCTAAAGAGATGTCTTCGATCACATCAAAGGAGATTGAGGACATGTAGGCAGTTCTTTATGCTTCGAAAGTTAGACAGCCTAATGTATGCTATACACGAGATCAGAAATCTGTTTTGCCAAAGGCATAGTTAACAGATATCAAAGTAACCCAAGACAAGGACATTGGACTGCAGTAAAGCATATATTAAAGTACCTTAGAGGCACTAGAGATTATATGCTAGCTTACAAGGCAGTTAATTTGGTCCCTGTGGGTTGCACGAATTTTGACTTCCAATCAGATAGGGACAATAATAAGTCAATCTCGGGGTTTTGTGTTTACTTTAGGAGGAAAAGTCATAACTATGGAAGAGTGATAAGCATAGGTGTTTTTCTGGACTCCACCATAGAAGCTGAGTATATGGCAAGCCCTTGAGGTAGCCATAAAAGCTAAATGACTCAATAACCTCAAGATGAACTTAGATATGATTTCTGGTTCGTCCAAAGATTATTACAATTCATTGTAATAATAGTGGTGCAGTAGCAAACTCGAAGAAACCATAAGTCTATAAGGCAAGTAAACGCAATAGAGCGCAAGTACCACCCAATACGAGAAATCGTATAAACAAGAAGAAGTTGTTGCTGCCTAGATTGCATCAAGTGATAACCTAGAAGATCTTTTCACTAAGGCCCTTAAGGCAAGAGCTTTTGATGGGCATGTTGAAGGGTTGGGAATCAGATGTATGGCAGCAGATATAGCAGCTTAGACTTTTAGTATAAGTGGGAGATTGTTAGGATGTATACTAAAAGCCTAGCTTTTGGTATAAACATTTATCTAGAAATAAGAATCACATTGGTCAAATATCTACATTTATGATAAATATACTTGTTCAATTAATTTATATTGTAGATAACATGGTGTGTGGTGTCACACACAGAGGATCATGTTATCAGTATCTTATAAATTATAAACAGTAGCTCACGGCCAAGATGGAAAGGAACAAACCATTGGAAGGTCGTAGTGTAATTAAGTATTAGTTTATCTTAACTATATAATTACACTAGTACACTTAGAGTGTATTGAGTAGGACCATAAGAGGTCGTTTCTTTTATACTGACTTTATAAAGGAACAAAGACCTCAGTTATTATGGATGTGTGTGCTCTTAATCCTAATATAATAACATACACATATATTTGATATTTATTTCTTTAATTTATTAATGGGTGAGATTTAGTTCGATAAATCAATAAGCCCGATAAGTTGGGAAATGATATAACTTATAGTGTGTGTTGTTGATTATAGAAGGAAACTGTGTACAACTAATCTAGGTTGAGAATGTCCCCAAGAGGAGCTCATAAGGATTGTCATGTTAAATCCTGCAGGTGGACTTAGTCCGACATGACGATAAGGTTGAGTGGTACTACTCTTGGACTAAGATATTAATTAAATGAGTTGTCAGTAACTCACTTAATTAGTGGACATTCGACATCTTAAACACAGGGAGACTAACACACTAATAATAAGTAGGAGCCCAAAATGTAATTTGGGATTGGTGCGGTAGTTCAATAATAGTTCTTTAGTGGAATGAATTATTATTGATGAAATTAAGTTGTGTGTTCGGGGCGAACACGGGATGCTTAATTTTATCGGGAGACCAAAACTAATTCCTCCTCTCGGTCCCTATCGTAGCCTCTTGTATATAGAGATTTATACCCACCACATACCCACCTTCTTACCCATGCAATGGGGTCGGCCAAGCTAGCTTGGAACCCAAGCTAGGGCCAGCCAAGACCAAATGGTTGAGCCAAGTTGGTGGTCGGCCAAAGCTTGGGTCCCAAGCTTAGGTGCCCGGCCACTAGAATATTAAAAAGTATTTTTATTAAAAATTATTTCTTATGTGGATATCATGGTTTTAAAAGAGAGTTTAAAAATAAAAAATTTCCTTTTATAGCTTTCTACAAAAGATTAAGAGAAAAGATTAATCTCTTTCCTTATTTGTAGATTAAAATGATGGTTTTAATTTTTGGTAAAAACTTTCCTTATTTGTAAATCATCTATATATTTTAAAGAGAGTTTAAAATTTGAAATCTTTCCTTATTTGTTGATTAAAAGGTGATTTTTAAATTTTAAGAAAACTTTCCTTTTAACCATGCTCATGATTTAAAAGAGAGTTTAAAAAATTAAATATTCTCTTTTATAAGTTTCTACAAAAGATTAAGAAAAGATTTGATATCTTTCCTTATTTGTAGATTAAAAGAGATTTTAATTTTTAGAGATAACTTTCTTTTTATCCACATGTTTAAAAGAAATATTTTAATTTATAAAATTTCCTTTTTATTAACCAATCATGAAGGGATAAAAATTATTGGAGAAATTTTTATAAATTTCCGGAAACAAATTAGGAAGTTTTAATTCTTGTTTTAATTAAAACTTTCCTTGATTTAGGGAGAAGAGTGGCTGGCCAAATAAATTGGAGAAGAGAGAATTATTTTTAATTAAATAAATTTTGCTTTCCATGACAAAAGAATTAAGGAAGTTTTTATTTAAATTTCCTTATTTGCCAAGACCAAGGATTATAAAAGAGGGAGTAGAGGTGCCTTCATGGTGAACGACTCTATTCTATTTTCTCCCTCTTTTCTTCCTTGGTGAGGCCGGCCCTTCTCCTTTTCTCTCTTCCTCTTGTGGGGCCGAAATCCTTTATCTCTTGGAGCTTGGAGGAGGTGGCCGGATCTAGCTTGAGGAAGAAGGAGAGAAAGCTTGCATCCCTTGGAGCTTGGTTGGTGGAAAAGGATCTTCTTCCTTTGAAAGTCTTGCTTGGCCGAAACTTGAAGGAAAGAAGAAGAAGGTGGTTTGGTGGTTCTCGTCTCGGAAGATCGTTGTCCACACAACGTCCGGGATTAGAAGAGGAATACGGTAGAAGAACAAGAGGTCTTTCTAAAAGGTATAACTAGTATTTTTCCTTTCCGCATCATACTAGTTATTTTTGGAAATAATACCAAATACAAGAGGCATGCGATTCTAGTATTTCGAATTTATTTTCGATGTTGTGTTCTTTGTTTTTTTTTCCTTGTGATTTGATTGTTCCTTTCGGTTAACCTAAAGTTATTTTAGGAAATTAAATATTAGCTTTCCTTAAAAGGTTTTGTCTAGTCGGTGGTGGTTGCTCCCATATCCAAGAAGGTCATGTGCTTCGTCACGTCAGTACTGGGAACCAATTATGGAAATTAATATTTAATGGAATTAATAACTTAGGTGATTTGGATCGAACGTGTTAAGTTCCACAGGAGATCCAAGTCAAAACCTAAAAGAACAAATAGATTAAACTTTGGATCAAATGTGTTAAGTTCCGCGGGCGATCCAAGTTTAATTTAAAAGAACACATGGTAGCTAGGAAAAGGTTCAGACCTTTGTACAAAATTTTTGTACAGTGGAACCATTAGGTTTTCCGAGTAGCAACCAACAAGGGGATCAGGATCATGTTTGAAGCTGCTATAAAAGGGGTCTCAGCCAACTATTTTGAACAACAATTCTACAAGCAATCTTCAAAGCTATGCTCTACGCCGAAACAACTCAACGAAGCTCAGCTGTTGTTCCTACAATCGACGAGTACTTCCATCATCCTTTGTATTATCGGTATAATCTTTTATGTTCAATACTTGTATTTACTTATTTGTAAAAGATTCTCGAGCTTATAGCGATTGCCCATCGAAAGTACTCTCACGTGCGAGCCTTAGAGTAGGAGTCACCACAAGCTCTGAACCAAGTAAATGAAATCGTGTTAGCGATTGCCTTTGGTTCTTTCTTTATTTCCGTTGCATACTTTGAGTTTTACGAAACGAACAAAAAAGCAACATGTGCAATTCACCCCCCCCCCCCCTCTAGCATGTCTATGATCCTACAATTAGTGCTAGTATAAGTATTGATATGCTTTTCTCTATCCTCAATAGTAGGACATGAGCATTAGATTTCATTGAAAGGACATGATTCTAGTCTAGCTTGAGAATCTCTTTACACCTTGCCTTATTTTGATGGTTGAAATTTCTGAAAATAGTCATGATTCATTAGATTTGATAAGTACTTAAATTCCCATGGTAATTTCTTAACTATATCTTGGTCACTAGATGATGCTCGAATCATTAAGCTCAATTGAAAAAATGGAAATCTCACCGATTGCATCGTTACAAATGTGCAATTGATAAAAAAAACATGAAATAAGGGATTGAGAAAAATTTGTAGTCATGAGTGAAAACTAGTTGTTTGCCTCTTCGAGACCGACTTAGGTTACTGATAACCATGATTTTACTGCATTATTTTGATTCATATATGCATGATTTGATGTTGATTTCATAGGTTTAAATCATGGTTACATCACATTTTATGCATTGTATCAATTTTGGACCTAATTGCAAATTATTTTATTTTTGGTGTTATTTGAAGCTAATATTTGATTCTTATTTTTTAGGCATCAAAGGATCGTGGATGTGGATCTATTTGAACCAAAATTGTGCTCGAATAGGAGTTTAAACGAGAAGATCAAGCTGCGGAGTATTATGGACCGTTCATCAAAGATTGGATAGATCTGAACCATCCAGTGAAGATATGGTCGATCCGACCTAAGGGAGAGAAGATCCAGACCCTAGATCAAGATCAGTACCTCCGGATCAGATTTTCGGTGAGTTTTCACCATTTATCAAGCGCCAAATCAATCACAGTCATCCATTCAGATCTGGATCACATTCAAAAGAGAAGCTACAGTAGCTTCATGGCTTCGACGACTCCTCCGCGCTGTTCTTCGCGTCGCGCATTCTTCTCCAGCGAGTTTCGGCCCCGATTCTTCCTCTAATCGATCTCTCAAGCTTTGACCTCGGTGGTGAGCTTCACGGCAGCTGATTCCGATCATTTGGAGCCATCGGCAGGCGTTCCCTCTGGCGGAATTATTCCTTCGACGATCCTTTGTTTTCACCAGATTTGTTGGGTGTTTCCTCAGAACTGAGCTTCGCCTTCCATCAGCGACATTCGGTAGTGTTCCTCCGGCGTTACTAAGCTTCATCCGACCACAATCCGCAATATGTAGCCTCCATTCCAGATTCAGAGGTCAAGGTTTGAAGATTTCCAGATTTTTGGCATTTGAGTGGTTTTGGGGTGTTTCCAGCGTGTCGGGGGTGGTCCGTCGGCACTATTGAGCAATCCTCGAGCTGATATGCTATAGAGACTCTCCGCTGAGGTTCGGAGTTGGGTGTTCTCAACTTCGGCACTCTTGTGTGACGACAAGAGTGTGTTGCTTGTAAAGATTGGTTGTGAGTTGGTTCAGTTAGGGTTTATTTCATTTTGTTACTATTTTTATAGCTAGGCACAGATTACTTTTATGTTTTGTTATGTTTTTAGCAAGTAATTTAGCATTTCATTTCATTGTTGAAGCTCTACTTGTGTTTAATTTGTGCTTGGTTAATTGTTAGGTTGTAAGTTTAAGTTAGGGTTTTAATTAGTGCTTTAGATTAGATTTTTCTGATGTCTTGCTACTTATTTCTATGCTTTAGATTATATTTATCTTGTGTTTTGTATTTCATTTTTAGATTGAGTGTGTTAATGATTTAATCACAACGTAGAGTGACAATGCGTTATGGTTTAATTGTTGGCACCTAGGTAGATTTCATTTATGCATTAGATCAGTTTCTTATTTACTTGCTTGTCAATTGTTAGATTTAGATTCAAAGCTTAAACTCTCCCGTTTACATATTAAAAACCCCAAAAATGAGAATAACATACAATCCTAGATTACATCCTACCGTTGGTTCCTCGAGGTTCGATCTTGGGCTCGTTACTACAATATTATTGCGAAATTAAGGGGTTCAGTGGAAATACATTATTAATTTGATAAGCCCATTCGTGACACACAATTTAATATATATTTAGGCTCTATCAAATTTTGGCGTCGTTGATGGGGAAAAGATATGCAATGTTTGGTAATTTTAGGATTGTTTTTATTTTGGAAAACCTAGAAATTTTGTTGTTTTGATTGCTTGCATGCGTATATATCCATGTGTTGATTTTATTTGTTCCTCAGTCTTCTGATTTTATTTGCTAGTTGTTCTGTAAGAACAAGAAATTCTATGTGGCCATGGATCCATATTATCAATATTTTGGAGATTGGAGTCAGAGTTATTATTATCAGCCTCAGATTGGGATTTATGCGCCTGAATATCAGTATGAGGATGTACAAGAAAAATTTACAGAGTCAGTTTGGAAATTCAATGAAGTTATGCATCAAATGAGAGAGCATCAAGAGCAACAATTTGCAAGGATACAGAATATTCTGAGTCAGTTAGATCATATTGCCTCATCTATTACTCAGTTACAAGCACAAAATTGCAGTGGAGAGATGGAAAGTAGTGATTCTGTCAGACCTGACCCTACTCCCATTTATTCACAAGAATTTTCTAGTTTTATTTGTGATGATGATGTAGTTGTTCAAATTTCTGATTCTACTAATAGTGTTACTTTAGATGTTGTAAATGATGCAGGTATAGATGTTGACGATGATTTATGTGTAGGGTGTTGGTGCGGGAAGCATCCGACGATCGAACTTGTGTTTTGATAATGGCAAAGGATTCAAAGTTAAGGTGTTTTGTAATCTAACAAGTCTGGTTGAGTATTTCAGGAAAGCCCTAGCTGCGGTTAGGCAAAGGGAAAACCCTAGGGGGTGGTAACCCTAGGTCATAGGGGGTGGTAACCCTATGCGGAAAGTCTTGGCAGGTCGATGGCTTCAGGTAAAAGTCCTAGGGGGTGGTAACCCTAGGTGGAAAGTCCTGGTGTCGCGAACCAGGTAAAAGACTGACTAGCCGGGAAGCGGATGTCTAGCAGAAAGTCCGGAAGCGTCGAGTGCTGAGCAATAGTCCAGTTGATCTAGAGGATCGATTGGCAACAGGTAAATCTCCTGAGTGGAGTAGGTGAGGACGCGTTCCCCGTAGAGGGAACAGTAGGTGTCGGGTCGACCTAGGGTTTCCGGTTGGAAATCCGAAGTCAGACCCGGACAGTCCGGAGACTGTCAGAATATTTTTATGATATTCATATTGCTGTTTTATGCTAACTTTGTGTTTGCAGGATATTGTTTGGGACTAACACATCTTGCAGGTACAAAGAAATGAAGTTCTCCTCGGATGAACAGTGTCCAAGGCGCCTCCATGGGGCTTGGAGGCGCCTCGGGTGCAAAAGCTGACCTGGCCGCGAAACAGTGTTGAAGGCGCCTCAGCTGGCTCTGGAGGCGCCTTGGAAGGCGCCTTAAAGACCCTTGAAGGCGCCTTCAAAGGAGATAAGCGCAAACTGGTTAGCGCTCATCTGCACGGTGGACTCGGAGCTATGAAGGCGCCTTCGGAGGCTTCCAAGGCGCCTTGGATGCCCTTTATAAGGGGACTTCGAGCAGCATTGAAGAACAATCAACTTCCAAGCTTCCATTCTGTTGTGTTCTGCTCAAGTACTACTTCCGAAGTGCTATTGCAACATTCCGACGACCCGGAGCTCAGATTTCTTTTCTACTACTGTTGTCGGTATAATTTTAATTGCAGTTAAATTTGTAATTAGTTTGTAATATTCATACGAGCTTATAGTTGTTGCCCACGGAAAGCGATCAAGGATCGCGGGCCTTCGAGTAGGAGTCGACCTAGGCTCCGAACGAAGTAAACGACCGTGTTCTTGTGTTTGTTTCCTTTATTCCGCTGCTTTAATTACTCGACGAACATTTTACGATTTCGATAATCGAACGATTTAGCCGTGAGCGCTATTCACCCCCCCCTCTAGCGCTTCTCGATCCAACAATTGGTATCAGAGCGGGGTTGTTTTGAATTGGTGCAACCACCATTCAAAATAGTTTTTTTTTATCGTGGTATTTTGTTTTTCTTTCGGAGTCAATTAGAAATTAGCTAAGTAGCTAAAATTCTAATTCTTTTCAAATCGGTGTTGCTTAAAGTTGGTCAATACCACTTGAGCTCGTTATTTTTTCTTCTTCCCGCACTACTAATCCAAGACTCAGTCTTGGAATAGATCTTCTTGTTTGTGTTTTTCAGATCTAAATGGCTCAACAAGAAGGATATAGCACTGTTCGTCCCCCACTATTTTCCGGAGAAGACTTCGGATATTGGAAGGGGCGAATGGAAATATATCTGAAAATCCAATTCGACACCTGGATGATAGTCAAGACAGGACTGCAACTACCAACTGATGCAGACGGCAAGCCTACATCCTGTGAGAACTGGGAGCCCGCCTTTATCAAAAAGGTGGAAGCTGACGCCAAAGCCACATGCACCATCCAGTGCGGTCTTACCAAGGAAGAGCTCAACAGAGTCGGTCCGTTCTCTTCCGCAAAGGAGCTGTGGGAGAAATTGATCGAACTTCACGAAGGCACCTCGGAAACCAAGGTAAGTAAGCGTGATTTATTACTTAATAAATTATACAATTTAAAAATGCAGGAAGGCGAGACGGCAAGTTCGTTACACGCACGAATTCAAGATATTATGAACTCCCTTCATGGAATCGGGCAGAAGGTAGAAAATAGGGACATTATAAGGTATGCTCTTAACTCGTTTCCTAGGAGTACATTGTGGGCATCGATGGTAGATGCTTACAAAGTTTCCAAGGATTTGTCTTCCTTAAAATTAGATGAATTATTTAGTGAATTTGAACTTCATGAATAAACTAATGCACAGCCATCCGAGAAAGGTATAGCTATGCTTGCAGGTACTAGTCGAACACGCGAACCTAGATCCCGACGAAAAATTGAATCAGAATCTGAAGACGAACCTGACTCAGAAGATTCAGAAGATGAACTGACCAGCGAACTAGTGAACTGTAACACCCACGAAATTATAAGATAGGCATATGGATATTATTTTTCTTTAGAGTATAGAAAATAAAAAGGATAAGAGAAAAAGGGAAAATAGAAACCCAAAAATAGAATAAGAAGAGGTGACGTCAAGGATTGAACCTTGAACCTCCCACAAATAATGGAGATAAATTGATTATATGATAACCACTAGGATAATGAATAATATATGGATGGAAAAGAATGGAATTTTAGTTAAAGGTGAGAAGAAAATAAAAAGAAAACTAAGCAAAAGAGCAAGAGAAAACCAAGTTGCTTACCTTCTTTTCCTCTTGGTTAAGAAAAGGAGCAAGCAAAAGATGAGTTGTCTACTTCCCTCCCTCTCTCTATTTTCGTGGGAATTAAAGGAATGAGGGAAAAGAGGAGTTGAGGGAATGAATGAAGACATGTTTCATTGGCAAAAGGAATAAATAGTTTGGGAGAAGAAAAATAAGAGATAAAATCCTTTTCTTTCTTCCTCCTTCCTCCTTCCTCATTCTTCACCGAACCAAGAACCCCTTCCCTCTCCTCATTCCAATAGATAAGTTAAGTTCTTCTCCAAGAAAACTAATTTCCGAGAAGAAGCCTTCAAGTTCTATTCCTTCCAAGCAAAAAGAAGTAAAAGGAGGTACAAGAAGAAGAAGCTTTCTCCTTCCTTGGCACTTAGGATACTTTTCTCCTAAAGAAAAACCACAAGCGAAAGGATGTAAGTTTCCCTCACCTGTGGTACAATAGCTTTTGTGTGTTCTATGAGATTTGGTTACATAAAATCTAAGAAAAACCTCATGAAGAATTTCGGCCAAAGTAAGACCAAAAAGAAGGACCTAGGAAATGTAAAGATCTAAATTTTGACATGCTCAATATGTTCCTTGTGACATGTATTTTATGGTAGGGATTTATCTCATGTTCATATGATAGAATGCTGATTAGAACTTAGAATCTCACCCCTAAGAATCTCGGATAAACATGAATAAAAAAAAAAGGAAGAAAAAAAAAGAATAGGTAAGCTAAGACTCAAACCAAGCATGTCTTCTATTGTTGATTTATGATAGGTGCCTCATGATGAGGAAGTTGTTAACTTGTTATGCTCATATGATGAATTAACTTAATTCCATGCTCATATGTATTCGGCCACATTTTGTTTAAGGGCTTAGGAAACTTAGAACCTAACTCAACTAAGCTCATGTTGTTGCTTGATATAATTGCTATGAAAGTTGCTTAAAGTTCTCATGCTTTTATGACACTTGAACCCTAGCTTTAAGTCCTACAAGTTTCAGCCACATTTTGTTTAAGGGCTTAGGAAACTTAGAACCTAATTCAACTATGCTCATGTTGTTCCTTGAAATAATTGCAATGAAAGTTGTTTAAGGTTCTCATGCTTTTATGACACTTGGACCCTAGCTTTAAGTCCTACAAGTTTCGACACCATTATGATTAAGGGCCTAGGAAACTTAGAACCTAACTCAACTATGCTCATGTTGTTTCTTGAAATAATTGCTATGAAAGTTGTTTAAGGTTCTCATGCTTTTATGACACTTGAACCCTAGCTTTAAGTCCTACAAGTTTCGGCCACATTATGATTAAGGGCCTAGGAAACTTAGAACCTAACTCAACTATGCTCATGTTGTTCCTTGAAATAATTGCTATGAAAGTTGTTTATGGTTCTCATGTTTTTATAACACTTGAACCCTAGCATTAAGCCCTACAAGTTTCGGCCACATTATGTTTAAGGGCCTAGGAAACTTAGAACCTAACCTAATTATGCTCATGATGTTCCTTGTAATTATTTGCTACGGAATTTGTTTAGGGTTCACAAGTTTGAATGATAATTTTTAACCCAATGTATGCTTGTTAAAGTTCGGCCATGATAAGTTGTAAGCTTAAGAAACCTAGAACTCTACCTAAACTTGCTCATGGTGTTTTCTTATGGTATATGAAATGATACTTGTTTAGAGTTCACATGTTGGTATGGGTTTTTTTTTTACCTAAAACCCAACTATATGTTTCGGCCACTATAAGACATTAGGGTTAGAAATCTAAATATGTTTCCCATGTATCTTATATGCCATGTTTTATGAGCTTGCTATGCTTCTATGTTTAATTATGCACACTTATGATCTATACATGATGGTAACCCTTATGCTATGCTGTATGTTGTTTATGATGAGCTGTGTGCCCAATTTATGCATGACATTTATGTTGAGCTGTGTGCCCAAGTTTACATGCTATTTATGATGAGCTATGTGCCCAAACTATGCATGTATTTATGATGTGCTGTGTGCCCAAATTTTTCATACCATTATGATGAGTTGTGTGCCCAAATTCTATATGGTATGATATGAAAGAAATATGATGTGCATGAAATGATAAGAGCCATGATATGTATGACATGCTACTTTAATTTATATGGCTTGTACCAAGGGTGAGCTTCATAAGCACCCCGGGGTCGATGGACTAAGAAACGGGCCTCGTTAGGGATGGGCTCCTAAGTGCCCCTAGGTCGATGGACTAAGAAACGGGCCTAGCATGTATGCCTTGTAGGGTTCAAGACTTGCTACCTTGGACCTACATAGGATGCGCGCATTTATGTATGTGGTACAAGCCGGGGCCCTAACCATGTTATGATTTTGTTTAAGTATGTAAGTAATAAATTTTCAAAGGACATGTTGCATATATTATTGCATGAATCATGTTTTTGAAAGTCATCTCGCATAACACTTTATGATTATGTTACGATATACCATGATGCTCATGATTATGTTATGTTATGTTAGGATGAACTTTATGATTATGTTATGTTATGTTAGGATGAACTCTATGATTATGTTATGATATGTTATGATCATGATTATGTTATGCTAGAATGCACTTTATGATTTTATTAGTATATGGCATGATACCTTACGATTATGTTATGATATGATGCTTCCATACATGATATGATGAGTTGTCTTTATGCTTTATGCCTTGAAGTTTTATTTATGCTATACGGTTTTTGTGAGTAGGAAAGGATCTTACTGAGCCTTGAGTGCTCACAGCTTACTTTCCTTGTACCACAGATAAGGGAAAAGAATGGATGTACTAAGGGAGCAGCAGGAGGGGGCAAGAAGGACGTGTGTAGTAGTGACTTGGCTAAAGAGAAAGACCTGCTTCTAATTAATAAGAATTATATTCATGTTGTTCTTTTATGACTCTATGACACTTCATCATGCTCTTTAGTGTTATGGTTTAAATTTATGTTAAGCATGTTATGTGACTCATATGATAGATAGTTAGGGATGATGATTTGAAAAGTAAAAGAAGAGTTTAAAGAAAAATATATACTATAGATAAGACTTCCGCTGTTTTAAGAAGAAAAGATATGTAACCCCCGTCAGCTTAAGCAGGAAGGGGCGGGGCGTTACAGTTTGGTATCAGAGCCAGGTTTAGCCTTTTCACTACACACATGTCAAGCCTCCATCCTGCCGCTCCAAGTAAGAATCTATATGCTTAAATTAATTCTTCTATGATGCTTTAATATTATGTATGATCTCTTATTTTGTTTTTTTTTTATGATGTTAAGTCATAATTTTAGCTTAGGTATGCATGATGGTAGGATAGGAATAATAACGATCTTATTTTAGTCTGGATTGAAATAACGATAATTTATGGTTATTTAATGAAGATAAGAATGGCTAGGAGACGTACTAACCGAGCAGACGAGACAGTAATTCCACCAAATCTGACTCAGGTAGTTACCGACCTCCAACGTCAGATCACGGAGCAACAACAGCTGATCACGACTTTGATGGGTCAGCAAGAAAATCCTGTCACCCCGCCAGTAAATCCGAATGCAGTACCCATCATCCCAATAGTTGCACCAGTACCACCGATAGCCCCTGCCCCAGTGGTCAGACAGGAGACCTACTTGATATAGTGGCTAAGGCTGAAGCCGGAAAATTTCTCAGGTACTTGCGAGCCATGGGACGCTCAGGCCTGGTTCAAGACAGTGGAAAACATAGTGGAATTACTGGACTGGCCCGTAGCGGAAAAGATCAAATGTGTATAATTCTATTTTTCCGGAGACTCAAGGATGTGGTGGGTAAGAGTAAAGGCAAAGAGACAGATTAATCTAATGAACTGGATGGACTTCGAGACAGAGTTCTTCGAGGAGTTCTTCCATATGCAAGTGACGAACCGGCACTACGACGAATTCACCGAGTTTCGGCAAGGTGACTTATCAGTGAACGAAGCAGTAAAACGCTTCAACCGTTTGGCATGCCTATGTCCAGAGTTGGTTCGCACAGAAAGAGAAAGGGTCAGACTGATGCTGAAGATGCTTCGACCCGAAATAGCACTGAACGTGGCCGGCGGAATTAATAGATCGCAGACTACAGAAGAATTGGTTAGCAGTGCCCTCATCACAGAACATTATCAAAAAGCGATGAACGAGAATAAGGGTCAGGCCCGAACAGAAGGACAGAGATCCTCAGGTAGCAAAACAAGCTGGAAAGGGACCTCTACTGGAAAAAGGAAACAATGGGACAATGCAAAAGGTAGCTCAGTGAATAAACAACTGAATTACCCCCAGTGCACTATCTGCGGAAAGCTGCATCCCGGAGTATGTCACAAGGGTACAAGAAGGTGTCATAATCGCGGAGGGGAAGGACATCTGGCCAGAGACTGCACTAACCGGTTTTAGGCACCACCTCAGCAGAACAACCAGAACAAGAGTACCCCCTCACAACTACATCAAATGCCAGCTACTATTAAAGGAACACCGATTAGCCAAGGGAGATGGGAAGCTCCACCAACTACAACGAACGCCAGGGTTTTCTTGCTTACTAAAGAAGATGTGGCGAACGCCTCTACTGTCGTCCCAGGTCAGTTACCTACTTTTAGTCAATATGCCAAAGCTATATCTGATGCTAAGGGCGAACCAGTGTTCGAAATTATTAGGAAACTGAGAGATATTACTAGTCAATGGATCGAGAATATGTCCGGGCAGCTCTCTACCATGACCATAGCACCCACATTATTCGATAATCTATTAGAGAAAAAAACCAGTGACCAAAGTCTCCAAAGGATTAAACAAGAAACTCTAGAAGGAAAGAATGACGGATTCCGGATCACAGACAATGGAATATTATACCTCAGGGATCGATTATGTATTCCCGGGGATCCAGAGTTGCGAAGAAGGATACTAGAGGAAGCTCATTCAACGCCCTATGCAATGCACCCAGGATCCACCAAAATGTACCAAGATTTGAAAATGAAATTTTGGTGGTCCGGTATGAAAAGAGATGTGGCTCAGTATATCGGTACTTGTCTGACCTGTTAGAGGGTTAAAGCAGAACATCAGAGATCGGGAGGATTACTGTAGCCTGTCCAAATTCCAGAATGGAAATGGGAAGATATCTCTATGGATTTTATAGCAGGATTACCCAAGACAACAAACGGCTATGACGCCATATGGGTAATTGTGGATAGATTAACCAAATCCCCCCGTTTTCTAGCAATCAAAATGACTTATTCGATTGAGCAACTGGCTCAATTATATGTCAAGGAAATTGTTAGGCTACATGGGATTCCTAAGACCATCATTTCAGACAGAGATGGTCGTTTCATTTCACATTTCTAGGGATGCATCCAGAAGGCTCTTGGTACGAAGCTATTATTTAATACTGCCTTTCACCCTCAGACCGACGGACAAACAGAAAGGGTTAATCAAGTGTTAGAAGATATGTTACGGGCATGCGCATTAGACTTCAAGGGGAGCTGGAGCCGATATTTATGCCTGGCGGAATTCGCTTACAATAATAGTTACCAGGCTACTATTGGGATGGCACCTTACGAGGCTCTGTACGGGAGGAAATGTAGATCCCCTATATGTTGGTACGAAGGTGGTGAAAAGAAAGAGATGGGATTTCATACCGAGTTCATCGATAACACCACCCGTGCTATACAGAGCATCCGCCAACGAATAGAAACTGCTTAGAGTCGACAGAAGAATTATACGGATAAGCGACGAAGGCCATTGGAATTCAGTGTCGGAGACTCAGTATTTCTCAAAGTAGCTCCGATGAAAGGAGTAATGAGGTTCGGTAAGAAGGGAAAACTAAGCCCGCGTTATGTGGGACCATACCAAGTTCTGAAAAGAATCGGCAAAGTGGCTTACGAAATAGAGCTGCCTCAAGAGATGTCAGCCATTCACAACGTATTCCACGTTTCGATGCTAAAGAAATGTATTCCGAATATGGAGTAAGTGATCGAACCACGGGCAGTACAAGTACAAGAGGACCTCACCTACGAAAGCCGACCAATTCCGATATTGGATCGAGACGTCAAAAGATTAAGGAACAAAGAAGTACCCTTAGTAAAGATTCTGTGGCAAAATCAACAATACGAAGAAGCCACGTGGGAACGGGAAGATGATATGAGACAGAAGTATCCATCGCTATTCTAAGTTCAAGGATGAACTTTCTATGAGGTATGGGGTACTGTAACACCCACGAAATTATAAGATAGGCATATGGATATTATTTTTCTTTAGAGTATAGAAAATAAAAAGGATAAGAGAAACAGAGAAAATAGAAACCCAAAAATAGAATAAGAAGAGGTGAGGTCAAGGATTGAACCTTGAACCTCCCACAAATAATGGAGATAAATTGATTATATGATAACCACTAGCATAATGAATAATATATGGATGGAAAAGAATGGAATTTAAGTTAAAGGTGAGAAGAAAATAAAAAGAAAACTAAGCAAAAGAGCAAGAAAAACCAAGTTGCTTACCTTCTTTTCCTCTTGGTTAAGAAAAGGAGCAAGAAAAAGATGAGTTGTCTACTTCCCTCCCTCTCTCTATTTTCGTGGGAATTAAAGGAATGAGGGAAAAGAGGAGTTGAGGGAATGAATGAAGACATGTTTCAATGGCAAAAGGAATAAATAGTTTGGGAGAAGAAAAACAAGAGATAAAATCCTTTTCTTTCTTCCTCCTTCCTCCTTCTTCATTCTTCACCGAACCAAGAACCCCTTCCCTCTCCTCATTCCAATAGCTAAGTTAAGTTCTTCTCAAAGAAAAATAATTTCTGAGAAGAAGCCTTCAAGTTCTATTCCTTCCAAGCAAAAAGAAGCAAAAGGAGGTACAAGAAGAAGAAGCTTTCTCCTTCCTTGGCACTTAGGATACTTTTCTCCTTAAGAAAAACCACAAGCGAAAGGATGTAAGTTTCCCTCACCTGTGGTACAATAGATTTTGTGTGTTCTATGAGATTTGGTTACATAAAATCTAAGAAAAACCTCATGAAGAATTTCGGCCAAAGTAAGACCAAAAAGAAGGACCTAGGAAATGTAAAGATCTAAATTTTGACATGCTCAATATGTTCCTTGTGACATGTATTTTATGGTAGGGATTTATCTCATGTTCATATGCTAGAATGTTGATTAGAACTTAGAATCTCACCCCTAAGAATCTCGGATAAACATGAATAAAGAAAAAGGGAAGAAAAAAAAAGAATAGGTAAGCTAAGACTCAAACCAAGCATGTCTTCTATTGTTGATTTATGATAGGTGCCTCATGATGAGGAAGTTGTTAACTTGTTATGCTCATATGATGAATTAACTTCATTCCATGCTCATATGTATTCGGCCACATTATGTTAAAGGGCATACAAAACTTAGAACCTAACTCATCTAAGCTCATGTTGTTCCTTGAAATAATTGCTATGAAAGTTGCTTAAGGTTCTCATGCTTTTATGACACTTGAACCCTAGCTTTAATTCCTACAAGTTTCGGCGACATTATGTTTAAAGGCTTAGGAAACTTAGAACCTAATTCAACTATGCTCATGTTGTTCCTTGAAATAATTGCTATGAAAGTTGATTAAGGTTCTCATGCTTTTAAGACACTTGAACCCTAGCTTTAAGTCCTACAAGTTTCGGCCACATTATGATTAAGGGCCTAGGAAACATAGAACCTAACTCAACTATGCTCATGTTGTTCGTTGAAATAATTGTTATGAAAGTTGTTTAAGGTTCTCATACTTTTATGACACTTGAACCCTAGCTTTAAGTCCTACAAGTTTCCGCCACATTAAGATTAAGGGCCTAGGAAACTTAGAACCTAACTCAACTATGCTCATGTTGTTTCTTGAAATAATTTCTATGAAAGTTGTTTAATGTTCTCATGTTTTTATGACACTTGAACCCTAGCTTTAAGTCCTACAAGTTTCGGCCACATTATGATTAAGGGCCTAGGAAACTTAGAACCTAACTCAACTATGCTCATGTTGTTTCTTGAAATAATTGCTATGAAAGTTGTTTAAGGTTCTCATGCTTTTATGACAATTGAACCCTAGCTTTAAGTCCTACAAGTTTTGGCCACATTATGATTAAGGGCCTAGGAAACTTAGAACCTAACTCAACTATGCTCATGTTGTTCCTTGAAATAATTGCTATGAAAGTTGTTTAACGTTCTCATATTTTTATGACACTTGAACCCTAGCTTTTAGCCCTACAAGTTTCGGCCACATTATGTTTAAGGGCCTAGGAAACGTTGAACCTAACCTAATTATGCTCATGATGTTCCTTGTAATTATTTGCTACGGAATTTGTTTAGGGTTCACAAGCTTGAATGATAATTTTTAACCCAATGTATGCTCGTTAAAGATCGTCCATGATAAATTGTAAGCTTAAGAAACCTAGAACTCTACCTAAACTTGCTCATGGTGTTTTCTTATGTTATATGAAATGATACTTGTTTAGAGTTCACATGTTGGTATGGGTTTTTTTTTTTACCTAAAACCCAACTATATGTTTCAGCCACAATAAGACATTAGGGTTAGAAATCTAAATATGTTTCCCATGTATCTTATATGCCATGTTTTATGAGCTTGCTATGCTTTTATGTTTAATTATGCACACTTATGATCTATACATGATGGTAACCCTTATGCTATGCTGTATGTTGTTTATGATGAGTTGTGTGCCCAATTTATGCATGACATTTATGATGAGCTGTGTGCCCAAGTTTACATGCTATTTATGATGAGCTGTGTGCCCAAACTATGCATGTATTTATGATGTGCTGTGTGCCCAAATTTTACATACCATTATGATGAGCTGTGTGCCCAAATTCTATATGGAATGATATGATAAGAAATACGATGTGCATGAAATGATAAGAGCCATGATATGTATGACATGCTACTTTACTTTATATGGCTTGTACCAAGGGTGGGCTCCATAAGCGCCCCGGGGTCGATGGACTAAGAAACGGGCCTCGTTAGGGATGGACTCCTAAGTGCCCCTAGGTCGATGGACTAAGAAATGGGCCTAGCATGTATGCCTTGTAGGGTTCAAGACTTGCTACCTTGGACCTACATAGGATGCGCGCATTTATGTATGTGGTACAAGCCGGGGCCCTAACCATGTTATGATTATGTTTAAGTATGTAAGTAATAAGTTTTCAAAGGACATGTTGCATATATTATTGCATGAATCATGTTTTTGAAAGTCATCTAACATAACACTTTATGATTCTGTTACGATATACCATGATGCTCATGATTATGTTATGTTATGTTAGGATGAACTTTATGATTATGTTATGTTATGTTAGGATGAACTCTATGATTATGTTATGATATGTTATGATCATGATTATGTTATGCTAGAATGCACTTTATGATTTTATTAGTATATGCCATGATACCTTACGATTATGTTATGATATGATGCTTCCATACATGATATGATGAGTTGTCTTTATGCTTTATGCCTTGAAGTTTTATTTATGCTATACGGTTTTTGTGAGTAGGAAAGGATCTTACTGAGCCTTGAGTGCTCACAGCTTTCTTTCCTTGTACCACAGATAAGGGCAAAGAATGGATGTACTAAGGGTGCAGCAGGAGGGGGCAAGAAGGACGTGTGTAGTAGTGACTTGGCTAAAGAGAAAGACCTGCTTCTAGTTAATAAGAATTATATTCATGTTGTTATTTTATGACTCTATGACACTTCATCATGCTCTTTAGTGTTATGGTTTAAATTTATGTTAAGCATGTTATGTGACTCATATGATAGGTAGTTAGGGATGATGATTTGAAAAGTAAAAGAAAAGTTTAAAGAAAAATATATACTATAGATAAGACTTCCGCTGTTTTAAGAAGAAAAGATAAGTAACCCACGTCAACTTAAGCAGGAAGGGGCGGGGTGTTACACTCGTGAAGAAGCTCTACAAGAAAAAGAAGGGCTTTAACAAGAAAGACCTGAAGAAGGCAGTACAATCCAAGGAGGCCCAACCGAGCTCAATGGTAAAGTTTGAAGTTACTTGCTACGGGTGCAACCAGAAGGGGCACATCAAAGCCAACTGCCCCAACCAAAAGGAAGCCAAAAAGCAAAGAAGAAAGAAGGCCCTGAAGGCAACCTGGGATGAATCTTCTTCAGAGGACGACGACGACGAACTCGATCAAACGAGTCTACTCGCACTGATGGCCCGGGACAAGATCGTCGAGAGCAAGAGTGAATCAGAGGCCAACTCCGAGCAAAGCCACGGATCCGCATCCGTTTCTGAAGGGCCAGACTCCGCTGTAAGTATTCCGAGGCTTAATAATTTAGTCAATTATTTACTTCGCAAATTAGATAAGTCAAACCTTATGATTAAATCACTTCTAAAGGAAGTAGTTGTCCTTAAAGAAGTGACTAACACTAAATCCTTAACTGATCAAGTTCAAACTGAAAATTCAACTCAAGTTCAAAAACTTGAGGAATAAAATTCTAGTTTGAAAAATCAGGTAAAAGATTTAAAAAATACCTTAGAACGGTTTTCTTTAGGTTCCAAGAATCTTGACCTAATTCTTGGGACACAAAGAGCCATTTACAATAGAACTGGGCTAGGATATAAAAGTAAATATAGATCCTATTTATCCTTAATAAACAAACAAAGTAGTAAATCAGTCCAAGCATGGGTCCCCAAGTCCAAATTGATCAACCAAGTTGGATTTGGCCAATACTGGGTTCGGAAGGATCAAATACACTACCTCAATAGACCATATCGAGGCTATGATCCAGGGGGAGTAAAAAGAAAAACGATCTTAAAAATTTAACTTCAAAATTCAAAATCAAATTAAAAATTTGAAATTAAAATTATAAATTCAAAATTCAAAATTCAAAATTCAAAATCAAATTAAAAATTCGAAATTAAATTATAAATTCAAAATTCAAAATTAAATTAAAATTTTGAAATTAAAATTATAAATTCAAAATTATATTATAAATTCAAAATTCAAAATTCAAAATCAAATTAAAAATTTGAAATTAAATTATAAATTCAAAATTAAAAATTCAAAATCAAATTAAAAATTCGAAATTAAATTATAAATTCAAAATTCAAAAATCAAAATTCAAAATCAAATTAAAAATTCGAAATTAAATTATAAATTCAAAATTTAAAATTCAAAATCAAATTAAAAAATCGAAATTAAATTATAAATTCAAAATTCAAAATCAAATTAAAAATTTGAAATTAAATTATAAATTCAAAATTCAATTAAAAATTCAAAATTAAATTCAAAATTATAAATTCAAAATCAAATTAAAGATTCAAAATTCAAAATTTAAAATTCAAAATTCAAAATTTAAAATTTAAAATTTAAAATTCAAAATTCAAAATCAAATATTGATGGAGTATCCAGACTAGCTGGCACCTCCAACTGAACTACCCGACAGGGTAACTGAACATAATCTACCCGAAATGGGTAAAACAAGAGTAGATTACCCGGCAGGGTAATTAAGGTTAGATTAAAACGGGCTAGGTTTAACTTGACCCATAGTACTGGTAAAGTTTTTGGATGAAAGTACGTTAGAGAAGCTTGGGCATCGCATGTCTAGGAAGATATGGCTTCGACCTGGTGCATTTGTCCAAGTGGAACTGACCGAAGCTACCCTTAAATGGATCCTAACTAGTTAGACCAAGGATTAGTATTAAGTTCAATGGGTAGGACTATTTGGGAAACCTCGAAGGCATGGTTACTTTAATGAGCTCCTTGTGACCCACCATAGCCCAGAAGTTTATCCAAAGAATGCTTACTTGTTGAATCCAAAGCTAAACTGAATCTAACACAAAGTTAAACCAGACCCTTAAATTCAACCATAATTCATCTCACAACAATTATAGGGTTCCCTGATTGACAATTTAGATCGGGTGAGATGACTAGGTTAATTAACAATTAAATAATCTCTAATTTAAATTTCAAAATCATTCTAAAACTCAATTTCAAAATTATTTTTAAACTCAAATTTCAAAATTATCTTTAAAACTCAATTTTTAAATCATTTAAAAAAAACAATTTCAAAATTACTTTAAACTCAAATTCAAAATTATTTTCAAAATTAATTAACTTAAAATTATTTTCAAAATTAATTAACTTAAAAATTTCTTTTCAAATTTAATTTACTTAAAATTTCATTTTCAAAATTAATTAACTTAAAAATTTCTTTTCAAAATTAATTAACTTAAAAATTATTTTCAAAATTAATTAACTTAAAATCTCTTCTCAAAATTAATTAACTTAAAATTATTTTTCAAAATTAATTAACTTAAAATTATTTTCAAAATTAATTAACTTATAAAATCTTTTCAAAACGTTAATTAAAAATTAACCATAGGATTAAGTGTTTGCTAAATTATTTCGAATACAATTGAGTGAGATAGAAAATCTAAGGAGTCTACTTCAATTAACCTATCTTTAAATCCATTAAAAAACCAATTCAAACTACTTTATGTGTAGGAATTGAAACAATGGATGTTGGATAGAGGATGCTCCAGACATATGACTGGAGATAAGTTGAAGTTTACTAAACTCAAGTACAAGAAGTTAGGATCAGTTGCATTTGGCAACGACGGTAAACTAAAAGTAATCGGAAAAGGTAATATTGAACTTAGTTCCGATTTCATTATTCAAAATGTTTTATTGGTTGAATATTTTAACTTTAATTTACTATGTATAAGTCAATTATGTGACAGCGGATATCTAGTCAATTTTGATAAAACTGGATGCCTAGTTAAAAACATCGAAAACCCTGATATTAGACTTAAGGGACTTAGGAAGAACAACATCTACACAATTGACTTATCAATCTCCTCAATAAAGTGTCTCTTGACACAACAAGAGGAAACCCATCTGTGGCACAGAAGACTGGGTCACACGCACACTAGACTCATTTCAAAAATGAGTCAAAATGGTCTAGTTAGAGGTTTACCTAAATTAAAATTTATTGAAAACTCAATCTGTGATGCGTGTCAAAAAGGAAAACAAACCAAGTCAACCCACAAGTCAACCAACCTAGAAAGAACTAACACCGTACTTGAGCTCCTTCACCTTGACCTATTTGATTCACATGGAGCCAAATCACTAAGCAAGAACCAATATTGCTTAGTAATAATTGATGACTACTCTAGGTACACATGGGTAAAATTCCTAAAAACAAAAGATGAAACCTATGAAGTATTTAGTAATTTTTGCAAATTAACAGAAAATGAAAAAGATACTAAAATCAAAAGAATAAGAAGTGATCACGGGGGGGGGGGGAATTTGAAAATCATAGGTTTACCCAATTTTGTATAATAAATGGATACCAACATGAATTTTCATGTCCTAGAACCCCCCAACAAAATGGTCTAGTAGAACGTAAAAATAGAACACTACAAGAAGCCGCTAGGACTATGCTAAACGAATATAATTTAAATCATCAATTTTGGGCTGAAGCAATAAATACTGCAAATTATATTCAAAACAGAATTTTAATTAACAAACTTCACAATAAAACACCTTATGTAACACCCCACCCTCCTCACTACTGGACTGTGAGGGCGGAGCGCTACTGGACTACTAACTTTACTTAATTAGAGTTGTTCACATGTAAAGATCAATACATAAACTCTAAAAAAACTCAAAACATACAATTAACTAGCAGCGGAAGACTAAATGACTCATCTAATACATTCTACTCAACTCTTTGTTAATAAATTCTTATGCTAGATCCCAAGGCTTCTATAGTCCAGGCATCACACATCCATCCGCACCGCCTTGTCACCTTCCTTTACTATAGCTTTTCCTTTCCTTTATCTGCAGTAAGAGGAAATGCATCTATAAGAAAAATTGCTTAGTAAGCGCTGTCTAACTCACAAAACTCGAATATGCATGTGAATATACTGAGATCTAAAAGCTGAATGCTCAAAAGGAAAACTACTCATGCTCATCTACAAGCAAAAGAAACATACTGAAATGCTAAACGTGTAAAACAAATCTATACAATCATGCTAGCATAATCTTGCTGAATTTTAAACACTTTCTGAATCTTATTTCACTTGTTTAAAAACTTATACTTTAATACTTCAAAATAATAATCAACTTTCTTCTTGGGCCCAGGCGTAGTATCATTTTATGCGTGTTCCCTAATAGGTTGGGGTAGCGAGCCACCAATCCTAAAAGAGCAGACCTCGGTTTACCAGAGCCAAGACCTCAGAATTGGACACCTGGATTTGTTTAACGACAACCTCGGAAGTCGGGTACTAACCTCTTAAATAAAGTAAAATACTTGTTATCTTTTATTACTTCTAATATATAATGTCTCGGCATTTTCTTTAAGCACCTTGTGTGCCAAAATCCCTAAAGTCTTGACTTTGGGATCTACTTAAGGCCTTGGCCTTTTTCTTTCTTTTCTTTATCTTTCTTATACTTGTTAATACCTCTACTAAAAGAATGCTTCTTTAAAAACTGAAATGTTTAAACAAATTCTAACTTTGAAATGCATAAACAAAAAAATCTGCATACTATTCTAATAAAGATTATGCATTCTATGCTACACTATTTCTGCATACTATGCAAACATAAAATCTGCACTATAAGCTTAATTAAAATCTGCAATATAAGCTCTACATAAAAATCTGCATTATAAGCTTAATTAAAATATACACTATAGGCTTAATTAAAAATCTGTACTATAAGCGCTTAATTAAAATCTGCAATATAAGCTCTACATAAAAATCTACATTATAAGCTTAATTAAAATCTGCACTATAGGCTTAATTAAAAATCTGCACTATAAGCGCTTAATTAAAATCTGCAATATAAACTCTACATAAAAATCTACATTATAAGCTTAATTAAAATCTGCACTATAGGTTTAATTAAAAATCTACACTATATGCGCTTCTTATGCTTCGAATTCAAGAAGAACAAAGGTCCGAAACTACTCCTACTGCAGGTGAGAAGCACTTACCTTGATTCTTGGACTCACAACCGAACAAAAAGGGCTTCTAGGACCTTGGTCGGCCGCCGGAGATGATGCCCTAACTCCCTTTCGTTTTCTGCCCGAGCTCCGCCATCTTACGCAGAAGAGAAGGAGAGAATGGTTTAAGTCACCGGAAAAACAGAGCATCAACTTATCCCTTTTTATAACTTAATATTTCTGTTAACTCCTTAAATAAATTCGCTATCTTTTCTAAACAGACAAATCCAACATCAACTTATCCCTTTTATAATATTCTGTTAACTATCTTAAATAAATTCGCTACCTTTTCTAAACAGACAAATCCAACATCAACTTATCCCTTTTATAATCCAATATTCTGTTAACTATCTTAAATAAATTCGCTGCCTTTTCTAAACAGAAAATCCGTTTGCCCACCTGGTCAGTTGGGTTTTGACAGAGCCAAAGGTCGTGGGTTCAATTCTCGTCTTGGATATTTTTTTGTCGAAACTTCCTTTGTTTAGTAAAAATACCAAACGACCTCCAAAAATTACATAAAAATACTTTAAAAATTTCTAAAAATCCTTAGAATATTTCTATAGCACAATTTAAATATTTTTAAATTACTTTTAGGACTCTAATTGAGGAAATTTGGGTCGTTACACCTTATGAACTTTACTACCATAAAATTCCCAATCTAAACTATCTAAAAGTATTTGGGTGTAAAGTTCACATTTTAAATACTAAAGATTACTTAGGAAAATTTACACCCAAGTCTAACCAAGGAATATTTTTAGGATATTCCTCAACCAGTAGGGCCTTTAGAGTATATAATCAAAATACCTTGAAAGTTGAAGAAACAACTAATGTAATATTTGATGAAGAAAACAACCTATCCAATATAAATGAAAATATTGACATCAACCCAAGAGATATAGAAGATGATGAAATCCAACCTAACCTTAATGGGTCAGAAGAACCAGTTTCTGACCCACAGATAAGACCATCTAGAGTAAGTACCTCTCACCCACCTGACCAAATTTTGGGTGATCCAAACCTAGGGGTCAGAACAAGATCATCCTATAGAAACCTAAGTCAGATTGCCCTTATCTCTAAAATTGAACCTAAGACTATAGAAGAAGCCCTACCTGACCCAGATTGGATCATTGAAATGTAGGAAGAATTAGCACAATTCGAAAGAAACCAAGTCTGGGACCTTGTACCTAAACCCATAGATAAATCAATAATAGACACTAAATGGGTTTTTAGGAACAAGTTGGATGATCAGGGTGATATAATAAGAAACAGAGCTAGACTCGAATCTATTAGGATGTTATTAGCCTATGCAGCAAATAAAGGATTTAAATTGTACCAAATGGATGTTAAGTCAGCCTTTTTAAATGGGTTTATCAAGGAAGAGGTCTACGTAAGCCAACCTCCAGGATTTGAAGACATAGACTACCCAAACCATGTATTCAAATTAAAAAAGGCATTATATGGACTAAAATAAGCCCTTAATTACTTAATATCCAAAGGCTTTAACCAAGCACAAATAGATCCGACCTTATTTGTAAAAACTATAGAAAAAGACATCTTCATAGCCCAAATATATGTTGATGACATAATTTTTGGCTCAACTAACTCTAAATTTTTAAAAGAATTTGTTAAATTAATGGAAAATGAATTCGAAATGAGTATGGTTGGGGAACTCAATTTTTTCTTAGGCTTACAAATAAAACAAACCAAAGATGGAATCTAAATTTATCAAACTAAATATGCTAAGGCGTTAATTAAAATATTCTGCATGGAAAATTCATAAATTATAAATACTCCAATGACAACCAACATTAACATTGACTCTGACCCTGAAGGAAAACCAGTAGATCCAAAATACTATAGGAGTGCTATAGGTAGCTTACTTTACCTAATTGCAAGCTGACCCGACATATTGTTTGCAGTAGGTATGTGCGCAAGATACCAATCATGTGCAAAAGAGTCACACCTAACATATGTTAAAAGAATACTTAGGTATATTAAAGGAACTCTAAATGTAGGGCTTTGGTACCCAAGAACTTGCACCTTTGACCTTTATGGCTATTCTGATTCAGACTATGTCGGGTGCAAATTAGATAGAAAATGTACAAGTGGTAGCTGCCAGATTCTAGGTCAGTGCCTAGTAAGTTGGTCAAGCAGAAAGTAACATTGTGTTGCTCTATCCACTATAGAAGCTGAATACATAGCTTTAGGAGAATGTGCATCTCAACTGTTGTAGATGATGCATACATTAAAAGATTATCAACTAGAATATAAAAATACAAAAATCTTTGTTGATAATATCAGCTCAATTAATCTGACCAAAAATCCTATTCACCATTCTAGGACTAAACACATAGAGGTAAAACATCACTTTGTAAGGGATCACGTAGCTAAAGGTGAAATTGCACTCAACTATGTTGAGTCCAAATCAAACCTAGCTGACATCTTTACAAAACCCTTACCTGAACTTGAGTTCAGTGCACTTAGAAGGCAAATAGGAATGTGTTGGGTAGAGTAGATGTCACATTTTATTATCTCATTTTGTTTCAAAATCTAGGAAAAATAGTTTTCAAAATTCCACTTTATTAGATTTTTCAAAAATTGGACTTAGCCTAAGCTTTCCCCCTAGAAATCTTGTTCCCCTAGAATTAAGGCAGAGCATCTCACAAACACCTAGGTATACCTTGATTGTGATTGAAAAACATAGAATGACGTGAGATGCATAGGGTATAGCCTGGACTCAAGTATGCTTATATCTGTGCATCAATATGAGTCTGGGCGTTAAACACGTAATATACATTGATCAAGTCAAGTCTTCCATCTCTAGTCAAATCTAACTGGACCAAATTGACTTAACTTGACTAACCATGTGAAAGCTGTTGCTCTATAGGCAATCAGCAAGTAGCTAAAGGTTAGACAGTTGGTAAAGGATACTCAATTTTCTAGTTAAGCATGTTTGATCTTTAGGGCTCTGATACCTCTAAAAGTTAATCCATTATACTTGACTCATGCCTGGACTTAAGGACCGAATGAATATCCTAAACCAAAATTTTTAACTACTTTGCTCCCTCCTAGCCATAAAATTTTATAAGTATTGTTTAAAATTAAGTACCAATCTTTATTTTCAAAACCTTAAATCTTAGCTCACTTTGAAATCTAACTTTACAAATTCTTGTTTTCTTAAATAGAGCAAAGATTTCAAAGCTACTCCAAAGATTTCTAAATAAAGATTATTGTTTTACTAGCTTTTTAAACCATCAAAAAGATCCACTTTCTAGAAACTTTTTCCAAGTTCAAAAGGCTAACATCATTTTCTCACTTGGCTAAACTGTTAAATATTTTTCAAAATCTTGTTGAATCAAATGACCATTTTTACTTATTTTTTTTATATATGGCAAAGGGGGAGAATAGCAAATTCAAAAGTAGCAAATACAAAATGAATAATGAATATTAAAGGGGCAGCAATAGTTAAGGGGGAGCCTATACTTTAAATTCATAGAATTTAATTTAGCAAAATTGCTAAGCTTGTGTTAAATTCATAGAATTTAATTTAGCAAAATTGCTAAGCTTATGTTAAAAGTGTTCGTTTGTGATGTCGGTTTACTTGACTTTGAATTCGAGTTGCCATAATCAAAAAGGGGGAGATTGTTGGTGCAGGAAGCATCCGACGATCGAACTCGTGTTTTGATAATGGCAAAGGATTCAAAGTTAAGGTGTTTTCTAATCTAACAAGTCTGGTTGAGTATTTCAGGAAAGTCCTAGCTGCGGTTAGGCAAAGGGAAAACCCTAGGGGGTGGTAACCCTATGCAGAAAGTCTTGGCAGGTCGATGGCTTCAGGCAAAAGTCCTAGGGGGTGGTAACCCTAGGTGGAAAGTCTTGGTGTCGCGAACCAGGTGAAAGACAAGACTAGCCGAGAAGCGGATGTCCAGCAGAAAGTCCGGAAGCGTCGAGTGTTGAGCAAAAGTTCAGTTGTTCTGGAGGATCGACTGGCAACAGGTAAATCTCCTGAGTGGAGTAGGTGAGGACGCGTTCCCCGTAGAGGGAACAATAGGCGTCGGGTCGACCTAGGGTTTCCGGTTGGAAATCCGAAGTCAGACCCGGACAGTCCGGAGACTGTCAGAATATTTTTATGATATTCATATTGCTGTTTTATGCTAACTTTGTGTTTACAGGATATTGTTTGGGACTAACACATCTTGCAGGTAAAAAGAAATGAAGTTCTCCTCGGATTAACAGTGTCCGAGGCGCCTCCATGGGGCTTGGAGGCGCCTCGGGTGCAAAAGCTGACCTGGCCGTGAAATAGGGTTGAAGGTTCCTTAGCTGGCTCTAGAGGCACCTTAGAAGGCGCCTTAAAGACCCTTGAAGGCGCCTTCAAAGGTGATAAGCGCAAACTGGTCAGCGCTCATCTGCACGGTGGACTAGGAGCTATGAAGGCGCCTTCGGAGGCTTCCAAGGCGCCTTGGATGCCCTTTATAAGGGGACTTCGAGCAGCATTGAAGAACAATCAACTTCCAAGCTTCCATTCTGTTGTGTTCTGCTCAAGTACGGCTTCCGAAGTGCTGTTGCAACATTCCGACGACCCGGAGCTCAAATTTCTTTTCTACTACTGTTGTCGGTATAATTTTAATTGTAGTTAAATTTGTAATTAGTTTGTAATATTCATACAAGCTTATAGTTGTTGCCCACGGAAAGCGATCAAGAATCGCGGACCTTCGAGTAGGAGTCGACCTAGGCTCCGAACGAAGTAAACGACCGTGTTCTTGTGTTTGTTTCCTTTATTCCGCTGCTTTAATTACTTGACGAACATTTTACGATTCCGATAATCGAACGATTTAGCCGTGAGCGCTATTCACCCCCCCCCTCCCCCGCTCTAGCGCTTCTCGATCCAACATAGGGGAGTGCTTACTGGAAGCATTACCTCAAGAATCACCAAGGATAGAGGATGTAAGTGTAGGGACTTGTGTTATGGAGCCCAGCACCCAAGAATCACTACATGAAGATGTACATACACCAGAACTAGAGTCTGAGCATTTACTTGATGAGAAAGAGGTAACAGTCTCCACTCCAGGTACCTTTCAACACGATAAGGTAAGTATTGTTTGTGATACATCAGAAAATTTCATAGAGGTACCATTTATTGATTTTATTATATGTGAATCATTTCTTGAAATATCTTTTACTCACACTAATGTTCTCCTGTTTTCTTTTTATCCCACATGTGTGTGGGAGGTATTTTCTTTTATTGATGTTGTAGGAGAACATAAGCTTCCGGAGTGGGTACTTAAACTGAACCGCCTCAGACCTCCAGAAAGAATTTTCAAGGGGAAAAGGATTAATAAGAAGAATTTGAGTAGAACCATGATTACTCCACTTCCGGGGTGGATTCTACTTCTGAACCTTCTTCAACCACCGGGAATGAAAGGAGAGTTGGTTCTGTTTTAGCCTTCTTTTGCATTTTCATTCATGTCTTGTTAATAAAAAAAATTTTGTGAGAGACTTTCTTTAGTTTCATACTTTGCAATTGCATTTTATTTCTATACATTGCATTTTGTTTAGTATACATAGCATGTCATTTGAATAAATTCTCCATGGAATTGTTTAGTAATATTTTTAAGATGGTAAAAGTCTCTTAAATTTGATCATCAATTTTAGGTCATTTGACATGATTGGATGCTTTACTTACATGATATTGGTTAAAATGGTAGTGGATTCCAATTTAATTAATTGAGCTTGATTGCAATAAAATACCTAGTGAGGACCACCACAAGCCTAAACTCTATTATTATCTTTGTGTGACATGCACTTATAACAATTGAAACTCTAGAACTTGCTTTGATTCTTTTCAAAGTCACAAGAACATATGTATACATGGAGATGAAAGATTGTTTTCATTCTTGATCCCTCATAAATTCCAATTCCTTTCTTCATAATTTTCTTAAAACATTTTTCTCTTGCAATTTAACCTTTGAGTACCTTTGCTTGGTCCATTTCATTGAGGGTTTTGGTTGACTATCTTGATGAGTTAGATTGTTTGATGATGGACAAAGTTTTAATTATGGGGGAAAAATTAGTTTATACTCAAGAATTTTGAAGAAGAGGGATGGTTCCATAAGTATTGAATTGTGATTTTTGGAGAGTGATGTGGGAGTCTCAAACATGGACCTTGATTATGGTTACTTGATACAATGTGCAGTAATTGGAGTTCTTATTTAAGTTTCCACTTTTGGCTTGGTTTAGAGGCTACTTTTGGTTTGTATGTGCTGCTCTTTAAAATCTAGGGAGCTGACATTTGATATTGTTGAAAATATGATGTGCTGTTTGTTCAAGTTAAGTTACTAAACTTGATGTTTTGTGCCAATTCCTCATGCTGATTTTGAACAGCAGCGTTTAGAATTCGAGCTCTTATCAATTTGGTGCTAAATGATACCTTTGGGTAAGGATTAGAAGAAAAAGGGTCTAGGATTCTCATTACTAAAACTAAGGCAGTAAGAGTAGGAATTCAGTAGCTTTGTAAATTGGCAGCTGGCATTGAACATTCCTGCTGTGCAGGAACAGAAAGCTTATGAAGATCACCAAATTTGGAAACACTACTGAAGTACTACTGAAAATTTTCATTAAGTGTTGCTGGAAGACAAAGGAATTACTGAGGTTGTTGAACTCTGCAAAATGCAGAAATCTGTAAAGAGCTATGTTTTTTTTTAGAGTGCATGAACATCTTTTTGATTAGAAGGAATTGAAGGGCAAGCTAACTATGATCGATTGATAAGAAGACAATATTCTTAAGGTTAAAGCTAAATGTTTCAAGAAGATCAGAAGAAAAAAAAAGTAGAGCAGAAATTTCTGCTGATGAAGCAATTCTGTGATGATTAGTTGAAAAGTCATTTTGTTCACTTAAAATTGGAAGCTAGTTGTTTATAGAGTGTTGATAAATGAAAATCTTGCATCTCTATAGGAGCTGATAATGTAATTTCATAATTTGATTTATTGTTATGTAACTGAAAATGCTTCTTGGAATGGAATTAGAGTTTAGCATTAAGCCAACTCTAAATGCTGATTATGAACCGGAATGATTTGAATTCAAGCTTCTACTATTGCAATGCTAAATGAATTCTTTGTCTAAGCTAAATTCTTCATTGACTTAAGATGGAATCATTTTGAATCCCAATTTTGAAATTCTGATTTTTGGTTCTATAATCTGTGCCAATAAGTTTCAGAGGGGTGCTGAAGAAATTGGATAGTAGCAATATGAATTTGAATTTATAACATTCCAGAGCCAAATGATACCCCCATCCAAGTAAAAAGTCTTTAAGTTTGAATCTGAAATTCTGAAACTGAACTGAAATCAGAATCCTAAAATCAGCATTAGCTCTTAACTTGACTTTTGAAGGTCTTGTCATTTCAGTGTTAATAGCGTCTTTAAATTGCTTATGCAAAATCCCCCACACTATAGTACAACAGAGCTGAAGTTTCAGCAGATACCAGAATCGTCTAAGTTGAAATTACCTTGGAATCAAAATGAACTAAGGAAAGTAAACAAATGAAATCTGATTTTAGAAATGGATGAAATGCAAGAAATCAGCAGAAAGATTGTTATTGCTGAGGAAGTAAGGTGAAATTCAGTGGCTGTGATTCCGAAAATATCTAATTGGATTGGTACAGAATTGTTAAGCTTCCATCTCCACACCAATCTGATTTTTAACATCAGAAATACAAATAAAATTCAAGAAGGTTTAAAAAGGGTAGGAGTCATAGCTGAACTTATTGTGAATTGAATTGGGAAATTGTTTCTTCAAATTCAAATCTATGGAGTACCACTTCTTTATACAGATTTCTGAACATTAAGGGTATTTATTTTGTTTGGGTTGTGGCTGATTCAAGTTGAATGAAAATTTCAAGCCTGCAGAAGAAAAGTGACAATCTGTAATATACAACTATAAATTGCTTGAGTTGAGGTTTTGAATCAAATTTCTTGGTTGCTTGAGTTCCGGGAGAATAGAAAAGAGTGATATAAAAAATCTTTAGAAAAGAAATATGCATAAATGAGCAAGGAAAGAGGTGAAATTTTTTATTCTCTTATTGTCAAGTGTTACTCCTTCATTACCAAGACTTTATCGGGTCAAAACCAGAGATTTTTTTGTGAACCTGATTTCTAGAATTGTTTAAAGTAGACTACTGCTGAGTATCCTAGCACTTTTTCTATAATTTAGAGAAGTAAGAGCAGTGGCACGAGAAATATGTATCAAAATTGAAGCTATTGAATTTGGTTATTTCCCTACTGAATGCTGTATTTCAAGAAGCTCTGAAGTGGAAATTAAGTTGCATTTTAGTAGATTATAACCTCTATAATTGCAGCATTCAATAGAAGCTAAATTTTGAAAATGCTGAGCTGAATTTAATGCTTAACTGCACATATGAAAATTTGCACTATGAAAAACTCTAAACTGAACTTCAGAATAGTAACTGATCATGTGCAAGCTTGAATGAAAGATATCATGGAAGAACTGAAACGATGCTTGAGTTTAGAAGGAAGTTAGCAGCAACTTTGATGCAGGAATTGTAGACATTGAAGAGTTCAGGAAGTGGAAATTGAAGATGATTTGCAGGATCAGTATTGGAATTTGAAGTCAATGGTGATGCTAATTGAAGAGATAAAGGAATAAAGGGCTCATGATTTGATGAGTCAAGAAAATGATAGAGGAGAAGGTCAAGGATTGAACCCTTGAACCTCTCACAAACAATGGAGAAAGATTTATGGCATGATCACCACTAGGATAGAGAGTAACATAAGGATAGGAAGAGATGAAAATGTTAGTTAAAGGAGAGAAAAAGAAAATAAAGCAAGAAGCAAGAGAAAACCAAATTTGCTTACTGCTTTTTCCTCTTGGTTAAGAGAAGGAACAAGAAGAAGACAAGTTGCCTTCCTCACTTCTCCCTCTTCTCATTCTCGTGAGAACCAAGGGAAGTGACATGGGAGAGTTAAGGAAGGGAGTAAATGAAGGCATAAATTCCCCTCATGGTGAATAAATAGAAAAATGAGAAAGTAAATCCCTCGTTTTCTCCTTCTTCCTCCTCCTTCCTCCTTTTCTCTTCTTCACCGAGACTAAGAGGTCTTCGCTCTCCTTGATCCGAACACTAGGTCAAGTTTCATCTCCAAGAAAACTAATTTTCAAGAAGAAGTCTTCAAGTTCTAGCCCTTCCAAGCAAAGGAAACCAAAGGAGACACAAGAAGAAGAAGCTCCTTCCTTGCTTAGCTCCTAGGATATTCTTCTCTTAAGAAAGAAAAACCACAAGCGAAAGGATGTAAGTTCCCCTGACCTGTGGTACAATAGCTCTACGATTGTCATGTAAATATATTGCTAGAAAAAAACCTATGTTTGTTTCATGAGGGTTTCGGCCCAAAACAAAAATAAGAAAGGTTTTAAGAACTTGAAAACCAACTAGGTAAGTTCATGATATTTCCTATGATATGTAATTGATGATAAGGGGGTTAGACTAATATTTTCATGCTGGAATGTTTTGTTAGAACATAAGTTTATGGGCTTAGACTTTCGGCCAAGAAAGAACAAAAGAACTAGAAAAGAACTCTAGACCTAAAACAAAACATGTTCTCTTATCCTTATGATATGTACCTTATGGTAGATGGTGTTGTTGATGTTTTTCCCACTTGTATGTTAATTTAAACTTGATTCCATCTTCATGAACTTTCGGCTATGATAGAGTTGAGGGCCTAAAAGGGCTTAAAACCTAAAATTTTAGCATGCTATGATTTTCATAAGACAAGATAGGAAGCTAATATGACATGTCATGATCTTAGGTTAAATTGAACTATAATTTTTATGTATAAGATGTTTCGGCCATGTTAAGACTTGAACCCTAGGAAAGTTTAAATCAAGCCTAAGATACTTATGATCTTCTTGAAGAAAAGATATGAAGTAAACTAATGTTCCTATGTTGCTTGAAACTTGAATTTGCTTATTCTACAACTTTCGGCCACACTTGGTTCTTTGACCTAGGATGCTCAAAATTCTAAACTAAGTGGTCCATGTTATTCCTTGAAATGAATGCTAGGAAAATTCTTATGGTCTTCATGCTATTATGCCACTAGAAACCTAATTTTCATGCTTAACAAGATTCGGCCACATTAGGTTAAAAAGCTTGAGAAGTTTGACACTTAGACTAAAAGTACTTAATTATGGTGTTTCACATGAAATGTATTGGAATATTGGTATGAAGTTCAATCTTTTTATGTTACATGTAACCTAGAAACATGTTGCTTGGGTTTCGGCCATGTTGGGGTTAAAGGCTTAGAGAACTTAGAACCTAAATCAAACATGCTCAAGTTGTTTCTCATGAAATGTGATGTGACAATTGTTAGGGTTTTCATGCTTGTATGATGTTTATAGCCAAAATAAAGGCTTAATGGGTTTCGGCCATGTTATGAAAAAGGAAACTAGAAAGCTTGGAACCTATACCTAACATGCTTAAGATGTTCCTTATGTTCTAAGAAATGATAAATGTTTAGGGTTCACTTGTTCTTTTTGTTGTTTGCTAACCCAAACCATCTTACATGTTTCGGCCACCCCTTGTTACTAGGGTTAGAGACCTAATTAGATTCTCCCATGAACTTCACATGCGATGCTTTATGATATGTTAAGAGTATGACATGCTGTGATGTCTATTTATGTATGCTAGGTTAAATTTCATGATATGCTATGTACTTAAGTTCATGATATGCTGTGTGCTAAGTTTCATGATATGCTATGTATTTACTTTCATGATATGCTGTGTGCTAAATTTCATGATATGTTATGGGCTTATTTTCATGATATGCTGTGTGCTCAAAGTCATGATATGCTATGTGCTTAACTTCATGATATGCTGTGTGCTCAAATTCATGATGTACTATGTGCCTAAACTCATGATATGCTATGTGCTCAAATTCATGATATGCTATATGCTGTGTGTTTAAACTCATGATAGGTTGTATGCTTAATTATGCATGTGTTCATGATATGTTGTGTGCTCAAAATCATGATATGCTGTGTGCTCAAATATACATGCATTAAGCTATGCCTAAAAGAGTTGCTTCCCTATAAGTGGGATCAAGAGCACTCTTCATGATATGAATATGACATGAGTAATATGGACTATGTAGATATGACATGCTATTTTACTTTTAAGGCTTGTACCAAGGGTGGGCTCCATAAGCGCCCCGGGGTCGATGGACTAAGAAACGGGCCTCGTTAGGGATGGGCTCCTAAGCGCCCCTAGGTCGATGGACTAAGAAACGGGCCTAGTATATGTATGCCTTGTAGGGTTCAAGACTTGCTACCTTGAACCTACTAGGACGCGCGCATTTATGTACGTGGTACAAGCCGGGATCCCCTCTTATGTTGAGATTATGTTTAAGTATCTATGCTATACGTTTAAAAAAAAAAAAAGGGCATAATGCATATGTTCCATGATGTATGTTTAAGAGTTCACCCTGCATATACCTTAGGAATAAACCATGATAATTATGATGATCATGTTATGATATGCCATGCTACCTTGTGTTTATGCCATGATTATGCCATGATATCTATGATGATGCTTATGACATGTATGATGATCATGTATGTTATGCCATGATACCTTATGCTATGATGTATGTTTTATGATTGATGACATGCTATACGGTTTTTGTGAGTAGGAAAGGAACTTACTGAGCCATGAGTGCTCACAGCTTACTTTCTTGTACCACAGATAAGGGCAAAGGATGGATGAACTAGGAGAGCATCAGGAGGGGCTAGCAGGATGTGTGTGGCAATGACTGGCTAAAGAAGGAAAAAAAAAGACCTGCTTTTGTTTAATGGAAATTATGCCTAGTTTATATAGGACTCTATGACATTTTATCATGTTTACTCTATATGTCTTGAAATAATGTTAAGTATGATATGTGGACTCTATGTTTCAAAAAAATTTACAAGTAAGACTTCCGCTGTAATAAGTTATTAAGTTGTTAAGTATGGTAAGTAACCCCCCGTCGCCTTAGCAGGAGGGGTGGGGCGTTACAGTTTGGTATCAGAGTGAGGTTAGCCTCTCACTACACACATGTCAAGCCTTCCTCCTGCCGCTCCAAGTAAGAATTTATATGTTTAAGTTAAATTCTTTTATTATGATGCTTTAATATTATGCATGTTTACTTATTCTGTTTGATTATGATAGTCACATGTTTAGGATAGGAATGCATGCTGGTAGAGTAAGAATGATAACGACCTTATGTTAAATTGGATAGAAATAATGATAATTTATTGTCATTAAATGAAGATAAGCATGGCTAGGAGACGCACTGCTCGAGCTGACGAGACAGCGACTCCACCGGATCTGACCCAAGTAGTTACTGATCTCCAGCGTCAGATCGCGGAGCAACAACAATTGATCACGACTTTAATGGGTCAGCAAGGAAATCCTGCCACCCCGTCAGTAAATCAGAATGCAGCGCCAGTTATTCCAGTAGTTGCACCAGTACCACCGATAGCCCCTATTCCGGTGGTCCGACAAGAGACCTACTTGATACAGTGGCTACGGCTGAAGCCGGAGAATTTCTCAGGTACTTGCGAACCATGGGACGCCTAGGCCTGGTTCAAGACAGTGGAAAGTATAGTAGAATTGCTGGACTGGTCCGTGTCGGAAAAGATCAAATGTGTATCATTCTGTTTTTCTGGAGACGCAAGGATGTGGTGGGAAAGAGTGAACGCAAAGAGACAGATTAATCTAATGACCTGGACGGACTTCGAGACAGAGTTCCTTGAGGAGTTCTTCCATATGCAAGTAACGAACCGACACTATGACGAATTCATCGAATTTCGACAAGGTGACCTATCAGTGAACGAGGCAGTGAAACGCTTCAACCGATTGGCACGCTTATGTCCAGAGTTGGTTCGCACGGAAAGGGAAAGGGTCAGACTGATGCTGAAAATGCTCCGACCTGAGATAGCACTGAACGTGGCAGGCGGAGTTAATAGACCGCAGACTACAGAGGAACTAATCAGCAGTGCCCTGATCATGGAGCACTATCAGAAAACAATGAACGAGAATAAGAGCCAGTCCCGAACAGACGGACAGAGATCCTCAGGCAGTAAAACAAACTGGAAGGGGACCTCTACCGGAAAAAGGAAGCAATGGGACAATGCTAAAGGTGGCCCAACGAATAAGCAACCGAGATACCCCCAGTGCACTATTTACGGAAAGCTGCATTCCGGAGTATGTCACAAGGGTTCAAGGAGGTGCTATAATTGCGGAGGGGAAGGACATCTGGCCAGAGACTGCACCAACCGGGTTCAAGCACCACCCCAGCAGAATAACCAGAACAGGAGTGTTCCCTCACAACTACATCAAATGCAAGGTGCAATAGAAGGGACTTAAATCAGCCAAGGAAGATTGGAAGCCCCGCCAACTACAAACACCAGGGTTTTCGCGCTCACCGGAGAAGATGTGGCGAATGCCTCTACAATTGTCACAGGTCAGCCGCCTATTTTTAGTCAATATGCTAAAGTTCTATTTAAAACGGAAGGCAAACCAGTGGACGAATCTATCGGGAAACCAAGAAATATTTCATGTCATGGAGTCGAGAGTATCTCCGGACGACTCTCCACCCTGACCATAGCACCCACCCTATTCGATAATATATTAGAGAAGTAAACCAGTGACCAAAGCCTCCAAAAGATTAAACAAGAGATCTTAGGAGGAAATGATAACGGGTTCCGTACCGCGGACAGTGGAATATTATATCTTAGGGATCGATTATGTATTCCCGAGGATCCCGAGCTACGAAGGAAGATATTAGAAGAAGCTCATTCCACGCCCTGTGCAATGCATCCGGGATCCACCAAAATGTATCAGGATCTGAAAAAGAAATTCTGGTGGGCCGGTATGAAAAGAGATGTGGCTCAGTATGTCAGTGCCTGCCTGACCTGTCAGAGGGTTAAAGCAGAACACCAGAGGCCAGGAGGATTACTGCAGCCTGTCCAAATTCCAGAATGGAAATGGGAAGATATCTCTATGGATTTTATTTCAGGATTACCCAAGACAACGAATGGCTATGACGCTATATGGGTAATCGTGGATAGATTAACCAAATCCGCCCACTTCCTAGCAATCAAGATGACTTATTCAATCGAGCAACTGGCTCAACTATACGTCAAGGAAATTGTTAGGTTACATGGGATTCCTAAGACCATCATTTCAGACAGAGATGGTCATTTTGTTTCACATTTTTGGGAAGGCATCCAGAAGACTCTGGGTACAAAGCTATTATTCAGCACGGCCTTCCACCCTCAGACCGATGGACAGACGGAGAGAGTTAACCAAGTATTAGAGGACATGTTACGAGCTTGCGCATTAGACTTCAAGGGGAGCTGGAGCCGGTATTTATGCCTAGCAGAATTCGCCTACAACAATAGTTATCAGGCTACTATTGGGATGACACCTTACAAGGCTCTGTACGGGAGGAAATGTAGATCCCCGATATGTTGGTACGAAGGCGGTGAAAAGAAGGGAATGGGGTTTCAAACCGAATTCATCGATATCACCACCCGCGCCATACAGAACATCCGCCAACGAATAGAAACTGCATAGAGCCGACAAAAGAATTATGCAGATAAACGACGAAGGCCATTGGAATTCAACGTCGGAGACTCAGTATTTCTCAAGGTAGCTCCTATGAAAGGAGTTATGAGGTTTGGCAAGAAAGGAAAACTAAGTCCGCGCTATGTGGGACCATACCAAGTTCTGAAAAGAATCGGCAAGGTAGCCTATGAAATAGAGTTACCTCAAGAGATGTCAGCTATTCACAACGTGTTCCACATTTCGATGTTAAAGAAATGTATTCCGGGCACAGACCAAGTGATCGAACCACAGGCAGTACAAGTGCAAGAGAACCTGACATACGAGAGCCGACCAATTCAGATATTGGATCGAGACGTCAAGAGACAAAGGAACAAGGAAGTACCCTTAGGAAAAGTCCTGTGGCAAAATCAACGACACGAAGAAGCTACGTGGGAACGAGAAGATGATATGAAACGGAAATATCCATCGTTATTCTAAGTTCGAGGATGAACTTTCTATGAGGTATGGGGTACTGTAACACCCACAAATTTCTATAAGTACATGAGTAATTATTTCCACTAGAACTCAGAAATAAGAGAAGGAGAAAGAAAAAATAAATAAATAAAATAATGATATATAATAATATGATAAGAGGAGAAGGTCAAGGATTGAACCCTTGAACCTCTCACAAACAATGGAGAAAGATTTATGGCATGATCACCACTAGGATAGAGAGTAACATATGGATAGGAATAGATGAAAATGTTAGTTAAAGGAGAGAAAAAGAAAATAAAGCAAGAAGCAAGAGAAAACCAAATTTGCTTACCTCTTTTTCCTCTTGGTTAAGAGAAGGAACAAGAAGAAGACAAGTTGCCTTCCTCACTTCTCCCTCTTCTCATTCTCATGAGAACCAAGGGAAGTGACATGGGAGAGTTAAGGAAGGGAGTAAATGAAGGCATAAATTCCCCTCATGGTGAATAAATAGAAAAATGAGAAAGTAAATCCCTCATTTTCTCCTTCTTCCTCCTCCTTCCTCCTTTTCTCTTCTTCACCGAGACTAAGAGGTCTTCCCTCTCCTTGATCCGAACACTAGGTCAAGTTTCTTCTCCAAGAAAACTAATTTTCAAGAAGAAGTCTTCAAGTTCTAGCCCTTCCAAGCAAAGGAAACCAAAGGAGACACAAAAAGTAGAAGCTCCTTCCTTGCTTAGCTCCTAGGATATTCTTCTCTTAAGAAAGAAAAACCACAAGCGAAAGGATGTAAGTTCCCCTCACCTGTGGTACAATAGCTCTACGATTGTCATGTAAATATATTGCTAGAAAAAAAAACCTATGTTTGTTTCATGAGGGTTTCGGCCCAAAACAAAAATAAGAAAGGTTTTAAGAACTTGAAAACCAACTAGGTAAGTTCATGATGTTTCCTATGATATGTAATTGATGATAAGGGGGTTAGACTAATATTTTCATGCTGGAATGTTTTGTTAGAACATAAGTTTATGGGCTTAGACTTTCGGCCAAGAAAGAACAAAAGAACTAGAAAAGAACTCTAGACCTAAAACAAAACATGTTCTCTTATCCTTATGATATGTACCTTATGGTAGATGGTGTTGTTGATGTTTTTCCCACTTGTATGTTAATTTAAACTTGATTCCATCTTCATGAACTTTCGGCTATGATAGAGTTGAGGGCCTAAAAGGGCTTAAAACCTAAAAGTTTAGCATGCTATGATTTTCATAAGACAAGATAGGAAGCTAATATGACATGCCATGATCTTAGGTTAAATTGAACTATAATTTTTATGTATAAGATGTTTCGGTCATGTTAAGACTTGAACCCTAGGAAAGTTTAAATCAAGCCTAAGATATTTATGATCTTCTTGAAGAAAAGATATGAAGTAAACTAATGTTCCTATGTTGCTTGAAACTTGAATTTGCTTATTCTACAACTTTCGGCCACACTTGGTTCTTTGACCTAGGATGCTCAAAATTCTAAACTAAGTGGTCCATGTTATTCTTTGAAATGAATGCTAGGAAAATTCTTATGGTCTTCATGCTATTATGCCACTAGAAACCTAATTTTCATGCTTAACAAGATTCGGCCACATTAGGTTAAAAAGCTTGAGAAGCTTGACACTTAGACTAAAAGTACTTATGGTGTTTCTCATGATATGTATTGGAATATTGGTATGAAGTTCAATCTTTTTATGTTACATGTAACCTAGAAACATGTTGCTAGGGTTTCGGCCATGTTGGGGTTAAAGGCTTAGAGAACTTAGAACCTAAATCAAACATGCTCAAGTTGTTTCTCATGAAATGTGATGTGACAATTGTTAGGGTTTTCATGCTTGTATGATGTTTATAGCCAAAATAAAGGCTTAATGGGTTTCGGCCATGTTATGAAAAAGGAAACCAGAAAGCTTGGAACCTATACCTAACATGCTTAAGATGTTCCTTATGTTCTAAGAAATGATAAATGTTTAGGGTTCACTTGTTCTTTTTGTTGTTTGCTAACCCAAACCATCTTATATGTTTCGGCCACCCCTTGTTACTAGGGTTAGAGACCTAATTAGATTCTCCCATGAACTTCACATGCGATGCTTTATGATATGTTAAGAGTATGACATGCTATGATGTCTATTTATGTATGCTAGGTCAAATTTCATGATATGCTATGTACTTAAGTTCATGATATGCTGTGTGCTAAGTTTCATGATATGCTATGTATTTACTTTCATGATATGCTGTGTGCTAAATTTCATGATATGTTATGGGCTTATTTTCATGATATGTTGTGTGCTCAAAGTCATGATATGCTATGTGCTTAACTTCATGATATGCTGTGTGCTCAAATTCATGATGTACTATGTGCCTAAACTCATGATATGCTATGTGCTCAAATTCATGATATGCTATATGCTGTGTGCTTAAACTCATGATAGGTTGTATGCTTAATTATGCATGTGTTCATGATATGCTGTGTGATCAAAATCATGATATGCTGTGTGCTCAAATATACATGCATTAAGCTATGCCTAAAAGAGTTGCTTCCCTATAAGGAGGATCAAGAGCACTCTTCATGATATGAATATGACATGAGTAATATGGACTATGTAGATATGACATGCTATTTTACTTTTAAGGCTTGTACCAAGGGTGGGCTCCATAAGCGCCCCGGGGTCGATGGACTAAGAAACGAGCCTCGTTAGGGATGGGCTCCTAAGTGCCCCTAGGTCGATGGACTAAGAAACGGACCTAGTATATGTATGCCTTGTAGGGTTCAAGACTTACTACCTTGAACCTACTAGGACGCGCGCATTTATGTACGTGGTACAAGCCGGGATCCCCTCTTATGTTGAGATTATGTTTAAATATCTATGCTATACGTTTAAAAAAAAAAAAAAGGGCATAATGCATATGTTCCATGATGTATGTTTAAGAGTTCACCCTGCATATACCTTAGGAATAAACCATGATAATTATGATGATCATGTTATGATATGCCATGCTACCTTGTGTTTATGCCATGATTATGCCATGATATCTATGATGATGCTTATGACATGTATGATGATCATGTATGTTATGCCATGATACCTTAAGCTATGATGTATGTTTTATGATTGATGACATGCTATACGGTTTTTGTGAGTAGGAAAGGAACTTACTGAGCCATGAGTGCTCACAGCTTACTTTCTTGTACCACAGATAAGGGCAAAGGATGGATGAACTAGGAGAGCAGCAGGAGGGGCTAGCAGGATGTGCGTGGCAGTGACTGGCTAAAGAAGGAAAAAAAAAGACCTGCTTTTGTTTAATGGAAATTATGCCTAGTTTATATAGGACTCTATGACATTTTATCATGTTTACTCTATATGTCTTGAAATAATGTTAAGTATGACATGTGGACTCTATGTTTCAAAAAAATTTACAAGTAAGACTTCCGCTGTAATAAGTTATTAAGTTGTTAAGTATGGTAAGTAACCCCCTGTCGCCTTAGCAGGAGGGGCGGGGCGTTACAGATATTTTTGAGTTTCTGGAAACAAGCAGAAGTAATGAGAAAGCTGCAATGGTAGATCATTGAAGAACTGAAATGAAAGATTTTGGGTTCAAAAGAAAAATCAGTAGCAACCTGAATGCAGAAGTTGCAGAATTATGTTTAACAGAATTGTCTATGATGCAAGTTGGAATTACTTTAACTTATAGATCCTGAATCCTAATCCTGAGTTTTGTTAATGTCCTGCTGTATGATGTGAAACTGAAGTACAATAGTAGCATGTATTAGGAACTGAACTTTGGGAGTAGAGTTGAGCTGATACTTCTATTCATTCAAGGTGAAGGCAGTCCAAAAGTTAGTCAAAGGATTTGCTGTTCTCTGTTAAAGCTGTTGATTGAATTTAGTTTTCCTTGATTCTGGAATAGAAGATGTAAAAGTTACTGAATTCAGAAAATTATCTAGCGAACTGTAGATGGCTACACCAATCTCTACTCATACAATAGGAATACATTATGTAACGCCCGCCCTCTACTACCCTAAGGGAGGGATGGGGTTACTTACTTGAATCATACATACATATGAAAATCATGGCAGCGGAAGTATATACATACATAAGAAAAACTAACTACTGATCATGCTATCATAAAAGCATACTAATAAAACATGGCATGTGAGCTATAACATCATATAACATAGTAACCGTGTCAACATGCTAGTGCATATAACTTGATTCAATATTTACTACTTGCAACATGATCATCTTACTAAAGCATAAAACATGAAACATAAGTTCATCTCAAGTATAAACCATCCAAAAGTATCTAGTAGGAAAAATAGTTCATAAGCAAAACTTAGAGAATGAATAAGTCTTGAAATACAAAATAGATCTTCTTTCCACCATGCCACTTCCACACACATCGCCCTTCCTGCTGCTCCTCTTAGTGTAGTCATTCCTTACCCTTTTCTGCAGTACAAGGAAAACATAAAACTATAAGCACATAGGCTTAGTAAGACTCTTTCCTACTCACAAAACATAAATCATGCATCTTAACATAAAGTGGTGACATGTTCATTTAATCAACATCTAGATATAAATTTGCATGCTAGCATAAAGTAGAGTTATACTCATGTAAGTAAATCATAACATAGCATGTGATAAACTCATACATAAGGAGTAGCATGATCATCGAAACATCATAGACATATTTTCAAAAAAGAAACATCTTACTAAAACATAAAGAAACATTTAGCATGAATAAACATATGCAAGATGTCCTTTGAAAACATGTATCATGAAATGAGTATATGCAAGATGTCCTTTGAAAACATATATATCATATAAATACTTACACATAATCTCATCATGAGGGCCCGACTTTGTACCACATACATACATGAATGCACACATCCTAAGTAGATCCAAGGTAGCTAATCTTGAACCTACTAGGAACTAGGCCCGTTTCATTGATCATCGACCTAGGGGCAACTTAGGAGCCCATCCCTTTTACTAGGCCCGTTTCATAGACCATCGACCTAGGGGCGCTTAGGAGCCCACCCTTGGTACAAGCCATACAAAAGTAAAATAGCATACATGTTTCTTGTCATAACATAGAATATCATATCTCTTGTCATAACATGAAGAGTGCTCTTAGTCCCAACTTAAGGGAAGCATCTCTTAGGCTATCATGAACAGTGCTCTTAATCCCAACTTAAGGGAAGCATCTCTTAGGCTATCATGAACAGTGCTCTTAATCCCAACTTAAGGGAAGCATCTCTTAGGTTTTTTTTTCCTCATACATAAGCCTTGCACAAACATAACATGATGGCAATGAGTGCCCATAACATATAGCATATCATAAGAATCATATCATGGTGGCATAATGTGCACATAACATGTGGCATATCACAGAAATCATAACATGATGGCATAAAGTGACTATAGCATATCATAGGAATCATACATGATGGCATAAATTGCACATAACATGATAACGTATCATAGGAATCGTAACATGATGGCATGAGCATACATATCAAATAGCATGATGACATAAATTCCTATTCTATCATAGAAAGTTATTATCATGCATGGTTAGGGTTTTAATCTTCCTACAAAACCTAAATCACAACCTAGCCGAGACCTAGAGGTAGGGTTCTAGGTTTTTAGCCCAACATGAAGCATGAAAACTTAAACCAACCATATATCAAAAATCATACATCATGAGGAAACATAACAAGCATAGTTAGTTTTTAAAACTTTTCCCTAAACCTTTCATTCAATCTTGGCCGAACCTTAAGGGTAAGGGTCTCAAACTTCTAATACCACAAAAAGCATAAAAACTTAAACTCATAACATATAATGGTCTACATATCATGAGAACTAATAAACAAGCATAGTTGAGATCTTAAATTGTCTCTAACCCCTTCATCATTCTTTGGCCGAAACCCTAAGAGGATGGCATGGAATTTCTAAGCAATTAGAAGCATGAAAAATTTATACTAACATCATATCATGGTATACATATCATGAGTACAAATAAACAAGCACATTTGAGGTCTTAAATTGTCTCTAATCCTCTTATCTTTCCTTGGCCGAAACCCTAAAAGTATAGCATGAAATTTCTAAGCAACATGAAGCATAAAACTTTAACTAACAACACATAAGAGATCATATATCATGGAGGAGCATAAACAAGCATATTTTCATTTCAAAACTTTGCTCTAGACCTTGTATCTGAACTTGGTCGAAACTTCAAGGTAGGGTTCCTAAACTTTTGATACCACATGAAGCATAAAACTTTAACTAACAACATATAAGAGATCATATATCATGAAGGAGCATAAACAAGCATGTTTTCATTTCAAAACTTTGCCCTAGACCTTGTATCTAAACTTGGCCGAAACCTCAAGGTAGGGTTCCTAAACTTTTGATACTACATGAAGCATAAAACTTTACCTAACAACATATAAGAGATCATATATCATGAAGGAGCATAAACAAGCATGTTTTCATTTCAAAACTTTGCCCTAGACCTTGTATCTAAACTTGGCCAAAACTTCAAGGTAGGGTTCCTAAACTTTTAACACCACATAAAGCATAAAACTTTAACTAACAACATATAAGAGATCATATATCATGAAGGAGCATAAACAAGAATGTTTTCATTTCAAAACTTTGCTCTAGACCTTGTATCTAATCTTGGCCGAAACTTGTGGGTAAATCTCTAGATTTTCAAACAACTTTTAAAACCTAAAACATACGAGAGCAACTTGTACTGTAGGTGAGGGAATACTTACATCCTTTTTGCTTGGTTTACTAATGAAAATACCCTTGCTTGTGAAGCTTTTTCCTAGAGAGAATTCCTTGGCTTGAGTTCGGCACAATGAAGAGGAGAGAGCTTAGGTTTCAGCAATGGTGAGGGTGAGGCTTTGGTTTTCAGTGGAGAGAAGAAGGAAGGAAGAAAAGAGAAGAAAAAATGAAGTTCTCTTTCCATTTTTCTTATTAATGTTGAATGAAGGAAGAAGGAAAATTCATATTTTCATTAGGGAGGAAGAAGGCAACTCAAACTTTTCCTTCTAAGTCGTCTTCTAAGTGAAAAGGGCCTTCACTTTAACTACAATCTCCCTTCTTTTCCTAACAGCACACCCCTGCTGGGGCTACTGGTTATCACATACATGCATCTAACAAGAGGTCCAAGGTTCAAACCTTGGTTATGCCTCTTTTTAATTCTATTTTCTCTTATTTTTGGAAAAATTCACATAAGGTCTATTCTAATCATGATAAAATTCATATGAAATTATTAGAGATCCTATGGGTGTTACACATTACTCCCTTATTTCTACGTTGATTAGTAGGGGAGAAGTTCAAAGAATGATGAACTAAGGAAATTTTAAATTTCTAGCAGTGGAAGAAACAAGTGGATTGCTACAATCCATTACAATTCTAATTGCTGAACTGAAAACTGAAAACTGAAAAACTAGAATTCTGCAACACCCACCCTCCCTGCTAACCCTAAGGGACAGGGCTACGATACTCTATAATAGCGGAAGGCTTAAAATAATTTTCTTAGTTTCATAAAAACTTTTCTTTTGTTTTTCTTTTCATCAAAACCCAACTACACTATCATGGCCTCAATAACATGATATCAAAATTAGTAGAAACATAACATCAAGTCACACATAAGGTACTACAATTCATGATACCAAAACGTAGTTCTTTAAAAGTTTTAAAAGTAGGTTCTTATTTGGTTGCCTAGCCACTGCCACACACATCTCCTTGCCTCTCCTGCTGCTCCTTTAGCTCATCCAGCTTTTTCCTTTATCTGTGATACAAGGAAAGTAAGCTATGAGCACTCATGGCTTAGTAAGTTCCTTTCCTACTCACTAAAATCAAAAATCATCACATGATGAAAGAATGTCTCAACATAACATGATCTCAACTAGTCATGGCATAACATATTATACTCTTTAAGCATATCATGCAACATAACAAAATCATAACTAGTCATGGCATATCATCTCTTAAAGCATAGCATAAAACATAACATAATCATATCTAATCATGGCATATCATAGTATCATCATAAGGTGGCATGGCATATCAAGCTCTTAAAGCATAGCATGAAACATAACATAATCATATCTAATCATGGCATATCATAGTATCATCATAAGGTGGCATGGCATATCAAGCTCTTAAAGCATAGCATGAAACATAGCATAATCATATCTAATCATGGCATATCATAAGTCATAGCATCATCACAACATGATCATAAGGTATATGCAATATGATTTTTGAAAACATGTATCCGAAAAACATGTGTATGTCTCATGATCTTTAAAACCATTTCTTCTTACATATATACTTGAACATAATATCAACATAATCAGGGCCCCGGCTTGTACCACACATAGATAAATCACGTATATAAGCGCGCTTCCTAAGTATATCCAAGGTAGCAAGTCTTGAATCATACTAGGAACTAGGTCAGGATCACACAGCCATAGACCTAGGGGCGTACTAAGGAGCCCATCCCTTTATTTTTACTAGCCTGGATCACACAGTCAAAGGCCTAGGAGCTGATTAGGAGCCCACCCTTGGTACAAGCCTTACAAAGTAAAGTAGCATGTATAAAATTGCACCATTTAGTCACATAGCATATCATAGAAGTATGCATCACTTAGGCATACGTTATGTCACAAAAGTATGCATCACTTAGGCATACATCATATCATAAATAGTATGCATCACTTAGGCATACATCATGTCATAAAAAAGTATGCATCACTTAGGCATACATCATGTCATAAAAAGTATGCATCACTTAGGCATACATCATGTCATAAAAAAGTATGCATCACTTAGGCATACATCATGTCATAAAAAGTATGCATCACTTAGGCATACATCATGTCATAAAAGCATGCATATTTTCACCACATAGCATATCATGAGAGCATGCATATTTTAGGCACATAGCATATCATCAAAGCATGCATATTTCTATCCACATAGTATATCATAAAAGCATGCATATTTCTATCCACATAGTATATCATCAAAGCATGCATATTTCTATCCACATAGCATATCATGAAAGCATGCATATTTCTATCCACATAGCATATCATAAAAGCATGCATATTTCTCTCCATATAGCATATCATAAAAGCATGCATATTTCTATCCACATAACATATCATAAAAGCATGTATATTTTAAGCACATAACATATCATAAAAGCATGCATATTTTAAGCACATAGCATATCATCAAAGCATGCATATTTCTATCCACATAGCATATCATGAAAGCATGCATATTTCTATCCACATAGCATATCATAAAAGCATGCATATTTCTATCCATATAGCATATCATAAAAGCATGCATATTTCTATCCACATAACATATCATAAAAGCATGCATATTTTAAGCACCTATCATATCATGGAAAGTATAAATCACAAGCATACATGTTTAAGCATAAGGGTGTATCATGTGATTATACTATCATAAGAAACATGGTAACATAGTTAGCTTGGGTTCTTGTCATGGCCGAACCCCCTTAGATCTCAATTTAGGTAAAAACAACCTCCAAGCATGTGGAACCTAAATTATCATCACATCAATTTCATAGGAAGCATTATAAGCATGATTAACTTGGTTTCTAAGTTCTCCAAGTCCCTAAACTTCATGTGGCCGAACCCTATCAGGTGTGAAACAAGGTCCCAAATGTCATGAAAGTATGGAAACCTTAAACCATATTTATAGCATTTTTTTCCAAGTAACATAGTAAGCATATTTGAGCTAGTTCTTAAGTTCTTCAAGCCCTTAACATATGTCATGGCCGAAATTTAACAAGTATTCATTAGGGCTAAAAGCAAGCATACAAGCATGTGAACTTGAACTAACATCATGTATAAATTCATAATAAGGCATTATACAATGGGTATGGCCGAAACTTACCATAGCCTCATTTTAGGTCATTAAACAACATATAGCATGAGAACTTTGGCTTTCTACTTATCATATTTCATGTAGAGTGACATGAGCATATTTAATTTTTGTTCTAGGGTTTCTAGGGCATCTATCCCTTCATGGCCGAAACATACAATGGCCCATTTAGGTCATGGAAAAATTATACAAGCATGTGACACAATCAACATCTTATCATATTTCCATAAGAAGCATTTTTAACACAATTGGTTTCAATTCTAAGGTCTCTAGGTCATTTAAACCCTACTTGGCCGAGACTCATCAGTAATTAAATTTGCTTCAAATAGCCTAAAAGCATAGGAAGTCATACAAGTTTCATAACATGTATAAAGACAAGCATAATAAACATACATGTGAATTGTGTCTTTAGGCTTCCTAGGTTTCTTTCCTTTTTCTTTTATTTTTCCTCATGGCCGAAACCTACTAATCTCTAAACTAGGTTTTAAGTGGCCTAAAGCATGGAAAACCTAAGTAAGTTTCATGGCAAAAATTACTAAGAACATCATATACAAATTTGGTTCATAAACAAGCTAGGACCCTTGTGATCTTACATGTCATATATCATGTAACTAAATTCTCTATACCCTAATTAAGCATGGGAGCATTAATCAACTTTCATATCTTAATATCACAGAGGTCTTGAGCATGTTAAAATTTTGGTTAAGCTTTTCTAAGTTATCCATCTTCTCATGGCCGAAAATCTTAATGAAGAGTTCATGAATTTCTAGCAATATTCGACATGCAATTCTTTTAAGAGAACTCTATATTCTATCATATAAACATGGTTACCTAAATTTAAAGGTCTTCCTAACCCTAAGCTCTTTTCTTGGCCGAAACATATGAGTGGGTTTCTTTTGGTTCCAAGTAACTTTTAAGCAAGAAAAACCAACAAAAGACCCTTAGTTATTCATTGAGGGAATCTTGTACTAGTTTGGTTAAACCATGATTTCCCTAACCTCTTTAAAATATTTTTGGCCAAAATTCTAGAGTTAGGTACTCCACTGACCAAGCATCATATAGGTATAAAAACATGAAGGAAAACCTTCCTACATAGCATAGAAAAAATATCATGAAATGAGGACTTGTTTAAACCTTCCTAGATTTGAAAACTCTTCTTTGGCCGAATTTTTCTTAAATTCTATTCTAGGTTTTCTAATCCTCATAAAATCCAAAAAGCACATAAAACGCCTTGTACCATAGGTGAGGGGAAGCTTACATCCTTTTCACTTGTGGATCTAAGGTGTGGTGATGGAAGAAGTAGCCTCTTCTTCTAGTTCCCTTTCCTTGATTCCCTTGCTAAGTCCTCCTTGTATCTTAGGCTTTCTTAGGAGAAAACCTTGGCTTGGGGCCAAAGATGGAGGAGAGGGGACTGAGGGTTCGGTGAGGGAGAGGAGAGAATGAGAAAAATGAGAAAAAATAGAATTTTCCCTTTACATATTCTCTTTTATGTTAAGGGGAAAGAGGTAGCAAACTTGGTTTTTGCTTTCCTTCTCCCTCAGCCTTTTTTTTCTATTTTCTTTTATTTATTTTATTTTCTAATTTATTCTCATCATTCATGATGAAACAAGGGGGAATGAATCCCCTTAATTCTTCATTTAAGGTCACGGCAAGAGAGGGAAAAGAGAGAGGAAGGGAGGAAGGCAAGTTGTCTTTCTCTTGCTCTTTTCTTGTTTTCTCTTCTTAGATCTTTACTTCTATATTTATCATGCATTCCCTTTCCTTGCTATCAATATCTTCTCTCTATCCCAATTGGTTTCTACTAATTAATTCTATAAATTATAGGATAAGAGGTTCAAGGTTCAATCCTTGACCTCTTCTTCTTTTTATTTCATTTTATTTCTTTTTGTTTCAACTCACTTCTTATTATTTTTCTAAGGCAAAATTCATCATTCTCTTATTTATCTTAAAAGCTTAGTGGGTGTTACAAATTCAGCATGAATAATGGATTTTCAGAGAATATAAGTTCTTGATTTGGGTTGTGTGATTACATTACAAACTATCTGAGTTTTGAAGTTGATTTTAATGCAATTGCTTTTGAGAAATCTATGTGCCATTTCATATCAGCAATGAGTATTAAGTGAGTTCTTTGTTGTAAATGATTTGAGAAAGCCTTCAATTGATTAGTTGATTCTGGAATTGAAGTGTTAAGAATTGAATTGTGCAGAAACTAAAATTTAACTCCTACAAAGTAATCCTTTAATTTTTGAATTTAAGTGCTTCAATTCTAGATATGGTTCTTGAAACTTAGTCCAAGGAATTGGTATGCTGAAAATTTAAATTACTGATTTCTGAATTTTATGATTGCTATGATGCTTGAGTAGATATCAAGTTTTTAAGATTTTAGAGAGCAAAAGATGTGTTCAGACCTGAGGTTATTTCGGCAAAGGAATCTGAATTCTGTAGAACATCTGCTCATTTTCTGAAATGCTGATATTGTGTCCTGTTAAGCTGAATTCTCCATGATACCAGCTGCATCTACTTAAATTTACAGTTTATGAAACTTTATCCAGAGAATTCAAATCCTTAATTCCTTCAAATCTATTCTTGGAACTAGAAGCTGATTCTAAAATGGAAGAAAAAAATATCTGTGAGTGAAAGGAATCTAAGTAGCACCTAAATCCTCTATAAGTTTTCCTGAAACAACCACCATTAAAAGCTGCAGAAACGAAAAAAAAAATTATAGCAAGTGTGTGCCAAGTTCTTCTTTTAATTAGTTATTTGAAATTGGCATTTCAGAAGTTTGTTCATTGCTAGAATTCTGGAGCAAGAGCAACAAGACAGAAAATCTGTAGAAATGAAATGTTTGATGTGCAGGAATGAAAAATGATGAACAAGTTTCGTGCTATTCAAGAGTTGTTAAATGCATGATTTCAATTCTGAAACGGACGTCCAGGAAGCTTAATCCTCTGGGCAGGAAAAATTCTGTTTGAAAAGAAGCTGAATTCTGGAATTGGCAGTTGCATTTCAATGCTAAAATCTTGAGTTTGGTTGAGTTGTAAAGCTGGAAGCTGATCGGGAACCATCCATTAAATCAGAAACCTATAGATTTCTGATAAATGAAAATTAGAGGGTTTGAAGAGAAGAATTAGATTGTATCAAAGTCTTTGAAAATGAAGAAGGAAATGTTAATGTGCTAAATCCTGCTGCAATTTGGAAGCTGAAAATTCTGCACTTGAAGATCAGATACAAGGGTTATATCAGGGTTGCGGGTGTGACATTTTGTTGATTGTTTGTGCCAATATCAGTTCTGATATATATTCTGATTTCAGTTCTTTAATATGATACTTAAATCAAATATAGAAGCTGCTAATTTCAATTACTTTGTCCAGACCTCTGAAATGCTGAAACTGAAAAATGTTAATATTGAAACTAGAATATGGAACCAGAGAAATCAATTGTAACCTAAGAATTAAAGAAATAATTTGGATCCTAAAAGCTTCGTAGCTGCTGAAGTGATGAACGAGACCTTTCTATGATTCTGAATTCTGAAATTGAATTGCTGGAATAGTGGCTGAAACTTTCTTGTTTGTGTGTGCTAGTTTTTGTATGAAGATCCAAACCTTTGGTAGTTCTTGTTTACTGCTATTCTCCTTCCTTTGTCTTTTGTATTGTTTCCATAATTATGTATAGCCTGAAGCCATTCTGAAACAAGGAGGGCAGTGGAAATAATCATGGAAATCTTTGAATAAATGGTGGTTTCCTCCTAGCAACCTGTGATCATCTGCTGGTGTTTGCTTAACTCACTTAGTGGATACAATTGCCATGAGATCGCACTGTTGTGATGCTTACATTTGACAGGCTGATATCACTTTGATTTCTAAGTTCTGGATTTGATTATAGAATAATTGGTAGACTGAGAAAAGAATTAATTTGTGGATTTTCAATGTGGTAAGCTTCTGCTAGATTTAAGATCTTTGAATTTAGAGATTGCTGGAGATCTTAGATTTAAACCTTGATATTTTGTAGCTTCATTTCTAAGTTGTTTGGACTGATATCTGAATTTAACCTATGCATTTATGAATTGCAGAGATTAACTCCATTCTAGAATCTTTGTAGCTAGTGCTGAAATTCCATTTGTTGTTCCTAGAAGTATGATATGCAGAATGAAGAATGAAAGAAATAGGGTTAGGATTGTATCAAGTTTTTGTAATGTAATCATTGTTGAATTGACCGAGACGGCCAATACATTAAGTGTGGGGGAGGGGCATCTTCTTCATGATTATAGTTTGTTTTAGCTTCAAGATTCTAGAATTGAAGTGTGAAAAAAAAGCAGTGAAGAAAAAAAATTTTTTGGCGAATCAAAAGTATCAAGAATTTTGGATTGACATGAAGGGGTGGTTAGCTTGGTCTTTTGAATTGATAAAAACAAATGGTATTCATCTCTTTTCACATCAAAATGGTCAACTCATCAAGTATATTTCTCCAATACTCTCATCTTTTCAATTTTTCATTGAATTCTTTTCTTTTGCCTATTTCATCCACTTTAATTGTTCTCTTTGATTCCATTCCAATTCTTGTTGATAAATCCTTTTGATTCATGTATGCTATGTTTATAGTGGTGGAGAATTAGAAAATAAGCAAGCTTATGGTAGGGAAATGTTGTGAGTTGCATTGAGTGAGCTCCACTTATACACATGATTGAGTGTGAGAGCTAGATTAGGTAAATCTCTTGTGAGTTTGCAACTTGCTTAATTTTTCAATTGGATTGAAACTACCATACCTACTGATTATTGTTTGGATTATGTTCATGATTGTTTGTGATCTTTAGATGGTCTTAGTTAGATTCCTTTTACTATCTTCTAGATATTGCTAGGGAATTTTCTATGGAGATTATTTTTAATTTTCTTTACTTTCACGGGACGTTCAAGACTAAGTGTGGGGGATTTGATAATCATGATTTTACTGTATTATTTTGATTCAAATATGCATGGTTTGATGTTGATTTCAAAGGTTTAAATCATGGTTACAACACATTTTATACATTGTATCAATTTTGGACCTAATTGAAAATTATTTTATTTTTTTGTGTTATTTAATGCTAATATTTGATTCTTATTTTGTAGGTATCAAAGGATCATGGATGTGGATGTATTTGAACCAAAATTGTGCTCGAATCAAAGTTTAAACGAGAAGATCAAGCTACGGAGCATTATGGACCGTTCATCAAAGATTGGACAGATCTGAACGATCCAGTGAAGATCTGGTCGATCTGACCTAAGGGAGAGTATATCCAGACCCTAGATCAAGATCAGTACCTCCAGATAGGATTTTGGGTGACTTTTCACAGTTGATCAAGTGCCAAATCAATCATAGTCGTCCGTTCAGATCTGGATCAGATTCAAAAGAGAAGCTACAGAAGCTTCATGGCTTCGTCGACTCCTCCGCGCTGTTTTTCATGTCGCGCGTTCTTCTCCAGTGAGTTTCGGGCCCGATTCTTCCTCCAATCGATCTCTCAAGCTTCGACCTCGGTGGTAAGCTTCACGACAGCTGATTCCGATCATCTGGAGCCATTGGCGGGCGTTCCCTCCGATGGAATTCTTCCTCCGACGATCCTCTATTTTCATAAGATTTTTTGGGTGTTTCCTTAGATCTGAACTTCGCCTTCCATCAGTGACGTTCGGAGGTGTTCCTCTGGCGTTACTGAGCTTCATCCGACCACAATCCGCAATCTGTAGCCTCCATTCCAGATTCAGAGGTCAAGGTTTGAAGATTTCTAGATTTTCAGCATTTGAGTGGTTTTGGGGTGTTTCCAGCATGTCGGGGGTGGTCCATCGACACTGTTGAGCAATCCTCGAGCTGATAGGCAGTAGAGACTCTCCGCTGAGGTCCGGAGTTGGGTGTTCTCGACTTCGGCACTCCTGTATGACGGCAAGAGTGTGTTGCTTGTATAGATTGGTTGTGAGTTGGTTCGGTTAGGGTTTATTTCATTTTGTTACTATTTTTATAGCTTGGCACAGATTACTTTTATGTTTTGTTATGTTTTTAGCAAGTAATTTAACATTTCATTTTTTTGTTGAAGCTCTACTTATGTTTAATTTGTGCTTGGTTAATTGTTAGGTTGTAAGTTTAAGCTAGGGTTTTAATTGGTGCTTTAGATTAGATTTTTCTGATGTCTTGCTACTTATTTCTATGCTTTAGATCAGATTTATCTTGGGTTTTATATTTCAATTTTAGATTGAGTGTGTTAATGATTTAATCACAACGTAGAGTAACAATGTGTTATGGTTTAATTGTTGGCACCTAGGTAGATTTCATTTATGCATTAGATCAGTCTCTTATTTACTTGCTTGTCAATTGTTAGATTTAGATTCAAAGTTTAAACTCCCCTGTTTACATATTAAAAACCCCAGAAACAAAAATAACACACAATCCTAGATTACATCCTACCGTTGGTTCCTCGAGGTTCGATCCTGGGCTCATTATTACAACATTATTGTGAAATTAAGGGGTTCAGTGGAAATACATTATTAATTTGATAAGCTCATTCGTGACACACAATTTAATATATATTTAGGCTCTATCAGTTACTAGGGAAACGAACACTTGATTTCTCTTGATATCGAGCACATTCTTTAGACCTTGGGTAGATTTAAGATAGATGAACCAAACAGTGTTTACTATTGGGAATAAAAGGTAAAGATGGTTCAATGATCACTTGACTGAGATTAGGAATTGTTACTTGAGAAGTGTATGCCATGATTTGCACTGAGCATGGAGAACTCATTCTTAGGTTGAGTCAAATCTATTTATGATCATGCTCATTATTGAAATTTTTTGATAGAGTTAATTTGATTCACCAAGAATTATGATGCACTTATCCTTACGTATGCCTCTAGACTGCAGAATTGTGTTTGATAACAATTAAGTGCTTAATTTTATATCAATCTGGTTTATGGTCATTGGTTTTGCTAGTTTGATAGAAATGAATAAAGTCTTTAGGTACACACATTCTAGCTCACGAATTTGGATTGCAGAGTTTGCTTGAGTACAAATAAATGTTTAAGTCTAGGGTGTGATGTGCGTAAATTATATATGTTATTTTATATAGTTTAATGCACATCTTCATACATTCATCGCATATAATCTATGTGTTTGCACCCTTTTCTATCATATCTCAACATAATTACTACTTTTCGTCCAAAGATCTGCTCAGTGTTTATTTACATTTTTCAGGAGTAGTTTAGAGAGAAAAAGAATGCTTAAGACACAAATGAAGATCAAATGAAGCCGAGGAATGGAGAACCCAAGGTAAAGGAGCAAGCAACGACCATCATAGAACTAAATTTGACCTACCCATGCTTTGAGACACAGAGCCAGAGGAGATGGCCGTGCCATTAGGCACGGATAAGGAACAAAAAAGGAAGCTGTTGTGCCTTGAGGCACAACCAAGGAATAGATCCAGAGCAGAAATGGCTCTGGTCGTGCCAAAAGCCACTGCTAGAGGACTTGCCTGTGCCACAATCCAAAGCCAGATTGGGTTTGGCCGTGCCTTTTGTCACAGCCACGCCTCTAAATTCTATGTTTTAAAGAACTGATCGTGCCAAATGACACGGCCAAAGAAGACAAAGTAGAGCAAGCTTTGCTTGGGCTGTGCCAAATGGTACGGCCGAGTGCTTAAAGCTAGAGCTGATTTGGCTCTGGCCATGCCAGAAGGCACAGCCAAGAGCCCAGGGCGCGGTTTGGCCGTGCCTAGAGGTACGGCCAGCCCGTGCCTCACCTCTATAAAAGGGGAACTTCAACACCTTTGAAGGGGGAAGCTTTATAGAGTGGAGGAGATCATCTAGGTTGAATCATTGTATCTAGAGTTGTCATTTGGACAATCTGAGGACATTCTGCTGCTCCATCCTCGTCAACATTCTAAGATCTACATCCAAGCACTTCACTCGATGTTAAAGGATATGTTTCTACTCCCTTTCCTTAGGATTTTAGAAATTTCTATGTTTTTGAGTGTTTGGATTGTATTTCTAACTGTTATGGAGTATATCTTTAATGTTCTAGGATGTAGGTAGTAGTTATGATGTGTGGATAATGTAAACTCTATTGAATTACCAATGCCTTAGTTTGATGAAGCTTATATGCATTTGTTCTGCTTGATGAAATGTTTGTATAGAGGCTTTCCCTTATGATTATGAGTTTTTTCTGTCTAGAGTGCATATCTTGTACATAGATCTTATTCCTGAGTTAGATACATTGATGTGTGTCTACAATTGGGACTATACATGAACCTGAATTTTCATTGACCAGATGCATGGATCGTTGTCTCATTTGAGTGTACGTTTTGATATAGCTCGACATGGCCTTAAGATAATTATTTGGAGTTGAGTATCTAAGGTAACTATCCTTCTATATGGAACGTAACCTCCTAAGGGAGAATGATTCTATGTATGGACTAGTCAATCACTTGACCTAATGGGCTTTTCCTAATCATATACTACGCAAGTGACCTACGTAATCTAGAGACATACACCTGAGGGAGACCTTGTGATAGGAGGTACTTTATTGAAAACATGGACTCTCTAAGTTACTTCTTCACTTGGTGGCGTACTTGGTTACTAGCAGGGAAAGCACTCTGATGCACCATCACGGGGTGGTATTCGGCAGTAACTTAGACTGTCCTACAAACATATGAGTAGAAAACTAGGAATGGGCAAATTTGTAGCACAAAATCCACCATTACTATTGGTTGGTCCTAGGAAGATCGTACTGGTTTCACCGTACAAAATTTTGTACAAGTCCTGAACCTTTCCTAACAACCTATTGTGTTCTTTAGAAATTAAATTCGAAATCGCAAACAGAACTTACCATTATTGATTCCAAATTTAACTTATCTGTTCTTAATGGTTTAGTATTGGATCGCAAACGATGCTTAACATTATGATCCAAATCCACCTATGTTATAAATTTAATTAAATATTAATTTCTAAAATTAGCTTCCAGGACAGCATAGCAAGGCACTAGTCCTTCTTGGGTATGGGATCATCCACCACCGCCTTGACAAAACCTTTTAAAGAAATCTAATATTTAATTTCCTTATATAACTCTAGGTTTAACCAAAAGGAACAATCGAATCACAAATTTGAAAAATAAAACAAAAGAAACACAACTTCAAATATCTAATCCGAAAATCTAGAATCTCTAGCCTCTTGTGTTTGAAATTCATACAAAGAAAAACTAGTAAGATGCGGAAAAGAATTACTAGTAATACCTTTCTTTGTATGCAACGACCTCTTGATCTTTTACCGTATTCCTCTTTTTATCTCGGGCGTTGTGTGGGCAACGATCTACCGAGATGAGAACCACCCAAGCCCTTCTTCTTCCTTCTTGCAAGTTTCGGCCAAGCACTTCTCTTTGGGATGAAGAGTTTCGGCCACCACCACCAAGCTCCAAGGGATGCTAGAAACAAAGCCTCCTTTCTCTCCTTCTTCTCCTAGCTAGAACCAGCCACCAAGGACTCCTCTTGTATTGATGCCGCCGGCCACCAAGGAGGAAGAGAAAAGGAGAAGAGCAAGGAGTAAGGGCCGACCACCACCAAGGAAGAGAGGAGAGGAAAATAGAATAGAGTTTTCTTATGAAGGCACCCTTACCCTCTCTTTTATAATCCTTGGTCTTGGCAAATAAGGAAAATTTAAATAAAAACTTCCTTATTTTCTTTACCATGAAAAGGAAAATTTTAATTGATTGAAACCAATTTCCTTTTCTTAAATATCATGGTCGGCCACCTCATAGCTCCAAGCAAGGAAAGTTTTAATATCACAAGAATTAAAACTTCCTAATTTGTCTCTAAAAATTTAAAAAAAATAAAATTCTATATTAATTTTCCCTTCATAGTTGGTTATAAAAGGAATTTTATAAATTAAAATCTTTCTATTAAAACATATGGTTGATTTCCAAAAAGGAAAGTTATCTTTAAAATTAAAATCTTCCTCTCAATCTACAAATAAGGAAAGATGTCAAATATTTTCTTAATCTTTTGTAGAGACTTATAAAAGGAAAAATTTATAATTTTAAAACTCCCTTTTAAATCATGAACATGGTTACAAAAAAGGAAAGTTTTCTCAAAATTAAAATCTACCTTTCAATCTACAAATAAGGAAAGATATCAAATCTTTTCTTAATCTTTTGTAGAAAGTTATAAAAGGAAAGATTTAAATTTTAAACTCTCTTTTAAAACCATGGAATTCACATAAGAAAAATTTTTAAAAAATAAAATCCTTTTAATTTGATGTGGCCTGCCACACCAAGCTTGCGTTCAAGCTAGGGCCGGTAACACAACTTGGCTCATCCTATTTGCTTGGTCGGCCCAAGCTTGGGTTCCAAGCTTGCTTGGCCGGCCCCCTTAGGATGAGTATAAAGGTGGGTATAATACTTTATAAATAATAGGCTATGATAGGGACCGAGAGGAGTAATTGGTTTTGGTGTCACGATGAAATTAAGCTTCCCGTGTTCGCCCCGAACACCCAACTTAATTTCATCAATAATAATTCATACCACTAAAGAATTATTATTGAACTACCGCACCAATCCCAAATTATATTTTGGGCTCCTTCTTATTATGAGTGTGTTAATCTCCCTGTATTTAAGATGTCAGATGTCCACTAATTAATTAAGTTACTGACAACTCACTTTAATTAATATCTTAGTCCAAGAGTAGTACCACTCAACCTTATCATCATGTCAGACTAAGTCCACCTGCAGGGTTTAACATGACAATCCTTATGAGCTCCTATTGGGGACATTATCAACCTAGATTACTAGGACACAGTTTTCTTCTATAATAAACAACACACACTATAAGTCATATCATTTCCCAACTTATCGGGCCTTTTGATTTATCGAGCTAAATCTCACCTTTTGATAAGTTAAAGAAATAAAAACTAAATATATGTGCTTGTAATAACTAAGGTCTTGTTCTTTTATTAAGTCAGTATAAAAAGAACTTACTTTAAATGGTCCTGCTCAATACACTTAGAGTGTACTAGTGTAATTTATTAGTCAAGATAAACTAATACCTAATTACACTACGACTATTTCAATGGTTTGTTCCTTTCTATCTTAGTCGTGAGCTATTGTTTATAATATATAAAGAACCGATAACATAATCTATTATGTGTGACACCACATACCATGTTATCTACAATATAAATTAATTGAACAACTACACTTAGCATATAAATGTAGACATTTTGACCAATGTGATTCTTTATTTCAAAATAACTGTTTACAAAAGCTATGCTTTTAGTATACACTCTAACAATCTCCCACTTATACTAAAAGACTAAGCTGCCATACATCTGGTTCCCATCCCCTCCACATGCCGATCAAAATCTTTCGCCGGAAGGGCCTTAGTGAAATTATCTGCCAGGTTATCTGCTGATGTAATCTTGGCAACTACAACTTCTCCTCGCTTGACGATGTTTCGTATCAGGTGGTACTTGCGCTCTATATGTTTACTCGCCTTATGGACTCGTGGTTCCTTCGAGTTTGCAACTGTACCGCTATCATCACAATAAATTATGATGATTTTGGGCAAACCAGGAATCACATCTATGTTCATTAGGAAGTTCCTAAGCCATACAACTTCTTTAGCTGCCTCAGAGACTGCCACATACTCAGCTTACATGGTTGAGTCTAAAGCGCATTTCTGTTTAACACTCCTCCATGCAATGGCTTCACCTCCAAAAGTAAACACATAGCCTGATGTAGACTTACTATTGTCCCTATCTGATTGGAAGTTTGAATCCGTGTAACCCACAGGGAGAAAATCATCTGCTTGGTAAACTATCATATAATCTCTAGTCTTTCTCAGGTACTTCAATATATGCTTTAGCAGTCCAATGTCCTTGTCCAGGGTTACTTTGGTATATGCTAACCATGCCCATGGCAAAACATATATCCGGTCTCGTACACAGCATTGCATACATTAGGCTTCCCACAGCCGAAGCATAAGGAACTGCCTTCATGTCCTCTATCTCCTTTGTTGTCTTCGGAGACATCTCTTTAGATAAAGCTACTCCATTCCAAAAAGGTAAGAAACCTTTCTTGGAGTTTTGCTTGCTAAAATGAGCAAGGATTGTATCTATATATTAGGCTTGAGATAGGCACAACATCCTTTTCTTGCGATCCCTTATGACTTCGATCCCAAGAATGTGTGCACATTCTCCTAAGTCCTTTGATAAGCATATTATTTACTGCGTGTCACGATTGGGCTCATCAAATTAATAAAATGTATTTTTACTGAACCCCTTAATTAAACAATAATGTTGTAGTAACGAGCCCAGGATCGATCCGAGGAACCAACGGTAGAATGTAATTTAGGATTGTCTTTTATTCCTATTTTTTGGGGTTTTCGATATAAAAATGGAGTTGGGGGTTTAAGCTTTAAATCTAAATCAAACAGAGGAAAAACACAGCAATTAAGAAATTAATCTAAAGCAAGAGTGAAACATAACTATGTGCCAATGAACAAATCATTACGCATTGTCACACTACGTTGTGATAAATCCATCAGCACACATCAAACTAAGGATGAAATTAGGAGACTCAAATAAATCTGATCTAAAGCAAGATATAAACCTAATTTAGCACTTAAACACTAAACAATTAACCAAGCACAAATAAAACTTAAACTAAGCTTCAACAAGGAAAGAAATGCTAACTACTTGCATAAAAATATAACAAAACATAAAAGTAATCTGTTCTAAGTTACAAAACAATAATAAAAGTGAACTAAACCCTAACCAATCCAACCCGCAACCAATCTATACAAGACTTCACACTCAAGCCGTCACACAAGAGTGCCAAAGTTGAAACCACCCAACTTTGGACCTCAGTGGATCGTCTCAGCTGCGTATCAGCTCAAGGAAGGTTCAACAACACCGACGGACCACCCCCGACGAGTTGAAACAACCCTAAACCCAAGAAAATGCCGAAAATCTGGAAATCTGTGTTGGTGCAACCTTAGGTCAAGGTTGACCTGGTTGACCTAACTCGAGTTGTATTTTGATGTTTGACGAGAATAGAAAAGTTCTATTTTGATGTTTGACGAGAGTAGAAAAGTTGTACTCTGATGTTTGACAGAATACAAACTTGGGAGATTGTGGGTGCAATCTTTGGTCAAGGTTGACCTGGTTGAACCGAGGTGAGTCGACCTGATTCAGGAAATCCTGGTGAGTGAAGCCAGGTGAAAGTCCTGGTGAGTGAAGCCAGGCAAGGGAAAGTCCTGGTGAGTGAAGCCAGGCAGTTGGAAAGTCCTGGTGAGTGAAGCCAGGCAGTTGGAAAATCCTGGTGAGTGAAGCCAGGTGAAAGTCCTGGTGAGTGAAGCCAGGCAAGGGAAAGTCCTAGTGAGTGAAGCTAGGCAGTTTGGAAGTCCTAGTGAGTGAAGCTAAGCAGTTTGGAAGTCCTGGTGAGTGAAGCCAGGCAGATTAGAAATCCTGGTGAGTGAAGCCAGGTGAAAATCCTAGTAAGTGAAGTTAGGTGAAAGTCCTGGTGAGTGAAGCCGGGCAAGGGAAAATCCAGATGTATCAAGGATGATCGGACATCTGGTGTTGGGAAGTCTTAGCAGGTCAAGGGAGTGACCAGATGCTAGGCATGATGTACCAACAGGTCAAGGTTGACCGGATGTTGGTTTGGGAGACTTGGGACTTGGTTTGGGAAAAACCAAGAGCTGGATTGATCAGTGGATCGATCTAGTGATACACTGGGTTATCTGATCAGTCTCGTGACCGATCAGTAACCACACAGTGAGCTTCTGTGTGTTATCTGATCGGTCTGGAGACCGATCAGGAAGCAACAGAAGAGAAGAACAGAGGTCGGAGAAAGGGAAGTGGATCGGTCTGTGGACCGATCCACCTGAAACCTGATCGGTCCACAGACCGATCAGAGCTCTCACAGAGAGTGAGAGTAAGTGAGCTGATCGGTCTGGGGACCGATCAGCCTAGGGCCTGATCGGTCCCTAAGACAGATCAGAGAAGCCCTGGACCGATCAGGGTGGAGCCTGATCGGTCCAGGCCCTAGCCGTTGCGACACAATGGCTAGTTTATATGTCTTCTTCTTCGCAGATTCATCTCCGATTTCTCACCAACTTCTCCACAACGCTCTCAAAGCTCAGATCGCCAGTCTTGAAGGATCTTGGAAGTTTTCCAAGTCAAGAGGCGGATCAAAGCAAGAAAAGAAACTAGGGTTAGGGTTTTGCACTCATTGTAAGCTTGTAAGCTTGTATTTCTTGTATCCCTTTCCTCTCTTCTTGTATTGAGTCTTGTAGGGCTTCTCTGCCTTTGGTAGTTACCATAAAGGAGAGTTTTATTAGTGGAGGGTGTGTGTGTTGGTGTGGATCCTTGGACTAGTCACCTCTTGTGAGATGGATACCAAGTAAACCAACCGTGTTAGCGTTGTGTGATTTGTTTTTTTTATTTTCCGCTGCCATATCTTTGAAGAAACAAGCAACGCCGAACACCGGGCACGCGACGAGCTATTCACCCCCCCCCCCTCTAGCTACTTTTGGTCCTAACAAGTGGTATCAGAGCAAGGTCGCTCTTCACCGGAATCATCGCCGGAAGGGTCAAGCATAACAAGAAAAGCTAGAGGGTGAAGAAGTTGGAGAAAATTCTTCAAGTTCAAGATTTTACCAAGCTCAACTTCAAGATGCAATTCCAAGATGGACTTGGATTTGACACAAGGGTGGCTCCATCATATTCATCCACAAGCTTCGATTCTTGGAGATCAAGAATCAAAAATTTCTTGATGATGGAGATAGAGCAGTGGTTTTCTCTCATGGAAGGATTTGAAGCTCCAACAAACTCCAAGGGCAAGCCTCTCAAGAAAAGCAAATGGAGTCAAGAGCAAGTTCAAAGGAGCAAGGCAAACGATAAAGTGACCAAGCTTTTGGTCAACTTATTGCCAAGCAATATTTTGGCTCAAGTTGGAGAATTCAAGGATGCCAAGGAGCTTTGGAGCAAGTTGGCATCAATTCATGAGATCCCCTCCACTATACCAAATCAAGAGGAATCCAAGAGGGTGACTCATTGGAGCAAGATCAAGAGGAGGACTCCGAAGTTGAGAGATGCTCAACTTCCGAAGAAGAGGAAATCCAAGAAGCTTCATTCTCAAGGGAGTGTAATCAAAAGAGCAAGGAAGGAGCATATTCCTTGTTTCATGTACAAGAGGATGAAGAAGAAGGAGAATCCTCCACATCCGGGTCAAGAGAAGAAGAGGATGAAGAAGCTTCCACCTCCACAAGTCAAGATAAATCAATTGGAGGGAAATCGATTTCGGATCAAGAGGAAGCCTCTACATTCATATCAAATGGAGGAGCAAGTGCCACCCCTACACAAGAAGGTATAAATAGTTCAATTAATAATAAGAATCATATTATATGTTTTGAATGTAGGGACCATGGGCACTACAAAAGCAAGTGTCCTAAATTGGTCAAGAAGAAGGGCCAAGCGGCACCTAAGGGCAAGGAGAAGCCAAAGGAGACCATCCCCGGAACAAAGAAGAGCAAGGAGCACATTGTGTGTTTCTCTTGCAAACAAAAAGGGCATTACCGAAGTCAATGCCCCAAGGGGAAGAAGATGGTCAAGACTCAAGGAGGCACTAGTCAAGGGGGAGCCTCCAAGGTAAAAAAGAATGTATCTTTTATTGAGCCTATTCCCTTACAAAATGGTAAAAAGCATGCTAGGTCAAATTTTTATCATTTTAATGCTATTTACCATGAAAATAGGAGACATGATAGGATTAAGAAAAATGATGTAGCTTATCATGCTAAGACCACTACACCTAAGGTTAGGAATGTAGGTAAAAATCTAGGCAATAACTCTAAGGATTTTAGATACAAGTCCAGAAACGAAAATGCTCATGAATCAAATGAAAAATCAAATACTAAGGACTTAGTGAAGGAAAATCAAGTCTTGAGGTCAAGACTTGATAAATTAGAAAAGACCCTAAAACGATTGGAAAATATCCTAAAAGGGCAAAACGAGCATAGCCTAGGTCTAGGAGCACAAAAGCCATCCAATGGCCATAGAGGTTTGGGATACAAACCAAAGGCTAAGAAGGATGTGCCCTCTTACCATAGGGTTCCATATTGTTATGGAACAAACCCTAAGTCTAGAGGTCAAGTCAAGGATACAAGGGAAGATATCCCTAGAAGTATCTTTGCAACCAAAGTGACTAAGACTTCTAAGAAGTCTAAGAAAGTCACTAACAAGGTCACAAGGGAGGCTATCCCTAGAGTTGACCTAGAAAAAGTGACCAAGGTTTCTAAGAAGCCAAACAAGGTCACTAGGAAGGTATCTAGGGAAGTTATCCCTAGTGAGTACCTAGAGCATCCAAGGAGCACCAATAGGTTTTGGGTTCCCAGGAGCATCTTCTCTACCTCATAGATGGGTTAGAGAGTGTCAACTCCGATTAGAAGGGTAGTTAACCCAACTTTGAGGGAATTGACACTCAAGGAGCATTTTCAAGGTTTTTGTTAACCTTTGAAAATGGAATGGAATTATTGCTTATTCCTTGAAAGAGTAAAATGTGCCTAATGGTGGAAAGATTGATTCTATCTTAATTGGCACAAAATTGGAAAAATATAAGAAATACCAAGTTGGGATTTTGGTATTTTCTTAGTAATTACTCTTGAGGAAAAATGGAATATGCCAACATTTGAGGATATACTAAATTTTTAAGTGGCATAAACAAATCAAGAGGAATAAAAATGTCAATTTAGGTTTTGGCATTTCTTTTAAGCACTTAGGGCAATCTAAGTTTAACGTTTTAAGTTAAAACAAGTGATATATTTTGAGTTTAGCTAAGTGGTTAAGGATACTTAGGTAGGTAATCTAGGTATATTTTATTTATGCTAAACCTTGCCATGATTGTTTGCCCATAATATGCCATGACATCATATTTTATTTGTATTTTGCATTCATGACTTATCATGAAAAATACAAAAATACCATGCCATGTCATACATACAACATGTAGTATAGGAACTTTCTTTTGAAAGCTATTGCATTTTGATGTATGTCATAACATCAATCATGCATTATGTTTTATTTCCTAAATTTAAGGACAAATGGCATTAGTTCAACAAGTGGCATTTGTTTACAACAAGTGAAATAAACAAGTGGCATTTGTTTAACAAGTGAATCAACAAGTAACATCCTTGGTGGATGTTTACCACTCAAAATGCCTAGATAGATATGCATGATCCCTAGAATAGGGCAAAACCAAAATCTCACATCTCACAAAGACCTATAAGATGACTTGTATGTGTTTTAGTGCACATTAGATACAAATGAGATGTTAGGATGATGAACAAAACTCAATATGTTGATTTAGTGCATTCTTTTGAGTTTTAAGTTCATCAAAACACATAGTTATGTGTTTTCCCATCATTGGGAAAGCTAATGTACAAGTCATGTGCATTAAACCCAAGGAACATGGTGGGAAATTGGTTTTGAAAATGTTTTCAAAATGATTTTGGAAAACCTTGGTGAAGGCTATCTTTTGATAGTACTCACCATTGAATAGTTAGACATAAACTTGAAGAAAACACTAAAGTTTAGCAAGTTTTTAAGTTTGTGTCAATATTTGAAAATATGAAGTATTTTCATAGAAAACTATTTTTCCATGATAATATATGTTATGAGGAATGTATCCTCAAAATTTTACAATTTTTGGAATTTTCTGTGATTTTTTAGGGGTTTCTGAATTTCGGGAGAAAAATCAGAAATCCCTATCAGGGATTTGTGGATCGATCAGAGGGGATGCTGATCGGTCCAGGGAGTTATGGATCGGTCACTGGACCGATCCAGAGAAGTGTGGATCGGTCTGGTGACCGATCCAGTGAGGTCTGATCGTTCTGGTGACCGATCAGAGCGTGTCAAAATGCTGATTTTCGATTGTTGTCTGAAATTTCAACTTTGGAAGTTGGTGTTTTTGATTTCTAAAGGGTTGAAACTCTCCAAGACATTGTTGGTGCAATGGTCAAGGGGGAGTTGACCTTTAGGAAGAGTTTTACCTATTAGTCAAGGGGGAGTTGACTTTTAGGGAGAGTTTTTACTCTAAAAACTTGAGTGATATGGGATTATCACTAAGTTGATTATTGACTTTAGTATCAAGGGGGAATTTAAGGGTTTCAATGAAAGGTATGGGACTTTCATTAGGAAGAAACTCTTGACCTTGATTCACTCTTTTTGATGTGTGTCAAAAAGGGGGATAATGGGAGAATGTCCAAAGAATGTTCAAGGAAGAACATTGGAAAACCTAAGTTAGGTTATCGGGTTAACCTAACTTGATTATGGTTTTTGTCAAACATCAAAAAGGGGGAGAATGTTGGTGCAACCTTAGGTCAAGGTTGACCTGACTCGAGTTGTATTTTGATGTTTGACGAGAATAGAAAAGTTCTATTTTGATGTTTGACGAGAGTAGAAAAGTTGTATTCTGATGTTTCACAGAATACAAACTTGGGAGATTGTGGGTGCAATCTTTGGTCAAGGTTGACCTGGTTGAACCGAGGTGAGTCGACCTGATTCGGGAAATCCTGGTGAGTGAAGCCAGGTGAAAGTCCTGGTGAGTGAAGCCAGGCAAGGGAAAGTCCTGGTGAGTGAAGCCAGGCAGTTGGAAAGTCCTGGTGAGTGAAGCCAGGCAGTTGGAAAATCCTGGTGAGAGAAGCCAGGTGAAAGTCCTGGTGAGTGAAGCCAGGCAAGGGAAAGTCCTAGTGAGTGAAGCTAGGCAGTTTGGAAGTCCTAGTGAGTGAAGCTAAGCAGTTTGGAAGTCCTGGTGAGTGAAGCCAGGCAGATTGGAAATCCTGGTGAGTGAAACCAGGTGAAAATCCTAGTAAGTGAAGCTAGGTGAAAGTCCTGGTGAGTGAAGCCGGGCAAGGGAAAATCCAGATGGATCAAGGAAGATCGGACATCTGGTTTTGGGAAGTCTTAGCAGGTCAAGGGAGTGACCAGATGCTAGGCATGATGTACCAACAGGTCAAGGTTGACCGGATGTTGGTTTGGGAGACTTGGGATTTGGTTTGGGAAAAACCAAGAGCTGGATTGATCAGTGGATCGATCCAGTGATACACTGGGTTATCTGATCGGTCTGGTGACCGATCAGTAACCACACAGTGAGCTTCTGTGTGTTATCTGATTGGTCTGGAGACCGATCATGAAGCAACAGAAGAGAAGAACAGAGGTCGGAGAAAGGGAAGTGGATCGGTCTGTGGACCGATCCACCTGAAACCTGATCGGTCCACAGACCGATCAGAGCTCTCACAGAGAGTGAGAGTAAGTGAGCTGATCGGTCTGGGGACCGATCAGCCTAGGGCCAGATCGGTCCCTAAGACCGATCAGAGAAGCCCTGGACCAATCAGGGTGGAGCCTGATCGGTCCAGGCCCTAGCCGTTGCGACACAACGGCTAGTTTATGTGTCTTCTTCTTCGCAGATTCATCTCCGATTTCTCACCAACTTCTCCACAGCGCTCTCAAAGCTCAGATCGCCAGTCTTGAAGGATCTTGGAAGTTTTCCAAGTCAAGAGGCGGATCAAAGCAAGAAAAGAAACTAGGGTTAGGGTTTTGCACTCATTGTAAGCTTGTAAGCTTGTATTTCTTGTATCCCTTTCCTCTCTTCTTGTATTGAGTCTTGTAGGGCTTCTCTGCCTTTGGTAGTTACCATAAAGGAGAGTTTTATTAGTGGAGGGTGTGTGTGTTGGTGTGGATCCTTGGACTAGTCACCTCTTGTGAGGTGGATACCACGTAAACCAACCGTGTTAGCGTTGTGTGATTTATTTTTTTATTTTCCGCTGCCATATCTTTGAAGAAACAAGCAACGCCGAACACCGGGCACGCGACTAGCTATTCCCCCCCCCCCCCCCCCTCTAGCTACTTTTGGTCCTAACAATCTGCTACCGGAGCTCTCTGGATCTGGATGGAAGTTGTGGATTGTGGATGAGGCTCGGATGAACTCAATAACGCCGGCGGACCACCTCCAAGCGTCACTGATGGGAATCGGAGCTCAGATTTAGAGGACCACCTCCAAATCTGAGGTGAAACAGAGAACTGCCGCAAGTAGAAAACACGCCAGAAAGAACACTCGCCGGCGCTCCAGATGATCGGGATGAGCTGCTAAGAAGTCCTCCACCAAGGTAGAAACTCGGGAGGATGATTGGAGAAGGAATCGGGGCCGAAATCCGAAAGATGCCGCACCGCGGGATGAAGAACAGCGCAGGGAATCGACGAAGAAGAAAGGGAACTGTAGCTTCTATTTTAAATCTGATCCAGATTTGAACGGACGGCTAGGAGCAATTTGGAGCTAAATCAACGGTAAAAGCTTGCCCAAAATCCGATCCGAAGGTACTGATCTTGATCTAGAGTCTGGATCTACTCTCCCTTAGGTCGGATTGATCAGATCATCACTGGATGGCCCAGATCTGCCGATCTTCAATGAATGGCCCAGATTAATCCGGCTGGATCAATGGCTGGATGAACTCAGATCTGGATCAAAACTTCTGGATCTTCATCAATAGCTTAGATCTGCTACCCATTAGGTTGGATCGGCCAGATCTTCAATGGATGGTCCAGATCTGTCATATTCTTGATGAACGGTCCATAATGCTCCAAAGCTTGATCTTCTTGTTTGAACTCCGATTCGAGCCCAATTTCGGTCCAAATAGATCCAAATTCAAAATCCTTTGATGCCTACAAAATAAGAATCAAATATTAGCATCAAATAATATAAAAATAAAGTAATTTGTAATTAAGTCCAAAAATACACACAATGCACAAAATGTGATGTAATCATGATTTTAACCTATGAAATCAACATCAAACCATGCATATATGAATCAAAATAATACAGTAAAATCATGATTATCATCCTTCATATTGAATTGTTTAGATAATCATACCCTTACGTCCGATAACACTTTGACATTGTTGCCAATTAACAAAATGTCATCTACGTATAGTACAAGAAATACCACCACGTTTCCGTTACACTTCTTGTATACACAAGACTCATCCGAATACTGAATAAATCCATATGACTGGATTACTTCATTAAACCGGATGTTCCAAGATCTTGAAGCTTGCTTCAGTCCATAAATGGACCGATTGAGCTTGCACACTAGATGCTCTTTGCCTTTTTCAATGAACCCCTTTGGTTGCTTTATATGGATGTTTTCTTCAAGACTTTCGTTAAGGAAAGCTGTCTTGACATCCATTTGCCAAACCTCATAATCCATATGAGCGGTAATGGATAAGAGTATCCGGATAGACTTAAGCATAGCTACCGGTGAAAAGGTCTCCTCATAATCGATTCCCTCTTTCTGAGTATACCCTTTCGCAACAAGCCTTGCTTGGAAGATTTCTACCTTCTCGTCTGTCCCTCTTTTCCTTTTGTAGATCCATTTGCATCCAACGGCTTTTACACCATTTGGTGGTTCTACAAGCTCCCAGACTTTATTATAATACATGGATTCTATTTTAGAATTCATCGCCTTTTGCCAAGATACCGCATCTTTATCTTGGAGTGCTTCATCATATGTCCGGGAATCAGGTTCATGTTTACCCGGGATCAAGTCCGAAGACTCTCCAAAAAATATGAATCTCTCAGGTTGCCTTACAAACCTCCCACTACGACGAGACACTGTCTGTAGCTGTACATCATTTGTGACACGTGTTGCAGTTTCTTGTGGTACTTCATCTTGTACTGTTGGTACTAAAGTAGACGTGTCCTCTCTAATTTCTTCTAGAACAATTTCACTTATGGGCTTATGATTCATTACATAATCTTCTTGTAGAAATCGAGCATTGGTGCTAATAATGATCTTCTGATTTTTAGGATTATAAGACAAACCACCTTTCGTTCCCTTAGGATATCCCACAAACAGACAAACCTCTTTTCGTGATTCCAACTTGTCAGTATCTCCCTTCAGCACATGTGCTGGACTACTTCATATTCGGATATGACTCAGACTTGGCTTACGCTCATTCTACAATTCCATGAAAGTAGAAGGAACTGTTTTAGAAGGTACCATATTCAAAATGTACACTGCTATTTCCAAAGCATATCCCCAAAACGAATTTGGTAATTCTGAATAATTATCATCAATCTAACCATTTCTATAAGAGTCTCATTGCTTCTGCCACACCATTCTGTTGGGGTGTAATAGGTGCAGACAATTAGGATTGGATCCTGACTTTTGATAAGTAATTTCAAAACTCTCCAAAGAGGTATTCGCCACCACGGTCAGGCCGTAGTGTCTTGATACTTTTACCAAGATGTTTCTCCACATCAGCCTTATATTCTTTGAACTTATCAAAGTATTCAGACTTGCGGCGCATCAAGTAAATATATCCGTATCTTGAATAATCATCTATGAAAGAGACAAAATATTCATAACCACCTCTTGCCTGGATAGACATAGGACCATACAAATCAGAATGAACTAGTTCTAACACATCTTTGGCTCTATACCCCTTGGCCTTAAAAGGTCTCTTGGTTATTTTTCCTTCCAAGCAAGATTCGCAAGTTGGAAAGTTTTCCAACACTAATGAACCCAAAAGTCCATCGGCAATAAGCCTTTGAATTCTACTCAAGTTAATATGACCAAGCCTTAGATGCCAAAGATATGTTTGGTTGTTATTTGAAGGTCCCTTTCTCTTATTAGAATTAGAAGATGTGTTATTAATTTCCATTTGTTTCTTAGTGGAAGAAATTGGATTCAGAGTATACAAATTGCCTACTAATGTACCAGAACATATAATAACTCTATTTTTCTTGACAACCACTTTATCATCAAAAGAAACAGTATATCCATCCAAAAATAATTTAGAAATTGAAATTAAATTCTTTCTAAAAGTTGGTACATAAAGATAATTTCTCAAAATCAAAGTTCTATTCCTATCAAATGATAAGTAGACGTCTCCCACTGCAACAATTGCCACTTTCATAGCATTCCCCATGTAGACGGTTATCTCTCCCTCATATAGTCGTCGGGTTTCCTGGAACCCCTGCAATGTATTGCAGACATGATCAGTGGCTCCTGTATCTACACACCAGGTGCTGGTAGATAACACCGCTAAACATATTTCAACTACTAGAGAATAAGATATATCTTTATTGTTCTGATTCCTACGTGGACAGTCTGCCTTCCAATGTCCAGTCTGCTTGTAGATGAAGCACTTGCCCTTTGGCTTATTCACTCCAGTTTTAGGTTTAGTACCTAGAGATCTCTTCTTTGCTGAACCAGCCTGTTTCTTCTTCTTCTTGCCTTTCGACTTAGAAGTAGAAATATTTTCAGCAAAATGAATCTGAGAACTATGATGAAATATATCTTCTACTGCCTGTAGTTCTGTCAGAAGTTCCTCCAATGTATACTCCCTTTTGTTCATGTTATAGTTCAGATAGAACTGCTCAAAACTTCTGGGCAGCGTTTGAAAAATAATATCGACATGAGTTTCCCCATCGATTTCTCCTCCAATGATCTGTATTTCGTTCAGATAAGCCATCATCTTGAGGATATGATCCTTTACGGGTGTCCCCTCTGACATGGTGGCTGTCATTAACTTTCTTATTGCCTCTTGCCTAGCAGTCCGACTCTCGTGTCCGAAGAGTTCTTTGAGATTGTTCATTATATCATAAGTCGTTGGTAAGTCCTGATGTTGATGTTGTAATACATTTAACATCGAAGCCAAAATATAACACCGCGCCATCTCATCTACTTTTACTCATTTCTTATGATACTCAATCTCGTCTCCACTAGAATCACTATTAGGTGCATTAGGGCAGACGTCTGTTAGTACAATCTTATAGCTTTCAGCAGTTAGGACAATATCCAGGTTTCTTTTCCAATATACGTAGTTTGGACCAGTAAGTTTGTTCTCTTTCAGTATAATGGCCAGTGGGTTGAAAGTCATCCTAAGAATCACAAAATAAACTTTGGTCAAGACTCTAAATTTAAAATAATATTGATTCCTCAAATAATACTATTTAAATTTACCAACACCTCAAAACACCATGAATTTTGTATGCCACATTAATGTGGACGTATACAAAATCTAACATTTGTAAGAGGAGGTTTTATCCATTAATTTTATTATCCTGTCATCCTAACTTTATGACAAATAAAATTAATAGTTGATTTTTCTTTCGTCATGCAAAATAATAGCAGTGACTCCATTGGGGAGGATACTATTGAATGCGCTTAAGTGTATACCATTACTTGATACTTAGTCCATTAAATAGGATTGTGCCCCTTCAGTTGGCGAAGATCACACGCTCTTAAATAATTTCCTATAACCATCCATAAAGGAAGTTTGATCAAGTGATCCGCAACAAACCCATCCGTTGTGGAGGGAGGCACTCAGAGCCAACACACAAGCTTGTTGCATCACTTACAAAGCAGTAATGGAGACCGTGAAATTTATTTAAAAATTCCTCTCTCACTTAGTTATTTAAGGTGAGGAATTTTAACCTAGCAAGCACACATCACACACATCACAGTAAATAAAAGCAATAAATATGGAAAATAATTTTACAACTATTATGGCCTTTTCCATTACTATCCTTCGCGTGCTGTCAACCCTAGGGTTCATGCCATCGGGTCCTTCGAGCTTCCTTTTCCACTGCGCTTCTAGTCCTCCAATAGTACCACGCCTCACAAGGATATGATCCGCGACAAAAATAAAATTTTACATATATCGATCCTATATTTCACAAAGGAATGTACATATAATCTAGATGGAAACAAAAATGTAAAATCCTAATAACTAATATAGCTCCTGCTGTATTTAATATTACAATCATGCACACACAATAAAATTCCCTTGACATGTCCAAAGGTCCAATCACACAAAATAACCATAAGCCATAATAGTTGGAGTATGCATCCATAAAGTTAGCATATCCTACTTTTATCCTGCCTAAATTATGTATGATATGTGCATAATTAAACTGAAAACCAAACACACAGAGGTAAACCCTAGCTCTGATACCAATTGTTAGTTAGTCCTAGAAAGATCGTACTGATTCCACCGTACAAAATTTTGTACAAGTCCTGAATCTTTCCTAACAACCTATTGTGTTCTTTAGAAATTAAATTCAGAATCACAAACAGAACTTAACATTATTGATTCCAAATTTAACTTATCTATTCTTAATGGTTTTGTCTTGGATCGCAAACGATGCTTAACATTATGATCCAAATCCACATATGTTATAAATTCAATTAAATATTAATTTCTAAAATTAGCTTCCAGGACTGCATGGTGAGGCACTAGTCCTTCTTGGGTATGAGATCATCCACCACCGACTAGACAAAGCCTTTTAAAGAAATATAATATTTAATTTCCTTATATAACTCTAGGTTTAACCAAAAGGAACAATCGAATCACAAATTCGAAAAACAAAACAAAAGAAACACAACTTCGAATATCTAATCCGAAAATCTAGAATCTCTAGCCTCTTGTGTTTGGAATTCATACAAAGAAAAACTAGTATGATGCGGAAAAGAATTACTAGTTATACCTTTCTTTGTATGCAATGACCTCTTGATCTTCTACCGTATTCCTCTTCTTATCTCGGACATTGTCTGGGCAACGATCTACCGAGATGAGAACCACCCAAGCCCTTCTTCACCCTTCTTGCAAGTTTTGGCCAAACACTTATCTTTGGGATGATGAGTTTCGGCCACCACCACCAAGCTCCAAGGGATGCTAGAAACAAAACCTCCTTTCTCTCCTTCTTCTCCTAGCTAGAACCGACCACCAAGGACTCCTCTTGTGTCGATGTCGCCGGCCACCAAGGAGGAAGAGAAAAGGAGAAGAGCAAGGAGCAAGGGCCGGCCACCACCAAGGAAGAGAGGAGAGGAAAATAGAATAGAGTTGTCTCATGAAGGCACCCCTACCCTCTCTTTTATAATTCTTGGTCTTGGCAAATAAGGAAAATTTAAATAAAAACTTCCTTATTTTATTTCCCATGAAAAGGAAAATTTTAATTGATTAAAACCAATTTCCTTTTCTTAAATATCATGGTCGCCCACCTCATAGCTCCAAGCAAGGAAAATTTATAATATCACAAGAATTAAAACTTCCTAATTTATTTCTGAATTTTTTTTAAAAAAAATCTCTATTAATTTTCCCTTCATGGTTGGTTATAAAAGGAATTTTATAAATTAAAATCTTTCTATTAAAACATATGGATGATTTCTAAAAAGGAAAGTTATCTTTAAAATTAAAATTTTCCTCTCAATCTACAAATAAGAAAAGATGTCAAATCTTTTCATAATCTTTTGTAGAAACATATAAAAGTAAAAATTTATAAATTTAAAACTCTCTTTTAAATCATGAACATGGTTACAAAAAAGGAAAGTTTTCTCAAAATTAAAATTTTCCTTTCAATCTAGAAATAGGAAAAGATATCAAATCTTTTCTTAATCTTTTGTAGAAAGCTATAAAAGGAAAGATTTAAATTTTAAACTCTCTTAATACCATGAAATCCACATAAGAAAAAATTTAAAAAATTAAAATTATTTTAATTTGATGTGGCCAGCCACACCAAGCTTGGGTTCAAGCTAGGGCCGGTCACACAACTTGGCTCATCCTATTTGCTTGGTCGACCCAAGCTTGGGTTCCAATCTTGCTTGGCCGGCCCCCTTAGGATGAGTATAAAGGTGGGTATAGGTGGGTATAATAATTTATAAATAAGAGGCTACGATAGGGACCGAGAGGAGAAATTAGTTTTGGTCTCCCGATGAAATTAAGCTTCCTGTGTTCGCCCCGAACACCCAACTTAATTTCATCAATAATAATTCATGACACTAAAGAATTATTATTGAACTACCGCACCAATCCCAAATTACATTTTGGGATCCTTTTTATTATGAGTGTGTTAATCTCCCTGTGTTTAAGATGTGGATGTCCACTAATTAATTGAGTTACTGAAAACTCACTTTAATTAATATCTTAGTCCAAGAGTAGTACCACTCAACCTTATCGTCATGTCGGACTAAGTCCACCTACAGGATTTAACATGACAATCCTTATGAGCTCCTCTTGGGGACATTATCAACCTAGATTACTAGGACACAGTTTCCTTCTATAATCAACAACACACACTATAAGTATTATCATTTCCAAACTTATCATGCCTTTTGATTTATCGAGCTAAATCTCACCCTTTGATAAGTTAAAGAAATAAATACTAAATATATGTGCTTGTTATTATATTAAAATTAAGAGCACACACTTCCATAATAACTAAGGTCTTGTTCTTTTATTAAGTCAGTATAAAAAGAACTTACCTTAAATGGTTCTGCTCAATACACTTATAGTGTACTAGTATAATTTATTAGTCAAGATAAACTAATACCTAATTACAGTATGACTATTTCAATGGTTTGTTCCTTTCTATCTTAGTCGTGAGCTTTTGTTTATAATTTATAAAGAACCGATAACATAATCTTCTGTGTGTGACACCAAACACCATGTTATCTACAATATAAATTAATTGAACAACTACACTTAGCATATAAATGTAAACATTTTGACCAATGTGATTCTTTATTTCAAAATAACTGTTTTCAAAAGATAGGCTTTTAGTATACACTCTAATAATTACAATGATATCAACGGCCTAGAACACTTTCAGAATTAAGAACTTCCTCAAATTTACTTTATGTTTAATCTTACTTTGTAGAAAAACACAAATCCAACCTTTATCAATTTTTTCTTGTCTAATTTAAAATGTAAATCAAACTAGAATTTAATCTTTAGTCCTCATGGGATAGACTTATAAATTTTATTACTTGACGACAACCATGTAGTTGCAGTTAACACATCATTAGCTATGTTGAATCCAACTTTAACCCTATGGATATTTTCATAAAACCTTTAACAAAAGTTGACTTTAGCACTCTTAGGAGAGATCTTAGTATGTCTGTAGTAGAATAGAGTTTATTCTTTAACTATTGATATGTTTTGCTATGTCCAACTTATGTTATAATATCATCTATTTTGTTTCTTTAGTTGACACCATGAATTTAGCTTACATCGACTAATCCTAGGGATGACTAATCTGGTCCCATGAAAGTTTTCAATAAATCACCAGGATAAATCAAGATGTGCTCACAATAGACAACCCATAAGTAGGGAAGAATTTACCTAGGACTAGGGGGCCACCCCCCCCCCTCCCCCCCCCCCCCCCCCCCCCCTAATTTTTTTGATTGTGTTATTACTATATTATGCTTCCAACTATTAACACATCAGTCATCAATCTAATACACACCATCTACTCTATGGAGTTAGTTAAAAATCTCTAGTCAAAAATATCTATGGAGCATATACGTGCATGATCCGAAACTAGATATCTTTGAAAAATGATGAGGGAAATTTGATGAGGATAAATATGTGGACAGATTTATTGTTGGGGACAAAGAGTATTACTCTATGAAATAGGAGAATATATTAATTAAAGGACATTAAAGATGGAAAACAATTATAATTAAGGACAACAACATTAATAAGTTCTGACCTTCATCTAGTTGTAGGAGTTAATCTAACTATGCAATCATAATTTTTGTAAAAGTCATACATTGACTCCCGGCACCCCACATAGCTCATCCCATTGTCATCTATAGAGAGGTAAATAAGAAAACTGAGTAGGCCATCATGTGGGAGGGAATTTTCTGCTGCTTTGTCGGGAATTGACCCTTGCCCATTTCTACAAATCTGTCACGTGGTGACAAACTCAGCTATACCCTAGGGCAACTGTACAATCATAATTTTTTTAATCTAGGTATTCAGCTCTTCGAATCGACTAATCTTGGAGGTGACTGGCCCGACCCATGGAAGTTTCCTGCATACCACTAGGGTAAATTGAGAAGCGCTCATGGAGGCTCATCCAAATGGCCAACATTTTTAGGCCCTCTTCTCATTGGAGAGAAAATCTCCTACAATACGTCGTAGCTAAGACTTGAACCTTAGATGTAACGCCCACCCTTCTTACCCTAGGGCGGCGCTACGTTCGTACATGCTTCAGTTATACTATGGCAGCGGAAGAACAAAATTTTTTTTTCTTCTTTTTAAACATTCATTTTATAAGCATGATATCACAGATTAAATGTGCATATGTTGATTCTATAACTAATCATATTAATTTGTCCGGATCGTTCTTTGCCGAGCCACCACCACACACATCACTATCTGCTCCTCCTGTTGCTCCTCTAGCTCATCCAGCTTCTTTATCTGCGGTACAAGGAAAGTAAGCTGTGAGCACTCATGGCTCAGTAAGTTCCTTTCCTACTCACTAAAACCGAAAATCATCGTATATTAATATCATGCGTAGTATCATAAGCATACGACATACAAGGGTATCATATTCATATCATGACATTATATCTAATCATCAGATAATTCAAGCACATATGTAGGCAATGCATCATGAATTTGAAAGCTTATACTTATAAGTACTTGAAATTCATATCATCATTAGAGGGGATCCCGGTTTGTACCACATACATAATGCGTAGGTCCAAGGTAGCAAGTCTTGAGCCCTACCATTCATACATACTAGGCCCGAGTCTTACTCCATCGACCTAGGGCACTCAAAGGCCCATTACTGACGAGGCCCGAGTCTTACTCCATCGACCCCGGGGCGTTTACGGAGCCCACCCTTGGTACAAACCATAAAAATAACTTATCATGCATAACTATCATATCATGTCCTTAACAATCTTTCATGCATTTATTCTTTTTCATCATTTCTTTTCATTATGTATAGCATTTTCTATGCTATCACATATCATAACATAACTTCATTTCTTTTCATTATGTATAGCATTTCCTTATGCTATCACATATCATGGCATATTACATAACATTATGTATAGCATTTCCTATGCTATCACATATCATGGCATATAACATAATTTCATTTTCTCCTCATTATGTTTAGCATTTCCTATGCTATCACATATCATGGCATATTACATAACATTATGTATAGCATTTCCTATGCTATCACATATCATGGCATATAACATAATTTCATTTTCTCCTCATTATGTTTAGCATTTCCTATGCTATCACATATCATGGCATATTACATAACATTATGTATAGCATTTCCTATGCTATCACATATCATGGCTTATAACATAATTTCATTTTCTCCTCATTATGTTTAGCATTTCCTATGCTATCACATATCATGGCATATTACATAACATTATGTATAGCATTTCCTATGCTATCACATATCATGGCATATAACATAATTTCATTTTCTCCTCATTATGTTTAGCATTTCCTATGCTATCACATATCATGGCATATTACATAACCTTATGTATAGCATTTCATAGAAGGAACCTTGCACTAGTTCGGTTAGACAATAATCTTACTCACCTCTTTAAAATATTTTTGGTTGAAATCCTAAGGTTAGATACTCCTCTGATCATACATCATATCAATATAAAATCATGGAAAGGAATCCTTCTACATAGCATAGAAAATCTTATCATGAAATGAGGTCTTGTTTAAATCATCCTAGATTTGAAAACCTTTTCTTTAGCCAAATTTTCTTAAATTCTTTCCTAGGTTTTCTAATCCTTATAAATCCGAAAATCACATAAAAGCCTTGTACCACAGGTGAGGGGAAGCTTACCTTCTTCGCTTAAGTTTCCTAGGTTTGAGAACTTGCTTGGGGACCTTTCTTCCTTGCTTGTTTGCTCGGCACCAATGGAGGAGAGGAGTGGCTAGGTCTTTTGGTGGAGAGGGGAGGAAGAAGAGGCTTCTTCCTCTTTGTGTTGCTCGGCAACAACAAGAAAGAAAGAAGAGGGAGGGAGTGAGGAGGAAGAGGAGCTTCCTTCCTCTTGTGTTGCTCGGCAACAAGAAGAAAAGAGGGGGAGAGGGAGGTCTCGGCACAAAGGGAGGAGAGGAGGATGAGTGGGTTGAGGATGAAGTTGAAGCCCCCCTCCATGCCTATTTATACTAAAAGGAGGGGAGGGAACTTGACTTGATTCATCCTCCCTATTCATTTCTCCCCTTAAATGACAAGAATATTCTAGAGATATGCCTCTTGAGTTCTCTCTTTTCTTTCCCTTAATCTCTCTCTTTTTTTCTCCTTTAATTAAAATTCCTATCTCTCCTCTTACAATATTCTCTCCTATCCCACTTGGTTAATACATGCATGCATCCACAAGAGAACCAAGGTTCAAAACTTGGTTATGTATATTTTTTATTTCTTTTTACTTCCTTTTTCTTTTAAGTAAAAAGAATCCTTTCTTATTCTTAACTACTTAATCCTTTCTCTCCTTATCAATAATTCTCCTATCCCCTTTGGTATCCTATACATGTTCCTTACAAGAGGTCCAAGGTTCAATCTCTCTTCTAACATTTTATTTTCTTTTGTACATAATAATTCGTATATTTCCATATTATGCATTATGCATAAATATTTCATACATGTACATATTATCTCATATTTCTTCCTTTTGTCTACATTAATTCCATACATTTTAAATCATGCATAGATGATTATATTCTCAACTTTATTTTTCTTTCATAAAGTTTTAATCATCTAAATCCATCTTAATATAGAATATTTACATCTTCTTTTCATTCGTACTCTCATTACCCTTATTTTCTTATCTAGGCTTTCTAGGGGTGTTACATTAGATCCCTAGATTATGTATTGGCAGATCTAACCATTGCACCATTTCTCCTAGTGCAACTGTGCAATCATAATTATAGCAAAAGGTGATTACACTCACCTCAGACGCCCCTCATAGCCCATCCCAAGGTTATATGAAGGGAGGTAAATCATGGGATCAACATATCGCCAACCACCAAGTGGCTAGAGGGAAGGAGGGGTTTTTTTCTCCGAGGGCATGTGCCCACTGAGAATTGACCTCTTGTCTTATTGTAGTAAAGCTATCACCCTCTAGCTAACTGACCACCCCCGTAGGGACAACTGTGCAATCATAATGCTTTCAAGGATAATTGCTCATCAATGTCTGTAATTAATTAAACTTTTGTAATATATTTCTAATTAAAGTGTAAGTAAGAATAATAATCTAACAGTCGAATTCATATATTACCCACATCAACATGTTGGGTGTCGCTATGCATGTTTGAAAATTTTATTTCCTAAACAAGTAGCAGAAGTCTAATAATTTCCTAAATTATTAGAACATGCAGAACACATACATACAAGATGCAACATATGCACACATAGCTATAGAATATAAATTTCATAAAACGAAATTATACCTTATAAATGACATTTAGCAGAAACGACATCAACTAACAAACTTAACAAAGTTTGTCTTTATCGATATTCATGCCAAGATATCTTCTAGATGGCTTCACTAAGCCATAAATTTCATCTCCATTTCAGGACTAGCCAAAGAAGGATGATGACCAGATTTGAGAGAGACCCCATGGCCCTATTCGTGCCTGGCGGCATAAACAACCCGATGACACAAAAGGGGAAAAAGAGGACAAGGGTAGCAACCATTTATCCTTGCTTTTCGAGTGGTACAACAACAATAAAGTTGTTGTCTGGCTGGGTTTGGGGCTATTGTCAGCTACAGGGAGGTCAACAACAGGGACCAGGTTGCTAGGGAGGACCTTCGGCAAGAGCAGTCGGCAACTGGAAGAGCTTCAAAAGGAGCAGGCGATAGTTGGAAGAGCTTAAGAAGGAGTAGCTAGCAGCTGGAAGAGCTCTGGTGGATGGGAAGAGATGACAACAAGCAAGGAGGACCTTCCTGCTTTCTATTCAGCAACAAAGAAGCACAACAACCCCTTGTCTAGGTTGTCCGGTGGGTGTCCTACCAATGAGAGGCAGGGACCTGTGGTTGGGAACAGCCGACAGCAAGGGTGGTGGCTAATGACAACAAAGGGGCGGCATCACAAGGAGGGGCTGCCTCTTTTGGTCAGCGGCACAAGAGAGAGGGAGAGAAAGAGGAGGATAAGAGGATTAGACTAATTAAATTAGGTTTTCTTCAATTCTAATTCCAATCTTAATTCTCCTCATGAAGGGATATATTTATACACCTCTTCAATAACTTGGGAATCCAGTCATTTCCCAAACCCAAAAACCTAATAGCAACCCGATCTATTACCAATAAGTTTGGTCTAAAACCAAACCATCTTAGTTTATGATTAAACCGAACCCTTTTGGTTTATCATTAAACCATCTTAGTTTATAACTGAACCAAACTCTTTTGGTTTATTATTAAACTATAACAAATTCATCTCACTTACAATAGGCATGGCCACCATCACTTCGATCTAACAAATATCTTCCATATTTACTCATCGTCTGATCTTATTAGATTTAGTCTCTCACAATCTGAGAATATAATTTCAAACTTGTTTTATGTCATCGGATATACTCGTAGTGTGTGTGACCCAATAGGTTTCCATTTTATGTTAGCATTCATAATTATCCATTAATTATGGATCGATCATGTAAGATACGGTAAATAAATAATAAGTATTAATTAAGAAATAACCTGAAAGAATTTTTTTTAGGAATTTTTAGATATTTTTCAGAATTTAAACAAAGTTCGTATGATGTGTTTAAGGGGAAACTATATTCGGCTTAAAGTAAGCTTATTTGAAATATCAATTAAGTTGGGAGTTGATTAATTTAATTAAACCTAAGATATAAATATAAACACTAAGTTTAACTTCTCATTTTCTCTCTATTTATGTCCCGATCTCAGCCATTTCCTTCTCCCCACTCACCCAACACATCTCACCACCTTGCCAGATCGTCGACGCCACCGTCACCGCCCATTAGCATGAGATCGGCTAGTGTCGTTGTAGCCACTGCCGACGAGGGAGGCAACGTTGTGGGCCATTGAGAGTGCCATAGAGCCCCTCCACTGTCGCCCCTCTTCTACTCGTTTGACCCTTGTTCTTGACGCAACCGACATCACAACAGTCGCATCCACCACATCGCACCCAGCGCTGACCTCTCCTCCCTCGACATTGATTCTGTGCAAAAGCCTTGTCACACTACCTCCTAGATGTCTCCACCCTCTTTGATCGTACCATCCCCAACCAGTCACTGGCCACCCCTTGTCCCTCTTCCATCGGCCGTTACTGAAGAGCTAAGGTGATGAAGGGGAGTTGGGGTTGTTGTCCTCCCCTACATAAGCGACTACTACTATAAAGAGGATTTCCACTATTTGAACTAGTCGTTGCTGGGAACTACCACCGGGATCCTACCATCAAATAAGAGGTGAAGTTAGGGGTAGTGATAATTAACCCCTTGTTATGGATTGAAACTAATTATTGCTAATTTATAGGGTTAATAGATGTATTAGATTGTTAGATTTAGGGATTTATTAAGTTGAATAAAGTGATTAAATGATTGGTTGATGATCAACATAGTTGATTAGAGGAGTAATTAGATGAAATAGTAAACCTTGTTTAGATCATATTATCACTAGACTGTGTATAAAGGATTTATCTTAGATTTGATTAGATTAATTGTTCCTATCAATTTCTTAAGAAAAATAACATGATTGGAATGAGGATTGGGTTAAGAATAAATGTAATATCTCATTTATTCTATAGGATGAATTAATCTATGTTTCATAATAAGTATAGGGTTTACATTCGCTATCCGATCCATGATAGATTTAGGATTTTGATTGTGTTATTCATTGTAGGTTCTGATTTGAGATAGTGCTCAGACTTGAGAACATTCAATATGGTTCACAAATAAAGGTGGGTAGTTTTTACTTGACTTCTTTAGATCTTTGACCTTAGTGTATGATTCTATTATTTGCATTGATTATGTAGTAGTTACTTTTACCTTGATATGTACTCCATATTACTATTTTATGCGTTGCTCTGCTTTGGCAGATTCAACAACAACGTGTGATCGAGGTAGTGATGGGTGTCACGGCATGGTAGGCATTTCGAGTTGACGCGATTGAGATCTAATCTAATCGACGATGTGTATCATATACGTGATTTAGATCTAATCTAATCATTAAATTGCATCATGCACGTTTTTTAGATCTAATCTAATCGTTAAGGTGCATCATGTACGCGATTTAGATCTAATCTAATCGTTAAGGCACTAATTAATTACTCTACTAGCATGCATCACATATACACACACAAGCAATTAATTAATTGTGATTAGTCATGACCCTACTACGATCTTCTCAAGTCAATGAGAAGATTGGATGGTCAACCTAGGGTCAACAGCTTCTTCAAGCTCCTCCCTTTGACCGTCATGTGTTGCTCACACCCTACTCGTAACTCCGTCTCGAGTGGACCTTCCACCGCTCCAATTTTCTACATTAAAAATTTGAAACTCGAGTTACATTCGAGTCTAAACTATTTACAACTGGAATATAAAATAAAGGAAGGCATGACGTGCAGGTCGCGAATCAAGTACAACACGCACAAACACACAAAATGGCACGCAGGCCATATTATAAATTACAACACATATTTCCAATCAAATTGGGTTCTTTGGGCCATGACCATCACAAAATAATACATAATTATAAATGATGTAATTTCCATAAATTTCTGTAATTTTTCTAATATTTTTACGATTTTATGAGTCGCAACTTCCCGACGGTCCCGATTAGCGATTTTTGGGCGCGATCGCGGGACAACGCCCCATGCGGCGTTAGGGGAAACACCCCTTCTCGCGAAATGAATCTCACGAGTGTCGTACGATGATCTCACAGCGCCTTAGCTCACTGTCCCAAAAAATTTTGGGCGAGACCTTGCCAATTCGGAAGCTGTTTCTCGGTAGTCGAAGCCTACAAGTGTCCAAACACTTGTTGTTTCGCTTCTACGAGAAAAATACCCATAAAATACACAAAAATCATAAAATCACATAAACTTACAGATCCTTAATTTTTCATACAAATTAAAATAAAACATGTACACGCTTCGCACGTGGCTCTGATACCACTGTTGGGATTTTCGAGCCGCAAAAACTGCTTTTTGCGTTGCGGAAAACTCGAAATCCCATGCCATCGGATCCGTGCGAAGTTATAAAACAAAATTTTTGTATACATGTTTTCTAAACCTAGATCTATTCTAGATCTACATGGTAGAGAGATTACTCTTGATGCGAAGCCCTTCACTTATCCCACTCGTCCAAGTTTGCTGGATCTCAAGAGTGTTCAAGTGGACACTCCTCTATACGTATCGACACGAACGATTAGGTGGAGAAAACCCAAAAAAAAGATGTGATAGCACCTTTGAAGGTTCAGCAAAGGTGAAGGAGAGGGAGAAGAAGATGAGAGGAGGAAGAAGAAGGAGGTTACAAAACCAAAATGAAACTCACACAAGAGTTAAGTGGTCGGCCACTTCAAAAAGCTTTTAAACCTCCATGGGATATCAAGAGTCAAGGCTCTTGATCTCCCTCATGAGGTGGCACACACATGTGCTAGCCTTGATGATGTGGCACATCATCATTAGTCCACTTAATGCCAACTCACAAATGAGGTGGCAATGGTCAAGTCAAACTTGACCTTTCATCTTCCTCTCAAGTCAAGTCAAACTTGACCACTTCTCTCTCATGGTTGATCAAATCTAACCATTGGTTCAAGTCAATTTTAATTTAATGAATCTTTATTCATTGAATTAAATTGGCTCAATGAGTCTAAGTCCAAATTAGACTCATTTAACACATGAACCAAATTGAGTCCAACTCAATTAGTTTACTTTGGATTACTCTTAATCCAATTTGGTTCATCACATGAACCTAATCCTCTTGGTTCATCAAATGAACCTAATCTCCATCTAATTGTCCTTTTTGTGTGACCCTATAGGTTCTTTTAATGTTGGCAATGCTCCTAAACCCATTTAGAAGCATAAGTAATGAGCGGTATCTAGCAACACATCATTACTACCCAAGTTATAAGAATGCTGAGATCCAACATCACCTTGTGACTACTAATTGTGACTCTTCACAATATGTGACAATGTTCTTCTATCCTAGACATCTAGATTGATCAATGTGAGGCATAGACCGTGTCATCCTCTAATCAATCTAAATCTTGAACTCCAAGTAGACTCACTCAATCAAATGAGCTCAACATCTCATATTGACTCATTTGGGCATGGTGATGCACTTTGTGGTCTCACTCTATCAAGAATAATGATGTCACTCCCGTTATATAGGAGGGATAGATCTCATCTACATCACTCACATCCCTTTGCATAATTTGTTACATACCCAGTAATCGCCTTTATAGTCCACCCAGTTACGGGTGACGTTTGACGAAGCCAAAGTATGCAACTCATTATGTAGGTAACCATGGTGACTTTAGGTCTAAGGACTAATTAAGTCATACTAATAGCCACATGAGAAAGTATATGACACTCATATAACGATCCATGATACTTTCTCATGGCGGGTCATTCAGTATACATTCTCCAATGCATACCCATGTGTCAACTTGATATCTCTATATCCATGACTTGTGAGATCAAGTCATCCAGTTGACCTACATGCTAGTCTCATCGTATTAACATTGTTCTGAATGTTAATACTTGACTAGGAATGATTAAGAGTAGTGTTCCCTATATCATCTCACTATCGATTCAACCAATCGATTGATATAGGTATGAACCTTCTACTCAAGGACACTATTATACTTAGTTATTTGGCACCAATACAAGTAAGTATAATAACCATAAACAAATGTCTTTATATACATAAGAAATATGATACAATAAGTCCATACAACAATCATCAAATGAGTGGCACTATGACTCTAACTAACAAATACATCTATTATTCCTCTTCTCTATTCCTTGGTGGTGGTCGGCCCTCATCTTCTTCCTCTTCCCCTATTCTTCTTCTTAAGTGGCCGGTGGCATCATCTTCTTGGAGAGACCTTGGTGGCCAGATTTTGCTTGGAGAAGAAGAAGAGATAGAAGGCATTGTTTCCTAGTATCCCTTGGAGCTTATTTGGTGGCCGAAGTTCTTCATCTTTAGGAGATTGTTGGTGGCCGAAACATGCAAGGAGAAGAAGGAGGCTTGGGTGGATTCTCGTCTCGGTAGATCGTCGCCCACACGATGTCCGAAATAAGAAGAGGAATACGGTAGAAGATCGTGAGGTCTATAAGCTACAAAAGGTATAACTAGTTATTAGTTTCCACATCATAACTAGTTCATCTTTTTGTTTAGATCTTGAAATACCAAATACAAGAGGCTAATGATTCTAGGCTATCGAATTTATATTTTGATTTTATGTTTCTTTTGTTTTTTGATCTTCTGATTCGATTGTTCTTAATGGTTAAACATAGGGTTACTATAAGGAGATTAAATATTGAATTTCAATGAAAGGCTTTGTCTAGGAAGTGGTGGATGATCCCATGCCCAAGAAGGCCTAGTGTCTTGCCATGTTATCCTGCAAGTCGATTTCTGAAATAAATATTTAATCAAATTTGTAACATGCGTGGATTTGGATCAATAATGTTAAGCATCGTTTGCGATCCAAGTCTAAACCGTACCACTAAGAACAGATAAGTTGAATTTGGAATCAATAATGTTAAGTTCCGTTTGTGATTCTAAATTTAATTTCTAAAGAACACAATAGGTTGTTAGGAAAGGTTCAGGACTTGTACAAAATTTTTGTACAGGGGAACCGGTACGATATTCCGAGTAGCAACCAACAGAATCATCCCACATCAGCTTAAAAGGTAGAGTCCAATCTGATGGCCTAATGATAGGTGCTGAAATCAAAGCCTCTTTCAACCTCTGAAAAGCTTCCTTACACCTCTGATCAAAATGAAAATCCACATCTTTCTGAAGTAACTGAGATAATGGAAGAGCAATCTGACTGAAATCTCTAATAAATCTCCTGTAAAATCCTGCATGGGCAAGGAAAGCTCGAACATCCCTCATGCATGCGGGGTAAGATAAGAAAGATATTGCACTAGCTTTAGCATGATCTACCTCAATTCCTCTCCTAGAGACTATATGACCTAAAACAATTCCATGCTCAACCATAAAGTGATATTTTTCAAAATTAAGCATCAAATCAGTCTCAATGCATCTATCTAAAACCCTAGATAAATTTTCTAGACATGCTCCGAATGATGAACCATATACAGAAAAATCATTCATGAACACTTCCATGCAATGCTCTAACAAATCACCAAAAATACTTACCATGTATCACTGAAAAGTCCCTGGAGAATTGTAAAGTCCAAATGGCATGCATCTATATGCGAATGTACCGAAGGGACAAGTGAAAGTGGTCTTTTCCTGATCCTCTGGATCAATGCAAATATGAAAATATCCTGTGTATCCATCAAGGAAGAAATAATGTGATTTACCCATGAGCCTCTCTAGCATCTAATCAATAAAAGGCAATGACTAGTGGTCCTTCCTGGTTGCTTGGTTTAGCTTCCTGTAGTCCATACATACTCTCCAAGAATTTTTTAACTCTAGTGGGCACCAACTCATTCTCTTCATTAGCTACCACTGTCACTCTAGATTTCTTGGGAACCACATGGATGGGACTTACCCACTTACTGCCAAAAATAGGGTACATGATACCTGCATGTAAAAGTCTAGTCACCTCTTTCTTGACTACATCAAGGATCGGTGGATTAAGTCTCCTCTGTGGTTGTCTCACTGGTTTCACATCCTCCTCCAAATAAATTCTATGCATGTAAATAGAAGGACTGATCCCAGGAATGTCAGCAAGTGTCCATCCAATGGATCTTTTATGCTACCTTAGAATCTCTAATAATTTCTTCTCCTGTTCTGACTCCAAATCCTGGGTTATAATGATAGATAGCTGCTGATTATCATTTAAATAAGCATACTTCAAGTGTTATGGAAATTACTTCAACTCATTTTGTGACTGATCAATAGATGATGATCCTAGGGGTAACACTGCTGATGAGCAATCCCCTACACATAATTCTTTTTCTCTGAGTGATCCTAGGAGTAGTGCTTCTCCTAAGTAATCCCCTACGCATATATCATCTCTCTCAACCGAAAATAATCCACCTGAAATAATATCCACTCCCGTGTCCAAAGCATCCTCCAAATCTACAGATAATACCTCACCTTCACCAGCATCAGTAAAATCCGAATATGATTCCATTTCTAAAAAGAAATCCAAGTTTTCCAGCTCCTCTGTAATATCCACCCTAAGAATAGAATGATCCTCTCTTGGATGCCTCATAATGTCAAAAATACTGAACTGGACCACTATATCTCCTATCTCGATGGAAAGTGTGCCCGCATGAATATCAATGTTTGTCCTTGCAGTCTTATGGAATGGTCTTCCCAGAATTAGAGGTGATATATTGTCTAGATAGTCTCCCTCCATATATAGGATATAAAAATCTGCAAGAAAAATAAATTCTCTCACCCTAACTAAAACATCTTCAATAACTCTAGTTGGACGAGTCTGACTGCGGTCAGCTAAATGAATAACAACCCCTATAGGTTGTAATGGTCCAATTCCTAAAGTCTGAAAAATTGATCTTGGCATCACATTAATTGAAGCACCCAAATCTAGCATAGCGCCCTCAAAAAGATTGTTCCCAATCTCACAAGGTACCATGAATACTCCAGGATCTTCACATTTATAAGGAACTAGTTGAATGAGTGCGGATACATTTTTGCCCATGATAATTAACTCATTCCCCTTCAACTTCTTTTTGTGTACACAAAGATCCTTCAAAAATTTTGCATACTTGGGAATTTGCTTAATCATTGTGTGTAAAGGAACATTAACTTCCATCTTGCTAAATAGATTCATGATCTCTTGAAATTCCTTAGCTTTTTTCCTCCTCTACATTCTTCCTTGGTTGCACTTTGCATTGAGGGAAAGGCAAGGGAATAGAAGGCTCGACAACTTGCTGAGATGGGCATCTAGAAATTGGATTTGCTGGAATCTCTGCCTGAATTATGACTAGTTCAGGTAGAATTGAGCTGCTAGAATTTCCTGGATTCTTGCCCTTCTTCTCTTGTTCTTGAACTAAAATCATTTGATCAATCTAAATTGGATTAGAAAATTTATTAAACCAAATCTTAATTGTTCTTCAGCTAGTTATAAGAAATTTTAGAGAATCTAGAAATTTTGCTACTGGAAATCTTATCATAGTTCAAATTTCACCTTCCACTTCTCAAAGTTAATGCACTAACATTACCCTTCAGATTAGGTGTTGATTGAGAAGGCAGTTGACTTGATCCTTGAGCTTGCAATTGATTGATGCTGGAAGCTAATTCTCCAATATGCCTCTCAATATTTTGCAAGGATGAATCTGTTCTTTACTAATTCGGTTGTTGCTGCATCAACTCCTCCAATCTAGTTTGCTGTAAATCCAAACTAGAGGAACTATTAGAATTTCCTTGAGTCAAACTTAGTCTTGAAGATGCTGGAAGTGCATGCTGGTGCTGTAAATTCTGATTTTGGTGAGATTGTTGCTAGTTTTGCTAAACATACTACTAATAAAGATGAAATGATTGTTGAAATTGATTTGTAGGTTGGTACTGATGCTGAAAAGGTTGTGATTGCTATTGAAATCCTAGTTGAGATGACTGAAAACTCTGATTTTGCTGGAAATTCTGATTTGAAGGTGGTTGTTGATAAAATGAGTTGCTATACTTCAAATTTGAATGATCTCTCCAACCAGGATTGTACGTAGAGGAATGAGGATCATATTTTTGTTGGAATTGAGCTCTAGAGAATGTTGCCAAAGACTCATCTTAATGAAGATTCGAACAAAATTTTGAAACATGATCTTGACTCGAACAAATACTACAAACCACCCTTTGTAGATATGGAATTTGTGGATTCGAAAAAGTAGAAGGTTGAGTAGCATTGTTCAAAGCCAATTGCTTCACAAAAGATGTTAATTCCATCAATGAATTCCTTATCTCCTTTTTCTCATTGGAAACGATTTGAACCACTTCAACTCCACTTGTAGTTAGTGCTCTACTTCCAAATTGTTGTGAGTTCTCTGCCATATTAGAAATGAGCTCTTTAGCTTGTTCTAGAGTTTTGTTCACTAAAGCTCCTCTAGCTGCTTCATCTATCTGTTGGAGTGTACATAAAAGTTTAGCTTTTGTACACATTTATTTTGAAATAAAGAATCACATTGGTCAAATGTTTACATTTATTTGTTAAATGTAATTGTTCAATTAATTTATATAGTAGATAACATGGAGTGTGGAGTCATACTTAGAAGATCATGTTGTCGGTTCTCTATAAATTATAAACAGTTGCTCACGACTAAGATGGAAAGGAACAAACCATCAGAATAGACGTAGTATAATTAAGTATTAGTTTATCTTGACTAATAAATTACACTGATACACTTTAAGTATATTGAGTAGGATCATTTAGGTAAGTTCTTTTTGTACTGACTTAGTAAAAGAACTAGACCTTAGATATTATGGAAGTGTGTGCTCTTAATCCTAATATAATAACAAGCATATATATTTAATATTTATTTCTTTGACTTATCAAAGGGTGATGTTTAGCTCGATAAATCAATATGCTCGATAAGTTGGGAAATGATATTACTTATAGTATGTGTTGTTGATTATTGAAGGAATCTGTGTCCTAGTTATCTAGGTTGAGAATGTCCCCAAGAGGAGCTCATAAGGATTGTCATGTTAAACCCTGCAGGTGGACCTAGTCCAACATGACAATAAAGTTGAGTGGTACTACTCTTAGAGCTAGATATTAATTAAATGAGTTGTCAGTAACTTACTTAATTAGTGGACATTCGTAATCTTAAACACAGGGAGACTAACACACTCATGATAAGAAGGAGCCCATAATGTAATTTGGGATTTGTGCGGTAGTGCGGTAATAACTCTCTAGTGGAATGAGTTATTATCGATGAACTTGAGTTGTATGTTCGGGGCGAGCACGGGATACTCAAGCTCATCAGAAGGCCAAAACAAATTTCTCCTCTAGGTCCTTGTTGTAGCCTCAATAAAGCCTCAAGTCCATCTAAAGAAAAGCCTATCTTGGTGTCCAAGAAGGAGCCAATTCATTGCTTGGTGACCAAGCAATGGCCGGCCACATATTCTCTAGAAGTGGCCGGCCCTTGCATTGGGCAAGGGGGCCAGCCGCAATATTTAAATTAGGAAGGTTGTTTTTGAATTTTTAAATTTTCTCAGATATTTACAATTTGTAAAAAGAGAGATTTTAAAAATTTATAAAATTTTCCTAATTTAAATTAGGCCACAAGGTTTTAAAAGAGAGTTGTAAAATTTATAAAATTTTCTTTTAAAAAGAAATATTATTAGGGATGTTTTAAATTTTAAAACTTGGTTTTAAATTTTAAAACTTTCCTTTTAATATCCACATTAGAAAAAAAAAAGGGTTTGTAAATTTTATTAGAAGTTTTCTTCTTTTAAATTTTATAAAAAATTTTTTTCTTTCTTTCCCTTTTAATAAGTGGCCGGCCACCATGCTTGGTGCCCAAGCATGGGGCCGGTTAAATAATTAAACATCAACAAATAGTTGTTTAATTAATAAATCAATCTAGGCTTGATTAATTAAAAGGAAAGAAAAAGAAAAAAATTAAAAGGAAATAGAAATGAGTCTAATTTTTTATAAAACTCTTTTCATAATTTTCCGTTGGGAAACTGATATAAAAAGGGGGGAAGGGGAGGCCTTGAAAAATATAACAATTGATATTGTGTTGTTGGAGATCATCAAGTGGCCAGCCCCTCTCCCTCTCTTCCCTTTGCTCTCTTTTGCTCCTTTGTGGTGGTGGTGGCCGAATTCTAGAGAAGGAGGAGAAGCTCTCCGGGTGGTGTTCATCTTGGAGGATCGTCGCCCACACTACGTCCAAGAAGAGGCGAGGGATACGACAGAAGATCTCGAGGTTTTTAGCATACAAGGAAGAGGTATAACTAGTATTTAATTTCCGCATCATACTAGTTAATTTTTCTTTGTATAAATACCAAATACAAGAGGCATTCGATTCTTGTTTTTCGAATTTAATTTTGATGTTGTGTTCTTTTTCTTTTTTCCTTGTGATTTGATTGTTCCTTTTGGTTAACCTAGAGTTATATAAGGAAATTAAATATTAACTTTCCTTAAAAGGCTTTGTCTAGTCGGTGGTGGTTGCTCCCATATCCAAGAAGGTCAAGTGCCTCGCCTTGTAGTACTGGAAGCCAATTTTGGAAACTAATATTTAATTGAATTTATAACCTAGGTGATTTGGATCAAACATGTTAAGTTCCGCAGGAGATCAAAATCTAAACCTAAAAGAACATATAAGTTAAACTTGGAATCAAACGTGTTAAGTTCCGTAGGAGATACAAGTTTAACTTAAAAGAACACATGGTAGCTAGGAAAGATTCAGATCACGTACAAAATTTTTGTACAGTGGAGCCATTGGATTTTCCGAGTAGCAACCAACAATTGGTATCAAAGCTAGGGTTTTGCCTCTGTGTATTTGGTATTAGTTTAATTATGCACATGTCATACATAATTTAGGCAGGTTAATAGTAGGATGTGCTAACTTTGTGGATGCAGGATCCAACTATTATGTGTGTGATTGGACCCTTGGACATGTCAAGGGCATTTATTATGTGTGCATGATTGTATTATAAAATACAGCAGGAGCTGCATTTAGTTTTATTAGGATTTTATTTTTTGATCTAGTTACATGTACATTCCGTTTATGGAATATAGGATCGATGGATGTAAATCTTTATTTTATGTTTGATCTAGTTCACATGTACATTACTTCGAGGAATATAGGATCGAAAAATGTAAAATTCTATTTATGTCGCGGATCGAATCTTGCAAGGCGTGGAACCTTTTAAGGACCAGAGACGCAGCGGAACAAGGAGCAAGATGGATGCAACAACTAGACCCGGTGACAGTGGCCAAAGATGGCAGCAGCTAGGGATGACGACACACGGAGGACAACAATATATAAAAGTCATAATAGTTGAAAATTAGTTTTTCTATTTATTGCTTTTATATTGTGCTATGTGTGAATGTTAGTGTACATGTTTAGTAGGCTAGCATCATCAAAATTCCTCACTTTCAATAACTAAGTGGGAGAGGGATTTGTTTTAATGAATTCCACGGTCTCCATTACTGGTTTGTAAGTGATGCAAACAAACTTGCGCGTTGGCTCTGAGTGTCTTCCTCTATATCGGATGAGTTTGTTTGCGGATCACTAGACCAAACTTCCATTTCGGATGACTATAGGAAATTAATTAAGAGCGTGTGATCTTCCCCATCGGAAGGGGCACAATCTTATTAATGGACGACTTAGTGTCAAGTAATAGTATACACTTAGGCACGTCTAATAGTATCCTCCCCATCGGAGTCACTGCTATTATTTGTGTGACCGAAGGAAACCAACTATTAATTTTATTTGTCAAAAAGTTAGGTTGACAAGATAATAAAATTAATGGGATATACCCTCCTTTTACAAATGTTGAATTTTTATACGTCCACACTATCGTGGCATATAAAATTCACGGTGTTTTAAGGTGTTGGTTAATTTAAAATAGTATTGTTTGAGGAATCAATATTATTCTAAATTTAGAGTTCTGACCAAAATTTATTTTGTGATTCTTAAGATGACTTTCAACCCACTGGCCATTATTCTAAAAGAAAACAGACTTACTGGTCCCAACTATATTGATTGGAAAAGAAACCTGGACATTGTTTTAACTGCTGAGGGCTATAAGTTTGTACTGTCAGAGGAATGCCCAGAAACACCTAGCAATAATTCTACCCCAGAGGAGATTCAGTATCATAGTAAATGGGTAAAAGCTGATGAGATGGCGCGGTGTTACATCTTTGCTTCGATGTCAAATGTATTACAACATTAACATCAGGACTTACCAACAGCCTATGATATAATGAACAATCTCAAGGAACTCTTCGGACATCAGAATCGGGTTGCTAGGCAAGAGGCAATGAGAAAACTGATGACATCCACCATGACTGAGGGGACTCCCGTGAGGGATCATATTCTCAAGATGATGGCTTACTTAAACGAAATACAAGTTCTTAGAGGGGAAATTTATGGGGAAACCTAGGTCGACATCATCCTCCAAACGCTGCCCAGAAGTTTTGAGCATTTTCGCCTGAACTATAATATGAATAAAAGGATGTATTCATTGGCGGAACTTCTGACAGAACTTCAGGCAGCCGAAGGGTTGTTTCGTCAACATTCTCAAATTCACTATCCTGAAAATGGTTCTACTTCTAAGCCGAAAGGTAAGAAGAAGAAGAAACAAAATGGCTCAGCAAAGAAGGTGAATAAACCTCAAGGTGCAGGACAAAAAGCTGGAATAAAGAAGCCGAAGGGCAAGTGCTTTATATTGGAAGGCGGACTGTCCTCGTAGGAAACAGAATAATAAAGGTATATCTCATACTCTAGTAGTTGAAACATGTTTAGCGGTGTTATATACCAGCACCTGGTGTGTAGATACGGGAGCCACTGATCATGTCTGCAATTCTTTGCAGGGGTTCCAGGAAACCCGGCGACTATTTGATAGAGAGATAACTGTCTACATGGGCAATGCTACTAAGGTGGCGGTTATTGCAGTGGGAGACGTCTACTTATCATTTGATAGGAATAGGAAATTGATTTTAAGGAATTGTCTTTATGTACCCAGTTTTAAAAAGAATTTAATTTCAGTTTCTAAACTGTATTTGGATGGATATTCAGTTTCCTTTACTAACAATGTGGTTATATAAAGAGAAATAAAGTGATTATCTGTTCTGGTGCATTGGTTGGCAATTTATATACTTTAAATCTAATTTATCCCACAAAGCAAAATATGGAAATTAATAACACATCTTCTAACTCTAATAAGAGAAAAGAACCTTCGGAAATGAACCAAACACATCTTTGGCATCTAAGGCTTGGTCATATTAACTTAAATAGGATTCAAAGGCTTGTAGCCGATGGACTCTTGGGTCCATTAGAGTTGGAAAACTTTCCAACGTGTGAATCCTGCTTGGAAGGTAAGATGACCAAGAGACCTTTTAAGGCCAAGGGGTATAGAGCCAAAGAAGCGTTAGAATTGGTTCATTCTGATTTGTGTGGTCCTATGTCTATCCAGGCTAGAGGTGGCTTTGAATATTTTGTCTCTTTTATAGACGATTATTCAAGATATGGATACATTTACCTAATGCGCCGCAAGTCTGAGTGCTTTGATAAGTTCAAAGAGTACAAGGCTGATGTGGAGAAACGTCTAGGTAAAAGTATCAAGACACTACGGTCTGATCGTGGTGGTGAATACCTCTTAGGAGAGTTTAGGAATTACTTATCAGAGGCCGGGATTCAATCCCAATTGTCCGCACCTGGTACACCCCAACAGAATGGTGTGGCAGAACGAAGGAATAGGACTCTTATGGAGATGGTTAGATCGATGATGAGTTATTTAGAATTACCAAATTCGTTTTAGGGATACGCTCTAGAAACAGCAGCGCACATTCTGAACTTAGTACCTTCTAAATCAGTATCTTCTACTCCCACAGAATTATGGAATGGGCGGAAGGCCAGTCTAAGACATATTCGGATTTGGGGTAGTCCATCACATGTACTGAAATAAGATGCTGATAAGTTAGAATCTCGTACAGAAGTTCGTATGTTTGTGGGGTATCCCAGAGGAACGAAAGGTGGTTTATTTTATAGTCCTAAAGACCAGAAGGTCATTGTTAGCACCAATGCCCAGTTTTTAGAAGAAGACTATATAATGGATCACAAGCCCAGTAATAAAATTGTTCTAGAAGAACTTAGAGAGGACACGTCTACTTCAGTACCAACAGTACAAGATGAAGTACCACAAGAGACTGCAACACGTGTCACACATGATACACAACCACAGATGGTGCCTCGTTGTAGTGGGAGGGTTGTAAGGCAGCCCGAAAGATTCATGTTTTTGGGTGAGTCTTCGGACTTGATCCCAGGCAAACATGAACCAGATCCCCGGACATATGATGAAGCACTCCAAGATATAGATGCAGTATCTTGGCAAAAGACAATGAATTCTGAAATAGAATCTATGTATTCTAATAAAGTCTAGGAGCTTGTAGAACCACCTGATGGTGTAAAAGCCATTGGATGCAAGTGGATCTATAAAAGGAAAAGAGGGACAGATGGGAAGGTAGAAACCTTCAAAGCAAGACTTGTTGCGAAGGGGTACACTCAGAAAGAGGGAATCAATTATGAGGAGACCTTTTCGCCGGTAGCTATGCTTAAGTCTATCCGGATACTCTTATCCATTGCCGCTCATATGGATTATGAGATTTGTCAAATGGATGTCAAGACATCTTTCCTTAATGGAAGTCTTGAAGAAAACATCCATATGAAGCAACCAGAAGGGTTCATTGAAAAGGGCAAAGAGCATCTAGTGTGAAAGCTTAATCGGTCCATTTATGGACTGAAGCAAGCTTCAAGATCTTGGAACATCCGGTTTAATGAAGTAATCCAGTCATATGGATTTATTCAGTGTCCGGATGAGTCTTGTGTATACAAGAAGTGTAACGAAAATATGGTGGTATTTCTTATACTATACGTAGATGATATTTTGTTAATTGGCAACAATGTCAAGGTATTATCGGATGTAAGGGTATGGTTGTCCAAACAATTTGATATGAAGGACTTAGGAGAATGTGCACACATCCTTGGGATCAAAGTTATAAGGGATCGCAAGAAAAGAATGTTGTGCCTATCCCAAGCTTTATATATAGATACAATCCTTGCTCGTTTTAGCATGCAAAACTCCAAGAAAGGTTTCTTACCTTTTAGTCATGGAGTAGCCTTATCTAAAGAGATGTCTCCAAAAACATCAAAGGAGATTGAGGACATGAAGGCAGTTCCTTATGCTTCGGCTGTAGGAAGCCTTATGTATGCAATGTTGTGTAAGAGACCTGATATCTATTTTGCCGTGGGCATGGTTAGCAGATATCAAAGTAACCCTGGACAAGGACATTGGACTGCAGTAAAGCATATATTAAAGTACCTGAGAAGGACTAGAGATTATATGCTAGTTTACCAAGCAGACGATTTACTCCCTGTGGGTTACACAGATTCAGACTTCCAATCAGATAGGGACAACAGTAAGTCTACATCAGGCTATGTGTTTACTTTAGGAGGTGGAGCCATTGCATGGAGGAGTGTTAAGCAGAAATGCGTCTCAGACACAACCATGGAAGCAGAGTATGTGGCAGCCTCTGAGGCAGCCAAAGAAGCTGTATGGCTCAGGAACTTTCTAATGGACTTAGATGTGATTCTTGGTTTGCCCAAGATCGTCACAATTTATTGTGATAATAGTGGATCAGTTGCAAACTCGAAGGAACCATGAGCCCATAAGGTAAGTAAACATATAGAGCGCAAGTACCACCTGATACGAGACATCGTCAAGCGAGGAGAAGTTGTTGTCGCCAAGATAACATCAGCAGATAACCTGGCAGATCCTTTCACTAAGGCCCTTCCGGCGAAAGCTTTTAATCGGCATGTGGAGGGGATGGGAATCAGATGTATGGCAACAGATATGGCAGCTTAGACTTTTAGTATAAGTGGGAGATTGTTGGAGTATATACTCAAAAGTTTAGCTTTTGTACACATTTATTTTGAAATAAAGAATCACATTGGTCAAATGTTTACATTTATTTGTTAAATGTAATTGTTCAATTAATTTATATAATAGATAACATGGAGTGCGGAGTCACACTTAGAAAGTCATGTTGTCGGTTCTCTATAAATTATAAACAGTTGCTCACGACTAAGATGGAAAGGAACAAACTATCAGAATAAACGTAGTGTAATTAAGTATTAGTTTATCTTGACTAATAAATTACACTGATACAATTTAAGTGTATTGAGTAGGATCATTTAGGTAAGTTCTTTTTGTACTGACTTAGTAAAAGAACTAGACCTTAGTTATTATGGAAGTGTGTGCTCTTAATCCTAATATAATAACAAGCATGTATATTTAATATTTATTTCTTTGACTTATCAAAGGGTGATGTTTAGCTCGATAAATCAATATGCTCGATAAGTTGGGAAATGATATTACTTATAGTATGTGTTATTGATTATTGAAGGAATCTGTGTCCTAGTTATCTAGGTTGAGAATGCCCCCAAGAGGAGCTCATAAGGATTGCCATGTTAAACCCTGCAGGTGGACCTAGTCCAACATGACAATAAAGTTGAGTGGTACTACTCTTGGAGCTAGATATTAATTAAATGAGTTGTTAGTAACTCACTTAATTAGTGGACATTCGTAATCTTAAACACAGGGAGACTAACACACTCATGATAAGAAGGAGCCCATAATGTAATTTGGGATTGGTGCGGTAGTGCGGTAATAACTCTCTAATGGAATGAGTTATTATCGATGAACTTGAGTTGTGTGTTCGGGGCGAGCACGGGATACTCAAGCTCATCAGAAGGCCAAAACCAATTTCTCCTCTAGGTCCCTGTTGTAGCCTCAATTAAGCCTCAAATCCATCCAAAGAAAAGCCTATCTTGGTGTCCAAGAAGAAGTCGGTTCATTGCTTGGTGACCAAGCAATGGCCGGCCACATATTCTCTAGATGTGGTTGGCCCTTGCATTGGGCAAGGGGGTCGGCCGCAATATTTAAATTAGGAAGGTTGTTTTTGAATTTTTAAATTTCCTCAGATATTTATAATTTGTAAAAAGAGAGATTTTAAAAATTTATAAAATTTTCCTAATTTAAATTAGGCCACAAGGTTTTAAAATTTATAAAACTTTCTTTTAAAAAGAAATATTATTAGAGATGTTTTAAATTTTAAAACTTGGTTTTAAATTTTAAAACTTGGTTTTAAATTTTAAAACTTTCCTTTTAATATCCACATTAGAAAAAAAAAGAGTTTGTAAAATTTTATTATAAGTTTTCTTCTTTTAAAATTTTATAAAAAAATTTTTTCTTTCTTTCCCTTTTAATAAGTGGCCGGCCACCTTGCTTGGCGCCCAAGCAAGGGGCCGGTCAAATAATTAAACATCAACAAATAGTTGTTTAATTAATAAATCAATCTAGGATTGATTAATTAAAAGAAAAGAAAAAGAAAAAATTAAAAGGAAATAGGAATGAGTCTAATTTTTTTATAAAACTCTTTCCATAATTTTCCGTTGGGAAACTAATATAAAAAGGGGGGAAGGGGAGGCCTTGAAAAACATAACAATTGATATTGTGTTGTTGGAGATCATCAAGTGGCCGACCCCTCTCCCTCTCTTCCCTTTGCTCTCTTTTGCTCCTTTGTGGTGGTGGTGGCCGAATTCTAGAGAAGGAGGAGAAGCTCTCTAGGTGGTATTCGTCTTGGAGGATCGTCGCCCACACGACGTCCAAGAGGAGGCGAGGGATACGACAGAAGATCTCGAGGTTTTAGCATACAAGGAAGAGGTATAACTAGTATTTAATTTCTGCATCATACTAGTTAATTTTTCTTTGTATAAATACCAAATACAAGAGGCATTCGATTCTTGTTTTTCGAATTTAATTTCGATGTTGTGTTCTTTTTCTTTTTTCCTTGTGATTTGATTGTTCCTTTTGGTTAACCTAGAGTTATATAAGGAAATTAAATATTAACTTTCCTTAAAAGGCTTTGTCTAGTCGGTGGTGGTTGCTCCCATATCCAAGAAGGCCAAGTGCCTCGCCATGCAGTACTGGAAGTCAATTTTGGAAACTAATATTTAATTGAATTTATAACCTAGGTGATTTGGATCAAACGTGTTAAGTTCCTCAGGAGATCTAAATCTAAACCTAAAAGAACATATAAGTTAAACTTGGAATCAAACGTATTAAGTTCCGCAGGAGATACAAGTTTAACTTAAAAGAACATATGGTAGCTAGGAAAAGTTCAGATCACGTACACAATTTTTGTACAGTGGAGCCATTGGGTTTTCCGAGTAGCAACCAACACTATCATACTCCTGTCCATAGGTAATAAACCCTCATAGAAGTATTGAACTAGTAGCTTCTCACTGATCTGATGCTGAGGATAACTTGCACATAGCTTCTTGAATCTCTCCCAATAGTCATAAAGTGTCTCTCCCACCACTTGTTGACTTCCATAGATACTCTTCTTGATAGTTGTATCTTGAAGCTGGAAAGAATTTCTCCAAGAAAGTCTTCTTCATATCAATCTAAGATGTAATGTATCCTGGTGGCAAATAATATAACCAACCCTTTGTTATTCTAGTTAATGAAAGTGGAAAAACCCTTAGCTTGATGTCCTCTTCTGAGATGCCCAATGGCTTCATAGTAGAGCAAATCACATGGAACTCACGTAAGTGTCTATTAGGATCTTCTCCAGATAACCCTTGAAATTTAGGTAGAAAATGGATTAATCCAGATCACAACTCAAAATCTCTTGCCAAAGTTGGACAAGTAATACATGAATACTTGAATGCCTCATCAGGAGCTACCAGCTCCTTCATTGTCCTATGATGCTCAACCATGGAAGTATCAGTGTGTGAGGAAGTACTGTCAGAAACTTCTGGTAATTTCTCCCGAATTCTAAAAGGTCTGAAAGTTCTCTCTGTTAGTAATTATCCCTAAGAGCCAATCATGAGATGATTAGGCCTTTTGGTTACTAATTGAGTAAGACTCAAATGAACCCACTCATTGGATTGAGTTCAATCCAAATTAGACAAATTTGATTGATGGGTTACACTCAATGGGTTAGACTTATTGGGTTATTGGATTAATGGTTAATCCAATATAATAATCCAACCCATTAAGAGGAATACAAAGAGACAAAAACCCTTCATATTCATTGGATGAATATAAATAGGTTTTTGGTGAGATTTTTCATAAGATGAGATGGGTGTCTCTTGATCTTCCTCCTCCTTCTTCCTCCTTCTTCCATGGCCGAATTTTCTTCCATGGCCGAACCATGCTTTTTGCTAGCATAAGGGAATGGTTCTTCTCCGAAGGCTTCGCTTATGGGATGAACGAAGGATATGTTCGTGTGGATACCATAGAGGCGCGGACACTTGAACGCGCTGAGATCTGGATCCAAAGAAAAGGTTGCTGTCGAGATTGCGAAGGGCACGCAACAAAGGTATAATCCTATCATGTAGCTTAGCATAAATTAGTTTATAGAAATTGTTTCTTCCCTTCGCATGGATCCGCTGGATAAGTGGATCTAGTATTTTTCCACTGTGTTTCCGCGTCTTTTGGCGCTCTAGATCCCAACAATGGTATCAGAGCCACTTGCGAAGGGCTATGCTAAGTTTTAGAATTTTTATATATGATATAGAAATTGCATGATAGGATTTACTGTGATTTGCAAACTCTTATGAGTTTCGGCCACATAAGGTTTGGTATCAAAGCCTTGACTGAAATGGCTAGATTTAGTGTCTCGGCCAAATCCTAAGCCCTGACCGCAATGAGTGTTTTGTTGGGAACAAAGCAAAGTTGGTGCATGTGTGACCAACAAGGTCTCGGCTAGAGATGTTTTGTTTAGAATGAAACATAGTTGGTATTGTGGGTAGTGTCTCGGGCATGGCAGTGGGACCGCCGTGGCGTTGCGGCTCATAATTTATTTGCTGAAATCATAGTAAATTTATGTCATAAGAATATTGTGAATATATAGGGCATGGTGCATGGTTATAGCCCTTTGACCCCAATGTGATTGGATGTGTGTAATATTGTAATTTATAATACGGCCTGCGTGTCGTGCCTTCATCCCTTTTATTCTTGTTGTAATTAGATTACACTCGAAGGTAACTCGAGTTTCTTTAGATTTTGTAATGTACAAAATTAGAAAGAGTTAGTCTTATGGAAGACGGGTGAAAAGGAAGGAAGGGAAATAACACACGGCAACCGAGGAAGTGCTTGGAGAAGCTGCTTAGACCTAGGTTGACTTATCGCTCTTCTCATTGGCTTGAGAAGATCGTAGTTTATAGGGGCCATAACCATGTCACGTTTAAACTTGTGTTTATGTTGATATATGCCATGATATGCCATGATGTATATGATGCATGTGTAGCTATCGTAATTAGGTCATTTACATATGCCTATCAAAGTTTGGTACTCACTACTACCTCGATCATCTGTAGTCAGGTTTGCCAAAGCAAAGTGGCTCGTTTTATCTTGGTAGAGTGTGACAGGACAATTGTGATGTCCGACTATCGACCTTTGGGTATGACTTAATTAAGTTACCTCAATTGGATTGAGAACTTAAAGGCATATCCCATAAGATGTAAATCATATTATACTAGTCTTGGGCGATTAGCCAAAGCTAACTCAAGATGAATTATAATATGCATTTCATAAGATGGGAAAACGAACAAACAGTGTTGTTCATCTAAGGATACAAGAGTTACATAGGATGTAATTAGTGAATGTTGTCTACCTAAGTTATACAAATCTTGGGCGATTAGCCAAAGCTAACTCAAGAAAAGTATAATATGGATTTTGTCCAATTGGTACACATTGCCTACCTATTTATACAAGTCTTGGGCGATTAGCCAAAGCTAACTCAAGATGAGGTATAATGTGGATCTTGTCCCACTAGAATGTCTTTGCTTATGGGTATAGAACTAGTAGTGACTTGCTTCTATCAAGCTTTAGAATTTAGTGGGAGAATCATTTAATTAAAGGCCTAATTAAATTATCTAAGTATGATACTTCTCTGCATTTTATTGTTATAGACCACCATGTCGTCTAGTACATAAAAGACACTATCTCTGCGATCTGTCCTTGATAAGAATAATCTCAATCGAGCTAATTTTCTAGACTGGTATAGAAACATGAGAATAGTTCTCAAGAGAGTGTAACACCCCTAGAAAGCCTAGATAAGAAAGTAAGGATAATGAGAGTACGAATGAAAAGAAGGTGTAAATATTCTAAGTTAAATATTAAGATGGATTTAGATGATTAAAACTTTATGAAAGAAAAATAAAGTTGAGAATATAAATCATCTATGCATGATTTAAAATGTATGGAATTAATATGGACAAAAGGAAGAAATATGAGATAATATATATATGTATGAAATATTTATGCATAATGCATAATATAGTAATATACGAATTATTATGTACAAAAGAAAATAAAATGTTAGAAGAGAGATTGAACCTTGGATCTCTTGTAAGGAACATGTATAGGATACCAAAGGGGATAGAAGAATTATTGATAAGGAGAGAAAGGATTAAGTAGTTAAGAATAAGAAAGGATTCTTTCTACTTAAAAGGAAAAGGAAGTAAAAAGAAATAAAAATATACATAAACAAGTTTTGATCCTTGGTTCTCTTGTGGATGCATGCATGTGTTAACCAAGTGGGATAGGAGAGGATATTGTAAGAGGAGAGATAGGAATTTTAATTAAAGGAGAGAACTCAAAAGGCATTTCTCTAGAATATTCTTGTCATTTAAGGGGAGAAATGAATAGGGAGGATGAATCAAGTCAAGTTCCCTCCCCTCCTTTTAGTATAAATAGGCATGGAGGGGGGCTTCAACTTCATCCTCAACCCACTCATCCTCCTCTCCTCCCTTTGTGTCGAGACCTCCCTCTCCCCCTCTTTTCTTCTTGTTGCCGAGCAACACAAGAGGAAGGAAGCTCCTCTTCCTCCTCACTCCCTCCCTCTTCTTTCTTTCTTGTTGTTGCCGAGCAACACAAAGAGGAAGAAGCCTCTTCTTCCTCCCCTCTCCACCAAAAGACCTAGCCACTCCTCTCCTCCATTGGTGCCGAGCAAACAAGCAAGGAAGAAAGGTCCCCAAGCAAGTTCTCAAACCTAGGAAACTTAAGCGAAGAAGGTAAGCTTCCCCTCACCTGTGGTACAAGGCTTTTATGTGATTTTCGGATTTATAAGGATTAGAAAACCTAGGAAAGAATTTAAGAAAATTCGGCTAAAGAAAAGGTTTTCAAATCTAGGATGATTTAAACAAGACCTCATTTCATGATAAGATTTTCTATGCTATGTAGAAGGATTCCTTTCCATGATTTTATATTGATATGATGTATGATCAGAGGAGTATCTAACCTTAGGATTTCAACCAAAAATATTTTAAAGAGGTGAGTAAGATTATTGTCTAACCGAACTAGTGCAAGGTTCCTTCTATGAAATGCTATACATAATGTTATGTAATATGCCATGATATGTGATAGCATAGGAAATGATAAACATAATGAGGAGAAAATGAAATTATGTTATATGCCATGATATGTGATAGCATAGGAAATGCTATACATAATGTTATGTAATATGCCATGATATGTGATAGCATAGGAAATGCTAAACATAATGAGGAGAAAATGAAATTATGTTATATGCCATGATATGTGATAGCATAGGAAATGCTATACATAATGTTATGTAATATGCCATGATATGTGATAGCATAGGAAATGCTATACATAATGTTATGTAATATGCCATGATATGTGATAGCATAGGAAATGCTAAACATAATGAGGAGAAAATGAAATTATGTTATAAGTCATGATATGTGATAGCATAGGAAATGCTATACATAATGTTATGTAATATGCCATGATATGTGATAGCATAGGAAATGCTAAACATAATGAGGAGAAAATGAAATTATGTTATATGCCATGATATGTGATAGCATAGGAAATGCTATACATAATGTTATGTAATATGCCATGATATGTGATAGCATAGGAAATGCTAAACATAATGAGGAGAAAATGAAATTATGTTATATGCCATGATATGTGATAGCATAGGAAATGATATACATAATGTTATGTAATATGCCATGATATGTGATAGCATAAGGAAATGTTATACATAATGAAAAGAAATGAAGTTATGTTATGATATGTGATAGCATAGAAAATGCTATACATAATGAAAAGAAATGATGAAAAAGAATAAATGCATGAAAGATTGTTAAGGACATGATATGATAGTTATGCATGATAAGTTATTTTTATGGTTTGTACCAAGGGTGGGCTCCGTAAACGCCCCGGGGTCGATGGAGTAAGACTCGGGCCTCGTCAGTAATGGGCCTTTGAGTGCCCTAGGTCGATGGAGTAAGACTCGGGCCTAGTATGTATGAATGGTAGGGCTCAAGACTTGCTACCTTGGACCTACGCATTATGTATGTGGTACAAACCAGGATCCCCTCTAATGATGATATGAATTTCAAGTACTTATAAGTATAAGCTTTCAAATTCATGATGCATTGCCTACATATGTGCTTGAATTATCTGATGATTAGATATAATGTCATGATATGAATATGATACCCTTGTATGTCGTATGCTTATGATACTACGCATGATATTAATATACGATGATTTTCGGTTTTAGTGAGTAGGAAAGGAACTTACTGAGCCATGAGTGCTCACAGCTTACTTTCCTTGTACCGCAGATAAAGAAGCTGGATGAGCTAGAGGAGCAACAGGAGGAGCAGATAGTGATGTGTGTGGTGGTGGCTCGGCAAAGAACGATCCGGACAAATTAATATGATTAGTTATAGAATCAACATATGCACATTTAATCTGTGATATCATGCTTATAAAATGAATGTTTAAAAAAGAAGAAAAAAATTTTGTTCTTCCGCTGCCATAGTATAACTGAAGCATGTACGAACGTAGCGCCGCCCTAGGGTAAGAAGGGTGGGCGTTACAGAGAGAAAGAAAATTGTACGTCCTAGAGCAGCCTATTCCTGAAGTACCCCCTGCTACTGCCACTAGAGTTGATAGGGATGCTTACAAGAAGCATCAAGATGATGCATTAGATGTATCATGCCTTATGCTCGCCACTATGAACTCTGAGCTTTAGAAGCAACATGAGAACATGGATGCTTATGATATGGTTGAACACCTTAGAAAACTATATCAAGGACAAGCAAGGCATGAGAGATTTGAGATCTCTAAAGCATTGTTTCAATGCATAATGCAAGAAGAAAGTCCCGTAGGGCCTTATATGCTCAAAATGATCGGGTATATGGAGAATCTACAAAGGTTGGCCAAGAATTGGTCACTGATCTTATCTTGCAGTCATTACCCGATAGATATAGTCAATTTGTCATGAACTGCAACAAAAATGAAATTGACAAACCGCTGCCTGAGATGTTAAGCATGTTGAGAACTGCTGAACTCAACCTTAAGAAGGCAAAGCCTAGTACCATTTTGTTGGTGTCTAAGGGCAAAGGCAAGTGGAAGCCTAAAGGTAAGGATAAGACCCAAGTCGAAGGAAAGGGCAAGACTCATGCATTGAAACCTAAAGGTGGGGTTATTAAGGAAGGAACCTGCTTCCATTGCGGTGAGACTGGACACTGGAAGAGGAACTGCAAGGTATACCTAGAGGAATTGAAAAAGGAAGAGAAGTGAGACTTCTGCCTCAGGTATATATGTTATAGATGTCAATTTATTTATTTCTTCTTCACGGGTATTAGATACCGAGTGTGCATCACACATTTATACTAATGTGTAGTGGAAGAGAAATAGTAGAACATTGACAAAGGGTGAAGTGGACCTACGAGTAGGCAATGGTCACTACAAGAAAAAAGTCAAACAACAACGGTTTTTCACCGTTGCCGTAGGCCATTTTGAACTGTTGTTAAAGGCCGTGTTGTTAAAAGGGGTGGCAAAAGACAACAGTTTTTAACCGTTGTCTTTGAAGGCAAAGACAACATTTTTTACAACGGTGAAAAACTATTGTCTTTTCCTTCAAAGACAACAGTTTTTCACCGTTGTCTTTGAGCGTCTACCTTTAATAACAGGGTCTTCAACAACAGTTTTAAACTATCTACGACAACGGTGAAAAACCGTTGTCTTTTTTAGAAAAAAAATAAAAAAAAATTAATACACAATTTTCCAATATTATAAATCATTCAAAATACTAAATTTCAAAATAAAATTTAATATACAATTTTCTAACATTCAAAAATAATATTTATAACATTCTGAAGAAATCTCATAAGCAACCAACAAAATTTCATAAGCAACCAACAAAATGATAACACTATTAAAACAAAGGTAGAACAATATAACACAAGACTTTCTACTTAGATGTCGGTGAAGAGGAGGGATTGCAGTTCCTAGTGCACCTTAATTTGTTAAAGTCTCTTCATTTTTTTAGCTTGTCGGCATTCTTCCCAATACTCTTGAGGACACCTAAAAAGAGCAGAATGAAATTATACAATCCTGTGCACAAGAACTATGTAATTCTAAGTGGTGGATCATGTCTATCACAAGTTCGCCACTAATTTTTTTGACCATTATGCACAGATTGTAGACAAGCATGAAAATAAGCAGAACCATAAATATAAGAGAATAAAGGATACCTTTCAATCTTCGAAATCTTCTTTTCTGGTTGGCCCGTCTCCTTTTCCTCTCTTCTTTTGTTAACTCTGCCTCTTCTTTGATGTTTCCTTTTCCATGAAAAATCTCCTCAGGGGCAAGCATAGCCGCATCTGAGACGGCCAATGGAGCAACCTGCAAAACCATTATATTTCAGTGACTCGAAACTGTTTTTACCATAAACTAAAAGACAACTCCAAAAGATATTTTTACCTCTTCCATTGCTAGAGCAGGTACATTGACTTGTATAAACATATCATCAATAACCTACATCATAACTTATGGTCAATCAAGAAATAAATACTAAAAGAATTAAACACTTGATAAGCTTTATTGCTAACCGGCTTTGTAAACGAAAGTCCAATAATAAAAGGTTGTAAAGATAATTACTTAACACTTCTGTTAGATAAAAAAATAGAAATTAATTCCATAAGTTTGCCTAAACATAATGCTAGAGTACCGAGAAATGCACTTCCTAAATGTTGTTAAATTGTAAAATGAGTGATTTTAACAAATAAACCTACTCCTGACAAACTATATGTATTATCACACATTTTCAGTAAAAATCTTACAACAACTAGCACATTTAATTGCTCTACTTGCACTATTGTACAGTCACAAAGAATATTCTTCATCAGGCTGAAATCTAACTTTAGAATATCTTAATCATTTTAGTAAGGACTGAAGAGTGAAGAGCATTAGTTGATCATTAGTTGTTTTTGTTGTGTCCAAAAACAATTGGACCAATCACACTGCAAAAATTGTTGTAGAATTTAATATTCATTGGCGTGCTTAGCCATTCAAGGACTTTAATGTTCCATGTTCATACAATAAAAACTTCTGGCATGATGAAATCAAATGTAAAGCAACAGTATCTTTATGCCCTTCACAAGCCTAAAGCAACAAACAAGCAAACATATCATCCTTTGGCGCATACTCCATCTTACATTTTATAAATATAAAGTTGGCAAATTAAGATATGACATACAACGATTGTACACACCAGAAGCTCTACTGATCTGACTAATCATGTCCACTTTATCAGCATCTCTACATGATGATGCATTTAATTAAATTCCATATTCCCCCTAGTTCAGTAAATATTCTGAAACTTCCTACGTCCACATTATAAATTTTTCTTTCAACATTATAAGAACACTTTATAAATCTGACAACAGATACTTGGAGTAACTTGCACCAAAATACCACTGATTTTGATCAACAAGAATTCTGACAATAGCAGAAGCTTCAATAAATAAATGTTTATATGAGTTAGAAAATACTAGCGCCCTGCTGGATAAAAGTTTCAACAAGGAAAAGGGACATGGAAACACTAGTCAGTGGATGCTATTATAAACACAATGTTCCAGATTGGGCCAAGATTATAATGAGTAACAACTCCCTGTCCTACGTCTCTTCCAATCCACAAATGAATTTAGAAAATAACAACTCAAAATGAGAAATCCTTTGCAATTTCCAAAAAAAATCAATTGTCAAGAAACAGCACTGCATAAGAGAAGAAACTTACCCAGGTTTAGAGTCGGTGGAACTTGTAGGAGTATAGGCCTTCGTCTAACCCATGCAAGAGAAGAGACAGAAATGTAAGTAAATAACGAGACATATTGTATCGATTTACAAGGACGAGTAAGAACGAAACACTCACTCAACTACAACGGCATTTGTGATCAAATTCCTTCCACTGAGCCTACCGGAGATCCTTCCATCGGATATTTCAATTAAAAAGTCTAACAAAATCATTTGTGCTTTGGTTATCAAATGCACTGGTCTATGGTTAGATGCTCAATCAGAAACAAAAACATACATCTCACTCGATCCCAATCAATGACCAGAATGCTGTTACCATTGGGTCAATAATCAAAGGTGCTAACCAAAGGGGGGAAAAAGAGAACAGCAATACAATATGCAAATTTTGTAATTAATTACTGAAAGATTACTCATTTTCTATAGCCACTAAGAATACAATAAACCCAATTTCATCAGCTATACATAGAAAATCAAGTGTTTAGAGTACTATTTCGTGAATAAAACAAAATATGAAAAAAAATACAAGAATACATACAGCGGGCTAGGATAAATGAAATGCAGACACACCAATCAAAAAATTGAGAAATCAATTTAAACTTCAGTGGAAAAATTTTATTTTGAATTTTAGATCATTCAGAAGGCCAATGAGAATTGATTATTCCGTTAAAGCTGAGCAGGAATTCAAACCTTCTCCAATCAGGGTTGAAAGCCATAGCATTTATCGGTCCAAAATGTCCTTTTATGCCACCAATTTCTTCTACGCTAACTCTAACAAGTTTACATTAGGAATTCTACATGAGATGCTTCCTTTCGTTCCTGAGTGCCAAAGGAACAATCGTCATATCTTCAGATCCCAAATCAGTAATAGTTATCTGATTTGTAAAAGAGGCGAAAAAAAACCTGGAAGAGATCTCGCAGGGGATGCAAAGAGACGCCTGTGCGGATCAATAAGATTTCAGAGGAACACTGCCGACTGGAGTGATGCAGCCATTTCCGAAGCGAATCAAACCCAGAGAGAGGAGAAAGAGGAAGACGAGGAGTAGGAGGAGGAGGAAGACGAGAAAGGTCGAGGCTTGAGGAGGAGGAGGCGGTGAAGATGGCTGAAAGTAGAGGCCGCGAGGAGGAGGTGGCGAGGCCGAAAGTTGAGGCGACGAAGAGGGCGGCGAGGAAGGAGGCAGCGAAGAGGGTGGTGAGGAGGGAGGAGGCGAAGAGGGCGGTGAGGAGGGAGGCGGCGAAGAAGGCGATGAAGAGGGTGGTGAGGAGGGAGGCGACGAAGAGGGCGGTGAGGAGGAGTCGGCGAAGAGTAGGGTTTTGGGAAAGAGACAGAAAAAAAAAAGACGTAAAACAGACAAATGACGAAGGAGAAAAAGTGGCGAAAGAAAAAACAATTGCATTTAACAACACTTAATAGACAACGGTTTTTAAAAATCGTTGTCGTAATCCCAAAAAAGCGCACATAGACAACAGTTTTAAAAAAGTGTTGTCGTACCCTTTAAAAACCGTTGTTGTATCCCCAAAAAAACATAAATAGACAACGGTTTTTAAAAACCGTTGTCATAGGCCAAAAAAATTACTAAAAGACAACAGTTTTTGTTAAAACCGTTGTTAAAAGGCAAAAAGACAATGGTTTGGTATAAAACCGTTGTCGTTTGAATGTTGTTGAATGACGTTTTTCTTGTAGTGGGTGCAAGAGTTATTGTTGTTGCTGTAGGAACATATTCCTTATCTTTGCCACTGGGCTTGTTTTAGAACTTGAAGAGTGTTGTTATGTGCCTGCTTTAACCAACAACATAATCTCTGTTTCTTGTTTAGACAATAAGGGGTTCTCATTTATAATAAAGGACAAATGTTGTTCTATTTATTTTAATGGCATGTTTTATTATAGTGCACCTCTGATAAATGGACTCTATGTTCTAGACCTTGAAAACCCAATCTATAACATTAATACCAAGAGGTTCAAATCTAATTATCTGAACCAAACATATCTCTGGCATTGTCGCTTAGGTTACATAAATGAGAGTCGCATATCTCAACTCCATAAGGATGGACTTTTGGACTCATTTGATTTTGAATCATATGAGGTATGCGAATCTTGTCTTCGAGGCAAGATGACAAAGACTCCATTTAGTGGACATGGCGAAAGGGCTAATGATCTGTTAGAACTCATACATACTGATGTATGTGGCCCTTTCAGAATAGCAGCTGGAGGAGGCTATCATTACTTCATTACCTTCAAAGATGATTTCAGTAGATACGACTATGTGTATCTAATGAGACATAAGTCAGAATCTTTTGAAAAGTTCAAAGAATTCAAGAATGAAGTACAAAACCAACTTGGTAAGAGTATTAAGATGCTTCGATCAAATCAAGGTGGGGACTACCTTAGCCAAGAGTTTCGTGACCATCTCATTAAGTGTGGGATCCTATCTCAACTCACTCCACCTGGAACACCACAATGAAATGGTGTCTTAGAAAGGAGGAACCGTACTTTATTAGATATGGTACGATTGATGATGAGTCATACAGATCTTCCTACATCCTTCTGGGGACATGCTCTAGAGACAACCACTTTTACACTTAATTGAGTTCCATCTAAGGCTGTCATAAAGACACCATATGTGATATGGACAGGGAAGAGTCCCAAGATATCTTTTATGAAGATTTGGGATTGTGAGACTTACGTTCGACGACAAGTCTCAGATAAACTAAGACCCAAATCTGACAAGTGCTACTTTGTTGGATATCCTAAGGAAACAAAGGGATATTACTTTTATCATCCCACCCAAGGCAAGGTATTTGTTGCCATGACTGGTGTATTTCTAGAAAGGGAATTTATTTCTAGAAAAACTAGTGGGAGTGAAGACGATCTTGAAGAAGTTCAAGATACTAGCACTGATACCTTGATGGAAATTGAACAGGTACCACAAGATATTGTGGATCAAGATTTTGTTACACCACAAGAGGTTATGGAGCAACAACCCGTTCAAGTAGCACAAGCTCTATGCAGATCTGATAGGACCCGTCGTCAACCTAAGAGATATTCTTTTCTCTGACAATGGTGATGTAGTGCTTATTGGTCTTGATGAGCCTACATCTTATCAGGAAGCTGTACAGGGCCCAGATTCTGAGAAATGGCTAGAGACCATGAGATCTGAAATGGAATCCATGTACACTAACCAAGTATGGTCTTTGGTTGATCCACCTGATGAGATCAAACCCATTAGGTGTAAGTGGGTCTTCAAGGTGAAGATTGACATTGAAAGACATATACCTATAAAGGTAGATTGGTAGCTAAAGGATTCAAACAAATTCATAGTATAGACTATGATGAAACCTTTTCACCAGTTGTGATGCTCAAGTCCATTCGGATCATGCTTGCTATTACTGCTTACTATGATTATGAGATCCTACTCGAGGATGTGTACATGACACAACCTGAGGGTTTTGTAGATCCAGAGCATGCTGGAAAGGTTTGTAAGTTGCAAAGATCCATTTATAGATTGAAGCAAGCTTCTAGAAGCTGGAATCTTCGATTTGATGATGCAATCAAAACGTTAGATTTCATTAAGAATGAAGATGAACCTTGTGTCTACAAGAAGGTTAGTGGGAGCACAGTCTTTTTCTCATATTGTATGTAGTTAACATACTTCTCATTGGAAATGATATCCCTACTCTTCAGTCAGTGAAGACTTGGCTTGGGAATTATTTTTCAATGAAGGACTTAGGTGAAGCATCCTATATTTTGGGCATCAAGATCTATAGAGATAGATCCGGGAGATCGTTTGGTCTAAGCTAGAGTACATATATTGACAAGGTGCTTAAATGTTTTGCTATGGAGAATTCCAAGAAGGGATTCCTACCTATATCACATGGTGTGAGTCTTTCGAAAACTCAATGTCCTTCTTTTAAGGTAGAAAGGGACCGCATGGATCAGATTCTTTATGCATCTGCTATAGGGTCTACCATGTACGCCATGTTTTGTACTTGACCAGATGTCTCGTATGCGTTAAGCATGACGAGCAGATACCAGTCAGATCCAGGTGAAGGTCACTGGACAACAGTCAAGAATATTCTTAAGTACTTGAGAAGGACTCAAGCTTATTTCTTGATATTTGGAGGCGATGAAGATCTTGCTGTAAAGGTTTAAAGTTGTTGCTGTAAAGGGTTACAGTGGTGTAAGCTTCCAAATTGACAAGGATGATTCTAGATCACAGTTAGGGCATATTTGTACTTAAATGGTGGTCTTGGGTATTGGATACTACAATAATTTCATCTCATTCAAGGGATCCTCGATATATGAGATATGAGGATATGTAGATAACCAAACAATGCTAACATTACGGATCCTTTGACCAAGGCTTTGGCACCAAAAAAGCATGATGGTCACACTAGGTCAATGGATATTAGATATTTCAGTGATTGATGCTAGTGACATAAGGAGATTGTTAGTGTAACCCCTAAGAGGCAATCAAGAGTTGATTGACTTTGGACATTTTGTATCATATTTCATTATTTTATTAGAAGGCAAATGTTATGGTTATTATATTTACTTCAGTTCAATGCCGAATGAGTAAATATAATAATATCCTAGAGTAGAAGGCTCTAATTTACAATATATCAATTTGTTGAATTGATAGTGAGATATTGTAGAGAACGCTGCTCTAAACTATTCCTAGTCGAGCATTAATATACAAGGACAAGATTAATGCGTTAAGACTAACATGTAGGTCAACGGATGACTTAATCTCATAAGTCATGGATATGAGATATCAGGTTGACACATGGGTATATATTGGATAATATGTGCTGAATTGACCCGCCATGAGATGTTTCATGGATCTTTATATGAGTGTCATAAACATTCTCATGTGACTATTGATATGAATAGTCCTTAGACCTGAAGTCACTACAGTTCCCTACATAAAGAGTTGTGTACTTTGGTATCGTCAAATGTCACCCGTAACAGGGTGGACTATAAAGTCGATCACTGGGTATGCAATAAATTATGTGGAGGGATGTGAGTGATGTAGATGTGATCTATCCCTTCCATATAACGGAAGCGATATCTGTGGGCCCCTTGATTAGTAGGACACGGGAATGTATGGCCATACTCAGATGAGTCAATATGAGATATTGAGCTTATTTGTATAGTGTGTCTACTTAAAGATCAAGAAACACAAAGATTGATAAGAGGATGACATGGTCTATACCTCATTGATCAATCTAGATATCAAGGATAGAGGGACTGAGTCATACAAGATAATAACCACGAAAAGGTTAGGTCGGATCTCGAATTTCTCATCACTTGGGTAGCAATGATGCATTGCTAGATGCCACTCTTTGTTTATGTATCGCAAATGTTGATTTGGATATATTGCCAACGTTATGAGAGACTATAGGGTCACACACAAAGAACATATTGGTTCGGAGATGGGTATTTAGTTTGACTAAAATACTAAGGATACTAAAAATAATGAGTAAATCCAAAGTGTTGGTGTCATCTTAGTGGTGATTGGCACTAGTGCTAGTGGGAGATTATTAGTAATTAGCCCTAAGAGCCAATCATGAGATGATTAGGCCTTTTGGTTACTAATTGAGTTAGACTCAAATTAACCCACTTATTGGATTGAGTTCAATCTGAATTAGACAAATTAGATTGATGGGTTACACTCAATGGGTTAGACTTGTTGGGTTATTGGATTAATGGTTAATCCAATATAATAATCCAACCGATTAAGAGGAATACAAAGAGAGAAAAACCCTTCATATTCATTGGATGAATATAAATAGGTTTTTGGTGAGATTTTTCATAAGATGAGATGGGTGTCTCTTGATCTTCCTCCTCCTTCTTCCTCCTTCTTCCATGGCCGAACCATGCTTTTTGCTAGCACAAGGGAATGGTTCTTCTCCGAAAGCGGCATTCATGGGACGAACGAAGGATATGTTCGTGTGGATACCATAGAGGCGCAGACACTTGAACGTGCTGAGATCTGGATCCAAAGAAAATGTTGCTGTCAGGATTGCGAAGGGCACGCAACAAAGGTATACTCCTAACATGTAGCTTAGCATAAATTAGTTTATAGAAATTGTTTCTTCCATTCGCATGGATCCGCTGGATAAGTGGATCTAATATTTTTCCGCTGCGTTTCCGCGTCTTTTGGCGCGTTAGATCCCAACATTCTCAATCTCAGGATCTAACTCAAATAATTTGTCTTTCGAAGTCTTGGTCATAAAATCAAGTTAAATTAAGAAATCAAGTAGATATACAATAAAATCATGAAAAATACAAGACAAAAGAAGAATAGAACTATGCAAAATCTAAAATATCACACATTCACTACTAGTTGTTTCCCTTGCAACAACGCCAAAATTTTGGTGTACTCTAATGCATATACACTTCAAAATTGATTAAAATTGAAAACCCTTACACATCATAAACTAAATTGTAGCAAAGGGTCCCCAAGTCATATTTTTTCAAGGGCATCTAGTAATCGCGTGTGTACTCTAGATGCAAACTATTCCTTATTTGGGGGTTTCATGCTTTACTAAATATGTAATAAAGATAGAAATAAATCCCTAACTAAAAAACACTAAACTTAAATTATTCTTAAGACAAATCAAAGACAACTAGATTTGAAGATCAACTAAACACAACTCAATGCTTACTCAAAAGCAGTGAATTTGATTCTTCTCAAATCAACAAAACTGAGCTAATTACCCTAAAGGAATGGAATTCATGTTTATTGAACTAAAGCTACTATCAGAGCCAAACAATTGAAATTGTAGAACAAAATGCAAAGATAAATGTATGAATTCAAAATTATAAAGGAATCACAGAAAAACTAAATCAGATCATCATATCTGATCATGCAACTAAGCAATCAAAGATGAAGAAGACGTTCACAACACAGATCGTCGATCAATCCTTCTTTCTGCCAATGAACAGAGCCACCCCTAGCGAACTCTCTTCAGATGATCAGTGACAGATCTTCAAGCTTCCAGCCGTGCTCCAGGCAAATCGCTCAACTCCTGGGAACCTCTCTTTAAGATCGCGATCCACTAAAACACATATCCGTGCGGGAACAAAGCTATGCTTTCTAGTAAGCGATCGCCCCAATCGATTGATCGATCGATCCGAGTTACGTGAGTGAAATGGGAAATGGTAGTGGATCAGAATCATCGAGAAAACTCTACCGATAACTGTTATTGCTGGTCAAAAATGCAGATCGGGGAAACTCCCTCCGATCAGCACACGATGGTGGAATGTGGAAATCAGAATCGCAATGCAGATACCTCCTCGTCATTGCATTATGCTGCTTGCCCGATGATTGCCGGCAATCCTTGAATCTCGCCGCTGATGAAGTATCATGAATCTTGGATCTAGAGTGAAAGGGACTTCCTCGTGCTCTCGAGAAGAACTGGCATGATGAACAGTAGTGAAGCCACTGTTCACTGTGACAGCTTCATGTTTTTAAACTCTGCATCAAACCGGTGCACAGCAGCTTAGTTCGGGTTCAACAATAGCTAAATTGGTTGGGCCATCTTGACTTGATTCAATAGTGGCTGGGTTAGTGTAACTCAAGTTCCAATTCCAAGCTAGTTGAACTTGAGTGAACCTAAATGTGATTGATGAATCCAACCCTACAAAACCAATTAAAACATACTAAGCACAAATCTTGAATTAGTAGTAATGAATTTGATAAGCTCAAAATATTCCTTGCTTAGCAAAATCCAATTCTAAAATCAATTTTACAAATAAAATAATCATCAAAACCACACCATTCCAAGAAAAATAGAACCTCACATGAGCAAACCATCACCATGCCACCGAACTAGAGCCCAGGCAAACTGTAGCCGTGTGGAATCCACATGACCGTAGCATGGGCCATACCAGGCCTGTGTCTAGCTCTATTTAAAGGGAGTTCTTCCCCTTTTCAATGGGAGGAAGGTTCTCCCTTGGGAAAGATCAAATTTGGATGAAATATGGACTTCGTCGACACCCTCTTGGATGATTCAAAGCTAAATTTAGTGTCTTCATCACTCTGAAAGCTTGGATTGGATCTGAAGACCACTCTTCATATAGGATAAGCCTTCTTCCCTTTCTCTTCTTGAGTTTTGGGTAATTTTCGCTTAAATCTTTATGTCTTTAGATTCTCTCCCCCTAGTTATCGTGTAGATCTCTTGTTCTAGGATTAAGGGAGTAATTATGATGTAAATTGATGTAAAACTCATGGATTTGCCAATTTCCTATCTAAATGACATTATTATACCTTGTATTAACTTAATCTTATGTGTGTACAATGTGCTTGAGCTTAATTTTCATATTTTATTGGATGTTTGTGTAGAATTGCTAATCCCGTTTCTGAACATATGGGGCATTGCCTTGAAAGGAAAAGTAATTCTCCACAAGAAAGTAGAGGATTGGACGTAATTGTTAATTCTATCTCTATGTTATTGAGTGTTAGTGTATTTTTATGTAGTATGACCGAGGAGCCCTAGTGACATGGGTATTCCATTACTGGACTTCATAGGAATCACTTCCATTTAGTAGCATAGGATGTGGATTAAGATAGCATTCCGGCATGATCTCCAAGAGGAAGAGCGGGTAATGAATCTAACTTCCTACAAGTGTATAGGAATAGAAGATGGGTGATAGGTGATCCATGATACATTGATTAGCATCACAATAAAACTGGACCCCTGGAACACTTCCCAAACCAACTTCCTCAATATTCTTTCTCTCTTTCTCCTACTTACTTCCCTTTACATTTGTGTTTGTAATCTTAAATCTTTCAATAGTTAGCTAGTTCACTGTGCTTAAATTCTAGAGCTTATATTTAGTCCCTGTGGGATTAATATTTTTATTACTTGACGACACTCATATACTTGCGGGCACACATCACTTTGCAACGCCGTCAAGATACTCTAATAGGAGTTTCTCCTCGCTACAAAACTTAGATGGAAGAAATACATTAGATCTGGTCAAGGAAAGTAATAGATACGAGACATAAAAGTTGATGAAGAATACTCATGGTAGCAAACCGACGCTCAAATCTATCAACGATAGAGGCAAAAGAGTGGACGAAGGCATGTTGGCTGATCAAAGACTATAGATCGGTGAGGTGACGAGAGATTGATGGTTAGAGGCATGTCGACTTAATAAGAGATGAGCAGGAGGAGAGGCAAGTGGAGGAGCAAGATAGGAGAACCCCAGCCATCGTTGGACTGGTGAGAGGGGAAGCAAGAGGGGGAATCTGGAAGAGCAAATGAGTGCAATGAATTCTATATGAAGTGAGAGCGCCGAGGAGGTTGAGAGGAAGAAGGAAAACTTAGATCAGTCACAATGACGTCGCCATTCTTTGTGAGGTGGGGACCGACTCCGGGAATGGGGAAGCTTGCTCAGGCGGAGTGCTGTTGGGTTCATCGGGCCGCGAAAACCGCTTTTTCGCGTCGCGGAAACCCCGAGTCACCCAAAGCCGTAGATCCGTGCAAAGATTCGTAAACAAAACTTTTCGAAAAACCGTTTCTTGTACGAGTTTGTAAAACCTTTAGATCTACACTAGATAAGGGTTATACCTTTGAAGCGTGCCTTTCGCTTATCCCGCTCGTCCAAGGGGTTGCCGGATCTCTAGACCGTCGAGCGCCGGTCCTCTAGAAGTATCCACACGGACACGTAGGTGGAGAAAAAATCTCACACAAAGGTGTGCTAGCACCTTGGTGAGATTCGGCCAAGCAAGGAGGAGAGGGAGAGGGAGAGCTTGAGAGGAAGAAGGAAGAAGATGCACCACACTTGAATGAAAAATGAATTCACCTTCTTTCACAAAGTGGCCGGCCACTTTCTTCACAAGAGTAACTCCCCATTAAATGCAATTAATGTGGAGTTAATAAGAAAATGGCTTTGTAACTTCCATGAGGTGGCACACCATGATGATGTGGAACATCATCATTGGTCCACCTAATGCCAACTCACCAATGAGGTGGCAAAAGGTCAAGTCAAAATTGACCTTTAGTCTTCCTTCTCTAGTCAAGTCCAACTTGACCCAATCTCTACCATGGTTGATCTAATCCAACCATTTGATTCGAGCCAACTTAATATAATGAATCTAATTCATTAAATTAAATTGATTTAATAAGTCATAATCTAAATTAGACTCATTAAATACATGAATCAACTTGAGTCGAACTCAAGTTAGCCCAATTAGGATTACTCTTAATCCAATTTGATTCATCAAATGAATCTAATACTCTTGGTTCATCATATGAACCTAATCTCCATCTGATTGTCCTAAGTGTGTGACCCTATAGGCTCTTGTAACGTTGACAATGCCCTAAACCCATTTAGGAGCATAAGTAATGAGCGGTATCTAGCAACACATCATTACTACCCAAGTTACAAGAATGGAGATCCGACATCACCTTGTGACTACTAATTGTGACTCCTCACAATATGTGACATTGTCCTTCTATCCTAGACATCTAGATTGATCAATGTGAGGCATAGACCGTGTCATCCTCTAATCAATCTAAATCTTGAACTCCAAGTAGACTCACTCGATCAAATGAGCTCAACATCTAATGTTGACTCATTTGAGCATGACCATGCACTTAGTGGTCTCACTCTATCAAGAATAGCGATGTCGCTCCCGTCATATGGGAGGGATAGATCCCATCTACATCACTCACATCCCTCTGCATAATTCGTTACATACCCAGTAATCGCCTTTATAGTCCACCCAGTTACGGGTGACGTTTGACGAAACTAAAGTACATAACTCCTTATGTAGGGATCCATGGTGACTTCAGGTCTAAGGACTAATAGTCATACTAATAGCCACATGAGAAAGTATATGACACTCATATAACGATCCATGATACTTTCTCATGGAGGGTCATTCAGTATACATTCTCTAATGTATACCCATGTGTCAGCTTGATATCTCTATATCCATGACTTGTGAGATCAAGTCATCGAGCTGACCTACATGCTAGTCTTATTGCATTAACATTGTCCCTGAATGTTAATACTCGACTAGGAATGATTTAGAGTAGTGTTCCCTATATCATCTCACTATCGATTCAACTAATCGATTGATATAGGTATGAACCCTCTACTCAAGGACGCTATTATACTTAGTCTATTTGGCACTAATACAAATAAGTATAATAACCAAACAAATGCCTTTATTAATATACAAGAATATGATATACATGAGTCCATACAATCATCAAATGATTGACTCTAGGGCTCTAACTAACAAGTGCTCCAACATGAAGTCCAACGAAGGATATGTTAAGGTTGCACACGGTGGCGTGAAGGAGATTGTCTCCCTCTCGCCCTCTCGCTTCTGTGCTTCCGTCTACCGTGCTTCCGTCTGATTTCGAGGGGACAAAAAATGCATAAAATTAATCAACTACCAGAGTTGAAATCCATCCCTCATTTATTTTTGGTATCCATAAAAACGAGAAAGTATCTCGACTCTTGTGCAATCCATCCTTTTTTAATCCGCGCTTTAGAGTAAATAGGATGCTCCCAGGATGTAGCACAGACGGTGGGCGCATGACATCTCTGGCGTAAAGGTCAGGAGTCGATTCTCAGGAACTGATGACTTGGGGTTACCCACCATGCACCTGACACTTGTGTACTTGCATATACCTCCCTTTATTTTCGTGAGGTCGGCACTAAGGGGTCATTAATATATCGGATCTACATTTAGAGTAAATAGGACATTAGACACATGTATTAAAGTACTGTAACCTAACCTAACTTAAATTGTCCTCTTGGGATGGTGCAATGATTAAAATATAGGATGTTACCATATGATGTCTTAAGGTAAAAACTCAGCGCAATATCAAAGGAACAATGTATAGATTATGTTTCAAATTTAATCGGTAGTGGATGAAAGTCGACTATCTTCTGAATGACTTAGATGAACAATGATATTAAAAACATTTTATTTATTCTGAGATAAACATAAAGTATCCAATAAAGGATCCGTTGATTCCTTCTATCAATTAATTAGTTGGAAACTGTTTCCCTTCAAAGATTTGCCCATGCTGCCAGTTCGCCGGCGCCACGTCATCCGACTCCACCATCTTGCCATCGCCGGTGGTCACCTGGAACGACAGAGCCTGCCCCACCAGCTCCGGCTTCATCATCACATGCCAGTTCTGCCCCCATTCCCTCTCCATCGTTATCCACTTCCCATCTTTTGACCCCTTCACCGAAACTGCCGACACATCACCGGAGCCGCCCACGTTGTAGACGAGCACCAGGAACCACCACGGGTTCCCCTTGATATTGAACTTGATCCCGCCCATCTTCACGCACGGCACCCTCCGGAACTGAATCGGGATGCTCCCAGCGTAAGGCGAATTCGAGAGCGTCATGTACATCGCCATCGACATGTCAAAGTGCTTCTTCGGCGGCTGGCAGAGTCCTCCACCCGGAAGGTTCGGGTCGGGCGGGCACAGACTTGTCACCGTCATCTTGGCGATCGTTGTCGTACAGTGCTGCGTGTTGTTGAAGCACTTCACCTCGTAGCAGGCGCCGCAGGTCTCGGCGTCGTTGAAGAGCACGCCGCTGACTGCCGTGTTAGCCAATCCGTACCCCTGCGCGAACAGATCGCCGTAGCCACAAGGTCCGCCCATGGTAGCTTTGCCGGACATGTCGCCGTAAAAGGTGGCGTCGGCAGTGTCCCACTCCCCTTGCGCCACTGCGCTTGTGGCCGCGAACGCCATCATGATTAATACGCCGACGACAACCTTGTGCATCGCCATTGCTCTCGTCCTCGCTGCTTGCATCTTGGGAATGAACAACGAGGATTAGATATATATATATAGTATCGTCTTTGGAAAGATGATAATAAATAGAAAGGATTAAGAGCAGAGGATTAAATTTATTGGCCAAAAATGGTAAAGCCTTGGAGGAGGAAAGGAAGTCATGGAAACAGGGGAACAAATCAAAAAACAATTGTTCTTCACAGCGAATTGGATTATATTTGGATAGCAAAAGATTTAGGTTTTTACTATTTTCTCTTTTTTGTATTATTTTCTAGATGGCAATGAATGATAAGAAAGGAATCTAATCTCTACTTTGCAGTTGGAACCGCTTCCTTGGCGTTGTTCTTGTGATCTAGTTAGTTTGTCGGTTCTTCTGGTTATGATTATGTATAGTGGTAATAATAATTCTTCTTGTTATGGCTATAGTTAACTAATCAAATCCAGTATCATATTTTTTTCCAACATTTAAACCTTTCCAAATTTTTATTATTATTTGATACCCTAGGATAGTGATCCTCTTTCAGTTTATCATGTTCATCCTACGTGATTCGGCTCAGTGCAGTTGCATTTGGAGTTTTATAATTGGACATGACTCGCATACGCCTTACAACCGACCATCTACAAGATTGGGTTTTGGATGATCTTCTATAAATACTAAGAATATTAAGGTTGACAGTAGTATCATGACCTCTATATATATATATATATATATATATATATATATATATATATATTTGATATGTTGGGCGATGCTTTGTGCACGACCGTAAGCGACGTACAGACGTGGCGTTGCCAGCTCGATTTCTCTATAAATAAAATATTCCTACTATTCTCTCTCTCCGGTGGGCCTCTTGTCACTCGTCGATCTCTCGCTCCCTCTCGCTTCTGCCGTCTCCCTCCCCGAACTCTAGCGTCCTGTGTTCGGCCGACATCTCTCTCCCGTCGGTGGCTGTTTAATATTAAAATTTCTCTCGCCGCTCTCACTCCCCCTTTCTCGCTCCCTCCTTCAAAGTCCTCCCTCGAAACTCGTCCCTTGCTCCCCCTTTCTTGCTGCTAGCAGGAAAGTTTCTCCGACGTCTTCAATCGCACAGCTGCTGTGAGCTCCTACCACCTCACTCCAATTTAATTTGTGTATCCACACCGTTATAGCCTTCAAGAATTGTATAATTGTATAAAGAAGCACCGTGCCGCTGAAGTTCTAAACGTTCCATCAACTACTTTGCAGGAAACCGTCCTTGTAGCAGCTCATCTTGGATTGATCGTTGTAGAAGGTCGGAAGGATTTATGCTACGACGTGGAAGGCCGACGGCTGCAACAACCGCTTGCTATACTTCGGATCTTACTTTGCTGCTACAAGATGTAGCAGCTACACGGAGAGGTAGCTGCTACAAGATGTAGCAGCTACACGGAGAGGTAGCTGCTACAATGTGCAGCAGTTAACTATCCGTGTAGCTGCGACACCTTGTAGCAGCTAAACTCATAAGTCATTTTTCTAACAACCCTATTTTCTAGCCGAGATTAACCCAGCAGCACGACTTTTCATATTGCTCGGTTTCCCCACAAATAAAATATGTCTTTTATTCTCTCTCCCCTTCGCCACTCTGTTCAAAAGTTCCGCCGCGAAAATTACCCGAACTAAAATCTCCCTCACCCACCTCTCTCCGTCGCTCCCTCCCTCTCCCTCGCCGCTCTCTTCCTCTCTCTCCCTTGCTACCTCCCTCTCCAGCGTCCGGCGTCCGGCGTCCGGCGTCCGGGCGACCTCGCGCTCCCGGCGGAAAAGTGTAGTATTAAAATCTCCCTCGCTGCACGCTCTCCCCCTCGCTCCCTTCATCCTTCAACATCCTGCGTCGAAACTCGTCCCTCACCCTCCCGGCGGAAAAGTTTCTCCAACGTCTTCAATCGCAAAGCTGGCAGTGAGACCCTACCACCTCACTCCATTTTAATTTGTTAATCCACACCGTTATAGCCTACAAAAATTGTATAATTATATTTCCCAATCACCTCGCTGTTGCTTCGCTTCTAAACGTTTCATCAATGGCTTCGCAGGAAACCGTCCTTGTAGCAGCTCATCTTCGATTGGTCGTTGTAGATGGTGGGAAGGATTTATGCTACGACGAAATTATGCTGGGCCGACGGCTGCAACAACAGCCTGCTCTACTTCGGACCTTACTTTGCAGCTACAATGTGTAGCAGCTACACGAAGAGGTAGTTGCTACAACGTGCAGCAATTAACTCTCCGTGTAGCTGCGACACCTTGTAGCAGCTAACTTCGTAAGTCGTCGATCTCGCAACCCTATTTTCTAACAGAGAGATTAATGCAGTAGGCATACTTTTCGTATTGTGTATATCAACTTGATTCAAAAATTATTTTTGCTCACATTTTCCGCTGCCTTCAGCGCCCTTGGTTTGCTATCCTTCTACAGATTGTGAATGGATATATATAGATACTCATAACTGTAACACCCATAGGATCCCTAGCAATTGTATATAAATTTTTCCCATGATTAAAATAGGCTTTATGTAGTTTTTTCAAAAATAAAAGAAAATAGAACCAAAAAGAGGCATAACCAAGGTTTGAACCTTGAACCTCTTGGTAATTGAGTGCAAGTGATAACCAGTAGGTCCAGCAGGGGTGTGCTGTTAAGAAGAGAAGGAAAATTGTAGTTAAGGGTGGTGAAAGTGAAGGCCCCTTCACTTAGAAGGAAAAGTTTGAGTTTCCTTCTTCCTTCTCAATGAGAAGATGGTTTTGCCTTCTTCCTTCATTTTTACATAAATAAGAGAAAGGAAAGAAAAACTTCATTTTTTTCTTCTTTCTTCCTCCTCCTTCCTTCTCCCACCAAAATTCCCAAGCCATTTTCTTCATTTGCCGAAACCAAGCTAAAGGGGGGTCTTCTTCCTAGGCAAACTTCTCAACAAGGGTATTGTTCTTTAGTGAAAGGATGTAAGTATTCCCTCACCTGCAGTACAAGTAGCTTTCGTATGTTTTATGCTTAAAGTTTACTTGAAAAACCTAGGGTCTTGCCTTGCAAGTTTCGGCCAAGATAAGGATTTGAGGTTACCTATGGTTGTTAAAAGTTTCATGCTACTTGTTGCTTAAAAAGTTTAGAAACCATCTCCTTTAGGTTTCAACCAAGAATAGAGAAAAGGTTTAGAGAAAAGTTTTGGAACCTAACTATGCTTGTTCATGATTTCTTATGATTTATAATCTCCTATATGATGTTAGTTTAAGTTTTCATGCTTTATATTACTTGAAAAACCTAGAACCTTATCTTTAGGTTTTAGCCAAAAGGAATGAAAAGGGTTAGAGAAGGTTTTTTGACCTAAATTATGTTGCTTATGCTTTTCCATGATGTATGATCTTCTATATATTGTTAGGTTAAGTTTCCATGTCTTATATTGCTTTAAAAACCTAAAGCCTTACCTTTAGGTTTCGGCCAAAGAAATGAAAAAACGTTATAGAAAGTCTTTAGACCTAACTTATGTTTGCTTATGTTCCTCATGATGTATGATCTTCTAGATAGTGTTAGTTTAAGTTTCCATGCCTTATGTTGCATTAAAAATTTTGAATTATACTTCTAGAGGTTTCGACCAAGATTGAACATTAGGGTTAGAACCTCATTTATGTCTACTAAGAGTCTCATTTTGCAATACTATGCATGGTGCAAAAGTTCAATACATTAAGTTGTTTGAAGAAAACTAGAATCATGCTCATATGTTTCGGCCAAGACAAGGGATTTAGGTTAAGGAGCTACCTAGGGTTCTTAATAGGTCACACATGTTATGTTAAGTATTATGATGACTTAGGCTATTGATTTCATGTTGTATGTTGCTTGAAAATCTATGATTCATGCTTATATAGTTCGGCCAAATCATGAGTTAGGGTTTGTAGGAAGATCAAAACCCCAATCATGCATGATAATGACTCCTTATGATGTGATATGGATTTTATGTAACCATGTTATATGTTATGTGCACTTATGCCATCATATTATGTTTTCTTTACAAAATGTTATATGTTATGTGCACTTATGCCATCATGTTATGTTTTCCTTATGATATATGTTATGTCCACTTATGCCATCATGTTATGTTTTCTCTACGATATGCTATATGTTATGTGCACTTTATGTTATCATGTTATGTTTATGCAAGGCTTATGTATGATGAAAAGCCTAAGAGATGCTTCCCTTAAAGTTGGGATTAAGAGCACTCTTCATGATATGACAAGAATATGATATGTTATGATATAACAAGAACATGATATGCCATGATATGATAAGAAACATGATATGCTATTTTACTTTGTATGGCTTGTACCGGGGATGGGCTCCTAAGTTGCCCCTAGGTCGATGGTTAAAGAAATGGGCCTAGTAAGGGATGGGCTCCTAAGTTGCCCCTAGGTCGATGGTCAAAGAAACGGGCCTAGTAAGAGATGGGCTCCTAAGTGCCCCTAGGTCGATGGTCAAGGAAACGGGCCTAGTTCCTAATAGGTTCGAGATTAGCTACCTCGGATCTATTTAGGATGCGCACAAATTCATGTATGTGGTACAAAGCCGGGCCCTCATGTTGAGATTATGTTTAATTATTTATATGATATATGTTTTCAAAAGGACATCTTGCATATACTCATTTCATGATACATATTTTTAAAAGGACATCTTGCATATACTTATTCATGCTAAATGGTTTCCTTTATACTTTAGTGAAATGCTTTTGAAAACATGTCTATGATGCCTAGAGGATCATGCTATTACTTTATGTATGTGCTCTCATATGCTATGTTATGATTTGCTTAATGAGTATGATATTGCTTTATGCTAGCATGCGAATTTTATACCTAGATGACGGTTAAAGGAATACTACTTTATGTTAAATGCATGATTCATGTTTTGTGAGTAGGAAAGAATCTTACTAAGCCTATGTGCTTATAGTTTAATTTCCCTTGTACTGCAGAGAAAGGAAAAGAATGGTTAAACTTAAAGGGGAGCGGCAGGAAGGGCAAGGATGTGTGTGGCAGTGGCATGGTGGAATAGATCTGCTTTATGCTTATATGTTTTAAAACTTTACATGTGATCCTATTTTGCTACATGATTCTTTTGATGGTGCATACACATTATGAACTTTTATTTCCATGTTCCATGTTAGTATGCTTTATGATAATGGGCATGCTTCTATGATAACATGAAATATGATAAAATGATATGTAGTCTTATTTACTTGCTTCCGCTGCCATATACGCATGTATGTATGTTGTTCTTTTTTTTCAAGTAACCCCGTCCTTTGTAAGCAGCTGAAGGGCGGGCGTTATTATTTGGTATTAGAGCAGGTCTGCCTTCCCACTACAGACACATCAAGCCTCCATCCTGCCGCTCCAAGTAAGAATTTCTATGCATACCCTATATTCTTTTATGTATGATAAGGAATGCTTTAGTCTAAGCATGCATGTCTATTCAATTCTTTAATTCTGATAAAGAATGCTTTAGTCTAAGTATGCATGGATATGGGTTAGAATGGTAATCTTATGCTAGTCTTGTTGTTGTTGTTAAAGATAAGAATGGCTAGAAGGCGCAATACCAGAGTTGATGAGACAGTACCCCCACCTGATCTGATGCATGTAGTTACCGAGCTCCAGCGTCAGGTTACGGAACAGCAACAAGTGATTAATGCTCTGATGAATCAGCAGGGGAACCCCGCTACCCCACCAGTGAATCAGAATACAATGCCAGTCATACCTACGGCTGTCCAGTACCACCGGCACCAGTACCAACCGTGGGCCCTGCTCCAGTGGTTCGACAGGAGGCGTATCTGATTCAGTGACAGAGGCTGAAGCCGGAAGCCTTCTCTGGAAATTGTGAACCATGGGATGCTCAAGCCTGGTTCAAGACTATAGAGAGTATAGTAGAGCTATTGGACTGGCTTGAACATGAGAAAGTTAAGTGTGCATCATTCTGCCTTACGGGAGATGCCAGAATGTGGTGGGACAGAGTTAAAGCAAAGAGACAAGTGAATCAAATGAGATGGACGGACTTCGAAACTGAATTTTTTGAAGAATTCTTCCACATGCGTGTGACCAACAAGCACTATGATGAGTTCACTGAGTTCCGGCAAGGTGACCTATCAGTTAATGAAGCTGTGAAGAGATTCAACCGATTAGCACGCCTATGCCCAGAGCTGGTCAGTACAGAAAGAGAAAGGGTCAGACTCATGCTGAAGATGCTCAGACCCGAGATAGCTCTGAATGTGGGCGATGGAATTAATAGACCGCAGATTGCAAAAGAGCTAATCAGTAGTACCCTGATCACCGAACACTACTTGAAGGCAGTGAACGAGGGCAAGAGTCAAGCCCAGTCGAGAGGACAGAAATCTCAAAGCACCAGAGCCAGCTGGAAAGGAAACCACAGTGGCAAGAGAAAGTAATGGAATGACACTAAGGGTGGTCCAGCGAACAAGCAAACTATGTACCCTCAGTGTACCATATGTGGAAAGAAGCATCCTGGAGTATGCCGTATGGGCACGAATAGGTGCTACAATTGTGGACTGGAAGGGCATAGAGCCAGAGGCTGCCCTACTCAGGTTCAGGCACCTCCTCAGCAGTATTTCCAGAACAGAGGTGCTCCCCCACAACTACACCAAATGCAGACTGCTATAGAAGGGACTTCGATTAGCTAAGGGAGATTGGAAGCCCCGCCAGTTACAACGAATGCTAGGATTTTCTCCCTCACCAAAGAAGACGTGGCGAATGCTTCTACAGTTGTCACAGGTCAGATATTTATTTTAAGTCAACATGCTACTGTATTATTTGATACTGGGGCAACACACTCGTTCGTCTCTACACCTTTCACAAGGAAGATAGAAATGCCACCACAAGCCTTAGATTGCAAGTTCTTAATGACACTGCCCTTGGGAGAAGTGATGCCATCTACTCATATACTGCGAGCCGCACCCATCAGAATCGCAGACAGAGAACTCTACTGTGACCTGATAGTGCTCGACATGCAGGATTATGACATTATTTTGGGCATAGATTTTCTGAGCAAGTATGATGTTTCGATAGAGTGCCATAAAAGTAAAGTGGTCTTCCGGCCAGAGGCAGAACCGATGTTTGAATTTATTAGAGAGCCAAGGAAAGAAACTAAGAAATTCTTATCAGCCTTAAGGGCATAAAAGATGTTAGACAACTGATGCACTGGGTTTCTAGCACATGTGATTGATACAAGTCAAGCAGAGGACCAGAAGCTGGAGGATGTCAGAATTGTATGTGACTACCCAGAAGTATTCCCCGATGAACTACCAGGGTTAGCCCCTGATAGAAAAGTTGAATTTGAGATCGAATTGATTCCGGGTACTAAACCGATCTCTAAAGCACCTTATCGAATGGCGCGGGCTGAATTAAAGGAACTTCAGGGACAGCTACGGGAACTACTCGACAAGGGACTTATTCGCCCTAGTCACTCTCCGTGGGGAGCTCTAGTACTGTTTGTGAAGAAGAAAGATGGGTCTATGCGAATGTGCATAGAGTACCGAGCGCTAAATAAAGTGACGATCAAGAACATGTACCCTCTACAACGGATTGACGACCTGTTCGACTAGTTAAAAGGTGCCACTGTCTTCTCTAAGATTTACCTGAGGTCTGGCTATTATCAAGTAAAAGTGAAACAGGATGATATACCGAAGCCGACTTTCCGAACAAGATACGGACACTATGAGTTCGTAGTTATGCCCTTCAGAGTGGCAAATGCTCCTGCTTTGTTTATGGACCTGATGAATCGGGTATTCTCGGCATTCCTCGACAAATTTGTGATCGTTTTCATCGACGATATCCTCATCTATTCGAGGAACCAAGAAGAGCATGCCGAACACCTGAATATTGTATTACAGATTCTTCGAGAGAAGCAGCTATATGCGAAATTCTCCAAATGCGAGTTCTGGCTCGATCGAGTATCATTCTTGGGTCATATTATCTCCAAGGATGGGGTGATGGTGGACCCGATAAAGATTGAAGCTGTAAGTAACTGGAACAGGCCAAAGAACGCAGTGAGATCAGAAGTTTTCTCGAGTTAGCGGGCTATTACAGGAAGTTCGTAGAGGGCTTGTCTAGAATTGCAGCCCCTATAACAGCTCTCAACAGGAAGAACAAGAAGTATGAATGGACAGATGATTGCGAGAAGAGTTTCACTGAATTGAAAAGGAGACTGACTAGTGCTCCAATCCTCACTCTTCCGGGAAGTAGCGAAAGTTTCGATATGTACAGTGACACTTCCAGATTAGGACTCGGAGCTGTACTCATGCAGAACGGCAAGGTCATTGCCTATGCCTCAAGGCAACTCAAGGAACATGAAAGAAATTATCCCACTCATGACCTAGAGCTAGCAGCCGTGGTCTTTGCTCTCAAAATATGGAGGCACTATCTATATGGAGCTCAGTGTAGGATTTATACCGACCACCAGAGTCTGAAATATTTCTTCACACAAAAGGACCTAAATATGAGACAAGGCAGATGACTCGAGCTAGTCAAGGACTATGATTGCGAGATATTCTATCATCCGGGAAAAGCAAATAAAGTGGCTGACGCACTCAACAGGAAGTCCCATGCCATATCACCATGAGGCCGCTATCGACAATATCCCAACCCTAGTTGTAACGCCCGCCCTTCAGCTGCTTACGAAGGATGGGGTTACTTGAAAAAAAAAGAACAAACAACATACATACATGCGTATATGGCAGCGAAAGCAAGTAAGTAAGACTACATATCATTTTATCATATTTCATGTTATCATAGTAGCATGCCCATTATCATAAAGCATAATAACATGGAACATGGAAACAAAAGTTCATAATGAGTATGCACCATCAAAAGCATCATGTAGCAAAATAGGATCACATGTAAAGTTTTAAAACATATAAGCATAAAGCAGATCTATTCCACCATGCCACTGCCACACACATCCTTGCCCTTCCTGCTGCTCCCCTTTTAGTTTAACCATTCTTTTCCTTTCTCTGTAGTACAAGGAAAATTAAACTGTAAGCACATAAGCTTAGTAAGATTCTTTCCTACTAACAAAACATGAATCATGCATTTAACATAAAGTAGTATTCCTTTAACCGTCATCTAGGTATAAAATTCGTATGCTAGCATAAAGCAATATCATACTCATTTAAGCAAATCATAACATAGCATATGAGAGCACATACATAAAGTAATTGTTGGAGTGTATACCGAAAGCCTAAGCTTTTCTAAACATTTATTTTGAATAAAGAATCACATTTGATCAAATTATCTACATTTGTTTGTAGTTGATCAATTAATTTATATTGTAGATAACATAGTATGTGGTGTCACATACAAAAGATGATGTTATCAGTACCTTATAAATTATAAACAGTAGCTCACGACCAAAATGGAAAGGAACAAACCATTTGAAGGTCGTAGTGTAATTAGGAATTAGTTTATCTTAACTATATAATTACACTAGTACACTTAGAGTGTATTGAGTAGGACCATTAGAGGTCGTTTCTTTTATACTAACTTTATAAAGGAACAAAGACCTTAGTTATTATGGAAGTGTGTGCTCTAAATCCTAATATAATAACAAGCACATATATTTGATATCTATTTCTTTAATTTATCAATGGGTGAGATTTAGTTCGATAAATCAATAAGCCCGATAAGTTGGGAAATGATATCACTTATAGTGTGTGTTGTTGATTATAGAAGGAAACTGTGTCCTAGTGATCTAGGTTGATAATGTCCCCAAGATGAGCTCATAAGGATTGTCATGTTAAACCCTGCAGGTGAACTTAGTCCAACATGACGATAAGGTTGAGTGGTACTATTCTTGGATTAAGATATTAATTAAATGAGTTGTCAGTAACTCACTTAATTAGTGGACATTCGACATCTTAAACACAGGGAGACTAACACACTCATGATAAGAAGGAGCCCAAAAATGTAATTTGGGATTGGTGTGGTAGTTCAATAATAGTTCTCTAGTGGAATGAATTATTATTGATAAAATTAAGTTGTGTGTTCGGGGCGAACACGGGATGCTTAATTTTATCGGGAGACCAAAACCAATTCCTCCTCTCGGTCCCTATCGTAGCCTCTTATTTATAGAGTACTATACCCACCTATACCCACCTTCATACCCATGATGTAGAGGTCGGCCAAGCTAGCTTATGGATCAAGCTAGGGCCGGCTAAGCCTTGGTTCATGGGTGGCCGACCCTAACTTGAACCCAAGCTTAGGTGGCCGGCCCCCATTAAATTAAAAAGAATTTTAATTTTAAATTTTTCTTATGTGGAAGATATAATTTATTGGAGAGATTAAAAATTAAAATATCTCTTTTAAAAAGATCTACAAAAGATTAAAGAAAGAGATTATATCTCTTTCCTTATTTGTAGATTGGAAAGATATTTTATTTTTCTTCTTTGTAAATTATTTACATGTTGAAAAATTAAAATTATAGAAATTTCTTTTTATCAACCATGAAGGGATTTTAAAGGGAAATTTTAATTTTTAAAATTTCCGAAGACAAATAAGGAATTTTAATTGTTGATTGAAATTGCCTTGTTTGCTCTTAATGATGTGGCCGGCCATGACATGAAGGTTTAGGAAATTTTGTTTAATTTTTCTAATTAATTCATGTCAAGGAAAGTTAAGAAAATTTTATTATAATTAAATTTCCTTATTTGCCAAAGCTAAGGATTATAAAAGAGGGGGTTTTGGGAGCCTTCAAGGGGAACAACTTCTATTATTTTCTCCCTCTTTTTCTTCCTTCTTGTGGCCGGCCCTTCTCTTTTCTCTTCTCTCCATCCTTGTGGCCGAACCTCACATCTTCTTGGAGATCAAGTGGTGGCCGGATTCTAGCTTGGAGAAGAAGGAGAGAAAGCTTGTATCCCTTGGAGCATTGGTGGTGTTTTCTCTTCATCCTTGGAGAAGCTCTTGTTGTGGCCGAACCTTGCAAGGAGGAGAAGAAGGTGCTTTGGTGGTTTCTCATCTCGGAAGATCGTTGCCCACACAACGTCCGAGGTTAGAAGAGGAATACGGTAGAAGACCTAGAGGTTTTTGCTTACAAAAGAAAAGGTATACTAGTATTTAATTTCCGCATCATACTAGTTTTATCTTCATGTAAAAATACCAAATACAAGAGGCATGCGATTCTAGTATTTCAAATTTATTTTCGATGTTGTGTTCTTTTGTTTTTCTTTTCCTTGTGATTTGATTGTTCTTTTCGGTTGACCTAAAGTTATTTAAGGAAATTAAATATTAACTTTCCTTAAAAGGCTTTGCCTAGGCGGTGGTGGTTGTTCCCATATCCAAGAAGGTCATGTGCCTCGCTATGCAGTCCTAGAAGCCAATTCTGGAAATTAATATTTAATGAAATTAATAACCTAGGTGATTTGGATTGAACGTGTTAAGTTCCGTAGGAGATCCAAGTCTAAACCTAAAAGAACAAGTAAATTAAACTTTGGATCAAACTTGTTAATTTCCGCAGGCGATCCAAATTTAATTAAAAAGAACACATGGTAGCTAGGAAAGGTTCAGACCTTTGTACAAAAATTTTTGTACAGTGGAACCATTAAGTTTTCCGAGTAGCAACCAACAGTAATAGCATGATCATCTAGGCATCATAGACATGTTATCAAAAGCACTTCACTAAAGCATAAAGGAAACCATTTAGCATGAATAAGTATATGCAAGATGTCCTTTTAAAAACATGTATCATGAAATGAGTATATGGAAGATGTCCTTTTTAAAACATATATCATATAAATACTTAAACATAATCTCAACATGAGGGTCCGACTTTGTACCACATACATGAATTTGCGCGCATCCTAAATAGATCCGAGGTAGCTAATCTCGAACCTATTAGGAACTAGGCCCGTTTCCTTGACCATCGACCTAGGGGCACTTAGGAGCACTTAGGAGCCCATCCCTTACTAGGCTCGTTTCTTTGACCATCGACCAAGGGCAACTTAGGAGCCCATCCCCGGTACAAGCTATACAAAGTAAAATAGCATATCATGTTTCTTATCATATCATGGCATATCATGTTCTTGTCATGTCATAGCATATCATGTTCTTGTCATATCATGAAGAGTGCTCTTAATCCCAACTTAAGGGAAGCATCTCTTAGGATTTTCGTCATACGTAAGCCTTGCATAAACATAACATGATAACATAAAGTGAACATAACATATAGCATATTGTAGAGAAAACATAACATGATGGCATAAGTGCACATAACATATATCATAAGGAAAACATAACATGATGGCATAAGTGCACATAACATATAACATGGTGACATAAAATCCATATCACATCATAAGGAGTCATTATCATGCATGATTGGGGTTTTTATCTTTCCAACAAACCCTAACTCATGATTTGGCTGAAATATATAAGCACGAATCATAGATTTTCAAGCAACATACAACATGAAATCAATAGCCAAAGTCATCATAATACTTAACATAACATGTGTGACCTATCAAGAACCCTAGGTAGCTCCTTAACCTAAATCCCTTGTCTTGGCCAAAACATGTGAGCAAGATTCTAGTTTTCTTCTAACAACTTAAGCATGGAAATTTTGCACCATGCATAGTATAGCAAAATGAGACTCTTAGTAGGCATAAATGAGGTTCTAACCCTAATGTTCAATCTTGGCCGAAACCTCTAGAAGTATAATTCTAAATTTTTAATGCAACATAATGCATGGAAACTTAAACTAACACTATCTAGAAGATCATACATCATGAGGAACATAAGCAAACATAATTTAGGTCTAAAGACTTTCTATATCTTTTTTTCATTTCTTTGGCCGAAACCTAAAGGTAAGGCTTTAGGTTTTTAAAGCAATATAAGGCATGGAAACTTAACCTAACAATATATAGAAGATCATACATCATGGGAAAGCATAAGCAACATAATTTAGGTCAAAAAAACTTTCTCTAACCCTTTTCATTCTTTTGGCCGAAACCTAAAGATAATGTTCTAGGGTTTTTCAAGTAATATAAAGCATGAAAGCTTAAGCTAACATCATATAGGAGATCATACAACATAAGAAATCATGAACAAACATAGTTAGGTTTCAAAACTTTTCTTTAAACCTTTTCTCTATTCTTGGCCAAAACCTAAAGGTAAGGTTCTAGGTTTTTTTTTCAAGTAATATAAAGCATGAAAACTTAAACTAACATCATATAGGAGATCATACATCATAAGAAATCATGAACAAGCATAGTTAGGTTTCAAAACTTTTCTCTAAACCTTTTCTCTATTCTTGGCCGAAACCTAAAGGTAAGGTTCTAGGTTTTTTTTCAAGTAATATAAAGCATGAAAACTTAAACTAACATCATATAGGAGATCATACATCATAAGAAATCATGAACAAGCATAGTTAGGTTTCAAAACTTTTCTCTATTCTTGGCCGAAACCTAAAGGTAAGGTTCTAGGTTTTTCAAGCAATATAAAGCATGAAAACTTAAACTAACATCATATAGGAGATCATACATCATAAGAAATCATGAATAAGCATAGTTAGATTTCAAAACTTTTCTCTAAACCTTTTCTCTATTCTTGGACGAAACCTAAAGGAGATGGTTTCTAAACTTTTTAAGCAACAAGTAGCATAAAACTTTTAACAACCATAGGTAACCTCAAATCCTTATCTTACCCGAAACTTGCAAGGCAAGACCCTAGGTTTTACAAGTAACCTTTAAGCATAAAGCATACGAAAGCTACTTGTACTGCAGGTGAGGGAATACTTACATCCTTTCGCTAAAGAACAATACCCTTGTTGAGAAGTTTGCCCAGGAAGAAGACCCCCCTTTAGCTTGGTTTCGGCAAATGAAGAAAATGGCTTGGGAATTTCGGTGGGAGATGGAAGGAGGAGGAAGAAAGGAGAAAAAAATGAAGTTTTCCTTTCCTTTCTCTTATTTATGTAAAAATGAAGGAAAAAGGCTAAACCATCTTGTCATTGAGAAAGAAGAAAGAAACTCAAACTTTTCCTTCTAAGTGAAGGGGCCTTCATTTTCACCACCCTTAACTATAATTTCCCTTCTCTTCTTAACAGCACACCCCTGCTGGGCCTACTGGTTATCACTTGCACCCACTTACCAAGAGGTTCAAGGTTCAAACCTTTGTTATGCCTCTTTTTGGTTCTATTTTCTTTTATTTTTGAAAAATCTACATAAAGCCTATTCTAATCATGGGAAAAATTTATATAAAATTGCTAGGGATCCTATGGGTGTTACAATCTCCCATACCTCATAAAAGTTCGTCCTCGAACTTAAAATAACTCTGGGTACTTTTGTTTCATATCGTCTTCGCGTTCCCAAGTAGCTTCTTCGAACCATTGATTCTGCCACAGGACTTTTACTATGGGCACCTCTTTGTTCCTTAGTCTTTTAACTTCTCGATCTAATTTCTGGATAGGTCGACTCTCATAACTTAAGTCCTCTTGAACTTGTACTATCTATGGCTCGATCACTTGGTCTGCTCGGGTAATGCACTTCTTGAGCATTGAAATATGGAACACGTTGTGAATAGCCGACATCTCCGGGGGTAGCTCTAATTCATAAGCTACCTTGCCAACTCTTCTCAGAATCTGATATGGTCCCACGTAGTGTGGACTTAGCTTACCCTTCTTTCCAAATCTCATTACTCCTTTCATAGGGGCTACCTTGAGAAATACTGAATCCCCGGCGTTGAATTCTAACGGCCTACGCCGCCTATCCACGTAGTTCTTTTGCCGGCTCTGAGCCGTTTCTATCCTTTGGCGGATGTTCTGTATATCACGGGTGGTTTCGTCAATGAAATCTGTTTGGAGTCCCATCTCCTTCTTTTCACCACTCTCGTACCAGCATATAAGGGACCTACATCTCCTCCCTACAGAGCCTCGTAGGGCGCCATTCCAATAGTAGCTTGGTAGCTATTATTGTAGGCGAATTCCACCATGTGTAGATATCGGCACCAACTCCCTTTAAAATTTAAGGCACAAGATCGTAGCATATCTTCCAGTGTTTGATTCACCCTTTCCATTTGTTCGTCCGTCTGAGGATGGAAGGCAGTACTGAATAATAATTTTGTACCAAGGGCCTTCTGAACACATTCCCAGAAATGAGAAACAAAGCGACCATCTCTATCCGAAATGATGGTCTTCGGAATCCCATGTAATCTGATAATTTCCTTAGCATATAATTGAGCCAGTTGCTCAGTCGAGTAGGTCATCTTGATTGCTAGGAAGTGGGTGGATTTTGTCAATCTGTCTACGATCACCCATATAGCATCATATCCGTTCATCATTTTAGGTAGTCCTGAGATGAAATCCATAGAAATGTCCTCCCATTTTCATTTTGGAACCTGAATTGGCTGCAGTATTCCTCCAGGTCTCTGGTGTTCTGTTTTGACCCTCTGGCAAGTCAAGCAGGTACTGACATACTGAGCCACCTCTCTTTTCATACCTAACCACCAGAATTTCTTTTTCAGGTCTTGGTACATTTTGGTAGATCCAGGATGCATCGCATAAGGTGTTGTGTGAGCTTCCTCAAATATACTTTTTCGTAACTCCGGATCATCGGGAATACATAAACGATCTCTAAGGTATAGTACTCCGTTGTCAGCAATACGAAATCCCTCATCCTTTCCTTTTAGAACCTCTTGCTTGATCCTTTGGAGGCTTGAGTCACGGGCTTGCTTCTCTAATATATCATCAAACAGCGTTGGTGCTATTGTCAGAGTAGAGAGTCACTTGGACATAATTTTGATCCCATAACCCATACTTTCCATTCGGTTTCCAACAAATTCAAACATCGGTTCTGCTTCAGGCCGAAAGACCACTTTTCTTTTACGGCACTCAATCGAAGCACCGTACTAGCTCAGAAAATCGATGGATAAAATAATGTCATAATCCTGCATGTCGAGCACTATCAAGTCACAGTAGAGTTCTCTGTCTGCGATTCTGATGGGTGTGGCTCGCAGTATATGAGTAGATGGCATCGCTTCTCCCGAGGGCAGTGTCGTTAAGAACTTGCAATCTAAGGCTTGTGGTGGCATTTCTATCTTCCTTGTGAAAGGTGTAGAGACGAACGAGTGCGTTGCCACAGTATCAAATAATACAGTAGCATGTTGATTGAAAATAAGTATCTGACCAGTGACAACTGTAGAAGCATTCGGCACGTCTTCTTTGGTGAGGGAGAAAATCATAGCATTCGTTGTAACTGGCGGGGCTTCCAATCTCCCTTGGCTTATCGAAGTCCCTTCTATAGCAGTCTGCATTTGGTGTAGCTGTGGGGGAGCACCTTTGTTCTAGACATGTTGCTGAGGAGGTGTCTGAACCTGAGTAGGGCAGTCTCTGGCTCTATGTCCTTCCAATCCACAATTGTAGCACCTATTCATGCCCATACGGCATACTCCAGGATGCTTCTTTCCACATATGGTACACTGAGGGTACATAGGTTGCTTGTTCGCTGGACCACCCTTAGTGTCATTCCATTGCTTTCTCTTGCCACTGTGGTTTCCTTTCCAGCTAGCTCTGGTGCTTTGAGATTTCTGTCCTCCCGACTAGGCTTGACTCTTGCCCTCGTTCAGCGCCTTCAAGTAGTGTTCGGTGATCAGGGCACTGCTGATTAGCTCTTCTGCAGTCTGCGGTCTATTAATTCCACTGGCCACATTCAGAGCTATCTCGGGTCTGAGCATCTTCAACATGAGTTTGATCATTTCTCTTTCTGTACTGACCAGCTCTGGGCATAGGCGTGCTAATCGGTTGAATCTCTTCACAACTTCATTAACTGATAGGTCACCTTACCGGAACTCAATGAACTCAACATAGTGCTTCTTGGTCACACGTATGTGGAAGAATTTTTTGAAAAATTCAGTTTCAAAGTTTGCCCATCTCATTTGATTCACTTGTCTCTTTGCATTAACTCCGTCCCACCACATTCTGACATCTCCCGTAAGGCAGAACGATGCACACTTAACTTTCCCATATTCAGGCAGTCCAATATCTCTACTATACTCTCTACAGTCTTGTACCAGGCTTGAGTGTCCCATGGTTCACAATTTCAAGAGAAGGCTTCTAGCTTCAGCCTCTGCCACTGAATCAGGTACACCTCCTGTCAAACCACTGGAGCAGGGCCCACAGTTGGTACTGGTGCCGGTGGTACTGGTATAGCCGTAGGTATGACTGACATCGTATTCTGATTCACTGGTGGGGTAGCGGGGTTCCCCTGCTGATTCATCAGAGCATTAATCACCTGTTGTTGTTCCGTAACCTGATGTTGGAGCTCGGTAACTACATGCATCAGATTAGGTGGGGGTATTGTCTCATCAGCTCTTGTATTGCGCCTTCTAGCCGTTCTTATCTTTAATAACAACAACAAGACTAACATAAGATTACCATTCTAACCCATATTCATGCATACTTATACTAAAGCATTCCTTATCAGAATTAAAGAATTGAGTAGACATGCATGCTTAGACTAAAACATTCCTTATCATACATAAAAAAATATAGGGTATGCATAGAAATTCTTACTTGGAGCGGCTGGATGGAGGCTTGATGTGTGTGTAGTGGGAAAGCAGACCTGCTCTGATACCAAACTGTAACGCCCGCCCTTCAGCTGCTTACGAAGGACGGGGTTACTTGAAAAAAAAAAGAACAAACAACATACATACATGCGTATATGGTAGCGGAAGCAAGTAAGTAAGACTACATATCATTTTATCATATTTCATGTTATCATAGAAGCATGTCCATTATCATAAAGCATACTAACATGGAACATGGAAATAAAAGTTCATATTGAGTATGCACCATCAAAAGCATCATGTAGAAAAATAGGATCACATGTAAAGTTTTAAAACATATAAGCATAAAGCAGATCTATTCCACCATGCCACTGTCACACACATCCTTGCCCTTCCTGCTGCTCGCCTTTTCGTTTAACTATTCTTTTACTTTCTCTGCAGTACAAGGAAAATTAAATTGTAAGCACATAGGCTTAGTAAGATTCTTTCCTACTCACAAAACATGAATCATGCATTTAACATAAAGTAGTATTCCTTTAACCGTCATCTAGGTATAAAATTCGCATGCTAGCATAAAGCAATATCATACTCATTTAAGCAAATCATAACATAGCATATGAGAGCACATACATAAAGTAATAGCATCATCTTCTAGGCATCATAGACATGTTTTCAAAAGCATTTCACTAAAGCATAAAGTAAACCACTTAGCATGAATAAGTATATGCAAGATGTCCTTTTAAAAACATGTATCATGAAATGAGTATATGCAAGATGTCCTTTTGAAAACATATATCATATAAATACTTAAACATAATCTCAACATGAGGGCCTGACTTTGTACCATATACATGAATTTGCGTGTATCATAAATAAATCCGAGGTAGCTAATCTCCAACCTATTAGGAACTAGGCCCGTTTCCTTGACCATCGACCTAGGGGCACTTAGGAGCCCATCTCTTACTAGGCCCGTTTCTTTGACCATCGACCTAGGGGCAACTTAGGAGCCCATCCCCGGTACAAGCTATACAAAGTAAAATAGCATATCATGTTTCTTATCATATCATGGCATATCATATTCTTGTCATATCATAGCATATCATGTTCTTGTCATATCATGAAGAGTGCTCTTAATCCCAACTTAAGGGAAGCATCTCTTAGGATTTTCATCATACATAAGCCTTGCATAAACATAACATGATAACATAAAGTGCACATAACATATAGCATATCGTAGAGAAAATATAACATGATGGCATAAGTGCACATAACATATATCATAAGGGCAACATAACATTGTTGGTTGCTACTCGGAAAACCTAGAGGTTCCACTGTACAAAAATTTTGTACAAAGGTCTGAACCTTATCCTAGCTACCATGTGTTCTTTTAAATTAAATTTTGGATCGCCTGCGGAACTTAACACGTTTGATCCAAAACTTAATCTATTTGTTCTTTTAGGTTTTGACTTGGATCTCCTGCGGAACTTAACACGTTCGACCCAAGTCTCCTTAAGTTATTAATTCCATTAAATATTAATTTCCATAATTGGTTCCCAGTACTGACGTGGCGAGGCACATGGCCTTCTTGGATATGGGAGCAACCACCACCGACTAGACAAAACCTTTTATAGAAAGATAATATTTAATTTCCTAAAATAACTTTAGGTTAACCAAAGAGAACAATCAAATCACAAGGAAAAGAAAAAAAACAAAAGAACACAACTTCGAAAAATATATTCGAAATTCTAGAACGTAAGCCTCTTGTATTTGGTATTATTTCCATAAATAACTAGCATGATGCGGAAAGAAAAATTACTAGTTATACCTTGTAGAAAAAACCTCTTGATCTTCTACCGTATTCCTCTTCTAACCTCGGACGTTGTGTGGGCAACGATCTTCCGAGACGAGAAACCACCAATCACCTTCTTCTCCTCCTAGCTAGGTTCGGCCAACAAAGAGGAAGCTTCACCAAGGAAGAAAATCAAAACACTAACCAAGCTCCAAGAGATGCTAGCTTTCTTTCCTTCTTCTTCTTCTTCTCCGAGTAGTATCCGGCCACCACAAGAGCTCCAATGGAAGAGAAGGGTTCGGCCACCACAAGAGGAAGAGAGGGAGAGGATGGCCGGCCACACCAAGGAACAAAAGAGGGAGAGAAATAATAGATATTGTGTCTCATGAAGGCACCCTCACCCCTTCTTCTATATTCCTTGGCCTAGGCAAATTAGGAAATTTAATTACAATAAAATTTCCTCAATTTCCTTGACATGATTTTATTGAGAAAAATAAAATAAGATTTCCCAAATTAAAACCAATGGCCGGCCACATCAATGAAGGAAAAAATTAGACAAGTTTTAATCAACAATTAAAACTTCCTAATTTGTTTCCGGAAATTTTAAAAAATAAAATTTCTCTTTAAAACACTCTTCATGGTTGATAAAAGGAAATTTCTATAATTTTAATTTTATCAACATGTGAATAATTTTAAAGAGAAAATAAAATATCTCACCAATCTACAAATAAGGAAAGAGATCTAATATCTTTCTTTAATCTTTTGTAGATCTTTTATAAGAGAGATATTTTAATTTAAATTCTCTTTAATAAATTTTTCTTCCACATAATAAAAATTAAAATTAAAATTCCTTTTTAATTTAATTTGGCCGGCCCCCACTAGCTTGGGTTCAAGCTAGGGTCGGCCACCCAATATTATACCTAGGCCGGCCCTAGCTTGTTCCCAAGCTAGCTTGGCCGGTCCCTATTGGGTGGGTATAAAAGGTGGGTATAGGTGAGTATAGAACTCTATAGATAACAGGCTACGATAGGGACCGAGAGGAGGAATTGGCTTTGGTCTCCCGATAAAATTAAGCATCCCGTGTTCGCCCCGAACACACAACTTAATTTTATCAATAATAATTCATTCCACTAGAGAACTATTATTGAACTACCGCACCAATCCCAAATTACATTTTTGGGCTCTTTCTTATTATGAGTGTGTTAGTCTCCCTGTGTTTAAGATATCGAATGTCCACTAATTAAGTAAGTTACTGACAACTCATTTAATTAATATCTAAGTCCAAGAGTAGTACCACTCAACCTTATTATCATGTCGGACTAAGTCCACCTGCAGGGTTTAACATGACAATCTTTATGAGCTCCTCTTGAGGACATTATCAACCTAGTATCTCTAGGACATAGTTTCCTTCTATAATCAACAACACACACTATAAGTGATACCATTTCCCAACTTATCGGGTTTATTGATTCATCGAACTAAATCTTACCCATTGATAAATTAAAGAAATAAATATCAAACATATGTGCTTGTTATTATATTAGGATTAAGAGCACACACTTCCATAATAACTGAGGTCTTTGTTCCTTTATAAAGTCAGTATATAAGAAACGACCTCTAATGGTCCTACTCAATACACTCTGAGTGTACTAGTGTAATTATATAGTCAAGATAAACTAATACCTAATTACACTACGACCTTCTAATGGTTTGTTCCTTTCCATTTTAGTCGTGAGCTACTGTTTATAATTTATAAGGTACTGATAACATCATCTTCTGCATGTGACACCACATACTATGTTATCTACAATATAAATTATATGAACAACTACAAACAAATGTAGATAATTTGATCAAATGTGATTCTTTATTCATAATGAATGTTTATAAAGCTTAGGCTTTCAGTATACACTCCAACAATCTCCCACTTATACTAATGACTAAGCTGCCATATCTTCTACCATACATCTGATTCCCATTCCCTCCACATGCCGATCGAAAGCTTTCGCCGGAAGGGCCTTAGTGAAAGGATCTGCCAGGTTATCCGCTGATACAATCTTGACGATGACAACTTCTCCTCGCTTCACGATATCTCGTATCAGGTGGTACTTACGCTCTATATGTTTACTTGCCTTATGAGCTCGTGGTTCCTTCGAGTTTGCAACTGCACCACTATTATCACAATAAATTGTGATGATTTTGGGCAAACCAGGAATCACATCTAAGTCCATTAGAAAGTTCCTGAGCCATACTGCTTCTTTAGCTGCCTCAGAGGCTGCTACATACTCAGCTTCCATGGTTGAGTCCGAAACGCATTTCTGCTTAACACTCCTCCATGAAATGGCTCCACCTTCTAAAGTAAACACATAGCCTGATGTAGACTTACTGTTATCCCTATCTGAATCCGTGTAACCCACAGGGAACAGATCGTCTGCTTGGTAAACTAGCATATAATCTCTAGTCCTTCTCAGGTACTTTAATATATGCTTTACCGCAGTCCAATGTCCTTATCCAGGGTTACTCTGATATCTGCTGACCATGCCCACGGCAAAACAAATATCAGGTCTCATACATAGCATTGCATACATTAGGCTTCCTACAGCTGAAGCATAAGGAACTGCTTTCATGTCCTCTATCTCTTTCGATGTCTTTGGAGACATCTCTTTAGATAGAGCTACTCCATGTCTAAAAGGTAAGAAACCTTTCTTGGAATCTTGCATGCTAAAACGAGCAAGGATTGTATCTATATATGAAGCTTGGGACAGACACAACATTCTTTTCTTACGATCCCTTATAACTTTGATCCCAAGAATGTGTGCACAATCTCCTAAGTCCTTCATATCAAATTGTTTGGACAACCATACCCTTACGTCTGATAATACCTTGACATTGTTGCCAATTAGCAAAATATCATCTACGTATAGTACAAGAAATACCACCACGTTTCCGTTACACTTCTTATATACACAAGACTCATCCGGACTTTGAATAAATCCATATGACTGGATTACTTCATTAAACCGGATGTTCCAAGATCTTGAAGCTTGCTTTAGTCCATAAATGGACCGATTGAGCTTGCACATTAGATGCTCTTTGCCTTTTTCAATGAACCCTTCTGGTTGCTTCATATGGATGTTCTCTTCAAGACTTCCATTAAGGAAAGCTGTCTTGACATCCATTTGCCAAATCTCATAATCCATATGAGCAGCAATAGATAAGAGTATCCGGATAGACTTAAGCATGGCTACCGGTGAAAAGGTTTCCTCATAATCGATTCCCTCTTTCTGAGTGTACCCTTTCGCAACAAGCCTAGCTTTGAAGGTTTCTACCTTCCCGTCTGTCCCTCTTTTCCTTTTGTAGATCCACTTGCATCCAACGGCTTTTATACCATCAGGTGGTTCTACAAGCTCCCAGACCTTATTAGAGTACATAGACTCTATTTCAGAATTCATTGCCTTTTGCCAAGATGCTGCATCTATATCTTGGAGTGCTTCGTCATATGTTCGTGGAGTTCATGTTTACAGGGATCAAGTCCAAGACTCTCCCAAAACATAAATCTTTCAGGCTGCCTTACAACCCTCCCACTACGACGAGGCACTGTCTGTGGTTGTGTATCATGTGTGACACGTGTTGCAGTCTCTTGTGGTACTTCATCTTGTACTGTTGGTACTGAAGTAGACATGTCCTCTCTAAGTTCTTCTAAAACAACTTTACTACTGGGCTTGTGATCCATTATATAGTCTTCTTCTAAAAACTGGGCATTGGTGCTAACAATGACCTTCTGGTCTTTAGGACTATAAAATAAACCACCTTTCGTTCCTTTGGGATATCCTACAAACACGCGAACTTCTGTACGGGATTCTAACTTATCAGCATATGGTTTCAGCACATGTGCTGGACTACCCCAAATCTGAATATGTCTTAGACTGGGTTTTCGCCCATTCCACAATTCTATGGGAGTAGAAGAAACTGTTTTAGAAGGTACTAAGTTCAGAACGTATACTGCTGTTTCCAGAGCATATCCCCAAAACGAATTTGGTAATTTTGAATAACTCATCATTGATCTAACCATCTCCATAAGAGTCCTATTCCTTCGTTCTGCTACACCATTCTGTTGGGGTGTTCCAAGTGCAGACAATTGGGATTGAATCCCGGCCTCTGATAAGTAATTCCTAAACTCTCCTAAGAGGTATTCGCCACCACGATCAGACCGTAGTGTCTTGATACTTTTACCTAGTCGTTTCTCCACATCAGCCTTGTATTCTTTGAACTTATCAAAGCACTCGGACTTGCGGCGCATTAGGTAAATGTATCCATATCTTGAATAATCGTCTATGAAAGAGACAAAATATTCAAAACCTCCTCTTGCCTGGACAGACATAGGACCACACAAATCAGAGTGAACCAATTCTAACACTTCTTTGGCTCTATACCCCTTGGCCTTGAACGACCTTTTGGTCATTTTACCTTCTAAGCAGGATTCACAAGTTGGAAAATTTTCCAACTCTAATGAACTCAAAAGTCCATCTGCTATAAGCCTCTGAATCCTACTTAAGTTAATATGACCAAGCCTTAGATGCCAAAGATATGCTTGGTTCATTTCCGAAGGTTCTTTTCTCTTATTAGAATTAGAAGATGAGTTATAAATTTCCATGTATTGCTTTGTGGAAGAAATTGGATTTAAAGTATACAAATTGCCAACTAATGCACCAGAACAGATAATCACTTTATTTCTTTTAATAACTACATCGTTACTAAAGGAAACTGAATATCCATCTAAAAACAGTTTAGAAACTGAAATTAAATTCTTTCTAAAACTGGGTACATAAAGACAATTTCTTAAAATCAAATTTCTATTTCTACTAAAAGATAAGTAGACGTCTCCAACCGCCACCTTAGTAGCATTGCCCATGTAGACGGTAATTTCTCCTTCAGATAGTCGTCGGGTTTCCTGGAACCCCTGCAAGGAATTGCAGACATGATCAGTGGCTCCCGTATCTACACACCAGGTGCTGGTAGATAACACCGCTAAACATGTTTCAACAACTAGAGCATGAGATATACCTTTGTTTTGGTTCCTACGAGGACAGTCCGCCTTCCAATGTCCTGCCTGCTTGCAGATGAAGCACTTGCCCTTGGGCTTCTTCACTCCAGCTTTAAATCCCGTACTCTGAGATTTATTCACTTTCTTTGCTGAGCCAGCTTGTTTCTTCTTCTTCTTTCCTTTCGGTTTAGAAGTAGAACCATTTTCAGCATAGTGAATTTGAGAATTATGACGAAATAATCCTTCTGCTGCTTGAAGTTCTGTCAGTAGTTCCCCTAATGAATAAATCCTTTTATTCATATTATAGTTCAGGCGGAACTGCTCAAAACTTCTAGGTAGCGTTTGGAGGATCATATCGATCTGGGTTTCCCCATCAATATCTCCTCCAAGGATCTGTATCTCGTTCAGATAAGCCATCATCTTTAGGATATGATCCCTTACAGGAGTACCCTCCTGCATGGTGGCTGTCATTATCTTTCTCATAGCTTCTTGTCTAGAAGACATATCCTGATGACCAAAGAGCTCCTTGAGATTGTTCATAATATCATAAGCTGTTGGTAAATCTTGATGCTGATGTTGCAATACATTTGACATTGAAGCCAAAATGTAACACCGCGCCATCTCATCTGCCTTTACCCATCTCTTATGATATTCAATCTCCTCTTGGGTAGATTCACCAGTGGGTGCATCAGGACAATGTTCAGTCAGTACAAATTTATAACTTTCAGCAGTGAGAACAATGTCCAGGTTCCTTTTCCAATCTATGTAATTAGGTCCAGTAAGTCTATTTTGTTGAAGTATGATGGACAGTGGGTTGAAAGTCATCCTAAGAATCACAAACAACTTTTGGTCAGAACTCTAAATTTAGAATAATATTGATTCCTCAAACAATACTATTTTAAATTAACCAACACCTCATAATGTTAGTTAGAGCCCTAGAGCCAATCATTTGATGATTGTATGGACTCATGTATATCATATTCTTGTATATTAATAAAGGCATTTGTTTGGTTATTATACTTATTTATATTAGTGCCAAATAGACTAAGTATAATAGCGTCCTTGAGTAGAAGGTTCATACCTATATCAATCGATTAGTTAAATCGATAGTGAGATGATATAGGGAACACTACTCTAAATCATTCCTAGTCGAGTATTAGCATTCAGGGACAATGTTAATACAATAAGACAAGCATGTAGGTCAGCTCGATGACTTGATCTCACAAGTCATGGATATAGAGATATCAAGCTGACACATGGGTATGCATTAGAGAATGTATACTGAATGACCCGCCATGAGAAAGTATCATGGATCGTTATATGAGTGTCATATACTTTCTCATGTGGCTATTAGTATGACTATTAGTCCTTAGACCTGATGTCACCATGGATCCCAATATAAGGAGTTATGTACTTTAGTTTCGTCAAATGTCACCCTTAACTGGGTGGACTATAAAGGCGATTACTGGGTATGTAACGAATTATGCAGAGGGATGTGAGTGATGTTGATGGGATCTATCCCTCCCATATGACGGGAGCGACATCGCTATTCTTGATAGAGTGAGACCACTAAGTGCATGACCATGCCCAAATGAGTCAACATTAGATGTTGAGCTCATTTGATCGAGTGAGTCTACTTGGAGTTCAAGATTTAGATTAATTAGAGGATGACACGCTCTATGCCTCATATTGATCAATCTAGATGTCTAGGATAGAAGGACACCTGTCATTATTTTGTGAGGAGTCACAATTAGTAGTCACAAGGTGATGTCGGATCTCGACATTCTTGTAACTTGGGTAGTAATGATGTGTTGCTAGATACCGCTCATTACTTATGCTCCTAAATGGGTTTAGGGCATTGCCAACGTTACAAGAACCTATAGGGTCACACACTTAGGACAATTAGATGGAGATTAGGTTCATATGATGAACCAAGAGGATTAGATTCATTTGATGAATCAAATTGGATTAAGAGTAATCCTAATTGGGCTAACTTGAGTTCGACTCAAGTTGATTCATGTATTTAATGAGTCTAATTTAGATTATGACTTATTAAATCAATTTAATTTAATGAATTAGATTCATTATATTAAGTTGGCTCGAATCAAATGGTTGGATTAGATCAACCATGGTAGAGATTGGGTCAAGTTTGACTTGACTAAAGATGGAAGACCAAAGGTCAATTTTGACTTGACCTTTTGCCACCTCATTGGTGAGTTGGCATTAGGTGGACCAATGATGATATTCCACATCATCATGGATGCCACCTCATGGAAGTTACAAAGTCATTTTCTTATTAACTTCACATTAATTGCAATTAATGGGGAGTTACTCTAGATGAAAGTGGCCGGCCACTTTGTGAATGTGTGTGAATTCATTTTCATTAAAGTGTGGTGAATCTTCCTTCTTCTTCCTCTCAAGCTCTCCCTCTCCCTCTCCTCCTTGCTTGGCCGAATCTCACCAAGGTGCTAGCACACCTTTGTGTGAGGTTTTTCTCCACTTACGTGTCCGTGTGGATACTTCTAGAGGACCGGCGCTTGACGGTCTAGAGATCCGGCAACCCCTTGGACGAGCGGGATAAGCGAAAGGCACGCTTCGAAGGTATAACCCTTATCTAGTGTAGATCTAAAGGTTTTACAAACTCGTACAAGAAAAGGTTTTTCGAAAAGTTTTGTTTACGAATCTTTGCACGGATCTACGGCTTTGGGTGACTCGGGGTTTCCGCGACGCGAAAAAGCGGTTTTCGCGGCCCGAAGAACCCAACAGTGGTATCAGAGCCACGTGCAAAGACTTGTACGAGTTCATTTGTATTTTTATGAAAAATATACCTTCTGTGATTTTCTGAAAAAATTGAGTTTTTAGAGTTTTTATGAGTAATTTTTCCGTAGAAGCGAAGCACAAGTGTCTCGGCACTTGTAGGCTTCGGCTACCGGAAAGTTTTCTTTTAAACGGCTTCGTTTTGCCCCAAATCCATTTGGGACAGCGGGGTTGGGTGCCATTAGATCGCAAAGGAGCAACTCACGATGGTTAGATCGTTGGTAGGGGCATAGCCCCTAACCCCGCAAGGGAATTTGCTTCGCGATTGCACCCGAAATCGCTAAAAACGAACCCGCCGGGAAGATTTTTCCGAAACGGCAATATCTCGACCCAAATCTTTTTGGGACAGCGGGTTTAGGCGCTGTTGGATCGCAATGGAACCCTCGCGATGGTTAGATCGCGGGTAGGGGCGCTGCCCCTGGGCCCCGTTCCGTGATTGCGCCCGAAACCGCTAAACGGGACCGCCGGGAAATTTTATTCATAAAAATTGTAAAAATTATTTTAAAATTATAGAAAATTATGAAAAAATATATAATTTTGAATTATATATAAATTTGTGATAGTCATGGCCCAAAGCCCAATATGATTGGTTGTGTTGTAATTCATAATACGGCCTGCGTGCTGTTATGTGTTTGCGAGTGTTGTATTATATTCGCGACCTGCGCGTCGTGCCTTCTCTTATTTTCTTGTTGTAAATTAGATTTAGACTCGAATGTAACTCGAGTTTCAAATTGTAATGTACAAATTGGAGCGGTGGAGGGTCCACACGAGACGGAGTTTCGAGGCGGGCACGAGCAACACAAGGTGGTCAAAGGGAGGAGCTTGAAGAAGCTGTTGACCCTAGGTTGACCAATCGATCTTCTCATTGGCTTGAGAAGATCGTAGTAGGGCCATGACTAAATCACAAATATATTAATTAATTGCTTGTGTATGTGATGCATATTTAATAAGTAGTTAATTAATTAGTGCCTTACGATTAGATTAGATCTAAGTCGTGCACATGATGCACTCTTGCGATTAGATTAGATCTAAGTCGTGCACAAGATGCATCCCTTTCGATTAGATTAGATCTCAATCGACTCAACTCTAATCCCTAACCGTGCCGTGATACCTATCACTACCTCGATCATATGTATTGTTGAATCTGCCAAAGCAGAGCAATACATATTATCTTGGTAGGGTACGGAGGGACAATCTTGGTCCCGTCTATCAATGCATGGGTGAATACAGACTCAATTAGATTGAGTATTCATAGTTACTCAGTTGGATCGAGTCAACTATAGGCATTCTTCCAATAGTTGGAAAGATATGTCAATATCACATCTATATTAACTCTCGGGCGTATTAGCCAAAGCTAACTCGAGTTTTAATATAAATGCGGATATTGATTCTATAAACAAGAGTTGCATAGAGATGTAATTGGTAATCGTTACCTACCGATCATACTAAGCCTTGGGCGTATTAGCCAAAGCTAACTCAAGGGTTAGTATGATGTGGATCTTGTCCCACAAGATTTATAGAATTCAGTGGGAGCATCATTTAATTAAAAGGCCTAATTAAATGATTTTTAAAGAATATGATATTTATTTCTGCAAATTTTCTGTTGTAGATAACCATGACGTCGAACACGAATTCCTTCTCCCTGCGATCTGTCCTTGAGAAGGACAAGCTCAACGGAGCGAATTTCCTGGACTGGTACAGGAACTTGAGAATAGTTCTCACCCAGGAGCGTAAGCTGTACGTTCTGGAGCAGCCCATTCTGGAGGCTCCTCCTGCCAATGCCCCGCGAGCCGACAAAGATGGTTACAAGAAGCATCAAGACGACGCATTAGATGTGTCCTGTCTAATGCTCGCGACCATGAACTCAGAGTTTCAGAAGCAACATGAGTTGATGGGCGCTTTTGATATGGTTGAGCATCTTCGCCAACTATATCAGGGACAAGCGAGGCATGAGAGATCTCGAAGGCACTGTTTCAGTGCAAGATGTCAGACGGGGCTCCTGTAGGTCCTTATGTACTCAAGATGATTGGGTACATAGAGAACCTACAAAGACTGGGGTTCCCACTTGGCCAAGAGCTGGCCACTGACTTGATCTTGCAGTCCTTGCCGGATAGCTATAGTCAATTCGTTCTCAACTATAACATGAACGAGATTGACAAGCCACTGCCCGAGCTACTTAGTATGTTACGAACTGCTGAGATTAACCTTAAGAAGGTTAAGCCCATTCTGATGGTCCAGAAGCACAAGGGCAAGGGCAAGCCCAAAGGAAAGGGAAAGTCCCAAACCAAGGGCAAAGGCAAGGCACTGAAGCATAAAGGAGGGGTCGCCAAGGATGCTACCTGCTTCCATTGCGGTCAGACTGGGCACTGGAAGAGGAACTGCAAGGTATACTTGGAGGATCTTAGAAAGAAGCGAAGTGAGACTTCCACTTCAGGTATATATGTTATAGAAGTCAATCTATCTATTTCTACATCATGGGTATTAGATACTGGATGTGCTTCTCACATTTGTACTGATGTGCAGGCGCTGAGAAATAGCAGAGCATTGGCAAAGGGCGAGGTGGACCTACGAGTAGGCAATGGAGCACGGGTTGATTGTTGTAGGAACTTATCAGCTATCTCTGCCCTCTGGGCTTGTACTAGATTTAGATGATTGTTGTTATGTGCCTGCTCTTACTAAGAACATAGTTTCAGTTTCTTGTTTAGACAAGAAAGGATACTCTTTTATAATAAAAGACAAATGTTGTTCTATTTAATTGAAAGATATGTTCTATTGTAGTGCACCACTAATAAACGTACTCTATATTCTAGACCTTGAGAGCCCTATCTATAACATTAGTACCAAGAGGTTCAAGTCAAATGACATGAACCAAACATACCTCTGGCACTGTCGCTTAGGTCATATAAATGACAAGCGCTTATCCCAGCTCCATAAGGATGGTTTGCTGGACTCATTTGATTTAGAATCATATGAGATATTCGAGTCATGCCTACGAGGCAAGATGACCAAGACCCCCCTTTAGTGGGCATAGCGAGAGAGCAACTGATTTGTTAGGACTCATACATAGTGATGTATGTGGCCCTTTCAATGTTGCTGCTAGAGGCGGTTATAGATACTTCATCACATTTACTGATGATTTTAGTAGATACGGTTATGTGTACTTGATGACACATAAGTCTGAATCATTTGAAAAGTTCAAAGAATTCAAGAATGAAGTACAGAACCAGCTTGGCAAGAGTATTAAGGTACTTCGATCAGATCGAGGTGGTGAATACTTAAGCCATGAGTTTCGTGACTACTTAGCTGAGTGTGGGATTTTATCTCAACTCACTCCTCCTGGAACACCACAGTGGAATGGTGTATCCGAAAGGAGGAATCGTACCTTATTAGATATGGTACGATCTATGATGAGTCACACAGATCTTCCGACATATCTATGGGGATATGCTCTAGACACGGCAGCTTTAATACTCAACCGAGTTCCATCAAAGGCCGTGATAAAGACACCATATAGGATATGGACTGGGAGAGATGCCCAGGTGTCTTTCATGAGGATTTGGGGTTGTGAGGCTTACGTACGACGTCAAGTCTCAGACAAATTAGGACCCAAATCCGACAAGTGCTATTTCATCAGATATCCCAAGGAAACTAAGGGATATTACTTCTACATTCCCAGTCAGCACAAGGTAGTTGTGGCAAAAACTGGGGTCTTTCTAGAAAGGGACTTTGTTTCTAGAAAGACTAATGGGAGCGCGTTCAATCTTGAAGAAGTTCAAGATGCGAACAATAGCAGTAATGCCACGATGGAAATTGAACTGGAACCACAAAGTGTTGTGGATGATGTTGTTCCACAAGGAGTTGAGGAACAACAACCGATTCAAGTAGACATACCTCTTCGCAGGTCTGATAGGGTACGTCGTCAGCCTGAGAGATACTCATTTCTCTTGTCTGACCATGATGACATTGTGCTCATAGAGGATGAGCCTACCACCTATCAAGAAGATGTGATGAGACCAGATTCTGAGAAATGGCTAGAAGCCATGAGATCCGAGATAGAATCCATGTACACCAACCAAGTATGGACTTTGGTTGATCCACCTGAAGGGGTAAAACCCATTGGGTGCAAGTGGGTCTTTAAGAGAAAGACTGACATGGATGAACTTATCTATAAGGGTCGCTTGGTAGCTAAAGGTTTCAAGCAGATTCATGGTATTGACTATGATGAAACCTTTTCTCCAGTGGCGATGTTTAAGTCCATTCGGATCATGCTTGCTATTGCAGCCTACCATGACTATGAGATATGGCAGATGGATGTCAAAACCGCGTTTCTGAATGGAAACCTACTCGAGGATGTGTACATGACACAACCTGAGGGTTTTGTAGATCCACAGCATACTAGCAGAGTATGCAAGCTGCATAGGTCCATTTATGGACTAAAGCAAGCTTCTCGGAGCTGGAATCTTCGATTTGATGATGCGATCAAACAGTTTGGTTTCATCAAGAACGAAGATGAGCCTTGTGTCTACAAGAAGGTTGTAGGGGACATAGTTGTCTTCCTCATATTATATGTGGATGACATACTACTCATTGGGAAGGACATCCCTATGCTTCAGTCTGTCAAGACCTGGCTAGGGAGTTGCTTCTCAATGAAGGACTTAGATGAGGCATCCCGCATTCTAGGGATACTGATCTATAGAGATAGATCTAAGATATTGCTTGGCCTAAGTCAGAGTACATATATTGTACTCCTTCGGTTTGCCATGCAGAACTCCAAGAAGGGATTTCTGCCGATGTCACATGGCGTGAGTCTTTCGAAGACTCAAGGTCCCTCTTCTAGAGAGGAGAGAGACCGCATGGATCAGATCCCTTATGCCTCAGCCATAGGATCGATCATGTACGCCATGCTGTGTACTCGACCTGATGTCTCGTATGCTTTGAGCATGACGAGCAGATACCAGTCAGATCCAGGTGAAAGTCACTGGATAGCGGTCAAGAATATTCTTAAGTACTTACGAAGGACTAAAGAATATTTCTTGATATATGGAGGCAATGATGAGCTAACTGTAAAGGGTTACAGTGATGCCAGCTTTCAGACCGATCAGGATGATTACCGATCGCAGTCAGGGTTCGTATTTTGCATTAATGGTGGTGCTGTCAGCTGGAAGTGTTCGAAGCAGGATACAGTAGCTGATTCTACAATAGAAGCCGAGTATATTGCTGCATCAGAGGCAGCAAAGGGGGCAGTTTGGATCCGTAAGTTCATTACTGAACTTGGGGTGGTTCCTAGCATCGCTGACCCAATTGAGCTCTATTGTGACAACAATGGAGCTATAGCACAGGCGAAGGAACCTCGCTCACACCAGTGGACCAAGCATATACTACGGCGCTTCCATCTCATTCGAGAGATTATCGATAGAGGAGATGTGAAGATTTGCAGAGTACCTACAGAGGCTAACATTGTAGATCCCTTTGCCAAGGCTTTGGCACAGAGGAAGTATGATGGTCACACTAGGTCTTTAGGCCTTAGAGCCTATACTGATTGGCTCTAGTGCTAGTGGGAGATTGTTAGTTAGAGCCCTAGAGCCAATCATTTGATGATTGTATGGACTCATGTATATCATATTCTTGTATATTCATAAAGGCATTTGTTTGGTTATTATACTTATTTATATTAGTGCCAAATAGACTAAGTATAATAGCGTCCTTGAGTAGAAGGTTCATACCTATATCAATCGATTAGTTGAATCGATAGTGAGATGATATAGGGAACACTACTCTAAATCATTCCTAGTCGAGTATTAGCATTCAGGGACAATGTTAATACAATAAGACTAGCATGTAGGTCAGCTCAATGACTTGATCTCACAAGTCATGGATATAGAGATATCAAGCTGACACATGTTAGTTAGAGCCCTAGAGCCAATCATTTGATGATTGTATGGACTCATGTATATCATATTCTTGTATATTAATAAAGGCATTTGTTTGGTTATTATACTTATTTATATTAGTGTCAAATAGACTAAGTATAATAGCATCCTTGAGTAGAAGGTTCATACCTATATCAATCGATTAGTTGAATCGATAGTGAGATGATATAGGGAAAACTACTCTAAATCATTCCTAGTCGAGTATTAGCATTCAGGGACAATGTTAATATAATAAGACTAGCATGTAGGTCAGCTCGATGACTTGATCTCACAAGTCATGGATATAGAGATATCAAGCTGACACATGGGTATGCATTAGAGAATGTATACTGAATGACCCGCCATGAGAAAGTATCATGGATCGTTATATGAGTGTCATATACTTTCTCATGTGGCTATTAGTATGACTATTAGTCCTTAGACCTGAAGTCACCATGGATCCCTACATAAGGAGTTATGTACTTTAGTTTCGTCAAATGTCACCCGTAACTGGGTGGACTATAAAGGCGATTACTGGGTATGTAACGAATTATGCAGAGGGATGTGAGTGATGTAGATGGGATCTATCCCTCCCATATGACGGGAGCGACATCGCTATTCTTGATAGAGTGAGACCACTAAGCGCATGGCCATGCCCAAATGAGTCAACATTAGATGTTGAGCTCATTTGATCGAGTGAGTCTACTTGGAGTTCAAGATTTAGATTGATTAGAGAATGACACGCTCTATGCCTCATATTGATCAATCTAGATGTCTAGGATAGAAGGACACTTGTCATTATTTTGTGAGGAGTCACAATTAGTAGTAACAAGGTGATATCGGATCTCGACATTCTTGTAACTTGGGCAGTAATGATGTGTTGCTAGATACCGCTCATTACTTATGCTCCTAAATGGGTTTAGGGCATTGCCAACGTTACAAGAACCTATAGGGTCACACACTTAGGACAATTAGATGGAGATTAGGTTCATATGATGAACCAAGAGGATTAGATTCATTTGATGAATCAAATTGGATTAAGAGTAATCCTAATTGGGCTAACTTGAGTTCGACTCAAGTTGATTCATGTATTTAATGAGTCTAATTTAGATTATGACTTATTAAATCAATTTAATTTAATGAATTAGATTCATTATATTAAGTTGGCTCGAATCAAATGGTTGGATTAGAACAACCATGGTAGAGATTGGGTCAAGTTTGACTTGACTAGAGATGGAAGACCAAAGGTCAATTTTGACTTGACCTTTTGCCACCTCATTGGTGAGTTGGCATTAGGTCGACCAATGATGATATTCCACATCATCATGGATGCCACCTCATGGAAGTTACAAAGCCATTTTCTTATTAACTTCACATTAATTGCAATTAATGGGGAGTTACTATAGATGAAAGTGGCCGGCCACTTTGTGAATGTGTGTGAATTCATTTTCATTCAAGTGTGGTGAATCTTCCTTCTTCTTCCTCTCAAGCTCTCCCTCTCCCTCTCCTCCTTGCTTGGCCGAATCTCACCAAGGTGCTAGCACATCTTTGTGTGAGGTTTTTCTCCACCTACGTGTCTGTGTGGATACTTCTAAAGGACCGGCGCTTGACGGTCTAGAGATCCGGCAACCCCTTGGACGAGCGGGATAAGCGAAAGGCACGCTTCGAAGGTATAACCCTTATCTAGTGTAGATCTGAAGGTTTTACAAACTCGTACAAGAAAAGGTTTTTCGAAAAGTTTTGTTTACGAATCTTTGCACGGATCTACGACTTTGGGTGACTCGGGGTTTCCGCGACGCGAAAAAGCGGTTTTCGCGGCCCGATTAACCCAACAACACATGGGTATGCATTAGAGAATGTATACTGAATGACCCGTCATGAGAAAGTATCATGGATCGTTATATGAGTGTCATATACTTTCTCATGTGGCTATTAGTATGACTATTAGTCCTTAGACCTGAAGTCAGCATGGATCCCTACATAAGGAGTTATGTACTTTAGTTTCGTCAAACGTCACCCGTAACTGGGTGGACTATAAAGGCGATTACTGGGTATGTAACGAATTATGAAGAGGGATGTGAGTGATGTAGATGGGATCTATCTCTCCCATATGACGGGAGCGACATCGCTATTCTTGATAGAGTGAGACCACTAAGCGCATGGCCATGCCCAAATGAGTCAACATTAGATGTTGAGCTCATTTGATCGAGTGAGTCTACTTGGAGTTCAAGATTTAGATTGATTAGAGGATGACACGCTCTATGCCTCATATTGATCAATCTAGATGTCTAGGATAGAAGGACACTTGTCATTATTTTGTGAGGAGTCACAATTAGTAGTCACAAGGTGATGTCGAATCTCGACATTCTTGTAACTTGGGTAGTAATGATGTGTTGCTAGATACCGCTCAATACTTATGCTCCTAAATGGGTTTAGGGCATTGCCAACATTACAAGAACCTATAGGGTCACACACTTAGGACAATTAGATGGAGATTAGGTTCATATGATGAACCAAGAGGATTAGATTCATTTGATGAATCAAATTGGATTAAGAGTAATCCTAATTGGGCTAACTTGAGTTCGACTCAAGTTGATTCATGTATTTAATGAGTCTAATTTAGATTATGACTTATTAAATCAATTTAATTTAATGAATTAGATTCATTATATTAAGTTGGCTCGAATCAAATGGTTGGATTATATCAACCATGGTAGAGATTGGGTCAAGTTTGACTTGACTAGAGATGGAAGACCAAAGGTCAATTTTGACTTGACCTTTTGCCACCTCATTGGTGAGTTGGCATTAGGTGGACCAATGATGATATTCCACATCATCATGGATGCCACCTCATGGAAGTTACAAAGCCATTTTCTTATTAACTTCACATTAATTGCAATTAATGGGGAGTTACTCTAGATGAAAGTGGCCGGCCACTTTGTGAATGTGTGTGAATTCATTTTCATTCAAGTGTGGTGAATCTTCCTTCTTCTTCCTCTCAAGCTCTCCCTCTCCCTCTCCTCCTTGCTTGGCCGAATCTCACCAAGGTGCTAGCACACCTTTGTGTGAGGTTTTTCTCCACCTACGTGTCCGTGTGGATACTTCTAGAGGACCAGCGCTTGACGGTCTAGAGATCCGGCAACCCCTTGGACGAGCGGGATAAGCGAAAGGCACGCTTCGAAGGTATAACCCTTATCTAGTGTAGATCTAAAGGTTTTACAAACTCGTACAAGAAAAGGTTTTTCGAAAAGTTTTGTTTACGAATCTTTGCACGGATCTACGGCTTTGGGTGACTCGGGGTTTCCGCGATGCGAAAAAGCGGTTTTCGCGGCCCGATGAACCCAACACATAACACCGTGAATTTTGTATGACACGTTAGTGTGGACGTATACAAATTCAACATTTGTAAAAGGAGGGTTTTAACCCATTAATTTTATTATCTTGTCAACCTAACTTTTTGACAAATAAAATTAATAGTTGGTATTATTTGGTCACACAAATAATAGTAGTGACTCCGTTGGGGAGGATACTATTAGATGTGTCTAAGTGTATACCATTACTTGACACTAAGTCCATTAATAAGATTATGCCCCTTCCGTTGGGGAAGATCACACGCTCTTAATTAATTTTCTATAGTCATCCAAAAATGGAAGTCTGTTCTAGTGATCCACAAACAAGCTCATCCGTTATGGAGGAAGGCACTCAGAGCAAACGCGCAAGCTTGTTTGTATCACTTACAAACCAGTAATGGAGACCATGGGATTTATTTAAAATCCCTCTCCCACTTAGTTATTTATAAATGAGGAATTTTAACTATGCTAGCCTACTAAACTTGTAAACTAACATGCACACACAGCACAATATAAAAGCAATAAATAGAAAATTTAATTTTCAACTATTATGGCTTTTATCTCTAGTTGTTCTCCGTGTGTTGTCATCCCAAGCTGCTGCCATATTTGGCCACCGCCATCGGGTCTAGCTGTCGCATCCATCTTGCACCTAGTTCCGCTGCGCCTCTGGTCCTTAGAAGGTTCCACACTTTGCAAGATTCGATCCGCGACATAAATAGAATTTTACATTTTTGATCCTATATTCTATAAAAGGAATGTACATGTATCTAGATCAAAAATAAAATCCTAATAAAACTAAATACAGCTCCTACTGTATTTTAATACAATCATGCACACACATATAAATGCCCTTGACATGTCCAAGGGTCCAATCACACACATAATAACTAAAAGACATAATAGTTGGATCCTGCATCCACAAAGTTAGCACATCCTACTATTAACCTGCCTAAATTATGTATGACATGTGCATAATTAAACTAAATACCAAATACACAGAGGCAAAACCCTAGCTCTGATACCAATTGTTGGTTGCTACTCGGAAAACCTATAGGTTCCACTGTACAAAAATTTTGTACAAATGTCTGAACCTTTTCCTAGCTACCATGTGTTCTTTTAAATTAAATTTTGGATCGCCTACGGAACTTAACACGTTTGATCCAAAACTTAATCTATTTGTTCTTTTAGGTTTTGACTTAGATCTCCTGCGGAACTTAACACGTTCGACCCAAGTCTCCTTAAGTTATTAATTCCATTAAATATTAATTTCCATAATTCGTTCCCAGTACTGACGTGGCGAGGCACATGGCCTTCTTGGATATGGGAGCAACCACCACCGACTAGACAAAACCTTTTATAGAAAGATAATATTTTCAAATCACAAGGAAAAGAAAAAAAAACAAAAGAACACAACTTCGAAAAACATATTCGAAATTCTAGAACGTAAGCCTCTTGTATTTGGTATTATTTCCATAAATAACTAGCATGATGCGGAAAGAAAAATTACTAGTTATACCTTGTAGAAAAAACCTCTTGATCTTCTACCGTATTCCTCTTCTAACCTCGGACGTTGTGTGGGCAACGATCTTCCGAGACGAGAAACCACCAATCACCTTCTTCTCCTCCTAGCTAGGTTCGGCCAACAAAGAGGAAGCTTCACCAAGGAAGAAAATCAAAACACTAACCAAGCGCCAAGAGATGCTAGCTCTCTTTCCTTCTTCTTCTTCTTCTCCGAGTAATATCCGGCCACCACAAGAGCTCCAATGGAAGAGAAGGGTTCGGCCACCACAAGAGGAAGAGAGGGAAAGGATGGCCAGCCACACCAAGGAACAAAAGAGGGAGAGAAAATAATAGAGGTTTGTGTCTCATGAAGGCACCCTCACCCCTTCTTTTATATTCCTTGGCCTAGGAAAATTAGGAAATTTAATTAAAATAAAATTTCCTCAATTTCCTTGACATGATTTAATTGAGAAAAATAAAATAAAATTTCCCAATTAAATCTACATTGGCCGCCCACATCAATGAAGGAAAAAATTAGACAAGTTTTAATCAACAATTAAAACTTCCTAATTTGTTTCCGGAAATTTTAAAAAATAAAATTTCTCTTTAAAAATCTCTTCATGGTTGATAAAAGGAAATTTCTATAATTTTAATTTTATCAACATGTGGATAATTTTAAAGAAAAAATAAAATATCTCACCAATCTACAAATAAGGAAAGAGATCTAATCTCTTTCTTTAATCTTTTGTAGATCTTTTATAAGAGAGATATTTTAATTTAAATTCTCTTTAATAAATTTTTCTTCCACATAATAAAAATTAAAATTAAAATTCCTTTTTAATTTAATTTGACCGGCCCCCACTAGCTTGGGTTCAAGCTAGGGCCGGCCACCCAATATTATACCTAGGCCGGCCCTAGCTTGTTCCCAAGGTAGCTTGGCCGGCCCCTATTGGGTGGGTATAAAAGGTGGGTATAGGTGGGTATAGAACTCTATAAATAAGAGTCTACGATAGAGACCGAGAGGAGGAATTGGCTTTGGTCTCCCGATAAAATTAAGCATCCTGTGTTCGCCCCGAACACACAACTTAATTTTATCAATAATAATTTATTCCACTAGAGAACTATTATTGAACTACCGCACCAATCCCAAATTACATTTTTGGGCTCCTTCTTATTATGAGTGTATTAGTCTCCCTGTGTTTAAGATATCGAATGTCCACTAATTAAGTAAGTTACTGACAACTCATTTAATTAATATCTAAGTCCAAGAGTAGTACCACTCAACCTTATTATCATGTCGGACTAAGTCCACCTGCAGGGTTTAACATGACAATCTTTATGAGCTCCTCTTGAGGACATTATCAACCTAGTATCTCTAGGACACAGTTTCCTTCTATAATCAACAACACACACTATAAGTGATACCATTTCCCAACTTATCGGGTTTATTGATTCATCGAACTAAATCTCACCCATTGATAAATTAAAGAAATAAATATTAAACATATGTGCTTGTTATTATATTAGGATTAAGAGCACACACTTCCATAATAACTGAGGTCTTTGTTCCTTTATAAAGTCAGTATAAAAGAAACGACCTCTAATGGTCCTACTCAATACACTCTGAGTGTACTAGTGTAATTATATAGTCAAGATAAACTAATACCTAATTACACTACGACCTTCTAATGGTTTGTTCCTTTCCATTTTAGTCGTGAGCTACTGTTTATAATTTATAAGGTACTGATAACATCATCTTCTGCATGTGACACCACATACTATGTTATCTACAATATAAATTATATGAACAACTACAAACAAATGTAGACAATTTGACCAAATGTGATTCTTTACTCATAATGAATGTTTACAAAGCTTAGGCTTTCAGTATACACTCCAACAAACATGATGGCATAAGTGCACATAACATATAACATGGTGACATAAAATTCATATCACATCATAAGGAGTCATTATCATGCATGATTGGGGTTTTTATCTTCCTACAAATCCAAACTCATGATTTGGCCGAAACATATAAGCATGAATCATAGATTTTCAAGCAACATACAACATGAAATCAATAGCCTAAGTCATCATAATACTTAACATAACATGTGTGACCTATTAAGAACCCTGGGTAGCTCCTTAACCTAAATCCCTTGTCTTGGCCTAAACATGTGAGCATGATTCTAGTTTTCTTCTAACAACTTAAAGCATGGAACTTTTGCACCATGCATAGTATAGCAAAATGAGACTCTTAGTAGGCATAAATGAGGTTCTAACCCTAATGTTCAATCTTGGCCAAAACCTCTAGAAGTATAATTTGAAATTTTTAATGCAACATAAGGCATGGAAACTTAAACTAACACTATCTAGAAGATCATACATCATGAGGAACATAAGCAAACATAATTTAGGTCTAAAGACTTTCTATAACTTTTTTTCATTTCTTTGGCCAAAACCTAAAGGTAAGGCTTTAGGTTTTTAAAGCAATATACGGCATGGAAACATAACCTAACAATATATAGAAGATCATACATCATGGGAAAGCATAAGCAACATAATTTAGGTCAAAAAAACTTTCTCTAACCCTTTTCATTCCTTTTGGCTGAAACCTAAAGATAAGGTTCTAGGTTTTTCAAGTAATATAAAGCATGAAAACTTAAGCTAACATTATATAGGAGATCATACATCATAAGAAATCATGAACAAGCATAGTTAGGTTTCAAAACTTTTCTTTAAACCTTTTCTCTATTCTTGGCCGAAACCTAAAGGTAAGGTTCTAGGTTTTTTTTTCAAGTAATATAAAGCATGAAAACTTAAACTAACATCATATAGGAGATCATACATCATAAGAAATCATGAACACGCATAGTTAGGTTTCAAAACCTTTCTCTAAACCTTTTCTCTATTCTTGGCCGAAACCTAAAGGTAAGGTTCTAGGTTTTTTTTCAAGTAATATAAAGCATGAAAACTTAAACTAACATAATATAGGAGATCATACATCATAAGAAATCATGAACAAGCATAGTTAGGTTTCAAAACTTTTCTCTAAACCTTTTCTCTATTCTTGGCCGAAACCTAAAGGTAAGGTTCTAGGTTTTTCAAACAATATAAAGCATGAAAACTTAAACTAACATCATATAGGAGATCATACATCATAAGAAATCATGAACAAGCATAGTTAGGTTTCAAAACTTTTCTCTAAACCTTTTCTCTATTCTTGGCCGAAACCTAAAGGAGATGGTTTCTAAACTTTTTAAGCAACAAGTAGCATGAAACTTTTAACAATCATAGGTAATCTCAAATCCTTATCTTACCCAAAACTTGCAAGGCAAGACCCTAGGTTTTTCAAGTAACCATTAAGCATAAAGCATACGAAAGCTACTTGTACTGCAGGTGTGGGAATACTTACTTCCTTTCGCTGAAGAACAATACCCTTGTTGAGAAGTTTGCCTAGGAAGAAGACCCCCCTTTAGCTTGGTTTCGGCAAATGAAGAAAATGGCTTGGGAATTCCAGTGGGAGTAGGAATGAGGAGGAAGAAAGGAGAAAAAAAATGAAGTTTTCCTTTCCTTTCTCTTATTTATGTAAAAATGAAGGAAGAAGGCAAAACCATCTTCTCATTGAGAAGGAAGAAGGAAACTCAAACTTTTCCTTCTAAGTGAAGGGGCCTTCACTTTCACCACCCTTAACTACAATTTCCCTTCTCTTCTTAACAGCACACCCCTGCTGGGGCTACTGGTTATCACTTGCACCCACTTACCAAGAGGTTCAGGGTTCAAACCTTGGTTATGCCTCTTTTTGGTTCTATTTTCTTTTATTTTTGAAAAATCTACATAAAGCCTATTCTAATCATGGGAAAAATTTATATAAAATTGCTAGGGATCCTATGGGTTTTACACTAGTAAGGTAAGTTATGAGTTACGATAGGAAACAAAAGTACCCAGAGTTATTTTAAGTTCGAGGACAAACTTTTATGAGGTATGGGAGATTGTAACACCCATAGAATCCCTAGCTATTGTATATAAATTTTTCCCATGATTAGAATAGACTTTATGTAGATTTTTCAAAAATAAAAGAAAATAGAACCAAAAAGAGGCATAACCAAGGTTTGAACCTTGACCCTCTTGGTAATTGGGTGCAAGTGATAACCAATAGCCCCAGCAGGGATGTGCTGTTAAGAAGAGAAGGGAAATTGTAGTTATGGGTGGTGAAAGTGAAGGCCCCTTCACTTAGAAGGAAAAGTTTGAGTTTCCTTCTTCCTTCTCAATGAGAAGATGGTTTTTCCTTCTTACTTCATTTTTACATAAATAAGATAAAGGAAAGGAAAACTTCATTTTTTCTTCTTTCTTCCTCCTCCTTCCTTCTCCCACCGAAATTCCCAAGCCATTTTCTTCATTTGCCGAAACTAAGCTAAAGGGGGGTCTTCTTCCTAGGCAAACGTCTCAACAAGGGTATTGTTCTTTAGCGAAAGGATGTAAGTATTCCCTCACCTGCAGTTCAAGTAGCTTTCGTATGCTTTATGCTTAAAGGTTACTTGTAAAGCCTAGGGTCTTGCCTTGCAAGTTTCGGCCTAGATAAGGATTTGAGGTTACCTATGGTTGTTAGAAGTTTTATGCTACTTGTTGCTTAAAAAGTTTAGAAACCATCTCCTTTAGGTTTCGGCCAAGAATAGAGAAAAGGTTTAGAGAAAAGTTTTGGAACCTAACTATGCTTGTTCATGATTTCTTATGATGTATGATCTCCTATATGATGTTAGTTTATGTTTTCATGCTTTATATTACTTGAAAAACCTAGAACCTTATCTTTAGGTTTCGGCCAAAAGGAATGAAAAGGGTTAGAGAAAGTTTTTTGACCTAAATTATGTTGTTTATGCTTTTCCATGATGTATGATCTTCTATATATTGTTAGGTTGAGTTTCCATGCCTTATATTGCTTTAGAAACCTAAAGCATTACCTTAGGTTTCAGCCAAAGAAATGAAAAAAAAAGTTATAGAAAGTCTTTAGACCTAAATTATGTTTGCTTATGTTCCTCATGATGTATGATCTTCTAGATAGTGTTAGTTTAAGTTTCCATGCCTTATGTTGCATTAAAAATTTAGAATTATACTTCTAGAGGTTTCGGCCAAGATTGAACATTAGGGTTAGAACCTCATTTATGCCAACTAAGAGTCTCATTTTGCTATATTATGCATGGTGTAAAAGTTCCATGCTTTAAGTTGTTAGAAGAAAACTAGAATCATGCTCACATGTTTCGGCCAAGACAAGGGATTTAGGTTAAGGAGCTACCTAGGGTTCTTAATAGGTCACACATGTTATGTTAAGTATCATGATGACTTAGGCTAGTAATTTCATGTTGTATGTTGCTTGAAAATCTATGATTCATGCTTATATGGTTCAACCAAATCATGAGTTAGGGTTTGTAGGAAGATCAAAACCCCAATCATGCATGATAATGACTCCTTATGATGTGATATGGATTTTATGTCACCATGTTATATGTTATGTGTACTTATGCCATCATATTATGTTTTCTTTACGAAATGTTATATATTATGTGCACTTATGCCATCATGTTATGTTTTCTCTACGATATGCTATATGTTATGTGCACTTTATGTTATCATGTTATGTTTATGCAAGGCTTATGTATGATGAAAAGCCTAAGAGATGCTTCCCTTAAGTTGGGATTAAGAGCACTCTTCATTATATGACAAGAACATGATATGTTATGATATGACAAGAACATGATATGTCATGATATGATAAGAAACATGATATGCTATTTTACTTTGTATGGCTTGTACAGGGGATGGGCTCCTAAGTTGCCCCTAGGTCGATGGTCAAAGAAATGGGCCTAGTAAGGAATGGACTTCTAAGTTGCTCCTAGGTCGATGGTCAAAGAAACGGGCCTAGTAAGGGATGGGCTCCTAAGTGCCCCTAGGTCGATGGTTAAGGAAATGGGCCTAGTTCCTAATAGTTTCGAGATTAGCTACCTTGGATCTATTTAGCATGCGCGCAAATTCATGTATGTGGTAAAAAGTCGGGCCCTCATGTTGAGATTATGTTTAAGTATTTATATGATATATGTTTTCAAAAGGACATCTTGCATATACCCATTTCATGATACATGTTTTTAAAAGGACATCTTGCATATACTTATTCATGCTCAATGATTTCCTTTATGCTTTAGTGAAATGTCTTTGAAAACATGTCTATGATGCCTAGATGATCATGCTATTACTTTATGTATGTGCTCTCATATGCTATGTTATGATTTGCTTAAATGAGTATGATATTGCTTTATGCTAGCATGCGAATTTTATACCTAGATGACGGTTAAAGGAATACTACTTTATGTAAAATGCATGATTCATGTTTTGTGAGTAGGAAAGAATCTTACTAAGCCTATGTGCTTACAGTTTAATTTTCCTTGTACTGCAGAGAAAGAAAAAGAATGGTTAAACCAAAAGGGGAGCAGCAGGAAGGGTAAGGATGTGTGTGGCAGTGGCATGGTGAAATAAATCTGCTTTATGCTTATATGTTTTAAAACTTTACATGTGATCCTATTTTGCTACATGATGCTTTTGATGGTGCATACTCATTATGAACGTTTGTTTCCATGTTCTATGTTAGTATGCTTTATGATAATGGACATGCTTCTATGATAACATGAAATATGATAAAATGATATGTAGTTTTATTTACTTGCTTCCGCTGCCATATACGCATGTATGTATGTTGTTCTTTTTTTTCAATTAACCCCGTCCTTCATAAGCAGCTGAAGGGCGGGCGTTACAGTTTGAGACCCCCCTTTGCTCTCATTTTTCACTGCCTTCAGCGCCCTTGGTTTTGTAACACCCACGAAATGATAAGCTATACCTATGAGTATTTTTATTTTAGAATAAAAGAAAAAAGAGAAATGGAAATATAAACCAAAATGAAATAAAAAGAAAGTGAGGTAAAAGTTTGAACCTTGAACCTCCCACAAATGATAGAGTTAAATTGGTGTATGGTAACCACTAGAGTAATGAATAATAGATGAATAGAAAAGAATGGAAATTGTAGTTAAAAGTGAGAAGATAGTTAAGTAAAGGAACAAGAGAAAATCAAGTAACTTACCTCTTCTTCCTCTTGGTTAAGAAAAGAAGCAAGCAAAAGACAAGTTGTCTTTTCTCCCTTCTTCTCAATTTTCGTGGGAATTGAGAGAGTGAGGAGATAGAGGAGTTAAGGGGATGAATGGGGACATGTTCATTATCATTGGGAATAAATAGGAATGAGAGAAGAAAAGGGAAAGAAAATTAGTTAATTCTTCCTTCTTCTTCTTCTTCCTCCTTCTTCCTTCTCCTTCTTCCTTCTCCACCGAAACTTAAACCTCTTCCTCTCTCATTTCAGAAAATCCAAGCTAAGTTTCTTCTTGCTAAGAAAAGTAAATTCACAAGAAGGAGTCCTCAAAGATCTACTCCTTACAAGCTAGAGAAGAAAGGAGAAAAATAAGAGGAGAAGTTTCTTCTTCCTCTTCACAAGGGTACCATCTTCTTTAGAAAAACAAGCAACAAGTTGTAAGTATCCCCTCACCTGTGGTACAAGTTGTTTATGTATTTTCCATGAGGTTAGAATGCTTAAAAACCTAGGATCACTTCTTTGAAGTTTCGGCCATGATTAATTCTAGGGTTTAAGGAAGCTTAAAATTTAATCTAGCATGCTCATGGATCCCCTTATGATATGATATGAAATTAGCTTGATATTCATGCTTGTATGTTGTTTAGAGCTTATTTCCCTCTTCATGAAACTTTCGGCCATGATCAATTCTAGGGTTCAAGGAAGCTTAAAATTTAATCTAGCATGCTCATGGATCCCCTTATGATATGATATGAAGTTAGCTTGATATTCATGCTTGTATGTTGTTTAGAGCTTATTTCCCTCTTCATGAAACTTTTGGCCATGATCAATTCTAGGGTTCAAGGAAGCTTAAAATTTAATCTAGCATGCTCATGGATCCCCTTATGATATGATATGAAGTTAGCTTGATATTCATGCTTGTATGTTGTTTAGAGCTTATTTCCCTCTTCATGAAGTTTCGGCCATGATCAATTCTAGGGTTCAAGGAAGCTTAAAATTTAATCTAGCATGCTCATGGATCCCCTTATGATATGATATGAAGTTAGCTTGATATTCATGCTTGTATGTTGTTTAGAGCTTATTTCCCTCTTCATGAAGTTTCGGCCATGATTAATTCTAGGGTTCAAGGAAGCTTAAAATTTAATCTAGCATGCTCATGGATCCCCTTATGATATGATATGAAGTTAGCTTGATATTCATGCTTGTATGTTGTTTAGAGCTTATTTCCCTCTTCATGAAACTTTCGGCCATGATCAATTCTAGGGTTCAAGGAAGCTTAAAATTTAATCTAGCATGCTCATGGATCCCCTTATGATATGATATGAAGTTAGCTTGATATTCATGCTTGTATGTTGTTTAGAGCTTATTTCCCTCTTCATGAAGTTTCGGCCATGATTAATTCTAGGGTTCAAGGAAGCTTAAAATTTAATCTAGCATGCTCATGGATCCCCTTATGATATGATATGAAGTTAGCTTGATATTCATGCTTGTATGTTGTTTAGAGCTTATTTCCCTCTTCATGAAGTTTCGGCCATGATTAATTCTAGGGTTCAAGGAAGCTTAAAATTTAATCTAGCATGGTCATGGATCCCCTTATGATATGATATGAAGTTAGCTTGATATTCATGCTTGTATGTTGTTTAGAGCTTATTTCCCTCTTCATGAAGTTTCTGCCATGATTAATTCTAGGGTTCAAGGAAGCTTAAAATTTAATCTAGCATACTCATGGATCCCTTTATAATATGATATGAAGTTATCTTGATATTTATGCTTGTATGTTGTTTAGAGCTTATTTTCCTTCTTCATGAAACTTTCGGCCATGATAGAATTCAAGACTTAGGGAAGCTTAAAAATTGGATTAACATGCTTATGACTTCCCTTATGATATGATATGAAGCTAACATGAAATTCTATGCTTGAAGGTTGTTTAGAATTTAGGTTCATACCCTTTGAACTTTCAGCCATGATGAGATTAGTAGCCTAGGAAAGTTTAAAAGTTGAATTAACATGCTCATGAGTTTCCTTATGATATGATATGAAGTTAACATGATGTTCTCATGCTTGTATGTTGTTTAGAACTTAGTTTCATGCTCCTTACTATTCGGCCAAGAACAAGAACTAAATACCTAGGAAGATTGGAACCTAAGCAAAACATACTCATGATGTCTTTATGATAAATGCTATGAAATTGATTTAGGGTTCATATGATTTTATGTTGCTTGTACCCTAGGACAATACTTTAAATGTTTTCGGCCTCCCTATAGTAATGGGTGATTGAGATCCAATTGGGAATCATTATGGGGCTCACATGCTACGTTATGAATTAAGAGATGTTAGTTAATGATACCATGCATGATTATGTTTTTCTATGATAAGTGATGTGTTCATTTAAGTATATCTATGAACCATGCATGATAATGTCTCTTATGATGTGCTATATGCTCAAGTATGCATTCTTTATGATATGACAAGTAATATGCTCATTTATGTACGTTTATGATCCATGCATGAAAATGTCTCTTATGATGTGCTATGTGCTCAAGTATGCATGCTTTATGATATGACAAGTAAAGGCCTAAGAGTTGCTTCCCTTTGTTGCGACTAAGAGCACTCTTTATGACATGACAAGTGAAGGCCTAAGAGTTGCTTCCCCTTGGGGACTAAGAGCACTCTTCATGATATGACAAGATATGATATGCTATGTTATGACATGTACCATGATATGTTATTTTACTTTGTATGGCTTGTACCAAGGGTGGGCTCCATAAGCGCCCCTAGGCCGACGGACTATGAACGGGTCTAGTAAAAAGGGATGGGCTCCTTGGTACGCCCCTAGGTCGACGGTCGTAGTACGGACCTAGTTCCCTAGTAGGTTCGGAGCTAGCTACCCTGTCCTAGGGATTGCGCGCATTTATGTATGTATGTGGTACAAGCCGGGCCCTCATGATGATATTATGTTCAAGTTCTATATGATATGTTTTAAGACATCTTGCATATGACATGACACATGTTTTAAAAGACATCTTGCATGATATGATTTATGATATGATATGCTATGCCTTATGACATATATGACATGATGCTCTTATGATTTATGATATGATATGCTTTTATGATTTATATGACATGATGTTCTTTTATTAATAATATGACACATCATGATATTTCTTTATGATATGCTATGCCCTTATGATTTATATGACATGATGCTCTTATGATTTACGATATGATATAGCATGATGATCTTTATGAGATGATATGATATGATGCTATGTTTTCACAATATGATGTTAGATGATTATGTTTCCATTGTTATATGCTTATGTGATTATGCTTTAATATATGGTTTTTGTGAGTAGGAAAAGATCTTACTAAGCCTGTGTGCTTATAGCTTACTTTCCTTGTACCACAGATAAGGGCAAAGAATGGATGAACTAGGGGAGCCCCAGGAGAGGCAAGAGATGTGTGTGGTGGTGGCTCGGCTAAGACAAAATAAGAGACCTGCTTATGTTATTTTTTTTATATTGACATGAACTAAGTTTATTTATGTTAATATTCCGCATGACTTCATGATACTTCTGCTGTTTTACTTTAGAGAGAAATTTTAATATGCATGAATGTTTCCGCAAGTAGTAGTAAAGTAACCACGCCTTACTAGCAGGAGGGGGCGGACGTTACAGGTTTGATGTCCTGCTACAGATTGCAAATGGATATATATAGATACTCATAACTTCTACACCTTGTAGCAGCTATCTCAGTAAGTCATTTTTTTAGTAGGCCTATTTTCCAGCAGAAATTAACCTAGTAGCCATATTTTTGTAATAGTGTATCAACATGCTACAAAAATGATTTAAAAAATATTTCCGCTACTGCTCCACCTTTGCTTTTGCTACCATACTACACTTTCTGAATGGCTACTTCCACTATATAACAGGCAATTAACAGCTTCACCTTATTGTTAGTTAGAGCCCTAGAGCCAATCATTTGATGATTATATTATGGACTTGTTGTATCATATTCTTAAATAAATAAAGGCATTTGTTTTGGTTATTATACTTACTTGTATTGGTGCCAAATAAACTAAGTATAATAGCGTCCTTGAGTAGAAGGTTCTCACCTATATCAATCGGTTAGTTGAACCGATAGTGAGATGATATAGGGAACACTACTCTTAATCATTCCTAGTCAAGTATTGTTAGCTAGAGCCCTAGAGCCAATCATTTGATGATTGTATTTTGGACTTGTTGTATCATATTCTATATAAATAAAGGCATTTAGTTTTTGGTTATTATACTTACTTGTATTGGTGCCAAATAAACTAAGTATAATAACGTCCTTGAGTAGACGGTTCTCACCTATATCAATCGGTTAGTTGAACCGATAGTGAGATGATATAGGGAACACTACTTTTAATCATTCCTAGTCAAGTATTAACATTCAGGGACAATGTTAATGCAATAAGACTAGCATGTAGGTCAACTCGATGACTTGATCTCACAAGTCATGGATATAGAGATATCAAGTTGACACATGGGTATACATTGGAGAATGTATACTGAATGACCCACCATGAGAAAGTATCATCGATAGTTATATGAGTGTCATATACTTTCTCATGTGGCTATTAGTATGACTATTAGTCCTTAGACCTGAAGTCACCATGGATCCCTACATAAGGAGTTATGTACTTTAGTTTCATCAAACGTCACCCGTAACTGGGTGGACTATAAAGGCAATTACTGGGTATGTAACGAATTATGCAGAGGAATGTGAGTGATGTAGATGGGATCTATCCCTCCTATATGACGGGAGAGACATCGATATTCTGAATAGAGTGAGACCACGAAGTGCATGGCCATGCCCAAAATGAGTCAATATGAGATATTGAGCTCATTTGATTTAGTGAGTCTACTTGGAGTTCAAGATTTAGATTGATTAGAGAATGACACGGTCTATGCCTCACATTGATCAATCTAGATGTCTAGGATAGAAGGACACTTGTCATATATTGTGAGGAGTCACAATTAGTAGTCACAAGGTGATGTTGGATCTCAACATTCTTGTAACTTGGGTAGTAATGATGTGTTGCTTAATATCGCTCATTACTTATGCTTCTAAATGGGTTTAGGAGCATTGCCAACGTTACAAGAACCTATAGGGTCACACACAAAGGGCAATTAGATGGAGATTAGGTTCATTTGATGAACCTAAAGGATTAGGTTCATTTGATGAACCTAAAGGATTAGGTTCATTTGATGAACCAAATTGGATTAAGAGTAATCCAAGGTAGGCTAATTGAGTTGGACTCAATTTGGTTCATGTGTTAAGTAAGTCTAATTTGGACTTAGACTCATTTAATTAATTTAATTCAACGAATAGAGATTCATTAAATTAAAATTGACTTGAACCAATGGTTAGATTAGATCAACCAAGGGAGAGAAGTGGTCAAGTTTGACTTGACATAAGTAGGAAGATGAAGAGTCAAGTTTTGACTTGACTTTGACTTGACCAATGCCACATCATCAAGGCTTCTTCATTTGGTCAAGTTTTACTTGACCAAATGCCACCTCATGGGAGTTACCAAGAGTGGTGACTCTTGATATTCCATGGGAGTAACAAGCCAAAAATGTGGCCGGCCACTTTTATTCATGAAAAGGAGTTTCATTTTTCATGTGTAACTCCATCTTCTTCTTCCTTGGTTCTCTTCTCTCCCTCTCCTCCTCCACTACTGATCTCTAAGGTTGCTAGCACATCCTTAGAGGTTTTTCTCCATCTCTTGCTTGTGTGGATACACATAGAGAAGTGTCTACTTTGACACTTTCGAGATCCGGCGAACCAAGGACGAGCGGGTTACGCGAAGGGCTTCGCTTCAAAGGTATAACCCTTTTTCATGTAGATCTAGGAGTAGATCTCGGTAGAAACTCGTATTCGTAGTTTTCGAAATTTTTCTTTGCACGGATCCGTTGGCTTTGGGGCTTTCGGGGTTTCCGCGACGCGAAAACGCGGTTTTCGTGGCCCGAAAAACCCAACAGTGGTATCAGAGCCACGTGCGAAGCTTGTACGAGTTTAGTTTTTGTTTTTATGAAAAAAATTCAGTTCTGTGATATTCTGTAATTTTATGTTTTTTATAGTTTTTATGGGTATTTTTCTCGTAGAAGCGAAGCACAAGTGTTTCGGCACTTGTAGGCTTCGACTACCGAGAAGAATTTTTCAAAACCGCAAAGTTTCACCCCAAAAATTTTTGGGACAGCGGGCTAAGGCGCTCTTGGATCGCTTAGGAGCAACTCGCGATGGTTAGATCGCGGGTAGGGGTACTGCCCCTAACCCCGCAAGGGGATTTGCACCGCGATTGGGCCCGAAATCGCTAATCGGGACCGCCGGGAAAAATTTACTCATAAAATCTGTAAAATTATAAAAAAATTTACAGAAAATTATAGAAATATATAATTTTGAATTATATATTAATTTTGTGATAGTCATGGCCCAAACGACCCAAATTGGATTTGGAAATGTGTTGTAATTCATAATACGGCCTGCGTGCCGTTATGTGATGTGCGTGCTGTATTTATTATTTTTTTTTTATTTTCACGGCCTACGCGTCATGCCTTTCTCTTATATTCTGGTTGTAAATTAGATTTAGACTCGAATGTAACTCGAGTTTCAAAATTGTAATGTAAATTTTGAGGCGGTGGAAGGTCCACTCGAGACGGAGTTACGAGGAGGGCACGAGCAACACGAGGTGGTCAAAGGAAGGAGCTTGAGAAGCTGTTAACCTTGGGTTGACCATCCGATCTTCTCATTGGCTTGAGAAGATCGTAGTAGGGCCATGACATAATCACAAAATTATTTAATTAATTGCTTATATGTATGTGATGCATGTTTAATTAAGTAGTTAATTAGTGTCTAGCGATTAGATTAGATCTAAATCGTGCACAAGATGTACCCTTACGATTAGATTAGATCTACATCAAGTACAAGATGCACCCTATCGATTAGATTAGATCTATATCGTGTATATGATACAACATCGGCGTTTAGATTAGATCAAAATCACGTCAACTCTAATGCCTACCGTGCCATGATACCTACCACTACCTCGATCGCATGCTGTTGTTGAATCTTCCAAAGTAGAGCAACACATACTATCTTGGTAGGGTACGGAGGGACAATCTTGGTCCCGCCTATCAACGTATGGGTGAGTACAACTCAATTAGATTGAGTAACTAGTTAACTCGGTTGGATCGAGTACAACTATAGGCATTCTTCCAACGGTTGGAAAGGTAGGACAAAATCACGTTTATATTAATTCTCGGGCGTATTAGCCAAAGCTAACTCGAGTTTTAATATAAATTCGGATTTTGATCCTATAAAAAAGAGTTGCATAGAGATGAATTGGTAATCGTTACCTACCGATCATACTAAGTCTTGGGCGTATTAGCCAAAGCTAACTCAAGGGTTAGTATGATGTGGATCTTGTCCCACATGAATTATAAAATTCAGTGGGAGCATCATTTTGTTAAAGGCCTAATTAAATGATTAAGAATATGATATTTATTTCTGCATTTATTTCTGTTGTAGAATTTCCATGACGTCGAACACGAACATCTTCTCTCTGCGTTCTGTCCTTAAGAAGGACAAGCTCAATGGATCAAATTTCCTGGACTGGTACAAGAATCTGAGAATAGTTCTCACTCAGGAACGTAAACTGTACGTTCTGAAGCGGCCCATTCTGGAGGCTCCTCCTGCCACTGCCACGCGAACAGACCGTGATGCTTACAAGAAGCATCAAGATGACGCATTAGATGTGTCCTATCTTATGCTCACGATCATGAACTCTGAGCTTCTGAAGCAACATGAGTTGATAGGCGCTTACGATATGGTTGAACATCTTTGTCACCATTATCAAGGACAAGCAAGGCACTGGAAGAGGAACTCGAAAGAATACCTGGAAGATCTTAAGAAGAAGAGAAATAAGATTTCTACTTCAGGTATACATGTTATAGAAGTCAACCTCTCTATTTCTTCATCGTGGGTATTAGATACCGGATGTGCTTCGCACATTTGTACTAATGTACAAGCGCTGAGGAAAAGTAGAGCATTGACGAAAGGTGAGATAGACCTATGAGTAGGCAATGGAGCACGGGTTGCTGCTATTGCTGTAGGAACTTACCATCTATCTCTTCCCTCTGGGCTTGTACTAGAATTAGATAATTGTTGTTATGTGCCTGCCTTGACTAAGAACATAATTTCAGTTTCTTGTTTGGACAAGAAAGGATTTTCGTTTACAATAAAGAACAAATGTTGTTCCGTCTATTTAAACGATATGTTCTATTGTAGTGCACCTCTGATAAACGGACTCTATATTCTAGACCTTGAGAGCCCTATCTATAATGTAAATACCAAGCGGTTCAAGTCAAATGACATGAACCAAACCTACCTCTGGCACTGTCGCTTAGGTCATATAAATGACAAGCGCTTATCCCAGCTCCATAAGGATGGTTTGCTGGACTCATTTGATTTTGAATCATATGAGATATGCGAATCATGCCTACGAGGCAAGATGACCAAGACTCCCTTTAGTGGGCACAGCGAGAGAGCGACTGATTTGTTAGGACTTATACATAGTGATGTATGTGGCCCTTTCAATGTTGCTACTAGAGGCGGTTATAGATACTTCATCACATTTACTGATGACTTCAGTAGATATGGTTATGTGTACTTGATGACACATAAGTCTGAATCCTTTGAAAAGTTTAAAAAATTCAAGAATGAAGTACTGAACCAGCTTGGCAAGAGTATTAAGATACTTCGATCAGATCGAGGTGGAGAATACCTTAGCCATGAGTTCCGTGACTACCTAGCTGAGTGTGAGATTCTATCCCAACTCACTCCTCCTGGAACACCACAGTGGAATGGTGTATCCGAAAGGAGGAATCATACCTTATTAGATATGGTACGATCTATGATGAGTCACACAGATCTTCCGACATATCTATGGGGATATGCTCTAGACACGGCAGCTTTCATACTCAACCGAGTTCCATCAAAGGCCGTGATAAAGACACCATATAGGATATGGACTGGGAGAGATGCCCAGGTGTCTTTCATGAGGATTTGGGGTTGTGAGGCTTACGTACGACGTCAAGTCTCAGACAAATTAGGACCCAAATCTGACAAGTGTTATTTCATCGGATATCCCAAGGAAACTAAGGGATATTACTTCTACATTCGCAGTCAGCACAAGGTAGTTGTGGCAAAGACTGGGGTCTTTCTAGAAAGGGACTTTATTTCTAGAAAGACTAGTGGGAGCGCGTTCGATCTTGAAGAAGTTCAAGATGCGAACAATAGCACTAATGCCACGATGGAAATTGAACTGGAACCACAAAGTGTTGTGGATGATGTTGTTCCACAAGGAGTTGAGGAACAACAACCGATTCAAGTAGACATACCTCTTCGCAGGTCTGATAGGGTACGTCGTCAGCCTGAGAGATACTCATTTCTCTTGCCTGACCATGATAACGTTGTGCTCATAGAGGATGAGCCTACCACCTATCAGGAAGCTGTGATGAGACCAGATTCCGAGAAATGGCTAGAGGCCATGAGATCCGAAATGAAATCCATGTACACCAACCAAGTATGGACTTTGGTTGATCCACCTGAAGGGGTAAAACCCATTGGGTGTAAGTGGGTCTTTAAGAGAAAGACTGACATGGATGGGCTTATCTATAAGGGTCACTTGGTAGCTAAAGGTTTCAAGCATATTCATGGTATTGACTATGATGAAACTTTTTCTCCAGTAGCAATGTTTAAGTCCATTCGGATCATGCTTGCTATTGCAGCCTACCATGACTATGAGATATGGTAGATGGATGTCAAAATCGTGTTTCTGAATGGAATCCTACTCGAGGATGTGTACATGACACAACCTGAGGGTTTTGTAGATCCACAGCATACTAGCAGAGTATGCAAGCTGCATAGGTCCATTTATAGACTAAAGCAAGCTTCTCGGAGCTGGAATCTTCGATTTGATAATGCAATCAAATAGTTTGGTTTCATCAAGAATGAAGATGAGCCTTGTGTCTACAAGAAGGTTGTAGAGAACACAGTTGTCTTCCTCATATTGTATGTGGATGACATACTGCTCATTGGGAAAGACATCCCTTTGCTACAGTCTGTCAAGACTTGGCTAGGGACATGTTTCTCGATGAAGGACTTAGGTGAAGCATCCCACATTCTAGGGATACAGATCTATAGAGATAGATCTAAGAGATTGCTTGGCCTAAGTCAGAGTACATATATTGATAAGGTACTCCTTCGATTTGCCTTGCAGAACTCTAAGAAGGGATTTCTGCCGATGTCACATGGCGTGAGTCTTTCGAAGACTCAAGGTCCCTCTTCTAGAGAGGAGAGAGACCGCATGGATCAGATCCCTTATGCCTCAGCCATAGGATCGATCATGTACTCCATGCTATGTACTCGACCTGATGTCTCGTATGCTTTGAGCATGACGAGCAGATACCAGTCAGATCTAGGTGAAAGTCACTAGATAGCGGTCAAGAATATTCTTAAGTACTTAAGAAGGACTAAAGAATATTTCTTGATATATGGAGGCGATGATGAGCTAGCTGTAAAGGGTTACAGTGATGCTAGCTTCCAGACCGACCAGGATGACTATAGATCGCAGTCAGGGTTCGTATTTTGCATTAATGGTGGTGCTGTCAGCTGGAAGAGTTTGAAGCAGGATACAGTAGCTGATTCTACAACAGAAGCCGAGTACATTACTGCATCAGAGGCAGCAAAGGAGGCAATTTGGATCCGCAAGTTCATCACTGAACTTGGGGTGGTTCCTAGCATTACTGACCCCATTGAGCTCTATTGTGACAACAATGGAGCTATAGCATAGGAGAAGGAACCTCGCTCACACCAGCGGACCAAACACATACTACGGCGCTTCCATCTCATTCGAGAGATTATCGAGAGAGGAGATGTGAAGATTTGCAGAGTACCCACAGAAGCTAACATCGCAGATCCCTTGACCAAGGCTTTGGCATAGAGGAAGCATGATGGTCACACTAGGTCATTGGGGCTTAGAGCCTACACTGATTGGCACTAGTGCTAGTGGGAGATTGTTAGCTAGAGCCCTAGAGCCAATCATTTGATGATTGTATTTTGGACTTGTTGTATCATATTCTATATAAATAAAGGCATTTAGTTTTTGGTTATTATACTTACTTGTATTGGTTCCAAATAAACTAAGTATAATAACGTCCTTGAGTAGACGGTTCTCACTTATATCAATCGGTTAGTTGAACCGATAGTGAGATGATATAGGGAACACTACTCTTAATCATTCCTAGTCGAGTATTAACATTCAGGGACAATGTTAATGCAATAAGACTAGCATGTAGGTCAACTCGATGACTTGATCTCATAAGTCATGGATATAGAGATATCAAGTTGACACATGGGTATACATTGGAGAATGTATACTGAATGACCCGCCATGAGAAAGTATCATGGATCGTTATATGAGTGTCATCTACTTTCTCATGTGGCTATTAGTATGATTATTAGTCCTTAAACCTGAAGTCACCATGGATCCCTACATAAGGAGTTATGTACTTTAGTTTCGTCAAATGTCACCCGTAAATGGGTGGACTATAAAGGCGATTACTGGGTATGTAACGAATTATGCAGAGGGATGTGAGTGATGTAGATGGGATCTATCCCTCCTATATGACGGGAGAGACATCGATATTTTTGATAGAGTGAGACTACGAAGTGCATGACCATGCCCAAATGAGTCAATATGAGATATTGAGCTCATTTGATTTAGTGAGTCTACTTGGAGTTCAAGATTTAGATTGATTAGAGGATGACACGGTCTATGCCTCACATTGATCAATCTAGATGTCTAGGATAGAAGGACACTTGTCATATATTGTGAGGAGTCACAATTAGTAGTCACAAGGTGATGTTGGATCTCAACATTCTTGTAACTTGGGTAGTAATGATGTGTTGCTAGATACCGCTCATTACTTATGCTTCTAAATGGGTTTAGGAGCATTGCCAACATTACAAGAACCTATAGGGTCACACACAAAGGGCAATTAGATGGAGATTAGGTTCATTTGATGAACCTAAAGGATTAGGTCCATTTGATGAACCTAAAGGATTAGGTTCATTTGATGAACCAAATTGGATTAAGAGTAATCCAAGGTAGGCTAATTGAGTTGGACTCAATTTGGTTCATGTGTTAAGTGAGTCTAATTTGGGCTTAGACTCATTTAATTAATTTAATTCAATGAATAGAGATTCATTAAATTAAAATTGCCTTGAACCAATGGTTAGATTAGATCAACCAAGGGAGAGAAGTGATCAAGTTTGACTTGACATAAGTAGGAAGATGAAGAGTCAAGTTTTGACTTGACATTGACTTGACCAATGCCACATCATCAAGGCTTCTTCATTTGGTCAAGTTTTACTTGACCAAATGCCACCTCATGGGAGTTACCAAGAGTGGTGACTCTTGATATTCCATGGGAGTTACAAGCCAAAAATGTGGCCGGCGACTTTTATTCATGAAAAGTAGTTTCATTTTTCATGTGTAACTCCATCTTCTTCTTCCTTGGTTCTCTTCTCTCCCTCTCCTCCTCCACTACTGATCTCTAAGGTTGCTAGCACATCCTTAGAGGTTTTTCTCCATCTCTTGCTTGTGTGGATACACATAGAGAAGTGTCTACTTTGACACTTTCGAGATCCGGCGAACCGAGGACGAGCGGAATACGCGAAGGGCTTCGCTTCGAAGGTATAACCCTTTTTCATGTAGATCTAGGAGAAGATCTCGGTAGAAACTCGTATTCGTAGTTTTTAAAATTTTTCTTTGCACGGATCCGTTGGCTTTGAGGCTTTCGGGGTTTCCGCGACGCGAAAACGTGATTTTCGTGGCCCGAAAAATCCAACAAGTATTAACATTCAGGGACAATGTTAATGCAATAAGACTAGCATGTAGGTCGACTCGATGACTTGATCTCACAAGTCATGGATATAGAGATATCAAGTTGACACATGGGTATGCATTGGAGAATGTATACTGAATGACCCACCATGAGAAAGTATCATGGATCATTATATGAGTGTCATATACTTTCTCATGTGGCTATTAGTATGACTACTAGTCCTTAGACCTGAAGTCACCATGGATCCCTACATAAGGAGTTATGTACTTTGGTTTCGTCAAACGTCACCCATAATTGGGTGGACTATAAAGGCGATTACTGGGTATGTAACGAATTATGCAGAGGGATGTGAGTGATGTAGATAGGATCTATCCCTCCTATATGACGGGAGTGACATCGATATTCTTGATAGAGTGAGACCACGATGTGCATGGCCATGTCCAAATGAGTCAATATGAGATATTGAGCTCATTTGATTTAGTGAGTCTACTTGGAGTTCAAGATTTAGATTGATTAGAGGATGACACGGTCTATGCCTCACATTGATCAATCTAGATGTCTTGTATAGAAGGATACTTGTCATATATTGTGAGGAGTCAGAATTAGTAGTCACAAGGTGATGTTGGATCTCAACATTCTTGTAACTTGGGTAGTAATGTTGTATTGCTAGATACCGCTCATTACTTATGCTCCTAAATGGGTTTAGGGGCATTGCCAACGTTACAAGAACCTATAGGATCACACACTAAGGACAATTAGATGGAGATTAGGTTTATATGATAAACCAAGAGGATTAGATTCATTTGATGAATCAAATTGGATTAAGAGTAATCCTAATTGGGCTAATTGAGTTGGACTCAAGTTAATTCATGTGTTCAATGAGTCTAATTTAGATTATGATTCATTGAATCAATTTAATTAAATGAATTAGATTTATTATATTAAATTGGCTTGAATTAAATGGTTGGATTAGATCAACCATGAGAGAGATTAATTCAAGTTTGATTTGACTTGAGAGGAAGATGAAGAGTCAAGTTTGACTTGACTTTATGCCACCTCATTAGTGAGTTGTCATTGAGTGGGCCAATGATGATGCTCCACATCATCATGGTTGCTTAAGTGGGATGCCACCTCATGGGATTTACCAAGAGTTGTGACTCTTGGCATTCCATGGAGGTTACACATCCTCTTAATGAGGCCCCTCCACCTAATTTTGTCCCCTCCACCTAATTTTGTTTGGTGGCTAGCACACCTTTGTTTGGTCCCCTCCACCTAATTTTGTTCGTGTGGATACTTCTAGAGGGTTGTCTACTTTGACAATCTTCAGATCTGACAAACCGTTGGACTAGCGAGATAGCGAAGGGCATCGCATCGAGGGTAACGCTCTTATCTAGTGTAGATCTAGACTTTAGAAACTCGTACTCGTATTTTTGTTTTATTTTTCTTCGCACGGATCCGGTGGCGGGGGGTTTCGGGGTTTCCGCGACGCGAAAAAGCGATTTTCTCAGCCCGAAAAACCCAATAGTGGTATCAGAGCCACGTGTGAAAACTTGTACGAGTTTATTTTGATTTTTTATGAAAAATATAACTTCTGTGATTTTCTGTAAATTTAAGTCTTTTATGGTTTTTATGAGTAATTTTCTCGTAGAAGCGAAGCACAAGTGTTTATACACTTGTAGGCTTCGACTACTGAGAAGATTTTTCCGAAACGGCAAGGTTTCGCCCCAAAACTTTTTGGGACAGCGGGCTAAGGCACTGTAGGATCGCTTAAGGACACTCGCGATGGTTAGATCGCTGGTAGGGGCGCTGCCCCTGGCCTCGCAAGGGGATTCGTTCCGCGATTGCGCCCGAAAACCGCTAAACGGGACCGCAGGGAAATTTTACTAGTAAAAATTGTAAAAATTAGTATTAAAATTACAGAAAATTATGGAAATTACATCATTTAGAATTATGTATAATTTGTGATAGTCATGACCTAAAAGACCCAATCTGATTGAATTTGTGTTGTAATTCATATTACGTCCTACTCGCCGTCATTTGTGTTGTGCGTGTTGTACATCTGATTCGCGACCTGCGCGTCGTGCCTTTCTCTATTATATATTCTTGTTGTAAATTAGTGTAGACTCGAATGTAGCTCGAGTTTCAAAATTGTAATGTACAAAATTAGAGCCGTGGAAGGTCCACTCGAGACGGAGTTACGAGGAGGGCGCGAACAACACAAGGTGGTCAAAGGGAGGAGCTTGAGAAGCTGTTGACCCTAGGTTGACCATCCAATCTTCTCATTGGCTTGAGAAGATCGTAGTAGGGCCATGACTAATCACAAATTAATTTAATTAATTGCTTGTGTGTATGTGATACATGATTAGTAATTAATTAGTGTCTAACGATTAGATTAGATCTAAATCGTGTACAAGATGTACCCTTTCGATTAGATTAGATCTATCGCATATTTGATACACATCGATGATTAGATTAGATCTAAATCGCGTCAACTCTAATGTCTACCGTGACGTGATACCTATCACTACCTCGATCACATGTGTTGTTGAATCTGCCAAAGCAGAGCAACACATATTATCTTGGTAGGGTACGGAGGGACAATCTTGTTCCCGCTTATCAACGCATGGGCGAATACAAACTCAATTAGATTGAGTATTCCTAGTTAACTCGGTTGGATCGAGTACAACTATAGGCATTCGTCTAACGGTTGGAAAGATAGGACATAAATCACATTTATATTAATTCTTGGGCGTATTATCCAAAGTTAACTCAAGTTTTAATATAATTGCGGATAATGAGCCTATAAACAAGAGTTGCATAGAGATGTAATTGGTAAATCGTTACCTACCGATCATACTAAATCTTGGGCGTATTAGCCAAAGCTAACTCAAGGGTTAGTATGATGTGGATCTTGTCCCACATGAATTATAGAATTTTAGTGGGAGCATCATTTAGTTAAAGGCCTAATTAAATGATTTAAAAGAATATGATATTTATTTTCTGCAATTTTTTGTTGTAGATAACCATGACGTCAAATACAAACACTTTCTCCCTGCGATCTGTTCTTGAGAAGGACAAGCTCAACGGAGTAAATTTCCTGGACTGGTACAGAAATTTGAGAATAGTTCTCACCCAGGAACGTAAACTGTACGTTCTAGAGCAGCCCATTCCGGAGGCTCCTCCTGCCAATGCCACGCGAGCAGACAAAGATGCTTACAAGAAGAATCAAGATGACGCATTAGATGTGTCCTGTCTAATGCTCGTGACCATGAACTCTGAGCTTTAGAAGCAACATGAGTTAATGGGCGCTTACGATATGGTTGAACATCTTCGTCAACTGTATCAAGGACAAGTGAGGAATGAGAGATTTGAGATCTCAAGGGCACTGTTTCAGTGCAAGATGTCAGATGGGGCTCCCGTAGGCCCATATGTACTCAAAATGATTGGGTACATAGAAAACCTACAGAGGTTGGGATTCCCGCTTGGCCAAGAGCTGGCCACTGACCTGATCTTGCAATCCTTGCTGGATAGCTATAGTCAATTCATTCTAAAATACAACATGAACGAAATTGACAAGCCATTGCCCGAGCTGCTTAGCATGTTAAGAACTGCTGAGCTGAACCTTAAGAAGGTTAAGCCCCACTCTGTTCTGATGGTTCAGAAACACAAGGGCAAGGGCAAGCCCAAAGGCAAAGGAAAGTCCCAAGCCAAGGGCAAAGGCAAGGCACTGAAGCCTAAAGGAGGGGTCACCAAGGATGCTACCTGCTTCCACTGCGGTCAGACCGGGCACTGGAAGAGGAATTGCAAGGTGTACCTGGAAGATCTTAAGAAGAAGCGAAGTGAGACTTCCACTTCAGGTATATATATTATAGAAGTCAATCTATCTATTTCTTCATCATGAGTATTAGATACCGGATGTGCTTCTCACATTTGTACTAATGTGCAGGCGCTGAGAAATAGCAGGGCATTGGCAAAGGGCGAGGTGGACCTACGCGTAGGCAATAGAGCACGGGTTGCGGCTGTTGCTATAGGGACTTATTTTCTATCTCTGTCCTCTGAGCTTGTATTAGAGTTGGATGATTGTTGTTATGTGCCTGCATTAACTAAGAACATAATTTCTGTTTCTTGTTTGGACAAGAAAGGTTTCTCTTTTATAATAAAGGATAAATGTTGTTCAGTTTATTTAGATGATATGTTCTATTATAGTGCATCTCTGATGAAGGAACTCTATATTCTAGACCTTGAAAGACCTATCTATAACATAAATACCAAGAGGTTCAAGTCAAATGACATGAACCAATTCTATCTCTGGCACTATCACTTAGGTCATATAAATGACAACCGTTTATCCCAGCACCATAAGGATGGTATGCTGGACTCATTTGATTTTGAATCTTATGAGACGTGCGAGTCATGCCTACTAGGCAAGATGACCAAGACTCCCTTTAGTGGGCACAGTGAGAGAGCGACTGACTTGTTAGGTCTTATACATAGTGATGTATGTGGCCCTTTCAATGTCGCTGCTAGAGGCGGTTATAAGTACTTCATCACATTTACTGATGACTTCAGTAGATATGGTTATGTGTACTTGATGACATATAAGTCTGAATCCTTTGAAAAGTTCAAAGAATTCAAGAATGAAGTACAGAACCAGCTTGGCAAGAGTATTAAGATACTTCGATCAGATCGAGGTGGAGAACATGCCTTGGCCATGAGTTTCGTGACTACCTAGCTGAGTGTGGGATTCTATCCCAACTCACTCCTCCTGGAACACCACAGTGGAATGGTGTATCCGAAAGGAGGAATCATACCCTATTAGATATGGTACGATCTATGATGAGTCACACAGATCTTCCGACATTCCTTTAGGGCTATGCTCTAGACACGGCAGCTTTTATACTCAACCGAGTTCCATCCAAGGCCGTGATAAAGACACCATATAGGATATGGACTGGGAGAGATGCCCAGGTATCTTTCATGAGTATTTGGGGTTGTGAGGCTTACGTTCGACGTCAAGTCTCAGACAAATTAGGAACCAAATCCGACAAGTGCTACTTTATTGGATATCCCAAGGAAACTAAGGGATATTACTTCTACATTCCCAGTCAGCACAAGGTAGTTGTTGTAACGCCCGCCCCTTTTCTACTACACTCCTTCCTAGTGAGGGCGGGGTTACTTTCTTACCCTTAGACTTAGTAAACTTAAACATTTATATATACATACAGCGGAAGCATATCTATGTTTGCCTAGAATCATACTAAGCATAGAATAGCATACTAAGCATATGAGTATGAAATACATGGTTCAACTTAACTAGTCATAGTATTCATTTCTAACACATGCATAGGGAATCATAAAAGACATCACATAACATACATATTATTCTAAGTTCACTTCAGCAGGTCATTTTATTTCTTTAGCCAAGCCACCATCACACATCTCTTGCCCCTTCCTCCTGCTCCTCTAGTTTATCCATCCTTTAGCTTTATCTGTGGTACAAGGAAAAGTATCTGTAAGCACTCAAGGCTTAGTGAGATCCTTTCCTACTCACAAAAACCAATATATCATTTAAACTCATCATATCATACATCATGGAATAGATGACACTCATATCATATAATTAAAACATATCATATCATGGTATAAATCCTATCATGGTATAAGTAACATCATATCATAGCATAACATATATCATAACATAAGTAATCATCATATCGTGGTATAAGAAACATCATATCATAGCATAAATCATGTCATAACATAAGTAATCATCATATCATGGCATAGGTCATATCATAACATGGGAAATCATCATATCATGGTATAGATTATATTATAACATAAGTGTACATCATAGCATAAGTGAAAACATCATGACATTTCTTTTCATAACATCAAGACATCATATCATAGCATAACAGTAAGCATCCTTTCACATCATTTCGTAAGCATGGATTGCAAGATGTCCTTTAAAACATGGGTAATGCCATGTGCAATATGCCTTTCAAAACGTGGTTTATGTCATGGGTGAGATGTTTTAAAATAATATCATATAGTACTTGAAAATAATCTCAACATGAAGGGGCCCGGCTTAGTACCACATACATACATAATGCACGCATCCTAAGTAGACCCAAGGTAGCAAGTCTTGAACCTACTAGGAAACTAGGCCCGTAGCTCGGCCTAGGGGCACGTAAGGAGCCCACCCTTTACTAGGCCCGTAATTCGACCTAGGGGCGCATAAGGAGCCCACCCTTTTGGTACAAGCCACTCAAAGTAAAATACATGCCATATCATATCTCTATCATTTCATAACACATTCATGTAATTCATAGCATATCATATTCATGTTATTCATAGCATATCATGTTCATGTCATTCATAGCATATCATATTCATGTCATTCATAGCATATCATGTTCATGTCAATCATAGCATATTTCATTCATGTCATTCATAGCATATCATGTTCATGTCATTCATGTCATTCATAAGGTATGCATAAATGGGCACATAGCCATGCATACTTGGGCACATAGCAATCATACTTGTCTTGGGCACATAGCCATCATACTTGTCTTGGGCACATAGCCATCATATTTTGGGCACATAGCCATTTTAGATATCATTCTCATGCATGGTTCATAAGCATATTTAAACGAGCAATATAATACATCATGGAAAGAAAAAGAAAACATAATCATGCATGGATCACAAGTTAACTTCTTCTAATTCATATCATGGCAAGGAAAGTACATATTGGATCACAATTTAGTCTAAATCCACAACCCACTAAGGGTGGCCGAAACATGCATAAGCTCATTTAGGTTACATGAAATCATACAAGCATGTGAACCCACATTCATTTCTATAACATTTACCATAAGGAATATCATAAGCATATTTGATCTAGGTTCTATGCTTCCTAGGTTTTAAAATCCATCTTGGCCGAAATATACAAGGTCCAAAACTTGATTACAAATAGCATGTAAACATGTGAATCCTAATCAATTTCCATGCATTTATCATAGGCATTCACATGAGCATATTAGGTTAAAGTTAAAGCTTCCTAAATTCACCAAGTGTAAGTGGCCGAATGCTACAAAAGCATAAGTTCTAAGCACAAGAGTACCCTATAAATTTCATAGCATATCATAGAGAAAAACATAAACATGTTAGGGTTGAATTTGGCTTGCCTAAGCCCTACATTTCATGTTGGCCGAAAGTTCATCATGAAAAAAAAACTAACCTTAAGCAACATGAAATCTCAAGTGCATTATGTTATCTTCATATCTTTTCATAGGGTAAAAACATAAACAAGCTAGATTTGAGGTTGAGCCTCCTTAAGGTATTAAATCCCTTCATGGCCGAAACCTTAAGCTAGGGTCCTACTAGTTCTAAGCAACATACAAGTATAAAACATCAAGAGAACATTCACAACATATTATGGAAAAGTTCATACTTGATACTTCTTCTAGAATTTACAAGCATGTGAGTGCCTTATGAATTTCATAGCATATCATGGGGAGGAACATAAACATGTTAGGGTTGAGTTTAGGCTTGCCTAAGCCTTGCATTTTATGTTGGCCGAAAGTTTATCATGTGAAACCTAACCCTAAGCAACATGAAATCTTAAGTGCATTATGGTATTCTCATATCTTTTCATAAGGTAAAGCATAAACAAGCTAGATTTGAGGTTGAGCCTCATTAAGGTATTAAATCCCTTCATGGCCAAAACCTTAAGGTAGGGTCCTACTAGTTCTAAGAAACATACAAGTATAAACATCAAGGAAAATATTCATATATCATCATAGAAGAGATCATAGGCATGTTAGTTTTTAAATTGAGCTTCCCTAGGTTTTTAAGCCTCTTCATGGCCGAACCCTAAGGTAGGGTATTACCTAACTCTAAGCCTTGTACAAGCATGAAATATCAAGGTCATATTCATAGCATATCATGAGGAAAAACTTAAACATATTGGTTTTGATTTTAAGCTTCCATAAACTTTACAAGTATCATGACCGAAATTTCTAAAAGAAACTCTAGGTTGTAAATTCATCTAAACTCGAATAAAAACCATATAACAACTTGTACCACAGGTGAGGGGATACTCACATCCTCTTGCTTGGTCTTTTCCTAAGAGAAAGTACCCTTTGTGAAGAGAAAGAAGAGAGCTTCTCCTCCTAGTGCTCCTTTGTGCTTCTCTTGCCTGGGAGAGGTAGATCTTGACGGTTCCTTGTTGTTGGTTTGGTTTTCTTAGGTAGAAAACCTTAGTTGGATTTTCGGTAAAGAAGAGAGGATGATCTAGGTCACGGCAATGGTGAGGGAAGGGAAGAAAAATGAAATCCCTTCTTGGTTTTTCCTCTTATGCTAGGTGGAAGTAAGAAGCAAAAAGAGACTTTGCTTTCCCCTCTTCTTAACTCATCTTTTATTCTCTTAATGATGAAGAAATGTCTTCATTCATCCTCTTACTCCCTCTCCTCTCCTTCCCTCTTGGATCTTCACGAAAATGAGAAAGAATGAGGAAGGAAAGACAATTTTGTCTTGCTTCTTAATCAAGAGAAAGAGGAAGAAAGCTACTTGATGTTTTCTTGTTTCCTTCTCTTAATCATGGTTTTTATCTTTATCTACAATTCCCATTCTCTATTCAACAATAACTCATGATGGTCTAGTGGTAATTCCATAATCCTTATCTTAAGAAGGTTCAAGGTTCAATCCTTGATCAACTCTCTCTTTTATATATATATATATATATTTGGTTCCATCTTATCTTCCTTTATTCTAAGAGAAAATCTTCACATACTTAGCTTAAGAAATTCGTGGGTGTTACAGTACCCCATACCTCATAGAAAGTTCGTCGTCGAACTTTAAAACAGCGACATCAGGTTGCACAAGACTTCCTGCTGAGTGCATCAGCCACCTTGTTCGCCTTTCCTGGATGATAAAAGATCTCGCAGTCATAGTCCTTGACTAGTTCAAGCCATCTACGTTGCCTCATATTCAGGTCTTTCTGGGTGAAGAAGTATTTCAGACTCTGGTGGTCGGTGTAAATCTTACACTGAGCTCCATATAAATAATGTCTCCATGTTTTGAGTGCAAAGACTACAGCTGCTAGTTCCAGATCATGGGTGGGGTAATTCTTTTCATGCTCTTTAAGTTGTCTAGAGGCGTAGGCAATGACCTTGCCGTCTTGCATGAGTACAGCTCCCAATCCTAATATAGAGGCATCGCTGTACATATCGAAGCCCTTGTCACATTCCGGAAGAGTAAGGATCGGCGCACTAGTCAGCCTCCTTTTTAATTCCGTGAAGCTCTTCTCACAGTCATCCGTCCATTCATACCTTTTGTTCTTTTTGGTGAGACAGGTCATAGGGGCTGCAATTTTGGAAAAATCTTCTACAAATTTCCTGTAATAGCCTGCAAGTCCGAGAAAGCTCCTGACTTCACTGGCATTCTTCGGTCTGTTCCAGTTACTTACAGCTTCGATCTTGCTTGGATCCACCATTACTCCGTCTTTGGAGATAACATGACCCAAGAATGATATTCGATCAAGCCAGAACTCACATTTGGAAAACTTTGCATATAGTTGTTTCTCCTGAAGGATCTGTAGCACTATGTTCAGGTGTTCAATGTGTTCCTCCGGGGTTCTAGAATAGACGAGGATATCATCAATGAAGACGATCACAAATTTGTCGAGATACGCCGTATATACTCGATTCATCAGATCCATAAAGGTAGCAGGAGCATTAGTTACGCCAAAGGGCATAACTATAAACTCATAGTGTCCGTATCTTGTTCGAAATACCGTCTTCGGAATATCACCCTGTTTCACTTTCACCTGATGATAGCCGGATCTCAAGTCAATCTTTGAGAAGACGGTTGTGTTGGACCGATGCGGCCGGGTAGAAGGGGGGTTGAATAGCCCTGAAAAATCAAACACAACCCTTTCCCGTACGATTAAGCTAACACGTAAAAATTAGATTAAACAGAAAATAAAGCATAAAAAACGAGGCACCGAATTTGACTTGGTTACAACCGGGGAGGTTGTTAATCCAAGGATGAAGATCGCACTAAGAGCTCCTTCAGGCGAAGAAGCCTCGTTTACAGCAGTGTAAGCACAAAAAGACAGAAGCTAATCTAAACAGTGGAAGCACACAAGTGTTGTTTACAATTTCTGAACTGATGAAGAGCTTCTGGACCAAGGCTATATTTATAGCCTTGGTCGGGGCGCCTGGAAAGGTTCCGGGCGCCCTGGGGGGGATAAAATTTATCCCCCAACGTTCAGATCGAGAATATCTCGATCTGGTCAAAATTACTGTTCCGGGCGCCCGGAAGGGTTCCGGGCGCCCTGGAGGGTCCGGGCGCCCCGGTCAGTTCCGGGCGCCCCAGACCCCGAAAGTCAACACAGTTGACTTTTTCATCCGGGACCGCTTCTCTGGTTCAGTCCCGCTTCGGTCCGGTTCTTCCGCTCCGGATCCGCTCGTTTGGGTGATCTCTGCCTTCCGGAAAAGGGCTCACCCGAACCCAACTTCCGGTCTTCTCGAGCGTGCTTCCCTCCGGCTTCTCGTCCCTCGGAATTGTCGCGTGTTTCCTTCTCGTCCGCCAGCGTACTCATCCGCAGTCTTCGTCCCTCGGTCGTCGACCTTCTCGCTAGCTGCGTCTCTTGCTCCCCGAGCAATCTTCCGCTCCGGCTTTCGTCCCTCGGAACAGCCGCGCGCTTCCTTCTCGTCCGCCGGTGTACTCTTCCGCAGCGCCTCGTCCCTCGGACGCACCGTGTGCCGTCCTTCTCGCTAGCTGCGTCTTCCGCTCGAGTACCTGTGCTCCTAAGCTCCTGCACACTTAGACACAAGGTAAGAAAATAACAGAACCTAACTTAACTTGTTGATCACACCAAAACCAACCTTGGGGTTCCAACAATCTCCCCCTTTTTGGTGTGATCAACCCAAGTTAAGCTAGGGTTAAAACAGACATAAAATTGAATTAAGTAAATTAACTTAAATTACAATTTAAGTGCAAAAAAAAATAGAAAAAAAATTAAATCTATCTACTCCCCCTAGACTTATACTTTCCCTTCTCCCCCTTTGATCACAAAAAAATGGGGTTCCAAGAAAAATAATCTAAGGGTTAAAGACTTAGAAAAAATATTTCTAAAAAAATCTAAGTTTTTAAGAAATTTAGAAAATTTTTCTAAGTAATTAAAGCTGAGATTTCTAGTTTCAAGAAAAAAGTTCTTAACTTGAAAAAAAATAACTTTTTGGGAATATTTCTAAGTATATAAATAAAATTCAAAAAAAATCCTAACTTACATTTTTAAGTAATTTTTTTTTTAAATGACTTAAAAAAAATTCTAAGTAGGTAAATTGAAATAAAATGTTTTGAATAACCATTTTCAAGCACTAATTAATTCTTGTATTAATGCTTCATTAGTAAGTTAATTAAACATTTATTTCAATATTTTGGCTTCCAGGTCGTGGCGAGGCACTAGGCCTTCTTGGTTATTGGAGCAACAACCACTTCCTTAGACAAAGCCTCATAAAGAAATTATTTATTTAATTTTCTCATTTAAAGCGCTAATTTTACTTTTAAAATTAATTTAAGCATGATTTAGTAACCCAATATAGGTTCCAATCTACTGGATTAACTAAAAAGTTTTTAGGGACATATTTTATAGAGATATTTTTAATTTGTCCCTGGTGATATCTATAATACCAATTCAAATTATTGAACCTTCTAAAATTGGTTTTAGATGAGCAAGCAGAGTTTTTCATATTTTCTACTTGAATTTTTAAATTTTGAATTTCTAATTTTAATTTTTCATTTTCTAAATTTGATTTATCTAGCATTTCTAACGGACAAGATGTAGCTAATATTGCTTTTAAATCTTTATTTTCATTTTCTAATTTGCAGCAATCTTTTGTTAAAATTTTAATGAATTTAAACATTTTATTAGGAGGAAGAGATCGTACCTCACTTACCTTGTCGATCTCGTTGTCGGTTTCTCCCCCTGAACTGCTGCTCTCTTCGGACGTGGCTCCCCCTTCATTGATGCTTTCTCATTTCGGAAGAGCTTGATTCGCAGTCGTCGTCTTGATGACTCGCCATTAACGCGAGCCCGGAGAACTCCTTGACTTCTGATTCCGACGACGTATCGTCCCACGTCGCTTTTAGGGCCTTGCGATTTTGGATAGGCTTCTTACCCTTGTCCTTCCCGTTGTTCTTCAGTTTAGGGCAATTGTCCTTGACGTGCCCTTCTTCATCGCAATGGTAGCAGCGGATGGTTCTTTTCTTTCTTCCCTGCGGATGGTTAGATTTCCTAGATTTACAAATATTTTTAAATCGTCTTACCATCATTACCATTTCCTCGTCGTCGAGAGAAGATTCTGACTCAGGTTCGTCTCTCGAAGCTTTAAGGGCGACATTATTCTTGGGCTCCTTCGGACCTGCACATCTTGACTCATGCACTTCAAAAGTTGAAAAGAATTCGTCTAATGAAATTTTTTCTAGATCTTTTGAAATGTAAAAGGCATCTACTAGTGATGCCCATTTTGAGTTTCTAGGAAAGGAATTTAGGGCATACCTTAGCGAATCTCGGTTACTTACCTCTTCTCCGAGATTCGTAAGTCTGGTGATGAGTTCCTGAATCCTCGAGTGTAGATGTGCAATTGTTTCACCTTCTTCAAATCGGAGGTTTGTAAGCTGGTTACGAAGTAAATCCCGTCTTGCAAGTTTGGCTTCGGATGTTCCTTCGTGTAACTCAAGGAATTTCTCCCAAAGCTCCTTTGCCGAGTTGTAGGTACCGACTCGATTGACTTCTTGTGTTGGAAGTACACTTAGCAGATGAAATTCTGCTTTCTTGTTTGCCACGTGGTCAGCCTGCTCCTTCTTTGACCATTGATTTCTTGCTTTGCCCTCTGGTGCTTCATAGCCAAATTCCATTGTTAGTAATAAATCATAATCTGTTTCAAGAAATACCTCCATTCGGTTTTTCCAGCTAGCGAAGTCCCCTTCGAATTTTGGTGCGTGGATGTTGGATCCGGCCATCTTGTTGCTTCGTTCGGCGGTTAGTCCTCCTGAAGCGCCTCGGCTCTGATACCACTTGTTGGACCGATGTGGCCGGGTAGAAGGGGGGTTGAATAGCCCTGAAAAATCAAACACAACCCTTTCCCGTACGATTAAGCTAACACGGAAAAATTAGATTAAACAGAAAATAAAGCATAAAAAACGAGGCACCGAATTTGACTTGGTTACAACCGGGGAGGTTGTTAATCCAAGGATGAAGATCGCACTAAGAGCTCCTTCAGGCGGAGAAGCCTCGTTTACAGCAGTGTAAGCACAAAAAGACAGAAGCTAATCTAAACAGTGGAAGCACACAAGTGTTGTTTACAATTTCTGAACTGATGAAGAGCTTCTGGACCAAGGCTATATTTATAGCCTTGGTCGGGGCGCCTGAAAGGTTCCGCCACAGAGATAAAATTTATCCCCAACATTGATCGAGAATATCTCGATCTGGTCAAAATCTTGTTCCGGCGCGGAAGGGTTCCTGGCGCCGGAGTCGGCGCACCGGTCGGTTCAGGCGCCCGGACCAAAGTCAACAGATTGACTTTTCATCCGGGACCGCTTCTCGGTTCGGTCCGCGATCCGGTTCTTCGCTCCGGATCCGCTCGTTTGGGTGATCTCGCCTTGGAAAGGGCTCACCCAACTTCGGTCTTCTCGGCGTGCTTCCCTCGGCTTCGTCCCTCGGAATTGCCGCGTGTTTCCTTCTCGTCCGCCAGCGTACTCATCCGCAGTCTTCGTTCCTCGGTCGTCGACCTTCTCGCTAGCTGCGTCTCTTGCTCCCCGAGCAATCTTCCACTCCGGCTTTCGTCCCTCGGAACCACTGCGCGCTTCCTTCTCGTCCGCCGGTGTACTCTTCCGCAGCGCCTCGTCCCTCGGACGCACCGCGTGCCGTCCTTCTCGCTAGCTGCGTCTTCCGCTCGAGTACCTGTGCTCCTAAGCTCCTGCACACTTAGACACAAGGTAAGAAAACAACAGAACCTAACTTAACTTGTTGATCACACCAAAACCAACCTTGGGGTTCCAACAGGTTGCACCCTTCAATTGGTCGAACAAGTCGTCGATCCGTGGAAGAGGGTACCGGTTCTTGATTGTCACCTTATTTAATTCTCGGTAGTCTATACACATTCGCATGGTTCCATCCTTCTTCTTTATGAACAATATCGGAGCTCCCCATGGGGAGTGACTTGGGCGGATAAGTCCCTTGTCAAGTAGCTCTGATAGTTGTCCCTGCAGTTCCTTCAACTCAGCCGGCGCCATTCGGTAGGGTGCTTTAGAGATCGGTTTAGTGCCAGGAATCAATTCAATCTCGAATTCTATCTCTCTATCAGGGGCTAATCCGGGTAATTCATCGGGAAATACCCCTGGATATCTGCATACTACTGGGACATCTTCTAGTTTCTGGTCATTAGTTCGACTCGCGTCGACCATTTGTGCTAAAAAGCCAGTACATCCTTTGTCTAGCATCTTCTGCGCCTTTATAGCTGATAAGAATCCCTCAATACCTTTTCTTGGTGCTCCAATAAATTCGAACTTCAGTTCGGCTTCTGGTTGGAAGACTACTTTCCTTTTACGGCACTCTATGGAAGCGTCGTACTTGCTCAGGAAATCCATACCTAGTATAATATCAAAATCCTGCATGTCAAGTATTATCAGATCGCAGTAGAGTTCTTTGTCTGTGATTCGGATAGGCACTGCTTGCAGCATCTGATCGGAAGGCATCACCTCTCCCGAAGGCAAGGTTGTTAAGAATTTGCCATTTATGACTTGTGGTGGTACTTCTAACTTTTTCATGAAGGGTGTGGAGACAAACGAGTGGGTTGCTCCGGTATCAAATAATACAGTAGCATACTGACTAAAAATAGATAGCTGACCTATGACCACAGTAGAGGCACTCGCCACGTCTTCCTTGGTGTGAGAGAAAACCCTGGCATTCGTTGTCACTAGTGGGGCTTCTAATCTCCCTTGGCTAATCAGAGTCCCTTCTAGAGCTGCTTGCATCTGATGTAGCTGTGCGGGGGTACTCCTATTCTGGTCATGCTGCTGAGATGGTACCTGGAACCGAGTAGGGCAGTCTCTGACCATATGTCCTTCCTGTCCACAATTATAGCACTTCCTCGTACCCTGATGGCACACTCCGGAATGCTGCTTTCCACAAGTGACACACAGAGGGTACTTCGGCTGCTTATTTGCTGGACCACTTTTACTGTTCTTCCATTGTTTTCTTTTTCCAGCAGAATTTCCTTTCCAGTTCGTCTTGGTATTCTGTGATTTCTGTCCTTCCGTCTGTGCCGGACTCTTTCCTCCGTTAATCGCCTTTTGATAATGTTCGGTGATCAAAGCACTGCTGACCAGCTCTTCCGTGGTTTGCGGTCTATTAACTCCGCTGGCCACATTCAAAGCTATTTCAGGTCGGAGCATTTTCAACATTAATCTGACCCATTCTCTTTCCGTGCTGACCAACTCTGGACATAGGCGTGCGAGGCGGTTGAAGCATTTCACAGCATCACTAACTGATAAATCGCCTTGCCGGAATTCGGTGAACTCATCATAATGTCGATTAGTCACCCGCATATGAAAATATTCCTCCAGAAACTCTGCTTCGAAATCTGCCCAGTTCATCAAATTGACTTGTCTCTTGGCCTTAACACTTTCCCACCACATCCTTGCGTCTCCAGAAAAATAGAAAGACACGCACTTGATCTTTTCCGGTATGGGCCAATCCAGAAGGTCTACGATGTTTTCCACCGTCTTGAACCAGGCCTGGGCATCCCATGGCTCACATGTACCCGTAAAATTCTCCGTCTTTAATCTCAGCCACTGTATCAGATAAGTTTCCTGTCAGACTACCGGAACAGGGGCTACTGGTGGCACCGGGGCAGCTGTAGGTATGACGAGCATATTGTTTTGGTTTGCTGGCGGGGTGACTGGATTTCCTTGCTGACCCATCAGAGTAGTGATCAATTGTTGTTGTTCGGTGATCTGACGCTGGAGGTCTGTGACTACCTGGGTCAGGTCTGGTGGAGTTACTGTCTCATCAGTTCTGCCACCGCGTCTTCTAGTAGCCATGATTATCTTCATAAATGACAACAATGCTAGCATAAGTCGTTATAGTTCCTAACTAGACTAACATAAGATGGTTATCATTCTTAACATGACCTAGCATATGTTATCGTCAATCCTATCCTACCATCATATATCCCTTGACTAAAATTATAAATATAACAATAAAATAGACATGCATACTTAAATAAACATATCAGGCGTAAAGTAAAGTAAGCATAGAAAATTCTTACTTGGAGCGGCAGGATGGGGGCTTGATGTGTGTAGTGAGATGGCTAACTTGGCTCTGATACCAACCTGTAACGCACGCCCCTTTTCTACTACACTCCTGCTTAGTGAGGGTGGGGTTACTTTCTTACCCTTAGACTTAGTAAACTTAAACTTTTATATATACATACAGCGGAAGCATATCTATGTTTGCCTAGAATCATACTAAGCATAGAATAGCATACTAAGCATATGAGTATGAAATACATGGTTCAACTTAACTAGTCATAGTATTCATTTCTAACACATGCATAGGGAATCATAAAAGACATCACATAATATAACATATTATTCTAAGTTCACTTCAGCAGGTCATTTTATTTCTTTAGCCAAGTCACCATCACACATCTCTTGCCCCTTCCTCCTGCTCCTCTAGTTTATCCATCCTTTACCTTTATATGTGGTACAAGGAAAAGTATCTGTAAGTACTCAAGGCTTAGTGAGATCCTTTCCTACTCACAAAAACAAATATATCATTTAAACTCGTCATATCATACATCATGGAATAGATGACACTCATATCATATAATTAAAACATATCATATCATGGCATAAATCCTATCATGGTATAAGTAACATCATATCATAGAATAACTCATATCATAACATAAGTAATCATCATATCGTGGTATAAGTAACATCATATCATAGCATAAATCATGTCATAACATAAGTAATCATCATATCATGGCATAGGTCATATCATAACATGGGAAATCATCATATCATGGTATAGATCATATTATAACATAAGTGTACATCATAGCATAAGTGAAAACATCATGACATTTCTTTTCATAACATCAAGACATCATATCATAGCATAACAGTAAGCATCCTTTCACATCATTTTGTAAGCATGGATTGCAAGATGTCCTTTAAAACATGGGTAATGTCATGTGCAATATGCCTTTCAAAACATGGTTTATGTCATGGGTGAGATGTTTTAAAATAATATCATATAGTACTTGAAAATAATCTCAACATGAAGGGGCCCGGCTTAGTACCACATACATACATAATGCGCGCATCCTAAGTAGACCCAAGGTAGCAAGTCTTGAACCTACTAGGAAACTAGGCCCGTAGCTCGGCCTAGGGGCACGTAAGGAGCCCACCCTTTACTAGGCCCGTAATTCGACCTAGGGGCGCATAAGGAGCCCACCCTTTTGGTACAAGCCACTCAAAGTAAAATACATGCCATATCATATCTCTATCATTTCATAACACATTCATGTCATTCATAGCATATTTCATTCATGTTATTCATAGCATATCATGTTCATGTCATTTATAACATATCATATTCATGTCATTCATAGCATATCATGTTCATGTCATTCATAGCATATTTCATTCATGTCATTCATAGCATATCATGTTCATGTCATTCGTGTCATTCATAAGGTATGCATAAATGGGCACATAGCCATGCATACTTGGGCACATAGCCATCATACTTGTCTTGGGCACATAGCCATCATATTTTGGGCACATAGCCATTTTAGATATCATTCTCATGCATGGTTCATAAGCATATTTAAACGAGCAATATAATACATCATGGAAAGAAAAAGAAAACATAATCATGCATGGATCACAAGTTAACTTCTTCTAATTCATATCATGGCAAGGAAAGTACATATTGGATCACAATTTAGTCTAAATCCACAACCCACTAAGGGTGGCCGAAACATGCATAAGCTCATTTAGGTTACATGAAATCATACAAGCATGTGAACCCACATTCATTTCTATAACATTTACCATAAGGAATATCATAAGCATATTTGATCTAGGTTCTATGCTTCCTAGGTTTTAAAATCCATCTTGGCCGAAATATACAAGGTCCAAAACTTGATTACAAATAGCATGTAAACATGTGAATCCTAATCAATTTCCATGCATTTATCATAGGCATTCACATGAGCATATTAGGTTAAAGTTAAAGCTTCCTAAGTTCACCAAGTGTAAGTGGCTGAATGCTACAAAAGCATAAGTTCTAAGCACAAGAGTACCCTATAAATTTCATAGCATATCATAGAGAAAAATATAAACATGTTAGGGTTGAATTTAGGCTTGCCTAAGCCCTACATTTCATGTTGGCCGAAAGTTCATCATGAAAAAAAACTAACCTTAAGCAACATGAAATCTCAAGTGCATTATGTTATCTTCATATCTTTTCATAGGGTAAAAACATAAACAAGCTAGATTTGAGGTTGAGCCTCCTTAAGGTATTAAATCCCTTCATGGCCGAAACCTTAAGGTAGGGTCCTACTAGTTCGAAGCAACATACAAGTATAAAACATCAAGAGAAGATTCACAACATATTATGGAAAACTTCATACTTGATACTTCTTCTAGAATTTTCAAGCATGTGAGTACCTTATGATTTTCATAGCATATCATGGGGAGGAACATAAACATGTTAGGGTTGAGTTTAGGCTTGCCTAAGCCTTGCATTTTATGTTGGCCGAAAGTTTATCATGTGAAACCTAACCCTAAGCAACATGAAATCTTAAGTGCATTATGGTATTCTCATATCTTTTCATAAGGTAAAGCATAAACAAGCTAGATTTGAGGTTGAGCCTCCTTAAGGTATTAAATCCCTTCATGGCCGAAACCTTAAGGTAGGGTCCTACTAGTTCTAAGCAACATACAAGTATAAACATCAAGGAAAATATTCATATATCATCATAGAAGAGATCATAGGCATGTTAGTTTTTAAATTGAGCTTCCCTATGTTTTTAAGCCTCTTCATGGCCGAACCCTAAGGTAGGGTATTACCTAACTCTAAGCCTTGTACAAGCATGAAATATCAAGGTCATATTCATAGCATATCATGAGGAAACACTTAAACATATTGGTTTTGATTTTAAGCTTCCATAAACTTTACAAGTATCATGACCGAAATTTCTAAAAGAAACTCTAGGTTGTAAATTCATCTAAACTCGAATAAAAACCATATAACAACTTGTACCACAAGTGAGGGGATACTCACATCCTCTTGCTTGGTCTTTTCCTAAGAGAAAGTACCCTTTGTGAAGAGAAAGAAGAGAGCTTCTCCTCCTAGTGCTCCTTTGTGCTTCTCTTGCTTGTGAGAGGTAGATCTTGAGGGTTCCTTCTTTTTGGTTTGGTTTTCTTAGGTAGAAAACCTTAGTTGGATTTTCGGGAAAGAAGAGAGGATGATCTAGGTCACGGCAATGGTGAGGGAAGGGAAGAAAAATGAAATCCCTTCTTGGTTTTTCCTCTTATGCTAGGTGGAAGTAAGAAGCAAAAAGAGACTTTGCTTTCCCCTCTTCTTAACTCATCTTTTATTCTCTTAATGATGAAGAAATGTCTTCATTCATCCTCTTACTCCCTCTCCTCTCCTTCCCTCTTGGATCTTCACGAAAATGAGAAAGAATGAGGAAGGAAAGATAATTTTGTCTTGCTTCTTAATCAAGAGAAAGAGGAAGAAAGCTACTTGATGTTTTCTTGTTTCCTTCTCTTAATCATGGTTTTTATCTTTATCTACAATTCCCATTCTCTATTCAACAATAACTCATGATGGTCTAGTGGTAATTCCATAATCCTTATCTTAAGAAGGTTCAAGGTTCAATCCTTGACCAACTCTCTCTTTTATATATATATATATATATTTTTGGTTCCATCTTATCTTCCTTTATTCTAAGAGAAAATCTTCACATACTTTGCTTAAGAAATTCGTGGGTGTTACAGTTGTGGCAAAGACTGGGGTCTTTCTAGAAAGGGACTTTGTTTCTAGAAATACTAGTGGGAGCACGTTCGATCTTGAAGAAGTTCAAGATGCGAACAATAGCACTGAATCCTCGATGGAAGTTGAACTGGAACCACAAAGTGTTGTGGATGATGTTGTTCTACAAGGAGTTGAGGAACAATAACCAGTTCAAGTAGACATACCTCTTCACAGGTCTGATAGGGTACGTCGTCAGCCTGAGAGATACTCATTTCTCTTGTCTGACCATGATGACATTGTGCTCATAGAGGATGAGCCTACCACCTATCAGGAAGCTGTGATGAGACCAGATTTCGAGAAATGACTAGAGGCCATGAGATCCGAGATGGAATCCATGTACACCAACCAAGTATGGACTTTGGTTGATCCACCTGAAGGGGTAAAACCCATTGGGTGTAAGTGGGTCTTTAAGAGAAAGACTGACATGGATGGACTTATCTATAAGGGTCGCTTGGTAGCTAAAGGTTTCAAGCAGATTCATGGTATTGACTATGATGAAACCTTTTCTCCAGTAGCGATGTTTAAGTCCATTCGGATCATGCTTGCTATTGCAGCTTACCATGACTATGAGATATAGCAGATGGATGTCAAAATCACGTTTCTGAATGGAAACCTGCTCGAGGATGTGTACATGATACAACCTGAGGGTTTTGTAGATCCACAGCATACTGGCAGAGTATGCAAGCTGCATAGGTCCATTTATGGACTAAAGCAAGCTTCTCGGAGTTGGAATCTTCGATTCGATGATGTAATCAAACAGTTTGGTTTCATCAAGAACGAAGATGAACCTTATGTCTACAAGAAGGTTGTAGGGGATATAGTTGTCTTCCTCATATTTTATGTGGATGACATACTACTCATTGGGAAGGGCATCCCTTTGCTTCAGTTTGTCAAGACCTGGCTAGGGAGTTGCTTCTCAATGAAGGACTTAGGTGAGACATCCCGCATTCTAGGGATACAGATCTATAGAGATAGATCTAAGAGATTTCTTGGCCTAAGTCAGAGTACATACATTGACAAGGTACTCCTTCGGTTTGCCATGCAGAACTCCAAGAAGGGATTTCTGTCGATGTCACATGGCGTGAGTCTTTCGAAGACTCAAGGTCCCTCTTCTAGAGAGGAGAGAGACCGCATGGATCAGATCCCTTATGCCTCAGCCATAGGATCTATCATGTACGCCATGCTATGTACTCGACTTGATGTCTCGTACGCTTTGAGCATGACGAGTAGATACCAGTCAGATCCAGGTGAAAGTCACTGGATAGCGGTTGATAAGCGAATCTGTCACATCCGCTAATCAAATTGTACAAATGTATTTTCCACTGAACCCCTTAATTTTGCAATAACGTTGTAGTAACGAGCCCAGGATAGCTCTCGAGGAATCAACAGTATGATGTAATCTAGGATTGTCTTTTTATTCCTATTGTTGGGGTTCTCGATATAAAAATGGAGTTGGGGGTTTTAAAGCTTTGAATATAAATCTACAGAGGAAAACACAGCAGTAAAGAAATTAATCTAAAGCATAAGAGTGAAACCTAAACAAATAAAATCTACTTGTGTGCCAACAATCAAACCATAATACATTGTCACCCTACATTATAATTTAATCATCACCACACTTAAACTATATATGAAATTACAAGACAGAAATAAATCTTATCTAAAGCATGATTTAAACCCTAATTTAAAACTTAACAACTAACTAAGCATTAAACAAGAATTAAACTAAATGTATCAATGAAATTACAACTACCAAACATGAATCAAACTTCAACAAAACAAAGAAATGCTAAATAGCAATGATAAGAACTTAACAAACATAAAAGGAATCTGTTCTAAGCTATAAAAAAATAGTAACAAAGCTAAATAAACCCTAACCGATCCAACTCACAACCAATCCATACAAGTTTCACACTCTTGTCGTCACACAAGAGTGCCAAAGTCGAGACCACCCAACTTTGGACCTCAATGGAACATCTCAATGGCATATCAGCTCAAGGAGTGCTCAACTACACCGACGGACCACCCCCGGCGAGCTAAGAACATCCCGGAACCCACTCAAGTGCCGAAAATGCTGGAAATTTGCAAATCTGAAATTCTGGATCGGAATGAGCACTGTGGATTGCGGATGGGCATCGGATGAAGCTCAGGAACGCCGATGGACCACCTCCAAGCATCTCTGATGGGAATCGGAGTCGCCGATTGGAAGACCACCTCCAAATCGGCGCTGGAACAGAGAAGAACAGAAATGCAAAATTTGCCGGAAGAAACACCCACCGGAGGCTCCAGATGATCGGGATGAGCTGCCGTAGAGATTATCACCGAGGTAGAAGCTTGAGAAGATGATTGGAGAAGAAATCGGGGTCGGAATCCGGAGAAATGCCGCGGGGACAAAGCTGCTGTGCGTGGAGGATTCGACGAAGATGCTGGAACACTGTAGCTTCTCATTTAAACAGATCTGGATATGATCGGACGTCTGATATCATTCCGGGCTAAATCAACGGTGAAAAGTCATCCAAAATTTGATCCGAAGGTACTGATGTTGATCTAGGATCTGGATCTACCCTCCCGTAGGCCGGATCGATCAGATCATCACTGGATGCCCCGGATCTGCACAGTCTTTAATGAACGGCCCAGATTAATTAAACTGGATCAATGGCTGGATGAACTCAGATCTGGATCAAAACTTCTGGATCTTCATCAATAGCTTAGATCTGCTCCCCATTAAGTTGGATCGGCCAGATCTTCAACGGATGGTCCAGATCTGTCCTATTCTTGATTAACGGCCCATAATGCTCCAAAGCTTGATCTTCTTGTTTGAACTCCGATTCGAGCCCAATTTCGGTCCAAATAGATCCAAACTAAGATCCTTTGATGCCTGCAAAATAAGAATCAAATATTAGCATCAAATAATACCAAAAATAAGATAATTTGCAATTAGGTCCAAAAATACACACAATGCACAAAATGTAATGTAACCATGATTTAAACTAGGAAACCAACATCAAAACCATGCATAAATGAATCATAATAATACCGTAAAATCATGGTTATCAAATCCCCCACACTTAGTCTTGAACGTCCCGTGAAAGTAAAGAAAACTAAAATCATCTCCATAGAAAATTCCCTAGCAATACCTAGAAGATAGTAAAAAGAATTTAACTAAGACCATCTAAAAATAACAAACAATCATGAATACAATCCAAACAGTAATCAGTAGGTATGGTAGTTTCAATCCAATCGAAAAAATTAAGCAAGTTGCAATGTCACAAGGAATTTACCTATTCTAGCTCTCACACTCAAAAATCTGTATAAGTGGAACTCACTCAATGCAACTCACAACATTTCACTACCATAGGCTTGCTTATTTTCTACTTCTCCACCACTATAGAACATAGCATACATGAATCAAAAGGATATTATCATGAAGAATTGAAATAGAAGCAAAAAGAACAATAGAAGTGAATAAAATAGACAAAAGAAAAGGCATCAATGAAGAGAATGAGAGTATGGAAGGAATTTACTTGATGAGTTGACCAATTTGATGTAAAAAGAAATGAATACCATTTATTTTTATCAATTCAAAATGCCAAGCTAACCTCCCCTCCAATTTAATAGCAAACCGAAAATCTTGATACTCTTCCTTCATACTTGATACTCTTGATTTGTCATTCTTTCACTTCAATTCCAACATTTGAAACTCAAATAATCTCAACTCAATTAATGAATAATAATTCCCTTCCCCCACACTTAAACTTGGTCGTCTCGGACAATAAAACCATGAATCAAATCAAGTTGATACTTCTTGTAGCTACTGTTTCTGTGTCAATCTGATATGGCAACTGAAATTCCCTGTTTTGAATCATAAAGGTCGTGAAGAGAAGACAACACCAAATATACTAAGATATTAAATGTTGTGCATAAATTTCCTGCTAATAAAGAACTTGCAACCACAATTAGGCTCACTCTTTTGCTCAGCAATATCTTTCATTGTTCATGCATGTCTAAAGAAAACAAATTCAGCAAGGCTTAATGAATTAAATCACCACAAGGTCCAACGTTTCAGGAATATGGACTAGGAGATCAGATCTGAAAATAACCATTTAGCATTGAATTCTAGATTTGAATACTGATTTCCTCACTAATCAGATCATGCATTTGTTGTGGCTGGACAGTTTCAGCAAATCAGTGCACTAAATAGCATAAATTGACTTAAGCTTCAACAATTCAAGTTGATGCAGTTTCAGTTTCAGACTTGAGGTTTCTGAATTCTTAAATTTGGCATTGATTCAGTATATCAAGTTTAAACGTGCCATTCAGATATTAACATAAGGCTTCAACTTCAATTAATTGTAGAAGCTATACAGCAAGAACCCATATTGAATCTCATTCTAAGCATTTCAATTCACTGAATAGTTACAATTCTGTAAAGATCTTATAGGACAGCAAGGGCTATAGTACTCAATCAAAACTCCATGCACTTGCAACAAGTTGAATTTGAGATTAAAATTGGCACAATCAGATTTTTAAGTTCCTAAACTTCAAATCAAACTCCATAAACTTATAACCGGTTATTCACCATTCCTTTCTTTCTTATGATTGACCTCAAGCTTCGGACAGGAACAACCACCAATACAACAGAATCTAAGCTCCGGCTATTTCCCAATTGTTAACTGGTTCTCAGTTACAACATTTCAAAATCTGGACTGAACAATTGGAATCAGCAGCTTCAGCTTTTAAATTCCGCAACAAAATTCAGTATCAACTTTGCCTTGTTTACCCACCAAAAATCTCAATACTTCTTCGTCTTGCTTCTTAAAATCCCTATCAATGCATGCTCAAAAGACTTCCAAGTTTCATCAACTTAAGCTCACTAAAATTCATTTCCTTATTTGGCACAGCAATGCCACATTTCTGCAAAATCTGTACTTCCTGAATTTCTGCACGATACTCATTCCTGTTCTATCCTCCTCCAGTTGTTTGCTCTTACAAAGTAATGGAGAACAAACTGAAGAAAACTTCAGAAGAAAACTGCATTCTGCATTAAATTAAAACTGCAGGAAAAACTGCAGTAGACTGAGTCTGAAGAAAACTGCAGAAATGAAGAAAACTGAAAATGATAAAAGATCATCCAAGTACTAAGAACTCCAGAAGTTCAGATTCAATCATTCTGAAAACTCCAAGCAATCATGGATAAAAGAATTAAACCTTGAATCTGGCACAATGCAATCTAAGTTCTGTCCACAGCCCCAACTTGCCAGATTAATGATCAGTATTGAAATTCAAAGTAATCAGCAATTTGAGTTTCTGTCATTGTTCCTTGGTTTAATTAACACACGTGTCTTGTAATTTCATACTCTTTCAGTTTTTCAGATGGTGCCTCAAATATGCAAGCATAGTTCCATTGTTACTAATTCGAGGACACTTCAGTTCGAGAGTTTCAGTTTCTGAATTGAAGCACTGTGAGTTTCAGAAATCAGAATCTATGACAAGGAATTAAACTTGCGAAGGAAATCTGTTCAACAATGCAATTTGTAACCATCAAAGATTCAGCTTAATAACTTTTGATTTCTAGCACTTAAGTTTTAGAATCTGAACTCGAATGAACTGAAACTAGAATCATATATGATAAGTTAAGGATATAACTAGAATCTGAGCATGTAAAAATTTAGAACTGTTTATATTGGAATAGCATACAACTTCTGATCAGTGATCCCATTACCATTGTCAGAAATTAAACTAACAATCTCCAGCAGACTTCATTTTCAGAATCATAACTCAGCCCAACTCTTTTTACTGATTACTGAATTCGTTGTGGTTGGACAGTTTGTTAAAATCAGTCGCATACTCCTTAAATCTGCATCACAGCAAGCTCAGGTTCCAGAACTGCAAGAATTAGGCAAGGCAATCAAATTCAATGAAATCACAATTCAGATTCTAATCCGTATTTCAGAATTCTATTCCCTGAAATCCATTATCAATGCTGAATTTGGTTTTCCAGTTTTCAGTTTCAGTTTCATAAATTCCCTTCACTGTTTCCTGCAGAACAGAATTCTGCAACTGCATTCCTGGTATGATTCTTTGTTCAGTCCTGACATAGATTTTGATTTCACACCAATGATATTCATTGAGCTTCTCACTTGTTCAATTTCAGGAGTTAAGCAAATTCTGAAATCTGCACACTGCAGCGTAATCAAATTTTGCTGATTTCCAGAATTCAGAATCCAAACTGAATGTGTCAGCAATTTCTGATTCGACAAGGTTTAATCTGATGTATCAGTATTTGAAGCTCCAATCACTCTAATGCTAAATGAGACCACTGTTAGAGCTGGAATTTTCTTACTTCATGCTGGAATTGATTCAATTCTGGAATACTGAAACTTAAGTCCAAAGATCTATTGTGTGCCAAACTGATTTGCAGGGGATGGAATTCTTAATTTGCAGTACAGGATTCTGGATTGCAGGTTTTTAGAGACAAGAATTCAGAAGCAGAAAAGAAAACTAACTCAGCTAGTGTGGAAGTAGTATCAAGCAAAGAAGAAGATATGGTAAAGATTTCAAGAGTGAAAGAACAAGTGGAATTATTGATACTCCATTCATTCCAAAGTTTCTGGATTCACAAAGCTGTCAATTCTTTCAGAACTTCACACAGAATTTTGAACTTTATGTTCATTTTCACTTTAAGCTTGATCAAATTATCCCCATAGATTTTTTTAATCATTAAATCCACTGATAGCTTGATTCCCATCTTGATTACTGCAACATCAGAATCCAGCCATTTGATACCACCAGAATGTTGCTCTGCATTTTGATGCCACATATAACTGCATTATGTTTCCAGCATTATCACCTCACTGTGTTCTTTTTTTTTTTTCTTTTGCATAGTCAACAATGCTATCTCAAATGCTTCGTTGATGAGATGATAACCACCACTTGAATTCCCCCTTAAAGTCCATTGAAATCAGATTTCAACAGCTGCAAATATATCTGACTTCTGCTGTCCAGGTAAAGTTTCTGGATTCATCTTTCAAAGTCTGCAAAGGTCATACAAGGTAAGCATACCATTTGTTTTCAGCAACTCTTAAATTCAACTAAGCTTCCACTCATTTTAATGTTGCATTCCGAATTTTGATACACCATATGATACACAAGTTCATTCCATTTCTGCATTTCTTCACCAACAGATTTTTGAATCAACAGCAATTCAAAGTTACACTTTTCAATTATGCTTCACAGTTTGTATTCAAAATGAACTCCAACAGCAGCCTCAGATTTCAGGTTCTGCAATCTGTCACTAGCTCCTCATGCTGATTTAAATTTGATACAAAGCTCCCACTTGGTACTTAAGTTTCTATCTCTGAAATTTCTAGCACTTAACTGATTTTACTTCCTTACACACTATATGAAAAGCCCCAGAAGAACAAGTTCAGCACACTTCCAATGAATCAAACTAGTCCAAAAGACAAAGTACTAACAAGATCTTCATTTGAATATTAGTTTGGCACACAAAATTCTCTTCAATCTAATGCATTTTAAACACACTTCTCAGATTTCAATTACACTGCATTAAGAAATAAGAATTCTGCCTAAACTGTTCAACGTCCTTAAAACCTCAAGCAATGTAACCATCAACTTAAATTCATACTTCAGAATTCTCCACACAATTCGAAGTAGGAAACTTCAAGAATCTCAAGCATCTACAATTCTCCCCCACACTTAACCTTTATCCACATCTTGATCAAGTTAACTCATCAAGCAATTAAACCAAAACTCTAAATGAAATAAGAATGGCAAGCAAAGAAATTCAAGAATTGGAATGCTAGATGAGAATGGTTAAAGAAAATTGTGAGGGAAAGAAATTAGAATCTATGATGAAATGAGAATGACAAATTTCCTTAATTTCCATGCACACATATGCTATTGTAATTTTGAAAAGAAACTAAGCAAGTTCTAAAGTTTCAATTGCTATGAGTGCATGTCACACAAAGGAAATAATAGTGTTTAGGCTTAAAGTGGACCTCACTAGGTAATATTATGCAATCAAGCTCAATTGATCAAGTTGGAATCCACTACTATTTTAACCAATATCATGTAAGAAAAGCATCCAATCATGCCAAGTGACCTAAAATTGATGATCAAATTTAAGAGACTTTTACCATCTTAAAAGTATCACTAAACAATTCATGGAGACTTTTATTCAAATGACATGCTATGTATACCAAACTAAATACAAAGTATGAAAATAAAATGCAAAATGCAACGTATGAAACTAAAGAAACGTGTAAAGAATTTATTAAACTCAAAGCTTGAATTAAAATGCAAGAGCAAGCAAAATTGGAACTAACTCCCCTTTAATTCCCGGTGGTTGAAGAAGGTTTAGATGAAGAAGCCACCCAGGAAGTGGAGTAATCATGGTTCCACTTAAATTCTTCTTATTAATCCTTTTTCCTTTCAAAATTCTCTCCGGAGGTCTAAGGCGGTTCAGTTTAAGCACCAACTCCGGAAGCTTAATTTCTCCTACATAATCAATAAAAGAAAACACCTCCCACACACATGTGGGATTAAAAGAAAATAGGAGAATATTAGTGTGGGTAAAACATATATCAAGAAATGCATCACATCTAATAAAATCAATAAATGGTACCTCTATGAAATTCTCTAATGTATCACAAAAAATACTCACCTTGTCATGTCGAAAGGTACCTAGAGTGGTGATTGTTACCTCTTCCTTATCAAGTAATTGCTCAGACTCCAGTTCTGGCGAATGTACAACTTCATGTAGTGATTCTTGGGTGCTTGGCTCCATAGCACAAGTCCCTACACTTACATCTTCAATTCTTGGTGATTCTTGAGGTAATGCTTCCAGTAAGCATTCCCCTACACATAAATTATCTTCTGCAACAAGACCTGCATCACTCACATCATCTAAAGCAACATCATCAGTAGATTCAGAAATTTGAACAACTACATCATCACAAATAAAACAAGAAAATTGTTGTGAAGAAATAGAAGTAGTGTCAGGCCTGACAAGATCTCCACAATCCACCTCTTCACTAGCTCTTTGTGCTTGTAACTAATTAATAGATGATGCTATCTGATCTAACTGACTCTGTATATTCTGTATCCTTGCAAATTGCTGCTCTTGATGCTCTCTCATTTGTTGCATAATATCATTGCATTTCCACATTGATTCTTCAATTTATTCTTGTGCATCCTCATACCTATTCCGTTGCTCCATAGGTAGGTAGGACTGACTCTCCCTCCAATCTCCAAAATACGGATAATATCGATCCATGGTCACATGAATTTCCTGTTCTTACACTGAAAAACTAGCAAATAAAATCAGAAGACTCAGGAACAAATAAAATCAACACATGGATATATAAACATGAAAACAATTAAACAACAATCCAAAAATTACTACAATGCTTATAAAATCCCCGGCAACGGCGCCAAAATTTGATAAGCGAATCTGTCACATCCGCTAATCAAATTGTACAAATGTATTTTCCACTGAACCCCTTAATTTTGCAATAACGTTGTAGTAACGAGCCCAGGATCGCTCTCGAGGAATCAATAGTATGATGTAATCTAGGATTGTCTTTTTATTCCTATTTTTGGGGTTCTCGATATAAAAATGGAGTTGGGGGTTTTAAAGCTTTGAATATAAATCTACAGAGGAAAACACAGCAGTAAAGAAATTAATTTAAAGCATAAGAGTGAAACCTAAACAAATAAAATCTACTTGTGTGCCAACAATCAAACCATAATGCATTGTCACCCTACATTATAATTTAATCATCACCACACTTAAACTATATATGAAATTACAAGACATAAATAAATCTTATCTAAAGCATGATTTAAACCCTAATTTAAAACTTAACAACTAACTAAGCATTAAACAAGAATTAAACTAAATGTATCAAAGAAATTACAACTACCAAACATGAATCAAACTTCAACAAAACAAAGAAATGCTAAATTGTAATGATAAGAACTTAACAAACATAAAAGGAATCTGTTCTAAGCTATAAAAAAATAGTAACAAAGCTAAATAAACCCTAACCGATCCAACTCACAACCAATCCATACAAGTTTCACACTCTTGTCGTCACACAAGAGTGCCAAAGTCGAGACCACCCAACTTTGGACCTCAATGGAACATCTCAATGGCATATCAGCTCAAGGAGTGCTCAACTACACCGACGGACCACCCCCGGCGAGCTAAGAACATCCCGGAACCCACTCAAGTGCCGAAAATGCTGGAAATTTGCAAATCTGAAATTCTGGATCGGAATGAGCACTGTGGATTGCGGATGGGCATCGGATGAAGCTCAGGAACGCCGACGGACCACCTCCAAGCGTCTCTGATGGGAATCGGAGTCGCCGATTGGAAGACCACCTCCAAATCGGCGCTGGAACAGAGAAGAACAGAAATGCAAAATTCGCCAGAAGAAACACCCACCGGAGGCTCCAGATGATCGGGATGAGCTGCCGTAGAGATTATCACCGATGTAGAAGCTTGAGAATATGATTGGAGAAGAAATCGGGGTCAGAATCTGGAGAAATGCCACGGGGACGAAGCTGCTGTGCGTGGAGGATTCGACGAAGATGCTGGAACACTGTAGCTTCTCATTTAAACAGATCTGGATCTGATCGGACGGCTGATATCATTCCGGGCTAAATCAACGGTGAAAAGTCATCCAAAATCTGATCCGAAGGTACTGATGTTGATCTAGGATCTGGATCTACCCTCCCGTAGGTCGGATCGATCAAATCATCACTGGATGGCCCGGATCTGCACAGTCTTCAATGAACGCCCAGATTAATTAAACTGGATCAATGGCTGGATGAACTCAGATATGGATCAAAACTTCTGGATCTTCATCAATGGCTTAGATCTGCTCCTCATTAAGTTGGATCAGCCAGATCTTCAACGGATGGTCCAGATCTGTCCTATTCTTGATGAACGGCCCATAATGCTCCAAAACTTGATCTTCTTGTTTGAACTCCGATTCGAGCCCAATTTCGGTCCAAATAGATCCAAATCTAAGATCCTTTGATGCCTGAAAAATAAGAATCAAATATTAGCATCAAATAATACCAAAAATAAGATAATTTGCAATTAGGTCCAAAAATACACACAATGCACAAAATGTAATGTAACCATGATTTAAACTAGGAAACCAACATCAAAACCATGCATAAATGAATCATAATAATGCCGTAAAATCATGGTTATCAGCGGTCAAGAATATTCTTAAGTACTTAAGAAGAACTAAAGAATATTTCTTGATATATGGAGGCAATGATGAGCTAGCTGTAAAGGGTTACAGTGATACCAGCTTCCAGACCGATCAGGATGATTATCGATCGCAGTCAGGGTTCGTATTTTGCATAAATGGTGGTGCTGTGAGCTGGAAGAGTTCGAAGCAGGACATAGTAGCTGATTCTACGACAGAGGCCGAATACATTGCTGCATCAGAGGTAGCAAAGGAGGCAGTTTGGATCCGTAAGTTCATCACTGAACTTGGGGTGGTTTCCAGTATCACTGACCCTATTGAGCTCTTTTGTGACAACAATGGAGCTATAGCACAGGCGAAGGAACCTCGCTCACACCAGCGGGCCAAACACATACTACGGCGCTTCCATCTCATTCGAGAGATTATCGAGAGAGGAGATGTGAAGATAAGCAGAGTACCTACAGAGGCTAACATCGCAGATCCCTTGACCAAGGCTTTGGCACAGAGGAAGCATGATGGTCACACTAGGTCATTGGGGCTTAGAGCCTACACTGATTGGCACTAGTGCTAGTGGGAGATTGTTAGTTAGAGCCCTAGAGCCAATCATTTGATGATTGTATTATGGACTTGTTGTATCATATTCTTATATAAATAAAGACATTTGTTTTGGTTATTATACTTACTTGTATTGGTGCCAAATAAACTAAGTATAATAGCGTCCTTGAGTAGATGGTTCTCACCTATATCAATCGGTTAGTTGAACCGATAGTGAGATGATATAGGGAACACTACTCTTAATCATTCCTAGTCGAGTATTAACATTCAGGGACAATGTTAATGCAATAAGACTAGCATGTAGGTCAACTCGATGACTTGATCTCACAAGTCATGGATATAGAGATATCAAGTTGACACATGGGTATGCATTGGAGAATGTATACTGAATGACCCGCCATGAGATTGTATCATAGATCGTTATATGAGTGTCATATACTTTCTCATGTGGCTATTAGTATGACTACTAGTCCTTAGACCTGAAGTCACCATGGATCCCTACAAATGGAGTTATGTACTTTGGTTTCGTCAAACGTCACTCGTAACTGGGTAGACTATAAAGGTGATTACTAGGTATGTAACGAATTATGCAGAGGGATGTGAGTGATGTAGATGGGATCTATCCCTCCTATATGACGGGAGTGACATCGATATTCTTGATAGAGTGAGACCACGAAGTGCATGACCATGCCCAAATGAGTCAATATGAGATATTGAGCTCATTTGATTTAGTGAGTCTACTTGAAGTTCAAGATTTAGATTGATTAGAGGATGACACGGTCTATGCCTCACATTGATCAATCTAGATGTCTTGTATAGAAGGACACTTGTCATATATTGTGAGGAGTCACAATTAGTAGTCACAAGGTGATGTTGGATTTCAACATTCTTGTAACTTGGGTAGTAATGATGTATTGCTAGATACCGCTCATTACTTATACTCCTAAATGGGTTTAGGGGCATTGCCAACGTTACAAGAACCTATAGGGTCACACACTAAGGACAATTAGATGGAGATTAGGTTCATATGATGAACCAAGAGGATTAGATTCATTTGATGAATCAAATTGGATTAAGAGTAATCCTAATTGGGCTAATTGAGTTGGACTCAAGTTAATTCATGTGTTCAATTAGTCTAATTTAGATTATGACTCATTGAATCAATTTAATTAAATGAATTAGATTCATTATATTAAATTGGCTTGAATTAAATGGTTGGATTAGATCAACCATGAGAGAGATTAAGTCAAATTTGACTTGACTTGAGAGGAAGATGAAGAGTCAAGTTTGACTTGACTTTATGCCACCTCATTGGTGAGTTGGCATTGAGTGGGCCAATGATGATGCTCCACATCATCATGGTTGCTTAAGTGGGATGCCACCTCATGGGAGTTACCAAGTGTTGTGACTCTTGGCATTCCATGGAGGTTACAACTCCTCTTAATGTGGCCGGCCACATCAAATGCATGAGGAGTTTCATTTTGTGAGTAATTCCATCGTCTTCTTCCTCAAGCTCTCCCTCTCCTTTCTTGGCCGAACACCATAGGTGCTAGCACACCTCTGTTTGGTCCCCTCCACCTAATTTTGTTCGTGTGGATACTTCTAGAGGGTTGTCTACTTTGACAATCTTGAGGTCCGGCAAACCGTTGGACTAGCGGGATAGCGAAGGGCATCGCATCGAGGGTAACGCTCTTATCTAGTGTAGATCTAGACTTTAGAAACTCGTACTCATATTTTTGTTTTATTTTTCTTCGCACGAATCCGGTGGCCGGGGGTTTCGGGGTTTCCGCGATGCGAAAAAGTGATTTTCGCAGCCCAAAAAACCCAACACTTGTAGTAGCTACTTCGACTCATAACTGCTACTCTTTCGAGTAGCTAACTCCCTATGTAGCTGCCACAACTTGGGGCAGTTAACTCATTTAGTCATTTTTGTAGAAGCCATATTTTTGTAGAAGTATAAAAACTTGCTAAAAAATTAAATTAAAAATATTTCCGCTGCTACAGCGGCTTTGATTCTCTTTGCTTTGCTGTCATGCTACACCTTGTAGCATCTATTTCGACTCATAACTGCTACACAATGTAGCAGCTAACAACCAATGTAGCTGCCACACCTTGTGTAGATAACTGCCTGCATTTTTAACCAAAAATTGATCATAATAATCACAATTTTTTAGATAGATCAAGTAAATGAGGTATCTTACATTTCGTTGTAGAAACAAATGCAGCAGGGTGAGGTAGCTAGTCGTCAGAAGCTGCTACACGTTGTAGGAGATAACGGTCCAAATAACCTTTTCTTACCAATTACCCTTTTTGTAAATATTGTGCAAATATATATATATATATATATATATATAGTGTCCAATTACATTTTTACCCTCACCAGACCAAGTTTTAGCCCCTATACTCGCCATGTGACAAATATTTGGAAGTAAATTCATTTATAGTATATCGGTGGCCCACGGAGTCTTCCTGAATCAACCTCACCGCGACGATTTGGCACCTCAACTAAAGTTGCGCCTTCATCGTAAGTAATGTGGTAGGGTTTCTCATCCAAAGCTACGCCTCCTTTGATAGGTTGAATCTTTTAGGTTTTGAACCATCAATAGCTGCTACAATTTGGTTTAATGTCTTTAGTTTGGTAATGAGTGAGGGTTTTACTCCGAGAGAATCAAAGGATTAAAAGAGATGCTTATCTTTTCTGTCGCAGCTACTATAGTTGAACTGCTTCAATGTAGGTAAACCCTATTTATTGATACGTTGTGGTTAAACCCTACACCGAGACTGCCTTCTTATTATTGTAGCAGCTATTTGACCCTAACTGCTACAACGTGATCAATATGTATGTTATATAATATACAATTCACATTGTACTACCTAAGACAAATAATAGACATTGTAATATATGTAATTATGGTATAAAAATAATAGTTTCATGTATTTTGAATTACAGAATTAAAATGGTAAGCCAAAGAACTGCTGCTTCTCGTGCATATCGCAAGAAAGTGCACTGGAAAAGTAACTACCCTCACTTCAAGGGGTTTATTGTTTGTTGGTCCTAGGAAGATTGTACCGGTTCCACTGTACAAAAGTTTTGTACAAGTGTCGAACCTTTCCTAACAACCTATTGTGTTCTTTAGAAATTAAATTTGGAATCGCAAACGGAATTTAACATTATTAATTCCAAATTTAACTTATTTGTTCTTAATGGTTTAGACTTGGATCGCAAGTGGAACTTAACACTATTGATCCAAATCAACATATGTTACAAATTTAATTAAATATTTATTTCAGAAGTCGGCTCCCAGGTCAAACATGGCGAGGCACATGGCCTTCTTGGGTATGGGAGCATCCACCACTGCCTCGACAAAGCCTCTTAACGAAATTTAATATTTAATTTCCTAAAATAACACTAAGTTTAATAAAAAAAATAATCGAATCACAAATTTGAAAAATAAAACAAAAGAAACACAACTTCGAATATCTAATCCGAAAATCTAGAATCATATGCCTCTTGTGTTTGGAATTCATACAAAGAAAAACTAACATGATGAGAAAAATAATTACTAGTTATACCTTTTTTGTATGCAACGACCTCTTGATCTTGTACAGTATTCCTCTTCTTATCTCGGACGTTGTGTGGGCAACGATCTACCGAGATGAGAATCACCCAAGCCCTTCTTCTTTCTCACCAAGTTTCTGCCACCAAGACTCCTCCAAGGATGTAGAGGTTCGGCCACCACCACCAAGCTCCAAGGGATGCAAGAAACAAAGCCTCCTTTCTCTCCTTCTTCTCCTAGCTATAACCAGCCACCAACAAGAGCTCCAAGAGAGGGATGAAACCGGCCACTAAAGAAGAAGAGAAGAGGAGAAGAAGAAGCTCTAGGGCCGACCACCACCAAGGAAGAGATGGAGGAAAAATAAAATAGAGGTGTCTCATGAAGGCACCCCTACCCCCTCTTTTATAATCCTTGGTCTTGGCAAATAAGGAAATTTAATTATAATTATAATTCCTTTTATTTTCCTTGCCATTGGTTAATAAGGTAAATTTAATAAAAAATCCTTTTAACCTCTATCATGGTCGGCCACCTTAAGAGCTCCAAATTATGCAAGTTTTAAACACAAGATTTAAACTTCCTTATTTGTTTCCGGATATTTTAAAATTAAAATTTATCTAATAATTTTCCCCTTCATGGTTGGTTATAAAAGGAAATTTTATAAATTAAAATATTTCTTTAAAACATGTGGATGATTTCCAAAAAGGAAAGTTATCATTAAAATTAAAATCTCCTTTCAATCTATAAATAAGGAAAGATATCAAATCTTTTCTTAATCTTTTATAGAAACTTATAAAAGGAAATATTTAATTTTAAAACTCTCTTTTTAAATCATGAACATGGTTACAAAAAAGGAAAGTTTTACAAAATTAAAATCTTCCTTTCAATCTACAAATAAGGAAAGATATCAAATCTTTTCTTAATCTTTTGTAGAAAGTTATAAAAGGAAAGATTTAAATTTTAAACTCTCTTCTAAAACCATGGAATCCACATAAGAAATATTTTAAAATAAAAATCCTTTTAATTTACTTAGCGCCGGCCACACCATGTTTAGGCACCTAGCATTGGCTGACCCCCTACTTGGCTCAATCTTTTGATCTTGGCCGGCCCTAGCTTGGGCTCCAAGCTAGCTTAGCCAACCACCAAAGAGTGGGTAGGAAGGTGGGTATAATTCTCTATAATTAAGAGGCTATAATAGAGACCGAGAGGAGGAATTGGTTTTGGTCTCCCGATGAAATTAAGCTTCCCGTGTTCGCCTCGAACACCCAACTTAATTTCATCAATAATAATTCACACCACTAAAGAATTATTATTGAACTACTACACCAATCCAAAATTACATTTTAGGCTCCTTCTTATTATGAGTGTGTTAGTCTCCCTGTGTTTAAGATGTCGGATGCCCACTAATTAATTGAGATATTGACAACTCATTTTAATTAATGTCTTAGTCCAAGAGTAGTACCACTCAACCTTATCGTCATGTCAGACTAAGTCCACCTGCAGGGTTTAACATGACAATCCTTATGAGCTCCTCTTGGGGACATTATCCACCTAGATTACTAGGACACAGTTTCCTTCTATAATCAACAATGCACACTATAAGTAATATCATTTCCCAACTTATCGGACCTTTTGATTTATCGAGCTAAATCTCACCCTTTGATAAGCTAAAGAAATAAATACTAAATATATGTGCTAGTTATTATATTAGGATTAAGAGCACACACTTTCATAACAACTAAGGTCTTGTTCTTTAATTACGTTAATATAAAAAAAACTTTTCTTAAATGGTCCTGCTCAATACACTTAGAGTGTACTAGTGTAATTTATTAGTCAAGATAAACTAATACTTAATTACATTATGACTATTCCAATGGTTTGTTCCTTTCCATCTTAGTTGTGATCTACTGTTTATAATTTATAAAGATCCGATAACATAATCTTCTGTATGTGACACCACACACCATGTTATCTACAATATAAATTAATTGAACAACTACACTTAGCATATAAATGTAGACATTTTGACCAATGTGATTCTTTATTTCAAAATAAATGTTTACAAAAGCTAGGCTTTTAGTATACACTCTGACAATCTCCTACTTATACTAAAAGATTAAGCTGTCATATCTGTTGCCATACATCTGATTCCCATCCCCTCTACATATCGATCAAAAGAATTTGCCTAAAGGGCCTTAGTGAAAGGATCTGCCAGGTTATCTACTGATGTAATCTTGGCGACAACAACTTCTCCTCGCTTGACGATGTCTCGTATCAGGTGGTACTTGCGCTCTATATGTTTAATCGCCTTATGAGCTCATGGTTCCTTCGTGTTTGCAACTGCACCGCTATTATCACAAGAAATTATGATGATTTTGGGCAAACCAAGAATCACATCTAAGTCCATTAAGAAGTTCCTAAGCCATACAGCTTCTTTGGCTGCCTCAGAGGCTGCCACATACTTAGCTTCCATGGTTGAGTCTGAAACACATTTCTTCTTAACACTCTTCCATGTAATGGCTCCACCTCCTAAGGTAAACACATAGCCTGATGTAGACTTACTATTGTCCCTATCTGATTGAAAATCCGAATCCGTGTAACCCACAGGGTGCAAGTCATCTGCTTGGTAAACTAGCATATAATCTCTAGTCCTTCTCAGGTACTTTAATATATGCTTCACAGCAGTCCAATGTCCTTGTCCAGGATTACTTTGATATCTGCTAACCATGCCCACGACAAAACAGATATCCGATCTCGTACACAACATTGCATATATTAGGCTTCCCACAGCCAAAGCATAAGGAACTGCCTTCATGTCCTTTATCTCCTTTGATGTCTTTAGAGACATCTCTTTAGATAAAGCTATTCCATTTCTAAAAGGTAAGAAACCTTTCTTGAAGTTTTGCATGCTAAAACGAGCAAGGATTGTATCTATATATGAAGCTTGAGATAGGCACAACATCCTTTTCTTGCGATCCCTTATGACTTTGATCCCAAGAATGTGTGCACATTCTCCTAAGTCCTTCATATCAAATTATTTGGACAACCATACCCTTACGTCTGATAACACTTTAACATTGTTGTCAATTAACAAAATATCATCTACGTATAGTACAAGAAATACCACCACGTTTCCGTTATATTTCTTGTATACACATGACTCATCCGGACTCTAAATAAATCCATATGACTAGATTACTTCATTAAACCGGATGTTGCAAGATCTTGAAGCTTGCTTCAATCGATAAATGGACCGATTAAGCTTGCACACTAGATGCTCCTTGCCTTTTTCAATGAACCCCTCTGGTTGCTTCATATGAACGTTTTCTTCAAGAAATCCGTTAAGGAAAGCTGTCTTGACATCCATTTTCCAAATTTCATAATTCATATGAGCAGCAATGGATAAGAGTATCCGGAAAGACTTAAGCATAGCTACCGGTGAAAAAGTCTCCTCATAATCAATTCCCTCTTTCTGAGTATACCCTTTCGCAACAAGCCTTGCTTTGAAGGTTAGAAACCTTCCCATCTGTCCCTCTTTTCCTTTTGTAGATCCACTTGCATCCAACGGCTTTTACACCATTTGGTGGTTTTACAAGCTCCCAGACTTTATTAGAATACATATATTCTATTTCAGAATTCATTATTTTTTGCCAAGATACTACATCTTTATCTTGGAGTACTTCATCATACGTCCGAGGATTAGGTTTATGTTTACCTGGGATCAAGTCCAAAGACTCTCCCAAAAATATGAATCTCTCAGGTTGCCACATAACCCTCCCACTACGATGAGGCACTGTCTGTAACTGTGCATCATTTGTGACACGTGTTGCAGTTTCTTGTGGTACTTCATCTTGTACTATTGGTACAAAAGTAAACGTGTCCTCTCTCATTTCTTCTAGAACAATTTACTACTGGACTTGTGTTCCATTATATAGTTTTCTTCTAAAAATTGGACTTTGGTGCTAACAATGACCTTCTGATCTTTAGGACTATAAAATAAACCACCTTTCATTCCTCTAGGATAACCCACAAACACGCGAACTTCTGTATGAGATTCTAACTTATCAAAATATGCTTTCAGCACATGTTCTGGACTACCCGAAATCCGAATATGTCTCAGATTGGGCTTTCACCCATTCCACAATTCTATGGGTAGACGGTACTGATTTAGAAGGTACCAAGTTTAGAATGTGTAATGTTGTTTCCAGAGCGTATCCCCAAAATAAATTTGGTAATTCTAAATAACTCATCATCGATCTAACCATCTCCATAAGAGTCATATTCCTTCATTCTGCCACACTATTCTGTTGGGGTGTACCAGGGTCGAACAATTGGGATTGAATCCCGGCCTCTAATAAGTAATTCCTAATCTCTCCTAAGAGGTATTCGCCATCACGATCAGACTGTAGTGTCTTGATACTTTTACCATGACGTTTCTCCACATAAACCTTGTACTCTTTGAACTTATCAAAGCACTTAGACTTGCGGCGCATCAAGTAAATGTATCCGTATCTCGAATAATCGTCTATGAAAGATACAAAGTATTCGAAGCCACCTCTTGCCTGGATAGACATAGGACCACACAAATAAGAATGAACCAGTTCTAACACATCTTTGGCTCTATACCCATTGGCCTTAAAAGGACTCTTGGTCATTTTACCTTCCAAGCAAGATTCACATGTTGGAAAGTTTTCCACCACTAATGAACCCAAGAGTCCATTAGCTATAAGCCTTTAAATCCTACTCAAGTTAATATGTCCAAGCCTTAGATGCCAAAGATATGTTTGGTTCATTTCCGAAGGATCCTTTCTCTTATTGGAATTAGAAGATGTGTTATTAATTTACATTTGTTGTTTTGTGGGAAAAATTAGATTTAAAGCATATAAATTTCCAACCAATGTACCAGAATAGATAATAATCGTATTTCTCTTTATAACCACATTGTCATTAAAAGAAACATAATATCCATCCATATACAGTTTAGAAACTAAAATTAAATTATTTCTGAAACTGGGTACATAAAGACAATTTCTTAAAACCAAACTACTATTCCTATCAAAAGATAAGTAGACGTCTCCCACTACAACAACCGCCACCTTAGTAGCATTGCCCATATAGACTGTTATCTCTCCTTCAAATAGTCTTCGAGTTTCCTGGAACCCCTACAAAGAGTTACAGACATGATCAGTGGTTCCCGTATCTACACACCAGGTGTTGGTAGATAACACCGCTAAACATGTTTCAACTATTAGAGAAAGAGATATACCTTTACACTACAAGAAAAATGTCATTCAACAACACTCAAACAACAACGGTTTTATACCAAACCGTTGTCTTTTTACCTTTTAACAACGGTTTTAACAAAAACTGTTGTCTTTTAGTAATTTTTTTGGCCTATGACAACGGTTTTTAAAAATCGTTGTCTATTTATGTTTTTTTGGGGATATGACAACGGTTTTTAAAGGGTACGACAACAGTTTTTTAAAACTGTTGTCTATGTGCGCTTTTTTGGGATTACGACAACGGTTTTTAAAAACCGTTGTCTATTAAGTGTTGTTGAATGCGATTGTTTTTTCTTTCGCCACTTTTTCTCCTTCGTCATTTGTCTATTTTACTTCGTGCCCTAGCCGCCCCCTCCTCGAGCATCTTCATCTTCGTGCCCTAGCCGCCCCCTTCCCCGTGAGCATCTTCCTCTTCAAGCCCTAGGCCGCCGCCCCCTCCCCGCAAGTGTCTTCCTCTTTGAGCTCTAGGCCACCACCCCCCTCCTCGCAAGCCTCTTCATCTTCGTGCCTTAGCCGCCCCCTCCCCGCAAGCGTCTTCCTCTTCGAGCCCTAGCCGCTGCCCCCTTCCTGTGAACCTCTTCCAAACTCGCGGGGGGTCATTTTATTCGCTGTCGTTACCTTGGAGCAAATGATCACATCAAAGGGGTTTAAGTGGAGACGCGGGTACTCATGGTTAGGCTTTTCTGGTAAGACTCCACTGATCATACCTTGAATAATCCCTCTTTGACAGATTCAGTGAGTTAGGGATCAGCGGAGATAACTGGTTTAAAATAGGCAAAAACATTGATTGTCAGCTTCTGTTATCGCAGCGTCGAGGGAATTGGATCTTGAAAGAGGTTCGATCTCAAACACTTCGATTCAAGTTTTTTTTCTAGTTTCCATGATTTTGTGGTATTTTCAATGTTTTGGGAGGATAATATACATCTTCCGAGTGAAAGTTTGGCCGATTCATGGTTTCTTAAATGTTTCTTTTGTAAAAAAATATTTTTTTTTTAACCACCGAGCTGTTTGCACTTTTATCAAACAACTACGAGTTGAATTTTGGTATGGTGTTGTGAAATGTGCCTTTGTTCACGATTTTTGGGGTTGTGATCTAGATTAAGATGTATAGGTTCATTTAAAAAAAACCTTTGCAAGTTATTTGCTTACAGTAGAACATAGTGAAAGTCTCGTTGTTGTAGCAACTAAGGTACAATTTCTATTGTTATGTAACATTATTACCCATTCCAATCTCTTGAGTTCATGTTCTCTTCAAGTCAATCTTATTGACTTGGTAATCTTATTCAGATGAAACGACAGTGACTATGGATATGCACTTTACGGTCAAACCAACTATTTTTATGATCTTTGAATTTGCTGAGAGATCATAATAATGTCAGGTTGAGGCAACATATATAGAATTATTATCTGTTGTGGTGACCAAAATAAGTGATCATGAGTTGTTCTTGTTTTGGTGCTTTGTTTTCCCTCAAAAAAATAGCTTAAGCCTACTAAATAGCACACAGTTTACAAATAACATATTTAGTCTTCTAAACATATTCAAACTGGGCACTTCTTGTCACTTGTATAAATGATGTGATTATAGGTCATTTCTAGATTTATTATAGATCACTTAAACATCTTATTAAATTATTTCAATTTTGCTTCACATTAGTGTTTGTATTGTAGCATTAACTCTCCTATTTCTGTGTTTAGGATTTTTATCAGTCAAGAATATAAGACAATCAAGTTAGCAGCCTTCTACAGTTGAACTCAATGAAGCATCACTTGAAATACTGATATGAATTTGATATTACAATTGACATTGGTTAAGCATAAGGAATTCATGAACTCTGATTTTTCAGGCACATAACACAATTTCCCATTTAAAGGTAATAATCAAATATGAGAGTTTGGAGTAGGGCTTTCACTTTAAAAGGTTATGGAACATATACCTTGGTTGGTTCATGCTCTATGCTTTTTATCATGAGCAAATATTTGCTCGTGCATCTCTTTTTATTGTTCTACTCATTTTCACATTCTTGAATCTTGACTTTATATTACACGTTTATAAATTTTATCAGTTGCCTAACTCTTATGAATTGCCATTTTATTAGTGTTCTTTTCCTCGATTTGGCTCGGGAAGATTTCTCCTCAAGTTGCAATCTCGCTGGTAGGTGGCCGGATCGTCCCCTGTTTGATCTGTCATAGAATGGCGGCGTTTTCTATAACTTGGTGTTTTTTGTGCGGTTGTTTATAGTGAATCTGCCACAATCTGTTGCTTGTATGGAGTTATGATTTAGGGAAATGTCGGAGGCCAAGAGACGAGTGCTTCTGCTGACGGATAACGTCTTCATTCCTGTCAATGCGGTGCTCGCTTCTGTGATCGATTCGAGTCTGGGATTGGATTTGTCCGCTCGAGACGACGTGTTCGTCATAGTTGCCCCTTCCTTTCGTTCTTTGTTGGGATTGACTTCTTTCCTTGCAGCAAGGCAGTTGTCCAGAACTTCTATTTAGTGATCCATATGGTTTACAATTGAAGCAACTGCAGACGCATTAATCGCCGAAGTAATCTTTTGGCATCTAAAAAGTGATCTTGCGACTATTTGTGCAATTATAATTAATTAGGGTAAATGGTTGGTTACAGGGGGAAAGTTGCCCATTGAGTCTGGATCACTGGATGTAACTGTGTCAGTCTCCAAGTCACTTGAACTTGTTGATGAGGAATGGGTTGAGTAGATCTCAAGAGTGTTTAAACCTGATGGAACTGTTTAATTTCAGACTTCTTATGAGCAGAGTGGAAATAAGGTATGAAGTCATAGATCAGCTGGTTGATTATTTTTCCATTAGATTAAGAGATTGATATAGTTCTTCTTATGCTGGTAATGTGTCTAACTTGGGTGTCAAATCTTTGGTTTCAGCCAGCCAAGAAGAGAGAAGTGAAAGTTACTCGATTGCAGCAGCCTTTGATCACAAAACATCTCATACAGTAAATGTTAAGAGTAATAGAGCTGCTAGTACATGTTTTCTTCTGAAAAGCTTCAGCTGTCCGACCTTGCCGAGTCTATGGCATAAGGATTCAATGGCTTTTATCAGGCTAACCATTCGAAAGGTAAAAGAGGTTAGAACATCATGATTTTGTGACATTACATTTCAATATAACTACTGCACTAATTTTTTTTGCACTCATATCAGCATATCAGCTTCTGAATATTGATTAAATCATCTTAAAAGTTTGGGTTTTTGCTAGATTTAGTTTATTATTTAGATCTATAGTTCACATTTTTAGCTCAGATGAAATTTATAAATTTCTTCATATAGTTTTCTTTTGCACCTCTATCATTTTTCATCTCAAGAAAGGATGTTTATGCATAAACTCAACTATAAGGCTTTATTAATTTCATTCTACTCTTTTTAGGTGTCCTCAAGAGTATTGGGAAGAATGTTGACAAGCTAAAAAAATGGAGAGACTTTAACAAATTAAGGAGCACTAGGAGCTGCAATCCCTCCTCTTCACCGACATCTAAGTAGAAAATCTCGTGTTATATTGTTCTACCTTTGTTTTAATAGTGTTATTATTTTATTGGTTGCTTATGAAATTTTGTTGGTTGCTTATGAAATTTCTTCAGAATGTTATAGATATTACTTTTGAATGTTAGAAAATTGTATAATAAATTGTATTTTGAAATTTAGTATTTTGAATGATTTATAATATTGGAAAATTGTGTATTAATTTTTTTTTAAAAAAGACAACGGTTTTTCACCGTTGTCGTAGCCCATTTTGAACTGTTGTTAAAGGCCGTGTTGTTAAAAGGGGTGCCCAAAGACAACAATTTTTAACCGTTATCTTTGAAGGAAAAGACAACAGTTTTTCACTGTTGTAAAAATGTTGTCTTTGCCTTCAAAGATAACGGTTAAAAACTGTTGTCTTTGGGTACCCCTTTTAACAACACGGCCTTTAACAACAGTTGAAAATGGGCTACGACAACGGTGAAAAACCGTTGTTGTATGACTTTTTTCTTGTAGTGTTATTGTTCTGATTCCTACGAGGACAGTCTGCCTTCCAATGTCTAGCCTACTTGCAGATAAAGCACTTGCCCTTCGGCTTCTTCATTCCAACTTTTAGTCCTGTACCTAGAGGTTTATTCACCTTCTTTGCTGAAACAACCCGTTTCTTCTTCTTCTTGCCTTTCGACATAGAAGTAGAACCATTTTCAGCATAATGAATCTGAGAACTGTGACGAAATATACCTTCTACTGCCTGTAGTTCTGTCAAAAGTTCTGCCAACGTATACTCCCTTTTGTTCATGTTATAGTTCAGCCGGAACTGCTTAAAACTTCTTGGCAGCGTTTGGAGAATAATATCGACCTGAGTTTCCCCATCGATTTCTCCTCCAAGGATCTGTATTTCGTTTAGATAAGCCATCATCTTAAGGATATGATCCCTTACGGGTGTCCCTTCTGATATAGTGCCTGTCATTAACTTTCTCATTGCCTCTTGCCTAGCAGTCCAACTCTGGTGTTCGAAGAGTTCTTTGAGAATGTTCATTATATCATAAGCCGTTGGTAAGTCCTGATGCTGATGTTGCAATACATTTGACATCGAAGCCAAAATGTAACACCGCGCCATCTCATCTGCTTTTACCCATTTCTTATAATACTCAATCTCCTCTTCACTCGAATCATGATTAGGTGCATTAGGGCAAACTCTGTCAGTACAAACTTATAACTTTTAGCAGTTAGGACAATATCCAGGTTTTTTTTCCAATCTACGTAGTTTGGACCAGTAAGTTTGTTCTCTTTCAGTATATTGGCCAGTGGGTTGAAAGTCATCCTAAGAATCACAAAATAAACTTTGGTCAAGACTCTAAATTTAGAATAATATTGATTCCTCAAACAAAACTATTTAAATTAATCAACACCTCAAGTCATCGTGAATTTTGCATGCCTTGATAGTGTGGACATATACAAAATCAAATATTTGTAAGAGGAGGTTTTACCCATTAATTTTATTCTTGCCAACCTAACTTTATGACAAATAAAATTAATAGTTAGTTTTTCTTCGGTCACACAAATAATAGCAGTGACTCCGATGGGGAGGATACTATTATATGTGCCTAAAAGTATACCATTACTTGACACTTATTCCATCAAATAAGATTGTGCCCCTTCCGATGGGGAAGATCACACGCTCTTAATTAATTTTTTATAGTCATCCAAAATGGAAGTTTGATCTAATGATCCACAAACAAACTCATCCGATATGGAGGAAGGTACTCAGAGCCAACGCGCAAGTTTGTTTGCATCACTTACAAACCAGTAATGGAGACCATGGAATTTATTTAAAAATCCCTCTCCCATATAGTTATTTAAGGTGAGGAATTTTAACCTAGCAAGCACACACTACACACATAACAATAAATAAAAGCAATAAATATGGAAATTAACTTTCCAACTATTATGACCTTTTGCATCACTGTCCTTCGCGTGCTGTCAGCCCTAGGGTTCATCCCGTTGGGTCCATCGAGCTTCCTTTTTCGCTGCATTTCTGGTCCTCCAATAGTACCACACCTCGCAAGGATACGATCCGCGACAAAAATCAAATTTTACATATATCGATCCTATATTCCACAAAGGAATGTACATATAATCTAGATTGAAACAAAAAAGTGAAATCCTAATAACTAATACAGGTCCTGCAGTATTTAATATTACAATCATGCACACACAATAAAATGCCCTTGACATGTCCAAAGGTCCATGTTGGACCCCGTGATAGTTTTGATGTGATCAACCAAGTTGGTTAGGTCCTGCTGTGTTTGATCCCTGTGTCTGAGTGTGCAGGAGCTTAGGAGCACAGGAAGTCGAGCGGAAGACGCAGCTAGAGAGAAGGATGGCACGGGAAGGGAGCCGACGGGCTCGGTGCGTCCGAAGGATGAGAGAGCTGCGGAAGAGTACTCCGGTGGCCGTGAAGAGCGTGCGCGGCGTTCGAGGGACGTTAAGCCGGGACGGAAGGCTGCTCAAGGAGAAGGCTGGGAATTGGGTTCGGGTGAGCCCTATTCCGGTTGGCCGCAATCACCCAAAAGATCGGAGCCTCGGAAGTCAAAGTGGAGCAAAGAAACAAGCTGGAATGTTGAGCTGCCAGCTTGGAGGCGCCTCCATCAGGCTTGGAGGCGCCTCCATCTTGAAGGCGCCTCCAGCCTTGCTGAAGGCGCCTCCAAGGGCGCCTCCAGCCTTGCTGAAGGCGCCTCCAAGGGCGCCTTCAGGCATGATGAAGGCGCCTTCAACAGTCTGTTTTGACCGTTTGCGCTACGGATAAAGTTTTATCCGCTGACCGAGCTGGTGGCGCCTTAAACCTTGTTGGAGGCGCCTTGGACCCTTGGGATAGACTTTCCAGGAGCTATAAAAAGGCCCCTGGAGCTAGGAATTTAAAAACAACTCAAGCAATCAATCTGTAATCAATTCCTAGCAACTAAGTGAGCGTTCTAAGTGTAAAAAGGCTTCTCCGCCAACAGTAAAGGAGATTCTGATAGTAGAGCTTTTTCATCGCCCTGGATTAACAACCTCCTTGGTTGTAACCAGGTTAAAATTCTGTTTCTGTTTCTTTTTCTGTCTCTTTAATTTAGTTGTCATTTTATTGCTGATTTAAATTCTGAGTTGAAATCCGAGGAGGGTATAGTTTGTTTTTTCTTTTCAGCAATTCACCCCCCTCTTGCCGGTCTCCGCTGCACCAACAAGTGGTATCAGAGCCTGATCACCTCAGAAGGACTAACCGGCAACTGAAGCACTACGATCAAGACGATGGCCGGAGCGAACATCCATCCCCCGAAGTTCGACGGAGATTTCGCTACATGGAAGCGAAAAATGGAGGTATTTTTTAAAACCGATTTTGATATTCTTATTACAATGAAATATGGTTTTTCAGCGCCGAAAGACAAAGAAGAAAACACATGGAGCAAGAAGGAGCAAGCCGATTTCGTCGCCAATGGAAAGGCAGAGTTCCACCTGCTTAGTGTGCTGCCGCCGCAAGAAGTAAATCGGATCGGAAGCTACGACTCAGCAAAAGATCTCTGGGAAAAATTCCTGGAGTTACACGAAGGTACTTCCGAAGCGAAGCTCGCGAAGCGCGACATCCTCCGGAACTAGTTAACGAACCTCCGGATGAACCAAGGCGAGAAGGTAGCGCAACTCCAAGCGAGAATAAAGGAGCTAATAACGCAACTAACGAACCTTGGAGAAGAGGTAACCAACCGGGACTCTATCCGGTACGCGCTCAACGCCTTCCCTAGAACTCCAGAGTGGGCTTCCTTAGTAGATGCGTATTACATCTCTAAGGACCTCGAGGTAAGTACTTTAGAACAATTATTTTTCACTTTTGAACTTCACGAATCTCGAGTTTCAGAACCCATCGGAGCAGAGAAGACAAGTCAGAACATTGCCTTAAAGGCAAAGATGAACAGTTCTGACTCCGAAGCCTCAGTCGACGAATCTGAAGCAGCACTACTGGTAAGACGCTTCAATAAGTTTTTTAGTACTAATAAATTTAAATCGCAGAGGCATCATCGAAAGAAGAGGACGGTTCGCTGCTACAACTGCAACGAAGAGGGACACATCAAAGATGACTGCCCAAAACTAAAGAGAAAGGAGAAAGAAAGGGCAAAGCCAAAATACAAGAAACCAGAACCCTCCAAGCACAAGAATCTGAAGGCTACTTGGTCAGATTCGTCAACCTCCGAATTCGAAGTCGAAGAATTCTCGGGACTAGCACTGATGGCCAACCATCAGAAAGAAGAAACGTCCAACTCAGAGATGAGCATCGATGAAGGGGGAGGAGCATCAGAAGAAGAAAGCAGCAGTGAAGGGGGAGCGTCACCAGACCAGGTAAGTAAGGTACGCAATCTAACCCCAACTCAATCTTTCAAATTTATCAAGTCTCTTTCTAAAGAGTTACATCAATTAGAAAAAGAGAATGCTGAACTAAAATTGAACCTAGCAAGAGCATGCCCGTTAGAAATGTATGATCATCTAAAATCAGAAAATAAAAATTTAAAATTAGAAATTGAAAAATTGAAAAATGATGCATGCTTAAAGAAATTTCCAAAGTCAAAAATTAGAACTTATGGTAAATTAAATTGGTATATAAGAAAGCATCAAGGTCAACTTAGAAAAATACCAAGAAACTATGTACCCCCTAGATTTTTTAATAATCCTGTAGGAAGGAACCTCTATTGGGTTCCAAAATCTGTGCTTAATTAATTTTTTAAAAATTAAAAGCTTAAAGTGAGAAAATTAAACATTGAAATTCTCTATAGAAGCTTTGTCTAAGGAAGTGGTTGTTGCTCCAATAACCAAGAAGGCCTAGTGCCTCGCCACGACCTGGAAGCTAAAATATTGAAAGAAAATATTTAATTAACTTTCTGGAAAAGCATTAAACAAAAATTAAATAATGCTTTGAAAGTTTATCAAATATTTGTTAAATTAAACAAAAATTCCTTAGAAATTAAAAAAAAAAAAAAAATTCTAACTTAAGTTTTTTTGGGTTAGAAATTTTCTTCTGGAAAAATCTAAAAGCTCATTCACTTGACTTAGAAATTTTTTTTGGAACAGTTACTTAAGTTTTTTTCCACTTAGAAATTTTTTTTGGAAACTTTATTTTAACTTAGCATTTTTAACTTAGAAAATTTTCAAAAACTTCAATCTTACTTGAAAATTCTTAAGACCCCATTTTTGCTGTGATCAAAGGGGGAGAGAAAAGTATAAGTTTAGGGGGAGTTAGATAAATTTAAAATTTCTTTTATTATAAATGTTTAGGGGGAGTTAGAAAATTTTAAAATTTCCTTTATTTTTATAAAAAAGAGTTGCAATTTTACTAATTGCAAAAATTATGTCTAACTTGTTAGTTTAGTAATTTTTCTCTAAAATTACTTTTTATGTCTATTTTTAACCCTAACTTGAACTTGGGTTGATGCACATCAAAAAGGGGGAGATTGTTGGACCCCGTGGTAGTTTTGATGTGATCAACCAAGTTGGTTAGGTCCTACCAAGTTGGTAGTTTTGATGTGATCAACAAAGCGGAAGACGCAGCTAGCGAGAAGGACGGCACGGGAAGGGAGCCGACGGGCTCGGTGCGTCCGAAGAACGAGAGAGCTGCGGAAGAGTACTCCGGTGGGCGTGAAGAGCGTGCGCGGTGTTCGAGGGACGTTAAGCCGGGACGGAAGGCTGCTCGAGGAGAAGGCCGGGAATTGGGTTCGGGTGAGCCCTATTCCGGTTGGCCGCAATCACCCAAAAGATCGGAGCGTCGGAAGTCAAAGTGGAGCAAAGAAACAAGCTGGAATGTTGAGCTGCCAGCTTGGAGGCGCCTCCATCAGGCTTGGAGGCGCCTCCAGCTTGAAGGCGCCTCCAGCCTTGCTGAAGGCGCCTCCAAGGGCGCCTTCAGGCTTGATGAAGGCGCCTTCAACAGTCTGTTTTGACCGTTTGCGCTACGGATAAAGTTTTATCCGCTGACCGAGCTGGAGGCGCCTTAAACCTTGTTGGAGGCGCCTTGGACCCTCGGGATAGACTTTCCAGGAGCTTTAAAAAGGCACCTGGAGCTAGGAATTTAAAAACAACTCAAGCAATCAATCTGTAATCAATTCCTAGCAACTAAGTGAGCGTTCTAAGTGTAAAAAGGCTTCTCCGCCTACAGTAAAGGAGATTCTAATAGTAGAGCTTTTTCATCGCCCTGGATTAACAACCTCCTTGGTTGTAACCAGGTTAAAATTCTGTTTCTGTTTCTTTTTCTGTCTCTTTAATTTAGTTGTCATTTTATTGCTGATTTAAATTCTGAGTTGAAATCCGAGGAGGGTATAGTTTGTTTTTTCTTTTCAGCAATTCACCCCCTCTTGCCGGTCTCCGCTGCACCAACAGTCCAATCACACACAATATCTGTAAGTCATAATAGTTGGAGCCTGCAACCATAGAGTTAGCACATCCTACTATTATCCTGCCTAAATTATGCATGACATGTGCATAATTAAACTAAAAACCAAACACATAGAGGCAAACCCTAGCTTGATACCAATTATTGGTTGGTCCTAAGAAGATCATATCGGTTTCACTGTACAAAAATTTTGTACAAGTGTCGAACCTTTCCTAACAACTTGTTGCGTTCTTTAGAAATTAAATTCGGAATCGCAAATGGAACTTAACATTATTGATTCCAAATTCAACTTATCTGTTGTTAATGGTTTAGACTTGGATCGCAAGCAGAACTTAACACTATTGATCCAAATCTACCTATGTTACAAATTCAATTAAATATTTATTTTGAAAATCGACTCCCAGGTCAAACATGGCGAGACACATGACCTTCTTGGGTATGAGAGCATCCACCACTGTCTCGACAAAGCCTCTTAACGAAATTCAATATTTAATTTCCTAAAACAACACTAGGTTTAACCAAAAAGAACAATCGAATCACAAATTCGAAAAACAAAACAAAAGAAACATAACTTCGAATATCTAATCCGAAAATCTAGAATCATATGCCTCTTATGTTTAGAATTCTTACAAAGAAAAACTAGCATGATGCGAAAAATAATTACTAGTTATACCTTTTTTTGTATGCAATGACCTCTTGATCTTCTACCATATTCCTCTTCTTATCTCGGATGTTTTGTGGGCAACGATCTACCGAGATGAGAACCACCCAAGCCCTTCTTCTTCCTCACCAAGTTTCGACCACCAAGACTCCTCCAAGGATGTAGAGGTTCGGCCACCACCACCAAGCTCCAAGGGATGCAAAAAACAAAGCTTCCTTTCTCTCCTTCTTCTCCTAGCTAGAACCGCCCACCAACAAGAGCTCCAAGAGAGGGATGAAACCAGCCACTAAAGAAGAAGAGAAGAGGAGAAGAAGAAGCTCTAGGGCCGACCACCACCAAGGAAGAGAGGGAGGAAAAATAGAATAGAGTTGTGTCTCATGAAGGCACACCTACCCCTTCTTTTATAATCCTTGGTCTTGGCAAATAAGGAAATTTAATTATAATTAAAATTCCCTTTATTTTCCTTGCCCTTGGTTAATAAGGAAAATTTAATAAAAATTCCTTTTAACCTCTATCATGGCCGACCACCTTAAGAGCTCCAAATTAGGCAAGTTTTAAACACAAGATTAAAACTTCCTTATTTGTTTATGGAAATTTTAAAATTAAAATTTCTCTAATAATTTTTCCTTTCATAGTTGATTATAAAAGGAAATTTTATAAATTAAAATAATTCTTTTAAACATGTGGATTATTTCCAAAAAGGAAAGTTATCTTTAAAATTAAAATCTCCTTTCAATCTACAAATAAGGAAAGATATCAAATATTTTCTTAATCTTTTTTAGAAACTTATAAAAGGAAATATTTAATTTTAAAACTCTCTTTTTAAATCATGAACATGGTTACAAAAAAGGAAAGTTTTATCAAAATTAAAATCTTCCTTTCAATCTACAAATAAGAAAAGATATCAAATCTTTTCTTAATCTTTTGTAGACGGTTATAAAAGGAAAGATTTAAATTTTAAACTCTCTTTTAAAACCATGAAATCCACATAAGAATTATTTTTAAATAAAAATCCTTTTAATTTACATAGGGCCGGCCACACCATGCTTAGGCTCCAAGAATTGGCCGACCCCCTACTTGGCTCAATCTCTTGATCTTGGCCGGCCCTAACTTGGGTATAGGAGGGTATAATTCTCTATAAATAAGAGGCTATGATAGGGACCGAGAGGAGGAATTGGTTTTGGTCTCCTGAGGAAATTAAGCATCCCGTCTTCACCCCGAACACCCAACTTAATTTCATCAATAATAATTCATACCACTAAAAAATTATTATTGAACTACCGCACCAATCCCAAATTACATTTTGGGCTCCTTCTTATTATAAGTGTGTTAGTCTCCCTGTGTTTAAGATGTCGGATGCCCACTAATTAATTAAGTTACTGACAACTCATTTTAATTAATGTCTTAGTCCAAGAGTAGTACCACTTAACCTTATCATCCTATCGAACTAAGTCCACCTGCAGGGTTTAACATGACAATCCTTATGAGCTCCTCTTGGGGACGTTATCAACCTAGATTACTAGGACACAGTTTCCTTATATAATCAACAATGCACTCTATAAGTAATATCATTTCCCAACTTATCGGGCCTTTTGATTTATCGAGCTAAATCTCACCCTTTGATAAGTTAAAGAAATAAATACAAAATATATGTGCTTGTTATTATATTAGAATCAAGAGCACACACTTCCATAACAACTAAGGTCTTGTTCTTTTATTAAGTCAGTATAAAAAGAACTTTCCATAAATTGTCCTGCTCAATACACTTAGAGTGTACTATTGTAATTTTTTAGTCAAGATAAACTAATACTTAATTATGTTGGTGCAACCTTAGGTCAAGGTTGACCTGGTTGACCCGACTCGAGTTGACTTGACTCGAGTTGTATTTTGATGTTTGACTTGGGAAGATTGTCGGTGCAACCTTAGGTCAAGGTTGACCTAGTTGTGTTGCATGTTGATGTTTGACACTCGTGAGAGAGTTCTATTCTTGATATGGGACAAGAATAGATGTTTGGGAGATTATTGGTGCAACCGTAGGTCAAGGTTGACCTGGTTGACCTGATTCGGGAAAAAGTCCAAGTATGGAGACTTGGCGTGGAAAAGTCCAGGAGATTTGGCTGGAAAAGTCCAAGTATGGAGACTTGCATGGAAAGTCCAAGCAGGGAGCTTGGCGCGCGAAAAGTCCAAGTATGGAGACTTGGCTTGGAAAAGTCCAAGCGGGGAGCTTGGCACGGAAAAGTCCAAGTATGGAGACTTGGCACGGAAAAGTCCAAGTATGAAGACTTGGCACGGAGAAGTCACGTGAGTGAAGCTAGGCGGTGGAAAGTCCTAACTGGATGTTAGGCGGTTGGAAAGTCCCGTGAGTGAAGCCGGGCGGTGGAAAGTCCTAACTGGGATGTTAGGCGGTTGGGAAGTCTGGTGAGTGAAGCAGGCGAGGGAAAGTCACAGTGAGTGAAGCCGGGCAGTGAAGTGAGTGAAGCCAGGCAGATGGAAATCACGGTGAGTGAAGCGGTGAAAATCCTAGTGAGTGAAGCTAGGTGAATGAGAAAGTCCTAACTGGGATGTTAGGCGGTGTGAAATCCTGGTGAGTGAAGCCGGTGGAAAGTCCTGGTGAGTGAAGCCAGGCAAGGAAAGTCTGGTGAGTGAAGCAGGCGGGCGGAAAAGTCACAGTGAGTGAAGCCAGCGGATTGAAATCTGGTGAGTGAAGCGGTGAAAATCCTAGTGAGTGAAGCTAGGTGAATGAGAAAGTCCTAAGCGGGATGTTAGGCGGTGTGAAATCTGGTGAGTGAAGCCGGTGGAAAGTCCTGGTGAGTGAAGCCAGGCAAGGGAAAATCCGGATGGATCAAGGGTGATCGGACATCCGGTGTTGAGAAGTCCAAGTGAGTGAAGCTTGGCATATGGAGTCGGAGAGGGCTCGGTGGCTCGTTCTCCGAACTAGGTTAGAGAGGGCACTCTAAACCGAGGAGTTGGATCGGTGCGGTGGCCGATCCGGTGATCTGCGTTTGCCACGATCGGTGCGGTGACCGATCGAATCGATCGATGGCTCGCGGTTGCAATCGATCGATGCGGAGACCGATCGGGAACCTCGCGAAGAAAACCGTGGATCGGTGCTGGCGGCCGATCCATGGCCTGATCGGTGCGGACCGATCGGAATAGATCGATGGCGTGAGGGCGGCGATCGGTCTATGGACCGATCGGGAGGTTCTGATCGGTCCACGGACCGATCAGGGGCCGATCGGAGACACTGATCGGTCTGGGGACCGATCAGGTGACAAACAGAAGCCTCATGCGCCTAGGCTGATCGGTCTGTAGACCGATCAGGGTTCTAGCCGTTGCGACACAACGGTTAGTTTCTTCGCTGTTTCTTCTTCGCAGGTATAAAGGATCGAGGCATCTTCTGTGCGAAAAAAAAATCTCCTTCTTCCTTCTTGCTGTTCTAAGTGCTGCTGTGCTTGAGCTTTGTTGAGCTCCTCCAAAGCTTCGCGTGAGCTTCCGGCTGGGTTCCTGCTGTTGTAGGCGTCGCGTGAAGTTGCTGCTTCACCTCCAGTCGACAAGAAAGCAAGCAATTGGTAGAGTGCGATTACATTCATATTGTATTGCTTTTCTTACTGCTCTTGTACACTTATCTTGCTGTTGCAAGAGACTCTGTGGTGAGGTTTCTCCACCCACAAGGAGTATATTATTAGCCGGTTCTCCGGGGACTCATCCACCGACGGATTGACCGGACTCGTCCACCTTACGGACACGCCGAGGAGTAGGAGCCCTAATCTCCGAACCTCGTTACATCCATTGAGTTTGAGGTTTGATTTCTTTCCTTGTCGCTTCTATTGTTTTATTTCCGCTGCGCTAACTCGACATTGTAGAAAGAATCGAACGAATTGGGGTCGGCTATTCACACCCCCTCTCTAGCCGTACGAAAGGATCCTAACAAGTGGTATCAGAGCGAGGTCGCTCTTCATCGGATTCACACCCGTGGGAGCACAAGCGCTAGAGATGGATCAATTCGGAGAAGACATCACCATTCCACCCTTCTACAACGACAACTTCGCATATTGGAAGGTAAGGATGATGTATTTTCTTAGGACTAATATGTGGAATTGGTTTTGTGTACAAGAAGGGTTTACTCCTCCAATGGATAAAGAAGGAGAGCCTCTAGAGAAGAACAAGTGGACAAAGGAACAAGTCCATCAATCAACGATCAACAATGAGGTAACTAAAACAATTGAATTTTCATTACCTACTAATATTTTGCGTAAGATAGGTGAATACAACAATGCCAAGGAGTTGTGGGATAACTTGGCCAAGTACCATGAGGAGAGTTCCACTTCAAGCCATGAAGAGGAGCCTAGTGAGCCAAGTAGCTCACATCATGGAGGGAGCGAGTTGGGAGTTGAGGGCTACTCAACATCCAAGGAAGAAGAGGAAGTGAGTTCTTCTTCAAGATCGGAGCACGAAGAAGAAGCTTCTACCTCCGGGAGGGATGAAGAAGAGAACATCCATTCATCCTCAATCCTAGGTAACTCAAACACTTTAAGTTCAAGTAAATTGCATATAATGTGTTTTGAGTGTAGGGAATTTGGGCACTACAAGAGTAAGTGTCCAAAGAGGGTAAGAAAGACTCCACCGGCGCCAAAGGTCAAGGAAGCCGGAGTCCCGAAACGCAAGGGCAAGGAGCACATCGTGTGCTTCCAATGCAAGCAAAGGGGACACTATAGGAGCCATTGTCCGAGGGGGAGGCAACCTCACAAGGGCAAGAGACCGAGCACTTCTATAGGGGGAGCTAAGGCAAACCCTAAGGTATCATTTAAGTCTCATTCGTGCAATACTAGTAAGATGCATGCTAGAAATTTTATTGCACTAGTCAATAATGATAAGCATGATAACATTAGAAATCGATACACATGCTTAGGTGCCAAACATGTTAGCCTAGATAAGAACAATTCTAGAAATGCTAACCCTAGAATTAACTCATCTAAGGCTAAGGAGAACCTAGGTAGAAACCCCAAAACAACTAGACACATGCCTAGGAATACCTCAAAGAAAAATGACAAATCAAAAATTGAGGTATTAGAGAAGGAGAATCAAGTCTTGAGGTCAAGACTTGATACTTTGGAAAAGGCTCTTAAGAACTTGGAGAAGTCATCTCTAGGGTTTAAGGGTCAAAAACCAAAGCCCAAGGACAAGAAAGGTTTGGGTCACAAACCTAAGTCCCAAGTGGTCAAGCCCACTTACCACAATGTTCCATTCGATTATGGAATAAAACCTAGGGCTAGGAAGATCACCACCAAGGTCACAAGGGGAGTCACCCCTAGAGTTGATCTTGATGAGACCCAAATGACCAAGGCTTTAAAGCCTAAGAGGGTCATTAGGAGGGTTGCTAGGGAAGTCATCCCTAGTGAATTTTTAGTGAACCCAATGAGCTCAAGTAGGTATTGGGTTCCTAGGAGCATTTTCTCTACCCCATAGATGGGTTAGAGAGTGTCAACTCCAATAAGAAGGGTAGTTAACCCAACTTTGAGGAAATTGACACTCAAGGAGCATTTTCAAGGTTTAGGGAACCTTTGAAAATGAAAGGGGATAATCTTTATCATTCACTCCTTGGAAGAGTAAAGTGTGCCAAAGTGAGAATATTTTAATCTTATTTGGCACAATTTAAGGAAACCTAGAGAAAAACCATAATTGGGATTTTGGTTTTCTCTTAGGGATATATGGGCAATCTAGGATTAGAATTTAAGTTAACTAAGAGATTAAGGATACTTAGATAGGTAATCTAGGTATTTTATTTGTGTTAACTTACCATGGTTGTTGCCATATGACATGTCATGACATCATGTTTAGTTTTATCATCATTTGAAATGTCATGATAGTGCTAGGCTAGTTTATATGTCATGCTTTATTTAAGTTTTCAAACTTTATGCCATGACATCATGACATTGGCACATGTTTTTACTTATGATATCATTATATGCCATGTCATCATCTCTTGCATTATAATCAATGTAATTGATTTAAGGAAAAACACATTTTGATATTGAGATCAAATTGATGTTTAGAAAATGCATGAGAACTTAGCCTAAGTTGACCTTAACCCATATCTCACATCAAATTGACTTGAATGTGGTTTGATACACTTTAGATGTGTGTGAGATATTAGGATCATGAGTTAGGATCAAGGTGCATAATTCTTGTACCTAGATGACCCTAATTCAAGAAATGGAGGATCATAGGGAAAGCTTATGTACAAGTCATGTACATTTAGCCCTAAGATTATGGTCCTAAATTCAAATGGTTTTAAAAGCATTTTAAAATTGATTTGAAAAACCTTGATGAAGCTTTCCTAGTGATAGCATTCATCATTGAACATTGTGATACAAAGTTGAGTTAAAACTTGAACTATTTCAAAGTTTTTGAACTTTGTATCAAGATTTGAAAATGGAAACTATTTTCATAGAAAATTATTTTTCCATGGTAGTGTATGATATGAGGAATGTATCCTCAAAATTTCACAATTTTTCGAATTTTCTGGAATTTATTAGGGGTTTCTGAATTTCGGGAGAGGAAAAATCAGAAATCCCTGTGATCAGTGTCTGGATCGGTCGCTGGACCGATCCAGGGAGGGCTGGATCGGTCACTGGACCGATCCAGAGTGCTGTGGATCGGTCTGGTGACCGATCCAGTGAGGTCTGATAGCGTGCCAATGTGCTGAAATTCGACTGCATGTCTGAAATTTCGGCTGAAAGTTGGTTTTAGATTTCTAAAGGTTTGAAACTCTCCAAGACATTGTTGGTGCAATGGTCAAGGGGAGTTGGCCTTTAGGGAGTTTTAACTATTAGTCAAGGGAGTTGACTTTTAGGGGAGTTTTACTCCTTGAGGATTAGTGATATGGGATTATCACTAAGTGGATTGTTGAGCTTAGTATCGAGGGAAAATAAGAGTTTCAATGAAAGGTATGGGACTTTCATTAGGAAGAAACTCTTGACCTTGATACCCTCCTTATTCTTTTGATGTGTGTCAAAAGGGGAGAGTGTTCATTGGAGAATTATTGGAGAACCCAAGTTAGGTTATCGGTTTAACCTAAGCTAGGGAAAGATTGTCAAGGAAGAACATTGGAATACTTTGAGATGTGTGTCAAAAGGGGAGAATTATTAGAGAACCCAAGTTAGGTTATCGAGTTAACCTAAGGGGAGAATGTCTAGAGAATGTTCAAGGAAAGAACATTGGACATTGGAAGATGGTTGGAAAACCTAAGTTAGGTTATCGGGTTAACCTAACTTGATTATGGTTTTGTCAAACATCAAAAGGGGGGAGATTGTTGGTGCAACCTTAGGTCAAGGTTGACTGGTTGACCCGACTCGAGTTGACTTGACTCGAGTTGTATTTTGATGTTTGACTTGGGAAGATTGTCGGTGCAACCTTAGGTCAAGGTTGACCTAGTTGTGTTGCATGTTGATGTTTGACACTCGTGAGAGAGTTCTATTCTTGATATGGGACAAGAATAGATGTTTGGGAGATTGTTGGTGCAACCGTAGGTCAAGGTTGACCTGGTTGACCTGATTCGGGAAAAAGTCCAAGTATGGAGACTTGGCACGGAAAAGTCCAAGCAGGGAGCTTGGCATGGAAAAGTCCAAGTATGGAGACTTGGCATGGAAAAGTCCAAGCGGGGAGCTTGGCGCGAAAAGTCCAAGTATGGAGACTTGCTTCGGAAAAGTCCGGGAGCTTGGCACGGAAAAGTCCAAGTATGGAGACTTGGCAGGAAAAGTCCAAGTATGAAGACTTGGCACGGAGAAGTCCTGGTGAGTGAAGCGGTGGAAAGTCCTAACTGGGATGTTAGGCGGTTGGAAAGTCCCGTGAGTGAAGGCGGTGGAAAGTCCTAAGCTGGATGTTAGGCGGTTGGGAAGTCCGGTGAGTGAAGCAGGCAAGGGAAAGTCTGGTGAGTGAAGCCGAGCAAGGAAAAGTCCAGTGAGTGAAGCCAGGCAGATGGAAATCCTGGTGAGTGAAGCCGGTGAAAATCCTAGTGAGTGAAGCTAGGTGAATGAGAAAGTCCTAACTGGGATGTTAGGCAGTGTGAAATCCTGGTGAGTGAAGCCAGGTGGAAAGTCCTGGTGAGTGAAGCCGGGCAAGGGAAAATCCAGATGGATCAAGGGTGATCGGACATCTGGTGTTGAGAAGTCCAAGTGAGTGAAGCTTGGCATATGGAGTCGGAGAGGGCTCGGTAGCTCGTTCTCCGAACTAGGTTAGAGAGGGCACTCTAAACCTAGGAGTTGGATCGGTCTGCAGACCGATCCAGTGATACTCAGTGTTTCCTGATCGGTCTGGTGACCGATCAGTGACCGATCAGTATGCTACTGATGGTTATCTGATCGGTCCGGAGACCGATCAGAAGGAGAACCGTGGCAGCGGAGAAAGATCGGTCGGCGGACCGATCAGGAATAGATCGATGGCGTGAGGACGAGCCTGATCGGTCTATGGACCGATCAGGAGGTTCCCTGATCGGTCCACAGACCGATCAGGGCTTCGATCGCGACACCTGATCGGTCTGGGGACCGATCAGGTGACAAACAGAAGCCTCATGCGCCTAGGCTGATCGGTCTGTAGACCGATCAGGGTTCTAGCCGTTGCGACACAACGGTTAGTTTCTTCGCTGTTTCTTCTTCGCAGGTATAAAGGATCGAGGCATCTTCTGTGCGAAAAAAATCTCCTTCTTCCTTCTTGCTGTTCTAAGTGCTGCTGTGCTTGAGCTTTGTTGAGCTCCTCCAAAGCTTCGCGTGAGCTTCCGGCTGGGTTCCTGCTGTTGTAGGCGTCGCGTGAAGTTGCTGCTTCACCTCCAGTCGACAAGAAAGCAAGCAATTGGTAGAGTGCGATTACATTCATATTGTATTGCTTTTCTTACTGCTCTTGTACACTTATCTTGCTGTTGCAAGAGACTCTGTGGTGAGGTTTCTCCACCCACAAGGAGTATATTATTAGCCGGTTCTCCGGGGACTCATCCACCGACGGATTGACCGGACTCGTCCACCTTACGGACACGCCGAGGAGTAGGAGCCCTAATCTCCGAACCTCGTTACATCCATTGAGTTTGAGGTTTGATTTCTTTCCTTGTCGCTTCTATTGTTTTATTTCCGCTGCGCTAACTCGACATTGTAGAAAGAATCGAACGAATTGGGGTCGGCTATTCACACCCCCTCTCTAGCCGTACGAAAGGATCCTAACAAATTACACTACAACTATTCCAATGGTTTGTTCCTTTCCATCTTAGTCGTGAGCTACTGTTTATAATTTATAAAGAACTGATAACTTAATCTTTTATGTGTGATACCACACACCATGTTATGTACAATAAAAATTAATTGAACAACTATACTTAGCATATAAATGTAGAAATTTTAACCAATGTAATTCTTTATTTCAAAATAAATGTTTACAAAAGCTAGGCTTTTAGTATACACTCTAACAATCTCCCACTTATACTGAAAGACTAAGTTGTCATATCTGCTGCCATACATCTGATTCCCATCCCCTCCACATGCCGATCAAAATATTTTACCGGAAGGGCCTTAGTGAAAGGATCTACTAGGTTATCTGCTGATGCAATCTTTGCAACAACAACTTCTCCTCACTTGACGATGTCTCATATTAGGTGGTACTTGCGCTCTATATGTTTACTCACCTTATGGGCTCGTGGTTCCATCGAGTTTGCAACTGCAGCGCTATTATCACAATAAATTGTGATGATTTTGGGCAAACCAGGAATCACATCTAAGTCCATTAGGAAGTTCCTAAGCCATACAACTTCTTTGGCTGCGTCAGAGGCTGCCACATACTCAGCTTCCATGGTTGGGTCTGAAACACATTTCTGCTTAACACACCTTCATGTAATGGCTCCAGCACCTACGGTAAACACATAGCTTGATGTAGACTTACTATTGTCCCTATCTGAGTGGAAATCCGAATCTGTATAACCCATAGGGAGCAAATCATTTGCTTGGTAAACTAGCGTATAATCTCTAGTTCTTCTCATGTACTTTAATATATGCTTCACAGCAGTCCAATGTCCTTGTCCAGGGTTACTTTGATATTTTCTAACCATGCCCACGACAAAACAGATATTCGGTCTCGTACACAACATTGCATACATTAGGCTTCCCACAGCCAAAGCATAAGGAACTGCCTTCATGTCCTCTATCTCCTTTGATGTCTTTGGAGACATCTCTTTAGATAAATCTATTCAATGCCTAAAAGGTAAGAAACCTTTCTTGGAGTTTTACATGCTAAACCGAGCAAGGATTGTATCTATATATGAATCTTGAGATAGGCACAACATCCTTTTCTTGCGATCCCTTATGACTTTGATCCCAAGAATGTGTGCACATTCTTCTAAGTCATTCATATCAAATTGTTTGGACAACCATACCCTTACGTCTGATAACACTTTAACATTGTTGCCAATTAACAAAATATCATCTAAGTATAGTACAAGAAATACCACTACGTTTTCGTTACACTTCTTATATACACAAGACTCATCCGGACTATGAATAAATCCATATGACTAGATTATTTCATTAAACCGGATGTTCCAAGATCTTGAAGCTCGCTTAAGTCCATAAATGGACCGATTAAGCTTGCACACTAGATGCTCCTTGCCTTTTTCAATGAACCCCTCTAGTTGCTTCATATGGACGTTTTCTTCAAGACTTCCGTTAAGGAAAGCTGTCTTGACATCCATTTGCAAAATTTCATATTCCATATGAACGACAATGGATAAGAGTATTCTGATAGACTTAAGCATAGCTACCGGTGAAAAAGTCTCCTCATAATCGATTCCCTTTTTCAGAGTATACCCTTTCGGACAAGCCTTGCTTTGAAGGTTTCTACCTTCCCGTCTGTCCCTCTTTTCCTTTTATAGATCCACTTGCATCCAACAGATTTTACACCATTTTGTGGTTCTACAAGCTCCCAGACCTTATTAGAATACAGATTCTATTTCAGAATTCATTGCTTTTTGCCAAGATACTGCATGTTTATCTTGGAGTGCTTCGTCATACATCCGGCGATTAGGTGCATGTTTACTTGGGATCAAGTCCGAAGACTCTCCCAAAAATATGAATCTCTCAGGTTACCTTACAATCCTCTGATGTGCGTAGATTCTATACACTTGTTTAGCATGTTTTGACACACATTCACATACTTTGAGCATGCTTGATCTATGTATTTCCGTACTTCCAGCTTTCCTTTTTAGCATATTTACTCTCTTTGTTCGGAGATCTACTTTTGTGCATTTTCTGTACGCAGGAGTTGAATTTGGTGAAGGATGCGTGTTCGAGGCCAAATCTGCTAGCAAAGCGATGGAGGAAGCCATGATACCTGAACCCCACACGGCCCTTCCATGGGGGTTTGCCCAGGCTGTGTGGAGATGAGAGGTCGTGTAGCCGCAGCAGAGAAGGAGGATAGTTTGGCCATGTGAACCTCACACAACCGTGCCAAGCTTTGGAGGCCAATGAAGCCTAGGCCGTGTACACCACATGACCATGTCAGTTTTCCAGAGACCAGAGAAGCCTCGGCCGTGTGTGCTACACGGTCGTGTGAGGTTTCTAGTGAGCAGAGAGTTCTAGCCTTGTGTACCACACAACCGTGCCAGGTTTCCAGAGGCAAAGGCAGCTCAGGCCGTGTAGAACTACACGATCATGCAAGGGGGGCTTTGGTAGAGGCAAGTCACTGATGTGTACCTCACACGACCGTGTGAGGTTGGCAGAGAGGAGAATGGAGCAGGCAGTGTGAACCTCACACGGCCGTGCTTCGAGGCCGTGTGGTGCCCAAACCCCTCTTCTATATAAGGCTTCCTTCATGAATTGAAAGGGGATCTTCTCCCCTTTGGGAGAAAGGAAGATTTGGGCGATTCCTTCCATTCTTGGGTGGATTTCTGGGTGATCTAAGGGAAGATCTTCACCGATTCGACTCCGGGAACGTAGATTGGATCCGAAGACCATCTTCATCTTAGATAAGCCTTCTTTCTTTCCTTTTCTTGGATTGGGATCAAGAATGCTTCTAATCTTTATGTTTTCGGATTTCTTTCTTCGATTTATGGAGTAGACATCTTGTTCTAGGATGGAGGGAGTATTTGTAAGGAAATCTTGATGTAAAACTTTTGCGGATATGCCAATTTCCTATTTCTATGATTTTACCCTATTTTGTATCTATTTTTTCTTGTGTGGATTGTTGTGATTAGGGCTTAATTACCATGCTTGATTGAATGTTTGAATATCTTATGAATCTTGTATGGATTGCTCCTCATTCGATTTTCTGAGGGATCTTCGTGACAGAAACATGCTCGTGTAAGGACGTTTGAGGGGTAATCTTGAAGGGGAAATTAGGTGTTTCAAGAAGGTAGGATAGATAGGTTGAATTAATCTTTATATCTTGTTGGGTTGATGAGTGATGGATTCCTATGTTGATTTTTCGAGGGACGCACGTGACAGGTAAGCCCGTGAAAGGACAACATAGATTCATTCCTAATTGATCAATCTAGGTATGGATTTCAGTCCTAGGTCGGTTCTCTATTGCAAGAGAGAATCGACAACCTACTACAAATGATGGACAATTGAGAAAAAGGATTTGGTAGATCATTTACATTGAACAACCTTACAAAGAAACCAAAACTCCTAGAATATCTCTTATCATTGCCTTTATTCTTGTTGCCTATTCTTTCATTCTTTTGTTTACTTTTCATAGTTACACTTAGACTTTGTCAATTCATTGATTTGTTGTCTAGCTAATTCGCTTTGAGACATTCTTAGTGCTTATTCCAGTCCCTGTGGATACGATAATCTTTTATATTACTTGCGATATTTTCGTACACTTGCGGAGGTCAACAAGTTTTTGGCGTCATTGCTGGGGACTGTGCTATAACATTAGGAATTATCAATTGAGTTAGACTAGACATAACCTTTATTTTCATTTGCATAGTTGTAACTAATTGTTAGAATTCTATTTTCATAGGCTTTCCATTTCTTGTATAACATTCTTGTCAATTCTTTTTGTTGTAACTCTAATTCTGCATTTTGATTCTAACATTCTTGTCTAACTTTTCTTAGTCTTCTTTGGATTTAGTCTCTTTCTTTCATTTTCTTTTGTAAACATATCTTGGTATCTTGTTCTTGTATATGCGAAGATCTAACTTTGCAGGAGAACTTCTTCCTTTAGACCCTGAGATAGACAGAACATTTCATAGAAGAAAAATTCTGCAAAGTCAATAAGAAGAACAAGAACATTCTATTATGGCAAATAGACCACTAAAAGATTATGCAGCACCTTATGATAGAGGTTTTCAATCTAGTATTTCAAGGCCTTCAGTTGAAGCAAACAATTTTGAGATCAAGCCTTCAATTATATCTATGGTGCAGCAAAATCAGTTTGGTGGAGGACTGCATGAAGACCCGAACCAGCACTTAGAGGTCTTCTATGAGATATGCGGGACAATGAAGATGAATGGTGTTCCTTCAGAGGCAGTGTGCCTACTATTATTTGGGTTCTCCTTGAGAGATAGATCCAAGCAATGGTTAAACTCTTTGGCTCCAAATAGCATCACCACATGAGAGCAATGTGAGCAACAATTCCTTGACAAATTCTATCCTCCAAGTAAAACAGCGCATATGAGGAATCTTATTGCAAGCTTCAAACAAGCAGACTCTGAATCTTTATTTGAAGCTTAGGATAGATACAATAGTATGCTCAGACAATGCCCACACCATGGTTTGGAAAGGTGGTTAGTACTACATACATTTTATAACGACATTAATTATCATAGAAAAATGTACCTTGACTCAGCTACTGGAGGGGCACTTATGAATAAGAGCTTGGATGAAGCCGAGGAGATAATAGAAAGTGTAGCACAAAAACACCATCAATGGGCTAATGAAAGAAGTGGTGGCTATTCTTGTATGAACCTAACACCAAAAGCATCAGGAAAATTTGATGTTGATGTAGTAACTTTATTGGCTGCAAAACTGGATGCTCTTACAAAAAAGTTTGAGAATATGGGAGCTAGCTCAAGTATGATCAATGCCATTATTTCTTCTTGTGAAGTATGTGGAAGTTCTGAACATTCAAATGACTCATGTCCATTGGGGGCTATCACTGCACAAATCAATCAATTAGAACAATGTGATGCAATCATGAGTTTCAATCAAAGGCAGAACAACCGATACTCAAATACCTATAACCCTGGATGGAAGAATCATCCTAATTTCTCTTACAGAAATAACCAAGATCAAGGATCATCCATGGGGGCAAGACCTACTTTTCAATCTGGGCAGCAAAATTTTCAGCAATAGTGTCACACTCGTAAATCAAATTAATAAATGTATTTTCCACTGAACCCCTTAACTACACAATTATGTTGTAATAATGAGCCCAGGATCGATCTCTCGAGGAACCAACAGTAGGATGTAATCTAGGATTGTCAGTTATTCCTATTTTTGGGGTTTTGACATATAAATGGGGGTTTAAACTTGAATTTAAATCTAACAAAAGAAAAGCACAGAAAATAAGAAATTAATCTAATGCATAAATGAAACCCTAACTATGTGCCAATAATCAAATCACAACGCATTGTCACCCTACGTGTGATTAAACCATCAACACACACTTAAACTAAATATGAAATAACAAGACACAATTGAATTCTAACCTAAAGCAGAATTTAAACCCTAATTTAAAACTTAACAACTAACTAAGCATCAAACAAGAATTAAACTAAATGTATCAATGAAATTACAACTACCAAACATGAATTAAACTTCAACAAAATAAAGAAATGCTAAATTGCAATGATAAGAACTTAACAAACATAAAAGGAATCTGTTCTAAGCTATAAAAAATAGTAACAAAGCTAAATAAACCCTAACCGATCCAATCCCTCGACCAATCTAACAAGCTACACACTCTTGCCGTCACACAAGAGTGCCCAAGTCGAGACCACCCAACTCTGGACCTCAGTGGAGCATCTCAGCTGCGTCTCAATTCAAGGAATGCTCAACATCGCCGACGGACCACCCCCGACGAGTTAGAACAACCCAAAACCCCAAGAAAGACTGAAAATGCTAGAAATCTACTACCGGAGCTCTCTGAATCTAGATGGAAGTTGTGGATTGCGGATGATCATCGGATGAAGCTCAGGAACACCGAAAGACGACCTCCGAATGTCGCCGATGGGAATCGGAGCGCAGATTTGGAGGACAACCTCCAAATCTCGCTGGAACAGAGAAATCGCTGGAACAAAAATTCCACCTGAGGAAACACCCACCGGAGGCTCTAGATGATCGGGATGACGCCGCCGAGAAGCTCTGCACCAAGGTTGAAACTTGAGAGATGATCGGAGAAAGGAAAGGGGTCGAAATCCGGAAGAAGACCGTGGGACGAAGTTGTGCGCGGAGGAGTCGACGAAGAGGAATGGTACTGTAGCTTCTCATTTAAATCAGATCCAGATCTGAACTAACGGCTGAGATTGAATTGGCGCTTGATCAACGGTGAAAAGCCACCCAAAATCCGATCCGAATGTGCTGATCTTGATCTAGGGTCTGGATCTACTCTCCCTTAAGTCGGATTGACCAGATCTTCACTGGATAGTCCAGCTCTGTCCAATCTTCGATGAATGGTCCCGAATGTTTCGGGGTGGATCAACGGCTGGATGAACTCAGATCTTGATCAAAACTTCTGGATCTTCATCAATGGCTCAGATCTACTCCTCATTAGGTTGGATGGTCCAGATTCTCAACGGATGGCTCAGATCGGCTTGATTGTAAATGAACGGTCCAAATAACTCCAAGGTTTGATCGTCTCGTTTAAACTCTGATTCGAGCCCAATTTCGATTCGAATAGATCCAAATCCAAGATTCTTTTGATGCCTACAAAATAAGAATAAAATATTAGCATCAAATAACAAAAAAAATAAGATAATTTGCAATTAAGCCAAAAATAAAGACAATGCATGAAATATGATGTAACCATGATTTAAACCAATGAAATCAACATCAAACCATGCATATATGAATCAAAATAATACAGTAAAATCATGGTTATCAATGCTCTTACAAAAAAGTTTGAGAATATGGGAGCTAGCTCAAGTACGGTCAATGCCATTGTTTCTTCTTGTGAAGTATGTGGAAGTTCTGAACATTCAAATGACTCATGTCCATTGGGGGTACAAATCAATCAATTAGAGCAATGTGATGCAATCAAGGGTTTCAATCAAAGGCAGAACAACCCATACTCAAATATCTATAACCCTGGATGGAGGAATCATTCTAATTTCTCTTACAGAAATAACCAAGATCAAGGACCATCCATGGGGGCAAGACCTACTTTTCAATCTGGGCAGCAAAATTTTCAGCAACAGTCTTCTCAAGGCTTTCCTATGTCTAAAATTGAAAAGATGTTTGAAGATATTATGTCCACTCAGAATGAAATGAAACAAGACATTTTAAAGCTTACTCATCGAGTGGATAATTCTAAAAGACATCAAAAGATTCTGGAAAGTCAGATTGCCCAACTAGTTTCCTCGTCTTCTAGAGCACCAGGACAATTACCTGGCAAGCCTGATGTCAATTCTATGGAGCATTGCAATAGAATTGAGCTTAGGAGCGGACGGACCTTGGGAGATCCCCAAGTGACTACTCCAAAAGGGATGCACACTGAAGAAGAGCTCTCTCCTCCAACACCAAATCAGATTCAAGACAATGAGAAGAGTACCACTAAGGTTGAAGAGACTCTTCCACTCAACCATCAAAGTATAGCAGTCCCTTTTCCTCAAAGACTTATTATGTTAAAGAAGGATGAAGAGTTTGGCAAATTCTTGGAGAAGGTAAAAGAAATATGTGTTGAAGTACCACTCATAGATGCAATCCTTCAAATGCCCAAGTTTGCCAAATTCCTGAAGGACATCATGTCAAACAAGAGAAGGAAGGGAGATATAGAGGCCATTGCACTTATAGAGGAATGCAGCGCTCTTTTTGAAAAAATACTTCCCCAAAGTTGAAAGACCCCGGAAGCTTTTATATTCCTTGCAATATAGGAACTGAATTTATTGAGAAAGCTTTTTATGATTTGGGGGCAAGTGTTAGCCTCATTCCTTATTCTATTTGTAATAAATTAGGTCTCAAAAACTTTAAACTTACTACCATGGCACTACAACTTGCTGATCATTCCTGCAGGTACCCTATGGGTATCGTTGAAGACGTGCCGGTAGAAGTAGGTGGGAGTATAATTCCCACAGATTTTGTTGTATTAGACATGGAGGAGGACCCAAAAATCCCTATCATATTGGGAAGACCATTCCTTGCTACAGCAGGAGCTATCATAGATGTTAAGAATCATAAACTTTCTTTGGTAATCGGTAAGGAACGGTTGGAATATGATTTATCTAAAACCTCTAACATTGTCTCTTCTCTCTTAAATGCTTGTAGCAGGGCAAGCATTTACAAATTGGAGGAATGAAATTTCCATCCTCATGGGAGGCCACCAAATGAAGAGAATAATGTGGTGGAAGATGTTGGGAGGAGACCTCCCAACAAAAGTGACAAATATGTCTGCCCTCCAAGGGTAAGGAAAAGAGAGGAGTAGTCAAGTTTGGTCGAGCTAAAGACCTTAAACAAGCGCTTCTTGGGAGGCAACCCAAGGGTTTCTTTTAGTTAGTTTCATTCCATGTTTCTATTGCTCGTTAGTAGTGTTTTTACTTGTTTTTTTTTTTGCTTTGTTTTCAGGTTGAAATTTCACCTCCATGAGCTGGCCATGACTTCTTCATGGGCATAGAAGTGTTGGGAGAGCTAGAAAGGAGGAGAAGCATTAATTGGAGCAAAACAGAGCATGGTCATGTGTTGTACACGGCTAGGCTCATGGACCAGAGAAGGGAGATGCTTGGGCCGTGTCTACATGACACGACCATGTGGAGTCTCCAGAGAAGCAAAGGTGGATGGCCGTGTCCTAGACACGGCCGTGTGAAGAATCCAGAGGAGGAGAACTTCTCGGCCGTGTCTCACACATGGCCGTGTGAAGGAACCAGTGTTGAAGCAGGCACTGGCCGTGTCATCTGACACGACCGTGTGCTGATTCCAGAGAAGAAGGTTGTTGAGGCCGTGTCCCAGATACGGCCGTGTAAGGTCAGCCGAGAGGAAGAAGTATATAGCTGTGCCAATTGGCACGACCGTGTGACTCAACCCGAGAAGGAGAAGGTAGGGGCCGTGTAGATCTACACGACCCATGTGGAGAAATCTAGACCAGGCCGTGTCTCCTATACAAGGTCAGATCTAGGCCGTGTCCCCCACACACCCTCCTCATCTCAACACCCTCTTCTCTCCAAAACTCTTCTCTTCTTCAACCTTTCTTCCAAATCTTCTAAGATCTAGGTCTAAAACTCTTTCTTTTCCTTAAACTCCATTTAGATCTAGATTCTTCTCTTCTCCTAGATCCAATATCTCCACTTTCATAAACTTAAGAGATATTTCTCCAAGATCTAGTTCCTCCGACCCTAAACAATGTCCTTCCACACTCAAGCTTGATAATATGTCCAACCTTTTGAAGAGACTCTGCAAGGGTGGTGGTGGATCTAGCGGTGGAGACAAAGGGAAGGAGCCATCCAAAGATAAAGGGAAGCAACCAATGTAAGAAAAAGGGAAGAGGACCTCACGCAACGAAGGTAATGACAACGAATTCAATATCATATTTAGAAATGATGACCAAATTACTAGGTTTGCAATTCTTGTCAATAGAAAGATTGTGTGTACTAGGTATATGGACCCAACCATTTTAGATATGATGGAAATTATGGATGATATAGATTGGATGATTGGGTTCTTAGATTAGAGTGATATGTTGTACACACATCTACCTACTTATCCTCGCCTTGTTTTGGAGTTTCTAAGTTCATTAGATGTCCATTTTGCCAATGAGGATGATTTTGTTGGAAAGATAACCTTTAGATTAATGAATCAAGAATTTCAATGGACATTTAGTGATTTTAATACTTGTTTTGGATTGTCTACCGGTAGCTCTCGGAGGTTTGACTCTAGGTTCAATTGGAACAATTTTTGGAATTCTATCACCGGACTAGATCATCCTTATGAGCCCTCTAGAGCCAAGGCTTCTCACATGCAAAACCCTGTTTTTAGATATGTACATCGAGTTATGAGCAAAACTATCTTTGGCAGGGGGGAAAGTGATGGAGTCGTTAAGAAAGTAGAACTTTATTCTCTGTGGGCTATGCTACATAAGGTTGATTTTGATTCCGGCTTCCATTTTTTGCAAACCTTAGTGAGAGCTGCGAGGGCATCTTCGGGATCAATAGTTCTTGGTGGTTTGATTACTCAAGTAGCCATTAATTTGGAACTTGATTTAGATGGGTTGGAAGTTATACATGGCAATGATATGATCGACATGGATGCATGTCTTGCTATGAAAATGATTGTTCGAGATGAGAATGGTTTCGCATTTCCTAGAAGGAATGATTTTCCTTTACCTCTTCCTTGTCCTTCTCGAACTTCAATTCGTAAACCGGCTAATTGGGTAATCACTGACGTAGACCCCGAGAATGTTCCCTCCATATCCGGAGACACAGAGCCACACATTGAGCCCTCGATATCTAGATACCTGCAGCCTTCCAGACACCCAGATCCTGCTAGGCATTCTTTTGCCTATGGTACGGGTCCATCCAGATTTAACTTTTCTAATTTTCGTACTTCTCTAGAATCGCTTCATGAGAAGCATGATGCCCAACAAAGAATGTTGGAAGGTCGCTTCTCTTTATCAGATAATCAGTTTAGAGAAGTACAAGAGCACTTTCAATCCACGAGGAATTTTCAAGGTCAAGTGGCAGAATTTGCCCAGGATTATGATACGGATCAAGGATAGAATGAGAGATTTTATGCAAAGCATGAGTATCACTAGCCAACAAGTAGATGGTTTGTTTGAGTATCATATAATTCTGAGCGAAACTCCAGGTTTCCCTAATTTTCCCATTGGCCAACCACGTCGTAGGCATCCTTTTCCTCGTCCTCCTCCACCTCCACCTCCACCTCCTCCACCATATTGATTTCATCGGGACGATGAAAATTTTAAGTCTGGCGGGGTGTCGAACCTGACTTTTCTTTTTGCATTCTAGTTTTCAGTTTTTGCCTGTTTTATGCATGTTAGTTGTTTTTTCTTTGCATTTTATTTTGATTATCTTAGTTGGATTGCTTGTTTTGATAGTCATTTGACTATCTTTTGAAATCTTGTGGCATACATCTTGAGAACATCAAAACTTCACTTATATGCTTTTTTATCTTAAAGATTAAATGTTAGCACGTCCATTATCTAGATTCATGATGTTTTAAGTGATGCTAGTAGTATGCTTAATGCACCTCTTTTCTCTATCTTGGGTAGCATGACATAAGCTTAGTAATCATATGGAGATGAGTTTTAGTTTTGGCTTGACTTAAGGATCTTAATTTCACTACACCTATACTTGATGCTTGAATGGTTGATATCATTGAAATAGTCATGATTCATCTTGTTTGTTTAATACTTGGTTTCCATGGTGATTTCTCAAACTTCATTTTGGTTACTGGATAAGGCTCAAATCATGTAAGCTCATTTGGAAAAATCAAAATATCCCAACATTTGTGCTAAAAGTACAATTGTGAAATAAGATTTGCACAATGCAAATACTTATGAAAAAAAATGTGAAAAAAAGCAAAGAAAAAAAAAGTGAATAAGGGATATAAAAAATAATTGTCGTGAGTGAAATCTAGCAAGTCACCCCTTTGAGACCGAGTTAGGTTACTAGGCAAATGATTGCTAGCTTCTCTTGAGATTGAGCACGCCTTTGAGACCTTGAGTTGATTGAGAAATACGAACCAAGTGTGTGATAAGTAAGTGTTTATCACTGGTTACTTGTCTATCACCAGAAACATTAGGAATTCAAAGTTGATGATGACTTGACTAAGACATAGATTGAAACTTGAAGAGTTTTGAATTGTTTTTGCATTGTGCACAGGGTACTTATGTTTGAGCCAAACTTAACTTGTTTTCATGATCATGCTTACTAATGAAACTTTTTGATAGAGTTAGGAGAATGTATTAGGGATATGAGAGCATTGTAGAGCATATGAATTTAGATTGCAGCATTTTGCTTGAGGACAAGCAAAGGTTTAAATCTGGGGGTGTGATGTGCGTAGATTATATACACTTGTTTAGCATGTTTTGACGCACATTCACATACTTTGAGCATGCTTGATCTATGTATTTTCATACTTCAAGCTTTCCTTTTTAGCATATTTACCGTCTTTGTTCGGAGATCTGCTTTTGTGCATTTTATGTACGCAGGAGTTAAATTTAGTGAAGGATGTGTGTTCGAGGACAAATCTGCTAGCAAAGCGATGGAGGAAGCCATGATACCTGAACCCCACATGGCCCTGCCATGGGGGTTTGTCTAGGTCGTGTGGTGATGAGAGGTCGTGTAACTGCAGCAGAGAAGGAAGATGGCTTGGCCGTGTGAACCTCACACGACCGTGCCAAGCTTTGGAGTCCTATGAAGCCTAGGCCGTGTACACCACACGGCCATGTCAGTTTTCCAGAGACTAGAGAAGCCTCGGTCGTGTGTACTACACGGCCATGTGAGGTTTCCAGTGAGCAAGAGAGTTCTGGCCGTGTGCACCACACGGTCGTGCCAGGTTTCCAGAGGAAAAAGGTAGCTCAGGCCGTGTAGATCTACATGACCGTACAAGAGGGGCTTTGGTAGAAGCAAGTCACTGCCGTGTACCTCACACGGCCGTGTGAGGTTGGCAGAGAGGAGAATGGAGTAGGCCGTGTGAACCTCACATGGCCATGCTTCGGGGTTGTGTGGTGCCCAAACCCCTCTTCTATATAAGGCTTCCTTCATGAATTGAAAGGGGATCTTCTCCCCTTTGGGAGAAAGGATGATTTGGGCGATTCCTTCCATTCTTTGGTGGATTTCTGGGCGATCTAAGGGAAGATCTTCACCGATTCGACTCCGGGAACGTGGATTGGATCCGAAGACCATCTTCATCATAGATAAGTCTTCTTTCTTTCCTTTTCTTTGATTGGGATCAAGAATGCTTGTAATCTTTATGTTTTCGGATTTCTTTCTTCGATTTATGGAATAGATATCTTGTTCTAGGATGGAGGGAGTATTTGTAAGGAGATCTTTATGTAAAACTCTTGTGTGTAGCGGGAAGGCTAACTTGGCTCTGATACCAACTTGTAACGCCCGACCCTCCTACTAGTAGGGCCGGGGTTACTTACTTGCAAGGGAAACATACATGCATATAAGAATTTCTTTTCTAAAGTAAAATAGCGGAAGAACTTATTATAAATCATGACATCATGCGGAAAATTAACATAAATAACCTTAGTTCATGTCAACATAAAATAACATAAGCAGGTCTTTTTCTTTTTATTAGCCGAGCCACCACCACACACATCTCTTGCCTCTCCTGCGGCTCCCCTAGTTTATCCATTCTTTGCCTTTATCAGCGGTACAAGGAAAGTAAGTTATAAGAACAGAGGCTTAGTAAGATCCTTTCCTACTCACAAAAATGTATTTCATATCATAATCACATAAACATATAACAATGGAGATATAATCATCTAAACATCATATCATGTAAACATAGCATCATAACATATCATCTCGTAAAGAATATCATGCTATATCATATCATAAATCATAAGAGCATCATATCATATAAATCATAGGAGCATATCATATCATAAAGAAATATCATGGTGTATCATATCATAAATAAAAGAGCATCATGTCATATAAATCATAAGAGCATATAATATCATAAAGAAATATCATGATGTATCATATCATAAATAAAAGAGCATCATGTCATATAAATCATAAGAGCATATCATATCATAAAGAAATATCATGATGTATCATATCATAAATAAAAGAGCATCATGTCGTATAAATCGTAAGAGCATATCATATCATAAAGAAATATCATGATGTATCATATCATAAATAAAAGAGCATCATGTCATATAAATCATAAGAGCATATCATATCATAAAGAAATATCATGCAAGATGTCTTTTAAGACATATGTCATGTCATGTGCAAGATGTCTTAAAATATATCATATAGTACTTGAACATAATATCATCATGAGGGCCCGGCTTGTACCACATACATACATAAATGCACGCAATCCCTAAGACAGGGTAGCTAGCCCCGAACCTACTAGGGAACAAGGTCCGTACTACGACCGTCGACCTATGGGCGTACTAAGGAGCCCATCCCTTTTTACTAGACCCGTTCATAGTCCGTCGGGCTAGGGGCGCTTATGGAGCCCACCCTTGGTACAAGCCATACAAAGTAAAATAACATGTCATAGTTACTTATCATATCATGAAGAGTGCTCTTAGTCCCACTTCACAGGGAAGCAACTCTTAGGCCTTTACTTATCATATCATAAAGAGTGCTCTTAGTCCCACATAATAGGGAAGCAACTCTTAGGCCTTTACTTATCATATCATAAAGAGTGCTCTTAGTCCCACTTAATAGGGAAGCAACTCTTAGGCCCTTACTTATCATGTCATAAAGCATGCATACTTGAGCATATAGCACATCATAAGAGTCATCATAATGCATGATTCATAAGCATACATAAATGAGCATATTACTTGTCATATCATAAAGCATTCATACTTGAGCATAATTCACATCATAAGAGTCATTATCATGCATGGTTCACAAGCATACATAAATGAGCATATTACTTGTCATATCATAAAGCATGCATACTTGAGCATAAAACACATCATAAGAGTCATCATATTGCATAATTCATAAGCATACATAAATGAGCATAAAATGCATCATAGGAAACATAATCATGCATGGAAAACCTTAACTAGCATCTCTTCATTCATATCGTAGCATGTGAGACACATAGTGAAATCATAATTGGGTCTCTAACCCTAATTCCATGTAGTAGCTGAAAGTTCCAAGTCTAGCCCTAGGTTATAAACAACCTAAAATCATGTGAACCCTAAACCAATTTCATATCATATATCATTAAGAACATAATGAGCATATATGGTTTAGGTTCTAAGTTCCCTAGGTTCTTGGTCTTATTGTGGCCGAAAGTCACCATGCCTAGTTCTAGGTTTTAAACAACATAAAAGCATGTGAACCCTAAACCAATTTCATATCATAAATCATTAAGAACATAATGAGCATATTTGGTTTAGGTTCTAAGCTCCCTAGGTTCTTGGTCTTGTTGTGGCCGAAAGTCATCATGCCTAGTTCAAGGTTTTGAACAACATAAAAGCATGTGAACCCTAAACCAATTTCACATCATAAATCATTAAGAACATAATGAGCATATTTGGTTTAGGTTCTAAGCTTCCTAGGTCTTTTAACTTGGTTATGGCCGAAAACTTTAGGGGTATGAAACTAAGTTCTAAACAACATACAAGCATAAGAATATCAAGCTAACTTCATATCATATCATAAGGGAATTCATGAGCATGCTAGATTAAATTTTAAGCTTCCTTGGACCCTAAAATTTATCATGGCCGAAACATAAAGAGGCATGCATCTAGATTTCAAGCAACATTCAAACATGATAACCCTAAGTTAGCTTTATATCAGTCATAAGAAGAGTCATGAGCATGTTGGAGTATGTCTTAAGCTCTCCTAGGTCTTAATTCCCATCATGGCCGAAGCCCTAAGGTGCAACATATCAAGGTTCCAAACAACCTACAAGCATGAAACCCTAAGAAATCTTCCTACCTTTTCATAAGGAAAGTCATGAGCATAATAGCTTAAATTTTTTAAACACTTCTAGGTCCTCATTTCTATCATGGCTGAAACCCTAATTCCCTTAGGTGGCATGCATTTAGGTTCCAATCAACATACAAGTGTGAAAACACTAAGTACTCTTCATAACATATTAACAAGCAAGTCATGATCATGGTAGACTAAATTTTTAACCTCTCCTAGTCAATTTCTCTATCATGGCCGAACACTTCATGAGCATGAATTTAGGTTTAAAGCAACATACAAGCATAAAAACACCAAACTAATCTCTTATCATAGGGTACATATCATAAGGACATAGTGAGCATGTTTAATTTAGGTCTTAAGCCTTCTTAATCTTTTATTCACACTTTGGCCGAAAGTTCAAGAGCATGGATCGAAGTTTTAGGTAAGCATACAAGCATAAGAAACATTAACTAGCTCCTATACTAGGGTACATATCATAAGAACATAGTGAGCATGCTTAGTTAAGTCTTAAACTTCTCTAAATCCTTTATTCATGTCTTGGCCAAAAGTTTCAAGAAATGATCCTAGGTTTTTAAGCATTCTAACCTCATGGAAAACACATAAACAGCTTGTACCACTGGTGAGGGGATACTTGCATCCTCTTGCTTGTTTTTCCTAAGGAAGATGGTACCCTTGTGAAGAGGAAGAAGAAACTTCTCTTCCTAGTTCTCTCTTTTCTTCTCTTGCTTGTAAGGAGTAGATCTTGAGGACTCCTTCTTGTGAATTAGTTTTTCTTAGCAAGAAAAACCTTAGCTTGGATTTTCGGAAATGAGAGAGGGAGAGGTTTAGGTTTCGGTGGAGAAGGAAGAAGGAGAAAGAAGGAGGAGGAAGAAGAAGGAGGAAGAATTAACCAACTTTCTTTCCCTTTTCTTCTCTCATACCTATTTATTCCCAATGAAGATGAAAAGTGTCCCAATTCATCCCCTTGCCTTCTCTATCTTCTCACTCTCTTAATTCCCACGAAAATAGAGAAAGGATGGAAGAAAGACAACTTGTCTTTTGCTTGCTTCTTTTCTTAACCAATAGGAAGAGGAGGAAAGCTACTTGCTTTTCTCTTGTCCCCTTACTTAATTATACTCTTACTTTTAACTACAATTTCCATTCTTTTCTATTCATATATCATTCATTACTCTAGTGGTTACCATACACCAATTTAACTTTATCCTTTGTGGGACGTTCAAGGTTCAAATATTAACCTCTCTTTCTTTTTATTTCTTTTTTGGTTCTATTTCCATTTCCCTTTTATTCTAAAAGAAAAAATACCCATAGGTATAGCATATTATTTCGTGGGTGTTACAAGTCACTGCCGTGTACCTCACACGGCCGTGTGAGGTTGGCAGAGAGGAGAATGGAGCAGGCCGTGTGAACCTCACATGGTCGTGCTTTGGGGCCGTGTGGTGCCCAAACCCCTGTTCTATATAAGGCTTCCTTCATGAATTGAAAGGGGATCTTCTCCCCTTTGGGAGAAAGGATGATTTGGGTGATTCCTTCCATTCTTGGGTGGATTTCTGGGCGATCTAAGGGAAGATCTTCACCGATTCGACTCCGGGAACGTGGATTGGATCCGAAGACCGTCTTCATCATAGATAAGCCTTCTTTCTTTCCTTTTCTTTGATTGGGATCAAGAATGCTTGTAATCTTTACGTTTTCGGATTTCTTTCTTCGATTTATGGAATAGATATCTTGTTCTAGGATGGAGGGAGTATTTGTAAGGAAATCTTTATGTAAAACTCTTGCAGATATGCCAATTTCCTATTTCTATGATTTTTCCTTGTTTTGTATCTATTCTTTCTTGTGTGGATTGTTGTGATTAGGGCTTAATTACCATGCTTGATTGAATGTTTGAATATCTTATGGATCTTGTATGGATTGCTCCTCATTCAATTTTTTGAGGGATCTTCGTGACAGGAATATGCCCGTGTAAGGACGTTTGAGGGGTAATCTTGAAGGGGAAATTAGGTGTTTCAAGAAGGTAGGATAGATAGGTTGAATTAATCTTTATATCTTGATGGGTTGATGAGTGATGGATTACTATGTTGATTTTTCGAGGGATGCACATGACAGGCAAGCCCGTGTAAGGACAACATAGATTCATTCCTAATTGATCAATCTAGGTATGGATTTCAGTCCTAGGTCGGTTCTCTATTGCAAGAGAGAACCGACAACCTTCTACAAATGATGGACAATTGAGAAAAAGGATTTGGTAGATCATTTAAATCGAACAACCTTATAAAGAAACCAAAACTCCTAGAATATCCCTTATCATTGCCTTTATTCTTGTTGCCTATTCTTTCATTCTTTTGTTTACTTTTCATAGTTACACTTAGACTTTGCCAATCCATTGATTTGTTGTCTAGCTAATTCACTTTGAGACATTCTTAGTGCTTATTCTAGTCCCTGTGGATACGATAATCTTTTATATTACTTGCGATAATTTCATACACTTGCGGAGGTCAACACCCTCTAACTATGACGAGGCACTATCTGTAACTGTGCATCATTTGTGGCACGTGTTACATTTTCTTTGTTGGTTAATCCTAGGAAAACGTACCGGTTCCACTGTACAAAATTTTTTGTACAAGTGTCGAACCTTTACTTAAATAACCTATTGTGTTCTTTAGAAGTTAAATTAGGAATCACAGACGGAACTTAACATCATTGATTCCAAATTTAACTTATCTATTCTTAATGGTTTAGATTTGAATCACAAGCGGAACTTAACACTATTAATTCAAATCTACCTAAGTTATTAATTCCATAAATATTAATTTCCAAAATTGGCTTCCAGGACTTCATGGCGAGGCACATGGCCTTCTTGGATATGGGAGCAACCACCACCGCATAGGCAAAGCCTTTTAAGGAAAGCTAATATTTATTTTCTTAAATAACTCTAGGTTAACCAAAAGGAACAATCGAATCACAAATTCGAAAAAGAAGAAAACACAAAATCGAAAAATAAATTCGATTAAACTAGATCTAGTTGCCTCTTGTATTTAGAATTTTTACAAAGAGAAAAACTAGCATGATGCGGAAAACAATTTCTTATTATACCTTCTCTTTGTAAGCTAATGACCTCAAGATCTTCTGCCGTATTCCTCGCATCGCCTTGGACGTCGTGTGGGCGACGATCCTCCAAGATGAACACCACCCAAAAGAGTCCTTCCTCTTCCTCTAGAATTCGGCCACCACCACCACCAAGGAGAAGAGAGCCAAGGGAAAGGGGGAAGGGAGAGGGTCGACCACCAAGAGTTCACCCAAGCAAAAGAATAAGAGTTGTGTCTCATGAAGCCCCCTCACCCCTTCTTTTATATTACTTTCCCAAGACAAATAAGGAAAAACTTTTTACAAAAAATAAAATCATCCAAGAGTTTTTCCTTTTCCCTTTTAATTTTTACTTTTCTTTCCCCTTGATTGAATCAATCACCAAATTTAATTTTGTGATGATTTTAATTAAATTAATATGGCCGGCCACTTTCTTGGGCACCAAGCAAGGTGGCCGGCCACCTCATCAAGGGGAAAAAGGAATTTTATTTTTATAAAATTTTACAAGAAAACCTTTTATAAAATTTTATAAGCTCTCTTTTCTAAAGTAGGAGTTAAAAAAGGAAAGTTTCTAAAAATTAAAACCATATTTTAAAATTTAAAAACTCTCTTATAAAATTTCCTTTTTTAACATGATGATAGAAAATTTTAATTTTAAAACTTATCTCCCTTTTTTCTTAAACCATGAGGATGGTTAAAAAAGGAAAGTTTTAAAACTTTTAAAACTCTCTATTAAAACATGTGGCCAAATTCAAATAAGGAAAGTTTTTAAAATTAAAATCTCTCTTTTAAAACTTATAGTTTTCTACAAAGAGAAGATTTTAAAAATTCAAAACAACCCTCCTATTTGAATTAATATTTGTCGGCCCCTACAAGCTTGGTCACCAAGCAATAGGGCCCGCCCTTATAAGAGGATGTGGCCGGCCATTGCTTGGTCACCAAGCAATGGTCCGACCCCCTTCTTGGACACGAAGAAGAGCCTAACATTTGGATGGACTTGAGGCTATAATGTGGTTACGACAGGGACCTAGAGGAGAAATTGGTTTTGGCCTTCCGATGAGCTTGAGTATCCCGTGTTCGCCCCGAACAAACAACTTAAGTTCATCGATAATAACTCATTCCACTAGAGAGTTATTACCGCACTACCGTACCAATCCCAAATTACATTATTGGCTCCTTCTTATCATGAGTATGTTAGTCTCCCAGTGTTTAAGATTACGAATGTCCACTAATTAATTAAGTTACTGACAACTCACTTAATTAATATCTAGCTCCAAGAGTAGTACCACTCAACTTTATTGTCATGTCGGACTAGGTCCACCTGCAGGGTTTAACATGGCAATCCTTAAGAGCTCCTCTTAGGGACATTCTCAACCTAGATAACTAGGATACAAATTCTTTCTATAATCAACAACACACACTATAAGTAATATCATTTCCCAACTTATCGGGCATATTGATTTATCGAGCTAAACCTCACCCTTTGATAAGTCAAAGAAATAAATATTAAATATATGTGCTTGTTATTATATTAGGATTAAGAGCACACACTTCCATAATAACTAAGGTTTAGTTCTTTTACTAAGTTAGTACAAAAAGAACTTACCTAAATGGTCCTACTCAATACACTTAAAGTGTATCAGTGTAATTTATTAGTCAAGATAAACTAATACTTAATTACACTACGACTATTCTGATGGTTTATTCCTTTCCATCTTAATCGTGAGCAACTTGTTTATAATTTATAGAGAACCGACAACATGATCTTCTGAGTGTGACACCACACTCCATGTTATCTACTATATAAATTAATTAAATAATTACATTTAATAAATACAGATATTGACCAATGTGATTCTTTTATTTCAACAAATAAATGTTTACAAAAGCTAGACTGTTAGTATACACTCCAACATTCTTGTGGTACTTCATCTTGTACTGTTGATACTAAAGTAAACGTATCCTCTCTCATTTCTTTTAGAACAATTTTACTATTGGGCTTGTGTTCCATTATATAGTCTTCTTCTAAAAACTGGGCATTGGAGCTAATAATGACCTTCTGATATTTAGGACTATAAAATAAACCACCTTTCGTTCCTCTAGAATAACCCACAAACACGTAAACTTCCGTACGAGATTCTAACTTATCAGCATCTGCTTTCAGCACATGTGCTAGATTATCCCAAATCCAAATACGTCTCAGACTGGGCTTTCGCACATTCCATAATTCTGTGGGAGTAGAAGATACTGATTTAGAAGGTACTAAGTTCAGAATGTGCGCTGTCGTTTCCAGAGCGTATCCCCAAAATGAATTTGGTAATTCTAAATAACTCATCATTGATCTAACCATTTCCATAAGAGTCCTTCTCCTTCGTTATGCCACACCATTCTGTTGGGGTGTGCCAGGTGCAGACAATTGGGATTGAATCCCGACCTCTGATAAGTAATTCCTAAACTCTCCTAAGAGGTATTCGCCACCACGATCAGACCGTAGTGTCTTGATACTTTTACCTAGTCGTTTCTCCACATCAGCCTTGTACTCTTTGAACTTTTCAAAGCACTCAGACTTGCGGCGCATCAAGTAAATGTATCCATATCTCGAATAATCGTCTATGAAAGAGAAAAAATATTCGAATTCACCTCTTGCTTGGATAGACATAGGACCACACAAATCAGAATGAAACAGTTCTAACACATCTTTGGCTCTATACCCCTTGGCCTTAAAGGGTCTCTTGGTCATTTTACCTTTCAAGCAAGATTCATATGTTGGAATGTTTTCCACCACTAATGAACCCAAGAGTCCATTAGCTATAAGCCATTGAATCCTACTTAAGTTAATATGTCCAAACCTTAGATGCCAAAGATATGTTTGGTTCATTTCCGAAGGTTCCTTTCTCTTATTGGAATTAGAAGATGTGTTATTAATTTCCATTTGTTATTTTGTGGGAGAAATTATATTTAAAGTATATAAATTTTCAACCAATATACCAGAATAGATAATAACACTATTTCTCTTTATAACCACATTGTCATTAAAAGAAACATAATATCCATCCAAATACAGTATAGAAACTGAAATTAAATTTTTTTTGAAACTGGGTACATAAAGACAATTGTTTAAAACCAAACTATTCCTATCAAAAGATAAGTAGACGTCTCCCATTGCAATAGCCGCTACCTTAGTAGCATTGCCCATATAGACTGTTATCTCTCCTTCAAATAGTCATCGGGCTTCCTGGAACCCCTATAAAGAGTTGCAGACATGATCAGTGGCTCCCGTATCTGCACACCAGGTGTTGGTAGATAACATCGCAAAACATGTTTCAACTATTATAGAATGAGATATACCTTTATTGTTCTGATTCCTACGAGGACAGTTTGCCTTCCAATGTCCAGCCTGCCTGCAGATGAAGCACTTGCCCTTCGGCTTTTTCATTCCAGCTTTTGGTCCTGTACCTAGAGGTTTATTCACCTTATTTGCTTAAACAACCCGTTTCTTCTTCTTCTTGCCTTTCAACTTAGAATTAGAACCATTTTCAGCATAGTGAATCTGAGAACTGTGATGAAATATACCTTCTGCTACCTGTAGTTCTGTTAGAAGTTCCGAGAAGTTTCGCCAACGTATACTCCCTTTTGTTCATGTTATAGTTCAGCCGGAACTGCTCAAAACTTCTAGGCAGTGTTTGGAGAATAATATCGACCTGAGTTTCCCCATTGATTTCTCCTCCAAGGATCTGTATTTCGTTTAGATAAGCCATCATCTTGAGGATATGATCCCTTACGGGTGTCCATTCTGACATGGTGGCTGCCATTAACTTTCTCATTGCCTCTTGCCTAGCAGTCCGACTTTGGTGTCCGAAGAGTTCTTTGAGATTGTTCATTATATCATAAGTCGTTGGTAAGTCCTGATGCTGATGTTGCAATACATTTGACATCGAAGCGAAAATGTAACACCGCGCCATCTCATCTGCTTTTACCCATTTTTTATGATACTCAATCTCGTCTTCACTAGAATCACTATTAGGTGCATTAGGGAAGACTTCTGTTAGTACAAACTTATAACTTTCAGCAGTTAGGACAATATCCAAGTTTCGTTTCTAATCTATGTAGTTTGGACCAGTAAGTTTGTTCTCTTTCAGTATAATGGCCAGTGGGTTGAAAGTCATCCTAAGAATCACAAAATAAACTTTGGTCAAGACTCTATTTTTTGAATAATCTTGATTCCTCAAACAATACTATTTAAATTAACGAACACCTCAAATCACCGTGAATTTTGCATGCCACGATAGTGTGGATGTATACAAAATCAAACATTTGTAAGAGGAGGTTTTACCCATTAATTTTATTCTTGTCGACCTAACTTTATGACAAATAAAATTAATAGTTAGTTTTCCTTCGGTCACACAAATAATACCAGTGACTCTGATGGGGAGGATACTATTATATGTGCCTAAGTGTATACCATTACTTGACACATAGTCCATCAAATAAGATTGTGCCCCTTCCGATAGGGAAGATCACACACTCTTAATTAATTTTCTATAGTAATCCAAAATGAAAGTTTGATCTAGTGGTCCACAAACAAACTCATCCGATTTGGAGGAAGGCATTCAGAGCCAATGCGCAAGTTTGTTTGCATCACTTACAAACCAGTAATGGAGACTGTGAAATTTATTTAAAAATCCCTCTCACACTTAGTTAATTAAGGTGACGAATTTTAACCTAGCAAGCACACACTACACACATAACAGTAAATAAAAGCAATAAATATGGAAATTAATTTTCCAACTATTATGGCCTTTTCCATCACTGTCCTTCGCGTGCTGTCAGCCCTAGGGTTCATGCCGTCGGGTCCATCGAGCTTCCTTTTCCGCTTCGCTTTTGGTCCTCCAATAGTACCACGCCTCGCAAAGATACGATCCACGATAAAAATAGAATTTTACATATATCGATCCTATATTCCACAAAGGAATGTACATATAATCTAGATCGAAACAAAAAAGTAAAATCCTAATAAATAATACAGCTCCTGCTGTATTTAATATTACAATCATGCACACATAATAAAATACCCTTGACATGTCCAAGGGTCCAATCACACACAATATCTATAAGCCATAATAGTTGGAGTCTGCAACCATAGAGTTAGCACATCCAACTATTATCCTGCCTAAATTATGTATGACATGTGCATAATTAAACTCAAAACCAAACACACAGAGGCAAACCCTAGCTCTGATACCGATTGTTGGTTGGTCCTAGGAAGATCGTACCGGTTCCACTATACAAAAATTTTGTACAAGTGTCGAACCTTTCCTAACAACCTATTGTGTTCTTTAGAAATTAAATTCGGAATTTCAAACATAACTTAACATTATTGATTCCAAATTTAATTTATCTGTTTTTAATGGTTTAGACTTGGATCGCAAGCGGAACTTAACACTATTTATCCAAATCTACCTATGTTACAAATTCAATTAAATATTTATTTCAAAAATTGGCTCCTAGGTCAAACATGGCGAGGCACATGGCCTTCTTGGGTATGAGAGCATCCACCACTGCCTCGACAAAGCCTCTTAACGAAATTCAATATTTAATTCCCTAAAATAAAACTAGGTTTAACCAAAAAGAACAATCGAATCACAAATTTGAAAAACAAAACAAAAGAAACACAACTTCGAATATCTAATCCAAAAATCTAGAATCATATGTCTCTTGTGTTTGGAATTCATACAAAGAAAAACTAGCATGATGCGGAAAATAATTACTAGTTATACCTTTCTTTGTATGCAACAACCTCTTGATCTTCTACCGTATTCCTCTTCTTTTCTCGGACGTTTTGTGGGCAACGATCTACCGATATGAGAACCACCCAAGCCCTTCTTCTTCCTCACAAAGTTTCGACCACCAAGACTCCTCCAAGGATGTAGAGGTTCTGCCACCACCACCAAGCTCCAAGGGATGCAAGAAACAAAGTCTCCTTTCTCTCCTTCTTCTCCTAGCTAGAACCGGCCACCAACAAGAGCTCAAGAGAGGGATGAAACTGGCCACTAAAGAAGAAGAGAAGAGGAGAAGAAGAAGCTCTTGGGCTGGCCACCACCAACGAAGAGAGGGAGGAAAAATAGAATAGAGTTGTGTCTCATGAAGACACCCCTACCCACTCTTTTATAATCCTTGGTCTTGGCAAATAAGTAAATTTAATTATAATTAAAATTTCTTTTATTTTCCTTTCCATTGGTTAATAAGGAAAATTTAATAAAAATTTCTTTTAACCTCTATCATGGCCGGCCACCTTAAGAGCACCAAAATTAGTTAAGTTTTAAACTCAAGATTAAAACTTCCTTATTTGTTTTCATAAATTTTAAAATTAAAATTTCTCTAATAATTTTTTCCTTCATGGTTGGTTATAAAAGGAAATTTTATAAATTAAAATATTTCTTTTAAACATGTGGATGATTTTCAAAAAGGAAAGTTGTCTTTAAAATTAAAATCTCCTTTCAATCTACGAATTAGGAAAGATATCAAATCTTTTCTTAATCTTTTGTAGAAACTTATAAAAGGAAATATTTAATTTTAAAACTCTCTTTTTAAATCATGAACATGTTTACAAAAAAGGAATGCTTTATCATAATTAAAATCTTCCTTTCAATCTACAAATAAGGAAATATATCAAATCTTTTCTTAATCTTTTGTAGAAAGTTATAAAAGGAAAGATTTAAATTTTAAACTCTCTTTTCAAACAATGGAATCCACATAAGAAATATTTTAAAATAAAAATCCTTTTAATTTTCTTAGGGTCGGCCACACCATGCTTAGGCTCCAAGCATTGGCTGACCCCCTACTTGGCTCAATCTTTTGATCTTGGCCGGCCCTAGCTTGGGCTCCAAGCTAGCTTGGCCGGCCACCAAAGAGTGGGTAGAAAGGTGGGTATCAGTGGGTATAATTCTCTATAAATAAGAGGCTACAATAGGGACCGAGAGGAGGAATTGGTTTTAGTCTCCCGATGAAATTATGCTTCCCGTGTTCGCCCCGAACACCCAACTTAATTTCTTCAATAATAATTCATACCACTAAAGAATTATTATTGAACTACTGCACCAATCCCAAATTATATTTTGGGCTCCTTCTTATTATGAGTGTGTTAGTCTCCCTGTGTTTAAGATGTCGGATGCCCACTAATTAATTGAGTTACTAACAACTTATTTTAATTAATGTCTTAGTCCAAGAGTAGTACCACTCAACCTTATCGTCATGTCAGACTAAGTCCACCTGCAGGGTTTAACATGACAATCCTTATGAGCTCCTCTTGGGGACATTATCAACCTAGATTACTAAGACACAGTTTCCTTCTATAATCAACAATACACACTATAAATAATATTATTTCCCAACTTATCAGGTCTTTTGATTTATCGAGCTAAATCTCACCCTTTGATAAGTTAAAGAAATAAATACTAAATATATGTGCTTGTTATTATATTAGGATTAAGAGCACACACTTCCACAACAACTAAGGTCTTGTTCTTTTATTAAGTTAGTATAAAAAGAACTTTCCTTAAATGGTCTTGCTCAATACACTTAGAGTGTACTAGTGTAATTTATTAGTCAAGATAAAATAATACTTAATTACACTATGACTATTCCAATGGTTTTTTCCTTTCCATCTTAGTCGTGAGCTACTGTTTATAATTTATAAAGAACCGATAACATAATCTTCTGTGTTTGACACTACACACCATGTTATCTACAATATAAATTAATTGAACAACTACACTTAGCATACACATGTAGACATTTTGACCAATGTGATTCTTTATTTCAAAATAAATGTTTACAAAAGCTAGGCTTTTAGTGCACACTCTAACATTTATATCATCACTCCACATAAACGACCGACAAATAGAGATGATCAATGGTTCCACATTTGCATGGGCAGTATCCATGCCTGAAATTGCAAATATCCGATGCCTTATTCAAAATATATTTGACAATTGGGGCGTGCAAGCCAGATGCTTCATCTTTCATAATAAGGAGATTAGCTTCACTAGGAAAGATGTTTCATTGATTCTGGGACTCCCAGACCAAGGCGTTGAAGTAAATCTACAACAACATGCAGCCACCTCCCCACTATTTCTTCAACACTTCCAGAATGTGGAGTGTACACAGAAGGAGCTAGAGAACAGGATGATCAACCTCAGCAAACAACACCCCTCTGCCGAATCTGATACTCTGTTTTACCAATTGTTAATACTATATTTTTTTTGTTACTATTTTATTTACTACTACTAGCAGTATATCTAGATTACCAATACAATCAATAATAGATTGCGTGGATGATTTTTCCAATTTAGGTAGGTATAATTGGTGTAAGGCTATATATGACTATATTAGCCCACAGCTATCAACCATTGGTCCGATGCTTTCACTGAGGCCGAAACCAGAGGGCCTATCGAAAAATTAAGCTCCCATGCTCAGAGGGTTCGCACATCTCCTGACGGTAATTCACTAAATATAGTGATAGTCTCGTAAGATTTATGTAGAGAGTATCATACCTAAACAATTTTATTTTATTGTATTGCAGGTCTGGATGTGTGAACATGTCAGAATAATAGATTCTTACAGACAACATGCCCTTCCAAGAATATGCAGATGGAAATGGTCAGGCTCCCGGGTGGAGACAATAAAGTCTAGGATCATAGAAATACCGCCTGCCAATATAATTGTTGATTTAAGTCCATCGGACCTAGAGACACACCTACTCTCAAATGATTCCATAGAATATCTTGTAGAGTATATTGATCAACAAATTTCCGAGGGGTTTTTACAATTAGCTGGTGAGGGGAATTCTGAACCACTTCTTGAGCAATTTCCTGAAGAGGCTGCCTATGCTCAGGAAATTCCCCACCCAGTTCCTGCAAAGGCAACAGAAGCTCTGGATAAGCTTGATCAAGTTATTGAGCAAATAACTCTGTAAGATATTCAGGAGGAAGTGGCTTGCAACAATTGTCAAGAAAAGGACGCTGACATTTCTCGATTGGAGTCCGTCGTTGAGGGCAATGACCAGATCATTGCCAGATGGAGGCCACAATTAGTGAGTTAACTCAAGGGAATAAAAAAGGTGCCAGGGATGCAGAAAGTTTAATAGCTTCGAAGGAGAAAATAATTGATGAGAAGGACAGAATTATACAAGTAAAAGAGCAAATTATAGAAGAGCAAGAGAGGAAAATTAAAGATCTTCAAAGTCAGTTAATTGGCAAAGATATAGTCGCATTACCTGCTAAACGGCCAATAACAAGGGGAAAAAGGAGTGCTAGAAAGAGAATCACACCCCCAACTACAGTAGAGCTTAAGTTAGTGTCCTTGGTAAAAATAATTAAAAAAGTCACTTTCTGAGATGAACATGAGCTAGTGGTTGCTAAGGGCAGCGGAGAGGAAAATACTGGGCTTCTTGGGAATATTGAAGAGGGTCGTGACTCATCTACTGATGTGGCGGCCACAACTTCATCATCTAAATGCTTGCGTGCGCTTGTCAAACACAAATATAAAATCATAAAGGTTTGATTTTGGTTGGTTTAATCTTTTGTATTTTACTCCTATATCACATACAATTAGTCTCTCGCTGAAAAATGTTATCCATGTATTTGTTCAGCAAGCGAAGACATATTTTAAAAAACCCAAAGATGTTGTGGTGGCAGAGGCATTGTTGAAACTGAGTCAGCTCAAGTGAGTTGAAATTTTGTTGAGTTACACATTGATGGATTATTTATGTATACTTATATTGGTAAAACAAGGATAAATTTCTTTGGAAGTGTATTGTAATTTAATTGTAAAACAAACATTTGATTTTGATGAATAAAATCAACCATGGTAGATATATAAGTTGGTATGACACATATAAATTGTGTAACTACTCCAATTGTAGCAGCAATAGACACTCTTGTTGTACAACATAATTTATGGACATGTTTTATTTTTTTATGTAGTGCAACGACAAAGGCAATATGGTCCAACGGAACGATTTCATTTGATATGTCATCTTTCCTATGTGTTTTTGAGTGGACGATAGGCACAGATGGCGATTGCATCAACACATATTTTGCAATCATTATAGAGGAAGCCAAAACCTGTGGCATACCGTATTGGCCATCTATATTTTGTGCTACTGGATTTGTTGTTAGTATAATGCCAACTCCTCCTACCCCTTTTTTTATTCTCCATATATTCCTTTAACAATTCTTGTTTGCTGGTACAGGAAATGTTTGAAATGTTCTCTTATGAGGCATTTGGGCTATCAACAAGCACTGTCATTGACAAGCCACTCAGATATATATTCTGTCCATTAAATAATGCAAATGAGCACTGGCACCTACTTATAATAGACCTCCAAGAAGCTAAATACATGCACTATAACTCCCTTGGATCCTCAGAACTATACACCTCAATGTTTATAAAATCTGTGGGTACCCGCCATGTTGTGTAACTCATAATCTACTGGATGTATGTCTGTATTGGTTAACAACTTCATACTCGTGCAGGTTGATTTTTTTAAAAATATGGACCTAACCTACTATGAAATGTGGTATCCAGGGCTACCGTCCCTAATGTCAAGGGACTTTGAGGTATCTACGATCCCGGGTCCAACACAAGTAAAATCGTAAGTACATATGTTTAATCATAATATTTATACATCTCCATACTTCCGCTAGCAAATATAATATTAACAGTGTGAAATCAACTGTATCTTTCAGGTTAGATTGTGCATTTTTTGTGATGCGATACGCTGAGAGTTTAATGTACCAGCGGCCAATAGATTTTGGACAAGCTAGAATGAGAGAATTTAGTTTTCTTGTTGGTCAAAAAATTTTTAATAGCAAACACTGGATTGGTGACAAGGTGGGGGTGTAAACGTGTTGATACACAGATTGTAATAACTTTATGATTCCCATAAAATAAGCCTAGGATGTGTACGTGTTTTGTAATATACTGATGTCTCGTGACCCTTGCGAAGCTAATACAAGGTATATAAGCCAAATATTATGTATATGCTGATAGATTGTGGTCGTCTATTAGGCAGTAGCTGCTAGAACGTGTTGCAGTCCAACAGCAGAAGCTGCTATAAGGGACAAATAAAAGCTGGATTATTGTAATATAAATCACCGGTAAATGTACTGTGAACTGTGAAGCTGGCTAGTCCACATTGTAGCAGCTAAAATGAGTCGTCGCTTGGTATGTCCTATTTATACCAAGGGTGCGGCAGTTAGTATATGTATTGTGAAATGTAGGTGCAGCGGAGGCCGACAAGAGGGGGGTGAATTGCTGAAAACAAAAATAAACTATACCCTCCTCGTGCTTTCAACTCAATTAGTGCAATAGTAAATAAAGCAGTAAACAGAAAAGAAATAGGAATTTAACCTGGTTACAACCAAGGAGGTTGTTAATCCAGGGCAATGAGAAGCGCACTAAATAGAATCTCCTTTACTGAAGGCGGAGAAGCCTTTTACACTTTGGAAGCTTAGAACTATTGCTAGGAATGACTACACAATTGATTGCTTGAGTTGTGTTGAATTCCTAGCTCCAGGGGCCTTTAAATAGCCTCTGGAAATCTGATATCGAGGGTCCAAGGCGCCTCCAATAGAGGTCTAAGGTGCCTCCTGTTGGTTGCTACTCGGAAAACCTAACTGTTCCACTGTACAAAAATTTTGTACAAATGTCTGAACCTTTTTCTAGCTACCATGTGTTCTTTTAAATTAAACTTGGATCGCCTGCGGAACATAACACGTTTGATCCTGAGTTTTATTTATTTGTTCTTTTAGGTTTAGACTTGGATCTCCTGCGGAACTTAACACATTTGATCCAAATCACCTAGGTCACGAAGACAATTAAATATCTATTTCCAAAATTGGCTTCCAGTACTGTATGGCGAGGCACATGGCCTTCTTGGATATGAGAGCAACCACCACCAACTAGATAAATCCTTTTAAGGAAATTAAATATTTAACCTTCCCATAGTATCCCTAGGTTAACCTCTAAGAACAATCAAATCACAAGAAAAAGAAAAAAGAAAAAACACAACTTCGAAAACTAATTCGAAAAACTAGAATCGCATGCCTCTTGTATTTGGTATGTTTACAAAGAAACAAAACTAACATGATGCGGAAAACAATTATTAGTTATACCTTTCTTTGTGAATAATGACCTCTTGATCTTCTACCGTATTTCTCTTCTAATCTCAGGCGTTGTATGGGCAACGATCTTCCGAGACGAGAACCACCTAGCACCTTTTTCTCCTTCCTTCAAGTTTCGGCCAAGCACAAAACTACTCAAAGGATGAAGAACTTTTCAACCAACCAAGCTCCAAAGGATGCAAGCTTTCTCTCTTTCATCTCCAAGCTAAGATCCGACCACCAATTAAAACACCAAGAGCATGAAGAGGTTTGGCCACAAAGAGAAGAAGGAAGGGTCGGCCACACCACCAAGGGAGAAAAAGAATAGAGGTTGTTCTCCTTGAAGGCACTCAAACCCCCTCTTTTATAATCCTTAGCTTTGGCAAATAAGGAAATTTAATTACAATAAAATTTCCTTAACTTTCCTTGACATGAATTAATTAAGAAAAATTAAATAAAATTTCCTAATCACCAATGTCATGGTCGACCACCTCATGGAAGAGCAAATAAGGCAATTTTCAATCAACCAATTAAAATTCCTTATTTGTTTCCGGAAATTTTAAAAAAAAAAATTCCCTTTAAAATCCCTTCATGGTTGATAAAAAGAAATTTCTATAATTTTAATTTTCCAACATGTGAATAATTTACAAAGAAGAAAAATAAAATATCTTTTAAATCTACAAATAAGGAAAGGGATTTAATCTCTTTTCTTAATCTTTTGTAGAAACTTATAAAAGAGATATTTTAATTTTTAATCTCTCTTTTAAATTATATCTTCCACATAAGAAAAATTTAAAATTAAAATTCTTTTCTATTTTAATAGGGCCGGCCACCTAAGCTTGGGTTCAAGCTAGGGCCGGCCACCCATGGACAAAGGCTTGGCCGGCCCTAGCTTGGTCCTCAAGCTAGCTTGGCGGACCCCTACAACATGGGTATGAAGGTGGGTATAAGTGGGTATAGTACTCTATAACTAAGAGGCTACGATAGGGACCGAGAGGAGGAATTGGTTTTGGTCTCCCGATAAAATTAAGCATCCCGTGTTCGCCCCGAACACACAACTTAATTTTATCAATAATAATTCATTCCACTAGAGAACTATTATTGAACTACCGCACCGATCCCAAATTACATTTTTTGGCTCCTTCTTATTTTGAGTGTGTTAGTCTCCCTATGTTTAAGATGTCGAATGTCCACTAATTAAGTGAGTTACTGACAACTCATTTAATTAATATCTTAGTCCAAGAGTAGTACCACTCAACCTTATCGTCATGTCGGACTAAGTGCACCTGTAGGGTTTAACATGACAATCCTTATGAGCTCCTCTTGGGGACATTCTCAACCTAGATTTCTAGGACATAGTTTTCTTTTAGAATCAACAACACACACTATAAGTGATATCATTTCCCAACTTATCGGGCTTATTGATTTATCAAACTAAATCTCACCCATTGATAAACTAAAGAAATAAATATCAAATATATGTGGTTGTTATTATATTAGGATTAAGAGCACACACTTCCATAATAACTGAGGTCTTTGTTCCTTTATAAAGTCAGTATAAAAGAAACGACCTCTAATGGTCCTACTCAATACACTCTAAGTGTACTAGTGTAATTATATAGTTAAGATAAACTAATACCTAATTACACTACGATCTTCCAATGGTTTGTTCCTTTCCATCTTGGTCGTGAGCTACTGTTTATAATTTATAAGGTACTGATAACATTATCTTCTGTATGTGACACCACATACTATGTTATCTACAATATAAATTAATTGAGCAACTACAAACAAATGTAGATAATTTGACCAAATGTGATTCTTTATTCAAAATAAATGCCTACAAAAGCTTAGGCTTTCAGTATACACTCTAACAATCTTCCACTTATACTAATGACTAAGTTGCCATATCTGCTGCCATACATCTGATTCCCATCCTCTCCACATGTCGATCGAAAGCTTTTGCTGGAAGGGCCTTAGTGAAAGGATCTGCTAGGTTATCTGCTGATGCAATCTTGGCGATGACAACTTCTCCTCGCTTCACGATATCTCGTATCTGATGGCACTTGTGCTCTATATGTTTACTTTCCTTATGGGCTCGTGGTTCCTTCGAGTTTGCAACTGCACCGCTATTATCACAATAAATTATGATGATTTTGGGCAAACCAGGAATCACATCTAAGTCCATTAAAAAGTTTCTGAGCCATACTGCTTCTTTAGCTGCCTTAGAGGCTGCCACATACTCAACTTCCATGGTTGAGTCCGAAACACATTTCTGCTTAACACTCCTCCAAGCAATGACTCCATCTCCTAAAGTAAACACATAGCCTGATATAGACTTACTGTTGTCCCTATCTGATTGGAAATCTGAATCCGTGTAACCCACAGGGAGCAAATCGTCTGATTGGTAAACTAGCATATAATCTCTAGTCCTTCTCAGGTACTTTAATATATGCTTTACCGTAGTCCAATGTCCTTGTCCAGGGTTACTGTGATATCTGCTAACCATGGCCACGGTAAAACAGATATCAGGTATCGTACACAGTATTGCATACATAAGGTTCCTACAGCCGAAGCATAAGGAACTGCTTTCATGTCCTCTATCTCCTTTGATGTCTTGGAGACATCTCTTTAGATAGAGCTACTCCATGCCTAAAAGGTAAGAAACCCTTTTTGGAATTCTGCATGCTAAAATGAGCAAGGATTGTATCTATATATGAAGCTTGGGACAGACACAACATTCTTTTCTTGCGATCCCTTATAACTTTGAACCCAAGAATGTGTGCATAATCTCCTAAGTCCTTCATGTCAAATTGTTTGGACAACCATACCCTTACGTCCGATAATACCTTGACATTGTTGCCAATTAATAGAATATCATCTACGTATAGTACAAGAAATTCCACCACATTTCCGTTACACTTCTTGTATACATAAGACTCATCCGGGCACTGAATAAATCCATATGACTGGATTACTTCATTAAACCGGATGTTCCAAGACCTTGAAGCTTGCTTCAGTCCATAAATGGACCGATTGAGCTTGCACACTAGATGCTCTTTGCCTTTTTCAATGAACCCTTCTGGTTGCTTCATATGGATGTTTTTTTTCAAGACTTCCATTAAGGAAAGCTGTCTTGACATCCATTTGCCAAATCTCATAATCCATATGAGCGGCAATGGATAAGAGTATCCGGATAGACTTAAGCATGGCTACCGGTGAAAAAGTCTCCTCATAATCGATTCCCTCTTTCTGAGTGTACCCTTTCGCAACAAGCCTTGCTTTGAAGGTTTCTACCTTCTCGTCTGTCCCTCCTTTCCTTTTGTAAATCCACTTGCATCCAACAGCTTTTACACCATCAGGTGGTTCTACAAGCTCCCAGACCTTATTAGAGTACATAGACTCTATTTCAGAATTCATTGCCTTTTGCCAAGATACTGCATCTATATCTTGGAGTGCTTCGTCATACGTTCGGGGATCAGGTTCATGTTTACCCGGGATCAAGTCCGAAGACTCTCCCAAAACCATGAATCTCTCAGGTTCTCTCACAACTCTCCCACTACGACGAGGCACCGTCTATGGTTGTGTATCATGTGTGATACGTGTTGCAGTCTCTAGTGGTACTTCATCTTGTACTGTTGGTACTAAAGTAGACGTGTCCTCTCTAAGTTCTTCTAAAACAATTTTGCTACTGGGTTTGTGATCCATTATATAGTCTTCTTCTAAAAACTGGGCATTGGTGCTAATAATGACCTTCTTATCTTTAGGACTATAAAATAAACCACCTTTCGTTCCTCTGGGATATCCCACAAACACGTGAACTTCTGTACAAGATTCTAACTTATCAGCATCTGGTTTCAGCACATGTGCTGGACTACCCCAAATCCGAATATGTCTTAGACTGGGCTTTCGCCCATTCCACAATTTTGTGGGAGTAGAAGATACTGATTTAGAATGTACTAAGTTCAGAATGTGCGCTGTCGTTTCCAGAGCGTATCCCCAAAACAAATTTGGTAATTCTAAATAACTCATCATCGATCTAACCATTTCCATAAGAGTCCTTCTCCTTCGTTCTGCCACACCATTCTGTTGGGGTGTGCCAGGTGCGGACAATTGGTATTGAATCCCGACCTCTGAGAAGTAATTCCTAAACTCTCCTAAGAGGTATTCGCCACCACGATCAGACCGTAGTGTCTTGATACTTTTACCTAGTCGTTTCTCCACATCAGCCTTGTACTCTTTGAACTTATCAAAGCACTCAGACTTGCGACGCATTAGGTAAATGTATCCGTATCTTGAATAATTGTCTATAAAAGAGACAAAATATTCAAAACCACCTCTCGCCTAGATAGACATAGGACCACACAAATCAGAATGAATCAATTCTAACGCTTCTTTGGCTCTATACCCCTTGGCCTTAAAAGGCCTCTTGGTCATTTTACCTTCCAAGCAAGATTCACAAGTTGGAAAGTTTTCTAACTCTAATGAACCCAAGAGTCCATCGGCTATAAGCCTTTGAATCCTACTTAAGTTAATATGACCAAGCCTTAGATGCCAAAGATACACTTAGTTCATTTCTGAAGGTTGTTTTCTCTTATTAGTGTTAGAAGATGTGTTATAAATTTCCATATTTTGCTTTGTGGGAGAAATTGGATTTAAAGTATATAAATTGCCAACTAATGCACCATAACAGATAATCACTTTATTTCTCTTTATAACTACATTGTTATTAAAATAAATAGAATATCCATCCAAATATAGTTTAGAAACTGAAATTAAATTCTTTCTAAAACTGGGTACATAAAGACAATTTCTTAAAACCAATTTTCTATTCCTATCAAAAGATAAGTAGACGTCTCCTACTGCAACAGCCGTCACCTTAGTAGCATTGCCCATGTAGATGGTTATCTCTCCTTCATATAGTCGTCGGGTTTCCTGGAACCCCTGTAAATTATTGCAGACATGATCAGTGGCTCCCATATCTACACACGTCTCCTTGGTCTGTTCCAGTTATTTACAGCTTCGATTTTGCTTGGATCCACCATAACTCCATCTTTGGAGATGACATGACCTAGGAATATTACCCGGTCAAGCCAAAACTTGCATTTGGAGAATTTTGCATATAGTTGTTTCTCTTGAAGGATCTGTAGTACAGTATTCAGGTGTTTAGCATGTTCTTCTGGGGTTCTCGAGTAGATAAGTATATCATCAATGAAGACGATTACAAATTTATCAAGATATGTCGTAAATACTCGATTCATCAGGTCCATAAATACTGCAGGAGTGTTGGTTACTCCGAAAGGCATAACTATGAACTCATAGTGTCCATATCGGGTTCGAAATGCTGTTTTTGGTATATCATCTGGTTTCACCTTCACTTGATGATAACAGGATCGTAGGTCTATCTTTGAGAAAACGGTCGCACCCTTAAGTTGGTCGAACAGGTCATCGATCCGTGGGAGTGGGTACCGGTTCTTGATTGTCACATTATTCAGCGCTCGGTAGTCTATACACATTCGCATAGACCCATCCTTCTTCTTTACGAACAGCACTGGAGCTCCCCATGGAGAGTGACTAGGACGAATAAGTCCCTTGTCGAGTAATTCAGATAACTGTTCCTGAAGCTCCTTTAATTCAGCCGGAGCCATACGATAAGGTGCTTTTGAGATCGGCTGAGTACCAGGAATCAATTCGATCCCGAATTCTATCTCTCTGTCAGGGGCCAACCCTGGTAGTTCATCAGGAAATACTTTTGGATAGTAGCATACTACCCTGACATCTTCTAGCTTCGGGTCTTTGACTTGATTGGTATTAACCACGTGCGCTAGAAACCCCATACATCCTTTATCTAGCATCCTTTGTGCTTTAATAGATGACAATAACTTCTCCATTCCCTTCGGTTCCCCGTAAAACTCAAACTCTGGTTCAGTTTCGGGTCGGAAAATCACTTTCCTTTTGCGGCACTCGATTGAAGCGCCGTATTTGCTAAGGAAATCCATGCCCAATATTATGTCATAATCCTGCATATCAAGTACTATCAGATTGCAGTAGAATTCTCTGTTTGCGATCCGAATGAGTACTGCTTGCAGTATATGGTCCGATGGCATAATCTCCCCGGATGGTAAGGTTGTTAAGAATGTGTCCTCTAGAGTTCGGAGTGGTATATCATTTTTAGCTAATCTAACGTACTGTTTTGTTTCTATCTATTTGTTCTGGTATTATTCCTAACCTACTAATATGTAATCCTAATGTAAATTATAACTAAAAGCATAGAATAAAGCATCAAACATAAGCAAGCAAAACATAAAACTAAAGCATAAGTAACATAAGGAAAAATAAGGAATAGAGTGACAAACAATATAACATAAGGAAATAAAGCATAAGCAATATAGCAAAGAAAATAAAGCATAGGCAATATAACAAGAAATAAAAATAAAGCATAAGTCATATAACATGAAACTAAGCATAAGCATATAACAAGAAAATTAAGTATAAGCATTCATACTTGGAGCGGAAGGTCGGAGGCTTGATGTGTGTGTAGTGAGCTGGCAAAAACCTCGCTCTGATACCAACCTGTAACGCTCGCCCTCCCTGCTAACCCTAAGGGACGGGGCTACGATACTCCATGTACAGATTTTTCTTTTTAAAACAACGGAAGACTTAAAATAATTTTCTTAGTTTAATAAAAACTTTTCTTTTGTTTTTCTTTTCATCGAATCTGAACTACATTATCACGGCATCAATAACATGATATCAAAATTACTAGAAACATAACATCAAGTCACACATACGGTACTACAATTCATGATACCAAAGCATAGTTCTTTAAAAGTTTTTAAAGCAGGTTCTTATTTGGTTGCCTAGCCACTGCCACACACATCTCCTGGCCTCTCCTGCTGCTCCTTTAGCTCATCCAGCTTTTTCCTTTATCTGTGGTACAAGGAAAGTAAGCTATGAGCACTCATGGCTCAGTAAGTTCCTTTCCTACTCACTAAAATCGAAAATCATCACATGATCAAAGAATGTCTCAACATAAAATGATCTCAACTAGTCATGGCATAACATATCATACTCTTTAAGCATATCATGCAACATAACAAAATCATAACTAGTCATGGCATATCATCTCTTAAAGCATAGCATGAAACATAACATAATCATATCTAATCATGGCATATCATAGTATCATCATAAGGTGGCATGGCATATCAAGCTCTTAAAGCATAGCATGAAACATTACATAATCAGATCTAATCATGGCATATCATAAATCATAGCATCATCACAACATGATCATAAGGTATATGCAATATGATTTTGAAAACATGTATCCAAAAAACATGTGTATGTCTCATGATCTTTAAAACCATTTCTTCTTACATATATACTTGAACATAATATCAACATAATCAGGGCCCCGGCTTGTACCACACATAGATAAATCACATAGATATGTGCGCTACCTAAGTATATCCAACGTAGCAAGTCTTGAATCATACTAGGAACTAGGTCCAGATCACACAGTCATAGACCTAGGGGCGTACTAAGGAGCCCATCCCTTTCTTTTTACTAGCCTGGATCACACAGCCAAAGGCCTAGGGGCTGATTAGGAGCCCACCCTTGGTACAAGCCTTACAAAATAAAGTAGCATGTATAAAAATGCATCATTTAGTCACATAGCATATCATAGAAGTATGCATCACTTAGGCATACATTATGTCATAAAAGTATGCATCACTTAGGCATACATCATATCATAAATAGTATGCATCACTTAGGCATACATCATGTCATAAAAAGTATGCATCACTTAGGCATACATCATGTCATAAAAAGTATGCATCACTTAGGCATACATCATGTCATAAAAGCATACATATTTTCACCACATAGCATATCATGAGAGCATGCATATTTTAGGCACATAGCATATCATCAAAGCATGCATATTTCTATCCACATAGCATATCATAAAAGCATGCATATTTTAAGCACATAGCATATCATCAAAGCATGCATATTTCTATCCACATAGCATATCATGAAAGCATGCATATTTTAAGCACATAGCATATCATCAAAGCATGCATATTTCTAAGCACATATCATATCATGGAAAGTATAAATCACAAGCATACATGTTTAAGCATAAGGGTTTAAGCATGCATATTTCTATCATAAGAAATATGGTAACATAGTTAGCTTGGGTTCTAAGCTTCCTAATCCCTTGGGTTCTTTTCATGGCCGAACCCCCTTTAGATCTCAATTTAGGTAAAAACAACCTCCAAGCATGTGGAACCTAAATTATCATCACATCAATTTCATAGGAAGCATTATAAGCATGATTAACTTGGTTTCTAAGTTCTCCAAGTCCCTAAACATCATGTGGCCGAACCCTATCAGGTGTGAAACAAGGTCCCAAATGTCATGAAAGCATGGAAACCTTAAACCATATTTATAGCATTTTTTTCCAAGTAACATAGTAAGCATATTTGAGCTAGTTCCTAAGTTCTTCAAGCCCTTAACATATGTCATGGCCGAAATTTAACAAGTATTCATTAGGGCTAAAAGCAAGCATACAAGCATGTGAACTTGAACTAACATCATGTATAAATTCATAATAAGGCATCATACAATGGGTATGGCCGAAACTTACCCTAGCCTCATTTTAGGTCATTAAACAACATATAGCATGAGAACTTTGGCTTTCTACTTATCATATTTCATGTAAAGTGACATGAGCATATTTAATTTTTGTTCTAGGGTTTCTAGGGCATCTATCCCTTCATGGCCGAAACATACAATGGTCCATTTAGGTCATGGAAAAATTATACAAGCATGTGACACAATCAACATATTATCATATTTCCATAAGAAGCATTTTTAACACAATTGGTTTCAATTCTAAGGCCTCTAGGTCATTTAAACCCTACTTGGCCGAGACTCATTAGTGTTTAAATTTGCTTCCAATAGCCTAAAAGCATAGGAAGTCATACAAGTTTCATAGCATGTATAAAGACAAGCATAATAAACATACATGTGAATTGTGTCTTAGGCTTCCTAGGTTTCTTTCCTTTTTCTTTTATTTTTCCTCATGGCCGAAACCTACCAATCTCTAAACTAGGTTTTAAGTGGCCTAAAGCATGGAAAACCTAAGTAAGTTTCATGGCAAAAATTACTAAGAACATCATATACCAATTTGGTTCATAAACAAGCTAGGACCCTTTTGATCTTACATGTCATATATCATGTAACTAAATTCTCTATACCCTAATTAAGCATGAGAGCATTAAACAACTTTCATATCTTAATATCACAGAGGTCTTGAGCATGTTAAAATTTTGTTTAAGCTTTTCTAAGTTATCCATCTTATCATGGCCGAAAATCTTAATGAAGAGTTCATGAATTTCTAGCAATATTCGACATGCAATTCTTTAAGAGAACTCTATATTCTATCATATAAACATGGTTACCTAAATTTAAAGGTTTTCCTAACCCTAAGCTCTTTTCTTGGCCAAAACATATGAGTGGTTTTCTTTTGGTTCCAAGTAACTTTCAAGCAAGAAAAACCAATAAAAGACCCTTAGTAAATCATGGAGGGAATCTTGTACTAGTTTGGTTAAACAATGATTTCCCTAACCTCTTTAAAATATTTTTGGCCGAAATTCTAGGAGGTACTCCTCTGACCAAGCATCATATAGGTATAAAAATATGAAGAAAAACCTTCCTACATAGCATAGAAAAATATCATGAAATGAGGACTTGTTTAAACCTTCCTAGATTTGAAAACTCTTCTTTGGCCGAATTTTTCTTAAATTCTATTCTAGGTTTTCTAATCCTCATAAAATCCGAAAAGTACATAAAACTCCTTGTACCACAGGTGAGGGGAAGCTTACATCCTTTTCGCTTGTGGATCTAAGGTGTCGTGATGGAAGAAGTAGCCTCTTCTTCTTGTTCCCTTCCCTTGATTCCCTTGCTAAGTCCTCCTTGTATCTTAGGCTTTCTTAGGAGAAAACCTTGGCTTGGGGCCGAAGATGGAGGAGAGCGGACTGAGGTTCTCGGTGAGGGAGAGGGGAGAATGAGAGAAATGAGAGAAAAATAAAATCTTCTCTTTACATACTCTCTTTTATGTTAAGGGGGAAGAGGTAGCAAACTTGGTTTTTGCTTTCCTTCTCCCTTAGCCCCTTTTCTCATTTTTATTTTTATTTTATTTATTTATTTGTTCTCATCATTCATGATGAAACAAGGGGGAATGAATACCCTTAATTCCCTTCTTTAAGTCACGGCAAAAGAAGAAGAAGAGGGAGAGAAAAGAAGGAAGGCAAGTTGCCTTTCTCTTGCTCTTTTCTTGTTTTCTTTTGGCTAGCTTTTACTCTCACCCTTATCATGAGTTTCCCTCCTTTGCTATCAATATATTATTCCTATCCCAACTGATTATTACCCATTAATCCTATCATTTACATCATGAGAGGTTCAATCCTTGACCATTCCCTATTTTTATTTCTTTTTATTTCTTTTTGGTTCAACATTCTACTAATATTTTTCTAAGGCAAATTCATCATTCTCTTATTTATCTTAAAAGCTTAGTGGGTGTTACAGTACCCCGTACCTCATAAAAAGTTCATCCTCGAACTTTAAAATAGTTACATCAGGTGGCACTGAACTTTCGGCTGAGTGCATCGGCCACTTTGTTCGCCTTTCCTGGGTGATAAATAATCTCGTAGTCGTAATCTTTAACTAGCTCGAGCCATCGGTGTTGCCTCATATTCAGGTCTTTTTGCGTGAAGAAATATTTCAGACTCTGATGGTGGGTATAAATCTTACACTGAGCTCCATATAAATAATGTCTCCATACTTTGCGAGCGAAGACCACGGCTGCTAGTTCTAAGTCGTGAATGGGATAATTCTTCTCATGCTCTTTAAGTTGTCTAGAAGCGTAGGCAATGACTTTGTCATCTTGCATGAGTACAGCTCCAAGTCCTGTGATGGAAGCATCGCTGTACATATCGAAGCCTCCGTTGGTTTCCGGGAGAGTAAGAATCGGAGCAATGGTCAGTCTCATTTTTAATTCCGCGAAACTCTTCTCACAAGCTTCTGTCCATTCATACTTTGTATTTTTCTTGGTGAGGGTTGACATAGGCGCTGCGATTTTGGAGAAATTCTCTACGAATTTCCTGTAATAACCTGCTAGCCTGAGAAAACTCTTGACTTCGCTGGCATTCCTTGGTCTGTTCCAGTTATTTACAGCTTCGATTTTGCTTGGATCCACCATAACTCCATCTTTGGAGATGACATGACCTAGGAATATTACCCGGTCAAGCCAAAACTCACATTTGGAGAATTTTGCATATAGTTGTTTCTCTTGAAGGATCTGTAGTACAGTATTCAGGTGTTCAGCATGTTCTTCTGGGGTTCTCGAGTAGATAAGTATATCATCAATGAAGACGATTACAAATTTATCAAGATATGTCGTAAATACTCGATTCATCAGGTCCATAAATACTGCAGGAGCGTTGGTTACTCCGAAAGGCATAACTATGAACTCATAGTGTCCATATCGGGTTCGAAATGCTATTTTTGGTATATCATCTGGTTTCACCTTCACTTGATGATAACCGGATCGTAGGTCAATCTTTGAGAAAACGGTCGCACCCTTAAGTTGGTCGAACAGGTCATCGATCCATGGGAGTGGGTACCGGTTCTTGATTGTCACATTATTCAGCGTTCGGTAGTCTATACACATTCGCAAAGACCCATCCTTCTTCTTTACGAACAGCACTGGAGCTCCCCATGGAGAGTGACTAGGACGAATAAGTCCCTTGTCGAGTAATTCAGATAACTGTTCCTGAAGCTCCTTTAATTCAGCCGGAGCCATACGATAAGGTGCTTTTGAGATCGGCTGAGTACCAGGAATCAATTCGATCCCGAATTCTATCTCTCTGTCAGGGGCCAACCCTGGTAGTTCATCAGGAAATACTTTTGGATAGTTGCATACTACCCTGACATCTTCTAGCTTCGGGTCTTTGACTTGATTGGTATTAACCACGTGCGCTAGAAACCCCATACATTCTTTATCTAGCATCCTTTGTGCTTTAATAGATGACAATAACTTCTCCGTTCCCTTCGGTTCCCAGTAAAACTCAAACTCTGGTTCAGTTTCGGGTCGGAAAATCACTTTCCTTTTGCGGCACTCGATTGAAGCGCCGTATTTGCTAAGGAAATCCATGCCCAATATTATGTCATAATCCTGCATATCAAGTACTATCAGATTGCAGTAGAGTTCTCTGTTTGCGATCCGAATGAGTACTGCTTGCAGTATATGGTCCGATGGCATAATCTCCCCGGATGGTAAGGTTGTTAAGAATGTGTCCTCTAGAGTTCGGAGTGGTATATCAGTTTTAGCTAATCTAACGTACTATTTTGTTTCTATCTATTTGTTCTGGTATTATTCCTAACCTACTAATATGTAATCCTAATCTAAATTATAACTAAAAGCATAGAATAAAGCATCAAACATAAGCAAGCAAAGCATAAAACTAAAGCATAAGTAACATAAGGAAAAATAAGGAATAGAGTGACAAACAATATAACATAAGGAAATAAAGCATAAGCAATATAGCAAAGAAAATAAAGCATAGGCAATATAACAAGAAAGAAAAATAAAGCATAAGTCATATAACATGAAACTAAGCATAAGCATATAACAAGAAAATTAAGTATAAGCATTCTTACTTGGAGCGGCAGGTCGGAGGCTTGATGTGTGTGTAATGAGCTAGCAAAAATCTCGCTCTGATACCAACCTGTAACGCCCGCCCTCCCTGCTAACCCTAAGGGACGGGGCTACGATACTCCATGTACAGATTTTTCTTTTTAAAACAGCGGAAGACTTAAAATAATTTTCTTAATTTAATAAAAACTTTTCTTTTGTTTTTCTTTTCATCAAATCCGAACTACACTATCACGGCATCAATAACATGATATCAAAATTAGTAGAAACATAACATCAAGTCACACATACGGTACTACAATTCATGATACCAAAGCATAGTTCTTTAAAAGTTTTTAAAGCAGGTTCTTATTTGGTTGCCTAGCCACTGCCACACACATCTCCTGGCCTCTCCTGCTGCTCCTTTAGCTCATCCAGTTTTTTCCTTTATCTGTGGTACAAGGAAAGTAAGCTATGAGCACTCATGGCTCAGTAAGTTCCTTTCCTACTCACTAAAACCGAAAATCATCACATGATCAAAGAATGTCTCAACATAACATGATCTTAACTAGTCATGGCATAACATATCATACTCTTTAAGCATATCATGCAACATAACAAAATCATAACTAGTCATGGCATATCATCTCTTAAAGCATAGCATGAAACATAACATAATCATATCTAATCATGGCATATCATAGTATCATCATAAGGTGGCATGGCATATCAAGCTCTTAAAGCATAGCATGAAACATAACATAATCATATCTAATCATGGCATATCATATATCATAGCATCATCACAACATGATCATAAGGTATATGCAATATGATTTTGAAAACATGTATCCGAAAAACATGTGTATGTCTCATGATCTTTAAAACCATTTCTTCTTACATATATACTTGAACATAATATCAACATAATCAGGGCCCCAGCTTGTACCACACATAGATAAATCACATAGATATGCTTGCTTCCTAAGTATATCCAAGTTAGCAAGTCTTGAATCATACTAGGAATTAGGTCCGGATCACACAGCCATAGACCTAGGGGCGTACTAAGGAGCCCATCCCTTTGTTTTTACTAGCCTGGATCACACAGCCAAAGGCCTAGGGGCTGATTAGGAGCCCACCCTTGGTACAAGCCTTACAAAGTAAAGTATCATGTATAAATGCATCATTTAGTCACATAGCATATCATAGAAGTATGCATCACTTAGGCATACATTATGTCATAAAAGTATGCATCACTTAGGCATACATCATATCATAAATAGTATGCATCACTTAGGCATACATCATGTCATAAAAAGTATGCATCACTTAGGCATACATCATGTCATAAAGAGTATGCATCACTTAGGCATACATCATGTCATAAAAGCGTACATATTTTCACCACATAGCATATCATGAGAGCATGCATATTTTAGGCACATAGCATATCATCAAAGCATGCATATTTCTATCCACATAGCATATCATAAAAGCATGCATATTTTAAGCACATAGCATATCATCAAAGCATGCATATTTCTATCCACATAGCATATCATGAAAGCATGCATATTTTAAGCACATAGCATATCATCAAAGCATGCATATTTCTAAGCACATATCATATCATGGAAAGTATAAATCACAAGCATACATGTTTAAGCATAAGGGTGTATCATGTGATTATACTATCATAAGAAATATGGTAACATAGTTAGCTTGGGTTCTAAGCTTCCTAATCCCTTGGGTTCTTATCATGGCTGAACCCCCTTTAGATCTCAATTTAGGTAAAAACAACCTCCAAGCACGTGGAACCTAAATTATCATCACATCAATTTCATAGGAAGCATTATAAGCATGATTAACTTGGTTTCTAAGTTCTCCAAGTCCCTAAACATCATGTGGCCGAACCCTATCAGGTGTGAAACAAGGTCCCAAATGTCATGAAAGCATGGAAACCTTAAACCATATTTATAGCATTTTTTTCCAAGTAACATAGTAAGCATATTTGAGCTAGTTCCTAAGTTCTTCAAGCCCTTAACATATGTCATGGCCGAAATTTAACAAGTATTCATTAGGGCTAAAAGCAAGCATACAAGCATGTGAACTTGAACTAACATCATGTATAAATTCATAATAAGGCATCATACAATGGGTATGGCCGAAACTTACCCTAGCCTCATTTTAGGTCATTAAACAACATATAGCATGAGAACTTTGACTTTCTACTTATCATATTTCATGTAGAGTGACATGAGCATATTTAATTTTTATTCTAGGGTTTCTAGGGCATATATCCCTTCATGGCCGAAACATACAATGGTCCATTTAGGTCATGGAAAAATTATACAAGCATGTGACACAATCAACATATTATCATACTTCCATAAGAAGCATTTTTAACACAATTGGTTTCAATTCTAAGGCCTCTAGGTCATTTAAACCCTACTTGGCCGAGACTCATTAGTGTTTAAATTTGCTTCCAATAGCCTAAAAGCATAGGAAGTCATACAAGTTTCATAGCATGTATAAAGACAAGCATAATAAACATACATGTGAATTGTGTCTTAGGCTTCCTAGGTTTCTTTCCTTTTTCTTTTATTTTTCCTCATGGCCGAAACCTACCAATCTCTAAACTAGGTTTTAAGTGGCCTAAAGCATGGAAAACCTAAGTAAGTTTCATGGCAAAAATTACTATGAACATCATATACCAATTTGGTTCATAAACAAGCTAGGACCCTTGTGATCTTACATGTCATATATCATGTAACTAAATTCTCTATACCCTAATTAAGCATGAGAGCATTAAACAACTTTCATATCTTAATATCACAGAGGTCTTGAGCATGTGAAAATTTTGTTTAAGCTTTTCTAAGCTATCCATCTTATCATTGCCAAAAATCTTAATGAAGAGTTCATGAATTTCTAGCAATATTCGACATGCAATTCTTTAAGAGAACTCTATATTCTATCATATAAACATGGTTACCTAAATTTAAAGGTTTTCCTAACCCTAAGATATTTTCTTGGCCGAAACATATGAGTGGATTTCTTTTGGTTCCAAGTAACTTTCAAGCAAGAAAAACCAATAAAAGACCCTTAGTAAATCATGGAGGGAATCTTGTACTAGTTTGGTTAAACAATGAATTCCCTAACCTCTTTAAAATATTTTTGGCCGAAATTCTAGGGTTAGGTACTCCTCTGACCAAGCATCATATAGGTATAAAAACATGAAGGAAAACCTTCCTACATAGCATAGAAAAATATCATGAAATGAGGACTTGTTTAAACCTTCCTAGATTTGAAAACTCTTCTTTGGCCGAATTTTTCTTAAATTCTATTCTAGGTTTTCTAATCCTCATAAAATCCGAAAAGTACATAAAACTCCTTGTACCACAGGTGAGGGGAAGCTTACATCCTTTTCGCTTGTGGATCTAAGGTGTGGTGATGGAAGAAGTAGCCTCTTCTTCTAGTTCCCTTCCCTTGATTCCCTTGCTAAGTCCTCCTTGTATCTTAGGCTTTCTTAGGAGAAAACCTTGGCTTGGGGCCGAATATGGAGGAGAGGGGACTGAGGTTCTCGGTGAGGGAGAGGGGAGAATGAGAGAAATGAGAGAAAAATAAAATCTTCTCTTTACATACTCTCTTTTATGTTAAGGGGGAAGAGGTAGCAAACTTGGTTTTTGCTTTCCTTCTCCCTTAGCCCCTTTTCTCATTTTTTTTTTTATTTTATTTATTTATTTGTTCTCATCATTCATGATGAAACAAGGGGGAATGAATCCCCTTAATTCCCTTCTTTAAGTCACGGCAAAAGAAGAAGAAGAGGGAGAGAAAAGAAGGAAGGCAAGTTGCCTTTCTCTTGCTCTTTTCTTGTTTTCTTTTGGCTAGCTTTTACTCTCACCCTTATCATGAGTTTCCCTCCTTTGCTATCAATATATTATTCCTATCCCAACTAGTTATTACCCATTAATCCTATCATTTACATCATGAGAGGTTCAAGGTTCAATCCTTGACCATTCCCTATTTTTATTTCTTTTTATTTCTTTTTGGTTCAACATTCTACTAATATTTTTCTAAGGCAAATTCATCATTCTCTTATTTATCTTAAAAGCTTAGTGGGTGTTAAACATATTATAATTCAGGCGGAATTGCTTAAAACTTCTAGGTAGCGTTTGGAGAATCATATCGATCTGGGTTTCCCCATCAATTTCTCCTCTAAGGATTTGTATTTCATTTAGATAAGCCATCATCTTTAGGATATGATCCCTCATAGGAGTACCCTCTTGCATGGTGGCCATCATTATCTTTCTCATAGCTTCTTGCCTAGAGGCCCGATCCTGGTGACCAAAGAGTTCCTTGAGATTGTTCATAATATGATAAGTTGTTGGTAAATCTTGATGCTGATGTTGCAATACATTTGACATTCAAGCCAAAATGTAACACCACGCCATCTCATCTGCTTTTGTCCATTTCTTATGATACTCAATCTCCTCTTAGGTGGATTCACCATTAGGTGCATCAGGGCAAGGCTCAGTCAGTACAAACTTTTAGCTTTCAGCAGTAAGAACAATGTCCAGGTTCCTTTTCTAATCTATGTAGTTAGGACCAGTAAGTCTATTATCTTTTAGTATAATGGCCAGTGGGTTGAAAGTCATTCTAAGAATCACAAATAACTTTTGGTCAGAACTCTAAATTTAGAATAATATTGATTCCTCAAACAATACTATTTTAAATAAACCAACACCTCAAAACACCGTGAATTTTATATGCCACGATAGTGTGGACGTATACAAATTCATCATTTGTAAAAGGAGGGTGTAACCCATTAATTTTATTATCTTGTCAACCTTACTTTTTGATAAATAAAATTAATAGTTGGTTTCCTTTGGTCACACGAGTAATAGCAGTGACTCCGATGGGGAGGATACGATTAGACATGCCTAAGTGTATACCATTACTTGACACTAAGTCCATTAATAAGATTGTGCCCCTTTCGATGGGGCAAGATCACACGCTCTTTATTAATTTCCTATAGTCATCCAAAATGGAAGTTTGATCTAGTGATCCACAAACAAACTCATCTGATATAGAGGAAGGCACTCAGAGCCAACGCGTAAGTTTGTTTGCATCACTTACAAACCAGTAATGGAGACCGTGGAATTTATTTAAGATCTCTCTCCCACTTAGTTATTTAAAATGAGGAATTTTGACTATGCTAGCCTACTTAACATGCATACTAACAAGTACACACAGCACAACATAAAAGCAATAAATAGAAAAACTAATTTTCAACTATTATGGCTTTTATCTATTGTTGTCCTCCGTGTGTTGCCATCCCTAGCTGCTGCCATTTTTGGCCACCGCTACCGGATCTAGATGTCGCATCCATCTTGCTTCTTGTTCCGCTGCGCCTCTGGACCTCAAAAGGTTCCACGCTTTGCATGATTCGATTCGCGACATAAATAGAATTTTACATTTTTCGATCCTATATTCCTCGAAAGAATGTACATGTATCTAGATCAAAAAATAAAATCCTAATAAAACTAAATACAGCTCCTTCTGTATTTTATAATACAATCATGCACACACAATAAAATTCCCTTGACATGTCCAAGGGTCCAATCACACACATAATAACTATAAGCCATAATAGTTGGATCCTGCATTCACAAAGTTAGCACATCCTACTATTATCCTACCTAAATTATGTATGACATGTGCATAATTAAACTAATACCAAATACACAAAGGCAAAACCCTAGCTCTGATACCAATTATTGGTTGCTACTCGAAAAACCTAACGGTTCCACTGTACAAAAATTTTGTACAAAGGTCTGAACCTTTTCCTAGCTACCATGTGTTCTTTTAAATTAAACTTGGATCGCCTGCGGAACTTAACACGTTTGATCCTGAGTTTAATTTATTTGTTCTTTTAGGTTTAGACTTGGATCTTCTGCGGAACTTAACACGTTTGATCTAAATCACCTAGGTCACGAAGACAATTAAATATCTATTTCCAAAATCTGCTTCCAGTACTGCATGGCGAGGCACATGGCCTTCTTGGATATGGGAGCAACCACCACCGACTAGACAAAGCCTTTTAAGGAAATTAAATATTTAACCTTCCCCTAGTAACCCTAGGTTAACCTCTAAGAACAATCAAATCACAAGGAAAAGAAAAAACAAAAGAACACAACTTCGAAAACTAATTCGAAAAACTAGAATCGCATGCCTCTTGTATTTGGTATTTTTACAAAGAAACAAAACTAACATGATGCGGAAAATAATTATTAGTTATACCTTTCTTTGTGAATAATGACCTCTTGATCTTCTACCGTATTCCTCTTCTAATCTCGGACGTTGTGTGGATAATGATCTTCCGAGATGAGAACCACCTAGCACCTTCTTCTCCTTCCTTCAAGTTTCGGCCAAGCACAAAACTACTCAAAGGATGAAGAACTTTTCCACCAACCAAGCTCCAAAGGATGCAAGCTTTCTCTCTTTCTTCTCCAAGCTATGATCCGGCCACCAATTAAAACTCCAAGAGCATGAAGAGGTTTGGCCACAAAGAGAAGAATAAGAGAAGAAGGAAGGGCCGGCCACACCACCAAGGAAAAGAGGGAGAAAAAGAATAGAGGTTGTTCTCCTTAAAGGCACCCAAACCCCCTCTTTTATAATCCTTAGCTTTGCCAAATAAGGAAATTTAATTACAATAAAATTTCCTTAACTTTCCTTGACATGAATTAATTAAGAAAAATTAAATAAAATTTCCTAATCACCCATGTCATGGCCGACCACCTCATGGAAGAGCAAATAAGGCAATTTTCAATCAACCAATTAAAATTCCTTATTTGTTTCTGGAAATTTTAAAAAATAAAATTTCCCTTTAAAATCCCTTCATGGTTGATAAAAAGAAATTTCTGTAATTTTAATTTTCCAACATGTGAATAATTTACAAGGAAGAAAAATAAAATATCCTTTCAATCTACAAATAAGGAAAGGGATTTAATCTCTTTTCTTAATCTTTTGTAGAAACTTATAAAAGAGATATTTTAATTTTTAATCTCTCTTTTAAATTATATCTTCCACATAAGAAAAATTTAAAATTAAAATTCTTTTCTATTTTAATAGGGCCGGCCACCTAAGCTTGGGTTCAAGCTAGGGTCGGCCACCCATGGACCAAGGCTTGGCCAGCCCTAGCTTGGTCCTCAAGCTAGCTTGGCCGGCCCCTACAACATGGGTATGAAGGTGTGTATAGGTCGGTATAGTACTCTATAACTAAGAGGCTACGATAGGGACCGAGAGGAGATATTGGTTTTGGTCTCCCGATAAAATTAAGCATCCCGTGTTCGCCCCGAACACACAACTTAATTTTATCAATAATAATTCATTCCACTAGAGAACTATTATTGAACTACCGCACCAATCCCAAATTACATTTTTGGGCTCCTTCTTATTATGAGTGTGTTAGTCTCCCTGTGTTTAAGATGTCGAATGCCCACTAATTAAGTGAGTTACTAACAACTCATTTAATTAATATCTTAGTCCAAGAGTAGTACCACTCAAACTTATCGTCATGTCGGACTAAGTCCACCTACAGGGTTTAATATGACAATCCTTATGAGCTCCTCTTGGGGACATTCTCAACCTAGATTTCTAGGACACAGTTTCCTTTTATAATCAACAACACACACTATAAGTGATATCATTTCCCAACTTATCGGGCTTATTGATTTATCAAACTAAATCTCACCCATTGATAAATTAAAGAAATAAATATCATATATATGTGCTTGTTATTATATTAGGATTAAGAGCACACACTTCAATAATAACTGAGGTCTTTGTTCCTTTATAATGTCAGTATAAAAGAAACGACCTCTAATGTTCCTACTCAATACACTCTAAGTGTTCTAGTGTAATTATATAGTTAAAATAAACTAATACCTAATTACACTACGACCTTCCAATGGTTTGTTCCTTTCCATCTTGGGCGTGAGCTACTGTTTATAATTTATAAGGTACTGATAACCTTATCTTCTGTATGTGACACCACATACTATGTTATCTACAATATAAATTAATTGAACAACTACAAACAAATGTAGATAATTTGACTAAATGTGATTCTTTATTCAAAATAAATGTATACAAAAGCTTAGGCTTTCAGTATACACTCTAACAAGGGTGCGACAGTTAGTATATGTATTGTGAAATGTAGGTGCAGTGGAGGGCGACAAGAGGGGGTGAATTGCTGAAAACAAAAATAAACTATACCCTCCTCGTGCTTTCAACTCAATTAGTGCAATAGTAAATAAAGCAGTAAAGTGATAAAGTAGTAAACAGAAAAGAAACAGGAATTTAACCTGGTTACAACCAAAGAGGTTGTTAATCCAGGGCAATGAGAAGAGCACTAAAAAGAATCTCCTTTACTGAAGGCGGAGAAGCCTTTTACACTTTGGAAGCTTAGAACTATTGCTAGGAATGACTACACAATTGATTGCTTGAGTTGTGTTGAATTCCTAGCTCCAGGGGCCTTTAAATAGCCTCTGGAAATCTGATCTCGAGGGTCCAAGGCGCCTCCAATAGAGGTCCAAGGTGCCTCCAATGGGTGAGCGGATAAAACTTTATCCGCAGCGCAAACGGTCAGTTTTGACCTGTTGAAGGCGCCTTCAACAAGACTGAAGGCACCTTCAAGATGGAGGCACCTCCAAGCCTGATGGAGGCGCTTCCAAGCTGGCTGCTTGAATTCCAGCTTGCTTCTTTGCTTCGCTTTGACTTCCGACGCTTTGATCTTTTGGGTGATTGCGGCCAACCAGAATAGGGCTCACCCGAACCCAATTCCCGGCCTTCTCCTCGAGCAAGCTTCCGTCCGGCTTCTCGTCCCTCGAATGCCGCTCACGTTCTTCTCGCTCCACCAGAGTACTCTTCCGCAACTCTCTCGTCCTTCGAACGCACCGAGCCCGTCGGCTCCCTTCTCGTGCCGTCCTTCTCGCTAGCTGCGTCTTCCCCTCGACTTCCTGCGCTCCTAAGCTCTTGCACACTCAGATACAGGGATCAAACAAAGCAGGACCTAACCAACTTGGTTGATCACATCAAAACACCCACGGGGAGCAACAATCTCCCCCTTTTTGATGTGCATCAACCCAAGTTCAAGTTAGGGTAAACATAGACAGAAAAACCAATTTTAAAAGAAAAATTACTAAACTCACATATTAAGCATTAGTTTGCAATAAATAAAATTGCAACTACAAAAAGAATATTTTTAATTTTAAATAAAAAATGTTCTCCCCCTAAATATGTACTTCTCTAAGCTTGTACCGTTCTCTCCCCCTTTGATCACAGAAAAAACGGGGTGATAACTCAAAAAATTTTTTAGAAAATTTTTTAACTTTAGATAAAATTTCTATTTAATAAAAATGATGTTTCAGAAAATTGAATTTTTTAAAAAAAATTTATAAGTAAGAATGAGGTTTTTGAAAAAAATTTCTGAGTCAAATAAATTTTTGAATTCTAAAAAAAAATTCAAGTCAAATGAATTTTTGAATTTTCCAAGGAAAAATTAATTTTTAAAAATAATTCTTAGTAAAAATAACTGAGATTTAAAGAAAATTCTAAGAAAAAAATCTATGACTTTTTCACAATAATTTCTAAGTCAAAATCGATTTTTTAGAATTTTTCAAAAATGTTTTAAAAACTTTCAAAGCATTATTTAATTCTTGTTTAATGCTTTTTTAGAAAGTTAATTAAACATTTTCTTTCAATATTTTAGCTTCCAGGTCGTGGCGAGGCACTAGGCCTTCTTGGTTATTGGAGCAACAACGACTTCCTTAGACAAAGTTTCTATAAAGAATTTCAATGTTTAATTTTCTCACTGTAAGATTTTAACTAAAAAAGAAATTTAAACTAGCAAAGATTTTGGAACCCAATAAGGTTCCTTCCTACAGGGTTGGTCAAAAACTTAGGGGGTACATGATTTTTGGGCACTTTTCTAAGTTGACACTGGTGTTTTCTAATGTACCAATTTAATTTTCCATAAATTTTTAATTTTGATTTAGGAAATCTATTTAAGCATGCATCATGATATTTCAATTTCTCAATTTCAACTTTTAATTTTTCATTTTCTATCTTTAAATTATCATACTTTTCTACGGGGCATGCTTTTGCAAGGATCAATTTCAATTCAGTATTTTATTTTTCTAATTGATCTAATTCTTTGGACAGAGACTTGATAAATTTAAAAGACTGAGTCGGGGTTATATTGCGTACCTTACTTACCTGATCTGGTGACGCTCCCCCTTCACTGCTGCTTTCTTCTTCTGATTTTCCTCCCCCTTCATCGATGCTCATCTCTGAGATAGACGTTTCTTCTAGCTAATGGTTGGCCATCAGTGCTATTCCCGAGAATTCTTCGACTTCTGATTCGGAGGATGATGAATCATCCCACGTGGCCTTTAGGTTGTGTTTGGGTCGAGCTGGATTCTTTCTCCTTTCCTTATCCTTCTGTTTGCTCTTCAATTTTGGGCAGTCCTCCTTGATGTGCCCTTCTTCGTTGCAGTTATAGCAATGAATCGTCCTTTTCTTTTGTTGATGCCTCTACGATCTAAACTTTTTAGTATTAAAAAATTTATTGAAGCGTCTTACCAGTAGTGCCACTTCGGATTCATCGACCGAGGCTTCTGAGTCAGAACCATTTATTTTTGCCTTTAAGGCAATGTTCTGACTAGTCTTCTCCACTCCATTGGGCTCTGTAACTCGAGATTCGTGAAGTTCAAAAGTAGAAAACAATTGTTCTAAAGTACTTACCTTGAAGTCCTTAGAGATGTAGTACGCATCTACTAAGGAGGCCCAATCGAGAGTTCTTGGGAAAGCGTTGAGCGCATATCGGATCGAGTCCCGATTCGTTACTTCTTCTCCAAGGTTGTTGAGTTGAGTTATCAGCTCTTTAATCCTCGCTTGGAGTTGTGCTACCTTCTCACATTGGTTCATCCAGAGGTTCGTCAACTGGGTCTGGAGGATGTAGCGCCTCGCTAGCTTTGCTTCGGAGGTACCTTCGTGAAGCTCAAGGAATTTTTCCCAGAGATCCTTCGCAGAGTTGTAGCTTCCGATCCGATTTACCTCCTGAGGCGGCAAAACGCTGAGTAGGTGGAACTCAGCCTTTCCGTTGGCGACGAAATCTGTTTGCTCCTTTTTTGTCCAAGTGTTTTCCTCCTTATCTTTCGGAACTGCATAGCCATATTTCATTATTAAAAGAATGTCAAATTCAGTTTTAAAAAATACCTCCATTTTACGCTTCCATTTGACGAAGTCTCCGTCGAACTTCGGGGGATGGATGTTCACTCCGGCCATTGTCTTGATCGTAGTGCTTTAGTTGGCAGTTAGTCCTTCTGAGGCGATCAGGCACTGATACCAATTGTAGGTGCAGTCGAGGCTGGCAAGAGGGGGGTGAATTGGTGAAAAAAAAAATAAACTATACCCTCCTCGTGCTTTCAACTCAATTAGTGCAATAGTAAATAAAGCAGTAAAGTAATAAAGCAGTAAACAGAAAAGAAATAGGAATTTAACCTGGTTACAACTAAGGAGGTTGTTAATCCAGGGCAATGAGAAGCGCACTAAAAAGAATCTCCTTTACTGAAGGCGGAGAAGCCTTTTACACTTTGGAAGCTTAGAACTATTGCTAGGAATGACTATAAATTTGATTGCTTGAGTTGTGTTGAATTCCTAGCTCCAGGGGCCTTTAAATAGCCTCTGGAAATATGATCTCGAGGGTCTAAGGTGCCTCCAATAGAGGTCCAAGGCGCCTCCAATGGGTCAGCGGATAAAACTTTATCCGCAGTGCAAACGGTCAGTTTTAACTTGTTGAAGGCACCTTCAACAAGGCTGAAGGCGCCTTCAAGCTGGAGGCGCCTCCAATCCTGATGGAGGCACCTCCAAGCTGGCAGCTTGAATTCCAGCTTGCTTCTTTATTTCGCTTTGACATCCGACGCTTCGATCTTTTGGGTGATTGCGGCCAACCGGAATAGGGCTCACCTGAACCCAATTCCCGGCCTTCTCCTCGAGCAAGCTTCTGTCTGGCTTCTCGTCCCTCGAACACCGCGCACGTTCTTCTCGCTCCACCGGAGTACTCTTCCGCAGTTCTCTCGTCCTACGGACGCACCGAGCCCGTCGGCTCCCTTCCCGTGCCGTCCTTCTCGCTAGCTGCGTCTTCCGCTCGACTTCCTGTGCTCCTAAGTTCCTACACACTCAGACACAGGGAGCAAACAAAGCAGGACCTAACCAACTTGGTTGATCACATCAAAGCATCCAAGGGGACCAACATGAAATTGCCGAGTCCGCCTTGTAGCAGTACATATTGAGCTGGTAAAAATAATAAAAATAATATTGTTATGTATATTAACTTGATAATAAAAAATGTTAAATTATTTTAATCATCAGTAGCTACTACATCGTTGTAGCAGGTTGTAACACCCACAAAATAATAAGCTATACCTATGGGTATTTTTTCTTTTAGAATAAAAGGGAAATGAAAATAGAACCAAAAAGAAATAAAAAGAATGAGAGGTTAAGGTTTGAACCTTGAACCTCCCACAAAGGATAAAATTAAATTGGTGTATGGTAACCACTAGAGTAATGAATGATATATGAATAGAAAAGAATGGAAATTGTAGTTAAAAGTAAGAGTATAATTAAGTAAAGGAAAAAGAGAAAAGCAAGTAGCTTTCCTCCTCTTCCTCTTGGTTAAGAAAAGAAGCAAGCAAAAGACAAGTTGTCTTTCTTCCTTCCTTTCTCTATTTTCGTGGTAATTAAGAGAGTGAGAAGATAGAGAAGGCAAGGGGATGAATTGGGACACTTTTCATCTTCATTGGGAATAAATAGGTATGAGAGAAGAAAAGGGAAAGAAAGTTGGTTAATTCTTCCTCCTTCTTCTTCCTCCTCCTTCTTTCTCCTTCTTCCTTCTCCACCGAAACCTAAACCTCTCCCTCTCTCATTTCCGAAAATCCAAGCTAAGGTTTTTCTTGCTAAGAAAAACTAATTCACAAGAAGGAGTCCTCAAGATCTACTCCTTACAAGCAAGAGAAGAAAAGAGAGAACTAGGAAGAGAAGTTTCTTCTTCTTCTTCACAAGGGTACCATCTTCCATAGGAAAAACAAGCAAGAAGATGTAAGTATCCCCTCACCTGTGGTACAAGTTGTTTATGTGTTTTCCATGAGGTTAGAATGCTTAAAAACCTAGGATCATTTCCTGAAACTTTCGGCCAAGACATGAATAAAGGATTTAGAGAAGTTTAAGACTTAACTAAGCATGTTCACTATGTTCTTATGATATGTACCCTACTATAGGAGCTAGTTAATGTTTCTTATGCTTGTATGCTTACCTAAAACTTAGATCCATCCTCTTGAACTTTCGGCCAAAGTGTGAATAAAAGATTAAGAAGGCTTAAGACCTAAACTAAACATGCTCACTATGTCCTTATGATATGTACCCTTTGATAAGATATTAGTTTGGTGTTTTTATGCTTGTATGTTGCTTTAAACCTAAATTCATGCTCATGAAGTGTTCGGCCATGATAGAGAAATTGACTAGGAAAGGTTAAAAATTTAGTCTACCATGATCATGACTTGCTTGTTAATATGTTATGAAGAGTACTTAGTGTTTTCACACTTTTATGTTGATTGGAACCTAAATGCATGCCACCTAAGGGAATTAGGGTTTCGGCCATGATAGAAATGAGGACCTAGAAGTGTTTAAAAAATTTAAGCTATCATGCTCATGACTTTCCTTATGAAAAGGTAGGAAGATTTCTTAGGGTTTCATGCTTGTAGGTTGTTTGGAACCTTGATATGTTGCACCTTAGGGCTTCGGCCATGATAGGAATTAAGACCTAGGAGAGCTTAAGACTTACTCCAACATGCTCATGACTCTTCTTATGACATGATATAAAGCTAACTTAGGGTTATCATGTTTGAATGTTGCTTGAAATCTAGATGCATGCCTCTTTATGTTTCGGCCATGATAAATTTTAGGGTCCAAGGAAGCTTAAAATTTAATCTAGCATGCTCTTATCATATGATATGAAGTTAGCTTGATATTCTTATGCTTGTATGTTGTTTAGAACTTAGTTTCATACCCCTAAAGTTTTCGGCCATAACCAAGTTAAAAGACCTAGGAAGCTTAGAACCTAAACCAAATATGCTCATTATGTTATTGATGATTTATGATGCAAAATTGGTTTAGGGTTCACATGCTTTTATGTTGTTTAAAACCTAGAACTAGGCATGGTGACTTTTGGCCACAATAAGACCAAGAACCTAGGGAACTTAGAACTTAAACCAAATATGCTCATTATGTTCTTAATGATTTATGATATGAAATTGGTTTAGGGTTCACATGATTTTAGGTTGTTTATAACCTGGGGCTAGACTTGGAACTTTCGGCCACTACATGGAATTAGGGTTAGAGACCCAATTATGATTTCACTATGTGTCTCACATGCTACGATATGAATGAAGAGATGCTAGTTAAGGTTTTCCATGCATGATTATGTTTCCTATGATGCATTTTATGCTCATTTATGTATGCTTATGAATTATGCAATATGATGACTCTTATGATGTGATTTATGCTCAAGTATGCATGCTTTATGATATGACAAGTAATATGCTCATTTACGTATGCTTGTGAACCATGCATGATAATGACTCTTATGATGTGAATTATGCTCAAGTATGAATGCTTTATGATATGACAAGTAATATGCTCATTTATGTATGCTTATGAATCATGCATTATGATGACTCTTATGATGTGCTATATGCTCAAGTATGCATGCTTTTTGATATGATAAGTAAGGGCCTAAGTGTTGCTTCCCTATTAAGTAGGACTAAGAGCACTCTTTATGATATGATAAGTAAAGGCCTAAGAGTTGCTTCTCTGTTAAGTGGAACTAAGAGCACTCTTTATGATATGATAAGTAAAGGCCTAAGAGTTGCTTCCCTGTGAAGTGGGATTAAGAGAACTCTTCATGATATGATAAGTAACTATGACATGTTATTTTACTTTGTATGGCTTGTACAAAGGGTGGGCTCCATAAGCGCCCCTAGCCCGACGTACTATGAACGGGTCTAGTAAAAAGGGATGGACTCCTTAGTACGCCCGTAGGTCGACGGTCGTAGTACGGACCTAGTTTCCTAGTAGGTTCGGGGCTAGCTACCCTGCCCTAGGGATTACGCGCATTTATGTATGTATGTGGTACAAGCCGGGCCCTCATGATGATATTATGTTCAAGTACTATATGATATGTTTTAAGACATCTTACACATGACATGACATATGTTTTAAAAGACATCTTGCATGATATTTCTTTATGATATGATATGCTCTTATGATTTATATGACATAATGCTCTTTTATTTATGATATGATAAATCATGATATTTCTTTATGATATGATATGCTCTTACGATTTATACGACATGATGCTCTTTTATTTATGATATGATACATCATGATATTTCTTTATGATATGATATGCTCTTATGATTTATATGACATGATGCTCTTTTATTTATGATATGATACATCATGATATTTCTTTATGATATGATATGCTCTTATGATTTATATGACATGATGCTCTTTTATTTATGATATGATACACCATGATATTTCTTTATGATATGATATGCTCCTATGATTTATATGACATGATGCTCTTATGATTTATGATATGATATAGCATGATATTCCTTACGAGATGATATGTTATGATGCTATGTTTACATGATATGATGTTTAGATGATTATGTCTCCATTGTTATATGTTTATGTGATTATGATATGAAATACATTTTTGTGAGTAGGAAAGGATCTTACTAAGCCTGTGTGCTTATAGCTTACTTTCCTTGTACCGCAGATAAAGGCAAAGAATGGATAAATTAGGGGAGCCGCAGGAGAGGAAAGAGATGTGTGTGGTGGTGGCTCGGCTAATAAAAAGAAAAAGACCTGCTTATGTTATTTTATGTTGACATGAACTAAGTTTATTTATATTAATTTTCCGCATGATGTCATGATTTCATAATAAGTTCTTCCACTGTTTTACTTTAGAAAAGAAATTCTTATATGCATGTATGTTACCCTTACAAGTAAGTAACCTCGGCCCTACTAGCAGGAGGGTCGGGCGTTACAAGTTGGTATTAGAGCCAGGTTAGCCTTCCCGCTACACACATCAAGCCTCCATCCTGCCACTCCAAGTAAGACTTTATGTACTTACTCTATTCTAGTTTTGCATGATAAGAAACGTTTTTAGTATCCATGAACCTAACTATGACTGATATGGACTTCCTTTATGTATGATAAGCGATGTTAAATGTGCACGAATATAAGTAGGGATAACTCTAGACTTATGCTAGCCTTATTGTTATTTATGAAAATAGATATGGCTAGAAGACGCGGTAACAGGACCGAGGAGACAGTGACTCCACCAGATCTTACCCAAGTGGTTACAGACCTCCAGTGTCAGATCACGGAACAACAACAAGTGATCACTGCTTTGATGGGTCAGCAAGGAAATCCTGTCACCCCACCAGCAAATCAGAATGCAATGGCCATCATACCAATAGCTGCACCAGTACCACCGGTAGCCCCTGCCCCAGTGGTCCGGCAGGAGACCTAATTGATACAGTGGCTAAGGCTTAAGCCGGAGAACTTCTCGGGTACTTGTGAACCATGGGATGCCTAGGCCTAGTTCAAGACAGTGGAAAGTATAGTAGAACTGCTGGACTGGCCTGTACCAGAAAAGATCAAGTGCGTATCATTTTGCTTCTCTGGAGACGCAAGAATGTGGTGGGAAAGAGTTAAGGCCAAGAGACAAGTTAATCAGATGAACTGGACGGACTTCGAAGCAGAGTTCTTCGAGGAATTCTTCCATATGCAAGTAATAAACCGGCATTACGATGAGTTCACCGAGTTCCGGGAAGGTGACTTATTAGTTAACGAAGCAGTGAAGCGCTTCAACCGTCTCGCAAGCCTCTGCCTGGAGTTGGTCAGCACGAAAAGAGAAAGGGTCAGACTCATGCTGAAAATGCTCCGACCCGAGATAGCTTTGAATGTGGCCGGCGGAATTAATAGACCGCAGACTACAGAAGAGTTGGTCAGCAGTGCTTTGATCACCGAACACTATCAGAAGGCAATGAACGAGAATAAGAATCAGGCACAGACAGGAGGACAGAAACCTCAAGGTACCAAAACAAGCTGGAAAGGAAATTCTAATGGAAAAAGGAAGCAATGGAACAACACTAAAGGGGGACCAGCAAATAAGCAACCTAAATACCCTCAGTGTACCATTTTTGGGAAACAGCATTCCGGAGTATGCCACAAGGGTACAAGAAAGTGTTACAATTGCGGACGGGAAGGACATATGGCCAGGGACTGCCCTATCCAGTCCCAGACACCATCCCAGCAGTATAACCAGAAAAAGAGTGCTCCCTCACAGCTACACCAGATGCAAGCTACCATTGAAGGACCTCCGATTAGTCATGGGAGACTGGAAGCCCCGCCAGCTACGACGAACGCCAGGGTTTTCTCTCTTACCAAAGATGATGTGGCGAGTGCTTCTACTGTTGTCACAGGCAGCTGCCTATTTTCAGTCAGTATGCTAATGTGTTATTTTATACTGGGGCGACACACTCGTTTGTCCTACACCCTTCATGGAGAAGTTAGAGATACTACCACAAGCCTTAAATGGCAAATTCTTAACAACCCTGCCTTCGGAAGAAGTAATGCCATCTACTCATATGTTGCGGGCCGCGTCCATCAGAATCGCAGGCAGAGAACTCTACTGTGATCTGATAGTGCTTGACATGCAGGATTATGATAGTATATTGGGCATGGATTTCCTGAGCAAGTATGGTGCTTCGATCAAGTGCCGTAAAAGAAAAGTAGTTTTCCAACCTGAAGCTGAATCGATATTCGAATTTATTGGGGACCCAAGGAAAGAAACTGGGAGATTCTTATCAGCCATAAAGGCACAAAAGATGTTAAATAAGGGATGTACTGGGTTTCTAGCACACGTGGTCGACACAAGTCAAGCTGAAGACCAGAAACTAGAAAATGTCAGAGTAGTATGCAACTATCCGGAAGTGTTTCTCGAGGAATTACCAGGGTTAGCCCTCGATAGAGAAATAGAATTTGAGATAGAATTGATTCCTGGTACTAAACCGATCTCTAAAGCACCTTATCGTATGGCATCGGCTAAGTTGAAGGAACTTCAGGGATAGCTACTAGAGTTACTTGACAAGGGACTTATTCGCCCGAGTCACTCTCCTTGGGGAGCTCCGGTACTGTTCGTTAAAAAGAAGGATGGGTCTATCCGAATGTGTATAGACTACCGAGCGCTGAATGGTGTGACCGTCAAGAACTGGTACCCTCTTCCACGGATCGACGACCTGTTCGACCAACTAAAGGGTGCAACCGTTTTCTCAAAGATTGACCTAAGGTCCGGCTATCATCAAGTGAAAGTGAAGCAGGATGATAAACCAAAGATGACATTTCGAACGAGATACGGACACTATGAGTTCATAGTTATGCCTTTTGGAGTGACAAATGCTCTGGCTGTATTTATGGATCCGATGAATCGGGTGTTTACGGCATATCTCGACAAATTTGTCATCATCTTCATTGACGATATTCTCATCTATTCGAGAACCCAAGAAGAGCATGCTGAACACCTGAATACCGTACTACAGATCCTTCGAGAGAAACAACTATATGCAAAGTTCTCCAAATGCGAGTTTTGGCTCGATCGAATATCATTCTTAGGTCAAGTCATCTCCAAGGACCGAGTAATGGTAGATCCAAACAAGATCGAAGCTGTAAGTAACTGGAACAGGCCAAAGAATGTCAGTGAGATCAGAAGTTTTCTCGGGCTAGCAGGCTACTATCGGAAGTTTGTAGAGGACTTCTCTAAAATTGCAGCCCCTATGATAGTTCTCACCAAGAAGAACAAAAAGTATGAATGGACGGATGAATGCGAGAAGAGTTTCACAGAATTAAAAAGGAGACTGACCAGTGCTCCAATCCTTAGTCTTCCGGAAAGTAACAAAGGCTTCGATATGTACAGCGACGCTTCTAAATTAGGACTTGGAGCTGTACTCATGCAAGAGGGCAAGGTCATTGCCTACGCCTCTAGACAACTCAAAGAGCATGAAAAGAATTACCCCACTAATGACCTAGAACTGGCAGCCGTGGTCTTTGCTCTCAAAACATGGAGACATTATTTATTTGGAGTCTGGTGTAAGATTTATACCGACTACCAGAGTCTGAAATATTTCTTCACCCAGAAAGACCTGAATATGAGACAACGCAGATGGCTCGAGTTAGTTAAGGACTATGACTGCGAGATCTTTTATCATCCCGGAAAAGCGAACAAAGTGGCCGATGCACTCAGCAGGAAGACTTGTGCCACCTGATGTCGCTATTTTAAGTTCGAGGATGAACTTTCTATGAGGTATGGGGTACTGTAACACCCATGAAATAATAAGCTATACCTATGGGTATTTTTTCTTTTAGAATAAAAGGAAATAGAAATAGAACCAAAAAGAAATAAAAAGAAAGAGAGATTAAGGTTTGAACCTTGAACCTCCCACAAAGGATAAAGTTAAATTGGTGTATGGTAACTACTAGAGTAATGAATGATATATGAATAGAAAAGAATGGAAATTGTAGTTAAAAGTAAGAGTATAATTAAGTAAGGGAAAAAGAGAAAAGCAAGTAGCTTTCCTCCTCTTCCTCTTGGTTAAGAAAAGAAGCAAGCAAAAGACAAGTTGTCTTTCTTCCTTCCTTTCTCTATTTTCGTGGTAATTAAGAGAGTGAGAAGATAGAGAAGGCAAGGGGATGAATTGGGACACTTTTCATCTTCATTGGGAATAAATAGGTATGAGAGAAGAAAAGGGAAAGAAAGTTGGTTAATTCTTCCTCCTTCTTCTTCCTCCTCCTTCTTTCTCCTTCTTCCTTCTCCACCGAAACCTAAACCTCTCCCTCTCTCATTTCCGAAAATCCAAGCTAAGGTTTTTCTTGCTAAGAAAAACTAATTCACAAGAAGGAGTCCTCAAGATCTACTCCTTACAAGAAAGAGAAGAAAAGATAGAACTAGGAAGAGAAGTTTCTTCTTCCTCTTCACAAGGGTACCATCTTCCTTAGGAAAAACAAGCAAGAGGATGTAAGTATCCCCTCACCTATGGTAAAAGTTGTTTATGTGTTTTCCATGAGGTTAGAATGCTTAAAAACCTAGGATCATTTCTTGAAACTTTTGGCCAAGACATGAATAAAGGATTTAGGGAAGTTTAAGACTTAACTAAGCATGCTCACTATGTTCTTATGATATGTACCCTAGTATAGGAGCTAGTTAATGTTTCTTATGCTTGTATGCTTACCTAAAACTTAGATCCATGCTCATGAACTTTCGGCCAAAGTGTGAATAAAAGATTAAGAAGGCTTAAGACCTAAACTAAACATGCTTACTATGTCCTTATGATATGTACCCTATGATAAGAGATTAGTTTGGTGTTTTTATGCTTGTATGTTGCTTTAAACCTAAATTCATGCTCATGAAGTGTTCGGCCATGATAGAGAAATTGACTAGGAGAGGTTAAAAATTTAGTCTACCAAGATCATGACTTACTTGTTAATATGTTATGAAGAGTATTAGTGTTTTCACACTTATATATTGATTGGAACCTAAATGTATGCCACGTAAGGGAATAGGGTTTCGGCCATGATAGAAATGAGAACCTAGAAATGTTTAAAAAATTTAAGCTATCATGCTCATGACTTTCCTTATGAAAAGGTAGGAAGATTTCTTAGGGTTTCATGCTTGTAGGTTGTTTGGAACCTTGATATGTTTCACCTTAGGGCTTCGGCCATAATGGGAATTAAGACCTAGGAGAGTTTAAGACTTACTCCAACATGCTCATGACTCTTCTTATGACATGATATAAAGCTAACTTAGGGTTATCATGTTTGAATGTTGCTTGAAATCTAGATTCATGCCTCTTTATGTTTCGTCCATGATAAATTTTAGGGTCCAAGGAAGCTTAAAATTTAATCTAGCAAGCTCTTATGATATGATATGAAGTTAGCTTGATATTCTTATGCTTGTATGTTGTTTAGAACTTAGTTTCATACCCCTAAAGTTTTCGGCCATAACCAAGTTAAAAGACCTAGGAAGCTTAGAACCTAAACCAAATATGCTCATTATGTTCATAATGATTTATGATGTGAAATTGGTTTAGGGTTCACATGCTTTTATGTTGTTTAAAACCTAGAACTAGGCATGGTGACTTTCGGCCACAATAAGACCAAGAACCTAGGGAACTTAGAACCTAAACCAAATATGCTCATTATGTTCTTAATGATTTATGATATGAAATTGGTTTAGGGTTCACATGATTTTAGGTTGTTTATAACCTGGGGCTAGACTTGGAACTTTCGGCCACTACATGGAATTAGGGTTAGAGACCCAATTATGATTTCACTATGTGTCTCACATGCTACGATATGAATGAAGAGATGCTAGTTAAGGTTTTCCATGCATGATTATGTTTCCTATGATGCATTTTATGCTCATTTATGTATACTTATGAATTATGCAATATGATGCCTCTTATGATGTGATTTATTCTCAAGTATGCATGCTTTATGATATGACAAGTAATATGCTCATTTATGTATGCTTGTGAACCATGCATGATAATGACTCTTATGATGTGAATTATGCTCAAGTATGAATGCTTTATGATATGACAAGTAATGTGCTCATTTATGTATGCTTATGAATCATGCATTATGATGACTCTTATGATGTGCTATATGCTCAAGTATGCATGCTTTATGACATGATAAGTAAGGGCCTAAGAGTTGCTTCCCTATTAAGTGGGACTAAGAGCACTCTTTATGATATGATAAGTAAAGCCCTAAGAGTTGCTTCCCTTTTAAGTGGGACTAAGAGCACTCTTTATGATATGATAAGTAAAGGCCCAAGAGTTGCTTCCCTGTGAAGTGGGACTAAGAGCACTCTTCATGATATGATAAGTAACTATGACATCTTATTTTACTTTGTATGGCTTGTACCAAGGGTGGGCTCCATAAGCGCCTCTAGGTCGACGGACTATGAACGGGTCTAGTAAAAAGGGATGGGATCCTTAGTACGCCCCTAGGTCGATGGTCGTAGTACGGACCTAGTTTCCTAGTAGGTTCGGGGCTAGCTACCCTGTCCTAGGGATTGCGCGTATTTATGTATGTATGTGGTACAAGACGGGCCCTCATGATGATATTATGTTCAAGTACTATATGATATGTTTTAAGACATCTTACACATGGTATGACATATGTTTTAAAAGACATCTTGCATGATATTTATTTATGATATGATATGCTCTTATGATTTATATGACATGATGCTCTTTTATTTATGATATGATACATCATGATATTTCTTTATGATATGATATGCTCTTACGATTTATACGATATGATGCTCTTTTATTTATGATATGATACATCATGATATTTCTTTATGATATGATATGCTCTTATGATTTATATGACATGATGCTCTTTTATTTATGATATGATACATCATGATATTTCTTTATGATATGATATGCTCTTATGATTTATATGACATGATGCTCTTTTATTTATGATATGATACACCATGATATTTCTTTATGATATGATATGCTCCTATGATTTATATGACATGATGCTCTTATGATTTATTATATGATATAGCATGATATTCCTTATGAGATGATATGTTATGATGCTATGTTTACTTGATATGATGTTTAGATGATTATGTCTCCATTGTTATATGCTTATGTGATTATGATATGAAATACGTTTTTGTGAGTAGGAAAGGATCTTACTAAGCCTGTGTGCTTATAGCTTACTTTCCTTGTACCACAGATAAAGGCAAAGAATGGATAAACTAGGGGAGCCGCAGGAGAGGCAAGAGATGTGTGTGGTGGTGGCTCGGCTAATAAAAAGAAAAAGACCTGCTTATGTTATTTTATGTTGACATGAACTAAGTTTATTTATGTTAATTTTCCACATGATGTCATGATTTCATAATAAGTTCTTCCGTTGTTTTACTTTAGAAAAGAAATTCTTATATGCATGTATGTTCCCCTTGCAAGTAAGTAACCCCGGCCCTACTAGCAGGAGGGCCGGGCGTTACACAGGTATTCCAATAGTTGCTGCACATTGCAAAAGCTACATCATAAAATATAATGCTAGACTAAATGCTACACGTTGTAGCAACGATCCTAAGTAGCTGCTACACATTGTAGCAGCTTATCGCCAAGAATTGCTACACGTTGTAGCAGCTAGTCTTATGTTGCTTCTATCTGTCCTTGCAACATTTAGTGCTTTACGTTGGCGCTGCTAGTTAGTTGGTACGGAATATAGTTTTTGTAAAATTTTTGATTAACCCATTTTAAGCTACGACATGTTGTAGTAGCCTTTGAACTAAATTATTAAATGAACGTTAGAATTTAATACCCGACGGTTAGTTAATCCTTGTCTTTATTATCTGTCATATGATCTGTTGGATCGAGACACGCTAGAGGGGGGGTGAATAACGCTCGTGGCCTTCACTATTTTTGAATACGTAAATCGTACGAGTTAAAGAAGCGAAGTAAAGTAAAGAAGACAAAGCAGCACACAAAGACACGAGGAGTTACTTGGTTCGGAGCCTGTGGTGACTCCTACTCCAAGGCCCGCGATCGTTGATCGCTTCCGATGGGCAACAAATATAAGCTCAAAACAATAGTATAGAATATGAGTTACAATGAGTGTAGTAATGAAAATGATACCGAATGATAGAATCTAAAATAGCGGAGCTCCGGGTCGTCGGAAACTTGAAACAGCATGTCGAGGTCGTTACGTAAGCAGCGTACAGGAGGAATAGCTCTTTTTAAATCTCTGTGAAAGGTGCTGCTCGAATACCCCTTTTATACAGTGCTGGAGGCGCCTCCAAGCCTATCCAAGGCACCTCCAGGCCGCCGAGTCACACGGGTGGATCTGCGCAAACCTGGTCGCACCTTATCAGGTTTAAGGCGCCTTCAAGCTTCCTTAAGGCACCTTCAATCCCTGGTCCAAGGTGCCTCCAGCTTCATCCGAGGTGCCTCCAGCTCCTCTAGATAGCTGGCTTCGGCTTGCACCCGAGGCACCTCGGACACTGTGCATCCGAGGCCAAAGTTGTTTCTTTGTTCCTGCAAAATGTGTTAGTCCCAAACATATACCCTGCAAAACAAAGTTAGCATAGAAAGGATATAACAAATGATAGTCGACAGTCATCGGACTGTTCAGATCTGACTTCAGATTTTCTACCGGAAACCCTAGGTCGACCCGACGCCTATTGTTCCCTCAACGGGGAACGCGTCCTCACCTACTCCACTTAGGAGATTTACCTGTTGCCAGTGCGATCCTCTAGACCGACTGGACTTTTGCTCAGCGTTCGAAGCTTCCGGACTTTCTGCTGGACTTCCACTTCCCGGCCTGTCCAGTCTTCCACCTGGTTTGCGACACCAGGACTTTCCATCTAAGGTTACCATCCCCTAAGACTTTTGCCTGAAGCTCTCGACAAGCCAAGACTTTCCGCATAGGGTTACCACCCCCTAGGATTTTCCACCTACCTAACCGCAGCTAGGACTTTTACCTAAGTACACTTAGGACTTTTCCTACAAGCTCATTCAAACTGTTAGATCACAAGACGACTTAACTTTGAACCCTTTGCCATTATCAAAACTTGGGTTCGATCGTCTGATGCTTCCCGCACCAACAATCTCCCCCTTTTTGATTATGGTAACTCAACTTTAAAGTTAAGTAAAACAAAATGCATAAATAACCATAAGCATGCCTTTAAATAAGAAATTTAAGCACAAACGTAAGCATACTTGAGTCAAGTTAAGTACAAGCTAAAGAAATTTTAAACTTTATGAATGTTAAGGTAAATTTAAATTTTTCAATGTTAAGGCTCCCCCTTAATAATAGAACTCTTATCAATTTGAATTTTTTTGTCCTACTTACTCTTATCAATTTGAATTTTTTTGTCCTACTCTCCCCCATTGCCATATATCAAAAAACTTTGTAGGAAAAAACTTAGTAAAAATGTTGAAGCCCAAAAATAACATTTAAAATACCTGGCTTTTAAAACTTTGTAGGGAAAACTTTGTAGGAAAATGCTTAGTAAAATTTTGCTAAGTGAAAATAGTTTAAGTGCACAACAACTCTGTTTAGCCAAAATTTTGAAAACTTAAGCTTTTAAAGGCTTTATTTAAAGATTTTTCATTAAACATAAAAGTCTTAAAAAGGTATTTTCTTAAGTACAAAAATTAAGTTTGGGAAAAACTTTTAAAGAAAACACTTAGCTTTAAAGACAGGATCTTTGGCTAATTTAAAGAACTTTTCAAACACTTAGCTTGTTATAATTAATTTTCATTGTAAAACTCTTAGCTAAATGTCTAAAGAGATAATTTTCTTTCAACTAGGTTTAAAGAGCTAGTAAAAAGTTTACTTTGAAAAATAACTTTAGCCAATTTTGAAACTTAGTTGAAATGTTTGGGGAAAAATAGATTTTCAAACTCTGTTAGATAGATTCGAAAAGCTTTGTTGGTAAATATTTTCTTAATTTTGAACAAGCTTTTTGAACAGTAACTTGGAAAGAGATAAGAAAATAAACTACACTAAATTTTCAAAAGACTTTGAAAAGTATAAAAAAAAATTATTAAGAAAGTCTAAAACTATATTTTAAAAAATATTTAAACGAATAATGAGTTCCCAAAATACTTAACGGCCAAGGAGGAGCAATAAGTTTAAACCTTAATGCCCAACCATGAGTCGAGTTAAATTGATTGCAAGTTAACTAAGTTCTTTTAGTAAGGTATCAGAGCCCTAATGTGCAAGTTGAGTAATCTTAAACACTTAATCTCTTGGCCACATGTCTAACCATCTAGCTACTAGCTGATTGCCAAGAGGACAACAACTTTCACTTGGTTAGTCAAGTTAAGTCAATAGATCCAGTTAGATTTGACTAGGGCTGGATGACTTGACTTGATTACTATAAATTAGGTATTTAACGCCCAGACTCATATTGATGCACAGATATAAGCATTCTTAAGTCCAGGCTGTACCCTATGCATCTCACACCATTCTAAGTTTTTCAAGCACAATAAACGTAAGCCTAGGTGTTTGTGAGATGCTCTGGCTGAATTCTAGGGGAACATGATTTCTAAGGTAGAGCCTAGGCTAGGTCCAAATTTGAAAATCTAGTAAAATTGGAATTTTGAAAACAAAATTTTTCTAGAATTTTTAAAACACAAGATGATTTTGAAAACAAGTAAAACATTTAAGAATAAAGGTAGGAAACTGATTTGAAAATCAAAATCTATTCTACCCAACACATTCCTATTTGTGCAGAGTTAAATAAATAAAACTGGTAAGCATAGATAAGTAGAGTTCTCTAACACTAGTACACCCAGAGTAGAAAATGGAGATGTCTGTGTAATATCCAAGATACATGATAGTGTCAAAAGACATGATCATCAGCTGGAGGATCGTCAGCGGGAGGTGGTGCAAGGGGCTGCTCGGGTGCAGGCTCAGGCTGTCCCTGGCGACATATCTCACCCCGGAGAGAGGTGAATCCTGCAGCTATCTCGGATCATAGAGATTGGAGGAAGCGATGACTATCTAGCACAGCCCGTTGCGTCTGAATGGACTGGATCTCGAGCCGGGAGAGTCTGTCCTCGACGGAAGGTGGTGCTGAAGTCGAAGGTCTAGTTGATGTGGAGGGCCCGACAGAGGTGGAAGGATCTGTGAAAAACTCCTCGGCTAAGAAGTTGGGCCACTCCTCTCCCTCGCCCGGTGCATCCTCGGCCTCTGGAGCAATAGGAGCAGCAGCTAGCTGTGGCCAACCCTTCCAGGCCAGAATCCCCTCAGTAGTGACCTCTATACCAGCTAATCGAAGACTACGCTGCCCTAACTCGTCGTATAGTTTAAGTGGGATGAGTGCCCCTATGGCCGTGTCTATCCTAGGGGTGGAGAAAATCTGAGTCAAGATATGACAGTAGGGCATGTGGACTACTCCAGACGTGACTGTAGTAGATGCATGTATAATGTTATAGAACATATGCAGTGCATCTATATCTAGGCGCTGACACAGGGCGTACAAAAAGAATGAGTGACAGGATCGCATCTTTGTGACGTCACGAGATGTGATCGGCAAAATGCATGCTGTCAGGACTATGTACATAACGTAGTCCTGAACGCTAAGAAGAGTTGACCTGAACTTAGTCAGGCCAAATGGTCTCTCCTCTCCAAAAGAGTACGTGTAGATGGTGTCTAAGGTGATATGGGAATAGGGATCACCGAATGGTAGATCCCTACCCGGGTAGCACAGGAAGGTACATGTAGACTCCCTAAACTCTAAACTCGTGCGAATCAGGGAGGGAGTAAACTGGATGTTTGTTCCACCGACTCTGGTGGAATACGTATTATCATCAACCTTCTCGAGGTTGTGATAGAACTGCGCACACAAGTCCTGGTTTACTGTATTGATATAGTAAACCAGTTTCCCTAATTGATAGTAATCTATCATCTAAACTACGGGGTGACAGAACTGGGTAAAAAATGTCCTACCTACATACCTAGGTTTAATAGACTCAAATGTAAACCTAGCAAAATCTACCCTATGCTACTCTTAGGGGAATCTAGGATCCATAGAAGGGGCCCTAGCTGGTGTAGGATCAACAATGCGATGTTTCCTATTTTTGACAATATACAAGAAAATAGCAAAAACTAGTACTAAAATCATGTAGTAGATAAGAAAGGGTGGATTAGAGTATACCTAGGAGGCATTGCTAGGAGTAGAGGAGGAAGAGTCGGGTTGAAGAGGCCTTGGTTGGGGAGAAATCGCATGGGAAGCTTATGTTAGGCTTCGGCAGAAAACGAACAGAAGGCTTTCTGTTCGTGGCAATATCGCGGGTTGAAGGCGCCTTAAATGTTGTTTAAGCCACTGTTGGAGGCGCCTCGGAGATGATCCGAGGCGCCTTAGGTAAAATCCGCAGGACTTTCCCGGCACTGTTTAGGGCGCCTCCCGTGTGTGGGAGGCGCCTCTAAGAGGTGCCAAGTGTAATTTTTTTTTAAGTTAAATTAACTTTGAAAAAAAAAATATTAAGTTAATTTAATTCTGAAAAAAAATATTTAAGTTAATTTAATTTTGAAAAAATTATTAAGTTAATTTAATTCTAAAAAAAATATTAAGTTAATTTAATTTTGAAAAAATTATTAAGTTAATTTAATCCTAAAAAAATTATTAAGTTAATTTAATTTTAAAAAAATATTTAAGTTAATTTAATTTTGAAACAATATTAAGTTAATTTTATTTTGAAACAATATTAAGTTAATTTTGAAAAAATATTTAAGTTAATTTAACTTTTAAAAAAATATTTAAGTTAATTTAATTTTTTTAAAATTTTTTTTAAGTTAATTTCATTTTGAAAAATTATTTAAGTTAATTAGATTTTGAAAAATTATTTAAGTTAATTTGATTTTGAAAAATTATTTAAGTTAATTAGAAAAATTATTTAAGTTATTAGATTTTGAAAACTTATTTAAGTTAATTTGATTTTGAAAAATTATTTAAGTTAATTTAATTTTGAAACAATATTTAAGGTAATTTAATTTTGAAAAAGTATTAAATTAATTAAAATTTTGAAAAGTGTTTAAGTTGATTAATATTTGAAAGTTAATTAATTTTGATTTAATTTTAATTTGTCCTTGGTCTTCTCACCCAATTTAGATTTTCAATCAGGGAATCCTATAATATTAGGAGATGAATTAGGTTCAATTTTAGGGTTGGTTTAACTTTGTATTAGATTTAGGTTTAGCTTTGGGTTCAACAAATATGCATTCTTTGGATAAACTTCAGGACTATGGTGAGTCACAAGGACATCATTAAAGTAACCATGCCTTCGAGGTTTTTCAAATAGTCCTACCCATTGAACTTAGTACAAAACCTTGATCTAACTGGTTAGGATCCATAAAGGGTAGCTTCGGTCAGTTCCAATTAGCCAAATGTACTAGGTAGAAGCCATATCTTCCCAGACATTCGATGACTAAGATTCCCCAACGTACTATCATCCAATACTTCACCAGTACCATAAATCAAGTTAACCCTAACCCTTTTTTATTCTAACCTTAATTACCCTGCCGGGTAGTCTACTCTTGGTTACCCTTGTCGGGTGGATTAAGTTTAGAGGTGCCAGCTATTTTGGAGCCTTCCCTTGGATTTTTAAGATTTTGTAAGAATTTATTTTCTAAATTTGATTTGAATTTTGAATTAATCTGAATTTTTTATTTGAATTTAATTTGAATTTGATTTTTGATTTAATTTGAATTTTAAATTGAATTTTAATTTAGATTTAATTTTTGATTTAATTTGAATTTTAAATTAAATTTTAATTTAATTAAATTCTTTTTATTAATATAGTTTTTCTGCTAGCTCCCCCTGGATCATAGCCTCGATATGGTCTATCGAGGTAATGTATTTGATCCTTGGGGATCCAATATTGACCAAGTCTAGCTTGATTGATCAGGTTGGACTAGGGTACCCATGCTTGGACTGATTTACTATTAGGCCTGTTTACTAAGGATAGATACGATCTATATTTTCTTTTGGTTTTATATCCTAGTCCAGTTTTGTTGTAAATGGCTCTTTGTGTCCCAAGAAATAGGTTAAGGTTCTTGGAGCCCAAAGAGAACCGTTCTAAAGTTTTCTCCAAATCCTTGACCTGAGTTTTCAGACTAGAATTTTCTTCCTCAAGTTTTTGGACTTGAGTTGAACTTCCAGTTTGAACTGGGTCAGGCAAGGTATTGGAGTTAGTCACTTCTTTAAATACGGCTACTTCCTTTAGAAGTGACTTGACCATAAGGTTTGATCTTGCTAATTCGCGCAATAAATAATTAACTAAATTATTTAACCGAGGAATACTTATAGCGGTGTCAGGCCCTTCGGAAACGGATACGGATCCGTGGCTTCATTCAGACTCGGCTTCCGATTCGCTTTCACTCTCGGACACAACAATCTGATCCCAGGCCATCAGTGCGAGGAGACTCGTCTGATCAAGTTCGTTGTCAGTATCTTCTTCTGAGGATTCGTCCCATGTCGCCTTCAACACCTTCTTTTTCCTCTACTTCTTTGCATCCTTCTAATTTGGGCAGTTGGCCTTGATGTGCCCTTTCTGGTTGCACCCGTAGCAAGTTACCTCGAACTTGACTTTTGAGCTTGGTTGACTCTCCTTGGATTGGAATTCTTTCTTTAGGTCTCTCTTGTTGAAGCCCTTCTTCTTCTTGTAGAGCATCTTCACAAGATTCATGTAACACCCATAGGATCCCTAGCAATTTTATTAATTTTACCATGATTAAAATAGGCCTTATGTGGATTTTTCCAAAATAAAAGAAAAATAGAACCAAAAAGAGGCATGACCATGGTTTGAACCTTGGACCTTGTGTTAGATGCATGTATGTGATAACCAGTAGCCCCAGCAGGGGTGTGCTGTTAGAAAAAGAAGGGGAATTGTAGTTAAGGTGAAGGCCTTTCATTTAGAAGGAGACTTAGAAGGAAAAGTTGGAGTTGCCTTCTTCCTCCCTAATGGAAAAAGATGAATTTGCCTTCTTCCTTCATTCAACATAAATAAGAAAAAGGGAAAGAGAACTTCATTTTTCTTCTCTTTTCTTCCTTCCTTCTTCTCTCCACCGAAAAACCAAAGCCTCACCCTCACCATTGCCGAAACCAAGCCAAAGAAATTCTTCTAGGGAAAAGTTTCAAGAAGCAAAGGGTATTCTCTTAGTAAATTAAGCGAGAGGATGTAAGTATTCCCTCACCTATAGTACAAGTAGTTCTCGTACGCTTTATGTTTAAAAGTTGTTTGAAAAACATAGGGTTTTCCTTGAAAGTTTCGGCCAAGATAAGGAGTTGTGGTCGCTTATGGTTGTCAAGTTTACAATTTATGCTTCATGTTGTAACAAAAAGTCTAGAACCTCACTCTTGAGGTTTCGGCCAAGATGGGATACAAGGCTTAGAGTAAAATTTGAAGACCTAATCATGCTTGTTTATGTTCCTTCATGATGTATGATCTATTATATGTTGTTAGTTAAGTTTTCATGCTACATGTTGTATAAACAAAACTTAGAACCTTACCTTAGGTTTCGACCAAGATGGGATACTAGGCTTAGAGAAAAATTTTAAGACCTAATCATGCTTGTTTATGCTCCTTCATGATGAATGATATATTATATGTTGTTAGTTAAGTTTTCATGCTACAAGTTGTATAAACAAAACTTAGAACCTTACCTTAGGTTTCGGCCAAGGATGAACATAAGGCTTAGAGCAAGGTTTTGAAATCTAATCATGCTTGTTTATGCTCCTTCATGATGTATGATCTATTATATGTTGTTAGTTAAGTTTTCATGCTACATGTTGTATAAACAAAACTTAGAACCTTACCTTAGGTTTCGGCCAAGGATGAACATATGACTTAGAGCAAGGTTTTGAAATCTAATCATGCTTGTTTATGCTCCTTTATGATGTATGATCTATTATATGTTGTTAGTTAAGTTTTTATGCTACATGTTGTATAAACAAAACTTAGAACCTTACCTTAGGTTTCGGCCAGGGATGAACATAAGGCTTAGAGCAAGGTTTTGAAATCTAACCATGCTTGTTTATGCTCCTTCATGATGAATGATCTATTATATGTTGTTAGTTAAGTTTTCATGCTACATGTTGTATAAACAAAACTTAGAACCATACCTTGGGTTTCGGCCTAGGATGAACATAAGGCTTAGAGCATGGTTTTGAAATCTAATCATGCTTGTTTATGCTCCATCATGATGTATGATCCCTTGTCTATGATTAGTTTATGTTTTCATGCTTTTTGTGGTAATCAAAGTTTAAGATCCTTACCTTTAGGGTTCGGCCAAGATTAAATGGAAGGTTTAGGGAAAAGTTTTGAACCTAACTATGCATGTTTATGTTTTCTCATGTTGTATGATTCTTGATATATGGTTAGTTTAAGTTTTCCATGCTTCATGTGGGGTTAAAAATAAAAAAGAAAACCTAGAATCCTACCTCTATGTTTCGGCTAGGTTAAGATTTAGGGTTATAGGAAGATCAAAACCCCAATCATATATGCTAATGATTTCTTATGATGTGATATGGATTTTATGCCATCATGCTATTTGTTATGTGCACTTACGTTATCATGTATGTTTTCTCTAAGAAATGCTATGTGTTATGTGCACTTTATGCTACTATGTTATGCAAGGCTTATGTATAATGAAAAGCCTAAGAGATGCTTCCCTTAAGTTGGGACTAAGAGCACTCTTCATGATATGACAAGAATATGATATGCCATGATAGGACAAGAACATGATATGCTATGATATGATATGATATGAAACATGATATGTTATTTTACTTTGTATGGCTTGTACCAGGGATGGGCTCCTAAGTTGCCCCTAGGTCGATGGTCTATGAAACATGCCTAGTAAAAGGGATGGGCTCCTAAGTTGTCCCTAGGTCGATGGTCTATGAAACAGGCCTAGTTCCTAGTAGGTTCAAGATTTGCTACCTTGGATCTACTTAGGATGTGCGCATTTATGTATGTATGTGGTACAAAGCCAGGCCCTCATGATGAGATTATGTTTAAGTATTTATATGATATATATGTTTTCAAAGGACATCTTGCATATACTCATTCATGATGCATGTTTTCAAAGGACATCTTGCATATGCTTATTCATGCTAAATGTTTTCCTTTATGTTTTAATAAGATGTTCCTTTTTGAAAAATAAGTTTATGATGCCTAGATGATCATGTTATTAATTTGTGTATGAACTCTCACATGTTATGTTATGATTTACTTACATGAGTATGACTTTACTTTATGCTAGTATGCAGATTTATATCTAGATGTTGGTTAAATGAACATGTTACCACTTTATGTTTAGATGCATGATTCATGTTTTGTGAGTAGGAAAGAATCTTACTAAGCCTATGTGCTTATAGTTTAATTTCCCTTGTACTGCAGACAAAGGAAAGGGATGGTTGAATTAAAAGGGAGCAGCAGGAAGGGCAAGAATGTGTGTGGCAGTGGCATGGTGGAATAAATCTGCTTAATGTTTCTATGTTCTAAAACATTATGTATGATGGATGATATTTATTGATGTCTACTCAATATGAACTTATGTTTTGATGATCTCTGATAGTATGCTTATTTCAGGTAAAATGTTATGCATTATGTAGCAAGTAGTAGATGTTAGATCAAGTTATGAATGTTAACATGATATGTTGGATATATGATACTATGATAATGAATATGTTTCTTTGACAACATGATTGTATGCTTAAGTTAGTTTAATTAGTCAAAAAAAATATAACATTATTTACTTCCGCTGCCATGTATGTATGTTTTCAAGTAACCCCCGTCCTTCCGCCCCCTTCCCGAGTGGCGGGGAAGGGCGGGGCGTTACAATTCACATGTTTGGAGGTCAATTCGTCGTCTGAGTCGGGTTCGTCTTCCGACTCCGGTTCAGTTCTTCGCCGTGATCTTGGTTCACGTGTTCGACTGGTACCTGCAACCAAAGCAATATCCTTCTCGGTTGGCTGTGTATTAGTATGTTCATGCAGTTCGAATTCAGAAAATAATTCATCTAGTGTAATGGAAGATAAGTCCTTGGAGACTTTGTAGGCATCTACCATTGATGCCCACAATGTACTCCTTGGAAAAACATTTAGAGCGTACCTTATAATATCCCGATTTTCGACTTTCTGCCCGATCGCGTGGAGGGAGTTGAGAATGTCTTGTATGCGATTATGGAGTTGACTTGTTGTCTCTCCTTCCTGCATCTTTAGATTATATAATCCATTAAATAACAAATCCCTCTTACTAACCTTGGTGTCGGAGGTGCCCTCGTGGAGTTCGATCAGCTTCTCCCATAGCTCTTTTACGCTGGAGAATGGTCCAACTATGTTGAGCTCTTCTTTGGTCAGGCCACATTGGAGGGTGCAGGTTACTCTGGCATCGCTTCCACCTTCTTGATTAGGGTCGGTTCCCATTTTCGCAGGGTGTAGGCTTGTGGTTTTCGTCGGTTGGTAGTTGCAATCCCGTCTTGACGATCATCCATGTCTCGAACTGAATTTTGAGGAAGGTTTCCATTCGTCCCTTCCAGTACCCGAAATCTTCTCCGGTGAAGAGCGGAGGACGAACGGTGCTGAAACCCTCTTGTTGGGCCATTGATAGTATGCAAATAAAAGAAAAAAGAAACGTCCCAAGACTAGGTCTTGGATTAGCAGTGCGGGAAATAAAGTTAAGATTACGGGCTCGAGTGGTGTTGCAACAACTTCGAGCTAAAACCAATTCGAAAAAATAATTAGAATGTAGGTATTAAGCTAGATTCTAATTGACTCCATAAAATCGAAATCACCACGAAAAAGTTTGCGTGATTGGTAGTTGCACCAAGTCAACGCGACCCCGCTCTGATACCAATTGTTGGATCGAGACGCGCTAGAGGGGGAGTGAATAGCACTCGTGGCTTTCACTATTTTCGAATACGTAAATCATATAAGTTAAAGTAGCAGAATAAAGTAAAGAAGACAAAGCAGCACACAAAGACACGAGGAGTTACTTGGTTCGGAGACTGTGGCGACTCCTACTCCAAGGCCCGCGATCGTTGATCGCTTCCGGTGGGCAACAACTATAAGCTCGAAATAATAGTACAGAATATGAGTTACAATGAGTGCAATAATGAAAATGATACCGAACGACAGAATCTAAAATAGCGGAGCTCCGGGTCGTCGGAAACTTGAAACAACATGTCGAGGTCGTTACGTAAGCTGCGCATTGGAGGAATAGCTCTTTTTAAATCTCTGTGAAAGGTGCTACTCGAATACCCCTTTTATACAGTGCTAGAGGCACCTCCAAGCATGTCCAAGGCGCCTCCAGGCCGCCGAGTCGCACGGGTGGATCAGCGCAAACCTGGTCGCACCTTATCAGGTTTAAGGCGCCTTCAAGCCTCCTTAAGGCACCTTCAAGCCCTGGTCCAAGGAGCCTCCAGCTTCATCTGTGGCGCCTCCAGCTCCTCTGGACAGCTGGCTTCGGCTTGCACCCGAGGCGCCTCCAAGCCCCATGGAGGTGCCTCGGACACTGTGCATCCGAGGCCAAAGTTGCTTCTTTGTTTCTGCAAAATGTGTTAGTCCGAAACACATACCCTGCAAAATAAAGGTAGCACAGAAACAATATAACAAATGATAGTCGACAGTCATCGGACTGTCCGGGTCTGACTTCGGATTTCTTACCGGAAACCCTAGGTCGACCCAACGCCTACTGTTCGCTCAACGGGGAACGCGTCCTCACCTACTCCACTCAGGAGATTTATCTGTTGCCAGTGCGATCCTCCAGACCGACTGGACTTTTGCTCAGCGTTCGAAGCTTCTGGACTTTCTACTGGACTTCCGCTTCCCGGCCCATCCAGTATTCCACCTGGTTCACGACACCAGGACTTTCCACCTAGGGTTACCACCCCCTAGGACTTTTGCCTGAAGCTCTTGATCCGCCAAGACTTTCCGCATAGGGTTACCACCCCCTTTAACCGAGGGTTACCACCCCCTTTGACCTAGGTTACCACCCCCTTGGGTTTCCCACCTGCCTAACCACAACTAGGACTTTTACCTAAGTACACTTACGACTTTTCCTACAAACTCATTCAAACTGTTAGATCACAAGACGACTTAACTTTGAACCCTTTGCCATTATCAAAACTTGGGTTCGATCGTCTGATGCTTCCCGCACCAACATGATCTTTATCTTTTCCCAGTACATAAGAGCACCTAAAATACAGGTGTTACTAGGGTGTTATAACAACCCTTTGTTGTTCAAAGCATTGCAAAGGGGTGTTATAACACCCCTTTTCTTGAACGCGGTTCAAGACTTTGAACGCATTCAAGGTAAGGTGGGGTGGGCCAGCACTGCCCCACCCCATAAATATTTTTATATTTTATTTATTAAAAAGTTATAAATTTTAAATTTTAAAATTAAGATAGGTCAAATATAATATTTATAATTTAAATTTAAAAACCAATAAAATTAGTTTTTTAAGTAAGATTAATAATAATAATAATTTAAAATTTTAAACATATTATTTATTTTGATATATTTTAAGATAATTGAGTGGGATGTGGGACCCAAAAATAATGAGTGTTAATATTAAAAGGAATGTGGGTGAAAGAGATATGTTGTTATAACGGTGATGTGGCAGTGGACCCCATACTTTTTGATGAGGTGGTGGGTGTTATAACGATGGAGCATTGTGGATGCTCTAATGGGTTGTAGTGAGTATTTCGATGACCCATTTCCTCGAAAGGACACGTCCGTTTGACTTCTCTTTATCAAGTGGTAGGGTTTGCAAGCACCTCTCTTCTTATAATTAGGCGATTAACATAACTGACTCTTCCATTCCACGTTGCCTTGCCTTTGGTCCACATTATAGCTCTTTCATGATCATGTCTATCTTTAGTAGGAAGACGAAATCCACTATGGGTGGGGTTAAAGAACCCCCAATCGAAGAGGAATCAAGCTCTGCGTCTTCCCCACCGGAAATATCATCTGTATCAGAGGACTCGTCTGATTCCCGGTTTATATTATTTAATTTTATTGTATATTATATATATATATATATATATATATTTGTATCCTTGGAATCACAAATTTTCTACAATATTCGAAATAGGTATCTCAGTTAAGCCATGGAACATTATGTAGTGTGTGGATATATTAAGATTCTCACATAACAACGGAACCAGGCGAGGAAGGAGTTTGAAGCTTCCCTTTTTTGAGAGAAAATGAACCAAATTGAACTAGTGAAGCTACGACAACGACTGTCCCAAGTCAATGGGGTATTAGACGAGGGTATACATCAAAAGAATGAGTGAAATATCACTTTTCGTGCAGCTTAGCCTCACATCTCCATAGTGATGTTGCGTTTATACGAGAGAAAAAGAATAAAACTGTATTTGTCCAAGTGTGATGATAACTATGTCTATATAATCTATCACTAGTGAAAACTATAAAGCAAATGATTTATGGAGTAGTGTTTGTATTAACTTTTTTGGCTTAAGATAATGTTTGTCTTATGTTATTATTATACCCAACTATAGTCGGCAACACTTCTTCGTTTACACTGAACAAGAGTTGTAGTCCCTCAATCTCAATTTTGTATTTAGATCACATAGATGAGCTTTACGTTTTATCTATTTGCTTATAATTAAGAACAAACTGGTTCATGTTGTAGCAGCTACAGCAGCACATTGTTGCATTTGCATCTAGGTGATCGAAGATGGTACCAAGTGTAGAAACTAATAAACAGTAACTGCTACATTATATAAGAGTTAATATGGATTAGGCGCTACTCATTTGTGGGCAAACTCGCGACACTTAAACCCACATCGTGTAGCAGTTACTGCGGATTAGCTGCTATAACTTGTAGCACATTGTAGCATTGGCATCTAGTTGTTGGACGATGCTACCACGTGTAGTAGCTTCTAAAGAGTAGGGCATACACTATGCAGCAGTTACTATGGCATAGCTATCACATCGTGTAGTAGTTACTGCGAATTAATTGCTAGATCGTGAAGGAGCTACTCCAGATTTGTGAGCTCCCAGAACATGTAGCAGTTACTGGTCCAATTGCAACTAAGAAGCCCCCCTTTCAATTAAAGATTATACGGTCAGTAATAAATTGTAATAAAACAGATTCATGTCAACTTATCAATTATTTATATATGACCAACGACATCTGTTCCATTGATCTATCACATCCATAGAATGACCACTCATATCTGTCATTTATGAGAGGTGTTAGAAGTCATACCTGTCATAAACCCTGCCATTTTCGAGAGAAATCAGTAACTTGTTTTTTCAAACGGCCAGCTGTGGATGCGTGAGTATAGCTACTACAACAGGGACCACTCAGCACCACTGTTTTCCTATATAACAGAGGTAGCCAGGCTCATTGCTTGACATCCACAGATAAAATGAGTAGCTTAAAAATGAGAATGGCACCATTTTCCTCAAACTACCTTCACCATTTATTTCATGGCATCTAGTCTACATCTTCAAGTGTGTATTGCTCTTGATGCGGGATTGAGAAAGCGCCCAAGTTGCCTTCCACGATCTAGTGTAAGCTCCCATAATCCTAAGGGAATTCTGTTAATGCGAACACCATTCTATGGCCCGGATCAATGTACGTGCCTGGGCTTAGTCCGCTCAGGGAGTGGTCTAAATGCTGTACACTTTTCCATATATGCAAAGCTCGGTCATTCGTTGTGGAATCGTCATGGAGTTATAAATAGACTCTAGGCTCGACGATCTTCTCCCAACCCCGAGCAAGTGACGTGAGGGACATGTAATCTTTAATTTACAATTTTACGTTCACTATGTAATATCTATCAGACTGACAATAAATCTATTAAACCAATTGTATTTTTTAGCTATGTTGTGAAATGTTCATGCAAAAAATAACTTGGATTCATTAATCAATATCATACTCACGATGGCACCACTTAATCAATATCATACTCACGAATAAGGATCAAGTGACAATTGGTCCTAAAGTTTAGTAGCTATAACATTATAGCTGCTACACCAATGTAGCAACGGTTGGGGACGGAGAATTATAATTGTAATTAAAATATTTAATGGTGTAGCAGTTATGGGTCAGCATCAATACATGATGTCATGTTGTATCATGTCATTTATCTGTAGCTACTACAACATAGCTTGCGGCACAACACAGTTACGGAACAGCTTGATTAATGCCGCAAGCTGTGTTGTAGTAGCTACAGATAAATGACATGATACAACATGACATCATGTGTTGATGCTGACCCGTAACTGCTACACCATTAAATATTTTAATTACAATTAAAATTCTCTGTCCCCAATCGTTGTTACATTGGTGTAGCAGCTATAATGCTGTAGCTGCTAAAATTTAGGACCAAATGTCACTTGATCCTTGTTCGTGAGTATGATATTGATTAAGTGATGCCATCGTGAGTATGATATTGATTAATGCATCTGAGTTAATTTTTGCATGAACATATCACAACATAGCTAAAAAATACAATTGGTTTAATAGATTTATTGTCAGTCTGTTAGATATTACATAGTGAACATAAAATTATAAATTAAAGATTGCATGTCCCTCACGTCACTTACTCGGGGTTGGGAGAAGATTGTCGAGCCCAGAGTCTATTTGTTACTCCATGATGATTCCACAGCGAATGATTCCACAGCGAATGACTGAGCTTTGCACACATGGAAAAGTGTACAATATTTAAACAACTCCCTGAGCGGACTAAACCCAGGCACGTACATTGATCTGGGCCATAGAATGGTGTTCGCATTAACGTAATTCCCTTAGGATTATGGGAGCTTACACTAGATCGTGGAAGGCAACTTGGGCACTTTCTCAATCCCGCATCAAGAGCAATACACACTTGAAGATGTAGACTAGATGCCATAAAATAAATGGTGAAGGTGGTTTGAGGAAAATGGTGTCATTCTCATTTATAAGCTAATTATTTTATCTGTGGATGTCAAGCAATGAGCCTGGCTACCTCTGTTATATAGGAAAACAGCGGCGTTGAGTGGTCCTTGTTGGAGTAGCTGTACTCACGCATCCACAGCTGGCCGTCTGAAAAAGCAGGTTACTGATTTCTCTCGAAAATGGTAGGGTTTATGACAGGTATGACTTGTCACACCTCTCATAAATGACAGATATGAGTGGTCATTCTATGGATATGACGGATCAATGGAACATATGTCGTTGGTCATATATAAATAATTGATAAGTCGGCATGAATCTGTTTTATTGCAATTTATTACTGACCGTATAATCTTTAATTGAAAGGGGGCTTCTTAGTTGCAATTGGACCAGTAACTGCTACATGTTCTGGGAGCTCACAAATCTGAAGTAGCTCCTTCACGATCTAGCAATTAATTCACAGTAACTACTACACGATATGACATCTGTGCCATAGTAACTGCTGCACAGCGTATGGCCTACTCTTTAGAAGCTACTACACGTGGTAGCATCGTTCGACAACTAGATGCCAATGCTACAATGTGCTACAAGTTGTAGCAGCTAATCCGCTGTAACTGCTACACGATGTGGGTTTAAGTGTCGCAAGTTTGCCCACAAATGAGTAGCTCCTAATCCATATTAACTCTTATATAATGTAGCAGTTACTGTTTATTAGTTTCTACACTTGGTACCATCTTCGATCACCTAGATGCTAATGCAACAATGTGCTGTTGTAGCTGCTACAACATGAAGCAGCTTGTTCTTACTTATAAGCAAATAGATAAAACGTAAAGCTCATCTATGTGATCTAAATACAAAATTGAAATTGAGGGACTACAACTCTTGTTCAGCGTAAACGAAGAAGTCTTGCTGACTATAGTTGGGTATAATAATAACATAAGACAAACATTATCTTAAGCCAAAAAAGTTAATACAAACACAACTCCATAAATCATTTGCTTTATAGTTTTCACTAGTGATACATTATATAGACATAGTTATTGTCGCACTTGGACAAATACAGTTTTATTCTTTTTCTCATGTATAAAGGCAGCATCACTATGGAGATGTGAGTCTAAGCTGCACGAAAAGTGATATTTCACTCATTCTTTTGATTTGTACCCTCATCTAATACCCCATTGACTTGGGACTGTCGTTGTCGTAGCTTCACAAGTTCAGTTTGGTTCATTTTCTCTCAGAAAAGGGCAGCTTCTAACTCCTTACTCGTCTGGTTCCGTTGTTCTGTGAGAATCTTAATATATCCACAAACTACATGATGTTCCATAGCTAAACTGAGATACCTATTTCGAATATTGTAGAAAATTTGTGATTCCAAGGATACAAATATATATATAACATACAATAAAATTGAATAATGCAAACCGGGAATCCGACGAGTCTACTGATGCAGATGATATTTCCGGTGGGGAAGACGCAGAGCTTGATTCCTCTTCGATAAGGGGTTCTTTAACCCCACCCATAGTGGGTTTCGTCTTCCTGCTAAAGATAGACATGATCATGAAAGAGCAATAATGTGGACCAAAGGCAAGGCAACATGGAATGGAAGAGTCAGTTATGTTAATCGCCTAATTATAAGAAGAGAGGCGCTTGCAAATCCTACCGCTTGATAAGGAGAAGTCAAACGGACGCGTCTTTTGGAGGAAATGTGTCATCGAAACACTCACTACAACTCATTAGAGCATCCGTAATGCTTCATCATTATAACACCCACCACCTCATCAAAAAGTATGTGGTCCACTGCCACATCACTGTTATAACAACATATCTCTTCAACCCTCATTCCTTTTAACATTGACACTTATTGTTTATGGGTCCCACATCCCACTCAATTATCTTAAAATATATCGAAATAAATAATATGTTTAAAAATTTAAATTATTGTTATTATTAATCTTATTAAAAAAAAATAATTTTACAGTTTTTTAAATTTAAATTATAAATATTATATTTTACCTATCTCAATTTTAAATTTTAAAATTTATAACTTTTTAATAAATAAAAGTTTTTAAAAAAATTATGGGGTGGGGCAGTGCTGGTTCACCCCACCTTTCCTTGAACGCGTTCAAAGTCTTGAACCGCGTTCAAGCAAAGGGGTGTTATAACACCCCTTTGCAATGCTTTGAACAAAAGGGGTGTTATAACACCCCAGTAACACTTGCATTGCAAGTGCTCTTACGTACTGGGAAAAGATAAAAATCATACGACAGATAATAAAGACAAGGATTAACTAACCGTCGGGTATTAAATTCTAACGTTCATTTAATAATTCAGTTCAAAGGCTGCTACAACATGTCGCAGCTTAAAATGCATTAATCGAAAATTTTACAAAAACTATATTCCGTACCAACTGACTAGCAGCGCCAACGTAAAGCACTAGATGTTGTAAGGACAGATAGAAGCAACATAAGACTAGCTGCTACAACGTGTAGCATTTCCTGGCAATAAGCTGCTACAACGTGTAGCAGCTACTTAGGATTAGCTGCTACAACGTGTAGCATTTAGTCTAGCGTTATATTTTATGATGTAGCTTCTGCAATGTGCAGCAACTATTGGAATACCTGCTACAACGATGTAGTAGCTACTGATGATTAAAATAATTTAACATTTTTTATTATCAAGTTAATATACATAACAATATTATTTTTATTATTTTTACCATCTCTATATGTACTTCTACAAGGCAGACTCGGCAATTTCACAATACATATACTAACTGCCGCACCCCTTGGTATAAATAGGACTTACCAAGCGGCGACTCATTTTAGCTGCTACAAGGTGGACTAGCCAGCTTCACAGTTCACAGTACATTTACCGGTGATTTATATTACAATAATCCAGCTTTTATTTGTCCCTTATAGCAGCTACTGCTGATGGACTGCAACACGTTCTAGCAGCTACTGCCTAATAGACGGCCACAATCTATCAGCATATACATAATATTTGGCTTATATGCCCTGTATTAGCTTCGCATGGGTCACGAGATAGCAGTATATTACAAAACACATACACATCCTAGGCTTATTTTATGGGAATCATAAAGTTATTACAATCTGTGTATCAACACGTTTACACCCCCACCTTGTCACCAATCTAGTGTTTGCTATTAAAAATTTTATGACCAACAAGAAAACTAAATTCTCTCATTCGAGCTTGGCCAAAATCTATTGGTCGTCGGTACATTAAACTCTTAGCGTATCGCATCACAAAAAATGCACAATCTAATCTGAAAGATACAGTTAATTTTACACTGTTAATATTATATTTGATAGCGGACATATGGATATTATGATTAAACATATGTACTTACGATTTTACTTGTGTTGGACCCGGGATCCTAGATACCTCAAAGTCCCTTGACATTTGGTAGGGTAGCCCTAGATACCACATTTCATAGTAGGTTGGGTCCATATTTTAAAAAAAATCAACCTGCATGAGTATGAAGTTATTAACTAATACAGACATACATCTAGTAGATTATGAGTTACTCAACATGGCGTACTCACAGATTTTTTAAACATTGAGGTGTATAGTTCTGAGGATCTAAGGGAGTTATAGTGCATGTATTTAGCTTTTTGGAGGTCTATTATAAGTAGGTGTCAGTGCTCATCTACATTATTTAATGGACAAAATATATACCTGAGTGGCTTGTCAGTGTCAGTGCTTGCTGATAGCCCAAATACCTCATAAGACAACATTTCAAACATTTTCTGTGCTAGCAAACAAGAATTTGCAAAGGAATATATGGAGAATAAAAAAAGGGGTAGGAGGAGTTGGCATTATACTAACAACAAATCCAGCAACACAAAATATAGATGGCCAATAAGGTATGCCACAGGTTTTGGCTTCCTCTGTAATAATTGAAAAATATGTGTTGATGCAATCACCATCTGTGCCTATAGTCCAATTAAAAACACATAGGAAAGATGACATATCCAATGAAATCATTCCGTTGGACCATATTGCCTTTGTCGTTGCCCTACATAAAAAAATAAAACATGTCCATAAATTATGTTGTACAACAAGAGTGTCTATTGCTGTTACAATTGGAGTAGTTACACAATTTATATGTGCATACCAACTTATATATCTACCATGGTTGATTTTATTCATCAAAATCAAATGTTTGTTTTTCAATTAAATTACAACACACTTCCAAAGTAATTTATCCTCATTTTACCAATATAAGTATACACATATAATCCATCAATGTGTAACTCAACAAACTTTCAGCTCACTTGAGCTGACTCAGTTTCAACAATGCCTCTGCCACCACAACATCTTTGGTTTTTTTAAAATATGTCTTCACTTGCTGAACAAATACATGGAGAATATTTTTCAGCGAGAGACTAATTATATGTGATATAGGAGTAAAAGACAAAAGATTAAACCAACCAAAATCAAACCTTTATGAATTTATATTTGTGTTTGACAAGCGCATGCAAGCATTTAGATGATGAAGTTGTGGCCGCTACATCAGTAGATGAGTCACGACCCTCTCAAATATTCCCAGGAAGCCCAGCATTTTCCTCTCCACTGCCCTTAGCAACCTCTAGCTCATGTTCATCTCGGAAAGTGACTTTTTTTAATTCTTTTGGTTAAGGGCACTAACTTAAGCTCTAGTGTAGTTGGGGGTGTGATTCTCTTTCTAGCACTCCTTTTTCCCCTTGTTATTGGTCGTTTAGCAGGTAATGCCACTATATCTTTGCCAATTAACTGACTTTGAGAATATTTAATTTTCCTCTCTTGCTCTGCTATAATTTGCTCTTTTACTTATATAATGTTGTCCTTCTCATCAATTATTTTCTCCTTGGAAGCTATTAAACTTTCTGCATCCCTGACACCTTTTTTATTATCCTCAGTTAACTCACTAATTGTGGCCTCCATCTGGGCAATGATCTGGTCCTTGCCCTCAACGACGGACTCCAATCGAGAAATGTCGGCGTCCTTTCCTTGACAATTGTTGCAAGCCTCTTCCTCCTGAATATCTTCCAGAGTTATTTGCTCAGTAACTTAATCAGGCTTATCCAGAGCCTCTACTGCCTGTGCAGGAACTAGGTGGGGAATTTCCTAAGCATAGGCTGCCTCTTCAAGAAATTGCTCAGGAAGTGGTTCAGAATTCCCCTCACCAGCTAATTGTAAAAACCCCTCGGCAATTTATTGATCAATATACTCTACAAGATCTTCAATGGAATCATTTGAGAGTAGGTGTGTCTCTAGGTCTGATAGACTTAAATCAACAATTATATTGGCAGGGGGTATTTCTGCGATCCTAGACTTTATTGTCTCCACCCGAGAGCCTGACCGTTTCCATCTGCATATTCTTGGAAGGGCATGATGTCTGTAAGGATCCATTATTCTGACATGTTCACACATCTAGACTTGTAATACAATAAAATAAAATTGTTTAGGTATGATACTCTCTGCATAAATCTTATGAGACTATCACTATATTCAGGGAATTACCGCTAGGAGATGTGCGAACCCTTTGAGCATGGGAGCTTGATTTCCCGATAGGCCCTCTGGTTTCGGCCTCAGTGAAAGCATCGGACCAATGGTCGATAGCTGTGGGCTGATATAGTCATATATTGCCTTACACCAATTATACCTACCTAAATTGGCAAAATCATCCGCGCAATCTATTATTGATTGTATTGGTAATCTAGATATACTGCTAGTAGTAGTAAATAAAACAGTAACAAAAAAATATAGTATTAATAATTGGCAAAACAGAGTATCGGATTCGACAGAGGGGTGTTGTTTGTTGAGGTTGATCATCTTGTTCTCTAGCTCCTTCTGTGTACACTCCACATTCTAGAAGTGTTGAAGAAATAATGGGGAGGTGGCTGCATGCTGTTGCAGATTTAGTTCAATGCCTTAGTCTGGGAGTCCCAGAATCAATGAAACATCTTTGCTAGTGATGCTAATCTCCTTATTATGAAAGATGAAGCATCTAGCTTGCACGTCCCAATTGTCAAACATATTTTGAATAAGGCTTCGGATATTTGTAATTTTAGGCATGACTATTGTCCAAGCAAATGGGGATCCATTGATTATCTCCATCTGTCAGTCGTTTATGTGGAGTGATGATATAAACCCCTTGAAGTGAGGGTAGTTGCTTTTCCAGTGCACTTTCTTGCGATATGCACAGGAAGCAGCAGTTCTTTGGCTTACCATTTTAATTCTGTAATTCAAAATACATGAAACTTTTATTTTTATACCATAATTACATACATTACAATGTCTATTATTTGTCTTAGGTAGTACAACGTGAATTGCATATTATACAACATATGTATTGATCACGTTATAGCAGTTAGGGTCAAGTAGCTGCTACAATAATAAGAAGACAATCTCGATGTAGGGTTTAATTACAACATATCAATAAATAGGGTTTACCTACATTGAAGCAGTTCAACTATAGTAGTTGCGACAGAAAAGATAAGCATCTCTTTTAAACCTTTGATTCTCTCAGAGTAAAACTCTCACTCATTATCGAACTAAAGACATTAAACCAAATTGTAGTAGCTAATGATGGTTCAAAACCCAAAAGATTCAACCTATCAAAGGAGGCGAAGCTTTGGATGAGAAACCCTACCACAGTACTTACGATGAAGGCGCAGCTTTAGTTGAGGTGCCAAATCATCGCGGTGAGGTTGATTCAGGAATACTCGGTGGGCCATCGATATACTATAAATGAATTTACTTCCAAATATTTGTCACATGGCGAGTATAAGGTTAAAACTTGGTCCGGTGAGGGTAAAAATGTAATTGGACACTATATATATATATATATATATATATATATATATATATATATATTATTTGCACAATATTTGTAAAAAGGGTAATTGGTAAAAAAAGGTTATTTGGATCATTATCTCTTACAACGTGTAGCAGCTTCTGACAACTAGTTGCTTCATCCTGCTGCATTTGTTTCTACAACGAAATGTAAGATACCTCATTTACTTGATCTATCTAAAAAACTGTGATTGCTATGATCAATTTTTGGTTAAAAATGCAGGTAGTTAACTGCACAAGGTGTAGCATGGCAGCAAAGCAAAGAGAAACAAAGGCGTTGTAGCAGTGGAAATATTTTTAATTTAATTTTTTAGCAAGTTTTTATACTGCTACAAAAATATGGTTTTTACAAAAACGACTAAATGAGTTAACTGCCCCAAGTTATGGCAGCTACATAGGGAGTTAGCTACTCGAAGGAGTAGCAGTTATGAGTCGAAGTAGCTGCTACAAGATAAAGCTGTTAATAGCCTGTTATATGGTGAAAGTAGCCACTCGGAAAGTGTAGCATGGTAACAAAAGCAAGGTGGAGCAGCAGCGAAAATATTTTTTAAATCATTTTTGTAGCATGTTGATACACTGCTACAAAAATATGGCTACTGGGTTAATTTCTATTGGAAAATAGGCCTACAAAAAAATGACTTACTGAGATAGCTGCTGCAAGGTGTAGAAGTTATGAGTATCTATATATATCCATTCGCAATATGTAGCAGGACAGCAAACCAAGGGCACTGAAGGCAGCGGAAAATGTGAGCAAAAATAATTTTCGAATCAAGTTGATATACACAATACGAAAAGTATGGCTACTGCGTTAATCTCTCTGCTAGAAAATAGGGGTGCGAGATAGACGACTTACGAAGTTAGCTGCTACAAGGTGTCGCAGCTACACGGAGAGTTAACTGCTGCACGTTGTAGTAGCTACCTCTCCGTGTAGCTGCTACACATTGTAGCAGTAAAGTAAAGTCCGAAGTAGAGCAGTCCGTTGTTGCGGCCGTCGGCCCAGCATAATTTCGTCGTAGCATAAATCCTTCCCACCATCTACAACGACCAATCGAAAATGAGCTGCTACAAGGACGGTTTCCTACAAAGTCATTGATGCAACGTTTAGAAGCAAAGCAACGGCGAGGTGATTGGGAAATACAATTATACAATTTTTGTAGGCTATAACGGTGTGGATTAACAAATTAAAATGGAGTGAGGTGGTAGGGTCTCACTATCAGCTTTGCGATTGAAGATGCCGGAGAAACTTTTCTGCCGAGAGGGCGAGGGACGAGTTTCAACGCAAACCGTTGAAGGATGGAGGGAGCGAGGGGGAGAGCGTGTAGCGAGGGAGATTTTAATACTACACTTTCCCACCGGGAGCGCGAGGTCGCCCGGACGCGGGACGCCGGACGCAGGATAGGGAGGTAGCAAGGGAGAGAGAGAGAGAGCAGCAAGGGAGAGGGAGGGAGCAAGGCAGAGAGAGAGGTGGGCGAGGAAGATTTTAGTTTGGGTAATTTCCGTGAAGGAACTTTTGAACAGAGTGGCAAAGGGAAGAGAGAATAAAAGGCATATTTTATTTGTGGGGAAACCGAGCAATATGAAAAGTCGTGCTGTTGGGTTAATCTCGGCTAGAAAATAGGGCTGCTAGAAAAATGACTTACGAAGTTAGCTGCAACAAGGTGTCACAGTTACACGGATAGTTAACTGCTGCACGTTGTAGTAGCTACCTCTCCGTGTAGCTGCTATACCTTGTAGCAGCAAAGTAAGGTCCAGAGTAGAGCAGGCGGTTGTTGCAGCCATCAGCCTTCCTCGTCATAGCATAAATCCTTCCGACTTGCGGTTGTTGCAGCCATCGGCCTTCCACGTCGTAGCATAAATCCTTCCGACCTTCTACAACGATCAATCCAAGATGAGCTGCTACAAGGATGGTTTCCTGTGAAGTAGTTGATGGAACGTTTAGAACTTCAACGGCGCGGTGCTTCTTTATACAATTATACAATTCTTGAAGGCTATAACGGTGTGGATACACAAATTAAATTGGAGTGAGGTGGTAGGAGCTCACAACAGCTGTGCGATTGAATACACTGGAGAAACTTTCCCGCCGGGAGCGAGAAAGGGGGAGCGAGGGATGAGTTTCGAGGGAGGACTTTGAAGGAGAGAGTGAGAGAGGGGGAGTGAGAGCGGCGAGGGAGATTTTAATATTAAACATCCACCAACGGGAGAGAGATGTTGGCTGGACACAGGACACCAGAGAGCGGGGAGGGAGACGATAGAAGCGAGGGGGAGAGAGAGATCGGCGAGTGACAAGAGGACCACCGGAGAGAGAGAATAGTACTAATATTTTATTTATAGGGAAACCGAGCTGGCAATGCCACGTCTGCGCATCACTCACGGTCACGCACAAAGCGTCGCCCAGCATATCAAATCTGTATATATATATATATATATATATATATATATATATATATATATATATATATATTATACATAATACTGATTCATTTCAATCGTGTTCATCATTCGTGTATGAGATCCTGTTTGAAAAATATTAAAGAGATGATGTGTTTGGTATGGTGGATTGATGGTTGATTGAAAGAAGATTTTTTAGTTATGAAAAAGTTTCCTTCTACTCCTACACACACGAAGATGAGCCAACAAAACATCAGCGCTTAAAAACCAGGGGGAGTCCTTGGCAAATACCCTCCGACGCTCAAGTCAGTATAAGTTCGGACGGATGAATGAAGAATAGTAGAGAAAGTATGTGCAACAGTAAAGTTGTAGATGCCCCGAGAACATACCTTCACCACGGAGAGGACTCTCCCTTTATATACCACTTTATATAACCTCCACAATCATGAGGTAGCAAAGTATATCAGAGTTTGTTAGATAAAGGGAAGTGCACAACCTAAGCAATGTATAATGATTATCCAAGGAATCTTCCTTTTACCTACATGTATACCTCTTTTATCATTTATACCTTATGTTATGACTGAGGTTGCTGAAGGAATATGCTACTACGAATGGTCCACTGATGGGAGACGCGATGGTTCTTGAAGAAGTTTTCAAAAGAATATTCTCTGACAAATAGTTGTTATTCTAAGAGGTTGATATAATTCTCTGATTATGCTATTGGCTGAACATATCCAGACCGACCTATAAGGTCGACAGTGTTTATGCATGCCCTCACATTAAGCTGCCTTATTATATATTGAAGGCTATGTAGAAATTTGTTCGGGAAATAATATGGTGCCCTAGGCGTATAGGAAATCTAGCTGGTAACTTATGTGTGTTATAGATCCGTCCGGGCAGCAATATGGAGATAAGCATCTTAGGCCCAGTCAGTCTTTTGTCCGGTCGGGTGTATAACAGACTTCTAGAGAAATGAGATTGTGTTATGAGAGGCTCAGTCTGTATTTTGTGGTATTTTGAGCCAAAGTGCCATAGGCCCTGCCATCTCTTTACCTCGTCGGTATATAATAACTTGTAGGTAAAGTGTACTTGACATTCTGACTGGACTTATAAAGTTATCTTACACTTAGGCGTAGAAGAGAAGAGTATAGAGTCATATAAACCCGTTCCATTCTATTATTGAACAAATACCCATAGGGCTGACAAGTAATCAGATCGAATGGGCGTATGTAGAGATGCTCCTAAGGATGAATACGAGGTGGGTCGGTCATTCTGGCTAGTCCATAAGGGCGACCATCCTTAAACTCGATCAACTATTGAGTTACCGAGCACACTATATCTTTAGTTCAAGGGTAAATCACTAAACCTCTTATGTTTGATCGACTTAAGGGTCGATCTCCCTTTTCCTGCATGACTTGGATTCCAACCTGGCCGATTAGGCAAGCCTTAGTGCTGGGCAGCCAAACAAAGCTAGATGGAGAGGTGTTCTCCTTCATTGACCTTGATTATCATGTCTCCTTGACTTTAACCGTCATGTCATCTCTTAGGCCGACTTATTATAAGACGAATTAATATGCTTATCTACAAAAGATTAATATGCAGTGAAAAATGTAAATGAAATAATATAAACAAAACACAATCATGAACCTTTTTGGCATTATTCCTGTGATCTAGTTTGTCAATTTTCTATGGTGGGTAATTTTAAGAAACATGTTTCCTGGCTTTCCACAGTTAATGTCTGATATTTTGATTATTCATAGTAGTAATAATAATTCTCTGTTATGGTTACGATTACGGTTATGGTTAACTAATAAAATCCATTATCATATTTTTCCAACATTTAAAACTTTTCAAATTATTTGATATCCTTGATAGTAATCCTCTTCCAGCTTATATTCAGCCTATATGACTGGCTCTAGTGCAGTTAATTGCATTTGAGGTTTATAATTGGGCATGATCCACAAACGCCCTATAACCCACAATTCACAAGATCCAATAACTTATTAGAGTGCATTTGGTTCAAGTTATCATGTATAACCTTGGTTATGTGATTACCAGGTGAAGATGGAGGCTTGCAATAAGGACGTTTTCGCTTGGTCCCCTGAAGAGCTGCCTGGACTCAAGCCTGAGGTGGCTGAGCACAGATTACACCTTCTGCCTGATTCCCGATCAGTCAAGTAGAAGAAGAGGAATTTCTCGGCCAAGCAAAATAAGATCATCCGAGCTGTGGTCGATCAGCTTCGGAGAGCTGGTCACATTAGAGAGGTACAATTCCTATCCTGGCTCTCTAATGTGTTCCTAGTAGTTAAACCCAACAATAAATAGAGAGTTTGCTTAGACTTTCGGGATCTCAACTACGCAGTCCTAAAGACTGCTACCTATTGCCCAGGATTGATCAAATGGTGGACTCGACCTCAGGTTGTGAAAGAATTTGCATGCTTGACGCTTATCAAGGATACCACCAGAACCCGTTGGTGCAAGAAGATTAGGAGAAGGTTAGCTTCATCATGGCATATGGTACCTTCTCCGGGCCTTCAGGATAGAGTAGTTCCTCCCAAGGGATGAGTTCCCCTGCTGTAGGCAAAGGATCCTCTTGAATGACGTGGATCCTGCCATCCTGGGTTCGTTGAGCCTTGCCAGCCTCCACCTTCACCATGTCAATGTAATACATGCGAGACACCAACTGCTCACCTTTAACCTCCCCGACCTGGTCTCCCATAGGGAATTTGTTCTTCTGATGAAAAGTGGAGACTGTCTCCCGGAACTCGTGCAGTGCCGGTCTCCCTAAGATGAGGTTGTACGAGGACGGCGAATCCACCACTATGAAGGTGCTCCTATGCGTCCTCACCAAGGGCTTGCTACCCAAAGATATGACTAGCTTAATCTAGCCCATGAGTCATACTTCATTGCCGGTGAAACCATACAAAGAAGTAGCTATAGGCTGGAGTTCACCAGCGTCGATTTGCATGCTCTCGAATGCGCTCTAGAACAACATATTGACAGAGCTTCCGGTATCTACGAAAACTCTGGCAATGTGACTGTTGGTGATGACAGCCTTGATTATTATGGTGTCATCATGAGGTAGCTCCAGCTCCTCTAGGTCTTGTGGTCCAAAGCTGATGAAGGGCCCTGTGGCTTGCTCCTGGCTGCACCCTATAGCGTGTATTTCTAAACGTCACTCATGAGGCCTCCGAGCCTGGGTGGAGTCTCCATTTGTGGCCCCCCCCCAGAGATCATGCCAATCTCACGGATGGTCGCATTTCCCCTGTTCTTCTCTTCTCGTGCTTCCCCGGGCTCCTGGTTCCGACCGGGCTGCTGATTTTCTTATCCCGTATTGTCGGGCTGAGGTCTACCAGACTGACCTACCCCAAACTGTTGCCACACGTGGAGCTGGCTTGGGATCCTGACCGGGAGTAAAGGGCAGTCGGGCATCTCGGGTGCGAGGACGTGGTTGAGTTGGTGGTTGGGGCGGCCTCTTCTTTGGCTTATTGGCGGGAGTAAGAGCCTTGTCTACTTTGCATCGTGCATCCTGAGCCTCCTCCATGTTAGTATAACTGGCGGCCTTCTCTTGCATTTCATCGAAGTTCTTCACGGGGTCTCGGATGAGATCTTGGAAGAACTCCCCCTCTACCAGTCCATAAGAGAAGGTACTCATCAGTATTTCAGAGGTAGCATAGAGGGCGTCCTGAGCCACTTGGTTGAAGCGCTTGATATAACTTCGCAAGGGCTCGGCCGACCCTTACTTGAGGGCAAAGAGACAGTGGTCTATTTTCTGGTACTTCCTGTTGCCGGCGAACTGGCGCAGGAAGACAGTTTTAAAATCATGAAAACAAGTGATGGACCCATTCGACAATTCATCAAACCATTTCTGTTCCTATACAAATAGAGTATTTAGGAACGCTCGACACTTAATAGCGTCCTGTAATGATGTAACAATGCCACATTCTAGAACTTGCGGAGATGGTGTTCCAGATCCTTACTGCCATCGTACTCTCCAATGGGCGGGGGCTTGTATCCCTTCGGTAGTTTCTCTTCTAGTACCCTTAAAGAGAAGGGCACTTGCTCATCAGGTTCCCCCAGGCTCCTCCCGGAGGACAATAACCTTCCCCTTCTTTGAGTCCCGAGGCAGGGAGCTTTCCGCCATAGAGGCCCGTGGTTGCCCTTTTTTGTTATAACAGTCCGGGCCCTTGTGATAATATTCTAGGCTAGGTTCCCGATAGAAAGACAGGGGGAACTCCTTGGGATGTTTCCTCTTAGACCCTCTATCCGAGACATGAGTCGGGTCCTTAGAAACTACCGGCATTTTTTACGATCTCGAAGCAGTGGTTTGTTTTTTGGAAGCCGCTCGCCTCTTGGCTTCCTTGAACAGCTCGTACTCCCCCGCTGGCATGGTCACGTTGATCCATCAGGTGTCCTCTATCTTCACATTCCAGAACAAGTGAAGAAGTTCCCAAAAATGGCGCTAAATTGATCCTGTCCGGAATCTGAGTCAGATGAAGGTCAGGTGAGTTGTTGCTGGCATTGACGGAGGGGCGACTAGGATACCTTTTTCATATGCTCTCTCAAGAATGGACTCCCACGTGGTACTGACGGGCGATGATTCTTCATCCGACTATACCTGAGCTATGTGCACACTCAGACGAGCACACAGGTGTTAGAGACAAAAAATCAGGGAAAAGTCCCCGAGCCGGCCCTCCAACGCTCAAGTCAGGTATTTTTTTCCTCAGAAGAATAGTGTATGAAGCAGAAAGAAAGTAGAAGACAAGTGCGAATGTGCGAGAGCGCGCCCTTGTGTAAGGGAGAGGACCTTCATTTTTATATGACAATACATACCATCTAGAGCCTAACTGATGTTAGAGAATGTCGGGTGTCAGGACTTGTTGGGTGATGGAGGACATGTGGCATCCTCTTGTGGACTGAAGGATGGTTCCATTCGAAGGTGACTGTAGACCGTTAGAATATTCACTAACATTTCATAATTATTCCCTAACAGATAGTTACGATTCCCTGATATTGTTGTCGCGTAACACCTTCTGTCCCAATCGGGTATAGATAGGGAAGCTCAGGATGATCAGTTAGGTATACCATCTAGCCTAAACTATGGGGAGCCAAGAGTTGTAGAGAGCTCGTCTAAGAGCCGATTGGGAGTCGACTGCCCGGGAGTTAGTTTACTGAGTGCACTAGGCCCCGGAACAACCAGGTCATGAAACCCCAACCGGTCAAAGCAAGGTCAGTTGCCACCCCGTCTGTCTACTCAGGTGTCCCAGAACTGGGGTACCGATTTGTGAGAACTTGATCGGGAATTAGGTGGCTGACGTCGTCACCTGGTCTGACTTCCTCTTTCCATACCTGTTGACTATCACATCCCCTTGACTTTTGACTGCCACACCTTATCGGACCCCATCATCATGCACCGTATCACCCTCTATTACAAAACTAACCATACATTTTTTTTTTTCCAGTTTTTATGTTTTTTTTATTTTTTATTATTTTTTTACGCTTTTTATGGGGTTTTTTACTTTTCTTTTTCCTTTTTTTTTAAAAATTTTTTATGTTTTTTTTATTTTTTATGTATTTTAATGTTGTTTTTATTTTTTTATATTTTTTTTACATTTTTACATTTTTTATTTTTTATTTTTTAAAATTTTTTAATGTTTTTTACGCTTTTTTAGTTTTTTATGTCTTTTTCTTTTTTTTAAATTTTTTTATTTTTTTTTTATATTTTTCATCTTTTTCTCTTATCGGAGGGTATTTTTATTAAAAAAAATTTGTTAACTCTGGAATCAAGAAAAACCTTAGTGTTCCGAGGTTTTCCGATTTCAGATTGCATGCCCTTTTGCTGATATGTCAAGCGTAGAATATTACTCAGGAATCATCGTTTACCGAAACCAAATAATATTTTCATTGATAACCTTGAATGGATAACTAAAGTTATTAATCATTTCATCAAGGAATACATGGCATTTTTGAATGTAAAATTTTTGCATAAGGCTAAGTCCAAAATGTGGTTACAAGATGAGCATAACCGAACGTTTATTAACTGGTTATGTGATTGTGTAAGTTTCATAAGTAATGAAATATAGGTTTTTTTTTCAAAGTTGAGTTCAAATTTTATCACATTGTTAAATATAGGTTGCAAGTGTAGTAGGGCATTCCACTCATCAAATATCAGAAAGATTGAAGTGGATAGCATATGGACCTAGCAATCAAGTGTTAAAGTACTCTAGTTATTTGACTGATGGAGTTACTTATCAAACAAAAGAGCACGAAGATATATGAATTGTTCAAGACTCCGGAGTAAGCTTAGTCACAAAGACAATGCAACTTGTGAGTGCAAAGGACAAAAATCCAGCTTATCAAATATGATTTTTTTATGGGGTTATTCAAGAAATGTGGGAACTTGATTACCAAAATTTCAAGTTCAAATATTTATATGTAATTGAGTTGAGAATAATAATGATATTAAAGTTGATGATCTTGGTTTCATGTTAGTAAACCTCAAGAGAATTAGATTCAAATCTGACTCTTTTATCATGGCTAGTCAAGCAAAGTGGGTATTTTACATTGAAGATCCTCAAGATGCTACATGGCATGTTGTACTTGCAACTCTTACCAGGGAGTACATTGAATATATAAATGGTGATGAGTTGGAAATGTTGAAATCCACTATCAATGCTATACAAGAGAGTTTCTATCAATGGGTGCTCACGAAATATATGAAAATGAACCTCCATGAATTCATGAAGATTGTGATGGGACTTGGGTTGACAATAATTAAATGCAATCCTACATGGCATGTACCACCATCATAAGTTTCTAATCTATTAGCTATTGTTCATTAGTTGTAAATGAAGTTTATTTATTTATTTGTATTGGGATAGATTTTATTTGACATGAGACATGCTCCTTCTTGTGTGATTGTGATTCTTGTATGAGTAGCATTTTGAAAGACATTGATGTATGTAGCAAATAGAAAACTATTAGAATTTAGTTACCTAGAGATAATCAATTATAACCATACATTCCTCTACTATCCTTAATGATCCTGTCTAAAATCTACGAAGACGTGCGCTGGCTCCAGTGAACAATGCTCCTTGTTGAAGATAACCTCCTGAAGATTTGGAAGAAGCCCTCCACAACCCTACGCACAGCAAGATAATCCAACAAAGAGTTAGTGACCTAGGATTGGGGTGGGGATACCTGGCTAGGCCCTCCAACACTCAAGTCATTTCTCACTCAAAGGTGGAAGAAAGGAAGAAGAAGAAGCACAGTAACTGAAGTGAAACAGAGTTTAAATGCTAAAACTTGCGTACCTTGCCAACGGAGAGGATTTCCCTTTTTATACTACCTCATGTGACATCTTCTATACTTCATGTGACTTGAAACAGAGTATAAAGTTGTCCTCGGTTCATTGGGGTTTGTTAGGAGATGAAGTCATCTTCTATACTTCATGTAATAATTCTTTAAGGAATCTTTTCTGTACCTCAGATGTACCTGTTTTATCATTTATGACTTGTATTTATAATGGGGACACGTCATTATAATTGAAGAAGCTTCTAGAAGTATTTCTCCTAAGACTGTATTTCCTTTGACCTCCTTACACTATTTTGATCATGCACTATCTGTCTTATACCCGCTGAGGATTTTGTAATCACTACCCCTTTCTTTCCCTTTTATTTCCAAGATAATAGGTAGAGGATGTGTTTTGTTACTTAGAGATCCTGGATGCCAGTCCCACATTACACTCGAGATCATGTTTTCTATGTTATGTCTTATTACTTTATATTTGCACTTGATTTTGTTTATGAATTTTAGTCTTGTGGTGTATTCTTTATTTGGTTGTGATATTTGTTGTGTTAAACCTTGTCAGCATGTAGTCACTTTTAACTTTCATGTTGTGAGCAGATTGTGTGAATCCCTCTTTTGTGTAGTTATTTTATGTCTTCCACTATGTATTTATTTCTAATTTGTAGATTTATATTATGTTGTATCAAATATTATCACAAGGGGGTACCGTTTGTTCTATCGAACAAGTACAACTCTGGGGTGTGACAATTTATTGATATTAGAGCCACATGTTGTGAAGCCTACAATCCGCAAGTGCATGGTTATTGTCAAATAATAAAATACCGATCTCATAGGGGATGTTGATTAAGTACTGGTTAACTTCACACAATGAATTATCTAGACAACCAAAATATGGTTTACAAACTAGGAAGAGAGAGAGAGAGAGAGAGAGAGAGAGAGAGAGAGAGGGAGGGAGCGTGAGTGAAGGTGAAGTTGGATTTGGAGGGATTCTTGGAGTTCTGTTTCACTATGTTACTAGTTAATGTCCTTATGCATTGTTTATCTCCTTACCTCCATCCTTATGTACATGTAGGAAGTCTAACTAAATACCGACACTACCTCCAAAATGGTCATGTCAAAGTGCTACCCCTATTAGTATCCGATGCCACTAAGTAGAAGAGGTAACTGTTAGCGATTCAAGCCGCAAAAATAGCTTTTTGTGTTACGAAAACCCCGAATCCTAGCCATGGATCCGTGCGAAGATATATTTAGAATTAAATCATGTACATGTTTCTTCCCTAGATCTACATTAGATCTGCATGAAAAGAGAGTTACCCTTGTAGCGAAGCCCTTCGCTTATCCCGCTCGTCCAATAGTTGCCGGATTTCGTAGGGTGTCAAGTGTACACCCCTCTATATGTATCCACACGGACAAATGGTGGAGAAAAACCACTTGGAGTGTGCTAGCAATCTTGGATGGCTCGGCAATGGAGGATGAGAGGGAGAGTAGAGAAGAGAGGAGGAAGAAGAAGACTTGAATTCCAACTTGAATTCCACTTAATGTGGCCGACCACCTTATGAGAGGTTATATACCTCTATGTAATACCAAGAGTAATGGCTCCTAATCTTCCTCATGAGGTGGCACACACTTGATGTTGCCTTGATGATATGGACCATCATCATTAGCCGGCCCCCATGCCATGTCACAATGAAGTGGCATTTGGTCAAGTCAAACTTGACTCTTCATCTTCCCTATCAAGTCAAGTCAAACTTGACTTCTTATCTCCCATGTTTGATCAAATCCAACCTTTGATTCAAGTCAATTTAATTTAGTGAATCTCTATCCATTAAATTAAATTGATTCAATGAGTCATAATCAAAATTAGACTCATTAGACACATGAATCAAATTGATTCCAACTCAATTAGTCTAATTTGGATTACTCTTAATCCAATTTGGTTCATCATATGAACCTAATCCTCTTGGTCCATCATATGAACCTAATCTCCATCTAATTGACTTTGTGTGTGACCCTATAGGTTCTTGTAACATTGGCAATGCTCCTAAACCCATTAGAAGCATAAGTAATGAGCGGTATCTAGCAACACATCATTACTACCCAAGTTACAAGAATGTTGAGATACAACATCACCTTTGTGACTACTAATTGTGACTCTCACAATATATGACAATGTCCTTCTATCCTTGACATCTAAATTGATCAAATGAGGCATAGACCGTGTCATCCTCTAATTAATTTATATCTTGAACTCCAAGTAAATTCACTCTAATCAAATGAGCTCAATATCTCATATTGATTCATTTGGGCATGACCATGCACTTAGTGGTCTCACTCTATCAAGAATCATGATGTCTCTCTCGTCATATAGGAGGGATAGATCCCATCTACATCACTAACATCCCTCCACATAATTTGTTACATATCCAGTAGTCGTCTTTATAGTCCACCCATTTACGGGTGACGTTTGACGAAGCTAAAGTATGCAACTCCTTATGAAGGGAACCATGGTGACTTCAGGTCCAAGGACCTATAGTCATACTAATAGTCACATGAGAAAGTATATGACACTCATATAATGATCCATGATTCTTTCTCATGGCGGGTCATTCAGTATACATTCTCCAATGCATACCCATGTGTCAACTTGATATCTCTATATCCATGACTTGTGAGATCAAGTCATCGAGTTGACTTACATGCTAGTCTCATCACATTAACATTGTCCCTGAATGTTAATACTTGACTAGGAATGATTAAGATGTAACGACCCAATTTTCCTTATTTTGAGTTCCAAATGTCCATAAAAATATTTGGAAATACTTTTAAAATATTCTAGAGATTTTTAGGAATTTTTAGAGTATTTTTATGTAATTTTTGGAGGTCGTTTAGTAGGGTTATAAAAAGAAAGAAATTTTGATAAAAAACGTTGAAGGTGAGATTCGAACCCACGACCTCGGGTCGGACTGACCCAAGCAAAACCGGCCCAACCAGCTGCGCTACGCTCGTTTTGTTAATCATATATGGAGCGATATATATTTAAGTAATAGTTAGGAACAGTAAAATAATAGGAAATAAAATGGTTGCAGCTGGGATTCGATCCCTCGAGTTGGGCTTTAAGCAGAACGCAGCCCACCAACAGACCAGCCGCGGGTTTGTTAATAAAACCCGAATCAAGTTGTATTTAAGCAATAGTTAGTTAACAGAATATTAAAGTTATAAGAAGAGAACTTAGGTTTTCCCCGTGACAAAATCTTCTCCTCTTCTCACGCGACGGCGCATCTCTCCACGGGGGAAATCGCAGCGAGCAAAGCTAGGGCATTGCGGTGGCCGACAAGCACTCTTCTCCGAGAGGTCATCACACCACTGTGCTCCTCTCGTCAAGAAGAGGCGCGAGCACAAGAAGAAGCCGAGTATTTCAAGCCTCCGAGCCCTAGATCTTCTTCCTCTCCTTCGGTTGTAAGTCCAAGCAAATCCCGGTGAGTTGCTTCTCACCTGCAGTAGGAGTTGTTTCGAGCTTTGATTCGTTTTCATGGCTTTCGGATTCTTGTTTCCTTTTGGATTTCGAAGCAAGTTTAAGGGGTTTTGTTTTTGATGCTTACTGCCATGAACCCTAAAGAAAGATTAGATAGATTGTTGATGTTCTAAGGCGGGTTCGAAGATGTTTTACCTGTGACTTCAGAGATGTTTGATGTGCCCTGTAGTGGAATTGCCGTGAACCTTGCGTGGATGCAACTCGATGTTGCTCGGCTTCTGTGAGTAGTTGTGGTTTTGTGTGGAGGCAATCTGATGCTATTTCTGTTACTACGAATAGATGTGGGTTCCTTGTTTTGCTCTTTAATTAAGCTGGGATGACAGTTGTCTTGGTTCTCCTTAAAGTTTCTAGAATTTATGAATAGATTCTTTAATGATCAGATTTTCAATTTGTTGATAAATCAATTTAGCCATCATGCCATCAAAATTAAGCAATTATAGAGCATACTTAAAAATAGCTCCCTGTTTGAGCTCAGTAATTGCTGTGTTTTGCCGCCTCACAGAAATTATAGTGAGTACATTGCAAGAAGGTATTAATTCGTATTTTGCTTCCTAGCAATTGTGTGGTTGATGCATCTAAAGGTATTAACCCATATTTTGCTTGAGGAATTGCAACACTAATGGATTGTGTCCAGTTATCCATTCATCATAACAATTATACCTTTTAGAGACTTATGGGTAGTTGTAAGTAAAGCAAGATTAAGTTTTAAAGGTTAAAGGTTAAGAATTAAAGGTTAGAGATTTATTTGGAAGTGCATGTTTGCTAGTTGAGAATTAAAGGTTAACTGTTATCCTTACTTCAATTGATATGAACGGTGCATGTTTGCAATTATGAAAGTGCTTTAGTTTAGTTTATGTAGCTTTGCATTGTTCCGGATTAATGTAGATGGTAAGGTTCAGATTGTTCTTGCTATAACATCATGTTTCGGTCAAATCAAAAGTGCATGTTTTCAACCATGTTAATGCTCAAAGTAAAAGATAGATTTTTATCAGGCATTGTAATGCAGATTTAGTTTAGTTCTTTAGCAAATGCAGATTTCATTTATGCTATTTGAATATGCATGAGCAGATTTTTATTGAGTTTATATGCAGAATTTTATTAGCACAATATGCAGATGAGCAATTCTATTTTGATAGTATGCAGATTTTAGATAAGCATAGTATGCAGATTTTTGTTAAGCTTTGCATGCAGATTTATGTTAAGCGTTGTATACAGATTTTCAGTACGTAGGGTGTGTTCTAGTGCACACCAAGTGCTTGATAAAATGCTTAGCTCAATATAATGCTACAGTAGGCATTTTAATAGCTTAGTTAATGCAGTAGAAGCATTTAAAATAACTTATTTAGTCTTGCTTCAGCTTATATGGGACTACGGTCCAATGGGTGGGCTCCCACAGTCGCCTCTAGGTTCAGATAACCTAGTTCTAGGTTCAGATAACCTAGTTCTAGGTTCAGATAACCTAGTTAAAGCAAGGTAAGAAAATTAGCTATGAAATCAGTATTTTATTTTCAGCAGTGGCACTGTACTGGATTAGATATCCATTGGGTTGGGCTCCCACAGTCGTCCCTAGGTTTAGATAACCTAGTAAACCCTACTAGACTCGGAACTTGCAATCCTGGGTTTAGTTAGGGATGCGCGCACAGCAAGTACAGTTGCCGGGCCCATCAGCAGCATGATTATTATTTTAATCTATTATGTAAATAGTTTTCAAAACTTCACAAATTAGTTATGTGAATACAAGTTAGACTCAGTTTAGCATTAATTAGTTTAGCTTAGATAGCAATTCAGTTTCTTATTGATACACATGATAGTTCTATGATTGGCTTTACATGTTAGTTCTTCAGTTAGTTTCTTCGCTACTTATGAGCATGATTAGTTGTACATGTTTAGTATTTCAGTCAGTATGATTCCTTTATTGGTTTAGGAGCATGATTAGCTATACATGTTTAGTATTTCAGTTAGCATGATTCCTTTATTGGTTTATGAGCATGATTAGCTATACATGTTTAGTATTTCAGTTAGTATGATTCCTTTATTGATTTATGAGCATGATTAGCTGTACATGTTTAGTATTTCAGTTAGCATGATTCCTTTGCTATTTATGAGCATGAGTAGCTATACATGTTAGTTTTTCAGTTAGTTGATTTCTTTGCTATTTATGAGCATGAGTAGCTTTGCATGTTAGCATTCAGTTTTAGCATGTTTTTATTTATATACATGCATATCGAGTTTTTGTGAGTAGGATAGCGCTCACTAAGCTTTTAGCTTATAGATACTATTTTCCTCCTACTGCAGATAAAGGAAAAGGAAAAGTATAAGAAGGAAGGCGACAAGGAGATGCTGTGACAGTGTGTGTGATGCCAGGACTAAGGAGAGATCCAGGGTTCGCTAGCGAATTTTCAGGACCTACCTATTTAGAGTTTTAGTTTATGTTATTATGAAGTTGAGATTGTAATTGAGTTATTCCGCACTTGTAGCTTGTATGTCCTATCGTTGGAGTTCTATCTGTTTATTATTGCTAGAGTAGTTTCATTCTTCTTATTGAGTTATTATACTGCGTGGTTGAGTGATTATATGTTCCAGCCGCCTGTGGCTGAGTATATATTATTTGTATTGTTGATTTGGTCACCGGTACAGAGGAGACTCTGTCGAAATTTTTCGGTAGGGTTTCCATGTGATTTTCTAATCATACCGGTTAAGTAGAGTTAGTAGTCAAGTAACGGTCATCCTTAGAGTGTAGTAGTAGTAAGAAGGGTGGTCGTTACATAAGAGTAGTGTTCTCTATATCATGTCACTATCAATTCAACCAATCGATTGATATAGATAAGAAGCTGCTACTCAAGGACGCTATTATACTTAGTTATTTGGCACCAATACAAGTAAGTATAATAACCATAAAGAATCCCTTTATAAGTATATAGGAATATGATACATCTAGTCCATACAACAATCATCATATGATTGGCTCTAGGGCTCTAACTAACAATCTCCCACTAGAACTAGTGCCAATCAGTGTAGGGTCTAAGGCCCAATGACCTAGTGTGATGATCATGCTTCCTCTGTGCCAAAGCCTTGGTCAAGGGATCAGCGACGTTAGCCTTTGTAGGTACTCTGCAAATCTTCACATCTCCTCTATCGATGATCTCTCGAATGAGATGGAAGCGTCATAGTATGTGTTTGGTCTGCTGGTCTGAGCGAGTTTCCTTAGCCTGTGCAATTGCTCCATTGTTGCCACAGTAGAGCTCTATAGGACCGGCTATGCTAGGAACCACCCCAAACTCAGTAATGAACTTATGGATCTGAACTGTCTCCTTTGTTGCTTCTGATGCAGTAATATACTCGGCCTCTATTGTAGAATCAGCAACTTTCTCCTACTTCGAACTCTTCCAGCTCACAGTAGCACTATTCAAGTAAAACACGAACCCAAACTGCGATCTATAATCATTCTGGTCAGTTTGGAAGCTGGCATCACTGTAACCCTTTACAGCTAACTCGTCATCTCCTCCAAATATCAAGAAATAGTCTTTTTTCCTACTCAGGTACTTAAGAATATTTTTGACCGCTATCCAGTGACGTTCACCTAGATCTGACTGGTATCTGCTCGTCATGCTCAAAGCATATGAAACATCAGGACGAGTACATACATGGCGTACCTGATAGATCCTATGGCTGAGGCATAAGGGATCTTATCCATGCGTTCTCCTCTCTAGAAGAGGGACTTTGAGTCTTCGAAAGACTCACACCATGTGACATCGGCAGAAATCCTTTATTGGAATTCTGCATGGCAAACCGTAGTATTACCGTGTCAATATATGTACTTTGACTTAGGCCAAGCAATCTTTTAGATCTATCTTTATAGATCTTTATACCTAGAATACAGGCTACTTCACCTAAGTCCTTCATTGAGAAATAATTCCCTAGCCAAATCTTTACAGACTGCAGCAAAGGGATGTCATTTCCAATGAGTAGTATGTCATCTACATATAATACAAGGAAGACAACTGTGTTCCCAACAACCTTCTTGTAGACACAGGGCTCATCTTCATTTTTGATGAAACCAAACTGTTTGATCGCATCATCGAATCGAAGATTCCAGCTCTGAGAAGCTTGCTTTAGTCCATAAATGAACTTATGCAGCTTGCATACTCTGCCAGTATACTGTGGATCTACAAAACCCTCAGGTTGTGTCATGTACACATCCTCGAGTACGTTTCCATTCAGAAATACAGTTTTGACATCCATCTACCAGATCTCATAATCGTGGTATGCTGCAATAGCAAGCATGATCCGAATGGACTTAAAGATCGCTACTGGAGAAAAGGTTTCATCACAGTCAATACCATGAATTTGCTTGAAACCTTTTGCTACCAAGCGACCCTTATAGGTAATAAGTCCATCCATGTCAGTCTTTCCCTTAAGACCCACTTACACCCAATGGGTTTGACGCCTTCAGGTGGATCAACCAAAGTCCATACTTAGTTGGTGTATATGGATTCCATCTCGGATCTCATGGCCTCTAGCCATGACTTAGAATCTGGTCTCATCTCAGCTTCCTGATAGGAGATAGGCTCATTCTCAATGAGCACAACGTCATCATGGTCAGACAAGAGAAATGAGTATCTCTTAGGCTGACGACGTACCCTATCAGACCTGCGAAGAGGTAGGTCTACTTGAAATGGTTGTTGTTCCTCAACTCCTTGTGGAAGAATCTCATCGTCCACAACATTTTGTGATTCCAGTTCAACTTCCATCAAAGCTTCAGTGCTATGATCCATATCTTGAACTTCTTCAAGATCGAACGTACTCCTACTAATTTTTCTAGAAACAAAGCCCCTTTCTAGAAATACCCCAGTCTTAGCCACAAACACTTTGTGTTGACTGGGAATATAGAAGTAATATCCCATCGTTTCCTTGGGATATCCTATAAAATAACACTTATCGGATTTGGGTCCTAGTTTGTCCGAGACTTGATGTCGAACATAAGCCTCACAACCCTAAATCCTCATAAAAGACATCTGGACATCTCTCCCAGTCCATATCCTATATGGTGTCTTTATCACAGCCTTGGATGGAACAAGGTTAAGTGTGAAGGCTGCTGTCTCTAGAGCATATCCCCAAAAAGACATAGGAAGATCTGTGCGACTCATCATAGACCGTACCATATCTAGTAAGGTATGATTCCTCCTTTCGGATACACCATTCCACTGTGGTGTTCCAGGAGGAGTGAGTTGGGATAGAATCCCATACTCATCTAGATAGTCACGAAACTCATGACTAAGGTATTCACCACCTCGATCTGATTGAAGTATCTTAATACTCTTGCCTAGCTGGTTTTGTACTTCATTCTTGAATTCTTTGAACTTTTCAAAGGATTGTGATTTATGTGTCATGAGATACACGTAACCATATCTACTGAAGTAATCAGTAAATGTAATGAAGTACCTATAACCACCTCTGGCAGCGACATTGAAAGGGCCACATACATCACTATGTATAAGTCCTAACAAGTCAGTCGCTCTTTCGCTGTGTCCACTAAAGGGAGTGTTGGTCATCTTGCCTAGTAGGCATGACTCGCATGTCTCATATGATTCAAAATCAAATCAGTCCAGCAAACCATCTTTATGGAGCTGGGATAAGTGATTCTCATTTATATGATGTAAGCGGCAATGTCAGAGATAGGTTTGGTTCATATCATTTGACTTGAACCTTTTGGTATTTATGTTATAGATGGGGTTCTCTTAGTCTAGAATATAGAGTCCATTCATCAGATGTGCACTACAGTAGAATATATCTTTTAAATAAACAGAACAACATTTGTTCTTTATTACAAAAGAAAAAGCCTTTCTTGTCCAAACAAGAGACTGAAATGATGTTCTTTGTAAGAGCAGGCACAGAACAACATTCATCTAATTCTAGTACAAGCCCAAAGGGCAGCGATAGATAGTAAGTTCTTACAGCAACAGCAACAACCCGTGCTCCATTGCCTACTCGTAGGTCCACCTCACCCTTCGTCAATGCTCTGTTATTTCTCAGCGTCTGCACATTAGTATAAATGAGAGAAGCACATCTGGTATCTAATACCCACGATGCAGAAATAGATAGATTGACTTCTATAATATATATACCTGAAGTAGAAGTCTCACTTCTCTTCTTCTTAAGATCTTCCATATATACTTTGCAGTTCCTCTTCCAGTGCCCAGTCTGACCACAGTAGAAGCAGGTAGCATCCTTGGCAACCCCTCCTCTAGGTTTTATTATCTTGCCTTTGCCCTTGGCTTGGGACTTTCCCTTACCTTTAGGCTTGCCCTTTGCTTTATGCTTTTGTACCATCAAAATGGAGTTGGGCTTTACCTTCTTAAGGTTGATCTCAGCAGTTCGCAACATGCTAAGCAGCTCAGGCGGTGGCTTGTCAATTTCGTTCATGTTGTAATTCATGACAAATTGACTGTAGCTCTCTGGCAAGGATTGCAAGATCAAGTCTGTGGTCAACTCTTGGCCAAGTGGGAATCCCAACCTCTGTAGGTTCTCTATATACCCAATCATCTTGAGCACATATGGACCTACGGGAGTCCCATCTTGCATCTTGCACTGAAACAGTGCTTTGGAGATCTCTAATCTCTCGTGCCTCGCTTGTCCTTGATATAGTTGACGAAGATGTTCAACCATATCATAAGCAGACATTAACTCGTGTTGCTTCTGAATCTCAGAGTTCATGGTCGCGAGCACGAGGCATGCCACATCTAATACATCATCTTGATGCTTCTTATAAACATCTTGATCAGCTCGCGTGACAGTGATAGGAGGTGCCTCGGGAATGGGCTGCTCCAGGACGTACAGTTTTCTCTCTTGTGTGAGAACAATTCTCAGATTCCTGTACCAGTCTAGGAAATTAGCTCCATTGAGCTTCTCCATGTCAAGGACAGAATGTAGGGAAAATGTGTTCATGTTTGTCGACATGGCAATCTACAACAGAAATAATGCAGAAAGTAAATATCATATTCCATTTATCATTTAATTAGGTCTTTAACTAAATGATGCTTCCACTAAATTATAGAGCTTTTGTAGAATAAAGTTATGGATGTGGTCAAACAACACTACTAGATTCTTACCAATTAGCCATAATTTTCGAGGGACAAGATCCACATCATACTATGACTTGAGTTAGCTTTGGCTAAAATGCCCAAGACTTAGTATGATCGATAGATAACGAATTATCAATTACATCTCTATGCAACTCTTGTTTATAGGATCAAAATCCTCATTTATAAAAACCTTGAGTTAGCTTTGGCTAGATCGCCCAAGATTTAGTATAAATGTGATTTGTATCCTATCTTCCAACCGTTGGAAAATTCCTATAGTTATACCCGATCCAATTGAGTTAACTAATTATACTCAATCTAATTGAGTTTGTACTGACCCAAGCATTGATAGGCGGGACCAAGATTGTCCCTCCGCACCCTACCAAGATAATATGCGTTGCTTTACTTTGGCAGATTCAACAACAACAAATGATCGAGGGAGTGATGGGTATCAAAACTTGGTAGGTATTTCGAGTTGACTTGATTAAGATCTAATCTAATTGTTAATGTGTATTATATACGCATCAAGGCACCAATTACCCTACACTAGTATGCATCACATACACACAAGCAAATATATCAAGATATATATATATATATATATATATATATATATATATATATATATATATATATATATTGTGATGAGGTCATGGCCCTACTACGATCTTCTCAAGCTAATGAGAAGATCGGATGGTCAACGGCTTCTTCAAGCGCCTCCTTTGACTGCCTTGTGTTGTCGGCTTCCTTCTTGTAACTCTATCTTCAATTGTACATTAAAAAATTGAAACTCGAGTTACATTCGAGTCTAAAACTATTTTACAACAGGAATATAAATAATGGAGGCACGACGCGCAGGTCACAAATCACATACAACACGCACAACACTAAAATGGCACGCAGACCATATTATGAATTACAACACAATTTTTGACCAATCAAATTGGTGTTTTTGGGCCATGATCATCACAATATCATACATAATTATAAATTATGTATTTTTCATATATTTCTATAATTTTACTACTTTTTTTATGAATTTTATGAGTTACAACTTCCCGGCGGTCCCAATTAGCGATTTTCGGGCGCGATCGCGAGACAATGCCCCTTGCGGGGTTAGGGGCTGCACCCCAACTCGCGAAATGAATATCGCAAGTGTCCCATCTTGATCTAATAGCGCTTTAAGCTGCTGTCCCAAAATAATTTGGGTGAGACCTTGCCGTTTCGGAAGGTTTTTCTCAGTAGTTGAAGCCTACAAGCATCCAAACACTTTTTGCTTCGCCTCTACGAGAAAAATACTCACAAAATCCATAAAAATAGTAAACTTATAGATTTGAAATCTTTTCATAAAAACAAAATACAAACAAGTACATTCTTCGCATGTGGCTCTAATACCACTTGTTAGTCATTCGAGCCTCGAAAACAGATTTTTGCGTTGCGGAAACCCCGAATCCTAGCCACGGATCCATGCAAAGATATATTTTCTACCCTAGATCTACATTAGATCTACATGAAAAGAGAGTTACCCTTGTAGTGAAGCTCTTCGCTTATCCCACTCGTCCAATAGTTGCCGGATCTAGTAGGGTGTCAAGTGTACACCCCTCTATATGTATCCACACGGACAAATGGTGGAGAAAAACCACTTGGAGTGTGCTAGCAATCTTGGATGGCTCGACAATGGAGGATGAGAGGGAGAGTAGAGAAGAGAGGAGGAAGAAGAAGACTTGAATTCCAACTTGAATTCCACTTAATGTGGCCGGCCACCTTATGAGCGGTTATATACCTCCATGTAATACCAAGAGTCATGGCTCTAGGTCTCCCTCATGAGGTGGCACACACTTGATGTAGCCTTGATGATGTGGACCATCATCATTGGCCAGCACCCATGCCATGTCACAATGAAGTGGCATTTGGTCAAGTCAAACTTGACCCTTCATCCTCCCTCTCAAGTCAAGTCAAACTTGACTTCTTATCTCCCATGGTTGATCAAATCCAACCTTTAATTCAAGTCAATTTAATTGAGTGAATCTCTATCCATTAAATTAAATTGATTCAATGAGTCATAATCAAAATTAGACTCATTAGACACATGAATCAAATTGTGTCCAACTCAATTAGTCTAATTTGGATTACTCTTAATCCAATTTGGTTCATCATATGAACCTAATCCTCTTGGTCCATCATATGAACCTAATCTCCATCTAATTGCCCTTTGTGTGTGACCCTATAGGTTCTTGTAACTTTGGCAATGCTCCTAAACCCATCAGAAGCATAAGTAATTAGCGGTATCTAGCAACACATCATTACTACCCAACTTACAAAAATGTTGAGATCCAACATCACCTTTGTGACTACTAATTGTGACTCTCACAATATGTGACAATGTTCTTCTATCCTTGACATCTAAATTGATCAAATGAGGCATAGACCGTGTCATCCTCTAATCAATTTATATCTTGAACTCCAAGTAGACTCTCTCTAATCAAATGAGCTCAATATCTCATATTGACTCATTTGTGCATGACCATGCACTTAGTGGTCTCACTCTATCAAGAATCATGATGTCTCTCCCGTCATATAAGAGGGATAGATCCCATCTACATTACTCACACCCTTCCGCATAATTTGTTACATACCCAGTAGTCGCCTTTATAGTCCACCCATTCACGGGTGACGTTTGACGAAGCCAAAGTATGCAACTCCTTTTGTAGGGAACCATGGTGACTTCAGTACCAAGGACCTATAGTCATACTAATAGTCACATGAGAAAATATATGACACTCATATAATGATCCATGATACTTTCTCATGATAGGTCATTCAGTATACATTCTCCAATACATACCCATGTGTCAACTTGATATCTCTATATCCATGACTTGTGAGATCAAGTCATCGAGTTGACCTACATGCTAGTCTCATCACATTAACATTGTCCCTAAATGTTAATACTTGACTAGGAATGATTAAGAGTAGTGTTCTCTATATCATCTGACTATCAATTCAACCAATTGATTGATATAGATAAGAAGCTTCTACTCAAGGACGCTATTATACTTAGTTATTTGGCATCAATAGATGTAAGTATAATAACCATAAAGAAATACCTTTATAAGTATATAGGAATATGATACATCCAGTCCATACACAATCATCATATAATTGACTTTAGGGCTCTAACTAACAGTAACCTAGCAAGTCTGGTTAAAGGGATACCCTTATCACTAGGGTTTCCCGATCATACAATCTCTAGATTACACAAGAAACTTATTAACATAGTAGTAGAGATAACCCATCAAGCCTAATTAGATGCTTCCTTGTGGAGAATTATCCTCCCTTTCAAGGTGATACCCTAGATATCCGGTTAAAGGGATACCTTTGTTACTAGGGCCCCCAGTCATATAATCTAGAGTATCCCCTGTATAGAGTGAACAATCAATACATATATATATATTTACACCATTCACATATTTCATCAAACACATAGAAGACATAAGACACATAGAACATGACATAAACACTTCATTGAATAAGAAAATATCCAAATACATAATTCATATATTATATTACATCATAGTTACTTCCTACATCATAGATCAATAGAATCTACTCTATTGGAAGGAAGATACAATCAAGAGATAATAAATATAACATCTACAACTCAAAACATGGATTGAGAGAGAATAGAATACTTATCGGTGTGTCACCAGTCTTCTTCGAGGAAATCCTTGCTCTGGAGGTGGATGAATTTTTGGAGATGATGAAGATGACCTCTCTAGAGTTTCCTCTTAAGGGGAGAACCCTTCCCCAAGGAGAGGGGTGAAGTCCCAAATCCAAGATGAGTCAAAGAATGGGGTTCTTGACCCTTTTATACCTATTTAAAACTTCCCAGATTAGTAAGGATTATAGGGGTCCATCAAAACAAATTTTCACCCCTTAAACCTAGTTTTCTTGTATTTCACTCTGAACCAAAGTTGTAGCGTTTGAAATTTCTACATTTTAATATTTGGATTGAGTAGTGGCTCCAACCAAACTGAAATTTATGGTGGTTAAAAATTTGGTCTACAGTCCGGGTGGAGGGTGTGACGCGGTCGAGGATGGGAGGCATGGTCGTGCCTTTTATAATGGTTAGACTATGATTTCTCTCAATTGAACTTGAAGAAAAGTTATAGATCTTGAAATTATCTACATTTTGCTATAAATACAAGCTCGTAACTCTAACCAAGTGTAAAGTTATGGCCATTTCAAAATTAGTCTGCAGTCAACCCATTTTCAACCCTGCCCTATTTTCATGCGACACGACCACCTTGTGTTCTCCGCCACACGACCATGTCTTCAGGCATAACCATGGCGTCAATGACCACTGATGGAGAGGCACGATCGTGATAATTGGCACAGATGTGGTGTGAATGGCCACGGATGAGGGGGCACGTGTTAGAGTGTATACTAAAAGCCTAGCTTTTGTATAAACATTTATAAGAATCCCATTGGTCAAAAGTCAACATTTATAAGATAAGTGTAGTTGTTCAATTAATTTATATTGTATATAACATGGTGTGTGGTGGTCACACAGAAGATCATGTTGTCAGTTCCTTATAAATTATAAATAGTAGCTCACGACTAAAATGGATAGGAACAAACCATTGGAATAGTCGTAGTGTAATTAGGTATTAGTTTATCTTGACTATAAAATTACACTAGTACACTCTGAGTGTATTGAGCAGGACCATTTTAGGTAGTTTCTTTTTATACTGACTAAATAAAAGAACAAAGACCTCTATTATTATGGAAGTGTGTTCTCTTAATCCTAATATAATAACAAGCACATATATTTATTATTTATTTCTTTGATTTATCAAAGGGTGCGATTTAGTTCGATAAATCAATAGCCCCGATAAGTTGGGAAATGATATTATTTATAGTGTGTGTTGTTGATTATAAAAGAAAACTGTGTCCTAGTAATCTAGGTTGATGATGTCCCCAAGAGGAGCTCATAAGGATTGTCATGTAAACCCTGCAGGCGAACATAGTCCGAAATGACAATAAGGTTGAGTGGTACTACTCTTGGAGCTAGATATTAATTAAGTGAGTTGTCAATAGCTCATTTAATTAGTGGACATTCGATATCTTAAACACAGGGAGACTAACACACACATGGTAAGAAGGAGCTCATATAGTAATATGGGATTGGTGCGGTAGTTCAATAATAACTCTTTAGTGGTATGAGTTATTACTGATGAACTCGAGTTGGGTGTTCGGGGCGAACACGAGAAGCTCAAGTTCATCGGGAGACCAAAATCAATTCCTCCTCTCAGTCTCTTTCGTAGCCTCTTATTTATAAAATGTTATACCCACTCATACCCACCTTAAGGTGGCAGGCCAAGCCTAGCTTGGAGCCCAAGCTAGGGCTGGCCAAACCAAGGTTAGATGGGTCAAGTAGGTGGTCGGCCCTAGCTTGAACCTAAGCTTAGGTGGCCGACCACAATTAAATTAAAAGGATTTTAATTTTTTAAAATCTTTTTTTATGTGGAAGCTATGGTTTTAAAAGAGACTTTAAAATTTAAATCTTTCCTTTTATGGCTTTCTACAAAAGATTAAGAGAAAATTTTGATATTTTTCCTTATTTGTAGTAAAAAGGAAGATTTTAATTTTTGATAAAACTTTCCTTTTTTGTAACCATCCTCATGGTTTTAAAAGAGAGTTTTAAAAATTATAAATCTTTCCTTTTATAGCTTTCTACAAAAGATTAAGAGAAAGGTTTGATATCTTTCCTTATTTGTAGTTAAAAGGAAGATTTTAACTTTTGATAAAACTTTCCTTTTTTGTAACCATCCTCATGATTTTAAAAGAGAGTTTTAAAAATTATAAATCTTTCCTTTTATAGTTTTCTAAAAAAGATTAAAAGAAAGATTTGATATCTTTCCTTATTTGTATATTGGAAGGAAGATTTTAATTGTGGAGAAAATTTTCCTTATTGTAATCATCCACATATTTTAATAGAGAAATTTTAATTTATAAAAGTTTCCTTTTATAACCAACCATGAAGGGAATTTTTAAGAGAAATTTTTATTTTTAAAATTTCCGGAAACAAATTAGGAAGTTTTAATTTTGTATTTAAAACTTTCCTTGCTTGGAGGAATTAGGCTGGCCATTAAAAGGGTTAAAAAGAAATTTTAAATAAATTTTCCTTTCATTGGCAAGGAGAATAAGGAAGTTTTTATTGAAACTTTCCTTATTTGCTAAGACCAAGGAATATAAAAGAGAGGGTAGAGGAGCCTCACCTCACAACAATACTTCTATTATTCCTCTCTTCTTTTCCTTTGTGGTGGCCGACCCTCATCCCTCTTCTTCCTCCTATTATTCTTCCTTGGTGGCCGGCGACATCTCATCTCAAGGAGTTCAAGATGGCCGGATCTTGTTAAAGGAAGAAGAAGAGATAGGAGGCTTTGTTTCTTAGCATCCCTTGGAACTTGGTTGGTGGCTGAAAGTTCTTCATCTCTTGAAGATATTTGGTGGCCAAAACTTGCTTGGAGAAGAAGGAAGCTTGGGTGGATTCTCGTCTCAATAGATCGTCGCCCATATGACGTCCGAGATAAGAAGAGGAATACGCAGAAGATCGTGAGGTCTATAAGCTATAAAAGGTATAACTAGTTATTAGTTTCTGTATCATAACTAGTTCATCTTTTTGTTTAGTTCTTGAAATACCAAACAGAAGAGGCTTATGAATCTAGGCTATCGAATTTATGTTTTCAATTTTGTGTTTCTTTTGTTTTTCGAACTTGTGATTCGATTGTTCCTATTGGTTAAATCTAGGGTTAATATACGGAGATTAAATATTGAATTTCTTTGTAAGGCTTTGTCTAGGCAGTGGTGGATGATCCCATACCCAAGAAGGCCTAGTGCCTCACCATGTTTGACCTAGAAGGCGAACTTTGAAATAAATATTTAATCAAATTTGTAACATAGGTGGATTTGGATCAATAATGTTAAGCATCATTGGTGATCCAAGTCTAAACCTCTAAGAACAGATAAATTGAATTTGGAATCATTAATGTTATGTTCTGTTTACGATTCTAAATTTAATTTTTACAGAACACAATAGGTTGTTAGGAAAAGGTTCAAGACTTGTACAAATTTTTTGTACAGGGGAACCGGTATGTTATTCCGAGTAGCAACCAACAGCATGACCATGCCATTTGACACGACCAACCTCTGATAAGCTCTAGAAGGGAAACACAGTCATATGATTTCACACGGTCACCCGTCGATTGGCCTCTGGTGGGAGGCACAGCTGTGCCTATGGGGCACGACATACCCTTGGGCTGGCACACGACCATGCCATGGGGCATGACTAGGTTATAGGTATTCTCTATTTTCATTTCAATGTGCTTCTTTACTCTATTTTAGCTTCAATTTGTGTCCTATCAATCAAAATATGTAAAAAAGCAAATCTCTAAACAAATGGAATAGAAATATGTAATAATAATACAATATAGTGCAATAAACATAGTTATATTTATAAAATATAAGTAGATGTGAGTTAAAGTAAGCCTAAAAACATATATAATAATAAAATATATTAATCCCATGAGAACTAGATATAAACACTAGAGATTATTTATAGCGAATTAGCTAAACAATCGATAGTTGAGAATCACACACTAAAGTAGAGAGAAGTAAGATTGAGAGAAAGAGGAAGAAAGAGAGAGAGTTGAGAAACTTGGTTGAAGGAAATGTTCTAAGAGTTCAGTTTTATTGTAATACTAATCAATGTACTAAGGATCACCAATTACCCATCCTGAATTCCTATGCACGTGTTGGAAGGTTGATTCATTACTGATATTTTTCCATGGTGGTCATGTCAGAGTGCTATCTCTATTAACATCCGATGCTATCTAATGGAAGTGATTCTTATGAAGTCCGGTTAAAGGGTTATCCTAAGTGTCACTAGGGCCCCCTAGTCATATATCCATAAGAATACACAAAACACATTATATCATGAACATAGAAATAACCCATTAAGCCTAATTCTACCATTCCTTATAGATAATTACTCCCTCTTATGAGACAATGCTCTAGATGTCCGGTTAAAAGGTTACCCTTATCATTAGGACCCCTAGTCATATGCTCTAGAGAATTTCCTCTACAAAGTGAATAAAACCACACAATCATTTAACCAAATATGTGAATTAAGTACAAATACCTCTCCGACATATAAGATTGAATGAATACAAGGCATAAGCAATGTCAACTGGAAATGAAATTGGTAAATCCAAGAGTATATATCAATCTCACATCACAATTACTCCCTAATCCCTGAATAATAAGATCTACTCCATAATAGGGAAGAAAGAATCCAAAGATAATTAATTCATAAGCTCAAAATCCAATTCAAAGAGAAGAAGGTAGAAGAAGTTTATCTACGACGATGAGTATTTTTTAGATCCAATTCCAAGCTTTCAGATTTGAATGAGATGATGAGAATGACTCCAGATTTTCAATCGAAACGCGAAGAAGACGTAGATCTGAACCAAGATGAATTTCCCAAAGGGGAGAACCTTCTTCCCTTGAAGAAGGGGAAGAACTCCCCTTAAATAGAGCAGGGCACAGGCTAGGGCACGTCCCATGTCATGGACATGCCCCATTAGCATGACCAGACCTTGAAGCTACTCAGCTTGAGTGGCATGGCCGTGGCATTGCTCAACTCTGTTTGCTTGGCATGACAGTGCCTTTTGGCACGGATAGGGCTTAATTGAGCTCTGGTGAGATGGCATAGCCGTGTGAAACCAAATGACCATAATCTTCCTCTTCATTTGATGAATGCCATGACTGTGCCTTTCAGCATAGCCATATGTTGCTTGTTCATGGGTAAAGGGATATGGCTGTGTGAAACTACACGGCCAAAACTCTGCTCTTCTTCTTTCATCTCTCTGAAGCATGTTTCATACTATTTTTGCTTTAAAAATGTATCTTATTAATAGAAAAACAAAAAAAAAGTTAATCTCCGATAAAGCGAGTAATTATGCAGAAAATATGACAAATAAGGGTAAAAATACATCAAACATATGCAAGAAAAGAAAATAAATGTGCGTTAAAGCATGCATAAAAATAGATATATTCTACGCATATCATACCTTCAAACTTAAACCTTTGATTGCCCTTAAGAAAATTGCCACAATCTAGATCCATGTGCTCACATAATGCATCATAATCTCTAGTGAATCAATCTAACTCTATCTACTAGTTTCATTGATGAGTATGATCGTAGTGTAACCTAAGAATAACCTAACCATAAGTTCTCATGCACAGTACAATAAGTGATTTAAGCTCTTCAAATTTCAATCCATAGTTATAATTAAGTTGTCATCCAAATGAATTCTTCGTGTTCCCAATAATAGACACTTACCTTCCACATGCTTGGTTCATATTTCTTAGTCTATCCAAGGTCTTAAAGGCGTGCGCGACATGAAGAGAATTATATCATTTATTTGTTAGTAAGAGCCATAGAGTCAATCATTTGATGATTGTTGTATGGACTCGTTGTATCATATTCTTATGTATATAAAGGCATTTGTTATGGTTATTCTGCTTACTTGTATTGGTACCAATAACTAAGTATAATAGTGTCCTTGAGTAGAAGGTTCTTACCTATATCAATCGATTGGTTGAATCGATATTGAGATGATATAGAGAACACTACTCTTAATCATTCCTAGTCAAGTATTAACATTCAGGGACAATGTTAATGCAACGAGACTAGCATGTAGGTCAACTCTATGACTTGATCTCACAAGTCATGGATATGGAGATATCAAGTTGACACATGGGTATGCATTGGAGAATATATACTGAATGACCCGCCATGATAAATTATCATGGATCGTTATATGAGTGTCATATACTTTCTCATGTGGCTATTAGTATGACTATTAGTCCTTGGACCTGAAGTCACCATGGTTCTCTACATAAAGAGTTACATACTTTGGCTTCGTCAAACGTCACCCGTAACTGGGTGGACTATAAAGGCGATTATTTGTATGTAACGAATTATGCGGAGGGATGTGAGTGATGTAGATGGGATTTATCCCTCCTATATGACGGGAGTGACATCATTATTCTTGATAGAGTGAGACCACTAAGTGCATGGCCATGCCCAATGAGTCAATATGAGATGTTGAGCTCATTTGATTGAGTGAGTCTACTTGGGATTCAAGATTTAGATTGATTAGAGGATGACACAGTCTATGCCTCATATTGATCAATCTATATGTCAAGGATAGAAGGACACTTGTCATATATTCTGAGGGGTCACAATTAGTAGTCACAAGGTGATGTTGGATCTCAACATTCTTGTAACTTGGGTAGTAATGATGTGTTACTAGATACCGCTCATTACATATGCTTCTAAATGGGTTTAGGAGCATTGCCAACGTTACAAGAACCTATAGGGTCACACACAAAGGGCAATTAGATGGAGATTAGGTTCATATGATGAACAAGCGGATTAGGTTCATGTGATGAACCAAATTGGATTAAGAGTAATCCAAAGTTAACTAATCGAGTTGGACTCAATTTGGTTCATGTGTTAAATGAGTCTAATTTGGACTTAGACTCATTGAGCCAATTTAATTCAATGAATAGAGATTCATTAAATTAAAATTGATTTGAACCAATGGTTAGATTTGATCTACCATGGGAGAGAAATGGTCAAGTTTGACTTGACTTGAGAGGAAGATGAAAGGTCAAGTTTGACTTAACCATTGCCACCTCATTTGTGAGTTGGCATTAAGTGGACTAATGATGATGTGCCACATCATCAAGGCTGGCACTTGTGTGTGCCACCTCATGAGGGAGATCAAGAGTTGTGACTCTTGAAATCCCATGGAGGTTTATAAGCCTCAAAAAGGTGGTCGGCCACTTAATTCACAAGTGTGAGTTTCATTTGGTTTTTGTAACCTCCTTCTTCTTCCTCTCTACCTTTCTTCTCTCCCTCTCCTCCACCATTGCTGATCCTCTAAGGTTGCTAGGACATCTTTAGAGGTTCTCTCCATCGATTTGTTCGTGTGGATACACATAGAGGGTTGTACACTTGACAACCTTGGGATCCGGCGAACCTTGGACGAGCGGGATTTGCGAAGGGCTTCGCATCAAGGGTAATCTCTTTTTCTTTGTAGATCTAGTGTAGATCTAGGTTAGAGAAACTCGTACACGTAGAAAATTTTGTTTTTAACTTCGCACGGATCCGGTGGCATGGGATTCGGGGGTTTCTGCAATGCAAAAAGCGGTTTTACAACCCGAAAAATCCAACAGTGGTATCAGAGCCACGTGTTTATGAAAAATATCTATTTTGTTACTTTCTGTAAATTTATGATTTTTATGTAATTTATGGGTTTCTAGTAGAAGCGAAGCAACAAGTGTTTGAACACTTGTAGGCTTCGACTAACGAGAAATACCTTCCGAATCGGCAAAGTCTCGCCCAAAATGATTTGGGATAGTGGGCTAAGGTTCTATAGGATCGCTTAGGAACACTCTTGATGGTTATATCGCAAGTAGGGGTGCTGCCCCTAACCCCGCAAGGGGCTTTGTTCCGCGATTGCTCCCGAAAATCACTAAGCGGGGCCACCGGGAAGTTGCGACTCATAAAATCATAAAAATATTAGAAAAATTACAGAAATTTATGGAAATCACATAATTTAGAATTATATATCATTTTGTGATGGTCATGGCCCAAAGAACCCAATTTTATTGGAAATATGTGTTGTAATTCATAATATGGCCTGCACGCCATTTTGTGTGTTTGTGCGTGTTGTACTTGATTCGTGACCTACGCGTCGTGCCCTTATATGTATATTCCTATTGTAAAATAGTTTTAGACTTGAATGTAACTCGAGTTTCACTTTTTGTAATGTACAAAATGAGACGGTGGAAGGTCCACTCGAGGCGGAGTTACGAGGAGGGTGCGAGCAACACATGGCGGTCAAAGGGAGGATCTTGGAGAAGCTATTGACCCTAGGTTGACCAACCGATCTTCTCATTGGCTTGAGAAGATCGTAGTAGGGCCATAACTGATCACAAAATTTAATTAATTGCTTGTGTGTGTGTATGTGATGCATGCCAGATTAGTAATTAATTAGTGTCTTAACGATTAGATTCGATCTAAATCGCGTACTTGATACACATCGTCGATTAGATTAGATCTCAATCATGTCAACTCGAAATGCCTACCATGTCGTGATACCCATCACTACCTCGATCACATGTTGTTGAATCTGCCAAAGTAGAGCAACGCATATTATCTTGGTAGGGTGCGGAGGGACAATCTGTTGGATTTTTCGGGCAGCAAAAACCGCTTTTTGCGTTGCGGAAACCCCAAAACCCCGCCAACGAATCCGTGCGAAGAAATAAAATTTTCGTAAAACTTCGAGTATGAGTTTCTAACCTAGATATAAACTAGTGTTAGCTAGAGCCCTAGAGCCAATCATTTGATGATTGTATTTTGGACTTATTGTATCATATTCTATATTAATAAAGGTATTTGGTTTTTGGTTATTATACTTACTTATATTGGTGCCAAATAAACTAAGTAAAATAACGTCCATGAGTAGAAGGTTCTTACCTATATCAATCGGTTAGCTGAACCGATAGTGAGATGATATAGGGAACACTACTCTTAATCATTCCTAGTCGAGTATTAACATTCAGGGACAATGTTAATGCAATAAGACTAGCATGTAGGTCAACTCGATGACTTGATCTCACAAGTCATGGATATTGAGATATCAAGTTGACACATGGGTATATATTAGAGAATGTAAATTGAATGACCCGCCATGAGAAAGTATCATGGATCGTTATATGAGTGTCATATACTTTCTCATGTGACTATTAGTATGACTACTAGTCCTTAGACCTGAAGTCACCATGGTTCCCTACATAAGGAGTTATGTACTTTAGTTTCGTCAAACGTCACCCGTAACTGGGTGGACTATAAGGGCGACTATTGGGTATGTAACAAATTATGCGGAGGGATATGAGTGATGTAGATGGGATCTATCCCTCCTATATGATGGGAGAGACATCGGTATTCCAGATAGAGTGAGACCACGAAGTGCATGGCCATGCCCAAATGAGTCAATATGAGATATTGAGCTCATTTGATTTAGTGAGTCTACTTGGAGTTCAGGATTTAGATTGATCAGAGGATGACACGGTCTATGCCTCATATTGATCAATCTAGATGTCTAGGATAGAAGGACATTTGTCATATATTGTGAAGAGTCACAATTAATAGTCACAAGGTGATGTTGGATCTCAACATTTCTTGTAACTTGGGTAGCAATGATGTATTGCTAGATGTCGCTCATTGCTTATGTTTTTAAAGGAGTTTAGAAACATTGCCAACATTACAAGAACCTATTGGGTCACACACAAAGAACAAGTGGATGGAGATTAGGTTCATATGATGAACCAATTGGATTAGGTTCATATGATGAACCAATTGGATTTGGGTTGATTTAAATTAGACTTATTGAGTTAGACTCAATTAGATTCAATTGTTGAATGAGTCTAATTTAAATTTGATTCATTAAGTCAATTTATATTAATGAATTGAGATTCATTAGATTGAAATTGGCTTGAATCAAAGAATGAATTCAACTCAACATGGAAGAGATTTGGTCAATTTTGACTTGACCAAAATGGGAAGTTGAAACATCAAGTTTGACTTGATGAATTGCCACTTCATGAAGGATGACTCATCCTACATGGCAGCCACATCATCTCTTAGTTGTCAAGGAGGTTACAATCCTCCATTTAATGTGGTCGGCCACATTAAATGAGGGGGTTACCCATGTGTGGCCGGCCACATAATGAAAGGAGGTTTCATTTTTTGTGGCAATTGATTAGGTGGTAATTATTCCATCTTCTTTCTAGCTTCTTCCTCCTCCTTTGCTGTGGTTGCCGTGAGCTTTCATGGAGGGAGAAGATGTATGAGTTGTGTTCCAAGAAAAGGGTGAAGTGAAGGTCACAAAGGAGGGTACCTAGAGGATTATGTGAGATCCCTTTTCTTTCTCTCCTTTCTCCCCTTTTTAAATCCTACCCGAGAGCCCTAGAGAGTGCTAGCACACTTGGGTGCTCTCTTCTCCATCCTTGAGTGTTAGAGAACACCTCTTGTTCGTGTGGATATCACTAGAGAGTTGTCTACGTTGACAACTTTGAGATCCGGCGTACCGTTGGACGAGCGGGATTTGCGAGGGCACGCTTCGAAGGTAAAATGTTTTTCCTTTGTAGATCTACTGTAGATCATAGTTTAAAACTTGTACTCGTGTTTTCGGAAAGTTTTCTTCGCACGAGATCCAATGGCTAGGGTGATTCGGGGTTTCCGCGACACGAAAACGCGGTTTTCGCGGCCCGAAAAACCCAACAGTGGTATCAGAGCCACGTGCGAAGCGAGTACAAGTTTAGTTTCGTATTTTTATGAAAAATATGCATACTGTAACATTCTGTGAATTTCCTAATTTTTATGATTTTATCGGTATTTTTCTCGTAGAAGCGAAGCACAAGTGTTCCGGCACTTGTAGGCTTCGACTACCGAGAAGAATTTTCCAAAACGGTAATGTTTCGACCCAAAATCTTTTGGGACAGCTGGCTAAGGCGCTCTTGGATCGCTTAGGAGCAACTCGCGATGGTTAGATCGTGGGTAGGGGTACTGCCCCTAACCCCGCAAGGGGATTTGCTCCGCGATTGCGTCCGAAATCGCTAATCGGGACCGCCGGGAATATTTTTCTCATAAAATCTATAAAATTATGAAAATTACAGAAAATTAAGAAAAAAAATATAATTTTGAATTATATATTATTTTTGTGAAAGTCATGACCCAAAGACCCAATTTGATTAGACAATATGTGTTGTAATTCATAATACGGCCTGCGTGCCGTTATGTGATGTGCGTGCTTGTATTTTTATTTTTTATTTTATTTTCACGACCTGCGCATCGTGCCTTTCTCATATATTCTAGTTGTAAATTAGATTTAGACTCGAATGTAACTCGAGTTTCAAAATTGTAATGTATAAAATTGGAGCTGTGGAAGGTCCACTCGAGACGGAGTTACGAGGAGGGCGCGAGCAACACGAGGTGGTCAAAAGAAGGAGCTTGAGAAGTTGTTGACCTTAGGTTGACCATCCGATCTTCTCATTGGCTTGAGAAGATCGTAGTAGGGCCATGACATAATCACAAAATTATTTGATTAATTATTTAATTAATTGTTTTGTGTGTATGTGATGCATGCTAGTTAATTAAGTAATTAATTAGTGCCTTACGATTAGATTAGATCTAAGTCGTGCACATGATGCACCCTTCGATTAGATTAGATCTATCGAGTATATGATACGCATCATCATTTAGATTAGATCTAAATCACGTCAACTCAAAATGCCTACCATGCCGTGATACGTACCACTACCTCGATCGCATGATGTTGTTGAATCTGCCAAAGCAGAGCAACACATACTATCTTGGTAGGGTACGGAGGGACAATCTTGGTCCCACCTATTAATGCATGGGCGAGTACAAACTCAATTAGATTGAGTATTCCTAGTTTACTCGGTTGGATCGAGTACAACTATAGGCATTCTTCCAATGGTTGGAAAGGTAGGACAAAATCACGTTTATATTAATTCTCGGGCGTATTAGCCAAAGCTAACTCGAGTTTTAATATAAATGCGGATTTCATCCTATAAATAAGAGTTGCATAGAGATGTAATTGGTAATCGTTACCTACCAATCATACTAAGTCTTGGGTGTATTAGCCAAAGCTAACTCAAGGGTTAGTATGATGTGGACCTTGTCCCACGTGAATTATAGAATTCAGTGGGAGCATCATTTAGTTAAAGGCCTAATTAAATGATTAAGAATATGATACTTATTTCTGCATTTATTTCTATTGTAGAATTTCCATGACGTCGAATACGAACACCTTCTCTCTGTGATCTGTCCTTAAGAAGGACAAGCTCAACGGAGCAAATTTCCTGGACTGGTACAGGAACCTGAGAATAGTTCTCACCCAAGAACGTAAACTGTATGTTCTGGAGCAGCCCATTCCGGAGGCTCCTCCTGCCACTGCCACACGAGCAGACCGAGATGCTTACAAGAAGCATCAAGATGACGCATTAGATGTGTCCTGTCTTATGCTCGCGACCATGAACTCTGAGCTTCAGAAGCAACATGAGTTGATGAGCGCTTACGATATGGTTGAACATCTTTGTCACCTATATCAAGGACAAGCAAGGCACTGGAAGAGGAACTCCAAAGAATACCTGGAAGATCTTAAGAAGAAGAGAAATAAGATTTCTACTTCAGGTATACATGTTATAGAAGTCAACCTCTCTATTTCTTCATCGTGGGTATTAGATACCGGATGCGCTTCGCACATTTGTACTAATGTACAAGCGCTGATAAATAGCAGGGCATTGACGAAGGGTGAGGTAGACCTACGAGTAGGCAATGGAGCACGGGTTGCTGCTATTACTGTAGGAACTTACCATTTATCTCTGCCCTCTGGGCTAGTACTAGAATTAGATGATTGTTGTTATGTGCCTGCCTTGACTAAGAACATTATATCAGTTTCTTGTTTGGACAAGAAAGGTTTCTCGTTTACTATAAAGAACAAATGTTGTTCCATCTATTTAAACGATATGTTATATTGTAGTGCACCTCTGATAAAGGGACTCTATATTCTAGACCTTGAGAGCCCTATCTATAACATAAATACTAAGAGGTTTAAGTCAAATGACATGAACCAAACTTACCTCTGGCACTGTCGCTTAGGTCATATAAATGACAAGCGCTTATCCAGCTCCATAAGGATGGTATGCTGGACTCATTTGATTTTGAATCATATGAGATATGCGAGTCATGCCTACGAGGCAAGATGACCAAGACTCCCTTTAGTGGGCACAGCGAGAGAGCAACTGATTTGTTAGGACTCATACATAGTGATATATGTGGCCCTTTCAATGTTGCTGCTAGAGGCGGTTATAGGTACTTCATCACATTTACTGATGACTTCAGTAGATATGGTTATGTGTACTTGATGACATATAAGTCTGAATCCTTTGAAAAGTTCAAAGAATTCAAGAATGAAGTACAGAACCAACTTGGCAAGAGTATTAAGATACTTCGATCCGATCGAGGTGGAGAATACCTTAGCCATGAGTTTCGTGACTATCTAGCTGAGTGTGGGATTCTATCCCAACTCACTCCTCCTGTAACACCACAGTGGAATGGTGTATCCGAAAGGAAGAATCGTACCCTATTAGATATGGTGCGATCTATGATGAGTCACATAGATCTTCTGACATACCTTTGGGGTTATGCTCTAGACACTGCAGCTTTTATACTCAACCGAGTTCTATCCAAGGCCGTGATAAAGACACCATATAGGATATGGACTGGGAGAGATGCCCAGGTGTCTTTCATGAGGATTTGGGGTTGTGAGGCTTACGTTCGACGTTAAGTCTCAGACAAGTTAGGACCCAAATCCGACAAGTGCTACTTTATTGGATATCCCAAGGAAACTAAGGGATATTACTTCTACATTCCCAGTCAGCACAAGGTAGTTGTGGCAAAGACTAGGGTCTTTCTAGAAAGGGACTTTGTTTCTAGAAAGACTAGTGGGAGTGCGTTCGATCTTGAAGAAGTTCAAGATGCGAACAATAGCACTGATGCCACGATGGAAATTGAACTGGAACCACAAAGTGTTGTGGATGATGTTGTTCCACAAGGAGTAGAGGAACAACAACCAGTTCAAGTAGACATACCTCTTCGCAGGTCTGATAGGGTACGTCGTCAGCCTGAGAGATACTCATTTCTCTTGTCTGACCATGATGACGTTGTGCTCATAGAGGATGAGCCTACCACCTATCAGGAAGCTGTGATGAGACCAGATTCTGAGAAATGGCTAGAGGCCATGAGATCCGAAATGGAATCCATGTACACCAACCAAGTATGGACTTTGGTTGATCCACCTGAAGGGGTAAAACCCATTGGGTGTAAGTGGGTCTTTAAAAGAAAGACTGACATGGATGGACTTATCTATAAGGGTCGCTTGGTAGCTAAAGGTTTCAAGCAGATTCATGGTATTGACTATGATGAAACTTTTTCTCCAGTAGCGATGTTTAAGTCCATTCGGATCATGCTTGCTATTGCAGCTTACCACGATTACGAGATCTGGCAGATGGACGTCAAAATCGCGTTTCTGAATGGAAACCTACTCGAGGATGTGTACATGACATAACCTGAGGGTTTTGTAGATCCACAGCATACTAGCAGAGTATGCAAGCTGCATAGGTCCATTTATGGACTAAAGCAAGCTTCTCGGAGCTGGAATCTTCGATTCGATGATGCAATCAAACAGTTTGGTTTCATCAAAAATGAAGATGAACCTTGTGTCTACAAGAAGGTTGTAGGGGATATAGTTGTCTTCCTCATATTGTATGTGGATGACATACTACTCATTGGGAAGGACATCCCTATGCTTCAGTCTGTCAAGACCTGGCTAGGGAGATGCTTCTCAATGAAGGACTTAGGTGAGGCATCCCGCATTCTAGGAATACAGATCTATAGAGATAGATCTAAGAGATTGCTTGGCCTAAGTCAGAGTACATACATTGACAAGGTACTCCTTCGGTTTACCTTGCAGAATTCCAAGAAGGGATTTCTGCCGATGTCACATGGCGTGAGTCTTTCGAAGACTCAAGGTCCCTCTTCTAGAGAGGAGAGAGACCACATGGATCTGATCCCTTATGCCTCAGCTATAGGATCGATCATGTACGCCATGCTATGTACTCGACCTGATGTCTCGTATGCTTTGAGCATGACGAGCAAATACCAGTCAGATCCAGGTGAAAGTCACTGGATAGCGGTCAAGAATATTCTTAAGTACTTAAGAAGGACTAAAGAATATTTCTTGATATATGGAGGCAATGATGAGCTAGCTGTAAAGGGTTACAGTGATGTTAGCTTCCAGACCGACCAGGATGAGTATAGATCGCAGTCGGGGTTCGTATTTTGCATTAATGGTGGTGCTGTGAGCTGGAAGAGTTCGAAGTAGGACACAGTAGCTGATTCTACGACAGAGGCCGAGTATATTGCTGCATCAGAGGCAGCAAAGGAGGCAGTTTGGATTCACAAATTCATCACTGAACTTGGGGTGGTTCCTAGCATTACTGACCCTATTGAGCTCTATTGTGACAACAATGGAGCTATAGCACAGGCGAAGGAACCTCGCTCACACCAGCGGACCAAACACATACTACGGCACTTTCATCTCATTCCAGAGATCATCGAGAGAGGAGATGTGAAGATTTGCAGAGTACCTACAGAGGCTAACATCGCAGATCCCTTGACCAAGGCTTTGGCACAGAAGAAGCATGATGGTCACACTAGGTCATTTGGGCTTAGAGCCTACAGTGATTGGCACTAGTGCTAGTAGGAGATTGTTAGCTAGAGCCCTAGAGCCAAATATTTGATGATTGTATTTTGGACTTATTGTATCATATTCTATATTAATAAAGGCATTTGGTTTTTGGTTATTATACTTACTTATATTGGTGCCAAATAAACTAAGTATAATAACGTCCTTGAGTAGAAGGTTCTTACCTATATCAATCGGTTAGCTGAACAGATAGTGAGATGATATAGGGAACACTACTCTTAATCATTCCTAGTCGAGTATTAACATTTAGGGATAATGTTAATGCAATAAGACTAGCATATAGGTCAACTCGATGACTTGATCTCACAAGTCATGGATATAGAGATATCAAGTTGACACATGGGTATACATTAGAGAATGTATACTGAATGACCCGCCATGAGAAAGTATCATGGATCGTTATATGAGTGGCATTTACTTTCTCATGTAACTATTAGTATGACTACTAGTCCTTAGACCTGAAGTCACCATGGTTCCCTACATAAGGAGTTATGTACTTTGGTTTCGTCAAACGTCACCCGTAACTGGGTGGACTATAAAGGCGACTACTGGGTATGTAACAAATTATGTGGAGGGATGTGAGTGATGTAGATGGGATCTATCCCTCCTATATGACGGGAGAGACATCGGTATTCCTGATAGAGTGAGACCACGAAGTGCATGGTCGTGCCCAAATGAGTCAATATGACATATTGAGCTCATTTGATTTAGTGAGTCTACTTGGAGTTCAGGATTTAGATTGATCAGAGGATGACACGGTCTATGCCTCATATTGATCAATCTAGATGTCCAGGATAGAAGGACATTTGTCATATATTGTGAGGAGTCACAATTAATAGTCACAAGGTGATGTTGGATCTCAACATTTCTTGTAACTTTGGTAGCAATGATGTATTGCTAGATGCCGCTCATTGCTTATATTTTTAAAGGAGTTTAGAAACATTGCCAACGTTACAAGAACCTATTGGGTCACACACAAAGAACAAGTGGATGGAGATTAGGTTCATATGATGAACCAATTGGATTAGGTTCATATGATGAACCAATTGGATTTGGATTGATTTAAATTAGACTTATTGAGTTAGACTCAATTAGATTCAATTGTTGAATGAGTCTAATTTAAATTTGATTTATTAAGTCAAGTTATATTAATGAATTGAGATTCATTAGATTGAAATTGGCTTGAATCAGAGAACGAATTCAACTCAACATGGAAGAGATTTGGTCAATTTTGACTTGACCAAAATGGGAAGTTGAAATATCAAGTTTGACTTGATGAATTGCCACTTCATGGATGATGACTCATCCTACATGGCAGCCACATCATCTCCTAGTTGTCAAGGAGGTTACAATCCTCCATTTAATGTGGTCGGCCACATTAAATGAGGGGGTTACCCATGTGTGGTCGGCCACATAATGAAAGGAGGTTTCATTTTTTGTGGCAATTGATTAGGTGGTAATTATTCCATCTTCTTTCTAGCTTCTTCCTCCTCCTTTGCTGTGGTTGCCGTGAGCTTTCATGGAGGGAGAAGATGTATGAGTTGTGTTCCAAGAAAAGGGTGAAGTGAAGGTCACAAAGGAGGGTACCTAGAGGATTATGTGAGATCCCTTTTCTTTCTCTCCTTTCTCCCCTTTTTAAATCCTACCCGAGAGCCCTAGAGAGTGCTAGCACACTTGGGTGCTCTCTTCTCCATCCTTGAGTGTTAGAGAACACCTCTTGTTCGTGTGGATATCACTAGAGAGTTGTCTACGTTGACAACTTTGAGATCCGGCGTACCGTTGGACGAGCGGGATTTGCGAGGGCACGCTTCGAAGGTAAAATGTTTTTCCTTTGTAGATCTACTGTAGATCGTAGTTTAAAACTCGTACTCGTGTTTTCGGAAAGTTTTCTTCGCACGAGATCCAATGGCTAGGGTGATTCAGGGTTTCCGCGATGCGAAAACGCGGTTTTCGCGACGCGAAAACGCGGTTTTCGCGACGCGAAAATGCGGTTTTCGCGGCCTGAAAAACTCAACAACTAGATCTATAAAGGAGAAGAGCTTTACCCTTGATGCGATGCCCTTCGCTTAATCCCGCTCGTCCAAGATTCGCCCGATCTCGAGAATATCAAAGTAGATACTCTTCTATGTGTATCCACACAAGCAAGAGATGGAGAAACAAAAAAAAAGGTGTGCTAGCACCTTTGAAAGGTTCGGCCAAAGTGGAGGAGAGGGAGAGAAGAGAAAGCTTGAGCAATGAGGAAGAAGATGAGAGTTACTCCACAAAATGAAACTTACCATGGGTTGAATGTGGCCGACCACATTTAGAGGGGTTTTAACCTCCATGGAATGCCAAGAGTCACAACTCTTGGTAACTCCCATGAGGTGGCATCCCACTTAAGCAACCATGATGATGTGGAGCATCATCATTGGCCCACTCTTTGTCAACTCACCAATGAGTTGGCAAATGGTTAAGTCAAACTTGACCCTTCATCTTCCTCTCAAGTCAAGTCAAACTTGACCACTTCTCTCCCTTGGTTGATCTAATCTAACCATTGGTTCAAGTCAATTTTAATTTAATGAATCTCTATTCATTGAATTAAAATAATTAAATGAGTCTAAGTCCAAATTAGACTCACTTAACACATGAACCAAATTGAGTCCAACTCAATTAGCTCAATTTGGATTACTCTTAATCTAATTTGGTTCATCACATGAACCTAATCCTTTAGGTTCATCAAATGAACCTAATCTCCATCTAATTGCCCTTTGTGTGTGACCCTATAGGTTCTTGTAATGTTGGCAATGCTCCAAAATCCATTTAGAAGCATATGTAATGAGCGGTATCTAGCAACACATCATTACTACCCAAGTTACAAGAATGTTGAGATCCAACATCACCTTGTGACTACTAATTGTGACTCTTCACAATATATGACAAGTGTCCTTCTATCCTTGACATCTAGATTGATCAATGTGAGGCATAGACCGTGTCATCCTCTAATCAATCTAAATCTTGAATCCCAAGTAGACTCACTCAATCAAATGAGCTCAATATCTCATATTGACTCATTTGGGCATGGCCATGCACTTCGTGGTCTCACTCTATCAAGAATATCGATGTCACTCCTGTCATATATGAGGGATAGATTCCATCTATATCACTCACATCCCTCCGCATAATTTGTTACATACCCAATAATCGCCTTTATAGTCCACCCAGTTACGGGTGACGTTTGACGAAGCCAAAGTATGCAACTCCTTATGTAGGGAATCATGGTGACTTCAGGTCTAAGGACTAATAGTCATACTAATAGTCACATGAGAAAGTATATGACACTCATATAACGATCCATGATACTTTCTCATGGCGGGTCATTCAGTATACATTCTCCAATGCATACCCATGTGTCAACTTGATATCTCCATATCCATGACTTGTGACATCAAGTCATCGAGTTGACCTATATGCTAGTCTCGTCGCATTAACATTGTCCCTGAATGTTAATACTTGACTAGGAATGATTAAGAGTAGTGTTCCCTATATCATCTCACTATCGATTCAACCAATCGATTGATATAGGTAAGAACCTTCTACTCAAGGGCGCTATTATACTTAGTTATTTGGCACCAATACAAGTAAGTATAATAACTAAAAATAAATGCCTTTATTTATATTCAAGAATATGATACAACGAATCCATACAAAAATCATCAAATGATTAGCTCTAGGGCTCTAACTAACACAATCTTGGTCTCGTCTATCATTGCATGGGTGAGTACAACTCAATTAGATTGAGTAACTAGTTAACTCAATTGGATTGAGTTTAACTATAGGTATTTTCCAATGGTTTGTAGATAGGTCAAAATCACATTTATATTAAATCTTGGGCAATTTACCCAAAGCTAACTCAAGTTTTAATATACATGGAGATCTTGATCCCATAAACAAGAGTTGCATAGAGATGTAATTGGTAATTAGTTACCTACCGATCATACTAAGTCTTGGGCGATTTAGCCAAAGCTAACTCAAGGCTGTTGGAGTGTATACTAAAAGCTTAGCTTTTGTAAATATTTATTTTTGAAATAAAAGAATCACATTGATCAAATATCTACATTTATTTGTTAAATGTAATTGTTCAATTAATTTATATAGTAGATAACATGGACTGTGGTGTCACATTCAGAAAATCATGTTGTCGGTTCTCTATAAATTATAAACAGTTGCTCACGACTAAGATGGAAAGGAACAAACCATCAGAATAGTCGTAGTGTAATTAAGTATTAGTTTATCTTGATTAATAAATTACACTGATACACTTTAAGTGTATTGAGTAGGACCATTTAGGTAAGTTTTTTTTGTACTAACTTAGTAAAAAAGAACTAGACCTTAGTTATTATGGAGGTGTGTGCTCTTAATCCTAATATAATAACAAGCACATATATTTAATGTTTATTTCTTTGACTTATCAAAGGGTGAGGTTTAGCTCGATAAATCAATATGCCCGATAAGTTGGGAAATGATATTACTTATAGTGTGTGTTGTTGATTATAGAAGGAATTTGTGTCCTAGTTATCTAGGTTGAGAATGCCCCCAAGAGGAGCTCATAAGGATTGCCATGTTAAACCCTGCAGGTGGACTTAGTCCGACATGATAATGAAGTTGAGTGGTACTACTCTTGGAGCTAGATATTAATTAAGTGAGTTGTCAGTAACTTACTTAATTAGTGGACATTTGTTATCTTAAACACAGGGAGACTAACACACTCATTATAAGGAGCCCATAATGTAATTTGGGATTGGTGCGGTAGTGCGATAATAACTCTCTAGTGGAATGAGTTATTATCGATGAACTTGAATTGTGTGTTCGGGGCAAACACGGGATACTCAAGCTCATCGGAAAGGCAAACCAATTTCCCCTCTAGGTCCCTGTCGTAGCCTCATTATAGCCTCAACTCCATCCAAATGTAAGGCTCTTCTTGGTGTCCAAGAAGGGGGCCGGACCATTGCTTGGTGACCAAGCAATGGTCGGCCACCTCCTCTTGTAGGGGCCGGCGCTATTGCTTGGTGACCAAGCTTGTAGGGGCCGGCCAAGAATAATTCAAATAGGAGGGTTGTTTTGAATTTTTAAAATCTTCTCTTTGTAGAAAACTATAAGTTTTAAAAGAGAGATTTTAATTTTCAAAACTTTCCTTATTTTAATTAGGCCACATGTTTTAATAGAGAGTTTTAAAAGTTTTAAAACTTTCCTTTTTTAACCATCCTCATGGTTTAAGAAAAAAAAGGAAGATAAGTTTTAAAATTAAAATTTTCTATCATCATGTTAAAAAATAAAATTTTATAAGAGAGTTTTTAAATTTTAAAACATGGTTTTAATTTTTAGAAAATTTCCTTTTTTAACTCCTACTTTAGGAAAGAGAGCTTGTAAATTTTATAAAAAGATTTTTCTTGTAAAATTTTAAAAAATATATATATTTCCTTTTCTCTTGATGAGGTGGCCGACCACCGTGCTTAGTGCCCAAGCAAGGGGCCGTCTATATTTAAAAATAAAAAATCATCACATAAATTAATGATTGGTGATTGATTCAATCAAAAGGAAAGAAAAGGAAAAATTAAAAGGGAAAAGAAAAAACTCTTGGATGATTTTATTTTTTGTAATAAGTTTTTCCTTATTTGCCTTGGGCAAGTAATATAAAAGAAAGGGTGAGGGGGCTTCATGAGACACAACTCTTATTCCTTGGCTTGGAGACTCTCTTGGTGGTCGGCCCCTCTCTCCCTCTCTTCTCCCTTTGATCTCTTTTCTATTGTGGTGGTGGTGGCCGAATATTACAAGGAGGAGAAGCTCTTTTGGGTGGTGTTCATCTTGGAGGATCGTCGCCCACACGACGTCCAAGCCGAGGCGAGGAATACGGCAGAAGATCACGAGGTCATTAGCTTACAAAGAGAAGGTATAACTAGTAATTTTCTTCCGCATCATACTAGTTATTTTCTTTGTAAGAATTCTAAATACAAGAGACAATTAGATCTAGTTTTTCTGAAATAGTTTTTCGAGTTTTTGTTTTCTTCTTTTTTGAATTTGTGATTCGATTGTTCTTTTTGGTTAACCTAGAGTTATTTAAGGAAATTAAATATTAGCTTTCCTTAAAAGGCTTTGTCTAGGCGGTGGTGGTTGCTCCCATATCCAAGAAGGCCATGTGCCTCGCCATGTAGTCCTGGAAGCCAATTTTAGAAATTAATATTTAATAAAATTAATAAATTAGGTAGATTTGAATCAATAGTGTTAAGTTCCGCTTGCGATTCAAATCTAAACCATTAAGAACAGATAAGTTAAATTTGGAATCAATGATGTTAATTTCCGTCTGCGATTCCTAATTTAACTTCTAAAGAACACAATAGGTTATTTAAGGAAAGGTTCGACATTTGTACAAAAAATTTTGTACAGTGGAACCGGTACGTTTTCCTTGGACTAACCAACAATTGGTATCAGAGCTAGGGTTTGCCTCTGTGTGTTTAGAAATCAAATAGGTTATTCACATGTCATACATAATTTAGGCAGGATAATAGTAGGATGTGCTAACTCTTTAGTTGCAGGCTCTAACTATTATGGCTTATTGATGTTGTGTGTGATTGGACCCTTAGACATGTCAAGGGCAATATTTTGTGTGTGCATGATTGTATGTAACTAATACAGCAGAAGCTGTATTAGCCCTAGGATTTTAGAATTTTATTTTCGATCTAGATTACATGTACATTCCCTCGTGGAATATAGGATCGATATATGTAAAATTCTATTTTTGTCGCGGATCGGATTCTTGTGATGCGTGGTACTTATGGAGCACCAGAGGCGCAGTGGAATAAGAAGCAAGATGGATGCGACAACTCAACCCGATGGCGGTGGCTATAGATGGCAGTAGCTAGGGTTGGAGCACATGGAGGACAATAACAGAAAAAGGCCATAATAGTTGGAAAATAATTTCCATATTTATTGCTTTTATTTACTGTAATGTGTGTGTATGCATATATGAATGCTAGGATAGTTTAAAATTCCTCACTTTAAATAACTAAGTGGGAGAGGGATTTATTTTAATAAATTCCACGGTCTCCATTACTGGTTTGTAAGTGATGCAAACAAACTTGCGCGCTGGCTCTGTGTGCCTTCCTCCATATCGGATGAGTTTGTTTTCAGATCACTATATCAAACTTCCATTTTGGATGACTATAGGAAATTAATTAAGAGCGTGTGATCTTCCCCATCAGAAGGGGCACAATCTTATTAATGGACTTAGTGTCAAGTAATGGTATACACTTAGGCACGTCTAATAGTATCCTCCCCATCAGAGTCACTGCTATTATTTGTGTGACCGAAGGAAACCAACTATTAATTTTATTTTCAAAAAGTTAGGTTGACAAGATAATAAAATTAATGGGTTATACCCTCCTTTTACAAATGTTGAATTTGTATACGTCCACACTATCGTGACATACAAAATTCACGGTGTTTTGAGGTGTTGGTTAATTTAAAATATTATTGTTAGAGGAATCAATATTATTCTAAATTTAGAGTCCTGACCAAAGTTATTTTTGTGATTCTTAGGATGACTTTCAACCCACTGGCCATTATACTGAAAGAGAACAAATTTACTGGACCCAACTACATAGATTGGAAAAAAAACTTGGACATTGTCCTTACTGCTGAAAGCTATAAGTTTGTACTGACTGAGGCTTGCCCTGATACACCTGACGGTGACTCTACCCCAGAGGAGATTGAGTATCATAAAAAATGGGTAAAAGCTGATTAAATGGCGCGGTGTTACATTTTGGCATCAATGTCAAATGTATTGCAACATCAGCATCAAGATTTACCAACAGCTTATGATATAATGAACAATCTCAAAGAACTCTTTGGGCACCAGAGTCGGACCGCTAGGCAAGAGGCAATGAGAAAATTAATGACAGCCACCATGTCTGAGGGAACACCCGTAAGGGATCATATCCTCAAAATGATGGCCTATCTGAACGAAATACAAGTTCTTGGAGGAGAAATCGATGGGGAAACCCAGGTCGATATAATTCTCCAAACGCTACCCAGAAGTTTTGAGCAGTTCCGCCTGAACTATAACATGAACAAAAGAGAGTATACATTGGCGGAACTTCTGACAGAACTACAGGCAGCAGGAGGTATATTTCGTCAAAGTTCTCAGATTCACTATGCTAAAAATAGTTCTACTTCTAAACCAAAAGGCAAGAAGAAGAAGGAACAGGTCTTTTCAGCAAAGAGAGTGAATAAACCTCAGGGACAAAAAGCTGGAATGAAGAAGCCGAAGGGTAAGTGCTTCATTTGCAAGCAGACAGGGCATTAGAAGGCGGACTGTCCTCGTAGGAATCAAAATAATAAAGGTATATATCATGCTCTAGTTGTTGAAACATGTTTAGCGGTGTTATCGACCAGCACCTGGTGTGTAAATACGGGAGCCACTGATCATGTCTGCAATTCCTTGCAGGGTTCCAGGAAACCCGATGACTATCTGAAGGAGAGATTACCGTCTACATGGGCAATGCTACTAAGGTGGCAGCTGTTGCAGTGGGAGACGTCTACTTATCTTTTAGGAATAGAAATTTAGTTTTAAGAAATTGTCTTTATGTACCCATTTTTAGAACGAATTTAATTTCAGTTTCTAAACTGTATTTGGATGGATATTCAGTTTCTTTTAGTAACAATGTGGTTATAAAGAGAAATAAGGTGATTATCTGTTCTGGTGCATTGGTTGTCAATTTATATACTTTAAATCTAATTTCTCCCACAAAGCAAAATATGGAAATTAATAATTCATCTTCTAACTCTAATAAGAGAAAAGAACCTTCGGAGATGAACCAAGCGTATCTTTGGCATCTAAGGCTTGGTCATATTAACTTAAGTAGGATTCAAAGGCTTATAGCTGATGGACTCTTGGGTTCATCAGAGTTGGAAAATTTTCCAACTTGTGAATCTTGCTTTGAAGGTAAAATGACCAAGAGGCCTTTTAAGGCCAAGGGGTAAAGAGCCAAAGAAGCGTTAGAATTGATTCATTCTGATTTGTGTGGTCCTATGTCTATCCAGGCTAGAGGTGGTTTTGAATATTTTGTCTCTTTTATAGATGATTATTAAAGATATGGATACATTTACCTAATGTGCCGCAAGTCTGAGTGCTTTGATAAGTTCAAAGAGTACAAGGCTGATGTGGAGAAACGTCTAGGAAAAAGTATCAAGACACTACGATATAATCGTGGTGGCGAATTCCTCTTAGGAGAATTTAGGAATTACTTATCAGAGGCCGGAATTCAATCCCAATTGTCCGCACCTGGTACACCCCAACAGAATGATGTGACAGAACGAAGGAATAAAACTCTTATGGAGATTGTTAGATCAATGATGAGTTATTCAGAATTACCAAAATCATTTTGGGGATATGCACTGGAAACGGCAACACACATTCTGAACTTAGTACCTTCTAAATCAGTTTCCTCTACACCCACAGAATTGTGGAATGGGCGAAAGCCCAGTCTAAGACATATTCAGATTTGGGGTAGTCCAGCACATGTGCTAAATCCGGATGCTGATATGTTAAAATCTCGTACAGAAGTGCGCATGTTTGTGGGTTATCCCAGAGGAACGAAAGGTGGTTTATTTTATAGTCCTAAAGACCAGAAGGTCATTGTTAGCCCCAATGCCCAGTTTTTGGAAGAAGACTATATAATGGATCACAAGCCTAGTAGCAAAATTGTTCTAGAAGAACTTAGAGAGGACACGTCTACTTCAGTACCAACAATACAAGATGAAGTACCACAAGAGACTACAACACGTGTCACACATGATAAACAACCACAGACAGTGCCTCGTCGTAGTGGGAGGGTTGTAAGGCAGCCTGAGAGATTCATGTTTTTAGGAGAATCTTCGGACTTGATCCCGGGTAAACATGAACCTAATCCCCGGACATATGATGAAGCACTCCAAGATATAGATGCAGTATCTTGGCAAAAGGCAATGAATTTTGAAATAGAGTCTATGTACTCTAATAAGGTCTGGGAGCTTGTAGAACCACCTGATGGTGTAAAAGCCGTTGGGTGCAAGTGGATCTACAAAAGGAAAAGAGGGACAGACAGGAAGGTAGAAACATTCAAAGCAAGGCTTGTTGCGAAAGGGTACACTCAGAAAGAGAGAATCGATTATGAGGAGACCTTTTCGCTGGTAGCTATGCTTAAGTCTATCCGGATACTCTTATCCATTGCCACTCATATGGATTATGAAATTTGGTAAATGGATGTCAAGACAGCTTTCCTTAACGAAAGTCTTGAAGAAAACATCCATATGAAGCAGCCAGAAGGTTCATTGAAAAGGGCAAAGAGCATCTAGTGTGCAAGCTCAATCGATACATTTATGGACTGAAGCAAGCTTCAAGGTCTTGGAACATCCGATTTAATTAAGTAATCCAGTCATATGGATTTATTTAGTGTCCGGATGAGTCCTGTGTATACAAGAAGTGTAACAGAAATATGGTGGTATTTCTTGTACTATACGTAGATGATATTTTGTTAATTGACAACAATGTCAAGGTATTATCGGATGTAAGGGTATGGTTGTCCAAATAATTTGATATGAAGGACTTAGGAGAATGTGCACACAATCTTGAGATCAAAGTCTTAAGGGATCGCAAGAAAAGAATGTTGTGCCTATCTCAAGCTTCATACATATATACGGTCCTTGCTCGTTTTAGCATGCAGAACTCTAAGAAATGTTTCTTACCTTTTAGGCATGGAGTAGCCTTATCTAAAGAGATGTCTCCGAAGATATCAAAAGAGATGGAGGATATGAAGGCAGTCCCTTATGCTTCGGCTGTAGGAAGCCTTATGTATGCAATGTTGTGTATGAGACCTGATATCTGTTTTATCGTGGGCATGGTCAGCAGATATCAGAGTAACCCTAGACAAGGACATTAGACTGCTGTAAAGCATATATTGAAGTACCTGAGAAGGACTAGAGATTATATGCAAGTTTACCAAGAAGACGATTTGCTCCCTATGGGTTACACGGATTCAGACTTCCAATCAGATAGAGACAACAGTAAGTCTACGTCAGGCTTTGTGTTTACTCTAGAAGGTGGAGCCATTGCATGGAGGAGTGTTAAGCAGAAATGTGTCTCAGACTCAACCATGGAAGCTGAGTATGTGGCAGCCTCTGAGGCAGCCAAAGAAGTTGTATGGCTCAGGAACTTTCTAATGGACTTAGATGTGATTCCTGGTTTGCCCAAGATCATCACAATTTATTGTGATAATAGCGATGCAGTTGCAAACTCGAAGGAACCACGAGCTCATAAGGCAAGTAAACATATAAAGCGCAAGTACCACCTGATACGAGACATCGTTAAGCGAGGAGAAGTTATTATCGCCAAGATTGCATCAGCAGATAACCTGGCAGATCCTTTCACAAAGGCCCTTCCAGCGAAAGCTTTTGATCGACATGTGGAGGGGATGAGAATCAGATGTATGGCAACAGATATGGCAATTTAGTCTTTTAGTATAAGTGGGAGATTGTTGGAGTGTATACTAAAAGCCTAGCTTTGGTAAATATTTATTTTTGAAATAAAAGAATCACATTGGTCAAATATCTGCATTTATTTGTTAAATGTAATTATTTAATTAATTTATATATTAGATAACATGGAGTGTGGTATCACACTCAGAAGATCATGTTGTCGGTTCTCTATAAATTATAAATAGTTGCTCACGACTAAGATGGAAAGGAACAAACCATCAGAATAGTCGTAATGTAATTAAGTATTAGTTTATCTTTATTAATAAATTACACTAATACACTTTAAGTGTATTGAGTAGGACCATTTAGGTAAGTTTTTTTTGTACTGACTTAGTAAAAGAACTAGACCTTAGTTATTATGGAAGTGTGTGGTCTTAATCCTAATATAATAACAAGTACATATATTTAATATTTATTTCTTTGACTTATCAAAGGGTGAGGTTTAGCTCAATAAATCAATATGTCCGATAAGTTAGGAAATGATATTACTTATAGTGTGTGTTGTTGATTATAGAAGGAATCTGTGTCCTAATTATCTAGGTTGAGAATGTCCCCAAGAGGAGCTCATAAGGATTTTCATGTTAAACCCTGCAGGTGGACTTAGTCCGACATGACAATGAAGTTGAGTGGTACTACTCTTGGAGCTAGATATTAATTAAATGAGTTGTCAGTAACTTACTTAATTAGTGGACATTTGTTATCTTAAACACAGGGAGACTAACACACTCATCATAAGAAGGAGCCCATAATGTAATTTGGGATTGGTGCGGTAGTGCGATAATAACTTTCTAGTGGAATGAGTTATTATCGATGAACTTGATTTGTGTGTTCGGGGCGAACACGGGATACTGAAGCTCATCGGAAGGCCAAAACCAATTTCTCCTCTAGGTCCCAGTCATAGCCTCATTATAGCCCCAAGTCCATCCAAATGTAAGACTCTTCTTGGTGTCCAAGAAGGCGGTCGGACCATTGCTTGGTGACCAAGCAATGGCCGACCACATCCTCTTGTAGGGGTCGGCCCTATTGCTTGGTGACCAAGCTTGTAGGGGCCGACCCTATTGCTTGGTGACCAAGCTTGTAGGGGCCGGCCAAGAAAAATTCAAAAAGGAGGGTTGTTTTGAATTTTTAAAATCTTCTCTTTGTAGAAAACTATAAGTTTTAAAAGAGAGATTTTAATTTTCAAAACTTTCCTTATTTGAATTAGGCCACATGTTTTAATAGAGAGTTTTAAAAGTTTTAAAACTTTCCTTTTTTAACCATCCTCAAGGTTTAATAAAAAAAAGGAAGATAAGTTTTAAAATTAAAATTTTCTATCATCATGTTAAAAAAGGAAATTTTATAAGAGAGTTTTTAAATTTTAAAAACATGGTTTTAATTTTTAGAAACTTTTCTTTTTTAACTCCTACTTTAGGAAAGAGAGCTTGTAAATTTTATAAGAAGATTTCTTTTTATAAAATTTTTTAAAAAATATATATTTCCTTTTCTCTTAATGAGGTGGCCGGTCACCTTGCTTGGTGCCCAAGCAAGGGGCTGACCATATTTAAAAATAAAAAATCATCACATAAATTAATGATTAGTGATTGATTCAATCAAGAGGAAAGAAAATGAAAAATTAAAAGGGAAAAGGAAAAACTCTTGGATGATTTTATTTTTTGTAAAAAGTTTTTTCCTTATTTGCCTTGGGCAAGTAATATAAAAGAAAGGTTGAGGGGGCTTCATGAGACACAACTCTTATTCCTTGGCTTGGAGACTCTCTTGGTGGTCGGCCCCTCTCTCCCTCTCTTCTCCCTTTGCTCTTTTTTCTATTGTGGTGGTGGTGGCTGAATATTACAAGAAGGAGAAGCTCTTTTGGGTGGTATTCATCTTGGAGGATCGTCGCCCACACGACGTCAAAGCCAAGGCGAGGAATACGGTAGAAGATCTCGAGGTCATTAGCTTACAAAGATAAGGTATAACTAGTAATTTTCTTCCGCATCATACTAGTTATTTTCCTTGTAAGAATTATAAATACAAGAGGCAATTAGATCTAGTTTTTCCGAAATAGTTTTTCGAGTTTGTGTTTTCTTCTTTTTTGAATTTGTGATTCGATTGTTCTTTTTGGTTAACCTAGAGTTATTTAAGGAAATTAAATATTAACTTTCCTTAAAAGGCTTTGTCTAGGCGGTGGTGGTTGCTCTCATATCCAAGAAGGTCATGTGCCTCGCCATGCAGTCCTGGAAGCCAATTTTGGAAATTAATATTTAATGAAATTAATAACTTAGGTAGATTTAAATCAATGGTGTTAAGTTCCGCTTGCGATTCAAATCTAAACCATTAAGAACAGATAAGTTAAATTTGGAATCAATGATGTTAAGTTCCGTCTGCGATTCCTAATTTAACTTCTAAAAAACACAATAGGTTATTTAAGGAAAGGTTCGACACTTGTACAAAAATTTTTGTATAGTGGAACCGGTACGTTTTCCTAGGACTAACCAACAAAGGTATAGTATGATGTGCATCTTGTCCCGTACGAATTATAGTTGGTTAGAATCTAGTAGGTTTGGTTTGACCACATCTATGACTTGATTCTACAAAAGTTCTATAATTCAGTGGGAGCATCATTTAGTTAAAGGCCTAATTAAATGATTAATAGAATGATGATATTTATTTTCTGCATTTTTTTGTTGTAGATTGTCATGTCGTCAAACACGAACTCCTTCTCCCTACGTTCTGTCCTTGATAAGGACAAGCTCAATGGAGCTAACTTCCTGGACTGGTACAGGAACCTGAGAATCATTCTCACACAGGAACGAAAACTGTATGTCCTGGAGCAGCCCATTCCCGAGGCACCTCCTGCCACTGCCATGCGAGCTTACCGTGATGCTTACAAGAAGCATAAAGATGATGCATTAGATGTGTCCTGTCTTATGCTCGTGACCATGAACTCTGAGCTTCAGAAGCAACACGAGTTGATGGGTGCTTATGATATGTTGAACATCTTTGTCAACTATATCAAGTACAAGCGAGGCACGAGAGATTCGAGATCTCTAAGGCACTGTTTCAGTACAAGATGCAAGACGGGACTCCCGTAGGCCCATATGTACTCAAGATGATTGGGTACATAGAAAAACTACAGAGGTTGGGATTCCCACTTGGCCAAGAGTTGGCCACTAACCTGATCTTGCAATCCTTGCCAGATAGCTATAGTCAATTTGTTCTAAATTACAACATGAACGAATTATACAAGCCACTGCCCGAGCTGCTTAGCATGTTAAGAACTGCTGAGATCAACCTTAAGAAGGTTAAGCCCAACTCTATTCTGATGGTTCAGAAACACAATGGTAAGGGCAAGCCCAAATGTAAGGGAAAGTCCCAAGCCAAGGGTAAAGGCAAGGCACTGAAACCCAAAGGACGAGTTGCCAAGGATGCTACTTGCTTACACTGCGGTCAGACCGGGCACTAGAAGAGAAACGGTAAAGTGTACCTGGAAGATCTTAAGAAGAAGAGAAGCGAGACTTCCACTTCAGGTATATATGTTATAGAAGTCAATCTATCTATTTCTTCATCATGGGTATTAGATACCGGATGTGATTCTCACATTTGTACTAATGTGCAGGCGCTGAGAAATAGCAGAGCATTGACGAAGGGCGAGGTGGACCTACGCGTAGGCAATGGAGCATGGGTTGCTGCTGTTGCTGTACAAACTTATTCTCTATCTCTGCCCTCTGGGCTTGTACTAAAATTGGATGATTGTTGTTATGTGCCTGCTCTGACTAAGAACATTATATTAGTTTCTTGTTTAGACAAGAAAGACTTTTCATTTATAATAAAGAACAAATGTTGTTCAGTTTATTTAAATGATATGTTCTATTGTAGTGCACCTCTGATGAATGGACTCTATATTCTAGACCTTGAGAACCCTATCTATAACATAAGTACCAAGAGGTTCAAGTCAAATGACATGAACCAAACCCATATCTGGCACTGTCGCTTAGGTCATATAAATGACAAACGCTTATCCCAGCTCCATAAAGATGGTTTGTTGGACTCATTTGATTTTGAATCATATGAGACATGCTAGTCATGCCTGCTAGGCAAGATGACCAAGACTCCCTTTAGTGGACACAACGAGAGAGCGACTGACTTGTTAGGACATTTACATAGCGATGTTTGTGGCCCTTTCAATGCCGCTGCCAGGGGTGGTTATAGGTACTTTATTACATTTACTGATTACTTCAGTAGATAAGGTTATGTGTATCTGATGACACATAAGCCAGAATCCTTTGAAAAGTTCAAAGAATTCAAGAATGAAGTACAAAACCAGCTTGGCAAGAGTATTAAAATACTTCGATCAGATCGAGGTGGTGAATACCTTAGCCATGAGTTTCGTGACTATCTAGCTGAGTGTGGGATTCTATCCCAACTCACTCCTCCTGGAACACCACAGTGGAATGGTGTATCTGAAATGAGAAATCGTACCTTATTAGATATGGTACGATTTATGATGAGTCACGCAGATCTTCCTATATCACTTTGGGGCTATGCTCTAGACACAGCAGCCTTCATACTCAACCGAGTTCCATCCAAGGCTGTGATAAAGACACCATATAGGATATGGACTGGGAGAGATGCCCATCTGTCTTTTATGAGGATTTGGGGTTGTGAGGCTTACGTTCGACGTCAAGTCTCAAACAAACTGGGACCCAAATCTGATAAGTGTTATTTTATTGGATATCCCAAGGAAATGAAGGGATATTACTTCTACATTCCCAGTCAACACAAGGTAGTTGTGGCAAAGACTGGGATATTTCTAGAAAGGGACTTTGTTTCTAGAAAGACTAGTGGGAGTACGTTCGATCTTGAAGAAGTTCAAGATGTGGACCATAGCACTGAAGCCTTGATGAAAGATGAACTGGAACCATAAAGTGTGTTGGATGATGTTGTTCCACAAAGAGTTGAGGAACAACAAACAGTTCAGGTAGACCAACCTCTTCGCAGGTCTGATAGGGTATGTCGTCAGCCTAAGAGATACTCATTTCTCTTATCTGACAATAATGACGTGGTGCTCATTGAGGATGAGCCTACCTCTTATCAGGAAGCTGTGATGAGACCTGATTTTGAGTCATGGCTAGAAGCCATGAGATCCGAGATGGAATCCATGTACACCAACCAAGTATGGACTTTGGTTGATCCACCTGAAGGGGTTAAACCCATTGGGTGTAAGTGGGTCTTTAAGAGAAAGACTGACATGGATGGACTAATATATAAGGGTCGTCTGGTAGCAAAAGATTTCAAGCAAATTCATGGTATTGATTATGATGAAACCTTTTCTCCAGTAGCGATGTTTAAGTCCATTCGGATCATGCTTGCTATTGCAGCATACCACGATTATGAGATCTGGCAGATGGATGTCAAAACTATGTTTCTGAATGGAAACCTGCTCGAGGATCTGTACATGACACAACCTGAGGGTTTTGTAGATCCACAGCATACTGGCAGAGTATACAAGCTATATAGGTCTATTTATGGACTAAAGCAAGCTTCTCGGAGCTGGAATCTTCGATTCAATGATGCAATCAAACAGTTTGGTTTCATCAAGAATGAAGATGAACCTTGTGTCTACAAGAAGGTTGTTAGGAGCACAGTTGTCTTCCTTATATTGTATGTGGATGACATACTACTCATTGGAAAAGACATCCCTTTGCTGCAGTCTGTCAAGACTTGGCTAGGGACTTGTTTCTCAATGAAGGACTTAGGTGAAGCATCCCACATTCTAGGCATACAGATCTATAGAGATAGATCTAAGAGATTGCTTGGCCTAAGTAAGAGTACATACATTGACAAGGTACTACTACGGTTTGCCATGCAGAACTCCAAGAAGGGATTTCTGTCGATGTTACATGGTGTGAGTCTTTCTAAGACTCAAGGTCCCTCTTCTAGAGAGGAGAGAGACCGCATGGATCCGATCCCTTATGCTTCAGCCATAGGACTATCATGTACTCCATGCTATGTACTCGTCCTGATGTCTTGTATGCTTTGAGCATGACGACCAGATACCAGTTAAATCCAGGTGAAAGTCACTGGATAGCGGTCAAGAATATTCCTAAGTTCTTGAGAAGGACTAAAGAATATTTCTTAATATATGGAGGTGATGACAAGCTAGCTGTAAAGGGTTACAGTGATGCTAGCTTCCAAACTGACTAGGATGATTATCGATCGCAGTCTGGGTTCGTGATTTGCATAAATGGTGGAGCTGTGAGCTGGAAGAGTTCGAAGAAGGACACAGTCGCTGATTCTACAACAAAGGCCGAGTATATTGCTGCATCAGAAGTAGCAAAGAAGGCAGTTTAGATCCGCAAGTTCATTACTGATCTTGGGGTGGTTCCTAGCATAGCTGATCCCATAGAGCTCTATTGTGACAACAATGGAGCAATAGCATAGTCTAAGGAACCTCGCTCACACCAGCGGACCAAACACATACTACGGCGCTTCCATCTCATTCCAGAGATCATCGATAGAGGAGATGTGAATATTTGCAGAGTACCCACTAAGGCTAACATCGCAGATCCCTTGACCAAGGCTTTGGCACAAAGAAAGCATGATGGTCACACTAGATCATTGGGCCTTAGATCCTATACTGATTGGCACTAGTGCTAGTAGGAGATTGTTAGTAAGAGCCCTAGAGCCAATCGTTTGATGATTATTGTATGGACTTGTTATATCATATTCTTACGTATATAAAGGCATTTATTTATGGCTATTATGCATACTTGTATTGGTGTCAAATAACTAAGTATAATAGCGTCCTTGAGTAGAAGGTTCTTACCTATATCAATCGATTGGTTGAATAGATAGTGAGATGATATAGGGAACACTACTCTTAATCATTCCTAGTCAAGTATTAACATTTAGGGACAATGTTAATGTGACAAGACTAGCATGTAGGTCAACTTGATGACTTGATCTCACAAGTTATGGATATGGAGATATCAAGTTGACACATGGGTATTCATTAGAGAATATATACTGAATGACCCGCCATGAGAAAGTATCATGGGTCATTATATGAGTGTCATATACTTTCTCATGTGGCTATTAGTATGACTATTAGTCATTGGACCTGAAGTCACCATGGTTCCCTACAAAAGGAGTTACATACTTTGACTTCGTCAAACGTCACCCATAACTGGGTGGACTATAAAGGCGATTACTGGTTATGTAACGAATTATGCGGAGGGATGTGAGTGATGTAGATGGGATCTATCCCTCCTATATGACAGGAGTGACATCATTATTCTTGATAGAGTAAGACCACTAAGTGCATGGCCATGCCCAAATGAGTCAATATGAGATGTTGAGCTCATTTGATTGAGTGAGTCTACTTGTGATTCAAGATTTAGATTGATTAGAGGATGACACGGTCTATGCCTCATATTGATCAATCTAGATGTCAAGGATAGAAGGACACTTGTCATATATTGTGAGGGGTCATAATTAGTAGTCACAAGGTGATGTTGGATCTCAACATTCTTGTAACTTGGGTAGTAATGACGTGTTGCTAGATACTGCTCATTACTTATACTTCTAAATGGGTTTAGGAGCATTGCCAATGTTACAAGAACCTATAGGGTCACACACAAAGGGCAATTAGATGGAGATTAGGTTCATATGATGAACCAAGAGGATTAGGTTCATGTGATGAGCCAAATTGGATTAAGAGTAATCCAAAGTAAACTAATTGAGTTGGACTCAATTTGGTTCAAGTGTTAAATGAGTCTAATTTGGACTTAGACTCATTGAGCCAATTTAATTCAATGAATAGAGATTCATTAAATTAAAATTGACCTGATCCAATGGTTAGATTTGATCAACCATGGGAGAGAAATGGTCAAGTTTGACTTGACTTGAGAGGAAGATGAAAGGTCAAGTTTGACTTGACCATTGCCACCTCATTTGTGAGTTGGCATTAAGTGGACTAATGATGTTGTTCCACATCATCAAGGCTAGCACATGTGTATGTCACCTCATGAGGGAGATCAAGAGTTGTGACTCTTGAAATCCCATGGAGGTTTATAAGCCTCAAAAAGGTGGCTGGCCACTTAATTCACAAGTGTGAGTTTCATTTGGTTTTGGTAACCTCCTTCTTCTTCCTCTCTACCTTTCTTCTCTCCCTCTCCTCCACCATTGCTGATCCACTAAGGTTGCTAGCACATCTTTAGAGGTTCTCTCCATCGATTTGTTCGTGTGGATACACATAGAGGGTTGTACACTTGACAACCTTGAGATCCGGCGAACCTTGGACGAGCGGGATTTGCGAAGGACTTCACATCAAGGGTAATCTCTTTTTCTTTGTAGATCTAGTGTAGATCTAGGTTAGAGAAACTCGTACACATAGAAAATTTTGTTTTATAACTTCGCACGGATCCGGTGGCATGGGATTCAAAGTTTCCGCAACGCAAAAAGCGGTTTTTACGGCCCGAAAAACCCAACATTATTTGCCCAGTAATCTAACTCGATCTCAAAGGGATAACTGGCTATTCTTCACTTGTAAAACTATTTTTTATATCCCTTATTCTTTTTTCTCTCTTTTTTTTCTCAAAGTGATTGCATTGTGCAACACATAAATTTTCTCTCTCCATTTTTTTTGGTGCTTTAAATGTAGCACTAACAACCATAGAGATATTTAGATTTTTCCAAGAAAGCTTACATGATACAAGTATAATCCAGTAACCAAGATGTAGTCTAAAAAATCACCATAGAAACCTAAGTATTAAGCAAATAGGATGAATCATGACTATTCCAGAGTTATCTACTATTCAAACTCAAGTAAAGTGAAAATAAGATTCTTACAATCTGGCCAATACTTAGATTTATCTCATTGCAATACAATGTTCACTTCATGCTACTAGAGATAGAGAAAAGGAGTTTACCAAACATATTAGCACGATCTCAAATAACAACATGAATCGAAATATAAACGTGCTAACAGTTTTACCATTGAACAAGCCAGCAGTAAGGTGAAGATTGATGTTCTTAATAAGCCACAAAATCAATTAAAATGATAGTCAAAAAGATAATCAAAATAACTAAGGAAAAACTAAAAAATTCCACTCATAATAAGAACTGACATGAAAATAGGTAAAATGAAACTAATCTAAACTAAACTGCAAGGAAAATGACACTATGTACAACATCCCCAAGGCTTAAACCTTTCATCATTCCGATGAAATCAATATGGTAGAGGAGAGGGAAAAGGAGGGTCTCATGGGGGAGGAGGGGGGGAGGGGGGGGGGGGGGGTTAAGGATAGGGAGGAGGATTCCAAACTGAGCAATACGTGGTCCAGGAGGAAATTTAGGCATTTAAGGAAGTTGGCTAATATATTCTTGGTATTGAAAAATAGTAGCCACTTGCTGTCTAGTAATATCCATGGAATGCCTAAAGTCATCCATCCTCCCTTGCTCAGTATCGTAGTCTTGAATAAATTTGGCCACCTAGCCTTGAAAGTTGCTCATGAACTATAAGTGATCATGTACCTCTTGGAATTGGTCATTCAATAATTTGTAGTGACCCTCCAATATTTGTTGTTGTGTATTATGCTTCTCATGAAATAAATTCAAAGAGGCACAAAAATTCAAGAAATCAAATCTAAAAGGACCCGTACCATAGGAAAAAGAATGTCTAGTAGGTTCTGGATGTCCAGATGACTACAGGTGCCCAGATAACGAGGGCTCAGTGTACTCCACAGGGGTGGGGGTAAATTTAGGAGCTATATCCATGATTACCCAATTAGTGAGGTTGTGAACTGTGGTACTCTTGGGCCATGTTATAGGTAATAGAAATCCATCCCTCTTAGGGAAGGTAAAGTCATTCTCATCCCAACAAATCATTCTCATGGAAAGACATGTATCAAGATGGATTTTATGATTACCATGAATAATTTCTAAATCATTCAGCTCGTAATCTAAATTTATAATGATCTGGGTTATCAAACCGCCAAAAACAATCCATCCCGAGGTTGTCTTCCTGGATTTTGCATGTGTTTGTAAAAAGAAGAACCCGGTATCAAAGTCAACTTTAATAAGCATGACCCAAATGGAGTAAACTCTACCTTTCTAACTACCCCGTCACTTTATTCTTTACCAAAGATAGTCTTACTCATTCCATGGTGGAGGTATTAGAAAATGGGATTTTGTATGTTACAAACTTTAGATCTAGAAGGGTCATAAGGTTCACTCAAATTGGTAATTGAGCTCCATAAGGAATTGCTATTAAAACTATAATCAAACTTGAAAGATCTCCCTTTAGGTAGGCCAAAATAATTATTAAATTCACTAAGAGTCCACCAAAATTCTTGGTTCATCAGCCTAAAACTGATATTACTAATATAATCCTCATTAGTGGTGAAGTTAATATCTAATGAGCTTAAAAAATTAAGGATAAGGCAGGGATATGTTGGTTGATGTGAATACATTATATCATTCTAATCAATGGATCTAATTAACCAATCTACATCCTCCTTAATTCCTAAAACTTTTATGGTAGTAGGGTCTAAGTATCTAATGCAAACAAGTTTTCAGGTAATGAGAGAATTATATCTAGATTTTTACTCATTGTTTCTAAAAATAATGTCATATTCATTATCGTTACCTTTGTCGTGTGCAATCAGTTTTCCTTTACCTATGGAAGTAGCCTTCCCCTTGCCTTTATCCTTCCCCGGATCATTTCCTTCGCTAGATCCTCCACTCTTACATCGAATCCTTTTCAAAAGATTAGACATGATTCAAAGATAAGTGAGGGAGATTGATTATTGAAGAAGAAAGGGGGGTATTATTAAAGAAATGAAGAAAGATCTTAAGGTGTAGAAGAGAAGATCTTGGAGGAGAAGAAAGCTTGAGGGAGAAAGCTTTTAGATCTAGATCTAAAGAAAAAGAGATTTGAGAATCTTGGAGGGGATATTTTGAGATGAGGATGATGAAGAAGAAGAGGATTGCTTAGGCTTGAGGAGAGAAGAGAGTTATGGTGTGAAAATGGGAGAAAGAATTGAAGAAGAGGAAAGAAGGAGGGGGGGGGGGGGTGTGGCGGACACGACCACACCCACGGTCGTGTCTTATAGACACGACTGAGGTGGTACGACCGTGTTGAAATGACACGACCATTCTCTTCTTCTTCTTTTTTTGTTAAACAAGGTTGTGTCAAAATTGTTGGGGCATTTAAAGCCAGAGAGTGGGGGTGAATAGCTCTTCTCGCTCGCTTGTGATGTGTTACCGTAAGCGCATGATCGTCGTCAAGTAATAAAATTTATAAGTCAATTCCACAAGGATTAAGGATTAAATTCTAATTGATTTTGCACTTCGAATTTAACTAGACAACAATTGATAAATGAGTTTTTTTAGATTTTCTACTAAGATATGAAAATAAAAGTAAAGAAAGATAACTAAGGAAGTCTTTTGTTTAGAAAATATTCTAGGTCGAAGGTTTCATTGTAATGGTGTATATTGTGCTATGAATTGACTCATTCCTAGCTCTCTGCTTGTATGTTCGTAGGACAATCTAAACATATACCAAATTCCACCCCGTGATGGTGTATTTGAGTAACCAAGTATGCCATTAAGTGAAAAAATAACCTAGAGAGTTCAGATTTTCAGTAGAGTACCTCCTGTCACAAAGTCTCCCCCGGGTATACGTCTCTAGATTACATAGGTCACTTTCATAACATATGATTAGGGGAAGCCCATTAGGTCAAGTGGTAGACTTATCCATACATAGAACCATTCTCCCTTAGGAGGTTACATTCCATATAGAAGGATAGTTACCTTAGATACTCAACTTCAAACAAGTATCCTAAGGCCATGCTGAGCTATATCAGAACATACACTTAAAAGACACAACAAATTATCCATCTCTCCAATGAAAATTTAGGTTCATGCCCAGTCTCAAATATAGACACACAGCAATACATCTAACTTAGAAATAAGATCTATGCATACAGAAATACAATCTAGATAGATAAATTTATGCTCATAAGGGAAAGCTTACTTGCTAAGATTTCATCGAACAGAACAAGTGTCATACAAGCTGCGTCAAACAAGGAAACTAGCAATTTAATAGAGTTTACAACATTCCACGCATTACAATTACTTCGTATGTCTTAGAACAAATAAAAATCTACTCCATAAGTTAAAGATCTATAATCCAAGAGCTTATATACATAAGAATTTTAAGAACCCTAATGTGAGGGGAAGAAAAACTTATCCTTGGAGTTAAGTAAAACCCCCGGAAGAAGATCTTGGAGTGTCAATAAGGATGGAGCAGCAGGACGACCTCAGATTTCCGAAATGACAACTCTGAATGCCAAGATTTGACCTAGATGGTCACTTTTCACTTAGGATCCTCCTCCTCAAGCAAGGAGATGAAGTGGCTCTTAAATAGAGGTGAATCACGGGGTGGGCGTGCCTCTAGGCACGGCGTAACCATTGCTTGGGCTTATGGCCATGCCATTTGGCACGGCCAGAGTGTTGGATTCGTCGGGCCGCGAAAACCGCTTTTTCGCGTCGCGGAAACCCCGAAGGACCCAAAGCCGTAGATCCGTGCAAAGATTCGTATACAAAATTCGAAAAACTATTTCTTGGACGAGTTCAAAAAACTGATCTACTACTTAGATCTACGAGGAAAAAGTGTTTACCCTTGATGCGCGCCCTACGCGAATCCCGCTCTTCCAAGGTGTTGCCGGATCTCAAGACCGTCAAGCGCCGGTCCTCTAGAAGTATCCACACGGACAACTTAGGTGGAGAAAATCTCACACAAAGGTGTGCTAGCACCTTGGTAAGGTTCGGCCAAGTAAGGAGGAGAGGGAGAGGGAGAGCTTTTGAGGAAGGAGGAAGAAGATGCAACACTTGAATGAAAAATCAAATTCTCATTCACCCCCAAAGTGGCCGGCCACTCTCCATGGTAAAACCACCAAATTAATTGCATTAAATGCAATTAATATGAAACCATTAAGAGTTGTAACCCCCATGTGGTGGCACTCTAGGATGATGTGGATCAACACTATTGGTCCACATATTGCCACCTCACTAAATGACATGGCAACATGTGTAACCTCCTCATTTAATGTGGGCCGGCCACATTAAATTCTATGGAGGCTTGTAACCTCCATGAGGTGGCACACATTGATGATGTGGAGCAATCCTATTGTTCCACATCTTGCCAACTCACTAGTGATGTGGCAAAAAGTCAAGTCAAACATGACTTTTTCTCTTCCTCTCAAATCAAGTCAAACTTGATCAAATCTCTCTCATGGTTGATCTAATCCAACCATATGATTCAAGCCAACTTAATATAATGAATCTAATTCATTAAATTAAGTTGATTTAAACATGAATCAACTTGAGTCCAACTCAATTAGCCCAATTTGGATTACTCTTAATCCAATATGATTCATCAAATGAATCTAATCCTCTTGGTTCATCATATGAACCAAATCTCCATCTAATTGTCCTAAGTGTGTGACCCTATAGGTTCTTGTAACGTTGGCAATGCTCTAAACCCATTTAGGAGCATAAGTAATGAGCGGTATCTAGCAACACATCATTACTACCCAAGTTACAAGAATGTTGAGATCCAACATCACCTTGTGACTACTAATTGTGACTCCTCACAAAATATGTGACATTGTCCTTCTATCCTAGACATCTAGATTGATCAATGTGAGGCATAGACCGTGTCATCCTCTAATCAATCTAAATCTTGAACTCCAAGTAGACTCACTCGATCAAATGAGCTCAACATCTAATGTTGACTCATTTGGGCATGGCCATGCACTTAGTGGTCTCACTCTATCAAGAATACCGATGTCGCTCCCGTCATATGGGAGGGATAGATCCCATCTACATCACTCACATCCCTCTATATAATTCGTTATATACTCAGTAATCGCCTTTATAGTCCACCCAGTTACGGGTGACGTTTGACGAAACTAAAGTACATAACTCCTTATGTAACGCCCGCCCTTCTTACCCAACCCAAAAGGCGGCGCTACGTTCTTATACTACTTACGTACATGTTTTACTATAACAGCGGAAGAATAAAAAATTTAAACCATTCATTTTATTTAAATAAGCATGATATCACAGATTAAATATGCACATATTGATTCTATAACTAATCATATTAATCTGTCCGAATCGTTCTTTGCCGAGCCACCACCACACACATCATTATCCGCTCCTCCTGTTGCTCCTCTAGTTCATCCAGTTCTTTTATCTGCGGTACAAGGAAAGTAAGCTGTGAGCACTCATGGCTCAGTAAGTTCCTTTCCTACTCACTAAAACCGAAAATCATCGTATATTAACATCATGCGTAATATCATAAGCATACAACGTACAAAGGTATCGTATTCATATCATCATGGCATCATATCAAATCATTAGCTAATTCAAGCACATATGCAGGCAATGCATCATGAATTTGAAAACTTATACTTGTAAGTACTTGAAATTAATATCATCATCATTGGGGATCCCGGTTTGTACCACATACATCATACGTAGGTCCAAGGTAGCAAGTCTTGAACCCTACCATACATACATACTAGGCCCGAGTCTTACTCCATCGACCTAGGGCATCAGAAGCCCATTACTGACGAGGCCCAATCCCGGGGCGTTTACGGAGCCCACCCTTGGTACAAACCATACAAAGTAATTTATCATGCATAACTATCATATCATATCCCTAACAATCTTTCATGCATTTCATTTTTCATTCCTCTCATTATGTATAGCATTTCATACGCTATCACATATCATGGCATTCACATAATTTCATTCTTCTCATTATGTATAGCATTTCATATGCTATCACATATCATGACATTTACATATATTTCATTCTTCTCATTATGTATAGCATTTCATATGCTATCACATATCATGGCATTTACATATATTTCATTCGTCTCATTATGTATAGCATTTCATATGCTATCACATATCATGGCATTTACATAAATTTCATTCTTCTTATTATGTATAGCATTTCATATGCTATCACATATCATGGCATTTACATAAATTTCATTGCATAACATTTCCTAGGTTTCTTTCTTTCCCTTTTTTTCTTTTTTCTTTTATTTCTTTCACATGGCCGAAACCTACCATTCTTTAGCTAGGTTCTTAAGTAGTCTAAAGCATGAAAACCTAAGTGAGTTTCATGGTAAAATTTACTAAGAAATAAACATATAAATTTAGTTCATGAACAACTTGGCCGAAACATACAAATCTTTTAGCATCTTTGTATCCTACCTCATGAGCATGTTTATTTAAATTTAAGGGTATTCCTAACCCTAAACCCCTTCTTGGCCGAAACATATGGGTGGGTTTCCTTTTAGTTCAAACATCTTCTAAGCAAGAGAACTAATTACATGGTCCCTAACATTTCATAGGAAGAACCTTGTACTAGTTGAGTAAAACAATGAATTTCTCTAGCCTCTTAAAAATATTTTTGGCCGAAATTCTAGGGTTAAGTGCTCCTCTTATCAAGCATCATATAGGTATAAAAACATGAAGAAGAATCCTTTTCCATGGCATAGAAAATCTATCATTTAGTGAAGACTAGTTAAACATCACTAGATTTCGAAAGCTCTTCTTAACCGAATTTTCTCATACTTGTTTCTAGGTTTTAAAATCCTCATAAAATCATAAAAACATGTAAAAAGCCTTGTACCACAGGTGAGGGGAAGCTTACCTTCTTCGCTTAAGTTTCCTAGAATTGAGAACTTGCTTGGACCTTTCTTCTTGCTTGCTAGGTTCGGCACCAATGGAGGGAAAGAAGTGGCTAGGTCTTTTGGTGGAGAGGAGGAAGAAGAGGCTTCTTCCTCTTTGTGTTGCTCGGCAACAACAAGAAAGAAAGAAGAGGGAGGGAGTGAGGAGGAAGAGGAGCTTCCTTCCTCTTGTGTTGCTCGGCAACAAGAAGAAGAGGAGAGGGAGAGGAGGGTCTCGGCACAAGAGGGAGGAGGAGAGGGAGAGGAGTGGAGGATGAATTTGAAGTCACCCCTCCATGCCTATTTATACTAAAATGAGGGGAGGAATTTGACTTGATTCATCCTCCCCATTTATTCCTCTTCTTTATGATAGGAATATTCTAGAGATATGCCTTGTGAGTTCTCTCTTAATCTCTCTCTTTTCTCTCCTTTAATAAAATTTTCTATCTCTCCTCTTACAATATCCTCTCTTATCCCAATTGGTTAATACATGCATGCATCCACAAGAGAACCAAGGTTCAAAACTTGGTTATGTATATTTTTATTTCTTTTTACTTCTTTTTTTCTTTTAAGTAAAAAGAATCCTTTCTTATTCTTAACTACTTAATCCTTTCTCTCCTTATCAATAATTCTCCTATCCCCTTTGGGATCCTATACATGTTCCTTACAAGAGATCCAAGGTTCAATCTCTCTTCTAACATTTTATTTTCTTTTGTTCATAATAACTCATATATTACAATATTATGCATTATGCATAAATATTTCATACATGTATATATTATCTCATATTTCTTCCTTTTTGTCTACATTAATTCCATACATTATAAATCATGCATAGATGATTTATATTCTCAACTTTATTTTCTTTCATAAAGTTTTAATCATCTAAATCCTTCCCATCTTAATATTCAACGTAGACTATCTACACATTCTTTTCATTACATTCGTACTCTCATTGCCCTTACTTTATCTAGGCTTTCTAGGGGTGTTACACCTTATGTAGGGATCCATGGTGACTTCAGGTCTAAGGACTAATAGTCATACTAATAGCCACATGAGAAAGTATATGACACTCATATAACGATCCATGATACTTTCTCATGGCGGGTCATTCAGTATACATTCTCTAATGCATACCCATGTGTCAGCTTGATATCTCTATATCCATGACTTGTGAGATCAAGTCATCGAGCTGACCTACATGCTAGTCTTATTGTATTAACATTGTCCCTGAATGCTAATACTCGACTAGGAATGATTTAGAGTAGTGTTCCCTATATCATCTCACTATCGATTCAACTAATCGATTGATATAGGTATGAACCTTCTACTCAAGGACGCTATTATACTTAGTCTATTTGGCACTAATATAAATAAGTATAATAACCAAACAAATGCCTTTATTAATATACAAGAATATGATATACATGAGTCCATACAATCATCAAATGATTGGCTCTAGGGCTCTAACTAACAATCTCCCACTAGCACTAGTGCCAATCAGTATAGGCTCTAAGGCCTAAAGACCTAGTGTGACCATCATGCTTCCTCTGTGCAAAAGTCTTGGTCAAGGGATCTGCGATGTTAGCCTCTGTAGGTACTCTGCAAATCTTCACATCTCCTCTATCGATAATCTCTCGAATGAGATGGAAGCGCCGTAGTGCTTGGTCCGCTGGTGTGAGCGAGGTTCCTTCGCTGTGCTATAGCTCCATTGTTGTCACAATAGAGCTCAAGGTCAGCGATGCTAGGAACCACCCCAAGTTCGATGATGAACTTGCGGATCCAAACCGCCTCCTTTGTTGCCTCGATGCGAATATACTGAATCAGTTGTAGAATCACTCGTATCCTTGAACTCTTCGGTGGCACCACCATTAATGCAAAATACGAACCACCTGCGATCGGTAATCATCCCGATCGGTCTGAAAGCTGGCATAACCCTTTACAGTTAGCTCATCATTGCCTCCATATATCAAGAAATATTCTTTAGTCCTTCGTAAGTACTTAAGAATATTCTTGACCGCTATCTAGTGACTTTCACCTGGATCTGACTGGTATCTGCTCGTCATGCTCAAAGCATACGAGACATCAGGTCGAGTACACAGCATGGCGTACATGATCGATCCTATGGCTGAGGCATAAGGGATCTGATCCATGCGGTCTCTCTCCTCTCTAGAAGAGGGACCTTGAGTCTTCGAAAGACTCACGCCATGTGACATCGGCAGAAATCCCTTCTTAGAGTTCTGCATGGCAAACCGAAGGAGTACCTTGTCAATATATGTACTCTGACTTAGACCAAGCAATCTCTTAGATCTATCTCTATAGATCTGTATCCCTAGAATGCGGGATGCCTCACCTAAGTCCTTCATTGAGAAGCAACTCCCTAGCCAGGTCTTGACAGACTGAAGCATAGGGATGTCCTTCCCAATGAGTAGTATGTCATCCACATATAATATGAGGAAGACAACTATGTCCCCTACAACCTTCTTGTAGACACAAGGCTCATCTTCGTTCTTGATGAAACCAAACTGTTTGATCGCATCATCGAATCGAAGATTCCAGCTCCGAGAAGCTTGCTTTAGTCCATAAATGGACCTATGCAGCTTGCATACTCTACTAGTATGCTGTGGATCTACAAAACCCTCAGGTTGTGTCATGTACACATCCTCGAGTAGGTTTCCATTCAGAAACGCGGTTTTGACATCCATCTGCCATATCTCATAGTCATGGTAGGTTGCAATAGCAAGCATGATCCGAATGGACTTAAACATCGCTACTGGAGAAAAGGTTTCATCATAGTCAATACCATGAATCTGCTTGAAACCTTTAGCTACCAAGCGACCCTTATAGATAAGTCCATCCATGTCAGTCTTTCTCTTAAAGACCCACTTGCACCCAATGGGTTTTACCCCTTCAGGTGGATCAACCAAAGTCCATACTTGGTTGGTGTACATGGATTCCATCTCGGATCTCATGGCTTCTAGCCATTTCTCAGAATCTGGTCTCATCACAGCTTCTTGATAGGTGGTAGGCTCATCCTCTATGAGCACAATGTCATCATGGTCAGACAAGAGAAATGAGTATCTCTCAGGCTGACGACGTACCCTATCAGACCTGCGAAGAGGTATGTCTACTTGAACTGGTTGTTGTTCCTCAACTCCTTGTGGAACAACATCATCCACAACACTTTGTGGTTCCAGTTCAATTTCCATCGAGGCATCAGTGCTATTGTTCGCATCTTGAACTTCTTCAAGATCGAACGTGCTCCCACTAGTCTTTCTAGAAACAAAGTCCCTTTCTAGAAAGACCACAACTACCTTGTGCTGACTGGGAATGTAGAAGTAATATCCCTTAGTTTCCTTGGGATATCCGATGAAATAGCACTTGTCGGATTTGGGTCCTAACTTGTCTGAGACTTGACGTCTAACGTAAGCCTCACAACCCCAAATCCTCATGAAAGACACCTGGGCATCTCTCCCAGTCCATATCCTATATGGTGTCTTTATCACGGCCTTTGATGGAACTCGGTTGAGTATGAAAGCTGCCGTGTCTAGAGCATATCCCCATAGATATGTCGGAAGATCTGTGTGACTCATCATAGATCGTACCATATCTAATAGGGTACGATTCCTCCTTTCGGATACACCATTCCACTGTGGTGTTCCAGGAGGAGTGAGTTGAGATAAAATCCCACACTCAGCTAAGTAGTCACGAAACTCATGGCTTAAGTATTCACCACCTCGATCGGATCGAAGTATTTTAATACTCTTGCCAAGCTGGTTCTGTACTTCATTCTTGAATTCTTTGAACTTTTCAAAGGATTCAGATTTATGTGTCATCAGGTACACATAACCGTATCTACTGAAGTCATCAGTAAATGTGATGAAGTATCTATAACCGCCTCTAGCAGCGACATTGAAAGGGCCACATACATCACTATGTATGAGTCCTAACAAATCAGTCGCTCTCTCGCTGTGCCCACTAAAGGGAGTCTTGGTCATCTTGCCTCGTAGGCATGACTCGCATATCTCATATGATTCTAAATCAAATGAGTCCAAAAAACCATCCTTAAGCTAGGATAGCGCTTGTCATTTATATGACCTAAACGACAGTGCCAGAGGTAAGTTTGGTTCAAATCATTCGACTTGATCCTCTTGGTATTTATGTTATAGATGGGCTCTCTAGGTCTATAATGTAGAGTCCGTTTATCGAGGTGCACTACAATAGAACATATCGTTTAAAAAGACGGAACAACATTTGTTCTTTATTATAAACGAGTATCCTCTCTTGTCCAAACAAGAAACTGATATTATGTTCTTTGTGAAGGCACATAACAACAATCGTCTAATTCTAGTACTAGCCCAGGGCGGAGATAGATGATAAGTTCCTACAACAATAGCAACAACTCGCTCCATTGCCTACCGTAGGTCTATCTCACCCTTCGTCAATGCTCTGCTTCAGCTCTTGTACATTAGTACAAATGTGCGAAGCACATCCGGTATCTAATACCCACGATGAAGAAATAGAGAGGTTGACTTCTATAACATTTATACCTGAAGTAGAAATCTTATTTCTCTTCTTCTTAAGATCTTCCAGGTATTCTTTGGAGTTCCTCTTCCAGTGCCTTGCTTGTCCTTGATATAGGTGACAAAGATGTTCAACCATATCGTAAGCGCTCATAAACTCATGTTGCTTCTGAAGCTCAAAGTTCATGGTTGCGAGCATAAGACAAGACACATCTAATGCGTCATCTTGATGCTTCTTGTAAGCATCTCGGTCTGCTCGCGAGGCAGTGGCAGGAGGGGCCTCCAGAATGGGCTGCTCCAGAACGTACAGTTTACATTCTTGGGTGAGAACTATTCTCAGATTCCTGTACCAGTCCAGGAAATTTGCTCCGTTGAGCTTGTCCTTTTTAAGGACAGATCGCAGAGAGAAAATGTTCGTATTTGACGTCATGGTTATCTACAACAGAAAAATTTGCAGAAATAAATATCATATTATTTTAAAATCATTTAATTAGGCCTTTAACTAAATGATGCTCCCACTGAATACCTTAATTATTGTGGGACAAGAACCACATCATACTAACCCTTGAGTTAGCTTTGGCTAATACGCCCAAGGCTTAGTATGATCGGTAGGTAACGATTACCAATTACATCTCTATGCAACTCTTGTTTATAGAATCAATATCCGCATTTATATTAAAACTCGAGTTAGCTTTGGCTAATGAGAGTTAATATAGATGTGATTTTGACCTATCTTTTCCAACCGTTGGAATAATGCCTATAGTTGACTCGATCCAACCGAGTAACTAGGAATACTCAATCTAATTGAGTTTGTATTCACCCATGCGTTGATAGGCGGGACCAAGATTGTCCCTCCGTACCCTACCAAGATAATATGTATTGCTCTGCTTTGGCAGATTCAACAATACATGTGATCGAGGTAGTGATAGGTATCACAACACGGTTAGGCATTTAGAGTTGGTTCGATCTAGATCTAATCTAATCGAGAAGGATGCATCTTGTGCACGACTTAGATCTAATCTAATCGCAAGGGTGCATCATGTGCACGACTTAGATCTAATCTAATCGTTAAGGCACTAATTAATTAATTAACTATTAAACATGCATCAGATACATAATAATTAATTAATTAATCTATTTGTGATTTAGTCATGGCCCTACTACGATCTTCTCAAGCCAATGAGAAGATCGAATGGTCAACCTAGGGTCAACAGCTTCTCCAAGCTCCTCCCTTTGACCACCTTGTGTTGCTCGTGCCCGCCTCGGAACTCCATCTCGTGTGGACCCTCCACTGCTCCAATTTGTACATTACAATTTGAAACTCGAGTTACATTCGAGTCTAAATCTAATTTACAACAAGAATAAAAGACGAGGCACGACGCGCAGGTCGCGAATAATAAAATAAATACAACACGCGAAAACACATCACGGCACGCAGGCCGTATTATGAATTACAACACAACCAATCATATTGGGTTTTGGGCCATGACTATCACAAAATTAATATATAATTCAAAATTATATATTTTCTTATTTTCTTTAATTTTAAAAATATTTTTTTACAATTTTACAAGTAAAATTTCCCGGCGGTCCCGGTTAGCGGTTTCGGGCGCAATCGCGGAACGGATCCCCTTGCGGGGCCAGGGGCAGCGCCCCTACCCGCGATCTAACCATCGCGAGGGTCCCATTGCGATCCAACAGTGCCCAAACCCGCTGTCCCAAAACGATTTGGGCCGAGACATTACCGTTTCGGAAAAATCTTCCCGACGGGTTCGTTTTTAGCGATTTCGGGTGTGATCGCGGAGCAAATCGCCTTGCGGGGTTAGGGGCAGCGCCCCTACCCACGATCTAACCATCGTGAGTTGCTCTGTTGCGATCTAAAGGCACCCGAGTCCGCTGTCTCAAAAGATTTGGGTCGAAACGAAGCCGTTTGGGAAAATTCTTCCCGATAGCCGAAACCTACAAGTGCCGAGACACTTGTGCTTCGCCTATAAGGAAAAATTTCCCATAAAAACATAAAAATTGAATTTTTACAGAAAATCACAGAAGTTTTGTTTTCCAAAAACCAAAAACTAACTCGTACAAGTCTTTGCACGTGGCTCTGATACCACTGTTGGGTTCGTCGGGCCGCGAAAACCGCTTTTTCGCGTCGTGGAAACCCCGAAGGACCCAAAGCCGTAGATCCGTGCAAAGATTCGTATACAAAATTCGAAAAACTATTTCTTGTACGAGTTCAAAAAATTGATCTACTACTTAGATCTACGAGGAAAAAGTGTTTACCCTTGATGCGCGCCCTACGCGAATCCCGCTCTTCCAAGGTGTTGCCGGATCTCAAGACCGTCAAGCGCCGGTCCTCTAGAAGTATCCACACGGACAACATAGGTGGAGAAAACCTCACACAAAGGTGTGCTAGCACCTTGGTAAGGTTCGGCCAAGTAAGGAGGAGAGGGAGAGGGAGAGCTTTTGAGGAAGGAGGAAGAAGATGCAACACTTGAATGAAAAATCAAATTCTCTTCACCCCCAAAGTGGCCGGCCACTCTCCATGGTAAAACCACCAAATTAATTGCATTAAATGCAATTAATATGAAACCATTAAGAGTTGTAACCCCCATGAGGTGGCACTCTAGGATGATGTGGATCAACACTATTGGTCCACATATTGCCACCTCACTAAATGACATGACAACATGTGTAACCTCCTCATTTAATGTGGGCCGGCCACATTAAATTCTATGGAGGCTTGTAACCTCCATGAGGTGGCACACATTGATGATGTGGAGCAATCCTATTGGTCCACATCTTGCCAACTCACTAGTGATGTGGCAAAAAGTCAAGTCAAACATGACTTTTTCTCTTCCTCTCAAATCAAGTCAAACTTGATCAAATCTCTCTCATGGTTGATCTAATCCAACCATATGATTCAAGCCAACTTAATATAATGAATCTAATTCATTAAATTAAGTTGATTTAAACATGAATCAACTTGAGTCCAACTCAATTAGCCCAATTTGGATTACTCTTAATCCAATATGATTCATCAAATGAATCTAATCCTCTTGGTTCATCATATGAACCAAATCTCCATCTAATTGTCCTAAGTGTGTGACCCTATAGGTTCTTGTAACGTTGGCAATGCCCTAAACCCATTTAGGAGCATAAGTAATGAGCGGTATCTAGCAACACATCATTACTACCCAAGTTACAAGAATGTTGAGATCCAACATCACCTTGTGACTACTAATTGTGACTCCTCACAAAATATGTGACATTGTCCTTCTATCCTAGACATCTAGATTGATCAATGTGAGGCATAGACCGTGTCATCCTCTAATCAATCTAAATCTTGAACTCCAAGTAGACTCACTCGATCAAATGAGCTCAACATCTAATGTTGACTCATTTGGGCATGGCCATGCACTTAGTGGTCTCACTCTATCAAGAATACCGATGTCGCTCCCGTCATATGGGAGGGATAGATCCCATCTACATCACTCACATCCCTCTACATAATTCGTTATATACCCAGTAATCGCCTTTATAGTCCACCCAGTTACGGGTGACGTTTGACGAAACTAAAGTACATAACTCCTTATGTAGGGATCCATGGTGACTTCAGGTCTAAGGACTAATAGTCATACTAATAGCCACATGAGAAAGTATATGACACTCATATAACGATCCATGATACTTTCTCATGGCGGGTCATTCAGTATACATTCTCTAATGCATACCCATGTGTCAGTTTGATATCTCTATATCCATGACTTGTGAGATCAAGTCATCGAGCTGACCTACATGCTAGTCTTATTGTATTAACATTGTCCCTGAATGCTAATACTCGACTAGGAATGATTTAGAGTAGTGTTCCCTATATCATCTCACTATCGATTCAACTAATCGATTGATATATGTATGAACCTTCTACTCAAGGACGCTATTATACTTAGTCTATTTGGCACTAATATAAATAAGTATAATAACCAAACAAATGCCTTTATTAATATACAAGATTATGATATACATGAGTCCATACAATCATCAAATGATTGGCTCTAGGGCTCTAACTAACACAGAGCCTACTTTACTCTGGCTCTGGTAGCTTGGTCATGCCTTTTAGCACGACCTTTTCTTTAGCTGGTTTCTTGGCTGTTTCATAAGGCATGGCCAGAGCCAGATTGACTCTTCCCACACGACTAGGCCGTGTCATTTAGCACGGCTAAAGAAGAGCAACTCTGTTTTTCATCTTTTGGGCCATGCCATTTGGCATGGCCAACTCTTCAAAACTATACCTTCATGTATATGGTCGTGCCTCAAGGCACGACCAAGTCTAACTTGGCTCTAGAGGATGGCACGTGCAGCTTCTGGCCATGTCTCAAGGCACGACTTCTCTCTTTTCTTGTGTTATTTCTTCCTTCTAGCCATGTCATTTGGCATGACCATGTCTTCTTTACTTCCTTGATCGTGCCAATGCAAGCGACCGCCATCTGGATCTTCATTTGGCTGCATCTCAAGACATAGCTAGACCCAATTTGGTTCTGAAATGACTTGGGCACTCCAATCCTTGCTTCATTTAATCTTCATTTGCGTCTTAAGCATCCTTTTCCACTGAAAACTGCTCCTAAAAGTGAAAACAAATACCGAGTAGATCTTTGGATGTAAAATAGTAATTATGCAAAAATATGATAGAAAAAATGTGCAAAACATATAGATCATAAACATGAAATATAAGTAGATGTGCGTTAAATAGTGTGAAATAGCATATATAATCTATGCACATCACACCACCAGACTTAAACCTTTGCTTGTCCTCAAGCAAACTCTATAATCTAGATTTATTAGCTAAAATGTGTATCCCTAGTGATTCTATTCAATTCTATCAATCTTACTGAAACTAATGGGCATAATCAAGAATGATCCACCATAAAGCCCATGATTGTTATCAAACAAAATTCTACAATCTAGAAGCATGTGTAGGAGTAAGTGTATCGTAATCTTTGGTAAATCAATTTAACTCTATCAAAAAATTTCAATAATGAGCATGATCATAAATGGATTTAATTTTCTTAAGAATGTGTTCTCCGTACGTAGTGCTAATCGTGGCCTAAATTTCTCAAGTTTCAATTCCTAGTTTTAATCAGGTCGTCATTGAACCATCTTTTCCTTTTATTCCCAGCAGCAAATACTGCTTGGTTCATCTATCTTAGATCTACCCAAGTTCTAAAGAATATGCTCAAAAATAAGAAAAATCTAATGTTCATTTCTCTAGTAACCTAACTTGATCTCAAAGGGGCAAACAACTAGTTTCTACTCATGACAATAAATTTTTTTCAATCCCTTATTTCATGCATTCCTTTTTTTTCAATTGCACATTTATAATGATGCAAATTTATGAGATTTCTATTTTTCCAAATGAGTTTTAATGTTTTGAGCATCAATCTAATAACCAAGATGTAGTTAAGAAATCACTATGGGAATTCAAGTACTCATCAAGTGTAATGAATCATGACTATTTTCAGAACCTTCAACTTATCGAAATAAGGCATGGTGTATAGAGATCCTTGAGCTAGACTATAATCAAATCCTTTCAATAAAAAACAATGCTCATGTCTAGCTATTGATGATAAAGAATATTAGATCACCAAACATACTAGGACTTATGACCTATTAACATGAATCTAAATAATAAACATGTAAAACATTTTTGCTGTCAAACAAATGATATATTAATTTTGTTCCATTGAAGATAGAAAAGATGATCAATAAATATATTGCAGTAAGTAATATAGCTCATGACCCCTAGATAATGATCATGCTATAAGTTTACTCTTAGACAAGTCAATAGTAATACTATGGATAGTGTAACTCCAAATGCCTCAACACATGCGAGAAAAAAAAGTGTGACAAGACAATTTTTTTTTAAAAAAATGCAACTATACATAACCCCCCACCCAGACTTGGACACTTCATTGTCCTCAATGAAACAAACTTATGGGGGTGGGTGAGGAAAAGGGTGTGGGAAATAGATAGGCCTATCACTTGTTGAAGATGAACCACCCGGAGGAGGTCTACTTCCTAGTGGAAATCATGGCCTTGGAAGATATCTAGGGACTCTAGAGGTATATCCAATAGTTTCATAATACTGGTATAATGCTGCCACCTACTGACCCATGATATCCATGGAGTCCATAAACTCATTCATTCTTCCTTGGTAAGTATAGTAGTCTCCTAAGAAATTGGATACTCTACTATAAAAATTATTCCACTTCTGAAAATGGTCCTGTACATATTAGAACTGATCATGAGTGAAGTCACAGTGATCCTCCAATAACTTATGAGAAATGTCTTGCTTCTCATGAAGAGAGTCCAATGATGTACGAAAAGCAAAGAAATCAAAGCTAGATGGCCCCGCACTATTGTAAGCAAAAGAATGTCTAGCCAGGTCAAAAAATCCGATCGGAGGCGGGCCTCTAGGTGAGGGATACTCGTGATGCTCTCTACGGGATGCGAAGCAACCAAGAATTGGATCCTTTATAATCCAATCTTTGGCGTTAGAATTGTTCTGCACTCAAGATTTGGTAAAGGGACAGCAAACCCTTCCCTTCTAGGAAAACTGAATTCATTTTCATCCCGACAAATTATTTTCATTGCTAGGCACATTCCAATGTCTATTTTGATATTTCCATGTATAATTTCTAGACTTGAAATGTCTAGTTCAAGATTTCTAGCAATGGTCGTAATGAACCCATCAAATACAATTGTTTCCAAGTTTCCCTTACCCGTTCTCTGCATAGTTTGCAAAAAAATGGAACCCTCCATCAAATTCTACGTTGTGAATCATGTCCAATATAGAGTAAAGCTCCACCTTTCTTACCACATCATCACTCTCACCTCTACCATAGATCATCTTGCTCATAACACGGGGAAGGTATCGAAAGATGGGGTTCTGCATATGAGAGGTTTTAGACCTAGATGGGTCACGGGGTTCACTTAGACCAGTGATCAAGTTTCAAAAGAAATTGGCACTATATCTGTAATGAAACTTACGAGATACCCCTGTGAGTAATCTAAAATAATTATTAAATTCATAAAGAGTCCAAAGATAATAATGATTCCTTCATCTAAAGCTAATTTGCCCATCATGATCATCATCGGAAGTGAAATTAGACTCTAAGGAACTTAAAAATTTGAGGATAAGACGTGGGTAGGTTGGTTCACTAGTGTAAATCAGTTCACTCCATTATATATTACCAATCAACCAGTCGACATCATCTCTTATTCCCAAGCACTCCATGGTTGTACTATCCATGTAATGTGTACAAACTAATTTATGGCTAAACAAGTTATCAAATCTAATCTTCCGATCTTCATTTCTAAGTAAAACACCGAATTCATTAGTTTTACCTTCGTCTTGAGCATGTCTCTTTCCATTTCCCTTTGCAAGCCCTTTCCTTCATGGGTGCTTTGCTTTTTTCCTTTATACTTCTTTGGATCATCCCCTCCATAAGATCCACCCAACCTGTGAATGTGTTTCATGATGTTAGACATATCAAAATATATCCAAGATGGGAAGATTTATTTACAAATTAGGGACTTACATCTAATGAAGAAAAGGCAAGGAGAAAAGAGAAAAGATTAGATCTAGATTTTTGAGTAGATAAAGGAAGAATTTATTCAAAGTTTACTCTTATTTGAAAGAGAAAGGGAAAATTTTTAGGGTGGGGAGAGTAGATCTCGTGTAGGAAGAAGAGGTTTTAGGAGGGAAAGAGTGTAGAAGATGAAGAGAAATGAATAGTGGAAGAAGAAGGGAGTTAGAGAAGGCTTGGGGTGTGATGCTATGGCCGTTGTACCCTAAGACATGGCCACGACTGGATTTATATCGCAGCCATGTGTTATTAGTATGGCTCTTGCCAAATGGCATGGGTTGTGCCAAATTGGCACTGCCAAATCCACATTTCTCCCTTCTGGCCGTGCCTTTTTGCACAGGTAGAGCCAACATGGTTCTATTCCTCCTCCCGTGCCTATTCCAAATGGCACAACAAGCATCTCTTATTGCTTGGTGCCCATGCTAGAAGGCACGAGCAAAGCCAAAATAGCTCTATTTTTTTCTTCTGTGCTCGGGCCAAATAGCATGGGCATGACCTTATTTGTCCCTTATGCCAAATGACATGGCCAAATTAAAAAACCTACAAAGTGTAAGTATGAAAGTATTAGGCTCCACAAAATAGAAAATAACAAAAGAAAAGAAAACTCTTGGGGTGCCTCCCAAGGAGCGCTTGTAAGCTCGACCATTGACACGGCTCAACTAAGAGCCTTGGCATTGAAAGGGAGGTGTTTCCCTCCACAGCCAGCTATGTTAAAAAAATGGTTAAGGCAAACTTGATGGTTTCCTACCAAAACTGTATCTTGCTCCCTCGGACTAATTGTTATGTTCGGGGGTTGAGTCGGGTGATATAAAAATTTTTCTTGCCTATCTTCTCCAAACCTACAACCATCTATGATTAACATTGAAGTATTTGAAGAAGAGTTTGAAATTAATTCAAAATAAGGATATGGTGAAGTTGGGGATAAGTTAAAGGTAAGTTCTTCTTTGCCCACTTTCAGTGATAGCTTGTGATTCTTTATGTCTATGTTTGCTCCAGTTGTGGCGAGGAAAGGCCTTCTAAGAATTATAGTGATGGTCCTCTTCCATGTCCAGGACCATAAAATCTATAGGGATGATAAAATTCCCTATCTCTACCTTCACATCTTCAAATATACTTAGTGGATATCTGCATGTTGAGTCCACTAATTGAAGCGCTATAGTAGTTAACTTCAGATCACTTAAACCTAACTTCTTACAAATGGAGAATGACTTGAGACTGACACTAGCTCTCAAATCACAAAAGGCTTTATCTATCATAATATCATTGATTTTGCATGGTATTGAAAAACTACCTAGATCTTGGAGCTTGGGAGGCAAGGCGTTCAAAAGCAATGCACTAACATCCTCCGTTAAAGTCACTATCTCAGACCCATCCTTCTTTCTCTTGTTTGAAATTATCTCTTTCATAAACTTATCAAATTTGGGCATTTGATGTAGAGCATCCAACAGAGGTACATCAATATAAATTTCTTCAATCTTTTCTAAAATTTTTTTAAACTCTGCATCTTTCTGCGCTCTGAGCATTCTTTGAGGGAATGGAATTATTTGAAGTTTAATTACAAGTGAAAGCTCTCTAACGTTGACAGTAATCTCCTCTTCCTCTTTGTCTTGCTCTGGATGTGAGAAAGAAGTAGACAGCTCTTCACTTAGATTAATTCCATCATCAATTGTAGTGGTCAGTTGGGATTACCCAAGGTCCGTCCGCTCCTTAGCTCAATTGCCTTGCAATGCTCCACGGGATTTATTCAGGTTTGCTAGTAAAATTCCCTTAAACTCTTGAGCAAGAAGAACTAACTATTTGAGCAACTTGATTTTCATGCATCTTGATATGTTTGTCTTGGTTGTCCATTCTTGCATTGTTTTGCTTTTCTGAGTTGTCCAACCGGATGTTCAATTGCTTGATGTCAAACTTCATTTCATTTTGGTTAGCTAATATCTCCTAAAGTAGTTTTTCAAATCGATTTGGTTGTGGATTTGACTGTTGCCCTGATTGTTGCCCAAAGTCTTGATTGATTATCTATGAGAAGTTAGGATGATTTTTCTACCCTAGATTGTAAGTATTGGAGTAAGGATTATTTTATCTTTGATTGTAGTTACCAATAGCATAACATTGTTCCACTTGAGAAATTTGCATATTGATAGCTCCAAAAGGACAAGAATCTTTTGTGTGTTTTGAAGCTCCACATACTTCACAAGTTATAGAAATTACATTTACAGGGCATGTATTCATATTCTCAAATTACTTTGATAACGAATCAAGTTTTGTAGTGATCAAATCAAGTGCATCAACATTATATTTTCCTGGTATTTTAATTGCTCCTGAACTTCACTCTGAGGCCCATTAGTGATGGCTTTATGCCACACTTTCAATGATGTCTTCTGCTTCGTCTAGGCCATTATTCATTAATGCTCCACCAACTGCAGAATCTAAGGAAACCATTGGTTAATAGTTGATCCCATTGTAGATAGTGTGAATCACAAGCCATTTCTCCAGTCCGGCCATGATGTGGGAAATCTCTCAGCATTCCCTTGAATCTATCCCAAGCTTCATAAAGAGATTCAGAGTCTGTTTGCTTGAAGCTTGTAATAAGATTTCGAAGGTGTGTTGTCTTACATGGTGGAAAGAACTTGTCTAGGAAGACTTGCTCACATTGGGTGTTAGTTAGAGCCCTAGAGCCAATCATTTGTTGATTGTTGTATGGACTCATTGTATCATATTCTTATATATAAAGGTATTTGGTTTTTGGTTATTATGCTTACTTGTATTGGTGTCAAATAAACTAAGTATAATAGCGTCCATGAGTAGAGGGTTCTTACCTATATCAATCGGTTAGTTGAACTGATAGTGAGATGATATAGGGAACACTACTCTTAATCATTCCTAGTCGAGTATTAACATTCAGGGACAATGTTAATGCGATGAGACTAGCATGTAGGTCAACTCGATGACTTGATCTCACAAGTCATGGATATAGAGATATCAAGTTGACACATGGGTATGCATTGGAGAATGTATATTGAATGACCCGCCATGAGAAAGCATCATGGATCGTTATATGAGTGTCATATACTTTCTCATGTGGCTATTAGTATGACTACTAGTCCTTGGACCTGAAGTCACCATGGATCTCTACATAAGGAGTTACGTACTTTGGCTTCGTCAAACGTCACCCGTAACTGGATGGACTATAAAGGCGATTACTGGGTATGTAACGAATTATGCAGAGGGATGTGAGTGATGTAGATGGGATCTATCCCTCCTATATGACGGGAGCGACATCGATATTCTTGATAGAGTGAGACTATGAAGTGCATTGCCATGCCCAAATGAGTCAATATGAGATATTGAGTTTATTTGATTTACTGAGTCTATTTGGAGTTTAAGATTTAGATTGATTAGAGGATGACACGGTCTATGCCTCACATTGATAAATCTAGATGTCTAGGATAGAAGGACACTTGTCATATATTGTGAGGAGTCACAATTAGTAGTCACAAGTTGATGTTGGATCTCAACATTCTTATAACTTGGGTAGTAATGATGTGTTGCTAGATACCGCTCATTACTTATGCTTCTAAATGGGTTTAGGAGCATTGCCAACGTTATAAGAACCTATAGGGTCACACACAAAGGACAATTAGATGGAGATTAGGTTCATATGATGAACCAAGAGGATTAGATTCATGTGATGAATCAAATTGGATTAAATTGAACTAATTGAGTTGGACTCAATTTGATTCATGTGTTCAATGAGTCTAATTTAGATTATGACTCATTGAATCAATTTAATTAAATGAATTAGATTCATTATATTAAATTGGCTTGAACCAAATGGTTGGATTTGATCAACCATGGGAGTTATAATGTCATGTTTGACTTGACTTGAGAGGAAGAGGAAGAGTCAAATTTGACTTGACTATTTGCCACCGCATTTGTGAGTTGGCATTAGGAGGACTAATGATGATGTAACACATCATCATAGTTGGCACATGTGTGTGCCACCTCATGGAGGTTACAAATCCCCTCTTTAATGGCCGGCCACATTAAATGGAATGGGGGTTACAATTGTGGTCGGCCACTTATGGTGTGGATGAAAATTTGATTTTCATTCAAGGCATTCATTCCTCCTTCTTCCTCTCTTCTTGCTCTCCCTCTCCTCCTCCTTGGCCGAACCATCTAAGGTGCTAGCACACCTTTGTTTGGTCTTCTCTATCTAGTTTGTTCGTGTGGATACTTCTAGAGGATCGTACACTTGACGATCTCGAGATTCGGCGAACCGTTGGACGAGCGGGATTGAGAAGGGCATCGCATCGAGGGTAAATTCCTTCTCCTAGTGTAGATCTAGGCTTTAGTAAACTCGTACATGAAATTTTGTTTTATAAACTTCGCACGGATCCGGTGGCATGGGAGATTCGGGGTTTCCGCAACGCGAAAAAGCGATTTTTGCGGCCCGAAAATTACAACAGTGGTATCAGAGCCACGTGCGAAGTCTTGTACGAGTTTAATTTATATTTTTAGAGAAATATCAGTTCTGTAAATTTCTGTAATTTTATGGTTTTTATGGTTTTTATGGGTATTTTTCTCGTAGAAGCGAAGCACAAGTGTTTCGACACATGTAGGCTTCGACTACTGAGAAGATTTTTCCGAAACGGCAAGGTTTCGCCCCAAAATGTTTTGGGACAGTGGGCTAAGGCGCTGTAGGATCACTAAGGAACACTCGTTTTGGTTATATCGCGGGTAGGGGTACTTCCCCTGGCCCCGCAAGGGGATTCGATCCACGATTGCGCCCGAAAACCCGCTAAACGGGACCGCCGAGAATTTTACTCATAAAAATTGTAGTAAAAATTATAGAAAATTATAAAAAATTCTTAATTTAGAATTATGTATTATTTTGTGATAGTCATGACCCAAAAGGCCCAAATTAAATTTGAAAATTGTGTTGTAATTCATATTACGGCCTACGCGCCGTCATTTATGTTGTGTGTGCTGTATACTTGATATGCGACCTGCACGTCATGCCTTTCTCCATTTATTCTTGTTCTAAATTAGTTTAGACTCGAATGTAACTTAAGTTTCAAAATTTTAATGTACAAAATTGAAGCCGTGGAAGGTCCACTCGAGACGGAGTTACGAGGAGGGCGCGAGCAACACAAGGTGGTCAAAGGGAGGAGCTTGAGAAGCTGTTGACCCTAGGTTGACCATCCGATCTTCTCATTGGCTTGAGAAGATCGTAGTAGGGCCATGAATAATCACAAATAGTATAATTAATTGCTTGTGTGTGTATATTTGATGCATGTTAGTAAAGTAATTAATTAGCGCCTTAACGATTAGATTAGATCTAAATCGTGTACAAGATGCACCCTACGATTAGATTAGATCTCAATCGCATCAACTCTAAAATGCCTACCATGCCGTGATACCTATCACTACCTCGATCACATGTGTTGTTAAATCTGTCAAAGCAAAGCAACACATATTATCTTGGTAGGGTACGGAGGGACAATCTTGGTCCCGCCTATCAACGCATGGGTGAGTAGAGACTCAATTTGATTGAGTACAACTAGTTAAATATAATCGAGTTTAACTGTAGGCATTCTTCCAACGGTTGGAAAGATAGGACATAAATCATATTTATATTAATTCTTGGGCATATTAGCCAAAGCTAACTCAAGTTTTAATATAACTGCGGATAATGATCATATAAACAAGAGTTGCATAGAGATGTAATTGGTAAATCGTTACCTACCGATCATACTAAATCTTGGGTGTATTAGCCAAAGCTAACTCAAGGGTTAGTATGATGTGGATCTTGTCCCACATGAACTATAGAATTTAGTGGGAACATCATTTAATTAAAGACCTAATTAAATGATTACTAGAATATGATGTTTATTTATTTTCTGCATTTTCCTGTTGTAGATAACCATGACATCAAACACGAACACCTTCTCTCTGTGTTCTGTCCTTGACAAGGACAAGCTCAACGGAGCAAATTTCCTGGACTGGTACAGGAATCTGAGAATAGTTCTCACCCAGGAATGTAAACTGTACGTTCTGGAGCAGCCCATTCTGGAGGCTCCAACTGCCAATGCCACATGAGCAGACAAAGATACTTACAAGAAGCATCAAGATGACGCATTAGATGTATCATGTCTAATGCTCACGACCATGAGCTCTGAGCTTCATAAGCAATATGAGTTAATGGGTGCTTATGATATGGTTGAACAACTTCGTCAACTATATCAAGGACAAGCGCGGCACGAGAGATTTGAGATCTCAAGGGCACTATTTCAGTGCAAGATGTCAGATGGGGCTCCCGTAGGTCCATATGTACTTAAGATAATTGGGTACATAGAAAATCTACAGAGGTTGGGGTTCCTACTTTGCCAAGAGCTGGCTACTGACCTGATCTTGCAATCCTTGCCAGATAGCTATAGTCAATTCGTTCTAAACTACAACATGAACGAAATTGACAAGCCACTGCCCGAGCTGCTTAGCATGTTAAGAACTGCTGAGCTGAACCTTAGGAAGGTTAAGCCCCACTATGTTCTGATGGTTCAGAAACACAAGGGCAAGGGCAAGCTCAAAGGCAAAGGAAAGTCCCAAGCCAAGGGCAAAGGCAAGGCATTGAAGCCTAAAAGGAGGGGTCGCCAAGGATGCTACCTGGTTCCACTGCGATCAGACCGGGCATTGGAAGAGGAACTGCAAGGTATACCTAGAGATCTTAAGAACAAGCGAAGTGAGACTTCCACTTCAGGTATATATGTTATAGAAGTCAATCTATCTATTTCTTCATCATGGGTATTAGATACCGGATGTGCTTCTCACATTTGTACTAATGTGCAGGCACTGAGAAATAGCAGGGCATTGGCAAAGGGCGAGGTGGACATACGCGTAGGCAATGGAGCACGGGTTGCTGCTGTTGCTGTAGGGACTTATTTTCTATCTCTACCCTCTGGGCTTGTATTAGAATTGGATGATTGTTGTTATGTGCCTGCTTTAACTAAGAACATAATTTCAGTTTCTTGTTTGGACAAGAAAGGTTTCTCTTTTATAATAAAGGACAAATATTGTTTAGTTTATTTAAAAGAAATGTTCTATTGTAGTGCACCTCTAATGAATGGACTCTATATTCTAGGCCTTGAGAGCCCTATCTATAATATAAAAACCAAGAGGTTCAAGTCAAAAGACATGAACCAAACCTATATCTGGCACTGTCGCTTAGGTCATATAAATGACAAACGTTTATCCCAGCTCCATAAGGATGGTTTGCTGGACTCATTTAATTTTGAATCTTATCATTTGAACCCTTTTACGTAAATGAATTCTAACTATAGAAGTTCCAAAGGGGAGGCTCTTTGAAATGGATCGTTACCCCCCTTTCTCCCCCTCGGGGGGATTCCAGGAAGAAATTAAATGAACAATTTCATCAACAATTTCATTAAGCGATCAAGCACTGTTGTTCGAGCAGATTCTCTTTTCCATTTCTCCTTTCTTCATGGATTAGCACCTTTAGATCCCTTTCGAACTACGAATGACTTGATCTTGTCCAAGCCACTAGGAAGGTACGTAGGCAAGCTCGAAAAGAGCCCCAGTCAACAATGCCCCTAGACCTTGCTTGAAAATGAAATAAGAATCACATTGGTCAAATGTATGCATTTAGTTAAATGCAGTTGTCCATTTAATTTATATTGTAGATAACATGGTGTGTGGTGTCATACAGAAGATCATGTTATCAGTTCCTTATAAATTATAAATAGAAGCTCACAACCAAGATGGATTGGGACAAATCATTGGAATGGTTGTAGTATAATTTGGTGCTAATTTATCTTGACTATAAAATTACACTAGTACACTATGTGTGTATAGAGCAGGTGTTGGTTGCTACTCGGAAAACCTATAGGTTCCACTGTACAAAAATTTTGTACAAAGGTCTGAACCTTTTCCTAGCTACCATGTGTTCTTTTAAATTAAATTTTGGATTGCCCGCGGAACTTAACACGATTGATCCAAAACTTAATCTATTTGTTCTTTTAGGTTTTGACTTGGATCTCCTGCGGAACTTAACACGTTCGACCCAAGTCTCCTTAAGTTATTAATTCCATTAAATATTAATTTCTATAATTGGTTCCCAGTACTGACGTGGCGAGGCACATGGCCTTCTTGGATATGGGAGCAACCACCACCGACTAGACAAAACCTTTTATAGAAATCTAATATTTAATTTCCTAAAATAACTTTAGGTTAACCAAAGAGAACAATCAAATCACAAGGAAAAGAAAAAACAAAAGAACACAACATCGAAAAACATATTCGAAATTCTAGAACGTAAGCCTCTTGTATTTGGTATTATTTCCATAAATAACTAGCATGATGCGGAAAGAAAAATTACTAGTTATACCTTGTAGAAAAACCTCTTGATCTTCTACCGTATTCCTCTTCTAACCTCGGACGTTGTGTGGGCAACGATCTACCGAGATGAGAAACCACCAACCACCTTCTTCTCCTCCAAGCAAGGTTCGGCCACAAAGGAAAACTTCACCAAGGAGAAAAACCAAAATACTAACCAAGCTCCAAGAGATGCTAGCTTTCTCTCCTTCTTCTCCGAGTAGTATCTGGCCACCACAAGAGCTCCAATGGAAGAAGGAGATTCGGCCACCACAAGAGGAAGAGAAAGAGAGGATGGCCGGCCACACCAAGGAACAAAAGAGGGAGAGAAAACAATAGAGGTTGTATCTCATGAAGGCACCCCTACCCCTTCTTTTATATTCCTTGGCCTAGGCAAATTAGGAAATTTAATTACAATAAAATTTCCTTAATTTTCCTTGACATGAATTAATTGAGAAAAATAAAATAAAATTTCCCAATCAATCTTGTGATGGCCGACCACAATCAAAAGAACAAATTAGGAGAGTTTCAATCAACAAATTAAAACTTCCTAATTTGTTTCCAGAAATTTTAAAAAATAAAATTTCTCTTTCAAAATCTCTTCATGGTTGATAAAAGGAAATTTCTATAATTTTAATTTTATCAACATGTGGATAATTTTAAAGAGAAAATAAAATATCTCACCAATCTACAAATTAGGAAAGAGATCTAATCTCTTTCTTTAATCTTTTGTAGATCTTTTACAAGAGAGATATTTTAATTTTAATTCTCTTTAATAAATTATTTCTTCCACATAATAAAAATTAAAATTAAAATCCCTTTTTAATTTAATTTGGCCGGCCCCCACTAGCTTGGGTTCAAGCTAGGGCCGGCCACCCAAATTCATACCTAGGCCGGCCCTAGCTTGTTCCCAAGCTAGCTTTGGCCGGCCCCTATTGGGTGGTTATAGTAGGTGGGTATAGGTGGGTATAGAACTCTACAAATAAGAGGCTACGATAGGGACCGAGAGGAGGAATTGGTTTTGGTCTCCCGATAAAATTAAGCATCCCGTGTTCGCCCCGAACACACAACTTAATTTTATCAATGATAATTCATTCCACTAGAGAACTATCATTGAACTACCGCACCAATCCCAAATTACATTTTTGGGCTCCTTCTTATTATGAGTGTGTTAGTCTCCCTGTGTTTAAGATATCGAATGTCCATTAATTAAGTGAGTTACTGACAACTCATTTAATTAATATCTAAATCCAAGAGTAGTACCACTCAACCTTATCGTCATTGTAACGCCCGCCCTTCTTACCTAAGGGTGGCGCTACGTTCTTATACTACTTACGTACATGTTTTACTATAACAGCGGAAGAATAAAAACTTTAAAGAATTTAATTTATTAAGCATAATATCACATATTCTGATTTGTTCAAATGTGCATATATTGAACTTATAACTAAAAATATTAATTTGTCCGAATCGTTCTAGCCGAGCCACCACCACACACATCACTATCTGCTCCTCCTGCTGCTCCGTTGTTCATCCAGCTTTCTCTTTTATCTGCGGTACAAGGAAAGTAAGCTATGAGCACTCATGGCTCAGTAAGTTCCTTTCCTACTCACTAAAACCGAATTCATATCATTGCATATCAATATCATGCGAGGTATCATAAACATACGACATACAAGGGCATCATATTCATATAATATCACATGACATTATATCATATCATCATATAATTCAAGCACATATGAATGTAGGCAATGCATCGTGAATTTGAAAACTTATACTTAATAGTACTTGAAATTAATATCATCATTTGGGATCCTGGTTTGTACCACATACATAATGCGTAGGTCCAAGGTAGCAAGTCTTGAGCCCTACCATTCATACATATTAGGCCCGAGTCTTACTCCATCGACCTAGGGCACTCAAAGGCCCATTACTGACGAGGCCCGAGTCTTACTCCATCGACCCCGGGGCGTTTACGGAGCCCACCCTTGGTACAAACCATAAAAATAACTTATCATGCATAACTATCATATTATGTCCTTAACAATCTTTCATGCATTTACTCTTTTCATTTCTTTTCATTATGTATAGCATTTTCTATGCTATCACATATCATAACATAACTTCATTTCTTTTCATTATGTATAGCATTTTCTATGCTATAACACATCATGGCATATTTCATAATATAACTTCATTATGGATATCATTTCGTAACTAAAGCAATCATGCATTCCAACTTATTATCATATCATTTTCATACAGCATGGCATAGACATATTTAAATTTTATTCTAGGGTTTCTAGGGCATCTATCCCTTCATGGCCGAACACATAATGATTCATTTAGGTCATACAAACATGTATCACATTCACACATTATCAAGTTTTCATAAGAAGTACTTTTAACCCCTTAGGTTTCATTTCCAAGGCCTCTAGGTCCTTTAAACCTTACTTGGCCGAAATTCATAGAATATAAACTTCCTTTAAGTGGCCTAAAGCATGGGAAACCTAAGTAAATTTCATAGCAAGATTTACTAAGAACATCATACACAAAGTTGGATCATAAACAAGCTAGGACTCTTGTGATCTTACATGTCATAAATCATGTAACTAACTTTCTACATTCCAATTAAACATGAGAGCATTAATCATCTTTCATAACATAATATCACAGAGGTCATTGAGCATATTAGAATTTTGTTTAAGCTTCTCTAAACCATCACCTTACCATGGCCGAAATATTAAGAGTAAGGTTCATGAGTTTCTTTCAACATACAAGTATACAACTCTTAAGAACTTTATATCATGTCATATAAGCATAGTTATTTTAAATTCAAGGTCCTCCTAACCCTAAATTCTTTCTTGGACGAAACATGAGAGTGGGGTTCTTTTGGTTCCAATCAACTTCCGAGCAAGAAAACCATAGGAAGGTCCTTAGCATTTCATAGAGGGAACCTTGCACTAGTTTGGTTAGACAATAATTTTCCTAACCTATTTACAATATTTTTGATTGAAATTCTAGGGTTACATACACCTCTGATCATGCATCATATATGTATAAAAACATAGGGGAAAACTTTCTTTCAAGGCATAGAAAAAGAATCCGAAAATCACATGAAAGCCTTGTACCGCAGGTGAGGGGAAGCTTACCTTCTTCGCTTAAGTTTCCTAGGTTTGAGAACTTGCTTGTGGACCTTTCTTCCATGCTTGCTTGCTCGGCACCAATGGAGGAGAGGAGTGGCTAGGTCTTTTGGTGGAGAGGAGGAGGAAGAAGAGACTTCTTCCTCTTGTGTTGCTCGGCAACAATAAGAAAGGAAAGAGGGAGGGAGTGAGGAGGAAGAAGGGGTTTCTTCCTCTTGTGTTGCTCGGCAACAAGGAGAAGAAAAGAGGGAGGGAGAGGGTTTTCGGCACCCAAGGGAGGAGAGGAGGAAAGTGAGTGAGGATGAAGTTGAAGTCACCCCTCCATGCCTATTTATACTAAAATGAGGGGAGGAAACTTGACTTGATTCATCCTCCTTATTTATTTCTCTTCTTTAATGATGAGAATATTCTAGAGAATAATGCCTCTTGAGTTCTCTCTTTTCTTTCCCTTAATTTCTCTCTTTTCTTTCCTTTAATTAAAATTCCTATCTCTTCTCTTACAATATCCTCTCCTATCCCACTTGGTTAACACATGAATGTATCCACAAGAGAACCAAGGATCAAAACTTGGTTATGTATATTTTTACTTCTTTTTACTCCCTTTTCTTTTTAAGTAAAAAGAACCCTTTCTTATTCTTAACTACTTAGTCCTTTCTCTCCTTATCAATAATTCTCCTATCCCCTTCGATATCCTATACATGTTCCTTACAAGAGATCCAAGGTTCAATCTCTCTTCTAATTTTATTTTGTACATAATAATTCATATATTACCATATTATGCATTATGCATAAATATTTCATACATGTATATATATATTATCTCATATTTCTTCCTTTTGTCTACATTAATTCCATACATTATAAATCATGCATAGATGATTTATATTCTCAGCTTTATTTTCTTTCATAATCATCTAAATCCTTCCCATCTTTAATATTAAATTTAGAATATCTACACCTTCTTTTCACAACATTGTACTCTCATTATCCTTACTTTCTTATCTAGGCTTTCTAGGGGTGTTACAGTCATGTCGGACTAAGTCCACCTGCAGGGTTTAACATGACAATCCTTATGAGCTCCTCTTGGGGACATTATCAACCTAGTATCTCTAGGACACAGTTTCCTTCTATAATCAACAACACACACTATAAGTGATACCATTTCCCAACTTATCGGGTTTATTGATTCATAGAACTAAATCTCACCCATTGATAAATTAAAGAAATAAATATCAAACATATGTGCTTGTTATTATATTAGGATTAAGAGCACACACTTCCATAATAACTGAGGTCTTTGTTCCTTTATAAAGTCAGTATAAAAGAAACGATCTCTAATGGTCCTACTCAATACACTCTGACTGTACTAGTGTAATTATATAGTCAAGATAAACTAATACCTAATTACACTACGACCTTCTAATGGTTTGTTCCTTTCCATTTTAGTCGTGAGCTACTGTTATAATTTATAAGGTACTGATAACATCATCTTCTGTATGTGACACCACATACTATGTTATCTACAATATAAATTAAATGAACAACTACAAACAAATGTAGATAATTTGACCAAATGTGATTCTTTATTCATAATGAATGTTTACAAAGCTTAGGCTTTCAGTATACACTCCAACAATCTCCCACTTATACTAATGACTAAGCTGCCATATCTTCTACCATACATCTGATTTCCATTCCCTCCACATGCCGATCGAAAGCTTTCGCCGGAAGGGCCTTAGTGAAAGGATCTGCCAGGTTATCCGCTGATGCAATCTTGGCGATGACAACTTTTCCTCGCTTCACGATATCACGTATCAGGTGGTACTTGCGCTCTATATGTTTACTTGCCTTATGGGCTCGTGGTTCCTTCGAGTTTGCAACTGCACCACTATTATCACAATAAATTGTGATGATTTTAGGCAAACCAGGAATCACATCTAAGTCCATTAGAAAGTTCCTGAGCCATACTGCTTCTTTAGCTGCCTCAGAGGCTGCTACATACTCAGCTTCCATGGTTGAGTCCGAAACGCATTTCTGCTTAACACTCCTCCATGAAATGGCTCCACCTCCTAAAGTAAACACATAGCCTGATGTAGACTTACTGTTATCCCTATCTGATTGAAAATCTGAATCCGTGTAACCCACAGGGAGCAGATCGTCTGCTTGGTAAACTAGCATATAATCTCTAGTCCTTCTCTGGTACTTTAATATATGCTTTACCGTAGTCCAATGTCCTTGTCCAGGGTTACTCTGATATCTGCTGACCATGCCCACGGCAAAACAGATATAGGTCTCGTACATAGCATTGCATACATTAGGCCTCCTACAGCTGAAGCATAAGGAACTGCTTTCATGTCCTCTATCTCTTTTGATGTCTTTGGAGACATCTCTTTAGATAGAGCTACTCCATGTCTAAAAGGTAAGAAACCTTTCTTGGAATCTTGCATGCTAAAATGAGCAAGGATTGTATCTATATATGAAGCTTGGGACAGACACAACATTCTTTTCTTACGATCCCTTATAACTTTGATCCCAAGAATGTGTGCACAATCTCCTAAGTCCTTCATATCAAATTGTTTGGACAACCATACCCTTACGTCTGATAATACCTTGACATTATTGCCAATTAACAAAATATCATCTACGTATAGTACAAGAAATACCACCACGTTTCCGTTACACTTCTTATATACACAAGACTCATCCGGACTTTGAATAAATCCATATGACTGGATTACTTCATTAAACCGGATGTTCCAAGATCTTGAAGCTTGCTTTAGTCCATAAATGGACCGATTGAACTTGCACACTAGATGCTCTTTGCCTTTTTCAATGAACCCTTCTGGTTGCTTCATATGGATGTTCTCTTCAAGACTTCCATTAAGGAAAGCTGTCTTGACATCCATTTGCCAAATCTCATAATCCATATGAGCAGCAATGGATAAGAGTATCCGAATAGACTTAAGCATGGCTACCGGTGAAAAGGTTTCCTCATAATCGATTCCCTCTTTCTGAGTGTACCCTTTCGCAACTAGCCTAGCTTTGAAGGTTTCTACCTTCCCGTCTGTCCCTCTTTTCCTTTTGTAGATCCACTTGCATCCAACGGCTTTTATACCATCAGGTGATTCTACAAGCTCCCAGACCTTATTAGAGTACATAGACTCTATTTCAGAATTCATTGCCTTTTGCCAAGATGCTGCATCTATATCTTGGAGTGCTTCGTCATATGTTCGGGGATCAGGTTCATGTTTACCCGGGATCAAGTCCGAAGACTCTCCCAAAAACATGAATCTTTCAGGCTGCCTTACAACCCTCCCACTACGACGAGGCACTGTCTGTGGTTGTGTATCATGTGTGACACGTGTTGCAGTCTCTTGTGGTACTTCATCTTGTACTGTTGGTACTGAAGTAGACATGTCCTCTCTAAGTTCTTCTAAAACAACTTTACTATTGGGCTTGTGATCCATTATATAGTCTTCTTCTAAAAACTGGGCATTGGTGCTAACAATGACCTTCTGGTCTTTAGGACTATAAAATAAACCTCCTTTCGTTCCTTTGGGATATCCTACAAACACGCGAACTTCTGTACGAGATTCTAACTTATCAGCATCTGGTTTCAGCACATGTGCTGGACTACCCCAAATCCGAATATGTCTTAGACTGGGTTTTCGCCCATTCCACAATTCTATGGGAGTAGAAGAAACTGATTTAGAAGGTACTAAGTTCAGAACGTATACTACTGTTTCCAGAGCATATCCCCAAAACGAATTTGGTAATTCTGAATAACTCATCATCGATCTAACCATCTCCATAAGAGTCCTATTCCTTCGTTCTGCTACACCATTCTGTTGGGGTGTTCCAGGTGCAGACAATTGGGATTGAATCCCAGCCTCTGATAAGTAATTCCTAAACTCTCCTAAGAGGTATTCGCCACCACGATCAGATCGTAGTGTCTTGATACTTTTACCTAATCGTTTCTCCACATCAGCCTTGTATTCTTTGAACTTATCAAAGCACTCGGACTTGCGGCGCATTAGGTAAATGTATCCGTATCTTGAATAATCGTCTATGAAAGAGACAAAATATTCAAAACCTCCTCTCGCTTGGACAGACATAGGACCACACAAATCAGAGTGAACCAATTCTAACACTTCTTTGGCTCTATACCCCTTGGCCTTGAACGGCCTTTTGGTCATTTTACCTTCTAAGCAGGATTCACAAGTTGGAAAATTTTCCAACTCTAATGAACTCAAAAGTCCATCGGCTATAAGTCTCTGAATCCTACTTAAGTTAATATGACCAAGCCTTAGATGTCAAAGATATGCTTGGTTCATTTCCGAAGGTTCTTTTCTCTTATTAGAATTAGAAGATGAGTTATAAATTTCCATGTTTTGCTTTGTGGAAGAAATTAGATTTAAAGTATACAAATTGCCAACTAATGCACCAGAACAGATAATCACTTTATTTCTTTTAATAACTACATCGTTACTGAAAGAAACTGAATATCCATCTAAAAACAGTTTAGAAACCGAAATTAAATTCTTTCTAAAACTGGGTACATAAAGACAATTTCTTAAAATCAAATTTTTATTTCTACTAAAAGATAAGTAGACGTCTCCCACTGCAACAGCTGCCACCTTAGTAGCAATGTCCATGTAGACGGTAATCTCCCCTTCAGATAGTCGTCAGGTTTCCTGGAACCCCTGCAAGGAATTGCAGACATGATCAGTGGCTCCCGTATCTACACACCAGGTGCTGGTATATAACACCGCTAAACATGTTTCAACAACTAGAGCATGAGATTTACCTTTGTTTTGGTTACTACGAGGACAGTCCGCCTTCCAATGTCCTGCTTGCTTGCAGATGAAGCACTTGCCCTTCGGCTTCTTCACTCCAGCTTTAAATCCCGTACTCTGAGATTTATTCACTTTCTTTGCTGAGCCAGCTTGTTTCTTCTTCTTCTTTCCTCTCGGTTTAGAAGTAGAACCATTTTCAGCAAAGTGAATTTGAGAATTATGACGAAATAATCCTTCTGCTGCTTGAAGTTCTGTCAGTAGTTCCCCTAATGAATAAATCCTCTTATTCATATTATAGTTCAGGTGGAACTGCTCAAAACTTCTAGGTAGCGTTTGGAGGATCATATCGATCTGGGTTTCCCCATCAATTTCTCCTCCAAGGATCTGTATCTCGTTCAGATAAGCCATCATCTTTAGGATATGATCCCTTACAGGAGTACCCTCTTGCATGGTGGCTGTCATTATCTTTCTCATAGCTTCTTGTCTAGAAGCCCTATCCTGATGACCAAAGAGTTCCTTGAGATTGTTCATAATATCATAAGCTGTTAGTAAATCTTGATGCTGATGTTGCAATACATTTGACATTGAAGCCAAAATGTAACACCGCGTCATCTCATCTGCCTTTACCCATCTCTTATGATATTCAATCTCCTCTTGGGTAGATTCACCAGTGGGTGCATCAGGACAAGATTCAGTCAGTATAAATTTATAGCTTTCAGCAGTCAGAACAATGTCCAGGTTCCTTTTCCAATCTATGTAATTAGGTCCAGTAAGTCTATTTTGTTGAAGTATGATGGACAGTGGGTTGAAAGTCATCCTAAGAATCACAAATAATTTTTGGTCAGAACTCTAAATTTAGAATAATATTGATTCTCAAACAATACTATTTTAAATTAACCAACACCTCATAACACCGTGAATTTTGTATGCCACGTTAGTGTGGACGTATACAAATTCAACATTTGTAAAAGGAGGGTTTTAACCCATTAATTTTATTATCTTGTCAACCTAACTTTTGACAAATAAAATTAATAGTTGGTATTATTTGGTCACACAAATAATAGTAGTGACTCCGTTGGGGAGGTTACTATTAGATGTGTCTAAGTGTACACCATTACTTGACACTAAGTCCATTAATAAGATTATGCCCCTTCCGTTGGGGAAGATCACACGCTCTTAATTAACTTCCTATAGTCATCCAAAAATGGAAGTCTGTTCTAGTGATCCGCAAACAAGCTCATCCGTTATGGAGGAAGGCACTCAGAGCCAACGCGCAAGCTTGTTTGCATCACTTACAAACCAGTAATGGAGACCATGGGATTTATTTAAAATTCCCTCTCCCACTTAGTTATTTATAAATGAGGAATTTTAACTATGCTAGCCTACTTTACTTGTAAACTAACATGCACACACAGCACAATATAAAAGCAATAAATAGAGAAACTAATTTTCAACTATTATGGCTTTTATCTCTAGTTGTCCTCCGTGTGTTGTCATCCCAAGCTGCTGCCATGCCACCGGGTCTAGCTGTCGCATCCATCTTGCTCCTAGTTCCGCTGCGCCTCTGGTCCTTAGAAGGTTCCACGCTTTGCAAGATTCGATCCGCGACATAAATAGAATTTTACATTTTTGATCCTATATTCCATAAAAGGAATGTACATGTATCTAGATCAAAAATAAAATCCTAATAAAACTAAATACAGCTCCTGCTGTATTTTAATACAATCATGCACACACATATAAATGCCCTTGACATGTCCAAGGGTCTAATCACACACATAATAACTAAAAGCCATAATAGTTGGATCCTACATCCACAAAGTTAGCACACCCTACTATTAACCTGCCTAAATTATGTATGACATGTGCATAATTAAACTAAATACCAAATACACAGAGGCAAAACCCTAGCTCTGATACCAATTGTTGGTTGCTACTCGGAAAACCTATAGGTTCCACTGTACAAAATTTTGTACAAAGGTCTGAACCTTTTCCTAGCTACCATGTGTTCTTTTAAATTAAATTTTGGATCGCCTGCGGAACTTAACACGTTTGATCCAAAACTTAATCTATTTGTTCTTTTAGGTTTTGACTTGGATCTCCTGCAGAACTTAACACGTTCGACCCAAGTCTCCTTAAGTTATTAATTCCATTAAATATTAATTTCCATAATTGGTTCCCAGTACTGACGTGGCGAGGCACATGGCCTTCTTGGATATGGGAGCAACCACCACCGACTAGACAAAACCTTTTATAGAAAGCTAATATTTAATTTCCTAAAATAACTTTAGGTTAACCAAAGAGAACAATCAAATCACAAGGAAAAGAAAAAAAAAAAGAACACAACATCGAAAAACATATTCGAAATTCTAGAACGTAAGCCTCTTGTATTTGGTATTATTTCCATAAATAACTAGCATGATGCGGAAAAAAAATTACTAGTTATACCTTGTAGAAAAACCTCTTGATCTTCTACCGTATTCCTCTTCTAACCTCGGACGTTGTGTGGGCAACGATCTACCGAGATGAGAAACTACCAACCACCTTCTTCTCCTCCAAGCAAGGTTCGGCCACAAAGGAAAACTGCACCAAGGAGAAAAACCAAAATACTAACCAAGCTCCAAGAGATGCTAGCTTTCTCTCCTTCTTCTTCTTCTTCTCCGAGTAGTATCCGGCCACCACAAGAGCTCCAATGGAAGAAGGAGATTCGGCCACCACAAGAGGAAGAGAAAGAGAGGATGGCCGGCCACACCAAGGAACAAAAGAGGGAGAGAAAACAATAGAGGTTGTATCTCATGAAGGCACCCCTACCCCTTCTTTTATATTCCTTGGCCTAGGCAAATTAGCAAATTTAATTACAATAAAATTTCCTTAATTTTCCTTGACATGAATTAATTGAGAAAAATAAAATAAAATTTCCCAATCAATCTTGTGATGGCCGGCCACAATCAAAAGAACAAATTAGGAGAGTTTCAATTAACAAATTAAAACTTCCTAATTTGTTTCCGGAAATTTAAAAAAATAAAATTTCTCTTTAAAAATCTCTTCATGGTTGATAAAATGAAATTTCTATAATTTTAATTTTATCAACATGTGGATAATTTTAAAGACAAAATAAAATATCTCACCAATCTACAAATTAGGAAAGAGATCAAATCTCTTTCTTTAATCTTTTGTTGATCTTTTAAAAGAGAGATATTTTAATTTTAATTCTCTTTAATAAATTATTTCTTCCACATAATAAAATTTAAAATTAAAATCCCTTTTTAATTTAATTTGGCCGGCCCCCACTAGCTTGGGTTCAAGCTAGGGCCGGCCACCCAAATTCATACCTAGGCCGGCCCTAGCTTGTTCCCAAGCTAGCTTTGGCCGACCCCTATTGGGTGGTTATAGTAGGTGGGTATAGGTGGGTATAGAACTCTACAAATAAGAGGCTACGATAGGGACCGAGAGGAGGAAATGGTTTTGGTCTCCCGATAAAATTAAGCATCCCGTGTTTGCCCCGAACACACAACTTAATTTTATCAATGATAATTCATTCCACTAGAGAACTATCATTGAACTACCGCACCAATCCCAAATTACATTTTTGGGCTCCTTCTTATTATGAGTGTGTTAGTCTCCCTGTGTTTAAGATATCGAATGTCCATTAATTAAGTGAGTTACTGATAACTCATTTAATTAATATCTAAATCCAAGAGTAGTACCACTCAACCTTATCGTCATGTCGGACTAAGTCCACCTGCAGGGTTTAACATGACAATCCTTATGAGCTCCTCTTGGGGACATTATCAACCTAGTATCTCTAGAACACAGTTTCCTTCTATAATCAACAACACACACTATAAGTGATACCATTTCCCAACTTATCGGGTTTATTGATTCATCGAACCAAATCTCACCCATTGATAAATTAAAGAAATAAATATCAAACATATGTGCTTGTTATTATATTAGGATTAAGAGCACACACTTCCATAATAACTGAGGTCTTTGTTCCTTTATAAAGTCAGTATAAAAGAAACGACCTCTAATGGTCCTACTCAATACACTCTGAGTGTACTAGTGTAATTATATAGTCAAGATAAACTAATACCTAATTACACTACGACCTTCTAATGGTTTGTTCCTTTCCATTTTAGTCGTGAGCTACTGTTTATAATTTATAAGGTACTGATAACATCATCTTCTGTATGTGACACCACATACTATGTTATCTACAATATAAATTAAATGAACAACTACAAACAAATGTAGACAATTTGACCAAATGTGATTCTTTATTCATAATGAATGTTTACAAAGCTTAGGCTTTCAGTATACACTCCAACAGCAGGACCATTTGAGGTTGTTCCTTTTATACTGACTGCATAAAAGAATAGAACTTCTGTTATTATAGATGTGCATACTCTTAATCACAATATAATAACAAGCACATGTACTTAGTATTTATTTTTTTAATTTATCAAAGGGTGAGATTTATTTGTTAAATCAATAGGCCTGATAAGTTGGGAAATAATATTATTTATATGGTGTGTTGTTGATTATAGAAGGAAACTGTATCCTATTTATTAGGATGATGATGTCCCTTTGAGGAGCTCATAAGGATTGTCATGTAAACCCTGCAGGTGGACTTAGTTCCGACATGACAATGCAGTTGAGTGGTACCACTCTTGAAGCTAGATGTTAATTAAGTGAGTTGTAAGTAACTCATTTAATTAATGGACACTCAATATCTTAAACACAGGGAGGTTAACACACTTATGATAAGAAGGAGCCCATAATGTAATATGAGATTCGTGCGGTAGTTCAATAATAACTCTTTAGTGGTATGAGTTATTATTGATGAACTTGAGTTGGGTGTTCGGGTAGAACATAGGAAGCTTAAGCTCATTAGGAGGTCAAAACCAATTTCTCCTCTAGGTTCCTATTGTAGCCTCTATGTATAAAGCCTCACATCCACCCAAGTCATTCTTATGACCGGCCACATCCTTGCTTGGTGCCCAAGCAAGGGACCGACCAATATGAGTCTAAAATTGAGTTTTTAATTTTTTAAATCTTTCTTTTTGTAGCCATCTACAATGTTTTAAAAGAGAAATTTTAAATTTTAAAAACTTTTCTTTTTTGAAGCCATCCACATGGTTTTAAAAAAGAGTTTTAAATTTAAAAAATCTTTCCTTTTGTAGTCATCTACAATGGTTTAAAAGAGAGATTTTATTTTTGTTAAAACTTTCCTTTTTTGTAAGCATGATTTAAAAGAGAGGTTTTAATTTTAAAAATCTTTCCTTTTTGTAGCCATCTACAATGTTTAAAAGAGGGATTTTTACTTTTAAAACTTTCCTTTTGTAGCCATCCACAATAAGAAATTTAAAAGAGAGATTTTAATTATTATTAAAATCTTTCCATTTTAGCCATTACCAAGGATTATAAAAGAGAATAGATGTTGCCTTAGAAATAATAATCATCTACACAATTTCTATTCCTCTTCTATTTTCCTTGTGGACGACCCCCTCATATTCCTATTCTCCCCTTGCATTCTCACCTAAGACCAATAGCATCAAGAGGCTTCAACCATCTTGTGGTTGGCGGGTTGCAAGGAAGAAAGAAGAACAAGAGGTGGTGTTCCTAGCTTTGATCCCCTGGTGGCCAAAAGTCTTGGAAGAAAGAAGGACTTGGGTGGTTTTTGCATCTTGGTAGATCGTCGCTCACATGACGTCCAAAAGGAGGAGAGGAATATAGCAGAAGATCAAGAGGTCTTTAAGCTACAAAGAAAGGTATAACTAGTTAATTCTTTCCGTTGTGTACTAGTTTATTTTTCCTTTGTATGGATCCTGAAGTACCAACACAAGAGGCTAGCGATCTTGTGCTTTGATTGAGGTCTCTGTAGTTTAACCTAGGGTTTACTGTAAGGAGTTTAAATATTCAATTTCTTTGAAAGGATTTAACTAGGAAGTGATGGATGATCCCATACCCAAGAAGGTCGAGTGCCTCGCCAACGACCTGGAAGTCAATCCTTGAAATAGATATTTAATCAACTTCTGTAATATGGTTTAACTTCTGATAAACACATGGGTTGAACTTGGATTAATAATGTTAATTTTCATTTGCAATCCAAGTTTAACATCTAAAAAGCAGATGGGTTGCTAGGAAAAGTTCTGTGCTTGTACAACTTTTTATACAAGGGAAACAGAATGAAATTTTGAGTAGCGCCAACAACACGGTCGTGTGGGTCACACTGCCTGAGCTTGTTTTCTTCCAAAGTAGTTCTCGTGTGTATTTTTACACCATTTTTTCTCCAATATGCGTCGTGTCAATCAAAATATGCAAAGAGCAGATCTCCAAATAGAATATAATGGAAGTGTGACGTTATAATGAAATAAGATACAATAAACATAGATTATGCTAATGAAATACAAGCAGATGTGTGCCCAAACATGCATAAAAGTGTATATAATCTATACATATCACACTCCCAGACTTAAACCTTTGCTTGTCCTCAAGCAAAAACTGCTTCTAAACTCACGTGGTTAAATAGTACATCATAATCTCTAGCAAGTAAATCTAATCCTATCAAAGGATTTCATTGGTGAGCAAGATGTAAAAGTAGTTTGAGTATGACCTAAGTAGTAGTTCTCCATGCTCAGTGCGATAGTGGCCTATGTTTATCAAGTTTCAATCCCTAAGCCTAGTCAAGTCGTCATAGAACCATATTCCTTATGCTCCTGGCGATAGGCACTTACTTGTCACACGCTTAGTTCATCCTCCTCAATCTACTCATGGTCTTAAAGGCATGCCCGATATCAAGAGAAACATAGCAATTATTTCCCCAATAACCTAACTCAGTCTCAAAGGGGTAACTTGCTAGTTTCGACCCACGACGACTATTTTTTATATCCCTTATTCATTCAAATTTGTTTTCATCATCATTTTTTAAAGTGATTGCAAGATGCAATACTTGAACACAAATGCAAATAAATACAAATGTTGGGATATTTTGATTTTTTTTCCAAATGAGTTGACATGATTCGAACCTCATATAAGAACCAAAATGTAGTTTATGTAGTTTTAGAAGTCGCCATAGAAATACTAGTACTAATCAAGTTCTATGAATCATGACTATTTTCATAGTTATCTATCATCAAACCTAAGTAAGGTGTAAGAGATCCTAAAACAAGGCCAATACTTAAACTCTTATAGTAAAGACATTGGTCACTTCATGCTATCATAGATAGAAAAAGATAAATTACTAAACATACTAGTACCATAAGTAACCCATAAACCACATAAATCTAGAACAAGCGTGCTAGTATTATGCATTAAGGAACAAGCAGTCATAATGTGATGAATGATGCAACTATGAAAATTTTATTATTATGCACAAAGAAATGAGCAAAAACTTAGAATTATAACAAACACTACACTAAGCCCAAACATCCCCCCAGACTTAAACTTTTCATTGTCCCAATAAAAACTCGAAATAAAATATGGAGGAGATATTTGAAGTTAGAGAAGTTACCAAGTGATGAGCTCCAAATGGTTGACATTCATGTGCTTGAAGATACTCCTCTATCTAGTGCTCACATTCCTCCACAACTTTGAATTCTACAAAAAAAGAAATAGACAAGAAAAATTAAGTAAAGGGACTAGAGTTATTATAAATGAAGTAAAGAAACAAGAAAGAAACTAAAACTAAAATAAAAGAAAGATTGAACTTGGGTTACCTCCCAAGAAGCGCTTGTTTAAGGTCATTAGCTCGACCACCTCATTAGATTTATCGAAATTTGACTCTTGGAGGGGTAAGATATTTTAGAACCCTCTTACCAAGGGCTCTCAGTTTTTCAACAAATATGCCCTCCTTCAAAGGTTCAACACTATCTTGTCCTTGTGACTCCTGTGCAACGTACATCCTGCCACCACCATGCTCAAAAAAGAATTGATTAGTAACAGTAGATAAATCTATTGAAATTTGACTTTTACCAATCACTAATGTAAGTAAATCATCGAACATGGTTTGACATTTAGATAAGGAAGGTTGTGACTCAAGTGGTGGTCTTACTAAAAGAGGTAATTCTTGAGACTTTGCTTCTATTGCACAAGTCCCTACACTCTCAACATCGACTAGTTCATATGCTACATCATCTAAAGTGACTAATGGTTGTGCGACCAAAGGGAGTGATTCTTGGGTCATCCCTACACATCCCTCCATAACGTGATTATAAATTGGTTCAAATTTAGGAAGGGAAGGCTCTTTTGGATCTTTGATATTAGGAGGTAATGGAATTAAAGTGGTGCACTCCTTTATCAAAGTCGCAGATTCATGATCCTCAAGCTCATCAGAGTATTTTCTCATTATAGACTCCTGCCAAGCTAAGAGATTTGTAACAACCCAAATTTTCTCATTACGAGTCCTAATAGTACTTATAAATAATTAGAAATGCTTTAGAAATATTCTAGAGATTTTTAGAGTACTTTTATGCAATTTTCAGAGTTCGTTTAGTATTTTTATCAAACGAAACAAAGTTGAAGCAAAAAGAAGCCGAGCCAAGGATCGAACTGGAGACCCCTAGTTAATCCAAGTCTTAAGTTGTTTCGGATGACCAAGAACCCAGCAGGGTTGTGCTGATCAAATAGAGGGCGGAAATAAATTTAAGTGGTAATAGGTAACAGAAATACCCTAGGAATAAAGAGGGATAAGTTAAGAGAGGAATTGAGATTATTTCTCTCGTGACCTAAAACCTCTCCTCCTCTCGCGCACGACGTTGGCTCCTGATTGGGCGAAGAAAAAAAAAGGAGCTAGGGCTTTGTCTCCGGCGGCCGGCCAAGGACCAATTCCGAGAGGCTTCCACACCATCACGATCACCTCGTCGAGGAGAACGCGTAGACGTGAAGAAGTTGCCGAAATTTCGAGATTCTTTGAAACCCTAGAAGCCGATCTCGGTTGTGAGTCAAGGAAACTCGGCAAGTGCTTCTCACCTGTAGTAGGAGTAGCTTTCGGATCCTTGTTTCTTCTTGATTTTCGAAGCATGTTGTAAGGAGTGTTGCTTTCGAAGCATACTGCCGTGAATCTCAAAGAAAGAAAATAAATTGTATAGACTAGGCATGTGGTTTAGATTCTTCAGCCCTTTTAATTAGCATTTCAGATTTAGATTTCTATTTGTTGTTACCTTAAAGGGGCACGATCGGCTCATATTGAGTCTTGCAGGTTTCAGAGTTTGTTGCTAGGTAATGAGCATGAAATGGTTTAGATGTTGAGCAAGTAGTTTAGTTTCATTGTTACTACAATGAGCAGAAAGGGTATATATATGTAGCACCTCAGTTTTAGATTTTTCCTTGTTAGTCCAATGCACATGAACAACTGATGTGCAACATCTCAGTTTTAGTTTTTATTGTTTCTTTTCCTTCCTTGCTGCAATGGATACGAACAACCCTTTTGAGCTTACTATTTAATTTCCGAGACATTCTTTTATAATTAAAAGTATTGACAAGTAACAAGTATTTTACTTGAGGAGGCTAGTACCCGACTTCCGAGGTTGTCGTTAAACAAATCCAGGTGATCTGTTCCGAGGTCTCGGCCCTGGTAAGACCAAGGTCTTCACCGTCGTAGGACCGGTGGCTCGCCACCCCAGTCTCTATTAGGGAGCACGCTTTGGTACTACGCCTGGGCCCAAGAGAGAATTTATTATTATTTTGAAGTAATAAACTATGTGTATCTAAATCAGTAAAGCAAGTATTAGAGAAATTTAAATTTCAATAAAGTCTAATTTGCGCTACGAAAGGGGCACGAATAGACCCCTTGGAGCTTACTGCTTAGCTCCATTTGTGCTATGCAATGGGCATGAACAGCCATAGGTTCTAGGAGTATTCAGTTAGAACTTTTAGCAGTTTATTTAGACTTGCAACCTTGATTTTCTGTGGAATTCTTTAGTAGGAACAACTTTTGTGTTAACCATGCTGTGAAATCTTTTGTCACTTCTTTTTTCGTTCAGTTTAGATCCTTTGCTGATTTGATAAGCATGCACAGTTTTCGCTTTTAGTATGCAGTCCTAAATTCTTGTTGCTGGTAAACAGGCGTGGACAACTTTTTTTAGAGTAGTGCAGAGTCATTCCTTTTGCTGGCTTTGTTGTGGCTGAACGGCTTATTATTTAGCATTGTGGATTTCAGTTTTTGATTTCCTTTAAGCAGATCTCAGTTTTGATTTCCTTTAATCAGATTTCAGTTTTTGATTTCCTTTAAGCATTTCAGTTTCAGATTTTCCTTTAGCATTCAGTTTTTAGTTCTGCTATAGATATATATATGCACATTGAGTTTTATGAGTTAGACAGCTCTTACAAAGCATCTGCTTATAGTTGCATTTCCTCTTACTGCAGATAAAGGAAAAGGAAAGCTATAGTGAAGGAAGGCGACAAGGAGATGTGCGATGGCCGTGTGGTGATGACTGATGAATGGAAGCCTTGGGACATTTCGCTAAAAGTTGTTAAGATTATGTCTTTAGAGTGTTAGGGAAATTTAGATGGACTAATTCTTTTGTATTGCTAGTTTTGTTCATAGAACTCTCCCGTTTAAATTGCTATACACATTAGCCCATTTTTCTTTTGGTTACATCATCGCAGCATGCATGTGCAGATTTATACATATTTCAGTTGCCTTGAAATCTGGAGTTGAGTGTAGAGATGAATCACTTATGTCCCTTTATGAATTGCATGTCATTATGAACCGTAGCATATACTTTCAAAGAGATGAACTGCCTACATTCCGTTATGTTTCTGCTGCTACTTAATTGCATGTTTTGAGTTTCTGAGAGTTCTAAGTATCACTACCAATAGCGTGAGCAAGACTAGTTAAGTAAAGTTTATAGTTAAGTAACGTCCCACTCCCACTGACTAGTAAGAGGAGGGTGGGGTCGTTACAGCTGGTATCAGAGCAGTCCCATTTCTTCAGCATCACACACACATCAGCATCAGCCTTGCCGTCTTCAAGTAAGAAAGTACTTAATTTTTATTTATTTATTATGCCTTTCCTTATTAATTGCAGTAAAGAGAAATCCTTAGAAGTATTTGCTTATATGTGTTTAAATAAGATAATAATTCTTGTTTTGGTATATATATATATATATATATATATATATATCTAGAGAGTATAGGGACGATTTCAAGTTTTCTCTCTCTACATGTAACACCCGCCCTCCCTGCTACTCAAAGGGATGGGGCTACTTACTTACTTAACCATTCCAGGATTCAAGCATATTTAAAATTTCTTTCTAGTATCATAAAGCAGCGAAAATGTCATGAAGTTATACTGGAATGTAACATAAATACAAATGGTTCATGTCAACATAACAAAATATCATAGCAGGTCTTATTTGTCTTAGCCGAGCCACTGCCACACACACCTCCTTGCCTCTCCTGCAGCTCCCTTAAGTCATCCATCCCTTGCCTTTATCTGTGGTACAAGTAAGTAAGCTATGAGCACACAGGCTTAGTAAGATCCTTTCCTACTCACAAAAACCGTATCTCAAAGCATAATCATATAAGCATATCATCAATGAAGACATAATCATCTAACAATATGAAATGTGAGCATAGTTCCTTATCATAACATATCATTATCAACCATGATTCTAACATATCATAAATAAAGAGATCATGTGAGGTGAATCATAAGAAACATAACATATCATCAGATTATATGAATCATAAAAGAAACATGTCATATGTGAATGGGTGCATTATGCAAAATGTTGTTTTTTAAAACATATGCCATGTCGAGTGCAAGATGTCTTTAAACAAATCTTTTAATACTTAAACATAATATCATCATCATGAGGGCCCGGCTTGTACCACATACATACATAAATGCGCGCAATCCCTAGGATAGGGTAGCTAGCCCCGAACCTACTAGGGATCTAGACCCGTTCATAGTCCGTCGGCCTAGGGGCGTACTAAGGAGCCCATCCCTTTTTACTAGACCCGTTCATAGTCCGTCGGTCTAGGGGCGCTTATGGAGCCCACCCTTGGTACAAGCCATACAAAGTAAAGTACATGTCATGCATATCATATCATTATAACTGTCATATCATATCATCATAGATGTCATACTCTTGTCTTAACATGAAGAGTGCTCTTAATCCCAATCTTAAGGGAAGCAACTCTTTGCCATTTTCTTATCATATCATAAGGCATACATTCTTGGGCACATAGCCATCATATAAAACCATTATCATGCTTGGTTCATGAGCTTACATAAATGAACATGCCACATATTTGAAATCATACATGCTTGGGTACATTGTCATCATAAGAATCATTTCATGCATAATTCTTAAACATACATAAATAGACATGTTACTTGTCTTGTCATAAAACATGCATACTTAAGCATAAAACATATCATAAGAGTCATCATCATGCATAATTCATGAGCATCCTTAATTAAGTATATAAATCATCGTAGGCAACCATAATCATACATGGAAAACATTTACTAACATCTCTTAGTTCGTATGCTAGTATGTGAGACACCTAGCAAAGTCATAATTGGGTCTCTAACCCTAGTTTCATATGGTGGCCGAGAGTCACCATGCTTGGTTTTAAGTTACAATGACATATCAGCATGTGAACCTTAAATCAAATTCATGTCATAAACTATAAAGAATATCATGAGCATAGTAGTAGGTTCTAAGCTTCCTAGGCCTTTTAACTTAATTGTGGTCGAACCTTTCAAAGCATGAAACTAAGTTCTACATAAGCATAAAAATACCAAGCTACCTTCATATCATATCATAAGGGAATCCATGAGCTTGCTAAGTTAAGTTTAAACTTTCTTGAACCCTAGACTATAGTTATGGCCGAAAGTTCATAAGAAGGGAAATAACTTCTAAGCAACATACAACATGAATACCTAGCCAATTTCATAACATATCATAAAGAAGTCTATGAGCATGCTAATTTAGGTTTTGAGCTTCATGAACCCTAAAACATCATCATGGCCGAAACTTCATCAAGCAAGAAATAAACTTCTAAGCAACATATAAACATGAATACCTAGCTAATTTCATAACATGTCATAGAGGAGTCTATGAGAATATTAAATTAGGTTTTGAGCTTCATGAACCCTAAAACCTCATCATGGCCGAAACTTCATCAAGCCAGAAATAAACTTCTAAGCAACATATAAACATGAATACCTAGCTAATTTCATAACATAACATAAGGAAGTCTATGAGCATGCTAACTTAGGTTTTGAGCTTTATGAAACCCTAAAACTCTATCATGGCCGAAACTTCATAAACCAAGAAATAAACTTCTAAGCAACATATACACATGAATACTTAGCTAATTCCATAACATATCATAAAGAAGTCTATGAGCATGCTAACTTAGGTTTTTGAGCTTTATGAAACCCTAAAACTCTATCATGGCCGAAACTTCATAAACCAAGAAATAAACTTCTAAGCAACATATACACATGAATACTTAGCTAATTCCATAACATATCATAAAGAAGTCTATGAGCATGCTAAGTTAGGTTTGGAGCTTCATGAACCCTAAAAACCCCATCATGGCCGAAACTTCCTCAAGCAAGAAATAAACTTCTAAGCAACATATAAACATGAATACTTAACTAATTCCATAACATATCATAAAGAAGTCTATGAGCATGCTAAAGTTGGTTTTGAGCTTTATGAAACCCTAAAACTCCATCATGGCCGAAACATCATAAAACAAGAAATAAACTTCTAAGCAACATATGAACATGAATACCTAGCTAATTTCATAACATATCATAAGGAAGTCTATGAGCATACTAACTTAGGTTTGGAGCTTCATGAACCCTAAAAAATCATCATGGCCGAAACATCATAAAACAAGAAATAAACTTCTAAGCAACATATGAACATGAATTCCTAGTTAATTTCATAACATATCTTAAGGAAGTCTATGAGCATAACAACTTAGGTTTGGAGTTTCATGAACCCTAAAAATTCATCATGGCCGAACCTTATTAAGAAGAAGGTCAATAAACATATTAAGAAGAAGATCAAGCTTAAACAACATCCAACATAAATCTTTAACTAAATTTATATCCTAACATAATAAGATCCATGAGCATGGTTTCTTCTCTTTTTATTATTATTTTCAAGCGTTCTAATCTTTCGAAAATATCGTAAGTGACTTGTACCACAGGTGAGGGAATACATACATCCTTGTTTGATTTACTTAGGGGGAAAATCTTGCTTGTGGAGCCTTCCTAGAGAGGAGTCCTCCTTTGTTTTTGGATTTCGGCAAGGAGAGGTGAGGAGAGGCTCTTGGTCACTGTGAAGAGGAGGGGGAGGGAGGAAGAGGAGAAAATGAATTTTCTTCCTTAATATCCCCTTTTATTCATCATGAGAGGAGGAAGGGAAAATGTACTTTTCCTTCTTCTTTCTTTTACTTCTCCTTAATGAAAAGAGGAAGCAAGAATCCTCTTTTCTTTTGAGAGGAAGAGGGCAACTCTAACTTCTCCTTCTCAATGGAAAAGCTCTTTTCTTACTCTTAACTATATTGTCACCTCTCTCTTTAACAATAACTTCTCTTGGTCTATTGGTTAATACATACATATATCTAGTAAGTGATCTAAGGTTCAAAACCCTGGTCATCTCTTTTTGGTTCTATTTTATTTTATTATTTTTGCAAATTTTACACATAAGGCCTATTTTTATTCATGATAAAAAAAATAATATCTAAAATCTTGCTAAGTACTCTATGGGTGTTACAGTCCCCCATACCTCATAAAAGTTCGTCCTCGAACTTAAAATAGTTCCGGATACTTTTGTCGCATGTCGTCTTCTCGCTCCCATGTGGCTTCTTCGAACCGTTGATTTTGCCACAGGACCTTTACCAATGGTACCTCTTTGTTCCTTAGTCTTTTGATGCTTCGATCCAATATTTGTACCGGTCGACTTACGTAACTTAGATCCTCTTGCACTTGTACGGTTTGTGGTTCGATCACCTGGTCCGTACTCGGAATACATTTCTTTAACATCGAAAAATGGAACACATTGTGGATAGCTGACATCTCTTGAGGTAGCGCTAGTTCGTAAGCCACCTTGCCAACTCTTTTCAGAACTTGATATGGGCCTACATAACGCGAGCTTAGTTTTCCTTTCTTTCCGAACCTCATCACTCCTTTCATCGGAGCTACCTTAAGGAACACTGCATCTCCGACACTGAATTCTAAGGGCCTTCGTCTTTTATCTGCATTACTCTTTTGTCAGCTCTGAACTGTTTCTATTCTTTGGCGGATGTTCTGTATAGCACGGGTGGTGTTGTCAATGAATTCTGTTTGAACTCCCATCTCCTTCTTTTCACCACCTTCGTACCAGCATATAGGGGACCTACATTTCCTTCCGTACAGAGCCTCGTAGGGTGTCATTCCAATAGTAGCCTGATAACTATTATTGTAGGCGAATTCCGCTAGACTTAAATATCGGCACCAACTCCCTTTGAAATCTAAGGCGCAAGCCCGTAGCATGTCTTCTAGTACTTGATTTACCCTTTCTGTTTGTCCGTCGATCTGAGGGTGGAAGGCAGTACTGAACAATAGCTTGGTGCCAAGGGCTTTTTGAACACATTCCCAAAAATGTGAAATAAAATGACCATCTCGGTCAAAAATAATGGTCTTAGGAATCCCATGTAATCTGACAATTTCCTTGACATATAATTGAGCTAATTGCTCAACAGAATGGGTCATCTTAATTGCCAGAAAGTGGCTAGATTTTGTCAATCTGTCCATGATTACCCATATAGCGTCGTAACCATTTGTCGTCTTGGGTAATCCCGAGATGAAATCCATAGAGATATCTTCCCATTTCCATTCTGGAATTCGGATTGGCTGCAGTAATCCTCCAGGTCTCTGGTGTTCTGCTTTAACCTGCTGGCAGGTCAAACAGGTACTGACATACTGAGCCACATCTCTTTTCATACCGGACCACCAGAATTTCTTTTTCAGATCTTGGTACATCTTAGTGGAACCTGGATGCATCACATAGGGTGTTGCATGGGCTTCTTCCAGTATCTTCTTTTGCAGCTCTGGATCCTTGGGAATACATAATCGGTCCCTGAGATATAATATTCCACTATCCGCGATACGGAATCCGTCATTCTTTCCCTCTAAGGTTTCTTACTTAATTCTTTGGAGGCTTTGTTCACTAGTTTGCTTCTCTAATATATTGTCGAATAATGTCGGTGCTAAGGCCAAGGTGGAGAGTTGCCCGGACATGTTTTCGACCCAGTGACGCGGAATGGTTCTCGGCTTCCCAATAATTTTGACTATCGATTCGCCTTCAGTATTAGATAATGATTTACCTTCAGTATCAGATAAGACTTTAGTATACTGACTAAAGTTAGGTAGCTGACCTGTGATGACCGTAGAAGCATTGGCCGCATCCTCCTTGGTGATGGAGAAAATTCTGGCATCCGTCGCTACTGGCGGAGCTTCCAGTCTCCCTTGGCTTATCTGCGGGCCTTCTATTGCAGCTTGCATCAGGTGTAGCTATGGAAGCGCACCTTTGTTCTGAACCTGCGGAGGGATAGGTGTCTGGATCTGAGTAGGGCAGTTCCGAGCCATATGTCCTTCCATTCTATAGTTGTAGCATCTGTTTGTACCTATACGGCATATCCCCGGGTGCTTCTTCCCGCAAGTAGTACATTGAGGGAACATGAGTTGCTTGCTCGTTGGACCACTCTTGGAATCACTCCATTGCTTCCTCTTGCCACTGTGATTTCCTTTCCAGCTGGTTCGGGTACTTTGAGATTTCTGTCCTCCCGACTGAGTCTGATTCTTGCCCTCATTCATTGCATTTTGATAGTGTTCCGTGATCAGAGCACTGCTGATTAATTCTTTGGCGGTCTGCGGTCTATGAACTCCGCCGGCCACATTCAGGGCTATCTCAGGTCTAAGCATCTTCAGCATAAGTCTGACTCTTTCTCTCTCCGTGCTGACCAACTCTGGGCACAGACGTGCAGGCGGTTGAATTTCTTAACAGCTTCATTGACCGATAGATCACTTTGCCGGAACTCGGTGAACTAATCATAGTGTTTATTTGTGACTCGCATATGGAAAAATTCTTCGAAAAATTCTGTCTCGAAGTCTGTCCACGTCATCTGATTTACTTGTCTTTTTGCCTTCACTCTGTCCCACCACATTCTGGCATCTCCAGTAAGGTAGAATGATGCACATTTGACTTTCTCGTGTTCAGGCCAATCCAGTAACTCCACTATGCTCTCCACAGTCTTGAACCAGGCATGTGCGTCCCATGGTTCACAGTTACCGGAGAAAGCTTCCGGCTTCAGTCTCTGCCACTGAATCAGATATGCCTCCTGACGAACCACTGGAGCTGGGCCTACTGGTGGTGCAGGTGCCGGTGGTACTGGAACAGCCGTAGGTATTACTGGTACTACGTTCTGGAGTCCTGGCGGGTTAACAGGATTCCCCTGTTGATTCAACAGAGCAGTGATCATCTGCTGTTGTTCCGTAACTTGACGCTGGAGTTCGGTAACTACAGGCATCAGATCAGGTGGAGGTGCTGTTTCCTCTGCTCTGGTATTACGTCTTCTAGCCATCCTTATCTTCATTAATGACAACAGAGCTAGCGTAAGTTATTATCATTTCTAACCTGACTAACGAATGGTTAACGTCATTTCTAACTATTTGTAAGTTTGTTGTGTTATCATCCCTAACCTACCATCATGCAACCTAAACTAAAACTGTGACTTAAAAGAATAAAGTAAGCAAGCATACTACTAAAGCATCATAAATAAAATAAATAAATAAACTGAGCATAATCATCATAAATAAAATAAATAAATAAACTGAGCATAATCATCATAAAATAAAATAAATAAATAAACTGAGCATAGGCATCATAAATAACATAAATAAATAAACTAAGCATAAGCATCATAAATAAAACAAATAAATAAACTGAGCATAAGCATCATAAAAGAAATATACTAAGCATAGAAAATTTTCTTACTTGGAGCGGCAGAAAGAGACTCGATGTGTGTGCAGTGAGAAGGCTAACCTGGCTCTGATACCAAACTGTAACACCTGCCCTCCCTGCTACTAAAAGGGACGAGGCTACTTACTTACTTAACCATTCCAGGATACAAGCATATTTAAAATTTCTTTCTAGTATCATAAAGCAGCGGAAATGTCATGAAGTTATACTGGAATGTAACATAAATACAAATGGTTCATGTCAACATAACAAAATATCATAGCAGGTCTTATTTGTCTTAGCCGAGCCACTGCCACACACACCTCCTTGCCTCTCCTACAGCTCCCTTAAGTCATCCATCCCTTGCCTTTATCTGTGGTACAAGTAAGTAAGCTATGAGCACACAGGCTCAGTAAGATACTTTCCTACTCACAAAAACCGTATCTCAAAGCATAATCATATAAGCATATCATCAATGAAGACATAATCATCTAACAATATGTAATGTGAGCATAGTTCCTTATCTTAACATATCATTATCAACCATGATTCTAACATATCATAAATAAAGAGATCATGTGAGGTGAACCATAAGAAACATAACATATCATCAGATTATATGAATCATAAAAGAAACATGTCATATGTGAATGGGTGCATTATGCAAAATGTTTTTTTTTAAAACATATGCCATGTCGAGTGCAAGATGTCTTTAAACATATCTTTTAATACTTAAACATAATATCATCATCATGAGGGCCCGGCTTGGACCACATACATACATAAATACGCGCAATCCCTAGGACAGGGTAGCTAGCCCCGAACCTACTAGGGATCTAGACCCGTTCATAGTCCGTCGGCGTAGGGGCGTACTAAGGTGCCCATCCCTTTTTACTAGACCCGTTCATAGTCCGTCGGTCTAGGGGCGCTTATGGAGCCCACCCTTGGTACAAGCCATACAAAGTAAAGTACATGTCATGCATATCATATCATCATAACTGTCATATCATATCATCATAGATGTCATACTCTTGTCTTAACATGAAGAGTGCTCTTAATCCCAATCTTAAGGGAAGCAACTCTTTGCCATTTTCTTATCATATCATAAGGCATACATTCTTGGGCACATAGCCATCATATAAAACCATTATCATGCTTGGTTCATGAGCTTACATAAATGAACATGCCACATATTTGAAATCATACATGCTTGGGTACATTGTCATCATAAGAATCATTTCATGCATAATTCTTAAACATACATAAATAGACATGTTACTTGTCTTGTCATAAAACATGCATACTTAAGCATAAAACATATCATAAGAGTCATCATCATGCATAATTCATGAGCATCCTTAATTAAGTATATAAATCATCGTAGGCAACCATAATCATACATGGAAAACATTTACTAACATCTCCTAGTTCGTATTCTAGTATGTGAGACACCTAGCAAAGTCATAATTGGGTCTCTAACCCTAGTTTCATATGGTGGCCGAGAGTCACCATGCTTGGTTTTAAGTTACAATGACATATCAGCATGTGAACCTTAAATCAAATTCATGTCATAAACTATAAAGAATATCATGAGCATAAGTAGTAGGTTCTAAGCTTCCTAGGCCTTTTAACTTAATTGTGGCCGATCCTTTAAAAGCATGAAACTAAGTTCTACATAAGCATAAAAATACCAAGCTACCTTCATATCATATCATAAGGGAATCCATGAGCTTGCTAAGTTAAGTTTAAACTTTCTTGAACCCTAGACTATAGTTATGGCCGAAAGTTCAAAAGAAGGGAAATAACTTCTAAGCAACATACAACATGAATACCTAGCCAATTTCATAACATATCATAAAGAAGTCTATGAGCATGCTAATTTAGGTTTTGAGCTTCATGAACCCTAAAACCTCATCATGGCCGAAACTTCATCAAGCAAGAAATAAACTTCTAAGCAACATATAAACATGAATACCTAGCTAATTTCATAACATATCATAAAGGAGTCTATGAGCATATTAAATTAGGTTTTGAGCTTCATGAACCCTAAAACCTCATCATGGCCGAAACTTCATCAAGCAAGAAATAAACTTCTAAGCAACATATAAACATGAATACCTAGCTAATTTCATAACATATCATAAGGAAGTCTATGAGCATGCTAACTTAGGTTTTGAGCTTTATGAAACCCTAAAACTCTATCATGGCCGAAACTTCATAAACCAAGAAATAAACTTCTAAGCAACATATACACATGAATACTTAGCTAATTCCATAACATATCATAAAGAAGTCTATGAGCATGCTAACTTAGGTTTTTGAGCTTTATGAAACCCTAAAACTCTATCATGGCCGAAACTTCATAAACCAAGAAATAAACTTCTAAGCAACATATACACATGAATACTTAGCTAATTCCATAACATATCATAATGAAGTCTATGAGCATGCTAAGTTAGGTTTGGAGCTTCATGAACCCTAAAAACCCCATCATGGCCGAAACTTCCTCAAGCAAGAAATAAACTTCTAAGCAACATATAAACATGAATACTTAACTAATTTCATAACATATCATAAAGAAGTCTATGAGCATGCTAAAGTTGGTTTTGAGCTTTATGAAACCCTAAAACTCCATCATGGCCGAAACATCATAAAACAAGAAATAAACTTCTAAGCAACATATGAACATGAATACCTAGATAATTTCATAACATATCATAAGGAAGTCTATGAGCATACTAACTTAGGTTTGGAGCTTCATGAACCCTAAAAATTCATCATGGCCGAAACATCATAAAACAAGAAATAAACTTCTAAGCAACATATGAACATGAATACCTAGTTAATTTCATAACATATCATAAGGAAGTCTATAAGCATACTAACTTAGGTTTGGAGCGTCATGAACCCTAAAAATTCATCATGGTCGAACCTTATTAAGAAGAAGGTCAATAAACATATTAAGAAGAAGATCAAGCTTAAACAACATCCAACATAAATCATTAACTAAATTCATATCCTAACATAATAAGATCCATGAGCATGGTTTATTCTCTTTTTATTTTTATTTTCAAGCGTTCTAATCTTTCAAAAATATCGTAAGCGACTTGTACCACAGGTGAGGGAATACTTACATCCTTGTTTGATTTACTTAGGGGGAAAATCTTGCTTGTGGATCCTTCCTAGAGAGGAGTCCTCCTTTGTTTTTGGATTTCGGCAAGGAGATGTGAGGAGAGGCTCTTGGTCATGGTGAGGAGGAGGGGGAGGGAGGAAGAAGAGAAAATGAATTTTCTTCCTTAATTTCCCCTTTTATTCATCATGAGAGGAGGAAGGGAAAATGTACTTTTCCATCTTCTTTCTTTTACTTCTCCTTAATGAAAAGAGGAAGCAAGAATCCTCTTTTCTTTTGAGAGGAAGAAGGCAACTCTAACTTCTCCTTCTCAATGGAAAAGCTCTTTTCTTACTCTTAACTATATTGTCACCTCTCTCTTTAACAATAACTTCTCTTGGTCTATTGGTTAACACATACATATATCTAGTAAGAGATCCAAGGTTCAAAACCCTGGTCATCTCTTTTTGGTTCTATTTTATTTTATTATTTTTGCAAATTTTACACATAAGGCCTATTCTTATTCATGATAAAAAAAACAATATCTAAAATCTTGCTAAGTACTCTATGGGTGTTACACTGCATGACTAGATAGCAAGAAGAGGGCATCCCCCTACCGCTCGTACTAAGGACCAAGCTCAGGAGAATGAAGAGCCCAGAACAACTGAGCCTAATCTCTTTGAAGTTGTTTCTCAACTCCAGAAACAAGTAGCAGAGCAGCAAAAAGTAATCGCCAATCTGATGGCAAATCAGCAGTCAGTTCCTCCCCCTCCCCCTACTATCAATGTGGAGACCCCGGTGGTGACTGAGGTTCTACCAGCTGCCCTGGAAGTCGCCACAGCACCTAAACGACAAGAAGCATACCTGATACAGTGGCTGAAGTTGAAGCTAGAAAGTTTCTCAGGCACGACTGAGCCCTGGGATGCCCAAGCTTGGTTCAAGACACTAGAGAGCACAATGGAGCTTCTTGACTGACCAGAAGTCGAGAAGGTCAAGTGTGCCTCTTTCTGCTTATCTGGAGATGCTCGTATGTGGTGGGAGAGAGTTAAGAGCAAGAGAGTAGCCAACCAGATGAGCTAGGCTGACTTGAGACAGAGTTTTACGAAGAATTCTTCCGCCAACGGATCACCAATAAACATTATGAGGAGTTTATAGAATTCAGGCAAGGTAACCTGCCAGTAGAAGAGGCAGTCAAAAGATTCAACAGGCTAGCTCGGCTCTACCCAGAGTTAGTGAGTGCAGAGAAGGAACGAGTCAGACTGATGCTCCGAATTCTGAGACCAGAAATAGCACTTAATGTGAGTAGTGGAACTCACCGGCCACAGACTGGTGAAGAGCTGGTCAGCAGGGCATTAGTCACTGAGCACTATCTGAACAGCATCAAGGCACAACAAATGCAACTCAAGCCAGTCAAGATAGAGGACAAGATAGCAAGGAGTCAGAAACCCTAAGCAAGTAAGCAGAACTAGAAGGGCAAGGATAACAAAAGGAAACGATGGAATACAGGAGGCAGCCAAAAGGGAGGTCTAGTAGACAAGCAGGCCAAGTTCCCTCCCTGCTCTAAATATGGGAGGCTACATCCAGGAGCCTGTCTTTTGGGTATGACTGGATGTTATTCGTGTGGTCAAGAAGGACACCTGGCTAAGGCATGTCCTAACAAGCTCAAAGCACCTCAACAACAGGCAGCGCCATACGGGAGCAAGCCTTAGTTACACTACATGCCTGCAACTCTGGACGGACCTCAGCTCAGTCAAGGAAGGCAGCCAGTGCCAGAGTATTCTCCCTCACTAAAGAGTAAGCTGCTAGTGCCTCCACGGTCGTAACAAGTCAAGTAGTTATTTTTTAGCATTTAGCTACTGTACTATTTGATACTGGGGTGACCCATTCTTTTATATCAGTGCCCTTTGCCAAGGAATTTCAAGTGCCTACAGAGAGCATGAACTCTAAGTTCTTGACAACCCTACCTTCTGGGGAAGTCATGGAGTCCAACCAGTGGCTTCGGGCTGTACCAGTCAGAATTTCAGACCGAAAGCTATATGTTAATTTAGTAGTCCTTGCGATGCAGGATTTCAACGTTATTCTGGGTATGGATTTCGTCAGCAAGTATAGTGCCTCAGTGGACTACTGCAGAAGGAAAATGATTTTCAGTCTAGAAGGTGAACCACCCTTTGAGTTCATGGGAGTCCCAAAGAGAAAGACCCAAAAATTCCTCTCTTCTCTAACAGCCCACCAGATGTTAGCTAAAGGGTGTGCGGGTTTTCTTGCATAAATTGTGAATGCAGAAGAAAAGAAAGGACTCAAGCAGGAGGATGTTCGGGTGGTCTGTGAGTATCCTGAGGTATTTTCAGAAGAGCTACCTGGACTACCTCCCAACAGAGAAGTGGAGTTTGAAATTGAGTTGGTTCTTGGTACCGGCCCAATTTCAAAAGCTCTGTACCAGATGTCTCCAGCAGAGCTGAAAGAGCTACAAGAACAACTCCAGGAGCTGCTTGACAAAGGTTTCATCCGCCCTAGTCATTCACCCTGGGGAGCTCCAGTGTTGTTCGTTAAGAAGAAAGATGGATCTATGTGGATGTGCATAGACTATAGAGCCCTGAACAAAGTAACAGTTAAGAACAAGTACCCTCTTCCCATAATAGATGATCTATTTGATCAGCAAAAGGGGGCAACAGTGTTCTCTAAGATAGACCTGCGCTCTGGGTACCATCGGTTGAAAGTAAAAGAAAGTGATATACCCAGAACAGCTTTCAGGACCAGATATGGACACTACGACTTTGTGGTCATGCCGTTTGGTGTGACTAATGCACCTGCGGTCTTCATGGACTTAATGAATAGAGTGTTCAGAGAATACCTCGACAAATTTGTCATCGTGTTCATCGACGACATTCTGATCTATTCAAGAACCCCAGAGGAGCATGACACGCACTTGAGAATCGTACTGCAGACCCTACAGCAAAAATTGCTTTATGCCAAATTCTCAAAGTGCCAGTTCTGGTTAGAGCAGGTGGCGTTTCTAGGGCACATCATTTCTAAAGAAAGTATCCAGGAGGATCCTTCCAAAATAGAGGCGGTCAACAACTAGTGTAGACCCAAGAACGCCAGGGAGATCAGAAGCTTCCTTGGTTTAGCTGGATATTACAGAAAATTCGTGGAGGGCTTTTCCAGGATAGCCTCTCCACTAACAACCCTAACTAGGAAGAACAAGAAGTTTGAATGGTCAGACAAATGTGAGCAAAGTTTTCAAGCAATAAAGAAAAGACTGACCAGTGCCCCCATTCTGACTGTTCCAGAGAGTGACAAGAGTTTTGACATATGCAGTGATGCTTCCAAGATGGGCCTTGGAGTTGTTCTCATGCAAGAGGGGAAGGTTATAGCTTATGCTTCCAGACAACTTAAAGACTATGAGAAGAAGTACCCCACTCATGATCTTGAGCTGGCAGCCGTGGTCTTTGCACTAAAACTCTGGCGACATTATTTGTATGGAATCCAGTGCAGAATCTTCACCGACCATCAGAGCTTGAAGTATTTCTTTACCTAGAAAGACTTAAACATGAGACAGCGCAGGTGGCTAGAGTTGGTTAAAGATTATGACTGTGAAATCTTCTACCACCTAGGTAAAGCTAACAAAGTGGCGGATGCACTAAGCCGAAAATTCAGTGCAACCCTGATGCCCTTGTCATCATTAGCACTGCCACTGCAGAAGGAATTGTCAGATTTTGGAGTTGAAATTATTTATGGGCAACTCTCAGCATTGACCTTAGAGTCAACCCTGCTTGAGGATATACAGAGAAAGCAAAGTGAAGATCAAGATATCCAGAAGATCAAGCAAGGGATACAAAAAGAAGAAAATTTAGAGTTTCGAGTATCAGACAGTGGAATCCTCTATTAGGGGATCCGCCTTTGTGTCCCCAATGATGAGGAACTGGAAAGAAGATTCTAGAAGAAGCTCATAGTACACCGTACTCCAAGCACCCTGGTTCCACCAAGATGTATCAAGATTTGAATTAGAGATTCTGGTGGTCTGACTCAAGAGAGATGTTGCAAAATATGTCAGTACTTGCCTGACATGCCAGAGAGTCAAAGCAAAAGAACAGAGACCAGGAGGACTCCTACAACCCCTCCCAATACCAGAGTAGAAGTGGGAAGAAATATCCATGGACTTTATAACAGGTCTTCCAAGGACCACTAATGGGTACGATGTGATATGGGTGATAGTGGAGAGGTTGACAAAGTCTGCCCATTTTCTAGCCATCAAGGTGTCCTACCCTATAGAGCAGTTGGCACAGCTATATGTTAAGGAAGTGATCAGACTTCATGGAGTCCCGAAGTCTATCGTTTCTGACAGAGATGGGCGCTTCACCTCTCATTTTTGGGAGTGTGTTTAGAATGCATTAGGCACCAAACTCAAGTTCAGTACAACTTTTCATCCCCAGACTGATGGACAAATAGAACGAGTAAATCAGATTTTAGAAGACATGCTCACGGCTTGTGCATTAGATTTTAAGGGAGGTTGGTGCAAGTATCTGTATTTAGCTGAATTCGCCTACAACAATAGCTACCAAGCCACTATCAAGATGGCACCTTACGAGGCACTGTATGACCGAAAGTGCAGATCACCCATATGTTGGCTGGAGGCTGGGGAAAGAAAAGAGATGGAATCAGAACTAGGCAGGCAGACTGAGATGATAGATGAAACCACTCAGGCTATCTAGAAGATCAGACAGAGAATTGAGACTGCCCAGAGTAGGCAGAAAAGTTATGCTGACGCACGCCGTAGGCCACTTGAATTCCAAGTAGGGGATTCAGTCTTCCTCAAAGTTGCTCCGATGAAGGGAGTGATGAGATTTGGTAAAAAGGGCAAGTTATGTCCTCGCTACGTAGGACCCTACCTGATCACAGAGAGGATTGGGAAGGTAGCTTACAAGCTGGACTTACTATAAGATATGTCAGCAATACACAATGTATTTCATGTCTCCATGCAAAAGAAGTGCCCCCACGACCCTAGCCAAGTGATTCAGCCTCAGTCAGTGCAGATCCAGGAGGATCTTAGCTATGAGAGCAGACCTACGCAGATAGTGGACAGAGAAGTTAAGAGACTAAGGAACAAAGAAGTACCATTACTGAAGGTCATTTGAGAAAATCAGAAGCGCGAGGAAACTACTTGGGAGCATGAGGACAGTATGAGACAGAGATATCCAGAATTATTCTAAGTTCGAGGACAAACTTTTTATAAGGTATGGGGAATTGTAACAACCCAAATTTCCTCATTACGAGTCCTAATAGTACTTATAAATAATTAGAAATGCTTTAGAAATATTCTAGAGATTTTTAGAAATTTTTAGAGTATTTTTATGCAATTTTCAGAGTTCGTTTGGTAATTTTATCAAAAGAAACAAAGTTGAAGCAAAAAGAGGTTAGGCCAAGGATCGAACCGGAGACCCCTAGTTAAGCCAAGTCTTAAGTTTTTTCGGATTACCAAGAACCCTGTAGGGCCGTGCTGATCAAATAGAGGGCGGAAATAAATTTAAGCGATAAAAGGTAACAGAAATACCCAAGGTATAAAGAGGGATAAGTTAAGAGAGGAATTGAGATTATTTCTCTCGTGACCTAAACCTCTCCTCCTCTCGCACACGGCGTCGGCTCCTGCTTGGGCGAAGAAAAAAAAAGGAGCTAGGGCTTTGTCTTCGGCGGCCGGCCAAGGACCAATTCTAAGAGCCTTCCACACCATCGCGATCACCTCGTCGAGGAGAACGTGTAGACGTGAAGAAGTTGCTGAAATTTTGAGATTCTCTGAAACCCTAGAAGCCGATCTCGGTTGTGAGTCAAGGAGACTCGGTAAGTGCTTCTCACCTGCAGTAGGAGTAGCTTTCGGATCCTTGTTTCTTCTTGATTTTCGAAGTATGTTGTAAGGAGTGTTGCTTTCGAAGCATACTCCTTACTGCCCTTTTAATTAGCATTTTAGATTTAGATTTCTATTTGCTGTTACCTTAAAAGGGCACGATCGGCTCATATTGAGTCTTGCAGGTTTCAGATTTTGTTGCTAGGCAATGAGCATGAAATGGTTTAGATGTTGAGCAGGTAGTTTAGTTTCATTGTTACTGCGATGAGTAGAAAGGGTATTGTTGGATCGAAAAGAATTTAGATATCTCCACAATGACATAATATTGTCCACTTTGGGCCTAAGCCCTCATGGTTTTGCTCTTGGGCTCTCCCCAAAAGGCCTCATGCCAATGGAGATATCTTTTCTCTTATAAACTCATGATCTTTCCCATGTGTTTTCAATATGGGAATATGTTTGTAACCTTGCAACCCCAACAATCCCCTCCCCCTCAAACAAAGGACCATAGGATTCCCACGTCGATCCTCGACCCACCAGTTCTTTCTGCCCCTCGGTCCACCCGACCTACTAGGACTTTATTGCCTAGTCGCAACTAGGACTTATTGCCGTGTGTATGGTCCTCTTGATCCGAAAATAGGAGCCCCCAATTTCTTTGTTCGAGGTAAATTTTGTATCCACATGTCAATCAAACCATAGCTCTTGTGCACAGTCGGCGGTTAAACCTTCTGGCAGTCCAGGCTCTGATACCAATTGTTGGATCGAAAAGAATTTAGATATCTCCACAATGACATGATATTGTCCACTTTGGGCCTAAGCCCTCATGGTTTTGCTCTTGGGCTCTCCCCAAAAGGCCTCATGCCAATGGAGATATCTTTTCTCTTATAAACCCATGATCTTTCCCATGTGTTTTCAATATGAGACTATGTTTGCAACCTTGCAACCCCAACAGGTATATATATGTAGCACCTTAGTTTTAGATTTTTCCTTGTTAGTCCAATGCACGGGAACAACTGATGTGCAGCGTCTCAGTTTTAGTTTTTATTGTTTCTTTTCCTTCCTTGCTGCAATGGATTCGAACAGCCCTTTTGAGCTTACTATTTAATTTCCGAGGCATTCTTTTATAATTACTTGAGGAGGCTAGTACCCAACTTCCGAGGTTGTCGTTAAACAAATCCAGGTGACCGGTTCCGAGGTCTCGGCCCTGGTAAGACCAAGGTCTTCACCCTCGTAGGACTGGTGGCTCGCCACCCCAGTCTCTATTAGGGAGCACGCTTTGGTACTACGCCTGGGCCCAAGAGAGAATTTATTATTATTTTGAAGTAATAAACTATGTATATCTAAATCAGTAATGCAAGTATTAGAGAAATTTAAATTTCAGCAAAGTCTAATTTGCGCTACGAAAGGGGCACGAACATCCCCCTTTGGAGCTTACTGCTTAGCTCCGTTTGTGCTATGCAATGGGCATGAACAGCCTTAGTTTCTGGGAGTATTCAGTTAGATCTTTTAGCAATTTATTTAGTATTGCAACCTTGATTTTCTGTGGAATTCTTTAGTAGGAACAACATGTGTGTTAACCATGCTGCTAAATCTTTTGTCACTTCTTTTTTTGTTCAGTTTAGATCCTTTGCTGATTTGATAAGCATGCACAATTTTCTCTTTTAGTATGCAGTCCTAAATTCTTGTTGCCGGTAAACAGGCGTGGACAGCTTTTTTTGTAGTAGTGCAGAGTCATTCCTTTTGCTGGCTTTGTTGAGGGTGAACGACTTATTATTTAGCATTGCAGATTTCAGTTTTTGATTTCCTCTAAGCAGATCTCAGTTTTGATTTCCTTTAAGAAGATTTCAATTTTTGATTTCCTTTAAGCATTTCAGTTTCAGATTTTCCTTTAGCATTCAGTTTTTAGTTCTGCTATAGATATATATATGCACATTGAGTTTTGTGAGTTAGACATCGCTTACTAAGCATCCGCTTATAGTTGCATTTCCTCTTACTGCAGATAAAGGAAAAGGAAAGCTATAGTGAAGGAAGGCGACAAGGAGATGTGCGATGGGCGTGTGGTGATGACTGATGAATGGAAGCCTTGGGACATTTGCTAAAAGTTGTTAAGATTATGTCTTTAGAGTGTTAGGGAAATTTAGATGGACTAATTCTTTTGTATTGCTAGTTTTGTTCATAGAACTCTCCCGTTTAAATTGCTATACACATTAGCCCATTTTTCTTTTTGTTACATCACCGCAGCATGCATGTACAGATTTATACATATTTCAGTTGCCTTGAAATCTGGAGTTGAGTGTAGAGATGAATCACTTATGTCCCTTTATGAATTGCATGTCATTATGAACCGTAGCATATACTTTCAAAGAGATGAACTACCTACATTCCGTTATGTTTCTACTGCTACTTAATTGCATGTTTTGAGTTTCTGAGAGTTCTAAGTATCACTACCAATAGCGTGAGCAAGACTAGTTAAGTAAAGTTTATAGTTAAGTAACGTCCCACTCCCACAAACTAGTAAGAGGAGGGTGTGGTCGTTACAAGATTAGCTAAAATTCTATTATTTGTTGAGTCTATACTATCAAGCGTATCATTCATTTTCTTGATGCCCTTGCATGATTCAACTTGAAGATCTTGAAGCTCCTCTAAATCTTTCAAAATTCTATCCATCGCAGACGATGATTGAGCTTCCATAGAATCTACATAGTTGTCTTGTCCCTTATTAAAGCTAAAAGAAAATTGGGGGTCCTTCGAGTCGAAGCCAAATGTATGTGAATTTGATGTCATTTCATCTATTTTTCTATTGAGTTCATCTATTGATGTTCCCAAATTATGTAGCTTATAGCAACTTTCGATTGAATGACCTATTTCTTTGCAAGCTTTACAAAAATTTTGCTTTAACCTTTGATTAAAGTTGGAGAAAACTCCCCTTCTTTAAACATGCATTCTATATGGATGGTCAAATAATGTTGGACAATTATCATATTTATGATCAGTTGCATAATAAATCTCACAGAAAAGAGTATTAGAGTTCACAATAGAAATTTGGTCAAACTTTTGAAATAGAGCTTTCAATCTAGTGTTCAGTTTAAATATGTCTGTAACAACCCCAAATTTCCTCATTAAGAGTTCTAATTGCGGTTAAAAATATTTAGAAATTATTTAAAAATATTCTAGAGATTTTTAGAAATTTTTCGAGTATTTTTATGCAATTTTTGGAGGTTGTTTGGTATTTTTACCAAAAGAAAGAAGTTTCAAAAATAAAGAGGTTCGGCCGAGGTTCGAACCCGCAACCTCCGACCCGACCCAAACCTTAAGCGGATCCGGCTGACCAAGTGCCCAAGCGGGCGGTGCTGATTAAGGAAGGAGCGACTTTTATTAAGTAGTAGTTGGTAACAGGATATGGGAGTTATTAAGGGAGAGCTTAGTTTATTCCCGTGACCTAATTTCCTCACCTTCTCTCTCTCACGCGGCGTCGGCGTGTTCGGACGAAAAGAAAACGAAGCAAGGGCTTCTTGTAACGCCCCGCCCCTTCCTGCTTAAGCTGATGGGGGTTACTTAGCTTTTCTTCTTAAAACAGCGGAAGTCTTATCTATAGTATATATATATATATATATATATATATTTTTTTTTTTTCTTTAAACTTTTCTTTTACTTTTCAAATCATCATCCCTAAATACCTATCATATGAGTCACATAACATGCTTAACATAAATTTGAACCATAATACTAAAGAGCATGATGAAGTGTCATAGAGTCATAAAAGAACAACATGAATATAATGTTAGGACCTTCGGATGCGGCTAGAGAGGGGGGGGTGTGAATAGCCGACCCCAATTTCGCGTTTCTTTCTACAAATCAAGTTAGCACAGCGGAAAAATAACAACAGAAACGAGAACGAGAAGATCAAACCTTAGACACAGCGATGTAACGAGGTTCAGAGATGATACTCCTACTCCTCGGCGTGTCCGTAAGGTGGACGAAGCCTATCAATCCGTCGGTGGATGAAACCCCGGATAACCGGCTAATATAAACTCCTTCTGGGTGGAGAAACCTCACCACAAAGTCTTTGCAACAGCAAAACAGAGGAGTACAACAATAGAGGAAACAAACAAGAACAACAGAAATTGTAAACACACTTGCTTGCCTTCTCGTCGGAGTCCGTTGATGAAGCAGCAGCTTCACGGCTCCAGCAACTAGAAAACCAGCACGAAGCTCACGTGTAGCTTCAGCAAACCGAGAGCTCAGCAAAGCTCAAAAATCAGTAAGTGTTCTATATCATTCTTCACTGTAGAGGCCTTATATCATCTAGTGTCTCCCTGCAACCTGCGAAGAAGAACAGACGAAAATAGATGAAGCAGAGATAGCCGTTGTGTCGCAACGGCTAGGCCTGGACCAATCAGGCACACTCCTGATCGGTCCAGGAGTTCTCTGATCGGTCCCCAGACCGATCAGCCAACTCTCACAGAGAGTTGGCCTCGTCTCTGATCGGTCTGTGGACCAATCAGGACTCAGGTGGATCGGTCCACAGACCGATCCCCCCTCTTTCTTCTCCCGATCTTCTTCGCTTCTGATCGGTCACCAGACCGATCAGTTAATTTACAGAAACACACTGTTTGGTTACTGATCGGTCACCAGACCGATCAGTCAACCAGCGTATCACTGGATCGGTCACCAGACCGATCCAGGTTTAGAGCTTCCAGCCCTAAACCCTACCTAGTCCGAAGAACGAGCTGCCGAGCCCTCTTCGACTTCGTCCGGTCCAGAGAACGAGCTACCGAGCCATCTCTGACCTAGCCCGGAGAACGAGCTACCGAGCCCTCTCCGACTCCATCCGGTCCAGAGAACGAGCTACCGAGCCCTCTCTGACCTAGTCCGGAGAACGAGCTGCCGAACCCTCTACGACTCCATCCGGTCCAGAGAACGAGCTACCGAGCCCTCTCTGACCTAGTCTGGAGAACGAGCTGCCGAGCCCTCTCCGACTCCATCCGGTCCAGAGAACGAGCTCCCGAGCCCTCTCTGACCTAGTCCGGAGAACGAGCTACCAAGCCCTCTCCGACTTCCCATGCCAAGTTTCCATACTTGGACTTTTCCCTTGCCAAACTCCCTGCTTGGACTTTTCCGTGCCAAGTCTCCATACTTGGACTTTTCTCGTGCCAAGCTCCCTGCTTGGACTTTTCCGTGCCAAGTCTCCATACTTGGACTTTTCCCGTGCCAAGTCTCCATACTTGGACTTTTCCGTGCCAAGTCTCCATACTTGGACTTTTCTCATGCCAAGTCTCCATACTTGGACTTTTCACCAGATGTCTGGTCAACCTTGACCTATCTGGATTTCCCTTGCCTGGCTTCACTCACCAGGACTTTTCAACTGCCTGGCTTCACTCACCAGGACTTTCCCTTGCCTTGCTTCACTCACCAGGACTTTCACCTGGCTTCACTTACCAGGATTTCCCGAATCAGGTCGACTCAACTCGGGTCAACCAGGTCAACCTTGACCAAAGATTGCACCCACAATCTCCCAAGTTTATATCTTGTCAAACATCAAGATACAACTTCAACTTCTCTATTCTAATCAAACATCAGAATAGAACTTTTCTATTTTCGTCAAACATCAGAATAGAACTTTTCTATTCTCGTCAAACATCAAAATACAACTCGAGTCAGGTCAACTCGAGTCAGGTCAACCAGGTCAACCTTGACCTAAGGTTGCACCAACAATCTCCCCCTTTTTGATGTTTGACAAAACCATGAACAAGTTAGGTTAACCCGATAACCTAACTTAGGTTTTCCAATGTTCTTCCTTGAACATTCTCCCCAAACTCTAATGTTCTTCCTTGAACATTCTTTGGACATTCTCCTATTCTCCCCCTTTTTGACACACATCAAAAAGAGTGATTCAAGGTCAAGAGTTTCTTCCTAATGAAAGTCCCATACCTTTCATTGAAACCCTTAATTTCCCCCTTGATACTAAATTCAACAATCAACTTAGTGATAATCCCATATCACTCAAGTCTTTAGAGTAAAAACTCCCCCTAAAAGTCAACTCCCCCTTGACTAATAGGTAAAACTCTCCCTAAAGGTCAACTCCCCCTTGACCATTGCACCAACAATGTCTTGGAGAGTTTCAACCCTTTAGAAATAAAAAACACAAACTGTGTTTTAACTTTCAGCTGAAATTTCAGACAACACAGTCGAAAATCAGCATTTTGGCATGCCCGATCGGTCACCAGACCGATCAGGAGCTCCCTGGATCGGTCCAGTGACCGATCCAGCATCCCCTGGACCGATCAGGCAACCTCCTGATCGGTCACACATGCTGATTTCTGAATTTCTTCCTCCCGAAATTCAGAAACCCCTACAAAATTACAGAAAATTCCAAAAATTATAAAATTTTGAGGATACATTCCTCATAACATATACTATCATGGAAAAATAGTTTTCTATGAAAATAACTTCCATTTTCAAATCTTGATACAAAGTTTAAAAACTTTGAAATAGTTCAAGTTTACCTCAACTTTGTATCAACTTGCTCAATGATGAATGCTATCACTAGAAAAGCTTCATCAAGGTTTTTCAAATCACTTTTGAAATGATTTTAAACCATTCAATTTAGGATCACAATCTTAGGGCTGAATGTACATGACTTGTACACAGGCTTTCCCTGTGATCCTCAATTTCGAATTAGGCTCATCTAGGTACAAGAACTATGCACCTTGATCCTAACTCATAATCCTAATATCTCACACACATCTAAGGTGTATCAAACACATCCAAGTCAATTTTGATGTGAGATATGGGTTTAGGTCATCTTAAGCTAAGTTCTCATGCATTTTCTAAACAACAATTTGATCTCCATATCAAATTGTGTTTTTATCCTTAAATCAAATTAATTGATAAATGCAAGAGATGATGACATGGCATAAAACAATATCATAAGTAAAAACATGTGCCAATGTCATGATGTCATGTCATAAAGTATGAAACTTAACTAAAGCATGACATATAACTAACCTAAGCATTATCATGACATTTCAAATGACAATAAACTAAATATGATGTCATGACATGGCATATGGCAAACAATATATGGAAAACAACATATAAAGGTATAGAAAATACCTAATTCTAGCTTTAGTTGTCATTTTTGATAATTTTGATCATTTTGCCATAAATTCTATATTCCTAAGTGTAATAGACCTAAAATTATAAACTAAAGATTTTTAGATCACTATGTGCCAATTAGATTGACCCTAGAAAATTCCTCAAATGTGGTTGGCACATCCTAATCACCTTAGGAATAATTTTTAATTTCATTTTCATGGCTTGGTTATATACCTTGAAATTTCCTAAAATGCCACCTTTTGCCATGATTAGGTTAACTACCTATCCAATTAAGGTTGGCACACTCTAATCCATCTAGCGTGATGGAATCATGCTCTTAGGAACCCAATACCTATTTGAGCTCATTGGGTTCACTAAATATTCACTAGGGATGACTTCCCTAGCAACCCTCCTAATGACCCTCTTAGGCTTTAAAGCCTTAGCCATTTGGGACTCATCAAGATCAACTCTAGGGGTGACTCCCCTTGTGACCTTGGTGATGGTCTTCCTAGCCCTAGGTCTTGTTCCATAATCGAATGGAACATTATGATAAGTGGGCTTGACCACTTGAGACTTAGGTTTGTGACTCAAACCTCTCATGTCCTTGGGCTTTTGCTTTTGACCCTTAGGCCCTAAAGATGATTTCTCCAAATTCTTAAGGGTCTTTTCTAAAGTGTCAAGTCTTGATCTCAAGACTTGATTTTTCTTTTCTAATACCTCAAGTTTTAATTTGTCATTTTTATTTGAGGTATTCCTAGGCATATGTCTAGTTGTTTTGGGATTCCTACTTAGGTTTTCCTTAACCTTAGATGAGTTAGTCCTAGGGTTGGCATTTCTAGAATTGTCCTTACCTAGGCTAACATGTTTGGCACCTAAGCACATGTATTGATTTCTATTGTTGTCATGCCTATCTTTATTGACAATTGCAACAAAACTACTATTAACATGTGTCTTATTCAAATTGCAAGAATGTGCCTTAAAGGTTACCTTAGGGTTTGCCTTAGCTCCCCCTATCGATGTGCTCGGTCTCTTGTCCTTGTGAGATTGCTTCCCCCTCGGACATTGGCTCCTATAGTGTCCCCTTCGCTTGCATTGGAAGCACACCACGTGCTCCTTACCCTTGCGTATCGAGACTCCGGCTTTCTTAACCTTTGGCGCTGGTGGAGTCTTCCTAATCCTCTTTGGACATTTACTCTTGTAATGCCCAAATTCCCTACACTCAAAGCACATTATATGTAATTTACTTGAAAGTAAATTGCTTGAGTTACCTAGGGTTGAGGATGGTTGTATGCTTTCTTCTTCATCCCTTCCGGAAGTAGAAGCTTCTTCTTGCACCAATCTTGAAGAAGAACTCTCCTCCTTTTCTTCCATAGATGTTGAGTAGCCCTCAACTTCTAATTCCTTACCTCCATGATGTGAGCTACTTGGCTCACTTGACTCCTCTTCATGACTTGAATTGGAGCTCTCCTCATGGAACTTAGCCAAGTTGCTCCACAACTCCTTGGCATTGCTGTATCCACCTATCTTACATAAAATATCACTAGGTAATGAAAATTCAATGATTTTCGTTACCTCGTCGTTGATTATGGATTGGTGGATTTGTTCTTTCGTCCACTTATTTTTCTTGAGAAGTTCTCCCTTTCTATCCACCGGAGGAATAAAACCTACTTGTACACAATTCCAATTTGCTAGGTTAGTCATAAGAAAATACTTCATTCTTACCTTCCAATACGCGAAGTCGTTGCACTCGTAGAAGGGTGGAATCGTGATGTCTTCTCCGAGTCGATCCATTCTCTAACTTGTGCTCCCCCGGGTGTTAATCCGACGAAGAGCAACCTTGCTCTGATACCATTTGTTAGGCCCTTCGGATGCGGCTAGAGAGGGAGGGGTGTGAATAGCCGACCCCAATTTCGCGTTTCTTTCTACAAATCAAGTTAGCGCAGCGGAAAAATAACAACAGAAACGAGAACGAGAAGATCAAACCTTAGACGCAGCGATGTAACGAGATTCGGAGATGATACTCCTACTCCTCGGCGTGTCCGTAAGGTGGACGAAGCCTATCAATCCGTCGGTGGATGAAACCCCGGATAACCGGCTAATATGAACTCCTTCTGGGTGGAGAAACATCACCACAAAGTCTTTGCAACAGCAAAACAGAGGAGTACAACAATAGAGGAAACAAACAAGAACAATAGAAATTGTAAACACACTTGCTTGCCTTCTTGTCGGAGTCCGTTGATGAAGCATCAGCTTCACGGCTCCAGCAGCTAGAAAACCAGCATGAAGCTCACGCGAAGCTTCAGCAAACCGAGAGCTCAGCAAAGCTCAAAAATCAGTAAGTGTTCTATATCATTCTTCACTGTAGAGGCCTTATATTATCTGGTGTCTCCCAGCAACCTGCGAAGAAGAACAGACGAAAACAGACGAAGTAGAGATAGCCCTTGTGTCGCAACGGCTAGGCCTGGACTGATCAGGCACACTCCTGATCGGTCCAGGAGTTCTCTGATCGGTCTTGGGACCGATCAGGCTTTAGGCTGATTGGTCCGCAGACCGATCAGCCAACTCTCACAGAGAGTTGGCCTCGTCTCTGATCGGTCTGTGGACCGATCAGGACTCAGGTGGATCGGTCCACAGACCGATCCCCCCTCTTTCTTCTCCCGATCTTCTTCGCTTCTGATCGGTCACCAGACCGATCAGTTAATTTACAGAAACACACTATTTGGTTACTGATCGGTCACCAGACCGATCAGTCAACCAGCGTATCACTGGATCGGTCACCAGACCGATCCAGGTTTAGAGCTCCCAGCCCTAAACCCTACCTTGTCCGGAGAACGAGATACCGAGCCCTCTCCAACTTCGTCCGGTCCAGAGAACGAGCTACCGAGCCATCTCTGACCTAGTCCGGAGAACGAGCTACCGAGCCCTCTCCGACTCCATCCGGTCCAGAGAACGAGCTACCGAGCCCTCTCTGACCTAGTCCGGATAACGAGCTGCCGAGCCCTCTCCTACTCCATCCGGTCCAGAGAATGAGCTACCGAGCCCTCTTTGACCTAGTCCGGAGAACGAGGTGCCGAGCCCTCTCCGACTCCATCCGGTCCAGAGAACGAGCTCCCGAGCCCTCTCTGACTTAGTCCGGAGAACGAGCTACCAAGCCCTCTCCGACTTCCCATGCCAAGTTTCCATACTTGGACTTTTCCCGTGCCAAACTCCCTGCTTGGACTTTTCCGTGCCAAGTCTCCATACTTGGACTTTTCTAGTGCCAAGCTCCCTGTTTGGACTTTTCCGTGCCAAGTCTCCATACTTGGACTTTTCCTGTGCCAAGTCTCCATACTTGGACTTTTCCGTGCCAAGTCTCCATACTTGGACTTTTCTCGTGCCAAGTCTCCATACTTGGACTTTTCACCAGATGTCTGGTCAACCATGACCTATCTGGATTTTCCTTGCCTGGCTTCACTCACCAGGACTTTCCAACTGCCTGGCTTCACTCACCAGGACTTTCCCTTGCCTGGCTTCACTCACCAAGACTTTCACCTGGCTTCACTTACCAGGATTTCCCGAATCAGGTCGACTCACCTCGGGTCAACCAGGTCAACCTTGACCAAAGATTGCACCCACAATCTCCCAAGTTTATATCTTGTCAAACATCAAGATACAACTTCAACTTCTCTATTCTTGTCAAACATCAGAATCGAACTTTTCTATTTCCGTCAAACATCAGAATAGAACTTTTCTATTCTCGTCAAACATCAAAATACAACTCGAGTCAGGTCAACTCGAGTCAGGTCAACCAGGTCAACCTTGACCTAAGGTTGCACCAACATATAATTCCTATTAACTAGAAGCAGGTCTTTCTCTTTAGCCAAGTCACTACTACACACGTCCTTCTTGCCCCCTCCTGCTGCTCCCTTAGTACATCCATTCCTTGCCCTTATCTGTGGTACAAGGAAAGTAAGCTGTGAGCACTCAAGGCTCAGTAAGATTCTTTCCTACTCACAAAAACCGTATAGCATAAATAAAACTTCAAGGCATAAAGCATAAAGACAACTCATCATATCATGTATGGAAGCATCATATCATAACATAATCGTAAGGTATCATGGCATATACTAATAAAGTCATAAAGTGCATTCTAGCATAACATAATCATGATCATAACATATCATAACATAATCATAGAGTTCATCCTAACATAACATAACATAATCATAAAGTTCATCCTAACATAACATAACATAATCATGAGCATCATGGTATATCGTAACATAATCATAAAGTGTTATGCGAGATGACTTTCAAAAACATGATTCATGCAATGATATATGCAACATGTCCTTTGGAAACTTATTACTTACATACTTAAACATAATCATAACATGGTTAGGGCCCCGGCTTGTACCACATACATAAATGCGCACGTCCTATGTAGGTCCAAGGTTGCAAGTCTTGAACCCTACAAGGCATACATGCTAGGCCCGTTTCTTAGTCCATCGACCTAGGGGCACTTAGGAGCCCATCCCTAACGAGGCCCGTTTCTTAGTCCATCGACCCCGGGGCGCTTATGGAGCCCACCCTTGGTACAAGCCATATAAAGTAAAGTAGCATGTCATACATATCATGGCTCTTATCATTTCATGCACATCGTATTTCTTATCATATCATACCATATAGAATTTGGGCACACAGCTCATCATAATGGTATGTAAAATTTGGGCACACAGCACATCATAAATACATGCATAGTTTGGGCACACAGCTCATCATAAATAGCATGTAAACTTGGGCACACAGCTCACCATAAATGTCATGCATAAATTGGGCACACAGCTCATCATAAACAACATACAGCATAGCATAAGGGTTACCATCATGTATAGATCATAAGTGTGCATAATTAAACAAAAAAGCATAGCAAGCTCATAAAACATGGCATATAAGATACATGGGAAACATATTTAGATTTCTAACCCTAATGTCTTATAGTGGCCGAAACATACACTACAACAAAAACCCTCATAGACATCGGTTTTCCACCGGTGTCTATTTCATTTTCGATCGATGTCTATGAAGTCGATGTTAAAAGTCTGCCATTTTAGACATCGGGTTAAAACCGGTGTAGTATCACTTAACGACACCGGTCTTCGAATCGGTTATTAACCGGTGTAGTATCACTTAACGACATCGTTTCATCAACGGTGTAAAACCGATGTAATATTGTATGTTAATAACACCAGTTTTGGCAGCGGTAAATGACCGATGTAATATTATTTAACAACACCAGTTTTGCAACGGTGGAAAACCGATGTAATATGTATATTTTTTAACAGCACAAATTTAATTTCCGAAACAATGAAAAACCGACAATAATAAAAAAAATACACAAATATTCACAAATTATACAAATATTCTTCATTCGACAATATCCATAAAATACACAAATATTCACAAATTATATAAATAATCTTCTTACAACAGTATCCATAAAATACCCAAACATTCTTTTTACATCAAAAGCTAGCTAATAGATATCAACATCAAGGTAGAACATTCTTTTAACAACACATCAAGGTAGAACCGCACTTCAAATGTAATCTAGCATGCATTCAGCCCACTCGAACCGCACTTCATCAATTTCAACTATGGAGTACTTGAGATGTGTAAACTGTAAAAACACATAAATAATATATTAGTAGGCATCATACAACAACTTACTAGGCATAATACAACAACTTACTAGGCATGATAATGGTTGAACAAAGAAATATGACTACACAACAAATCCAGTGAAGCATAGAAGAGCAAAGCTACCTCTGATGAAGCTTATAATTGCAGGGAGCAGTGTTGTCATTTTTAGTCAACTTCTATAAAATCTTCTACCATTGTTGAATGTATATTTGTAGGACATAAACAATGTTTGCAGGTTCAAGCCGAAATAAATAAATGCTTAGGACATATTTGAAGGAAAACATCAAATAACAAAAGATGAGATTATACTATGTATAGCCAGCCGTGGTTAATTATATTTCTTCAAATTTATTAACATATAAAGCAGTGGTATTCAAATTGTTCACAAATGCTATTAGTCTACCAAGAACATCATCAAATTTTAGTAATTCTTTTGCAACTTTAACAGAAGCATCAATTGCTTTAGAACTCAGTTGTATTTTTCCTTCTCATGAATACATCAAGTAAATTAGTTGTGTTTTAGAATTGTGGGAAACAACACCCAAGGTGAGACATGCATAAGACTTACAGAAAAGACATACTGTGGTTGTAGAGCAATCATCTAGTAGAAATCAATTCACTAACAATTATTGAATTGAATCAGAGATGTAAACCAAAGACACGCAGGTCACACTAGAATAATCATTAATAGTGGTTGAACTAAAGAAAAGATGTAAACCAGAGAGACGGGGAAAAAATGATTTCTTTATTTATTAAACTTTTGATGAATACCCAAAATCACAGTGAAAACACTTCTTTAAATATCACAAAAATATATTGTATCTGTTCTCACTTATAATTTGTTTCACAAGGCTAATCAAGCATCATAACAGGTATCAATAAACTATCACAGATGTAATTTTCAATCAATCTTTATTTAAAAAGATAGATTTTTTTTATCTATGTGCACTGCCTGTGATCTAATAATCTAAAACCCAAACGTGTGATTTTCTCAGATTACTTGATGAAATTGAATCTAAATCTGTCATATGAGATCAAATAAACTAATAAAAACCTTTGCAGCATCTATATGCTTGCATGTTCTGCATGACCTGACAGGATTGTTTAGCATAAAAAGAACAAACATGACTATGAAAGGCATGCTATCATCAGCATATAAATAGACTATTTAATGAAGCAGTGAAAAAAAGAATCAAGATGACTATGAAATACATGCTATTCTTGGCAGATAAGATATCTTACCTCTGAACTACTGTATGCACGAAGAACTGTGAAAGGTTGAGGTTTCCCTCGAACATCATAGAATACTACACGTCCATTATTTGTCCCAGCAGCCAATAGATTACCATCATCACAGTATGCCAGCGATGAGAAGGGTGCCTCAAAAGGCATGCAATATGAGGGTCTTTTTGTTCCAGAATCAAACATATACAACTTTTTATCAAGACCAACTGTAACAATAATCTACAGGGAAAACAAGTCAGGATATAATGGCCATTGATTTTCTATAGAACAAGCACCTCCCATCCAACAAAACTAGCCAAACCATGTATAATTATCCACCAGAAATCCAAATCATTTAATAGATTCCTAGGAAGATAATACCTTGTCACTTGATGGAGAGAAGCAAATACCAGTTGTTGGGGCAGAATGCTGTTTCAACCAAGAAACCTGACACCAAGAGCCAGAGTGAATGGAGATCAATTTTTTAGTGAATGCAGGGAACAAATACAATTTCTCCTTCATTTTAGCAGATTAAGAAATATTATTTTACTAACCTTTGGTCTGCGACCAGTTGTATCCCAAATATGAACAGATCCATCATCCCCAGCTGTTGACAAAAGATGTCGACTAAATCGAGAATAATCAAGTACTCTTAGTACCTGAAATCGCATCACCGATACAGATTCATGTTAAACCAAAAAAGATGTTAGTAGAGCGAAAGTTTGGAATTTTCAAAATATTTGACAGCCAATAACCTGCCCATTTGGATCCTTGAGTTCAGCCCGTGTTCCGGAAGCAAGATAATGAAGTATGAGATCCCCCTTCTCGTTGATGGATGCTAAATGTTCATCTTTGCAGTTGTACATTACACCTGTAATTGTGTCAATATGACCACTCAACCGTTTGATGCACCTTTTCCTCTGCAGGTCCCATATTTTGACAATATGCCCACTTCCTCCAGAGCAAAGATATCTAGAACTTTTATTACTAAAGCTGATACAATTTATGGATTCCTACAAAATAGAGAAAAGTAAAAAAATCTTTAAAATGTTTGATATATTATGCACTCATAATTACACAGATAAGAAGTGTTTTTATTACTTAAACCCATGGCCATATTGTCATTTAGGTCCTGTTAGGCATCAATCAGAATCGGTAAGCTTACTAAAAAAATACAGGTATAGTCACCCAGACTGCGAGTATGCACTAATTTGTCCCTAATCACAACAAGGGGAAACAAGGCTCAGGAGCGGTACTTAGCATTACAATGAAACATACAAAAATAACGTAAAGGATTCATATTATTACAATTGCAAATATCGAAACACGGCACAGTCATAAAATTTCTCTTAATTTTTACCATCAAGTGAAAACTTGCAGAATAATCAAGCTGTACTCATTCTATGTTTACAAGCAACATTTTCCATGCTCTGCACTCAAACGCAAAGAAAAAAAAACTACCTGGAAAAGGAGAAAATCTAGCTTTTAAGTCTCTTATTTCTTCAATGTGTAACATCAGAATAAGCAATTTTTGCAAAGTCATCAACTGTAAAAGTCAAAGTCAGACTTTGCTATATTGGCAGACATTGCTGTACAATTAGATGAAAAGAAATAACCTACCTAGCAAAAGAGATATGCTAGCTATTTTCTTCTTATTTGTTCAACATGTATGCTAAAATTCATAAGGGAGTCAAACGAACAATCACCATTGTTCGAAGAAAATATTGATGGAAGAAAATACCCAGACACAACATAGCAAGAAGGTGGCAATTTCTATCGTGCCAACAGTTCCAGTGCTTTTCTTCCAAGAGAGACAGAGAGACAGGGGGGAAAAAATGCAGGCAATGATTTGAATGGCATTCGGGCATCTGTAAATTTCTAGAAAACCAGATGTATTGATCACAATAGAACAAATTAATGAGCAAACAATGAGCTACCTCAATGTCATCAGCAAGGTCGCTGCCGTGAGAAGGAAAGGATCCCATACTTTGGCCATTTTTATTCCAAAGTGATATCTTTTTATCGTCACCAGCACTAGCAACCACTAGGTCTGCACGAACATAAAGATTAACCATTAGTAAGATTTTCCCACCGTAAAAGTCAGCCACCATCCGCTGGATTAACAAAATTAACTAAGTTATACAAGATACAAAATAAATTTGAATGATGAGTCATGGGAAAATTAAATTCTGACGGAAAAATTCCAATTCGATCATAATCAATGATAGCAATTAGTATTACCTCTCCCTTTTGCTTCATTCTGAATCACTCTCCATGGACATGGCCTTTAATCCTCTTCTCCTCTGCGAATTATGGAACAGGAAACAAAAGAACATGAGATGTGAATGGGATGCAGGAACGAGACGAGCAAATTAGTCGAAGGTAGAGAGAGAATTTCTACCTTTCTTGATCCCTTCTTCTCCCTGACTACATACCTCTCCTATGAGAGATCTGACAGCCATGCTCCAGGACTCACCAACTAGATCGAGTTTGTCAAAGAAATTAGAGGAAAAAATTAGTTTTTTCGACTGTTTGATCTTAAAAATCAGATTTTTGGAGGGAATGGAAGCGTACGAGTATGCATTTTTGGACGAATTTGGATCTCTTCTTGGGTCGCTGCGGCAGCTTGCACCCCTCATCACCATGAAGTCCTCCTCCGTCTCCTTGTTCGATAGTGAAACGAAGAATCGAGGTAGAGAGGCTGCCGAGGCTCTTTCGTCGGCGTTCTCGCCCTCGCATACCAACGCCGCCGATCCCCTGGTCGTGTAGCAATGCTCATCCTTATCCGGCGACGACGAGACAGATCGGGAGTTATGGTTCTCGCTCCCGGCCGATTCCAACCTCCTGTGGATAAATCCGAGCAGTGGTTACTTCCATATCTCACCGCCGACACCTCAAACTAGATCAAACCCTAACTTTTTCGGATCAACCTCCGATCTATTACCTGAGGGGATAAAGAGGCGGGTGCAGGGGGGACTCTTGATCTGCGATGCAGCGGACATTCCGAGACGTGATTCCCCTCCGGATGCCAGATTTTGTGGCGGATCCTTTGTCCCTGACCTTGATGCGGCGGAGGCGCTTGCGGCACCCCCATTGCAGAGTGATGCGAGGACCGTTGCAGAGCCCATCGCGACGGAGGAGAGATTGTTTTTGTTTTTTCCTCCTCCTCCTCCTTCTTCTTCTTCTTCTTCTTTCAAACAGGTAAAGGAAAGTGCTGCAAAATCTAAACTCGAGAGTAAAGAAGCATACATAGAAAGCAACCACCACTCCAGCCACGTAATCGGAGGGCAGTTTAATGGAGGCACTAAAGAATCCATGGAGGTAGAGATCTTGCGACGCAAATGCAGCACCTGATCACAGAACAAGGTAGGTTCAAAGATGCCCCTTTCTTTTTTAAAAAAAAATCTTTTAACAGAACCTATTCGTTGGTCGAGGGAGAGGTGGACAGTCCGGTCGTCGCCGTGAAGCATGAGGTTGGAGTCTTCGAACAGTTGGGTGTAGCCTTCCTCAAAGGAGATAGTGGCGAGGTTGGGCAACTCCGAGAGGAAAGCAGCCTCATGGGAAGGGAGCAGAACCGAACACAAAAACAGGAGGAAGTAGAAAGGAAAAGATAAAGTATGGACTACCAGAATGCGAAGAAGGCCTCCTCTTCTCAACCAAATGGAGGAGTTGGAGGAGATGCGGTGTGGTTGGACGGAGAAGCAAGTTCGTCGTGTCTTGATCCTGATCGGGAAAGGATCTAGGAAGGGGGAAGAGGGAGATGAGGCTGAGAGAGATGGTCGGAGGTTTAGGTTTAGGCTGAGAGAGATGTCTCGGTTTAGGTTTACGCGAGAGAGATGGTTGCGCGGAGGAAGGGGCGGGATAAAGATTTAGGTTTGGAGGGAACTTCACAGTGTGCAGATTTTGGCTTGTGGGGAAATTAAAATATTTTATTTTGGTTCATTAACATCGGATTTTAAAAACCGATGTTAAAATTGGTGTCTATTAACGAAAAAAAGGGCGCTCATAGACATCGCATAAAAAACCGATGTCTATAAGCTAAAATCTGCGGTCATAGACACCGGTTTTTAGAAAAACCGGTGTAAAATACTCAAAGACATCGGTTTTAGCCTAAAACTGTTGTTGTTCCACTGATGTCTATGAGAAATTTTGTTGTAGTGATATAGTTGGGTTTTAGGTAAAAAAAACTCATACCAACATGTGAACTCTAAACAAGTATCATTTCATATACTATAAGAAAATACCATGAGCAAGTTTAGGTAGAGTTCTAGGTTTCTTAAGCTTACAACTTATCATGGCCGAACTTTAATAAGCATACATTGGGTTAAAAATTATCATTCAAGCTTGTGAACCCTAAACAAATTCCGTAGCAAATAATTACAAGGAACATCATGAGCATAATTAGGTTAGGTTCTAAGTTTCCTAGGCCCTTAAACATAATGTGGTCGAAACTTGTAGGGCTTAAAGCTAGGGTTCAAGTGTCATGAAAACATGAGAACCTTAAACAACTTTCATAGCAATTATTTCAAGGAACAACATGAGCATAGTTGGGTTAGGTTCTAAGTTTCCTAGGCCCTTAATCATAATGTGGCCGAAACTTGTAGGACTTAAAGCTAGGGTTCAAGTGTCATAAAAGCATGAGAACCTTAAACAACTTTCATAGCAATTATTTCAAGAAACAACATGAGCATAGCTGAGTTAGGTTCTAAGTTTCCTAGGCCCTTAATCATAATGTGGCCGAAACTTGTAGGACTTAAAGCTAGGGTTCAGGTGTCATAAAAGCATGAGAACCTTAAACAACTTTCATAGCAATTATTTCAAGAAACAACATGAGCATAGTTGAGTTAGGTTCTAAGTTTCCTAGGCCCTTAATCATAATGTGGCCGAAACTTGTAGGACTTAAAGCTAGGGTTCAAGTGTCATAAAAGTATGAGAACCTTAAACAACTTTCATAGCAATTATTTCAAGGAACAACATGAGCATAGTTGAGTTAGGTTCTAAGTTTCCTAGGCCCTTAATCATAATGTGGCCGAAACTTGTAGGACTTAAAGCTAGGGTTCAAGTGTCATAAAAGCATGAGAACCTTAAACAACTTTCATAGCAATTATTTCAAGGAACAACATGAGCATAGTTGAATTAGGTTCTAAGTTTCCTAAGCTCTTAAACATAATGTGGCCGAATACCTATGAGCATGGAATGAAGTTAATTCATCATATGAGCATAACAAGTTAACAACTTCCTCATCATGAGGCACCTATCATAAATCAACAATAGAAGACATGCTTGGTTTGAGTCTTAGCTTACCTATTCTTTTTTTTCTTCCCTTTTTATTTATTCATGTTTATCCGAGATTCTTAGGGGTGTGATTCTAAGTTCTAATCAACATTATAGCATATGAACATGAGATAAATCCCTACCATAAAATACATGTCACAAGGAACATATTGAGCATGTCAAAATTTAGATCTTTACATTTCCTAGGTCCTTCTTTTTGGTCTTACTTTGGCCGAAATTCTTCATGAGGTTTTTCTTAGATTTTATGTAACCAAATCTCATAGAACACACAAAAGCTATTGTACTACAGGTGAGGGAAACTTACATCCTTTCGCTTGTGGTTTTTCTTAAGGAGAAAAGTATCCTAAGTGCCAAGGAAGGAGAAAGCTTCTTCTTCTTGTACCTCCTTTTGCTTCTTTTTTGCTTGGAAGGAATAGAACTTGAAGGCTTCTTCTCGGAAATTAGTTTTCTTGGAGAAGAACTTAACTTAGCTATTGGAATGAGGAGAGGGAAGGGGTTCTTGGTTCGGTGAAGAATGAAGAAGGAGGAAGGAGGATGAAAGAAAAGGATTTTATCTCTTGTTTTTCTTCTCCCAAACTATTTATTCCTTTTTCCAATGAAACATGTCTTCATTCATTCCCTCAACTCCTCTTTTCCCTCATTCCTCTAATTCCCACGAAAATAGAGAGAGGGAGGGAAGTAGACAACTCATCTTTTGCTTGCTCCTTTTCTTAACCAAGAGGAAAAGAAGGTAAGCAACTTGGTTTTTTCTTGCTCTTTTGCTTAGTTTTCTTTTTTATTTTCTTCTCACCTTTAACTAAAATTCCATTCTTTTCCATCCATTTATTATTCATTATCCTAGTGGTTATCATATAATCAATTTATCTCCATTATTTGTGTGAGGATCAAGGTTCAATCCTTGACCTCACCTCTTCTTATTCTATTTTTGGGTTTCTATTTTCCCTTTTTCTCTTAACCTTTTTATTTTCTATACTCTAAAGAAAAATAATATCCATATGCCTATCTTATAATTTCGTGGGTGTTACACTTCTCCGGCGGCCGACCAAGGGGGATTTTTCCGCGAGCTCTTCTCAGATCCAAGCTCCTCTCGTCAAGAAGGAACGGTAGGCACAGGGAAGAGGTTGAGATTTGCAAGTTTCCGAAACCCTAGAAGCATTAGAAGTCTCCTTTTCTGATTGTAAGACCAAGAACGAGGGTAAGTTGCTCCTCACCTGCGGTAAGAGTTGCTATGGAGTTGTTCTTCTTGTTAGTTTCTTGTTTTTCTGAAGTATGTTGTAAGGAACGGAGCTTTGATGTTTTCCGCCGTGGATTGAGGTTTCGGAATGAATTTGTGCCGAGATTTGCTTGCTGCTCTATAGTTCTGTTGTAGCATGCTTAAAGAGGATTTGCTGCTTTATAGTTCTGTTGTAGCATGCTTAAAGAGGATTTGCTGCTTTGTGTTCTGTTGTAGCATGCTTAAAGAGGGTTCAGCCGTGCGGTTTAATAGCATGATCAGTTAGTTTAAGAATAGTTATGTTTAGCATGGATGCAAATTTAGTTCTTTTCGGATTTTGGGTAGAGAATTGTGATTGTTAAGGATGGTTAGAATAGATCCAAGCTTCTGGTTTTCTTTCTTGCAATTCTGCTGAAGCAAGTTTATAGATTTTGGTTGCCCTATAAAAGTTCAAGTTGTGAATCAGTTTTATATAGGTTTTTGTTTTTAGTTTTCAGCAAGCTTAATTTGGTTGAATTTTGAGTATGTGGACTGTGTTCGTGGATTACTGTTATTAACAGTATTGATCTATATGCATGTAACATCGTAGTATCGATGTTTCATCTTGCTGCCATGTATAAGAATGGGATTTTTAATGAGTAATGCGATAAGGTAGTTTGTGCCTATTAGACTTTTATTTAAAGGACTTATAGGAATGAACAATTCGGTTTTGTGAAGTTTAGTTTAGGATAGAGCTTGCTGTACAGTTCAGTGGTCTGGAAATTTCTGTGAAGCTTAACTTGTTGGAGCTTAGAACGGCCACTCCATTTGTGTTTCCGCGGGCAAGAACAGCCCTGTGTCATTAATCTTTTAACCAGAAAAAATTAGTTAGTGTAGTAAGCGGATTTGATTAAGCTTATAGTGCAGATATTTGTTAAGCTTTGCATGCAAATTTTTGGTTAAGTATAGTATGCAGATTTTTATTAATCTTTGTATGCAGATTTTTATTTAAGCTTACAGTGCAGATCTTGTTAAGTATTACAATATTTTGAGTTTAAGAAAAGTATAAGAAAGATAAAGAAAAGAAAGAAAAAGGCCAAGACCATAAGTAGATCCCAAAGTCAAGACTTTAGGGATTTTGGCACACAAGATGCTTGTTAAAATGCCGAGGCATTATATATTAGAAGTAATAAAAGATAACAAGTATTTTACTTTTAAAAAGGCTAGTATCCGACTTCCAAGGTTGTCGTTAAACAAATCCAGGTGACCAATTCCAAGGTCTTGACCCTGGTAATACCAAGGTCTTTATCCTCGTAGGACTGGTGACTAGCTACCACAGTCTCTATTAGGGAGCGCGCATTGGTACTAAGTCTGGGCCCAAGAGAAAAGTTTATTATTATTTTCAAGTATAAAATTATAAGTTTTTGAAACAAATGAAACAAGTTTAACTTATGTTTAGAGTCAGCAAGTTAGTTTCTTTTAATTCGAAGCATGAAGTATTAGTTTTATTTGTTTCCTGATTAGTTTATTGAGCATGATTAGCCTTGTCTTCCAGCATGCAGTTTTATTATTGTATATCATGAGTATGTAAAATTTAGTGCTTTGATATTAGATGAGCATGAGTAGAATTTTCCTTTGAGTATTCAGTTTTCAGATTTCTTTCAGCTTACATGCATATTCGAGTTTTTGTGAGTTAGACAGCGCTTACTAAGCATTCGCTTATAGTTTGCATTTCCTCTTACTGCAGATAAAGGAAAGGAAAAGCTATAGCAAAAGAAGGCGACAAGGAGGTGTTTGATGATGTGTGATGCCAGGACTATGGGAGAGACTTGGGACGTTAATAAGTTTCTGTGTTTTAGTGGATAAGAAACATTTGAGATTGTACTTTACATTCCATGTCATTCGAGATTATACTTTATATTCCATGTCATTGAGATTATTCTTGTTTTAGATTGCATGCTAAAATGAGTTTAGTTTAGTAAGTAGGTACTTTTGTGTTTTCATTGAGATATAGTTCCATATGTTTCTGCTATTATGTGTTATATGTGCATGTCAGTATTGTATTTTAGTCCTGTTGTACTGCATATAATCTGTCAAAATTTTAAGTTTTCGAGAAAATTTAAGTACAGTTTGTTACACTAGTCAAGTAAGAATCTATAGTAGTTACGTAACGGTCACCTTTAGAGAGTAGTGAGAAGGGTGGTCGTTACAAGTTGGTATCAAAGCAGTTCCTATTCTCTAGCATCACACATCAGCACCAACCTTGTCGTTTTCAAGTAAGAAAGTATTTAAGTTTTCTTTTATGCTTTTCCTTATTATTTGCAGTATAGAGTATTTGCTTAGATATGCTTAAGTAAGATGAAAGTTCTTGTTTTCTTTTGTTTACATATGTATCGATGTCTAGGAAGCGTAGAGACGATTTTAAGTTTTTCTCTGCATAACTAGATGTCAAGAAGAGGACGTTCCCGTACCGCTCGTACTGAGGACCGAGCTCAGGAGAATGAAGAGCCCAGAACAGCTGAACTAAATCTCTCTGAAGTTGTTGCTCAACTCCAGAGACAAGTGGCAGAGCAGCAATAAGTGATCGTCAATCTGATGGCGAATCAGCAGTCAGTCCCACCCACTCCTCCAACTATCAATGTGGAGACTCCAGTGGTGACTGAGTTTCCACCAGCCACCCTGGAAGTCCCCACAGCACCTAGAAGACAAGAAGCATACCTGATACAGTGGTTGAAGCTGAAACCAAAAAACTTCTCAGGCACGACTGATGTGCGTAGATTATATACTCTTTTATGCATGTTTTTACGCACATTTACATACTTTGAGCATGCTTGATCTATGCATTTGTATACTTCCAGCTTTCCTTTTAGCATATTTACTCTTTTGGTTCGGAGATCTGCTTTTTGTGCATTTACTGTACGCAGGAGTCGATTTGGTGAAGAATTTACATCTTTGGGCAAGCCTTGGAGGAAACAAAGGGAGAAAGCACCAGGCCGTGTACCTCACACGGCCATGCACTGGGATGGAGCTCGGGCCGTGTGGGGTTTTGGCACCAGCAGAAGAGGAAGATGACATGGCCGTGCGAACCTCACACGGCCGTGTCAAGATTTAAAGCCAACCAGAGCAGAAGCCTTACATGGCCGTGTGGATCTACACGGCCGTGTGAGGTTTCCAGAGACCAAGCAGGCTGTGGCTGTGTGCACCACACGCCCGTGTAGCATTTCCAGAGACTAAGCAGGCTGTGGCCGTGTGCACCACACGGCCGTGTATCATTTCCAGAGAGCAGAAGGGTTCTGGTCGTGTGGAGTCACACGGCCGTGCAGGTTAGGCAGAGAGGGAACTGGACATGGCCGTGTGAATCTCACACGGCCGTGTCACGGGGCCGTGTGGCGCCCGAATCCCTCCTCTATTTAAACCCTCCTTCATGATTTGAAAGGGGATCTCTCCCCCTTTGGGAGAAAGCAAGATTTGGTGGTTTCCTCCCATTCTTGGGAGGATTTCTGGGCGATTCTAAGGGAGATCTCGACGATTCCGGCTTCGGAGCGAGGATTGGATCCGAAGACAAGGCTTCTTCGTAGATAAGTTTTCTCTTCTCCCCTCTTCTTGTTTTCTTGGATTGGGGATTCAAGGAATGCTTGTAATCTCTATTCTTTCGGGTTTTCTTCCTCGATTCATGGAGTAGATCTTGTATTCTAGGAATAAGGGAGTATTTGTATGATGGATTGATGTAATCTCTTATGGATTTGCCATTTTCTTGTTTCAATGACATTATCTTGCTTGTATCAATTAGATCTTGAATGATTGATGTTGGTTTGTGCTTAATTCTCATTCTTGATTGATTGTTTGGATTTCTTATGGACTTGGTAAAGATAAACTCTCACTCGATCATCCGAGGGATCCACGTGACAGGTGCAAGCCCGTGTAAGGACGTTTGAGAGATAATCTTGAAGAGGAAATAGGAATATTCAAGAGAGTAGGATGGATTCTATGATTAGCTTCTTGTATCTTTATAGATTAATAAGTTGTGGGCTTCTATGTTGATATCCGAGGATGGTATAGTAATAGGTGCGCTTCTGTGTAAGGACAACGTAGGTTCATGTCTCATTAATCCTATTTAGATATATTTCTCAGTCCTTAGCCGGTTGTCTATTGCAAGAGGGAACCGACAACTTTCTACATGTTTGGCAATTGAGGAATAAGAATTGGTGAACCATTTACATTCAAGAAATCTTACAAAGAAACTGAAACTCCTAGAATCTCCCTTTATCATAACCCAAAACACTAAACTCTTGTTTGTTGATCTCTAATATTAGATTTGTTTACCTTTACTTTGCTTTTGAAACGATTGGATAGTTGTTTAGCTAATTCGCATTGAGACATTTCTAGTGCTTATTCCAGTCCCTGTGGATACGATAATCTTTTATATTACTTGCGACATTTCCGTACACTTGCGGAGAGTAACAAGTTTTTGGCGCCGTTGCCGGGGACTGCGCTATAACATTAGGAATTATCAATTGAGCTAGACTAAACATAACATTTGTTTTCCTTTCATATTGCATAGTTGTAACTAATCATTAGATTTCTATTTTTTTTACTTTCTTGTATAACTTTCACTTCTTGCTAATTCTTTGTGTACAAATTCAATTCTGCATTTTTGATTCTTTTATTTTTCTTTTTTGTTGAATTGTTAATTGTTATCTTGTTCTTGTGTATGCAAAGATCTAACTTTGCAGGGGAATTCTTTCCTTTCGACCCTGAGATTGATAGAACTTTCCATAAAAGAAGAATTCTACAAAGGCAAATTGAAGAACAGGAACATTTGAGCATGGCAAATAGACCACTCAAGGACTATGCAGCACCCTATGCAAGAGGTTTCCGATCTAGTATTTCAAGACCTTCAGTGGAGGCTAATAACTTTGAGATCAAACCCGCAATCATATCTATGGTGCAGTAGAACCAATTTGGTGGAGGACCTCATGAAGACCCCAATCAACATTTAGAGGTCTTTTATGAAATATGTGGGACCATGAAAATGAATGGAGTTCCTTCAGATGCAGTTAGATTACTATTATTTGGGTTTTCTCTAAGAGATAGGGCAAAGCAATGACTGAATTCTTTGGCCCCTAATAGCATCACCACTTGGGAGCAGTGCGAGTAACAGTTTCTTGATAAGTTCTACCCACCAAGCAAAACAGCTCATATGAGGAATTTAATTGCAAGCTTCAAGCAAACTGACTCAGAATCTCTTTTTGAAGCATGGGATAGATATAATAGTATGCTCAGACAATGCCCACATCATGGGTTGGAAAGATGGTTAGTGTTGCACACTTTTTATAATGGTATCAATTATCATACCAAAGTGTCCCTTGATTCAGCTGCTGGAGGGGCACTTATGAATAAAAGCTTAGATGAAGCCGAAGAAATCATTGAAAGTGTAGCACAAAATCATCATCAATGGGCAAATGAAAGAAGTGGTGGCTACTCCTCTGTAAACCCAACAATTAAAGCATCAGGGAAGTTTGATGTAGATGCAGTCACTCTTTTGTCTGCAAAATTGGATGCTCTTACAAAGAAATTTGAGAACATGGGGACTAGTGCTAATATGGTCAATGCTATTAGTACATCTTGTGAAGTATGTGGGAGTTCAGAGCATTCAAATGACTCATGTCCATTGGGAGCTATCACTGCACAAATCAATCAACTTGAACAATGCGATGCAATCATGAGTTACAATCAAAGGCAGAACAACCCATACTCAAATACTTATAACCCTGGATGGAAGAGTCATCCAAATTTTTCTTACAGAAACAATCAAGATCAAGGACCATCTATGGGGGCAAGACCAAATTTTCAAGCTGGGCAACAAAATTTTCAACATCTATCTTCTCAAGGCTTACCAAAGTCAAATGTTGAAAAGATGCTTGAAGAAATTATCTCAAATCAGAATGAAATGAAGCAAGATTTAGCAAAGCTCATTCAGAGAATGGATAATTCTGAAAAGCATCAAAAGATCCAGGATAGTCAAATTGCCCAACTAGCTTCCTCATCATCCAGAGCACCAGGACAGCTTCCAGGAAAACCTGATGTGAATCCTATGGAGCATTGCAATAGGATTGAGCTTAGGAGCGGACGGACCTTGGGAGACTCCCAAGTGACTGCTTCAAAAGGGAAACAAAAAGAAGAAGAGCTCTCTCCTCCTATACCGAATCAGATTCAAGCTAATGGGGAGAGTACCATTGAGGTTGAAGAGACTCTTCCACTGAACCATCAGAGCAAAGCTGTCCCTTTTCCTCAGAGACTTACAATGCTCAAGAAGGATGAAGAATTTGGCAAGTTTCTAGAAAAGGTTAAGGAAATTTGTGTAGAGGTACCTCTTATTGATGCTATTCTACAAATGCCTAGATTTGCCAAATTTCTGAAGGATCTCATGTCAAATAAGAGAAGAAGAGGAGAGGTCGAGACCATTGCGCTTAGTGAGGAATGTAGTGCTATTTTTGAGAAGAACACTTCTCCAAAACTGAAGGACCCAGGGAGCTTTTATATTCCTTGCAACATAGGAAAAGAGTTTTTTAAAAAAGCTTTTTGTGATTTGGGGGCGAGTGTTAGCCTCATTCCCTATTCAATTTGTAATAAATTAGGTCTCAAAAACATTAAACTTACTACCATGGCACTTCAACTTGCCGATCATTCCTGCAGGTACCCTTTGGGTATTATAGAGGATGTGCCGGTAGAGGTGGATGGGAATGTAATTCCCACAGATTTTGTCGTGTTGGACATGGAAGAGGACCCTAGGATTCCTATCATATTAGGAAGACCTTTCCTTGCTACAGCTGGAGCTATAATTGATGTCAAAAATCATAAGCTTTCTTTGGTAATTGGTAAGGAAAAGGTGGAATATGATTTATCTAATATCTCTAACCATGTCTCGTCTCTTTTAAATGCTTGTAGCAGGACAAACATTTATAAACTTGAGGAATGGAATTTCCATCCTCATGGAAGGCCACCAAATGAAGGAGACAATGTGGTGGAAGATGTTGGGAGAAGATCTCCCAACGGAAATGAAAAGTATATCTGTCCTCCAAGGGAGAGGAAAAGGAGCGAATGATTAAGTTTGGTCGAGCTAAAGACCTTAAACAAGCGCTTCTTGGGAGGCAACCCAAGGGTTCTTTTAGTTAGTTTTGATTTGTATTGTAATTTCTTTTAGTTTGATGCTTTCTTTTGATTCTGTTTTCAGGTTAGGTGCAAAACAGAGTCGGGCCGTGTGCTATACACGGCCAGGCAAAGGTTGCAGAGAAGGGAAGTGTTTAGGCCGTGTCATCCAGACACGGCCGTGTGGGATCTCCCTAGAGGAAAAAGGAATAGGCCGTGTCATAGACACGGCCGTGCAAAGAATCCAGAGAGGAAAGATGGAGAGGCCGTGTCCCAGACACGGCCGTGCGAGGAATCCAGAGAAGGAAGAGGGGGAGGCCGTGTGGATCTACACGGCCCGTGCAAAGAATCCCGAGAGGAAAGATGGGGAGGCCGTGTAGATCTACACGGCCCGTGTAGATCTACACGGCCCGTGTAGGAGAACTACTAAAGTCTACCTCCTACCTCACACGGCCAGATCTTGGCCGTGTTCCGCACACCCCCAACTCTCCAAAACATATCTTTCTCTCCCAATTTCTTAAAAACTCCTCTCTAATCTCTCAAGATCTCTTAGATCCGATTCTCCTCCTCTCTAAGACTTGGACTTTTTGTTCTCTTAACCTAAGATCTTTTGTTCTTTGAAGTTTTGTTCTTTGAAGTTCCACAACTCTAAATAATTTTTCCCCCATCTAAACTCATCAAGATGTCCAATATTTTGAAGAGATTACGCAAAGGAGGTGGTGGATCTAGTGGAGACAAAGAGAAGGAGCCATCAAGAGACAAAGGAAAACAACCAGTGAAGGGCAAAGGCAAAAGGACTTCACGCAACGAAGGTAATGACAATGAATTCAATATTGTGTTCAGAAATGATGATCAAGTAACTAGATTTGCAATTCTTGTCAATAGAAAGATAGTGTGTACTAGATATATGGACCCAACTGTTCTTGATATGCTTGGAATTAGGGAAGATGTAGATTTGATGATTGGGTTTTTGGATTGGAGTGATATTATGTACACACATTTGCCTACATATCCTCGTCTTGTTTTGGAATTTTTAAGTTCATTGGATGTCCATTTTACTAATGAAGATGATTATTTTGGAAAAATCTCTTTTAGATTAATGAATCAAGAATTTCTATGGGCATTTAGTGACTTTAATTCTTGTTTTGGAATAACCACCGGTAGCCCTCGTAGGTTTGATCCAAGGTTTAATTGGAATCATTTTTGGAATGCAATAACTGGGTTAGATCAACCTTATGAGACTTCAAGAGCTAAGGCCTCCCATATGCAAAACCCCATCTTTAGGTACCTACATAGAGTCATGAGTAAAACTATTTTTGGTAAGGGAGAGAGTGATGGGGTGGTTAAGAAAATAGAGCTTTATGCTTTATGGGCTATGCTTTGTAAGGTCGAATTTGACTCTGGTTTTCATTTTGTTCAAACCTTATTGAGATCGGCTAGGGCATCATCGGGATCAATTGTTTTTGGTGGTTTGATTACCCGAATAGCTTGTAATTTAAATCTTGATGTTGATGGGTTGGAAATAATTCATGGTAATGACATGATTGACATTGATACATGTCTTGCTATGAAAATGATCGTTCGGGATGAGAATCGTTTCGCGTTTCCTAGGAGGAGTGGTTCTCCTTTACCTCTTCCTTTTCCTGAACGAACTACTATTCGTAACCGGGCTAATTGGGTAATTTCTGAGTTAGATTTTGAGGATAACCCTTCTATACCTGGAGACACTGAGCCACATCATGAGCCCTCGTCATCTGGACATACGCAGCCTTCTAGTTTCATGGAGCCTGCTAGGCATTCTTTTGCATATGGCACGGGATCTTCTAGGTTCGATTTTTCAGATTTTCGTACGTCTCTAGAATCACTTCATGAGAAGCAAGATTCCCAACGAAAAATGTTGGAGGGGCGCTTCTCTTTATCTGATGATCAGTTTAGGGAGGTACAAAATCATTTTCAGTTTACGAGGAATTTTCAAGGTCAAGTGGCTGAGTTTGTGCAGGATTATGATACTGATCAGGCTAGGATGAGAGATTTTATGCAGAGTATGACGCTTACTAGCCAACAAGTTGATGCTTTATATGAGTATCATAGATCCTTGGGTGAGATTCCAGGTTTTCCTAGTTTTCCTATTGGCCAACCACGTCGTAGACCTCCTTTCCCTCGTCCACCTCCACCTCCTCCACCATATTGATTTCATCGGGACGATGAAAAGTTTAAGTCTGGGGGGGTGTCATGTACTGTTTAGTTTGGTTTTCAGTTTTTAGTTTTTGTTAGTTTTTCATGTTGGTTCTTATTTTCATTGCTTGTTGCTTTATTTTGCTTGTTTTTGAAATAATCATGGCAAAAAAATTTTGAGAACATCAAATCTTCACTTATATGCTTTCTTGGATTCAAGTGAAATGTTAGCACGATTATTGTCTCTATTCATGATGTTCGCATGGTGCTAGTAGTAAACTTTGTGTAGTTCTTTTTTCTATCTTGGGAAGCATTAATAAGCTAAGAATCTTATGGTGATGAGTTTTAGTTTTGGTTCAACCTTAAGGATTTTATCTTCACTACACTTGTGCTTGATGCTTGAATAGTTGATGTCATTGAAATAGTCATGATTCATCTTGTTTGCTTAGTACTTGGTTTTCATGGTGATTTCTCAACTTTCATTTTGGTTATTGGATGAGGCTCAAATCATTAAAGCTCATTTGGAAAAATCAAAATATCCCAACATGTGTGCTAAAAGTACATTTGTGAATAAGTTTTGCACAATGCAAACACTTAAAAAAAAAAACACAATAAGGGATATAAAAAACAGTTGTCATGAGTGGAATCTAGCAAGTCACCCCTTTGAGACCGAGTTAGGTTACTGGGGAAATGACTGTTTAGCTTCTCTTGAGATTGAGCACACCTTTGAGACCTTGGGTTAGTTGAGAAATATGAACCAAGTGAATGGTAAGTAAGTGCCTATCACTGGTTACTTGTCTTTCACTGGAAACATTAGGAATTCAAATTTGATGACGACTTGACTAGGACATGGATTGAAACTTGAAGGGTGTTGAGTTACTTTTACACTGCGCACAAGATTTTTATGCTTGAACCATACTTTACTTGTTTCCATGATCATGCTTGTTAATGAAACTTTTTGATAGAGTTAGGAAAGTGCACTGGGTTTTATGAATGTGTTGTAGAACATATGAATTTAGATTGAATTTTTTTGAAAAGCAAAGTTTAAAGAAAGTTGTTGATGTGCGTAGATTATATACTCTTTTATGCATGTTTTTACGCACATTTACATACTTTGAGCATGCTTGATCTATGCATTTGTATACTTCCAGCTTTCCTTTTAGCATATTTACTCTTTTGGTTCGGAGATCTATTTTTTGTGCATTTACTGTACGCAGGAGTCGATTTGGTGAAGAATTTACATCTTTGGGCAAGCCTTGGAGGAAACAAAGGGAGAAAGCACCAGGCCGTGTACCTCACACGGCCATGCACTGGGATGGAGCTCGGGCCGTGTGGGGTTTTGGCACCAGCAGAAGAGGAAGATGACATGGCCGTGTGAACCTCACACGGCCGTGTCAAGATTTGAAGCCAACCAGAGCAGAAGCCTTACATGGCCGTGTGGATCTACACGGCCGTGTGAGGTTTCCAGAGACCAAGCAGGCTGTGGCTGTGTGCACCACACGGCCGTGTAGCATTTCCAGAGACCAAGCAGGCTGTGGCCGTGTGCACCACACGGCCGTGTATCATTTCCAGAGAGCAGAAGGGTTCTGGCCGTGTGGAGTCACACGGCCGTGCAGGTTAGGCAGAGAGGGAACTGGACATGGCCGTGTGAATCTCACACGGCCGTGTCACGGGGCCGTGTGGCGCCCGAATCCCTCCTCTATTTAAACCCTCCTTCATGATTTGAAAGGGGATCTCTCCCCCTTTGGGAGAAAGCAAGATTTGGTGGTTTCCTCCCATTCTTGGGAGGATTTCTGGGCGATTCTAAGGGAGATCTCGACGATTCCGGCTTCGGAGCGAGGATTGGATCCGAAGACAAGGCTTCTTCGTAGATAAGTTTTCTCTTCTCCCCTCTTCTTGTTTTCTTGGATTGGGGATTCAAGGAATGCTTGTAATCTCTATTCTTTCGGGTTTTCTTCCTCGATTCATGGAGTAGATCTTGTATTCTAGAAATAAGGGAGTATTTGTATGATGGATTGATGTAATCTCTTATGGATTTGCCATTTTCTTGTTTCAATGACATTATCTTGCTTGTATCAATTAGATCTTGAATGATTGATGTTGGTTTGTGCTTAATTCTCATTCTTGATTGATTGTTTGGATTTCTTATGGACTTGGTAAAGATAAACTCTCACTCGATCATCCGAGGGATCCACGTGACAGGTGCAAGCCCGTGTAAGGACGTTTGAGAGATAATCTTGAAGAGGAAATAGGAATATTCAAGAGAGTAGGATGGATTCTATGATTAGCTTCTTGTATCTTTATAGATTAATAAGTTGTGGGCTTCTATGTTGATATCCGAGGAAGGCATAGTAATAGGTGCGCTTCTGTGCAAGTACAACGTAGGTTCATGTCTCATTAATCCTATTTAGATACATTTCTCAGTCCTTAGCCGGTTGTCTATTGCAAGAGGGAACCGGCAACTTTCTACATGTTTGGCAATTGAGGAATAAGAATTGGTGAACCATTTACATTCAAGAAATCATACAAAGAAACCGAAACTCCTAGAATCTCCCTTTATCATAACCCAAAACACTAAACTCTTGTTTGTTGATCTCTAATATTATATTTGTTTACCTTTACTTTGCTTTTGAAACGATTGGATAGTTGTTTAGCTAATTCGCATTGAGACATTTCTAGTGCTTATTCCAGTCCCTGTGGATACGATAATCTTTTATATTACTTGCGACATTTTCGTACACTTGCGGAGAGTAACAACGACTGAGCCTTGTGATGCTCAAGCTTGGTACAAGACACTAGAGAGCACAATGGAGCTTCTGACTGGCCAGAAGTCGAGAAGGTCAAGTGTGCCTCATTCTACCTGGCTGGAGATGCTCGTATGTGGTGGGAGAGAGTTAAGAGCAAGAGAGCAGTCAACCAGATGAGCTGGACCAACTTTGAGACAGAGTTCTACGAAGAATTCTTCCACCAACGGATCACCAATAAGCACTATGAAGAGTTTATAGAATTCAGACAAGGTGACCTGTCAATGGAAGAAGCAGTTAAAAGATTCAATAGGCTAGCTCGTCTCTGTCTAGAGCTAGTAAGTATGGAGAAGGAATGAGTCAGACTGATGCTTATAATGCTGAGACCAGTGATAGCACTTAATGTGAGTAGTGGAACTCCCCAACCCCAGACTGGCGAAGAACTGGTCAACAGAGCATTAGTCGCTGAGCACTATCTGAATAGCATCAAAGCACAATGAGCGCAACAAAAGCCAGTCAGGATCGATGACAAGACAGTGGGGAGCCAGAAACCCCAGTCAAGTAATCAGAACTGGAAGGGCAAGGGTCACAAGAGAAAGTAGTGAAACTTAGGAGGTAACTAGAAGGGAGGACCAGTAAACAAGCAGACCAAGTTCCCTCTCTGTCCTAAATGTGGGAGAACACATCTAGGAGCCTGTCGTTTGGGTAAGACGGGATGTTATTCATGTGGGCAGCAAGGACACATGGCTAAAGAATGCCCTAACAAGCACAAAGCACCTCAGCCACAGGCAATACAATATGGAGGCAAACCTCAGTTACATTATATGCCTGCAACTCTGGAAGGACCTCAGCTCAGTCAAGGAAGGTTGGAAGTGTAACGACCACCCTTCTTACTACTACTACTCTCTAAGGATGACCGTTACTTAACTACTAACTCTACTTAACCGGTATGATTAAAAATCACATGGAAACCCTACCGAAAAATTTCGGCAGAGTCTCCCCTGTACCGGTGACCATATTCAACAATACATGCAATATATACTCAGCCACAAGCGGCTGGAACACATATCAATCAACCACGCAGTATAATAAATCCAAAATAAAGAAAACCATACCACAACTCATCACACCATATCACAATTCATCTACTATGTCCTAAACACATCATAATATCATGTACTATCTCAAATACTTCTAACATAACAAAAGACAATATAAACTAGAATAAAACTCTTTCCTAGTCCCAAGGCTTCCATAGTCCTGGCATCACACACCCTTCGAACACCTCCTTGTCGCCTTCCTTTCTATATCTTTTCCTTTCCTGTATCTGCAGTAAAAGGAAGTGTAGTCTATAAGCAAAATTTGCTTAGTAAGCGCTATCTAACTCACAAAATCACGAATGTGCATGTATACAAAAAGAACTAGAAACTATATGCTCTAAAAAGAAATAAAGCATAAACATAACTGCTCATGTCAAACTAATAGCAAAGAAAAGCTAAGGAATCTACTCATGTAATTCTAATAGTTAATCATGCTGCTCATCTAATAGGTAAACATGAAAACTACTCATCTACTAGAAAAATATGGTAGAATAAAGAACTAAACTTACTGATTTTTAGAACTATATGAATCTTATTTCATCTGTTCTAAACTTAATCTTTAATACTTTATGTTTATGTAAAACTCGTTTTACTTGTTCAAAAACTTATACTTATAATACTTCAAAATAATAATCAACTTCTTCTTGGGCCCAAGCGTAGTACCATCTTATGCGCGTTCCCTAATAGGTTAGGGTAGCGAGCCACCAATCCTAAAAGAGCAGAACTCGGTCTACCAGGGCCAAGACCTCGGAATTGGACACCTGGAATTGTTTAACGACAACCTCGGAAGTCGGGTACTAGCCTCTTCTTAAAAGTAAAATACTTATAATCTTAATTACTTCTTCTTTAAATGCCTTAGCATTTTAATAGGCACTTTGTGAGCCAAAAATCCCTAAAGTCTTGACTTTGGGATCAACTTAAGGCCTCGGCCTTTTCTTTCTTCCTTTATCTTTCTTATACTTTTCTTATAAAAGAATGCTTCTTACAAAACTGAAATGTTTAAACAAATTCTAACACTGAAATGCTTAAACAAAATCTGCATACAAGTTTTAACAAAATCTGCATATTAAGCTTAATTAAAAATCTGCATATTAAGCTTATCAAAAATCTGCATACTAAGCTTATCTAAAATCTGCCTACTAACTCAATCAATTTAAGCTTACTGGAAAACTAAAACAATACTAACATAAAACTTATTCACAGCTATACTTTTATAAGAAAATCGTAACCTTTAAGCCTGTTACAACTTGGTCAAAACTGGATTGCTAAGATACCGACTATTCTTATTCCTTTCCTACTGAATTAGAATTAACTTTAGAAGGAAGAACTACATGACTTTATATCTGCTACTAAGAGAGCTAAAAGTGAGGTTGATGATTCTATTAAATCTGTTCCAAACTAAATCAAAGAAAAGTTTAAGCATGGCATCTATAGCACATGGTATTTTTAACCCAAGCAGAGCATGAAACAAACTAAATCATTATTACCTACTTCTGTTAACTACACCCAAAACCTTTATAGAGCATGGCTACAAACCAGAACCAAACTACATGCTAAAGAAAAGATAAATCTATAATGAATTAATCATGCTCATAAGTTCAAAATAGGAAAGGTCTAATAGGCACAAACAACCTTATTGCATACCCATTTAGACGTATATTTCTATCCATGGCAGCAAGAAGGAAAAACAAATACTAAGGTGTTACATGCATATAGGTCAACAATGTTAATAGCAATTATCCATGAAAACAGCACACATGCTCAAAATTCAAATCAACTCTTTCTTCACGGCTAGCAACAATCCAAAACCGAACAAAGCATTAGAACAAGTTATAAGAAGGAATTAAAACACAACCCTACATGCTTAATCTAATTACTTCCTTCCTTTGAAACTCACAGCAGTAAACCCTTATCAATGATTTACACGACAACTAAACAAACAGGAACCCAAATTGCAACTACTCAGCAATATGTGATCCGAAACACAAGGAAAACGATTTACTACCACAACTAATCCTCATGTCCAGTGCTACGGCAATGAAACAAAAAGGAAAACAATGCAAAGCTTCGGAAACGAGAAGAGGAACAAGGAATAAACCTCGAATATATCTTACTGCAGGTGAGTAGCAACTTACCTTGCTGCTCTTGAACTCGCAGCCGGCAAAAAAATCCCTTCTAGGGTTCGGACGAGCCCATGATCTCGGCGTTCTCCTCGTGTTGGCGCGTCCTCCTTGACAAGATGATCACGACGGTGTGAAAGACCCTCGGATTTGGTCCTTGACCGACCGCCGGAGACGAAACCTAGCTTCGGTTTCATTTCCGCCCGAGAGAAATCGCCGACGCCGCGCACGCGTGAGGGAGAAGAGAGGAATTAGGGATTCTCGGGCCAAAAGGGAAAACCTAAGTTCTCCTTTTAATAACCCGGTATTCTATTAATAAATATCACTTAAATATATTTTGCTCCTTCCTAAATTAACAAAGTCCGCTGGCGCAGTTGGTTGGCTGTGTTCCGCTTAAACCTTTGCTGCGGTCGGAGGTCTTCGGGTCGAGCCTCAGCTCGGCCCTTTTTCTGCAACCTTTTATTTCTATTATCTATAACCACTACTTAAATTTATTTCATTCTCTATTTGTTTACAAAACAGCCATGGAATAGCTGGTTAGCCGGTTTTAACCGAAGCCACAGATCTCGACTTCGATCCCTCAGCCGCGCCCTTTATTTTTCAATTTATTTTAAATGTTCCAATTACAACTTAAATAAATTCGCTTCCCTTCTTAATAACAAAACAACCGCAGACCAGTTGGTTGGCTGGATTCGGTTAAAACTCGGGCCAAGTTCGAGGTCTTGGGTTCAAAACCCGGCTTCAACACTTTTTTTTTCTTCTTTTTAAACTTCTTCCTCTTGGTAAAAATACCAAACGAACTCCAAAAATTGTGTAAAAATACTCTAAAAATTCCTAAAAATCTCTAGAATTTTTCTATAGCATTTCAAAATATTTTTGAATTATTTTTGGAGCTCAAAATGAGGAAATTTGGGTCATTACAATTCCCCACACCTTATAAAAAGTTCGTCCTCGAACTTAGAATAATTCTAGATCTCTCTGTCTCATACTGTCCTTACGCTCCTAAATAATTTCCTCATGCTTCTGGTTTTAAATAACTTTCACTAATGGTACTCTTTGTTCTTTTGTTTCTTAACTTCTCGGTCCTCTATGATTCATATCGAATCATATCCATTAGTGGTCCTTGGAAGGCCTGTTATAAAGTCTCTGGAGACCATAGGTGCACTAGTCACACCAAATGACATGACTACAACTTCGTAGTGTCCATATCGGATACTGGAAACTGTTCCGGACTCTTCATTCTCCTTTCACTTTCAATTGATGGTTCCTAGAATGCAGATCTATTTTAGAGAACACTATTGCCCTCTTTAGCTAATCAAATAGATTATCTATTCTGGGAAGAGGGTACTAGTCCTTAACTGCTACTTTGCTCAGTGCTCTAAAATCTATGCACATCTGCATTGATATGTCTTTCTTCCTACTGAACAACTCTGGAGCTCCCCGGGGTGAATGACTAAGGCGGATAGAACCCTTGCCAAGTAGCTCCTAAAATTTTTCTTGTAACACTTTTAACTCTGCTGAAGACATTCGGTATGGAGCTTTTGAAATTAAACTGGTATCAGGAAACAACTCAATTTCAAACCCTACTTCTCCATTTGGGAGATAGTCCAGGTAGCTCTTCTAGAAATACCTCTGGGTATTCGCAGACTACCCGAACGTCTTCCGGCTTGGATCTTTCTTGTTATCATTGTCCTTCTAGTTCTAATTACTTAACTGGGATTTCTGACTCTCCACTGTCTTGTCCTCAATCTTAACATCTAACTATGCCAAGAATAATACTTGACATCTTCTCTATCCTTTCTAAACAAACTTATGTATATGAATATAAGAGAAACAAAACTAAAATTGTCTCTATTCTTTCTAAGCATATGTATCAAAACATAGAAAATTAAAACATGAATTTTCTTCTTTCCTAAGCACATATAAGCAGATACTCTATACTGCAAATAAGAAAGAAAGCATAAAAGAAAATTAAATACTTTCTTACTTGAAGACGGCAAGGATGGTGCTGATGTGTGATGCTGGAGAATGGGACCTACTCTGATACCAACTGTAACGACCACCCTTCTTACTACTACTACTCTCTAAGGATGACCGTTACTTAACTACTAACTCTACTTAACCGGTATGATTAAAAATCACATGGAAACCCTACCGAAAAATTTCGGCAGAATCTCCCCTGTACCGGTGACCATATTCAACAATACATGCAATATATACTCAGCCACAAGCGGCTGGAACACATATAAATCAACCACGCAGTATAATAAATCCAAAATAAAGAAAACAATACCACAACTCATCACACCATATCACAATTCATCTACTATATCCTAATCACATCACAATATCATGTACTATCTCAAATACTTCTAATGTATCAAAAGACAATAGAAACTAGAATAAAACTTCTTTCCTAGTCTCAAGGCTTCCATAGTCCTGACATCACACATCCTTCGAACACCTCCTTGTCGCCTTCCTTTCTAGATCTTTTCCTTTCCTGTATCTGCAGTAAGAGGAAGTGCAATATATAAGCAAAATTTGCTTAGTAAGCGCTATCTAACTCACAAAAACACTAATATGCATGTATACATAAAGTACTAGAAACTATATGCTCTAAAAGAAAGTAAAGCATAAACATAACTGCTCATGTCAAACTAATAGCAAAGAAAAGCTAAGGAATCTACTCATGTAATTCTAATAACTAATCATGCTGCTCATCTAATAGGTAAACATGAAAAACTACTCATCTACTAGATAAACATGATAGAATAAAGAACTAAACTTACTGATTTTTAGAACTATATGAATATTATTTCATCTGTTCTAAACTTAATCTTTAATACTTTATGTTTATGTAAAACTCGTTTTACTTGTTCAAAAACTTATACTTATAATACTTCAAAATAATAATCAACTTCTTCTTGGGCCCAAGCGTAGTACCATCTTATGCGCGTTCCCTAATAGGTTGGGGTAGCGAGCCACCAATCCTAAAAGAGCAGACCTCGGTCTACCAGGGCCAGGACCTCGGAATTGGACACCTGGAATTGTTTAACGACAATCTCAGAAGTCGGGTACTAGCCTCTTCTTAAAAGTAAAATACTTATAATCTTAATTACTTCTTCTTTAAATGCCTTATCATTTTAATAGGCACTTTGTGTGCCAAAAATCCCTAAAGTCTTGACTTTGGGATCTACTTAATGTTGAGTTCGTCGGGCCGCGAAAACCGCTTTTTCGCGTCGCGGAAACCCCGAGTCACCCAAAGCCATGGATCTCTTGCAAAGATTCGTAAACAAAACTTTTCGAAATACCTTTTTCTTGTTCGAGTTTGTAAAAACTTTAGATCTACACTAAAGTTAAGATCATTACCCTTGTAGAGAAGCCCTTCGCGTTCCCGCTCGTCCAAGGTGTCGGATCTCTAGACCGTCAAGTGTACGGTCCTCTAGAAGTATCCACACGAACAATCCTTGATGGAGAAGACCAAACAAAGGTGTGCTAGCACCTTGTCTTGTTCGGCCAAGAGAGGAGGAGAGGGAGAAGAGAGAGCTCTAGAGGAAGAAGATGACTTAATCACACTTAAATGAAAAATGAATATTTTCATTCCCCACTAGAGTGGCCAGCCACATCTTGGAGGTGTAACTCTCCACATTAATTCCAATTAATGTGGAGACCATTAAGAGTTGTAACCCCCATGAGGTGGCACTCTAGGATGATGTGGATCAACACTATTGGTCCACATCTTGCCACCTCACTAAATGACATGGCAACAAGTGTAACCTCCTCATTTATTGTGGGCCGGCCACATTAAATGCTATGGAGGCTTGTAACCTCCATGAGGTGGCACACATTGATGATGTGGAGCAATCCTATTGGTCCACATCTTGCCAACTCACTAGTGATGTGGCAAAAAGTCAAGTCAAACATGACTTTTTCTCTTCCTCTCAAATCAAGTCAAACTTGATCAAATCTCTCTCATGGTTGATCTAATCCAACCATATGATTCAAGTCAACTTAATATAATGAATCTAATTCATTAAATTAAGTTGATTTAATGAGTCATAATCTAAATTAGACTCATTAAATACATAAATCAACTTGAGTCCAACTCAATTAGCCCAATTTGGATTACTCTTAATCCAATATGATTCATCAAATGAATCTAAGCCTCTTGGTTCATCATATGAACCAAATCTCCATCTAATTGTCCTTAGTGTGTGACCCTATAGGTTCTTCTAACGTTGGCAATGCCCTAAACCCATTTAGGAGCATAAGTAATGAGCGGTATCTAGCAACACATCATTACTACCCAAGTTACAAGAATGTCGAGATCCGACATCACCTTGTGACTACCAATTGTGACTCCTCACAAAATATATGACATTGTCCTTCTATCCTAGACATCTAGATTGATCAATGTGAGGCATAGACCGTGTCATCCTCTAATCAATCTAAATCTTGAACTCCAAGTAGACTCACTTGATCAAATGAGCTCAACATCTAATGTTGACTCATTTGGGCATGGCCATGCACTTAGTGGTCTCACTCTATCAAGAATACCGATGTCGCTCCCGTCATATGGGAGGGATAGATCCCATCTACATCACTCACATCCCTCTACATAATTCGTTATATACCCAGTAATCGCCTTTATAGTCCACCCAATTACGGGTGACGTTTGACGAAACCAAAGTACATAACTCCTTATGTAGGGATCCATGGTGACTTCAGGTCTAAGGACTAATAGTCATACTAATAGCCACATGAGAAAGTATATGACACTCATATAACGATCCATGATACTTTCTCATGGCGGGTCATTCAGTATACATTCTCTAATGCATACCCATGTGTCAGCTTGATATCTCTATATCCATGACTTGTGAGATCAAGTCATCGAGTTGACCTACATGCTAGTCTTATTGTATTAACATTGTCCCTGAATGTTAATACTCGACTAGGAATGATTTAGAGTAGTGTTCCCTATATCATCTCACTATCGATTCAACCAATCGATTGATATAAGTAAGAACCTTCTACTCAAGGACGCTATTATACTTAGTCTATTTGGCACTAATATAAATAAGTATAATAACCAAACAATTGCCTTTATTAATATACAAGAATATGATATACATGAGTCCATACAATCATCAAATGATTGGCTCTAGGGCTCTAACTAACACTTAAGGCCTCGGCCTTTTCTTTCTTTTCTTTATCTTTCTTATACTTTTCTTATAAAAGAATGCTTCTTACAAAACTGAAATGTTTAAACAAATTCTAACACTGCAATGCTTAAACAAAATCTGCATACAAGTTTTAACAAAATCTGCATATTAAGCTTAATTAAAAATCTGCACAATAAGCTTATCAAAAATCTGCATACTAAGCTTATCTAAAATCTGCCTACTAACTCAATCAATTTAAGCTTACTGGAAAACTAAAACAATACTAACATAAAACTTATTCACAGCTATACTTTTATAAGAAAATCGTAACCTTTAAGCCTGTTACAACTTGGTCAAAACTGGATTGCTAAGATACCGGCTATTCTTATTCCTTTCCTACTGAATTAGAATTAACTTTAGAAGGAAGAACTACATGACTTTATATCTGCTACTAAGAGAGCTAAAAGTGAGGTTGATGATTCTATTAAATATGTTCCAAACTAAATCAAAGAAAGGTTTAAGCATGGCATCTATAGCACATGGTATTTTTAACCCAAGCAGAGCATGAAACAAACTAAATCATTATTACCTACTTCTGTTAACTACACCCAAAACCTTTATAGAGCATGGCTACAAACCAGAACCAAACTACATGCTAAAGAAAAGATAAATCTATAATGAATTAATCATGCTCATAAGTTCTAAATAGGAAAGGTCTAATAGGCACAAACAACCTTACTGCATACCCATTTAGACGTATATTTCTATCCATGGCAGCAAGAAGGAAAAACAAATACTAAGGTGTTACATGCATATAGGTCAACACTGTTAATAGCAGTGATCCATGAAAACAGCACACATGCTCAAAATTCTACTCAACTCTTGCTTCACGGCTAGCAACAATCCAAAACCGAACAAAGCATTAGAACATGTTATAAGATGGAATTAAAACACAACTATACATGCTTAATCTAATTACTTCCTTCCTTTGAAACTCACGGCAGCAAACCCTTATCAATGATTTACACGACAACTAACCAAACAGGAACCCAAATTGCAACTACTCAGCAATATCTGATCCGAAACACAAGGAAAATGATTTACTACCACAACTAATCCTCATGTCCAGTGCTACGGCAATGAAACAAAAAGGAAAACAATGCAAAGCTTCGAAAACGAGGAGAAAACAAGGAATAAACCTCAAGCTATCTTCTGCAGGTGAGTTGATGTTCTTGAACTCGCAGGGCAAAAATCCCTTCTAGGGTTCGGACGAGCCCACGATCTCGGCGTTCTCCTCGTGTCGGCGCATCCTCCTTGACAAGATGATCACGACGGTGTGAAGGACCCTCGGATTTGGTCCTTGACCGGCCGCCGGAGATGAAACCTAACTTCGGTTTCCTTTCCGCCCGAGAGAAATCGCCGACGCCGCGCACGCGTGAGGGAGAAGAGAGGAATTAGGGATTCTCGGGCCAAAAGGGAAAACCTAAGTTCTCCTTTTAATAACCCGGTATTCTATTAATAACTATCACTTAAATATATTTTGCTCCTTCCTAAATTAACAAAGTCCGCTGGCGCAGTTGGTTGGCTGTGTTCCGCTTAAAACCTTGCTGCGGTCGGAGGTCTTCGGGTCGAGCCTCAGCTCGGCCCTTTTTCTGCAACCTTTTATTTCTATTATCTTTAACCACTACTTAAATTTATTTCGTTCTCTATTTGTTTACAAAATAGCCATGGAATAGTTGGTTAGCCGGTTATAACCGAAGCCACAGATCTCGACTTCGATCCCACAGCCGCGCCCTTTATTTTTCAATTTATTTTAAATGTTCCAATTACAAGTTAAATAAATTCGCTTCCCTTCTTAATAACAAAACAATCGCAGACCAGTTGGTTGGCTGGATTCGGTTAAGACTCGGGCCAAGTCCGAGGTCTTGGGTTCAAAACCCGGCTTCAACACTTTTTTTTTTCTTTTTAAACTTCTTCCTCTTGGTAAAAATACCAAACGAACTCCAAAAATTGTGTAAAAATACTCTAAAAATTGCTTAAAATCTCTAGAATTTTTCTATAGCATTTCAAAATATTTTTGAATTATTTTTGGAGCTCAAAATGAGGAAATTTGGGTCGTTACAATTCCCCACACCTTATAAAAAGTTCGTCCTCGAACTTAGAATAATTCTAGATCTCTCTGTCTCATACTGTCCTTACGCTCCTAAATAATTTCCTCATGCTTCTGGTTTTAAATAAATTTCACTAATGGTACTCTTTGTTCTTTAGTTTCTTAACTTCTCGGTCCTCTATGATTCATATCGAATCATATCCATTAGTGGTCCTTGGAAGGCCTGTTATAAAGTCTCTGGAGACCATAGGTGCACTGGTCACACCAAATGGCATGACTACAACTTCGTAGTGTCCATATCGGATACTGGAAACTGTTCTGGACTCTTCATTCTCCTTTCACTTTCAATTGATGGTTCCTAGAATGTAGATCTATTTTAGAGAACACTATTGCCCTCTTTAGCTAATCAAATAGATTATCTATTCTGGGAAAAGGGTACTAGTCCTTAACTGCTACTTTGCTCAGTGCTCTAAAATCTATGCACATCTGCATAGATCTGTCTTTCTTCCTACTGAACAACTCTGGAGCTCCCCGGGGTGAATGACTAAGGCGGATAGAACCCTTGCCAACTAGCTCCTAAAATTGTTCTTGTAACTCTTTTAACTCTGCTGAAGACATTCGGTATGGAGCTTTTGAAATTAAACTGGTATCAGGAAATAACTCAATTTCAAACCCTACTTCTCCATTTGGGAGATAGTCCAGGTAGCTCTTCTAGAAATACCTCTGGGTATTCGCAGACTACCCGAACATCTTCCTGCTTGGATCTTTCTTGTTATCATTGTCCTTCTAGTTCTAATTACTTAACTAGGATTTCTGACTCTCCACTGTCTTGTCCTCAATCTTAACATCTAACTATGCCAAGAATAATACTTGACATCTTCTCTATCCTTTCTAAACAAACTTATGTATATGAATATAAGAGAAACAAAACTAAAATTGTCTCTATTCTTTCTAAGCATATGTATCAAAATATAGAAAATTAAAACATGAATTTTCTTCTTTCCTAAGCACATATAAGCAGATACTCTATACTGCAAATAAGAAAGAAAGCATAAAAGAAAATTAAATATTTTCTTACTTGAAGAAGGCAAGGATGGTGCTGATGTGTGATACTGGAGCATGGGACCTACTCTGATACCAACTGTAACGACCACCCTTCTTACTACTACTACTCTCTAAGGATGACCGTTACTTAACTACTAACTCTACTTAACCGGTATGATTAAATATCACATGGAAACCCTACCGAAAAATTTTGGCAGAGTCTCCCCTGTACCGGTGACCATATTCAACAATACAAGCAATATATACTCAGCCACAAGCGGCTGGAACACATATCAATCAACCACGCGGTATAATAAATCCAAAATAAAGAAAACCATACCACAACTCATCACACCATATCACAATTCATCTACTATGTCCTAAACACATCATAATATCATGTACTATCTCAAATACTTCTAACATAACAAAATACAATAGAAACTAGAATAAAACTCTTTCCTAGTCCCAAGGCTTCCATAGTCCTGGCATCACACATCCTTCGAACACCTCCTTGTCGCATTCCTTTCTATATCTTTTCCTTTCCTGTATCTGCAGTAAGAGGAAGTGTAGTCTATAAGCAAAATTTGCATAATAAGCGCTATCTAACTCACAAAATCATGAATGTGCATGTATACAAAAAGAACTAGAAACTATATGCTCTAAAAAGAAATAAAGCATAAACATAACTGCTCATGTCAAACTAATAGCAAAGAAAAGCAAAGTAATCTACTCATGTAATTCTAATAGTTAATCATGCTGCTCATCTAATAGGTAAACATGAAAACTACTCATCTACTAGAAAAACATGGTAGAATAAAGAACTAAACTTACTGATTTTTAGAACTATATGAATCTTATTTCATCTGTTCTAAACTTAATCTTTAATACTTTATGTTTATATAAAACTCGTTTTACTTGTTCAAAAACTTATACTTATAATACTTCAAAATAATAATCAACTTCTTCTTGGGCCCAAGCGTAGTACCATCTTATGCGCGTTCCCTAATAGGTTGGGGTAGCGAGCCACCAATCCTAAAAGAGCAGAACTCGGTCTACCAGGGCCAAGACCTCGAAATTGGACACCTGGAATTGTTTAACGACAACCTCGGAAGTCGGGTACTAGCCTCTTCTTAAAAGTAAAATACTTATAATCTTAATTACTTCTTCTTTAAATGCCTTAGCATTTTAATAGGCACTTTGTGAGCCAAAAATCCCTAAAGTCTTGACTTTGGGATCTACTTAAGGCCTCGGCCTTTTCTTTCTTTTCTTTATCTTTCTTATACTTTTCTTATAAAAGAATGCTTCTTACAAAACTGAAATGTTTAAACAAATTCTAACACTGCAATGCTTAAACAAAATCTGCATACAAGTTTTAACAAAATCTGCATATTAAGCTTAATTAAAAATCTGCACAATAAGCTTATCAAAAATCTGCATACTAAGCTTATCTAAAATCTGCCTACTAACTCAATCAATTTAAGCTTACTGGAAAACTAAAACAATACTAACATAAAACTTATTCACAGCTATACTTTTATAAGAAAATCGTAACCTTTAAGCCTGTTACAACTTGGTCAAAACTGGATTGCTAAGATACCGGCTATTCTTATTCCTTTCCTACTGAATTAGAATTAACTTTAGAAGGAAGAACTACATGAGTTTATATCTGCTACTAAGAGAGCTAGAAGTGAGGTTGATGATTCTATTAAATATGTTCCAAACTAAATCAAAGAAAGGTTTAAGCATGGCATCTATAGCACATGGTATTTTTAACCCAAGCAGAGCATGAAATAAACTAAATCATTTTTACCTACTTCTGTTAACTACACCCAAAACCTTTATAGAGCATGGCTACAAACCAGAACCAAACTACATGCTAAAGAAAAGATAAATCTATAATGAATTAATCATGCTCATAAGTTCTAAATAGGAAAGGTCTAATAGGCACAAACAACCTTACTGCATACCCATTTAGACGTATATTTCTATCCATGGCAGCAAGAAGGAAAAACAAATACTAAGGTGTTACATGCATATAGGTCAACACTGTTAATAGCAGTGATCCATGAAAACAGCACACATGCTCAAACTTCAACTCAACTCTTGCTTCACGGCTAGCAACAATCAAAAACCGAACAAAGCATTAGAACATGTTATAAGAAGGAATTAAAACACAACCCTACTTGCTTAATCTAATTACTTCCTTCCTTTGAAACTCACGGCAGCAAACCCTTATCAATGATTTACACGACAACTAAACAAACAGGAACCCAAATTGCAACTACTCAGCAATATGTGATCCGAAACACAAGGAAAAAGATTTACTACCACAACTAATCCTCATGTCCAGTGCTACGACAATGAAACAAAAAGGAAAACAATGCAAAGCTTCAGAAACGAGAAGAGGAACAAGGAATAAACCTCGAAGCTATCTTACTGCAGGTGAGTAGCAACTTACCTTGCTGTTCTTGAACTCGCAACAGGCAAAAAAATCCCTTCTAGGGTTCGGACGAGCCCAAAATCTCGGCGTTCTCCTCGTGTCGGCGCGTCCTCCTTGACAAGATGATCACGACGGTGTGAAAGACCCTCGGATTTGGTCCTTGACCGGTCGCCGGAGATGAAACCTAGCTTCGGTTTCGTTTCCGCCCGAGAGAAATCGCCGACGCGGCGCACGCGTGAGGGAGAAGAGAGGAATTAGGGATTCTCGGGCCAAAAGGAAAAACCTAAGTTCTCATTTTAATAACCCGGTATTCTATTAATAACTATCACTTAAATATATTTTGCTCCTTCCTAAATTAACAAAGTCCGCTGGCGCAGTTGGTTGGCTGTGTTCCGCTTAAAACTTTGCTGCGGTCGGAGGTCTTCAGGTCGAGCCTCAGCTCGGCCATTTTTCTGCAACCTTTTATTTCTATTATCTATAACCACTACTTAAATTTATTTCGTTCTCTATTTGTTTACAAAACAGCCATGGAATAGCTGGTTTGCCGGTTTTAACCGAAGCCACAGATCTCAACTTCGATCCCTCAGCCGCGCCCTTTATTTTTCAATTTATTTTAAATTTTCCAATTACAACTTAAATAAATTTGCTTCCCTTATTAATAACAAAACAACCGCAGACCAGTTGGTTGGCTGGATTCGGTTAAGACTCGGGCCAAGTCCGAGGTCTTGGGTTCAAAACCCGGCTTCAACCCTTTTTTTTTCTTCTTTTTAAACTTCTTCCTCTTGGTAAAAATACCAATCGAACTCCAAAAATTATGTAAAAATACTCTAAAAATTCCTAAAAATTTCTAGAATTTTTCTATAGCATTTCAAAATATTTTTGAATTATTTTCGGAGCTCAAAATGAGGAAATTTGGATCGTTACAGGAAGCCCCACCAGTTCCAGCCTGTGCCAAAGTATTCTCCCTCACTAAAGAGGAAGCTGCTAGTGCCTCCATGGTCGTAACAGGTCAAGTAGTTATTTTTCAGCATTTAGCTACTGCACTATTTGATACTGGGGTGACCCATTCTTTTGTATCAGTACCCTTTGCCAAAGAATTACAGGTACCTACAGAAAGCATGAACTCCAAGTTCCTGATGACCCTACCTTCTGGGGAAGTCATGGAATCCAATCAATGGCTTCGGGCTGTACCAGTCAGAATTGCAGACCGAGAGCTATATGTTAATCTGGTAGTCCTCGCCATGCAGGATTTCGATATCATTTTGGGTATGGATTTTCTCAGCAAGTATAGTGCTTCAGTGGACTGCCGCAGAAGGAAAGTGATCTTTAGTCCAGAGAGTGAACTAACCTTTGAATTCACAGGAGTGCCAAGAAGGAGGACCCAGAAGCTTCTCTCTTCTCTGACAGCTCACCAGATGTTAACTAAAGGGTGTGCTGGTTTTCTTGCATTCATTGTAAGTACAGAAGAACAAGAAAGACCCAAGCAGGAGGAAATTCGGATAGTCTGCAAGTATCCGGAGGTATTTCCAGAAGAGCTACCTGGACTATCTTCCAACAGAGAAGTGAAGTTTGAAATTGAATTGGTTCTTGGTACCGGTCCAATTTCAAAAGCTCCTTACTGCATGTCTCCAGCTGAACTGAAAGAACTACAAGAACAACTCCAGGAGCTACTTGACAAGGGTTTCATCCGCCCTATTCATTCACCATGGGGAGCTCCAGTGTTGTTCGTTAAGAAGAAAGACGGATCTATGCGGATGTGCATAGATTATAGAGCGCCGAACAAAGTGACAGTTAAGAACAAGTACCCTCTTCCCAGAATAGATGATCTATTTGATCAATTGAAAGGGGCAACAGTGTTCTCCAAGATAGACCTGCGCTCTGGGTACCATCAGTTGAAAGTGAAGGAAAGTGATATACCCAGAACAACTTTCAAGATCAGATACGGACACTATGAGTTCGTAGTCATGCCTTTTGGTATGACTAATGCACCTCAGTTTTCATGGACTTGATGAACAGAGTGTTCAGAGAATACCTTGACAAATTTATCATCGTGTTCATCGACGACATTCTAGTCTATTCCAGAACCCCAGAGGAGCATGACACACACTTGAGAATAGTCCTGCAGACCCTACAGCAGAAACAGCTTTATGCCAAATTCTCGAAGTGCGAGTTCTGGTTAAATCAGGTGGTGTTTCTAGGTCACATTATTTCTAAAGAAGGCATCCAAGTGGATCCTGCCAAGATAGAGGCAGTCAATAATTGGCATAGGCCCAAGAACGTTAGAGAGATCAGAAGTTTCCTTGGTTTAGCTGGGTATTACAGAAAATTTGTGGAGGACTTTTCCAAGATAGCCTCTCCACTAACAGCCCTAACGAGGAAGGACAAGAAGTTTGAATGGTCAAACAAATGTGAGCAGAGTTTCCAAGAGCTAAAGAAGAGACTAACCAGTATTCCCATCCTGATAGTTCCAGAAAGTGACAAGAGTTTTGACATCTACAGTGATGCTTCCAAGATGGGCCTAGGAGCTATACTCATGCAAGAAGGAAAAGTTATAGCTTATGCTTCCAGACAACACAAAGACTATGAGAAGAACTACCCCACTCATGATCTTGAGCTGGCAGCTGTGGTCTTTGCACTGAAACTCTGGCGACACTACTTGTATTGAGTCCAGTGCAGAATCTTCACAGACCATCAGAGTTTAAAGTATTTCTTCACCCAGAAAGACTTAAACATGAGATAGTGTAGGTGGCTGGAGTTGGTCAAAGACTATGACTATGAAATCCTCTACCACCCAGGTAAAGCTAACAAAGTGGCAGATGCACTAAGCAGGAAGTCCAGTGCACTCCTGATGTCTTTGTCATCATTAGCCCTGCCACTGCAGAAGGAGTTGTCAGATTTTGGAATGGAAATTATATATGGGCAACTCTCTGCATTGACCTCAGAGTCAACCCTGCTTGATGATATACAGAGAAAGCAAAGTGAAGATACAGATATCCAAAAGATCAAGCAAGGGGTACAACAAGGGGAAAAATCGGGGTTTCGAGTATCAGACAGTGGAATTCTTTATCAGGGGAGCCGCCTTTGTGTCCCCAATGATGAAGAACTGAGAAAGAAAATTTTAGAAGAAGCTCATAGTACACCTTACTTCATGCATCTTGGTTCCACTAAGATGTGTTGGTGCGGTTAGCACTAACGATTTAACCCAGGTTTTGATGAATGACAAATCAGGTTAACCGCTGCGTTTTAACTCGAGATTTTCGAATCGATATTCACCCCCCCCTCTATCGAATCTAACGGTCTTACAAGATGTACCAAGACGTGAAACAGAGGTTCTGGTGGTCTGGATTCAAAAGAGATGTTGCAAAGTATGTCAGTACCTGCCTGACATGCCAGAGAGTCAAAGCAGAGCACCAGAGACCAGGAGGAGTCCTGCAACCCCTTCCAATACCAGAGTGGAAGTGGGAAGACATATCCATGGACTTTATAACAGGTCTTCCAAGAACCACGAATGAATATGATGCAATATGGGTAATAGTGGACAGATTGACCAATCTGCCCATTTTCTAGCCATCAAGGTGTCCAATTCTATAGAGCAGTTGGCACAACTGTATGTTAAGGAAGTGATCAGACTTCATGGAGTTCCAAAATCTATTGTGTCTGATAGAGATGGGCGCTTCACCTCTCATTTTAGGGAGTATGTTCAGAATGCACTAGGCACCAAACTCAAGTTTAGCACAACCTTCCATCCTCGGATGATGGACAAACAGGTGAGTAAATTAAATTTTAGAATATATGCTCAGAGCTTGTGCGCTAGATTTCAAGGAAGTTGGTGCAAGTATCTAAGCTTAGCTAAGTTTGCCTACAATAATAGCTATCAGGCAACCATCAAGATGGCACCATATGAGGCGTTGTATGGCAGGAAGTATAGATCACCCATTTGCTGGCAAGAAGTAGGTGAAAGAAAAGAAATGGAAGTAGAGCTAGGCATTGACCGAGATGATAGATGAGACCACTCGGGCTATCCAAAGATCGAGAGAGGATTGAGACCCGAGTAGACAGAAAAGTTATGCTGACACACGCCGTAGGCCACTTGAGTTTCAAGTAGGGGATTCAGTTTTTCTCAAAGTCGCTCCTATGAAGGGAGTGATGAGATTTGGAAAGAAGGGCAAATTAAGTCCTCGCTATGTAGGACCTTACCTGATCATAGAGAGGATTGGTAAAGTAGCTTACAAGCTGGACTTATCACAAGACATGTCAGCAATACACAACGTATTTCATGTCTCCATGCTAAAGAAGTGCCTTCACGACCCTAGCCAAGTGATTGAGCCTCAGTCAGTGCAGATCCAGGAGGATCTTAGCTATGAGAGCAGACCTATACAGATAGTGGACAGAGAAGTTAAGAGACTAAGGAACAAGGAAGTGTCACTAGTGAAGGTCATCTGACAAAATCAGAAGCACGAGGAAGTTACGTGGGAGCGTGAGGACAGAATGAGATAGAAATATCCAAAATTATTTTAAGTTCGAGAACAAACTTTTTATAAGGTATGAGGACTTGTAACAACCCCAAATTTCCTCATTAAGAGTTCTAATTGTGGTTAAAAATATTTAGAAGTACTTTAGAAATATTCTAGAGATTTTTAGAAATTTTTAGAGTATTTTTATGTAATATTTGGAGGTCGTTTGGTATTTTTACCAAAAGGAAGAAGTTTCAAAAATAAAGAGGTTCGGCCGAGGTTCGAACCCGCGACCTCCGACCCGACCCAAACCTTAAGCGGATCCGGCTGACCAAGTGCCCAAGCGGGCGGTGCTGATTAAGGAAGGAGCAACTTTTATTTAAGTAGTAGTTGGTAACAGGATATGGGAGTTATTAAGGTAGAGCTTAGTTTATTCCCGTGACCTAATTTCCTCACCTTCTCTCTCTTGTGCGGCGTCGGCGTGTTCGGGCGAAAAGAAAACGAAGCAAGGGCTTCTCCGGCGGCCGGCCAAGGGGGATTTTTTCGTGAGCTCTTCTCGGATCCAAGCTCCTCTCGTCAAGAAGGAACTGTAGGCACGGGGAAGAGGTTGAGATTTGCAAGTTTCCGAAACCCTAGAAGCATTAGAAGTCTCCTTTTCCAGTTGTAAGACCAAGAACGAGGGTAAGTTGCTCCTCACCTGCGGTAAGAGTAGCTATGGAGTTGTTCTTCTTATTAGTTTCTTGTTTTTCTGAAGTATGTTGTAAGGAACGGAGTTTTGAAGTTTTCTGCCGTGGATTGAGGTTTCGGAATGCATTTGTGCCGAGATTTGCTTGCTGCTTTATAGTTCTGTTGTAGCATGCTTAAAGAGGATTTGCTGCTTTGTGTTCTGTTGTAGCATGCTTAAAGAGGGTTCAGCCGTGTGGTTTAATAGCATGATCAGTTAGTTTAAGAATAGTTATGTTTAGTATGGATGCAGATTTAGTTCTTTTCGGATTTTCGGTAGAGAATTGTGATTGTTAAGGATGGTTAGAATAGATCCAAGCTTCTGGTTTTCTTTCTTGCAATTCTACTGAAGCAAGTTTATAGATTTTTGTTGCCCTATAAAAGTTCAAGTTGTGAATCAGTTTCATATAGGTTTTTGTTTTAAGTTTTCAGCAAGCTTAATTTGGTTGAATTTTGAGTATGTGGGCTATGTTCGTGGATTACTGCTGTTAACAGTATTGATCTATATGCATGTAACATCGTAGTATCGGTGTTTCATCTTGTTGCCATGTATAAGAATGGGCTTTTTAATGAGTAATGCGATAAGGTAGTTTGTGCCTATTAGACTTTTATTCAAAGGACTTATAGGAATGAACAATTTGGTTCTGTGAAGTTTAGTTTGGGATAGAGCTTGTTGTACAGTTCAGTGGTCTGGAAATTTCTGTGAAGCTTAACTTGTTTGGAGCTTAGAACGACCACTCCATTTGTGTTTCCGCGGGCAAGAAAAGCCCTGTGTCATTAATCTTTTAACTAGCATAAATTACTTAGTGTAGTAAGCAGATTTGATTATAGTGCAGATCTTTATTAAGCTTTGCATGCAAATTTTTGGTTAAGTATAGTATGCAGATTTTTATTAAGCTTTGTATGCAGATTTTATTTAAGTTATAGTGTAGATCTTGTTAAGTATTACAGTATTTTGAATTTAAGAAAAGTATAAAAAATATAAAGAAAAGAAAGAAAAAGGTCAAGAACTTAAGTAGATCCCAAAGTCAAGATTTTAGGGATTTTGCCACACAAGGTGCTTGTTAAAATGCCGAGGCATTATATATTAGAAGTAATAAAAGATAACAAGTATTTTACTTTTAAAAAGGCTAGTACCCGACTTCTAAGGTTGTCGTTAAACAAAGCCAGGTGACCAATTCCAAGGTCTTGGCCCTGGTAATACCAAGGTCTTTACCCTCGTAGGACTTGTGACTAGCTACCACAGTCTCTATTAGGGAGCGCGCATTGGTACTGAGCCTGGGCCCAAGAGAAAAGTTTATTATTATTTTCAAGTATAAGATTATAAGTTTTTGAAACAAATAAAACAAGTTTCACTTATGTTTAGAGTCAGCAAGTTAGTTTCTTTTAATTCGAAGCATGCAGTATTAGTTTTATTTATTTCCTGATTAGTTTATTGAGTATGATTAGCCTTGTCTTCCAGCATGCAGTTTTATTCTTGTATATCATGAGTATGCAAATTTTAGTGCTTTACTATTAGATGAGCATGAGTAGAATTTTCCTTTGAGTATTAAGTTTTCATATTTCTTTCAGCTTACATGCATATTCGAGTTTTTGTGAGTTAGACAACGCTTACTAAACATTCGCTTATAGTTTGCATTTCCTCTTACTGCAGATAAAGGAAAGGAAAATCTATAGCAAAGGAAGGCGACAAGGAGGTGTTCGATGATCTGTGATGCCAGGACTATGGGAGAGACTTGAGACGTTAATAAGTTTTCGTGTTTTAGTGGATAAGAAACATTTGAGATTGTACTTTACATTCCATGTCATTCGAGATTGTACTTTATATTCCATGTCATTGAGATTATTCTTATTTTAGATTGCATGCTAAAATGAGTTCAGTTTAGTAAGTAGGTACTTTTGTGTTTGCATTGAGATATAGTTCCATATGCTTCTACTATTATGTGTTATATGTGTATGTCAGTATTGTATTGTATTTTAGTCCTGCTGTACTGCATATACTCTGTCGAAATTTTAAGTTTTCGAGAAAATTTAAATATAGTTTGTTACACTAGTCAAGTAAGAATCTATAGTAGTTACGTAACGGTCACCTTTAGAGAGTAATGAGAAGGGTGGTCGTTACAATGTCCATCTAAATGATTATAGTCCGACCAAGATTGGCATGTAGAAGCAACAAAAAAATGTAGAATTAAAAACAAAGGAAAAAAATGCAAAAAAAGGAAAAAGAAAATGTCTTGAGTAACTTATATGCTAATCAACTAATGTTAATTGAAAATAGTCCCCGGCAATGGTGCCAAAAACTTGTTATGAACCACAAGTGCATGGTTTCATCGTCAGTAATACAAAAGATATCGAACCCACAGGGACTATTGATTAATCACTAGTTACCTTCGCACTATGAATTATTTAGACAAATATAAGATTGGTTGGAAAAGAAAGTAAGAGAAAGAGAAGACAGAAGAGATGATCGATCTTGAGAGGGGTTGAGCCAAGAGGATGTGAGAGATGGTTTAAGGTGCAATTCTAGGATTTTGATTCCCTTGTGATGCTAGGTGATGTTACATAGATTACTTAGTTCCTATCCTCTATGTTCATGCTCTTGTAGAAAGTTAGATGCATTACCGACTCTCCCCTGTAGTGGATAAGCCGGCATGATCTCCTACTTCATGTCCTATGCTACTAAATGGAAGTGATTCCTATGAAGTCTGTTAGTGGGATAGACTGTCACCAACATCCCTCAGTCATACAACACAAAACACACTAACACACAATAACATAGAAATAGAAATAGTGATTATGTCGGATCCCCTACTTCCTTGTGGAGATTTGCTTCTCCTTTCAAGGTGATACACTAGACGTTCGTTAGCGGGGTAGCTTGTCACTAGTGCCCCTCGGTCATACGATCTAGGGTAACCCCCCTACTGGATTAATAATTATACACAACCATTTGATAAAACATGTAAAAGATATATATATAAGCTTCACACACATATTTCATCAAACATGAACAAGGCATTAACAAGTTATTGAGTAGAAACATGTCAAATCCATATAGTTTTACATCTCCATCACATCACAAATACTCCCTAATCGTAGAAAGGAGATCTATTCTATTCCAAAGGAAGAACAACCCCAAAACATAAATTAAAGCATACTTACAACCCTAGATGTGAGAAGAAGGGGAAGAAGAGATGCTTGTCGATGTTTCCGATGTCCTGGGGATGCTTCCTTGCTCCGGAGATGGACGGATCGTCAAGGGATGGAGGTGAATGAAGCTCTAGGATTTCCCTCTAAGGGGAGAAGCCTTCCTCAAGGAGAGGGATGAAGTCCTAAACCCAAGATGAGTCAAAGAATGAGGTTCTTGACCCTTTTATGCATCTTCTAAACTGCCCAGGAAAATCAGGATTACAGGAGTCCGGTAAACCTGGTTTTTCTCCCATTAAACCAGATTTTCTCGTGATTCATCCAGATTTAAAATTAAATTAAAGTAAAATTAAAATTAAAAATAATTATAATTAAAATTAACTTTAAACTTAAAAATTATTTTTTAAATTGACTTTAAACTTAAAAATATCTTAAAAATTATTTTAACATAAAAATTTATTCTTTAAATATTATTTAAAAATCCATTTTAAAAAAATCTCTTAAAAATTTATTTTAATTTTTTTTAAAAAAAAATCTCTTAAAAATTTATTTTAAAAATTATTTAAAAATTTATTTTAAAAAAAACTCTTAAAAATTTATTTTAAAAAAAACTCTTAAAAATTTATTTTAAAAATTCTTTAAAAATATATTTTAAAAATTCTTTAAAAAATTTATTTTAAAAATTCTTTCAAAAAATATTTTTAAAACCCTTTTAAAAATTATTTTAAAAACGTTAAAAATTTTTTTCAAAATAATTTTAAAATTTGTTTAAAACTTATTTTAAAAATCATTTAAAAAAAAATATTTTAAAAAATATTTTAAAAATCATTTTAACAACCCTTTTAAAAAAAACTTTAAAAATTTATTTTAAAAATTGTTTTATAAAATCATTTAAAAAATTATTTTAAAAATTCTTTAAATTTTTTTTAAAAAAATTCTTTTAAAAAAATATTTTTAAAACCCTTTTAAAAATTACTTTTAAAAAAAACTTTAAAAATTATTTTTAAAAATCACTTTAAAAATTCTTTTAAAAATCTTTTTAGAATTTGTTTAAAAATTATTTTAAAAATTCTTTTAAAAATCATTTTAAAAACTCTTTTAAAAATTTATTTTAATGTAACAACCCGACCCTCCTCCCTACTAGTCTATGAGGGTCGGATGTTACTGGACTACTAACTATACTTAACTAATATTGCTGGCATGTAAATATCAATAATTAAAACTCTCAAAAACTCAAAGCATGCAATTAGTAACAGTAGAAAACATAAATAATTCATCCCAACATTCTACTCAAGTATATGTTCGCAACTAAAAACATATCTGATCCTGTCCGAACTGACGCTGGGGATGTGGCGCTCCCTGCTGGATCCTCGAATGCTCTGGCGAACCTGCAACAAAACCGAGCCGGGGGGGGGGTGTCCCGGCGATGGCCCTCCGACGCTCAAGTTAGGCGAAGGAATAAGAAAGTGGCTTAGAAAATGTGGTTGTGACCTCCGGTTGAAGAAGTGGAGGCCTTATATAGACCTCTCGAAGGAGCCTGGGCACACCAATCGAAGCGATCACCTGCTTTCGACCATGCCTAGGTGTGGGCCTGTCAGAAGGGCATCCATAAGACCATACTACTACTGTATCAACCTTTCCGTGATGTGATGGTGGGGCCTTTAATAGTGCCATCTTGCGTCAGGTCTAATCATCATGCCTCTGCTGACATACCATATCCTGAGCCGAGTGAATAGGCCGCTCGGCTAACCGCTGTTCCCTCGCCACGATTCCGGCCAAGCAGACACCTCCGCTTGGCCATTATGTCCTCGGCCGAGCGGACACCTCCGCTCGGCCACTTCTCCGGTTCTCTTGCTTTGGCGTCGGAGACCCAACCTTTAGTCGATAATCTCTGGTTCACGACGGACTGACTCGATCGATGTGTCCGAGCGGTGCTCGCCGCCTTTGGTTTTAAAAGTATTCCGCAGTGCCGCTCGGTGTGTGCGCCGAATTGACCCGTTCGCCGCTCGCTCAGATGTGACTCATGCGGCCTGCCGTCGTTGCCGCTGTCCGAATCCCCTCGGGAACGGCGGCAATCCATTCCATTAAGGTCGCGCGGCATGGTATGGTGCACATTAAAATGCGCCAGATCGCCACGCTGGCCGACCCATTGCGCGGCATTGCTACTATGATGGGACAACCGCTTGAAATGGACGCCCGATGGCGTCTTGTTTCGCGACCGATCGATCGGGAGGCCGATCGGCCTAAGAATATAAAGCCTCGGCCCTCCTCCGCAGACGCCTCGCGGCTTTGTCCTCCGGACTCTTCCGTCACCTCCGCGCATCCAAAGACTGCTTCTACGGCCACCATCCTCATCTGATCTTTTTCCGCCCTTCCCGTGAGCTTTCGCTACTAGGTCTTCCTACTCATTTACCTCTTTCATTCCTATTCCTCGGATTTCTTGTCGTCCTTTTTGTCTCTTCGAGATGGCGTAGCTCTTCCAACCTACCGTACCCATGTTCAATCATGGTATACGAGGCTGGAGAGTAGGTTCGATGAGGAGCGCACAAGGCTGTTAGGACCCACGGATCCCGAATCCACCATGAAATAGTTCAGGAGCCGACCACCCGACCGGCCCCATAAACCTTACCGATCGGCACCATTTGTTTTTTCGACCAATTCTGTAGGCTTTAGATTTCCTACCCATCCATTTATTTTAGAAGTTTGTACTATTTCAGACCCGCCGACCAACTTGTGCCGAATTCCTTTAGACTGGTGGTCGTCTCTCTTTGTACGCACAGCATCCCACTCGACCCCAAAATATTCCACTACTTCTTCTACCCCAAACAATCCCGAGTTGGTACTTTTATTTTCCAAAGTAGAATAGGCTTCAAATTTTTTGAGAATATGCCGACCTCCGTTCTCCATTACTACGCAAGAAAAAAAAACCAAAGGAGGATAGAAAAGAAATATGTGATGGTCATCAATCGTTAGATTGCTTGAATTTTTGTAGATTGTATTTAATCGAATTTATCATATCAGACTTCTAAAATTCCTAATTGGATGGGTACACGAAATTATCAAATTTGTATCACAATCATTAAAATTCAATTTAACCATGTTGTTTTAACTGAATTCAGAGAATTACGTTTCAGAATTCTACAATCGAGTATATAAGACGAGCAGACCGTAAGTGACGAAGTCACAGCAAAATATTTCTTTTACAAACTTCAAGACAGTAGATAGATCAAGTGGAGCACTTGGTTTTCATTTCTTTAATGAGAATTTCTGAAATTCTATATCTTTGGCAGCTATAATGATATGTGTTCCTGCAGATTTAAATTTGAGTTGAGAAATGGACTAGAGATGCAGAATTAGAAAGTAAGCTAAAAGTATCATGTTTTGTTCATGATGTGTTTCATTGTCTCGAGACTAATAACAATTTAAGTGTGGGGGAGAGCAATGTTTTGGGGCTTAAAATTCTTTTTGAAAAATTCTAAAATTTTGAAATCTGTAAAAAACAGTGAAACATGCAGTTTCAAAGTGCTGGGAGATGTACCAATTTGATTTTTCTGATCTGAGACTAATGGAATTCAAGTTTACATTGATTGAATACTAAATGAAATAATCTAGAGGAATTATAGATAAAGCTTGAGCTGTGGATTTCAAAATCAGAATCTCAGAAATATAATTTAGAATCTATGGGTTTTAATTCTGAGATGAAGTCCTTGATGGTGGATTTTGAGAATTTTCTAAGAATAAATGAAGGGTACGCTTAAGAGTCTGATGGTAGAAATTTTGGAAATAAATTCCAGATTCATTCAATTTTGAATTTGGAAGAATAGATGTAGAGGGCTGAAATGGTGAAACTGTTAAAGTGCAGCTGCTGTTGGAATTTACTAGCGTTCCTCAGCTCTGTTTTCAATTCTGAATTTTGTGCTGTTAATGTAGAAGCTGCACTTCAGTTCATTAAGGATGCTAAACCACAGAAGACAGAAACAGAGAACAGAATCTGTAGAAGAAAAGGAAGAAACAGTGGCTAGAAGATTCCTTTAAAGCTGATTCCTTTGTCCAAGTTTCTGATCAATGGGATTTCAAGTGGAATTCTATTAAGGGTGATTTAAGATTATTTTAGTCTCCAAGTGATGAAATTGAAGTGCAAAAATAGTGAAGAAGGAAGGGAAAACAGTGGCAAAACAAAAGAGTATCAAGTGTGGAGATAGAGTATCAAAATTTTTGGATAGCTATCAAATTGAAGGGGAGTTTAGCTTGATCTTTTGTATTGATAATGACAAATGGTATTCATCTTTTACACATCGAAAATGGTCAACTCATCAAGCGTATAAGTAGCTTTCGTATGATTGTATGTATTGTTTTAGTCGTATGCAGATTCTTAGCAATAGGGTGTGAATTAGCGCACACCAAGCGTTTGATTAAATGCTTAGCTTAGTTAAATGTCATCCTAGGCATTTTAATAGCTTAGATAAATGCAATAGAAGTATTTTTACAGTTCATATGGTCTTGCTACAGCTTTTATGGAACAAGATGTCCAATGGGTGGGCTCCCACAGTCGCCTCTAGGTTCAGACAACCTAGCTCTAGGTTCAGATAACCTAGAAAGAGCAAGACAATCAATAATTAGCTATGTTCAGTATTTTACTTTTTCAGTGGCACTGTACAGGATTAGATATCCATTGGGTTGGACTCCCATAGTCGTCCCTAGGTTCAACTAACCTAGTAACCCTACTAAATTCGGGACTTGCAAACCCGGGTCTAGTTGGGGATGCGCGCACAGTAAAGTACAGTTGCCGGGCCCAAACAACAGCTTGATTATTATTTTAATCTACTTATGAATATAGTTTTCAAACATCACAAATTAGTCATGTGAGTTCAGTCAGCTTTAGTATCAGATTGGTATTAGCTTAGCTCAGTTTTATATTAGTTTAGTTTTCTGTTGATACAACATGATAGTTTATGATTAGTTCTATTGCTATGGTCAGTTTTATTTCTATGTGTTGTATGTCATGCCATGTTTAGCATATTCAGTATGTTCCTTTCAAATAGCATGTTTTCAAAGCATGATTTGCATCGATTGCATGTTTTAGTGAGGTAGATGGTTTCTTACTAAGAGAAAGCTTACAGATACTTTCTTTTCCTTATACTGCAGATAAAGGTAAAGGAAAGATGGACTAGCGGAGGCTGGAGGTCAATGCAATGATGAAGATGTGTGTGGAAGGAACCTGGAGTAGAGATCTTGGAGAAACTAGCAAACTAAAACTTTAGTTTTATATAACGTTATTTCCGCATTTTTAGTTATTTTGATGCATGAATCATGAAAGACCTGTTTAGATTGTTAGTAATCATGCTTAGAATGTCAGTTAAATGTTGTTAGTATGTTTATAGCCATGTTAGAGCTCACGTGTATGAGTTTGGCACGAAACAGTGCTGAAATCAGAGTTCTGGTATGAAATCAGAAACCCCAATCGATTGGTCGATTGATTGGAGGCTTCTCAATCGATCAGCCAATCGATTGGGGAGTTCGTACCGCGAACAGTAGGCTTCTGGATCGATCAGCCGATCGATCCAGCAAATTCTGTCGCGAACAGTAGGCTCTGGGATCGATCACTGGATCGATTAGCTAGTCTGGATCGATCAGCAGATCGATCCAGAATATTGGCCCGAGCACAGTAGCGTGCTGGATCGATCACTGGATCGATCCAACCTAAGCCCCACATACAGTAGCCATCTGGATCGATCAATGGATTGATCCGGCCATTCCAATCGATCCGTGGATCGATTGGGAGGCCTGACATCAGCAAGAAACTCTTAGTTAAGTTCCTTGACCATTGGGGGATGTAATATATGTCATGAATAGTTTAGATTACACCCCTTAGCACATGTAGAACCAAGAAATGATGATAGTTTAGCAAAATTTTAAATAGTACAGTTCCGTAACTTAGATTTAATGATGGTCATGGAATAGTTAGCACAGCATAATGTGACGGTCGGCCTCACAGCCTAGTCGGTAGAAGGTGGGTTATTACAGTGGTATCGAGCGGTTTCCATACTTCCTACACACACATCAGCATTGAACTGCGACTTCCAAGTAAGAAATGTCTCTCACTTTATTATGTTCTTTCTTTCATGTTTATAGATCTTTAGCATATTGATTGATGATAACACCTAACATGATAATGATAGTAGATATATAAACATGATTGCCTTAGTTATGTATGTCCTCTATGTCTTTAGAAATGGCATGAGGCGCCCGATAGAAGGGCACCGACACTGAGCCCAGCATGAAGTGAGCAATTGAGTGCCTCCCGGACACAGCGACGTGGTGCAGTTACGACTAACTAGGCGAGCGACAACAGAGATAGCCACCTTAAAGGCTAATCGTGAGAATACTCCCACGGTCTTGGAACCAAGCGTGTAGCCGATGGTCTTAGAGGTTCCACCGTCAACCTCGATGCAGTGGCCCGGTGATGAGGCAAGAGAGAAGCTTATCGATCCGGTGGTGAGAGTCGAGCCGAGAACTTCTCGGGCACTAGTGAACCATGGGATGCCCAAGCACAGTTCAAAACTCTTTGGAAATGCGATGGAGCTCGGATGCCGAACATTAGAAGGTGGTGCGCCTCCTTCATCGGCGGAGATGCGCATGTGGTGGGAGAGAATCGGAGCGGCCTTGTAAACCAGATGACATGGGCAGACTTGAGAAGGAGTTCTTTGAAGAATTCTTTCACATGAGGGTCACAAACCGCCACTATGATGAGTTGTTGAGTTTTGTCAGGGCAATCGGTTGAGGAAGCCGTGAAGAAATTCAATAGATTGGCTCGTCTATGAACTAGTCGGCCTGAGAGAAAGAAAGAGTCCGGTTGATGCTCAAGATGCTGAGGTAGGAAATAGCAATGAACGTGGCTAGCGGCATTCATAGGCCGCAAACCACTGAAGAACTAGTTAGCAACACCACGACCACTGAGCATTACTAGAATAGAATCAAGCAGCAGAAGCAAGTTCTCTCGGAATCTAAAGGTCGAGGGTTCGTGCACTCAGAAACAACAGGGCCACAGCTCCAACTGGAAAGGGAACTCCAGCAATAAGCGCAAACCAGGGAGTTACTCAAAAGGAGGGCCAGCTAGCAAACAACCCAGTTATCCAAAGTGTGCTACTTGTGGGAAATTCCACCCTGGAGTTTGTCGTAAAGGCACACGAGGATGCTTTGAGTGTGGACAGGAAGGGCATATGGCTAAGCAGTGCCCGAACAAGACTAGTCTTCCTCCACCACAGCCGATTCAGTATGGAGGTCAGCCAGCTCAATTACATCAGATGCAGGCCGCTCTAGATGGTCCACACATCAGCCAGGGCAGACTAGAAGCCCCTCCAGCTATGACGAATGCAAGAATCTACTCCTTAACCAGAGAAGACGTAGCGAATGCCTCGACAGTTGTTACAGGTCAGATTAGTATTTTACAGCAAAGTACAACTGTCTTATTCGATACTAGGGCAACCAATTCTTATATATCCAGGGCATTTGCAGAAGAAATTAGAGACCTCCAGAGGTACTCAGTAGTCAGTTTACGACCTTACCTTCGGGAGAAATTATGGCATCTCGGTAGCTCACCATTATAGCAGAGCTCTTTTGTGATTTGATAGTGCTAAATATGGGACTACGATGTCATCCTGGAATGGACTTCTTGATGGGATACGGTTGCTTCCATGAATTAGTCGTATTCGACCGAAGCGAAGCTCGAGGTTCGGAGAACCCAAGAAAGGCCAAAAGTTTCTCTCCCACAGGATTAATGGATTCGGGATGTGCGGGATTTTAGCACATGTAGTCAAGTGGTCTGACAGGACCAGCCAGCGAGGTCAGGTAAATGCGTGACTACCCAGCAGTCTTCCCTGAAGAGTTACCAGGCCTAGCACCAGACAGGGAGATCGAATATGAGATAAAACTCGTTCCCAGTACAAATCCTATCTCCAAAGCACCTTACCGCATGGCTCCAGCAGAACTGAAAGAACTTCATGAGCAACTACAGGAGCTGCTTGACAAGGGCTTCATACGTCCTAGTCACTCACCATGGGGAGCGCCTGTATTGTTCGTGAAGAAGAAGGACGGGAGCATGCGCCTATGCATAGATTACAGAGCACTTAACCAAGTCACGATTAAGAACAGGTATCCTCTTCCCAGAATAGATGACCTGTTCGATCAGCTAAAGGGAGCAGCAGTGTTCTCTAAGATAGACCTCATATCAGGTTATCATCAGGTGAAAGACAAGGAAGGGGATATACCCAGGACAACATTCAGAACCAGATACGGACATTACGAGTTCGTAGTCATGCCCTTTGGCGTGACAAATGCTCCAGCTACCTTCATGGACCTCATGAACAGGGTATTCAGAGAATACTTAGATAAGTTCGTTATCGTGTTCATCGATGACATTCTTATCTATTCAAGAACTCAGGAAGAACACACAGAGCACCTGAGAATAGTACTGCAGACCCTCCAGCAGAACCAGTTGTACGCCAAGTTCACGAAATGTGAATTTTGGTTAGATCAGGTGTCCTTCCTGGGTCACATCATCTCAAAGGATGGTATCATGGTAGACCCCAGTAAAATAGAAGCTGTGAGTAACTGGAAAAGACCCAAGAATGCCAGTGAGATCAGGAGCTTTCTGGGATTAGCAGGTTATTACAGAAAGTTCGTAGAGGACTTCTCCAGGATAGCCTCCCCACTGACAGCTCTTACCAGAAAGAACAGAAAATTTCAGTGGATAGAGGACTGCGAGAACAGCTTCAGCGAGCTAAAAAGAAGATTGACCAGTGCACCTATTCTGACTCTACCAGAAAACGCAGACAGCTTTGATATATATAGTGATGCCTCTAAATTGGGACTAGGAGAAATGCTGATGCAAGATGGCAAGGTAATCGCCTATGCCTCCAGACAACTCAAGGATTATGAGAGGAATTACCCCACTCATGGCCTTGAGCTTGCAGCAGTGGTGTTCGCTCTAAAAATTTTGAGACATTACTTGTATGGAGCTCAGTGCAGAGTGTATACAGATCATCAGAGTCTGAAGTACTTCTTCACTCAGAAGGATTTGAATATGCGACAGCGCAGATGGCTAGAGCTGGTCAAGGACTACGATATAGACATCCTCTACCACCCAGGAAAGGCAAATAGGGTAGCAGATGCACTTAGCAGAAAGTCCAGTTTGCTCTATTATCTCTAGCAACCATGTCACCGCCCCTACTGAAGGAGATCGACTTGGTCTTGAACTCATAGTTGGATAGCTCTCTACTATGGCGTTAGAGTCTACTTTGCTTGGTGATCTTTAGACAGCCAGAAAGGATCACGAAATTCGAAAATCAAGCAAGGAGCGTAATCGCTGGGAATTGAGTGTCCGGTGTGTATTGTACTTTGGTGACGACATGCTCTAGATCGGAGGATCTCGAAGGAAAATTTAGATGAGGCTTACAAGACTCCTTATCGATGCATCTGGCTCCACCAAATGTACTGTGACTCAAGAAGCGTTTTGGTGGCACAGGAAAGAGAGACATCGCCGATATAGTCAAGACCGCCAACCTACGAGGGTTAAGGCGAACATCGAGACCAGAGGAGTTTTGCCCTATTCGATTCCGGAATGGAAGTGGGAATACATTTCTATGGATTTCATAGTGGGACTACCCAGAACCACGAATGGCTTTGATACCATCTGGGTAATAGTCGACAGGTTGACTAAATCAGTCCACTTCTTAGCTATCAGGATATCCTACTCCATGGAACAGCTAGCACAGTTGTATCTCAAGGAGATCGTTAGACTACATGGAGTCCCACGAACCATTATTTCAGACAGAGATAGTAGGTTCACATCACACTTCTGGGAGTGTGTACAGTCAGCTTTAGGCATGAAGTTAAAATTCAGCACAGCCTTCCATCCTCAGACAGATGGACAGACGGAGCGGGTAAATCAGGTACTCGAAGATATGCTCCGAGCATGTGCCCTAGATTTCAAAGGAAGTTGGTGCAAATATCTGAGTCTAGCGGAATTTGCATACAACAACAGCTATCAAGCCACTATCGGCATGGCACCTTACGAGGCTCTCTATGGGCGGAGGTGTAGATCTCCAATCTGCTGGTATGAGAGTGGTGAACAGAAAGAACTAGAACTTCAGACAGATCTAGTGGCAGATACCACAGCAGCTATACAGCAGATCCGCCAGAGGATAGAGACAGCTCAGAGCCGCCAGAAAAGCTATGCTGATACACGGCGCAGACCTTTAGAGTTTTCAGTTGGGGATTCAGTGTTCCTCAGAGTAGCTCCCATGAAGGGAGTAATGCGTTTTGGGAAGAAGGGCAAACTAAGTCCCAGATATGTGGGACCATACCTTATCACTAGAAGAGTTGGCAAGGTAGCATATGAGCTAGAGCTACCACAGGATATGTCAGCCATCCATAATGTATTTCATGTCTCTATGCTGAAGAAGCATATCCCAGATGCCACCCAGGTGATTGAGCCCCAGTCGGTACCAGTCCGCGAAGACCTCAGCTATGATAGTCGGCCTATTCAGATAATAGACCGAGCAGTTAAGAAATTGCGGAACAAGGAGGTACCATTAGTAAAAGTCATTTGGCAAAGTCACACAGCAGAAGAGGCAACATGGGAGACAGAAGCCAGCATGAGACAGAAGTACCCAGAGTTATTCTAAGTTCGAGGACGAACTTTTTATAAGGTATGGGGGATTGTAGCGCCCGAAAATTCTCAAAACTATTTTAGAAATATTCTACGATTTTTTTGGAATTTTAGGATATTTTTACAGAATTTTTAGAGTAGCGGAAGTAGCAAAAATAAATAGAATCGTAAAATAGCCTACGCGGGAATTGAACCCGAGACCTATTGGGTCCTACGACTTATAGATAGCTCTAGTAACCAAGTGAACCCAGTAGGGCCGTGCTGAAAAGAAAGGGAATCAATTATATTTATATTGAGTTGGGCCGAATTACCCACTTAATATAAATAAAGATTTAAGTGAGGAATTATTATTTTTCTTAAAGGAGAAAAACCTTTCCCTCACCCTAGTCACGCCGCCCTCTCCTTTTCCCTTTCCTTCTCTTGGCGCCAACCACAAGAACAAACCTAGGGTTCCTCTCCAAGGGCTTCAAGGACACCTTCCGACGATGACTCCGACACGAGGACGTTTCTCTCCGCGAGAGGAACGCATAGACGCGAGAAGATCGTCGAAGAGATCCCTCCTTCGTGAAACCTAGCGATTAGAATCGTAAGAAATTACGAACAGGAGGTAAGAAACCCCTCACCTGCAGTATAAGTAGCTTTCATATGATTGTATGTATTGTTTTAGTCGTATGCAGATTTTTAGCAATAGGGTGTGAATTAGCGCACACCAAGCGTTTGATTAAATGCTTAGCTTAGTTAAATGCCATCCTAGGCATTTTAATAGCTTAGATAAATGCAATAGAAGCATTTTTACAGTTTATATGGTCTTGCTACAGCTTTTATGGAACTAGATGTCCAATGGGTGGGCTCCCACAGTCGCCTCTAGGTTCAGACAACCTAGCTCTAGGTTCAGATAACCTAGAAAGAGCAAGACAATCAATAATTAGCAATGTTCAGTATTTTACTTTTTCAGTGGCACTGTACAGGATTAGATATCCATTGGGTTGGACTCCCATAGTCATCCCTAGGTTCAGCTAACCTAGTAACCCTACTAAATTCGGGACTTGCAAACCCGGGTCTAGTTGGGGATGAGCGCACAGTAAAGTACAGTTGCCGGGCCCAAACAGCAGCTTGATTATTATTTTAATCTACTTATGAATATAGTTTTCAAACATCACAAATTAGTCATGTGAGTTCAGTCAGCTTTAGTATCAGATTGGTATTAGCTTAGCTCAGTTTTATATTAGTTTAGTTTTCTGTTGATACAACATGATAGTTTATGATTAGTTCTATTGCTATGGTCAGTTTTATTTCTATGTGTTGTATGCCATGCCATGTTTAGCATATTCAGTATGTTCCTTTCAAATAGCATGTTTTCAAAGCATGATTTGCATCGATTGCATGTTTTAGTGAGGTAGATGGTTTCTTACTAAGCGAAAGCTTACAGATACTTTCTTTTCCTTATACTGCAGATAAAGGTAAAGGAAAGATGGACTAGCGGAGGCTGGAGGTCAATGCAATGATGAAGATGTGTGTGGAAGGAACCTGGAGTAGAGATCTTGGAGAAACTAGCAAACTAAAACTTTAGTTTTATATAACGTTATTTCCGCATTTTTAGTTATTTTGATGCATGAATCATGAAAGACCTGTTTAGATTGTTAGTAATCATGCTTAAAATATCAGTTAAATGTTGTTAGTATGTTTATAGCCATACTAGAACTCACGTGTATGAATTTGGCACGAAATAGTGCTGAAATCAGAGTTCTGGTATGAAATCAGAAACCCCAATCGATCGGTCGATCTATTGGAGGCTTCTCAATCGATCAGCCGATCGATTGGGGAGTTCATACCGCGAACAGTAGGCTTCTGGATCGATCAGCTGATCGATCCAGAATATTGGCCCGAGCACAGTAGTGTGCTGGATCGATCACTGGATCGATCCAACCCAAGCCCCACATACAGTAGCCATCTGGATCGATCAATAAATCGATCCGGCCATTCCAATCGATCCGTGGATCGATTGGGAGGCCTGACATCAGCAAGAAACTCTTAGTTAAGTTCTTTGACCATTGGGGGATGTAAAATATGTCATGAATAGTTTAGATTACACCCCTTAGCACATGTAGAACCAAGAAATGATGATAGTTTAGCAAAATTTTAAATAGTACAGTTCCGCAACTTAGATTTAATGATGGTCAAGGAATAGAAAGCACAGATTATTGTAACGATCGGTCTCACAGCCTAGTCAGTAGAAGGCGGGTCGTTACAGAGAGGTATCAGAGCAGTTTCCATACTTCCTACACACACATCAGCATTGAACCTGCCGCTTCCAAGTAAGAAACGTCTCTCACTTTATTATGTTCTTTCTTTCATGTTTATAGATACTGTAGCATGTTGATTGATGATAACACCTAACATGATAATGATAGTAGATATATAAACATGATTGCCTTAGTTATGTATGTCCTCTATGTCTTTAGAAATGGCACGAGGACGCCCAGCTAGAAGGGCACCAGCTACTGAGCCCAGACCTTACAGCACTAGTGGCTCAGTTACAGCAGCAGCTAGCTGAACAGCAACAGGAGATAGCCACCTTAAAGGCTAATCAGCAGAATACTCCCACAGTCACCCCGGAACCGAACGTAGCAACGCCAGTAGTCTTAGAGGTTCCACCAGTCCAGCCTACAGCACCAGTAGCCCCAGCAGCAGTAGAGGCAAAGAGAGAAGCCTATCTGATCCAGTGGCAGAGAGTCAAGCCCGAGAACTTCTCAGGCACTAGTGAACCATGGGATGCCCAAGCCTGGTTCAAAACACTGGAGAGTACGATGGAGCTTCTGGACTGGCCAGAACATGAGAAGGTGAAGTGCGCCTCCTTCTGTCTGACAGGAGATGCACGCATGTGGTGGGAGAGAATCAGAGCGAAGCGCCCAGTAAACCAGATGATATGGGCAGACTTCGAGAAGGAGTTCTTTGAAGAATTCTTTCACATGAGGGTCACAAACCGCCACTACGACGAGTTCACTGAGTTTCGTCAGGGCAACCTATCAGTTGAGGAAGCCATGAAGAAATTCAATATATTGGCTCGTCTATGCCCTGAACTAGTCAGCACAGAGAAAGAAAGAGTCCGGTTGATGCTCAAGATGCTTAGGCCGGAAATAGCAATGAACGTGTCTGGCGGCATTCATAGGCCGCAAACCACTGAAGAACTAGTTAGCAGTGCCCTGACCACTGAGCATTACCAGAATAGAATCAAGCAGCAGAAGCAAGTTCTCTCGGAATCTAAAGGTCAAGGAGGTTCAGGCACTCAGAAACAACAGGGTCACAGCTCCATTTGGAAAGGGAACTCTAGCAATAAACGCAAGCCAGGGAGTTACCCAAAAGGAGGGCCAGCTAGCAAACAACCCAGTTATCCAAAGTGTGCTACTTGTGGGAAATTCCACCCTGGAGTTTGTCGTAAAGGCACACGAGGATGCTTCGAGTGTGGACAGGAAGGGCATATGGATAACCAGTGCCCGAACAAGACTAGTCTTCCTCCATCACAACCGATTCAGTATGGAGGTCAGCCAGCTCAGTTACATCAGATGCAGGCCGCTCTAGATGGTCCACATATCAGCCAGGGCAGATTAGAAGCCCCTCCAGCTATGACCAATGCGAGGATCTACTCACTCACCAGAGAGGACGTAGCAAATGCCTCGACAGTTGTTACAGGTCAGATTAGTATTTTACAGCAAAGTACAACTGTCTTATTCGATACTGGGGCAACCCATTCTTATATATCCAGGGCATTTGCAAAGAAATTAGCGAGACCTCCAGAGGTACTCAGTAGTCAGTTTCTGACGACCTTACCTTCAGGAGAAATTATGGCATCCACGCACTGGCTCAGAGCAGTGCCAGTCATTATAGCAAACAGAGAGCTCTTTTGTGATCTGATAGTGCTAAATATGACTGACTACGATGTCATCCTTGAAATGGACTTCTTGATCAGATATGGTGCTTTCATCGAGTGCCGTAAACCGAAAGTCGTATTCCAACCCGAAGCAGAAGCACAGTTCGAGTTCATCGGAGAACCCAAGAGAAAGGCCAAAAAGTTTCTCTCCGCTATGAAAGCACAGAGATTAATAGATTCTAGCACATGTAGTCAGTACCGGTCAGGACAAGGACCGACAGCTAGCAGAGGTCCGAGTCGTACGTGACTACCCAGCAGTCTTCCCTGAAGAGTTACCAGGCCTAGCACCAGACAGGGAGATCGAATTTGAGATAGAACTCATTCCCGGTACAAATCCTATCTCCAAAGCACCTTACCACATGGCTCCAGCAGAACTGAAGGAACTTCATGAGCAATTACAGGAGCTGCTTGACAAGGGCTTCATACGTCCTAGTCACTCACCATGGGGAGCGCCTGTATTGTTCGTGAAGAAGAAGGACGGGAGCATGCGCCTATGCATAGATTACAGAGCACTGAACCAAGTCACGATTAAGAACAGGTATCTTCTTCCCAGAATAGATGACCTGTTCGATCAGCTAAAGGGAGCAGCAGTGTTCTCTAAGATAGACCTCAGATCAGGTTATCATCAGGTGAAAGTCAAGGAAGGGGATATACCCAAGACAGCATTCAGAACCAGATACGAACATTACGAGTTCGTAGTCATGCCCTTTGGCGTGACAAATGCTCCAGCTACCTTCATGGACCTCATGAACATGGTATTCAGAGAATACTTAGATAAGTTCATTATCGTGTTCATCGATGACATTCTTATCTATTCAAGAACTCAGGAAGAACACGCAGAGCACCTGAGAATAGTACTGCAGAACCTCCAGCAGAACCAGTTGTACGCCAAGTTCACGAAATGCGAATTTTGGTTAGATCAGGTGTCCTTCCTGGGTCACATCATCTCAAGGGATGGTATCATGGTAGACCCCAGTAAAATAGAAGCTGTGAGTAACTGGAAAAGACCTAAGAATGCCAGTGAGATCAGGAGTTTTCTGGGATTAGTAGGTTATTACAGAAAGTTCGTAGAGGACTTCTCCAGGATAGCCTCCCCACTGACAGCTCTTACCAGAAAGAACAGAAAATTTCAGTGGACAGAGGACTGTGAGAACAGCTTCAGCGAGCTAAAAAGAAGATTGACCAGTGCACCTATTCTGACTCTACCAGAGAACGCAGATAGCTTTGATATATATAGTGATGCCTCTAAGTTGGGACTAGGAGCAGTGCTGATGCAAGATGGCAAGGTAATCGCCTATGCCTCCAGACAACTCAAGGATTATGAGAGGAATTACCCCACTCATGACCTTGAGCTTGCAGCAGTGGTGTTCGCTCTCAAAATTTGGAGACATTACTTGTATGGAGCTCAGTGCAGAGTGTATACAGATCATCAGAGTCTGAAGTACTTCTTCACTCAGAAGGATCTGAATATGCGACAGCGCAGATGGCTAGAACTGGTCAAGGACTACGATATAGACATCCTCAACCACCCAGGAAAGGCGAATAGGGTAGCAGATGCACTTAGCAGAAAGTACAGTGCTGCTCTATTATCTCTAGCAGCCATGTCACCACCCCTACAGAAGGAGATCACAGACTTCGGTCTTGAACTCATAGTTGGACAGCTCTCTACTATGACGTTAGAGTCTACTTTGCTTGGTGATCTTCAGACAGCTCAGGAACAGGATCCTGAAATTCAGAAAATCAAGCAAGGAGTAGCAGAATCAGACAGTGGGGAATTCAGAGTGTCTGGTAGTGGGGTATTGTACTTTGGTGACAGATTATGCGTTCCAGATCAGGAGGAACTCAGAAGGAAAATTTTAGATGAGGCTCACAAGACTCCTTATGCGATGCATCCTGGCTCCACCAAAATGTACCAGGACTTGAAGAAGCATTTTTGGTGGCCTGGGATGAAGAGAGACATCGCTCGATATGTATTGTATTCAATTGGATTGAAACTACCATACCTACTGATTATTGTTTGGATTGTATTCATGATTGTTGTGATCTTTAGATGGTCTTAGTTAAATTCTTTTTACTATCTTCTAGATATTGCAAGGGAATTTGTGTGAAGATGATTTTTAGTTTTCTTTACTTTTACGGGGCGTTCAAGATTAAGTGTGGGGGATTTGATAACCACAATTTTACTATATTATTTTGATTCATATATGCATGGTTTGATGTTGATTTCATAGGTTTAAATCATGGTTACATCACATTTTATGCATTGTCTTTATTTTTGGACTTAATTACAAATTATATTATTTTTGGTGTTATTTGATGCTAATATTTGATTATTATTTTGTAGGCATCAAAGAATCTTGGATTTGGATCTATTCGAACCGAATTTGTTCTCGAATCGGAGTTCAAACGAGAAGATCAAGCTGCAGAGTATTATGGGTCGTTCATCGAAGATTGGACAGATCTGAACCATCCAGTGAAGATCTGGTCGATCCGACCTAAGGGAGAGTAGATCTAGACCCTTGATGAAGATCAGTACCTCCGGATCAGATTTTGGGTGGTTTTTCACCGTTGATCAAGCTCCAAATCACTCACAGCCGTCCATTCAGATCTGGGTCAGATTTAAACCCAGAAGCTACAATACACTTCTCTTCATCGATCTCCATAGCGTAGCTTCGTCCCGGCACGCGTTTTCTTCCGAATTCTGACCCCTTTCCTTCTCCGATCATCCTCTCAAGCTTCAACCTCGGTGGATTATCTCTATAGCAGCTCATCCCGATCTTCTGAAGTCATCGGAGGGTGTTCCCTCTAGAGGAAATCTACTCCCGACGTTTCTATGTTCTAGCCTGATTTTGAGATGTTCCTCCAATCAGCGACTCTGATTCCCGTTAGAAACACTCGACGGTGTTCCTCCAATGTTTCTGAGCATCTAACCGACGATCATTCATCATCCGCAGTGTTCATTCAGATTCAGAGGCTTGGAGTTGCATATTTCTAGTATTTTCGGCACTTGAGTGGGTTTAGGATTGTTCTAGCTCATCGGAGGTGGTTCGCCGGCGTTCTTGAGCATACCTTGAACTGAGACGCAGCTGAAGTTCTTCATTGAGGTCCGGAGTTGGGTGTTCTCGACTTCGGCACTCTTGTGTGATGGCAAGAGTGTGTTTCTTGTATGGATTGGTTGTGAGAATGGATTGGTTTACTATTTTATTTCATTTTGCTACTGTTTTATAGCTTAGAACATAATCCTTTTATGTTTGTTATGTTTTTAGCAAGTATTTAGCATTTCATTTCATTGTTGAAGCTTAGTTTAAGTCTTATTTGATGTTTGGTTAATTGTTGAGTGTTTAAGTTTTAAGCTAGAGTTTAATTTCTATTTAGATCAGATTTAAATGCTTCTTGCTATTTCATTCCCAATTTAATTCAATGCTTAGATTAGATTTTATTTGAGTCTTGCTATTTCATTAGTAGTTAATTGTGTTGAAGATGAATTCATTACGTAGTGTGACAATGCGTATTGGACTAATCGGTGACACCTAGGTAGATTTCATTTATGCATTAGGTTAGTTTCTTATTGTTTGCTTTTCATATATTTAGTTTCGAGTCAAAGTTCAAACCCCCAATTCCATATTAAAACCCCAAAAATAGGAATAAAACACAATCCTAGATTACATCCTACCGTTGGTTCCTCGAGGTTCGATCATGGGCTCGTTATTACAACGTTAATGTGTCGTTAAGGGGTTCAGTGAATATACATTGTTAATTTGATTCACGAGTGTGACAGACTTGTTATCACTCACCTCATAACAATACATCTATTATTCCTCTCCTCTATTCCTTGGTGATGGCCTGCCCTCTTCTCCTTTTCTTCTTCTTTGGTGGCTGGGAGATTTTGGTGGCGGATTTAGCTTGGAGAAGAAGTAGCGAAAGGAGGCTTTGTTTCTTAGCATCCCTTGGAGCTTGGTTGGTGGCCGAAGTTTTTCATCTCTAGGAGATTGTTGGTGGCTGAAACTTGTAATGAGAAGAAGGAGGCTTGGGTGGATTCTCATCTCGATAGATCATCGCCCACATGACGTCTGAGATAAGAAGAGGAATACGGCAGAAGATCGTGAGGTCTATAAGCTACAAAAGGTATAACTAGTTATTAGTTTCTGCATCATAACTAGTTAATCCTTTTGTTTAGATCTTAAAATACCAAACACAAGAGGCTAATGATTCTAGGCTATCGAATTTATGTTTCAATTTTGTGTTTCTTTTATTTTTTGATCTTGTGTTTTGATTGTTCTTAATGGTTAAACCTAGGGTTACTATAAGGAGATTAAATATTAAATTTCGTTGAAAGCTTTGTCTAGGAAGTGGTGGATGATCCCATACCCAAGAAGTCCTAGTGCCTCGCCATGTTTAACCTGGAAGTCAATCTCTGAAATAAATATTTAATCGAATTTGTAACATGGGTGGATTTGGATCAATAATGTTAAGCATCGTATGCGATCCAAGTCTAAATCACTAAGAACAGATAAGTTGAATTTGGAATCAATAATGTTAAGTTCTGTTTGTGATTCCAAATTTAATTTCTAAAGAACACAATAGGTTTGTTAAGAAAGGTTTGGGACTTGTACAAAATTTTTGTACAAGGGAACCAGTATGATATTCCGAGTAGCAACCAATAATTGGTATCAGAGCTAGGGTTTGCGTCTGTGTGTTTGGTTTTCAGTTTAATTATGCACATGTCATACATAATTTAGGCAGGATAATAGTAGGATATGCTAACTCTGTGGTTGCAGGCTCCAACTATTATGGCTTATAGTGATTGTATGTGATTGGACCCTTGGACATGTCAAGGACATTTTATTGTTGGTGCGGGAAGCATCCGACGATCGAACCCAAGTTTTGATAATGGCAAAGGATTCAAAGTTAAGTCTTGTTATTTAACATGTTGAATGAGTGTTTCAGGAAAGTCCTAGCTGCGGTTAAGTAAAGGGAAAACCCTAGGTGGTGGTAACCCTAGGTCATAGGGGGTGGTAACCCTATGCGGAAAGTCTTGGCAGGTCGATGGCTTCAGGAAAAAATTCCTAGGGGGTGATAACCCTAGGTGGAAAGTCCTGGTGTCGCAAACCAGGTGAAAGACTGGACTAGCCGGGAAGTGGATGTCCAGCAGAAAGTCCGGAAGCGTCGAGTGCTGAGCAAAAGTCCAGTCGATTTGGAGGATCGCACTGGCAACAGGTAAATCTCCTGAGTGGAGTAGGTGAGGACGCGTTTCCCGTAGAGGGAACAGTAGGCGTCGGGTCGACCTAGGGTTTCCGGACGGAAATCCGAAGTCAGACCCGGATAGTCCGGAGACTGTCATAACATTCTTTATCATATTCATACTGTTGTTTTATGCTAACTTTGTGTTGCAGGATATTGTTTGGGACTAACGTGTCTTGCAGGTACAAAATAATGAAGTTTTCCCTCGGATGAACAGTGTCCGAGGCGCCTCCATGGAGCTTGGAGGCGCCTCGGGTGCAAAAGCTGACCTGGCTGCGAAGCATCCATGGAGGCGCCTTGAAGGGAGTATAAGGCGCCTTGAAAGGCGCCTTAAGTAGATGAACTTCGACCAGTTCAAGCCTGATCCACGCGGAAGACTCGGCAGCATGGAGGCGCCTTGAACAGCCTTCAAGGCGCCTTGAACACCCTTTATAAGGGGGTCTCGACCAGCACTTCAGAACATCAACTTCCAAGCGATTGCTTTGCATCTAGCTGCTAACAACACGATCCAGAAGTGCTGCAACAACCTCTCGACGACTCGGAGCTCTGTTTTCTTCTTCCTTAGTTGTCGGTATAAAGTTGTTATAATATTTTCATTGTAAGTTGTAATTCTTATCGAGCTTATAGTTGTTGCCCACCGGAAGCGATCAAGGATCGCAGGCCTTTGAGTAGGAGTCGCCTTAGGCTCCGAACGAAGTAAATCCCTTTGTGTCTCTGTGTTTATTTATTTTATTCCGCTGCGTTTTAATTACTCTGATAGTTTTGCGATAATCGAACGAAATAGCCACGAGCGCTATTCACCCCCCCTCAAGCGCTTCTCGATCCAACAATTGGTATCAGAGCGGGGTTGTTTTGAATTGGTGCAACCACCATTCAAAACATTTTTTGTGGCATTTGTTTTTCGGAGTCAATTAGAAATTAGCTTAGTAGCTAAAATTCTAATTCTTTTCAAAATCGGTGTTGCTCAAAGTTGGTCAATACCACTTGAGCTCGTTGTTTGTTTCTCTTCTTCCTGCACTACTAATCCAAGACTCAGTCTTGGAATAGATCTTTTTGTTTTTGTTTTTTCCAGATCTAAATGGCCCAACAAGAAGGATATAGCACTGTTCGTCCCCCACTATTCTCCGGAGAAGACTTCGGGTATTGGAAGGGGCGAATGGAGATATATCTTAAAACCCAGTTCGACACCTGGATGATAGTCAAGACGGGACTACGATTACCAACTGATGAAGACGGCAAGCCTACATCTTGCGAAAATTGGGAACCATCTCTTATCAAAAAGGTGGAAACCGATGCCAAAGCCACCTGCACCCTCCAGTGCGGTCTTACCAAGGAAGAGCTCAACAGAGTCGGTCTGTTCTCTTCCGCAAAGGAGCTGTGGGAGAAATTGATCGAACTTCACGAGGGTACCTTGGAAACCAAGGTAAGTAAGCGTGATTTGTTACTTAATAAACTATACAATTTAAAAATGCAGGAAGGCGAGACGGCGAGTTTATTACACGCAAGAATACAAGATATCCTTAACACCCTTCACGGAATCGGGCAGAAGATAGAAAATAGGGATATCATAAGGTATGCTCTTAATTTATTTCCTAGGAGCACATTGTGGGCATCAATGGTAGATGCCTACAAAATCTCCAAGGATTTGTCTTCCTTAAAATTAGATGAATTATTTAGTGAATTTGAACTTCATGAACAAACTAATGCACAGCCGACCGAGAAGGGTATTGCTTTGATGGCAGGTACTAGTCGAACACGCGAACCAAGATCCCGACGAAAAATTGAACCAGAATCAGAAGATGAACCCGACTCAGAAGATTCAGAAGATGAACTGAGCAGCGAACTCATGAACCTCGTGAAGAAGCTCTACAAGAAGAAGAAAGGCTTCAACAAGAAAGATCTGAAGAAGGTAGTTCAATCTAAGGAGGCCCAACCGAGTCTGAAAGTAAAGTTTGAAGTCACCTGCTACGGGTGCAACCAGAAGGGGCACATCAAAGCCAACTGCCCCAACCAAAAGGAAGTCAAAAAGCAAAGAAGAAAGAAGGCCCTGAAGGCAACCTGGGACGAATCTTCTTCGGAGGACGACGACGACGAACTCGATCAGACGAGTTTACTCGCACTGATGGCCCGGGACCATATCGTCGAGAGCGAGAGTGAGTCAGAGGCCGAGTCCGAGCAAAGCCACGGATCCGCATCCGTTTCCGAAGGGCCATACTCCACTGTAAGTATTCCAAGGCTTAATAATTTAGTCAATTATTTATTACGCAAGTTGGCTAAGTCAAACCTTAGGATTAAATCACTTCTAAAGGAAGTAGCTGTCCTTAAAGAAGTGACTAACACTAAATCCTTACCTGATCAAGTTCAGATTGGAAATTCAACTCAAGTTCAAAAACTTGAGGAAGAAAATTCTAGTTTGAAAAATCAGGTAAAAGATTTAAAAAATACCTTAGAACGGTTTTCTTTGGGCTCCAAGAATCTGGACCTAATTCTTGGGATACAAAGAGTCGTTTACAATAGAACTGGGCTAGGATATAAAAGTAAAAAGAAATATAGATCTTATTTATCCTTAATAAACAAACAAAGTAGTAAATCAGTCCAAGCATGGGTCCCCAAGTCCAAATTGATCAATCAAGTTGGACTTGGCCAATACTGGGTTCCGAAGGATCAAATACACTACCTCGATAGACCATATCGAGGCCATGATCTAGGGGGAGCAAAAAGAAAAACGATCTTAAAAATTTAAAATTCTAAAATTCAAATTAAAAATTCAAAAATCAAAAACAAATTAAAAATTTGAAATTAAATTAAAAAATTTGAAAATTCAAAATTCAAAAAAGCAAAATCAAATTAAAAAAAAATCAAAGTCAAATTTAAAATTTGAAATTAAATTAAAATTCGAAATTATAAAATTAAAAATCAAATTAAAAATTTGAAATCAAATTCAAAATTCAAAATTAAATTAAAAATTTAAAATTATAAATTCAAAATTCAAAATTCAAATTCAAAATCAAATATAGATGGAGGATCCAGACTAGCTGGCACCCCCAACTGAACTACCCGACAGGGTAATTGAACCTAATCTACTCGAAATGGGTAAAACAAGAGTAGATTACCCGGCAGGATAATTAAAGTTGGATTAAAATGGGCTAGGTTTAACGTGACCCACAGTACTGGTGAAGTTTTTGGATGATAGTACATTAGGGAAGCTTGGACATCGCATGTCTAGGAAGATATGGCTTTGACCTGGTGCATTTGGCCAAGTGGAACTGACCGAAGCTACCCTTAAATGGATCCTAATTAGTTAGACCAAGGATTAGTATTAAGTTCAATGGATAGGACTATTTGGGAAACCTCGAAGGCATGTTTACTTTAATGAGTTCCTTGTGACTCACCATAGCCCAGAAGTTTATCCAAAGAATGCTTACTTGTTGAACCCAAAGCTAAACCTGAATCTAACACAAAGTTAAACCAGACCCTCAAATTCAACAATAATTCATCTCACAACAATTATAGGGTTCCCTGATTGACAATTTAGATCGGGTGAGACGACTAAGAAATTAAATTATGAAAATTGACTTGAACTTAAATCAAGTTAATTAACAATTAAAATTATTTTTAAAACTCAATTTCAAAATTATTTTAAAACTCAATTTCAAAATTATTTTTAAAACTCAAATTTCAAATTATTTTAAAACTCAATTTCAAAATTATTTTTCAAACTCAATTTCAAACTCAATTTCAAAATTATTTTAAAACTCGATTTCAAAATTATTTTAAAACTCAATTTCAAAATTATTTTTAAAACTCAATTTCAAAATTATTTTAAAACTCAATTTCAAAATTATTTTAAAACTCAATTTCAAAATTATTTTTAAAACTCAATTTCAAAATTATTTTTAAAACTCAATTTCAAACTCAATTTCAAAATTATTTTAAAACTCGGTTTCAAAATTATTTTAATACACAATTTCAAAATTATTTTTAAAACACAATTTCAAAATTATTTTTAAAACTCAATTTCAAAATTATTTTAAAACTTCAATTTCAAAATTATTTTTAAAACTCAATTTCAAAATTATTTTAAAACTCAATTTCAAAATTATTTTAAAACTCAATTTCAAAATTTTTTTAAAACTTAAATTTCAAAATAATTTTAAAACTCAATTTCAAAATTATTTTAAAACTCAATTTCAAAATTAATTTAAATTAAACTTATTTCAAATTTAACTAATTAAAATCTTTTCAAAATTAATTAACTTTAATTAACTTTAAAATCTTTTCAAAATTTAATTAACTTTAAAATTATTTTTCAAAATTAATTAACTGTAAAATCTTTTCAAAACGTTAATTAAAAATTACCATAGGATTAATTATTTGCTTCAAATACAATTGAGTGAGATAGGAAATCTAAGGAGTCTACTTCAATTAAGCTATCTTTAAATCCATTAAAAACCAATTCAAACTACTTCATGTGTAGGAATTGGATCAATGGATGTTGGATAGTGGATGCTCCAGACATATGACTAGAGATAAGTTAAAAGTTTACCAAACTCAAGTACAAGAATTTAGGATTAGTTGCATTCGGCAACGACGGTAAACTTAAAGTAATCAGAAAAGGTAATATTGAACTTAGTTCTGATTTCATTATTCGAAATGTTTTATTGGTTGAAAATTTTAACTTTAATTTACTAAGTATAAGTCAATTGTGTGACAGCGGATATCTAGTCAATTTTGATAAATCTAGATGTCTAGTTAAAAACATCGAAAACCCTGAAATTAGACTTAAGGGACTTAGGAAGAATAACATCTACACAATTGACTTATCAATATCCTCAATAAAGTGTCTCTTGACACAACAAGAGGAAACCCAACTGTGGCACAGAAGACTGGATCACACGCACACTAGACTCATTTAAAAAATGAGTCAAAATGGTCTAGTTAGATGTTTGCCCAAATTAAAATTTATTGAAAACTCAATCTGTGATGCGTGTCAAAAAGGAAAATAAACCAAGTTAACCCACAAGTCAACCAACCTAGAAAGAACTAACACCGTACTTGAGCTCCTTCACCTTGACCTATTTGATTCACATGGAGCCAAATCACTAAGCAAGAACCAATATTGCTTAGTAATAATTGATGACTACTCTAGGTACACATGGGTAAAATTCCTAAAAATAAAAGATGAAACCTATGAAATATTTAGTAATTTTTGCAAATTAACGGAAAATGAAAAAGATACTAAAATCAAAAGAATAAGAAGTGATCACGGAGGGGAATTTGAAAATCATAGGTTTACCCAATTTTGTAAAATAAATGGATACCAACATGAATTTTCATGTCCCAGGACCCCCCAACAAAATGGTCTAGTGGAACGTAAAAATAGAACACTACAAGAAGCCACTAGGACTATGCTAAGCGAATATAATTTAAATCATCAATTTTGGGCTGAAGCAATAAATACTGCAAATTATATTCAAAACAGAATTTTAATTAACAAACTTCACAATAAAACACCTTATGAACTTTACTACCATAAAATTCCCAATCTAAACTATCTAAAAGTATTTGGGTGTAAAGTTCACATTTTAAATACTAAAGATTACTTAGGAAAATTTACACCCAAGTCTAACCAAGGAATATTTTTAGGATACTCCTCTACCAGTAGGGCCTTTAGAGTATATAATCAAAATACCTTGAAAGTTGAAGAAACAACTAATGTAATATTTGATGAAGAAAACAACCTATCCAATATAAATGAAAATATTGACATCACCCCAAGAGGTATAGAAGATGATGAAATCCAACCTAACCTTAATGAGTCAGAAGAACCAGTTTCTGACCCACAGATAAGACCAACTAGAGTAAGTATGTAACGACCCGACCCTCTTGGCCCATTTGGCGGCCCATTTGGCGACCTCTCATGTCGTCGACCGTCAGCCCTTATGTCGTCGGCCCATTTGGCGACCTCTCATGTCCCTTGCCGTTACTCACTAGGACTTTCCACCTGGCTTGATTTCCTCCAGATTCGAACTCTAAACCTCCGGGCTTAAGTATTAGAGTTTATGAATCCTGCAGTGAGATCATCTCACTTGGTTGCCGTGATTCATAAACTCTAATACTTAAGCCCGGAGGTTTAGAGTTCGAATCCTCGGGGAGGCAAAAATCCACTAGCCAGGTGGAAAGTCCTAGTGAGTAACAACACGCGACGACACGAGAGGTCGCCAAATGGGCCAACAACATACGACACGAGAGGTCGCCAAATGGGCCGCCAAATGGGCCAAGAGGGCCGGTCGTTACAATAAAAATTTGGCGATTTGGCGCGATGACCCTTGGCCTTGTCGTTACTCACTGGGACTTTCCACCCCTGGCCTCCCCAGGATTCGAACTCTAAACCTCCGGGCTTAAGTATTAGAGTTTATGAATCTCGGTAACCAAGTGAGATCATCACTTGGTTGCGATGATTCATAAACTCTAATACTTAAGCCTGGAGGTTTAGAGTTCGAATCCTGGAGGAGGCAAAAATCCACTGGCCAAAGGGTCGTCGGTCGACGACATGAGAGGTCACCAAATGGGCCGACGACATAAGGGCCTCCAGTTGGGCCGCCACAAGGGCCGCCCAAGAGGCCAAAAGGGTCGGGTCGTTATAATAAATGAATCCTGGTAACCAAGTGAGATCATCTCACTTGGTTACCAGGATTCATAAACTCTAATACTTAAGCCTAGAGGTTTAGAGTTCGAATCCTGGGGGAGGCAAAAATCCACTGGCCAGGGGTGGAAAGTCCTAGTGTGTAACGACACGGCCAAAGGTCGTCGGTCGACGACATGAGAGGTCGCCAAATGGGCCGACGACATAAGGGCCGACGGTCGACGACCCGAGGGTCGCCAAATGGGTCGTCAAATGGGCCAAGAGGGTCGGGTCGTTACAAAGTACCTCTCACCCACCTGACCAAATTTTGGGTGATCCAAACCTAGGAGTCAGAACTAGATCATCCTATAGAAACCTAAGTCATATTGCCCTTATCTCTAAAATTGATCCTAAGACTATAGAAGAAGCCCTACCTGACCCAGAATGGATCATTGCAATGCAGGAAGAATTAGCACAATTCGAGAGAAACCAAGTATGGGACCTTGTACCTAAACCCATAAAATATCAATAATAGACACCAAATGGGTTTTTAGGAACAAGTTGGATGATCAGGGTGATATAATAAGAAACAAAGCTAGACTAGTTGCCAAAGGGTTTAGTCAAGTTGAAGGCTTAGACTATGATGAAACCTATGCTCCGGTAGCTAGACTCGAATCCATTAGGATGTTATTAGCCTATGCAGCAAATAAAGGGTTTAAGTTGTACCAAATGGACATTAAGTCAGCCTTTTTAAATGGGTTTATCAAGGAAGAGGTCTACGTAAGCCAACCTCCAGGATTTGAAGACTTAGACTACCCAAACCATGTATTCAAATTAAAAAAGGCGTTATATGGACTAAAACAAGCCCCTAGGGCATGGTATGAAAGACTATCTAATTACTTAATATCCAAAGGCTTTAACCAAGGACAAATAGATCCGACCTTATTTGTAAAAACTATAGAAAAAGACATCTTTATAGCCCAAATCTATGTTGACGACATAATTTTTGGCTCAACTAACTCTAAGTTTTTAAAAGAATTTATTAAATTAATAGAAAATGAATTTAAAATGAGTATGGTTGGGGAACTCAACTTCTTCTTAGGCTTACAAATTAAACAAACCAAAGATGGAATCTACATTTATCAAACTAAATATGCTAAGGAGTTAATTAAAAAATTCTGCATGGAAAATTCAAAAATTATAAATACTCCAATGGCAACCAACATTAACATTGACTCTGACCCTGAAGGAAAACCAGTAGATCCAAAATACTATAGGAGTGCCATAGGTAGCTTACTTTACCTAACTGCAAGCTGACCCGACATATTGTTTGCAGTAGGTATGTGCGCAAGATACCAATCCTGTGCAAAAGAGTCACACCTAACATATGTTAAAAGAATACTTAGGTATATTAAAGGAACTCTAAATGTAGGACTTTGGTACCCAAGAACTTACATCTTTGACCTTTATGGCTATTCTGATTCGGACTATGCCGGGTACAAATTAGATAGAAAAAGTACAAGTGGTAGCTGCCAGATTCTAAGTCAGTGCCTAGTAAGTTGGTCAAGCAGAAAGTAACATTGTATTGCTCTATCCACTACAGAAGCTGAATACATAGCTCTAGGAGAATGTGCATCTCAGTTGTTGTGGATGATGCATACATTAAAAGACTATCAACTAGAATATAAAGATACAAAAATCTTTATTGATAATATCAGCTCAATTAATCTGACCAAAAATCCTATTCACCACTCTAGGACTAAACACATAGAGGTAAAACACCACTTTGTAAGGGATCACGTAGCTAAAGGTGAAATTGCACTCAACCATGTTGAGTCCAAATCAAACCTAGCTGACATCTTTACAAAACCCTTACCTGAACTTGAGTTCAGTGCACTTAGAAGGCAAATAGGAATGTGTTGGGTAAAGTAGGTGTCTCATTTAAAATCTAGAAAAAATTGGACTTGTTTTTTTCAAAATCTAGGAAAAATAGCTTTCAAAATTCCACTTTATTAGACTTTTCAAAAATTGGACTTAGCCTAAGCTTTCCCCCTAGAAATCATGTTCCCCTAGACTTAATCCAGAGCATCTCACAAACACCTAGGTATACCTTGATTGTGGTTGAAAAACATAGAACGGCGTGAGATGCATAGGGTACAGCCTGGACTCAAGAATGCTTATATCTGTGCATCAATATGAGTCTAGGCGTTAAACACGTAATATACATCAATCAAGTCAAGTCTTCCAGCTCTAGTCAAATCTAACTGGACCAAACTGACTTAACTTAACTAACCATGTGAAAGTTGTTGCCCTATAGACAATCAGCAAGTAGCTAAAGGTTAGACAGTTGGTAAAGGATACTCAGTTTTCTGGTTAAGCAGGTTTTGATCTTTAGGGCTCTGATACCTCTTAAAGTCAATCTAGTAAACTTGACTCATGCTTGGACTTAAGGACCAACTGACTTCCTAAACCAAATTTTTTAGCTACTTTGCTCCCTCCCAGCCATAAAATTTTATAAGTATTGTTTAAAATTAAGTACCAATCCTTATTTTCAAAATTTTAAAACTTAGCTCACTTTGAATTCTAACTTTGTAAATTCCTAAGTAAAGCACAGTTTTTAACTCATCGCTTTAAAAAATTAAAAAGCGACTTCAAAAATATTTTCTCCAACAAATTTTCCAACAAAGTACTCCTCTATGTATAGTGTTTCTAAGAAAATTTTATAATCATTCTTCTCCTTAACTAAAATTAAGAGTTATAAACTATTAAGTGCTTTCAAAATCTTGTTTAATCAAATATCTATTTTTGCTTATTTTTGATAAATGGCAAAGGGGGAGAGTAGGAAATTCAAAGTAGGAAATTCAACAGTAAAAGGAAATTCAACAGTAAAAAGTAAAAATTCAAAAAGGAAACCCTGTATTAAGGGGGAGCTTCACAAAAGTTTAAGTGTTATCTTAAGTTAGGCGTTCATTTGAATTTATATACTTAAGCTTGCTCACTTAAAACCTTTTTATGCATTTGTTTTACTTAACTTTGAATTTGGGTTGCCATAATCAAAAAGGGGGAGATTGTTGGTGCGGGAAGCATCCGACGATCGAACCCAAGTTTTGATAATGGAAAAGGATTCAAAGTTAAGTCTTGTTGTTATCTAACATGTTGAATGAGTGTTTCAGGAAAGTCCTAGCTGCGGTTAGGCAAAGGGAAAATCCTAGGTGGTGGTAACCCTAGGTCATAGGGGGTGGTAACCCTATGTGAAAAGTCTTGGCAGGTCGATGGCTTCAGGCAAAAGTCCTAGGGGGTGGTAACCCTAGGTGGAAAGTCCTGGTGTCACGAACCAGGTGAAAGACTGGACTAGCCGGGAAGCGGATGTCCAGCAGAAAGTCCGAAAGCATCGAGTGCTGAGCAAAAGTCTAGTCGATCTGGAGGATCACACTGACAACAGGTAAATCTCCTGAGTGGAGTAGGTGAGGACGCGTTCCCTGTAGAGGGAACAGTAGGCGTCGGGTCGACCTAGGGTTTCTGGATAGAAATCCGAAGTCAGACCCGGACAGTCCGGAGACTGTCATAACATTCTTTATCATATTCATACTGTTGTTTTATGCTAACTTTGTGTTGCAGAATATTGTTTGGGACTAACGTGTCTTGCAGGTACAAAATAATGAAGTTTTTCCTCGGATGAATAGTGTCTGAGGCGCCTCCATGGAGCTTGGAGGCGCCTCGGGTGCAAAAGCTGACCTGGCTGCGAAGCATCCATGGAGGCACCTTGAAGGGAGTATAAGGCGCCTTGGAAGGCACCTTGGGGAGGATATAAGGCGCCTTAAGCAGATGAACTTCGACCAGTTCAAGCTTGATCCATGCGGAAGACTCGGCAGCATGGAGGCGCCTTGAACACCCTTTATAAGGGGGTCTCGACCAGCACTTCAGAACATCAACTTCCAAGCGATTGCTTTGCATCTAGCTGCTAACAACACGATCCAGAAGTGCTGCAACAACCTCTCGACGACCCGGAGCTCTGTTTTCTTCTTCCTTAGTTGTCGGTATAAAGTTGTTATAATATTTTCATTGTAATTTGTAATTCTTATCGAGCTTATAGTTGTTGCCCATCGGAAGCGATCAAAGATCGCGGGCCTTCGAGTAGGAGTCGCCTTAGGCTCCAAACGAAGTAAATCCCTTTGTGTCTCTGTGTTTATTTATTTTATTCCGCTGCATTTTAATTTCTCCGATAGTTTTTCGATAATCGAATGAAATAGCCACGAGCGCTATTCACCCCCCCCTCTAGCGCTTCTCGATCCAACATTTATGTGTGTGCATGATTGTATTTATTAAATACAGCAGGAGCTATATTAGCCCTAGGATTTTACTTTTTTTGTTTGATCTAGACTTCATGTACATTCCCTTGAGGAATATAGGATCGATATATGTAAAATTCCATTTTTGTCATTTTCCTTCCAAGCTAGATTCGCAGGTTGGAAAGTTTTCCACCACCAATGAATCCAGAATTCCATCGGCTATTAACCTTTGAATCCTACTCAAGTTAATATGACCTACCCTTAGATGTCAAATATATGTTTGGTTCATTTCCGAAGGCTACTTTCTTTTATTTGAATTAGAAGATGTGTTATTAATTTCCATTTATTGCATCGTGGGAGTTATTGGCTTTAGGGTATACAAATTACCAACTAATGTACCAGAACGGATAATCACTCTATTTTTCTTGACAACCACTTTGTCATCAAAAGAAACAGAATATCCATCCTCAAATAGTTTAGAAACTGAAATCAAAATCTTTCTAAAACTTGGTACATAAAGGCAATTTCTCAAAATCAATGTTTTATTCCTATCAAAGGATAAACATCTCTCACTGCAATAACCACCACTTTCATAGCATTGCCTATGTTAACAGTGATTTCTCCTTCATGTAGTCGTCGGATTTCCTGGAACCCCTGCAATTAATTACAGACATGGTCAGTTGCTCCAGTATCTACACACCAGGTACTGGTAGATAACACCACTAAACATGTTTCAACAACTAATGAATAAGATACATCTATATTGTTCTCATTTCTTGAGAGGACAGTCCTCCTTAGTATCTAAGTTTTGTTTCCAATCATTATAATTGGGACTAGTAAGTCTATTCTCTAGTATGACAGCTAGGGGATTGAAAACCATTTGAAATCCAAAGAATCACAAAATATTTGGTCAAGACCAACACCTCAAAATCGTATACAAATTCAAACATTTGTAAGAGAAGGTTTTATCCATTAATTTTATTATCTTGAAACTAACTTTATGACAAATAAAATTAATAGTTGGTCTATCTTCGATCAAATATTTGGTCAAAACATTAGAATTTAAAATAATATTGATTCCTCAAACAATATTATTTAAATTCACCAACACCTCAAACACCGTGAATTTTGTATGCCACGATAGTGTGGACGTATACAAATTCAAACATTTGTAAGAGGAGGGTTTTACCCATTAATTATCTTGTCAACCTTAAATTACCTCAAACACCGTGAATTTTGTATGCCACGATAGTGTAGACGTATATAAATTCAATCATTTGTAAGAGGAGGTTTTACCCATTAATTTTATTTTGTCAACCTAACTTTATGACAAATAAAATTACCTCAAACACCATGAATTTTGTATGCCATGATAGTGTGGACGTATACAAATTCAGTAATTTGTAAGAGGGGTTTTTACCTAACTTTATGACAAATTAATAGTTGGTTTTTCTTCGGTCACACAAATAATAGCAGTGACTCCGATGGGGAGGATATTATTTAATGTGCCCAAGTGTATACCATTACTTGATACTAAGTCCACTAAATAGGATTGTGCCCCTTTAGATGGAGAAGATCACACACATCCTAAATAATTTCCTATAATCATCCATTAAGGAAGTTTGATCTAGTGATCTGCAAACAAACTCATCCGATGTGGAGGAAGGCACTAAGAGCCAATGTGCAAGTTTGAATGCATCACTTACAAACCAGTAATGGAGACTGTGGAATTTAATTAAATTCCTCTCTCACTTAGTTATTTAGAACGAGGAATGTTAACATGCACACAAGCACACAAACACAAGCACACACAACATAAAAGGCAATAAATAAGAAAAATAATTTTCCAACTATTATGGCCTTTATCCATAGTTGTCCTTTGTGTGCCATCAACCCTAGCTGCTGCCATCTTTAGCCACCACCATCGGGTCTAGTCGTTGCATCTATCTTGCTTCTTTTTTCGCTGCACCTCTGGTCCTCAAATAGTCCCACGCCTCACAAGGATACGATCCGTGACAAAAATAAAATTTTACATTTATCGATCCTATATTCCACGAAGGAATGTACATATAATCTAAATCGAACAAAATATAAAATCCTAATTACTAATACAGCTCCTGCTGTATTTAATATTACAATCATGCACACACCTAAAATATCCTCGACATGTCCGAGGGTCCAATCACACACAAACACAACATGGCCATAATAGTTGGATCTAGGATGCCTACAACCATAGTATTAATCTATTATTCTACTATTATCATGCCTAAATTATGTATGACATGTGCATAATTAAACTAAAAACCAAACACATAGAGGCTAAAACCAAGCTCTGATACCAATTGTTGGTTGCTACTCAGAATACCGCTCTAGTTCCCCTGTACAAAAATTTTGTACAAGCATAGAACTTTTCCTAGCTACCCATGTGCTCTACTGAAGTTCAATTTGGATTGCAAACGATGCTTAACATTATTAATCCAAATTGTCCTTCAGAAGTTAAATTTAGATTGGAAACGATACTTAAGTGATGTGATCTTCCTAAGTTAAACCGTATTACAGAAGTTAATCAAATATCTATTTCAAAGATTGACTTCCAGGTTAAACATGGCGAGGCACTAGGTCTTCTTGGGTATGGGATCATCCACCACTTCCTAGACAAAGTCTTTTAAAGAAATCGGATATTTAACTTCTTACAGTAAACTAGGTTTAACTACAGAGACCTCAATAAAATCACAATATCGAAACATGAAATCGAAACACAAAATCGATAACAAAAATGATAACATAAAATCGATAGCCTCTTGTGTTTGGTTTTGCAAGATCTATACAAAGAACATGAACTAGTTATGATGTAGAAACAAATAACTAGTTATACCTTTCTTTGTAGCTAAAGACCTCTTGATCTTCTATTGTATTCCTCTCCTCCTCTTGGACGTCGTGTGGGCAACGATCTACTAAGATGAAATCCACCCAAGCTCCTTCTTTTCCTCCAAGACTCTTGAGCTACCAAGGGATGCCAAAATAGGAAACTTTCTTCCTGTCTTCTCCTTCTTCTTCTCCTTCTAGTAACCGGCCACTTATGTAGAGTCTTCTCCTTTTTTCTTCAAGTTTCAACCACCAAGGAATATGGATGCCGACCTTAGAAAGAAGAAAAGAAGAGAAGAAGGAAGGTGACATCCAGCCTAAGAAGAAGATAGAGAGAGGAAGGGGTCGGCCACACCAAGGAAAAGAGAGATAGGTTGTTCTCCCATGAGGCACCCTCTCCTTCTCTTTTATAATCTTTGGTCATCGTAAAAAAGGAAAGTTTTAAACATAATTAAAACTTCCTTATTTGTGGCTTCCCTTTAAAAAGGAAATTTTAACAACAATTAAAATATCTCTTTTCAAAATTTTCTATTGTATAGGGCAATTAAGGAAAGTTTTAAAATTAATCTCTCTCTTTTAAAACATGTAGACAACTACAAAAAGGAAAGATTAATTAAAACTTCTCCTTTCAAATCATGGTTATAAAAAGGAAAGTTTTATCAAAAATAAAATCTCTCTTTCAAATATTATAGATAACTACAAATAAGAAAATATTTTAACAAAATTAAAATCTTTCTTTAATCCTTTGTAGATAGCTATAAAAGGAAATATTTTAAAATTTTAAAACCCTTTTAAAACCATGTGGATGTCTATAAAAGGAAATTTTTTAAAAATGAAATTTCTCTTTTAAATCCCTTCATGAATGACTATAAAAGGAAAAATTTTATCAAAATTTTATTTTCAATAAAATCTCCTTTTCTCTTCTTCTTATCATGGCCGGCCCCATGCTTGGTCATCAAGCATGGCTTGGCTGGCCCTAGTCTTGGGCTCCAAGCTTGGCTTGGCCGACCCCTTGCTTGGGCTCCAAGCAAGGATGTGGCCGACCCTTGAGCTTGGTTAAGAAATTGGGCTTTAAATGGATATAAGGCTTTATAAATAAGATGCTACAATAGGGACCGAGAGGAGGAATTGGTTTTAGTCTCCCGATGAGCTTGAGCATCCCGTGTTTGCCCCGAACACCCAACTCAAGTTCATCAATAATAACTCATACTACTAAAGAGTTGTTATTGCACTACCGTACCAATCCCACATTACAATATGAGCTCCTTCTTATCATGAGAGTGTTAGTCTCCCTGTGTTTAAGATATCAAATGCCCACTAATTAAATGAGTTACTGACAACTCACTTAATTAATATCTAGCTCCAAGAGTAGTACCACTCAACCTTATTGTCATGTCGGACTAAGTCCACCTGTAGTGTTTACATGACAATCCTTATGAGCTCCTCAAGGGAACATCATCAACCTAGATTGCTAGGACATAGTTTCATTCTATAATCAACAACACACCATATAAATAATATCATTTCCCAACTTATCGAGCCTATTGATTTAACGAACTCAATCGCACCGTTTGATAAATTAAAGAAATAAATATTAAGTATACATGCTTGTTATTATATCATGATTAAGAGTACGCACTTCCATAATAACAAAGGTTTTGTTCTTTTATGTAGTCAATATAAAAAGAAACTATCTCAAATGGTCCTACTCAATACACTCATAGTGTACTAATATAATTTTATAGTCAAGATAAACTAATACCAAATTACACTACAACCACTCCAATGGTTTGTCCCATTTCATCTTGGTTGTAAGATACTATTTATAATTTATAAGGAACTGATAACATGATCTTCTGTGTGTCACCTCACACCATGTTATCTACAATATAAATTAAATGGACAACTACACTTAGCATAAATGTAGACATTTGACCAATGTGATTCTTATTTCTAAATAAATATTTATACAAAAAGCTAGGCTTTTAGTATATATCCTAACAATCCCAAGATACCGATCATCCTTGGAAGAACATTCCTTGCCACAGCTGGAGCCCTCATTGATGTGAAAAGTCACAAGTTATCCTTGGAGATCGGCAAAGAAAGGATTGAATTTGATTTATCTGATTCCTCTATCTGCGACCCCTCTTCTCAGGAAAATTCTAGCAAGATCAACATACACAAAGTCGAGGAGTGCTGTTTCCATGAGAGTTTCCCTCCTGCGAGCAATAAGAAATACATTTGTCCTGCACGAGCAAAACTAAAGGCGTAGACTGGAGCATTAACCATAGGAGGAGAGTCGTGCTTCCATGGGTTTAGTCCACATTAATTGAAATAGGGTTGAGCTAAAGACCTAAATCAAGCGCTTCTTGGGAGGCAACCCAAGGGTTTTTCATTTTAGTTCATCATTCCGTTCATCGTTTTATTTCTCTAGTAAGTTCAAGTTGAGTACTTTTATTATTTTTTTATTTTTAGGTATTCATTTTCAAGATGTGCAGAGCCTCCACGAGCTGGCCGTGAGCGTTTCATGGGTTTGGAGGTGTCAAAGGAACCAAAATGGCGAAAGGCGAGTCTCCGTGCGCTTAAAGGAGTCGGCCGTGTGACCCCACATGGTCGTGCGAAGCCAACAGAGGGACCAAGGCCAAGGGTCGTGCAACCTTGCATGACTGTGTGGCCTATGTAGAGAAGAGGAGAACACGGACTGTGCCAATTGGCATGGCTGTGCAAGACCGCCAGAGAGGAAGAAGACTCAGGTCGTGCCAATTGACACGGCCGTGCGACCTATGCAGAGAAGGAGGAGGCATGGGCCGTGCCAACCGGCACGGCCGTGCAACTTTGGCCGAAGGAAGAAAAGAGGAGGTCGTGCCAATTGACATGGTTGTGTAGAACCCCACCTAACCCGGTCGTGTCTATAAGACACGGTTGTGCCCCTACCCGTGTGCGCCGCCTACTCCTCCAAAAGCCCTAATTTCCATCTCCTTCTTTCCCAAAAGCCTTCTCCTCCCCACTACACCTCATCAAACTCTAATTCTCACCTCTAGAGTTCATTTTTGCTTAGATCTACATCTAGATCTAGCACTTCTTCAAGCCACAAATCTGGAAAGAGAGAAGCAACTCCCTTATTTTCCTTCTCCTCCTCTCCCATCCTCAAGACCCATCTCCACAAGAAATTCCTCAAAGCCTTGCACATCATGTCGCAAATCTTGAAGAGACTTTATCGAGGAAGTGGTGGATCTGGCGAATGAGATGCGCCGGGAGGCGACAAGGGCAAAGGGAAAGCTTCTTCTTCAAAAGGCAAAGGAAAAAGGGTGGCACGCGACGAAGGTAACAAAAATGAGTTTAATATTATTTTTAGAAACCATAAACAAAAAGCTAGATATGATATCCTTGTCGCTAGAAAAATTACATGCACTAAATATATGGATCCCATTACTATGGATATGCTAGGAATTAGTGATGACGTAGATTAGATGATTAGTTTTTTAGACTGGAATGATATCATGTACACCCATTCACCGACTTACCCCTGCCTAGTTCTTGAATTTTTGAGCTCGCTTGATGTTAAATTTTCGTCTGAGGATGACTACGTAGGGGTCATAACTTTTAGGAACAATCGAATCACAAATTTGAAAAACAAGAAAAAACGCAAACTCGAATCACAAATTCGAAACCTAGAATCATATGCCTCTTGTGTTTGGTATTTCAAAATCCATACAAAGAAAACTAGTATGATGTGGAATAGAATTACTAGTTATACCTTTCTTTGTAAGCAACAACCTCTTGATCTTCTATCATATTCCTCTTCTTATCTCGAACGTTGTGTGGACAACGATCTACCGAGATGAGAATCCACCAAGCCTCCTTCTTCCTTCTTCCATGTTTTGGCCAAGCAACCTTCTCCAAGAGATAGCAAGTCTCGGCCACCAACCAAGCTCCAAGGAAAACTAGGAAACAAAGACTTCTTTCTCTCCTTTTTCGCCAAGCAAATACGGCCACCAAAACAAGCTCCAAGAGGATGATAGGTTAGGCCACTAGAAGAGGAGAGGAAGAGATGATAGGGCTGACCACCACCAAGGAAGATTGTTAGAGTGTATACTAAAAGCCTAGCTTTTGGTATAAATATTTATCTAGAAATAAGAATCACATTGGTCAAATGTCTACATTTATGATAGATGTAGTTGCTCAATTAATTTATATTGTATATAACATGGTGTGTGGTGTCACACACAGAAGATCATGTTATCGGTTCCTTATAAATTATAAACAGTAGCTCACGACCAAGATGGAAAGGAACAAACCATTGGAAGGTCGTAGTGTAATTAGGTATTAGTTTATCTTAACTATATAATTACACTAGTACACTTAGAGTGTATTGAGTAGGACCATTTGAGGTCGTTCCTTTTATACTGACTTTATGAAGGAACAAAGACCTCAGTTATTATGGAAGTGTGTGCCTTTAATCCTAATATAATAACAAGCACATATATTTGATATTTATTTTTTTAATTTATCAATGGGTGAGATTTAGTTTGATAAATCAATAAGCCCGATAAGTTGGGAAATGATATCACTTATAGTGTGTGTTGTTGATTATAGAAGGAAATTGTGTCCTAGTGATCTAGGTTGAGAATGTCCCCAAGAGGAGCTCATAAGGATTGTCATGTTAAACCCTGCAGGTGGACTTAGTCCGACATGACGATGAAGTTGAGTGGTACTACTCTTGGAGCTAGATATTAATTAAGCGAGTTGTCAGTAACTTACTTAATTAGTGGACATTTGTTATCTTAAACACAGGGAGACTAACACACTCATAATAAGAAGGTGCCCAAAATGTAATTTGGGATTGGTGCGGTAGTTCAATAATAGTTCTTTAGTGGAATGAATTATTATTGATGAAATTAAGTTGTGTGTTCGGGGCGAACACGGGATGCTTAATTTCATCGGGAGACCAAAACCAATTTCTCCTCTCGGTCCCTATCGTAGCCTCTAGTATATAGAGATTTATACCCACCGCATACCCACCTTCTTACCCATCCAATGGGGCCGGCCAAGCTAGCTTGGAACCCAAGCAAGGGTCGGCCAAGACCAAGTGGATGAGCCATGTAGGTGGCCGGCCAAAGCTTGGGTCCCAAGCTTAGGTGCCCGGCCACTAGAATATTAAAAAGGATTTTTATTAAAATTATTTCTTATGTGGATATCATGATTTTAAAAGAGAGTTTAAAAATTAAAAATTCCTTTTATAATTTTCTACAAAAGATTAAGAGAAGAGATTAATCTCTTTCCTTATTTGTAGTTTAAAAGGATGGTTTTAATTTTTGGTAAAAACTTTCCTTATTTGTAAATCATCTACATGTTTAAAAGAGAGTTTAAAATTTGAAATCTTTCCTTATTTGTTGATTAATGGAGGATTTTAAATTTTAAGAAAACTTTCCTTTTTAACCATGTTCATGATTTAAAAGAAAAGTTTAAAAATTAATAATTCTCTTTTATTAGTTTCTACAAAAGATCGAGAAAAGATTTGATATCTTTCCTTATTTGTAGATTAAAATATATTTTAATTTTTAGAGATAACTTTCTTTTTATCCACATGTTTAAAAGAAAGATTTTAATTTATTAAATTTCCTTTTTATAAACCAATCATGAAGGGATTAAATTATTGTAGAAATTTTATAAATTTCTGGAGACAAATTAGGAAGTTTTAATTAATTAAAACTCTCCTTGTTTGTAGCTTTTATGTGGCCGGCCAAATAAAATTGAGAAAGAAAATTATTTTAATTAAATAATTTTTCCTTTTCAATGGAAAAAGAATTAAGGAAATTTTTATTAAATTTTCCTTATTTGCCAAGACCAAGGATTATAAAAGAGGGGGTAGAGGAGGCTTCATGGTGAACATCTCTATTCTATTTTTTCTTCTCTTTTCTCCTTGGGTGTGGCCGGCCCTTTCTTTCCTCTCCTCTCCTTTGTGTGGCCGAAACCTTCTCATGGTGGAGATAGCTTTGGTGGCCGGATCTAAGAAGGAGAAGAGGGAGAGAAAAGAAGCCTCTTTTCTAGCATCCCTTGGAGCATGGTGGTGGTGGCCGAACCTCTTCATCCTAGAAGAGGTTTTGATGGCCGAAACTTGCAAGGAAGAAGAAGGTGTTTGGTGGTTTCTCATCTCGGAAGATCGTTGCCCACACAACGTCCGAGGTTAGAAGAGGAATACGGTAGAAGATCAAGAGGTTTTTCTAAAAGGTATAACTAGTATTTTTTCTTTCCGCATCATACTAGTTATTTTTCGAAATAATACTAAATTCAAGAGGCATACGATTCTAGAGTTTCGAATTTGTTTTCAATATAGTGTTCTTTTGTTTTTCTTTTCCTTGTGATTTGATTGTTCTTTTCGGTTAACCTAAAGTTATTTTAGGAAATTAAATATTAGCTTTCCATAAAAGGTTTTGTCTAGTCGATGGTGGTTGCTCCCATATCCAAGAAGGCCATGTGCCTCACCACGTCAGTACTGGGAACCAATTATGGAAATTAATATTTAATGGAATTAATAACTTAAGGTGACTTGGGTCGAACATGTTAAGTTCCGCAGGAGATCCAAGTCAAAACCTAAAAGAACAAATAGATTAAGTTTTGGATCAAACGTGTTAAGTTCCACAGGCGATCCAAAATCTAATTTAAAAGAACACATGGTAGCTAGGAAAAGGTTCAGACATTTGTACAAAATTTTAGTACAGTGGAACCTCTAGGTTTTCCGAGTAGCAACCAACAATTGGTATCAGAGCCAGGTTTTGCCTCTGTGTATTTGGTATTAGGTTAATTATGCACATGTCATACATAATTTAGGCAGGTTAATAGTAGGATGTGCTAACTTTGTGGATGCAGGATCCAACTATTATGGCTTTTAGTTATTATGTGTGTGATTGGACCCTTGGACATGTCAAGGGCATTTATATGTGTGTGCATGATTGTATTAAAATACAGCAGGAGCTGTATTTAGTTTTATTAGGATTTTATTTTTGATCTAGATACATGTACATTCCTTTTATGGAATATAGGATCAAAAATGTAAAATTTTATTTATGTCGCGGATCGAATCTTGCAAAGCGAGGAACCTTCTAAGGACCAGAGGCGCAGCGGAACAAGGAGCAAGATGGATGCGACAGCTAGACCCGGTAGCGGTGGCCAAATATGGCAGCAGCTTGGGATGACAACACACGGAGGACAACTAGAGATAAAAGCCATAATAGTTGAAAATTAGATTTTCTATTTATTGCTTTTATATTGTGCTGTGTGTGCATGTTAGTTTACATATTTAGTAGGCTAGCATAGTTAAAATTCCTCATTTATAAATAACTAAGTGGGAGAGGGATTTTTAAGTAAATCCCATGGTCTCCATTACTGGTTTGTAAGTGATGCAAACAAGCTTGCGCGTTGGCTCTGAGTGCCTTCCTCCATAACGGATGAGCTTGTTTGTGGATCACTAGAACAGACTTCCATTTTTGGATGACTATAGGAAGTTAATTAAGAGCGTGTGACCTTCCCCAACTGAAGGGGCATAATCTTATTAATGGACTTAGTGTCAAGTAATGGTATACACTTAGACACATCTAATAATATCCTCCCCATCGGAGTCACTGCTATTATTTGTGTGACCAAATGATACCAACTATTAATTTTATTTGTCAAAAGTTAGGTTGGCAATATAATAAAATTAAAGGGTTAAAACCCTCCTTTTACAAATGTTGAATTTGTATACGTCCACACTAACGTAGCATGCAAAATTCACGGTGTTTGAGGTGTTGGTGAATTTAAATAATATTGTTTGAGGAATCAATATTTTTAAATTCAAAAGTTTTTGACCAAATATTTGATCAAAGACAGATCAACTATTAATTTTATTTGTCATAAAGTAAAGTTGACGAGATAATAAAATTAATGAATAAAATCTCCTCTTCGATTTTGTATACGTCCACACTATCGTGGCATACAAAATTCATGGGGATTTTTTAGGAGTTGATCTTGACCAAGTATTTTTGTGATTCTTAGGATTTAAAATGTTTGTCAATCCCCTAGTAGTCATACTATAAGAAAGACTTAGTGATCCCAATTGTAATGATTGGAAATAGGACTTGGACATTAAGGTAGACTGTCTTCTTAGAACTAAGAACAATATAGGTGTATTTAATTCATTAGTTGAAACATGTTTAGTGGTGTTATCTACCAGAACCTGGAGTGTAGATACAGATGCCATTAATCATGTCTGCAATTTATTGCAGGGTTCCAGGAAACCCGACAACTAAATAAAAATTAAAACACCGTCTACATGGGCACTACTGTAAAAATGGTAGCTGTTGCAGTGGGAGATGTTTATCTTTTGATAAGAATAAAACATGGATTTTTGAGTAATTATCTTTACGCACCAAGTTTAGAAAGAACTAGTTTTCAGTTTCTAAACTATTCAAAGAACTTGATATTCTGCCTCTTTTAAATAACAAAGTTGTTATTAAGAAAAAGAGGGAAGTTATCTGTTCTGGTACGTTGGTTGGTAATTTATAAATCCAATAACTCTCACGATGCAACAAATGAAAATTAGTAACACATCTACTAACTTTAAGAGAAAGTAACCTTCGAAAATGAACCAATTATATCTTTGGCTTCTAAGGCTAGGTTATATTAACTTGAGTAGGATTCATTGGTAGCTGATGAACTTTTGGGTTCATTAGTAGTGGAAATCTTTCCAACCTACGAGTCTTACTTGGAAGGAAAAATAACCAAGAAGCTTTTAAGTCTAGGGGTATGGAGTCAAAGATATATTGGAATTGGTTCATTCTGATTTGTGTGATCCTATGAGCATCCAGGCAAGAGGTTGTTTCAAATATTTTATCTATTTTATAGACAACTATTTGAGATACGGATATATTTACTTGATGTGCCGCAAGTCTAAGTGCTTTGATTAGTTCAAAGAGTACGAGGCTGATGTGGATAAACGACAAAGTAAAAGTATCAGGACACTACGGTAAGATCGTAGTGGCAAGTACCTCTTGGGAGAATTTAGGAGTCATTTATCATAAGTAGGGATTCAATCCCAACTAACTGCACCTGGTACACCCCAACAGAATGGTGTAGGAAAAGAAAGATATAGGACTCTTATGGAAATAAGTAGATTGATGAGTTATAAAGAAAATTATCAAAATCATTTTAAGGATATACTCTGGAAACGGGAGTGAATATAGTACCTTCTAAAGACAGAACTCTCTACTGATATAGAATTGCTGAATAGGCGTAAGCCTATTTCGAAGCATATTCAGATTCGGGTAGTCCAGCACATATGAAGAAGAGAGACAATGATAAGTTGGACAGGAATTCACTTGTTTGTGGGTTATCCAAGTGAAATGAAAGTAGGTTTATAGTCTTAAAAATCAGAAGGTCATTGTTAGCATCAATGACCGATTTTTAGAAAGGACTATGTAATAAACCATGTGCCCATAAGAAAATTTGTTCTTAAGGAAGTAATAAAAGGCATGTCTAATCTAGTACCAACTGTACGAGATGAGATACCACAAGGAAATTGCAACACGTATCACAAATGATACACAATTGCAAAAAGTGCCTTGTCATAGTGGGAGGGTTGTTAGGCAACCTAAAAAGATTCATGTTTTGGGAGAGTTTTTGGACTCGATCCCTGGAGGATATGAACCTAATCTCCGGACATATGACGAAACACTCTAAGATAAAGATGCAACATCTTGGCAAAGAGTAATGAATAACAGAATTAGAATATATGTATTCTAATAAAATCTGGAAGCTTGTAGAACCACCAAATGGTATAAAAGCCTTTGAGTGTAAAAAGGTCTATAATAGGAAAAGAGGGATAGAAAGGAAGGTAATAACTTTCAAAGCAAGGCTTGATGAAAAAGGAAACTTTTTCACTGGTAGCCATGCTTAAGTCTATCCGGATTCTTTTATCTATTTGGCAAGTGGATGTCAAGACAGCATTCCTTAATGGAAGTCTTGATGAAAGTATCCATATAAAGCAACCAGAAGGGTTCATTGCAAAGGGCTAAGAGCATCTTGTGTGCAAGCTCAATCAGTCTATGGACTGAGGCAAAGCTTCAAGGTCTTGGAACATCCGGTTTATCAAAGTAATCCAGACCTATGGATTTATTGAGTAAACGGATAAGTCTTGTGTACACAAAAGGTGTGATGGAAACGTGGTGGTATTTCTTGTACTATACATAGATAACATTTTTGGTAGTTGGAAACAATATCAAAATGTTGTCAGAAGTAAGGGTATGGTTGTCCAAATAATTCGATATAAAGGACTTGGGAGAATGTATATATTTTTGAGATCAAAGTAATAAGGGATCAAAAGAAAAAATATATTTTACTTATCCCAAGCTTGATACATCGAAAAATCCTTGCTCGTTTTAAGCATGCAAAACTCCTCGGAAGGTTTCTTACCTTTTAAGCATGGAGTGTCTTTATCTAAAGAGATGTCTCCGATGACATCAAAGGAGATTGAGGACATGTAGGCAGTTCTTTATGCTTCGGCAGTTAGACAACCTAATGTATGCTATGCACGAGATCAGAAATCTGTTTTGTCAAGGGCATAGTTAGCAGATATCAAAGTAACCCTAGACAAGAACATTGGACTGCAGTAAAGCATATATTAAAGTACCTTAGAGGCGCTAGAGATTATATGCTAGCTTACAAGGCAGTTAATTTGGTCCCTGTGGGTTACACGGATTTTGACTTCCAATCGGATAGGGACAATAATAAGTCGACCTCGGGGTTTTGTGTTTACTTTAGGAGGAAAAGTCATAACTATGGAAGAGTGATAAGCATAGGTGTTTTTCTGGACTCCACCATAGAAGCTGAGTATATGGCAAGCCTCTGAGGTAACCATAAAAGCTGAATGACATAATTACCTCAAGATAGACTTAGATATGATTTCTAGTTTGTCCAAAGATTATTATAATTTATTGTAATAATAATGGTGCAGTAACAAACATCGAAGAAACCATGAGTCTATAAGGCAAGTAAACACAATAGAGCGCAAGTACTACCCAATACGAGAAATTGTATAACGAGGAGAAGTTGTTGCCGCCTAGATTGCATCAGATGATAACCTAAGGTCCTTAAGGCAAGAGCTTTTTGAAAGGCATGGGAATCAGATGTATGGCAGCAGATATGGCAGCTTAGTCTTTTAGTATAAGTGGGAGATTGTTAGAGTGTATACTAAAAGCCTAGCTTTTGGTATAAACATTTATCTAGAAATAAGAATCACATTGGTCAAATGTCTACATTTATGATAGATGTAGTTGCTCAATTAATTTATATTGTAGATAACATGGTGTGTGGTGTCACACACAGAAGATCATGTTATCGGTTCCTTATAAATTATAAACAGTAGCTCACGACCAAGATGGAAAGGAACAAACCATTGGAAGGTCGTAGTGTAATTAGGTATTAGTTTATCTTAACTATATAATTACACTAGTACACTTAGAGTGTATTGAGTAGGACCATTTGAGGTCGTTCCTTTTATACTGACTTTATGAAGGAACAAAGACCTCAGTTATTATGGAAGTGTATGCTCTTAATCCTAATATAATAACAAGCACATATATTTGATATTTATTTCTTTAATTTATCAATGGGTGAGATTTAGTTTGATAAATCAATAAGCCCGATAAATTGGGAAATGATATCACTTATAGTGTGTGTTGTTGATTATAGAAGGAAACTGTGTCCTAGTGATCTAGGTTGAGAATGTCCCCAAGAGAAGCTCATAAGGATTGTCATGTTAAACCCTGCAGGTGGACTTAATCCGACATGACGATGAAGTTGAGTGGTACTACTCTTGGAGCTAGATATTAATTAAGCGAGTTGTCAGTAACTTACTTAATTAGTGGACATTTGTTATCTTAAACACAGGGAGACTAACACACTCATAATAAGAAGGTGCCCAAAATATAATTTGGGATTGGTGCGGTAGTTCAATAATAGTTCTTTAGTGGAATTAATTATTATTGATGAAATTAAGTTGTGTGTTCGGGGCGAACACGGGATGCTTAATTTCATCGGGAGACCAAAACTAATTCCTCCTCTCGGTCCCTATCGTAGCCTCTAGTATATAGAGATTTATACCCACCGCATACCCACCTTCTTACCCATCCAATGGGGCCGGCCAAGCTAGCTTGGAACCCAAGCTAGGGCCAGCCAAGACCAAGTGGATGAGCCATGTAGGTGGCCGGCCAAAGCTTGGGTCCCAAGCTTAGGTGGCCGGCCACTAGAATATTAAAAAAGATTTTTATTAAAATTATTTCTTATGTGGATATCATGATTTTAAAAGAGAGTTTAAAAATTAAAAATTTCCTTTTATAGTTTTCTACAAAAGATTAAGAGAAGAGATTAATCTCTTTCCTTATTTGTAGTTTAAAAGGATGGTTTTAATTTTTGGTAAAAACTTTCCTTATTTGTAAATCATCTACATGTTTAAAAGAGAGTTTAAAATTTGAAATCTTTCCTTATTTGTTGATTAAAGGAGGATTTTAAATTTTAAGAAAACTTTCCTTTTTAACCATGTTCATGATTTAAAAGAAAAGTTTAAAAATTAATAATTCTCTTTTATTAGTTTCTACAAAAGATTGAGAAAAGATTTGATATCTTTCCTTATTTGTAGATTAAAAGAGATTTTAATTTTTAGAGATAACTTTCTTTTTATCCACATGTTTAAAAGAAAGATTTTAATTTATTAAATTTCCTTTTTATAAACCAATCATGAAGGGATTAAATTATTAGAGAAATTTTATAAATTTCTGGAGACAAATTAGGAAGTTTTAATTAATTAAAACTCTCCTTGTTTGTAGCTTTTATGTGGCCGGCCAAATAAAATTGAGAAAGAAAATTATTTTAATTAAATAATTTTTCCTTTTCAATGGAAAAAGAATTAAGGAAATTTTTATTAAATTTTCCTTATTTGCCAAGACCAAGGATTATAAAAGAGGGGGTAGAGGAGGCTTCATGGTGAACATCTCTATTCTATTTTTTCTTCTCTTTTCTCCTTGGGTGTGGCCGGCCCTTTCTTTCCTCTCCTCTCCTTTGTGTGGCCGAAACCTTCTCATGGTGGAGATAGCTTTGGTGGCCGGATCTAAGAAGGAGAAGAGGGAGAGAAAAGAAGCCTCTTTTCTTGCATCCCTTGGAGCATGGTGGTGGTGGCCGAACCTCTTCATCCTAGAAGAAGTTTTGATGGCCGAAACTTGCAAGGAAGAAGAAGGTGTTTGTTGATTTCTCATCTCGGAAGATCGTTGCCCACACAACGTCCGAGGTTAGAAGAGGAATACGGTAGAAGATCAAGAGGTTTTCTAAAAGGTATAACTAGTATTTTTTCTTTCCGCATCATACTAGTTATTTTTCGAAATAATACTAAATACAAGAGGCATACGATTCTAGAGTTTCGAATTTGTTTTCGATATAGTGTTCTTTTGTTTTTCTTTTCCTTGTGATTTGATTGTTCTGTTGGGTTCGTCGGGCCGTGAAAACCGCTTTTTCGCGTCGCGGAAACCCCGAGTCACCCAAAGCCATGGATCTCGTGCAAAGATTCGTAAACAAAACTTTTCAAAAAACCTTTTTCTTGTACGAGTTTGTAAAAACTTTAGATCTACACTAAAGTTAAGATCATTACCCTTGATGCGCGCCCCACGCGAATCCCGCTCGTCCAAATGTTGTCGGATCTTAAGACCGTCAAGCGTACGGTCCTCTAGAAGTATCCACACGGACACACTAGATGGAGGTGACCAAAAAAACCAAGGTGTGCTAGCACCTATGTGGTTCGGCCAAGGAAGGAGGAGAGGGAGAGTGCAAGAAGAACTCTTGGAGGAAGAAGAAGGAATGAATGATGGAATCAATTTTCAAAAATTGAAAATTGTTCTCCACATTCAAGTGGCCGGCCACCTTCTAGGAGGTGTAACCCCACATTAATTCAAATTAATGTGGAGACCATTAAGAGTTGTAACCCCCATGAGGTGGCACTCTAGGATGATGTAGATCAACACTATTGGTCCACATCTTGCCACCTCACTAAATGACATGGCAACAAGTGTAACTCCTCATTTAATGTGGGCCGGCCACATTAAATGCTATGGAGGCTTGTAACCTCCATGAGGTGGCACACATTGATGATGTGGAGCAATCCTATTGATCCACATCTTGCCAACTCACTAGTGATGTGGCAAAAAGTCAAGTCAAACATGACTTTTTCTCTTCCTCTCTAATCAAGTCAAACTTGATCAAATCTCTCTCATGGTTGATCTAATCCAACCATATGATTCAAGCCAACTTAATATAATGAATCTAATTCATTAAATTAAGTTGATTTAATGAGTCATAATCTAAATTAGACTCATTGAATACATGAATCAACTTGAGTCCAACTCAATTAGCCCAATTTGGATTACTCTTAATCCAATATGATTCATCAAATGAATCTAATCCTCTTAGTTCATCATATGAACCAAATCTCCATCTAATTGTCCTTAGTGTTTGACCCTATAGGTTCTTGTAACGTTGGCAATGCCCTAAACCCATTTAGGAGCATAAGTAATGAGCGGTATCTAGCAACACATCATTACTACCCAAGTTACAAGAATGTCAAGATCCGACATCACCTTGTGACTACTAATTGTGACTCCTCACAATATATGTCATTGTCCTTCTATCCTAGACATCTAGATTGATCAATATGAGGCATAGACCGTGTCATCCTCTAATCAATCTAAATCTTGAACTCCAAGTAGACTCACTCGATCAAATGAGCTCAACATCTAATGTTGACTCATTTGGGCATGGTCATGCACTTCGTGGTCTAACTCTATCAAGAATATTGATGTCGCTCCCATCATATGGGAGGGATAGATCCCATCTACATCACTCACATCCCTCTGCATAATTTGTTACATACCCAGTAATCGCCTTTATAGTCCACCCTGTTACGGGTGACGTTTGACGAAACCAAAGTACATAACTCCTTATGTAGGGATCCATGATGACTTCAGGTCTAAGGACTAATAGTCATACTAATAGCCACATGAGAAAGTATATGACACTCATATAACGATCCATGATACTTTCTCATGGCGGGTCATTCAGTATACATTCTCCAATGTATACCCATGTGTCAGCTTGATATCTCTATATCCATGACTTGTGAGATTAAGTCATCGAACTGACCTACATGCTAGTCTTATGCATTAACATTGTCCCTGAATGTTAATACTCGACTAGGAATGATTTAGAGTAGTGTTCCCTATATCATCTCACTATCGATTCAACTAATCGATTGATATAGGTATGAACCTTCTACTCAAGGACGCTATTATACTTAGTCTATTTGGCACTAATACAAACAAGTATAATAACCAAACAAATGCCTTTATTAATATACAAGAATATGATATACATGAGTCCATACAATCATCAAATGATTGGCTCTAGCGCTCTAACTAACATGTTCTTTTCGGTTAACCTAAAGTTATTTTAGGAAATTAAATATTAGCTTTCCATAAAAGGTTTTGTCTAGTCGGTGGTGGTTGCTCCCATATCCAAGAAGGCCATGTGCCTCGCCACGTCAGTACTGGGAACCAAGTATGGAAATTAATATTTAATTGAATTAATAACTTAAGGTGACTTGGGTCGAACGTGTTAAGTTCCGCAGGAGATCAAAGTCAAAACCTAAAAGAACAAATAGATTAAGTTTTGGATCAAACGTGTTAAGTTCCGCAGGTGATCCAAAATCTAATTTAAAAGAACACATGGTAGCTAGGAAAAGGTTCAGACCTTTGTACAAAATTTTTGTACAGTGGAACCTCTAGATTTTCCGAGTAGCAACCAACAGAGAGGAGAGGAAAAAATAGAAGAGAGTTGTGTCTCATGAAGGCACACCTACCCTCTCTTTTATATCCTTGGTAATGACAAATAAGGAAATTTAATTATAATTAAAATCTCCTTATATTCCTTGCCATTGGTTAATAAGGAAAATTTAATTAATTATTCCTTTTAACCCATGCTATGGCCGGTCACCTCATGTGCTCCAAATAAGGCAAGTTTTAAATACAAAATTAAAACTTACTTATTTGTTTCCGGAAATTTTAAAATAAAAATTTCTCTAATAATTTTTCTCTTCATGGTTGGTTATAAAATAAAAGTTTATAAATTAAAATATCTCTATTAAAACATGTGGTTGATTTCCAAAAAGGAAAGTTATCTTTAAAATTAAAATCTTTCACTCAATCTACAAATAAGAAAAGATATCAAATCTTTTCTTAATCTTTTGTAGAAACTATAATAGGAAAGATTTAATTTTAAAACTCTCTTTTAAATCATGAAGATGGTTATAAAAAAAGGAAAGTTTTATCAGAAATTAAAATCTTCCTTTTAACTACAAATAAGGAAAGAAATCAAATCTTTCACTTAATCTTTTGTAGAAAGCTATAAAAGGAAAAAATTAAATTTTAAACTCTCTTTTAAAACCATGGTATCCACATATGGAAAGATTTTAAATAAAATTTCTTTTATTCTTTACATGGCCGGCCACATCAATCTTGGACTCCAAGCTAGGGCCGACCACCTATACTTGGCTCAACCTATGGCTTGGCCGGCCCAAGCTTGGACTCCAAGCTTGCTTGGTCGACCACCTAAGGTTGGGTAAGAAGGTGGGTATAATATTTTATAAATAAGAAGCTACGATAGAGACCGAGAGGAGAAATTGGTTTTTGTTTCCATATGAAATTAAGCTTCCCGTGTTCGCCCTGAACACTCAACTTAATTTCATCAATAATAATTCATACCACTAAAGAATTATTATTGAACTACCGCACCAATCCCAAATTACATTTTGGGATCCTTCTTATTATGAGTGTGTCAATCTCCCTGTGTTTATGATGTCGGATGTCCACTAATTAATTGAGTTACTGACAACTCACTTTAATTAATATCTTAGTCCAAGAGTAGTACCACTCAACCTTATTATCGTGTCGGATTAAGTCCACCTACAGGGTTTAACATGACAATCCTTATGAGCTCCTCTTGGGGATATTATCAACCTAGATTACTAGGTCACAGTTTCCTTCTATAATCAACAACACACACTATAAGTAATATCATTTCCCAACTTATCGGGCCTATTGATTTATCGAGCTAAATCTCATCCTTTGATCAGTTAAAGAAATAAATACTAAATACATGTGCTTCTTATTATATTAGGATTAAGAGCACACACTTCCATAATAACTAAGGTCTTGTTCTTTTATTAAGTCAGTATAAAAAGAACTTACCTTAAATGATCCTACTCAATACACTCAGAGTGTACTAGTGTAATTTTATAGTTAAGATAAACTAATATCAAATTACATTACGACTATTCCAATGGTTTGTTCCTATCCATCTTAGTCGTGAGCTACTGTTTATAATTTATAAGGAACTGATATCATGATTTCTGTGTGTGACACCACACACCATGTTATCTACAATACAAATTAATTGAACAACTATACTTAGCATATAAATGTAGAAATTGACCAATGTGATTCTTAAATGTTTATACAAAAGCTAGGCTTTTAGTATACATTCCAACACTTATCTCTATCCTTAGTGACACCAATTAGAGTAGTATTCTTGTGATCTACCGAGGCGCCCTAGTGACAGGGGTTAACCGTAACAGGATTTCATAGGGATCTTCTTTATTTGGTACCTAAGAATAGATACTTCAGCTTCCGGCGAATATATGTTGATCGACAATGAATAAAGGATAGAATGTGATACATCAATACCACCACAATGAAACCAAACTCCTAGGACTCTTCATAAACCAGATCTATTACCTCTTCTTTGCTAGTTCTCATTTATGTTTCCAAATATCTTTTCTTTAGATAACTTACAACCATCGGTAGTTTAGCTAATCCTAAGTGAGCCATCGCTAGTGCTTGTAACCATTCCTTATGGGATCGATAATCTTTGTTACTAACGACGAATCTGTGCACTTGTGGAATCGTAACAGTGCATGATTCAAGACACAATTGATATACAAGCTTCTATGCATCATATTGAGATTCCAACTGCTCCGGCCTACTGCTGTGACTTTGCTACGACATTGTTGTACCCGACTACTGTCGAGGAACCGACCGACACCGAGCCAAAGCTAACAATTTTTTAAGGTGTTGGGTAACGAACTGTAATTAAGTTGTAATTATTTGTAATAGTACAAGTGCAGGGTGTTGCACTTGTTTCATCTTTCTGTGTATTCGATTTTCTCTTCCAGAGGTACTGGAAGAGACTTTTAGTGGATTACCCATTGATAGGTCCGTGGGACCTGGGTCTTGGAGTAAGAGTCGCTGAAGGCTCCGAACCAAGTAAAATCGTTGGCGTTTTCTTGTGTTCTCATTCTGCTTTAATTTTCTGTTACGTTCTTAATTTTTGAAAAGACCGTTATCTTTAAGACACGTGATTCACCCCCTCCCCCCTCTCACATGCATCTCGATCCAACACTTTCTAAGCACGAGAATGAAGATGGATGATTGCAAGTGATGCTTGAAGAGGTTGCCTTGATTCCCCTTTTATAGAGCTTAATCGGAACCCTTAAATTCTGGTCGACTGATCTCCCTCTGGTCGCCTAACCTTCCACTGACTTGGCTATAAACTCTATCCTCTTCAAGCTAAGTTTTGACCTTCTAATCAATTGGAACATCCTCCAATGGCTTCAAATTTGGTCAAAACTCATCCATTGATCAAAATTCTCGAAGACAATAAACTTATCTTTGGGTCGACCGGAAGCTCTAGGGGTTGACCAGAGCTACGGTTGTCTGGAAGTTGTTCAGGTTGTTTGGAATGTTCGGGTGGCTTGGAAGTTGCTCGGGTCACTTGGAATGTTTGGATAGCTTAGAAGTTGTTTAGGTCACTTGGAATAGTTTACCTTGCCAAACTTAGTCCAATTCTCTAGATAGGCTTTGATCTCCCGAGTCTTCATCCAACTATGTCTTCCTGCAACACAAACATGTAAACAACACACAAAACCTAGTACTATGCATGCCTAACTTACTATGTTTACTTACTTGGAGTTTATTCCTCCAAAACATCACTTTGCCAAGTGTTCAGCTCCCAACTGACCCACCTTGAACTTAATCTAGTTCTTAACTAGGTGTTCTACAACCTAGCCCTACTAGGACTTTCATTGCCTAATTCTAAACTAGGTCTTCCACTGTGTAACCCCGCTATGACTTCCACTACCTAGTTATCAAATAGGTCTTCCACCACCTAGCCTTGTTAGGACTTCCATTGTCTAGTTTAGGTCTTCCGCCAATTGTCAAGTATGTGATCCTACTTGGACATCTCACTCACTTCCATGCTTCAAGTCAACGTCAAGCCATCCTTAACTTGCTTCAACTAAACAATCAACTCCATCAATCGTGATCAAGTTATTTGGTCACTCTTGACCAAATTCCCTTAAACATATTGATCAAACCAAACCATCAAAACCTCAAAGGTTGATTGTACCAACACAATCTACGCATACCTTTGTAGTATCGACCGAAGACCCATAGCATCCTCCTGTATGTGCTCATCTCGTGGGTTATGTGGAGCCACCATTTGATTCAATCCCAAAGACGATGCGCATGTCAGCATATGAAGAAAATATACTCATGTGTCTCCTCCTCAATCCCACAAAATGTGCAACACCTATCCTCCATGTACTCCAATCGGTTCCTGGTAGGTAACCTTCAGTGTGCTAATATTAACTATAGGGTAAAGGTGTGCCTTGGCTATAGGTATTCTTCCATACTATTTCAACCCATTATTTTGGACTCCAATATCTCTAAATAAATCACATGCCCATCCGGTGCCTCAGTGGGATTGACTAAACTAATCTATCAACCTCTGTTGTGCCATCTCTATATATCCTACCGAGGATAACATCTGATCATATATCTATAATAATTTCTTGATGAGTGGGGAGTCTGTGTGTTTTTCTTGTCACTCTCATGCATTCTATCATTATAGGTAAGTATGATGAACACTGCTTGTCCTGTATGCATCATAATACTTTTGTTAACAATGCAGTGTTCCAGGCCTTTGGGTCTCTAAACACTAGTCCTCCTTCTTCCTTGGGTTTGCATATTTCAAACAAAGCAATTGGGTGGTTCTTGGTTGTTCACATGAAGCCACGGTAGAGGCTATAAATATGTTCCACAATTCCATAGAAGAGTGGCAGTATAGACATCCAATAGCATTCTACTCCTTACATAACTATGATCAATTGAGGTTTCCCTGCATAAGACAGTGTTGTGGCCCAAACTTTAATTCCCGACCACAACATCTATCAGGGGTGTATAGTTAGTAATCTTTAGATTTTTAGAAGCGAGTGGGATCCCCAAGTATCTGAAAGGCATGGTCCCCTCCTGGAAGCCTATGACGGTAATGAGCTCTTACCGCATGTGTGCTTCTACCCTTGTCATATAAATGTTAGATTTGGCTAGGTTTGTCTGTAGTCTTGCCATCTACCCAAACTATGCTAAGCATGCCGATATGGTTGAAATTGAGGTGGTATCACCCCTAGAGAACAGTAGTAGATCATCAACATATGCTAGATATGCAATCCTTAAGTCGTTGCATTTTGGGTGAAAGTGAAACTCTGCTCTCCGAGTATACTTCCTCAGCAATATTACAAGATACTCCACGCAGATGCCCAATAAGTAGGGGGAGAGAGGGTTGCCCTGTCTGAGGCCTATGGCTCCTCTAAAATAGGCATGCATTCCACCATTAGTGTTCAGGGAGTAGGAAATGGTGGTGATGCATTCTTGTATCCATGCTATGAAGTGTTGACTGATGGAATTCACATATCTCCGTAATGATATAATATTGTCTATTTTGTGCCCAAATTCTCATGAATTTATTTTTGGACTCTACCCAAAAGATCTCATATTAATAGAGATATCTTCCATCTTATAACCTCATGATATTTTTCATGTATTTCTTATGGGATTTTGATTGTAATTCTGACAATCCTCCCCTAAAATTAAGAACCATCATACTATTAGTATCATCTCTAAAAGTCAATTATGAGATGATTGACAAGGAACATATTATATCATATTTTATTAGTAAATGACAATATTTATGGTTATTATATTTACTTCATATTTGTGTCAATTGAATAAGTATAATAATGTTATAGGGTAGTAGATTCTAGTCTACAGCATATTAATTTGTTGAATTGATAGTAGGAGGCAATAGATATATACATAAAATACTATTCTTAATTATTCCTAGTCAAACATTAATATACAAGGGATAATATTAATACGTTGAGACTAGCATATATGTCAACTGATGACTTAATCTCACAAGTCATAGATACAAGATATCAAGTTTATACATGGATATATATTAGAGAATATGTATTGAATTGACCTAGCATGAGAATGTTTCATGGATCGTTATATGAGTGTCATAAATATTCTCATAATGATTATTAGTGTAAACAGTCCTCATGTTGGTCTTGTACGGTCGGCAAGAGGGGTGAATTGCCTGAAATTATAAAAATACCCTTCTTAAAAATTTTGACTTAAGTTAGACAAACACTTAATTAAATAAGAATGAAATAAAAGGAAAGTACGAGATGACTGGATTTACTCAGTTTGTAATCAAAATATTACTACTCTAAGACCATAAAAGCTCACTACTATCCCTTCTATGAGCGAATTCTCGGAGGCGGAGAAGCCTCGTACATGTGTTGAAGAATAGAACAGAAAGTATAGAGTTTGGAAATGAAAGTACAGAAAGTGTTGTCGAGCCTTGTTCTAAATAAAGAAGACCTAGGCTCTATTTTTAGCCCACTGGTAGAAAATAGTTGTTTGCTAATATGTCGACTTCGGGAGCCTGGACCCGGTCCAGGTGCCCCTAGCGGTGCATCTCATCTGCTAACAATGGCTATGCAATGGTCTGAGGATAAAACTTTATCCTCGTTCGGGCACCTGGACCCAGTCCGGGCGCCTGGGCCCAGTCCGGGCGTCTGGACCTAGTCTAGGCACCTAGAGTGTTCGTGACGTGGACATATGATGTCATCCGTGGTAACGGTTTGCCGAGGTGCCCCTGCAATGCTAGGGGGTCCGAACACCCAGAGTCCGAGCGCCTAGAGTCCAGGCACGTGGACAAGGTCAACTCAGTGTTGACTTTGTCCAACTTTGGCTCCTAGTGCTTGGGTGATTCTCTGGTCATCCAAAGTGGAGTTCACCCAAACTCAACTCTGACTTGTCCTCGAGTAGTCTTCCGCTTCAGCTTCTCGTCCCTCGGAAGCGCCACGTGTGTCTTTCTTGCTCTATCGGTATACTCTTTCATGGCTTCTCATCCCTCAGATGTACCGAGTCTATCGACTCGATTCTTGATCCATCCTTCTCGTATGTTGCATCTTCAGCTCAACTTCTTGTGTTCCTAAGTTCCTACATACTTAGACACAAGGATCAAAACACAATAAGATCTAACTTGACTTGGTTAACCATATCAAAACCAACCTGAGGTATTTATAATCTTCCTCTTTTTGATGTGCATCAACCCAAGTTAAGTTAGGGTTAATCAAAACATAAAATAAGCAATTATTACAAGTGAGATATTTCAATTAAGTAAAAAAAATATTACAAAGTATCTCCCCCTTAACCCCCTAAATTATTCTCCCCATTTGATCACATCAAAAAACTAGGGGCTAAAAAAACTAAAAAAAAATTCTAAGTTTGAGAATATTTTTCAAATATTATATTGTGACTAGACAAATTTCCAAAAGTTAAAATTAACCAGTTTTGGCATAAATAATATGAAAATTATTTTTAAGTTTTAAAAAATGTTGAAAATTTTTTGATGGTCAAAATAAAAAAATTGATAACAAATAAATATTTATTTTGACCAAAACAAATTATTTAATCAAAGATACCAATTTTCATAATTAAATACTTAAAAATAAAATTTTGATATATAAAAATCATGATAATTTTTCCAAATATAGAAAATCTAATGTTTATCTAGAAAAAAATTAAAATTTTCAAAGAAAATGTCTAGATAATTTTTAATTATAAAATTATTAGTTTCGATAAATAATTCAAAATAAATCTGATAACAGATGAAAAATATTGAAAAATTTTCTTATAATAGAAAAAATAATATTTTATCATAAAAAAATAAATTTTTACAAATATAACTCACGAACCCCTTTTAAATATTAACATATAAATTTAATTAAGAAATTTATAAAAAAAATTATTTAATGGTCAAAAAAATTCTCAAATTTTTTCTACTGATAACTAATAAATTCCTTTTTCACAAAAAAATAAAATAAAATCTAATTAATTTCGAACAAAAAGGATACAAGAAAATTTATTTAAAAATTTAGATAATTTTAAGCATTCAAAAAAAGAGAAAATAGTAAGGCAAATTAAAATTAAAACATGCATTAAGATTTGACATAAGAAAGATTTAGAAACCCAATATAAATTCCTAGATACTAGATTAATCAAGAATTTTTTTTTAGAATATATTTTCTTGTTACTTTTCTAATTTGGTCCTTGTGATATTTAAAATATCAATTTATCCCTTGATAATTCCTAGAATTTTGAATGTGTGTACATAAATGATCCTTTTTATTTTCAACTTTTAACATGTCTAAATCTTCTAATCGACAAGATTTTGCTAAAGTTACTCTTAATTCTAATTTTTTTTAAAAAAAAATTTCGTGTTTTGTTTTAAGTTTACATAGAGCCTTAGAGATAGATTTTATACTTGAATACAATTGATTGAGAAGTAGAAGACATACCTCACTTACCATATCAGATGTGAAGCTCGATTCTCATCCTTATCATTATTATCTTCTAATGTGACTCCCCCTTCATTGATGCTTGCTTCTGAGTTACTTGATTCTTCATGACTCGCCATTAGTGCCAGTCCAGCATAAGCTTTTATCTTGAATTCTGAGGAGCTTTCATCCTAAGTAGCCTTGAGATTCTTGTGCTTGGTTGGCCTTGGCCCTTTGTCTTTCTCCTTCTTGAGCTTTAGGCAATCATCCTTGATGTACCCTTCTTTCTAACAATTGTAGTATTGAATCTTTCATTTGATCCTTAGTTTTTCTTAGCTTGTGTCTCTTTAAATTTGTTAGATTTAATTTTTTTTAAAACTTTATTACTATAAATGCTTGTTGATCTTCGTCATCAAGGGATGAGTCTGACTCGAGTTTTTCCTTCTTGTTGGCTCTTAGTACCAAGTTATGGCTTATCTCTGCTTCTTTTATCATTCCTGAACATCTAGATTCATGTAATTCAAAAGTTAAAAAAAAAAATCTTCTAAGGTACTTACCTCTAAGTCCTTAGAGATGTAATAATTATCTAATGAGGTTGACCACTCCATTGTTCTCGGGAAGACGTTAAGCGCGTACCGGATTGCGTCCTGATTCATTACCTTTTTGTAACAACCACCCTTCTCACTACTCTCTAAAGGTGTCCGTTACATAATTACTATAAACTCTTACTTAACTAGTGTAACAAACTGTACTTAAATTTTTCCAGAAAACTTAAAAATTTGGCAGAGTATATGCAGTTCAGCAGGACTAAAATACAATACATTACTGACATGCACATATGACTCATAATAGCAGAAAACATATGAAACTATATCCCAATGCAAGCACAAAAGTACCTACTTACTAAACTGAACTCATTTTAGCATGCAATCTAAAACAAGAATAATCTCAAATGACATGGAATATAAAGTACACTCTCAAATGTTTCTTATCCACTAAAACACAGAAACTTAATAACGTCCCAAGTCTCTCCCATAGTCCTGGCATCACACATCATCGAACACCTCCTTGTCGCCTTCCTTTGCCATAGCTTTTCCTTTCCTTTATCTGCAGTAAGAGGAAATGCAATCTATAAGCAAAATTGCTTAGTAACCGCTATCTAATTCATAAAAACTCGAATGTGCATATAAATACAGCAATGCTAAAAACTGAATCTGTAAGAAGAAAACTACTCATGCTCATCTAATAGCAAAGCACTAAAATTTGCATACTCATGATATACAAGAATAAAACTGTATGCTGGAAGACAAGGCTAATCATGCTCAATAAACTAATCAGGAAACAAATAAAACTAATACTGCATGCTTCGAATTAAAAGGAACTAAGCTTGCTGACTCTAAACATAAGTGAAGCTTGTTTCATTTGTTCCAAAAACTTATACTTTATTACTTCAAAATAATAATCAATCTCTTCTTGGGCCCAGGCTTAGTACCAATGCGCGCTCCCTAATAGGGACTGTGGTAGCTAGTCACCAGTTCTACGAGGGTAAAGACCGTGGTCTTACCAGGGCCAAGACCTTGGAATTGGTCACCTGGATTTTCTTTTACGACAACCTTGGAAGTCGGGTACTATCCTCTTAAAAAAAATAAAATACTTGTTATCTTTTATTACTTCTAATATATAATGTCTCGGCATTTTAACAAGTACCTTGTGTGCTAAAATCCCTAAAGTCTTGACTTTGGGATCTACTTAAAGCCTTGGCCTTTTTCTTTCTTTTCTTTATCTTTCTTATACTTTTCTTAAATTCAAAATACTGTAATACTTAACAAGATCTGCACTATGATACTTAACAAAAACTGCAATGCTAATCATAATAGAGTTCAAGCTTGGTACGGTAACAAAAGAAATTAAATCGCATGCTAAAATAAAGAGACTTAAATCTATAATGCTGAACAATCAAAAATCTGCAAATCTAATTAAGCTACTAGAGATCTAATTGGATCTTCCCATGGTAAACCATCAAAACTGCAATACTTAAGGTAATACTGTGGTCTTCTATTCTATTCATGTTCAATAATTCGACACAAAAACTAAATCTGCAGAACGTAAAATTGCATACTTTAAGAACTAAAACTAAAACTATTTGTTCATGGCACGTGCACCCAAATCTATCTAGAAGTTTAAAGTTATCTTGAAGAACCAAACTCGACATAGAAATCAAATCTCAACTTACCTAATTCTGTCTAGAGTTTCAAGCCTACCAAAGAAAATAAGAACTCATCAAAATTCAATCTAGCAGTACCATCATGTCTTCTAGGAGAAAATCGAATCAACAACTCCAATCTGGTTTGAATCTCAACTCAGCTTTAAAAATTTAACTCAAATTTGCTAACGAAAAATCCAGCAACTTCACACGACATGGAGTAGCAACAACATCTAGGCTTGAAATAGAACTACAACGAAACGAGCAAGCCTTCTAAATCAATCCAGTAATTTCATATGACATGGAAGAGCAACACAACTATGATCAAGGCATACACAACCACCCAATCTGACCACAACCCAGAATCCCTCATGGGGCAGAAAAATAGCATCATCGAAATCAACCTATGAAACCAAATCTATCAATGAATCCGAGAAGCCCCTTGATGTAAAGCACTTCTTTGAAACTCATAGGGAGAGACTGAACTACAAGGAATTACATCCACACCAGATTCATGGCAATTCAACTACAGAACAACATCAATTGAAATCCTCACCATCAAACCAGTCCAACATTCTGAAGCTATACATAAAAACATCCTTGATCAAATTCGAGAACCCCAACAATCTGACCCAAAATCTTTAGAGCAGATAGGAAAGAGCAACACAATTCTTCAAGCATGTTACAACGGAGATAAAAGGAGAAATCAAATCTCGGAACAACTCTTACCGCAGGTGAGAGCACTTACAGAGGTGTTCTTGGACTTACAACCGAAGGGACGGCTACTAGGGCTTCGGAGAAACTTGAAATCTCGGCCCCTTCTTTGTGCCAACAAGTTCTCCTCGACGAGAGGATCACGATGGTGTAGAGAATCCCTCGGATCGTTCCTTGGTCGGCTGCCGGAGACGATGCTTTAGCTCAGCTTCTTTTCCGCCCGAGCAGAGGCGTCACACACGCGAGAGGAAGAAGGGGAAAAAGTTTAGGTCACAGTCAAATTTCCTAAGTTCCTCTCTTTATAACTAGGTATTCTATTAACTATTACCATATAAATATATTTCGCTCCTTCCTTAATTAGCACAGCCCACTTGGGCACTTGGTCAGCCGAATCCGCTTAAGGTTTGGGTCGGGTCGGAGGTCGCGGGTTCGAACCTCGGCCGAACCTCTTTATTTTTGAAACTTCTTCCTTTTGGTAAAAATACCAAACGACCTCCAAAAATTATATAAAAATACTCTAAAAATTCCTAAAAATCTTTAGAATATTTCTAAAGCATTTCTAAATATTTTTAACCACAATTAGAACTCTTAATGAGAAAATTTGGGTTGTTACACTTTTCTCCGAGGTTGTTGAGTTTGGTGATTAGTTCTTTGATCTTTGCTTGGAGTTGGGTCACCTTCTCTCCCTTGTTCATTCAAAGGTTTGTTAGTTGATTTCTAAGGATGCCACTTCTCTCTAGCATGGCTTCCGAGGTACCTTCATGTAATTCTAGGAATTTCTCTCAAAGTTCTTTGGCTGAGGTGTAACCTCCGATGCGGTTGACCTTATTTAATAGTTAATAATATTTTAAAATCTATTTTAAAAAATACCGCCATTTTTTTCTTCCAAATTGTGAAGTCTTCCTCAAACTTCAGTGGATGGATACTAGCTCCAGCCATGTCTTGTGCTTTAGATGGTGGTTAGTCCTTCTAAAATAATTTGACTCCGATACCAATTATTAGTCTCATGCGGCCAGTAAGAGGGGAGTGAATTGCCTAAAATTATAAAAATACCCTTCTCAAAATTTTTTGACTTAAGTTAGACAAGCACTTAATTAAATTAAAATGAAATTAAAAAAAAATGAAACGATCGAGTTTACTTGGTTTGCAATAAGAAGATTACTACTCCAAGATAATAAAAGCTCACTACTATCTCCTTCTACAAGTGAATCCTCAAAGGCGGAGAAGCCTTGTACACATATAGAAAAGAAAGTATAGAGTGTGGAAGTGAAAGTACAGAAAGTGTTATCGATTCTTGTTCTAAATGAAGAAGATTGGGGTTCTATTTATAGTCCACTGGTTGAAAATAGTTGTTTGCTAACATTGTGACTTTGGGCAGACCTGGTCCTAGCGCCCCCAATGGTGCATATCATTTGCTCTCAATGACTACGCAACGGTTTGAGGATAAAACTTTATCCTCACCCGAGCACCTGGACTCGGTCTGGGTGCCTGGAGTGTTGCTGACATAGAAATACGACGTCAACCGTAGCAACTGCTCACCTAGGTGCCTCTGCGGTGCCAGGTTCGAGCACCTTAACCCACTTCAAGCACCCAAACCCACTCTGGGCGCTCGGAGTCTAGGCGCCCGGAGTCCGGGCGCTTGGACAAGGTCAACTCAACTTTTAACTTTATGTAACTTTGCCTCCGGTTGTTTGGGTGATTCTCCGGCCATCCAAAGTTGAGCTCACCCGAACCCAACTCCGGCCTTGTCCTCGAGCAGCCTTCTGCTCTAGGTTCTCATCCATCGGAAGTGTTGTGTGTGTCCTTCTCACTCTATTGGTGTACTCTTCCGCAGCTTCTCATCCCTCAGATGCACCGAGCCCCTTGATTCTGTTAGCTAGATCCCTAGAGCCAATCATTTGATGATTGTATTTTAGACTTGTTGTATCATATTCTATATAAATAAAGGCATTTGGTTTTTGGTTATTATACTTACTTGTATTGGTGCCAAATAAACTAAGTATAATAACGTCCTTGAGTAGACGATTCTCACCTATATCAATCGGTTAGTTGAACCGATAGTGAGATGATATAGGGAACACTACTCTTAATCATTCATAGTCGAGTATTAACATTCAGGGACAATGTTAATGTAATAAGACTAGCATGTAGGTCAACTCGATGACTTGATCTCACAAGTCAGGGATATAGAGATATCAAGTTGACACATGGGTATGCATTGGAGAATGTATACTGAATGACCCGCCGTGAGAAAGTATCATGGATCGTTATATGAGTGTCATATACTTTCTCATGTGGCTATTAGTATGACTACTAGTCCTTAGACCTGAAGTCACCATGGATCCCTACATAAGGAGTTATGTACTTTGGTTTCGTCAAACGTTACCTGTAACTGGGTGGACTATAAAGGCGATTACTAGGTATGTAACGAATTATGCAGAGGGATGTGAGTGATGTAGATGGGATCTATCCCTCCTATATGACGGGAGCGACATCGATATTCTTGATAGAGTGAGACCACGAAGTGCATGGCCATGCTCAAATGAGTCAATATAGGATATTGAGCTCATTTGATTGAGTGAGTCTACTTGGAGTTCAAGATTTAGATTGATTAGAGGATGACACGGTCTATGCCTCACATTGATCAATCTAGATGTCTAGGATAGAAGGAAACTTGTCATATTTTGTGAGGAGTCACAATTAGTAGTCACAAGGTGATGTTGGATCTCAACATTCTTGTAACTTGGGTAGTAATGATGTGTTGCTAGATACCGCTCATTACTTATGCTCCTAAATGGGTTTAGGGGCATTGCCAACGTTACAAGAACCTATAGGGTCACACACTAAGGGCAATTAGATGGAGATTAGGTTCATTAGATGAACCTAAATGATTACGTTCATATGATGAACCAAATTGGATTAAGAGTAATCCAAAGTAGGCTAATTGAGTTGGACTCAATTTGGTTCATGTGTTAAGTGAGTCTAATTTGGACTTAGACTCATTTAATTAATTTAATTCAATGAATAGAGATTCATTAAATTAAAATTGACTTGAACCAATGGTTAGATTAGATCAACCAAGGAAGAGAAGTGGTCAAGTTTGACTTGACTTAAGTGGGAAGATGAAGAGTCAAGTTTTGACTTGACTTTGACTTAATCAATGCCACATCATCAAGGCTTCTTCATTTGGTCAAGTTTGACTTGACCAAATGCCACCTCATGGAGGAGATCAAGAGACTTTACTCTTGATATTCCATGGGGGTTACATGCCTTGAAGTGGCCGGCCACTTTTAGGTGGAATGAAAATTGATTTTTTCATTCAAGTGGTTGTAACTCCATCTTCTTCTTCCTCTTGAGATTTCTTCTTGCTCTCCCTCTCCTCCCTACTGATCTCTAAGGTTTCTAGCACATCCTTAGAGATTTTTCTCCATCTCTTGCTTGTGTGGATACACATAGAGAAGTGTCTACTTTGACACTTTCAAGATCCGGCGAACCGAGGACAAGCGGGATTGCGAAGGGCTTCGCATCGAAGGTATAAATCTTTCTTCATGTAGGTCTAGGAGTAGATCTAAGTTGTAAACTCGTACTCATAAATTTTGTTCTATACTCTTCACACGAGATCCAGTGGCATGGGTGATTCTGGGTTTCCGCGACGCGAAAATGCGATTTTCGCGGCCCGATAACCCAACAGTGGTATCAGAGCCTTGTGCGAAGCGAGTATGAGTTTAGATTCATATTTTTATGAAAAATATAGATCTGTAAACTTTCTGTAAATTCATTTTTTTATAGTTTTAATGGGTATTTTTCTCGTAAAAGCGAAGCACAAGTGTTTAGACACTTGTAGGCTTCGACTACCGAGAAGAATTTTCCGAAACGGCAATGTTTCGCCCCAAAACTTTTTGGGACAGCGGGCTTAGGCGCTATTAGATCGCAAAGGAACCCTCGCGATGGTTAGATCGCGGGTAGGGGCGCTGCCCTTGGCCCCGCAAGGGGATTCGTTCCGCGATTGCGCCCGAAAACGCTGAACGGGACCGCCGAGAAAAATTTACTCATAAAATTGTAAAAATTATGAAAAATTACAGAAAATTATGAAAAATATATAATTTAGAATTATATATTAATTTTGTAATAGTCATGACCCAAAAAGACCCAATAAGATTGGAATTGTGTTGTAATTCATATTACGGCCTACGCGCCGTTAATTGTGATGTGTGTGCTGTATTTATTTTTTTTATTTTATTTTCACGACCTGCGCGTCGTGCCTTTCTCTTATATTCTGGTTGTAAATTAGATTTAGACTCGAATGTAACTCGAGTTTCAAAATTGTAATGTAAATTTTGAAGCGGTGGAAGGTCCACACGAGACGGAGTTACGAGGAGGGCACGAGCAACACGAGGTGGTCAACGGAAGGAGCTTGAGAAGCTGTTGACCTTAGGTTGACCATCCGATCTTCTCATTAGCTTGAGAAGATCGTAGTAGGGCCATGACTAAATCATAAATTAATTTAATTAATTACTTTTGTGTGTATGTGATGCATGCTAGTTAATTAAGTAATTAATTAGTGCCTAACGATTAGATTTGATCTAAGTCGTGCACATGATACACCCTTCGATTAGATTAGATCTATCGAGTATATGATACGCATCATCGTTTAGATTAGATCTAAATCACGTCAACTCGTAATGTCTACCATGTCGTGATACCTACCACTACCTCGATCGCATGTAGTTGTTGAATCTTCCAAAGCAGAGCAACACATACTATCTTGGTAGGGTACGGAGGGACAATCTTGGTCCCGCCTATCAATGCATGGGTGAGTACAACTCAATTAGATTGAGTATTCCTAGTTAACTCGGTTGGATCGAGTATAACTATAGGCATTCTTCCAACGGTTGGAAAGTTAGGTCAAAATCACATATATATTAACTCTCGGGCGTATTAGCCAAAGATAACTCGAGTTTTAATATAAATGCAGATTTTGATTCTATAAACAAGAGTTACATAGAGATGTAATTGGTAATCGTTGCCTACCGATCATACTAAGCCTTGGGCGTATTAGCCAAAGCTAACACAAGGGTTAGTATGATGTGGATCTTGTCCCACATGAATAATAGAATTCAGTGGGAGCATCATTTAGTTAAAGGCCTAATTAAATGATTAAGAATATGATATTTACTTCTGCTTTTATTTCTGTTGTAGATTACCATGACGTCGAATAAGAACACCTTCTCCCTGCGATCTGTCCTCGAGAAGGACAAGCTCAACGGAGCAAACTTCCTGGACTGGTACAGGAACCTGAGAATAGTTCTTACCCAAGAACGTAAACTGTACGTTCTGGAGCAGCCCATTCCGGAGGCTCCTCCTGCCACTGCCCCGCGAGCTGACCGAGATACTTTCAAGAAGAATCAAGATGACGCATTAGATGTGTCTTGTCTAATGCTCGCGACCATGAACTCTGAGCTTCAGAAGCAACACGAGTTAATGAGCGCTTACAATATGGTTAAACATCTTCGTCAACTGTATCAAGGTCAAGCGAGGCATGAGAGATTTGAGATCTCAAGGGCACTGTTTCAGTGCAAGATGTCAGACGGGGCTCCAGTAGGCCCATATGTACTCAAAATGATTGGGTACATAGAGAACCTACAAAGGTTGGGGTTCCCTCTTGGCCAAGAGCTAGCTACTGACATAATCTTACAATCCTTGCCGGATAGCTACAGTCAATTCGTTCTAAACTACAATATGAACGAGATTGACAAGCCACTGCCCGAGCTGCTTAGCATGTTAAGAACTGCTGAGCTAAACCTTAAGAAGGCTAAGCCCAACACTGTTCTGATGGTTCAGAAACATAAGGGCAAGGGCAAGCCCAAAGGCAAAGGAAAGTCCCAAGCCAAGGGCAAAGGCAAGGCACTGAAGCCTAAAGGAGGGGTCGCCAAGGATGCTGCCTGCTTCCACTACGGTCAGACCGGGCACTGGAAGAGGAACTGCAAGGTATACTTGGAGGATCTTAAGAAGAAGCGAAGTGAGACTTCCACTTCAGGTATATATGTTATAGAAGTCAATCTATCTATTTCTACATCATGGGTATTAGATACTGGATGTGCTTCTCACATTTGTACTGATGTGCAGGTGCTGAGAAATAGCAGGGCATTGACAAAGGGCGAGGTGGACCTACGAGTAGGCAATGGAGCACGGGTTGTTGCTGTTGTTGTAGGGACTTACTTTATATCTCTGCCCTCTGGGCTTGTACTAGAGTTAGTCGATTGTTGTTATGTGTCTACATTAACTAAGAACATTATATCAGTTTCTTGTTTGGACAAGAAAGGTTTCTCGTTTACAATAAAGAACAAATGTTGTTCCGTCTTTTTAAACGATATGTTCTATTGTAGTGCAACTCTGATAAACGGACTCTATATTCTAGACCTTGAGAGCCCTATCTATAACATAAATACCAAGAGGTTCAAGTCAAACGACATGAACCAAACCTACCTCTGGCATTGTCGCTTAGGTCATATAAATGACAAGCGCTTATCCCAGCTCCATAAGAATGGTATGTTGGACTCATTTGATTTTGAATCATATGAGGTATGCGAGTCATGCCTACGAGGCAAGATGACCAAGACTCCCTTTAGTTGGCACAGCGAGAGAGCGACTGATTTGTTAGGACTCATACATAGTGATGTATGTGGCCCTTTCAATGTCGCTGCTAGAGGCGGTTATAGGTACTTCATCACATTTACTAATGACTTCAGTAGATATGGTTATGTGTACTTGATGACACATAAGTCTGAATCCTTTGAAAAGTTCAAAGAATTCAAGAATAAAGTACAGAACCAGCTTGGCAAGAGTATTAAGATACTTCGATCCGATCGAGGTGGAGAATACCTTAGCCATGAGTTCCGTGACTATCTAGCTGAGTGTGGGATTCTATCTCAACTCACTCCTCCTGGAACACCACAGTGGAATGGTGTATCCGAAAGGAGGAATCGTACCCTATTAGATATGGTACGATCTATGATGAGTCACACAGATCTTCCAACATACCTTTGGGGCTATGCTTTAGACACGGCAACTTTTATACTCAACTGAGTTCCATCCAAGGTCGTGATAAAGACACCATATAGGATATGGACTGGGAGAGATGCTCAGGTGTCTTTCATGAGGATTTGGGGTTGTGAGGCTTACGTTCGATGTCAAGTCTCAGACAAATTAGGACCCAAATCCGACAAGTGCTTTTTCATTGGATATCCCAAGGAAACTAAGGGATATTACTTCTACATTCCCAGTCAGCACAAGGTAGTTGTGGCAAAGACTGGGGTCTTTCTAGAAAGAGACTTTGTTTCTAGAAAGACTAGTGGGAGCGCGTTCGATCTTAAAGAAGTTCAAGATGCGAACAATAGTACTGATGCCTCGATGGAAATTGAACTGGAACCACAAAGTGTTGTGGATGATGTTGTTCCACAAGGAGTTGAGGAACAACAACCAGTTCAAGTAGATATACCTCTTTGCAGGTCTGATAGGGTACGTCGTCAGCCTGAGAGATACTCATTTCTCTTGTCTGACCATGATGACGTTATGCTCATAGAGGATGAGCCTACCACCTATCAGGAAGCTGTGATGAGACCAGATTCCGAGAAATGGCTAGAAGCCATGAGATCCGAAATGGAATCCATGTACACCAACCAAGTATGGACTTTGGTTGATCCACCTGAAGGGGTAAAACCCATTAGGTGTAAGTGGGTCTTTAAGAGAAAGACTGACATGGATGAACTTATCTATAAGGGTCGCTTGGTTGCTAAAGGTTTCAAGCAGATTCATGGTATTGACAATGATGAAACCTTTTCTCCAGTAGCGATGTTTAAGTCCATTCGGATCATGCTTGCTATTGCAGCCTACCATGACTATGAGATATGGCAGATGGATGTCAAAACTGCATTTCTGAATGGAAACCTACTCGAGGATGTGTACATGACACAACCTGAGGGTTTTGTAGATCCACAGCATACTAGCAGAGTATGCAAGCTGCATAGGTCCATTTATGGACTAAAGCAAGCTTCTCGGAGCTGGAATCTTCGATTCGATGATGCAATCAAATAGTTTGGTTTCATCAAGAACGAAGATGAGCCTTGTGTCTACAAGAAGGTTGTAGGGGATATAGTTATCTTCCTCATATTGTATGTGGATGACATACTACTCATTGGGAAGGACATCCCTATGCTTCAGTCTGTCAAGACCTGGCTAGGGAGTTGCGTCTCATTGAAGGACTTAGGTGAGGCATCTCGCATTCTAGGGATACAGATCTATAGAGATACATCTAAGAGATTGCTTGGCCTAAGTCAGAGTACATACATTGACAAGGTACTCCTACGGTTTGCCATGCAGAACTCCAAAAAGGGATTTCTGCCGATGTCACATGGCGTGAGTTTTTCGAAGACTCAAGGTCCCACTTCTAGAGAGGAGAGAGACCGCATGGATCAGATCCCTTATGCCTCAGCCATAGGATCGATCATGTACGTCATGCTATGTACTCGACCTGATGTCTCGTATGCTTTGAGCATGACGAGCATATACCAGTCAGATCCAGGTGAAAGTCACTGGATAGCGGTCAAGAATATTCTTAAGTACTTAAGAAGGACTAAGGAATATTTCTTGATATATGAAGGCGATGATGAGCTAGCTGTAAAGGTTTACAGTGATGCTAGCTTCCAGACCGACCAGGATGACTATAGATCGCAGTCGGGGTTCGTATTTTGCATTAATGGTGGTGCTGTCAGCTGGAAGAGTTCGAAGCAGGATACAGTAGCTGATTCTACAACAGAAGCCGAGTATATTGCTGCATCAGAGGCAGCAAAGGAGGCAGTTTGGATCCGCAAGTTCATCACTGAACTTGGGGTGGTTCCTAGCATTGCTGACCCCATTGAGCTCTATTGTGACAACAATGAAGCTATAGCACAGGCGAAGGAACCTCGCTCACACCAGCGGACCAAACACATAATACGGCGCTTCCATCTCATTCGAGAGATCATTGAGAGAGGAGATGTGAAGATTTGCAGAGTATCTACAGAGGCTAACATCGCAGATCCCTTGACCATGGCTTTGGTACAGAGGAAGCATGATGGTCACACTAGGTCATTGGGGCTTAGAGCCTACACTGATTGACACTAGTGCTAGTGGGAGATTGTTAGCTAGAGCCCTAGAGCCAATCATTTGATGATTGTATTTTGGACTTATTGTATCATATTCTATATAAATAAAGGTATTTGGTTTTTGGTTATTATACTTACTTGTATTGGTGCCAAATAAACTAAGTATAATAACGTCCTTGAGTAGACGGTTCTCACCTATATCAATCGGTTAGTTGAACCGATAGTGAGATGATATAGGGAACACTACTCTTAATCATTCCTAGTCGAGTATTAACATTCAGGGACAATGTTAATGCAATAAGACTAGCATGTAGGTCAACTCGATGACTTGATCTCACAAGTCATGGATATAGAGATATCAAGTTGACACATGGGTATGCATTGGATAATGTACACTGAATGACCCGCCATGAGAAAGTATCATGGATCGTTATATGAGTGTCATATACTTTCTCATGTGGCTATTAGTATGACTACTAGTCCTTAGACCTGAAGTCACCATGGATCCCTACATAAAGAGTTATGTACTTTGGTTTCGTCAAACATCACCCGTAACTGGGTGGACTATAAAGGCGATTACTAGGTATGTAACGAATTATGCATAGGGATGTGAGTGATGTAGATGGGATCTATCCCTCCTATATGACGGGAGCGACATCGATATTCTTGATAGAGTGAGACCACGAAGTGCATGGCCATGCCCAAATGAGTCAATATAGGATATTGAGCTCATTTGATTGAGTGAGTCTACTTGGAGTTCAAGATTTAGATTGATTAGAGGATGACACGGTCTATGCCTCACATTGATCAATCTAGATGTCTAGGATAGAAGGACACTTGTCATATTTTGTGAGGAGTCACAATTAGTAGTCACAAGGTGATGTTGGATCTCAACATTCTTGTAACTTGGGTAGTAATGATGTGTTGCTAGATACCGCTCATTACTTATGCTCCTAAATGGGTTTAGGGGCATTGCCAACGTTACAAGAACCTATAGGGTCACACACTAAGGGCAATTAGATGGAGATTAGGTTCATTAGATGAACCTAAATGATTACGTTCATATGATGAACCAAATTGGATTAAGAGTAATCCAAAGTAGGCTAATTGAGTTGGACTCAATTTGGTTCATGTGTTAAGTGAGTCTAATTTGGACTTAGACTCATTTAATTAATTTAATTCAATGAATAGAGATTCATTAAATTAAAATTGACTTGAACCAATGGTTAGATTAGATCAACCAAGGGAGAGAAGTGGTCAAGTTTGACTTGACTTAAGTAGGAAGATGAAGAGTCAAGTTTTGACTTGACTTTGACTTGACCAATGCCACATCATCAAGGCTTCTTCATTTGGTCAAGTTTGACTTGACCAAATGCCACCTCATGGAGGAGATCAAGAGACTTTACTCTTGATATTCCATGGGGGTTACATGCCTTGAAGTGGCCGGCCACTTTTAGGTGGAATGAAAATTGATTTTTTCATTCAATTGGTTGTAACTCCATCTTCTTCTTCCTCTTGAGTTTTCTTCTTGATCTCCCTCTCCTCCCTACTGATCTCTAAGGTTGCTAGCACATCCTTAGAGATTTTTCTCCATCTCTTGCTTGTGTGGATACACATAGAGAAGTGTCTACTTTGACACTTTCGAGATCCGGCGAACCGAGGACAAGCGGGATTGCGAAGGGCTTCGCATCGAAGGTATAAATCTTTCTTCATGTAGGTCTAGGAGTAGATCTAAGTTGTAAACTCGTACTCGTAAATTTTGTTCTATACTCTTCGCACGAGATCCAGTGGCATGGGTGATTCGGGGTTTCCGCGACTCGAAAATGCGGTTTTCGCGGCCCGATAACCCAACAGATTTGATTCCCATGCCATCATTCTCGTCTGCCACATCTTTCGCTCTACTTCTTATGTTCCTAAGTTCCTGCACACTTAGACACAAGGATCAAAACATAACAAGACCTAATTTGACTTGATTGACCACATCAAAACTAACCCAGGGTACTTACACCTTAGACTTGAAGTCACTATGGTTCCCTATATAAGAAGTTATGTATTTTGATATCGACAAGCGTCACCTGTAACAAAGTGGACTATAAAGTCGATCACTAGGTATGTAATAATTTATACGGAGGGATGTGAGTGATGTAGATGGAATCTATCCCTTTCATATGATGGATGTGATATATGGGTCCCTTGATTAAGTAGGACTACTAAAATGCATGGGCATTCTCAAATAAGTAAATATAAGATATTCAGATCACTTGGTTAAGTGAGTCTACTTGGAGATCAAGAAATACAAAGACTAATAAGAGGATGGCATAGTCTATGCTTCATAGATCAATTTAGGTATCGAGGATAAAAGGATTGAATTATACAAGATAATAGACATAGACAGATTAGATCGGATCTCGACATTCTCGTCACTTGGGTAGCAATGATGTATTGTTAGATGTCACTCATTACTTGTGTATCTAAAATGGTTTTAAGAACTTATTGGGTTACACATAAAGAGCATGTTGACTTGGAGATTAATTTGTTTAAGTTTGACTAAAATTATATGGATTTGAGCTTTAATTCTAAAATTGGTTTCAGACCTTATTATGACCCAACCTAACTATAGAGCCCACTAAAATCAATACTAATAGTCATCGGAGAAGATGAAGAGTTCATTGGATAAGATAAAGTGTTAGTGTTTTCTCTTCTTTTGTTGTCTGTCACATTAAATAGCCAGAAAGAGGCCAAGAAGGTGAAGAGATATATGTGTCTCTTGGATTTCCATGGTATATATCATTTCTAGCAAGATGATGAGTGGGGTGTGACTATCTATTCTTGCTCTTCCATTTTCGTGTGTGAAGAGAGAGAGAGAGCTCTCTAATTTCTGAAGTTCTTGGAGAAGAACCGAGAGACTTGCTCGTATGGATACCATAAATGCGCAGACATTCTGATTGCACTGAGATTTGCTGAAGCATAAGTGTTGCAAGGATTATTCATTCCGTTCATGCAACAAAGGTAACAATTGGATCAAAACGTGTATTCTACATTCACTTTCTCTGAAGGAATCTTTTCACTCCATTTTACTGTGTTTGGGTGCATGCTTTACGTGCATTACCTAGAGCACCACTTGCCTCAAAAGTTTATCATGAATTTTTATTGGGAGCCCCCTACCATTATTCCTATAATCTGAGCCTCCCCTATCTCCTTTGTTAAGGTTTCTCACATGACTCCATCTTGACCATGACTAAAATACCACTTGTTGACCAATAGAATTCATATTTTTCTATAATAATATGATATTGTCCACTTTAGGCCTAAGCTCTCATGGATATATTTTTGAACTCTATCTAAAAGGCCTCATGCCAATGGAGATTCATCCATCTTATAACCCCATTATCTTTTCTATATATTTTTAATGTGGGACTTTAATTGTAACCCCAACATGAAGGTAGATGGAAATTGGAGTCCTATAAGTACATCCATCAAGAAATCTCAATGCACTGTGTCAAAAGCCTATTAAAGATCTACTTTGATTGTACAATGGGGGGAGATTCTCTCTCTTGTGTAGTTTTTCATTAGTTCTTGAGCAAGGTGGATATTATCTATAATGCATGCTTCAGTCTTTAACAAAGGCATCTTGTGTCGGATGAAAGATATAACCAACTATGTCTAGTAGCTTTGTTGCTAAGAGCTTGGAGATTACGTTGTAAAACACAAAACAACATGAGATGGGTCTGTAGTCTGTCACTTGCCTTGCATGGGCCGATTTGGGGATTGGGGAGATGAGTGTGCAGTTACATTGCTTAAGAAATTTCCCATTTAGAAAGAACAATTTGTGTTAGATGAAAGATATGATTAACTATGTCTGGTAGCTAATGTTAGAGTGTATACTAAAAGTCTAGCTTTTTGTATAAATATTTATTTTGAAATAAGAATCACATTGGTCAAATATCTATATTTATGCTAAGTGTAGTTGTCCATTTAATTTATATTGTAGATAACATGGTGTGAGGTGACACACAGAAGATCATGTTATTAGTTCTTTATAAGTTATAAATATCAGCTCACAACCAAGATGGAATGGGACAAACCATTGGAATGCTTGTAGTGTAATTTGGTATTAGTTTATCATGACTATAAAATTACACTAGTACACTATGAGTGTATTGAGCAGGATCATTTGAGGTAGTTTCTTTTTATACTGACTACATAAAAGAACAAAACCTCTGTTATTATGGAAGTACGTACTCTTAATCATGATATAATAACAAGCATGTATACTTAATATTTATTCCTTTAAATTATCAAAGGGTGAGATTTAGTTCGTTAAATCAATAGGTCCGATAAGTTGGGAAATGATATTATTTATATGGTGTGTTGTTGATTATAGAATGAAACTGTGTCCTAGTAATCTAGGTTGATAATGCCCCCTTGAGGAGCTCATAAGGATTGTCATGTAAACCCTGCAGGTGGACTTAGTCCAACATGACAATATGGTTGAGTGGTACTACTCTTGGAGGTAGATATTAATTAAGTGAGTTATCAGTAACTCATTTAATTAGTGGACATTCAATATCTTAAACACAGGGAGACTAACATACTCATGATAAGGAGTTCATATTGTAATATAGGATTAGTGCGGTAGTGCAATAATAACTCTTTAGTGGTATGAGTTACTATTGATGAACTTGAGTTGGATGTTCGGGGCAAACACAGGAAGCTCAAGCTCATCGGGAGACCAAAACCGATTCCTCCTCTCGATCTCTGTTGTAGTCTCTTATTTATAAAGCCTTATATACACTTAAAGTCAAGCTTCTCACCCATCTTGTTATGGCTGGCCAAGCCAAGCTTAGAGCCCAAGCTAGGGTCAGGTAAGCCAAAGAGTGGAGCCAAGTTGTGGCCGGCCAAACTTGGAGCCCAAGCTAGGTGGCCGACCACATTAAAATAAAAGGGTATTTTAAATTTTAAAATCTTTTCTTTTATGGAAGCCATGGTTTTAAAAGAGAGTTTTTAAATTTTAAAGTCTTTCCTTTTATACCTTTCTACAAAGGATTAAGAGAGAGGTTTGATATCTTTCCTTATTTGTAGTTAAAAGGAATATTTTAATTTTTTATAAAACTTTCTTTTTTTGTAACCATCCATATGTTTTAAAAGAGAGATTTTAATTTATAAAATTTTTCTTTTATAACCAACAAGGAATTTAAAAGAGAAATTTTTTATTAAAATTTCTTACTGAAAATAAATAAGGAAGTTTTAATTTTATGTTTAAAACTTTCCTTGTTTGGAGCACAAGTATAGGGATGGCCATGGCAAGCATTAAAGGAAGTTTTAATTTTTTTTTTATTTTAAAACTTTCCTTTTTAGTCATTGGCAAGGAATATAAGGAAGTTTTAATTATGTTTAAAACTTTCCTTTATTGCCAAGACTAAGGATTATAAAAGAGATGGAGGGGTGCCTCATGAGATAACACATCTTCTATTCCTCTCTTCCAATCCTTTAGTGGTTGGTCCTCTTCCTTTTCTCTTCTCCTTTTGTTTTCTTCCTTGGAGGTCGACGGCATCTAGTGTGGTGATCTCTTGGTGGCCGGTTGCTTGAAGGAGAAGAAGAAGAGAAGGAAGCTTTCTTGTCTAGCATCCCTTGGAGGTTAGTTGGTGGCCAGATCTTGGAAGCAAAGGAAGAAGCTTGGGTGGATTTCATTTTGAAAGATCATCGCCCACACGACGTCCAAGAGAAGGAGAGGAATACAGCAGAAGATTAAGAGGTCTATAAGCTACAAAAGGTATAACTAGTTATTAGTTTCCGCATCATAACTAGTTCATCTTTTGTATAGATTTTGAAAAAGCAAACACAAGAGGTTATCGGTTTTAAGTTATTATTTTTTGTTATCGATTTTATTTTTCGATTTCATGTTTTAATAATGTGTTTCTATTGAGGTCTCTGTAGTTAAACCTAATTTACTGTAAGAAGTTAAATATCTGATTTCTTTGAGAGACTTTGTCTAGGAAGTGGTGGATGATCTCATACCCAAGAAGGTCTAGTGTCTCGCCATGTTTAACCTGGAAGCCGATCTTTGAAATAGATATTTGATAACTTCTGTAATATGGTTTAATTTAGGAATCTCACATCGGTTAAACTTGGAGTAAAAATGTTAAGTATCATTTCCAATCGATGTTTAACTTCTGAAGGATAATTTGGATTAATAATGTTAAGCATCATTTGTAATCCAAATTTAACTTCAGTAGAACACATGGATAGCTAGGATAGTTCTATGCTTGTACAAATTTTTGTACAGGAGAACTAGGACGGTATTCCGAGTAGCAACTAACAATTGGTATCAGAGCTAGGTTTTTATCTCTGTGTGTTTGGTTTTTAGTTTAATTATGCACATGTCATACATATTTTAGGCATGATAATAGTAGGATATGCAAATAGATTAACTCTATGGTTGCATGCTCCAACTATTATGGCCTATTGTGATTGTGTGTGATTGGACCCTCGGACATGTCGAGGGCATTTTATGTGTGTGCATGATTGTATTTATTATATACAGCAAGAGTTGTATTAGTTTTAAGTTTTACATTTTGTTCGATCTAGACTTTATATACATCTTTTATGGAATATATGATCGATATATGTAAAATTTTATTTTTATCACGGATTGTATCCTTGCGAGGCGTGGTGCTATTTGAGGACCAGAGGCGCAGCAAAAAAAGGAAGCTCGATGGGCGCGATGACATGAGCCCTAGGGCTGGTGGCTAGTTTTGACGACTGCTAGGGCTGACAGCACACGGAGGACAGTGATGGAAGATGCCATAATAGTTGGAAAATTATTTTTCCATATTTATTGCTTTTATTTGCTGTGATGTATGTGTGTGCATGTTAAAATTCTTATCTTAAATAACTAAGTGGGAGAGGGATTTATAAATAAATTCCACGGTCTCCATTATTGGTTTGTAAGTGATGCAAACAAACTTGCACGTTGGCTCTGAGTGCCTTCCTCTACATCGGATGAGTTTGTTTGCGGATCACTAGATCAAACTTCCTTTATGGATGATTATAGGAAATTATTTAGGAGCGTATAATCTTCTCCATCTAAAGGGGCACAATCCAATGGACTAAGTATCAAGTAATGGTATGCACTTAGGCGCATTTAATAGTATCCTCCTCATCGGAGTCACTGCTATTATTTGTGTGACCGAAGGAATACCAACTATTAATTTTATTTGTCATAAAGTTAGGTTGACAAGAATAAAATTAATGGGTAAAACCTCCTCTTACAAATGTTTGAATTTGTATACGTCCACACTATCGTGGCATACAAAATTCACGGTGTTTTGAGGTGTTGGTGAATTTAAATGATATTTTTTAAGGAATCAACATTATTCTAAATTCTTAAGTTTTGACCAAAACTTATTTTGTGATTCTTAGGATAACTTTCAACCCACTTGCTATTATTCTGAAAAAGAACAAACTTTTTGGTCCAAATTACAAGATTGGAAAAGAAACCTAGACATTATCCTAACTGCTGAAGGCTATAAGTTTATACTATTAGAGGTCTGCCCTAATGAGCCTAATAGTGATTCTAGTGAAGAGGAGATTGAGTATCATAAGAAATGGGTCAAGGCAGATGAGATGGCGCGGTGTTACATTTTGGCTTCTATGTCAAATGTGCTGCAACATCATCATCATCAGTCCATGCCTACTGCCTATAACATGATGTACAATCTCAAGGAACACTTCGGACACCAGAATCGAGCTGTTAGGCAAAGGGCTATGAGAAACTTAATGATAGCCAGCATGTCAGAGGGAACACCCGTAAGGGATCATATCCTCAAAATGATGGTTTACTTGAACGAGATACAAATCCTTGGAGCTGAAATCGATGGGGAAACCCAGGTCGATATTATTCTCCAAATGCTACCCAAAAGTTTTGAGCAGTTCCGCTTGAACTACAATATGAATAAAAGGATTTATTCATTAGAGGAACTATTGATAGAACTTCAGGCAACAGAAGGGCTATTTCGTCATAATTCTCAAATTCAGTTTGCTGAAAATGTTTCTACTTCTAAGTCGAAAGGCAAGAAGAAGAAGAAGAAGAAACAAGTTGGCTCGGCAAAGAAAGTGAATCGATCTCTAGGCACTGGACTAAAAGCAGGAGTGAAGAAGTCGAAGGGCAAGTGCTTCATTTGCAAGTAGTCTGGACATTGGAAGGCAGACTATCCTCGTAGGAAAGAAAACAATAAAGGTATATCTTATTCTCTAGTAGTTGAAACATGTTTAGCGGTGTTATCTACCAGTACCTGGTGTATAGATACAGGAGCCACTGATTATGTCTACAATTCATTGCAGGGGTTCTAGGAAACCCGACAACTATATGAAGGAGAGATAACTGTCTACATAGGCAATGCTACGAAAGTGACGGTTGTTGCAGTGGGATATGTTTACTTATCATTTGATAGGAATAAAACTTTGATTTTGATAAATTATCTTTATGTACCAAGTTTTAGAAAGAATTTAATTCCAGTTTCTAAACTATTTTTGGATGGATATACTGTTTCTTTTAATAGCAAAGTGATTATCAAGAAAAATAGGGTAGTTATCTATTCTGGTACATTAGTTGGTAATTTGTATACTCTAAATCCAATAACTCCCACAAAGTAACAAATGGAAATTAATAACACATCCTCTAATTCTAATATGAGAAAGGAACCTTCGAAAATAAACCAAACATATCTTTGGCATCTAAGACTTGGTCATATTAACTTGAGTAGGATTCAAAGGCTAATAGCCGATGGACTCTTGGGTTCATTAGTGTTGAAAACTTTCCAACTTGCGAATCTTTCTTAGAAGGAAAAATGACCAAGAGATCTTTTAAGGTCAAGGGGTATAGAACAAAAGATGTGTTGAAATTGATTCATTCTGATTTGTGTGGACCTATGACTATCCAGGCGAGAGGTGGTTTCGAATATTTTTTCTCTTTTATAGACGACTATTCGAGATATGGGTACATTTACTTGATGCGCCAAAAGTCTGAGTGCTTTGATAATTCAAAGAGTACAAGGCTGTTGTGGAGAAACGTCACGGTAAAAGTATCAAGACACTACGATCTGATCGTGGTGGCGAGTACCTCTCAGAAGAGTTTAGGAATTACTTATCAGATGTTGGGATTCAATTCCAATTTTCTGCACCTGGTACACCCCAACAGAATGGTGTGATAGAACGAAGGAATAGGACTTTTATGGAAATGGTTAGATCGATGATGAGTTATTCAGAATTACCAAATTCATTTTGGGGATATGCTTTAGAAACGGCAGTGTACATTCTGAACTTGATACCTTCTAAATCAGTACCCTCTACTCTCACGGAATTGTGGAATGGGTGTAAGCCTAGTCTGAGTCATGTTCGGATTTGGGGTAGTCCAGCACATGTGCTGAAGGGAGATGCTGATAAGTTGGAATTCGTACAGAAGTTCGCCTATTTATAGGTTATCCTAAAGGAACGAAAGGTGATTTGTTTTATAGTCCTAAAGATCATAAGGTCATTGTTAGCATTAATACCCGATTTTTAGAAGAGAACTATGTAATAAATCACAAGTCCATGAGTGAAATTGTTCTACAAGAAATGAGAGAGGACACGTCTACTTTAGTACCAACAGTGCAAGATGAAATATCACAAGAAACTGCAACACGTATCACAAATGATACACAACTACAGACAGTGTCTCATCGTATTAGGAGGGTTGTGAGGCAACTTGAAAGATTTATGTTTTTGGGAGAGTCTTCAGACTTGATCCCAGGTAAACATGAACCTGATCCCCGAACATATGACGAAGCACTCCAAGATAAAGATGCAGCATCTTGGCAAAGAGCAATGAATTCAGAAATAGAATCTATGTATTCTAACAAAGTTTGGGAGCTAGTAGAACTATCAAATGGTGTAAAAGATATTGGATGTAAATGGATCTACAAAAGAAAAAGAGGGACAGATGGGAAGGTGGAAACCTTCAAAGCAAGGCTTGTTGCGAAGGGGTATACTCAGAAAGAGGGAATCGATTATGAGAAAACCTTTTCGCCAGTATTCATGCTTAAGTCTATCCGAATTCTTTTATCTATTGCTGCTCATATGGATTATGAGGTTTGGTAAATGGATGTCAAGATAGCTTTTCTTAATGGAAGTCTTGAAGAAAGCATCCATATGAAGCAACCAGAGGGTTTTATTGCAAAAGACAAAGAGCATCTTGTATGTAAGCTCAATCGGTCTATTTTATGGACTGAAGCAACCTTCAAGGTCTTGGAACATCCGATTTAATGAAGTAATCCAGTCTTATGGATTTATTCAGTGTCCGGATGAGTCTTGTGTATACAAGAAGTGTGATGGTAACGTGGTGGTATTTCTTGTACTATACATAGATGATATTTTATTAGTTGGCAACAATATCAAAGTGTTATCAGAAGTAAGAGTATGGTTATCCAAACAATTCGATATGAAGGACTTGGGAGAATGCGCACGTATTCTCGGGATCAAAGTAATAAGGGATCGTAAGAAAAGAATGTTGTGCTTATCCCAAGCTTCATATATCAATACTATCCTAGCTCGTTTTACCATGTAAAACTCCAAGAAAGATTTTCTACCTTTTCGGCATGGAGTATCTTTATCTAAAGAGATGTCTCCTAAGACATCAAAAGAGATAGAGAAATTGAAGGCAGTTCCTTATGCTTCAGCTGTAGGAAGCCTAATGTATGCAATGTTATGCACGAAACCGGATATCTGTTTTTTCGTGGGCATGGTTAGCAGATATCAAAGTAATCCAGGACAGGGACATTGGACTGCCGTAAAGCATATATTAAAGTACCCGAGAATGACTAGAGATTATATGCTGATTTACCAAGCAGATGATTTGCTCCCTGTGGGTTACACGGATTCTGACTTCCAATCAGATAGCGACAATAGTAAGTCACCCTCAGGTTATGTGTTTACTCTAGGAGATAGAGTCATAGCATGGAGGAGTGTTAAGCATAAATGCGTTTCAAGTTCAACCATGGAAGCTGATTATGTGGCAGCTTCTGAGGCAGCCAAAGAAGTTGTATGGCTCAGGAACTTTTTAATAGACTTAGATGTGATTCCTGGTTTGTCCAAAATCGTCACAATTTATTATGATAATAGTGGTGTAGTAGCAAACTCGAAGGAACCACGAGCCCATAAAGAAAGTAAATACATTGAGTGCAAGTACCACCTGATATGAGACATCATAAAGCGAGGAGAAGTTGTTGTCGCCAAGTTTGCATCAGCAGATAACTTGGCAGATCCTTTCACTAAGGCCCTTCCGGCGAAAGCTTTTGATCGGCATGTTCAGGGAATGGGAATCAGATGTTTGGCAGTATTTATGGCAGCATAGTCTTTTAGTATAAGTGGGAGATTGTTAGAGTGTATACTAAAAGTCTAGCTTTTGTATAAATATTTATTTTGAAATAAGAATCACATTGGTCAAATGTCTACATTTATAGTAAGTGTAGTTGTCCATTTAATTTATATTGTAGATAAAAAGGTGTGAGGTGACACACAGAAGATCATATTATCAGTTTCTTATAAGTTATAAATAGTAGCTCACAACCAAGATGGAATGAGATAAACCATTGGAATGGTTGTAGTGTAATTTAGTATTAGTTTATCTTGACTATCAAATTATACTAGTACACTATGAGTGTAATGAGCAGGACCATTTGAGATAGTTTCTTTTTATACTGACTACATAAAAGAATAAAACCTCTGTTATTATGGAAGTGTGTACTCTTAATCATGATATAATAACAAGCACCAATACTTAATATTTATTTCTTTAATTTATCAAAGGGTGAGATTTAGTTCGTTAAATCAATAGACCCGATAAGTTGAGAAATGATATTATTTATATAGTGTGTTGTTGATTATAGAATGAAATTGTGTCTTAGTAATCTAGGCTGATGATACCCCCTTGAGAAGCTCATAAGGATTGTCATGTAAACCCTGCAGGTGGCTTAGTCCGACATGACAATAAGGTTGAGTGGTACTACTCTTGGAGGTAGATATTAATTAAGTGAGTTGTCAGTAACTCATTTAATTAGTGGACATTCGATATCTTAAACACAGGGAGACTAATGCACTCATGATAAGAAGGAGTCCATATTGTAATATGGGATTGGTGTGGTAGTGCATTAATAACTCTTTAGTGGTATAAGTTATTATTGATGAACTTGAGTTGGGTGTTCGGGGCAAACACGGGAAGCTCAAGCTCATCGGGAGACCAAAACCAATTCCTCCTCTCAATCCCTGTTGTAGCCTCTTATTTATAAAACCTTATATCCACTTAAAGCCAAGTTTTTTACCCATCTTGTTGTGGCCGGTCAAGCCAAGCTTGGAGCCCAAGCTAGGGTCGGCCAAGCCAAAGAGTGGAGCCAAGTTGTGGCCGGCTAAACTTAGAACCGAAGCTAGGTGGCCGACCACATTAAAATAAAAGGGTATTTTAAATTTTAAAATCTTTTCTTTTGTGGAAGCCATGATTTTAAAAGAGAGTTTTTAAATTTTAAAATCTTTCCTTTTATAGCTTTCTATAAAGGATTAAGAGAGAGGTTTGATATCTTTCCTTATTTATAGTTAAAAGGAAGATTTTAATTTTTGATAAAATTTTCTTTTTTTGTAACCATCCACATGTTTTAAAAGAGAGATTTTAATTTATAAAATTTTCCTTTTATAACCAACAAGAGATTTAAAAGAGAAATTTTTTATTAAAATTTCTTACCGAAAATAAATAAGGAAGTTTTAATTTTGTGTTTAAAACTTTCCTTGTTTGGAGCACAAGTATAGGGTTGACCATGACAAGCATTAAAGGAAGTTTTAATTTTTTTTATTTTAAAACTTTCCTTTTTAGTTATTGGCAAGGAATATAAGGAAGTTTTAATTATGTTTAAAACTTTCCTTTATTGCCAAGACCAAGGATTATAAAAGAAATGGAGGGGTGCCTCATGAGATAACACATCTTCTATTCCTTTCTTCCAATCCTTTGGTGGTCGGTCCTCTTCCTTTTCTCTTCTCCTTTTGTTTTATTCCTTGGAGGCCGGCGACATCTAGTGTGGTGATCTCTTGGTGGCCGGTTGCTTGAAGGAGAAGAAGAAGAGAAGGAAGCTCTCTTGTCTAGCATCCCTTAGAGGTTAGTTGGTGGCCGGATCTTGGAAGCAAAGGAAGAAACTTGGGTGGATTTCATCTTGGAAGATCCTCGCCCACACGACGTCCAAGAGAAGGAGAGGAATACAGCAGAAAATCAAGAGGTCTATAAGCTACAAAAGGTACAAGTAGTTATTAGTTTCCGCATCATAACTAGTTCATCTTTTGTATAGATCTTGAAAACTCAAACACAAGAGGTTATCGGTTTTAAGTTATCATTTTTTTTATCGATTTTATTTTTCGATTTCATGTTTCGATAATGTGTTTCTATTGAGGTCTCTGTAGTTAAACCTAGTTTACTGTAAGAAGTTAAATATCCATTTTCATTGAGAGGCTTTGTTTAGGAAGTGGTGGATGATCCCATACCCAAGAAGGCCTAGTGCCTCACCATGTTTAACCTGAAAGTCGATCTTTGAAATAGATATTTGATAACTTCTGTAATGTGGTTTAACTTAGGAAGATCACATCGGTTAAACTTAGAGTAAAAATGTTAAGTATCATTTCCAATCCAAGTTTAACTTCTGAAGAACAATTTGGATTAATAATGTTAAGTATCGTTTGCAATCCAAATTTAACTTCAGTAGAGCACATGGGTAGCTAGGATAGTTCTATACTTGTACAATTTTTTGTATAGGGGAACTAGGACGGTATTCCGAGTAGCAACCAACAGCTAAGAGCTTGGAGATTACCTTGTAAAACACAGAACAACATAAGATGGGCTTGTAGTCATTCACTTAAATTGCATGGGCTAATTTAGGGACTAAGGAGATGAGTGTGTGGTTACATTGCTTAAGTAGTTTCCCATTTCTAAAGAATTCCAATATAGTTGTTGATACGGATTGTGATAAGTTGACCCAAAAGGTATCGTGGCGGTCAAAGTCAATATAAGGTGATAGTGCACACTCTAGAAGGAGTAAAATCCCCTCATCCAGCTTTGATTTAAATCACCCAATGCTAAGCTTCTTAGATTTCACCAGACCGAGTTATAATCCGGTCGAGGAAAGATGATCAACCCTTAAGCCGGGCGAACTAGGGAGTTTTGTATCTCAAGGGCAGCCAGATCTTAAGGTGATCAAGCTTAAAGCCGACTAACCTTACATATCGGCTGGAATGATTGACTCACTCCACAACATACTAATCATAAGTGACAGTGTGAATGTGCATCCGTCCAGTCTCAGAGTCGGATGAGTATACATATCCTGGCCATATAAAAATCTGGCCGGACAATGACATGACGTAGTTTAGTTCAATATACTAACCGAACTTCTTAGAACATAGCTGCATCTCTCGGTAGTCCATTATAAGCCTGGGAAGGAAAAGGATGATCGGGCCTGCAGTACCTATCCTCGTATTATCACCTGAGTAGGATTTCAGCAAAACATATGTTATCAGAAGGACTTCTAGGAAGCATGAGATGTTATATTTCCAACATGACTAAGACATTATATAACTCTCAAACGAATATTTCAAGGCTGCATAAAATATAACGGAGCAGCTTAAAGATTGGCCAAAATATACTCAGCAAACAACAGCATAATGAGGTGGTCGGATTAAGGACCAACCGAGATACATGCAGTATAACATATGATAAAGCAACTTATGTAGAATGCAACTGAACGTCCCAACATGGCGGTCGGCTTAAGGATCGGCCGAGTTATGTTCAGAAGATAACATCATTCTAACCAGATAGTCGACTTAAAGACCGACCAGGTTATATTCAGCAAACTACATCACCCTAATAGGGAAGCTAGCTTAAAGACCGGTTGAGACATATTCAGTCGACAACTTTATCTTAACAGGGCGATCGGCTTAAGAATCGACCAGATTATATTCATCCAATGGCATCATCCTAATAGGACGACTGGCTTAAGGACCGATCAGATTGTATTCAGTTAATAGCATCATGTCAACAGGGTGGTAGGCTTAAGGACCGATCGGATTATGCTCAGCAGACAATATCCTGACAACTTGTCATAATAATAACTTTGTGTCAGAGAATATTCTTCTGGAAACTTTTTTAAGGACTATTATGTCTTCTATCAGCAGACCAATAATAACAACATATTCTTTGGCAATGTAGTAATGATAGAAGCTATAAACAACAAAAGGGCTACATATGTGGGTAAAATAAAGATTACTCGAACGATTATGATGAACTGCACAAACTCTGACATATTTTGTCACCTCATGATTGTCAGGGTTACATAAGGTGGTATATAAAAGGGGAGTTCTCTTCGTGAAGAAGGTACGCTCACTGATATCTGCAACTCTACTTTCGCGTATATGTTCTGACGGTTCTTCCATTCGTTCGAACTGGGACTGACTTGAGTGTCGGAGGGTCTTTGCTAGGGGCTCCTCCCTAGTTTCTAGGTATTGACGTTTTGTTGGATCGTCTCTTTGTGTGCAGGTTTGAAGGAAAAACTTCTTTTGAAGAGAAAGGTCTTTTGACAGTCAATCATTGATCCACCGTGCTCAACGTGTCATCTTCGTAGATCTCAAACATGATCAGTTGCCAAGAAATCTATTTTGATGGTATCCTAGATGAGGGCACATAGCAAATCTCGTTTCACATTCTTTGATCCTGTGATTATCTATAGTCACTAGCACAATGAAAATAGAAAGATAAGACACACCAAAATCAAAACTCAACACACCTGGATTTTACATAGTTCTAAACCCCTAGTTCCTACTTAATTACCTAGAGTCCTAGTGATACACCATTATCTTTTTTCTTATCAGACACCTTTTGGATGCAGAGAAACATCCTACAAGATCTATTCTTACAAGCAATACGATAAAGAAGACAAAGATACAAATGAAAGATAAATACAATGCAAAAAAATACTTTAGACAATGAAACTTTGTTTGCTCGCTTTCTTTTTGCTTTTGATTAGTTCCTAATGGCTCTAGAATGTAACCTCAAATATGGTGTCATAAAATCTCCATGTAACCCTCTTTTATAGGGTTGCTAGTTGTGATTGAATCTCACTCATCAACTGGAGATGACCTTAGGAAGATGACAAATGTATCTAAGGGATCTAAGAGGGAAAAACTAGTTTCAATAGACATTAATTACCCAAGGATAAGAAGCGTTTGAGATACAAATAAAAGTATAGAGATAATATATTATCCCATCATACCATATGACCATGGAACCTATCATAGATCAAGGAGTAGAGTAAAGGTTATAAGGGAGGTCAAGTGTTTTGGTGTATTGATACAATATTAGGGTCAAACATTAAGTTCTAATTAAAAAAAGAGAGAGAATAATTTGCAGAGGCTTTTACACTTTGATTTCTAAAGATTTTGAAAAACTTTTGCAAATAGCCTTTAAAAATTAATTTTGAAAGAGTTTACAAAAATTTTCAAAAATAGATTTGAAATTTTCTTTGAAGTATTTACAAAATTTCTCTGCCGAAGATTTTTTTTTAAATTGGATTTAAAAATTAATTTTGCAAAAAAAAAAAATCTTTGAAAATGAATTGTTAACTTAATTTTGCAAAATATTCAAATTGATTTTGATCGAAATTTTTAGTGTATTGATACAATATTAGGAACAAACATTAAGTTCTAATTAAAAAAAGAATAATTTGCAAAAGGCTGTTACACTTGATTTATAAAGATTTTGAAAAAACTTTTGCAAATAGCCTTTAAAAATTATTTTTGAAAGAGTTTACAAGACTTTTCATAATTAGATTTGAAAATTTCTTCGAAGTCTTTACAAAATTTCTTTGCCAAAGATTTTTCTAAGATTAGGTTTTAAAATTGATTTTGCAAAAAAAAAATTCTTTGAAAATGAATTGTTAACTTAATTTTGCAAAATATTCATATTGATTTTGGTCAAAATTTTTAGAGAAAAAGATGATATAACTAACCCTAAGCAATCAATATCGTCATCCCATGATAAAATACAAATAGATAAATCATAGAGATATTTTATCCTAATATTGCATGAAAAATCCTTTGCATGAAAAAGACCAAACAACTAATAAAATATTTTAGGTCCACTGAAAATTAACCCAATACCTAATTGATATCAGTGTTATTTTAATATTATTCATATTTTGATATTTATGAAAGGGGAGAATATATAAGGTTTGAAGTGACCGAAAAACAAATAAGTGTTTCAAAGTCAAAGTAGACACAATTTTAACAATCTTAACATAAGTTATATACTACCTATGCTTGTGGACTAACTCTATTCTGTAGGATGAATTAGTGTTCCCAGCGTCTAGATCTCTAAATAACCAGAAGCAGATACAAGTGATCAAAGTCCTTAATAAGCTTCGAGTCAAAATAAATGCTGGCGTAACGGAATAAATTTTGAATCAAGATGAACGAAAATGATCTAGACGACCGAAAAATCCAATGAATAGATAGAACGGAAGCTTATCTAGACGGAGATTGACACATGGATTCGAGCAACCGAAAGTGAATTCAAGCGATCGAAATGCGAATAATTAAAGACGAAGCATCAGATAATAGTGATTGACCAGAACACCTATTCGTGGAAAAACTTCATAAAATTGTAAATCATTTATGCACATTTTCATGTTCTGTCTCTCGTTCCCTCTTATATTTCCACTCAAGAACACTAGTCTCAAAAGAACAAATCTTTCAAAATCGAAATATACTTTCATGTGTAAAATTGTTAACTAATCAACATTTCACAGTAAGAATCAACATGCAGCTTCACTTTCCCATTTAGCAAAACTTTTAACTTAAAGGGGGAGCGAGAGCATTGCAATTACCATTAAGTTCAATGACACACCACCGATCCAACTTCGCACATTGATCGAGACGAAATAGGAATGTACAAGTCGCAAAAGCTTGGCCCTGCAAATAGAAGATCAGCATGGAGAAGTGAAAATGGCATTGGTCTAGAGACAACCGTTTAATGAGATTCTGAGATCAACAAATCATCGAGGGAGACGTAGTTGCTGTTCTTGGAAATTCCTACAGAGAACTAATGTCAAGGCTTGCAGAAGCAATCTCTCTGGGTTTTTTCTTCGACAGCGAACTGCTAGGCTAAGAAGATTTCAAAATTTAGTCATATTTCTCCATTTGTCCTTCAGATCGTGCTGTTCAATAGTAGCATAGTGAAATAAATAAAAACATAAATGATAAAACTAATACGAAATGCTCTTTCTGCCAACATAATGAGTACCTCAGTTCTTTTACTAAATATTTCAGAGTGGCTGGCCTTTATGAGTTTCCAGTTCCCAGCACCATACCTTTCATCATAGAGATTAGGAATTTAAGAAATAAGAAAATCATACATTTAAATGAATAATTAGGAAAATTATACAGAGTAGAACCTTGTATGGTATGAATCAGTTATACAAAATGAGAATGTTAGTCGACTAGATATAAGAGTGAATAAAGGGCAGCCTGGTGCACAAAGCTCCCACCAATACGGGATCATGAGGAAGGATCTATTCTACGTAGGGTAATCTTACCCTATTTTACAAGAGGTTGTTTTCGCAACTCAAACGGTACTTTACAGTTGTGCCAAAGCTTCCCTTCACAAATATAGAGTGAACAACTAATTAATTTGAAATTGAATATTAATACTTACTGCACGACAGCATTTCTTAGAGTCATTTCCTCGTGTGGATTCCATATCCTTCTTCTCCTCCTGCAAAACAATCCTTCACCTGACCTACCTGGTCTCAATTTGTTCATTTCCTTTCCTCGATGTAGGGATTGCCCAAATTCGGTTTCACCAGAATCCCACTATAGATGCAAGAGGTTGTTAAACAAGGGGTGGAGTAGGAAAAACAAGTATCATTGTCATCTCCTTATGAAACAATAACTTTGTAATATTGTGGTTGATAGGATATTTTTAATATAGTTCATCAAGCTCAGAGTGTGAAAATATATCGCACCAAGTTTTTCTAATCCAATATATGCCTCAAGTTCAAAGCGGCACAAAGGGTTTTGAGAATAGCATCTCCCTTAAGCTACAAGTTTCTCGTCCCACATTCTGAAATATTAATGAGTAGTTAATTGTGATTTCATCCATACTTTACCATTAACAATGTGACCCAGCTGCTTCGAGTGCAGGCAATTACCATAAGAAAAATTAATCATCAATGCAACAAGCACTTTCAGAGAAGAGTGTTGCAGCTCAAACTTCGTATTGAGTGGGGAATTAATGTAGATAGATTTATTTTGAGTATTACATGAGCTTCAAAAATTATTAGAAGAGACTCAATAAAAATTTTAAATTTTCTTTATGCAAATTAGGGAATAACATCTGCAGGCACAGGAGACTATGAGGTACTCCGAAAAAAGAAATGTAAGTCATTGAGCAAGAGCGATTGCAAGTGATTAAAACATAATAGAAATGAGCAATAATCAATCATAGCTTTCCTTGAGAATAATGTTTCCAAAAGGGGCTGCCAAAATGATAGGAGTGTTACATGGCAAATAGTGTTATTGACCATGGACATCTAAGGAGGATATTATACAGGCTGCACATGGAAGAAAATAGAGATCTTGTGAAGCATGAATACATGATTTTAAAAATCATTATGTACATATAATTAAATCACTACATAAGGACTAATACCTTGAATCTGGGAAATGAAACAAATGTGGAGATCCAAGGAATGGCACAATCGAACACAATTTACTTGTAGGAACACAGGTAGATAGAGAAGGGTATTGATGAGTAAAAGAATATAGAGTTTTGTGATAACAGACTGTGCTTGGTCAGTTGGCCATGAGGACACACGCATAGCCGATGTACAGTGAGTTTTACTACTCTTCTCCATCAATGTTGACATGGGATTCTAATGCAAACTAAGAGGTCATTTATACAGGTTGTGAGCATGTACTTATCTACTCAGGGTTGGATTCTCTCGACATTATATCACTATTTTTTCAATATTTATTTGTGTTAGTTATCTTGTTGGTAATGAGGAAGTTCTCAACAACACATAAATTGTTCAAAGAGGTTGCTTCTTTCCATTATAGATGAAGATCCTAGTGTTGTTTCGTGGTGGGGATGGCATTCACACTCTAGACACATCCAATTCACTCTACAAAGAGCAATTTAAGGTAGAAGATTAAAACATTACCTAGATAGGATCGGTCCAATAAGTCAATAATATACCAGCAAATGGTGCTTCGGTGGCCCCAACAAAGTTTTTTATTGCATCATTGCATACTCCTAGCACTTAAGCATTCAAGTATAATTTTTTTTCCATGGCTTGCATGATCATGTGTTGTGATTTTAGCCAAATTATTCATAAGGTATAAATGATGATTATTCCATACTCTTCACTTGATTTGTTTAAATGTTCAACAAGAAAAAAAAAAAAAGGATTTATAAGGGCAAACCAACCAAGATCCGCAAAGACTTGAACAAGGAAAAGAATTTGAATAAATCTTCAATAGAACCAATAGAATTGTTAAAGGTACTTAGATGAGTCCCTACCTCATATGTTGAAGCAGTTGCATTCCTGTCCATTAAACTACGCTTCTTAGTTTTAAACCCATCCAAACTGGTAGTGGTATCAGCATCTGAAAAGTTGCATCTAGGTTTTTCATCAGACAGAGAAACTTTCTTGGAAAAATCCGTCTCATCATTGTTGTTTGTAGCATTCGCATCAGATGGAAGTGGACTAGAGTGTTCTAACCGGAACTCATCATTGCTATTTTTATCATCGCCACCCTTTCCTCGAGAAGTTGTGGGATTGTCGATGCAGAAATCTTGCTCTGCATCAACCATTCCATCTTCTCCATGATCTCCCCTAGAACTACACCCTGTCAACTTAAAGCCCTTATTGCTCCCGTCTGAAATATCAATTGCTGGTGTCAAAGGTTCACCCATCTTTGTGTAGACCAGGAGTAAAAAGTCTAAAAGGTTACCTTGGTCTGACAGAACCTTTGATCCTGATGCGTTCATCTTTCTTGGTGCGCGATGCATTTCAGCATCATTTTCTGTTGGCTGGAACTTATAGGAATGCAAAGTTTTGATCTTTCCTTGCAGTGCTCTCAAAGATCTGTCAAGGTTGCTTAATGCCCTGCTATCTTCCCTCTCCCAACCCAGAACTGCTTCCGCGGCAGCCTCAAGAAACGTCGGACCCATCTCCTTCCCCGCCTCCTCCACAAAAACCATGACAGCCTCCAGAGCCGATTCCTTAGTCTCTCGCCGGACCAATTCCTCCCTCAATGCAGGATCCACTACTGCGGCCTCCATCTCCTTTCTCGCCTCTCTCATCGCCGGAGACACCAATTCAGAGACCTCCGACTGCTCGATGTCAGACACCTTACAATTCCATATCCTATTGACTGCGTCGAAGAACTCGGCGTCATTGTTAGAGGAGGATGAGAAGAAAGGGCGGCGGCGGAGGGGAGCGACAGTGCACTCGACGGCGACAGAGGCGAAGGCAGGAAGTAGGGAAGGGAAACGTTGGAGACGGTAGAGGTGCTCGAGGGTGTGGAGGGTGCTGAGTGAAATAGATCGGCGAGAGAGATCGGCAGAAAGACGACGAAGGAGGAGAGAGGCTTCGAGGCGAGAGGAGAGAGGGAAGGAGACGGGGAGTGCGATCAGGCATTCTCCGGTGAGGGAGGTGCTGAAGTCTGAGCGGCGGAGGAGGAACTCGAGGATCGACGACGCTACCACCGAATCAAGCATCTCGCACATCGTGGCGGAGAGTGGGGAGCCGAAGCCGAAGCCGAAGAGGTTGGTCGGTTTCAAGTTTCAACCAGATGAAAGCAAATTTAATGCCTAATGGCTTCTCTCGAAAGATATGAATTAATTATTCTGACCTAAAAAGCGAAAAAAAATATATGCATGATAAAATGATCGAAGCATCTGGAGTCTTATTTTTTTATTATTATTTTTTTAAATCAATAGCTTTTTTTTTTTTTGATTTTAAGAACATTATACGATGTTAGAATTTAAAATTTTTTATCTTAAATATTAAAATTCAAAAGAGAAGTCTGAATCCTATTAAAAACAATTTATTAATTTAAAATCATTATAATTCAATCTTTAAATTTTTAAATTTTAAACCCTAAATATATATAATATACTCCGTGGACATCTTAAGTTTTTAATCTTGAACAATATAACCCAAGCGAAAAGCTGACTAAAGGGAAAAATTTTATTGGTTCAAATCTATAATAATCCAACTCCTAAATTCAAAAATCTTGAATCCTAAATATATATAATACGTTGGTGCAAGTGACATTAATGATTTAACTCAAGTTTTGATAAATGACAAGATGAATATAATTATTTTACCAAGTGTGTAGAAGTTGACGGGTCTGAGGACCTGACACCAGGCTGAAATCTAACTAGGTTTGTTGAACCTAATAGCTGATGCGAAGTTCAAATAAGTCTAGGAGTGACATGATATTTGGTGGGAAGTCCGATTAGGTCCGCGGGACTTGACAACCGATCGAAGTCTAGTTAGGTCTGACAACTAGTGGGAAGACCTGGTGGGTCAAAGGTAAGTCAAGCGACTGTAGTTAGAAATAAAATATAAGCTACTGGAGGAGAGGTCCAGTAAGGACGCATTCCCAGTTGAGGGAACAGTAGACTTCGGTCCAGTTTAGGTCTATTTGGGAAACCTAAGCTGAGACCTTGAATAGATTCTAATCTTGGGGAGACAGAATCTAATTAATACTACTAACTTATTGTGCTAAATTTACTTTACAAGATAAACATGCTTTGGTTGCCTAGACTAACTTATTTTTTTAGGAAAAGAAGTGTGAAAAAAGGTGTCCTAGTGCTCGGAAGGGATCTGGGCACCCGAAAGGGATCTTGGTGCTTGGAAGGGATCTGGGTGCCTAGACTAGATTCGCCCGAATAGGTGCTTGGCCAGGTACCCTGGCGGTCTCGGCGTCCGGAGTTGGTCGAGGCACTCAGACTAGAAAATTCATCCAGAAACTGAGTTGGAGTGCGATGACTTGCCGAACACCCACGTCAACGATCCAGGCTCCCGGAGGTGGATAAACTTTAAGGATGAAGTTTCAATGAGAGATCACCACGTCAGCACAGTCCAAGCACCCAAGAAGGGATCCAAGTGCCCAGACGAGGCTATAAAAGCAACCTTCGACCAACAACTTCTATATAACAATTGCTACGACTTTTGTTCTTGCGCGCTACTCTAAGAAGGCTCCAATGATCCTGAAAAGCTGCTCTGACAACCTACGATTAAGGAATTCTATTCCTACTTTCTTCTTGTAGGCAATCTTACATTTTGCAGTTCGTATACTTAAAGTTTGTAATTTAATTTTGAACTGATAGTGATTTCTCAATGAAAGTACTCAACGAGTGTGGGTCTTGAAATAGGAATAATGAAAGGCTCTAAACTAAGTAAAACTACTTGTGTTATCATTTGTATTTTCATGATTCTTTTCTGTTGCGTAATCTCGACTTTCATAAAAGCAATGAATGTTATTCACCCTCCCCCCTCTAGCGTCTTTACGATCCAACAAATGATATCGGAGTGAGGTACCGCTTTGAATTGGTGTAACCACCAATCAAGTAAGAGGGGGGGGGGGGGGGGGGGTTCTCTTGTTTTCTTCCTTTTTTTCTCGTTTGATTTAAGTTTTTGACCTAGTTCAAATTGGTGCAATTACCTCTTTTGGACAAGCTTTTCGCGTTGCAAAATACTCTGAATTGGTGCAACACCAATCGAGTTTCTTTTTATACTTATCATCCTCTCACACTACTTACCTAAAGATATAATCTTGGAATTTCTCTATAAAATTGTGTTGTGTAAGTGAAATGGAGCACAAAGAGACGCTCGAGCGGAACGTCAACCAACCACCGCCATACGAGATATACAAGAAGAACAAATTCAATTTATGGAGGATGGAAATGGAAAACTTCATCTTGATGAACGACTTCGATGGTGGCATGGCGTTGAAGCAATCTTCTCAGAACCAAAGCAAACCAAAAGAAAATAAAGTTAATTTCAAATTTATTACTTAGTAAAGTTACATAAAGGATAGGAAAGGTCAAAGATGCCCATGAGTTTTGGACTTGCTTGACCAAGCTTCATGAGTTGTTGAAGCTGGAGGAACAAGACAAAAATTAATCCAGGCTCAAGTTAAATCTAACGGAGAAGCCTACAGAATTAGGGGTTGTGCTTAAGGTTAGTAATATTCACCAAAATATCACTGTTAGTAGCACTTTAAATACTGTAAACAATAGTTTAGAAAATTTTTCTATAAATATGCATGATGATTTAGATATTTATTAAAATACTCCTATAAACATATTAAAGAATTTAGATTTAATTAAATCATAAAATCTAAAATTAAATAAATTAATTAATAAAAATATATATAATTTAATTAATTCGCCAAATCTCAATTTGAATTTAAATAAATAAATAAATAATAATCTTAAAAATTCAAATAATAACAAAAATTTATACTTAAATAGATTTGAAAATTTGAATGATAAAAATGACGAAGTCAATATTGATTTCTATAAAATTAATAATTTTTTTAATAAAATATTTGATAATCTAGATAATGTTAATTTAGAAATTTCTATCCAAAATAAAAATAATTTAATAAATAAGAATTTAAATCTTAAGATTAAACCTATAGATAAAACTAATTTGTTAAAATCAAAACTATATCATATTTAAAAATTAATAATTAATAAAAAAATAAACATTAAAAATAAACATTTAAAAAAAATAATTTAAATAATTTAATAAATTAAAAATTAAAAGAAAATTTAAATCTTAAGTACACTTCTCTAAAGAAGGATAATTTAATCAAGTTAATTAATTCAAAATAAAAAATTTAAATTGAACTTAAAATATAATTAATTAAATATTAATTAAACCTTAACTAAAATGTAATTAAGATTAAATAAAATAAAATAAAAGTTATATAATTTAGGAGGAGATTCCAAATTAGTGAGCACATCAAAATAATAACTTACCTGACTAGGTAATTAAGACTAGTTTAATTAGGGACAAAAGATTAACTTGACAAATAGTATTGGAGAAGTGTTGAATGTTAGGAAAGCTCTATCTATCCATGTCTAGGAAGATATGGCTTCAACCTGATGTATTTGTCTTAGTGGAACTAATCGAAGCTACCCCTTACTAATCCTAGCTGGTTAAACCAAAGTTTTGCACTAAGTTCAGTGGGTAGGACTATTTGAAAAAATTTTAAAGGCGTGATTACTTTAATGATGTCTTAGTGACTCACCACAGCTTAGACGTTTGTCCAAAGAATTTCTATTTGTTGAACTCAAAGCTAAATTTAAATCTAACACAAGTTAAACCAAACCTTGAAATTTAACTTAACTCATTTCATAAAATTATAGGATTTCCTGATTGAAAATATAGATAGGTTGAAATGAATAAGGATTGATCAAATTTAAATTAAATTAAAATTAAATTAAATTACAAATAATCATAAGTATATCCTTAGGTTAAGGGGGAGTATATTTCTTTAAATTATTTTCAAATTCTAAGCTAATTTTTATATTTTCTAAAAATTTCTCATTTCTCTAGTGTTACAAAAATTATTTTGGCCTTTGTCTAGATCGAACCCTTAGAAAACATGATCCTATAGATCTAGGGAATGAGTATCTCATAAACATACTAGGTCTATCTTGATTGTGTATTTAAGAACATAAAATGGAGTGAAATACGTAGGTATTTTGTCTAGACTTCAGATGCTTATATTAGTGCATTAAAATAAGTCTGGGCTATAAATACAACAATACATTGATTAAGTTAAGTAGTCCTTTTTAAATAAATTTTTAACTAGACATTATTACTTAACTTGACAAACCAAGTAAACACTACTATCTTTTAATAGTTAGTTAGTAACTAACAGTTAGACAATTAATGATAATTTTTAGATAAATATTATTTTTTAATAATATCAGGTCAAAAGGGAGGATTTACTTGGACAATTTAAAAATGTTTTAAAATTTGTTTTGAAAATAGATAATTTTGAAAGTTCTTGAAAAATCATATAACTTTTAAAACTTGGAAAATTATTTTGAATCTGTATTCTTAAAATTATTGTGAAAATGTGTCTTACTTAAAATTTTTATGAAAATATTTACTAAAATTTTTTTGGAAATGTTTACTTAAAATTTTTGAAAGCATTTTGTTTTGAAAACTTTTTCTTTAAAATTACTTTGAAAATCTTGTTTAGAAAATTTTTCTTTAAAATTAATTTAAAAATATTTTTTAGGAAAATTCTTCTTAAAAATTATTTTAAAAATCTTTCTTAGAAAAATTTTCTTTAAAATTACTTTAACAATTTTTCTTTAAAATTAATTTAAAAATCCTTCTTAGAAAAATTTTCTTTAAAATTACTTTGAAAATTTTTTTCTTAGAAAAATTTTTCTTTAATATTACTTTGAAAATCTCTCTTAGATTTTTTTAAAATTAATTTAAAAATTTTTCCTAGGAAAATTTGTCTTTAAAATTAGCTTGAAAATCTTCTTTAGAAATTTTTTCTTTACAATTTCTTTGAAAATCTTATTTAGGAAATTTTCCTTTAAAATTATTTTGACAATCTTTCTTAAAAATTTTTTCTTTAAAATTATTTTGTCAATCTTGCTTGGATTTTTTTTTAAAAAAATTACTTTGACAATCTTGCTTAGAAAAGTTTTCTTCAAAATTACTTTAAAATTTTCTTTAAAATTATGTTGACAATCTTTTTTAGATTTTTTTTTTTGAAAATTTTTACTTAGAAAATTGTTGGATAATATTTATTAGAATATCATTTCTTTGCAAATATTTACTTAGAAAATTTTTTCCTTACAATTATTTTTGGAAATCCTTTAATCTATGAAAAAGTTTACTTAAAATTTTTGAAAAAGATTACTCAAAATTTTTTGAAGAAGCTACTTGGAATATTCTTTGACAAAGCCTTACTCGGACAAAGCTTTACTTAAAAATGCTCTTAAAAATATTTACAAATTTTTTTTACTAAACTGAACTTTTGTTCAAACCTCTCTCTGAGTCTGATGCATACAAAGTATATACTTTCAGTTATATTTCTACATTAATGTCTGAAATTACTTATCCCATATTATGCTTGTCTTATACCTTGTTTTTTGATGAATGCCAAAGGGGGAGGGTAAGGGTTAATGTAGAAAAAGGAAAAAACAAAAACATGATCAAGTAAATGAAAATCAAAACTAACTTAGATCATTTGTTTACATTTGATCTATCATCTTTTAATATTATTTTTTTTTTCGATTTTAACCCAGGTAGTCATTGTATCAAAAAAGGAAAGATTGTTAGTACAACTTGCACTAATGATCTAACTCAAGTTTTGATAAATGACAAGTGAATTAAAGTTAGAGTGTTTGTGATCTAATTACTTTACCAAGTGTGCATGAGTTAACGGGTCTAGAGGACCTGACACCAGGTTGAAATCCAGCTAGGTTCATGGGACCAGATAGCTGGTACAAAGTCTAGATAGATCAAGGAGTGACCCGATATCTGGCGGAAAGTCCAGTTGGGTCTGCGGTACCTGACAACCGGCCGAAATCTAGATGGATCTACGGACCTGACAACTAGCGGGAAGACCTGGCGGGTTAAAGATAAGTCAAATGACTACAGTTGGTAAGTAAAATATTAGCTATTAGAGGAGAGATCTAGTGAGGACGCATTCGCGATTGAGAGAACAGTAGGTGTCGGTCCAGCTTAGGTCCATTTGGTAAACATAAGATGAGATCTTGACTAGATCCTGATCTCGAAGAGAAAGGATCTAATTAATACTACTACCTTATTATGCTAACTTTGTTTTATAGGATAAATATATTTTGGTTGTCTGGACTAACTATTTTTTTAGGAAAGAGAAGTGTGAAAAAGAGGTGTCTAGGTGCTCAGAAGGGATCTGAGAGCCTAGAGTTCGAGCGCTCGGACTAGATTCGCCCGGATGGGTGACTGGCCAGGCACCCGAGTAGTCCAGATACTCAGATTTGGTCTAGACGCTTAGACCAAAAAATTCATCTAGAAGCTGAGTTGAAGCACGATGACTGGTCGAATCCACGTCAACGGTTTAGGAGCCCGGAGGGGTCCGAGTACCCGGAGGTGGATAAACTTCGAGGATAAAGTTTCGATGAGAGCTTGCCACATCAGCATAGTTCAGGTGCCTGAGAAGGGATCCAGGCACCCAAATAGGGCTATAAAAGCAGCCTTTCACCAGTAGCTTATATACAACCATTGCTATGACTTTCGTTCTTGCTCGTTGCTACTCCAACAACCTACGATTAAAGAATTCTATTCCTACTTTTTTTTTGTCAGTAATCTTTCATTTTATAGTTCATGTACTTAAAGTTTATAACTCATTTTTGAATTGATAGTGATTGGCTAATGAAAGCACTCAATGAGTGTGGGCCTTAGAGTAGGAATCGTCGAAGGCTCTAAACCATGTAAAACTACTTGTGTTAGCATTTGTATTTTTGTGATTCTTTTCTACTGTGCAATCTCAACTTTTGAAAAAGCAATGAAAACTATTCACCCCCCTAGCGCCTTTACGATCCAACATAATATACCCCAAAACAAGACAAAAATACTTACTATAATGAATCCAGGCGCTTGGACCAGTGTCTGAACAGGTGCCTAAATCAATTCCAGGCACCCTGAGTTAAGTCTGGACGAATTCGCAGACTAAGGTCTGCAGCATATATATATATATGTGCTATCCGACATCTTCTGTGCAACCATGAGTGAAATCCGTTGTTGACAATATGACAGTCAAAACTCAATTTTTTTTAATTCCTCTCTCATCTACCTACAACTTTTCTCTCGTTCCTCTTAAATTAAAATAAAATTCTCTCTTCTTTTTCCTATCATTGCATGTAATAATCATTATGGTACTGATGCTACAACGTTGTAGCAGCTACTATAGTAGCTGCTATAACATTGTACCAACTACTACAGTACCTGCTATAACATAGTAGTTGCTATAACTGTTTAGTAGCTGTGTCACGCCCCGGAGGAGTCCTTGTCCGAGGAAATTTCGGCAGCATCTTTCCTGTATGGCGGACAATCTGAAACTTTTCTACATCCTCATATACCTCAGCCACATGCGGCTGGAATAATAACAGTAAATAAACAATCACTCACGCAGTTTAATAGTAGACAAACAGAGCAGTAATAAGATGACTCGAAAAACAACCCTACTCCACTACACCCATAAAGCTCAAATCCGATTTTTCCTACTCCACTACACTCATAAAACACAAATCCGATAAACTCACCTCTTCTGCCGTCCAGGCAGGTATGTAGTAAAACATATCGAATAAAAATCTATCGATAAATACAATCCATACATTATCCAAGTATCAAAATAAATCAATTCTAAACATAGTCAAATAAGAAGAAAAACTAAAAGGTCAATAAGTCCTCGTGGTTTGCAGGGGACCAACAACTGGAACTCTCTCCTGACAGCATCAACCTGAAAATATCAACAATGGAGGCGGGGTGAGTCCAACACTCAGCAGGTACAACTGATATGCAAAGTAGGGAAATAACATCTAGCACTAATCATGCGTACAGTCTCCTGATATAAAAGGATGAAATGCAACTGAAGTAAACAGGAGAAAAACTGTACTAACCAGGACCTGGGTATAAGGACAAACAGTCCGAGTGGCATAGAAATCCTATATGCATGTCAAACATAGGCGTCCAAACAATATACAGCATATAAATACAGCAAGAACAAACACAAGCAATAAATGCATCATGCATATGATACCAATGATGCGTCCTGGTCACCCCTGATGCCAGTCGATCATCTCACACACAATAGTGAGGCCGAGTGGGTAGGGCTGTGACAACCGTGCACTCTGTCGTCACTGCTCCTGATGAGTGACCGAGTGGACGGGATGTTGTCGGAGTACACCTATCCTCCTACCCCAAATCATAAATGGTGGAGCACAATGCTCTCAACTCCCGGTACACGATGACGGGGAGGAATCCCTGCCGGCTAACACGTTGCATCACACTACCCATGAGCGGACCAACGGAGTCAAACAAAGTCCCTGCTGCAACACACACTGCCTGAATCGACCACTAACCCATGAGTGGTGGTGTGTGCAAATCCATGTAACTGGCGATGTGCTCAACAATAATGGAGCGGACTATCGCACAGCATGCAATCATGGGAATGGTGCATGTCAACATCCACAAAATATCCTGAACTAATCCATATACATACATAAGAGTGCACCATAGGTCAACGAATCAAATCAAAGGTACACCGAAGGTATAAAACCTAGGTCCTGAACATGGTGAAGCATGGTATATCACTACCCCTATAAGCATGTATAAGCAGGTAAGGAATACATGAGATGCAAAACAAGCAATCAATCAATCATGTAACGAGTATCGGGTAGTGATTAACCGAAACAAATAAGAGAACATAATTATTGCTACTTGTTAAACTCACTACTATGCATATCAAAGACATAAAGTCAAAAGTACCCGCCTCTAATCGAAAAGTCCAATCTGGTCCGAATACGACGTCGAGATACTCGTCTCGCGTCAAAGTCCTGTGTCAAACAAATAAATTTTTTTTTAGCTACACTCCTATAAATAACTAAATAAAAATCTCCTACACTAGATTAGGGCAAAACTCTAATAAAAAATCACATAAACCTAACCTAGAATCCAACTCATACCAAATACAAAACATAACCTAAATTAACATTCCTTGCTGACCTATCAACCAATCATCTACAAGATGATCAATTCTTTACCTCTTACTTCAATTCACAACTGTAGTTGCTACTGGATCTAAGGTAAACAACCACTGGATTAAATTGCTGGACCAGGGAAAACCCCACAGCAAGTCCTGTTAGAAATTCTTCCTCACTGTCGGTTCAAGATGAGATCACAAACCAAAAATACCTAATTATAGAATACAATGCCTTACCTGAAGTGCTGCCAATTGCTTCCTCTGTTGGAGACTTCACTGAGAGTGTTTGAAGAAGGGACCGAGAAAGACCCAACAGTGGACTCTCATCCAAACAAATGGCTCGACTAATGAAGAATTAGGGCAGAGGGGATTCTGGCCGAAACAGAGGAGAGAAATCTAGGGCACAATTGAAACTCGGCCGCCGGCGCTAGGGCATAGAAACACCGGTGATGGATCGGCAGTGGCACGCAGCTGGAGGTGAGGGCAGAGGGAAGGTATTGGCTGTGTCGCGAGCCTACAAGAGGAGGAGTTGCGGTGACCGGCGCTCGCCCAAGCGTCGCCGACGTTAGAGCACAAGGATGGCGGCGTCGGCAAGGCACAGTGGTGGCAGCCGGCACTAGGGCTCGGCTGGATCCCCGCCGGTGAAGGGTAGAAGGCGTCGGCTAGGGCACAACGTCACTCGGCTGTGGAGAGGGATAAATGATTCGGGAGGCAGAGGAGAGGAGAAGTGGCCGAGGGATTTCAGGTTTCGGCGAGGATGAAATCGCCGGGGCCGGCGGTTAAGGCACGGGATCGCGACAGGGAAGAAAGGGCGAGCGGGGTTCGGCGAGAAAAGAAAAAGAAAACAAATTATAAAAAGAAAAGGAAAAAAAACAACTTTTCCTCACTTAAACGGGGTAACCCAAAGAGACTTTCCCGGACTCCCTTTTTATCCCCGTTAACTTGTTCGTACGAGCTCCGAAAAATTCCCGAAAAATTTCCAAAAAATTTCGGAAAATTCCCTTATTAATATTCACCTATTTCCGGTATTTTACATTCTCCCCCACTAATAAAAATTTGGTCCCCAAATTTCGTTATCTACCATCAGCAAGTACTAATAACAGACAGAAAGTATAAATGCTGAACGGTAAACTGAATCACATACCTCACGTAAAAAGATGGGGATATCGAGTTCGGATCGTATCCTCGAGCTCCCAAGTAGCCTCCTCGTCCGAATGATGCTGCCATCCGACTTTAACTAGCCGGATAGTCTTGTTCCGCAACTGACGCTCTTTCCGGTCGAGAATCCGTACCGGAACCTCCTCATAAGTAATGTCAGGCTGAACTGGAACTGGGATATCTGCCAGCACATGTGTCGGGTCAGGTACGTATCTCCTCAGCATAGATACGTGGAATACATCGTGCACGCCTGACAGGGACGGTGGTAGTGCCAATCGATAAGCTACCGCTCCGATCCTCTCCAAGATCTCAAAAGGGGCAATATACCGCGGAGCCAGCTTACCTCTGAGGCCAAATCTCTTCACCCCTTTCATGGGTGAAACTCGCAGAGATACATGGTCGCCAACAGAGAACTCTAGTGGTCTGCATCTCCGATCAGCATAACTCTTCTGACGGTCCTGCGCCTCTGACATCCTCCGTCTGATAGTACGGACCAACTCTGTATCCTGCTGAGCTTTATGAGGTCCCAACATCTGGGCCTCTCCAACCTCATCCCAGAGGACGGGTGTCCGACAAAATCTACCATATAACGCCTCAAACAGTGCAATCTGGATAGCCGAATGAAAGCTGTTGTTGTAAGCAAACTCTACAAACGACAGATGGTCCTCCCAACTGCCTCCGAAATCCATAACACATGACCTCAGCAGGTCCTCTAAAGTATGAATGGTCCGCTCTGACTATCCATCTGTCTGCGGATGGAAAGCTGTACTAAATCGGAGCTGTGTGCCCAAGGCCTGCTGCAGACTCTGCCAGAAACGAGACGTAAATCGTGGATCTCTATCCAAAATGATACTCAACGGAACGCCATGTAGTCTGATGATCTCTCGGCAATACAGATCTGCCAATCGATCCAGGGAATCAGTCCTCCGGATTGCTAAGAAGTGCGCGGATTTGGTTAATCGATCAACGATTACCCAAATCGCATCATGACCTCGTCGTGTCCTCGGCAACCCTACCACAAAGTCCATGGTAATGTGATCCCACTTCCACTCAGGAATAGGAATCCGCTGAAGTAATCCTGCATGTCTCTGGTGCTCAGCCTTCACCTGCTGACAAACAAGACATCTAGCCACGAAATCTGTGATGTCTTTCTTCATGCCATTCCACCAGTAAGAACGCCTCAAGTCTCGATACACACGGGTCCCGCCTGGGTGAATCGCAAATCGAGAGCGGTGAGCCTCCTGAAGTAGCTCCTGTAAGACCGGATAAGACTGAGGTACGCATAATCTGCCTCGGAAGTATATAACACCCTCCTCGTCTCGTGTAAACTTGGTCTGCTGCCCAGAAGCTATCTGATTGCTAATGAACTGCAAATGCTGATCACCAGCCTGGGCCTCTCGGATCCTTGTCCTGATCAATGACTGAGCAACCATGGTAATCATAATACCCTGCTCTGTAGGTCCCTGCTCCTTGATAAGCGAATCTGTCACATCCGCTAATCAAATTGTACAAATGTATTTTTCCACTGAACCCCTTAATTTCACAATAACGTTGTAGTAACGAGCCCAGGATCGATCTCGAGGAACTAACGGTCGTATGAATTTTAGGATTGTCTTTTTATTCCTATTTTTGGGGTTTTAAACATATAAATGGAATTTGGGGAGTTTTGCAAATAAATGGGGGGTTTAAGCTTGAATCTAAATCTAACAAACGAAAAACACAATAATTAAGAAATTAATCTAAAGCAAGAGTGAAACATAACTATGTGCCAATGAACAAATCATTACGCATTGTCACACTACGTTGTGATAAATCCATCAACACACATCAAACTAAGGATGAAATTACGAGACTCAAATAAATCTGATCTAAAGCAAGATGTAAACCTAATTTAGCACTTAAACACTAAACAATTAACCAAGCACAAATAAAACTTAAACTAAGCTTCAACAAGGAAAGAAATGCTAACTACTTGTATAAAAATATAACGAACATTAAAAGAAATCTGTCTAAGGTATAAAACAGTAAGAAAAAGAACTAAAATGAAATAAAATGGTAAACCAATCCATTCTCACAATCAATTCCACAAGTTTCACAGTCAAGCCGTCACACAAGAGTGCCAAAGTCGAAACCACCCAACTTTGGACCTCAATGGATCGTCTCGGACAATAAAGAACCACATACTTTCCAATTCTTAACACACTTTAAAAACCACTGTTAATCTTCTTTCTTCAATCTGCAGAATTTTCTGTTTCTTCCTTTCTCTGTTTCTGATTTTTCAGATTCAAATTCCAGCAACATCCAGCAATTTAAGCACTCAAATTATTTTTCAGCAGCATACAAACCATTACAAGGAAGAAATTAACCACAACATTTGATTCCTCATCAGCATTTATCAACACAATTTCTCTTGCTTCACACTTGTATCACCTGTGACATCTGAATTTTTGCAACTTCAGAACTCTGATTTCCATGCACTGCAGTTATGTTACAACAATCCAACAGCTAACTAAAAACCAGTAATGGCATTCTTCCAAGATTCTAAGTATATAACATCAAATAACATTTCAAATTAGACACTTAACTTGGATTAGTCAATGTTCAGGAAGTTTGTAAGAGAAGTTGGCACAAAATAGGGTTGAGATGCCAAGTTCAGATTCTAAATTCTGCACTTCAAAATTTTGATTCTGGAAAATCCAGATTTCTTGAATGCTAGAAAAGTAACCTAAAATTCCAGCTAAATTAATGACAGCAACAAAATTCCAGAATCATTTCTTTTAGATTCTGCAATTTCCAACACTCCAAACTCACTGCAAGGGCCACCAGACTTCAGGTTCAGTTTCTGAAAATTTCAGAAACTATAGATTTCATTTTCAGATTCAGAAATATGATTCCAATAGGATGCTTTTCAGGTTTAGTATCAAGACTTTGATTTCTTGCAGCCTCAAAGTTTTGCACACAAGAGACTTGAAAAAGGTAGAGAATCAAATGGCAATCAAAAACCATCATCTTCACAGATCAATTTCAGAATGCATTATTGGATTCTGAAATCTATAGGTCAGTTTTAGAACTTTGTAAACCTAAAAGATCTTGCCTTGAACCTTGAAGAGTTAAGCTTGGTAAAGGGTTTCATTTTGCACTGGAATGATTGGAGCTTCAATTCAAATCAGAAACACATCATCAGATTTTTATGTTGCTGATACATTAGTTTCATCTCTGCAATTCAAATGTTGCAGAAATTTTCAGTTAAGATTCTGGATTCTTGAAATAAGCATCTTAGAATTCAGGAACTGGAAAAGAGCACAGTTGGATTGGTATGGAGATAGAAACTTGACAATTCTATACTAATCCCAATTAGGCAATATCAGGAATTCATTTCTGCAGATTTTATAAAGCTGCAGCCACCAGCCAACACTTCAGAAGTCTAAAATTCAACTTGAAGAAATGCATCTGAGTTGATTTCAAATGTCAATTACAGACTACAACATTCTGTGTGTTAAGTTGATACATTCATTAATAGCTTCTATTGGCTTCTATTTGCAAAAGTTTGATAAAGTTCTGCTATGATTCAGCACTTCTTAGTTTCAGATTTTTTTTGGTTCTGCAGATTATACAAAATTCCAGCAACAAGATCCAAATCCAGCAGCAACATTTACATTTTTTTTTAAACTAAAAACCATTGTGTATTCTTTCTATAATGGTCCCAACCCTAGTAAAGAAAACTGATTTACATTCCAGCAGCCCCTTTTCTTCTATTTTTTTTTCCTGCTGATTTGCTATCCCATTGAAGATATTTCATCTCTCCTTTGAAATTCTAACAAGCTTCTCTTGAACAATTCAATTGATGCTATCCAAGATCAGTTTCACAGTTTTGATTCTCAGATATTCTAGACTTTAAATCACATGAGTCTTGAGAAGAATGAAATGTACTTGTCCTTGAGTAAGCAAAAACTTCACTTGGTCTTTTCACTTATCAGAAACTTGCCACAAAAGCTTGGCACACAACATGTCAAAGTTGATACATCAATTACAGTTTTACTGCTATCCAAAATGCCTTCTTTTTACTCAGATACAGGGAAGGAACCAGAAAAGAATCAAGCTGGATTAGAGATAGAAACTTAACAATTCCATACCAGACCAATTATGCATTTCCAGGATCACAGCCACTAAGTTCCACATTACTTCCACAGCAAAGACAATCATTCTGCTTACTTTTAACTACAGTAGAGCTGGACAATTCCAGCAATCTCTTCTATTGTTCATGCATGCTTTAACTCATAGCAGATTTAAGAAAATTGAATTGGAAAACCAAAAGCTTCACTTCAATTTAATTTCAACAGAATGCAACTTGGTCATGGACAGTATTTAATACTAGGCTAATCCAATTCAAGCTTCCAATTTCAGAGCTTCAGTTTCTGAATTTGTAAACACAAAGAACATTGTATTGAACCATTAATAGTTAAGCTGAATTAAAGATTTCATTTAGCACTAAAAATTCAGGAAATCGAATCCAAGCTATTTATGGTCAGAAATCACAATTCAACTTAGCACACAGCAGTTCTTTCTATTTTTCTATTTTTCTGGTAAAGAGCAGCACTAAGACTTGGCACACAATGTCTTAAGGATGATACATCAAATCACAACTTCATCAAACAGATTCTGAAATCAGATTCCAACTCCTGATTTCTGTATTGTTACTGAACACTAAATCAGTGACTTCTTTCAAAATTTGCAGCTTGGTATCAAACATCTAGCATCCCACATCTTTGAATGATTCCTGAATTGGAGACTTCTAAATTGTTGCACAACAGTTACATTCAGATTCAACATTGAATATAGAATTTGCACCAAACAGAATTTCAATTTCAAAGTCCAGAACTCAGATTTACACTTCAGGAAAATTATTTCCTTTGAAACTGTCCAGCATCCTTTAATCTCAAGCAATGCATCCATCAACTTGAATTTTCAATTTCAGAATTTCCACATGATAATATCTTCAATTGCTTCAAATTACAGCTTTAATTACTGCACATTATATGTATCAAGCATCAATAGGAAAACATTAAGTCATTCGAAACCTTCCAAACTTTTGATTTAATTCAATTCTCTCCCCCACACTTAGACCTTAATTTATCTTGCAAATCTAACTCATCAAGGATTCAACCAAAACTCTCAATGAAATGAAAGCAACGCAAAGTGATCAAGAATTAGAATGCTTGATGAGAATGTTTCAAGAAAATTGTGGAAGAAGAAATTAGAAAGTGTGAGGGAACAAGAATAACAAAAATCCTTCATTTCCATGCATACATATGCTATGTGACTTTGAAAAGAAACTAAGCAAGTTCTAGAGTTTCAATTGTTGTAAGTGCATGTCACACAAAGATAAAATAGTGTTTAGGCTTGTAGTGGTCCTTTCTAGGTATTTTTATGCAATCAAACTCAATTAATCAAAATGGAATCCACCACCACACTAACCAAAATCATGTAAGAAAAAGCATCCAATCATGTCAAATGACCTAAAATTGATGATCAAATTAAAGGAACTTCTACTATCTTAAAAATATTACTAAAAAAATTCATGGAGACTTTTATTCAAAATGAAAATGCTATGTACTAACAAAATGCAAAGTATGAAAGCAAATGTGGAAATAAAATGTAAAATGTAAAAACAAAGTGCAAATGCATAGTATGAAACTAAAGAAATGTATAAAGAATTTATTAAACCAAAGCTTGAATTAAAATGCAAAAGAAAACAAAATTGGAACCAACTCCCCTTTCATTTCTCGGTGGTTGAAGAAGGTTCAAAAGAAGAAGCCACCCCGGTAATGGAGTAATCGTGGTTCTACTCAAATTCTTCTTATTAATCCTTTTTCCTTTGAAAATTCTTTCTGGAGGTCGTAGACGGTTCAGATTAAGTACCCACTCCGAACGCTTATGTTCTCTTACAACATCAATCAAAGAAAACACCTCCCACACACATGTGGGGTAAAAAGAAAATAGGAGAAAATTAGTGTGGGCAAAATATATTTCAAGAAATGATTCACATCTATTAAAATCAATAAATGGTACCTCTATGAAATTTTCTGATGTATCACAAACAATACTTACCTTATCGTGTTGAAAGGTACTTGGAGTGGTGATTATTACCTCCTTTTCATCAAGAAATGGCTCAAGCTCTTGTTCTGGTGAAGGTACAACTTCATGTAGTGATTCTTGGGTGCTTGGCTCCATAGCACAAATCCCTACACTTACATCCTCTATCCTTGGTGATTCTTGAGGTAATGCTTCCAGTAAGTATTCCCCTACACTTAAATCATCTTTTGCAACAATACCTGCATCATTCACAACATCTAAAGAAACACTATTAGTAGAATTAGAGATTTGAACAACTACATCATCACAACAATAAAAAGTTCTTAAAGAATCTAGTGAAGAAGTAGACGCAGTGTCAGGCCTGACAAGATCTCCACAATCCATCTCTTCACTGGCGTTTTGTGTTTGTAACTTGCTGATGGATGATGCAATCTGATCTAACTGACTCTGAATATTCTGTATCCTTGCAAATTGTTGCTCTTGATGCTCTCTCATTTGATGCATAACTTCATTGAATCTCCACATTGATTCTTCAATTTATTCTTGTGCATCCTCATACCTATTCCGCTGCTCCATAGGTAGGTAGGACTGATAGAACTGAGTCTGAGGCTGATAAAAATAATTCTCCATCCCATCTCCAAAATACTGATGATATGGATCCATGGTTACATGAATTTCCTGTTCTTACACTGAAACACTAGCAAATAAAATCAGAAGACTCAAGAACAAATAAAATCAACACATGAATATATAATCATGAAAGCAATCAAAACAACAATCCTAAAATTACTAAACATTGCATATTTCAATTTCCCCGGCAACGACGCCAAAATTTGATAAGCGAATCTGTCACATCCGCTAATCAAATTGTACGAATGTATTTTTCCACTGAACCCCTTAATTTCACAATAACGTTGTAGTAACGAGCCCAGGATCGATCTCGAGGAACTAACGGTCGTATGAATTTTAGGATTGTCTTTTTATTCCTATTTTTGGGGTTTTAAACATATAAATGGAATTTGGGGAGTTTTGCAAATAAATGGGGGGTTTAAGCTTGAATCTAAATCTAACAAACGAAAAACACAGCAATTAAGAAATTAATCTAAAGCAAGAGTGAAACATAACTATGTGCCAATGAACAAATCATTACGCATTGTCACACTACGTTGTGATAAATCCATCAACGCACATCAAACTAAGGATGAAATTACGAGACTCAAATAAATCTGATCTAAAGCAAGATGTAAACCTAATTTAGCACTTAAACACTAAACAATTAACCAAGCACAAATAAAACGTAAACTAAGCTTCAACAAGGAAAGAAATGCTAACTACTTGCATAAAAATATAACGAACATTAAAAGAAATCTGTCTAAGCTATAAAACATTAAGAAAAAGAACTAAAATGAAATAAAATGGTAAACCAATCCATTCTCACAATCAATTCCACAAGTTTCACACTCAAGTCGTCACACAAGAGTACCAAAGTCGAAACCACCCAACTTTGGACCTCAATGGATCGTCTCAGCTGCGTATCAGCTCAAGGAAGGTTCAACAACACCGACGGACCACCCCCGACGAGCTGAAACAACCCTAAACCCAAGAAAATGCCAAAAATCTAGAAATCTGCCATCCTTGACCTCTGAATCTGGAATGGGAGCTACGGATTGCGAATTGTGGTCGGATGAAGCTCAACAACGCCGGAGGACCACCGCCTAGCGTTTCTGATGGGAATCGGAGCTCAGATTTGGAAGAACACCTCCAAATCTGAGGTGAACAGAGGTATCGAAGAAATGGAGATTGCGCCGGAGGGAACACCCAAATCGGTTCCAGAGAATCGGGATGAAGCTACTGGGACGTCCTTCATCGAGGTTGAAGCTCGGGAGAATGATCGAGAAGAGAAAGGGGCCGAAATCCGGAGAAAATTGCGCCGGGACGAAGCTACTGTGCGTGGAGGAATCGACGAAGAAGCTGGGCACTGTAGCTTCTCTATTTTAAACAGATCTCAGATTTGAACCAACGGTTGAGATTGATTTGGAGCTAAATCAACGGTGAAAGTTTGCCCAAAATCTGATCCGAAGGTGCTAATCTTAATCTAGGGTCTGGATCTACCCTCCTGTAGGTCGGATCGATCAGATCATCACTGGATGGCCCATATCCGCCTAGTCTTCAATAAACGGTCCAGATTAAGTCGGGCTGGATCAATAGCTAGATGAACTCAGATCTGCATCAAAACTTCTGGATCTTCATCAATGGCTCAGATCTGCTCCCCATTAAGTTGGATCGGCCAGATCTTCAACGGATGGTCCAGATCTGTCCTATTCTTGATAAACGGCCCATAATGCTTCAAAGCTTGATCTTCTTGTTTGAACTCCGATTTGAGCCCAATTTCGATCCAAATAGATCCAAATTCAAGATCATTTGATGCCTACAAAATAAGAATCAAATATTAACATCAAATAATATAAAAATAAAGTAATTTGCAATTAAGTCCAAAAATACACACAATGCACAAAATGTGATGTAACCATGATTTTAACCTATGAAATCAACATCAAACCATGCATATATGAATCAAAATAATGTAGGAAAATCATGGTTATCACTCCTCAAGGTCTAACTCGGAGAAACCCTGAACCAAGTCTGTAACTGAAACTCGGTGGCAAGCCAAAGTCGCTCTGGACTTCCTGCTGAGTGCATCGGCAACCACATTAGCTTTCCCCGGGTGGTAGCTAATGGTACAATCGTAGTCCTTCAGGAACTCCATCCATCTCCTCTATCGGAGATTAAGCTCCTTCTGAGTGAAAATATATTTGAGACTCTTATGATTAGTGAGAATCTCAAATGTAATACCGTATAAATGATGCCGCCAAAGCTTCAGAGCAAAGATGATGGCAGCTAACTCCAGATCATGAACTGGGTAGTTCTTCTCATGCTCCTTCAACTGTCGAGAAGCATAGGAGACTACCCTACCGTGCTGCATCAGCACAGCGTCCAAACCCTGAAGAGACGCGTCGGTGTAGAGTACAAATCCATCCTCTCCAGAAGGTAAAACCAAAACTAGAGCCGACACTAATCTCCGCTTCAGCTCCTGAAAGCTGGTCTCGCAATCCTCGGACCACGTGAACTTCACGCCTTTCCTGGTAAGGCGTGTCAGTGACATAGCAATGCACGAGAAACCCTCGATAAAACGTCGATAATAACCGGCCAGTCCCAGAAAACTACGGATCTTCTGTACTGACTTCGGCTGCTCCCAACTGGTGACAGCCTCGATCTTCTGAGGATCAACTAAAATACCTCTGCTAGAAACCACGTGTCCTAGAAAACCGACTGAAGATAGCCAGAATGCACACTTGGTGAACTTTGCGTACAGTTGATGTCGTCGAAGAATCTCCAAAACTGTACGAAGATGCTGTGCATGCTCCTCCTCGGAATGAGAGTAGACCAATATATCATCGATGAAACCGATAACAAACTAGTCCAGATACTCCAGAAAGATGCGGTTCCTCAAGTCCATAAACACCGCTGGAGCATTGGTAAGCCCAAATGGCATTACCAAAAACTCATAATGACCGTATCTGGTACGGAAAGCTGTCTTCTGAATATCTGAGTCTCTGACTCTTAGCTGATGATATCTGGATCGCAGATCAATCTTAGAATACACTGAAGTACCTCTGAGCTGATCAAACAAATCCTCGATCCGTGGTAATGGATATTTATTTCTGACGGTCACTGCATTCAGCTGTCTGTAGTCAATACATAACCTCATAGTCCCGTCTTTTTTCTTGACAAACAGAACTGGAGAACCCCATGGTGAAACACTAGGGTGAATGAATCCTATTTCTAAAAGCTCCTGGAGTTGAACCTTCAGCTCGTTCAACTCTTTTGGTGCCATACGATACGGAGCTTTCGATGTCGGCGCGGTTCCCGGAATCAGCTCAATAACGAACTCCACTGGCCTTCTGGGAGGCAAACCAGGTAGCTCCTCTGGAAAGTATCATCGGACGGTAAGGTGACAGTCAATCACTGCAGTCTAACAGTAGGTAATCTACCAATCTTCCGCATAAAGGTACGGGATATAAAAGAGTGCGAGCTACCAGTATCAATCAATATATCAGCGGAAAATGCATAAATGGAAATCGTACCGCGGAAAATGGATCCGTCGGCTCGCTGCGCATCCTCTCTGGTAATCGCATGAACACGTCTAGTCTCTGGCGGAGGAGGAGGTGGTAACGCTGCCAGCGGCTGCTGTGGCTGGGCAGAAGCCTGCCATTGAGGCGGTGCTGGATATTGTGTAAGAGAAGACTGAGAGGATGGTGACTGATACTGTGCCGATGACTGGAACTGAGTCTGGTACTGGCCTAGAGGCTGAGTCTACATCTGATACTGCCCCTGCGTCGGATAATAAGGTCCTAGAATAGAACTTTGGGGTTCTATGGTAGCACTGGAGTACTCCTGTCCAAGCAGGCCAAATGCCGCTGCTGCAGGTGAAGCTATCCCCTGCTGACGATGGAAGATTGGGCTTTCTGCCCTCCTCGATATGCCCCTGACTGACTAGACTGTCCCCTCTGACCTGACCCTCCGGAAGCCGTGTGCTGAGCCTTCAGCTGACAATCTCGGCTCTGGTGCCCAGGCAGTTTGCAATAAAAGCAAACTGGCTGTCCCAGAGAGCAAGCTGGGGTGAGGTGATCTCTGGATCCACATCTGAAACAACGAGTATCACTGGGAGGTGGTTACCGGTTCTGCTAAGAAAACCGGGAACGTCCTGAAGAAGATCACCCTGACTTCTTAGGCCTACGAGATACCCCAGAAGTACCCTGACCTGACCGACCGTGACTACTCTGCTACTGTCTTGTCGTTGGTGTCTGCTAGATCTGTCCGGATGCTTGTCCCGTATGCTTCCTCTTCCTGTCCGGAAATGCTCTCTGCTGAGCTAACTCTATCATCAAGGCTCGATCCAGCGCATCTGAGTACGATGCGATCCCTAAACCAGCAAGCCTTACTTGCAGATAACCATCCAGTCCCTGTATAAACTGCATCATGCGAGATCTGTCCTCCGCAACTAACTCTGGACAAAACTTAGCCAACCGGTTGAATTCAGTATTATACTCTGTCACTGTGCGATTGTTCTGATGCAGACTCATGAAATCCTGCCGGCGAGACATCTGATATGATAGTGGAAAGAAACGGCTTTCAAAAGCCTCTCTGAACCTGGCCTAAGTAACGTTCCGCTCATCGATGATGGAACGCTGGGTAATCCACCAGGCGTTAGCCTCATCCCGTAAATAGAAAGCAGCCAGCTCTGCTTTCTCCCACTTGGAGCAAGCCATATAGAAGAAGGTCTGATCCATAGTCTCTATCCATGATAGAGCCATACTCGGATCAAGGTCTCCTCGGAAGAGTGTGAATCGAGTCTTCATCGACTCTGCTAATACCGGAATCCTAGCTCGTGCTGTGACAATATCAGTGAGCTGTGTCGGGACGGCTGCAGGAACTGGAGGATCCACTGGAACTGGTGCTACAAGTGGTACCGCGGAATAAACCGGAGGAGGAACTCCCGGTGCTGTTGTATAAACTGGAGCATAAGCCGTCGGTGGTACTGCCGGGTGAACAAAAGTGGCCGCAGCTGGAGGTACGGTAGGTAATGGTACCGGATGTGGAGCAGCTGCTGCTACTGTAGGCACTGGGGGCACAAGTGCCACTGGTGTCGGGTACACTGTAGGTTCAGGTGGCGGTGGTGCCGAGTACGCCGTAGGCTGCGCTGGAGCAGATATCGGGAACGCCAATGGTACCCCTGATGGTACCGGAACTACAGTATGGATAGGTACACTCGGCATAACCGAGGTAGGTACCTCTATAGGAGCCGTCGGGGTCTGAGAGCCCGACGCGCCCGCAGTATGCTGAAACTGTTCCTGACTGACAGACTCATCAACAGTAGGCATCTCTGGCATATCCAGAGATCCGGTAGTCCTCGTACGTGGTCGTCCAACACCACATCTCGCCGCAATACACGTAGATCTCCTCATATCTGTTAAGTTATATTATAGATATTACTACCAATATAACAATCATAAAATAACATCATACCTATTTACCGTTTGGAGATGTTCCGTCGCTGTCCAGTCCCCAATTTGACCTCAAAATTCTGAACGAGAAAATCGCCGGAAATCCATATAAATCTGAAACGAAAGTTCGAATATAACCATAATGAAAATCCGTAAAAACCAAAATAGATATCCAAAACACCAAAAGCAGGTATCATAACCCACTCTGATACCAATAAATTGGTATCAGATAAATCTCGAAAATCCATAACACAAAAATCAAACAAGTATCGCCAACTTGGCATTCTGATACCAATAAATTGGTATCAGGTTATTCCAAATATCCAAAATATGAATACAAAGATCGTAAAACTTGGCTCTAATACCAAATAAATTGTCACGCCCTGGAGGAGTCCTTGTCCGAGGAAATTTCGGCAGCATCTCCCCTGTACGGCGGACAATCTGAAACTTTTCTACATCCTCATATACCTCAGCCACATGCGGCTGGAATAATAACAATAAATAAACAATCACTCATGCAGTTTAATAGTAGACAAACAGAGCAGTAATAAGATGACTCGAAAAACAACCCTACTCCACTACACCCATAAAGCTCAAATCTGATTTTTCCTACTCCACTACACTCATAAAACACAAATCCGACAAACTCACCTCTTCTGCCGTCCAGACAGGTATGTAGTAAAACATATCGAATAAAAATCCATCGACAAATACAATCCATACATTATCCAAGTATCAAAATAAACCAATTCTAAACATAGTCAAATAAGAAGAAAAACTAAAAGGTCAATAAGTCCTCGTGGTCTGCAGGGGACCAGCAACTGGAACTCTCTCCTGACAGCATCAACCTGAAAATATCAACAATGGAGGCGGGGTGAGTCCAACACTCAGCAGGTACAACTGATATGCAAAGTAGGGAAATAACATCTAGCATTAATCATGCGTACAGTCTCCTGATATAAAAGGATGAAATGCAACTGAAGTAAACAGGAGAAAAACTGTACTAACCAGGACCTGGGTATAAGGACAAACAGTCCGAGTGGCATAGAAATCCTGTACGCATGTCAAACATAGGCATCCAAACAATATACAGCATATAAATGCAGCAAGCACAAACATAAGCAATAAATGCATCATGCATATGATGCCAATGATGCGCCCTGGTCACCCCTGACGCCAGTCGATCATCTCACACACAATAGTGAGGCCGAGTGGGTAGGGCTGTGACAACCGTGCACTCTGTCATCACTTCTCCTGATGAGTGACCGAGTGGACGGGATGCTGTCGGAGTACACCTATCCTCCTACCCCAAATCATAAATGGGGGAGCACAATGCTCTCAACTCCCGGTACACGATGACGGGGAGGAATCCCTACCGGTTAACACGTTGCATCACACTACTCATGAGCGGACCAACGAAGCCCAACAAAGTCCCTGCTGCAACACACACTGCCTGAATCGACCACTAACCCATGAGTGGTGGTGTGTGCAGATCCATATAACTGGCGATGTGCTCAACAATAATGGAGCGGACTATCGCACAACATGCAATCATGAGAATGATGCATGTCAACATCCACAAAATATCCTGAACTAATCCATATACATACATAAGAGTGTACCATAGGTCAACGAATCAAATCAAAGGTACACCGAAGGTATAAAACCTAGGTCCTGAACATGGTGAAGCATGGTATATCACTACCCCTATAAGCATGTATAAGCAGGTAAGGAATACATGAGATGCAAAATAAGCAATCAATCAATCATGTAACGAGTATCGGGTAGTGATTAACCGAAACAAATAAGAGAACATAATTATTGCTACTTGTTAAACTCACTACTATGCATATCAAAGACATAAAGTCAAAAGTACCCACCTCCAATCGAAAAGTCCAATCTGGTCCGAATACGACGTCGAGATACTCGTCTCGCGTCAAAGTCCTGTGTCAAACAAATAAATCTTTTTATTTAGCTACACTCCTATAAATATCTAAATAAAAATCTCCTACACTAGATTAGGGCAAAACCCTAATAAAAAATCACATAAACCTAACCTAGAATCCAACTCATACCAAATACAAAACATAACCTAAATTAACATTCCTTGTTGACCTATCAACCAATCATCTACAAGATGATCAATTCTTTACCTCTTACCTCAATTCACAACTGTAGTTGCTGCTGGATCTAAGGTAAACAACCACTGGATTAAATTGCTGGACCAGGGAAAACCCCAAAGCAAGTCCTGTTAGAAATTCTTCCTCACTGTCGGTTCAAGATGAGATCACAAACCAAAAATACCTAATTACAGAATACAATGCCTTACCTGAAGTGCTGCCAATTGCTTCCTCTACCGGAGACTTCACTGAGAGTGTTTGAAGAAGGGACCGAGAAAGACCCAACAGTGGACTCTCGTCCAAACAAATTGCTCGACTAATGAAGAATTAGGGCAGAGAGGATTCTGGCCGAAATAGAGGAGAGAAATCTAGGGTACAATTGAAACTCGGCCGTCGGCGCTAGGGCACAGAAACACCGGTGATGGATCGGAAGTGGCACGCGGCTGGAGGCGAGGGCAGAGGGAAGGTATCGGCTGTGTCGCGAGCCCGCAAGAGGAGGAGTCGCGGTGACCGACGCTTGCCCAAGAGTCGCCGGCGTTAGAGCACAAGGATGGCGGCGTCGGCAAGGCACAGTGGTGGCAGCCAGCACTAGGGCTCGGCTGGATCCGCGTCGGTGAAGGGGAGAAGGCGTCGGCTAGGGCACAACGTCACTCGGCTGTGGAGAGGGAGAAAAGATTCGGGAGGCAAAGGAGAGGAGAAGTGCCTGAGGGATTTCAGGTTTCGGCGAGGAAGAAACCGCCGGGGCCGGCGGTTAAGGCACGAGATCGCGACAGGGAAGAAAGGGCGAGCGGGGTTCGGCGAGAAAAGAAAAAGAAAACAAATTTTAAAAAGAAAAGGAAAAAACAACTTTTCCTCACTTAAACGGGGTAACCCAAAGAGGCTTTCCCGGACCCCCTTTTTATCCCCGTTAACTCGTCCGTACGAGCTCCAAAAAATTCCTGAAAAATTTCCAAAAAATTCCAGAAAATTCCCTTATTAATATTCGCCTATATCCGGTATTTTACAAGCTTCTACAACTATATAGTAGCGGTTATAACGTTATATAAGCTATTACACAGTAACTACTATACGTTATAACATCTACTACATAGTAGCTGCTACAACAAAGATACTATTACCACATTATAGTAGCTACTATGCAGTATCTACTATAACATGTAAGACCCTATGGTGGTTTTGATGTGATCAATCAAGTTGGTTAGGTCCTGCTTTGTGTTTGATCCCTGTGTCTGAGTGTGTAGGAGCTTAAGAGCACAGGAAGTCAAGCAGAAGATGCAGCTAGCGAGAAGAACGACATGGGAAGGGAGCCAACGGGCTCGATGCATCCAATGGACGAGAGAGCTACGGAAGAGTACACCGGTGGGCGAGAAGAACGTGCGCGGCGTTCGAGGGACGTTAAGCCGAGGAGGAAGACTGCTCGAGGAGAAGGCCAGAAATTGGGTTCGGGTGAGCCCTATTTCGGTTGGCCGGAATCACCCAAAAGAACGGAGCTTCGGAAGTTGAAACAAAGAAGTAACTGAACTAGAAAATCTGCTCAAGGCGCCTTCATCATGGCTTGAAGGTGCCTTCACCTTGAAGGCGCCTTCAAGGCTTGATGAAGGCGCCTTCACCTGGTCAAAACTAACCGTTGGCGCTACGGATAAAGTGTTATCCACCCAATCAATGGAGGCGCCTTAGACCTCAGTTGGAGGCACCTTAGACCTCCGAGATAGGATTTCCAGAGGCTATATAAAGGCCCCTGGAACTAGGAATTAAATATCAATTGAGTATTCAACTCTGTAATCAATTCCTAGCAGCTTGTGAGCTTTCTCAGTGTGTAAAAAGGCTTCTCCGCCTATAGTAAAGGAGACCTTCTTAGTACGTGCTTTTCATCGCCCTGGATTAACAACCTTCTTGGTTGTAACCAGGTTAACTCCCGAGTCTCTGGTTTATTTCTGTTTCCTATTTTATTATAGCTGCTTTTATTTTATAGTTGAAAATTCCGAGGAAGGTATTTTTTTTTTATTTTTAGGCAATTCACCCCCCTTTTGTCGGCCTCCGCTGCACCAACAATTGGTATCAGAGCTAGACCGCCTCAAAAGGACTAACCGCTGACTGAAGCACAACGATCAAGACGATGGCTGGAGCAAATATTCATCCCCCGAAGTTCGACGGAGACTTCGCGACATGGAAACATTGGATGGAGGTATTTTTTAAAACCGACTTCGATATTTTACTAACTATGAAATATGGTTTTGAAGTTCTGAAAGATAAAGAAGAGCATCAGTGGAGCAAGAAGGATCAAGCCGAATTTGTCGCCAATGGAAAGGCAGAGTTCCACCTGTTTAGCGTGCTGCCACCACAAGAGGTAAGTCAGATCGGAAGCTACGACTCCGCGAAAGACCTCTGGGAAAAATTCCTGGGGCTTCACGAAGGTACATCCGAAGCGAAGCTTGCAAGACGTGATATCCTCCGGACTCAACTTACGAACATCCGGATGAACCAAGGCGAGAAGGTAGCACAACTCCAAGCAAGGATTAAGGAGTTAATCACTCAACTAAGTAACCTTGGAGAAGAAGTAACGAACCGGGACTCGATCCGGTACGCGCTCAACGCCTTCCCCAGAACTCCAGAGTGGGCCTCCTTAGTAGATGCGTACTACATCTCTAAGGACTTCGAGGTAAGTACTTTAGAAAATTTGTTTTCTACTTTTGAACTTCACGAATCTCGGATTGCAGAGCCCAATGAAGTGGAGAAAGCAAGTCAGAACATTGCCTTAAAGGCAAGAACAAACGATTCTGACTCCGAAGCCTCGATCGACCAATAGGAAGTGGCACTACTGGTAAAGAATTTTAATAAGTTTTTTAATTCTAATAAAGAGGCATGAGTGAAAGAGAAGAACGGTTCATTGCTACAACTGCAACGAAGAAGGGCACATCAAAGATGACTGCCCAAAATTGAAGAAAAAGGAAAGAGTAAAGGAAAAGCGACAATCTTCCTCCAAACAGAAGAACCTGAAGGTCACTTGGTCAGATTCGTCTTCTTCCGAATCAGACGTCGAAGCCTTCTCGGGGTTAGCACTAATGGTTATCCATCAGCTGGAAGAAGAGTCAAGCTCAGAGATGAGCATAGATGAAGGGGGAGGAACATCAGACGAAGAAAGCGACGATGAAGGGGGAGCATCACCAAGTCAGGTAAGTAATTTAACCCCAACTCAGTCCTTTCAATTTATTAAGTCTCTTTCTAAAGATTTATTCAAATTAGAAAAAGAAAATGTCGAATTGAAATTGAACCTAGCAAAAGCATGCCCACTAGAAATGTATGATAATATAAAATTAGGAAATAAAAAATTAAAAGGTGAAATTGAGAAATTGAAGAATAATGATACATGCTTAAATAAATTTCCTAAATAAAAATTAAAAATTTATGGAAAATTAAATTGGTATATTAGAAAATATCAGGGATAACTTAGGAAAGTCCCCAGAAATTATGTACCCCCTAAATTTTTAACTAATCCATTAGGAAGGAATCTCTATTGAGTTTCAAAATCTGTGCTAAATTAAATTTTTTCTTTAAAATTAAGGCTTTCAGAAGAAAATTAAATGTTAAAATTTCTTTATGAAGCTTTATCTAAGGAAGTGGTTGTTGCTCCAAAAACCAAGAAGGCCTAGTGTCTCGCCACGACCTGGAAGCTGCAATATTGAAATAAAATATTTAATTAACTTTCTAAAAAAGCATTAAAACTAGAATTAAATAATGCTTTGAAAGTTGTTCAAACATTTTTTTTAAAATGTCTGAAAATTCATTTTTGCTTAGAAATTCTTTTGGAAAATTCTAAAAATTCAGTTTACTTAGAGATTTATTTTTCTGGAATATTCTAAAAATTCAAATTCTCTTATTATTACCCCATTTTTGCTGTGATCAAAGGGGGAGAGAAAATGTACAAGTTTAGGAGGAGAGAATTTTTTGATGAGTTTTGAAAATATTTTTGAAAAATTCTACTTAAACTCTTAATTAAATAGTTGTAATTTTATTTATTGCAAATTTATGCTTAACATGTTAGTTTAGTAATTTTATTTAAAATGACTATTTGTCTATTTTTACCCTAACTTGAACTTGGGTTGATGCACATCAAAAAGGGGGAGATTGTTGGACCCCGTGGTGGTTTTGATGTGATCAACGAAATTGGTTAGGTCCTACTTTGTGTTTGATCCCTGTGTCTGAGTGTGCAGGAGCTTAGGAGAGCAGGAAGTCGAGCGGAAGACACAGCTAGCGAGAAGGACAGCACGGGAAGGGAGCCGACGGGCTCGGTGTGCCCAAAGGATGAGAGAGCTGCAGAAGAGTACATAGGTGGGCGAGAAGAACGTGCATGGTGTTCGAGGGATGTTAAGCCGGGGAGGAAGGCTGCTCTAGGAGAAGGCCGGAAATTGGGTTCGGGTGAGCCCTATTTCGGTTGGCCGGAATCAACCAAAAGAACGGAGCTTCGAAAGTTGGAGCTTCGGACGTTAAGGCTGCTCAAGGCGCCTTCATCATGGCTTGAAGGCGCCTTCACCTTGAAGGCTCCTTCAAGGCTTGATGAAGGTGCCTTCACCTGGTCAAAACTGACCGTTTGTGTTACGGATAAAGTTTTATCCACCCAATCAATGGAGGCGCCTTGGACCTCAGTTGGAGGTGCCTTAGACTTCCGGATAGGATTTCCAGAGGACATATAAAGGCCCCTGGAACTAGGAATTAAATATCAATTGAGTATTCAACTCTGTAATCAATTCCTAGCAGCTTGTGAGTTTTCTCAGTGTGTAAAAAGGCTTCTCCGCCTACAGTAAAGGAGACTTTCTTAGTACGCGCTTTTCATCGCCCTGGATTAACAACCTTCTTGGTTGTAACCAGGTTAAATCCTGAGTCTCTGGTTTATTTCTGTTTCCTGTTTTATTATAGCTACTTTTATTTTGTAGTTGAAAATTCCGAGGCGGGTATTTTTTTATATTTTCAGGGAATTCACCCCCCTCTTGCCGGCCTCCGCTGCATCAATATAACTTTGTAGCAACTACTACATAGTAGCTGCTATAACATTATAATAGCTACACCACTTTTAAGAATCAGTATCACAGTGATTGCTTCATGTAATAATAGAAGAGAGAAGAGATAATTTTATTTTAATTGAAGAGGAAAGAGAGAAATGTTGTTTATTTTAATTTCAGGGAAAGAGAGAAAAGTTGTTGTATGTAGATAAGAGAGAGATTATAAAAATTATGTTTTGACCACGTGAGATCATTTACATCTGATTTTCCTCACAGTTGCACATGAGGCGTCGGGCAGCATATCATTTCTCTCTCTCACTCTCTCTATAGCATCGACGTTGGGCGTTGGCGATGTGTGTGCTCGCGTCCAATGTATCTTTAGATTTTTTTTTTTGTTTTTTTTGAGCTCTTGGTTATGTCAATCAGATTTTATCTTTAGAGTTTAGGGATTAGGCTATAATATTAAGCAAAAAAAAAAAAATTAGGTGCTCAAGAGGTGTGTAGTGTAAGGGGTGCGATATATCAAATCCTTGTATATATAATATTACCCTTAGGATCTTACTGCACACACCACATACATACCTAAAAAAAATAATTTTAACTTTTTTTGCTTAATACTATAACTCTACCTCTAAACTCTAAAGATAAAATCTTATTTACATAATAGGGGGCTTAAAAAAAACAAACAAAAAATCAAAAAAATATCCTGGCATGGACGAAGTTTACGAGTGCTTCCCAATTTAGTCAGATGGTCGGTAGAAAACTTTCATGAGACTGGATTGGTCACCTCTAAGATTAATCGGTTCAAAGAATTGGATACCTTAATTAAAAAAAAAGAAATATACCTTAATGTACCTTATTTAAAAAGAAACTATGAAAAACTTTTTAAAAAATGATAATATATTTTTTTTGTATCATTTTTTAATTAAATCAGATGAAAAATAATTTCCTCTCTTCAAAATGAAAGTCAAATTTCTCTCATTCATGACTGCCTTTAAAATCCCCTCGAGTGCGCTCTTCTTTTTTTTTTTAAAAAAAAATTTTCCTTTCCTTCTCTTCTTAGCAGATCTTTTTCTTTCGGCAATTTACCAAACAATATAAGTGAATATATTGTTAGGACCCTTGGTGGTCGGCTAGAGGGGGTGAATAACCTCTGCACAAAAATAAAACAAAAGAACACCTTTCTCAAACTTTAAAAGAATACTTGCATAAAAATGAATAATAAACTAAAAGACAGAGGCACCGAGAATTTACTTGGTTACAACCAGGGAGGTTGTTAATCCAATGAAGTAAAGTGCACTTCTTTATTTTCAGGCGGAGAAGCCTCTTTACAACAATGAAAGCACAGAAACAGAAAGTTAAAATAGAACAGTGAATGCGTACAAATGTTGTATTAATCTTTCTTATTGTACTTTAGCTTTGGGAGCAAGACTGCTTATACAACCCTATTCGGGGCGCCTGGAAGGGTTCTAGGTGCCTGGAGGGGGATAAAACTTTATCTCCTTTGTAACGGATTGTGGTCAAATGTGATCTGGATAAAATCCAATTCTGGACGCCCGGAGTCCGGGCGCTCAGACCAGGAAAGTCAACTAAGTTGACTTTTACCAATCCGGGCCTTGTGCTCTGGTTTCACTCGCCTCGGTCTGGGTCTTTCGCTCTGGTTCCTCTTGCTTGGGTGATCTTGGTCATTCGGAATAGGTCACACCCGAACTCAACTTTCGATCTTCTCGAGCAAGCTTCTGCCCCTGGCTTCTCATCCCTCAGAAATGTCGCGCACCTCCTTCTCGTCCGCCTGTGTACTCTTTCGTAGCACCTCGTCCCTCAGACGCACTGAGCCCGTCGGCTCTCTCCCATGCCGTCCTTCTCACTAGCTGTGCCTTTTGTTTGACATCTTGTGCTCCTAAGTTCCTGCACACTTAGACACAGGATTAAACACAATAAGACCTAACCTAACTTGTTTGATCACATCAAAACAATCTTCGGGTATCAACAATCTCCCCATTTTTAATATGAGCAACTCTAGTTAAGTTAGGGTAAACTAACATAAAGTAAAAGAGATACATTTTGCAATAAAATTGTTAAAAATTTAAAAAAGGAAAAGGTTAAACTACATCCCCCTAGACTTAATCTTCCCTTCTCCCCTTTGATCACATAAAAAATGGGGTACCAAAAAAAAAAAATCTAAGGGTAACTTTTCAAAAATAAGAAAAGTTTTTTAGTTATATATATAAAAAAACACTCTGGGTTTCCAATAAAAAACTTATCAAGTTTTTGAAAATTTTGAATTGAAAATAAGTTGCAACGTAAATAATTTTAGAAACTTTAACTTTTGCAAATACAATTTCTTAAGTTAAACAAATTTGTAAAAAAAATTTGAGTAATTTTGGTGAAATAGTTTTGGTAAAGTAAAGTTGATACTTCCAAAAAAAACTTTGATAGACAAATAATTTAAAAAACTTTAAGTTTTTTTTTAAAAAAATCTAAGTTAAAAACACTGAAAAAAATATTTGAGTAACTAGTTAAAGCATTATTTAATTATAATTAAATGCTTTATCAATTAGTCAATTAAATATTTTATTTTATTAATTAGCTTCCAGGATGTGGTGAGGCACTAAGCTTTCTTGGTGATTGAAGCAAGAACCACTTTCTAGACAAAGTCTCTTAAGAAAATCAAATATTTAATTTTCTCGCTGAAAGCCCTAAGTCTATTTAAAGTTCAATTTATATAAGATTTTAGAACTCAATATAGGTTCCTTCCTGCAGGATTAATCAGAAATTTTGAGGGCATATAACTTTTGAGATTTTTTCTAATTTGATCCCTATGAAATTTAAGATATCAGCTTAGTCTTTTAAAATTTTGAGTTTGAACAGTTAAACATGTATCATTTTTCAAGTTTTCTACTTGTGTCTTCAATTTATCATTTTCCAATTTTAATTTTTCAAAATCTTCTAATAAGCAGCATTTGTCTAGAATTAATTTTAATTATTTATTTTCTTTTTCTAATTTACACCAGTCTTTAGATAATAACTTAACAAATTTAAATAACTTATCGGGAGAAAGAGATCGTACCTGACTTACCTTGTCGATCTCGTTATCCGTAGCTCCTCTGAACTACTGCTTTCTTCTGATGTCGCTCCCCCTTCATCGATGCTCTTGATGCTCATTTCGGATGAGCTTGCTTCATTTTCATCATCTTGATGACTTGCCATTAACGTAAGTTCGGAGAAAGCCTCAATCTCTGATTCGGACGACATTTCATCCCACGTCACCTTATGGTTTTTGTGCTTATTCATTTGGACGGGCTTCTTGCTCATACCCTTGTCCTTGTTCTTCAATTTAAGGCATTATTTTTAACGTGCCCTTCTTCATTGCAGTGGTAGCATCTGTTGGTGCGGGAAGTTTCCGATGATCGAACCTAAGTTTTGATAATTGCAAAGTGGTTCAAAGTTAAGGTTATTTATGGTCTAATGTGTTTGAATGAGTTTGCAGGAAAGTCCTAAGGGTACTTAGGAAAAAGTCCAAACTGTGGTTAGACAGGTGGAAAATCTTAGGGGTTGGTAACCCTAGGTCCTAGAGGGTGGTAACCCTAGGTGGAAAGTCTTGTCGGGTCGAGGGTTTGGGAAAAAGTCCTAGGGGATGGTAACCCTATGTGGAAAGTCCTGGTGTCACGAACTAGCTGGAAGACTAGACGGGTCATGGAGCGGACGTCCAGCAGAAAGTCCTGGAGCTTCGAGCGCTGAGCAAAAGTCCAGTTGGTCTAGAGGACCAGTCTGACAACAAGTATACTCTCCTGAGTGGAGTAGGTGAGGACGCGTTCCCCGATGAGGGAACAGTAGGTGTCGGTTCGACCTAGGGTTTCCAGATGGGAATTCGAAGTCAGAATCGGACAGTCCGAAGATTATCAAATGGTTTGTTTATCATGTCCGTACTATGCTAACTTTGTTTTGCAAAGTATGGTTGGCTTGTTGAACTAACGTATCTTTCAGGAAGTAAATTGGACACTTTGCCTTAGATGAATAGTACCCGAGGCGCCCTCCATGGAGATTAGAGGCACCTTGGGTCGCATGCGGAGACCTCCTCGTAGCAAGGCGCGAGGGCACCCTCATGGAGCTTGAGGGCACCCTGGACACTGGCACGAGGGGGCCCTCCATAGGATTGGAGGTGCCCTCAGGTAGATAAGTGACAACCTATTCAGAAGCTCATCCACGCTGTAGAATCGGCGGGGTTGAGGGCGCCCTCCATGGTGTTGGAGGCGCCCTCCATAGGCTTTATAAGTAGGTCTCGAGCAGCAGCTAAAGTAGAACTCAAGATAACAATCTTTCTTCCGTGTGCTGCTCAAAAGAACAATCTGACAAAGCCGTAACTCATCTCCGACGACCAGAAGCTTCAAATTTCTTTATTCTTAATTATCAGTATAAGTTTTCTGTACTACTTTTATATTGTACTTCCAAGTATAATTTTCTGGACTTATAGTGATTGCCACTGAAAGCAATCAACGATTGCAGGCCTTGGAGTAGGAGTCGCCACAGGCTCCGAACCAAGTAAAAGAAATTTGTTAGAGATTGCGTTGGTTTCTTTTCTTTATTCCGCTGCATAATTCTGAGTTTTCCGAAATGAATGAAATAGCCACGAGTGCTATTCACCCCCCTCCTAACGCTTTCGATCCAATAATTGGTATCAGAGCGGGGTTTCTTTGAATTGGTGAAACCACCATTCAAGTAATTTTTTGTGGTAATTTTTAATTTTTTAGAGTCGATCGAAATCGGTAAAATTGTCGTCTTTCGATCTGGTTTACCGTAATTGAGTTTTTCTCTCGAAGTTGGTGCAACACCACTCGAGTTCACATCTTTATTTTTCTTTATCCCACACTACTAATCCAAGACCAAGTCTTGGAACAAGTCTCTTCATTTCTTTGTGTGCAAGTTATTTTTCTACTTTAAATGGCCCATCAAGAAGGCTATACCACAACCCGACATCCACTCTTCACCGGCGAAGATTTCGGCTACTAGAAGGGCCGCGTGGAGTCTTACCTTTAAACCCAGTTCGAGATGTGGATGATCATGAAAACTGACATCACACTCCCACTCAACGACACGGGAAAACCAGTTTCATGCGAGAACTAGGACGCAAGCACAATAAAGAAGGTCGTAGCAAATGCCAAAGCAACGTGCACTCTTCAATGTGGATTGACAAAGGAAGAGTTAAACCAAGTCGTCTCATTCTTAAGCATGAAAGAGTTGTGGGAAAAACTGATTGAGCTGCACGAGGGCACTTCTGATACAAAGGTAAGCAAATGTGATTTACTTTTGAATAAATTGTATAACATGAAAATGCGGGAAGGTGAGTTAGCGAGCCAACTTCATGCTCGTATATAAGACCTCCTCAACGGCCTCCATGCCATCGGATAGAAGGTGGAGAACCGCGACATAATCAGGTATGCGTTAAACGCTTTTCCAAGGAATACCTTGTGGGCATCCATGGTAGATGCTTACAAGGTATCCAAGGATCTTTCTTTAATTAAGTTAGATGAACTTTTTTCCGAATTTGAATTGCATGAACAGACCAATGCACACTCAGCCAAGAAGGGTATTGCCTTAATTGTAGGTACAAGCAGAAGCCGGGAAGCAAAAATAAAGCGTAAAACCGAACCAGAGTCCGAAGAAGAACTAGACTCAGAAGATGACGACGATGAGATAGCAGCCGAACTTGTCAACCTAGTACACAAGCTCTACAGAAAGAAGAAGGGATTCATAAAGAAGGACATTAAGAAGGCGATTCAGTCCAAGACGGTGCAGGCCAGTCCAAGAGTCATGTAACGCCCACCCTTCTACTAACCTTAACTTACAGGAGACATGCTACCCTTTTCTATTTTCTGTCTAAATTTTGGCATTCTTATCTATTATATATTGCTCAGTCCATAGATCTATTCTAACTTGTTACGACTGGTAGGACATGACTTACAGCCAAGCAGAGTCGAAAGGGAGTTTAAAGCTTCTAACGGGCCTGGGTTGAGTGACTTTGACAGGTGGTGTACTCCCGGCTGACCTAGGGCGCGACGGTGTAAGGGCCACACGACTGTGACCCTTAGCAGAGGAAAAGAAAGGGCACGACTATGTGAACTCACACGACCATGTCACTTTAGCCGAGAGGAAAAAGAGACACGACCGTGTGAATCCACACAGCCGTGTGGCTTTGGCTGAGAGGAGGAGGTGCACGGCCGTGTGATTCCACACGACCGTGTGACCTTGGCCGAGGGGAAGAGGTGCACGGCCATGTGATTCCACACGACCGTGTCACCTTGGCCAAGGGGAAGCAATGGGAGGCCGTGTGAACCCGCACGACCGTGACACGAGCCGTGCAGAGGTCACCCCTTGCTCCATAAGAGAGGTTGATCTCCCCCTTGTACTCATCCATGGCCTACCATTTTATCCCTTTACTTGAGGAGGAGTCTTTGACACACAAATTTCTATCAACTGTAAATTTACCATAACAACCCCTTACTAGTGGTTCAGGTAAAGCGGAAATAAGGAAATACATTAGCACTAAAGTTTAATATAGCAAATTTCAAGATCTTCTTCCACTGTTCCATTGCACACACACCAAAACACTGTTTCGGCTACCCCTCCTACTCGAGCTTTCCTTTACCCTTATTTGCAGTATAAGGAAAGAAAATCTATAAGCGAATGCTTAGTAAGTACCATCTACTCACAAAACGATGCATTTAAGGAGAGCATATTTTCTTTTTAAAACTGCTTGCGGAAAGCACAAAACTTACACTTGACCGCAATTCATGCTAAAACGCATAAATTCAAATTACATACATGGCATGCATTTTTAAATAGGTTGATCATGCAAAACATCAACTCAAACCATGCTAGTAATATAATGACAACAGGAATTTTGGCATATCAAAGAGGTCATCAATGCTGCACTTTATAATTCGATTTCTCAACTTAGGAAGCTTACTCTAAAACAAACCATGAAGTTTGAAACATTATAGTACGTAATTAGTGAAAATAGTAATCAACTTGCTTGGGCCCGACATTGTACTACTTTATGCGCATCCTTAATAAGATCCGAGGTAGCTAATCCCGAACCTATCAAGGTACTACTAGGTGGTCTAGGAGCCTAGGGGCGATCTAGGAGCCCACCCATGGACCTTGTGTCTAGTACATGCTTTTCTAAAGTAAAATACTTTCTTTTAACTATTAATTTCTTGTACTTACACTTGCTTGGCATTTAACCAAACACCTTATGTGCGCTTAATTCCCCCCATACTCATAGGGATGTACTTTAGGCACCTGATTATACTTCTTAGTCCCAAACCTTAATGGGAAACAAATCAAGACGATCTAAATATGCTCTTAATTCCAAACTTTTAGAGGGCATCAACCATAACATGACATGCTTCTTCCTTAACATGTCTAAAGCATATCTCAACATGCATCTCCTAAATCATGCATAAAAGACATTACAAAACGCATCTTTAAAGTGACTTATACTGTAGGTGAGGGGTACTTTCATCTTTTTGCTAGATCTTACTACTATAAGGTGTAGGGAAGACAATTCTCTCTCTTGCACGCCTTAATCTCCAAGCCACCCTTCGTCCGCGTACCAAACTTTGCCAAAATCTCTCCTCTTAGATCCTCCACTCGAAGAACTTAGAAGCTTGGACCTCAATCTCTTGATCTTGGCCGAAACTTGAAAGGAGGAAGGAGAAGTTTCAGCTAGAGGAGAAGAGGAGATGAAAATTAGGTTTTTAATCTCATCCATCCCCTTTTATACTAAGTGAAAGTCGGAGCATCTCTTCACATATAATCTACTTATAATGAATTGTTTCATATTTTTCTTGTGATGCTTTACCACCACCTAATGGCTACTTAAACCAAACTCAACTAAGAGGTCTCGGGTTCAAATTCTAGCCCAGGCCATTTATGTATATATTTTTATTTTCTTTCCTCTTCTTCTATTTCTTTTTTATTTTCTCTTTTGGAATAGAGGAAATTTACGGATGTTACAATTCCCTATACCTTATAAAAAGTTCGTCCTTGAACTTAGAACAATTGTGGATACTTCTATCTCATATCATCCTCGCGTTCCCATGTTGCCTCTTCATACCGTTGACTTTACCACAGTACTTTCACTAACAACATCTCTTTGTTACTCAGTTTCTTAACTCCTCAATCTATTATCTGAATAGGCCAATTTTCATAACTGAGGTCCTCTTGAACTTGTACCATCTGTGACTCAATCACTTGATTTGTATCGGGAACATGCTTCTTCAGCATTGAGACATGGAATACATTATGGATGACTGACATTTCCTGAAGTAGTTCCAGCTCATAAGCTACCTTTCCAATCCTTTTGGTGATCAGGTATGGCCCCACATAACTATTGGTTGGTCCTAGGAAGATCGTACCGGTTCCACTGTATAAAAATTTTGTACAAGTGTCGAACCTTTCCTAAACAACCTATTGTGTTCTTTAGAAGTTAAATTAGGAATCACAAACGGAACTTAACATTATTGATTCCAAATTTAATTTATCTATTCTTAATGGTTTAGATTTGGATCGCAAACGATGCTTAACATTATTGATCCAAATCCACCTATGTTATAAATTCAATTAAATATTAATTTCCAAAATTGACTTCCAGGATTGCATGGCGAGGCACTAGTCCTTCTTGGGTATGGGATCATCCACCATCGCCTAGACAAAGCCTTTTAAGGAAAGTTAATATTTAATTTCCTTATATAACTCTAGGTTTAACCAAAAGGAACAATCAAAACACAAATTCAAAAAACAAAAAAAAACATAAACTCGAAAAACAAATTCGAAAAACTAGAATCTAATGCCTCTTGTGTTTGGAATTCATACAAAGAAAAACAACTAGCATGATGCGGAAAATAATTACTATTTATACCTTTTCCTTGTATGCTAATAATCTCGAGATCTTCTGTCGTATTCCTCGCCTCCTCTTGGACGTCGTGTGGGCGACGATCCTCCAAGATGAACACCACCCAAAAACCTTCTTCCTCCTTCTAGTATTCGGCCACCACCACCACCAAGGAGCAAAAGAGAGCAAGAGGAAAAGAGAGGGAGAGAGAGCCGGCCACAATGAGGAGTCTCCACCAAGAGAATAAGAATTGATGTATCATGAGGCCTCCCCTCCCCTTCTTTTATATTATTTGCCCAAGGAAAATAAGGAAAGACTTTTTACAAAAATTAAAATCTTCCTCTTATTTTTTCCCTTTCCCCTTTTATTTTTCCTTTTCTTTCCTCTTGATTGATTCAATCATCAAATCATTGATTGGATGATTTATTGATTGGCCGACCCCTTGCTTGGGCACCAAGCAAGGGTGGCCGACGACTTAAAAGGAAAGAAAAACTTTTGTAAAAATTTTATAAGTAAAGAAGAAAAGATCTTATAAAATTTTACAAGCTCTCTTTTAATTTCCTAATGTAGATGTTAAAAAAGGAAAGTTTTTAAAAAAATTAAAACCAAGTTTTAAAATTTAAAACTTCTCTTCTAAAATTTCCTTTTTTAACATGGTTACAAAAATATAAAATTTTCAAATTTAAAACTTCTCTTCATTTTTTCTTAAAACCATTAGAATGGTTAAAAAATGAAAGTTTTAAAACTTTTAAACTTTCTTTTAAATCATGTGGCCTAATTCAAATAAGGAAAGTTTTATATTTTAAAAACTCTCTTTTAAAACTTGTAGTTTTTTACAAAGAGAAGATTTTAAAAATTCAAAACACCCCTCCTATTTGAATTTATTATGGTCAACCCCTCTTTGCTTGAACACCAAGCAAAGGGCCGACCCCTTTGTGAAGGAATTTAGTGGACCCCTATGGCTTGGTCACCAAGCCATGGGCTGGCCCCCTCTTGGACACTAAGAAGGGCTTTCGACGAGTGGACTTGAGGTATTAATGAGGCTACAATAGGGACCTAGAAGAGAAATTGGTTTTGGCCTTCCGATGAGCTCGAGTATCCCATGTTCGCCCCGAACACACAACTCAAGTTCATCAATAATAACTCATTCCACTAGAGAGTTATTATTGCACTACCGCACCAATCCCAAATTATATTATGGGCTCCTTCTTATCATGAGTGTGTTAGTCTTCCTGTGTTTAAGATATTGAATGTCCATTAATTTAATTGAGTTACTAACAACTCACTTTAATTAATGTCTTAGTCCAAGAGTAGTACCACTCAACCTCATTGTCATGTTGGACTAAGTCCACCTGCAAGGTTTTACATGACAATCCTTATGAGCTCCTCTTGGGGACATTCTCAACCTAGATTACTAGGACACAGTTTCCTTCTATAATCAACAACACACACTATAAGTAATATCATTTCCCAACTTATCGGGCCTATTGATTTATCGAGCTAAATCTCACCCTTTGATAAGTTAAAGAAATAAATACTAAATATACGTGCTTGTTATTATATTAGGATTAAGAGCACATACTTCCATAATAACTAAGGTCTAGTTCTTTTATTAAGTCAGTATAAAAAGAACTTACCTAAAAATGGTCCTACTCAATACACTTAGAGTGTACTAGTGTAATTTATTAGTCAAGATAAACTAATACCTAATTACACTACGACTATTCCAATGGTTTGTTCCTTTCCATCTTAGTCGTGAGCAACTGTTTATAATTTATAAAGAACTGATAACATGATCTTCTGTGTGTGACATCACACACCATGTTATCTACAATATAAATTAATTGAACAACTACACTTAACAAATAAATGTAGACATATGACCAATGTGATTCTTTTATTTCAAAAATAAATGTTTACAAAAGCTAAGCTTTTAGTATACACTCTAACAATAACGTGGACTCAACTGTCCCTTCTTTCCAAACTGCATCACTCCTTTCATAGGAGCCACTTTGAGGAACACTAAATCCCCAACCTCAAATTCCAGTGGTCTACGGCGCACATCCGTATTGCTCTTCTGCCGGCTCTGAGCAGTTTCTATGCTCTGGCGAATGTTCTGAATGGCTTTGGTGGTGTCCTCGATAAGGACTGTCTAGGGTCCCATTTCTTTCTTTTCACCACCTTCATACCAACAGATAGGGGATCTACATCTCCTCCCGTATAGAGCCTCGTAGGGTGCCATTCTGATAGTAGCTTGATAGCTATTATTGTATGCAAATTCTGCTAAGCATAGGTATCGGTACCAGCTCGCCTTGAAATCCCAAGCACAAGACCGTAGCATATCCTCCAAAATTTGATTTACTCGTTCTGTTTGCTCATTAGTTTGAGGATGAAATGATGTGCTAAACCGTAGCTTAGTACCAAGAGCTCTTTGAACACACTCCCAGAAGTGTGAAGTAAAGCGACCATCTCTATAAGAAATTATGGTTTTAGGAACTCCATGTAATCTGATAACCTCTTTAACATATAATTGTGCTAGTTGTTCTATGGAGTAAGATGTTCTGATAGCTAGGAAATGAGCAGACTTGGTCAATCTGCCCACTATTACCCAGATAGCATCGTAACCATTCGTGGTTCTGGGTAATCCTACTATGAAGTCCATAGATATATCCTCCCACTTCCACTCTGGAATCTGGATAGGCTGTAGAACTCTGCCTGGTCTCTAATGTTTTGCTTTAACCCGTTGGCATGTTAGTCAGGTACTGACATATCTTGCAATATCTCTTTTCATTCTAGACCACCAGAAGCGTTGCTTTAAATGTTGGTACATCTTGGTGGAACCAGGATGCATTGCATAGGGTGTTTCATGGGCTTCATCTAGAATTTTCTTTCGTAGTTCTTCTTGATTAGGGACACAGAGGAAATCACCATAATATAGTATCCCACCGTCTGATACTCAGAACTCCCCATTTTCTCCTTCATGTATTCCATGCTTGATCTTCTAAATATTAGAATCTTCATCTTGCCCTTTTTGTATATCCTCAAGCAGGGTTGACACTAGTGTCATGGTAGAGAATTGCCCGGTAATAATTTCAAGCCCAAAATCTACTATTTCTTTCTGTAGGGGAGGGGCCATGGAAGATAAGGATAATAGAGTGGCACAAGATTTCCTAGTTAGTGCATCTACCACTTTGTTCGCTTTCCCTGGATGGTAGAGGATTTCACAGTCATAGTCTTTGACTAGCTCCAGCCATCTCCACTGTCTCATGTTCAGGTCTTTTGAGTGAAGAAATACTTCAGACTCTGGTGATCTGTGTAAATCTTGCACTGAGCTCGATATAAGTAATGCTTCCAAATCTTGAGAGCGAAGACTACCGCTGCTAACTCAAGGTCATGAGTAGGATAGTTCTTCTCATAATCCTTGAGTTGTCTCGAGGCATAAGCGATGACCTTGCCATTCTGCATCAATACAACCCCGAGTCCCAATTTAGAAGCATCACTGTAAATATCAAAGCCCTCATTATTCTCTGGAAGAGTCAGGATTGGGGCGCTGGTCAGTCTCCTTTTCAGTTCAGTGAAACTCTTCTCACACTCCACTGTCCATTCATACTTTCGGTTCTTTCTGGTAAGTGCTGTCAATGGTGAGGCGATCCTTGAGAAGTTTTCTATAAATTTCCTGTAGTAGCCTGCTAACCCAAGGAAACTCCTGATTTCACTGGCATTCTTGGGTCTATTCCAGTTACTCACCGCTTCTATTTTTGTCGGGTCTACTATAACCCTATCCTTGGAAATAATGTGACCTAGGAAGGACACCTGATTGAGCCAAAAACTCGCACTTGGAAAATTTTGTGTACAGCTGACTCTGCTGAAGAATCTGTAATACTATCCTCAGATGTTCAACATGTTCTTCCTGAGTTCTAGAGTATATAAGGATACCGTCTATGAAGATGATTACGAACTTATCCAAATATGCTTTGAATACTCTATTAATCAGATCCATAAATGTAGCAGGAGTGTTCGTCACTCCAAAAGGCATAACTACAAACTCGTAGTGCCCATACCTCGTTCAGAATGCCGTCTTCGGCACATCATCCACTTTCACTTTCACTTGATGATATCTGGACTGCAAGTCTATCTTGGAAGAGACTGTGGCTCCCTTTAACTGATCAAATAGATCATCAATTCTCGGCAAGGGATACCTATTCTTGATTGTTACTTTGTTCAATGCTCGGTAGTCCACACACATTCGCATAGACCCATCCTTCTTCTTTACAAACAACACCGGAGCTCCCTATGGTGAGTGACTAGGGCAAATAAAATCCTTGTCAAGTAGCTCCTGTAACTGGCCCTGTAGTTCTTTCAATTCTGCTGGAGCCATGCGATAAGGTGATTTTGAGATTTGATGGGTACCAGGAATGAGTTCAATCTCAAATTCAATTTCCCTATCCGGAGCTAATCCTGGCAACTCATTTGGAAACACTTTCGGGTAGTCACATATGACTCTAACTTCCTCTAGCTTTTGGGTTCTTTCTTGCCGGGTGTTAACCACATGAGCTAGAAACCCGGAACATCCATCGGCTAACATTTTCTGAGCTTTTATAGCCGATAAGAATTTCTGGGTTCTCTTCTTGGATTCTCCGATAAATTTAAACTTAGGATCTACCTCGGGCTGGAATAGTACTCTTCGCTTACGACACTCAATGGAAGCACCGTACTTGCTCAGAAAGTCCATCCCAAAATTAACTTCATAGTCAGACATGTTCAGTATTATCAGATCACTATATAGTTCTTTGTCTGAAATTTTGACTAGCACAACACGTAGCCAGTGCGTAGTTGTCATTATCTCTCCCAAGGGTAGTGTTGTTAAAAATTGTCCGCGTAGGACCTTCGGGGGTATACCTATTCTTTCAGCAAATGCCATGGAGACAAACGAATGGGTTGCCCCAGTATCAAAAAGCACAGTTGCATATAGACTAAAAATGCGTATCTGACCTATGACAACTGTGGAGGCGTTTGCTACCTCCTCTCTGGTAAGGGAGAAAACTCGAGCATTAGTAGCACTTGGTGGGGCCTCCAATCTGCCTTGACTAACATAAGGTCCTTCCAACGTGGCCTGCATCTGGTGTAATCGTGCCTGCTTTTCTCCATACTGAACAAGTTGTGCTGGAGGTAGGGGGATCTTAGTCGGGCAATACTTGGCTATATGTCCCTCTTGCCCACATGTATAATAGCCACTAGTGCCCTTGCGACAGATTCCTAGATGCATCTTTCCACACATGGGACACGTAGCATACTTAGGCTGCTTGCTTACAGATCCTCCCTTTTTATTGCTCCACTACTTTCTCTTAGAGCTCCCCTTCCAGGTTGAACCTTGGCCTTGGGTTTTCTGAGTGCCAGAACTCCCTTGACCTTTGTTCTTAATCTGTACCGGCTTCTGCTGTTTGATGCTGTTCAGGTAATGCTCTATGATCATGGCGCTATTAACCAGCTCTTCTGCAGTCCGTGGTCTATTTATTCCGCCAGCCACATTCAGAGCTATCTTTGGCCTCAACATCTTGAGCATTAGCCTTACCCTCTATCGTTCTGTGCTGACCAGTTTGGGGCATAGACGAACCAGCCTATTGAATTTCTTCACGGCTTCGTCCATTGATAAATTTCCTTGTCGAAATTCCGTGAACTCGTCGTAATGTTTATTCATGACTCACATATGGAAGAACTCTTCGAAGAACTCAGTCTCGAAGTCAGACTAGGTCATTTGATTCACTATCCTTTTTGCCTTGACCCGTTCCCACCACATTCTTGCATCTCTAATGAGGTAAAAGGAGGCACACTTTATCTTTTCTACCTCCGGCCAGTCCAGTAGTTCCATTATGCTCTCCAGGGTTTTAAACCATGCCTGGGCATCCCATGGTTCATTGGTACCAGAGAAATTCTCTGGTTTTAGTTTCTTCCACTGGATGAGGTACGCTTCTTGCCTCACTACCTTTGCTAGTGCTACAGGTGTAACTGATGGAACTTCGATTGTAGTAGGTGTCACCATATTGACCTTCGGTGGGACTACAGGAGGAGATTGCTGATTAGCAGTTAGGGTGGCAATGACCTGCTGTCTGTAAGATACCGCAAAATTAAATAATAAATATTATTGGATGAAAAATCTTATTGGATTTTTCAGAATTTTTAGAAATTTTCTGGGAATTTTTCGGAGCTCATACGGAGGGTTTTGAGGGGATCGAATGGTGGGCGCGGATAAAGCCTGTTTGGAATACCCGATTAAAGTGGGATTTGATTGAGGAATTAACTTAGGTTTTAATTACCTAAACCTAAGTTTATAATCCCTAATCTCCGAATCATTCTCTTCAACCCCGAGCCCTTCTCCTCTTCTCCCTCACGCACTGCCCTCTCCGGCGATTTCTCCCCCGGCGACGTTGAGCCACCGCATAGTGGGCATTCTGATCGCATTGACACATCTCAGCCCAACGCCGGTCGAGTCTCCTTTCTTCCTCTCCCTCTCCCTCTCGATTCCCCTTCCTCTCTCGCTCGAACGCCCGACGCCGTCGGTGCGCGTTCTCCACCGCGATCGCAGCCTCGCCGAGTCGCCTGAGGAAGAGCCGCTAGATATCAAAGGGTACCAGCCATCTCCGGCTGAGAAAGCGTTCTGGTGGTTGTCTTCTACGGGCGATCGCTAGTGATCCAGAGGCTAGGGCACGCGGGGTGCTTGACTCGCATCATCTCCGATCGATCGAATTCCTTTGTTCTTCCTCCTGGATCTGCCCAGAGGGAGGCGACTCGTGCCATCACACGTTGGGATAGATCGGGCGACGCCGGCTGTAGGTGATGATTGAGGTAAGCATCGACGGGAAAAATCTTGTGGATTCAAAGATTTTGGTTTATAGGGTTCCAATGTGATATTTCTCTTATTTTGGATTAGGGGAAGACATAGGAACAACTCGATGGATTTCCTTGACCGATCATTATCCTCTGCATTCTTGCGGATGAGTAGGGTTTCAGATGAAGAGATGGAGGCTTGGTTGAGGTGAGTAAGACTCTGTTTACTAAGGTTCAGCAAACCAAATCTGCTTTGCAATTAGGTTTTGTGTTTGATCTTGGAAAGAATTGAGGTGGGAATTCTTGGTGGCTGTTGGCAGGTTCTAGTGGGGCTGTGAATTTGGAATTGCTGCCATACTTCAAGGTCAGTGCCTTTCTAGTGTTGTACTTTGGGCATTCTATTAGTATGATACTAAATTGGGTTTTCTATGGGTTGTGGGGTTTTGTTCTGCTTAGATTTATGTAGGGTTTGATGTTTGGATTAGTAGAGATGAATTGTAGAAATTGATGATTTATTGGTGGATGTTTAGTTTTAGGAGTTGGAATAAGGATGGATTTATTATTGTATTGGATTTGGATCATTAGTTAGAGTTAAACATGGTGGTTATTGGTATGTGTTGGATGGATTGAGGTTTGTTTTGGATTGGAAACTACGGATATGGGTGAGAATTTAAAGATGAATCATGTTGGAGTTTGTGGTTGATTGTGGTTTGATGATTTGGTTGATAGGTTGATTGGATGATTATCGAATTGGGAGATATTGATACGATGTTGGATAAAATTGGATTATTGATTTGGAGGAGTTTTGGAGATGTAACATATATAACCTAATTTAATTAGGTTGTATTATGATTAAGGTTAGTTGGAGGAGTAATCCTTAATCATGTTTGATTAGGATTATTCTAATTAGGTGGGGGAAGTTGTTTAGTTATTTACTTCATATGTAACTAGCTAAATACATTATATGATTGTAGGACTTTGGTTTGAGACGAGTGTCTCGACGTGGGATTTCCAGATCACGATCGACAGATTTAAGGCGGGTATTTCTTCCTTGCCTCTATGTAGATTTTATTGAGCTTAGTGCATGGTTTTATGTGATGGTTTAGGATGCTTTATCTTATATCGTGTTCGTTTGTTGCTTTCCTACTTGATACTGATGCTTGACCCTTGTGATGATCTATTTAATTCTTATACAGTCTACACTTTGGATTATCTATACTCTGTGGTATTTGTGTACATGTAGAGTATGTATGGTAGGGGTTACTTCGTTGGTGGTATTCATATGTCGTGTATACTTCTGTCTGGTGTGATGATTGGAGTTGTGTTGATTGTATGTCTATGGTTTATACCCATATTTGATGTGTTTTTACTAGAGGATACATGTTGATTGTACACGTGGGGTTGTGTAGGTGTGTCTGTTGGGGTTATTGGAGATTTTCGGTTGACTATGCATGTGTAGTGATATACATATGTTTGGTGGGATATATGGAGGTATCATGATGATTATACTCATGTTGTGGGGTACTTAGGTGGATTTAGAGTTGCATGGATGATGACGGTGTCCGTATCATGATTATATATATATATATATATATATATATATCATGTTCATCATTCATGGCATACCTACGACTATCGTCTCCCTTGTAGTTGAGAGGGTTGTCAGTCTTTTATAGCCGTCCATTCGGCCACTGATGGAGAGTGGTAGTTTGGAGTGGAGCTAGTCCTGTCGCGCTTACTCAGCTGCTCAGTGTTTTGTCAGCCTCGACCACTCTGGAGTAGTGAGTCTTGAGGGTACAGTAGTCAAAGGGCTAGAGATGTAAGTGGTCAGGGACCCTTAGCTATGTAGTTATATAACTACTTAGTTGACCGTCCGCTTCGGCCGCCTATAGCGGTGCTTGTACTGGAGGATAATACGGTTTGTCACGGACCCAAGCCTCTCGGCCATACAGGGGTCGTGGTGTCTAGAGAGGTGGCGGGGGTGACCATGGAGCATGCATGCACATTGGCATTTGATGCGCGGTGCATCTTTGGAGATATATTTGCATACATGCCTAGTAGATACTAGTTGCATGTGTTTGTGGTATGTTGCATTTGTTTGCGATATGATTGTTGCATATGGTTGTCATGCTGCATACATGTCATTTATTTTACATGTATTTGCAGTCGTATTTATATTGCACAGGTGTCACGAGTAGGTCTGTTGCAGATGTGGTGAGTTTACTGACCATTGTACCGGGTGTTGATTCCAGATTGGGTATGTATCTATCATTATGTCGGTTGTGGTTTGTACAGTATGTATGTCAGATTAGTAGGTCTGATATGTTCAGTTGCATTGATTATGATAGTAGGATCATGTTCTTTATTCCCTACTGAGACTGTATACTTTTGATCTCCATGTTTTGTTTATGGACCATGCAATATCTTTTCTATTACCCGCTGAGTTACCTATACTCACCACCGCATGTATATCTTTATGTTTTCAGGTAGATGGTTGGAGTGTCGCTCGGAGTATCCTGTCTGCCGGGTCCTACGTCACATCCGAAGACCGTGCTTGTTTTCTTTTGTAGGTTCTTTTCTTATTTTTGGCATTGTATTTGTGTATAGCCATGTGGCTATCCTATGGTTTTGGTGTTGTATTTGTGTTTAAGCCGTGCCGGCATGCATTGTATTTATTTGTGTTGTGTGGGCTTTCCTTCGTTTTTCCGCTGTGTTTTGGTACATCCGTGTGGGCTGTTATATATATAACTGCGTGGTTGTGATTGTTTCATTCCAGCCGTGTGGGCTGTTATTATAACTGCGTGGTTGTGTATATAAATATTTCAGCCGCATGTGGCTGATGTATTTTGTTTGTAGTGATGCTTTAGATTGTCACCGGTACAGGGGAGATGCTGCCGGATTTTTGTCTGGCAGAGACTCCTTTGGGGGCGTGACACTGTCACTCTGCCACTTGTCTCTGTAGTTGAGCTACTACTTCTAAGATGTTGGGCTGAGGTGCAGACTCATTTTCCACTGGTTGAGGTTCATTAACTCTCGACTGTCTCATCGGTCGTCCTCTAGCCATTCTACATATCATAAGCCAAACCAGTGAGACATACATCATCCCCTCCTCATCTCTACTTGCTATCATTACTACTTTCATGTATAAGCCTGCTAAGTCTTAACAAGCATTTCTTACTAATCATAACAGAAATAAAATGCATAAAAGTTATGAGTAGGTACTTTCTTACTTGGAAGCTTCAGGATCAATGCTTGATGTGTGTGTAACGGAAGGATGGAACTTGCTCTGATGCCAAACTATAATGCCCGCCCTTTTACTAACCTTAACTTACAAGACACACGTTACCCTTTTCTCTTTTCTGTCTAAATTTCAACATTCTTACCTATTATATGCTGCTCAGTACATAGATCTATTCTAACTTATTACGACTGGTAGGACATGACTTGTAGCCAAGCAGAGCCGAAAGGGAGTTTAAAGCTTCTAACGGGTCTAGGCTGAGTGACCCTGACAGGAGGTGTACTCCCGACTGACCTAGGGCGCGGCTGTGTAAGGGGTACACGACCGTGACCCTTAGCAAAGGAAAAGAAAGGGCACGACCATGTGAACTCACACGGCTGTGTCACTTTGGCCGAGAGGAAAAGAGACACGATCGTGTGAATCCACACGACCTTGTGGCTTTGGCCGAGAGGAGGAGGTTCACGGCAGTGTGATTCCACACGGCCGTGTTGTTGGATCGTGATGTTTCGATAGAGGGGGGTGAATATCGATTAAAATAAAATTCGTCGATAAGAGTAAGCATAGCGGAAAAAGTAAGCAATGCTAACACAGACCAATTTTACTTGGTTTGGAGCCTGTGTCGACTCCTACTCCAAGGCCCACACTCGTTGAGTGCTTTCGGTGGGCAATCACTAGCAGTTCAAAAATTATTACAAACTAAGTACAGAAAATGCTAATAAAAATAAAAGCAATACCGACAAAGGAATAAATTGAAAAGGAAAAAGTGCATTGTCGGAGCTTCGTTAGCGTCGTAGGAGCGCAGAGCAGCAGAGCAAGCAGTAGAAAATTTTCTTGTCAGTTGTTGTTCTTAGGCTCCACCTCTAACCCTCCTTTTGTATGAGGCTTGGGGTGCCCCAGATCCCTTCCGAGCGCCCTGGTGAGACATGGCAGGTCTAACCAGTGAGATCCACGTGACAACAAAGCGATCAGGATAGAATTCACCTCTGGGCGCCCGGATCCCTTTTGGGCGCCCGGACCTCCAAGCGCCCAGTCCACCTTTCTCCAAGGAATATCTTTCCTGTAAGACAAGGTTAGTCCGAGGCAAATAGATAATGTATATCCTGCAAAACAAAGTGTTAGCACAGTTTATAAGTTCAATATAAAAAGTATGACTTAGATTCCGTCTTTCCGAGACCGGAATCTAGTCACGATCTCGACTTAGATATCCGAAATGAATCTAAGCCGGATCGACGCCTAATGTTCCCTTCCCGGGAACGCATCCTCACAGTCACTCCCTTCCAGTGACTTACCTTTACTTACCCGCTAGACGTCCGGTCAGCCATTCGACCTGTCTGGACTTCTCGCCAGCTATCCGGTCAGCCCGTCGACTTAGCTGGACTTCTCGCCAAGCGTCCGGTCAGCCCGTCGACCCACTTGGACTTCTCGCCAGCTATCCGGTTAGCCTGTCGACCTAGCTGGACTTCGTGCCAAGCGTCCGGTCAGCCCGTCGACCCGCTTGGACTTCGTGCCAGACATCCGGTCAGCCCGTCGACTTGTCTGGACTTCGCCTGCACACTCGGTCAGAGTGTTAGATAACGACAAACCTAACTTAACCTAATTTGTCATTCATCAAAACCTGAGTTAGACCGTTAGTGCTAACCGCACCAACAATCTCCCCATTTTTGATGGAATGACAACCGGGTTAAGTTAGTGAAAATATATGCAAAAACCAAGCATGATTTTTGAGGTTTAAGTTAGTTTTTAAATTTGATAATTGTTGCTCTAACTTAACCACCTATCCCTCCCCCTTTGGCATTCATCAAACAAGGACATAAGTCAAGTAACCAAAACAGGATTCAAACAGAATAAAGGTTGTAAAAAATGATGTCAAGGTAACTTGGGGGAGTTTTAAATTTCACCACATAGTAATTTAACTTTTGTAACATAACTAAGTTTTGAAAAATAACTAATTTAGCAACATAACTTAGTATTTTTTGAGTAATTTTTAAAGATAGTTTTTGCAAAATTAGATGAATTTGCAAACTCAAAGAGAAGGTTTTTTAAAAGCTAATTTTTAAAATAAGTTTCAACTTGGAACGCTTTACAAACATGAGTTTTCAAAATCAAAGTTTCAAAATCAAGGTTTAAATTTTCAAAATATTCAATTTTTAAAAACTTAGTTTATAAAGTCAAATTTAAAAGCTTAGTTTTATAAAAACTAGTTTTCATAAATATATATTTCAAATTGGATTCCTAAGGATCAGATTTTAAAAAGGTTTTTAAGAGGAGTCATTACTTTTAACGCGGAGAAAATAATTTTGGTACTAAGTATGAAAATAAGTTGATTTAATCCTCCCCCTAAACCTGACATTTGAAATAAAGCTTTTGAAAATATTTGCTAAGAATATTTAATATAAGATTTTCAAAGTAATTTTTTTTTTTGGATAAATTGAGGTAGAATTTTCTAAAGAGATTTTAAGGAGAAAAAAAATAACACTTGAGATTAAAAAAATGAACCTCCCCCTGAATTTGATACTCCTTTAATTTATTACTCTCCCTTAATTTATTAATCTTCCTTATTTTATTATCCCCCTTAATATAATGCTAAGGTTTGGGTGTGTTAAATTTTAAAGCCCTAACACATTTTTCTACCTAAGTGTTCTAGGGGATTTAGTAACACATAATTATCTCTGTATCTTTGGTATAATTATTTATTTGAATTTGATTAATCAATAATTAATTTTAGATTCAGGTGTTTAACTTTAGTTTAAGATTTTATTGATTCAATAACAGTTAACCATTATCAATAATTTATTGATTGGTTTTTACTTGATTTAATAATTTAATACTTAGTGAAATAATTTAAATTTCACATTAATTGATTGAGTTGATGTAATGAAAGTGCTAGTTATAGTTTTAACTATTCATTTACTTCCTTAGTTTAAAGTTAGCATTAATTCGACGTTAAATTTTTTAAAGTTATTAAACATAGTTAAGGTTCAATTTGAACCAATCGTTAATAATGATAAATTATGATTTAATTATATTTTGATTAACAATAAAATTAAGATTTATTGAGTTAAATTAAGGTTAAGCATTAATTAACTGTTTAATATAAGGTCACATATAATTTAGATCACAGTTAATTTTTGAAGTTGGTACTTCCATTATTAAATTTATGATATTAAGTTAATCAAATTTTAATAATGTCATTAGGGTTTAGATTTAGTTCAAATATTTTAATGTAATTAGAATTTAGGGTTTAGGTTTTATTATTATATAATTTTATTTTATTTTAACTTTAAGTTTACTTTTTGAATTACAATGACTTTTTAAACTAATTTTGAAGAAAAACTTAATTTTTAAGTTAAAAATAATAATTTTTTTTTAAGTAATAAGGATTTTTAATAAAAATGATTTAAGTTTAATAGTAAATTTTAAATTAAGTTTAAATTTTAAGTTTTAAATTTAAATTAAGTTTAACTTTACTGTTAAGTTTTAATTTAATTTAAAATTAAGTTTTTAACTTTAATTTTAAAGTTTTTAGTCTAAGTTTTAAAGTTATAATTAGCTTAAGTGTCTTAATTTTAAAATGACTTTAAAATGAATTTTTTTATTAAAATAATTCTTTAAAAGGATTTTTTTTAAAATGAATTTTTAAATGTTTTTAAAATATTTTTTAAAGAACTTAAAATCATTTTTAAAGAACTTTTTAAAATATTTTTTAAATAAATTTTAAAATAGTTTTTAAAGAACTTTTAAATAATTTTCAAAGAATTTTAAAAAGAGTTTTAAAAATATTTTTAACATAGTTTTTAAAATATTTTTTTTTAAAGAATTTTTAAAATAGTTTTTTAAAGATATATTTTTTTAAATAGCTTTTAAAGAATTTTTAAAATAATTTTAAGAGAATTTTTAAAAGAGTTTTTAAAGAATTTTTAAAATAGTTTTTAAAGAAATTTTTTTAAAAATAGTTTTAAAAATAATTTTTAAAGTAATTTTTCTAGAATTTTTAAAATAGTTTTTAAAGAATTTTTAAAATAATTTTTTTATTAAAAGAGTTTTTCAAGAAATGGTTTTAAAAGAGTTTTAAAATAATTTTTAAATAATTTTTAAAATAGTTTTTTTAAAAAGATTTTTTAAAATATTTTAAAAGAATTTTTAAAATGGTTTTTAAATAATTTTAAAATATTTTTTAAAGAATTTTTAAAATAGTTTTTAAAATAATTTTTGAAAGAATTTTTAAAATGATTTTTAAAACAATTTTTAAAGAATTTTTAAAATAGTTTTTTAAAATAATTTTTAAAGAATTTTTAAAATGGTTTTTAAATAATTTTAAAATAGATTTTAAAGAATTTTTAAAATAATTTTTAAAATAATTTTTGAAACAATTTTTAAAATGATTTTTAAAATAGTTTTTAAAATAATTTTCAAAATAATTTTTGAATGAATTTTTAAAATGATTTTTAAAATCGTTTTTAATATAATTTTCAAAATAATATTTTAAATAATTTCAAAAATACTTTTTAAAATGATTTTAAAAAGTTTTTGGTTTTTTTTTGAATTAAGTTGAATAAAATTTTTAAGTTAAATTTTTTTTTTTAATTGTACTTTATTTAATTTAATTTAACTTAAATTAATTTAATTTAAATTTATTTTATTTTTAATTAATTTAATTTAATTTAATTTTAATTTAATTTAATTTTAATTAATTAAATTAAATTAATTTAATTCATTTAAATTTAATTTAATTTTAACTTAATTTAAATTTAATTTAATTTAATTTTAATTTATTTTATTTTATTTAATTTAATTTAATTTAATTTTAATTTAATTTAATTTAAATTTAATTTAATTATAATTTTTATTAATTTATATTTATTTAATTTAATTTCAGTTCATTTTAGGTTTCTAGTCATCTCACCCTATTTATGTTTTGAATCATGGAATGCTATAATTTTGTGAGATGAATTAGGTTCAATTTTAGGATTTGTTTTTAACTTGTGTTAGATTCAGGTTTAGCTTTGAGTTCAACAAATAGACATTCTCTGGATAAACTTTTGGGCTATGGTGAGTCACTCGGACATCATTAATGTAACCATGCCTTCGAGGTTTTCCAAATAGTTCTATCCACTGGACTTAATACAAAACCTTGGTCTAACTGGTTAGGATCCATAAAGGGTAGCTTCGGTCAGTTCCACTTAGCCAAATGCACCAGGTTGAAGCCATATCTTCCTAGACATGCATAGACTAAGCTTCCCTAACGTACTATCATCCAAAACTTCACCAGTACCATTTTTCAAGTTAAACTTAAACTCTTTTAAACTAGTCATAGTTACCCTGTCGGGTAGGTTGATTAGGGTTACCCTGTCAGGTAGGTTGGTTAGGGTTACCCTGTCGGGTAGGTTAGTTTTGGAGGTGCCAGCTATTCTGGAGCCTCCCCCTGAATTATTGGCCGCTAATTTAATTTTTAGTTCTGGGTTTATGTCTATTTCTTTTATAATTATATTTTACTTGGTGATATTTTAAATTTTGTTGAGTTCTAATATATTTAGATTTAAAATTTTTTGGTTTAGGTTTGCATTCTAGTTTTTGATTTGGTTTATTTGACTTTACGTAATATATTTTATCTTTAGGGATATAATATTAGTTAGGTCCTATTTGCGTGGTTAGACACGCTTTCGGAACCCAGGCTTTTTTTGTTGGTTTGTATTGGGTTGTTAATGATTTAAAGGTTTTATTTGAGTTCTACTTATATCCGAGTCCAGTTTTATTATAACATGCTTTTTGATTATTTAGGATTAAGTCTAAATTTTTTGATCTGGTAGTAAATTTTTCTAACATATTTTTTAAACTATTAATTTCTAATTTTAATGATGAATTCTCCTCCTCAAGTGTTAGATCTTGAGTTGGTTTATTATTTACAACTTGTTCCTTGAGGATTTGATTTTCCTCGAGAAGCAATTTGTTTTCATTTTCTAATTTAACTAACTTATTATTTAAGCAAGAAATAATTTTAAAGAACTTTCGGTTTAAGGTTTGGAATACCTCTTCGGAACCTTCGAAAACGAGTACGGACTCGTGGCTCGATTCGGGTTGGGACCCGTCTTCCGATTTGTCTTCCGATTCTACTTCACGAGCCATCAACACGAGGTGGCTCTGGTGCTTCTGATCTTCTGCTTCTAATTCGTCCGAGGAGGAGTCGTCCCACGTCGCTTTGAGGGCCTTCTTTTTGGTCAGTTTCGGTTTGTCGATCTTCAATCTCGGGCACTCGTTCTTGTAGTGACCCTTCTTGTTGCATCCGAAGCACGTCACACTTCTCGATTCGGTTGGAGAATTGATCTTTTGAAGGTCCTTTTTGTTGAAGCTTCTTTTCCTCCTGGTGAACATCTTCCTTATCAGGTTCACCAGGTGTTCTTCATCTTCAGAGTTCTGGTCAGAATCTTCTTCAGGTTCAAACTTGTTCTTCTTTCCTTTTGAAGAACCTGCAAATAAAGCTACACCTTTCTCGACCCCGGCATTAGTTTGCTCATGCAGTTCTAATTCACAGAAAAGCTCATCTAGTTTTAATTTTGATAAATTTTTAGAAATCTTGTAGGCATCTACGATAGATGCCCACAAGCTGTTGCGTGGAAAGGCGTTTAAGGCATACCTTATTAAGTCCCGGTTCTCCATTTGGTGTCCTATTGCATGGAGTCCGTTGAGAATATCTTTGATTCTTGTGTGGAGTTGGCTGGCCGTTTCTCCTTCCTGCATTTTTATGTTAAATATTCTATTTAGAAGCAAATCTTGTTTTGTTACCTTAGCGTGCTGGTTCCTTCGTGCAGCTCGATCAGTTTGTCCCACAACTCTTTAGCGTTTTTATGTGGTATGACCCGGTTCAGTTCTTCTCTTGTTAATCCGCACTGTAATGTGTTGATTGCCTTGTTCTCCGTTGATGCCTTCTTCTTTAAGTTTGTTGTCCATTCTTCAGGATCCAGTAGATTCCCGGAGCTGTCTACTAGTATTTTGTAGGCCTTTATGACGCTCAGCCACTAGTCAAAATCTGTCTTGAGATATACTTCCATTCGCTTCTTCTAGTACAAGAAATCATCCCCGTTGAAAAGGGGAGGTCGCACTGTGCTGAAGCCCTCGATCTGTGACATTTTAATCTGCACAAAAAAAACAAAGAACAGAGGTTCCAAGACTTGGTCTTGGATTAGTAGTGCGGGAAAAATTAAATAAAAAAACTAAATTGGTGTTGCAAAAAGGTAATAATACCAGTTTGGAATTTTTCGAAAAACTGAAATCCGGGAAAAAAAATTTAAGAACAAGTCACCTCCTTGTTTGATTGGTGGTTGCACCAAATCAGAGCGGTACTTGCTCTGATACCACTTGTTGGATCGTGATGTTTCGATAGAGGGAGGGGGGGGGGGGGGGGAATATCGATTAAAATAAAATTCGCCGATAAGAGTAAGCGCAGCGGAAAAAGTAAGCAATACTAACACAGACCAATTTTACTTGGTTCGGAGCCTGTGTCAATTCCTACTCTAAGGCCCGCACTCGTTGAGTGCTTTCGATGGGCAATCACTAGCAGTTCGAAAATTATTACAAACTAAGTATTGAAAATGCTAATGAAAATAAAAGCAATACCAATAAAGGAATAAATCGAAAAGGAAAAAGTGCATTGTCGGAGCTTCGTTAGCGTCACAGGAGCGCAGAGCAGCAGAGCAAGCAGTAGAAGGTCTTCTTGTCAGTTGTTGTTCTCAGGCTCCACCTCTAACCCTCCTTTTATATGAGGCTCGGGGCGCCCCGGATCCCTTTCGGGTGCCCTGGTGAGACGTGGCAGGTCCAACCAGCGAGCTCCAGGTGGCGACGACGCGATCAGGATAGAATTCACCTCCGGGCGCCTGGATCCCTTCCAGGCGCCCGGACCACCTTTCTCCAAGGAACATCTTTCCTGCAAGACAAGGTTAGTCCGAGGCAAATAGATAATGTATATCCTACAAAACAAAGTGTTAGCACAGTTTATAAGTTCAATACAAAAAGTATGACTTAGATTCCGTCTTTTCGAGACCGGAATCTAGTCACGATCTCGACTTAGATATCCGAAATGGATCTAAGCCGGATCGACGCCTAATGTTCCCTTCCCGGGAACGCGTCCTCATAGTCACTCCCTTCTAGTGACTTACCTTTACTAACCCGCCAGACGCCCGGTCAGCCCTTCGACCTGTCTGGACTTCTCGCCAGCTATCCGGTCAACCCGTTGACCTAGCTGGACTTCTCGCCAAGCGTCCGGTCAGCCCGTCGACCTGCTTGGACTTCTCGCCAGCTATCCGGTCAGCCCGTCGACCTAGCTGGACTTCGTGCCAAGCGGCCGGTCAGCCCGTCAACCCCCTTGGACTTCGTGCCATACATCCAGTCAGCCCGTTGACCTGTTTGGACTTCGCCTGCACACTCGGTCAGAGTGTTAGATAACGACAAACCTAACTTAACCTAATTTGTCATTCATCAAAACCTGAGTTAGACCGTTAGTGCTAACCGCACCAACACGTGTCACCTTGGCCGAGGGGAAGAGGTGCACGACCGTGTGATTCCACACAGCCGTGTCACCTTGGCCGAGGGGAAGCAATGGGAGGGCGTGTGAACCCGCACTACCATGACACGGGCTGTGCGGAGGTCACCCCTTGCTCCATAAGAGAGGTTGATCTCCCCCTTGTACTCATCCGTGGCCTACCATTTTATCCCTTTATTTGAGGAGGAGTCTTTGACACACAAATTTCTATCAAACTGTAAATTTATCATAACAACCCCTTACTAGTGGTTCAGGTAAAGCGGAAATAAGGAAATACATTAGCACCAAAGTTTAACATAGCAAATTCCAAGATCTTCTTCCACTGTTCCATTGCACACACACCAAAACACTGCTCCGGCTGCCTCCTCCTACTCGAGCTTTCCTTTACCCTTATCTTCAGTATAAGGAAAGTAAATCTATAAGCGAATTCTTAGTCAGTACCATCTACTCACAAACTGTAAATTTATCATAACAACCCCTTACTAGTGGTTCAGGTAAACCGAAAATAAGGAAATACATTAGCACCAATGTTTAACATAGCAAATTCTAAGATCTTCTTCCACTGTTCCATTGCGCACACACCAAAACACTGCTCCGGCTGCCTCCTCCTACTTGAGCTTTCCTTTACCCTTATCTGCAGTATAAGGAAAGTAAATCTATAAGCGAATGCTTAGTGAGTACCATCTACTCAGAAAACGATGCATTAAGGAGAACATATTTTCTTTTTAAAATTGCTTGCGGAAAGTACAAAACTTACACTTGACCGTAATTCACGCTAAAATGCATAAATCTGAATTACATACATGGAATGCATTTTTAAATAGGTTGATCATGCAAAACATCAACTCAAACCATGCTAGTAATATAATTACAACAGGAATTTTGGCATATCAAAGAGGTCATCAATGCTACACTTTATAATTCGATTTCTCAACTTAGGAAGCTTACACTAAAACAAACCATGAAGTTTGAAATATTATAGTACGTAATTAGTGAAAATAGTAATCGACTTGCTTGGGCCCGACATTGTACTACTTTGCGTGCATCCTTAATAAGATCCGAGGTAGCTAATCCCGAACCTATCAAGGTACTACTAGGCGGTCTAGGAGCCTAGTGTTAGTCAGAGCCCTAGAGCCAATCATATGATGATTGTTGCATGGACTCATTGTATCATATTCCTATGTATATAAAGGCATTTGTTTTGGTTATTATACTTACTTGTATTGGTGCCAAATAACTAAGTATAATAGTGTCCTTGAGTAGAAGGTTCTTATCTATATCAATCGATTGGTTAAATCGATGTGAGATGATATAGAGAACACTACTCTTAATCATTCCTAGTCAAGTATTAACATTCAGGGACAATGTTAATGCGACGAGACTAGCATGTAGGTCAACTCGATGACTTGATCTCACAAGTCATGGATATAGTGATATCAAGTTGGCACATGGGTATGCATTGAAGAATGTATACTGAATGACCCGCCATGAGAAAGGATCATGGATCGTTATATGAGTGTCATATACTTTCTCATGTGGCTATTAGTATGACTATTAGTCCTGGGACCTGAAGTCACCATCGTTCCATACATAAGAGTTGCATACTTTGGCTTCGTCAAACGTCACCCGTAACTGGGTGGACTATAAAGGTGATTACTGGGTATGTAACAAATTATGCGGAGGGATGTGAGTGATGTAGATGGGATCTATCCCTCCTATATAACGGGATTGACATCATTATTCTTGATAGAGTGAGACCACTAAGTGCATGGTCATGCCCAAATGAATCAATATGAGATATTGAGCTCATTTGATTATAGTGAGTCTACTTGGAGTTCAAGATTTAGATTGATCAGAGGATGACACCGTCTATGCCTCAAATTGATCAACCTAGATGTCAAGGATAGAAGGACACTTATCATATATTGTAAAGAGTCACAATTAGTAGTCACAAGGTGATGTTGGATCTCAACATTCTTGTAACTTGGGTAGTAATGATGTGTTGCTAGATACCGCTCATTACTTATGCTTCTAAATGGGTTTAGGAGCATTGCCAACGTTACAAAAACCTATAGGGTCACACACAAAGGGCAAGTAGATGGAGATTAGGTTCATTTGATGTACCTAGAGGATTAGGTTCATGTGATGAACCAAATTGGATTAAGAGTAATCTAAGCTAGACTAATTGAGTTGGACTCAATATGATTCATGTGTTCAATGAATCAATTTAGACTTGGATTCATTGAATCAATTTAATTCAATGGATATAGATTCATTAAATTAAATTGGTTTGAATCAAATGATTAGATTTGATCAACCATGGGAGAGAAGAGGTCAAGTTTGACTTGACTTGAGAAGGGAAGATGAAAGTCAAGTTTGACTTGACCAATGTCACCTCATTTGTGAGTTGGCATAGGGTGGACTAATGATGATGTTCCACATCATCAAGGTTGGCTTATGTGTGTGCCACATCATGAGGGAGATCAAGAGTTGTGACTCTTGATATTCCATAGAGGTTTAAAAGCTTCTAAAGTGGCCGGCCACCATTAGATGTGTGTGAGTTACAATTTTGTGCTCATTGATTTCATCTTCTTCCTCCTTGTGTCTTCTTCTCTCCCTCTCCTCCACCTTGGCCGAAACCTTCAAGGGTGCTAGCACACTCAAAGGTTTCTTCTCCACCTTTTGTTCGTGTGGATACACATAGAGGGGTGTTCACTTGACACCCTTGAGATCCGGCGAACCTTGGACGAGCGGGATAAGCGAAGGGCTTTGCATCAAAGGTATAAACTCCTAAACATGTAGATCTAAAGTAGATCTAGGATTAGAAAACTTGTACATGTAAAATTTTAATATTCGCACAGATCCAGTGGAATGGGATTTCGGGGTTTCCGCAACGCAAAAGCGGTTTTTGCGGCTCAAAAATCCCAACACCTAGGGGCGATCTAAGAGCCCACCCATGGACCTTGTGTCCAGTACATGCCTTTCTAAAGTAAAATATTTTTTTTTAACTATTAATTTCTTGTACTTTCACTTGCTTGGCATTTAACCAAACACCTTATGTGCGCTTAATTCTCCCCATACTCATAGGGAAGCACTTTAGGCATCTGATTATACTTCTCAGTCCCAAAATTTAATGGGAAGCAAATCAAGACGATCTTAATATGCTCTGTAACGCTCGAAAATTCTCAAATAATTATTAGAAATATCCTAGTATTTTTATAGAATTTTAGGATATTTTTACAGAATTTTTAGAATAGCGGGAGGAGCAAAAATAAATAGAATCGTAAAATAACCTACGTGGGAATGGAACCCGAGACCTATTGGGTCCTACGACTTATGGTGAACTATAGTAACCAAGTGAACCCAGCAGGGCCGTGCTGAAAGAAGAGGGAATCAATTATATTTATACTTAAGTTGGGCGAGTTAACCACTTAATATAAATAGGGAAAATAATTAAGTGAGGAGTTATTTTGGATTGTGACTTTTCCTCCTCTCAACCTAATCACGCCGCCCCCTCCTCTTCCTCACCTCATGGCACACCAAGGCCCCGAGAGACCTAGGGTTTCACTCCTAGAGACGTAAGGGCACCTTCCGGCAACGACTCCGACACGAGGGCGTTCCTCTCCGCGAGAAGAGCACGTAGACGCAAGAGGATCATCGAGGGAATCGTCTCCACCGGAAAACCTAGCGATTGGATTGTAAGAAAACTAGTGCAGGAGGTAAGAAACCCCTCACCTGCAGTATAAGTAGCTATTCGTGTGTTTTGTGCATTAGTTTAGTAGTATGCAGATTTTCAGTACGTAGGGTGTGTTCTAGTGCACACCAAGTGCTTGATATAATGTTTAGCTCAGTAAATTGCTACAGTAGGCATTTTAATAGATCAGTAAATGCAGTAGAAGCATTTTGAATAGCATATTTAGTCTTGCTACAGCTTATATGGGACTACGGTCGAATGGGTGGGCTCCCACAGTCGCTTCTAGGTTCAGACAACCTAGCTCTAGGTTCAGATAACCTAAAAATAGCAAGATAAGAAAGATTCAGCTATAACCAGTATTTTATTTTCAGCAGTGGCACTGTACTGGACTAGATGTCCATTGGGTTAGGCTCCCATAGTCGTCCCTAGGTTTAGATAACCTAGTAGACCCTACTAGATTCAGAATTTGTAACCCCGGGTTTAGTTAGGGATGCGCGCATAGCAAGTACAGTTGCCGGGCCCATCAGCAGTATGATTATGTATTTTCATCTATTTATGATAAATAGTTTTCAAAACTTCACAAAATAGTTTATGAAAATACAGAGCAGCTTAGCATCAGTTAGCAGTAGTGTAGTTCAGCTTTTATTTCAGTTTAGTCTTATGAATCCACATGATAGTTTTATGCTTAGCTATGATTGCCATGTATCGTATGAGATTATGCCATGTTTTAGAATCCATGTTTAGCAAGGTTCAGCATATTTTTCAAATAGCATGTTTTAAAATCATAAAATGCATCGTTTGCATGTTTTGTGAGGTAGATGGTTTCTTACTAAGCGAAAGCTTACAGATACTCTTTTCCTTATACTGCAGATAAAGGTAAAGGAAAGATGGACTAGCGGAAGCTGGGGGTCAATGCGATGAAGTTGTGTGTGGGTGAAACTTGGAATAAAGATCTTAGGGATCTAGCAAGTTTTGTTTTAAGCATTAGAACTCTTTAGCATTTTATTTGTTCCGCACTTAAGTATGTTTAAATGCCATGAACTAGTGAACTATGCACTAGGCCAAGCTTAGAATACTAAATATTTGATGTTAGAATGTTTCCCAGCCATTTTAGAACTTGTATATGTGATTTGGGCACGAGATAGTGCTGAAATCAGAACTCAGCTGCAAAATCAGAAACCCCAATCGATCAGCCGATCGATTGGAGGCCCCCAATCGATCAACCGATCGATTGGGGAGCTTGATTTCGTGAACAGTAAGCTCTGGAATCGATCACTGGATCGATCGAGGAATTAGCCTCGCAAATAGAGAGCCTTGGAATCGATCCCTTGATCGATTAGCAAGCCTGGATCGATCAGCCGATCGATCCAGAATTTACCCCGTGCACAGTAGCGAGCTGAATCGATTAATGGATCGATCAACAAGTCTGGATCGATCAACCGATCGATCCAATCAAAGTTTTCGTATACAGTAGCATGCTGGATCGATCAGTGAATCGATCCGAACATCCCAATCGATCAGCCGATCGATTGAAATGCCTGTTTCAGCTGGAAACACTTAAGTTCAGTCCTTAATCACATGTGAAGGCTAGATCTTCTCTTTGGAGTAAAAGGTACAACATTTAAAAAGGTATCTTTAAGCATTAGTTCAGATTTAGTAGTAATTGACATGGGTTTAGTAAATCTTAAATCAGATCAGTTTTCCGCACATTAATAATAGTTAGCAACAGCATAATGTGATGATCCGGCCTTACAGCTTAGCCAGTAGAAGGCGGGTCATTACAGAGTGGTATCAGAGCAAGTTCCATACTTCCCTCACACACATCAGCATTGAACCTGCAGCTTCCAAGTAAGAACATCTCTCACTTCATTTATGTTTCATGTTTTCATGTTTAGAGATAACTAAAGTATGTTTATTTATGACAGTATCTAACATGATAACAATAGTTATGCAAATATGATTGTCTTAGTTATGTATGTCCTCTATGTCTCTAGAAATGGCATGAGGACGCCCAGCTAGAAGGGCACCAGCTATTGAGCCCCAGCATGAGGCAGGCAGTTCAGTGCCTCCCCCAGACCTTACAGTAGTAGTGGCTCAGTTACAGAAACAACTAGCTGAACAACAACAAGAGATAGCCACCTTAAGGGCTAGTAAGCAGAACACTCCCACTGTCACCCCAGAACCCAATTTAGCGACCCCAGCAGTAATAGCGGTTCCACCGGTCCAACCTACAGCACCAGTAGCCCCAGCAGTAGGGGCAAGGGGAGAAGCCTATCTGATCTAGTGGCAGAGAGTTAAGCCAGAGAACTTCTCAGGCGCCAGTGAACCATGGGATGCTCAGGACTGGTTCAAAACACTGGAGAGTACGATGGAGCTTCTGGACTGGCCAGAACATGAGAAGGTGAAGTGTGCCTCCTTCTGCTTGACAGGGGATGCACGTATGTGGTGGGAGAGAATTAAAGCGAAGCGCCTAGTGAACCAGATGGCATGGGCTGACTTCGAGAAGGAATTCTTCGAGGAGTTCTTTCACATGCGGGTCACAAACCACCACTACGACGAGTTCACTGAATTTCGCCAGGGCAACCTTTCAGTAGAGGAAGCCGTGAAGAAATTCAACAGATTGGCTCGTCTATGCCCTGAACTAGTCAGTACTGAGAAAGAACGAGTCTGGTTGATGCTCAAGATGCTAAGGCCGGAAATAACAATGAACGTGACCAGCGGCGTCCATAGGCCGCAAACCACTGAGGAACTAGTAAGCAGTGCTCTGACCACTGAGCACTACCAGAACAATATCAAACAGCAGAAGCAAGTCCTCTCAGAGTTTAAAGGTCAGGGAGGCTCAGGTACTCAGAAACACCAAGGCCACAGCTCCCACGGCTCTAACTGGAAAGGAAACTCCAGCAGCAAACGCAAACCAGGGAGTTACCCAAAAGGAGGACCAGCCAACAAATAGCCTAGTTATCCCAAGTGTTCTACTTGTGGGAGATTCCACCCAGGAGTCTGTCGTAAGGACACACGGGGATGCTTCGAATGTGGACAAGAGGGGCATATGGCTAAACAATGCCCAAACAAGACCAGCTTTCCTCCCCCACAGCCGATTCAGTACGAAGTCAAGCCAGCCCAGTTGCACCAGATGCAGGCCGTTTTAGATGGTCTACACATCAGTCAAGGCAGACTAGAAGCCCCCTCAGCCACGACGAACGCAAGGATCTACTCACTCACCAGAGAGGATGTAGCGAATGCCTCGACAGTTGTTACAGGTCAGATTAGTATTTTACAGCAAAGTGCAACTGTCTTATTCGATACAGGGGCAACCCATTCTTATATATCCAGGGCATTCGTCGAAAAGTTAGTAGTACCCTCAGAGGTATTCAGTGGTCAGTTTTTGACGACGCTACCTTCGGGAGAAATTATGGCATCTACGCACTGGCTTAGAGCAGTGTTAGTCATTATAGCAGACAGAGAGCTTTTTGGCGATCTGATAGTGCTAGATATGGCTGACTACGATGTCATCATGGGAATGAACTTCCTGATCAAGTACGGTGCTTCCATAGAGTGTCGTAAACAGAAGGTTGTATTCCAACCCGAAGCAAGAGTGCAGTTTGGGTTCGTCGGAGAACCAAAGAGAAAGGCCAAGAAGTTTCTCTCAGCTCTGAAGGCACAGAAACTACTAGATTCAGGATGTACGGGATTCTTAGCACATGTAGTCGGTAGCAGCCAGGACAAGGATCGAAAGTTAGAAGAGGTCCGAGTCGTATGTGACTACTCAGTAGTCTTTCCTGAGGAGTTACCAGGCCTAGCACCAGATAGGGAGATGGAATTTGAGATAGAACTTATTCCCGGTACAAATCCCATTTCCAAAGCACCCTATCGCATGGCTCCAGCCGAACTGAAGGAACTTCAGGAGCAAATACAGGAGCTGCTTGACAAGGGCTTCATACGTCCTAGTCACTCACCATGGGGAGCGCCTGTATTGTTCGTGAAGAAGAAGGACGGGAGTATGTGCCTGTGCATAGACTACCGGGCACTGAACCAAGTCACCATCAAGAACATGTATCCTCTTCCCAGAATAGATGACCTGTTCGATCAGCTAAAGGGAGCAGCAGTGTTCTCTAAGATAGACCTCAGATCAGGTTATCATCAGGTGAAAGTTAAAGAAGGGGATTGTAACGTCCAAAAATTCTCAAAATAATTATTAGAAATATCCTAGTATTTTTCTAGAATTTTAGGATATTTTTACAGAATTTTTAGAGTAGCGGAAGTAGCAAAAATAAATAGAAAACGAAAATAGCCTACGTGGGAATTGAACCCGAGACCTATTGGGTCCTACGACTTATAGATAGCTTTAGTAACCAATTGAACCCAGCAGGGCCGTGCTGAAAGGAAAGGGGAACAATTAAATTTATATTTGAATTGGGCCGAATTACCCACTTAATATAAATATGGGAAAATAAATAAGTGAGGGTTATTTTTTTTTTTCTTTCCACCGAGAACTTCCTCTCCTCACCCTAGTTTCCGCTGAACCCTTTCCCCCTCCTCTTCCTCTCTCGGTGCACCAAGCCCTAAAGGCTCTAGGAGCACCTTCCGGCGACGACTCCGACATGAGGACGCTTCTCTCCGCGAGAGGAACGCGTGGACGCAAGAGAATCGTCGAGAAGATTGTCTCCACCGGAAAACTAGCGACTAGATTCGTAAGAAAACTAGCGCAAGAGGTAAGAAACCCCTCACCTGCAGTATAAGTAGCTATTTGTGTGATTTTTGTGCATTAGTTTAGTCGTATGCAAATTTTAGCATATAAGGTGTGCACTAGCGTACACCAAGTGCTCGATAGAAGGTTTAGCACTGTCAAATGCAAATTAGGCATTTCATTAGCTTGGATAAATGCACTAGAAGCATGTACACAGCCTATTTAGTCTTGCTTCAGCTTTTACAGGACCAGATGTCCAACGGGTGGGCTCCCACAGTCGCCTTTAGGTTTAGATAACCTAGTTCTGGGTTTAGACAACCTAGTAAAAGCAAGACAAGAATTTATTAGCTTATGTTCAGTATTTTACTTTCTCAGTGGCACTGTACTAGATTAGATATCCATTGGGTTGGGCTCCCATAGTCGTCCCTAGGTTCAGCTAACCTAGTAACCCTACTAGATTCGGAATTTACAACCCCGGGTTTAGTTAGGGATGCGCGCACAGTAAGTACAGTTGCCGGGCCCAAACAGCAGCTTGATTATTATTTTAATCTACTTATGAATATAGTTTTCAAATATCACAACATAGTTATGTGAATCAGTACAGCTTTAGTATCAGTTTAGTATTAGCTTATTTCAGCTTTTGTATCAGTTTAGTTTCAATTGATACAACATGATAGATTATGATTAACATTTATTGTCATGATCAGTTTCGATTTCCATGTGTTGTCTGCGATGCCATGTTTAGCATATTCAGTATGTTCTTTTCAGATAGCATGTTTTCAAAGCATAAATAGCATCGTATGCATGTTTTTGTGAGGTAGATGGTTTCTTACTAAGCTCTCAAGCTTACAGATACTATTTTCCTTATACTGCAGATAAAGGTAAAGGGAAGATGGACTAGTGGAGGCTGGAGGTCAATGCAGTGATGAAGATGTGTGTGGATGGAACTTGGAACAAAGATCTTAGGGATTTTAGCAAGTTTAACTATTAGAACTTTGTTATTTTAGTTTTTGCCGTTCAGTTTGCTTAAATGTTATAAATTAGTGGATTATGCACCATGACATGTGTAGAATGCTAGATAATTGATGTTAGGAGGCATTTCATTTAGTTTGGAATTGATATGAGTGATTTTGGCACGAAACAGTGCTGAAATCAGAGTTTAGCTGCAAAATCAGAAACTCCAATCGATCGGTGGATCGATTGGGGGGGTTCCCAATCGATCAACTGATCGATTGGGCAATTTGTTCCTCGAACAGTAGACTTCTGGATCGATCAACCGATCGATCCAGCAGTTTCTGTCGCGAACAGAGAGCTTTGGGATCGATCACCGGATCGATTGACCAGTCTGGATCGATCAGCCGATTGATCCAGAATATTGCCCGGAGCACAGTGGCGTGCTGAATCGATCACTGGATCGATCCAACCTAAGTTCCGTATACAGTAGCCACCTGGATCGATCAATGGATCGATCCGGCCATTCCAATCGATCCGTGGATCGATTGGGAGGCCTGATATCAGCAAGAAACTCTTAGTTAAGTTCCTTGACCATTGGGGGATGTAATATATGTCATGAATAGTTTAGATTGCACCCCTTAGCACATGTAGAACTAAGAAATGATAATCGTTTAGCAAAATTTTAATTAGTACAACTTTCGCACTTAGATTTAATAATGGTCATGGAATAGTTAGCACAGCATAATGTAATGATCGGCCTCACAGCCTAGTTAGTAGGAGGCGGGTCGTTACAGAGTGGTATCAGAGCAGTTTCCATACTTCCTACACACACATCAACATTGAACCTGCAGCTTCCAAGTAAGAACGTCTCTCACTTTCTCTATGTTTCTTGTTTACATGTTCAGATATAACTAAAGCATGCTTGGTTATGATAGTAGTTAATATGATAACAGTAGTTACTCTATTAAGATTGTATTAGTCATATATGCCTCTATGTCTCTAGAATGGCACGAGGACGCCCAGCTAGAAGGGCACCAGCTACTGAGCCCCAGCATGAGGCAGGCAGTTCAGTGCCTACCTCAGACCTTACAGCATTAGTGGCTCAGTTACAGTAGCAGCTAGCTGAACAGCAACAGGAAATAGCCACCTTAAAGGCTAATCAGCAGAATACTCCCACAGTTACCCCGGAACCAAACTTAGTGACACCAGTAGTCTTAGAGGTTCCACCAGTCCAGCCTGCAGCACCAGTAGCTCCAGCAGCAGGAACACAGAGAGAAGCCTATCTGATCCAGTGGCAGAGAGTCAAGCCAGAGAATTTCTCAGGCACCAACGAACCATGGGATGCTCAAGCCTGGTTCAAAACACTGGAAAGTACGATGGAGCTCCTGGACTGGCCAGAGTGTGAAAAGGTGAAGTGCGCCTCTTTCTGCTTGACAGGGGATGCACCCATGTGGTGGGAGAGAATTAGAGCGAAGCGCCCAGTAAACCAGATGACATGGGCGGACTTTGAGAAGGAGTTCTTTGAGGAATTCTTTCACATGCGGGTCACAAACCGCCACTACGGCGAGTTCACCGAGTTTCGTCAGGGAAACCTATCAGTGGAGGAAGCCGTGAAGAAATTCAACAGATTGGCTCATTTATGCCCTGAACTAGTCAGTACAGAAAAAGAACGAGTTCGGTTGATGCTCAAGATGCTGAGGCCGGAAATAGCAATGAACGTGGCTGGCGGCATCCTTAGGCCGCAAACCACTGAAGAACTAGTTAGCAGCGCCCTGACCACTGAGCATTACTAGAATAGCATCAAGCAGCAGAAGCAAGTTCTCTTAGAATATAAAGGTCAAGGAGGCTCAGGCACTCAGAAACACCAGGGCCACAGCTCCCACGGCTAACTGGAAAGAGAACTCCAGCAACAAGCGCAAACCAGGGAGCTACCCAAAAGGAGGACCAGCTAGCAAGCAGCCTAGTTACCCAAAGTGTGCTACTTGTGGGAAATTCCATCCTGGAGTTTGTCGTAAGGGCACACGAGGATGCTTCGAATGCGGACAGGAAGGGCATATGGCCAAGCAGTGTCCGAATAAGGCCAGCTTCCCTCCACCACAACCGATCCAGTACGAAGCCAAGCCAGCACAGTTGCATCAGATGCAAGCTGCTTTAGATGGTCCACACATCAGTCAGGGAAGATTAGAAGCCCCTCTAGCTACGACCAATGCGAGGATCTATTCATTGACCAGAGAGGACGTAGCAAATGCCTCGACAGTTGTTACCGGTCAGATTAGTATTTTACAGCAAAGTACAACTGTCTTATTCGATACTGGGACAACCCATTCTTATATATCCAGGGCATTTGCTGAGAAGTTAGCAAGACCTCCAGAGGTACTCAGTAGTCAGTTTCTGACGACCTTACCTTCAGGAGAAATTATGGCGTCCAGCACTGGCTCAGAGCAGTGCCAGTCATTATAGCAAACAGAGAGCTCTTTTGTGATATGATAGTGCTAAATATGACTGACTACGATGTCATATTTGGAATGGACTTCTTGATCAAATATGGTGCCTCAATAGAATGCCGTAAGTAGAAAGTTGTATTCCAACCTGAAGCAGAAGTACAGTTCGAGTTCATCGGAGAACCAAAGAGAAAGCCCAAGAAATTTCTCTCAACTATGAAGGCATAGAGATTAATGGATTCAGGATGTACGAGATTTTTAGCACATGTAGTCAGTACCAGTCAGGACAGGGACCAACAGCTAGCAGAGGTCCGAGTCGTATGTGACTACCCAGCAGTCTTCCCTGAAGAGTTACCAGGCTTAGCACCAGACAGGGAGATTGAATTCGAGATAGAACTCATTCCCGGTACAAATCCTATCTCCAAAGCGCCTTACCGCATGGCTCCAGCAGAACTGAAGGAACTTCATGAGCAACTACAGGAGCTGCTTGACAAGGGCTTCATACGCCCTAGTCACTCACCATGGGGAGCGCCTGTATTGTTCGTGAAGAAGAAGGACAGGAGCATGCGCCTGTGTATAGATTACCAGGCACTAAACCAAGTCACGATCAAGAACAGATATCCTCTTCCCAGAATAGTTGACCTGTTCGATCAGCTAAAGGGAGCAGCAGTGTTCTCTAAGATAGACCTCAGATCAGGTTATCATCAGGTGAGAGTTAAAGAAGGGGATATACCGAAGACAGCATTCAGGACCAGATACGGACATTACGAGTTCGTAGTCATGCCCTTTGGTGTGACAAATGCTCCAGCTACTTTCATGGACCTCATGAACAGGGTATTCAGAGAATACTTAGATAAGTTCATTATCGTATTCATCGATGACATTCTTATCTATTCAGGAACTCAGGAAGAACACGCAGAGCACCTGAAAATAGTACTGCGGACCCTTCAGCAGAACCAGTTGTACGCCAAGTTCATAAAATGTGAATTTTGGTTAGATCAGGTGTCCTTCCTGGGTCACATCATCTCAAAGGATGGTATTATGGTAGACCCCAGTAAGATAGAAGCTGTGAGTAACTGGAAAAGACCCAAGAACGCTAGCGAGATCAGAAGCTTTCTGGGACTGGCAGGTTATTACAGAAAGTTTGTAGAGGACTTCTCCAGAATAGCCTCCCCACTAACAGCTCAGTGAGTTAAAAAGAAGATTGACCAGTGCACCTATTCTAGCTCTACCCGAGAACACAGACAGCTTTGATATTTATAGTGATGCCTCTAAGTTGGGACTAGGAGCAATGCTGATGCAAGACGGCAAGGTAATCGCCTACGCCTCCAGACAACTCAAGGATTATGAGAAGAACTATCCTACCCATGACCTTGAGCTTGCAACAGTGGTGTTCGCTCTCAAAATTTGGAGACATTACTTGTATGGAGCTCAGTGCAGAGTGTATACAGATTATCAGAGTTTGAAGTACTTCTTCACTCAGAAGGATCTGAACATGCGACAGCGCAGATGGCTAGAGCTGGTCAAGGACTACGATATAGACATCCTCTACCACCCAGGAAAGGCAAATAGGGTAGCAGATGCACTTAGCAGAAAGTCCAGTGCTTCCCTATTATCTCTAGCAGCCATATCACCGCCCCTACAGAAGGAGATCACAGACTTCGGTCTTGAACTCATAGTTGGACAGCTCTCTACTATGACATTAGAGTCTACCTTGCTTGGTGATCTTCAGACAGCTCAGGAACAGGATCCTGAAATTCAGAAAATCAAGCAAGGATTAGCAGAATCAGACAGTGGAGAATTCAGAGTATCTGATAGTGGGGTATTGTACTTTGGTGACAGATTATGTGTTCCAGATCAGGAGGAACTACGCAGGAAGATTCTAGATGAGGCTCACAAGACTCCTTATGCGATGCATCCAGGCTCCACCAAAATATACCAGGACTTGAAGAAGCATTTTTGGTGGCCTGGGATGAAGAGAGACATCGCTCGATATGTCAGCACCTGCCTAACCTGTCAGAGGGTTAAGGCAGAACATCAGAGACCAGGAGGAGTTTTGCAGCCCATTCAGATACCCGAATGGAAGTGGGAAGACATTTCCATGGATTTCATAGTGGGACTACCCAGAACCACGAATGGTTTTGATACCATCTGGGTAATAGTCGACAGGTTGATTAAATCAGCCCACTTCTTAGCTATCAGGATATCCTACTCCATGGAATAGCTAGCACAGTTGTATCTCAAGGAGATCGTTAGACTACATGGAGTCCCACGAACCATTATATCAGACAGAGACAGCAGATTCACATCACACTTCTGGGAGTGTGCATAGTCAGCGTTGGGCACGAAGTTAAAGTTCAGCATAACTTTCCATCCTTAGACAGATGGTCAGACGGAGCGAGTAAATCAGGTACTCGAAGATATGCTCCGAGCATGTGCCCTAGACTTCAGGGGAAGTTGGTGCAAATATCTGAGCTTAGCAGAATTTGCATACAACAGCTATCAGGCCACCATCGGCATGGCACCTTACGAGGCTCTCTATGGGCGGAGGTGTAGATCTCCAATCTGCTGGTATGAGAGTGGTGAACAGAAAGAACTAGAACTTCAGACAGATCTAGTAGCAGATACCACAGCAGCTATACAGCAGATCCGTCAGAGGATAGAGACAGCTCAGAGTCGCCGGAAAAGCTATGCTGATACACGGTGCAGACCTTTAGAGTTCTCAGTTGGGGATTCAGTGTTCCTCAGAGTAGCTCCCATGAAGGGAGTAATACGTTTTGGGAAGAAGGGCAAACTAAGTCCCAGATATATGGGACCATACCTTATCAGCAGGAGAGTTGGCAAGGTAGCATATGAGCTAGAGCTACCACAGGAGATGTCAGCCATCCATAATGTATTTCATGTCTCTATGCTAAAGAAGCATATCCCCGATGCCACCCAGGTGATTGAGCCCCAGTTGGTACATGTCCGCGAAGAACTCAGCTATGACAGTCGCCCTATTCAGATAATAGACCGAGCAGTTAAGAAATTGCGGAACAAGGAAGTACCATTAGTGAAAGTAATTTGGCAAAGTCACACAGCAGAAGAGGCAACCTGGGAGACAGAAGCCAGTATGAGACAGAAGCACCCAGAGTTATTCTAAGTTTGAGGATGAACTTTTTAGAAGGTATGGGGGATTGTAACGCCCGAAAATTCTCAAAATAATTATTAGAAATATCCTAGTATTTTTCTGGAATTTTAGGATATTTTTACAGAATTTTTAGAGTAGCGGAAGTAGCAAAAATGAATAGAAAATGAAAATAGCCTACGCGGGAATTGAACCCGAGACCTATTAGGTCCTACGACTTATAGATAGCTTTAGTAACCAATTGAACCCAGCAGGGCCGTGCTGAAAGGAAAGGGGAACAATTAAATTTATATTTGAATTTGGCCGAATTACCCACTTAATATAAATATGGGAAAATAAATAAGTGAGGGTTATTTTTTTTTCTTTCCACCGAGAACCTCCTCTCCTCACCCTAGTTTCCGCCGAACCCTTTCCCCCTCCTCTTCCTCTCTCGGCGCACCAAGCCCTAAAGGCTCTAGGAGCACCTTCCGGCGATGACTCCGACACGAGGACGCTTCTCTCCGCGAGAGGAACGCGTGGACGCAAGAGAATCGTCGAGAAGATTGTCTCCACCGGAAAACTAGCGACTAGATTCGTAAGAAAACTAGCGCAAGAGGTAAGAAACCCCTCACCTGTAGTATAAGTAGCTATTTGTGTGATTTTTGTGCATTAGTTTAGTCGTATGCAAATTTTAGCATATAAGGTGTGCACTAGCGTACACCAAGTGCTCGATAGAAGGTTTAGCACTGTCAAATGCAAATTAGGCATTTCATTAGCTTGGATAAATGCACTAGAAGCATGTACACAGCCTATTTAGTCTTGCTTCAGCTTTTACAAGACCAGATGTCCAACGGGTGGGCTCCCACAGTCGCCTCTAGGTTTAGATAACCTAGTTCTGGGTTTAGACAACCTAGTAAAATCAAGACAAGAATTTATTAGCTTATGTTCAGTATTTTACTTTCTCAGTGGCACTGTACTAGATTAGATATCCATTGGGTTGAGCTCCCATAGTCGTCCCTAGGTTCAGCTAACCTAGTAACCCTACTAGATTCGGAATTTGCAACCTCGGGTTTAGTTAGGGATGCGCGCACAGCAAGTACAGTTGCCGGGCCCAAACAGCAGCTTGATTATTATTTTAATCTACTTATAAATATAGTTTTCAAACATCACAACATAGTTATGTGAATCAATACAGCTTTAGTATCAGTTTAGTATTAGCTTAGCTCAGCTTTTGTATCAGTTTAGTTTCAATTGATACAACATGATAGATTATGATTAGCATTTATTGCCATGATCAGTTTCGATTTCCATGTGTTGTATGCCATGCCATGTTTAGCATATTCAGTATGTTCTTTTCAAATAGCATGTTTTCAAAGTATAAATAGCATCGTATGTATATTTTTGTGAGGTAGATGGTTTCTTACTAAGCTCTCAAGCTTACAGATACTATTTTCCTTATACTGCAGATAAAGGTAAAGGGAAGATGGACTAGTGGAGGCTGGAGGTCAATGCAGTGATGAAGATGTGTGTGGATGGAACTTGGAACAAAGATCTTAGGGATTTTAGCAAGTTTAACTATTAGAACTTTATTATTTTAGTTTTTGCCGTTCAGTTTGCTTAAATGTTATAAATTAGTGGATTATGCACCATGACATGTGTAGAATGCTAGATAATTGATGTTAGGAGGCATTTCATTTAGTTTGGAATTGATATGAGTGATTTTGGCACGAAACAGTGCTGAAATCAGAGTTTAGCTGCAAAATCAGAAACTCCAATCGATCGGTGGATCGATTGGGGGGTTCCCAATCGATCAGCTGATCGATTGGGCAATTTGTTCCGCGAACAGTAGACTTCTGGATCGATCAGCCGATCGATCCAGCAGTTTCTGTCGTGAACAGAGAGCTCTGGGATCGATCACCGGATCGATTGACCAGTCTGGATCGATCAGCTGATCGATCTAGAATATTGCCCGGAGCACAGTGGCGTGCTGAATCGATCACTGGATCGATCCAACCTAAGTTCCGTATACAGTAGCCACCTGGATCGATCAATGGATCGATCCGGCCATTCCAATCGATCCGTGGATCGATTGGGAGGCCTGATATCAGCAAGAAACTCTTAGTTAAGTTCCTTGACCATTGGGGGATGTAATATATATCATGAATAGTTTAGATTGCACCCCTTAGCACATGTAGAACCAAGAAATGATAATCGTTTAGCAAAATTTTAATTAGTACAACTTCTGCACTTAGATTTAATGATGGTCATGGAATAGTTAGCACAGCATAATGTAACGATCGGCCTCACAACCTAGTTAGTATGAGGCAGGTCGTTACAGGGATATACCCAAGACAACATTCAGGACTAGATACGGACACTACGAGTTCGTAGTCATGCCCTTTGACGTGACAAATGCTCCAGCTACTTTCATGGACCTCATGAACAGAGTATTCATGGACTACCTAGATAGATTTGTTATTGTGTTTATCGATGACATTCTTATCTATTCGAGAACTCAGGAAGAACACGCAGAGCACCTGAGAATAATATTGCAGACCCTTCAGCAGAACCAGTTGTACGCCAAGTTCACGAAATGTGAATTTTGGTTAGATCAGGTGTCCTTTCTGGGTCACATCATCTCAAAGGATGGTATCATGGTAGACCCCAGTAAGATAGAAGCTGTGAGTAATTGGAAAAGACCCAAGAACGCCAGTGAAATCAGAAGCTTTCTGGGATTAGCAAGTTATTACAGAAAATTTGTAGAGGACTTCTCCAGAATAGCCTCCCCACTGACAGCTCTCACCAGGAAGAACAGAAAATTTCAGTGGACAGAGGACTGTGAGAACAGCTTCAGTAAGCTAAAGAGGATATTGACCAGTGCTCCCATTTTGACTCTACCAGAAAACACAGACAGCTTTGATATTTATAGTGACGCCTCTAAATTGGGACTAGGAGCAGTACTGATGCAAGATGGTAAGGTGATCGCCTATGCCTCCAGACAACTCAAAGACTATGAGAGGAACTATCCTACTCATGATCTTGAGCTTGCAGCAGTCGTGTTCGCTCTCAAAATTTGGAGACATTACTTGTATGGAGCTCAGTGTAGAGTGTATACAGATCATCAGAGTCTGAAGTATTACTTCACTCAGAAGTATCTGAATATGCGACAGCGCAGATGGCTAGAGATGGTCAAAGACTACGACATAGACATCCTCTACCACCCAGGAAAAGCTAATAAGGTAGCAAACGCACTTAGCAGAAAGTCCAGTGCTACCTTACTATCCCTAGCAGCCATGTCACCGCCCCTACAGAAGGAGATCACAGATTTCGGTCTCGAACTTATAGTGGGACAGCTCTCTACTATGACATTAGCATCTACCCTGCTTGGTGACATCCAGACAGCTCAGGAACAGGATCCTGAAATTCAGAAAATCAAGCAAGGGATAGCAGAACCAGAAAGTGGAGAGTTCAGAATAGCTGATAGTGGGGCAGTATATTTCGGTGACAAACTATGTGTTCCATATCAGAAGGAACTATAAAGAAAGATTTTAGATGAGGCTCACAGGACTCCCTATGCGATGCATCCTGGCTCCACCAAGATGTATCAGGACTTGAAGAGACGTTTTTGGTGGCCTGGAATGAAAAGAGACATCGCTAGATATGTCAGCACCTGTCTAACCTGTCAGAGGGTCAAGGCAGAACACCAGAGACCAGGAGGAGCACTGCAGCCTATTCAGATTCCAGAATCGAAGTGGGAAGATATTTCCATGGACTTCATGGTGGGACTACCCAGAACCACGAATGGTTTTGACGCCATCTGGGTAATAGTAGATAGATTAACTAAATCAGCCCACTTCTTAGCTATCAGGATATCCTATTCCATGGAGCAGCTAGCTCAGTTGTATCTCAGGGAGATCGTTAGACTACATGGAGTCCCACGAACCATTATTTCAGACAGAGACAGTTGATTCACATCACACTTCTGGGAGTGTGTACAGACAGCATTGGGCACGAAGTTAAAATTCAGTACAACTTTCCATTCTTAGACAGATGGTCAGACGGAGCGAGTAAATCAGGTACTCAAATATATGCTCCGAGCATGTGCCCTAGACTTCAAGGGTAGTTGGTGTAAATATCTGAGTTTAGCAGAATTTGCATACAATAATAGCTATCAGGCCACCATCGGCATGGCACCATACGAGGCTCTCTACGGGTAGAGGTGTAGATCTCCAATCTGCTGGTATGAGAGTGGTGAACAGAAAGAACTAGAACTTCAGACAGATCTAGTAGCAGATACCACAGCAACTATATAGCAGATCCGCCAGAGGATAGAGACAGCTCAGAGCCGCCAGAAAAGCTATGCTGATACACGGCGCAGATCTTTAGAGTTTTCAGTTGGGGATACAGTGTTCCTCAGAGTGGCTCCCATGAAGGGAGTAATGCGTTTTGGGAAGAAGGGCAAATTAAGTCCCAGATATGTGGGACCATACCTTATCAACAGAAGAGTTGGCAAGGTAGCATATGAGCTAGAGCTACCCCAGGAGATGTCAGCTATCCATAATGTATTTCATGTCTCTATGCTGAAGAAACATATCCCAGATGCCACCCAGGTGATTGAGCCCCAGTCGGTACAAGTCCGCGAAGACCTCAGCTATGACAGTCGGCCTATTCAGATAATAAACCGGGCAGTTAAGAAATTGCGGAACAAGGAAGTACCATTAGTAAAAGTTATTTGGCAAAATCACACAACAGAAGAGGCAACTTGGGAGACAGAAGCTAGTATGAGACAGAAGTACCCAGAGTTATTCTAAGTTCGAGGACGAACTTTTCATAAGGTATGGGGGATTGTAACGCCCAAAAATTCTCAAATAATTATTAGAAATATCCTAGTATTTTTCTGGAATTTTAGGATATTTTTATATAATTTTTAGAATAGCAGGAGGAGCAAAAATAAATAGAATAGTAAAATAGCCTACGCGGGAATGGAACCCGAGACCTATTGGGTCCTACAACTTATGGTGAACTCTAGTAACCAAGTGAACCCAGCAGGGTCGTGCTGAAAGAAGAGGGAATCAATTATATTTATACTTAAGTTGGGCGAGTTAACCACTTAATATAAATAGGGAAAATAATTAAGTGAGGAGTTATTTTGGATAGTGACTTTTCCTCCTCTCAACCTAATCATGCCGCCCCCTCCTCTTCCTCACCTCACGGCACACCAAGGCCCCGAGAGACCTAGGGTTTCACTCCTAGAGACGTAAGGGCACCTTCCGGCAATGACTCCGACACGAGGGCGTTCCTCTCCGCGAGAAGAGCATGTAGACGCAAGAGGATCGTCGAGGGAATCGTCTCCACCGGAAAACCTAGCGATTGGATTGTAAGAAAAACTAACGCAGGAGGTAAGAAACCCCTCACCTGCAGTATAAGTAGCTATTCATGTGTTTTGTGCATTAGTTTAGTAGTATGCAGATTTTCAGTACGTAGGGTGTGTTCTAGTGCACACCAAGTGCTTGATATAATGTTTAGCTCAGTAATATGCTACAGTAGGCATTTTAATAGCACAGTAAATATAGTAGAAGCATTTAGAATAGCATATTTAGTCTTGCTACAACTTATATGGGACTACGGTCCAATGGGTGGGCTCCCACAGTCGCCTCTAGGTTCAGACAACCTAGCTCTAGGTTCAGATAACCTAGAAATAGCAAGATACGAAAGATTCAGCTATAACCAGTATTTTATTTTCAGCAGTGGCACTGTACTGGACTAGATGCCCATTGGGTTGGGCTCCCATAGTCGTCCCTAGGTTTAGATAACCTAGTAGACCCTACTAGATTCGGAATTTGCAACCCCGGGTTTAGTTAGGGATGCGCGCACAGCAAGTACAGTTGCCGGGCCCATCAACAGCATGATTATGTATTTTCATCTATTTATGATAAATAGTTTTCAAAACTTCACAAAATAGTTTATGAAAATACAGAGCAGCTTAGCATCAGTTAGCAGTAGTGTAGTTCAGCTTTTATTTCAGTTTAGTCTTATGAATCCACATGATAGTTTTATGCTTATCTATGATTGTCATGTATTGTATGAGATTATGCCATGTTTTAGAATCCATGTTTAGCAAGGTTTAGCATATTTTTCAAATAGCATGTTTTAAAATCATAAAATGCATCGTTTGCATGTTTTGTGAGGTAGATGGTTTCTTACTAAGCGAAAGCTTACAGATACTCTTTTCCTTATACCGCAGATAAAGGTAACGGAAAGATGGACTAGCGGAAGCTGGGGGTCAATGCGATGAAGATGTGTGTGGGTGGAACTTGGAATAAAGATCTTAGGGATCTAGCAAGTTTTGTTTTAAGCATTAGAACTCTTTAGCATTTTATTTGTTCCGCACTTAAGTATGTTTAAATGCCATGAACTAGTGAACTATGCACTAGGCCAAGCTTAGAATACTAAATATTTGATGTTAGAATGTTTCCCAGCCATTTTAGAACTTGTATATGTGATTTGGGCATGAGACAGTGCTGAAATCAGAACTCAGTTGCAAAATCAGAAACCCCAATCGATCAGCCGATCGATTGGAGGCCCCCAATCGATCAACCGATCGATTGGGGAGCTTGATTTCGTGAACAGTAAGCTCTGGAATCGATCACTGGATCGATTGGGGAATTAGCCTCACGAACAGAGAGCCTTGGAATCGATCCCTGGATCGATTAGCAAGCCTGGATCGATCAGCCGATCGATCCAGAATTTACCTCGTGCACAGTAGCGAGCTGAATCGATTAATGGATCGATCAACAAGTCTGGATCGATCATCCGATCGATCCAATCAAAGTTTTCGTATACAGTAGCATGCTGGATCGATCAGTGAATCGATCCGAACATCCTAATCGATCAGCCGATCGATTGAAATGCCTGTTTCAGCTGGAAACACTTAAGTTCAGTCCTTAATCACATGTGAAGGCTAGATCTTCTCTTTGGAGTAAAAGGTACAACATTTAAAAAGGTATCTTTAAGCATTAGTTCAGATTTAGTAGTAATTGGCATGGGTTTAGTAAATCTTAAATCAGATCAGTTTTCCGCACATTAAGAATAGTTAGCAACAGCATAATGTGACGATCCGGCCTTACAGCTTAGCCAGTATAAGGCGGGTCGTTACATGCTCTTAATCCCAAACTTTTAGAGGGCATCAAACATAACATGACATGCTTCTTCCTTAACATGTCTAAAGCATATCTCGACATGCATCTCCTAAATCATGCATAAAAGACATTACAAAATGCATCTTTAAACCGACTTATACTGCAGGTGAGGGGTACTTACATCTTTTTGCTAGATCTATAAGGTGTATGGAAGACAATTCTCTCTCTTGCACACCTTAATCTCCAAGCCACCCTTCACCCGTGTACCAAACTTTGCCAAAATTCTCCTCTTAGATCCTCCACTCGAAGAACTTAGAAGCTTGGACCTTAATCTCTTGATCTTGGCCGAAACTTGAAAGGAGGAAGTAGAAGTTTCGGCTAGAGGAGAAGAGGAGATGAAAATTAAGTTTTTAATCTCAACCTTCCCCTTTTATACTAAGTGAAAGTCGGAGCATCTTTTCATATATAATCTACTTATAATGAATTATTTCATATTGCTCTTGTGATGTTTTACCACCACCTAATGGCTACTTAAACCAAACTCAACTAAGAGGTCTCGGATTCAAATCCTAGCTCAGGCCATTTATGTATATAGTTTTATTTTCTTTCCTCTTCTTCTATTTATTTATTTATTTTTTTTTGCACTTTTGGAATAGAGGAAATTTACGGGTGTTACAAGTCAAGTTCGAAGTAACCTGTTATGGCTGCAACCAAAAGGTATATGTAAAAGTCAAATGTCTAAACCAAAAGGAAGCAGAGGAAAATAGAAAGCGCTGCAAGCAACCTGGGACGAATTCTCGTCTGAAGATTCCGACGAAGAGCTCGAGCAGACGAGCTTTCTTGCACTGACATCCCAAGAACAAGTCGATGAATCGAAAATCGAGAACGAATTGGAAGCTGAATCCGAATGAAGCCACAGATCCATATCTGTTTCCGAAGGGCCCAACCCCACTGTAAGTACTTGTCAAATAGATAAACTTTACAATTTAATTAATTATTTAATGCATAAGTTAGCTAAATCAAATATCTGGGTTAAATCGCTTCAAAAGGAGGTAACAACCCTTAAAGAAGTGACTAACCCTAGCTCCTTGATTGATCCCATTCAGACTAGAACCTTAACTCAAGTCCAAAAGCTTGAAGAAGAGAATTCTAGGCTGAAAAATCAAGTCAAGGAACTAAAGTACACATTGGAACAGTTTACTCTGGGTTCCAAGAATCTTGATATAATTCTTGGAAAATAGTGAGCTGTGTACAACCGGTCTGGACTTGGATTTAAGACTAAACACAAATTCAAGTCTTATTTATCAATTATAAATAGAACTAATAGAAAATTAGTCCAAACATGGGTCCCTAAGTGGAACTTGGTCAATCAAGTTGGACTTGGTCAATATTGGATCCCCAAGGATCAAATCCATTACCTTGATAGACCTTATCGAGGCTATGATCCAGGGGGAGCCAATAAAAAGACCATTTTTATCAATAGATAAATTTGCTTGATGCTTGATTTACTACTCTTTTAATTATGCATGCTTAGACTAGGAAGATAAGGATCTAGGCATAATTTGCACTTGATCAGTTAGACCTAGGGATTTCAAAAGGAAAATTAAATTGTTAGTATTAGCCCTAGTACAAATTATGAGATGATTGTAAAGGGCTCATTTTGTATCATATATCATTATTAATAAAAGATAAAGTTGATTATTATATTTATTTCAGTTCAGTGCCAATTGAATAAGTATAATAATATCCTTGGGTAGTTGGTTCTTATCTATAGTATATCAATTGGTTGAATTGATAGTAAGATATTCTAGAGAACACTACTCTTAAATATTCCTAGTCGAGCATTAATATACAAGGACAATATTAATGCGTTGAGACTAGCATGTAGGTCGATGGATGACTTGATCTCACAAGTCATGGATATGAGATATCAGGTTGACACATGGGTATATATTAGGGAATATATACTGAATGACCCGCCATGAGAATGTTTCATGGATCGTTATATGAGTGTCATAAACATTCTCATGTGACTATTGGTATGAATAGTTCTTAGACCTGAAATCACTATGGTTCCCTACATAAGGAGTTGTGTACTTTGGTATCGTCAAACATCACCTGTAACAAGGTGGACAATAAAGTCGATCACTGGATATGCAATGAATTATACGGAGGGATGTGAGTGATGTAGATGGAATCTATCCATTCCATATGACGGAAGCGATATCTGTGGACCCCTTGATTAGTAGGACATAAAGAAAGCATGATATGCTCAAATGAGTCAATATGAGATATTGAGCTTATTTGATTGAGTGTGTCTACTTAGAGATCAAGAAACACAAAGGTTGATAAGAGGATGACATGGTCTATGCCTCATTGATCAATCTAGATATCAAGGATAGAGGGACCAAGTCATACAAGATAATAGCCACGGACAGGTTAGGTCGGATCTTGACCTTCTCGTCACTTGGGTAGCAATGATGTCTTGCTAGATGTCACTCATTCCTTATGTATCTAAATGTTGATTTGGGTACATTGCCAACGTTACGAGAACCTATTGGGTCACACACAAAGAACAAGTAGATTTGGAGATGGATTCATATGATGAATCATTGGATTAAGTCTAATCCGAATTGGGCTTATTGAGTTGGACTCAATTGGATCTAATTGTTGGATTAAGTCCAATTCAAACTAGACTCAAGGAGTCAATTCAAATTAATGAAATGTGATTCATTGAATTTGAATTGTATGAGATTAATTGAGTAAGACTCAATTGAATTAGACTTGAGTTAGACTCAAGTGAGGAGACTTGAGTTAGACTCAAGTGAGGATTAATGAGACATTCATTGAATTTCAAAATTCAATGATACATTTGATTCAATTTTAGAAATTGAAATGAGGAGTTATTTGAAATGAGAAGTTACAAGTGTGTGGTCCTTAATGGAGTGTAAATGCTCATTAAGGCTATTAGTGCTAATTAAGTGTTTTCATTGGATGAAAATACTTAAGTGTTTTTCTCATAGTGCTAATGGAGTGTAAATGCCAGAGTTTCAGTGCAAAGACCATAGCTGCCAGCTCAAGATCATGAGTGGGGTAGTTCTTCTCATAGTCTTTGAGTTGTCTCGAGGTTGCTAGCACAACCTTTCTCCATCTTGTGAGTTTGTGAGACAAACGAACGCTTGTTCGTGTGGATACCGTAGAGGCGCGAACACGAGATTGTGCTGTGATCCGAGCGGTCGGGAGTCCGTGAGCACGCAATAAGGTATAATATCTCATGCTATGTTAGAATACTTAGTATATGTAGGAATTTTTCATCTCCCTTCGCATGGATCTTCTGGAGGAAATAGGATTTTCCGCTACGCGTTTGCGTGGTTAGCAACCTATTTCCTTACATAAATATCCAATTTCTTTGAAAGACTTTGTCTAGAAGTGGAGGATGATCCCATACCCAAGAAGGCCTAATGCCTCGCCACAGCCTAGAAGCTAATCCTTGAAATAGATATTTAATTGATTAATTATAAAACCTAAGTCTAACTCAAATATAAATTAATCTTTAGATGATAACCTAAATCAAAGATAAAATTAAACCATCTCGCAAAATCCATAAGATTCCCTGATTGATAACTTAGAAAAGGAGTGAGATGAACTTAGGTAATCAATTAAAATAATCCAATTTAAACAAATTAATTTAATTCAATTTAAACAAATTAATACAATTTAATCAATTAATTTAATTTAATCAATAAATTTAATTTAATCAATCAATTTAATTTAATCAATCAATTTAATTTAATTCAAATTAATCAATTAATTCAAGTTAATTTAATTTAATTAACTAATTTAAGTTAATGTAATTAATCTAATTGAATTAATCTCATTTAATTTAACTCAATTAAAAAATTAATTAACTTAATTAATCAATTGACCAAATAAATAAATCAATCAATCTAAATTAACCTAACCAATTCTAAACTTAATGTAACGACCACCCTTCTCACTACTCTCTAAAGGTGTCCGTTACATAACTACTATAAACTGTTACTTAACTAATGTAACAAACTGTACTTAAATTTTTCCAGAAAACTTAAAATTTTGGCAGAGTATATGCAGTTCAGCTGAACTAAAATACAATACAATACTCTAAATTCAGAACATGCACATACAACTCATAATAACAGAAACATATGAAACTATATCTCAATGCAAACACAACGTATCTACTTACTAAACAAAACTCATCTTAGCATGCGATTTAAAACAAGAATAATCTCAAATGACATGAATATAAGGTACAATCTCAAATGTTTCTTAACCACTAAAACACGGAAACTTAATAATGCCCCAAGTCTCTCCCATAGTCTTGGCATCACACATCCTTCTACACCTCCTTGTCGCCTTCCTTTCCTATAGCTTTTCCTTTCCTTTATCTGCAGTAAGAGGGAATGCAAACTATAAACGAATGCTTAGTAAGCGCTGTCTAACTCACAAAAACTTGAATGTGCATATAAATACAACAATGCTAAAAACTAAATCTGTAAGAAGAAAACTACTCATGCTCATCTAATAGCAAAGCAATAAAATCTGCATACTCATGCTATACAAGAATAAAACAGCATGCTGGAAGACAAGGCTAATCAAGCTCAATAAACTAATCAGGAAACAAATAAAACTAATATTGCATGCTTTGAATTAAAAGGAACTAAACTTGCTGACTCTAAACATAAGTGAAGCTTGTTTCATTTGTTTCAAAAACTTATAATCTTATACTTGAAAATAATAATAAACTTTTCTCTTGGGCCCAGGCTTAGTACCAATGCGCGCTCCCTAATAGAGACTGTGGTAGCTAGTCACCAGTCCTACGAGGGTAAAGACCTTGGTCTTACCAGGGCCAAGACCTTGGAATTGGTCACCTGGATTTGTTTAACGACAACCTTGGAAGTCGGGTACTAGCCTTTTAAAATGTAAAATATCTTAATTACTTCTTCTTTAAATACCTTGACATTTTAACAAGTACCTTGTGTGCCAAAATCCCTAAAGTCTTGACTTTTGGATCTACTTAAGGCCTTGGCCTTTTCTTTCTTTTCTTTATCTTTCTTATACTTTTCTTAAACTCAACATACTGTAATACTTAACAAGATCTGCACTGTAAGCTTAATTAAAAATCTGCACTATAAGCTTAATTAAAATCTGCACCATAAGCTTAAATAAAAATTTGCACTATAAGCTTAATTAAAATCTGTATTATAATACTTATCAAAATCTGCATGCAATGCTTATAAAAATCTGCATACAATACTTATAAAAATCTGCACTTAATGAAAAACTGCACTTAATGGAAGAAATCTGCACTTAAAATTCTGCACTACAAGGAAATCTAAACTGCTAACCAAATTCTGCATATATAGAGGAAACTAAAGCTAAATGCTTTAATGAAATCTGAAACTGACATACTAAACTTAAAACTATAACTGCAGGTTAAAGGATCACTAACAAAGAATCTAAGCAATTGATAACTAAAGGGTCTAATTAAGCCACAAGGAACCAACAGAGTGCTCCCAAAGGTAAAGCTATTCATGCCTTTTGCATAACACGACTCAAAGCTCAAAACTATTGTTCAGTGCCATTGCAAGAAAACAAAAAGGAACTGAGAACGCTACATGCTCAAACAACTATACCCCATGTTAAATTCCAAATCTACTAATCTGGATAAGGTTTTCATGGCAACAAGCTCCAAAAGGAACCGAACCACTACTCTTCCTCCCTTAACTGATCAGTGCCACGACAAGGAAACCAAACAAGGAACCGGATACTACACCACATATAGTGACTCCAAACCGCATGTATAAGGAGACTAATAACAAAAGATAACCATATTTCAAACTAAACCATCCTCTTTCATTTCCTTCATGAAACTCACGGCAACAAGCCCTAAACCATAGCCTTTATAGTATAATTCGAATACTAGAAAAAAACTAGACTCCTAGCAAAATTTGATATTCCTCACGGCACATTCCAAAACACCAAAAATCTTACAGGATACTTCGAATTCAAGGAGAACAAGATCCGAAACTACTCCTACCGCAGGTGAGAAGCAACTTACCGGAATCCCTCGACTTACAACCGGAGAAGAAAGCCTCTAGGGTTCGCGGAGAGCTTGAATTTCCGACTCCTCTTCGTGCCCACAAGCTCTCCTCTATGAGCCGGTCTCTATTCCGTGAAGATCTCACGGAATTTGCCCTTCGCCAGCCGCCGGAGATGAAGCCCTAGCTTCGGCTTTGTCTTCCGCCCGAGCACCACCGACGCCGCGTGTGAGAGAAAGGAGAGGAAAGGGGATTTAGGTCACGACAAATATTCCCCTTATCCTCTTAACTTATCCTTTTATAACCTATGGTTATTTTTAGGTTCGGTTATTGCTTAAGAAAGGTTCGGTATCACGAAACACACGTTGGGACGCCTGGCTAGCCGAAACCACTTCAGACTTGGTTCGAGTCGGAGGTCGCCGGTTCGAACCTCGGCGGAACCTCTTTATTTTTGAAACTTCTTCCTTTTGGTAAAAATACCAAACGACCTCCAAAAATTGTATAAAAATACTCTAAAAATCTCTAGAATATTTCTAAAGCATTTCTAAATATTTTTAAGTACTATTAGGATTCGAAATAAGGAAATTTGGGTCGTTACAATTCCCCATATCTTATAAAAAGTTCGTCCTCAAACTTAGAATAATTCTGGATATTTCTGTCTCATACTGTCCTCACGCTCCCAAGTGACTTCCTCATGATTCTGGTTCTACCAGATGACCTTCACTAGTGACACCTCTTTGTTTCTTAGTCTCTTGACTGCTCTGTCCACTATCTGTGTATGTCTGATCTCATAGCTAAGATCCTCCTGGATCTGCACTGACTGAGGCTGAATCACTTGGCTAGGGTCGTGGAGGCACTTCTTTAGCATAGAGACATGAAATACATTGTGTATTGTCGACATGTCTTGTGGTAAGTCCAGCTTGTAAGCTACTTTCCCAATCCTCTCTATGATCAGGTAAGGTCCTACGTAGCAAGGACTTAACTTGCCCTTCTTGCCAAATCTCATCACTCCCTTCATCGAAGCAACCTTGAGAAAAACTGAATCCCCTACTTGGAACTCAAGTGGCCTACGGCGTGTGTCCGCATAACTTTTCTGTCTGCTCTGAGCAGTTTCAATTTTCTGTCTAATCTTCTAGATAGCCTGAGTGGTCTCATCTATCATCTTTGTCTGGATGCCCAGCTCTACTTCCATTTCTTTTCTTTCACCTGCTTCTTGCCAGCAAATGGGTGATCTGCACTTCCTGCCATACAACACCTTATAAGGTGCCATCTTGATGGTGGCCTGATAGCTATTGTTGTAGGCAAACTCAGCTAAGTATAGATACTTGCACCAACTTCCCTTGAAATCTAGTACACAGGCTCTGAGTATATCTTCTAAAATCTGATTTACTCACTGTGTCTGTCCATCAGTCTGAGGATGGAAAGCTGTGCTGAACTTGAGTTTGGTGCCTAGTGCATTCTGAACACACTCCCAAAAATGAGAGGTGAAGTGCCCATCTCTATCAGACACAATAGATTTTGGAACTCCATGAAGTCTGATCACTTCCTTAACATATAGTTGTGCCAACTGCTCTATAGAATGAGACACCTTGATGGCTAGAAAATGGGCAGACTTGGTCAATCTGTCCACTATTACCCATATTGCATCATATCCGTTCGTGGTTCTTGGAAGACTTGTTATAAAGTCCATGGATATGTCTTCCCACTTCCACTCTGGTATTGGGAGAGGTTGTAACATTCCTCCTGGTCTCTTGTGCTCTGCTTTGACTCTTTGGCATGTCAGGCAGGTACTGACATATTTAGCAACATCTCTTTTGAGTCCAGACCACCAGAACCTCTGTTTCACATCTTGGTACATCTTGGTGGAACCAGGATGCATGGAGTAAGGTGTACTATGAGCTTCTTCTAAAATTTTCTTTCTCAACTCTTCATCATTGGGGACACAAAGGCGGTTCCCCTGATAGAGGATTCCACTGTCTGATACCCGAAACTCTGAATTTTCTCCTTTTTGTATCCCTTGCTTGATCTTCTGGACATCTGGATCTTCACTTTGCTTTCTCTGTATATCCTCAAGCAGGGTTGACTCTAAAGTCAATGCAGAGAGTTGTCCATAAATAATTTCGACTCCAAGGTCTGATAATTCCTTCTGCAGTGGCAGCGCTAATGATGATAATGATATCAGAGTTGCACTGGACTTCCAACTTAGTGCATCTTCCACTTTGTTAGCTTTGCCTGGGTGGTAGAAGATTTCACAGTCATAGTCTTTTACCAACTCCAGCCACCTACACTGTCTCATGTTTAAGTCTTTCTGGGTGAAGAAATACTTTAAACTCTGATGGTATGTGAAGATTCTGCACTGGACTCCATACAAGTAGTGTCGCCAGAGTTTCAGTGCAAAGACCATAGCTGCCAGCTCAAGATCATGAGTGGGGTAGTTCTTCTCATAGTCTTTGAGTTGTCTGGAAGCATAAGCTATAACTTTTCATTCTTGCATGAGTACAGCTCCTAGGCCCATCTTGGAAGCATCACTGTAGATGTCAAAACTCTTGTCACTTTCTGGAACTATCAGGATGGGAGCACTGGTTAGTCTCTTATTTAGCTCTTGGAAACTCTGCTCACATTTGTCTGACCATTCAAACTTCTTGTCCTTCCTCGTTAGGGCTATTAGTGGAGAGGCTATCTTGGAAAAGTCCTCCACAAATTTTCTGTAATACCCAGCTAAACCAAGGAAACTTCTGATCTCTCTAATGTTCTTGGGCCTATGCCAATTATTGACTGCCTCTATCTTGGCAGGATCCACTTGGATGCCTTCTTTAGAAATAATGTGACCTAGAAACGCCACCTGATTTAACCAGAACTCGCACTTCAAGAATTTGGCATAAACCTGTTTCTACTGTAGGGTTTGCAAGACTATTCTCAAGTGCATGTCATGCTCCTCTGGGGTTCTAGAATAGACTAGAATGTCGTCGATGAACACGATGACAAATTTGTCAAGGTATTCTCTAAACACTCTGTTCATCAAGTCCATGAAGACTGCAGGTGCATTAGTCACACCAAAAGGCATGACTACGAACTCATAGTGTCCGTATCTGGTCCTGAAAGTTGTTCTGAGTATATCATTTTCCTTCACTTTCAACTGATGGTACCCAGAGCGCAGATCTATCTTGGAGAACACTGTTGCCCCTTTCAATTGATCAAATAAGTTATTGATTCTGGGCAGTGGGTACTTGTTCTTGATTGTCACTTGATTTAGAGCCCTATAATCTATGCACATCCGCATAGATCCATCCTTCTTCTTGACAAAAACACAGGAACTCCCCATGGTGAATGACTAGGGAGGATGAAGCCTTTGTCAAGCAGCTCCTGAAGTTGTTCTTGTAACTCTTTCAGCTCTTCTGGCGACATGCGGTATGGAGCTTTTGAAATTGGACCGGTACCAGGAACCAATTCAATTTCAAACTCCACTTCTCTGTTGGGAGGTAGTCCAGGTAGCTCTTCTGGGAATACCTCTGGGTACTCACAAACTACCCGAACATCCTCCTGCTTGGGTCTTTCTTGTTCTTCCTTTTATTACCCTTGCCCTTCCAATTCTGATCACTTGCCTGGGGTTTCTGGCTCCCCACTGTCTTATCATCGATCTTGACTGGCTTGTGTTGCGCTCGTTGTGCCTTGATGCTGTTCAGATAGTGCTCAACGACTAATGCTCTGCTGACCAGCTCTTCGCCAGTCTGGAGCTGGTGAGTTCCACTACTCACATTAAGTGCTATCACTGGTCTCAACATCCTGAGCATCAGTCTGACTCGTTCCTTCTCCGTACTTACTAGCTTTGGACAGAGACGAGCTAGCCTATTGAATCTTTTAACTGCTTCTTCCACTGACAGGTCACCTTGTCTGAATTCTATAACCTCTTCATAGTGCTTATTGGTGATCCGTTGGCGGAAGATTCTTCGTAGAACTCTATCTCAAAGTCGGTCCAGCTCATCTGATTGACTACTCTCTTGCTCTTAACTCTCTCCCACCACATACGAGCATCTACAGATAGGCAGAAAGAGGCACACTTGACCTTCTCGACTTCTGGCCAGTCAAGAAGCTCCATGGTGCTCTCTAGTGTCTTGAACCAAGCCTGAGCATCCCAGGGCTCAATCATGCCTGAGAAACTTTCTGGCTTCAGCTTTAGCCACTGTATCAGGTATGCTTCTTGTCTCCTAGATGCTGTGACGACTTCCAGGGCGGCTGGTGGGACCTCAGTCACCACTGGAGTCTCCACGTTTACAGTTGGGGGAGTGGTAGGAACTGACCGCTGATTAGCCATCAGATTGACAATCACTTAGTGCTGCTCTGCTACTTGTCTCTGGAGTTGAGCAACAACTTCAAAAAGATTGGTTTCAGTTGTTCTGGACTCCTCGTTCTCCTGAGCTCGGTTCTCAGTACGAGTGGTACGGGGACGCCCTCTTCTTGACATCTCGTTATGCAGAGGGAAAACGTGAAATCATCACTATACTTTCTAGATATATCTTACTTAAGCATGATTCTTGACTTTAAACACATATGAGTAGGTACTTCTAAACATTTCTCTATACTGCAAGCACTAAAAGAAAGTATAAATACATTCTTACTAGAAGACGGCAAGGCTGGTGCTGATGTGTGATGCTGGAGAATAGGAACTGCTCTGATACCAACTGTAACGACCACCCTTCTCACTACTCTCTAAAGATGTCCGTTACATAACTACTATAAACTATTACTTAACTAGTGTAACAAACTGTACTTAAATTTTTCCAGAAAACTTAAAATTTCGACAGAGTATATGCAGTTCAGCTGAACTAAATACAATACAATACTCTAAATTCAGAATATGCACACATAACTCATAATAACAAAAACATATGAAACTATATCTCAATGCAAACACAATGTATCTACTTACTAAACAAAACTCATCGTAGCATGCGATCTAAAACAAGAATAATCTCAAATGACATGAATATAAGGTACAATCTCAAATGTTTCTTAACCACTAAAACACGGAAACTTAATAATGCCCCAAGTCTCTCCCATAGTCTTGGCATCACACATCCTTCTACACCTCCTTGTCGCCTTCCTTTCCTATAGCTTTTCCTTACCTTTATCTGCAGTAAGAGGGAATGCAAACTATAAGCGAATGCCTAGTAAGCGCTGTCTAACTCACAAAAACTCGAATGTGCATATAAATACAGCAATGCTAAAAACTGAATCTGTAAGAAGAAAACTACTCATGCTCATCTAATAGCAAAGCTCTAAAATCTGCATACTCATGATATACAAGAATAAAACTGCATGCTGGAAGACAAGGCTAATCATGCTCAATAAACTAATCAGGAAACAAATAAAACTAATATTGCATGCTTTGAATTAAAAGGAACTAAACTTGCTGACTCTAAACATAAGTGAACCTTGTTTCATTTGTTTCAAAAACTTATAATCTTATACTTGAAAATAATAATAAACTTTTCTCTTGGGCCCAGGCTTAGTACCAATGCGCACTCCCTAATAGAGACTGTGGTAGCTAGTCACCAGTCCTACGAGGGTAAAGACCTTGGTCTTACCAGGGCCAAGACCTTGGAATTGGTCACCTGGATTTGTTTAACGACAACCTTGGAAGTCGGGTACTAGCCTTTTAAAAAGTAAAATATCTTAATTACTTATTCTTTAAATACCTTGGCATTTTAACAAGTACCTTGTGTGCCAAAATCCATAAAGTCTTGACTTTCGGATCTACTTAAGGCCTTGGCCTTTTCTTTCTTTTCTTTATCTTTCTTATACTTTTCTTAAACTCAACATACTGTAATACTTAACAAGATCTGCACTGTAAGCTTAATTAAAAATCTGCACTATAAGCTTAATTAAATTCTGCACCATAAGCTTAAATAAAAATCTGCACTATAAGCTTAATTAAAATCTGCACTATAATACTTATCAAAATCTGCAAGCAATGCTTATAAAAATCTGCATACAATACTTATAAAAATCTGCACTTAATGAAAAACTGCACTTAATGGAAGAAATCTGCACTACAAGGAAATCTAAACTGCTAACCAAATTCTGCATATATAGAGGAAACTAAAGCTAAATGCTTTAATGAAATCTGAAACTGACATACTAAACTTAAAACTATAACTGCAGGTTAAAGGATCACTAACAAAGAATCTAAGCAATTGATAACTAAAGGGTCTAATTAAGCCACAAGGAACCAACAGAGTGCTCCCAAAGGTAAAGCTATTCATGCCTTTTGCATAACACGACTCAAAGCTCAAAACTACTGTTCAGTGCCATTGCAAGAAAACAAAAAGGAACTGAGAACGCTACATGCTCAAACAACTATACCCTTCCATGTTAAATTCCAAACCTACTAATCTGGATCAGGTTTTCATGGCAACAAGCTCCAAAACGAACCGAACCACTACTCTTCCTCCCTTAACTTATCAGTGCCACGGCAAGGAAACCAAACAAGGAACCAGATACTACACCACATACAGTGACTCCAAACCGCATGTATAAGGAGACTAATAACAAAAGATAACCATATTTCAAACTAAACCATCCTCTTTCATTTCCTTAATGAAACTCACAACAACAAGCCCTAAACCATAGCCTTTATAGTATAATTCGAATACCAGAAAAAAACTAGACTCCTAGCAAAATTTGAAATTCCTCACGGCACATTCCAAAACACCAAAAATCTTACAGGATACTTCGAATTCAAGGAGAACAAGATCCGAAACTACTCCTACCGCAGGTGAAAAGCAACTTACCAGAATCCCTCGACTTACAACCGGAGAAGAAAGCCTCTAGGGTTCGCGGAGAGCTCGAATTTCTGACTACTCTTCGTGCCCACATGCTCTCCTCGATGAGCTGGTCTATATTCAGTGAAGATCTCACGGAATTTGCCCTTCGCCAGCCGCCGGAGACGAAGCCCTAGCTTCGGCTTTGTCTTCCGCCTGAGCACTGCCGACGCCGCGTGCGAGAGAAAGGAGAGGAAATGGGATTTAGGTCACGGCAAATATTCCCCTTCTCCTCTTAACTTATCCTTTTATAACCTAGGGTTATTTTTAGGTTCGGTTATTGCTTAAGATTGTTTCGCTTCCCTTCTTATCACAAAACACACGTTGGGACGCTTGGCTAGCCAAAACTACTTAAGACTTGGTTCGGGTCAGAGGTCGCGGGTTCGAACCTCGACCGAACCTCTTTATTTTTGAAACTTCTTCCTTTTGGTAAAAATACCAAACGACCTCCAAAAATTACATAAAAATACTCTAAATTTTTTTAAAAATCTATAGAATATTTCTAAAGCATTTCTAAATATTTTTAAGTACTATTAGGATTCGAAATGAGGAAATTTGGTTCATTACACTTAACACAAAACCATCTCACAATCACCCATAAGAATACCATGTCTGATAAACTAGACTAGGTGAGATGGATATTAAGGAGTTAATTTCTATTAAACCATCTCTTGAATCCGTCAAATTGAACCAAATCGAATATTTTATGTGTAGGAACATAAATATTTTGATCAATGGATGCTAGATAGTGGGTGCTCTAGTACATGACTGGAGACAGATTGAAATTTACTAAGCTAAAATTCAAGAACCTAGGGTAAGTTGCATTCGACAATGATGGAACACTTAAGGTAATCAGAATAGGTAATATCCAACTGAGTTTCGATTTCTATATTTGAAAAGTTTTACTGGTTGATCAATTCAATTTTAACTTACTAAGTATTAGTCAGTTATGTGACTCAGGGTACTTAATCACATTCTCAAAATCTGAGTGCTTAATTAAAAATGTTAAAAATTCTGAAATCACACTTAAGGGAATTAGGAAAAAGAATATCTATACAATTGACCTACCAACCTCCTCACTAAAGTGTCTATTGACACAACAAGAGGAAACCAAGTTGTGGCACAGAAAATTAGGTCACACTCATACCAGGCTCATTTAAAAAATGAGTCAAAATGACTTAGTCAGAGGTTTGCCCAAATTAAAATTTACCGAAAATTTAATTTGTGATGCGTGTCAACAGGGTAAATAAACCAAGTCAACTCACAAATTAACCAACTTAAATAAGACTAATTCAATACTTGAGCTCCTTCACTTAGACTTGTTTGACTCACATGGGGCCAAGTCACTAAGCAAAAACCAATATTGCTTTGTAATAATTGATGATTACTCAAGATTTACTTGGGTAAAATTTCTAAAAACTAAAGATGAAACCTATGAAATCTTTAAAACCTTTTGTAACTTAGTAGAAAATGGAAAAGATACTAAAATTAAAAGAATTAGAAGTGACCATGGGGGAGAATTTGAAAACCTCAAATTTATTGAATTTTTCAAAATTAATGGATATAAACATGAATACTCATGCCCTAGAACCCCTTAACAAAATGGTCTAGTAAAGCGCAAAAATAGAACCCTAGAAGAAGCCGCTAGAACCATGTTAAATGGATGTAACTTAAACAATCAATTCTGGGCTGAGGCAATTAATACAGCTTGTTACATTCAAAATAGGATTTTAATCAATAAAATTCAAAATAAAACTCCATATGAAATATATTATAATAAAATCCCCAATTTAAACTATATAAAGGTGTTTGGGTGTAAAGTTCATATTTTAAATACTAAGGACTACTTAGGTAAATTCACATCAAAATCAACTCAAGGAATCTTTTTTAGGGTATTCCACAACTAGTAGGGCCTATAGAGTTTATAACAAAAGTACCCTAAAAGTTGAAGAAACAATTAATGTGATTTTTGATGAAAAATAATTTACCTAACTCAATAAATGAAAATATTAATCCAAACACAGAAAATATTAATTCAAGAAACACAGAAGATGATGAAGATATTCAATTTAAACCTAAAGAAACAAAAGACCCAATTATTGACCCTAATTTAAGACCATCAAGAATAAGTACCAATCACCCATCCGACCAAATTTTGGGTGACCCAACCCTAAGAGTTCGGATTAGGTCATCTTATAGAAACCTAAGTCAAATAGCTCTCATTTCTAAAATCGAACTCAAAACTATAGAAGAAGCCCTACCAAACTGGATATTAGCAATACAAGAGGAGTTAGCCCAATTTGAAAGAAACCAGGTATGGAAACTAGTACCTAAACCCATAAATAAAATGATAGTTGCCACTAAATGAGTATTTAGAAATAAATTGGATGATAAGGGTGAAATAGTAAGAAACAAAGCAAGATTAGTAGAAAAAGGATTTAGCCAAGTAGAAGGGCTAGACTATGATGAGACCTATGCCCCCGTGGCCAGACTTGAATCTATTAGAATGCTGCTGGCCTATGCAGCACATAAACGATTCAAGTTATACCAAATGGATGTAAAATATACTTTTTTTAAAATGAGTTCATTAAGGAAGAAGTATATGTTAGTCAACCCCCAAGATTTGAGGACTTGGACCACCCAAACTATGTCTTTAGATTAAAAAAGGCCCTATATGGACTAAAACAAGCACTTAGGGCTTGGTATGAATGCTTATCAAATTATTTAATAACTAAAGGATTTAAACAAGGTCAAATAGATCAAACCTTATTTGTAAAAACCCTAGAAAAAGACATCTTTATAGCTCAAATTTACATAGATGATATAATTTTTGGTTCGATAAACACTAAATTTTTAAAAGAATTTACCAAATTAATGGAAAATGAATTTGAAATGAGCCTAGTCGGAGATCTCAATTTTTACTTAGGTTTACAAATTAAACAAACCAAAGATGGAATTTATATTTTCAAACTAAATATGCTAAAGAACTACTCAGGAAATTTGCCATGGAAAATTCAAAAAATATAAATACTCCAATGGCAACTAATGTTAAAATCGACTCTGACTTAGAAGGAAAATCGGTAGACTTGAAATACTATCGAAGTGCGATAGGAAGTTTACTTTACCTAACCGCAAGTTGACCGATATTTTTTTTGCAGTAGGTATGTGTGCAAGATATCAATCTTGTGCAAAAGAGTCACACCTAACAAATGTTAAGAGAATTCTAAGGTATATTAAGGAAACCTTTAATATAGGACTTTGGTACTCTAGGACTTGCACCTTTGACCTAACTGGCTATTCTGACTCAGATTATGCCGAATGTAAACTAGATAGAAAAAGTACAAGTGATAGCTGTCAATTTCTAGGTTAGTGCCTAGTAAGTTGGTCAAGCAAAAAGCAGCACTGTGTTGCTTTATCCACTACTGAAGCTGAATACATAGCTCTAGGAGAATGTGCATCTCAACTACTATGGATGATGCATACTTTAAAAGACTATCAACTAGAATATAAAAATATAAAAATTTCAATTCATAATATAAGTTCAATTAACTTAACTAAAAATCAAATTCACCACTCAAGGACTAAACACATAGAAGTAAAACACTACTTTGTAATGGATCATGTAGCTAAGGGTGATATTGTACTTAACTATGTTGAGTCCAAATCAAACCTGGCTGACATTTTCACAAAACCCTTACTTGAACTTGAGTTCAATGCACTTAGAAGATAGATAGGAATGTGTTTGGTAGAATAGAGTTTACTTTCAAACTTAGTTCTTCTTCAAATTACAAATTCAGTCTGTTACTCAGTCTTAAAATTCTAGAAAAAATATTTTCAAAATTCCAAGTTTGTTAGTATTTCAAAATTTAGCCTTAGCCTAGGTATTTACCTCCTAGAAAGCATGTACCCCTAGTTCTCAGCCAGAGAATCTCACAAGCACACTAGGTTTACCTTGCTTGTGTATAAAAATACTTAGAATGGTGTGAGATACATAGGGTACTGCCTGGACTTCAGAATGCTTATGTCTGTGCATTGACATAAGTCTGGGCAATAAATACAAAATTTATATTGATCAAATTGAGTTATCCATGTTTAGTCAAAACTAACTGGAACATTTACTTAATTTGACTAACTAAGTGAAAGCTACTACCTCATGGTAAACAACTAGTAACTAATGGTTAGACATTTTTTTTGCTTACTCATGCTTGGACTCTTGGCCTTTAAAAATTAGCTGGCATTAATCAAGGGGGAGTAACCTTTTTTTTAAATTAAAACTATTTTGACTTAGTTTTGAAATAATAATCAATTTCTTGCCTTGGCTTTGAAATCAAAATTATCTTGACTTAGTTTAAAATTTTCTTAACTTGGTTTTTGAAATGAAGACTATTTTGACTTAGTTTTTAAAATTAAAACTCTATTTCAAAACAAAATTGTTTTACTACATATTTCCAACTTGGTGTTATTCCAACTTGGTGTTGAAATTGTGTTTCAACTTAGTAAAGAAATTAAAATGTTTATTGATCTGATTTTTAGTCAAAATTATGATTAAATTTTTTTTGAGTATTTTATCATCAAAAATCTTAATATCTAGCTACGCTTTTTAAAAGTACTTATTTGGACTTCTCTTTCACATCCTTTAAAAGCTAAAATACTTCACTAAGTTTTAGAATTCTTTATGTGAATATAACTTTCTTTCTAAATTCAAAATTTAGAAATTCAATTTTTTTTAAATTTTAAAAAATTCAAATTTTTTTCTAAAGTTTCTTTATCACAGCTAATATTTCAAGTACGAGTTGCCTTTCAGGGGGAGCTAATTATTCCCTTCTATAATTTGTACTTTTTAATATATGACAAAGGGGGAGAGGAAAGTGAAAGTTAAGTTAAAGATCAATAAAAAGTTAAGTTGAATAACTAGATATTGCATTACTTGATATTGCATGTATGCTATGATCTTACTATGTTTTTTTCTTGCTATGTTCTTTACTTAACTTTGAATTTTTGTTACCATAATCAAAAGGGGGAGATTGTTGGTGCGAGAAACATCCGATGATAGAACCTAAGTTTTGATAATGGCAAAGGGTTCAAAGTCAAGGTCATTTGTGGTCTAACTGTTGGGATGTATACTATAAGCCTAACTTTTGTATGAACATATGTTTTGAAATATTTTGAAATGAGAATCACTTTGGTCAAATGTTTGTATTTTATATTTATATATATGTTAATGCAGTTGTCTATTTAATTTATATTATAGATAACATGGCGTGTGGTGCCACACAGAAGATCATGTTATCGGTTCCTTATAAATTATAAATAGTAGCTCACAACCAAGATGGATTGGGACAAACCATTGGAACGATTGTAGTGTAATTTGGTATTAGTTTGTCTTGACTATAAAATTATAATAGTACACTATGTGTGTATTGAGCAGGATCATTTGAGGTTGTTTGATTTGTACTGACTACATAAAAGAACAGAACCTCTGTTATTATGGATGTGCGTCCTCTTAATCCCTATATAATAACAAACATGTATACTTAGTATTTATTTCTTTAACTTATCAATGGGTGAGATTTATTCGTTAAATCAATAGATCCGATGAGTTAGAAAATAGTACTATTTATATGGTGTGTTGTTGATTATATAAGGAATCTGTGTCCTAATTATTTAGGCTGATGATGTTCCCTTGAGGAGCTCATAAGAATTATCATGTAAACCGTGCACGTGGACTTAGTTCGGCATGATAATAAAGTTGAGTGGTATTACTCTTGGAATTAGATGTTAATTAATTGAGTTGTTAGTAACTCATTTAATTAATGGACATATGATATCTTAAACACAGGGAGATTAATGCACTCATGATAAGAAGGAGTCCATATTGTAATATTGGATTGGTGCGGTAGTTCAATAGTAACCCTTTAGTGGTATGAGTTATTATTGATGGACTTGAGTTGGGTGTTCGGGCCAAACACAAGAAGTCCAAGCCCATCAGGAGGCCTAAACCAATTTCTCCTCTAGGTCCCTGTTGTAGCCTCTGTATAAAGCCTCGCATCCACCCATCTAAGTGAGTGGTTGGTTTTGTTTTTTGACGCCACCTCCTCCTTTCCTAGGGCTGGCGGCACCATCTCCTCCACCTAGGGCCGGCGCCACCTTCTTCTCCTCCTAGGGTCGGCGCCACCTCTTCTTCTCCTTAGTGGCTGGCGCCTCTTCTTCACCTTGGTGGCTGATGCCTCTTCTTCTCCTTGGTGGCCGACGGCTTAGAATAGAAGAAGAAGAGTAGAAGGTGCTGTTGGACCCCATGGTTATTTTGATGTGATCAACCAAGTTAGTTAGGTCCTATTTGTTTTTGATCCCTATGTCTAAGTGTGCAGGAGCTTTGGAGCGCAGGAAGTCGAGCGGAAAATGCAGCTAGCGAGAAGGACGACACGGAAAGGGAGCCGACGAGCTCGGTGCATCTGAAGGATGAGAGAGCTACGGAAGAGTACACCGGTAGGCGAGAAGAACATGCGCAACGTTTGAGGGACGTAAAGATGGGACGGAAGACTGCTCGAGGAGAAGGCCGAAAATTGGATTCGGGTGAGCCCTATTCCGGTTGGCCGGAATCACCCAAATGAACGGAGAATCGGAAGACAAAGAAGTAAAAAGAGAAGGTGGAAACACTTATATACCTACCAGCTTCGAGGCGCCTCAAGCAGGATTGGAGGCGCCTCAACCTTTAAGGTGTTGGTGCGGTTAGCACTAATGGTTTAACTCAGGTTTTGATGAATGATAAATCAGGTTAAGTAAGGTTTGTCGTTGTCTAACACTCTGATCGAGTGTGCAGGCAAAGTCCAGACAAGTCGACGGGCTGACCAGATGTCTGGCACGAAACCCAGCTAGGTCGACGGGCCAACCGGATAGCTGGAACGAAGTCCAAGCGGATTGACGGGCTGACCAGACGCTTGGCACGAAGTCCAGCTAGGTCGACGGGCTGACCGGATAGCTGGCGAGAAGTCCATCTAGGTCAACGGGCTTATCGGCTAGCCGGCGAGAAGTCCAGACGGGTCAAAGGGCTGACCGGACGACTGGCGGGTAAGTAAAGGTAAGTCACTGGAAGGTAGTGACTGTGAGGACATGTTCCTGGGAAGGGAGCATTAGGCGTCGATCCGGCTTAGATCCATTTCGGTTATCTAAGTCGAGATCGTGACAAGATTCCGATCTCGGAAAGACAGAATCTAAGTCATACTCTTTATGTTGAACTTATAAACTGTGCTAACACTTTATTTTATAGGATATACATTGCCTCGGACTAACCCTATCTTGCAGGAAAAGGAGCTTCTGGAGAAAGGGGGTCCGGGCGCCCGGAGGTCCGGGTGCTCGGAGGCAAACTTTATCCGAATCACGGCGTAGACACCTGGAGCTTGCTGGTTGGGACTGCTATGTCACACCAGGGCGCCCGGATGGGATCCAGGCACCCCGAGAATCATATAAAAGAAGGGTTAGGGGTGGAGCTTCAGATACAACTAAAAAAACTCTCAGACTGCTCTATTGTGCTCCTGTGACGCCGTGAGGCTATTCCGACAAAGTGCTGTCTTCAGTCTATTTCTTTTTATTTTGTCGGTATTTTATTTTCTATCAGTTCTTGTACTTTAATCTTGTAAATCCCATTTTAGAATTGATAGTGATTGTAAGATCTTGGAAAATTTTAATTAATAGGGTTATTTGGAAAATATTCTTATAGAATTTTTTTGAAATTTTTAGAAATTTTCTGGGAATTTTTCCGAGCTCGTAAGACGGGTTTTGAGGGGATCAATTTTGGGTTCAGATTAAAGCCTGTTTGGGATACCCGTTTAAGTGAGGAAATGTTTTATTATTAATTCCATTTCTTTTTCACTTTATTTCTCAAACGCCGAACTCGAGCCCTCCTTCCCCGATCTCCTCTCTCGTCCCTACTCCTCTCTGTCTCTCTCGTGGACAAACCGACGCAGACGGAAATCTCCATCTGGGGGTTTCCACATCGCATCACCAGAGGACCACGTCGCCGGAGCTCGACGAAGCCGGCAGAGTCTAGTCTATCTTTGGTCCCGTGATTGCTGTTCCGGTGAGTTCTGTGTCGATCCTCGACGGCTAGGGCACGGTGGAGGCTTGGTTCGCGTCATCTCCCAACCTACTGACTTCGTCATTCCTCTTCCTCGAGTTGTCCCCGGAGTGATCCGTGTCTTCTCTAGCTGGAGCGAACAACGACGCCATCGGGAGGTGATTCAGAGAGGTAAGGTTTCATCGGATCTATATGCTTAACTAGATTAGGGTTCTTCCCTGTACTTACCCTCGCTCTCTCGGATCTGTGCTCTAGAACCATCGTCGGAGAGGGATCTTGGACGTCAGCTATAGGTTCTTGGCCGAAATCACCAAGTGCTCACTGAGAGCAAAGCCGAGCATCTGGTTCCAATTCGGTGGTGTTGAATTCTTGATCCGAATTATGGAGTGGATCCAGCAGGGAGCTGTTCTGTGGACTATCTGGCTCCAGCAATAGCTACGCTTCCTGGCAGCACCACTTCTTTGTGTGGATCAACAGATCAGAGCTAGGAAATAAGAAGGGAAGATCCAGTGAGGTGAGGTGAGGTTCTGTTCTTGCCGTGGAGTTGTTATTGGTTCGGCTCTACTTGTTCCAGCATCAACAGTAGCTGGAGGTAAGGTGTATGGTAATTGATTCATATTGTTGATGAATTAGGCATGTATTGGATTAGGAATAAATTGGATTAATCCATGATTAGTTGATTACTAGATCATGTGCAGTTTTGAATTGAATGTTGGTTGGAACATGTTGTAGATCGTGTTTCGAATTTGGATATTTGTTAGATGTTCATGTGTTAGATGATTAGGTATGATCTTGATACCTATTGATAATTTATTCATCATTAGGTTGTGTAGATTAATTAGGTTATATGGATTTGGGTTTTGGATTTTCTATCTAAAGGGTTGTTTGGGGTTAAGGTAATTAACCCTAATTAACTGTTAGAAAGGTTGAGGGATATGGTTTAGGGTTTATCCCTAAATTCTATTTAGGATTTATTTAGCTATTTGTTTGTATTCTAGCTTAATAAAAGTAGATGTATTTGTTTACACAGGACTCTGATTCGAGACGGGTGTCTCAACTTCGGATTTGGATTGACTGTACCTTCTATTTGAGGCGGGTACCCTTTGACTTATCTCTTGATAGTGTCTTATGATATGTGCAGTTTATATATACTTACTAGTGTTGGTAGTTAGTATTTCCTTGGTTTAGTTTAGTTGATACCTATCATGTTTCTACTGTTAGTTGCTTTACATTAGAGTTGGATGCTTTTATCTTTTGCCATGTGTATCTATGTTTATAGAGATGGATATGTATATTTATAGTGCTCCACTATACTGGATTAGTTGCTTTACATGTTTGATACGTGCTCTTGGATTCATGATACTTATATCATTGTTATATGTGATGTTCTTGGATTTATGCTGTTTATATCATGGTTATATATATGCGTTTACCTTTTTGGCACACACATATATGGAGGAGGCTATGTTCAGGTATGACATACTTAGCCGCATGCACCATATCGCATGATTGCATGCGATATGGGTACCACGTGACCACTGCATGGGTAGTGGCACAACACACAGGGTGTGTAGGTTGCTCGGTGGTGTTCCGCTGGAGGCTCCACTCATGGGTAGTGTGATAGGCAGCGTGGTAGCACGCCGGGGTCCCTCCCCGTCATTGTGTACCGGGAGATGAGAGCATTGCGCTCCCTCCTATGGTTGAGGTTGGAGGATAGGTGTACTCCGACAGCATCCCGTCCACTCGGTCACTCTTCAGGGGTAGTGACGGCAGAGTGCACGGTGTCACAGCCCTACCCACTCGGTCTCACCATTGTGTGTGAGATGGCTGACTGACATCAGGGGTGACCATGTCATATTGCATCATATGCACAGATTACATTTATTGTGATTGTTGCATGTTGGATGCTGCACTTGGGTGACTGCATATGATTGACATGCATACAGGATACATGCTTATTTGCTCTGACTATCTTTATCTGTGTATGTCCACAGTCATTTGCCCAAGCCTCACAGGTGAGTACAGTTTATTTCAGTTATGCACTTCTTATTATTCTTGTAGTAGACTGTATTACATGCTTATTGTTGGTTACTGCGGTTTATTCAGTTATGCATACCTGTTATACTGTTAGGAGACTGTGCTATATGTTATAATGTTAGGATACTGTACCGTAGGATTGTTGCTGGTAGTTATATGTTACTGTACATATCTATTGGATTACCTGCTGAGTTCTTTGAACTCACCCTGTTGTTACTATTTTTCAGGTTGAGGCCGTCAGGAGAGATTCCAGTCGCTAGCCCCTTCGTTATGAGGATTTCTTATTTTAGATTTCTGTTATTGTTTCTACGCATATATTGATGATGTGGGTTTGTATTGTGGACATTGAACATTCGGGTTTGCTACTTTTGTTTTTCGCTGCGGATTTTCTCATTACTTCGTGGATTTGTTTTCTTCGTTGTAGTGGAGTAGGATGTTTACATATATCTTCGAGGATTCTATATTGTTCTCCCTTATTAAACTGCGTGGATTGATTATATGTTGAACTGTGTGGAATGTTGATATAAACTGCATGGTTTGTTTTTTATTTGTATTGTATTGTTCCGGCCGTGTGGGCCGATGTATAGATATATGTATTCTGGATTCATATTGTCACCCGTACAGGGGAGATGCTGCCGCAATTTCTTTAGACAGGGACTACCTGGGGCGTGACAGTGATTACCCAACGAAAGTACTCAATGAGTACAGGCCTTGGAGTAGGAGTCGACACTGGCTCCGAACCAAGTAAAAAGGTTCTATGTTAGCATTGTTTTACTTTTCCGCTACATTTACTTTGTTCGAATGGAAATCCGTGCTAATCCAAAATAAATACCCAAATTTACTAGTAAACTCGGGCTAACTCCAAAAATCCAAAACACCATAAGCAGGTATCATAACCCGCTCTGATACCAATACCAATAAATTGGTATCAGATAAATCTCGAAATCGGTAACACAATATACAAACAAGTATCGCAAACCTGACGCTCTGATACCAAATAAATTGGTATCAGGTTATCCCAAATATCCAAAATATGAAAGCAAAGGATTGTATACCTGGGCTCTGATACCAAATAAATTGTCATGCCCCGAGGGAGTCCCTGTCCGAAGAAATTTCTGCAACATCTCCCCTGTACGGTTGACAATCTGAAACTTTATACATTGCCCCCAGGGCCACATATACATCGGGCAACACGGCCGGAACAATAACAATAATATAAATACATCACACAGACATCCACACAGTTTAATAGTGAACAACTAAGAGCAGTGATAAAAAGACTCAAAAACAGCCCTATTCAACTACACTCATAAAGCACAAAACTGATGTCCTACTCCACTACACCCATAAATCTCAAATCCGATGATAAAATCCACTCACCTCTTCTGCCGTCTAGGCAGGCATGTAGTAAAACAAATTCGAATGAAAGTCATCGACAATATCCATATAATAAACTGATACAAGTCCAGATGTATCAAAATAGCACAAGTCTAAACATAGTCTAATAAAGAAAACCACAAGATCAACACACGTCCTCGTGGACTACAGGGGACTAGCGACTGGAACTCTCCGGACAACATCAACCTGAAAATAGCAATGGAGGAGGGTGTGAGTCCAACACTCAGCGGGTATCAACTGATATGCATAATAAAGAAAATAACAACCAGCAATAATCATGCGTACAGTCTCCTGATACAAGAAGGATAAATGCAACTGGAATAAGCAGGAGAAAACTGTACTAACCAGGACCAGGGTATAAGTATAACAGGGTCGTCAGACTGAGAGTGTCATAAATCCTGTATGCAAGTCAATCATATGCACTCATATAAATGCAGCAAATAATGCAGCAAACACAAGCAATAAATGTAACGACCACCCTTCTTACTACTACTCTCTAAGGGCGACCGTTACCTAACTATTACTCTACTTACTAGTGCCACTTATGCTAATATTAGCAACACTTAGATTTATCACGGCCCCAGAGGAAGTCCTACCGAAAATTTTTGGCAGAGTCTCCCCTGTATCGGTGACCAAATCAACCATACAGACACTATATACACAGCCACAGGCGGCTGGAACATACTTTTTTAACAACCATGCAGTATAATAACACAATAAGAAGAAGGAAACTACTCTAGCGATAGCAAACAACTATATCACTCCAACAATAGGACCCAACTACAAGTGCGGAATAAACTTAATGACAATCTCAACTCATAATAATATTTAAAGAAACTAAAAGAACTCTAAACAGAAGAGTCTTGACAATTTGCCAACAAACTCTAGATCTCTCCATAGTCCAATCATCACACACCTTCATCACCACCACCTTGTTGCCTTCCTTTCATATTTTAGCTTTTCCTTTATCTGCAGTAGAAGGAAAAATAGATCTATAAGCGAAACGCTTAGTAAGTACTATACTATCTCACAAAAACTCGAAGTGCATAAAAATGCAAACGATACTGAAACTGAAATGCTAAAAGAAAAGCTACATGTACTCATCTAATAGCAAGGTACTCAAATAAACTGCATATTCATGATCTACCAGAATAAAGCTGAATACTGGAAATAAAACTAATCATGCTCACTAAACTGATAAGAAAAGTAATGAAACTCATGCTGTATGCTTAGAATTAAAGGAACTAAACGTCTGCAAATTCTAAACATAGGTGATACTTGTTTCATTTACTTATAGCTTTATACTTGAAATTAATCTTTTAATTTCTTTTACTTTTACTTTTCTTTCTTCTTCTTTTTCTTTCTTCTTCTTTTTCTTTGGGCCCAGGCTTAGTACCATCTTATGTGCGCTCCATAATAGAGACTGCTGTAGTCCCACATGGTAAAGACCTTGGTCTTACCAGGGCCGAGACCTCGGAAACGGTCATCTGGACTTGTTTAACGACAACCTCGGAAGTCGGGTACTAGCCTCTTACTTTAATTTACTTGTTATCTCTTTTTAACTAGACCTTGGTCTTGTTCTTACTTATAGCTGCTCATTATAGCAAGGAAAGTCTAAACTAAATGCTATGTGCATACATGTATATGCTAAAATCTGTTCATGCATATCTTAAAGCAAAGGGAAACAAAAATTAGCATACTACTATATGTTATAATCTGTTCATGCACATCTTAAAGCAAAGGGAAACAAAAATCAGCATGCTACTATATGCTAAAATCTGTTCATATGAATACTAAAAATCTGCACATGTGAATAACAAAAATCTACACACGTGAATCATTAAAAATCTGCGAATGAAACAGAATTAAAAACTAATACTGCTCATGCTATTCTAATACTGCCTACTTTAAATAAAGGCTGCCCTTCTAACTAAATAAGGGCTGTTTTTGCCCTTTGAGTTGCAAGGAAAATGCTAAACCATTCTAACTAATTAAAGGGTTGTTTTTTCCTTTTTGAGTAGCAGGGAAAATGTTAAACCATTCTAACTAATTAAGGGCTGTCCTTGGATAAGGAACTACTCATGCTTATTAAGAAACTTTTCGGCTTAAAACAAAGCTGTGAAATTTTGAAACTGAATCGCATGTTGAAATGCAAAGGAAACTAAGCAACTGAAATGCAAAGAAACCAAACACTGGAATGCTAGATAAGGTAGCAAAATAAGCTAACTCTGAATTGTTATAACAAGGTTGTTCATGTTAATCCAGGAAGCAATGAACTCAGAACTGAAATGTTGGAAACTAGGGCTGATCGGCCTTATGAATTGGCACAAGAAGGACCAAACAGAAATCTCAAAGAGGGCTATTCGTTCTACTATACAGCACAAGAAAAAGAAATCTAACCAGATCTACTAATATAGAGTTGTTCTTTTCAAGTTTAATACGAAAACTATGGCAGTAAATGCTCTAATCTGCATGGTATAAGGAACTAACGGTATAGGCAGAACATGCTATCACCTACACAACATAAGGAAATTAATAGCATAAGCAAGAAATGCTATCACCTACATAGCATATGAAACCCCAATTCGGTAGAAATCTCAACCAAGGTTCGTCACCGAAAACATCCAAGCATGTAAACTCACGGCAGATTCAAACACAAGGAGAAACAAAACTGAAAACAACTCCTACCACAGGTGAGTAGTACTTACTCTTGCTTTTAGGACTTACAACCGGAAGGAGGCAGCTAGGGCTTCGTGGAGATGAAGACTTCGGCTTCTCCTTTGTGCTCACGCGTTCTCTTCGACGAGAGGAGCTCGGATCCGCAAGGTTCGCCGGAAGAAGACCTTCGTCGGCCGCCGGAGATGAAGCTAGGGCTTCGTATTTCTTCGCTCGGCAGAAACAGCGCCGTCGCACGCGAGAAGCAGAGGAGAAGAAAGGGTTTCGGGAGAAAATATCCCCTAATCCCTCTTAACTTATCCTTTTATAACTAGGTCTAACTTTGTTCTTTACTATAACTTATATATATCTCGCTTCATACTTATTAACAAAACCACGCGTAGCCCAGTTGGTTGGTTTTGTCCGGTTGGGTCAGGTTCGAGTCTCACCTTCAACAATTTTTGGTCAAAACTTCTTTCTTTTGTAACTATACTAAACTACCTCCAAAAATTACATAAAAATACTCTAAAAATTTCTAAAAATCTCTAGAATATTTTAAAAGTACTTCCAAATATTTTTTTTATGGACTTTTAGAACTTGAAATAGGGAAAATTGGGTCGATACAATCTCCCATACCTTATAAAAAGTTCATCCTCGAACTTAGAATAGTTCTGAATATTTCTGTCTCATACTGTCCTCCGACTCCCAAGTGACTTCCTCGTGCTTCTGGTTCTGCCAGATGACCTTCACTAGTGGTACTTCTTTATTTCTTAGTCTCTTGACTGCTCTGTCCACTATCTGTGTAGGTCTGCTCTCATAACTAAGATCCTCTTGGATCTACACTGACTGAGGCTGAATCACTTGGCTCGGGTCGTGGAGACACTTCTTTAGCATGGAGACATGAAATACTTTGTGTATTGCCGACATGTCTTGTGGTAAATCCAGCTTGTAAGCTACCTTCCCAATCCTCTCTATGATCAGGTAAGGTCCTACGTAGCGAGGACTTAACTTGCCTTTCTTGTCAAATCTCATCACTCCTTTCATAGGAGCAACCTTGAGAAAAACTGAATCTCCTACTTGGAATTCCAATGGCCTAGGCGTGTGTCAGTATAACTCTTCTGTCTGCTTTGGGCAGTCTCAATTCTCTGTCTGATTTTCTGGATCGCTTGAGTAGTCTCATCTATCAGCTCTGTCTGAATGTCCAGCTCTACTTCCATTTATTTTGTGATCTGCACTTCCTGCCATACAATGCCTCATAAGGTGCCATCTTGATGGTGGCCTGATAGCTATTGTTGTAGGCAAATTCAGCTAAGCACAGATATTTGCACCAACTTCCCTTGAAATCTAGTGCACAAGCTCTGAGCATATCTTCTAATATCTGATTTACTCTCTTTGTCTGTCCATCAGTTTGAGGATGGAAAGCTGTGCTGAACTTGAGTTTGGTGCCTAGTGCATTCTGAACACACTCCCAAAAGTGAGGTGAAACGTCCATCTCTATCAGAAACGATAGATTTAGGAACTCCGTGAAGTCTGATTACCTCCTTATCATATAGCTGTGCCAACTGCTCTATAGAGTGGGACACCTTGATGGCTAGAAAATGAGCAGACTTGGTCAATCGGTCTACTATTACCCATATCGCATCATATCCATTTGTGGTTCTTGGGAGACCTGTTATAATGTCTATGGATATGTATTCCCACTTCCACTCTGGTATTGGAAGAGGCTGAATAACTCCTCCTGGCCTCTGGTATTCTACTTTGACTCTCTGGTATGTCAGGCAGGTACTGACATTTAGCAACGTCTCTTTTGAGTCCAGACCACCAGAACCTCTGTTTTACGTCTTGGTACATCTTGGTAGAACCAGGATGCATGGAGTATGGTGTACTATGAGCTTCTTCTAAAATCTTCTTTCTCAGTTCTTCATCATTGGGCACACAAATGCGACTCTCCTGATAAAGAATCCCGCTGTCCGTTACTCGAAACTCTGAATTATCTTCTTTTTGTATCCTTTGCTTGATCTTCTGGATGTCTGGATCTTCACTTTGCTTTCTCTGTATATCCTCAAGCAGTGTAGACTCTAAGGTCAATGCAGAGAGTTGCCCTTCAATAATTTCAAGTCCAAAATCTGACAACTCCTTCTGCAGTGGCAGGGCTAATGATGACAGAGACATCAGGAATGCACTGGACTTTCTGCTTAGTGCATCTGCCACTTTGTTAGCTTTGCCTAGGTGGTAGAGGATTTCACAGTCATAGTCTTTGACCAACTCTAGCCACCTACGCTGTCTCATGTTTAAGTCCTTCTGAGTGAAGAAGTACTTAAGACTCCGATGGTCTGTGAAGATTCTACACTGAACTCCATACAAATGATGTCGCCAGAGTTTCAGTGCAAAGACCACAGCTGTCAGCTCAAGATCATGAGTGAGGTAGTTCTTCTCATAGTCTTTGAGTTGTCTGGAAGCATAAGCTATAACTTTTCCTTCTTGCATGAGTACAGCTCCTAGACCCATCTTGAGGCATCACTGTAGATGTCAAAACTCTTGTCACTTTCTGGGATTGTCAAAATGGAAGCACTGGTCAGTCTCTTCTTTAGCTCTTGGAAACTCTGCTCACATTTATCTGACCATTCAAACTTCTTGTTCTTCCTGGTTAAGGTCGTTAGTGGAGAAGCTATCCTGGAAAAATCCTCCACGAACTTCCTGTAGTACCCAGCTAAACCAAGGAAGCTTCTGATCTCCCTGGCATTCTTGGGTCTACTCCAGTTGTTAACCGCTTCTATTTTGGCTGGATCCACTTGGGTACCTTCTTTAGAAATTATGTGACCTAGAAACGCCACCTGCTCTAACTAGAACTCGCACTTTGAGAATTTAGCGTAAAGCTGCTTTTGCTGAAGAGTCTGCAGTACTATCCTCAAGTGCGTGTCATGCTTCTCTGGAGTCCTTGAATAGACCAGAATGTCGTCGATGAATACGATGACAAATTTGTCAAGGTATTCTCTGAACACTCTGTTCATTAAGTCCATGAAGACTGCTGGTGCATTAGTCACACCAAAAGGCATGACTACAAACTCGTAGTGTCCGTATCTGGTTCTGAAAGCCGTTATGGGTATATCCCTTTCTTTTACTTTTAACTGATGGTACCCAGAGTGCAGGTCTATTTTAGAGAACACTATTGCCCTTTTTAGTTGATCATATAGATCATATATTTTGGAATGAGAGTACTTGTCCTTAACTGCTACTTTGCTCAGTGCTCTAAAATCTATGCACATTAGCATGGATCCGTCTTTCTTCTTAACGAACAACTCTGGAGCTCCCCGGGGTGAATAACTAGGACGGATGAAACCCTAGTCAAGTAACCCCTGAAATTGTTCTTGTAACACTTTTAACTCTACTGGAGACATGCGGTATGGAGCTTTTGAAATTGGACCGGTTCCAGGAACTAATTCAATCTCAAACTCCACTTCTCTGTTGGGAGGTAGTCCAGGTAGCCCTTCTGGATATACCTTTGGATACTCACAGACTACCCGAACATCTTCCTGCTTGGGTCTTTCTTGTTATCTTTGTCCTTCCAGTTCTGATTTCTTGACTGGGGTCTCTGTTTCCCCACTGTCTTGTCTTCTATCTTGACTGGCTTGTGTTGCGTTTGTTGTGCCTTGTTGCTGTTCAGATAGTGCTCACTAATGCCCTGCTGACCAGCTCTTCACCAATCTATGGTCGGTGAGTTTCACTACTCACATTAGGTGCTATTTCTGGTCTCAGCATTCGGAGCGTCAGTCTGACTCGTTCTTTCACTGTACTTACTAACTCTAGGCAAAGGTGAGCTAGCCTGTTAAATCTTTTGACCGCTTCTTCTACTGGTAGGCCACCTTGTCTGAATTCCATAAGCTCCTCATACTATTTATTGGTGATCGTTGACGGAAGAATTCTTCGTAAAACTCTATCTCGAAGTCAACCCAGCTCATCTGGTTGACTGCTCTCTTACTCTAAACTTGCTCCCACCATATACAACCATCTCCAGATAGGCAGAAAGAGGCACACTTAACCTTCTTGACCTCTGGTCAGTCAAGAAGCTCCATTGTGCTCTCAAGTGTCTTGAACTAAGCCTGGACATCCCAGGGCTCAGTCGTGCCTGAGAATCTTTCTGGTTTCAGCTTCAGCCACTGGATAAGGTATGCTTCTTGTCTTCTAGGTGTTGTGGCGACTTCTAGGGCAACCGATAGGACTTCAGTCACCACTGGGGTCTCCACATTAATGGTTGGGGGAGTGGGAGGAGCTGGCTTCTGATTGGCCATTAGATTGACAATCACTTGCTGCTGCTCGCTACTTGTCTCTGAAGTTGGGCAACAACTTCAAAGAGATTGGGCTCAGTTGATCTAAGCTCTTCATTCTCCTGATCTTGGTTCTCAGTACGAACGGTACGAGGATGTTCTCTTCTTGCCATCCAATTATGCAGAGGAAAAGGCTTGAAAGCTTCTCTAACCCTTCTAATCATACTTATATATGAATATAGAAAGGGAAACAAAATCTTCTATCTTACTTAAGCATTCAAAAACAAATACTCTATACTGCAGTTAATAATCAGGAAAGTAGAATAAAGAAAGAACTTAAATACTTTCTTACTTGAAGACGGCAAGGATGATGCTGATGTGTGTGATGCTGGAGAATGAGACCTGCTCTGATACCAACTGTAACGACCACCCTTCTTACTACTACTCTCTAAGGGCGACCGTTACCTAACTATTACTCTACTTACTAGTGTCACTTATGCTAATATTAGCAATACTTAGATTTATCACGGCCCCAGAGGAAGTCCTACCGAAAAATTTTGGCAGAGTCTCCCCTGTACCGGTGACCAAATCAACCATACAGACACTATATACACAGCCACAGGCGGCTGGAACATACTTTTTTCACAACCATGCAGTATAATAACACAATAAGAAGAAGGAAACTACTCTAGCAATAGCAAACAACTATATCACTCCAACAATAGGACCCAACTACAAGTGCGGAATAAACTTAATGACAATCTCAACTCATAATAATATTTAAAGAAACTAAAAGAACTCTAAACAGAAGAGTCTTGACAATTTGCCAACAAACTCTGGATCTCTCCATAGTCCAGTCATCACACACCTTCATCACCACCACCTTGTCTCCTTCCTTTCATATTTTAGCTTTTCCTTTATCTGCAGTAGGAGGAAAAATAGATTTATAAGAGAAACGCTTAGTAAGTACTATACTATCTCACAAAAACTCGAAGTGCATAAAAATACAAATGATACTGAAACTGAAATGCTAAAAGAAAAGCTACATGTACTGCAAGGTACTCAAATAAACTGCATACTCATGATATACCAGAATAAAGCTGAATACTGGAAATAAAACTAATCATGCTCACTAAACTGATAAGAAAAGTACTGAAACTCATGCTGTATGCTTAGAATTAAAGGAACTAAACTTCTGCAAATTCTAAACATAGGTGATACTTGTTTCATTTACTTATAGCTTTATACTTGAAATTAATCTTTTAATTTCTTTTACTTTTACTTTTCTTTCTTCTTCTTTTTCTTTCTTCTTCTTTTTCTTTGGGCCCAGGCTTAGTACCATCTTATGCGCGCTCCCTAATAGAGACTGCTGTAGTCCCACAGGGTAAAGACCTCGGTCTTACCAGGGCCGAGACCTCGAAAACGGTCACCTGGACTTGTTTAACGACAACCTCGGAAGTCGGGTACTAGCATCTTACTTTAATTTACTTGTTATCTCTTTTTAACTAGACCTTGGTCTTGTTCTTACTTATAGCTACTCATTATAGCAAGGAAAGTCCAAACTAAATGCTATGTGCATACATGTATATGCTAAAATCTGTTCATGCATATCTTAAAGCAAAGGGAAACAAAAATCAGCATACTACTATACGTTATAATCTGTTCATGCACATCTTAAAGCAAAGGGAAACAAAAATCAGCATGCTACTATATGCTAAAATCTGTTCATATGAATACTAAAAATCTGCACATGTGAATAACAAAAATCTACACACGTGAATCATTAAAAATATGCGAATGAAACAGAATTAAAAACTAATACTGCTCATGCTATTCTAATACTGCCTACTTTAAATAAAGGCTACCCTTCTAACTAAATATGGGCTGTTTTTGCCCTTTGAGTTGCAAGGAAAATGCTAAACCATTCTAACTAATTAAAGGGCTATTCTTGCCTTTTGAGTAACAAGGAAAATGCTAAACCATTCTAACTAATTAATTAAGGGCTGTCCTTGGATAAGGAACTACTCATGCTTATTAAGAAACTTTTCTGCTTAAAACAAAGCTGTGAAATTCCGAAACTGAATCGCATGTTGAAATGCAAAGGAAACTAAGCAACTGAAATGCAAAGAAACCAAACACTAGAATGCTAGATAAGGTAGCAAAATAAGCTAACTCTGAATTGTTATAACAAGGTTGTTCATGTTAATCCAGGAAGCAATGAACTCAGAACTGAAATGCTGGAAACTAGGGCTGATCGGCCTTATTGAATTGGCACAGGAAGGACCAAATAGAAATCTCAAAGAGGGCTGTTCGTTCTACTATACAGCACAAGAAAAAGAAATCTAACCAGATCTACTAATATAAAGTTGTTCTTTTCAAGTTTAATAGGAAAACTATGGCAGTAAATGCTCTAATCTGCATGGTATAAGGAACTAACAGTATAGGTAGAACATGCTATCACCTACACAGCATAAGGAAATTAATAGCATAAGCAAGAAATGCTATCACCTACATAGCATATGAAACCCCAATTCGGTAGAAATCTCAACCAAGGTTCGTCACCGAAAACATCCAAGCATGTAAACTCACGGCAGATTCAAACACAAGGAGAAACAAAACCGAAAACAACTCCTACCACAGGTGAGTAGTACTTACTCTTGCTTTTAGGACTTACAACCGGAAGGAGGTAGCTAGGGCTTCGCGGAGATGAAGACTTCGGCTTCTCCTTTGTGCTCACGCGTTCTCTTCGACGAGAGGAGCTCGGATCCGCAAGGTTCGCCGGAAGAAGACCTTCGTCGGCCGCCGGAGATGAAGCTAGGGCTTCGTATTTCTTCGCTCGGCAGAAACGGCGCCGTCGCACGCGAGAAGCAGAGGAGAAGAAAGGGTTTCGGGAGAAAATACCCCCTAATCCCTTTTAACTTATCCTTTTATAACTAGGTCTAACTTTGTTCTTTACTATAACTTATATATATCTTGCTTCATACTTATTAAGAAAACCACGCATAGCCCAATTGGTTGGCTGTGTCCGGTTGGTCAGGTTCGAGTCTCACCTTCAATAATTTTTGGTCAAAACTTCTTTCTTTTGTAACCATACTAAACGACCTCCAAAAATTACATAAAAATACTCTAAAAATCTCTATAATATTTTAAAAGTATTTCCAAATATTTTTTTTATGGACTTTTAGAACTTGAAATAGGGAAAATTGGGTCATTACAATAAATGCATCATGCATATGATGCCAATGTCATGGTCACCCCTGACGCCAGTCAGCCATCTCACACACAATGGTGAGACCGAGTGGGTAGGACTGTGACAACCGTGCACTCTGCCATCACTACCCCTAATGAGTGACCGAGTGGACGGGATGCTGTCGGAGTACACCTATCCTCCTACCCCAAATCATAAATGGGGGAGCTCAATGCTCTCATCTCACGGTACACAATGACGAGGAGGGATCCCTGACGTGCTACCACGCTGCGTCACACTACCCGTGAGCGGACCAACAGAGCACTGAAAGAGCAAAACTGATGTGCTACCACGTTGCATCATGCTACCCATGAGCGGACCAACGGAGCACCGACAGAGATGAAACTGATGATGTGCTCAACAATAATGGAGCAGACTATCGCGCAGCATGCAATCATGCGAATGATGCATGACACTAAGCATGACAATATCCTGAACAACATAGCAATATCCATGTATAAATATAAAATGTGTACCATAGGACAATGAGCCAAAACAAAGGTACACAGATAAGATAGGGTATCAAAAACCCTAGGTCCTGAACATAATATATAACATGGTTGTGTCACTACCCCTATAAGCATGTATAATTAGAAGTAATAACATGATGTTCATAACAAATAAACAAACAAGCATGTAACGGATCGGGTAGTGATCAACCGAAGCAAATGAGAAACACAATCATTGCTATTTGTTAAACACATTATTATGCATGTCAAATGACATAAAGTCAAAGTACCCGCCTCTAATAGATTGAATCGAACAAATCTGATGTCGAGATGCCCGTCTCGAATCACAGTCCTGTAACAACATGATATACAGATTTAGCTAATTACCTACAAATAAATTAGCTAAATCAAATCCTTGAGAAGCTAACATAAATCCAGATCCAATTATAAACCCTAATTGGATCATTTAACTCCTGAATCGATTCTAACTAATCCATTCGAGTCAAGGCTTGCAATAAGAACAATCAATCATATCCTCTTACCCGATTTAGCCCTAATTCAACACATATATCAAATTTCTACCCCTTACCTCAATTCGCAACCGTGCTTTGTGCTGGAACTCAGGGTTTGCTGTTGGAATACTTCACGGCAGAGCTTTCCTCTCCCTCACATCCCCCAACAGTGACTAGATAGAAACAAAGAAGAGGATCTGATCAAGAATAGAGATCTAACCCAACTACACTAGAGCGAAATACTTACCTCCAAGTTCACTGCTGGGTGACGACTAATCGAGGCTAGGGCAAGAGGAGATTCTGGCCGAAATAGAGGAGAGAAATCCAAGAGAAAAGGGTAAAGCTCTGGCGTCCAATCAATGATGATCGGCGGCCGGCTGGCTTGCTAGGGCATAATCACTAGGCAAAGGAGAGATGCTCCGCTGCCGGCGCTAGGGCTGAGGAGGAGCGGCACCCGGCGGTGCTAGGTCGGACATGGTGACCGGCGGAGGTGAATCGACCGAGAGAGAAACTGGGCTGACTGTGGCTCGGCGAACGTGGTGTAACGACCCGCCTTCTACTGGCTAAGCTGTGAGACCGGATCATCACATTATACTGTTGCTAGCTATTCTTAATGCGCGGAGAACTAATCTGATTTAAAAATTTTGCTAACTAATACAACTTCTTCTACTAATTACTATTAGATCTGCAATCCATGTTTAAACTACATCTTGAATACTGTTCCTATGCTAAGGGAGGTAGTCTAGGCTTCCCATATGGTCAAGGGCTGAGGCTTTCCAACTGTTATCAGGCCTTCCAATCGATCGGTGGATCGATTGGAGTCATTTGATCGATCCACTGATCGATTCAGCCGCTACTGTGTACGAAGTAATATTCTGGATCGATCGACTGATCGATCCGGCCTGACTAATCGATCCAGGGGTCGATTCAGCGTGCTACTGTGCACGAAAGAATTCATGGATCGATCGGCTGATCGATCCATCTTAGTCGATCGATCCAGTGATCGATCCTAGAGCTCTCTGTTCGCTACAGAACGCTACCGGATCGATCAGCTGATCGATCCAGGGGTTTATTGTTCGCAGAACAAGTTGCCCAATCGATCCGCTGATCGATTGAGGAGCCTCCAATCGATCCGCTGATCGATTGGGGTTTCTGATTTCGTATCAGAAGTCTGATTTCAGCACTATTTCGTGCCCAAATCACATATATAGGTTCTAACATGGCTAGGAACATACTAATATCAAATAACTAGTATTCTAAGCATGTCATTGTGCATAATTCACTAGTTCATGGCATTTAAACATACTAAAGTGCGGAATAATAAAATGCTAGAAAGTTCTAATACTTAAAACAAAACTCGCTAGATCCCTAAGGTCTTTATTCCAGGTTCCTGCCCACACACATCTTCGTAGCATTGTCCTCCAGCCTCCGCTAATCCATCCTTCCTTTACCTTTATCTACAGTATAAGGAAAAGAAGTATCTGTAAGCTTGGGAGCTTATTAAGAAACCATCTATCTTACAAAACATGCATACGATGCAATTTATGCTTTTAAAACATGCTGTTTGAAATATATGCTGAACATGCTGAACTATAGATGGTGAACATGGAATAATCACGTACGATACATGGCAATCATAGCTAAGCATAAAACCATCATGTGAATTTATAAGACTAAACTGAAATAAAAACTGAGCTACACTACTGCTAACTGAGGCTAAGCTGCTCTGTCTTTTCATAAACTATTTTGTGAAGTTTTGAAAACTATTTATCATAAATAGATGAAAATACTAATCATGCTGTTGTTGGGCCCGACATCTGTACTCGTTGTGCGCGCATCTCTAACTAGATCCAAGGTTGCAAATTCCGAATTTCGTAGAGTGTACTAGGTTATCTAAACCTAGGGACGACTATGGGAGCCCAACCCAATGGACATCTAGTCCAGTACAGTGCCACTGCTGAAAATAAAATACTAGTTATAGCTGAATTTTTCTTATCTTGCTATTTCTAGGTTATCTGAACCTAGAGCTAGGTTGTCTGAACCTAGAGGCGACTGTGGGAGCCCACCCATTGGACCGTAGTCCTATATAAGCTGTAATAAAACTGTATATACTAAATAAATGCTTCTATTGCATTTAGCTAAGCTATTAAAGTGTCTAAGTTGCATTTTTCCTGTGTTGAACATATTCTCGAACACTTGGTGAGCGCTATTGCGCAGCCTATGTGTCAAGAGTTCATATGCTACTAAACTAAAGCATGAAATCACACGAGAACTACTTACACTGCAGGTGAGTGGTTTCTTACCTCCTGCGCTAGTTTTTCTTACAATCCAATCGCTAGCTTTTCCGGAGAAGGGATATCTTCGACAATCTTCTCGCGTCTATGCGTTCTTCTCGCGGAGAGGAGCGTCCTCGTACTTTTGATGTTGCCGGAAGATACTCCTACGGCCCTAGGGATAGAACCCTAGGTTCTTCCTTGGACTTGGGCGCCGAGAGGTGAGGAAGGGAGAGGGGTTCGGCAGTGAGGGTTTGAGGGAGAGGAATTTAACGATTAAAATTAATCAATCCCCACTTAAGTCTCCAATTTATATTAAGTGTTTAATTCGGCCAACTTAAATATAAATATAATTGGTTCCCTCTTCTTTCAGCATGGCCCTGCTGGGTTCACTTGGTTACTAGAGTCCTCTATAAGGCATAGGGCCCATAGGTCTCGGGTTCAGTTCCCGCCTAGACCATTTTACATTCTATTTGTTTTTGCTACTTCCGCTACTCTAAAAATTCCATAAAAATATCCTAAAATTTCAGGAAAATAATAGAATATTTCTAATAATTTATTTGGAAATTTTGGGTGTTACAATCCCCCATACCTTATAAAAAGTTCGTCCTCGAACTTAGAATAACTCTAGGTACTTCTGTCTCATACTGACTTCTGTCTCCCAAGTTGCCTTTTCTGCTGTGTGACTTTGCCAAATATCTTTTACTAATGGTACCTCTTTATTCCTCAATTTCTTAACTGCTCGGTCTATTATCTGAATAGGCCGACTGTCATAGTTGAGGTCTTCGCGGACTTGTACCGATTGGGGCTCAATCACCTGGGTGGCATCTGGGATATGCTTCTTCAGCATAGAGACATGAAATACATTGTGGATAGATGACCTCTCCTGGGGTATCTCTAGCTCATATGCTATTTTGCCAACTCTTCTAATGATAAGGTATGGTCCCACATATCTGGGACTCAGTTTGTCCTTCTTCCCAAAACGCATTACTCCCTTCATGGGAGCCACTCTGAGGAATACTCTATCCCCAACTGAAAACTCTAAAGGTCTGCGCCGTATATCAGCATAGCTTTTCTAGCGGCTCTGAGCTATCTCTATCCTCTAGTGGATCTGCTGTATATCTGCTGTGGTGTCTGCTACTAGATCTGTCTGAAGTTCTAGTTCTTTCTGTTCACCACTCTCATACCAGCAGATTGGAGATCTACACCTCCGCCCATAAAGAGCCTCGTAGGGCGTCATACCGATAGTGGCCTGATAGCTGTTGTTGTATGCAAATTCTGCTAAACTCAGATATTTGCACCAACTTCCCTTGAAGTCTAGGGCACATGCTCGGAGCATATCTTCGAGTACCTGATTTACTCGCTCCGTCTGTCCATCTGTCTGAGGATGGAAAGCTGTGCTAAACATTAACTTAGTGCCCAATGCTGACTGTACACACTCCCAGAAGTGTGACGTGAATCTACTATCTCTGTCTGAAATTATGGTTCATGGGACTCCATGTAGTCTAACGATCTCCTTGAGATACAACTGAGCTAGCTGTTCTATGGAGTAGGATATCCTGATAGCCAGGAAGTTGGCTGATTTAGTCAATCTATCAACTATCACCCAGATGGCATCAAAACCATTCGTGGTTCTGGGTAGTCCTACTATAAAATCCATAGAAATATCCTCCCACTTCCACTCTGAAATCTGGATAAGCTGCAGAACTCCTCCTGGTCTCTGGTGTTCTGCCTTGACCCTCTGACAGGTTAGACGGGTGCTAACATATCTAGCGATGTCTCTTTTCATCCCAGGCCACCAAAAACGTTTCTTTAGGTCCTGGTACATCTTGGTGGAACCAGGATGCATCGCATAAGGAGTTCCGTGAGCCTCGTCTAAGATCTTCCTCCGTAGTTCCTCCTAATCTGGAACACAAAGTCTATCACCAAAATATAATGCCCCACTATCTGATACTCTGAACTCTCCACTTTCTGATCCTGCTAGTCCTTGCTTGATTTTCTGAATTTCTGAGCTGTCTGGATGTCACCAAGCAAGGTGGATTCTAATGTCATAGTAGAGAACTGTCCCACTATAAGTTCGAGGCTGAAATCTGTGATCTCCTTCTGTAGGGGCGGTGACATGGCTGCTAGTGATAGTAAGGTGGCGCTGGACTTCCTGCTAAGTGCGTCTGCCACCTTATTAGCTTTTCCTGGATGGTAGAGGATGTCTACATCATAATCTTTGACCAGTTCGAGCCATCTACGCTGTCGCATATTCAGATCCTTCTGAGTAAAGAAGTACTTCAGGCTCTGATGATCTGTATACACTCTACACTGAGCTCCATACAGGTAATGTCTCCAAATTTTGAGGGCGAACACGACTGCTGCAAGCTCAAGGTCATGAGTAGGGTAGTTCCTCTCATAATCCTTGAGTTGTCTGGAGGCATAGGTGATCACCTTACCTTCTTGCATCAGTACTACTCCTAGTCCCAATTTAGAGGCGTCACTGTAAATATCAAAGCTATCTATATTTTCTGGTAGAGTCAGAATAGGTGCACTGGTCAATCTCCTTTTTAACTCGCTGAAGCTGTTCTCACAGTCCTCTGTCCACTGAAATTTTCTGTTCTTTCTAGTAAGAGCTATCAGTGGGGAGGCTATTCTGGAGAAGTCCTCTACGAATTTTCTGTAATAACCTACTAGTCCCAAAAAGCTTCTGATCTCACTACCGTTCTTGGGTCTTTTCCAGTTACTCACAGCTTCTATTTTGCTGGGATCTACCATAATACCATCCTTGGAGATAATGTGACCCAGGAAGGCTACCTGATCGATCCAGAATTCACATTTCGTGAACTTGGCGTACAGTTGGTTCTGTTGAAGGGTCTGCAGCACTATCTTCAGGTGCTCTGCGTGTTCTTCCTGAGTTCTGGAATAGATAAGGATGTCATCGATGAATACAATAATGAACTTATCTAAGTATTCTCTGAATACCCTGTTCATGAGGTCCATGAAAGTAGCTGGAGCATTTGTCACGCCAAAGGGCATGACTACGAACTCATAGTGTCCGTATCTGGTCCTGAAAGCCGTCTTGGGTATATCACCTTCTTTGACTTTAACTTGGTGATATCCCAATCTGAGATCTATCTTAGAGAACACTGCTGCTCCCTTTAGCTGATCAAACAGGTCATCTATTCTGGGAAGAGGATACCTGTTCTTAATCGTGACTTGGTTTAGTGCTCTGTAATCTATACACAGACGCATGCTCCCATCCTTCTTCTTCACGAACAATACAGGCGCTCCCCATGGTGAGTGACTAGGACGTATGAAGCCCTTGTCAAGCAGCTCCTGTAGTTGCTCATGAAGTTCCTTCAGTTCGGCTGGAGCCATGCGGTATGGTGCCTTAGAGATGGGATTTGTTCCGGGAATGAGCTCTATCTCAAATTCTATCTCCCTATCTGGTGCTAGGCCTGGTAACTTCTCAGGAAAGACTGCTGGTTAGTCACATACAACTCAGACCTCCTCTAGTTTTCGGTCCTTGTCCTGGCTGGTACTGACTACATGTGCTAAGAATCCCATACATCCCGAGTCCAGTAGTTTCTGTGCTTTCAGAGCTGAGAGAAACTTCTTGGCTTTTCTCTTTGGCTCTCCGCTGTACTCAAACTGCACTCCTGCTTCGGGTTGGAATCTAACTTTCTATTTACAGCACTCTATGGAAGCATCGTACTTGATCAGAAAGTCCATTCCCATGATGACATCGTAGTCAGCCATATCTAGCACTATCAGATCGCCAAAAAGCTCTCTATCTGCTATAATGACTGGCACTGCTCTAAGCCAGTGCGTAGATGCCATGATTTCTCCTGAAGGTAGTGTCGTCAAAAACTGATCACTGAGTACCTCTGGGGGTACTGCCAACTTTTCGGTGAATGCCCTGGATATATAAGAATGGGTTGCCCCAGTATCGAATAAGACAATTGTACTTTGCTGTAAAATACTAATCTGACTTGTAACAACTGTCGAGGCATTCGCTACATCCTCCCTGGTGAGTGAGTAGATCCTAACGTTCGTCGCGGCTGAGGGGGATTCTAGTCTGCCTTGGCTGATGTGTGGACCATCTAAAGTAGCCTGCATCTGGTGCAACTGTGCTAGCTTGACTTCATACTGAATCGGGTGGGGTGGAGGAAAGCTGGTCTTGTGTGGGCATTGTTTAGCCATATGTCCTTCCTGGCCACATTCGAAACATCCTCGAGTGCCCTTGCGACAAACTCCTGGGTGAAATTTTCCATAAGTGGAACACTTGGGATAGCTGGGATGTTTACTAGCTGGTCCTCCTTTTGGGTAACTCCCTGGTTTGCGTTTGTTGCTGGAGTTTCCTTTCCAGTTAGAGCTGTGGGAGCTGTGGCCCTGGTGTTTCTTAGTACCTGAGCCTCCTTGGCCTTTCGACTCTGAGAGGACTTGCTTCTACTATTTGATCCTGTTCTGATAATGCTCGGTGGTTAGAGCACTGCTTACTAGTTCTTTTGTAGTTTACGGCCTACGGACACCGCTGGCCACATTCATTGCTATTTCCAACCTTAACATCTTGAGAATCAACCAGACTCGCTCCCTCTCAATGATGACTAGCTCAGGGCATAGACGAGCCAGTCTGTTGAATTTCCTCACGGCCTCCTCAACTGAAAGGTTGCCCTGACGAAATTCAGTGAACTCATCGTCGTGGCGGTTTGTGACCCGCATGTGGAAGAACTCTTCGAAGAATTCCCTTTCGAAGTCAGCCCATGTCATCTGGTTCACTGGGCGCTTCGCTTTAACTTTCTCCCACCACATACGTGTATCTCCCGTTTGGCAGAAAGAGGCGCATTTCACCTTATCATGTTCTGGACAGTCCAGAAGCTCCATCGTACTCTCCAGGGTTTTGAACCAGGCTTGAGCATCCCATGGTTCACTGGTACCTGAGAAATTCTCTGGCTTGATCTTCTGCCACTGGATCAGATAGGCTTCCCTCATTGCCCCTGCTGTTGGGGCTATTGGTGCTGCAGGTTGGACTGGTGGAACCTCTGTCACCACTGGAGTTGCTAAACTAGGTTCTGGAGTGACAGTGGGAGTGTTCTGCTGGTTAGCCCTTAGAGTGGCTATCTCCTGCTATTGTTCAGCTAGCTGTTTCTGTAGCTGAGCCACTACTGCTGTAAGATCTGGAGGAGGCACTGAGCTGCCTGCCTCATGCTGGGGCTCAGCAGCTGGTTTCTTTCTAGCTGGGCATCCTCGTACCATTTTCTAAAGACATAGAGGACATACATAACTAATAGGATCATGTTGCATAATTATTGTTATCATGTTAGGTACTATCATACATATATAAGCATGCTTTAGTTATCTATAAACATGAAAGCAAAACATAAATGAAGTGAGAGATGTTCTTACTTGGAAGCTGCAGGTTCAATGCTGATGTGTGTGTGAGGGAGTATGAAACTTTTTGCTCTGATACCACTCTGTAACGACCTGCCTTCTACTGGCTAAGCTGTGAGACCAGATCGTCACATTATACTGTTGCTAGCTATTCTTAATGCGCGGAGAACTGATCTGATTTAAAAATTTTGCTAACTAATACCACTTCTTCTACTAATTACTATTAGATCTGCAATCCATGTTTAAACTACATCTTGAATACTGTTCCTATGCTAAGGGAGGTAGTCTAGGCTTCCCATATGGTCAAGGGCTGAGGCTTTCCAGCTGTTATCAGGCCTTCCAATCGATCGGTGGATCGATTGGAGTCATTTGATCGATCCACTGATCGATTCAGCGCGCTACTGTGCACGAAGTAATATTCTGGATCAATCGGCTGATTGATCCGGCCTGACTAATCGAACTAGGGGTCGATTCAGCGTGCTACTGTGCACAGAAGAATTCATGGATCGATCGGCATATCAATCCAACTTAGTCGATCGATCCAGTGATCGATCCCAGAGCTCTCTGTTCGCTACAGAATGCTACCGGATCGATCGGCTGATCGATCCAGGGGTTTACTGTTCGCAGAACAAGTTGCCCAATCGATCCGTTGATCGATTGAGGAGCCTCCATCGATCCGCTGATCGATTGAGGAGCCTCCAATCGATCAGCTGATCGATTGGGGTTTCTGATTTCGTATCAGAAGTCTTATTTCAGCACTATTTCGTGCCCAAATCAGATATATAGGTTCTAACATGGCTAGGAACATAGTAATATCAAATAACTAGTATTCTAAGCATGGCATAGTGCATAATTCACTAGTTCATGGCATTTAAACATACTAAAGTGCGGAATAATAAAATGCTAGAAAGTTCTAATACTTAAAACAAAACTCGCTAGATCCCTAAGGTCTTTATTCCAAGTTCCTGCCCACACACATCTTCGTAGCATTGTCCTCCAGCCTCCGCTAATCCATCCTTCCTTTACCTTTATCTGCAGTATAAGGAAAAGAAGTATCTGTAAGCTTGGGAGCTTATTAAGAAACCATCTACCTCACAAAACACGCATACGATGCAATTTATGCTTTTAAAACATGCTGTTTGAAATATATGCTGAACATGCTGAACTATAGATGGTGAACATGGAATAATCACGTACGATACATGGCAATCATAGCTAAGCATAAAACCATCATGTGAATTTATAAGACTAAACTGAAATAAAAACTGAGCTACACTACTGCTAACTGATGCTAAGCTGCTCTGTCTTTTCATAAACTATTTTGTGAAGTTTTGAAAACTATTTATCATAAATAGATGAAAATACTAATCATGCTGCTGTTGGGCCCGACATCTGTACTCGTTGTGCGCGCATATCTAACTAGATCCGGGGTTACAAATTCCGAATTTAGTAGAGTGTACTAGGTTATCTAAACCTAGGGATGACTATGGGAGCCCAACCCAATGGACATCTAGTCCAGTACAGTGCCACTGTTGAAAATAAAATACTAGTTATAGCTGAATTTTTCTTATCTTGCTATTTCTAGGTTATCTGAACCTAGAGCTAGGTTGTCTGAACCTAGAGGCGACTGTGGGAGCCCACCCATTGGACCGTAGTCTTATATAAGCTGTAATAAAACTGCATATACTAAATAAATGCTTCTATTGCATTTAGCTAAGCTATTAAAGTGTCTAAGTTGCATTTTTCCTGTGCTGAACATATTCTCGAACACTTGGTGAGCGCTATTGCGCAGCCTATGTGTCAAGAGTTCATATGCTACTAAACTAAAGCATGAAATAACATGAGAACTACTTATACTGCAGGTGAGAGGTTTCTTACCTCCTGCGCTAGTTTTTCTTACAATCTAATCGCTAGGTTTTCCGGAGAAGGGATTTCTTCGACGATCTTCTCGCGTCTATGCGTTCTTCTCGCGGAGAGGAGCGTCCTCATACTTTTGATGTAACGACCCAACTCCTGGGTACTAGGCTGTGATCCGGATCGCTACACTAACTACTGTGCCGTACTGTGCGGAAAACTGGGTAAAATAAAATTTCACTAACTGACTCTATTAATCTGACAACTGATGTACCCATGCGGTTATTAGGAAGGATTCAAGACCCTTTCCGGTTGGGGTACATGTGCTAAGGAGGATTCTTGCCCTCCCATCTGAGCAAGGAACTCAAACTAACTTCCCAGCTAGCTGCTGATTGATCCACGGATCGAACAAGCTTACTACGATTCTATGCCCTGCTGGATCGGTCTGTGGACCGATTCAGCAGAGGCTGGATCGGTCGGAAGGACCGATCCAGGTGTGTCTGGATCGGTCTGCGGACCGATCCAGGCACCTGGAGACGCTGGGATGCCCTCTGTTCGATGCTGGATCGGTCGGCTGACCGATCCTGATCGGTCTGGGGACCGATCAGTGTCTGATTTCACTCGAGAGTTCTGATTTCAGCACTTTGGCGTGCCAAATCATCACACAACAGTTCTAAAACAATGGAGATACATTCTAGCATATAAGTACTAATGTTCTAAACGTGATAAGCTAAACAAGACATAGTTACTAAGCTAGAACAATTAGTAACAAGACTAAGTATGAAACTAGACATGTTAAGTGCTAAAACTGAAATAAAAGCGTATAGATCCCAAGGATCTTTATTCCAGACCCCTTGCACACACACATCATCGTAGCATCGCCCTCCAGCCTCCGCTAATCCACTTTCCTTTTACCGGTATCTGCAGTATAAGAAAAGTAGTATCTGTAAGCCAATAAGCTTAGTAAGAAACCATCTACCTCACAAAAGCATGCATACGATGCAAATATGATTTTAAATCATGCTGTTTGAAAAATATACTGAATATGCAAGCATGGCATGGCATGGTATCACACAAAGCATGGCATAACATATAAACTGAGCATGCTCTAAACTGATCATGGCATACTTATAAACTGAGCATGAGACTGAACTAGTCAAGCATATATCTAAATCTGTACACGAACTCAAATCATGTAAACTGAGCCTGAACTGAACTGAAAGCTAAATTAGTGTTCTCATCACTGGTTTCAAATTTGAAAACTATACATATAATAGATGAAAATACTAAACATGCTGTTGGGCCCTAGCAACTGCATTTGCGCGCATCCCTACGAGACCCGGGATTGCAAGTTCCGAATCCAGCAGGGTTACTAGGTTATCTGAACCTAGGGACGACTGTGGGAGTCCAGCCCATGGATATCTGATCCAAGTACAGTGCCAACTGAATAAAAGTAAAATACTGAATACTGTTTTATTTTACTTTGCTGTTCTAGATTATCTGAACCTAGAGCTAGGTTATCTGAACCTAGAGGCTACTGTGGGAGCCTACCCAATGGATATCTGATCCATATAGCTGTGATAACTGATAAATAACTGAATAAAAATGTTTCTAATATATTTTACATGCTGTTAGGACGCCTATTGGTGCATCCTTCTGAACTGGGCATTCTACCGAATGCTTGGTGTGCACTAAAAGCACACCCTAAAACTGAAAACTGTAAAATTACTGAACTAACGCCAAAACTAACAAGCGAGAGCAATTATACTACAGGTGAGGGGTTTCTTACCTCAATCGCAAGGTTTTCTTACAATTCTATCCGCTAGGTCTTCCGGAAAACTGATCCTCTCGATGATCCGTTCACGTCTTCGCGTTCCTCTCGCGGAGATGAACCTTTTTCGTGTTGGAGTCGTCGCCGGAAGGTGATCCCTTGACCCTTGGCTTGGTGTGTCATGCGTGAGGAAGAGGAGAAGGAAAGAGAGGCGGCGGTGGTGTTGGGTTTCGTTGGAGAAGGATGTGCCGAACCAAAATAACCCAAACCCCAACTTAAGTTTATTATTTATATTAAGTGGTTTAATGAACCCAACTCTAATATAAATATATTTGGTTCTCCTTTCTTTCAGCACGGCCCTGCTGGGTTCACCGGTTACTAAACTTATCCGTAAACCATAGGTCTCGGGTTCGATTCCCGCCTAAGCTATTTTATGATTCTAATTATTTTTGCTACTTCCGCTACTCGGAAAAATTCCGGAAAAATATCTAAAAATTCTAGAAAAATCGTACAATAATTCTAATATAGTTTTGAGAATTTTCGGGCATTACAATCCCCATACCTTATAAAAAGTTCGTCCCCGAACTTAAAACAATTCTGGGTACTTCTGTCTCATGCTGGCCTCTGTCTCCCAAGTCGCCTCTGCTGCTGTGTGATTTTGCCAGCTGACTTTGACTAATGGTACTTCCTTGTTCCGTAATTTCTTTACTACTCGGTCTATTATCTGAATAGGCCGACTGTTATAGCTGAGATCATCACAGACCTGTACCAACTGGGGCTCAATCACTTGGGTGGCGTCTGGAATATGCTTCTTCAGCATGGAGACATGAAATACGTTGTGGACAGCTGACATCTCCTGAGGTAGCTCTAGCTCATATGCTACCTTGCCCACTCTCTTCGTGATAAGGTATGGTCCCACATATCTGGGAGCTAGCTTGCCCTTCTTCCCAAAACGCATGACTCCCTTCATGGGAGCTACTCTGAGGAAAACTGTATCCTCAACTGAAAACTCTAGGGTCTCGGCTGTATCAAGATAACTCTTACGGCTCTGTCTTTGTCTCTATCCTCTGGCGAATCTGCTGTATGGCTGTTGTGGTATCTGAAGTTCTAGCTCTTTCTATTCACCACTCTCATACCAGCAGATTGGTGATCTGCACCTTCGCCCATAGAGTGCCTCATAAGGTGCCATGCCGATAGTGTCACGATAGCTGTTGTTGTATGCAAATTCTGCTAGACTCGGATATTTGCACCAACTTCCTTGAAATCTAGGGCACAAGCTCGGAGCATATCTTGAGTACTGATTTACTCGCTCTGTCGACCATCATGTCGAGGATGGAAGGTCAGAATTTTAGCGGGTGCCCATAGTTGTACACACTTCCGGAAGTGTGATGTAAATCTCTTGTCACATGCGATATAATGGTTCGTGGGACTCCATGCAGCTGACAATCTCCTTGAGATACAACCGAGCTAGCTGCTCCATGGAATAGGATATTCGATAGCTAAGAAGTGGGCTGATTTAGTCAACTTGTCGATTACCCAGATAGCATCAAAACCATTCGTGGTTCCGGGTAATCCCACTATGAAATCCATAGAGATATCCTCCCACTTCCATTCCGGAATCAGTATCGGTAGAACTCCTCACAGTCGTGATGTTACGCCTTAACCCTCGGCGAGTTAGAGCGGATCTTGATGTATCTGGGATATCTCGCTCATCCTGAGCCACCAAAATCGTTTCTTTAGATCCTGATACATTTTGGTGGAACCAGGATGCATCGCATAGGGAGTCTGTGAGCCTCGTCTAGAATCCTCCTGATCTGGAACACAAAGTCTGTCTCCACAGTACACTACCCCACTGGCGGACACTCTGAACTCTCCACTTCCTGATTCTGCTAACCCTTGCTTAATTTTCTGGATTTCAGGATCCTGCTCCTGAGCTGTCTAGATATCATCAAGCAAGGTAGATGCTAAGGACATAGTGGAAAGTTGCCCGACCATAAGCTCGAGACTAAAATCTGTAATCTCCTTCCTAAGGGGTGGTGACATAGCTGCTAAAGATAATAAGGTAGCACTGGACTGCGTCTGCTACCTTATTAGCTTTCCCTGGATGGTAGAGGATATCTATGTCATAATCCTTGACCAGCTCTAACCATCTGCGCTATCGCATATTCAGATCCTTCTGAGTAAAGAAATACTTCAGACTTTGATGATCTGTATACACTCTGCACTGAGCTCCGTACAAATAATGTCTCCAAATCTTGAGAGCGAACACCACTGCTGCAAGCTCAAGGTCGTGAGTAGGATAGTTCCTCTCATAATCCTTGAGTTGTCTGGAGGCATAGGCGATCACCTTGCCCTGCTGCATCAGTACTGCTCCTAATCCCAATTTAGAGGCGTCACTGTAGATGTCGAAGCTGTCTGTGTTTTCTGGTATAGCTAAAATAGGAGCACTGGTCAATCTCCGTTTTAGTTCGCTGAAGCTGTTCTCGCAGTCCTCTGTCCACTGAAATTTCTTGTTCTTCCTGGTGAGAGCTGTCAGTGGGGAGGCTATCCTGGAGAAGTCCTCTACGAATTTCCTGTAGTAGCCTGCTAATCCCAGAAAGCTTCTGATTTCACTGCCGTTCCTGGGTCTCTTCCAGTTACTTACTGCTTCTATTTTGCTAGGATCTACCATAACACCATCCTTGGAGATGATGTGACCTAGAAAGGCTACCTGGTCTAGCCAAAATTCACATTTCGTGAATTTGGCGTACTGCTGGTTCTGCTGAAGGATCTGCAAAACTGTCTTTAGATGCTCTGCATGGTCCTCCTGAGTGCCCGAATAGATAAGAATGTCATCGATGAACACGATGATAAACTTGTCTAAGTATTCTCTGAATACTCTGTTCATGAGGTCCATGAAAGTAGCTGGAGCATTTGTCACGCCGAAAGGCATGACTACGAACTCATAATGTCTGTATCTGGTCCTGAAAGCTGTTTTAGGTATATCACCTTCCTTGACTCTAACCTGGTGATATCCTGATCTGAGGTCAATTTTAGAGAACACTGTGGCTCCCTTTAGCTGGTCAAACAGGTCATCTATCCTGGGGAGAGGGTACCTGTTTTTAATTGTGACCTGGTTCAAGGCACGGTAGTCTATGCATAAGCGCATGCTTCCATCCTTCTTCTTCACGAACAACACAGGTGCTCCCCATGGTGAGTGACTAGGGCGTATGAAACCCTTGTCAAGAAGCTCCTGTAATTGCTCCTGAAGTTCCTTCAGTTCTGCTGGAGCCATGCGGTACGGTGCCTTGGAAATTGGATTTGTGCCGGGAATGAGCTCTATCTCAAATTCAATCTCCCTGTCTGGTGCTAAGCCTGGTAGCTCTGCTGGGTAGTCACAAACGACTCGAACCTCTGATAGCTGTTGGTTCTTGTCCTGGCTGGTGTTGACTACATTTGCTAAAAATCCCATGCATCCTGAATCCATTAGCTGCTGTGCTTTCAGTGCTGAGAGAAACTTCCTGGCTTTTCTCTTTGGTTTTCCCATGTACTCAAACTGTACTCCTGCTTCAGGTTGGAATATGACCTTCTGTTTACGGCACTCTATAGAAGCGCCGTATCTGATCAGAAAATCCATTCCAAAGATGACATCGTAGTCAGTCATTTCTAGCACTATCAGATCACCAAAAAGTTCCCTGTCTGCTATAATGACTGGCACTGCTCTGAGCCAGTGCGTAGATGCCATAGTGTCTCCTGAGGGTAGTGTTGTCAGAAACTGACTATTGAGTACCTCTGGAGGTGTTGCTAATTTCTCAGCAAATGCCCTGGATACATAAGAGTGGGTTGCCCCAGTATCGAATAAGACAGTTGCATTATGCTGTAAAATATTGACCTGACCTGTGACAACTGTCGAGGCATTTACTACGTCCTCTCTGGTCAGTGAGAAAATCCTGGCATTTGTGTTAGCTGTGGGGGCTTCTAATCTGCCCTGACTGATCTGTGGACCATCTAAGGCTGCATACATCTGGTGTAGCTGCGCTGGCTGAGCTCCATACTGTATCGGCTGAGGCTGAGGAAGACTGTTCTTGTTCGGGCACTACTTAGCCATGTGCCCTTCCTGTCCACATTCAAAACAACCTCGCGTACCCTTGCGGCAAACTCCTGGATGATGTTTCCCACAAGTAGCACACTTGGGATGTCTGGAATGTTTTCCAGCTGGTCCTCCTTTTGGGTCACTGCTTGCCTTGCGTTTCCCCTTCCAGTTGGAGCTATGTCCCTGTTGTTTCTGCTGAGTACCTGAGCTAGCTTGTCCCTTGGGCTCTGTGGAAACCTGCTTCTGCTGGGTGATATTGTGCTGATAGTGCTCGGTGATCAGAGCACTACTCACTAGCTCCTCTGTGGTTTGTGGCCTATGAACGCCACCAGCCACATTCATTGCGATCTCTGGTCTGAGCATCTTCAGCATCAACCGTACTCGTTCCTTCTCTGAGCTGACTAGTTCTGGACACAGACGGGCCAACCTGTTGAATTTCTTCACGGCCTCCTGAACTGATAGGTTGCCCTGACGAAATTCCGTAAACTCGTCATAGTGTCGGTTCGTGACTTGCATGTGAAAGAATTCCTCGAAGAATTCTTTCTCGAAGTTGGCCCATGTCATCTGATTTACTGGCCACTTCGATTTAATCCGCTCCCACCACATGCGTGCATCTCCTGTTAAACAGAAAGAGGCACACTTCACCTTTTCGTGCTCTGGCCAGTCTAGAAGCTCCATCGTGCTTTCCAGGGTTTTAAACCATGCTTGTGCATCCCATGGTTCGCTGGTGCCTGAGAAGTTCTCGGGTTTAATTCTCTGCCACTGGATAAGGTAAGCTTCTCTCTTAGTCCCTGCTACTGGGGCTACTGGGACTGGTACTGCAGGCTGAGCTGGTACTACCTCTGTGATTACTGGAGTAGTGGAGTGACTGGGGGAGTAGTCTGTGGTTAGCCTTTAAGGAGGCTATCTCTTGCTGCTGTTCAGCTAACTGCTGTTGTAGCTGAGTCACTAATGCTGTAAGGTCAGCCGCTGTTGCTTTCTTAGCTGGACGTCCTCGTACCATTTTCTAAATAGCAGAGAACACATATATATAACTAGGCTATCATGTTATAGTTAACTACTGGTAGCATGTTAAATACTATCACTGTAAACATGAATTAATTAACTACAAACATGAGAGCAAAACATGAAGCACATATAACTGTTATGAAAGCTGAAAACAAAACTGAGTGAGAGATGTTCTTACTTGGAAGTTGTAGGCGCAATGCTGATGTGTGTGTAGGAAGTAAGGAACACTGCTCTGATACCACTCTGTAACGACCCAACTCCTGGGTACTAGGCTGTGAGCCGGATCGCTACATTAACTACTGAAACTACTGTGCCGTACTGTGCGGAAAACTGGGTAAAATAAAATTTCACTAACTGACTCTGTTAATCTGACAACTGATGCACCCATGCGGTTATAAGGAAGGATTCAAGACCCTTTCCGGTTGGTGTACATGTGCTAAGGAGGATTCTTGACCTCCCATCTGAGCTAGGAACTCAAACTAACTTCCCAGCTAGCTGCTGATCGATCCACGGATCGATCAAGCTTACTACGATTCTATGCCCTACTGGATCGGTTTGCGGACCGATTCAGCAGAGGCTGGATCGGTCGGAAGGACCGATCCAGGTGTGTTTGGATCGGTCTGCGGACCGATCCAGGCACCTGGAGACGCTGGGATGCCCTCTGTTCGATGCTGGATCGGTCGGCTGACCGATCCAGGCACCTGGAAATCTCCTCCGAGACTACTGTATCGAGCTGGATCGGTCGGCTGACCGATCCAGGAGGATACAGTGGCATACTGACAGCTCAGACCCTGATCGGTCTGGGGACCGATCAGTGTCTGATTTCACTCGAGAGTTCTGATTTCAGCACTTTGGCGTGCCAAATCATCACACAACAGTTCTAAAACAATGGAGATACATTCTAGCATATAAGTACTAATGTTCTAAACGTGATAAGCTAAACAAGACATAGTTACTAAGCTAGAACAATTAATAACAAGACTAAGTATGAAACTAGACATGTTAAGTGCTAAAACTGAAATAAAAGTGTATAGATCCCAAGGATCTTTATTCCAGACCCCTTGCACACACACATCATCGTAGCATCGCCCTCCAGCCTCCGCTAATCCACTTTCCTTTTACCGGTATCTGCAGTATAAGAAAAGTAGTATCTGTAAGCCAATAAGCTTAGTAAGAAACCATCTACCTCACAAAAGCATGCATACGATGCAAATATGATTTTAAGTCATGCTGTTTGAAAAATATACTGAATATGCAAGCATGGCATGGCATGGTATCACACAAAGCATCGCATAACATATAAACTGAGCATGCTCTAAACTGATCATGGCATACTTATAAACTGAGCATGAAACTGAACTAGTCAAGCATATATCTAAATCTGTACACGAACTCAAATCAAGTAAACTGAACCTGAACTGAACTGAAAGCTAAATTAGTGTTCTCATCACTGGTTTCAAATTTGAAAACTATACATATAATAGATGAAAATACTAAACATCTTTGGTGGGCCACAGCATTTGTGCGCGCATCCCTACGAGACCCGGGATTGCAAGTTCCGAATCCAAGGTTACTAGGTTATCTGAACCTAGGGACGATTGTGGGAGTCCAGCCCATGGATATTGCCAACTAAAAAGTAAAATACTGAAATGCTTATTATTACTTTCTTGCTCTTTCTAGGTTATCCGAACCTAGAGCTAGGTTATCTGAACCTAGAGGCTACTGTGGGAGCCTACCCAATGGATATCTGATCCATATAGCTGTGATAACTGATAAATAACTGAATAAAAATGTTTCTAATATATTTTACATGCTGTTAGGACGCCTATTGGTGCATCCTTCTGAACTGGGCATTCTACCGAATGCTTGGTGTGCACTAAAAGCACACCCTAAAACTGAAAACTGTAAAATTACTGAACTAACGCCAAAACTAACAAGCGAGAGCAATTATACTGCAGGTGAGGGGTTTCTTACCTCAATCGCAAGGTTTTCTTACAATTCTATCCGCTAGGTCTTCCGGAAAACTGATCCTCTCGACGATCCGTTCACGTCTTCGCGTTCCTCTCGCGGAGATGAACCTTTTTCGTGTTGGAGTCGTCTCCGGAAGGTGATCCCTTGATCCTTGGCTTGGTGTGTCGTGCGTGAGGAAGAGGAGAAGAAAAGAGAGGCGGCGGTGGTGTTGGGTTTCGGTGGAGAAGGATGTGCCGAACCAAAATAACCCAAACCCCAACTTAAGTTTATTATTTATATTAAGTAGTTTAATGAACCCAACTCTAATATAAATATATTTGGTTCTCCTTTCTTTCAGCACGGCCCTGCTGGGTTCACCGGTTACTAAACTTATTCGTAAACCATAGGTCTCGGGTTCGATTCCCGCCTAAGCTATTTTACGGTTCTAATTATTTTTGCTACTTCCGCTTCTCGGAAAAATTCCGGAAAAATATCTAAAAATTCCAGAAAAATCGTACAATAATTCTAATATAGTTTTGAGAATTTTCGGGCGTTAGATTTGATGTTGCCGGAAGATACTCCTATGGCCCTAGGGATGGAACCCTAGGTTCTTCCTTGGACTTGGGCGCTGAGAGGTGAGGAAGGGAGAGGGGTTCGGCGGTGAGGGTTTGAGGGAGAGGAATTTAACGATTAAAATTAATCAATCCCCACTTAAGTCTCCTATTTATATTAAGTGTTTAATTCGGCCAACTTAAATATAAATATAATTGGTTCCCTCTTCTTTCAACATGGCCCTGCTGGGTTCACTTGGTTACTAGAGTCCTCTATAAGGCATAGGGCCCATAGGTCTCAGGTTCAATTCCCGCCTAGACCATTTTACGTTTCTATTTGTTTTTGCAACTTCCGCTACTCTAAAAATTCCATAAAAATATCCTAAAATTCCAGGAAAATAATAGAATATTTCTAATAATTTATTTGGAAATTTCGGGCGTTACACTTGGTGGCCGGTGTTCGAAGAAGAGGAGAAGGTGAGGCCGGCGTTAGGACTCGGATGGCGGCGTCAGCAGAGCACAGTGGCGACCCGATGTGGTGTCGCTAGCGGTAGTAGAAAGAAGGGTTCGGCTCGTCGAGAAAGAAGGAGAAGAAGAGGATCGACTCGGCTTCAATCGTGAGGCAGAAGGGAACCGTCGCGGCGCCGGTTAGGGCACGCGAGGAGAAGGCGCGACGAGGCTCGACACGCGGGGAAGAAAATAAAAGGAAAAGGCACGGGGGAAAGAAATAAAGAAAAAGGATAGTAAATAAAAATAATTAAACATTTCCTCGTTAAACGGGGTAGCCTAAACAGACTTTCCCGAGGTCCACTTTTATCCCCATAAACTCATCCATACAAACTCCGAAAAATTTCTGAAAAATTTCCAAAAATTCGGAAAATTCCCCTTATAATTATCTGCCCTTTTTCGGTATTTTACATGAATGATGTACAGGTGACTCACCTTAGCCCAGAAGTTTAAAAATCTTTTAAACTTAAAATTATCTTAAAAACTATTTTAACTTAAAAATTATCTTAACTTAAAGATCATATTACAAATTATTTTAACTTAAATATAATTGAAAAAAAAATTAAAATTATTTTAAAAAATTCCTTTAAAAATTCTTTTAATAACTTCAAAAAATTATTTTAAAAATTATTTTAAAACTCTTTTATAAATTATTTTAAAAATTATTTAAAAACTCTTTTAAAGATTATTTTTAAAATCATTTAAAAACTCTTTTAAAAATCATTTTAAATTTTTTTTAAAAACAATTTTAAAAATCATTTAAAAACTCTTTTAAAAATCGTTTTAAAAATTATTTCAAACCTCTATTAAAAATTATTTTAAATATTATTTTTAAACTCTTTTAAAAATCATTTTAAAAATTATTTAAAAACTCTTTTAAAATTATTTTAAAACTCTTTTAAAAATTATTTTAAAACTCTTTTAAAAATTATTTTAAAAAAAATATTTTAAAAATTATTTTAAGAACTCTTTTAAAAAATCATTTTAAAAATTATTTTAAAACTCTTTTAAAAATTATTTTAAAAATTATTTTAAATTTCTTTTAAAAACTATTTTAAAAATAATTTTAAAAATAATTTTAAAAATTATTTAAAACTCTTTTAAAAATTATTTTAAAGAATTATTTTAAAAATTATTTAAAGACTCTTTTAAAAATCATTTTAAAAATTATTTAAAAACTATGTTAAAAATCATTTTAAAAATTATTTTAAAAAATTATTTTAAAAATTATTTAAAAACTCTTTTGAAAACCATTTTAAAAATCATTCTAAAAACCTTTTAAACTTCTTTAAAAAAATATTTTTTAATTTAAAAAACATTTCAAGTAAACTTAAAGTTAAATAAAATAATTAAATTCAAATTACATTAAAATATGTTAAACTAAACCTTAATAATGTTATTAAGAATTAATTAAAATTTGGTTAACTTTAGATTATAAACTTAGTTAAATACTTAATAAGTGAATAATTGAATTAAGAACTTCAAAAATTAACTTTGACTTACACTAAATAGTTAATTAATTCTTAACCTTAATTTAACTCAATAAATCTTATTGTTAATCAAAATCTTAATAACTTTAATAAATTTAACTTCGAATTAATGCTAACTTTAAACTAAGTTAATCCTACTTAAAAGGAAGTAAATGAATAGTTAAAATTATAACTAGCACCTTCACTAAATCAACTCAATCAATTAATACGGAATTTAAATTATTTTAATAAGTATTAAATTATTGAATCAAGTAAAATTTAATCGATAAATTCTTGATAATGATTAATTGTTATTGAATTAATAACAAGTTATCTTATTTAACCTCAAACTAAAGTTTAAGGACCTGAACATAAAATTAATTAATTTTAGAATAATTGATTAATTAAACTTAAATAAACAATTATACCAAGTATATAGAGATACTTATGTAAATAAAAAGGTGTAAAGACCTTGAACGTTAATATACCCAAACCTTAGTGTTAACTTAAGGGGGAGAAATAAATTAAGGAGAGTAATAAATTCAAAGGGAGCATCAAATTCAGGGGGAGAAATAAATTAAGGAAGAGTAATAAATAAATAAATAAATAATCTTTTTATTTTCCTAATTTTTTTATTTCTTAGATTTTTTTAAAATTTCTTTGTAGAATTTTTTTAGAAAATCCTACCTCAATTTAAAAAAAAAAAAATCCTACTTTGAATATTTTTAGTAAATGTTTTCAAAATTCTATGTCAAGTTCAGGGGGAGGGTTAATTGTTTTCATATTTATTTTTCCTTTATTAAAAATACTTTGAAATTAATTTTTGAAAAATGTTTCCTTAAAGATATTTATCGTTACTTAACAAATCTGACTTATTTGTGCAAATCTAATGTAACAACCCACCCTTCTTACTACTACTCGCTAAGGGCGACCGTTACCTAACTACTACTCTACTTACTAGTGTCACTAACGCTATTATTAGCAATACTTAGATTTATCACGGTTCAGAGGAATTCCTACCGAAAAATTTCGACAAAATCTCCCCTGTACCGGTGACCAAATCCATAGTACATAAGATATATACGCAGCCACAGACGGCTGGAACATATTTTCCACAACCACACAGTAATAAAAATCACAATAAAAACAAAGAAACTACTCTAGCAATAGCAATGACTACAGCACTCCACAAATAATAAAAGAGACTAGCTAGACATGCGGAAATAAACTCAACTACAATCCTAAATGTAATACAACATTAACAGGGGACTAAAAGAAAGTCTAGACAATTTTGCCAGCTACTTCTGGATCTCTCCACAGTCCAGACATCACACACCTTCATCACCACCACCATCCTGTCGCCTTCCTTTCATATCTTAGCTTTTCCTTTGTCTGCGGTAGGAGGAAAAAAAAAACAAAAGATCTATAAGCGAAAACGCTTAGTAAGTACTAATCTATCTCACAAAAACATCGAAGTGCATAAAGAGAATGCAACAATACTAAAACTGAAATGCTAAAGCAAAGCTGCATGTACTCATGGTATACAGAAATAAAACTGAATACTAAACATGCTCACTAACTGACAGGAAAGTAATGAAACAACTACTGTAAGCTTAGAATTAAAGAACTAAACTTTTATTGATTCTAAGCATAAACTTGTTTCATATTCTTATATCTTTACACCAGAAATTAATCTTTTAATTTCTCTTTTACTTTCTTCTTCCTTTCTTTTTCTTTTCTTATGCTAGAAATTAATCTTTTAATTTCTCTTTCACTTTTTTCTTCTTTTTCTTCTTTCTTCTTTCTTTTTCTTTTCTTATGCTAGAAATAAATCTTTTAATTTCTCTTTCACTTTCTTCTTCTTGTTCTTCTTTCTTCTTTCTTTTTCTTTGGGCCCAGGCTTAGTACCAACTCATGCGCATTCCCTAATAGGTTGGGGTTGCGAGCCACCAATCCTAAAAGAGCAGACCTCGGTCTACCAGTGCCAAGACCTCGGAAATGGTCACCTGGATTTGTTTAACGACAAGCTCTTGGATGTCGGGTACTAGCCTCTTACTTTAATTTACTTGTTATCTCTTTTTAATTAGACCTTGGTCTTTTTCTTTACTCATACTTCTCATAATCCTTTATTAGAGCTTATTAGAATCCTTTAGATATATATCCAACAAGTATAGGATTACAACTAACCAAGCATGCTATATAAAAATAACACAAAGGAAAAACAAATCTGAACTCCCTAAGCCTGTTATTAAATAGAGCAAAGGAATGCAAATCTGGACTTACTAATCATGCTATAAAATAAAGCAAAAGAAAGCAACTTTGAACTTACTAATCATGCTATAAAATAGAGCAAAAGAAAGCTAATTCAAACTTGCTAATCATGCTATAAAATAGAGCAAAAGAAAGCTGATTCAAACTTGCTAATCATGCTATAAAATAGAGCAAAAGAAAGCTGATTCAAACTTGCTAATCATGCTATAAAATAGAGCAAAAGAAAGCTAATTCAAACTTGCTATAAAATAAAGCAAAAGAGAGCTAATTTGGACTTTCTACACATGCTGTAAAATAGAGCAAAAGAAAGCTAACTTGGACTTTCTGAACATGCTGTGAAATAGAGCAAAAGATAGCTAACTTGGACTTTCTAAACATGCTGTAAAATAGAGCAAATAAAAGCTACCTATGTTCCACTAATAGCATTGAAGGCTATACTCGGGCACATGGAATCGACTAGAAGCTACTGTGTTCAAATAATGGCACTTAAAGGTTGTACACACACAGTAATAACAATTAAAAGCTGCTGTTAAGGAACCACACACTAGAATTTGGCTACTATACTACTGTAAGCTAACATCTAGTACACAGAATCATAGATTATGAAATACTACATCCTTAGCAAAGACCCGGATCATAAAGAAAAATGGCACTGCAGCCCAAATTGATCAAGCTCGGTACAACAAGCCTTAACACAGCAAGGGAAAACAAAAATCCAAAACTAAGGAACAAAGCTCGCTGAATTGAAACCTAATAAATCAAGCTTACTTATTATCAGAATTAAGAAGCCTAACTACTTGCCAAACCCATGGAAACCTATTCCAATCGAAACCCCTTCTTTCTTCTTTGATTCACAGCAGCAAACACAACCAACCGGCTGTACATTTAATCCGAAAGCAGAGAAAGCAAGGAAACTCATGCAAGCTTCGGAAACAAGAAGAACTACTTATCCAAGACTCACCGCAGAAATCATCCAATAGGGAAACTCACGGCAGATTCAAATCAAGGAGAACTTCAATCCGAAAACAAGAAAACGAAACCCTAATTTCGGAGCAACTCCTACCACAGGTGAGTAGTACTTACCGAGCATTCTTGGACTTACAACCGAGAAGAGGAAGGAGAAGGCTCTTAGGGTTTTCGGAGGGCTCGGGTTTGCAGATTTTCTGGCTTCTTCTTGTGCCCGCGAGCTCTTCTATGTCGGGATGACCACCCACGAGTGAGGGCTGGCCGGAAGAAAGCTTCGCCGACACCGGAGACCCAAAACCTAGCATCTTCTTCGTTTCCGCCGAGAGAGACGGCGCTGTCGCGAGGGAGAAGGGGAGAAACAATTTCGGGAGAAATTGTGTTGGGTTTTGGAAAATCCAAACCTAATTCCCTTTCTTATACTCGGGTTATACTTAATTACTATCTATGCTTTAAATTTATTTCTCCCCATACTTAGTTAACAAAGCGTGCGCAGCCCAGTTGGTGGGCTGTGTCCGGTTAGGTCGGGTCCAACTCGAGGTCATGGGTTCGAGCCTCGCCTTCAACTCTTTTTGTCAAAATTTCTTTCTTTTTGTAAACATACTAAACGACCTCCAAACATTGCGTAAAAATACTCTAAAAATTTCTAAAAAATCTTTAGAATATTTTAAAGGTATTTCCAAATATTTTTATGGACTTTTAGAACTTGAAATGGGGAAAATTGGGTCGTTACAATCCCCCATACCTTATAAAAAGTTCGTCCTCGAACTTAGAATAGTTCTGGATACTTCTGTCTCATACTGTCCTCCCGCTCCCAAGTGACTTCCTCGTACTTCTGGTTCTGTCAGATGACCTTCACTAGTGGTACTTCTTTATTTCTTAATCTTTTAACTACTCTCTCCACTATCTGTGTAGGTCTGCTCTCATAACTAAGATCCTCTTGGATCTGCACTGACTGAGGCTGAATCACTTGGCTCGGGTCGTAGAGACACTTCTTTAGCATGGAGACATGAAATACATTGTGTATTGCTGACATGTCTTGTGGTAAGTCCAGCCTGTAAGCTACTTTCCCAATCCTCTCTATGATCAGGTAAGGTCCTACATAGCGAGGACTTAATTTGCCCTTCTTGCCAAATCTCATCACTCCCTTCATAGGAGCGACCTTGAGGAAAACTGAATCTCCTACTTGGAATTCCAATGGCCTACGGCGTGTGTCCGCATAACTCTTCTGTCTGCTCTGGGCAGTCTCAATTCTCTGTCTGATTTTCTGGATCGCCTGAGTGGTCTCATCTATCAGCTCTGTCTGAATACCCAACTCTACTTCCATTTCTTTTCTCTCTCCTGCTTCTTGCCAGCATATGGGTGATCTGCATTTCCTGCCATATAGTGCCTCATAAGGTGCCATCTTGATGGTGGCCTGATAGCTATTGTTGTAGGCGAATTCAGCTAAGCACAAATACTTGCACCAACTTCCCTTGAAATCCAGCGCACAAGCTCTGAGCATATCTTCTAAAATCTGATTCACTCGTTCTGTCTGTCCATCAGTCTGTGGATGGAAAGTTGTGCTGAACTTGAGTTTGGTGCCTAGTGCATTCTGAACGCACTCCCAAAAGTGTGAGGTGAAGCGCCCATCTCTATCAGAAATGATAGATTTAGGAACTCCATGAAGTCTGACTACCTCTTTAACATATAGCTGGGCCAACTGCTCTATAGAGTGGGACACCTTGATGGCTAGGAAATGAGCAGACTCGGTCAATCGGTCTACTATTACCCATGTTGCGTCATATCCCTTTGTAGTTCTTGAAAGACCTGTTATGGAGTCCATGGATATATCTTCCCATTTCCATTCTGGTATTGGAAGAGGCTGAAGAACTCCTCCTGGTCTCTGGTGCTCTGCTTTGACCCTCTGACATGTCAGGCAGGTACTGACATATTTAGCTACATTTCTTTTGAGTCCTGACCACCAGAACTTCTGTTTCACATCTTGGTACATCTTGGAAGAACCAGGATGCATGGAGTACGGTGTACTGTGAGCTTCTTCTAAGGTCTTCGTCCTCAGTTCTTCATCATTGGGCACGCAAATGCGTCTCCCCTGATAAAGAATCCCACTGTCTGTTACTCGAAACTCTGCTTTATCTTCCTTCTGTATCCCTTGCTTGATCTTCTGGATGTCCGGATCTTCACTTTGCTTTCTCTGTATCTCCACAAGCAATGTAGACTCTAAGGTGAATGCAGAGAGCTGTCCTTCGATAATTTCAAGTCCAAAATCTGACAACTCCTTCTGCAGTGGCAGGGCTAGTGATGACAAAGACATCAGTGATGCACTAGATTTTCTGCTGAGTGCATCTGCCACTTTGTTAACTTTGCCTGGGTGGTAGAGAATTTCACAGTCGTAATCTTTGACCAACTCCAGCCACCTGCGCTGTCTCATGTTTAAGTCCTTCTGAGTGAAGAAGTACTTAAGACTCGGATGATCTGTGAAGATTCTACACTGAACTCCATACAAATAATGTCGCCAGAGTGTAAGTGCAAAAACCACAGCTGCCAGCTCAAGATCATGAGTAGGGTAGTTCTTCTCATAATATTTGAGTTGTCTAGAAGCATAAGCTATGATTTTTCCTTCTTGCATGAGTACAGCTCCTAAGCCCATCTTGGAAGCATCACTGTAGATGTCGAAACTCTTGTCGCTCTGTGTAACAGTCAGAATGGGAGCACTGATCAATCTCTTCTTTAGCTCTTGGAAGCTCTGCTCACATTTATCTGACCATTCGAATCTCTTGTTCTTTCTGGTGAGGGTTGTTAGTGGAGAGGCTATCTTGGAAAAGTCCTCCACGAACTTCCTGTAGTACCCAGCTAAACCAAGGAAGCTTCTGATCTCTCTGACGTTCTTGGGTCTACTCCAGTTGTTGACCGCTTCCACTTTGGCTGGATCCACTTGAATACCTTCTTTAGAAATAATGTGACCTAGAAATGCCACCTGATTTAACCAGAACTCGCACTTTGAGAATTTAGCATAAAATTGTTTCTGCTGTAGAGTCTGTAGTACTATTCTCAAATGCGTATCATGCTCCTCTGGGGTCCTTGAATAAACTAGAATGTCGTCGATGAACACAATGACAAATTTGTCAAGATATTCTCTGAACACTCTGTTCATTAAGTCCATGAAGACCGCAGGTGCATTAGTCACTCCAAAAGGCATGACCATAAACTCGTACTGTCCATATCTGGTCCTGAACCCCGTTCTGGGTATATCTCTTTCTTTCACCTTCAGCTGATGGTACCCAGAGCGTAGGTCTATCTTTGAGAACACTGTTGCTCCTCTTTACTGATCAAATAAGTCATCGATCCTGGGAAGGGGGTACTTGTCTTTAACTGCTACTTTGCTCAGCGTTCTGAAATCTATGCACATTAGCACGGATCCGTCTTTCTTCTTAACGAACAACTCTGGAGCTCCCCGGGGTGAATGACTAGGGCGAATGAAGCCTTTGTCAAGTAACTCCTGTAGTTGTTCTTGTAACTCCTTCAGCTCTGCTGGAGACATGCGATACGGAGCTTTTGAAATTGGACCGGTTCCAAGAACCAATTCAATCTCAAACCCACTCATTTATTGGGAGGTAGTCCAGGTAGATCTGCTGGGAATACCTCGGGATATTCACAGACCACCCGAACCCCTTCTTCCTTACCTTCTTTCTATTCTTCTGCACTTACTTGACTGGGACTCCGGCTCCCTACTGTCTTGTCTTCTATCTTAGCTGGCTTGAACTCTATAAACTCCTCGTAGTGCTTGTTGGTAATCTGCAGGTGGAAGCACTCTTCATAGAACTCTGACTGAAAATCTGCCCAGCTCATCTGATCGGCTGCTCTCTTGGTCTTTTTCCTCTCCCACCACATACGAGCATCTTCAGACCGGCAGAAAGAGGCGCACTTGACCTTCTCGACTTCTGGCCAGTCAAGAAGCTCCATAGTGCTCTCTAGTGTTTTAAACCAAGCCTGGGCATCCCACGGCTTAGTCGATGCCTGAGAAGCTTTCTGGTTTCAGCTTCAGCCATTGGATGAGGTATGCTTCTTGTCTTCTAGGTGTTGTGGCGACTTCCAGAGCAACTGATGGGACTTCAGTCACCACTGGGGTCTCCACATTAATGGTTGGGAAAGTGGGAGGGGTTGGCTTCTGATTGGCCATTAGGTTGGCAATCACTTGCTGCTGCTCGCTACTTGTCTCTAAAGTTAGGCAACAACTTCAGAGAGATTGGGCTCAGTTGATCTAAGCTCTTCGTTCTCCTGACCTTGGTTCTCAGTACGAACGGTACGGGGACATCCCTTTTCTTAACATCTAATTATGCAAAGAAAAGGACTTGGTATCCTCTCTCTAACCCTTCTAATCATACATAAATATGAATAAAGAAAAGGGAAACTAAATCTTCTATCTTACTTTAGTACTAAAAAAAACAAGTACTCTATACTGCAGTCAATAATAAGGAAAGCAGAATAAAGAAAGGATTTAAATACTTTCTTACTTGGAGACGGCGAGGATGATGCTGATGTGTGTGTGATGCTGGAGAATGGAACACTGCTCTGATACCAACTATAACAACCCACCCTTCTTACTACTACTCGCTAAGGGCGACCGTTACCTAACTACTACTCTACTTACTAGTGTCACTAACGCTATTATTAGCAATACTTAGATTTATCACGGTTCAGAGGAATTCCTACCGAAAAATTTCGGCAAAATCTCCCCTGTACCGGTGACCAAATCCATAGTACATAAGATATATACGTAGCCACAGATGGCTGGAACATATTTTCCACAACCACACAGTAATAAAAATCACAATAAAAACAAAGAAACTACTCTAGCAATAGCAATGACTACAACACTCCACAAATAATAAAAGAGACTAGCTAGACATGCGGAAATAAACTCAACTACAATCCCAAATGTAATACAACATTAACAGGGGACTAAAAGAAAGTCTAGACAATTTTGCCAGCTACTTCTGGATCTCTCCACAGTCCAGACATCACACACCTTCATCACCACCACCATCCTGTCGCCTTCCTTTCATATCTTAGCTTTTCCTTTGTCTGCGGTAGGAGGAAAAAAAAACAAAAGATCTATAAGCGAAAACGCTTAGTAAGTACTAATCTATCTCACAAAAACATCGAAGTGCATAAAAAGAATGCAACAATACTAAAACTAAAATGCTAAAGCAAAGCTGCATGTACTCATGGTATACAGAAATAAAACTGAATACTAAACATGCTCACTAACTGACAGGAAAGTAATGAAACAACTACTGTAAGCTTAGAATTAAAGAACTAAACTTTTATTGATTCTAAGCATAAACTTGTTTCATATTCTTATATCTTTACACCAGAAATTAATCTTTTAATTTCTCTTTTACTTTCTTCTTCCTTTCTTTTTCTTTTCTTATGCTAGAAATTAATCTTTTAATTTCTCTTTCACTTTCTTCTTCTTGTTCTTCTTTCTTCTTTCTTTTTCTTTTCTTATGCTAGAAATAAATCTTTTAATTTCTCTTTCACTTTCTTCTTCTTGTTCTTCTTTCTTCTTTCTTTTTCTTTGGGCCCAGGCTTAGTACCAACTCATGCGCGTTCCCTAATAGGTTGGGGTTGCGAGCCACCAATCCTAAAAGAGCAGACCTCGGTCTACCAGGGCCAAGACCTCGGAAATGGTCACCTGCATTTGTTTAACGACAAGCTCTTGGATGTCGGGTAATAGCCTCTTACTTTAATTTACTTGTTATCTCTTTTTAATTAGACCTTGGTCTTTTTCTTTACTCATACTTCTCATAATCCTTTATTAGAGCTTATTAGAATCCTTTAGATATATATCCAACAAGTATAGGATTACAACTAACCAAGCATGCTATATAAAAATAACACAAAGGAAAAACAAATCTGAACTCCCTAAGCCTGTTATAAAATAGAGCAAAGGAAAGCAAATCTAGACTTACTAATCATGCTATAAAATAAAGCAAAAGAAAGCAACTTTGAACTTACTAATCATGCTATAAAATAGAGCAAAAGAAAGCTAATTCAAACTTGCTAATCATGCTATAAAATAGAGCAAAAGAAAGCTGATTCAAACTTGCTAATCATGCTATAAAATAGAGCAAAAGAAAGCTAATTCAAACTTGCTAGTCATGCTATAAAATAAAGCAAAAGAGAGCTAATTTGGACTTTCTACACATGCTGTAAAATAGAGCAAAAGAAAGCTAACTTGGACTTTCTGAACATGCTGTGAAATAGAGCAAAAGATAGCTAACTTGGACTTTCTAAACATGCTGTAAAATAGAGCAAATAAAAGCTACCTATGTTCCACTAATAGCATTGAAGGCTATACTCGGGCACATGGAATCGACTAGAAGCTACTGTGTTCAAATAATGGCACTTAAAGGTTGTACACACACAGTAATAACAATTAAAAGCTGCTGTTAAGGAACCACACACTAGAATTTGGCTACTATACTACTGTAAGCTAACATCTAGTACACAGAATCATAGATTATGAAATACTACATCCTTAGCAAAGACCCGGATCATAAAGAAAAATGGCACTGCAGCCCTAATTGATCAAGCTCGGTACAACAAGCCTTAACACAGCAAGGGAAAACAAAAATCCAAAACTAAGGAACAAAGCTCGCTGAATTGAAACCTAATAAATCAAGCTTACTTATTATCAGAATTAAGAAGCCTAACTACTTGCCAAACCCATGGAAACCTATTCCAACCGAAACCCCTTCTTTCTTCTTTGATTCACAGCAGCAAACACAACCAACCGGCTGTACATTTAATCCGAAAGCAGAGAAAGCAAGGAAACTCATGCAAGCTTCGGAAACAAGAAGAACTACTTATCCAAGACTCACCGCAGAAATCATCCAATAGGGAAACTCACGGCAGATTCAAATCAAGGAGAACTTCAATCCGAAAACAAGAAAACGAAACCCTAATTTCGGAGCAACTCCTACCACAGGTGAGTAGTACTTACCGAGCATTCTTGGACTTACAACCGAGAAGAGGAAGGAGAAGGCTCTTAGGGTTTTCGGAGGGCTCGGGTTTGCAGATTTTCTGGCTTCTTCTTGTGCCCGCGAGCTCTTCTATGTCGGGATGACCACCCACGAGTGAGGGCTGGCCGGAAGAAAGCTTCGCCGACACCGGAGACCCAAAACCTAGCATCTTCTTCGTTTCCGCCGAGAGAGACGGCGCTGTCGCGAGGGAGAAGGGGAGAAACAATTTCGGGAGAAATTGTGTTGGGTTTTGGAAAATCCAAACCTAATTCCCTTTCTTATACTCGGGTTATACTTAATTACTATCTATGCTTTAAATTTATTTCTCCCCATACTTAGTTAACAAAGCGTGCGCAGCCCAGTTGGTGGGCTGTGTCCGGTTAGGTCGGGTCCAACCCGAGGTCATGGGTTCGAGCCTCGCCTTCAACTCTTTTTGTCAAAATTTCTTTCTTTTTGTAAACATACTAAACGACCTCCAAACATTGCGTAAAAATACTCTAAAAATTTCTAAAAAATCTTTAGAATATTTTAAAGGTATTTCCAAATATTTTTATGGACTTTTAGAACTTGAAATGGGGAAAATTGGGTCGTTACATCTAATTTGATAAACCTTAATTTGAAAAATAACTTTTATAAAAACTAAGTTGTTTTTTTTAAAAAAAAAAACTTAGTTTTAAAAATTGGACTTGAAAATTAAATAAGTTATGTAAACTAGATTTTACAAACTCAATTTTGCAAATTGGATTCTTTTTCTTGATTTTGAAAATCAAAGTTTACTTGCTTTTGAAAATTTAATTAAAAAGTTGAACTCTACTTTGTTTTGAAAATTACTTAGTTTTTGGAAAACAGCCTTTACTTAGTTTGAAAATTCTTTTTTTCTGAAAAGTAAAGGTTAAAAGATAAAATTCTTTAAGTAAAAAAAAAACTGAATATTTCAAGATGTTTTAAATTTGCAAGCTGTGATTTTAAAAATTCCTCTTTAAGGTATCTTTGAAAAATTATTTTAGAAATTAAATTTATGAAAATTAGATTTTCCTGTTCTAGTCTACAAACTAGATTTTGGAAAATTAAGTTAATTTTGTAAACTTAATTTGAAAACTAGATTTTAGCTAAGTTATATTTATAAATTAGCTAGTTCTTAAAATCAAGTCTTTTATGTATAAGAACTTAATTTTGGAAATTTGATTTAACAACTTAGTCTTGAAAATTGAATGTTGCAAACTTAGATTTGAAAAATAAATTTTAATTAGTTTTGTAAAGTAGATTTTTCAAACTTAGTTTTGAAATTTTGGTTTTGCAAACTCATGTTTGAAAAGTGTTTCAAAGTTGAAACTTATTTTGAAAATTTAAACCTTGATTTTGAAATTTTGGTTTTGAAAACTTAGGTTTGAAAAGTGTTTCAAAGTTGAAACCTGTTTTGAAAACTTTACACCTTGATCTTGAAACTTTGATCTTGAAAAACTCATGTTTATTCCAAGCTGAAACTTATTTTGAAAATTTAATTTCTTGAAATTTGGAACCCAAACACTTATGTTTGAAAATTAGACTATCTAAACTTAACTTCCCTAAACTTATACTTGAAAATTAACTTTTAATTTGTAAATTCATTTAATTTTGTAAAAATTATCTTTAAAAAATTACCCAAAATATACTAAGTTATGTTGCTAAATTAGTTATTTTTTCAAAACTTAGTTATGTTACAAAAGTTAAATTACTATGTGTTAAAATTTAAAACTCCCCCAAGTTAACTTGACATCATTTCTTACAACTTTTACTCTATCTGAATTCTGTATTGGTTACTTGCCTATGTCCTTATTTGATGAATGCCAAAGGGAGAGGGATAGGTGGTTAAGTTAGAGCAACAAAATGTCAAATTTAAAAACTAACTTAATCCTTAAAAACCATGCCTAGTTTTTACTTGCATATTTTCTTCACTAACTTAACTAGGTTGTCATTCCATCAAAAAGGGGGAGATTCTTGGTGTAGTTAGCACTAATAGTCTAACTCTAGTTTTGATAAATGACAAATCAGGTTAAGTTAGGTTTGTCATTGTCTAACACTCTGATCGAGTGTGCAGGCGAAGTCCAAACAGGTCGACGGGCTAACCAGATGTCTAGCACGAAGCCCAGCTAGGTCGACGCGCCGATCGGATAGCTGACACGAAGTCCAACCAGGTCAACGGGCTGACTGGATGCTTGGCACGAAGTCCAGCTAAGTCGACGGGCTGACCAAATAGCTGGCGAGAAGTCCAGATGGGTCGAAGGGTTGACCGGACGTCTGGCGAGTAAGTAAAGGTAAGTCACTGGAAGGGAGTGACTGTGAGGACGCGTTCCCGGGAAGGGATCATTAGGCGTCGATCCGGCTTAGATCCATTTCGGATATCTAAGTCGAGATCGTGATTAGATTCCGGTCGTGGAAAGATGAAATCTAAGTCATACTCTTTATGTTGAACTTATAAACTGTGCTAACACTTTGTTTTACAGGATATACATTGCCTCAGACTAACCCTGTCTTGCAGGAAAAGGAGCTTCTTGAGAAAGGGGATCCGGGCACCCGGAGGGGATCCGGGTGCCCGGAGGCAAACTTTATCCCAATCGCGGCGTCGACACCTGGAGCGCGCTGGTTGGGACTGCTACGTCACACCAGGGCGCCCTGAAGGGATCCAGGCACCCCGAGTATCATATAAAAGAAGGGTCAGGGGTGGAGTTTCAGATACAACTAAAAAAACTCTCAGATTGCTCTACTGTGCTGCTGTGACGTCGTGAGGCTACTCCGACAAAGCGCTGTCTTCAGTCTATTTCTTTTTATTTTGTCAGTATTTTCTTTTCTATCAGTTCTTGTACTTTAATCTTGTAAATCCCATTTTTGAATTGATAGTGATTGCCCAACGATAGTACTCAACGAGTACGGGCCTTGGAGTAGGAGTCGACACAGGCTCCAAGCCAAGTAAAAAGGTTCTGTGTTAGCATTGTTTTACTTTTCCGCTGCATTTACTTTGTTCGAATTTTCATAATCGATATTCACTCCCCTTCTATCGAATGATCATGATCCAACAGAAGGTGCCTCAAGCATGATTGGAGGTGCCTCAAACTTGGAGGCGCCTTCATGCTTGTTTGAGGTGCCTCAGACAGGTCAAAGATGACCGTTTGCGCAATGGATAAAGTTTTATCCATCCACTCATTGGAGGCGCCTTGGACCTTCGAGATGAAATTTGTAGGAGCTATAAAATTGCCCATAGAGCTAGGAAATAGTATTCTATGAAGCATTCAATTCCTAGCAACTTATGAGCTCTTTTAGTGTGTAAAATGACTTCTCCACCTACAGTGAAGGAGATATTCTAGTGGAGCTGTTCAACCGCCTTGGATAACAACAGTCTTGGTTGTAACCAAGTTAATTTCTTGTCTCTTATTTTAATTCTACATTTTTCTTTAGTTGTTGCTATTTATTTTGAGTTGAAAAATCGAAGAGGGTATACTTTTATTTCACAGGCAATTTAGCCCCCTCTTGCCGGCCCTGCTGCACCAATAAGTGGTATCAAAGCCAGACAGCCTCAGAAGGATTAACCGTCGATTGAAGCATAAAGATCGAGACGATGGCCGACGTGAACATTCATCCCCCAAAATTCGACAGAGACTTCGCTTCATGGAAATGAAAAATGGAGGTATTTTTTAAGACCGAATTCGATATTTTTTTTATAATGAAATATGGATATACAGTGCCAAAAGAAAAAGAGGAATAGAATTGGGCAAAGAAGGAGCATGCTGATTTCGTGGCCAACGGAAAGGTGGAATTCCACCTTCTCCGCGTCTTGCCGCCCTGGGAGGTAAGTCAGATCAGAAATTATGACATCGCCAAAGACCTCTGCGAAAAATTCCTGGAGCTCCATGAGGGTACCTCAGAAGTGAAGCTAGCAAGGTGCGACGTCCTCCGAACACAACTAACAAATCTCCAAATGAACAATGGTGAGAAGGTAGCGCAACTCCAGGCGAGAACCAAGGAGCTGATAACTCAACTCAATAACCTTGGAGAATTGGTAACAAACCGAGACTCGATCTGATACGCGCTCAACACCTTCCCCAGAACTCCTGAATAGGCGTCCTTAGTAGATGCGTACTACATCTCTAAGGACCTTAAGGTAAGTAGTTTAGAAAGTTTGTTCTCTACCTTCGAACTTCACGAGTCTAAACTTTCAGAGCCCAAACAAGTAGAGAAGTCGAACCTCAACACTGCCCTACAAGACGAAAAGGATGATCCCGACTCCGAAGCGTCGATTGATGAAACCGAAGCAGCACTACTGGTAAGACATTTCAATAAATTTCTTAAAACTAATAAATTTTGATCACAGTCGAGGAAGCATCAACACAACAAAAGGACGGTCCGATGCTATAATTGCAATGAGGAAGGGCACATCAAGGATGACTACCCCAAACTGAAGAAAAAGAACAAGGAGAAGCCTCAAAAACCGACATCCTCTACACTCAAGAGTCTGAAGGCTATATGGGATGATTCTTCATCCTCCGAGTCAGAAGTCGAGACCTTCTCGGGATTGGCACTGATGGCCAACCACCTTTTCGAAGAAACCAGCTCGGAGATGAGCATAGATGAAGGGGGAGGATCATCAGAAGAAGAAAGCTGCGATGAAGGGGGAGCATCGCCAAGTAAGGTAAGTAAGGTACGGCCTCTCACTCCTACTCAGTCATTTAAATTTATTAAAATGCTTACGAAAGATCTAACACAATTAGAAAAAGAAAATGCTAAATTGAGATTGAAATTAGAAAAATCATGTCCATTAGACTTATTTAACAATTTAAAATCAGAAAATGATATTTTGAAAATACAAATTGAAAATTTGAAAACTGTTGAATATTCAAAAACAAATATTTTTCAAAAATAAAAAATTAAGACTTATGGAAAATTAAATTGGTATATAAGAAAATATCAGGGTCAACTTAGAAAAGTTTCCAAAAGCTATATACCCCCTAAGAGTCTGATTAACTCTGTAGGAAGGAACCTCTATTGGGTTCCAAAATCTTTATTAGAGTAAATTATTTTCTTTAAAGGCTTTCAGAAAAAGGTTAAATGTTTAATTTCTTTATGAGGTTTTGTCTAAGGAAGTGGTTGTTGCTCCAATAACCAAGAAGACCTAGTGTCTCGCCACAACCTGTAAACCAAAATATTGAAAAAATATTTAATTAACTTTCTGATAAAAGCACGAAAATTAGAATTGAATAATGCTTTTAAAAAAAGTTTTTTAACATTTTTTTTGGAAATTCTTTGAATTAGAAAAATTATCAATTTTGTTTAATCTCTTTTGAAATAAGAATTTTTTTAAATTTGTCTTAACTAAATTTTTTTATGAAAATGATTTAAATATTAAACTTTTTACTTAGCAAATTTCAAGAACATTTTTTTTGCTAAGTTAAAATTTCTTCAAAAATTACACATTTTTTCAGAAAATCATCTTCCTTAAATCTTACTTAGAAATTTTTTCAAAGACTTAAAACTTTTTAACAGACTTAGAAAACTTAAAATTTTTTAAAATTATGTCAAATCTCTCCGAATTAACTTAGAATTTCTTTTGAATATGTTTTGTACCCCACTTTTTGCTGTGATTAAAGGGGGAGATAGTAGTACAAGTTTAAGTTCAGGGGGAGTTAGGAAAATTTATAAATTTTTTTCTCTAGCTTATGTTGCAAATTCTATTATTGCAATCTTTGTACTTAAAATGTTAGTTTAGTAATTTACTTAAAATTACTATTTGTTTGTTTTTACCCTAACTTGAACTTGGGTTGATGCACATCAAAAAGGGGGAGATTGTTGGACTCCGTGGTTGTTTTGATGTGATCAACCAAGTTAGTTAAGTCCTGTTTATTTTTGATCCCTGTGTCTAAGTGTGCAGGAGCTTAGGAGCGCAGCAAGTCGAGCGGAAGACGCAGCTAGCGAGAAGGATGGCATGGGAAGGGAGCCGACGGGCTCAGTGCGTCCGAAGGACGAGAGAGCTACGGAAGAGTACACCGGTGGGCGAGAAGAACATGCACGACGTTCGAGGGACATAAAGCTGGGACTGAAGACTGCTCGAGAAGAAGGTCGAGAATTGGGTTCGGGTGAGCCCTATTCTGGTTGGCCAGAATCACCTAAACGAACGGAGAATTAGAAGCCAAAGAAGTAAAAAGAGAAGCTGGAAACACTTATATACCTGCTAGCTTCGAGGTGCCTCAAGCAGGATTGGAGGTGCCTCAACCTTGAAGGCGCCTCAAGCATGATTGGAGGCGCCTCAAACTTGGAGGCGCCTTCATGCATGTTTGAGGCGCCTCAGACTGGTCAAAGACGACCATTTACGCAATGGATAAAGTTTTATCCATCCACTCATTGGAGGCGCCTTGGACCTCTATTGGAGGCGCCTTGGACCTCTGTTGGAGGCGCCTTGGACCTTTGAGATAAGATTTTCAGGAGCTATAAAATGGCCCCTAGAGCTAGGAAATAGTATTCAATCAAGCATTCAATTTCTAGCAACTTGTGAGATCTTTTAGTGTGTAAAAAGGCTTCTCTGCCTACAGTGAAGGAGACATTCTAGTGGAGCTGTTTAACCGCCTTGGATTAACAACCATCTTGCTTGTAACCAAGTTAATTTCTTATCTCTTATTTTAATTCTACCTTTTTATTTAGTTGTTGCTATTTATTTTGAGTTGAAAAACTTAGGAGGGTATACTTTTATTTCATAGGAAATTCACCCCCCTGTTGTCGGCTCCGCTGCACCAACAAGTGCCTCATCCTAGAGCTTCTCTTGGTGGTCGGAGATTTGGAAATAATGAGTGGAAGGGTGTTTGTTATCTTGGTAGATCGTCACCCACACGACATCCAAGAAGAGAAGAGGAATACAGCAGAAGATCAAGAGGTCTTTAGGTACAAAGGAAAGGTACAACTAGTTCTTTAATTTCGCTACGTAATTAGTTTAGTTTTCTTTGTATCAATTTTGAATACCAACATAAGAGGCCAACGATCTTGTACTTCAATCAAGGTGTGCTTTGATCTATCAAGAACTTGCTTGATTGATTAAACACATATCTGATCGAACATGCGAGTTGCTAGGAAAAGTTCTGTACTTGTACAATTTTTGTACAGGGAAATTGAAACAAAACAGAATTTCAGCACCTTCGCTAACGTGTTTGAATGAGTTTGCAGGAAAGTCCTACGGGTACTTAGGAAAAAGTCCTAGCTGCGATTAGGCAGGTGAAAAATCCTAGGGGGTGGTAACCCTAGGTCCTAAGGGATGGTAACCCTAGGCTGAAAGTCTTGGCAGGTCGAGGGCTTCGGGCAAAAGTCCTTGGGGTGGTAACCCTAGGTAGAAAGTCCTGGTGTCGCGAACTAGGTGGAAGGCTGGACGGGTCGTGGAGCAGACGTCTAGCAGAAAGTCCTGGAGCCTCGGTCGCTGAGAAAAAATCTAGTCAGTCTGGAGGATCGATCTGACAATAGGTATACTCTCCTGAGTGGAGTAGGTGAGGATGCATTCCTCGGTGAGGGAACAGTAGGCGTCGGTTCGTCCTAGGATTTTTGGATGGGAATTCGATGTCAGAACAGGATAGTCCAAAAACTATCATATGATTTATTTTGTTAGGATGTATACTAAAAGTCTAGCTTTTTATATGAATATTTATTTTGAAATGAGAATCACATTGGTCAAATATCTACATTTAGTTAAATGTAGTTGTCCATAAAATTTATATTGTAGATAACATGGTGTGTGGTATCACACAGAAGATCATGTTATCAGTTCCTTATAAATTATAAATAATAGCCCACAACCAAGATAAATTGGGACAGACCATTGGAATGGTTATAGTGTAATTTGGTATTAGTTTATCTTGACTATAAAATTACACTAGTACACTATGTGTGTATTGAGTATGACCATTTGAGGTTGTTCCTTTTTATACTGACTGCATAAAAGAACATAACCTCTGTTATTATGGATGTGCATGTAACGACCACCCTTCTTACTACTACTACTACTCTCTAGAGGTGGACGCTACTTAACTACTTACTCTACTTAACCGGTATGATCGAAACCACGAGGAGTCCTTATCGAAAAATTTTGGCAGAGTCTCCCCTGTACCGGTGACCATAAACTGAGATACAAACATAATATACATCAGCCACAGGTGGCTGGAACATATAACAAACTCTCACGCAGTTAAATAAGTATCAAACACTACTCACATAAAAAATAACCCAAAAGTACATACATACTAAACTAAGTACATCTTAGCATGCAACCTAGAACAACAATAATCTCAAATAACATGAATCTTAAAGTACAACTTCAAATGTTTCTTAATCACTAAAATACGGAAAACTCAATAACATCCCAAGTCTCTCCCATAGTCCTGGCATCACACATCATCGAACACCTCCTTATCGCCTTCCTTTGCTAAATCTTTTCCTTTTCTGGATCTACAGTAAGAGGAAATGCAATCTATAAGCAAAATGCTTAGTAAGCGCTATCTAACTCACAAAAATCTCGATATGCATGTACATATATCTATAACATGAACTAACTGAATGCTTACTGAAGACTACTCATGTTCATCCAATAGTAAAGGAATCAAACAGGCTGAAATGCTAAACATGTAAAGCTACCCATGCTCTTCTAATAGCAAAGAACAGTAAGCTAATCTAAATAATATGCTAGCTCAAAAGAAAGCTAAACTTACTGATTTTAAAATAAAGTGAAACTTATTTCATTTGTTCTAAACTTATTCTTTTATCTCACTTGTTTAAAACTTATTCTTTTATACTTTTATACTTATGTGAAACTTATTTTACTTGTTCAAAAGTTTATACTTATAATACTTCAAAATAGTAATCAACTTCTCTTGGGCCCAGGCGTAGTACCATCTTATGCGCGTTCCCTAATAGGTTGGGGTAGCGAGCCCCCAATCCTAAAAGAGCAGGCCTCGGTCTACCAGGGCCAAGACCTCGGAATTGGACACCTGGATTTGTTTAACGACAACCTCGGAAGTCGGGTACTAGCCTCTTCAAAGTAAAATATCTTATTATCTTAATTACTTCTTCTTTAAATGCCTTGGCATTTTAATAAGCACCTTGTGTGCCAAAATCCCTAAAGTCTTGATTTTGGGATGTACTTAAGGCTTTGGCCTTTTTCTTTCTTTTCTTTATCTTTCTTATACTTTTCTTAAACCCAAAATACTGTTAGGGTATTTTTCCATATGCATCTATAAGGGAAATCAACAAGGTAACACACAATCATGCATATTTAAGGGAAATCTAAAGCCTTGTACAACAATGCCTTCCATAAACTATCTGTTAGCAAATCTGTACTGTTAAATAAACTAAATACTTAAAGAAAATCTGCACCATGAAGGGATCTAATCTGCACTAAAATTCTCACATGGCAATTATAAACCTAAAATTTCAGATTCTTGTAACCGGCTGAGACCAAATGAATCCCTGATATTGGCACATCCAAGTACTTTAAGTCTGAACATCAATTATGCCATTAAACTTATAGTCAGAATAGAATTCTCAGTATAAGATCTATATTGATCAACATGCAAATCTCTTTTCTCATCTTCAAACTAAACTTCTACTCTGAACTTATTACTTGCATATCTAAATCACTCACATACTTCTCACCTGTTAAATTCATTACATCAATTCAAATCATCTTTAGTCTTAATATATGTCACTCACCAAAACAACATATTACTTATGCTCATCTTCACTCTTTCATCCACACTTTTGCACTAAAGAGATAACACTATCATCCATAGCCTAATGTACCAAAGATCTATTCTGACTTTTTTTAGAAACCCGATAAAGAGGAGTATTAGCATCATCAATTGAAACTCAATCCATCAAAACCACTCTGCCAAATTCTCTTAAGACTAGGCTGTTCATGTCAAAAATATAGCACAACCAAAACTAAAACCTGTAGGGTTCCAAAATGATCCATTCATACCCATTAAGGTAACTGCAAATAAATATCTAAACATGAAACTCAAATTATAAGGCTGAGAAGTCTAATCTACATGCCTAATCCATTTAAAACCCTTTTCATCTTCTTTATGAGACTCACAATAGAAAGCTTCAAAAACAACACTCCTTGAACAAACCTTCATATAAACTGAGATGCTACTTATACAAGCTATATACATGCCATTTCTGCTACATATACTCATACATGCCATTTCTTAAGAATCTAAATTGAGATGCTAAATATATAAACTGAGATGCTAAATATCTAAACTGAGTTGCTCCATATAAAACAATTTCTTAAGAATCTAAACTGAGATATTACAATAGAATTAAAACAAAGGAAACTGAATCAAAGCTTGAAACTGAACAGATCACCTATTCTATACACATGTTCCGGAAACAAGGGGAAAAATAGCAGGAACAATCTAAAACTGATTTAAATTTGGCACTAATCTACATATAAGCAAACTCTAGGTTTCTTTTAAAATACCAACAATAGAAACTCCTTTCCTATTCTTCCTCTGAACTCACGGCAGGAATTTCAAAAGAAATGAATGGTGTGCTAAACAAAACTTCACAGCATAAATCCCAAAATCTGTAAAAACCAAAACATATGCCTAACTAACCAATTAATTTCTTTCCTTGAGATTCTCGGCAGCAGACTTCACAAGAAATCAACCTCACAGCATGCTCCAAAAAGATCAAGAGACTCAAGGAAAACTCAAATCAAATTCAGAACTACTCTTACCACAGGTGAGTAGCAACTTACCTTTGCGTTCTTGCACTCATAGCTGGGAAGAAGGCAGCTAGGGCTTCGGGAAGACTCGAGCTCTTTACCTCTCCTCGCACCCATAGACTCTCCTCGACGAGAGGTTCACCCCCGCGTGAAGAATCCCTCGGAGAACACTCCCGTCGGCCGCTGGAGCCGTGCCCTAGCTCAGCTTCGTTTGGTTCTCGCTCGGGCAGAAACGGCGCACGAAGAAGGGAAGAGGGGAGTAGGTTTCGGGATAAAACCTAAGTTTCCCCTTTTTTATAACTCGGTATTCTATCAACTATTACCATATAAATATATTTGTTCCATATTCATTACACAGCACGCTTGGGCACTTTGGTTTTGACCGGGTCAAGGGTCGCTGGTTCGAACCTTGGCTTGAACATTTTTTTGCCAAAACTTCTTTCGTTTAGTAAAAATACCAAACGACCTCCAAAAATTGCATAAAAATACTCTAAAAATTTCTAAAAATCTCTAGAATATTTCTAAGGCATTTTTAATTATTTTTAAAGTACTTTTGGGGCTCAAAATGAGGAAATTTATGTTGTTACAGTGCATACTCTTAATCGCGATATAATAACATGCAAATATATTTAGTATTTATTTATTTAATGTATCAATGGGTGAGATTTATTCGTTAAATCAATAGGCCTGATAAGTTGGGAAATAATATTATTTATATGGTATGTTGTTGATTATAGAAGGAAACTATGTCCTAGTAATCTAGGTTGATGATGCCCCCTTGAGGAGCTCATAAAGATTGTCATGTAAACCCTACAGGTGGACTTAGTCCAACATGACAATGAAGTTGAGTGGTATTACTCTTGGAGCTAGATATTAATTAAGTGAGTTGTCAGTAACTCATTTAATTAGTGGACATTCGATATCTTAAACACAGGGAGATTAATGCACTCATGATAAGAAGGAGCCCATAATGTAATATGGGATTGGTGCGTTAGTTCAATAATAACTCTTTAGTGGCATGAGTTATTATTGATGAACTTGAGTTGGGTGTTCGGGTCGAACACCAGAAACTCAAGCTCATCGGGAGGCCAAAACTAATTCCTCCTCTCGGTCCTTGCTGTAGCCTCTATAAAGTCTCTCGTTCACCCGTTTTAATTTTTCTTCTTACCCAAATGAGGGGCCAACCACATCCTTGCTTGGTGCCCAAGCAAGGGGCCAGCTAAGCCCTCTTGGTGCCCAAGATATGGGCTGGCCAAGCCATGCTTGGTGCCCAAGCATGGGGTCGGTCATACAAGAAGAGAAAAGGAAGTTTTGTTGAAAACAAAATTTTGTTAAAATCTTTACTTTTATAGCTTTCTACAATGGATTAAATGAGAGATTTTAATTTTGTTAAAATATTTCCTTTTTTTGTAGTTATCTATAATGGTTAAAAGAGAGATTTTAATTTTGTTAAAATCTTTCCTTTTTTTGCAGTTATCTACAATGGTTAAAAGAGAGATTTTAATTTTGTTAAAATCTTTCCTTTTTTGTAACCAACCATTATAGGAATAAAAGGAAGATTTTGTTTAAAACAAAATTTTGTTATAATATTTCCTTTTATAGCTATTTACAATGGTTTAAAAGAGATATTTTAATTTTGTTAAAATCTTTTTTTTTGTAACCATCTACAATAGCAAATAAAAGGAAATTTTATTAAAAACTTTCCTTATTAGCCGCTAGCAAAGATTATAAAAGAGGAGGAGGGGATGCTCTCTAAACACAACCAAGGCTTCTTTTCTAATTTTTTGTGGCCGACTCTTCCCTCTTTTCCCTTTCCTCTTCATAAGGGTCGGCGACACTTGGAGAAGGACTTTCACCTTGTGGCCGGTTGCTTGTAGGAGAAGTAGAAGAAGAAGGAGGTCTCTTCACTTTGTATTCTTTGGTGGCCGAAAGCTTGGAAAAGGAGGAGAAGGTCGAGGGTCTTTGTCTTGGTAGATAGTCGCCCACACGACGTCCAAGAGGTGGAGAGGAATATAAAAGAAGATCAAGAGGTCTTTAGGTTACAAAGAAAGGTATAACTAGTTATTTATTCCGCTGTATACTAGTTTAATTTTTCTTTGTATGGATCCTGAAATACCATCACAAGAGGCTAGCGATTTTGTGTTTCGATCTTGTGCTTTGATTGAGGTCTCTTTAGTTAAACCTAGGGTTTACTGTAAGGAGTTTAAATATTCAATTTCTTTGAAAGGCTTTGTGTAGGAAGTGGTGGATGATCCCATAACCAAGAAGGTCGAGTGTCTCGCCAACGACCTGGAAGCCAATCCTTCAAATGGAAGCCAATCCTTCAAATAGATATTTAATCAACTTCTATAATATGGTTTAACTTCTGAAGAACACATGAGTTGAACTTGGAGTAAAAATGTTAAGTTTCATTTCCAATCCAAGTTTAACTTATGAAGAACACATGGTTTGAACTTGGAGTAAAAATGTTAAGTTTCGTTTCCAATCCAAGTTTATGAACACATGGGTTGTTAGGAGAAGTTTTGTGCTTGTACAAATTTTTATACAGGGGAAACAGAATGGTATTCCAAGTAGCACTCAACATGTTTATCATGTCTGTATTATGCTAACTTTGTTTTGCAGGGTATGGTTGGTTTGTTGGACTAACGTATTTTGCAGGAAGTGAATTGGACATCTTTGCCTCGAATGAACAGTACCCAAGGCGCCCTCCATGGAGCTTGGAGGTGCCTCGGGTCACATGTGGAGACCTCCTCGTAGCAAGGCGCGAGGGCACCCTCATGGAGCTTGAGGGTGCCCTGGACACTGGCGCGAGGGGGCCCTCCATGGGTTTGGAGGTGCCGTTAGGTAGATAAGCAGCGACCTGTTCAGAAGCTCATCCACGCTGCAGAATCAGCAGGGTTGAGGGCGCCCTCCATGGTGTTGGAGGCACCCTCCATAGGTTTTATAAGCAGGTCTTGAGCAACAGCTAAAGTGGAACTCAAGATAGCGATCTTTCTTTCGTGTGCTGCTCAAAAGAACAATCCGACAAAGCTGTAACTCAACTCCGACGACCAGAAGCTTCAAATTTCTTTATTCTTAATTATCGGTATAAGTTTTCTGTACTGCTTTTATATTGTACTTCCAAGTGTAATTTTCTGAACTTATAGTGATTGCCCACTGAAAGCGATTAACGATCGCGAGCCTTGGAGTAGGAGTCGCCACAAGCTCCGAACCAAGTAAACTAAACTTGTTAGCGATTGCGTTGGTTTCTTTTCTTTATTCCACTGCATAATTCTAAGTTTTCCGAAATGAATGAAATAGCCACGAGTACTATTCACCCCCCTCTACTGCTTTCGATCCAACAACATCTGATTGTTCTTTTTTTTCTACCCTGCAGATGGCTAGTTTTTCTAGATTTAAATAATTTTTTAAATTGTCTTACCATCATTACCGTTCATCATCATCGAGAGAAGATTCCGAATCATGTTCATCCACCTTTCCCTTATGGGCAATGTTGTGCTTCAGCTCCTTCGTATCTGCACATATCGTTTCATGGACTTCAAATGTTGAAAACATTTCTTCTAAGGTAACATATTCTAAATCTTTAGATATATAGTAAGCATCTACTAATGATGCCCACTCGGTAGTTCTAGGAAATGCATTAAGTGCGTACCTTAGTGAATCCCGGTTGCTTACCTTTACTCCGAGATTCGTGAGTTCGGTGATTAGTTCCTTCATTCTCGAGTGAAGATGTGCAACAGTTTCTTCTGCTTCCAGTTTTATGTTGCTTAACTGATTCCTTAGCAGATCCCATCTTGTGAGCTTGACTTTGGATGCCCCTTCATGTAGCTCAAGGAACATCTCCCAAAGCTCCTTTTCTGAGTCATAGGCGCCGATCCGATTGACTTCTTGTGGCGGTAAGATGCTTAGCAGATGGAACTCTGCTTTGTCGTTTGCCACGAAGTCGACCTGTTCCTTCTTCGTCCACCAGTATTCTTCCTTTCTTTCGGGTGCTACAAAACCGAATTTCATTATTAAAAGTAATTTAAAGTCAGTTTTAAAGAATAGCTCCATTTTCTTTTTCTACCTCGTGAACTCCCCCTCGAACTTTAATAGATAGATGCTCGGTCCGGTCATCTCGTATGCTTCATTTGGTGGTTATGCCTCCTGAAGCATCCTGACTCTGATACCACTTGTTAGGATCCTTGCTGACCAGCTAGAGGGGGTGAATAGCCTCTGCACAAAAAATAAAACAAAAGAACACCTTTCTCGATCTTTAAAAGAACACTTGCATAAAAATTAATAATAAACTAAAAGACAGAGGCACCAAGAATTTACTTGATTACAACCGGGGAGGTTATTAATCCAAGGAAGTAAAGTGCACTACTTTTTTCCTCAGGCGGAGAAGCCTCTTTACAGTAATGAAAGCACAGAAATAGAAAGCTAAAACATAACAGTTAATGCGTACAAGTGTTGTATTAATCTTTCTTGTTGTACTTTAGCTTTGGGAGCAGGGCTGCTTATATAGCCCTGCTCAAGGCGCCTGGAAGGGTTTCATGCGCTTGGAGGAGTATACAACTTTATCCCCTTTGTAATGCATTGCAGTCAAATGTGATCCGGATAAAATCCTATTCCAGGCGACCGAACCAGGAAAGTCAACCAAGTTGACTTTTTCTAGTCCGGGCCTTCCGCTCCCGTTTCGCTCGCCTCGGTTCGGGTCTTCCACTCCGATTTCTCTTGCTTGGGTGATCTCAACCATCCGGAATAGGGTTCACCTGAACCCAACTTCCAGCCTTCTCGAGTAAGCTTCCTCTCCTGGCTTCTCGTCCCTCGGAAACGTCGCGCGTCACCTTCTCGTCCGCCCGCATACTCTTCCTCAGCACCTCATCCCTCAGACGCACTGAGCCCATCGGCTCTATCCCATGCCGTCCTTCTCACTAGCTGCGCCTTTTGTTCAATATCCTGTGCTCCTAAATTCCTGCACACTTAGACACAGGATTAAACATAACAGCACCTAACCTAACTTGTTCGATCATATCAAAATAACCTTGGGGTACCAACATATACGTCTTCCCTAAACATATATGTGGCTTTAGAAATGTTCAAACAATGTAGTATCCCTCTTCCTTTTACTGTTCATCTAACAAAAATTACATGTAGTCTCTCTCCTTTTCTCTCTCTTCTTTCTCTTTTGCATGCATGCAATAAAAAAATATTCCCTTTCCTCTCTAGGTAATCAACACCATTGTGTTCCTGATTTTTGAAATTCAGCAACACAATGGTGTTGATTTTTGAAATCAATACCATTGTGTTGTTGGTTTTCAAAATTCAACAACACTATGATGAAAAAAAAAATCTAAAAAATTGTTAATTTGAAAATAATTTTGAATCACTTTTTACTGTGTTGTTAATTTTTAAAAATCAGCAACATCATAAAAAGTGATTTGGAGTTTATACTTCATAATATTGTTGATGTTTGAAAATCAACAATATGGTGATGTTGAAAATCAATAACACAGTGAAAAGTGTTGTTGATTTTTGAAAATCAATAAAACAAAATTGATTTTCTGTGTTGCCGTGTTGATGATTTTCTATGTTGCTGAATTTCAAAAATAATCAACACCCAACAATAAGAAAATCAATCCTATATTGTTGAATTTTGAAATCAGCATTACTGTGTTGCTGATTTTCAAAAATCTGCAACATAGAAACACAAAAAATTAACCTTGTGTTGTTGATTTTGAAAATCAGCAACACAACATAATGGTGTTGATTTTCATAAAATCAGCAACAACGTTGTTACTAAATTTTAAAAGACCATAACTTTTGACTTAGATTGAACAACGAGACTCATAATATATATCAAATCGAAGCCAATTCAAAGATCTTCGATTTAATATATTATGCATCCCATGGTTCAATTTGAATCAAAAGTTATCATCTCTCAAAATTTATCCAGTATATATGTTGTAGTAGCTACGAAACAACAACTGCTATAACTACAAGTTTAATTTTAAGAGGTGATAACTTCTAATTCATATTGAATCATGGGATGCACAGTATATCAAATTGAAGATCTTTGAATGAACTTCGATTTGATATGTTGTCCATCTTATAGTTTAATCCGAATTAAAAGTTATGTCCTCTCAAAGTTATAACTTATAGTTATAGCAGCTATGATTTCATAAATGCTACAATGTATTGCTAATCTTTAAAAGACTTACAACAAGTTGTAGCAACTATGAAATCATAGTTGTTATAACTATAAGTTATAACTTTGAGAGGAAATAGTAAAAAGACTCCGAAAAGGGTCTAACCAGTAGAATTTGAGATTGAAAATTGGTGATTATGAGTTTCTCAATAAGAAAAATTAGATTTTTAAATTTTGCATGTGTGGTCACTAACAGAGCCTGATTTCAAGTCTTGAGTCAAAAGTTATACTCTTTAGAAGATTGGGTACTTTTCTATTGATCCTACATTAAAATGTTATTGGGGGAATCGACATTAAATCCCAACGTGGGTCTGATATGAATTATTTCAAAATCCATTAATGGATTTAGATAGGTTTGATTGGACTCATTTCAAGTCCTCTGGATTCTTGAGGATGCAAGGAGTCCAATGATGCCCTCTATTACTTATTCCAATTTCTCTAAAGGTGTTAAAATATTATTAGAAGAATCATCATTAAATCCCTCATTGGCCTAGTATGAATCATATCAGGTCCATGTTGGTCCCACATTAGGCCCAATATTATGCCCACATTAGGATTTAATGTTGATTCTTCTAATGACATTTTAACACCTTTAAAGAAGCTGAAATAAGTAATGGAGAGCACTGTTGAACTCATTGCAACCTCAGAAATCCAAAAAAAATGAAATGGGTCGAATCATACCTATCTAGATCCATTAGTGGATTTTAGTTAAAACACACTAATGGACCTAGACAGGTTTGATTGGACCCATTTAATGTTCTATGGATTTCTAAGGAGGTAAAGAGTCCAACAGTGTCTCAATTACTTATTTCAGCTTCTCCAAAGGTATTACAATGTTATTAAAAAAATTGACATTAAATCTCAATGTTGGTCTGATATAAATCATATCAGGTACAAGTTGGGCCTAATATGAAATTATATCAGGCCCAATGTGGGCATGAAAAGGAATTATATCAAGGCCAACGTGGGCTTGATATGATTCATATTAGGAACACATTGGAATTTAATACTGATTCTTCTAATAATATTTTAACACCTCTGAAGATACTAAAATAAGCAATGAAGGGCACCATTGAACTCCTTGCAATATCAAAAATCTACAAGATTTGAAATAAGTCCAATCAGACTTATATAGGACCATAAAAAATCTAATGGTGCTCTCTATTACTTATTTGGCGTCTTCAAAAGTGTCAAAATAATATTGGAAGAATCATATCAGGCCCACATTGGGATTTAATATTGATTCTTCCAATAATATTTGAACACCTCGAAGAAGTTGAAATAAGCAATGGAAAGTACCGTTGGACTCCTTGCCGCCTCAAAAATTCACAAGACCTAAAATGGATCCAATCAGACTTGTTTAGGCCTAACGTTGGGCCTAATATAACATTGTGCCTGATATAATTCTACATCAGGCCCAACATTAGGCCCAATATGATTCTACATCAAGCCCAACTTAGGCATGATATGATTCATATTGGGCCCACATTGGTTTTTAATGTCGATTCTTCTAATAACATTTTGATACAGGATTAACATAGGAGGATCTTTTAAAGGATATAACTTTTGACTCAAGATTTAGAACTAGGCTTTATTAGTAGCCATGAGTGCATAATTCAAAAATCTATGTTTGTTATATAAGAACCCATAACTTTAAATTTTTAGATCAAAATTCCAATGTTTAGACCTTTTCGAAGTCTTTTTACTATTTCCTCTCAAAGTTTTAACTTACAGTTATAGCAGCTATGATTTCATAACTGCTACAACTTGTTGTCGGTCTTTTGAAGATCAACAGTATGTTGTAGTTGTTGGCCCTACTCGAAATTCCATTCTGTTTCCCCTGTACAAAAATTTATATAAGCACAGAACTTTTCCTAGTAACCCATGTGCTTTTCAGAAGTTAAACTTGGATTGCAAATGAAACTTAACATTATTAATCCAAGTTCAACTCAAGTGTTTATTAGAAGTTAAACCATATTATAGAAGTTGATTAAATATCTATTTCAAGGATTGGCTTCCAGGTCGTTGGCGAGGCACTCGACATTCTTGGGTATGGGATCATCCACCACTTCCTAGTCAAAGTCTTTCAAAGAAATTGAATATTTAAACTCCTTACAGTAAACCCTAGGTTAAACTAAAGAGACCTCAATCAAAGCACAAGATCGCTAGCCTCTTGTGTTGGTACTTCAGGATCCAGAAAAAGGAAAAATAAACTAGTACACAGTGAAAATAATTAACAAGTTATACATTTCTTTATAGCTTAAAGACCTCTTGATCTTTTACTGTATTCCTCTCCTCCACTTAGACATCGTGTGGGCGACGATCTACCAAGACGCAAAAACCACCCAAGTCCTTCTTTCTTCCAAGACTTTCGGCCACCAAGGGATCAAAGCTAGGAACACCACCTCTTGTTCTTCTTTCTTCCTTGCAACCCACCGGCCACAAGATAGTTGAAGCCTCTTGATGCCGCCGGCCTTAGGTGAGAAAGCAAGGGGAGAATAAGAATATGAGGGGGTTGGCCATAAGGAGAATAGAAGAGGAATAGAAATTGTGTAGATGATTATTACCTCTAAGGCACCATCTATCCTCTTTTATAATCCATGGTAATGGTTAAAAAGAAAGATTTTAACAACAATTAAAATCTTTCTTTTAAATTTCCTATTGTGGATGGATGCAAAAGGAAAGTTTTAAAATTAAAAATCCATCTTTTAAACATTGTAGATGACTACAAAAAGGAAAGATTTTTAGAATTAAAACCTCTCTTTTAAATCATGGTTACAAAAAAGGAAAGTTTTAACAAAAATAAAATCTCTCTTTTAAACCATTGTAGATGGCTACAAAAGGAAAGATTTTTTAAATTTAAAACTCTCTTTTAAAACCATGTGAATAGTTTGAAAAAAGGAAAGTTTTTAAAATTTAAAATCTCTCTTTAAAAACATTGAAGATGGCTACAAAAATAAAGATTTAAAAAAAATTAAAAACCCACTTTTAAACCCATCTTGGCCGGTCCCTTGCTTGGGCACCAAGCTAGGGGTGACCAACCTCTGTTAGAGTGTATACTAAAAGTCTAGCCTTTTGTAAATATTTTATTTTGAAATAAAGAATCACATTGGTCAAATGTCTACATTTATATGCTACGTGTAGTTATTCAATTAATTTATATTGTAGATAACATGGTATGTGGTGTCACACATAGAAGATCATGTTATCAATTCCTTATAAATTATAAACAGTAGCTCACTATTAGCTAGAGCCCTAGAGCCAATCATTTGATGATTGTATTTTGGACTTATTGTATCATATTCTATATAAATAAAGGCATTTAGATTTTGGTTATTATACTTACTTGTATTGGTGTCAAATAAACTAAGTATAATAATGTCCTTGAGTAGATGGTTCTCACCTATATCAATCGGTTAGTTGAACCGATAGTGAGATGATATAGGGAGCACTACTCTTAATCATTCCTAGTCGAGTATTAACATTCAGGGACAATGTTAATGCAATAAGACTAGCATGTAGGTCAACTCGATGACTTGATCTCACAAGTCATGGATATAGAGATATCAAGTTGACACATGGGTATACATTAGAGAATGTATACTGAATGACCCGCCATGAGAAAGTATCATGGATCGTTATATGAGTGTCATATACTTTCTCATGTGGCTATTAGTATGACTACTAGTCCTTAGACCTGAAGTCACCATAGATCCCTACATAAGGAGTTATGTACTTTGGTTTCGTCAAACATCACCCGTAACTGGGTGGACTATAAAGGCGATTACTGGGTATATAACAAATTATGCAGAGGGATTTTAGTGATGTAGATGGGATCTATCCCTCCTATATGACGGGAGAGACATCGGTATTCTTGAAAGAGTGAGACCACGAAGTGCATGGCCATGCCCAAATGAGTTAATATAGGATATTGAGCTCATTTGATTTAGTGAGTCTACTTGGAGTTCAAGATTTAGATTGGTCAGAGGATGACACGGTCTATGCCTCACATTGGCCAATCTAGATCTCTAGGATAGAAGGACACTTGTCATATATTGTGAGGAGTCACAATTAGTAGTCACAAGGTGATGTTGGATCTCAACATTCTTGTAACTTGGGTAGTAATGATGTGTTGCTAGATACCGCTCATTACTTATGCTCCTAAATGAGTTTATGGCATTGCCAACGTTACAAGAACCTATAGGGTCACACACTTAGGACAATTAGATGGAGATTATGTTCATATGATGAACCAAGAGGATTAGATTAATTTGATGAATAAAATTGGATTAGGAGTAATCCTAGTTGGGCTAACTTGAGTTGGACTCAAGTGGATTCATGTATTCAATGAGTCTAATTTAGATTATGACTCATTAAATCAACTTAATTTAATGAATTAGATTCATTATATTAAGTTGGCTTGAATCAAATGGTTAGATTAGATCAACCATGGAAGAGATTTGGTCAAGTTTGACTTGACTTGAGAGGAAGATTAAAAGTCAAGTTTGACTTGACTTTATGCCATCTCATTGTGAGTTGGCATTGATGTGGACCAATGATGTTACTCCACATCATCATGGGTGCCACCTCATGGAAGTTACAAAGCCATTTTCTTTAATAGCTTCACATTAATTTCACTTAATGCAATTTTTGGGAGTTACACAACTTGAAAGTGGCCGGCCACTTTTGAATGAGAATCAAATTGATTTTCCTCATTCAAGTGCATTATTCCTTCTTCTTCCTCTTGGAGCTCTCTCCCTCTCCCTCTCCTCCTCAACTTGGCCGAACCACACATAGGTGCTAGCACACCTCTTTGTGTGTTTTTCTCCACCTACGAGTCCGTGTGGATACTTCTAGAGGAGTATCTATCTTGATACTCTTGAGATCCGGCACCGTTTGGACGAGCGGGAACGCGAAGGGCTTCGCTTCAAAGGTATAACTCGTTTCATGTAGATCTAGGAGTAGATCTAAGTAGAAACTCGTACTCGTAATTTTTGTTTTTAAATCTTTTCTTCACACGAGATCCATTGGCTAGGGTGATTCGGGGTTTCCGCGACGCGAAAACGCGGTTTTCGCGGCCCGAAAAACCCAACAGTGGTATCAGAGCCACGTGCGAAGCGAGTACGAGTTTAGATTCATATTTTTATGAAAAATATAGATCTGTAAACTTTCTGTAAATTCATGTTTTTATAGTTTTAATGGGTAATTTTCTCGTAGAAGCGAAGCACAAGTGTTTCGGCACTTGTTGGCTTCGACTACCGAGAAGTTTTTCCAAAAACGGTAATGTTTCGACCCAAAATCTTTTGGGACAGCGGGCTAAGGCACTCTTGGATCGCTTAGGAGTAACTCGCAATGGTTAGATCGCGGGTAGGGGTACTACCCCTAACCCCGCAAGGGGATTTGCTCTGCGATTGCGCCCGTAATCGCTAATCGGGACCGCCGGGAAAAATTTACAAATAAAATCTGTAAAATTATGAAAAATTACAGAAAATTATGAAAAATAAATAATTTTGAATTATTTATTATTTTTGTGATAGTCATGGCCCAAAGACCCAATTCGATTGGACAATTGTGTTGTAATTCATAATACGGCCCGCGTGCCGTTATTTGATGTGCGTGCTTGTATTTTATTTTTTATTTTATTTTCGCGACCTGCGCGTCGTGCCTTTCTCTTATATTCTGGTTGTAAATTATATTTAGACTCGAATGTAACTCGAGTTTCAAAATTGTAATGTAATTTTGAAGCGGTGGAAGGTCCACACGAGACGGAGTTACAAGGAGGGCGCGAGCAACACAAGGTGGTCAATGGAAGAAGCTTGAGAAGCTGTTGACCTTAGGTTGACCATCCGATTTTCTCATTGGCTTGAGAAGATCATAGTAGGGCCATGACTAAATCACAAATTAATTTAATTAATTTCTTTTGTGTGTATGTGATGCATGCTAGTTAATTAAGTAATTAATTAGTGCCTAACGATTAGATTAGATCTAATCGTGCACATGATGCACCCTTCGATTAGATTAGATCTATCGAGTATATGATACGCATCATCGTTTAGATTCGATCTAAATCACGTCAACTCTTAATGCATACCATGCCGTGATACCTACCACTACCTCGATCGCATGTAGTTGTTGAATCTGCCAAAGCAGAGCAACACATACTATCTTGGTAGGGTAAGGAGGGACAATCTTGGTCCCGCCTATCAACGCATGGGTGAGTACAACTCAATTAGATTGAGTATTCCTAGTTAACTCGGTTGGATCGAGTATAACTATAGGCATTCTTCCAACAGTTGGAAAGTTAGGTCAAAATCACATATATATTAACTCTTGGGCGTATTAGCCAAAGCTAACTCGAGTTTTAATATAAATGCGGATTTTGATTCTATAAACAAGAGTTGCATAGAGATGTAATTGGTAATCGTTACCTACCGATCATACTAAATCTTGGGCGTTTTAGCCAAAGCTAACTCAAGGGTTAGTATGATGTGGATCTTGTCCCACATGAATTATAGAATTCAGTGGGAGCATCATTTAGTTAAAAGGCCTAATTAAATGATTAAGTAGAATATGATACTTATTTCTGCATTTATTTCTGTTGTAGAATTGCCATTATTGGGTTCATCGGGCCGCGAAAACCGCTTTTTCGCGTCGCGGAAACCCCGAGTCACCCAAAGCCGTAGATCCGTGCAAAGATTCGTAAACAAAACTTTTCGAAAAACCTTTTCTTGTACGAGTTTGTAAAACCTTTAGGTCTACACTAGATAAGGGTTATACCTTCGAAGCGTGCCTTTCGCTTATCCCGCTCGTCCAAGGGGTTGCCGGATCTCTAGACCGTCAAGCGCCGGTCCTCTAGAAGTATCCACACGGACACGTAGGTGGAGAAAAACCTCACACAAAGATGTGCTAGCACCTTGGTGAGATTCGGCCAAGCAAGGAGGAGAGGGAGAGGGAGAGCTTGAGAGGAAGAAGAAGGAAGATTCACCACACTTGAATGAAAATGAATTCACACACATTCACAAAGTGGCCGACCACTTTCATCTAGAGTAACTCCCCATTAATTGCAATTAATGTGAAGTTAATAAGAAAATGACTTTGTAACTTCCATGAGGTGGCATCCATGATGATGTGGAATATCATCATTGTTCCACCTAATGCCAACTCACCAATGAGGTGGCAAAAGGTCAAGTCAAAATTGACCTTTGGTCTTCCATCTCTAGTCAAGTCAAACTTGACCCAATCTCTACCATGGTTGATCTAATCCAACCATTTGATTCGAGCCAACTTAATATAATGAATCTAATTCATTAAATTAAATTGATTTAATAAGTCATAATCTAAATTAGACTCATTAAATACATGAATCAACTTGAGTCGAACTCAAGTTAGCCCAATTAGGATTACTCTTAATCCAATTTGATTCATCAAATGAATCTAATCCTCTTGGTTCATCATATGAACCTAATCTCCATCTAATTGTCCTAAGTGTGTGACCCTATTGGTTCTTGTAACGTTGGAAATGCCCTAAACCCATTTAGGAGCATAAGTAATGAGCGGTATCTAGCAACACATCATTACTACCCAAGTTACAAGAATGTCGAGATCCGACATCACCTTGTGACTACTAATTGTGACTCCTCACAAAATAATGACAAGTGTCCTTCTATCCTAGACATCTAGTTTGATCAATATGAGGCATAGAGCGTGTCATCCTCTAATCAATCTAAATCTTGAAATCCAAGTAGACTCACTCGATCAAATGAGCTCAACATCTAATGTTGACTCATTTGGGCATGGCCATGCGCTTAGTGGTCTCACTCTATCAAGAATAGCGATGTCGCTCCCGTCATATGGGAGGGATAGATCCCATCTACATCACTCACATCCCTCTGCATAATTCGTTACATACCCAGTAATCGCGTTTATAGTCCACCCAGTTATGGGTGACGTTTGACGAAACTAAAGTACATAACTCCTTATGTAGGGATCCATGGTGACTTCAGGTCTAAGGACTAATAGTCATACTAATAGCCACATGAGAAAGTATATGACACTCATATAACGATCCATGATACTTTCTCATGGCGGGTCATTCAGTATACATTCTCTAATGCATACCCATGTGTCAGCTTGATATCTCTATATCCATGACTTGTGAGATCAAGTCATCGAGCTGACCTACATGCTAGTCTTATTGTATTAACATTGTCCCTGAATGCTAATTCTCGACTAGGAATGATTTAGAGTAGTGTTCCCTATATCATCTCACTATCGATTCAACTAATCGATTGATATAGGTATGAACCTTCTACTCAAGGACGCTATTATACTTAGTCTATTTGGCACTAATATAAATAAGTATAATAACCAAACAAATGCCTTTATTAATATACAAGAATATGATATACATGAGTCCATACAATCATCAAATGATTGGCTCTAGGGCTCTAACTAACAATCTCCCACTAGCACTAGAGCCAATCAGTATAGGCTCTAAGGCCTAAAGACCTCGTGTGACCATCATGCTTCCTCTGTGCCAAAGCCTTGGTCAAGGGATCTGCGATGTTAGCCTCTCTAGGTACTCTGCAAATCTTCACATCTCCTCTATCGATAATCTCTCGAATGAGATAGAAGCGCCGTAGTATGTGCTTGGTCCGCTGGTGTGAGCGAGGTTCCTTCGCCTGTGCTATAGCTCCATTGTTGTCACAATAGAGCTCAACTGGGTCAGCGATGCTAGGAACCACCCCAAGTTCAGTAATGAACTTGCGGATCCAAACTGCCTCCTTTGCTGCCTCTGATGCAGCAATATACTCGGCTTCTGTTGTAGAATCAGCTACTGTATCCTGCTTCGAACTCTTCCAGCTGACAGCACCACCATTAATGACTGCGATCGGTAATCATCCTGATCGGTCTGAAAGCTGGCATCACTGTAACCCTTTACAGTTAGCTCATCATTGCCTCCATATATCAAGAAATATTCTTTAGTCCTTCGTAAGTACTTAAGAATATTCTTGACCGCTATCCAGTGACTTTCACCTGGATCTGACTGGTATCTGCTCGTCATGCTCAAAGCATACGAGACATCAGGTCGAGTACACAGCATGGCGTACATGATCGATCCTATGGCTGAGGCATAAGGGATCTGATCCATGCGGTCTCTCTCCTCTCTAGAAGAGGGACCTTGAGTCTTCGAAAGACTCACGCCATGTGACATCGGCAGAAATCCCTTCTTGGAGTTCTGCATCGCAAACCGAAGGAGTACCTTGTCAATATATGTACTCTGACTTAGGCCAAGCAATCTCTTAAATCTATCTCTATAGATCTGTATCCCTAGAATGCAGGATGCCTCACCTAAGTCCTTCATTGAGAAGCAACTCCCTAGCCAGGTCTTGACAGACTGAAGCATAGGGATGTCCTTCCCAATGAGTAGTATGTCATCCACATATAATATGAGGAAGACAACTATGCCCCCTACAACCTTCTTGTAGACACAAGGCTCATCTTCATTCTTGATAAAACCAAACTGTTTGATCGCATCATCAAATCGAAGATTCCAGCTCCGATAAGCTTGCTTTAGTCCATAAATGGACCTATGCAGCTTGCATACTCTGCTAGTATGCTGTGGATCTACAAAACCCTCAGGTTGTGTCATGTACACATCCTCGAGTAGGTTTCCATTCAGAAACGCGGTTTTGACATCCATCTGCCATATCTCATAGTCATGGTAGGCTGCAATAGCAAGCATGATCCGAATGGACTTAAACATCGCCACTGGAGAAAAGGTTTCATCATAGTCAATACCATGAATCTGCTTGAAACCTTTAGCTACCAAGCGACCCTTATAGATAAGTCCATCCATGTCAGTCTTTCTCTTAAAGACCCACTTGCACCCAATGGGTTTTTCCCCTTCAGGTGGATCAACCAAAGTCCATACTTGGTTGGTGTACATGGATTCTATCTCGGATCTCATGGCTTCTAGCCATTTCTCAGAATCTGGTCTCATCACAGCTTCTTGATAGGTGGTAGGCTCATCCTCTATGAGCACAATGTCATCATGGTCAGATAAGAGAAATGAGTATCTCTCAGGCTGACGACGTACCCTATCAGACCTGCGAAGATGTATGTCTACATGAACCGGTTGTTGTTCCTTAACTCCTTGTGGAACAACATCATCCACAACACTTTATGGTTCCAGTTCAATTTCCATCGTGGCATTAGTGCTATTGTTCGCATCTTGAACTTCTTCAAGATCGAACGCGCTCCCACTAGTCTTTCTAGAAACAAAGTCCCTTTCTAGAAAGACCCCAGTCTTTGCCACAACTACCTTGTGCTGACTGGGAATGTAGAAGTAATATCCCTTAGTTTCCTTGGGATATCCAATGAAATAGCACTTGTCAGATTTGGGTCCTAATTTGTCTGAGACTTGACGTCGTACGTAAGCCTCACAACCCCAAATCCTCATGAAAGACACCTGGGCATCTCTCCCAGTCCATATCCTATATGGTATCTTTATCACGTCCTTTGATGGAACTCGGTTGAGTATGAAAGCTGCCGTGTCTAGAGCATATCCCCATAGATATGTCGGAAGATCTGTGTGACTCATCATAGATCGTACCATATCTAATAAGGTACGATTCCTCCTTTCAGATACACCATTCCACTGTGGTGTTCCAGGAGGAGTGAGTTGAGATAAAATCCCACACTCAGCTAAGTAGTCACGAAACTCATGGCTTAAGTATTCACCACCTCGATCTGATCGAAGTACCTTAATACTCTTGCCAAGCTGGTTCTGTACTTCATTCTTGAATTCTTTGAACTTTTCAAAGGATTCAGACTTATGTGTCATCAAGTACACATAACCGTATCTACTAAAATCATCAGTAAATGTGATGAAGTATCTATAACCGCTTCTAGCAGCAACATTGAAAGGGTCACATACATCACTATGTATGAGTCCTAACAAATCAGTTGCTCTCTCGCTATGCCCACTAAAGGGGGTCTTGGTCATCTTGCCTCGGTGGCATGACTCGCATATCTCATATGATTCTAAATCAAATGAGTCCAGCAAACCATCCTTATGGAGCTGGGATAAGCGCTTGTCATTTATATGACCTAAGCGACAGTGCCAGAGGTATGTTTGGTTCATGTCATTTGACTTGAACCTCTTGGTACTAATGTTATAGATAGGGCTCTCAAGGTCTAGAATATAGAGTCCGTTTATTAGTGGTGCACTACAATAGAACATATCTTTCAAATAAACAGAACAACATTTGTCTTTTATTATAAAAGAGTATCCTTTCTTGTCTAAACAAGAAACTGAAACTATGTTCTTAGTAAGAGCAGGCACATAACAACAATCATCTAAATCTAGTACAAGCCCAGAGGGCAGAGATAGTTGATAAGTTCCTACAGCAACAGCAGCAACCCGTGCTCCATTGCCTACTCGTAGGTCCACCTCGCCCTTTGCCAATGCTCTGCTATTTCTCAGCGCCTGCACATCAGTACAAATGTGAGAAGCACATCCAGTATCTAATACCCATGATGTAGAAATAGATAGATTGACTTCTATAACATATATACCTGAAGTGGAAGTCTCACTTCGCTTCTTCTTAAGATCCTCCAAGTATACCTTGCAGTTCCTCTTCCAGTGCCCGGTCTGACCGCAGTGGAAGCAGGTAGCATCCTTGGCGACCCCTCCTTTAGGCTTCAATGCCTTGCCTTTGCCCTTGGTTTGGGACTTTCCCTTACCTTTGGGCTTGCCCTTGCCCTTGTGCTTCTGGACCATCAGAATGGGCTTAACCTTCTTAAGGTTAATCTCAGTTCGTAACATACTAAGTAGCTCGGGCAGTGGCTTGTCAATCTCGTTCATGTTATAGTTGAGAACGAATTGACTATAGCTATCCGGCAAGGACTGCAAGATCAAGTCAGTGGCCAGCTCTTGGCCAAGTGGGAACCCCAGTCTTTGTAGGTTCTCTATGTACCCAATCATCTTGAGTACATAAGGACCAACAGGAGCCCCGTCTGACATCTTGCACTGAAATAGTGCCTTCGAGATCTCAAATCTCTCATGCCTCGCTTGTCCCTGATATAGTTGGCGAAGATGCTCAACCATATCAAAAGCGCCCATCAACTCATGTTGCTTCTGAAGCTCTGAGTTCATGGTCACGAGCATTAGACAGGACACATCTAATGCGTCGTCTTGATGCTTATTGTAAGCATCTTTGTCGGCTCGCGGGGCATTGGCAGGAGGAGCCTCCGGAATGGGCTGCTCCAGAACGTACAGCTTACGCTCCTGGGTGAGAACTATTCTCAAGTTCCTGTACCAGTCCAGGAAATTCGCTCCGTTGAGCTTGTCCTTCTCAAGGACAGATCGCAGGGAGAAGGAATTCGTGTTCGACGTCATGGTTATCTACAACAGAAAATTTGCAGAAATAAATATCATATTCTTTAAAAATCATTTAATTAGGCCTTTTAATTAAATGATGCTCCCACTGAATTCTATAAATCTTGTGGGACAAGATCCACATCATACTAACCCTTGAGTTAGCTTTGGCTAATACGCCCAAGGCTTAGTATGATCGGTAGGTAACGATTATCAATTACATCTCTATGCAACTCTTGTTTATAGAATCAATATCCGCATTTATATTAAAACTTGAGTTAGCTTTGGCTAATACGCCCGAGAGTTAATATAGATGTGATATTGACCTATCTTTCCAACTATTGGAAGAATGCCTATAGTTGACTCGATCCAACCGAGTAACTATGAATACTCAATCTAATTGAGTCTGTATTCACCCATGCGTTGATAGACGGGACCAAGATTGTCCCTCCGTACCCTACCAAGATAATATGTATTGCTCTGCTTTGGCAGATTCAACAATACATGTGATCGAGGTAGTGATAGGTATCACGGCACGGTTAGGCATTAGAGTTGAGTCGATTGAGATCTAATCTAATCGAAAGGGATGCATCTTGTGCATGACTTAGATCTAATCTAATCGCAAGGGTGCATCATGTGCACGACTTAGATCTAATCTAATCGTAAGGAACTAATTAATTAACTACTTATTAAATATGCATCACATACACAAGCAATTAATTAATCTATTTGTGATTTAGTCATGGCCCTACTACGATCTTCTCAAGCCAATGAGAAGATCGATTGGTCAACCTAGGGTCAACAGCTTCTTCAAGCTCCTCCCTTTGACCACCTTGTGTTGCTCGTGCCCGCCTCGGAACTCCGTCTCATGTGGACCCTCCACCGCTCCAATTTGTACATTACAATTTGAAACTCGAGTTACATTCGAGTCTAAATCTAATTTACAACAAGAAAATAAGAGAAGACACGACGCGCAGGTTGCGAATATAATACAACACTCGCAAACACATAACGGTATGCAGGCCGTATTATGAATTACAACACAACCAATCATATTGGGCTTTGGGCCATGACTATCATAAATTTATATATAATTCAAAATTATATATTTTTTCACCCAAAGCCGTAGATCCGTGCAAAGATTCATAAACAAAACTTTTCGAAAAACCTTTTCTTGTACGAGTTTGTAAAACCTTTAGATCTACACTAGATAAGGGTTATACCTTCGAAGCGTGCCTTTCGCTTATCCCGCTCGTCCAAGGGGTTGCCGGATCTCTAGACCGTTAAGCGCCGGTCCTCTAGAAGTGTCCACACGGACACGTAGGTAGAGAAAAACCTCACACAAAGATGTGCTAGCACCTTGGTGAGATTCGGCCAAGCAAGGAGGAGAGGGAGAGGGAGAGCTTGAGAGGAAGAAGAAGGAAGATTCACCACACTTGAATGAAAATGAATTCACACACATTCACAAAGTGGACGGCCACTTTCATCTAGAGTAACTCCCCATTAATTGCAATTAATGTGAAGTTAATAAGAAAATGACTTTGTAACTTCCATGAGGTGGCATCCATGATGATGTGGAATATCATCATTGGTCCACCTAATGCCAACTCACCAATGAGGTGGCAAAAGGTCAAGTCAAAATTGACCTTTGGTCTTCCATCTCTAGTCAAGTCAAACTTGACCCAATCTCTACCATGGTTGATCTAATCCAACCATTTGATTCGAGCCAACTTAATATAATGAATCTAATTCATTAAATTAAATTGATTTAATAAGTCATAATCTAAATTAGACTCATTAAATACATGAATCAACTTGAGTCGAACTCAAGTTAGCCCAATTAGGATTACTCTTAATCCAATTTGATTCATCAAATGAATCTAATTCTCTTGGTTCATCATATGAACCTAATCTCCATCTAATTGTCCTAAGTGTGTGACCCTATAGGTTCTTGTAACGTTGGCAATGCCCTAAACCCATTTAGGAGCATAAGTAATAAACGGTATCTAGCAACACATCATTACTACCCAAGTTACAAGAATGTCGAGATCCGACATCACCTTGTGACTACTAATTGTGACTCCTCACAAAATAATGACAAGTGTCCTTCTATCCTAGACATCTAGTTTGATCAATATGAGGCATAGAGCGTGTCATCCTCTAATCAATCCAAATCTTGAACTCCAAGTAGACTCACTCGATCAAATGAGCTCAACATCTAATGTTGACTCATTTGGGCATGGCCATGCGCTTAGTGGTCTCACTCTATCAAGAATAGCGATGTCGCTCCCGTCATATGGGAGGGATAGATCTCATCTACATCACTCACATCCCTCTGCATAATTCGTTACATACCCAGTAATCGCCTTTATAGTCCACCCAGTTACGGGTGACGTTTGACGAAACTAAAGTACATAACTCCTTATGTAGGGATCCATGGTGACTTCAGGTCTAAGGACTAATAGTCATACTAATAGCCACATGAGAAAGTATATGACACTCATATAACGATCCATGATACTTTCTCATGGCGGGTCATTCAGTATACATTCTCTAATGCATACCCATGTGTCAGCTTGATATCTCTATATCCATGACTTGTGAGATCAAGTCATCGAGCTGACCTACATGCTAGTCTTATTGTATTAACATTGTCCCTGAATGCTAATACTCGACTAGGAATGATTTAGAGTAGTGCTCCCTATATCATCTCACTATCGATTCAACTAATCGATTGATATAGGTATGAACCTTCTACTCAAGGACGCTATTATACTTAGTCTATTTGGCACTAATATAAATAAGTATAATAACCAAACAAATGCCTTTATTAATATACAAGAATATGATATACATGAGTCCATACAATCATCAAATGATTGGCTCTAGGGCTCTAACTAACAGCCATGACGTCGAACACGAACACCTTCTCCATGCGATCTGTCCTCGAGAAGGACAAGCTCAACGGAGCAAACTTCCTGGACTGGTACAAGAACCTGAGAATAGTTCTCACCCAAGAACGTAAACTGTACGTTCTGGAGCAGCTCATTCCGGAGGCTCCTCCTGCCACTGCCCCGCGAGCTGACCGAGATGCTTTCAAGAAGCATCAAGATGATGCATTAGATGTGTCTTGTCTAATGCTCGCGACCATGAACTCTGAGCTTCAGAAGCAACACGAGTTAATGGGCGCTTATGATATGGTTGAACATCTTCTTCAGCTGTATCAAGGACAAGCGAGGCATGAGAGATTTGAGATCTCAAGGGCACTGTTTCAGTGCAAGATGTCAGACGGGGCTCCCGTAGGCCCATATGTACTCAAAATGATTGGGTATATAGAGAACCTACAAAGGTTGGGGTTCCCTCTTGGCCAAGAGCTGGCTACTGACCTGATCTTGCAATCCTTGTCGGATAGCTACAGTCAATTCATTCTAAACTACAATATGAACGAGATTGACAAGCCACTGCCCGAGCTACTTAGCATGTTGAGAACTGCTGAGCTAAACCTTAAGAAGGCTAAGCCCAACACTGTTCTGATGGTTCAGAAACATAAGGGCAAGGGCAAGCCCAAAGGCAAGGGAAAGTCCCAAGCCAAGGGCAAAGGCAAGGCACTGAAGCCTAAAGGAGGGGTCACCAAGGATGCTACCTGCTTCCACTGTGGTCAGACCGGGCACTGGAAGAGGAACTGCAAGGTATACTTGGAGGATCTTAAGAAGAAGCGAAGTGAGACTTCCACTTCAGGTATATATGTTATAGAAGTCAATCTATCTATTTCTACATCATGGGTATTAGATACTGGATGTGCTTCTCACATTTGTACTGATGTGCAGGCGCTGAGAAATAGCAGGGCATTGACAAAGGGCGAGGTGGACTACGAGTAGGCAATGGAGCATGGGTTGCTGCTGTTGCTGTAGGGACTTACTTTCAATCTCTGCCCTCTGGGCTTGTACTAGAGTTAGTCGATTGTTGTTATGTGCCTGCATTAACTAAGAACATTATATCAGTTTCTTTTTTGGACAAGAAAGGTTTCTCGTTTACTATAAAGAACAAATGTTGTTCCATCTATTTAAACGATATGTTCTATTGTAGTGCACCTCTGATAAATGGACTCTATATTCTAGACCTTGAGAGCCCTATCTATAACGTAAATACCAAGAGGTTCAAGTCAAATGACATGAACCAAACCTACCTCTGGCACTGTCGCTTAGGTCATATAAATGACAAGTGCTTATCCCAGCTCCATAAGGATGGTTTGTTGGACTCATTTGATTTTGAATCATATGAGATATGCGAGTCATGCCTACGAGGCAAGATGACCAAGACTCCCTTTAGTGGGCACAGCGAGAGAGCAACTGATTTGTTAGGACTCATACATAGTGATGTATGTGACCCTTTCAATGTTGCTGCTAGAAGCGGTTATAGATACTTCATCACATTTACTGATGACTTCAGTAGATATGGTTATGTGTACTTGATGACACATAAGTCTGAATCCTTTGAAAAGTTCAAAGAATTCAAGAATGAAGTACAGAACCAGCTTGGCAAGAGTATTAAGATACTTTGATCAGATCGAGGTGGAGAATACCTTAGCCATGAGTTTCGTGACTACCTAGCTGAGTGTGGGATTCTATCCCAACTCACTCCTCCTGGAACACCACAGTGGAATGGTGTGTCCGAAAGGAGGAATCGTACCTTATTAGATATGGTACGGTCTATGATGAGTCACACAGATCTTCCGACATTCCTTTGGGGCTATGCTCTAGACACGGCAGTTTTTATACTCAACCGAGTTCTATCCAAGGCGGTGATAAAGACACCATATAGGATATGGACTGGGAGAGATGCCCAGGTGGCTTTCATGAGGATTTGGGGTTGTGAGGCTTACGTACGACGTCAAGTCTCAGACAAGTTAGGACCCAAATCCGACAAGTGCTATTTTATTGGATATCCCAAGGAAACTAAGGGATATTACTTCTACATTCCCAATCAGCACAAGGTAGTTGTGGCAAAGACTGGAGTCTTTCTAGAAAGGGACTTTGTTTCTAGAAAGACTAGTGGGAGCGCGTTCGATCTTGAAGAAGTTCAAGATGCGAACAATAGCACTGATGCCTCGATGGAAATTGAACTGGAACCACAAAGTGTTGTGGATGATGTTGTTCCACAAGGAGTTGAGGAACAACAACCGGTTCATGTAGACATACCTCTTCGCAGGTCTAATAGGGTACGTCGTCAGCCTGAGAGATACTCATTTCTCTTGTCTGACCATGATGACATTGTGCTCATAGAGGATGAGCCTACCACCTATCAGGAAGCTGTGATGAGACCAGATTCCGAGAAATGGCTAGAGGCCACGAGATCCGAGATGGAATACATGTACACCAACCAAGTTTGGACTTTGGTTGATCCACCTGAAGGGGTAAAACCCATAGGGTGCAAGTGGGTCTTTAAGAGAAAGACTGACATGGATGGACTTATTTATAAGGGTCGCTTGGTAGCTAAAGGTTTCAGGCAGATTCATGGTATTGACTATGATGAGACCTTTTCTCCAGTAGCGATGTTTAAGTCCATTCGGATCATGCTTGCTATTGCAGCCTACCATGACTATGAGATATGGCAGATGGATGTCAAAATCGCGTTTCTGAATGGAAACCTGCTCGAGGATGTGTACATGACACAACCTGAGGGTTTTGTAGATCCACAGCATACTAGCAGAGTATGCAAGCTGTATAGGTCCATTTATGGACTAAAGCAAGCTTCTCGGAGCTGGAATCTTCGATTCGATGATGCAATCAAACAGTTTGGTTTCATCAAGAATGAAGATGAGCCTTGTGTCTACAAGAAGGTTGTAGGGGATATAGTTGTCTTCCTCATATTGTATGTGGATGACATACTACTCATTGGGAAGGACATCCCTGTGCTTCAGTCTGTCAAGACCTGGGTAGGGAGTTGCTTCTCAATGAAGGACTTAGGTGAGGCATCCCGTATTCTAGGGATACAGATCTATAGAGATAGATCTAAGAGATTGCTTGGCCTAAGTCAGAGTACATACATTGACAAGGTACTCCTTTGGTTTGCCATGCAGAACTCCAAGAAGGGATTTCTGCCGATGTCACATGGCGTAAGTCTTTCGAAGACTCAAGGTCCCTCTTCTAAAGAGGAGAGAGACCGCATTGATCAGATTCCTTATGCCTCAGCCATAGGATCAATCATGTATGCCATGCTATGTACTCGACCTGATGTCTCGTATACTGTAAGCATGACGAGCAGATACCAGTCAGATCCAGGTGAAAGTCACTGGATAGCGGTCAAGAATATTCTTAAGTACTTAAAAAGGACTAACGAATATTTCTTGATATATGGAGGCAATGATGAGCTAGCTGTAAAGGGTTACAGTGATGCTAGCTTCTAGACCGACCAGGATGACTATAGATCACAGTCGGGGTTCGTATTTTGCATTAATGGTGGTGCTGTGAGCTGGAAGAGTTCGAAGCAGGACACAGTAGCAGATTCTACGACAGAGGCCGAGTATATTGCTGCATCAGAGGCAGCAAAGGAGGCAGTTTGGATTCGCAAGTTCATCACTGAACTTGGGGTGGTTCCTAGCATTGCTGACCCTATTGAGCTCTATTGTGACAACAATGAAGCTATAGCACAGGCGAAGGAACCTCGCTCACACCAGCGGACCAAACACATACTACGGCGCTTCCATCTCATTCGAGAGATCATCGAGAGAGGAGATGTGAAGATTTGAAGAGTACCTACAGAGGCTAACATCGCAGATCCCTTGACCATGGCTTTGGCACAGAAGAAGCATGATGGTCACACTAGGTCATTTGGGCTTAGAGCCTACACTGATTGACACTAGTGCTAGTGGGAGATTGTTAGCTAGAGCCCTAGAGCCAATCATTTGATGATTGTATTTTGGACTTATTGTATCATATTCTATATAAATAAAGGTATTTGGATTTTGGTTATTATAGTTACTTGTATTGGTGCCAAATAAACTAAGTATAATAATGTCCTTGAGTAGATGGTTCTCACCTATATCAATCGGTTAGTTGAACCGATAGTGAGATGATATAGGGAACACTACTCTTAATCATTCCTAGTCGAGTATTAACATTCAGGGACAATGTTAATGCAATAAGACTAGCATGTAGGTCAACTCGATGACTTGATCTCACAAGTCATGGATATAGAGATATCAAGTTGACACATGGGTATACATTAGAGAATGTATACTGAATGACCCGCCATGAGAAAGTATCATGGATCGTTATATGAGTGTCATATACTTTCTCATGTGGCTATTAGTATGACTACTAGTCCTTATACCTGAAGTCACAATAGATCCCTACATAAGGAGTTATGTACTTTAGTTTCGTCAAACGTCACCCAAAATTGGGTGGACTATAAAGGCGATTACTGGATATATAACAAATTATGCAGAGGGATGTGAGTGATGTAGATGGGATCTATCCCTCCTATATGACGGGAGAGACATCGGTATTCTTGATAGAGTGAGACCACGAAGTGCATGGCCATGCCCAAATGAGTCAATATAGGATATTGAGCTCATTTGATTTAGTGAGTCTACTTGGAGTTCAAGATTTAGATTGGTCAGAGGATGACACGGTCTATGCCTCACATTGACCAATCTAGATCTCTGGGATAGAAGGACACTTGTCATATATTGTGAGGAGTCACAATTAGTAGTCACAAGGTGATGTTGGATCTCAACATTCTTGTAACTTGGGTAGTAATGATGTGTTGCTAGATACCGCTCATTACTTATGCTCCTAAATGAGTTTAGGGCATTGCCAACATTACAATAACCTATAGGGTCACACACTTAGGACAATTAGATGGAGATTATGTTCATATGATGAACCAAGAGGATTAGATTCATTTGATAAATCAAATTGGATTAAGAGTAATCCTAATTGGGCTAACTTGAGTTGGACTCAAGTGGATTCATGTATTCAATGAGTCTAATTTAGATTATGACTCATTAAATCAACTTAATTTAATGAATTAGATTCATTATATTAAGTTGGCTTGAATCAAATGGTTAGATTAGATCAACCATGGAAGAGATTTGGTCAAGTTTGACTTGACTTGAGAAGAAGATTAAAAGTCAAGTTTGACTTGACTTTATGCCACCTCATTGTGAGTTGGCATTGATGTGGACCAATGATGTTACTCCACATCATCATGGGTGCCACCTCATGGAAGTTACAAAGTCATTTTCTTTAATAGCATCACATTAATTGCACTTAATGCAATTTTTGGGAGTTACACAACTTGAAAGTGGCCGTCCACTTTTGAATGGGAATCAAATTGATTTTCCTCATTCAAGTGCATTATTCCTTCTTCTTCCTCTTGGAGCTCTCTTCCTCTCCCTCTCCTCCTCAACTTGGCCGAACCACACATAGGTGCTAGCACACCTCTTTGTGTGTTTTTCTCCACCTACGAGTCCGTGTGGATACTTCTAGAGGAGTATCTATCTTGATACTCTTGAGATCCGGCACCGTTTGGACGAGCGGGAACGCGAAGGGCTTCGCTTCAAAGGTATAACTCGTTTCATGTAGATCTAGGAGTAGATCTAAGTAGAAACTCGTACTCGTAATTTTTGTTTTTAATCTTTTCTTCGCACGAGATCCGTTGGCTAGGGTGATTCGGGGTTTTCACGACGCGAAAACGCAGTTTTCGCGGCCCGAAAAACCCAACACTCACGACTAAGATGGAAAGGAACAAACCATTAGAATAGTCGTAGAGTAATTTGATATTAGTTTATCTTAACTATAAAATTACACTAGTACACTCTGAGTGTATTGAGCTAGACCATTTAAGGTAAGTTTTTTTTATACTGACTTAATAAAAGAATAAGACCTTTGTTATTATGGAAGTGTGTGCTCTTAGTCCTGATATAGTAATAAGCACGTGTATTTAGTATTTATTTCTTTGACTTATCAAAGGGTGAGATTTAGCTCGATAAATCAAGAGGCCTGATAAGATGGGAAATGATATTACTTATAGTGTGTGTTGTTGATTATAGAAGCAAACTATGTCATAGTAATCGAGGTTGATAATGTCCCCAAGAGGAGCTCATAAGGATTGTCATGTAAACCCTACAGGTGGACTTAGTCCGACATGATAATGAAGTTAAGTGGTACTACTCTTGGACTAAGATATTAATTAAAGTGAGTTGTCAGTAATTCATTTAATTAGTGGACATTTGACATCTTAAACATAGGGAGATTAACACACTCATAATAAGAAGGAGCCCAAAATGTAATTTGGGATTGGTGTAGTAGTTCAATAATAATTCTTTAGTGGTATGAATTATTACAGATGAAATTAAGTTGGGTGTTCGGGGCGAACACGGGAAGCTTAATTTCATCGGGAGACCAAAACCAATTCCTCCTCTCGGTCCCTATCGTAGCCTCTAATATAGAGAGAATTATATCCACCAAATACCCACTTCCTACCCACCCTTAGGTGGCCGGCCAAGAAAGCTTGGAACCCAAGCTTGGGCCAGCCAAGACAAAGGCTTGAGCCAAGTGTTGGAGGATCGGTGGCCGGCTTGAAGGGGGGTTGGATAGACGGCGCCCCCAAATCCTTGCTTCCTACGATATTAGCGTAGCGGAATACAAACGAACACAAATAGAAAGCTAAACACCAAATACAAGAATGGAAATGCAAACCGCTAACACGTTCGTTTACGTGGTTCGGAGATAACTTGCTCCTACTCCACGGCGTGTCCGTAAGGTGGACGATCCCTCAATCTGTCGGTGTATTAGTCCCCGGCAAACTCCGGCTAGCTCAACCTCCTTGTGGGTGGAGAAACCTCATCACAACACTCACCAACAACACTTGGACACAAGGGAACCTTGAGCACTTTGGTGACTACTAATTAGAATTTAACCAAGTCTAATTTCGTCACCTTGGCCGGCCATACCAAGCTCCTTCTTATAGAGCTTGGAACAAAATAGCAACCTGATTTGCCCGTTACCAGTCGACTGGTCCATGCACCAGTCGACTGGTGCCAACCCAACGGCTCTCTGCTACAGTGTATCAGTCGACTGGTCCATACACCAGTCGACTGCTACAGTACGCTACAGTAATTGCTACAGTGCGCTACAGTAACTGCTACAGTGCCTCTACAGTTAAACCCAAAACTAGGATTTTACTCCGAGTACAATCTCTCATGCACTCGTACCCTCTTGACTCATTTGACTCTTCTTTGCAGCCTTGACCTTTTGCCTTTAAGCCTACTTCCTTTGGCTCTGTCCCTCGGATGCATCCAAGCCCGCAGCTCGTCCCCAATGCCATCCTTCGCGTATGCCTCAAAGTCGCTTCCCTCGGCCCTTGTCCTTGCTGCCTTGTCCACGGTCCCTCGGATGCTCCATCCTTCACCGGACCTGAAGCCGTCAACCTGAGTCACATGTGTCACCTGCAGTCCTGCACAACTCAAGTACACATATCAAATAACAAGGGTAAACCTAACTTAAACCCTTTACCCAAACACCAAAACACATGGTCCCGCAAACCATTGGGATTGCTCCAACAATCTCCCCCTTTTTGGTGTTTGGCAATACATTTAAGTTACGGAAAACATATAGCAAATAAACATGCTAAAAACAATGGACTTACGATGTCAAGGCTACACACTTGGACTTACACCGCCGAATGGACTTACGTTGCCAAGGCTACACACTTGGCAACCGCCGAATGGACTTACATTGCCAAGGCTACACACTTGGCAACCGCCGAAACAAAATGCAAACATGCATTGGAACCTATCATAAGGCTCCCACTACACCTAAGCTCCCCATTGAGCTAGGATTTTCCCACAGGGATTTTTAAGAACCTATCCCAAGGCTCCCCCTACACAAAGGCACTTAAGGTTTTCCCAACTAAACCTTACTTCTCCCCCTTTGCCTAACATCCAAAAAGTTCTACAACAATATCCCAATTGTTGAAAGCTTATCATCCAAACTGACCCTAAACTCATGTATTTATCCCCCATGGATCCCATACATCTAAACGAGTTGACATGGTCATGAACAGCACTGAAAAACACCTTCAAGCTGATATCAATCGACTGCCCCAAGTACCAGTCGACTGCCCCCTTCGACGCAACCTTACAGAACCATTCTGTGGTCGAAAAACACTATTACCAGTCGACTGGTATTGGTACCAGTCGACTGGTGTCGTCAAAATGAGCTTACAGAAACATTCTGTGCTCAAAAACACTGTTACCAGTTGACTGGTATCTGTACCAGTCGACTGACACCCTATTTCTGAAAAAATTAGCCTTTTCAGGCCACCTTCAGAAATGCACCAGAAATTCCCTAGACCTCCAAAAATTCCCAAATTTTGTGGAGAGGTCTATTGTACCCTTGTCTACTTGGAAAAAATACATTACAAAATGTATCTATCACAAATCCCAAGATTGACACAAAATCCAAAACTAGCTAAATGGTTCAATTGAACCTTGACCTAAAGTCCTAGTTTTGGCTTCCTCTTGATGTATTTGCCCATACCAACCCACAATGCATCCCTAACATTGGTTTATATGGCATCTATACATCCAAAACCAATTATCATGTAATATGACCCTAATGCCATATTTTCTTGCATGAAACACAAACCATGTGTGCCAAATTCCTAGGTTTGAGACTCAAGTCCGTCTCCAAACCATTTGGCACACTCCATGGCTCCTCTAGACTCCCAAGTAGTACCCACCTGAGATCCATTGGCCATGGATCCCAATTTGACTCTTTGAGCTCCCCCTAGAGCTCTTAACCTTAGCCATCTTCTTAGATGCTTTCTCCATTATGGCTAAACCACAGTGGTGCACCTTGGACACATCATCCTTGCCATAATCATATGAAACCCTAGCATATTTCTTCTCATTGGCTTTAGATGACTCTCTCTTTCCCTTATCATGTGCCACCCTAGCACATGGTATCCTTTTGTCCTTGGAGGGACTAGATCGGTATCCCAAGCCCGATCTATCATTGTTGGGTCTTTGACTACCCAACACCATACTTATTTCCTTAAATCCAACATTGAATCTCTTAAGAAATTGTTCTAACTTATCAAGCTTTCCCCTTAAATCTTGATTCTCCTTCTCTAGGTTCCTAACCCTAGAGTTAATTTGTCCACTTTGGACATTCCTAGACCTACCCTTCCTAGCCATATGTCTCCCCTTCTTGGGATTAATGCCTTGGTTCTCTATTACCTTCTTCTCCTTAGGTAATGAGAATTTAACTTTCCTAGGTCTATCATGCATAGGTCTCCTAGGGTTATGATCGATATTTACCCTATTGCTATCATGATATTTAAATCCAAAATTTTTGCATGGGTAAATAATAAGTATTATTCCTAGCATGCATGGAGGAATTTAAGTTTGACTTCAAATTTAAACTAGGGTTTACCTTACCCTTTACCTTTGGAGCTCCCCCTTGACTCGAGCCTCCATTCTTCCTCCACTTCTTTTCCCACATCTTCAAATGCGCCAATTTCTTGAGCTCTCCCTTCCTTGGGCATTTGGTGTGGTAGTGACCCATTTCTCCACATGTGAAGCATCTAATGTGCTTCTTCTCTTTCTTCTTCCTACAACTCAAATTAGATTCAAAATGAATTGAATTGAGTTTAGGAGTTACCTCTTTCTTACCCAATGGACACCTACTCTTGTAGTGTCCTTTTTCATTGCAACCGAAGCAAATTATGTTGTTCTTTGACTTCACTTCGGTGGAGGTGCTTGCTATGTTAACTTCCAAGACTTCTTCTTCTTCACTTGTCTTGGAATCTTCTTCAATTCTTGAGGATGTAGATGATGCCTCATCTTCCTTCTCCTCCTCGGATGTTGAGCGTGACCCAACTTCCGTTTGCTCCACCTCCTCTTCTTGAGCTACTAAGCCCATCTCCTTGGGCTCCACATCCGATTGGTCCTTCTTCTCCTTTTGGACCACTTCATCACTTTCTTCGAATTTTTCTTCTTCTTCTTGTGTATGCAAAAATTCTTCCCATGGAAATTTCTTCACTTTGCTCCATAAATCGTGGGCGTTCTCATAGTCACCTACACGACTCATCAAGTTATTAGGCAAAATATCAATTAAAATTGATATTACCTTTGAATTTGTCTTTGACCGTGAGGTTTGCTCTTCCGTCCAATATCGCGGTCGGAGTTTCTTCCCTTTCTTATCCTTTGGGACTTCGAACGGTTCATTTACCACCATCATGGTGTCCCAATCCGTGTCAAAGAAGATCTCCATCTTCATCATCCAATAGGTGATGTCCCCAAGGCTTCCTCCTTCAAACTTTGGAGGTTCAATCAAACCGGTCATCTTCTTGTATTTGCTCTTCTTGGCGATTAGTCTGGTGAAGTGCGACCTTCGCTCTGATACCACTTGTTGGAGGATCGGTGGTCGGCTTGAAGGGGGGTTGGATAGACGGCGCCCCCAAATCCTTGCTTCCTACGATGATAGCGCAGCGGAATACAAACGAACACAAATAGAAAGCTAAACACCAAATACAAGAATGGAAATGCAAATCGCTAACACGTTCGTTTACGTGGTTCGGAGATAATTTGCTCCTACTCCACGGCGTGTCTGTAAGGTGGACGATCCCTCAATCCGTCGGTGGATTAGTCCCCGGCAAACTCCGGCTAGCTCAACCTCCTTGTGGGTGGAGAAACCTCACCACAACACTCACCAACAACACTTGGACACAAGGGAACCTTGAGCACTTTGGTGACTACTAATTAGGCTTTAACCAAGTCTAATTTCGTCACCTTGGCCGGCCATACCAAGCTCCTTCTTATAGAGCTTGGAACAAATTAGCAACCTGATTTGCCCGTTACCAGTCGACTGGTCCATGCACCAGTCGGCTGGTGCCAACCCAACGGCTATCTCAACGGCTCTCTGCTACAGTGCATCAGTCGACTGGTCCATACACCAGTCGACTGCTACAGTACGCTACAGTAATTGCTACAGTGCGCTACAGTAACTGCTACAGTGCCGCTACAGTTAAACCCTAAAACTAGGATTTTACTCCGAGTACAATCTCTCATGCACTCGTACCCTCACGACTCATTTGACTCTTCTTTGCAGCCTTGACCTCTTGCCTTTAAGCCTACTTCCTTTGGCTCTGTCCCTCGGATGCATCCAAGCCCGCGGCTCGTCCCCAATGCCATCCTTCGCGTATGCCTCAAAGTCGCTTCCCTCGGCCCTTGTCCTTGCTGCCTTGTCCACGGTCCCTCGGATGCTCCATCCTTCACCGGACCTGAAGCCGTCAACCTGAGTCACATGTGTCACCTGCAGTCCTGCACAACTCAAGTACACATATCAAATAACAAGGGTAAACCTAACTTAAACCCTTTACCCAAACACCAAAACACATGGTCCCGCAAACCATTGGGATTGCTCCAACACCAAGTAGGGTGGCCGGCCATAGCTTGGAGCCCAAGCTTGGTGTGGCCGGCCATATTAAAATAAAAGGATTTTATTTTTAAAATATTTTCTTATGTGGATACCATGGTTTTAAAAAAGAGTTTAAAATTTAAATCTTTCCTTTTATAGCTTTCTACAAAAGATTAAGTGAAAGATTGGATATCTTTCCTTATTTGTAGTTAAAAGGAAGATTTTAATTTTTAATAAAACTTTCCTTTTTTGAAACCATCTTCATGATTTAAAAGAGAGTTTTAAAATTAAATCTTTCCTATTATAGTTTCTACAAAAGATTAAGAAAAGATTTAATATCTTTCCTTATTTGTAGATTGAGAGGAAGATTTTAATTTTAAAGAAAACTTTCCTTTTTGGAAATCATCCACATGTTTTAATAGAGAGATTTTAATTTATAAAATTTCCTTTTATAACCAACCATGAAGGGAAAATTAATAGAGAAATTTTGATTTTAAAAATTTCTGAAAACAAATAGGGAAGTTTTAATTTTGTGTTTAAAACTTGCCTTATTTGGAGAAATTGAAGGGGCTGACCATTAGAGGTTTAATAAGGAGATTTTAATTAAATTTTCCTTCTTAAACAATGGTAAGGAATATAAGGAAGTTTTTATTTATAAAACTTTCCTTATTTTCCAAGTCCAAGGAATATAAAAGAGAGGGTAGAGGTGCCTCACCTTACAACATATCATTTATTATTCCTCTCTCTTTTCTTCCTTGATGTGGCCGGCCCAAATCATCCTCTCCTGTCTTCTTCTTGTGGCTGAACCACATCATCTCTTCTTCTTGTGTCCGAACCACATCATCTCTAGGAGTTCTTGTGGTGGTCGGATTTTGCTTGGAGAAGGAGAGAAAGGAGGCTTTGCTCTTGCATCCCTTGGAGCTTGAAGGTTGGTGGCCGAAACTTGCAAGAAGGAAGTTGTCTTGGTGTTTCTCATCTTGGTAGATCGTTGCCCACACAATGTCCAAGATAAGAAGAGGAATACGATAGAAGATCAAGAGGTTGTTGCTTACAGAGAAAGGTATAACTAGTAATTGTATTCCGCATCATGTTAGTTTTCTTTATATAGTTTTTGAAATACCAAACACAAGAGGCATATGATTCTAGATTTCGAATTTGTGATTCGAGTTTGTATTTTTTTTGTTTCTCAAATTTGTGATAGATTAATATTTTTGGTTAAACCTAGGGTTACTATAAGGTAATTAAATATTAAATTTCTTTAAAAGCTTTGTCTAGGCGGTGGTGGATGATCCCATACCTAAGAAGGCCTAGTACCTGGCCATGTAGTCCTGGAAGCCAATTTTAGAAATTAATATTTAATTGAATTTGTAACATGGGTGGATTTGCATCAATAATGTTAAGCATCATTTGCGATCCAAGTCTAAACTACTAAGAACAGATAAGTTAAATTTGGAATCAATAATGTTAAGTTCCGTTTACGATTCCTAATTTAATTTCTAAAGAACACAATAGGTTGTTAGAAAATGTTCATGACTTGTACAAAATTTTTGTACAGGGGATCCGACATGATATTCCGCATAACAACCAATAATTGGTATCAGAGCTAGGGTTTACCTCTGTGTGTTTGGTTTTCAGTTTAATTATGCACATGTCATACATAATTTAGGCAGGATAATAGTAGGATGTGCTAAGTTTATGGTTGTAGGCTCCAACTATTATGGCTTATAGATATTGTATGTGATAAGACCCTTGGACATGTCAAGGGTATTTTATTGTGTGTGCATGATTGTAATATTAAATACAGTAGGAGCTGTATTAATTATTAGGATTTTTCATTTGTGTTTCGATCTAGATTACATGTACATTCCTTTGTGGAATATAGGATCGATATATGTAAAATTCTATTTTTGTCGCGGATCGTATCCTTGCGAGGCGTGGTACTATTTGTGGACAAGAGGCGTAGCGGAAAAAGAAGCAAGATAGATGCGGTGGCTAGACCCGATTGCGGTGGCTAATGATGGCAGCAGCTAGGTTTGGTAGCACACGGAGGACTGTGACGGAAAAGGCTATAATAGTTGGAAAATTAATTTCCATATTTATTACTTTTATTTACTGTGTTGTGTGTGTGCATGTGATATATGCTTGCATAGTTTAAAATTCCTCACCTTAAATAACTAAGTGGGAGAGGGATTAGTAAATAAATTCCACGATCTCCATTACTGGTTTGTAAGTGATGCGACAAACTTACGTGTTGGCTCTGAGTGCCTCCCTCCCCATCGGATCTGTTTGTTTGCAGATCATTAGATCAAACTTCCTTTATGGATGGTTATAGGAAATTATTTAGGAGCATGTAATCTTCTCCATCTGAAGGGGCACAATCCTATTTAATGGACTAAGTATCAAGTAATGGTATAATTAATAGTATCCTCCCCATCGGAGTCACTGCTATTCTTTGTGCTACCGAAGGAAAAACCAACTATTAATTTTATTTGTCATAAAGTTAGGTTAACAAGAGTAAAATTAATGGGTAAAACCTCCTCTTACAAATGTTTAATTTTGGTTACGCCCATGCTATCGTGACATGCAAAATTCACGGTGTTTGAGGTGTTGGTAAATTTAAATAATATTGTTTGAGGAATCAATATTATTCTAAATTTAGAGTCTTGACCAAAGTTTATTTTTTGATTCTTAAGATGACTTTCAACCCACTGGCCATTATACTAAAAGAGAACAAACTTACTGGTCCAAACTACATAGATTGGAAAAGAAACCTGGACATTGTCCTAACTGCTGAAGGCTATAAGTTTGTATTGACAGAGGTTTGCCCTAATGCACCTAATAGTGATTCTAGTGAAGAGGAGATTGAGTATCATAAGAAATGGGTAAAGGCAGATGAGATGGCACGGTGTTACATTTTGGCTTCGATGTCAAATGTACTACAACATCAGCATCAGGACTTACCAAAAACTTATGATATAATGAACAATCTCAAGGAACTCTTCGGACACCAGAATTGGGCTGCTAAGCAAGAGGCAATGAGAAAATTGATGACAACCACCATGACAGAGGGTACACTCGTTAGGGATCATATCCTAAAGATGATGGCTTACTTAAATGAAATACAAATCCTTGGAGCTGAAATCGATGGGGAAACCCAGGTCGATATTATTCTCCAGACGCTACCTAGAAGTTTTGAGTAGTTCCACCTGAACTATAATATGAATAAGAGGATATATTCATTGGCAGAACTACTGACAGAACTTCAGGCAGTAGAAGAATTATTTCGTCATAATTCTCAAATTCACTTTGCTGAAAATGTTTCAACTTCTAAGTCGAAAGGCAAGAAGAAGAAGAAACAGGTTGGCTCAGCAAATAAGGTGAAAAGATCTCTAGGTACGGGACCTAAAGCTGGAGTGAAGAAGCTGAAAGGCAAGTGCTTCATCTACAAGCAAGAAGGACATTGGAAGGCGGACTGTCCTCGTAGGAGAGAGAACAATAAAGGTATATCTTATTCTCTAGTAGTTGAAACATGTTTAGCGGTGTTATCTACCAGCACCTGGTGTGTAGATACAAGAGCCACTAATCATGTCTGCAATACATTGCAGGAGTTCTAGGAAACCCGTCGACTATATGAAGGAGAGATAACCGTCTACATGGGCAATGCTACAAAGATGACGACTGTTGCAGTGGGAGATGTCTACTTATCATTCGATAGGAATAGAAATTTGATTTTGAGAAATTATCTTTATATGCCAACTTTTAGAAAGAATTTAATTTCAGTTTCTAAATTATTTGTGGATGGATATTCTGTTTCTTTTGATGATAAAGTAGTTATCAAGAAGAATAGGATTACTATCTGTTCTGGTACATTAGTAGGCAATTTGTATACTCTAAATCAAATTTCTCCCACAAAGCAACAAATGGAAATTAATAACACATCTTCTAATTCTAATAAGAGAAAGGAACCTTGGGAAATGAACCAAACATATCTTTGGCATCTAAGGCTTGGTCATATTAACTTGAGTAGGATCCAAAGGCTTATAGCTGATGGACTCTTGGGTTCATTAGTGTTGGAAAACTTTCCAACTTGTGAATCATGCTTGGAAGGTAAAATGACCAAGAGACCTTTTAAGGCCAAGGGTATAGAGCCAAAGATGTGTTAGAACTAGTTCATTCTGATTTATGTGGTCCAATGTTTATCCAGGCAAGAGATGGTTTGGAATATTTTGTCTCTTTCATAGATGACTATTCGAGATATGGGTACATTTACATGATGCGTCGCAAGTCTGAATGCTTTGATAAGTTCAAAGCGTATAAGGCTGATGTGGAGAAACGTCATGGTAAAAGTATCAAGACACTACGGTCTGATTGTGGTGGCGAACACCTCTTTAGAGAGTTTAGGAATTACTTATCAGAGGCTGGGATTCAATCCCAATTGTCTGCACCTGGTACACCCCAACAGAACTGTGTGGCAGAATGAAGGAATAGAACTCTTATGGAAATGGTTAGATCGATGATGAGTTATTCAGAATTACCAAATTCATTTTGGGGATATGCCTTGGAAACAGCAGCGCACATTCTAAACTTGGTACCTTCTAAATTAGTACCTTCTACTCCCACAGAATTATGGAATAGGCATAAGCCTAGTCTAAGACACATTCAGATTTGGGGTAGTCCATCACATGTGCTGAAGGGAGACATTAACAAGTTGGAATCATGAACAGAAGTTTGTCTGTTTGTAGGATATCTCAAAGGAAAGAAAGGTGGTTTATTTTATAATCCTAAAAATTAGAAGATCATTGTTAGCACCAATGCATGATTTTTAAGGAAGATTATATAATGGACCACAAGCCCATGAGTAAAAATTTTTCTAGAAGAAATAAGAGAGGACACACCTAACTTAGTACCAACAGTACAAGATGAAATATCACAAGATACTGCAACACGTATCACAAATGATACACAACCACAGACAGTGCCTCGTCATAGTGGGAGGTAAGGTAACCCAAGAGATTCATGTTTTTGAGAGAGTCATCGAACATGGTCCTAGGTAAACATGAACCTGATCCCCGAACATATGATGAAGCACTCCAAGATATAGATGCAGAATCTTGGCAAAGAGCAATGAATTCAGAAATGGAATCTATGTATTCTAATAAAGTCTGGGAGCTTGTGGAACCACTAAATGATGTAAAAGTCGTTGGATGCAAGAGGATCTACAAAAGGAAAAGAGGGACAGATGGGAAGGTGGAAACCTTCAAAGCAAGGCTTGTTGCGAAAGGGTACACTGAGAAAGAGGGAATCAATTATGAGGAAACTTTTTCACCGGTAGCCATGCTTAAGTCTATCCGGATACTCTTATCTATTGCCGCTCATATGGATTATGAGATTTGACAAATGGATGTCAAGATAAATTTCCTTAACTGAAGTCTTGAAGAGAACATTCATATGAAGCAACCAGAGGGGTTCATTGAAAAAGGCAAAGAACATCTAGTGTGCAAGCTAAATTGGTCAATTTATGAACTGAAGCAAGCTTCAAGGTCTTGGAACATCTGGTTTAATGAAGTAATCCAGTCATATGGATTTATTCAGTGTCCGGATGAGTCTTGTGCATACAAGAAGTGCGATGGAAATGTGGTGGTATTTCTTATACTATACGTAGATGATATTTTATTAGTTGGAAACAATATCAAAGTGTTGTCGGAAGTAAGGGTATGGTTGTCCAAGCAATTCGATATGAAGGACTTAGGAGAATGCACACATATTCTTGGGATCAAAGTAATAAGGGATCGCAAGAAAAGGATGTTATGCTTGTCCCAAGTTTCATATATCGATACAATCCTTGCTCGTTTTAGCATGCAAGATTCCAAGAAAGGTTTTCTACCTTTTAGGTATGACGTAACTTTATCTAAAGAGATGTCTTCGAAGACATCAAAGGAGATAGAGGACATGAAGACAGTTCCTTATGCTTCATCTATCGGAAGCCTAATGTATGCTATGTTGTGCACAAGACTAGATATCTATTTTGCCGTGGGCATGGTTAGCAGATATCAAAGTAACCCTGGACAAGGACATTGGACTGTTGTAAAGCATATCTTAAAGTACCTGAGAAAGACTAGAGATTATATGCTAGTTTACCAAGCAGATGATTTACTCCCTGTGGGTTACACAGATTTTGACTTCTAATCAGATAGGGACAATAGTAAGTCTACATCAGGCTATGTGTTTACTTTAGGGGGTGGAGCCATTGCATGGAGGAGTGCTAAGCAGAAATACATTTCTGACTCAACCATGGAAACTGAGTATGTGGCAGTCTCTAAGGCAGCCAAAGAAGCTGTATGACTCAGGAACTTTCTAATGGACTTAGATGTGATTCCTGGTTTGCCCAAAATCATCACAATTTATTGTGATAATAGTGGTGCAGTAGCAAACTCGAAGGAACCACGAGCCCATAAGGCGAGTAAACATATAAAGCGCAAGTACCACCTGATACGAGACATCGTTAAATGAGGAGAAGTTATTGTCGCCAATATTACATCAGCGGATAACCTGGCAGATCTTTTCACTAAGGCCCTTTCGGTAAAAGCTTTCAATCGACATGTTGAAGGAATGAGAATCAGATGTATGATAGCTTTTATGATAGCATAGTCTTTTAGTATAAGTGGGAGATTGTTAGAGTGTATACTAAAAGCCTAACCTTTTGTAAACATTTTATTTTGAAATAAAGAATCACATTGGTCAAATGTCTACATTTATATGCTAATTGTAGTTGTTCAATTAATTTATATTGTAGATAACATGGTGTGTGGTGTCACACACAGAAGATCATGTTATCAATTCCCTATAAATTATAAAAAGTAGCTCACGACTAAGATGGAAAGGAACAAACCATTGGAATAGTCGTAGTGTAATTTGATATTAGTTTATCTTAACTATAAAATTACACAAGTACACTTTGAGTGTATTGAGCTAGACCATTTAAGGTAAGTTCTTTTTATGCTAACTTAATAAAAGAACAAGACCTTTGTTATTATTGGAGTGTGTGCTCTTAATCCCGATATAGTAACAAGCACGTGTATTTAATATTTATTTCTTTGACTTATCAAAGGGTGAGATTTAGCTCGATAAATCAAGAGACCCGATAAGTTGGGAAATAATATTACTTATAGTGTGTGTTGTTGATTATAGAAGCAAACTGTGTCCTAGTAATCTAGGTTGATAATGTCCCCAAGAGGAGCTCATAAGGATTGCCATGTAAACCTTGCAAGTAGACTTAGTCCGACAAGATAATGAAGTTGAGTGGTACTACTCTTGGACTAAGATATTAATTAAAGTGAGTTGTCAGTAATTCATTTAATTAGTGGACATTTGACATCTTAAACACAAGTAGATTAACACACTCATAATAAGAAGGAGCCCAAAATATAATTTGGGATTGGTGCAGTAGTTCAATAATAATTCTTTAGTGGTATGAATTATTATTGATGAAATTAAGTTGGGTGTTCGGGGCGAACACGGAAAGCTTAATTTTATCGGGAGATCAAAACCAATTCCTCCTCTCGGTCCCTATCGTAGCCTCTTATATATAGAGAATTATATCCACCAAATACCCACTTCCTACACACCCTTAGGTGGCCGGCCAAGCAAGGCTATAACCCAATCTTGGGCTGGCCAAGCCAAAGGCTTGAGCCAAGTAGGGTGGCCGGCCATATCTTGGAGCCCAAGCTTGGTGTGGCCGACCATATTAAAATAAAAGGATTTTATTTTTAAAATCTTTTCTTATGTGGATACCATGGTTTTAAAAGAGAGTTTAAAATTTAAATCTTTCCTTTTATAGCTTTCTACAAAATATTAAGTGCAAGATTTGATATCTTTCCTTATTTGTAGTTAAAAGGAAGATTTTAATTTTTGATAAAACTTTCCTTTTTTGAAACCATCTTCATGATTTAAAAGAGAGTTTTAAAATTAAATCTTTCCTATTATAGTTTCTATAAAAGATTAAGAAAAGATTTAATATCTTTCCTTATTTGTAAATTGAGAGGAAGATTTTAATTTTAAAGAAAACTTTCCTTTTTGAAAATCATCCACATGTTTTAATAGAGAGATTTTAATTTATAAAATTTCCTTTTATAACCAACCATAAAGGGAAAGTTAATAGAGAAATTTTTATTTAAAAAATTTCTGAAAACAAATAAGGAAGTTTTAATTTTGTGTTTAAAACTTGTCTTATTTGGAGTAATTGAAGGGGCCGACCATTAGAGGTTTAATAAGGAGATTTTAATTAAATTTTCCTTCTTAAACAATGGAAAGGAATATAAGAAATTTTAATTTATAAAACTTTCCTTATTTGCCAAGTCCAAGGAATATAAAAGAGAGGGTAGAGGTTCCTCACCTAACAACATATCATCTATTATTTCTCTCTTTTTTCTTCCTTGGTGTGGCCGGCCCTAATCATCCTCTCCTCTCTTCTTCTTGTGGCCGAACCACATCATCTCTAGGAGTTCTTGTGGTGGCTGAATTTTGCTTGGAGAAGGAGAGAAAGGAGGCTTTGCTCTTGCATACCTTGGAGCTTGAAGGTTGGTGGCCGAAACTTGCAAGAAGGAAGTTGTCTTGGTGGTTCTCATCTTGGTAGATCGTTGCCCACACAACGCCCGAGATAAGAAGAGGAATACGATAGAAGATCAAGAGGTTGTTGCTTACAAAGAAAGGTATAACAAGTAATTCTATTCCGCATCATACTAGTTTTCTTTGTATAGTTTTTGAAATACCAAACACAAGAGGCATATGATTCTAGATTTTGAATTTGTGATTCGAGTTTGTGTTTTTTTTGTTTTTCGAATTTGTGTTTTGATTGTTCTTTTTAGTTAAACCTAGGGTTACTATAAGGAAATTAAATATTAAATTTCTTTAAAAGGCTTTGTTTAGGTGGTGGTGGATGATCTCATACCTAAGAAGGCCTAGTACCTTGCCATGAAGTCCTGGAAGCTAATTTTGAAAATTAATATTTAATTGAATTTGTAACATGGGTGGATTTGGATCAATAATGTTAAGCATCATTTGCGATCCAAGTGTAAACCACTAAGAATAGGTAAGTTAAATTTGGAATCAATAATGTTAAGTTTCATTTGTGATTCCTAATTTAATTTCTAAAGAACACAATAGGTTGTTAGTAAAGGTTCAGGACTTGTACAAAATTTTTGTACAGGGGAACCGGTATGATATTTCGCATAGCAACCAACAACCCCTTGCTTGGACACCAAGCAAGGATGTGGCCGGCCATAAGGATGAGTTGGGTGGATGCGAGGCTTTATACATAGAGGCTACAACAGGGACCTAGAGGAGGAATTGGTTTTGGCCTCCTGATGAGTTTGAGCTTCCTGTGTTCGACCCGAGCACCCAACTCAAGTTTATCATTAATAACTCCTACCATTAAAGAGTTATCATTGAACTACCGCACCAATCCCATATTACATTATGAGCTCCTTCTTATCATGAGTGCGTTAATCTCCCTGTGTTTAAGATATCAAATGCCCATTAATTAAATGAGTTACTGACAACTCACTTAATTAACATCTAGCTCCAAGAGTAGTACCACTCAACTTCATTGTCATGTCGGAACTAAGTCCACTTGCAAGGTTTACATGACAATCCTTATGAGCTCTTTAAGGGGACATCATCATCCTAATAAATAGGACACAGTTCCTTCTATAATCAACAATACACCATATAAATAATATTATTTCTTAACTTATCAAGCCTATTGATTTAACGAATAAATCTCACCCTTTGATAAATTAAAGAAATAAATATTAAGTACATGTGCTTGTTATTATATCAGAATTAAGAGTACGCACATCGATAATAACAGAGGTTCTGTTCTTTTATGCAGTCAGTATAAAAGGAACAACCTCAAATGGTCATGCTCTATACACACATAGTGTACTAGTGTAATTTTATAGTCAAGATAAATTAGTACCAAATTACACTACAACCATTCCAATGGGTTGTCCTAATCCATCTTGGTTGTGAGCTTCTATTTATAATTTATAAGGAACTGATAACATGATCTTCTGTGTGACACCACACACAACTGCATTTAACTAAATGCAGACATTTGACCAATGTGATTCTCATTTCAAAATAAATGTTTATACAAAAAGCTAGGCTTTTAGTATATATTCTAACAATCTTCCACTTATACTAAAAGACTATGCTGCCATATATACTGCCATACATCTAATCCCCATCCCCTCAACATGCCCATCGAAATCTCTCGCCGAAAGGGTCTTAGAGAAAGGATCGGCCAGGTTATCTTCTGATATAATCTTGGCGACAACAACTTCTCCTTGCTTTACGATGTCTCATATCAGGTGGTACTTGCGCTTAATGTGTTTACTTGCCTTATGGGCTTGTGGTTCCTCCGAGTTGGCTACTGCACCACTATTATCACAATAAATTGTGATAATTTTGGGCAACCTAGGAATCAAATCTAACTCCATCAAGAAGTTTCTGATCCATACAGCTTCTTTGGCTGCCTCAAAGGCTGCCACATACTCAGCTTCCATGGTGGAGTCCAAAACACATTTCTGCTTAACACTTCTCCATGCTATGACTCCACCTCCTAATGTAAACACATACCCTGAGGTCGACTTACTATTGTCCCTATCTGATTGGAAGTCCAAATCCGTGTAACCCATAGGGAGCAAATCATCTGCCTGGTAAACTAGCATTAATCTCTAGTCCTTTTCTGGTACTTCAATATATGTTTTACGGCAGTCCAATGTCCTTGTCCTGTGTTATTTTGATATCTGCTAACCATGCCCACGGTAAAACAGATATTCGGTCTCGTATATAGCATCGCATACATTAGGCTTCCTACAACCGAAGCATAAGGAATTGCCTTCATGCCCTCTATTTCCTTTGATGTTTTAGGAGACATTTCTTTAGATAAAGGTACTCCATGCCGAAAAGGTAGAAAACCTTTCTTGTAGTTTTGCATGCTAAAACGAGCTAGAATAGTATCGATGTATAAAGCTTGGGATAAGCACAACATTCTTTTCTTGCGATCCCTTATTACTTTGACCCCAAGAATATGTCGACATTCTCCCAAATCCTTCATATCAAACTGTTTGGACAATCATACCCTTACGTCCACCAACACTTTGATATTGTTGCTAATGAGTAAAATGTCATTTACGTGTAGTACAAGAAATACCGCCACGTTTCCGTCACTCTTCTTGTATACACAAGACTCATCCGGACACTGAATAAATCCATAAGACTAGATGACTTCATTAAACTGGATGTTCAAAGATCTCAAAGCTTGCTTCAATCCATAGATAGATCGATTGAGCTTACATACTATAACGACCACCCTTCTTACTACTACTACTCTCTAAGAGTGACCGTTACTTATCTACTAACTCTACTTAACCGGTTTATTAAAAATCTCTAGGAAAACCCTACCGAAAAATTTCGGCAGAGTCTCCCCTGTACCGGTGACCATTTTCCATAATACAAGCATAATATACTCAGCCACAGGCGGCTGGAAAATATATCAAAGACCCACGCAGTTTAATAAGAGATGAAAACTAATCACAACCACGCAGTTTAATAAATCAAATCATGCAGGTAATGAAAACGGAAACATAACTTCTTACTACATAATTTTCTTATCAACTTAATAAGAAATTAAACTAAACAAATTCTTAAACTAAATAAGTTCTTTAGCGAAGTCCCAAGGACCTCCATAGTCCACACATCACACACTCCTCTTGCATCTCCTTGTCGCCTTCCTTCACTGTATCTTTTCTTTCCCTTTATTTGCGGTAGGAGGAAATGCAGTCTATAAGCATAAAGCTTAGTGAGCGCTATCTACTCACAAAAACTCGATATGCATGTATATAAATAAAAACATGCTAAATCTGAATGCTAACATATAAAACTACTCATGCTCATATATAGCAAAGGAAATCATGCTAACTGAAATGTTAATCATTGTATAGCTAAATATGCTCATAAACCAATAAGAGAAGCATACTAACTGAAATACTAAACATGTATAGTTTATCATGCTCATAAACCAATAAAAGAAGCATACTAACTGAAATACTAAACATGTAAAGCTACTAAACATGTAAAACTACTAAACATGTAAAGCTACTAAACATGTAAAGCTAAACATGCTGAATAATCTAGTAGCAAGGAAACAATTGAAACTACTATTGCATGCTTCAAATAACAAGAAACTAACTTTCTAATTCTAGACAGATTTGAAGCTCGTTTCATTTGTTTCAAAAACTTATACTTTAATACTTCAAAATAATAATAAACTTCTTTTGGGCCCGGCATTGTACCACTTAGCGCGCATTCTTAATAAGAATCGAGGTAGCTAATCCCGAAACTACTAAGATACTTCTAGGCCTTGTGCCTAGGGGCATCTTGGAGCCCATCCCTTGGACCTTGTGTCCGGTACATGCCCTTTAAAAGTAAAATACTTTCTTTTTAACTATAACTTCTTTATACTTGCCCTTACTTGGCATTTAAGCAAACACCTTGTGTGCGCTTTTGATATTCAATATTCTGGAATTGAAATCAATTCTAGACCTTAGTCTTTCTTGCTTATAGTTCTTAAAAACAGAAGCTCATGCTCATGTAATAGCAAAGAAACTAATAATTGCATGCTCAAGATATTCTAATAGCAAAAGAGACTAAAAAGTATCACCGTGCACATCTAATGGCAAAGGGAAATAAATCATCTTAAACCTGCTGTGAAAGTAAAGCTAAGCATGCAATTTAAGAAATGCTTAGAAATGCTATAGAAGATCAAACTGTGAAATATCCCAACTAAGCAAGTAGTAATGAGGACTTAAGCATGCTGTGAAAGTAAAACAAATTCATCTACCAGGCATGCAATAGAATCTAGAAAATCTGCTCATGTATATCTAATAATAAAGCACTAAAATTTGCATACTATGAGCATATCATCTGAATAATCTAGGGTATTTCCTGGAATACTAATTTTCAACTAAGCACATGGTTATGATTAAAACCTGGAAACAATTCTGTTCTATGCTTGACAAGCTAGTAAGGAAATCCAAGCAAACTGAAATGCTAAATATAAGGGTTGTTCATGTTCATTAAAACAACAAGAAGAAATCAAAACTAAGTTGCTGTCCAAGATCTAAATAGTAGGCTTAGGATGAGGGCTATTCATGCACGGCAGTAACTAAAAGGTACTGGAACTGCACACTTTGGCTTGAGGTAATTGGCTATGACTGTTATCAGTCCTATACAAAATTGCTCTTGCTTGCAAATATGATGTTAAAGAAAAAGTTGTTCTAAACTCTAAACATGCTTCAACATATTAGCAACAGAGCAAGCAAAATCTTAAATCTATTCCAAGATCCCTAACATCATGTTTCTCTACAACCAAAAATCCGAAAACCATGAAAACAAATCGAAGCTCGGAACCACTGAATCTAGGGTTGTTCCTGCTCAGCGAGAAAACAAAGAAGAAAAGCGAAATCGCGGAACAACTCCTACTGCAGGTGAGAAGCAACTCACATCGCTGTTCTTGGACTTACAGCCGGAGAAGGAGGGATCTAGGGTTCGGGTAACTCAAATTCCAGCGGCTCCTTGCATCCTCCGTGCTCCCTTCGACGAGGGTTCGTGAAGACGGGAAGAACCTCTTGGATCAAACCCTTGACCGACCACCGAGACGAAACCCTAGCTTCTTCGTGTTTCCGCCCGAGAGAAGAACGGCGTCGCCGCGTGAGAAGAGAAGGGGATTTTTGAGAGAAAATTTTAGGTTTTCGAAATAAGATTTAAATCTTATACCTTAGGTTATTTTCATTTCTAACTTTACCTTATATACTTGTCGCTGCATATCTGATCAGCAAAGACCGCTGGCGCAGTTGGTCCGTTGAGTTTTGCTCGAAGCCATAGGTCTGGGCTTCGATTCTCAGCCGCGCCCTTTTATTTCCAATTTATTTTACTGTTCCTAACTACTAGTTAAATATATATCGCTCCATATATGATTAACAAAAATCATGTAGCTCAGCTGGTTGGGCTGATTTTGCTTGGGTCAGTCCGACCCAAGATCGTGGGTTCGAATCTCACCTTCAACATTTTTTTTTAAAACTTCTTTCTTTTTGTAACCCAACTAAACGACCTCCAAAAATTACGTAAAAATACTCTAAAAATTCCTAAAAATATCTAGAATATTTTAAAAGTATTTCCAAATATTTTTATGGACTTTTAGAACTTGAAATAGGGAAAATTGGGTCGTTACACATACAAGATGCTCTTTGCCCTTCGCAATGAATCCCTCTGGTTGCTTCATATGGATATTTTCTTCAAGACTTCCATTAAGGAAATCCGTCTTGACATCTATTTCCCAAATCTCATAATCCATATGAGCATCAATAGATAAAAGAATCCGAATAGACTTAAGCATGACTACCGGCGAAAAAGTTTCCTCATAATCGATTCCCTCTTTCTGAGTATACCCTTTTGCAACAAGCCTTGCTTTGAAGGTTTCCACCTTCCCATCCTCCCCTCTTTTTCTTTTATAGACCCATTTACATCTAATGGATTTTACATCATTTGGTGGTTCTATAAGCTCCCAGACCTGATTAGAGTACATAGATTTTATTTCAGAGTTCATTGTACTTTGCCAAGATGCTACATCTTTATCTTGGAGTGCTTCATCATATGCCCAGGGATCAGGTTCATATTCACTAGGGATCAAGTCTGAAGATTCTCCCAAAAACATGAATCTATCAGGTTGCCTAACAACCCTCCCACTACGACGAGACACTACTTGTAATTGTGCATCATTTGTGACACGCGTTGCAGTTTGTTGTGGTATCTCATCTTGTACCGTTGGTACTAAAGTAGACGTGTCTTCTCTTATTTCCTGAAGAACAATTTTACTCATGGGCTTGTGGTTCATTACATAGTCATCTTCTAAAAATCGGGCATTGGTTCTAATAATGACCTTTTGATCTTTAGGACTATAAAATAAACCACCTTTCGTTCCTTTAGGATAACCCATAAACAAGCGAACTTCTATACATGATTTCAATTTATCAGCATCTCCCTTCAGCACATGTGCTGGACTGCCCCAAATCTGAATATGTTTCAGACTAGGCTTACGCCCATTCCATAATTCTGGGGAAGTAGAGGTTACTGACTTAGAAGGTACCAAGTTCAAAATGTACACTGCCGTTTCTAGAGCATATCCCTAAAATGAATTTGGTAATTCTGAATAACTCATCATTGATCTAACCATTTCCATAAGAGTTCTATTCCTTCATTCTGCTACACCATTCTGTTGGGGTGTACCAGGTGCAGACAGTTGGGATTGAATCCTGGCCTCTGATAAGTAACTCCTAAACTCTCCTAAGAGGTACTCGCCACCACGATCAGACCATAGTGTCTTGATACCTTTACCATGACGTTTCTCCACATCAGCCTTGTATTCTTTGAACTTATCAAAGCAGTCAGACTTGCGGTGCATCAAGTAAATGCACTCATATTTCAAATAGTCATCTATAAAAGAGAAAAAATATTCGAAACTACCTCTTGCCTGGATAGTCATAGGTTCACACAAATCAGAATGAACTAATTCCAACACATCTTTGGCTCTATACCCCATGGCCTTAAAAGGTCTCTTGCTCATTTTTCCTTCAAGCAAGATTCGTAGGTTGGAAAATTTTCCACCACTAATGAACCCAAAGGTCCAACGGCTATTAGCCTTTGAATCCTACTCAAGTTAATATGACCAAGCTTTAGATGTCAAAGATATGTTTAGTTTATTTCTGAAGGTTGCTTTCTCTTATTAGAATTAGAAGATGTGTTATTAATTTCCATTTATTGTATCATGGGAGTTATTGGATTTAGAGTATACAAATTACCAACCAACGTACCAAAACAGATAACTACCCTATTTTTCTTGACAACTACTTTGTCATCAAACGAAACAGAATATCCATCCATAAATAGTTTAGAAACTGAAATCAAGTTCTTTCTAAAACATGGTAGATAAAGATAATTTCTCAAAATTAATGTTTTATTTCTATCAAAAGATAAATAAATATCTCCCACTGCAACAACCACCACTTTTGTAGCATTGCCCATGTAGACGGTAATCTCCCCTTCATGTAGTCATCGAGTTTCCTGGAACCCCTGCAATGAATTACAGACATGATCAGTGGCTCCAGTATCTACACACCAGGTACCGGTAGATAACACCACTAAACATGTTTCAACTACTAGAGAATAAGATATACCTTTATTGTTCTCCTTTCTGCAAGGACATCCCACTTTCCAATGTCCAGACTGCTTGCATGTGAAGCACTTGTCCTTCGACATCTTCACACCTGCATGCGGCTCAGTCTCTAGAGATCGATTCACTTTCTTTGCTGAACCAACTTGTTTCTTTTTCTTCTTTCTGCCTTTCGTCTTAGAAGCAGAAACATTTTCAGCAATGTGAATTTGAGAACTTTGATGAAATATCCCTTATGCTGCTTGAAGTTCTGTCAGAAGTTCTGCTAACGAATACACCCTTTTGTTCATGTTGTAGTTCAGGCGGAACTGCTTCAAACTTTTAGGCAGCATTTGGAGAATGATATCGACCTGGGTTTCCCAATCAATTTCTGCTCCAAGGACTTCCATCTCATTAAAAAGAGCCATCATTTTGAGGATATAATCCCTTACAGGTGTCCCCTCAGTCATGGTGGTTGTCATCAAGTTTCTCATAGCCTCCTACCTAGCAGTCCGATTCTGGTGTCCAAATAGTTCCTTGAGATTGCACATCATGTCATAAGCGGTATGCATGGCCTGATGTTGATGTTGCAACACATTTGACATAGAAGCCAAAATGTAATACCGCGCCATCTCATCTGCCTTGTCCCATTTCTTATGATACTCAATCTCCTCTTCACTAGAATCGCTATTAGGCAGGCTTGGACAGATCTCAAAAAGTACGAACTTGTAACCTTCGGTAGTTAAGACAATGTCCAAGTTTCATTTCCAATCAATATAATTGTGACCACTAAGTTTGTTTTCTTTCAATATAATAGCAAGAGGATTGAAAGTCATTTGAAATCCTAAGAATCACAAAATATTTGGTCAAAACTTTAGAATTTAAAATAATATTGATTCCTCAAACAATATCATTTAAATTCACCAACACCTCAAAATACCGTGAATTTTGTATGTCACGATAGTGTAGACGTATACAAATTCAAACATTTGTAAGAGGGGGGTTTACCCATTAATTTTATTATCTTGTTAACCTAACTTTATGATAAATAAAATTAATAGTTGATTTTTCTTTGGTCACACAAATAATAGCAGTGACTTTGATGGGGAGGATGCTATTAAATGCGCCTAAGTGTACACCATTACTTGATACTTAGTCCATTAAATAGGATTGTGCCCCTTCAGATGGAGAAGATCACACAAGCTTAAATAATTTCCTATAATTATCCATAAAGGGAGTTTGATCCAGTGATTCACAAACAAACTCATCCGGTGTGGAGGAAGACACTCAAAGCCAACGCGGAAGTTTGAATGCATCACTTACAAACTAGTAATGGAGACCGTAGAATTTAAATAATTCCTCTCCCACTTAGTTATTTAAAATAAGGAATTTTAACATGCACACACACACACATCACATATAAATAGCATAAAAGGAAATAAATATGAAAAATAATTTTCCAACTATTATGGTCTTATCCATGGCTGTCCTCCGTGTGCCACCAACCCTAGCCACCGCCAACGGGTCATGTTGTAGTGTCTATCTTGCTTTTTTTTCACTACACCTCTGGTCCTCAAATAGCACCACGCCTCGCAAGGATACGATCCACGATAAAAATAAAATTTTACATTTATTGATCCTATATTTCACAAGGAAATGTATATATAATCTAGATTGAACAGAATGTAAAATCCTAAAACTAATACATCTCCTGCTGTATTTAATAATTACAATCATGCACACACATAAAATGCCCTCAACAAGCCCGAGGGTCCAAATCACACACAAACACAATAGGGCCATAATAGTTGGAACTAGGATGCCTGCAACCACAAAGTTAATCTATTTGCACATCCTACTATTTGTAACAACCTAAATTTCCTCATTATGAGTCCTAATAGTGCTTAAAAATATTTAGAAATGCTTTAGAAATATTCTAGGGATTTTTAGGTATTTTTAGAGTATTTTTATGCAATTTTTAGAGTTCGTTTGGTATTTTTACCAAAAGAAAGAAGTTTCAAAAAATAAAGAGGTTCGGCCGAGGTTCAAACCCGCGACCTCCGACCCGGTCCAAGACTTAAGCGAAGCGCGATAGCCAAGCGCCCAAGCGGGCCGTGCTGATCAAATAAAAGTCGGGAATAATTTAAGTTGTGGTGGTTAACAGAAATACCTAGTTATAAAGAGAGAACTTAGGTATTTACTGTGACCTAATTTCTTTCCCTTCTCCTCTTCGGCGTGCGACGGTTGTGCACGGGCGGAAATCAAGGAAAGTTAGGGCTCGTCTCCGGTGGCCGGCCAAGGGTCTAATCCGAAGGGTTTCTTCACCATCACGATCTCCTCATCGGAGAGAGTTCGTGGGCACGAGGAGGAGCCGGAATCTTGAGCTAGCCAAAACCCTAGGAGCCTTCTTCTTTGGTAGTGAGTCCAAGAACACAATGTAAGTGCTATTCACCTGCGGTAAGGGTAGTTTCGAGCTTTGATTTAGTGTTTTCCTTTGGTCTTTGGAATATGCCGAGAGGAAATTTTGGATTTGCTAGGGATCTAGTTTCGTCTTGTTTTCAAATTTTGCTGTAGAGATTGTTGTTTAGGGCTTGCTGCCGTGAGACTCAAAGAAAGAACATGAAAGGGTTTTTTTTTTCTTTTGGCTTCCGGATTTTGTTGTAAGGAATTCTGATTGTTAGGGATTTTTAGAATAGCCCCAAGATTTTGTTGTTTTCTTTGCATTTCTGTTGAAGCATGGTTAAAAGATTACGATTGCCTTATAAAAGTATAGCTGTGAATAAGTTTTATATAGGTATTGTTTTAGTTTTCCAGCAAGCTTAAATTGGTTATGTAGCCTTGCAAATCTTGGTTTGTGGTTTGAGATAGCATGAATATCTGGAAGTGTTCGGATTATAGTTTTGAGCCATTGGTTGTGTAGTGGAGTTTCAATTTCAGAATTTGCTTATGTTAAATCTGAGGATGAGGTTTAGATATGCTTCCTTGCTACTTTCTTTCAAGTATACAGATTTGAGTTTCTTTATTCTAGCATGAGGTTTAGATATGCTTTCTTGTTACATTCATTCTAGGATACAAATTTGAGTTTCTTTATTCTAGCATGAGGTTTAGATATGCTTCCTTGCTACCATTCAAATAAGCATACAGATTTAAGTTCCTTGTTATCTCAATATGCATGAACGATTTTATTTATAAGCATGCAGTGTTTGATATCTCAGTTGTAGGCTTCAGTTTTATATTTTTGTATCTGGAGTCAATTGTTGTAAGAATAGCTTCTTATCTTGCTCCGGATCTTTGTACATATACCTTTATGAGTAATTATAAGTAAATGAAGACCAAGGTCTTAATTTAGTTCCCAAATTCCAGCATTTGAGGATCAGCAGCACGTCTAGTGCTTGAAAAAATGCCAAGGCATTATATACTAGAAGTACTAAAAGATAAAAGTTATTTTATTTGAAAAGGCTTGTACCCGACTTCCGAAGTTGTCGTTAAACAAATCCAGGTGACCGTTTCTGAGGTCTCGGCCCTGGTAAGACCGAGGTCTTTACCCTCATAGGACTGGTGGCTCGCTACGCCTGGGCCCAAGAAAGAATTGATTATTATTTTGAAGTATTAAAGTATAAATTTTAAACAAGTGAAATAAGCTTCACATAATTTTTAAATTCAGCAAGTTTAGTTTTCTTTTATGCTAGCATGTTATTTAGATTTTGAGCATGAGAAACTTTACATGTTTAGCATTTCAGTATGTTTATTTTCTTTACTATTAGATGAGCATGTGTAGTATTTCTCTTAAAGTATTCAGTCTATAGATTCCAGTATGTTCACATGCATATTCGAGTTTTTATGAGTTAGATAGCGCTTACTAAGCAAATTTTTCTTATAGTTACATTTTTCCTCTTACTGCAGATAAAGGAAAGGAAAAGCTATAGCAAAGGAAGGCGACAAGGAGGTGCAGATGGATGTGTGATGCCTGGACTATAGAAGCCTTGGGACCTAGTTTAAAAATTTATTAAGATAGCAATTTATTCTTGTTGATGATTTTATTATTAGAGTGGCTTTATGTATTTTAGAATTCTTTCTTTTAATTGCTATGTACAATAATTCCATTGTTTGAGTTGTAGTATTATTGCATGCATGTTCTGATTATTACATATGTTTTTTTAGCATGTATACACAGATTGATATGTTTTAGTTGGTATATATGCTGGAGTAGAATGTAGAGATAAGCTATTCATGTTTCCGCTGTCACTAATTGCATGTCTAAAGAGTTTTATGTTTTGATAATTACATGTGAACAACTTTAAATAAGTATTGTTTGTAGTCCAGTGGCGCCCCATCCTCACAGACTAGTAGTAAGGAGGGTGGGGTGTTACAAGTTGGTATCAGAGCGGTTCCTATTCTCCAGCATCACGCATCAGCACCAGCCTTGTCGTCTTCAAGTAAGAATGTATTTATACTTTCTTTTATGCTTTTCCTTTATTACTTATGTGCAGATTTCTTTTGTGTTCTATGCATGATTGTGTGTTACCTAGTTAGTTTCACTTATAGATGCATATGGAAAAATACCCTTTCAGTATTTTGAATTTAAGAAAAGTATAAGAAAGAAAAAGAAAAGAAAGAAAAAGGTCATGGCCTTAAGTAGATCCCAAAGTCAAGACTTTAGGGATTTTGGCACACAAGGTGTTTGTTAAAATGTCAAGGTATTTAAAGAAGAAGTAATTAAGATATTTTACTTTGAAAGTCCAGAAATAGCACTTAACGTAAGTAGTGGAACTCACCGACCACAGACTGGCGAAGAGCTGGTCAGCAGAGCATTAGTCGTTGAGCACTATCTGAACAGTATCAAGGCACAACAAATGCAATTCAAGCCAGTCAAGATGGAAGACAAGACAGCAGGGAGTCAGAAACCTCAGGCAAGTAAGCAGCACTGGAAGGGCAAAGATAACAAGAGGAAACGATGGAATATAGGAGGTAGCCAAAAGGGAGGATCTACAGACAAGCAGGCCAAGTTCCCTCCAAGCCCCAAATGTGGGAGAGTACATCTAGGAGCCTGTCTTGTGGGTATGACTGGATGTTATTCGTGTGGTCAAGAATGACACCTGGCTAGGGCATGTCATAACAAGCTCAAAGCACCTCAGCAACAAGCAGCACAATACGGGAACAAGCCTCAGCTATATTACTTGCCTGCAACTCTGGACGGACCTCAGCTCAGTCAAGGGAGGTTGGAAGCCCCACCAGTTCCAGCTAGTGCCAAAGTATTCTCCCTCACTAAAGAGGAGGCTGCTAGTGCCTCTACAGTTGTAACAGAGAGCATGAACTCCAAGTTCTTGACGACCCTACCTTCTGGGAAAGTCATGGAGTCCAACCAGTGGCTTCGGGCTGTACCAATCAGAATTTCAGACCGAGAGTTATATGTGGATCTAGTAGTCCTTGCAATGCAAGATTTCGATGTCATTCTGGGTATGGATTTTCTCAGCAAGTATAGTGCTTCGGTGAACTACCGTAGAAGGAAAGCGATTTTCAGCCCAGAAGGTGAACCATCCTTTGAGTTCACGGGAGTACCGAAGAGGAAGACCCAGAAATTCCTCTCTTCCCTCACAGCTCACCAGATGTTAGCTAAAGGGTGTACTAGTTTTCTTGCGTACATTGTGAATGCAGAAGAACAAGAAAGACCCAAGCAGGAAGATGTTCGGGTAGTCTGTGAGTATCCAGAGGTATTTCCAGAAGAGCTACCTGGACTACCTCCTAATAGAGAAGTGGAGTTTGAAATTGAATTGGTTCCTGGTACTGATCTAATTTCAAAATCTCCGTACCGAATGTCTCCAGCAGAACTGAAAGAGCTACAAGAACAACTCCAGGAGCTGCTTGACAAGGGTTTCATCCGCCCTAGTCATTCACCATGGGGAGCTCCTTTGTTGTTCGTTAAGAAGAAAGATGGATCTATGTGGATGTGCATAGATTATAGAGCGCTAAATAAAGTGACAATTAAGAACAAGTATCCTCTTCCCAGAATAGATGATCTATTTGATCAGTTAAAGGGGGCCACAGTGTTTTCTAAAATAGACCTACGCTCTGGGTACCATCAGTTGAAAGTGAAAGAAAGTGATATACCCAGAAGGATTTGAACATGAGACAGCGCAGGTGGTTAGAGTTGGTTAAAGATTATGATAGTGAAATCCTCTACCACCCAGGTAAAGCTAACAAAGTGGTGGATGTACTAAGTCGAAAGTTCAGTGCAACTCTGATGCACTTGTCATCATTAGCACGACCACTACAGAAGGAACTATTAGATTTTGGAGTCGAAATTATTTATGGGCAACTCTCTACATTGACCTTAGAGTCAACCTTGCTTGAGGATATACAGAGAAAGCAAAGTGAAGATCTAGATATCCAGAAGATCAAGCAAGGGATATAAGAAGAAAAAAATTTAGAGTTTCGAGTATCAGATAGTGGAATCCTTTATCAGGGGAGTCGTCTTTGTGTCCCCAATGATGAGGAATTAAGAAGGAAGATTCTAGAAGAAGCTCATAGCACACCATACTCCATGCATCCTGGTTCCACCTATTGGGTTCTTCGGGCCGCGAAAATCTCTTTTCGCGTCGCGGAAACCCCGAAACCCCCAGCCACGGATCCGTGCGAAGTAAAAACTTTCAAAAAACTTACAAGTACGAGTTTCTAAACCTCGATCTACAGTAGATCTACAAAGTGAAACAAAGTATATACCCTTGATGCGCACCCTACGCGAATCCTGCTCATCCAATGGTGCCGGATCTCAAGGTTGTCAAAGTAGACAACCCTCTAGAAGTATCCACACGAACACAAGAAGGAGATCACCAAACTAAAGTGTGCTAGCACCTTAGTTGGGTTCGGCAAGATGAGGAGAGGGAGAGAAGAAAATGGAGCAAGGAAGAAGATGAAGGAATCAATGAGAATAATTCACAAAATGAAACTTATCCCACCAATTGATGTGGCCGGCCTCATTAAGAGGATGTGTAACCTCCATGGAATGCCAAGAGTCACAACTCTTGGTAACTCCCATGAGGTGGCATCCCACTTAAGCAACCATGATGATGTGGAGCATCATCATTGGCCCACTCAATGCCAACTCACCAATGAGGTGGCATAAAGTCAAGTCAAACTTGACTCTTCATCTTCCTCTCAAGTTAAGTCAAACTTGACTTAATCTCTCTCATGGTTGATCTAATCCAACCATTTAATTCAAGCCAATTTAATATAATGAATTTAATTGATTTAATTAAATTGATTCAATGAGTCATAATCTAAATTAGACTCATTGAACACATGAATCAACTTGAGTCCAACTCAATTAGACCAATTAGGATTACTCTTAATCCAATTTGATTCATCAAATGAATCTAATCCTCTTGGTTCATCATATGAATCTAATCTCCATCTAATTGTCCTTAGTGTGTGACCCTATAGGTTCTTGTAACGTTGGCAATGCCCCTAAACCCATTTAGGGGCATAAGTAATGAGCGGTACTAGCAACACATCATTACTACCCAATGTTACAAGAATGTATAGATCCAACATCACCTTGTGACTACTAATTGTGACTCCTCACAATATATGACAAGTGCCCTTCTATCCTAGACATCTAGATTGATCAATGTGAGGCATAGACCGTGTCATCCTCTAATCAATCTAAATCTTGAACTCCAAGTAGACTCACTAAATCAAATGAGCTCATTATCTCATATTGACCCATTTGGGCATGGCCATGCACTTCGTGGTCTCACTCTATCAAGAATATCGATGTCTCTCCTGTCATATAGGAGGGATAGATCCCATCTACATCACTCACATCCCTCTGCATAATTTGTTACATACCCAGTAATCGCCTTTATAGTCCACCCAGTTACGGGTGACGTTTGACGAAACCAAAGTACATAACTCCTTATGTAGGGAACCATGGTGACTTCAGGTCTAAGGACTAGTAGTCATACTAATAGCTACATGAGAAAGTATATGACACTCATATAACGATCCATGATACTTTCTCATGGCGGGTCATTCAGTATACATTCTCCAATGCATACCCATGTGTCAACTTGATATCTCTATATCCATAACTTGTTAGATCAAGTCATTGAGTTGACCTACATGCTAGTCTTATTGCACTAACATTGTCCCTGAATGTTAATACTCGACTAGGAATGATTAAGAGTAGTGTTCCCTATATCATCTCACTATCGGTTCAACTAACCGATTGATATAGGTGAGAACCTTCTACTCAAGAACGCTATTATACTTAGTTTATTTGGCACCAATACAAGTAAGTATAATAACCAAAATAATAAATGCCTTTATTTATATAAGAATATGATACAACAAGTCCATAATACAATCATCAAATGATTGGCTCTAGGGCTTTAACTAACACCACCAAGATGTATCAAGATTTGAAGCTGAGATTATGGTGGTCTTGACTCAAGAGAGATGTTGCAAAATATGTCAGTACCTGCCTGACATGTCAAAGAGTCAAAGCAGAACACCAATGACCAGAAGGAGTTCTACAGCCTCTTCCAATACTAGAGTGGAAGTGGGAAGAAATATCCATGGACTTTATAACAGGTCTTCCAAGAACTACTAATGGATATGATGCGATATGGGTGATAGTGGACAGATTGACCAAGTCTGCTCATTTTCTAGCCATCAAGGTGTCCCACTCAATAAAGCAATTGGCACAGCTATATGTTAAGGAAGTGATTAGACTTCATGGAGTCCCGAAGTCGATTGTTTCCGATAGAGATGGGCGCTTCACCTCTCATTTTTGGAAGTGTGTTCAGAATGCATTAGGCACCAAACTCAAGTTCAGCACAGCTTTCCATCCCTAGACTGATGGACAGACAGAACGAGTAAATCAGATTTTGGAAGACATGCTCAGGGCTTGTGCATTAGATTTTAAAGGTAGTTGGTGCAAGTATTTGTATCTAGCTGAATTCGCCTACAACAATAGCTACCAGGCCACTATCAAGATGGTACCTTATGAGGCAATGTATGGCCGGAAGTGCAGATCACCCATATGCTGGTTGGAGACTGGAGATGTAACGCCCCCAGAGGAGTCCCTGTCCGAGAATGGTGGACAATCTGAAACTTTTCTACATCTCATATACCTCAGCCACAGGCGGCTGAAATCATAACAATAAATAAAAACACATTCCACACAACCATCCACGCAGTTATATATAATCAACAAAGTAGTAATACTCTGACTCGAAAACCACCCTACTCAACTACACTCGTAAAGCTCAAAACCGACGAACTCACTTCTTCTGCCGTCCAGGTAGGCATATAGTAGAGTAAATCCAAATCATACCAAAACTCCATCCAACGGAAAGATTCCATACAATATCCATATGTAAAGTCCAAAACAAAACTAAAACAAAGTCTGATAGCGAAAAGCTAAAATAAAACAACAACTCAAAAACCAGCAGAGGAGTAGCACTACGTGCTGTGGGGACCACCGACTGGAACTCCCTCCTGACAGCATCAACCTGAAAATAACAACAATGGAGGCGGGGTGAGTCCAACACTCAGCAGGTACAATTGATATGCAAAGTAAAGAAACAACACCTAGCACTAATCATTCGTACAGTCTCCTGATAAGAAAGATAAAAATGCATCTGAAATAAACAGGAGAATACTGTACTAACCAGGTCCTAAGTATAAGGTCAACAGTCCGAGTGGTATAGGGATCCTGTATGCATGTCAAACATAGGTATCCAAACAATATGCAACATATAAATGCAGCAACCACAAACACAAGAAATAAATGCATCATGCATATGATGCCAATGATGCGTCCTGGTCACCCCTGACGCCAGTCGATCATCTCATACAAAAGTGAGGCCGAGTGGGTTGGGCTGTGACAACCGTGCACTCTGTCGCCACTACTCCTGATGAGTGACCGAGTGGACGGGATGCTGTCGGAGTACACCTATCCTCCTACCCCAAATCATAGATGGGGGAGCGCAATGCTCTCAACTCCCAGTACACGATGACGGGGAGGAATCGCTGCCGGATAACACGTTGTGTCACACTACCCATGAGCGGACCAACGGTGCCTAACAGAGTCCCTGCAGCAACACACTCTGCCTGAATCGACCACTAACCCATGAGTGGTGGTGTGTGCAGATCCATGTAACTGGCGATGTGCTCAACAATAATGGAGCGGACTATCGCACAGCATGCAATCATGCAAATGATGCATGGCAATAACCATATAAACATCCTGACCTAATCCATATATATAGAAAAGTGCACCCTAGGTCAACGAATCATATCGAATCAAAGATACACAGAAGGTATAAAAACCTAGGTCCTGAACATGGTGAAGCATGGTATATCACTACCCCTATAAGCATGTATAGACAGGTAAAGTATACATGGGATGCAAAACAAATCAATCAATCAAACATGTATCAAGATTTGTGTAGTGATTAACCGAAACAGATAAGAAACACAATTGATGCAATATGTTAATTTCATTACTAATCATATCAAAGACAAAAAGTCAAAAGTACCCGCCTCCAATCGAAAATGTCCAATATGACTCCGAGATACTCGTCTCGCTTCAAAATCCTGTGGTATCAAACATATCCGGATTTAACTAATTACTATATGTATTCAGTAACTAAATCAAATTCCTATTAAATCAAGAACCTTAATCAACATCACATAATCAACTTGCTTTAGGTCTGAACTTAAATAAACTTGATTTCTCCCAAGTATGCTCCTAAAACCAGAACAAATTATACACCTTACCTTAAATCACAGCCCTGTTTGTTGATTCACAGTAGGGAGTGCTGCTGTTGATAATAAGATGGCTGCCAGGTGAAATAGCTGCCAGAACCAAAACTCTCCACAGAGTCCAACCTCCTTATTGGATACTTCGCTGACCAGCATCAAGGAAAGTAAATCCAGAATTCACAAAACAACCTAATTCCATAAACATCTATTCATCCTACCTCTTTCTTTCCACTGGTCGGAGATGATGAACGATCTGGCGAAGGAAAACTCCAGCCCACAGTGTCGTGGTGGCTGTAATCTAGCTAATCTTCTACCTTCGGCACAAAAGTTCCCAAATCAACACCACACAGAACTCAAATGCCCAAAATCCACAACTAGGGCACGGTAGAAAAAAAAAGATACCTGAGCTAGAGAAAAAAAAAGAAAAATTGCCGCCGGTGGTCTCTCTGTGGTGATCAGCGTCGAGGACAACAAAGGCTCAACTGGCCGGCACTAGGGCTGAGGAGCGGTTCTACTCAATGATCGGAAGAAGGGTTCTGCCAGTGGCACTGCAGGTGGTGACGCCGTCAGGTGGAGAAGACACGGGACCGAGAAGATGGCTAGGGCTCGCGGTGGCCAGCTCTCAAGTGCCGACGAGGTCGGCGGGGCGGCGTAGCAGGGTGTTCCGGCGTCGCAGGAAGGTAAGGAGTAGGGATGAAGTGGCGTCGAAGAAAATAGGCATGAGGAAGGAACCGCTCGTGCGGGTTTTTGGGGAGAAACAGCGTCGGCGCAAGGAGTTTAGGGCACGCGGGAAGGAATAAAAGAAAAGAAATAAAAAGAAAAAGAAAAGGATTTAAAGAAAATAAACATTTTCTCATTAAAACAGGGTAGTCTAAACAGGCTTTCCCGGAACCCCGTTTTGTCCCCGTTAACTCGTCCATACGAGCTCCAAAAAATTCCCGAAAAATTTCCAAAAATTCCGGAATATTCCCTTATTAATATTCGCCTATTTTCCGGTATTTTACATTCTCCCCCACTAATAAAAATTTTGTTCCCAAATTTCGTTTCTACCATCAGCAAGTACTAACAACAGATATAAAGTATAAATGCTGAACGGTAAACAAATCACATACCTCAAGTGAAAAGATGGGGATATCGAGCTCGGATAGTATCCTCGAGCTCCCAAGTAGCCTCCTCGTCCGAATGATGCTGCCATCCGACTTTAACCAGCCGGATAGTCTTGTTCCGCAACTGACGCTTTTTCCGATCGAGAATCCGTACCGGAACCTCCTCATAAGAAATGTCAGGCTGAAGGGGAACTGGGATATCTGTCAGCACATGCGTCGGACCAGGTACGTATCTTCTCAGCATAGATACGTGGAATACATCGTGAACGCCTGCCAAAGACGGCGATAGTGCCAACCAGTAAATTACTGCTCCAATCCTTTCCGAGATCTGGAAAGGTCCAATGTATCATGGAGCTTGCTTACCTCTGAGGTCAAATCTCTTCACCCCTTTCGTGGGTGAAACTTGCAGAAATTCATGGTCACCAACAGAGAACTCTAGTGGTCTGGTCTCCGATCAGCATAACTCTTCTGGCGATACTGTGCCTCTGACATCCTCCGTCTGATAGTACGGACAAACTCTGCATCCTGCTGAACTCTATGAGGTCCCAACAACTGGACCTCTCCAACCTCATCCTAGAGGACGGGTGTCCGACAAGGTCTACCATACAACGCCTCAAACGGTGCCATCTGGATAGCCGAATGAAAGCTGTTGTTGTAAGCAAACTCTACTAACGACAGATGGTCCTCCCAACTGCCTCCGAAATCCATAACACATGACCTCAGCAGGTCCTCTAAAGTTTGAATGGTCCGCTCTGACTGTCCATCTGTCTATGGATAGAAGGCTGTACTAAATCAGAGCTGCATGCCCAAGGCCTGCTGCAGACTCTGCCAGAAACGAGACGTGAACCGGGGGTCTCTATCCGAAGTAATAATCAACGGAACATCACGTGATCTGATGATCTCCCGGCAAAATAGATCTACCAATCAATCCAGGAAATCAGTCCTCTGGATCGCTAAGAAGTGCGCGAATTTGGTTAATCGATCAACGATTACCCAAATCGCGTCATGGCCTCGTCGTGTCCTCAGCAACCCTACCACAAGTCCATGGTAATGTGATCCCACTTCCACTCAGGAATAGGAATCCGCTGAAGTAACCCTGCAGGTCTCTGGTGTTCAGCCTTCACCTGCTGACAGACAAGACATCTAGCTACGAAATCCGCGACGTCTTTCTTCATGTCGTTCCACCAGTAGGAACGCCTCAAGTCTCGATACATACGGGTCCCGCCCGGATGGATCGCAAATCGAAAGCGATGAGCCTCCTGAAATAGCTCCTGTAAGACCGGACGAGACTGAAGTACGCATAATCTGCCTCGGAAGTGTATAACACCTTCCTCGTCTCGTGTGAACTCAGTCTGTTGCCGGAAGCTATCTGGCTGCAAATAAACTGCAAATACTGATCAGCAGCCTAGGGCTCTCGGATCCTCGTCCTGATCGACGACTGAGCAACCATGGTAACCAGAGTACCATGCTCTGTCTGTCCTTACCCCTCAAGGCCCAAATCGGAGAAACCTTAAATCAAGTCTGTGACCACAACTCGGTGGCAAGCTAAAGTCCCTCCGGACTCCTGCTAAGCGCTTCGGCAACCACATTAGCTCTCCCCGGGTGACAGCTAATGATACAATCATAATCCTTCAGGAACTCCATCCATCTCCTCTGTCGGAGATTAAGTTCCTTCCAAGTAAACAGATATTTGAGACTCTTATGGTCAGTGAGAATCTCAAATGTAATGCCATATAACTAATATCGCCAAATATTCATGGCAAAAATAATGACGACTTGCTCCAGATCATGTACAGGGTAGTTTCTTCTCATGTTCCTTCAATCGACGAGAAGCATAGAAGACTACCTTATCGTGCTGCATCAGAACAGCGCTCAACCCTGAATAGGTGCGTCGGTGTAGAGGACATATCCGTCCTCTCCAGAAGGTAACACCAAAATCAGAGCCGACACTAGTCTCCGCTTCAACTCCTAGAAGCTAGTCTTGTCATCCTTAGTCCAAGTGAACTTTACGCCTTTCCAGGTCAGACGTGTCAGTGACATAGCTATCCGAGAGAAATCCTCAACGTATCTCCGGAAATATCGAGCCAAACAAAGGAAGTTGCGAGCCTCTTCTATAGACTCCGTCTACTCCCAACGGTAACAACCTCAATCTCCTGTGGAACCATGGTATACTCCTACTCATGACCGTGTGTCTCAAACATCTCACAGAAGACAACCAAAATACGCACTACTGATCTTCACATCTAAACGTTTCCATCGAAGCATCTCTAAAACTATGCAAAGATGAAGTGCGTAACTCATCGTGGATCCGAAATAGATCACAACACCATCAACAAAGACAATGGAAACCGATCCAAACATCCTGGGAATACCAAAATCATTGAGTCCATGATAACATCTAAGGCTCCGCAAGCCTTACTGGTAAAACCAAAACACATAATGTCCGTATCACAACATTCCTAACCATAAGATCCTCGACAATAAACAGATCTGATCACTAACGATATAAATCACCAAGCATAGATCCTCCAGTGTGAGAGCAACGCTCCATCACAGAAAATACCACATATGGGGGAGCAACACTCTACCACAAGAAATCCTCAATATGTAGGAGTAACACTCCACTACAAATAATCCATAACATGTATCTGCAATAGATATGGGAGCAATGCTCCGCTACAAGCAATCCAAAATATGTATATGTGGGAGCTCCGCTCCACCACAAACGATCCATAAGTGTCCAAGGCACCTAACTATCCAACTAAAGGCTGCACGAGATCACTCGACCACATATCATTGTGGGCAGTCAAAGGTATAAACAACCTAGTAAACAAATCAAATCCATAGTCAACTCTATCATCATCCTAGTGGGTTGGTCACCCACTAATAGAAGAATTAGTTGACAGGGTTATACAACCAATAACATAATGTAGACACTCAGCATTCTACATTCAACATAGGTAGAATCATCATGATGCTACCCACCATACACCTGGCACACATGCACACACAACATATGTATGATCGACATAATTCTCCAATTAGTACACACCAAACATACTCACAACATAGGCATAAATCATCGTGCTACCTCCAACAATGCATACCGAACCCGTGTGCATATATCAACATAGGTATAATCGACAATACACCTCAAACAACCTCACATAGCATATATACACCTATGCCAAGAGTATAACCAACATATACTTCCAATAAAGCATACTAAACCCAGGTGCACTCACATATCAAACATAATAAAAAAGATACCTCAGATACCACACCAAACACATATGTACATATCACAACTCAGATTAAATCAACAAAATGCCTCCATCAAAATACCACCGATGTACTTATACTACATCTCGGATTTAATCAACAAGATATCTTCAATAATACCTCCAGATACATACACCCAACTACATATCTATGATCCAAAAGGAACCTTCAAACCATATCAGAACATGGATACATATCCAGTTGAAAATGTATGGCAATCCAGTTGAAAACGGTTTCTGACTAAATCAGTCCTTCCCACGTCAGTACAAAACATGTACTCAAAGGTGCTCTAGATACATAACTAAGCACAAATAACCTAAAGGTTCGAACCTCTAAAAATAGAGTATGGCAATCCTCTACTGATCAACCAACAAAACTAAATCATTCATCTACTAACTAATCAAGAATATCTTAATCCTCCACAAGCAACTAAAGTATATCCAACCACATAATATCATATGTATAAATGTATACGACCCAAAAGAAAAAGTCAGAATTTAAGAACATCAAGACACTCTCATCTTCATCCTCAAAAACATCAGCCCACACTATATCAGATGAATAAATTAAATCTCTACTCCCCATGAGGGCAAGTTAGCATTCAAAACATCAATCATTATTTATCCACATAGTCCCATATAAGAGGAAACGTATATCAAATTTTTTTTTTCATCCTGTTAACTATCCATAACCAACCAGATTTATTAAAATATCATAGGCACATTCAACCGTAAACTCTCCAGCACCCAATTTATAATCTGATCACCAACCATAATCATCAAACCTGTGAATATCATAAATGACACTCACTATGCCACCATCAATGACAACCCAAATATAAATCATCAAAATAGTTATCCACTAATAGATCATCAAACAACCACATAACATTTACTCTCATAAATCATTAGAAATCAACACATCACAATATCTGATCTCCCAATATCCCTCAACCTCAAATCATTCTCAACAATGATCAAACATGATAACTCTCCAATGACCAATTTTCATCGTATCGGATACCCTAATATCCAAAAGATACGAGTATAAAAACTCTACTGGCTAAGTCCACAGGAATATATAGGTATCATCCATTACCCAGCTAACAATAGCAGAGGCTGATATGTGCCTCCATCTCCAAATAGTAGTAACAGAAGCTAAAACTACTGATGGTATGATAAGAAAAATCACCAGAGACTATAATCCTTGATCTCTATTAGGGTCTACCAAGATCAGTGGTTAACCCATCACATGTAATATGGCTACAACAACCAGACAGGTAATAAAGATAAAGTGCTAATAGATGTCCTAACTATCATAAAATAAACATCATACCTATTTGCCGTCTGGAGATATTCCATCGCTGTCCGGTCCCCAACTTCTGACCTCAAAATTCCGAACGAGAAAATCGCCGGAAATCCATATAAATCCGAAACGGAAGTCCGAAACATAACCATAACGGAAATCCGTACAAACCGAAATAGACATCCAAAAATCCAGAACACCAAAAGCAGGTATCCATAACCTGCTCTGATACCAATAAATTGGTATCAGATAAATCTCAAAAATCCAAAATACAAATATCCAACAAGTAACGCCAAACTTGGCGCTCTGATACCAAGTAAATAAATTGGTATCAGGTTATCCCAAACATCAAAAATACGAAAACAAAAGATCGTATACCTATGCTCTGATACCACTAAATTGTCACGCCCCCAGAGGAGTCCGAGAAAATTTCGGTAGCATCTCCCCTGTATGGTGGACAATCTGAAACTTTTCTACATTTCATATACCTCAGCCACAGGCGGCTGGAATCATAACAATAAATAAAAACACATTCCACACAACCATCCACGCAGTTATATATAATCAACAAAGTAGTAATACTCTGACTCGAAAACCACCCTACTCAACTACACTCATAAAGCTCAAAACCGACGAACTCACCTCTTCTGCCGTCCAGGCAGGCATGTAGTAGAGTAAATCCAAATCATACCAAAAGTCCATCCAACGGAAAGATTCCATACAATATCCATATGTAAAGTCCAAAACAAAACTAAAACAAAGTCTGATAGCGAAAAGCTAAAATAAAACAACAACTCAAAAACCAGCAGAGGAGTAGCACTACGTGCTGTGGGGACCAGCGACTGGAACTCCCTCCTGACAGCATCAACCTGAAAATAACAACAATGGAGGCGGGGTGAGTCCAACACTCAGCAGGTACAATTGATATGCAAAGTAAAGAAACAACACCTAGCACTAATCATGCGTACAGTCTCCTGATAAGAAAGATAAAAATGCATCTGAAGTAAACAGGAGAATACTGTACTAACCAGGTCCTGAGTATAAGGTCAACAGTCCGAGTGGTATAGGGATCCTGTAGGTATCCAAACAATATGCAGCATATAAATGCAGCAACCACAAACACAAGCAATAAATGCATCATGCATATGATGCCAATGATGCGTCCTGGTCACCCCTGACGCCAGTCGATCATCTCATACAAAAGTGAGGCCGAGTGGGTAGGGCTGTGACAACCGTGCACTCTGTCGTCACTACTCCTGATGAGTGACCGAGTGGACGAGATGCTGTCGGAGTACACCTATCCTCCTACCCCAAATCATAGATGGGGGAGCGCAATGCTCTCAACTCCCGGTACACGATGACGGGGAGGAATCCCTGCCGGATAACACGTTGTGTCACACTACCCATGAGCGGACCAACGGTGCCTATCAGAGTCCCTGCTGCAACACACTCTGCCTGAATCGACCACTAACTCATGAGTGGTGGTGTGTGCAGATCCATGTAACTGGCGATGTGCTCAACAATAATGGAGCAGACTATCGTACAGCATGCAATCATGTAAATGATGCATGGCAATAACCATATAAATATCCTGACCTAATCCATATATATAGAAAAGTGCACCCTAGGTCAACGAATCATATCGAATCAAAGGTACACAGAAGGTATAAAAACCTAGGTCCTGAACATGGTGAAGCATGGTATATCACTACCCCTATAAGCATGTATAGACAGGTAAAGTATACATGGGATGGAAAACAAATCAATCAATCAAACATGTATCAAGATTTGGGTAGTGATTAACCGAAACAGATAAGAAACACAATTGATGCAATATGTTAATTTCATTACTAAGCATATCAAAGACAAAAAGTCAAAAGTACCCGCCTCCAATCGAAAATGTCCAATATGACTCCGAGATACTCGTCTCGCTTCAAAATCCTGTGGTATCAAACATATCCGGATTTAACTAATTACTATATGTATTCAGTAACTAAATCAAATTCCTATTAAATCAAGAACCTTAATCAACATCACATAATCAACTTGCTTTAGGTCTGAACTTAAATAAACTTGATTTCTCCCAAGTATGCTCCTAAAACCAGAACAAATTATACACCTTACCTTAAATCACAGCCCTGTTTGTTGATTCACAGTAGGGAGTGCTGTTGTTGATAATAAGATGGCTGCCAGGTGAAATAGCTGCCAGAACCAAAACTCTCCACAGAGTCCAACCTCCTTATTGGATACTTCGCTAACCAGCATCAAGGAAAGTAAATCCAGAATTCACAAAACAACCTAATTCCATAAACATCTATTCATCCTACCTCTTTCTTTCCACTGGTCGGAGATGATGAACGATCTGGCGAAGGAAAACTCCAGCCCACAGTGTCGTGGTGGCTGTAATCTAGCTAATCTTCTACCTTCGGCACAAAAGTTCCCAAATCAACACCACACAGAACTCAAATGCCCAAAATCCACAACTAGGGCACGGTAGAAAAAAAAAGATACCTGAGCTAGAGCAAAAAAAGAAAAATTGCCGCCGGTGGTCTCTCTGTGGTGATCAGCGTCGAGGACAACAAAGGCTCAACTGGCCGGCACTAGGGCTGAGGAGCGGTTCTACTCAATGATCGGAAGAAGGGTTCTGCCAGTGGCACTGCAGGTGGTGACGCCGTCGGGTGGAGAAGACGCAGGACCGAGAAGATGGCTAGGGCTCGCGGTGGCCAGCGCTCAAGTGCCGACGAGGTCGGCGGGGCGGCATAGCAAGGTGGTCCGGCGTCACAGGAAGGTAAGGAGTAGGGATGAAGTGGCGTCGAAGAAAATAGGCATGAGGAAGGAACCGCTCGTGCGGGTTTTTGGGGAGAAACAGCGTCGGCGCAAGGAGTTTAAGGCACGCGGGAAGGAATAAAAGAAAAGAAATAAAAAGAAAAAGAAAAGGATTTAAAGAAAATAAACATTTTCTCATTAAAACATGGTAGTCTAAACAGGCTTTCCCGGAACCCCGTTTTGTCCCCGTTAACTCGTCCATACGAGCTCCGAAAAATTCCCAAAAAATTTCCAAAAATTTCGGAATATTCCCTTATTAATATTCGCCTATTTTCCGGTATTTTATAGGAGAAAGAAAAGAGATGGAATCAGAACTTGGCAGGCAGACCGAGATGATAGAAGAAACCACACAGGCTATCCAGAAGATCAGACAGAGAATTGAGACTGCCCAGAGCAGACAGAAAAGTTATGCTGGCACACGCCGTAGGCCACTTGAATTCCAAGTAGGGGATTCAATCTTTCTCAAAGTTGCTCCGATGAAGGGAGTGATGAGATTTGGCAAGAAGGGCAAGTTAAGTCCCCGCTATGTAGGACCCCACCTAATCATAGAGAGGATTGGGAAAGTAATACCTCAAGACATGTCAACAATACATAATGTATTTCATGTCTCTATGCTAAAGAAGTGTCTTCATGACCTTAGCCAAGTGATTCAGCCTCAGTCAGTGCAGATCCAGGAGGATCTTACCTATAAGAGCAGACCTACACAGATAGTGGATAGAGAAGTTAAGAGACTAAGGAACAAAGAAGTGCCACTAGTTAAGGTCGTCTGGCAGAATCAGAAGCACGAGGAAGTTACTTGGGAGCGTGAGGACAGCATGAGACAGAAATATCCAGAGTTATTCTAAGTTCGAGGACAAGTTTTTTATAAGGTATGGGGATTTGTAACAACCCAAATTTCCTCATTACGAGTCCTAATAGTGCTTAAAAATATTTAGAAATGCTTTAGAAATATTCTAGGGATTTTTAGGATTTTTTAGAGTATTTTTATGTAATTTTTGGAGTTCGTTTGATATTTTTACCAAAAGAAAGAAGTTTCAAAAAATAAAGAGGTTCGGCCGAGGTTCGAACCCGCGACCTCCGATTCGGTCCAAGAATTAAGTGAAGCGCGATAGCCAAGTGCCCAAGCGGGACGTGCTGATCAAATAAAAGCCGGGAATAATTTAAGCTGTGGTGGTTAACAGAAATACCTAGTTATAAAGAGAGAACTTAGGTATTTACCGTGACCTAATTTCTTTCCATTCTCCTCTTCGGCGTGCTACGGTTGTGCTCGGGCGGAAAGCAAGGAAAGTTAGGGCTCGTCACCGGTGGCCGGCCAAGGGTCCAATCCGAAGGGTTTCTTCACCATCACGATCTCCTCGTCGGAGAGAGTTCGTGGGCACGAGGAGGAGTTGGAATCTTGAGCTAGCTGAAAACCTAGGAGCCTTCTTCTTAGTAGTGAGTCCAAGAACGCAATGTAAGTGCTACTCACCTGCGGTAAGGGTAGTTTCGAGCTTTGATTTAGAGTTTTCCTTTGGTTTTTGGAATATGCCGAGAGGAAATTTTGGATTTGCAAGGGATCTAGTTTCGTCTTGTTTTCGAATTTTGCTGTAAAGATTGTTGTTTTGGGCTTGCTGCCGTGACTCTCAAAGAAAGAACATGAAAGGGTTTTTTTTCTTTTGGCTTCTGGATTTTGTTGTAAAGAATTATGATTATTAGGGATTTTTAGAATAGCCCCAAGATTTGTTGTTTTCTTTGCAATTCTGTTGAAGCATGGTTAAAAGATTACGATTGCCTTATAAAAGTTTAGCTGTGAATAAGTTTTATATAGGTATTGTTTTAGTTTTCCAGCAAGCTTAAATTGGTTATGTAGCCTTGCAAATCTTGGTTTGTGGTTTGAGATAGCATGGATATCTGGAAGTGTTCGGATTGTAGTTTTGAGCCATTGGTTGTGTAGTGCAATTTCAATTTCAGAATTTGCTTATGTTAAATCTGAGCATGAGGTTTAGATATGCTTCCTTGCTACTTTCTTTCAAGTATACTGATTTGAGTTTCTTTATTCTAGCATGAGGTTTAGATATGCTTTCTTGTTACATTCATTCTAGGATACAGATTTGAGTTTCTTTATTCTAGCATGAGGTTTATATATTCTTCCTTGCTACTATTTAAATAAGCATACAGATTTAAGTTCCTTGTTATCTCAATATGCATGAACGATTTTATTTATAAGCATGTAGTGTTTGATATCTCAGTTGTAGGCTTCAGTTTTATATTTTTGTATCTGGAGTCAATTGTTGTAAGAATAGCTTCTTATCTTGCTCTGGATCTTTGTACATATACCTTTATGAGTAATTATAAGTAAATGAAGACCAAGGTCTTAATTTTGTTCCCAAATTCCAGCATTTGAGGATCAGCAGCACGTCTAATGCTTGAAGAAATGCCGAGGCATTATATACTAGAAGTACTAAAAGATAAAAGTTATTTTATTTGAAAAGGCTAGTACCCGACTTCCGAGGTTGTCTTTAAACAAATCCAGGTGACCATTTCCGAGGTCTCGGCCCTGGTAAGACCGAGGTCTTTACCCTCATAGGACTGATGGCTCGCTACCTCAGTCTCTATTAGGGAGCGCGCTTTGGTACTACGCCTAGACCCAAGAAAGAATTGATTATTATTTTGAAGTATTAAAGTATAAATTTTAAACAAGTGAAATAAGCTTCACATAAGTTTAAAATTCAGCAAGTTTTGTTTTCTTTTATGCTAGCATGTTGTTTAGATTTTGAGCATGAGCAGCTTTACATGTTTAGCATTTCAGTATGTTTATTTCCTTTCTAGTAGATGAGCATGTGTAGTATTTCTCTTAAAGTATTCAGTCTTTAGATTCCAATATGTTCACATGCATATTCGAGTTTTTGTGAGTTAGATAGCGCTTACTAAGCAAATTTTGCTTATAGTTGCATTTTTCCTCTTACTGCAGATAAAGAAAAGGAAAAGCTATAGCAAAGGAAGGCGACAAGGAGGTGCGGATGGATGTGTGATGCCTGGACTATAGAAGCCTTGGGACCTAGTTTAGAAATTTATTGTAAGATACCGCAAAATTAAATAATAATAAATGTTGTTGGACGAAAAATCTTATTGGATTTTTTGGAATTTTTTAGGAATTTTTTGAGATTTAAACGGGGTCCGTATGACTCGTTTTAAGGGGATGAATCGGTAGGGTTAAGCGGAGCTTGTTTGGAATACCCATTTAAGTTGGGAGTTAATTAAGAGGTTAACTTAGGATTTAGTTAAGTTGACCTAAGTAATTAATTAATACCCTTAATCCCTAAATTTCCCATTTCATCTCTCGAAGCCATTCTCGCGCGATATCCTCTTCCCCGACAACTCCTCTGCCCGAAAACTTCCCTCTCCGGCGATTTCTCACCTCACCAACGTCGAGCTTGCGATTGCCCGCCATTTTCCTTCGCGTGAGGTTAGGGCAAAGATTCCATCCGCTGGGTGAGAACAGTTGGCGTTCTCCCTCTTGCAATCCTCTGTTCATTCTCTCTCGTGCGCGGATGACCCGACGCCGACGGCTTCCCCAGCGATCTCGACTTCGTCGTGTCGCCAGGAGGGAAAGGATCGTTGGATCTTGACGGTATCAGCCACCTCCGGCTGAGCAGTCGTCTCTGGGCTGATCTAGTGCACACGATCAATGGGGTCTGGATCTAGGGCATAGCGAGGGGCCTTGACTCGCGTTCATAGCCGATCGATGGTTCCTCCTCATCAATTTGTTTGCTGGGGAGTGACTGGTTGCTCTACATCAGCCGGATTGAAGTGCCGACACCATTTGGAAATACCTGATCAAGGAAAGTTTTTGGTTTAGAATCATAAAGCTTCAAAGATCTTGCTTAATTGGGTTTGTTTGTGATGATCTTCCTGTTCTGGATTAGAGGAAGCAGAGGATCAATGTGTTGTGGAATTGCCCTGTTGCTAGTCATTGTAAACTTCACTTCTTGAAGCTGTGAAGGTCTTGGGTGAGAAGGTGAGATTCTATTGAGTAATTTCGGACAGATTTGAAGTGTTTTAAGAAGAATTTTCATGATGATTTCATCTCTTATGCGGGCTGTGAAATTCTGGACAAGAATGGAAGGAGTAGTGGTGTGAATTGCATTGGCTATTAACAGGGAGGAACAATCCAATTTGGGTAAGTGGTGCTATGGATTGATTATATTAAGTATTGGATTAGATTTGGGTATTTGATCTTGATGTAGTCTTGGATTAGGGGAAGGCATAGGAACAACACCTTGATGGATTTCCTATGGCAGATCACTGTCCTCTACAGCTTGCAGCTGATAAGGTTTCGGCTGAAGGATTGGAGGTCTATCAAGGTGAGTAATGTCTCTGTTAGTTAGGGTTTTTGCAAACTAGTTACTCTACAACTAGGTTTTGGGTTTGATCTTGGAAGAATTGGTGTAGTGCTTCTTTGATAGCTGACGGCAAATGACTTCTTGGGCCGTAAGCTTTAGGAATTTGCTGCCAAAATACCAAGGTAGGCAATTCCCAGTGTTTACTTTTGTGTTATGATCCGTAAGTTACTGGATTAGATTTTTCTAAGGGGTTGTAGGGTTTATTCTTGCTTAGATTTATTAGTGTGTAGTATTGTGTTCATGTTGATATTAGATTAGAGGTTTTGGATTGGAAATTATGGATATGGGTGAGGATTTAAAGGTGAATCATGTTGGAGTTTAATCTAATTGTTTATGGAATGTTAGAGTTGTTCTATTTTAAACAATTAGGAGAGGAGAAGTGGTTTCCATTTAAATTGATAGAAGGAGACACTAATTGGATTTAGTTAATGAGTTAAGGATAACTAGTTCTATTGGTACACGATTTATACATTGTAGTATATATATATATATATATAATTTGATACATTATATATATATGACAAAGGACTTTGATCTGGACGAGCAGCGTGCCATGGGGTGGTTCTGTGGTATACGAGACTTTTCGAGGCGGGTATTTCTTCCTTGGCTCTATATAGATTTTTATTTAGCTTAGTGCATGGTTTTATGTGATGGATTAGGTTGTTGTACCTTATATCGTGTTCGTTTGTTGTTTTCCTGCTTGATACTGATGCTTGACCCTTGTGATGATCTATTTAATTCTTATACAGTCTGCACTTTGGTTATCTATACTCTGTAGTATTTTTACATGTAGAGTATGCATGGTAGGGGATACTTCGTTGGTGGTATTCATATGAGGTTTGTCCATTGGTATGTTGTGTATACTTTTGTCTGGTGAGATGATTGGGGGAGTTGTGTTGATTGTATATTTATTGTATATACACGTGTCTAATGTGTTTACTGGAGGATACATGTTGATTGTACCTATGTTCTGTGTACATGTATCTAGGGGGATTGTTGGAGATTCTGGGTTGATTATACATGTGTAGTTGTATATATGTGTTTGGTGGGATATGTGGAGGTATCATGACGATTATACCCGTGTTGTGGGGCACTCATGTGGAGTTTGAGTTTGCATGGATGATGACGGTGTCCGTATCATGATTATATATATATATATCATGTTCATCATTCATTGCATACTAACGACTATAGTCTCTCTTGTGGTTGAGAGGGTTGTCAGTCTTTTATAGTTGTCCATTCGGCCACTATTGGAGAGTGGTAGCTTGGAGCTAGTCCTGTCGCGCTTACTCAGCTACTCAGTGTTCTGTCAGCCTCGACCACTCTGGAGTAGTGAGTCTTGAGGGTACAGTAGTCAAAGAGCTAGAGATGTGAGTGGTCAGAGACCCTTAGCTATGTAGTTATATAACTACTTAGCTGACCGTCCGCTTCGGCCGCCTATAGCGGTGCTTGTACTGGAGGATAGTACGGTTTGTCACGGGCTCAAGCCTCTCGGCCAAATAGGGGTCGTGGTGTCTAGAGAGGTGGCAGGGGTGACCATGGAGCATGCATGCACATTTGCATTTGATGCGCGGTGCATCTTTGGAGATATATTTGCATACATGCCTAGTAGATACTAGTTGCATGTGTTTGTGGTATGTTGCATTTGTTTGCGATATGATTGTTGCATATGGTTGTCATGCTACATACATGTCATTTATTTTACATGTATTTCCAGTCGTATTTATATTGCACAGGTGTCACGAGTAGGTCTGTTGCAGATCTAGTGAATTTACTGACCATTGTACCAGGTGTCGATTCCAGATTGGGTATGTGTTTATCATCTTGACAGTTGTGGAATGTGTAGTTTTGTATATCAGTTATGAGCATTATATCATGTGAGATAGACTGATACTGGTAGTTGTGTTTATTGGATATGTTAGTATGGTCATGTTCTTTATTTTCCTACTGAGATTGTATACCTTTGATCTCTATGTTTATGTATAGACCATGCACTATCTTTTCTATTACCCGCTGAGTTACCTATACTCACCACCGCATGTATATCTTTATGTTTTCAAGTAGATGGTTAGAGTGTCGCTCGGAGTATCCTGTCTGCCGGGTCCTACGTCACATCCGATGATCGTTTCGGGTTTTGTATATCTTTTATTTGTATTAGATATTTGTTGTATTTGGTGTGTTGTTGTATTTGTTGTTGTGATTGTTGTATAAAGCCTAGCCGGCTAGCAGTGTGTTGATTTGTGTTGTATTGGGCTTTCGTTATCATTTTTCCGCGGTGTTGGTTTAATACAGCTGAGTGGGCTGTCTATTGTATATATATAAATGCGTAGTTGTGTTTTATTCTTGTTTTAGCCGAGTGAGCTGATTTTATAACTGCGTGGTTCTATATATATTCCAGCTGCATGTGGCTGATGTATTTTGTATGTATTTATGCTTCAGATTGTCACCGGTACAGGGGAGGTGCTGCCGAAATTTTTCGGTAGGTGCTCCTTTGGGGGCGTGACATTTATTAAGATAGCAATTTATTCATGTTGATGATTTTATTATCAGAGTGGCTTTATGTATTTTAGAATTCTTTCTTTTAATTGCTATGTACAATAATTCCATTGTTTGAGTTGTAGTATTATTGCATGCATGTTCTGATTTTTAGATATGTTTTTTTTAGCATGTGTACACAGATTGATATGTTTTAGTTGGTATATATGCTGGAGTCGAATGTAGAGATAAGCTATTCATGTTTCCGCTGTCACTAATTGCATGTCTAGAGAGTTATATGTATTGATAATTACATGTGAACAACTTTAAATAAGTATAGTTAGTAGTCCAGTAGCGCCCTATCCTCACAGACTAGTAGTGAGGAGGGTGGGGTGTTACACTATTATCCTGCCTAAATTTATGTATGAAAAGTGCATAATTTAACTGAAAACCAAACACACCGAGGTAGAAAACTAGATCTGATACCAGTTGTTGGCACTACTCGAAATTTCATTCTGTTTCGCCTGTACAAAAATTTATACAAGCTCAGAACTTTTCCTAGCAACCCATGTGTTTTTCACAAGTTAAACTTGGATTGTAAATGGAACTTAACATTATTAATCCAAGTTCAACCCATGTGTTCATCAGAAGTTAAACCATATTACAGAAGTTGATTAAATATCTATTTCAAGGATTGACTTCCAGGTTGTTGGCGAGGCACTTGACCTTCTTGAGTATGAGATCATCCACCACTTCCTAGTCAAAGCCTTTCAAAGAAATTGAATATTTAAACTCCTTACAGTAAACCCTAGGTTAAACTACAGAGACCTCAATCAAAGCGCAAGATCGCTAGCCTCTTATGTTGGTACTTTAGGATTCATACAAAGGAAAAATAAACTAGTACACATCGGAACAATTAACTAGTTATACCTTTCTTTGTAGCTTAAAGATCTCTTGATCTTCTGCTATATTCCTATCCTCCTCTTGGACGTCGTGTGGCGACGATCTACCAAGACGCAAAAACCACCCAAGTCCTTCTTTCTTCCAAGACTTCCGGCCACCAAGGGATCAAAGCTAGGAACACCACCTCTTGTTCTTCTTTCTTACTTGCAACCCACCGGCCACAAGATGGTTGAAGCCTCTTGATGCCGCCAACCTTAGGTGAGAAAGTAAGGGGAGAATAAGAATATGAGGGGGCTGGCCACAAGGAGAATATAAGAGGAATAGAAATTATGTAGATGATTATTACCTCTAAGGCACCATCTATTCTCTTTTATAATCCTTGTTAATGGCTAAAAAGTAAAGATTTTAACAACAATTAAAATCTCTCTTTTAAAATTCCTATTGTGGATGACTACAAAAGGAAACTTTTTAAAATTAAAAATCCCTCTTTTAAACATTGTAGATGACTTCAAAAAGGAAAGCTTTTTAAAATTAAAGTCTCTCTTTTAAATCATAGTTACAAAAAAGGAAAGTTTTAACAAAAATAAAATCTCTCTTTTAAACCATTGTAGATGGCTACAAAAGGAAAGATTTTTTAAATTTAAAACTCTCTTTTAAAACCATGTAGATGGCTACAAAAAGAAAGATTTAAAAAATTAAAACCCACTTTTAAACCCATCTTGGCCGGCCCCTTGCTTGGGCACCAAGCTAGGGGTGGCCGACCCCTTGCTTGGGCACTAAGCTAAGGGTGGTCGACCCCTTCGTTGGGCACCAAGCAAGGATGTGGCCGACCATAAGGATGACTTGGGTGGATGTGAGGCTTTATACATAGAGGCTACAACAGGGACCTAGAGGAGGAATTGGTTTTGGCCTCCTGATGAGCTTGAGCTTCCTGTATTTGACTTGAACATCCAACTCAAGTTTATTAATAATAACTCATACCACTAAAGAGTTATTATTGAACTACCGCACTAATCCCATATTACATTATGAGCTCTTTCTTATCATGAGTGTGTTAATCTCCTTGTGTTTAAGATATCGAATGCCCATTAATTAAATGAGTTATTGACAACTCACTTAATTAACATCTAGCTCCAAGAGTAGTACCACTCAACTTTATTGTCATGTCGGACCTAAGTCCACCTGCAGGGTTTACATGACAAACCTTATGAGCTCCTCATGGGGGCATCATCATTCTAATAAATAGGACACAGTTTCCTTCTATAATCAACAACATACCATATAAATAATATTATTATTTCCCAACTTATCGGGCCTATTGATTTAACAAATAAATCTCACCCTTTGATAAATTAAAAAATAAATACTAAGTACATGTGCTTGTTATTATATCGGGATTAAGAGTACGCACATCCATAATAACAGAGGTTCTGTTCTTTTATGCAATCAGTATAAAAGGAACAACCTCAAATGGTCCTGCTCTATACACACATAGTGTACTAGTGTAATTTTATAGTCAAGATAAATTAGTACCAAATTATACTACAACCATTCCAATGGTTTGTCTCAATCCATCTTGGTTGTGAGCTTATATTTATAATTTATAAGGAACTGATAACATGATCTTCTGTGTGACACCACACACCATGTTATCTACAATATAAATTAAATGGACAACTGCATTTAACTAAATGCAGACATTTGACCAATGTGTTTCTCATTTCAAAATAAATATTTATACAAAAAACTAGGCTTTTAGTATACATTTAACAGTAGTAGCTACAAAATCATAGCTGCTGTAACTATAAGTTATAAATTTAAGATGTCATAACTTTTGATTCGGGTTGAATTACAAGACGCATAATATATCAAATTAAAGTTCATTCAAAGATCTTCAATTTGATATATTGTGCATCCCATGATTTAATATGAATCAAAAGTCATCACTGTTGGATCGTGATGTTTCGATAGAGGCGGATGAATATCGATTACGAAAAATTCTTTCGAAAAGAGTTAAGCTCAGCAGAAAAAGTAAGCAATGCTAACACAGACCAATTTTTCTTGGTTCGGAGCCTGTGTCGACTCCTACTCCAAGGCCCGCACTCGTTGAGTGCTTTCGATGGGCAATCACTAGCAGTTCGAAAATTATTACAAACTAAGTGTTGAAATGCTAATGAAACTAAAAGCAATACCGACAAAGGAATAAATTGAAAAGGAAAAAGTGCGTTGTCAGAGCTTCGTTAGTGTCGCAGGAGCGTAGAGCAGCAGAGCAAGCAGTAGAAGATCTTCTTGTCAGTTGTTGTTCTTAGGCTCCACCTCTAACCCTCCTTTTTTATGAGGCTCGGGGCACCCCGGATCCCTTCCGGGCGCCCTGGTGAGACGTGGCAGGTCCAACCAGCGAGCTCCACGTGGCGACGACGCGATCAGGATAGAAATTGCTTCCCGGGCGCCCGGACCTGTTCCGGGCGCCCGGACCACCTTTCTCCAGAGATTCCTTCTCCTACAAGACAAGGTTAGTCCGAGGCAAATATATAATATGTTTCCTGCAAAATAAAGTGTTAGCACAGTTTATAAATTCAATATCAAGAGTATGACTTAGATTCCGTCTTTCCGAGACTGGAATCTAGTCACGATCTCGACTTAGATATCTGAAATGGATCTAAGCCGGATCGACGCCTAATGTTCTCTTCCCGGGAACGCGTCCTCACAGTCACTCCCTTCCAGTGACTTACCTTTACTCACCTGCCAGACGTCTGATCAACCCTTCGACCCGTCTGGATTTCTCACCAGTTATCCAATCAGCCCGTCGACCTAGCTGGACTTCTCGCCAAGTGTCCGGTCAGCCCGTCGACCTGCTTGGACTTCTCGCCAGCTATCCGGTCAGCCCGTCGACCTAGCTGGACTTCGTGCCAAGCATCCGGTCAGCCCATCGACCCGCTTGGACTCCGTGCCAGACATCCGATCAGCCCGTCGACCTGTCTGGACTTAACCTGTACACTCGATCAGAGTGTTAGATAATGACAAACCTAACTTAACTTGATTTGTCATTCATCAAAACCTGAGTTAGATCGTTAGTGCTAACTACACTAACAATCTCCCCCTTTTTGATGGAATGACAACTTGGTTAAGTTAGTGAAAATATATGCAAAAATCAAGCATGATTTTTGAGGTTTTTAAGGTTTTAAGTTAGTTTTTAATTTTTTAAATTTGACATTTTGTTGCTCTAACTTAACCACCTGTCCCTCCCCCTTTGGCATTCATCAAATAAGGACATAAGTCAAGTAACCAACACAGAATTCAAACAGAGTAAAAGTTGTATGAAATGATGTCAAGGTAACTTTGGGGAGTTTAAACAATTAACACACATTAATTTAGCTTTTCTTAATTTTTGTAAAATAATTAAGTTTTGAAAAAGTAACTAATTTAGCAACATAACTTAGTATTTTAGTATATTTGAAAAAAAAAACTAATTTTCAAGTGTAAGTTTAGGGAAGCTAAGTTTTGATAGTCTAATTTTCAAACATAAGTGTTTATGTTCCAAGTTTCAAGAAATTGAATTTTCAAAATAAGTTTCAACTTGAAACATTTTACAAACATGAGTTTTTCAAGATCAAAGTTTCACGATCAAGGTGTAAATTTTTCAAACCAAGTTTCAACTTTGAAACGATTTTCAAACCTAAGTTTTTAAAACAAAAATTTCAAAATCAAGGTTTAAATTTTCAGAATGAGTTTCAACTTTGAAATACTTTTCAAACATGAGTTTTCAAAATCAAAATTTCAAAACTAAGTTTGTAAAATTTACCTTTCAAAACTAATTAAAACTAAGTTTGCAAAAGATTCAACAGTTAAAAACTTAGTTTATAAAATCCAATTGTAAAAGCTTAGTTTTATACAAGCTAGTAATAAAAAAAATGGATTTTACCAAATTAGATTTTCAAAGATCAGATTTAAAATTTTTTTTAAGAGGTATCATTACTTTTAAAGCAGAGAAAATAATTTTGGTTTTAAGTATGAAAATAAGTTGATTTAATCCTCCCCCTAAACCTGACATTTAAAATAAAGCTTTTGAAAATATTTGCTAAGAATATTTAATATAATATTTTCAAAGTAATTTTTTTTTAATAATTGAGGTAGAATTTTCTAAAGAGATTTTAAAGAGAAAAAGATAACACTTAAGGAGATTAAAAAAAACCTCCCCCTGAATTTGATACTCCTTTAATTTATTACTCTCCCTTAATTTATTAATCTTCCTTATTTTATTATCCCCTTTAATATAATGCTAAGGTTTGGGTGTGTTAAATTTTAAAACCCTAACACATTTTTCTACCTAAGTGTTCTAGAGGATTTAGTAACACATAATTATCTCTGTATCCTTGGTATAATTGTTTATTTGAGTTTGATTAATCAATAATTAATTTTAGATTCAGGTGCTTAACTTTAGTTTAAGGTTAAATGAGATAAGATTTTATTAATTCAATAATGGTTAACCATTATCAATAATTTATTGATTAGTTTTTACTTGATTTAATAATTTAATACTTAGTGAAATAATTTAAATTTTGTATTAATTGATTGAGTTGGTCAATGAAAGTGTTAGTTATAATTATTAGTATTTTTTATTTACTTCCTTTTTAATTAGGATTAATTTTGTTTGAATTTAGCATGAAGTTAAAGTTATTAAACACAGTTAAGTAAAGTTTAATTCAAGTCAGTGAGACTTAAACAATTAAGTTATACATAATTAGATTTAAAGTTTAAGTTAATGGAATTTAAGTTTTTAAGATAGATGTCTAAGTTTTAAATGAATTTAAAAGGTTTTTTATTATTATTATTATTATTATTATTATTATTATTATTATTATTATTTATTTATTTATTTATTTTTTTTTTAAAGGGATTTTTAACAGGATTTCTAAAACAGTGTTTAAAAGTAATTTAAAATGATTTTTATAATATGTTTCATGGCAATTAACATAGTTTTGATTTTAGATTTAAATTAATATTAGTGGTTAATTTAAGTTTAAGTTTAATTTTAAGTTTAAGTTAAAATTTTAATTTTAATTGTAATTTCAATATTAAGTTTTGATTTAAGTTTTAATTTTCAGTTAAGTTAAAGTAAGTTTAAAAATAATTTTAAGGTTAAAATAATGTTTAAGATTAAAAATAAGTTTAAAGTCGAAATAATAATTTTTCAAGTGAAAATAATCTATAAAAATAATTTATTATTATTATTATTAATTTTTTTTGGTTAACAAAATTTTATTATAGTGAAAAATAATATTTAAAAGAATTTTTCAAAATGATTTAATGTTTTTTTTCATAATTTTTAAAATAGTTTTTAAGACGATTTTTAAAATAGTTTTTTTTAAAGGATTTTTAAAATAATTTAAAAAAGGATTTTTAAAATAATTTTTAAAAGGAAAATAGTTTTTAAATGGATTTTTAAAATAGTTTTTTTTCAAAAAAAATTTAAAAGGATTTTTAAATATATTTTTAAAATAGTTTTTAAAAGTTTTTAAAATAGTTTTTTAAATAATTTTTAAAAGTTTTTAATAGAATTCTTAAAAGATTTTTTTAAAATGATTTTGAAGTTTTTAAATGTAACACCCCAAATTTCAATATTTGGAGTTCTAAAAGTGCTTATAAATACTAAGAAATGCTTTAGAAATATTCTAAAGATTTTTAGGAATTTTTAGAGTATTTTTATGTAATTTTCGGAGTTCGTTTGGTATTTTTACCAAAAGAAAGAATTTTCAAAAAAATAAAATGGTTCGGTCGAGGTTCGAACCCACGACCTCCAACCCGATCCGAGACTTAAGCGAAGTGTGATGACCAAGAACCCAGCAGGGCCGTACTATTTAAAGAGAGGGCGAAATTAATTTAAGTAGTAATAGATAACAGAAATATCTAGGTATTATAAAGGAAGATAAGAGAGGAACTTAGGCTTTTAATTGCCGTGACCTAAATCTCTTCCTCTCCTCTCTCGCGTGCGATGGCTGCTCGGGCGAAAACACAAAGGAGGAGGTTAGGGTTTCATCTCCGGCGGTCGACGAAGGGCTAATCCCGTGAGCTCTTCACGGAACAGAGATCTCCTTGTCGAAGAGAAGCCGTAGGCACGAAGAAGAGGCTGAGATTCCAAGTTTTCCGAAACCCTAACAACCCTTTCGTTCGGTTGTAAGTCCAAGAACAAGGTAAGTGCTTCTCACCTGCAGTAGGAGTAGTTTCGGACCTTTGTTCTTCTTGAATTCGAAGCATGTTGTAAAGATTGTTGATTTTGATGTTGCTGCCGTGAATCTCAAAGAAAGGAAATAGATTCGTTGTTTAGCATGTGGTTTTTGTTTCTTCAGGCTTTGAATTTAGTATTTCAGTTGTCTGAATTAGATTTTCTGTTTGTGACCTTGATTAGCATGTTTGGTTCATATGAAATCTAGCAATTTTCTATTTTTTTTATTGCCGTGGCACAGAGCATGAAGAATAATTATGGTTTTAGGTTTACAGTAGCAATTATCCTTACTAGTTGCATTTTGGTCCCTTTTGGTTTCCTTGCCGTGGTACTGAACAGGGGGAAAGGTGTTGGTTTCGGTGGTCACTGCAATGAAAGGTTAAGTGTAGCAATTCGGTCCTTTTGTTTCCTTACCGTAGCACTGAATAGAAGGATGGTTGGTTTTCGGTTTGTGTTGCAATGGGTATGAATAAGTTTAGTTGTGGAAAGATCCAGTTAGATCATTAGAAGCATAATTAGATGTGCAGCTCAAATTTTTGGTTAATCTTATAGTGCAGATCTTATTAAGCTTACAGTGCAGATTTTGTTAAGTGTTATAGTGCAGATTTTGTTAAGCTTATAGTGCAGATTTTGTTAAGCTTACAGTGCAGATTTTGTTAAGTATCATAGTGCAGATTTTGTTAAGTATCATAGTGCAGATTTTGTTAAGTATTACAGTTTTAGAATTGTTTAAGTATTGCAGTTTTGTACAAGGCATTCAATTATTAGAAGTATTAATAAGTAAGAAGTATTTTACTTGAAGAGGCTAGTACCCGACTTCCGAGGTTGTCGTTAAACAAATCCAGGTGACTAATTCCGAGGTTTTGGCCCTGGTAAGACCAAGGTCTTTACCCTTGTAGGACTGGTGGCTCGCTACCCCAGTTGCTATTAGGGAGCGCGCAATGGTACTAAGCCTGGGCCCAAGAAATTAGTATTTTGAAGTATAAAAGTATAAGCTTTGAACAAGTGAAATAAGCTTTACATGGTTTGAAAAATCAGCAAGTTTAGTTTTTCTTTTACGCTAGCATGTTGTTTAGAACCTTCTTGCAGTTATTTGCTATTAGATGAGCAGCATTACATGTTTAGCATTTCAGTATGTTTTGTTTCTTTTGCTATTAGATGAGCATGAGTAGTATTTTCTTTTAAGCATTCAGTTTTTAGATTTCTTCCTATTCACATGCATATTCGAGTTTTGTGAGTTAGATAGCGCTTACTAAGCATTTTGCTTATAGTTGCATTTCCTCTTACTGCAGATAAAGGAAAGGAAAAGTTATAGCGAAGGAAGGCGATAAGGAGGTGTGGATGGATGTGTGATATTTGGACTATGGAAGCCTTGGGACTTAGTTTAAAAATTTATTAAGATTTTGTATTCAGCATGTTGGAACTATTCTTTCATGTTGTTAGATTTGCTCATTGGATATTTTATGTTTTAGAACTCTTTCTTTTAATTGCTATGCATATTGGTTTATTATCTGAGTTGTATCATTGTTTCATGCTTGTGTAGATTGATGTAACGACCCAACTTTCCCTATTTCGAGTTTTAAATGTCCTTAAAAATATTTGGAAATGCTTTTAAAATATTCTAGAAATTTTTAGAAATTTTTAGAGTAATTTTATGCAATTTTTGGAGGTCGTTTGGTATTTTTACTAAACGAAAGAAATTTAGACAAAAAAATTGTCCAAGCCAAGATTCGAACCATGGACCTCGGACCTGAACCGAGCCTTAATCGAATCCAGCCAGCCAATTGGTCCGCGACCCTTTTTGTGAACATATATGGAACGAAATATATATAAGCAGTAGTTAGGAACGTTTAAAATAGATTGAAATAAAAAGTGCGCGGCTGAGGGATCGAAGCCGAGGCCTTTGACCCGAGCAAAACCCAGCCGACCAGTTGTACCAGCGGGCGGAGTTAATTAGGGAAAGAGTGAATAATATTTAAGGTATAGTAATTAATAAAAAACCCTAGTTATAAGAAAAGGGTTTAGGTTTTTATCCCGACCCGAAACCCTTTTCTCCTCTTTCTCACGTGCGACGGCGATTCTCTTGGGCGGAAACGAAGCTGCAGTTAGGGCTTCGTCTCCGGCGGCCGGCGAGCACTTTTTCCGTGAGCTCTTCACACCGCCGAGATCCTCTCGTCAAGGAGAAGCCGTAGGCACAAGGAAGAGCCGAAATCTCAAGCTTTTCCCGAAACACTAGCAGCCTTTCCTTCTGGTTGTAAGTACTAAAAGCAACGGTAAGTCGCTTACTCACCTGCGGTAAGGGTAGCTCTCGAATTCATTCTTTGATTTCGGTAGAGTTTGTGGCTTTAGAATTTCCTGCTGTGAATTAAGGTTTCGGGATTGGTTTTCTTCTTTGTATGAATGCTGTACAGAAATTCGAGATTTCTAAGAGTTTTTGAATCTTTCCTTTGTTTTTGGAAGGCTGTATAGAATCAGAATGTTGCTTAGGGTTCTGCCGTGAGTCTCAAAAAAATTAGTGTGTGGAGCTTTTGTTCCTTTGTAGTTTTCTGCCATGCCACAGTTCCAGGGGGATTTACTTCCTAGGTTTTCGGATTTAGTTGTAGAGAATTATGATGCTTAGGGATCCTAGAATAGATTCAAGAATTTGCTTATTTTCTTGCTAATCTGTTGAAGCATGATTGGAGATTTTGGTTGCTTTACAAAAAGGTTTAAGCTGTGAATTTGCTACATAGGTTGTTTTAACTTTACAGCAAGTTGAATTTGATCAGATTAGGTTTTAGCTTTGTGGGCAGGCATTGTGTAGGAGATGAGTCAGATTTCAAGCATGTGATGAGAATTATCTTCTCCTTTTAATTCGACAGTAGCGTGCTTAAAGAATTGTTGTTAGGGATTTAAGAGAAATTTCCGAGAATTGATTTCTTCCTGTTATTTCTGCCGTGGCATTCTATAGCATGCTTAAAGAATTCAATTCTGCTTTCATTTGTTTTATTCCTGTTGTAGCATGTTTAAGGAGTTATGTGTGTGAATGTTGCACTACAAATTGGGTCATGTCTCTAGTTGTTTTCCTTAGAAGATTAGAAACTTACCCATGTTTAACTCAACTTACAAAGCTGGTAAATATCAGATGCATAGGGGTATGTTTAATTTCTATTTTAAGAGTTAATTATCATGAGGTTTTAAGTGTTGTACCATGTTATTTTTAGGCACTTCAGTTTAGTATGGCATGCAGATTTTATTAAGTTATAATGCAGAATTTAATTAAGTTAGTATGCAGAATTGTGTAGTTTAATATGCAGAATTTTGTTAGCTTAATATGCAGCATTTTAGTGTGCAAATTTTATTAAGTATTAGTGTGTAGAATTCATTTACCCTTAGCTGAACATGTGCAGATAAAGGAAAGGAAAAGATATAACAAGGGAGGCGACAAGGCGGTGCGGATGGTGTGTGATGCCAGGACTATGTGGAGATCTGGGGATTTGCCAAGAAATTTATTAAGTCTATTTCCGTTTAATTGTTTAAAGAATTTAGAACTTGTACATGCTACTCTATGGATTGTTTTATCGTGTTTTGGGAAAGTTGATTATTTTGATTATATATGAACTGTGTGAGTGTTTGATATATGTTCCAGTCGCCTGTGGCTGTGTATACTGCGTATGTATTGATGAATTTGGTCACCGATACAGGGGAGACTCTGCTGAAATTTTTCGGTAAGGACTCCTCGTGGTTTCGATCATACAGGTTAAATATAGTTAGTAGTTAAGTAACGGTCACCTTTAGAGAGTAGTAGTAGTAGTAAGAAGGGTGGTCGTTACAGTTGGTATCAGAGCAGTTCTCATTCTCCAGCATCACACACACATCAGCATCAGCCTTGCCGTCTTCAAGTAAGAAAGTATTTAAGTTCTTTATTTTATTGCTTTCCTTATTATTAACTGCAGTACAGAGTATTTGCTTATGAGTGCTTAAGTAAGATAGAAGTTTTTGTTTCTCTTTTCTTTATTCATATATATGTATGTTTAGAAAGGATAGAGAAGATATCAAGCCTTTTTCTTTGCATAATTAGATGGCAAGAAGAGGACGTCCCCGTATTGCTCGTACTGAGGACCAGGTTCATGAGAACGAAGGCCCAGGCTCAACTGAGCCTAATCTCTCTATAGTTGTTGCTCAACTTCAGAGACAAGTAGCAGAGCAGCAACAGGTGATTGCCAATCTGATGGCCAATCAGAAGCCAACTCCTCCCACTCCTCCAACAATCAATGTGGAGACTCCAGTGGTGAATGAGGTTCCACCAGCCGCCCTGGAAGACCCCACAGCACCTAGAAGACAAGAAGCATACCTAATACAGTGGGTGAAACTGAAGCCAGAGAGTTTCTCAGGCACGACTAAGCCCTGGGATGCTCAGGCTTGGTTCAAGACACTAGAGAGCACCATGGAGCTTCGTGACTGGCCAGAAGTCGAGAAGGTCAAGTGTGCCTCTTTTTACCAATCTGGAGATGCTCGTATGTGATGGGAGAGAGTTAAAAGTAAGAGAGCAGTCAATCAGATGAGCTGGGCTGACTTTGAAGTAGAGTTTTATGAAGATTTCTTCCGCCAGCGGATCACCAATAAGCATTATGAGGAGTTCATAGAATTCAGACAAGGTGACCTGTCAATGGAAGAAGCAGTAAAGAAATTCAATAGGCTAGCTCGTCTCTGCCCCGAGCTAGTAATCACGGAGAAGGAACGAGTCAGACTGATGCTCAGGATGCTGAGGCCAGTGATAGCACTTAATTTGAGTAGTGGAACTCACCAGCCCCAGACTGGCGAAGAGCTGGTCAGCAGAGCATTAGTTGCTGAGCACTATCTGGACAGCATCAGGGCACAACGAGCGCAGCATAAGCCAGTCAAGATCGAAGACAAGACAGCTGGGAGTCAGACACCTCAGGCAAATAAGAAGAACTAGAAAGGCAAGGGTAGTAAAAGAAAGTAGTGGAACTCAGGAGGTAACCAGAAAGGAGGACCAGCAAATAAGCAGACCAAGTTCCCTCCCTGTCCTAAATGTGGGAGAACACATTCAGGAGCCTATCTTTTGGGTAAGACTGGATGTTATTCCTGTGGTTAGGAAGGACACATGGCAAAAGAATGTTCTAACAAGTTCAAAGCACCTCAGCCACAGCCAATACAATATAGAGGCAAACCTCAGCTACATTATATGCCTGTAACTCTGGAACGACCTCAGCTTAGTCTGTTGGTGCGGGTAGCACTAACGGTCTAACCCAGGTTTTGATGAATGACAAATAGGTTAAGTTAGTTTTGTTGTTGTCTGACACTTTGATCGAGTGTGCTGGAGAAGTCCAGACAGGTCGACGGGCTGACCGGATGTCTGGCACGAAGTCTAGCTAGGTCGACGGGCTGACCGGATAGCTGGCGAGAAGTCCAAGCGGGTCGACAGGCTGACCGGACGCTTGGCGAGAAGTCCAGCTAGGTCGACGGGCTGACCGGATAGCTGGCGAGAAGTCCAAGCGGGTCGACGGGCTGAACGGACGCTTGGTGAGAAGTCCAGACGGGAGGTAAGTCACTGGAGGGGAGTGACTGCGAGGACGCGTTCCCGGGAAGGGAACATTAGGCGTCGATCCGGCTTAGATCCATTTCGGATGTCTAAGTCGAGATCGTGACTAGATTCCGGTCTCGAAAAGACGGAATCTAAGTCATACTCTTTGCTATTACTTTGTTGAACTTTAATTGTGCTAACAATTTATTTTACAGGATATATATTTTCCTCCGGACTAACGTTTGTCGTGCAGGACGGATTCTGCGAGAAAACAGGGTCCGGGCGCCCGGAGGTCCGGGCGCCCGGGAGGCAAACTTTATCCTGTTTGCGCATCGCCACGTGGAGCATCTCGGTTTGAGCAGCTACGTCACATTCCAGGCGCCCGGAAGGGATCCAGGCGCCCGGAACAGCATATAAAAGAAGCCCCAGGTAGGAGCTTCAAAATGCAATTCATCTAAGAACTAAGAATCCAAGATCTGCTGCTCTGTGCTCTTGCGACTCTAACAAAGCTCCGACACTACGCTCCTTTCTTGTCTTTATTGTCGGTATTTGCTTTTCATTTTCATTAGCATTCATTGTACTGTTTTTTATAATCATTATTTTGAACTGCTAGTGAATTGCCCAACGAAAGTACTCACGGAGTACGGGCCTTCGAGTAGGAGTCGTCTCCGAACGAAGTAAAAAACATTTGTGTCTATTTTACTTTTCCGCTGCATTTATACTCTAAAATTTTTAATCGATATTCACCCCCCCCTCTATCGAATCTAACGGTCCTACATAGTCAAGGAAGGTTGGAAGCCCCACCAGTTCCAGCCAGTGCCAGAGTATTCTCCCTCACCAAAGAAGAAGCTGATAGTGCCTCGACGGTCGTAACAGGTCAAGTAGTTATTTTTCAGCATTTAGCTACTGCATTATTTGATACTGGAGTGACCCATTCTTTTGTATCAGTACCCTTTACCAAAGAATTAAAGGTACCTACAGAAAGTATGAACTCCAAGTTCTTGATGACCCTACCTTCTGGGGAAGTCATGGAATCCAAACAGTGGCTTCGGGCTGTACCAGTTAGAATTTCAGACCGTGAGCTATGTGTAGATCTGGTAGTCCTCGCCATGCAGGATTTCGATATCATTTTGGGTATGGATTTCCTCAGTAAGTACAGTGCTTCAGTGGACTACCGTAGAAGGAAAGTGATCTTCAGGGCAGAAGGTGAACCATCCTTTGAATTCACAGGAGTGCCAAAGATGAAGACCCAGAAACTCCTCTCTTCTCGAACCGTGGACCTCGGACCTGAACCGAGCCTTTACCGAATCCAGCCAGCCAACAGGTCCGCGACCCTTTTTGTGAACATATATGGAACGAAATATATATAAGCAGTAGTTAGGAACGTTTAAAATAGATTGAAATAAAAAGTGCGCGGCTGAGGGATTGAAGTCGAGGCCTTTGACCCAAGCAAAACCCGGCTGACCAGCTGTACCAGCGGGCGGTGTTAATTAGGGAAAGAGTGAATAATATTTAAGGTATAGTAATTAATAAAAAAACCCTAGTTATAAGAAAAGGGTTTAGGTTTTTCTCCCGACCCGAAACTCTTTTCTCCTCTTTCTCGCGTGCGACGACGATTCTCTCGGGCGGAAACGAAGCTGCGGTTAGGGCTTCGTCTCCGGCGGCCGGCGAGCATTTTTCCGTGAGCTCTTCACACCGCCGAGATCCTCTCGTCAAGGAGAAGTCGTAGGCACAAGGAAGAGCCGAAATCTCAAGCTTTTCCCGAAACCCTAGCAGCCTTTCCTTCCAGTTGTATGTCCTAAAAGCAAGGGTAAGTCACTTACTCACCTGCGGTAAGGGTAGCTCTCGAATTCATTCTTTGATTTCGGTAGAGTTTGTGGCTTTAGATTTTCCTGCTGTGAATTGAGGTTTCGGGATTGGTTTTCTTCCTTGTATGAATGTTGTACAGAAATTGAAGATTTCTAAGAGTTTTTGAATCTTTCCTTTGTTTTTGGAAGGCTGTATAGAATCAGAATGTTGCTTAGGGTTCTGCCGTGAGTCTCAAAAAAATTAGTGTGTGGAGCTTTTGTTCCTTTGTGGTTTTCTGCCATGCCAGAGTTCCAGGGGGAATTACTTCCTAGGTTTTCGGATTTAGTTGTAGAGAATTATGATGCTTAGGGATCCTAGAATAGATTCAAGAATTTGCTTATTTTCTTGCTAATCTGTTGAAGCATGATTGGAGATTTTGGTTGCTTTACAAAAAGGTTTAAGCTGTGAATTTGCTACATAGGTTGTTTTAACTTTACAGCAAGTTGAATTTGATCAGATTAGGTTTTAGCTTTGTGGGCAGGCATTGTGTAGGTGATGAGTCAGATTTCAATCATGTGATGAGAATTATCTTCTCCTTTTAATTCGACAGTAGCGTGCTTAAAGATTTGTTGTAAGGGATTTAAGAGAAATTTCCGAGAATTGATTTCTTCTTGTTATTTCTGCCGTGGCATTCTATAGCATGCTTAAAGAATTCAGTTCTGCTTTCATTTGTTTTATTCCTGTTGTAGCATGTTTAAGGAGTTATGTGTGTGAATGTTGCACTACAAATTGGGTCATGTCTCTAGTTGTTTTCCTTAGAAGATTAGAAACTTACCCATGTTTAACTCAACTTACAAAGCTGGTAAATATCAGATGCATAGGGGTATGTTTAATTTCTATTTTAAGAGTTAATTTTTATGAGGTTTTAAGTGTTGTACCATGTTATTTTTAGGCACTTCAGTTTAGTATGGCATGCAGATTTTATTAAGTTATAATGCAGACTTTAATTAAGTTAGTATGCAGAATTGTGTAGTTTAATATGCAGAATTGTGTTAGCTTAATATGAAGCATTTTAGTGTGCAGATTTTATTAAGTATTAGTGTGTAGAATTCATTTACCCTTAGCTGAACATTTGCAGATAAAGGAAAGGAAAAGATATAACAAGGGAGGCGACAAGGCGGTGCGGATGGTGTGTGATGCCAGGATTATGTGGAGATCTGGGGATTTGCCAAGAAATTTATTAAGTCTGTTTCCGTTTAATTGTTTAAAGAATTTAGAACTTGTACATGCTACTCTAAGGATTATTTTATCGTGTTTTACGAAAGTTGATTATTTTGATTATATATGAACTGCGTGGGTGTTTGATATATGTTCCAACCACCTGTGGCTGTGTATACTACGTATGTATTGATGAATTTGGTCACCGGTACAGGGAAGACTCTGCTGAAATTTTTCGGTATGGACTCCTCGTGGTTTCGATCATACCGATTAAGTAGAGTTAGTAGTTAAGTAACGGTCACCTTTAGAGAGTAGTAGTAGTAGTAAGAAGGGTGGTCGTTACAATTGATATTGATCCGGCGGTAAAAATGGGGGACCCACAGATGGGGTCCCGTCCGAGCGGAACCAGAGATTACCCAGCTAAAAGGTTGGGTCTCCGACGCCAAAGCAGGAGAACCGGAGGCGAGTGGCCGAGCGGAGGTGTCCGCTCGGCCGAGGACATAATGGCCGAGCGGAGGTGTCTGCTCGGCCGGAATCGTGGCGAGGGAACAGCGGTTAGCCGAGCGGCCTATTCGCTCGGCTCAGGATATGGTATGTCAGCAGAGGCATGATGATTAGACCTGACGCAAGATGGCACTATTAAAGGCCCCACCATCACGTCACGGAAAGGTTGATACAGTAGCAGTATGGTCTTATGGATGCCTTTCTGACAGGCCCACACCTAGGCATGGTCGAAAGCAGGTGATCGCTTCGATTGGTGTGCCCAGGCTCCTTCGAGAGGTCTATATAAGGCCTCCACTTCTTCAACCGGAGGTATGCAAATCTACATTTTCTAAGCCACTTTCTTATTCCTTCGCCTAACTTGAGCGTCGGAGGGCCGTCGTCGGGACACCCCCCCGGCTCGATTTTGTTGCAGGTTCGCCAGAGCATTCGAGGATCCAGCAGGGAGCGCCACATCCCCAGCGTCAGTTGACTCTTGGTTCGCACAGGATCAATTTGGCGCCGTCTGTGGGAACGCACCTGCATCCGAGCAGAGGCAATGGACGAGGCTGGAAGACTACATATCGTGGCACTCTCACAAGAAGAGTTTGACGCTATAGTTGAGGCGAGGGAAGCCAAGATAGTGGCGCAGCAAAAGGAGAAAGCACAGGCTGAGCGAGCGCAACAGCAAACAACCTCAGCTTCAGCAGGCCGGGTGGCGCAAGCAGACCGCCCGGAATATGTTTCAACAGGAGGGTTCCCTCAGGCACTCTTCCGTACTCCCCCAGAAATCGCGCCCGCTCACGGGGAGCAAGGATCTTCATCCGATGAGCCTCCCGTTCGGGATCATAGGAAGGGCAAAGCTCCCCGAGCGAACGCACCTCCCGAGCAGGTTCACCGACAGTTCTCTGAAGCCATACATCGGGATCCGTTACCAAAATACTATACACCACCGCCGATCGGAGCTTACAATGGGACGACCGACTCCGACGATCATTTGGGGAAGTTCGACAGCATCGCCACCTTGCATCAGTACTCCGATGGTGTAAAGTGCCGGGTATTTCTCACCACTCTATCGGAATCTGCACATAGGTGGTTTCGGAGGTTGCCGGACGGCTCTATCACTAGTTTCCAGGAGTTCCGAACGATATTTCTTCATCACTTTGCGAGCAGCCGACGTTATCAAAGGACAAGCGTCAGCCTGTTCACCATCAAACAGGAACCAAGAGAATCTCTCCGGGCGTATATACAGCGATTTAATCAGGTAGCGATGGACATCCCCACAGCCACCTCGGAGATAATGGTGAACGCATTCACGCAAGGCCTCGTGGAAGGGGACTTCTTCCGCGCGCTCATTCGCAAACCGCCCAGAGACTACGACCACATGCTACACCGGGCGAATGAGTATATAAATGTGGAAGAGGCGGAGGCTGCCCGACGGAAGGGAACTCAGGCCGAACATCCGGCCCAAGCCGAACGAAAGCAGCCCGCTGCCCATCAGCCACCAAGAGGACCAAGAGTTGAGGCATCCCGGGCACATCATGCGAAGTCCCCGGTGGTCCAAGAGGTAGCGGCCGAGCGGTCAAAGACTAAGAAAAAGAGGGTATGGACCCCAATGTTTTGCTCTTTCCATAATACTGACTCCCACAACACCCTCGACTTTCGGGGCCTGCCTTCAATCACCCATCCCGTAAGACGGGGTGGCCCTCGTCGATCGCCTTCACCCGATCGCCGGCAGCGGCATCAAGATTCCGGTCGGCGAGCATATAGACGATCTCCCGAACAGCGTTTCCCTCCAAGGCATGAAAATGGCTCTCGAAGGTCCAATGAGCGACCTAGGCAGTCCGCTCGGGAAGAGGAGAACAGAAACAACACCTCCTGGGGAGAAATCAATATTATTGCGGGTGGGCCGACCGTAGGAGATTCACACAGGGCAAGAAAGGCCAGCGCCCGGCAGCTCAGAATCCATGAGGTGGGTTGCAGCCAAGAAAAGGCGAGCGGACCCGAGATCAGATTCGGGCCCAAGGATCTTGAGGGAGTTGAAGTGCCGCATGATGATGCCCTTATCATCAAAGCGGTGATAGCCAACTACACCATCCATCGTATCTTCATTGACACTGGCAGCTCAGTCAACATCATCTTCAGAAAGGCCTTTGATCAACTACAAATCGATCAAGCCGAGCTGCTGCCCATGACGACCCCCCTCTACGGGTTTACGGGCAATGAGGTTCTTCCGGTCGGACAGGTAAGACTGGCTATCGCCTTAGGGGAAGAACCGCTCCGGAGAACGAGGACAACAAACTTTGTGGTGGTCGACTCCCCTTCATCCTACAACGTGATACTGGGGCGACCGGCGTTAAGCGAATTCCGAGCTGCTATGTCGACGTTCTATCAGAAGATCAAATTCCCGGTCGAGGACAAAATCGGTGAAGTACGAGGAGATCAGTTAGCCGCTCGGAGATGCTATGTGGAAATGGTCCGAACCGAATCCAGCGCCGCGCGAAAGGCTCCACAGATTGAGGTACACACCATAACCGAGAAACCTCCTGCTTTAATTTATGATGAAAAGGAGGAGGTTCAGATCCATCCGAGCCGATCGGAGGCTACAACCTTTATTGCCGCCGACCTGGAGGACGAACAGAAAGAAGAAGTGGTCAAATGCCTCCAGATGAATCATGACGTCTTTGCCTGGTCGACGCATGAGCTGCCCGATGTCTCCCCTAGCATAGCCCAACATAAGCTTCACGTCCGGCCAGACGCTCGGCCAGTAAAACAAAGGAGAAGAGATTTCAGCGCCGAGCAGAATATTATCATTCGAGCGGAGGTAGAAAGGCTCTTAGAGGCCGGCCATATACGGGAGGTTCAATTCCCAAGCTGGTTAGCAAATGTGGTGCTCGTCTCCAAGCCGTGCAACAAATGGAGGGTGTGCATCGACTTCAGAGATCTGAACAAAGCTTGCCCGAAGGATTTCTACCCTCTGCCCCGAATCGACCAGCTCGTAGATTCTACAGTCGGATGCGAGCTTATATGTATGCTGGACGCCTACCAAGGCTATCATCAAGTGCCGCTCGCCCCGGAGGATCAGGAAAAAGTTAGCTTCGTTACACCGGACGGGACGTATTGCTATACGGTGATGCCGTTCGGACTGAAGAATGCCGGAGCAACATATCAAAGATTGATGAATAGGGTCTTCCGCGAGCAAATCGGACACAACCTGGAGGTCTATGTAGATGACATCCTCATCAAATCCTTCCGAGCGGCCACTTTATGCAAAGATATGGAAGAAACCTTCCGTACACTCAGAAAATATGGGGTCAAGCTATATCCTCATAAGTATTTGTTCGGCGCCAAAGGAGGACGTTTCTTGGGCTATATTGTGACCGAACGGGGTATTGAAGCTAATCCTAGCAAGGTGAAGGCTCTTCAGGACATGCCACCGCCCAGAAACATGAGGGAAGTACAGAGGCTGACCGGTCGGATTACAGCGCTATCACGCTTCATCTCCAAGACTGCCGACCGGAGCCTTCCGTTCTTCAAAATCCTCCGCAAAGCTACAAAGTTCCAATGGAATGAAGACTGCGATCGGGCCTTTGAAGAACTGAAGACGTACTTAAATTCCTTACCTGTGCTGGCCAAGCCAGCTGTCGGCGAACCGTTGCACATTTATTTATCCTCAACCAAGCAGGCTGTGGGATCAGCGTTAGTCCGGTCGGGAGGTGAGGAGCAACCTGTATATTTCCTTAGTCATATATTGAAAGATGTTGAAACCCGGTACACCGGACTCGAAAAGTTGGCCTTTGCTCTGATCCTTGCCGCTCGGAGACTTCGTCCTTATTTCCTGGCGCACACGATTATCATCAAGACCAATAGCCCGTTGGGACGAGTGTTTTAAATGCAGAAGCTTCCGGACGGCTCATCAAATGGACAACCGAGCTAAGCGACTTTGATATCCAATATCAACCCCGCTCAGCTATCAAGGCACAAGCCTTAGCCGACTTTGTGACGGAGGTGCAGGACCCGGAACCCGAAGCTGTGTGGAAAGTGTTCGTGGATGGATCGTCCACTAGACACGGGAGTGGAATTGGCATAGTTTTGCTGTCCCCACAAGGCGAGCGGATGCAGCTCTCCGTCCGGCTAGATTACCGAGCGACCAACAATGAAGCAGAATATGAAGCCCTTATTGCTGGATTGCAGGCCGCTCGGCACGTTGGAGCCGTCCGGGTCATCCTCTATTCAGATTCCCAATTGGCTGCTCAGCAAATCTCGGGGATTTTCGAGATAAATAGTACAAGGCTCAAGCTCTACGTGGAGGCTATTGAAAAACTTAAGCTCAACTTTAGGGAGGTGATTATTCAGAAGATCCCCCGGACGGAGAATCAAGTGGCGGATGAATTGGCCAAGATGGCAAGCGCGTTATCCCTGGTCGGCTCTAAGAAGCCGATCGAGCAAGTATCTTTAGTAGCACATGTCGATCGGATGGAGGGCATCACATACTCGAGCGACTGGAGGACAACTATTGTGGAGTCTTTGCGCTCGGGAGCTACCCCATCCGACCGGGAAGAAGCTCATTTACTGAAGAGAAGGGCTAGTCGGTTCACCCTCGTAGGAGTACAACTCTACAAGAAGGCCTTCTCCCGTCCGCTCTTAAAATGCGTCAGCTGGGAAGATGCCGAGTACATCCTTCGAGAAGTGCACCAAGGTTCGTGCGGTGGCCATCCGGGCGGACGATCACTAGCTAAGAAGATCCTGCTAGCTGGGTACTTTTGGCCGACCTTACAAATAGACGCCGCTCGGACAGTATCTGCATGCCTTTCGTGCCAAAAATATCACAACTTCTCCCACCGACCGGCAGAGGAGATGAAGGCATCGACCGTTTCATGTCCGTTTGATCAATGGGGAATGGATATTGTAGGTCCATTTCCGATGGCGACCGGGCAGAGGAAATTTTTGCTGTTGGCGGTCGATTATTTTTCCAAGTGGGTGGAAGCCGAGCCGCTAGCCAGGATCACCGAACAGATGGTCAAAAAATTCATCTGGCAACACATCATCTGTAGGTTCGGTATCCCTCACCGATTGGTTTCCGACAATGGACGGCAATTCACAGGGAAGGTGCTAGAAGATTGGTGCAAAAGCTACGGCATCGAGCAACACTTCACGTCCGTGGCTTACCCCCAAAGCAACGGTCAAGCCGAAGTGACCAATTGGGAAATTCTCCGTATTTTGCGTGCTCGGCTCGACCACTTGGGTGGAAGTTGGCCGGATGAAGTGCCGGGCGTTTTATGGGCCATCCGAACGACTCCTAAGGAAGAAACGGGCGTCACACCTTTTCATCTGGTGTACGGAGGCGAAGCGGTCATTCCGGTTGAAGTCGGCGTCGAGTCCGTCCGGGTCCTATGTTACGATGAAGGCAACGCCGAGCGGAGGAACATGGAGCTGGATTTGGTTGACGAGGAGCGAGCCAAGGCATCCGTTAGGCTGATGGCGTACCGGCAACGGATGAAGAAAAACTACAACCGGCGCGTCATTCCCAGATCATTCCAGGTTGGCGATCTTGTCTGGAAGAAAGTCAAGCCGGTCGGCGACGTCGGCAAGCTTGAAGCTTCGTGGGCAGGTCCCTTCAAAATCATCGAAAAGCTCCGCTCGGGCGCGTATTATCTGGAGGATGAAGACGGTCGGCAGCTAGATAGGCCGTGGAGCGCGAACCATCTCCAGCATTACCGGGCGGGGTGAAAGGTGTGCCAATGTAAATTATCCTGTGTACTTTTTTCGACTGAATACTTGAAATGCAGAAATGAAAAATCAAGAGAACAAATATAAGGCATCGTCGACGAGAAAACGAAGGCCCTGAGCCGTTCGGCCGGAGGTAAATTATTCATGCAAAATGCTCAAGGACGAAGGTCCGAGCCGTTCGGCCGTGCGTGCGATATCCTTCATCGGCACAAAAAAGTGAAGGCCCCCGAGCCGATCGGCCAGGAGGTGTATATATTTAGACTCGTAAGCGAATGACCCGTGCTGTTCGGCCGGGCATAAATATTGTTCGAGCGCAGGATATGATACGAAGACCCAGGCCGCTCGGCCAGTAAATATCCGCGCCGACGAGCTCCGTCGTTAAAGATCGAGAGACCGCCGGCTATAAATATCCGCACGAGCTTATCGTTAAAGATCGAGGCCGGGCTATAAATATCCGTCCGGCGAGCTCCGTCGTTAAAGATCGAGAGCCGCGCCGATCCGCGCCGACGAGCTCCGTCGTTAAAGATCGAGGCGCCCGGCTATAAATATCCGCGCCGACGAGCTCCGTCGTTAAAGATCGAGGGCCGCGCCGATAAAATCCGACGAGCTCTGTCGTTAAAGATCGAGAGCCCCGGCTATAAATATCGCGCGAGCTTCCGTCGTTAAAGATCGAGCCATGGCCGGCCGTAAATATCCGCCGAGCTCCGTCGTTAAAGATCGAGAGCCGCGCCGATAATATCCGCGCCGGCGAGCTCCGTCGTTAAAGATCGAGGGCCGCGCCGATCGTCTAGAGCGGAAGACCGACGAGCTCCGTCGTTAAAGATCGAGGCCGCCCGGCTATAAATATCCGCGAGCTCCGTCGTTAAAATCGAGAGCCGGTCCGGCTATAAATATCCGCACGAGCTCCGTTGTTAAAGATCGAGAGCCGCTATAAATATCCGCGCCGATGAGCTCCGTCGTTAAAGATCGAGAGCCGCGCCGATAAATACCGACGAGCTCCATCGTTAAAGATCGAGAGCCGCGGCGGAATACCGACGAACTCCGTTGTTAAAGATCGAGAGCCGCGCCGTCTGGCTATGAGCGGAAGACCGGCGAGCTCCGTCGTTAAAGATCGAGAGCCGCGCCGACTATAAATATCCGCGCCGACGAACTCCGTCGTTAAAGATCGAGCGCCGACCAGCTATAAATATCCGCGGCGAGCTCCGTCGTTAAAGATCGAGTGTCGGCTATAAATATCCGCGCCGGCGAGCTCCGTCGTTAAAGATCGAGAGGCGGCGTCTATAAACGTCCGGCGGAAGACCGACAAGCTCAGTCGTTAAAGATCGAGGCCCGACCGGCTATAAATATCCGCGCCGACGAGCTCCGTCGTTAAAAATCGAGAGCCGCGCCGACCGGCTATAAATATCCGCGCCGACGAGCTCCGTCGTTAAAGATCGAGAGCCGCACCGAACGGCTATAAATATCCACGCCGTCGAGCTCCGACGTTAAAAATCGAGAGACGAGCCGGCGTCTATAAACGTCCGAGCGGGAAACCGACGAGCACCATCGTTAAAAATCGAGAGTCGGTCCGGCGACTATAAATACCCCGGGTGGACGAATGAATATCAGAGAATAAGAAACCGCGAAAACCACAAGTGTTAAAACATTTAGGCCCGCTCGGGCGTTGGTCCTTCGATACTTGGCATTTGTTGACTTCACACAGGCTAGATACGTGTAGAGCGAATAGGCTTTCCCGCTCGGACTTTGTTTAATGGGTTAAGCTGATCGGCCGCATGACGAAGAACACATGGAGCATGACTGACTCTAAGCATAAACGTTAAGCAAACAGAAGAATATTGTGGATAATGATCAGGAAGACGCAAGCAAAGACATAATTACATTAAAGGGAAAGCATGCCGGACGGCAAGTACAAAAAGTTGCGATGGGCGTAAGAAACGCAAAAACAAGATAGAGACGAGGAACACTCTTCACTCGGGGTCTTCGAAGTTGAAGAAATCGTCCGGAATGTCGTCTGCCATGGCCGCCAGATCGGAGGTGGGAATGTGCATTCCCGCAGGAAGGTGGCCACCCTTCTTCAAGTAAGCCATAGTGACCTTAACGGCCTCGGCAAAGGTTGAAGAGACGCTGCCGCCAAATTTCGTGCCGAACCTCTCCGAGCGGAGGTAATCTTGACGTGCAGCAGCCAGACGACTCGGCTCCCCTTCCTTGTACTTTCTGAGGGCCGCCCGGGAGGCAATTAGTGAATCTTGGAGAACTTTCTGGTCCACCTCCGCTTTAGTGCGTTCAGCTGAGCGCTCATCCCGTTCGATAGTTAGTTGGACTTCCAGCTCCTTAGATCGCTGATCTAGGGCTCGGACTTCAACTTTCATCTTGTCCAGATCAGCGATCGCCCGCTTCTTCTGGCTATTGGCGCGCTTCACGTCTTCGTCGCGCTTCTTCACCAATCCTTCAAGTCGAGCCACCTCTGTAGCCAGGTTGGCGGCCTTCTTCTGTTCGGCCTCGCGGGCTTGTTTCTCCCGCTCAGCCGATGGACCCCCCGAGACTTGGAGTTTTTCCATAAGATCCTCCAGCTCGGCCAGCCGATGACTAGTGGCGATTTGCTCAGCCCAATGCTGTAAGGGAAATAATAAAATCTAGAACCGAACAGTAGCATGGCACAGGGAGAAAAATGAACCTACCTGAGTAGCATGGCACAATAAAAAATTTGAAGCCTATTCTACTTTGGAAAATAAAAGTACCCAACTCGGATTGTTTGGGGTAGAAGAAGTAGTGGAATATTTTGGGGTCAAGTGGGATACTGTGCAGCCTAAAGAGAACGACCACCCCGCTCAGTAGCCTAGAGGAATTCGGCACAAGTTGGCCGAGCGGGATGCGGAAATAATTACAAACTTCTAAAATAAATGGATGGGTAGGAAATCTAAGGCCACCCTGGAATTGGTCCAGAAAAAAACAAATGGTACCGATCGGCGGGTTATGGGGCCGGTCGGTCGGGTCGGCTACAACTATTTCATGGTCGTTCGGGATCCCGTAGGTCCTAACAACGCGCCGGGCGCGCTCCTCATCGAACCTACTCTCCATACTCGTATACCATGGACCGTGAACATGGGTAGCGGGTTCGGAAGAGCTCGCCATCTCGAAGAGACAAAAGGACCGCAAGAAATCGAAGGAATAGGAACGAAAGAGAGGTAAAATGAGTAGGGAAGACCTAGTAAGCGAAGAAAGAAGGCTCACTGAGAAGGAGACGGGCGGAAAAGATCACCGATGAGATGGTAGCCGCCGAAAAACAGGAACTGGATCGCCGGAGGCCGCAGCAGCAGAAGAGTCAAGAGGACAAAGCACGAGCAAACGTGCGACAGAGGAGGGGGACTGAGGCTTTATATGGCCGAGGCCGATCGACCTCCACCGTCCGATCCAGGTCACGAGAAACAAGGACGCCATCGGGCCGTCCATTTCAAACGGTGACGTCCCATCATAAGTAACGCTGCTGCCACGCAATGGTCGACGCGTGGCACTGAGCGATCTGGCGCATTTAATGTGCACCATACCACGCACGCGCAGCCTTAATGGAATGGATTGTCGCCGTTCCCGAGGGGATTCGGACAGGCGGCAAAGACGGCAGGCCGCATGAGTCACATCTGAGCGAGCGCCGAACGGCTGAATTCGGCGCACACGCCGAGCGACCTGTGGAATTCTTTTAAACAAAAGGCGACGAGCACCCGCTCGGACATATAGTCCAGACCCACAGATGGGGTCCCGTCCGAGCGGAACCAGAGATTATCCAGCTAAAAGGTTGGGTCTCCGACGCCAAAGCAGGAGAACCGGAGGCGAGTGGCCGAGCGGAGGTGTCCGCTCGGCCGAGGACATAATGGCCAAGCGGAGGTGTCTGCTTGGCCGGAATCGTGGCGAGGGAACAGCGGTTAGCCGAGCGGCCTATTCACTCGGCTCAGGATATGGTATGTCAGCAGAGGCATGATGATTAGACCTGACGCAAGATGGCACTATTAAAGGCCCCACCATCACATCACGGAAAGGTTGATACAGTAGTAGTATGGTCTTATGGATGCCCTTCTGACAGGCCCACACCTAGGCATGGTCGAAAGCAGGTGATCGCTTCGATTGGTGTGCCCAGGCTCCTTCGAGAGGTCTATATAAGGCCTCCACTTCTTCAACCGGAGGTATGCAAATCTACATTTTCTAAGCCACTTTCTTATTCCTTCGCCTAACTTGAGCGTCGGAGGGCCATCGCCGGGACACCCCCCCCCCGGCTCGGTTTTGTTGCAGGTTCGCCAGAGCATTCGAGGATCCAGCAGGGAGCGCCACATCCCCAGCGTCAGTTCGGACAGGATCAGATATGTTTTTAGTTGCGAACATATACTTGAGTAGAATGTTGGGATGAATTATTTATGTTTTCTACTGTTACTAATTGCATGCTTTGAGTTTTTGAGAGTTTTAATTATTGATATTTACATGCCAGCAATATTAGTTAAGTATAGTTAGTAGTCCAGTAACATCCGACCCTCATAGACTAGTAGGGAGGAGGGTCGGGTCGTTACATTAAAATAATTTTTTAAAAGAGTTTTTAAAATGATTTTTAAAAGAATTTTTAAAATAATTTTTAAACAAATTCTAAAAAGATTTTTAAAAGAATTTTTAAAGTGATTTTTAAAAATAATTTTTAAAGTTTTTTTTAAAAGTAATTTTTAAAAGGGTTTTAAAAATATTTTTTTAAAAGAATTTTTTTAAAAAAAAATTAAAGAATTTTTAAAATAATTTTTTAAATGATTTTATAAAACAATTTTTAAAATAATTTTTTAAAGTTTTTTTTAAAAGGGTTGTTAAAATGATTTTTAAAATATTTTTTAAAATATTTTTTTTTAAATGATTTTTAAAATAAGTTTTAAACAAATTTTAAAATTATTTTGAAAAGAATTTTTAACGTTTTTAAAATATTTTTAAAAGGGTTTTAAAAATATTTTTTGAAAGAATTTTTAAAATAAATTTTTTAAAGAATTTTTAAAATATATTTTTAAAGAATTTTTAAAATAAATTTTTAAGAGTTTTTTTTTAAAATAAATTTTTAAATAATTTTTAAAATAAATTTTTAAGAGTTTTTTTTTAAAATAAATTTTTAAATAATTTTTAAAATAAATTTTTAAGAGATTTTTTTTTAAAAAAAAATTAAAATAAATTTTTAAGAGATTTTTTTAAAATGGATTTTTAAATAATATTTAAAGAATAAATTTTTATGTTAAAATAATTTTTAAGATATTTTAAGTTTAAAGTTAAAAATAATTTTTAAGTTTAAAGTTAATTTTAATTATAATTATTTTTAATTTGAATTTTACTTTAATTTAATTTTAAACTGAATCGAGAAAATCAGTTTTAATGGGAAAAAAGCCTTACCGGACTCTGTAATCCTGATTTTCCTGGGCAGTTTAGAAGATGCATAAAAGGGTCAAGAACCTCATTCTTTGACTCATCTTGGGTTTAGGACTTCATCCCTCTCCTTGAGGAAGGCTTCTCCCCTTAGAGGGAAATCCTAGAGCTTCATTCACCTCCATCCCTTGACGATCCGTCCATCTCCGGAGCAAGGAAGCATCCCCAGGACATCGGAAACATCGACAAGCATCTCTTCTTCCCCTTCTTCTCACATCTAGGGTTGTAAGTATGCTTTAATTTATGTTTTGGGGTTGTTCTTCCTTTGGAATAGAATAGATCTCCTTTCTACGATTAGGGAGTATTTGTGATGTGATGGAGATGTAAAACTATATGGATTTGACATGTTTCTACTCAATAACTTGTTAATGCCTTGTTCATGTTTGATGAAATATGTGTGTGAAGCTTATATATATATCTTTTACATGTTTTATCAAATGGTTGTGTATAATTATTAATCCAGTAGGGGGGTTACCCTAGATCGTATGACCGAGGGGCACTAGTGACAAGCTACCCCGCTAACGAACGTCTAGTGTATCACCTTGAAAGGAGAAGCAAATCTCCACAAGGAAGTAGGGGATCCGACATAATCACTATTTCTATTTCTATGTTATTGTGTGTTAGTGTGTTTTGTGTTGTATGACTGAGGGATGTTGGTGACAGTCTATCCCACTAACAGACTTCATAGGAATCACTTCCATTTAGTAGCATAGGACATGAAGTAGGAGATCATGCCGGCTTATCCACTACAGGGGAGAGTCGGTAATGCATCTAACTTTCTACAAGAGCATGAACATAGAGGATAGGAACTAAGTAATCTATGTAACATCACCTAGCATCACAAGGGAATCAAAATCCTAGAATTGCACCTTAAACCATCTCTCACATCCTCTTGGCTCAACCCCTCTCAAGATCGACCATCTCTTCTGTCTTCTCTTTCTCTTACTTTCTTTTCCAACCAATCTTATATTTGTCTAAATAATTCATAGTGCGAAGGTAACTAGTGATTAATCAATAGTCCCTGTGGGTTCGATATCTTTTGTATTACTGACGATGAAACCATGCACTTGTGGTTCATAACAAGTTTTTGGCACCATTGCCGGGGACTATTTTCAATTAACATTAGTTGATTAGCATATAAGTTACTCAAGACATTTTCTTTTTCCTTTTTTTGCATTTTTTTCCTTTGTTTTTAATTCTACATTTTTTTGTTGCTTCTACATGCCAATCTTGGTCGGACTATAATCATTTAGATGGACATTGTAACGACCACCCTTCTCATTACTCTCTAAAGGTGACCGTTACGTAACTACTATAGATTCTTACTTGACTAGTGTAACAAACTATATTTAAATTTTCTCGAAAACTTAAAATTTCGACAGAGTATATGCAGTACAGCAGGACTAAAATACAATACAATACTGACATACACATATAACACATAATAGTAGAAACATATGGAACTATATCTCAATGCAAACACAAAAGTACCTACTTACTAAACTGAACTCATTTTAGCATGCAATCTAAAACAAGAATAATCTCAATGACATGGAATATAAAGTACAATCTCGAATGACATGGAATGTAAAGTACAATCTCAAATGTTTCTTATCCACTAAAACATGAAAACTTATTAACGTCTCAAGTCTCTCCCATAGTCCTGGCATCACAAATCATCGAACACCTCCTTGTCGCCTTCCTTTGCTATAGATTTTCCTTTCCTTTATCTGCAGTAAGAGGAAATGCAAACTATAAGCGAATGTTTAGTAAGCGTTGTCTAACTCACAAAAACTCGAATATGCATGTAAGCTGAAAGAAATATGAAAACTTAATACTCAAAGGAAAATTCTACTCATGCTCATCTAATAGTAAAGCACTAAAATTTGCATACTCATGATATACAAGAATAAAACTGCATGCTGGAAGACAAGGCTAATCATGCTCAATAAACTAATCAGGAAATAAATAAAACTAATACTGCATGCTTCGAATTAAAAGAAACTAACTTGCTGACTCTAAACATAAGTGAAACTTGTTTTATTTGTTTCAAAAACTTATAATCTTATACTTGAAAATAATAATAAACTTTTCTCTTGGGCCCAGGCTCAGTACCAATGCGCGCTCCCTAATAGAGACTGTGGTAGCTAGTCACAAGTCCTACGAGGGTAAAGACCTTGGTATTACCAGGGCCAAGACCTTGGAATTGGTCACCTGGCTTTGTTTAACGACAACCTTAGAAGTCGGGTACTAGCCTTTTTAAAAGTAAAATACTTGTTATCTTTTATTACTTCTAATATATAATTCCTCGGCATTTTAACAAGCACCTTGTGTGCCAAAATCCCTAAAATCTTGACTTTGGAATCTACTTAAGTTCTTGACCTTTTTCTTTCTTTTCTTTATATTTTTTATACTTTTCTTAAATTCAAAATACTGTAATACTTAACAAGATCTACACTATAACTTAAATAAAATCTGCATACAAAGCTTAATAAAAATCTGCATACTATACTTAACCAAAAATTTGCATGCAAAGCTTAATAAAGATCTGCACTATAATCAAATCTGCTTACTACACTAAGTAATTTATGCTAGTTAAAAGATTAATGACACAGGGCTTTTCTTGCCCGCGGAAACACAAATGGAGTGGTCGTTCTAAGCTCCAAACAAGTTAAGCTTCACAGAAATTTCCAGACCACTAAACTGTATAACAAGCTCTATCCCAAACTAAACTTCACAGAACCGAATTGTTCATTCCTATAAGTCCTTTGAATAAAAGTCTAATAGGCACAAACTACCTTATCGCATTACTCATTAAAAAGCCCATTCTTATACATGGCAACAAGATGAAACACCGATACTACGATGTTACATGCATATAGATCAATACTGTTAACAGCAGTAATCCACGAACATAGCCCACATACTCAAAATTCAACCAAATTAAGCTTGCTGAAAACTTAAAACAAAAACCTATATGAAACTGATTCACAACTTGAACTTTTATAGGGCAAAAAAAATCTATAAACTTGCTTCAGTAGAATTGCAAGAAAGAAAACCAGAAGCTTGGATCTATTCTAACCATCCTTAACAATCACAATTCTCTACCGAAAATCCGAAAAGAACTAAATCTGCATCCATACTAAACATAACTATTCTTAAACTAACTGATCATGCTATTAAACCACACGGCTGAACCCTCTTTAAGCATGCTACAACAGAACACAAAGCAGCAAATCCTCTTTAAGCATGCTACAACAGAACTATAAAGCAGCAAGCAAATCTCGGCACAAATGCATTCCGAAACCTCAATCCACGGCAGAAAACTTCAAAACTCCGTTCCTTACAACATACTTCGGAAAAACAAGAAACTAATAAGAAGAACAACTCCATAGCTACTCTTACCGCAGGTGAGGAGCAACTTACCCTCGTTCTTGGTCTTACAACTGGAAAAGGGGACTTCTAATGCTTCTAGGGTTTCGGAAACTTGCAAATCTCAACCTCTTCCCCGTGCCTACAGTTCCTTCTTGACGAGAGGAGCTTGGATCCGAGAAGAGCTCACGAAAAAATCCCCCTTGTCGGCCGCCGGAGAAGCCCTTGCTTCGTTTTCTTTTCGCCCGAACACGCCGACGCCGCACAAGAGAGAGAAGGTGAGGAAATTAGGTCACGGGAATAAACTAAGCTCTACCTTAATAACTCCCATATCCTGTTACCAACTACTACTTAAATAAAAGTTGCTCCTTCCTTTATCAGCACCGCCCGCTTGGGCACTTGGTCAGCCGGATCCGCTTAAGGTTTGGGTCGGGTCGGAGGTCGCGGGTTCGAACCTCGGCCGAACCTCTTTATTTTTGAAACTTCTTCCTTTTGGTAAAAATACCAAACGACCTCCAAATATTACATAAAAATACTCTAAAAATTTCTAAAAATCTCTAGAATATTTCTAAAGTACTTCTAAATATTTTTAACCACAATTAGAACTCTTAATGAGGAAATTTGGGGTTGTTACAAGTCCTTATACCTTATAAAAAGTTTGTTCTCGAACTTAAAATAATTCTGGATATTTCTATCTCATTCTGTCCTCACGCTCCCACGTAACTTCCTCGTGCTTCTGATTTTGCCAGATGACCTTCACTAGTGACACTTCCTTGTTCCTTAGTCTCTTAACTTCTCTGTCCACTATCTGTATAGGTCTGCTCTCATAGCTAAGATCCTCCTGGATCTGCACTGACTGAGGCTCAATCACTTGGCTAGGGTCGTGAAGGCACTTCTTCAGCATGGAGACATGAAATACGTTGTGTATTGCTGACATGTCTTGTGATAAGTCCAGCTTGTAAGCTACTTTCCCAATCCTCTCTATGATCAGGTAAGGTCCTACATAGCGAGGACTTAATTTGCCCTTCTTTCCAAATCTCATCACTCCCTTCATAGGAGCGACTTTGAGAAAAACTGAATCCCCTACTTGAAACTCAAGTGGCCTACGGCGTGTGTCAGCATAACTTTTCTGTCTACTCTGGGCAGTCTCAATCCTCTCTCTGATCTTCTGGATAGCCTGAGTGGTCTCATCTATCATCTCAGTCTGAATGCCTAGCTCTACTTCCATTTCTTTTCTTTCACCTACTTCTTGCCAGCAAATGGGTGATCTATACTTCCTGCCATACAACGCCTCATATGGTGCCATCTTGATGGTTGCCTGATAGCTATTATTGTAGGCAAACTTAGCTAAGCATAGATACTTGCACCAACTTCCCTTGAAATCTAGCGCACAAGCTCTGAGCATATATTCTAAAATTTAATTTACTCACTCTGTTTGTCCATCAGTCTGAGGATGGAAGGTTGTGCTAAACTTGAGTTTGGTGCCTAGTGCATTCTGAACATACTCCTAAAAATGAGAGGTGAAGCGCCCATCTCTATCAGACACAATAGATTTTGTTGCTCCATGAAGTCTGATCACTTCCTTAACATACAGTTGTGCCAACTGCTCTATAGAATTGGACACCTTGATGGCTAGAAAATGGGCAGATTTGGTCAATCTGTCCACTATTACCCATATTGCATCATATCTGTTCGTGGTTCTTGGAAGACCTGTTATAAAGTCCATGGATATGTCTTCCCACTTCCACTCTGGTATTGGAAGGGGTTGCAGGACTCCTCCTGGTCTCTGGTGCTCTGCTTTGACTCTCTGGCATGTCAGGCAGGTACTGACATACTTTGCAACATCTCTTTTGAATCCAGACCACCAGAACCTCTGTTTCACGTCTTGGTACATCTTGTAAGACCGTTAGATTCGATAGAGGGGGGGGTGAATATCGATTCGAAAATCTCGAGTTAAAACGCAGCGGTTAACCTGATTTGTCATTCATCAAAACCTGGGTTAAATCGTTAGTGCTAACCGCACCAACACATCTTAGTGGAACCAAGATGCATGAAGTAAGGTGTACTATGAGCTTCTTCTAAAATTTTCTTTCTTAGTTCTTCATCATTGGGGACACAAAGGCGGCTCCCCTGATAAAGAATTCCACTGTCTGATACTCGAAACCCCGAATTTTCCCCTTGTTGTACCCCTTGCTTGATCTTTTGGATATCTGTATCTTCACTTTGCTTTCTCTGTATATCATCAAGCAGGGTTGACTCTGAGGTCAATGCAGAGAGTTGCCCATATATAATTTCCATTCCAAAATCTGACAACTCCTTCTGCAGTGGCAGGGCTAATGATGACAAAGACATCAGGAGTGCACTGGACTTCCTGCTTAGTGCATCTGCCACTTTGTTAGCTTTACCTGGGTGGTAGAGGATTTCATAGTCATAGTCTTTGACCAACTCCAGCCACCTACACTGTCTCATGTTTAAGTCTTTCTGGGTGAAGAAATACTTTAAACTCTGATAGTCTGTGAAGATTCTGCACTGGACTCAATACAAGTAGTGTCGCCAGAGTTTCAGTGCAAAGACCACAGCTGCCAGCTCAAGATCATGAGTGGGGTAGTTCTTCTCATAGTCTTTGAGTTGTCTGGAAGCATAAGCTATAACTTTTCCTTCTTGCATGAGTATAGCTCCTAGGCCCATCTTGGAAGCATCACTGTAGATGTCAAAACTCTTGTCACTTTCTGGAACTATCAGGATGGGAATACTGGTTAGTCTCTTCTTTAGCTCTTGGAAACTCTGCTCACATTTGTTTGACCATTCAAACTTCTTGTCCTTCCTCGTTAGGGCTGTTAGTGGAGAGGCTATCTTGGAAAAGTCCTCCACAAATTTTCTGTAATACCCAGCTAAACCAAGGAAACTTCTGATCTCTCTAACATTCTTGGGCCTATGCCAATTATTGACTGCCTCTATCTTGGCAGGATCCACTTGGATGCCTTCTTTAGAAATAATGTGACCTAGAAACACCACCTGATTTAACCAGAACTCGCACTTCGAGAATTTGGCATAAAGCTGTTTCTGCTGTAGGGTCTGCAGGACTATTCTCAAGTGTGTGTCATGCTCCTCTGGGGTTCTGGAATAGACTAGAATGTCGTCGATGAACACGATGATAAATTTGTCAAGGTATTCTCTGAACACTCTGTTCATCAAGTCCATGAAAACTGTAGGTGCATTAGTCATACCAAAAGGCATGACTACGAACTCATAGTGTCCGTATCTGATCTTGAAAGTTGTTCTGGGTATATCACTTTCCTTCACTTTCAACTGATGGTACCCAGAGCGCAGGTCTATCTTGGAGAACACTGTTGCCCCTTTCAATTGATCAAATAGATCATCTATTCTGGGAAGAGGGTACTTGTTCTTAACTGTCACTTTGTTCGGCGCTCTATAATCTATGCACATCCGCATAGATCCGTCTTTCTTCTTAACGAACAACACTGGAGCTCCCCATGGTGAATGAATAGGGCGGATGAAACCCTTGTCAAGTAGCTCCTGGAGTTGTTCTTGTAGTTCTTTCATTTCAGCTGGAGACATGCAGTAAGGAGCTTTTGAAATTGGACCGGTACCAGGAACCAATTCAATTTCAAACTTCACTTCTCTGTTGGAAGATAGTCCAGGTAGCTCTTCTGGAAATACCTCCGGATACTTGCAGACTATCCGAATTTCCTCCTGCTTGGGTCTTTCTTGTTCTTCTGTACTTACAATGAATGCAAGAAAACCAGCACACCCTTTAGTTAACATCTGGTGAGCTGTCAGAGAAGAGAGAAGCTTCTGGGTCCTCCTCCTTGGCACTCTTGTGAATTCAAAAGTTGGTTCATCCTCTGGACTAAAGATCACTTTCCTTCTGCGGCAGTCCACTGAAACACTGTATTTGCTGAGGAAATCCATACCCAAAATGATATCGAAATCCTGCATGGCGAGGACTACCAGATTAACATATAGCTCTCGGTCTGCAATTCTGACTGGTACAGCCCGAAGCCATTGATTGGATTCCATGACTTCCCCAGAAGGTAGGGTCATCAGGAACTTGGAGTTCATGCTTTCTGTAGGTACCTGTAATTCTTTGGCAAAGGGTACTGATACAAAAGAATGGGTCACCCCAGTATCAAATAGTGCAGTAGCTAAATACTGAAAAATAACTACTTGACCTGTTACGACCATGGAGGCACTAGCAGCTTCCTCTTTAGTGAGGGAGAATACTTTGGCACTGGCTGGAACTGGTGGGGCTTCCTGTAACGACTTAAATTTCCTCATTTTGAGCTCCGAAAATAATTCAAAAATATTTTGAAATGCTATAGAAAAATTCTAGAAATTTTTAGGAATTTTTAGAGTATTTTTACATAATTTTTGGAGTTCGATTGGTATTTTTACCAAGAGGAAGAAGTTTAAAAAGAAGAAAAAAAAAGGGTTGAAGCCGGGTTTTGAACCCAAGACCTCGGACTTGGCCCGAGTCTTAACCGAATCCAGCCAACCAACTGGTCTGCGGTTGTTTTGTTATTAATAAGGGAAGCAAATTTATTTAAGTTGTAATTGGAAAATTTAAAATAAATTGAAAAATAAAGGGCGCGGCTGAGGGATCAAGTTGAGATCTGTGGCTTGTTAAAACCGGCAAACCAGCTATTCCATGGCTGTTTTGTAAACAAATAGAGAACGAAATAAATTTAAGTAGTGGTTATAGATAATAGAAATAAAAGGTTGCAGAAAAATGGCCGAGTTGAGGCTCGACCTGAAGACCTCCGACCGCAGCAAAGTTTTAAGCGGAACACAGCCAACCAACTGCGCCAGCGGACTTTGTTAATTTAGGAAGGAGCAAAATATATTTAAGTGATAGTTATTAATAGAATACCGGGTTATTAAAATGAGAACTTAGGTTTTTCCTTTTGGCCCGAGAATCCCTAATTCCTCTCTTCTCCCTCACGCGTGCGCCGCGTCGGCGATTTCTCTCGGGCGGAAACGAAACCGAAGCTAGGTTTCATCTCCGGCGGCCGGTCAAGGACCAAATCCGAGGGTCTTTCACACCGTCATGATAATTTTTTCAAGGAGGACGTGCGGACATGAGGAGAACGCCGAGATCGTGGGCTCCTCCAAACCCTAGAAGTGATTTTTCCGGCTGTGAGTTCAAGAACTGCAAGGTAAGTTGCTACTCACCTGCAGTAAGATAGCTTCGAGGTTTATTCCTTGTTCCTCTTCTCGTTTCTGAAGCTTTGCATTGTTTTCCTTTTTGTTTCATTGTCGTAACACTGGACACGAGGATTAGTTGTGGTAGTAAATCTTTTTCCTTTTGTTTCGGATCACATATTGCTGAGTAGTTGCAATTTGGGTTCCTGTTTGTTTAGTTGTCGTGTAAATCATTGATAAGGGTTTGCTGCCGTGAGTTTCAAAGGAAGGAAGTAATTAGATTAAGCAAGTAGGGTTGTGTTTTAATTCTTTCTTATAACATGTTCTAATGCTTTGTTCGGTTTTGGATTGTTGCTAGCCGTGAAGCAAGAGTTGAGTTGAATTTTGAGCATGTGTGCTATTTTCATGGATCACTGCTATTAACAGTGTTGACCTATATGCATGTAACACCTTAGTATTTGTTTTTCCTTCTTGCTGCCATGGATAGAAATATACGTCTAAATGGGTATGCAGTAAGGTTGTTTGTGCCTATTAGACCTTTCCTATTTAGAACTTATGAGCATGATTAATTCATTATAGATTTATCTTTTCTTTAGCATGTAGTTTGGTTCTGGTTTGTAGCCATGCTCTATAAAGGTTTTGGGTGTAGTTAACAGAAGTAGGTAAAAATGATTTAGTTTATTTCATGCTCTGCTTGGGTTAAAAATACCATGTGCTATAGATGCCATGCTTAAACCTTTCTTTGATTTAGTTTGGAACATATTTAATAGAATCATCAACCTCACTTCTAGCTCTCTTAGTAGCAGATATAAACTCATGTAGTTCTTCCTTCTAAAGTTAATTCTAATTCAGTAGGAAAGGAATAAGAATAGCCGGTATCTTAGCAATCCAGTTTTGACCAAGTTGTAACAGGCTTAAAGGTTACGATTTTCTTATAAAAGTATAGCTGTGAATAAGTTTTATGTTAGTATTGTTTTAGTTTTCCAGTAAGCTTAAATTGATTGAGTTAGTAGGCAGATTTTAGATAAGCTTAGTATGCAGATTTTTGATAAGCTTAATATGCAGATTTTTAATTAAGCTTAATATGCAGATTTTGTTAAAACTTGTATGTAGATTTTGTTTAAGCATTGCAGTGTTAGAATTTGTTTAAACATTTCAGTTTTGTAAGAAGCATTCTTTTATAAGAAAAGTATAAGAAAGATAAAGAAAAGAAAGAAAAGGCCGAGGCCTTAAGTAGATCCCAAAGTCAAGACTTTAGGGATTTTTGGCTCACAAAGTACCTATTAAAATGCTAAGGCATTTAAAGAAGAAGTAATTAAGATTATAAGTATTTTACTTTTAAGAATAGGCTAGTACCCGACTTCCGAGGTTGTCGTTAAACAATTCCAGGTGTCCAATTTCGAGGTCTTGGCCCTGGTAGACCGAGTTCTGCTCTTTTAGGATTGGTGGCTCGCTACCCCAACCTATTAGGGAACGCGCATAAGATGGTACTACGCTTGGGCCCAAGAAGAAGTTGATTATTATTTTGAAGTATTATAAGTATAAGTTTTTGAACAAGTAAAACGAGTTTTACATAAACATAAAGTATTAAAGATTAAGTTTAGAACAGATGAAATAAGATTCATATAGTTCTAAAAGTCAGTAAGTTTAGTTCTTTATTCTACCATGTTTTTCTAGTAGATGAGTAGTTTTCATGTTTACCTATTAGATGAGCAGCATGATTAACTATTAGAATTACATGAGTAGATTCCTTAGCTTTTCTTTGCTATTAGTTTGACATGAGCAGTTATGTTTATGCTTTATTTCTTTTTAGAGCATATAGTTTCTAGTTCTTTTTGTATACATGCACATTCATGATTTTGTGCATTAGATAGCACTTACTATGCAAATTTTGCTTATAGACTACACTTCCTCTTACTGCAGATACAGGAAAGGAAAAGATATAGAAAGGAATGCGACAAGGAGGTGTTCGAAGGATGTGTGATGCCAGGACTATGGAAGCCTTGGGACTAGGAAAGAGTTTTATTCTAGTTTCTATTGTCTTTTGTTATGTTAGAAGTATTTGAGATAGTACATGATATTATGATGTGTTTAGGACATAGTAGATGAATTGTGATATGGTGTGATGAGTTGTGGTATGGTTTTCTTTATTTTGTATTTATTATACCGCGTGGTTGATTGATATGTGTTCCAGCCGCTTGTGGCTGAGTATATATTGCTTGTATTGTTGAATATGGTCACCGGTACAGGGGAGACTCTGTCGAAATTTTTCGGTAGGGTTTCCATGTGATTTTTAATCATACCGGTTAAGTAGAGTTAGTGGTTAAGTAACGGTCATCCTTAGAGAGTAGTAGTAGTAAGAAGGGTGGTCGTTACAGTCGGTATCAGAGCAGTTCCCATTCTCCAGCATCACACATCAGCACCATCCTTGCCGTCTTCAAGTAAGAAAGTATTTAATTTTCTTTTATGCTTTCTTTCTTATTTGCAGTATAGAGTATCTGCTTATATGTGCTTAGGAAAGAAGAAAATTCATGTTTTAATTTTCTATATTTTGATACATATGCTTAGAAAGAATAGAGACAATTTTAGTTTTGTTTCTCTTATATTCATATACATAAGTTTGTTTAGAAAGGATAGAGAAGATGTCAAGTATTATTCTTGGCATAGTTAGATATTAAGATTGAGGACAAGACAGTGGAGAGTCAGAAATCCTAGTTAAGTAATTAGAACTAGAAGGACAATGATAACAAGAAAGATCCAAGCAGGAAGATGTTCGGGTAGTCTGCGAATACCCAGAGGTATTTCTAGAAGAGCTACCTGGACTATCTCCCAATGGAGAAGTAGGGTTTGAAATTGAGTTATTTCCTGATACCAGTTTAATTTCAAAAGCTCCATACCGAATGTCTTCAGCAGAGTTAAAAGAGTTACAAGAACAATTTTAGGAACTACTTGGCAAGGGTTCTATCCGCCTTAGTCATTCACCCCGGGGAGCTCCAGAGTTGTTCAGTAGGAAGAAAGACAGATCTATGCAGATGTGCATAGATTTTAGAGCACTGAGCAAAGTAGCAGTTAAGGACTAGTACCCTTTTCCCAGAATAGATAATCTATTTGATTAGCTAAAGAGGGCAATAGTGTTCTCTAAAATAGATCTACATTCTAGGAACCATCAATTGAAAGTGAAAGGAGAATGAAGAGTCCAGAACAGTTTCCAGTATCCGATATGGACACTACGAAGTTGTAGTCATGCCATTTGGTGTGACCAGTGCACCTATGGTCTCTAGAGACTTTATAACAGGCCTTCCAAGGACCACTAATGGATATGATTCGATATGAATCATAGAGGACCAAGAAGTTAAGAAACTAAAGAACAAAGAGTACCATTAGTGAAATTTATTTAAAACCAGAAGCATGAGGAAATTATTTAGGAGCGTAAGGACAGTATGAGACAGAGAGATCTAGAATTATTCTAAGTTCGAGGACGAACTTTTTATAAGGTGTGGGGAATTGTAACGACCCAAATTTCCTCATTTTGAGCTCCAAAAATAATTCAAAAATATTTTGAAATGCTATAGAAAAATTCTAGAGATTTTAAGCAATTTTTAGAGTATTTTTACACAATTTTTGGAGTTCGTTTGGTATTTTTACCAAGAGGAAGAAGTTTAAAAAGAAAAAAAAAAGTGTTGAAGCCGGGTTTTGAACCCAAGACCTCGGACTTGGCCCGAGTCTTAACCGAATCCAGCCAACCAACTGGTCTGCGATTGTTTTGTTATTAAGAAGGGAAGCGAATTTATTTAACTTGTAATTGGAACATTTAAAATAAATTGAAAAATAAAGGGCGCGGCTGTGGGATCGAAGTCGAGATCTGTGGCTTCAGTTAAAACCGACTAACCAGCTATTCCATGGCTATTTTGTAAACAAATAGAGAACGAAATAAATTTAAGTAGTGGTTAAAGATAATAGAAATAAAAGGTTGCAGAAAAAGGGCCGAGCTGAGGCTCGACCCGAAGACCTCCGACCGCAGCAAGGTTTTATGCGGAACACAGCCAACCAACTGCGCCAGCGGACTTTGTTAATTTAGGAAGGAGCAAAATATATTTAAGTGATAGTTATTAATAGAATACCAGGTTATTAAAAGGAGAACTTAGGTTTTCCCTTTTGGCCCGAGAATCCCTAATTCCTCTCTTCTCCCTCACGCGTGCGCGGCGTCGGCGATTTCTCTCGGGCGGACAGGAAACCGAAGTTAGGTTTCATCTCCGGCGGCCGGTCAAGGACCAAATCCGAGGGTCCTTCACACCGTCGTGATCATCTTGTCAAGGAGGATGCGCCGACACGAGGAGAACGCCGAGATCGTGGGCTCGTCCGAACCCTAGAAGGGATTTTTTTGCCGGCTGCGAGTTCAAGAACATCAAGGTAAGTTGCTACTCACCTGCAGTAAGATAGCTTCGAGGTTTATTCCTTGTTCCTCTTCTCGTTTCCGAAGCTTTGCATTGTTTTCCTTTTTGTTTCATTGCCGTAGCACTGGACATGAGGATTAGTTGTGGTAGTAAATCATTTTCCTTGTGTTTCGGATCAGATATTGCTGAGTAGTTGCAATTTGGGTTCCTGTTTGGTTAGTTGTCGTGTAAATCATTGATAAGGGTTTGCTGCCGTGAGTTTCAAAGGAAGGAAGTAATTAGATTAAGCATGTATAGTTGTGTTTTAATTCCATCTTATAACATGTTCTAATGCTTTGTTCGGTTTTGGATTGTTGCTAGCCGTGAAGCAAGAGTTGAGTAGAATTTTGAGCATGTGTGTTGTTTTCATGGATCACTGCTATTAACAGTGTTGACCTATATGCATGTAACACCTTAGTATTTGTTTTTCCTTCTTGCTGCCATGGATAGAAATATACGTCTAAATGGGTATGCAGTAAGGTTGTTTGTGCCTATTAGACCTTTCCTATTTAGAACTTATGAGCATGATTAATTCATTATAGATTTATCTTTTCTTTAGCATGTAGTTTGGTTCTGGTTTGTAGCCATGCTCTATAAAGGTTTTGGGTGTAGTTAACAGAAGTAGGTAATAATGATTTAGTTTGTTTCATGCTCTGCTTGGGTTAAAAATACCATGTGCTATAGATGCCATGCTTAACTTTTCTTTGATTTAGTTTGAAACAGATTTAATAGAATCATCAACCTCACTTTTAGCTCTCTTAGTAGCAGATATAAAGTCATGTAGTTCTTCCTTCTAAAGTTAATTCTAATTCAGTAGGAAAGGAATAAGAATAGCCGGTATCTTAGCAATCCAGTTTTGACCAAGTTGTAACAGGCTTAAAGGTTACGATTTTCTTATAAAAGTATAGCTGTGAATAAGTTTTATGTCAGTATTGTCTTAGTTTTCCAGTAAGCTTAAATTGATTGAGTTAGTAGGCAGATTTTAGATAAGCTTAGTATGCAGATTTTTGATAAGCTTAATATGCAGATTTTTAATTAAGCTTAATATGCAGATTTTGTTAAAACTTGTATGCAGATTTTGTTTAAGCATTGCAGTGTTAGAATTTGTTTAAACATTTCAGTTTTGTAAGAAGCATTCTTTTATAAGAAAAGTATAAGAAAGATAAAGAAAAGAAAGAAAAGGCCGAGGCCTTAAGTGTTAGTTAGAGCCCTAGAGCCAATCATTTGATGATTGTATGGACTCATGTATATCATATTCTTGTATATTAATAAAGGCAATTGTTTGGTTATTATACTTATTTATATTAGTGCCAAATAGACTAAGTATAATAGCGTCCTTGAGTAGAAGGTTCTTACCTATATCAATCGATTGGTTGAATCGATAGTGAGATGATATAGGGAACACTACTCTAAATCATTCCTAGTCGAGTATTAACATTCAGGGACAATGTTAATACAATAAGACTAGCATGTAGGTTAGCTCGATGACTTGATCTCACAAGTCATGGATATAGAGATATCAAGCTGACACATGGGTATGCATTAGAGAATGTATACTGAATGACCCGCCATGAGAAAGTATCATGGATCGTTATATGAGTGTCATATACTTTCTCATGTGGCTATTAGTATGACTATTAGTCCTTAGACCTGAAGTCACCATGGATCCCTACATAAGGAGTTATGTACTTTGGTTTCGTCAAACGTCACCGTACTGGGTGGACTATAAAGGTGATTACTGGGTATATAACGAATTATGTAGAGGGATGTGAGTGATGTAGATGGGATCTATCCCTCCCATATGACGGGAGCAACATCGGTATTCTTGATAGAGTGAGACCACTAAGTGCATGGCCATGCCCAAATGAGTCAACATTAGATGTTGAGCTCATTTGATCAAGTGAGTCTACTTGGAGTTCAAGATTTAGATTGATTAGAGGATGACACGGTCTATGCCTCACATTGATCAATCTAGATGTCTAGGATAGAAGGACAATGTCATATATTTTGTGAGGAGTCACAATTGGTAGTCACAAGGTGATGTCGGATCTCGACATTCTTGTAACTTGGGTAGTAATGATGTGTTGCTAGATACCGCTCATTACTTATGCTCCTAAATGGGTTTAGGGCATTGCCAACGTTAGAAGAACCTATAGGGTCACACACTAAGGATAATTAGATGGAGATTTGGTTCATATGATGAACCAAGAGGCTTAGATTCATTTGATGAATCATATTGGATTAAGAGTAATCCAAATTGGGCTAATTGAGTTGGACTCAAGTTGATTTATGTATTTAATGAGTCTAATTTAGATTATGACTCATTAAATCAACTTAATTTAATGAATTAGATTCATTATATTAAGTTGGCTTGAATCATATGGTTGGATTAGATCAACCATGAGAGAGATTTGATCAAGTTTGACTTGATTTGAGAGGAAGAGAAAAAGTCATGTTTGACTTGACTTTTTGCCACATCACTAGTGAGTTGGCAAGATGTGGACCAATAGGATTGCTCCACATCATCAATGTGTGCCACCTCATGGAGGTTACAAGCCTCCATAGCATTTAATGTGGCCGGCCCACAATAAATGAGGAGGTTACACTTGTTGCCATGTCATTTAGTGAGGTGGCAAGATGTGGACCAATAGTATTGATCCACATCATCCTAGAGTGCCACCTCATGGGGGTTACAACTCTTAATGGTCTCCACATTAATTGGAATTAATGTGGAGAGTTACACCTCCAAGATGTGGCTGGCCACTCTAGTGGGGAATGAAAATATTCATTTTTCATTTAAGTGTGATTAAGTCATCTTCTTCCTCTAGAGCTCTCTCTTCTCCCTCTCCTCCTCTCTTGGCCGAACAAGACAAGGTGCTAGCACACCTTTGTTTGGTCTTCTCCATCAAGGATTGTTCGTGTGGATACTTCTAGAGGACCGTACACTTGACGGTCTAGAGATCCGACACCTTCGACGAGCGGGAACGCGAAGGGCTTCTCTACAAGGGTAATGATCTTAACTTTAGTGTAGATCTAAAGTTTTTACAAACTCGAACAAGAAAAAGGTATTTCGAAAAGTTTTGTTTACGAATCTTTGCAAGAGATCCATGGCTTTGGGTGACTCGGGGTTTCCGCGACGCGAAAAAGCGGTTTTCGCGGCCCGACGAACTCAACATTAAGTAGATCCCAAAGTCAAGACTTTAGGGATTTTTGGCACACAAAGTGCCTATTAAAATGATAAGGCATTTAAAGAAGAAGTAATTAAGATTATAAGTATTTTACTTTTAAGAAGAGGCTAGTACCCGACTTCTGAGATTGTCGTTAAACAATTCCAGGTGTCCAATTCCGAGGTCCTGGCCCTGGTAGACCGAGGTCTGCTCTTTTAGGATTGGTGGCTCGCTACCCCAACCTATTAGGGAATGCGCATAAGATGGTACTACGCTTGGGCCCAAGAAGAAGTTGATTATTATTTTGAAGTATTATAAGTATAAGTTTTTGAACAAGTAAAACGAGTTTTACATAAACATAAAGTATTAAAGATTAAGTTTAGAACAGATGAAATAAGATTCATATAGTTCTAAAAATCAGTAAGTTTAGTTCTTTATTCTACCATGTTTATCTAGTAGATGAGTAGTTTTCATGTTTACCTATTAGATGAGCAGCATGATTAACTATTAGAATTACATGAGTAGATTCCTTAGCTTTTCTTTGCTATTAGTTTGACATGAGCAGTTATGTTTATGCTTTATTTCTTTTTAGAGCATATAGTTTCTAGTTCTTTTTTTATACATGCACATTCGTGATTTTGTGAGTTAGATAGCGCTTACTAAGCAAATTTTGCTTATAGACTACACTTCCTCTTACTGCAGATACAGGAAAGGAAAAGATATAGAAAGGAAGGCGACAAGGAGGTGTTCGAAGGATGTGTGATGCCAGGACTATGGAAGCCTTGGGACTAGGAAAGAGTTTTATTCTAGTTTCTATTGTCTTTTGTTATGTTAGAAGTATTTGAGATAGTACATGATATTATGATGTGTTTAGGACATAGTAGATGAATTGTGATATGGTGTGATGAGTTGTGGTAAGGTTTTCTTTATTTTGGATTTATTATACTGCGTGGTTGATTGATATGTGTTCCAGCCGCTTGTGGCTGAGTATATATTGCATGTATTGTTGAATATGGTCACCGGTAAGGGGAGACTCTGCCGAAATTTTTCGGTAGGGTTTCCATGTGATTTTTAATCATACCGGTTAAGTAGAGTTAGTAGTTAAGTAACGGTCATCCTTAGAGAGTAGTAGTAGTAAGAAGGGTGGTCGTTACAGTTGGTATCAGAGTAGGTCCCATTCTCCAGCATCACACATCAGCACCATCCTTGCCGTCTTCAAGTAAAAAAGTATTTAATTTTCTTTTATGCTTTCTTTCTTATTTGCAGTATAGAGTATCTGCTTATATGTGCTTAGGAAAGAAGAACATTCATGTTTTAATTTTCTATGTTTTGATACATATGCTTAGAAAGAATAGAGACAATTTTAGTTTTGTTTCTCTTATATTCATATACATAAGTTTGTTTAGAAAGGATAGAGAAGATGTCAAGAATTATTCTTGGCACAGTTAGATGTTAAGATTGAGGACAAGACAGTGGAGAGTCAGAAATCCCAGTTAAGTAATTAGAACTAGAAGGACAATGATAACAAGAAAGATCCAAGCAGGAAGACGTTCGGGTAGTCTGCGAATACCCAGAGGTATTTCTAGAAGAGCTACCTGGACTATCTCCCAAATGGAGAAGTAGGGTTTGAAATTGAGTTGTTTCCTGATACCAGTTTAATTTCAAAAGCTCCATACCGAATGTCTTCAGCAGAGTTAAAAGTGTTACAAGAAAAATTTTAGGAGCTACTTGGCAAGGGTTCTATCCGCCTTAGTCATTCACCCCGGGGAGCTCCAGAGTTGTTCAGTAGGAAGAAAGACATATCTATGCAGATGTGCATAGATTTTAGAGCACTGAGCAAAGTAGCAGTTAAGGACTAGTACCCTCTTCCCAGAATAGATAATCTATTTGATTAGCTAAAGAGGGAAATAATGTTCTCTAAAATAGATCTGCATTCTAGGAACCATCAATTGAAAGTGAAAGGAGAATGAAGAGTCCGGAACAGTTTCCAGTATCCGATATGGACACTACGAAGTTGTAGTCATGCCATTTGGTGTGACTAGTGCACCTATGGTCTCCAGAGACTTTATAACAGGCCTTCCAAGGACCACTAATGGATATGATTCGATATGAATCATAGAGGACCGAGAAGTTAAGAAACAAAAGAACAAAGAGTACCATTAGTGAAAGTTATTTAAAACCAGAAGCATGAGGAAATTATTTAGGAGCGTAAGGACAGTATGAGACAGAGAGATCTAGAATTATTCTTAGTTCGAGGACGAACTTTTTATAAGGTGTGGGGAATTGTAACGACCCAAATTTCCTCATTTTGAGCTCCAAAAATAATTCAAAAATATTTTAAAATCCTATAGAAAAATTCTAGAGATTTTTAGGAATTTTTAGAGTATTTTTACACAATTTTTGGAGTTCGTTTGGTATTTTTACCAAGAGGAAGAAGTTTAAAAAGAAGAAAAAAAAGTGTTGAAGCCGGGTTTTGAACCCAAGACCTCGAACTTGGCCCGAGTTTTAACCGAATCCAGCCAACCAACTGGTCTGCGGTTGTTTTGTTATTAAGAAGGGAAGCGAATTTATTTAAGTTGTAATTGGAACATTTAAAATAAATTGAAAAATAAAAGGCGCGGCTGAGGGATCGAAGTCGAGATCTGTGGCTTCGGTTAAAACCGGCTAACCAGTTATTCCGTGGCTGTTTTGTGAACAAATAGAGAATGAAATAAATTTAAGTAGTGATTATAGATAATAGAAATAAAAGGTTGCAGAAAAAGGGCCGAGCCGAGGCTCAACCCGAAGACCTCCGACCGCAGCAAAGTTTTAAGCGGAACACAGCCAACCAACTGTGCCAACGGACTTTGTTAATTTAGGAAGGAGCAAATTATATTTAAGTGATAGTTATTAACAGAATACCAGGTTATTAAAAGGAGAACTTAGGTTTTTCCTTTTGGCCCGAGAATCCCTAATTCCTCTCTTCTCCCTCACGCGTGCGCCGCGTCGGCGATTTCTCTCGGGCGGAAACGAAACCGAAGCTAGGTTTCGTCTCCGGCGACCGGTCAAGGACCAAATCCGAGGGTCTTTCACACCGTCATGATCATCTTGTCAAGGAGGACGCGCCGACACGAGGAGAACGCCGAGATCGTGGGCTCGTCCGAACCCTAGAAGGGATTTTTTTGCCTGCTGCGAGTTCAAGAACAGCAAGGTAAGTTGCTACTCACCTGCAGTAAGATAGCTTCGAGGTTTATTCCTTGTTCCTCTTCTCGTTTCTGAAGCTTTGCATTGTTTTCCTTTTTGTTTCATTGTCGTAGCACTGGACATGAGGATTAGTTGTGGTAGTAAATCTTTTTCCTTGTGTTTCGGATCACATATTGCTGAGTAGTTGCAATTTGGGTTCCTGTTTGTTTAGTTGTCGTGTAAATCATTGATAAGGGTTTGCTGCCGTGAGTTTCAAAGGAAGGAAGTAATTAGATTAAGCATGTAGGGTTGTGTTTTAATTCCTTCTTATAACTTGTTCTAATGCTTTGTTCGGTTTTGGATTGTTGCTAGCCGTGAAGAAAGAGTTGATTTGAATTTTGAGCATGTGTGCTGTTTTCATGGATAATTGCTATTAACATTGTTGACCTATATGCATGTAACACCTTAGTATTTGTTTTTCCTTCTTGCTGCCATGGATAGAAATATACGTCTAAATGGGTATGCAATAAGGTTGTTTGTGCCTATTAGACCTTTCCTATTTTGAACTTATGAGCATGATTAATTCATTATAAATTTATCTTTTCTTTAGCATGTAGTTTGGTTCTGGTTTGTAGCCATGCTCTATAAAGGTTTTGGGTGTAGTTAACAGAAGTAGGTAATAATGATTTAGTTTGTTTCATGCTCTGCTTGGGTTAAAAATACCATGTGCTATAGATGCCATGCTTAAACTTTTCTTTGATTTAGTTTGGAACAGATTTAATAGAATCATCAACCTCACTTTTAGCTCTCTTAGTAGCAGATATAAAGTCATGTAGTTCTTCCTTCTAAAGTTAATTCTAATTCAGTAGGAAAGGAATAAGAATAGTCGGTATCTTAGCAATCCAGTTTTGACCAAGTTGTAACAGGCTTAAAGGTTACGATTTTCTTATAAAAGTATAGCTGTGAATAAGTTTTATGTTAGTATTGTTTTAGTTTTCCAGTAAGCTTAAATTGATTGAGTTAGTAGGCAGATTTTAGATAAGCTTAGTATGCAGATTTTTGATAAGCTTAATATGCAGATTTTTAATTAAGCTTAATATGCAGATTTTGTTAAAACTTTTATGCAGATTTTGTTTAAGCATTTCAGTGTTAGAATTTGTTTAAACATTTCAGTTTTGTAAGAAGCATTCTTTTATAAGAAAAGTATAAGAAAGATAAAGAAAGAAAGAAAAGGCCGAGGCCTTAAGTTGATCCCAAAGTCAAGACTTTAGGGATTTTTGGCTCACAAAGTGCCTATTAAAATGCTAAGGCATTTAAAGAAGAAGTAATTAAGATTATAAGTATTTTACTTTTAAGAAGAGGCTAGTACCCGACTTCCGAGGTTGTCGTTAAACAATTTCAGGTGTCCAATTCCGAGGTCTTGGCCCTGGTAGACCGAGTTCTGCTCTTTTAGGATTGGTGGCTCGCTACCCCAACCTATTTGGGAACGCGCATAAGATGGTACTACGCTTGGGCCCAAGAAGAAGTTGATTATTATTTTGAAGTATTATAAGTATAAGTTTTTGAACAAGTAAAACGAGTTTTACATAAACATAAAGTATTAAAGATTAAGTTTAGAACAGATGAAATAAGATTCATATAGTTCTAAAAATCAGTAAGTTTAGTTCTTTATTCTACCATGTTTTTCTAGTAGATGAGTAGTTTTCATGTTTACCTATTAGATGAGCAGCATGATTAACTATTAGAATTACATGAGTAGATTCCTTAGCTTTTCTTTGCTATTAGTTTGACATGAGCAGTTATGTTTATGCTTTATTTCTTTTTAGAGCATATAGTTTCTAGTTCTTTTTGTATACATGCACATTCGTGATTTTGTGAGTTAGATAGCGCTTACTAAGCAAATTTTGCTTATAGACTACACTTCCTTTTACTGCAGATACAGGAAAGGAAAAGATATAGAAAGGAAGGCGACAAGGAGGTGTTCGAAGGATGTGTGATGCCAGGACTATGGAAGCCTTGGGACTAGGAAAGAGTTTTATTCTAGTTTCTATTGTCTTTTGTTATGTTAGAAGTATTTGAGATAGTACATGATATTATGATGTGTTTAGGACATAGTAGATGAATTGTGATATGGTGTGATGAGTTGTGGTATGGTTTTCTTTATTTTGGATTTATTATACTGCGTGGTTGATTGATATGTGTTCCAGCCGCTTGTGGCTGAGTATATATTGCATGTATTGTTGAATATGGTCACCGGTACAGGGGAGACTCTGCCGAAATTTTTCGGTAGGGTTTCCATGTGATTTTTAATCATACCGGTTAAGTAGAGTTAGTAGTTAAGTAACGGTCATCCTTAGAGAGTAGTAGTAGTAAGAAGGGTGGTCGTTACACTTCCAACCTTCCTTGACTGAGCTGAGGTCCTTCCAGAGTTGCAGGCATATAATGTAACTGAGGTTTGCCTCCATATTGTATTGCCTGTGGCTGAGGTGCTTTGAGCTTGTTAGGGCATTCTTTAGCCATGTGTCCTTGCTGCCCACGTGAATAACATCCCGTCTTACCCAAACGACAGGCTCCTAGATGTGTTCTCCCACATTTAGGACAGAGAGGGAACTTGGTCTGCTTGTTTACTGGTCCTCCCTTCTGGTTACCTCCTAAGTTTCACTACTTTCTCTTGTGACCCTTGCCCTTCCAGTTCTGATTACTTGACTGGGGTTTCTGGCTCCCCACTGTCTTGTCATCGATCCTGACTGGCTTGTGTTGCGCTCATTGTGCTTTGATGCTATTCAGATAGTGCTCAGCGACTAATGCTCTGCTGACCAGTTCTTCGCCAGTCTGGGGTTGGGGAGTTCCACTACTCACATTAAGTGCTATCACTGGTCTCAGCATTATAAGCATCAGTCTGACTCATTCCTTCTCCATACTTACTAGCTCTAGACAGAGACGAGCTAGCCTATTGAATCTTTTAACTGCTTCTTCCATTGACAGGTCACCTTGTCTGAATTCTATAAACTCTTCATAGTGCTTATTGGTGATCCGTTGGTGGAAGAATTCTTCGTAGAACTCTGTCTCAAAGTTGGTCCAGCTCATCTGGTTGACTGCTCTCTTGCTCTTAACTCTCTCCCACCACATACGAGCATCTCCAGCCAGGTAGAAGGAGGCACACTTGACCTTCTCGACTTCTGGCCAGTCAGAAGCTCCATTGTGCTCTCTAGTGTCTTGTACCAAGCTTGAGCATCACAAGGCTCAGTCGTTGTTACTCTCCGCAAGTGTACGGAAATGTCGCAAGTAATATAAAAGATTATCGTATCCACAGGGACTGGAATAAGCACTAGAAATGTCTCAATGCGAATTAGCTAAACAACTATCCAATCGTTTCAAAAGCAAAGTAAAGGTAAACAAATATAATATTAGAGATCAACAAACAATAGTTTAGTGTTTTGGGTTATGATAAAGGGAGATTCTAGGAGTTTCGGTTTCTTTGTATGATTTCTTGAATGTAAATGGTTCACCAATTCTTATTCCTCAATTGCCAAACATGTAGAAAGTTGCCGGTTCCCTCTTGCAATAGACAACCGGCTAAGGACTGAGAAATGTATCTAAATAGGATTAATGAGACATGAACCTACGTTGTACTTACACAGAAGCGCACCTATTACTATGCCTTCCTCGGATATCAACATAGAAGCCCACAACTTATTAATCTATAAAGATACAAGAAGCTAATCATAGAATCCATCCTACTCTCTTGAATATTCCTATTTCCTCTTCAAGATTATCTCTCAAACGTCCTTACACGGGCTTGCACCTGTCACGTGGATCCCTCGGATGATCGAGTGAGAGTTTATCTTTACCAAGTCCATAAGAAATCCAAACAATCAATCAAGAATGAGAATTAAGCACAAACCAACATCAATCATTCAAGATCTAATTGATACAAGCAAGATAATGTCATTGAAACAAGAAAATGGCAAATCCATAAGAGATTACATCAATCCATCATACAAATACTCCCTTATTTCTAGAATACAAGATCTACTCCATGAATCGAGGAAGAAAACCCGAAAGAATAGAGATTACAAGCATTCCTTGAATCCCCAATCCAAGAAAACAAGAAGAGGGGAGAAGAGAAAACTTATCTACGAAGAAGCCTTGTCTTCGGATCCAATCCTCGCTCCGAAGCCGGAATCGTCGAGATCTCCCTTAGAATCGCCCAGAAATCCTCCCAAGAATGGGAGGAAACCACCAAATCTTGCTTTCTCCCAAAGGGGGAGAGATCCCCTTTCAAATCATGAAGGAGGGTTTAAATAGAGGAGGGATTCGGGCGCCACACGACCCCGTGACACGGCCGTGTGAGATTCACATGGCCATGTCCAGTTCCCTCTCTGCCGAACCTGCACGGCCGTGTGACTCCACACGGCCAGAACCCTTCTGCTCTCTGGAAATGATACACGGCCGTGTGGTGCACACGGCCACAGCCTGCTTAGTCTCTGGAAATGCTACACGGCCGTGTGGTGCACACAGCCACAGCCTGCTTGGTCTCTGGAAACCTCACACGGCCGTGTAGATCCACACGGCCATGTAAGGCTTCTGCTCTAGTTGGCTTCAAATCTTGACACGGCCGTGTGAGGTTCACACGGCCATGTCATCTTCCTCTTCTGCTGGTGCCAAAACCCCACACGGCCCGAGCTCCATCCCAGTGCATGGCCGTGTGAGGTACACGGCCTGGTGCTTTCTCCCTTTGTTTCCTCCAAGGCTTGCCCAAAGATGTAAATTCTTCACCAAATCGACTCCTGCGTACAGTAAATGCACAAAAAGTAGATCTCCGAACCAAAAGAGTAAATATGCTAAAAGGAAAGCTGGAAGTATACAAATGCATAGATCAAGCATGCTCAAAGTATGTAAATGTGCGTAAAAACATGCATAAAAGAGTATATAATCTACGCACATCACACCCCTAGACTTAAACCTTTGCTTGTCCTCAAGCAAAATGCTGCAATCTAAATTCATATGTTCTACAACACATTCATAAAACCCAGTGCACTTTCCTAACTCTATCAAAAAGTTTCATTAACAAGCATGATCATGGAAACAAGTAAAGTATGGTTCAAGCATAAGAATCTTGTGCGCAGTGTAAAAGTAACTCAACACCCTTCAAGTTTCAATCCATGTCCTAGTCAAGTCGTCATCAAATTTGAATTCCTAATGTTTCCAGTGAAAGACAAGTAACCAGTGATAGGCACTTACTTACCATTCACTTGGTTCATATTTCTCAACTAACCCAAGGTCTCAAAGGTGTGCTCAATCTCAAGAGAAGCTAAACAGTCATTTCCCCAGTAACCTAACTCGGTCTCAAAGGGGTGACTTGCTAGATTCCACTCATGACAACTATTTTTTATATCCCTTATTGTGTTTTTTTTTTTTTTTAAAAGTGTTTGCATTGTGCAAAACTTATTCACAAATGTACTTTTAGCACACATGTTGGGATATTTTGATTTTTCCAAATGAGCTTTAATGATTTGAGCCTCATCCAATAACCAAAATGAAAGTTGAGAAATCACCATGGAAACCAAGTACTAAGCAAACAAGATGAATCATGACTATTTCAATGACATCAACTATTCAAGCATCAAGCACAAGTGTAGTGAAGATAAAATCCTTAAGGTTGAACCAAAACTAAAACTCATCACCATAAGATTCTTAGCTTATTAATGCTTCCCAAGATAGAAAAAAGAACTACACAAAGTTTACTACTAGCACCATGCGAACATCATGAATAGAGACAATAATCGTGCTAACATTTCACTTGAATCCAAGAAAGCATATAAGTGAAGATTTGATGTTCTCAAATTTTTTTTGCCATGATTATTTCAAAAACAAGCAAAATAAAGCAACAAGCAATGAAAATAAGAACCAACATGAAAAACTAACAAAAACTAAAAACTGAAAACCAAACTAAACAATACATGACACCCCCCCCCAGACTTAAACATTTCATCGTCCCGATGAAATCAGTATGGTGGAGGAGGTGGAGGTGGACGAGGGAAAGGAGGTCTACGACGTGGATGGCCAATAGGAAAACTAGGAAAACCTGGAATCTCACCCAAGGATCTATGATACTCATATAAAGCATCAACTTGTTGGCTAGTAAGCGTCATACTCTGCATAAAATCTCTCATCCTAGCCTGATCAGTATCATAATCCTGCACAAACTCGGCCACTTGACCTTGAAAATTCCTCGTAAACTGAAAATGATTTTGTACCTCCCTAAACTGATCATCAGATAAAGAGAAGCGCCCCTCCAACATTTTTCGTTGGGAATCTTGCTTCTCATGAAGTGATTCTAGAGACGTACGAAAATCTGAAAAATCGAACCTAGAAGATCCCGTGCCATATGCAAAAGAATGCCTAGCAGGCTCCATGAAACTAGAAGGCTGCGTATGTCCAGATGACGAGGGCTCATGATGTGGCTCAGTGTCTCCAGGTATAGAAGGGTTATCCTCAAAATCTAACTCAGAAATTACCCAATTAGCCCGGTTACGAATAGTAGTTCGTTCAGGAAAAGGAAGAGGTAAAGGAGAACCACTCCTCCTAGGAAACGCGAAACGATTCTCATCCCGAACGATCATTTTCATAGCAAGACATGTATCAATGTCAATCATGTCATTACCATGAATTATTTCCAACCCATCAACATCAAGATTTAAATTACAAGCTATTCGGGTAATCAAACCACCAAAAACAATTGATCCCGATGATGCCCTAGCCGATCTCAATAAGGTTTGAACAAAATGAAAACCAGAGTCAAATTCGACCTTATAAAGCATAGCCCATAAAGCATAAAGCTCTATTTTCTTAACCACCCCATCACTCTCTCCCTTACCAAAAATAGTTTTACTCATGACTCTATGTAGGTACCTAAAGATGGGGTTTTGCATATGGGAGGCCTTAGCTCTTGAAGTCTCATAAGGTTGATCTAACCCAGTTATTGCATTCCAAAAATGATTCCAATTAAACCTTGGATCAAACCTACGAGGGCTACCGGTGGTTATTCCAAAACAAGAATTAAAGTCACTAAATGCCCATAGAAATTCTTGATTCATTAATCTAAAAGAGATTTTTCCAAAATAATCATCTTCATTAGTAAAATGGACATCCAATGAACTTAAAAATTCCAAAACAAGACGAGGATATGTAGGAAAATGTGTGTACATAATATCACTCCAATCCAAAAACCCAATCATCAAATCTACATCTTCCCTAATTCCAAGCATATCAAGAACAGTTGGGTCCATATATCTAGTACACACTATCTTTCTATTGACAAGAATTGCAAATCTAGTTACTTGATCATCATTTCTGAACACAATATTGAATTCATTGTCATTACCTTCGTTGCGTGAAGTCCTTTTGCCTTTGCCCTTCACTGGTTGTTTTCCTTTGTCTCTTGATGGCTCCTTCTCTTTGTCTCCACTAGATCCACCACCTCCTTTGCGTAATCTCTTCAAAATATTGGACATCTTGATGAGTTTAGATGGGGGAAAAATTATTTAGAGTTGTGGAACTTCAAAGAACAAAACTTCAAAGAACAAAAGATCTTAGGTTAAGAGAACAAAAAGTCCAAGTCTTAGAGAGGAGGAGAATCGGATCTAAGAGATCTTGAGAGATTAGAGAGGAGTTTTTAAGAAATTGGGAGAGAAAGATATGTTTTGGAGAGTTGGGGGTGTGCGGAACACGGCCAAGATCTGGCCGTGTGAGGTAGGAGGTAGACTTTAGTAGTTCTCCTACACGGGCCGTGTAGATCTACACGGGCCGTGTAGATCTACACGGCCTCCCCATCTTTCCTCTCGGGATTCTTTGCACGAGCCGCGTAGATCCACATGGCCTCCCCCTCTTCCTTCTCTGGATTCCTCGCACGGCCGTGTCTGGGACACGGCCTCTCCATCTTTCCTCTTGGGATTCTTTGCACGGCCGTGTCTATGACACGGCCTATTCCTTTTTCCTCTCGGGAGATCCCACACGGCCGTGTCTGGATGACACGGCCTAAATACTTCCCTTCTCTGCAACCTTTGCCTGGCCTTGTATAGCACACGGCCCGACTCTGTTTTGCACCTAACCTGAAAACAGAATCAAAAGAAAGCATCAAACTAAAAGAAATTACAATACAAATCAAAACTAACTAAAAGAACCCTTGGGTTGCCTCCCAAGAAGCGCTTGTTTAAGGTCTTTAGCTCGACCAAACTTAATCATTCGCTCCTTTTCCTCGCCCTTGGAGGACAGATATACTTTTCGTTTCCGTTGGGAGATCTTCTCCCAACATCTTCCACCACATTGTCTCCTTCATTTGGTGGCCTTCCATGAGGATGGAAATTCCATTCCTCAAGTTTATAAATGCTTGTCCTGCTACAAGCATTTAAAAGAGACGAGACATGGTTAGAGATATTAGATAAATCATATTCCAACTTTTCCTTACCAATTACCAAAGAAAGCTTATGATTTTTGACATCAATTATAGCTCCAGCTGTAGCAAGGAAAGGTCTTCCTAATATGATAGGAATCCTAGGGTCCTCTTCCATGTCCAACACGACAAAATCTGTGGGAATTACATTCCCATCCACCTCTACCGGCACATCCTCTATAATACCCAAAGGGTACCTGCAGGAATGATCGGCAAGTTGAAGTGCCATGGTAGTAAGTTTAATGTTTTTGAGACCTAATTTATTACAAATTGAATAGGGAATGAGGCTAACACTCGCCCCCAAATCACAAAAAGCTTTTTCAAAAAATTCTTTTCCTATGTTGCAAGGAATATAAAAGCTCCCTGGGTCCTTCAGTTTTGGAGAAGTGTTCTTCTCAAAAATAGCACTACATTCCTCACTAAGCGCAATGGTCTCGACCTCTCCTCTTCTTCTCTTATTTGACATGAGATCCTTCAGAAATTTGGCAAATCTAGGCATTTGTAGAATAGCATCAATAAGAGGTACCTCTACACAAATTTCCTTAACCTTTTCTAGAAACTTGCCAAATTCTTCATCCTTCTTGAGCATTGTAAGTCTCTGAGGAAAAGGGACAGCTTTGCTCTGATGGTTCAGTGGAAGAGTCTCTTCAACCTCAATGGTACTCTCCTCATTAGCTTGAATCTGATTCGGTATAGGAGGAGAGAGCTCTTCTTCTTTTTGTTTCCCTTTTGAAGCAGTCACTTGGGAGTCTCCCAAGGTCCGTCCGCTCCTAAGCTCAATCCTATTGCAATGCTCCATAGGATTCACATCAGGTTTTCCTGGAAGCTGTCCTGGTGCTCTGGATGATGAGGAAGCTAGTTGGGCAATTTGACTATCCTGGATCTTTTGATGCTTTTCAGAATTATCCATTCTCTGAATGAGCTTTGCTAAATCTTGCTTCATTTCATTCTGATTTGAGATAATTTCTTCAAGCATCTTTTCAACATTTGACTTTGGTAAGCCTTGAGAAGATAGATGTTGAAAATTTTGTTGCCCAGCTTGAAAATTTGGTCTTGCCCCCATAGATGGTCCTTGATCTTGATTGTTTCTGTAAGAAAAATTTGGATGACTCTTCCATCCAGGGTTATAAGTATTTGAGTATGGGTTGTTCTGCCTTTGATTGTAACTCATGATTGCATCGCATTGTTCAAGTTGATTGATTTGTGCAGTGATAGCTCCCAATGGACATGAGTCATTTGAATGCTCTGAACTCCCACATACTTCACAAGATGTACTAATAGCATTGACCATATTAGCACTAGTCCCCATGTTCTCAAATTTCTTTGTAAGAGCATCCAATTTTGCAGACAAAAGAGTGACTGCATCTACATCAAACTTCCCTGATGCTTTAATTGTTGGGTTTAAAGAGGAGTAGCCACCACTTCTTTCATTTGCCCATTGATGATGATTTTGTGCTACACTTTCAATGATTTCTTCGGCTTCATCTAAACTTTTATTTATAAGTGCCCCTCCAGCAGCTGAATCAAGGGACACTTTGGTATGATAATTGATACCATTATAAAAAGTGTGCAACAGTAACCATCTTTCCAACCCATGATGTGGGCATTGTCTGAGCATACTATTATATCTATCCCATGCTTCAAAAAGAGATTCTGAGTCAGTTTGCTTGAAGCTTGCAATTAAATTCCTCATATGAGCTGTTTTGCTTGGTGGGTAGAACTTATCAAGAAACTGTTGCTCGCACTGCTCCCAAGTGGTGATGCTATTAGGGGCCAAAGAATTCAGTCATTGCTTTGCCCTATCTCTTAGAGAAAACCCAAATAACAGTAATCTAACTGCATCTGAAGGAACTCCATTCATTTTCATGGTCCCACATATTTCATAAAAGACCTCTAAATGTTGATTGGGGTCTTCATGAGGTCCTCCACCAAATTGGTTCTGCTGCACCATAGATATGATTGCGGGTTTGATCTCAAAGTTATTAGCCTCCACTGAAGGTCTTGAAATACTAGATCGGAAACCTCTTGCATAGGGTGCTGCATAGTCCTTGAGTGGTCTATTTGCCATGCTCAAATGTTCCTGTTCTTCAATTTGCCTTTGTAGAATTCTTCTTTTATGGAAAGTTCTATCAATCTCAGGGTCGAAAGGAAAGAATTCCCCTGCAAAGTTAGATCTTTGCATACACAAGAACAAGATAACAATTAACAATTCAACAAAAAAGAAAAATAAAAGAATCAAAAATGCAGAATTGAATTTGTACACAAAAAATTAGCAAGAAGTGAAAGTTATACAAGAAAGTAAAAAAAACAGAAATCTAATGATTAGTTACAACTATGCAATATGAAAGGAAAACAAATGTTATGTTTAGTCTAGCTCAATTGATAATTCCTAATGTTATAGCGCAGTCCCCGGCAACGGCGCCAAAAACTTGTTACTCTACGCAAGTGTACGGAAATGTCGCAAGTAATATAAAAGATTATCGTATCCACAGGGACTGGAATAAGCACTAGAAATGTCTCAATGCGAATTAGCTAAACAACTATCCAATCGTTTTAAAAGCAAAGTAAAGGTAAACAAATCTAATATTAGAGATCAACAAACAAGAGTTTAGTGTTTTGGGTTATGATAAAGGGAGATTCTAGGAGTTTCAGTTTCTTTGTAAGATTTCTTGAATGTAAATGGTTCACCAATTCTTATTCCTCAATTGCCAAACATGTAGAAAGTTGTCGGTTCCCTCTTGCAATAGACAACCGGCTAAGGACTGAGAAATATATCTAAATAGGATTAATGAGACATGAACCTACGTTGTCCTTACATAGAAGCGCACCTATTACTATGCCATCCTCGGATATCAACATAGAAGCCCACAACTTATTAATCTATAAAGATACAAGAAGCTAATCATAGAATCCATCCTACTCTCTTGAATATTCCTATTTCCTCTTCAAGATTATCTCTCAAACGTCCTTACACGGGCTTGCACCTGTCACGTGGATCCCTCGGATGATCGAGTGAGAGTTTATCTTTACCAAGTCCATAAGAAATCCAAACAATCAATCAAGAATGATGACGAGCTAACTGTAAAGGGTTACAGTGATGCTAGCTTCCAGACCGACCAGGATGATTATCGATCGCAGTCAGGGTTCGTGTTTTGCATAAATGGTGGTGTTGTGAGCTGAAAAAGTTTGAAGCAGGACACAGTTGCTGATTCTACAACAGAGGCCAAGTATATTGCTGCATCAGAAGCAACAAAGGAGGCAGTTTGGATCCGCAAGTTCATCACTGAACTTGGGGTGGTTCCTAGCATCGCTGACCCTATTGAGCTCTATTGTGACAACAATGGAGCAATTACACAGGCTAAGGAACCTCGCTCACACCAGCGAACCAAACATATACTACGGCGCTTCCATCTCATTCGAGAGATCATCGATAGAGGAGATGTGAAGATTTGCAGAGTACCCACAGAAGCTAACATCGCAGATCCCTTGACCAAGGCTTTGGCATAGAGAAAGCATTATGGTCACACTAGGTCATTAGGCCTTAGAGCCTACACTGATTGGCAATAGTGCCAGTGGGAGATGTTGGAGTGTATACTGAAAGCCTAAGCTTTTGTAAACATTTATTTTGAATAAAGAATCACATTTGGTCAAATTATCTACATTTAGTTGTAGTTGTTCAATTAATTTATATTGTAGATAACATAGTATGTGGTGCCACATACAGAAGATGATGTTATCAATACCTTATAAATTATAAACAGTAGCTCACGACCAAAATGGAAAGGAACAAACCATTGGAAGGTTGTAGTGTAATTAGAAATTAGTTTATCTTGACTATATAATTACACTAGTACACTTAGAGTGTATTGAGTAGGACCATTTGAGGTCATTTCTTTTATACTGACTTTATAAAGGAACAAATACCTCAGTTATTATGGAAGTGTGTGCTCTTAATCCTAATATAATAACAAGCACATATATTTGATATTTATTTCTTTAATTTATCAATGGGTGAGATTTAGTTCAATGAATCAATAAGCCCGATAAGTTGGGACATGATATCACTTATAGTGTGTGTTGTTGATTATAGAAGGAAACTGTGTCCTAGTAATCTAGGTTGATAATGTCCCCAAGATGAGCTCATAAAGATTGTCATGTTAAACCCTGCAGGTGGTCTTAGTCCGACATGACAATAAGGTTGAGTGGTACTATTCTTGGATAAAGATATTAATTAAATGAGTTGTCAGTAACTCACTTAATTAGTGGGCATTTGACATCTTAAACACAGGGAGACTAACACACTCATAATAAGAAGGAGCCCAAAAATGTAATTTGGGATTGATGCGGTAGTTCAATAATAGTTCTCTAGTGGAATGAATTATTATTGATAAAATTAAGTTGTGTGTTCGGGGCGAACACGGGATGCTTAATTTTATCGGGAGACCAAAACCAATTCCTCCTCTCGGTCCCTATCGTAGCCTCTTAATTATAGAGTACTATACCCACCTATACCAACCTTCTATACCCACCTAAAGGGGGCCGGCCAAGCTAGCTTGGGGATCAAGCTAGGGTCGGCCTAAGCATGGTTTATGGGTGGCTGGCCCAAGCTTGCACCCAAGCTAAAGGGGGCCGGCCCTAATGAAATAAAAAAGAATTTTTATTTTTATTTTTCTTATGTGGAAGATATAATTTATTGGAGAGAATTAAAATTAAAATATCTCTTCTACAAAAGATTAAGAAAAGAGATTAGATCTTTTTCCTTATTTGTAGATAGGAAAGATATTTTATTTTTTCTCTGAAAATTATTCACATGTTGAAAAATTAAAATTATAGAAATTTCTTTTTATCAACCATGAAGGGATTTTTGAAGAGAAATTTTATTTTTAAAATTTCCGGAAATTTTAATTTTTGATTGAAACTCTCCTAATTTGTCTCTTTGATTGTGGCCGGCCATTGTATGGATAAAGAGGAAGTTTTATTTAAATCTTCCCAATTAATTCATGTCAAGGAAAGTTAAGGAAATTTTATTATAATTAAATTTCCTTATTTGCCAAATCTAAGGAATATAAAAGAGGGGGTTGGGGTGCCTTCAAGACACACAACTTCTATTATTCTTCTCCCTCTTTTCTTCCTTGGTGTGGCCGGCCCCTTCAAGCTTTCTTTTCTCTTTGTTGTGGCCGAACCTCTTCTTCCTTTTGGAGATCAAGTTGTGGCCGGATACAAGCTTGGAGAAGAAGGAGAGAAAGTTTATATCCCTTGGAGCATTGGTGGTGTTTTCTCTTCATCCTTGGAGGTGCACTTAAGTTGGCCGAAACTTACAAGGAGGAGAAGAAGGTGCATAGGTGGTTTCTCATCTCGGAAGATCATTGCCCACACAACGTCCGAGGTTAGAAGAGGAATACGGTAGAAGATCAAGAGGTTTTTCTGAAAGGTATAACTAGTATTTTTCCTTTCCGCATCATACTAGTTATTTTTGGAAATAAATACCAAATACAAGAGGCATACGATTTTAGTGTTTCGAATTTGCTTTCGATGTAGTGTTCTTTTGTTTTTTCTTTTCCTTGTGATTTGATAGTTCTTTTCGGTTGACCTAAAGTTATTTTAGGAAATTAAATATTAGCTTTCTTTAAAAGGTTTTGTCTAGTCGGTGGTGGTTGCTCCCATATCCAAGAAGGCAATGTGCCTCGCCACGTCAGTACTGGGAACCAATTATGGAAATTAATATTTAATGAAATTAATAACTTAGGTGATTTGGATCGAACGTGTTAAGTTCCGCAGGAGATCCAAGTCAAAACCTAAAAGAACAAATAGATTAAACTTTGGATCAAACGTGTTAAGTTCCGCAGGCGATCCAAGTTTAATTTAAAAGAACACATGGTAGCTAGGAAAAGGTTCAGACCTTTGTACAAAATTTTTGTACAGTGGAACCATTAGGTTTTCCGAGTAGCAACCAACAATTGGTATCAGAGCTAGGGTTTTGCCTCTGTGTATTTGGTATTAGTTTAATTATGCACATGTCATACATAATTTAGGCAGGTTAATAGTAGGATATGCTAACTTTGTGGATACAGGATCCAACTATTATGGCTTATAGTTTTTATGTGTGTGATTGGACCCTTGGACATGTCAAGGGCATTTTTGTGTGTGCATGATTGTAATATAAAATACAGCAGGAGCTGTATTTAGTTTTATTAGGATTTTATTTTTGATCTAGTTACATGTACATTCCTTTTATGGAATATAGGATCGATGGATGTAAATTTTTATTTTATGTTCGATCTAGTTTACATGTACATTCCTTCGAGGAATATAGGATCGAAAAATGTAAAATTCTATTTATGTCGCGGATCGAATCTTGCAAGGCGTGGAACCTTTTGAGGACCAGAGGCGCAGCGGAACAAGGAGCAAGATGGATGCGACAACTAGACCCGGTGGCGGTGGCCAAAGATGGCAGCAGCTAGGGTTGGCGACACACGGAGGACAACAATAGATAAAAAGTCATAATAGTTGAAAATTAGTTTTTCATTTATTACTTTTATATTGTGCTGTGTGTGCATGTTAGTATACAAGTCTAGTAAGCTAGCATAGTTAAAATTCCTCATTTATAAATATCTAAGTGGGAGAGGAATTTTAAATAAATTCCACGGTCTCCATTACTGGTTTGTAAGTGATGCAAACAAGCTTGCGTGTTGGCTCTGAGTGCCTTCCTCCATATCGGATGAGCTTGTTTGTGGATCACTAGAACAAACTTCCATTCTGGATGACTATAGGAAGTTAATTAAGAGCGTGTGATCTTCCCCATCGGAAGGGGCACAATCTTATTAATGGACTTAGTGTCAAGTAATGGTATACACTTAGGCACGTTTAATAGTATCCTCCCCATCGGAGTCACTGCTATTATTCGTGTGACCAAAGGATACCAACTATTAATTTTATTTGTTAAAAAGTTAGGTTGACAAGATAATAAATTTAATGGGTTAAACCCTCCTTTTACAAATGCTGAATTTGTATACGTGCACACTATCGTGGCATACAAAATTCTTGGTGTTTTGAGGTGTTGGTTAATTTAAAATAGTATTGTTTGAGGAATCAATATTATTCTAAATTTAGAGTTCTGACCAAAAGTTATTTGTGATTCTTAGGATGACTTTCAACCCACTGGCCATCATACTAAAAGAGAACAGACTTACTGGTCCTAACTACATAGATTGGAAAAGGAACCTGGACATTGTTCTTACTGCTGAAAGCTATAAGTTTATACTGACTGAACCTTGCCCTGATACACCCAATGGTGAATCTACCCAAGAGGAGATTGAATATCATAGGAAATGGGTAAAAGCAGATGAGATGGCGCGGTGTTACATTTTGGCTTCAATGTCAAATGTATTGCAACATCAGCATCAAAATTTACCAACAGCCTATGATATTATGAACAATCTCAAGGAAGTCTTTGGTCATCAGGATCGGGCTTCTAGGCAAGAAGCCATGAGAAAGATAATGACAGCCACCATGCAAGAGGGTACTCCTGTGAGGGATCATATCCTAAAGATAATGGCTTATCCTAACGAAATACAGATCCTTGGAGGAGAAATTGATGGGGAAACCCAGATCGATATGATCCTCCAAACACTACCTAGAAGTTTTGAGCAATTTCGCCTGAATTACAATATGAACAAAAGGGTATATTCATTGGCGGAACTACTGACAGAACTTCAGGCAGCAGAAGGATTGTTTCGTCACAATTCTCATATTCTCTATACTAAAAATGGTTCTACTTCTAAACCGAAAGGAAAGAAGAAGAAGAAACAAGTTAATTCAGCAAAGAAAGTGAATAAATCTCATAGTACAGGACCTAAAGCTGGAATGAAGAAGCCGAAGGGCAAGTGCTTCATCTGCAAGCAGTCAGGACATTGGAAGGCGGACTGTCCTCATAGGAATCAGAACAACAAAGGTATATCTCTTGCTCTAGTTGTTGAAACATGTTTAGCGGTGTTATCTACCAGCACCTGGTGTGTAGATACGGGAGCCACTGATCATGTCTGCAATTCCTTGCAGGGGTTCCAGGAAACCCAACGACTAACTGAAGGAGAGATTACCATCTACATGGGCAATGCTACTAAAGTGGCAGTTGTTGCAGTGGGAGACGTCTACTTATCTTTTAATAGAAATAGAAATTTGGTTTTAAGAAATTGTCTTTATGTACCCAGTTTTAGAAAGAATTTAATTTCAGTTTCTAAACTATTTTTGGATGGATATTCAGTTTCTTTTGTAATGATGTAATTATTAAAAGAAATAAAGTGATTATCTGTTCTGGTGCATTAGTTGGCAATTTGTATACTTTAAATCCAATTTCTCCCACAAAGCAAAACATGAAAATTTATAATTCATCTTCTAACTCTAATAAGAGAAAAGAACCTTCAGAAATGAACCAAGTATATCTTTGGCATCTAAGGCTTGGTCATATTAACTTAAGTAGGATTCAGAAGCTTATGGCCGATAGACTTTTGGGTTCATTAGAGTTGGAAAATTTTCCAACTTGTGAATCTTGCTTAGAAGGTAAAATGACCAAGAGGCCTTTCAAGGCCAAGGGGTATAGAGCCAAAGAAGTGTTAGAATTGGTTCATTCTGATTTGTGTGGACCTATGTCTGTCCAGGCAAGAGGTGGTTTTGAATATTTTGTCTCTTTTATAGACGACTATTTAAGATACGGATACATTTACCTAATGCGCCGCAAGTCTGAGTGCTTTGATAAGTTCAAAGAATACAAGGCTGATGTGGAAAAACGACTAGGTAAAAGTATCAAGACACTACGGTCTGATCGTGGTGGCGAATACCTCTTAGGAGAGTTTAGGAATTACTTATCAGAGGTCGGGATTCAATCCCAACTGTCCGCACCTGGTACACCCCAACAGAATGGTGTGGCAGAACAAAGGAATAGGACTCTTATGGAGATGGTTAGATCGATGATGAGTTATTCAGAATTACCAAATTTGTTTTGGGGATACGCTATGGAAATAGCAGTGTACATTCTGAACTTAGTACATTCTAAATTAGTTTCTTCTACTCCCACAGAATTGTGGAATGGGCGAAAGCCCAGTCTAAGACATATTTGGATTTGGGGTAGTCCAACACATGTGCTGAAACCAGATGCTGATAAGTTAGAATCTCGTACAGAAGTTCGCGTGTTTGTAGGGTATCCTAGAGGAACGAAAGGTGGTTTATTTTATAGTCCTAAAGACCAGAAGGTCATTGGTAGCACCAATGCCCAGTTTTTAGAAGAAGACTATATAATCGATCACAAGCCCAGTAGCAAAGTTATTTTAGAAGAACTTAGAGAGGACATGTCTACCTTAGTACCAACAGTACAAGATGAAGTACCACAAGAGACTGCAACACGTGTCACACATGATACACAACCACAGACTCTGCCTTGTCGTAGTGGGAGGGTTGTTAGGCAGCCTGATAGATTCATGTTTTTGAGAGAGTCTTCGGACTTGATCCCGGGTAAACATGAACCTGATCCCCGAACATATGACGAAGCACTCCAAGATATAGATGCAGCATCTTGGCAAAAGGCAATGAATTCTGAAATAGAGTCTATGTACTCTAATAAGGTCTGGGAGCTCGTAGAACCACCTGATGGTGTAAAAGTCGTTGGATGCAAGTGGATCTACAAAAGGAAAAGAGGGACAGACGGGAAGGTAGAAACCTTCAAAGCTAGGCTTGTAGCGAAAGGGTACACTCAGAAAGAGGGAATCGATTATGAGGAGACCTTTTCACCGGTAGCCATGCTTAAGTCTATCCGGATACTCTTATCCATTGCTGCTTATATGGATTATGAGATTTGGAAAATGGATGTCAAGACAACTTTCCTTAATGGAAGTCTTGAAGAGAACATCCATATGAAGTAACCAGAAGGGTTCATTGAAAAAGGCAAAGAGCATCTAGTATGCAAGCTCAATCGGTCCATTTATGGACTGAAGCAAGCTTCAAGGTCTTGGAACATCCGGTTTAATGAAGTAATCCAGTCATATGGATTTATTCAGTTTCCGGATGAGTCTTGTGTATACAAGAAGTGTAACGGAAACGTGGTGGTATTTCTTGTACGATACGTGGATGATATTTTGTTAATTGACAACAATGTCAAGGTATTATCGGACGTAAGGGTATGGTTGTCCAAACAATTTGATATGAAGGATTTAGGAGATTGTGCACACATTCTTGGGATCAAAGTTATAAGGGATCGCAAGAAAAGAATGTTGTGTCTGTCCCAAGCTTCATATATAGATACAATCCTTGCTCATTTTAGCATGCAGGATTCCAAGAAAGGTTTCTTACCTTTTAGGCATGGAGTAGCTCTATCTAAAGAGATGTCTCCAAAAACATCAAAGGAGATAGAGGACATGAAAGCAGTTCCTTATGCTTCGGCTGTAGGAAGTCTAATGTATGCAATGCTATGTACGAGAGCTGATATCTGTTTTGCCGTGGGCATGGTTAGCAGATATCAGAGTAACCCTGGACAAGGACATTGGACTGCGGTAAAGCATATATTAAAGTACCTGAGAAGGACTAGAGATTATATGCTAGTTTACCAAGTAGACGATTTGCTCCCTATGGGTTACACGGATTCAGATTTCTAATCAGATAGGGACAATAGTAAGTCTACATCAGGCTATGTGTTTACTTTAGGAGGTGGAGTCATTGCATGGAGGAGTGTTAAGCAGAAATGCGTTTCGGACTCAACCATGGAAGCTGAGTATGTAGCAGCCTCTAAGGCAGCTAAAGAAGCAGTATGGCTCAGGAACTTTCTAATGGACTTAGATGTGATTCCTAGTTTGCCCAAAATCATCACAATTTATTGTGATAATAGCGGTGCAGTTGCAAACTCAAAGGAACCATGAGCCCATAAGGCAAGTAAACATATAGAGCGCAAGTACCACCTGATACGAGATATCGTGAAGCGAGGAGAAGTTGTCATCGCCAAGATTGCATCAGTAGATAACCTGGCAGATCCTTTCACTAAGGTCCTTCCAGCTAAAGCTTTCGATCGGCATGTGGAGGGAATGGGAATCAGATGTATGGCAGAAGATATGGCATCTTAGTCGTTAGTATAAGTGGGAGATTGTTGGAGTGTATACTGAAAGCCTAAGCTTTTGTAAACATTTATTTTGAATAAAGAATCACATTTGGTCAAATTATCTACATTAAGTTGTAGTTGTTCAATTAATTTATATTGTAGATAACATAGTATATGGTGCCACATACAGAAGATGATGTTATCAATACCTTATAAATTATAAACAGTAGCTCACGACCAAAATGGAAAGGAACAAACCATTGGAAGGTCGTAGTGTAATTAGGAATTAGTTTATCTTGACTATATAATTACACTAGTACACTTAGAGTGTATTGAGTAGGACCATTTGAGGTCATTTCTTTTATACTGACTTTATAAAGGAACAAATACCTCAGTTATTATGGAAGTGTGTGCTCTTAATCCTAATATAATAACATGCACATATATTTGATATTTATTTCTTTAATTTATCAATGGGTGAGATTTAGTTCGATGAATCAATAAGCCCGATAAATTTAATCACATTTGGTCGATATATTTTTTTCTCTAAATATTTTTAAAGTATCAAACTTGAACAAACCTTCATTTTTTTTAGGGATTTATTTTCCAAATGAGCTTGCATGATTTGAGTTTATCTAGTAACCAAAATATAGTTGAGAGGTCATCATAAAAGCAAGAGTACTAGTCCGGTTCTATGAATCATGACAATTTTTAAAAATATCTATGATCAAAGTCAAGCATAATGTGAAGAGATCCTAAAACTAAGCCAACATTTAAATTCTTCTAGTAATAACAATGCTCACTTCATTCTACTATATATATAAAAACATAGATCAATAGACATACTAGCATATCAAATCACACAACATAAATATCTAGATGAAACGTGCTAGTATTTTACTATGAGGAATAAACAACAATTACATGATGAGTGATGTAATTAAAGAAAAAAAGAAATAAGAAAAAATTAAACTAAACTCATCACATTCTCCCAGATTTAAATTTTTCATTATTCCAATGAAAACTAAAGTGAAATATAGAGGAGATTTTTGAAGTTAGAGAAGTTACCAAGTGATAAATTCCAAATGATTGACATTCATGTGTTAAAAACACTCCTCTATCTAATATTCATATTCTTTCATAACTTGGAATCCTATATAAAGAAGATAGATTAGAAAAATTAGAAAAATTAAGTACAGGATATGAACTATTATGAATAAAGAAAAGGAACTAGAAAGAAATTAAAAATAAGAAAGAAAGACTTGAGTTATCTCGCAAAAAGCGCTTATTTAAGGTCATTAGCTCAACCCTTTTTTTACATCACTTAAATCGTGACCTTGGAGGCATCAAAAATTTAATAACCCTTTTACTAAGGGTTCGTAATCTCTCACAAATTATTCTCTCCTTCAAAGGCTCCTTACATAGTTGCTCCATACTTGATTGCTGTGCAAAATATATCTTGCGACCAATGTGCTCGAAAAAATAGTGGTTATCAACTTTATAAATATTAAACACAATGTTATAGGAACTATTGATTAAACACTAGTTAACTACATACAATAAATTATCTAGATAATCGAAAGATGGTTCACAAACGTTAGAAGAGAGATTGAAGATAGGGAGAGAAGATTAAGAGAAAGAGAAAGAAGAATTGATCTTGAGAGGGGTTGAGTTTAAGAGAATGTGAGAAATGGTTTGGGAGACAATTCTAGGATTTCGGTTTCACTATGATGCTAGTTAAAGTCCATATGCATTATTCATCTCCTTACCTCCATCCTTATGTACATGTAGCAAGTCTAAATAAATATCGACACTATCCCGTGACGGTCATGTCTGAGTGATACTCCTATTGGTGTCCAATGTTATTAAGTAGAAGAGGTAACCTAGCGAGTCTGGTTAAAGGGATACCCTTGTCACTAGGCCCCCCCTCCGGTCATACAATTACTAGATTATACAGGACACTTATTAATATAGAATTAGAGATAACCCATTAAACCTAATTAGATGCTTCTTTGTGGAAAATTATTCTACTTTTCAAGGCAATGCCTTAGATGTTCGAAAATGGGATACCTTTGTCACTAGGGCCCCTCGATCATACAATCTAGGGCATTCTCCCTACGGGGTGAATAATCAATACACATCTACATGTTTGCACCATTCACATATTTCATCAAACACATAGAAGGTACAACATACATAGAACATGACATAAACACTTCATTGAATAAGAAAATGTCAAAATACATAGTTCATACATCATATCACATCATAGTTACTTCCTACATCCTAGATCGAGAGAATCACTCCATTGCAAGTAAGATACAACCAAGAGACAATAAAAATAGCATCTATAACTCAAAACATGGATTGAGAGAGAAGAGAATGCTTATCGGTGTGTCGTCGATCTTCTAGGTTAGACTTTTTGCTCCAGAGGTGGACGATTCATCAGAGATGATGAAGATGACCTCTCTAGGGTTTCCCGTTAAGGGGAGAACACTTCACCAAGGAGATGGATGAAGTTCCAAACCTAAGATGAGTCAAAGAATGAGGTTCTTGACTTTTTTATATCTCCTCCAAACTACCTAAGAAAATCAGGATTACAAGGGTTCGGTAAACTGAGTTTTTCACCCCTTAAATATGGTATTCTCATAATTCCCTTGAAATTATCTACAATCTAATATTCAGATTGAAATAGAAGAAAGTTATGGTGGTTCAAAGTTTGATCTACAGTTTGGGCAGAGGTCCCAATGAAGCCGCGGTTGGGAGGCACGATCATGCCATTTAACATAACTAGACCCAGCTTTATTTCTATTAAAATTGAAGAAAAGTTGTAGATCTTGAAGTTAGTTACATTTTGGTATAAAGAACAGCTCATAACTCCAACTGAGCGCAAAGATATGGTCGTTTTAAAATAAGTCTACAGTCTGCCCAAGATTTAACACAATCTTGTTTTCACGTGACACAGCCTCGTGTTCTCCACCACTGTGGGTCTTCCTTAGCTCTACAAGAATGGCACGGTCATGCCTTTTGGCATGACTATGTACTACCTTGCCACGGGAGAAGGGGCATGATCGTGTGGTTTCACACGGCCTGAGCTTGATTTTCCTTTGGTTGGGGGGGGGGGGGGGCACGATCGTATGGGTTCACATGACCATGGCCTTCTCCTCCTCTAGGAATGTGGCACGGTCGTGTGGATTCTACAAGGCCAGACCATTTTTCTTCATTTGTTCTCTGAGTGGTCTACCAACATCGCTTTCACTTCAAAAGCACATCCTGTCAATCAAAACAAGCAAAGAGTAGATCTCCGAACAAAAAGAATGAAAATATGACATAATAATGAAATATGATGCAATAAATATAGATTATGCTCATGAAATATAAGTAGATGTGTGTTAAAATATACATAAAAGTGTATATAATCTATGCACATCAATAAACTTAGCTTCGAGTTACCTGGAAGTTGTTCAAGTCACTTAGAATGTTCGGGTCGATTGGAACAATTTACCTTGTCAAACTTAGTCTAGTTCTCCGAATAGGCTCTAATCTCTCAAATCTTCATCTAGTTGCGTCTTCTTACAACACAAATATGCAAACAACACACATAACCTAGTACTTGGTATGCCTAACCTACTAGGTTTACTTACTTGGAGTTCAATCTTCCAAGACTTCACTTTGTCAAGTGTCCAGATCCTAGTTGACCCACCTCAGATTTAACCTAGTTACCAACTAGGTTTGCCTAATTTCCAACTTGGTCTTCCACTACTTAGCCATGCTAGAACTTCCATTTTCAAGTTCCCAACTAGGTCTTCCACCGCTTAGCCCTACTAGTGTAACGACCCGCCTTCTACTGACAAGGCTGTGAGGCCGATCGCTACATTATGCTGTGCTAAATTACTATTGCGGAAATCTGGATTGATTAAAATTTTACTAAACTGATTACTGTAAAAGCTGAACTTAATATTCTAGGTGTACCTAGGAGTTGTACACATGCTAGGGAAGATAATCTATGCCTCTCGGATGTCCTGCTAGCTGTAATCAGGCATTTCAATCGATCCATGAATCGATTGGGCTGTCGGATCGATCCAGTGATCGATCCAGCTTGACCCCGGCACTGAGAAAAACTCTAGATCGGTCGGCTGACGATCCATAAGCTATATTCCTTCTGTATGCGGCTGGATCGGTCTACCGACCGATCCAGGAGTACACTGATCGGTCGGCTTGACCGATCCAGTGGCTCACTGATCGGTCGGCTGACCGATCAGTGAGCTTCTGTACTCTCTGTTCGCATCTGGATCGGTCGGCTGACCGATCCATAAGGTCAACTGACCGATCCAGTGGCACAACCCAATTCTGATCGATCTGTAGATCGATCTGGGTTTCTGATTTCGAATCAGAACCCCTGATTTCAGCACTATTTCGTGCCCAACTCATACACATCAAGTCTATAACAGCTAGAAACATTTTTAACATGTATTAGCTAACATTTTAAACATGATATCACGCATGGTTCACTAATTCATGGCATGCAAATGTACTATGTGTAGAATAATAAGGTTCTAACAGTTAACTAATTTTGCTGAAAGTTCTAATACATAAATAAAGCTTGTTAGATCCCTAAGATCTTTTATTCCAAGTTCCTTCCACACACATCTTCATCGCATTGTCCTCCAGCCTCCGCTAGCCCATTTTCCCTTTACCTTTATCTGCAGTATAAGGAAAAAGTATCTGTAAGCTTAAAGCTTAGTAAGAAACCAGCTACCTCACAAAACATGCACACGATGCAATTTATGTTTTGAAAACATGCTATTTGAAATACGTACTGAACATAGATAAGCATGACATAGCAAAGTTACTAAGCACAAATACTGAAACATAGCATGCATATCAAAATCTAAGCATGGAGCTAACTCATGGTATCAGTCAGGAAGAACTAAACTGAAACTGAACTAAACTAAGCTGATACTGAATTAAATCCTGATCACATAGGTGACTGAGAGTTTTGAAAACTGTATACATAAGTAGATTAAAATAATAATCATGCTGCTGAGGGCCCTGGCAACTGTACGTGCTATGCGCGCACCCCTAGCTAGACCCGGGATTGCAAGTTCTAAATCTAGTAGGGTTTACTAGGTTATCTGAACCTAGGGACGACTATGGGAGTCCAACCCAATGGATATCTGATCCTGTACAGTGCCACTGCTGAAAATAAAATACTGAATAGCTGTACTGTTTTATTTAGCCGTTTCTAGGTTATCTGAACCTAGAGCTAGGTTGTCTGAACCTAGAGGCGATTGTGGGAGCCCACCCATTGAACATCTAGTCCCAAGAAATCTGTAATAAAGCTAATTAACTGGATCAATACGTCTATACGGCATTTGACTGAGCTGAATAAATGCCCACTGAATCAAAAGTTGTCCTAATCTTTTTATCGAGCATTTGGTGTGCTCTAACTCTCCTCTCTAGTAGGGAGACCACCTCTAGGCACCCGACAACGTCTAACACCTCAAACTGAAGAGGGCAAACGCGTCCGTCCCATCTAGAGGTGCTCGACTAATCCCTAAAGCTGCGAGGAGGGTTAAATACACCCTAGATGTCGACAAAAATCCGAGTATAACTAATCTAAAAGCATGCATTCAAACGGAAGCTACTTATACTGCAGGTGAGGGGTTTCTTACCTCCTATTCGTAATTTCTTACGATTCTAATCGCGAGATTTTCCAGAGGAGACGATCCTTTCGACGATCTTCTCGCGTCTAAGCGTTCCTCTCGCGAAGGGAAACGTCCTCGTGTCGGAGATGTCGCCGGAAGGTGTCCTTGAAGCCCTAGGAAAGGAACCCTAGGTTTCTTCTTGTGGTTGGCGCCGAGAGAAGGAGAGGGAAGGGGGCGGCGTGGCTAGGGTGAGGAGAAGGAAAAGTCACGTTAAAAAAAAAAAAAAAAAAAACTCTTCACCTATTAAATTCCCTATTTATATTAAGTGGGTAATTTCAGCCCAACTCTAATATAAATTTAATTGCCTCCCTTTCCTTTTAGCACGACCTTGCTGGGTTCAACTGGTTACTAACATTATCCGTAAACCGTAGGTCTCGGGTTCAATTCCCGCTTAGGCCGTTTTCGTTTTCTATTTGTTTTTACTACTTCCGTTACTCTAAAAATTATATAAAAATATCCTAAAATTCCAGAAAAATCATAGAATATTCTAAAATAGTTTTGAGAATTTTCGGGCATTACAACTAGGACTTCCATTACCTGGTTCAGGTCTTCCACCAATTACCCAAGTATCTAGTCTTACTTGGACTTCTCACTCACTTTCAAACATCAAGTCAACCTTGACTTTCTTAGCCTCTACACTCAACTCAATTAATCGTGATCAAGTTATTTGTTACCCTTGACAAAATTCCCTTTAACATATTATTCAAACAAAATCATCAAAACCCTGGAAGTCGATTACACAAATAATCTTCCTCTTTTTAATATTTGACAATATATTTAAGTTAGGATAAAGTACTTGGCCTAACATTTAGGGTTTATGCTAAAATTAGAGAAACTAGGGCTTCTAACTTAAATACTTTTTCTCTCCCTTTGGCATATATCTAAATTAATTGAATTCTTAATGTCTTCTTTAGGTATTGCACCAACAATAGGATTTTTCCTTAGTAAAAAATTAACCCTTACCCTTCTTGAAAGACCATATGTTTTAAGATATTTGAAAGTATTTTCAAATGAATTGTTTTCAACCTTTGCAATTCATTTGAAAAAAAAAATCAAAATTTTTTCAAATGCGTTTCATGGTAACATGAATTTAAAAAATATTTTCAAAATATTTTCTTATTTCAAGATGTTTGGAATGAAAAAAAAATTGAAAATATTCTAAGGCATGATTTAAGAAACATATTTTCAAAACAAGATTTTGAAGAGTATTTTGAGAAAGAGAATTTTAAAATATGAAAATGTCTTTGAAAAAAAAATTGAAAAGAAAGATTTTATGTTGAAAATAATTTTTCAAAATTCGTTGAAGATAAAAATTTTCAAATAATTTTTTTAAATCAATATTTTTGAACAAGTCTTTTCAAGTACTCCCTTAATCTGAAAAAATCTTAGGATTTCCTCCTTAACTATAAGGAAAGTAATCCAATGGGTATTAGAGTTTCAGTATTTTATGGTTGACCAAAGGATCTACAAGTTAAGTGATGGTCAATCGTTAATATTTTTAAAGTGCAGAGATTTTCAATATATATATATATATATACCCAATCAAATATAAAATATCATTAAACATTATTATTATGTGGATCACTATTTTGAAAATATATTTAATAAAATAGTTGATGTAGGGCCAACATAGGAGGACCTAATTTTCAATGTTCATAACTTTTGACACAAATTCAAAAACATGACCTATTTGTGTTTATATGTACATAATTTAGAGATCTATATTTATTATCGAGGAACTCGTAACTGTTGGTACAGTTTTGTACTAACGATCTAATTCAGGTTTTGATAAATGACAAGTTAAGTTAGGTTTTATTGTGATATAATCACTTGATTAAGTGTGCAGGAAATCCAGCTAGGTCAACGGGTTGACTGGATAGCTGGTACGAAGTCTAGATAGATCGACAGGCTGATCGAATATCTACCAAGAAGTCTAGTTAGGTCAACGAGCTGACTAGATAGCTGGCATGAAGTCCAAACAGGTCGACGGGCTGACTGGATGTCTGGTAAATTGATAAGTTAAGGTAAGTCACTGGAGGAGAGTGACCAAGTGACGATGTGTCCCGATTGAAGGGACACTAGGCGTCGGTCCAATTTAGGTCTATTTGGGATCCCTAAGCTGACACCTTGACTAGTTCCTAGTTCTGGGAGGATAGGAACTAATTAATACTACTCATTATTATTATATTAACATTTGTCTTACAGGTTATTATTTTGTTTATTGGACTAACATTAATTTATCAGACAAAGGAGAACATTTTGACTTCAGATGAACAGTGTCCGAAGGTGCCGTCAAGATTGATGAAAGGCGTCTTCCTACTATTCATAAAAGGCGCCTCCCATAGTTATGGAAGGCGCCTTCCGCAGGATAAATTTTGGCTGAAGTCGTGAATAAGTGTTGGACTGTTCAGAATCGAACTTGCCTTATTGGAGGCGCCTTCCATGCCTTTTATAAGGCTTTCTTGAGAAGGCATTAGACAGAACATCTATACGAGCTACTGCACATCCGATTGAACTTCCGACTGTTCCAAGCTTCTGCTATGACTCTGCTGTAAAGCTGCTATGCCTAACAACTATTCTGAGAACTTTCGATCATGGCTGGTAGTTTGACACCGACATATGAGTGACCCTACTTCTATTTATAAAGTGTCGATGACTTTTTACTTGTGTACTTGATTACTATAAAAGGACAAGTGCAGTGTGGTGCATTTGTTCTAACTTTCTTTGTACTCAATTTCCTCTTCTGGAGATACCGAAAGAGACCTTTAGTGGATTACTCGTCGATAGGTTCGTAAGACCTGAGTCTTGGAGTAGGAGTCGCTGAAGGCTCTGAACCAAGTAAATCGCTTATGTCTTCTAGTGTGGTTTTCATAATTTTTCGCTGCGTACTCTACTTTGTTTTTAAAATAAAAAAGAAATTTGAAAACCACGTGATTCACCCTTCCTCTCAATTGCGATCGATCCATCAGTAACCACCAAGTTTTAAGTCCAAAAAGTACCATTTATGCCCTTTTCAAAGCCTCCAAATATTATTTTATTATTTTTAATAATTTTTATTTTTATGGTATTTAGGATATTTTTGGTATGTCGGGTATTTATGGGTTAGGTTTGTTTATATAAGCGTCATATTTTGATAATTTCTTTATGTTATAAATTTTTCTTTTTTAGTAGGATTTCTTTTCTTTCTCTAAAAGATATGAGGTCTATATATTAAAATTTATTTCCTTTCTTAGATCTTAGGATCTAGAGTTTATATAAATACCTATATAGCTATTTGAGGAATTATCTTGTATTCTTAATCAAATTTCTTTTTTGGTAAAACTTAGAGAATGGTGGTTTTCTCTTTATTTTTTGACATTTTATTTTCTTGCCTTCTCTTCAAATTTTCCTTCTTATTACCTCGTAAGATAATCATTATCATGCCCAATATCAATAATCCAATAGATTTTTAATTTTTTTTTAAAAAATAAATTTAAATTATCATAATATCTCACCTATTCTATGTGTCTCAGTATACAAAATAGACGGTAATCTTATATATTTTGTGAGATGAGTTTTATAATTTTAATTTTACTAAATTAAGTTATTTGTCTAAGGAAATTTGATCTTGTGTTAGATTCAAACTTAGGCTCGGGCCCACAAAACTAGTGTTTTTAGAATAAGCTTCCAGGCTATAGTGAGACATAATGGAATCATTAAAGTAACCATATATCTAAGATAAACTTTTCCAAAAAAATTCAACACAAAGGATTTAATATTAAGTCTTGGTTTAACTAGCCCAGATTGGAATGAGATAGCTTCAGCTAAATCCACAAAGCTGATTCCGCTAGGTAGAATACTCATCATTCAACCTAGATTATGCAATGACAAAACTTTCTTAGTCTACAATCATCTCAACCTTCTCTAATACTTTTTGGTCTAGATTAAAAAAAAAATTACCTTATATTTATCCTCTTTATCTGTTCTAAGACAAATACTGATAGCATGAATATAATGCATGGAATGTGAGGCATAATATATTGTAATTAATTGAAAATATGTATGAGCATGTCAAGTCAAGCAAATAAATCAATTGAGTTAAACAAATCATAATATAGGTTTCTAATAATAATGTATCAAATTCTGGATTTGATACATTTTGTATTAACTTCGAATGTGTAAACCCATTTTGAAACATTTTAATTTTTATTAAGTTTTACTATTTTATCAAGTATGATTTTATTGATTGTTTCATAATTAAATGGTATTTGATTATACTTTGGTTTATGAATTTTAAATTCTTGACTTGTGTTTTACTTAGACCGGTAACCCAAGTCTATATTTTAATTTTTAGATAGATTATGAATACAACAACAACAACCAAGCCTTTTCTCACTAGGTGGGGTCGGCTGTATGAATCCTTTTACGCCATTGAACTCTCTCTCCTATTATATTATCATCTATATTTAAATAAATTTTATCTTATTTTATTGTTGTTAACCAAGTCTTTTTTGGTCTTCCTCTTCCTCGTTTGATATACATGTTTATTATAGTTTCATATCACCTAAGTAGAGTATTTATTGATCGTCTAAGTACATATCCGTACCATTTTAAACGTGTCTCTCGGAGTTTTTCCTCAATAGATGCAACTCTGATTTTCTCTCTAATGCTCTGTCACGCCCCAGAGGAGTCCCTGTCCGAAGAAATTTCGGCAGCATCTCCCCTGTACGGCAGACAATCTGAAACTTCTACATAACCCATATATCTCAGCCACAGGCGGCTGGAATAATAACAAATAATAAAAACAATCACCACGCAGTTTATATAGATATTCAGCCTCTGGCTGTCACAACCACGCAGTTAATAATAGTAATCACAATACTACACTGACTCGAAATCCACCCTACTCCACTACACTCGTAAAACTCAAATCCGACGAAACTCACCTCTTCTGCCGTCCAGGCAGGCATGTAGTAAAAACATATCGAATAGAACATCCATCAATATCAAAGAAAAACATACGATGTCCAAGTATCCAAATAACCAAGTACACACATAAGCAAATAAAAACCAAACCAAATGGTAAATAAATCCTCGAGGTCTGCAGGGATCTAGCACTACGTGTAGTGAGGACTAGCGACTGGAACTCCCTTCGGACAGTATCAACCTGAAAATAACAACAATGGAGGCGGGGTGAGTCCAACACTCAGCAGGTACAATTGATATACAAAGTAGGGAAACAACACCTAGCACTAATCATGCGTACAATAAGAAAGATAAAAATGCATCTGAAGTAAACAGGAGAATACTGTACTAACCAGGTCCTGAGTATAAGGTCAAACAGTCCGAGGGATAAGGAAATCCTGTATGCATGTCAAACATAGGTATCCAAACAATATGCAGCATATAAATGCAACAAACACAAGCACAAGCAATAAATGCATCATGCATATGATGCCAATGATGCGTCCTGGTCACCCCTGACGACAGTCGATCATCTCACACAATAGTGAGGCCGAGTGGGTAGGGTTGTGACAACCGTGCACTCTGTCGTCACTACTCCTGATGAGTGACCGAGTGGACGGGATGCTGTCGGAGTACACCTATCCTCCTACCCCAAATCATAAATGGGGGAGCGCAATGCTCTCAACTCCCGATACACAGTGACGGGGAGGAATCCCTGCCGGATAACACGTTGTGTCTCACTACCCATGAGTGGACCAACGGTGCCTAACAGAGTCCCTCACACTCTGCCTGAATCGACCACTAACCCATGAGTGGTGGTGTGTGCAGATCCATGTAACTGGCGATGTGCTCAACAATAATGGAGCGGACTATCGCACAGCATGCAATCATGCAAATGGTGCATGGCAATAACCATAAAAACATCCTGACCTAATCCATATATATAGAAAAGTGCACCCTAGGTCAACGGATCATATCGAATCAAAGGTACACAGAAGGTATAAAAACCTAGGTCCTGAACATGGTGAAGCATGGTATATCACTACCCCCTATAAGCATGTATAAACAAATAAAGTATACATGGGATGCAAATCAAGCAATCAATCAATCATGTATCAGATAATGGGTAGTGACTAACCGAAAGAAATAAAGGACATAATTAATGCAACTTGTTAAATTCACTACTATGTATATCAAATGACATAAGTCAAAAGTACCCGCCTCCGACAAAAGAAATGTCCAATCCGACGTCGAGATACCGTCTCGAATCAAGGTCCTGTGTCACCAAAGCACATATATTTTATTTAGCTACATTCATAAAAATAGCTAAATAAAATCCCCAAAACTAATTTAGGGTAAAACCCTAATCACATAACCTCAATTACCTATTTAAATCTAATAGTTAACTAGGGTTAGTAACTTAATCCCCAATCAACTCATTAGATTAGAAATCCAAACTTAAATCCACAACACAATTAGATTTAAAGTTAAACCTAAAATTAATTCTAGTAACAAATTCTTTCTTTTCTTCACAGTACACATTCTTACCTTTGCTCTTGATCCAAAACCCCTGACAATGCTTGTTTGAGTGCTGCCGGCAAGAAACACCACTAGAACCAAGATCACTTCCAACAAATCCTCACTGGTTGGGACCAAAAGAAGAGATCAAGCAGTGACGATTACAAATCAAAGAATATACCTCGATCCTACCTTACTCCAAGACCCCCACAGCTTTAAGAAAGAATAAAACAGTGATCCTTCTTCAGTGGTCGACAACAGGAAGAATCCACACACTATGCCAGGCGCAGGAGGCAGCCGACTGATGCGGCACCACCCTTTGATCTGCTCCAACAAAAGGGGCGACTGAGATCTCCACGGTAAGGCGAAGGGTGCGGCGGTGCTACTCGGGTCGGCGGTGGCTCTGTGCAGAGCTCGGCGTGGAGAAGGCCGGCGGTGCAGAGTGAGTCCAGGCAGAGGATGAGTCGCCAGCACTGCTCGGCTTCGGCGGAGATGCTAGGGCTCAGAGGCGGGCCGGCGCTAGGGCAAGGAATCGCTCGGCTGAGAAGAGGGAGAAGAGAAATGCCAGCACCTCTTGGTCTCGGCCTTTTGCACGTGAGGGAGATGAGGAAAACCGCAGCGGCCGGCGGTTAGGGCTCGGAGGAGTCGGGCGCGCGGCAAGGCTCGGGCACGGGTCGGCGTCGAGAGAGGAATAAGAATAAAAGAAAACGAAAACAAATAAAGAAAATAAAAGAAAAAGGAAATGTAATTATAAACATTTCCTCGCTTAAATGGGGTAGCCTAAACAGGCTTTTCCGGGCCCCGTATTCATCCCCGTTAACTCGTCCATACGAGCTCCGAAAAATTCCCGAAAAATTTCCAAAAATTCCTGAAAATTCCCTTATTAATATTCGCCTATTTTTAGTATTTTACATGCTCTCATTTCTTATTTTGTCCATCCTCGTATATCCACACATCCACCTTAACATCCTCATCTCTGCAACTCTCATCTTCTGCTCATGTGCTCGAGTCATAGCCCAACATTCAGCTCCATATAACATAGCAGGTCTAACTACGGTTTTATAGAACTTACCTTTAAGTTTAAGAGGTACTTTACGGTCACATAAAACACTCGACGCTCCCCTCCATTTCACCCATCCTGTTTGTATTCTATGTAAGACATCTCTCTCAATCCCTCTATTATTTTGCAAAAATGATCCTAAATATTTAAATCTCTCGGTTCCGGGCAACTCATCATCTCCTATCTTAACAATTGTTTCATTGCTTCTAATATTGCTAAACTTAAATTCTATATATTCTGTCTTTAATCTACTAAGCTTAAAACCTTTCCCTTCTAGTGTTTCCCTCCAAGATTCTAGTTTAGCATTTACTCCTTCAGGTATTTCATCTACCAAATTAATATCATCTGCAAACAACATGCACCACAGTACTATATCTTGAATGTGCGCAGTGAGTTCATCCATAATTAGTATAAAAAGATAGAGATTTAGACCTGATCCTTGATGTAACCCTATCTTTATTGGAAATACTTCAGTTACTCCGCCTGAAGTTTTTACTCTGGTCGTTACATCTTCATACATATCCTTAATTAGTTCAATATATGTTACGCTAACACCTCTTTTTTCTAAAATTCTCCATATAATTTTTCTTGAGACTCTATCATAAACTGTTTCTAAGTTAATGAATACCATGTGTAGATCTTATTTTTGCTCATGATATTTTCCAATTAATTGTCTAAAAAGATATATAACTTCTATTGTCAATCTTCCAGGCATGAACCCAAATTGATTTTCTGTCATTATGGTCTCCTTCCTTAATCTTTTTTCTATTACTTTTTCTCAAAGTTTCATAGTATGACTCATTAGTTTAATACCCCTATAGTTTTCACAATTTTGTACGTCTCCCTTGTTCTTATATAAGGGAACTATAGTACTTATCCTCCATTGGTTAGACATTTTTTTTTGTTTTCAATATCATGTTAAATAATTTTGTAAGTCATTCAATACCTTGTTTCGCTAAGCACTTCCATACCTCTATCAGAATATCATCTTTAATACCCCTATAGTTTTCACAATTTTGTACGTATCCCTTGTTCTTATATAAGGGAACTATAGTACTTATCCTCCATTGGTTAGACATTTTTTTTGTTTTCAATATCATGTTAAATAATTTTGTAAGTCATTCAATACCTTGTTTCGCTAAGCACTTCCATACCTCTATCAGAATATCATCTAGTCCAATGGCTTTTCCATTGTGCATCTCATTTAAAGTTTGTTTTACTTCTGAAGTTTGAATTCTACGATAAAAATTAAAATTTCTATGCTCATATGACCTACTTAAATTACCTAAGTTAAGTTGATTACCTAAACCTTCATTAAAAAGTTGATGAAAATACCTCTTCCACCGCTCTTTTATTTCTCCATCGTTTACTAATACCATATTACATTCATCTTTAATACATTTTATTTGGCTAAGATATCTTGTTTTCCTTTCTCTCACTTTAGCTATTCTACAAAATATCACTTTCCCCTTCTTTTGTATCCAATTTTTGATATAATCGTTCAAAAGTTTCATTTTTTTGCTTCACTCACTACTTTCTTAGCTTCTTTCTTGGCTATTGTATATTTTTTTAAGTTTTCCCTCGTTCTTACAAATATATAATTTCTTATAATCTATTCGTTTTTCCTCCACTTTCTCTTGTACTTTCTCATTCCACCACCAAGATTCTTTACTTAGTGGTGCATGTCCCTTTGACTCACCGAGTACACTCTTAGCTATCATCTTCAACTTTGATACCATCTTATCCCATGTTGTATTAGAGTCATTGTATATTTCATCTAATGCTTGTATTTCTACCTTCTCCTTAAATATATTTTGGTTCCCATCTTTTAACTTCCACCACTTAATTTTAGGAATCATATATATTTTCTTTCTATTGATATTATGTTTGAGGCGTATATCCAACAATACTACCCTATGTTGGGTAGTTAAGCTTTCTCTCGGGATGACTTTGCAATCTTTACAAATCTTTCTATCCTTCTTCCTAAACCATAAGAAAGTCAATTTGCGATTTATTATTCTCACTTTTGAATGTGACTAAATGTTCTTCTCTTTTCTTAAAAAATGTATTAGCTAATATAAGGTCATATGCTATCGCAAAATCTAATATAGTTTTCCCTTCCTCGTTCCAAACTCATAACTCCCATGTACTCTCTTATATTCCTCATTTTTCACTCTGACATGCCCATTTAGATCTCTTCCTATTAAAATTATTTCATTTGGTGGAATATTTTTTAATATTTCATCTAAGTCCTCCCAAAACCTTGATTTGGTAGTTTCATCTAATCCTATCTATAGTGCATATACGCTAATTATGTTCATAATTTGTTTCGCCACTATTATCTTAAGGGCTATAATTCTATCTTCTTTTCTAACTACTCCTACAACTTCATCCTTTAACAATTTATCTACAATAAAATCCACTCCATTTCTTGTTTTACTCTTTCCAGTGTACCATAACTTAAAACCCGAGTTCTCTATCATCTTTTCCTTCTCGTCTGTCCATTTTGTCTCTTGTACATACAAAATATTAATTCTTCTCCTAATAATCATATCTACTACTTTCATTGATTTACTAGTGAGAGTTCCTATGTTCCAAATATTAGAATATTAGTTTTCCTATTATATTTGTTCTTATCCAACCTATGGTGTGAGAACTCTTGCCTATTTAACACTACATCCAAGTTCTCATGGAGATGTAGTGGTCCTTGTTGAGACGTTACAGTTGAACCCTGTAACGTGAACTCTTGCATATTTAGCACTACACCCGAGTTCTTGAGAAGTAGCGGTCATTGTCGAAATGTTACCGTCGGACCTTGCAATGCGTTCCTTCCGGGGAACAGCCTAACATTAGCACAATAGTTTAATTGATCCATTCATTGAATATTTGCATTAACTTTAAAAACTTATCATTATGAAACTTCAAAATTTGATTTTTTTTTCATCTTCTAATTTTTGAAAATTGATTTTTTCTAATTTTTAAAATTTTAAATTATAATTTTTCTTGTTTTAAAATTTTAAATCATGAATTTTAAAATTTAAAAACTTGTTTTCTTTATTTTTAAAATTCAATGTTTGCATTTTAAAATTTGAAAACTTATTTTCTATATTTTTTAAAATTAAAATCTTGATTTTTAAAATTTGACCGATCAAAGTCTTTATTAACCTAATCAAAATCTTGATTATGTAAATTATTTTTAATTAATTTCCAATTAATTATTTTATTTATTTATTAGTTTATTTTTGTTTATTAAATTTGAATTAAATGAATTGTTAGAACAAAGTAAGTTATCGTTATCATGCATATTCAATTTACTAGAATAATTAGAATTATCTAAATTACCATTAGCCTGCATAGCAAAAATAAGATTTTTCATATATTCAAAATCACTAACCTTATCTCCTTGATCCTGGGATCTCCTTTGTAGATATCGATTTTTATAGTGTCTGATTTTCTTGCATTTGAATCATGTTACATCGCCCTTCTTTTTCTATGTCCCTGTCATTGGTTCCTCCTTTGTCGTTGGTTGATTGTGCAGATTGATTCTTATAAATAGGGCACTTATTATTTATAATTTCCTCTTTCCATGCACTTAAGACACGTAATGTAGAATTTAAATTTGGAATTAAAATTTATATTTGTTGAACCTTAGTTAGGAATCTCTCCCTTACCCCTTGACCCTTGACCCTATGACTCAAATCAAGTTCGACTTAGTCTTCTTGCTTCAATGGATCCTTGTGAAGCATCAATCAAGTCCAAAGATTGTGGGCATTTTCGAACTTGCCTAGTCTATAGAAAATTTTGTTAGGTAAAATGCTTAAAATAAATTTACTTACCATTTTAGAAGCTTCTGACCATTGAGGTGATGGTTGCTTTAGGGTGACCCAACCATCGAAGTCTCCCATTAGGACATAGTTCTCCATTGACGATCTCCATAATTTGAAATTCTTCGTTTTGTATGGTGGGGACTCGTAGATGCAGCCTAGCTTTCCTTTGTACTCTATATTTTTCTGCACTTTTTCTCAAAAGAAAATGAAACGAAAAAATAAAATATTATACACTTAGCTTTTTTCTCTAGCAATTAGTCTAATGAAGAACATCTTACTCTGATACTAATTGTAGATTCCCCCCTCTTACGTCCAAGGCTTTGTCACAAAATGAGCACTAGTGTTTTTATCCTTTCAGGAAACTTTCCAGATGTGAAGAAACCTTTGCCACTTTGTAAGGCACAAACACAAATACAAAAATGTGAGTAGTAATATAAGAAAAACAAGACAAGCAAACCAATATAGTCTGAAGCCCTGTGTCGCGATACTCCTCCTAGCACTTCATGAATCAAGCTAGCTGATTTAGAGCATTTCTATTGGTGTAGGTTGCATTAATAATCTAGTTTTGATGTATGACAAGTAGATTAAAGTTAGATATGGTGTTTGTCTAATTGCTTTATCGAGTGTGCAGAAATTGACGAGTCCAAAAGATTGGACACTAGGATGAAATCTAGCTAGGTCCGCGGGACCGGATAGCTGGTGTGAAGTCCAGATAGGTTGACTGGTTGATCGGATATTTGGCAAGAAGTCCAGATAGGTTGACGAGCCAACCAGATATCTGACAAGAAGTCTAGATAGGTCGACGGACTGACTAGATATCTGACAAGAAGTCCAGATAAGTCGATGGGCCAATCGGATATCTGGCAGGAAGTCCAGTTGGGTCTACAGACTAGACAACTAGCAAACTGGTAAGTAAAGGTAAGTCACTGGAGGTAAGTGACTCGGTGATAATGCGTCCCGTTTGAGGGTACAATGAACGTCGGTCCAATTTAAGTCCATTTTGAAAACCTAAATTGAGACCTTAACTAGATTCTGGTTTCGGGAAGACAAGATTTAACCCATAAATCTTTATAAAATATTCATGAATATATTTTTCTAACTCTATGTTGTAGAGAAAAAATGTAGACCTTCAAATTCTGCACGCGTAGCAACTGACATACCATGATTCCGAGTTCAGAATCAAAAGTTATGATCTTCGGAAGATTGTTGTGTTAGACCAGCAGTTGAAGGCGCCTTCAAGCAGTGGAAGGTGCCTTGAGCTTGCTTTGAAGTGATTTGAAGGTGCCTTCCAATGGATAAAATTTACAGTTTATAGATTTTATCATCATCGAAGATAGGGGATAATATTTTCTTGTGAATGCGCCATTGAGGAGGTTGAAGACACCTTCCACAGCCTATATAAGCCCTATTTATGCATGATGTGCGTAAATATTGTGATCGCTTATGCATATTTTAACGCACATTCACTTGGTTTATACGTATATATTCTTTGCATGATCGCCTCTTTTATCATGCACTCATCATATATATTCTTTTGTTCGGATATCTGCTCTTTGTTTGGTTTTGTGTTGACAGGGATAACTTTCGGAGCAAAAAAATGATTGTCGACGCACTAGAACGAGCCAGAGAACACGGTCGTGCAACCTCGCACGACCGTGTGGCCAAACAGACGAGGAGAAGTGCACGGCTGTGCGGCCAACCAGAGGCAGATCAGTGCACAGTCGTGCGACCCTGCACGACCGTGCCCCCCCCCCCCCGACGACTGAAGCAAGCAAGGAACGACCGTGAAAGCCTGCACGGCCGTGTCCCAGGAGCCGAGCCCGAAGTTCACAAGGCCGTGCCATTTGGCATGATCGTGCAGTGTGGCTAGAGACAAGAAAGGGCACGACCGTGCCATATTGGCACAGTCGTGCCGCCGCAGCCTCGCCCTAGCCTATAAAAGGGTTTTAACCCTTTTCCTCAAAAGGGGGGGGGGGGGGGGAAGCCGGGAAGCGAGCCGTTAGAAAGAGAATCGACTTGGTGTCGTTCCACGTCATCCAAGACCTCCGTCCAGCGATCCTTCATCACCACTTCAACTCTAGAAGCAAAGGATTGGATCCGAAGATCATTCGTCATCATTGGATAAGTGTCTTTTCTCTTTCTCTCTTCTTGTTTGAGAATTGTATGCTTAACATTATGTATTCGCGTTTTTCTCCGGCGTCTATGGAGTAGATTCCTTGTTCTAGGATGAGGGAGTAATTGTGGATTGGTTTGATGTAAGACTCATACTTATGCCTCTATTTCATTGGATGATTTCACTTGCTTTGTTTCAACTACTCGATCTCTTTATCGTGTTAATTGATTGTGTAGGAATTGCCTATCTCGTAGAGAGAATATCTTAGACTGTACACCCGAGGGGCCCTAGTGACGGGGGTAACCCATTCATGGACATCTAGGGTACTTCCTTGAAAGGAGACGTAACTCCTCCACAAGGAAGCAAGAGACCAAACTAAGCTCCTTATCTCTATCCTTAGTGACACCAATTAGAGTAGTGTTCTTGTGATCTACTGAGGCGCCCTAGTGACAGGGGTTAACCGTAATAGGATTATATAGGGATCTTCTTTATTTGGTACCTAAGAATAGATACTTCAGCTTCCGACGAATGCATGTTGATGGACAATAAGTAAAGGATAGAATGTGATACATTAATACCACCATAATGAAATTGAACTTCTACGACTCTTCATAAACCAGGTGTATTACCTCTTCTTTGCTAGTTCTCGTTTCCATTTCCAAATCTCTGTTCTTTAGATAACTTACAACCATCGGTAGTTTAGCTAATCCTAAGTGAGCCATCGCTAGTGCTTATAACTAGTTCTCGTTGGATCGATAATATTTATTACTGACGACGAATCCGTGTGCTTGCGGAATCGTAACAAGTTTTTGGCGTCGTTGTCGGGGACTGCGTCTATAACATTAGCGAAAGTCATATTAGATTAGACTAGACTTAGTTTCTTTTTCCTTTTTCTGATATTTTACATTTTAGAGATAAATAATTTTATTCTTGCTTTTCTTTATTTTTTTCATTAAAACGCTAAAAAAAATAAAAAAAAATAATATTACTTAATCTCTCTTTTTAACTATATTCCATATCTTGTTTTTGCATGCGAAGAGCTAATCTTTCAGGACAACTTCTACCTATCGATCCAGAGATCGATAGGACCTTCTTGAGAAGAAGAAACTTACAAAAAGTATTTCAAGCCACACAAGAATCTTTAGAGATGGCTGACAAACTATTGAAGGATTATGCAGCACCTTATGCATGAGGGGTTCGGTCTAGCATCACTCGACCGCCAATCGAAGCTAATAATTTTGAAATCAAGCCTGCAGTAATTCATATGGCTCAGCAGAATTAATTTGGAGGAGGACCGCACGATGATCGAAACCACCACTTAGAGCTTTTCTACGAGATTTGTGATACCATGAAAGTGAGCGGAGTCCCTCCAGAATCAGTGAGGTTATTGCTTTTTGGATTCTCCCTAAAAGACAGAACCAAGCAGTGGCTAAATTCCTTTCCAGCAAACAAAATTACATCTTGGGAGCAATGTGAGCAAAAATTCCTGGACAAATTCTACCCACCAAGCAAAACTGCTCACATGAGGAATTTGATCGCAAGCTTCAAACAAATAGACTTAGAATCATTATTTGAAGCCTGGGACAGATTCAAAAGTATGCGGAGACAGTGCCCCCATCATGGCCTTGAGAAATGGTTGGTTCTACACACATTGTACAATGGAATCAACTATCACACAAAGGTATCCCTCGACTCTACAGCAGGAGGAGCACTAATGAACAAGAGCCTTCATAGAGAATGTAGCACAGAACCACTATCAGTGGGCAACTGAAAGATCTGGTAGTTCTTTCTTAGGAAATCCAATAAAAGCGTCAGGAAAATTCGACGTAGATGCAGTCACACTCATGTCTGCAAAGCTGGACGCTCTGACCAAGAAGTTTGAGGCCATGGGAAACAACACAGCCAATGCAATAGTTTGTGTTTGTGAAATGTGTGGAAGTACGGATCATGCTCAAGATACTTGCCCCCTAGGGCCAATACAAGCACAGATAAACCAACTTGAGTAATGCGATGCAATAGTCAGTTACAACCAAAAGCAAAACAATCCGTACTCCAACACATACAACCCTGGATGGAGAAATCACGTAAACTTTTTATACCAGAATAATCAAGACCAAGCGCCAACAAAACAAAGCTATCAACCTGGGCAACAGAGCTACCCATCTAGACAACAGACTTATCAACAACAACCTTCACAGCTATCTAGAATCGAAAAGATGCTTGAAGAAGCCCTCTCAGAGCAAAAAGAGATAAAGAATGAGATCAAGTAATTGACTCAAAGACTGGAAAATTTAGAAAAACATTAGAAGATGCAAGACAACCAGATAACCCAGTCTTTTTCAAGAGCACAAGGAACATTTCCAAGAAAGTCTGATATAAACCCAGTAGAACACTGCAACCGCATCAAGCTGAGGAGCGGACGAACTTTGGGAGACTGAGATCACTATTCAGAAAGGACCTAACTCAGAGGAAGAGCCCTCTCCCCCACTGCCCAATCAGATCCAGAACAGGGATGGAGAGGAGATCACCAAGAAAGTTGAAGGAACTCTTCAAATTTACCTGCAAAGTCACAATTCATTTCCCTCAAAAACTGATAACATCCCAAAAGGATGAAGAGTTCAAGAGATTCCTGAAGAAGATTAAGGAAATTTGCATAGAAGTACCACTAATAAATACACTACACTAAATGTTGTAGTTCGCAAAATTTTTAAAGGGTATTTTATCTAACAGGAAGGAGATGGGCAACTTTGAGACTGTAGCACTAACAGAAAACTGTAGCGCTCTACTTATGGCAATTGATAAAAGAATTCGGATAGACTTAAGCATGACTACTGGCGAAAATGTTTCCTCATAATCCATTTCCTCTTTCTGAGTATACCCTTTTGCAACAAGCCTTGCTTTGAAAGTTTTCACCTTCTCATCTGCCCCTCTTTTTCTTTTGTAGACCCATTTACACCCAATGACTTTTACACCATTAGGTGGTTCTACAAGCTCCCAGACCTGATTAGAATACATAGATTCTATTTCAAAGTTCATTGCTCTTTGCCAAGATGTTGCATCTTTATCTTAGAGTGCTTCGTCATATGTCCGGGGATCAGGTTCATGTTCACTAGGGATCAAGTCCGAAGATTCTCCCAAAACATGAATCTATCAGGTTGCCTAACTGTTAGAGTGTATACTAAAAGCCTAGCTTTTTATATAAACATTTATTTAGAAATAAGAATTGCATTGGTCAAATGTCTACATTTATGCTAATTATAGTTGTCCATTTAATTTATATTGTAGATAACATGGTGTGAGGAGACACACAGAAGTTCATGTTATCAGTTTCTTATAAATTATAAACAGTTGCTCGCGACCAAGATGGAATGAGACAAACCATTGGAGTGGTTGTAGTGTAATTTGGTATTAGTTTATCTTGACTATAAAATTACACTAGTACACTATGAGTGTATTGAGCAGGACCATTTGAGGTAGTTTCTTTTTATACTGACTACATAAAAGAATAAAATCTTTGTTATTATGAAAGTGCGTATTCTTAATCATGATATAATAACAAGTATGTATACTTAATATTTATTTCTTTAATTTATCAAAGGGTGCGATTTAGTTCGTTAAATCAATACGCTCGATAAGTTAGGAAATGATATTATTTATATGGTGTGTTGTTGATTATAAAATGAAACTGTGCCCTAGTAATCTTGGTTGATGATATCCCCTTGAGGAGCTCATAAGGATTATCATGTAAACCCTTCAGGTGGACTTAGTCCGACATGACGATAATATTGAGTGGTACTACTCTTGGAACTAGATATTAATTAAATGAGTTGTCAGTAACTCATTTAATTGGTGGACATTCAATATCTTAAACACAGGGAGATTAACACACTCATGATAAGAAGGAACCCATATAGTAATATGGGATTGGTACGGTAGTTCAATAATAACTCTTTAGTGGTATGAGTTATTATTGATGAACTCGAGTTGGGTGTTCGGGACGAACACGGGAAGCTTAAGTTCATCGGAAGATCAAAACCAATTCCTCCTCTCGGTCCCTATCGTAGCCTCTTAATTATAAAGTGTTATACCCACCCATACCCACTTTTTTACCCACCTTAAGATGGCCGGCCAAGCTTAGCTTGGAGCCCAAGTTAGGGTCGGCCAAACCAAGGTTAGATGGGTCAAGTAGGTGGCCGACCCTAGTTTGAACCTAAGATTAGGTGGTCGGCCACAATAAAATTAAAAGGATTTTATTTTTTAAAAAAAATATTTTCTTATGTGGAAGCCATGGTTTTAAAAGATAATTTAAAATTTAAATCTTTCCTTTTATAGCTTTCTACAAAAAATTAAGAGAAAAGTTTGATATCTTTCCTTATTTGTAGTTAAAAGGAAGATTTTAATTTTTGATAAAACTTTCCTTTTTGGTAACTATCCTCATGGTTTTAAGAGAGAGTTTTAAAAATTATAAATCTTTCTTTCTATAGCTTTCTACAAAAGATAAAAAGAAAGATTTGATATCTTTTCTTGTTTGTAGATTGTAGAGGAAGATTTAATTTTTGATAAAACTTTTTTTTGTAATCATCCACATGTTTTAAAAAAGAAATTTTAATTTATAAAAGTTTCCTTTTATAACCAACCATGAAGGGAATTTTTAAAAGAGAAATTTTATTAAAATTTCTTACTGGAAATAATTATGGAAGTTTTAATTTTGTGTTTAAAACTTTCCTTTTTTGGAGGATTTAATGTGGCCGGCCATTGAAAGAATTATAAGGAAAGTTTTATTAAATTTTCCTTCTTAGACATTGGCAAGGAAAATAAGGAAATTTTAATTATGTATAAAATTTTCTTTATTTGCCAAGACCAAGGAATATAAAAAAGAGGGTAAAGGTGCCTCACTAATAACCATGATTTTACTATATTATTTTGATTCATATATGCATAGTTTGATGTTGATTTCATAGGTTTAAATCATTGTTACATCACATTTTATGCATTGTCATTATTTTTGGACTTAATTGCAAATTATATTATTTTTGGTGTTATTTGATGTTAATATTTGATTATTAATTTGTAGGCATCAAATGATCTTGGATTTGGATCTATTCGAACTGAATTTGTGCTCGAATCGGAGTTCAAACGAGAAGATCAAGCTACGGAGCATTATGGGCCGTTCATCGAAGATTGGACAGATCTGAACCATCCAGTGAAGATCTGGTCGATCCGACCTAAGGGAGAATAGATCCAGACCCTTGATGAAGATCAATACCTCCGGATCGGATTTTGGGTGGCTTTTCACCGTTGATCAAGCTCCAAATCGCTCACAGCCGTCCGTTCAGATCTGGGTCAGATTTAAACCCAGAAGCTACAGTACACTTCTCTTCGTCGATCTCCATAGCGCAGCTTCGTCCCGCGCGCGCATATTCTTTCGAATTCCAGCCCCTTTCCTTCTCCAATCATCCTCTCAAGCTTCAACCTCGGTGGATAATCTCTACAGCAGCTCATCCCGATCTTCTGGAGCCATCGGAGGGTGTTCCCTCCGGTGGAAATCTACTCCCGGCGTTTCACTGTTCTAGCCTGATTTTGAGGTGTTCCTCCAATCGGCGACTCCGATTCCCATCAGAAACACTCGGCGATGTTCCTCCAGTGTTTCTGAGCATCTAGCCGACGATCGTTCATCATCCGCAGTGTTCATTCAGATTCAGAGGCTTGGAGTTGTAGATTTCCAACATTTTCGGCACTTGAGTGGGTTTAGGGTTGTTCTAGCTCACCGGAGGTGGTCTGCCGGCGTTCTTGAGCATACCTTGAACTGAGACGCAGCTGAAGTTCTTCATTGAGGTCCGGAGTTGGGTGTTCTCGACTTCGGCACTCTTGTGTGACGCCAAGAGTGTGTTGCTTGTATGGATTGGTTGTGAGAATGGATTGGTTTACTATTTTATTTCATTTTGCTACTATTTTATAGCTTAAAATAGATTCCTTTTATGTTTGTTATGTTTTTAGCAAGTATTTAGCATTTCATTTCATTGTTGAAGCTTAGTTTAAGTCTTATTTGATGTTTGGTTAATTGTTGAGTGTTTAAGTTTTAAGCTAGAGTTTAATTTCTATTTAGATCAGATTTAAATGCTTCTTGCTATTTCATTCCCAATTTAATTCAATGCTTAGATTAGATTTTATTTGAGTCTTGTTATTTCATTAGTAGTTAATTGTGTTGAAGATGAATTCATTACGTAGTGTGACAATGTGTATTGGACTAATCGGTGACACCTAGGTAGATTTCATTTATGCATTAAGTTAGTTTCTTATTGTTTGCTTTTCATATATTTAGCTTCGAGTCAAAGTTCAAACCCCCAATTCCATATTAAAACCCCAAAAATAGGAATAAAACACAATCCTAGATTACATCCTACCGTTGGTTCCTCGAGGTTCGATCCTGGGCTCGTTATTACAACGTTAATGTGTTGTTAAGGGGTTCAGTGAATATACATTATTAGTTTGATTCACGAGTGTGACAGACTTATTATCAAATTTTAGCGTCGTTGCCGAGGAAAAGATATGCAATGTTTGATAATTTTAGGATTGTTCTTTATTTTGGAAAACTTAAAAATTTGTGTTGTTTGATTGCTATCATGTTCATATATCCATGTATTTGATTTTATTTGTTCCTGAGTCTTCTGATTTTATTTGCTAGTGTTTCATTGTAAGAACAGGAAATCTATGTGACCATGGATCCATATCAGCATTTTGGAGATTGGAGTCAGAGTTATTATTATCTGCCTCAGATGGGATTTATGCGCTGAATATCAGTATGAGGATGTACAAGAACAATTTGCAGAATCAATGTGGAAATGTAATGAAATTATGCAACAAATGAATAAGCATCAAGAGCATTAATTTGCAAGGATATAGAATATACAGAGTCAGTTAGATCAAATTGCATCATCCATCAATCATTTACAAGCACGAAACTCCAGTGGAGAGATGGAAAGTAGTGATTCTGTCAGGCCTGACCCTACTCCCATTTATTCACAAGAATTTTTTAGTTTAATTTGTGATGATGATGTAGTTGTTAAAACTTTTGATTCTACTAATGATTTTGCTCTAGATGTTGTGAATGATGCAGGTATTGATGTTACAAAAGATGACTTAAGTGTAGGGGAATGCTTACTGGAAGCATTACCTCAAGAATCACCAAGAGATGAGGATGTAAGTGTAGGGACTTGTGTGTTAGTTAGAGCCCTAGAGCCAATCATTTGATGATTGTATGGACTCATGTATATCATATTCTTGTATATTAATAAAGGCATTTGTTTGGTTATTATACTTATTTATATTAGTGCCAAATAGACTAAGTATAATAGCGTCCTTGAGTAGAAGGTTCATACCTATATCAATCGATTAGTTGAATCGATAGTGAGATGATATAGGTAACACTACTCTAAATCATTCCTAGTCGAGTATTAGCATTCAGGGACAATGTTAATACAATAAGACTAGCATGTAGGTCAGCTCGATGACTTGATAGAATGTATACTGAATGACCTGCCATGAGAAAGTATCATGGATCGTTATATGAGTGTCATATACTTTCTCATGTAGCTATTAGTATGACTATTAGTCCTTAGACCTGAAGTCACCATGGATCCCTACATAAGGAGTTATGTACTTTAGTTTCGTCAAACGTCACCCGTAACTGGGTAGACTATAAAGGCGATTACTGGGTATGTAACGAATTATGCAGAGGGATGTGAGTGATGTAGATGGGATCTATCCCTCCCATATGACGGGAGCGACATCGCTATTCTTGATAGAGTGAGACCACTAAGCGCATGGCCATGCCCAAATGAGTCAACATTAGATGTTGAGCTCATTTGATCGAGTGAGTCTACTTGGAGTTCAAGATTTAGATTGATTAGAGGATGACACGCTCTATGCCTCATATTGATCAATCTAGATGTCTAGGATAGAAGGACACTTGTCATTATTTTGTGAGGAGTCACAATTAGTAGTCACAAGGTGATGTCGGATCTCGACATTCTTGTAACTTGGGTAGTAATGATGTGTTGCTAGATACCACTCATTACTTATGCTCCTAAATGGGTTTAGGGCATTGCCAACGTTACAAGAACCTATAGGGTCACACACTTAGGACAATTAGATGGAGATTAGGTTCATATGATGAACCAAGAGGATTAGATTCATTTGATGAATCAAATTGGATTAAGAGTAATCCTAATTGGGCTAACTTGAGTTCGACTCAAGTTGATTCATGTATTTAATGAGTCTAATTTAGATTATGACTTATTAAATCAATTTAATTTAATAAATTAGATTCATTATATTAAGTTGGCTCGAATCAAATGGTTGGATTAGATCAACCATGGTAGAGATTGGGTCAAGTTTGACTTGACTAGAGATGGAAGACCAAAGGTCAATTTTGACTTGACCTTTTGCCACCTCATTGGTGAGTTGGCATTAGGTGGACCAATGATGATATTCCACATCATCATGGATGCCACCTCATGGAAGTTACAAAGCCATTTTCTTATTAACTTCACATTAATTGCAATTAATGGGGAGTTACTCTAGATGAAAGTGGCCGGCCACTTTGTGAATGTGTGTGAATTCATTTTCATTCAAGTGTGGTGAATCTTCCTTCTTCTTCCTCTCAAGCTCTCCCTCTCCCTCTCCTCCTTGCTTGGCCGAATCTCACCAAGGTGCTAGCACATCTTTGTGTGAGGTTTTTCTCCACCTACGTGTCCGTGTGGATACTTCTAGAGGACCGGCGCTTGACGGTCTAGAGATCCGGCAACCCCTTGGACGAGCGGGATAAGCGAAAGGCACGCTTCGAAGGTATAACCCTTATCTAGTGTAGATCTAAAGGTTTTACAAACTCGTACAAGAAAAGGTTTTTCGAAAAGTTTTGTTTACGAATCTTTGCACGGATCTACGGCTTTGGGTGACTCGGGGTTTCCGCGACGCGAAAAAACGGTTTTCGCGGCCCGATGAACCCAACAGTGGTATCAGAGCCACGTGCAAAGACTTGTACGAGTTTGTTTGTATTTTTATGAAAAATAAACCTTCTGTAACTTTCTGTAAAAATTGAGTTTTTAGAGTTTTTATGAGTAATTTTTCCGTAGAAGCGAAGCACAAGTGTCTCGGCACTTGTAGGCTTCGGCTACCGGAAAGTTTTCTTTTAAACGGCTTCGTTTTGCCCCAAATCCATTTGGGACAGCGAGGTCGGGTGCCATTAGATCGCAAAGGAGCAACTCACGATGGTTAGATCGTGGGTAGGGGCATAGCCCCTAACCCCGCAAGGGAATTTGCTTCGCGATTGCACCCGAAATCGCTAAAAACGAACCCGCCGGGAACGGCAATATCTCTACCCAAATCTTTTTGGGACAGTGGGTTTAGGCGCTGTTGGATCGCAATGGAACCCTCGCGATGGTTAGATCCCGGGTAGGGGCGCTGCCCCTGGGCCCCGCAAGGGGATCCGTTCCGCGATTGCGCCCGAAACCGCTAAACGGGACCGCCGGGAAATTTTATTCATAAAAATTGTAAAAATTATTTTAAAATTATAGAAAATTATGAAAAAATATATAATTTTGAATTATATATAAATTTGTGATAGTCATGGCCCAAAGCCCAATATGATTGGTTGTGTTGTAATTCATAATACGGCCTGCGTGTCGTTATGTGTTTGCGCATGTTGTATGTTTTTATTTATTCGCGACCTGCGCGTCATGCCTTCTCTTATATTCTTGTTGTAAATTAGATTTAGACTCAAATGTTACTCGAGTTTCAAATTGTAATGTACAAATTGGAGCGGTGGAGGGTCCACACGAGACGGAGTTCCGAGGCGGGCACGAGCAACACAAGGTGGTCAAAGGGAGGAGCTTGGAGAAGCTATTGACCCTAGGTTGACCATTCAATCTTCTCATTGGCTTGAGAAGATCGTAGTAGGGCCATGACTAAATCACAAATAGATTAATTAATTAATTGCTATGTATTTGATGCATGTTTAATAATTAATTAATTAATTAGTGCCTTAACGATTAGATTAGATCTAAGTCGTGCACATGATGCACCCTTGCGATTAGATTAGATCTAAGTCGTGCACAAGATGCATCCTTCTCGATTAGATTAGATCTAGATCGAACCAACTCTAAATGCCTAACCGTGCCGTGATACCTATCACTACCTCGATCACATGTATTGTTGAATCTGCCAAAGCAGAGCAATACATATTATCTTGGTAGGGTACGGAGGGACAACCTTGGTCCCGCCTATCAACGCATGGGTGAATGCAAACTCAATTAGATTGAGTATTCCTAGTTACTCGGTTGGATCGAGTCAACTATAGGCATTATTCCAACGGTTGGAAAAGATAGGTCAAAAATCACATCTATATTAACTCTCGGGCGTATTAGCCAAAGCTAACTCGAGTTTTAATATAAATGCGGATATTGATTCTATAAACAAGAGTTGCATAGAGATGTAATTGGTAATCGTTACCTACCGATCATACTAAGCCTTGGGCGTATTAGCCAAAGCTAACTCAAGGGTTAGTATGATGTGGATCTTGTCCCACATGAATTATAGTATTCAGTGGGAGCATCTTTTAATTAAAGGCCTAATTAAATGATTTTAAAAGAATATGATATTTATTTCTGCAAATTTTCTGTTGTAGATAACCATGACGTCAAATACGAATTCCTTCTCCCTGCGATCTATCCTTGAGAAGGACAAGCTCAACGGAGCGAATTTCCTGGATTGGTACAGGAATTTGAGAATAGTTCTCACCCAGGAACGTAAGCTGTACGTTCTGGAGCAGCCCATTCCGGAGGCTCCTCCTGCCAATGCCCCGCGAGCCGACAAAGATGCTTACAAGAAGCATCAAGACGACGCATTAGATGTGTCCTGTCTAATGCTCGCGACCATGAACTCAGAGCTTCAGAAACAACATGAGTTGATGGGCGCTTTTGATATGGTTGAGCATCTTCGCCAACTATATCAGGGACAAGCGAGGCATGAGAGATTTGAGATCTCGAAGGCACTATTTCAGTGCAAGATGTCAGACGGGGCTCCTGTAGGTCCTTATGTACTCAAGATGATTGGGTACATAGAGAACCTACAAAGACTGGGGTTCCCACTTGGCCAAGAGCTGGCCACTGACTTGATCTTGCAGTCCTTGCCGGATAGCTATAGTCAATTCGTTCTCAACTATAACATGAACGAGATTGACAAGTCACTGCCCGAGCTACTTAGTATGTTACGAACTGCTGAGATTAACCTTAAGAAGGTTAAGCCCATTCTGATGGTCCAGAAGCACAAGGGCAAGGGCAAGCCCAAAGGAAAGGGAAAGTCCCAAACCAAGGGCAAAGGCAAGGCACTGAAGCCTAAAGGAGGGGTCGCCAAGGATGCTACCTGCTTCCACTGCGGTCAGACCGGGCACTGGAAGAGGAACTGCAAGGTATACTTGGAAGATCTTAAAAAGAAGCGAAGTGAGACTTCCACTTCAGGTATATATGTTATAGAAGTCAATCTATCTATTTCTACATCATGAGTATTAGATACTGGATGTGCTTCTCACATTTGTACTGATGTGCAGGCGCTGAGAAATAGCAGAGCATTGGCAAAGGGCGAGGTGGACCTACGAGTAGGCAATGGAGCACGGGTTGCTGCTGTTGCTGTAGGAACTTATCAGCTATCTCTGCCCTCTGGGCTTGTACTAGATTTAGATGATTGTTGTTATGTGCCTGCTCTTACTAAGAACATAGTTTCAGTTTCTTGTTTAGACAAGAAAGGATACTCTTTTATAATAAAAGACAAATGTTGTTCTGTTTATTTGAAAGATATGTTCTATTGTAGTGCACCACTAATAAACGGACTCTATATTCTAGACCTTGAGAGCCCTATCTATAACATTAGTACCAAGAGGTTCAAGTCAAATGACATGAACCAAACATACCTCTGGCACTGTCGCTTAGGTCATATAAATGACAAGCGCTTATCCCAGCTCCATAAGGATGGTTTGCTGGACTCATTTGATTTAGAATCATATGAGATATGCGAGTCATGCCTACGAGGCAAGATGACCAAGACCCCTTTAGTGGGCATAGCGAGAGAGCAACTGATTTGTTAGGACTCATACATAGTGATGTATGTGGCCCTTTCAATGTTGCTGCTAGAGGCGGTTATAGATACTTCATCACATTTACTGATGATTTTAGTAGATACGGTTATGTGTACTTGATGACACATAAGTCTGAATCCTTTGAAAAGTTCAAAGAATTCAAGAATGAAGTACAGAACCAGCTTGGCAAGAGTATTAAGGTACTTCGATCAGATCGAGGTGGTGAATACTTAAGCCATGAGTTTTGTGACTACTTAGCTGAGTGTGGGATTTTATCTCAACTCACTCCTCCTGGAACACCACAGTGGAATGTTGTATCCGAAAGGAGAAATCATACCTTATTAGATATGGTACGATCTATGATGAGTCACACAGATCTTCCGACATATCTATGGGGATATGCTCTAGACACGGCAGCTTTCATACTCAACCGAGTTCCATCAAAGGCTGTGATAAAGACACCATATAGGATATGGACTGGGAGAGATGCCCAGGTGTCTTTCATGAGGATTTGGGGTTGTGAGGCTTACGTACGACGTCAAGTCTCAGACAAATTAGGACCCAAATCTGACAAGTGCTATTTCATCGGATATCCCAAGGAAACTAAGGGATATTACTTCTACATTCCCAGTCAGCACAAGGTAGTTGTGGCAAAGACTGGGGTCTTTCTAGAAAGGGACTTTGTTTCTAGAAAGACTAGTGGGAGCGCGTTCGATCTTGAAGAAGTTCAAGATGCGAACAATAGCACTAATGCCACGATGGAAATTGAACTGGAACCACAAAGTGTTGTGGATGATGTTGTTCCACAAGGAGTTGAGGAACAACAACCGGTTCATGTAGACATACCTCTTCGCAGGTCTGATAGGGTACGTCGTCAGCCTGAGAGATACTCATTTCTCTTGTCTGACCATGATGACATTGTGCTCATAGAGGATGAGCCTACCACCTATCAAGAAGCTGTGATGAGACCAGATTCCGAGAAATGGCTAGAAGCCATGAGATCCGAGATGGAATCCATGTACACCAACCAAGTATGGACTTTGGTTGATCCACCTGAAGGGGTAAAACCCATAGGGTGTAAGTGGGTCTTTAAGAGAAAGACTGACATGGATGGACTTATCTATAAGGGTCGCTTGGTAGCTAAAGCTTTCAAGCAGATTCATGGTATTGACTATGATGAAACCTTTTCTCCAATAGCGATGTTTAAGTCCATTCGGATCATGCTTGCTATTGCAGCCTACCATGACTATGAGATATGGCAGATGGATGTCAAAACCGCGTTTCTGAATGGAAACCTACTCGAGGATGTGTACATGACACAACCTGAGGGTTTTGTAGATCCACAACATACTAGCAGAGTATGCAAGCTGCATAGGTCCATTTATGGACTAAAGCAAGCTTCTCGGAGCTGGAATCTTCGATTTGATGATGCGATCAAATAGTTTGGTTTCATCAAGAACGAAGATGAGCCTTGTGTCTACAAGAAGGTTGTAGGGGACATAGTTGTCTTCCTCATATTATATGTGGATGACATACTACTCATTGGGAAGGACATCCCTATGCTTCAGTCTGTCAAGACCTGGCTAGGGAGTTGCTTCTCAATGAAGGACTTAGGTGAGGCATCCCGCATTCTAGGGATACAGATCTATAGAGATAGATCTAAGAGATTGCTTGGCCTAAGTCAGAGTACATATATTGACAAGGTACTCCTTCGGTTTGCCAACTCCAAGAAGGGATTTCTGCCGATGTCACATGGCGTGAGTCTTTCGAAGACTCAAGGTCCCTCTTCTAGAGAGGAGAGAGACCGCATGGATCAGATCCCTTATGCCTCAGCCATAGGATCGATCATGTACGCCATGCTGTGTACTCGACCTGATGTCTCGTATGCTTTAAGCATGACGAGCAGATACCAGTCAGATCCAGGTGAAAGTCACTGGATTGCGGTCAAGAATATTCTTAAGTACTTACGAAGGACTAAAGAATATTTCTTGATATATGGAGGCAATGATGAGCTAACTGTAAAGGGTTACAGTGATGCCAGCTTTCACACCGATCAGGATGATTACCGATCGCAGTCAGGGTTCGTATTTTGCATTAATGGTGGTGCTGTGAGTAGCTGATTCTACAACAGAAGCCGAGTATATTGCTGCATCAGAGGCAGCAAAGGAGGCAGTTTGGATCCGCAAGTTCATTACTGAACTTGGGGTGGTTCCTAGCATCGCTGACCCAGTTGGGCTCTATTGTGACAACAATGGAGCTATAGCACAGGCGAAGGAACCTCGCTCACACCAACGGACCAAGCATATACTACGGCGCTTCCATCTCATTCGAGAGATTATCGATAGAGGAGATGTGAAGATTTGCAGAGTACCTACAGAGGCTAACATCGCAGATCCCTTGACCAAGGCTTTGGCACAGAGGAAGCATGATGGTCACACTAGGTCTTTAGGCCTTAGAGCCTATACTGATTGTCTCTAGTGCTAGTGGGAGATTGTTAGTTAGAGCCCTAGAGCCAATCATTTAATGATTGTATGGACTCATGTATATCATATTCTTGTATATTAATAAAGGTATTTGTTTCGTTATTATACTTATTTATATTAGTGCCAAATAGACTAAGTATAATAGCGTCCTTGAGTAGAAGGTTCATACCTATATCAATCGATTAGTTGAATCGATAGTGAGATGATATAGGGAACACTACTCTAAATCATTCCTAGTCGAGTATTAGCATTCAGGGACAATGTTAATATAATAAGACTAGCATGTAGGTCAGCTCGATGACTTGATAGAATGTATACTGAATGACCCGCCATGAGAAAGTATCATGGATCGTTATATGAGTGTCATATACTTTCTCATGTGGCTATTAGTATGACTATTAGTCCTTAGACCTGAAGTCACCATGGATCCCTACATAAGGAGTTATGTACTTTAGTTTCGTCAAACGTCACCCGTAACTGGGTAGACTATAAAGGCGATTACTGGGTATGTAACGAATTATGCAGAGGGATGTGAGTGATGTGGATGGGATCTATCCCTCCCATATGACGGGAGCGACATCGCTATTCTTGATAGAGTGAGACCACTAAGCGCATGGCCATGCCCAAATGAGTCAACATTAGATGTTGAGCTCATTTGATCGAGTGAGTCTACTTGGAGTTCAATATTTAGATTGATTAGAGGATGACACGCTCTATGCCTCATATTGATCAATCTAGATGTCTAGGATAGAAGGACACTTGTCATTATTTTGTGAGGAGTCACAATTAGTAGTCACAAGGTGATGTCGGATCTCGACATTCTTGTAACTTGGGTAGTAATGATGTGTTGCTAGATACCGCTCATTACTTATGCTCCTAAATGGGTTTAGGGCATTGCCAACGTTACAAGAACCTATAGGGTCACACACTTAGGACAATTAGATGGAGATTAGGTTCATATGATGAACCAAGAGGATTAGATTCATTTGATGAATCAAATTGGATTAAGAGTAATCCTAATTGGGCTAATTGAGTTCGACTCAAGTTGATTCATGTATTTAATGAGTCTAATTTAGATTATGACTTATTAAATCAATTTAATTTAATGAATTAGATTCATTATATTAAGTTGGCTCGAATCAAATGGTTGGATTAGATCAACCATGGTAGAGATTGGGTCAAGTTTGACTTGACTAGAGATGGAAGACCAAAGGTCAATTTTGACTTTACCTTTTGCCACCTCATTGGTGAGTTGGCATTAGGTGGACCAATGATGATATTCCACATCATCATGGATGCCACCTCATGGAAGTTACAAAGCCATTTTCTTATTAACTTCACATTAATTGCAATTAATGGGGAGTTACTCTAGATGAAAGTGGCCGGCCACTTTGTGAATGTGTGTGAATTCATTTTCATTCAAGTGTGGTGAATCTTCCTTCTTCTTCCTCTCAAGCTCTCCCTCTCCCTCTCCTCCTTGCTTGGCCGAATCTCACCAAGGTGCTAGCACATCTTTGTGTGAGGTTTTTCTCCACCTACGTGTCCGTGTGGATACTTCTAGAGGACCGGCGCTTGACGGTCTAGAGATCCGGCAACCCCTTGGACGAGCGGGATAAGCGAAAGGAACGCTTCGAAGGTATAACCCTTATCTAGTGTAGATCTAAAGGTTTTACAAACTCGTACAAGAAAAGGTTTTTCGAAAAGTTTTGTTTACGAATCTTTGCACGGATCTACGGCTTTGGGTGACTCGGGGTTTCCGCGACGCGAAAAAGCCGTTTTCGTGGCCCGATGAACCCAACATTGTGCTATGGAGTTAAGCACTCAAGAATCACTACATGAAGATGTACATACACCAGAATCAGAGTCTGAGCATTTACTTGATGAGGAAGAGGTAACAGTCTCCACTCCAGGTACCTTTCAACACGATAAGGTAAGTATTGTTTGTGATACATTAGAATATTTCATAGAGGTACCATTTATAGATTTTATTAGATGTGAATCATTTCTTGAAATATCTTTTACCCACACTAATGTTCTCCTATTTTCTTTTTATCCCACATGTGTGTGGGAGGTGTTTTCTTTTATTGATGTTGTAGGAGAACATAAGCTTTCGGAGTGGGTACTTAAACTGAACCGACTTCGACCTCCAGAAAGAATGGTGAAAGGAAAAATGATTAATAAGAAGAATTCGAGTGGAACCACGATTACTCCACTTCAAGGGTGGATACTTCTTCTAAACTTTCTTCAACCACAGGGAATGAAAGGGGAGTTGGTTCCAATTTTGTTTTCTTTTACACTTTAATTCATGTTTTGTGTCTAATAAATTCTTTATATGTTTCTTTAGTTTTAGTTTCATACTTTGCATTTTGCATTTTACTTTCATACTTTGCATTTTGATTAGTCTACATAGCATTTCATTTGAATAAAAGTCTCCATGGGAATTTTCTAGTAATATTTTAAAGATGGTAAAAGTTTCTTAAATTTGATCATCCATTTTAGGTCATTTGACATGATTGGATACTCTACTTACATGATATTGGTTAAAATGGTGGTGGATTCCATTTTGATTAATCAAGCTTGATTGCATAAAATACCTAGAGAGGACCACCTTAAGTATTTTTATCTTTGTGTGGCATGCACTCATAGCAAATTAAACTCTAGAACTTGTTTAGTTTCTTTTCAAAGTCACAATAGCATATGTGTGTATGGAAATGAAGGATTTTTGTCATTTTTATTCCATCATGATTTCCCATTTCTTTCTCCACAATTTTCTTGAAACATTCTTAACTAGCATTCTAATTCTTAATTCTCTTTGCTTGTCATATTACTTTTATTTCGTTAAGAGTTTTGGATTAATTGCTTGATGAGTTAGCTTGACTAGATGAATAAAAAATTAAGTGTGGGGGAGAATTGTATATACTTAAGATTCTTGAGGTTTCTTACTTCAAATGGTTTGGAAATTCTGAAATTGAGAATCCAAGTTGATGGATACATTGTTTGAAGTTTTGAAATGCTGGAATCTAGACTTTCTTTTGGTGTTGCTGCCATGAGGTGTGCTATAACCTTTAAGAAGAATGTGTTTAACAATAGGAATGCATATTAGCATTGCTACTATACTATTTTCAGAACAAGCAATTGCTGTAACAGAAACTATAAATTGCTAAGCTGTAGAATCATTACTGCATTTAGTCCCAACCTTGCTATTACAATTCTGTACAACAACAATCTCTGAACCCAGCAATGACTTGTTCTGAAAAGAAGTTGTCTGCTATTAAATTTCACCAATTCTGTTTGTTGAACTTTACTTGTTATGGACAGTTACAAGGTCTTGGAATCTGAAGTGGAAGAGGTTTATTGAGAAAGGCAGAAAATTACAAAATGCAGTAATGAGAATCTGCAGAAAATTGAGGCTGCAGTAATATGTAAATGAAGAGCTTAATGTCAATGTTGTGCCAAAGATGCATGCTCTTTTCAACCAGCAGCAACATGAAGTTTAATCTCTATCATTTCAGTGATAAAGTGTGGTTTTCTTTTAAAGGAAGCTTTGCCCTCTCGTTAACAATTAGAAGTGATGAAGTGTAGGAATGCAATGGTGTAAAATTTTCTCTGATTAGGAGCAAGAAACTGAAACTGTAACACAAAGAAAAGGCCGTGGAAATCTGCAGAATTATAGTGCAGAGCTGAAAAATTTGTATCAGTTTTGTATCAAGATTTGGAAGCAATATCCAAATGAGTGGAAGCTTAATTGAAATCTAAGAGTATGTTTAAAACAAATGGTATGATACCTTTCATGGCATGTGCAAGATAAGGAAGGATGACTTCAAAAACTCATTCTTGACACAAAAATAATGCCAGAAAAGTGAACTTCTGTAGTTATTGAATCTGATCACAATGGACTTTAATGGGGAATTCATTTGGTGATTATTATTCCATTTATGAAGTACTTGAACATAGTATCATTTGCTGGGGAAAGTTGAAGAAAAGGGCAGCGATTGGTATTTTTTTAACAGTGGTGAAAATGCTGGAAACCGAATTCAGTTTACATGTGTATTAAGTGTGTATAACTTTTTCATTGTAAGCCTTTGAAGCTTTGGGAATTCGTTGAAACTTTTGAATTTCTAGTAGCAATTTGTGTTTAATTCCTTTCCATACTCTACAAATTTGTTGAAATTCAGAATTCTGAGAGATAAATGCAGAACTGTTAAATGCTGTGAAGTTGAAGTTGAAGTTGAGAGCTGTTGGAGTATCAAAAAGTCAGGAATGATATCAAGGAGAAGAAAAGCTTACATGAAGCTTTGTAATGTGAAGAAACAAATGGAATGTTGGCGTCAATAGCTTCTAACAAGATTCATTTTAACACTGCAAAGATGGAATGGCTAGGACACTGGATAGTAATTGAAAAGCTGAAATTGGTTGAATGATAAGAATGAGAGAAGACAGTAATGTTGAGAAGTAATGTTCAATCCAAGAAATGGAATGTTAGATCGGGAATGGAACAAATGAAAATAAAAAGTTGCAAGGATAGAAATGAACATAGTGCAGAATTCAGAAATGCAGAAACATACAGCACAAGTGATATGGTAGTTTTGTGCTAAATTGGGAAATGGATTGTAACCATTTGGAGATGCTGAAACCTAGAAGGAGTTAAGACTTAATGCTGATCAAGTGTAGAAGATAATTTTAAGAGGAAAGAAGTGTGCATCTTTAAAAGGAACTAAATCCAGATTTAAATGATCAGCTTTGTTCCATAGGTAATCTGCTGATTTGAGCCAAGTTCTCTTGCTATTCGAATCTGAAAGGAATGGAATTTGATCTATTTTCATTCATTATTCAATGAGCTTATGAGCTAGAAAATTTTGCTAGAATTGAAGCAAGAAAACTGAAGAAATGCAGTAAGGCAGCACAGGAATTCAGTTTTAGGTGATGAATTAAATGTGTATCAATTTTTTATCACCAGATCTCAAAATAGTGAGGAAAACTAGAGGAACTCTGGCATTCACAGTAACAAATTGGGTTCATTTACTTCCATGTCTTCTACAATTTGAATGGTACTGATTTGTGATTTCTGAACTCAGAAAGTGCTGGAGATGAATCTGTTTGAAACTAGTGTATGTTGTCAAATAGATATTATGCAGAAATTAAAAGGATGCTGCAACATATGCATATATTTAAGAATGTTAATGTAGAATGCAAAAATGCTAATGTGGAATCATGACAATGCTGCATCTTAGACTGAAGGCAGGAAGAAAATCTGCAGGAACCTGAGATGAGATCTGAAATTGTGCCAATGGATACATTCTTACAAGACGATTTCTTCATGCTGTTAAGTTAATCTGGAATCTTAAGTCTGAATTAGAAGCTTGAAGATGTATATTTCAGTAACTAATTCAATTCTGATAATTCTGAAATCTAATTGCAGAAGTTAGTTGTAAGTTTTGGATTTTGTGTTCAGCTGCAGAATATGTTTTTGTGTCAATTACTAGTGCTGTTTCTGATCAATATGGTTAGAATTCAACTTCTTGTGATTACAGCACTAAATGAGAAACATTAGTGAGTGGAGCTAGATTATAACTGCAGTGATAAGGAAACTACTCAGTTTTACATGACATCAGTAAAGTAGCTTATTAAATAAGGTGGCATTGGAGATGTTTTCTTACTAACATGATCAGGAAAATGAATCAAGTTGCAGTGGGTGCAGAACTCCAGATTGATGCCTTGTAAGCTGATTTGAGTTGTTCTTAATTAATTATTGTTCCCAGATTTGTAACTGGAAGTTTTTGAATTGGATCGAGTTTTTACTATGATTCTTGATCAGTGCTCAAGCATAGTCTGAATTTTGTAAGATGAATCTTTATAGTTTGAGTTGAAATTCAAGAGCTCCAACCAATTGTTCATGAAGATCAGTGAAACTATATTTAATTTCCTGGATTTTGAAGTGAAGGCATTCTCTTAAAGAATCTGAAGTTTGAAACCTTTGAATTCTTGCTGAATTTAATTGCTGAATTGATGAAAATTCTGATCAGGTGAAGTCTGAAATTGCAATCTGGGAATCCAGAATTCAGAAGCTGTTGACAATAGGCTGCTGTAGGTGATTAATGAAGCTAATGTCATTAGTATAAAGCAAGAAAAGTTCATAGAAGGAAATGTTCAGATTGACACTTAAAATAAACAGAGTGTAGATGCTGATATTATGAAGAAACAGGACAAAGTTGAAGTCTCAATGTTACAAATTGAAATTATTTTCAATTGCAGATTCTGAAACTTTATTCAGAATTCCTGAAAATCTAGAATTTTGAAAAGGCACTAAAATTGTTTCCTTTTCAAGTTAACTCTGTTGCTAATTATCAAAGGATCTGTTAGCCATTTTGAAATGTACATCAAAATTTGCAAGTAAGGCGAAGTTGCTTGTGCCAATATTGGATCTTAATCTAATTAAAGAGATGGATGAAGCTGCAGAATTTGAAGAAGAGCAGGATGCTAGGAAGTGCACAGCAGGGCTATTGAAATTCGAAGGTTAGTTTAGTGCCTAGTACATGTGATGATAGTGTAGGACCGTTGCGGCTGGCTAGGAGGGGATTGGATATCCTGCAAAATAAAAAAGACAAACCCTCCTCGAACTCTTTAAACTAACACTTGCATATATGAAGTAAGCTGATAAATTAAAAGCATAAAGAAAAAGCGAGGCACAAAAGGTTTACTTGGTTACAACCGATGTGGTTGTTAATCCAAGAAAGATAAAGTCCACTATCAATCTCCTTCAGGCGGAGAAGCCTCGTACAACAATGTAGCGCAGAAAATAGAAGCTAAACTAGAACAGAAGCGCACAAGTGTTTGGAATTACAATACTCAGTTCATTGAAAAGCTTCTGGACCAAGGCTATATTTATAGCCTTGGTCAGGGCGCCTGGAAGGGTTCCGGGCGCCCTGGGGGGGATAAAACTTATCCCCCAATGTTCAGATCGAGTCAAAACTCGATCTGGTCAATTTTACTGCTCAGGGCGCCCCGGAGCCCAAAGTCAACAGTTGTTGACTTTTTCGTCCGGGACTTCTTCTCTGGTTCAGTCCCGCCTCGGTCCGGTTCTTCTCCTCTGGATCCGCTCGCTTGGGTGATCTCTGCCATCCGGAAAAGTGCTCACCTGAACCAAACTTCCGGTCTTCTCGAGCAGCCTTCTGCTCCGGCTTCTCGTCCCTCGGAATCGCTGCGTGTTTCCTTCTCGTCCACCAGCGTACTCATCCGCAGTCTTCGTCCCTCGATCGCACCGCATGCCGACCTTCTCGCTAGCTGCGCCTCTTGCTCCCCGAGCAATCTTCCGCTCCGGCTTTCGTCCCTTGGAACCACCGCACGCTTCCTTCTCGTCCACCGGGGTACTCTTCCGCAGCACCTCGTCCCTCGGACGCACCGCGTGCTGTCCTTCTCGCTAGCTGCATCTTCCGCTCGAGTACCTGTGCTCCTAAGCTCCTGTACACTTAGACATAAGGTTAGAAACAACGCAAGACCTAACTTAACTTGTTGATCACACCAAAACAACCTTGGGGTTCCAACAATATCCCCCTTTTTGGTGTGATCAACCCAAGTTAAGCTAGGGTCAAAACTAGACATAAAATTAAAACAAGTTATTGCAATAATGTGCAATAAGATAGAAAAAATTAAATTTCGAAAAAAATTTAATTTTCAATTTGTACCTCCCCCTAGACTTATACTTTCCTTCTCCCCCTTTTATCATAAAAAAAATGGGGTTCAAAGCAAGATCTAAAGGTTAATATAATGAAAATATATATCAATGATTTTCAAGGAAAATATTTCCAAGTCAAGGAAAATTTCTAAGTCAAGAAATAACTTTTGAAAAAATCTTCTAAGTATTCGTCATCAATAATTCAAAACTTTCTAAGCTGAAAAATTTATGCAAGAAAATTTAAGAGAATTGATAACATTAAAAGAAATTTTCTATGCATTTATTTATATATATTCTAATTCTTTTATCAGAAAATTTTAAATTTTCATTTTAATTTATCATAATTTCTTAACTTTGAAGCAAGAAACTTTGAGCATGTAGAAATTTGTGCAAATTGTAACATGTCATTTTCTATTATATTTTGAATTCCTAATTCGCAAAGATATTTCGATAATATAAACTTGATAAAGTTTTTCGACAATACTTCTGATTTGCAAACTTCATTCGAAAAAATATTTTGTAATTTGCAAAAGTATTTTGACAGCATAAATTTACAAACTTTGTTCGAAAAAATGTTTCGTAATTTGCAAGATTCTTTTGTCAAATCATTTTGCGATTCAAAATACTCTTTCAACGAGATAATTTGTACTTCGGAAAAATTTCTAGATCCGGAAAAAGTTTTCGAAAAAATACTTTGTGATTCGCAAGAATCTTTTGTCAAAACATTTTGTAATTCAAAAAATTATTTCGATGATTCAATTTTTGATTCGCAAAAATCTTCAGGTAATTTGATTAATTGAACCAGTTGTTCAGAGGTTCGAGTCCATACCTTACTTACCTCGTCGACCGTTGGTTCTCCCCCTGTTGAATTACTTTCTTCTGAAGATTCTCCCCCTTCATTGATCTTGGGATGTACTTCGGCTGTTGGGGCTGTCTCGGTAATTTCTTCCATCTCGGATTCTAATGACGGCTCGATGTCTATTGAGGGGACGACTTCAATCGGTTCTTCGTAGAGTTTTAAGAACTTTTCCCAAAGTTCTTTTGAGTTGTTGTATTCGCCGATTCTTTTGAGATCTTCATTTGGTATCACGGTTAGGAGATGAAATTCTGCCCGTCCGTTTGCCATCGATTCGTTACGTTGCTTTTTGTTCCAGAGAAGTAGATCGAGTCTTTCTCCGTTCGTGTTCTTCGGTTCTTCATAACCAGATTTTAAAATTAAAGAAATACCAAGGTCTGAGTTAAGGTATACCTCCATTTGTTTCTTCCATGAAGAAAACTCCCCCTCGAATGTTGGTGGATATTCGCTAGCTCCGGCCATCGTTTTGTTGCTTGAGACGGCGGTTAGTCCTTCTGAGGCGTCTCGGCTCTGATACCACTTGTAGGACCGTTGCGGCCGGCTAGGAGGGGATTGGATATCCTGCAAAATCAAAAAGACAAACCCTCCTCGAACTCTTTAAACTAACACTTGCATATATGAAGTAAGCTGATAAATTAAAAGCATAAAGAAAAAGCGAGGCGCAAAAGGTTTACTTGGTTACAACCGATGTGGTTGTTAATCCTAGAAAGATAAAGTCCACTATCAATCTCCTTCAGGCGGAGAAGCCTCGTACAGCAATGTAGCGCAGAAAACAGAAGCTAAACTAGAACAGAAGCGCACAAGTGTTTGGAATTACAATACTCAGTTCATTGAAAAGCTTCTGGACCAAGGCTATATTTATAGCCATGGTCGGGGTGCCTGGAAGGGTTCCGGGCGCCCTGGGGGGGATAAAACTTATCCCCCAACGTTCAGATCGAGTCAAAACTCGATCTGGTCAATTTTATTGCTCAAGGCGCCCCGGAGGGCTCCGGGTGCCCCGGAGCGCTTCGGGTGCCCCGGACTGCTCCGGGCGCCCCGGAGGCCAAAGTCAACAGTTGTTGACTTTTTCGTCCGGGACTTCTTCTCTGGTTCAGTCCCGCCTCGGTCCGGTTCTTCTCCTCCGGATCCGCTCGCTTGGGTGATCTCTGCCATCCGGAAAAGGGCTCACCCGAACCCAACTTCCGATCTTCTCGAGCAGCCTTCCGCTCCGGCTTCTCGTCCCTTGGAATCGCTGCATGTTTCCTTCTCGTCCACCAGCGTACTCATCTGCAGTCTTTGTCCCTCGGTCGCACCGCGTGATGACCTTCTCGCTAGCTACGTCTCTTGCTCCCCGAGCAATCTTCCGCTCCGGCTTTCATCCCTCGGAACCACCGCACGCTTCCTTCTCGTCCACCGCGGTACTCTTCCGCAACACCTCGTCCCTCGGACGCACCGCGTGCCGTCCTTCTCGCTAGCTGCGTCTTCCGCTTGAGTACCTGTGCTCCTAAGCTCCTGCACACTTAGACACAAGGTTAGAAACAACGCAAGACCTAACTTAACTTGTTGATCACACCAAAACAACCTTGGGGTTCCAACAGATAGCACCCAATTGTTGGTGCAAGTTGCACCAGAATCAGACCTTAGTTTTGATGTTGTCAAAGGTTCAAGTTAAGTCTTGTTGTGATCTAACAAATTGACTGAGTATGCAGGATGTTTACTCAACCAGGAAAGCCCTAGCTGGAGGCTAGGCGGAGAAATCTTAGCAGATCGTGGAACCCAGGTGCAAATCCAAGCAGGTCAAGGGGACCTAATGCTTGGTGGTATGATCGAGAGGTCTGGAGGGCCGAAGATTGAAGGAAAAGTCCTGGGGAGCCGATCAAGGCTGAGTGAAAAGTCCAAAGTAGATCTGGAGGATCAAAGTTTGGCAGGTGGGTTGAGGTAAACAAACTGAAGGAGCGACTATGAGGTCGAGTTCCAGAAGGGAACAACCCTAGGTCGCTGATCCAACTGAAGAAACTGGGAAAGTTTCCAAGTTGAGATCAAGAACAGTTCTACTGTTCTTTTATTACTCATTCATTATTATGTTGTGTGCTAACATCTATGTTGCAGGAAGTTTTTGTTCAAACACTGTGCTGCAGGTCAGACTGGATCGGTAGACCGAACCAGCGGTTCAGTCGACCGAACAAAGCATAACTGACAAAATCAGAAAGCAAACAGCTCACACCAGATCAAAGTCAAAGTCCGATCAAAGCTTGATCGGTTGACTGAATAGTAAGATCGGTCGACTGATCCCTGTTGACTCAGCACAGACCAAGTTAACAAACATCGATCAACAGAAAAGGGAAAAGGCTGATCGGTCGACCGAACCGGATGACCGATCGATCGATCCAATCAAAATTAACTGCAGCATTAATGAGGATCTCGGCAGATTTCGACGGACAAGGAAATAGACTGTTCGGTCGACCGAACCATTCATGAGCATTTACTGTGACAGATCGAGCTAGCTGCAGTCTTCAGCGAGGAAGGAATGAATCTGGTTCGGTCGACCGAAAAGAGGAATCGGTCGACCGAACCTCTAGTACTCTTATAAATTGAGGCTCGAAGTCAGAGGCAGAATACAACTTTTCAAATCAATTCTGGTGCTCTTCTGCAAGCTGCTCACGCCTATGATTTCAGCAAGCAACTTCATTCGTGCCGCCCAAGCTTCGTCTTTCAAATCTTATTGTCGGTATATTTATTTTATATTGCACTTAATTTACATAAGATAGTAGGTGTGTTACTATCTTAACATTCTTGTATCTGTACGATTTGCTTCTTTCCAAGGACTTCGGAAAGAAGGTTTTTAGTGCTTTGCCCATCGGTGCAGTCAAGGACTGCAGGCCTTCGAGTAGGAGTCGAGCTAGACTCCGAACAAAGTAAAATACTTTGTCTCCTTTTTATTTCCGCTGCACGACTTTGATTTGAAAGAAAAGAATAGCTTTAAAAAGCGCGATATTCACCCCCCTTTATCGCTCCAAACGATCTATTAATTGGTATCAGAGCAGGTTAGCTCTGAAATTTCTTAACCGATTTTCAAAGCATTTTTAAAACTCTTTCTTTTCCTTTTAAGAATATTTTTTCTTCAAGCACTACTAATCCCAAGACGAAAGTCTTGGAAATATTTTGTTCTTTAACTTTTTCTTGCAAGGATGTTGAACTCATATCAAGAAGGCTATACTACGGTCCGACCTCCACTATTCAAAGGAGAGAATTTTAGTTACTGGAAGAATAGGATGAAGTGCTACTTAAAGTCCAACATTGAGCTCTGGTTCACAGTTTTGAAAGGCTATACTCCCCCAATGAAGGACGGAACAACCCTAGAACCAGAAGAATGGACTCCTCAGATGATCAAGAAGGCACAACTGAACTACAAAGCAATCAATACCATTCAGTGCGGCTCACGATGGAGGAGTTGAATAGAGTTGGTCCCTACAACAACGCCAAAGAATTATGGGACTCGCTAGTCAAACTACACGAAGGAACGGACGACTCGAAGGTAAACAAATGAGATCTACTTTTAAATAATTTGTTAAATATAAAAATATTTCCTGGAGAGACGACCTCGCAACTACACGCTCGACTAAAAGACATCCTCAACGGTCTTCACCTGATCGGACACAATCTCGAAAATCGCGACACTATAAGGTACGCTCTGAACACCTTTCCGAGGAATGCTTTGTGGGCATCAATTGTAGATGCTTACAAAGTTTCTAAGGATCTTTCAATTCTTAAGTTAGACGAGTTATTTTGTGAATTAGAATTACACGAACAGTCTAACACAAGTCATGTCGAGAAAGGTGTAGCTTTGTATGCAGGATCAAGCAAGGAAACAAAATCTAAAAAGAAGATCGAGCCAGAAAGCAAACCAGACTCGGACTCAACAAACGAAGAAGAATTAGTCAACATGGTCCGAAGGTTGTTGACTAAAAGGAAGTTTAGAAGAAGCACCAAAAAGACCCCACCAAATCAGATCCAAAATAAATCAGAAGTGACCTATTATAGCTGCAACAAGAAGGGGCATTTCAAAAATGAATGCCCAAATCGGAAAGAAGAAGGACCCAAATCAACAAGACGAAAGAAGGCTCTTCAAGCAACATGGGACGAAACTTCTTCCGACGAATTCGATGCGGAGCAAATGAAACACTCGAGCCACCTTGCATTTATGGCAAGAAACGAAGATTCCGGGATCGAGTTCGACGAAGTGTACGAATCCGAGATCGACATCGAGTCCGATAGAAGCCCCGGATCGGAAGATCCAAATATGGTAACGATTTATTCAAAGTATAACTTGCTTAAGGTAGTTAAATGTTTGTTTAAAAAATTGTCAAAATCTGAAAAACAAAATAACTTGTTACTTAAGGAAATAGACGACCTTAAGCAACATGTTAACTTGAGTGACTCGACTAACCAAGTTCAGCTCAGAACTTCAACTCAAGTTGAAAAACTTGAGGAAGAAAATTCCGATTTGAAAGGTCAAGTCGAGCGACTCAAGAAAACATTGGAAAGGTTCGAAATGAGATCCAAGTGTCTAAATATGGTACTTGGATCGCAATGAGCCGTGTACAACAAATCTGGACTTGGTTACAAACCCAAACAAACAAACAAACCATACTTATCCTTAATCAGTCAAAATACTAGAAGACAAGTCCAAGCATGGGTTCAAACAAAATTTTTAACCAAACAAATTGAACCAAACCACTACTTGGTCCCTAAGAGTCAAATCAATTACTTAGATAAACCTTATCTAAGCTATGACTCAGGGGGAGCAAATAGAGAAATAATCCAACCAACATGATTAAACCAAACTCAATACTTAGGCTTAGGATTATTTTTCTACTTAGAACGGTTAGATGAAAAAGGTTTACCAAACCCTACAACATAGCACCGGAATGGATTGGGATGATAGTACGTCAAGGAAACTCTGTCGAAGGCATGTCTAGGTTGAATATGGAATTCTACCTGGTGCACTAGACTTAGTAGATCTGACTGAAGCTACCCAGTCAAACATGGGCTAGTTAGACCAAAATTTAGTATTAAGTTTTTGGAGCAGGAACAGTTTGGCAAGCCTTCAGCAAGTGGTCTAATGATATTCAAGTAGGTCGTATGCCTCGCCACAGAACTGAAAGCTTATCCTTAGAACGCCTGCTTGATTAACCCAAAGCTAAGTTTGAATCTAACATGGGTTCAATAACCTCTTTCAATAAATTCAAAATTAATTGAAATCTAATTCAAATATAATTCATTCAATTTAAAACTATTTTAAAATTAATTAAAACTAAAACTTATTTAAAACTACTTTAAAATCATTTTAAATTTTTAATTAAAATTACTTAAAACTATTTTTAAATTCTAAAAACTTAATTAAAATTATTTCAAACATAATAAAAATTATTTTAAACCTAATAAAAATTATTTTAAACTTATTAAAAAATTATTTTAAACCTAATAAAAATTATTTTACACTTAATAAAAATTATTTTAAACTTATTAAAAAATTATTTTAAACATATAAAAATTATTCTAAAAACTTAATTAAAATTATTTTAAACCTAATAAAAATTATTCTAAAAACTTAATTAAAATTATTTTAAACTTAATAAAAATTATTTTAAACTTAATAAAAATTATTTTAAACTTAATAAAAATTATTTTAAACTTAATAAAAATTATTTTAAACTTAATAAAAATTATCTTAAACTTATTAAAAATTATTTTAAATTATTTTAAACTTATTAAAAATTATTTTAAACCTAATAAAAATTATTTTAAACTTAATAAAAATGATTTTAATAAAAATTATTTTAAACTTATTAAAAATTATTTTAAACCTAATAAAAATTATCTTAAACTTATTAAAAATTATTTTAATTATTTTTAACTTAATAAAAATTATTTTAAACCTAATAAAAATTATTTTAAACTTATTAAAAATTATTTTAAACTTATTAAAAATTATTTTAAACTTATTAAAAAATTATTTTAAACCTAATAAAAATTATTTTAAACTTAATAAAAATTATTTTAAACTTAATAAAAAGTATTTTAAACTTAATAAAAATTATTTTAAACTAATTAAAAATTATTTAATCTAAAATCATAAATACACTTGAACCAACTTTATAAACAACTAACCCACTCAATTTCATCCTTTAACCAAACTTTGGTTTAATCCTACATTGTGTAGGCATCCAAAGCTCTGGATAAATGGATTTTGGACCGTGGCTGCTCTAGACACATGACTGGGGATCAGCACAAATTTACTAACATTGAATTCAAAAGCTTAGGGTTAGTTGCTGTAACACCCCAAATTTCATGATTTGGAGTCCTAAAAGTCCTTATAAAAATCTAGAAATGCTTTAGAAATATTCTAGAGATTTTTAGAAATTTTTAGAGTATTTTTATGTAATTTTTGGAGTTCATTTGGTATTTTCACCCAGAGGAAGAAGTTTTAAAAATAAAATAAAAGAAAAGAAAAAAATAAGTTTGTAGAAGCTGGGGTTCGAACCCAGCTCCTCGGCCCAAGCAGAACTCGGCCCGACCAACCGAGCTGTGCTCGATTTGTTAACTAGATATGAGAACAAATTGATTTAAGGTATAGTTCAGTTTAAACCCTAGTATAAGAGAAGGAATTTAGGTTTCTTTTCGGAAAAACAAACAATCCCTCTCAAAATTCTTCTCCTTCACGCGACGGCGCTCCTCTCGGGCGGAAACGCAGCGGCGGCTAGGGTTGGTTTTCCAGCGGCCGGCGAGCTCCCTTCTCCGCGGATTCTTCACAAGTTCGAGTTACTCTCGGCAAGGAGAGCGCGCGGGCACAAAGAAGAGCCGAAACAACCACATCTCCGAAGCCCTAGAGGTCGTCTCCGTCGGTTGTAAGTCCAAGAATGCTCGGTGAGTTGCTTCTCACCTGCAGTAGGAGTAGTTCCGAGCTTCGATTTGTTTTCTTTGCTTTCGGATTTGTTTGAAGTTTCCTTGTGTTTGCTGCCATGACCATTAAATCCGAATTTGTTAGGTTGATTATGGTCTCATCTTATTGTTGAGTAATTTGGATTTGGGTTTGTGCCGAATCTAAGCTTGCAGGAGATCAAGTTTTTGTTTCTCTTTGTTCTTGTTGAACCTGTCGTGGCCTTTAGGAAGGAAAAAGGGTGTAGTGGATTTAACCTTGATTAATGATGCCTTTGTTTCCTACCATTGGGATTGCAACTGGATTGTGTAGCTTGACAGTATGCCGAATTTGCATCAGATGGATTTTCATTGGGTTTCATTTTAGTTTCCAACCATCTATGCTAGTTCCTAGATTAGTTCTTGCAAGCATTAGTATACAGTCTGAGCTCTATATTCTGTTATAGTTTCCTTCCTTGCTTTCAGGTCATGTTGTACAGAAATCGTTGTACAGAATCAAAGTTGATTAGAGATTTAGTTTTTGGACAGCATGTTTAAGAAGCTTAAAGTTGTATTCTTTTTCTTTATTTATAGCATGTTAGAAAGTTTGAAGTAGCATTCTGTTGCCTATTTTATAGCACGTTAAAGAAGCTTGAAGTTGTATTCTATTGCTTTATTTATAGCATGTTTAGGAAGTTTAAAGTAGCTTTCAGTTGTTTATCTTACAACATGTTTAGTAAGTCTAAGTTAGCTCTCTTTTGCTCTATTTTTATAGCATGCAGATTTTAGATAAGCTTAGTATGTAAATTTTGATAGACTTAATATGCAGATTTTTTTTGTTAAGCTTTGCATGCAGATTTATGTTAAGCTTTGTATACAGATTTTTAGTACGTAGGGTGTGTTCTAGTGCACACCAAGTGCTTGATAAAATGCTTAGCTCAATATAATGTTACAGTAGGCATTTTAATAGCTCAGTAAATGCAGTAGAAGCATTTAAAATAACTTATTTAGTCTTGCTTCAGCTTATATGGGACTACGGTCCAATGGGTGGGCTCCCACAGTCGCCTCTAGGTTCAGATAACCTAGTTAAAGCAAGGTAAGAAAATTAGCTATGAAATCAGTATTTTATTTTCAGTAGTGGCACTGTACTGGATTAGATATCCATTGGGTTGGGCTCCCACAGTCGTCCCTAGGTTTAGATAACGTAGTAAATCCTACTAGACTCGGAACTTGCAATCCCGGGTTTAGTTAGGGATGCGCGCACAGCACGGGCCCATCAGCAGCATGATTACTATTTTGATCTATTATGTAAATAGTTTTCAAAACTTCACAAATTAGTTATGTGAATACAAGTTAGACTCAGTTTAGCATTAATTAGTTCAGCTTATGTATCAGTTCAGTTTCCTATTGATACACATGATAGTTCTATGATTAGCTATACATGTTCAGTATTTCAGTTAGTATGATTCCTTTATTGCTATTTATGAGCATGATTAGGTATACATGTTTAGTATTTCAGTTAGTATGATTCCTTTATTGCTATTTATGAGCATGATTAGGTATACATGTTTAGTATTTCGGTTAGTATGATTCCTTTATTGCTATTTATGAGCATGATTAGGTATACATGTTTAGTATTTCAGTTAGCATGATTCCTTTGCTATTTATGAGCATGAGTAGCTATACATGTTAGCTTTTCAGTTAGTTCCTTCGCTATTTATGAGCATGATTAGCTATACATGTTTAGTATTTCAGTTAGCATGATTCCTTTGCTATTTATGAGCATGAGTAGCTTTACATGTTAGCATTCAGTTTTAGCATGTTTTTATTTATATACATTCATATCGAGTTTTTGTGAGTAGTATAGCGCTCACTAAGCTTTTAGCTTATAAATACTATTTTCCTTCTACTGCAGATAAAGGAAAAGCTAAAGTATAAGGAAGAAGGCGACAAGGAGATGCTGTGACGGTGTGTGATGTGTGGACTATGGAGATCCTTTGGACTTAGCTAAAGAACTCACTTAGTTTAAGAATTTGTTTAGTTTAATTTCTTATTAAGTTGATAAGAAAATTTTGTTGTAAGAAGTTATGTTTCCGCTTTTCATTACCTGCATGTTTTGATTTATTAAACTGCGTGGTTGTTGTTTGATATGTGATCCAGCCGCCTGTGGCTGTGTATATTATGTTATGTATGTCAGTTTAAGGTCACCGGTACAGGGGAGACTCTGCCGAAATTTTTCGGTAGGGTTTCCATATGGTTTTTTTTAATCATACCGGTTAAGTAGAGTTAGTAGTTAAGTAACGGTCATCCTTAGAGAGTAGTAGTTGTAAGAATGGTGGTCGTTACAGTTGGTATCAGAGCAGTTCCCATTCTCCAGCATCACACACATTAGCATCAGCCTTGCCGTCTTCCAAGTAAGAATACCTCTACTCTATTTATGTTTCTTGCTTTCATGTTTAGGAATAATTATAGCATGCTTAGGTGTGATAGCCTCTAACATGTTTATAGTAGCTAGTTAAACGTGATTAGATTAGTTATGTACATCCTCTATGTCTTTAGAAATGGCACGAGGACGCCCAGCTAAGCAGGCACCAGCTACTGAGCCCCAGCAAGAGGCAGGCAGTTCAGTGCCTCCCCCAGACTTTACAGCATTAGTGGCTCAGTTACAGCGACAGGAAATAGCCACATTAAAGGCTAATCAGCAGAGTACCCCCACAGTCACCTCGGAACCGAACCTGACGACTGCAGAAGTCTTAGAGGTTCCACCAGCCCAGCCTACAGCGCCAGCGCCAGCACCAGTACCAGTACCAGCAGTCCCAGCAGCTGAGCCAAGAAAGGAAGCCTATCTGATCCAGTGGCAGCGAGTCAAGCCAGAGAACTTCTCAGGCACTAGTGAACCATGGGATGCACAAGCCTGGTTCAAAACACTGGAGAGCACGATGGAGCTTCTGGACTGGCCAGAACACGAGAAGGTGAAGTGTGCCTCCTTTTGCCTGACAGGAGACGCACGCATGTGGTGGGAAAGAATCAGAACGAAGCACCCAGTGAACCAGATGACATGGGCTGACTTCGAGAAAGAATTCTTCGAGGAGTTCTTTCACATGCGGGTCACAAACCGCCACTACGACGAGTTCACGGAGTTTCGTCAGGGCAACCTATCAGTTGAGGAAGCCGTGAAGAAATTCAACAGATTAGCTCGTCTATGTCCCGAATTAGTCAGCACAGAAAAGGAACGAGTTCGGCTGATGCTCAAAATGTTGAGGCCGGAAATAGCGATGAATGTGGCCGGTGGCATCCATAGGCCACAAACCACAGAAGAACTAGTGAGTAGTGCTCTGATCACCGAGCACTACCAGAACAGCATCAAGCAGCAGAAGCAAGTCTCCTCAGAGTCCAAAGGCCAAGGAAACTCTCACACTCAAAAACAGCAAGGCCACAGCTCTAACTGGAAAGAGAACTCCAACAGCAAGCGCAAATCAGGGAGTGATCCAAAAGGAGGGCCATCTAGCAAGCGACCCAGTTATCCAAAGTGTGCTACTTGTGGGAAATTCCACCCAGGGGTTTGTCGCAAGGGCACACGAGGATGCTTTGAATGTGGACAAGAAGGGCACATGGCCAAGCAGTGCCCGAACAAGACCGGTCTCCCTCTGCCACAGCAGATTCAGTATGCAGGCCAGCCAGCTCAGTTATATCAGATGCAGGCCGCTCTAGAAGGCCCACCTATCAGCCAGGGCAGATTAGAAGCCCCTCCAGCGATGGCGGATGCGAGGATCTACTCACTCACCAGAGAGGACGTAGCCAATGCCTCGACAGTTGTCACAGGATGTTCGCCGAAAAATTAGAAATACCTTCAGAGGTACTCAGTGGTCAGTTTTTGACGGCACTACCTTCAGGAGAGATCATGGCATGCGACCATGAAGGGATCCGATAGTCGATGTCGTGTCATAATATGGAATAAACGATGCGAGTACATCGGAGAACCCAAGAGAAAAAGAGCAAGTTAAGTCCTCGATACGTAGGACCCTACCCCGATCATAGAGAGAATTGGGAAGGTAGCTTACAAGCTAGACTTACCTGAAGATATGTCAGCAATACACAATGTATTTCTTGTCTCCATGCTAAAGAAGTGTATTCACGACCTTAGCCAAGTGATTCAGCCTCAGACAGTGTAGATCCAAGAGGATCTTAGCTATGAGAGCAGACACAGATAGTGGACAGAGCAGACAAGAGACTAAGAAACAAATAAGTGTCATTAGTGGAAGTCATTTAGAACCAGAAGCATGAGGAAGTTACTTAGGAGCGAGAGGATAGTATGAGATAGAAATATCCAGAATTATTCTAAGTTCGAGGACGAACTTTTTATAAAGGAGGGAGAATTGTAACACCCCAAATTTCATGATTTGGAGTCCTAAAAGTCCTTATAAAAATCTAGAAATGCTTTAGAAATATTCTAGAGATTTTTAGAAATTTTTAGAGTATTTTTATGTAATTTTTGGAGTTCATTTGGTATTTTCACCCAGAGGAAGAAGTTTTAAAAATAAAATAAAAGAAAAGAAAAAAAATAAGTTTGTAGAAGCTGGGGTTCGAACCCAGCTCCTCGGCCCAAGCAGAACTCGGCCCGACCAACCGAGCTGTGCTCGATTTATTAACTAGATATGAGAACAAATTGATTTAAGGTATAGTTCGGTTTAAACCCTAGTATAAGAGAAGGAATTTAGGTTTCTTTTCGGAAAAACAAACAATCCCTCTCAAAATTCTTCTCCTTCACGCGACGGCGCTCCTCTCGGGCGGAAACGCAGCGGCGGCTAGGGTTGGTTTTCCGGCGGCCGGCGAGCTCCCTTCTCCGCGGATTCTTCACAAGTTCGAGTTACTCTCGGCAAGGAGAGCGCGCGGGCACAAAGAAGAGCCGAAACAACCACATCTCCGAAGCCCTAGAGGTCGTCTCCGTCGGTTGTAAGTCCAAGAACGCTCGGTGAGTTGCTTCTCACCTGCAGTAGGAGTAGTTCTGAGCTTCGATTTGTTTTCTTTGCTTTCGGATTTGTTTGAAGTTTCCTTGTGTTTGCTGCCATGACCATTAAATCCGAATTTGTTAGGTTGATTATGGTCTCATCTTATTGTTGAGTAATTTGGATTTGGGTTTGTGCCGAATCTAAGCTTGCAGGAGACCAAGTTTTTGTTTCTCTTTGTTCTTGTTGAACCTGCCGTGGCCTTTAGGAAGGAAAAAGGGTGTAGTGGATTTAACCTTGATTAATGATGCCTTTGTTTCCTACCATTGGGATTGCAACTGGATCGTGTAGCTTGACAGTATGTCGAATTTGCATCAGATGGATTTTCATTGGGTTTCATTTTAGTTTCCAACCATCTATGCTAGTTCCTAGATTAGTTCTTGCAAGCATTAGTATACAGTCTGAGCTCTATATTCTGTTATAGTTTCCTTCCTTGCTTTCAGGTCATGTTGTACAGAAATCGTTGTACAGAATCAAAGTTGATTAGAGATTTAGTTTTTGGACAGCATGTTTAAGAAGCTTAAAGTTGTATTCTTTTGCTTTATTTATAGCATGTTAGAAAGTTTGAAGTAGCATTCTGTTGCCTATTTTATAGCACGTTAAAGAAGCTTGAAGTTGTATTCTTTTGCTTTATTTATAGCATGTTTAGGATGTTTAAAGTAGCTTTCAGTTGTTTATCTTACAACATGTTTAGTAAGTCTAAGTTAGCTCTCTTTTGCTCTATTTTTATAGCATGCAGATTTTAGTATGTAAATTTTGATAGACTTAATATGCAGATTTTTTTTGTTAAGCTTTGCATGCAGATTTATGTTAAGCTTTGTATATAGATTTTTGGTACGTAGGGTGTGTTCTAGTGCACACCAAGTGCTTGATAAAAATGCTTAGCTCAATATAATGCTACAGTAGGCATTTTAATAGCTCAGTAAATGCAGTAGAAGCATTTAAAATAACTTATTTAGTCTTGCTTCAGCTTATATGGGACTACGGTCCAATGGGTGGGCTCCCACAGTCGCCTCTAGGTTCAGATAACCTAGTTCTAGGTTCAGATAACCTAGTTAAAGCAAGGTAAGAAAATTAGCTATGAAATCAGTATTTTATTTTTAGCAGTGGCACTGTACTGGATTAGATATCCATTGGGTTGGGCTCCCACAGTCGTCCCTATGTTTAGATAACCTAGTAAACCCTACTAGACTCGGAATTTGCAATCCCGGGTTTAGTTAGGGATGCGCGCACAGCAAGTACAGTTATCGGGCCCATCAGCAGCATGATTACTATTTTGATCTATTATGTAAATAAGTTTCAAAACTTCACAAATTAGTTATGTGAATATAAGTTAGACTCAGTTTAGCATTAATTAGTTCAGCTTATGTATCAGTTCAGTTCCTATTGATACACATGATAGTTCTATGATTAGCTATACATGTTCAGTATTTCAGTTAGTATGATTCCTTTATTGCTATTTATGAGCATGATTAGGTATACATGTTTAGTATTTCAGTTAGTATGATTCCTTTATTGCTATTTATGAGCATGATTAGGTATACATGTTTAGTATTTCAGTTAGTATGATTCCTTTATTGCTATTTATGAGCATGATTAGGTATACATGTTTAGTATTTCAGTTAGCATGATTCCTTTGCTATTTATGAGCATGAGTAGTTATACATGTTAGCTTTTCAGTTAGTTCCTTCGCTATTTATGAGCATGATTAGCTATACATGTTTAGTATTTCAGTTAGCATGATTCCTTTGCTATTTATGAGCATGAGTAGCTTTACATGTTTGCATTCAGTTTTAGCATGTTTTTATTTATATACATGCATATCGAATTTTTGTGAGTAGTATAGCGCTCACTAAGATTTTAGCTTATAGATACTATTTTCCTTCTACTGCAGATAAAGGAAAAGCTAAAGTATAAGGAAGAAGGCGACAAGGAGATGCTGTGACGGTGTGTGATGTGTGGACTATGGAGATCCTTTGGACTTAGCTAAAGAACTCACTTAGTTTAAGAATTTGTTTAGTTTAATTTCTTATTAAGTTGATAAGAAAATTTTGTAGTAAGAAGTTATGTTTCCGCTTTTCATTACCTGCATGTTTTGATTTATTAAACTGCGTGGTTGTTGTTTGATATGTGATACAGCCGCCTGTGGCTGTGTATATTATGTTATGTATGTCAGTTTAAGGTCACCGGTACAGGGGAGACTCTGCCGAAATTTTTCGGTAGGGTTTCCAAATGATTTTTTTTAATCATACCGGTTAAGTAGAGTTAGTAGTTAAGTAACGGTCATCCTTAGAGAGTAGTAGTTGTAAGAAGGGTGGTCGTTACAGTTGTCTTTGGAAACAATGGCAAGATAAAGGTAATCGGTACAGGTGAAATTTAATTGCAGTCAAATATTTCAATTAAAAAAGTTTTACTTGTTGAACATTTTAATTACAATTTAGTTAGTATAAGTCAACTCTGTGATACAGGATTTAAGGTTAAATTTTTATCTTCTGAATGCTTAATAAGTTACAGTGACTCAACTAATATATTACTAAAAGGATTTAGAGATAAAAATATATACTCTATTCATCTACCTAAAACAATATCCAAATGTTTTCTAACTAATAATGATGAAACTTGGTTATGGCATAGGAGATTAGCTCATACCCACCTTAGAAATTTATTAAACTTAAGCAAAAATGGTTTAGTAAAAGGTTTGCCAAAACTAGGAAATCCTATAAATAAATTTTGTAATTCTTATCAACAAGGAAAACAAATTAAATCAACTCATAAACCTACAAATCAAAATAGAACAAACAGTGTGAGATCTCAAAAAAATTTAAATAAATAGGGTTATTTGAGAAATAGCCTTATAAAATTTTTCCGGAATTTTTAGAAATTTTCTAGAAATTTTTCGGAGCTCGTAGACGGGTTTTGAGGGGATCAATTACGGGTACGGATAAAGCCTGTTTGGGATACCTATTTAAGTGAGGAAATGTTTATTATATAAATTGCTTTTTTCTTTTTTCTTTTATTTCCTCTCCAAATCGCCGTTTACCCCAAATCACTGCCGATCCCGACCCTCTCTTCCCCGACTCCTCTCTGCCCAATCCTCGTCTCTGCTCCGACGACGACGACGCCAGGGAGTAGATCGCCGGCAGCAATCTTCCTCTTCTAAGCTCCGTCGAACTCAAGTGCCGGTCGTTTCCTTGGGTTGCCCTCGGTTGCTATGGCCGACATCAGATGCCAGCCAACGAGCCGATCCTCTCTCGCTTGGACGACACGACGCCGACGATCGCCAGTGTAGATCTATCCTCGGAGCTTGCCGGAGATCAATCAAGGAGGCACGGATCATCTTGAGTTCCTCTTCTCAACCCTTCCCCGATCTTTCCTCCTGGTTCTTCCGATCCTTTCTTCCCTGATCCAATCGCTGGCTTGAAGATGCCCTAGGGTTTCGAGGATTAAGGTCACGGGATTGGAGAAGAAGAAGGTGAGGTTCTGTTCTATAGGGATTCGGTTAAAGAGGAGGTGTTTCTTGAGCTGTGTTTTGTTCTGATCAGTGATATTCCTACTTGATATCATCTTGATCTGTTTCATGGAAATAATTCCAGCAAGGTGATGTTGTGTGGATTGATTGGTTCAAGCATCAACAGTAGGTTGGGTTGTTCTGTGAGGTTCTGTTCTTCTCTTGCTGTGGTGTCTTTGGTTTCGGCAGGCACCTCATCCAGCAGCTGTGCTGGTTCTAGCATCAACAACAGTTGAGATTCGAGGTAAGGTGTAGGGTAATTGTTTCATTTGTTGATGAATTAGATTCATGTATTGGATTAGGAATACATTGGATTAATCCATGATTAGTTGATACATGATGTGTAGATTGGAATTAGGGTTATGTTGATTGTGATTAGATTTAATTACTTAGATTAAATTAATGGAATGATTAGGGTTAAGACAATTAACCCTAGTCAACTATTGGATTTAATCTAAGATTGCATTTCTAATCTAATTGGTGATTAGGGATTAGGTAACTAACCCTAATTGACCGTTAGATTAATTAGGTAGGTTGTGATTGATATGATTAGGGTTTTGCCCTAATTTAGTTTTAGGGATTTTATTTAGCTATTCATTTGATGTAGCTAAATAAAATATATACGTATTGTTTGTTTGACGCAGGACTCTGATTCGAGACGGGCGTCTCGACTTCGGACTTTGGATAGCTTGATTGTACCTTCTATTTGAGGCGGGTACCCTTTGACTTATCTTTTGATAATGTCTTATGATATGTGTAGCTTATATATATTTACTAGTGGTAGATAGTAGATTATTTCTTCCCTGGTTTTAGCTAGTTGATACCTATCACATGCTTCATCTGCTAGTTGCTTTACTTCAGGATTGGATATTATATCTCTTGCCATGTGTATATATGTTCATAGAGATGCATATCTATAGTGCTCTACTCTACTGGATTAGTTGCTTTACATGTGTGATACATGCTCTTGGATTCATGATACTTACATCATTGTTATATGCGATGTCTTTGGATTTATGTTGTTTATTATCATCGTTATATATGTGTTTGTCTGTTTGGCATCTACACATATGGAGGATATGTTCAGGTATGACATATTGTAGCCGCATGCACCATATCGCATGATTGCATGCTGGGCGATTGATGACTCCCTTATTGTTGAGCTCGTCGGCCGGCTACATTGACCTGCGCACCACGTGACCACTGCATGGGTAGTGGCACAGCACACAGGGTGTGTAGGTTGCCCGGTGGTGCTCCGCTGGAGGCTCCACTCATGGGTAGTGTGATAGGCAGCGTGGTAGCACACCGGGGTCCCTCCCCGTCATTACGTACCGGGAGATGAGAGCATCGTGCTCCCTCCTATAGTTGAGGTTGGAGGATAGGTGTACACCGGTGCATCCCGTCCACTCGGTCACTCTTCAGGGGTAGTGACGACAGAGTGCACGGTGTCACAGCCCTACCCACGCGGTCTCACCATTGTGTGTGAGATGCTGACTGGCGTCAGGGGTGACCATGTCATATTGCATCATATGCACAGATTGCATTTATTGTGATTGTTGCATATTGGATGGTGCACTTGGGTGACTGCATATGATTGACATGCATACAGGATACATGCGTATTTGCTCTGACTATCTTTATCTGTGTATGTCCATTGTCATTCGCCCGAGCCTCGCAGGTGAGTACAGTTTATTTCAGTTATGCACTTCTTATATTCTTGCAGTAGATTATATTTCATGCTTATTGTTGGTTACTGCAGTTTATTTAGTTATGCATACCTGTTATACTTAGGAGACTGTACTATATAGGTATACTGTTAGGATGCTGTACCGTAGGATGGTTGCTGGTAGATATATGTTGCTGTACATATCTATTGGATTACCTGCTGAGTTCTTTGAACTCACCCCGTTGTTACTATTTTTCAGGTTGAGGCCGTCAGGAGAGATTCCAGTCGCTAGCCCCATTATCGCGAGGATTTTCTTTGTCGGATTATATTTTGCTTTTGCATCTTATATACTTGTATTGTGGGTTTGTATTGTGGACTTTACATTGAACATTCGGGTTTGCTACTTTTGTTTTCCGCTGCGGTTGTATTTTCATTACTTCGTGGATTTGTTTTCTTCGTTGTAGTGGAGTAGGCTGTTTACATATATCTTCGAGGTTCTATATCGTCTTTCCTTATTAAACTGCGTGGATTGATCATATATTATATCTGTGTGGAATATTGATATAAACTGCGTGGTTTGTTTCTTATTTGTATTGTATTGTTCCGGCCGAGTGTGGCCGAGGTATAGATATATGTATACTGAGATTCATATTGTCCGCCGTACAGGGGAGATGCTGCCGAAATTTCTTCGGACAGGGACTACCTGGGGCGTGAAAATTTATTTGGTATCAGAGCAGTTCTGATACTGGTTCTTACGAGTTTTGCGTGCTTATCTGGATATTTTCGGATTGTACGGATTTCCGTCGATTTTCTCGTTTCGAAATTCTGAGGCATTTTGACGAGGTTTTATTGGATCTATTTGGGGGCTATGCAGCGACAGGACATCTCCAGACGGCAATAGGTAAATCAGGTAATTTTATATTTTTCATACCTGTAGTGATATCTGGATAACATTTTTTACATATATGATACGTGTTCTAGTACTTAGACGTGGTCGCACATGTATGAGGGCGATCGATTCTCTAGAGACAGTCTCCAGAGAGTTCTGTTAGGGTTGAGCCTGTCCGTCAGGGATAGCCTCCTTAGGGTATTGTGACCACGTTAGACTGTCAGATCCTGACGGTTCCGACTTCAGAGGTACCTACCTCGCCTGTACCGCCAGTAGTACCTACAGGGTACTCGGCACCTTCTCTAGCCGTGCCTACTGCGTACTCGGTACCACCACAGACATCTGTGCTGGTTACTACATACTCGGTACCTGCACCAGCAGTACCGGTTACATCTTACCCGGTACCGCCCATCGTACCTTTAGTCGTCCCTACTTATGCCTACTCTGTAGTTCCACTAGTGGTTCCTACCCTGTTTATGTGGCAGCACCAGTGGTACCTCTTCCAACCTATCCATCCGTACCACCCATAAGATCAACTCCAGTGAATCTGCCCAGTACCGCAGCAATATCTAGCGATATGGCTGTGGCACGAGCATGGATCCCAGCCTTGGCGGAGTTGGTGAAAAGCCAATTCACGTTATTTCGCGGGGAGACTGATCCGAGCGTGGCTCAATCTTGGATAGAATCTATGGATCGGACATTCTTTTACATGACCTGCTCCGAGTGGGAGAAGGCTGAGCTGGCTGCTTACCACTTACGAGACGGGGCAGAGATCTGGTGGGACACACAGCGCTCCATCATAGGCGATCAACATGTTATAAATACGAGATTTAGAAAGGCATTCGAGAGTCAGTATTTTCCCCGGGCGTATCAGATGACACGTCGGCGGGATTTCCTGAGTCGTCGACAGAATAACCGCTCAGTGATGGAGTATAATGCTAAATTTAACCGGTTGGCCGGATTCTGTCCTGAGTTGGTTGCCGATGACAGATCTCGTATGTTTCAGTTTGTACAGGGATTGGACGAGCATCTTCAGGTGTAGATTGCAGATTTTGGTCATTCATCATATACAGAGGCTCTGGATAGAGCTCTTATGATTTAGGCAGCTCAGTAGAGAGCAAATACAAATAAGAAAAGAAAGCAGACTGATCGGACTTCCAGACGGATCCAGCAGCCACAGACTACTGGGCAGCAGCAGAGAAATCACCCTCAGATGGGTCAGAGTACTTCTAGGTCATCTGGCCGACCCCAGAAGTCAGGATGCTGTTCATCAGGACGTTCCTGGTCTTCTCAGCAGAACTGGAAATAGTCCACCGGTGACCCTTACTGCACCTGATGCGGGTCCCGAGATCACATCACCTCTGCATGTACCTTGGGACAGCCAGTTTGCTATTATTACAAACTGCCTGGGCACATGAGTTGAAATTGTTCGCTGAAGGCTCAGCATGTAGCTTCCAGGATTTCTGTTCTTGGAAGACAGTTTGGTCAGTCCGGGACTCAGTGAGGTGGGCCGAAAGCCCAATCTTCGCATCGTCAGTAGAGGACAGCTTCCCCTGTAGCAGCTGCGTATGGCATGCACGGGCAGGAGCATTCCAGTGTCCTTGTAGAGAACCCCACGGTATTCTGCCTTAGTGTTCTCCTGTACTATTCGTCAAGAAGAAGGATGGTACTCTGAGGTAGTGCATCGATTACAGGCAGCTGAATGTAGTGACTATCAGAAATAAGTACCCTTTGCCACGGATCGAGGATTTAATTGATCAGCTCAGAGATACATCAGTGTATTCCAAGATTGATTTGCGGTCTGGATATCATCAGCTGAGAGTCAGAGATTCTGATATTCAGAAGACAGCATTCCGCACCAGATACGGACATTACGAGTTTTTAGTAATGCCATTTGGGCTTACCAATGCTCCTGCAGTATTTATTGATTTGATGAACCGTATCTTTTTGGAGTATTTAGATCAGTTTGTGATTGTGTTTATCGATGACATATTGATCTATTCACGTTCCGAGGAGGAACATGCGCAGCACCTTCGCATAGTCCTGGGGACTCTTCGACGACATCATCTGTATGCGAAGTTCAGCAAATGTGCATTTTGGCTATCCTCAGTTGGTTTTCTGGGACAGGTGGTGTCTAGCCGAGGTATTTCTGTAGATCCTCAGAAGATCGAGGCTATCACTAGCTGGGAGCAGCCGAAGTCAGTCCAGGAGATCCGTAGTTTCTTGGGCTTGGCTGGATATTACCGACGATTCGTTGAGGGTTTCTCCAGCATTGCTATGACATTGACACGTCTGACTAGGAAAGGCGTGAAGTTCACGTGGTCAGAGGCTTGTGAGACTAGCTTCCAAGAGCTGAAGCGGAGATTAGTATCAGCACCAGTTTTGGTTTTACCTTCTGGTGATGACGGATTCATACTTTACACAGACGCATCTCTTCAGGGCTTGGGCGCTGTATTGATGCAACACGGTAGGGTAGTCTCTTATGCTTCTCGTCAGTTGAAGGAGCATGAGAAGAACTACCCAATACATGATTTAGAGCTAGCCGCTATTATCTTTGCTTTGAAGATTTGGCGACATCATCTATATGACATTACTTTTGAGATTCTTACTGATTATAAGAGTCTCAATTATATTTTCACACAGAAGGAACTCAATCTCCGACAGAGGAGATGGATGGAGTTCCTGAAGGAGTATGATTGTACTATTAGCTACCATCCGGGTAAAGCTAATGTGATTGCTGATGCACTTAGCAGGAAGTCCAGAGGGACTTTAGCTTGTCATCGAGTTTTAGTTACGGACTTGATTCAGGGATTCTCCGAGTTGGGCCTTGAGGAGCAGGGACGGACAGAGCAGGGTATTCTTGTTACCATGGTTGCTCGGTCGTCGATCAGGATGAGGATTCGAGAGGCCCAGGCTGAAGATCAGCATTTACAGTTCATTAGCAGCCAGATAGCTTCCGGACAACAGACTGAGTTTACACGAGACGATGAGGGGATTGTTTATTTCCGAGGCAGATTATGTGTACCTCAGTCTCACCGGTCATGGAGGAGTTACTTCAGGAGGCTCATCGTTCTAAATTTGCTATCCACCCAGGTGGGACCCGTATGTATCGAGATTTGAGGCGTTCCTATTGGTGGAAAGGTATGAAGAAGGACATCGCGGAGTTTGTGGCTAGATGTCTTATCGGTCAGCAGGTGAAGGCTGAGCACCAGAGACCTGCTGGTTTACTTCAGAGGATCCCTATTCCAGAGTGGAAGTGGGAGCATATCACTATGGATTTTGTGGTAGGGCTGCCTAGGACTCAACGAGGCCATGATGCGATTTGGATAATCGTTGATCGATTAACCAAATCCGCACACTTTTTAGCGATCCGGAAGACTGATTCTCTGGATCGATTAGCAGAGTTATACTGTCGTGAGATTATTAGATTACATGGTGTTCCTTTGAGCATCATATCAGATAGAGACCCACGGTTCACGTCCCGATTCTGGCAGAGTCTGCAGCAGGCCTTGGGCACACAACTCCGTTTCAGTACGGCATTCCATCCGCAGACAGATGGGCAGTCAGAGCGGACTATTCAGACATTGGAGGACTTACTGAGGTCTTGTGTCATGGACTTCGGAGGCAGTTGGGAGGACCACCTGCCCCTGGTGGAGTTCGCCTACAATAACAGCTATCATTCGGCTATCCAGATGGCACCGTTTGAGGCGTTGTATGGTAGACCTTGTCGGACACCCATCCTCTGGGAAGAGGTTGGGGAGGCCCAGCTGATAGGACCTCAGAGAGCTCAGCAGGATGCAGAGTTAGGTCGCACTATCAGACGGAGGATGTCAGAGGCCCAGGACCGTCAGAAGAGTTATGCTGATCAGAGACGGAGACCCCTGGAGTTCTCCATTGGTGATCATGTATTTCTTAGAGTTTCACCCATGAAAGGGGTGAAGAGATTTGGTCTCCGAGGTAAGCTAGCTCCTCGATATATTGGGTCATGCTAGATCTTGGAGATGATTGGAGCAGTAGCTTATCATCTGACGCTACCACCATCTCTAGCTGGCATTCACGATGTCTTCCACATATTTATGCTGAGGAGATATGTATCCGATCCGACACATGTTCTGTCAGATATACCTGTTCCTATTCAGCCTGATGTTACTTACGAGGAGGTTCCGGTGCGGATTCTGGACCACAGAGAGTGTCAGCTACGGAACAAGACTGTCCGACTGGTTAAAGTCGGATGGCCGCATCATTCTGACGAGGAGGCTACTTGGGAGTTGGAGGATACGATCCTAGCCCGATACCCTCATCTTTTCACTTGAGGTATGTGGGTTAGAGTTCCTTTCAGCATTTATACTGTTAGATTATATTCTAGTGTTTGCTGTTGGTTATAGCGAAATTTGGGGACCAAATTTTTATTAGTAGGGGAGGATGTGAGATCTCAAAAAAATTTAAATAAATAGGGTTATTTGAGAAATAGCCTTATAAAATTTTTCCGGAATTTTTAGAAATTTTCTAGAAATTTTTCGGAGCTCGTAGACGGGTTTTGAGGGGATCAATTACAGGTACGGATAAAGCCTGTTTGGGATACCTATTTAAGTGAGGAAATGTTTATTATATAAATTGCTTTTTCTTTTTTCTTTTATTTCCTCTCCAAATCGCCGTTTCCCCCAAATCACTGCCGATCCCGACCCTCTCTTCCCCGACTCCTCTCTGCCCTATCCTCGTCTCTGCTCCGACGACGACGACGCCAGGGAGTAGATCGCCGGCAGCAATCTTCCTCTTCTAAGCTCCGTCGAACTCAAGTGCCGGTCGTTTCCTTGGGTTGCTCTCGGTTGCTATGGCCGACATCAGATGCCAGCCAACGAGCCGATCCTCTCTCGCTTGGACGACACGACGCCGACGATCGCCGGTGTAGATCTATCCTCGGAGCTTGCCGGAGATCAATCAAGGAGGCACGGATCATCTTGAGTTCCTCTTCTCAACCCTTCCCCGATCTTTCCTCCTGGTTCTTCCGATCCTTTCTTCCCCGATCCAATCGCCGGCTTGAAGATGCCCTAGGGTTTCGAGGATTAAGGTCACGGGATTGGAGAAGAAGAAGGTGAGGTTCTGTTCTATGGGGATTCGGTTAAAGAGGAGGTGTTTCTTGAGCTGTGTTTTGTTCTGATCAGTGATATTCCTACTTGATATCATCTTGATCTGTTTCGTGGAAATAATTCCAGCAAGGTGATGTTGTGTGGATTGATTGGTTCCAGCATCAACAGTAGGTTGGGTTGTTCTGTGAGGTTCTGTTCTTCTCTTGCTGTGGTGTCTTTGGTTTCGGCAGGCACCTCATCCAGCAGCTGTGCTGGTTCTAGCATCAACAACAGTTGAGATTCGAGGTAAGGTGTAGGGTAATTGTTTCATTTGTTGATGAATTAGATTCATGTATTGGATTAGGAATACATTGGATTAATCCATGATTAGTTGATACATGATGTGTAGATTTGAATTAGGGTTATGTTGATTGTGATTAGATTTAATTGCTTAGATTAAATTAATGGAATGATTAGGGTTAAGACAATTAACCCTAGTCAACTATTGGATTTAATCTAAGATTGCATTTCTAATCTAATTGGTGATTAGGGATTAGGTAACTAACCCTAATTGACCGTTAGATTAATTAGGTAGGTTGTGATTGATATGATTAGGGTTTTGCCCTAATTTAGTTTTAGGGATTTTATTTAGCTATTCATTTGATGTAGCTAAATAAAATATATACGTATTGTTTGTTTGACGCAGGACTCTGATTCGAGACGGGCGTCTCGACTTCGGACTTTGGATAGCTTGATTGTACCTTCTATTTGAGGCGGGTACCCTTTGACTTATCTTTTGATAATGTCTTATGATATGTGTAGCTTATATATATTTACTAGTGGTAGATAGTAGTTTATTTCTTCCCTGGTTTTAGCTAGTTGATACCTATCACATGCTTCATCTGCTAGTTGCTTTACTTCAGGATTGGATATTATATCTCTTGCCATGTGTATATATGTTCATAGAGATGCATATCTATAGTGCTCTACTCTACTGGATTAGTTGCTTTACATGTGTGATACATGCTCTTGGATTCATGATACTTACATCATTGTTATATGCGATGTCTTTGGATTTATGTTGTTTATTATCATCGTTATATATGTGTTTGTCTGTTTGGCATCTACACATATGGAGGATATGTTCAGGTATGACATATTGTAGCCACATGCACCATATCGCATGATTGCATGCTGGGCGATTGACGACTCCATTATTGTTGAGCTCGTCGGCCGGCTACATTGACCTGCGCACCACGTGACCACTGCATGGGTAGTGGCACAGCACACAGGGTGTGTAGGTTGCCCGGTGGTGCTCCGCTGGAGGCTCCACTCATGGGTAGTGTGATAGGCAGCGTGGTAGCACACCGGGGTCCCTCCCCGTCATTGCGTACCGGGAGATGAGAGCATCGCGCTCCCTCCTATAGTTGAGGTTGGAGGATAGGTGTACTCCGGTGCATCCCGTCCACTCGGTCACTCTTCAGGGGTAGTGACGACAAAGTGCACGGTGTCACAGCCCTACCCACACGGTCTCACCATTGTGTGTGAGATGCTGACTGGCGTCAGGGGTGACCATGTCATATTGCATCATATGCACAGATTGCATTTATTGTGATTGTTGCATATTGGATGGTGCACTTGGGTGACTGCATATGATTGACATGCATACAGGATACATGCGTATTTGCTCTGACTATCTTTATCTGTGTATGTCCACAGTCATTCGCCCGAGCCTCGCAGGTGAGTACAGTTTATTTCAGTTATGCACTTCTTATATTCTTGCAGTAGATTATATTTCATGCTTATTGTTGGTTACTGCAGTTTATTTAGTTATGCATACCTGTTATACTTAGGAGACTGTACTATATAGGTATACTGTTAGGATGCTGTACCGTAGGATGGTTGCTGGTAGATATATGTTGCTGTACATATCTATTGGATTACCTGCTGAGTTCTTTGAACTCACCCCGTTGTTACTATTTTTCAGGTTGAGGCCGTCAGGAGAGATTCCAGTCGCTAGCCCCATTATCGCGAGGATTTTCTTTGTCGGATTATATTTTGCTTTTGCATCTTATATACTTGTATTGTGGGTTTGTATTGTGGACTTTACATTGAACATTCGGGTTTGCTACTTTTGTTTTCTGCTGCGGTTGTATTTTCATTACTTCGTGGATTTGTTTTCTTCGTTGTAGTGGAGTTGGCTGTTTACATATATCTTCGAGGTTCTATATCGTCTTTCCTTATTAAACTGCGTGGATTGATCATATATTATATCTGTGTGGAATATTGATATAAACTGCGTGGTTTGTTTCTTATTTGTATTGTATTGTTCCGGCCGAGTGTGGCCGAGGTATAGATATATGTATACTGAGATTCATATTGTCCGCCGTACAGGGGAGATGCTGCCGAAATTTCTTCGGACAGGGACTACCTGGGGCGTGACAAACAAAATACTTGAACTAATACATTTAGATTTATTTGATTCTCATGGAATAAAATCTTTAAATGGAAATCTTTATTGCTTAGTAATCATTGATGACTACTCTAAATTTACCTGGGTAAAATTCTGATCAAATAAAAGTGACACTTTTGAAACATTTAAACATTTCTGTAAACAAGTAGAAAATGAAAAAGAAATTAAAATTAAGAAAATAAGAAGTGATAATGGAGGTGAATTCAAAAATCAAAACTTTAATACTTTTTGTTTAGAAAATGGTTATCACCATGAGTTTTCATGCCCAAAAACTCCACAACAAAATGGTTTAGTTGAACGTAAGAATAGAAGCTTACAAGAAGCTGCTCACACAATGTTAAATGAATATAACATACCAAAATATTTTTGGGCTGATGATGTTAATACAGCTTGTTATGTCCAAAATCGAATTATAATTAACAAAGACTAAAATAAAACATCTTATGAAATTTATTTCGATAAAATTCCAAACATAAAATATTTTAAATTTTTTGGTTGTAATGTTCATATTTTAAATCTTAAAGATCACTTAGGCAAATTCACTTCAAAAACTAACCTAGGAATTTTTCTAGGGTATTCATCTACAGGTAGGGCCTATAGAGTTTATAATAAATCTACTTTGAAAATTGAGGAAACGACAAATGTAACATTTAATGAAATTGATGAACTTTCTATTACTCAACCTCATTCAAATGCTAATCAAGAAGAAGATGAAGAATTAACCGCCCTTAAAAAAACTGAAAATTCAAAAGTATTAAAATCTAACTCTCACCATCCATTCAACCAAATCATTGGAAATCCTGAATTAAGGGTTCAAACAAGATCTGCTTTTAGAAATCTAAGTCAAATAGCATTAATATCTAAAATTGAATCTAAAAATATAAATGATGCTTTAATAGAACCTGACTGGGTAATTGCAATGCAAGAAGAGTTAAACCAATTTGAACGAAATCAGGTTTGGGACTTAGTACCTCCACCAATAAATAAGACGGTCATTGATACTAAATGGGTGTTTAGAAACAAATTAGATGATCAGGGTAATATTTTAAGAAATAAAGTTCGTTTAGTAGCAAAAGGGTTCAGTCAAGTCGAAGGACTAGATTATGATGAGACTTATGCCCCAGTAGCTAGACTTGAATCAATTAGAATGTTGCTGGCCTATGCCGCATTTAAAGGGTTCAAATTGTACCAAATGGATGTTAAATCTGCTTTTCTAAATGGCCTTATTAAGGAAGAAGTCTATGTTAGTCAACCACCCGGTTTTGAAGATTTAGAAAATCCAACTTATGTCTTTAAACTAAAAAAAGCTTTATATGGATTAAAACAAGCACCTAGGGCTTGGTATGAAAGACTGTCTAGTTTTCTAAAATCAAAGGGTTTTAAAGAAGGTCAAATTGATCCTACACTTTTTATTAAAACCTTTAATTCGGACATTTTCAAGTTTATGTAGACGATATTGTATTTGGTTCAACCAATTCGAAATTTTTAAAAGAATTTGTGACCTTAATGGAGAATGAATTTGAAATGATTTTGGTTGGTGAATTAAATTATTTCTTAGGTCTCCAAATTAAACAAACTAAGGATGGTAATTATGTACATCAAACTACGTACACAAAAGAACTTCTTAAAAAATTTGGTATGGAAAACAGTAAAGGGCTTAAGACACCAATGGCAAGTAACCTTACCCTTGATAATGATGAAAATGGTATACCTGTTGACTTAAAGTATTACAGAAACATGATAGGGAGTTTACTTTATCTAACTGCAAGCCGACCTGACATTTTATTTGCAGTTAGTATGTGTGCCCGATATCAGACTTGTGCAAAAGAGACCCATCTTTTCACTGGTTAAAAGAATTATTAAATATTTAAAAGGCACTACTAATGTAGGAATTTGGTACCCAAGAACCCCACATTTTGACTTAGTCGGATACTCGAATTCGGATTATGCTGGGTGTAAGTTAGATAGGAAGAGTACAAGTGGAGGTTGTCAATTATTAGGTTCATCTTTAGTTAGTTGGTTTAGCCGTAAGCAACAATGTGTTGCCCTATCTACCACTGAAGCCGAATACATAGCAATGGGTGAATGTATAGCCCAATTGTTATGGATGTCTCATACATTAAAAGATTTTAATCTAGATTATAAAAATGTAAAAACCTACTTTGATAATATAAGTTCTATAAATCTTACTAAAAATCCAGTACATCACTCTAGAACTAAACATATAGAGGTTAAACATCACTTCATTAGAGATTATATGTCTAAAGGAAATATCGAACTTAATTATATTGAATCCAAATCTAACTTGGCAGATATTTTTACTAAACCTTTATCTGAAGCATAATTTAGTAATCTAAGAAGACAATTAGGGTTATGTTTTATAGAATAGGTTCTTTTGTTTTGGAAATTATTACTTAGTTTATTTTTCAAAATTATTTTTGTAAAAGTTACCTCTTTCAGAATTTTGGTTTTCAAAAATTCTTTCAAAATTCTTTTCATTTTTTGGAATAGCTTAGGTCTTACCGTAGAATTGCATGATCCTATAGTTCTAGGAGCCAGCATCTCACAAGCACAATAGGATCCCTTGTTTGATAACTTAGAATGGGTGAGATGCTTAGGTCTTAGCCCTAGATTTCAGATGCTTATGTCCGTGCATCGTTATAAATCTGGGCTTTAAACAACAAATATGAATCAATTTGGGTTAACTAACTAGTAAAAACCTAGTTAGTACTAAATACTCAAATTGACCAACCTGAGTCAAATTGCTACTATCTTGTGGTAGTTAGCCTTGGACAAGGGTTGGACATTTCATCATAAGGACAATTTTTCCTTAGTTTTTCTATACCCATGCTTGGACTTTTTAGAAATTTGTCAATTTTAGGGGGAGCTTCAAAACAATATTTTTTAAGCTTATATTATTTTTACTTAGTGATCAAATTATTTTCAAAATATTTTTTAAAAATTCATTCTTTTCAAATTTTAAAATTCATTCTTTTCAAAATATTATTTTTCAAAAATTCATTCTTTTCAAAATATTCTTTTTAAAATATTATTTTCAAAATATTTTTCAAAATTCAAAAGTTTCATAAAATGTTTTTCAAAATCCATTCTTTTTCAAAATATTTTTTCAAAATGTTTTTCAAAATTCAAAATATAATTTTTCTAAATGTTGTTCAAAATTTATTCTTTTAAAAATATAAAATTTCAAATGTTTTAATTTTCAAAATATCTTTCAAATTTTATTCTTTTCAACATAAAATTCTTAGATATTTTCAAAATATTTCTTGACTTAGTAAATTTTTTAGTAATGTTTTTCAAAATATTATTCAAACTTAGTATTATGTTTAAATTCTTTGATAATTCTATTCATAATTTACTTGGTTTTTGGTTCTGCCCCTATTTTTGATGTGTGTCAAAGGGGGAGAGATAGTGAATTCAGGGGGAGTTATTTAACTCAAAGGAAAAAAATTGCTTGTTTATTTACTTGTTGCATATTTTAACTTAACATTGAACCTTGGTTGCCAAACATCAAAAAGGGGGAGATTGTTAGTGCAAGTTGTACCAGAATCAAACCTGAGTTTTGATGTTATCAAAGGTTCAAGTTAAGTCTTGTTGTGATCTAACAAGTTGACTGAGTGTGCAGGATGTTTACTCAACCGAGAAAGCCCTAGCTGGAGGCCAGGCGGAGAAATCTTAGCAGATCGTGGAACCCAGGTGCAAATCCAAGCAGGTCAAGGGGACATAATGTTTGGTGGTATGATCGAGAGGTCTGGAGGGCCAAAGATCGAAGGAAAAGTCCTGGGGAGCCGATCAAGGCTGAGTGAAAAGTTCAAACTAGATCTGGAGGATCAAAGTTTGGCAGGTGGGTTGAGGTAAACAAACTGGAGGAGCGACTGTGAGGTCGAGTTCCAGAAGGGAATAACCCTAGGTCGCTGATCCAACTGAAGAAACTGGGAAGCTTTCCAAGTTGAGATCAAGAACAGTTCTACTGTTCTTTTATTACTCAGTCATTATTATGTTGTGTGCCAACATCTATGTTGCAGAAAGTTTTTGTTCTAACACTGTGCTGCAGGTCAGACTGGATAGGTCGACCGAACCAGCGGTTTAGTCGACCGAACAAAGTATAATAGACAAAATTAGAAAGCAAACAACTCAGACCAGATCAAAGTCAAAGTCCGATCAAAGCTTGATCGGTCGACCGAACAGTAAGATCGGTCGGTCGATCCTTGGTGACTCAGCACAGACCAAGTTAACAAACATCGATCAGCAGAAAAGGGAAAAGGCTGATCGGTCGACCGAACTGGATGTCCGGTCGACCGATCCAATCAAAATTAATTGTAGCATTAATGAGGATCTCGGCAAATATCAATGGACAGGGAAATAGACTGTTCGGTCGACCAAAAAATGGGTTCGGTCGACCGAACCATTCATGAGCATTTACTGTGACAGATCGAGCCAGCTGCAGTCTTCAGCGAGGAAGGAATGAAGCTGGTTCGGTTGACCGAAAAGAGGGATCGGTCGATCGAACCTCCAGTACTCTTATAAATTGAGGCTCGAAGTCAGAGGCAGAATACAATTTTTCGAATCAATTCTGGTGCTCTTCTGCAAGCGGCTCACGCCTACGATTTCAGCAAGCAACTTCATTCGTGCCAACCAAGCTTCATCTTTCAAATCTTATTGTCGGTATATTTATTTTATATTGCACTTAATTTACATAAGATAGTAGGTGTGTTACTATCTTAACATTCTTGTATCTGTACGATTCGCTTCTTTCCGAGGACTTCAGAAAGAAGGTTTTTAGTGTTTTGCCCATCAGTGCAGTCAAGGACTTCGGGCCTTCGAGTTGGAGTCGAGCTAGACTCCGAATGAAGTAAAATACTTTGTCTCCTTTTTATTTTCGCTGCACGACTTTGATTTGAAAGGAAAGAATAGTTTTAAAAAACGCGATATTCACCCCCCTCTATCGCTCCAAATGATCTATCACCAATAAAGATTTACTTGAGTGTTAGTCCTTTTAGTGCAACCTTCTTTTCTGCTGCAAGTGTGAGAAATTGGAAACTTAAGAAAACTCAAATCTGCACGAACAGAAATAGAGAACTATGCAGAATGTAGTTTGATCTTTTGTCCATTGATTGCTTGGTTTTCCTGCAGTTTTCTTTAAACATGAATGATTGAATCTGAACTTCTGAAGTAATTCAAATTGAAGTACTTGGATGATCTTTTATCATTTTCAGCTGTCTTCATTTCTGCAGTTTTCTTCAAACTCAGTGTTCTGCAGTTTTTCCTACAGTTTTAATTTAATGCAGAATGCACTTTTGTAACGACCACCCTTCTTACTACTCTCTAAGGTGACCGTTACTTAACTACTGACTCTACTTAACCGGTATGATCAAAACCACGAGGAGTCTCTACCGAAAAATTTCGACAGCATCTCCCCTGTACCGGTGACCATAAAATGAGATGCATACATAGTATACTTCAGCCACAGGCGGCTGGAACATATATCAAACAACCACGCAGTTCATATATAACCAAAATAATCAATTCTCGCAAAGCACGATAAAAGGATCCATAGAATAGCATGTACAAGTTCTAAATTCTTTTAACAATTTGACGAAAACAGTCTTAATAAATTCTTGGCAAATCCCTAGATCTCTCCCATAGTCCTGGCATCACACATCATTGAACACCTCCTTGTCGCCTTCCTTTGCTATATCCTTTCCTTTCCTTTATCTGCAGTAAGAGGAAGTGCAATCTATAAGCAAAATTACTTAGTAAGCGCTATCTAACTCACAAAATCTCGATATGCATGTACATATATCTATAACATAAACTAACTGAATGCTTACTGAAAACTACTCATGCTCATCTAATAGTAAAGAAATCAAATAGGCTGAAATGCTAAACATGTAAAGCTACTCATGCTCTTCTAATAGTAAAAGAATCATAACAAACTGAAATGCTAAACATGTAAAGCTACTCATGCTCTTCTAATAGTAAAAGAATCATAACAAACTGAAATGCTAAAAAGAAAAGCTACTTATGCTCCTCTAATAGCAAAGCACTAAAATAATCTGCATACTCATGATATACAAGAATAATCTGCATGTTGGAAATAAAGCTAATCATGCATCGATAAACTCATAAGGAAAGCAAATGAAAACTAATCGGTATGCTTAGAATTAAAAGAGCTAAACTTTGCTGGTTCTAAACATAGGTGATACTTGTTTCATTTACTTATATCCTTATACTTGAAATTAATATTTAACTTTCTTCTTCTCTTTCTTGGGCCCAGGCTTAGTACCAAATGCGCGCTCTCTAATAGAGACTGAGGTAGCGAGCCTCCAGTCCTATGAGGGTAAAGACCTTGGTCTTACCCGGGCCAAGACCGTGGAATTGGTCACCTGGATTTGTTTAACGACAACCTTGGAAGTCGGGTACTAGCCTCTTACTTTAAATTACATGTTATCTTTTCTAACAAGACCTTGGTCTTTTCTCTACTCATAACTTCTCATAATCCCCTAATAGAGCTTACTAGAACACTGTAAGTATATCTAACAAGTAGAGAATTGCAACTAACTGAGCATGCTATAAAAATAAAGCAAAGCCAATCAAACTACAAGATAAGCTTAATAGCTATTCATGTTCAAGAAAACCAAGAAACTATCACTACATACTTTAAATAAAGGTTGTTCTTGCCTTTTTGAGTAGCAAGGAAAATGCTAAACCCATTCTAACTAAATAAAGGGTTGTTTTTGCTCTTTGAGTAGCAAGGAAAATGCTATTCATGCTTACGGTAGTGCAAGAAGATTACAAAACTACAAGGAACTAAATACTGGGATGCTAGATAAGGTAGCAAGACAAACAAATCCCGAATCCTTGTAATATGGCTATTCATGCTAACCAAAATAAGCAAAGAATTCAAAATTGTAATGCTGCAAAGAAAACAATGATACACTTGCTGCTTTTAAATTTCAAGCTATCCTAATGCTGTACAGAAGAAAATCCAAAACAAGGAAACAATGAAACACTTGCTGTACAGAAAATCCAAGCATGGAAACAAAGCACACTAGCTGTACAGAAAATCTTAAGCATGGAAACAAGGCACACTAAAATCCAGACTGCAACAAGCTCCAAAAGGGGCTGTTCTAAGCTCTAATAAAGCTGTTCGTGGTTACAGAAATGCAAACAAAACTGGGATGCTAAAATTGTGATGCTAGTTAAGGTAACAAGGAAATCTAAGTTTGATATGTTAACTTCAAGGGCTGTTCATTTTTGCAGCTCATACATTGGATCCGAAACTTCATGTATATAAATTTATCACCCAACCGAATTGCTAAGCCACATGCTAATCTAATTAATTCCTTCATTTTCCCTAGTCTAACAAATTGAGTTGTGATACACTACAGCAAGGAAACTAATTACTGCTATTAAAACGTGTAAACCATTTCTGCCCATAGCCCTAATCCATGAAACCAACAGCATACAATTCCTCCTGGAATTGTGGCACGGCAGGTGACCAAAAGGAGCTAAATGCTCCTCACACTAAATTTTTATTTGAGACTCACGGTAGAACAATGAATCCAAAAATTGTATGCTAAGTATAAGGGTTATTCCGGCTTGACAAAACGAATAGCAACAAAAGAAACGCAACCCTTGAGGGATGCTATGATGGACATTACCTTATCATTTCACCTACAAGCAAGCTTTAAGATTTCAAGCAAAGTTTCGGAAACAAGGAGAGGAATAAAGAATAAACCTCGGAGCTATCCTACTGCAGGTGAGTAGCAACTTACAACATGTTCTTGAATTCAAACCGAGAAGAAAGGAAGGTTCTAGTGTTCGGGAAGCTCAAATTCCGGCTCTTCTTCGTGCTCACAGCTTCTCCTCGATGAGAAGTGGAGAAAACCCCTCAGAGAACTTTGGATGGCCGTCAGAAAACAAAGCCCTAGCTCGACTTCGTTTTTGTCCGAGAAGAAGTCACCGCGCGCACGAGAGGGAGAAGGAGAAAGATTTCTAGGTCACGGGAAATCTAGCCCTAAGTTCTTGTAACGCTCGAAAATTCTCAAATCAATTTTTAAAATATTCTATGATTTTTCTTGAATTTTAGAATATTTTTACGGAATTTTTGGAGTAGTAGAAGTAGCAAAAAAAAAAATAAAACCATAAAACAACTTAAGCGGGAATCGAACCCGAGACCTAGCGAACTCTATGCCTTATAGATGACATAGTAACTATGTGGCCCCAGCAGGGGTGTGCTGAAAGAAGAGGGAAACAATTATATTTAAGGTTGAGTTGGGGTGAAATTAATCACTTAATATAAATAGGAGATTTAAGTGGGGGATGATTTTTATCGATAGTTTCTCTCCCTCAAACCCTCACCCGCCGACCCCTCTCCCTTCCTCACCTCTCGGTGCCCAAGTCCAAGGAAGAACCTAGGGTTCCATCCCTAGGGCCATAGGAGTATCGTCCGGCAACATCAAGGGTACGAGGACGCTCCTCTCCGCGAGAAGAACGCATAGATGCGAGAAGATCGTCGAAGAGATCCCTTCTCCGGAAAACCTAGCGATTGGATTGTAAGGAAATCTAGCGCAAGATGTAAGTAACCCCTCACCTGCAGTATAAGTAGCTCTTTTCATGATTTTATGCCTTAGTTTAGTTATATACAGATTTTCAGCACATAGGGTGTGAATTAGTGCACACCAAATGTTTGATAAAATGCTTAGCTCAGTTAAATGCAACATAGGCATTTTTAATAGCTTAGACAAATGCAATAGGAGCATTTTATAGCATACTTAGCCTTGCTTCAGCTTATATGGGACAGATGGTCCAATGGGTGGGCTCCCACAGTCGCCTCTAGGTTCAGATAACCTAGTTCTAGGTTTAGATAACCTAGTAAGAGCAAGGTAAGGTATATTAGCTACAAATCAGTATTTTACTTTTCAGTGGCACTGTACTGGACTTCAGTTGTCCTTGGGTTGGGCTCCCACAGTCGTCCCTAGGTTTAGATAACCTAGTAAACCCTACTAAATTCGGGTCTTGCAACCCCGGGTCTAGTTAGGGATCCGCGCATAGCAAGTACAGTTGCCGGACCCATTAGCAGCATGATTAGTATTTTCATCTATATATGATAAATAGCTTTCAAAAACTCACAATCAATTATGGGAACATGATTTAAATTCAGTATTAGCTTAGTTCAGTTCAGCTCAGTTATGTTCCAGTTTAGCTCTTTCTTAATGATATCCCATGATTAGTTTTGATGACATGCTTTAGTATTCATGTTAGTAATTTCAGTATGCCATGCTTTAACATGTTCAGCATATGTTTTAAATAGCATTCTTTAAAAAACATGTTTTCATCGTGTGCATGTTTTGTGAGGTAGATGGTTTCTTACTAAGCTCCTAAGCTTACAGATACTTCTTTTCCTTAAACTGCAGATAAAGGTAAAGAAAAGATGGATTAGCAGAGGCTGGAGGATAATGCGAGGAAGATGTGTGTGGATAGGAACTTGGAATAAAGATCTTTGGAGAAACTAGCAACTTAAGAACTTAGCATTTCCTTTATGTTATTCCTTTATGCACTTTAGTTATTTAAGTGTCTTGGATTATGAAAGTTATGCATAGATTGTTAGTTGTCATGATATTAGATAGCTAATCATGAGTAATGATAGGTCTAGTAGCTTTGTTTTTGCTTATAGAGTTGATATATGTGATTGAGCATGAAACAGTGCTGAAATCAGACTTCTGATATGAAATCAGAAACCCCAATCGATCAGCCGATCGATTGGAGGCTCCTCAATCGATCAGCTGATCGATTGGGCAGCTTGTTCCGTGAACAGTAAGCTCCTGGATCGATCAGCCAATCGATCCGGTATCGTTCTATCGCGAACAGAGAGCTCTGGAATCGATCACTGGATCGATTGGCCAGACTGGATCGATCAGCCGATCGATCTAGACGGGACCTCCGTGCACAGTAGCAAGCTGAATCGATCAGTGGATTGATCCAATAGCTCCAATCGATTGAGTGATAAGCTCAATCGATCGGGAAGCTCCTTGACCATGGGGGATGAAAGATATGTCATGTATACCTTACATTCCATCCCTTAGCACATGTAGAACAAAGAAATTGCATTAGCATAAAGAAATTTTAAATTAGATCAGTTTTCCGCACATTAAGAATAGTTTAGCAACAGCATAATGTGACGGTCCGGCCTCGCAACCTAGCATCAATAGGAGGCGGGTCGTTACAGTTCTCTTCTTATAACTCCCATATTTCTATTAACTACTATTGCTTATATATATTTCACTTCCCTTCTTATTAATAACATCCGCGTGAACACTTGGTCAGCCGCGCATTGCTTAAGGCTTGGCTCGTGGGTTCGAATCCTCAGCTTGGGCATTTTTTTGTCGAAACTTCTTTCGTTTAGTAAAAATATCAAACGACTTCCAAAAATTACCTAAAATTACTCTAAAAATTTCTAAAAATCTCTAGAATATTTCTATAGCATTTCTAAATATTTTTAAATTACTTTTAGGACTCAAAATGAGGAGATTTGGGTTGTTACAATTCCCCATACCTTATAAAAAGTTCGTCCTCGAACTTAGAATAACTCTGGATATTTCTGTCTCATACTGTCCTCACGCTCCCAAGTAACTTCCTCGTGCTTCTGATTCAGCCAGATGACCTTCACTATTGGCACCTCTTTGTTCCTTAGTCTCTTAACTTCTCTGTCCACTATCTATGTAGGTCTGCTCTCATAGCTAAGATCCTCCTAGATCTGCACTGACTGAGGCTGAATCACTTGGCTAGGGTCGTGGAGGCACTTCTTTAGCATGGAGACATGAAATACGTTATGTATTGCTGATATGTCTTGTGGTAAGTCCAGGTTGTATGCTACTTTCCCAATCCTTTCTGTGATCAGGTAGGGTCCTACGTAGCGGGGACTTAACTTGCCCTTTTTGCCAAATCTCATCACTCCCTTCATAGGAGCGACCTTGAGAAAGGCTGAATCCCCTACTTGGAATTCAAATGGCCTACGGCGTGTGTCAACATAACTTTTCTGTCTGCTCTGAGCAGTCTCAATTTTTTGTCTGATCTTCTGGATAGCCTGAGTGGTCTCATCTATCATCTCTGTCTGGATGCCCAGCTCTACTTCCATTTCTTTTCTTTCACCTGCTTCTTGCCAGCAAATGGGTGATCTGCACTTCTTTCCATACAACGCCTCATATGGTGCCATCTTGATGGTGGCCTGATAGCTATTGTTGTAGGCATACTCAGCTAAGCATAGATACTTGCACCAACTTCCCTTGAAATCTAGCAACCCAAATTTCCTCATTTCGAGTCCTAAAAGTAATTTAAAAATATTTAAAAATGCTATAGAAATATTATAGAGATTTTTAGAAATTTTTAGTGTATTTTTAGGCAATTTTTGGAAGTCGTTTGGTATTTTTACTAAACGAAAGAAGTTTCAACAAAAAAATGTCCAAGCTAAGGATTCGAACCCACGAGCCAAGCCTTAAGCAATGCGCAGCTGACCAAGTGTTCACACGGATGTTATTAATAAGAAGGGAAGCGAAATATATATAAGCAATAGTAGTTAATAGAAATATGGGAGTTATAAGAAGAGAACTTAGGGCTTGATTTCCCGTGACCTAGAAATCTTTCTCCTTCTCAGTCTCGTGCGCGCGGCGACTTCTTCTCGGGCGAAAATGAAGCCGAGCTAGGGTTTTATTTTCCGGCGGCCGGCCAAAGTTCTTCGAGGGGTTTTCTCCACTTCTCGTCGAGGAGAAGCTGTGAGCACGAAGAAGAGCCGGAATTTGAGCTACCCGAACCCTAGAACCTTCCATTCTTCTCGGTTTGAATTCAAGAACACGTTGTAAGTTGCTACTCACCTGCAGTAGGATAGCTTCGAGGTTTATTCTTTATTCCTCTCCTTGTTTCCGAAGCTTTGCTTGAAATCTTAAAGCTTGCTTGTAGGTGAAATGATAAGGTAATGTCCCTCACAGCATCCCTCAAGGGTTGCGTTTCTTTTGTTGCTATTCGTTTTGTCAAGCCGGAACAACCCTTATACTTAGCATATAATTTTTGGATTCATTGTTCTGCCGTGAGTCTCAAATAAAAATTTAGTGTGAGGAGCATTTAGCTCCTTTTGGTCACCTGTCGTGCCACAATTCCAGGAGGAATTATATGCTGTTGGTTTCATGGATTAGTGCTATGGGAAGAAATGGTTTACACATTTTAATAGCAGTAATTAGTTTCCTTGCTGCAGTGTATCACAATTCAATTTGTTAGACTGGGGAAAATGAAGGAATTAATTAGATTAGCATGTGGCTTAGCAATTCGGTTGGGTGATAAATTTATATACATGAAGTTTTGGATCCAATGTATGAGCTGCAGAAATGAACAGCCCTTGAAGTTAACATATCAAACTTAGATTTCCTTGTTAACTTAACTAGCATCCCAGTTTTGTTTGCATTTCTGTAACCACGAACAACTTTATTAGAGCTTAGAACAGCCCCTTTTGGAGCTTGTTGCAGTCCGGATTTTAGTGTGCCTTGTTTCCATGCTTCATATTTTCTGTACAGCTGGTGTGCTTTGTTTCCATGCTTGGATTTTCTGTACAGCAAGTGTTTCATTGTTTCCTTGTTTCGGATTTTCTTCTGTACAACATTAGGATAGCTTGAAATTTAAAAGCAGCAAGTGTATCATTGTTTTCTTTCCAACATTACAATTCTGAATTCTTTGCTTATTTTGGTTAGCATGAACAACCATATTACAAGGATTCGGGATTTGTTTGTCTTGCTACCTTATCTAGCATCCCAGTATTTAGTTCCTTGCAGTTTTGTAATCTTCCTGCACTACCGTAAGCATGAATAGCATTTTCCTTGCTACTCAAAGGGCAAGAACAACCCTTTATTTAGTTAGAATGGGTTTAGCATTTTCCTTGCTACTAAAAAAGGCAAGAACAACCTTTCTTTAAAGTATGTAGTGATAGTTTCTTGGTTTTCTTGAACATGAATAGCTATTAAGCTTATCTTGTAGTTTGATTGGCTTTTCTTTATTTTTATAGCATGCTCAGTTAGTTGCAATTCTCTACTTGTTAGATATACTTACAGTGTTCTAGTAACCTCTATTAGGGGATTATGAGAAGTTATGAGTAGAGAAAAGACCAAGGTCTAGTTAGAAAAGATAACAAGTAATTTAAAGTAAGAGGCTAGTACTCGACTTCCAAGGTTGTCGTTAAACAAATCCATGTGACCAATTCCAAGGTCTTGGCCCAGGTAATACCAAGGTCTTTACCCTCATAGGACTGGAGGCTCGCTACCTCAGTCTCTATTAGAGAGTGCACATTTGGTACTAAGCCTGGGCCCAAGAAAGAGAAGAAAAAAGTTAAATATTAATTTCAAGTATAAGGCTATAAGTAAATGAAACAAGTATCACCTATGTTTAGAACCAGCAAAGTTTAGCTCTTTTAATTCTAAGCATATCGTATTAGTTTTCATTTGCTTTCCTTATGAGTTTATCGATGCATGATTAGCTTTATTTCTAGCATGCAGATTATTCTTGTATATCATGAGTATGCAGATTATTTTAGTACTTTGCTATTAGAGGAGAATGAGTAGCTTTTCTTTTTAGCATTTCAATTTGTTATGATTCTTTTACTATTAGAAGAGCATGAGTAGCTTACATGTTTAGCATTTCAGTTTGTTATGATTCTTTTACTATTAGAAGAGCATGAGTAGCTTTACATGTTTAGCATTTCAGCCTATTTGATTCCTTTACTATTAGATGAGCATGAGTAGTTTTCAGTAAGCATTCAGTTAGTTTATGTTATAGATCTATGTATATGCATATCCAGATTTTGTGAGTTAGATAGCGCTTACTAAATAATTTTGCTTATAGATTGCACTTCCTCTTACTGCAGATAAAGGAAAGGAAAGGCTATAGCAAAGGAAGGCGACAAGGAGGTGTTTGATGATGTGTGATGCCAGGACTATGGGAGATATCTGGGGATTTGCCAAGAATTTATTAAGACTATTTTCGTCAAATTGTTAAATTAATTTAGAACTTGTACATGTTATTCTATGGATCCTTTTATCGTGCTTTGCGAGAGTTGATTATTTTGGTTATTTATGAACTGCGTGGTTGTTTGATATATGTTCCAGCCGCCTGTGGCTGAAGTATACTATGTATGTATCTCATTTATGATCACCGGTACAGGGGAGATGCTGCCGAAGTTTTTCGGTAGAGACTCCTCGTGGTTTCGATCATGCCGGTTAAGTAGAGTCAGTAGTTAAGTAACGGTCACCTTAGAGAGTAGTGAGAAGGGTGGTCGTTACAGTTAGTATCAGAGCCAAGTTCCTATTCTCCAGCATCACACATCAGCACCAGCCTTGCACTGTAACGACCACCCTTCTCACTACTCTCTAAGGTGACCGTTACTTAACTACTGACTCTACTTAATCGGTATGATCGAAACCACGAGGAGTCTCTACCGAAAAATTTCGGCAGCATCTCCCCTGTACCGGTGACCATAAAATGAGATACATACATTGTATACTTCAGCCACAGGCGGCTGGAACATATATCAAACAACCATGCAGTTCATATATAACCAAAATAATCAACTCTCGCAAAGCACGATAAAAGGATCCATAGAATAGCATGTACAAGTTCTAAATTCTTTTAACAATTTGACGAAAATAGTCTTAATAAATTCTTGGCAAATCCCAATTCTCTCCAATAGTCCTGGCATCACACATCATCGAACACCTCCTTATCGCCTTCCTTTGCTATATCCTTTCCTTTCGTTTATCTGCAGTAAGAGGAAGTGCAATTTATAAGCAAAATTGCTTAGTAAGCGCTATCTAACTCACAAAATCTCGATATGCATGTACATATATCTATAACATAAACTAACTGAATGCTTACTGAAAACTACTCATGCTCATCTAATAGTAAAGGAATCAAATAGGCTGAAATGCTAAACATGTAAAGCTACTCATGCTCTTCTAATAGTAAAAGAATCATAACAAACTGAAATGCTAAACATTTAAGCTACTCATGCTCTTCTAATAGTAAAAGAATCATAACAAACTGAAATGCTAAAAAGAAAAGCTACTCATGCTCCTCTAATAGCAAAGCACTAAAATAATCTGCATACTCATGATATACAAAAATAATCTGCATGCTGGAAATAAAGCTAATCATGCATCGATAAACTCATAAGGAAAGCAAATGAAAACTAATACGGTATGCTTAGAATTAAAAGAGCTAAACTTTGCAGGTTCTAAACATAGGTGATACTTGTTTCATTTACTTATAGCCTTATACTTAAAATTAATATTTAACTTTCTTCTTCTCTTTCTTGGGCCCAGGCTTAGTACCAAATGTGCGCTCTCTAATAGAGACTGAGGTAGCGAGCCTCCAGTCCTATGAGGGTAAAGACCTTGGTCTTACAAGGGACAAGACCGTGGAATTGGTCACCTAGATTTGTTTAACGACAACCTTGGAAGTCGGGTACTAGCCTCTTACTTTAAATTACTTGTTATCTTTTCTAACTAGACCTTGGTCTTTTCTCTACTCATAACTTCTCATAATCCCCTAATAGAGCTTACTAGAACACTGTAAGTATATCTAACAAGTAGAGAATTGCAACAAACTGAGCATGCTATAAAAATAAAACAAAGCCAATCAAACTACAAGATAAGCTTAATAGCTATTCATGTTCAAGAAAACCAAGAAACTATCACTACATACTTTAAATAAAGGCTGTTCTTGCCTTTTTGAGTAGCAAGGAAAATGCTAAACTCATTCTAACTAAATAAAGGGTTGTTCTTGCCCTTTGAGTAGCAAGGAAAATGCTATTCATGCTTATGGTAGTGCAGGAAGATTACAAAATTGCAAGGAACTAAATACTGGGATGCTAGATAAGGTAGCAAGACAAAGAAATCCCGAATCCTTGTAATATGGCTGTTCATGCTAACCAAAATAAGCAAAGAATTCAAAATTGTAATGCTGGAAAGAAAACAATGATACACTTGCTGCTTTTAAATTTCAAGCTATCCTAATGTTGTACAGAAGAAAATCTGAAACAAAGAAACAATGAAACACTTGCTGTACAGAAAATCCAAGCATGGAAACAAAGCACACTAGCTGTACAGAAAATCTGAAGCATGGAAACAAGGCACACTAAAATCCGGACTGCAACAAGCTCCAAAAGGGGTTGTTCTAAGCTCTAATAAAGCTGTTCATAGTTATAGAAATGCAAACAAAACTGGGATACTAAAGCTGTGATGCTAGTTAAGGTAACAAGGAAATCTAAGTTTGATATGTTAACTTCAAGGGCTGTTCATTTCTGCAGCTCATACATTGGATCCGAAACTTCATGTATATAAATTTATCACCCAACCGAATTGCTAAGCCACATGCTAATCTAATTAATTCCTTCATTTTCCCCAGTCTAACAAATTGAATTGTGATACACTACATAAAGGAAACTAATTACTACTATTAAAACGTGTAAACCATTTCTGCCCATAGCCTAATCCATGAAACCAACAGCATACAATTCCTCCTGGAATTGTGGCACGGCAGGTGACCAAAAGGAGCTAAATGCTCCTCACACTAAATTTTTATTTGAGACTCACGGTAGAACAATGAATCCAAAAATTGTATGCTAAGTATAAGGGCTATTCCGGCTTGACAAAACGAATAGCTGTTGGGTTCTTCGGGCCGCGAAAATCGCTTTTCGCGTCGCGGAAACCCCGAATCGCCCAAGCCACGGATCTCGTGCAAGGTAAAACCGAACGAAAATACGAGTACGAGTTTAAAAACTTTACGATCTACAGTAGATCTACAAAGGAAAACACTTTATACCTTTGATGCGATGCCCTTCGCGTTCCCGCTCGTCCAAATGATGCCGGATCTCAAGACCGTCAAGCGCCGGTCCTCTAGAAGTATCCACACGGACACGTAGGTGGAGAAAACCTCACACAAAGGTGTGCTAGCACCTTGGTGAGATTCGGCCAAGCAAGGAGGAGAGGGAGTGAGAGAGCTTGAGAGGAAGAAGGAGGAAGAAAAACCACAAGTGAATGAAAAATGAATTTCTTCACCCAAAAACCAAGTGGCCGGCCACTTTTCAAAATTCACATTAATTGCATTAATTGCAATTAATATGAAACCATAAAATCACATTAATTGCATTAATTGCAATTAATATGAAACCATTAAGAGAGTGGCTTTGTCACTTCCATGAGATGGCACCCATGATGATGTGGAACATCATTATTGGTCCACCTAATGCCAACTCACCAATGAGGTGGCAAAAGGTTAAGTCAAAATTGACCTTTGGTCTTCCTTCTCATGTCAAGTCAAACTTGACTCAATCTCTACCATGGTGGATCTAATCCATCCATTTGATTCGAGCCAACTTAATATAATGAATCTAATTCATTAAATTAAATTGATTCAATGAGTCATAATCTAAATTAGACTCATTTAACACATGAATCAACTTGAGTCGAACTCAAGTTAGCCCAATTAGGATTACTCTTAATCCAATTTGATTCATCAAATGAATCTAATCCTCTTGGTTCATCATATGAACCTAATCTCCACCTAATTGTCCTAAGTGTGTGACCCTATAGGTTCTTGTAACGTTGGCAATGCCCTAAACCCATTTAGGAGCATAAGTAATGAGCGGTATCTAGCAACACATCATTACTACCCAAGTTACAAGAATGTCGAGATCCGACATCACCTCGTGACTACCAATTGTGACTACTCACAAAATAATGACAAGTGTCCTTCTATCCTAGACATCTAGATTGATCAATGTGAGGCATAGACCGTGTCATCCTCTAATCAATCTAAATCTTGAACTCCAAGTAGACTCACTCGATTAAATGAGCTCAACATCTAATGTTGACTCATTTGGGCATGGCCATGCGCTTAGTGGTCTCACTCTATCAAGAATAGCGATGTCGCTCCCGTCATATGGGAGGGATAGATCCCATCTACATCACTCACATCCCTCTACATAATTCGTTACATACTCAGTAATCGCCTTTATAGTCCACCCAGTTACGGGTGACGTTTGACGAAACTAAAGTGCATAACTCCTTATGTAGGGATCCATGGTGACTTCAGGTCTAAGGACTAATAGTCATACTAATAGCCACATGAGAAAGTATATGACACTCATATAACGATCCATGATACTTTCTCATGGCGGGTCATTCAGTATACATTCTCTAATGCATACCCATGTGTCAGCTTGATATCTCTATATCCATGACTTGTGAGATCAAGTCATCGAGCTGACCTACATGCTAGTCTTATTGTATTAACATTGTCCCTGAATGCTAATACTCGACTAGGAATGATTTAGAGTAGTGTTCCCTATATCATCTCACTATCAATTCAACTAATCGATTGATATAGGTATGAACCTTCTACTCAAGGACGCTATTATACTTAGTCTATTTGGCACTAATATAAATAAGTATAATAACCAAACAAATGCCTTTATTAATATACAAGAATATGATATACATGAGTCCATACAATCATCAAATGATTGGCTCTAGGGCTCTAACTAACAATCTCCCACTAGCACTAGTGCCAATCAGTATAGGCTCTAAGGCCTAAAGACCTAGTGTGACCATCAAGCTTCCTCTGTGCCAAAGCCTTGGTCAAGGGATCTGCGATGTTAGCCTCTGTAGGTACTCTGCAAATCTTCACATCTCCTCTATCGATAATCTCTCGAATGAGATGGAAGCGCCGTAGTATGTGCTTGGTCCGCTGGTGTGAGCGAGGTTCCTTCGCCTGTGCTATAGCTCCATTGTTGTCACAATAGAGCTCAACTGGGTCAGCAATGCTAGGAACCACCCCAAGTTCAGTGATGAACTTGCGGATCCAAACTGCCTCCTTTGCTGCCTCTGATGCAGCAATATACTCGGCTTCTGTTGTAGAATCAGCTACTGTATCCTGCTTCGAACTCTTCCAGCTGACAGCACCACCATTAATGCAAAATACGAACCCTGACTGCGATCGGTAATCATCCTGATCGGTCTGAAAGCTGGCATCACTGTAACCCTTTACAGTTAGCTCATCATTGCCTCCATATATCAAGAAATATTCTTTAGTCCTTCGTAAGTACTTAAGAATATTCTTGACCGCTATCCAGTGACTTTCACCTGGATCTGACTGGTATCTGCTTGTCATGCTCAAAGCATACGAGACATCAGGTCGAGTACACAGCATGGCATACATGATCGATCCTATGGCTGAGGCATAAGGGATCTGATCCATGCGGTCTCTCTCCTCTCTAGAAGAGGGACCTTGAGTCTTCGAAAGACTCACGCCATGTGACATCGGCAGAAATCCCTTCTTGGAGTTCTGCATGGCAAACCGAAGGAGTACCTTGTCAATATATGTACTCTGACTTAGGCCAAGCAATCTCTTAGATCTATCTCTATAGATCTGTATCCCAAGAATGCGAGATACCTCACCTAAGTCCTTCATTGAGAAGCAACTCCCTAGCCATGTCTTGACAGACTGAAGCATAGGGATGTCCTTCCCAATGAGTAGTATGTCATCCACATACAGTATGAGGAAGACAACTATGTACCCTACAACCTTCTTGTAGACACAAGGCTTATCTTCGTTCTTGATGAAACCAAACTGTTTGATCGCATCATCGAATCGAAGATTCCAGCTCCGAGAAGCTTGCTTAAGTCCATTAATGGACCTATGCAGCTTGCAAACTCTACTAGTATGCTGTGGATCTACAAAACCCTCAAGTTGTGTCATGTACACATCCTCGAGTAGGTTTCCATTCAGAAACGCGGTTTTGACATCCATTTGCCATATCTCATAGTCATGGTATGCTGCAATAGCAAGCATGATCCGAATGGACTTAAACATCGCCACTGGAGAAAAGGTTTCATCATAGTCAATACCATGAATCTGCTTGAAACCTTTAGCTACCAAGCGACCCTTATAGATAAGTCCATCCATGTCAGTCTTTCTCTTAAAGACCCACTTGCACCCAATGGGTTTTACCCCTTCAGGTGGATCAACCAAAGTCCATACTTGGTTGGTGTACATGGATTCTATCTCGGATCTCATGGCTTCTAGCCATTTCTCATAATCTGGTCTCATCACAGCTTCTTGATAGGTGGTAGGCTCATCCTCTATGAGCACAATGTTATCATGGTCAGACAAGAGAAATGAGTATCTCTCAGGCTGACGACGTACCCTATCAGACCTGCGAAGAGGTATGTCTACTTGAACTGGTTGTTGTTCCTCAACTCCTTGTGGAACAACATCATCCACAACACTTTGTGGTTCCAGTTCAATTTCCATCGAGGCATCAGTGCTATTGTTCGCATCTTGAACTTCTTCAAGATCGAACGCGCTCCCACTAGTCTTTCTAGAAACAAAGTCCCTTTCTAGAAAGACCCCAGTCTTTGCCACAACTACCTTGTGCTGACTGAGAATGTAGAAGTAATATCCCTTAGTTTCCTTGGGATATCCAATGAAAAATCACTTGTCAGATTTGGGTCCTAATTTGTCCGAGACTTGGCGTCGAACGTAAGCCTCACAACCCCAAATCCTCATGAAAGACACCTGGGCATCTCTCCCAGTCCATATCCTATATGGTGTCTTTATCACGGCCTTTGATGGAACTCGGTTGAGTATGAAAGCTGCCGTGTCTAGAGCATATCCCCATAGATATGTCGGAAGATCTGTGTGACTCATCATAGATCGCACCATATCTAATAAGGTACGATTCCTCCTTTCGGATACACCATTCCACTGTGGTGTTCCAGGAGGAGTGAGTTGAGATAAAATCCCACACTCAGCTAAGTAGTCACGAAACTCATGGCTTAAGTATTCACCACCTCGATCTGATCGAAGTACCTTAATACTCTTGCCAAGCTGGTTCTGTACTTCATTCTTGAATTCTTTGAACTTTTCAAAGGATTCAGACTTATATGTCATCAAGTACACATAACCGTATCTACTGAAATCATTAGTAAATGTGATGAAGTACCTATAACCGCCTCTAGCAGCAACATTGAAAGGGTCACATACATCACTATGTATGAGTCCTAACAAATCAGTTGCTCTCTCGCTATGCTCACTAAAGGGGGGTCTTGGTCATCTTGCCTCGTAGGCATGACTCGCATATCTTATATGATTCTAAATCAAATGAGTCCAGCAAACCATCCTTATGGAGCTGGGATAAGCGCTTGTCATTTATATGACCTAAGCGACAGTGCTAGAGGTATGTTTGGTTCATGTCATTTGACTTGAACCTCTTGGTATTTACGTTATAGATAGGGCTCTCTAGATCTAGAATATAGAGTCTGTTTATCAGAGGTGCACTACAATAGAACATATCGTTTAAATAGACGGAACAACATTTGTTCTTTATTATAAACGAAAATCCTTTCTTATCCAAACAAGAAACGGAAATTATATTCTTAGTCAAGGCAGGCACATAACAACAATCATCTAATTCTAGTACAAGCCTAGAGGGAAGAGATAGATGATAAGTTCCTACAGCAATAGCAGCAACTCGTGCTCCATTGCCTACTCGTAGGTCTATCTCACCCTTCGTCAATGCCCTGCTATTCCTCAGCGCTTGTACATTAGTACAAATGTGCGAAGCACATCCGGTATCTAATACCCACGATGAAGAAATAGAGAGGTTGACTTCTATAACATTTATACCTGAAGTAGAAATCTTATTTCTCTTCTTCTTAAGATCTTCCAGGTATTCTTTGGAGTTCCTCTTCCAGTGCCTTGCTTGTCCTTGATATAGGTGACAAAGATGTTCAACCATATCGTAAGCGCTCATCAACTCATGTTTCTTCTGAAGCTCAGAGTTCATGGTTGCGAGCATAAGACAAGACACATCTAATGCATCATCTTGATGCTTCTTGTAAGCATCTCGGTCTACTCTCGTGGCAGTGGCAGGAGGAGCCTCCGGAATGGGCTGCTCCAGAACGTACAGTTTACGTTCTTGGGTGAGAACTATTCTCAGGTTCCTGTACCAGTCCAGGAAATTTGCTCCGTTGAGCTTGTCCTTCTTAAGGACAGATCGCAGAGAGAAAATGTTTGTATTTGACGTCATGGTTATCTACAACAGAAAATTTGCAGAAATAAATATCATATTCTTTAAAAATCATTTAATTAGGCCTTTTAATTAAATGATGCTCCCACTGAATTCTATAATTCTTGTGGGACAAGATCCACATCATACTAACCCTTGAGTTAGCTTTGGCTAATACGCCCAAGGCTTAGTAAGATCGGTAGGTAACGATTACCAATTACATCTCTATGCAACTCTTGTTTATAGAATCAATATCCGCATTTATATTAAAACTTGAGTTAGCTTTGGCTAATACGCCCGAGAGATAATATAGATGTGATTTTGACCTATCTTTTCCAACCGTTGGAATAATGCCTATAGTTGACTCGATCCAACCGAGTAACTAGGAATACTCAATCTAATTGAGTTCGTATTCACCCATGCGTTGATAGGCGGGACCAAGATTGTCCCTCCGTACCCTACCAAGATAATATGTATTGCTCTGCTTTGGCAGATTCAACAATACATGTGATCGAGGTAGTGATAGGTATCACGGCACGGTTAGGCATTTAGAGTTGGTTCGATCTAGATCTAATCTAATCGAGAAGGATGCATCTTGTGCACGACTTAGATCTAATCTAATCGCAAGGGTGCATCATGTGCACGACTTAGATCTAATCTAATCGTTAAGGCACTAATTAATTAATTAACTATTAAACATGCATCAGATACATAATAATTAATTAATTAATCTATTTGTGATTTAGTCATGGCCCTACTACGATCTTCTCAAGCCAATGAGAAAATCGAATGGTCAACCTAGGGTCAACAGCTTCTCCAAGCTCCTCCCTTTGACCACCTTGTGTTGCTCGTGCCCGCCTCGGAACTCCGTCTCGTGTGGACCCTCCACCGCTCCAATTTGTACATTACAATTTGAAACTCGAGTTACATTCGAGTCTAAATCTAATTTACAACAAGAATAAAAGACGAGGCACGACGCGCAGGTCGCGAATAATAAAATAAATACAACACGCGAAAACACATCACGGCACGCAGGCCATATTATGAATTACAACACAACCAATCATATTGGGTTTTGGGCCATGACTATCACAAAATTAATATATAATTCAAAATTATATATTTTCTTATTTTCTGTAATTTTAAAATAATTTTTTTTTTTTACAATTTTACAAGTAAAATTTCCCGGCGGTCCCGGTTAGCGGTTTCGGGCGCAATCGCGGAACGGATCCCCTTGCGGGGCCCAGGGGCAGCGCCCCTACCCGCGATCTAACCATCGCGAGGGTTCCTTTGCGATCCAACAGCGCCTAAACCCGCTGTCCCAAAACGATTTGGGCCGAGACATTACCGTTTCGGAAAAATCTTCCCGACGGGTTCGTTTTTAGCGATTTCGGGTGCGATCGCGGAGCAAATCCCCTTGCGGGTTAGGGGCAGCGCCCCTACCCACGATCTAACCATCGTGAGTTGCTCCGTTGCGATCTAAAGGCACCCGAGTCCGCTGTCCCAAAAGATTTTGGGTCGAAACGAAGCCGTTTAGGAAAATTCTTCCCGATAGCCGAAGCCTACAAGTGTCGAGACACTTGTGCTTCGCCTATAAGGAAAAATTACCCATAAAAACATAAAAATTGAATTTTTACAGAAAATCACAGAAGCTTTTTGTTTTCCAAAAACTAAAAACTAACTCGTACAAGTCTTGCACGTGGCTCTGATACCACTGTTGGGTTCTTCGGGCCGCGAAAACCGCTTTTCGCGTCGCGGAAACCCCGAATCGCCCAAGCCACGGATCTCGTGCAAGGTAAAACTGAACGAAAATACGAGTACGAGTTTAAAAACTTTACGATCTACAGTAGATCTACAAAGGAAAACACTTTATACCTTTGATGCGATGCCCTTCGCGTTCCCGCTCGTCCAAATGATGCCGGATCTCAAGACCGTCAAGCGCCGGTCCTCTAGAAGTATCCACACGGACACGTAGGTGGAGAAAACCTCACACAAAGGTGTGCTAGCACCTTGGTGAGATTTGGCCAGGCAAGGAGGAGAGGGAGAGAGAGAGCTTGAGAGGAAGAAGGAGGAAGAAAAACCACAAGTGAATGAAAAATGAATTTCTTCACCCAAAAACCAAGTGGCCGGCCACTTTTCAAAATTCACATTAATTGCATTAATTGCAATTAATATGAAACCATAAAATCACATTAATTGCATTAATTGCAATTAATATGAAACCATTAAGAGAGTGGCTTTGTCACTTCCATGAGATGGCACCCATGATGATGTGGAACATCATTATTGGTCCACCTAATGCCAACTCACCAATGAGGTGGCAAAAGGTCAAGTCAAAATTGACCTTTGGTCTTCCTTCTCATGTCAAGTCAAACTTGACTCAATCTCTACCATGGTGGATCTAATCCAACCATTTGATTCGAGCCAACTTAATATAATGAATCTAATTCATTAAATTAAATTGATTCAATGAGTCATAATCTAAATTAGATTCATTTAATACATGAATCAACTTGAGTCGAACTCAAGTTAGCCCAATTAGGATTACTCTTAATCCAATTTGATTCATCAAATGAATCTAATCCTCTTGGTTCATCATATGAACCTAATCTCCACCTAATTGTCCTAAGTGTGTGACCCTATAGGTTCTTGTAACGTTGGCAATGCCCTAAACCCATTTAGGAGCATAAGTAATGAGCGGTATCTAGCAACACATCATTACTACCCAAGTTACAAGAATGTCGAGATCCGACATCACCTCGTGACTACCAATTGTGACTACTCACAAAATAATGACAAGTGTCCTATCCTAGACATCTAGATTGATCAATGTGAGGCATAGACCGTATCATCCTCTAATCAATCTAAATCTTGAACTCCAAGTAGACTCACTCGATCAAATGAGCTCAACATCTAATATTGACTCATTTGGGCATGGTCATGCGCTTAGTGGTCTCACTCTATCAAGAATAGTGATGTCGCTCCCGTCATATGGGAGGGATAGATCTCATCTACATCACTCACATCCCTCTACATAATTCGTTACATACCCAGTAATCGCCTTTATAGTCCACCCAGTTACGGGTGACGTTTGACGAAACTAAAGTACATAACTCCTTATGTAGGGATCCATGGTGACTTCAGGTCTAAGGACTAATAGTCATACTAATAGCCACATGAGAAAGTATATGACACTCATATAACGATCCATGATACTTTCTCATGGCGGGTCATTCAGTATACATTCTCTAATGCATACCCATGTGTCAGCTTGATATCTCTATATCCATGACTTGTGAGATCAAGTCATCGAGCTGACCTACATGCTAGTCTTATTGTATTAACATTGTCCCTGAATGCTAATACTCGACTAGGAATGATTTAGAGTAGTGTTCCCTATATCATCTCACTATCGATTCAACTAATCGATTGATATAGGTATGAACCTTCTACTCAAGGACGCTATTATACTTAGTCTATTTGGCACTAATATAAATAAGTATAATAACCAAACAAATGCCTTTATTAATATACAAGAATATGATATACATGAGTCCATACAATCATCAAATGATTGGCTCTAGGGCTCTAACTAACAATAGCAACAAAAGAAACGCAACCCTTGAGGGATGCTGTGATGGACATTACCTTATCATTTCACCTACAAGCAAGCTTTAAGATTTCAAGCAAAGCTTTGGAAACAAGGAGAGGAATAAAGAATAAACCTCGGAGCTATCCTACTGCAGGTGAGTAGCAACTTACAACGTGTTCTTGAATTCAAACCGAGAAGAAAGGAAGGTTCTAGGGTTCGGGCAGCTCAAATTCCGGCTCTTCTTCGTGCTCACAGCTTCTCCTCGACGAGAAGTGGAGAAAACCCCTCGGAGAACTTTGGACGGCCGCCGGAAAACAAAGCCGTAGCTCGGCTTTGTTTCTGCCCGAGAAGAAGTCACCGCGTGCACGAGAGGGAGAAGGAGAAAGATTTCTAGGTCACGGGAAATCAAGCCCTAAGTTCTCTTCTTATAACTCCCATATTTATATTAACTACTATTGCTTATATATATTTTGCTTCCCTTCTTATTAATAACATCCGCGTGAACACTTGGTCAGCCGCGCATTGCTTAAGGCTTGGCTCGTGGGTTCGAATCCTCAGCTTGGATATTTTTTTGTCGAAATTTCTTTCGTTTAGTAAAAATACCAAACGACTTCCAAAAATTACCTAAAAATACTCTAAAAATTTATAAAAATCTCTAGAATATTTCTATAGCATTTCTAAATATTTTTAAATTACTTTTAGGACTCGAATTGAGGAAATTTGGGTTGTTACAACTTTTCTTCTGAAGATCTCTTCTATTTGTTCTCCATTACTATGCAAGAAAAAAAAACTAAAGGAGGATAGAAAAGGAATGAGTGGTGGATGGTCATCAACTGTTAGATTGCTTGAATTTTTGTAGATTGTGCTGAATTGGAATTCAGATCAGTGGTTGTGACTTCTAAAATTCCTAATTGGATGGGTACGAAATTATCAAATTTGTATCACAATCAGTTCAAAATTCAATTTAACCATGTTGTCAACTGAATTCAGAGAATTCTGACATGTTTCAGAATTCTACAATTGATATATAAGATGTAGCAGAATTTGCAAGTGATGTGAAGTTGTTTGTGCAAATATTTCTTTTACAAACTTCAAGACAGTAATAGATCAAGTGGAGCACTTGGTTTTCATTTCTTTAATGAGAATTTCTGAAATTCTATATCTTTGGCAGCTATAATGATATGTGTTCCTGCAGGATTTAAATTTGAGTTGAGAAATGGACTAGAGATGCAGAATTAGAAAGCAGTTGCTAAAAGAGTATCATGTTTTTGGGTTCATGATGTGTTTCATTGTCTGAGACGGACAACAATTTAAGTGTGGGGGAGTATAATGTTTGGGAAGCAGTTAAAATTCTTTTAAGTGAAAAATTCTAAAATTTCTGTGGGATAAGTTGAAATCTGTAAAAAACAGTGAAACATGCAGTTTCAAAGTGCTGGGAGATGTACCAATTTGATTTTTCTGATCTGAGACTAATGGAATTCAAGTTTACATTGATTGAATACTAAATGAAATAATCTAGAGGAATTATAGATAAAGCTTGAGCTGTGGATTTCAGAATCAGAATCTCAGAAATATAATTTAGAATCTATGGGTTTTAATTCTGAGATGAAGTCCTTGATGGTGGATTTTGAGAATTTTCTAAGAATAAATGAAGGGTACGCTTAAGAGTCTGATGGTAGAAATTTTGGAAATAAATTCCAGATTCATTCAATTTTGAATTTGGAAGAATAGATGTAGAGGGCTGAAATGGTGAAACTGTTAAAGTGCAGCTGCTGTTGGAATTTACTAGTGTTCCTCAGCTCTGTTTTCAATTCTGAATTTTGTGCTGTTAATGTAGAAGCTGCACTTCAGTTCATTAAGGATGCTAAACCACAGAAGACAGAAACAGAGAACATAATCTGTAGAAGAAAAGGAAGAAACAGTGGCTAGAAGATTCCTTTAAAGCTGATTCCTTTGTCCAAGTTTCTGATCAATGGGATTTCAAGTGGAATTCTGTTAAGGGTGATTTAAGATTATTTTAGTCTCCAAGTGATGAAATTGAAGTGCAAAAATAGTGAAGAAGGAAGGGAAAACAGTGGCAAAAAAAAAGAGTATCAAGTGTGGAGATAGAGTATCAAAATTTTTGGATAGCTATCAAATTGAAGGGGAGTTTAGCTTGATCTTTTGTATTGATAATGACAAATGGTATTCATCTTTTACACATCGAAAATGGTCAACTCATCAAGCGTATAAGTAGCTTTCGTATGATTGTATGTATTGTTTTAGTCGTATGCAGATTCTTAGCAATAGGGTGTGAATTAGCGCACACCAAGCGTTTGATTAAATTCTTAGCTTAGTTAAATGTCATCCTAGGCATTTTAATAGCTTAGATAAATGCAATAGAAGTATTTTTACAGTTCATATGGTCTTGCTACAGCTTTTATGGAACTAGATGTCCAATGGGTGGGCTCCCACAGTCGCCTCTAGGTTCAGACAACCTAGCTCTAGGTTCAGATAAACTAGAAAGAGCAAGACAATCAATAATTAGCTATGTTCAGTATTTTACTTTTTTAGTGGCACTGTACAGGATTAGATATCCATTGGGTTGGACTCCCATAGTCGTCCCTAGGTTCAGCTAACCTAGTAACCCTACTAAATTCGGGACTTGCAAACCCGGGTCTAGTTGGGGATGCGCGCACAGCAAAGTACAGTTGCCGGGCCCAAACAGCGGCTTGATTATTATTTTAATCTACTTATGAATATAGTTTTCAAACATCACAAATTAGTCATGTGAGTTCAGTCAGCTTTAGTATCAGATTGGTATTAGCTTAGCTCAGTTTTATATCAGTTTAGTTTTCTGTTGATACAACATGATAGTTTATGATTAGTTCTATTGCTATGGTCAGTTTTATTTCTATGTGTTGTATGCCATGCCATGTTTAGCATATTCAGTATGTTCCTTTCAAATAGCATGTTTTCAAAGCATGATTTGCATCGATTGCATGTTTTAGTGAGGTAGATGGTTTCTTACTAAGAGAAAGCTTACAGATACTTTCTTTTCCTTATACTGCAGATAAAGGTAAAGGAAAGATGGACTAGCGGAGGCTGGAGGTCAATGCAATGATGAAGATGTGTGTGGAAGGAACCTGGAGTAGAGATCTTGGAGAAACAAGAAAACTAAAACTTTAGTTTTATATAACGTTATTTCCACATTTTTAGTTATTTTGATGCATGAATCATGAAAGAGCTGTTTAGATTGTTAGTAATCATGCTTAGAATGTCAGTTAAATGTTGTTAGTATGTTTATAGCCATGTTAGAACTCACGTGTATGAGTTTCGCACGAAATAGTGCTGAAATCAGAGTTCTGGTATGAAATCAGAAACCCCAATCGATTGGTCGATTGATTGGAGGCTTCTCAATCGATCAACCGATCTATTGGGGAGTTCGTACCGCGAACAGTAGGCTTCTGGATCGATCAGCCGATCGATCCAGCAAATTCTGTCGCGAACAGTAGGCTCTGGGATCGATCACTGGATCGATTGGCTAGTCAAGATCGATGAGCCGATCGATCCAGAATATTGGCCTGAGCACAGTAGCGTGCTAGATTGATCACTGGATCGATCCAACCCAAGCCCCACATACAGTAGCCATCTGGATCGATCAATGGATCGATCCGGTCATTCTAATCGATCCGTGGATCGATTGGGAGGCTTGACATCAGCAAGAAACTCTTAGTTAAGTTCCTTGACCATTGGGGGATGTAAAATATGTCATGAATAGTTTAGATTACACCCCTTAGCACATGTAGAACCAAGAAATGATGATAGTTTAGCAAAATTTTAAATAGTACAGTTCCGCAACTTAGATTTAATGATGGTCATGGAATAGAAAGCACGGATTATTGTAACGATCGGTCTCATAGCCTAGTCAGTAGAAGGTGGGTTATTACAGAGTGGTATCAGAGCAGTTTCCATACTTCCTACACACACATCAGCATTGAACCTGCAGCTTCCAAGTAAGAAATGTCTCTCACTTTATTATGTTCTTTCTTTCATGTTTATAGATACTGTAGCATATTGATTGATGATAACACCTAACATGATAATGATAGTAGATATATAAACATGATTGCCTTAGTTATGTATGTCCTCTATGTCTTTAGAAATGGCATGAGGACGCCCAGCTAGAAGGGCACCAGCTACTGAGCCCCAGCATGAGGCAGGCAATTCAGTGCCTCCCCCAGACCTGACAGCATTAGTGGCTCAGTTACAGCAGCAGCTAGCTGAACAGCAACAGGAGATAGCCACCTTAAAGGCTAATCAGCAGAATACTCCCACAGTCACCCCGGAACCAAACGTAGCAACGCCAGTAGTCTTAGAGGTTCCACCAGTCCAACCTACAGTACCAGTAGCCCCAGCAGCAGTAGAGGCAAAGAGAGAAGCTTATCTGATCCAGTGGTAGAGAGTCAAGCCCGAGAACTTCTCAGGCACTAGTGAACCATGGGATGCCCAAGCCTGGTTCAAAACACTGGAGAGTACGATGGAGCTTCGGGACTGGCCAGAACATTAGAAGGTGAAGTGCGCCTCCTTCTGTCTGACAGGAGATGCACGCATGTGGTGGGAGAGAATCAGAGCGAAGCGCCCAGTAAACCAGATGACATGGGCAGACTTCGAGAAGGAGTTCTTTGAAGAATTCTTTCACATGAGGGTCACAAACCGCCACTATGATGAGTTCACTGAGTTTTGTCAGGGCAACCTATCAGTTGAGGAAGCCGTGAAGAAATTCAATAGATTGGCTCGTCTATGACCTGAACTAGTCAGCACGGAGAAAGAAAGAGTCCGGTTGATGCTCAAGATGCTGAGGCCGGAAATAGCAATGAACGTGGCTGGCGGCATTCATAGGCCGCAAACCACTGAAGAACTAGTTAGCAGCACCCTGACCACTGAGCATTACTAGAATAGAATCAAGCAGCAGAAGCAAGTTCTCTCGGAATCTAAAGGTCAAGGAGGTTCAGGCACTCAGAAACAACAGGGTTACAGCTCCAATTGGAAAGGGAACTCTAGCAATAAACGCAAGCCAGGGAGTTACTCAAAAGGAGGGCCACCTAGCAAACAGCCCAGTTATCCAAAGTGTGCTACTTGTGGGAAATTCCACCCTGGAGTTTGTCGTAAAGGCACACGAGGATGCTTCGAGTGTGGACAGGAAGGGCATATGGCTAAGCAGTGCCCGAACAAGACTAGTCTTCCTCCACCACAGCCGATTCAGTATGGAGGTCAGCCAGCTCAGTTACATCAGATGCAGGCCGCTCTAGATGGTCCACACATCAGCCAGGGCAGACTAGAAGCCCCTCCAGCTATGACGAATGCAAGAATCTACTCCTTAACCAGAGAAGACGTAGCGAATGCCTCGACAATTGTTACAGGTCAGATTAGTATTTTATAGCAAAGTACAACTGTCTTATTCGATACTTGGGCAACCCATTCTTATATATCCAGGGCATTTGCAAAGAAATTAGTGAGACCTCCAGAGGTACTCAGTATTCAGTTTCTGACGACCTTACCTTCAGGAGAAATTATGGCATCCACGCACTGGCTCAGAATAGTGCCAGTCATTATAGCAAACAGAGAGCTCTTTTGTGATCTGATAGTGCTAAATATGACTGACTATGATGTCATCCTTGGAATGGACTTCTTGATCAGATACGGTGCTTCCATCGAGTGCCGTAAACAGAAAGTCGTATTCCAACCCGAAGCAGAAGCACAGTTCGAGTTCATCGGAGAACCCAAGAGAAAGGCCAATAAGTTTCTCTCCGCTATGAAAGCACAGAGATTAATGGATTCAGGATGTACGGGATTTTTAGCACATGTAGTCAGTACTGGTCAGGACAAGGACCAACAGCTAGCAGAGGTCCGAGTCGTACGTGACTACCCAGCAGTCTTCCCTGAAGAGTTACCAGGCCTAGCACCTGACAGGGAGATCGGATTTGAGATAGAACTCGTTCCCGGTACAAATCCTATCTCCAAAGCACCTTACCGCATGGCTCCAGCAGAACTGAAAGAACTTCATGAGCAACTACAGGAGCTGCTTGACAAGGGCTTCATACGTCCTAGTCACTCACCATAGGGAGCGCCTGTATTGTTCGTGAAGAAGAAGGACGGGAGCATGCGCCTATGCATAGATTACAGAGCACTGAACCAAGTCACGATTAAGAACAGGTATCCTCTTCCCAGAATAGATGACCTATTCGATCAGCTAAATGGAGCAGCAGTGTTCTCTAAGATAGACCTCAGATCAGGTTATCATCAGGTGAAAGACAAGGAAGGGGATATACCCAGGACAGCATTCAGAACCAGATACGGACATTACGAGTTCGTAGTCATGCCCTTTGGCGTGACAAATGCTCCAGCTACCTTCATGGACCTCATGAACAGGGTATTCAGAGAATACTTAGATAAGTTCGTTATCGTGTTCATCGATGACATTCTTATCTATTCAAGAACTCAGGAAGAACGTGTAGAGCACCTGAGAATAGTACTGCAGACCCTCCAGCAGAACCAGTTGTACGCCAAGTTCACGAAATGTGAATTTTGGTTAGATCAGGTGTCCTTCCTGAGTCACATCATCTCAAAGGATAGTATCATGATAGACCCCAGTAAAATAGAAGCTGTGAGTAACTTGAAAAGACCCAAGAATGCCAGTGAGATCAGGAGCTTTCTGGGATTAACAGGTTATTACAGAAAGTTCGTAGAGGACTTCTCCAGGATAGCCTCCCCACTGACAGCTCTCACCAGGAAGAACAGAAAATTTCAGTGGACAGAGGACTGTGAGAACAGCTTTAGCGAGCTAAAGAGAAGATTGACCAGTGCACCTATTCTGATTCTACCAAAGAACGCAGATAGCTTTGATATATACAGTGATGCCTCTAAGTTGGGACTAGGAGCAGTGCTGATGCAAGATGGCAAGGTAATCGCCTATGCCTCCAGATAACTCAAGGATTATGAGAGGAATTACCCCACTCATGACCTTGAGCTTGCAGCAGTGGTGTTCGCCCTCAAAATTTGGAGACATTACTTGTATGGACCTCAGTGTAGAGTGTATACAGATCATCAGAGTCTGAAGTACTTCTTCACTTAGATGGATCTGAATATGCGACAGCGCAGATGGCTAGAACTGGTCAAGGACTACGATATAGACATCCTCTACCACCCAGGAAAGGCGAATAGGGTAGCAGATGCACTTAGCAGAAAGTCCAGTGCTGCTCTATTATCTCTAGCAGCCATGTCACCGCCCCTACAGAAGGAGATCACAGACTTCGGTCTTGAACTCATAGTTGGACAGCTCTCTACTATGACGTTAGAGTCTACTTTGCTTGGTGATCTTTAGACAGCTCAGGAACAGGATCCTGAAATTCAGAAAATCAAGCAAGGAGTAGCAGAATCAGACAGTGGGGAATTCAGAGTGTCTGGTAGTGGGGTATTGTACTTTGGTGACAGATTATGCGTTCTAGATCAGGAGGATCTCAGAAGGAAAATTTAGATGAGGCTTACAAGACTCCTTATGCGATGCATCCTGGCTCCACCAAAATGTACCAGGACTTGAAGAAGCGTTTTTGGTGGCCTGGGATGAAGAGAGACATCGCTCGATATGTCAGCACCTGCCTAACCTGTCAGAGGGTTAAGGCAGAACATCAGAGACCAGGAGGAGTTTTGCAGCCTATTCAGATTCCAGAATGGAAGTGGGAAGACATTTCTATGGATTTCATAGTGGGACTACCCAAAACCATGAATGGTTTTGATACCATCTGGGTAATAGTCGACAGGTTGACTAAATCAGCCCACTTCTTAGCTATCAGGATATCCTACTCCATGGAACATCTAGCACAGTTGTATCTCAAGGAGATCGTTAGACTACATGGAGTCCCACGAACCAATATTTCAGACAGAGATAGTAGGTTCACATCACACTTCTGGGAGTGTGTACAGTCAGCTTTAGGCACGAAGTTAAAATTCAGCACAGCCTTCCATCCTCAGACAGATGGTCAGACGGAGCGAGTAAATCAGGTACTCGAAGATATGCTCCGCGCATGTGCCCTAGATTTCAGCGGAAGTTGGTGCAAATATCTGAGTCTAGCGGAATTTGCATACAACAACAGCTATCAGGCCACCATCGGCATGGCACCTTACGAGGCTCTCTATGGGCGGAGGTGTAGATCTCCAATCTGCTGGTATGAGAGTGGTGAACAGAAAGAACTAGAACTTCAGACAGATCTAGTGGCAGATACCACAGCAGCTATACAGCAGATCCGCCAGAGGATAGAGACAGCTCAGAGCCGCCAGAAAAGCTATGCTAATACACGGCGCAGACCTTTAGAGTTTTCAGTTGGGGATTCAGTGTTCCTCAGAGTAGCTCCCATGAAGGGAGTAATGCGTTTTGGGAAGAAGGGCAAACTGAGTCCCAGATATGTGGGACCATACCTTATCACTAGAAGAGTTGGCAAGGTAGCATATGAGCTAGAGCTACCACAGGATATGTCAGCCATCCATAATGTATTTCATGTCTCTATGCTGAAGAAGCATATCCCAGATGCCACCCAGGTGATTGAGCCCCAATCGGTACCAGTCCGCGAAGACCTCAGCTATGATAGTCGGCCTATTCAGATAATAGACCGAGCAGTTAAGAAATTGTGGAACAAGGAGGTACCATTAGTAAAAGTCATTTGGCAAAGTCACACAGCAGAAGAGGCAACATGGGAGACAGAAGATAGCATGAGACAGAAGTACCCAAAGTTATTCTAAGTTCGAGGACGAACTTTTTATAAGGTATGGGAGATTGTAGCGCCCGAAAATTCTCAAAACTATTTTAGAAATATTCTACGATTTTTCTGGAATTTTAGGATATTTTTACAGAAATTTTAGAGTAGCGGAAGTAGCAAAAATAAATAGAATCGTAAAATAGCCTACGCGGGAATTGAACCCGAGACCTATTGGGTCCTACGACTTATAGATAGCTCTAGTAACCAAGTGAACCCAGCAGGGCCGTGCTGAAAAGAAAGGGAATCAATTATATTTATATTGAGTTGGGTCGAATTACCCACTTAATATAAATAAAGATTTAAGTGAGGAATTATTATTTTTCTTAAAGGAGAAAAACCTTTCCCTCACCCTAGTCACGCCGCCCTCTCCTTTTCCCTTTCCTTCTCTCGGCGCCAACCACAAGAACAAACCTAGGGTTCCTCTCCAAGGGCTTCAAGGACACCTTCCGGCGATGACTCCGACACGAGGACGTTTCTCTCCGCGACAGGAACGCATAGACGCGAGAAGATCGTCGAAGAGATCCCTCCTTCGTGAAACCTAGCGATTAGAATCGCAAGAAATTACGAACAGGAGGTAAGAAACCCCTCACCTGCAGTATAAGTAGCTTTCGTATGATTGTATGTATTGTTTTAGTCGTATGCAGATTTTTAGCAATAGGGTGTGAATTAGCGCACACCAAGCGTTTGATTAAATGCTTAGCTTAGTTAAATGCCATCCTAGGCATTTTAATAGCTTAGATAAATGCAATAGAAGCATTTTTTCAGTTTATATGGTCTTGCTACAGCTTTTATGGAACTAGATGTCCAATGGGTGGGCTCCCACAGTCGCCTCTAGGTTCAGACAACCTAGCTCTAGGTTCAGATAACCTAGAAAGAGCAAGACAATCAATAATTAGCTATGTTCAGTATTTTACTTTTTCAGTGGCACTGTACAGGATTAGATATCCATTGGGTTGGACTCCCATAGTCGTCCCTAGGTTCAACTAACCTAGTAACCCTACTAAATTCGGGACTTGCAAACCCGGGTCTAGTTGGGGATGCGCGCACAGAGTTGCCGGGCCCAAACAACAGCTTGATTATTATTTTAATCTACTTATGAATATAGTTTTCAAACATCACAAATTAGTCATGTGAGTTCAGTCAGCTTTAGTATCAGATTGGTATTAGCTTAGCTCAGTTTTATATTAGTTTAGTTTTCTGTTGATACAACATGATAGTTTATGATTAGTTCTATTGCTATGGTCAGTTTTATTTCTATGTGTTGTATGCCATGCCATGTTTAGCATATTCAGTATGTTCCTTTCAAATAGCATGTTTTCAAAGCATGATTTGCATCGATTGCATGTTTTAGTGAGGTAGATGGTTTCTTACTAAGCGAAAGCTTACAGATACTTTCTTTTCCTTATACTGCAGATAAAGGTAAAGGAAAGATGGACTAGCGGAGGCTGGAGGTCAATGCAATGATGAAGATGTGTGTGGAAGGAACCTGGAGTAGAGATCTTGGAGAAACTAGCAAACTAAAACTTTAGTTTTATATAACGTTATTTCCGCATTTTTAGTTATTTTGATGCATGAATCATGAAAGACCTGTTTAGATTGTTAGTAATCATGCTTAGAATGTCAGTTAAATGTTGTTAGTATGTTTATAGCCATGTTAGAACTCACATGTATGAGTTTGGCACGAAACAGTGCTGAAATCAGAGTTCTGGTATGAAATCAGAAACACCAATCGATCGGTCGATCGATTGGAGGCTTCTCAATCGATCAGCCGATCGATTGGGGAGTTCGTACCGTGAAGAGTAGGCTTCTGGATCGATCAGCTGATCGATCCAGAATATTGGCCCGAGCACAGTAGCGTGCTGGATCGATCACTGGATCGATCCAACCCAAGCCCCACATACAGTAGCCATCTGGATCGATCAATAAATCGATCCGGCCATTCCAATCGATCCGTGGATCGATTGGGAGGCCTGACATCAGCAAGAAACTCTTAGTTAAGTTCTTTGACCATTGGGGGATGTAAAATATGTCATGAATAGTTTAGATTACACCCCTTAGCACATGTAGAACCAAGAAATGATGATAGTTTAGCAAAATTTTAAATAGTACAGTTCCGCAACTTAGATTTAATGATGGTCATGGAATAGAAAGCACAGATTATTGTAACGATCGGTCTCACAGCCTAGTCAGTAGAAGGCGGGTCGTTACAGAGAGGTATCAGAGCAGTTTCCATACTTCCTACACACACATCAGCATTGAACCTGCCGCTTCCAAGTAAGAAACGTCTCTCACTTTATTATGTTCTTTCTTTCATGTTTATAGATACTGTAGCATGTTGATTGATGATAACACCTAACATGATAATGATAGTAGATATATAAACATGATTGCCTTAGTTATGTATGTCCTCTATGTCTTTAGAAATGGCACGAGGATGCCCAGCTAGAAGGGCACCAGCTACTGAGCCCCAGCATGAGGCAGGCAGTTCAGTGCCTCCCCCAGACCTGACAGCATTAGTGGCTCAGTTACAGCAGCAGCTTGCTGAACAGCAACAGGAGATAGCCACCTTAAAGGCTAATCAGCAGAATACTCCCACAGTCACCCCGGAACCAAACGTAGCAACGACAGTAGTCTTAGAGGTTCCACCAGTCCAGCCTACAGTACCAGTAGCCCCAGCAGCAGTAGAGGCAAAGAGAGAAGCCTATCTGATCCAGTGGCAGAGAGTCAAGCCCGAGAACTTCTCAGGCACTAGTGAACCATGGGATGCCCAAGCCTGGTTCAAAACACTGGAGAGTACGATGGAGCTTCTGGACTGGCCAGAACATGAGAAGGTGAAGTGCGCCTCCTTCTGTCTGACAGGAGATGCACGCATGTGGTGGGAGAGAATCAGAGCGAAGCGCCCAGTAAACCAGATGATATGGGCAGACTTCGAGAAGGAGTTCTTTGAAGAATTCTTTCACATGAGGGTCACAAACCGCCACTACGACGAGTTCACTAAGTTTCGTCAGGGCAACCTATCAGTTGAGGAAGCCGTGAAGAAATTCAATAGATTGGCTCGTCTATGCCCTGAACTAGTCAGCACAGAGAAAGAAAGAGTCCGGTTGATGCTCAAGATGCTTAGGCCGGAAATAGCAATGAACGTGGCTGGCGGCATTCATAGGCCGCAAATCACTGAAGAACTAGTTAGTAGCGCCCTGACCACTGAGCATTACCAGAATAGAATCAAGCAGCAGAAGCAAGTTCTCTCGGAATCTAAAGGTCAAGGAGGTTCAGGCACTCAGAAACAACAGGGTCACAGCTCCAATTGGAAAGGGAACTCTAGCAATAAACGCAAGCCAGGGAGTTACCCAAAAGGAGGGCCAGCTAGCAAACAGCCCAGTTATCCAAAGTGTGCTACTTGTGGGAAATTCCACCCTGGAGTTTGTCGTAAAGGCACACGAGGATGCTTCGAGTGTGGACAGGAAGGGCATATGGCTAAGCAGTGCCCGAACAAGACTAGTCTTCCTCCATCACAGCCGATTCAGTATGGAGGTCAGCCAGCTCAGTTACATCAGATGCAGGCCGCTCTTGATGGTCCACACATCAGCCAGGGCAGACTAGAATCCCCTCCAGCTATGACGAATGCAAGAATCTACTCCTTAACCAGAGAAGACGTAGCGAATGCCTCGACAGTTGTTACAGGTCAGATTAGTATTTTATAGCAAAGTACAACTGTCTTATTCGATACTTGGGCAACCCATTCTTATATATCCAGGGCATTTGCAAAGAAATTAGCGAGACCTCCAGAGGTACTCAGTAGTCAGTTTCTGACGACCTTACCTTCAGGAGAAATTATGGCATCCACGCACTGGCTCAGAGTAGTGCCAGTCATTATAGCAAACAAAGAGCTCTTTTGTGATTTGATAGTGCTAAATATGACTGACTACGATGTCATCCTTGGAATGGACTTCTTGATCAGATACGGTGCTTCCATCGAGTGCCGTAAACAGAAAGTCGTATTCCAACCTGAAGCAGAAGCACAGTTCGAGTTCATCGGAGAACCCAAGAGAAAGGCCAAAAAGTTTCTCTCCGCTATGAAAGCACAGAGATTAATGGATTCAGGATGTACGGGATTTTTAGCACATTAAGTCAGTACTGGTCAGGACAAGGACCAACAGCTAGCAGAGGTCCGAGTCGTACGTGACTACCCAACAGTCTTCCCTGAAGAGTTACCAGGCCTAGCACCAGACATGGAGATCGGATTTGAGATAGAACTCGTTCCCGGTACAAATCCTATCTCCAAAGCACCTTACCGCATGGTTCCAGCAGAACTGAAAGAACTTCATGAGCAACTACAGGAGCTGCTTGACAAGGGCTTCATACGTCCTAGTCACTCACCATGGGGAGCGCCTGTATTGTTCGTGAAGAAGAAGGACGGGAGCATGCGCCTATGCATAGATTACAGAGCACTGAACCAAGTCACGATTAAGAACAGGTATCCTCTTCCCCGAATAGATGACCTGTTCGATCAACTAAAGGGAGCAGCAGTGTTCTCTAAGATAGACCTCAGATCAGGTTATCATCAGGTGAAAGACAAGGAAGCGGATATACCCAAGACAGCATTCAGAACCAGATACGGACATTACGAGTTCGTAGTCATGCCCTTTGGCGTGACAAATGCTCCAGCTACCTTCATGGACCTCATGAACAGGGTATTCAGAGAATACTTAGATAAGTTCGTTATCGTGTTCATCGATGACATTCTTATCTATTCAAAAACTCAGGAAGAACACGTAGAGCACCTGAGAATAGTACTGCAGACCCTCCAGCAGAACCAGTTGTACGCCAAGTTCACGAAATGTGAATTTTGGTTAGATCAGGTGTCCTTCCTGGGTCACATCATCTCAAAGGATGGTATCATGGTAGACCCCAGTAAAATAGAAGCTGTGAGTAACTTGAAAAGACCCAAGAATGCCAGTGAGATCAGGAGCTTTCTGGGATTAGCAGGTTATTACAGAAAGTTCGTAGAGGACTTCTCCAGGATAGCCTCCCCACTGACAGCTCTCACCAGGAAGAACAGAAAATTTCAGTGGACAGAGGACTGTGAGAACAGCTTTAGCGAGCTAAAGAGAAGATTGACCAGTGCACCTATTCTGACTCTACCAGAGAGCGCAGATAGCTTTGATATATATAGTTATTCATCTAAGTTGGGACTAGGAGCAGTGCTGATGCAAGATGGCAAGGTAATCGCCTATGCCTCCAGACAACTCAAGGATTATGAGAGGAATTACCCCACTCATGACCTTGAGCTTGCAGCAGTGGTGTTCGCCCTCAAAATTTGGAGACATTACTTGTATGGAGCTCAGTGCAGAGTGTATACAGATCATCAGAGTCTGAAGTACTTCTTCACTCAGAAGGATCTGAATATGCGACAGCGCAGATGGCTAGAACTGGTCAAGGACTACGATATAGACATCCTCTACCACCCAGGAAAGGCGAATAGGGTAGCAGATGCACTTAGCAGAAAGTACAGTGCTGCTCTATTATCTCTAGCAGCCATGTCACCACCCCTACAGAAGGAGATCACAGACTTCGGTCTTGAACTCATAGTTGGACAGCTCTCTACTATGACGTTAGAGTCTACTTTGCTTGGTGATCTTCAGACAGCTCAGGAACAGGATCCTGAAATTCAAAAAATCAAGCAAGGAGTAGCAGAATCAGACAGTGGGGAATTCAGAGTGTCTGGTAGTGGGGTATTGTACTTTGGTGACAGATTATGCGTTCCAGATCAGGAGGAACTCAGAAGGAAAATTTTAGATGAGGCTCACAAGACTCCTTATGCGATGCATCCTGGCTCCACCAAAATGTACCAGGACTTGAAGAAGCATTTTTGGTGGCCTGGGATGAAGAGAGACATCGCTCGATATGTATTGTATTCAATTGGATTGAAACTACCATACCTACTGATTATTGTTTGGATTGTATTCATGATTGTTGTGATCTTTAGATGGTCTTAGTTAAATTCTTTTTACTATCTTCTAGATATTGCAAGGGAATTTGTGTGAAGATGATTTTTAGTTTTCTTTACTTTCACGGGGCGTTCAAGATTAAGTGTGGGGGATTTGATAACCACAATTTTACTATATTATTTTGATTCATATATGCATGGTTTGATGTTGATTTCATAGGTTTAAATCATGGTTACATCACATTTTATGCATTGTCTTTATTTTTGGACTTAATTACAAATTATATTATTTTTGGTGTTATTTGATGCTAATATTTGATTATTATTTTGTAGGCATCAAAGAATCTTGGATTTGGATCTATTCGAACCGAATTTGTTCTCGAATCGGAGTTCAAACGAGAAGATCAAGCTGTAGAGTATTATGGGTCGTTCATCGAAGATTGGACAGATCTGAACCATCCAGTGAAGATCTGGTCGATCCGACCTAAGGGAGAGTAGATCTAGACCCTTGATGAAGATCAGTACCTCCGGATCAGATTTTGGGTGGCTTTTCACCGTTGATCAAGCTCCAAATCACTCACAGCCGTCCATTCAGATCTGGGTCAGATTTAAACCCAGAAGCTACAATACACTTCTCTTCATCGATCTCCATAGCGTAGCTTCGTCCCGGCACGCGTTTTCTTCCGAATTCTGACCCCTTTCCTTCTCCGATCATCCTCTCAAGCTTCAACCTTGGTGGATTATCTCTATAGCAGCTCATCCCGATCTTCTGAAGTTATCGGAGGGTGTTCCCTCTAGAGGAAATCTACTCCCGACGTTTCTATGTTCTAGCCTGATTTTGAGATGTTCCTCCAATCAGCGACTCTGATTCCCGTTAGAAACACTCGACGGTGTTCCTCCAATGTTTCTGAGCATCTAACCGACGATCATTCATCATCCGCAGTGTTCATTCAGATTCAGAGGCTTGGAGTTGCATATTTCTAGTATTTTCGGCACTTGAGTGGGTTTAGGATTGTTCTAGCTCATCGGAGGTGGTTCGCCGGCGTTCTTGAGCATACCTTGAACTGAGACGCAGCTGAAGTTCTTCATTGAGGTCCGGAGTTGGGTGTTCTCGACTTCGGCACTCTTGTGTGATGGCAAGAGTGTGTTTCTTGTATGGATTGGTTGTGAGAATGGATTGGTTTACTATTTTATTTCATTTTTCTACTGTTTTATAGCTTAGAACATATTCCTTTTATGTTTGTTATGTTTTTAGCAAGTATTTAGCATTTCATTTCATTGTTGAAGCTTAGTTTAAGTCTTATTTGATGTTTGGTTAATTGTTGAGTGTTTAAGTTTTAAGCTAGAGTTTAATTTCTATTTAGATCAGATTTAAATGCTTCTTGCTATTTCATTCCCAATTTAATTCAATGCTTAGATTAGATTTTATTTGAGTCTTGCTATTTCATTAGTAGTTAATTGTGTTGAAGATGAATTCATTACGTAGTGTGACAATGCGTATTGGACTAATCGGTGACACGTAGGTAGATTTCATTTATGCATTAGGTTAGTTTCTTATTGTTTGCTTTTCATATATTTAGTTTCGAGTCAAAGTTCAAACCCCCAATTCCATATTAAAACCCCAAAAATAGGAATAAAACACAATCCTAGATTACATCCTACCGTTGGTTCCTCGAGGTTCGATCATGGGCTCGTTATTACAACGTTAATGTGTCGTTAAGGGGTTCAGTGAATATACATTGTTAATTTGATTCACGAGTGTGACAGACTTGTTATCACTCACCTCATAACAATACATCTATTATTCCTCTCCTCTATTCCTTGGTGATGGCCTGCCCTCTTCTTCTTCCTCTTCTCCTTTTCTTCTTCTTTGGTGGCCGGCGCCATCAACCCTTTGGGAGATTTTGGTGGCCGGATTTAGCTTGGAGAAGAAGTAGCGAAAGGAGGCTTTGTTTCTTAGCATCCCTTGGAGCTTGGTTGGTGGCCGAAGTTTTTCATCTCTAGGAGATTGTTGGTGGCTGAAACTTGTAATGAGAAGAAGGAGGCTTGGGTGGATTCTCATCTCGATAGATCATCGCCCACATGACGTCTGAGATAAGAAGAGGAATACGGCAGAAGATCGTGAGGTCTATAAGCTACAAAAGGTATAACTAGTTATTAGTTTCTGCATCATAACTAGTTAATCCTTTTGTTTAGATCTTAAAATACCAAACACAAGAGGATAATGATTCTAGGCTATCGAATTTATGTTTCAATTTTGTGTTTCTTTTATTTTTTGATCTTGTGTTTTGATTGTTCTTAATGGTTAAACCTAGGGTTATTATAAGGAGATTAAATATTAAATTTTGTTGAAAGCTTTGTCTAGGAAGTGGTGGATGATCCCATACCCAAGAAGTCCTAGTGCCTCGCCATGTTTAACCTGGAAGTCAATCTCTGAAATAAATATTTAATCGAATTTGTAACATGGGTGGATTTGGATCAATAATGTTAAGCATCGTATGCGATCCAAGTCTAAACCACTAAGAACAGATAAGTTGAATTTGGAATCAATAATGTTAAGTTCTGTTTGTGATTCCAAATTTAATTTCTAAAGAACACAATAGGTTTGTTAAGAAAGGTTTGGGACTTGTATAAAATTTTTGTACAAGGGAACCAGTATGATATTCCGAGTAGCAACCAATAATTGGTATCAGAGCTAGGGTTTGCCTCTGTGTGTTTGGTTTTCAGTTTAATTATGCACATGTCATACATAATTTAGGCAGGATAATAGTAGGATATGCTAACTCTGTGGTTGCAGGCTCCAACTATTATGGCTTATAGTGATTGTATGTGATTGGACCCTTGGGCATGTCAAGGACATTTTATTGTTGGTGCGGGAAGCATCCGACGATCGAACCCAAGTTTTGATAATGGCAAAGGATTCAAAGTTAAGTCTTGTTATTTAACATGTTGAATGAGTGTTTCAGGAAAGTCCTAGCTGCGGTTAAGTAAAGGGAAAACCCTAGGTGGTGGTAACCCTAGGTCATAGAGGGTGGTAACCCTATGCGGAAAGTCTTGGCAGGTCGATGGCTTTAGGCAAAAATTCCTAGGGGTGATAACCCTAGGTGGAAAGTCCTGGTGTCGCAAACCAGGTGAAAGACTGGACTAGCCGGGAAGCGGAAGTCCAGCAGAAAGTCCGGAAGCTTCGAACGTTGAGCAAAAGTCCAATCGATTTGGAGGGTCACACTGACAATAGGTAAATCTCCTGAGTGGAGTAGGTGAGGACGCATTCCACGTAGAGGGAACAGTAGGCGTCGGGTCGACCTAGGGTTTCCGGTTGGAAATCTGAAGTCAGACCCGGATAGTCCGGAGACTGTCATAACATTCTTTATCATATTCATACTGTTGTTTTATGCTAACTTTGTGTTGCAGGATATTGTTTGGGACTAACGTGTCTTGCAGGTACAAAATAATGAAGTTTTCCCTCGGATGAACAGTGTCCGAGGCGCCTCCATGGAGCTTGGAGGCGCCTCGGGTGCAAAATCTGACCTGGCTGCGAAGCATCCATGGAGGCGCCTTGAAGGGAGTATAAGGCGCCTTGGAAGGCGCCTTAAGTAGATGAACTTCGACCAGTTCAAGCCTGATCCACGCGGAAGACTCGGCAGCATGGAGGCGCCTTGAACAGCCTTCAAGGCGCCTTGAACACCCTTTATAAGGGGTCTCGACCAGCACTTCAGAACATCAACTTCCAAGCGATTGCTTTGCATCTAGCTGCTAACAACACGATCCAGAAGTGCTGCAACAACCTCTCGACGACCCGGAGCTCTGTTTTCTTCTTCCTTAGTTGTCGGTATAAAGTTGTTATAATATTTTCATTGTAAGTTGTAATTCTTATCGAGCTTATAGTTGTTGCCCACCGGAAGCGATCAAGGATCGCAGGCCTTTGAGTAGGAGTCGCCTTAGGCTCCGAACGAAGTAAATCCCTTTGTGTCTCTGTGTTTATTTATTTTATTCCGCTGCGTTTTAATTACTCTGATAGTTTTGCGATAATCGAACGAAATAGCCACGAGCGCTATTCACCCCCCCTCAAGCGCTTCTCGATCCAACAATTGGTATCAGAGCGGGGTTGTTTTGAATTGGTACAACCACCATTCAAAACATTTTTTTGTGGTATTTGTTTTTCGGAGTCAATTAGAAATTAGCTTAGTAGCTAAAATTCTAATTCTTTTCAAAATCGGTGTTGCTCAAAGTTGGTCAATACCACTTGAGCTCGTTGTTTGTTTCTCTTCTTCCTGCACTACTAATCCAAGACTCAGTCTTGGAATAGATCTTTTTGTTTTTATTTTTTCCAGATCTAAATGGCCCAACAAGAAGGATATAGCACTGTTCGTCCCCCACTATTCTCCGGAGAAGACTTCGGGTATTGGAAGGGGCGAATGGAGATATATCTTAAAACCCAGTTCGACACCTGGATGATAGTCAAGACGGGACTACGATTACCAACTGATGAAGACGGCAAGCCTACATCTTGCGAAAATTGGGAACCATCTCTTATCAAAAAGGTGGAAACCGATGCCAAAGCCACCTGCACCCTCCAGTGCGGTCTTACCAAGGAAGAGCTCAACAGAGTCGGTCTGTTCTCTTCCGCAAAGGAGCTGTGGGAGAAATTGATCGAACTTCACGAGGGTACCTTGGAAACCAAGGTAAGTAAGCGTGATTTGTTACTTAATAAACTATACAATTTAAAAATGCAGGAAGGCGAGACGGCGAGTTTATTACACGCAAGAATACAAGATATCCTTAACACCCTTCACGGAATCGGGCAGAAGATAGAAAATAGGGATATCATAAGGTATGCTCTTAATTTATTTCCTAGGAGCACATTGTGGGCATCAATGGTAGATGCCTACAAAGTCTCCAAGGATTTGTCTTCCTTAAAATTAGATGAATTATTTAGTGAATTTGAACTTCATGAACAAACAAATGCACAGCCGACCGAGAAGGGTATTGCTTTGATGGCAGGTACTAGTCGAACACGCGAACCAAGATCCCGACGAAAAATTGAACCAGAATCAGAAGATGAACCCGACTCAGAAGATTCAAAAGATGAACTGACCAGTGAACTCATGAACCTCGTGAAGAAGCTCTACAAGAAGAAGAAAGGCTTCAACAAGAAAGATCTGAAGAAGGCAGTTCAATCCAAGGAGGCCCAACCGAGTCTGAAAGTAAAGTTTGAAGTCACCTGCTACGGGTGCAACCAGAAGGGGCACATCAAAGCCAACTGCCCCAACCAAAAGGAAGTCAAAAAGCAAAGAAGAAAGAAGGCCCTGAAGGCAACCTGGGACGAATCTTCTTCGGAGGACGACGACGACGAACTCGATCAGACGAGTTTACTCGCACTGATGGCCCGGGACCAGATCGTCGAGAGCGAGAGTGAGTCAGAGGCCGAGTCCGAGCAAAGCCACGGATCCGCATTCGTTTCCGAAGGGCCATACTCCACTGTAAGTATTCCAAGGCTTAATAATTTAGTCAATTATTTATTACGCAAGTTGGCTAAGTCAAACCTTAGGATTAAATCACTTCTAAAGGAAGTAGCTGTCCTTAAAGAAGTGACTAACACTAAATCCTTACCTGATCAAGTTCAGACTGGAAATTCAACTCAAGTTCAAAAACTTGAGAAAGAAAATTCTAGTTTGAAAAATCAGGTAAAAGATTTAAAAAATACCTTAGAACGGTTTTCTTTGGGCTCCAAGAATCTGGACCTAATTCTTGGGATACAAAGAGTCGTTTACAATAGAACTGGGCTAGGATATAAAAGTAAAAAGAAATATAGATCTTATTTATCCTTAATAAACAAACAAAGTAGTAAATCAGTCCAAGCATGGGTCCCCAAGTCCAAATTGATCAATCAAGTTGGACTTGGCCAATACTGGGTTCCGAAGGATCAAATACACTACCTCGATAGACCATATCGAGGCCATGATCTAGGGGGAGCAAAAAGAAAAACGATCTTAAAAATTTAAAATTCTAAAATTCAAATTAAAAATTCAAAAATCAAAAACAAATTAAAAATTTGAAATTAAATTAAAAAATTTGAAAATTCAAAATTCAAAAAAGCAAAATCAAATTAAAAAAAAATCAAAGTCAAATTTAAAATTTGAAATTAAATTAAAATTCGAAATTATAAAATTAAAAATTTGAAATCAAATTCAAAATTCAAAATTAAATTAAAAATTTGAAATTATAAATTCAAAATTCAAAATTCAAATTCAAAATCAAATATAGATGGAGGATCCAGACTAGCTGGCACCCCCAACTGAACTACCCAACAGGGTAATTGAACCTAATCTACCCGAAATGGGTAAAACAAGAGTAGATTACCCGGCAGGATAATTAAAGTTGGATTAAAATGGGCTAGGTTTAACGTGACCCACAGTACTGGTGAAGTTTTTTGATGATAGTACATTAGGGAAGCTTGGGCATCGCATGTCTAGGAAGATATGGCTTTGACCTGGTGCATTTGGCCAAGTGGAACTGACCGAAGCTACCCTTAAATGGATCCTAACTAGTTAGACCAAGGATTAGTATTAAGTTCAATGGATAGAACTATTTGGGAAACCTCGAAGGCATGTCTACTTTAATGAGTTCCTTGTGACTCACCATAGCCCAGAAGTTTATCCAAAGAATGCTTACTTGTTGAACCCAAAGCTAAACCTGAATCTAACACAAAGTTAAACCAGACCCTCAAATTCAACAATAATTCATCTCACAACAATTATAGGGTTCCCTGATTGACAATTTAGATCGGTTGAGACGACTAACAAATTAAATTATGAAAATTGACTTGAACTTAAATCAAGTTAATTAACAATTAAAATTATTTTTAAAACTCAATTTCAAAATTATTTTAAAACTCAATTTCAAAATTATTTTTAAAACTCAAATTTCAAAATTATTTTTAAAACTCAAATTTCAAATTATTTTAAAACTCAATTTCAAAATTATTTTTCAAACTCAATTTCAAAATTATTTTAAAACTCGATTTCAAAATTATTTTAAAACTCAATTTCAAAATTATTTTTAAAACTCAATTTCAAAATTATTTTAAAACTCGATTTCAAAATTATTTTAAAACTCAATTTCAAAATTATTTTTAAAACTCAATTTCAAAATTATTTTTAAAACTCAATTTCAAACTCAATTTCAAAATTATTTTAAAACTCGATTTCAAAATTATTTTAATACACAATTTCAAAATTATTTTTAAAACACAATTTCAAAATTATTTTTAAAACTCAATTTCAAAATTATTTTAAAACTTCAATTTCAAAATTATTTTTAAAACTCAATTTCAAAATTATTTTAAAACTCAATTTCAAAATTATTTTAAAACTCAATTTCAAAATTTTTTTAAAACTTAAATTTCAAAATAATTTTAAAACTCAATTTCAAAATTATTTTAAAACTCAATTTCAAAATTAATTTAAATTAAACTTATTTCAAATTTAACTAATTAAAATCTTTTCAAAATTAATTAACTTTAATTAACTTTAAAATCTTTTCAAAATTTAATTAACTTTAAAATTATTTTTCAAAATTAATTAACTGTAAAATCTTTTCAAAACGTTAATTAAAAATTACCATAGGATTAATTATTTGCTTCAAATACAATTGAGTGAGATAGAAAATCTAAGGAGTCTACTTCAATTAAGCTATCTTTAAATCCATTAAAAACCAATTCAAACTACTTCATGTGTAGGAATTGGATCAATGGATGTTGGATAGTGGATGCTCCAGACATATGACTAGAGATAAGTTAAAGTTTACCAAACTCAAGTACAAGAATTTAGGATTAGTTGCATTTGGCAACGACGGTAAACTTAAAGTAATCAGAAAAGGTAATATTGAACTTAGTTCTGATTTCATTATTCGAAATGTTTTATTGGTTGAAAATTTTAACTTTAATTTACTAAGTATAAGTCAATTGTGTGACAGCGGATATCTAGTCAATTTTGATAAATCTAGATGTCTAGTTAAAAACATCGAAAACCCTGAAATTAGACTTAAGGGACTTAGGAAGAATAACATCTACACAATTGACTTATCAATATACTCAATAAAGTGTCTCTTGACACAACAAGAGGAAACCCAACTGTGGCACAGAAGATTGGATCACACGCACACTAGACTCATTTAAAAAATGAGTCAAAATGGTCTAGTTAGAGGTTTGCCCAAATTAAAATTTATTGAAAACTCAATCTGTGATGCGTGTCAAAAAGGAAAATAAACCAAGTTAACCCACAAGTCAACCAACCTAGAAAGAACTAACACCGTACTTGAGCTCCTTCACCTTGACCTATTTGATTCACATGGAGCCAAATCACTAAGCAAGAACCAATATTGCTTAGTAATAATTGATGACTACTCTAGGTACACATGGGTAAAATTCCTAAAAATAAAAGATGAAACCTATGAAATATTTAGTAATTTTTACAAATTAACGGAAAATGAAAAAGATACTAAAATCAAAAGAATAAGAAGTGATCACGGAGGGGAATTTGAAAATCATAGGTTTACCAAATTTTGTAAAATAAATGGATACCAACATGAATTTTCATGTCCCAGGACCCCCCAACAAAATGGTCTAGTGGAACGTAAAAATAGAACACTACAAGAAGCCACTAGGACTATGCTAAGCGAATATAATTTAAATCATCAATTTTGGGCTGAAGCAATAAATACTGCAAATTATATTCAAAACAGAATTTTAATTAACAAACTTCACAATAAAACACCTTATGAACTTTACTACCATAAAATTCCCAATCTAAACTATCTAAAAGTATTTGGGTGTAAAGTTCACATTTTAAATACTAAAGATTACTTAGGAAAATTTACACCCAAGTCTAACCAAGGAATATTCTTAGGATACTCCTCTACAAGTAGGGCCTTTAGAGTATATAATCAAAATACCTTGAAAGTTGAAGAAACAACTAATGTAATATTTGATGAAGAAAACAACCTATCCAATATAAATGAAAATATTGACATCACCCAAAGAGATAGAGAAGATGATGAAATCCAACCTAACCTTAATGAGTCAGAAGAACCAGTTTACCCACGATAAGACCAACTAGAGTAAGTACCTCTCACATGACCATTTTGGGTGATCCAAACCTAGGCGTCAGACTAGATCATCCTATAGAAACCTGTCAGATTGCCCTTATCTCTAAATTGAACCTAAGACTATAGCAGTAGCCCTACCTGACCCAGATTGGATCTTGCAATGCAGGAAGAATTAGTATGAATCCTGGCAACCAAGTGAGATCATCTCACTTGGTTACCGTGATTCATAAACTCTAATACTTAAGCCCGGAGGTTTAGAGTTCGAACTGGGGAGGCAAAAATCCACTACCAGGGGTGGAAAGTCCTAGTGAGTAACGGCACGGCCGACGGTCGGCGGTCGCCAAATGGGCCGACGGTCGACGACCCGTGGGTCGCCAAATGGGCCGCCAAATGGGCCAAGAGGGCCGGGTCGTTACAATAAAAGGCCATTTGGCAGCCCATTTGGCGACCTCTCATGTCGTCGACCGACGACCCTTTGGCCGTGTCGTTACTCACTAGGACTTTCCACCCCTGGCAGTGGATTTTTGCCTCCCCCAGGATTCGAACTCTAAACCTCCAGGCTTAAGTATTAGAGTTTATGAATCCTGGTAACCAAGTGAGATCATCTCACTTGGTTACCAGGATTCATAAACTCTAATACTTAAGCCTGGAGGTTTAGAGTTCGAATCCTGGGGGAGGCAAAAATCCACTGCCAGGGGTGAAAAGTCCTAGTGAGTAACGACACGGCCAAAGGGTCGTCGGTCGACGACATGAGAGGTCACCAAATGGGCCGACGACATAAGGGCCTCCAGTTGGGCCGCCACAAGGGCCGCCCAAGAGGCCAAAAGGGTCGGGTCGTTATAATAAATGAATCCTGGTAACCAAGTGAGATCATCTCACTTGGTTACCAGGATTCATAAACTCTAATACTTAAGCCTGGAGGTTTAGAGTTCGAATCCTGGGGGAGGCAAAAATCCACTGGCCAGGGGTGGAAAGTCCTAGTGTGTAACGGCACGGCCAAAGGTCGTCGGTCGACGACATGAGAGGTCGCCAAATGGGCCGACGACATAAGGGCCGACGGTCGACGACCCGAGGGTCGCCAAATGGGTCGTCAAATGGGCCAAGAGGGTCGAGTCGTTACAAAGTACCTCTCACCCACCTGACCAAATTTTGGGTGATCCAAACCTAGGAGTCAGAACTAGATCATCCTATAGAAACCTAAGTCATATTGCCCTTATCTCTAAAATTGATCCTAAGACTATAGAAGAAGCCCTACCTGACCCAGAATGGATCATTACAATGCAGGAAGAATTAGCACAATTCGAGAGAAACCAAGTATGGGACCTTGTACCTAAACCCATAAAATATCAATAATAGACACCAAATGGGTTTTTAGGAACAAGTTGGATGATCAGGGTGATATAATAAGAAACAAAGCTAGACTAGTTGCCAAAGGGTTTAGTCAAGTTGAAGGCTTAGACTATGATGAAACCTATGCTCCGGTAGCTAGACTCGAATCCATTAGGATGTTATTAGCCTATGCAGCAAATAAAGGGTTTAAGTTGTACCAAATGGACGTTAAGTCAGCCTTTTTAAATGGGTTTATCAAGGAAGAGGTCTACGTAAGCCAACCTCCAGGATTTGAAGACTTAGACTACCCAAACCATGTATTCAAATTAAAAAAGGCGTTATATGGACTAAAACAAGCCCCTAGGGCATGGTATGAAAGACTATCTAATTACTTAATATCCAAAGGCTTTAACCAAGGACAAATAGATCCGACCTTATTTGTAAAAACTATAGAAAAAGACATCTTTATAGCCCAAATCTATGTTGACGACATAATTTTTGGCTCAACTAACTCTAAGTTTTTAAAAGAATTTATTAAATTAATATAAAATGAATTTAAAATGAGTATGGTTGGGGAACTCAACTTCTTCTTAGGCTTACAAATTAAACAAACCAAAGATGGAATCTACATTTATCAAACTAAATATGCTAAGGAGTTAATTAAAAAATTCTGCATGGAAAATTCAAAAATTATAAATACTCCAATGGCAACCAACATTAACATTGACTCTGACCCTGAAGGAAAACCAGTAGATCCAAAATACTATAGGAGTGCCATAGGTAGCTTACTTTACCTAACTGCAAGCTGACCCGACATATTGTTTGCAGTAGGTATGTGCGCAAGATACCAATCCTGTGCAAAAGAGTCACACCTAACATATGTTAAAAGAATACTTAGGTATATTAAAGGAACTCTAAATGTAGGACTTTGGTACCCAAGAACTTACATCTTTGACCTTTATGGCTATTCTGATTCGGACTATGCCGGGTACAAATTAGATAGAAAAAGTACAAGTGGTAGCTGCCAGATTCTAAGTCAGTGCCTAGTAAGTTGGTCAAGCAGAAAGTAACATTGTGTTGCTCTATCCACTACAGAAGCTGAATACATAGCTCTAGGAGAATGTGCATCTCAGTTGTTGTGGATGATGCATACATTAAAAGACTATCAACTAGAATATAAAGATACAAAAATCTTTATTGATAATATCAGCTCAATTAATCTGACCAAAAATCCTATTCACCACTCTAGGACTAAACACATAGAGGTAAAACACCACTTTGTAAGGGATCACGTAGCTAAAGGTGAAATTGCACTCAACCATGTTGAGTCCAAATCAAACCTAGCTGACATCTTTACAAAACCCTTACCTGAACTTGAGTTCAGTGCACTTAGAAGGCAAATAGGAATGTGTTGGGTAAAGTAGGTGTCTCATTTAAAATCTAGAAAAAATTGGACTTGTTTTTTTCAAAATCTAGGAAAAATAGCTTTCAAAATTCCACTTTATTAGACTTTTCAAAAATTGGACTTAGCCTAAGCTTTCCCCCTAGAAATCATGTTCCCCTAGACTTAATCCAGAGCATCTCACAAACACCTAGGTATACCTTGATTGTGGTTGAAAAACATAGAACGGCGTGAGATGCATAGGGTACAGCCTGGACTCAAGAATGCTTATATCTGTGCATCAATATGAGTCTAGGCGTTAAACACGCAATATACATCAATCAAGTCAAGTCTTCCAGCTCTAGTCAAATCTAACTGGACCAAACTGACTTAACTTAACTAACCATGTGAAAGTTGTTGCCCTATAGACAATCAGCGAGTAGCTAAAGGTTAGACAGTTGGTAAAGGACACTCAGTTTTCTGGTTAAGCAGGTTTTGATCTTTAGGGCTCTGATACCTCTTAAAGTCAATCTAGTAAACTTGACACATGCTTGGACTTAAGGACCAACTGACTTCCTAAACCAAATTTTTTAGCTACTTTGCTCCCTCCCAGCCATAAAATTTTATAAGTATTGTTTAAAATTAAGTACCAATCCTTATTTTCAAAATTTTAAAACTTAGCTCACTTTGAATTCTAACTTTGTAAATTCCTAAGTAAAGCACAGTTTTTAACTCATCGCTTTCAAAAATTAAAAAGCGACTTTAAAAATATTTTCTCCAACAAATTTTCCAACAAAGTACTCCTCTATGTATAGTGTTTCTAAGAAAATTTTATAATCATTCTTCTCCTTAACTAAAAGTAAGAGTTATAAACTATTAAGTGCTTTCAAAATCTTGTTTAATCAAATATCTATTTTTGCTTATTTTTGATAAATGGCAAAGGGGGAGAGTAGGAAATTCAAAGTAGGAAATTCAACAGTAAAAGGAAATTCAACAGTAAAAAGTAAAAATTCAAAAAGGAAACCCTGTATTAAGGGGGAGCTTCACAAAAGTTTAAGTGTTATCTTAAGTTAGGCGTTCATTTGAATTTATATACTTAAGCTTGCTCACTTAAAACCTTTTTATGCATTTGTTTTACTTAACTTTAAATTTGGGTTGCCATAATCAAAAAGGGGGAGATTGTTGGTGCGGGAAGCATCCGACGATCGAACCCAAGTTTTGATAATGGCAAAGGATTCAAAGTTAAGTCTTGTTGTTATCTAACATGTTGAATGAGTGTTTCAGGAAGTCCTAGCTGCGGTTAGGCAAAGGGAAAATCCTAGGTGGTGGTAACCCTAGGTCATAGGGGGTGGTAACCCTATGTGGAAAGTCTTGGCAGGTCGATGGCTTCAGGCAAAAGTCCTAGGGGGTGGTAACCCTAGGTGGAAAGTCCTGGTGTCGCGAACCAGGTGAAAGACTGTACTAGCCGGGAAGCGGATGTCCAGCAGAAAGTCCGAAAGCATCGAGTGCTGAGCAAAAGTCCAGTCGATCTGGAGGATCACACTGACAACAGGTAAATCTCCTGAGTGGAGTAGGTGAGGACGCGTTCCCTGTAGAGGGAACAGTAGGCGTCGGGTCGACCTAGGGTTTCAGGATGGAAATCCGAAGTCAGACCCGGACAGTCCGGAGACTGTCATAACATTATTTATCATATTCATACTGTTGTTTTATGCTAACTTTGTGTTGCAGGATATTGTTTGGGACTAACGTGTCTTGCAGGTACAAAATAATGAAGTTTTCCCTCGGATGAACAGTGTCCGAGGTGCCTCCATGGAGCTTGGAGGCGCCTCGGGTGCAAAAGCTGACCTGGCTGCGAAGCATCCATGAAGGCGCCTTGAAGGGAGTATAAGGCACCTTGGAAGGCGCCTTGGGTAGGGTATAAGGCGCCTTAAATAGATGAACTTCGACCAGCTCAAGCTTGATCCATGCGGAGGACTCGACGGCATGGAGGCGCCATGAACACCCTTTATAAGGGGGTCTCGACCAGCACTTCAGAACATCAACTTCCAAGCGATTGCTTTGCATCTAGCTGCTAACAACACAATCCAGAAGTGCTGCAACAACCTCTCGACGACCCGGAGCTCTGTTTTCTTCTTCCTTAGTTGTCGGTATAAAGTTGTTATAATATTTTCATTGTAATTTGTAATTCTTATCGAGCTTATAGTTGTTGCCCATCGGAAGCGATCAAAGATTGCGGGCCTTCGAGTAGGAGTCGCCTTAGGCTCCAAACGAAGTAAATCCCTTTGTGTCTCTGTGTTTATTTATTTTATTCCGCTGCATTTTAATTTCTCCGATAGTTTTCCGATAATCGAATGAAATAGCCACGAGCGCTATTCCCCCCCCCCCCCCCACCTCTAGCGCTTCTCGATCCAACATTTATGTGTGTGCATGATTGTATTTATTAAATACAGCAGGAGCTATATTAGCCCTAGGATTTTACTTTTTTTGTTTGATCTAGACTTCATGTACATTCCCTTGAGGAATATAGGATCGATATATGTAAAATTCCATTTTTGTCATTTTCCTTCCAAGCTAGACTCGCAGGTTGGAAAGTTTTCCACCACCAATGAATCCAGAATTCCATCGGCTATTAACCTTTGAATCCTACTCAAGTTAATATGACCTACCCTTAGATGTCAAATATATGTTTGGTTCATTTCCGAAGGCTACTTTCTTTTATTTGAATTAGAAGATGTGTTATTAATTTCCATTTATTGCATCGTGGGAGTTATTGGCTTTAGGGTATACAAATTACCAACTAATGTACCAGAACGGATAATCACTCTATTTTTCTTGACAACCACTTTGTCATCAAAAGAAACAGAATATCCATCCTCAAATAGTTTAGAAACTAAAATCAAAATCTTTCTAAAACTTGGTACATAAAGGCAATTTCTCAAAATCAATGTTTTATTCCTATCAAAGGATAAACATCTCCCACTGCAATAACCACCACTTTCATAGCATTGCCTATGTTAACAGTGATTTCTCCTTCATGTAGTCGTCGGGTTTCCTGGAACCCCTGCAATTAATTACAGACATGGTCAGTTGCTCCAGTATCTACACACCAGGTACTGGTAGATAACACCACTAAACATGTTTCAACAACTAATGAATAAGATACATCTATATTGTTCTCATTTCTTGAGAGGACAGTCCTCCTTAGTATCTAAGTTTTGTTTCCAATCATTATAATTGGGACTAGTAAGTCTATTCTCTAGTATGACAGCTAGGGGATTGAAAACCATTTGAAATCCAAAGAATCACAAAACATTTGGTCAAGACCAACACCTCAAAATCGTATACAAATTCAAACATTTGTAAGAGAAGGTTTTATCCATTAATTTTATTATCTTGAAACTAACTTTATGACAAATAAAATTAATAGTTGGTCTATCTTCGATCAAATATTTGGTCAAAACTTTAGAATTTAAAATAATATTGATTCCTCAAACAATATTATTTAAATTCACCAACACCTCAAACACCGTGAATTTTGTATGCCACGATAGTGTGGACGTATACAAATTCAAACATTTGTAAGAGGGTTTTACCCATTAATTATCTTGTCAACCTTAAATTACCTCAAACACTGTGAATTTTGTATGCCACGATAGTGTAGACGTATATAAATTCAATCATTTGTAAGAGGAGGTTTTACCCATTAATTTTATTTTGTCAACCTAACTTTATGACAAATAAAATTACCTCAAACACCATGAATTTTGTATGCCATGATAGTGTGGACGTATACAAATTCAGTAATTTGTAAGAGGGGTTTTTACCTAACTTTATGACAAATTAATAGTTGGTTTTTCTTCGGTCACACAAATAATAACAGTGACTCCGATGGGGAGGATATTATTTAATGTGCCCAAGTGTATACCATTACTTGATACTAAGTCCACTAAATAGGATTGTGCCCCTTTAGATGGAGAAGATCACACACATCCTAAATAATTTCCTATAATCATCCATTAAGGAAGTTTGATCTAGTGATCTGCAAACAAACTCATCCGATGTGGAGGAAGGCACTAAGAGCCAATACGCAAGTTTGAATGCATCACTTACAAACCAGTAATGGAGACTGTGGAATTTAATTAAATTCCTCTCTCACTTAGTTATTTAGAACGAGGAATGTTAACATGCACACAAGCACACAAACACAAGCACACACAACATAAAAGGCAATAAATAAGAAAAATAATTTTCCAACTATTATGGCCTTTATCCATAGTTGTCCTTTGTGTGTCATCAACCCTAGCTGCTGCCATCTTTAGCCACCACCATCGGGTCTAGTTGTTGCATCTATCTTGCTTCTTTTTTCGCTGCACCTCTGGTCCTCAAATAGTCCCACGCCTCACAAGGATACGATCCGTGACAAAAATAAAATTTTACATTTATCGATCCTATATTCCACGAAGGAATGTACATATAATCTAAATCGAACAAAATATAAAATCCTAATTACTAATACAGCTCCTGCTGTATTTAATATTACAATCATGCACACACCTAAAATATCCTCGACATGTCCGAGGGTCCAATCACACACAAACACAACATGGCCATAATAGTTGGATCTAGGATGCCTACAACCACAGTATTAATCTATTATTCTACTATTATCATGCCTAAATTATGTATGACATGTGCATAATTAAACTAAAAACCAAACACATAGAGGCTAAAACCAAGCTCTGATACCAATTGTTGGTTGCTACTCAGAATACCGCTCTAGTTCCCCTGTACAAAAATTTTGTACAAGCATAGAACTTTTCCTAGCTACCCATGTGCTCTACTGAAGTTCAATTTGGATTGCAAACGATACTTAACATTATTAATCCAAATTGTCCTTCAGAAGTTAAATTTAGATTGGAAACGATACTTAAGTGATGTGATCTTCCTAAGTTAAACCGTATTACAGAAGTTAATCAAATATCTATTTCAAAGATTGACTTCCAGGTTAAACATGGCGAGGCACTAGGTCTTCTTGGGTATGGGATCATCCACCACTTCCTAGACAAAGTCTTTTAAAGAAATCGGATATTTAACTTCTTACAGTAAACTAGGTTTAAATACAGAGACCTCAATAAAATCACAATATCGAAACATGAAATCGAAATACAAAATCGATAACAAAAATGATAACATAAAATCGATAGCCTCTTGTGTTTGGTTTTGCAAGATCTATACAAAGAACATGAACTAGTTACGATGTAGAAACAAATAACTAGTTATACCTTTCTTTGTAGCTAAAGACCTCTTGATCTTCTATTGTATTCCTCTCCTCCTCTTGGACGTCGTGTGGGCAACGATCTACCAAGATGAAATCCACCCAAGCTCCTTCTTTTCCTCCAAGACTCTTGAGCCACCAAGGGATGCCAAAATAGGAAACTTTCTTCCTTTCTTCTCCATCTTCATCTCCTTCTAGTAATCGGCCACCTATGTAGAGTCTTCTCCTTTTTCCTTCAAGTTTCGGCCACCAAGGAATATGGATGCCAACCTTAGAAAGAAGAAAAGAAGAGAAGAAGGAAGGTGACATCAGCCCTAAGAAGAAGATAAGGAGAGAGGAGAGGGTCGGCCACACCAAGGAAAAGAGAGAGGGCTCTAGGTTGTTCTCCCATGAGGCACCCTCTCCTTCTCTTTTATAATCTTTGGTCATCGCAAAAAAGGAAAGTTTTAAACATAATTAAAACTTCCTTATTTGTGGCTTCCCCTTTAAAAAGGAAAATTTTAACAACAATTAAAATATCTCTTTTCTAAATTTTCTATTGTATAGGGCAATTAAGGAAAGTTTTAAAATTAATCTCTCTCTTTTAAAACATGTAGACAACTACAAAAAAGGAAAGATTAATTAAAACTTCTCCTTTCAAATCATGGTTATAAAAAGGAAAGTTTTATCAAAAAATAAAATCTCTCTTTCAAATATTATAGATAACTACAAATAAGAAAATATTTTAACAAAATTAAAATCTTTCTTTAATCCTTTGTAGATAGCTATAAAAGGAAATATTTTAAAATTTTAAAACCCTTTTAAAACCATGTGGATGTCTATAAAAGGAAATTTTTTAAAAATGAAATTTCTCTTTTAAATCCCTTCATGAATGACTATAAAAGGAAAAATTTTATCAAAATTTTATTTTCAATAAAATCTCCTTTTCTCTTCTTCTTATCATGGCCGGCCCCATGCTTGGTCATCAAGCATGGCTTGGCCGGCCCTAGTCTTGGGCTCCAAGCTTGGCTTGGCCGACCCCTTGCTTGGGCTCCAAGCAAGGATGTGGCCGACCCTTGAGCTTGGTTAAGAAATTGGGCTTTAAATGGATATAAGGCTTTATAAATAAGATGCTACAATAGGGACCGAGAGGAGGAATTGGTTTTAGTCTCCCGATGAGCTTGAGCATCCCGTGTTTGCCCCGAACACCCAACTCAAGTTCATCAATAATAACTCATACTACTAAAGAGTTGTTATTGCACTACCGCACCAATCCCACATTACAATATGAGCTCCTTCTTATCATGAGAGTGTTAGTCTCCCTGTGTTTAAGATATCAAATGCCCACTAATTAAATGAGTTACTGACAACTCACTTAATTAATATCTAGCTCCAAGAGTAGTACCACTCAACCTTATTGTCATGTCGGACTAAGTCCACCTGTAGGGTTTACATGACAATCCTTATGAGCTCCTCAAGGGAACATCATCAACCTAGATTGCTAGGACATAGTTTCATTCTATAATCAACAACACACCATATAAATAATATCATTTCCCAACTTATCGAGCCTATTGATTTAACGAACTCAATCGCACCGTTTGATAAATTAAAGAAATAAATATTAAGTATACATGCTTGTTATTATATCATGATTAAGAGTACGCACTTCCATAATAACAAAGGTTTTGTTCTTTTATGTAGTCAGTATAAAAAGAAACTATCTCAAATGGTCCTACTCAATACACTCATAGTGTACTAATATAATTTTATAGTCAAGATAAACTAATACCAAATTACACTACAACCACTCCAATGGTTTGTCCCATTTCATCTTGGTTGTAAGATACTATTTATAATTTATAAGGAACTGATAACATGATCTTCTGTGTGTCACCTCACACCATGTTATCTACAATATAAATTAAATGGACAACTACACTTAGCATAAATGTAGACATTTGACCAATGTGATTCTTATTTCTAAATAAATATTTATACAAAAGCTAGGCTTTTAGTATATATCCTAACAATCCCAAGATACCGATCATCCTTGGAAGAACATTCCTTGCCACAGCTGGAGCCCTCATTGATGTGAAAAGTCACAAGTTATCCTTGGAGATCGGCAAAGAAAGGATTGAATTTGATTTATCTGATTCCTCTATCTGCGACCCCTCTTCTCGTGAAAATTCTAGCAAGATCAACATACACAAAGTCGAGGAGTGCAGTTTCCATGAGAGTTTCTCCGGCGAGCAATAAGAAATACATTTGTCCTGACGAGCAAAACTAAAGGCGAGACTGGAGCATTAACCATAGGAGGAGAGTCGTGCTTCCATGGGTTTAGTCCACATTAATTGAAATAGGGTTGAGCTAAAGACCTAAATCAAGCGCTTCTTGGGAGGCAACCCAAGGGTTTTTCATTTTAGTTCATCATTCCGTTCATCGTTTTATTTCTCTAGTAAGTTCAAGTTGAGTACTTTTATTATTTTTTTATTTTTAGGTATTCATTTTCAAGATGTGCAGAGCCTCCACGAGCTGGCCGTGAGCGTTTCATGGGTGTGGAGGTGTCAAAGGAACCAAAATGGCGAAAGGCGAGTCTCCGTGCGCTTAAAGGAGTCGGCTGTGACCCCACATGGTCGTGCGAAGCCAATGAGGGACCAAGGCCAAGGGTCGGCAACCTTGCATGACTGTGTGGCCTATGTAGAGAAGAGGAGAACACGGATCGTGCCAATTGGCATGGCTGCAAGACCGCCAGAGAGGAAGAAGACTCAGGTCGTGTTAATTGACACGGCCAGGCGACCTATGCGAGAAGGAGGAGGCATGGGCCGGCCAACCGGCACGGCCGTGCAACTTTGGCCGAAGGAAGAAAAGAGGAGGTCGTGCCAATTGACATGGTTGTGTAGAACCCCACCTAACCTGGTCGTGTCTATAAGACACGGTTGTGCCCCTACCCGTGTGCGCCGCCTACTCCTCCAAAAGCCCTAATTTCCATCTCCTTCTTTCCCAAAAGCCTTCTCCTCCCCACTACACCTCATCAAACTCTAATTCTCACCTCTAGAGTTCATTTTTGCTTAGATCTACATCTAGATCTAGCACTTCTTCAAGCCACAAATCTGGAAAGAGAGAAGCAACTCCCTTATTTTCCTTCTCCTCCTCTCCCATCCTCAAGACCCATCTCCACAAGAAATTCCTCAAAGCCTTGCACATCATGTCGCAAATCTTGAAGAGACTTTATCGAGGAAGTGGTGGATCTGGCGAAGGAGATGCACCGGGAGGCGACAAGGGCAAAGGGAAGGCTTCTTCTTCAAAAGGCAAAGGAAAAAGGGTGGCACGCGACGAAGGTAACAAAAATGAGTTTAATATTATTTTTAGAAACCATAAACAAAAAGCTAGATATGATATCCTTGTCGCTAGAAAAATTACATGCACTAAATATATGGATCCCATTACTATGGATATGCTAGGAATTAGTGATGACGTAGATTAGATGATTAGTTTTTTAGACTGGAATGATATCATGTACGCCCATTCACCGACTTACCCCTGCCTAGTTCTTGAATTTTTGAGCTCGCTTGATGTTAAATTTTCATCTGAGGATGACTACGTAGGGGTCATAACTTTTAGGAACAATCGAATCACAAATTTGAAAAACAAGAAAAAACGCAAACTCGAATCACAAATTCGAAACCTAGAATCATATGCCTCTTGTGTTTGGTATTTCAAAATCCATACAAAGAAAACTAGTATGATGTGGAATAGAATTACTAGTTATACCTTTCTTTGTAAGCAACAACCTCTTGATCTTCTATCATATTACTCTTCTTATCTCGGACGTTGTGTGGACAACGATCTACCGAGATGAGAATCCACCAAGCCTCCTTCTTCCTTCTTCCATGTTTTGGCCAAGCAACCTTCTCCAAGAGATAGCAAGTCTCGGCCACCAACCAAGCTCCAAGGAAAACTAGGAAACAAAGACTTCTTTCTCTCCTTTTTCGCCAAGCAAATACGGCCACCAAAACAAGCTCCAAGAGGATGATAGGTTAGGCCACTAGAAGAGGAGAGGAAGAGATGATAGGGCTGACCACCACCAAGGAAGATTGTTAGAGTGTATACTAAAAGCCTAGCTTTTGGTATAAATATTTATCTAGAAATAAGAATCACATTGGTCAAATGTCTACATTTATCATAGATGTAGTTTCTCAATTAATTTATATTGTAGATAACATGGTGTGTGGTGTCACACACAGAAGATCATGTTATCGATTCCTTATAAATTATAAACAGTAGCTCACGACCAAGATGGAAAGGAACAAACCATTGGAAGGTCGTAGTGTAATTAGGTATTAGTTTATCTTAACTATATAATTACACTAGAACACTTAGAGTGTATTGAGTAGGACCATTTGAGGTCGTTCCTTTTATACTGACTTTATGAAGAAACAAAGACCTCAGTTATTATGGAAGTGTGTGCCTTTAATCCTAATATAATAACAAGCACATATATTTGATATTTATTTTTTTAATTTATCAATGGGTGAGATTTAGTTTGATAAATCAATAAGCCCGATAAGTTGGGAAATGATATCACTTATAGTGTGTGTTGTTGATTATAGAAGGAAATTGTGTCCTAGTGATCTAGGTTGAGAATGTCCCCAAGAGGAGCTCATAAGGATTGTCATGTTAAACCCTGCAGGTGGACTTAGTCCGACATGACGATGAAGTTGAGTGGTACTACTCTTGGAGCTAGATATTAATTAAGCGAGTTGTCAGTAACTTACTTAATTAGTGGACATTTGTTATCTTAAACACAGGGAGACTAACACACTCATAATAAGAAGGAGCTCACGACCAAGATGGAAAGGAACAAACCATTGGAAGGTCGTAGTGTAATTAGGTATTAGTTTATCTTAACTATATAATTACACTAGAACACTTAGAGTGTATTGAGTAGGACCATTTGAGGTCGTTCCTTTTATACTGACTTTATGAAGAAACAAAGACCTCAGTTATTATGGAAGTGTGTGCCTTTAATCCTAATATAATAACAAGCACATATATTTGATATTTATTTTTTTAATTTATCAATGGGTGAGATTTAGTTTGATAAATCAATAAGCCCGATAAGTTGGGAAATGATATCACTTATAGTGTGTGTTGTTGATTATAGAAGGAAATTGTGTCCTAGTGATCTAGGTTGAGAATGTCCCCAAGAGGAGCTCATAAGGATTGTCATGTTAAACCTCGCAGGTGGACTTAGTCCGACATGACGATGAAGTTGAGTGGTACTACTCTTGAGCTAGATATTAATTAAGCGAGTTGTCAAGAATTTACTTAATTAGTGGACATTTGTTATCTTAAACACAGGGAGACTAACACACTATAATAAGAAGGAGCCCAAATGTAATTTGGATTGGGCGTAGTTCAATAATAGTTCTTTAGTGGAATGAATTATTATTGATGAAATTGAGTTGTGTGTTCGGGGCAACACGGGATGCTTAATTTCATCGAGAGACAAACCAATTCCTCTCGGTCCCTATCGTAGCCTCTAGTATATAGAGATTTATACCCACCGATACCCACCTTCTTACCCATCCAATGGGGCCGGCTAAGCCAGCTTGGAACCCAAGCAAGGGCCGGCCAAGACCAAGTGGATGAGTTATGTAGGTGGCCGGCCAAAGCTTGGGTCCCAAGCTTAGGTGGCCGGCCACTAGAATATTAAAAAGGATTTTTATTAAAATTATTTCTTATGTGGATATCATGATTTTAAAAGAGAGTTTAAAATTAAAAATTTCCTTTTATAGTTTTCTACAAAAGATTAAGAGAAGAGATTAATCTCTTTCCTTATTTGTAGTTTAAAAGGATGGTTTTAATTTTTGGTAAAAACTTTCTTTATTTGTAAATCATCTACATGTTTAAAAGAGAGTTTAAAATTTGAAATCTTTCCTTATTTGTTGATTAAAGGAGGATTTTAAATTTTAAGAAAACTTTCCTTTTTAACCATGTTCATGATTTAAAAGAAAAGTTTAAAAATTAATAATTCTCTTTTATTAGTTTCTACAAAAGATTGAGAAAAGATTTGATATCTTTCCTTATTTGTAGATTAAAAGAGATTTTAATTTTTAGAGATAACTTTCTTTTTATCCACATGTTTAAAAGAAAGATTTTAATTTATTAAATTTCCTTTTTATAAACCAATCATGAAGGGATTAAATTATTGGAGAAATTTTATAAATTTCTGGAGACAAATTAGGAAGTTTTAATTAATTAAAACTCTCCTTGTTTGTAGCTTTTATGTGGTCGGCCAAATAAAATTGAGAAAGAAAATTATTTTAATTAAATAATTTTTCCTTTTCAATGGAAAAAGAATTAAGGAAATTTTTATTAAATTTTCCTTATTTGCCAAGACTAAGGATTATAAAAGAGGGGGTAGAGGAGGCTTCATAGTGAACATCTCTATTCTATTTTTTCTTCTCTTTTCTCCTTGGGTGTGGTCGGCCCTTTCTTTCCTCTCCTCTCCTTTGTGTGGCCGAAACCTTCTCATGGTGGAGATAGCTTTGGTGGCCGGATCTAAGAAGGAGAAGAAGGAGAGAAAAGAAGCCTCTTTTCTAGCATCCCTTGGAGCATGGTGGTGGTGGCTGAACCTCTTCATCCTAGAAGAAGTTTTGATGGCCGAAACTTGCAAGGAAGAAGAAGGTGTTTGATGGTTTCTCATCTCGGAAGATCGTTGCCCACACAACGTCCGAGGTTAGAAAAGGAATACGGTAGAAGATCAAGAAGTTTTTCTAAAAGGTATAACTAGTATTTTTTCTTTCCGCATCATACTAGTTATTTTTGGAAATAATACTAAATACAAGAGACATACGATTCTAGAGTTTCGAATTTGTTTTCGATATAGTGTTCTTTTGTTTTTCTTTTCCTTGTGATTTGATTGTTCTTTTCGGTTAACCTAAAGTTATTTTAGGAAATTAAATATTAGCTTTCCATAAAAGGTTTTGTCTAGTCGATGGTGGTTCTTCCCATATCCAAGAAGGCCATGTGCTTCACCACGCCAAGATCGGGAACCAATTATGGAAATTAATATTTAATGGAATTAATAACTTAAGGTGACTTGGGTCAACATGTTGTTCCGCAGGAGATCCAAGTCAAAACCTAAAAGAACAAATAGATTAAGTTTTGGATCAAACGTGTTAAGTTCCACAAAGCATCCAAAATCTAATTTAAAGAACACATGGTAGCTAGAAAAGGTTCAGACATTTGTACAAAATTTTAGTACAGGAACCTAGGTTTTCCCGAGTAGCAAGAGAAGGATGGTCTTTGTGCAATGACCCCAGATCTAATCAAGGGTGCACTGTGCACCACTTAGATCAATCTAATCATATACTAATTAATTAATTAATTATTAAACATGCATCAAATACATAGCAATTAATTAATTAATCATTTGTGATTTAGTCTAGTCACGACCCTTCAAGCCAATGAGAAGATCAATGGTCAACCTAAGGTCAACAAATTTCTCCAAGCTCCTCCTTTGACCACCTTGTGTTGCTCGTGTCTACCTCCAGACTCCGTCTCCCCGTGTGGACCCTCCATCACTCCAATTTGTACATTGACAATTTGAAACTCGAGTTACATTTGAAGTCTAAATCTAATTTACAACAAGAATATAAGAGAGGTACGACGCTGCAGGTCGCGAAAAAAAAAAACATACAACACGCGCAAACACATAACGGCTATCAGCAGTAGGATGAATTACAACACAACCAATCATATTGGGCTTTGGGCCCATGACTATCACAAATTTATATATAATTCAAAATTATATATTTTCATAATTTTCTATAATTTTAAAACAATTTTTACAATTTTTATGAATAAAATTTCCCGGCGAAACCCAATGGCGAACGATCCCCTTGCGGGGCCAGGCAGCGCCTACCCGCGATCTAACCATCGCGAGGGTTCCGCCATATCCGCAGCGCCTAAACCCGCTGTCCCAAAAAGATTTGGGCTCGAGATATTGCCGCCCTGCAGTTCGCTTTACGATTTCTAAAAGTAATCGCTACAAATTCCTTGCGGGTTAGGGGGCTATGCCCCTACCCACGATCTAACCATCGTGAGTTGCTCTTTGGCGATCTAATGGCACCGACCCCACTGTCCCAAATGGATTTGGGGCAAAACGAAGAAAACGTTTCGGTAGCCGGCTCACAAGTGCCGAGACACTCAGCTTCGCTTTCTACTAAAATTATCATAAAAACTCTAAAAACTCAATTTTACAGAAAGTTACAGAAGGTTTTTATAAAAATACAAACAACTCATTACAAGTCTTTGCACGTGGCTTTTATACCATCAAGGTTCATCGGGCCTACAAACTGCGTCATGAAACCCCGAGTCACCAAAGCCAGAGATCCGTGCAAAGATTCAAACAAAACTTTTCGAAAACCTTTGTACGAGTTTGTAAAACCTTTAGATCTACACTAGATAAGGGTTATACTTCTCAAGCGTGCCTTTTCGCTTATCCCGCCTGGCCCAAGGCTGTCGATCTCTAGACCGCCAAGCGCCGGGTCCCTAAAGTATCCACACTGACACGAGGTGGAGAAAAACCACACAAAGATGTGCTAGCACCTTGGTGAGATTCGCCAAGCAAAGGAGAGGAGAGGGAGATTGAGAGGAAGAAGAAGGAAGATTCACCACACTTGAATGAAAAGGAATTCACACAAAGTGGCGGCCACTTTCATCTAGAGTAACTCCCATTAATTGCAATTAATGTGAAGTTAATAAGAAAATGGCTTTGTAACTCTATGAGGTGGCATCCATGATGATGTGGAATATCATCATTGGTTCACCTAATGCCAACTCACCAATGAGGTGGCAAAGGTAAAGTCAAAATTGACCTTTGGTCTTCATCTCTAGTCAAGTCAAACTTGACCTAATCTCTACCATGCGATCTAATCCAACCATTTGATTCGAGCCAACTTAATATAATGAATCTAATTTGTTAAATTGGATTGAATAAGTCATAATCTAAATTAGACTTATTAAATACATGAATCAACTTGAGTCGAACTCAAGTTAGCCCAATTAGGATTACTCTTAATCCAATTTGATTCATCAAATGAATCTAACTTCTTGGTTCATCATATGAACTAATCTCCATCTAATTGTCCTAGTGTGTGACCTCATAGGTTCTTGTAACGTTGGCAATGCCTAAACCCATTTGTGAGCATAAGTAATGAGCTGTATCTCAGCACATCATTACTACCCAAGTTACAAGAATGTCGTAGATCCGACATCACCTCAGTGACTACTAATTGTGACTCACAAAATAATGACAAGTGTCCTTCTATCCTAGACATCTAGATTGATCAATATGAGGCATAGAGCGTGTCATCCTCTAATCAATCTAAATTCTGAACTCCAAGTAGACTCACTCGATCAGCGCTCAACATCTAATGTTGACTCATTTGGGCAACCAATGCTTAGTGGTCTCACTCTACTTCAAGAATAGCGATGTCGCTCCCGCTTATGGGAGGATAGATCCTCATCACCACATCCCTCTCCGCATAATTACAAACCCAGTAATCTTTTATGCCTCACCGCCACGGGTGACGCTTGACGAAACCAAAGTACATAACCCTTATGTGAAAAATCATGGTGACTTCCAGTCTAAGGACTACTAGTCATACTCATACGACATGAAAGTATACACTATATAACGATCCATGATACTTTCTCATGGCGGTCATTCAGTATACACCCATGTGTCTGCCTGATATCTCTATATCCATGACTTGTGAGATCAAGTCATCGAGCTGACCTACATGCTAGTCTTATTGTATTAACATTGTCCCTGAATGCTAATACTCGACTAGGAATGATTTAGAGTAGTGTTCCCTATATCATCTCACTATCGATTCAACTAATCGATTGATATAGGTATGAACCTTCTACTCAAGGACGATATTATACTTAGTCTATTTGGCACTAATATAAATAAGTATAATAACGAAACAAATGCCTTTATTAATATACAAGAATATGATATACATGAGTCCATACAATCATCAAATGATTGGCTCTAGGGCTCTAACTAACACACAAGTCCCTACACTTACATCCTCATCTCTTCGTGATTCTTGAGGTAATGCTTCCAGTAAGCATTCCCCTACACTTAAGTCATCTTTTGCAACATCAATACCTGCATCATTCACAACATCTAGAGCAAAATCATTAGTAGAATCAAAAGTTTTAACAACTACATCATCATCACAAATTAAACTAAAAATTCTTGTGAATAAATGGGAGTAGGGTCAGGCCTGACAGAATCACTACTTTCCATCTCTCCACTGGAGTTTCGTGCTTGTAAATGATTGATGGATGATGCAATTTGATCTAACTGACTCTGTATATTCTATATCCTTGCAAATTAATGCTCTTGATGCTTATTCATTTGTTGCATAATTTCATTACATTTCCACATTGATTCTGCAAATTGTTCTTGTACATCCTCATACTGATATTCAGGCGCATAAATCCCAGTCTGAGGCAGATAATAATAACTCTGACTCCAATCTCCAAAATGCTGATATGGATCCATGGTCACATAGATTTCCTGTTCTTACAATGAAACACTAGCAAATAAAATCAGAAGACTCAGGAACAAATAAAATTAAATACATGGATATATGAACATGATAGCAATCAAACAACACAAATTTTTAAGTTTTCCAAAATAAAGAACAATCCTAAAATTATCAAACATTGCATATCTTTTCCTCGGCAACGACGCTAAAATTTGATAATAAGTCTGTCACACTCGTGAATCAAACTAATAATGTATATTCACTGAACCCCTTAACAACACATTAACGTTGTAATAACGAGCCCAGGATCGAACCTCGAGGAACCAACGGTAGGGTGTAATCTAGGATTGTGTTTTATTCCTATTTTTGGGGTTTTAATATGGAATTGGGGGTTTGAACTTTGACTCGAAGCTAAATATATGAAAAGCAAACAATAAGAAACTAACTTAATGCATAAATGAAATCTACCTAGGTGTCACCGATTAGTCCAATACACATTGTCACACTACGTAATGAATTCATCTTCAACACAATTAACTACTAATGAAATAACAAGACTCAAATAAAATCTAATCTAAGCATTGAATTAAATTGGGAATGAAATAGCAAGAAGCATTTAAATCTGATCTAAATAGAAATTAAACTCTAGCTTAAAACTTAAACACTCAACAATTAACCAAACATCAAATAAGACTTAAACTAAGCTTCAACAATGAAATGAAATGCTAAATACTTGCTAAAAACATAACAAACATAAAAGGAATCTATTTTAAGCTATAAAACAGTAGCAAAATGAAATAAAATAGTAAACCAATCCATTCTCACAACCAATCCATACAAGCAACACACTCTTGCCGTCACACAAGAGTGCCGAAGTCGAGAACACCCAACTCCGGACCTCAATGAAGAACTTCAGCTGCGTCTCAGTTCAAGGTATGCTCAAGAACGCCGGCAGACCACCTCCGGTGAGCTAGAACAACCCTAAACCCACTCAAGTGCCGAAATGCTGGAAATCTGCAACTCCAAGCCTCTGAATCTGAATGAACACTGTGGATGATGAACGATCGTCGGCTAGATGCTCAGAAACACTGGAGGAACACCGCCGAGTGTTTCTGATGGGAATCGGAGTCGCCGATTGGAGGAACACCTCAAAATCAGGCTAGAACAGAGAAACGCCGGGAGTAGATTTCCACCGGAGGGAACACCCTCCGATGGCTCCAGAAGATCGGGATGAGCTGCTGTAGAGATTATCCACCGAGGTTGAAGCTTGAGAGGATGATTGGAGAAGGAAAGGGGCTGGAATTCGAAAGAAAATGCGCGCGCGGGACGAAGCTGCGCTATGGAGATCGACGAAGAGAAGTGTACTGTAGCTTCTGGGTTTAAATCTGACCCAGATCTGAACGGACGACTGTGAGCGATTTGGAGCTTGATCAACGGTGAAAAGCCACCCAAAATCCGATCCGGAGGTATTGATCTTCATCAAGGGTCTGGATCTATTCTCCCTTAGGTCGGATCGACCAGATCTTCACTGGATGGTTCAGATCTGTCCAATCTTCATGAACGCTCCATAATGTCTCCGTAGCTTGATCTTCTCGTTTCAACCCGATTCGAGCACAAATTCAGTTCGAATAGATCCAACCAAGATCATTTGATGCCTACAAATTAATAATCAAATATTAACATCAACAACACCAAAAATAATATAATTTGCAATATGTCCGCACAATGACAATGCATAAATGTGATATAATCATGATTTAAACCTATGAAATCAACATCAACTATGTATATATGAATCAAAATAATATATAAAATCATATATAGAGGCACTTTTACTCCTTATATTCTCGGTTTTGCAATAAAGAAAATTTTATACATAATTAAAATTTCCTTATTTTCCTTGCCAATGTCTAAGAAGGAAAATTTAATAAAACTTTCCTTATAATTCTTTCAATGGCCGGCCACATTAAATCCTCCAAAAAAGGAAAGTTTTAAACACAAAATTAAAACTTCCATAATTATTTCCAGTAAGAAATTTTAATAAAATTTCTCTTTTAAAAATTCCCTTCATGGTTGGTTATAAAAGGAAACTTTTATAAATTAAAATCTCTTTTTTAAAACATGTGGATGATTACAAAAAAAAGTTTTATCAAAAATTAAAATATTCCTCTACAATCTACAAACAAGAAAAGATATCAAATCTTTCTTTTTATCTTTTGTAGAAAGCTATAGAAAGAAAGATTTATAATTTTTAAAACTCTCTCTTAAAACCATGAGGATGGTTACAAAAAAGGAAAGTTTTATCAAAAATTAAAATCTTCCTTTTAACTACAAATAAGGAAAGATATCAAACTTTTCTCTTAATTTTGTGTAGAAAACTATAAAAGGAAAGATTTAAATTTTAAATTCTCTTTTAAAACCATGGCTTCCACATAAAAAAAGATTTTAAAAAATAAAATCTTTTTTATTTTAATATGGCCGACCACCTAATCTTAGGTTCAAACTAGGGTCGGCCACCTACTTGACCCATCTAACCTTGGTTTGGCCGGCCCTAACTTGGGCTCCAAGCTAAGCTTGGCCGGCCATCTTAAGGTGGGTAAAACAGTGGGTATGGGTGGGTATAACACTTTATAATTAAGAGGCTACGACAGGGACCGAGAGGAGGAATTGGTTTTGATCTTCCGATGAACTTAAGCTTCCCGTGTTCGTCCCGAACACCCAACTCGAGTTCATCAATAATAACTCATACCACTAAAGAGTTATTATTGAACTACCGTACCAATCTCATATTACTATATGGGTTCCTTCTTATCATGAGTGTGTTAATCTTCCTGTGTTTAAGATATTGAATGTCCACCAATTAAATGAGTTACTGACAACTCATTTAATTAATATCTAGTTCCAAGAGTAGTACCACTCAATATTATCGTCATGTCGGACTAAGTCCACCTGAAGGGTTTACATGATAATCCTTATGAGCTCCTCAAGGGGACATCATCAACCAAGATTACTAGGGCACAGTTTCATTTTATAATCAACAACACACCATATAAATAATATCATTTCCTAACTTATCGAGCGTATTGATTTAACGAACTAAATCGCACCCTTTGATAAATTAAAGAAATAAATATTAAGTATACATACTTGTTATTATATCATGATTAAGAATACGCACTTTCATAATAACAAAGATTTTATTCTTTTATGTAGTCAGTATAAAAAGAAACTACCTCAAATGGTCCTGCTCAATACATTCATAGTGTACTAGTATAATTTTATAGTCAAGATAAACTAATACCAAATTACACTACAACCACTCCAATGGTTTGTCTCATTCCATCTTGGTCGCGAGCAACTGTTTATAATTTATAAGGAACTGATAACATGAACTTCAGCAGGTCTCCTCACACCACAAGTTATCTACAATATAAATTAAATGGACAACTATAATTAGCATAAATGTAGACATTTGACCAATGCAATTCTTATTTCTAAATAAATATTTATATAAAAAGCTAGGCTTTTAGTATACACTCTAACAGTTAGGCAACCTGATAGATTCATGTTTTGGGAGAATCTTCGGACTTGATCCCTAGTGAACATGAACCTGATCCCCGGACATATGACGAAGCACTCTAAGATAAAGATGCAACATCTTGGCAAAGAGCAATGAACTTTGAAATAGAATCTATGTATTCTAATCAGGTCTGGGAGCTTGTAGAACCACCTAATGGTGTAAAAGTCATTGGGTGTAAATGGGTCTACAAAAGAAAAAGAGGGGCAGATGAGAAGGTGAAAACTTTCAAAGCAAGGCTTGTTGCAAAAGGGTATACTCAGAAAGAGGAAATGGATTATGAGGAAACCTTTTCGCCAGTAGTCATGCTTAAGTCTATCCGGATTCTTTTATCAATTGCCATAAGTAGAGCGCTACAGTTTTCTGTTAGTGCTACAGTCTCAAAGTTGCCCATCTCCTTCCTGTTAGATAAAATACCCTTTAAAAATTTTGCGAACTACAACATTTAGTGTAGTGTATTTATTAGTGGTACTTCTATGCAAATTTCCTTAATCTTCTTCAGGAATCTCTTGAACTCTTCATCCTTTTGGGATGTTATCAGTTTTTGAGGGAAATGAATTGTCTGACTTTGCAGGGAAATTTGAAGAGTTCCTTCAACTTTCTTGGTGATCTCCTCTCCATCCCTGTTCTGGATCTGATTGGGCAGTGGGGGAGAGGGCTCTTCCTCTGAGTTAGGTCCTTTCTGAATAGTGATCTCAGTCTCCCAAAGTTCGTCCGCTCCTCAGCTTGATGTGGTTGCAGTGTTCTACTGGGTTTATATCAGACTTTCTTGAAAATGTTCCTTGTGCTCTTGAAAAAGACTGGGTTATCTGGTTGTCTTGCATCTTCTAATGTTTTTCTAAATTTTCCAGTCTTTGAGTCAATTACTTGATCTCATTCTTTATCTCTTTTTGCTCTGAGAGGGCTTCTTCAAGCATCTTTTCGATTCTAGACAGCTGTGAAGGTTGTTGTTGATAAGTCTGTTGTCTAGATGGGTAGCTCTGTTGCCCAGGTTGATAGCTTTGTTTTGCTGGCGCTTGGTCTTGATTATTCCGGTATAAAAAGTTTACGTGATTCCTCCATCCAGGGTTGTATGTGTTGGAGTACGGATTGTTTTGCTTTTGGTTGTAACTGACTATTGCATCGCATTACTCAAGTTGGTTTATCTGTGCTTGTATTAGCCCTAGGGGGCAAGTATCTTGGCATATTAGAACAACCATTTCAAGGCCATGATGGAGCACTGTCTCATACTTTTGAATCTGTCCCAGGCTTCAAATAATGATTCTAAGTCTATTTGTTTGAAGCTTGCGATCAAATTCCTCATGTGAGCAGTTTTGCTTGGTGGGTAGAATTTGTCCAGGAATTTTTGCTCACATTGCTCCCAAGATGTAATTTTGTTTGCTGGAAAGGAATTTAGCCACTGCTTGGTTCTGTCTTTTAGGGAGAATCCAAAAAGCAATAACCTCACTGATTCTGGAGGGACTCCGCTCACTTTCATGGTATCACAAATCTCGTAGAAAAGCTCTAAGTGGTGGTTTCGATCATCGTGCGGTCCTCCTCCAAATTAATTCTGCTGAGCCATATGAATTACTGCAGGCTTGATTTCAAAATTATTAGCTTCGATTGGCGGTCGAGTGATGCTAGACCGAACCCCTCATGAATAAGGTGCTGCATAATCCTTCAATAGTTTGTCAGCCATCTCTAAAGATTCTTGTGTGGCTTGAAATACTTTTTGTAAGTTTCTTCTTCTCAAGAAGGTCCTATCGATCTCTGGATCGAACGGTAGAAGTTGTCCTGAAAGATTAGCTCTTCGCATGCAAAAACAAGATATGGAATATAGTTAAAAAGAGAGATTAAGTAATATTATTTTTTTTATTTTTTTTAGCGTTTTAATGAAAAATATGAAAAAAATAAAGAAAAGCAAGAATAAAATTATTTATCTCTAAAATGTAAAATATCAGAAAAAGGAAAGATAAAGGAAAAAGAAACTAAGTCTAGTCTAATCTAATATGACTTTCGCTAATGTTATAGACGCAGTCCCCGACAACGACGCCAAAAACTTGTTACGATTCCGCAAGCACACGGATTCGTCGTCAGTAATAAATATTATCGATCCAACGAGAACTAGTTATAAGCACTAGCGATGGCTCACTTAGGATTAGCTAAACTACCGATGGTTGTAAGTTATCTAAAGAACAGAGATTTGGAAATGGAAACGAGAACTAGCAAAGAAGAGGTAATACACCTGGTTTATGAAGAGTCGTAGAAGTTCGATTTCATTATGGTGGTATTAATGTATCACATTCTATCCTTTACTTATTGTCCATCAACATGCATTCGCCGGAAGCTGAAGTATCTATTCTTAGGTACCAAATAAAGAAGATCCCTATATAATCCTATTACGGTTAACCCCTGTCACTAGGGCGCCTCGGTAGATCACAAGAACACTACTCTAATTGGTGTCACTAAGGATAGAGATAAGGAGCTTAGTTTGGTCTCTTGCTTCCTTGTGGAGGAGTTACGTCTCCTTTCAAGGAAGTACCCTAGATGTCCATGAACGGGTTACCCCCGTCACTAGGGCCCCTCGGGTGTACAGTCTAAGATATTCTCTCTACGAGATAGGCAATTCCTACACAATCAATTAACACGATAAAGAGATCGAGTAGTTGAAACAAAGCAAGTGAAATCATCCAATGAAATAGAGGCATAAGTATGAGTCTTACATCAAACCAATCCACAATTACTCCCTCATCCTAGAACAAGGAATCTACTCCATAGACGCCGGAGAAAAACCCGAATACATAATGTTAAGCATACAATTCTCAAAAAAGAAGAGAGAAAGAGAAAAGACACTTATCCAATGATGACGAGTGATCTTCGGATCCAATCCTTTGCTTCTGGAGTTGAAGTGGTGATGAAGGATCGCTGGACGGAGGTCTTGGATGACGTGGAACGACACCAAGTCGATTCTCTTTCTAACGGCAGCTTTCCCCCGCTTTGAGGAAAAGGGTTAAAACCCTTTTATAGGCTATGGCGCGGTGCGTGACACGATCATGTCAATATGGCACGGTCGTGCCCTTCTTGTCTCTAGCCACCACGATCATGCCAAATGGCACGGCCTTGTGAACTTCGGGCTCGGCTCCTCGGACACGGCCGTGCGAGGATTGCAGTGATTGCTGTCGTGGGGGGCACGGTCGTGCAGGGTCGCACGACTGTGCACTGATCTGCCTCTGGTTGGCCGCACAGCCGTGCACTTCTCCTCGTCTGTTTGGCCACACGGTCGTGCGAGGTTGCACGACCGTGTTCTCTGGCTCGTTCTAGTGCGTCGACAATCAATTTTTTGCTCCGAAAGTTATCCCTGTCAACACAAAACCAAACAAAGAGCAGATATCCGAACAAAAGAATATATATGATGAGTGCATGATAAAAGAGGCGATCATGCAAAGAATATATACGTATAAACCAAGTGAATGTGCGTTAAAATATGCATAAGCGATCACAATATTTACGCACATCATGCATAAATAGGGCTTATATAGGCTGTGGAAGGTGTCTTCAACCTCCTCAATGGCGCATTCACAAGAAAATATTATCCCCTATCTTCGATGATGATAAAATCTATAAACTGTAAATTTTATCCATTGGAAGGCACCTTCAAATCACTTGAAGGCACCTTCCAGTAAGCTCAAGGCACCTTCCACTGCTTGAAGGCGCTTCCAACTACTGGTTTGACATAGCAATCTTCTGAAAGTTATAACTTTTGACTCCAAACTTAGAATCAAGCTCTGTTAGTTGTTACACATGTAGAATTTGAAGATCTACATTTTTCTCTACAACATAGAGTTAGAAAATATATTCATGAATATTTTATAAAGATTTATGAGTTAAATCTTGTCTTTTTGAAACCAGAATCTAGTCAGGGTCTCAATTTAGGTTTATGAAATGAATCTAAATTGGACCGACACCTACTTTCCTCTCAAACGGGGCACATCCTCTCTGAGTCAGTCTCCTCCAGTGACTTACCTTCATTTACTAAATTGCAGTCGGTTGACTAGCCTCTTGACCCAATCTGGACTTCTCGCCAGATATCAGGTCCATTGGCTTAACTGACTTTTGATATCTAGTCAGTCCGTCGACCTATCTGGACTTCTTGTCAGATATCTGGTTGGCTCGTCAACCTATCTGGACTTCTTGCCAAATATCCGATCAACCAGTTAACCTATCTGGACTTCACACCAGCTATCCGGTCCCGCGGACCTAGCTAGATTTCATCCTAGTGTCCAATCTTTTGGACTCGTCAATTTCTGCACACTCGATAAAGCAATTAGACAAACATCACATCTAACTTTAATCTACTTGTCATACATCAAAACTAGATTATTAATGCAACCTACACCAATAGAAAATGCTCTAAATCAGCTAGCTTGATTCATGAAGTGCTAGGAGGAGTATCGCGACACAGGGCTTCAGACTATATTGGTTTGCTTGTCTTGTTTTTCTTATATTACTACTCACATTTTTGTATTTGTGTTTGTGCCTTACAAAGTGGCAAAGGTTTCTTCACATCTGGAAAGTTTCCTGAAAGGATAAAAACACTAGTGCTCATTTTGTGACAAAGCCTTGGACATAAGAGGGGGGAATCTACAATTAGTATCAGAGTAAGATGTTCTTCATTAGACTAATTGCTAGAGAAAAAAGCTAAGTGTATAATATTTTATTTTTTCGTTTCATTTTCTTTTGAGAAAAAGTGCAGAAAAATATAGAGTACAAAGGAAAGCTAGGCTGCATCTACGAGTCCCCACCATACAAAACGAAGAATTTCAAATTATGGAGATCGTCAATGGAGAACTATGTCCTAATGGGAGACTTCGATGGTTGGGTCACCCTAAAGCAACCATCACCTCAATGGTCAGAAGCTTCTAAAATGGTAAGTAAATTTATTTTAAGCATTTTACCTAACAAAATTTTCTATAGACTAGGCAAGTTCGAAAATGCCCACAATCTTTGGACTTGATTGATGCTTCACAAGGATCCATTGAAGCAAGAAGACTAAGTCGAACTTGATTTGAGTCATAGGGTCATAGGGTCAAGGGTCAAGGGGTAAGGGAGAGATTCCTAACTAAGGTTCAACAAATATAAATTTTAATTCCAAATTTAAATTCTACATTACGTGTCTTAAGTGCATGGAAAGAGGAAATTATAAATAATAAGTGCCCTATTTATAAGAATCAATCTGCACAATCAACCAACGACAAAGGAGGAACCAATGACAGGGATATAGAAAAAGAAGGGCGATGTAACATGATTCAAATGCAAGAAAATCAGACACTATAAAAATCGATATCTACAAAGTAGATCCCAGGATCAAGGAGATAAGGTTAGTGATTTTGAATATATGAAAAATCTTATTTTTGCTATGCAGGCTAATGGTAATTTAGATAATTCTAATTATTCTAGTAAATTGAATATGCATGATAACGATAACTTACTTTGTTCTAACAATTCATTTAATTCAAATTTAATAAACAAAAATAAACTAATAAATAAATAAAATAATTAATTGGAAATTAATTAAAAATAATTTACATAATCAAGATTTTGATTAGGTTAATAAAGACTTTGATCGGTCAAATTTTAAAAATATAGAAAATAAGTTTTCAAATTTTAAAATGCAAACATTGAATTTTAAAAATAAAGAAAACAAGTTTTTAAATTTTAAAATTCATGATTTAAAATTTTAAAACAAGAAAAATTATAATTTAAAATTTTAAAAATTAGAAAAAATCAATTTTCAAAAATTAGAAGATGAAAAAAAAAATCAAATTTTGAAGTTTCATAATGATAAGTTTTTAAAGTTAATGCAAATATTCAATGAATGGATCAATTAAACTATTGTGCTAATGTTAGGCTGTTCCCCGGAAGGAACGCATTGCAAGGTCCGACGGTAACATTTCGACAATGACCGCTACTTCTCAAGAACTCGGGTGTAGTGCTAAATATGCAAGAGTTCACGTTACAGGGTTCAACTGTAACGTCTCAACAAGGACCACTACATCTCCATGAGAACTTGGATGTAGTGTTAAATAGGCAAGAGTTCTCACACCATAGGTTGGATAAGAACAAATATAATAGGAAAACTAATATTCTAATATTTGGAACATAGGAACTCTCACTAGTAAATCAATGAAAGTAGTAGATATGATTATTAGGAGAAGAATTAATATTTTGTATGTACAAGAGACAAAATGGACAGACGAGAAGGAAAAGATGATAGAGAACTCGGGTTTTAAGTTATGGTACACTGGAAAGAGTAAAACAAGAAATGGAGTGGATTTTATTGTAGATAAATTGTTAAAGGATGAAGTTGTAGGAGTAGTTAGAAAAGAAGATAGAATTATAGCCCTTAAGATAATAGGCGAAACAAATTATGAACATAATTAGCGTATATGCACTATAGATAGGATTAGATGAAACTACCAAATCAAGGTTTTGGGAGGACTTAGATGAAATATTAAAAAATATTCCACCAAATGAAATAATTTTAATAGGAAGAGATCTAAATGGGCATGTCAGAGTGAAAAATGAGGAATATAAGAGAGTACATGGGAGTTATGAGTTTGGAACGAGGAAGGGAAAACTATATTAGATTTTGCGATAGCATATGACCTTATATTAGCTAATACATTTTTTAAGAAAAGAGAAGAACATTTAGTCACATTCAAAAGTGAGAATAATAAATCGCAAATTGACTTTCTTATGGTTTAGGAAGAAGGATAGAAAGATTTGTAAAGATTGCAAAGTCATCCCGAGAGAAAGCTTAACTACCCAACATAGGGTAGTATTGTTGGATATACGCCTCAAACATAATATCAATAGAAAGAAAATATATATGATTCCTAAAATTAAGTGGTGGAAGTTAAAAGATGGGAACCAAAATATATTTAAGGAGAAGGGTAGAAATACAAGCATTAGATGAAATATACAATGACTCTAATACAACATGGGATAAGATGGTATCAAAGTTGAAGATGATAGCTAAGAGTGTACTCGGTGAGTCAAAGGGACATGCACTACTAAGTAAAGAATCTTGGTGGTGGAATGAGAAAGTACAAGAGAAAGTGGAGGAAAAACGAATAGATTATAAGAAATTATATATTTGTAAGAACGAGGGAAAACTTAAAAAAATATACAATAGCCAAGAAAGAAGTTAAGAAAGTAGTGAGTGAAGCAAAAAAATGAAACTTTTGAACGATTATATCAAAAATTGGATACAAAAGAAGGGGAAAGTGATATTTTGTAGAATAGCTAAAGTGAGAGAAAGGAAAACAAGATATCTTAGCCAAATAAAATGTATTAAAGATGAATGTAATATGGTATTAGTAAACGATGGAGAAATAAAAGAGCGGTGGAAGAGGTATTTTCATTAACTTTTTAATGAAGGTTTAGGTAATCAACTTAACTTAGGTAATTTAAGTAGGTCATATGAGCATAGAAATTTTAATTTTTATCGTAGAATTCAAACTTCAGAAGTAAAACAAATTTTAAATGAGATGCACAATGGAAAAGCCATTGGACTAGATGATATTCTGATAGAGGTATGGAAGTGCTTAGCGAAACAAGGTATTGAATGACTTACAAAATTATTTAACATGATATTGAAAATAAAAAAAATGTCTAACCAATGGAGGATAAGTACTATAGTTCCCTTATATAAGAACAAGGGATACGTACAAAATTGTGAAAACTATAGGGGTATTAAAGATGATATTCTGATAGAGGTATGGAAGTGCTTAGTGAAACAAGGTATTGAATGATTTACAAAATTATTTAACATGATATTGAAAACAAAAAAAAATGTCTAACCAATGGAGGATAAGTACTATAGTTCCCTTATATAAGAACAAGGGAGACGTACAAAATTGTGAAAACTATAGGGGTATTAAACTAATGAGTCATACTATGAAACTTTGAGAAAAAGTAATAGAAAAAAGATTAAGGAAGGAGACCATAATGACAGAAAATCAATTTGGGTTCATGCCTGGAAGATTGACAATAGAAGTTATATATCTTTTTAGACAATTAATTGGAAAATATCATGAGCAAAAATAAGATCTACACATGGTATTCATTAACTTAGAAACAGTTTATGATAGAGTCTCAAGAAAAATTATATGGAGAATTTTAGAAAAAAGAGGTGTTAGCGTAACATATATTGAACTAATTAAGGATATGTATGAAGATGTAACGACCAGAGTAAAAACTTCAGGCGGAGTAACTGAAGTATTTCCAATAAAGATAGGGTTACATCAAGGATCAGGTCTAAATCTCTATCTTTTTATACTAATTATGGATGAACTCACTGCGCACATTCAAGATATAGTACTGTGGTGCATGTTGTTTGCAGATGATATTAATTTGGTAGATGAAATACCTGAAGGAGTAAATGCTAAACTAGAATCTTGGAGGGAAACACTAGAAGGGAAAGGTTTTAAGCTTAGTAGATTAAAGACAGAATATATGGAATTTAAGTTTAGCAATATTAGAAGCAATGAAACAATTGTTAAGATAGGAGATGATGAGTTGCCCGGAACCGAGAGATTTAAATATTTAGGATCATTTTTGCAAAATAATAGAGGGATTGAGAGAGATGTCTTACATAGAATACAAACAGGATGGGTGAAATGGAGGGGAGCGTCGAGTGTTTTATGTGACCGTAAAGTACCTCTTAAACTTAAAGGTAAGTTCTATAAAACCGTAGTTAGACCTGCTATGTTATATGGAGCTGAATGTTGGGCTATGACTCGAGCACATGAGCAGAAGATGAGAGTTGCAGAGATGAGGATGTTAAGGTGGATGTGTGGATATACGAGGATGGACAAAATAAGAAATGAGAGCATGTAAAATACTAAAAATAGGCGAATATTAATAAGGGAATTTTCAGGAATTTTTGGAAATTTTTCGGGAATTTTTCGGAGCTTGTATGGACGAGTTAACGGGGATGAATACGGGGTCCGGAAAAGCCTGTTTAGGCTACCCCATTTAAGCGAGGAAATGTTTATAATTACATTTCCTTTTTCTTTTATTTTCTTTATTTGTTTTCGTTTTCTTTTATTCTTATTCCTCTCTCGACGCCGACCCGTGCCCGAGCCTTGCCGCGCGCCCGACTCCTCCGAGCCCTAACCGCCGGCCGCTGCGGTTTTCCTCATCTCCCTCACGTGCAAAAGGCCGAGACCAAGAGGTGCTGGCATTTCTCTTCTCCCTCTTCTCAGCCGAGCGATTCCTTGCCCTAGCGCCAGCCCGCCGCCGAGCCCTAGCATCTCCGCCGAAGCCGAGCAGTGCCGGCGACTCATCCTCTGCCTGGACTCACTCAGCACCGCCGGCCTTCTCCACGCCGAGCTCTGCACAGAGCCACCGTCGACCCGAGTAGCACCGCCGCACCCTTCGCCTTACCGTGGAGATCTCAGTCGCCCCTTTTGTTGGAGCAGATCAAAGGGTGGTGCCGCATCAGTCGGCTGCCTCCCGCGCCTGGCATAGTCTGTGGATTCTTCCTGTTGTCGACCACTGAAGAAGGATCACTGTTTTATTCTTTCTTAAAGCTGTGGGGGTCTTGGAGTAAGGTAGGATCGAGGTATATTCTTTCATTTGTAATCGTCACTGCTTGATCTCTTCTTTTGGTCCCAACCAGTGAGGATTTGTTGGAAGTGATCTTGGTTCTAGTGGTGTTTCTTGCCGGCAGCACTCAAACAAGCATTGTCAGGGGTTTTGGATCAAGAGCAAAGGTAAGAATGTGTACTGTGAAGAAAAGAAAGAATTTGTTACTAGAATTAATTTTAGGTTTAACTTTAAATCTAATTGTGTAGTGGATTTAAGTTTGGATTTCTAATCTAATGAGTTGATTGGGGATTAAGTTACTAACCCTAGTTAACTATTAGATTTAAATAGGTAATTGAGGTTATGTGATTAGGGTTTTACCCTAAATTAGTTTTGGGGATTTTATTTAGCTATTTTTATGAATGTAGCTAAATAAAATATATGTGCTTTGGTGACACAGGACCTTGATTCGAGACGGTATCTCGACGTCGGATTGGACATTTCTTTTGTCGGAGGCGGGTACTTTTGACTTATGTCATTTGATATACATAGTAGTGAATTTAACAAGTTGCATTAATTATGTCCTTTATTTCTTTCGGTTAGTCACTACCCATTATCTGATACATGATTGATTGATTGCTTGATTTGCATCCCATGTATACTTTATTTGTTTATACATGCTTATAGGGGGTAGTGATATACCATGCTTCACCATGTTCAGGACCTAGGTTTTTATACCTTCTGTGTACCTTTGATTCGATATGATCCGTTGACCTAGGGTGCACTTTTCTATATATATGGATTAGGTCAGGATCGTTGTATGGTTATTGCCATGCACCATTTGCATGATTGCATGCTGTGCGATAGTCCGCTCCATTATTGTTGAGCACATCGCCAGTTACATGGATCTGCACACACCACCACTCATGGGTTAGTGGTCGATTCAGGCAGAGTGTGTTGCAGCAGGGACTCTGTTAGGCACCGTTGGTCCACTCATGGGTAGTGAGACACAACGTGTTATCCGGCAGGGATTCCTCCCCGTCACTGTGTACCGGGAGTTGAGAGCATTGCGCTCCCCCATTTATGATTTGGGGTAGGAGGATAGGTGTACTCCGACAGCATCCCGTCCACTCGGTCACTCATCAGGAGTAGTGACGACAGAGTGCACGGTTGTCACAGCCCTACCCACTCGGCCTCACTATTGTGTGAGATGATCGACTGGCGTCGGGGTGACCAGGACGCATCATTGGCATCATATGCATGATGCATTTATTGCTTGTGCTTGTGTTTGCTGCATTTATATGCTGCATATTGTTTGGATACCTATGTTTGACATGCATACAGGATTTCCTTATCCCTCGGACTGTTTGACCTTATACTCAGGACCTGGTTAGTACAGTATTCTCCTGTTTACTTCAGATGCATTTTTATCTTTCTTATTGTACGCATGATTAGTGCTAGGTGTTGTTTCCCTACTTTGTATATCAATTGTACCTGCTGAGTGTTGGACTCACCCCGCCTCCATTGTTGTTATTTTCAGGTTGATGCTGTCCGGAGGGAGTTCCAGTCGCTAGTCCTCACTGCACGTAGTGCTAGATCCCTGCAGACCTCGAGGATTTATTTACCATTTGGTTTGGTTTTTATTTGCTTATGTGTGTACTTGGTTATTTGGATACTTGGACATCGTATGTTTTTCTTTGATATTGATGGATGTTCTATTCGATATGTTTTTACTACATGCCTGCCTGGACGGCAGAAGAGGTGAGTTTCGTCGGATTTGAGTTTTACGAGTGTAGTGGAGTTGGGTGGATTTCGAGTCAATGTAGTATTGTGATTACTATTATTAACTGCGTGGTTGTAACAGCCAGAGGCTGAATATCTATATAAACTGCGTGGTGATTGTTTTTATTATTTGTTATTATTCGAGCCGCCTGTGGCTGAGATATATGGGTTATATAGAAGTTTCAGATTGTCTGCCGTACAGGGGAGATGCTGCCGAAATTTCTTCGGACAGGGACTCCTCTGGGGCGTGACAGAGCATTAGAGAGAAAATCAGAGTTGCATCTATTGAGGAAAAACTCCGAGAGACACGTTTAAAATGGTACGGATATGTACTTAGACGATCAATAAATACTCTACTTAGGTGATATGAAACTATAATAAACATGTATATCAAACGAGGAAGAGGAAGACCAAAAAAGACTTGGTTAACAACAATAAAATAAGATAAAATTTATTTAAATATAGATGATAATATAATAGGAGATAGAGTTCAATGGCGTAAAAGGATTCATACAGCCGACCCCACCTAGTGAGAAAAGGCTTGGTTGTTGTTGTTGTATTCATAATCTATCTAAAAATTAAAATATAGACTTGGGTTACCAGTCTAAGTTAAACACAAGTCAAGAATTTAAAATTCATAAACCAAAGTATAATCAAATACCATTTAATTATGAAACAATCAATAAAATCATACTTGATAAAATAGTAAAACTTAATAAAAATTAAAATGTTTCAAAATGGGTTAACACATTCGAAGTTAATACAAAATGTATCAAATCGAGAATTTGATACATTATTATTAGAAACTTATATTATGATTTGTTTTACTCAATTGATTTATTTGCTTGACTTGACATGCTCATACATATTTTCAATTAATTACAATATATTATGCCTCACATTCCATGCATTATATTCATGCTATCAGTATTTGTCTTAGAACATATAAAGAGGATAAATATAAGGTAATTTTTTTTTTAATCTAGACCAAAAAGTATTAGAGAAGGTTGAGATGATTGTAGACTAAGAAAGTTTTGTCATTGTATAATCTAGGTTGAATGATGAGTATTCTACCTAGCGGAATCAGCTTTGTGGATTTAGCTGAAGCTATCTCATTCCAATCTGGGCTAGTTAAACCAAGACTTAATATTAAATCCTTTGTGTTGAATTTTTTTGGAAAAGTTTATCTTAGATATATGGTTACTTTAATGATTCCATTATGTCTCACTATAGTCTGGAAGCTTATTCTAAAAATACTAGTTTTGTGGGCCCGAGCCTAAGTTTGAATCTAACACAAGATCAAATTTCCTTAGACAAATAACTTAATTTAGTAAAATTAAAATTATAAAACTCATCTCACAAAATATATAAGATTACCGTCTATTTTGTATACTGAGACACATAGAATAGGTGAGATATTATGATAATTTAAATTTATTTTTTTAAAAAAAATTAAAAATCTATTGGATTATTGATATTGGGCATGATAATGATTATCTTACGAGGTAATAAGAAGGAAAATTTGAAGAGAAGGCAAGAAAATAAAATGTCAAAAAATAAAGAGAAAACCACCATTCTCTAGGTTTTACCAAAAAAGAAATTTGATTAAGAATACAAGATAATTCCTCAAATAGCTATATAGGTATTTATATAAACTCTAGATCCTAAGATCTAAGAAAGGAAATAAATTTTAATATATAGACCTCATATCTTTTAGAGAAAGAAAAGAAATCCTACTAAAAAAGAAAAATTTATAACATAAAGAAATTATCAAAATATGACGCTTATATAAACAAACCTAACCCATAAATACCCGACATACCAAAAATATCCTAAATACCATAAAAATAAAAATTATTAAAAATAATAAAATAATATTTGGAGGCTTTGAAAAGGGCATAAATGGTACTTTTTGGACTTAAAACTTGGTGGTTACTGATGGATCGATCGCAATTGAGAGGAAGGGTGAATCACGTGGTTTTCAAATTTCTTTTTTATTTTAAAAACAAAGTAGAGTACGCAGCGAAAAATTATGAAAACCACACTAGAAGACATAAGCGATTTACTTGGTTCAGAGCCTTCAGCGACTCCTACTCCAAGACTCAGGTCTTACGAACCTATCGACGAGTAATCCACTAAAGGTCTCTTTCGGTATCTCCAGAAGAGGAAATTGAGTACAAAGAAAGTTAGAACAAATGCACCACACTGCACTTGTCCTTTTATAGTAATCAAGTACACAAGTAAAAAGTCATCGACACTTTATAAATAGAAGTAGGGTCACTCATATGTCGGTGTCAAACTACCAGCCATGATCGAAAGTTCTCAGAATAGTTGTTAGGCATAGCAGCTTTACATCAGAGTCATAGCAGAAGCTTGGAACAGTCGGAAGTTCAATCGGATGTGCAGTAGCTCGTATAGATGTTCAGTCTAATGCCTTCTCAAGAAAGCCTTATAAAAGGCATGGAAGGCGTCTCCAATAAGGCAAGTTCGATTCTGAACAGTCCAACACTTATTCACGACTTCAGCCAAAATTTATCCTGCGGAAGGCGCCTTCCATAACTATGGGAGGCGCCTTCCATAACTATGGGAGGCGCCTTTTATGAACAGTAGGAAGACGCCTTTCATCAATCTTGACGGCACCTTCGGACACTGTTCATCTGAAGGCAAAATGTTCTCCTTTGTCTGATAAATTAATGTTAGTCCAATAAACAAAATAATAACCTGTAAGACAAATGTTAATATAATAATAATGAGTAGTATTAATTAGTTCCTATCCTCCCAGAACTAGGAACTAGTCAAGGTGTCAGCTTAGGGATCCCAAATGGACCTAAATTGGACCGACGCCTAGTGTCCCTTCAATCGGGACACATCGTCACTTGGTCACTCTCCTCCAGTGACTTACCTTAACTTATCAATTTACCAGACATCCAGTCAGCCCGTCGACCTGTTTGGACTTCATGCCAGCTATCTAGTCGGCTCGTTGACCTAACTAGACTTCTTGGTAGATATTCGATCAGCCTGTCGATCTATCTAGACTTCGTACCAGCTATCCAGTCAACCCGTTGACCTAGCTGGATTTCCTGCACACTTAATCAAGTGATTATATCACAATAAAACCTAACTTAACTTGTCATTTATCAAAACCTGAATTAGATCGTTAGTACAAAACTGTACCAACAGTTACGAGTTCCTCGATAATAAATATAGATCTCTAAATTATGTACATATAAACACAAATAGGTCCTGTTTTTGAATTTGTGTCAAAAGTTATGAACATTGAAAATTAGGTCCTCCTATGTTGGCCCTACATCAACTATTTTATTAAATATATTTTCAAAATAGTGATCCACATAATAATAATGTTTAATGATATTTTATATTTGATTGGGTATATATATATATATATATTGAAAATCTCTGCACTTTAAAAATATTAACGATTGACCATCACTTAACTTGTAGATCCTTTGGTCAACCATAAAATACTGAAACTCTAATACCCATTGGATTACTTTCCTTATAGTTAAGGAGGAAATCCTAAGATTTTTTCAGATTAAGGGAGTACTTGAAAAGACTTGTTCAAAAATATTGATTTAAAAAAATTATTTGAAAATTTTTATCTTCAACGAATTTTGAAAAATTATTTTCAACATAAAATCTTTCTTTTCAATTTTTTTTTCAAAGACATTTTCATATTTTAAAATTCTCTTTCTCAAAATACTCTTCAAAATCTTGTTTTGAAAATATGTTTCTTAAATCATGCCTTAGAAAATTTTCAATTTTTTTTTCATTCCAAACATCTTGAAATAAGAAAATATTTTGAAAATATTTTTTAAATTCATGTTACCATGAAACGCATTTGAAAAAATTTTGATTTTTTTTTTCAAATGAATTGCAAAGGTTGAAAACAATTCATTTGAAAATACTTTCAAATATCTTAAAACATATGGTCTTTCAAGAAGGGTAAGGGTTAATTTTTTACTAAGGAAAAATCCTATTGTTGGTGCAATACCTAAAGAAGACATTAAGAATTCAATTAATTTAGATATATGCCAAAGGGAGAGAAAAAGTATTTAAGTTAGAAGCCCTAGTTTCTCTAATTTTAGCATAAACCCTAAATGTTAGGCCAAGTACTTTATCCTAACTTAAATATATTGTCAAATATTAAAAAGAGGAAGATTATTTGTGTAATCGACTTCCAGGGTTTTGATGATTTTGTTTGAATAATATGTTAAAGGGAATTTTGTCAAGGGTAACAAATAACTTGATCACGATTAATTGAGTTGAGTGTAGAGGCTAAGAAAGTCAAGGTTGACTTGATGTTTGAAAGTGAGTGAGAAGTCCAAGTAAGACTGGATACTTGGGTAATTGGTGGAAGACCTGAACCAGGTAATGGAAGTCCTAGTTGTAATGCCCGAAAATTCTCAAAACTATTTTAAAATATTCTATGATTTTTCTGGAATTTTAGGATATTTTTATAGAATTTTTAGAGTAACGGAAGTAGTAAAAACAAATAGAAAACGAAAACGGCCTAAGCGGGAATTGAACCCGAGACCTACGGTTTACGGATAATGTTAGTAACCAGTTGAACCCAGCAGGGTCATGCTAAAAGGAAAGGGAGGCAATTAAATTTATATTAGAGTTGGGCTGAAATTACCCACTTAATATAAATAGGGAATTTAATAGGTGAAGAGTTTTTTTTTTTTTTTTTTAACGTGACTTTTCCTTCTCCTCACCCTAGCCACGCCGCCCCCTTCCCTCTCCTTCTCTCGGCGCCAACCACAAGAAGAAACCTAGGGTTCCTTTCCTAGGGCTTCAAGGACACCTTCCGGCGACATCTCCGACACGAGGACGTTTCCCTTCGCGAGAGGAACGCTTAGACGCGAGAAGATCGTCGAAAGGATCGTCTCCTCTGGAAAATCTCGCGATTAGAATCGTAAGAAATTACGAATAGGAGGTAAGAAACCCCTCACCTGCAGTATAAGTAGCTTCCGTTTGAATGCATGCTTTTAGATTAGTTATACTCGGATTTTTGTCGACATCTAGGGTGTATTTAACCCTCCTCGCAGCTTTAGGGATTAGTCGAGCACCTCTAGATGGGCCGGACGCGTTTGCCCTCTTCAGTTTGAGGTGTTAGACGTTGTCGGGTGCCTAGAGGTGGTCTCCCTACTAGAGAGGAGAGTTAGAGCACACCAAATGCTCGATAAAAAGATTAGGACAACTTTTGATTCAGTGGGCATTTATTCAGCTCAGTCAAATGCCGTATAGACGTATTGATCCAGTTAATTAGCTTTATTACAGCTTTCATGGGACTAGATGTTCAATGGGTGGGCTCCCACAGTCGCCTCTAGGTTCAGACAACCTAGCTCTAGGTTCAGATAACCTAGAAACGGCTAAATAAAACAGTACAGCTATTCAGTATTTTATTTTCAGCAGTGGCACTGTACAGGATCAGATATCCATTGGGTTGGACTCCCACAGTCGTCCCTAGGTTCAGATAACCTAGTAAACCCTACTAGATTTGGAACTTGCAATCCCGGGTCTAGCTAGGGGTGCGCGCACAGCACGTACAGTTGCCAGGGCCCTCAGCAGCATGATTATTATTTTAATCTACTTATGTATACAGTTTTCAAAACTCTCAGTCACCTATGTGATCAGGATTTAATTCAGTATCAGCTTAGTTTAGTTCAGTTTCAGTTTAGTTCTTCCTGATTGATACCATGAGTTAGCTCCATGCTTAGATTTTGATATGCATGCTATGTTTCAGTATTTGTGCTTAGTAACTTTGCTATGTCATGCTTATCTATGTTCAGTACGTATTTCAAATAGCATGTTTTCAAAACATAAATTGCATCGTGTGCATGTTTTGTGAGGTAGCGGGTTTCTTACTAAGCTTTAAGCTTACAGATACTTTTTCCTTATACTGCAGATAAAGGTAAAGGGAAAATGGGCTAGCGGAGGCTGGAGGACAATGCGATGAAGATGTGTGTGGAAGAAACTTGGAATAAAAGATCTTAGGGATCTAACAAGCTTTATTTATGCATTAGAACTTTCAGCAAAATTAGTTAACTGTTAGAACCTTATTATTCTACACATAGTACATTTGCATGCCATGAATTAGTGAACCATGCGTGATATCATGTTTAAAATGTTAGCTAATACATGTTAAAAATGTTTCTAGCTGTTATAGACTTGATGTGTATGAGTTGGGCACGAAATAGTGCTGAAATCAGGGGTTCTGATTCGAAATCAGAAGCCCAGATCGATCTACAGATCGATCAGAATTGGGTTGTGCCACTGGAGTCGCGAACAGAGAGTTAGCGTCTGTTATGGATCGGTCAGCCGGCCGATCCAGATGCGAACAGAGAGTACAGAAGCTCACTGATCGGTCAGCCGACCGATCAGTGAGCCACTGGATCGGTCAAGCCGACCGATCAGTGTACTCCTGGATCGGTCGGTAGACCGATCCAGCCGCATACAGAAGGAATATAGCTTATGGATCGGTCAGCCGACCGATCTAGAGTTTTTCTCAGTGCCGGTATCAAGATGGATCGATCACTGGATCGATCCGACAGCCCAATCGATTCATGGATCGATTGAAATGCCTGATTATAGCTAGCAGGACATCCGAGAGGCATAGATTATCTTCCCTAGCATGTGTACAACTCCTAGGTACACCTAGAATATTAAGTTCAGCTTTTACAGTAATTAGTTTAGTAAAATTTTAATCAATCCAGATTTCCGCAATAGTAATTTAGCACAGCATAATGTAGCGATCGGCCTCACAGCCTTGTCAATAGAAGGCGGGTCGTTACACTAGTAGGGCTAAGCGGTGGAAGACCTAGTTGGGAACTTGAAAATGGAAGTTCTAGCATGGCTAAGTAATGGAAGACCAAGTTGGAAATTAGGCAAACCTAGTTGGTAACTAGGTTAAATCTGAGGTGGGTCAACTAGGATCTGGACACTTGACAAAGTGAAGTCTTGGAAGATTGAACTCCAAGTAAGTAAACCTAGTAGGTTAGGCATACCAAGTACTAGGTTATGTGTGTTGTTTGCATATTTGTGTTGTAAGAAGACGCAACTAGATGAAGATTTGAGAGATTAGAGCCTATTCGGAGAACTAGACTAAGTTTGACAAGGTAAATTGTTCCAATCGACCCGAACATTCTAAGTGACTTGAACAACTTCCAGGTAACTCGAAGCTAAGTTTATTGATGTGCATAGATTATATACACTTTTATGTATATTTTAACACACATCTACTTATATTTCATGAGCATAATCTATATTTATTGCATCATATTTCATTATTATGTCATATTTTCATTCTTTTTGTTCGGAGATCTACTCTTTGCTTGTTTTGATTGACAGGATGTGCTTTTGAAGCGAAAGCGATGTTGGTAGACCACTCAGAGAACAAATGAAGAAAAATGGTCTGGCCTTGTAGAATCCACACGACCGTGCCACATTCCTAGAGGAGGAGAAGGCCATGGTCATGTGAACCCATACGATCGTGCCGCCACCACCAAAGGAAAATCAAGCTCAGGCCGTGTGAAACCACACGACCATGCCCCTTCTCCCATGGCAAGGTAGTACATAGTCATGCCAAAAGGCATGACCGTGCCATTCTTGTAGAGCCAAGGAAGACCCACAGTGGTGGAGAACACGAGGCTGTGTCACGTGAAAACAAGATGTGTTAAATCTTGGGCAGACTGTAGACTTATTTTAAAACGACCATATCTTTGCGCTCAGTTGGAGTTATGAGCTATTCTTTATACCAAAATGTAACTAACTTCAAGATCTACAACTTTTCTTCAAGTTTAATAGAAATAAAGCTGGGTCTAGTTATGTTAAATGGCATGATCGTGCCTCCCAACCGCGGCTTCATTGGGACCTCTGCCCAAACTATAGATCAAACTTTGAACCACCATAACTTTCTTCTAGTTCAATCTGAATATTAGATTGTAGATAATTTCAAGGGAATTATGAGAATACCATATTTAAGGGGTGAAAAACTCAGTTTACCGAACCCTTGTAATCCTGATTTTCTTAGGTAGTTTGGAGGAGATATAAAAAAGTCAAGAACCTCATTCTTTGACTCATCTTAGGTTTGGAACTTCATCCATCTCCTTGGTGAAGTGTTCTCCCCTTAACGGGAAACCCTAGAGAGGTCATCTTCATCATCTCTGATGAATCGTCCACCTCTGGAGCAAAAAGTCTAACCTAGAAGATCGACGACACACCGATAAGCATTCTCTTCTCTCTCAATCCATGTTTTGAGTTATAGATGCTATTTTTATTGTCTCTTGGTTGTATCTTACTTGCAATGGAGTGATTCTCTCGATCTAGGATGTAGGAAGTAACTATGATGTGATATGATGTATGAACTATGTATTTTGACATTTTCTTATTCAATGAAGTGTTTATGTCATGTTCTATGTATGTTGTACCTTCTATGTGTTTGATGAAATATGTGAATGGTGCAAACATGTAGATGTGTATTGATTATTCACCCCGTAGGGAGAATGCCCTAGATTGTATGATCGAGGGGCCCTAGTGACAAAGGTATCCCATTTTCGAACATCTAAGGCATTGCCTTGAAAAGTAGAATAATTTTCCACAAAGAAGCATCTAATTAGGTTTAATGGGTTATCTCTAATTCTATATTAATAAGTGTCCTGTATAATCTAGTAATTGTATGACCGGAGGGGGGGACCTAGTGACAAGGGTATCCCTTTAACCAGACTCGCTAGGTTACCTCTTCTACTTAATAACATTGGACACCAATAGGAGTATCACTCAGACATGACCGTCACGGGATAGTGTCGATATTTATTTAGACTTGCTACATGTACATAAGGATGGAGGTAAGGAGATGAATAATGCATATGGACTTTAACTAGCATCATAGTGAAACCGAAATCCTAGAATTGTCTCCCAAACCATTTCTCACATTCTCTTAAAATCAACCCCTCTCAAGATCAATTCTTCTTTCTCTTTCTCTTAATCTTCTCTCCCTATCTTCAATCTCTCTTCTAACGTTTGTGAACCATCTTTCGATTATCTAGATAATTTATTGTATGTAGTTAACTAGTGTTTAATCAATAGTTCCTATAACATTGTGTTTAATATTTATAAAGTTGATAACCACTATTTTTTCGAGCACATTGGTCGCAAGATATATTTTGCACAGCAATCAAGTATGGAGCAACTATGTAAGGAGCCTTTGAAGGAGAGAATAATTTGTGAGAGATTACGAACCCTTAGTAAAAGGGTTATTAAATTTTTGATGCCTCCAAGGTCACGATTTAAGTGATGTAAAAAAAGGGTTGAGCTAATGACCTTAAATAAGCGCTTTTTGCGAGATAACTCAAGTCTTTCTTTCTTATTTTTAATTTCTTTCTAGTTCCTTTTCTTTATTCATAATAGTTCATATCCTGTACTTAATTTTTCTAATTTTTCTAATCTATCTTCTTTATATAGGATTCCAAGTTATGAAAGAATATGAATATTAGATAGAGGAGTGTTTTTAACACATGAATGTCAATAATTTGGAATTTATCACTTGGTAACTTCTCTAACTTCAAAAATCTCCTCTATATTTCACTTTTAGTTTTCATTGGAATAATGAAAAATTTAAATCTGGGAGAATGTGATGAGTTTAGTTTAATTTTTTCTTATTTCTTTTTTTCTTTAATTACATCACTCATCATGTAATTGTTGTTTATTCCTCATAGTAAAATACTAGCACGTTTCATCTAGATATTTATGTTGTGTGATTTGATATGCTAGTATGTCTATTGATCTATGTTTTTATATATATAGTAGAATGAAGTGAGCATTGTTATTACTAGAAGAATTTGAATGTTGGCTTAGTTTTAGGATCTCTTCACATTATGCTTGACTTTGATCATAGATATTTTTAAAAATTGTCATGATTCATAGAACCGGACTAGTACTCTTGCTTTTATGATGACCTCTCAACTATATTTTGATTACTAGATAAACTCAAATCATGCAAGCTCATTTGGAAAATAAATCCCTAAAAAAAATGAAGGTTTGTTCAAGTTTGATACTTTAAAAATATTTAGAGAAAAAAATATATCGACCAAATGTGATTAAATTTATCGGGCTTATTGATTCATCGAACTAAATCTCACCCATTGATAAATTAAAGAAAAAAATATCAAATATATGTGCATGTTATTATATTAGGATTAAGAGCACACACTTCCATAATAACTGAGGTATTTGTTCCTTTATAAAGTCAGTATAAAAGAAATGACCTCAAATGGTCCTACTCAATACACTCTAAGTGTACTAGTGTAATTATATAGTCAAGATAAACTAATTCCTAATTACACTACGACCTTCCAATGGTTTGTTCCTTTCCATTTTGGTCGTGAGCTACTGTTTATAATTTATAAGATATTGATAACATCATCTTCTGTATGTGGCACCATATACTATGTTATCTACAATATAAATTAATTGAACAACTACAACTTAATGTAGATAATTTGACCAAATGTGATTCTTTATTCAAAATAAATGTTTACAAAAGCTTAGGCTTTCAGTATACACTCCAACAATCTCCCACTTATACTAACGACTAAGCTGCCATATCTTCTGCCATACATCTGATTCCCATTCCCTCCACATGCCGATCGAAAGCTTTAGCTGGAAAGACCTTAGTGAAAGGATCTGCCAGGTTATCTGCTGATGCAATCTTGGCGATGACAACTTCTCCTCGCTTCACGATATCTCGTATCAGGTGGTACTTGCGCTCTATATGTTTACTTGCCTTATGGGCTCATGGTTCCTTTCAGTTTGCAACTGCACCGCTATTATCACAATAAATTGTGATGATTTTGGGCAAACCAGGAATCACATTTAAGTCCATTAGAAAGTTCCTGAGCCATACTGCTTCTTTAGCTGCCTTAGAGGCTGCTATATACTCAGCTTCCATGGTTGAGTCCGAAACGCATTTCTGCTTAACACTCCTCCATGCAATGACTCCACCTCCTAAAGTAAACACATAGCCTGATGTAGACTTACTATTGTCCCTATCTGATTGGAAATCTGAATCCGTGTAACCCATAGGGAGCAAATCGTCTACTTGGTAAACTAGCATATAATTTCTAGTCCTTCTCAGGTACTTTAATATATGCTTTACCGCAGTCCAATGTCCTTGTCCAGGGTTACTCTGATATCTGCTAACCATGCCCACGGCAAAACAGATATCAGCTCTCGTACATAGCATTGCATACATTAGACTTCCTACAGCCGAAGCATAAGGAACTGCTTTCATGTCCTCTATCTCCTTTGATGTTTTTGGAGACATCTCTTTAGATAGAGATACTCCATGCCTAAAAGGTAAGAAACCTTTCTTGGAATCCTGCATGCTAAAATGAGCAAGGATTGTATCTATATATGAAGCTTGGGACAGACACAACATTCTTTTCTAGCGATCCCTTATAACTTTGATCCCAAGAATGTGTGCACAATCTCCTAAATCCTTCATATCAAATTGTTTGGACAACCATACCCTTACGTCCGATAATACCTTGACATTGTTGTCAATTAACAAAATATCATCCACGTATCGTACAAGAAATATCACCACGTTTCCGTTACACTTCTTGTATACACAAGACTCATCCGGAAACTGAATAAATCCATATGACTGGATTACTTCATTAAACCGGATGTTCCAAGACCTTGAAGCTTGCTTCAGTCCATAAATGGACCGATTGAGCTTGCATACTAGATGCTCTTTGCCTTTTTCAATGAACCCTTCTGGTTACTTCATATGGATGTTCTCTTCAAGACTTCCATTAAGGAAAGCTGTCTTGACATCCATTTTCCAAATCTCATAATCCATATAAGCAGCAATGGATAAGAGTATCCGGATAGACTTAAGCATGGCTACCGGTGAAAAGGTCTCCTCATAATCGATTCCCTCTTTCTGAGTGTACCCTTTCGCTACAAGCCTAGCTTTGAAGGTTTCTACCTTCCCGTCTGTCCCTCTTTTCCTTTTGTAGATCCACTTGCATCCAACGACTTTTACACCATCAGGTGGTTCTACGAGCTCCCAGACCTTATTAGAGTACATAGACTCTATTTCAGAATTCATTGCCTTTTGCCAAGATGCTGCATCTATATCTTGGAGTGCTTCGTCATATGTTCGGGGATCAGGTTCATGTTTACCCGGGATCAAGTCCGAAGACTCTCTCAAAAACATGAATCTATCAGGCTGCCTAACAACCCTCCCACTACGACAAGGCAGAGTCTGTGGTTGTGTATCATGTGTGACACGTGTTGCAGTCTCTTGTAGTACTTCATCTTGTACTGTTGGTACTAAGGTAGACATGTCCTCTCTAAGTTCTTCTAAAATAACTTTGCTACTGGGCTTGTGATCGATTATATAGTCTTCTTCTAAAAACTGGGTATTGGTGCTACCAATGACCTTCTGGTCTTTAGGACTATAAAATAAACCACCTTTCGTTCCTCTGGGATACCCTACAAACACGCGAACTTCTGTACGAGATTCTAACTTATCAGCATCTGGTTTCAGCACATGTGCTGGACTACCCCAAATCCAAATATGTCTTAGACTGGGCTTTCGCCCATTTCACAATTCTGTGGGAGTAGAAGAAACTAATTTAGAATGTACTAAGTTTAGAATGTACACTGCTATTTCCATAGCGTATCCCCAAAACAAATTTGGTAATTCTGAATAACTCATCATCGATCTAACCATCTCCATAAGAGTCCTATTCCTTTGTTCTGCCACACCATTCTGTTGGGGTGTACCAGGTGCGGACAGTTGGGATTGAATCCCGACCTCTGATAAGTAATTCCTAAACTCTCCTAAGAGGTATTCGCCACCACGATCAGACCGTAGTGTCTTGATACTTTTACCTAGTCGTTTTTCCACATCAGCCTTGTATTCTTTGAACTTATCAAAGCACTCAGACTTGCGGCGCATTAGGTAAATGTATCCGTATCTTGAATAGTCGTCTATAAAAGAGACAAAATATTCAAAACCACCTCTTGCCTGGACAGACATAGGTCCACACAAATCAGAATGAACCAATTCTAATACTTCTTTGGCTCTATACCCCTTGGCCTTGAAAGGCCTCTTGGTCATTTTACCTTCTAAGCAAGATTCACAAGTTGGAAAGTTTTCCAACTCTAATGAACCCAAAAGTCTATCGGCCATAAGCTTCTGAATCCTACTTAAGTTAATATGACCAAGCCTTAGATGCCAAAGATATGCTTGGTTCATTTCTGAAGGTTCTTTTCTCTTATTAGAGTTAGAAGATGAATTATAAATTTCCATGTTTTGCTTTGTGGGAGAAATTGGATTTAAAGTATACAAATTGCCAACTAATGCACCAGAACAGATAATCACTTTATTTCTTTTAATAATTACATCATTACAAAAGAAACTGAATATCCATCCAAAAATAGTTTAGAAACTGAAATTAAATTCTTTCTAAAACTGGGTACATAAAGACAATTTCTTAAAACCAAATTTCTATTTCTATTAAAAGATAAGTAGACGTCTCCCACTGCAACAACTGCCACTTTAGTAGCATTGCCCATGTAGATGGTAATCTCTCCTTCAGTTAGTCGTTGGGTTTCCTGGAACCCCTACAAGGAATTGCAGACATGATCAGTGGCTCCCGTATCTACACACCAGGTGCTGGTAGATAACACCGCTAAACATGTTTCAACAACTAGAGCAAGAGATATACCTTTGTTGTTCTGATTCCTCTGAGGACAGTCCGCCTTCCAATGTCCTGACTGCTTGCAGATGAAGCACTTGCCCTTCGGCTTCTTCATTCTAGCTTTAGGTCCTGTACTATGAGATTTATTCACTTTCTTTGCTGAATTAACTTGTTTCTTCTTCTTCTTTCCGTTCGGTTTAGAAGTAGAACCATTTTTAGTATAGAGAATATGAGAATTGTGACGAAACAATCCTTCTGCTGCCTGAAGTTCTGTCAGTAGTTCCGCCAATGAATATACCCTTTTGTTCATATTGTAATTCAGGCGAAATTGCTCAAAACTTCTAGGTAGTGTTTGGAGGATCATATCGATCTGGGTTTCCCCATCAATTTCTCCTCCAAGGATCTGTATTTCATTAGGATAAGCCATTATCTTTAGGATATGATCCCTCACAGGAGTACCCTCTTGCATGGTGGCTGTCATTATCTTTCTCATGGCTTCTTGCCTAGAAGCCCGATCCTGATGACCAAAGACTTCCTTGAGATTGTTCATAATATCATAGGCTGTTGGTAAATTTTGATGCTGATGTTGCAATACATTTGACATTGAAGCCAAAATGTAACACCGCACCATCTCATCTGCTTTTACCCATTTCCTATGATATTCAATCTCCTCTTGGGTAGATTCCCCAGTGAGTGCATCAGGACAAGGTTCAGTCAGTACAAACTTATAGCTTTCAGCAGTAAGAACAATGTCCAGGTTCCTTTTCCAATCTATGTAGTTAGGACCAGTAAGTCTATTCTGTTGTAGTATGATGGACAGTGGGTTGAAAGTCATCCTAAGAATCACAAATAACTTTTGGTCAGAACTCTAAATTTAGAATAATATTGATTCCTCAAACAATACTATTTTAAATTAACCAACGCCTCAAAACACCGTGAATTTTGTATGCCACGATAGTGTGCACGTATACAAATTCAGCATTTGTAAAAGGAGGGTTTAACCCATTAAATTTATTATCTTGTCAACCTAACTTTTTAACAAATAAAATTAATAGTTGGTATCCTTTGGTCACACGAATAATAGCAGTGACTCCGATGGGGAGGATACTATTAAACGTGCCTAAGTGTATACCATTACTTGACACTAAGTCCATTAATAAGATTGTGCCCCTTCCGATGGGGAAGATCACACGCTCTTAATTAACTTCCTATAGTCATCCAGAATGGAAGTTTGTTCTAGTGATCCACAAACAAGCTCATCCGATATGGAGGAAGGCACTCAGAGCCAACGCGCAAGCTTGTTTGCATCACTTACAAACTAGTAATGGAGACCGTGGAATTTATTTAAAATTCCTCTCCCACTTAGATATTTATAAATGAGGAATTTTAACTATGCTAGCTTACTAGACTTGTATACTAACATGCACACACAGCACAATATAAAAGTAATAAATGAAAAACTAATTTTCAACTATTATGGCTTTTTATCTATTGCTGTCCTCCGTGTGTCGCCAACCCTAGCTGCTGCCATCTTTGGCCACCGCCACCGGGTCTAGTTGTCGCATCCATCTTGCTCCTTGTTCCGCTGCGCCTCTGGTCCTCAAAAGGTTCCACGCCTTGCAAGATTCGATCCGCGACATAAATAGAATTTTACATTTTTCGATCCTATATTCCTCGAAGGAATGTACATGTAAACTAGATCGAACATAAAATAAAAATTTACATCCATCGATCCTATATTCCATAAAAGGAATGTACATGTAACTAGATCAAAAATAAAATCCTAATAAAACTAAATACAGCTCCTGCTGTATTTTATATTACAATCATGCACACACAAAAATGCCCTTGACATGTCCAAGGGTCCAATCACACACATAAAAACTATAAGCCATAATAGTTGGATCCTGTATCCACAAAGTTAGCATATCCTACTATTAACCTGCCTAAATTATGTATGACATGTGCATAATTAAACTAATACCAAATACACAGAGGCAAAACCCTAGCTCTGATACCAATTGTTGGTTGCGACTCGGAAAACCTAATGGTTCCACTGTACAAAAATTTTGTACAAAGGTCTGAACCTTTTCCTAGCTACCATGTGTTCTTTTAAATTAAACTTGGATCGCCTGCGGAACTTAACACGTTTGATCCAAAGTTTAATCTATTTGTTCTTTTAGGTTTTGACTTGGATCTCCTGTGGAACTTAACACGTTCGATCCAAATCACCTAAGTTATTAATTTCATTAAATATTAATTTCCATAATTGGTTCCCAGTACTGACGTGGCGAGGCACATTGCCTTCTTGGATATGGGAGCAACCACCACCGACTAGACAAAACCTTTTAAAGAAAGCTAATATTTAATTTCCTAAAATAACTTTAGGTCAACCGAAAAGAACAATCAAATCACAAGGAAAATAAAAAACAAAAGAACACTACATCGAAAGCAAATTCGAAACACTAAAATCGTATGCCTCTTGTATTTGGTATTTATTTCCAAAAATAACTAGTATGATGCGGAAAGGAAAAATACTAGTTATACCTTTCAGAAAAACCTCTTGATCTTCTACCGTATTCCTCTTCTAACCTCGGACGTTGTGTGGGCAATGATCTTCCGAGATGAGAAACCACCTATGCACCTTCTTCTCCTCCTTGTAAGTTTCAGCCAACTTAAGTGCACCTCCAAGGATGAAGAGAAAACACCACCAATGCTCCAAGGGATATAAACTTTCTCTCCTTCTTCTCCAAGCTTGTATCCGGCCACAACTTGATCTCCAAAAGGAAGAAGAGGTTCGGCCACAACAAAGAGAAAAGAAAGCTTAAAGGGGCCGGCCACACCAAGGAAGAAAAGAGGGAGAAGAATAATAGAAGTTGTGTGTCTTGAAGGCACCCCAACCCCCTCTTTTATATTCCTTAGATTTGGCAAATAAGGAAATTTAATTATAATAAAATTTCCTTAACTTTCCTTGACATGAATTAATTGGGAAGAATTAAATAAAACTTCCTCTTTATCCATACAATGGCCGGCCACAATCAAAGAGACAAATTAGGAGAGTTTCAATCAAAAAATTAAAATTTCCTAATTTGTTTCCGGAAATTTTAAAAATAAAATTTCTCTTCAAAAATCCCTTCATGGTTGATAAAAAGAAATTTCTATAATTTTAATTTTTCAACATGTGAATAATTTTCAGAGAAAAAATAAAATATCTTTCCTATCTACAAATAAGGAAAAAGATCTAATCTCTTTTCTTAATCTTTTGTAGAAGAGATATTTTAATTTTAATTCTCTCCAATAAATTATATCTTCCATATAAGAAAAATAAAAATAAAAATTCTTTTTAATTTCATTAGGGCCGGCCCCCTTTAGCTTGGGTGCAAGCTAGGGCCAGCCACCCATAAACCATGCTTAGGCCGACCCTAGCTTGATCCCCAAGCTAGCTTGGCCGGCCCCCTTTAGGTGGGTATAAAAGGTTGGTATAGGTGGGTATAGTACTCTATAATTAAGAGGCTACGATAGGGACCGAGAGGAGGAATTGGTTTTGGTCTCCCGATAAAATTAAGCATCCCCGAACACACAACTTAATTTTATCAATAATAATTCATTCCACTAGAGAGCTATTATTGAACTACCGCATCAATCCCAAATTACATTTTTGGGCTCCTTCTTATTATGAGTGTGTTAGTCTCCCTGTGTTTAAGATGTCAAATGACAACTAATTAAGTGAGTTACTGACAACTCATTTAATTAATATCTTTATCCAAGAATAGTACCACTCAACCTTATTGTCATGTCGGACTAAGTCCACCTGCAGGGTTTAACATGACAATCTTTATGAGCTCATCTTGGGGACATTATCAACCTAGATTACTAGGACACAGTTTCCTTCTATAATCAACAACACACACTATAAGTGATATCATGTCCCAACTTATCGGGCTTATTGATTCATCGAACTAAATCTCACCCATTGATAAATTAAAGAAATAAATATCAAATATATGTGCTTGTTATTATATTAGGATTAAGAGCACACACTTCCATAATAACTGAGGTATTTGTTCCTTTATAAAGTCAGTATAAAAGAAATGACCTCAAATGGTCCTACTCAATACACTCTAAGTGTACTAGTGTAATTATATAGTCAAGATAAACTAATTTCTAATTACACTACAACCTTCCAATGGTTTGTTCCTTTCCATTTTGGTCGTGAGCTACTGTTTATAATTTATAAGGTATTGATAACATCATCTTCTATATGTGGCACCACATACTATGTTATCTACAATATAAATTAATTGAACAACTACAACTAAATGTAGATAATTTGACCAAATGTGATTCTTTATTCAAAATAAATGTTTACAAAAGCTTAGGCTTTCAGTATACACTCCAACATCTCCCACTGGCACTATTGCCAATCAGTGTAGGCTCTAAGGCCTAATGACCTAGTGTGACCATAATGCTTTCTCTATGCCAAAGCCTTGGTCAAGGGATCTGCGATGTTAGCTTCTGTGGGTACTCTGCAAATCTTCACATCTCCTCTATCGATGATCTCTCGAATGAGATGGAAGCGCCGTAGTATATGTTTGGTTCGCTGGTGTGAGCGAGGTTCCTTAGCCTGTGCAATTGCTCCATTGTTGTCACAATAGAGCTCAATAGGGTCAGCGATGCTAGGAACCACCCCAAGTTCAGTGATGAACTTGCGGATCCAAACTGCCTCCTTTGTTGCTTCTGATGCAGCAATATACTTAGCCTCTGTTGTAGAATCAGCAACTGTGTCCTGCTTCAAACTTTTTCAGCTCACAACACCACCATTTATGCAAAACACGAACCCTGACTGCGATCGATAATCATCCTGGTCGGTCTGGAAGCTAGCATCACTGTAACCCTTTACAGTTAGCTCGTCATCACCTCCATATATCAAGAAATATTCTTTAGTCCTTCTTAAGTACTTAAGAATATTCTTGACCGCTATCCAGTGACTTTCACCTGGGTCTGACTGGTATCTGCTCGTCATGCTCAAAGCATACGAGACATCAGGACGAGTACATAGCATGACGTACATGATAGATCCTATGGCTGAGGCATAAGGGATCTGATCCATGCAGTCTCTCTCCTCTCTAGAAGAGGGACCTTGAGTCTTCGAAAGACTCACGCCATGTGACATCGGCAGAAATCCCTTATTGGAGTTCTGCATGGCAAACCGTAGGAGTACCTTATCAATATATGTACTCTGACTTAGGCCAAGCACCTTCTTAGATCTATCTCTATAGATCTGTATGCCTAGAATGCGGGATGCTTCACCTAAGTCCTTCATTGAGAAACAAGTCCCTAGCCAAGTCTTGACAGACTGTAGCAAAGGGATGTCTTTCCCAATGAGTAGTATGTCATCCACATACAATATAAGGAAGACAACTGTGCTCTCAAAAACCTTCTTGTAGACACAAGGTTCATCTTCGTTCTTGATGAAACCAAACTATTTGATTGCATCATTGAATCGAAGATTCCAACTCCGAGAATCTTGCTTTAGTCCATAAATGGACCTATGCAGCTTGCATACTCTGCCAGTATGCTGTGAATCTACAAAACCCTCAGGTTGTGTCATGTACACATCCTTGAGAAGGTTTCCATTCAGAAACATGGTTTTGACATCCATCTGCCATATCTCATAGTCATGGTATGCTGCAATAGCAAGCATGATCCGAATGGACTTAAACATCGCTACTGGAGAAAAGGTTTCATCATAGTCAATACCATGAATTTGCTTGAAAACTTTAGCTACCAAGCGACCCTTAAAGATAAGTCCATCCATGTCAGTCTTTCTCTTAAATACCCACTTACACCCTATGGGTTTTATGCTCTCAGGTGGATCAACCAAAGTCCATACTTGGTTAGTGTACATGGATTCCATCTCAGATCTCATGGTCTCTAGCCATTTCTCGGAATCTGGTCTCATCACAGCTTCCAGATAGGAGGTGGGCTCACCCTCTATGAGCATAACGTCATCATGGTCAGACAAGAGAAATGAGTATCTCTCAGGCTGACGACGTACCCTATCAGACCTGCGAAGAGGTATGTCTACTTAAATTGGTTGTTGTTCCTCAACTCCTTGTGGAACAATATCATCCACAACACTTTGTGGCTCCAGTTCAACTTCCATCGAGGCTTCAGTGCTATTGTTCGCATCTTGAACTTCTTCAAGATTGAACGTACTCCCACTAGTCTTTCTAGAAACAAAATCCCTTTCTAGAAAAACCCTAGTCTTAGCCACAACCACCTTGTGTTGACTAGAAACGTAGAAGTAATATCCCTTCGTTTCCTTGGGATATCCAATGAAATAGCACTTGTCGGATTTGGGTCCCAATTTGTCCGAGACTTGACGTCTAACGTAAGCCTCACAACCCCAAATCCTCATAAAAGACACCTGGGCATCTCTCCCAGTCCATATCCTATATGGTGTCTTTATCACAACCTTGGATGGAACTCGGTTGAGAATGAAGGCTGGTGTGTCTAGAGCATAGCCCCAAAGGAATGTAGGAAGATCTGTGTGACTCATCATAGTCCGTACCATATCTAATAAGGTACGATTCCTCCTTTTGGATATACCATTCCACTGTGGTGTTCCAGGAGGAGTGAGTTGGGATAGAATCCCACACTCAGCTAGATAGTCACGAAACTCATGGCTAAGGTATTCCCTACCTCGATCTGATCGAAGTTTCTTAATACTCTTGCCAATCTAGTTTTGTACTTCATTCTTGAATTCTTTAAACTTTTCAAAGGTTTCAGACTTATGTGTCATCAAGTACACATAGCCATATCTACTGAAATCATCAGTAAATGTAATGAAGTACCTATAACCACCTCTAGCAGCGACATTGAAAGGGCCACATACATCATTATGTATAAGACCTAACAAGTCAGTCGCTCTCTCACTGTGTCCACTAATAGGAGTCTTGGTCATCTTGCCTAGTAGGCATGACTCGCATATCTCATATGATTCAAAATCAAATGAGTCCAGCAAACCATCTTTATGGAGCTGGGATAAGCGTTTGTCATTTATATAACCTAAGCGACAGTGCCAGAGATATGTTTGGTTCATGTCATTTGACTTGAACCTCTTGGTACTTATGTTATAGATAGGGCTCTCAAGGTCTAGAATATAGAGTCCGTTCATCAGAGGTGCACTACAATAGAACATATCATTTAAATAAACTAAACAACATTTGTTCTTTATCATAAATGAAAACCCTTTCTTGTCCAAACAAGAAACTGATATAATGTTCTTAGTCAAAGCAGGCACATAATAACAATCATCCAACTCTAATACAAGCCCAGAGGATAGAGATAGAAAATAAGTCCCTACAGCAATAACAACAACCCGTGCTCCATTGCCTACACGTAGGTCCACCTCGCCCTTCGTCAATGCCCTGCTATTTCTCAGCGCCTGCACATTAGTACAAATGTGAGAAACACATCCGGTATCTAATACTCATGATGAAGAAATAGATAGATTGACTTCTATAACATATATACCTGAAGTGGAAGTCTCACTTCTCTTCTTCTTAAGATCTTCCAGGTAGACTTTGTAGTTCCTCTTCTAGTGCCCGGTCTGACCGCAATGGAAGCAGGTAGCATCCTTGGTGACCCCTCCTTTAGGCTTCAGTGCCTTGCCTTTGCCCTTGCCTTGGGACTTTCCCTTGCCTTTAGGCTTGCCCTTGCCCTTGATTTTCTGAACCATCAGAATAGAGTTGGGTTTAACCTTCTTAAGGTTGAGCTCAGCAGTTCGTAACATACTAAGCAGTTTGGACAGTGACTTGTCAATTTCGTTCATGTTGTAGTTCATGACAAATTTGTCTGTAGCTCTCTGGCAAAGACAGCAAGATCAGGTCAGTGGCCAGCTCTTGGCCAAGTGAGAATCCCAACCTCTGTAGATTCTCTATGTACCCAATCATCTTGAGTACATATGGACCTATGGGAGCCCTATCTGATATCTTGCACTGAAATAGTGCCCTTGAGATCTCAAATCTCTCGTACCGTGCTTGTCCCTAATTTAGTTGACGAAGATGTTCAACCATATCATAAGCACCCATTAACTCATGTTGCTTCTGAAGCTCAGTGTTCATGGTCGCGAGCATTAGACATGATACATCTAATGCATCATCTTGATGCTTCTTGTAAGCATCTTTGTCTGCTCGCGTGACATTGGTAGGAGGAGCCTCCAGAATGGGCTGCTCTAGAACGTTGATGTGCGTAGATTATATACTCTTTTATGCATGTTTTTACGCACATTTACATACTTTGAGCATGCTTGATCTATGCATTTTTATACTTCCAGCTTTCCTTTTAGCATATTTACTCTTTTGGTTCGGAGATCTGCTTTTTGTGCATTTTCTGTACACAGGAGTCGATTTGGTGAAGAATCTACATCTTTGGGCAAGCCTTGGAGGAAACAAAGGGAGAAAGCACCAGGCCGTGTATCTCACACGGCCCTGCACTGGTATGGAGCTCGGGCCGTGTGGAGTTTGGCACCAACAGAAGAGGAAGATGACATGGCCGTGTGAACCTCACACGGCCGTGTCAAGATTTGAAGCCAACCAGAGCAGAAGCCTTACATGGCCGTGTGGATCTACACGGCCGTGTGAGGTTTCCAGAAACCAAGCAGGCTGTGGCCGTGTGCACCACACGGCCGTGTGAGTCACACGGCCGTGCAGCTTTGGCAGAGAAGGAACTGGACATGGCCGTGTGAATCTCACACGGCCGTGTCACGGGGCCGTGTGGCGCCCGATTCCCTCCTCTATTTAAACCCTCCTTCATGAATTGAAAGGGGATCTCTCCCCCTTTGGGAGAAGGCAAGATTTGGTGGTTTCCTCCCATTCTTGGGAGGATTTCTGGGTGATTCTAAGGGAGTTCTTGACGATTTCGACTCCGGAGCGAGGATTGGATCCGAACACGAGGCTTCTTTGTAGATAAGTTTTCTCTTTCCCCCTTTTCTTGGTTTCTTGGATTGGGGATTTAAGAAATGCTTGTAATCTTCATTTCTTCGGATATTCTTCCTCGATTCATGGAGTAGATCTTGTATTCTAGGATTAAGGGAGTATTTGTATGATGGATTGATGTAATCTCTTATGGATTTGCCATTTTCTTGTTTCAATGACATTGTCTTGCTTGTATCAATTAGATCTTGAATGATTAATGGTGGTTTTTGCTTAAGTCTCAATCTTGATTGATTTTTTGGATTTCTTGTGGACTTTGTAAAGATAAACTCTCACTCGATCATCCGAGGGATCCACGTGACAGGTGCAAGCCCGTGTAAGGACGTTTGAGAGATAATCTTGTAGAGGAAATATGAATATTCAAGAGAGTAGGATGAATTTTGTGATTAGTTTCTTGTATCTTGATAGATTAATAAGTGGTGGGCTTCTATGTTGATATCCGAGGAAGGCATAGTAATAGGTGCGCTTCTGTGTAAGGACAACGTAGGTTCACGTCTAATTGATCATATTTAGATACATTTCTCAGTCCTTAGCCGGTTATCTATTGCAAGATAGAACCGGCAACTTTCTACTAGTGTTTGGTAATTGAGGGATAAGAATTGGTGAACCATTTACATTCAAGAAATCTTACAAAGAAACCGAAACTCCTAGAATCTCCCTTATCATAACTCAAAATACTAAACTCTTGTTTGTTGATCTATAATATTAGATTTGTTACCTTCACTTTGCATTTGAAACGATTGGATAGTTGTTTAGCTAATTCGCATTGAGACATTTCTAGTGCTTATTCCAGTCCCTGTGGATACGATAATCTTTTATATTACTTGCGACATTTCCGTACACTTGCAGAGCGTGACAAGTTTTTGGCGCCGTTGCCGGGGACTGCGCTATAACATTAGGAATTATCAATTGAGTTAGACTAAACATAACATTTGTTTTCCTTTCATATTGCATATTTGTAACTAATCATTAGATTTCTGTTTTTATTTTCTTGTATAACGTTTACTTCTTGTTAATTCTTTTTGTACAAATTTAATTCTGCATTTTTGATTCTTTTATTTTTCTTTTTCTGTTGAATTGTCATTTGCTATCTTGTTCTTGTGTATGCGAAGATCTAACTTTGCAGGGGAATTCTTTCCTTTTGACCCTGAGATTGACAGAACTTTCCATAAAAGAAGAATTCTGTAAAGGCAAATTGAAGAACAGGAACATTTGAACATAGCGAATAGACCACTCAAGGATTATGCAGCACCTTATGCAAGAGGTTTTCGATCTAGTATTTCAAGACCTCCAGTGGAAGCTAATAACTTTGAGATCAAACCCGCAATTATATCTATGGTGCAGCAGAACCAATTTGGTGGAGGACCTCATGAAGACCCCAATCAACACTTAGAGGTCTTTTATGAAATATGTGGTACCATGAAAATGAATGGAGTTCCTTTAGAAGCAGTTAGATTGTTATTATTTGGGTTTTCCTTAAGAGATAGGGCAAAGCAATGGTTGAATTCTTTGGCCCCTAATAGCATCACCACTTGGGAGCAGTGTGAGCAATAGTTTCTTGATAAATTCTATCCACCAAGCAAAACAGCTCATATGAGGAATTTAATTGCAAGCTTCAAGCAAACTGACTCAGAATCTCTTTTTGAAGCATGGGATAGATATAATAGTATGCTCAGACAATGCCCACATCATGGGTTGGAAAGATGGTTAGTGTTGCACACTTTTTACAATGGTATCAACTATCATACCAAAGTGTCCCTTGATTCAGCTGCTGGAGGGGCACTTATGAATAAAAGTTTAGATGAAGCTGAAGAAATTATTGACAGTGTAGCACAAAATCATCATCAATGGGCAAATGAAAGAAGTGGTGGCTATTCTTCTGTAAACCCAACAATTAAAGCATCAGGGAAGTTTAATGTAGATGCAGTCACTCTTTTGTCTGCAAAATTGGACGCTCTTACAAAAAAATTTGAAAATATGGGGACTAGTGCTAATATGGTCAATGCTATTAGTACATCTTGTGAAGTATGTGGGAGTTCAGAGCACTCAAATGACTCATGTCCATTGGGAGCTATCACTGCACAAATCAATCAACTGAAACAATGTGATGCAATCGTGAGTTACAATCAAAGGCAGAATAACCCATACTCAAATACTTATAACCCTGGATGGAAGAGCCATCCCAATTTTTCTTACAGAAATAATCAAGATCAAGGACCATCTATGGGGGTAAGACCAAATTTTCAAGCTGGGAAACAAAATTTTCAACATCTATCTTCTCAAGGCTTACCAAAGTCAAATATTGAAAAGATGCTTGAAGAAATTATCTCAAGTCAGAATGAAATGAAGCAAGATTTAGCAAAGCTCATTCAGAGAATGGATAATTCTGATAAGCATCAAAAGATCCAGGATAGTTAAATTGCCCAACTAGCTTCCTCATCATCCAGAGCACCAGGACAACTTCTAGGAAAACCTGATGTAAATCCTATGGAGCATTGCAATAGAATTGAGCTTAGGAGCGGACGGATCTTGGGAGACTCCCAAGTGACCGCTTCAAAAGGGATACAAAAAGAAGAAGAGCTCTCTCCTCTTATACCAAATCAGATTCAAGCTAATGAGGAGAGTACCATTGAGGTTGAAGAGACTCTTCCACTAAACCATCAGAGCAAAGCTGTCCCTTTTCCTCAGAGACTTACAATGCTCAAGAAAGATGAAGAATTTGGCAAGTGCCTAGATTTGCCAAAAAAGTTAAGGAAATTTGTGTAGAGGTACCTCTTATTGATGCTATTCTTCAAATGCCTAGATTTGCCAAATTCCTGAAGGATCTCATGTCAAACAAGAGAAGAAGGGGAGAGGTTGAGACAATTGCGCTTAGTGAGGAATGTAGTGCTATTTTGGAGAAGAACACTTCCCCAAAACTAAAGGACCCAGGGAGCTTTTATATTCCTTGCAACATAGGAAAAGAATTTTTTGAAAAAGCTTTTTGTGATTTGGGGGCAAGTGTTAGCCTCATTCCCTATTCAATTTGTAATAAATTAGGTCTCAAAAATATTAAACTTACTACTATGACACTTCAACTTGCCGATCATTCCTGCAGGTACCCTTTGGGTATTATAGAAGATGTGCCAGTAGAGGTGGATGGGAATGTTATTCCCACAGATTTTGTCGTGTTGGACATGGAAGAGGACCCCAGGATTCCTATCATATTAGGAAGATCTTTCCTTGCTACAGCTGGAGCTATAATTGATGTCAAAAATCATAAGCTTTCTTTGGTAATTGGTAAGGAAAGGTTGGAATATGATCTATCTAATATCTCTAACCATGTCTCGTCTCTTTTAAATGCTTGTAGCAGGACAAGCATTTATAAACTTGAGGAATGGAATTTCCATCCTCATGGAAGGCCACCAAACGAAGGAGACAATGTGGTGGAAGATGTTGAGAGAAGATCTCCCAACAAAAATGAAAAGTATATCTGCCCTCCAAGGGCGAGGAAAAGAAGTGAATGATCAAGTTTGGTCGAGCTAAAGACCTTAAACAAGCGCTTCTTGGGAGGCAACCCAAGGGTTCTTTTAGTTAGTTTTGATTTATATTTTAATTTCTTTTAGTTTGATGCATTCTTTTGATTTTGTTTTCAGGTTAGGTGCAAAATAGAGCTAGACCGTGTGCTATACACGGCTAGGTAAAGGTTGCAGAGAAGGGAAGTGTTAGGGCCGTGTCATCCAGACACGGCCGTGTGGGATCTCCCGAGGAGAAAAAGGTATAGGCCGTGTCCCAGACACGACCGTGTAAAGAATCCCGAGAAGAAGGATGGAGAGGCCGTGTCCCAGACACGGCCGTGCGAAGAATCCAGAGAGGGAAGAGGGGGAGGCCGTGTGGATCTGCATGGCCCATGTAGGAGAGTTATTAAAGTCTTCTTTCTACCTTACACGGCCAGATCTTGGCCGTGTTCCGCACACCCCCAACTCTCCAAAACATATCTTTCTCTCCCGATCTCTTAAAAACTCCTCTCTAATCTCTCAAGATCTCTTAGATCCGATTCTCCTCCTTTCTAAGACTTGGACTTTTTGTTCTCCTAACCTAAGATCTTTGTTCTTTGAGTTTCATTTTTCCAACTCTAGATAATTCTTCCCCTATCTAAACTCATCAAGATGTCCAATATTTTGAAGAAACTTCGCAAAGGAGGTGGTGGATCCAGTGGAGACAAAGAGAAGGAGCCGTCAAGGGACAAAGGAAAACAACCAGTGAAGGGCAAAGGCAAAAGGACTTCACGCAACACAGGTAATGACAATGAATTCAATATTGTGTTTAGAAATGATGATCAAGTAACTAGATTTGTAATTCTTGTCAATAGAAAGATAGTGTGTACTAGATATATGGACCCAACTGTTCTTGATATGCTTGGAATTAGGGAAGATGTAGATTTGATGATTGGGCTTTTGGATTGGAGTGATATTATGTACACACATTTGCCTACATATCCTCGTCTTGTTTTGGAATTTTTAAGTTCATTGGATGTCCATTTTACTAATGAAGATGATTATTTTGGAAAAATCTCTTTTAGACTAATGAATCAAGAATTTCTATGGGCATTTAGTGACTTTAATTTTTGTTTTGGATTAACCACCGGTAGCCCTCGTAGGTTTGATCCAAGGTTTAATTGGAATCATTTTTGGAATGCAATAACTGGGTTAGATCAACCTTATGAGCCTTCAAGAGCTAAGGCCTCCCATATGCAAAACCCCATCTTTAGGTATCTACATAGAGTCATGGGTAAAACTATTTTTGGTAGGGGAGAGAGTGATGGGGTGGTTAAAAAGATAGAGCTTTATGCTTTATGGGCTATGCTTTATAAGGTTGAATTTGATTCTGGTTTTCATTTTGTTCAAACCTTATTAAGATCTGCTAGGGCATCATCGGGATCAATTGTTTTTGGTGGTTTGATTACCCGAATAACTTATAACTTAAATCTTGATGTTGATGGGTTGGAAATAATTCATGGTAATGACATGATTGACATTGATGTATGTCTTGCTATGAAAATGATCGTTCGGGATGAGAATGGTTTCGCGTTTCCTAGGAGGAGTGGTTCTCCTTTACCCCTTCCTTTTCCTGAACGAACTACTATTCGTAACCTGGCTAATTGGGTAATTTCTGAGTTAGATTTTGAGGATAACCCTTCTATACCTGGAGACACTGAGCCACATCATGAGCCCTTGTCATATGAACACCCGCAACCTTCTAGTTTTATGGAGCCCGCTAGGCATTCTTTTGCATATGGCACGGGATCTTCTAGGTTTGATTTTTCAGATTTTCGTACGTCTCTAGAATCGCTTCATGAGAAGCAAGATTCCCAACGAAAAATGTTGGAGGGGCGCTTCTCTTTATCTGATGATCAGTTTAGGGAGGTACAAAATCATTTTCAGTTTACGAGGAATTTTCAAGGTCAAGTGGCTGAGTTTGTGCAGGATTATGATACTGATCAGGCTAGGATGAGAGATTTTATGCAGAGCATGATGCTTACTAGCCAACAAGTAGATGCTTTATATGAGTATCATAGATCTTTGGGTGAGATTCCACGTTTTCCTAGTTTTCCTATTGGCCAACCACGTCGTAGACCTCCTTTCCCTCGTCCACCTCCACCTCCTCCACCATATTGATTTCATCGGGACGATGAAAAGTTTAAGTCTGGGGGGGTGTCATGTACTGTTTAGTTTGGTTTTCATTTTCAGTTTTTAGTTTTTGTTAGTTTTTCATGCTGGTTCTTGTTGCTTTATTTTGCTTGTTTTAGAAATAATCATGGCAAAAAAAAAAAAAAAAAATTTTTTGAGAACATCAATCTTCACTTATATGCTTTCTTGGATTCAAGTGAAATGTTAGCACGATTATTGTCTTGATTCATGGTGTTCGAATGATGCTAGTAGTAAACTTTGTGTAGTTCTTTTTTCTATCTTGGGAAGCATTAATAAGCTGAGAATCTTATGGTGATGAGTTTTAGTTTTGGTTCAACCTTAAGGATTTTATCTTCACTACACTTGTGCTTGATGCTTGAATAGTTGATGTCATTGAAATAGTCATGATTCATCTTGTTTGCTTAGTACTTGGTTTCCATGGTGATTTCTCAACTTTCATTTTGGTTACTGGATGAGGCTCAAATCATTAAAGCTCATTTGGAAAAATCAAAATATCCCAACATGTGTGCTAAAAGTACATTTGTGAATAAGTTTTGCACAATGCAAACACTTAAAAAAAATAATAATAAGGGATATAAAAAACAGTTGTCATGAGTGGAATCTAGCAAGTCACCCCTTTGAGACCGAGTTAGGTTACTGGGGAAATGACTGCTTAGCTTCCCTTGAGATTGAGCACACCTTTGAGACCTTGGGTTAGTTGAGAAATATGAACCAAGTGAATGGTGAGTAAGTGTCTATCACTGGTTACTTGTCTTTCACTGGAAACACTAGGAATTCAAATTTGATGACGACTTGACTAGGACATGGATTGAAACTTGAAGGGTGTTGAGTTACTTTTACACTGTGCACAAGATTCTTATGCTTGAACCATACTTTACTTGTTTCCATGATCATGCTTGTTAATGAAACTTTTTGATAGAGTTACGAAAGTGCACTAGGTTTTATGAATGTGTTGTAGAACATATGAATTTAGACTGCGACATTTTGCTTGAGGACAAGCAAAGGTTTAAGTCTGGGGGTGTGATGTGTGTAGATTATATACTCTTTTATACATATTTTTACGCACATTTACATACTTTGAGCATGCTTGATCTATGCATTTTTATACTTCCAGCTTTCCTTTTAGCATATTTACTCTTTTGGTTCGGAGATCTACTTTTTGTGCATTTTCTGTACACAGGAGTCGATTTGGTGAAGAATCTACATCTTTGGGCAAGCCTTGGAGGAAACAAAGGGAGAAAACACCAGGCCGTGTATCTCACACGGCCCTGCACTGGTATGGAGCTCGGGCCGTGTGGAGTTTGGCACCAACAGAAGAGGAAGATGACATGGCCGTGTGAACCTCACACGGCCGTGTCAAGATTTGAAGCCAACCAGAGCAGAAGCCTTACATGGCCGTGTGGATCCCTGGCCGTGTGGATCTACACGGCCGTGCTTGGTGTGCATTACAGAGAAGAGAGCTAGGTCGTGTGAGTCGCACGGCCGTGCAGCTTTGGCAGAGAAGGAACTGGACATGGCCGTGTGAATCTCACACGATCGTGTCACGGGGTCGTGTGGCGCCCGATTCCCTCCTCTATTTAAACCCTCCTTCATGAATTGAAAGGGGATCTCTCCCCCTTTGGGAGAAGGCAAGATTTGGTAGTTTCCTCCCATTCTTGGGAGGATTTCTGGGCGATTCTAAGGGAGTTCTTGATGATTTCGACTCCGGACCGAGGATTGGATCCGAAGACGAGGCTTCTTCGTAGATAAGTTTTCTCTTTCCCCCTTTTCTTGGTTTCTTGGATTGGGGATTTAAGAAATGCTTGTAATCTTCATTTCTTTGGATATTCTTCCTCGATTCATGGAGTAGATCTTGTATTCTAGGATTAAGGGAGTATTTGTATGATGGATTGATGTAATCTCTTATGGATTTGTCATTTTCTTGTTTCAATGACATTGTCTTGCTTGTATCAATTAGATCTTGAATGATTAATGGTGGTTTGTGTAGGATCGAAAAGAATTTAGATATCTCCACAATGACATGATATTGTCCACTTTGGGCCTAAGCCCTCATGGTTTTGCTCTTGGGCTCTACCCAAAAGGCCTCATGCCAATGGAGATATCTTTTTCTTATAAACCCATGATCTTTTCCATGTGTTTTCAATATGGGACTATGTTTGCAACCTTGCAACCCCAACAATCCCCCCCTCAAACAAAGGACCATGGGCTTCCCACGTCCGATCCTCGACCCACCAGGTCTTCCTACCCCTCGGTCTACTCGACCTACTAGGACTTCCTGCCCCTCGGTCTACCCGACCTACTAGGACTTCCTTGCCTAGCCGCAACTAGGACTTCCTGCCCCTCGGTCTACCCGACCTACTAGGACTTCCTGCCTGGTGTCTGGTCCTCTTGATCCGAACATAGGAGCCCCCACTTACTTTGTTCGAGGTCAATATTGTACTCACATGGTTCAATCAGACCATAGCTCTTGTGCACAGTCGGCGGTTAAACCTTCTGGCAGTCCGGGCTCTGATACCACTTGTAGGATCGAAAAGAATTTAGATATCTCCACAATGACATGATATTGTCCACTTTGGGCCTAAGCCCTCATGGTTTTGCTCTTGGGCTCTACCCAAAAGGCCTCATGCCAATGGAGATATCTTTTTCTTATAAACCCATGATCTTTTCCATGTGTTTTCAATATGGGACTATGTTTGCAACCTTGCAACCCCAACAGTTTGTGCTTAATTCTCAATCTTGATTGATTGTTTGGATTTCTTGTGGACTTTGTAAAGATAAACTCTCACTCGATCATCCGAGGGATCCACGTGACAGGTGCAAGCCCGTGTAAGGACGTTTGAGAGATAATCTTGAAGAGGAAATAGGAATATTCAAGAGAGTAGGATGGATTTTGTGATTAGTTTCTTGTATCTTGATAGATTAATAAGTTGTGGGCTTCTATGTTGATATCCGAGGAAGACATAGTAATAGGTGCGCTTCTGTGTAAGGACAACGTAGGTTCACGTCTAATTGATCATATTTAGATACATTTCTCAGTCCTTAGCCGGTTATCTATTGCAAGAGAGAACCGGCAACTTTCTACAAGTGTTTGGTAATTGAGGGATAAGAATTGGTGAACCATTTACATTCAAGAAATCTTACAAAGAAATCGAAACTCCTAGAATCTCCCTTATCATAACCCAAAACACTAAACTCTTGTTTGTTGATCTATAATATTAGATTTGTTTACCTTCACTTTGCATTTGAAACGATTGGATAGTTGTTTAGCTAATTCACATTGAGACATTTCTAGTGCTTATTCCAGTCCCTGTGGATACGATAATCTTTTATATTACTTGCGACATTTCCGTACACTTGCGGAGCGTGACAAACGTACAGTTTACGTTCTTGGGTGAGAACTATTCTCAGATTCCTGTACCAGTCCAGGAAATTTGCTCCATTGAGCTTGTCGTTGTCATGGACAGTACGCAGAGAGAAGGTGTTCGTGTTTGACGTTATGGTTATCTACAACAGAAAAATGCAGAAAAATAAATAAATATCATATTCTATTAATCATTTAATTAGGCCTTTAACTAAATGATGCTCCCACTGAATTCTATAATTCATGTGGGACAAGATCCACATCATACTATGCCTTGAGTAGCTTTGGCTAAATCGTCCAAGACTTAGTATGATCGGTAGGTAACTAATTTACCAATTACAACTCTATGCAACTCTTGTTTATAGGATCAAGATATGCATTTATATTAAAACTCGAGTTAGCTTTGACTAATACACCCAAGAGTTAATATAAACGTGATTGTGACCTATTTACCAACCATTGGAAAATGGCTATAGTTAAACTCGATCCAATTGAGTTAACTAGTTACTCAATCTAATTGAGTTGTACTCACCCATACGTTGATAGGCGGGACCAAGATTGTCCCTCCGCACCCTACCAAGATAGTATGCGTTGCTCTGCTTTGGCAGATTCAACAATAACATGCGATCGAGGTAGTGATGGGTATCACGGCATGGTAGGCATTTCGAGTTGACGTGATTGAGATCTAATCTAATTGACGAGGTGTATCATATACGTGATTTAGATCTAATCCAAATCGTTAGGGCGCATCATGTACGTGATTTAGATCTAATCTAATTGTCGAGGCGCTAATTAACTACTTTACTAGCATGCATCAAATACACACACACAAGCAATTAATTATACTGTTTATGATTAGTCATGGACCTTGATCCTGTCCGAATGCTGAATCAACGGACGCTGGGCACGTGGCGCTCCCGGCTGCTGACGTGGACCTTCGACTGGTTGCACGAACCTCCGGCGAACCTGCACAGAAGTCGGGCCGGGAAGGGGTTCCCGGCAGTGACCCTCCGACGCTCAAGTCAGGCAAGCAAACAATGAAGAAAGTGGCTCCAGAGGTGTTGTATGCGTACCTCCGGCGAAGTATGCTGCTCTTTATATAGAGCGGCGAAAGAGCTACTGCACGTCCACCGAGGTGCATACGTGTCCGCAACCCATACCTCGGTATGTGTCTGTCAGAAAGCTTACCTGACGCCATACTGCTACAGTCCGAGTATGTCCTTGATGGGACAACAGAATCCCTCGTTGTCAGATTTGGAGTATGACCTAGCCATAGGTCTTGACGGCTGTCAGAAGGTGTTCTTGTCTATCTTTACCCCCCACAGGTCGGGACATCCGTCCGTCCGGCTGGACGGGGAGTTCACGCGCCGGCCGGACGAACCTCATCTCACGCCCTGGCCGGACGGAACTCCCCTCCCGTCCAGACTGCCATTTACTTCGATATGCTGGGGAGAATTTCGGTAGGGTGCTATGTAAGGACTGTTAACAGTATATCACCTTCTCTTAGGCCTTCCGCTCGGCTCCTTGCTACTGTTCCATTGAGCGTCGGGACCCCGACTCCCGCCGGGGCGCCTCTTACCGTCAGATATTCCTCAGTCGGCTGGCCGGGAGATTCCGACCTGCTCACAGAACGTCTCCGGTCGGCCCCCTGGCCCTTTGACTTCCGCGGGGCGTTGACCCCTCAAAATGGGGGTCCCCGGTTCTAACCGCCGGATCACTTGCCTTCCCCTCAAGTCTAGTCGAAGGAGGCGAAGTCCGACTGACTGGACTGTCGGTCTGATCGAGTGACGACCGATACCTTAGTCCGCTCGGATGGGCTAATGGATGCTCAGCCGTTCAGCGATATCTTGCCCGTGCCTTGGAGTTTATGCCGAAGCTTCTGTTAACCACGTGCGTTGACCCGTAACTTGCTGACACGTGGCTGTCTTTCTCTTGTCAGGGTATGGTGGTGGCGTCACACCCGATGGGACATCCGCCATTTGAAATGAATGGCTGGATGATGGCCTCATTTTTCACGACCTGGATCGGACGGCTGAGGTTGCTCCCGGGCGGCGATATAAAGCCCGCGACTCCGTTTCCGCCGCATTGTTGCTACATCCTCCTCCAGCACCCCTCTGCTCGTTTTCTTCTCCGGCGACCTTGCCCCTTCCACTCTTCGGCAACCCCCAGGCCCCCGTCGATCATCTCTTTTGCTTGTAAGACCCTTTTTCTCGCTCCCAACGTTTTCTTCTTTCTGTTAATCGTTTCCTTCAGTCGGTTTCCCTCCATTCCTTGCTTGAACCTTCCCTTTTGGTCCCGCATTCTTGTCTTTCGACCATGACTAGCACCTCGCAGTCGACCGACGGCGCTCCTGGTCTATGGTACACGACCATGGAGAGCCGTTTTGACGAGGAGGACGCATTGCGTCTCGCTCGGACTTACGACATTCCTTTCAACCACCAAATAGTATTAGCCACACCGGCCGATCGGCCTCACAAACCGCCGCCCGGCACAGTTCTGTTTTTCCGAGACCAATTTTTGGCCGGGCTACGCTTCCCACCCCATAAATTTTTCTTGCAAGTTTGCAATTACTTCCGCATCCCGCTCGGCCAGCTAGTTCCGAACTCCGTAAGGCTGCTGAGCGGGGTGATAATTTTATTCAAGCTGAACGGCATCCCCCTAGACCCCAAAGTTTTCCATTACTTCTACTACCCCAAACAGGCCGAGTGGGGAACTTTTGTTTTTCAATCTAGGACAGGTTTCGTTCTTTTTAATAACATGCCGAGCTCCAACAAACATTGGAAGGAGCACTTTTTCTATGTGCGTTTCCCCGAGCCGCCGACCTTCCGTGTCAAATGGCAGACGGCAATGCCCGCGCAACCAGAGCTCGGCAAGTTTAGAGGCGATGCGGCCTACCTTCATGCAGCCGATCGGCTGGTCGGCCAGCGCTATCATATCGACAAGCTGTTCCTCCCGGGAGTAATGTATATATTCGGCTTGTCTTCTACCCCGGCCGATCTGCCCTGCAGCATGAGTAAGTTCCCTTTTCTTCCCGTTTGTTTTGTTCTAACTGATTTATTTTTTGCTTCTGTAGCTGAAGTCATGTGGCGTGCCAAGGCAACCGAAAAGCTCAAGCTGAAAGCCGCCAATATTGAGGCGGTAAAGGATAGGGAGTTGTAATTTGATTGGGCTCAATAACACACACTATAAGTGATAGCATTTCCCAACTTATCGGGTTTATTGATTCATCAAACTAAATCTCACCCATTGATAAATTAAAGAAATAAATATCAAACATATGTGCTTGTTATTATATTAAGATTAAGAGCACACACTTCCATAATAACTGAGGTCTTTGTTCCTTTATAAAGTCAGTATAAAGAAACGACCTCTAATGGTCCTACTCAATACACTCTGAGTGTACTAGTGTAATTATATAGTCAAGATAAACTAATACCTAATTACACTACGACCTTCTAATGGTTTGTTCCTTTCTATTTTAGTCGTGAGCTACTGTTTATAATTTATAAGGTACTGATAACATCATCTTTTGTATGTGACACCACATACTATGTTATCTACAATATAAATTAAATGAACAACTACAAACAAATGTAGACAATTTGACCAAATGTGATTCTTTATTCATAATGAATGTTTACAAAGCTTAGGCTTTTAGTATACACTCCAACAGATATAACCATCGCGAGTGTTCCTTAGCAATCCTACAGTGCCTTAGCCCGCTGTCCCAAAACGTTTTGGGGTGAAACCTTGCCGTTTCGGAAAAATCTTCTCGGTAGTCGAAGCCTACAAGTGTCTAGACACTTGTGCTTCGCTTCTACGAGAAAATTACCCATAAAAACTATAAAATTAGAAAATTCTCAAAAACTTACAGATCTGCTATTTTTCATAAAAATACAAATTAAACTCGTACAAGACTTCGCACGTGGCTCTGATACCACTGTTGGAATTTTCGGACGGCAAAAACCGCCTTTTTGCGTTGCGGAAACCCCGAATCTCCCATGCCACCGGATCCGTGCGAAGTTTATAAACAAAATTTCATGTACGAGTTTACTAAAGCCTAGATCTACAAGATCAGAGGGTATACCTTTAAAGCGAAGTCCTTCGCGTAATCCCGCTCGTCCTAGGTTCGCTGGATCTCGAAAGTATCAGGGTAGATACTTCTCTATGTGTATCCGCATAAGCAAGAGATGGAGAGACCAAACAAAAGGTGTTCTAGCACCTTTCTAGGGTTCGGCCAAGGGAGGAGAGGGAGAGAAAAGAAGAGCTTGAGGAAGAAGATGGAGGTTTCAAAACACAAATGAAACTCCCACTTTAATCACAAGTAGCCGACCACTTTCAAGAAAAGGTTTATATACTCCATGGAATTTCAAGAGTAAAAAACTCTTGATCTCCCTCATGAGGTGGTACACCATGAAGTAACATTGATGATGTGGAGCATCACCATTGGCCCACTTAATGCCAACTCACCAATGAGGTGGCAAATGGTCAAGTCAAACTTGACCCTTCATCTTCCTCTCAAGTCAAGTCAAACTTGACCACTTCTCTCTCTTGGTTGTTCTAATCTAACCATTGGTTCAAGCCAATTTTAATTTAATGAATCTCTATTCATTGAATTAAATTAATTAAATGAGTCTAAGTCCAAATTAGACTCACTAAACACATGAACCAAATTGAGTCCAACTCAATTAGCCTAACTTGGATTACTCTTAATCCAATTTGGTTCATCACATGAACCTAATCCTTTGGGTTCATCAATGAACCTAATCTCCATCTAATTTCCCTTTGTGTGTGACCCTATAGGTTCTTGTAACGTTGGCAATGCTCCTAAACCCATTTAGATGAATAAGTAATGAGCGGTATCTAGTAACACATCATTACTACCCAAGTTACAAGAATGTTGAGATCCAATATCACCTTGTGACTACTAATTGTGACTCCTCACAATATATGACAAGTGTCCTTCTATCCTAGACCTCAAGATTGATCAATATGAGGCATAGACCGTGTCATCCTCTAATCAATCTAAATCTTGAACTCCAAGTAGACTCACTCGATCAAATGAGCTCAATATCTTATATTGACTCATTTGGGCATGGCCATGCACTTAGTGGTCTCACTCTATCAAGAATATCGATGTCTCTCCCGTCATATAGGAGGGATAGATCCCATCTACATCACTCACATCCCTCCACATAATTTATTACATACCCAGTAATCGCCTTTATAGTCCGCCCAGTTACGGGTGACGTTTGACGAAGCCAAAGTACGTAACCCCTTATGTAGGGAACCATGGTGACTTCAGGTCCAAGGACTAGTAGTCATACTAATAGCTACATGAGAAAGTATATGACACTCATATAACGATCCATGATACTTTCTCATGGCGGGTCATTCAGTATACATTCTCCAATGCATACCCATGTGTCAACTTGATATCTCTATATCTATGACTTGTGAGATCAAGTCATCGAGTTGACCTACATGCTAGTCTCGTCGCATTAATATTGTCCTTGAATGTTAATACTCGACTAGGAATGATTAAGAGTAGTGTTCCCTATATCATCTCACTATCGGTTCAACTAACCGATTGATATAGGTAAGAACGCTTTACTCAAGGACGCTATTATACTTAATTATTTGGCACCAATACAAGTAATTATAATAACCAAAACAAATGCCTTTATTTATATACAAGAATATGATACAATGAGTCCATACAACAATCATCAAATGATTGGCTCTAGGGCTCTAACTAACAGTTTTATTCCTTTATGTCCAACCGGGTAGACTACGTATATTAAGCTGCGTGGTTGTGTTATTTCTATTTTCATCCTAGCCATGTAGGTGGATGGTTATATAGATGTGTTATGTGTATTTATTGCTTCAGATTATCACCCGTACAGGGGAGATGCTGCCGGATTTTTGTCTGGCAGGGACTCCTTTGGAACGTGATAGGTGTAGTAGCAAACTTGAAGGAACCATGAGCCCATAAGGCAAGTAAACCCATTGAGCGCAAGTACCACCTAATACGAGACATCGTAAAATGAGGAGAAGTTATTGTCGCCAAGATTGCATCAACGGGTAACCTGGATCCTTTCACTTAGGCCCTTCAGGCAAGAGCTTTTAATGAGCATGTTGAGGGGATGTGAATAAGATGTATGGAAGCATATATGGCAGCATAGTCTTTTAGTATAAGTGGGAGATTGTTAGGATGTATACTAAAAGCCTAACTTTATATATGGACATTTATTTTGAAGTGAGAATCACATTGGTCAAATGTCTGCATTTAGTTAAATACAGTTGTCTATTTAATTTATATTGTAGATAACATGGTGTGTTATGTCACACAAAAAATCATGTTATCAGTTCCTTATAAATTATAAATAGTAGCTCACAACCAAGATGGATTGAGACAAACCATTGGAATGATTGTAGTGTAATTTGATATTAGTTTGTCTTGACTATAAAATTACACTAGTACACTATGTATGTATTGAGTAGGACCATTTGAGGTTGTTTCTTTTTATACTAACTGCATAAAAGAACAGAATCTCTGTTATTATGGATGTGCGTACTCTTAATCCCGATATAATAACAAGAACATATACTTAGTATTTATTTCTTTAATTTATCAATGGGTGAGATTTATTCGTTAAATCAATAGACTAGATAAGTTGGGAAATAATATTATTTATATAGTGTGTAGTTGATTATAGAAGGAAACTGTGCCCTAGTTATCTAGGTTGATGATGCCCCCTTGAGGAGCTCATAAGGATTATCATGTAAACCTTACAGGTGGACTTAGTCTGACATGATAATGAAGTTGAGTGGTACTACTCTTGGAGCTAGATATTAATTAAGTGGTTGTCAGTAACTCATTTAATTAATAGACATTCGATATCTTAAACACAGGGAGACTAATGCACTTATGATAAGAAGGAGCCCATAATGTAATATGGGATTGGTGCGGTAGTTCAATAATGACTCTTTAGTGGTATGAGTTATTATTGATGAACTTGAGTTGGGTGTTCAGGTCGAACACAGGAAGCTCAAGTCCATCAGGAGGTCAAAACCAATTTCTCCTCTAGGTCCCTGTTGTAGCCTCTTATTAAAAGCCTTGTTATCCACCCAAAGCCCAGCTTCTTACCCAAGCTAGGGGCCGACCACATCCTTCCTTGGTGTGCAAGCAAGGGGCCGACCAAACCCATCTTGGTGTCCAAGATGTGGCCGACCAAGTCTTGCTTGGTGACCAAACAAGGGGCCGACCACTAAAGAAATAAAAAGAGAGATTTTAATTTTTTAAATCTTTCCTTTTATAGCAATCTACAAAGGATAAAAAGAAAGATTTTAATTTTAAAATCTTTCATTTTTTGAAGTCATCCACATGGTTTTAAAAGAGAGTTTTAAATTTTAAAATATTTAGTTTTTTGTTACCATCTATAATGGTTTTAAAAGAGAGATTTTAATTTTGATAAAACTTTCCTTTTTTGTAAACATGATTTAGAAGAGAAGTTTAATTTTAAAATCTTTCCTTTTTGTAGGCATCTATAATGTTTAAAAGAAAGAGATTTTAATTTTTTAAACTTTCCTTTTGTAGCCATCACAATAGGAAATTAAAAGAGAGAGATTTTAATTATTATTAAAATTTCCTTTTATGCCATGACCAAGGATTATAAAAGAGAGGTAGAGGGTGCCCTATAGGAATAACACATCTCCATATTTCTCTTGTTCCCTTAGGGCCGAAACCTAAGCTTTCCCTCTTCTCTTTTCCTTGGTGGCCGACCCTTCTCTCTTTCTCTTCTCCCTTTGTTTTCTTCTCTTAAGGCCGACGGCACATCAAGCTCCATCTTCTTGTGGCCTGTTTACTTGGAGGGGAAGAAGAAGAGAAGGAAGTTTCCTATTTTGGCATTCCTTGGGTGGCCGAAACTTGTAGGCAAAGAAGAAGGTTTGGGTGGATTTCATCTTGGTAGATCGTCGCCCACACGATATTCAAGAGGAGGAGAGGAATACAATAGAAGATCAAGAGGTCTTTAGCTACATAGAAAGGTATAACTAATTATTTGTTTCCGCTGCATAATTAGTTTGTGTTCTTTGTATGGATCCTGAAGTACCAACACAAGAGGCTATCGATTCTGTGTTTCGATTTTGTGTTTCTATTGTGGTCTCTATAGTTAAACCTAAGGTTACTGTAAGAAGTTTAATATTAAATTTCTTTGAAAGACTTTATCTAAGAAGTGGTGGATGATCTCATACCCAAGAAGCCCGAGTGTCTCGCCATGTTTAACCTGGAAGTCAATATTTGAAATAGATATTTAATCAACTTCTGTAATATGGTTTAACTTCTGAAGAACACATGGGTTGAACTTGGAGTAAAAATGTTAAGTTTCGTTTTCAATCCAAGTTTAACTTCTGAAGAACAACTTGGATTAAAAATCTTAATTTTCGTTTGCAATCTAAGTTTAACTTCTGTAGAGCACATGGGCTACTAGAAAAAGTTCTATGCTTGTATAAATTTTTATACAGGGGAAACAAAATGGAATTCTGGGTAGCACCCAATAGGTTATATGTTATATTGGGGAGATGATGCAAATGTAGATGCTTATAAAATTTATAATCAAGATAGGTACAAGACTACTAGAAGGAGTCAACAACGACATAAATCATACAACTAGTTGTTTTGTTTGCCTTTAACTCCAAGGCCACAAAGACTTTATGCACAAAAATAATTGCTGAACACATGACCTGGCATGCAATAACTCATCGAACAAAAGAGGGGCTAATGTGTCTTTCATCAGATACAGATGCGTGGAAAAATTTTGATAGAACATGTCCAAAATTTACAAAGGAGACTCGAAACATTAGATTATGTCTATGTGCTGATGAATTTGCTCCATTTGGTAAATTAGGAAGAAATCATTCTTATTGGTCAATTATCCTAACTCCGTATAATTTTCCACCTGGGATGTGTATGAAAATACCTTATATTTTTTTTAACATTGGTTGTGTCTGACCTGCAAAATCTAAGGAAGTTAATAAATATTTATATGCAACCCCTGATAACAGAACTAAAATAACTATGGAATGAAGGTGTTCCTACATACGATGTGTTGGTGCGGGAAGCATCCGATGATCGAACCCAGGTTTTGATAATGGCAAAGGAATTCAAAGTTAAGGTTATTTGTGTTCTAACGTGCTTGAATGAGTTTTCAGGAAAGTCCTAACTGCGGTTAGGCAGGTGGAAAATCCTAAGGGGTGGTAACTTTAGGTCCTAGGGGGCGGTAACCCTAGGTGGATGAAAATCCTAAGGGGTGGTAACCTTAGGTCCTAGGGGGTGGTAACCCTAGGTGAAGGAAAATCCTAAGGGTGAGTAACCTTATGTCCTAGGGGGTGGTAACTCTAGGAGGAGGAAAACCCTAAGGGGCAGCAACCTTAGGTCCTAGGGGGTGGTAACCCTAGGTGGAGGTTGTTGGGATTTTTGAGCCGCAAAAACCGCTTTTTGCGTTGCGGAAACCTCGAAATCCCATGCCACCGGATCCGTGCGAAGAAAATAATTTCAAAAACTTTACGTGTGGTAACATTGCCATTAGAAGGAAACATATCTATTAACATTGATATTACCTTATCATTTACCTTCGATCGTGTGGTTTGCTCTTCCGTCCAATGTCGTTGTCGGAGTTTCTTCCCTTTCTTATCCTTCGGGACTTCGAACGGTTCATTTACCACCATCATGGTGTCCCAATCCGTGTCGAAGAAGATCTCCATCTTCATCATCCAATAGGTGATGTTCCCAAGGCTTCCTCCTTCAAACTTTGGAGGTTCAATCAAGTCGGTCATCTTCTTGTATTTGCTCTTCTCGATGATTAGTCCGGTGAAGTACGACCTTTGCTCTGATACCACTTGTTGGAGGATCTTGGGGCCAGCTAGAAGGGGGGTTGAATGGACGGCACCCCCAAATCCTTGCTTCCTACGATGTTAGCACAGCAGAATAAAAACGAACACAAATAGAAAGCTAAACACCAAATACAAGAATGGAAATGCAAACCGCTAACATGTTCGTTTACGTGGTTCGGAGATAACTTGCTCCTACTCCACGGCGTGTCCGTAAGGTGGACGATCCCTCAATCCGTTGGTGGATTAGTCCCCGGCAAACTCCGGCTAGCTCAACCTCCTTGTGGGTGGAGAAACCTCACCACAACACTCACCAAAAACACTTGGACACAAGGGAACCTTTGAGCACTTAGTGACTACTAATTAGGCTTTAACTAAGTCTAATTTCGTCAACCTTTGCTGGCCATCCCAAGCTCCTTCTTATAGAGCTTGAGAAAATCAGCCTTGCTGATTTACCCATTACCAGTCGACTGATCCTTGCACCAGTCGACTGGTGCCAGCCCAACGACACTCCAACGGCTATCTATCAGTCGACTAGTCCCTGGACTAGTCGACTGGTCCCAGCTGTTTTGGGTACAGAAGCTCTCTGTGCTCACTATCAGTCGACTGGTCCTAATACCAGTCGACTAGTACAACCCTAAACCTAGGGTTCCCATCCCGAGTACATTTCTCTCAGCACTCTGATCCTCACGACTCACTTGACTCTTCTTTGCAGCTTTGACCACTTGCTTTCAAGCCTACTTCCTTTGTCTCTCGTCCCTCGGATGCATCCAAGCCCGCGACTCGTCCCCAATGCCATCCTTCGCGTATACCTCGAAGTTGCTTCCATCAGCCCTTGTCCTTGCTGCCTTGTCCACGGTCCCTCGGATGCTCCATCCTTCACCAAACCCGAAGCCGTCAACCTGAGTCACATGTGTCACCTGCAGTCCTGCACAACTCAAGTACACATATCAAATAAGGAGGGTAAACCTAACTTAAAACCTTTGTCCAAACACCAAAACACATGGTCCCGCGGACCATTGGGATTGCTCCAACAGATACAAGATCCCAAGTTTACTCAAATTTTCTTAAGAGGTCTTTTGGAAGTTCCTGGTGAAGTCGTCAGCGATCTATAGATAGGGGAGGAGGTTCTTCAGATAGGTAACCCTCCCTCTTTTAGTTGTTGATTACTACTTTAACAGAGTGGGTGAGAGTTCCTACAATGCACCTAGCATACTTCTTACCAAACTCACAAGAATTTAAATATGATATACACTTGCTTTGTCAGTGCTCTTCCTCACCTACCTTATATGCTTGAAGCTCAGATTGTAGGTTATCATTTCCCCCCTGTAAAGTAGTTTTCTCTACCTTAGCCTCTTCTAGTTCTTTCAAAAGCGAGCTTATTTGTAATTTCTGGGCTCGTAATCCTTCCTATTGCTGAAATAAGGTAAAATCTTTAGAAGCTAACTCTGGTGCTAATTCAGGGAACTTCGAGCTATAGGATAGCTGTAATTGATCTAGAAGAGTGGTTTTGTGAGCAACATCCGGGAGAGTTTTGTCTTTTAAGCTCGTTTCAACATTAAGCTTAGAATTAAGCCCTTGTAATTGTAGTTCTAAGTTTTTCTTTTCTTCCTCTTGGGATTGTAGCAATTGGCGATAATCTTGTAGAGCTTTTTCTAGGCTGGCATTAAACTCAGTCTGTAACTTTACCTTGTCCCATAACTGAATAAGTTCATTTTTAGGGAGGTTGGAGGTAACTTGTAATTCCTCCACTTTGTCTTTTAAAGTCTGATTAGTTCTCTCCAAATGTACAACTAGCTTACCCAAATGCACGCTCGAAGCATAGAACTGGATAGAACAATAGCATGGTTACGTTCTGTAGTTACAAAATAAGGAAGTTAAGATTAAAAACTTATTGCAGTAGCTTGGCAACTGTAGTCATCAACATGTTCGGATAGGGTACTTCTTTTTATATGTGCCTGAGATTGCAACCAGGACTCACCTAGTGACCCCTTTAGCTGAAGTAGTCCATATGAGGTAGGGGTAGAAGTTTGACCAAGCTGGGAAGGTAGTCCATGGGATTGTTTGAAGAAGATGGAGGAGCTGGTGGAAGTTGTAAATGGTGAAGAAGAAGAAGGAGGAAGTTCATAAGCCTGTGAAGATAAATTAGGAGATGAAAGGATGTCTAATGAAGGACCTTGTTCAATAGCTATTTCAATAGGCCTGAAGGTAATTGATCTCCTGCAAGGAGTTCTTTTGGCACGGGGTCTGGTGGAAGAAGAAGGTAAAGCTGGAAGAAAGGGAAATGGATCCACAAGAATAGTTGGTACCACCTCTGGTAAAGAAACAGCTAGAGGAATAATAAGAGACATAGGAATGAGAAGTCCTGGTCTCATCATTGTTAATGCAAAATTGGAATGAACATGTGTAGGAGGAGCAAGTTCTTTTCTTCTAGAGTGGGAGATTTCAGAAGGAATAATAAGGACTTGTTCAAAAGTAACATGGTAGATGAAAGTGGACAAGGGGATAAGGTACGAGGTTTATTACGCTTCACAATGAAGGGACCCTCCTAATCTGATGAGCTGGATGATTCCTAAGGTCTCTCTCTCAGATGAAGGTAATAAACCAAGGGAAGAAGAGGGGTGATTAAGACGGCGATCCCTAAACAATTCTTCATCCATTCTAGTTAAAACTGCCCTTGTCAAGCAAGTATTTTTGTACATAAAAGTAGGAAGAACAATATCGGCTAGAAAAAGAGAGAAACTCATGTTAAAAATAATATGAAAATAGCCAAAAAAACATACACAAGAAGAATAATCTTACCAAAGGGCACATCCAATGTTGTGTCGGCTGTGCTAAGACCAAAAGCAAATAATAAGCCTTCGGGGATTAGGGCAACCAAGTTAAACTTTGATCCCTTTAATTTCCCCATAGAAGAACGAATAATGAGATCTTCACAGATATTGCCTAATTGAGGAATAGGAGAAAGATTCTGATGCCAAATTATTGGGTATGGTGGTGGAGAAGGAAGATGCATAAATAATAACTTGCCCCGCCATTATCCTTGAGGGGGGATTCTATGGAACAAAGTGGTTTTAGGACGTGATTGAAACTTAAAAACGCTATCTTCCACTTAGCAAGGAATGAAAAAGTGATGGAAAAGTTGAGGAGATAAAGGAAAGTCATGTAAATGGGAACGAAAACAAAACCAACCATAATAGAGAATGATTGGGGGATGAGTTGATTCAGGGGGAGGTCAAAATATCTACTAACATCAACAAAGAAAGGATGAATAAGAAATCTAAAATCACATAAAACATGTTCCCAGAAATTTTTCACATTCTCTGGAGGAGGAAGATGAGGACGATCCCTGGAGGTAGGAATGACCAGGTATGTAGAGAAGTTATAGTTCCATTGAAGCTCACTGGCTTCCGATGTAGAAAACTTGAAAGTGAATTGAGTGTATCACTTATCGGAGGTCTACATTGTTAACAGGATGAAGTAGGAAAAACAAGAATAGTTAGTAGAAAGCGAAGAACAAAAGATACGTAAACTAGAGGAAGAAGACGAAGTGTTAGGGATTTTCCTCTCTTTTCTCTTTAGAAGCCTTGGTAGAGTATCGAAAAGGGTGTTTCAAGTAGAAATGTTAGATTAAGGTAATAAGAAAAGCGAGAACAAAGAGGAGCCGTTGGATGGATTGATAAGGCGGAGGACATAATAAAATAGGTACATACCAGACGTCATATGCACACGTGTCACTAATAAGGAAATATATTGGTAGCCAATATAAAAGGTTATGTTCCCAAAATATTAGAATCATTACCAAGGGTGAACTTAAAAAAAAAATCCCAAGATCCCAGAAGAGATTAAATATTATACACTTCTTGTATTATGAATTCGGTCGGTCGATACTAACCGATCAAATTTCAGGACTATATATATATATATATATAGAGAGAGAGATAGAGAGAGAGAGAGAGATTAAATATTATACACTTCTTGTATTATGAATTCGGTCGGTCGGTACTAACTGATCGAATTTCAGGACTATATATATATATATATATATATATATATATATATATATATATATATATAGGCTCGGTTAGTCATTTTTAGTTGATTGAGTCCGAAAACAAGTTAAAGATAGATGTATGTAAACTCGACCGGTCACCAAAGGCGGACCGAGTATTAAGTTTCAATTTAAACATAGAAGTAAACTTGATCGGTCTCCAAAGACCAGCCGAATATTAAGTTTGGTCGAATATTAAGTGCAGGCAAAATTAAACATAGAAGTGAGCTTGCCCGATTGGAAGAAGTTGGGCAAACATTATTATCAAAGAAGGATAATTTGCTTATAAGGAAAATTAATATGTAATAACCCTAAAGGTAACAAAACAAATCAGAGCGAATGATGAAACTTAAATAAATGCTAAGCCTAAAATAATTCAACCCTTCAACAATAAAACTAAATCAAATAAAGTCAATCTAAAATCATGCGAATTCCTGAGTACTCATCAAATAGAGGCAAAATCATAGGGTGCCAACAGTTAGAACATCATAAGAAATAATAAAAAAGTTAACAATCATTCTTCATTACAGAAACATTTTGAAAATTAAATCTAGAATTAGAACAGTTTGGGGAACAAATGGGGGGGGGGGGGGGGGGGGATGCTATCAAGTAATTCCTGATGATCTAAGAAGTTAGCTAGAGGGGTAGAAACTAGGTGTCCTTTGTTCTTTAATTGCTTTACACCCCCCTCAACTCCATAGGTGAAGGCTTTGGCAATTGATGCAGTAATAGGAGCATTGAATTCAGGAGATTCTAGCAATATTCTTTTTCTCTTCTCAAACCTGTTATCTTCACCCGCTATATAATCTTCCAGAGCATCTTGAGAAACTTTTAATTCGGACTCTTTGGAGGAAAGCTCTACTTTAACTATGGTTAAGGATGAACATAGAGAGTTTAGCTCAGAGTTTTTAGATTCCAAATCAGAATCTTTAGAAACCAATTCTAGAGTATGGGCATCCTTCAACGCTTGTAACTAAGATGATAATTGAGTATTCTCAGCAGTATACTTATCCACTTTGGATGTCAATTCAGTGCGAAAGATGGTCTCTAATTTAGCTTAAGATTCAAAATTCTCTGTAGAAGCTTTCCATTTACTTGAATTTTCAAGTTCCGCCTCAAGAAGTTTTTGAGTCTCTTGTAATTAGTTGGATAACTCCGCTAACTCTTTAGAAGCATGAGAAGAGGACGATCCAATGGTTTTCTACCTCAGTGTGCTATTTTCTTGAGATAAATCATATAATTGGTGGGCCACACTCATACTTATTACCCACCACTGTACAAAAGAAAGTTATGGTTAGATGCATTAATGAGGGAGAACAAAGGGACGAAGGGCATGTTACCTTAGTTTCCTCGAAAGAAAACTTATCAGTCATATCATCAGAGGTAAGCTTTTCAATTTATTTACATTCCTCTACCCAAACTGTGGTCAAAGACCCCCCCCCCCCCTATAATATTGGTAGGATAGAAGAAGATGATAAGGAATTGTGAAGAGAAGGAGGAGAGAAAAGAAGAAATAGGAGGACCCTGGTTCCTTAGTTAAGTAAAGGAATTGGTTCTGGGAAAGTCATCATGAACTCGGGATCCAAACCAGAACTTAGAAGGGAAGGATGTTCTGGTGGTTCAATAGGTGGAGAAGTAAGCATAGGGTATAAAGAAGATAGGGTAGGTTCCGGAGAAGAGGGTTGAATATCTCCTATAGGTATATCCTCAAGAGCAAATATAGCCCGTTTCTTGGGGAGGGGCACTAATATTAACATCCACCCAGGGCATTTTCTTATGGAAGTAGCTTCTAGTACCTGTTCTTGTAGCTCCAAAGGGGAGTCCTCCGGAGGTAAACTTGTGGATTCCTCCCCAAAAGTAGTATGAGAACTAGAAGCGAGTGTTGGTTGCATAGAAGGCTCAGGTAAAAGAGCATCAGATGTTTGAGTTGATGCGATGTTAAGTTCTGCCCTGAGCTCCTATTCCTTGGATAATAATTCATCCTCTTCTAAGCGGATTACCTTGTCAACCAAAGCTCTGAATATAGCATTCACTGCAACAAATAAAAGAGTATTTTAGTTAGTAAAGGAGGGATAGTTAGAATGTCAGAACTTACCAAAGGAACATTGTAGGCTCTTTTGAACAGGACTTAGGCCAAAAAGATATAAAAGATCATCGTGTATCCATTGGTGACTGTGAAAGCGATGACCTAGTAATTTATTGAAATATTCAGAAAAAATTGGCTGTTGATGAAGCTCTTTTATGTCAGGGAGAGAGGGAAAGGAAGATTGTCACTTGGTGGACCACGCGATAGGCCCAGAAAATTTGATAAAGAAAAAAATGTAATTTCCAAACCATGATGGATGAAGACATTTCTTCAAAGAACACCATCTTCGGACAAGATTGAAAAAGAAATACTCTTGGCTTCAATTTTTTAAGATAAGGAAACATGAAAAAATTTTGAGGAGTAGGAGGTATACTGAAGAGGAGAAATACCATATACAACCCACATAGATATCTAAAAGCATTTCAGGCAAATTATTGTAAAGAAATACCAAAATATTGACACATATCTATCAAGAATGGAGGAATCGAAAAGAATAAACCTACAACTAACGGGATCTTTGAAAAAGGTAATGTAGTTATCAGAAGGAAGGTAGGGGTGAGCGTCAGGTTACGGGACCTTAATACGATATTCTTTAGGGATTTCATATAGAGAACGGATGGAAGTTCGATTAGCAGTAGTGAAGGAAGAATAAATGAGCATACCAAGGGGTTAAGGATTCTTCAGTCATGGTGAAAAACAGAAACACTCAAGGAATAAGCAACTTACTGAGTCCTCAACGAAAGAAAGTCACAGAAGAAGACCAGGGAAGATGGAGAAGCACGGGTTGTCGAAGGGAGTTGGAAAAGAGAATCGCCAAAGAGCAACTGGAGGAAGACGAAGAGTAAAAAGTTAAAAAAGACTTGGGTTTTAGGGAAATATAAGGATCGTCGTTAAAATAAAATGTTTAACAAAGGAGAGTCATTGATCTGCTAAGAAGAATGTGTGATAAGACACAAAAAAAAAGCATACCAAGGATTCCTTTGAAAAAGAGGAAAAAATACTACATAGCGCTTGCCTAGGAAGAGACATTTATGATAGATAGAATAGATCGAATCATATACTAAGTCATCATATCTTTGAACATTCTCTTTCCGTTGAAGGACCAAATACCAACAAGATCATTTTGAAAAACCACGCAAATCTCAAAATATAAGTGAATAAATAAAATTTGTAAACGGTGAAGAAGGAGAATACCTCTTATGGAACATCCCTGTTGGTTACTACTCGGAAAACCTAGAGGTTCCACTGTACAAAAATTTTGTACAAAGGTCTGAACCTTGTCCTAGCTACCATGTGTTCTTTTAAATTAAATTTTGGATCACCTGCGGAACTTAACACGTTTGATCCAAAACTTAATCTATATGTTCTTTTAGGTTTTGACTTGGATCTCCTGCGGAACTTAACACGTTCGACCCAAGTCACCTTAAGTTATTAATTCCATTAAATATTAATTTCCATAATTGGTTCCCAGTACTGACGTGGCGAGGCACATGACCTTCTTGGATATGGGAGCAACCACCACCGACTAGACAAAACCTTTTATGGAAAGCTAATATTTAATTTCCTAAAATAACTTTAGGTTAACCGAAAAGAACAATCAAATCACAAGGAAAATAAAAACAAAAGAACACTATATCGAAAACAAATTCGAAACTCTAGAATCGTATGCCTCTTGTATTTAGTATTATTTCCAAAAATAACTAGTATGATGCGGAAAGAAAAAATACTAGTTATACCTTTTAGAAAAACCTCTTGATCTTCTACCGTATTCCTCTTCTAACCTCGGACGTTGTGTGGGCAACAATCTTCCGAGATGAGAAACCACCAAACACCTTTGTTCTTCCTTGCAAGTTTCGGCCATCAAAACTTCTTCTAGGATGAAGAGGTTCGGCCACCACCACCATGCTCCAAGGGATGCTAGAAAAGAGGCTTCTTTTCTCTCCTTCTTCTCCTTCTTAGATCCGGCCACCAAAGCTATCTCCACCATGAGAAGGTTTCAGCCACACAAAGGAGAGGAGAGGAAAGAAAGGGCCGGCCACACCCAAGGAGAAAAGAGAAGAAAAAATAGAATAGAGATGTTCACCATGAATCCTCCTCTACCCCCTCTTTTATAATCCTTGGTCTTGGCAAATAAGGAAAATTTAATAAAAACTTCCTTAATTCTTTTGCCATTGAAAAATAAAATTTATTTAATTAAAAATAATTTTCTTCTCATCAATTCATATGGCCGGCCATATTAAAGCTACAAACAAGGAGAGTTTTAATTAATTAAAACTTCCTAATTTGTCTCTAGAAATTTATAAAAAATTTCTCCAATAATTTTCATCCCTTCATGATTGGTTAATAAAAAGGAAATTTTATAAATTAAAATCTTTCTTTTAAACATGTGGATAAAAAGAAAGTTATCTCTAAAAATTAAAATCTCTTTTAATCTACAAATAAGGAAAGATATCAAATCTTTTCTTAATCTCTTGTAGAAACTTATAAAAGAGAATATTTAATTTTTAAACTCTCTTTTAAATCATGAACATGGTTAAAAAGGAAAGTTTTCTTAAAATTTAAAATCCACCTTTTAATCAACAAATAAGGAAAGATTTCAAATTTTAAACTCTCTTTTAAACATGTAGATGATTTACAAATAAGGAAAGTTTTTACCAAAAATTAAAACCATCCTTTTAATCTACAAATAAGGAAAGAGATTAATCTCTTCTCTTAATCTTTTGTAGAAAGCTATAAAAGGAAATTTTTAATTTTTAAACTCTCTTTTAAAATCATGATATCCATATAAGAAATAATTTTAATAAAAATCCTTTTAATATTCTAGTGGTTGGCCACCTAAGCTTGGGACCCAAGCTTTGGCCGGCCACCTACATGACTCATCCACTTGATTTTGGCCGGCCCTAGCTTGGGTTCCAAGCTAGCTTGGCCGGCCCCATTGGATGGGTAAGAAGGTGGGTATGCGGTGGGTATAAATCTCTATATACTAGAGGCTACGATAGGGACCGAGAGGAGGAATTGGTTTTGGTCTCCCGATGAAATTAAGCATCCCGTGTTCGCCCCGAACACACAACTTAATTTCATCAATAATAATTCATTCCACTAAAGAACTATTATTGAACTACCGCATCAATCCCAAATTACATTTTGGGCTCCTTCTTATTATGAGTGTGTTAGTCTCCTGTGTTTAAGATAACAATGTCCACTAATTAAGTAAGTTACTGACAACTCACTTAATTAATATCTAGCTCCAAGAGTAGTACCACTCAACTTCATCATCATGTCGGACTAAGTCCACCTACAGGGTTTAACATGACAATCCTTATGAGCTCCTCTTGGGGACATTCTCAACCTAGATCACTAGGACACAATTTCCTTCTATAATCAACAACACACACTATAAGTGATATCATTTCCCAACTTATCGGGCTTATTGATTCATCGAACTAAATCTCACCCATTGATAAATTAAAGAAATAAATATCAAATATATGTGCTTGTTATTATATTAGGATTAAGAGCACACACTTCCATAATAACTGAGGTCTTTGTTCCTTCATAAATTCAGTTTAAAAGGAATGACCTCAAATGGTCCTACTCAATACACTCTAAGTGTACTAGTGTAATTATATAGTTAAGATAAACTAATACCTAATTACACTACGACCTTCCAATGGTTTGTTCCTTTCCATCTTGGTTGTGAGCTACTGTTTATAATTTATAAGGAACCAATAACATGATCTTCTGTGTGTGACACCACACACCATGTTATCTACAATATAAATTAATTGAGCAACTACATTTATCATAAATGTAGACATTTGACCAATGTGATTCTTATTTCTAGATAAATATTTATACCAAAAGCTATACTTTTAGTAAACACTCTAACAATCTCCCACTTATAATAAAAGACTAAGCTGCCATATCTGCTGCCATACATCTGATTCCCATGCCTTTCAAAAAGCTCTTGCCTTAAGGACCTTAGGTTATCATCTGATGCAATCTAGGCGGCAACAATTTCTCCTCGTTATATAATTTCTCGTATTGGGTAGTACTTGCGCTCTATTGTGTTTACTTGCCTTATAGACTCATGGTTTCTTCGAGTTTGTTATTGCACCATTATTATTACAATAAATTGTAATAATCTTTGGACAAATTAAAGATCATATCTAAGTCTATCTTGAGGTAATTAAGTCATTCAGCTTTTATGGCTACCTCAGAGGCTTGCCATATACTCAGCTTCTATGGTGGAGTCCAGAAAAACACCTATGCTTATCACTTTTCCATAGTTAAGACTTTTCCTCCTAAAGTAAACACAAAACCCCGAGGTCGACTTATTATTGTCCCTATCTGATTGGAAGTCAAAATCCGTGTAACCCACAGGGACCAAATTAACTGCCTTGTAAGCTAGCATATAATCTCTAGCGCCTCTAAGGTACTTTAATATATGCTTTACTGCAGTCCAATGTCCTTGTCTAGGGTTACTTTGATATCTGCTAACTATGCCCTTGGCAAAACAGATTTCTGATCTCGTGCATAGCATACATTAGGTTGTCTAACTACCGAAGCATAAAGAACTGCCTACATGTCCTCAATCTCTTTTGATGTCATCGGAGACATCTCTTTAGATAAACACACTCCATGCTTAAAAGGTAAGAAACCTTTCGAGGAGTTTTGCATGCTTAAAACAAGCAAGGATTTTCTGATATATCAAGCTTGGGATAAGTAAAATATATTTTTTCTTTCGATCTCTTATTACTTTGATCCCAAAAATATATACATTCTCCCAAGTCCTTTATATCGAATTATTTGGACAACCATACCCTTACTTCTGACAACATTTTGATATTGTTTCCAACTACCAAAAATGTTATCTACGTATAGTACAAGAAATACCACCACGTTTCCATCACACCTTTTGTATACACAAGACTTATCCGTTTACTCAATAAATCCATAGGTCTGGATTACTTTGATAAACCGGATGATCCAAGACCTTGAAGCTTTGCCTCAGTCCATAGACTGATTGAGCTTGCACACAAGATGCTCTTAGCCCTTTGCAATGAACCCTTCTGGTTGCTTTATATGGATGCTTTCATCAAGACTTCCATTAAGGAATGCTGTCTTGACATCCACTTGCCAAATAGATAAAAGAATCCGGATAGACTTAAGCATGGCTACCAGTGAAAAAGTTTCCTTTTTCATCAAGCCTTGCTTTGAAAGTTACTACCTTCCTTTCTATCCCTCTTTTCCTATTATAGACCTTTTTACACCCAAAGGCTTTTACACCATTTGGTGGTTCTACAAGCTTCCAGATTTTATTAGAATACATATATTCTAATTCTGTTATTCATTACTCTTTGCCAAGATGTTGCATCTTTATCTTGGAGTGTTTCGTCATATGTCCGGAGATCAGATTCATGTCCTCCAGGGATCGAGTCCAAAAACTCTCCCAAAGCATGAATCTTTTTAGGTTGCCTAACAACCCTCCCACTATGACAAGACACTTTCTGCAATTGTGTATCATTTGTGATACGTGTTGCAGTTTCTTTGTGGTATCTCATCTTGTACAGTTGGTACTAGATTAGACATGCCTTTTATTATTTCCTTAAGAACAAATTTTCTTATGGGCACATGGTTTATTACATAGTCCTTTTCTAAAAATCGGTCATTGATGCTAACAATGACCTTCTGATTTTTTAAGACTATAAACCTACTTTCATTTTACTAGGATAACCCACAAACAAGTGAATTCCTGTCCAACTTATCATTGTCTCTCTTCTGCATATGTGCTGGACTACCCGAATCCGAATATGCTTCGAAATAGGCTTACGCCTATTCAGCAATTCTATATGAGTAGAGAGTTCTGACTTTAGAAGGTATTATATTCACTCCCGTTTCCAGAGTATATCCTTAAAATGATTTTGATAATATTCTTAATAACTCATCAATCTACTTATTTCCATAAGAGTCCTATACCTTCCTTTTCCTACACTATTCTGTTGGAGTGTACCAGGTGCAGTTAGTTTGGATTGAATCCCTACTTCTGATAAATGACTCCTAAATTCTCCCAAGAGGTACTTGCCACTACGATCTTAACGTAGTGTCTTGATACTTTTACTTTGTCGTTTCTCCACATCAGCCTCGTACTCTTTGAACTAATCAAAGCACTTAGACTTGCGGTACATCAAGTAAATATATCCGTATCTCAAATAGTTGTCTATAAAATAGATAAAATATTTGAAACAACCTCTTGCCTGGATGTTCTTAGGATCACACAAATCAGAATGAACCAATTCCAATATATCTTTGACTCCATACCCCTTAGACTTAAAAGCTTCTTGGTTATTTTTCCTTCCAAGTAAGACTCATAGGTTGGAAAGATTTCCACTACTAATGAACCCAAAAGGTCATCAGCTACCAATGAATCCTACTCAAGTTAATATAACCTAGCCTTAGAAGCCAAAGATATAATTGGTTCATTTTCAAAGGTTACTTTCTCTTAAAGTTAGAAGATGTGTTACTAATTTCCATTTGTTGCATCGTGAGAGTTATTGGATTTATAAATTGCCAACCAACGTACCAGAACAGATAACTTCCCTCTTTTTCTTAATAACAACTTTGTTATTAAAAGAGGCAGAATATCAAGTTCTTTGAATAGTTTAGAAACTGAAAACTAGTTCTTTCTAAATTTGGTGCATAAAGACAATTACTCAAAAATCCATGTTTTATTCTTATCAAAAGATAAACATCTCCCACTGCAATAGCTACCATTTTTACAGTAGTGCCCATGTAGACAGTGTTTTAATTTTCATTTAGTTGTCGGGTTTCCTAGAACCCTGCAATGAATTACGGACATGATTAATGACATCTGTATCTACACTCCAGGTTTTGGTAGATAACACCACTAAACATGTTTCAACTAATGAATTAAATACACCTATATTGTTCTTAGTTCTAAAAAGACAGTTTACCTTAATGTCCAAGTCCTATTTCCAATCATTACAATTGGGATTACTAAGTCTTTCTTTATAATATGACTACTAGGGGATTGACAAACATTTTAAATCCTAAGAATCACAAAAATACTTGGTCAAGATCAACTTCTTAAAAATCCCCATGAATTTTGTATGTCACGATAGTGTGGACGTATACAAAATCGAAGAGGAGATTTTATTCATTAATTTTATTATCTCGTCAACTTTACTTTATGACGAATAAAATTAATAGTTGATCTGTCTTTGATCAAATATTTGATCAAAAACTTTTGAATTTAAAAAAAATTGATTCCTCAAACAATATTATTTAAATTCACCAACACCTCAAACACCGTGAATTTTGCATGCCACGTTAGTGTGGACGTATACAAATTCAACATTTGTAAAAGGAGGGTTTTAACCCATTAATTTTATTATCTTGTCAACCTAACTTTTTGACAAATAAAATTAATAGTTGGTATCATTTGGTCACACAAATAATAGCAGTGACTCCGATGGGGAGGATACTATTAGATGTGTCTAAGTGTATACCATTACATGACACTAAGTCCATTAATAAGATTATGCCCCTTCCGTTGGGGAAGATCACACGCTCTTAATTAACTTCCTATAGTCATCCAAAAATGGAAGTATGTTCTAGTGATCCATAAAAGAGCTCATCCGTTATGGAGGAAGGCACTCAGAGCCAACGCGCAAGCTTGTTTGCATCACTTACAAACCAGTAATGGAGACCATGGGATTTACTTAAAAATTCCTCTCCCACTTACTTATTTATAAATGAGGAATTTTAACTATGCTAGCCTACTAAATATATAAACTAACATGCACACACAGCACAATATAAAAGCAATAAATAGAAAATCTAATTTTCAACTATTATGGCTTTTGTCTCTTGTTGTCCTCCGTGTGTTGTCATCCCAAGCTGCTGCCATATTTGGCCACTGCCACCGGGTCTAGCTGTCGCATCCATCTTGCTCCTAGTTCCGCTGCGCCTCTGGTCCTTAGAAGGTTCCATGCTTTGCAAGATTCGATCCGCGACATAAATAGAATTTTACATTTTGATCCTATATTCCTCGAAGGAATGTATATGTAACTAGATCAAAGATAAAATAAAATTTACATCCATCGGTCCTATATTCCATAAAAGGAATGTACATGTAACTAGATCAAAAATAAAATCCTAATAAAACTAAATACAGCTCCTGCTGTATTTTATAATACAATCATGCACACACAATAAAATGCCCGTGACATGTCCAAGGGTCCAATCACACACATAATAACTATAATCCATAATAGTTGGATCCTGCATCCACAAAGTTAGCACATCCTACTATTAACCTGCCTAAATTATGTATGACAAGTGCATAATTAAACTAATACCAAATACACAGAGGCAAAACCCTAGCTCTGATACCAATTGTTGGTTACTACTCGGAAAACCTAGAGGTTCCACTGTACAAAAATTTTGTACAAAGGTCTGAACCTTTTCCTAGCTACCATGTGTTCTTTTAAATTAAATTTTGGATCGCCTGCGGAACTTAACACGTTTGATCCAAAACTTAATCTATTTGTTCTTTTAGGTTTTGACTTGGATCTCCTGCGGAACTTAACACGTTCGACCTAAGTCACCTTAAGTTATTAATTCCATTAAATATTAATTTCCATAATTGGTTCCCAGTACTGACGTGGCGAGGCACATGGCCTTCTTGGATATGGGAGCAACCACCACCGACTAGACAAAACCTTTTATGGAAAGCTAATATTTAATTTCCTAAAATAACTTTAGGTTAACCGAAAAGAACAATCAAATCACAAGGAAAAGAAAAACAAAAGAACACTATATCGAAAACAAATTCGAAACTCTAGAATCGTATGCCTCTTGTATTTAGTATTATTTCCAAAAATAACTAGTATGATGCGGAAAGAAAAAATACTAGTTATACCTTTTAGAAAAACCTCTTGATCTTCTACCGTATTTCTCTTCTAACCTCGGACGTTGTGTGGGCAACGATCTTCCGAGATGAGAAACCACCAAACACCTTCTTCTTCCTTGCAAGTTTCGGCCATCAAAACTTCTTCTAGGATGAAGAGGTTCGGCCACCACCACCATGCTCCAAGGGATGCTAGAAAAGAGGCTTCTTTTCTCTCCTTCTTCTCCTTCTTAGATCCGGCCACCAAAGCTATCTCCACCATGAGAAGGTTTCAGCCACACAAAGGAGAGGAGAGGAAAGAAAGGGCCGGCCACACCCAAGGAGAAAAGAGAAGAAAAAATAGAATAGAGATGTTCACCATGAAGCCTCCTCTACCCCCTCTTTTATAATCCTTGGTCTTGGCAAATAAGGAAAATTTAATAAAAACTTCCTTAATTCTTTTTCCATTGAAAAATAAAATTTATTTAATTAAAAATAATTTTCTTCTCATCAATTCATATGGCCGGCCATATTAAAGCTACAAACAAGGAGAGTTTTAATTAATTAAAACTTCCTAATTTGTCTCTAGAAATTTATAAAAAATTTCTCCAATAATTTTCATCCCTTCATGATTGGTTAATAAAAAGGAAATTTTATAAATTAAAATCTTTCTTTTAAACATGTGGATAAAAAGAAAGTTATCTCTAAAAATTAAAATCTCTTTTAATCTACAAATAAGGAAAGATATCAAATCTTTTCTTAATCTCTTGTAGAAACTTATAAAAGAGAATATTTAATTTTTAAACTCTCTTTTAAATCATGAACATGGTTAAAAAGGAAAGTTTTCTTAAAATTTAAAATCCAGCTTTTAATCAACAAATAAGGAAAGATTTCAAATTTTAAACTCTCTTTTAAACATGTAGATGATTTACAAATAAGGAAAGTTTTTACCAAAAATTAAAACCATCCTTTTAATCTACAAATAAGGAAAGAGATTAATCTCTTCTCTTAATCTTTTGTAGAAAGCTATAAAAGGAAATTTTTAATTTTTAAACTTTCTTTTAAAATCATGATATCCACATAAGAAATAATTTTAATAAAAAATCCTTTTTAATATACTAGTGGCCGACCACCTAAGCTTGGGACCCAAGCTTTGGCCGGCCACCTACATGACTCATCCACTTGATTTTGGCCGGCCCTAGCTTGGGTTCCAAGCTAGCTTGGCCGGCCCCATTGGATGGGTAAGAAGGTGGGTATGCGGTGGATATAAATCTCTATATACTAGAGGCTACGATAGGGACCGAGAGGAGGAATTGGTTTTGGTCTCCCGATGAAATTAAGCATCCCGTGTTCGCCCCGAACACACAACTTAATTTCATCAATAATAATTCATTCCACTAAAGAACTATTATTGAACTACCGCATCAATTCCAAATTTCATTTTGGGCTCCTTCTTATTATGAGTGTGTTAGTCTCCCTGTGTTTAAGATAACAAATGTCCACTAATTAAGTAAGTTACTGACAACTCACTTAATTAATATCTAGCTCCAAGAGTAGTACCACTCAACTTCATCATCATGTCGGACTAAGTCCACCTGCAGGGTTTAACATGACAATCCTTATGAGCTCCTCTTGGGGACATTCTCAACCTAGATCACTAGGACACAGTTTCCTTCTATAATCAACAGCACACACTATAAGTGATATCATTTCCCAACTTATCGGGCTTATTGATTCATCGAACTAAATCTCACCCATTGATAAATTAAAGAAATAAATATCAAATATATGTGCTTGTTATTATATTAGGATTAAGAGCACACACTTCCATAATAACTGAGGTCTTTGTTCCTTCATAAAGTCAGTTTAAAAGGAATGACCTCAAATGGTCCTACTCAATACACTCTAAGTGTACTAGTGTAATTATATAGTTAAGATAAACTAATACCTAATTACACTACGACCTTCCAATGGTTTGTTCCTTTCCATCTTGGTCGTGAGCTACTGTTTATAATTTATAAGGAACCAATAACATGATCTTCTGTGTGTGGCACCACACACCATATTATTTACAATATAAATTAATTGAGCAACTACATTTATCATAAATGTAGACATTTGACCAATGTGATTCTTATTTCTAGATAAATATTTATACCAAAAGCTAGACTTTTAGTATACACTCTAACAATCCCAACCGATCGTAATCGCTACCGATCCTATATATAGAATGGAACCTTGAAGCCTGGTCGAACTCATATCTATTCAGGCATATGCATGGAACCCTTCGTTTGATCATCCCTCGCACGACCGATCACATACTTCTTTATATTACCCTCAGCTATCCTTCTATTCTGACTTTAACTATCCCGTCATTCTTCCTAGCTACTAATGTGTATGCATTAAGAGTTCATCTGTGAATTAGGGGAAATTTGTATAGTAAAGAGATAAACAAAGTGAAAACTTAGGTTTGGCTAGTGATATATGTTAGAGCGAGCTAGTATCTCAAGTGGTAGGATGACTAAAGCCAAGAAGATGTTTACATGCTCGAATGGAAAACACCAGTTGGACTCAAAGGTGGTAGGCTTTAATTAGGATATAACATATGATTGTCTGGGTGAGTATATACCTAGGCGGGTATAAATCTTGCCGAATTCGAAGGCATGTAGCTTTATCCAGTTCATGACGTATGATTAACCAAATTAAACTTGGGTGAACCAAGAAATACTTGGCGAGGTAAGTAACATAACCAGATATAAACATAGAACTTTATATTATCATCAGTAATCATACAATCATAACTCTAGAACTTTCGTAAATCTTCCATAAACAGATACAGCAGATAAATAATTTTCTACTTTTCCTTCTTCCTGGACCTACCAGATTCTTCTGCCCATCCCAAGTATGGGTGTGTGGTAGAATGATAGCCTGAACAAAGAGGAGATGTTTGTCATGTCCTCTTGCGCATGTGTGATTCACCCTCTTGGGTTTGTGGCAAAGAAGCTAGCTCTGATCTAGCCCAATCTAATTCAGTTTGCAAAAAATTTACCTTAGCTTTCTGCTGGTCCAAGTCTTGTTATTGCCACAATATCAGTAAACCATCTACATGAACTTTCTTTGTCAAAACAATTATTTCTGAAGCATGTTGAGCTCTCAGATCATCTAATTCTTCAGTCTTCTGCTTTAAATCCAAACAAGCTTTGCTTCTCAAAGCCACTACAGACCGAACTTGAGACTGAGCTGCTAGTAGACGTACTTCGAGCTCTCTTTGGTGTGAGTGATGGAAATCTAAGGCTTGCATAGCCTCCGCCAAAGACTTCTCTTTCTTGGATAATAGTTGATCCCAAGGAGGAAGATTTGAAGCCATAAATCTCAATAATATCTCTAGAAGAAAGTGAAGTGAGAAAGAGTAAAGGTTGGTGTTGTAGAAATTAGGATCACACCTCTATTTATCTTGGTCACAAGATATATGCTGAGGGTGTCATAGGATCACTGTAGTAGATATGAAATGTTTAGAGAAATTAATATTTATCAAAAGGGAAAAAGTAGACTTAGGTTTAGTCAGTCGGTTATACCTCCTTCGACTAGACTTGAAGGGGAGGCTAGTGATATGTGTTATGATAGGTCGGCCTGGCGAGTGAAGGAGGGGTCAAGGTCAAGAAAGATAGGAAAGATACATAGCCGATCGAGTGAAGGCCGAGCGAGCACCCTTGTGCTCGGTCGGGCGAAGCCCGACCAGGCATAAAGGCACTTAGCCTTATGTATTACTTCTAGTACATTACTGGCCAATCAAAGGCTGAGTGAACACCCACGTGCTCGTATGTGCTCGGCTAGGCAAAACTCGCCCGAGCATAAAGGCATTTAGCCTTATATATGATTCTCACCATATTACCGGCCGACTGAAGGTCGAGCGAGCTCCCAGTGCTCGTATATGCTTTACCGGGCAAAGCTCGCCCGAGCATAAAGCCACTTAACCTTATATATGTTTCTCAGCATATTACTGGTCGACCAAACGCCGAGTGAGCACCCATGTGTTCATATACGCTCGGTCGGGCGAAGCCTGACCGAGCATAAAGGCATTTAGTCTTATATATGATTCTCAACATATTACCGGTCGACCGAAGGCTGAGTGAGCACCCACGTGCTTGTATATGCTCGATCGGGCAAAGCCCACCTGAGAATAAAGGCATTTAGCCTTATATACGATTCTTAGCATATTACCGATCAACCAAAGGCTGAGCGAGTACCTATGTGATCATATACGCTCGGCCAGGAAAGCCCGTCCGAGTATAAAGGCACTTAGTCTTATGCATAGTTTCAATATATTGTCGGTCGATTGAAAATCGAGTGAGCACCCACAAGCTCATATATGCTCGGCCAGGCAAAGTCCGCTCGAGCATAAAGGCATTTAGTTTTATATATGGTTCTTAACAAGTAGGTACCCATGAGTTCATATATGTGGCCGGCCTTAATGACTGACCGAGACATGACAACAAGAGATATTCTTAACATATACGACTAGCTTGAACGACCGACCGAGACACACCTAACAAATGACATTCTTATTATATATGTGACCGGTTTAAAGGACCAGCTGAAAATATAACAACCTAGCAGCTTTGGCAGAAAATATCTTCTAGAAACTTCTTTAGTTATAATGACGTGTCCCCATCACAAATATAAGTCACAAATAATAAAAGAGATACATCTGGAGTACAAAAAAATTTCTTAAAGGATTATTGCACGAAGTATAGAAGATGACTTCATCTCCTAACAAACCCTAATGAACTGGGGACTACATGTAACGACCCGGCCCTCTTGGCCCATTTGGCGGCCCATTTGGCGACCTCTCATGTCGTCGACCGTCGGCCCTTATGTCGTCGGCCCATTTGGCGACCTCTAATGTTGTCGACCGACGACCCTTGGCCGTGCCGTTACTCACTAGGACTTTCCACCCCTGGCAGTGGATTTTTTCCTCCCCCAGGATTCGAACTCTAAACCTCCAGGCTTAAGTATTAGAGTCTATGAATCTTGGTAACCAAGTGAGATGATCTCACTTGGTTACCAGGATTCATAAACTCTAATACTTAAGCCTGGAGGTTTAGAGTTCGAATCCTGGGGGAGGCAAAAATCCACTGCCAAGGGTAGAAAGTCCTAGTGAGTAACGGCACGGCCAAGGGTCGTCGGTCGACAACATTAGAGGTCGCCAAATGGGCCAAGAGGGCCGGGTCGTTACAATAAAAGGCGCCTTTTTATTGTAACGACCCGGCCCTCTTGGCCCATTTGGTGGCCCATTTGGCGACCCTCGGGTCGTCGACCGTCGGCCCTTATGTCGTCGGCCCATTTGGCGACCTCTCATGTCGTCGACCGACGACCCTTGTCACGCCCCAGAGGAGTCCCTGTCCGAGAAAATTTCGGCAACATCTCCCCTGTACGGTGGACAATCTGAAACTTTTCTACATCTCACAAATACCTCAGCCACAGGCGGCTGGAATAATAACAACAAAATAAAACATCACCACGCAGTTATATATAATCAAACAAAGTAGTAATACTCCGACTCAAAAATCACCCTACTCAACTACACTCGTAAAGCTCAAAACCGACGAACTCACCTCTTCTGCCGTCCAGGCAGGCATGTAGTAGAGTAAATCCAAATCATACCAAAAGTCCATCCAACGGAAAGATTCCATACAATATCCATATATAAAGTCCAAAACAAAACTAAAACAAAGTCTGATAGCGAAAAGCTAAAATAAAACAACAACTCAAAAACCAGCAGAGGAGTAGCACTACGTGCTGTGGGGACCAGCGACTGGAACTCCCTCCTGACAGCATCAACCTGAAAATAACAACAATGGAGGCGGGGTGAGTCCAACACTCAGCAGGTACAATTGATATACAAAGTAGGGAAACAACACCTAGCACTAATCATGCGTACAGTCTCCTGATAAGAAAGATAAAAATGCATCTGAAGTAAACAGGAGAATACTGTACTAACCAGGTCCTGCGTATAAGGTCAAATAGTCCGAGGGATAAGGAAATCCTGTATGCATGTCAAACATAGGTATCCAAACAATATGCATCATATAAATGCAGCAAACACAAGCACAAGCAATAAATGCATCATGCAAATGATGCCAATGATGCGTCCTGGTCACCCCTGACGCCAGTCGATCATCTCATACAAAAGTGAGGCCGAGTGGGTAGGGCTGTGACAACCGTGCACTCTGTCGTCACTACTCCTGATGAGTGACCGAGTGGACGGGATGCTGTCGGAGTACACCTATCCTCCTACCCCAAATCATGGATGGGGGAGCGCAATGCTCTCAACTCCCGGTACACGATGACGGGGAGGAATCCCTGCCGGATAACACGTTGTGTCACACTACCCATGAGCGGACCAACGGTGCCTAACAGAGTCCCTGCTGCAACACACTCTGCCTGAATCGACCACTAACCCATGAGTGGTGGTATGTGCAGATCCATGTAACTGGCGATGTGCTCAACAATAATGGAGCGGACTATCGCACAGCATGCAATCATGCAAATGATGCATGGCAATAACCATATAAACATCCTGACCTAGTCCATATATATAGAAAAGTGCACCCTAGGTCAAAGAATCATATCGAATCAAAGGTACACAGAAGGTATAAAAACCTAGGTCCTGAACATGGTGAAGCATGGTATATCACTACCCCCTATAAGCATGTATAAACAAATAAAGTATACATGGGATGCAAATCAAGCAATCAATCAATCATGTATCAGATAATGGGTAGTGACTAACCGAAAGAAATAAAGGACATAATTAATGCAACTTGTTAAATTCACTACTATGTATATCAAATGACATAAGTCAAAAGTACCCGCCTCCAATAGAAAGGTCCAATCCAAAATAGATCCCTCGTCAAGACACCGTCTCGAATCAAAGTCCTGCAGATAATGTGATATACAATTTAGCTAATTTTATAAACAACAACTAGCTAAATCCAACCCAACTTAATTAGGAAAAACCTTAATCAATCCATCATTAATTAATCCTAATTAATTATTAACCTGAATTAATCTCCTTAATCAATAATCCTCAATCAGCACAATCATTTCCTTTCGCTAATCAACTTACGATTAGCAATGTGATCATATCTAATAAATCCAAGGATTAAATCTAATCCAACATAAATCAACGGTACTTAATTCATCACAACTACAATAGATTAAGCCTTCCATAATCACATTAGGTTAAGTGAAACATAAATCCATCATAACTTACCTACATCCTCAACTAACCAAACAACTGCAGATTGCAACATCTCCACTTAATCCAACACAAATGCATATCCTCCAAATACTCATAGATATACAACCGAAACTCCAAACATAGCTTACCTTAATCAACGACTGTGATTGTTGATCCACAGCAGGGAGTGTTGATACTGACAACAAGATGCCTACAGATGGAACAGCTGCCGAAACCAAGACCCTCCACCGAACCCAACCTCCTTGCTGGATACTTCACTGTTCGGATCAGATGAAATCAAGATTGACACTCAATCAAGCCATAATCCTAAACAACAAACGAAGCTTACCTCAATCCACAACTGCTGTGGCTACTGGAACAACAAAACAGAACCACAGTAAAGAGCAAAACTAGGGCACAGTGGCTGGAGGCTAGGAGAGGGGCCGGCATGTAACGACCCACCCTTCTTACTACTACTACTCTCTAAAGATGACCGTTACTTAACTACTAACTCTACTTAACCGGTATGATTAAATATCACATGGAAACCCTATCGAAAAATTTCGACAGAGTCTCCCCTGTACCGGTGACCAAATCTATAATACAAACATAGTATACGCAGCCACAGACGGCTGGAACATATTTTCCACAACCACACAGTAATAAAAATCACAATAAAAACAAAGAAACTACTCTAGCAATAGCAATGACTACAACACTCCACAAATAATAAAAGAGACTAGCTAGACATGCGGAAATAAACTCAACTACAATCCCAAATGTAATAAAACATTAACAGAGGACTAAAAGAAAGTCTAGACAATTTTGCCAGCTACTTCTGGATCTCTCCACAGTCCAGACATCACACACCTTCATCACCACCACCATCCTGTCGCCTTCCTTTCATATCTTAGCTTTTCCTTTATCTGCGGTAGGAGGGAAAAAAACAAAAGATCTATAAGCGAAAACGCTTAGTAAGTACTAATCTATCTCACAGAAACATCGAAGTGCATAAAAAGAATGCAACAATACTAAAATTGAAATGCTAAAAGCAAAGCTGCATGTACTCATGGTATACAGAAATAAGACTGAATACTAAACATGCTCACTAACTGGTAGGAAAGTAATGAAACAACTACTGTAAGCTTAGAATTAAAGAACTAAACTTTTATTGATTCTAAGCATAAAACTTGTTTCATTTTCTTATATCCTTATACTAGAAATTAATCTTTTAATTTCTCTTTTACTTTCTTCTTCTTTTCTTTTTCTTTTCTTATGCTAGAAATTAATCTTTTAATTTCTCTTTCACTTTCTTCTTCTTGTTCTTCTTTTCTTCTTTGGGCCCAGGCTTAGTACCATCTTTGTTTTGCGCGCTCTCTAATAGTGACTGGGGTAGCGAGCCTCCAGCCCTATGAGGATAAAGACCTCGGTCTTACCAGGGCCAAGACCTCGGAATTGGTCACCTGGATTTGTTTAACGACAACCTCGGAAGTCGGGTACTAGCCTCTTACTTTAATTTACTTGTTATCTCTTTTTTAACTAGACTTTAGTCTTTTTCTTTACTCATGCTTCTTATAATCCTTTATTGGAGCCTGTTAAAATCCTATAGATGTATCTAACAAGTATAGCATTACAACTAACCAAGCATGCTACATAACAATCACACAAGGGAAGTAGATCCGAACTCTCTAAGATCATGTTATAAAATAGAGCAAAAGGAAGCAAAATCTGAATTTTCTAAACATGCTATAAAATAAAGCAAAAGAGAGCTTATTTGGACTTCCTAAACATGCTGTGATAAAAGCAAAAAGGAAGCTAATCTAACCTTACTAATCATGCTACAAAATAGAGCAAAAAGAAAACTGATATAATCTCGCTAATCATGCTACAAAATGGAGCAAAAGAAACTAATTCAAACTTGCCAATCATGCTGTAAAATAAAGCAAAATCAATGCAACTTTGAGCTTCCTATACATGCTGTAAAATAGGGCAAAAGAATGTAACTTTGAGCATTCTAAACATGCTGTAAAATAGGGCAAAGGAATGCAACTTTGAGCTTACTAATCATGCTATACTAATTCTGCAAGTGAAACGGAATTTAAGAACTAATACTGCTCATGTTATTCTAATACTGCAGATGAAAACTAAACAGCAATAGAAAAATCTACACCGCATGCTAAATGTATTCAAATCCCTTCTTTCTTCTTTGATTCACGGCAGCAAAATAAAGGAACAAGGTTATCAGATTATAGCACACCACAGCAGCCACGCATGGGGAAACAAAAATCCAACTATGAGATGCTCATTATCAGAATTGCGAAGTCTAGACTATATGCCAAATTCATTAAAAAATACCATTCCCATCTTCTTATAAAACTCACGGCAACAAAACCATGTAAACCAGAAAACAGCACCTTAAATTTGGGATGGCAGCAACCAATAAAAATTGAATTACTACTTTCTTCCTTTGTGATTCATGGTTGCTAATTCAAACCAGAGAATCCTTTGCTCTGTTTGAAACTAACGAGATCTAAACCACATGCTTACCCATACCATTCATTTCCCTTATTGGAAGTACACGGCAAAACAAGGAAACGAAATCTGTAAATACCAGCAGACTCTAAGCAACCAACCACATGCTAAACAAGTAAACTAACCCTATTTCTCTTCTTTGAAATACACGGCAGCACACCAAAAAAACCCCAATCTCATAGCATGCTTCGGATTCAAGAAATTCAGGAAACAAGGAAACGAAACCGAAAGATCGGAGCAACTCCTACCACAGGTGAGTAGTACTTACCGAGCATTCTTGGACTTACAACCGAGAAGAGGAAGGAGAAGGCTCTTAGGGTTTTCGGAGGGCTCAGGTTTGCAGATTTTCTGGCTTCTTCTTGTGCCCGCGAGCTCTTCTATGTCGGGATGACCACCCACAAGTGAGGGCTGGCCGGAAGAAAGCTTCGCCGGCACGGGAGACCCAAAACCTAGCTTCTTCTTCGTTTCCGCCGAGAGAGACGGCGCTGTCGCGAGGGAGAAGGGGAGAAACAATTTCGGGAGAAATTGTGTTGGGTTTTGGAAAATCCAAACCTAATTCCCTTTCTTATACTCGGGTTATACTTAATTACTATCTATGCTTTAAATTTATTTCTCCCCATACTTAGTTAACAAAGCGTGCGTAGCCCAGTTGGTGGGCTGTGTCCGGTTAGGTCGGGTCCAACCCGAGGTCATGGGTTCGAGCCTCGCCTTCAACTCTTTTTGTCAAAATTTCTTTCTTTTTGTAAACATACTAAACGACCTCCAAAAATTGCGTAAAAATACTCTAAAAATTTCTAAAAATCTTTAGAATATTTTAAAGGTATTTTCAAATATTTTTATGGACTTTTAGAACTTGAAATGGGGAAAATTGGGTCGTTACAATCCCCCATACCTTATAAAAAGTTCGTCCTCGAACTTAGAATAGTTCTGTCTCATACTGTCCTCCCGCTCCCAAGTGACTTCCTCGTACTTCTGGTTCTGTCAGATGACCTTCACTAGTGGTACTTCTTTATTTCTTAATCTCTTAACTACTCTGTCCACTATCTGTGTAGGTCTGCTCTCATAACTAAGATCCTCTTGGATCTGCACTGACTGAGGCTAAATCACTTGGCTCGGGTCGTAGAGACACTTCTTTAGCATGGAGACATGAAATACATTGTGTATTGCTGACATGTCTTGTGGTAAGTCCAGCCTGTAAGCTACTTTCCCAATCCTCTCTATGATCAGGTAAGGTCCTACATAGCGAGGACTTAATTTGCCCTTCTTGCCAAATCTCATCACTCCCTTCATAGGAGCGACCTTAAGGAAAACTGAATCTCCTACTTGGAATTCCAATGGCCTACGGCGTGTGTCCGCATAACTCTTCTGTCTGCTCTGGACAGTCTCAATTCTCTGTCTGATTTTCTGGATCGCCTGAGTGGTCTCATCTATCAGCTCTGTCTGAATACCCAGCTCTACTTCCATTTCTTTTCTCTCTCCTGCTTCTTGCCAGCATATGGGTGATCTGCATTTCCTGCCATATAGTGCCTCATAAGGTGTCATCTTGATGGTGGCCTGATAGCTATTGTTGTAGGCTAATTCAGCTAAGCACAAATACTTGCACCAACTTCCCTTGAAATCCAGCGCACAAGCTCTGAGCATATCTTCTAAAATCTGATTCACTCGTTCTGTCTGTCCATCAGTCTGTGGATGGAAAGTTGTGCTGAACTTGAGTTTGGTGCCTAGTGCATTCTGAACGCACTCCCAAAAGTGTGAGGTGAAGCGCCCATCTCTATCAGAAACGATAGATTTAGGAACTCCATGAAGTCTGACTACCTCTTTAACATATAGCTGGGCCAACTGCTCTATAGAGTGGGACACCTTGATGGCTAGGAAATGAGCAGACTCGGTCAATCGGTCTACTATTACCCATATTACGTCATATCCCTTTGTAGTTCTTGAAAGACCTGTTATGGAGTCCATGGATATATCTTCCCATTTCCATTCTGGTATTGGAAGAGGCTGAAGAACTCCTCCTGGTCTCTGGTGCTCTGCTTTGACCCTCTGACATGTCAGGCAGGTACTGACATATTTAGCTACATTTCTTTTGAGTCCTGACCACCAGAACTTCTGTTTCACATCTTGGTACATCTTGGAAGAACCAGGATGCATGGAATATGGTGTACTGTGAGCTTCCTCTAAGATCTACCTCAGTTCCTCATCATTGGGCACGCAAATGCGACTCCCCTGATAAAGAATTCCACTATCTGTTACTCTAAACTCTGAGTTGTCTTCTTTCTGTATCCCTTGCTTGATCTTCTGGATGTCCGGATCTTCACTTTGCTTTCTCTGTATCTCCACAAGCAATGTAGACTCTAAGGTCAATGCAGAGAGCTGTCCTTCGATAATTTCAAGTCCAAAATCTGACAACTCCTTCTGCAGTGGCAGGGCTAGTGATGACAAAGACATCAGTGATGCACTAGATTTTCTGCTGAGTGCATCTGCCACTTTGTTAACTTTGCCTGGGTGGTAGAGAATTTCACAGTCGTAATCTTTGACTAACTCCAGCCACCTGCGCTGTCTAATGTTTAAGTCCTTCTGAGTGAAGAAGTACTTAAGACTCTGATGATCTGTGAAGATTCTACACTGAACTCCATACAAATAATGTCGCCAGAGTGTAAGTGCAAAAAACCACAGCTGCCAGCTCAAGATCATGAGTAGGGTAGTTCTTCTCATAATCTTTTAGTTGTCTAGAAGCATAAGCTATGACTTTTCCTTCTTACATGAGTACAGCTCCTAAGCCCATCTTGGAAGCATCACTGTAGATGTCGAAACTCTTGTCGCTCTGTGGAACAGTCAGAATGGGAGCACTGATCAATCTCTTCTTTAGCTCTTGGAAGCTCTGCTCACATTTATCTGACCATTCGAATCTCTTGTTCTTTCTGGTGAGGGTTGTTAGTGGAGAGGCTATCCTGGAAAAGTCCTCCACGAACTTCCTGTAGTACCCAGCTAAACCAAGGAAGCTTCTGATCTCTCTGACGTTCTTGGGTCTACTCCAGTTGTTGACCGCTTCCACTTTGGCTGGATCCACTTGAATACCTTCTTTAGAAATAATGTGACCTAAAAACGCCACCTGATTTAACCAGAACTCACACTTTGAGAATTTAGCATAAAGCTGCTTTTGCTGCAGAGTCTACAGTACCATCCTCAAGTACGTGTCATGCTCCTCTGGGGTCCTTGAATAGACCAGAATGTCGTCGATGAATACGATGACAAATTTGTCAAGATATTCTCTGAACACTCTGTTCATTAAGTCCATGAAGACCGCAGGTGCATTAGTCACTCCAAAAGGCATGACCACAAACTCGTAGTGTCCATATCTGGTCCTGAACGTCGTTCTGGGTATATCTCTTTCTTTCACCTTCAGCTGATGGTACCCAGAGCGCAGGTCTATCTTTGAGAACACTGTTGCTCCTCTTTACTGATCAAATAAGTCATCGATCCTGGGAAGGGGGTACTTGTCTTTAACTGCTACTTTGCTCAGCGTTCTGAAATCTATGCACATTAGCACGGATCCGTCTTTCTTCTTAATGAACAACTCTGGAGCTCCCCGGGGTGAATGACTAGGGCGAATGAAGCCTTTGTCAAGTAACTCCTGTAGTTGTTCTTGTAACTCCTTCAGCTCTGCTGGAGACATGCGATACGGAGCTTTTGAAATTGGACCGGTTCCAGGAACCAATTCAATCTCAAACCCACTCATTTATTGGGAGGTAGTCCAGGTAGATCTGCTGGGAATACCTCGGGATATTCACAGACCACCTGAACCCCCTCTTTCTTACCTTCTTTCTATTCTTCTACACTTACTTGACTGGGCCTCCGGGCTCCCTACTGTCTTGTCTTCTATCTTGGCTGGCTTGAACTCTATAAACTCCTCATAGTGCTTGTTGGTGATAGAACTCTTCATAGAACTCTAACTGAAAATCTACCCAGCTCATCTGATCGGCTGCTCTCTTGGTCCTTATCCTCTCCCACTACATACGAACATCTCTAAACAGGCAGAAAGAGGCGCACTTGACCTTCTCGACTTCTGGCCAGTCAAGAAGCTCCATAGTGCTCTCTAGTGTTTTAAACCAAGCCTGGGCATCGCAGGGCTCAGTCGTGCCTGAGAAGCTCTCTGGTTTCAGCTTCAGCCACTATATAAGATAAGCTTCTGGTCTCTGAGGTGCTGTGATGGCTCCCTGGGTAGCTGGTGGAGTCTCAATTACCACTGGAGCCTCTGAAGTGATAGCTGGAGGAGGGGGAGGAACTGCTGGCTGGTTTGCCATCAGATTGGCAATCACTTGCTGCTGTTCTACTACTTGTCTCTGGAGTTAGGCAACAACTTCAGAGAGATTGGGCTCAGTTGATCTAAGCTCTTCGTTCTCCTGATCTTGGTTTTCAGTACCAGCGGTACGAGGACGTCCTCTTCTTGACATCAAGTCAGGCAGAGGAAAAGAAAACTTAAAATTATCACTATACTTTCTAGGTATATCTTACTTATACATGATTCTTGACTTTCAACACCTATGAGTAGGTACTTCTAAACATTTCTCTATCCTTTCTAAACATACATAAATATGAATAAAGAAAAGGGAAACTAAATCTTCTATCTTACTTTAGTACTCAAAAAAAACAAGTACTCTATACTGCAGTTAATAATAAGGAAAGCAGAATAAAGAAAGGATTTAAATACTTTCTTACTTGGAGACGGCAAGGATGATGCTGATGTGTGTGTGAAGCTGGAGAATGGAAACTGCTCTGATACCAACTGTAACGACCCACCCTTCTTACTACTACTACTCTCTAAAGATGACCGTTACTTAACTACTAACTCTACTTAACCGGTATGATTAAATATCACATGGAAACCCTATCGAAAAATTTCGACAGAGTCTCCCCTGTACCGGTGACCAAATCTATAATACAAACATAGTATACGCAGCCACAGACGGCTGGAACATATTTTCCACAACCACACAGTAATAAAAATCACAATAAAAACAAAGAAACTACTCTAGCAATAGCAATGACTACAGCACTCCACAAATAATAAAAGAGACTAGCTAGACATGCGGAAATAAACTCAACTACAATCCCAAATGTAATAAAACATTAACAGAGGACTAAAAGAAAGTCTAGACAATTTTGCCAGCTACTTCTGGATCTCTCCACAGTCCAGACATCACACACCTTCATCACCACCACCATCCTGTCGCCTTCCTTTCATATCTTAGCTTTTCCTTTATCTGCGGTAGGAGGGAAAAAAACAAAAGTTCTATAAGCGAAAACGCTTAGTAAGTACTAATCTATCTCACAAAAACATCGAAGTGCATAAAAAGAATGCAACAATACTAAAACTGAAATGCTAAAAGCAAAGCTGCATGTACTCATGGTATACAGAAATAAGACTGAATACTAAACATGCTCACTAACTGGCAGGAAAGTAATGAAACAACTACTGTAAGCTTAGAATTAAAGAACTAAACTTTTATTGATTCTAAGCATAAAACTTGTTTCATTTTCTTATATCCTTATACTAGAAATTAATCTTTTAATTTCTCCTTTACTTTCTTCTTCTTTTCTTTTTCTTTTCTTATACTAGAAATTAATCTTTTAATTTCTCTTTCACTTTCTTCTTCTTGTTCTTCTTTTCTTCTTTGGGCCCAGGCTTAGTACCATCTTTGTTTTGCGCGCTCTCTAATAGTGACTGGGGTAGCGAGCCTCCAGCCCTATGAGGATAAAGACCTCGGTCTTACCAGGGCCAAGACCTCGGAATTGGTCACCTGGATTTGTTTAACGACAACCTCGGAAGTCGGGTACTAGCCTCTTACTTTAATTTACTTGTTATCTCTTTTTTAACTAGACTTTAGTCTTTTTCTTTACTCATGCTTCTTATAATCCTTTATTGGAGCCTGTTAAAATCCTATAGATGTATCTAACAAGTATAGCATTACAACTAACCAAGCATGCTACATAACAATCACACAAGGGAAGTAGATCCGAACTCTCTAAGATCATGTTATAAAATAGAGCAAAAGGAAGCAAAATCTGAATTTTCTAAACATGCTATAAAATAAAGCAAAAGAGAGCTTATTTGGACTTCCTAAACATGCTGTGATAAAAGCAAAAAGGAAGCTAATCTAACCTTACTAATCATGCTACAAAATAGAGCAAAAAGAAAACTGATTTGATCTCGCTAATCATGCTACAAAATGGAGCAAAAGAAACTAATTCAAACTTGCCAATCATGCTGTAAAATAAAGCAAAATCAATGCAACTTTGAGCTTCCTATACATGCTATAAAATAGGGCAAAAGAATGTAACTTTGAGCTTTCTAAACATGCTGTAAAATAGGGCAAAGGAATGCAACTTTGAGCTTACTAATCATGCTATACTAATTCTGCAAGTGAAACGGAATTTAAGAACTAATATTACTCATGTTATTCTAATACTGCAGATGAAAACTAAATAGCAATAGAAAAATATAAACCGCATGCTAAATGTATTCAAATCCCTTCTTTCTTCTTTGATTCACGGCAGTAAAATAAAGGAACAAGGTTATCAGATTATAGCACACCACAGCAGCCACGCATGGGGAAACAAAAATCCAACTATGAGATGCTCATTATCAGAATTGGGAAGTCTAGACTATGTGCCAAATTCATTAAAAAATACCATTCCCATCTTCTTATAAAACTCACGGCAACAAAACCATGTAAACCAGAAAACAGCACCTTAAATTTGGGATGGCAGCAACCAATAAAAATTGAATTACTACTTTCTTCCTTTGTGATTCATGGTTGCTAATTCAAACCAGAGAATCCTTTGCTCTGTTTGAAACTAACGAGATCTAAACCACATGCTTACCCATACCATTCATTTCCCTTATTGGAAGTACACGGCAAAACAAGGAAACGAAATCTGTAAATACCAGCAGATTCTAAGCAACCAACCACATGCTAAACAAGTAAACTAACCCTATTTCTCTTCTTTGAAATACACGGCAGCACACCAAAAAAACCCCAATCTCATAGCATGCTTCGGATTCAAGAAATTCAGGAAACAAGGAAACGAAACCGAAAGATCGGAGCAACTCCTAGCACAGGTGAGTAGTACTTACCGAGCATTCTTGGACTTACAACCGAGAAGAGGAAGGAGAAGGCTCTTAGGGTTTTCGGAGGGCTCGGGTTTGCAGATTTTCTGGCTTCTTCTTGTGCCCGCGAGCTCTTCTATGTCGGGATGACCACCCACGAGTGAGGGCTGGCCGGAAGAAAGCTTCGCCGGCACCGGAGACCCAAAACCTAGCTTCTTCTTCATTTCCGCCGAGAGAGACGGCGCTGTCGCGAGCGAGAAGGGGAGAAACAATTTCGGGAGAAACAATTTCGGGAGAAATTGTGTTGGGTTTTGGAAAATCCAAACCTAATTCCCTTTCTTATACTCGGGTTATACTTAATTACTATCTATGCTTTAAATTTATTTCTCCCCATACTTAGTTAACAAAGCGTGCGCAGCCCAGTTGGTGGGCTGTGTCCGGTTAGGTCGGGTCCAACCCGAGGTCATGGGTTCGAGCCTCGCCTTCAACTTTTTTTGTCAAAATTTCTTTCTTTTTGTAAACATACTAAACGACCTCCAAAAATTGCGTAAAAATACTCTAAAAATTTCTAAAAATCTTTAGAATATTTTAAAGGTATTTCGAAATATTTTTATGGACTTTTAGAACTTGAAATGGGGAAAATTGGGTCGTTACACGGCAGTGATGAACTAGGGCACAAGGACAATGTCGCTGGAGTCAGGGCAGAGGCTAGAGTCGGGTCCTCGACTGCGTTGGCTCGAGTGTCGCCGGCGCTGTCCCGACCAGGATTCATAGACTCTAATACTTAAGCCTGGAGGTTTAGAGTTCGAATCCTGGGGGAGGCAAAAATCCACTGGCCAGGGGTGGAAAGTCTTAGTGAGTAACGGCACGGCCAAGGGTCGTCGGTCGACGACATGAGAGGTCGCCAAATGGGCCGACGACATAAAGGCCGACGGTCGAAATTTCTTTCTTTTTGTAAACATACTAAACGACCTCCAAAAATTGCGTAAAAATACTCTAAAAATTTCTAAAAATCTTTAGAATATTTTAAAGGTATTTCCAAATATTTTTATGGACTTTTAGAACTTGAAATGGGGAAAATTGGGTCGTTACACGGTAGTGATGAACTAGGGCACAAGGACAATGCCACTGGAGTCAGGGCAGAGGCTAGAGTCGGGTCCTCGACTGCGTTGGCTCGAGTGTCGCCGGCGCTGTCCCGTGCGGCGGCGGCGCTGTCGGGCCAACGCAGTCGAGGACTCTAATTCTTAAGCCTGGAGGTTTAGAGTTCGAATCCTGGGGGAGGCAAAAATCCACTGGCCAGGGGTGGAAAGTCTTAGTGAGTAACGGCACGGCCAAGGGTCGTCGGTCGACGACATGAGAGGTCGCCAAATGGGCCGACGACATAAGGGCCGACGGTCGACGACCCGAGGGTCGCCAAATGGGCCGCCAAATGGGCCAAGAGGGCCGGGTCGTTACACTACTTCATGACTACGGAGGTCACATGAGGTAGTATGAAAAGGGAGATCCTCTCCGTTGGCAAGGTACACAAGTTTTGACATCTAAACTCTATTTCCAAATACTTCAGTTACTGTTCTTCTTCTTGTTCTTCCTTCCATCTTTGAGAGAGGAAACTAACTTGAGGGTAAGAGGGTCAGAGGGCCTAGCCAAGGATCCCCACCCTAGTCTTAGGTCACTAACGTTTTGTTGGTTTGTCTCGCTATGCGTAGGATCATGGAGGGCTTCTTCTGGATCTCTAGGAGGCTATCTTCAGCGAGGAGCATTGTTGACTGGAGCTAGTGCACAACTTTGCAAATTTCAGACAAGATCAGTTGCCATAGGGCTATTAATTTTTTTAGAATTTTTTATTCGAAATTTCTTAATTAATTCTGTAGCATATTTTTTTTAATAAACATAAATTCCCTCTTTTGTTTATTTTATTTGTAATCTTAATAAAAAATTAAGTTCTCCTACTAGGCTCATTTCAAATTCATTTTTCATTAATTTAATGAATTCTTTTAAAAATTTTAATATTTGTTGAGCTAAAGATTATGTTGTCTAGATAAATTTAAGTTATAAAAAAATTCTTTTCTAAGGTTTTAATAAATAAGGTTTGGTCTATTTGAGTTATAAAATTCATTTTCCTTGGTTAAACCCTTTAGATATTAGGTATATTGATAGTTGTTCATACCAAGCCCTAGGTGCTTGATTTAGTCCATATAGAGATTTCTTTAACCTAAGGACATGGTTTGGGTTGTTTAAGTCTTCAAATCCTGGGAGTTGATTTACATAAACTTCTTCTTTGAGGAACCCATTATAGCTTAAATCCCTTATGTGCTGCATAAGCTAGCAGCATCTTAATGATTCAAATCTAGTTACAGGTGCATAGGTTTCATCATAATCTAGCCCTTCTACCTGGCTGAACCCTTTAGCTACTAGTCTAGCCTTATTTCATACAATTTCACTTTTATCATCTAGTTTATTTCTAAACACCACTTAGTATCAATTATGGATTTGTTTGTGGGTTTAGGTACTAGTTCCCAGACTTATTTATTTATTTATTTATTTTCAAATTGAGCTAGTTTCTCTTACATTACATTTATCCAATCTAGATCAGGTAGGAATACTTCTATAGTTTTGGGTTTAATTTTGAAAATAATAGCTATTTAACTTAGGTTTCTATAAGATGATCGAGTTTAAACTCCTCGGGTTGGGTCACCCAAATTTAGTCAGGTGGGTGGTTAGATCTAATCCTAGGTGGTCTTATTTCATGGTGAGTACTTTGTTCTTTTGATTCACTTGATTTATCTCTAATCTTATTATCTCATCATCTTCTACATTTCTTGTAATTTAATTATTATTTTCATTAATTAAATTAGGTAGTTTATTTTCTTCAACAAAAATCATATTGTTTGTTTCTTTAACATTTAGTGTATTTTTATTATAGACTCTATAAGCTCTACTGATTGTGGAGTGCCTTATAAATATGCCAAATGTTGATTTGGATGTAAATTTACCTAAATAATCCTTAGTGTTTAATATATGTACTTTATATCCAAAAACTTTTAGATAATTTAGGTTGGGTATTTTATTGCAATATATTTTATAAGGGGTTTTATTATAAAATTTATTAATTAATATTTTATTTTGAATATAACATGCTGTATAGAAATTTTATGCAAGTAAATCTTGAGTAATCATCAATTATTATTAAGTAGTATTGGTTTCTCCTTAGTGACTTGGCTTTGTATGAATCAAATAAGTTAAATATAGGAGCTCAAGTATTGAGTAGGTTTGATTTAGGTTTGTTGGTTTGTGGGTTAACTTAGTTTGTTTACCTTGTTGACAAGTATTACAAATTGTATTTTCTAAACTTTTTTAGTTTAGGTAGACCTCTAAGTCTTTTTGACTCATTTTTTAAATGAATCTGATGAGAGTGTGACCTAGTCTTCTGTGCCACAATTTGGTTTCCTCTTGTTGTGTCAATAGACACTTGAGTGAGGAAGTTGGTAGGTCAATTGTATAAATGTAATTTTTTCTAATTCCTTTAATTGTAATTTTAGGATTTTAACATTTTTAATTAAATATCTAGAGTCAGAAAAAGTTACTAAGTATCCAGAGTCACATAGTTGACTTATGCTAAGTAAGTTAAAATTAAATTTATCAACTAATAAAACTTTTCAAATAATGAAATCGGAACTCAGTTTGATATTGCCTATTTAGATTATCTTAAGTTTTTCATCGTTGCTAAATGTAACCGACCCTAAGTTCTTGGGTTTTAGCATGGTGAACTTCAATCAGTTTCCAATCATGTGTCTGAAGCATTGTAGTGTCCAAAAACTCAATTGTTCAATTAAGAGGGGTTATTTGATTAATTTAGATTTAATTAATAATTTATTTAATTAATTCAGCTAGCCCACAATTATGGAATTTAGATTAATCAATTTTATTAAGAAAAATAGTAGGATATAAATATGTATAAAATTTATTATCTAAATATGTGTATAGAAAAATATATATATATATATGACTCAGTAATTTTAAAAAAAATTATAATCCATGTGTATAAATTTGTATATATATGAAAATTTATAGGGATTAGTAAATAAAATATTTATAGGATGTATGTATAGAATTTATAAAACTTAGTATAAAAAATTATATTACATATGAATATAACTTTTTATGACTTAGTATAATAAAATTTATATGACTTTGTTGATAAAATTTAGACAAAGTCCTAAGCTTCCATCTCTTTAAAACCCCTACCTTCAAAAGCTACATCTTCTTATTCATTCACTGACCCTAAGAAGCTTCACCCTCCTCATTATTTTCCACCAGTTCTAGAGCTCCAAGGGAAGACAAGAAGAGGGAGTTATTAGTGTAGGACCGTGATCGTTCGATAGAGGGGGGGGGGGGGTGAATATCGATTCAAAAACTCGAGTGTAAAAGTACGCAGCGGAAAAGTAAATGAACACAATTGATTTTACTTCGTTCGGAGCCTGTGACGACTCCTACTCGAAGGCCCGTGGTCCTTGACCACCTTCGTTGGGAAATCATTAGCAATTCGAATTTGATTACAAAAAGAGTGCAAGAAATGCTAATGAAACAAAACACAAAGCTATACCGACAGAAAAGAAAGCTTAAAGAGCAAGGGCGCGTTGTCGGAGCTTTGTTAGTGTCGCTGGAGCACAAAGCAGCAAAGCAATCTGGGAATTCTGAGATGATCTTGAAGCTCCACCCCTGGGGCTTCTTTTATATGCTGCTTCGGGTGCCTGGATCCCTTCCGGGCGCCCTGGTGCGACGTGGCAAGTCCAGTCAGGATTCTCCACGTGGTGAGGCGACGCAGAGGATAAAAGTTGCCTCCGGGCGCCCGGATCCCCTCCGGGCACCCGGACCACCTTTTTCCAGAGATTCCTTCTCCTGCAAAACAAGGTTAGTCCGAGGCAAAATATATCCTGCAACACAGATTGTTAGCACAATTTATAAAGTATGAATTAACAGAAAAAGTATGACTTAGATTCCGTCTTTCTGAGACCGGAATCTAGTCACGATCTCGACTTAGATATCCGAAATGGATCTAAGCTGGATCGACGCCTAATGTTCCCTTCCTGGGAACGCGTCCTTGCAGTCACTCCCCTCCAGTGACTTACCTTACTTACCTGCCAGACGTCCGGTCAGCCCGTCGACCCGTCTGGACTTCGTGCCAGCTATCCGGTCAGCCCGTTGACCTAGCTGGGCTTCATGCCTAAGCGTCCGGTCAGCCCGTCGACCCACTTGGACTTCGTGCCAGCTATCCGGTCAGCCCGTCGACCTAGATGGGCTTCGTGCCAGACATCCGGTCAGCCCATCGACCTGTCTAGTCTTATCCTACACACTCGATCAGAGTGTTAGATCAACAATAAACCTAACTTAACCTATTTGTCATTCATCAAAACCTGGGTTAAATCATTAGTGCTAACCGCACCAACAATCTCCCCCTTTTTGATGGAATGACAACCTGGTTAAGTTAGTGAAGATATTTGCAAGAAAAATAGATAACATCATTATGTGGAGGTTTTTAAGTTAGTTTGTATTTTCAATTGGTTTGGCTAACTTAACCCACCTAACCCTCCCCCTTTGGCATTCATCAAAAATAAGCATGTTTCAAGTAATTAAAAATACAGACTTCAGACAAAGTAAGGAGTCATGTCAAGTTCATCTGGGGGAGTTTAAACCTTTGAAAACTTGTTTAAAGTATTATCTTTTAGCTTTTAGAAAAATAGGTAAGTGTAGATAGTCAAATTTTCAAGCATAAGTGTATAAGTTCTAAATTTCAAGATCAAGTTTTAAATTTTCAAAACAGGTTTCAACTTTGAAACGCTTTTCAAACATAAGTTTTCAAAATCAAAATTCCAAAATTAAGTTTGAAAAATCTATTTTTCAAAACTGATTGAAATTTATTTTTCAACACTAAGTTTGTAAAAGATTCAATTTTCAAAATTAAGGAAAATGATTTTGAGAAGTTTAGTTTGTGAACTTAAGTTTTGAAAAATCTAATTTCCACAATTTTCAATAACAAAGTAATTTTTTTTTTAAAACTAATTTTTGTAAAATTTAACTTTCAAATCATATTGTCAAAATTAAGTAAAATCGAATTTTAAGAACTAGATTTTTAAATTTCAATTTTCAAAACTAAGTTAAATTTTCAAAATCAATTTTCAATAAAAAGTAAAACCCAATTCTTAAAAACAACTTAGTTTATAAGAGTTAGTTTTCACAGACTAAGTAAAAAGGATAAAAAGTTTGTGATTTTAAAACAAACAATTTTGAGTTGATTTTTAAAAAATTTCACAATTTTAAACAAGTTGATTTTGACGATTAATTTTTAAACTTTGATTTTCAAAATTAAGTTTAAAATTCAATTTGGAAAACTGAATTAGTTTTATTTCTCCCCCTGAACCTGACATAAAATTTTAACAATATTTGCTAAATATATTCAAAGTAGAAAAATAATTGAGGTAGAATTTTCTAGAGAGATTTTAAAGAGATAGGTTCCCCTGAATTTGATACTTCTTTAATTTATTAATCCTCTTTATTTATTACTCCCCCTTAATATAATGCTAAGGTTTGAGTGTGTTAAATTTTAAGCCCTAACACATTTGTCTACCTAAGTGTTTTAGGGGATTTGGTAAATATTTATCTCTGTATCCTTGAGTTTGATTTAATATTAGATTCAGACGCTTAAACTTCAGTTTAAGGTTTAACAAGATTAAAATAACAGTTGGCCATAATCAATAATTTATAGATTAATTTTTACTTGATTTAATAATTTAATACTTAATAAAATAATTTAAATTTAATTGATTGAGTTGGTCAATGAAAGTGTTTTTTTTTTATTTACTTTCTTTTAAGTGGGATTAATTTAGTTTTAGGTTAGCATGAAATTATTAGACACAGTTAAGTAAGGTTTAATTCAAGTCAACTTTAGTTCTCAAATGAAGTTAAGCTTAAATAGTTAAGTTCTACTTATTAATTAGATAATTAAGTTTAAAGTTAAAGTTAACGGAATTTAAGTTTTTAAGTTAGGTGTCTAAGTTTTAAATGAATTTAAAAGAATTATTATTATTATTATTTTTAATGGATTTCTAATTATTTAATGGCAATTAGCATACGTTTAATTCAATTTTGACTTTAGATTTAAATTAATATCAGTGATTAATTTAAGTTAAATTATTAAATTTTAATTGTAATTTCAATATTAAGTTTTAATTTAAGATTTAATTTTCAGTTAAGTTAAAATAATTTTAAGATTAAAATGATGTTTAAGATTAAAAGTGAGTCTAAAGTCAAAATAATAATTTTTAAAGTGAAAATAATCTATAGAAATAATTTATTATTATTACTATTTTTTTTAAGTTAACAAAATTTTATTATAGTGAAAAAATAAGAAGAATTTTTCAAAATGATACATAATTTTTAAAAGAGTTTTTAAAGAATTTTTAAAATAGTTTTTAAAGAATTTTTAAAAGAATTTTTAAAGAATTTTTTAAAATAGTTTTTAAAGAATTTTTAAAGTAGTTTATAAAGAATTTTTAAAATAGTTTTTAAAGAATTTTTTTTTAAAATAGTTTTTAAAGATTTTTTAAAGTAGTTTTTAAAGAATTTTTAAAATAGTTTTTAAAGAATTTTTTTTAAATAGTTTTTAAAGAATTTTTAAAGTAGTTTTTAAAGAATTTTTAAAATTGTTTTTAAAGAATTTTTAAAATAGTTTTTAAAGAATTTTTAAAGTAGTTTTTAAAGAATTTTTAAAATAGTTTTTAAAGAATTTAAAATAGTTTTTAAAGAATTTTTAAAGTAGTTTTTAAAGAATTTTTAAAATAGTTTTTAAAGAATTTAAAATAGTTTTTAAAGAATTTTTAAAATTGTTTTTAAAGAATTTTTAAAATAATTTTTAAAGAATTTTTAAAGTAGTTTTTAAAGAATTTTAAAAATAGTTTTTAAAGAATTTAAAATAGTTTTTAAAGAATTTTTAAAGTAGTTTTTAAAGAATTTTTAAAATAGTTTTTAAATAATTTAAAATAGTTTTTAAAGAATTTTTTAAAATAGTTTTTAAAGAATTTTTAAAATAGTTTTTAAAGAATTTTTAAAATAGTTTTTAAAGAATTTTCAAAATAATTTTTAAAAGTTTAAAATAAATTTTTAAAAGAATTTTTAAAATGATTTTTTAAAAGTTTTTTTTTTTAGGTTAAAATAAATTTTTAAGTTAAAATTATAAATTTTTAAGTTAAAATAATTTTTAGGTTAAAATAAATTTTTAAGTTAAAAAAAAGTAAGTTGAATTTTTAAAATAAATTTAAACTGCCGGCCACCAAGGAATCTCTAGGATGGGGTGCCTTCTCCTCTTCTTCCTTTTCTTCCTCTTCTTCCGCTTCTTCCTCTCCTTCAAGTCACCACCCACCAAGGGAGAAGGGGGCATCGACCCTAAGCAAGGAGGAGAGGGGTGCCGTCCCTAAGCAAGGAGGAGGGGAGGGGCGCCAGTCACAAGGAGGGAGGAGGTGAGGGGCGTCGGTCACAAGGAGGATGTGTGCCGCCGACCCTAGGAGGAGAGAAGAGAATTATGGGAAAATTAGGTTTTTGGGGCCACCACCTACTCCTTTTATAGAATTGCCGCCGACCCTAGGAAGGTAAGAAAAAACCAAACCAAAACCTAAACCGGATGGGTGGATGCGAGGCTTTATATAGAGGCTACAACAGGGACCTAGAGGAGGAATTGGTTTAGGTCTCCTGTTGGGCTTGGGCTTCCTGTGTTCGGCCCGAAAACTCAACTCAAGTCCATCAATAACAACTCATAGCACTAAAGGGTTATTATTGAACTACCGCACCAATCCCATATTACAATATGGGCTCCTTTTTATCATGAGTGCGTTAATCTCCCTGTGTTTAAAATATCGTATGTCCATTAATTAATTGAGTTACTGATAACCCAATTAATTAACATATGATTCCAAGAGTAGTACCACTCAACTTTATTATCATGCCAGACTAAGTCCACCTGCAGGTCTTACATGATAATCCTTATGAGCTCCTTAAGGGGACATCATCAGCCTAAATAATAAGGACACATATTCCTTCTATAATCAACAACACACCATATAAACAATACTATCTCCCAACTCATTAGGCCTATTGATTTAACGAATAAATCTCACCCATTGATAAGTTAAAGAAATAAATACTAAGTATACGTGCTTGTTATTATATCGGGATTAAGAGGACGCTCATCCATAATAACACAGGTTCTATTCTTTTATGTAGTCAGTACAAATCAAGCAATCTCAAATGGTCCTGCTCAATATGCACATAGTGTACTAGTGTAATTTTATAGTCAAGACAGACTAATATCAAATCACACTACAACCGTTCCAATGATTTGTCCCAATCCATCTTGGTTGTGAGCTACTATTTATAATTTGTAAGGAACCGATAACATGATATTCTGTGTGGCACCACACACCATGTTATCTATAATATAAATTAAATGGACAACTACATTGACATATATATAAATATAAAATACAAATATTTGACCAAGATGATTCTCATTTTAAAATATTTCAAAACAGATGTTGCTTGGGATAAGCACAACATCCTTTTCTTGCAATCCCTTATTACTTTGATCCCAAGAATATGCCCACATTCTCCCAAGTCCTTCATATCAAATTGCTTGGATATCCATACTCTTACGTCTGACAACACTTTGACATTGTTGCCAATGCGCATAATGCTATCTACGTATAGTACAAGAAATACTTTCACATTTCCATCACTTTTCTTCTATACACAAGACTCATCCGGACACTGAATGAATCCATAAGAATGGATCACTTCATCAAATCGGATGTTCCAAGATCTCGAAACTTGCTTCAGTCCATAAATGGACCAATTGAGCTTATATATAAGATGCTCTTTGCCCTTCGCAATGAATCCCTCTGGTTGCTTCGTATAGATGTTTTCTTCAAGACTTTCATTAAGGAAATTGATGTGCGCAAATATTATGAACATTTATGCATATTTTAGTGCACATTCACGGACTTTATGCTTATATATTCATTGCATGATTGCCTCTTTTGTCTTGTATTCATTATATATATTCTTTTGTTCAGATATCTACTCTTTGTTTGGTTTTGTGTTGACAGGGATGACTTTCGGAGCAAAAATGGTGATTATCTATGCACCGAAACAAGATGAAGAACACGGTTATGCACACGGCCGTGTGACTACAAAGGTAGGAGCAGTGCACGGCCGTGCACCCTTGCACGGCCGTTCGGCCATGGCAGAGGTGTAGCAGTACGCGGTCGTGCAACCTTGCACGGCCGTGCAGCCATGGCAAAGGCAGAGCAGCACACGACCGTGCACCATTGCACGGCCGTGCCATCCCCAGGCCGAGACGAAAGAATGCCCGGCCGTGCATCCCTGCATGGCCATGCCTTAGGGAACAGGAGCCAGAGACCACACGGCCGTGCAACCCCGCCAAAGGGAGAGAAGAAAAAGGCCGAGCCATCTTGGCACGGTCGTGTTACCGCTGCCAACCCTAGTGTATATAAAGGGTTTTTAACCCTTTTACCAAGGGAGGCGAGCCGTCAGGGGAGAATTGGTCTTGGAGCCATTCTACGTTGTCTCGGAGCCCCATCCCACGATCTTCCACCACCGCATCAACTCCAGAAGTAGAGAATCAGATTCGGAGGCCACTCGTCATCATCGGAATAAGCATACTCTCTCTTCCTCATTCTATCTAAAGATTGTATGTTTATTTACATTATGTCTTCGAGCGTTTCTCTGATACTTATGGAGTAGATTCTCTGTTCTAGGAGTAGGGAGTAGTTGAGGGTTGGTTTGATGTAAAACTCGCAGTTTGTTTATTCACGTTGGATGATATTTCATGTCCTGTTTCAATTGCTTATCGCTTGATTGTGTAGGACTTTTCGATCCCGCACAAGGATTGTTTCTAGATTGTACACCCGAGGGGCCCTAGTGACAGGGGTAACCCGTTCATGGACATTTGGGCACTTCCCTACAAGGAGAGGCAAATTCTCCTCAAGGAAACGGGAGACCACACTCATCTCTTAACCGCTATTCTTAACATACCAATTAGAGTCGTTTCCTTTAGATTCGCTGAGGCGCCCTAGTGACAGGGGTAAACCGTAACAGACTTTCTTAGGAAACTTATTCCTCTTGGTGTTCAAGTGTAGCCGCTTTAGTTTCTAGCAACTGCATGGTAAAGGACAACGAGGATAAGATAAATTGCGATACATCAATACCACCACAACGAAACCGACCTCCTAGAATACCTTGTAACCAAGTGAATACTTTGACTTCCCAGCTTTCGGTTCTTTTTCCCAATCTCTCTCTTTAGATTATTCAAAGTTATTGGTAACTCAGCTAACCCTAAGTGAAAAAATGCTAGTGCTTATAACCAGTCCCTGTGGGATCGATATTTTTATTACTGACGATGAATCCGTACACTTGCGGAATCGTAACAAGTTTTTGACATCGTTGCCGGGGACTGCGTCTATAACATTAGCATATTCACATTGGATTAGACTAGGTTTTATTTTCTTTATTTACTGCGTTTTTATTCTTTCCCCTATCATTCTTTATTTCGTATTGCCATATTCTAAATCTTACCTTTTGCATGCGTAGAGCTAACCTATCAGGACAGCTGCTACCATTTGATCCAGAAATTGACAGGACCTTTCTGAGGAGAAGGAATTTACAGAAAGCTTTCCAAGCAGCAAAATAATCCTCAGGAATGGCCAACAAACCGCTGAAAGATTATGCGGCACCATGTGCACGAGGAGTCCGATCCAGTATCACCCGACCAACCATCAATGCTGACAACTTTGAGATCAAGCCTGCAGTAATTCACATGGTCTAGAAAAATTATTTCGGAGGAGGACCACACGAGGACCCAAATCATCATCTAGAGTTATTTTATGAAATCTGTGGCACGATGAAGGTGAATGAGGTTCCTCCAGAATCCATGAGACCGCTTCTTTTCAGATTTTCTCTGAAAGACAGGGCCAAGCAGTGGCTGAATTCTCTACCGGAAGATAGCATATCATTTTGGGAGCAATGTGAGCAGAATTTCTTAGACAAGTTCTACCCTCCAAGCAAGACTGGCCACATGAGAAACTTGATCGCCAGCTTCAAGCAGATAGACTCAAAATCCCTATTTTAAGCCTGGGACCGATTCAAGAGCATGCTGAGGCAGTGTCCTCATCATGGCCTTAAAGAGTGGCTGGTTTTACACACCTTCTACAATGGAATAAATTATCATACGAAGGTATCGTTGGACTCTGCGGCGGGGAGGTCGTTGATGAACAAGAGCCTTGATGAAGTAGAAGAAATAATAGAGAATGTAGCACAGAACCACCATCAGTGGGCATCTGAAAGATCGGGTGGTGCGTTCTCAGGACATCAGACGAAGGCATCAGGGAAATATGAGGTGGATGCATTTACGCTCATGTCCGCAAAGCTCGGCGCCCTGACTAAGAAATTTGAAGCAATGGGGAGCAACACAGCTAATGTCATAGACTGTGTTTGCGACATCTGCGGGAGCACAGACCACGCTCAAGACACTTGCCCCCTTGGGTCAATGCAAGCACAGATAATCCAACTTGAGTAGTGCGATGCAATAACTGGCTACAATCAGAGGCAAAATAACCCATACTCCAACACCTACAACCCTGGATGGAGGAATCATCCCAATTTCTCGTACAGGAATAATCAGGATCAAGGGCCAGCACATCAGAATTATCAGCCTGGGCAACAACCACCTTCGCAACTATCCAGAATTGAAAAGATGCTTGAGGAAGCCCTCTCAGAGAAAAAGGAGATGAAAAGTGAGATCAAACAACTGATCCAGAGGCTAGAAAACTCTGAGAAGCATCAAAAGATGCAAGACAACCAAATAGCCCAGATAGCTCAGTCCATCTCAAGAACACAGGGGTACATTTCCCGGTAAACCAGATTTAAATCCGGTAGAACATTGCAATCGCATTGAGCTGAGGAGCGGACGTACCGTGGGTGGTCCCCAAATCATTACTCAGAAGGAGCTTGAACTAGAGAAGGAGCCCTCTCCTCTAATGCCCAATCAGACTCCAAACAGGGATGGAGAGGAGGCTACTAAAAAGGTTGAAAAAACTCTTCAAGCTTCCCCACAGAATCTGAAGATCCTTTTCCTCAGAAGCTTATAGCATCCCAGAAGGATGAAGAGTTCAACCGTTTCCTAAAGAAGATCAAAGAAATCTGTATAGAAGTACCACTGATAGATGCGCTGCACCAAATGCTGAAGTTCGCCAAATTTTTAAAGGGGATTTTATCTAACAGAAGACAGAAAGGCGACTTCGAGACTGTAGCACTAACAGAGAATTACATCACTCTCCTTATGCCGAATCCTCCCCCTAAACTTCAAGATCCAGGAAGTTTCTCCATACCGTGTAAAATTGGTTCTGAACTCATACCAATAGCTTTCTATGACTTGGGAGCCAGTGTCAGCCTACTCCCGTACTCCTTATGCAAGAAGTTGGGGCTCCAGAACATTAAATTAACCACGATGACACTGCAACTAGCTGACCATTCATGCAGATACCCAATGGGAATAGTGGAAGATATGCTAGTTGAAGTGGGTAGATGTATAGTTCCTACAGATTTTATTGTCTTGGACATAGAGGAAGATCACAAGATACCGATCATCCTTGGAAGACCATTCCTTGCCATGGCTGGAGCCGTCATCGATGTGAAGAGCCATAAGCTATCTCTGGAGATCGACAAGGAAAAGATCGAATTTGACCTGTCCAATTCTTCCATCTGCAACCCCTCCTCTCAGGGAAATTCTCACAAAATCAGCACACACAGGGAAGGAGAGTGCAGTTTCCATGAGAGTTCCCCTCCAGCAAGCAGCAAGAAATACATCTGTCCTACATGAGCAAAACTGAAGGGGCAGGCTGAAGCATCGAGGCCAGAAGGAGAGTCATTCTCCCACGAGCTTGGCCCACACTGACTGAAATGGGGTCGAGCTAAATACCTAAAACAAGTGCTTCTTGGGAGGCAACCCAAGGGGTTTTCATTTCTGTTTTTTGTTCTATTATGTGTTTTGTTTCTTTGATAAGTTTGATCTAGTGCTTTGCTTTTGATTGTCCATTTTCAGGATGTGCATTGTCCTCCACGAGTTGGCCGTGAGTAGTTCATGGGCGTGGAGGTGTCGGAGGAACCGAAACCAAGAAGGACGAGTCATACCAAGCTAAAAGCCACGGGCCGTGCAACCCTGCACGGCTATGTGGCTAGTGCAGAAAAGAGAAAAGGAGAGGTCGTGCCATCCGGCATGGCCGTGAGAGCCTAGCCGAGGGGAGAAAAGGAGAGGTCGTGCCATTCGGCATGGTCGTGTGAGCCTGGCCGAGAGTAAGAAGTCCTGGGCCGTGCCATTCGGCACGGCCGTGGAAGCCTGGCCGAGGGGAGACACGGCCGTGCGGCGTCACCTGCTCTCTCCAAGAAACGCTAACTTCTACTTTCTCCTCTCCGAAAACACTTCCCATCCCCACTACAACTCATCTAACCCTAATTTCTTCCTCTAGAGTTCACCTTCCCTTGGATCTATATCTAGATCTAACTCATTCTCAAGCCACAACTTTGTAAAGAGAAGCTGACCCCCTATTCCTCCTCTCCCTTCACTCCCATCCTCAAGGACTCACCCCCATGAAATTCTAAGCTAACCATGTCGTAGATCTTGAAGAGACTTCATCGAGGGAATGGTGGATCTGGAGAGGGAGATGCACCGGGAGGTGACAAAGGCAAAGGGAAGGCTTCATCATCAAAAGGCAAAGGAAAGAGTGTGGCACGCGACGAAGGTAACGAAAATGAGTTCAATATTATTTTTAGAAATCATGATCAAAAAGCTAGATATGATAACCTTATCGCTAGAAAAATTGTTTGCACTAAGTACATGGATCCTGTCACTATGGAGGTGCTAGGAATTAAGGATGACATTGGTTGGATGATTAGCTCCTTAGATTGGAACGACATTATGTATTATCATGCACCGACTTACCCTCGTCTAGTCCTTGAATTCTTAAGTTTGATTGATGTTAAATATTCATCCGAGGAAGACTACATAAGGATAATAGCTTTTAGGATGATGAACAAAGAAGTTCGGTGAACTTTTAGTGATTTCAATGATTGTTTTGTTTTACCTAGTGGTGGTCCCCGAGGATTTGATGGTGGGATTAGATGGAATGAATTTTGGAGGTCGATAACCAGATCAAATGGCCCTTATGAACCCTCTAGAGCCAAGGCATCCCGCATGCGAAACACAACCTTTAGATACATGCACCGGGTGATGAGCAAAACGATCTTCGATCGAGGAGATAGTGACGGGGTGGTTATGAAAATAGAACTCTATTCTCTTTGGGCAATGCTGAAGAAAGTTGATTTTGATTCAAGTTTCCATTTCTTGCAAACTCTGGTAAGGGCAGCTAAGGTATCTTCAGGAATGATAGTGTTTGGCTGATTGATCACTCTAATAGCATTCAGTTTAGGTTGTGAGCTTGATGGATTAGAGGTTATTCATGGCAATGACAAGATCGACATCGATTCTTGTCTTGTGATGAAAATGATTTGTCAGGATGAGAATGAGTTTGCCTTTCCTAGAAATGTTGGTTTTTCGTTACCCCTTCCTTGTCCTGAGCGCACTTCAGTTCGCAACCCCGCGAATTGGGTGGTCAGTGAGCAAACCCCTGGAATTTTTCTCCTTTCTACAGAGACCGAGTACCACCAGGAACCTTCGCCATCAGGTGTCCCGCAACCTTTCGGACATCCGGATCTCCCTAGGCACTCTTTTGCTTACGGTTCGGGACCCTCTAGTTTCGATTTTTCTGACTTCCGCACCTCTTTATAATCCCTTCATGAGAAGCATAATACCCAACGATAATTGTTGGAGGGTCGCTTCAAGCTATCCGACGACCAGTTTAGAGAGGTGCGAGACCACTTTCAGTTCACTAGAGACTTTCATAGTCAGGTGACAGGGTTCGTTCAAGATTATGAAGTTGACCAGGAAAGAATGAGGAACTTTATGGATGATATGGATATCACTCGACAACAAGTAGACGCTTTGTATCAATATCATCAGCACATAGGCCATCTTCCTGGTTTTCCTAGATTTCCCTCGGGCCCACACCAGGGACCTCCTTATCCTCCACCCCCTCCACCATACTGATTTCATCGGGACGATGAAAGATTTAAGTCTGGGGGGGGGGTGTTGTTGCACAACTTGAGAGCTGAGTTTTCATTTTTCATTTTTAGTTTCAGTTTTTCTTTTTCTTCTTGCATAGTTTATTTAGCTTGCTCTGTTTTACTTAGTCATATTCTGTTCATTCACATTTTATTTGCACTTTCTTCTTTTAAGACATATTTGAGAACATCAAACCTGTTACTTTTTCCTGACTTGTCTAATAGCAAAATTACTAGTATTTTCTTAGTTCATGGGTTGTCTGATAGTGTCAATATGTTTGGTGTATCTCCTTTCTCTATCTTTAGTAGCAGGAAATAAGCTAAGTCTTGTATGGAGTCCGATACAAGTTTTTGGCGTAACCTTAAGGACCTTATTTTTCACTACACTTAAGTGCTTAAACTTGGAAAGTAAAAATATTTCTAAAATAGTTATGATTCATCCAAATTGTTTAGTACTTTTGTTCCCATGGTGATTCCTTAATTACATTTTGGTTACTGGACAACCTCGGATTATGGAAGCTCATTTGGAAAAATCTAAATCCCAACATATGCATCATGCATATGTGTTTCAAAAAAATAAAAAATAAAAAAAATAAAATAATAATAATAATAATAAATGTGATAAAAAAAGAAGAATATATATATATATATATATATATATATATGAATCAATAAGAAAAAAAACCCAGTTGTCGTGAGTGAAAACTAACAATTCACCCCTTTGAGACCGAGTAAGGTTACTGAGGAAATGAATGTTATGTTTCTCTTGATTCCGAGTAGTATTCTCTGAGACCTTGTGTGATTTAAGGAAAACGAACCAAGTGTGTGGCAGGTAAGTGCCTATCACCGGGAACATTAGGAACTCAATTGTATGACGACTTAACTAGGACAGAGAATTAAGACTTGAAGAGTTTGAGTTACTTATGGTACTGAGCACAAAGGACTTATGCTTATACCGTACTTAGGGTACTCCACAGTCATGCTTATCAATGAAACTAGTTGATAGAGTCAGGCGAATGCACTAAGGATTATGAAACATTGCAGGAGCCTATGAACGTGGTTTGTAGCGTTATGCTTGAGGACAAGTAAAGGTTCATGTCTGGGGGTGTGATGTGCGCAAATATTATGATCATTTACGCATATTTTAGCGCACATTCACGGACTTTATGCTTATATGTTCATTGCATGATTACCTCTTTTGTCTTGTATTCATTATATATATTCTTTTGTTCGAATATTTGCTCTTTGTTTGGTTTTGTGTTGACAGAGATGACTTTCGGAGCAAAAATGGCGATTTTCTACGCACCGAAACAAGCTGAAGAACACCGCCATGCACACGGCCGTGTGACTACAAAGGTGGGAGCAATACACGACCGTGCACCCTTGCACGACCGTGCGACCATGGCAGAGGTGAAGCAGTACGCGGTCATGCACCCTTGCACGGTCGTGCAGCCATGGTAGAGGCAGAGTAGCACACGGCCGTGCACCATTGCACGGTCGTGCCACCCCCAGGCCGAGACAAAAGAATGCCCGGCCATGCATCCTTGCACGGCCGTGCCTCAGGGAACAGGAGCCAGAGACCACACGACCGTGCATCCTTGCACGACCGTGCAACCCCGCCAGAGGGAGAGAAGAACAAGGTCGTGCCATCTTTGCACGGCCGTGTCGCAGCGGCCAACCCTAGTGTATATAAAGGGTTTTTAACCCTTTTACCAAGGGAGGCGAGCCGTCAGGGGAGGATTGGTCTTGGAGCCATTTTACGTTGTCTCGGAGCCCCGTCCCGCGATCTTCCACCACCGCATCAACTCCAGAAGCAGAGAATCGGATTCGGAGGCCACTCGTCGTCATCGGAATAAGCATACTCTCTCTTCCTCGCTCTATCTAAAGATTGTATGTTTATTTACATTATGTCTTCGAGCGTTTCTCTGATACTTATGGAGTAGATCCTCTATTCTAGGAGTAGGGAGAAGTTAAGGGTTAGTTTGATGTGAAACTCGCAGTTTGTCTATTCACGTTGGATGATCTTTCATGTCTTGTTTCAACTGCTTATCGCTTGATTGTGTAGGACTTGTCGACCCCGCACAGGGATTGTTTCTAGATTGTACACCCGAGGGGCCCTAGTGATAGGAGTAACCCATTCACGGACAATTAGGGCACTTCCCTGCAAGGAGAGGCAAATTCTCCTCAAGGAAACGAGAGACCGCACTCATCTCTTAACCGCTATTCTTAACATACCAATTAGAGTCGTTTCCTTTAGATTCGCTGAGGCGCCCTAGTGACAGGGGTAAACCGTAATAGACTTTCTTAGGAAACTTATTCCTCTTGGTGTTAAAGTGTAGCTGCTTTAGTTTCCAGCAACTGCATGGTAATGGACAACGAGGATAAGATAAATTGCGATACATCAATACCACCACAACGAAACCGACCTCCTAGAATACCTTGTAACCAAGTGAATACTTTGACTTCCCAGCTTTCGGTTCTTTTTCCCAATCTCTCTCTTTAGATTATTCGAAGTTATTGGTAACTCAGCTAACCCTAAGTGAAAAAATGCTAGTGCTTATAACCAGTCCCTGTGGGATGGATATTTTTATTACTGACGATGAATCCGTACACTTGCGGAATCGTAACGAGTTTTTCGCGTCGTTGCCGGGGACTGCGTCTATAACATTAGCATATTCACATTGGATTAGACTAGGTTTTATTTTCTTTATTTACTGCATTTTTATTCTTTCCCCTATCATTCTTTATTTCGTATTGCCATATTCTATATCTTACCTTTTGCATGCGTAGAGCTAACCTATCAGGACAGCTGCTATCATTTGATCCAGAAATTGACAGGACCTTTCTGAGGAGAAGGAATTTACAGAAAGCTTTCCAAGCAGCAAAATAATCCTCAGGAATTGCCAACAAACCGCTGAAAGATTATGCGGCACCATGTGCACGAGGAGTTCGATCCAGTATCACCCGACCAACCATCAATGCTGACAACTTTGAGATCAAGCCCGCAGTAATTCACATGGTCCAGAAAAATCAATTCGGAGGAGGACCACACGAGGACCCGAATCATCATCTAGAGCTATTTTATGAAATCTGTGGCACGATAAAGGTGAATGAGGTTCCTCCAGAATCCATGAGACTGCTTCTTTTCGGATTTTCTCTGAAAGACAGGGCCAAATAGTGGCCGAATTCTCTACCGGAAGATAGCATATCGTCTTGGGAGTAATGTGTGCAGAAAGTCTTAGACAAGTTCTACCCTCCAAGCAAGACTGCCCACATGAGAAACCTGATCGCCAAGTTCAAGCAGATAGACTCAGAATCCCTATTTGAAGCCTGGGACCGATTCAAGAGCATGCTAAGGCAGTGTCCCTATCATGGCCTTGAAAAGTGGCTGGTTTTACACACCTTCTACAATGGAATAAATTATCATACGAAGGTATCATTGGACTCTACGGCAGGGGGGCGTTGATGAACAAGAGCCTTGATGAAGCAGAAGAAATAATAGTGAATGTGGCATAGAACCACCATCAGTGGGCATCTGAAAGATCGGGTGGTGCGTTCTCAGGACATCATATGAAGGCATCAGGGAAATACGAGGCGGATGCATTTACGCTCATGTCCGCAATGTTGGATGCCCTGACTAAGAAATTTGAAGCAATGGGGAGCAACACAGCTAATGCCATAGACTGTGTTTGCGACATCTGCGGGAGCACGGACCATGCTCAAGACACTTGCCCCCTTCGGTCAATGCAAGCACAGATAAACCAACTTGAGCAGTGCGATGCAATAAATGGCTACAATTAGAGGAAAAATAACCCATACTCCAACACCTACAACCCTGGATGGAGGAATCATCCCAATTTCTTGTATAGGAATAATCAGGATCAAGGACAAGCACATCAGAATTATCAGCTTGGGCAACAACCACCTTTGCAACTATCCAGAATTGAAAAGATGCTTGAGGAAGCCCTCTCAGATCAAAAGGAGATGAAAAGTGAGATCAAACAACTGACCCAGAGGCTAGAAAACTCTGAGAAGCATCAAAAGATGCAAGACAACCAAATAGCTCAGATAGCTCAGTTCATCTCAAGAACACAGGGTACATTTCCCGGTAAACCATATTTAAATCCGGTAGAACATTGCAATTGCATTGAGCTGAGGAGCGGACGTACCGTGGGTGGACCCCAAATCATTACTCAAAAGGAGCTTGAACCGGAGAAGGAGCCATCTCCTCTATGTTGGGTTTTTTGGGCCACAAAAATAGCTTTTTGCGTTGCGGAAACCCCGAAACCCCCATGCCACGGATCCGTGCGAAGAAATAAAATTACGAAAAACTTTCACGTATGAGTTTTCTATCCTAGATCTACAAAGGAGAAGAGTTTACCCTTGTTGCGATGCCCTTTGTAATCCCGCTCGTCCAAGGTTCGCCGGATCTCGAGAGTATCAAAGTAGATACTCCTCTGTGTGTATCCACACGAACAACTCGATGGAGAGAACCTCTAAGGATGTGCTAGCAACCTTAGAAGATCAGTAATGGTGGAGGAGAGGGAGAGAAGATGAGAGCTTGAGGAAGAAGAAGGAGGTTTCAAAACAAAATGAAACTTACCCCTTGAATGAAAGTGGTCGGCCACCTTAGGTGGTTTGTAACCTCCATGGGATGCCAAGAGTCACAACTCTTGGTAACTCCCATGAGGTGGCATCCCACTTAAGCAATCATGATGATGTGGAGCATCATCATTGGCCCACTTAATGCCAACTCACCAATGAGGTGGCAAATAGTCAAGTCAAACTTGACTCTTCATCTTCATCTTCCTCTCAAGTCAAGTCAAACTTGACCACTTCTCTCCCATGGTTGATCAAATCTAACCATTGGTTCAAGTCAATTTTAATTTAATGAATCTCTATTCATTGAATTAAATTAATTAAATGAGTCTAAGTCCAAATTAGACTCACTTAACACGTGAACCAAATTGAGTCCAACTCAATTAGCTCAATTTGGATTACTCATAATCCAATTTGGTTCATCACATGAACCTAATCGTTTAGGTTCATCAAATGAACCTAATCTCCATCTAATTGCCCTTTGTGTGTGACCGTATAGGTTCTTATAACATTGGTAATGCTCCTAAATCCATTTAGAAGTATAAGTAATGAGCGGTATCTAGCAACACATCATTACTACCCAAGTTATAAGAATGTTGAGATCCAACATCACCTTGTGACTACTAGTTGTGACTCTTCACAATATATGACAAGTGTCCTTCTATCCTTGACATCTAGATTGATCAATGTGAGGCATAGACCATGTCATCCTCTAATCAATCTAAATCTTGAATCCCAAGTAGACTCACTCAATCAAATGAGCTCAACATCTCATATTGACTCATTTGGGCATGGCCATGCACTTAGTGGTCTCACTCTATCAAGAATATCAATGTCTCTCCCATCATATAGGAGGGATAGATCCCATCTACATCACTCACATCCCTCCTCATAATTTGTTACATATCTAGTAATCGCCTTTATAGTTCACCCAGTTACGGGTGACGTTTGACGAAGCCAAAGTATGTAACTCCTTATGTAGGGAACTATGGTGACTTCAGGTCCAAGGACTAATAGTCATACTAATAGCCACATGAGAAAGTATATGACACTCATATAACGATCCATGATACTTTCTCATGGAGGGTCATTCAGTATACATTCTCCAATGCATACCCATGTGTCAACTTGATATCTCTATATCCATGACCTGTGAGATCAAGTCATCGAGTTGACCTACTGCTAGTCTCGTCGCATTTAACATTGTCCCTGAATGTTAATACTTGACTAGGAATGATTAAGAGTAGTGTTCCCTATATCATCTCACTATCGATTCAACCAATCGATTGATATAGGTAAGAACCTTCTACTCAAGGACGCTATTATACTTAGTTATTTGGCACCAATACAAGTAAGTATAATAACCAAAACAAATACCTTTATTTATATACAAGAATATGATACAATGAGTCCATACAACAATCATCAAATGATTGACTCTAGGGCTCTAACTAACAATCTCCCACTAGCAATAGTGACAATCAGTATAGGCTCTAAATCCTAATGACCTAGTGTGACCATCATGCTTTCTCTGTGCCAAAGCCTTGGTCAAGAGATCTGCGATGTTAGCCTCAGTGGGCACTCTGCAAATCTTCACATCTCCTCTATCGATGATCTCTCGTATGAGATGGAAGTGTCGTAGTATGTGTTTAGTCTGCTGGTGTGAGCGAGGTTCCTTAGCCTGTGTTATTGCTCCATTGTTGTCACAATAGAGCTCTATGGGATCAGCTATGCTAGGAACCACCCCAAGCTCTGTGATGAACTTGCAGATCCAAACTGCCTCCTTTGCTGCTTCTGATGCAGCAATATACTCGACCTCTGTTGTAGAATCAGCGACTGTGTCCTGCTTCAAACTCTTCCAGCTCACAGTACCACCATTTATGCAAAACATGAACCCTGACTGCGATCGATAATCATCCTGATCAGTTTGGAAGCTGGCATCACTATAACCCTTTACAGCTAGCTCATCATCGCCTCCATATATCAAGAAATATTCTTTAGTCCTTCTTAAGTACTTAAGAATATTCTTGACTGCTATCCAGTGACTTTCACCTGGATCTGACTGGTATCTACTCGTCATGCTCAAAGCATACGAGACATCAGGACGAGTACATACCATGGCGTACATGATAAATCCTATGGCTGAGGCATAAGAGATCTAATCCATGCGGTCTCTCTCCTCTCTAGAAGAGGGACCTTGAGTCTTCGAAAGACTCATGCCATGTGTCATATGTTGGATCGAGAAGGGCTAGAGGGGGGTGAATAGAGCTTGCGGCTATTTCGTTCGATTATTGGAATCGTAAAACGTTCGTCGAATAATTAAAGCAGTGGAATAAAAAAGAAACAAACACACAAGAACACGGCCATTTACTTCGTTCGGAGCCTAGATCGACTCCTACTCGAAGGCCCGCGATCCTTGATCGCTTTCCGTGGCCAACAATTAAACTATCATGAATAAGTACAAGTAGAAATAAGTACAACTGAAATTGAAATAATACCGACAACAGAATAATAATAAATGAAGCTTCGGGTCGTCGGCGACTGCAACAACACTTTAGAATCAACTCTTGAGCAGCACACAACAGAAGGAAAGCTTGTGAATTATTTTTCTGAGCTGCTGGTCGAGATCCCTTATAAAGGGTGTTCAAGGCGCCTTCTACTGTTCACCAGGGCGCCTTGAATGAGTCGAGTCAGCCGCGAAGATAAGGGCTGAACTAGTCGAACCTTATCAGGTTCAAGGTGCCTTCAGCCTCTCTAAGGCACCTTCATCAAGCTGTCCAAGGCACCTTGGCTTCTTGTAAAATACTGGAAAAATGTCAAATAAGGATAAGTGAATTTTCCAGAATTTTTAGAAATTTTTCGGAAATTTTTCGGAGCTCGTATGGACGAGTTTACGGGGATGAAAACAGGGACCGGGAAAGACTGTTCAGGTTACCCTAATTTAACGAGGAAAAGTTTGATTTTATTTTTATTTTCCTTTTTCCTTTTTTTCCTTATTTCCTTCTCCCGAACTCACCTTCCTCCTCGCGCCGAGCCACCGACCCTGTTGCCAAAACCGCCACACGACAGTTCCCTCTCATCTTCCTCTCCTTTGGCCGACGCGACGCCGACCCCGATCCGCCGGCATCTCAGCCCTAGCACTGGCCCCCTCCTCCACTTCTGAGCGCCGGCAGCCGAGCACCCCTCCTGTGCCTAGTGTTTGTGCCCTAGCCACTTAACGTCGTCAGTCACTCTGCCCTCACCCACTCAATGGAGCGTCACGCCGCCTTGATTTGCCGATCGCCGCTCGCCTTGGCACCGCCACTCCTTTCGCGTGAGGCTAGGTCATCACTGTCGATTTCCCCATCTGCCGATGCCGAGAGCTTCTCGTGAGCCACCCGAACTTCCTTCCTTGTGTCGTGCCTTAGACCTCTACCGTCGCACCATCGCAATCTCTCAGACGTCGCCGTTGTGTCGCCGTAGCCATCAGCCTTTCGGCAGAGCCACGCCCAGCCGATCAGTCCAACACCTCCTCATTATCAGATCTTGGACCAGGGAAGTCCCACGCTTTCTCCTCCCACAGGAGCATCTACCCTAGTTTGGGACAGCACCACGTTTCCCTATATCGCCGGTGTCACCCTACCTTCTGCTTTGCTCATGATTCCAGGGATAGCTTGATTATCTTTTTCTCTAGCAGTGGTTCAGCAGTTGAGACATTCAGATTTAGTTTAGGTTTATAGAGATTTGAATTCTATTATTCTGTTAGGGATGTTTGTGGAGTTATTTGGCCAACCATTGATGATTCTATTACAGTCTTTCAGGCAGCATTTTCTCCTAGCTCCAGCCATTGTTTACCAAAGTTAGGTTTTCTTCGGTTGTGAGCCTACAAAGGAACATCTAAATTTGGGTAAGTTTTGGAGTTAAATTCATTTATACATTTAATTGGTTTAGTGGTGATTGATCGTGGATGTGCTAATTGAGGATTAATTGATATATAATAGATTATATTGAGATAGGATCTGATCAGTGGTTGATTAATTGAGTGTTTGTCCCATTTGGTAGTAGATTGGTTATTTGATTACAGATTTGGGAGAGTTGTACATATTATATAATTAGGGGAGATCTGATTTCTTGGTTGTGATGGATGGATCATTCTCCAAATTGGATTGGAAATCTGTTGTGATTTTATTTTTGGATTAGAGATTATTTATGTATAAATCTAATCTTGAGAAGGACATAATTGAGATTAATCATATCGATTAGGGGTTTTCCTAATTAAGTTGGGTGGGATTTAGCTAGTTGTTGTTTATAAAATTAGCTAAATTGTATGTCACATTATCTACAGGACTTTGATTCGAGACGGTGTCTCGACGAGGGATCTATTTCGGATTAGACCTTTCTATTGGAGGCGGGTACTTTGACTTATGTCTTTTGATATGCATAATAATGTGTTTAACATATAGCATGATTGTGTTTTCCATTTGTTTCGGTTGGTCACTACATGATCTATTACATGTTTACTTGTTTACTCGTTATGCACTGCATGTTATTATTTACCGGATCATACCTGCTTTATAGGTAGTGACACAACCATATGATACATTATGTTCAGGACCTAGGGTTTATTTGATACCTATCTATTTGTGTTCCTTCCATCTGATACATTGACTTGTGGTACACCTTTTATTTATGTATGGATCTTGCTATGCTATTCATGATATTTCCATGTTTAGTGTCATGCATCATCTTGCATGATTTCATGCTGTGCGATTGTCTGCTCCATTATTGTTGAGCGCATCGCCAGTTACATGTATCTGTACACACCACCACTCATGGGTTAGTGGTATATCAGACAGGTGTGTGGCAGTTCTGCTGTTTGGCTCCGTTGGTCTGGTGACTCAGCGTGGTAGCCGGCAGACAGTTCAGCTTTGTTTGGCTCCATTGGTTTAGTGTAGCAGCGTTGTAGCCGGCAAGCAGTTGGACTTTGTTTGGCTCCGTTGGTCCGCTCATGGGTAGTGTAACTCAGTGTCGTAGCCGGCAGAGAGTCCTCCCCGTCATCGTGTACCGGGAGATGAGAGCATTGCGCTCCCCCATTTATTATTTCGGGGTAGGAGTATGTGTATACTCCGAAGCATCCCGTCCACTCGGTCACTCATCAGCGGCAGTGATGTCAGAGTGCACGGTTGTCACAGCTCTACCCACTCGGACTCACCATTATGTGTGAGATGGCTGACTGGCGTCAGGGGTGACCATGTCATTGACATCATATGCATGATGCATTTATTGTTTGTGTTTGCTGCATTTACTTGCTGCATTTATTTGGATGCATATGATTGACATGCATACAGGATTATGACACCCTCGGTTTGACGACCATGTTACCTTTATACCTTGGTCCTGGTTAGTGCACTTTTTCTCCTGTTTTTGTTTCAGTTGCATTTTTTCTTCTCGTATTCAGGAGACTGTACGCATGATTAGTGTTGTCTATTATTTACTTTATTATGCATATCAGTTGTTACCCATTGAGCGTTGGACTCACCCCCGCCTCCGTTGTTATTTTCAGGTTGATGCTGTCAGGAGGCCGTTCCAGTCGCTAGTCCCCATTGCACGTAGTGCTAGTCCTCTGCTGATCACGAGTCGTTATTTTAGTTTTCTCTATCAGACTATGTTTTGGTCTTGTAATGTTTTACTTATGGATCTTGTATGGATTCTTATCGTTGATGGATTTTGGTATTATTTGGATATGTTTTACGATATACCTGCCTGGACGGCAGAAGAGGTGATTTTGTCGGATTTGTGTTTTATGAGTGTAGTGGAGTAGGAAAAATCGGAATTGAGCTTTACGAGTGTAGTTGAGTAGGGTTGTTTTCGAGTCATCGTATTACTGTTCTATTTGTTTACTATTAACTGCGTGGTGATTGTTTTATTATTGTTATTATTCCAGCCGCATGTGGCTGAGGTATATAGTGATTGTAGAAAGTTTCAGATTATCCGCCGTACTGGGGAGATGCTGCCGAAATTTCTTCGGACAGGGACTCCTCCGGGGCGTGACACTTCCTTCAAGGCGCCTCCAAGTTTGCTTCGCAGCCAGTTCAGGTTTTGCACCCGAGGCGCCTCCAAGCTCCATGGAGGCACCTCGGTACTATTCATTCAAGGCTAATTTTACACTTTGGTCCCTGCAAGATATGTTAATCCAAAAAATACCCTACAACACAAAGTTAGCTCATAACACATAAGTGATAGTATGAAAGTTTGACAGCCTTCGAACTGTCCGAGTTTGACTTCGGGTTTCCAACTGGAAACCCTAGGTCGACCCGACGCCTTCTGTTCCCTCTGCGGGGAACGCGTCCTCACCTACTCCACTCAGGAGATTTACCTGCTGCCAGTGCCATCCTCCAGATCGACTGTACTTTCCCTCAGCACTCGAAGCTTTCAGACTTTCTGCTGGACATTCGCTTCCCGGCTAGTCCAGTCTTTCACCTGGTTCGCGACACCAGGACTTTCCACCTAGGGTTACCACCCCCTAAGACTTTTGCCTGAAGCCTTCGACCTGCTAAGACTTTTCGCATAGGGTTACCACCCCCTATGACCTAGGGTTACCACCCCCTATGACCTAGGGTTACCACCCCCTAGGGTTTTTACCTTGCCTAACCAAAGTTAGGTCTTTTCCTGAAACGCTTAACAGATTTGTTAGATCACTAAACATCTTAACTTTGAATCCTTTGCCATTATCAAAATACGAGTTCGATGGTCGGATGCTTCCCGCACTAACAATCTCCCCCTTTTTGATTATGGCAACTCAAATTCAAAGTTAAGTAAATAGATATGCAAGTAAAGCAAGCATAAAGAAAAAAAAAATTTAAGGCGAGCAAAAATGATCTTGTAAAGCTCCCCCTTAAGTATTACTCCCCCTTTAAATAATATTTTGCGATTAATTTTGAATTGACTACTTTTGAATTGGCTTTTGAATTGGCTACTCTCCCCCTTTGTCATATATCAAAAATAAGTAATGGAATACTTATCTTTGGTAGAATAGACAATGATTTTCCAAAAAACAATTGTTTGTTAGAAAGATAGAGAATTAAATAGCCAATAGATTTCTAAAGAGAGAAAGAGAAAAACACTTAGCATTTTATAAGTGATTTCATCGTTTAGCTAAGTGAAATAGGTATCTTAGGCTAAGTGAAACAAAATAAGTAAGGGAGATTGACTTAGCTTAATGTTGAAAACACCTTTTAAACAATTGAAAAATATTCTTCAAAATTGACTAAAGTATTTGCTAAGAGATTTGAAGTCACTTAGCTAAGTCTTTTACAACTGTGTTAGTTAAAAACATTGAATTTTGGAGAAAAGACAAGTGTACCTAATTTCTTTTTGAAAGAATAAAGAAATACCAAAACTACTTTTCATTTTCAAATTTGCGAGTGAAAATATGAGTCAAAAGAGAAGTTTTGGAACTAAATGATTTTTGAAAGAAAATTTTGAAAGCTACTTTTGCTTAGCAGAAATTTTCAAAGTTTGTAAAAATATGCTTTATAATACTTTTTAAGTAACGAATGATTCTGTGAGAAGCCTTATCTTAAAAAGTTTTTTAAAAAATGAAAGTTGCTAGGTCTTTTGCAAACATTGAATTTCGAAACTATAGCTTAAGTTTAAAAAAAACTTAGCTTAACTTGAATAACTTGATTTTGAAAATAGGGGTAAAATTAAGAACTTGTGAATATTTAGAACAAAGAGGGAGTTGCTAAAAATTGAGGTTAATTATTCAGTTGGTCCTTAAGTCCAAGCATGAGTCAAATTAAGCATGAGTCAAATATCGAATTTGATTTGGTCAGGTATCAGAGCCCTAAAGTTCAAGCATGTTTAACCTTAATAGATCCATTTCCTTCACCAACTGTCTATGTCACGCCCCCAAAGGAGACTGTACCGAAAAATTTCGGCAGCATCTCCTCTGTACCGGTGACAATTTGAAGCATCCATACAAGAAAAATACGTCAGCCACATGCGGCTGGAATATTTATGCAAAAAAAAGAACACAACCACGCAGTTAATATTCACAGCCTACACGGCTGGACAAAAGAAATGAAACCAATCATGCAACTAATACGTAGCCCACACGGCCATATCAAAACACAACGGAAAGGCGAAGAGGAAACCCACAAATACAAAAGTCCACGAAACATATCACAGATACAAGTCCACAATACACATATCAAAAACATAGTTCGCTCCCACAACTCCAAATCCAACAAATACGAAATGTAGGAAAAGAGAGACAAAACCGACAAAGGTCCTCGGATATGACGTGGGAAAGGGGACCGGCCAGCAGCATACTCCAAGCATCTCCATATCATCTACCTACTGCCTGAAACCAACATAATATAGACGGGGTAGTGAGTACAGGGAACTCAGCGGGTACAGACAGGATAAAGCATGGTCTACATAATGAGATAGGAATCAAAGAATACAGTCTCCATAAGTAAATAATAAGAATATTCTATCATAATCTAACTCATCTATCCATATCTGATAAAGTAACCGTGAATGAACATACCTGACATAATAAATGCATATAACGTAAATGTACATACCCGAAAGAACCAATACCCTGATACCATGATCCGTAAACCCACCGAGTCAACAACATACTCCTGACACCTATGCAATACATATACGACTGCAAATATATGTATAGTAAATGACATGTATGCAGCATGGCATCCATATGCAGCATACATAGCACAGACAAATGCAACAATACACAATCACATGCAACTAATATCTAGTAAGCATGTATGCAAAAATACCCCCACCGATGCACCGTGCATCATATGCAAAAGTGCATGCATGCTCCATGGTCACCCCCGACACCTCTCTAGACACCACGACCTCTGTATGGCCGAGAGGCTTGGGTCTGTGACGACTGTACTACCCTCCAGCCCACAATAGAGTGGTCGAGGCGGACAGTCCGCTAGTAGCTATTTAACTACATAGCATCAGGGTCCCTGACTGCTCACAACGCCGGATCTCACTAAACCTCGTGACCGGGTGGCACAACAGGACAAGCGGCAACTGCTCCAGCTACCACTACCCATGAGTGGCCGAAGGTGCGCGCTAAACCAAACCAACTGATGACTCTCTCAACCACAAGGGAGACAACGACCATCAGATGCAATGAATGATGAATATGATATATATATATATAATCATCATCCATGCCACAACCTCAAACCTCATAAACACCTCCAATAACCATAACAGACGTAACTACACATACCACTATGTAAATGGAATGTTAATCATGTACAACCCATAACACGTACCAATCACAACCTAGACAGATATAGACCACAAATATCCAATACAGTCATCCCTACAACACTCTACATGTGTATAAACAATAGAGTCACAGATAACAAGAATAGTGACTGTAAAGAATCAACCCAGATCATATCAAAGATCAAGCAAAAGTGACAAGCAGGAAAACAACAAATAATCTGATTTAAGGAATGCAACCTACTTATCCAAATATAACCATGCTTTTAAAGTTCAAAGAACTAAATAGAAATTAAGGAAGAAATACCCGCCTCGATATATCCCGCAATCAACAGAACCACCCTACGTCACGCTGCTCATATAGATCAAGGTTCTGTGTCACACATACAATCCATGTAATATGTAACTAAATATGTGTACACTACAAGTAGGTGAATTACCTACAAATAAATAGCCAACTAAGAAGTAATAGCTAGCTATGATTACTACCCTTTTGCCATTAGTAAAGCTAGATTAAACTTTTAACCTAGCTGAACCCATCCAAAAACTAAATTCCTATTAGATCCTTAAATAATTCCAATCTTCCATTATCACGTAACCCAAAGTAAACCTAAACATCATGGAGATCTCATTTCATATTTAGGTTAATCCACATTTGCAAACCCCTGATTAAGCCAAAATCTCAGCTCACTGTTAACTACTCACTAGTTTTGACCAACACAACCCACATAAGCAATTAGACAGAACATTGTCTGCCAATTTCTGCTAAACAAAGTTCTAGATCCAATTAACTCACAGAAATTCCAGTGAAACTGTACACCAAGACCTCTAACAACCAAACAGAACAAGTGTGGTGGATTCCAACATTAATCTAGATCAAGTAACACATAAAACCCACTACATAACAACTACTATAACTACTGATCGATCAAGAGCACATGAATTAAACACTGTACCAATTCCCTACCACAAAACTACACATTGTATCTCCACCCACCGGTTCAAGAAGAAAGAGCATCAAGAAGTCATCAAACAATTTGTTAACAACAACAATAAACTGGTCTCGGTACCTCTTCTTTGATCGCCGGAGGAGTCCACAGATCAAATGAAGAAGATAATCCGACAGAGTTGTGGAGGCCAGAACCTAAACACAACACCTGCTTCCCAAAAGGATCACCCGAATCACTTCCAGAAAGACAGATTAGGGTTTCGAATTCACGATCAAACAAAAGAAGACCAAATCGCTTACCTCAAGATCACGGCTAGAGCACGATCACAGATCCGGTGGAGAAGTTGATCTAGTCACGCTGTGGTGGCCAGAAACAAGACACCGATCTCTGCTTCCCAAAGAAAACCACCCGAATCTACACTAGAAAAGGATCAAGGTTCGAATTCACAACCAAAACCAAACCCTTACCTCCAAGATCGAAGTTAGGACATGATCTGCCCTTGCCGACGAACAAATCAGGGAAATCGAAAGGAAACAATGGGCGTTACCTTACACAACCGGCTGTTGATGCCCAGATCCAACGTCGACGCCCTTGATTCCCACCCGACAGCTGGCGAAAACCACCGATTAAGATCTGTCGCCGTTGTTCACCGAGTTCAGAGAAGAGGAAAGGGATCGGGGAGAAAGAGGGTTTCGGCTCTACTAACCTTTCTTCCCTTCGATGATCCAAGATCCGCTCCCCGCCGGCGACACCGAGGGAAGAAGAAATCGCCGGTCTAGGTCGTGTGAAGCCCGAAGTCGCGTGGAGCAGGGGATGAATAGAGGAGAAGTCGGGGGAAAATAGGAAGGCTTCGATGCTTTATAGCTAGGTTAATCCAACCCTTAGGTTAGCTTAATTAAAACCTAAGTCTAACCTTAATCAATTCCCACTTAATTTGGGTATTCTAAACCTGCCTTTATCTAGCCCCGTCGATGTATCCCTCAAAATGAGTCATATGGACTCCATTTAACTCCAAAAAAATTTCTAAAAATTCCTAAAAATTTTCCTAAGGTTATTCCGCAATAACCCTAAAAATAGTTTCGCATATATTACATTCTCCCCCACTAATAAAAATTTGGTCCCCAAATTTACCACTACCAACAAAAGCAAGAAGTAGTAGATAAACTTATTCTAGTTACTGAAATAAACTTTACTCACCTTCAGTAAATAGGTGTGGGTAACTGGCTCGCATCTTATCTTCCAACTCCCAGGTGGCCTCTTCCTCTGAGTGATGCTGCCATCCGACCTTGATCAGTCGAATTGTCTTGTTCCGCAACCGGCGCTCTTTGCGGTCCAAAATCCGAACTGGAATCTCCTCATAAGATATATCCGGCTGAAGTACAACTGATACATCAGTGAGAATATGCGAAGGGTGCGGTACATATCTCCTCAACATAGATACATGGAATACCTCATGCACCCTAGTAAGTGATGGTGGTAGCGCCAGTCGATACGCCACCTCACCTATCCTCTCGAGAATCTGGAAGGGTCCAATGTAGCGAGGTGCCAATTTACCTTTCAACCCAAACCTTTTTACTCCTTTCGTAGGGGATACTCGTAAGAATACATGATCACCAACAGAAAACTCTAAAGGTCTCCGTCTCCGATCTGCATAACTCTTCTGTCGATCCTGAGCCTATGACTTCCTGCGCCTGATGGTACAAACCATCTCTGCATCACGCTGAAGACTCTGTGGCCCCAAAATCTGTGTTTCCCCAACTTCTATCCATAAGGTGGGAGATCTACATGCTCTGCCATACAACGCCTCATAAGGTGCCATCTGTATCGCTGAATGATAACTGTTGTTGTAGGCAAATTCTACTAAATGTAAATAATCCTCCCAACTACCTCCGAAATCTATGACACATGATCTCAATAGATCCTCTAGTGTCTGTATGGTGCGCTCTGACTGACCGTCTGTCTGGGGGTGGAAAGCCGTACAGAAACGTAACTCTGTACCCATAGCCTGTTGCAAGCTCTGCCAGAAACGTGAGGTAAACCTCGGATCTCTATCCGAAATAATACTGAGAGGTACACCGTGAAGTCTGATAATCTCTCTACAATACAACTCTGCCAATCGATCTAATGAGTCCGTCCTACGGATCGGAAGGAAATGAGCAGACTTGGTTAATCGATCAACGATCACCCAAATCGTATCATGTGTTCGCCGGGTTCTGGGTAGACCCACGACGAAATCCATCGTGATATGCTCCCATTTCCATTCTGGTATCTGTATCTTCTGGAGTAAACCAGCGGGTCTCTGATGTTCAGCCTTCACTTGCTGACATACAAGGCATCGTGCAACGAAATCTGCGATGTCTTTCTTCATGCCAACCCACCAATAAGAACGTCTCAGATCCCTATACATACGTGTACCACCAGGATGAATCGCAAATCTGGATCGGTGTGCCTCCTTAAGTAGGTCCTCCCTCAAAGAAGGTAGCTCAGGAACACACAATCTCCCCCGGAAGTATAGAGTTCCATTTCCATCACAAGAAAACCCTGTCTGTTGTTCTGGGGAAATTCTGCTACACAAAAACTGTAGATGCTGATCGGCAGCCTGAGCTTCTTTAATCTTCTCTACAATGGGTGACTGAGCAACCATCGATAACAGAATACCCCGCTCAGTCTGACCCTGCTCTACTAATCCCAACTCAGAAAATTTCTGTACCAGTTCTGTAACCATCACGCGATGACAGGCAAGAACTCCTCGGGATTTCCTACTCAACGCATCAGCTACCACGTTAGCTTTCCCTGGGTGGTAGTTGATCGTACAGTCATAGTCCTTCAAGAATTCCATCCATATTCTTTGTCTTAAGTTCAATTCTTTCTGAGTAGATAGATACTTAAGACTCTTATGGTCTATGAATATCTCGAAGGTAACTCCATATAGATGGTGTCTCCAGATTTTCAGCGCATATATAATCGCTGCTAACTCCAGGTCATGCACCGGATAATTCTTCTCATGCTCTTTCAACTGACGTGAGGCATAAGAAACTACTCGTCCATGCTGCATGAGTACTGCGCCTAACCCCTGTAATGATGCATCTGTATAAAGTACGAAGCCCTCATCTCTGGAAGGAAGTACTAATATAGGTGCAGAAATGAGTCTTCTCTTCAGTTCCTGAAAACTCGTCTCGCAAGACTCTGTCCAGCAAAACTTCACCCCTTTCCTGGTCAACTGAGTCAACGGCAGAGCTATGCTAGAGAAGCCCTCAACAAATCTGCGGTAATACCCGGCCAGACCAAGAAAGCTACGAATTTCCTGTACAGACTTTGGCTGCTCCTAACTAGTAACAACCTCTATCTTTTGTGGGCCCACGGCTATACCACTGCTAGAAACAATATGTCCCAGAAAACCCACCGAAGATAACCAGAATGCACATTTGCTGAATTTTGCATAGAGACGTTCACGCTGGAGCGTCTCCAATACTATATGAAGATGTCGCCCATGCTCTTCTTCGGATCGAGAATATATCAAAATATCATCGATGAACACAATCACGAACTGATCCAAGAACTCAAGAAATACCCTATTCATCAGATCCATGAAAACTGCTGGAGCATTGGTAAGCCCAAATGGCATTACCAAAACTCATAGTGTTCATATCGAGTACGGAAGGCTGTCTTCTGTATATCTGAATCTCTCACACTGAGCTGATGATAGCCAGAGTGCAGATCAATCTTAGAATACACACAAGTATTCTTGAGCTGATCAAACAGATCCTCTATACGTGGCAGTGGATATTTATTCTTAATAGTCACTGCATTCAGCTGTCGATAGTCGATGCATAATCTCATCGATCCGTCCTTCTTCTTCACAAAGAGTACCAGAGCTCCCCACGGAGACACGCTAGGACGGATAAACCCTCTATCCAGCAGCTCCTGTAACTGTACTTTTAACTCCTCCAATTCTTTAGGTGCCATGCGATATGGAGCCTTTGATACCGGTGCTGTCCCCGGAATCAACTCAATCGTGAACTCCACTTGCCTCTTTGGGGGCAAGCCGGGTAATTCCTCCCGAACTATAAGAATGTCAGAAAGCGGTGGGGTATGATCCTGATCAGTCTTAATCATAGATAACAAATACCCCTGGCATCCTTGAGACAATAATCTCTGAGTTTGCATAGCTGAGATGACAGAAATCCCCTCATCCTTGGTACCCATGAATACCCAGGATGGTAGACCCGGAGGTCTAAATGTAACCACTCTCGCGCTACAATCCACGGTAGCATAATATCTGGCCAACCAGTCCATACCCAAAATGATGTCAAATTCTAGCATATCTAGAACCTGCAAGTCCACTACCAGGGTCTGACCCTCGAAATCCAACGGACAATCTCTAATCTCCTGACTGATATTTAGTATCTCTCCCGAGGGTAAAGATACCGCTAATATATGAGTCCGACGAACTGGTAATCTACAAATCTTACTCAGAAATACCCGAGAAATAAAAGAATGGGAACTACCAGTATCTATCAACAATTCAACAGGAAAAGAATAAACAGTAATCATACCCCGAAAGACCGATCCCTCGGCCCGCTGTGCCTCCTCTCGAGTAATAGCATAAACCCGTCCTGTCTCCGTGCATGCCGGCGGCATCTCAGTGCCAGTCTGAAACTTTGCTGATGGAGTAGTAGCTAACTGCTGAGACTAGATCACCGGACAAGAGCTAGGTGGCGTCGAAAAATACTGATGTGCCGGATGCATCTGATGTGACGGGACAGCCGAGGAATACCGCATAGCCACAGGTACTGCTGGGTACTGCTGACTCTGAATATGGTATACCTGTGCCTGAGAAGGTGGTATACTCTGCTGATGTGGAGTGCTCTGCGTCTTCTGCGGTCCCTTCGGCCGTTGAGTCTGAGTATTATGACTTCCTTGAGCAGTAACCTTGGCAGCCTATAGCTGAGCCTTCAGAGTACAATCGCGGCTCACATGCCCCGGAAGCTTGCAGTAGTAACATATATCTTGGCTCAATGGGCAGTCAGGTTTAGCGTGACCCTCAACACCACATCTAAAACATCTAAGTCCACCAGAGGAATCCTTCTGAGGAGGTCCAGAAGAACCAGCGGATGATCGTCCCATCTTCGATGATTGATAGGACTCTCCTGAAGTAGACTGGGATCCCTGCCATTTCTTCCGTTTCTTCTGACCTTGGTTCCGTTGTTTCTGATTTGGAGTCGTACCCTGAGCCTTTTGCTTATCCTTTCCTTTTTCCAGTGAAATTTGTTGTTGTGTCATCTCAATCATCAAAGCTCTATCCAACGCCTCCCGGTACGTACTAGGAGCGAAGCCAGACATCCTGATACGGATATATACTGCAAGACCCTGAGTGAACTAATCTAACCGATCGCTCTCCTGGGCAACTAGATGAGGGCAATACTCAGCCAATCGGTTAAATTTCGCATCATACTCCATCACAGACCGATCACCCTGCTTCAGATGTAAGAATTCCTGTCGACGCGCCATACGATAAGGAGCTGGGAAATACTGTCTCTCGAATGCATCTCGGAATAAAGTCCAGGTGATACTCTGGTCTCCAAAAAATGTCTTCTGCATCTTCCACCATGTAACAGCCTGATCTCGAAGGTGGTACGCAGCTAATTCGGCTTTTTCTTCTTCAGTACGCGACAAATACTCGAAAGTATCCTCCACATTTCCCAACCAAGAACAAGCAATACTAGGATCAGGAACTCCATGGAATAAAGTAAAACGATCCTTTACCGACCGGGCCAGTAATGGAATCCGAGCTCTGTCCCTTGTCCAAGAAGTGGCAGCAGGAGTGGGAGCTATGGGTGGTAATGTAGGAGGAACCCACTGAGGCTGAAAACCCGGATCTCTAATAGAAGCCTAAGGAGTCTGTCGGCTACTGTCAACCTCAACCCCTACAGGATCTCTAACAGAATCCGCCTCGTGCTCCTCTGGCTCAACCTCTACTGACTCGATAGGCTGCTTCCGGGGTCACTCCGGACCACGACGCGGACGAGGGGTCGTATCTCCGCGCTTCATTCCTGATATGTACCACAAGGTAAGACTACAACAATATAATACAACAGTAACTTAACTTACATCCTATAGCTTGGAGATATCCTGCCGCTGCCTGATCCCAATATCCGAACAGTCACATCGGAAAAATACAACTCCCGAGTGTAAACTTCGTAATCCTCGTAAAACTCGTAAATCTCGCAATCCTCGGAAATCCAAGACCCGAGAAATAGACATCGTAACCTCAAAATCCAAAACACAAATTAACGAAAACCTCTAAAAATCCAAAACACGAAAAAAAATAGGCCTCATAAACCCGCTCTGATACCACTAAATTGTCACGCCCCCAGAGGAGACCGTACCGAAAAATTTCGGCAGCATCTCCCCTGTACCGGTGACAATCTGAAGCATCCATACAAGAAAAATACGTCAGCCACATGCGGCTGGAATATTTATGCAAAAAAAAAGAACACAACCACGCAGTTAATATTCACAGCCTACACGGCCTGACAAAAGAAATGAAACCAATCATGCAACTAATACGTAGCCCACACGGCCATATCAAAACACAACGGAAAGGCGAAGAGGAAACCCACAAATACAAAAGTCCACGAAACATATCACAGATACAAGTCCACAATACACGTATCAAAAACATAGTTCGCTCCCACAACTCCAAATCCAACAAATACGAAATGTAGGAAAAGAGAGACAAAACCGACAAAGGTCCTCGGATATGACGTGGGAAAGGGGACCGGCCAACAGCATACTCCAAGCATCTCCATATCATCTACCTACTGCCTGAAACCAACATAATATAGACGGGGTAGTGAGTACAGGGAACTCAGCGGGTACAGACAGGATAAAGCATGGTCTACATAATGAGATAGGAATCAAAGAATACAGTCTCCATAAGTAAATAATAAGAATATGCTATCATAATCTAACTCATCTATCCATATCTGATAAAGTAACCGTGAATGAACATACCTGACATAATAAATGCATATAACGTAAATGTACATACCCGAAAGAACCAATACCCTGATACCATGATCCGTAAACCCACCGAGTCGACAACATACTCCTGACACCTGTGCAATACATATACGACTGCAAATATATGTAGAGTAAATGACATGTATGCAGCATGACATCCATATGCAGCATACATAGCTTAGACAAATGCAACAATACACAATCACATGCAACTAATATCTAGTAAGCATGTATGCAAAAATACCCCCACCGATGCACCGTGCATCATATGCAAAAGTGCATGCATGCTCCATGGTCACCCCCAACACCTCTCTAGACACCATGACCCCTATATGGCCGAGAGGCTTGGGTCTGTGACGACTGTACTACCCTCCAGTCCACAATAGAGTGGTCGAGGCGGACAGTCCCCTAGTAGCTATTTAACTACATAGCATCAGGGTCCCTGACTGCTCACAACGCCGGATCTCACTAAACCTCGTGACCGGGTGGCACAACAGGACAAGTGGCAACTGCTCCAGCTACCACTACCCATGAGTGGCCGAAGGTGCGTGCTAAACCAAACCAACTGATGACTCTCTCAACCACAAGGGAGACAACGGTCATCAGATGCAATGAATGATGAACATGATATATATATATTTATATAATCATCATCCATGCCACAACCTCAAACCTCATAAACACCTCCAAGAACCATAACAGATGTAACTACACATACCACTATGCAAATGGAATGTTAATCATGTACAACCCATAACACGTACCAATCACAACCTAGACAGGTATAGACCACAAATATCCAATACAGTCATCCCTACAACACTCTACATGTGTATAAACAATAGAGTCACAGATAACAAGAATAGAGACTGTAAAGAATCAACCCAGATCATATCAAAGATCAAGCAAAAGTGACAAGCAGGAAAACAAAAAATAATCTGATTTAAGGAATGCAACCTACTTATCCAAATATAACCATGCTTTTAAAGTTCACAGAACTAAATAGAAATTAAGGAAGAAATACCCGCCTCGATATATCCCGCAATCAACAGAACCACCCTACGTCACGCTGCTCCTATAGATCAAGGTCCTGTGTCACACATACAATCCATGTAATATGTAACTAAATATGCGTACACTACAAGTAGGTGAATTACCTACAAATAAATAGCCAACTAAGAAGTAATAGCTAGCTATGATTACTACCCTTTTGCCATTAGTAAAGCTAGATTAAACTTTTAACCTAGCTGAACCCATCCAAAAACTAAATTCCTATTAGATCCTTAAATAATTCCAATCTTCCATTATCACCTAACCCAAAGTAAACCTAAACATCGTGGAGATCTCATTTCAGATTTAGGTTAATCCACATTTGCAAACCCCTGATTAAGCCAAAATCTCAGCTCACTGTTAACTACTCAATAGTTTTGACCAACACAACCCACAGAAGCAATTAGACAGAACATTGTCTGCCAATTTCTTCTAAACAAAGTTCTAGATCCAATTAACTCACAGAAATTCCAATGAAACCGTACACCAAGACTGTTAGAGTGTATACTAAAAGCCTAGCTTTTGGTATAAACATTTATCTAGAAATAAGAATCACATTGGTCAAATGTCTACATTTATGACAAATGTAGTTGTTCAATTAATTTATATTGTAGATAACATGGTGTGTCGTATCACACACAGAGGATCATGTTATCAGTACCTTATAAATTATAAACAGTAACTCACGACCATAATGGAAAGGAACAAACCATTGGAAGGTCGTAGTGTAATTAGGTATTAGTTTATCTTAACTATATAATTACACTAGTACACTTAGAGTGTATTGAGTTGGAACATTAGAGGTCGTTTCTTTTATACTGACTTTATAAAGAAACAAAGACCTCAGTTATTATGGAAGTGTGTGCTCTTAATCCTAATATAATAACAAGCACATATATTTGATATTTATTTCTTTAATTTATCAATGGGTGAGATTTAGTTCGATGAATCAATAAGCCCGATAAGTTGGGAAATGATATCACTTATAGTGTGTATTGTTGATTATAGAAGGAAACTGTGTCCTAGTGATCTTGGTTGAGAATGTCCTCAAGAGGAGCTCATAAGGATTGTCATGTTAAACCCTGCAGGTGGACTTAGTCCGACATGACGATAAGGTTGAGTGGTACTACTCTTGGACTAAGATATTAATTAAATGAGTTGTCAGTAACTCGCTTAATTAGTGGACATTTGACATCTTAAACACAGGGAGACTAACACACTCATAATAAGAAGGAGCCCAAAATGTAATTTGGGATTGGTGCGGTAGTTCAATAATAGTTCTTTAGTGGAATGAATTATTATTGATGGAATTAAGTTGTGTGTTCGGGGCAAACACGGGAAGCTTAATTTCATCGGGAGACCAAAACCAATTCCTCCTCTCGGTCCCTATCGTAGCCTCTTGTATATAGAGATTTATACCCACCACATACCCACCTTCTTACCCAACCAATAGGGGCCGGCCAAGCCTAAAGGTTGGCCTTAAGGTGGCCGGCCAATAGCTTGGAGCCCAAGTTTAGGTGGTCGGCCACATCATATTAAAAAGGATTTTTTATTAAAATTATTTCTTATGTGGATATCATAGTTTTAAAAGAGAGTTTAAAAATTAAATATTTCCTTTTAAAGCTTTCTACAAAAGATTAAGAAAAGATTTGAAATCTTTCCTTATTTGTAGATTGAAAGGAGATTTTATTTTTAAGAAAAACTTTCCTTTTTGACCATGATAATAATTTAAAAGAGAAGTTTAAAAATTAAATATTCTCTTTTATTAGTTTCTACAAAAGATTAAGAAAAGATTTGATATCTTTCCTTATTTGTAGATTGAAAAGATATTTTAATTTTTAGAGATAACTTTCCTTTTGGAAATTATCCACATGTTTAGAAGAAGAATTTTAATTTATAAAATTTCCTTTTTATTAACCAATCATGAAGGGATAAAAATTATTGGAGAAATTTTTATAAATTTCTAGAAACAAATTAGGAAGTTTTAATTCTTGTGTGAATTAAATTTTCCTTGTTTTGGGGAATTAGAAGTGGTCGGCCATTATTATTAAAAGAAGAAAATTATTTTTTAATTAAAATAATTTTTCTTTTTATGACAAAAGAATTAAGGAATTTTTTATTAAAATTTCCTTATTTGTCAAGACCAAGGATTATAAAAGAGGGGGTAGAGGTGCCTTCACGGGTGATCAACTCTATTATTCTTCTCCTCTGTTTTCCTCCTTGGTGGCCGGCCCTAGCTTCTTCCTCTTCTCTTCTTCTTATGGCCGGCGGCAACCTCTCTTGGAGCACTTGATGGTGGCCGGTTCTAGCTAGGAGAAGAAGGAGAGAAAGGTGGTTTTGTTTCTTGCATCCCTTGGAGCTTGGTGGTGGTGGCCGAACCTCTACTTCTCTTGGAGAATTGTGGTGGCCGAAACTTGCAAGGAAGAAGAAGGTGCTTGGTGGTTCTCATCTCGGAAGATCGTTGCCCACACAACGCCCGAGATTAGAAGAGGAATACGGTAGAAGATCAAGAGGTCTTTTTAGAAGGTATAACTAGTAATTTTTCCTTTCCGCATCATGCTAGTTATTTATGGAAATAATACCAAATACAAGAGGCTTACGATTCTAGTATTTCGAATATGTTTTTCGAAGTTGTGTTCTTTTATTTTTCTTTTCCTTGTGATTTGATTGTTCTTTTTTGTTGACCTAAAGTTATTTTAGGAAATTAAATATTAGCTTTCCATAAAAGGTTTTGTCTAGTCGGTGGTGGTTGTTCCCATATCCAAGAAGGCCATGTGCCTCGCCACGTCAGTACTGTGAACCAATTATGGAAATTAATATTTAATGGAATTAATAACTTAGGTGATTTGGATCAAACGTGTTAAGTTCCGCAGGAGATCCAAGTCTAAACCTTAAAGAACAAATAGATTAAGTTTTGGATCAAACGTGTTAAGTTCCGCAGGCGATCCAAAATTTAATTTAAAAGAGCACATGGTAGCTAGGAAAAGGTTCAGACCTTTGTACAAAATTTTTATACAGTGGAACCTCTAGGTTTTCCGAGTAGCAACCAACAATTGGTATCAGAGCTAGGGTATTGCCTCTGTGTATTTGGTATTAGTTTAATTATGCACATGTCATACATAATTTAGGCAGATTAATAGTAGGATGTGCTAACTTTGTGGATGCAGGATCCAACTATTATGGCTTATAGTTATTATGTGTGTGATTGGACCCTTGGACATGTCAAGGGCATTTTATTGTGTGTGCATGATTGTATTATAAAATACAGCAGGAGCTGTATTTAGTTTTATTAGGATTTTATTTTTTGATCTAGATACATGTACATTCCTTCGAGGAATATAGGATCGAAAAATGTAAAATTCTATTTATGTCGCGGATCGAGTATTGCAAGGCGTGGAACCTTTTAAGGACCAGAGGCGCAGCAGAACAAGGAGCAAGATGGATGCGACAACTAGACCCGGTGGCAGTGGCCAAAGATGGCAGCAGCTAGGGTTGGTGACACATGGAGGACAGCAATAGATAAAAGCCATAATAGTTGAAAATTAGTTTTTCTATTTATTGCTTTTTATACTGTGTTGTGTGTGCTTGTTAGTATGCATATTTAGTAGGCTAGCATAGTTAAAATTCCTCATTTATAAATAACTAAGCGGGAGAGAGATTTTTAAGTAAATCCCATGGTCTCCATTACTGGTTTGTAAGTGATGCAAACAAGCTTGCGCGTTGGCTCTGAGTGCCTTCCTCCATAACGGATGAGCTTGTTTGTGGATCACTAGAACAGACTTCCATTTTTGGATGACTATAGGAAGTTAATTAAGAGCGTGTGATCTTCCCCAATGGAAGGGGCATAATCTTATTAATGGACTTAGTGTCAAGTAATGGTATACACTTAGACACATTTAATAGTATCCTCCCCAACGGAGTCACTACTATCACTTGTGTGACCAAAAGGAAATCAACTATTGATTTGTCATAAAACTAGATTGGCAATATAATAAAATTAATAAACCCCTCTTACAAATGTTTGAATTTGTATACGTCCACACTAACGTGGCATACAAGATTCATGGTGTTTGAGGTAATTTTATTTGTCAAAAAGTTATATTGACAAGATAGTCAATGGGTAAAACCCTCCTCTTACAAATGATGAATTTGTATACGTCCACACTAACGTGGCATGCAAAATTCACGGTGTCTGAGGTGTTGGTAAATTTAAATAATATTGTTTGAGGAATCAATGTTATTTTAAATTCAAAGAGTTTTGACCAAATATTTGATCAAAGACAGATCAACTATTAATTTTATTCGTTATAAAGTAAAGTTGACGAGATAATAAAATTAATGAATAAAATCTCCTCTTCAATTTTGTATACACAAAATTCATGGAGATTTTAAGGAGTTGATCTTGACCAAATATTTTTGAGATTCTTAGGATGTTTCTCAATCCCTAGTAGTCATACTATAGAAAAGACTTAGTAGTCCCAATTGTAATGATTGGAAATAGGACTTGGACATTAAGGTAGACTGTCTTCTTAGAACTAAGAACAATTTAGGTGTATTTAATTCATTAGTTGAAACATGCCTAGTGGTGTTATCTACCAGAACCTGGAGTGTAGATACAAGATGCCATTAATCATGTCTGCAATTCATTGCAGGGTTCCAGGAAACCCGACAACTAAATGAAAGGTAAATCACCGTCCACATGGGCACTACTGTAAAAGTGGTAACTGTTGCAGTGGGAGATGTTTATCCTTTGATAAGAATAAAATATGGATTTTAAGTAATTGTCTTTACGTACCAAGTTTAGAAAGAACCTGATTTCAGTTTCTAAACTATTATAGATATTATGTCTATTTTGATAACAAAGTTGTTATCAAGAAAAATAGGAAAGTTATCTATTCTGGTATGATGGTTGACAATTTATAATCCAATAAACTCCCACAATGCAACAAATGAAATTAGTAACACATCTTCTAATTTTAAGAGAAAGCAACCTTCGGAAATGAACCAATTATATCTTTGGCACCTAAAGCTAGGTTATACTTAAGTAGGATTCATTGGTAGCTGATGAACTTTTGGGTTCATTGGTAGTGGAAATCTTTCCAACCTGCGAGTCTTACTTGGAAGGAAAATAACCAAGAAGCTTTTAAGTCCAAGGGGTATGGAGTCAAAGATATGTTGAAATCGGTTCATTCTGATTTGTGTGATCCTATGACTATCCAAACAAGAGGTAGTATTGAATATTTCGTCTATTTTATAGACAACTATTCAAGATACAAATAAATTTACTTAATGTACCGCAAGACTAAGTACTTTGATTAGTTCAAAGAGTACAAGGCTGATGCGGAGAAATGTTAAAGTAAATGTCACTATGGTAAGATCGTAGTGGCAAGTACCTCTTGGGAGAATTTAGGAGTCACTTATCAAAAGTAGGGATTCAATCCCAACTAACTGCACCTGGTACACCCCAATAGAATGGTGTAGTAGAAAGAAGGTAAAGGACTCTTATGAAATAATTAGATAGATGATGAGTTATTCAGAAAATTACCAAATTTGTTTTAAGGATAAACTCTGAAAACGAAAGTGAACATAGTACCTTCCAAGTTAGAACTTTCTACTCATATAGAATTGCTGAATAGGTGAAAACCTATTTTGAAGCATATTCGGATTTGGGTAATCCAGCACATATGTTAAAAAGAGACAATGATAAGTTGGATAGGAGTTCACTTGTTTGTAAGTTATCCTAGATAAACAAAAGTAGGTTTATAGTCTTAAAAATCAGAAGGTCATTGTTAGCATCAATGACTGATTTTTTAGAAAAGGACTATATAATGAACCACGTGCTCATAAGTAAATTTGTTCTTAAGGAAATAATAAAGGACATGTCTAACCTAGTACCAACTGTACAAGATGAGATACCACAAGAAAACTGCAACACGTATCACAAATTGATACACAATTACAGAAAGTGTCTTGTTGTAGTGGGAGGGTTGTTATGCAACCTAAATAGGTTCATGTTTTGGGAGAGTTTTTGGACTCGATCCCTGGAGGACATGAACCTGATCTCCGGTCATATGATGAAGCACTCCAAGATAAAGATGCAGCATCTTGGCAAAGAGTAATGAATAAAAGAATTAGAATATATGTATTCTAATAAAATCTGGAAGCTTGTAGAATCACCAAATGGTGTAAAAGCCGTTGGGTGTAAAAAGGTCTACAATAGGAAAAGAGGGATAGACAGGAAGGTAGTAACTTTCAAAGCAAGGCTTGATGAAAAAGGAAACTTTTTCACTGGTAGTCATGCTTAAGTCTATCCGGATTCTTTTATCTATTTGGCAAGAGGATGTCAAGACAGCATTCCTTAATGGAAGTCTTGAAGAAAGCATCCATATAAAGCAGCCAGAAGGGTTCATTGCAAAGGGCTAAAAGCATCTTGTGTGCAAGCTCAATCAGTCTATGGACTGAGGCAAAACTTCAAGGTCTTGGAACATCTGGTTTATCAAAGTAATCCAGATCTATGGATTTAGTAACCGGATAAGTCTTGTATACAAAAGGTGTGATGGAAGCGTGGTGGTATTTCTTGTACTATACGTAGATAACATTTTTAGTAGTTGGAAACAATATCAAAATGTTGTCAGAAGTAAGGGTATGGTTGTCCAAACAATTCGATATAAAAGACTTGGGAGAATGTATATATTCTTGAGATCAAAGTAATAAGGGATCGCAAGAAAAAAAAAATATATATATATTTTACTTATCCCAAGCTTGATACATCGAAAAAATCCTTGCTCATTTTAAGCATGCAAAACTCCTAGAAAGGTTTCTTACCTTTTAAGCATGGAGTGTCTTTATCTAAAGAGATGTCTCCGATGACATCAAAGGAGATTGAGGACATGTAGGCAGTTCTTTATGCTTCGGTAGTTAGACAACCTAATGTATGTTATGCACGAGATCAGAAATCTGTTTTACCAAGGGCATAGTTAGCAGATATCAAAGTAACCCTAGACAAGGACATTGGACTCCAGTAAAGCATATATTAAAGTACCTTAGAGGAACTAGAGATTATATGCTAGCTTACAAGACAGTTAATTTGGTCCCTGTGGGTTGCATGGATTTTGACTTCCAATCGGATAGAGACAATAATAAGTCAACCTCGGGGTTTTGTGTTTACTTTAGGAGGTAAAGTCATAACTATGGAAGAGTGATAAGCATAGGTGTTTTTCTGGACTCCACCATAGAAGCTTAGTATATGGCAAGCCTCTGAGGAAACCATAAAAGCTGAATGACTTAATTACCTCAAGATAGACTTAGATATGATTTCTAGTTTGTCCAAAGATTATTACAATTTATTGTAATAATAATGGTGCAGTAACAAACTCGAAGAAACCATAAGTCTATAAAGGCAAGTAAACACAATAGAGCGCAAGTACTACCCAATACGAGAAATCGTATAAACGAGGAGAAGTTGTTGCCGCCTAGAATGCATCAGATGATGACCTATAGATCTTTTCACTAAGGTCCTTAAGGCGAGAGCTTTTGATGGACATGTTGAAGGGTTGGGAATCAGATGTATGGCAGCAGATATGGCAGCTTAGTCTTTTAGTATAAGTGGAAGATTGTTAGAGTGTATACTAAAAGCCTAGCTTTTGGTATAAACATTTATCTAGAAATAAGAATCACATTGGTCAAATGTCTACATTTATGATAAATGTAGTTGTTCAATTAATTTATATTGTAGATAACATGGTGTGTGGTGTCACACACAGAGGATCATGTTATCAGTACCTTATAAATTATAAACAGTAACTCATGACCATAATGGAAAGGAACAAACCATTGGAAGGTCGTAGTGTAATTAGGTATTAGTTTATCTTAACTATATAATTACACTAGTACACTTAGAGTGTATTGAGTTGGACCATTAGAGGTCGTTTCTTTTATACTGACTTTATAAAGAAACAAAGACCTCAGTTATTATGGAAGTGTGTGCTCTTAATCCTAATATAATAACAAGCACATATATTTGATATTTATTTCTTTAATTTATCAATGGGTGAGATTTAGTTCGATAAATCAATAAGCCCGATAAGTTGGGAAATGATATCACTTATAGTGTGTATTGTTGATTATAGAAGGAAACTGTGTCCTAGTGATCTAGGTTGAGAATGTCCTCAAGAGGAGCTCATAAGGATTGCCATGTTAAACCCTGCAGGTGGACTTAGTCCGACATGACGATAAGGTTGAGTGGTACTACTCTTGGACTAAGATATTAATTAAATGAGTTGTCGGTAACTCGCTTAATTAGTGGATATTTGACATCTTAAACACAGGGAGACTAACACACTCATAATAAGAAGGAGCCCAAAATGTAATTTGGGATTGGTGCGGTAGTTCAATAATAGTTCTTTAGTGGAATGAATTATTATTGATGGAATTAAGTTGTGTGTTCGGGGCGAACACGGGAAGCTTAATTTCATCGGGAGACCAAAACCAATTCCTCCTCTCGGTCCCTATCGTAGCCTCTTGTATATAGAGATTCATACCCACCACATACCCACCTTCTTACCCAACCAATAGGGGTCGGCCAAGCTAAGCTTGAAGCTCAAGCTTAGGGCCGGCCAAGCCTAAAGATTGGCCTTAAGGTGGCCGGCCAATAGCTTGGAGCCCAAGTTTAGGTGCCCGGCCACATCATATTAAAAAGGATTTTTTATTAAAATTATTTCTTATGTGGATATCATAGTTTTAAAAGAGAGTTTAAAAATTAAATCTTTCCTTTTAAAGCTTTCTACAAAAGATTAAGAAAAGATTTGAAATCTTTCCTTATTTATAGATTGAAAGGAGATTTTATTTTTAAGAAAAACTTTCCTTTTTGACCATGATAATAATTTAAAAGAGAAGTTTAAAAATTAAATATTCTCTTTTATTAGTTTCTACAAAAGATTAAGAAAAGATTTGATATCTTTCCTTATTTGTATATTGAAAAGAGATTTTAATTTTTAGAGATAACTTTCCTTTTCGAAATTATCCACATGTTTAGAAGAAGAATTTTAATTTATAAAATTTCCTTTTTATTAACCAATCATGAAGGGATAAAAATTATTGGAGAATTATTTATAAATTTCTAGAAACAAATTAGGAAGTTTTAATTCTTGTGTGAATTAAATTTTCCATGTTTTGGGGAATTAGAAGTGGCCGTCCATTATTATTAAAAGAAGAAAATTATTTTTTAATTAAAATAATTTTTCTTATTATGACAAAAGAATTAAGGAATTTTTTATTAAAATTTGTATGACAAAAGAAGTGGCCCACACAACGTCCGAGGTTAGAAGAGGAATACGGTAGAAGATCAAGAGGTTTTTCTACAAGGTATAACTAGTAAAAAATTTTTTCCGCATCATACTAGTTATTATTGGAAATAATACCAAATACAAGAGGCTTACGTTCTAGTATTTCGAATATGTTTTTCGAAGTTGTGTTTTTTATTTTCCTTGTGATTTGATTGTTCTTTTCGGTTAACCTAAAGTTATTTTAGGAAATTAAATATTAGCTTTCCATAAGAGGTTTTGTCTAGTCGGTGGTGGTTGCTCCCATATCCAAGAAGGCCATATGCCTCGCCACGTCAGTACTAGGAACCAATTATGGAAATTAATATTTAATGGAATTAATAACTTAAGGTGACTTGGGTCGAACGTGTTAAGTTCCGCAGGAGATCCAAGTCAAAACCTAAAAGAACAAATAGATTAAGTTTTGGATCAAACGTGTTAAGTTCCTCAGGCGATCCAAAATTTAATTTAAAAGAACACATGGTAGCTAGGAAAAGGTTCAGACCTTTGTACAAAATTTTTGTACAGTGGAACCTCTAGGTTTTCCGAGTAGCAACCAACAAACCCTTTGGCCACTAGTCTTGCCTTATTTCATACTATATCACCCTAATCATCCAATTTATTCGTAAATACCCATTTGGTGTCAATTATGGACTTATCTACTGGTTTAGGTACAAGTTCCCAGACTTGGTTTCTATCAAATTGGGCTAATTCTTCTTGCATAGCAATAACCCAGTCTGGGTCAGGTAGGGCTTCTTCTATAGACTTAGGTTCAATTTTAGAAATAAGGGCAATCTGACTCAAGTTTCTATAGGAGGATTTAGTTCTGACTCCTAGGTTTGGGTCACCCAAAATTTGGTCAGGTGGGTGAGAGGTACTTACTCTAGTTGGTCTTATGTGTGGGTCAGAAACTGGTTCTTCTGGTTTATTAAGGTTAGGTTGGATTTCATCATCTTCTATAGTTCTTGGATTGATGTCAATATTTTCATTTATATTAGGTAGGTTGTTTTCTTCATCAAAGATTACATTAGTTGTTTCTTCAACTTTTAAGGTATTTTGATTATATACTCTAAAGGCCCTACTGGTTGAGGAGTATCCTAAAAATATTCCTTGGTTAGATTTGGGTGTAAATTTTCCTAAGTAATCTTTAGTATTTAAAATGTGAACTTTACAACCAAATACTTTTAAATAGTTTAGGTTGGGAATTTTATGGTAATATAGTTCATAAGGTGTTTTATTGTGAGGTTTGTTAATTAGAATTCTATTTTGAATATAATTTGCTGTATTTATGGCTTCGGCCCAAAATTGATGATTTAAGTTATACTCATTTAGCATGGTTCTAGCTGCTTCTTGTAGGGTTCTATTTTTACGTTCCACTAGACCATTTTGTTGGGGGGTTCTAGGACATGAAAATTCATGTTGGTATCCATTTATTTTACAAAATTGGGTAAACCTATGATTTTCAAATTCCCCCCGTGATCACTTCTGATACATTTAATTTTAATATCTTTTTCATTTTCTGTTAATTTGGAGAAATTACTAAATATTTCAAAGGTTTCATCTTTTGTTTTTAGAAATTTTACCCATGTGAATCTAGAGTAGTCATCAATTATAACTAATCAATACTGGTTCTTGCTTAGTGACTTGGCTCCATGTGAATTAAATAGGTCAAGGTGAAGGAGCTCAAGAACAGAGTTAGTTCTTTCTAGATTCGTTGACTTGTGTGTTGATTTGGTTTGTTTTCCTTGTTGACAAGCATTACAGATTGAGTTTTGAATGAATTTTAATTTTGGCAAACCTCTAACTAGACCATTTTGACTCATTTTAGAAATGAGTCTAGTGTGAGTGTGACCCAGTCATCAGTGCCACAGTTGGGTTTCCTCTTGTTGTGTCATGAGACACTTTATTGAGAATATTGATAGGTCAATTATGTAGATGTTATTTTTTCTAAGTCCTTTAAGTCTGATTTAAGAGTTTTCAATGTTTTTAACTAAACACCCAGATTTGTCAAAATTGACTAAGTATCCACTATCACACAATTAACTTATACTTAGTAAATTAAAGTTAAAATTTTCAACCAATAAAACATTTCGAATAATGAAGTCAGAATTAAGTTCAATATTACCTTTTCCGATTACTTTCAGTTTACCGTCGTTGCCGAATGCAACCGATCCTAAATTCTTGTATTTGAGTTTAGTAAACTTCAACTTATCTCCAGTCATGTGTCTGGAGCATCCACTATCCAATATCCATTGATCCAATTCCTACACATGAAGTAGTTGAATTGGTTTCCTTTTAATGGATTCAAATATAGCTTAATTGAAGTAGACTCCTTAGTTTTTCTATCTCACCCAATCTAAGTTAGCAATCAGTTAATCCTATGGGTGTTTGTGAGATGTTTGATTAAATTTACATTTTGAAAAGTTTTTGGAAAATGTTTTAAGTTAATTAATTTTTAAAATAATTTTAAGTTAATTAATTTTGAAAATAATTTTAAGTTAATTAATTTTGAAAATAATTTTAAGTTAATTTTTAAAATGATTTTAAGTTAATTAAATTTTGAAAGTGATTTTAATTAATTAATTTTGAAAACAATTTTAAGTTAATTAATTTTGAAAATGATTTTAATTGATTAAGTTTGAAAATAATTTTAAGTTAATTAATTTTGAAAATGATTTTAAGTTAATTAACTTTGAAAATAATTTAAGTTAATTAAGTTTTGAAAATGATTTTAATTAATTAAGTTTGAAAATAATTTTAAGTTAATTAATTTTGAAAATAATTTAAGTTAATTAAGTTAATTTTGAAAATAATTTTAAGTTAATTAAATTTTGAAAGTGATTTTAATTAATTTATTTTGAAAATGATTTAAGTTAATTAATTTTGAAAATGATTTTAATTAATTAAGTTTGAAAATAATTTTAAGTTAATTAATTTTGAAAATGATTTTAAGTTAATTAATTTTGAAAATAATTTAAGTTAATTAAATTTTGAAAGTAATTTTAAGTTGTAAATCACGTTTACTCACCTTTGCGTCGGAGGTTCCCTCGTGAAGTTCAATCAGCTTTTCCCAAAGCTCCTTTGCTGATGAGAATGGACCAACTCTGTTGAGCTCCTCTTTAGTCAGTCCACACTAGAGGGTGCAGGTAGCTCTAGCGTTGGCTTCCACTTTCTTGATGAAGGAGGGTTCCCAAGCTTCGCAGGGAGTAGGTTTGCCATCAGTGTCAGTCGGTAGTTGAAATCCAGTTCGGATGATCATCCACATCTCGACCTGGATCTTTAGAAACGTCTCCATCCGTCCCTTCCAGTACCCAAAATCTTCTCCGGAGAAGAGCGGGGGACGGACGGTGCTGAAACCCTCTTGTTGGGCCATTGAGAGAATATGCAAAAAAGAAAAAAATATATCCCAAGAATATGTCTTGGATTAGCAGTGAGGGAGTAAAGAATTGAAAAAGAACTAACTCGAGTGGTGTTGCACCAACTTCGAGCGAGATCGATAAAAACGAAAAAAAACTGGAATATAGTAAGAATACTAATTTCAGTTGACTCCGAAAAATTTAAAACACCGCGAAAAATTACGTGATTGGTGATTGCACCAGATCAACGCTACCCCGCTCTAATACCAATTGTTGGATCGAGAAGCGCTAGAGGGGGGGTGAATAGCGCTCGCGGCTATTTCGTTCGATTATTGGAATCGTAAAACGTTCGTCGAGTAATTAAAGCAGCGGAATAAAAAAGAAACAAACAGACAAGAACACGGTCGTTTACTTCGTTCGGAGCCTAGATTGACTCCTACTCGAAGGCCCGCGATCCTTGATCGCTTTCCTTGGGCAACAACTAAAATATAGTGAATAAGTACAAGTAGAAATAAGTACAACTGAAATTGAAATAATACCGACAACAAAATAATAATAAATGAAGCTTCAGGTCGTCGGCGACTGCAACAACACTTTAGAATCGACTCTTGAGCAGCACACATCAAAAGGAAAGCTTGTGAATTGTTGTTCTGAGCTGCTGGTCGAGATCCCTTATAAAGGGTGTTCAAGGCGCCTTCTACTGTTCACCAAGGTGCCTTGAATGAGCCGAGTCAGCCGCGGAGATAAGGGCTGAACTGGTCGAACCTTATCAGGTTCAAGGCGCCTTCAGCCTCTCCAAGGCGCCTTCATCAAGCTATCCAAGGTGCCTCCAAGCTTGCTTCGCAGCCAGTTCAGGTTTTGCACCCGAGGCACCTCCAAGCTCCATGGAGGCACCTTGGTACTATTCATCTGAGGCCAATTTTACACTTTGGTCCCTGCAGGATATGTTAATCCAAAAAATACCCTGCAGCACAAAGTTAGCTCATAACACATAAGTGATAGTATGAAAGTTTGACAGCCTTCGAACTGTCCGAGTCTGATTTCGGGTTTCCAACCGGAAACCCTAGGTCGACCCGACGCCTACTGTTCCCTCTGCGGGAAACGCGTCCTCACCTACTCCACTTAGGAGATTTACCTGCTGCCAGTGCGATCCTCCAGATCGACTGTACTTTTCCTCAGCACTCGAAGCTTCCGGACTTTCTGCTGGACATCCGCTTCCCGGCTAGTCTAGTCTTTCACCTGGTTCGCGACACCAGGACTTTCCACCTAGCGTTACCACCCCCTTGGACTTTTTCCTGAAGCCTTCGACCTGCCAAGACTTTCCGCATAGGGTTACCACCCCCTATGACCTAGGGTTACCACCCCCTAGGGTTTTTACCTTGCCTAACCAAAGTTAGGTCTTTTCCTGAAACGCTTAACAGATTTGTTAGATCACTAAACATCTTAACTTTGAATCCTTTGCCATTATCAAAATACGAGTTCGATCGTCGGATGCTTCCCACACCAACAACATCGGCAGAAATCCCTTCTTGGAGTTCTGCATGGCAAACCGTAGGAGTACCTTGTCAATATATGTACTCTGACTTAGGCCAAGCAATCTCTTAGATCTATCTCTATAGATCTGTATGCCTAGAATGCGGGATGCTTCACCTAAGTCCTTCATTGAGAAACAAGTCCATATCCAAGTCTTGACAGACTGCAACAAAGGGATGTCTTTTCCAATGAGTAGTATGTCATCCACATACAATATAAGGAAGACAACTGTACTCTCAACAACCTTCTTGTAGACACAAGGTTCATCTTCATTCTTGATGAAACCAAACTATTTGATTACATCATCGAATCGAAGATTCCAGTTCCGAGAAGCTTGCTTTAGTCCATAAATGGACCTATGCAGCTTGCATACTCTGCTAGTATGTTGTGGATCTACAAAACCCTCAGGTTGTGTCATGTCACATCCTCGAGCAGGTTTCCATTCAGAAATGCGGTTTTGACATCCATCTGCCATATCTCATAGTCATGGTATGCTGCAATAGCATGCATGATCCGAATGGATTTAAACATCGCTACTGGCGAAAAGGTTTCATCATAGTCAATACCATGAATCTGCATGAAACCTTTAGATACCAAGCGACCCTTATAGATAAGTCTATCCATGTTAGTCTTTCTCTTAAAGACCCACTTACACCCTATAGGTTTTACGCCCTCAGGTGGATCAACCAAAGTCCATACTTGGTTAGTGTACATGGATTCCATCTCGGATCTCATGGCCTCTAGCCATTTCTCAGAATCTGGTCTCATCACAGCTTCCTGATAGGAGGTGGGCACATCCTCTATGAGCACAACGTCATCATGGTCAGACAAGAGAAATGAGTATCTCTCAGGCTGATGACGTACCCTATCATGGTCTACTTGAACAGGTTGTTGTTCCTCAACTCCTTGTGGAACAACATCATTCACAATACTTTGTGGTTCCAGTTCAACTTCCATCGAGGCTTTAGTGCTATTGTTCACATTTTGAAATTCTTCAAGATCGAACGAACTCCCTGCTGGGTTTTTCGGGTCGCGAAAACCGCTTTTTCGCGTCGCGAAAACCCCGTAAGCCCCGTCACCGGATCCGTGCGAAGTAAAAATAAAACAAAATTCGAGTACGAATTTACTAAAGCCTAGATATATACTAGGAGAAGAGCCTTTTACCCTTGATGCGCGCCCTTCGCGAATCCCGGTCGTCCAAGGTACCGGATCTCAAGATTGTCAAAGTAGACAATCCTCTACACGTATCCACATGAACAAAAGAGGGAGAAAACCAAACTAAAGTGTGATAGCACCTTAGTAGGGTTCGGCCAAGGTAGGATGAGAGGGAGAGAAGAAGGAGCTCAAGGAGGAAGAAGATAGAATAAAATGCCTTGAATGAAAAATGAATTCCATTCATCACAATAAGTGGCCGGCCACTATTGTAACCTCCTCTCATTTAATGTGGCCATTAAAATGAGGAGGAGATTTGTAACCTCCATGAGGTGGCACACACATGTTCTAAACATGATGATGTGTAGCACCATTATTGGCCACTTAATGCAACTCACAAATGATATGGCATAAAGTCAAGTAAAACTTGACTTTTCCTTTTCCTCTCAAGTCAAGTCAAACTTGACATTATAACACCCATGGTTGATCTAATCCAACCATTTGATTCAAGCCAATTTAATATAATGAATCTAATTCATTTAATTAAATTGATTCAATGAGTCATAATCTAAATTAGACTCATTGAACACATGAATCAACTTGAGTCCAACTCAATTAGTACAATTAGGATTACTCATAATCCAATTTGATTCATCATATGAATCTAACCCTCTTGGCTCATCATATGAACCTAATCTCCATCTAATTGTCCTTTGTGTGTGACCCTATAGGTTCTTATAACATTGGCAATGCTCCTAAACCCATTTAGGAGCATAAGTAATGAGCGGTATCTAGCAACACATCATTACTACCCAAGTTACAAGAATGTTGAGATCCAACATCACCTTGTGACTACTAATTGTGACTCCTTACAATATATAACAAGTGTCCTTCTATCCTAGACATCTAGATTGATCAATGTGAGGCATAGACCGTTTCATCCTCTAATCAATCTAAATCTTGAACTCCAAGTTGACTCACTAAATCAAATGAGCTCAATATCTCATATTGACTCATTTGGGCATGGCCATGCACTTCGTGGTCTCACTCTATCAAGAATATCGATGTCACTCCCGTCATATAGGAGGGATAGATCCCATCTACATCACTCACATCCCTCCGCATAATTTGTTACATACCCAGTAATCGCCTTTATAGTCCACGCATAATTTGTTACATACCCAGTAATCTGTTAGAGTGTATACTAAAAGCCTAGCTTTTGGTATAAACATTTATCTAGAAATAAGAATCACATTGGTCAAATGTTTACATTTATGATAAATGTAGTTGTTCAATTAATTTATATTGTAGATAACATGGTGTGTGGTGTCACACATAGAGGATCATGTTATCAGTACCTTATAAATTATAAACAGTAGCTCACGACCATAATGGAAAGGAACAAACCATTGGAAGGTTGTAGTGTAATTAGGTATTAGTTTATCTTAACTATATAATTACACTAGTACACTTAGAGTGTATTGAGTAGGACCATTAGAGGTCGTTTCTTTTATACTGACTTTATAAAGAAACAAAGACCTCAGTTATTATGGAAGTGTGTGCTCTTAATCCTAATATAATAACAAGCACATATATTTAATATTTATTTCTTTAATTTATCAATGGGTGAGATTTAGTTCGATGAATCAATAAGCCCGATAAGTTGGGAAATGATATCACTTATAGTGTGTGTGTTGATTATAGAAGGAAACCGTGTCCTAGTGATCTAGGTTGAGAATGTCCCCAAGAGGAGCTCATAAGGATTGTCATGTTAAACCCTGCGGTGGACTTAGTCCGACATGACGATGAAGTTGAGTGGTACTACTCTTGAGCTAGATATTAATTAAGTGAGTTGTCGAACTTACTTAATTAGTGGACATTTGTTATCTTAAACACAGGGAGACTAACACACTCATAATAAGAAGGAGCCCAAAATGTAATTTGGGATTGGTGCGGTAGTTCAATAATAGTTCTTTAGTGGAATGAATTATTATTGATGAAATTAAGTTGTGTGTTCGGGGCGAACACGGGATGCTTAATTTCATCGGGAGACCAAAACCAATTCCTCCTCTCGGTCCCTATCGTAGCCTCTAGTATATAGAGATTTATACCCACCGCATACCCACCTTCTTACCCATCCAATGGGGCCGGCCAAGCTAGCTTGGAACCCAAGCTAGGGCCGGCCAAGACCAAGTGGATGAGCCATGTAGGTGGCCGGCCACTAGAATATTAAAAAGGATTTTTATTAAAATTATTTCTTATGTGGATATCATGATTTTAAAAGAGAGTTTAAAAATTAAAAATTTCCTTTTATAGTTTTCTACAAAAGATTAAGAGAAGAGATTAATCTCTTTCCTTATTTGTAATTTAAAAGGATGGTTTTAATTTTTGGTAAAAACTTTCCTTATTTGTAAATCATCTACATGTTTAAAAGAGAGTTTAAAATTTGAAATCTTTCCTTATTTGTTGATTAAAGGAGGATTTTAAATTTTAAGAAAACTTTCCTTTTTAACTATGTTCATGATTTAAAAGAAAGTTTAAAAATTAATAATTCTCTTTTATTAGTTTCTACAAAAGATTGAGAAAAGATTTGATATCTTTCCTTATTTGTAGATTAAAAGAGATTTTAATTTTTAGAGATAACTTTCTTTTTATCCACATGTTTAAAAGAAAGATTTTAATTTATTAAATTTCCTTTTTATAAACCAATCATGAAGGGATTAAATTATTGGAGAAATTTTTATAAATTTTCGGAAGCAAATAAGGAAGTTTTAATTGGTGTTTAAAATTTTATTTGTTTGGAGATTTCTTGGTGTGGCCGGCCATTGCAAAATTGAAAAGAAAAATTATTTTTAATTAAATAAATTTTCCTTTTCAATGGCAAAAGAATTAAGGAAGGTTTTATTAAATTTTCCTTATTTGCCAAGACCAAGGATTATAAAAGAGGGGGTAGAGGAGGCTTCAAGGCTAAGAACTCTATTCTATTTTTCCTCTCTTTTCTCCTTGGGTGTGGCCGGCCCTTTCTTTCCTCTCCTTTTCTTTGTGTGGCCGAAACCTTCTCATGGTGGAGATAGCTTTGGTGGCCGGATCTAAGAAGGAGAAGAAGGAGAGAAAAGAAGCCTCTTTTCTAGCATCCCTTGGAGCATGGTGGTGGTGGCCGAACCTCTTCATCCTAGGAGAAGTTTTGATGGCCGAAACTTGCAAGGAAGAAGAAGGTGATTGGTGGTTTCTCATCTCGGAAGATCGTTGTCCACACAACGTCCGAGGTTAGAAGAGGAATACGGTAGAAGATCAAGAGGTCTTTCTAGAAGGTATAACTAGTAGTTTTTCCTTTTCCGCATCATACTAGTTATTTATGGAAATAATACCAAATACAAGAGGCTTACGATTCTAGTATTTAGAATATGTTTTTCAAAGTTGTGTTCTTTTGTTTTATTTGTCCTTGTGATTTGATTGTTCTTTTTGGTTAACCTAAAGTTATTTTAGGAAATTAAATATTAGATTTCTATAAAAGGTTTTGTCTAGTCGGTGGTGGTTGCTCCCATATCCAAGAAGGCCATGTGCCTCGCCACGTCAGTACTGGGAACCAATTATGGAAATTAATATTTAATGGAATTAATAACTTAAGGTGATTTGGGTCGAACGTGTTAAGTTCCGCAGGAGATCCAAGTCAAAACCTAAAAGAACAAATAGATTAAGTTTTGGATCAAACGTGTTAAGTTCCGCAGGCGATCCAAAATTTAATTTAAAAGAACACATGGTAGCTAGGAAAAGGTTCATACCTTTGTACAAAATTTTTGTACAGTGGAACCTCTAGGTTTTCCGAGTAGCAACCAACAGAATCAAGTGAGAGATGTGGTCAAACCACACTAACTAGATTCTAACCAACTATCTATAATTCGTGTGGGACAAGATCCACATCATACTACGCCTTGAGTTAGTTTTGGCTAAATCGCCCAAGACTTAGTATGATCGGTAGGTAACTAATTACCAATTACATCTCTATGCAACTCTTGTTTATAGGATCAAGATCCGCATTTATATTAAAACTCGAGTTAGCTTTGGCTAATACGCCCGAGAGTTAATATAAACGTGATTTTGACCTATCTACCAACCATTGGAAAATGCCTATAGTTAAACTCGATCCAATTGAGTTAACTAGTTACTCAATCTAATTGAGTTTTACTCACCCATGCGTTGATAGGCAGGACCAAGATTGTCCCTCCGTACCCTACCAAGATAATATGTGTTGCTCTGCTTTGGCAGATTCAACAACTACATGTGATCGAGGTAGTGATAGGTGTCATGGCATGGTAGGCATTATGAGTTATCGCGATTGAGATCTAATCTAATCGACGAGGTGTATCATATACTCGATTTAGATCTAATCTAATCGTTAGGGTGCATCATGTACGCGATTTAGATCTAATCTAATCATCGAGGTGTATCATATACGCGATTGATCGAATCGAATCGTTAAGGCGCTAATTAATTACTTATTCTAGCATGCATCACATATACACACACAAACAATTAATTAAATGTTTTGTGATTAGTCATGGCCCTACTACGATCTTCTCAAGCCAATGAGAAGATCGGATGGTCAAGCTAAGGTCAACAGCTTCTCAAGCTCCTTCCTTTGACCACCTTGTGTTGCTCGCACCCTCCTCGTAACTCCGTCTCGAGTGGACCTTCCACCGCTCCAATTTTGTACATTACAATTTTGAAACTCGAGTTACATTCGAGTCTAAACTATTTACAACAAGAATAAATAAATAGAAAGGCACGACGCGCAGGTCGCGTATCAAATATACAACACACACAATCACATGACGGCACGCAGGCCGTATTATGAATTACAACACACAATATCCAATCAAATTGGGTCTTTTGGGCAATGACTATCACAAAATAATACATAATTAAAATTATGTAATTTCTATAAATTTCTGTAATTTTTCATACAATTTTTACAATTTTTATGAGTAAAAATTCCCAGCGGTCCCGTTTAGCGATTTTCGGGCGCAATCGCGGAACGAAGCCCCTTGCAGGGTCAGGGGCAGCGCCCCTACCCGCGATATAACCATCACGAGTATTCCTAAGCGATCCTACAACGCCTTAGTTCGCTGTCCTAAAACTATTTGGGGCGAAACCTTGCCGTTTCGGAAATATCTTCTCGGTAGTCGAAGCCTACAAGTGTCTAAACACTTGTGCTTCGCTTCTACGAGAAAAATACCCATAAAATCTATAAAAACAGTAAATTTACAGAATGTTACAGAACTGAAAGTTTTTCATAAAAACACAAAATAAACTCGTACGCGCTTCGTATGTGGCTCTAAGACCACTGTTGGGTTTTTCGTGCACAAAAACTGCTTTTTGCGTTGTGGAAACCCCGAAACCCCCATGCCACGGATCCGTGCGAAGAAATAAAATTACGTAAAACTTTCACGTACGAGTTTTCTATCCTAGATCTACACTAGATCTACAAAGGAGAAAAGTTTACCCTTGATGCGATGCCCTTCGCAATCCCGCTCGTCCAAGGTTCGCCGGATCTCGAAAGTATCAAAGTAGATACTCCTCTATGTGTATCCATACAAACAACTCGATGGAGAGAACCTCTACGGATGTGCTAGCAACCTTAGAAGATCAGTAATGTTGGAGGAGAGGGAGAGAAAATGAGAGCTTGAGGAAGAAGAAGGAGGTTTCAAAACAAAATGAAACTTACCCCTTGAATGAAAGTGGCCGACCGCCTTAGGTGGTTTGTAACCTCCATTGGATGCCAAGAGACACAACTCTTGGTAACTCCCATGAGGTGGCATCACACTTAAGCAACTATGATGATGTGGAGCATCATCATTGGCCCACTTAATGCCAACTCACCAATGAGGTGGCAAATAGTCAAGTCAAACTTGACTCTTCATCTTCCTCTCAAGTCAAGTCAAACTTGACCACTTCTCTCCCATGGTTGATCAAATCTAACCATTGGTTCAAGTCAATTTTAATTTAATGAATCTCTATTCATTGAAATAAATTAATTAAATTAGTCTAAGTCCAAATTAGACTCACTTAACACGTGAACCAAATTGAGTCCAACTCAATTAGCTCAATTTAGATTACTCTTAATCCAATTTGGTTCATCACATGAACCTAATCGTTTAGGTTCATCAAATGAACCTAATCTCCATCTAATTTCCCTTTGTGTGTGACCCTATAGGTTCTTATAACGTTGGCAATACTCCTAAACCCATTTAGAAGCATAAGTAATGAGTGGTATCTAGCAACACATCATTACTACCCAAGTTATAAGAATGTTGAGATCCAACATCATCTTGTGACTACTAGTTGTGACTCTTCACAATATATGACAAGTGTCCTTCTATCCTTGACATCTAGATTGATCAATGTGAGGCATAGACCGTGTCATCCTCTAATCAATCTAAATCTTGAATCCCAAGTAGACTCACTCAATCAAATGAGCTCAACATCTCATATTGACTCATTTGGGCATGGTCATGCACTTAGTGGTCTCACTCTATCAAGAATATCGATGTCTCTCCCGTCATATAGGAGGGATAGATCCCATCTACATCACTCACATCCCTCCGCATAATTTGTTACATACCCAATAATCGCCTTTATAGTCCACCTAGTTATGGGTGATGTTTGACGAAGCCAAAGTATGTAACTCCTTATGTAGGGAACCATGGTGACTTCAGGTCCAAGGACTAATAGTCATACTAATAGCCACATGAGAAAGTATATGACACTCATATAACGATCCATGATACTTTCTCATGACGGGTCATTCAGTATACATTCTCCAATGCATACCGATGTGTCAACTTGATATATCTATATCCATGACTTGTGAGATCAAGTCATCGAGTTGACCTACATGCTAGTCTCATCGCATTTAACATTGTCCCTGAATATTAATACTTGACTAGGAATGATTAAGAGTAGTGTTCCCTATATCATCTCACTATCGATTCAACCAATCGATTGATATAGTTAAAAATATTCTACTCAAGGACGCTATTATACTTAGTTATTTGGCTCCAATACAAGTAAGTATAATAACCAAAACAAATGCCTTTATTTATATACAAGAATATGATACAATGAGTCCATACAATAATCATCAAATGATTGGCTCTAGGGCTCTAACTAACACTCTAATGCCCAGTCAGACTCCTAACAGGGATGGAGAGGAGGCTACTAAAAAGGTTGAAAAAACTCTTCAAGCTTAGCCACAGAATCTGAAGATCCCTTTTCCTCAGAAGCTTATAGCATCCCAGAAGGATGAAGAGTTCAACCGTTTCCTAAAGAAGATCAAAGAAATCTGCATAGAAGTACCACTGATAGATGCGCTGCACCAAATGCTGAAGTTCGCCAAATTTTTAAAGGGGATTTTATCTAACAGAAGATAGAAAGGCGACTTCGAGACTGTAGCACTAACAAAGAATTACATCACTCTCCTTATGCCGAATCCTCCCCCTAAACTTCAAGATCCAGGAAGTTTCTCCATACTATACAAAATTGGTTCTGAACTCATACCGAGAGCTTTCTGTGACTTGGAGCTAGTGTCAGCCTACTCCCGTACTCCTTATGCAAGAAGTTGGGGCTCCAGAACATTAAATTAACCACGATGATACTGGAACTAGCTGATCATTCATGCAGATACCCAATGGGAATAGTGGAAGATGTGCTAGTTGAAGTGGGTAGATGTAAAGTTCCTACAGATTTCATTGTCTTGGACATGGAGGAAGATCCCAAGATACTGATCATCCTTGGAAGACCATTCCTTGACACGGCTGGAGCCGTCATCGATGTGAAGAGCCATAAGCTATCCTTAGAGATCGGCAAGGAAAAGATCAAATTTGACCTGCCCAATTCTTCTATCTGCAACCCCTCCTCTCATGGAAATTCTCACAAAATCAGTACACACAAGGAAGGAGAGTGCAGTTTCCATGAGAGTTCCCCTCCAGCAAGCAGCAAGAAATACATCTGTCCTGCACGAGCAAAATTGAAGGGGCAGGCTGAAGCATCGAGGCCAGAAGGAGAGCCATTCTCCCACGGGCTCGACCCACACTGAATGAAATAGGGTCAAGCTAAGGACCTAAAACAAGCGCTTCTTGGGAGGCAACCCAAGGGTTTTTCATTTCTGTTTGTCGTTCTGTTATGTGTTTTGTTTCTTTGACAAGTTTGATCTATTGCTTTTCTTTTGATTGTCCATTTTTAGGATGTGCATTGTCCTCCATGAGCTGGCCGTGAGTAGTTCATGGGCGTGGAGGTGTCGGAGGAACCGAAACTAAGAAGGACGAGTCATACCGAGCTACAAGCCACGGGCCGTGCAACCCTGCACGACTATGTGGCTAGTGTAGAAAAGAGAAAAGGAGAGGTCGTGCCATCCGACACGGCTGTGAGAGCCTGGCCGATGGGAGAAAAGGAGAGGTCGTGCCATTCGGCATGGCCATGCGAGCCTGGCCGAGAGAAAGAAGTCATGGGCCGTGCCATTCGACACGACCGTGCAGGTGTGGCCGAGGGGAGAAAATGAGAGGTCGTGCCATTCGGCACGGCCGTGCAGCACGTGACCCACCCAGGCCGTGTCTATAAGACATGGCCGTGCAGCGCCGCCTGCTCTCTCCAGGAAACCCTAACTTCTACTTTCTCCTCTCTGAAAACACTTCCCATCCCCACTACAACTCATCTAACCCTAATTTCTCCCTCTAGAGTTCACCTTCCCTTGGATCTATATCTAGATCTAATTCATTCCCAAGCCACAACTTTGTAAAGAGAAGCTGACCCCCTATTCCTTAAAAGGTCTCTTGGTCATTTTTCCTTCTAAGCAAGACTTGCAGGTCAGAAAGTTTTCCACTACCAATGAATCCAAAGGTTCATCGGCTATTAACCTTTGAATCCTACTCAAGTTAATATGACCCAACTTTAGATGTCAAAGATATGTTTGGTTCATTTCTGAAGGTTGCTTTCTCTTATTAGAATTAGAAGATGTGTTATTAATTTCCATTTGTTGTATCGTGGGAGTTATTGGATTAAGAGTATACAAATTACCAACCAACACACCGGAATAGATAACCACCATATTTTTCTTGACAACTACTTTGTCATCAAAAGAAACAGAATATCCATCCATGAATAGTTTAGAAACTAAAATCAAGTTCTTTCTAAAACATGGTACCTAAAGACAATTTTTCAAAATCAAAGTTTTATTCCTATCAAAAAATAAATAAACATCTCCCAATGCAACAACCTCCACTCTTGTAGCATTGCCCATGTAGATGGTGATCTCGCCTTCATGTAGTCGTCTGATTTCTTGGAACCCCTACAATGAATTACAGACATGATCAGTGGCTCCCGTATCTACACACCAAGTACCGGTAGATAACACCGCTAAACATGTTTCAATAACTAATGAATAAGATATACCTTTATTGTTCTCCTTTCTGCAAGGACAGTCCACCTTCCAATGTCTAGACTGCTTGCATGTGAAGCAATTGCCTTTCGCTTCTTCACACCTACCTGTGGCTCAGTCCCTTGAGGTCGAATCACTTTCTTTGCTGAACCAACTTATTTCTTCTTCTTCTTTCCGCCTTTCGGCTTAGAGGCATAAACATTTTCAGCAATGTGAACTTGAGAACTTTGACGAAATAGCCCTTCTGCCGCTTGAAGTTCTGTCAGAAGTTCCGCCAACGAATAAACCCTTTTGTTCATGTTGTAATTCAGGCAAAACTGCTCAAAACTATTGGGCAGCGTTTGGAGAATGATATCGACCTGGGTTTCCCCATCGATTTCAGCTCCAAGAACTTCCATTTCATTCAAATGAGCTATCATCTTGAGGATATGATCCCTCACGGGTGTCCCCTCAGTCATGGTGGTCGTCATTAAGTTTCTTATGGCCTCCTACCTGGCAGCCCGATTCTGGTGTCTATGAGTTCCTTGAGAATGAGCATCATGTCATAGGCAGTGGGTATGGCCTGATGTTGATGTTGCAGCACATTTGACATAGAATCCAAAATTTAACACTGCACTATCTCATCTGCCTTGACCCATTTCCTATGTCTATCTATCTCCTCTTCACTAGAATCCTTATCAGGCATGCTAGGACAAACCTCAAGAAGTACAAACTTGTATTCTTCAGCAATTAAGACAATGTCCAAGTTCCGTTTCCAATCAATATAATTTAGACCAGTAAGTTTGTTTTCTTTTAAAATAACAGCAAGAGGATTGAAAGCCATTTTGAAATCTTGAGAATCATAAAATAAAATATTTTGTCAAAACTTTAGAATTTAAAATAATATTGATTCCTCAAACAATATAATTTAAATTCACCGACACCTCAAAACACCGTGAATTTCATATGCCACGATAGTATAGACATATACTAATTCAAACATTTGTAAGAGGAGGTTTTAACCATTAATTTTATTATCTTGTTAACCTAACTTATGACAAAAAAAATTAATAGTTGGTTCATCTTCAGTCACATAAATAATAGCAGTGACTCCGATGGGGAGGATACTATTAAATGTGCCTAAGTATATATCATTACTTGATACTTTGTCCATTAATTAGGATTGTGCCCCTTCAGATGGAGAAGATCACACATATCTAAATAATTTTCTATAACTATCCATAGAGGAAGTTTGATCTAGTGATCCGCAAACAAACTCATCCGATATGGAGGAAGGCACTTAAAGCCAATACGCAAGTTTGAATGCATCACTTACAAAACAGTAATGGAGACTGTGAGATTTATTTAAGTAATCCCTTTCCTACTTAGTTATTTAAATTGAGAAATTTTAACATGCACACACATCACAACACATAGCATCACAGCACATAAAACAACATATAAAGGCAATAAATTTGAAAATAAAATTTCCAACTATTATGGCCTCATCCATCGTTGTCCTCTAATATGCGCCTCAACCATCACTGTCCTCCAATATGCCGCCAATGGATCAAGTCATCGCATCTATCTTGCTTCCTTGTTCACCGCACCTCCGGTCCTTAAAATAGCACCACGCATAGCAAGGATACAAGCCGCAATAAAAAAAATAAAATTTACATTTATCGATCCTGTTGGGTTTTTCGAGCCGCAAAAAACCGCATTTTGCGTTGCGGAAACCCTGAAATTCCCATGCCACGGATCCGTGCGAAGAAATAAAATTTCGTAAAAACTTTCACGTACGAGTTTACAAACCTAGATCTACTTTATATCTACAAGATAAGAGTTTTACCCTTGATGCGAAGCCCTTAACAATCCCGCTCATTCAAGGTTCGTCGCTGGATCTCGAGAGTATCAAAGTAGATACTCCTCTATGTGTATCCACACGAACAACTCGATGGAGAGAACCACTAAGGATATGCTAGCAACCTTAGAAGATCAGTAATGGTGGAGGAGAGGGAGAGAAGAGAAGAACTTGAGGAAGAAGATGGGAGATACAAGACAAAAATGAAAAACTCCACCTTGAATGAAAGTGGTCGGCCACCTTTAGGTGGTTTGTAACCTCCATGGGATGCCAAGAGTCACAACTCTTGGTAACTCCCATAAGGTCGCATCCCACTTAAGCAACCATGATGTTATGGAGCATCATCATTGGCCCACTTAATGCCAACTCACCAATGAGGTGGCAAATAGTCAAGTCAAACTTGACTCTTCATCTTCGTCTCAAGTCAAGTCAAACTTGACCACTTCTATCCCTTGGTTGATCTAATCTAACCATTGGTTCAAGTCAATTTTAATTTAATGAATCTCTATTCATTGAATTAAATTAATTAAATGAGTCTAAGTCCAAATTAGACTCACTTAACACATGAACCAAATTGAGTCCAACTCAATTAACTCAATTTGGATTACTCTTAATCCAATTTGGTTCATCGCATGAACCTAATCCTTTAGGTTCATCAAATGAACCTAATCTCCATCTAATTGCCCTTGTATGTGACCCTATGGGTTCTTGTAACGTTGGCAATGCTCCTAAACCCATTTAGAAGTATAAGTAATGAGCGGTCTCTAGCAACACATCATTACTACCCAAGTTACAAGAATGTTGAGATCCAACATCACCTTGTGACTACTAATTGTGACTCTTCACAATATATGACATTGTCCTTCTATCCTAGACATCTAGATTGATCAATATGAGGCATAGATCGTGTCATCCTCTGATCAATCTAAATCTTGAACTCCAAGTAGACTCATTCAATCAAATGAGCTCAATATCTCATATTGACTGATTTGGGCATGGCCATGCACTTCGTGGTCTGACTTTATCAAGAATATCGATGTCACTCGCGTCATATAGGAGGGATAGATCCCATCTACATCACTCACATCCCTCCGCATAATTTGTTACATACCTAGTAATCGCCATTATAGTCCACCCAGTTACGGGTGACGTTTGACGAAGCCAAAGTACGTAACTCCTTATGTAGGGAACCATGGTGACTTCAGGTCCAAGGACTAGTAGTCATACTAATAGCCACATGAGAAAGTATATGACACTCATATGACGATCCATGATACTTTCTCATGGCGGGTCATTTAGTATACATTCTCTAATTCATACCCATGTGTCAACTTGATATCTCCATATCCATGACTTGTGAGATCAAGTCATCGAGTTGACCTACATGCTAGTCTCGTCGCATTAACATTATTCCTGAATGTTAATACTCGACTAGGAATGATTAAAAGTAGTGTTCCCTATATCATCTCACTATCGATTCAACCAATCGATTGATATAGGTAAGAAACATCTACTAAAGGACGCTATTATACTTAGTTATTTGGCACCAATACAAATAAGTATAATAACCAATTCAATTCATTTATATATATATAAGAATATGATACAACGAGTCTATACAATAATCATCAAATGATTAGCTCTAGGGCTCTAACTAACAATCTCCCTCTAGCACTAGTGTCAATCAGTGTAGGCTCTAAGCCCTAATGACCTAGTGTGACCATCATGATTTCTCTGTTCCAAAGCCTTGGTCAAGGGATCTGCGATGTTAGCTTCTGTGGGTACTCTGTAAATCTTCATATCTCCTCTATCGATAATCTCCAAAATGAGATAGAAGCGCCGTAGTATGTGTTTGGTCCGCTGGTGTGAGCGAGGTTCCTTAGCCTGTGCAATTACTCCATTGTTGTCACAATAAAGCTCAATGGGGTCAGCGATGCTCGGAACCACCCCAAGTTCAGTGATGAACTTGCGGATCCAAACTGCCTCCTTTGCTGCCTCTAATGCAGCAATATACTCGGCCTCTGTTGTAGAATCAGCGACTGTGTCCTGCTTCGAACTCTTCCAGCTCACAGCACCACCATTTATGCAAAACACGAACCCTGACTGCGATCGATAATCATCCTGGTCGGTTTGGAAGCTGGCATCACTGTAACCCTTTACAGCTAGCTTATCATCGCCTCCATATATGAAGAAATATTCTTTAGTCCTTCTCAAGTACTTAAGAATATTCTTGACCGCTATCCAGTGACTCTCACCTGGATCTGACTGGTATCTGCTCGTCATGCTCAAAGCATAGGAGACATCAGGACGAGTACATAGCATGGCGTACATGATAGATCCTATGGCTGAGGAATAAGGGATCTGATCCATGCGATCTCTCTCCTCTCTAGAAGAGGGACCTTGAGTCTTCGAAAGACTCACACCATGTGACATCGACAGAAATCCCTTCTTGGAGTTCTGCATGGAAAACCGAAGGAGTACCTTGTCAATATATATACTCTGACTTAGGCCAAGCAACCTCTTAGATCAATCTCTATAGATCTGTATGCCTAGAATGCGGGTGGATTAACCTAAGTCCTTCATTGAGAAACAAGTCCCTAGCCAAGTCTTGACAGACTGCAGTAAAGGGATGTCCTTCCCAATGAGTAGTATGTCATCCACATATAGTATAAGGAAGACAACTGTGCTATCAACATCCATCTTGTAGACAAAAGGTTCATCTTCATTCTTGATGAAACCAAACTATTTGATTGCATCATTGAATTGAAGATTCCAGCTCCGAGATGCTTGCTTTAGTCCATAAATGGACCTATGTAGCTTGCATACTCTGCCAGTATGCTGTGGATCTATAAAACCCTCAGGTTGTGTCATGTACACATCCTCGAGCAGGTTCCATTCAGAAACACAGTTTTGACATCCATCTACCAGATCTCATAATCATGGTACGCTGCAATAGCAAGCATGATCCGAATGGATTTAAACATCGCTACTGGAGAAAAGGTTTCATCATAGTCAATACCATGAATTTTCTTGAAACCTTTAGCTAACAAGCGACCCTTATAAATAAGTCCATCCATGTCAGTCTTTCTCTTAAAGACCCACTTACACCCAATGGGTTTGACCCCTTCAGGTTGATCAACCAAAGTCCATACTTGGTTAGTGTACGTGGATTCCATCTCGGATCTCATGGCTTCTAGCCATTTCTCGGAATCTGGTCTCATCACAGCTTCCTGATAGGAGGTGGGCTCATCCTCTATGAGCACAGCGTCATCATGGTCAGACAAGATAAATGAATATCTCGTAGGCTGACGACGTACCCTATCAGACCTGTAAAAATGTATGTCTACTTGAACTAATTGTTGTTCCTCAACTCCTTGTGGAACAACATCATCCACAACACTTTGTGGTTCCAGTTCAACTTCCATCGAGGCTTTAGTGCTATTGTTCGCATCTTGAACTTCTTCAAGATCGAACATACTCCCACTAGTCTTTCTAGAAACAAAATCCCTTTCTAGAAATACCTCAGTCTTAGCCACAACTACCTTGTGTTGACTGGGAATGTAGAAGTAATATCCCTTCGTTTCCTTGGGATATCCAATGAAATAGCACTTGTCGGATTTGGGTCCCAGTTTGTCCGAGACTTGACGTCGAACGTAAGCCTCACAACCCCAAATCCTCATAAAAGACACCTGGGCATCTCTCCCAGTCCATATCCTATATGGTGTCTTTATTACAGCCTAAGATGGAACTCGGTTGAGAATGAAGGCTGCTGTGTCTAGAGCATAGCCCCAAAGATACATAGAAAGATCTGTGTGACTCATCATAGACCGTACCATATCTAATAGGGTACAATTCCTCCTTTCGGATACACCATTCTACTGTGGTGTTCCAGGAGGAGTGAGTTGGGATAGAATCCCACACTCAGCAAGATGGTCACGAAACTCATGGCTAAGGTATTCTTCACCTCGATCTGATCAAAGTATCTTAATACTTTTGCCAAGCTGATTTTGTACTTCATTCTAGAATTCTATAAACTTTTCAAAGGATTCAGACTTATATGTCATCAAGTATACATAACCATATCTACTGAAGTCATCAGTAAATGTAATGAAGTACCTATAACCACCTCTAGCAGTGACATTGAAAGGGCCACATATATCACTATGTATAAGACCTAACAAGTTAGTCGCTCTCTCACTGTGTCCACTAAAGGGAGTCTTGGTCATCTTGCCTAGAAGGCATGACTCGCATGTCTCATATGATTCAAAATCAAATGAGTCCAGCAAACCATCTTTATGGAGCTGGGATAGGCGTTTGTCATTTATATGACCTAAGCGACAGTGCCAGATATAGATTTGGTTCAAGTCATTTGACTTGAACCTCTTGATACTTATGTTATAGATAGGGTTCTCAAGGTCTAGAATATAGAGTCCGTTCATCAGAGGTGCACTATAATAGAACATATCTTTTAAATAAACAGAACAACATTTGTCCTTTATTATAAAAGAGAAACCTTTCTTGTCCAAACAAGAAATTAAAATTATGTTCTTAGTTAATGCAGACACATAACAATAATCATCTAATTCTAGTACAAGCCCAGAGGGTAGAGAGAGATAGTAAGTTCCTACAGCAACAGCAGCAACCCGTGCTCCATTGCCTACTCGTAGGTCTATCTCGCCCTACGTCAATACTCTGCTATTTCTCAGCGCTTGTACATTAGTACAAATGTGAGAAGCACATCCGGTATCTAATACCCACGATGAAGAAATAGAGAGGTTGACTTCTATAACATTTATACCTGAAGTAGAAATCTTATTTCTCTTCTTTTTAAGATCTTCCAGGTATCCTGTGCAGTTCCTCTTCTAGTGCCCTGCTTGTCCTTGATATACAGTTGACGAAGATGCTCAACCATATCATAAGCATCCATCAACTCATGTTGCTTCTAAAACTCAGAGTTCATGGTTACGAGCATGAGACATGACACATCTAATGCGTCATCTTGATGCTTCTTGTAAGCATCCCGGTCAGCTCGCGTGGCAGTGGTAGGAGGTGCCTCCGGAATGGGCTGCTCCAGAACGTACAGTTTATGTTCATGTGTGAGAACAATTCTCAGATTCCCGTATCAGTCCAAGAAATTAGCTCCATTGAGCTTGTCCTTCTTAAGGACAGAACGCAGGGAGAAAGAGTTCGTATTTGACGTCATGACAATCTACAATAGAAATTAAAGTAGAAAGTAAATATCATATTCCTTTTATCATTTAATTAGGTCTTTAACTAAATGATGCTCCCACTGAATTATAGAACTTTTGCAGAATCAAGTCAGTGATGTGGTCAAACCACACTTACTAAATTCTAACCAACTAGCTATAATTCGTGTGGGACAAGATCCACATCATACTATGCCTTGAGTTAGGTTTGGCTAAATCGCCCAAGACTTAGTATGATCGGTAGGTAACTAATTACCAATTACATCTCTATGCAACTCTTATTTATAGGATCAAGATCCACATTTATATTAAAAATTTAGTTAGCTTTGGCTAATACGCCCAAGAGTTAATATAAACGTGATTTTGTCCTATCTTCCAACTATTGGATAAATGCCTATAGTTAAACTCGATCCAATTGAGTTAACTAGTTACTCAATCTAATTGAGTTGTACTCACCGATGCGTTGATAGGCGAGACTAAAATTGTCCCTCCGTACTCTACCAAGATAATATGAGTTGCTCTGCTTTGGCAGATTCAACAACAACATGTGATCGAGGTAGTGATAGATATCACGGAATGATAGACATTTTTTGAGTTGATGCGATTGAGATCTAATCTAATCGACGATGTGTATCATATACGCGATTTTGATCTAATCTAATCGTTAAGGTGTATCATGTACACGATTTAGATCTAATCTAATCGTTAAGGCGCATCATGTACGCGATTTAGATCTAATCTAATTGTCGAGGTGTATCATATACGCGATTGATCGAATCGAATCGTTAAGGCGCTAATCAATTACTTATTCTAGCATGCATCACATATACACACACAAGCAATTAATTAAATGTTTTGTGATTAGTCATGGCCCTACTATGATCTTCTCAAGATAATGAGAAGATCAGATGGTCAACCTAAGGTCAACAGCTTCTCAAGCTCCTCCCTTTGACCACCTTGTGTTGCTCGCGCCCTTCTCGTAACTCCGTCTCGAGTGGACCTTCCACCGCTCCAATTTTGTACATTACAAAAGGTGAAACTCGAGTTACATTCAAGTCTAAAACTATTTTACAACAAGAATATAAAATAGAGAGGCACGACGCGCAGGTCGCGTATCAAATACAACACGCACATCATAGAAAATGGCACGCAGGCCATAATATGAATTACAACACAAATTTCCAATCTAATTGGGTCTTTTGGGCCATCGCCATCACAAAATAAAATATATTTCTAAATTATGTAATTTCTATAAATTTATGTAATTTTTCTTACAATTTTTATAATTTTTATGAGTAAAATTTCCGGCGGTCCCATTTAGCGATTTTCGGGTGCAATTACGGAATGAATCCCCTTGCGGGGTCAGGGGAAGCACCCCTACCCGCTATATAACCATCGTGAGTGCTCCTATGCGATCCTACAGTGCCTTAGTCCGCTGTCCCAAAATGATTTGGGGTGAAACCTTGCCGTTTTAGAAGTATTTTCTCGGTAGTCAAAGCCTACAAGTGTCTAAACACTTGTGCTTCGCTTCTATGAGAAAATTACCCATAAAATCTATAAAAATCATAAAATATAGAAACTTACAGATCTGTAGAATTTCATAAAATTCAAAATAAAACTCATACAAGCTTCACACGTGCCTCTGATACCACTGTTGGGTTTTTCGGGCCTCAAAAACCGCATTTTGCGTTGCGGAAACCCCGAAATTCCCAAGCCACGGATCCGTGCGAAGAAATAAAATTTCGTAAAAACTTTCACGTACAAGTTTACTAACCTAGATCTACTTTAGATCTACAAGATAAGAGTTTTACCCTAGATGCGAAGCCCTTCGCAATCCCACTCGTCCAAGGTTCATCGCCGGATCTCGAGAGTATCAAAGTAGATACTCCTCTATGTGTATCCACACGAACAACTCGATGGAGAGAACCTCTAAGGATGTGATAGCAACCTTAGAAGATCAGTAATGGTGGAGGAGAGGGAGAGAAGAGAAGAACTTGAGGAAGAAGATGGGAGTTACAAGACAAAAATGAAAAACTCCACCTTGAATGAAAGTGGCCGGCCACCTTTAGGTGGTTTGTAACCTCCATGGGATGCCAAGAGTCACAACTCTAGATAACTCCCATGAGGTCGCATCCCACTTAAGCAACCATGATGATATGGAGCATCATCATTGGCCCACTTAATGCCAACTCACCAATGAGGTGGCAAATAGTCAAGTCAAACTTGACTCTTCATCTTCGTCTCAAGTCAAGTCAAACTTGACCACTTCTCTCCCTTGGTTGATCTAATCTAACCATTGGTTTAAGTCAATTTTAATTTAATGAATCTCTATTCATTGAATTAAATTAATTAAATGAGTCTAAGTCCAAATTAGACTCACTTAACACATGAACCAAATTGAGTCCAACTCAATTAGCTCAATTTGGATTACTCTTAATCCAATTTGGTTCATCACATGAACCTAATCCTTTAGGTTCATCAAATGAACATAATCTCCATCTAATTTCCCTTTGTGTGTGACCCTATAGGTTCTTGTAACATTGGCAATGCTCCTAAACCTATTTAGAAGCATAAATAATGAGCGATATCTAGCAACACATCATTACTACCCAAGTTACAAGAATGTTGAGATCCAACATCACCATGTGACTACTATTGTGACCCTTCACAATATATGACATTGTCCTTCTATCCTAGACATCTAGATTGATCAATATGAGGCATAGACAGTGTCATCCTCTGATCAATCTAAATCTTGAACTCCAAGTAGACTCACTCAATCAAATGAGCTCAATATTTCATATTGACTCATTTGGGCATGGTCATGCACTTCGTGGTTTGACTCTATCAAGAATATTGATGTCACTCCCATCATATAGGAGGGATAGATCACATCTACATCACTCATAGCCCTCCGCATAATTTGTTACCTACCTAGTAATCGCCTTTATAGTCCACCCAGTTACGGGTGACGTTTGACGAAGCTAAAGTCCGTAACTCCTTATGTAGGGAACCATGGTGACTTCAGGTCCAAGGACTAGTAGTCATACTAATAGCCACATGAGAAATATATGACACTCATATAATGATCCATGATACTTTCTCATGGTGGGTCTTTCAGTATACATTCTCCAATGCATACCCATGTGTCAACTTAATATCTCCATATCCATGACTTGTGAGATCAAGTCATCGAGTTGACTTACATGCTAGTCTCGTCGCATTAACATTGTCCCTAAATGTTAATACTCTACTAGGAATGATTAAGAGTAGTGTTCTCTATATCATCTCACTATCGATTTAACCAATCGATTGATATAGGTAAGAACCTTTTTCTCAAGGACGCTATTATCCTTAGTTATTTGGCATCAATACAAGTAAGTATAATAACCAATACAATGCCTTTATATAAATATAAGAATATGATACAACGAGTCCATACAACAATCATCAAATGATTGGCTCTAGGGCTCTAACAGATCCTATATTCCATAAAGGAATTTATATGTAATCTAGATAGAACAGAATGTAAAAAATGATAGGGCAACCGGGCGTATTTAATTACTACAATCATGCACACAAAACAACCTCGACTTGCCTGAGGGTTCAAATCACACACAAATACACAAAGCCATAATAGTTGGACTTAGGACGCCTGCAACCACAGAGTTAATCTTTCTTGCACATCCTGCTGTTATCTGGCCTAAACTTATATATGAGCAGTGCATAATTTAACTGAAAACTAATCACACAGAACCAGAAAACATGCTTTGATACCACTTGAAGGCGCTAGAATTCTGTTCTGTTTAAATTTCCCTGTACAAAAATTGTATAAGTATAGAACTTTTCCTAGCAACCCGCATGTTCGATCCGTCATGTGTTTGATCAATCAAGTAAGTTCTTGATGGATCAAAGCACACCTTGATCAAAGCCTCTTGTGTTGGTATTCAAAATTGATACAAAGAAAACTTGACTAATTACGCAGCGGAATTAAAGAATTAGTTGTACCTTTCCTTTGTAGCTAAAGACCTCTTCATCTTCTACCGTATTCCTCTCCTCTTCTTGGACGTCGTGTGGGTGATGATCTACCAAGACAACACCACCCTTCTTCTCTTCTTTGTTTCCAAACTGTCGGCCACCAAGGAATCTCTAGGATGGGGTGCCTACTCCTCTTCTTCCTCTTCTTCCTCTTCTTCAAACCACCACCCACCAAGGGAGAAGGGGGCATCGACCCTAAGCAAGGAGGAGAGGGGTACTGGCCCTAAGTAAGGAGGAGGGGAGGGGCGCCGGCCATAAGGAGGGAGGAGGTGAGGGGCGTCGGCCACAAGGAGGAGGATGTGTGCCGCTGACCCTAGGAGGAGAGAAGAGAATTATGGGAAAATTAGGTTTTTGGGGCCACCACCTACTCCTTTTATAGACTTGCCGCCGACCCTAGGAAGGTAAGAAAAAACCAAACCAAAACCTAAACCGGATGGGTGGATGCGAGGCTTTATATAGAGGCTACATCAGGGACCTAGAGGAGGAATTGGTTTAGGCCTCCTGTTGGGCTTGGGCTTCCTGTGTTCGGCCTGAACACTCAACTCAAGTCCATCAATAATAACTCATACCACTAAAGAATTATTATTCAACTACTGCACCAATCCCATATTACAATATGGGCTCCTTCTTATCATGAGTGCGGTAATCTCCTTGTGTTTAAAATATCGTATGTCCATTAATTAATTGATTTACTAACAACTCAATTAATTAACATCTGATTCCAAGAGTAGTACCACTCAACTTTTTTATCATGCCGGACTAAGTCCACCTGCAGGGTTTACATGATAATCCTTATGAGCTCCTTAAGGGGACATCATCAGCCTAAATAATTAGGACACAGATTCCTTCTATAATCAACAACACACCATATAAACAACACTATCTCCCAACTCATCGGGCCTATTGATTTAACGAATAAATCTCACCCATTGATAAGTTAAAGAAATAAATACTAAGTATACATGCTTGTTATTATATTGGGATTAAGAGGACGCACATCCATAATAACACAGGTTCTGTTCTTTTATGTAGTTAGTACAAATCAAACAATCTCAAATAATCTTGCTCAATACACACATAGTGTATTAGTGTAATTTTATTGTCAAGACAGACTAATACCAAATCACATTACAACCGTTCCAATGATTTATTCCAATCCATCTTGGTTGTGATCTACTATTTATAATTTATAAGGAACCGATAACATGATCTTTTGTGTGACACCACACACTATGTTATCTACAATATAAATTAAATGGACAACTGCATTGATATATATATAAATATAAAATGCAAATATTTGACCAAGGTGATTTTTCATTTTAAAATATTTCAAAACAGATGTTCATACAAAAGATAGGCTTATAGTATACATCCCAACAACTGTTGGAGGTAGCCAATGGCTACTTACCAGTCGACTGGTAAAAGTACCAGTTGACTGGTCACTGCTGGCTGAGTGAATAGAATGCTTTTATTCACTCCCAGTCGACTGGACCAGTCGACTACAACTTCAATCAGTCGACTGGTTTCGGTTACACACTCACACTCATCCTCTCCAGAGTCGCCCTTAAAGTTCTCTTCCTCGGTCTTCGTCCCTCAGATGCACCTGAGCCGCGACTCCTCTCCGTGTCATCCTTCACGTTGCCTTGAAGTTCACTTCCTTTGGCATCACTCCATTGCTCCTCGTTCAGTGGTCCCTCAGATGTCTTCCACACCATCCTTCACCGACTCAAGGATCCGAGCCCTTGGATTAGCTTCCCAAACTTGGTCGCACCAAGTTCCTCATGTGTTTTCACCAAGTCTTTCAAGACTCAAACCTATATCAAACACATATGAAAGCCTAACTTAAACTCTTTGACACACACATTAAAACCATGATCACACCGATCAAACTTAGGTCGATTGCACCAATAGTTATTTGTTTTAAATAATTCAGATAAATTGAGAATATGTATGGGTGTAAGCACAATTATGATTCAGACGTCCACATGCTTGGACATGTACATGAATAAAAAAAAGGGACTTGGGATGTTTCAAGCATCCACTGTCCAACATCTATTAGTTCAAATCATTATACTCCTACACATAAAATATTTGATTTGGATAAACTTTAAATGAATTATAAGATACATTGATTGAATTCAACCCCTTATTTTCTGTCTCACCCAATCTAGGTTGTCAATCATGTTATACTTATGGGTGATTGTGAGATGGTTAATTGAGTTTAGCTTTTGTTTTTTTTAATGTTTGATTAGGTTAAGGTTTAATTGAGTTTGGGTTAATTGAGTTTAAGTTTAATTAGATTAATTGAATTAGGTTTAATTAGATCAATTGAATTAGGTTTAATTAGATTTAAGTTTAATTAGATTAATTTAATTAAGTTTAATTAGATTAATTGAATTTGGTTTAATTAGTTTAAGTGAAATTTTGTTTAGGTTTAATTGAATTTAGTTTGATTAGTTTAAGTGAATTTGGTTTGATTAACTAATTTTTATTTTAAACCTAAACCCATCTCACCCTTTTTTAGATTGTCAATTAGGGAACCTTATAAGTTTTATTAGATGGTTAATTTTATCTTTAATTTAGATTAAAATCTAAGGATTGATTTACATTTGAGTTAGACTATGATTTAACAGTTACTCAAACATCTCTTTCAATAATTGGCTTCCAGACTGTGGCGAGGCACTAGACCTTCTTGGTTATTGGAGTAACAACCACTTCTAGATAAAGCCTTTTAAAAAAATTAAATATTTAATTTTCTTTCTGAAAATCCTTGGTCTAACTAGTCAAGTGTCAATCAAGTCTAGTCCTTATCTATCCTAATCTAAGCATGTATAGGGTTGTAAACGAGCCGAGCCAAGCCGAGCTTTGGGGTGTTCAAGCTTGTTTGATAAGATAATCGAGCCGAGCCGAGCCGAGCTTAAAATGAACCAAGCTTTTGAAATGAGTGTTCAAGCTTGGCTTGGTTTATTTTTTATGAGCTTGAGCTTGTTTGAAGCTTGACTTGAGCTTGGTTCGTTTAGATGTTATCAAGCTCTCAATTCAAGCTTGGCTTGGGCTTGGTTCGAGCTTGGCTTGAGCTTGGTTTGAGCTTTGTTCGTTTAGATGTTATCAAGCTCTCGATTCAAATTTGTTTGATTGTTTGAAACTTTTAATTGTCTGATTAGTTATTAAGATTGATAATTTAAATTTATTTATTTTATTTTATTATTTATTTAGCATATTGAAAGAGTTTTATTAATAAATATGGTTCGTGAACATTGTTCACGAACGTTGTTCACGAACATTGTTCACAAACGTTGTTCACGAACGTTAACGAGCTGAACACATATGTGTTCAAGCTTGTTTGTTTAACTTAACGAGCTGTTCAAGCTTGTTTGTTTAATTAATCGTATGTATATTGAATGAACATAAACAAGCTCTTACCAAGCCGAACACCAAGCTTGTTCACGAACGCTTGGTTCATTTACAGCCCTAAGCATGTATAAGGAAAGTGGTAAAGCAAAAAATCAATCAAGTTTATCTAACAATGAAGATGGTCTTTCTATTGGTTCCCTCTGGATCATAGCCTCGATAAGGTCTATCAAGGTAGTGGATTTGATCTTTGGGGATCCAATATTGATTAAGTCTAACTTGATTAATCAAGTTAAACGTAGATACCCATGGTTGGACCAATTTTCTATTTGTTCGATTAACTAAGGATAAGTATGATTTGAATCGACATTTGGCCTTATATCTGAGTCCGGATCAGTTGTATGTAGCCCTTTGTTTCCCAAGAATTAGATCAACGTTCTTGGAACCCAAAGTGAACTGTTTCAATGTTTACTTAAGTTCTTTAACTTGAGTTCTCATATTAAAATTTTCTTCCATAAGTTGGACTTGAGTTGGAGTTCCAATTTGTGTCTTCTCTGTTAATGTACTTGGATTAGTCTTTTCCTTGAGGGCTTTGACCTCCTCTTGGAGTGACTTGACCCAGAGGTTGGATTTAGCCAACTTTCTAGACAAGTAGAAATTAAATTATGTGATCTAATTAAGGAAATACTTACAGTGGATTGGGAACCTTCTGAACTAGATATGGGTCCGTGGCTTCGCTCAGACTAGGCTTCTGATTCGCTTTATGTTATGAATTTGATGACTTTTTCTTGGGCTGGAAGCACTAGGAAACTTATCTATTCAAGATCTTCTTCGGAATCTTGTAATGAAGATTTATCCCATGTTGCTTGTAGTGTCTTCTTCCTCCATTGCCTCTTTACTTCCTTCAAGGTTGGATAATTTGCCTTAATGTGCCCCTTTTTGTTGTATCTATAGCAGGTGACTTCTGACTTGGCCTTCGAATTCGAGTTTGGACTCGATTGTTTCATCTTTGACTGGATCACTTTCTTGATCTCCCATTTTGTGAAGCCCTTCTTTTTCTTGTACAATTTTCGTACTAGGTTAATGAGCTCGGCGGTGATTTAATCATTGTCTTCTAAGTCGGATTGATCTTTAAACTCAGGTTCGGTCTAGCGCTTGTTCCTAGACTCTTTTGTCTTGCTTGTACCTACAACCAACGCAATACCTTTCTCAACCGGAAGTGCATTAGTCTATTCGTCAAGTTTAAATTCAAAAAATAATTCATCTAATCTAATTAAAGAGAAAGCATCCACCATGGATGCCCACAAAGTGTTCCTTAGAAAAGCATTAAGGGTATACCTTATAACATCACGATTTTCCACCTTCTGACCAATTGCTTGGAGACTGTTGAAAAGGTCTTAGATACATGCATGCAGTTGACTCGCTAACTCACCATCCTACATTTTAATGTTGTATAGTTTGTTTAAAATTAAATCTCTTTTGCTTACCTTTATGTCAGAGGAGTGCTCATATAGCTCGATTAGCTTTTCCCATTACTCCTTAGCGCTATTGAAGGGGCCGACCCGGTTCAACTCTTCTTTGGTTAAGCTACATTGGAGGGTTTGGGTTGTCTTTGCATCAGCTTCGATCTTCTTCATTATACTTTGGTCCTAGTTTTCTCATGATACTAGTTTTCTAGTGTCGTCAAGTGGAAGTGAGAAGCTAGTTTGAATGAAGATCCACATGTCGACTTGTGCTTTGAGATGGTACTCCATTTAGCTCTCTTCTAGCTGAAATCTTCATCGGAGAAGAGTGGTTGGCGTGCAGTGTTATAACCTTCTTGGCATGCTATTTAAAAGAATCTTGCACACAATAAAATAAGGAGACTTGTCCCAAGACTTAGTCTTGAATTAGCAGTGTTGTATAAAGAACTTATGAAAAATTGAAGAACTTGAATGCTATTGTACCAAGTTCAAAAAATAAAAAAACTTGATTGCAAAAAAATTGATTGAAACGAGTGATCGTACTGATTCCGATTGACTCTGAAAAATTTAAAAATAATACCACGAAAAAAAATTACTTGAATAGTGGCTTCACCAATATAAAGTAGCCCCGCTCAAATATCAATTGTAGGATCGTTATGCTAGAGGAGGTGAATAGCACTCATGGCTTTCACGTTCATTTAAAGCTCGGATAGACAAGCGGCAACGGAATAAAGAAAGAGACAAAAAAGAAAATAGATAACATTAACAAGCCCCGCTCTTACTCCAAGGCTCACAAGTGAGAGTACTTTCGTTGTACAATCACTAATCAATTCAGAAAGTTACAAGAATGATTATAATTAAATAAGTAACTTTAATAATAACCAAATGATACTGACGACTTGGAGAGTCAGATATGTAGTGTAGTCATCATCGACCAAGCTTTTGGGCATCGTAGAGGTCTTTTCGGAGCAACACACAGAAGCACAAGTTGTTTACGTTGATGTATTAAAGTTGTTGGTCGAAGCCTCCTTTTATAGCCCCATTCGGGCGCCTGGATCCCCTCCCAGGCTCCTAGACTGTGTTGACATGGTGAGCTCTCATTGAAACTTCATCCCAGAATTTTATCCACGTCCGGGAGCCCAAACCCCCTCTGAATTTTATCCACCTAGACCACTAATGTGGGTCGACCAATCATTGTGCTCCAGCTCCGTGTATTGATCAAATTTTGTCCTTCTAAGCACTTGGAGCACCTCCGAGCACCTGGACCACTAGGGTGCTTGGCCAAGCACTCGCCCAAGTTGCTGCTTCACCAAAGCCTTCCCGGGTGCTCGCAGCGGACCACATTTTTCCAGCTCTTTTCTTTCTATAAAAATAGAGTTAGTCCAGGAAATAAACAATATATAAAGTATAATTTTGAAAACCTCTGGACTGTTCGGTCCTGACTTTGTGTTTCTCTGAAACTCTAGGTTAGACCTACGCCTACTATTCCCTCTTCGGAGAACACATCCTCACCTACTCCTCTCAGGATAGATTATCTTTTTCTAGACTGGTCCTCCAAATAGTCTGGACTTTTGCTCAGCATCTTATATATCAGGATTCATGCTGGATGCCCGATCCCCGACCCGTCCAGTTGTTTGCCTGGTGTCCGCGATCCCCAAAACTTTCACCTTGCATCCTCGACTTTAGGATTTCACCCAATGTCCTTGACCACCAAGACTTTGCCTAGTCTTCTAGACCAAAATTTTATGGCCTAACTACAGTAAGGACTTTTCCTTTGCCTAAGATTACTTAGGACTTTCCTTCACACTCAGTTTAACTTATTTGAACAATAATAACACTTAACTTAAAACCCTTTTCTATTATCAAAACTCAAGTTCGATCGTCTGGTGCTCCCTGCACCAACAACATATGCCTAGAAAAATGGATAGGTCTAGGAATATCCAATGTGGATAAGTTAATTCTAGAATTAGGAGTCTAGAAAAGGAAAATCAAATTTTGAAAGCAAATCTTGATAATTTAGAGAAAACCCTAGAGAGATTCAATGTTAAATCTAAGGGGTTAGGTATGGTGTTGGGTAGTCAAAAATTAAATAAAGATAGATTAGATTTGGGATACCAATCTAGTCTCTCCAACGCCAAAAGGAGATCATATGCCAGGGTGGCACATGATAATGGTAAGGGAGGAGTAACCAAGGGCAAGGGAGAGTCATCTAAGGCCAATGAGAAGAAATATGCTATGGTTTCATATGATTATGGCAAGGATGAGGTGTCTAAGGTGGACCATTGTGGTTTAGCCATAGTGCAAAAAGTATCTAAGAAGATGGCTAAGGTTAAGAGCTCTAGGGGAGCTTAAAGAGTCAATTTAGGACCCATGGCCAATGCATCTCAAATGGATATTACCTGGGAGTCTAGATGGGTCATGGAATATGTCAAAGTGGTTTGGAGACTTACTTAAGTCTCAAACCTAAGGAATTGGCACAATTGGGTTGAGTTTTATGCATCAAAATATGAATTGAGTTTATATTGCATGAAAATTAATTTTAGATATATAGATGTCATATAAACTAATGGTAGCGATGCATTGTGATTTAGTATGTGTATATACATCAAAAGAAAGTCAAAACTAGGACTTTAGATTAAGATTCAATTAAACCATTTAGATAGTTTTGAATTTTATATCAATCTTGGGATTCATGATATATAAATTTTTAAATATATTTTTTCCAAGTAGATACAGATAAAACTGACCTCTCCATAAAATATGGTGATTTTTGGATGTATATGAAATTTTTAATGAATTTCTTAAATTTGGTCAAAAATACTATTTGGGCTAAAAATAAGGTGTCAGTCGACTGATGCAGATACCAATCTTCTGATAATAGTGTTTATTGAGCATAGAATGGTCATGTGAGTTTGTTTTGATAAGGACATTTAACTGGAGTTTAGGGCAGTCAACTGGAGTCTAAGGTAGTCGATTGATATAAGTCTGAAACTATTTTTTAGCATTAAGTTTAACTAAGGCAGTTTATATAGGTGTATGAGATCCTTAGGGGATAAATACACGAGTTTGGGGTAAGTTTGGATTATTTAGTTTTGACAATTAGGATATTATTCGAAGCTTTTTGATATTAGGCAAAGGGGGAGAAGTAAGGTTTAAGTGGAAAGCCTTAAACACCTTTGTGATGAAATTCCTAGCTCAATAGGGAGCTTAGGTGTAGGGGGAGTCTTGTGATAGGTTCTTAAATATCCTGATGGTGAAATTTCTAGCTCAATGGGGAGCTTAGGTGTAGGGGGAGCCATGTGATAGGTTCCAATGCATGTTGCATGTTTTATTAGCATGTTTATTTGCTATTATGTTTTCCCTAACTTAAACATATTATCAAACATCAAAAAAGGGGAGATTATTGAAAGCAATCTTAAGAGTACGATGTGACCATGAGTTTTGATATTTGGGCTAAGGATTTAAGTTAGGTTTACCCTTGTATTTGATATGTGTATTTGAGTTGTGCAGGTTTGTAGGATACATATATGATTTACCTTGATGACTTCGAGTCCGGTGAAGGATGGAGCATCCGAGGGACCATGAACAAGGTGGCAAAGACAAGCAGAGGGAAGCACACTTTGAGGCATACATAAAGGATGGCGTTGGGGCAAGCCACAAGCTTGAATGCATCCAAGGGACGAGAGCCAAAGGAAGTAGACTTTAAGGCAAGAGGTCAAGGCTAAGAAGAAGAGTCAAGTGAGTCGTGAGGATCCAAGTGCTGAGAGATTATACTCGGGGTAAAATCCTAGGTTTGGGGTCTACCAATCGAATGGTGACTTTACTAATCAACTATGTAGTCAATTAGAAGCGTACAGAATACTTCTGTTCACTCACCCAATGTGAAGCAATCAACTGGTAAAGCCACCAGTCCTGATATCGAGTAGTTGGGGTGTAACGATTGAATTTTCACAGAGGTCAGTCGACTAGTATACTTATTAGTCAATTGATAGGTGGGGTTTTCCAACCCATGTCCTATATAATCAAGACTTCAAAGCTTGGTTAGAGTGATGAAATTAGTGGTGGTTAACTCTAATTAGTAGTCAACAAATTCTCAAGTGCTCTTTGTAATCCAAGAGGTCTTGGTTGGTATTATGCTGAGGTTTCTCCACCCACAAGAAGACTTGAGGTAGCTAGAATTTGTCGAGGGCTAATCCACCGACGGATAGGGGTTGTCACCTTATGGACATCCATGGAATAGGAGTAAGTTATCTCCGAACCACGTAAATAGACGTGTAGTGGTTTGCATTTCTTTTCTTGTCTTTAGTTTTTGATTTGTATTCTTTGTATTCTACTATGCTAACGAATACGTAGAAAATCGATTTAGAGTAACGAGCTATTCAATCCCTCTTCCAACTGGCCACTAATCCCCAACAAGTTATCCATAGGCATGGGGGCATTGGGGAAGAAGACGCCATGAAAATAGGGCTAAGAAAAGATGGGTCAGAATTTCACACAGCCTACCCGTGCATGTAAGGCACAGGCCATGTCTTCAAACAGTGCCAAGGCCATGCCCCGATGGAAGTAGAACAAAAACACATGGTCGTGTCATGCTTCATAGGCATGGCCCATTCATATGAGACATGGGAACCATCTGATTAAAATTTAGGGCATGGGGTGCTCTATTTACAAGGGTGTGCCTCCTCCCTAGATGGTCGTGCCTAGCCTCCACTCATCTCCCCCTTCCTTCTTCCTCCCCATCCACTTCCATAAGATGTTGAAAAGGCTTAAGAAGGGGTTGAACTCTCAAATGGCTAGGGATACAAAGGGAAAAGGAAAAGTCAAGGAAAACCTAGAGATTTTTGAAAGACAAAAGAGCATGCTTCAAAGGTATGAATAATAACTTTGGTATCATTTTTGGGAATGATGAACAAAAATGTGGTGTATAAATATTACAAATTCTTAGATAGTAGAAAGCATTGGTTTCCTATTTGCCCTAAACTTTTTGGTTTTCTAGATGTTTCCCCTACACGACCTTACTGATTTCATTGGGAAAATGAAATGTCCAAGTTTGGGTGACATTGTATAGTGTACAGTCTTATTTGGCTTCTTACAGTTGCCTTTTTTTTTTGCAGTTTTAGTTTTAGATCCGATCAGTTCTAATTCAGTTTTATTGTCTTCATGTTGAGGCTAGTATTACATCGTTGATCATGTTATTGCTGACTTGTTCTTAAGTAATAATTCTAACATGTTGGTTCTTTATTCATGTTTTTTGACTTGAGTGTTAGTATGTTTAGTGATTGATTTTTCTCTATTGTTAGTAGAATAAAATCAGCATAACTTTATTTAAAATATTTGGATTATAGCCTAATCTTATGATCTCTCTTCACTTTGCCTAGTCTAGATAGTTGATAACTTTGTAAATAATCATGATTCATGAAACTTATTAGTACTTGTGGTTCCATGGTAATTTCTTGAACTATATTTTGGTTACTAGATGAAACTTGGATCACGCTAGCTCACTCAGAAAAATAGTTATCCCTACATTTGCATCTGTATATATATGCATTTATGTCAGTACTACCCTTAAAGCACATAAAAAAATCATTTGAAATAAGGGATTAAAAAAATACTTTCATGAGTGGAATGTAGCAATTTATCCCTTTGAGACTGAGTTATGTCACTGAGGAAAAAATGTTAAACTTCTCTTGATACTGAGTTTGCCTTTGAGATCATGGGTAGTTTAAGAGGGATAAACCAAGCGTGTGGCAGGTAAGTGCCTATCACATGAATAATAGGGAATTTAGTTGGATGACATTAGACATAGAGTTTGAAACTTGAGAAACTTAGGTCACTCATCGCACCGCACACAGAAGACTACTATTTAGGTCACTTTTGGATTACTTTGATATCATGTTGATCAATAAAATTAATTGATAGAGTGAGATTAATTCACCGAAGATTATGATGCACTTTATTGACACATGAGTTTAGATTGCAGGCTTTTGCCTGAGGACAAATAATAATTTAAGTCTGGGGTGATGATGCGCATAGGTTATATGTGTTTCTAGATACTATTTGATGCACATTCACTTAAATTTCCTATGTATGACTACGTTATTTTGCCTCTTTCCATCATTTATTAGCATAATTACTCTTGTTTGTTCGAAGATATGCTATTTATTGGTTTTTCACTTTCAGGGCACAACTAGGAGCTTAAACAGACAGAAAAATCTATTGAAGCAGCTTCGGGATAGAAGAAAGACAAAAATTCTAGAGCCCGTTATTTTAAGGCATAGCTCATGTGTACTAGACATGGTCATGCCATGTATCCTACATCAAGGGAACACACAGCCATGTGGTGCCCAGTAGCACGGTCCATGCCTCCTTCCAAAGATTTGCACGGCCGTGAACTAAGGGAACACATGGTCGTGTCGTGTCGTGCCCCGATGGCATGACCCGTGCCTCATTCCAGAGATTTGCACACCCGTGCCATGCCTGTATGACACAACCCATGTGACAAGTCATGCCAGACCCTATAAAAGGGGGTCTCTCACACTATAAGGGAGACATAGTCGTCAGTATGCATACATAGCAATGATGTGCGAGATATTAATACTCATGACTTAAATGTTGGGTTTTCGGGCCGCGAAAACCGCTTTTCGCGTCGCGGAAACCCCGAATCACCCAAAGTCGTAGATCCGTGCAAGGAAAACCGAACAAAAATTACGAGTACGAGTTTCAAAATATCTAGATCTACTCCTAGATCTATGTGTTAAGAATATACCTTGAAGCGTGCCCTTTCGCGTTCCCGCTCATCCAAGGAGTTGCCAGATCTCTAGACCGTCAAGCGTCGGTCCTCTAGAAGTATCCACACGGACACGTAGGTGGAGAAAACCTCACACAAAGGTGTGCTAGCACCTTGGTGAGATTCGGCCAAGCAAGAAGGAGAGGGAGAGGAAGAGCTTCAAGAGGAAGAAGAAGAAGATACACCACTTGAATGGAAAAATCAATTCCCATTCAAAACCAAAGTGGCCGGCCACTTCCATTGTGTAACTCCCCATTAAATGCAATTAATGTGAAGTTATTAAGAAAATGGCTTTGTAACTTCCATGAGGTGGCAACCATGATGATGTGGTGCATCATCATTGGTCCACATCAATGCCAACTCACCAATGAGGTGGCATAAAGTCAAGTCAAACTTGACTTTTAAACTTCCTCTCAAGTCAAGTCAAACTTGACCAAATCTCTTCCATGGTTGATCTAATCTAACCATTTGATTCAAGACAACTTAATATAATGAATCTAATTCATTAAATTAAGTTGATTTAATGAGTCATAATCTAAATTAGACTTATTGAATACATGAATCAACTTGAGTCCAACTCAAGTTAGCCCAATTAGGATTACTCTTAATCCAATTTGATTCATCAAATGAATCTAATCCTCTTGGTTCATCATATGAACCTAATCTCCATATAATTGTCCTTAGTGTGTTACCCTATAGGTTCTTGTAACATTGGCAATGCCCTAAACACATTTAGGAGCATAAGTAATAAGTGGTATCTAGCAACACATCATTACTACCCAAGTTACAAGAATGTCGAGATCCGACATCACCTTGTGACTACCAATTGTGACTCCTCACAAAATAATGACAAGTGTCCTTCTATCCTAGACATCTAGATTGATCAATATGAGGCATAGACCGTGTCATCCTCTAATCAATCTAAATCTTGAACCCCAAGTAGACTCACTCAAACAAATGAGCTCAACATCTCATGTTGACTCATTTGGGCATGGCCATGCACTTAGTGGTCTCACTCTATCAAGAATATTGATGTCGCTCCCGTCATATAGGAGGGATAGATCCCATCTACATCACTCACATCCCTCTGCATAATTTGTTACATACCCGGTAATCGCCTTTATAGTCCACCGGGTGACGTTTGACGAAACCAAAGTACATAACTCCTAATGTAGGGATCCATGGTGACTTCAGGTCTAAGGACTAATAGTCATACTAATAGCCACATGAGAAAGTATATGACACTCATATAACGATCCATGATACTTTCTCATGGCGGGTCATTCAGTATACATTCTCCAATGTATACCCATGTGTAAGCTTGATATCTCTATATCCATGACTTGTGAGATCAAGTCATCGAGCTGACCTACATGCTAGTCTTATTGCATTAACATTGTCCCTGAATGTTAATACTCGACTAGGAATGATTTAGAGTAGTGTTCCCTATATCATCTCACTATCGATTCAACTAATCGATTGATATAGGTATGAACCTTCTACTCAAGGACGCTATTATACTTAGTCTATTTGGCACTAATACAAATAAGTATAATAACCAAACAAATGCCTTTATTAATATACAAGAATATGATACAATGAGTCCATACAATCATCAAATGATTGGCTCTAGGGCTCTAACTAACAATCTCCCACTAGCACTAGTGCCAATCAGTATAGGCTCTAAGGCCTAATGACCTAGTGTGACCATCATGTTTCCTCTGTGCCAAAGCATTGGTCATGGGATCTGCGATGTTAGCCTCTGTAGCTACTCTGTAAATCTTCACATCTCCTCTGTCGATAATCTCTCGAATGAGATGGAAGCGCCGTAGTATGTGCTTGGTCCGCTGGTGTGAGCGAGGTTCCTTCGCCTGTGCTATAGCTCCATTGTTGTCACAATAGACCTCAACTGGATCAGCAATGCTAGGAACCACCCCAAGTTCAGTGATAAACTTACGGATCCAAACTACCTCCTTTGCTGCCTCTGATGCAGCAATATACTCGGCCTCTGTTGTAGAATCAGCTACTGTGTCCTGCTTCGAACTCTTCCAGCTCACAGCACCACCATTTAAGCAAAACACGAACCCTGACTGCGATCGGTAATCATCCTGATCGGTCTAGAAGCTGGCATCACTGTAACCCTTTACAGTTAGCTCATCATTGCCTCCATATATCAAGAAATATTCTTTAGTCCTTCGTAAGTACTTAAGAATATCTTGACCGCTATCCAGTGACTTTCACCTGGATCTGACTGGTATCTGCTCGTCATGCTCAAAGCATATGAGACATCAGGTCGAGTACATAGCATGGCGTACATGATCGATCCCATAGCTGAGGCATAAGGGATCTGATCCATGCGATCTCTCACCTCTCTAGAAGAGGGACCTTGAGTCTTCGAAAGACTCACGCCATGTGACATCGGCAGAAATGCCTTCTTGGAATTCTGCATGGCAAACCGAAGGAGTACCTTGTCAATGTATGTACTCTGACTTAGGCCAAGCAATCTCTCAGATCTATCTCTATAGATCTGTATCCCAAGAATACGGGATGCCTCACCTAAGTCCTTCATTGAGAAGCAACTCCCTAGCCAGGTCTTGACAGACTGAAGCATAGGGATGTCCTTCCCAATGAGTAGTATGTCATCCACATACAATATGAGGAAGACAACTATGTCCCCTACAACCTTCTTGTAGACACAAGGCTCATCTTCGTTCTTGATGAAACCAAACTGTTTGATCGCATCATCGAATCGAAGATTCCAGCTCCGAGAAGCTTGCTTTAGTCCATAAATGGACCTATGCAGCTTGCATACTCTACTAGTATGCTGTGGATCTACAAAACCCTCAGGTTGTGTCATGTACACATCCTCGAGTAGGTTTCCATTCAGAAACGCAGTTTTGACATCCATCTGCCATATCTCATAGTCATGGTAGGCTGCAATAGCAAGCATGATCCGAATGGACTTAAACATCGCTACTGGAGAAAAGGTTTCATCATAGTCAATACCATGAATCTGCTTGAAACCTTTAGCTACCAAGCGACCCTTATAGATAAGTCCATCCATGTCAGTCTTTCTCTTAAAGACCCACTTGCACCCAATGGGTTTTACCCCTTCAGGTGGATCAACCAAAGTCCATACTTGGTTGGTGTACATGGATTCCATCTCGGATCTCATGGCTTCTAGCCATTTCTCAGAATCTGGTCTCATCACAGCTTCTTGATAGGTGGTAGGCTCATCCTCTATGAGCACAATGTCATCATGGTCAGACAAGAGAAAAGAGTATCTCTCAGGCTGACGACGTACCCTATCAGACCTGCGAAGAGGTATGTCTACTTGAACCGGTTGTTGTTCCTCAACTCCTTGTGGAACAACATCATCCACAACACTTTGTGGTTCCAGTTCAATTTCCATCGAGGCATTAGTGCTATTGTTCGCATCTTGAACTTCTTCAAGATCGAAAGCGCTCCCACTAGTCTTTCTAGAAACAAAGTCCATTTCTAGAAAGACCCCAGTCTTTGCCACAACTACCTTGTGCTGACTGGGAATGTAGAAGTAATATCCCTTAGTTTCCTTGGGATATCCGATGAAATAGCACTTGTCGGATTTGGGTCCTAATTTGTCTGAGACTTGACGTCGTACGTAAGCCTCACAGCCCTAAATTCTCATGAAAGACACCTGGGCATCTCTCCCAGTCCATATCCTATATGGTGTCTTTATCACGGCCTTTGATGAAACTCGGTTGAGTATGAAAGCTGTCGTGTCTAGAGCATATCCCCATAGATATGTCGGAAGATCTGTGTGACTCATCATAGATCGTACCATATCTAATAGGGTACGATTCCTCCTTTCGGATACACCATTCCACTGTGGTGTTCCAGGAGGAGTGAGTTGGGATAGAATCCCACACTCAGCTATGTAGTCACGAAACTCATGGCTAAGGTATTCTCCACCTCGATCTGATCGAAGTATCTTAATACACTTGCCAAGCTGGTTCTGTACTTCATTCTTGAATTCTTTGAACTTTTCAAAGGATTCAGACTTATGTGTCATCAAGTACACATAACCATATCTACTGAAGTCATCAGTAAATGTGGTGAAGTATCTATAACCGCCTCTAGCAGCAACATTGAAAGGGCCACATACATCACTATGTATGAGTCCTAACAAATCAGTTGCTCTCTCGCTATGCCCACTAAAGGGGGTCTTGGTCATCTTGCCTCATAGGCATGACTCGCATATCTCATATGATTCTAAATCAAATGAATCCAACAAACTATCCTTATGGAGCTGGGATAAGTGCTTGTCATTTATATGACCTAAGCGACAGTGCCAGAGGTAGGTTTGGTTCATGTCATTTGACTTGAACCTCTTGGTACTAATGTTATAGATAGGGCTCTCAAGGTCTAGAATATAGAGTCCGTTTATTAGTGGTGCACTACAATAGAACATATCTTTTAAATAAACAAAACAACAATTGTCTTTTATTATAAAAGAGTATCCTTTCTTGTCTAAACAAGAAACTGAAACTATGTTCTTAGTAAGAGCAGGCACATAACAACAATCATCTAAATCTAGTACAAGCACAGAGGGCAGAGATAGCTGATAAGTTCCTACAAGGAACCCGTGCTCCATTGCCTACTCGTAGGTCCACCTCGCCTTTGCCAATATTTCTCGGTACCTGCACATCAGTATAAATGTGAGAAGCACATCCAGATCCAATACCCATGATGTAGAAATAGATAGATTGACTTCTATAACATATATACGAAGTGGAAGTCTCACTTCGCTTCTTCTTAAGATCCTCCAGTTCCTCTTCCAGTGCCCGGTCTGACCGCAGTGGAAGCAGGTAGCATCCTTGGCGACCCCTCCTTTAGGCTTCAGTGCCTTGCCTTTGCCCTTGGTTTGGGACTTTCCCTTACCTTTGGGCTTGCCCTTGCCCTTGTGCTTCTGGACCATCAGAATGGGCTTAACCTTCTTAAGGTTAATCTCAGCAGTTCGTAACATACTAAGTAGCTCGGGCAGTGGCTTGTCAATCTCGTTCATGTTATAGTTGAGAACGAATTGACTATAGCTATCCAGCAAGGACTGCAAGATCAAGGCCAAGTGGGAACCCCAGTCTTTGTAGGTTCTCTATATACCCAATCATCTTGAGTACATAAGGACCTACAGGAGCCCCGTCTGACATCTTGCACTAAAACAGTGCCTTAGAGATCTCAAATCTCTCATGCCTCGCTTGTCCCTGATATAGTTGGCAAAGATGCTCAACCATATCGTAAGCGCCCATCAACTCGTGTTGCTTCTAAAGCTCAGAGTTCATGGTCACGAGCATTAGACAAGACACATCTAATGCGTCGTCTTGATGCTTCTTGTAAGCATCTTTGTCTGCTCGCGGGGCATTGGCAGGAGGAGCCTCCGGAATGGGCTGCTCCAGATGTACGTGAGAATTATTCTCAAGTTCCTGTACCAGTCCAGGAAATTCGCTCCGTTGAGCTTGTCCTTCTCAAGGACAGATCGCAGGGAGAAGGAATTCGTGTTCGACGTCATGGTTATCTACAACAGAAAAATTTGTAGAAATAAATATCATATTCTTTAAAAATTATTTAATTAGGCCTTTAACTAAATGATGCTCCCACTGAATACTATAATTCATGTGAGACAAGATCCACATCATACTAACCCTTGAGTTAGCTTTGGCTAATACGCCCAAGGCTTAGTATGATCGGTAGGTAACGATTACCAATTACATCTCTATGCAACTCTTGTTTATAGGATCAAGATCCATATTTATATTAAAACTCGAGTTAGCTTTGGCTAATACGCCCGAGAGTTAATATAAACGTGATTTTGTCCTGCCTTTCCAACTATTGGAAGAATGCCTATAGTTGACTCGATCCAACCGAGTAACTAGGAATACTCAATCTAATTGAGTTTGTATTCACCCATGTGTTGATAGGCGGGACCAAGATTGTCCCTCCGTACCCTACCAAGATAATATGTATTGCTCTGCTTTGGCAGATTCAACAATACATGTGATCGAGGTAGTGATAGGTATCACGGCACGATTAGGCATTAGAGTTGAGTCGATTGAGATCTAATCTAATCGAAAGGGATGCATCTTGTGCACGACTTAGATCTAATCTAATCGCAAGGGCGCATCATGTGCACGACTTAGATCTAATCTAATCGTAAGACACTAATTAATTAACTACTTATTAAATATGCATCACATACACAAGCAATTAATTAATCTATTTGTGATTTAGTCATGGCCCTACTACGATATTCTCAAGCCAATGAGAAGATCGATTGGTCAACCTAGGGTTAACAGCTTCTCCAAGCTCCTCCCTTTGACCACCTTGTGTTGCTCGTGCCCGCCTCGGAACTTCATCTCGTGTGGACCCTCCACCGCTCCAATTTGTACACTACAATTTGAAACTCGAGTTACATTCGAGTCTAAATCTAATTTACAACAAGAATATAAGAGAAGGCACGACGCGCAGGTCGCAAATATAATACAACACTCGCAAACACATAACGGCACGCAGACCGTATTATGAATTATAACACAATCCAATCATATTGGGTTTTTGGGCCATGACTATCACAAAATTAATATATAATTCAAAATTATATATTTTTCATAATTTTCTGTAATTTTAAAATTAATTTTTACAATTTTTACGAGTAAAATTTCCCGGCAGACCCGTTTAGCGGTTTCGGGCGCAATCGCGGAACGGATCCCCTTGCGGGGCCAGGGGCAGCGCCCCTACCCGCGATCTAACCATTGCGAGGGTTCCTTTGCGATCCAACAGCGCCTAAACCCGCTGTCCCAAAACGATTTCGGGTGCAACCGCGGAGCAAATCCCCTTGCGGGGTTAGGGGCAGTACCCCTACCCACGATCTAACCATCGCGAGTTGCTCCTAAGCGATCTAATGGCACCCAAGCCCGCTGTCCCAAAAAATTTTGGGGCGAAACGAAGCCGTTTTGGAAAAATCTTTTCGGTAGCCGAAGCCTACAAGTGCCGAGACACTTGTGCTTCGCTTCTACGGAAAAATTACCCATAAAAACTCGAAAATCATAATTTTACAGAAAATTACAGAAACTTTAGTTTTCATAAAACCAAAAACAAACTCGTACAAGCCTTGCACGTGGCTCTGATACCACTGTTGGGTTTTTCGGGCCGCGAAAACCGCATTTCGCGTCGCGGAAACCCCGAATCACCCAAAGCCGTAGATCCGAGCAAGGAAAACCGAACGAAAATTGTGAGTACGAGTTTCAAAATATCTAGATCTACTCCTAGATCTATGTGTTAAGAATATACCTTGAAGCGTGCCCTTTCGCGTTCCCGCTCGTCCAAGGAGTTGCCGGATCTCTAGACCGTCAAGCGTCGGTCCTCTAGAAGTATCCACACGGACACGTAGGTGGAGAAAACCTCACACAAAGGTGTGCTAGCACCTTGGTGAGATTCGGCCAAGCAAGGAGGAGAGGGAGAGGAAGAGCTTCAAGAGGAAGAAGAAGAAGATACACCACTTGAATGGAAAAATCAATTCCCATTCAAAACCAAAGTGGCCGGCCACTTCCATTGTGTAACTCCCCATTAAATGCAATTAATGTGAAGTTATTAAGAAAATGGCTTTGTAACTTCCATGAGGTGGCAACCATGATGATGTGGTGCATCATCATTGGTCCACATCAATGCCAACTCACCAATGAGGTGGCATAAAGTCAAGTCAAACTTGACTTTTAAACTTCCTCTCAAGTCAAGTCAAACTTGACCAAATCTCTTTCATGGTTGATCTAATCTAACCATTTGATTCAAGCCAACTTAATATAATGAATCTAATTCATTAAATTAAGTTGATTTAATGAGTCATAATCTAAATTAGACTTATTGAATACATGAATCAACTTGAGTCCAACTCAAGTTAGCCCAATTAGGATTACTCTTAATCCAATTTGATTCATCAAATGAATCTAATCCTCTTGGTTCATCATATGAACCTAATCTCCATCTAATTGTCCTTAGTGTGTGACCCTATAGGTTCTTGTAACGTTGGCAATGCCCTAAACACATTTAGGAGCATAAGTAATGAGCGGTATCTAGCAACACATCATTACTACCCAAGTTACAAGAATGTCGAGATCCGACATCACCTTGTGACTACCAATTGTGACTCCTCACAAAATAATGACAAGTGTCCTTCTATCCTAGACATCTAGATTGATCAATATGAGGCATAGACCGTGTCATCCTCTAATCAATCTAAATCTTGAACCCCAAGTAGACTCACTCAAACAAATGAGCTCAACATCTCATGTTGACTCATTTGGGCATGGCCATGCACTTAGTGGTCTCACTCTATCAAGAATATTGATGTCGCTCCCGTCATATAGGAGGGATAGATCCCATCTACATCACTCACATCCCTCTGCATAATTTGTTACATACCCGGTAATCGCCTTTATAGTCCACCCAGTTACGGGTGACGTTTGACGAAACCAAAGTACATAACTCCTAATGTAGGGATCCATGGTGACTTCAGGTCTAAGGACTAATAGTCATACTAATAGCCACATGAGAAAGTATATGACACTCATATAACGATCCATGATACTTTCTCATGGCGGGTCATTCAGTATACATTCTCCAATGTATACCCATGTGTAAGCTTGATATCTCTATATCCATGACTTGTGAGATCAAGTCATCGAGCTGACCTACATGCTAGTCTTATTGCATTAACATTGTCCCTGAATGTTAATACTCGACTAGGAATGATTTAGAGTAGTGTTCCCTATATCATCTCACTATCGATTCAACTAATCGATTGATATAGGTATGAACCTTCTACTCAAGGACGCTATTATACTTAGTCTATTTGGCACTAATACAAATAAGTATAATAACCAAACAAATGCCTTTATTAATATACAAGAATATGATACAATGAGTCCATACAATCATCAAATGATTGGCTCTAGGGCTCTAACTAACATTAAACATGGTCATTAACAATGCAATAGTATGATAATCATAAGTACATTATATTTAGTAGACACCAGTTATATATATATGTTGGTTGCTACTCCGAATACCATTCTGTTTCCTCTGTATAAAAATTTATACAAGCACAGAACTTAACCTAGCTAACCATATTCTCTACTGAAGTTAAACTTGGATTGCAAACGATACTTAACATTATTAATATAAGTTGCTCTTCATAAGTTAAACTTGGATTGGAAATGATTCTTAACATTTTTACTCTAAGTTTAACCGATGTGATCTTCCTAAGTTAAACCATATTATAAAAGTTGATTAAATATCTATTTCAAAGATTAGCTTCCAGGTTAAACATGGCGAGACACTAGACCTTCTAGGTTATGGGATTATCCACCACTTCCTAGACAAAGCCTTTCAAAGAAATTGGATATTTAACTTCTTACAGTAACCCAAGGTTTAACTATAGAGACCACAATAGAAACATAAGATTGAAATGCAAAATCAAAATACAAAATCGATAGCACGAAATCAAAACATAAAATCGCTAGCCTCTTATGTTGGTGTTTCAGAATCCATGCAAAGAAAACTAACTAATTAATTCGAAGCGGAAACCATTAATTAGTTATACCTTTCTTTGTAGCTAAAGATCTCTTGATCATCTGTTGTATTCCTCTCCTCCTTTTGGACGTTGTGTGGGCAACGATCTACCAAGATGAAATCCACCCGAACCACTTCTTCTCCTCCAAGACTCTCGAGCCACCAAGGGATGCCAAAATAGGAAACTTTCTTCCTCTTCTTGTCCTCCAAGCAACCAGCCACCAAGTGCATCTCCTCCTCTTCTTCTTCCTCTCCAAGCAACCGACCATTAGGACTTTTCAATCCTTGATACCACCGGCCCTAAGGAAGCAAAAGAGGAGATAAGTGGGGCGCCGACCTAAGAGAAAGGGAGAAGGGAAGGGGCCGGCCACACCAAGGAAAAGAGAGGAGGCTTAAGGTTATGTGTATATATATTTTATGAGGCACCCTCTACCTCTTTTTTAAAATGAAAAGTTTTAAACATAATTAAAACTTCCTTATTTGTGGCCTCCCCTTAAAAAAGGAAAATTTAACAACAATTAAAATCTCTCTTTTCTAAATTTCCTATTGTATATGACAATAAAGGAAAGTTTTAAAATTAATCTCTCTCTTTTAAAACATGTAGACAACTACAAAAAAAGGAAAAATTAATTAAAACTTCTCTTTTTAAATCAGGGTTACAAAAAAGGAAAGTTTTATCAAAATTAAAATCTCTCTTTTAAGCATTATAGATAACTACAAATAAGGAAAGATTTTAACAAAATTAAAATCTTTCTTTAATCCTTTGTAGATAGCTATAAAAGGAAAGATTTTAAATTTTTAAAACTCTCTTTTAAAACCATGTGGATGACTATAAAAGAAAATATTTTAACAAATAAAATCTCTCTTTTTAACTCCATGTGGATGGCTATAAAAGGAAAATTTTTAACACAAAATTAAAAACTCCTTTTATTCTTTGTGGTGGTCGGCCCCTTGCTTGGGCACCAAGCAAGGCTTGGCCGACCACCTCTTGGGCTCCAAGATAATGCTTGGCCGACCCCCTTGCTCCAAGCAAAGATGTGTCCAACCCATTACTTGGATAAGAAGTGGACTTGGTGGATACAAGGTTTAATAGAGGCTACAACAAGGACCGAGAGGAGAAATTGGTTTTGGTCTCCCAATGAGCTTGAGCTTCTTGTGTTCGCCTCGAACACCCAACTCAAGTTCATCAATAATAACTCATATCACTAAAGAGTTATTATTAAACTACCCCACCAATCCCAAATTTCATTATGGGCTCCTTCTTATCATGAGTGCGTTAATCTCCCTGTGTTTAAGATATCGAATGCCCACTAATTAAATGAGTTACTGACAACTCACTTAATTAATATGTAGCTCCAAGAGTAGTACCACTCAACTTTATTGTCATGTCGGACTAAGTCCACTTGCAGGATTTACATGGCAATCCTTATGAGCTCCTCAAGGGGACATCATCAACCTAGATTACTAGGACACAGTTTTCTTCTATAATCAACAACACACCATACAAATAATATCATTTCCCAACTTATCGGGTCTATTGATTTATCGAACTAAATCTCACTCATTGATAAATCAAAGAAATAAATACTAACTATATGTGCTTGTTATTATATCGGGATTAAGAGTACGCGCATCCATAATAATAGAAGTTTTATTCTTTTATATAGTCAGTATAAAAAGAAACAACCTCAAATGGTCCTGCTGAATACACACATAGTGTACTAGTGTAATTTTATAGTTAAGATAAGCTAATAACAAATTACACTACAACCATTCCAATGGTTTGTCCCATTCCATCTTAGTTGTGAGCTACTATTTTTAATTTATAAGGAACTGATAACATGATCTTCTGTGTGGCACCACACATCATGTTATCTACAATATAAATTAAATGAACAACTACATTTAACATAAATGTAGACATTTGACCAATGTGATTCTTATTTCAAAATAAATGTTTACAAAAAGCTAGGCTTTTAGTATACATCCTAACAATCTCTCACTTATATTAAAAGACTATATTGCCATATATACTACCATACATCTGATTTCTATCCTCTCAGCATGCCCATCAAAAGCTCTCACTGGAAAGACCTTAGAGAAAGGATCTGCCAGGTTATCTTCTGATGTAATCTTGGCGACAACGTCTCCTCGTATTAGGTGGTACTTGTGCTCTATGTGTTTACTTGCCTTAGGGGCTCATGGTTCCTTCGAGTTTGCTACTGCACCAGTATTATCACAATAAAATGTAATAATTTTGGGCAAACCAAGAATCACATCTAAGTCTGTCATGAAGTTTCTGATCCATACAGCTTCTATGGTTGCCTCAAAGGCTGCCACATACTCAGCTTCCATGGTGGAGTCTGAAACACATTTCTGCTTAACACTCTTCCATTGTTATGGCTCCACCTCCTAAAGTAAACACAAAATCCCGAGGTTGACTTATTATTGTCCCTATCAGTCATAATCTGTGTAACCCACCGGGATCAAATCATCTACCTTGTAAACTAGCATATAATCTCTAGTCCTTCTCAGGTACTTTAATATATGTTTTACGACAGTTTAGTGTCCCGGTCTTGGGTGACTTTGATATCTGTTAACCATGCCCACGATAAAATAGATATCCAGTCTCGTATATAGCATTGCATATAATAGGCTTCCTACAGTCGAAGCATAAAGAACCGCCTTCATCTCCTCTATCTCCTTTAATGTCTAAGGAGACATCTCTTTAGATAAGGGATGCCGAAAAGGTAGAAAACCTTTCTTGGAGTTTTACATGTTAAAACGAGCTAGGATATTATTGATGTATGAAGCTTGGGATAAGGACAATATCCTTTTCTTGCAATCCCTTATTACTTTGATCCCAAGAATATGTCCACATTCTCCCAAGCCCTTCATATCAAAACACTTGGACAACCATAGCCTTATGTCTGACAACACTTTGACATTGTTGCCAATAAGAAAAATGTCATCTACGTATAGTACAAGAAATACCACCACGTTTCTGTCACTCCTCTTATATACACAAGACCCATCTGGTCACTGAATAAATCCATAAGACTGGATTGTTAGGATCGATGGACGCGGCTAGAGAGGGGGGGTGTGAATAGCCGACCTCAAAAACTTTCGTTTCTTCCTACGATTAGGGTTAGTGCAGCAGAAATAATAAATAGAAACGAAAAAAGAGAAGCAAACCTCAACACGAAGATGTAACGAGATTCGGAGATGATACTCCTACTCCTCGGCGTGTCCATAAGGTGGACGAAGCCTATCAATCCGTCGGTGGATGAGTCCCCGGAAAACCGGCTAATATAAACTCCTTATGGGTGGAGAAACCTCGCCACAAAAACTTACAACAGCAAGAAGGAGTACAGGTACAGCAAGAAGCAAAATACAATACAACTGTAAAACCTTCGCTTACTTGCCTTCTCTTCGACTGGATGAAGCAGCAGCTTCAAGCGACGCCTACAACAGCATGAACCCAGCCGAAAGGAAGCTCACGCGAAGCTTAGACGAGAGGAAGAAGAAGAGTTATTGCTGTAGAAGCCCTCGATCTCCTTTTATAACCTGCACTGCAAAGAAGACAGCGAAGAAGACGGAGATAGCCGTTGTCACTCATAACGGCTATACCTGGACCGATCAGGCTCCACCCTGATCGGTCCGAGGCCTCCCTGATCGGTCTTGGGGACCGATCAGGACCTATGCTGATCGGTCCCCAGACCGATCAACACTCTTCACAGAGAACTCGCCCAACTCTCTGATCGTCTCCTGATTGGTCTGTGGACCGATCAGGGTGCATGTGGATCGGTCCACAGACCGATCCCCTCCTTTTCTCTTTGCCTTCTGTTCGCTTTTTGATCGGTCTGCAGACCGATCAGAAACATACAGTAGCATACTGTTTGGTTACTGATCGGTCACCAGACCGATCAGATAACCCAGTGTATCACTGGATCGATCCAGCTCTTGGTTTTTGCCCAAACCAAGTCCAAACCAATATCCGATCAACCTTGACCTCTTGGTACATCATGCTTAGCATCCGGTCACTCCCTTAACCTGCTAAGACTCCCCACCAAGTGTCCGGTCAATCCCTTTGACCCACTTGGACTTTTCTCTTCGTGTCAAGTATCCGGTCACTCCCTTGACCTACTTGACCTTCTCAACACCAGATGTCCGATCACCCTTGATCCATCTGGATTTTCCCTTGCCCGGCTTCACTCACCAGGACTTTCACCTAGCTTCACTCACTAGGGTTTTCACCTGGCTTCACTCACCAGGATTTCCAATCTGCCCGGCTTCACTCACCAGGACTTTCCAACTGCCTGGCTTCACTCACCAGGACTTTCCCACTGCCTGGCTTCACTCACCAGGACTTTCACCAACTGCCTGGCTTCACTCACCAGGACTTTCACCAACTGTCTGGCTTCACTCACCAGGACTTTCCCACTGCCTGGCTTCACTCACTGGGACTTTCACTTTCACCTAGCTTCACTCACTAGGGTTTTCACCTGGCTTCACTCACCAGGATTTCCAATCTGCCTGGCTTCACTCACCAGGACTTTTCCGTCTGCCTGGCTTCACTCACCAGTACTTTCCACATCCGGTCCAGAGAACGAGCTACCGAGCCCTCTCTAACCTAGTCCGGAGAATGAGCTACCGAGCCCTCTCCGACTTCCACTGGCCAAGTTCCCATACTTGGACTTCTCCGTGCCAAGTCTCCATACTTGGACTTTTCCCGTGCCAAGCTCCCTGCTTGGACTTTTCACCAGATGTCTGGTCAACTCACCTCGGGTCAACCAGGTCAACCTTGACCACGGGTTGCACCCACAATCTCCCAAGCTTGTATCCTTGTCAATCATCAAGATACCACTTTTTTGTTCACGTCAAACATCAAAACACAACTCGAGTCAAGTCAACTCGAGTCTGGTCAACCAGGTCAATCTTGACCTAAGGTTGCACCAACATGGATCACTTCATTAAACCGGATGTTCCAAGATCTCTTGCTTCATCATATGTCCAAGGATCAAGTTCATGTTCACCAGGGATCAAGTCCGAAGATTCTCCCAAAAACATGAATCTATCAAGTTGCCTAACAACCCTTCCACTACGACGAGGCACTACTTGTAATTATGCATCATTTGTGACATGTGTTGTAATTTCTTGTGGTATCTCATCTTGTACCGTTGGTACTAAAATAGACGTGTCTTCTCTAATTTCATCAAAAATAATTTTACTCATGGCCTTGTGATTTATTACATAGTCCCTTTCTAAAAATTAAGCATTGGTGCTAACAATGACCTTTTTGATTTTTTTTTAGGACTATAAAATAATCCTTCTTTCGTTCCTTTAGGATAACCCACAAACAGGCGAACTTCTATATGTGATTCTAACTTATCAGTGTCTCCCTTCAGTACATGTACTAGACTACCCCAGATCCGAATATGTTTCATACTAGGCTTATGCCCATTCCATAATTCTGTGGGAGTAAATGGTACTGACTTATAAGGTACCAAGTTCATAATGTACACTGTCATTTCCAGAGCATATCCCTAAAATAAATTTTGTTATATTGTAGGAGTTATTGGATTTAGAGTATACAAATTGTCAGCCAACGTACCAGAACAAATAACTACTCTATTTTCTTTACCAAAAGAAATAGAATATTCATCCACAATTTTAGAAACTGAAATCAATTTCTTTCTAAAACTTGGTGCAGAAAGATAATTTCTCAAAATCAATATTTTATTCCTATCTAAAGATATATAAACATCTCCCACTACAATAACCGCCACTTTTGTAGCATTGCCCATATAGAGGATAATCTCCTCTTCATGTAGTCATCGAGTTTCCTGGAACCCTGCAATGAATTGCAGACAAGATCAGTGTTGGTTGCTACTCGGAATACCGTCCTAGTTCCCCTGTACAAAAATTTGTACAAGCATAGAACTATTCTAGCTACCCATGTGTTCTACTAAAGTTAAATTTGGATTACAAACAATGCTTAATATTATTAATCCAAATTTTTCCTTTAGAAGTTAAACTTGAATTGGAAACGAAACTTAACATTCTTACTTCAAGTTCAACCGATGTGATCTTCCTAAGTTAAACCATATTACAGAAGTTGATCAAATATCTATTTCAAGGATCAGCTTCCAGGTCAAACGTGGTGAGACACTAGGCCCTCTTGGGTATGGGATCATCTACCACTGCCTAGACAAAGCCTTTCAAAGAAATCGGATATTTAAACTTCTCACAGTAAACAAGGTTTAACAATAGAGACCTCAATAGAAACATATTATCGAAACATGAAATCGAAACAAAAATCGATAACAAAAATGATAATTAAAATCGATAACCTCTTGTGTTTGGTTTTACAAGATATATACAAAAGGATGCACTAGTTATGATGCGGAATTAAATAACTAGTTATACCTTTTGAAGCTTATAGACCTCACGATCTTCTATTGTATTCCTCTTCTTTTTTAGACGTCATGTGGGCGACGATCTACCAAGATGAGACTCCACCAAAACCTCCTTCTTCTCCTTGCAAGTTTCGGCCACCAACAATCTCCTAGATATGAAGAACTTTGGCCACCAACCAAGCTCCAAGGGATGCTAAGAAACAATACCTCCTATCTCTCCTTCTTCTCCAAGCAAAATCCGGCCACCAAAAATCTCTCCAAGACTAGATGCCGCCGGCCACCAAAGAAGAAGAGAAGAGGAAGAGCAATGGACGAGGGCCGGCCACACCAAGGAAGAGAGGAGAGGAATAATAGATATGTTATATGAGGTGAGGCACCTCTACCCTCTCTTTTATATTCCTTGGTCTTGGCAAATAAGGAAAGTTTTAAACATAATTAAAACTTTCTTATATTCCTTGCCAATGTCTAAAAATAAAAATTTAATTAAAAACTTCCTTATAAACCTTTAATGGTCGGCCCCTACCTTGTCCTCCAAACAAGAAAAGTTTTAAACAAAAATTAAAACTACCTTAATTGTTTTCAGTTAGAAATTTTAATTAAAAAATTTCTTTCTTTAAATCCCTTCATGATTGGTTAAAAGGAAAGTTTTATAAATTAAAATCTATCTTTTAAAACATGTGGATGGTTACAAAAAGGAAAGTTTTATCAGAAAATTAAAATCTTCCTTTAAACTACAAATAAGGAAAGATATCAAACCTTTCTCTAAATCCTTTGTAGAAAACTATAAAAAGAAAGATTTATAATTTTAAAACTCTCTTTCAATGTGAATGTGGCTGGCCACCCTTGCTTGGGCTCCAAGTTAGGGTCGTCCACAACTTGAACCCTTCTAACCTTGGTTTGGCCGACCCTATCTTGGGCTCCAAGCTTGGCTTGGCCGGCCACCTTAAGTGTTAGTTGGAGCCCTAGAGCCAATCATTTGATGATTGTTGTATTGACTCATTGTATCATATTTCTTATGTTTATAAAGGTATTTATTTATGGTTATTATACTTACTTGTATTGGTGTAAAATAACTAAGTATAATAGCGTCCTTGAGTAGAAGGTTCTTACCTATATCAATCGATAGGTTGAATCGATAGTGAGATGATATAGGGAACACTACTCTTAATCATTCCCAGTCAAGTATTAACATTCAGGGACAATGTTAATGCGACGAGACTAGCATATAGGTCAACTCGATGACTTGATCTCACAAGTCATGGATATAGAGATATCAAGTTGACACATGGGTATGCATTGGAGAATGTATACTGAATGACCCGTCATGAGAAAGTATCATGGATCGTTATATGAGTGTCATATACTTCTCATGTGGCTATTAGTATGACTATTAGTCCTTAGACCTGAAGTCACCATGGTTCCCTACATAATGAGTTTCATACTTTGGCTTCGTCAAACGTCATCCGTAACTAGGTGGACTATAAAGGCGATTACTGGGTATGTAACAAATTATGCGGAGGGATGTGAGTGATGTAGATGGGATCTATCCCTCCTATATGACGGGAGTGACATCATTATTCTTGATAGAGTGAAACCACTAAGTGCATGGCCATACCCAAATGAGTCAATATGAGATGTTGAGCTCAATTGATTGAGTGGGTCTACTTGGAGTTCAAGATTTAGATTGACTAGAGGATGACACGGTCTATGTCTCACATTGATCAATCTAGATGTCTAGGATAGAAGGACATTGTCACATATTGTGAAGAGTCACAATTAGTAGTCACAAGGTGATGTTGGATCTCAACATTCTTGTAACTGTTAGTTAGAGCCCTAGAGCCAATCATTTGATGATTGTATGGACTCATTGTATCATATTCTTGTATATTAATAAAGGCATTTAAATTTTGGTTATTATACTTACTTGTATTGGTGCCAAATAAACTAAGTATAATAATGTCCTTGAGTAGATGGTTCTCACCTATATCAATCAGTTAGTTGAACCGATAGTGAGATGATATAGGGAACACTACTCTTAATCATTCCTAGTCGAGTATTAACATTCAGGGACAATGTTAATGCAATAAGACTAGCATGTAGGTCAACTCGATGACTTGATCTCACAAGTCATGGATATAGAGATATCAAGTTGACACATGGGTATACATTAGAGAAAGTATACTGAATGACCCGCCATGAGAAAGTATCATGGATCGTTATATGAGTGTCATATACTTTCTCATGTGGCTATTAGTATGACTACTAGTCCTTAGACCTGAAGTCACCATAGATCCCTACATAAGGAGTTATGTACTTTAGTTTCGTCAAGCGTCACCCGTAACTGGGTGGACTATAAAGGCGATTACTGGGTATGTAACAAATTATGCGGAGGGATGTGAGTGATATAGATGGGATCTATCCCTCCTATATGACGGGAGTGACATCCGTATTCTTGATAGAGTGAGACCACGAAGTGCATGGCCATGCCCAAATGAGTCAATATAGGATATTGAGCTCATTTGATTTAGTGTGTCTACTTGGAGTTCAAGATTTAGATTGATTAGAGGATGACACGGTCTATGCCACATAATAATCAATCTAGATGTCTAGAATAGAAGGACACTTGTCATATATTGTGAGGAGTCACAATTAGTAGTCACAAGGTGATGTCGGATCTCGATATTCTTGTAACTTGGGTAGTAATGATGTGTTGCTAGATACCGCTCATTACTTATGCTCCTAAATGAGTTTAGGGCATTGCCAACGTTACAAGAACCTATAGGGTCACACACTTAGGACAGTTAGATGGAGATTAGGTTCATATGATGAACCAAGAGGATTAGATTCATTTGATGAATCAAATTGGATTAAGAGTAATCCTAATTGGGCTAACTTGAGTTCGACTCAAGTTGATTCATGTGTTCAATGAGTCTAATTTAGATTTTGACTCATTGAATCAATTTAATTAAATGAATTAGATTCATTATATTAAGTTGGCTTGAATCAAATGGTTGGATTCGATCAACCATGGAAGAGATTTGGTCAAGTTTGACTTGACTTGAGAGGAAGATTAAAAGTCAAGTTAGACTTGACTTTATGCCACCTCATTGGTGAGTTGGCATTGAAGTGGACCAATGATGTTACTCCACATCATCATGGGTGTCACCTCATGGAAGTTACAAAGCCATTTTCTTAATAACTTCACATTAATTGCATTTAATGGGGAGTTACACTATGGGAAGTGGCCGACCACTTTTGGTTTGAATGAGAATTCATTTTTCCATTCAAGTGTGTATCTTCTTCCTTCTTCCTCTCAAGCTCTCCCTCTCCCTCTCCTCCTTGCTTGGCCGAATCTTACCAAGGTGCTAGCACACCTTTGTGTGAGGTTTTCTCCACCTACGTGTCCGTGTGGATACTTCTAGAGGACCAACGCTTGACGGTCTAGAGATCCGGCAATTCCTTGGACGAGCGGGAACGTGAAAGGGCACGCTTCAAGGTATACTTCTTAACACATAGATCTAGGAGTAGATCTAGAAGTTTTGAAACTCGTACTCATAATTTTCGTTTGGTTTTCCTTGCATGGATCTACGGGTTTGGGTAATTCGGGATTTCCGTGACGCGAAAAGCGGTTTTCGCGGTCCGAAAAACCCAACAGTAACTTGGGTAGTAATGATGTGTTGCTAAATACCGCTCATTACTTATGCTTCTAAATGGGTTTAGGAGCATTGCCAACATTACAAGAACCTATAGGGTCACACACAAAGGGTAATTAGATGGAGATTAGGTTCATTTGATGAACCAAGAGGATTAGGTTCATGTGATGAACCAAATTGGATTAAGAGTAATTCAAAGTAAACTAATTGAGTTGGACTCAATTTGGTTCATGTGTTAAATGAGCCTAATTTAGACTTAGACTCATTGAGCCAATTTAATTCAATGAATAGAGATTCATTAAATTAAAATTGACTTGAACCAATGGTTAGATTTGATCAACCATGGGAGAGAAGTGGTCAAATTTGACTTGACTTGAGATTGACAAGCCAATCCTTGCCAGATAGCTATAGTCAATTTGTTCTAAATTATAACATGAACGAAATTGACAAGCCACTGCCCGAACTACTTAGCATGTTAAGAACTGCTGAGCTCAACCTTAAGAAGGTTAAGCCCAATTCCATTCTGATGGTGAAAAAGCATAAGGGCAAGGGAAAGCCCAAAGGTAAGGGAAAGTCCCAAGCCAAGGGCAAAGGCAAGGCACTGAAACCCAAAGGAGGGGTTGCCAAGGATGCTACCTATTTCCAGTACGGTCAGACCGGGCACTGGAAGAGGAACTGCAAAGTGTACTTGGAAGATCTTAAGAAGAAGAGAAGTGAGACTTCCACTTCAGGTATATATGTTATAGAAGTCAGTCTATCTATTTCTTCATCATGGGTATTAGATATCGGCTGTGCTTCTCACATTTGTACTAATGTGCAGGTGCTGAGAAATAGCAGCGCATTGACGAAGGGTGAGGTGGACCTACGAGTAGGAAATGGAGCACGGGTTGCTACTGTTGCTGTAGGAACTTATTCTCTATCTCTGCCCTCTGGGCTTGTACTAGAATTGGATGATTTTTGTTATGTGCCTGCTTTGACTAAGAACATTATATCAGTTTCTTGTTTAGACAAGAAAGGCTTTTCATTTATAATAAAGAACAAATATTGTTCAGTTTATTTAAATGATATGTTCTATTGTAGTGCACCTCTGATGAACGGACTCTATATTCTAGACCTTGAGAACCCTATCTATAACATAAGTACCAAGAGGTTCAAGTTAAATGACATGAACCAAACCTATATCTGACACTGTCGCTTAGGTCATATAAATGACAAACGCTTATCCCAGCTCCATAAAGATGGTTTGCTGGACTCATTTGATTTTGAATCATATAAGACAAGCGAGTCATGCCTACTGGGCAAGATGACCAAGACTCCCTTTAGTGGACACAGCGAGAGAGCAACTGACTTGTTAGGACTTATACATAGTGATGTATGTGGACCTTTCAATGTCGTTGCTAGGGGTGGTTATAGGTACTTTATTACATTTACTGATGATTTCAGTAGATATGGTTATGTGTATATGATGACACATAAGTCAGAATCCTTTGAAAAGTTCAAAAAATTTAAGAATGAAGTACAAAACTAGCTTGGCAAGAGTATTAAGATACTTCGATCAGATCAAGGCGGTGAATACCTTAGCCATGAGTTTCGTGACTATCTAGCTGAGTGTGGGATTCTATCTCAACTCACTCCTCCTGGAACACCACAGTGGAATGGTGTATCTGAAAGGAGGAATCATACCTTATTAGATATGGTACGGTCTATGATGAGTCACACAGATCTTCCCATGTATCTTTGGGGCTATGCTCTAGACACAGCAGCCTTCATTCTCAACCGAGTTCCATCTAAGGCTGTAATAAAGACATCATATAGGATATGGACTGGGAGAGATGCCCAGGTGTCTTTTATGAGGATTTAGGGTTGTGAGGCTTACGTTCGACGTCAAGTCTCAGACAAATTGAGACTCAAATCCGATAAGTGCTATTTTATTGGATATCCCAAGGAAACAAAGGGATATTACTTCTACATTCCCAGTCAACACAAGATAGTTGTGGCTAAGACTGGGGTATTTCTAGAAAGGGATTTTGTTTCTAGAAAGACTAGTGGGAGTACGTTCGATCTTGAAGAAGTTCAAGATGTGGACCATGGCACTGAAGCCTCGATGGAAGTTGAACTAGAACCACAAAGTGTTGTGGATGATGTTGTTCCACAAGGAGTTGAGGAACCACAACCAGTTCAAGTAGACCTACCTCTTCGCAGATCTGATAGGGTACGTCGTCAGCCTGAGAGATACTCATTTCTCTTGTCTGACCATGATGATGTTGTGCTCACTAAGGATGAGCCTACCTCCTATCAAGAAGCTGTGATGAGATCAGATTCTGAGAAATGGCTAGAGGTCATGAGATCCGAGATGGAATCCATGTACACTAACCAAGTATGGACTTTGGTTGATCCACCTGAAGGGTCAAACCCATTGGGTGTAAGTGGGTCTTTAAGAGAAAGACTGACATGGATGGACTTATTTATAAGGGTCGCTTGGTAGCTAAAGGTTTCAAGCAAATTCATGGTATTGACTATGATGAAACCTTTTCTCCAGTAGCGATGTTTAAGTCCATTCGGATCATGCTTGCTATTTCAGCGTACCACGATTATAAGATCTACCAAATGGATGTCAAAACCGCGTTTGTGAATGGAAACCTGCTCGAGGATGTGTACATGACACAACCTGAGGGTTTTGTAGATCCACAGCATACTGGCAGAGTATGCAAGCTGCATTGGTCCATTTATGGACTAAAGCAAGCTTCTCGGAGCTGGAATCTTTGATTCGATGATGCAATCAAATAGTTTGGTTTCATCAAGAATAAAGATGAACCTTGTGTCTACAAGAAGGTTATAGGGAACACAGTTGTCTTCCTTGTATTGTATGTGGATGACATACAACTCATTAGGAACGACATCCCTTTGCTGCAGTCTATCAAGACTTGGCTAGGGAATTGTTTCTCAATGAAGGACTTAGGTGAAGCAACCCGTATTCTAGGCATACAGATCTATAGAGATGGATCTAAGAGATTGCTTGGCCTAAGTCAGAGCACATATATTGACAAGGTATTACTACGGTTTGCCATGCAGAACTCCAAGAAGAGATTTCTGTCGATGTCACATGATGTGAGTCTTTCGAAGACTCAAAGTCCCTCTTCTAGAGAGGAGAGAGACTGCATGGATACGATCCCTTATGCCTCAGCCATAGGATTTATCATGTATGCCATGCTATGTACTCGTCCTGAAGTCTCATATGCTTTGAGCATGACGAGCATATACCAATCAGATCCAGGTGAAAGTCACTGGATAGCAGTCAAGAATATTCTTAAGTACTTGAGAAAACTAAAGAATATTTCTTGATATATGGAGGCGATGACGAGCTAGCTGTAAAGGGTTATAGTGATGCTAGCTTCCAAACTGATCAGGATGACTATCGATCGCAGTCAGGGTTCGTCTTTTGCATAAATGGTGGTACTATGAGTTGGAAGAGTTCGAAGCAGAACACAGTTGCTGATTCTACAACAGAGGCCGAGTATATTGCTGCATCAAAAGCAGCAAAGGAGGCAATTTGGATCTGCAAGTTCATTATTGAGCTTGGGGTGGTTCCTAGCATAGCTGATCCTGTAGAGCTCTATTGTGACAACAATGGAGCAATTGCGCAGGCTAAGGAACCTCGCTCACACCAGCGGACCAAACACATACTACGGCGTTTCCATCTCATTCGAGAGATTATCTATAGAGGAGATGTGAAGCAGAGTACCCACAGAGGCTAACATCGCAGATCCCTTGACCAAGGCTTTGGCACAGAGAAAGCATGATGGTCACACTAGGTCATTAGGCCTTAGAGCCTACACTGATTGGTACTAGTACTAGTGGAAGATTGTTAGTTGGAGCCCTAGAGCCAATTATTTGATGATTGTTGTATGGACTCATTGTATCATATTTCTTATGTTTATAAAGGCATTTGTTTATGGTTATTATACTTACTTGTATTGGTGCTAAATAACTAAGTATAATAGCATCCTTGAGTAGAAGGTTCTTACCTATATCAATCGTTTGGTTGAATCGATAGTGAGATGATATAGGGAACACTACTCTTAATCATTCCTATCCTATTAACATTCAAGGTCAATGTTAATGCGACGAGACTAGCATGTAGGTCAACTCGATGACTTGATCTCACAAGTCATGGATATAGAGATATCAAGTTGACACATGGGTATGCATTGGAGAATGTATACTGAATGACCCGCCATGAGAAAGTATCATGGATCATTATATGAGTGTTATATACTTTCTCATGTGGCTATTAGTATGACTATTAGTCCTTAGACCTGAAGTCACCATGGTTCCCTACATAATGAGTTGCATACTTTGGCTTCGTCAAACGTCACCCGTAACTAGGTGGACTATAAAGGCGATTACTGGGTATGTAACAAATTATATGGAGGGATGTGAGTGATGTAGATGGGATCTATCCCTCCTATATGACGGGAGTGACATCATTATTCTTGATAGAGTGAGACCACTAAGTGCATGGTCATGCCCAAATGAGTCAATATGAGATGTTGAGCTCATTTGATTGAGTGGGTCTACTTGGAGTTCAAGATTTAGATTGATTAGAGAATGACATGGTCTATGCCTCACATTGATCAATCTAGATGTCTAGGATAGAAGGACATTGTCACATATTGTGAAGAGTCACAATTAGTAGTCACAAGGTGATGTTGGATCTCAACATTCCTGTAACTTGGGTAGTAATGATGTGTTTCTAGATACCGCTCATTACTTATGCTTCTAAATGGGTTTAGGAGCATTGCCAACGTTACAAGAACCTATAGGTGTTGGATTGAGAAGCGCTAAAGGGGGGGGTGAATAGCGCTCGTGGCTATTTCGTTCGATTATCGAAAAACTATCGGAGTTAAAACGTGCAGCGGAATAAGCGGAAATAAAATAAAGAGACAACACAAAGAGACAGGTCGATTTTTCATCGTTCGGAGCCTAAGTCGACTCCTACTCGAAGGCCCGCGATCCTTGATCGCTTCCGGTGGGCAACAACTATAAGCTCGTTAAAAGATTACAATTATGAGTACAAACAAAAGCTATCAAAAATTATACCGACAACAAGAAATGCTAATCCTGAAGCTTCGGGTCGTCGGGCACTTGTAGTAGCACTTCGGAGCGTCTTTTGGAGCAGCGTGTTGATGAAAGATCACTTAGAATTCGTTGTTCTTTGAAGCTGCACCTCAACCCTCCTTTTATATGCGGTTCCGGGCGCCTGGATCCCTTCCGGGCACCTGGAGTGTGACGTGGCCAACCAACCAGGATGCTCCACGTGGCGAAGTCGCGCAGGGGATAGAATTTGGTCCCGGGCGCCCGGACCTGTTCCGGGCGCCTGGATCCATCCCGGGCGCCCGTACAGCCTTTTTCCAGCAGGTTCCTCACCTGTAAACAAAGGTTAGTCCGAGCAAAATACCCTACAAGACAATGTTAGAATCTGATAAAACTCAGTAAGTAATAATTGACAGTCTTCGGACTGTCCGAGTCTGACTTTGGATTTCCTTCCGGAAGCCCTAAGTCGACCCGACACCTACTGTTCCCTCTGCGGGGAACGCGTCCTCACCTACTCCACTCAGGAGATTTACCTGTTGCCAGTCGATCCTCCAGATCGACTGGACTTTTGCTCAGCATTCGATGCTTCCGGACTTTCTGCTGGACATCCGCTTCCCCGGCTAGTCCAGTCTTTCACCTGGTTCGCAACACCAGGACTTTTCACCTAGGGTTACCACCCCCTAGGACTTTTGCCTGAAGCCATCAACCTGCCAAGACTTTACGCATAGGGTTACCACCCCCTATGACCTAGGGTTACCGCCCCCTAGGGTTTTCCCTTTGCCTAACCGCAGCTAGGACTTTCCTGAAATCCTCAAGTAGACTTGTTAGACTAAAAGACATCTTAACTTTGAATTCTTTGTCGTTATCAAAACACGAGTTCGATCGTCGGATGCTTCCCGCACCAACAATCTCCCCCTTTTTGATTATGGCAACACAAATTCGAAGTTAAGTAAACAAGCGAATAGATAGTCATTTTAAACATAGGCAAAATTTGCTAAGTATAGCTGAACAAGGTAACTAAAGTAAATTTTGCCCTATATACTCCCCCTTAACTTTGGCTCCCCCTTAACTTTGGCTCCCCCTTAACTTTTGCTCCCCCTTAATTTTTAACTTGAATTTTATGTTTACATTTTTGCTACTCTCCCCCTTTGCCATAACTCAAAAAATGGGCAATGTACAAAGAGTTGTACATGATTAAAGTTAGCAATATTCAACGGAGTTTGGAAGTTAAGGTCAATTGGAATTTAAGTTTTTAGGACCAGATTATTCATTTAAGTTCAGTTGGTCCTTAAGTCCAAGCACAAGTCATGATTAGGTATCAGAGCCATAGAGAACAAAACATTCTTGAAAAAGAAATTGAGTATCTTTTACCAACTGTCTAACCTTTAGTTACTTGCTGATTGTCTATAGGACAATAGCTTTTACAAGGTTAGTCAAGTTAAGTTATTTAGATCCAGATAGACTTGACTAGAGCTGGAGAACTTTAACTTGATTAATGTTTATTGCATATTTAACGCCCAGACTCATATTGATGCACAGATATAAGCATTCTTGAGTCCAGGCTATACCCTATGCATCTCACGTCATTCTATGTTTTTCAATCACAATCAAGGTAAACCTAGGTGTTTTGTGAGATGCTCTGGCTTAATTCTAGGGGAACATGATATCTAGGGTGCAATCCTAGTCTAAACCCAACTTTTGAAAGTCTAGTAAAATTGGAGTTTTGAAAACTGTTTTTCCTAGAATTTGAAAACAAAATAATAATAGTAAGATATCTATTCTACCCAACACATTCCTATTTGCCTTCTAAGTCCACTGAACTCAAGTTCAGGTAAGGGTTTTGTAAAAATGTCAGCTAGGTTTGATTTGGACTCAACGTGGTTGAGTGCAATTTCACCTTTAGCTACATGATCCCTTATAAAGTGGTGTTTTACCTCTATGTGTTTGGTCCTAGAGTGGTGTATAGGATTTTTGGTCAGATTAATTGAGCTGATATTATCAATAAAGATTTTAGTATTTTTATAGTCTAGTTGATAGTCTTTTAGTGTATGCATTATCCATAACAATTGAGATGCACATTCTCCTAGAGCTATGTATTCAGCTTCTGTAGTGGATAGAGCAACACAATGTTGCTTTCTGCTTGACCAACTTACTAGGCACTGACCTAGAATCTGACAGCTACCACTTGTACTTTTTCTGTCTAGCTTGCACCCGGCATAGTCTGAATCAGAATAGCCATAAAGGTCAAAAGTGCAAGTTCTTGGATACCAAAGTCCTACATTTAGAGTTCCTTTAATATACCTCAGTATTCTTTTAACATATGTTAGGTGTGACTCTTTTGCACAGGATTGGTATCTTGCACACATACCTACTGCAAACAGTATGTCAGGTCGACTTGCAGTTAGATAAAGTAAACTCCCTATGGCACTCCTATAGTATTTTGGGTCTACAGGTTTTCCTTCAGGGTCAGAGTCAATGTTTATGTTGGTTGCCATTGGAGTATTTATAATTTTTGAGTTTTCCATGCTGAATTTTTTGATTAACTCCTTAGCATATTTAGTTTGATAAATGTAGATTCCATCTTTGGTTTGTTTTATTTGTAAGCCTAAGAAAAAGTTGAGTTCCCCAACCATGCTCATTTCAAATTCACTTTCCATTAACTTAATAAATTCTTTTAGAAATTTTGAGTTAGTTGAGCCAAAAATTATGTCATCAACATAGATTTGGGCTATAAAGATGTCTTTTCCTATAGTTTTCACGAACAAAGTAGGATCAATTTGTCCTTGGTTAAATTCTTTGGATATTAAGTAATTAGATAGTCTTTCATACCATGCTCTAGGGGCTTGTTTTAGTCCATATAGTGCTTTTTTTAATTTAAAAACGTGATTAGGGTAGTCTATGTCTTCAAACCCTGGAGGTTGGCTTACGTAGACTTCTTCCTTGATAAAACCATTTAAAAAGGCTGACTTAACGTCCATTTGGTACAATTTGAATCCTTTATTGGCTGCATAGGCTAATAACATCCTAATGGACTCGAGTCTAGCTACTGGAGCATAGGTTTCATCATAGTCTAGGCCTTCGACTTGATTAAACCCTTTGGCTACTAACCTTGCCTTGTTTCTTACTATATCACCGTGATCATCTAACTTATTCCTAAAAACCCATTTAGTATCTATTATTGATTTATCTATGGGTTTAGGTACAAGGTCCCAGACTTGGTTTCTCTCAAATTGGGCTAATTCTTCCTGCATTGCAATGATCCAGTCTGGATCAGGCAGGGCTTCTTCTATAGTTTTAGGTTCAATTTTAGAAATTAGAGCAATCTGACTAAGGTTTCTATAGGACGATCTAGTTCTGACTCCTAGGTTTGGGTCACCCAAAATTTGGTCAGGTGGGTGAGAGGTGCTTATTCTAGTTGGTCTTATTTGTGAGTCAGAAACTGGTTCTTCAGACTCATTAAGATTAGTTTGGATTTCATAATCATCTACATCTCTTGGATTAGTGTTAATATTTGCATTTATATTAGGTAAGTTATTTTCTTCATCAAATATTACATTAGTTGTTTCTTCAACTTTCAATGTATTTTGATTATATACTCTAAAGGCTCTACTGGTAGAGGAGTATCCTAAGAATATTCCTTGATTAGATTTGGGTGTAAATTTTCCTAAGTAATCTTTAGTATTTAAAATGTGAACTTTACAACCAAATACTTTTAAATAATTTAGATTGGGAATTTTATGATAGTAGAGTTCATACGGTGTTTTGTTGTGATATTTGTTTATTAAAATTCTGTTTTGAATATAATTTGCCGTATTTATTGCTTCAGCCCAAAATTGGTGACTTAACTCATATTCGTTTAGCATTGTCCTAGCGGCTTCTTGTAGTGTTCTATTTTTACGTTTTACTAGTCCATTTTGTTGGGGGGTTCTAGGACATGAAAATTCATGTTGGTATCCATTTATTTTACAAAATTGGGTGAACTTATGATTTTCAAATTCCCCTCCGTGATCACTTCTTATTCTTTTAATTTTAGTATCTTTTTCATTTTCCGTTAAGTTGCAAAAATTACTAAATATTTCATAGGTTTCATCTTTTATTTTTACAAATTTTACCCAAGTGTACCTGGAGTAGTCATCAATTATTACTAAGCAATATTGGTTCTTGTTTAGTGATTTGGCTCCATGTGAATCAAATAGATCAAGGTGAAGGAGCTCAAGTATGGTGTTGGATCTTTCTAGGTTAGTTGACTTATGGGTTGACTTGGTTTGTTTTCCTTTTTTACATGCATCACATATTGAATTTTCAATAAATTTTAATTTGGGCAAACCTCTAACTAGACCATTTTGACTCATTCTTGAAATAAGTCTTGTGTGTGTGTGACCCAGCCTTCTGTGCCACAGTTGGGTTTCCTCTTGTTGTGTCAGGAGACACTTTATAGAGGATATTGATAAATTAATTGTGTAGATGTTATTTTTCCTAAGTCCCTTAAGTTTAATTTCTGGATTCTCAATATTTTTAACTAGACATCCAGATTTATCGAAATTAACTAGATATCCGCTGTCACACAATTGACTTATACTTAGTAAATTAAAGTTAAAATTGTCAACCAATAAAACATTTCGAATAACGAAATCGGAACTAAGTTCAATATTACCTTTTCCGATTACTTTAAGTTTACCGTTGTTGCCGAATGCAACTGATCCTAGACTCTTGTACTTGAGTTTGGTAAACTTCAACTTGTCTCCAGTCATATGTCTGGAGCATCCACTATCCAACATCCATTGATCCAATTCCTACAAATGAAGTAGTTGAATTGGTTTCTTTTTAATGGATTAAAGATAGCGTGATTGAAGCAGACACTATGTTTATTGTCGCCTCTATTGTATTATAGATAAAAATAATTTTGAAATTTAAGTTTTAAAATAATTTTGAATTTTAAGTTTTAAAATTTAAATTTTGAAATTTAAGTTTTTAAAATAATTTTAAAATTTAAGTTTTTAAAATAATTTTGAAATTTAAGTTTTTTAAAATAATTTTGAAATTTAAGTTTTTAAAATAAGCTTGAAATTTAAGTTTGAAATAATTTTGAAATTTAAGTTTTAAAAATAAGTTTGAAATTTAAGTTTGAAATAATTTTGAAATTTAAGTTTTAAATATAAGTTTGAAATTTAAGTTTGAAATAATTTTGAAATTTAAGTTTTAAAAATAATTTTGAAATTTAAGTTTTTAAAATAAGTTTGAAATTTAAGTTTGAAATAATTTTGAAATTTAAGTTTTTAAAAATAAATTTGAAATTTAAGTTTGAAATAATTTTGAAATTTAAGTTTTAAAAATAATTTTGAAATTTAAGTTTTAAAATAATTTTGAATTTTAAGTTTTTAAAATAATTTTGAAATTTAAGTTTTTAAAATAAGTTTGAAATTTAAGTTTTTAAAATAATTTTGAAATTTAAGTTTGAAAATAATTTTGAAATTTAGGTTTTTAAAATAATTTTGAAATTTAAGTTTTTAAAATAATTTTGAAATTTAAGTTTTTAAAATAATTTTGAAATTTAAGTTTTTAAAATAATTTTGAAATTTAAGTTTTTAAAATAATTTTGAAATTTAAGTTTTTAAAATAATTTTGAAATTTAAGTTTTTAAAATAATTTTAAAATTTAAGTTTTTTAAAATAATTTTGAAATTTAAGTTTTTAAAATAATTTTGAAATTTAAGTTTTTTAAAATAATTTTAAAATTTAAGTTTTTTAAAATAATTTTGAAATTTAAGTTTTTAAAATAATTTTGAAATTTAAGTTTTTAAAATTTAAGTTTTTAAAATAATTTTGAAATTTAAGTTTTTAAAATAATTTTGAAATTTAAGTTTTTAAAATAATTTTGAAATTTAAGTTTTTTAAAATAATTTTGAAATTTAAGTTTTTAAAATAATTTTGAAATTTAAGTTTTTAAAATAATTTTCAGTTTGATTTTAATTACTTAGTCATCTCACCCGATCTAATTTCTCAATCAGGAAATCCTATAATTTTTGTGAGATGAATTGAGGTTCAATTTAAGGGTTTTGTTTAGTCTTGTGTTAGATTCAGGTTTAGCTTTGGATTCAACAAGTAAGCATTCTTTGGATAAACTTCTGGGCTATGGTGAGTCACAAGGAGCTCATTAAAGTAACCATGCCTTCAAGGTTTTCCAAATAGTCCTACCCATTGAACTTAATACTAAAACTTGGTCTAACTAGTTAGGATCCATTTAAGGGTAGCTTCGGTCAGTTTCACTTAGCCAAATGCACCAGGTCGAAGCCATATCTTCCTAGACATGCGATGCCCAAGTTTCCCTAACGTACTATCATCCAAAAACTTCACCAGTACTGTGGTTCAAGTTAAACTTATCCCGTTTTAATCTAACCTTAACTACCCTGCCGGGTAATCTATTCTTGTTTTACCCATTCCGGGTAAATTAGGTTCAGTTACCCTGTCGGGTAGTTTAGTTGGAGGTGCCAGCTAGTTTGGACCCTCCATCTATTTATGATTTGTTTAATTTTGAATTTGTAATTTAATTTTGAATTTTTTAATTTAATTTCGAATTATGAATTTGATTTTTATTTTAAAATTTTTAATTTAATTTCGAATTTTAAATTACGATCGTTTTCATTTTAGCTTTCCCTGGATCACGGTCTCGATATGGTCTGTCGAGGTAGTATATTTGATCCTTCGGAACCCAGTATTGGCCAAGTCCAATTTGATTTATCAATTTGGACTTGGGGACCCATGCTTGGACTGATTTACTACTTTGTTTGTTTATTAAGGATAAATAAGATTTATATTTCTTTTTATATCCTAGCCCAGTTCTATTGTAGACGGCTCTTTGTGTCCCAAGAATTAGATCCAAATTCTTGGAGCCCAGAGAGAACTTTTCTAAAGTAATTTTTAAATCATTTAACTGATTTTTCAGATTTGAATTTTCTTTCTCAAGTTGTTGTACTTGAGTTGAATCTTCAGTTAAAGATTTTGAGTTAGTTACTCCTTTAAGAATGGTTACTTCTTCTAAAAGTGACTTAATTTTTAAATTTGACTTGGCTAATTTGCGAAGTAAATAATTGACTAAATTATTAAGCCTAGGAATACTTACAGCGGAGTCTGGCCCTTCGGAAACGGATGCGGATCCGTGGCTTTGCTCGGAGTCGGCTTCTGACTCGCTGATCTGGTCCAGGGCCATCAATGCGAGTAAACTTGTTTGGTCGAGTTCGTCGTCTTCGTCCTCCGAAGAAGATTCGTCCCAGGTTGCCTTTAGTGCCTTCTTTCTTCTTTGCTTTTTGGCCTCCTTTTGGTTGGGACAGTTGGCCTTGATATGCCCTTTCTGGTTGCACCCGTAACATGTGACTTCGAACTTTACCTTTGAGTTTTGTTGGGCCTCCCTGGATTGGACTGCCTTCTTTAGATCTTTCTTATTGAAGCCCTTCTTCTTCTTGTAGAGCTTCTTTACAAGATTCACAAGTTCGCTGGTCAGTTCATCTTCTGAATCTTCTGAGTCAGGTTCATCTTCTGATTCCGATTCAATTTTTCGTCGTCCTCTTGATTCCCGTGTTCGATTCGTTCCTGCAACCAAAGCAATCCCTTTCTCGGATGGCTGTGCATTAGTTTGTTCATGGAGTTCGAATTCACTAAATAATTCATCTAATTTCAAGGAGGACAAATCCTTAGAGACTTTATAGGCATCTACCATTGATGCCCATAGTGTACTCCTAGGGAATGAGTTAAGGGCATACCTTATTATATCTCTGTTTTCTACCTTCTGCCCGATTCCATGTAGAGAATTCAGGATATCTTGAATTCGGGCGTGCAAAGAGCTTGCCGTCTCGCCTTCCTGCATTTTCAAATTGTATAGTTTATTTAGTAACAAATCACGCTTACTTACCTTGGTTTCCGAGGTGCCCTCGTGTAGTTCGATCAGTTTCTCCCATAGTTCCTTTGCGGAGGAGAATGGACCGACTCTGTTGAGCTCTTCTTTGGTAAGACCGCACTGGATTGTGCAGGTGGCTTTGGCGTCGGCTTCCACCTTTTTGATAAATGCTGGCTCCCAGTTCTCACAGGATGTAGGCTTACCGTCTGTACCAGTTGGTAGTTGCAGTCCTATTTTGACGATCATCCAGGTGTCGAACTGGATCTTTAGATAAATTTCCATTCGCCCCTTCCAATATCCGAAGTCTTCTCCGGAAAATAATGGGGGACGAACGGTGCTAAATCCTTCTTGTTGGGCCATTTAGATCTAAAAAAAACAGAAACAACAAGATCTATTCCAAGACTAAGTCTTGGATTAGTAGTGCGGGAGGAAGGAAAAAATAACAGACTCAAGTGGTATTGACCAGCTTTGAGCAGAAAATCGATTCGAAAAAAGAAATTAGAATATAGCTATGAGGCTAAATTCTAATCGACTCCGAACAGAACCACGAAAAAATTGTCTCGAATAGTGGTTGCACTGATTCAAGACGACCCCGCTCTGATACCAATTGTTGGATCGAGAAGCGCTAGAGGGGGGGTGAATAGCGCTCGTGGCCATTTCGTTCAATTATCGAAAAACTATCGGAGTTAAAACGTGCAGCGGAATAAGCGGAAATAAAATAAAGAGACAACACAAAGAGATAGGTCGATTTTTCTTCGTTCGAAGCCTAAGTCGACTCCTACTCGAAGGCCCGCGATCCTTGATCGCTTCCGGTGGACAACAACTATAAGCTCGTTAAAAGATTACAATTATGAGTACAAACAAAAGCTATCAAAAATTATACCGACAACAAGAAATGCTAATCCTGAAGCTTCGGGTCGTCGGGCACTTGTAGTAGCACTTCGGAGCGTCTTTTGGAGCAGCGTGTTGATGAAAGATCACTTAGAATTCGTTGTTCTTAGAAGCTGCACCTCAACCCTCCTTTTATATGCAGTTCCGGGCGCCTGGATCCCTTCCGGGCGCCTGGAGTGTGACGTGGCCAACCAACCAGGATGCTGCACGTGGTGAAGTCGCGCAGGGGATAGAATTTAGTCCCGGGCGCCCGGATAGCCTTTTCCCAGCAGGTTTCTCACCTGCAAACAAAGGTTAGTCCGAGCAAAATACCCTGCAAGACAATGTTAGAATCTGATAAAACACAGTAAGTAATAATTGACAGTCTTCGGACTGTCTGAGTCTGACTTTGGATTTCCTTCCGGAAGCCCTAGGTCGACCCGACGCCTACTGTTCCCTCTACGGGGAACGCGTCCTCACCTACTCCACTCAGGAGATTTACTTGTTGCCAGTCGATCCTCCAGATCGACTGGACTTTTGCTCAGCACTCGATGCTTCCGGACTTTCTGTTGGACATCCGCTTCCCCGGCTAGTCCAGTCTTTCACCTGGTTCGCGACACCAGGACTTTTCACCTAGGGTTACCACCCCCTAGGATTTTTGCCTGAAGCCATCAACCTGCCAAGACTTTACGCATAGGGTTACCACCCCCTATGACCTAGGGTTACCGCCCCCTAGGGTTTTCCCTTTGCCTAACCGCAGCTAGGACTTTCCTGAAATCCTCAAGTAGACTTGTTAGACTAAAAGACATCTTAACTTTGAATTCTTTGCCGTTATCAAAACACGAGTTCGATCGTCGGACGCTTCTCGCACCAACAATAGGGTCACACACAAAGGGCAATTAGATGGAGATCAGGTTCATTTGATGAACCAAGAGGATTAGGTTCATGTGATGAACCAAATTAGATTAAGAGTAATCCAAAATAAACTAATTGAGTTGGACTCAATTTGGTTCATGTGTTAAATGAGTCTAATTTGGACTTAGACTCATTGAGCCAATTTAATTCAATGAATAGAGATTCATTAAATTAAAATTAACTTGAACCAATGGTTAGATTTGATCAACCATGGGAGAGAAGTGGTCAAATTTGACTTGACTTGAGAGGAAGATGAAAGGTCAAGTTTGACTTGACCATTGCCACCTCATTTGTGAGTTGGCATTGAGTGGGCTAATTATGATGTGCCACATCATCAAGGCTAGCACATGTGTGTGCCACCTCATGAGGGAGATCAAGAGTTGTGACTCTTGATATCCCATGGAGGTTTAAAAGCCTTCCTTAAAGTGGCCGGCCACTTTAACACCATTGTGGGAGTTTCATTTTGTGTGTGTAACTCCATCTTCTTCTTCCTCTCTACCTTTCTTCTCTCCCTCTCCTCCACCATTGCTGATCCTCTAAGGTTTCTAGCACATCTTTAGAGATTCTCTCCATCGATTTGTTCGTGTGGATACACATAGAGGGTTGTACACTTGACAACCTTGAGATCCGGCGAACCTTGGACGAGCGGGATTTGTGAAGGGCTTCGCATCAAGGGTAATCTCTTTTTATTTGTAGATCTAGTGTAGATCTAGGTTAGAGAAACTCGTACATGTAAAAAATTTTATTTTATAACTTCGCATGGATCCAGTGGCATGGGATTCGAGGTTTTCGCAACACAAAAAGCGGTTTTTACGGCCCGAAAAACCCAACATTAAGGTGGGTAAGATAGTGGATATTTGTGGATATAAGACTTTATAAATAAGATGATACAATAGGGACCGAGAGGAGGAATTGGTTTTGGTCTCCCGATGAGCTTGACCTTCCCGTGTTCGCCCCGAACACCCAACTCAAGTTCATCAATAATAACTCATACCACTAAAGAGTTATTATTACACTACCGCACCAATCCCATATTACTGTATAGGCTCCTTCTTATTATGAGTGCGTTAGTCTCCCTGTGTTTAAGATATCGAATGTCCATTAATTAAATGAGTTACTGACAACTCACTTAATTAATATCTAACTCCAAAAGTAGTACCACTCAACTTCATTGTCATGTCGGACTAGGTTCACCTACAGGGTTTACATGACAATCCTTATGAGCTCCTCAAGAGGACATCATCAACCTAGATTACTAGGATACAGTTTCATTCTATAATCAACACACCATATAAATAATATCATTTCCCAACTTATCGGGCCTATTGATTTAACAAGCTAAATCATACCCTTTGATAAATCAAAGAAATAACTATCAAGTATATGTGCTTGTTATTATATCATGATTAAGAGCATGCACTTCCGTAATAACAGAGATATTGTTTTTTTGTATAGTCAGTATAAAAAGATACAACATCAAATGGTCCTGCTCAATACACTCATAGTGTACTAGTGTAATTTATTAGTCAAGATAAACTAATACATAATTACACTACAACCACTCCAATGCTTTGTCCCATTCCATCATGGTTGTGAACAACTTTTTATAATTTATAAAGAACTGATAACATGAACTTCTGTGTGTATCCTCACACCATGTTATCTTCAATATAAATTAAATGGATAATTACACTTTGCATAAATGTAAACATTTGACCGATGTGATTCTTAAATATTTATACAAAAAACTAGACTTTTAGTACACTCTAACAATCAGTGGCTCCCGTATCTACACACTAGGTACCGGTAGATAACACCACTAAACATGTTTTAACTACTAGAGAATAAGATATATACCTTTATTGTTCTCCTTTCTAAGAGGGCAACCCACCTTCTAATGTCCAGACTACTTGCATGTGAAGCACTTGCCCTTCGGCTTCTTCACACCTACTTTCAGTCTAGTCCCTAGAGATCGATTCACTTTCTTTGCTTGTTTCTTCTTCTTCATGCCTTTCGGTTTAGAAGGAGAAATGTTCTCAGCAATGTGAATTTGAGAACTTTGACGGAATAACCCTTCTACTACTTGAAGTTCTGTCAGAAGTTCCGCCAACGTATAAACCCTCTTATTCATATTGTAGTTCAGGCGGAACTGCTCAAAAATTTTAGGCAGTGTTTGGAGAATAATATCAACTTGGGTTTCCCCATCAATTTCAACTCCAAGGATTTCTCTCATTTAAATGAGTCATCATCTTGAGGATATGATCCCTTACGGGTGTCCCCTCAGTCATAGTGGTCGTCATTAAGTTTCTCATAGCCTCTTGCCTAGCAGCCCGATTCTGGTGTCCGAAGAGTTCCTTGAGATTGTGCATCATGTCATAAGCAATAGGCATGACCTGATGCTGATGTTGCAGCACATTTGACATAGAAGTCAAAATATAACACCGCGCCATCTCATCTTCCCTGACCCATTTCTTATGACACTCAATCTCCTCTTCACTAGAATCACTATTAGGCAAGCTTAGACAGATCTCAAAAAGTACGAACTTATAGCCTTCAGCAGTTAAGACAATGCCCAAGTTACGTTTCCAATCAATGTAATTGGGACCAGTAAGTTTGTTCTCTTTCAATATATAGCAAGAGGATTGAAAGCCATTTGGAATCCTAAGAATCACAAAATATTTGGTCAATACTTTAGAATTTAAAATAATATTGATTCCTCAAACAATATCATTTAAATTCACCAACACCTCAAACATCGTGAATTTTGTATGCCACGATAGTGTGGACGTATACAAATTTGAACATTTGTAAGAGGGGGTTTTACCCATTAATTTTATTATCTTGTCAACCTAACTTTATGACAAATAGATTTAATAGTTAGTTTTTCTTCGGTCACACAAATAATAGTAGTGACTCCGATGGGGAGGATACTATTAAATGCGCCTAAGTGTATACCATTACTTGATACTAAGTCCATTAAATAGGATTGTGCCCCTTCAGATGAAGAAGATTACACGCTCCTAAATAATTTCCTATAATCATCCATTAAGGAAGTTTGATCTAGTGATCCTTAAACAAACTCATCCGATGTGGAGGAAGGCACTCAGAGCCAATGCGTAAGTTTGAATGCATCACTTACAAACCAGTAATGGAGACCATGGAATTTAATTAATTCCTCTCCCACTTAGTTATTTAGAAACGAGTAAGTTTAACATGCACACAAGCACACAAACACAACACATCACAGCATAAAAGGTAATAAATATGAAAACTAATTTTCCAACTATTATGGCCTCATCCATAGCTGTCCTCCGTGTGCCACCACCAATGGGTCATGTCATCGTGTCTATCTTTCTTCCTTTTTCCGCTACGCCTCTGGTCCTCAAATAGCACCACTCCTCGCAAGGATACAATCCATAACAAAAAATAAAATTTTAATTTATCAATCCTATATTCCACGAAGGAATTTACATGTAATCTAGATCGAACAGAATGTAAAATCCTAAAACTAATACAGCTCCTGCTGTATTTAATAATTACAATCATGCACACATATAAAATACCTCGACATGTCCAAGGGTCCAATCACACACAATCACAATAGGCTATAATAGTTGGAGCCTGCAACCACAGAGTTAATCTATTTGCACATTCTACTATTATCCTACCTAAACTTATGTATTAAAAGTGCATAATTAACTAAAAACCAAACACACAGAGGTAAAAACCTAGCTGTGATACCAATTGTTGGTTGCTACTCGGAATACTATTCTATTTCCCCTGTACAAAAATTTGTACAAGCATAGAACTTAACCTAGCTACCCATGTGTTCTACTGAAGTTAAACTTAGATTGCAAATGATGCTTAACATTATTAATCCAAGTTGCTCTTCAGAAGTTAAACTTGGATTGGAAATGATACTTAACATTTTTACTCCAAGTTTAACCGATGTGATCTTCCTAAGTTAAACCATATTATAAAAGTTGATTAAATATCTATTTCAAAGATTGACTTCCATGTTAAACTTGGCGAGGCACTAGGCCTTCTTGGTTATGGGATCATCCACAACTTTCTAGACAAAGCCTTTCAAAGAAATTGGATATTTAACTTCTTACAGTAACCCTAAGTTTAACTACAGAGACCACAATAGAAACACAAGATTGAAATGCAAAATCGAAATACAAAATCGATAGCATGAAATCAAAACATAAAATTACTAGCCTCTTGTGTTGGTGTTTCAGAATCCATGCAAAGAAAAGTAACTAATTAATTTGAAGTGGAAACCATTAATTAGTTATACCTTTCTTTGTAGCTAAAGATCTCTTGATCATCTGTTGTATTCCTCTCCTCCTCTTGGACGTTGTGTGGGCAACGATCTACCAAGATGGAATCCACTCGAACCACTTCTTCTCCTCTAAGACTCTCGAGCCACCAAGGGACGCCAAAATAGGAAACTTTCTTCCTCTTCTTCTCCTCCAAGCAACCAGCTACCAAGTGCTTCTCCTCCTCTTCTTCTTCCTCTCCAAGCAACCGACCATAAGTACTTTTCAATCCTTGATACCACCGGCCCTAAGGAAGCAGAAGAGGAGATAAGTGGGGCACCGGCCTAAGAGAAAGGGAGAAGGGAAGGGGCCGGCCACACCAAGGAAAAGAGAGGAGGCTTAAGGTTATGTGTATATATATTTTATGAGGCACCCTCTACCTCTCTTTTAAAATGGAATGTTTTAAACATAATTAAAACTTCCTTATTTGTGGTCTCCCCTTAAAAAAGGAAATTTTAACAACAATTAAAATCTCTCTTTTCTTAATTTCCTATTGTATATGGCAATAAAGGAATGTTTTAAAATTAATCTCTCTCTTTTAAAACATGTAGACAACTACAAAAAAAAAGGAAAAATTAATTAAAACTTATCTTTTTAAATCATGGTTACAAAAAAGGAAAGTTTTATCAAAATTAAAATCTCTCTTTTAAGCATTATAGATAACTAAAAATAAGGAAAGATTTTAACAAAATTAAAATCTTTCTTTTATCCTTTGTAGATAGCTATAAAAGGAAAGATTTTAAATTTTTAAAACTCTCTTTTAAAACCATGTGGATGGCTATAAAAGGAAAGATTTTAACAAATAAAATCTCTCTTTTTAACTCCATGTGAATGGCTATAAAAGGAAAATTTTTAACACAAAATTAAAAACTCCTTTTATTCTTTGTGGTGGTCGGCCCCTTGCTTGGGCACCAAGCAAGGCTTGGTCGACCACCTCTTGGGCTCCAAGCTAATGCTTGGTCGACCCCCTTGCTCCAAGCAAGGATGTGTCCAGCCCATTACTTGGGTAAGAAGTGGACTCAGTGGATACAAAGTTTTATAGAGGCTATAACAGGGACCGAGAGGAGAAATTGGTTTTAGTCTCTCGATGAGCTTGAGCTTCCTGTGTTCGCCCCGAGCACCCAACTCAAGTTCATCAATAATAACTCATATCACTGAAGAGTTATTATTAAACTACCGCACCAATCCCAAATTACATTATGGGCTCCTTCTTATCATGAGTGTGTTAATCTCCCTGTGTTTAAGATATCGAATGCCCACTAATTAAATGAGTTACTAACAACTCACTTAATTAATATCTAGCTCCAAGAGTAGTACCATTCAACTTTATTGTCATGCTGGACTAAGTCCACCTGCAGGGTTTACATGACAATCCTTATGGGCTCCTCAAGGGGACATCATCAACCTAGATTACTAGGACACAGTTTCCTTCTATAATCAACAACACACCATATAAATAATATCATTTCCCAACATATCGGGCCTATTGATTTATCGAACTAAATCTCACCCATTGATAAATCAAAGAAATAAATACTAAGTATATGTGCTTGTTATTATATCAGGATTAATAGTACGCACATCCATAATAATAGAAATTTTATTATTTTATATAGTCAGTATAAAAAGAAACAACCTCAAATGGTCCTGCTCAATACACATATAGTGTACTAGTGTAATTTTATAGTTAAGATAAGCTAATACCAAATTACATTACAACCATTCCAATGGTTTGTCTCATTCCATCTTAGTTGTGAGCTACTATTTATAAATTATAAGGAACTGATAACATGATCTTCTGTGCGGCACCACACACCATGTTATCTACACTTTAAATTAAATAGACAACTACATTTAACATAAATGTAGACATTTGACCAATGTAATTCTTACTTCAAAATAAATGTTTATAAAAAGTTAGGTTTTTAGTATACATCTATATATATATATATATATAAATAGGTGTCTACTAAATATAATGTATAGTCAAATAGAAACACCTATAGTATACATCACACTCATGTGTATACTGCAAAATATAGATAGCCAAATCTAATAACTCCTATAGTACTCAGCATACACGTGTGCACGATTGCTGCATATGAATAATCATAATAATAACTCATATTGTACACATCATACACGTATGTACACTATAGAGTAGGAATAGCCAAAGATAAGATGGTATAAACAATAAATAGATCATCTCTATGATCAAGCACGCAAGTATCAAACTCAGCTAATATGAGTTGAGTCAAGGTAAAATAAACTAATTCGTCAACTAAATTCATGCACTAAGGTCAATGAACTATAGAGGTCAAAGAAGAAATATCCGCCTCAAATATAGATCGTTCTGAACTATCTCTGCATTAGAATACTTTCTCAAATCACTATCCTGCAATACAGAATACATACTATAGCTAAGTTCTATCATAAATCAATTAGATAAACCTAATCCTAATCTGATTAAGAAACCCTAATTTGATAAACCAAATTATCCCACAATTCTTTCATGATCAAAACATACTTAATTCATCAACATAATCAATTAGATAATAATGTCAGAACCCTCTACTCCCATAGAATTGTAGAATGGGCGTAAGCCTAGTCTAAAGCATATTCGGATTTGGGGTAATCCAACACATGTGCTGTAGGGAGACACTGATAAGTTGGACAGGAGTTCACTTGTTTGTGGGTTATCCAGAGAAATGAAAGGAGGTTTATAGTCCTAAAAAATCATAAGGTCATTGTAAGCATCAATACCCGATTTTTAGAAGAGGACTATGTAGTGAACCACAAGCTCATAAGTAAATTTGTTCTTAAAATAATAAAGGACACGTCTAATTTAGTACCAATAGTACAAGATGAAGTACCATAAGAAACTGCAACACGTGTCACAAATGATACACAGTTATAGATAGTGCCTCGTCGTAGTGGGAGGTTTGTTAGGCAACCTGAAAGATTCATATTTTGGGAGAGTCTTTGGACTTGATCCCTGGTGAACATGAACCTGATCCCTGGACATATGATGAAGCACTCTAAGATAAGGATGCAGCATCTTGGCAAAGAGCAATGAATACAGAATTAGAATATATGTATTCTAATAAAGTCTGGGAGCTTGTAGAATAACCAAATGGTGTAAAAGCTATTAGGTCCACAATAGAAAAAGAAGGATAGACGGGAAGGTTGAAACTTTCAAAGCAAGGCTTGTTGAAAAAGGAAAACTTTTTACCGGTAGCCATGCTTAAGTCTATCCGAATTCTTTTATCTATTGTTGCTCATATGGGTTATGAGATTTAGCAAGTAGATGTCAAGACAGCTTTCCTTAAAGGAAGTCTTGAAGAAAGCATCTATATGAAGCAACCAGAGGGGTTCATTGAAAAAGGCAAAGAGCATAATGTATGTAAGCTCAATCGGTCTATGGACTGAAGAAAAGCTTCAAGGTCTTGGAAACATCCGGTTTAATAAAGTAATACAGACCTATGGATTTATTGAGTGATTGGAAGAGTCTTATGTATACAAGAACTATGATGGAAACATGGTGATATTTCTTGTACTATACGTAGATGACATTTTTGATAGTTGGAAACAATATCAAAGTGTTGTCAGAAGTAAGGGTATGGTTGTCCAAGCAATTCGATATGAAGGACTTGGAAAAATACGCACACATTCTTGGGATCAAAGGGATAGCAAGAAAAGAATGTTGTGCTTATCCCAAGCTTCATATAATGATACAATCCTAGCTCATTTTAGCATGCAAGACTCCAAGAAAGGTTTTTCTACCTTTTTGGCATGGAGTATCTTTATCTAAAGAGATTTCTTCGAAGACATCAAAAGAGATAGAAGAAATAAAGACAGTTCCTTATACTTCGGCTATCGGAAGCCTAATGTATGCTATGAACGAGACCGGATATCTGCTTTGCCATGGCATGATTGGCAGATATCAAAAGTAACCCTGGATAGGGACATTAGACTGCTGTAAAGCATATATTAAAGTACCTGAGAAGGACTAGAGATTATATGCTGGTTTATCAAGCAGATAATTTGCTCCTTGTGGGTTACACTGATTCTGACTTCCAATTAGATAGGGATAATAGTAAGTCAACCTAGGGGTTTTGTGTTTACTTTAGGAAGTAAAGCTATAACTATAGAGGAGTGTTAAGCATAGGTGCTTTGTCAGACTCCACTATGGAAACTGAGTATGTGGCAGCCTTGAAACTTCATGATGGACTTAGACATGATTTCTGGTTTGCCCAAAATTATTACAATTTATTGAAATAATAATGGTGCAGTAGCAAACTCGAAGAAACCATAAGTCCATAAGGCAAGTAAACACAATAGAGCGCAAGTACCACCCAATACGAAACATCGTATAATGAGGAGAAGTTGTTGCCGCCTAGATTGCACCAGATGATAGCCTGAGAAATCCTTTCACTAAGACCCTTAAGGCAAGAGCTTTTGATGGGCATGCTGAAGGGTTGGGAATCAGATGTATGGCAGGATATATGGCAGCATAGTCTTTTAGTATAAGTGGGAGATTGTTGAAATGTATACTAAAAGCTTAGCTTTTGTATAAACATTTATAAAAGAATCACATTGGCCAATATCTACAAGTTAAAGTGTAGTTGTTTGATTAATTTATATTGTAGATAACATGTTGTGTGGTGTCACACATAGAAGATCATGTTATCAGTTCTTTATAAATTATAAACAGTTGCTCATGACAAGATGGAAAGGAACAAACCATTGGAATAGTCGTAGTGTAATTAGGTATTAGTTTATCTTGACTGATAAATTACACTAGTACACTCTGAGTATATTGAGCAGGACCATTTAAGGTAAGTTCTTTTTATACTGACTTAATAAAAAACAAGACCTTAGTTATTATGAAAGTGTGTGCTCTTAATCCTAATATAATAACAAGCACATATATTTAGTATTAATTTCTTTGACTTATCAAAGGGTGAGATTTAGCTCGATAAATCAATAGGCCCGATAAGTTGGGAAATGATATTACTTATAGTGTGTGTTGTTGATTATAGAAGGAATCTGTGTCCTAGTAATCTAGGTTGATAATGTCCCCAAGAGGAGCTCATAAGGATTGTCATGTTAAACCCTGCAGGTGGACTTAGTCTGATACAACAATAAGGTTGAGTGGTACTACTCTTGGACTAAGATATTAATTAAAGTGAGTTGTCAGTAACTCAATTAATTAGTGGACATCCGACAGCTTAAACACAGGGAGATTAACACACTCATGATAAGAAAGAGCCCAAAATGTAATTTGGGATTGGTGCGGTAGTTCAATAATAATTCTTTAGTAGAATGAATCATTATTGATGAAATTAAGTTGGGTGTTCGGGACGAACACGGGAAGCTTAATTTCATCGGGAGACCAAAATCAATTCCTCCTCTCGGTCCCTATCGTAGCCTCTTGTATATAGAGAATTATACCCACCTATACCCACCTTCCTACCTATCCTAATGGAGCCGGCCAAGCTAGCTTGGAGCCCTAGCTAGGGCCGGCCAAGACCAATAGGATAAGCCAAGTAGGTGGCCAGCTAATGCTTGGAGCCCAAGCATAAGTGGTCGGCCCTAATCAAATTAAAAGGGTTTTAATTTTTAAAATTTTTCTTATGTGGATTCCATGGTTTTAAAAGAGAGTTTAAAATTTAAATCTTTCCTTTCTACAAAATATTAAGAAAAGATATGATATCTTTCCTTATTTGTATATTGAAAGGAAGATTTTAATTTTGAGAAAACTTTCCTTTTTTGTAACCATGTTCATGATTTAAAAGAGAGTTCTAAAATTATAAATTTTTCTTTTTATAAGTTTCTACAAAGGATTAAGAAAAGATTTGATATCTTTCCTTATTTGTAGATTGAAAGGAGATTTTAATTTTAAAGATAACTTTCCTTTTTGGAAATCATCCACATATTTAAAAGAAAGATTTTAATTTATAAAATTTTCTTTTATAACCAACATGAAGGGAAAAATTAATAGAGAAATTTTTATTTAAAATTTTCGAAAACAAATTAGAAAATTTTAATTCGTGTTATTAAAACTTTCCTTGTTTGGAGCTATGAGGTGGCCGTCCATTATAATTAAGAAAAGGAAATTGGTTTTAATCAATTAAATTTTCCTTTTCATGGCAAAGAAAATAAGGAAGGTTTTATTTAAATTTTCCTTATTTGCCAAGACCAAGGATTATAAAAGAGGGGGTAGGGGTGCCTTCATGGGTGCTAACTCTATTCTATTTTCCTCCCTCTCTTCTTTGGTGGTGGCCGACCCTAGAGCTTCTTCTTCTCCTCTTCTCTTCTTCTTTTGTGGCCGGTTTCATCCCTCTCTTGGAGCCCTTGTTGGTGTTGATTCTAGCTAGGAGAAGAAGGAGAGAAAGGAGGCTTTGTTTCTTGCATCCCTTGGAGCTTGGTGGTGGTGGCCGAACCTCTACATCCTTGGAGGAGTCTTGGTGGCCGAAACTTGGTGAGGAAGAAGAAGGGCTTGGGTGGTTCTCATCTCGGTAGATCGTTGCCCACACAACATCCGAGATAAGAAGAGGAATATGGTAGAAGATCAAGAGGGCGGTGTATACAAAAAAAGGTATAACTAGTAATTATTTTCCGCATCATGCTAGTTTTTCTTTGTATGAATTCCAAACACAAGAGGCATATGATTCTAGATTTTCAGATTAGATATTCGAAGTTGCGTTTTTTTTTATCTTGTGATTCGATTGTTCTTTTTGGTTAAACCTAATGTTATTTTAGGAAATTAAATATTGAATTTCGTTAAGAGGCTTTGTCGAGGCAGTGGTGGATGCTTCCATACCCAAGAAGGCCATGTGCCTCGCCATGTTTGACCTGGGAGGCAATTTCTGTAATAAATATTTAATTGAATTTGTAACATAGGTAGATTTGGATCAATAGTGTTAAGTTTCGCTTGCGATCCAAGTCTAAACCATTAAGAACAGATAAGTTAAATTTGGAATCAATAATGTTAAGTCCCGTTTGCGATTCCGAATTTAATTTCTAAAGAACATAATAGGTTGTTAGGAAAGGTTCGACACTTGTACAAAATTTTTGTACAGTGGAACTGGTACGATCTTTCTAGGACCAACCAACAATTTACTGGTCTCCTCCTCTTCTTCTAAAATCTGGCCACCAACACCACCAAGGAGAAGAGAGCAAAGGGAAAGAGAGAAGGGAGAGGGCCGGCCACCAAGAGATCTCCAAGCAAGAGAATAAGAGTTGTATCTCATGAAGCCCCCTCACCCCTTCTTTTATATTACTTGCCCAAGGTAAATAAGGAAAAACCTTTTACAAAAAATAAAATCATCCAAGAGTTTTTCCTTTTCCCTTTTTATTTTTCTTTTTCTTTCCTCTTAATTGAATCAATCACCAATCAATGGTTGTGATCAATCCTATTTAGTTTAGGATTGTGTTTTGGCCGGCCCAAGCACCCTTGCTTGGGCACCAAGCAAGGTGGCCGGCCACCATATTTAGGAAAGGAAAAATAATTTTTTATAAAATTTTACAAGAAGAAAAAACTCTTATAAAATTTTACATGCTCTCTTTCCTAGAGTTGAAAAAAGGAAAGTTCTAAAAATTAAAACCATGTTTTAAAATTTAAAACTTCTCTAATAAAATTTCCTTTTTTAACATGATGATAGAAAATTTTAATTTTAAAACTTATCTCCCTTTTTTTTCTTAAACCATGAGGATGGTTAAAAAATGAAAGTTTTAAAACTTTTAAAAACTCTTTATTAAACCATGTGGCCAAATTCAAATAAGGAAAGTTTTAAAAATTAAAATCTCTCTTTTAAAACTTATAGTTTTCTACAAAGAAAAGATTTTAAAAATTCAAAACAACCCTCCTATTTGAATTAATATTGGCCGGCCCCTACAAGCTTGGTCACCAAGCAATAGGGTCGTCCCCTTTAAGAGGATGTGGCCGGCCATTGCTTGGTCACCAAGCAATGGTTCGGCCCCTTTCTTGGACACCAAGAAGAGCCTTACATTTGGATGGACTTGAGGCTATAATGAGGCTACGACAAGGACCTAGAGGAGAAATTGGTTTTGGCCTTCCGATGAGCTTGAGTATCCCGTGCTCGCCCCGAACACACAACTCAAGTTCATCAATAATAACTCATTCCACTAGAGAGTTATTATCGCACTACCGCACCAATCTCAAATTACATTATAGGCTCCTTCTTATCATGAGTGGGTTAATCTCCCTGTGTTTAAGATTACAAATGTCCACTAATTAAGAAAGTTACAGACAACTCACTTAATTAATATCTAGCTCCAAGAGTAATACCACTCAACTTCATTGTCATGTCGGACTTGTTGGTGCGGGAAGCATCCGACGATCGAACTCATGTTTTGATAATGGCAAAGGATTCAAAGTTAAGGTGTTTTGTATTCTAACAAGTCTACTTGAGGATTTCAGGAAAGTCCTAGCTGCGGTTAGGCAAAGGAAAAAACCCTAGGGGGTGGTAAACCTAGGTCATAGGGGGTGGTAACCGTATGCGGAAAGTCTTGGCAGGTCGATGACTTCAGGCAAAAGTCCTAGGGGGTGGTAACCCTAAGTGGAAAGTCCTGGTGTCGCGAACCAGGTGAAAGACTGGACTAGCCGGGAAGCAGATGTCCAGCAGAAAGTCCGAAAGCGTCGAGTGCTGAGCAAAAGTCCAGTCGATCTGGAGGATCGACTGGCAACAGGTAAATCTCCTGAGTGGAGTAGGTGAGGACGCGTTCCCCGTAGAGGGAACAGTAGGCGTCAGGTCGACCTAGGGTTTCTGGTTGGAAATCCGAAGTCAGATCCGGACAGTCCGGAGACTGTCATAAACATTCTTTATTATTCATACTGTTATTTTGTGCTAACTTTGTGTTGCAGGATGGTGTTTGGGACTAACATGTCTTGCAGGTACAAAATAACGAAGATTTGTCTCGGATGAACAGTATCCGAGGTGCTTCCATGGAGCTTGGAAGCGCCTCGGGTGCAAAAGCTAACCTGGCTGCGAAGCTTCAATGGAGGCGCCTTGGTGAGGGTATAAGGCGCCTTGAGCAGGGCATAAGGCTCCTTATAGGGATGAAGTTCGACCAGATCAGATTTGATCCACGCGGAAGACTCGGAAGCATGGAGGCACCTTGGACAGCCTTCAAGGCGCCTTGAACACCATTTATAAAGGGGTTTCGACCATCACTTCAAGACATCAAGTTCTAGGCTTTCCTTCTTCAACGTGCTGCTAACAAAGTCATTCCGAAGTGCTGCTGCGACATTTCGACGACCCGGAGCTCCAATCTTCTTCTTTCTTAAGTTGTTGGTACAAAGTTATTTCAATACTTTCATTGTAATTTGTAATTTCTATCGAGCTTATAGTTGTTGCCCACCGTAAGCGATCAAGGATCGCGGGCCTTCGAGTAGGAGTCGCCTTAGGCTCCGAACGAAGTAAATTCTCTGTGTCCTTCTGTTTGTGTTTCTTTGTTTTAATTCCGCTGCTTTAACTCCGATAGTTTCACGATTCCGATAAACGTACAAAATAGCCACGAGCGCTATTCACCCCCCCCCCCCTCTAGCGCGGTCTCGATCCAACAATTGGTATCAGAGCGGGGTTGTTTTGAATTGGTGCAACCACCATTCAAAACAGTTTTTCTTTTCGTGGTATTTTGTTTCGGAGTCAATTAGAAATTAGCTAATTAGCTAAAATTCTAATTCTTTTCAAATCGGTGTTGCTCAAAGTTGGTCAATACCACTTAGGCTCGTTATTTTTTCTTCTTCTTCCCATACTACTAATCCAAGACTCAATCTTGGAATAGATCTTCTTGTTTGTGTTTTTTTTAGATCTAAATGGCCCAACAAGAAGGATATAGCACTGTTCGTCCCCCACTATTTTCCGGAGAAGACTTCGGATATTGGAAGGGGCAAATGGAGATATATCTGAAGATCCAGTTCGACACCTGGATGATAGTCAAGACAGGACTGCAACTACCAACTGATACAGACGGTAAGCCTACATCCTATGAGAACTGGGAGCCAGCCTTTATCAAAAAGGTGGAAGCCGACGCCAAAGCTACCTGTACCATCCAGTGCGGTATTACCAAAGAAGAGCTCAACAGAGTCGGTCCGTTCTCCTCCGCAAAGGAGCTGTGGGAGAAATTGATCGAACTTCACGAGGGCACCTCGGAAACCAAGGTAAGTAAGTGTGATTTGTTACTTAATAAACTATACAATTTAAAAATGCAGGAAGGCGAGACGGCAAGTTCGTTACACGCTCAAATTCAAGATATTCTGAATTCTCTTCATGGAATCAGGCAGAAGATAGAAAACAGAGACATTATAAGGTATGCTCTTAACTCATTTCCTAGGAGTACATTGTGGGCATCGATGGTAGATGCCTACAAAGTCTCTAAGGATTTGTCTTCCTTAAAATTAGATGAATTATTTAGTGAATTTGAACTGCATGAACAAACTAATGCACAGCCATCTGAGAAGGGTATTGCTTTGGTTGCAGGTACGAGTCGAACACGGGAATCAAGAGTACGGCGAAAAATTGAATCGGAATCAGAAGACGAACCCGACTCAGAAGATTCAGAAGATGAACTGACCAGTGAACTAGTGAATCTCGTGAAGAATCTCTACAAGAAGAAGAAGGGCTTTAACAAGAAAGATCTGAAGAAGGCAGTTCAATCCAAGGAGGCCCAACAGAACTCAAAGGTAAAGTTCGAAGTCACTTGCTATGGGTGCAACCAGAAGGGGCATATCAAAGCCAACTGCCCCAACCAAAAGGAAGCCAAGAAGCAAAGAAGAAAGAAGGCCCTGAAGGCAACCTGGGACGAATCTTCTTCGGAGGACGACGACGACGAACTCGATCAAACGAGTTTACTCGCGTTGATGGCCAGGGACCAGATCGTCGAGAGTGAGAGCGAATCAGAGGCCGAGTCTGAGCAAAGCCACGGATCCGCATCCGTTTCAGAAGGGCCAGACTCCACTGTAAGTATTCCAAGGCTCAATAATTTAGTTAATTACTTATTACACAAGTTAGCTAAGTCAAATATTAGGATTAAATCACTTCTAAAGGAAGTAGCTGTCCTTAAAGAAGTGACTATCACTAATTCCTTACCTGATCAAGTTCAGACTGGAAATTCAACTCAAGTTCAAAAACTTGAGGAAGAAAATTCTAGTTTGAAAAATCAGGTAAAACACTTAAAAAATACCTTAGAACGATTTTCTCTGGGCTCCAAGAATTTGGACCTAATTCTTGGGACACAAAGAGCCGTCTACAATAGAACTGGACTAGGATATAAAAGTAAAAAGAAATATAAATCTTATTTATCCCTAATAAACAAACAAAGTAGTAAATCAGACCAAGCATGGGTCCCCAAGTCCAAATTGATCAATCAAGTTGGACTTGGCCAATACTGGGTTCCGAAGGATCAAATACACTACCTCGATAGACCATATCGAGGCTATGATCCAGGGAGAGTTAAAAGAAAAACGATCTTAAAAATTTAAATTCAAAAATTCAAAATCAAATTAAAAATTTAAAATTAAATTATAAATTATAAATTCAAAATTCAAAATTCAAAATTCAAAATCAAATTAAAAATTCAAAATTAAATTATAAATTCTAAATTCAAAATCAAATTAAAAATTCAAAATTAAATTAGAAATTCAAAATTCAAAATCAAATTAAAAATTTGAAATTAAATTATAAATTATAAATTCTAAATTCAAAAATTCAAAATCAAATTAAAAATTCGAAATTAAATTATAAATTCTAAATTCAAAATTCAAAATCAAATTAAAAATTTGAAATTAAATTATAAATTCAAAATTCAAAAATAGATGGAGGTTCCAAACTAGCTGGCACCTCCAACTGAACTACCCGACAGGGTAACTGAACCTAATTTACCCGAAATGGGTAAAACAAAAATAGATTACCCGGCAGGGTAATTAAGGTTAGATTAAAATGGGATAAGTTTAACTTGAACCACAGTACTGGTGAAGTTTTTGGATGATAGTACGTTAGGGAAGCTTGGGCATCGCATGTCTAGGAAGATATGGCTTCGACCTGGTGCATTTGGACAAGTGGAACTGACCGAAGCTACCCTTAAATGGATCCTAACTAGTTAGACCAAGGATTAGTATTAAGTTCAATGGGTAGGACTATTTGGAAACCTCGAAGACATGGTTACTTTAATGAGCTCCTTGTGACTCACCATAGCCCAGAAGTTTATCCAAAGAATGCTTACTTGTTGAACCCAAAGCTAAACCTGAATCTAACACAAAGTTAAACAAGACCCTTAAACTCAACAATAATTCATCTCATAATAATAATAGGGTTCCCTGATTGACAATTTAGATCGGGTGAGATGACTAAGAAATTAAATCATGAAAATTGACTTGAACTTAAATCAAGTTAATTAACAATTAACTTATCTTTAATTAACTTGAATTATTTCTAAATTTCAAAATTATTTTTTTAAAAAAAACTTAAATTTCAAAATTATTTTTTTAAAAAAAAACTTAAATTTCAAAATTATTTTCAAATTAATTAACTATAAAATATTTAAAACCATAGCATTAAGTGTTTGTTAAATGGAGATAGAAAATCTAAGGAGTCTACTTTAATTAAGCTATCTTTAAATCCATTAAAAACCAATTCAAACTACTTCATGTGTAGGAATTGGATCAATGGATGTTGGATAGTGGATGCTCCAGACATATGACTGGAGATAAGTTGAAGTTTATTAAACTCAAGTACAAGAAGTTAGGATCAGTTGCATTCGGCAACGACGGTAAACTTAAAGTAATCGGAAAAGGTAATATTGAACTTAGTTCCGATTTCATTATTCGAAATGTTTTATTGGTTGAAAATTTTAACTTTAATTTACTAAGTATAAGTCAATTATGTGATAGCGGATATCTAGTTAATTTTGATAAATCTGGATGTCTAGTTAAAAACATCGAAAACCCTGAGATTAGACTTAAGGGACTTAGGAAGAATAACATCTACACAATTGACTTATCAATATCCTCAATAAAGTGTCTCCTGACACAACAAAAGGAAACCCAACTATGGCACAGAAGACTGGGTCACACTCACACAAGACTCATTTCAAAAATGAGTCAAAATGGTCTAGTTAGAGGTTTTCCCAAATTAAAATTTATTGAAAACTCAACCTGTGATGCGTGTCAAAAAGGAAAACAAACCAAGTCAACCCACAAATCAACCAACCTAGAAAGAACTAACTCCTTACTTGAGCTCCTTCATCTTGACCTATTTGATTCACATGGAGCCAAATCATTAAGCAAGAACCAATATTGCCTAGTGATAATTGATGACTACTCTAGATACACATGGGTAAAATTCCTAAAAGCAAAAGATGAAACCTATGAAATATTTAGTAATTTTTGCAAATTAACGGAAAATGAAAAAGATACTAAAATTAAAAGAATAAGAAGTGATCACGGGGGGGGGGGGGGGATTTGAAAATCATAGGTTTACCCAATTTTGTAAAATAAATGGATACCAACATGAATTTTCATGTCCAAGAACCCCCCAACAAAATGGTCTAGTGGAACATAAAAATAGAACGTTACAAGAAGCCGCTAGAACTATGTTAACCGAATATCATTTAAATCATCAATTTTGGGCTGAAGCAATAAATACTGCAAATTATATTCAAAACAGAATTTTAATTAACAAATCTCACAATAAAACACCATATGAACTCTACTATTATAAAATTCCCAATCTAAACTATCTAAAAGTATTTGGGTGTAAAGTTCATATTTTAAATACTAAAGATTACTTAGGAAAATTTACACCCAAGACTAACCAAGGAATATTCTTAGGATACTCCTCTACCAATAGGGCATTTAGAGTATATAATCAAAATACCTTGAAAGTTGAAGAAACAACTAATGTAATATTTGATGAAGAAAACAGCTTACCCAATATAAACGAAAATATTGACATTAATCCAAGAGCTATAGAAGATGATGAAATGCAACCTAATCTTAATGAGTCAGAAGAACTAGTTTCTGACCCACAGATAAGACCAACTAGGGTAAGTACCTCTCACCCACCTGACCAAATTTTGGGTGACCCAAATCTTGGAGTCAGAACTAGATCATTCTATAGAAACCTTAGTCAAATTGCCCTTATTTCTAAAATTGAACCTAAAACTATAGAATAAGCCCTACCTGACCCAAACTGGATCATTGCAATACAGGAAGAATTAGCACAATTTGAGAGAAACCAAGTCTGGGATCTTGTACCTAAACCCATAGATAAATCAATAATAGACACCAAATGGGTTTTTAGGAACAAGTTGGATGATCACGGTGAAATAATAAGAAACAAAGCTAGGCTAGTAGCCAAAGGGTTTAGTCAAGTCGAAGGCTTAGACTATGATGAAACCTATGCTCCGGTAGCTAGACTCGAGTCCATTAGGATGTTATTAGCTTATGCAGCAAATAAAGGGTTCAAATTGTACCAAATGGACGTTAAGTTAGCCTTTTTAAATGAATTTATCAAGGAAGAAGTCTACGTAAGCCAACCTCCAGGGTTTGAAGACATAGACTACCCAAACCATGTATTTAAATTAAAAAAGGCGCTATATGGACTAAAACAAGCCCCTAGAGCATGGTATGAAAGATTATCTAATTACTTAATATCCAAAGACTTTAACCAAGGACAAATCGATCCGACCTTGTTCGTGAAAACTATAGAAAAAGACATCTTTATAGCCCAAATCTATGTTGACGACAAAATTTTTGGCTCAACTAACTCAAAATATTTAAAAGAATTTGTTAAATTAATGGAAAGTGAATTTGAAATGAGTATGGTTGGGGAACTCAACTTTTTCTTAGGCTTACAAATAAAACAAACCAAAGATGGAATCTACATTTATCAAACTAAATATGCTAAGGAGTTAATTAAAAAATTCTGCATGGAAAATTCAAAAATTATAAATACTCCAATGGCAACCAACATAAACATTGACTCTGACCCTGAAGGAAAACCAGTAAACCCAAAATACTATAGGAGTGTCATAGGTAGTTTACTTTACCTAACTGCAAGTCGACTCGACATATTGTTTGCAGTAGGTATGTGCGCAAGATACCAATCCTGTGCAAAAGAGTCACACCTAACATATGTAAAAAGAATACTTAGGTATATTAAAGGAACTCTAAATGTAGGACTTTGGTACCCAAGAACTTGCACCTTTGACCTTTACGGCTATTCTGATTCAGACTATACAGGGTGCAAGTTAGATAGAAAAAGTACAAGTGGTAGCTGCCAGATTCTAGGTCAGTGCCTAGTGAGTTGGTCAAGCAGAAAGCAACATTGTGTTGCTCTATCCACTACATAAGCTGAATACATAGCCCTAGGAGAATGTGCATCTTAGTTGTTATGGATGATGCATACATTAAAAGACTATCAACTAGAATATAAAAATACAAAAATCTTTATTGATAATATCAGCTCAATTAATCTGACCAAAAATCCTATTCACCATTCTAGGACTAAACACATTGAGGTAAAACACCACTTTGTAAGGGATCACGTAGCTAAAGGTGAAATTGCACTCAACCATGTTGAGTCCAAATCAAACCTAGCCGACATCTTTACAAAACCCTTACCTGAACTTGAGTTCAGTGCACTTAGAAGGCAAATAGGAATGTGTTGGGTAGAGTAGGTGTCTTATCTTGTTTTTATTATTGTCTTTCAAATTCTAGGAAAAACAGTTTTCAAAATTCCAATTGTTTTTAGATTGTTCAAAAAATGGAATTAACCTAGGCTTTCCCCCTAGAAATCATGTTCCCCTAGAATTAAGCCAGAGCATCTCACAAACACCTAGGTATACCTTGATTGTGATTGAAAAACATAGAATGGCGTGAGATGCATAGGGTATAGCCTGGACTCAAGAATGTTTATATCTGTGCATCAATATGAGTCTGGGCGTTAAATACGCAATATACATTAATCAAGTCAAGTCTTCCAGCTCTAGTCAAAACTAACTGGACCAAATTGACTTAACTTAACTAACCATGTGAAAGCTATTGCTCTATAAGCAATCAGCAAGTAGCTAAAGGTTAGACAGTTGGTAAATGATACTCAATTTTCTAGTTAAGCATGTTTGATCTTTAGGGCTCTGATACCTAGTAAGTTAATCTATTGAACATGACTCATGATTGGACTTAAGGACCAACTGAATTTGAATGAATAACCTAAACCAAATTTAAATATTGTTCAAACTTAAGTTTACTATTAACCTATGTTTTCAAATTCAATACTTATAAAGAGCTAAGCTAAGTTCTAATCTTAATTTTCAAACCCTGTTGAACTTAGCTAACTTTGAACTTTGTAAATTCCTGTAAATAATTTTTCTCCTAAGTAAGAATGATATTATTACTAACTTTTAAAAAAAACTATCAAAAAGATACACTTCCTAACAATGTTATAATGTTAACTAAGTTTCTAAAGAGCTAACATCATCATTTCAATTAGCTAAAAATAAGAAATGACTGATAAGTGGTCTCAAAATTTAGTTATTCAAATGCCTATTGTTGCTTATTTTTGATATATGGCAAAGGGGGAGAGTAGCAAAAATAAAATTCAAATTTAAATTAATATAAAAGGGGGAGCATCAGTTAAGGGGGAGCAACAGTTAAGGGGGAGGATATAGTTTACTTTAGCAAATTTGCTTTGGTAAATGTGTTGATCTATTCTTAGCAAATTTGCCTGTGTTAAAAATGTTTATCTATTCGTCTGTTTACTTAACTTTGAATTTGAGTTGCCATAATCAAAAAGGGGGAGATTGTTGGTGTGGCAAGCATCCTATGATCGAACTCATGTTTTGATAATGGCAAAGGATTCAAAGTTAAGGTGTTTTATATTCTAACAAGTCCACTTGAGGATTTCAGGAAAGTCCTAGCTGCGGTTAGGCAAAGGGAAAACCCCTAGGGGGTGGTAACCCTAGGTCATAGGGGGTGGTAACCCTATGCGGAAAGTCTTGGCAGGTCGATGACTTCAGGCAAAAGTCCTAGGGGGTGGTAACCCTAGGTGGAAAGTCCTGGTGTCGCGAACCAGGTGAAAGATTGGACTAGCCGGGAAGCGGATGTCCAGCAGAAAGTCCGGAAGCGTCGAGTGCTGAGCAAAAGTCCAGTCGATCTGGAGGATCGACTGGCAACAGGTAAATCTCCTGAGTGGAGTAGGTGAGGACGCGTTCCCCGTAGAGGGAACAGTAGGCGTCGGGTCAACCTAGGGTTTCCGGTTGGAAATCTGAAGTCAGACCCGGACAGTCCGGAGATTGTCATAAACATTCTTTATTATTCATACTGTTATTTTATGCTAACTTTATGTTGTAGGATGGTGTTTGGGACTAACATATCTTGCAGGTACAAAATAACGAAGATTTGTCTCGGATGAACAGTATCTGAGGCGCCTCCATGGAGCTTGGAGGCGCCTCGGGTGCAAAAGCTGACCTGGCTGCGAAGCTTCAATGGAGGCGCCTTGGTGAGGGTATAAGGTGCCTTGGAAGGCGCCTTGAGCAGGGCATAAGGCGCCTTAAAGGGATGAAGTTCGACCAGATCAGATTTGATCCACGCGGAAGACTCGGCAGCATGGAGGCGCCTTGGACAGCCTTCAAGGCGCCTTGAACATCCTTTATAAAGGGGTTTCGACCAGCACTTCAAGACATCAAGTTCTAGGCTTTCCTTCTTCAACGTGCTGCTAACAAAGTCATTCTGAAGTGCTGCTGCGACATTCTGACGACCCGGAGCTCCAATCTTCTTCTTTCTTAAGTTGTTGGTACAAAGTTATTTCAATACTTTCATTGTAATTTGTAATTTCTATCAAGCTTATAGTTGTTGCCCACTAGAAGCGATCAAGGATCGCGGGCCTTCGAGTAGGAGTCGCCTTAGGCTCCGAACGAAGTAAATTCTCTGTGTCCTTCTGTTTGTGTTTCTTTGTTTTAATTCCGCTGCTTTAACTCCGATAGTTTCACGATTCCGATAAACGTACAAAATAGCCACGAGCGCTATTCACCCCCCCCCCCTCTAGCGCGGTCTCGATCCAACAGGACTAAGTCCACCTACAGGGTTTAACATGGTAATCCTTATGAGTTCCTCTTGGGGACATTCTCAACCTAGATAACTAGGACACAGATTCCATCTATAATCAACAACACACACTATAAGTAATATCATTTCCTAACTTATCGGACATATTGATTTATCGAGCTAAATCTCACCCTTTGATAAGTCAAAGAAATAAATATTAAATATATGTGCTTGTTATTATATTAGGATTAAGAGCACACACTTCCATAATAACTAAGATCTAGTTCTTTTACTAAGTCAGTACAAAAAGAACTTACCTAAATGGTCCTACTCAATACACTTAGAGTGTATTAGTGTAATTTATTAGTCAAGATAAACTAATACTTAATTACACTATGACTATTCTGATGGTTTGTTCCTTTCCATCTTAGTCATGAGCAACTATTTATAATTTATAGAGAACTGACAACATGATCTTCTGAGTGTGACACCACACTCCATGTTGTCTACTATATAAATTAATTGAACAATATATATTTAACAAATAAATGCAGATATTGACCAATGTGATTCTTTTATTTCAAAATAAATATTTACAAAAGCTAGGCTTTTAGTATACACTCCAACAAGTATGTGGCAACCTCTGAGGTAGCCAAAGAAGCTGTATGGCTTAGAAACTTCCTAATAGACTTAGATGTGATTCCTGGTTTGCTCAAAATCATCACAATTTATTGTGTTAATAGCGATGCAGTTGCAAACTCGAAGGAACCACGAGCCCATAATGCGATTAAACATATAGAGCGCAAGTACCACCTGATATGAGACATCGTCAAGTGAGGAGAAGTTGTTGTCGCCAAGATTGCATCAGCAGATAACCTGGCAGATCCTTTCATTAAGGCCCTTCCGGCGAAAGTTTTTGATCAGTATGTGGAGGGGATGGGAATCAGATGTATGGCAGCAGATATGGCAGCTTAGTCTTTTAGTATAAGTGGGAGATTGTTAGAGTGTATACTAAAAGCATAGCTTTTGTAAACATTTATTTTGAAATAAAGAATCACAATGGTCAAAATGTCTACATTTATATGCTAAGTGTAGTTGTTCAATTAATTTATATTATAAATAACATGGTGTGTGGTGTCACACATAGAAGATTATGTTATCAGTTCTTTATAAATTATAAACAGTAATTCACGACTAAGATGGAAAGAAACAAACCATTGGAATAGTCGTAGTGTAATTAAGTATTGGTTTATCTTGACTAATAAATTACACTAGTACACTCTAAGTGTATTGAGCAGGACCATTTAAAGAAAGTTCTTTTAATACTGACTTAATAAAAGAACAAGACCTTAGTTATTATGGAAGTGTGTGCTCTTAATCCTAATATAATAACAAGCACATATATTTAGTATTCATTTCTTTAACATATCAAAGGGTGAGATTTAGCTCGATAAATCAAAAGGCCCGATAAGTTGGGAAATATATTACTTATAGTGTGTGTTGTTGATTATAGAAGGAAATTGTGTCCTAGTAATCTAGGTTGATAATGTCCCCAAGAGGAGCTCATAAGGATTGTCATGTTAAACCCTGCAGGTGGACTTTGTCCAACATGATGATAAGGTTGAGTGGTACTACTCTTGGACTAAGACATTAATTAAAATGAGTTGTCAGTAACTCAATTAATTAGTGGGCATCCGACATCTTAAACACAAGGAGACTAACACACTCATAATAAGAAGGAGCTCAAAATGTAATTTGGGATTGGTGCGGTAGTTCAATAATAATTCTTTAGTGGTATGAATTATTATTGATGAGATTAAGTTGGGTGTTCGGGGCGAACATGGGAAGCTTAATTTCATCGGGAGACCAAAATCAATTCCTCCTCTCGGTCCCTATCATAGCCTCTTATTTATAAAGTATTATACCCTCCTTTATACCCATCCTAAGGTGGCCGGCCAAGCCTTGCTTGGAGCCCAAGCAAGGGGTCGGCCAAGTTAATCCTTGGATGAACCAAGTGGTGGTCGGCCCTAGCTTGAGTCCAAGCTTAGGTGGTCGGCCACATTAAAATTAAAAGGATTTTATTTTTAAAATTTTTCTTATGTGGATTCCATTGTTTTAAAAGAGAGTTTGAAATTTAAATCTTTCCTTTTATAGCTTTCTACAAAAGATTAAGAAAAGATTTGATATCTTTCCTTATTTATAGATTGAAAGGAAGATTTTAATTTTAATAAAACTTTCCTTTTTTGTAACCATGTTCATGATTTAAAAAGAGAGTTTAAAATTAAATATTTCCTTTTATAAATTTCTACAAAAGATTAAGAAAAGATTTGATATCTTTCCTTATTTGTAGATTGTAAGGAGATTTTAATTTTAAAGATAACTTTCCTTTTTGGAATTCATCCACATGTTTTAATAGAGAAATTTTAATTTATAAAATTCCTTTTTTAACCAACCATAAAAGGAAAAATTATTAGAGAAATTTTTATTTTAAAATTTCCGAAACAAATTAGGAAGTTTTAATTTTGTGTTAAAACTTTCCTTGCTTGGAGCTATGAGGTGGCCGACCTCTTGATTCATGAAAAGGAAATTGTTTTTAATCAATTAAATTTTCCTTTTCATGGCAAAAAAAATAAGGAATGTTTTATTTAAATTTTCTTATTTGCCAAGACCAAGGATTATAAAAGAGAGGGTAGGGGTGCCTTTCATGGGTTACAACTCTATTCTATTTTCTTCCCTCTCTTCCTTGGTGGTGGCCGGCCCTAGCCATTGCTCATCTCCTCTTCTCTTCTTCTTTAGTGGCTAGTTTCATCCCTCTTTTGGTACTCTTGTTGGTGGCCGGTTCTAGCTAGGAGAAGAAGTAGAGAAAGGATGTTTTGTTTCTAGCATCCCTTGGAGCTTGGTGGTGGTGGCCGAAACTCATCATCTCAAGGTGAGGAGCTTGGCCAAAATTTGCAAGAAGGAAGAAGAAGGGCTTGAGTGGTTCTCATCTCGGTAGATCTTTGCCCACACAACATTCGAGATAAGATGAGGAATACGGTAGAAGATCAAGAGGTCGTTGCATACAAAGAAAGGTATAACTAGTAATTATTTTCCACATCATGCTAGTTTTTCTTTGTATGAATTTCAAACACAAGAGGCATATGATTCTAGATTTTTGGATTAGATATTCAAAGTTGTGTTTCTTTTTTTTTATTTTTCGATCTTGTGATTTGATTGTTCTTTTTGGTTAAACCTAATGTTATTTTAGGAAATTAAATATTGAATTTCGTTAAGAGGCTTTGTCGAGGCAGTGGTAGATGTTCTCATACCCAAGAAGGTCATGTGCAACCTGAGAGCCAATTTTCGAAATTGATATTTAATTGAATTTATAACATGGGTGGATTTGGATCAATAATGTTAAGTTCCGTTTGCAATCCAAGTCTAAAGAATTAAGAATAGATAAGTTAAATTTGGAATCAATAATGTTAAGTTCCGTTTGTGATTCTGAATTTAATTTCTAAAGAATACAATAGGTTGTTAGGAAAGGTTCGACACTTGTACAAAATTTTTGTACAGTGGAACCGGTACGATCTTCCTAGGACCAACCAACAAACTCATCTCCAAATCTACTTGTTCTTTGTGTGTGACCCAATAGGTTCTCGTAACATTGGCAATGTACCCAAATCAACATTTAGATACATAAACAATGAGTGACATCTAGCAAGACATCATTGCTACCCAAGTGATGAGAAAGTCGAGATCCGACCTAACCTGCCCGTGTCTATTATCTTGTATGACTTGGTCCCTCTATCCTTGATGTCTAGATTGATCAATGAGGCATAGACCATGTCATCCTCTTATCAACCTTTGTGTTTCTTGATCTCTAAGTAGACACACTCAATCAAATAAGTTCAATATCTCATATTGATTCATTTACACATGACCATGCTTTCTTGTGTTCTACTAATCAAGAGGGCCACAGATATCGCTTCCGTCATATGGAAGGGATAGATCTCATCTACATCACTCACATTCCTCCGCATAATTCATTGCATACCCAGTGATCGACTTTATTGTCCACCTTGTTACAGATGACGTTTGACGATATCAAAGTATACAACTCCTTATATAGGGAACCGTAGTGACTTCAGGTCTAAGGACTATTCATACCAATAGTCACATGAGAATGTTTATGACACTCGTATAATGATTCATGAAACATTCTCATGGCGGATCATTCAGTATATATTCTCTAATACATACCCATGTGTCAACCTGATATCTCATATCCATGACTTGTGAGATTAAGTCATCCGTTGACCTACATGCTAGTCTTAACGCATTAATATTTTCCTTGTATATTAATGCTTGACTAAGAATAGTTAAGAGTAGTGTTCTATGTATATATACAATATCTCACTATCAATTCAACCAATTGATATGTTGTAGATAAGAACCTACTACCCAAGGACATTATTATACTTATTCAATCGGCACTGAATTGAAATAAATATAATAACCAACTTTGTCTTTTATTATTAATGAAATATGATACAACAAGAGTCCTTTACAATCATCTCATAATTGGTACTAGGGCTAATACTAACAGTTACGACCAAGGAATCGTGTGGTTGTGGACAAGACGCCGGTAGGCGACGGAGACCGTGACGGGAGGGAGAAGGGTGATCGGTGAAAAGAGGGGATAGGGAGAGTTGGTGTGGATCGAGGCGAAAGAGAAGATCGAGAGATGGGTTTTAGGGTTAAGGAAACCTAGGTTTAAATATTTATACTTAGTTTAATTAAATCAATAAAATCCCACTTAAGTCTTATTCTAAATAGACTTTTTCTAATTCTAATAGATTTATCATCTTAAACACGACATATGAATTCAGTTTAAATCCTGAAAAAGTTCTAAAAATTCTTAATAAATTCTACAAGGAAATTTATTTTTTAACCCTTATTTTATTAAATTGCTGTATCACTCAGGTGATAGGAATAGAAGTTGGGGTGCTATATGCATGGTTTAGCAGTCAGCATCGGGGTATCTTCCACAGCCTATACTGCTCTTTCTCCTCCTCGAGCCAATGCATATTGATGGCTCAGGCGTGATTCTATGTTTCATACTGGGGGTGAGAGAGCTTTGTGTTGGTGCAATTAGCACCAATGGTCAAATTCAGGTTTTGATTAATAACAAATGGATTAAAGTTAGGTGTTATGTTTGTATGACTTCTTTACCAAGTGTGCAAGAATTGATGAATCTAGAAGACCTTACACCAAAATAAAGCCGAGTTAGGTTTGAGGACTTGATAATTAGCATAAATTCCAGATAGGTCAAGGAGTGATCGGATATCTGACAGAAAATCTAGCTGAGTCTTACGGGACTTGATAGCTGGTCAAAATCTAGTTGGGTCTACAGACCTGACAACCGGTAGGAAGACATGGTGGGTCAAGAGGCAAATCAAGTGACTGCAAATGGTAAGTGAAGGTGAACCACTAGAGGAGAGCAATCCAGTGAGGATGAGTCACGGTGGGACTATAGGAGCGGTCTAGCTTAGAGCTATTTTGGAAGTCTAAGTTAAGACCATGACTAGATTCTAGTCTTGGTAAGACAGGATCTAAGTCATAAATTGATCATATTTTTAATGTGATAACTCTTTTTTGCAGGGTAATTTTTTTACTTAGACTAATATATTTTGTAGGGAATCAAAGCTACAAATTGACTGGAAAAAGGGTCTCCAAGCACCAGGGAAGGGTCAAGGTACCCGGAGGTCCGGTCGCCTGGGCTGGGTCCAGGTACCTGAATTGGCCCAAACCAAAGCATGTACATAGATGAGTTGGTACATGCTAATTGGCTAGCACACATGAGAGTCCAGGCGCTCGGATAGTCCGAGTGCCCAGAGATGGATGATTTTTTATACAAAGGGCTTTGACGAGGCACATACACATCAACAGTCCGAACGCTCGAACTATTTCCAAGCACCTAGACATGGATAATTCAGCGAACTCCTAGGATCAGATAAACATAGTTGAAGGCGCCCTGGGATGGTCTAGGCGTTTGGAAAAGGCCTATAAAAAGGACTTTGACCAGAAACTTTAGGACATCATTTACTCCAACTTTTATACTCAAGCGCTACTTTGAGAAGACTCCTATGATATCGAAAGGTTGCTTCAACAACCAACATGCTAAACTTATTCGAGCTTATAATGATTGCCCAACAAAAGTACTCAATGAGTGCAGGCCTTAAATTAGGAGTCGTCGAAGGCTTCGAATCAAGTAAAATGAACTTGTGATAATGTTTGATTCTTTCTTTCTTTTTTCTGCTATGCATTCTCATGATTTTTAAAAATGTGAAAAAGTGACTCACGCTATTCAACCCCCTCCCTTCTTCTAGTGCTTTATGGTCCTACACTTTGTACCCCAATAGAATGACGGCAAGAGTCGAAGCATTGATCTCTTTTCTTCTGATGAATTGTGTTTCTTCCACATTAACATATTTGACCACTTGGCATGATAAGATGTCAAAGTCTTTCAGAGGTTTCTTTACCAAAGACCGAAAGAGATTTCCCTCCATCGGCCCCTAGGAGAAGATTGATGTGTGTAGATTGTATACACTTGTTTAGCATGTTTTGACGCACATTCACGTACTTTGAGCATGCTTTATCTATGCATTTTCGTACTTCTAGCTTTCCTTTCAGCATATTTACTCTTTCTGTTTGGAGATCTACTTTTTGGGCATTTTCTGTATACAGGAGTCGATTTTGGAGAAGATTTGACGCTTGAATGAAGAAGGAAGGCACAGGCCCTATGTGCCACACGGTCATGACATGGGGGGCTGCTCAGGACGTGTGGTGATCATCACCCATGTGGCTGCAGCAGAGAGGGAAGAAGTCGTGGTCGTGTGAGCATAACACGATCGTGCCAGGTTTGAAGCCAAGAGGGTTCATGGTCGTGTGTACCACACAGCCTTGCAAGCCATCCAGAACCAACGATGTACATGGCCGTGTAGATCTACACGGCCGTGTAGCATTTCTAGAGCCCCAGAATGCCTAGGTCGTGTGCGCCACACGGCTGTGCAAGAGCTCTAGTGCTGGAGGCGGTGCAGGCCGTGTAGATCTACAAGGCCGTGTAAGGGAAGTAGTGGAGGAGCAAGCCACGGCCATGTCTCACAGACGGCCGTGTGAGATAGGCAGTGAGGAGAGCGAGCCAAGCCGTGTGAGCTTCACAGGGCCGTGCCTCGGGGTCGTATGGCGCCCAAACCCCCCTTCTATATAAGCCCTTCTTCTTCATTTGAGAGGGGATCTTCTCCCTTTTGGGAGGAATCAAGATTTGGGCGATTCTTCTCCATCTTGGAGGGATTTTACTGCGATTCAAGGGGCGGATCTTCAACGTTTCGACTCCAAGATTGTGGATTGGATCCGAAGACGGTTCTTCATCATAGATAAGCTTTCTTTCTTCCTTTTCTTGGATTTGGGATGAAGAATGCTTGTAATTCCTTTCTCTTCGGTTTCCTTTCCTCATTTCATGGAGTAGATTTCTTTGTTTTAGGATGGAGGGAGTAATTGTAAGGATGATTTGATGTAAAACTCTTATGGATTTACCAATTTCCTATTTCTATGATTTTTCCCTATTTGTATCTAATTGATCTTGTATGGATTGTTGTGATTGTGCCTATTTACCATGCTTGATTGAATGTTTGAATATCTTGTGGATCTTGTATGGATTGTTTCTCATTCAATTTTTCGAGTGGCGTTCGTGACAGGAACATGCCCGTGTAAGGACGTTTAAGGAGTAATCTTGAAGGGGAAATTAGGTTATTCAAGGGGGTAGGATAGATTGTATATGTTCATATATTATATCTTGATGCAGTTGAGAAGTGATGAATTCTATGTTGATTATCCGAGGGATGCACTTGACAGACAAGCTCGTGTAAGGACAACATAGATTCATTCCTAATTGATCGCATTAGGTATAGATTTCAATGCTAGGCCGGTTGTCTATTGCAAGAGGGAACCGGCAACCTTCTACAAATGATGGACAATTGAGAAATAAGATTTGGTAGATCATTTACATTGAAGAACCTTATAAAGAAATCAAAACTCCTAGAACATCCCTTTTATCAAAGCCCTTATTCTTGTTTGTTATTCTTTCATCTCTATATTTTTCTTTGCATAGTTGCATTTAGCTTTTGATAAATAATTGATTAGTTGTTTAGCTAATTCGTGTTGATAAATCTTTAGTGGTTATTCCAGTCCTTGTAGATACGATATCTCTTATTATTACTTACGACATTTACGTACATTTGCGGAGAGTCAACAAGTTTTTGGCGTCGTTGCCGGGGACTGCGTTATAACATTAGAGATTATCAATTGAGTTAGACTAAACATAACTTTTCTTTTCTTTTCATTTACATAGTTGAACCTAATCTTTAGAATTTTGTTTTCAATATGTTTTTCTTTTCTTGTATAACATTCTTGTTAATTCTTTTTGTTGCAATTCTAATTCTGCATTCTTAATTTCTAACATTCTAACCTAATCTCTGTTTTTCTTTTGATCTGGTTTCTTTCTTCTTGTGTATATATATTGTGCAATCTTGTTCTTGTGTATGCGAAGAGCTAACTTTGCAGGAGAACTTCTTCCTCTAGACCCAGAAATAGATAGAACCTTTCATAGAAGGAAAATTCTGCAAAGACAACAAGAAGAACAAGAACATTTTAACATGGCGAATAGACCATTGAAGGATTATGCAGCACCTTACGCTAGAGGGTTTAGATCTAGCATTTCAAGGCCTTTAGTGGAAGCAAATAATTTTGAGATCAAACTGGCGATTATTTCTATGGTGCAGCAAAATCACTTTGGTGGAGGACCGTATGAGACCCGAATTAACACTTGGAGGTCTTCTATGAGATATGCGGCACAATGAAGATGAATGGTGTTCCTTTCGAAGCGGTGCACTTACTATTGTTTGGGTTTTCTTTAAGAGATAGAGCAAGCAATGGTTGAATTCTTTGTCTCCAGATATCATCACCACATGGGAACAATATAAGTAGTAATTTCTTGATAAATTCTATCCTCCTAGTAAAACTGCTCATATGAGGAATCTCATTGCAACTTTCAAACAAGCTGACTCAGAATCTCTATTTGAATCTTGGGATAGATATAACAATATGCTCAAACAATGCCCACACCATGGTTTGGAGAAATGGCTTGTGTTACACACATTCTATAATGGTATCAATTATCACACTAAGGTGTCCCTTGATTTAGCTGCTGGAGGGGCACTCATGAATAAGAGCTTAGATGAAGCAGAGAAAATCATTGAAAGTGTAGCACAAAACCATCATCAATGGGCGAATGAAAGAAGTGGTGGCTATTCCTGTGCAACCCCAACAAAAGCATCAGGGAAGTTTGATGTTGATGCAGTTACTCTATTGGCTGCAAAACTAGATGCTCTTATAAAGAGATTTGAAAACATGGGAGCTCCTTCAAGTACGGTCAATGCCATGGTTTTGTCTTGTGAAGTATGTGGAAGCTCTGAACATTCTAATGACTCATGTCCTTTGAGAGCTATTTCTACACAAATCAATCAATTAGAGCAATGTGACGCCATCATGGGTCTTAATCAAAGGCAGAACAACCCATATTCAAATACATATAACCCTAGGTGGAAAAGTCATCCTAATTTTTCCTATAGAAATAATCAAGATCAAGGATCATCTATGGGGGCAAGACCTAATTTTCAGTTTGGGCAGCAGAAATTTCAGCAAAATCTTCTCAAGGCTTTCCTATGTCTAAAATCGAAAAGATGTTTGAAGAAATTATCTCTAATCAGAATAAAATAAAGCAAGACATTTTGAAGCTTACTAAGAGAATGGATAATTCTGAAATACATCAAAAGATTCAGGATAGCCAAATTCCCCAATTAGCTTTCTCATCTTCTAGAGCACCAGAACAACTACCTGGTAAACCTAATGTTAATCCTATGGAGCATTGTAATAGAATTGAACTTAGGAGCGGACGGACCTTGGGAGATCCCCAAGTGACTGCTCCAAAAGGGATGCAAACTGAAGAAGAGCTCTCTCCTCCAATGCCAAATCAGATTCAAGATGAAGAGGAGAGTACCACTAAGGTTGAAGAGACTCTTCCACTTAACCAACAAAGTAGGGTAGTCTCTTTTCCTCAAAGATTGTAATGCTCGAGAAGGATGAAGAGTTTGACAAATTCTTGGAGAAAGTTAAAGAGATATGTGTTGAAGTGCCTCTTATTGATGCTATCTTACAAATGCCCAAGTTTGTCAAAATCTTGAAGGACATCATGTCAAGCAAGAGAAGAAGAGGAGATATAGAGACCATAGCACTTATAGAGGAATGCAGTGCTCTTTTTGAGAAGAATACTTCCCCGAAGTTGAAGGATCTAGGAAGCTTTTATATTCCTTGAAACATAGGAACTGAGTTTATTGAGAAAGCTTTTTGTGATTTGGGGGCAAGTGTTAGCCTCATTCCTTATTCTATTTGTAATAAATTAGGTCTCAAAAACTTTAAACTTACTACTATGGCACTGCAACTTGCTGATCATTCCTGCAGGTACCCTATGGGTATCGTAGAAGATGAGCCAGTAGAAATAGGTGGGAGTATAATTCTCACCGACTTTGTTGTGCTAGACATGGAGGAGGATCCAAAAATCCCTATCATATTGGGAAGACCGTTCCTTGCTACAGCGGGAGCTATTATAGATGTTAAAAATCATAAACTTTCTTTGGTAATTGGTAAGGAACGGTTGGAATATGATTTATCTAATGCCTCTAACCATGTTTCTTCTCTTTTGAATGCTTGTAGCAGGGCAAGCATTTACAAACTTGAGAAATGGAACTTCCATCCTCATGGGAGGCCTCCAAATGAAGAGAATAATGTGGTGGAAGATGTTGGGAGAAGGCCTCCCAACAAAAATGAAAAATATGTCTGCCCTCCCAGGGCGAGGAAAAGAGAAGAATGATTAGATTGGTCGAGCTAAAGACCTTAAACAAGCGCTTCTTGGGAGGCAACCCAAGTGTTCTTTTAGTTAAATGCATTTCATGTTTTCTATTTTTCATTAGTAGTGTTTTTACTTTGTTTTTGCTTTTGTTTTCTGGTCGAAATTTTGCTTCCATGAGCTGGCCATGATTACTTCATGGGCATGGAAGTATTGGAGAAGCAAGAAAGGAGAAAAATCATCAAGTGGAGCAAAACAGAGCATGGTCGTGTGTTGTACACGGTCAGGCATATGCTGCAGAGAAGGGAGATGCTCTGGCCGTGTCTACATGACATGGCCATGTAGAGTCCCCAGAGAAGAAAAGGTGCATGGTCGTGTCCCAGACACGGTCGTGTGAAGACTCCAGAGGAGGAAAGCTTCTTGGTCGTGTCTCACACACAGCCGTGTGAAGAAACCAGTACAGAAGCATGCACTGGACGTGGCATCCGATTGTTAGGATGTATACTAAAAGCCTAGCTTTTGGTATAAACATTTATCTAGAAATAAGAATCACATTGGTCAAATGTCTACATTTATGATAAATGTAGTTGTTCAATTAATTTATATTGTAGATAACATGGTGTGTGGTGTCACACACAGAGGATCATGTTATCAGTACCTTATAAATTATAAACAGTAGCTCACGACCAAGATGGAAAGGAACAAACCATTGGAAGGTGGTAGTGTAATTAGGTATTAGTTTATCTTAACTATATAATTACACTAGTACACTTAGAGTGTATTGAGTAAGACCATTAGATGTCGTTTCTTTTATACTGACTTTATAAAGGAACAAAGACCTCAGTTATTATGGAAGTGTGTGCTCTTAATCCTAATATAATAACAAGCACATATATTTGATATTTATTTCTTTAATTTATCAATGGGTGAGATTTAGTTCAATAAATCAATAAGCCCGATAAGTTGGGAAATGATATCACTTATAGTGTGTGTTGTTGATTATAGAAGGAAACTGTGTCCTAATAATCTAGGTTGAGAATGTCCCCAAGAAGAGCTCATAAGGATTGTCATGTTAAACCCTGCAGGTGGACTTAGTCCGACATGACGATAAGGTTGAGTGGTACTACTCTTGGATTAAGATATTAATTAAATGAGTTGTCAGTAACTCACTTAATTAGTGGACATTCGACATCTTAAACACAGGGAGACTAACACACTCATGATAAGAAAGAGCTCATAATGTAATTTGGGATTGGTGCAGTAATGCGGTAATAACTCTCTAGTGGAATGAGTTATTATCGATGAACTTGAGTTGTATGTTCGGGGCGAGCACGGGATACTCAAGCTTATCGGAAGGCCAAAACCAATTTCTCCTCTAGGTCCCTATTGTAGCCTCAATAAAGCCTCAAGTCCATCCAAAGAAAAGCCTATCTTGGTGTCCAAGAAGGAGCCGGTTCATTGCTTGGTGACCAAGTAATGGCCGGCCACATATTCTCTAGAAGTGGCCGGCCCTTGCCTTGGGCAAGGGGGTCGGCCGCAATATTTAAATTAGGAAGGTTGTTTTTGAATTTTTAAATTTCCTCAGATATTTACAATTTGTAAAAAGAGAGATTTTAAAAATTTATAAAATTTTCCTAATTTAAATTAGGCCACAAGGTTTTAAAAGAGAGTTGTAAAATTTATAAAAATTTCTTTTAAAAAGAAATATTATTAGAGATTTTTTAAATTTTAAAACTTGGTTTTAAATTTTAAAACTTTCCTTTTAATATCCACATTAGAAAAAAAAAGAGTTTGTAAAATTTTATTAGAAGTTTTCTTGTTTTAAAATTTTATAAAAAAATTTTCTTTCTTTTCCTTTTAATAAGTGGCCGGCCACCTTGCTTGGTGCCCAAGCAAGGGGCCGGTCAAATAATTAAACATCAACAAATAGTTGTTTAATTAATAAATCAATCTAGTATTGATTAATTAAAAGGAAAGAAAAAGAAAAAATTAAAAGGAAATAAGAATGAGTCTAATTTTTTATAAAACTCTTTCCATAATTTTCTGTTGGGAAACTAATATAAAAAGGGGGGAAGGGGAGGCCTTGAAAAATAGAACAATTGATATTGTGTTGTTGGAGATCATCAAGTGGTCGGCCCCTCTCCCTTTTTTCCCTTTGATCTCTTTTGCTCCTTTGTGGTGGTGGTGGCCGAATTCTAGAGAAGGAGGAGAAGCTTTCCGGGTGGTGTTCGTCTTGGAGGATCGTCGCCCACACGACGTCCAAGAGGAGGCGAGGGATACGGCAGAAGATCTCGAGGTTTTTAGCATACAAGGAAGAGGTATAACTAGTATTTAATTTCCGCATCATACTAGTTAATTTTTCTTTGTATAAATACCAAATACAAGAGGCATTCGATTCTTATTTTTTGAATTTAATTTCGATGTTGTGTTCTTTTTCTTTTTCCCTTGTGATTTGATTGTTCCTTTTGGTTAACCTAGAGTTATATAAGGAAATTAAATATTAACTTTCCTTAAAAGACTTTGTCTAGTCGGTGGTGGTTGCTCCCATATCCAAGAAGGCCAAGTGTCTCGCCATGCAGTACTGGAAGCCAATTTTGAAAACTAATATTTAATTGAATTTATAACCTAGGTGATTTGGATCAAACGTGTTAAGTTCCGCAGGAGATCCAAATCTAAACCTAAAAGAACATATAAGTTAAACTTGGAATCAAACGTGTTAAGTTCCGCAGGAGATACAAGTTTAACTTAAAAGAACACATGGTAGCTAGGAAAGGTTCAGATCACGTACAAAATTTTTGTACAGTGGAGCCATTAGGTTTTTCGAGTAGCAACCAACACCGACATGGTCGTGTGCTAATTCCAGAGGAAGAAACGGGTGAGGTCGTGTTCCAGACACGGCCGTGCAAGGATAGCTGAGGAGAAGAAGGTTATGACCGTGCCAATTGGCACGACCGTGTGAGTCAACTCGAGAGGGAGAAGGGATGGGCTGTGTAGATCTACACGACCCGTGTGGAGAAAACTGTTCAGGGCCGTGTCTCCTATACACGGTTAGATTTAAGCTGTGTCCACCACACACCCCCTCACCTCAACACCCTCTTATCTCCAAAACTCCTTTCTTCTTCAACCTTTTCTCCAAATCTTCTCAGATCTAGGTCTAAAACTCTTTCTTTTCCACAAACTTCATCTAGATCTAGATTTTTCTTTTCTCCTAGACTCAAGATCTCCACTTTCATATCCCTAAGTTCTTATTCTTCAAGATCTATTTCTTCAAGATCTAGCTTCTCTAATCACAAATAGTACCCTTCCCCACTCAAACTTGACAATATGTCCAACCTTCTGAAGAGACTTCGCAAGGGGGGTGGTGGATCTAGTGGAGACAAAGGGAAGGAGCCAACCAAAGATAAAGGGAAACAACCGGTGAAAGGAAAAGGAAAGAGGACTTCACGCGACGAAGGTAATGACAACAAATTCAATATCGTGTTTAGAAATGATGATCAAATAACTAGATTTGCAATTCTTATCAATAGAAAGATCGTGTGTACTAGATATATGGACCCAACCATTTTAGATATGCTTGGAATTAGAGATGATATAGATTGGATGATTGGGTTCCTAGATTGGAGTGATATTTTGTACACACATCTACCTACTTATCCTCTCCTTGTTTTGGAGTTTCTAAGTTCACTAGATGTCATTTTGTCAATGAGGATGATTATGTTGGCAAGATAACTTTTATATTAATGAGTCAAGAATTTCAATGGCCATTTAATGACTTTAACACTTGTTTTGGATTGTCTTCCGGTAGCTCTCGGAGGTTTGATTCTAGGTTTAATTGGAACAATTTTTGGAGTTCGATCACCGGATTAGATCAACCCTATGAGCCCTCTAGAGCCAAGGCTTCTTACATGCAAAACCCTATTTTTAGATATCTACATCGAGTCATGAGCAAAACTATTTTTGGTAGAGGGGAAAGTGATGGAGTCGTTAAGAAAGTTGAACTTTATTTTCTATGGGCTATGTTACATAAGGTTAATTTTGATTACGATTTTCATTTTTTGCAAACCTTCGTGAGAACTGCGAGGGCATCTTCGGGATCAATAGTTCTTGGTGGTTTGATTACTCAAATAGTCATTAACTTAGAACTTGATTTAGATGGGTTGGAAGTTATTCATGGCAATGATATGATCAACATGGATGCATGTCTTGCTATGAAAATGATTGTTCGGGATGAGAATGGTTTTGCATTTCCTAGGAGGAATGGTTTTCCTTTACCTCTTCCTTGTCCTGATCGAACTTCAGTTCGCAACCCAGCTAATTGGGTAATCACTGATTTAGACCCTGAGAATATTCCTTCCATATCCGGAGATATAGAGTCACACATTGAGCCCTCGATATCTGGATACCCCAGCCCTCCGGTCATCCGAATCCTGCTAGGCATTCTTTTGCCTATGGTACGAGTCCCTCCAGATTTGACTTCTCAGATTTTCGTGCATCTCTAGAATCACTTCATGAGAAGCAAAATGCCCAAGGAGAAATGTTGGAAGGTCGCTTCTCTTTATCAAATGACCAGTTTAGAGAAGTACAAAATCACTTTCAGTTCACGAGGAATTTTCAAAGTCAAGTGGCTAAATTTGTCCATGATTATGATACTGATCAGGCTAAAATGAGAGATTTTATGCAGAGTATGAGTATCACTAGCCAACAAGTTGATGCTTTGTTTGAGTATCATATTATCTTGAGCGAAACTCCAGGTTTTCCTAGTTTTCCCATTGGCCAACCTCGTAGGCCTAGGCCTCCTTTCCCTCGTCCACCTCCACCTCCTCCACCATTTTGATTTCATCGGGACGATGGAAAGTTTAAGTCTAGGGGGGTGTTAATAACCTGATTTTTCAATTTTTCTTCGCATTTTTATTTTTCTCTATGCATTCTAGTTCTCAGTTTTTGCTTATTTTCTGCATGTTTAGTTTTTCTTTGTGTTTGTTCTTGCTTTGATTGCTTGTTTTTGATAGTCACTTGACTATCTTTTAAAAAATTTTGTGGAATACATCTTGAGAACATCAAAACTTCACTTATATGCTTTCTTGTCTTCAAGTTAAAATATTAGCACGTTCATTATCTAGATTCATGATGTTTTAAGTGATGCTAGTAGTATGCCTAATGAACCTCTTTTCTCTATCTTAAGTAGCATGAAATAAGCTAAGTATCTTAAGGAGATGAGTTTTAGTTTTGGCTTGACCTTAAGAATCTTATCTTCACTTCACTTTTACTTGATGCTTGAATGGTTGATATCATTGAAATAGTCATGATTCATCTTGTTTGTTTAGTACTTGATTTCTATGGTGATTTCTCAAACTTTATTTTGGTTACTGGATAAGGCTCAGATCATGTAAGATCATTTGGAAAAATCAAAATATCTCAACATTTGTGCTAAAAGTACATTTGTAAATAAGTTTTGCACAATGCAAATACTTATGAAAAAAAAGTGAATAAGGGATATAAAAAAATAGTTGTCGTGAGTGGAATCTAGCAAGTCACCCCTTTGAGACCGAGTTAGATTACTAGGGAAATGACTGCTTAGCTTCTCTTGAGATTGAGCACGCCTTTGAGACCTTGGGTTGATTGAGAAATATGAACCAAGTGTGTGGCAAGTAAGTGCCTATCACTGGTTACTTGTCTATCACCGGAAACATTAGGAATTCAAATTTGATGACGACTTGACTAGGACATAGATTAAAACTTGAAGAGTTTTGAGTTACCTTGCACTGTGCATAAGAGACTTATGCTTGAGCTATACTTAATTTGTTTCCATGATCATGCTTGTTAATGAAACTTTTTGATAGAGTTAGGAGAATGCATTAGGGATATGAGAGTATTGTAAAATATATGAATTTAGATTGCGCCATTTTGCTTGAGGACAAGCAAAGGTTTAAGTCTGGGGGTGTGATGTGCGTAGATTGTATACACTTGTTTAGCATGTTTTGACGTACATTCACGTAATTTGAGCATGCTTTATCTATGCATTTCATACTTCTAGCTTTCTTTTCAGCATATTTACTCTTTCTGTTCGGAGATCTACTTTTTGGGCATTTTCTGTATATAGGAGTCGATTTTGGAGAAGATTTGACTCTTGAACGAAGAAGGAAGGGACAGGCCCTGTGTGCCACACGGCCATGACATGGGGGGTTGCCCAGGTCGTGTGGTGATCATCACCCATGTGGCTGCAGCAGAGAGGGAAGAAGTCGTGGCCGTGTGAGCATCACACGCCCTTTCCAGGTTTGAAGCCAAGAGGGTTCATGGTCGTGTGTACCACATGACCTTGCAAGTCATCCATAATCAAAGATGTACACGGCCGTGTAGATCTACACGGTCGTGCAGCATTTCCAGAGCCCCAGAATGCCTAGGTCATGTGCACCACACGACCGTGCAAGAGCTCCAGACCCGGAGGCAGTGCAGGCTGTATAGATCTACACGGTTGTGTAAGGGAAGCAGTGGAGGAGCAAGCCACGGTCGTGTCTCACACACGGCCATGTGAGATAAGCAGTGAGGGGAGTGAGCCAGGTCGTGTGAGCTTCAACCGGCCGTGCCTCGGGGTCATGTGGCGCCCAAACCCCCCTTCTATATAAACTCTTCTTCTTCATTTGAGAGGGGATCTTCTCCCTTTTGGGGGGAATCAAGATTTAAGCGATTCTTCTCCATCTTGGAGGGATTTTGTTGCAATTCAAGGGGCGGATCTTTAATGTTTCGACTCCAAGATTGTGGATTGGATCCAGAGACGGTTCTTCATCATAGATAAGATTTCTTTCTTCCTTTTCTTGGATTTAGGATCAAGAATGCTTGTAATTCCTTTCTCTTCGGATTCCTTTCCACATTTCATGGAGTAGATTTCTTTGTTCTAGGAAGGAGGGAGTAATTGTAAGGATGATTTGATGTAAAACTCTTGTGGATTTGTCAATTTCCTATTTCTATGATTTTACCCTGTTTGTGTCAATTTGATCTTGTATGGATTGTTGTGATTGTGTCTATTTACCATGCTTGATTGAATGTTTGAATATCTTGTGGATCTTGTATGGATTGTTTCTCATTCAATTTTCCAAGGGGCGTTCGTGACAGGAATATGCCCGTGTAAGGATATTTGAGGGGTAATCTTGAAAGGGAAATTAGGTTATTCAAGGGGGTAGGATAGATTGTATATGTTCATATATTATATCTTGATGCAGTTGAGAATTGATGAATTATATGTTGATTATCCGAGGGACGCACGTGATAGGCAAGCCCGTGTAAGGACAACATAGATTCATTCCTAATTGATCGTATTTAGGTATAGATTTCAATCCTAGGTCGGTTGTCTATTACAAGAGGGAACCGACAACCTTCTACAAATGATGGACAATTGAGAAATAAGATTTGGTAGATCATTTACATTGAAGAACCTTACAAAGAAACTAAAACTCCTAGAACATCCCTTTTATCAAAGCCCTTATTCTTGTTTGTTATTCTTTCATCTCTATATTTTTCTTTGCATAGTTGCATTTAGCTTTTGATAAACAATTGATTAGTTGTTTATCTAATTCGTGTTGATAAATCTTTAGTGGTTATTCCATTCCCTGTGAATACGGTATCTTTTATTATTAATTACAACATTTCTGTACACTTGCGGAGAGTCAACAAAGATGCTCACCAACACTTATGAAGTTGTCAAGGGGGCATCTAAAGAGACCCAATTAAATCGCTGAAATAATTTTTTTTAAAGTTTCTTTTGGCTTCTGCTTGAGGGTAAACATGTTGAGGGAAGTTTAGTAGTATCTTCTGCTGGTGGTGAAATGATGTAAGAAAGTGGTCTTGAAGTTCTTGAATGATCGAATGGAAGAAGTGGGGATCCAATTGAAACCATCTTTGAGTCAAGCCAAAAAGTGTAGTTAGGAAGAGTTGGCACTTGATACCATCGGTATATTAAAGCAATATGACTACATTTTCAAATTGACACAAGCGATCCTTCGAATCAGTAGCTCTCGTGTACTCAATGAACTACAGCGATCAAAATTGACATGACAGTTCATCTTCAAGGACATTCTTGGAAAAGGGAGTGCCTCCTAAGTCTTTCCCTTTAGATTAGTAGATCCATTACTCTGAATGGGGTCTCGGGGAGGCATTTCTTCGGCTGAAGACTCTTGAGACTTCTTGTGCCTCATGAATATCCTAGCAAGAGTTGAGATTAGAGCTTGAGGGATTTCAGTTTGTTGTAGCGGCCTCTTGTTGGTAACTTGAGGCACTTCATCTGATGCCGAGGGTATCTTTGAAGGTGAAGGGTTCTAAGTTTATTGCTTCTACAATGCCTTTTATACCTTTGCCGCAACAAATTGATTAAAATCCTCCTGTGTTACGTAATGACGGGGGTCTTTTAGTGTTATCCATCTTCAAAGTCTCAGTTAAGGATATTAATATTCCCACAGATGGCACTAATTTATTCTTGTTTGAGATTATCGACGGGTGAGCTACTGGTGAGTTATCTCCAATGGTGACGAGGTCGTCGAATGCCATGGAGGGTGGATCACTAAGAAAAGCTAACAAAACTAGAAAGAAAGATAAGGGAAAAAGGAATGTTAGAATAGAGGCCAAGGGATGCCCGGGTCAACCATTTCGACGTTCAAGTCAATCTCCAACAGGGGAGATAAATGGAGAAGATGAGCAATAAATTAATGTGTATGTGCGTGCATGCGAGTATTGTTAGAGTGTATACTAAAAGTCTAGCTTTTGTAAACATTTATTTTTGAAATAAAAAAATCACATTGGTCAAATGTCTATATTGAATATAGTTGTTCAATTAATTTATAAAGTAGATAACATGGTGTATGTTGTCACACACAGAAGATCATGTTATCAGCTCTTTATAAATTATAAACAGTTGCTCACGACTAAGATGGAAAGGAACAAACCATTGGTATAATCGTAGTGTAATTAGGTATTAGTTTATCTTGACTAATTAATTATACTAGTACACTCTAAGTGTATTGAGTAGGACCATTTTAGGTAAGTTCTTTTTATACTGACTTAATAAAAAAACTACACCTTAGTTATTATGGAAGTGTGTACTCTTAATCCTAATATAATAACAAGCATATATATTTAGTATCTATTTTTTAACTTATCAAAGGGTGAGATTTAGCTCGATAAATCAACAGACCCGATAAGTTGGGAAATGATATTACTTATAGTGTGTGTTGTTGATTATAGAAGAAAATTGTGTCCTAGTTATCTAGGTTGAGAATGTCCCCAAGAGGAGCTCATAAGGATTGTCATGTTAAACCCTGCAGGTAGACTTAGTCCGACATGACAATGAAGTTGAGTGGTACTACTCTTGGAGCTAGATATTAATTAAGTGAGTTGTCAGTAACTTACTTAATTAGTGGACAGTCGTTATCTTAAACACAGGGAGACTAACACACTCATTATAAGAAGGAGCCCATAATGTAATTTGGGATTGGTGCGGTAGTGCAACAATAACTCTCTAGTGGAATGAGTTATTGTTGATGAACTTGAGTTGTGTGTTCGGGGAGAACACGGGATACTCAAGCTCATCGGAAGGCCAAAACTAATTTCTCCTCTAGGTCCCTGTCGTAGCCTCATTAGTGCCTTATAAACCACTCATTAAAAGCCCTTCTTGGTGTCCAAGAAAGGAGGCCGGCCCATTACTTGGTGACCTAACAATGGCCGGCCACCATCTCCTTAAGAGGGTCGGCCCTCTTGCTTGGTGACCAAGCAAGTAGGGGTCGGCCATAATAAATTCAAATAGGAGGGTTGTTTTGAATTTTTAAAATCTTCTCTTTGTAGAAAACTATAAGTTTTAAAAGAGAGATTTTAATTTTAAAAAAAAACTTTCCTTATTTGAATTAGGCCACATGGTTTAATAGAGAATTTTAATAGTTTTAAAACTTTCCTTTTTTAACCATCCTCATGGTTTTAGAAAAAGGAAGAGAAGTTTTAAAAATTAAAATTTTGTATTCATGTTAAAAAAGGAAATTTTGAAGAGAAGTTTTAAATTTTAAAACATGGTTTTAATTTTTAAAACTTTCCTTTTTAACATCCACTATAGGAAAGAGAGCTTGTAAAATTTTATAAGAGGATTTCTTCATGTAAAATTTTATAAAAAAAAAATATTTTCTTATCCTTGATGAGGTGGTCGGCCACCTTGCTTGGTGCCCAAGCAAGGGGTCGCCCAATCAAATTAAATCTTGAATCAATCCATGATTGGTGATTGATTCAATCAAGAGGAAAGAAAAGGAAAAATAAAGGGGAAAAGGAAAAACTAGAAGAAGATTTTAATTTTTGTAAAAATTCTTCCCTTATTTGCCTTGGGCAAGTAATATAAAAGAAGGGGAGAGGAGGCCTCATGAGACATAACTCTTATTCTTTTGCTTGGTGATCCTCTTGGTGTGGTCGGCCGTCTCTCTTCTCCCTTTCCCTTTGCTCTCTTTTGCTCTTTGTTGGTGGTGGCCGAATATTAGAAGAAGGAGAAGAAAGCTTTGGGTGGTGTTCATCTTGGAGGATCGTCGCCCACATGACGTCCAAGGCGAGGCGAGGAATACGGCAGAAGATCTCGAGATCATTAGCTTGCAAAGAAAAGGTATAATTAGCAATTATTTTCCGCATCATGCTAGTTATTTTTCTTTGTATGAATTCCAAACACAAGAGGCATTAGATCTAGTTTTTCGAATTAGTAATTCGTGTTTTTGTTTTTCTTTGTTTTTCTAATTTGTGATTCGATTGTTCTTTTTGGTTAAACACTACAACAAAAACTGCAAACGACAACACCCCTACGACAACGGTTTTAAGAGAAAGCGTTGCGTATTTGCTCAAAGACAACGGTTTTTGCCAAAACCGTTGTCTTTGAACTCCCCATTAAATATAAAAGACAACGGTTTTAGCAAAACTGTTGTCATTGAGCGACTTTTTTTTAAAACGACAACACTTTTTACAACGGTTTTATAAACCGTTGTCTTTATCCGCGTTTTTAGCGGCTACGACAACAGTTTTCAAAAAACCGTTGTAGTTGAATTTGGTCATTTCCCCCCTTCGCTGTTTTCCTTTCCCTCGCTGTTTTCTTTTCGGCGCCGTGTTTTCGCATTCCCAAACCTAAGCCATTTATCTTTCCCTCTCCTCATACGACGTTGTGCTCCTTCTCATTTCCTGGTGAGCTGCGGCGTTCTCCAATGGGCTGTCGAAGATCCAGACGCACGGGAGGGAGAAACCGGAGAACGGGATCTGCCACGAAGACAGCGCGCCGCTGGTGAAGGCAGCGCGGTTTGTGTGGAGTTTCGCAGGGGAGCGGCGGAGGAAGCTTCTTCTAGATTGGTTGGCGCTTCGAAGATGATCACTTTAGGTTCCGCTTCCCCGATTCCATGTCAAGATTCTGTTTCCGAGAGATTTTTGCATTTACTCTTGTTTTCTGCTAGGAGAAAAAGAACGATTTTGTCGTTGATCTTCTTTGGTGGTCATAGGTGGGCTTCGAAGATCGTCGTGATCTTCCTCTTCTCCTCTTTCTCACGGGCAGGATCGGCTCTTTTTGTCTAGGAATCTCGTCGAATCCCGAAATAAAAAATATCTTTTTTTGGTGAGATCCCGAACCTCTTCTTCTATTGTATTTCATTTGTTCTTTTCTCGCTGGCTATCGCTTTGAATTGCGGTGAGTTCTTGATCTTTTCCGGGTGATTTATGGAGTTCCAGAATTAGATTTTAATGCTAAATGCTGAAAGTCTTTAACTTTTGTCTTCTTTTCTTGTGACAGATCTGGCGAACTTAGTTTTGCATTCTCTGTGATTAACTTAAGATTCATCATATATACAAGGCTTAACAAATTTGGTTTGTTGCTTGGTCTTCAGATCTTCCACCTGATTTATAGAAGTAAAGCAATTATACACCATGAAAGCACTCATCCTTGTTGGGGGATTTGGCACTCGCCTCCATCCTTTGAAACTAAGTTTCCCAAAGCCATTAGTTGATTTCGCCAACAAACCAATCGTACTTCATCAGGTATGTGCATTTTGGCCCTATACCATATTGTTGGTACATACATGAATGTAGATATGAAATATCGTGTTGTGAAGTTTGGTGATACAAAAACTATGTTTTACTGATTTCCCTTGTAAGTTCTCAAAGGAAGTAACCGGATACAAAAGGGCATATAGAGGATGCCATGATGAGTTTTCAAAATCTACAACTATTTTACTTTTGGTTGAATTCAATTTTCCTTTAAATTGTTTTGCTGTCGTTCTGTTGTCTAGTTTTGGGGTTTCAGTTCTGCTTTTTGGTTAATTTTGTAATTCCATAAGTAACTATTTCATCTTCATCTGAGGGAGGAAGTTATTTGAAGTTTGATCTATTAACACCTCACCTCTTTGGATAAGGTACACATGCACATCAAGTGTTTGATGTAATTCCTCATAGATCCTAATATGCCATCTGAATGATACAAGGTATTTGTGAATGACCAATTCCTCAACTGGGATCCCGAGCATCGAATCAAAGTTCAAATTGTCTCTGCAAGGGCCTATCATTCCCTGTTCATGCACAACATGTAAGTGAAAAATACTACTAATAAGAATGCTACAGATGCTCTTCAACTCTACAGTTCGACAGTTATCCAGATAAGTCATCTTTGCGTTGGTTCTGTTGATCTCTAGTAGTGAATCATAGTTGTGTTAGTAGCACGCTGGATCATACATATGCATATATTAGTGTTAGTGAGCTAACTATCTCCTCTTTCTCTCCTTAATGTCAAGGGAAAACATGTAAACTAGAAGAAGAAAAACTCTCTTTTGCATGAAATAATTGGAAGGATCGCAGGTGCATCCGTCCTACGCCAGAAGAATTAGAGGATTTCAGTACTCTGGACTTCACAATTTACAATGCTGGCTAGTTTCCATGTAATCGATACACACACTACATGACTTCAGGGCGGCAGTTCGGTCGGGAGGCATGCCGTCTACTCATTCCTCTGTCAGAAGCGTTTCTTTTTTTTTAGGCCGTCGCTTCTCTATTTTCCCCTTATTTTGCAATTTGTGAGGTTGAACTATGGAATTTTAATCAATTATGCTTGGATTTTTCTAGGTCGTTACTGCTGTGGCTACTTTGCTTGGGCTGGAGAGGTAGGCATGTAAAATTGTTTGATGAAATTCCCCAGTGTGTAGTTATTGTTATTCCCTTCAAGGTCTTGTAATTGAAGTGTACTAACTTAACTGTGTAGGGGATTCTCTGACTCCATCTTTGGCATCTCTGTTGTATTTGCTACTCTAGTTATTGTACGATGCTCAGGTAAACTAGTTTTCTTTTTTGGTTTATGTTCTATAGTCCTTGTGTATGCCATGATGGTAATTTGCAATTAGACTCTATTCATGTGAGTTGACTTTGTATGAATCTGGAAAATGTTTTTTCTTGGGAACTGTGTTAGCCATATTTATCATCGAGGAATATAGTTGAATACTGTTGCCTGAGAGTTAGAATTGGTTTGAGTGAAGCAACTGATAATCCTACAAACTTCTAATGGTTTAGTCTGTCATTGCCATGGGCTAGAACAATTTAATTAGTTTGTTTGCCATATCCATCTCCTGCGCTTCTAGAAGAAAGCTTGTATGATGAACACAATTTATAGTAGAGCTTGTGAAAACAATGAGTTTAAAGTCGTTTCTTTCTCAACCGACTTGTAGACAAAGAAAATTGGTCTTGTTTGGTTAGTGAAAGTTGTCAGATCGTTGTCGGAAGAACTGGCATGAACACTCTTACTAACCAGACTGGCGAAGTTACAAGTTGATCTTACACTTCTATTCCATCTTGTTGTTGATGATAAATGTTAAAGTGCTCTAATTTTGAGAAAAATTTATGCTTGACTTGGACTTCTTTATTTCTTCTTCTAACTCTTGACATTTTGTATGGCCAATAAGTCATTTGCAAGGGATGTTCAATCGAACTATCAGATTATTAGAAGCATGTATCGAGCCAATGTATGTCCATTTGCATGTCTAAATATCATTTTATTTCCCAGTCAGTTGGGGTGAGTAGATAGGATTTGAGCAACTGATAAGCAGGACCAAGTGGATGGGTGCTTGAGTCGAAGGAGCGGATCTGACTAAGCAAGATGATCATATCGATGGGGAAGATCCGACTGAGCAGAGCGATCAGATAGGTGGAGTAGATCCAAGTGAGTAGGGCAATCAGATCGGTGGAGTTGATCCTATTAACCAATCTTGATTTTAACTTCTACCTCACTTTGTCTATTGACCATCTAGTACATGTGGAGATAGACCTGACCCCGATTCAGTACCAAAGGTTCGACGGTTCAAAACTACCATTTTGATGATTCCTGGGGATCAACACTGATGCAGTGATAATAGGGGGCCCACTAAGTGCGGGTCAAAGGATGGAGATCTTAGCCGACGTGGAGGTTAAAGTCAAGGAGGTCAACGCCAGAAAATCAACGAGCTCACCAAAGGGAGCCGAGCGGAGCTCTCCTGCAGTGGTCGATCGGGCATGAACTACCTGACCGGCAAAGGGTTGGTCCAAACAAAACACTCGTACAGCCAAGATCATCAAGCGCTTATCACAAAGCAGAGTTAAGTTGGGACAGTCGGAGCGTTATCCGGTCAGCCGGTAACAAGCTACCGAGTCGAGTCATCGCAAGGAAGAACAGCCAAATCTATCCGAGCAAAGGAGTTTCCAGCCGAGCGGCTATCCCACTCAGTCAAGTAGAGGGATCATTGATGTATCTATTAATATCCTTCTAGGAAATAATATCGCTAACACAAGGCATGGTCAACAAGAGGATCATACGACAGAAGCTTCTATTGTCTTTTCAGGGATATGCATGATTTGTTAAGGTATGATATCAGAGAAACTTTCCTGACATGTCCTTTCATAGGACAAATTAGAAAACATGCTCATGCCTTGAGGAGTATGCACGTCGCCCGCTGGGGCCCCATATAAAAGGAGGTCCATGCACTGGCGGAGGTACGCGTTATTCACTATTCACAGAAATAGGTACATATGTATAAAAACTAATTTGAGAGGAAAAGACTCTCGAACCAAATGTCAAAAACATACAGCATTGCTAGGAGTTTATCCTCTATAGTCGAGGTAAACCCCTTCATCATCCCACAATTCACTTACATGATAATGCACTCAATGCAACTCACACCCTCACAAACAAAGTCAAACCAACAACCAATCACTCACTCATAGAATATCACACAACACCATGACCATAAAACAAAGTCAAACAAGCCACCAATCACTTGCTCACACAATAACAAACAACTCCATGACATGCAATTCAAAAGGTAATCAAATAACGTGAGTAAGCATTACCAATGTGATGAGCAGGTGATGTTCGGCCATGGGAAAACAGCATAACCAATGTGATAAGCAGGTGATGTTCGGCCATGGGAAAACACGGACAAGAGCATTTGCACAAGTAGTGGCTTCAATGCACGGACATCAAATAGAAAGCATCACTTCTTATGATATCGTCCCACTTTTAACAAGTGGTCAGCTATCAACGGATTTATCATATCTTTACCACGAGCCGTTTGCTGCGGACTAGATATATTCTTATGGTGGATCTATGAACCCTCTTTGGGTTTTTTGGCAAAGCCCCAGCCATCAATGGATTTGGCGTTGTCCTTACCGCGAGTCATTTGCTGCGAACTAGATAGATCATTATGGTGGATCTATTCACCCTCTTGGGCTTTTTGGCAAAGTCCCGGCCATCAACGGATTTGGCACTATCTTTACCGCGAGCCATTTGCTGCGGACTAGATAGATCAAATAGGTGGACCTATTCACCACCTTCTCCTAAGCCTCTCACCTCACACCCCACCATATACAAACCACTCTTGGCATGACACCTCACACTCCCCACCATATACAAACCGCTCTTGGCATGACACCTCACACCCCCCCCCCCATCATATACAAATCACTTTATGCATGACACGTTCATAAGTCCACACACTCAACCCAAGCAATCCACTTACAATTTACAAAGAAACATCTTGACACAGCAAAATCAACCATGGATGCAAGCACACCCCTTGGACGGCAAATCATCAGAACACGGACACTAATCCAACTCGAACGGATAAGTGCTAGGCCGAGGATAGATCAATGAACCGATCGAGTATAGCGTTATTCACTATTCACACCTATGCTGTTGTTGCTTCGTTTTCTTCCTTTTTCTAATGACTGACTTCAGTGTCGAAGGGCCAATTTCGGGGACCCCTTCCTTGACTCGGTACTGACGGTTCTTGTATTGTAGAGCGGAGCACGGCCTACATCCAGTCAACGTAGCACTCACATCCTTAGCTTGCCATTTTTCTAATTTTCAGATAGGATCAAACATTTAACCTCAACCGTCTAAGACGATTACAGTTCGAAACTGTTGGTTCACAGTTTATCACAATTTAAGATTATTATATTATTTTTTTAAAAAAATATAAATAAAAAAATATAAATTTATAAAATTATTTGTCGAACTAGTTCAACTTATTAAGAATAATTCTATAATAAAAATATTAATTAGTTATTAAATAATTATGATTATAAATTAATTAATTAATAAATAAATAAGTGCCTCTTATTTTTTTAATTATTAAGAATAATAAAATAAGAAAAGAAACTAGTTATTAAACAATTAATTAACTAATATATGAAAAAATTCATAGTTGGAGTGTGGTTGGTTAGGATGGTTACTTCTAAGATCCCACTTTGAAACTACAAATTAATTTTTAACATATATATATATATAGAGAAATTAAAAAATAAAAAATAAAAGCACGTTGAACAGCTGGTTTGACAATTAATTTAATCGGGTACCGGCCTATTTAATTCGATTATGGGCCCGGGCGGGGTACGGTTCATACGTGGCCCGGGTCAGATTTACTTGGAGGCTTCTAATATAATCGTCTACAACAAAATGTGTGTACATATTGATAATCTACCCAAGATTAAATGATTAATTAGTGATTTTCCGTATCATCTACAACAAAATGTGTGTACATTTTGATAGTCTACACAAGATTAAACGATTAATTAGTGATTCTTCACGAATACGTCTACTTTTTCTCAATCGGCCACTCAGTGAATAGGCTTAAAGAAATAATCCCTGAGGAGCATCGCGTACTCCTTATCATCCGCCAGGGAGTAGGAGTCCCCTCTCTTGTACACGAACGCAGAGTTCCTGGTGATGCTTATCATCCCGCGCCTGTAGCACTCCGGCAGCACCCGAATTGACCTGAACAACTCCCACTCCAGCTCGCACCAGCAGGACCGAATGATGCCCTCTAACGCATCCATGGCCTCCTCCTGCCTGCACCCCTGCTCCTTCATGTAGCAGCTCACCGCCGAGGCAATCTCCCCATTTCTGGCCTCGAACTCAAAGGTGCCGAGGTCGTTCGTGAGGCGGCAGACGAGGTTGGTGAGATGCATGAAGCGTGAGCCCGGGCCGGTCAGTCGCAGTGCCTCGTCGGAGATGGGCTCCGGCAGCATCAGCAGAGAGCTCAGCGCGATGGCGGTGGAGCTGATGCTGGGCAACGATGCCTTTAGGTACTCCTCCATGCTAGGAATGCGGCTCTCCGATCGCCATTGGGCATTCTCTGTGTACCCCTCGATGAGTTCTTGCCACTATATAATTGATCGAGGGTTCCATTTATGTTATTATTGATTAATCAGTACGCATGCAAGTCTTGCAAAATCTTTACAAGCACTTACCGCCCTCTTATAATAGGGAAGGACGTCGCGGCCTTGAGTTCTGCTTGCTTCGGCGCCCATGTCTTCCACTGTGGCTAGGAAACTCGAAAGTATTGCTTTAAACTTGGGTACGTCGTCACATCCAGAAGGATCCCACCTATTTAATGTCAAACACAAATTAGGGAGATTGAATTCACACATCAACGATGCGAGATCTACGTTCATTAAGTTAACATAAAATATACAAGCTAAGGAATGTGAGTACCTTTGAACAGCTTCGTTAAACTTAAGTATGTCAAGATGATCCACGCCTGGAAGATCCATTAGGTCGTCGATTGTGACGATGAAGGCAGAGCACTTGGTAAATGCTGCACGATAGGCAGAATATTCTGGTTCATAAATGGAAGTGCTAGCTAAAAAATGGCTCTTCAGAATTCCTCCTCGAAAGGGTATTGTCTTACTGCATTCTTGCTCCTTCCACCATCTACGCACACCAAGTTAACGACAAAACAGAGCATGTTTGCATTGTTTTCCAAGTCTCGCGATGCAGCTAAGTGTGAGAAATTTCGGAACTTCAGTACTCACTGCTCGAGCGACGCGATCTCCTGTTGATGTAGCTTTTGGAGCATCCCTAAGTCGATCTTAGCAAGTTGTAAGCACTTATTTAGACATCCAGAGCCAGGCCATAGCTGGTTAATAACGATTCTCGACTCCAGTCTCGGAAGCAAATATCTCCTCGGGTATTCCAAAGCAAATTTTATCTTCAACATTTCCGAATTGCACATTTTAAACAAAACGAAACAAGAAAGTAAACAGAAATAAGTGGAAGAAGATGGTATATGTACCTCCATGTCCAGATTGTTGGCTTTAAGGAGCGATTGGTCTCCTTCTAGAAAGACTTGACGAAGTTGAAAACTGGCGAACTCCTTCACTTGTGCCATGATGGTCGATTCACTAGGGAATCCCACCTGAGAGCATTTGAACAAATGGATCATGCTTGAAACTTTGGCAAGGGTGTCGACCTTGAATGTGGAGGGATCTCCAAATTGACCTTTCAACGTGTCAAGGATCCCTGTGGAACGTGAGCCATGAGTTTGGAAGAAATTAAATTACTGAATTAAACAAAGGAGTCACACTTCCTATTTTGTGGTTCAATAAAGCCAAATAATTGAGTAATCGTGACCAAAACTGTACCGATTATCTTGAAGTATATCTTGGCCTCATTTTTTATTTTCAAAGAGAATTAGTATTACATCTCTAATTGAGATTCTGATTTTGGATTGGATCCGACTTCTTTGATATGTAGCAGGTAGAACATCTTTCAGTCACCCATTCATTACTTGTCTGCTCCTGTCATGATTTATTTCTCTCATGATGGCTTGGGGTTGGGCGCGACGGAGACGCTGAGGGCGAGCAATTTCATCTTTTACCACATGTAGAACATCTTTTAGGTGTTCTTAATTACTTTGCCCTTTCAAGTAATCAATTGAGGACAATAATAAAGAGGAGCAAGAGAAGAATAAGGGATTAAGTTCAAACAACACATTTTCAATACATTCTTTCCACTGATCCATCTATTTGCGTATCCTCAAGCTCATCTATTAATATGAGATGTAACAAGCAGACCAGGATATGACGTGACAATTAAAGTTAAGGGGGTGTGGTGGTTAAAGTCAAGGTGATGTGATGTTCAAAGTCAAGGAAAAAGAATATTTCCCAATCGACTTCATTATTCGCCCAATGCTAAGGCTCGCAGTGCCAACCCTACCAAATTACGAGTCGTTCGAAATAGGGGCGACTGGCCCTTAAGCCAGTAGGACATAGGGGTTTAACGCTTTACTCTTGAATTGGGAAGCTGGCATATTCGATCATTCAATAGTCGACCGAGTTTTTGGGGGTATCCAACCCACCTCGTAATTGATCTACCATAGGTCTAGTCAAGGGAAAGGTCAAACTCTTTACTTTGTACGAGCCTCTCTACACACGACCGATCAACCCTATCACCGGTTATTCCTATGGATTTCCACACGATGATATGCACTATATATCCATTCGATAATAGAACTGAACGAGTTTATATGGCTTCATACTCATCCCTTATATGCATAAGTGTAAGATGACTTTCTCTATAAAGCCAGTCAGAATCCCAGATTCACTTTACTTACAAATCATTGTACAAACGGTAGGCTTAAAGTACCAATTGAACCTCTCATAATACAGCTTCATTTCTCTGGATGACCCATTACACGACCGGACGGACAAAAGGCCGACCGAGCCTAAAGCACTTAACTTCATATTGTTGCTCGGATGGATTTCTAGCACGCACAGGTTATTAGATGGATTTCCAGAACGCATAGGTTATCATATTGTTTCTCAAACAAACTTCCAACATGCCTAGGATATTATATTGTTCTCCGAACGGATGGCTAACACCATGCAGCACATGATCAAGCAGCTTAATGTGGGGATAGGCATATAGACGGTCGACCTTATAGGTCGGCCGAGATATACTCAATAGACAACATGAGCAGATAATCCTAATAACCTATCAGAATAATAACTATATGTTAGAGAATATTCTTCTGGAACCTTCTTCAGGGATTATTATATTTCTTATCAGTCGACCACATATGACAGCATATTCTTGTAAATGATAAGGGATGTACAAATGTGGATAAGGAAAGATTCCTAGGACAATTATTGCACAGGTTGTACGCTTTCCGTTACCTGACAACTTTTGACATTCTTTGCCACCTCATGATTATGGAGATTATGAGAGGTGATATATAAAGGAGGGATGCTCTCCGTTGGCAAGGTATGTTTTTTGAACATCTGAAGCTTACTATCATACGCACGTTCTCTACTACTCTTTATTCACCTGTCTAGAATTGTATAAACTTGAGCGTCGGAGGGCCTTTGCAAGGGACTCCCCCTTATTTCTAAGCACTAACATTTTTTTTTCTCGTCTCATTATACGCAGGGATCGAAAGGAAGCCTCTCTACGGAGTAAAAAGTTATGTCTCAGTCAACAACCAATCCATCGTTACTAGTGCGTCATCTCTTCAATTTTCAGACAGGATCATATTTGATGTTGTCTGTGGGAATTTCTTCGTATGAATTTAAAACTTAGAGATGAATGAAGCTAGAAGTCTCGCCACCGTCACATTAACTCAAGAGGAGTTGGAAATATTGATTAATGCTCGAGCCCAAAAACTATTACAGTAATAATAACAAGCAACCAGTGGTGGTAATCTTCCAGCTAATCCCATCACGTTGACAACAACACATCAAAGGGAAAGAGGAGCACGGGAGGAAGGCCCTATCCATCTACCTCCTGCGCCTCACTCACCAATCTCACGCCATCAAGTGCTCTTCTGTACACCACCCGAGTATATGGGCCAAGAAGAACTACACCAAGAATCTTTTGGAGAATCACCTATCGGGGAGGGACGCAAGGGAAAAGCCCCAATAACTTGTAGCTCTCTCGAACAGATTAGCATCCCGTTCTCTCAGTGGTGTTAGAAGACGAGTTACCAAAACATTTTCAACCCCTGACAATAGGTGAATACTCAAAGTCAACTGACCCTGAGAATCACCTTCTCAAATTTGAGAATGTCGCTCTCTTGTATCAATATATGGACAATATAAAGTGTCGAATGTTCCTTACCACACTTGCCAACTTGGCACAAAGATGGTTCAAGCAATTGCTGATGGACTCCATTCGCTGTTTCAAGGATTTCCGTAAGATTTTCCTTTATTATTTTGTCAGCAGTCGTCATTACCAGAAGATCCCCTAAGTCTTTTTTCACTCAAATATGGGTCCAAGGAGACACTTAGAGCCTACATTAATAAATTTAATCAACTAGCCATGGAGCCACCACTGAAATTCTAGTGAGTGCCTTTTCCCAAGGTCTATAATGGCTTCTTTCGCTCCTTTTAATCAGAAGACTTTCAAGGAACTTTGACCATCTACTTGAACAAGCCATTGAGTTTATTAATGTCGAGGAGGCACAATCCACCCGAAGGAAGGAGGTCACCGCACCGGCTCTAGGTCTAGTACCCGAGCACCGAGCATTATCCACTCCTCCACATAAAGGACCCTGGACAAGTCCTCAACTTCATCATCAATGGGCCCTAGGCCGTGTAACGTATGGAGGCCGAGCAAGAAAGATATCTCGAGAATTTCATATAACATCCCTTATAAGTCAGTTTTTGAGCCTTTTTTAGCAAAGATGTCGAATCATAACAATAAAAAGGCAGGCTACATTTTAGACCTTAGGATGGCAAGATGAAATGATGGGGTATGTGGAAAAATGTACACTGATTATAATATGAATACACACGTGTTACCAATAGGAAGCACGCGTTTGTAACTGATGTGACAGGTACTTAGCTCAAAACATCGAAGGATTTACGAAGGCAAACTATGATTTTTGCGCAAGGCCTTTGGGAAGCCCGGTCGGTCCTAAGCTCGATTAAGTTTTTTAAGAGTTGTCTAAAAAGAAAATAATCGAAAAGTCGGCCGGAGTCATTCTAGACTAGTCTTAACTCTGAGCGAAGATAATCTCGAACTGATTTAAGCCCAAACAGTTCTAATATTACCACATTAAATTAAATAAACATCATTTGTTATAGTCGTCCAGCCTTAATGTTCAAATGAATTTGATGTAGAACGGTTTCTTAAAACTGTTGCATTTCTATGAGTAATCCTCACCTCACTATAACCCATCTGAACTTTGGCCCGGATGGATTTACGTTATCCTTAGTTTGTCACACACATTAGGGAAAAACAAAAGCTATTAGACAACCAAACATTAGAGTAAAGATAGATGACAAATTCAACAGAAACTTAACTGTATATATGACGGATACAAACATCGAGTTCTAGTACATTAATTAAAAGAAAAACATGAAAAAAGGGCAAATCAAAGCAAATTAGGAAATAAGCTGGGCTGGCGATTCTGGACCAATTTCTTGCGATCAAGGAAGCGAGCGGGAGGTTCCGAGGCTAGATATCCTCCCTCCCTTAATTGCTCTACTGCACTGTCAGTTCCGAGAAGAAGGGCTTTATTGATAGAGCTGGTGATAGGTGCGTTGAAATTGGGTAATTGAAGGAGAGCTTTCTATCTTGTTTCAAAATGATCTTCTTCCCCCGCTTGGTAGGCAGCCAACTCTGCCTGGATAGCTATTAATGCAACTGAGAGACCTACCAATTCAGACTCTTTATCAGATAAGGTAGTATGGGCGGTTTTTAAGTCCAAGCTCAGAGAATCCCACTCATTATTTTGAGCCGCCAACTCAGACTCTTTAGTGGCTAGCTCAATCTTATATGTAGTTTTCAGTTCCTTTAGTTAAATGGAAAGATGCTCGACCTCTACAGTTTTTCGTCTAGCTCCACTCTCATTTTCTCTCGGTGAGTTGTTTCTAATCGGAGTTTAGCTTCATAAGTCTCCAAGGCAGTTTTAATTTGGCAATTTCTCGAGCTCAGTTTTTGCCAACCCTTGATCTTCTTGAAGCCGAGTCTCTAGCTCGCTCAGTCGATCGAGGGCATGTACAGAAGCATTCCTAGAAACTTGCTACTTCTAAAGATGTATTTTCCTGGGCAGAGATGATAATTTTTATGCTAGACCCATCTCTGTCGCCTATCACTAGAGAACAAACAGTGTTAGAAATATCCAAAAGGAGACACAATAAATAAAATTATATTACCTTGGTCACTTTGTATAAATACTCATCAGCTAGCTTTGTGAGAGTAAGCTCACTCAGCTGGTTCCCTGCTACCTCCTTGGCCTCCGTCAAGTGGCCTCTTAGAAATATTTGGCCAATAATGGGGGGGGGAGGGAGTGGTTAATGGAGAGGGTGTGAGTTGGGTGGACGGTAAATCAAGGGCGGTTGAAAACAAATAAGGCCTCCTTGGCATGGCAAAAGTGGAGATTGAGAGAGTCCTCACACGAGGAGACACAAGAAGAGCTAGAGCTGGAGAGCCACTAGGTAGGGAAGTGACCTCCTGTGCTTGAGCAGTTTCCAGCATTGGACTGACAGGAGGGAGGGTGGACAAAGTCTGCTCGGAGGATGGTCTATGCGTCTCTTCTTGGACGTGCTCTTCCCAGGCGGGAGATAAAGGCAAGGAAGGCACTTCAACAGAGGTGGCATGCCATTGGGTGTGAGTAAGCGTACACCATTTGCGTCTCCTTTCTGGGATGGCCTCCACCTTCTAAGGGGATCCCTCCAACACTGGGAGAGGATCGGGAGATAGCTCCCCAAAAGTAGTGGATGCACTAGATTCAGGCATCCGGTTGCCAGAAACCCCACTAGAAGGGATAGCCAGTTGGGAAGCCCGCTCGGCTACAAAGCCCGCTCCTAAGCAAGGAGCACTTCCTCTTCTACATTAAGCTCGTCAGCAACCAAGGATTTAAACACGACATCTACTGCATAAAATAAGAAATACCTTAGTTAGTGATAACATAATAACCAAGTTACCAAGACTTACCAAAAGAGCAAGACAGCTTTGTCTGAATCAGGCTTAGACCAAACAAGTAAAATAGGCCTTCGCGTAGCCACTTGTGGATTTTAAAGCATTGGTCGCTCAACTTAGTTGAATATGAAATGAAGGTCGGGTTGCACTTATAATTTCTGAGACGAAGAAGAGGAGGAAGGGAAGACTGTCATTCGGTAGACCAAATGGCAAGCTCAGGCATCTCAATGAAGAAGAAGTGAGATTTTCATGCCTTGTTCGAGGAAGGCATGTCCTAAACAAATTGATTTCGGGTGGGATTAAAAAAGGAAGACTCCCGATTCTGATTTTTTAGGATAAGAGAACAAATAAAGATTGAGAGGAGTTGGAAGAATGTCATATAGGTGAAATAGCATGTACATGTCACACATAGCATGGAATGCATTCGGTGCAAATTGTTGTAAAGGGATATTAAAATACTGACTCACCTCCAACACGAACGGAGGGACGGCGAAATGTAGACCATCTACTAACTAGTCCTTAAAGAAAGTGATGTGGTTAGCAGGAGGATGATGGGGACGAGCGCCCGGGGAAGGAATAATAATACGATAACTTTTGGGATCTTATACCTAGAGAGGATGGAAGCCTATCAAACTTATCAAAATCTGAGTTAGTAAGAGTAAGCTAGGGAGTGAAGAACTTTTGAGCCATGAGAAAGCGAAGAAAAAACAAAGAAAAAACAATTTACTAGATCACTTAAGGCGAAAAAGAGAAGAAGTTTGCAAAGGAAGATCGTCGAAGGAAGAGAGTAGGGAAGACAAAGCGCAGAATGAAAGGTTTTTACTTCACTTAGGGTTTTCTTAAGAAAAAGAGTACAACTTAATTACAACTGTTCGATCAAATTAGCAGACACACAGAGGATCAATGATTTATTGGGAGAGAGATGTCATTGAGTCATACGAAGGAACATGCGCCAAAAGTCATTTCAAAGAATGAGGAGTGGAGCAACGTGACACTTACCTATAAATGGACATTTATGATGAAAATGACAACTGAATCATTACACTGGAGAAGCACCTCTTCAAACATCCTCAATACTCTCCTCAAGATGGCCAACCTCTAATGGCAGTTTTTGAAAAAAAAAATATCACTAAGTGTCCAAGGTGTAAGTGAAAACATGAATCTCTAGATGACCATAGTAACAGGGGGTGAATGAATGAAAATCGGACTTGGGTCCAATCAATCGGCTACACCTTCTCCAACTAGACTTAAAAAGGAGGCTAATGATATGGGATGTAACGAGCAGACCCAGGATATGACATGACAGTCAAAGTCAAAGGGTCGTGGTGGTTAAAGTCAAGGTGACATAGCGTTCAAAGTCAAGAGAAGAGAATATTCCCCAACTGACTTTATTATTCGCATATCACTAAGGCTCGCAGTGCTAACCCGACCGGATTATGAGTCGTTTGCAATAGGGCTGACCGACCCTTAATCCGGTCGGATATAGGGGTTCAATTATTTACTCTTGAATTGGAAAGCTGGTGCGTCCGGTCATTCAATAGCTGATCAAGTTTAGAGGATGTCTGGTCCACCTTGTAATTGATCGACCATAGGTCTATTCAAGGGAAAGGTCTCTATACAAGCCTCTCTACACATGCCAGTTCGACCCTATCGCCGGTCATCCTTATAGGTTTCCACACCACGAAATGCTTGTGTATCCGTTTGATAATAGAACCAGACGGATTTATATGGCTCCATATCAGTCCCTTATATGCACAAGTGTAAGATGACTTTATCTATAGAGCCGGTCAGAATCCTAGGTTCACTTTACTTATGAATTATTATATGGATGATCGACTCAAAGTACCAATCGAATCTCTCGAAACACAGTTTCATTTCTCTTGATGACCCATTACATGCTTAGCTAGACAAAAAGCCGACCAAGTCTAAGACTCTTAGCTTCATATTGTTGCCCGAATGGATTTCTTGCACGTACAGGTTATCAGATGTATTTCCAGAATGCACAAGTTAACATATTATTTCTCAAAACGACTTCCGACATGCTCAGGGAATTATATTATTCTCTGAACGAATAGCTAACACCATGCAACACATGACTAAGCAGTTTAATGTGAGGATAGAAATAAAGACGACTGACCTTATAAGCTGGCCGAAATATACTCAACAGATAACATCAGTAGAGAATCCTAATAACCTGTCAGAATAACAATCATATCTCAGATAATATTCTTCTGGAACCTTCTTCAGGGATTATTTTGTTTCTTATCAACCAACCACATATGACAACATATTCCTTAATCATCTTGTCAATAGCATAAGCTGTAAATGACAAGGGAGGTACACATGTGAATAAGGGAAAATTCTTCGGATAATTATTGCATAGGTTGTACCCTTTTCGTTACCCGATAATCTCTGATATTCTTCGTCACCTCATGATTACAAAGGTTATGAGAGGTGCTATATAAAAAGGGGGTCATTTCCATTGGCAATGTACGTTCTGTAAACATTTGAAGCTTGCTATCGCGAGCACATTCTCTACTGTTCTTCATTCACCCTTTTGGAATTGTACCAACTTGAGAATCGGAGGACTTTTACTAGGGACTCCCCCTTGGTTTCAGGGCACTAACGTTTGTTTGCTGGTCTTAGTATGTGCAGGATCGAAAGGAAGCCTCTCTGTGGAGTAAAAAGTCATCTCCCAATCAACAAATAAGTCACCATTGCCAGTAAGCCATTTTTTCAGTTTTTAGACAGGATAATCTATTATTCAAGGAATCAAGCTTATTGTTTCAAAATGTTTTTACAGCAAAAATCATCAATGCTTTCTATTTTGGATGAATAATGTTTCACTTCATATTTAGTAGAGCTAGTATAATGCAACGTATTTTGGTCATTGTTCAAAGAATGTGCTTGGCTAAGAATAAAGAGGTTGCTTGTTAGAGGCTATTTGGAGTATGTGTATGGTAATTATTCCGGTCAAATATCGTAAATGGCCAAATTATCAGTCAATTAACTAGCTGACGCATGATTCTCCTTAGAGGCATTCAATGGAGAGGAAGAAAGAAGCTGAGAGACACTCGAAGAGAAAGTTAGATTGGCTAAGGGACGGATCCCGGGGCTACTATGACGCTCAAGTTAGGATTTTCTTGAGGTGATATGCGAGAAGGAAAAGATGAAGAAGAAGGAGAGAACCTAGTTTAGGATTTCGAAAAATGGGAATTTCTTTCTCATTACCTTTGCAAGTGTCTATATAATTGCCAGGAGAACACCTCCACGCTGCATATTCCATTGCTATTGTCCTCGTATGAGCCAACGAAGGAACCAGATCTGACAGTTGTTAGCTGCCATTCCTTTCATGAAGCATCATGTGTTTGTAGGAGAACATTTAAGAGATCAATTCTAACAACCTAATAACTATCTTTCCATTCAACCGATGCCACATGTCTTGGAATATTCACGGAGGAATGATCATAATGATAAGGGGGTTGCACTGCCCTTCACGTGCTTTAAGCAAACCACGCGCAAATGTGTGATGTAGACTAGATATGAGGATGAGGGAACGAGGAGATTAAGTTATTTCAAAGTGATCTTGAAAGTAGACGAAATTGGGACCCGAGATTGAGCCAGGGGTAGTGTAGGCGACTAAGGCCGTGCCAACTAGTTGATGCCGGAATTTGAGATTGAGACAGAATCATAGATGATGTCAATAGCTAAGGCTGGTCAGGATGTCAGGATCTGAGATTGAGATAAAGTCATAGGGATGTGGGTAGCTGAGGTTGAGCCAGAATGTCAAGATTTGAGACTAAGGATATGACAACTGAGACTGAGCCAGGATATCAAGATTTGAGACTGAGATATTAAATTGGATATTTAATAAAACTTGAGTTTTTTTGGGATAAGCACATAGGGCTAGATGAATTAGATCCGAGTTCTCCCTAGGGAGAATTTGACTTTTAATGTGTTCCATCTGATTTTGACCGATATTCAATTTGACTCTTTATCCACAGCAGAAAACCGCCACATCAGTGACATGCCAACTTAATGATGCCAGCGGTACAAACCAATGCTAAAATGGATTAGTATGTACTGTACAATGAAATTAATATGGTAAGATATTCATTTACTATTTCTATCATTTTCCAAAAAGACTCTTGTTGATCTCTCCCCGTAGGAAATAGCCTCATATTAAGAAGGCACACGCATCGTGATCAAGACTTAAGGAAACAAAAAAATAAAATTGAAGCATAGAACCTGCAGTGACATAGTAGCCAAAGAGCCTGAGCAAGCGAAATCCCATCAATGTAGCATCGGCGTCGTCATGGAACCCGAGTTGCTCGTGCCATCGCCTGAAATTAAACATCAGCGATTGACAAGCCATTTTTTGCCCTCATCAATGATCCTTGCTTAATTAGAAGAAACTAACAGGCCAGCCGAGATAGAAAGTAAACATGCACATACAAGTAGCTCAAGTGTATGATTTTGTGGATTTGTTCTTGGAAATATCTTTGGATTCCGAGCCGCTCGATTACATCCACCATTGTCAGAGCATCCCGCGGGGAGCTGCTGAGGTCTTCTAGTCCATCTCCTAAACTTGCAAGGTGTCCGGTAATGGCAGAGATGAGTTGCTTCATCTTTCCTTCATCTGCATGCCTCTCGTTGTTCCCCGGATAAATTTTAAACCAAAACAGTACTAATGAAATTAACAAAACTATATATGTCCATTCTGAGATATGTATGAAACCTTACCAATACCAGCAGCACTCATGGAGGCCGGCACAGAAGACGAGACGATGGCAGAAGGAGGAGGAGTTCTAACGGTAAGATTAGTGGAAGCTGAAGGCGAAACAACCATGCGCGGGAAGCTGAAGGATAGGTGATCTTGATGGCTGAAGAAGAGTTGCAGTTTGGTTGTCGAGGAGCTCGGCTTCAGGAAACTAGGATTGGACGACAGCACGGCGAGAGAGACGGAGGAGAAGAGGGTGGACATCGTGTCTATCAATTCTCGATGCTTGCTAATCCTCTCAACTCCTCCTGTTTGTTTGTAGATGTGCATCAAACCATCTTTGACCGTCATTTTAGCAAGGTCCAATGCCGTATTCATTCCGATGCTGTGGGAGACTTCTCGCAAGGGCCGATGCCGTATTCATTGCGATGTTAAATTATTATTATTATTAGTAGTAGTATTAGTATTAGTATTTACTTATCGTAAGCGCACGCCTCAGTTGCTTAGGGCAGTCAATCAACTATATACACTAAATTGTAAAAGTTTAATAGCTCAACCTGCAATATATTGAGGTAACTTTTGTAAAGTTTTAATATGGGCATAAGTATTCATTCTAGTGCTACAAAATTTAAACACTTCCACTTGTACATTTTTCATATAAAAGATTTTAATATTTCTTTATAACACTAAAAGCTAAAATTCTTGAATTATTTTTGTTGTTATACATTTAAATCATCAAAATGAATTATACAATTTTGAGTGAAAGTTAATATCAAATGACTAATAAGTATTTTATTAAACTTTATAGTTAACTATTAGTATTAGTTAATTTGAGTGAAAAAAATATTTTTTTATGTGAAAACTACATACATGTAATATGTTTGGTAATTGATAGAATATATACTAACACTCTTTTTAAGAATTTAGAAAAATTTATACCATTTTAATAATTATATAACCTCCTTTTAAAAGCTTTCCCTTATATATTTATATAAAGTCTAAAGAATTCTAAAGACTAAAGAGTTCCAACTTCCATTTGTATAAGTATATTATATATATTTCTAATTCATATAATTTTCACAGTGTATCTTCTATAACTATTAAGTAGATAAAAATTTTCTGTCACAAAATCAAATAGAATAACATCTAATGTTATACTAACAAATAACAATAATCAAATGTAACAACAATCTTCATCTTCCAAATAATCATTAACCATCATAACTAAATTCATTCAAAAATATTTTAAAAATACATCAACACACGTTACACATCAAACATTGTCTCTTTGTTTAACACAAATTCAAAATTTCTAAAGGATTACAAATTGAACTCTTCATTCTTCAGGCTTTAACTCTTCAACTTCAAAATCTAAAATATGCAAATGTGTTGAAATGGAAATGTTAACATAAGAATGAAAGATTTAAACAAGAATTGCAAAGAATAGCAATTTTTAGATATAAAATAAAAAAAATGAGAATATATTTTAAAATTTTCATAAAACATGCTTTTCACTTGATTCACTTCTTATTTCTGTATAATGATCTTGGCAGAGAGAATCTGCTACAAATTATGGAGGAAAGTACAATGGTTCAATTTTACAATAAAAAATATATGTTAATACTTTATTTCATATAAATCAAACATCACAAAAACTAAAATAGTCAAACATAATACTTGCTTCAAATTTTTGTAACTCTAACAAATTCTCCTCAACTGTCATTGGAGCCCCAGTAGCCCGAAACCAACCTTGAGCACAAATCAACGCTTCTACGATTCTAGGATTTAAAGAACTCCTAAAAAATCTAATACCTTACCTCCAGTGCTAAACGTTGATTCCGAGGCTACCATAGAAATTGGTATTGCAAACCATCTTATAAAGTATAGGAAATTTTGCCTTGTTACTCCTCCACCAAGATAAGATATCAAACCCTTTTGTATATGGATGGTCTGGCTTAGATAAATACCTTTGCAATTCTGAACTTGATTCAGTTACAACATTGGTTTTTGATTTCTGATACTGCATTTCCAATCGATGTATGACATTTTCTTTATTTCTTGCACAAACATAAGAATTTGTTGCATCTGAAACAGGAACATCTCGTGAACTTGAAGAAACAAAAGATGGTGATGAAGTCATAGAAGAATCTCCTGACCCATACAATCTCCTGCAATCATCATACATCTCCATGGCTCGTTTTACACTATCAAATAAGGTTCCACCTATATCCTTCTCATATATATGTGTAAGCATGAAAGAAAGGAATCCCAACTTTTATCTCAGATCCATAACAGCAGTCATAAAAATATCTTTGTTCATCTTTGATACATCCCCTCAATACTTATCAAATTTCTCACTCATAGAATATGTCATTGCACTTGTGTTAAGATTAAGACTCTTCTTCAACTCTTTTATCAAACCATCAATTTCACTAATATGAGACACAAATTCATTTGAAGTGACATACTTACTGGTAGAAACTTCATTAGTGACATGACAAAAACATTCCAAATAATCACACAAGTTCTTTGCATTATCCCAATCCTGAATAAAAGGCACAATTTGATCATCTTCTTTTTGAGCTACTACCATATCACCATGCTTCTCAGCATAAGATTGAAAATTTTGAATATAATTTAAATATGAGGAAACCATGATGTATGTGAAGTTGCATCTAGTTGGAACATCCAAAGCAAGGTTCTTTCTTGTACTCAATGTTTTCAAGTAAAGTTGTTTCTAATCCTAGCAAGAGACAGTCTAATATACTTTATGGTCACTCTTACATTCTCCACTGATTCATTTGTTATTTATAACCTATCTTTGACAATCAAATTCAAAATATATGCTAAACACCTAACATGAGACATTTGCCCCCTAATATGCAATTAGGCCAATTCACAAATTTTCTTTCCAAATACAAAATTGCTGTGTCATTTGAACTTGCATTGTCAATTGTTACGGTGAACACATTATTAATGCCCCAATCTAGCAATCATTGCCTTTATGACTTGAGACATGAGAAAAATTCAAAATTTACTTATGCACCCTCCTATTAGCATTAATAAAATGGGCAGTTAGGCACATATAACATTCCTTCTAGTTTGAAGTCCAAGTATCAGTTTTCAAACAAATCCTACCACTTTCATTTTTAATAAACAAATCCTACCAATTTCCTATTTCTATGATTTTACCCTGTTTGTGTCAATTTGATCTTGTATGGATTGTTGTGATTGTGTCTATTTACCATGCTTGATTGAATGTTTGAATATCTTGTGGATCTTGTATGGATTGTTTCTCATTCAATTTTCCAAGGGGCGTTCGTGACAGGAATATGCCCGTGTAAGGATATTTGAGGGGTAATCTTGAAAGGGAAATTAGGTTATTCAAGGGGGTAGGATAGATTGTATATGTTCATATATTATATCTTGATGCAGTTGAGAATTGATGAATTATATGTTGATTATCCGAGGGACGCACGTGATAGGCAAGCCCGTGTAAGGACAACATAGATTCATTCCTAATTGATCGTATTTAGGTATAGATTTCAATCCTAGGTCGGTTGTCTATTACAAGAGGGAACCGACAACCTTCTACAAATGATGGACAATTGAGAAATAAGATTTGGTAGATCATTTACATTGAAGAACCTTACAAAGAAACTAAAACTCCTAGAACATCCCTTTTATCAAAGCCCTTATTCTTGTTTGTTATTCTTTCATCTCTATATTTTTCTTTGCATAGTTGCATTTAGCTTTTGATAAACAATTGATTAGTTGTTTAGCTAATTCGTGTTGATAAATCTTTAGTGGTTATTCCATTCCCTGTGAATACGGTATCTTTTATTATTAATTACAACATTTCCGTACACTTGCGGAGAGTCAACAAAGATGCTCACCAACACTTATGAAGTTGTCAAGGGGGCATCTAAAGAGACCCAATTAAATCGCTGAAATAATTTTTTTTAAAGTTTCTTTTGGCTTCTGCTTGAGGGTAAACATGTTGAGGGAAGTTTTGTAGTATCTTCTGCTGGTGGTGAAATGATGTAAGAAAGTGGTCTTGAAGTTCTTGAATGATCGAATGGAAGAAGTGGGGATCCAATTGAAACCATCTTTGAGTCAAGCCAAAAAGTGTAGTTAGGAAGAGTTGGCACTTGATACCATCGGTATATTAAAGCAATATGACTACATTTTCAAATTGACACAAGCGATCCTTCGAATCAGTAGCTCTCGTGTACTCAATGAACTACAGCGATCAAAATTGACATGACAGTTCATCTTCAAGGACATTCTTGGAAAAGGGAGTGCCTCCTAAGTCTTTCCCTTTAGATTAGTAGATCCATTACTCTGAATGGGGTCTCGGGGAGGCATTTCTTCGGCTGAAGACTCTTGAGACTTCTTGTGCCTCATGAATGTCCTAGCAGGAGTTGAGATTAGAGCTTGAGGGATTTCAGTTTCTTGTAGCGGCCTCTTGTTGGTAACTTGAGGCACTTCATCTGATGCCGAGGGTATCTTTGAAGGTGAAGGGTTCTAAGTTTATTGCTTCTACAATGCCTCTTATACCTTTGCCGCAACAAATTGATTAAAATCCTCCTGTGTTACGTAATGACGGGGGTCTTTTAGTGTTATCCATCTTCAAAGTCTCAGTTAAGGATATTAATATTCCCACAGATGGCACTAATTTATTCTTGTTTGAGATTATCGACGGGTGAGCTACTGGTGAGTTATCTCCAATGGTGACGAGGTCGTCGAATGCCATGGAGGGTGGATCACTAAGAAAAGCTAACAAAACTAGAAAGAAAGATAAGGGAAAAAGGAATGTTAGAATAGAGGCCAAGGGATGCCCGGGTCAACCATTTCGACGTTCAAGTCAATCTCCAACAGGGGAGATAAATGGAGAAGATGAGCAATAAATTAATGTGTATGTGCGTGCATGCGAGTATTGTTAGAGTGTATACTAAAAGTCTAGCTTTTGTAAACATTTATTTTTGAAATAAAAAAATCACATTGGTCAAATGTCTATATTGAATATAGTTGTTCAATTAATTTATAAAGTAGATAACATGGTGTATGTTGTCACACACAGAAGATCATGTTATCAGCTCTTTATAAATTATAAACAGTTGCTCACGACTAAGATGGAAAGGAACAAACCATTGGTATAATCGTAGTGTAATTAGGTATTAGTTTATCTTGACTAATTAATTATACTAGTACACTCTAAGTGTATTGAGTAGGACCATTTTAGGTAAGTTCTTTTTATACTGACTTAATAAAAAAACTACACCTTAGTTATTATGGAAGTGTGTACTCTTAATCCTAATATAATAACAAGCATATATATTTAGTATCTATTTTTTAACTTATCAAAGGGTGAGATTTAGCTCGATAAATCAACAGACCCGATAAGTTGGGAAATGATATTACTTATAGTGTGTGTTGTTGATTATAGAAGAAAATTGTGTCCTAGTTATCTAGGTTGAGAATGTCTCCAAGAGGAGCTCATAAGGATTGCCATGTTAAACCCTGCAGGTAGACTTAGTACGACATGACAATGAAGTTGAGTGGTACTACTCTTGGAGCTAGATATTAATTAAGTGAGTTGTCAGTAACTTACTTAATTAGTGGACAGTCGTTATCTTAAACACAGGGAGACTAACACACTCATGATAAGAAGGAGCCCATAATGTAATTTGGGATTGGTGCGGTAGTGCAACAATAACTCTCTAGTGGAATGAGTTATTGTTGATGAACTTGAGTTGTGTGTTCGGGGAGAACACGGGATACTCAAGCTCATCGGAAGGCCAAAACTAATTTCTCCTCTAGGTCCCTGTCGTAGCCTCATTAGTGCCTTATAAACCACTCATTAAAAGCCCTTCTTGGTGTCCAAGAAAGGAGGCCGGCCCATTACTTGGTGACCTAACAATGGCCGGCCACCATCTCCTTAAGAGGGTCGGCCCTCTTGCTTGGTGACCAAGCAAGTAGGGGTCGGCCATAATAAATTCAAATAGGAGGGTTGTTTTGAATTTTTAAAATCTTCTCTTTGTAGAAAACTATAAGTTTTAAAAGAGAGATTTTAATTTTAAAAAAAAACTTTCCTTATTTGAATTAGGCCACATGGTTTAATAGAGAATTTTAATAGTTTTAAAACTTTCCTTTTTTAACCATCCTCATGGTTTTAGAAAAAGGAAGAGAAGTTTTAAAAATTAAAATTTTGTATTCATGTTAAAAAAGGAAATTTTGAAGAGAAGTTTTAAATTTTAAAACATGGTTTTAATTTTTAAAACTTTCCTTTTTAACATCCACTATAGGAAAGAGAGCTTGTAAAATTTTATAAGAGGATTTCTTCATGTAAAATTTTATAAAAAAAAAATATTTTCTTATCCTTGATGAGGTGGTCGGCCACCTTGCTTGGTGCCCAAGCAAGGGGTCGTAATCAATTAAATCTTGAATCAATCCATGATTGGTGATTGATTCAATCAAGAGGAAAGAAAAGGAAAAATAAAGGGAAAAGGAAAAACTAGAAGAAGATTTTAATTTTGTAAAAATTCTTCCCTTATTTGCCTTGGGCAAGTAATATAAAAGAAGGGGAGAGGAGGCCTCATGAGACATAACTCTTATTCTTTTGCTTGGTGATCCTCTTGGTGTGGCCGGCCGTCTCTCTTCTCCCTTTCCCTTTGCTCTCTTTTGCTCTTTGTTGGTGGTGGCTGAATATTAGAAGAAGGAGAAGAAAGCTTTGGGTGGTGTTCATCTTGGAGGATCGTCGCCCACATGACGTCCAAGGCGAGGCGAGGAATACGGCAGAAGATCTCGAGATCATTAGCTTGCAAAGAAAAGGTATAATTAGCAATTATTTTCCGCATCATGCTAGTTATTTTTCTTTGTATGAATTCCAAACACAAGAGGCATTAGATCTAGTTTTTCGAATTAGTAATTCGTGTTTTTGTTTTTCTTTGTTTTTCTAATTTGTGATTCGATTGTTCTTTTTGGTTAAACACTACAACAAAAACTGCAAACGACAACACCCCTACGACAACGGTTTTAAGAGAAAGCGTTGCGTATTTGCTCAAAGACAACGGTTTTTGCCAAAACCGTTGTCTTTGAACTCCCCATTAAATATAAAAGACAACGGTTTTAGCAAAACTGTTGTCATTGAGCGACTTTTTTTTAAAACGACAACACTTTTTACAACGGTTTTATAAACCGTTGTCTTTATCCGTGTTTTTAGCGGCTACGACAACAGTTTTCAAAAAACCGTTGTAGTTGAATTTGGTCATTTCCCCCCTTCGCTGTTTTCCTTTCCCTCGCTGTTTTCTTTTCGGCGCCGTGTTTTCGCGTTCCCAAACCTAAGCCATTTATCTTATCCTCTCCTCATACGATGTTGTGCTCCTTCTCATTTCCTGGTGAGCTGCGGCGTTCTCCAATGGGCTGTCGAAGATCCAGACGCACGGGAGGGAGAAACCGGAGAACGGGATCTGCCACGACGACAGCGCGCCGTTGGTGAAGGCAGCGCGGTTTGTGTGGAGTTTCGCAGGGGAGCGGCGGAGGAAGCTTCTTCTAGATTGGTTGGCGCTTCGAAGATGATCACTTTAGGTTCCGCTTCCCCGATTCCATGTCAAGATTCTGTTTCCGAGAGATTTTTGCATTTACTCTTGTTTTCTGCTAGGAGAAAAAGAACGATTTTGTCGTTGATCTTCTTTGGTGGTCATAGGTGGGCTTCGAAGATCGTCGTGATCTTCCTCTTCTCCTCTTTCTCACGGGCAGGATCGGCTCTTTTTGTCTAGGAATCTCGTCGAATCCCGAAATAAAAAATATCTTTTTTTGGTGAGATCCCGAACCTCTTCTTCTATTGTATTTCATTTGTTCTTTTCTCGCTGGCTATCGCTTTGAATTGCGGTGAGTTCTTGATCTTTTCCGGGTGATTTATGGAGTTCCAGAATTAGATTTTAATGCTAAATGCTGAAAGTCTTTAGCTTTTGTCTTCTTTTCTTGTGACAGATCTGGCGAACTTAGTTTTGCGTTCTCTGTGATTAACTTAAGATTCATCATATATACAAGGCTTAACAAATTTGGTTTGTTGCTTGGTCTTCAGATCTTCCACCTGATTTATAGAAGTAAAGCAATTATACACCATGAAAGCACTCATCTTTGTTGGGGGATTTGGCACTCGCCTCCATCCTTTGACACTAAGTTTCCCAAAGCCATTGGTTGATTTCGCCAACAAACCAATCGTACTTCATCAGGTATGTGCATTTTGGCCCTATACCATATTGTTGGTACATACATGAATGTAGATATGAAATATCGTGTTGTGAAGTTTGGTGATACAAAAACTATGTTTTACTGATTTCCCTTGTAAGTTCTCAAAGGAAGTAACCGGATACAAAAGGGCATATAGAGGATGCCATGATGAGTTTTCAAAATCTACAACTATTTTACTTTTGGTTGAATTCAATTTTCCTTTAAATTGTTTTGCTGTCGTTCTGTTGTCTAGTTTTGGGGTTTCAGTTCTGCTTTTTGGTTAATTTTGTAATTCCATAAGTAACTATTTCATCTTCATCTGAGGGAGGAAGTTATTTGAAGTTTGATCTATTAACACCTCACCTCTTTGGATAAGGTACACATGCACATCAAGTGTTTGATGTAATTCCTCATAGATCCTAATATGCCATCTGAATGATACAAGGTATTTGTGAATGACCAATTCCTCAACTGGGATCCCGAGCATCGAATCAAAGTTCAAATTGTCTCTGCAAGGGCCTATCATTCCCTGTTCATGCACAACATGTAAGTGAAAAATACTACTAATAAGAATGCTACAGATGCTCTTCAACTCTACAATTCGACAATTATCCAGATAAGTCATCTTTGCGTTGGTTCTGTTGATCTCTAGTAGTGAATCATAGTTGTGTTAGTAGCACGCTGGATCATACATATGCATATATTAGTGTTAGTGAGCTAACTATCTCCTCTTTCTCTCCTTAATGTCAAGGGAAAACATGTAAATTAGAAGAAGAAAAACTCTTTTTTGCATGAAATAATTGGAAGGATCGCAGGTGCATCCGTCCTACGCCAGAAGAATTAGAGGATTTCAGTACTCCGGACTTCACAATTTACAATGCTGGCTAGTTTCCATGTAATTGATACACACACTACATGACTTCAGGGCGGCAGTTCGGTTGGGAGGCATGTCGTTTACTCATTCCTCTATCAGAAGCGTTTCTTTTTTTTTAGGCCGTCGCTTCTCTATTTTCCCCTTATTTTGCAATTTATGAGGTTGAACTATGGAATTTTAATCAATTATGCTTGGATTTTTCTAGGTTGTTACTGCTGTGGCTACTTTGCTTGGGCTGGAGAGGTAGGCATGTAAAATTGTTTGATGAAATTCCCCAGTGTGTAGTTATTGTTATTCCCTTCAAGGTCTTGTAATTGAAGTGTACTAACTTAACTGTGTAGGGAATTCTCTGATTCCATCTTTGGCATCTCTGTTGTATTTGCTACTCTAGTTATTGTACGATGCTCAGGTAAACTAGTTTTCTTTTTTGGTTTATGTTCTATAGTCCTTGTGTATGCCATGATGGTAATTTGCAATTAGACTCTATTCATGTGAGTTGACTTTGTATGAATCTGGAAAATGTTTTTTCTTGGGAACTGTGTTAGCCATATTTATCATCGAGGAATATAGTTGAATACTGTTGCCTGAGAGTTAGAATTGGTTTGAGTGAAGCAACTGATAATCCTATAAACTTCTAATGGTTTAGTCTGTCATTGTCATGGGCTAGAACAATTTAATTAGTTTGTTTGCCATATCCATCTCCTGCGCTTCTAGAAGAAACTTGTATGATGAACACAATTTATAGTAGAGCTTGTGAAAACAATGAGTTTAAAGTCGTTTCTTTCTCAACCGACTTGTAGACAAAGAAAATTGGTCTTGTTTGGTTAGTGAAAGTTGTCAGATCGTTGTCGGAAGAACTGGCATGAACACTCTTACTAACCAGACTGGCGAAGTTACAAGTTGATCTTACACTTCTATTCCATCTTGTTGTTGATGATAAATGTTAAAGTGCTCTAATTTTGAGAAAAATTTATGCTTGACTTGGACTTCTTTATTTCTTCTTCTAACTCTTGACATTTTGTATGGCCAATAAGTCATTTGCAAGGGATGTTCAATCGAACTATCAGATTATTAGAAGCATGTATCGAGCCAATGTAAGTCCATTTGCATGTCTAAATATCATTTTATTTCTCATTCAGCCACAATATTTTATTATCATTTTTTTGATGCCAGATATGTATTTGACGGTCAATCTCCAGAGCTGAAGAAACAAGAACTTGCCAAAAAGCTAGTCTTTACATTTTTGTCATTGTTCCCCTCCTTTTTTTTTTTGCAAGATAATGATAATCTTTAAGATTATTTTATTCTTTAGATATTCAAAGAGGGAAGATGCAACTAACGATCTTAACACAACAATTGAGGTCATTGCTTATGCATAACAAGTACTTTTATTGGGACACTTTAGTGTGCTAGAATTTCTCCGTCATTTAATGGATCCTAGTTCCAAAAAAATCTTTGTGATGGAATTATTCTGCTTATTGCTAATTGAATTACTGTATTTATCCTCATCCTTATTTTTCAGGTTCTTGAAGAGCTAAGACTCACTATGGATCAGTTCATTGATTTGTGTATTCTCTCTGATGTGATTATTGTGATAGCATTAAAGGTAAACTTTCTTATGAGATATTGTACATTCAACAAGTTTAACATATAAGGCTAGTACTCTATTGCTTACTGTTTACGAAATTTGATAACTAATGTTCATTCAAATCTCTAGTATGATAATGCTTGTGTAGTTGAATATGGTGCCAGTGCTGCAACTGTTCCATGTCTATGTTACTTAGACTTGATATAGTGTTCAACATGAGTATGATCGCAATCTCAGACATGAATAGACTTGCTTGTGTAGTTGAATATGGTGCCAGGCTGCATCCTAAATAGACATTTGAATAGTTGATTTGTTTCTTTTATCCTGGAATTGCTTGTATTGCATAAGTTTGTATTGCATAAGTTAAATTCTAAGACTATAAGTTGGTTATATTGCTTGTATTTTTTGTAGATTTATATGAATAAATCTAAATCAGAATTCTGGAATTCTGGAATTGAGTGTCGTCATGGAATTGCTTTATATTAGAGCTATGTGAAATCCTGAAATTTCTTGTATTGCATAAGTTTGTATTGCATAAGTTTTATTTCTTAGACTATAAGTTGGTTATATTGCTTGTATTTTATGTAGATTTATATGAATAAATCTATACTGGAATTGATAAGTTTTGTTTAATTTTCCTCTTGCAGGTACGTAACTCGGCCAATTCGTGAGGCTTGAGATTTTTTATGCAAGGAGTGAGCTTTGTTAGGATGTAGCTTGCCTTGCTAATTTGTAAATTAAAAGTCATATGGAGAACAACAAATGGAAAACATGTGATTTAATGTATATGGAGAACAGTAATGGAAAACATGTGTATTTTGATGAGTAACAACTCATTTTGTATATTTTTATAATATATGTGGCTACAAGATGAATTATATATGGATGTTTATTTTGGATTTAATCTAGTAAATATTTAGTTTTGTATTGGTGGTTTGCTTATATTAAAATAAGATTAGTTGTTTGGTATTAATGAGCATTAAAGACAACAGTTAAAAATGTTGTAAAAACTAGGTAAATCACAACGGAATTTTTTTGTAAAAAGTGATAAAAGACAACGGTTTTATCCGTTGTAAAATATATTAAAACTGTTGTAAAAAAATAAAACGAGTCAAATATTATCTACCACAACAATTTATATCTGTTGTAAAAAAAGTCTACCACAACGGTTTTAAAACGTTGTCGTATCCTTCGTAGCCAAATTTTGAGCATATAAACAACAACGGATAAAAACCGTTGTCAAATGTCTACAAAGACAACGGTTTCAAAACCGTTGTCGTAGGGCAATACATTCTACAACACCCTCAGTTACAACGGTTTTTTGACCCTACGACAACGGATAATATCCGTTGTCGTTTGCAGTTTTTGTTGTAGTGAAACCTAGAGTTATATAAGGAAATTAAATATTAGCTTTCCTTAAAAGGCTTTGTCTAGGCGGTGGTGGATGCTCCCATACCCAAGAAGGCCATGTGCCTTGCCATGCAGTCCTGGAAGTCAATTTTGAAAATTAATATTTAATTGAATTTATAACGTAGGTGGATTTGGATTAATAGTGTTAAGTTCCGCTTGCGATCCAAGTCTAAACCATTAAGAACAGATAAGTTAAATTTGGAATCAATGATGTTAAGTTCCGTCTGCGATTCCTAATTTAACTTCTAAATAACACAATAGGTTATTTAGGAAAGATTCGACACTTGTATAAAATTTTTGTACAGTGGAACCGGTACGATCTTCCTAGGACCAACCAACAAGTATCTCATGTGTTATGTCAGTTCACATGTTCTCCCACGTGCTATGCCAGGCTACAAGATGTAAAAGTATTTGAGCCTAAGGGCCTGGCCCATTAAGCTAGATTAGCAAGACCAAAGGGAACAAGTTGTGGTCCTATAGGCAAGAGTACCCAGTCAGTTGGGGTGAGTAGATAGGATTTGAGCAACTGATAAGCAGGACCAAGTGGATGGGTGCTTGAGTCGAAGGAGCGGATCTGACTAAGCAAGATGATCATATCGATGGGGAAGATCCGACTGAGCAGAGCGATCAGATAGGTGGAGTAGATCCAAGTGAGTAGGGCAATCAGATCGGTGGAGTTGATCCTATTAACCAATCTTGATTTTAACTTCTACCTCACTTTGTCTATTGACCATCTAGTACATGTGGAGATAGACCTGACCCCGATTCAGTACCAAAGGTTCGACGGTTCAAAACTACCATTTTGATGATTCCTGGGGATCAACACTGATGCAGTGATAATAGGGGGCCCACTAAGTGCGGGTCAAAGGATGGAGATCTTAGCCGACGTGGAGGTTAAAGTCAAGGAGGTCAACGCCAGAAAATCAACGAGCTCACCAAAGGGAGCCGAGCGGAGCTCTCCTGCAGTGGTCGATCGGGCATGAACTACCTGACCGGCAAAGGGTTGGTCCAAACAAAACACTCGTACAGCCAAGATCATCAAGCGCTTATCACAAAGCAGAGTTAAGTTGGGACAGTCGGAGCGTTATCCGGTCAGCCGGTAACAAGCTACCGAGTCGAGTCATCGCAAGGAAGAACAGCCAAATCTATCCGAGCAAAGGAGTTTCCAGCCGAGCGGCTATCCCACTCAGTCAAGTAGAGGGATCATTGATGTATCTATTAATATCCTTCTAGGAAATAGTATCGCTAACACAAGGCATGGTCAACAAGAGGATCATACGACAGAAGCTTCTATTGTCTTTTCAGGGATATGCATGATTTGTTAAGGTATGATATCAGAGAAACTTTCCTGACATGTCCTTTCATAGGACAAATTAGAAAACATGCTCATGCCTTGAGGAGTATGCACGTCGCCCGCTGGGGCCCCATATAAAAGGAGGTCCATGCACTGGCGGAGGTACGCGTTATTCACTATTCACAGAAATAGGTACATATGTATAAAAACTAATTTGAGAGGAAAAGACTCTCGAACCAAATGTCAAAAACATACAGCATTGCTAGGAGTTTATCCTCTATAGTCGAGGTAAACCCCTTCATCATCCCACAATTCACTTACATGATAATGCACTCAATGCAACTCACACCCTCACAAACAAAGTCAAACCAACAACCAATCACTCACTCATAGAATATCACACAACACCATGACCATAAAACAAAGTCAAACAAGCCACCAATCACTTGCTCACACAATAACAAACAACTCCATGACATGCAATTCAAAAGGTAATCAAATAACGTGAGTAAGCATTACCAATGTGATGAGCAGGTGATGTTCGGCCATGGGAAAACAGCATAACCAATGTGATAAGCAGGTGATGTTCGGCCATGGGAAAACACGGACAAGAGCATTTGCACAAGTAGTGGCTTCAATGCACGGACATCAAATAGAAAGCATCACTTCTTATGATATCGTCCCACTTTTAACAAGTGGTCAGCTATCAACGGATTTATCATATCTTTACCACGAGCCGTTTGCTGCGGACTAGATATATTCTTATGGTGGATCTATGAACCCTCTTTGGGTTTTTTGGCAAAGCCCCAGCCATCAATGGATTTGGCGTTGTCCTTACCGCGAGTCATTTGCTGCGAACTAGATAGATCATTATGGTGGATCTATTCACCCTCTTGGGCTTTTTGGCAAAGTCCCGGCCATCAACGGATTTGGCACTATCTTTACCGCGAGCCATTTGCTGCGGACTAGATAGATCAAATAGGTGGACCTATTCACCACCTTCTCCTAAGCCTCTCACCTCACACCCCACCATATACAAACCACTCTTGGCATGACACCTCACACTCCCCACCATATACAAACCGCTCTTGGCATGACACCTCACCCCCCCCATCATATACAAATCACTTTATGCATGACACGTTCATAAGTCCACACACTCAACCCAAGCAATCCACTTACAATTTACAAAGAAACATCTTGACACAGCAAAATCAACCATGGATGCAAGCACACCCCTTGGACGGCAAATCATCAGAACACGGACACTAATCCAACTCGAACGGATAAGTGCTAGGCCGAGGATAGATCAATGAACCGATCGAGTATAGCGTTATTCACTATTCACACCTATGCTGTTGTTGCTTCGTTTTCTTCCTTTTTCTAATGACTGACTTCAGTGTCGAAGGGCCAATTTCGGGGACCCCTTCCTTGACTCGGTACTGACGGTTCTTGTATTGTAGAGCGGAGCACGGCCTACATCCAGTCAACGCAGCACTCACATCCTTAGCTTGCCATTTTTCTAATTTTCAGATAGGATCAAACATTTAACCTCAACCGTCTAAGACGATTACAGTTCGAAACTGTTGGTTCACAGTTTATCACAATTTAAGATTATTATATTATTTTTTTAAAAAAATATAAATAAAAAAATATAAATTTATAAAATTATTTGTCGAACTAGTTCAACTTATTAAGAATAATTCTATAATAAAAATATTAATTAGTTATTAAATAATTATGATTATAAATTAATTAATTAATAAATAAATAAGTGCCTCTTATTTTTTTAATTATTAAGAATAATAAAATAAGAAAAGAAACTAGTTATTAAACAATTAATTAACTAATATATGAAAAAATTCATAGTTGGAGTGTGGTTGGTTAGGATGGTTACTTCTAAGATCCCACTTTGAAACTACAAATTAATTTTTAACATATATATATATATATAGAGAAATTAAAAAATAAAAAATAAAAGCACGTTGAACAGCTGGTTTGACAATTAATTTAATCGGGTACCGGCCTATTTAATTCGATTATGGGCCCGGGCGGGGTACGGTTCATACGTGGCCCGGGTCAGATTTACTTGGAGGCTTCTAATATAATCGTCTACAACAAAATGTGTGTACATATTGATAATCTACCCAAGATTAAATGATTAATTAGTGATTTTCCGTATCATCTACAACAAAATGTGTGTACATTTTGATAGTCTACACAAGATTAAACGATTAATTAGTGATTCTTCACGAATACGTCTACTTTTTCTCAATCGGCCACTCAGTGAATAGGCTTAAAGAAATAATCCCTGAGGAGCATCGCGTACTCCTTATCATCCGCCAGGGAGTAGGAGTCCCCTCTCTTGTACACGAACGCAGAGTTCCTGGTGATGCTTATCATCCCGCGCCTGTAGCACTCCGGCAGCACCCGAATTGACCTGAACAACTCCCACTCCAGCTCGCACCAGCAGGACCGAATGATGCCCTCTAACGCATCCATGGCCTCCTCCTGCCTGCACCCCTGCTCCTTCATGTAGCAGCTCACCGCCGAGGCAATCTCCCCATTTCTGGCCTCGAACTCAAAGGTGCCGAGGTCGTTCGTGAGGCGGCAGACGAGGTTGGTGAGATGCATGAAGCGTGAGCCCGGGCCGGTCAGTCGCAGTGCCTCGTCGGAGATGGGCTCCGGCAGCATCAGCAGAGAGCTCAGCGCGATGGCGGTGGAGCTGATGCTGGGCAACGATGCCTTTAGGTACTCCTCCATGCTAGGAATGCGGCTCTCCGATCGCCATTGGGCATTCTCTGTGTACCCCTCGATGAGTTCTTGCCACTATATAATTGATCGAGGGTTCCATTTATGTTATTATTGATTAATCAGTACGCATGCAAGTCTTGCAAAATCTTTACAAGCACTTACCGCCCTCTTATAATAGGGAAGGACGTCGCGGCCTTGAGTTCTGCTTGCTTCGGCGCCCATGTCTTCCACTGTGGCTAGGAAACTCGAAAGTATTGCTTTAAACTTGGGTACGTCGTCACATCCAGAAGGATCCCACCTATTTAATGTCAAACACAAATTAGGGAGATTGAATTCACACATCAACGATGCGAGATCTACGTTCATTAAGTTAACATAAAATATACAAGCTAAGGAATGTGAGTACCTTTGAACAGCTTCGTTAAACTTAAGTATGTCAAGATGATCCACGCCTGGAAGATCCATTAGGTCGTCGATTGTGACGATGAAGGCAGAGCACTTGGTAAATGCTGCACGATAGGCAGAATATTCTGGTTCATAAATGGAAGTGCTAGCTAAAAAATGGCTCTTCAGAATTCCTCCTCGAAAGGGTATTGTCTTACTGCATTCTTGCTCCTTCCACCATCTACGCACACCAAGTTAACGACAAAACAGAGCATGTTTGCATTGTTTTCCAAGTCTCGCGATGCAGCTAAGTGTGAGAAATTTCGGAACTTCAGTACTCACTGCTCGAGCGACGCGATCTCCTGTTGATGTAGCTTTTGGAGCATCCCTAAGTCGATCTTAGCAAGTTGTAAGCACTTATTTAGACATCCAGAGCCAGGCCATAGCTGGTTAATAACGATTCTCGACTCCAGTCTCGGAAGCAAATATCTCCTCGGGTATTCCAAAGCAAATTTTATCTTCAACATTTCCGAATTGCACATTTTAAACAAAACGAAACAAGAAAGTAAACAGAAATAAGTGGAAGAAGATGGTATATGTACCTCCATGTCCAGATTGTTGGCTTTAAGGAGCGATTGGTCTCCTTCTAGAAAGACTTGACGAAGTTGAAAACTGGCGAACTCCTTCACTTGTGCCATGATGGTCGATTCACTAGGGAATCCCACCTGAGAGCATTTGAACAAATGGATCATGCTTGAAACTTTGGCAAGGGTGTCGACCTTGAATGTGGAGGGATCTCCAAATTGACCTTTCAACGTGTCAAGGATCCCTGTGGAACGTGAGCCATGAGTTTGGAAGAAATTAAATTACTGAATTAAACAAAGGAGTCACACTTCCTATTTTGTGGTTCAATAAAGCCAAATAATTGAGTAATCGTGACCAAAACTGTACCGATTATCTTGAAGTATATCTTGGCCTCATTTTTTATTTTCAAAGAGAATTAGTATTACATCTCTAATTGAGATTCTGATTTTGGATTGGATCCGACTTCTTTGATATGTAGCAGGTAGAACATCTTTCAGTCACCCATTCATTACTTGTCTGCTCCTGTCATGATTTATTTCTCTCATGATGGCTTGGGGTTGGGCGCGACGGAGACGCTGAGGGCGAGCAATTTCATCTTTTACCACATGTAGAACATCTTTTAGGTGTTCTTAATTACTTTGCCCTTTCAAGTAATCAATTGAGGACAATAATAAAGAGGAGCAAGAGAAGAATAAGGGATTAAGTTCAAACAACACATTTTCAATACATTCTTTCCACTGATCCATCTATTTGCGTATCCTCAAGCTCATCTATTAATATGAGATGTAACAAGCAGACCAGGATATGACGTGACAATTAAAGTTAAGGGGGTGTGGTGGTTAAAGTCAAGGTGATGTGATGTTCAAAGTCAAGGAAAAAGAATATTTCCCAATCGACTTCATTATTCGCCCAATGCTAAGGCTCGCAGTGCCAACCCTACAAAATTACGAGTCGTTCGAAATAGGGGCGACTGGCCCTTAAGCCAGTAGGACATAGGGGTTTAACGCTTTACTCTTGAATTGGGAAGCTGGCATATTCGATCATTCAATAGTCGACCGAGTTTTTGGGGGTATCCAACCCACCTCGTAATTGATCTACCATAGGTCTAGTCAAGGGAAAGGTCAAACTCTTTACTTTGTACGAGCCTCTCTACACACGACCGATCAACCCTATCACCGGTTATCCCTATGGATTTCCACACGATGATATGCACTATATATCCATTCGATAATAGAACTGAACGAGTTTATATGGCTTCATACTCATCCCTTATATGCATAAGTGTAAGATGACTTTCTCTATAAAGCCAGTCAGAATCCCAGATTCACTTTACTTACAAATCATTGTACAAACGGTAGGCTTAAAGTACCAATTGAACCTCTCATAATACGGCTTCATTTCTCTGGATGACCCATTACACGACCGGACGGACAAAAGGCCGACCGAGCCTAAAGCACTTAACTTCATATTGTTGCTCGGATGGATTTCTAGCACGCACAGGTTATTAGATGGATTTCCAGAACGCATAGGTTATCATATTGTTTCTCAAACAAACTTCCAACATGCCTAGGATATTATATTGTTCTCCGAACGGATGGCTAACACCATGCAGCACATGATCAAGCAGCTTAATGTGGGGATAGGCATATAGACGGTCGACCTTATAGGTCGGCCGAGATATACTCAATAGACAACATGAGCAGATAATCCTAATAACCTATCAGAATAATAACTATATGTTAGAGAATATTCTTCTGGAACCTTCTTCAGGGATTATTATATTTCTTATCAGTCGACCACATATGACAGCATATTCTTGTAAATGATAAGGGATGTACAAATGTGGATAAGGAAAGATTCCTAGGACAATTATTGCACAGGTTGTACGCTTTCCGTTACCTGACAACTTTTGACATTCTTCGCCACCTCATGATTATGGAGATTATGAGAGGTGATATATAAAGGAGGGATGCTCTCCGTTGGCAAGGTATGCTTTTTGAACATCTGAAGCTTACTATCATACGCACGTTCTCTACTACTCTTTATTCACCTGTCTAGAATTGTATAAACTTGAGCGTCGGAGGGCCTTTGCAAGGGACTCCCCCTTATTTCTAGGCACTAACATTTTTTTTTCTCGTCTCATTATACGCAGGGATCGAAAGGAAGCCTCTCTACGGAGTAAAAAGTTATCTCTCAGTCAACAACCAATCCATCGTTACTAGTGCGTCATCTCTTCAATTTTCAGACAGGATCATATTTGATGTTGTCTGTGGGAATTTCTTCGTATGAATTTAAAACTTAGAGATGAATGAAGCTAGAAGTCTCGCCACCGTCACATTAACTCAAGAGGAGTTGGAAATATTGATTAATGCTCGAGCCCAAAAACTATTACAGTAATAATAACAAGCAACCAGTGGTGGTAATCTTCCAGCTAATCCCATCACGTTGACAACAACACATCAAAGGGAAAGAGGAGCACGGGAGGAAGGCCCTATCCATCTACCTCCTGCGCCTCACTCACCAATCTCACGCCATCAAGTGCTCTTCTGTACACCACCCGAGTATATGGGCCAAGAAGAACTACACCAAGAATCTTTTGGAGAATCACCTATCGGGGAGGGACGCAAGGGAAAAGCCCCAATAACTTGTAGCTCTCTCGAACAGATTAGCATCCCGTTCTCTCAGTGGTGTTAGAAGACGAGTTACCAAAACATTTTCAACCCCTGACAATAGGTGAATACTCAAAGTCAACTGACCCTGAGAATCACCTTCTCAAATTTGAGAATGTCGCTCTCTTGTATCAATATATGGACAATATAAAGTGTCGAATGTTCCTTACCACACTTGCCAACTTGGCACAAAGATGGTTCAAGCAATTGCTGATGGACTCCATTCGCTGTTTCAAGGATTTCCGTAAGGTTTTCCTTTATTATTTTGTCAGCAGTCGTCATTACCAGAAGATCCCCTAAGTCTTTTTTCACTCAAATATGGGTCCAAGGAGACACTTAGAGCCTACATTAATAAATTTAATCAACTAGCCATGGAACCACCACTGAAATTCTAGTGAGTGCCTTTTCCCAAGGTCTATAATGGCTTCTTTCGCTCCTTTTAATCAGAAGACTTTCAAGGAACTTTGACCATCTACTTGAACAAGCCATTGAGTTTATTAATGTCGAGGAGGCACAATCCACCCGAAGGAAGGAGGTCACCGCACCGGCTCTAGGTCTAGTACCCGAGCACCGAGCATTATCCACTCCTCCACATAAAGGACCCTGGACAAGTCCTCAACTTCATCATCAATGGGCCCTAGGCCGTGTAACGTATGGAGGCCGAGCAAGAAAGATATCTCGAGAATTTCATATAACATCCCTTATAAGTCAGTTTTGGAGCCTTTTTTAGCAAAGCTGTCGAATCATAACAATAAAAAGGCAGGCTACATTTTAGACCTTAGGATGGCAAGATGAAATGATGGGGTATGTGGAAAAATGTACACTGATTATAATATGAATACACACGTGTTACCAATAGGAAGCACGCATTTGTAACTGATGTGACAGGTACTTAGCTCAAAACATCGAAGGATTTACGAAGGCAAACTATGATTTTTGCGCAAGGCCTTAGGGAAGCCCGGTCGGTCCGAAGCTCGATTAAGTTTTTTAAGAGTTGTCTAAAAAGAAAATAATCGAAAAGTCGGCCGGAGTCATTCTAGACTAGTCTTAACTCTGAGCGAAGATAATCTCGAACTGATTTAAGCCCAAACAGTTTCTAATATTACCACATTAAATTAAATAAACATCATTTGTTATAGTCGTCCAGCCTTAATGTTCAAATGAATTTGATGTAGAACGGTTTCTTAAAACTGTTGCATTTCTATGAGTAATCCTCACCTCACTATAACCCATATGAACTTTGGCCCGGATGGATTTACGTTATCCTTAGTTTGTCACACACATTAGGGAAAAACAAAAGCTATTAGACAACCAAACATTAGAGTAAAGATAGATGACAAATTCAACAGAAACTTAACTGTATATATGACGGATACAAACATCGAGTTCTAGTACATTAATTAAAAGAAAAACATGAAAAAAGGGCAAATCAAAGCAAATTAGGAAATAAGCTGGGCTGGCGATTCTGGACCAATTTCTTGCGATCAAGGAAGCGAGCGGGAGGTTCCGAGGCTAGATATCCTCCCTCCCTTAATTGCTCTACTGCACTGTCAGTTCCGAGAAGAAGGGCTTTATTGATAGAGCTGGTGATAGGTGCGTTGAAATTGGGTAATTGAAGGAGAGCTTTCTATCTTGTTTCAAAATGATCATCTTCCCCCGCTTGGTAGGCAGCCAACTCTGCCTGGATAGCTATTAATGCAACTGAGAGACCTACCAATTCAGACTCTTTATCAGATAAGGTAGTATGGGCGGTTTTTAAGTCCAAGCTCAGAGAATCCCACTCATTATTTTGAGCCGCCAACTCAGACTCTTTAGTGGCTAGCTCAATCTTATATGTAGTTTTCAGTTCCTTTAGTTAAATGGAAAGATGCTCGACCTCTACAGTTTTTCGTCTAGCTCCACTCTCATTTTCTCTCGGTGAGTTGTTTCTAATCGGAGTTTAGCTTCATAAGTCTCCAAGGCAGTTTTAATTTGGCAATTTCTCGAGCTCAGTTTTTGCCAACCCTTGATCTTCTTGAAGCCGAGTCTCTTGCTCGCTCAGTCGATCGAGGGCATGTACAGAAGCATTCCTAGAAACTTGCTACTTCTAAAGATGTATTTTCCTGGGCAGAGATGATAATTTTTATGCTAGACCCATCTCTGTCGCCTATCGCTAGAGAACAAACAGTATTGAAAATATCCAAAAGGAGACACAATAAATAAAATTATATTACCTTGGTCAGTTTGTATAAATACTCATCGGCTAGCTTTGCGAGAGTAAGCTCGCTCAGCTGGTTCCCTGCTACCTCCCTAGCCTCCGTCAAGTGGCATCTTAGAAATATTTGGCCAATAATGGGGGGGGGAGGGAGTGGTTAATGGAGAGGGTGTGAGTTGGGTGGACGGTAAATCAAGGGCGGTTGAAAACAAATAAGGCCTCCTTGGCATGGCAAAAGTGGAGATTGAGAGAGTCCTCACACGAGGAGACACAAGAAGAGCTAGAGCTGGAGAGCCACTAGGTAGGGAAGTGACCTCCTGTGCTTGAGCAGTTTCCAGCATTGGACTGACAGGAGGGAGGGTGGACAAAGTCTGCTCGGAGGATGGTCTATGCGTCTCTTCTTGGACGTGCTCTTCCCAGGCGGGAGATAAAGGCAAGGAAGGCACTTCAACAGAGGTGGCATGCCATTGGGTGTGAGTAAGCGTACACCATTTGCGTCTCCTTTCTGGGATGGCCTCCACCTTCTAAGGGGATCCCTCCAACACTGGGAGAGGATCGGGAGATAGCTCCCCAAAAGTAGTGGATGCACTAGATTCAGGCATTCGGTTGCCAGAAACCCCACTAGAAGGGATAGCCAGTTGGGAAGCCCGCTCGGCTACAAAGCCCGCTCCTAAGCAAGGAGCACTTCCTCTTCTACATTAAGCTCGTCAGCAACCAAGGATTTAAACATGACATCTACTGCATAAAATAAGAAATACCTTAGTTAGTGATAACATAATAACCAAGTTACCAAGACTTACCAAAAGAGCAAGACAGCTTTGTCTGAATCAGGCTTAGACCAAACAAGTAAAATAGGCCTTCGCGCAGCCACTTGTGGATTTTAAAGCATTGGTCGCTCAACTTAGTTGAATATGAAATGAAGGTCGGGTTGCACTTATAATTTCTGAGACCAAGAAGAGGAGGAAGGGAAGACTGTCATTCGGTAGACCAAATGACAAGCTCAGGCATCTCAATGAAGAAGAAGTGAGATTTTCATGCCTTGTTCGAGGAAGGCATGTCCTAAACAAATTGATTTCGGGTGGGATTAAAAAAGGAAGACTCCCGATTCTGATTTTTTAGGATAAGAGAACAAATAAATATTGAGAGGAGTTGGAAGAATGTCATATAGGTGAAATAGCATGTACATGTCACACATAGCATGGAATGCATTCGGTGCAAATTGTTGTAAAGGGATATTAAAATACTGACTCACCTCCAACACGAACGGAGGGACGGCGAAATGTAGACCATCTACTAACTAGTCCTTAAAGAAAGTGATGTGGTTAGCAGGAGGATGATGGGGACGAGCGCCCGGGGAAGGAATAATAATACGATAACTTTTGGGATCTTATACCTAGAGAGGATGGAAGTCTATCAAACTTATCAAAATCTGAGTTAGTAAGAGTAAGCTAGGGAGTGAAGAACTTTTGAGCCATGAGAAAGCGAAGAAAAAACAAAGAAAAAACAATTTACTAGATCACTTAAGGCGAAAAAGAGAAGAAGTTTGCAAAGGAAGATTGCCGAAGGAAGAGAGTAGGGAAGACAAAGCGCAGAATGAATGGTTTTTACTTCACTTAGGGTTTTCTTAAGAAAAAGAGTACAACTTAATTACAACTGTTCGATCAAATTAGCAGACACACAGAGGATCAATGATTTATTGGGAGAGAGATGTCATTGAGTCATACGAAGGAACATGCGCCAAAAGTCATTTCAAAGAATGAGGAGTGGAGCAACGTGACACTTACCTATAAATGGACATTTATGATGAAAATGACAACTGAATCATTACACTGGAGAAGCACCTCTTCAAACATCCTCAATACTCTCCTCAAGATGGCCAACCTCTAATGGCAGTTTTTGAAAAAAAAATATCACTAAGTGTCCAAGGTGTAAGTGAAAACATGAATCTCTAGATGACCATAGTAACAGGGGGTGAATGAATGAAAATCGGACTTGGGTCCAATCAATCGGCTACACCTTCTCCAACTAGACTTAAAAAGGAGGCTAATGATATGGGATGTAACGAGCAGACCCAGGATATGACATGGCAGTCAAAGTCAAAGGGTCGTGGTGGTTAAAGTCAAGGTGACATAGCGTTCAAAGTCAAGAGAAGAGAATATTCCCCAACTGACTTTATTATTCGCATATCACTAAGGCTCGCAGTGCTAACCCGACCGGATTATGAGTCGTTTGCAATAGGGCTGACCGACCCTTAATCCGGTCGGATATAGGGGTTCAATTATTTACTCTTGAATTGGAAAGCTGGTGCGTCCGGTCATTCAATAGCTGATCAAGTTTAGAGGATGTCTGGTCCACCTTGTAATTGATCGACCATAGGTCTATTCAAGGGAAAGGTCTCTATACAAGCCTCTCTGCACATGCCAGTTCGACCCTATCGCCGGTCATCCTTATAGGTTTCAACACCACGAAATGCTTGTGTATCCGTTTGATAATAGAACCAGACGGATTTATATGGCTCCATATCAGTCCCTTATATGCACAAGTGTAAGATGACTTTATCTATAGAGCCGGTCAGAATCCTAGGTTCACTTTACTTATGAATTATTATATGGATGATCGACTCAAAGTACCAATCGAATCTCTCGAAACACAGTTTCATTTCTCTTGATGACCCATTACATGCTTAGCTAGACAAAAAGCCGACCAAGTCTAAGACTCTTAGCTTCATATTGTTGCCCGAATGGATTTCTTGCACGTACAGGTTATCAGATGTATTTCCAGAATGCACAAGTTAACATATTATTTCTCAAAAAGACTTCCGACATGCTCAGGGAATTATATTATTCTCTGAACGAATAGCTAACACCATGCAACACATAACTAAGTAGTTTAATGTGAGGATAGAAATAAAGACGACTGACCTTATAAGCTGGCCGAAATATACTCAACAGATAACATCAGTAGAGAATCCTAATAACCTGTCAGAATAACAATCATATCTCAGATAATATTCTTCTGGAACCTTCTTCAGGGATTATTTTGTTTCTTATCAACCAACCACATATGATAACATATTCCTTAATCATCTTGTCAATAGCATAAGCTGTAAATGACAAGGGAGGTACACATGTGAATAAGGAAAGATTCTTCGGATAATTATTGCATAGGTTGTACCCTTTTCGTTACCCGATAATCTCTGATATTCTTCGTCACCTCATGATTACAAAGGTTATGAGAGGTGCTATATAAAAAGGGGGTCATTTCCATTGGCAATGTACGTTCTGTAAACATTTGAAGCTTGCTATCGCGAGCACATTCTCTACTGTTCTTCATTCACCCTTTTGGAATTGTACCAACTTGAGAATTTGAGGACTTTTACTAGGGACTCCCCCTTGGTTTCAGGGCACTAACGTTTGTTTGCTGGTCTTAGTATGTGCAGGATCGAAAGGAAGCCTCTCTGTGGAGTAAAAAGACATCTCCCAATCAACAAATAAGTCACCATTGCCAGTAAGCCATTTTTTCAGTTTTTAGACAGGATAATCTATTATTCAAGGAATCAAGCTTATTGTTTCAAAATGTTTTTACAGCAAAAATCATCAATGCTTTCTATTTTGGATAAATAATGTTTCACTTCATATTTAGTAGAGCTAGTATAATGCAACGTATTTTGGTCATTGTTCAAAGAATGTGCTTGGCTAAGAATAAAGAGGTTGCTTGTTAGAGGCTATTTGGAGTATGTGTATGGTAATTATTCCGGTCAAATATCGTAAATGGCCAAATTATCAGTCAATTAACTAGCTGACGCACGATTCTCCTTAGAGGCATTCAATGGAGAGGAAGAAAGAAGCTGAGAGACACTCGAAGAGAAAGTTAGATTGGCTAAGGGACGGATCCCGGGGCTACTATGACGCTCAAGTTAGGATTTTCTTGAGGTGATATGCGAGAAGGAAAAGATGAAGAAGAAGGAGAGAACCTAGTTTAGGATTTCGAAAAATGGGAATTTCTTTCTCATTACCTTTGCAAGTGTCTATATAATTGCCAGGAGAACACCTCCACGCTGCATATTCCATTGCTATTGTCCTCGTATGAGCCAACGAAGGAACCAGATCTGACAGTTGTTAGCTGCCATTCCTTTCATGAAGCATCATGTGTTTGTAGGAGAACATTTAAGAGATCAATTCTAACAACCTAATAACTATCTTTCCATTCAACCGATGCCACATGTCTTGGAATATTCACGGAGGAATGATCATAATGATAAGGGGGTTGCACTGCCCTTCACGTGCTTTAAGCAAACCACGCGCAAATGTGTGATGTAGACTAGATATGAGGATGAGGGAACGAGGAGATTAAGTTATTTCAAAGTGATCTTGAAAGTAGACGAAATTGGGACCCGAGATTGAGCCAGGGGCAGTGTAGGCGACTAAGGCCGTGCCAACTAGTTGATGCCGGAATTTGAGATTGAGACAGAATCATAGATGATGTCAATAGCTAAGGCTGGTCAGGATGTCAGGATCTGAGATTGAGATAAAGTCATAGGGATGTGGGTAGCTGAGGTTGAGCCAGAATGTCAAGATTTGAGACTAAGGATATGACAACTGAGACTGAGCCAGGATATCAAGATTTGAGACTGAGATATTAAATTGGATATTTAATAAAACTTGAGTTTTTTTGGGATAAGCACATAGGGCTAGATGAATTAGATCCGAGTTCTCCCTAGGGAGAATTTGACTTTTAATGTGTTCCATCTGATTTTGACCGATATTCAATTTGACTCTTTATCCACAGCAGAAAACCGCCACATCAGTGACATGCCAACTTAATGATGCCAGCGGTACAAACCAATGCTAAAATGGATTAGTATGTACTGTACAATGAAATTAATATGGTAAGATATTCATTTACTATTTCTATCATTTTCCAAAAAGACTCTTGTTGATCTCTCCCCGTAGGAAATAGCCTCATATTAAGAAGGCACACGCATCGTGATCAAGACTTAAGGAAACAAAAAAATAAAATTGAAGCATAGAACCTGCAGTGACATAGTAGCCAAAGAGCCTGAGCAAGCGAAATCCCATCAATGTAGCATCGGCGTCGTCATGGAACCCGAGTTGCTCGTGCCATCGCCTGAAATTAAACATCAGCGATTGACAAGCCATTTTTTGCCCTCATCAATGATCCTTGCTTAATTAGAAGAAACTAACAGGCCAGCCGAGATAGAAAGTAAACATGCACATACAAGTAGCTCAAGTGTATGATTTTGTGGATTTGTTCTTGGAAATATCTTTGGATTCCGAGCCGCTCGATTACATCCACCATTGTCAGAGCATCCCGCGGGGAGCTGCTGAGGTCTTCTAGTCCATCTCCTAAACTTGCAAGGTGTCCGGTAATGGCAGAGATGAGTTGCTTCATCTTTCCTTCATCTGCATGCCTCTCGTTGTTCCCCGGATAAATTTTAAACCAAAACAGTACTAATGAAATTAGCAAAACTATATATGTCCATTCTGAGATATGTATGAAACCTTACCAATACCAGCAGCACTCATGGAGGCCGGCACAGAAGACGAGACGATGGCAGAAGGAGGAGGAGTTCTAACGGTAAGATTAGTGGAAGCTGAAGGCGAAACAACCATGCGCGGGAAGCTGAAGGATAGGTGATCTTGATGGCTGAAGAAGAGTTGCAGTTTGGTTGTCGAGGAGCTCGGCTTCAGGAAACTAGGATTGGACGACAGCACGGCGAGAGAGACGGAGGAGAAGAGGGTGGACATCGTGTCTATCAATTCTCGATGCTTGCTAATCCTCTCAACTCCTCCTGTTTGTTTGTAGATGTGCATCAAACCATCTTTGACCGTCATTTTAGCAAGGTCCAATGCCGTATTCATTCCGATGCTGTGGGAGACTTCTCGCAAGGGCCGATGCCGTATTCATTGCGATGTTAAATTATTATTATTATTAGTAGTAGTATTAGTATTAGTATTTACTTATCGTAAGCGCACGCCTCAGTTGCTTAGGGCAGTCAATCAACTATATACACTAAATTGTAAAAGTTTAATAGCTCAACCTGCAATATATTGAGGTAACTTTTGTAAAGTTTTAATATGGGCATAAGTATTCATTCTAGTGCTACAAAATTTAAACACTTCCACTTGTACATTTTTCATATAAAAGATTTTAATATTTCTTTATAACACTAAAAGCTAAAATTCTTGAATTATTTTTGTTGTTATACATTTAAATCATCAAAATGAATTATACAATTTTGAGTGAAAGTTAATATCAAATGACTAATAAGTATTTTATTAAACTTTATAGTTAACTATTAGTATTAGTTAATTTGAGTGAAAAAAATATTTTTTTATGTGAAAACTACATACATGTAATATGTTTGGTAATTGATAGAATATATACTAACACTCTTTTTAAGAATTTAGAAAAATTTATACCATTTTAATAATTATATAACCTCCTTTTAAAAGCTTTCCCTTATATATTTATATAAAGTCTAAAGAATTCTAAAGACTAAAGAGTTCCAACTTCCATTTGTATAAGTATATTATATATATTTCTAATTCATATAATTTTCACAGTGTATCTTCTATAACTATTAAGTAGATAAAAATTTTCTGTCACAAAATCAAATAGAATAACATCTAATGTTATACTAACAAATAACAATAATCAAATGTAACAACAATCTTCATCTTCCAAATAATCATTAACCATCATAACTAAATTCATTCAAAAATATTTTAAAAATACATCAACACACGTTACACATCAAACATTGTCTCTTTGTTTAACACAAATTCAAAATTTCTAAAGGATTACAAATTGAACTCTTCATTCTTCAGGCTTTAACTCTTCAACTTCAAAATCTAAAATATGCAAATGTGTTGAAATGGAAATGTTAACATAAGAATGAAAGATTTAAACAAGAATTGCAAAGAATAGCAATTTTTAGATATAAAATAAAAAAAATGAGAATATATTTTAAAATTTTCATAAAACATGCTTTTCACTTGATTCACTTCTTATTTCTGTATAATGATCTTGGCAGAGAGAATCTGCTACAAATTATGGAGGAAAGTACAATGGTTCAATTTTACAATAAAAAATATATGTTAATACTTTATTTCATATAAATCAAACATCACAAAAACTAAAATAGTCAAACATAATACTTGCTTCAAATTTTTGTAACTCTAACAAATTCTCCTCAACTGTCATTGGAGACCCAGTAGCCCGAAACCAACCTTGAGCACAAATCAACGCTTCTACGATTCTAGGATTTAAAGAACTCCTAAAAAATCTAATACCTTACCTCCAGTGCTAAACGTTGATTCCGAGGCTACCATAGAAATTGGTATTGCAAACCATCTTATAAAGTATAGGAAATTTTACCTTGTTACTCCTCCACCAAGATAAGATATCAAACCCTTTTGTATACGGATGGCCTGGCTTAGATAAATACCTTTGCAATTCTGAACTTGATTCAGTTACAACATTGGTTTTTGATTTCTGATACTGCATTTTCAATCGATGTCTGACATTTTCTTTATTTCTTACACAAACATAAGAATTTGTTGCATCTAAAACAGGAACATCTAGTGAACTTGAAGAAACAAAAGATGGTGATGAAGTCATAGAAGAATCTCCTGACCCATACAATCTCTTGCAATCATCATACGTCTCCATGGCTCGTTTTACACTATCAAATAAGGTTCCACCTATATCCTTCTCATATATATGTGTAAGCATGAAAGAAAGGAATCCCAACTTTTATCTCAGATCCATAACAGCAGTCATAAAAATATCTTTGTTCATCTTTGATACATCCCCTCAATACTTATCAAATTTCTCGCCCATAGAATATGTCATTGCACTTGTGTTAAGATTAAGACTCTTTTTCAACTCTTTTATCAAACCATCAATTTCACTAATATGAGACACATATTCATTTGAAGTGACATACTTACTGGTAGAAACTTCATTAGTGACATGACAAATCCAAATAATCACACAAGTTCTTTGCATTATCCCAATCCTGAATAAAAGGCACATTTTGATCATCTTCTTTCTGAGCTACTACCATATCACCATGCTTCTCAGCATAAGATTGAAAATTTTGAATATAATTTAAATATGAGGAAACCATGATGTATGTGAAGTTGCATCTAGTTGGAACACCCAAAGCAAGGTTCTTTCTTGTACTCAATGTTTTCAAGTAAAGTTGTTTCTAATCCTAACAGGAGACAATCTAATATACTTTATGGTCACTCTTACATTCTCCACTGATTCATTTGCTATTTGTAACCTATCTTTGACAATCAAATTCAAAATATATGCTAAACACCTAACATGAGACATTTGCCCCCTAATATGCAATTAGGCCAATTCACAAATTTTCTTTCCAAATACAAAATTGCTGTGTCATTTGAACTTGCATTGTCAATTGTTACGGTGAACACATTATTAATGCCCCAATCTAGCAATCATTGCCTTTATGACTCAATTCAAATATCATTGCCTTTATGATTATTAGCATTAATAAAATGGGCAGTTAGGCACATATAACATTCCTTCTAGTTTGAAGTCCAAGTATCAGTTTTCAAACAAATCCTACCACTTTCATTTTTAATAAACAACTTTAATTTATCCTTTTCTTCCATATACATCTTATAATGGTCCCTAGTAAAAGTAAATAGAGATGGAATAGAAAATGAAGGACAAGCCACACTCATTAAGCATTGAAAACCATTACCCTCCACAAATCTAAAGGCAGCTCATCTATTATGATCATATAATAAATAGTATTTCTAACTATGATTTGATCAAATTTCTAAGTTTGTAAATTGTCTTTTACTTTGCCAGACAACTCATCAACTTGTCTTCCCACAAAAGTTAATTGAATATGTATTACCTTTAAGTCCTTTCTGTTGTCGGGATTGTTTGGACACTTAGGAATATGTTGCCTCAGAGATGTAGTGGCATTTTTGCTCTGATCCACATGGCAAACATGACTACAATACAAACACCTTGCCCTCTAAATTCCATCATCTTTATCAATATAGGTTTCAAAATGCTCCCAAACGATTGAATGCTTCTTTCGAGAACCAGCACCACCACCATCTCTTTTTCGTTTGTTATTGATATCTTCAGTCAATCGTGAGCTACCGTCACTTTCAGTGTTTTTGTTAGATTCTTCAGTTGTCATTGGGTCATTCTGGAATATATTGAGCACAATTATTTCGTCATTGCTTTTTTAAATTTTTATTTCTTCTCAAATATCTTTTATTCCAAAAGAGAAAACAACAACTTTTATTCTAAAACATTTATTTTGCAATATCTTTTTCAATTCTGCTGCTACGGTGGTAACGGTGTTACTAGTGTGACTGCTTCTATGCGCTCTGATGGAGTTGGAGACAGTGATCAATGGTGGCGTGGTGGCCTTTGATTTGATGAGATTGGAGCTTCTTGTTCCTTCTACTTGGAAGAAAGTTGAACCATCATCGTCAACTTCGGCAACACAGCAACACCGATCAACACAGTAGCACCGAATGGTAGGTGGCAGCGACTACTCTTGGACGACGTCGGTGACTCGATGTCGGTAGCGATGAACAACTAGTATAGTTAGCTAAACTTAGAGCATGCATGGAGTGAATGAATTTGAAAATTTCAGAAATTAGAAATTTGGGAGGAGAGAGTTAGAGAGAGACGACCGACGACGGTGACGAGGGAGTTTTCTCATTTCTATTTTCTTTGGAGATTTTTTTAGTTAGGTCTTTAGTTAATTATTTTGTCAAAAAAAAATCCAATAACTCACTCCACTAAGTTCACTTACCCATGCCCTATTCTATTATTGGTTCTCGATTGGAACCGATTAACCAATCGGAACTGGTATAACTGATCAGAATATCGATCGATTAACCAATTCTATATAAAATGTGGTAAATCAGAATTAATTGGAATCGATAAACTGGTAACATAGTTAATCGAACAGTTGAATAGGCCTAATTTCAAGCACCTTAGTGGCGCAGGCACACAAGAAAAATGGCACAACATATTAAAATCTTTATATATATTATACTATACACCTTATCCTGCACACACTATGTACACTTAAAATAATATTTCGATTTGAAAATTTTTTTACACTTAATATTATAATTCAAACCCTAAAACCTAAAGATAAAATCTTATTGGCATAACCGAGAGCTTAAAAAATAAATAACAAAAAAATAAACAATGTCACCCAATATGGGCGCCCAGATACAAAGTTATTGAATATATGTGAATGGGGAAGAGGTGGAAGAGGCACGAAGCTCCTTTGTGAATGAGACATTAGTCCCACATTGAAAATTTTTAGGCATATTGATTGGTTTATATTGATTCACATGCATTGATAATGTGAATAAATGCATGGGGAGAGGCTCTCTCTCACGCGTGGATGCACAAGGGGGTGCAAATCTAGGGTATGGATCGCACTGAACTATATTGACTTGTGTGTGGGCACAACCTACGTGCGTCGAATGCTGGACCGGTCAGGACAAAATTTGCCTGAGTGGAACAACCAACATTTTACTGCGTAAACCTTTTTGCTGCTTGTGTAATAAATGCATTAAAGAATGATTAATGCAACAAAGTGAAATGTTAGCGTTTCACAACTAGCAAATAATGATCTTTAAATGATCATTAATGCTGCCCTATGATCTTGAGCTCCTATATAAGGAGGTTGTGATCACAAACAAATAGTTACACACATGAAAAGTTGAAGCTCTCCACCTACATTCTCCTCCTCCACTGTCGTGCATCTCTTGCTCGGCGGAGTGTACATAATAGCAATCAGATACCTCTCAGTTCACCGTGACCTTCAGTGTTTGGTGGGAATCACAGTTTACCATTGAATCCTAGAAGACAGAGGACCTGAGAAAGCCTCGAAGCACAACCGAAGGTGCGGTAAATCTGTTTCAAGGAAATTGTGTTCATTACAGGCCTCAGTTAGCTTAGTACACTCGCGAGACCGCTCTTTCAGCGCGCTCGCCCGGCCAATTTCTCTGCCTCGCCCGCCTAGTTGTTTTGTTCGTCCGGCATAAGCTCGCTCAGCCTCTCTCCCAGCTGGCCTCAAGCTTGCCTGGTCAACCTCTCTGCTCAGCCGACCTCAAGTTCGCCAGGTCGGCCTCTCGCCCGACCACTCGTTCAATTCACTCAGTTGCTCACCCAGTTTGATCGACGGCTTGTTCACCTGTTCATTCGGCCACCCTTTCGTTCGTTCGGTCGTCCTATCTGCTTTGTTGGACCGATAGGCCACTCACTCGGCCTGTCTGCTTCGCTGGCCACTAGCTCAGCCTGTCTGCTCACCTAACCGACCTCTCGCTCAGCTTGTCTGCTCGCCCGATCGACCTATCACCTAATCGGATGCTCTATCCGGTCGAACTTACTCGGCCTTACTACCCAGTCGACCTCTCTACTATGCGACTCGGACGTGGGGTTGGTCGGTCACCCACTCAGCCTAATAGCCCGGTCGACCGCTCTGCACTCTTCTTGGTCAGCTAATCTATTGCTTGCCCACTCGGCTCGTCAGTCCAGTCGGACTTTGCTGCTCAGACTCGGAGCTCTGTCTACACTGAGCAATTAGTAGAAACCAGCCCCTGTTAGCAGCCTGAGATTATCAGCTCAGGTCATCTCTACATATAAGTTGAATTTAATTTTGTATAATCCTGTCCAAACTCGGTGAAGGCGGTTGGCTAGGGATGTTTCTCCTTGGTGGATTGGCGAAGACTACACTTGATTTGCAAGGATAAAAATGTTAGTGCCAAGCCAGGGAAGGGATCTCCGGTGTTGGCCCTCAGACACCCAAGTCAGTCACCAACAGCAGCAAAGAGGAACGTAAATAGTAGACGAGAGCTCTAAATAGTAGAATAGGTGCGCGCACGTACCTCCTCAGGTGGTTGGACCCCCTCCCTTTATATAAAACTACGGTGACGTACGATCACGCGCCCCCAAGCATATGGAATCGTAGAAATGTGTGGGCACACATCCCAAGGTGTTTGCATGTTTCTATACTTATCCTATGAAAGGGTGTGTCAGCAAAGCGACTCTAACATCTTACCTTACTGGGCGTGCAAACCTCTAATCAGACAGTGGAAGCTTCTGACATACAATCTGCCTGTTGACCATGCTTGGTGTCAGCGACACTATCTCCCAAAATGATATTAAGGGATACATTAGTGTTCCCTTTGCTCGGCCGAGCGGGATAGCCGCTCGACCGAGTACTCCCTCGCTTTGCCTAACTAGGCCGCTTTTCCATGGGGTAATGCGATCTAATAGCTTGTGTTCACCTAACCAGGCTAACTTCCTAGTTGCCCTAACACTCCTCTGCTCCATGATGAGCATTCAATGATCTTGGTTGCATGGGCCTTTTGCTCGGACCAGATCATGGTTAGTCGGGCTCCTCATTCCTAATCGACCATTGCAGTAGAGACCGACTCTGGCTAGATCATTGCCAGTCGGGAGCCTCATGAAGGCGCTGGAATTCCATTCTGTTTCAATTTCCCTATACAAAAAAAATTATACAAGAACATAACTTTTCCTTGCAACCCGCATGTTCGATCAAACATGTGTTTGATCAATCAAGTAAATTCTTGAATGATCAAAGCACACCTTGATCGAAGTACAAGATCGCTGGCCTCTTGTGTTGGTATTCCAAAAATGATACAAAGAAAACTAACTAATTACGCAGCGGAAGTAAAGAACTAGTTGTACCTTTCTTTGTAGCTAAAGACCTCTTGATCTTCTGTCGTATTCCTCTCCTCTTCTTGGATGTCGTGTGGGCGAAGATCTACCAAGACAAAACCACTCTTCTTCTCTTCTCTCCCAAACCCCCGGCCACAAAAGGAGCTCTAGGATGTGGCACCTTCTCTTCTTCTTCCTCTTCTTTCCTCTTATTCCTCTACTCCAAGCCGCCGCCCACCAAGGAGGATAAGCAAGAGCCGTCGGCCCCTAGCAAGGAAGGGGCGCCGACCCTAAGGAAGGAGAGATGAGGGGGGAGCCAACCCTTAGGAAGGTGGGGGAGGCTTGTGGGAATTATGTGCCGCCGACCCTATCAAGGGAAGAGGGGCGCCGACCATAAGGAGGGAAGAGGATTGTGGAAAATTAGGTTTTAGGGGGCACCACCTACTCCTTTTATAACCTTTGCCATCGGTTACAAAGAAAGAAAAAATAATAGAATTCTGTTTAGAAAAAATCTCCCTTTCTATAACCTTGCCGCCGACCCTAGGAGGATGGAGAAAACCAAACCAAAACCAAGTTAAATCAAACCAAGTTAAACCAAACCAAGTTATGGTGGGTGGATGCGAGGCTTTATATAGAGGCTACAACAGGGACCTAGAGAAGGAATTGGTTTATGCCTCCTGATGGGCTTGGGCTTCCTGTGTTCGGCCCGAACACCCAACCCAAGTTCATTAATAATAACCCATACCACAAAGGGTTATTATTGAACTACCGCACTAATCCCATATTACAATATGGGTTCCTTCTTATCATGAGTGTGTTAATCTCCCCGTGTTTAAGATATCATATGTCTGTTAATTAAATGAGTTACTGATAACTCAATTAATTAACATCTGATTCCAAGAGTAATACCACTAAACTTTATTATCATGCCGGACTAAGTCCACCTACAGGGTTTATATGATAATCCTTATGCGCTCCTCAAGGGGGGCATCATTAGCCTAAATAATTAGAACACAGATTCCTTCTATAATCAACAACACACTATATAAATAATACTATCTCCCAACTCATCGGGCCTATTGATTTAACAAATAAATCTCATCCGTTGATAAGTTAAAGAAATAAATACTAAGAATACATGCTTGTTATTATATTGGGATTAAGAGGATGCACATAAATAATAATAGAGGTTCTGCTCTTTTATGTAGTCAGTACAAATCGAACAACCTCAAACGGTCCTGCTCAATACACACATAGTGTACTAGTATAATTTTATAGTCAAGACAGACTAATACCAAATTACATTATAACTATTCCAATGGTTTGTCCTAATCCATCTTGGTTGTGAGCTACTATTTATAATTTATAAGGAACCGATAACATGATCTTCTGTGTAGCACCACACACCATGTTATCTACAATATAAATTAAATGGACAACTACATTGACATATATATAAATATAAAATGTAAACATTTGACCAAAGTGATTCTCATTTCGAAATATTTCAAAACAGATGTTCATACAAAAGCTAGGTTTATAGTATACATCCCAATAATCTCCTACTTATACTGAATGACTATGCTGTCATAAATGCTGTCATATATCTGATTCTCATCCCCTCAACATGCCCATCTAAAGCTCTCACCGGAAGGGCCTTAGTGAAAGGATCTGCCAGGTTATATGCTGATGCAATGTTAGTGACAACAACTTCTCCTCGCTTTACGATGTCTCGTATCAGGTGGTACTTGTGCTCAATGTGTTTACTTGCCTTATGGACTCGTGGTTCCTTCGAGTTTACTACTACACCACTATTATCACAATAAATTATAATAATTTTGGGCAAACTAGGAATCACATCTAAGTCCATCAAGAAGTTTCTGAGGCATACAACTTCTTTGGCTCCCTCAGAGACTACCACATACTCAGCTTCGATGGTGGAGTCTAAAACATATTTCTACTTAACACTCCTTCATGTTATGGCTCCACCTCCCAAAGTAAACACATACCCTGAGGTTGACTTACTATTGTCCCTATCTGATTGGAAGTCAGAATCTGTGTAACCCACAGGGAGAAAATCATCTGCCTGGTAAACCAACATATAATTTCTAGTCCTCCTCAGGTACTTTAATATATGTTTTACGACAGTCTAATGTCCCTGTCCTAGGTTACTTTGATATCTGTTAACCATGCCCACGACAAAACAGATATCCGTCTCATACATAGCATCGCATACATTAGGCTTCCTACAGCTGAAGCATAAAGAACTGCCTTCATCTCCTCTATCTCCTTTGATGTTTTAGGACACATCTCTTTAGATAAAGGTACTCCATGTCGAAAAGGTAGAAAACCTTTCTTAGAGTTTTACATGCTAAAATGAGCTAGGATAGTATTGATCTATGAAGCTTGGGATAAGCACAACATCCTTTTCTTGTGATCCCTTATTACTTTGATCCCAAGAATATGTCCACATTCTCCTAAGTCCTTCATATCAAACTGCTTGGACAACCATAGCCTTACATCTGACAACACTTTGACATTGTTGTCAATGAGCAAAATGTCATCTACGTATAGTACAAGAAATACCACCACGTTTCCATCACTTTTCTTGTATATACAAGACACATCCGGACACTGAATGAATACATAAGACTAGATCACTTCATCAAACCGGATGTTCCAAGATCTCGAAGCTTGCTTCAGTCCATGAATGAACAGCATCTTTATCTTACAGTGCTTCATCATATGTCCAGAGATCAGCTTCATGTTCGCCAGGGATCAAGTCCAAAGACTCTCCCAAAAACATGAATCTATCAGGTTGCCTAAAAACCCTCCCACTACGACAAGGCACTACTTGTAATTGTGCATCATTTGTGACACGTGTTGCAGTTACTTGTGGTATCTCATCTTGTACCATTGGTACTAAAGTCGAAGTGTCCTCTCTTATTTCCTCAAGAATAATTTTACTCATGGGCTTGTGGTTCATTACATAGTCCTTATGATCTTTAAGACTATAAAACAAACCACCTTTAGTTCCTCTAGGATGTCCCATGAACAAGCAAACTTCTGTACGTGATTCTAACTTATCAGTGTCTCCCTTCAGCACATGTGCTGGACTATCTCAAATCCAAATGTGTTTCAAACTAGACTTACGCTCATTCCATAATTCTATGGGAGTAGAGGGTATTGACTTAGAAGGTACTAAGTTCAGAATGTATGCCACCGTTTCCAGAGCATATCCCCAAAAATTTTTTGGTAATTTTGAATAACTCATCAATGATCTAACCATTTCTATAAGAGTCCTATTCCTTCGTTCCACCACACCATTCTGTTGGGGTGTACTAGGTGCAAACAATTGGGATTGAATTCCAGCCTCTGATAAGTAACTCCTAAACTCTCCTAAGAGGTACTCTCCACCACGATCAGACCGTAGTGTCTTGATACTTTTACCATGATGTTTCTCCACATCAGTCTTGTACTCTTTGAACTTATCAAAGCACTCAGACTTGCGGCGCATCAAGTAAATGTACCTATATCTCGAATAGTCGTCTATAAAAGAGACAAAATATTCGAAACCACCTCTTGCCTGGATAGTCACCGGCCCACACAAATCAAAATGAACCAATTCTAACACGTCTTTGGCTCTATACCCCTTTGACTCGCAGGTCGAAAAATTTTCCACTACCAATGAACCCAAAGGTCCATCGGCTATTAACCTTTGAATCCTACTCAAGTTAATATGACCCAACCTTAAATGCCAAAGATATGTTTGGTTCATTTCCGAAGGTTGCTTTCTCTTATTAGAATTAGAAGATGTGTTATTAATTTCCATTTGTTGCATCGTGGGAGTTATTAGATTAAGTGTATACAAATTGCCAACTAACACACCAGAACAGATAACCACCCTATTTTTGTTGACAGCCACTTTGTCATCAAAAGAAACAGAATATCCATCCATAAATAATTTAGAAACTGAAATCAAGTTCTTTCTAAAACATGGTACGTAAAGATAATTTTTCAAAATCAAAGTTTTATTCCTATCAAAAGATAAATAAACATCTCCTATTGCAACAACCGTCACTTTCGTAGCATTGCCCATGTAGACGGTGATCTCCCCTTCATGTAGTCATCTGGTTTCCTGGAACCCCTGCAATGAATTGTAGACATGATCAGCGGCTCCTGTATCTACGCACCAGGTGCCGATAGATAACACCGCTAAACATGTTTCAACAACTAATAAATAAGATATACCTTTATTGTTCTCCTTTCTGCGAGGATAGTCCACCTTCCAATGTCCAGACTGTTTACATGTGAAGCACTTGCCTTTCAGTTTCTTCACACCTGCCTGAGGCCCAGTCCCTTGAGGTCGAATCACTTTCTTTGTCGAACCAACTTGTTTCTTCTTCTTCTTTCCGCCTTTCAGCTTAGAGGAAAAAACATTTTCAGCAATGTGAACTTGAGAACTTTGACGAAATAACCCTTCTGTCGCTTGGAGTTCTGTCAGAAGCTCTGCCAACGAATACACCCTTTTGTTTATGTTGTAATTCAGGTGGAACTACTCAAAACTTTTGGGCAACATTTGGAGAATGATATCGACCTGGGGTTCCCATCGATTTCAACTCCAAGGACTTCCATCTCATTCAAATAAGCCATCATCTTGAGGATATGATCCCTTACGAGAGTCCCCTCAGTAATGGTTGTTGTCATTAAGTTTCTCATGGCCTCCTGCCTGACAGCCCGATTCTGGTGTCTGAAGAGTTCGTTGAGATTGAGCATCATGTTATAGGCAGTGGGTAGGGTCTGATGCTGATGTTGCAACACATTTAGCATAGAAGCCAAAATGTAACACCGCACCATCTTATCTTCTTTGACCCATTTCCTATGTCCCTCTATCTCCTCTTCACTAGAATCCTTATCAGACACACTAGGACATACCTCAAGAAGTACGAACTTGTATTTTTCAGCAGTTAAGATAATGCCCAAGTTTCGTTTTCAATCAATATAATTTGGACCAATAAGTTTATTTTCTTTTAAAATAACAGCAAGAGGATTGAAAGCCATTTTGAAATCCTAAGAATCACTAAATAAAATATTTGGTCAAAATTTTAGAATTTAAAATAATATTGATTCCTCAAAAAATATAATTTAAATTTACCAACACCTCAAAACACCATGAATTTTGTATGTCACGATAGTGTGGACGTACAATAATTCAAACATTTGTAAGAAGAGGTTTTACCCATTAATTTTATTATCTTGTCAACCTAACTTTATGATAAATAAAATTAATAGTTGGTTCATCTTCGGTCACAAAAATAATAGCAGTGACTCCGATGGGGAGGATACTATTAAATACGCCTAAGTATATACCATTACTTGATACTTAGTCCATTAATTAGGATTATGTCCCTTCAGATGCAGAAGATCACACATACCTAAATAATTTCCTATAATCATCCATAGAGGAAGTTTGATCTAGTGATCCGCAAACAAACTCATCCGATATGGAGGAAGACACTTAAAGCCAACGTATAATTTTGAATGCATCACCTACAAACCAGTAATGGAGACCGTGAAATTTAAATAATCCCTCTCCCACTTAGTTATTTAAATTGAGGATTTTTTTAGCATGCACACACATCACAACACATAGCATCATGGCACATAGCATCACAACACAAAAAATAACATATAAAGGCAATAAATATGAAAATAAAATTTCCAACTATTATGACCTCATCCAACGCTGTCCTCTAATATGCCGCTAATGGATCGTTGTCCTCCAATATGCCGCCAATGGATCAAGCCATTGCGTCTATCTTGTTTCCTTCTCCACCGCTCCTCCGGTCCTCAAAATAGCACCACGCATAGCAAGGATATAAGCCGCAACAAAAAAAATAAAATTTACATTTATCGATCCTATATTCCACAAAGGAATTTACATGTAATCTAAATCGAATAGAATGTAAAAAAATAATAGTACGACAACCGATCGCATTTAATTATTACAATCATGCACACAAAACAACCTTGACATGCCCAAGGGTTCAAATTATACACAAACACACAAATCCATAATAGTTGGACTTATGACGCCTACAATCACAGAGTTAATCTATCTTGCACATCCTACTATTATCCGACCTAAATTTATATATGAGCAGTGCATAATTTAACCGAAAACCAATCACACAAAACCAAAAACCATACTCTGATACCACTTGAAGGCTTTGGAATTCCGTTCTATTTCAATTTCCCTATACAAAAAAAATTGTACAAGAGAAAAACTTTTCCTAGCAACCCTCATGTTCGATCAAACATGTGTTTGATCAATCAAGCAAGTTCTTGAATGATCAAAGCACATCTTGATCGAAGTACAAGATCGCTGGTGTAAAATACCAAAAATAGGCGAGTATTAATAAGGGAATTTTCCTGAATTTTTGGGAATTTTTAGGGAATTTTTCGGAGACCGTATTGGACGAGTTCACGGGGATAAAAATGGGGCCCCGGGAAAGCCTGTTTTGGCTACCCCATTTAAATGAGGGAAAGTTGATTTTTCTTAATTCCTTTTTCTATTTTCTTTTCCTTATTTTTATTTGTTCTCTTCTCCTCACGCCGAACCCGTGCCTTTCCTCCCGACTCCTTCCCCGCGCGTGCCGAAGCCCTCTCCCCTTGCCCTAACCGACGCTGAGCGGTTTTTCCTTCCCCCTCTCGCGACAAAACTCCTCAGCTTCTTCTTCTCATTTCTGCCCTAGCCATCGTCTCGGCTGAGCTTTCTCCACCCGACGGCGCCACCCCCCAGTACATCGCCAAGCTTTCTTTTCTGACCCAGCGCCACTCTTGCTCCGCCCTTTCGCCGAGCGACGGCGCCACTACAGTCGATAGTCGAGCCCTAGCGCTGGCCACCCTTGAGCCCTCTACCGATCGCCGATCTCCCTTCTTCCCCTAGCGACACTATCGACCACCGGAACAAGTCGGTGCCATCCTTACTCTTGTGTCGTGAGCTAGTTTTGGGTCTCTCGCCGGTGCGTATTTGTTTGGGTTTAGTATCGGACAGGAGCAAGCAGTGCCGAGTTCTTCTTGTGTCTCTGCTTGATAGTGCCGAAGACAATACCGAGCTGTGCTTTAGCCGGATCTTAGAGGTAAGTATGGTTGGTATTAGGTTAATAGTGATTTAAATCTGTACTGTGGTTGAATCCCGAATCTGATTTGTGATCTCCACTATTGACCTCACTTTTGATCCGAACAGGGTACTAGAATTCTAGAAGAGGATAAAATTTGCTGTGGGGTTTTTCTTGGATCCGGCAGACACTACTTCCAGCAAAATTCTTTGATTTCCAACAGCAAGAACGACTGTGGAAATTGAGGTAAGCTGTAGTGCAGTTGTTTCTTTTGTTGTAGCATGCATCGAATTGAAGGAAAGGTTAGGAAATGGAATTGGATTCGAATTTATTATGTTAAGCCGGATATATATATATATATATATATATATATATATATATATATATATATATATATATATATATATATATATATATATATATAATTGTATAGTGGAACGAATTAGGGTTTAAGAAGCTAACCCTAGTTGGTTGAGGTTTATGGATTAGGGTTTACCCTAAATTAGTGTAAGAGATTTTATTTAGCTATTTATATGATTGTAGCTAAATGAAATATATTTCTATTTGTGACACAGGACTTTGACGCGAGACGAGTATCTCGGAGTCAGATTTGGACCATTTTATCGGAGGCGGGTACTTTGACTTATGTCTTTTGATATGAATAATAATGTGTTTAACATATAGCATGATTGTGTTTTCTTTCCATTTGTTTCGGTTGGTGGTGTCCACCATTTTCATGTCACTTGGCACATCAAATTAATTAAGATTGAAACTCATTAAAATTAATACAAGCGTTGTAGCAACGAGTCCCAAGTCGTATTTTTTTCCAAGGGTTACTAGCAAAATAAATGTGTGAGTACTCTAGAATTGGTTCAAATTGAATTCATTATATCATCAAGGTCAATTAAACTTTTTCCATTCAACTCACACTTCAACTAATCTCATCTAATAAGATCAAGAACAGAGACAAGAAAGATCAACCTCATTCAAACATGATTCTACTCCATCCTTTCAAGTACACACAAAACAGAGGTAACATTCATCATCTCAGATTAAGTATCTACAATCAAATTCATTCACAGCACAAACAAATTCGGATCCCAGCATCATTGAAGTTTTTGAATTAAAACTACCCCTAACTTGTGAACTGATACATGGAATTAAAACTAGAATTCAAGCTAAGTTATCAGCTAACTACTGGTTAGAATTTAGAAGTTCAAAGAAAATCAGGATCTCAATTAGAAATCAGAAATGGGGTTTGCAAAGCAGTAATTAACAAATTCAGAATTGAAAGAAACAAGTTAAACAAAATTTAATTGCAGAAATGTGATCTAAAGGGACAAAGCTATAACTACTCAATTCAAATTTAAAAGAAACAAGGAATCCAATGACAAAATCTAAAGAAACAAAAAAATGCAGAAATAATAAATTGCAGAATTTGAATCTAAACCATCTCTACTCAAATCTACTCTTCTAACAAGTCTTTCCTTGCCGTCACACAAGGAACATGAATGAAGAAGCTCTCAAACACTTAACTCAGTTCAGAATTCTCTAGCACCAAAGAAAATCTTCCCGGAAAAGTTGGTGAAGAATGAATCTGCCAAACTCGACACTCTGCAGATCTGAAGAATGCAACCTCTGAATCGATGCTCTCTGATGGAGGGCGAGCCACTGTCACCGAAGAATTCCTCCGATGATGGCTGAAACAGAAGACATACGATCAGATCTGAGCTCCAGAGAGATGTTCGCCGGCGCGTGCAGATGATCAAGACTTGGAAGCCAACGGATGGAAGCTCCAACGCCAATGAGACTCACTGAGAAGTAGATCTGGAAGAGGATGGTGGTCGGAATCTCACTGGAAACGCCACGACGCGACGCACAGGAGAATCGACGAAGGAGCTGTACTGTAGCTTCTCAGATTTAAAACATATCTCAGATTTGATCGGACGGCTGAGATGATTTTTGGGCTAAATCAACGGTGAAAAGTCATCCAAAATCCGATCCGAAGGTACTGATGTTGATTTAGGGTCTGGATCTACTCTCCTGTAGGTCGGATCGATCAGATCATCACTGGATGGCCCAGATTCGCCTAGTCTTCAATAAATGGTCCAGATTAAGTCGGGCTGGATCAATAGATAGATGAACTCAGATCTGCATCAAAACTTCTGGATCTTCATCAGTGGCTCAGATCTGCTCTCCATTAAGTTGGATCGGCCAGATCTTCAACGGATGGTCCAGATATGTCCTATTCTTGATGAACGGCCCAAAACGACCCAAAGTTTGATCTTCTTGTTTGAACTCCGATTCGAGCCCAATTTCAGTCCAAATAGATCCAAATCCAAGATCCTTTGATGCCTACAAAATAAGAATTAAATATTAGCACCAAATAACATCAAAAATAAGATAATTTATAATTAAATCCAAAAATACACATAATGCATGAAATGTGATGTAACCATGATTTAACCCTATAAAATCAACATCAAACCATGCATATATGAATCAAAATAATACAGTAAAATCATGGTTATCAAATCCCCCACACTTAGCCTTGAACGTCCCGTGCAAGTAAAGAAAACTCAAAATCATCTCCATAGAAAATTCCCTAGCAATACCTAGAAGATAGTAAAAAGAATTTAACTAAGATCATCTTAAAGATCACAAACAATCATGAATATAATCCAAACAATAATTAGTAGGTATGGTAGTTTCAATCCAAATGAAAAATTAAGCAAGTTGCAATCTCACAAGGGATTTACCTAATCTATCTCTCACATTCAAGCATGTGTATAAGTGGAGCTCACTCAATGAAACTCACAACATTTCACTACCATAAGCTTGCTTATATTCTACTTCTCCACCACTATAAAACATAGCATACATGAATCAAAAGAAATTTATCATGAAGAATTGAAATGGAAGCAAAAAGAACAATGAAAGTGGATGAAATGGAAAAAGAAAAGAATTCAATGAAAAATTGAGAAGATGAGAGTATTGGAGGAATATACTTGATGAGTTGACCAATTTGATGTAAAAAGGGATGAATACCATTTGTCATTACCAATTCAACATATCAAGCTAACCTCTCCTTCAATTTGATGGCTATCCAAAAATTTTGATACTCTATCTTCCACTTGATACTCTCTCGATGTGCCATTTCTTCAAATTTCCTGTTTTCTTCACTGTTTTTCCACTTCATTCCATCACTTTGAAAAGCTCAAATAATCTTAAATCATCTCACGGAGAAGAATTCCCTCCCCCACACTTAAAGTCTTGGCCGTCTCGGACAATAAAAACACAACAAGCTATTCCTTACTTGATACTAATCTTGCCACTCTCTTCAATTGTATTCCCCAGCCTTCTAGATGATACTGTTCTCTTGATTAGCTGGAATTAAACTTCGGACAATTACTTCTGACTCAGAAGATTAGAAATTCAGTATCAAGAATTAGATTCAAGGTAGTTGATGGTCTTGAAAACTTAGAGTTCAATCCCACTGATCTAAATTCTCAAACTGAATTCATTTAGAACTAAAGTATAGCTGGCAATTCCATAAATCAGCAGCTTTAGCATTCTCAATACAACAGCTTCCTGCTCAATTTCAAATTCTGAAGTAACCAGCTCAATAACCCCTGTTATGCCATACAGATTCTGAAGTGCAACTTATGCATTATCAGCTTCTGCATATTTAGATTCTGATTTGAATTTGAAGTCTTACTGCAGGTTCTGATTCTGTGGACAACTTGCATGAAGAGGAATTCTACTCATCAATAAGATAATAAAGGCTTTGCTCAAGTATTTTACCAACATAGGAGCCCCCTATAGCTTGCAAACATCATTTCTAATTGACACCAAGAAATTAGAACATGCATTTCGGAAACTACATTCTAGTTTCTGATCTTATGTTTCAAAATTCACAATTAAAGGAAATTCATGCTCCATTAAACAATTCCAGAAGTCAAGTTCAAACAAAAACTATTAGTTTTGACCAGCACTGTACAACAAAAACTTGGCACACTAGATATCTAAGTTGATACATTCTCTAAAAACCAAGAACACTTCCAAAAATCAGAATCATAAGGGTTCAGGAATAAGCAATCTTCATCAGTTCTGCAATTTCAGAATCTGAAGTTTAAGTAATTTCCTTCATATTGCATAGAATAAGAATCAATAGAATTCAATGCATATCCATCAATTTGACAAAGAATTATACACAAGAAAAGACTTCACTTAGCCCTGCAATAATCAGAACTTGATAATTTCAGCTTAAGTTCTGAAGAATTGCACTAATCTATTTCCAACTTCCATCTCTTTACTCTTCCAGCAACTCCAAATTCAGAATTCAGAATCATAGAAAGGTCTCATTCATCACTTCAGCAGAGTGCAGAATTTTCAGCTCTAGCCATCCTCAAATTGCAGATTCAGCAGATTCAGATTTCTAACCTTCTACAATTACTACACTTGAATTTCTGTGGTTCTAGTTTCTCCACAAGAATTATTCTATTGGACCACAAGAAAATTCTATCTTCTTCAGTTTTCAGCAGTCACTGAACTCCCCTCACAGTCAAGTTACAGCAGTTTTGGTTATGAACAAGTGTCTTGACTTTGTATCAATCTATCACGTTTAGTCACACAAAACTTCAATTCTTCTTTCATCTTGTCTCTTAAGAATCTTCAAAATGCATAACCTAGAACTTCCAGGTTTCTACAATTTCTGCTCATTACACTTTTCCTTTTCAAATTTGGCACTAAAAACCCAATTCGTTTCTGCAGAATCTGTGTTTCCTGGTTCCTGCTTCTTTGTTAGTTTCTGTTAATTCAGCAGTCATCCTCTACAGTTCCCATTTGTTCCATTGTAAAGCTTACACTACAATCATTGAATGAGTATCACTTCACAACTAGAGAGCCTTCACTGCCTTCTTTTATTCCTCTCATTCACCCAAAATTCAGCCTTTAAGTGCTTAAAAATGTCATTGCAATTCCTTCTCTGCAGTAACTAACATGAATCTGGATAAAAACTATCAATGTAAGATTACCAATTGTTACTACACAATACAAGTCTCCCCTTGAATTTCTCACTGATTTAAATTTGCTATTGCATTTTGATACACCATTTGATACATCACAACTTCCTTGTTTCTGCAGCTTTCGTTTACTTCCCATCATCGTTTCTGATTTTTTTAAATCCGAATTCATTAGAAACAGGAGCCATTTGGTGGAATGGTTATTCCATGACTCTAAGGATTCAAGTAGTGTAAACTTCCTCTTTCTTTAATTGATTTCCCACCTTGCAATTTCTTCCACGAATTCAATCTTCAAGACTGAAACAACACTGAATTCATATCAGATATTCAACTTCAAATTTCCCATAACAGATGCCACTTTTAGCTTCTCTTGATCCATGGAGAGTTATGAGTTTTTGGTAATGTCATTTGGGCTTACCAATGCTCCAGTGGTCTTTATGGACTTGATGAACCGTATCTTTCTGGAGTATCTGGATCGGTTTGTTATCATCTTCATCGATGATATATTGGTCTACTCTCGTTCCGAGGAGGAGCACGCACAACATCTTCGCACAGTTTTGGAGATTCTTCGACGACATCAGCTGTACGCGAAGTTCAGCAAGTGTGCGTTGTGGCTATCCTCAGTCGATTTTCTGGGACACGTGGTTTCTAGCAGAGGTATTTCAGTTGATCCTCAGAAGTTCGAGGCTGTCACCAGTTGGGAGCAGCTGAAGTCAGTTCAGGAGATCCGTAGTTTTCTGGGATTGGCCGGATATTACCGAAGTTTTGTCGAGGGTTTCTCGCGTATTGCTATGCCGCTGACACGTCTTACCAGGAAGGGCGTGAAATTTACGTGGACAGAGGATTACGAGACCAGCTTTCAGGAGCTGAAGCGGAGATTAGTGTCGGCTCCAGTTTTGGTTTTACCTTCTGGAGAGGACAGATTTGTACTCTACACCGACGCTTCTCTACAGGGTTTGGGTGTTGTTCTGATGCAGCACGGCAGAGTAGTCTCTTATGCTTCTTGTCAGCTGAAGGAGCATGAGAAGAACTACCCAGTTCATGACCTGGAGTTAGCTGCCATTATCTTTGCTTTGAAGATCTGGCGTCATCATCTGTACGACATTACATTTGAGATTCTCACGGATCATAAGAGTCTCAAATACATTTTTACCCAGAAAGAGCTTAATCTCCGACAGAGGAGATGGATGGAGTTCCTGAAGGATTACGATTGTACCATTAGCTATCACCCGGGGAAAGCTAATGTGGTTGCCGATGCACTCAGCAGGAAGTCCAGAGCGACTTTGGCTTGCCATCGGACTTCAGTCACTGACTTGATTCAGGGTTTCTCCGAGTTAGACCTTGAGGAGCAAGGACAGACAGAGCAGGGTATTCTGGTTACCATGGTTACTCAATCGTCGATCAGGACGAGGATCCTTTAGAGGCTCAGGCTGGTGATCAACATTTTCAGTTTATTGGCATCCAGATAGCTTCCGGGCAGCAGACCCAGTTCACACGAGACAAGGAGGGTATTATATACTTCCGAGGTAGATTATGCGTACCTCAGTCTCATCCAGTCTTGCAGGAGCTACTTCAGGAGGCTCATCGCTCTCGATTTGCGATCCATCCAGGCGGGACCCGTATGTATCGAGACTTGAGGCGTTCCTATTGGTGGAACGGTATGAAGAAAGACATCACGGATTTTGTAGCTAGATGTCTTGTCTGTCAGCAGGTGAAGGCTGAGTATCAGAGACCTGCCGGGTTACTTCAGCGGATTCCTATTCCTGAGTGGAAATGAGAACATATTACTATAGACTTTGTGGTGGGATTGCAGAGGACACGACGAGGCCATGACTCGATTTGGGTAATCGTTGATCGATTAACCAAATCCGCACACTTCTTAGCGATCCGGAGGACAGATTCCCTAGATCGATTGGCAGATCTATATTGCCGAGAGATCATCAAATTACATGGTGTTCTGTTGAGTATCATTTCAGATAGAGATCCACGGTTTACGTCTCGTTTCTGGCAGAGTCTGCAGCAGGCCTTGGGCACGCAGCTCCGATTTAGTACAACCTTCCATCCATAGACAGATGGACAGTCAGAGCGGACCATTCAGATTTTAGAGGATCTGCTGAGGTCATGTGTTATGGATTTCGGAGGTAGTTGGAAGGACCATCTGCCATTAGTAGAGTTTGCTTACAACAACAGCTTTCATTCGGCTATCCAGATGGCACCGTTTGAGGCGTTGTATGGTAGATCTTGTCGGACACCCGTCCTCTGGGATGAGGTTGGAGAGGCCCAGTTGTTGGGACCTCATAGAGTTCAGCAGGATGCAGAGTTGGTCCGTACTATCAGACGGAGGATGTCAGAGGCGCAGGACCGCCAGAAGAGTTATGCTGATCGGAGACGCAGACCACTAGAGTTCTCTGTTGGCGACCATGTATTTCTGCAAGTTTCACCCACAAAAGGGGTGAAGAGATTTGGCCTTAGAGGTAAGCTGGCTCCGCGGTATATTGGCCCTTTCGAGATCTTGGAGAGGATCGGAGCGGTAGCTTATCGGCTGGCGCTACCACCGTCCCTGGCAGGCGTCCACGATGTATTCCACGTATCTATGCTGTGGAGATACGTGCCCGACCCGACGCATGTGCTGGCAGATATTCCAGTTCTAGTTAAGCCTGATATTACATATGAGGAGGTTCCTGTACGGATTCTCGATCGGAAAGAGCGTCAGTTGTGGAACAAGACTATCCGACTGGTTAAAGTCGGATGGCAGCATCATTCAGACGAGGAGGATACTTGGGAGCTCGAGGATATGATCCGAGCTCGTTATCCCCATCTTTTCACTTGAGGTATGTGATTTATTTTACCGTTCAACATTTATACTCTTTACCTGTTATTAGTACTTGCTGATGGTAGATAATGAAATTTGGGACCAAATTTTTATTAGTGGGGGAGAATGTAAAATACCGGAAATAGGCGAGTATTAATAAGCAAATTTTTCGGAATTTTTGGGAATTTTTCGGAGACCGTATGGACGAGTTCACTGGGATAAAAACGGGGCCCCAGGAAAGCTTGTTTTGGCTACCCATTTAAATGAGGAAAAGTTGATTTTTCTTAATTCCTTTTTCTATTTTCTTTTCCTTGTTTTTATTTGTTCTCTTCTCCTCACGCTGAACCCGTGCCTTTCCTCCCGACTCCTTCCCCGCGCGTGCCGAAGCCCTCTCCCCTTGCCCTAACCGACGCCGAGTGGTTTTTCCTTACCCCTCTCGCGACAAAACTCCTCGGCATCTTCTTCTCATTTCTGCCCTAGCCATTGTCTCGGCTGAGCTTTCTCCACCCGACGGCGCCACCCCCCAGTACATCGCCAAGCTTTCTTTTCTGACCCAGCGCCACTCTTGCTCCGCCCTTTCGCCGAGCAACAACACCACTACAGTTGATAGCCGAGCCCTAGCGCTGGCCACCCTTGAGCCCTCTACTGATCGCCGATCTCCCTTCTTCCCCTAGCGACACTGTCGACCACCGGAACAAGTCGGTGCCATCCTTACTCTTGTGTCGTGAGCTAGTTTTGGGTCTCTCGCCGGTGCATATTTGTTTGGATTTAGTATCGGACAGGAGCAAGCAGTGCCGAGTTCTTCTTGTGTCTCTGCTTGATAGTGCCGAAGACAATACCAAGCTGTGCTTTAGCCGGATCTTGGAGGTAAGTATGGTTGGTATTAGGTTAATAGTGATTTAAATCTGTACTGTGGTTGAATCCCGAATCTGATTTGTGATCTCCACTATTGACCTCACTTTTGATCCGAACAGGGTACTAGAATTCCAGAAGAGGATAAAATTTGCTGTGGGGTTTTTCTTGGATTCGTCAGACACTACTTCCAGCAAAATTCTTTGATTTCCAACAGCAAGAACGGCTGTGGAAATTGAGGTAAGCTGTAGTGTAGTTGTTTCTTTTGTTGTAGGATGCATCGAATTGAAGGAAAGGTTAGGAAATGGAATTGGATTTGAATTTATTATGTTAAGCCGGATATATATATATATATATATATATATATATATATATATATATATATATATATAGACCTTGATCAAATTGTATAGTGGAACGAATTAGGGTTTAAGAAGCTAACCCTAGTTGGTTGAGGTTTATGGATTAGGGTTTTGCCCTAAATTAGTGTAAGAGATTTTATTTAGTTATTTATATGATTGTAGCTAAATGAAATATATTTCTATTTGTGACACAGGACTTTGACGCGAGACGAGTATCTCAGAGTCAGATTTGGACCATTTTATCGGAGGCGGGTACTTTGACTTATGTCATTTGATATGCATAATAATGTGTTTAACATATAGCATGATTGTGTTTTCTTTCCATTTGTTTCGGTTGGTCACTACATGATCTATTACATGTTTGCTTGTTTACTCGTTATGCACTGCATGTTATTATTTACCTGATCATACATGCTTTAGGTAGTGACCCAACCACATGATACATTATGTTCAGGACCTAGGGTTTATTTGATACCCTATCTGTTTGTGTACCTTCCATCTGATACATTGACTTGTGGTACACCTTTTATTTATGTATGGAACTTGCTATGCTATTCATGATATTGCCATGTTTAGTGACATGCATTATCTTGCATGATTGCATGCTGTGCGATTGTCTGCTCCATTATTGTTGAGCACATCGTCAGTTACATGTATCTGTACACACCACCACTCATGGGTTAGTGGTATATCAGACAGGTGTGTGGCAGTTCTGCTTGTCTCAGCGTGGTAGCCGGCAGACAGTTCCGCTCTGTTTGGCTCCATTGGTTTAGTGTAGCAGCGTTGTAGCCGGCAGGCAGTTGGACTTTATTTGGCTCCGTTGGTCCGCTCATGGGTAGTGTGACTCAGCGTAGTAGCCGGTAGAGAGTCCTCCCCGTCATCGTGTACCGAGAGATGAGAGCATTGCGCTCTCCCATTTATTATTTCGGGGTAGGAGTATGTGTGTACTCCGACAACATCCCGTTCACTCGGTCACTCATCAGGGGCAGTGATGTCAGAGTGCACGGTTGTCACAGCCCTACCCACTCGGACTCATCATTGTGTGTGAGATGGCTGACTGGCGTCAGGGGTGACCATGTCATTGGCATCATATGCATGATGCATTTATTGTTGTGTTTGATGCATTTACTTGCTGCATTTATATGGATGTATATAATTGACATGCATACAGGATTATGACACCCTCGGTTTGACGACCCTGTTACCTTTATACCTTGGTCCTGGTTAGTACAGTTTTCTCCTGTTTTTGTTTCAGTTGCATTTATTCTTATCGTATTCAGGAGATTGTACGCATGATTAGTGTTGTCTGTTATTTACTTTATTATGCATATCAGTTGCTACCCGTTGAGCGTTGGACTCACCCCCGCCTCCATTGTTATTTTCAGGTTGATACTGTCAGGAGGCAGTTCCAGTCGCTAGTCCCCATTGCACGTAGTGTTAGTCCTCTGCTGATCACGAGTTGTTATTTTAGTTTTTCTCTATCAGACTATGTTTTGGTCTTGTATTGATTTTACTTATGGATCTTGTATGGATTCTTATCGTAAATGGATTTTGGTATGATTTGGTTTTGTTCTACTACATGCCTGCCTGGACGGCAGAAGAGGTGAGTTCGTCGGATTTGTGTTTTATGAGTGTAGTGGAGTAGGAAAAATCAGATTTGAGCTTTACGAGTGTAGTTGAGTAGGGTTGTTTTCGAGTCATGGTATTACTGATTTGTTTATTTCTTATTAAACTGCGTGGAATGCCTGTGTGTTGTATTTTATTATCGTTGTTATTCCAGCCGCATGTGGCTGAGGTATATAGTGTTTGTAGAAAGTTTCAGATTGTTCGTCGTATAGGGGAGATGCTGCCGAAATTTCTTCGGACAGGGACTCCTCCGGGGCGTGACAGCTGGCCTCTTGTGTTGGTATTCCAAAAATGATGTAAAGAAAACTAACTAATTACACAAAGGAATTAAAGAACTAGTTGTACCATTCTTTGTAGCTAAAGACCTCTTGATCTTCTGCTGTATTCCTCTCCTCTTCTTGGACGTCATGTGGGCGACGATCTACCAAGACAAAACCACCCTTCTTCTCTTCTCTTCCAAACCCCCGGCCACAAAAGGAGCTCTAGGATGCGACACCTTCTCTTCTTCATCCTCTTCTTTCCTCTTCTTCCTCTACTCCAAGTCGTCGCCCACCAAGGAGGATAAGCAAGAGCCGCCGACCCCTGGCAAGGAAGGGGCGCGACCCTAAGGAAGGAGAGATGAGGTGGGTGCCAGCCCTTAGGAAGGTGGAGGAGGCTTGTGGGAATTATGAAGTTAAACCAAACCAAGTTATGGTGGGTGGATGCGAGGCTTTATATAGAGGCTACAATAGGGACCTAGAGGAGGAATTGATTTAGGCCTCCTGATGGGCTTGGGCTTCTTGTGTTCGGCCCGAACACCCAACCCAAGTCCATCAATAATAACCCATACCACTAAAGGGTTATTATTGAACTACCGCAACAATCCCATATTACAATATGGGCTCTTTCTTATCATAAGTATGTTAATCTCCCCATGTTTAAGATATCGTATGCCCGTTAATTAAATGAGTTACTGACAACTCAATTAATTAACATATATTCGAAGAGTAATACTACTCAACTTTATTATCATGCTGGACTAAGTCCACCTGCAGGGTTTACATGATAATCCTTATGAGCTCCTCAAGGGGACATCATCAGCTTAAATAATTAGGACACAGATTCCTTCTATAATCAACAATACACCATATAAATAATACTATCTCCCAACTCATCGGGCCTATTGATTTAACGAATAAATCTCACCCATTGATATGTTAAAGAAATAAATACTAAGAATACGTGCTTGTTATTATATCAAGATTAAGAGGACGCGCATCCATAATCATAGAGATTATGTTCTTTTACATAGTTAGTACAAATCTAACAACCTCAAACGGTCCTGCTCAATACACACTAGTACACTAGTGTAATTTTATAGTCAAGACGGACTCATACCAAATTACACTACAACCGTTCCAATGGTTTATCCCAATCCATCTTGGTTGTGAGCTACTATTTATAATTTATAAGGCACCAATAACATGATCTTTTATGTGGCACCACACACCATGTTATCTACAATATAAATTAAATGGATAACTACATTGACATATATATAAATATAAAATGCAAACATTTGACCAAAGTGATTCTCATTTCAAAATATTTCAAAACGGGTATTCATACAAAAGCTAGGCTTATAGTATACATCTCAACACGTCATTCCCGATCGGCCATTGTAGTAGAGACCAACTCTGGCCAGATCATTGCCGGTCGGGAGCCTCATTCTCGATCGGCCATTGCAGTAGAGAATGACTCGGGCCCCTTTAGGGTGTGCTTACCGGTTCTCTGGCATTTACCTCCTTGACTTTGACCTCCACGTTGGCCTCTATCTCTGTCTTTTGACCCACACTTAGTAGGCCCCCCTTTGTTACCACTTCACAAGTCTTCCCTTCAAATCTAGTCAAAGGAGGCTGCAGGTCTATTTGACTGGACGAGTAGCGCCTTGGGTGACCTTCTGCCTATCGAGCACTCTCTGTGGTCTGGTTACCGATTAGGAACTAGTTAAAACTCTTGCCCTAGACTCAGCCCTGAGGACTCGACCTGTCTTTGCCCGACTAGGAATTATACGGGGGTAGGTGCCAGGGCCATATGTAAAGATTGAGCTGCCTGAACTTAGATAACCTTAGCAGTAAGTAATCGACCAGGGACTAGTTAAAACACCTACCCCAGACTTAGCCTTGAGGACCTGACTTATCTTTGATATTTACGAACAATGCCGCTGCTCGACTGCCCCAAGCAAGAGTTTATAGTCATAACTTGACTTTTGATTGACGTAGACATGAGTTTATAGTCACTGCTCGACTGCTAATTTTCTTCGCAAGGGTTTATAGTCGCCGCTCGACTTAAATCGCAAGAGTTTATAGTCACCGTTCGACTTAGGCAAGAGTTTATAGTCATCGCTTGACTTTTGATTGGCGTAGACATGGGTTTATAGTCGCTGCTCGACTGCTAATTTTCTTCGCAAGGGTTTATAGCCCCCGCTCGGCTGTTGATATTCGCTGCTCCAAGGTTTATAGTCACCGCTTGACTTTTGTGAGTTTCGCTCGGGTTTATTGTCGCCGCACGGCCAATGTTGTTGTTCAACGTTCTGGGATTTATAGTCTTTGCTTGACTATTTCTTATTCTCCTGAGTTTATAACAGCCGCTCAACTTTTCTTTAACTTCTGATATAGGGTTTATAGTCGATGCTTGACTTAACACATGGACGATCGGCCAAATAGTCTCGGACACTTAGTTTTTTCCTTCATCATTCCCTGCATAGCTAATACAAATGCTATGATAGGTTACTTAACATATTCACAAACCTCTAGACCGTTCGGTATGGTTGAAGATGATTTGCACTCCAGGGCCGCTCAAGAGCCTGTCCTTGTTCATCTTCTAGATAATATGCTCCCGAGTTGAGCTTCTGAATCTCCTTGTAAGGTCCCCCCATGGTGCTTCGAGCTTGATGACATCCCCGACCAGATTTACTCTTTTCCAAATCAGATTGCCGACCTAGAATGTTCTCAGAATTACTCAGTGATTGTAACTTTACTCTATACACTGCCGGTATGTCGTTAGTCATATGGTTGCTTTATCCCGAGTTTCATTTATCCAATCTAGTCCCATCAACCATCGATCAGCTTTATCCTCCCCGTAGATTATTACCCGATCAGTCTCTACTCCCACTTCAACTAGCACAACTACCTCTCCCCCATAAACCAGTTGGAACGGGGTTATGTCGGTCGCCTTTCTAGGAGTAGTGTGGTACACCCACAGCACACTTGGGAGTTTGTCGACCTAGCTTCCCCAAGTATAGTCCAGCTGAGTGCGAAGACCCCTGAGGATTTCACGGTTGGTGACTTCCACTTGGCCATTGCTTTGAGGATAGGACACTAACGTGAATTATTGCTCGATGCCATAGCCCTCGCACCTTTCTCTGAGCCTTCGCCCGGAGAATTGTCTTCCATTATCGGAGATGAGCCTACGCGGGATGCCAAATCAACACAAAATATTCTGCCATATGAATTTGATGACCGTATGTTCGATTATCTTGGCGACCGGCTCTGCCTCTACCCATTTCGAGAAGTAGTGAACAACCACCAGCAAGAATCTCCTTTGCCCGGTCGCCAGGGGGAATGGTCCAACTATGTCCATGCCTCACTGGTCGAATGGCCAAGACACCGTCGACACTTTTAGCTCCTCTATTAGTTGGTGTGGGATGTTCTGATACTTCTGGCAAGACAAGCAATTGGCCACTGCTCAAGTAGCATCTGCTTAAAGTGTAGGCCAGAAATATCCAACCTACAAGATCTTGTGGACCAATGATCGGCTGCCTGAATGACTTCTGCACTCCTTGGTGCACTTCTTGTAAAATATAGTTGATATCTTTCGATCCAATACACATGAGCAGCGATCAGGAGAAAGCTTTCTTGTATAACTAATTTCCAATCAGTGTGAACCTCCCGTCTGGTCAGCGGGCTTGGTACCTGATTGGAGAAATTCGACGAAAGGCGTCCTCCAATCGCTCGGCAAGCCTCCTATGGTTGTCCTATCTGATGGTGCAGGTTACACTAATAATCTGGTTTGATGTATGACAAATAAGTTAAAGTTAGATGGGTTGTTTGTCTAACGCTTCTACCAAGTGTACAAAAGTTGATTGGACTGAAGGATCTAACACCATGTTGAAATCCAGCTAAGTCCACGAGGCTCGATAGCTAATGGGAAATCTAGCTAGGTCATAGGGCCCGATAGCTGGTGGGAAGTCCAGATAGGTCTGCGGGGTTTGATATTTGGCGAGAAGTCCGGTTGGGTTTGCGGGACCTGACAATCAGTCGAAATCTAGTTAGACCTGTGGACCTAACAATTGGCGGAAAAACCTAGTGGGTCAGAGGCAAGTTAAGTGACTGCAAATGGTAAGTAAAGATAAGCAACTGGAAAAGATATCCAGTGAGGACGCGTTCACTATTGAGGGAACTGTAGGCGTCGGTCCAGCTTAGGTCCATTTGGGAAACCTAAGCTGAGACCTTGATTAAATCCTGGTCTCAGGGAGACCGGATCTAATTACTACTCATAATCTATTATGTTGTGCTAATTCTATTTTGTAGGGTAAAATATATTTTTTGATTGCCTAGACTAACCTTTTCTTGCAGGTGAAAAGGCTAAAGAAAAGGGGTCCAGGCGCCCAGACCAGGCTCGCATGGGTAGGGCCGTGGGCGCTAGGCAGTCCAGGAGCCCAGACTCGGTCCAAGCGGTCCGGCGCCTGGACTTAGTCCAAGTGCCCGAACCTAAAAATTGATCCACAAGCTTACATGGAGTGCGTCGATTGGCCGAGCCACGAGGTCCAGACGCCCAGAGGGTTCCAAGCACTCGGAATGAATCTATTTAAAGGCCTTTGACCCAAAGCTTCAGAACAGCAACTGCAATGACTTTCTCTTATACTTGGTGCTCCAAAAAAGCTCCTGCGACGCTGTGAAGCTCCTCTGACGACTAGCGATCAAGATTTTTTTCTTTTTGTTGTCGGTAACACTGTTTTATAGTTATTATACTTACAATTTGTAACCATTTTGAACTATTAGTAGATTGCCCAATGAAAGCACTCGACGAGTGCGGGCCTTGAAGTAGGAGTCGTCGAAGGCTCCGAACCAAGTAAAAACATGGTCGTGTTAGCATTGCTTTCTATTCTTCCGCTGCGTATCTTGTTTAAATCAAATTTTCGACGATCGCTATTCACCCCCCCCCTCCTCTAGCGTTCTTTTTGATATAAATGGTATTAAAGCATGTACTGCTCTGAATTGGTGCAACCACCAATCAAGCAAAAGGGGTTCTTTTTTTTTAAAGAAAAATTATATATCGTTTTTTATTAAAAATTATTCTTACACTTTTCATTTTTTTCCCTCTAATTTTTTTTTGAAAAATTCACTATTATTTTTTCGTCATTAGTTAGAATTGGTGAAATAACCTTTTTGACAAAATTTGTCATAATATTTTTTATTATTTTATTATTTTTTGAAATTGATGAAACACTTTTATTTTCATTTTATCTCCCACACTACTTACCCCAAGACAAAGTCTTGGAAATTGCTTCTCGTCTATATTTTTTGCCAGTATACCAATGTCTCATCAAGGACGGAGCATCCACGAACCACCACCATATGAGATGTACAAGAGGCATGAATTTAATCTGTGGAAGATGCAGATGGAAAATTTCATCCTTATGAACGACTTCGATGGCGGCGTGGCACTAAGGCGATCAACCCAAAACATAGAAACAAACTAAAAGGTAATAAAATTAATTTCAAACTTATTACCTAACAAAATTACAAGCAGGATAGGAAAAGTCAAAGATGCTTGTGAGTTTTGAACCCACTTGACCAAGCTTCATGAGGAGCCAGTGAAGGCAGAGGAGCAAATCAAAAGTGAATTCAGACTCGAGTCAAATCCAATGGAGAAGCCTACTGAATTAAGGGATACGCTTAAGGTTAGTATAATTTACCAAAATATCCCTATCAGTAGTAGTTTAAATAATCTGCATGATAATTTAGATAAATATGAAATTATCTCAAATATGGTCCATGATAATATAGATTTACATTATTCAAATTCAGAACTTCAAAATAATCTAGATTCTGATCAAGTCAATCAAGACTTTGATCAAATTGACATCAACCTTAACTTGGTTAGAACATTGACCAAATCAATTTAAATAACTTAATTGACTTAGAAAATTTAAAATTAAATAAAAATTCAGAAATAATTAATTCAAACATTAAAATAAATTTGAATTTAAATCTTAAGGATAAGAATATAGATAAAACTAATCTAATAAATTCAACTAATAATATAAATTTAAAAGACAAAAAAAATATAATGATAAAATCAAACACTTCAAAAAAATCAACCAAATTTACACTACAACAAATATGACTTTCCGTAACATGCAAATATATTATTCGCAGTGCGCATTGCACGCTGTATAACTACAAGCTATTGAAAGTCATAAGACATTCGCAGCGTATGTAGCGCACTGATAACCATGATTTTGCTACATTATTTTGATTCATAATACATGTTTTTAATTGTCACGCCCCGGAAGAGTCCCTGCCAGAAGAAATTTCGGCAGCATCTCTCCTGTACGGGTGATAATATGAAACTTTCTACAAAGCCCTCAGGGCCATATACACATCGGCCAACACGGCCTGAACAACAATAATAAATAATAAGCAATCACCACGCAGTTTAATAGTAAAAGTCAACTAATGCGACGATAAGGACAACCGAGTCAAAAATCCTACTCAACTACACCCATAAAGCTCAAATCACAACGAACTCACCTCTTCTGCCATCCAGGCAGGCATGTAGCAAAAACACATCCAAATAAAACTCATCGACAATAAAGATAGCACAATATACAAGTGTCAAAACTAGAACAAGTCTAAAAAGTACAATAAGAAAACCCAAAAGATAAACACATCCTCGCGATCTGTAGGGGACTAGTGACTGGAACTCCTTCGGACAGCCTCAACCTGAAAATAGTAAATATTCACGGGGTGAGTCAACTCCTCAACGGGTAACTACTGATATGCATAATAAAGAAAATAACAACTAGCACTAATCATGCGTACAGTCTCCTGATATAAGAATGATAAATGCGTACTAACTAGGACCTGGTGTATGGATAATCAACTGAGAAGTATAGGAATCCTGTATGCATGCCAAACAAATGCATCCATCCAATATGCAACATACAAGTGCAGCAACCACAAGCAATAAATGCATCAATGCGTATGATGCCAATGACATGTCTTGGTCACCCCTACTCTCCAATCAGCCGTCTCACATACGATGGTGAGACCGAGTGGGTAGGGTGTGACAACCGTGCACTCTGCCATCACTGCTCCTGATGAGTGACCGAGTGAACGGGATGCTGTCGGAATACACCTATCCTCCTACCCCAAATCATAAGTGGGGTAGCTCAATGCTCTCATCTACCTGAGCAAGTCCAGAGGAGGGATCCCTGCCGGCTACCACGCTGCGTCACACTACCCATGAGCGGGCCAACGGAGCCAAATAGAGCAAACTGTCTGTCGGCTACCACGCTGCTGTTGGAGTATATACTAAAAGCATAGCTTTTGTATAAACATTTATTTAGAAATAAGAATCACATTGGTCAAGTATCTACATTTATATATACTGAGTGTAGTCGTTCAATTAATTTATATTGTAGATAACACGGTGTGTGGTGTCACACACAGGAGATCGTGTTATCGGGTCTTTATAAATTATAAACAGTAGCTCATGACTAAGATGGAAAGGAACAAACCATTGGAATAGTCGTAGTGTAATTAGGTATTAATCTATCTTGACTAATAAATTACACTAGTACACTCTAAGTGTATTGAGCAGGACCATTTAAGGAAAGTTCTTTTTATACTGACTTAATAAAAGAACAAGTCCTTAGTTATTATGGAAGTGTGTGCTCTTAATCCTAATATAATAACAAGCACATATAATTAATATTTATTTCTTTGACTTATCAAAGGGTGAGATTTAGCTCGATAAATCAAAATGCCCGATAAGCTGGGAAATGGTGTTACTTATAGTGTGTCTTGTTGATTATAGAAGGAAACTGTGTCCTAGTAATCTAGGTTGATAATGTCCCTAAGAGGAGCTCATAAGGATTGTCATGTTAAACTCTGCAGGTGGACTTAGTCCGACATGATGATAAGGTTGATTGGTACTACTCTTGGACTGAGATATTAATTAAAATGAGTTGTCAGTAACTCAATTAATTAGTGGACATCCGACATCTAAACACAGGGAGACTAATACACTCATAATAAGAAGGAGCCCAAAATATAATTTGGGATTGGTACGGTAGTTCAATAATAATTCTTTAGTGGTATGAATTATTATTGATGAAGTTAAGTAACACGGGAAGCTTAATTTCATCGGGAGACCAAAACCAATTTCTCCTCTCGGTCCCTATCATAGCCTCTTGTATATAGAGAATTATACCCACCTATACCCACCTTCTTACCCATCCTAATGGGGCCGGCCAAGCTAGCTTGAAACCCAAGCTAGGGCCGGCCAAGATCAAAGGATTGAGCCAAGTTAATTGGCCGGCCATGGCTTGGAGCCCAAGCTTGATTGGCCGGCCATATTAAAAGGGATTTTATTTTTATTTAAATTTTTTTCTTAATGTGGATATCATGGTTTTAAGAGAGAGTTTAAAATTTAAATCTTTCCTTTTATAGCTTTCTACAAAAGATTAAGAAAAGATTTGAAATCTTTCCTTATTTGTAGATTGAAAGGTGGATTTTAATTTTAAGAAAACTTTCCTTTTTTTAACCATGTTCATGATTTAAAAGAGAGTTTAAAAAATTAAATATTCCCTTTTATAAGTTTCTATAAAAGATTAAGAAAAGATTTGATATCTTTCCTTATTTGTAGATTGAAAGGAGATTTTAATTTTTAGAGATAACTTTCCTTTTTGGAAATCATCCACATGTTTAAAAGAAAATTTTAATTTATAAAATTTCCTTTTTACAAATCACCATGAAGGGAAAAATTATTGGAGAAATTTTTTATAAATTTTCGGAAACAAATTAGAAAGTTTTAATTCTTGTGTTAATTAAAACTCTCCTTGTTTTGGAGATTAAAGTGGCCGGCCATGTTGTTTAAGAAAAGGGAAATTGATTTTAAATCAATTAAATTTTCTTTTTCATGGCATAAGAATTAAGGAAATTTTTATTTAAATTTTCTTATTTGCCAAGACCAAGGATTATAAAAGAGGGGGTAGAGGTGCCTTCATGGCGAACGACTTTATTCTTTTTCTTCCTCTCTTTTCCTCCTTGGTGTGGCCGGCCCTAGAGAGTTTCCCTCTCCTCTTCTCTTCTTCTTTAGTGGCCGGTTTCATCCTTCTCTTGGAGCTTTTGATGGTGGTCGGTTCTAGCTAGGAGAAGAAGGAGAGAAAGGAGGCTTTGTTTCTTGCATCCCTTGGAGCTTGGTGGTGGTGGTCGGACCTCTACTTCTCTTGGAGAATTAATGGTGGTCGAATCTATCTTGGAGAAGAAGGAGCTTGGTGGTTCTCATCTCGGAAGATCGTTGCCCACACAACGTCCGAGATTAGAAGAGGGATACGGTAGAAGATGAAGAGGTTATTTGCTTACAAAGAAAGGTATAACTAGTAATTATTTTCCACATCATACTAATTTTCTTTGTATAGTTATTTTTGGAAATACCAAACACAAGAGGCATATGATTCTAGAGTTTTCAGATTTGTTTCGAATTTGTGTTTCTTTTGTTTTATTTTTTGAATTTGTGATTCGATTGTTCTTTTTTGTTAAACCTAATATTATTTTAGAAAATTAAATATTGAATTTCTATTAAAGGCTTTGTCGAGGCAGTGGTGGATGATCTCATACCCAAGAAGGCCTAGTGCCTCGCCATGTTTCACCTGGGAGCCGATTTTAGAAATAAATATTTAATTAACTTTGTAACATAGGTTGGACTTGGATCAATAGTGTTAAGTTCCGCTTGCGATCTAAGTCTAAACCATTAAGAATAGATAAGTTAAATTTGGAATCAATAATATTAAGTTCCGTTTGCGATTCCTAATTTAACTTCTAAAGAACACAATAGGTTATTTAGGAAAGGTTCGACACTTGTACAAAATTTTTGTACAGTGGAACCGGTACGATCTTCCTCGGACCAACCAACAGTCGCGTCTCCAGACCAACAGAGCCTAACAGAGCAAAACTATCTGTCGGCTACCATGCTGAGTCACCGGACCAGCGGAGCCTAATAGTAGAACTGCCACAGACCTGCCTGGCATACCACTAACCCATGAGTGGTGGTGTGTGCAGATCTCTGTAACTGGCGATGTGCAAAATAATAATGGAGTCGACTATCGCAAAGCATGCAATCATGCGAGATGGTGCATCACCCTAAGCAAGGAAATATCCCGAACCTATCCATCTCTACATAATGTATACCATAGGAAAATGAATAAATCAGAGGTCTAGGTACACAGATCGAATGAGGTATAAAAATCTAGGTCTTGAACATAATGAAGCATGGTTATGTCACTACCCCTATAAGCATGTATAATCAGGTAGGTACTAACATGAAGTGCATAACAAGTAAACAAAACAAGCATGTAACAGGTATCGGGTAGTGACCAACTGATGTAGCTAAGAAACATAATTATTACTATATTTTAAAAATATTACTATGCATATCAAATGACATATCTAAAACGATAAGTCAAAGTACCCGCCTCCAATAAGAGGATCGTATCCAAAATAGATCCCTCGTCGAGACACCGTCTCGAATCAAAGTCCTGTAATATCAAACATATAATTTTAGCTAATTTCGATTTGTATCCAATAGCTAAATTAAATTCCTATTAAACCAAGAACCCTAATCCACATCACACTATTATTATCCTTTATAGAAATGAAATAACATCAAGACTCACCCAAATCCGTATACCCGGCTGTTGAGTCACTACCGGAGACGCATGCCTTGGGGATATAGTGACCGGAACTAGGAGTTGTTGTTGCGGAAACAGTGACCAAATCCACTGTGATCAGCCAACAACTCAACACAAACATCCCAAATCATATTCACATATTCACATACTCAAATCTGCCTTACCGAACCAGTGCCCCTCGGTCCCTCTCTGCCGGTGACTGGTGGAAGAAGAAGGAGTCGGCGGTGGAGAAGAGAACTAGGGCACAGCGGATGGGAACTCTAGATGAACGGTATAGAGGTTAGGAGGCTCTACCGAAATAACAACCTGGCCAGAGGTGGCGGCAAGGAAATCTGATCTAGTGTACAAGGGGCAATCGGTCGCTGATCAGTGCGGCCAGATGCATGAAATCAACAAATCAGAGAGGGCAAAGCCGAATGGAACCTGATGATCGGAGGAGAAGACGGTAGCTTGACCGAAGGTGGTGAATCAGAAGCTAGGGCACGGGTCGGTGGTGGCTTCTGGCGTGATCGGCGGCAACAATCCTGTAAGGGATCGAAGAATAGGGCTCAGAGTGGCTGGAGTAGACAGGAGTCTCGGCTAACGTGGGGTGGCTGACGCCGGCAAGCTTAACCTTGTCTCGTCGCCATAATCACGGCTTGAGCAGGGAGACGGCAACGGAAGCAAGAAGACTCGGCAGAGGCTATGGGAGGAAGGAGAAGGCTCGGCTTCCTTGGCCGATGTTTTGTACACGGGAGGGGGAGAAGAAAACCACCGGGTGCGGTTAGGGCACGGGTTTGGCGGGGGAAGATGACTTGGCGCGAGGAGGCGTCGGGTGAGGGTCGGGCATGAGGGTGGTTCGGTGGGGGAGAAAGAAAAAGAAGAAATAAAAGAAAAATAAATATAAATATAAACATTTCCTTGTTAATACGGGGTAGCCCAAACATGCTTTCCCGGGACCCAATTTTATCCCCGTAAACAAAGTCATATGGTCTCCGAAAAATTCTCAGAAAATTTCTAAAAATTCTGAAAAATTTCCTTATTGTTATCCACCATTTTTTTTTGATATTTTACATTCTCCCCCACTAATAAAAATTTGGTCCCCAAATTTCGTTATCTACCATCAGCAAGTACTAACAACAGATAGAAAGTATAAATGCTGAACGATAAATTAAATCACATATCTCAAGTGAAAAGATGGGGGTATCGAGCTTGGATCGTATCCTCGAGCTCCCAGGTAGCCTCCTCGTCCGTATGATGCTGCCATCTGACTTTAACCAGTTGGATAGTCTTGTTCCGTAGCTGACATTCTTTCCGATCCAGGATCCGTTCCGGAACCTCCTTGTAGGTAGCGTCAGGCTGAAGGGGAACTGGGATATCTGTCAGGACATGTGTCAGGTTGGGTATGTATCTCCTCAGCATAGATATGTGGAATACATAGTGAACGCCTACCAGGGACGGTGGTAGTGTCGGACGATAAGTTATTGCTCCAATCCTCTCCAGGATCTGGAAAGGGCCAATGTACCGCGGACCTAGCTTACCTCTGAGGCCAAATCTCTTCACCCCTTTCGTGGGTGAAACTCGCAGAAATACATGGTCGCCAGTAGAGAACTCCAGGGGTCTCCGTCTCCAATCAGCATAACTCTTCTGGCGGTCCTGCGCCTCTAACATCCTCCGTCTGATAATACGGACCAACTCTGCCTCATGTTGAGCTCTATGAGATCCCAACAGCTGGGCCTCCACATCCTCATCCTAGAGGGTGGGTGTCCAACAAGGCCTACCATACAACGCTTCAAACAGTGTCATCTGGATAGCCGAATGGAAGCTGTTGTTGTAGGTAAACTCTAGCAATGGCAAACGGTCCTCCCAACTGCCTCTAAAATCCAATACACAAGATCTCAGCAAGTCCTCTAGAGTCTAAATGGTCCACTCTAACTGTCTATCTATCTACGGATGGAAAGCTGTACTGAAACGGAGCTGAGTGCCCAAGGCCTGCTGTAGACTCTGCCAGAATTGAGACGTGAACCGTGGGTCTCTATCCGAAATAATACTCAAAGGAACACCATGTAATCTGATGATCTCCCAGCAATACAGATCTGCCAATCGATCCAGGGTATCAGTCTTCCAGATTACTAACAAGTGCACAGATTTGGTTAATCGATCAACGATTACCCAAATCGCGTCATGGCCTCATCGTGTCCTAGGAAAACCTACCACAAAGTCCATGGTAATATGTTCCCATTTCCACTCAGGAATAGGAATCCACTGAAATAACCCAGCAGGCCTCTGGTGCTCAGCCTTCACCTGCTAACAGATAAGAAATCTCGCTACAAATTCCGTGATGTCTTTCTTCATGTCGTTCCACCAGTAAGAATGCCTCAAATCTCGATACATGCGGGTCCCTCCTGGATGGATCACAAATCGAGAGCGATGAGCCTCCTAAAGTAGCTCCTGTAAGACCGGGTGAGACTGAGGTACGCATAATCTACCTCTGAAGTATATAATACCCTCCTCATCTCGTGTGAACTCGGTCTGCTGCCCGGAAGCTATCTGGCTGCCAATGAACTGAAAATGATGATCACCGGCCTGGGCCTCTCAGATCCTCGTCCTGATCGACGACTGAGCAATCATGGTAAAAAGAATACCCTGCTCTATCTATCCCTGCTCCTCAAGGCCTAACTCGGAGAAACCCTGAATCAAGTTTGTGACTGAAGCTCGGTGGCAAGCCAAAGTCCCTCTGGACTTCTTGCTGAGTGCATCAACAACCACATTATCTTTCCCCGGGTGCTAGATAATGGTACAATTGTAATCCTTCAGGAATTCCATCCATCTCCTCTATCAGAGATTAAGTTCCTTCTGAGTGAAAATATAGTTGAGACTCTTATGATCCGTAAGAATCTCAAAGGTAATGCCATATAGATGATGCCGTCAAATCTTCAAAGCAAATATAATAGCGCCAACTCCAAATCATGCACTGGGTAGTTCTTCTCATGCTCCTTCAGCTGTCGAGAAGCATAGGAGACTACCCTGCTGTGCTGCATCAGAACAACGCCCAAACCCTGAAGAGATGCGTCGGTGTAGAGCACGAATTCGTCCTCTCCGGAGGGTAAAATCAAAATCGGAGCTGACACTATCCTCTGCTTCAACTCCTGGAAGCTGGTCTCGCAATCTTCGGTCCAAGTGAACTTCACGCCTTTACTGGTCAGGTGTGTCAGCGGCATAGCAATCTGGGAGAAACCCTCGATGAACCATCTGTAATATCCAGCTAGTCCCAGAAAACTACGGATCTCCTGAACTGATTTCGACTGCTCCCAACTGGTGACAGCCTCAATCTTCTGAGGGTCTATTGAAATGCCTCTGCTAGAGACCATATGCCCTAGAAAATCGACTGAGGATAGCCAGAAAGAACACTTGCTAAACTTTGCATACAACTGATGTCGTTGAAGAGTCTCCAGGACTGTGCGAAGATGCTGTGCATGTTCCTCCTCGGAACGCGAGTAGACCAATATGTCATTGATGAAAATGATAACAAACTGATCAAGATACTCCAAGAAGACGCGATTCATCAAATCCATAAATACCACTAGAGCATTGGTAAGCCCAAATGACATTACAAAAAACTCATAATGGCCGTATCTGGTACGGAAAGTTGTCTTCTGAATATCAGATTCTTTGACTCACAGCTAATGATATCCAGACCGCAGATCAATCTTAGAATATACTGAGGTACCTCTGAGCTGATCAAACAAATCCTCAATTCGCGGTAAGGGGTACTTATTTCTGATGGTCACTACATTTAGCTGTCTGTAATCAATGCATAACCTCATAGTACCATCCTTTTTCTTGAGGAATAATACCGGAGAACCCCACGGAGAAACACTAGGGCGAATGAACCCCCTATCCAATAACTCCTGGAGTTGGACCTTTAACTCATCCAACTCTTTCAGTGTCATACGATATGGAGCTTTCGATGCTGGCGCGATCCCCGGAATCAGCTCAATAGCAAACTCCACTTGCCTTTTGGGAGGCAAGCTCGGTAGCTCATCTGGAAATACATCGGGATACTCTCGGACCACCGGAACATCTAAGAGCTGGGAACTACTGCTATCGTCAGTATTAATCATAGACACAAGAAATCCCTGACAGCCATGTGACAGCAGCTTCTGAGCCTGAATCACTGAAATGATCGATATGTCATCGTCCCTGATGCCAATGAAATCCCACGAGGATTGGTTCAGAGGTCGGAAAGTGACCACCCTCGTCTGGCAATCAATTGTGGCATCATATGTAGATAGCCAATCCATGCCAAGGATAATATCGAACTCGACCATTTCCAGTACTAATAAATCAACCATAAGTATCATGTTGCCAAAATCTAACGGGCAACCTCTGACCTCCTGAGTGACGTCCAAGGTATCACCGGACGGTAGAGAGATAGTCAGTCACTGAGGTCTTAAAGTGTGTAATCTACCAATCTCCCACATAAAGGTACGGGATATAAAACAATGCGAGCTACCAGTATCTATCAGCATATCAGCAGATAAGGCATAAATGGAAATCATACCACGGAAAATAGATCCGTCGGCCCACTACGCATCCTCTCTGGTGACCGCATGAATATGTCCAGTCTCTGGCGGAGGTAGAGGTGGTAACGCTGCCAGCGGCTGCTGCATCTGGGCAGGAGCCTGCCACTGAGGCGATGCTGGAGACTGTGCCAGAGGTGGATGAGAGGGATGCCACTGATACTGTACTGGTAGCTGAGACTGCATCTGGTACTGAACTAGTGGCTGGGGTTGCAGATACTAGACTAGGGGCTAAGGTTGCAGCTGATACGGGGGTCCCACGATAGAACTCTGTGGTAGCAAGAGGGCACTGGGGTGCTCCTGTCCATGCATGCCATATGCAGCTGCTGCTGGGGGAGCTATCCTCTACTGGGTATGTGAAGATTGGGCTCTCCGTCCTCCTCGATGAGTCCCGGACTGACTGAGCTGAACTCCATGACCAGAAACTCCGAAAGCAATATGCTGAGCCTTCATCAAACAATCTTGACTCGGGTGCCCAGGCTGTTTGCAATAATAGAAAATTGAATGTCCCAGGGAGTAGGCTGAGGTGATGTGGTCTCTGGACCCACATCTGGTGCAGCGAATGTCGCTGGCGGATTGTTTCCGGTTCTGCTGAGAAGATCCGAAATGTCTTGATGTAGACCGCCTCGACTTCTGAGGCTGACCAGAAGCCCCAGAAGTACCCTGACTTGGCTGACTGCGGCCACTCTGCTGCTGTGTAGCCTGTGGCTACTGGATCTGTCCAGATGTTTGGCCCATCTACTTCCTTTTCTCTTCTGGGTACACTCTCTGGTGAGCTGACTCTATCATCAAGGTTAGGTCCAGTGTCTCTATGTAAGATGCGTTCCCAAAATAGGCAACCTTTACTTGCAGATGTCCATCCAGCCCCTGAATAAACTACTGCATACGGGAACTGTCCTCAGCAACCAGTTCTAGACAAAATCTGGCCAACCGATTAAACTCGGCATTATACTCTGTCACCAATCAATTGTTCTGTCGTAGACTCAGAAAATCCTGACGGTGAGTCATATGATATGCACGTGGAAAGTAACGGCTCTCAAAAGCCTCTCTGAATCTGGCCCAAGTGATGTTCTGCTCGCCTATGACGGAACGCTGCATAACCCATCAGGTGTCAGCCTCATCCCGTAAATGGAAAGCAGCCAACTCTGCTTTCTCACACTCGGAGCAAGCCATGTAGAAGAAGGTCCGCTCCATGGTCTCCAACCAGGACTGGGCCACGCTCGGATCAAGCTCTCCTCGGAAGAATGTGAATCGACTCTTCATCGACTCTGCCAACGTTGGGATTCGGACTCGTGACGCAACAATATTAGTGAGGTGGGTAGGGATCGTCGCGGGAACTGGCGGAATCCCCTGAGCTGGTGGTACTGGTAGTACCGCTGGATAGACCGGGGGAGGTACTCCCGGTGCTGCTGCATAAGCTGGAGCATGTACCACTGGTGGTACTGCAGGGTCGATATGGGTGGTCGCGGTTGGAGGTACAGCTGATGGTGGTACCGGAAATGGAGCAACCGGTACCGCTGGTGCGGGTGCTGGGTACACTATAGGTACTGGGGGCACAGGTGCCTGGTACACCGTAGGCTCGACCAGAGTAGGCGGGCCGGGTATGCCAGTGGTACCCTTGGTGATACTGTAAATACGGTAGGGGTGGGTACAACGGGTGTAGCCGAGGTAGGTACCTCTAAAGGAGTCATCGGGGTCAGAGAGCCTGACGCACCCGTAATATCTTGAGCCTGTCCCTGACCGACAGGCTCAAACCTAGTAGAGATCTCTGGCGAGTCCATTGCCAGAGATTCCAAAGTCCTCTTACGTGGTCATCCATCACCTCGTCTCGCAGCTACTCATGTAGATCTCCTCATATCTGTTAAGTTATGAGTTAGGGTTTGTAGAAAGATGAAAACCCTAACTATGCATGATAATGACTCTTCATGATATGCTATGTAATATTTGAACTTTATGTCACCATGTTATGCTTATGCAAGGCTTATGTATGATGAAATACCTAAGAGATGCTTCCCTATAAGTTGGGACTAAGAGCACTCTTCATGATATGACAAGAAACATGATATGCTATTTTACCTTTGTATGGCTTGTACCGGATTTAAGAATGGTCCATGGGATGGGCTCCTAAGTTGCCCCTAGGTCGAAGCACGGGCCTAGTTCCCTAGCAGATTCGAGATTAGCTACCTCGGATTTATTTAGGGATGCATGCAATTCATGTATGTGGTACAAAGTCGGGCCCTCATGTTGAGATTTATGTTTAAGTACCTATATGATATACGTTTTCTAAAGAACATCTTGCATATACTTATTTCATGCTATATGATTATGATATATGTTTTCAAAAGAACATCTTGCATATACTTTCCAAATATCACTACAAGTATAAAAATTATAAAATTGCCTTTATATACCTATTTGTCGTCTGGAGATGTTCCGTCGCTGTCCAGTCCCCAATTTGACCTCAAAATTCTGGATGAGAAATCCGACGGAAACCTGTACAAATCCGAAAATAAGTACCCAAGTTTACTGGCAAACTTGGGCTAACCCTAAAATCCAGAACACCAAAAGCAATCGCAACCCACTCTAATACCAATAAATTGGTATCAGATTAAATCTCGAAAATCCATAACATGAAAAACAAACAAGTATCGTCAACCTGGTTCTGATACCAAATAAATTGTCACGCCCCGGAGGAGTCCCTTCTAGAAGAAATTTCGACAACATCTCCCCTGTATGGGTGACAATATGAAACTTTATACAAAGCCCTCAGGGCCACATATACATCGGTCAACATAGTCGGTGTTGATACAGTCTGACCTGGATGTTGTTTTGATGTTGACACTGATTTAAGTTTCAATCAGATATTGAATTAACTCAGACAAATCAGGGTTGACTTGGTTGACCTGATTAATCTGATTGGGAAAAGTCCGAGCAAGGAGCTTGGCACGGGAGAAGTCCTGGTGAGTGAAGCCAGGCAATTGGAGAAGTCCTGGTGAGTGAAGCCAGGCAATTGGAAAAGTCCTGGTGAGTGAAGCCAGGCAATTGGAAAGTCCTGGTGAGTGAAGCCAGGCAATTGGAAAAGTCCTGGTGAGTGAAGCCAGGCAATTGGAAAGTCCTGGTGAGTGAAGCCAGGCAATTGGAAAAGTCCTGGTGAGTGAAGCCAGGCAATTGGAAAAGTCCTGGTGAGTGAAGCCAGGCAATTGGAAAGTCCTGGTGAGTGAAGCCAGGCAATTGGAAAGTCCTGGTGAGTGAAGCCAGGCAAGGGAAAATCCAGATGGATCAAGGGTGATCGGACATCTGGTATTGGGAAGTCCAAGTATGGAAACTTGGCATGTATAGTCGGAGAAGAGCTCGGTAGCTCGGTCTCTGGACTGTCAGGATTAAGGGTAGCAAGCTTGGAAGCTTGCCTCTTAAATCACAACCTTGGATCGGTCTGATGACCGATCCAGTGGCACAAGTGGCACGGGTGATCGGTCGGCAGACCGATCAGTAAACACTCAGTAGCATACTGTGTTGTTACTGATCGGTCCGCCGACCGATCAGTGAGAACTCAGTAGCATACTGCGAATACTCAGTATGCTACTGTATCGATACTGACCGGTCTCGGGACCGGTCAGATTGATGCCTGATCGGTCCGGAGACCGATCAGGCTTGTGCGCGCGACACCTGATCGGTCTGAGGACCGATCAGGTTAGTTCCTGATCGGTCCGCAGACCGATCAGAAACGATCGAAAAAGAGATTTGAACGTATGGATCGGCCTGCAGACCGATCCATACTATAGTCTGTTTTGCATGCACTTTCTCTGATTCTTTCTGATTCAAAGTTGCTTTTGCCTAAATATTTCTAACCATCTGCTGCAAGATTTTGAGGTGCAGGTTACTGGTAATTTGCAATTGGTTGATTTCAAATTGAGCTTCATTAGTAGAGGATACCAGAGAGACTTTTGCTATGTTCCACTGTAAACCTGTTAAAGCAGCAAAGTCGTGGCTGCGATCTGGCGGTGATCTGGCATCGATCAGCTCAACTCATGGTGATTGGGTGGAGCTCAGAGACACCAGTGAAGACCAGAATTCCATTGGTGTGAGCTCAGATGATCAGATGAGAAAGAAGCGTGATTGGCGATGCTATGGCTGGATGCAGAGATTTGCTGCAGTTTGGCAGGGATCCGTTGCGGGCGAAAGGCAGAGATGGCAGAGACATAAAAGGCTGGTTGAAGAGAGGGTTAAGAAGAAGTTTTTTTTTGGAAGGAAAAAAAACCTCTGTCGATCGGTGCAAAAGCTTTGACGCTCGGGGCTGAGAAGCGGCTGTCTCGACTTGCTCTCTGTTTCACTGACCTTCGCGTGACTGTAAGCTTAATTTTCATTCTCCTAAGTCACCAAGCTCAGTAAGTCTTGTGCTATATTCTACATACCCGTTGAGATTTTGTTGAGAGGTCACTCCACCGAGAAGGAGAAAGTTCATAGCCGGGTGTTCACCGGGGTTGATCTACCGAAGATCGGCTTGTCCACCTTACGGACACCGAGGAGTAGGGGCAAGTTATCCCCGAACCTCGTAAACACTTGAGTCACTGTGGTTTGCTTTGTTTCTTCTCTTATTCTTATTCTGTTCTTAACTTGTTTTCCGCTGCGCTAACCACTCGTGTGAGTTTTATCTTTAAGTTTTAGCTTTTGAAGAGGCTATTCACCCCCTCTAGCCATCCAAGATCCTAACAAGTGGTATCAGAGCTTGGAGCTCTTCATCCGGCTTAACAACCTAAGAGCAAAGAGATGGCCATGAGGGAAGGTTTTAGCACAAATCGACCACCTTACTTTGAAGGGGCAGATTTCCAGTACTGGAAGGGACGCATGGAGTATTACCTAAAGACGGACATTGCCATGTGGTTCTCAGTCAAGGAAGGCTACACACCACCAAGAGATGAGGAAGGTAAGGAGCTCGAATCGTCAAGGTGGTCTACCGAACAACTCCGCAAAGCACAAGCCGATGCCAAGGCCATGGTCACCTTGCAATGTGGAATCGCCAAGGACCAACTAGTCAAGGTAGGTCCTTTTACTAGTGCAAGAGATCTATGGAACAAGCTCATTGAGCTTCAAGAAGGACTCGGGACTCTCGAATTGCCAAGAGAGACTTGTTCCTCAACCAACTCCAGAACCTCACCATGAAGGAAAATGAGAATGTAAGTGAACTTCATGGTAGGTTTAAAGAGATCATTAACGGTCTCCATTCCATAGATGAACATGTAGAAAACCGCGATCTTGTAAGGTATGCACTTAAAGCTTTTCCTAGGAATGCCTTGTGGTCATCTATGGTAGATGCCTACAAGGTATCCAAGGATCTTTCAATTGTCAAGTTAGATGAATTTTTCTGTGAAATGGAATTACATGAACTTGCTAACAAAGGCCAAAAGGAGAAAGGTATTGCTCTTGTTGCAGGAGAAAGGAGCAAGGATGGGAGAAGGAAGAAGGAAAAGAAGAAAGAAAAGGAGATCTCCTCATCCACCTCTTCCTCCGAGTCCGATGACGAAGGCGAATCATCGTCATCAAGCGAAATGGCGAATTTCGTGAGGAGGATCATGAGAAGAAGCCGAAGATACAAAGGTAAACCTAATGATCCGAACATTGATAAATCTAACGTTACGTGCTATGAATGTAGTAAGAAAGGGCACTACCGAAGTGAGTGTCCTAAGCTCAAGAAGGAAGAACGAGCCAAGAAGAAGGAAGAACGAGCCAAGAAGAAAGAAGAAAGAAGCAAAAAGAAGAAGGCCCTTAAGGCCACTTGGGATGAGTCATCTTCAAGCTCATCCGAGGAAGAAGAGAAGAAGGAGAAGAGCACTCGCCATTTAGCACTCATGGCAAGGGAGGACTCCGGAAGCGATGGCAACTCAAGTGATGCTTCAAACGCGGCCTCATCATCCTCGGATGATGAAGAGGTAACCTCTTCTCATGTAGAAAAATGTTATAAGACTATTACTCATTTATCTACATTGCTTAAAAAGTCGAAAACAGAAAATAAATTGTTAAAAGAAGAAGTAGAAATGCTAAAGGCTCTTAGGGAAGATGAGGTTGATGACCTCCATCTAGAGCTTCTTGAAGATGAGAACAAGGCTTTGAAGAGTGAGGTTGAGAAGCTCAAGAAAATGCTTGAGAAATTCTCAACTAGCTCTAAGACATTAGACATGATCTTAAATGCCCAAAGGGCAGTCTACAACAAAGCCGGGATAGGTTATCAACCCAAAGAATCGAGTTTTATCTCATTAGTGTCTAGGACCCAATACCATAGATCAAATGATTCTAGGGTTCATGGAACTAGGAAGGGTATGACCAAAGCATGGGTTCCTAGGTCACTTCTTGTAGATGCATTAGGTCCCAAGATTTGGGTACCTAAAACATCTATCTTTCGTATCTTGTAGGCATTGATCGAGGGGGAGCACCTATCAACTTGGTTTGTTGATAGTGGATGCTCCAAGCACATGACCGGGGACAAATCTCTATTTGCTTCTCTTCAAAACAAAAGTAGAGGTAATGTGTCCTTTGGTAACAATGGTAGTCTTAAGGTAATAGGAGTTGGAGACATTCATATATCCGAATGTCTTCATATCAAGAATGTCCTTCTAGTCAAGGGAATGACTTTTAATCTCCTAAGTGTCAGTCAATTGTGTGATACGGGTTACACAATTGAATTTCATTCAAGTCAATGTTTGGTTAAAAACATTGACACACTTGACACGGTACTAGTAGGCACAAGGGTAGACAATATTTATCAAGTATCATTTAAAAGTGCTACTAATGCTTTGATTAAGTGTTTCATGTCAAAAGAAGAAGAGTCTTGGCTATGGCATAGAAGGTTGGCACATGTAAACATGAAGAACATCCGGAAGCTAGCAAACAAAGGATTAGTGCGAGGCTTACCAAGCATCAAATATCAAAAGAACAAACTATGTGATGCATGTCAAAAGGGTAAGCAAACAAAAGCGGTTCATAAAGGTAAAAGCATTGTAAGTACTTCTACTCCGTTAGACTTATTGCACATGGACCTATTTGATTGCAGTAGTGTAATATCTTTGAATGGAAGTAGATATTGTCTTGTGATTATTGATGATTTCACTAGATATACTTGGACCTTCTTTTTGAAACATAAGGACCAAACCATAGATATTTTCATTTCTTTTTGTAGAAGAACGGAAAATGAAAAATCAACCACAATTAAAACCATTAGGAGTGATCATGGTGGTGAATTCCAAAACCATAGGTTTTTAGAGTTTTGTCAAGAGAAGGGTTATAGACATGAGTTCTCTACTCCGAGGACCCCACAGCAAAATGGGGTTGTGGAGAGAAAGAACCGAGTCCTACAGGAAGCTGCACGAAGCATGCTCAATGAGTACTCTTTGCCGAGCTACTTATGGGCCGAAGCTGTGAGTACAGCTTGCTATGTGCAAAATCGAGTCCTAATACACAGATTTTTAGGGAAGACCCCTCATGAACTTTGGTTTGGGAAACCACCTACAATTAAACATCTTAGGGTGTTTGGTTGTAAGGTGTTTATCTTAAACACAAAGGATCATCTTGGGAAGTTCACGGCTAAGGCTGATGAAGGGATACTGGTCGGGTATTCACTCATCAGCAAAGCCTATCGAGTCTACAACAGTAGGACTAAATTGATTGAAGAGTCCTCTGATGTAGCTTTTGAAGAAATCCCTAATTTAAATGATCAATCAAGGGATGTAGAACAAATTCAATTCGAACTTAGAAGGCTAAGTTTGAATGACCAAAACATCGAAAGAGTCGAAATTGACTCTGATAATGATGAGCAAGGACAACAAAGAACTCAGGTGGATCCATTGCCTGATATTGAGTCCTTGTCTGTGCCAAGTGAGACCACTCATGAGGCACCATCAGCACCAAGGCAGTCTAGGCTAGACACTAGTCACCCCCAAGACCAGATTGTGGGAGACATCCATCAAGGGGTTAGGACTAGGTCATTCTTTAGAAATGAGTCCAATGAGGTCGCTTTGATCTCAGAAATTGAACCTAGATTAATTGATGAGGCATTGCATGATCCTGAGTGGATCATAGCTATGCAAGATGAATTAGGTCAATTTGAAAGGAGCCAAGTATGGGACTTGGTTCCCAGACCTAAGAAGACCACCATTATTGGAACCAAATGGGTCTTCAAGAACAAATTGAACCAAAAGGGAGATGTAGTTAGAAACAAGGCAAGACTTGTAGCCAAGGGCTATAGTCAAGTTGAAGGCCTTGATTATGATGAGACATATGCTCCAGTGGCCCGATTAGAGTCCATTCGCTTAATGCTAGCTTTTGCTGCACATAGAGGTTTCAAGCTCTATCAAATGGATGTAAAATCGGCCTTCTTAAATGGTCTCATTAAGGAAGAAGTTTATGTTGAACAACCACCGGGATTTGTGAATACCGAATCTCCAAATCACGTGTACAAGCTCAAGAAAGCACTTTATGGGCTTAAACAAGCACCACGAGCTTGGTACGAAAGGTTGTCAACATATCTACTAGAGAAGGGCTTTGTTAGAGGACAAATAGACCCAACACTATTTCTACGTAGAGATGGTGAAAATATTTTTGTAGCCCAAGTATATGTCGATGACATAATTTGTGGCTCAAACAACAAGGGCTATTTAAATGAGTTCATCACTCACATGGAGAGTGAGTTTGAGATGAGTCTAGTGGGAGAATTGACTTTCTTCCTTGGACTCGAAATCAAACAAACTAGAGATGGTATTTATGTCCATCAAGCAAAATACACTCAAGAGATGCTCAGAAAATTCAATATGAGTGACTCTAAGGAAGTGTCCACTCCAATGGCGACAAACACTCGCCTTGACAATGATGAGAGTGGAAAACCAGTTGATCTAACGCAATATAGAAGCATGATCGGTAGTCTTCTATATCTCACAGCCAGAGACCCGATATACTTTTTGCTGTGGGAATGTGCCCTAGGTATCAAGTCCGTGCAAAAGAATCTCATTTAATTGCAGTTAAAAGAACTTTGAGATATCTTAAGGGCACAATAAGAGTAGGTCTTTGGTATCCTCGCACTGAGTCTTTTGACTTGATAGGTTATACCGATTCCGATTATGCTGGGTGCAAATTGGATCGGAAAAGTACGAGTGGGGGTTGCCAATTTTTAGGGTCATCTTTAGTTAGTTGGTCAAGTCGGAAGCAACATTGTGTTGCTCTCTCCACGACCGAGGCTGAATATATTGCCATGGGAGAGAGTGTATCGCAATTGTTGTGGATGATACACACCTTAGAGGATTATGGATTTTCTTACAAGGGTGTACAAGTGCTATGTGATAACATTAGCACGATTAACCTAACTAAAAATCCAGTCCATCATTCAAGGACAAAACACATTGAAGTGCGTCATCACTTCATTAGAGATCATGTAGCTAGGGGAGACATTGCACTCACATATGTTGAGTCAAAGTCAAACCTAGCTGATATTTTCACCAAACCCCTTCCGGAAAATGAATTTAGTCATTTAAGGAGGGAGTTGGGAATGTGTTTGGCTCCTTAGGTCATTAGAGTTTCACCATGATCAATAAGGACTATTAAAATGACAAGAGTAATTGGGACAAAAATTTGGGCAACTTGGGAACATCTCACATACACTATAAGGTTTAACAAAATGTTTTTGTTTGCTAGAAATGGGGTGAGATGCTAGGATCAACCAAATTATTCAAAATGTATCATGCATCCCTTGAATAATTAGGTTGAAGAGACATTAATTGAGTTTGGGGAACACCATTACACAATTCATGTGTATTTGGTTCCTAGATCTTACTCATACATTCCAACCAAGGAATCTTGGTTGGACTTTTGTCTAGAAATTGTCTAACATAGTTAATGTGTTTGGTTGATACTTTTTGCTTGATACATTTCATGACTTTGATTGATGTTAGGACAAGTTGATAAAGAAGTATTAGGAACTAAGACTTATTTTGACAAACTTGAAACTAATCATAGAGAGGACGAATTTTGGAATAGGTTATAGGTAGCCTATGTCAGTTTTGGGACTTTGCTTCACTACAGATTGTAGTTTCAGCAATTTCCTAAGTTTGTGGAGATTCACTGATTTTGAAGCTAAGAATCGAGAAGGTTTAAATTTTGAATTTCTAAGCCTTGAATGAGTTCAATTCTTGAGAGCAAATCATTAGGAATTATCCATCTGATATCACTAACTATAATCTATGGGCTTCTAGGATCCTAGGAAGTTGTTGGAACAAAATTTAGGACTTTTGATACGAGTTTCAGATATCAGAAGTCTGAAGTATCAGACACTGATCGGTCGCTGGACCGGTCAGGAGACTCCCTGATCGGTCCACAGTCCGGTCAGGGGCTCTCTTGCGACAATCATATCTGAACGGTCTGCAGACCGTTCAGATATCGAACAGAGAGGTTGCGGATCGATCAGGAAATTTCGATAGGTTCTGTTCGCGTTTTGAACGGTCCCGGGACCGATCTGAAGGATGCCTGATCGGTCCAGGGACCGATCCGCTATCTCCGATCCAAGGATCTGATCGTTCAATCCTTCTCCTGATCGGACGGCCGTCCGATCGGGTTGGTCACCTACCCTCTTAAAACCTCCCATTCTTTGGCGTCTCACGCGAACCCTATCTCTCCGCTTCTCTCGTTTCTTCTTCCCAGCGCCGGCCGACCCTCGTTTCTTTCTCCGACGAACGAAGTAATGCCTCCAAGGTAACTTCCTCTTCCCATTCTATTCATCCTTAGCATTTTTTTTAATTTAGTTCGTTGGTCTACGTCTCCACATTGACCGACGCTTTGAGACCCTACAGAGACATCAGCTGGCTACTCATCAGGCGTTTATGGGATGGATGGCCAGCCACCCACCACCTCAGCCTTCTACAGACGATCCATCTTCAGGCAGCGGCGTGCCCCCTCAGGGATTCTCTTATCCTGTTGCTGATGACACTGCTCCTCATGATGAGGATGCGAGTTGATTTTGATTATGTGATTGATTGTTGATTGTGCTACTTTGTTCTAGATACGATGTTGATTGCCTGTCCTGGATGGTTGCTATTTTAGACATTATGTTTATTTTCATGCGTTTTGTACTCCTATGATATCTTTTTCATGCTATGTATATGACATTGCTTGAGTTCTATCATATCTTACTTCTTTTTGTGGATTATGATATGGGTTTAAGGGGGAGGTGTTTGTCAGTCCTCATATTTTTTTATATATATACCTTTTCGGTGTTTGACAAAGGGGGAGAGAGTATTTGAAGTTTAGAGACGAATTGTAAACTCAATATGAAAAAGGGGGAGAAGATATTTGAGATATATCCGTCTTAGGGGGAGGTCCCGATTTCCCTAAAATTATGGATATGAAAGCATTTCTGATCTAAACTTAAATCGTGTTGTCAAACAACAAAAAGGGGGAGATTGTTGATACAGTCTGACCTGGATGTTGTTTTGATGTTGACACTGATTTAAGTTTCAATCAGATATTGAATTAACTCAGACAAATCAGGGTTGACTTGGTTGACCTGATTAATCTGATTGGGAAAAGTCCGAGCAAGGAGCTTGGCACGGAGAAGTCCCGTGAGGAAGCCGCAATTGGAGAAGTCCGGTGAGTGAAGCCGGGCAATTGAAAAGTCCGGTGAGTGAAGCCAGGCAATTGGAAAGTCCTGGTGAGTGAAGCCGAGCAATTGAAAAGTCTGGTGAGTGAAGCCAATTGGAAAAGTCTGGTGAGTGAAGCTGGCAATTGGAAAGTCTGGTGAGTGAAGCCGAGCAATTGGAAAAGTCCGGTGAGTGAAGCCGGGCAATTGGAAAAGTCCCGGTGAGTGAAGCAGCAATTGGAAAGTCTGTGAGTGAAGCTGGCAATGGAAAGTCCCGTGAGTGAAGCCAGGAAAATCCAGATGGATCAAGGGTGATCGGACATCCGGTATTGGAAAGTCCAAGTATGGAAACTTGGCATGTATAGTCGGAGAAGAGCTCGGTAGCTCGGTCTCTGGACTGTCAGGATTAAGGGTAGCAAGCTTGGAAGCTTGCCTCTTAAATCACAACCTTGGATCGGTCTGATGACCGATCCAGTGGCACAAGTGGCACGGGTGATCGGTCGGCAGACCGATCCAGTGACACTAAGTGTGCCCTGATCGGTCTACGGACCGATCAGTAAACACTCAGTAGCATACTGTGTTGTTACTGATCGGTCCGCCGACCGATCAGTGAGAACTCAGTAGCATACTGCGAATACTCAGTATGCTACTGTATCGATACTGACCGGTCTCGGGACCGGTCAGATTGATGCCTGATCGGTCCGGAGACCGATCAGGCTTGTGCGCGCGACACCTGATCGGTCCGCAGACCGATCAGTAACGATCGAAAAAGAGATTTGAACGTATGGATCGGTCTGCAGACCGATCCATACTATAGTCTGTTTTGCATGCACTTTCTCTGATTCTTTCTGATTCAAAGTTGCTTTTGCCTAAATATTTCTAACCATCTGCTGCAAGATTTTGAGGTGCAGGTTACTGGTAATTTGCAATTGGTTGATTTCAAATTGAGCTTCATTAGTAGAGGATACCAGAGAGACTTTTGCTATGTTCCACTGTAAACCTGTTAAAGCAGCAAAGTCGTGGCTGCGATCTGGCGGTGATCTGGCATCGATCAGCTCAACTCATGGTGATTGGGTGGAGCTCAGAGACACCAGTGAAGACCAGAATTCCATTGGTGTGAGCTCAGATGATCAGATGAGAAAGAAGCGTGATTGGCGATGCTATGGCTGGATGCAGAGATTTGCTGCAGTTTGGCAGGGATCCGTTGCGGGCGAAAGGCAGAGATGGCAGAGACATAAAAGGCTGGTTGAAGAGAGGGTTAAGAAGAAGTTTTTTTTTTTTTGGAAGAAAAAAAAAACCTCTGTCGATCGGTGCAAAAGCTTTGACGCTCGGGGCTGAGAAGCGGCTGTCTCGACTTGCTCTCTGTTTCACTGACCTTCGCGTGACTGTAAGCTTAATTTTCATTCTCCTAAGTCACCAAGCTCAGTAAGTCTTGTGCTATATTCTACATACCCGTTGAGATTTTGTTGAGAGGTCACTCCACCGAGAAGGAGAAAGTTCATAGCCGGGTGTTCACCGGGGTTGATCTACCGAAGATCGGCTTGTCCACCTTACGGACACCGAGGAGTAGGGGCAAGTTATCCCCGAACCTCGTAAACACTTGAGTCACTGTGGTTTGCTTTGTTTCTTCTCTTATTCTTATTCTGTTCTTAACTTGTTTTCCGCTGCGCTAACCACTCGTGTGAGTTTTATCTTTAAGTTTTAGCTTTTGAAGAGGCTATTCACCCCCCTCTAGCCATCCAAGATCCTAACAGTCGGAACAACAACAATAAATAATAAGCAATCACAACGCAGTTTAATAGTAAAGCTTAACTAATGTGACGATAAGGAAAATCGAGTCAAAAATCCTACTCAACTACACCCATAAAGCTCAAATCACAATGAACTCACCTCTTCTGCCATCCAGGCAGGCATCTAGCAAAAACACATTCAAATAAAACTCATCAACAATAAAGATAACACAATATCCAAATGTCAAAACTAGAACAAGTCTAAAAAGTACAATAAGAAAACTCAAAAGATAAAACACATCCTCGCGATCTGTAGGGGACTAGTGACTTGAACTCCTCCGGACAGCCTCAACTTGAAAATAGTAAATATCCACAGGGTGAGTCAACTCCTCAGCGAGTAACTACTGATATGCATAATAAAGAAAATAACAACTAGCACTAATCATGCGTATAGTCTCCTAATATAAGAATGATAAATGCAACTAAAATAAATAGGAGAAAACTGTACTAACCAGGACTTGGTGTATGGATAATCAACCAAGAAGTATAGGAATCCTGTATGCATGTCAAACAAATGCATCCATCCAATATGCAACATACAAGTGCAGCAACCACAAGCAATAAATCCATCAATGCGTATGATGCCAATGATATATCCTAGTCACCCCTACTCTCCAGTCAGCCATCTCACACACGATGGTGAGATCGAGTGAGTAGGGTTGTGACAACCGTGCACTCTGCCATCACTGCTCCTAATAAGTGACTGAGTGGACGGGATGCTGTCGGAGTACACCTATCCTCCTACCCCAAATCATAAGTGGGGGAGCTCAATGCTCTCATCTCCCCGAGCAAGTCCAGAGGAGGGATCTCTGCCAGCTACCATGCTGCGTCACACTACCCATGAGTGGACCAACGGAGCCAAACAGAGCAAACTGTCTGTCGGCTACCATGCTGCGTCTCCAGACCAATAGAGCCTAATAGAGAAAAACTGTCTGCTGACTACCACGCTGAGTCAGCGGACCAGCGGAGCCTAACAGCAGAATTGCCACACGCCTGCCTGACATACAACTAACCCATGAGTTGTGGTGTGTGCAGATCTATGTAACTGGCGATGTACTCAACAATAATTGAGCCGACTATCGCACAACATGCAATCATGTGAGATGGTGCATGACCCTAAGCATGGAAATATCTTGAACCTATCCATCTCTACATAATGTGTACCATAGGAAAATGAATCAAATCAGAGGTCTAGGTACACAGATCAGATGAAGTATAAAAACCTAGGTCCTGAATATAATGAAGCATGATTATGTCACTACCCCTATAAGCATGTATAATCAGGTAGGTACTAACATGAAGTGCATAACAAGTAAACAAAACAAGCATGTAACTGTAACACCCATAAAGTCTCTAGTAATTTTATGTAATTTTTGCATGATTAGAATGAGTTTTATGTGGGTTCCTTCTACAAAAAAAAAAAAGAAAGAGAAAATAGAACCAAAAAGAGGCATGGCCAAGGTGTGAACCTTGAACCTCTTAACAAGTGGCAAGCTTTAAGTGTTATGGAATAACCAATAGGCCAAGAGGAAGTATTGTTAGAAAGGAAATGGAATTTGTGGTTAAAGTTAGGGAAGGTAAGGGGACACTTTTCTTCTTTCACCAAGAATAAGTGAGAGGGATGAAGAGAGAAAGCAAGAGAATGACAAGTTGTGTTCTTCCCTCTTCCTTTTATTTAGAATAAATAGGAATAAAAAGATAAGGGAAAGAAAAGTTCATTCTTCCTTCTCCTTTCATTTAGAATAAAAAGGAATAAGAGGGCGAGGGAAATTGGTTTTCTCCTTCCTTCTTCTCCTTCTTCTTCCTCCACCGAAATCCTAAGTTTCCCCTATCCCATTTCCGAAAACAAACTTAAGGTTCTCCCTAAGAAAACTAAACAAGGAAGAGTCCTTAAGGCCTAATCCTTCTCACAAGCAAGGTACACAAAGGGGAGTCCTAGAAGCGCAAGTCTTCTTCTTCTCCTCCACCAAGGGTACTTTTCTTAGTAAATCAAGCAAAAGGATGTAAGTATTTCCCTCACCTGCAGTACAAGTAGTTTTCCTCGTTATTTTTCTTTATGTTGCTTAAAAACTTAGAACCATGCTCCTTTAGGTTTTGGCCAAGAAGAAATAAAAGAATTAGAGAAAGTTTTAAAATCTAAACTATGCTTGCTTATGATTCCTCATGGTGTGTAATCCATTATATGATGTTGATTTAAGGTTTTCATGCTTTATGTTGCTTAAAAACTTAGAACCATGCTCCTTTAGGTTTCGGCCAAGAAGAAATAAAAGGATTAGAGAAAGTTTTAAAACCTGAATTATGCTTGCTTATGATTCCTCATGGTGTGTAATCCATTATTTGATGTTGGTTTAAGGTTTTCATGCTTTATGTTGCTTAAAAACTTAGAACCATGCTCCTTTAGGTTTCGGCCAAGAAGAAATAAAAGGATTAGAGAAAGTTTTAAAACCTAAATTATGCTTGCTTATGATTTCTCATGGTGTGTAATCCATTATATGATGTTGGTTTAAGGTTTTCATGCTTTATGTTGCTTAAAAACTTAGAACTATGCTCCTTTAGGTTTCGGCCAAGAAGAAATAAAAGGATTAGAGAAAGTTTTAAAACCTAAATTATGCTTTCTTATGATTCCTCATGGTGTGTAATCCATTATATGATGTTGGTTTAAGGTTTTCATGCTTTATGTTGCTTAAAAACTTAGAACCATGATCCTTTAGGTTTCGGCCAAGAAGAAATAAAAGGATTAGAGAAAGTTTTAAAACCTAACTTATGCTTGCTTATGATTCCTCATGGTGTGTATTCTATTATATGATATTAGTTTAAGGTTTCCATGCTTTATGTTGCTTAAAACCTAGGACTATACCTTTTGTAAGTTTCGGCCAAGAAGGAAATGGAATGGATTAAGGAAGTTTAACTCCAACTAGAATTGCTTATGCTTTCTCCCATGATATACTATGTATTATGTGATGCTAGTAGGATGCTTTCCTTGTTTAAAGTTGCTTAAGATTTAAGATCATGTCCCATGCAAGTTTCGGCCAAGATATGAGTTAGGGTTTGTAGAAAGATCAAAACTCCAACTATGCATGATAATGACTCTTCATGATATGCTATGTGATATGTGAACTTTATGTCACCATGTTTTGCTTATGCAAGGCTTATGTATGATGAAATGCCTAAGAGATGCTTCCCTATAAGTTGGGACTAAGAGCACTCTTCATGATATGACAAGAAACATGATATGCTATTTTACTTTTGTATGGCTTGTACCAGACCCTAAGAATGGTCCATGGGATGAGCTCCTAAGTTGCCCCTAGGTCGAAGCATGGGCCTAGTTCCCTAGTAGGTTCGGGATTAGCTACCTCGGATTTATTTAGGGATGCGTGCAATTCATGTATGTGGTACAAAGCCGGGCCCTCATGTTGAGATTTATGTTTAAGTACCTATATGATATACATTTTCAAAAGAACATCTTGCATATACTTATTTCATGCTATATGATTATGATATATTTTTTCAAAAGAACATCTTGCATATACTTATTTCATGCTATATGATTATGATATATGTTTTCAAAAGAACATCTTGCATATACTTATTTCATGCTATATGATTATTATGCTTTAGGAAGATGCTCTCTTGAGATATGTCTATGATACCTAGATGAACATGCTACTACCTTATGCTTATGCTCTCATATGCTATGTTTATGATTTGCCTAAATGAGTATGACACTACTTTATGCTAGCATGAAATGTTAAATCTAGATGTTGGTTCAATGAATATATCACTACTCCATGTTTAATTCATGATTTATAACTTTTGTGAGTAGGAAAGGATCTTACTAAGCCTGTGTGCTTATAGTTTTAAATTTCCTTGTACTGCAGAAAAGGGTAAAGAATGGCTAAACTAAAGGGAGTAGCAGGAAGGGCAAAGATGTATGTGGCAGTGGCATGGTAGAAAAGATCTTTTTTTGTGTTTCAAGACTTATATATGTTTTAAGCTTTTGCATGTGAACTATTTCTTTTCTTACTACTTTTGATGGTTGCTACTTGATATTAATTTGGACTTGTTTGGACGATTTATACTTAAAGTGAACTTATACTTTTTCTTGTTTCCATGAAACCTTGAAATGTTAAGCACTTGTTTAATTAGAGAATTGTTAGTTATCATGAACTCTAGAGAAAAATATACAAGTTTAGTTTCCCTCTTATTTTGTACGCTTTATGCTCTAGTTAAACAAGCATGTATCATGTTTCAAGTAATAGATAGTAAATTCAATTTTATATGCATGAATGCTGGCATGTTCACCTAGTTTGTTTCTATGATTAAGTTTTAATTTTCTTCCGCTGCAATGATTGCATATGCATGTATGTATGTTCGCGTAGCGCCGCCCTTGCTATCAGTAAGGGAAGGGTGGGCGTTACAGTTTGGTATCTGAGCAAGTCTGCCTTTCCACTACACACACTTCAAGCCTCCATCCTGCCGCTCCAAGTAAGAAGTTCTATGCCTACTCTATTTCTTTTATGTATGATAAGGAATGCTTTAGTTTAAGTATGCATTAATGTAGGTTAAGATGATAATTATCTTATGCTAGCTTTATTGTCATTGATGAAGATAAGCATGGCTAGAAGACGCAATAACAGAGTCGATGTGACAGTACCCCCATCTGATCTGATGCATGTAGTTACTGAACTCCAGCGTCAGGTTACAGAACAGCAGCAAGTAATTAATGCTCTGATGAATCAGCAAGGGAATCCTACCACCCCACCAGTGAACCAGAATCAGATGTCAGTCATACCTACAGCTGCACTAGTACCACCGATAGGCCCAGCCCCAGTAGTTTGACAAGAGGCATATCTAATTCAGTGGCAGAGGCTGAAGCCGAAAAATTTCTCTGGCACTTGTGAACCATGGGGCGCCCAGTCCTGGTTCAAGATTATGGAAAGTATAGTAGAGCTATTGGACTGGCCTGAACATGAAAAGGTCAAGTGTGCATCATTCTGCCTTTCGAGAGATGCCAGAATGTGGTGGGACAAGGTTAAAACAAAGAGGCAAGTGAACCAAAAGAGATGGACGGACTTTGAAGCTGAATTTTTCGAAGAATTCTTCCATATGCATGTGACAAACAAGCACTACGACGAGTTCACCGAGTTCCGGCAAGGTGACCTATCAGTTAATGAAGCTATGAAAAGATTCAACCGACTAGCACGCTGATAACCATGATTTTACTACACTATTTTGATTCATATATGCATGGTTTGAAGTTGATTTCATAGGTTAAAATCATGGTTACATCACATTTTGTGCATAGTGTGTATTTTTGGACTTAATTGCAAATTATCTTATTTTTGTGCTATTTGATTCTTATTTTGTAGGCATCAAAGGATCTTAGATTTAGATCTATTTGGACCGAAATTGGGCTCGAATCAGAATTTAAACGAGAAGATCAAGCTTTGGGTTGATTTGGGCCGTTCATCAAGAATAGGAGAGATCTGAACCATCTGTTGAAGATCTGGACGATCCAACCTAATGGGGAGCAGATCTGAGCCATTGATGAAAATCCAGAAGTTTTGATCCAGATCTGAGTTCATCTAGCCATTGATCAAGCCGAATCAAATCTGGACCGTTCATTGAAGACTGGGCAGATCTGGACCATCCAGTGATGATATGGACGATCCGACCTAAGGGAGACTAGATCCAGACCTTAGATCAACATCATCACCTTCGGATTGGATTTTGGATGACTTTTCACCATTGATTTAGTCCGAAACATTCTCAGCCATCCGATCAGATTTGAAAGGGGTATAAAAGCTTTGAGAAGCTATAGTGTACTCAGCTCGGCGTTGGATCGCGATTTTCCACTGTAGCTTCGTCTTCCTCCGCCGACGCTCCCATCTCCACTTCAGATTCACTTCTTGGCGAGTTTCATTGGCGTTGACACTTCCTTCTACTGGCGTCCAGCTTCCGTATCTGAGCATCGCTTCAAGGTCGTCCTGCGGCGATGATTCTGCTTCGGCGACTCTGTTTCTACCCTGCTCAGCGGTGTTCCTCCGATGCAGTGGCTCCGCTTCTCAGTTGTTCACCGGCGGTGGTCCTCCGGTGGTACCTGAACCCTTCCGACGATCTTCGATCCGCCATCGACTCCACCACAGCTCAGAGTTTCCAGCACAGTAGAATTACAGATTTCTGGAGTTTTGGCAGCTTCAATCTTCGTTAGATTCGCTTGGAGGGGTGTCCGGTGAATCTGGTAAAGGTTGAGTTGAGCTAGATACTGAGATTGTCTCCTCCAATTGCCAAAGTGAGGTTTCACCGAGCTTCCTTATGTGACGGCAAGGAGAGACTCGTTTGTGAAGTAATTTGATGTAGAGATGGTTTAGGGTTTAACTTTTGCATTCTTTTTACTATTGATAGATTTCCATTTCAGTTTATTATGTTTTGATTTAGTAATCATAGTTCTTTAGATTAATTGTTTTAATTCAAGTGCATTGGGTAATTTAGTTTCAATAGAGTTTGAAATTGTTCTTAATTCCGCTTTAGCTTAATTGTAGCACTGTTGTGTGGTTTAGTTTCTGTAGTTAAGGTTTTAATTGTTGCTTAAGATTAGGTTTCATTATTGTCCAGCTATTTCATACCTTAGTTTTAGTGTGTTGTTGATGAAATTCATTACGTAGTGTGACAATGCGTATTGGACTAATCGGTGACACCTAGTTAGGTTTACTTTATGCATTAGATTAGTTTCTTATTTGCTGTGCTTTTCATTTGTTAGATTTAAATTCAAGTTTAATTCCCCCCAATTCCATTTTTATATCGAAAACCCCAAAAATAGGAATAAAAAGACAATCCTAAATTACATTCTACCGTTGGTTCCTCGGATCGATCCTGGGCTCGTTACTACAACATTATTGTTTAATTAAGGGGTTCAGTGGAATATATACTTTGTTAATTTGATAAGCCTATGTGTGACATTTAATATATATTTTAGTGCTTACCAAATTTTGGCGCCGTTGCCGGGGAAAACGTTAATATGCAATGTTTGGTAATTTTAGGATTGTTTTGATTGCTTTCATGTTTATATATCCATGTGTTTGATTTTATTTGTTCCTGAGTCTTCTGATTTTATTTGCTAGTGTTTCAGTGTAAGAATAGGAAATTCATGTGACCATGGATCCATATCATCAGTATTTTGGAGATTGGAGTGAGAGACAGTAACCCACCGATGGAGCAACGGAATAGGTATGAGGAAGTACAAGAACAATTTGCAGATTCAGTTTGGAAATGCAATGAAGTTATGCATCAAATGAGAGAGCATCAAGAGCAACAATTTGCAAGGATACAGAATATTCAGAGTCAATTAGATCAGATAGCATCATCTATTAATCAGTTACAGGCACAAAGAGCCAGTGAAGAGATGGAGAGTAGTGATTTTGTTAGGCCTGACCCTATTCCCATTTATTCACAAGATTTATCTAATTTTATTTGTGATGTTGATGTAGTTGTTCAGATTTCTGATTCTACTGATAGTGTTGCTTTAGATGTTGTTGAAGATGCAGGTATTGTTACAGAAGATGATATAAGTGTAGGGGAGTGCTTACTGGAAGCATTACCTCAAGAATCACCAAGAATGGAGAATGTAAGTGTAGGGACTTGTGCTATGGAGCCAAACACCCAAGAATCACTACATGAAGTTGAACATTCACCAGAACTGGAGTCTGAGCATTTTCTTGATGAAAAAGAGGTAACAAACACCACTCCAGGTACCTCTCAAGATGACAAGGTGAGTATTTTGTGTAATTTTTCAGAGAATTTTATAGAGGTACAATTTGTTGATTTTATTAGTTGTGATTCATTTCTTGAAATATCTTTAAACTACACTGATATTCTCCTATTTTCTTTTTATCCCACATGTGTGTGGGAGGTGTTTTCTTTGATTGATGTTGTAGGAGAAATTAAGCTTCCGGAGTGGGTGTTAAAACTGAACCGTCTACGACCTCCGGAAGAAATTTTCAAAGGGAAAAGGATGAATAAGAAGAATTTGAGTGGAACGACGATTACTCCACTTTCGGGGTGGCTACTACTTCTAAACCTTCTTCAACCACCGGGAATTAAAGGGGAGTTGGTTCCAATCTTGCTTGCTCTTGCATTTTAAATTCATGTTGTGTTTAATTTTTCTTTAATAAATTCGTTAGACGTTTCTTTGGTTTCATACTTTGCACTTGCACTTTGTTTTTACATTTTGCATTTTATTTTGCATTTTGCTTCCATACTTTGCATTTAGTTTGGTATACATAGCATGTCATTTGAATAAAAGTCTCCATGAATTGTTTAGTGATACTTTTAAGATGGTAAAAGTCTCTTAAATTTGATCATCAAATTTAGGTCATTTGACATGATTGAGTGCTCTACTTACATGATATTGGTTAAAATGGTGGTGGATATCAATTTGATTAATTGAGCTTGATTGCATAAAAATACCTAGAGAGGACCACTTTAAGCCTATACTCTATTATTTTCTTTATATGCTATGCACTTACAACAATTGAAACTCTAGAACTTGCTTAGTTTCTTTTCAAAGTCACAATATCATTTGTGTGCATGATGATAAAGGATATTTGTCATTCTTGATCCATCATATTTTCCATTTCTTTCTCCACAATTTTCTTGAAACATTCTCATCTAACATTCTAATTCTTAATTCTCTTTGCTTGTCATATTTCTTTTATTTCGTTGAGAGTTTTGGATTAATTGCTTGATGAGTTAGCTTGACAAGAAGGATAAAGGATAAAGTGTGGGGGAGGTGTATGAATTTTGTACAATCCGGAAATGGATCAAGGTTTGGAAAATGTTTGAGCAAGGGTTGATTTTAGGAGGTGTTTATGGTGCAAAAATTCTGAAAACTTGGTTGTGAATGAATGGCTCTAAATGTTCTATGCTAAATGTATCCATATCTTGAGTTTTATCATGTCAAGAGTAAGCTCAAATTGCTTTGAAGTGTGAGACTTGATACTATGTTAAGACATTTAAAATTGTAAGAGACATATGTGGCAAGAAGATGTTGATGTACTAAATTCTGCAGAGATGAGATTGTAGCTGAAATTTGCATGTGCTCCTTCTTCTACTATTATGCAGTAATTGTAGAAGTTTAGGAATCTGAATCTGCAATTTTAGGATGGCTAGTCAAGAATTTAATTTGAAGAAAAGCTGAGACAGGAATCTGTTTGCAAATGCAGTAATTTCAGAATGTGCGGGGGTCTGAAATTTGAAGTAGAAGAGTAAGAATGGAGTTTAATTTCTGGAATTTGGATGTTGAACAAAACTGGATCTGAACATTTGAAGTTCTGCAACTATTCTGCTGTTGCTTAAATCTGGACAGTGCTACTGTAATATGGAAGTTGATGTGCAGCTATTTTGGAATATTACTGATGGGATGCTAATATCAGAGGTGAACTTATGGACAATGTTGCTGATCCTGAATTATGGACTTTATACACAACAGAATGCAGAACGAGTTAAAATCTGCAGGGATATTGTAGTGTAGAGCTGGAATATGGAGGTACATTTTGTATCAGAAATGTGTTAAAATCTGGTAGGAAACATTCAAACAAGTGAAAGCTTAACTAGAATTCTATAATATGCTGAAACAAATGGAAGGCTATTCTTGCTTACATGACCTTTGCAGACTTTGAAAGATGAATCTAGAAACTTTACCTGGACAGCAGAATTCAGATATATTTGCAGCTGTTGAAATCTAATTTCAATGGACTTTAAGGGGGAATTCAAGTGGTGGTTATCATCTCATCAACGAAGCATTTGAGATAGCATTGTTGACTATGCAAAGAAAAAAAAAAAAGAACACAGTGAGGTGATAATGCTGGAAACATAATGCAGTTATATGTGGTATCAAAATGCAGAGCAGCATTCTGGTGGTATCAAATGGCTGGATTCTGATGTTGCAGTAATCAAGATGGGAATCAAGCTATCAGTGGATTTAATGATTAAAAAAATCTATGGGGATGATTTGATCAAGCTTAAAGTGAAAATGAGCATAAAGTTCAAAATTCTGTGTGAAGTTCTGAAAGAATTGACAGCTTTGCAAATCCAGAAACTTTGGAATGGATGGAGTTTTGTATCGTGAAGTAGCAAATGGGATTGGAACAAATGAAAACAATAGGAAATGTTTGCTGCAAGGATAGGAATGAACATAGTGCAGAATTCAGAAATGCAGAAACAACAGCACAAATAATGTGGCAATTCTGTGCCAATTTGGGAAATGGATTGAAGCCAGCTAGAGTAGCTGAAATCTGTTAAGTTTTCGTGTTTGCATTGATAAGGATCTTAAGAAGCAAGATGAAGAAGTATTGAAATTTTTTATGGATAAACAGTGATAAATTGATACAAATTTTAGCAGATTTCAGAATTCTGTAAATCCTGATTCAGAGTTCTAAAATTCTGGAGTTTAAATGCAGAAATTCTGGATTCTGTAATTTCATTGAAGCTGATTCAGTGAAGATTTCTGACTTGCTAGGAGTTAATTGATGGGTGGACCAATTGAGATATACACATCAAAATTAAGATGAAGTTTGAAGTATAGATGGTATCGGAAATCTGTTTTATCTCTGGAATGAAGAAAATCTGATCTTGTGAAGTTAGAATCTGTTTCTTTCTCAGGAAAGGTTAGAGGAAATCTATTGAAAGAAAAATTTACATGCACCCTTATATTACTGGACCTCAAGTGAAGACATTTCAATTGCATTGTGACATTTTGTGGATTGTTTGTGGCAAAATCAGTTCTGATTTTTGTTCTGATTTTAGTTCTTTAATCTAACACTTAAATCAAATACAGAAGCTGCTGATTTCAATTACTTTGTCCAGACCTCTGAAATGCCGAAATCTGTGTTATTTTTGAAATTGGAATTTTTGAACCCATAATGCAGAAATTGAGTGTCAGTTATTAAAACAAGAGAAGAAAAGGAAGTAATTTTTGAAACCGAATTATGGACTGAAGTTCACTTTCATTTCATATGCTAAAGCAGAACTAAATCTGCTGGAACCAAATCTGCGGGAATTTCTTACAGAATTAATAACTAAAGGCTGTCTGAAATAACAGAGAAGCTGATCAGAATTTGATTATTGTTCAGTATCTGGAAGGGAGTCATCAAGATAGCATTACATGGCCATGTGTGTACCAAAAACCAGAACTGATACATAATCTGGACAGTAATCAAAGTTCACAGAATAGGAGATGATTTTTGAATACAATGCTAAACTTAAACTTAAATTCTGGATTACTGAAAGAGCTAACTGGTGGCTGTAGATTGTTGAAGCTGATTTAGAAGCAAGCATTTCAGAAATTCTGGTTTCCGGGGTTGGCAACTCAGAATCAAATTCAATTCAGTATTGATTACTGATTTCTAGGAGAAACAGTGGCACAATGATAGTGTATTAAGTGGAGTTTAAGCATGCCAAGTTTTTGGTTAGTTATCTGATTGGAATCTGAAACCAAGACTTTGCTGTTGGGATATTGCCAATAATTTCAGAGAATTGTTGATAACAAGAAATAAGGTACTGGTAGTATCCTTGAACCTGATTTCTGTTTAATCTGAGAATCTGAATTATGTTGCTGCTGGTTCCTGATTCTGAATCTGGAAACTGAGTACTCAGTTTCTGAAGCTTACAGCAGTGAGGAACCTGCCAAGTGAGGTGATACTCTTTTCAAGCTCCTGGTAACCAAAATCTGGAATCTGAATTCTGAAAAAGCTGATTTGTGGAGCTGAGTTCAGTAGCATAAATGTTGAGTATCAAATATTGCTCTAGAATGCCAAGTTTCAGTTGATAGCTGCAAGGGATTGAGGAGTTGCTGAATTCTAGAATTGACCAGCTGCAGAATCTGTTTTTGTGTCAATTTCTAGTGCTGTGAATTTCTGATCTGGAAGCAGTGAGCACAGATATTCCAGAGGCTGATTTTGCAGGATGCAAAATTTATGAGACTAAGTTGCAGGGAATTTTGTAGGAACTTTTTAAAGATTTTTGAAGTTGTTCTACAGAAATATGAGTGGAATTTAAGAGCTGTAATCTAATGTTCTAGCTATGTTTGATGACCTGTACCATGATGCAGCACCTGGAATTGTTCAACTGCACTGCAGTACAAGGAATCAGTAGAAAGAGGAGGAATCTGTCCTCGTAAGCATTTCTGCAGGTTCATATTTCTGCTTTTCCTTTGTGATCAAAGCTGCAATTGGTAGTTAATGGAATATGATTTGGTCTTCTACTATTGCAATAGAGATGTGAATTTTTATTGAGTCTGCCAATCACAGAAACAGTGAACAAATTCTGTAGTTAAAAGGAGTAAACAGTGGTTAAAGTTGTTTTGCTTGATTCTATGATATGTTTCATTGTCCGAGACGGACAATGTTTTAAGTGTGGGGGAGGGATCTCTTCTCCATGAGATGATTTGAGATTATTTTTGAGCTTCCAAAATGCTGAAATTGAAGTGCAAAGAGCAAAGACAATGAAGAAGAAAAAAATTTGAAAAACAGTGGCAAAAACTAAGTGTATCAAAAGAGTATCAAGATTCTTTGTTTGCCATAAAATTGAAGGAGAGGTTAGCTTGATATGTTGAATTTGTAATAACAAATGGTATACAACTCTTTTTACATCAAAATGATCAACTCATCAAGTATATTCCTCCAATACTCTCATCTTCTCATTTTCTTCATTAATGCCTTTTCTTTTGTCAATTTCATTCACTTTAAAATTTCATTCACTTTAATTGTTCTTTTTGATTCCATTTCAATTCTTCATGATAAATTCTTTTTGATTCATGTATGCTATGTTTATAGTGGTGGAGAATTAGAAAATAAGCAAGTTTATGGCAGTGAAATGTTGTGAGTTGCATTGAGTGAGCTCCACTTTATACACATGCTTGAGTGTGAGAGCTAGAATAGGTAAATTCTTGTGAGATTGCAACTTGCTTAGTTTTTCAATTGGATTAAAACTACCATGCCTACTGATTATTGTTTGGATTGTATTCATGATTGTTAGTGATTTTTAAGATGATCTTAATTAAATTCTTTTTACTATCTTTTAGATATTGCTAGGGAATTTCTATGGAGATGATTTTTAATTTTCTTTACTTGCACGGGACGTTCAAGACTAAGTGTGGGGGATTTGATAACCATGATTTTACTGCACTATTTTGATTCATATATGCATGGTTTGATGTTGATTTCATAGGTTAAAATCATGGTTACATCACATTTTGTGCATAGTGTGTATTTTTGGACTTAATTGGAAATTATCTTATTTTTGTGCTATTTGATGCTAATATTTGATTCTTATTTTGTAGGCATCAAAGGATCTTAGATTTGGATCTATTTGGATCGAAATTGGGCTCGAATCGAAATTTAAACGAGAAGATCAAGCTTTGGGTTGATTTGGGCCGTTCATCAAGAATATGAGAGATCTGAACCATCTGTTGAAGATCTGGACGATCCAACCTAATGGGGAGCATATCTGAGCCATTGATGAAGCTCCAGAAGTTTTTATCCAGATCTGAGTTCATCTAGCCATTGATCAAGCCGAATCAAATCTGGACCGTTCATTGAAGACTGTGCAGATCTGGACCATCCAGTGATGATCTGGATGATCCGACCTAAGGGAGAGTAGATCCAGACCTTAGATCAACATCAGCACCTTCGGATTGGATTTTGGATGACTTTTCACCATTGATTTAGTCCGAAACATTCTCAGCCATCCGATTAGATTTGAAAGGGGTATAAAAGCTTTGAAAAGCTACAGTGTACTCAGCTCGGCGTTGGATCGCGATTTGCCACTGTAGCTTCGTCTTCCTCCGCCGACGCTCCCATCTCCACTTCAGATCCACTTTCATATGCGTGTGACAAACAAGCACTACGACGAGTTCACCGAGTTCCGGCAAGGTGACCTATCAGTTAATGAAGCTATGAAAAGATTCAACCGACTAGCACGCTGATAACCATGATTTTACTACACTATTTTGATTCATATATGCATGGTTTGAAGTTGATTTCATAGGTTAAAATCATGGTTACATCACATTTTGTGCATAGTGTGTATTTTTGGACTTAATTACAAATTATCTTATTTTTATGCTATTTGATGCTAATATTTGATTCTTATTTTGTAGGCATCAAACGATCTTAGATTTGGATCTATTTGGACCGAAATTGGGCTCGAATCGGAATTTAAACGAGAAGATCAAGCTTTGGGTTGATTTGGGCCGTTCATCAAGAATAGGAGAGATCTGAACCATCTGTTGAAGATCTGGATGATCCAACCTAATGGGGAGCAGATCTGAGCCATTGATGAAGATCCAGAAGTTTTGATCCAGATCTGAGTTCATCTAGCCATTGATCAAGCCGAATCAAATCTGGACCGTTCATTGAAGACTGGGCAGATCTGGACCATCCAGTGATGATCTGGATGATCCGACCTAAGGGAGAGTAGATCTAGACCTTAGATCAACATCAGCACCTTCGGATTGGATTTTGGATGACTTTTCACCATTGATTTAGTCCGAAACATTCTCAGCCATCCGATCAGATTTGAAAGGGGTATAAAAGCTTTGAGAAGCTACAGTGTACTCAGCTCGGCGTTGGATCGCGATTTTCCACTGTAGCTTCGTCTTCCTCCGCCGACGCTCCCATCTCCACTTCAGATCCACTTCTCGGCGAGTTTCATTGGCGTTGACACTTCCTTCTACTGGCGTCCAACTTCCGTATCTGAGCATCGCTTCAAGGTGGTCCTGCGGCGACGATTATGCTTTGGCGACTCTGTTTCTACCCTGCTCGGCGGTGTTCCTCCGATGTAGTGGCTCCGCTTCTCAGTTGTTCACCGGCGGTGGCCCTCCGGTGGTACCTGAACCCTTCCGACGATCTTCGATCCACCATCGACTCCACCACAGCTCAGAGTTTCCAGCACAGTAGAATTACAGATTTCTGGAGTTTTGGCAGCTTCAATATTCGTTAGATTCGCTTGGAGGGGTGTCCGGTGAATCTGGTAAAGGTTGAGTTGAGCTAGATACTGAGATTGTCTCCTCCAATTGCCAAAGTGAGGTTTCACCGAGCTTCCTTGTGTGACGGCAAGGAGAGACTCGTTTGTGAAGTAATTTGATGTAGAGATGGTTTAGGGTTTAACTTTTGCATTCTTTTTACTATTGATAGATTTCCATTTCAGTTTATTATGTTTTGATTTAGTAATCATAGTTCTTTAGATTAATTGTTTTAATTCAAGTGCATTGGGTAATTTAGTTTCAATAAAGTTTGAAATTGTTCTTAATTCCGCTTTAGCTTAATTGTAGCATTGTTGTGTGGTTTAGTTTCTGTAGTTAAGGTTTTAATTGTTGCTTAAGATTAGGTTTCATTATTGTCCAGCTATTTCATACCTTAGTTTTAGTGTGTTGTTGATGAAATTCATTACGTAGTGTGACAATGCGTATTGGACTAATCGGTGACACCTAGTTAGGTTTACTTTATGCATTAGATTAGTTTCTTATTTGCTGTGCTTTTCATTTGTTAGATTTAAATTCAAGTTTAATTCCCCCCAATTCCATTTTTATATCGAAAACCCCAAAAATAGGAATAAAAAGACAATCCTAAATTACATTCTACCGTTGGTTCCTCGGATCGATCCTGGGCTCATTACTACAACATTATTGTTTAATTAAGGGGTTCAGTGGAATATATACATTGTTAATTTGATAAGCCCATGTGTGACATTTAATATATATTTTAGTGCTTACCACACGCCTATGCCCAGAGTTGGTCAGTATGGAAAGAGAAAGGGTCAGACTCATGCTGAAGATGCTCAGAACTGAAATAGCTTCGAATGTGGCCGCCGGGGTTAATAGACCGCAGACCGTAGAAGAGCTGTTCAACAGTGCCCTGATCACCGAACACTACCTGAAGGCGCTGAACGAAGGCAAGAGTCGAGCCCAGTCAGGAGGACAGAAACCTCAAAGTACCAAAGCCAACTGGAAAGGAAACCCCAATGGTAAGAGAAAGTAATGGAACAACTCTAAGGGTGGTCCAGCAAACAAACTGTTGGTTGCTACTCGGAAAACCTATAGGTTCCACTGTACAAAAATTTTGTACAAAGGTCTGAACCTTTTCCTAGCTACCATGTGTTCTTTTAAATTAAATTTTGGATCGCCTGCGGAACTTAACACGTTTGATCCAAAACTTAATCTATTTGTTCTTTTAGGTTTTGACTTGGATCTCCTGCGGAACTTAACACGTTCGACCCAAGTCTCCTTAAGTTATTAATTCCATTAAATATTAATTTCCATAAAAGGTTCCCAGTACTGACGTGGCGAGGCACATGGCCTTCTTGGATATGGGAGCAACCACCACCGACTAGACAAAACCTTTAATAGAAAGCTAATATTTAATTTCCTAAAATAACTTTAGGTTAACCAAAGAGAACAATCAAATCACAAGGAAAAGAAAAAAAAAATACAACTTCGAAAAAACATATTCGAAATTCTAGAACGTAAGCCTCTTGTATTTGATATTATTTCCATAAATAACTAGCATGATGCGGAAATAGAAATTACTAGTTATACCTTGTAGAAAAACCTCTTGATCTTCTACCGTATTCCTCTTCTAACCTCGGACGTTGTGTGGGCAACGATCAACCGAGATGAGAAACCACCAACCACCTTCTTCTCCTCCAAGCAAGGTTCGGCCACAAAAGAAAAGCTTCACCAAGGAGAAAAACCAAAATACTAACCAAGCTCCAAGAGATACTAGCTTTCTCTCCTTCTTCTTCTTCTTCTCCAAGTAGTATCCGGCCACCACAAGAGCTCCAAGGAAGGGAGAGAGGTTCGGCCACCACAAGAGGAAGAGAGGGAGAGGATGGCCGGCCACACCAAGGAACAAGAGAGGGAGAGGAATAATAGATGTTATATCTCTTGAAGGCACCCTCACCCCTTCTTTTATATTCCTTGGCCTAGGCAAATTAGGAAATTTAATTACAATAAAATTTCCTTAATTTTCCTTGACATGAATTAATTGAGAAAAATAAAACAAAATTTCCCAATTAACTTGAGATGGCCGGCCACATCATTAGAAAACAAAAGAGGACAAGTTTTAATCAACAATTAAAACTTCCTAATTTGTTTCCGGAAATTTTAAAAAATAAAATTTCTCTTTAAAATCTCTTCATGGTTGATAAAAGGAAATTTCTATAATTTAAATTTTATCAACATGTGAATAATTTTAAATAAAAATAAAACATCTCTCCAATCTACAAATAAGGAAAGAGATCTAATCTCTTTCTTTAATCTTTTGTAGATCTTTTACAAGAGAGATATTTTAATTTTAATTCTCTTTAAAATATATCTTCCACATAATAATAAAAATTAAAATTAAATTTCTTTTTAATTTTATTTGGCCGGCCCTACTAGCTTGGGTTCAAGCTAGGGTCGGCCACCCAATTTTATACCTAGGCCGGCCCTAGCTTGTTCCCAAGCTAGCTTGGCCGGCCCCCATTGGGTGGGTATAGAAGGTGGGTATAGAACTCTATAAATAAGAGGCTACGATAGGGACCGAGAGGAGGAATTGGTTTTGGTCTCCCGATAAAATTAAGCATCCCGTGTTCACCCCGAACACACAACTTAATTTTATCAATGATAATTCATTCCACTAGAGAACTATCATTGAACTACCGCACCAATCCCAAATTACATTTTTGGGCTCCTTCTTATTATGAGTGTGTTAGTCTCCCTGTGTTTAAGATATCGAATGTCCACTAATTAAGTGAGTTACTGACAACTCATTTAATTAATGTCTAAGTCCAAGAGTAGTACCACTCAACCTTATCGTCATGTCGGACTAAGTCCACCTGTAGGGTTTAACATGACAATCCTTATGAGCTCCTCTTGGGGACATTATCAACCTAGTATCTCTAGGACACAGTTTCCTTCTATAATCAACAACACACACTATAAGTGATATCATTTCCCAATTTATCGGGCTTATTGATTCATCGAACTAAATCTCACCCATTGATAAATTAAAGAAATAAATATCAAATATATGTGCTTGTTATTATATTAGGATTAAGAGCACACACTTCCATAATAACCGAGGTCTTTGTTCCTTTATAAAGTCAGTATAAAAGAAACGACCTCAAATGGTCCTACTCAATACACTCTGAGTGTACTAGTGTAATTATATAGTCAAGATAAACTAATACCTAATTACACTACGACCTTCTAATGGTTTGTTCCTTTCCATTTTGGTCGTGAGCTACTGTTTATAATTTCTAAGGTACTGATAACATTATCTTCTGCATGTGACACCACATGCTATGTTATTTACAATATAAATTAATTGAACAACTACAAACAAATGTAGATAATTTGACCAAATGTGATTCTTTATTCATAATGAATGTTTACAAAGCTTAGGCTTTCAGTATACACTCCAACAATCTCCCACTTATACTAATGACTAAGCTGTCATATCTTCTATCATACATCTGATTCCCATTCCCTCCACATGTCGATCGAAAGCTTTCGCCGAAAGGGCCTTAGTGAAAGGATCTGCCAGGTTATCTGCTGATGCAATCTTGGCGATGACAACTTCTCCTTGCTTCACGATATCTCGTATCAGGTGGTACTTGCGCTCTATATGTTTACTTGCCTTATGAGCTCGTGGTTCCTTCGAGTTTGCAACTGCACCGCTATTATCACAATAAATTGTGATGATTTTGGGCAAACCAGGAATCACATCTAAGTCCATTAGAAAGTTCCTGAGCCATACTGCTTCTTTAGCTGCCTCAGAGGCTGCTACATACTCAGCTTCCATGGTTGAGTCCGAAACGCATTTCTGCTTAACACTCCTCCATGAAATGGCTCCACCTCCTAAAGTAAACACATAGCCTGATGTAGACTTACTGTTATCCCTATCTGGGAAATCGAATCCGTATAACCCACAGGGAGCAGATCATCTGCTTGGTAAACTAGCATATAATCTCTAGTCCTTCTCGGGTACTTTAATATATGCTTTACGGCATCCAATGTCCTTGTCGAGGGTTACTCGATATCTGCTGACCATGCCCACGGCAAAACAGATATCGTGTCTCGTACATAGCATTGCATACATTAGGCTTCCTACAGCCGAAGCATAAGGAACTGCTTTCATGTCCTCTAGCTCTTTTGATGTCTTTGGAGACATCTCTTTAGATAAAGCTACTCCATGTCTAAAAGGTAAGAAACCTTTCTTGGAATCCGCATGCTAAAACGAGCAAGGATTGTATCTATATATGAAGCTTGGGATAGACACAACATTCTTTTCTTAGATCCCATGATCCCAAGAATGTGTGCACATTCTCCTAAGTCCTTCATATCAAATTGTTTGGACAACCATACCCTTACGTCCGATAATACCTTGACATTGTTGCCAATTAACAAAATATCATCTACGTATAGTACAAGAAATACCACCACGTTTCCGTTACACTTCTTGTATACACAAGACTCATCCGGACACTGAATAAATCCATATGACTGGATTACTTCATTAAACCGGATGTTCCAAGACCTTGAAGCTTGCTTCAGTCCATAAATGGACCGATTGAGCTTGCACACTAGATGCTCTTCGCCTTTTCAATGAACCCTTTTGGTTGCTTCATATGGATGTTCTCTTCAAGACTTCCATTAAGGAAAGTTGTCTTGACATCCATTTGCCAAATCTCATAATCCATATGAGCAGCAATGGATAAGAGTATCCGGATAGACTTAAGCATGACTACCGGTGAAAAGGTCTCCTCATAATCGATTCCCTCTTTCTGAGTGTACCCTTTCGCAACAAGCCTAGCTTTGAAGGTTTCTACCTTCCGTCATCCCTCTTTTCCTTTTGTAGATCCACTTGCATCCAACAGCTTTTACACCATCGGGTTCTACAAGCTCCAGACCTTATTAGAGTACATAGACTCTATTTCGTAATTCATCGCCTTTTGCCAAGATGCGATCATATCTTGGAGTGCTTCATATATGGGGATCAGTTCATGTTTACCGGATCAAGTCCAAGACTCTCCCAAAACATGAATATCTCAGGTTACCTCACAACCCTCCCACTACGACGAGGCATTGTCTGTTGTATCATGTGTGGCACGTGTTGCGGTCTCTTGTGGTACTTCATCTTGTCTTTACTCAAGTAGACGTGTCCTCTCTAAGTTCTTCTAAAATAATTTTACTACTAGGCTTGTGATCCATTATATAGTCTTCTTCTAAAAACTGGGCATTGGTGCTAACAATGACCTTCTGGTCTTTAGGACTATAAAATAAACCTCCTTTCGTTCCTTTGGGATATCCCACAAACACGCGAACTTCTGTACGAGATTCTAACTTATCAGCATCTGGTTTCAGCACATGTGCTGGACTACCCCAAATCCGAATATGTCTTAGACTGGGTTTTCGCCCATTCCACAATTCTATGGGAGTAGAAGAAACTAATTTAGAAGGTACTAAGTTCAGAACGTATACTGCTGTTTCCAGAGCATATCCCCAAAACGAATTTGGTAATTCTGAATAACTCATCATTGATCTAACCATCTCCATAAGAGTCCTATTCCTTCATTCTGCTACACCATTCTGTTGGGGTGTTCCAGGTGCAGACAATTGGGATTGAATCCCGGCCTCTGATAAGTAATTCCTAAACTCTCCTAAGAGGTATTCGCCACCACGATCAGATCGTAGTGTCTTGATACTTTTACCTAATCGTTTTTCCACATCAGCCTTGTATTCTTTGAACTTATCAAAGCACTCGGACTTGCGGCGCATTAGGTAAATATATCCATATCTTGAATAATCATCTATAAAAGAGACAAAATATTCAAAACCTCCTCTTGCCTGGACAGACATAGGACCACACAAATCAGAGTGAACCAATTCTAACACTTCTTTGGCTCTATACCCCTTGTCCTTGAATGGCCTCTTGGTCATTTTACCTTCTAAGCAAGATTCACAAGTTGGAAAATTTTCCAACTCTAATGAACTTAAAAGTCCATCGGCTATAAGCCTCTGAATCCTACTTAAGTTAATATGACCAAGCCTTAGATGCCAAAGATATGCTTGGTTCATTTCTGAAGGTTCTTTTCTCTTATTAGAATTAGAAGATGAATTATAAATTTCCATGTTTTGCTTTGTGGAAGAATTTGGATTTAAAATATACAAATTGCCAACTAATGCACCGGAACAGATAATCACTTTATTTCTTTTAATAACTACATCGTTACTGAAAGAAACTGAATATCCATCTAAAAACAGTTTAGAAACTGAAATTAAATTCTTTCTAAAACTGGGTACATAAAGACAATTTCTTAAAACCAAATTTCTATTTCTACTAAAAGATAAGTAGACGTCTCCCACTGCAACAGCTGCCACCTTAGTAGCATTGCCCATGTAGACGGTAATCTCTCCTTCAGATAGTCGTCGGGTTTCCTGGAACCCCTGCAAGGAATTGCAGACATGATCAGTGGCTCCCGTATCTACACACCAGGTGCTGGTAGATAACACCGCTAAACATGTTTCAACAACTAGAGCATGAGATATACCTTTGTTTTGGTTCTTACGAGGACAGTCCACCTTCCAATGCCCTGACTGTTTGCAGATGAAGCACTTGCCCTTCGGCTTCTTCACTCCAGCTTTATTCACTTTCTTTGCTGAACCAGCTTGTTTCTTCTTCTTCTTTCCTTTCGGTTTAGAAGTAGAACCATTTTCAGCATAGTGAATTTGAGCATTGTGACGAAATAACCCTTCTGCTGCTTGAAGTTCTGTCAGTAGTTCCCCTAATGAATAAATCCTTTTATTCATATTATAGTTCAGGCGGAACTGCTCAAAACTTCTAGGTAGCGTTTGGAGAATCATATTGATCCGGGTTTCCCCATCAATTTCTCCTCCAAGGATCTGTATTTCGTTCAGATAAGCCATCATCTTTAGGATATGATCCCTTACAGGAGTACCCTCTTGCATGGTGGATGTCATTATCTTTCTCATGGCTTCTTGCCTAGAAGCCCTATCCCGATGACCAAAGAGTTCCTTGAGATTGTTCATAATATCATAAGTCGTTGGTAAATCTTTATCGATGTTGCAATACATTTGACATTGAAGCCAAAATGTAACACCGCGCCATCTCATCGCCTTTACCCATCTCTTATGATATTCAATCTCCTCTTGGGTAGATTCACCATTGGATGCATCAGGACACAGTCAATATAAATTTATAGCTTTCAGCAGTGAGAAACAATATCCGTGTTTCTTTTCCAATCTATGTAATTTGGTCCAGTAAGTCTATTTTGTTGAAGTATGATGGACAGTGGGTTGAAAGTCATCCTAAGAATCACAAATAACTTTTGGTCAGAACTCTAAATTTAGAATAATATTGATTCCTCAAACAATACTATTTTAAATTAACCAACACCTCATAACACCGTGAATTTTGTATGCCACGTTAGTGTGGACGATACAATTTCAACATTTGTAAAAGGAGGGTTTAACCCATTAATTTTATTATCTTGTCAACCTAACTTTTGACAAATAAAATTAATAGTTGGTATTATTTGGTCACACAAATAATAGCGGTGACTCTTTGGGAGGATACTATTAGATGTGTCTAAGTGTACACCATTACTTGACACTAAGTCCATTAATAAGATTATGCCCCTTCCGTTGGGGAAGATCACACGCTCTTAATTAACTTCCTATAGTCATCCAAAAATGGAAGTCTGTTCTAGTGATCCGCAAACAAGCTCATCCGTTATGGAGGAAGGCACTCAGAGCCAACGCGCAAGCTTGTTTGCATCACTTACAAACCAGTAATGGAGACCATGGGATTTACTTAAAAATCCCTCTCCCACTTAGTTATTTATAAATGAGGAATTTTAACTATGCTAGCCTACTTAATACTTGTAAACTAACATGCACACATAGCACAATATAAAAGCAATAAATAGAAAATTTAATTTTTCAACTATTATGGCTTTTATCTCTAATTGTCCTCCGTGTGTTGTCATCCCAAGCTGCTGCCATATTTGGCCACCGCCTCCGGGTCTAGCTGTCGCATCCATCTTGCTCCTAGTTCCGCTTCGCCTCTGGTCCTTAGAAGGTTCCACGCTTTGCAAGATTCGATCCGCGACATAAATAGAATTTTACATTTTTGATCCTATATTCCATAAAAGGAATGTACATGTATCTAGATCAAAAATAAAATCCTAATAAAACTAAATATAGCTCCTGCTGTATTTTAATACAATCATGCACACACATATAAATGCCCTTGACATGTCCAAGGGTCCAATCACACACATAATAACTAAAAGTCATAATAGTTGGATCCTGCATCCATAGAGTTAGCACATCCTACTATTAACCTGCCTAAATTATGTATGACATGTGCATAATTAAACTAAATACCAAATACACAGAGGCAAAACCCTAGCTCTGATACCAATTGTTGGTTGCTACTCGAAAAACCTATAGGTTCCACTGTACAAAAATTTTGTACAAAGGTCTGAACCTTTTCCTAGCTACCATGTGTTCTTTTAAATTAAATTTTGGATCGCCTGCGGAACTTAACACGTTTGATCCAAAACTTAATCTATTTGTTCTTTTAGGTTTTGACTTGGATCTCCTGCGGAACTTAACACGTTCGACCCAAGTCTCCTTAAGTTATTAATTCCATTAAATATTAATTTCCATAAAAGGTTCCCAGTACTGATGTGGCGAGACACATGACCTTCTTGGATATGGGAGCAACCACCACCGACTAGACAAAACCTTTAATAGAAAGCTAATATTTAATTTCCTAAAATAACTTTAGGTTAACCAAAGAGAACAATCAAATCACAAGGAAAAGAAAAAAACAAAAGAAAAACATATTCGAAATTCTAGAACGTAAGCCTCTTGTATTTGGTATTATTTCCATAAATAACTAGCATGATGCGGAAATAGAAATTACTAGTTATACCTTGTAGAAAAACCTCTTGATCTTCTACCGTATTCCTCTTCTAACCTCGGACGTTGTGTGGGCAACGATCAACCGAGATGAGAAACCACCAACCACCTTCTTCTCCTCCAAGCAAGGTTCGGCCACAAAAGAAAAGCTTCACCAAGGAGAAAAACCAAAATACTAACCAAGCTCCAAGAGATACTAGCTTTCTCTCCTTCTTCTTCTTCTTCTCCAAGTAGTATCCGGCCACCACAAGAGCTCCAAGGAAGGGAGAGAGGTTCGGCCACCACAAGAGGAAGAGAGGGAGAGGATGGCCGGCCACACCAAGGAACAAGAGAGGGAGAGGAATAATAGATGTTATATCTCTTGAAGGCACCCTCACCCCTTCTTTTATATTCCTTGGCCTAGGCAAATTAGGAAATTTAATTACAATAAAATTTCCTTAATTTTCCTTGACATGAATTAATTGAGAAAAATAAAACAAAATTTCCCAATTAACTTGAGATGGCCGGCCACATCATTAGAAAACAAAAGAGGACAAGTTTTAATCAACAATTAAAACTTCCTAATTTGTTTCCGGAAATTTTAAAAAATAAAATTTCTCTTTAAAATCTCTTCATGGTTGATAAAAGGAAATTTCTATAATTTAAATTTTATCAACATGTGAATAATTTTTAAAGAAAAAATAAAACATCTCTCCAATCTACAAATAAGGAAAGAGATCTAATCTCTTTCTTTAATCTTTTGTAGATCTTTTACAAGAGAGATATTTTAATTTTAATTCTATTTAAAATATATCTTCCACATAATAATAAAAATTAAAATTAAATTTCTTTTTAATTTTATTTGGCCGGCCCTACTAGCTTGGGTTCAAGCTAGGGCCGGCCACCCAATTTTATACCTAGGCCGGCCCTAGCTTGTTCCCAAGCTAGCTTGGCCGGCCCCCATTGGGTGGGTATAGAAGGTGGGTATAGGTGGGTATAGAACTCTATAAATAAGTGGCTACGATAGGGACCGAGAGGAGGAATTGATTTTGGTCTCCCGATAAAATTAAGCATCCCGTGTTCACCCCGAACACACAACTTAATTTTATCAATGATAATTCATTCCACTAGAGAACTATCATTGAACTACCGCACCAATCCCAAATTACATTTTTGGGCTCCTTCTTATTATGAGTGTGTTAGTCTCCCTGTGTTTAAGATATCGAATGTCCACTAATTAAGTGAGTTACTGACAACTCATTTAATTAATGTCTAAGTCCAAGAGTAGTACCACTCAACCTTATCATCATGTCGGACAAAGTCCACCTGCAGGGTTTAACATGACAATCCTTATGAGCTCCTCTTGGGGACATTATCAACCTAGTATCTCTAGGACACAGTTTCCTTCTATAATCAACAACACACACTATAAGTGATATCATTTCCCAATTTATCGGGCTTATTGATTCATCGAACTAAATCTCACCCATTGATAAATTAAAGAAATAAATATCAAATATATGTGCTTGTTATTATATTAGGATTAAGAGCACACACTTCCATAATAACCGAGGTCTTTGTTCCTTTATAAAGTCAGTATAAAAGAAACGACCTCAAATGGTCCTACTCAATATACTCTGAGTGTACTAGTGTAATTATATAGTCAAGATAAACTAATACCTAATTACACTACGACCTTCTAATGGTTTGTTCCTTTCCATTCTGGTCGTGAGCTACTGTTTATAATTTATAAGGTACTGATAACATCATCTTCTGTATGTGACACCACATACTATGTTATCTACAATATAAATTAAATGAACAACTACAAACAAATGTAGATAATTAGACCAAATGTGATTCTTTATTCATAATGAATGTTTACAAGGCTTAGGCTTTCAGTATACACTCCAACACAAACAACCCACGTACCCTCAGTGTACTACATGTGGAAAGAAGCATCCCGGGGTGTGCCACAAGGGCACAAATAGGTGCTTCAACTATGGACTGGAAGGACATAGAGCCAGGGACTGCCCTACCCAGGTTCAGGCACCTCCTCAGCAGTATATTCAGAACCGGGGTGCTCCCTCACAGCTACACCAGATGCAAGCTACGATAGAAGGTACTCAGATAAGCCAAGGGAGATTGGAATCCCCGCTAGTTACGACAAATGCCAAGATTTTCTCTCTCACCAAGGAAGATGTGGCGAATGCTTCTACGGTTGTCACAGGTCAGATATTTATTTTTTGTCAGCATGCTACCGTATTATTTGATACTGGGGCAACGCACTCGTTCGTGTCTATGCCTTTCACAAAGAAGATAGACATACCACCGCAAGCTTTAGATTGCAAGTTCTTAACGACCCTACCCTCGAGAGAAGTGATGTCATCTACCCATATGCTGCAAGCCGCTCCTATCAAAATCGCAGGCAGAGAACTCTATTGTGATCTGATAGTGCTCGACATGCAGGATTACGACATTATATTGGGCATGGATTTCCTGAGCAAGTATGATGCTTTGATTGAGTGCCGTAAAAGAAAAGTGGTCTTCCGGCCAGAGGCAGAACCGGTGTTTGAATTTATTGGAGAACCAAGGAAAGGAACTAAGAAATTCTTATCAGCCTTGAGGGCACAAAAGATGTTAGACATCGAATGCACTGGGTTTCTAGCACATGTGGTCGATACCAGCCAAGCAGAGGACCAGAAGCTGGAAGATGTCAGAGTTGTCTGCAACTACCCAGAGGTATTCCCCGATGAACTACCAGGGTTAGCCCCCGATAGAGAAATTAAATTTGAGATCGTATTGATTCCTGGTACTAAACCGATCTCTAAAGCACCTTACTGTATAGCGCCGACTGAATTGAAGGAACATCAGGGACAGCTATGGGAGTTACTTGACAAGGGACTTATCCACCCTAATCACTCTCCATGTGGAGCTCTAGTACTGTTCGTGAAGAAGAAAGATGGGTCTATGAGAATGTGCATAGACTACCGAGCGCTAAATAAGGCGACGATCAAGAACAGGTACCCTCTACCACGGATTGACGACCTGTTTGACCAGTTAAAAGGTGCCACCGTCTTCTCTAAGATTGACCTGAGGTCTGGCTATCATCAAGTAAAAGTGAAACAGGATGATATGCCGAAGACAATTTTTCGAACAAGATACGGACACTATGAGTTCGTAGTTATGCCCTTCGGAGTGACGAATGCTCCTGCTATGTTTATGGACCTGATGAATCGGGTATTCTCGGCATTTCTCGACAAATTTGTGATCATCTTCATCGACGATATCCTCATCTATTCGAGAACCCAAGTAGAGCATGTCGAACACCTGAACATTGTATTACAGATTCTTCAGGAGAAGCAGCTGTATATGAAATTCTCCAAATGCGAGTTCTGGCTCGATCGAGTATCATTCTTGGGTCATATTATCTCCAAGGACAGAGTAATGGTAGACCCAATAAAGATTGAAGCTGTGAGTAACTGGAACAGAACAAAGAATGCCAGTGAGATCAGAAGTTTTCTTGGGCTAGCAGGCTATTACAGGAAGTTCGTAGAGGGCTTCTCTAGAATTGCAGCCCCTATGACAGCTCTCACCAGGAAGAACAAGAAGTACGAATGGACAGACGACTGCGAGAAGAGTTTCACAAAATTGAAAAGGAGATTGATCAGTGCTCCAATCCTCACTCTTCCGAAAAGTAACGAAAGTTTCGATATGTACAATGACGCTTCTAGATTAGGACTCGAAGCTGTACTCATGCAGAACGGTAAAGTCATTGCCTATGCCTCTAGGCAACACAAGGAACACGAAAGAAATTATCCCACTCACAATCTAGAGCTAGCAGCCGTGGTCTTTGCTCTCAAAATATGGAGGCATTATCTATATGGAGCTCAGTGTAGGATTTATACAGATCACCAGAGTCTGAAATATTTCTTCACACAGAAAGACTTAAACATGAGACAACGCAGATGACTCGAGTTAGTCAAGGACTATGACCGCGAGATCTTTTATCATACGGGAAAAGCGAACAAAGTGGCCGATGCACTCAGCAGGAAGTCCCGTGCCACCTTAATGTCGCTATCGACATTGTCCCAACCCTAGGAAGGGAAATTATGTGTTAAAAGGAACGAAGATACCCAGAGCTAAGTTCGAGGATGAACTTTTTATAAGGTATGGGGATTGTAACACTCATAAAGTCTCTAGTAATTTTATGTAGCTTTAGCATGATTAGAATGGGTTTTATGTGGGTTCCTTCTACAAAAAAAAAGAAAAAAAAGAAGAGAAAATAGAACCAAAAAGAGGCATGGCCAAGGTGTGAACCTTGAACCTCTTAACAAGTGGAAAGCTTTAAGTGGTATGGAATAACCAATAGGCCAAGAGGAAGTATTGTTAGAAAGGAAATGGAATTTGTGGTTAAAGTTAGGGAAGGTAAGGGGACACTTTTCTTCTTTCACCAAGAATAAGTGAGAGGGATGAAGAGAGAAAGCAAGAGAATGACAAGTTGTGTTCTTCCCTCTTCCTTTTATTTAGAATAAATAGGAATAAAAAGATAAGGGAAAGAAAAGTTCATTCTTCCTTCTCCTTTCATTTAGAATAAAAAGGAATAAGAGGGCGAGGGAAATTGGTTTTCTCCTTCCTTCTTCTCCTTCTTCTTCCTCCACCAAAATCCTAAGTTTCCCCTCTCCCATTTCCGAAAACAAACTTAAGGTTCTCCCTAAGAAAACTACACAGAAGAGTCCTTAAGGCCTAATCTTTCTCACAAGCAAGGTACACAAAGGGGAGTCCTAGAAGCGGAAGTCTTCTTCTTCTCCTCCACCAAGGGTACTTTTCTTAGTAAATCAAGCAAGAGAATGTAAGTATTCCCCTCACCTGCAGTACAAGTAGTTTTCCTCGTTATTTTTCTTTATGTTGCTTAAAAACTTAGAACCATGCTCCTTTAGGTTTCGGCCAAGAAGAAATAAAAGGATTAGAGAAAGTTTTAAAACCTAAACTATGCTTGCTTATGATTCCTCATGGTGTGTAATCCATTATATGATGTTGGTTTAAGGTTTTCATGCTTTATGTTACTTAAAAACTTAGAACCATGCTCCTTTAGGTTTCAGCCAAGAAGAAATAAAAGGATTAGAGAAAGTTTTAAAACCTAAATTATGCTTGCTTATGATTCCTCATGGTGTGTAATCCATAATATGATGTTGGTTTAAGGTTTTCATGCTTTATGTTGCTTAAAAACTTAGAACCGTGCTCCTTTAAGTTTCGGCCAAGAAGAAATAAAAGGATTAGAGAAAGTTTTAAAACCTAAATTATGCTTGCTTATGATTCCTCATGGTGTGTAATCCATTATATGATGTTGGTTTAAGGTTTTCATGCTTTATGTTGCTTAAAAACTTAGAACCATGATCCTTTAGGTTTCAGCCAAGAAGAAATAAAAGGATTAGAGAAAGTTTTAAAACCTAAACTATGCTTGCTTATGATTCCTCATGGTGTGTAATGTTAGGATCCTACGTACTCGGCTAGAGAGGGGGGGTGTGAATAGCCGCCCCAAATCGCTCGTTTCTTTCTACAAATCAGGTTAGCGCAGCGGAAAAATAACAACAGAAACGTAAATGGAGAAATCAAACCTTAGACGCAGCGATGTAACGAGGTTCGGAGATGAAACTCCTACTCCTCGGCGTGTCCGTAAGGTGGACGAAGCCTATCAATCCGTCGGTGGATGAGTCCCCGGAGAACTGGCTAATATATACTCCTTGTGGGTGGAGAAACCTCGCCACAATAACTCTTGCAACAGCAAGATAGAAGTACACAAAATACAAAGAAGCACAAGACAATATGAATGTAAAAACAAACACGCTTGCCTTCTCGTCAACTGGTTGAAGCAGCAACTTCACGAGATGCCTACAACAGTAGGAACCCAGTCGAAGAAGCTCACACGAAGCTTCGGAACTCAACAAAGCTCAAAAGCACAGCAGCAGCTCCAAGAACAGGAAGAAGGAAGAAGAAGAAGAAGGAGGCTCGCAGCAGCAGCCCTCCTTTTATAACCTGCGAAGAAAACGAAGAAACACAGAAGAAATCTAGCCGTTGCGTCGCAACGGCTAGTGCCTGGATCGGTCTGTGGACCGATCAGGCTCCATGTGGATCGGTCCATAGACCGATCCATTCCCTCCTCCTTCGCTTCTGTTCCGTCCCTGATCGGTCCATGGATCGATCAGGGAACCTCCTGATCGGTCCGGGGACCGATCAGCCCCTCTTGCGCCTCGCTCCTGTTCGGCTTCTGATCGACTCCTGATCGGTCACCAGACCGATCAGTTAACACACAGTATGCTACTGATGTGTTACTCGGTATTCTCGGTATCACTGGATCGATCACCAGATCGATCCAGCTCATGGTTTTCGCCCAAACCAAGTCCAAACCAACATCCGGTCAATCTTGACCTGTTGGTACATTGCGCCTAGCATCCGGTCACTCCCTTGACCTGCTAGGACTCCCCGCTAAGTGTCCGGTCAATCCCTTTGACCCACTTAGACTTTTCTCTCCGTACCAAGTATCCGATCACTCCCTTGATCTACTTGGACTTCCCAACACCAGATGTCCGATCACCCTTGATCCATCTGGATTTTCCCTTGCCCGGCTTCACTCACCAGGACTTTCACCTAGCTTCACTCACTAGGGTTTTCACACTGCCTAACATCCCAGTTAGGACTTTCTTATTGTCTGGCTTCACTCACCAGGACTTTCCAACTGCCTAACATCCCAGTTAGGACTTTTCCACTGCCTGGCTTCACTCACCAGGACTTTCCAACTGCCTAACATCCCAGTTAGGACTTTCCCACTGCCTGGCTTCACTCACCAGGACTTTCCAACTGCCTAACATCCCAGTTAGGACTTTCCCACTGCCTGACTTCACTCACCAAGACTTTCCACACTGCCTAACATCCCAGTTAGGACTTTTCCGTGCCAAGTCTCCATACTTGGACTTTTCTAGTGCCAAGTCTCCATACTTGGACTTTTCCCGTGCCAAGTCTCCATACTTGGACTTTTCGCGTGCCAAGCTCCCTGCTTGGACTTTTCCAGTGCCAAGTCTCCATACTTGGACTTTTCGCGTGCCAAGCTCCCTGCTTGGACTTTTCCAGTGCCAAGTCTCCATACTTGGACTTTTCTAGTGTCAAGCTCCCTGCTTGGACTTTTCCGTTGCCAAGTCTCCATACTTGGACTTTTTCCCGAATCAGGTCAACCAGGTCAACCTTGACCTACGGTTGCACCAATAATCTCCCAAACATCTATTCTTGTCCCATATCAAGAATACAACTCTTCCACGAGTGTCAAACATCAAAATACAACTCAACTAGGTCAACCTTGACCTAAGGTTGCACCAACAATCTTCCTAAGTCAAACATCAAAATACAACTCGAGTCAGGTCAACCAGGTCAACCTTGACCTAAGGTTGCACCAACATGTAATCCATTATATGATGTTGGTTTAAGGTTTTCATGCTTTATGCTGCTTAAAAACTTTGAACCATGCTCCTTTAGGTTTCGGCCAAGAAGAAATAAAAGGATTAGAGAAAGTTTTAAAACCTAAATTATGCTTGCTTATGATTCCTCATGGTGTGTAATCCATTATATGATGTTGGTTTAAGGTTTTCATGCTTTATGTTGCTTAAAAACTTAGAACCATGCTCCTTTAGGTTTCGGCCAAGAAGAAATAAAAAGGATTAGAGAAAGTTTTAAAACCTAAACTATGCTTGCTTATGATTCCTCATGGTGTGTAATCCATTATATGATGTTAGTTTAAGGTTTCCATGCTTTATGTTGCTTAAAACCTAGGACTATACCTTTTGTAAGTTTCGGCCAAGAAGGAAATGGAATGGATTAGGGAAGTTTAACTCCAACTAGACTTGCTTATGTTTTCTCCCATGTTATGCTATGTATTATGTGGTCTTAGTTTGACGTTCCATGCTTAAATGTGGCTTAAAAACTTAGTACCATGTCTTGTAAGTTTCGGCCAAGAAGGAAATGAAAGGGCTTAGGGAAGTTTAACTCCAACTAGAATTGCTTATGTTTTCTCCCATGATATACTATGTATTATGTGATGCTAGTAGGATGCTTTCCTTGTTTAAAGTTGCTTAAGATTTAAGATCATGTCCCATGCAAGTTTCGGCCAAGATATGAGTTAGGGTTTGTAGAAAGATCAAAACCCCAACTATGCATGATAATGACTCTTCATGATATTCTATGTGATATGTGAACTTTATGTCACCATGTTATGCTTATGCAAGGCTTATGTATGATGAAATTCCTAAGAGATACTTCCCTATATGTTGGGACTAAGAGCACTCTTCATGATATGACAAGAAGCATGATATGCTATTTTACTTTTGTATAGCTTGTACCGGACCCTAAGAATGGTCCATGGGATGGGCTCCTAAGTTGCCCCTAGGTCAAAGCACGGGCCTAGTTCCCTAGTAGGTTCGGGATTAGCTACCTCGGATTTATTTAGGGATGCGTGCAATTCATGTATGTGGTACAAAGCCGGGCCCTCATGTTGAGATTTATGTTTAAGTACCTATATGATATACGTTTTCAAAAGAACATCTTGAATATACTTATTTCATGATATATGATTATGATATATGTTTTCAAAGGAACATCTTTCATATACTTATTTCATGCTATATGATTATTATGCTTTAGGAAGATACTCTCTTGAGATATGTCTATGATACCTAGATGAACATGCTACTACCTTATGCTTATGCTCTCATATGTTATGTTTATGATTTGCCCAAATGAGTATGACACTACTTTATACTAGCATGAAATGTTAAATCTAGATGTTGGTTCAATGAATATATTACTACTCCATGTTTAATTCATGATTTATGGCTTTTGTGAGTAGGAAAGGATCTTACTAAGCCTGTGTGCTTATAGTTTTAAATTTCCTTGTACTGCAGAAAAGGGTAAAGAATGGCTAAACTAAAGGGAGTAGCAGGAAGGGCAAAGATGTGTGTGGCACTGACATGGTAGAAGAGATTTGTTTTTGTGTTTCAAGACTTATATATGTTTTAAGCTTTTGCATGTGAACTATTTCTTTTCTTACTACTTTTGATGGTTGCTACTTGATATTAATTTGGACTTGTTTGGACGGTTTATACTTAAAGTGAACTTATACTTTCTCTTGTTTCTATGAAATCTTGAAATGTTAAGCACTTGTTTAATTAGAGAATTGCTAGTTATCATGAACTCTAGTGAACAATATACATGTTTAGTTTCCCTCTTATTTAGTACGCTTTATGTTCTAGTTAAACAAGCATGTATCATGTTTCAAGTAATAGATAGTAAATTCAATTTTATATGCATGAATGTTGGCATGTTCACCTAGTTTGTTTCTATGATTAAGTTTTAATTTTCTTCCGCTGCAATGATTGCATATACATGTATGTATGTTCGCGTAGCACCGCCGTTGCTATCAGAAGGGAAGGGCGGGCGTTACAGTAACAGGTATCGGGTAGTGACCAACCGATGCAGATAAGAAACGTAATCATTACTATTTATTAAAAACATTACTATGCATATCAAATGGCATATCTAAAATGATAAGTCAAAGTACCCGCCTCCAATAAGAGGATCGTATCCGAAATAGATCCCTTGTCGAGACACCGTCTCGAATCAAAGTCCTGTAATATCAAACATATAATTTTAGCTAATTCCAATTTGTATCCAGTAGCTAAATTAAATTCCTATTAAACCAAGAACCCTAATCCACATCACACTATTATCATCCTTTATAGAAATGAAATAACATCAAGACTCACCCAAATCCGTATATCTGGCTATTGAGTCACTACCAGAGACGCGTGCCTTGGGGATATAGTGACCGAAACTAGGAGTTGCTACTACGGAAACTAACAGTGACCGAATCCACTATGATCAGCCAACAACTCAACACAAACATCCCAAATTATATTCACATATTCACATACTCAAATCTACCTTACCGAACCAGTGCCCCTCGTTCCCTCTCTGCCAGTGACTAGTGGAAGAAGAAGGAGCCGGCGGTGGAGAAGAGAACTAGGGCACAGCGGATGGGAACTACAGATGAACGGTATAGAGGTTAGGAGGCTCTACCAAAATAACAACCTGGCCAAAGGTGGCGGCAAGGAAATCTGATCTAGTGTACAAGGGGCAATCGGTCACTGATCGATGGGGCAAGATGCATGAAATCAACAGGTCAGAGAGGGCAAAGCCGAATGGAACCTGATGATCGGAGGAGAAGATGGTAGCTTGGCCGAAGGCGGAGAATCAGAAGCTAGGGCACGGCTCAGTGGTGGCTTCCGGCACGATCAGCGGCAGCAATCCTGTAAGGGATCGGAGACTAGGGCTCAGAGTGGCTAGAGCAGACAAGAGTCTCGGCTGACGTGGGGTGGCCGACGCCGGCAAGCTTAACCTCGTCTCGTCGCTGCGATCATGGCTTGAGCAGGGAGACGATGACAGAAGCAAGAAGACTCGATAGAGGCTATGGGAGGAAGGAGAAGGCTCAGCTCCCTTGGCAGAGGTTTTGTACACGGGAGGGGGGAGAAGAAAACTGCCGCGTGCGGTTAGGGCATGGGTTCGGTGGGGGAAGAAGACTCGGCACGAGGAGGCGTCGGGTGAGGGTCGAACACTAGGGTGGTTTGGTGGGGGAGAAAGAAAACGAAGAAATAAAATAAAAATATATATAAATATAAACATTTCCTCGTTAATACGGGGTAGCCCAAACAGGCTTTCTTAGGACCCAATTTTATCCCCGTAAACGAAGTCATACGGTCTCCGAAAAATTCCCAGAAAATTTCCTTATCGTTATCCGCCATTTTTTCGGTATTTTACATTAATGGTCTACTCTTAGCTTAAATTCACATTTACATTACATTTCATAAATTACATTTGATCTTGGACTTAATTGCAAATTGGCTTAGTTTCATGGTATTTGATTCTAATGTTTGATTATTATTTTGTAGGCATCAAAAGGGTCATGGACTCGATCAAATCAGACCACATTTGCGATCAAATCTAGGGCGAAACTAGGTGATCAAGCTCCAGATCAATTGTAGTTGTTCATCCATAATCAAGCAGATCTGAGTCATCTATTGAAGATCCGACCCATCTAACCTAATGAGGAGTAGATCTCAGTCGTGGATGAATTTCTACAGGTTTTGATTCAGATCTGAGTTCATCCAGTCATTGATCAAGCCTGAAACATTTTGGATCGTCCAATCAGAGAGGGAGTTGTTTAAAACCTAAGAAGCTACAATGTTTTCGGGGAGCTCGACGGTCCGCGACTTGCCACTGTTCCTACGTCTTCTTCATCAGCGAAGCCGCAGTTCCCATTCCATATCCAGAGCCAAGATTCAAACTCTTTCGTTGTCGGCGAGCTGTCTACGATCCGGCCACTAGCAATCAAAGGGCAGAGCGCGATTTGAGGGCGTTCCCTGATCATTGTCTTGTTGTCTGTGAGCTTCATCCAAGCAAAGATTTGAGGGTGCTCCCTGATCTGAGCTACTATCATTCTCACTAGAGGATCAGAGGGTGTTCCCTGGTTCTATAGAGTGCAATCAATTTTCATTTTCACCTCGCGTCTCCGGATTCTGCAAGATTTGCTTTGTTCTTCGTCGACTGGAGAATTCAGATGATTCCGAGCTCGAGAGGCGTTCCCAGTAGCTTTGGGCTTCTTCTGAATGTGATGGGGATTCAGTGGTTGCTGTTGTTTGCTCGAGAGGCATTCCCAGAAGCAAACTCAGTGGCACGACAGTGAAGAGAGGTTTAGTCTCGGGTTTGGTTGTGGAATGTCGTTTAGGTTTTGTTTTCCTTATCTTTTCTTTTGAATTATCCATGAATTTGCTCAGATTTAAAGATTTGATAGTTAGATTGCAATTTACTTTCTTCCTTGAATTTCATATTTCGTTTCTACAAGTTCATGTTTAGTTTTAATGCTTGAATTTAGTAGATTCTTTGTCTATTCAGTGAATAAATTGTTACTAAGATTGAATTAAATTGTTGAATGCTTAATTTAATGTTTCTGGTTGTGTATTTCTATTCAATGTTGTTATGATGGAGCATTTGATTTCAATTGTTGAATTAAGAGTAATTGAGAATTGGATGATACTTAGGTTCTTACAAGTAGTTTGAGATTTCAAGTTCACATGTTACTTGCTACCTTTGTTCTATGAATTGGATTGTTATGGCTGACATTGAGTCAAGTTGTAAATGAATCACTTGAGCTTTTTATTGTTTACCTCTATTTCACATTGTTGAATGAAGTTGAGAATGGGATACTTGTTGTGTGAGCTTAATAGTTGAATTTGGTTGTTATTGTGAATTGGGGGATATTTTGGTTTTTACAAATTAGTTTGAGTTCTTGAGTTTCATAGTTATTGCGATTGTGAATTGAGAAGATAGTAATTGACTCATTTGACTCAATGATGCATTAGAATCCGAATTGAATTGTTGTAAGCTTAATGAGATGTAAGAGAATAATGTTTATATGAGAGAACCTTCCTTCGATTCTATTCTTGATGTTATTAGATGAATTTACCTTGTAATATGAGTCAAATGGAAGTGCTTAATAGAACCTGTTGATGTAAGAAATTGATTAGAACCAATTCTAGGATTCACACACATTTATTAGTTATCCTTGGAAAAATACGACTTGGGACTCTTTACTACAACACTTGTCTTGATTTTAATTGAGTATCCAATCTTTACTAATTTGGTGCATATAGTGACATGTGAAATGGCCAACACCAAATTTTGGTGCTGTTGCCGGGGAACTAACTAGTAGTGTGTGTTTATTTTGGGATTGTGCATTGATTGGTTTACTTTGTTAGCATCTTTCTTAATTTGATTGCTTATTTCTTTTTGTGTTTTCATGTTGGCTATTCTTGAATTGTCAAGTTCTTTACTTTTCATATATTCATGTGTTTGAAACTTTATGCTCTTGAATCTTCTAATTTTGAGTTTAGTGTTGTGGTATAAGAACAGGAGATTTCTTTAGCATGGAGCCATATTTTCGGAATTTTGGAGGTGGAATGGAAAATCAGTATTTTTAGTCTGAGTATCAATTTTACCCAACAATGGATCAACAAAATAGGTATGAATCATTTCCAAATGCTTTTAATGCTAATTGGGTGGATCATTCATGTTTCAGGTATGAAAATGCATAAGGACAATTTATTGAGCCATATCTAGTCTATCAGAATTCATATGGGTTTCAAGAGGTTTCGACATCTTCTTTGCTACATCCTTTTCAACAAAATGATCCTCAATTTGAAGAGTCAACATGGAAAGTCAAGGAAATTATGCAACAAATGATAGAACATCAAGAGCAACACTTCTCAAGAATTCAAAACATACAGTTACAATTGGATCAAATTGCATCATACATCAACCAGTTACAAACACAAGGCGCTAGTGAGGTGGTGGATTGTGGAGCTCTTGTCAGGCCTGACACTGCATCTACTACTTCACTAGATTCTTTAAGTACTTTTTATTATTGTGATGATGTAGTTGAACATACTTTTGATTCTACTGATATTGTTGCTTTAGATGTTGGAAATGATGCAGGTATTGATGTTGAAGATGATTTAAGTGTAGGGGATTGCTTATTGGAAGCATTACCTCAAGATCACCAAGAATTGAGGGTGTAAGTGTAGGGACTTGTGCTATGGAGCCAAGTACCCAAGAATCACTACATGAAGTTGTACATTCACTAGAACCAGAGCTTGAGCCATTGCTTGATGAAAAGGAGGTAACAAACACCACTCTAGGTACCTTTCAACATGAAAAGGTGAGAATTTTTTGTGATTTTTCAGAAAATTTAATTGAGGTATCAATTGTTGATTTTATTAGATGTGATTCATTTCTTGAAATATTTTCTATCCACACTAATATTCTCCTATTTTCTTTTTATCCTACATGCATGTGGGAGGTGTTTTCTTTGATTGATGTTGTAGGAGAATATAAGCTTCCAGAGTGGATGCTTGAACTGAATCACCTCAGACCTCTAGAAAGAATTTTGAAAGGAAAAATGATTAATAAGAAGAATTTGAGTGTAACCACGATTACTCCACTTCCGGGGTGGCTTCTTCTTTTAAACCTTCTTCAACCACCGGAAATTAAAGGGGAGTTGGTTCTAATTTCGCTTGCTTTTGCATTTTAATTCATGCTCTGTATTTAGTATTTTCTTTAATAATTTTTTTTTACTTTATACATTTCTTTAGTTTCATATTTTCTTACATTTGCATTTTGTTTCCATACTTTGCATTTTGCTTAGTTTCATAGCATGTCATTTGAATAAAAGCCTCCATGGAAATTTCTAGTAATATTTTTAAGATGGTAAAAGTTTCTTAAATTTGATTATCAATTTTAGGTTATTTGACATGATTGGATGTTCTACTTACATGATATTGGTTAAAATGATGGTGGATTCTATTTTGATCGATTAAGCTTGATTGCATAAACAAATACCTAGAGAGGGCCACTTAAAGCATATACTTCATTATTTTCTTTTGTGTGACATGCACTTACAACAATTGAAACTCTAGAACTTGCTTAGCTTCTTTTCAAAGTCACAATAACATTTGTGTGCATGGAAATGAAGGATATTTTTATTCTTGTCCCCTCATCATTTCCAAATTCTTTCCCCACAATTTTCTTGAAGCATTTTCATCAAGCATTCTAACTTTTGATCACCTTTGCTTGTAATTCTTTTATTGAGAGTTTTGGTTGAATCCTTGATGAGTTAGATTTTGCAAGATGACAAAGGTGTTAGAGTGTATACTAAAAGCCTAGCTTTTGTAAACATTTATTTTGAAATAAAGAATCACATTGGTCAAAAATGTTTACATTTATATGCTAAGTGTAGTTGTTCAATTAATTTATATTGTAGATGACATGGTGTGTGATGTCACACACAGAAGATTATGTTATCGGTTCTTTATAAATTATAAATAGTACCTCACGATCGAGATGGAAAGGAACAAACCATCATAACAGTCGTAGTGTAATTAGGTATTAGTTTATCTTGACTATATAATTACACTAGTACACTTAGAGTGTATTGAGTAGGACCATTGAGGCAGTTTCTTTTTATACTGACTAAATAAAAGAACAAGACCTCGGTTATTATGGAAGTGCGTACTCTTAATCCTAATATAATAACAAGCACATATATTTAGTATTTATTTATTTAACTTATCAAAGGGTGAGATTTAGTTCGATAAATCAAAAGGCTCGATAAGTTGGGAAATAATATTACTTATAGTGTGTGTTGTTGATTATAGAAGGAATTTGTGTCCTAGTAATCTAGGTTGATAATGTCCCCAAAAGGAGCTCATAAAGATTGTCATGTTAAACCCTGCAGGTGGACTTAGTCCGACACGACAATGAGGTTGAATGGTACTACTCTTGGATTAAGAAATTAATTAAAGTGAGTTGTCAGTAACTCATTTAATTAGTGGACATTCGATATCTTAAACATGGGAAGACTAACACACTCATAATAAGAAGTATCCCAAAATGTAATTTGGGATTGGTGTGGTAGTGCAATAATAACTCTCTAGTGGAATGATTTATTATTGATGAACTTGAGTTGTGTGTTCAGGGCGAACACGGGATACTCAAGCTCATTAGGAGGCCAAAACCAATTTCTCCTCTAGGTCTCTGTTGTAGCCTCATTAATGCCTCATATCCACTCATGAAAAGCTCATCTTGGTGTCCAAGAGAGGGGCCGGCCCAAGGCTTGGTGACCAAGCCAAGGGCCGACCACTACCTTCTCAAAGGGGGTCGGCCACAAGCAATTTAAAGGGGGTTGGCCACATAATTCAAAGTATGAGGGGTGTTTTGAATTTTTAAAATCTTCTCTTTGTAGATATCGACAAGTTTTAAAAGAGAGATTTTTTAAAAGAAAACTTTCCTTATTTGAATTAGGCCACATGGTTTAAAAGAAAGTTTTAAAAGTTTTAAAACTTTCCTTTTTTTAACCATCCTCATGGTTTTTTATGAAAGGGAGTTTTAAATTTGAAACTTTCCTTTGTGTAACCATGTTAAAAAAGGAAATTTAAATGAGAAGTTTTAAATTTTAAAACTTGTTTTAAAATAAGAAAAACTTTCCTTTTTTAAACATCCATATTAGGAAATTAAAAGAGAGCTTGTAAAATTTTATAAGAGCTTTCCTTCTTTGCTTATAAAATTTTTACAAGATATATTTTTCTTCTTTTAAGGGCCGGCCACCTTTGCTTGGTGCCCAAGCAAGGGGCCAACCATTCAATCAATTAAAAGGAGAAAAGGAAATTAAAAAGGAGAAAAGGAAAAACAAGAGGAAGATTTTAATTTTTTGTAAAAAATCTTTCCTTATTTGCCTTGAGCAAGCATTATAAAAGAAGGGGAGGAGAGGCCTCATGAGGTATCAATTCTTATTCTCTTGCTTGTGCTCTCTCTTGTGGCCGACCCTCTCCCCTTTCTTTTCCCCTTGCTCTCTTTTGTTCCTTGGTGGTGGTTGTGGTCGAAACTTAGAGAAGGAGGAGGAGCTTTTGGGTGGTGTTCATCTTGGAGGTTCGTCGCCCACACGACGTCCAAGAGGAGGCGAGGAATACGGCAGAAGATTAAGAGGTCATTGCATACAAAGAAAGGTATAACTAGTAATTATTTTCCGCATCATGCTAGTTTTTCTTTGTATGAATTCCAAACACAAGAGGCATATGATTCTAGAGTTTCAAATTTGAGATTCGAGTTTGTGTTTTTTTTGTTTTTCGAATTTGTGATTCGATTGTTCTTTTTGGTTAAACCTAGAGTTATATAAGGAAATTAAATATTAGATTTCCTTAAAAGGCTTTGTCTAGGCGGTGGTGGATGATCCCATACCCAAGAAGGGCTAGTGCCTCACCATGCAGTCCTGGAAGCCAATTTTAGAAATTAATATTTAATTGAATTTATAACATAGGTGGATTTGGATCAATAATGTTAAGCATCGTTTGCGATCCAAATCTAAACCATTAAGAACAGATAAGTTAAATTTGGAATCAATAATGTTAAGTTCCGTTTGTGATTCCTAATTTAATTTCTAAAGAACACAATAGGTTGTTTAGGAAAGGTTCGACACTTGTATAAAATTTTTGTACAATGGAGCTGGTACGATCTTCCTACGACCATCAAACAAAAGGATTAAGTGTGGGGGAGGTGTATATTGTTTTTGGAATGTTTGGATTCATTTGTTAATGGTAGGGATTCAAATTTAAGCCAATGATGTAGTTTTGGAAGAATACTTTTGTGAATGAAGTATTTTTAAGATTGTATACTAAATGTATCCATATTTTGAGTTTTATCATGTCAAGAGTAAGGTCAAAGTGCTTTGGATTTTGAGACTTGATACTATGTTGATACATTCAAAACTCTAGGAGACATATTTGGGAAGAAGATGTTGATGTGCTAAATTCTGCAGAAAGATGAGAAATGAAGCTGAAATCTGCATGTGCTACAATTAAATGCTAATGAAGAACTGAATGTTAGACCCCATGGTTGTTTTGATGTGATCAACCAAGTTGGTTATATCCTGCTTTGTGTTTGATCCCTGTGTCTGAGTGTGCAGGAGCTTAGGAGCGCAGGAAGTTGAGCGGAAGACGCAGCTAGTGAGAAGGACGGCACGGGAAGGGAGACGACGGGCTCGGTGTGTCCGAAGGACGAGAGAGATACGGAAGAGTACACCGGTGGGTAAGAAGAACGTGTGCGGCGTTCGAGGGACGTTAAGCCGGGGAGGAAGGCTGCTCGAGGAGAAGACCGAAAATTGGGTTCGGGTGAGCCCTATTTCGGTTGGCCGAAATCACCCAAGCAAACGGAGCTTTGGAAGACAAAGCAAAGAAGAAAAGGAGTCAAAAGAGGCTGGAAACTATTTATACCATGCAAGCAGGAAGGTATTTATAGCAAGAACCTTGAAGGCGCCTTAAACATGCATTGAAGGCGCCTTCATTGTTTGTTGAAGGTGCCTTAAGCCAGGTCAAAATGACCGTTGAGGTTCGGATAGAGTTCTATCCGAACAACTCATTGGAGGTGCCTTGGACCTCTGTTGGAGGCGCCTTAGACCTACGAGATAAAGTTTCCAGGGCTTATAAAAGAACCCCTGGACCTAGGAATTAGATATCAATTGTTCAATCAACTCTGTACTCATTTTCTAGTAATATTTCTGAACTGTTAGAGTGTAAAAAGCTTCTCCGCCTTCAGTAAAGGAGACTTTTTCTAGTATGCTTTTCTTCACCATGGATTAACAACCTTCTTGGTTGTAACCAGGTTAACGATTGAGTCTCTATTTTATTTCTGTTTCTTAATTTCAGTTACTTTATTATTGCTATTGCATTTTTGAGTTGAAAGCACGAGGAGGGTATAATTTTATTTTTCAAGCAATTCACCCCCCTCTTGCCGGCCCCGCTGCACCAACAAGTGGTATCAGAGTCCGACAGCCTCAGAAGGACTAACCGCCGACTGAAGCACAAAGATCAGGACGATGGCCGGCGTGAACATTCATCCCCCGAAGTTCGACAGAGACTTCGCTACATGGAAGCGAAAAATGGAGGTATTTTTTAAAACTGAATTTGATATACTTTTAATAATTAAATATGGATATGCATCGCCAAAAGACAAAGAAGAATTTAACTGGACAAAGAAGGAGCCGGTCGATTTCGTGGCCAACGGAAAGGCGAAATTTCACCTACTCAGCGTACTGCCGCCCTAGGAGATAAGTTGGATCGAAAGCTACGACTCCGCCAAAGACATCTGGGACAAATTCCTGGAGCTCCACGAAGGTACCTTAGAAGCAAAGCTAGCAAGGCGCGACATCCTCTGGACCCAGCTTATGAACCTCCGGATGGATAATGGCAAGAAGGTAGCGCAACTCCAAGCAAGGATTATGGAGCTAATAACTCAACTAAGCAACCTTGGAGAAGAAGTAATGAACCGGGACTCAATTCGGTACGCACTCAACGCCTTCCCCAGAACTCCAGAATGGGCGTCCTTAGTAGATGCATACTACATCTCTAAGGACTTCGAGGTAAGTACTTTAGAAAATTTGTTTTCGACTTTTGAACTTCACGAATCTCGAGTTGTAGAGCCCAATGGAGTAGAGAAGACTAGTCAGAACATTGCCTTAAAGACAAGAATAAACGGTTCCGACTCTGAAGCCTCGATCAACGAATCCGAAGCGGTTCTATTGGTAAGACATTTCAATAAATTTTTTAATTCTAATAAATTAAGATCGCAGACAAAGAGGCATTAGCAAAGAAAAAGAACGGTTCATTGCTACAACTGCAACGAAGAAGGGCACATCAAAGATGACTGCCCAAAATTAAAGAAAAAGGAGAAAGAGAAGGAAAAGACAAAGTACAAGAAACCAGAATCCTTCAAGCACAAGAACTTGAAGGTCACTTGGTCAGATTCGTCTTCTTCCGAATCAGACGTCGAAGCCTTCTCGGGGTTAGCGCTAATGGATAACCATCAGCTGGAAGAAGAGTCAAGCTCAGAGATGAGCATAAATGAAGGGGGAGGAACATCAGAAGAGGAAAGTTGCAGTGAAGGGGGAGCATCACCAAGTCAGGTGTGTAATCTTACCCCTACTCAGTCCTTTCACTTTATTAAAGCCCTTTCTAAAGAGTTAGATAAATTCGAAAAGGAAAATGAACATTTGAAATTAGAGAATGCAAAATTGAAAGATGAAATTGAAAAATCGAAAACTGATGCATGTTTTAAAACAAATGTTTTTCAAAAGTCAAAACTTAAGATTTATGAAAAATTAAACTGGTATGTTAAACATCATCAAGGTCAACATAGAAAAATTCCCAAGAATTATATACCCCCTAAGTTTCTAATTAATCCAGTAGGAAGGAACCTCTATTGGGTTCCAAAAGACTTATTAGAATAAATTTCTTTTATTATTAAAGCTTCTAGCAAGAAAATTAAACGTTAAAATTTCTTTATGAGGCTTTGTCTAAGGAAGTGGTTGTTGCTCCAATAACCAAGAAGGTGTAGTGCCTCGCCACGACCTGAAAGCTAAAATATTGAAATAAAATATTTAATTAACTTTCTGAAAAAGCATTAAAACTAGAATTAAATAATACTTTGAAAGTTTTTCAAATATTTTCTTGAAAATTCTAAAAATTCAGTTTACTTAGAAATTTCTTTTCTGGAAAATTCTAAAAATTCATTTTACTTAGAATTTTTTAAATTCTAAAAATTCAGTTTACTAAGAAATTTTTTTCTGGAAAATTCTAAAAACTCATTTTACTTGGATTTTTTTTTTAAAAAAATCATATTCTCTTATTATTACCCCGTTTTTACTGTGATCAAAGGGGGAGAGATATGTACAAGTGTAGGGAGAGAGAGTTTTTTTTAATAACTCTGAGTTTTAAAAATATTTTTGAAAAATTCTGTTTAACTCTTAATTAAATAGTTGCAATTTTATTTATTGTAAATTTATGCTTAACATGTTAGTTTAGTAATTTTCTTTAAAATTACTGTTTGTCTATTTTTACCCTAACTTGAACTTGGGTTGATGCACATCAAAAATGGGGAGATTGTTAGACCCCGTGGTTGTTTTGATGTGATCAACCAAGTTGGTTAGATCCTGTTTTGTGTTTGATCCCTGTGTCTGAGTGTGCAGGAGCTTAGGAGCACAGGAAGTCGAGCGGAAGACGCAGCTAGAGAGAAGGACGACACGGGAAGGGAGCCGACGGGCTCGGTGCGTCCGAAGGATGAGAGAGCTACGGAAGAGTACACCGGTGGGCGAGAAGAACGTGCACGGCGTTCGAGGGATGTTAAGCCGGGGAGGAAGGCTGCTCGAGGAGAAGACCGTAAATTGAGTTCGGGTGAGCCCTATTTCAGTTGGCCGAAATCACCCAAGCAAACGGAGCTTAAAGCGAAGAAGAAAAGGAGTCAAAAGAGGCTGGAAACTATTTATACCATGCAAGCATGAAGGTATTTATAGCAGGAACCTTGAAGGCGCCTTAAACATGCATTGAAGGTGCCTTCAACATTGAATGCGCCTTCATTGCTTGTTGAGGCGCCTTTACCCAAGTCAAAATGACCGTTGAGGTTCGGATTGAGTTCTATCCGAACAACTCATTGGAGGTGCCTTGGACCTCTGTTGGAGGCGCCTTAGACCTACGAGATAGAGTTTCCAGGGCCTATAAAAGGACCCCTAGACCTAGGAATTAGATATCAATTGTTCAATCAACTCTGTACTCATTTCCTAGCAATAGTTCTGAGCTGTTAGAGTGTAAAAGGCTTCTCCGCTTTCAGTAAAGGAGACTTTTTCTAGTGTGTTTTTCTTCGCTCTGGATTAATAACATTCTTGGTTATAACCAGGTTAATTGTTGAGTTTCTATTTTATTTCTGTTTCTTAATTTTAGTTACTTTATTATTGCTATTACATTTATGAGTTGAAAGCACGAGAAGGGTATAGTTTTATTTTTCAGGCAATTCACACCCCCCTCTTGCCGGCCCCACTGCACCAACACTAAATTTATGGAATTGATTGAATCTGAAATATTGTTTTTAGCAGAAATTTTAGGAGCAACATGTGGAAGCCTAATGCTGAAAAATCTATTGTGAATTTCAAAATTTTGGTTTGCTGAACATTGCTTGTTCTAGACAGTTTCAAGGTTCTGAAATCTGAAGCTACTAGAAGAGGTTTGTGCTAAATGAGAATCTTTGTACTTGAGATACATCTTAAGTTTAAAGGTAATGGAAGTATAGTTGACATCAGTGAGCTATTTTAGAACATAAAAAGAAACAGAATTGATAGGAATTCAAGAAATCTACAAGTCTTTTGTGATGATTTTATTGGTTGTGTGTCTTGTGCCAATAAGTGATACAATTGATGTGTGAGTAGAAATGTTATCAACAGTTTAGAATTCCAGAAATTGATACTATGGTGGTCTTTTATAGAGCAATTCAAATTAGCAGAAACATGGAAGTGCAGGAACAAGGAAGCTGGAAATTATTTTGTATCAAATAGTGTATCAAAATTTAGTAGGAAGTTTAAACTAGTGAAAAATTCAAGTGGAGTCCTGTATTATGCAGCAACAAATGGTATCTGGCCTTCCAAAACCTTTAAAAACTCTGGATAGAAGAAATACAGGATGACATTTCTGCTGTACTGAATTCTGTAGGAATGGAGATTGCTACTTTGTAGTGTTAGGAAACTAATGAAGACCACTAACCCTATGCAAAATTAAGTATTGTCGTGATGCAAATGAGTTCATTTAAGTATGAATAATGTTGGAATAATTTTGAAATTTAGGAATGGAGATATTTGATGAATTGCTAAACCTGTTTTGAAGTTTCAGAATGTGAAAGATTTAGTGTGGAAACCTGGCAAATGTGGACTTGTCTCGAGATTAAGGAAATGAAACTTAACTGAATTCTGGACAACACTACTTTGGAAATGAAAGTTGTTGTTGTGCAGTTAAATTGGAAGACTACTGAATATAGGAATTGAACATTGCTAATGCGCAGTAAATCCAAAAGCACATTAGCAATTCAGAAATAACACTTTGAATCAAAGTTGTATCAGAAATCAGAGCAACATCTAAACAAGGAAGAAATTCAAGTTAAGTCTTGTATGATGGAGAAACAACTGGTATTTTATCCTTCTATAGTCTTTACAAGGTTTTATCCTAATTATTGAAAAGAGGAACAGGTGATGGATTTAAAGTTATTCAGTGATATTCATTCAAGGATCAAATCACCTGGAATTGAAGGGATCTTCTGGAAATGGCAGTGCAGAAATTAGCAAATTGGTATGAGTTTCAAGAGATGATTCTGGAATTGATTGAAGCAATGCCATGGAAGGTAGAATACAGAAGCTATCTTTGAGTTGAATTGGAACAGGTATTAAAGGAAAATGAAGAAATCAATTGTAAGTACAGTAAGGCAAAAGCAGGGCAATAGGATTTAGCTTGAGAATTATATTAAATTGTATCAATCTTTTATCACCAGCTCTCAATTTATTGAGAAATTTAGTGAAAATCCTGCATTCTATATAACAAATGATTTTTCATGCCATTCCATGCTTTCTTCAAACTAGATTTTACAGAATATTGAAGAATTAAGTTGCTTAAAACAATGAAGTGAGAAACTAGAAATCAGAATTCAGTTTAGATTGCTATCAAGTGTGTGTACTTAAATGCTATGAGTATCTTACAAAATAATGAGGAAAAATAATAAAGCTATGGTATTTTCAGTACCATATGGTGTTCTTTTCATTCCATGTTTTTCGAAAATTGGATTGGACAGAATTCTAAGTGCTAAAACAGAGCTGGAAACTGAAACTGGAAACTAATTCTGCAGTTTGTAATTATAGCAGAAGGAGAGTTGCTGCACATATAACACTTCCACCTTTTTATGGTTGCTGTTGAGGAAGTTTTGAAATAGAAATTGAGTGTTTAGAATTCATGGAAAATGCAAAACCTTTCAACTAAAAAGTTCTGATTTTTCAGCAGTGAAAGATACAGGAACCATATAAAACTCAAGGATTTGAATTCAGCTGATAAGAGCTGCAAATGGATGTATCAAATTAAGCATGTTGTATGTCAATTCGTATTACAATTTTTCATTAGCAAATGATGTTGGAACCCCTAGATTGTTTTGGTGTGATCAACAAGTTAAGTTAGGTCTTGTGTTGTTTTAACCTTGTGTCTAAGTGTGTAGGAGCTTAGGAGCACAGGTACTCGAGCAGAAGACGCAGTTAGCGAGAAGGACGGCACGCGGTGCGTCCGAGGGACGAGGTGCTACGGAAGAGTACACCGGTGGATGAGAAGGAAGCGTGCGGTGGTTCCGAGGGACGAAAGCCAGAGCGGAAGATTGCTCGGGGAGCAAGAGACGCAGCTAGTGAGAAGGTCGGCACGGGGTGCGACCGAGGGACGAAGACTGCGGATGAGTACATTGGTGGACGAGAAGGAAACACGCAATGATTCCGAGGGACGAGAAGCCGGAGCGGAAGGCTGCTCGAGAAGACCGGAACTTGGGTTCAGGTGAGCCCTTTTCCGGATGGCAGAGATCACCCCAGCGAGCGGATCCGGAGTAGAAGACCCGTACCGAGCCGAACCGAACCAGAGCAGTGGTCCCGGATGAAAAAGTCAACATGGGTTGACTTTACTTGTCTGAGGCACCCGAAACAGTCTGGGGCGCCCGGACCAGCCCGGAACCCCTCCGGGCGCCCAGACCAGCATGTTTAACCAGAACGCATCTAATGCGTTCTGAACGTTGGGGGATAAAGTTTTATCCCCCCCAGGGCGCCCGAAACCCTTCCAGGCACCTCGACGAAGGCTATAAATATATCCTTGGTCCAGAAGCTTGAGAACGAACTCATTACTTGTAATTCCAATGCTTGTGTGCTTTAGAGTTATAGTTAAAGCTTTTGTTTCTGCACTCCAACGTTGTAAGAGGCTTCTCCGCCTGAAGGAGTTTTTAGTGCTTAATATTCCTTGGATTAACAACCACATCGGTTGTAACCAAGTAAATACTTGTGCCTTGTTCTTTATGTTTTTAATTTACTGCTTTACTTTATTTATGCAAGTGTTATCTTAAAGAGTTCGAGGAAGGGTTGTTTGTTTTATTTTCTACAGGACTATCCAACAACCCCCTCCTAGCCGGCTGCAACGGTCCAACAAGTGGTATCACAGCCGAGACGCCTCAGAAGGACTAACCGCCGTCCGGAGTAACAAAACGATGGCCGAAGATAGCGTCTACCCACCTGCAATAGAGGGGGAGTTTGCTATTTGGAAACAAAAAATGAAGGTATATTTAAATTTAGATTTTGGTATTTCTTTAAAATTGAAATATGATTTCGAAGCACCAAAGACAACGAATGGAGAACAACTCGATCTACGCCTCTGGAACAAGAAGCAACGTGACAAGTCAATGGCAAACGGTCGGGCAGAGTTTCACATTCTAACCGTAATACCAAATGAAGATCTCAACAGAGTCAGTGAATACAAAAGTGCAAAAGAACTTTGGGAAAAGTTCTTGAAACTCTACGAAGAACCTTTGGAAGTCGGCGACTCAATAGACACCGAGCCACCGACAGAACAGTCCGAGACCGAAGAAATTGCCGAGACAGCAATCATAGCGAAAGACCCACCTACAGATGAAGAAAGCTCATCCGAGATGAGCATCAATTAAGGGGGAGAATCTTTGGAAGAAAGTAATTCAACAGGGGGAGAACCAACGATCGATGAGGTAAGTAAGGTATGGCCTCTACCCTTTGAACAACTGGTTAATTCAATAGAAAAGTTGCCTGAAGATTTTTTCGATTTAAAAATTAAATTATCGAAAGAGTGTTTCGATTTACCAATCATTTTGAAAGAATTCTGTAAATTAAAAAATATTTTGACAAAAGAATTTTGCAAGTTAGAAATTTTGCCGAAAGACTTTTGTGAATTACAAAATGTTTCGACGAAAGATTCTTGCAAACTAGAAATATTATCGAAAGAGTTTCTCGAATTGTAAAAAGTTTTGATGAAAGATTCTTGCGAATTACAAATTATTTTGTCAAAAGAATTTTGCAAATCAAAAATATTGCCAAAAGATTCTTGCAAGTTACAAAATATTTTGTCGAATGAATCTTGCAAATTAGAAAAATTGTCAAACAAATTTTTACCAATTATTTTGTCAATACAATTTATTGCATGTTTAATATTTGTTGTCTTAAATCTGAAAAATTGTGATTTAAGAAGTTATGATAAATTAAAATGGAAATTTAAAACCTTCTGATAAAAGTATTAGAATAAAATAAATAAATAAATAAATGCATAGAAAATTTTCTAAATGTTATCAATTTTCTTAAATTTTCTTGCACAAAGTGTTCGGCTTAAGAAAGTTCTTAAAATTGATGATGAAAACTTAGAAATTTTCCAAAAAGTTATTTTGAACTTAGAAATTTTCCTTGACTTAGAAATGTTTTCCAGAAAATCATTGAAATAGATTTCCACAATTTTTTTCTAAGTGTCAACCCTTAGATTTTTTTTTCAACCCCAATTTTTTATGTGATCAAAGGGGGAGAAGAAAAAAAGTATAAGTTTAGGGGGAGGTATACATTGAAAATTGGAATTTTTGAAATTTAATTTTTTCTATCTTGATGCATATTATTGCAATGAAAATTGTTTCATTTTCATGTCTATTTTTGACCCTAGCTTAACTTGGGTTGATCACGTCAAAAAGGGAGAGATTGTTGGAACCCCAAAGTTGTTTTGGTGTGATCAACAAGTTAAGTTAGGTCCTGTGTTGTTTTAACCTTGTGTCTAAGTGTGCGGGAGCTTAGGAGCACAGGTACTCGAGCAGAAGACGCAGCTAGCAAGAAGGACAGCACGCGGTGCGCCCGAGGGATGAGGTGCTACGGAAGAGTACACCGGTGGACGAGAAGGAAGCGTGCGGTGGTTTCGAGGGACGAAAGATGGAGCGGAAGATTGCTCGGGGAGCAAGAGATACAGCTAGTGAGAAGGTCGGCACGGAGTGCGACCGAGGGACGAAGACTGCGGATGAGTACGCTGGTAGACGAGAAGGAAACACGCAGCGATTCCGAGGGACGAGATGCCGGAATGGAAGGCTGCTCGAGAAGATCGGAAGTTGGGTTCGGGTGAGCCTTTTTCCAGATGGCAGAGATCACCCAAGTGAGCGGATCTGGAGTAGAAGACACGAACCGAGCCGAATCGAACCAGAGCAGTGGTCCTGGATGAAAAAGTCAACATGGGTTGACTTTACTAGTCCCGAGCGCCGAAACAGTCTGGGGCTCCCGGACTAGCCCGGGGCGCCCGGAACACCTCCGGGCGCTCGGACCAGCATGTTTGACCAGAACGCGTCTATTGCATTCTGAACGTTAGGGGATAAAGTTTTATCCCCCCCAGGGCGCCTGGAACCCTTCCAGGCGCCCCGACCAAGGCTATAAATAAAGCCTTGGTTCAGAAGCTTGAGAACGAACTCATTACTTGTAATTCCAACGCTTGTATGCTTTAGAGTTGTAGTTAAAGCTTGTGTTTCTGCGCTCCAACGTTGTAAGAGACTTCTCCGCCTGAAGGAGATTTTAGTGCTTAATCTTCGTTGGATTAACAACCACATCGGTTGTAACCAAGTAAATGCTTGTGCCTTGTTCTTTATGTTTTTAATTTACCGCTTTACTTTATTTATGCATGTGTTAGCTTAAAGAGTTCGAGGAAGGGTTGTTTGTTTTATTTTCTACAGGATTATCCAACAACCCCCTCCTAGCCAACCGCAACGGTCCAACAAATGCTTCCATTTAAGGTTCCATTTAAGCTAAAACTTTGTGAGTATACAATTTCTGAAATTGAATTATGAAGTAACAAATTCCATAATCAACTCCTACTCAAATTGTGATAGGGTAGTGTTGTTGAATTTCTATCTCCATACACACCAATTTGATATTCTATAGTCAATGGAGGCTCAAGGAAAGCTGGTAATATGTAATATGTATATATCCTCATATTGTATGGAGACTAACTCTGAATTCCAGAACCAAAATCCAAACTGATATTTCAGTAATATCGAATTCTGCAGAAATGGAACCCATGTATCAACCAGTACATGTTTAGTGCCAAACTTCTATGCTATTTTTTATCAGTAACAAATTGAACTCAAAGTTATACATTCAATGCTGAATGAGATCTCCTCTCAAGCTAGATCTTTTATGAATGAGATGTCCTTGAGTTATCAATTTTGATATTGAGTGCTAACATGGAATTGTAGGAATGAACCAGTTTAGCAACCCTTTACTTACTGCAGAGAAAGAAACAAAAACCATTTACACTCAAGGTCATTGATTGAACAAATCAAGCTGTGAAAGAATGTATCAACTTAAGTCTCTAGTGTGCCATGTTTTGTTGTATGTTTCTGGAATTGATGAAGTCCAGAATTTAGAATCTGAACTTAACATCTCAATCATATTTTGTGTCAATTTCTTATGAACTTTTTGTGGGATTTCAGATAAGGAAGAAGGAAGTTTATAAAAGAAAAATCTGCAAAAAGGAAAGCAGTGGCTAGAAATGTATCAAGTAAGTGGATAACATGTTGTGTTTTATTGCCCGAGATGACCAATGTTTTAAGTGTGGGGGAGGGAATTCTTCTTCACAATTTGAGATTGTTTTAGCTTTCAAGTGATGAAATTAAAGTGGCAAAACAGTGAAAAATAGTGAAAAGAAAAATAAACAGTGGCAAGACTAAGTGTATCAAGTGGGAGACAATGTATCAAGAATGGTGGTTTGCCATCAAATTGAAGGAGAGGTTAGCTTGATCTTTTGAATGGGTAACGACAAATGGTATTCATCTCTTTTCACATCAAAATGGTCAACTCATCAAGTATATTCCTCCAATACTCTCATTTTCTCACTTTCTTTATTGAATTCTTTTCTTTTGCCTCTTTCATCCACTTTCACTTGTTCTTTTGCTTCCATTTTAATTCTTGATGATAAATTCCTTTTGATTCATGTATGCTATGTTTTTATAGTGGTGGAGAATTATAAAATAAGAAAGCTTATGATAGTGAAATGTTGTGAATAACATTGACTGAGCTCCACTTATACATGTTTGAGTATGAGAGATAGAATAGGTAAATACCTTGTGAGATTGTAGCTTGCGTAATTTTTCAATTGGACTGAAACTATCATACTTATTGATTATTGTTTGGATTGTATTCATAATTAGTTGTGATCTTTAGATGACCTTAGTTAATTACCCTTTTACCATCTTCTAGGTATTGCTAGGGAAGCTGTGTGGAGATGATTCCTTAGTTTTCTTTACTTGAACGGGGCGTCCAAGACTAAGTGTGGGGGATTTGATAACCATGATTTTGCTACATTATTTTGATTTATAATACATGTTTTTAATGGTCTACTCATAGCTTAAATTCATATTTACATTACATTTCATAAATTACATTTGACCTTGGACTTAATTGCAAATTGGCTTAGTATCATGGTATTTGATGCTAATGTTTGATTATTATTTTGTAGGCATCAAAAGGGTCATGGACCTGATCAAATCAGACCACATTTACGATCAAATCTAGGGTGAAACTAGGCGATCAAGCTCCAGAACAATTGTAGCTGTTCATCCACAATCAAGCATATCTGAGTCATCCATTAAAGATCCGACCCATCTAACATAATGAGGAGTAGATCTCAGCCATAGATGAAGATCCAGAGGTTTCGATTCAGATCTGAGTTCATCCAGCCGTTGATCAAGCCCGAAGCATTTTGGACCATCCGATCAGAGAGAGAGTTGTTTAAAACCTGAGAAGCTACAGTGTCTTCGGGGAGCTTGGCGTTCTGCGACTTGCCACTGTTTCTGCGTCTTCTTCATCAACGATGCCACAGTTCCCATTCCATATCCAGAGCCAAGATTCAAACTCTTTCGTTGTCGGCGAGCTGTCTACGAACCGGCCACCAGCAATCAAAGGGCAGAATGCGATTTGAGGGTGTTCCCCGATCATTGTCTTGTTATCTGTGAGCTTCATCCAAGCAAAGATTTGAGGGTGTTCCCTGATCTGAGCTGCTGTCATTCTCACTGGAGGATCAAAGGGCGTTCCTCGGTTCTATAGAGTGCAATCCATTTTCATTTTCACCTCGTGTCTCCGGATTCGGCAAGATTTGCTCTGTTCTTCATCGGCTGGAGAATTCAGATGATTCCAAGCTCGAGAGTCATTCCCAGTATCTTTGGGCTTCTTTTGAATGTGCTGGGTATTCAGTGGTTGCTGTTGTTTGCTTGAGAGGCGTTCCCAGAAGCAAACTCAGTGGCACAGTAGTGAGGAGAGGTTTAGTCTCGGGTTTGGTTGTGGAATGCCATTTAGGTTTTGTTTTCCTTATCTTTGCTTTTGAATTATCCATGAATTTGCTCAGATCTAAAGATTTGATAGTTAGATTGCAATTTACTTTCTACCTTGAATTTCATATTTCGTTTCTACAAGTTTATGTTTAGTTTTAATGCTTGAATTTAGTAGATTCTTTGTCTATTCAGTGAATAAATTGTTACTAAGATTGAATTAAATTGTTGAATGCTTAATTTGATGTTTCTGGTTGTGTATTTATATTCAATGTTGTTGTGATGGAGCATTTGATTTCAATTGTTGAATTAAGAGTAATTGAGAATTGGATGATACTTAGGTTCTTACAAGTAGTTTGAGATTTCAAGTTCACATGTTACTTGTTACCTTTGTTCTATGAATTGGATTGTTATGGCTGACATTGAGTCAAGTTGTAAATGAATCACTTGAGCTTTTTATTGTTTACCTCTATTTCACATTGTTGAATGAAGTTGAGAATGGGATACTTGTTGTGTGAGCTTAATAGTTGAATTTGGTTGTTATTGTGAATTGGGGGATATTTTGGTTTTTACAAATTAGTTTGAGTTCTTGAGTTTTATAGTTATTGCGATTGTGAATTGAGAAGATAGTAATTGACTCATTTGACTCAATGATGCATTAGAATCTGAATTAAATTGTTGTAAGCTTAATGAGATGCAAGAGAATAATGTTTATATGAGAGAACCTTCCTTTGATTCTATTCTTGATGTTATTAGATGAATTTACCTTGTAATGTGAGTCAAATGGAAGTGCTTAATAGAACTTATTGATGTAAGAAATTGATTGGAACCAATTCTAGGATTCACACACATTATTAGTTATCCTTGGAAAAATACGACTTGGGACTCTTTACTGCAACACTTGTCTTGATTTTAATTGAGTATCCAATCTTTACTAATTTGGTGCGCCTAGTGACTGTTAGCTAGAGCCCTAGAGCCAATCATTTGATGATTCACTACAAGAAATTTTAGATTTAACCACACCTAATAGACAACAGTTTTTCAAGAAATTGTTGTCTTTTTTCCATTTAACAACAGTTTTATTGAAAAATGTTGTTGTTCACCCTAATATTTTTTAAATAACAATAGTTTTTCAAAAAACTGTTGTCTAATGTGTGTCAAAGACAACGGTTTTAAAAAACTATTGTCTTTTAGTGTTGCTTATGTGATAATATACAACAGTTTTATTATATTGTTGTCTATTGAATGTTGTTGAATCTTAAAAGTGGGAGTTTATTTATTTAATAACCTACCCATATAAATCTAAACAATCTCATGTTTTTTCCCATTCCTCCTCTTCTCCTACCGATCTCACCGTCACCGCGATCTCCTCTTCATTGCTGACCTCCGACGCAGCCGCTACTGCCCTCACATTCCCGAAGCCACAGCCATCTCCAGCCGTCGAGGGTGCTGCCGGTTACTCCCAGTCACCGCCGCCCTTTCCCCTCTCCCGTGCCCTAGTTTCCTATTACAGTCGAACCGCCGCCATCGCAGATCACGCTGGCACCACTCAACTACCGCCGCCTCCTCATGCTAGGGCATCGCCATCTATTCACGGTGTCGAGCCTAGCCTGGCAGTGTCGCCGCATTCCTCTCCACGCGCTGCTCACCCTAGAAAAACGTCGCTTTGTCTCACCGTCTCCGCTAGCGTGACCAAGCGGCGATCCGCAAGCGCTTGATGCTCCGGCTAGGCAGCGCAAGGTGCAGATCAGTTCCGGCAGAGACATTGAAGGAGAAAAGGCAAGTACATTCTGCTTATATGGGTATGGGATTTGGCTGGACTGGATAGATAATAGGGAAGATTGGTTCTAGGGTTTATTGGTAGGATGTTCGATTTTATTGAGCTGCGATTTGGGATGTTTGAGGTGTTCTTGTTCAATCTGTTGTTCTTGTGCTTTACTTCTTTTCTCTCGGATTTTTGCAGTAGATTTCGAAGTTTACTTTGCAGGAGTGAATGCTCATTGGGGATCTTTGGGTTGTTTTGAATTCTTATAACAGTTATTCAATTTTGTTGTGAAGAGTTTGTGTGATTTTCGGCAAGGGTTCTTTGTACCTGTGTGTGTTTGTGGATTGCAGAGTTCTGGTATGAAAATCGGTACACCAATGGATTTGGTTTTGGATAACTGAAGGTGGTATGCAAGATAACTCACTGTGTTTTGATGGATCGACTTCCTAATTTTGAGATCTATTTTTCTTTTCCATTTATGGAACTCTTTACTGATCGGATTCTTTGAACGAATTCTGTTAGGTGGCTTACTTGATGCTCCTGCTGTATTGGGCTTCCTTTCTTACCAAAGTATTGGTTCTGCTGGAAGGTTGCTTGGAATTGGTGATGGGGTTGTGGCCGAATTTGGGAAGGGTTGTTGATAATGTTCTGGGCTTTAGTGGTTAACTATGAATGGGTGGTATTGTTTGTTAGCTAGGTGTATTTTGCAACTAGGGATATGGTTAATGGATTAATTCTTTTCTTTATTGATGGAATTATTTTTTTCTCTGATTTCTAAAGTATATGGCAAACGGTACCTTTATGAATGAAGTAACAAGTGCAAAGAAAGAGTTGCTTTGATGCTATAACATAATGCTGTCATTGTGTTCTAATTGAATGCTAGGATAGGTTCAGTAAAAGATGTTTTGGTATTTACACCTATAGAAGAGTTTTAACCAACTTCTAATAAGTGAACGTATGCTTTTGGAGGAAGAATGTTTGTTCTTTCTACTATTGAGAGTTAATTGTTAGTTGTTTTACTTATCTTTCCTTTGCACCAATTAGAATGTTAGTACTGATAGAATCATCAACCTCACTTTTAGCTGTTTTAGTAGCAGATATAAAGTTATGTGGTTCTTCCTTCTAAAGTTAATTCTGATCCAATAGAAAACTGCCTTTAATATTTAATGCAACATGCTGGAGATTTAGTTTTTCTATAATTTTTTCTATACCAATTGCCATGTATGCTAGTTTTATTATTGGAGTTTAGCTCTTTTATAGAAGAAATTCTTTCAGTACCAATTATCATGTTAAGTTAGCTTTATTATTGGGTACCTTCCTTTCATTATAATGATGTCTAAATGATTCTTGCTCTAACTGATGCTTGCAACTTTTCCCAAGTTATCTCTGTTTATTAATATTATGGCCATGTAGAATGTTTTCAGATGAAATCTGCCTCTCCGAGTACATCATGTATTAGAAGCGCCAGATATGAGTTGCAAGCTAAAAGCAGTGAGAAATTTACTGATCTTAATGAGATTTCTGACATGCCCAATGCTCTTGATTCTCTTGCTGAAACTACACCTGACAGAGAGACAATTTTCATTAACAATGCAACCGCTAAACAATTTCCAGATGACTTCAGTAGCAATTTTGGGCAGGACATAGAAATGTATTATGAGCAGGTTCTCGGGCATCATCCATATTGTGGATCTGGCAACCTTACTGAAATTGATAACTTTTCCAGTCCCTTCAAGTTTTTCTCTACTCCAAATGATTATATTGATGAAATGGTTTGGATTCCAGAAAATCATTTTGGAGTGTCTAGTCAGTGCAGAAGTATGTCTAACGGCATCGAGGTTGCTAAACAGATTGAACATTCTCTTGGGAATGGAATGGAAAGGCTTTTTGTAGCACAGAATCGTGATGTTGAGCTTTTGATTTGGGAAAATAAAGAAAATGCTAGTATATCAAACAAGAAATTGTGCAAGACGAGAAGATGTACTGAACAAGCTTCAAACATTAAATCCAGATGCTACGGAGAAACCAGAGGTAATCTTATTCATGGTATAATGGTTAATTGTTCAATACATAAGAGAAGCCCATCTATACTAAAATTGTTTCTTTTCTTGTTGTTCAACTTGCCTACCACAGGTGCAATTCCAAAGAAACCGAGAAGTCTACGCACTCCTAGAATTCGTCCAAAACTTGATGAGGTAAAACCACTTAGATGTGCAAATTTCTTTGCTTGGTTATTTTCTGTTTATTTTTTAGTTGAGTTTAAAGAAGATTTAATTTTATATTTTGGTTGCAATTGAAGTCCTTGAATACAAAGTTCCATTCAAGTAAAAGAGACCATGATAAATGAGGACAAATTCTCAACTTCAGCAGCTGAATCTAAACCCACATTTGAGTCTGAATTGCGAGATGATGCATCAGAAAACTGGAACATGAGAATTAGAAATTTAAAATGTGGATTTAGAAGGAAGAAGCACAATAAGATTTGGACACTCACAGAGGTGATTAAGCTTATTGAAGGTGTTTCTCATTGCGGAGTCGGCAGATGGATTGAAATCAAGAAGTATTCATTTCCAGCATTTGCTTTCCGCAATTCTATTGATCTCAAGGTCCTTGATGCTTCTCATCTCAGCATGCTTAGTCAAATTTGACGCCTAAATTTATGTAGAAAATCTCGTGTTATATTATTCTACCTTTGTTTTAATAGTGTTATCATTTTATTGGTTGTTTATGAAATTTCTTCAGAATGTTATAGATATTATTTTTGAATGTTAGACAATTGTATATTAAATTTTATTTTGAAATTTAATATTTTGAATGATTTATAATATTGGAAAATTGTGTATTAATTTTTTTTATTTTTTTTCTAAAAAAGACAACGGTTTTTCACCGTTGTCGAAGATAGTTTAAAACTGTTGTTGAAGACCCTGTTATTAAAGGTAGACGCTCAAAGACAACGGTGAAAAACTATTGTCTTTGAAGGAAAAGACAACAGTTTTTCACTGGTGTAAAAATGTTGTCTTTGCCTTCAAAGACAACGGTTAAAAACTGTTGTCTTTGGGTACCCCTTTTAACAACACGGCCTTTAACAACAGTTCAAAATGGGCTACGACAACGGTGAAAAACCGTTGTTGTTAGGATTTTTTCTTGTAGTGATTGTATTTTGGACTTGTTGTATCATATTCTATATAAATAAAGGCATTTGGTTTTAGATTATTATACTTACTTGTATTGGTGCCAAATAAACTAAGTATAATAACGTCCTTGAGTAGAAGGTTCTTACCTATATAAATCGGTTAGCTGAACCGATAGTGAGATTATATAGGGAACACTACTCTTAATCATTCCTAGTCGAGTATTAACATTCAGGAACAATGTTAATGCAATAAAACTAGCATGTATGTCAACTCGATGACTTGATCTCACAAGTCATGGATATAGAGATATCAAGTTGACACATGGGTATGCATTAGAGAATATATACTGAATGACCCGCCATGAGAAAGTATCATGGATCGTTATATGAGTGTCATATACTTTCTCATGTGGCTATTAGTATGACTATTAGTCCTTAGACCTGAAGTCACCATGGTTCCCTACATAAGGAGTTATGTACTTTGGTTTCGTCAAACGTCACCCGTAACTGGGTGGACTATAAAGGCGATTACTGGGTATGTAACAAATTATGCGGAGGGATGTGAGTGATGTAGATGGGATCTATCCCTCCTATATGACGGGAGAGACATCGATATTCTTGATAGAGTGAGACCACGAAGTGCATGGCCATGCCCAAATAAGTCAATATAAGATATTGAGCTCATTTGATTTAGTGAGTCTACTTGGAGTTCAAGATTTAGATTGATCAGAGGATGACACGGTCTATGCCTCACATTGATCAATCTAGATGTCTAGGATAGAAGGACACTTGTCATATATTGTGAGGAGTCACAATTAGTAGTCACAAGGTGATGTTGGATCTCAACATTCTTGTAACATTGGGTAGTAATGATGTGTTGCTAGATACCGCTCATTACTTATGCTCCTAAATGGGTTTTGGGGCATTGCCAACGTTACAAGAACCTATAGGGTCACACACTAAGGATAATTAGATGGAGATTAGGTTCATATGATGAACCAAGAGGATTAGATTCATTTGATGAATCAAATTAGATTAAGAGTAATCCAAATTTGGCTAATTGAGTTGGCCTCAAGTTGATTCATGTATTCAATGAGTCTAATTTAGATTATGACTCATTAAATAAACTTAATTTAATGAATTAGATTCATTATATTAAGTTGGCTTGAATCAAATGGTTAGATTAGATCAACCATGGAAGAAATTTCGTCAAGTTTGACTTGACTTGAGAGGAAGCGGAAGAGTCAAGTTTGACTTGACTAATTGCCACATCATAAGTGAGATGGCAAGATGTGGACCAATGATGATGCTCCACATCATCATGGTGTGCCACCTCATGGAGGTTACAAGCCTCCTTTCCCATTAATGTGGCCGGCCACATTAAATGAGTGGGAGTTACTCAAGTGGCCGGCCACACAAGAGGGTTAATGGGAATGAATTTTCATTTAACTCTAATTCAATCCATCTTCTTCCTCTCAAGCTCTCCCTCTCCCTCTTCTCCTCTCTTGCTGTGACCTATCAAGGTGCTAGCACACCTTCGTTTAGGTCTTTCTCCACCTAATTAGTTCGTGTGGATACTTCTAGAGGAGTATCTATTTTGATACTCTTGAGATCCGGCACCGTTTGGACGAGCGGGAACGCGAAGGGCTTCGCTTCAAAGGTATAACCCTTTTTCATGTAGTTCTAGGAGTAGATCTCGGTAGAAACTCATATTCTTAGTTTTCAAAATTTTTCTTTGCACGGATCCGTTGGCTTTGGGGCTTTCGGGGTTTCCGCGATGCGAAAACGCGGTTTTCGTGGCCTGAAAAACCCAACAGTGGTATCAGAGCCACGTGCGAAGACGAATACGAGTTTATTTTGTGTTTTATGAAAACTTTTCAATTCTGTAATATTCTGTAAATTTATGATTTTTATAGTTTTTAAGGGTATTTTTCTCGTAGAAGCGAAGCACAAGTGTTTCGGCACTTGTAGGCTTCGACTACCGAGAAGTTTTTCCCAAAACAGCTAAGTTTCACCGCAAAATTTTTTGGGACAGCGGGCTAAGGCGCTGTTAGATCGCAAAGGAACCCACGCGATGGTTAGATCACGGGTAGAGGCGCTGCCCCTGGCCCCGCAAGGGGATTCGTTCCGCGATTGCGCCCGAAAATCGCTAAACGGAATCGCCGGGAAATTGTACTCGTAAAAATTGTAAAAATTATAAAAAAATTACAGAAAATTATAGAAATATATAATTTCGAATTATATATTATTTTTGTGATAGTCATGGCTCAAAGACCCAATTCGATTGGATAATTTATGTTGTAATTCATAATACGGCCTGCGTGTCGTGATGTGATGTGCGTGTTGTATTTTTTATTTTTTATTTTTCACGACCTGCGCGTCATGCCTTTCTCTTTTATTCTTATTGTAAATTAGTTTAGACTCGAATGTAACTCGAGTTTCAAAATGTAATGTACAAAATTTGAAGCGGTGGAAGGTCCACTCAAGACGGAGTTACGAGGAAGGCGCGAGCAACACAAGGTGGTCAAAAGGAAGGAGCTTGAGAAGCTGTTGACCTTAGGTTGACCATCCGATCTTCTCATTGGCTTGAGAAGATCGTAGTAGGGCCATGAAATAATCACAAAATTTAGTTAATTACTTGTGTATGTGATGCATGTTTAATTAAGTAATTAATTAGTGTCTAACGATTAAGATTAGATCTAAATCGTGCACAAGATGCACCCATACGATTAGATTAGATCTACATCGTGTACAAGATGCACCCTATCGATTAGATTAGATCTATATCGTGTATATGATACAACATCGACGTTTAGATTAGATCTAAATCACGTCAACTCTAATGCTTACCGTACCGTGATACCTACCACTACCTCGATCGCATGCTGTTGTTGAATCTGCCAAAGCAGAGCAACACATACTATCTTGGTAGGGTACGGAGGGACAATCTTGGTCCCGCCTATCAACGCATGGGTGAGTACAACTCAATTAGATTGAGTAACTAGTTAACTCAATTGGATCGAGTTTAACTATAAGCATTCTTCCAACGGTTGGAAAGGTAGGACAAAATCACGTTTATATTAATTCTCGGGCGTATTAGCCAAAGCTAACTCGAGTTTTAATATCAATGCGGATCTTGATCCTATAAACAAGAGTTGCATAGAGATGTAATTGGTAATCGTTACTTACCGATCATACTAAGTTTTGGGCGTATTAGCCAAAGCTAACTCAAGGGTTAGTATGATGTGGATCTTGTCCCACATGAATTATAGAATTCAGTGGGAGCATCATTTAGTTAAAGGCCTAATTAAATGATTAAGAATATGATATTTATTTCTGTTGTAGATTACCATGACGTCGAATACGAACACCTTCTCCCTGCGATCTGTCCTCGAGAAGGACAAGCTCAACGGAGCAAACTTCCTGGACTGGTACAGGAACTTGGGAATAGTTCTCACCCAAGAACGTAAACTGTACATTCTGGAGCAGCCCATTCCGGAGGTTCCTCCTACCAATGCCCCGCGAGCTGACAAAGATGCTTACAAGAAGCATCAAGATGACGCATTAGATGTGTCCTGTCTAATGCTCGCGACCATGAACTCTGAGCTTTAGAAGCAACACGAGTTAATGGGTGCTTACGATATGATTGAACATCTTCGTCAACTGTATCAAGGTCAAGCGAGGCATGAGAGATTTGAGATCTCAAGGGCACTGTTTCAATGCAAGATGTCAGACGGGGCTCCTGTAGGCCCATATGTACTCAAAATGATTGGGTACATAGAGAACCTACAAAGACTGGGGTTCCCACTTGGCCAAGAGCTGGCCACTGACCTGATCTTGCAATCCTTGCCAGATAGCTACAGTCAATTCGTTCTAAACTACAATATGAACGAAATTGACAAGCCACTGCCCGAGTTGCTTAGCATGTTAAGAACTGCTGAGCTGAACCTTAAGAAGGCTAAGCCCAACACTGTTCTGATGGTTCAGAAACATAAGGGCAAGGGCAATCCCAAAGGCAAGGGAAAGTCCCAAGCCAAGGACAAAGGCAATGCACTGAAGCCTAAAGGAGGGGTCGCCAAGGATGCTACCTGCTTCCACTACGGTCAGACCGGGCACTGGAAGAGGAACTGCAAGGTATACTTGGAGGATCTTAAGAAGAAGCAAAGTGAGACTTCCACTTCAGGTATATATGTTATAGAAGTCAATCTATCTATTTCTACATCATGGGTATTAGATACTGGATGTGCTTCTCACATTTGTACTGATGTGCAGGCGCTGAGAAATAGCAGCGAGGTGGACCTACGAGTAGGTAATGGAGTACGGGTTGCTGCTGTTGCTGTAGGGACTTACTTTCTATCTCTGCCCTCTGGGCTTGTACTAGAGTTGGTCGATTGTTGTTATGTGCCTGCATTAACTAAGAACATTATATCAGTTTCTTGTTTGGACAAGAAAGGTTTCTCGTTTACAATAAAGAATAAATGTTGTTCCGTCTATTTAAACGATATGTTCTATTGTAGTGCACCTCTGATAAACGGACTCTATATTCTAGACCTTGAGAGCCCTATCTATAACATAAATACCAATAGGTTCAAGTCAAATGACATGAACCAAATCTACCTCTGGCACTGTCGCTTAGGTCATATAAATGACAAGCGCTTATCCCAGCTCCATAAGGATGGTTTGCTAGACTCATTTGATTTTGAATCATATGAGATATGCGAGTCATGCCTACGAGGCAAGATGACCAAGACTCCCTTTAGTGGGCACGGTGAGAGAGCGACTGATTTGTTAGGACTTATACATAGTGATGTATGAGGCCCTTTCAATGTCGCTGCTAGAGGTGGTTATAGGTACTTCATCACATTTACTGATGACTTCAGTAGATATGGTTATGTGTACTTGATGACACATAAGTCTGAATCCTTTGAAAAGTTCAAAGAATTCAAGAATGAAGTACAAAACCAGCTTGGCAAAAGTATTAAGATACTTCGATCAGATCGAGGTGGAGAATACCTTAGCCATGAGTTTCGTGACTACCCAGCTGAGTGTGGGATTCTATCCCAACCCACTCCTCCTGGAACACCACAGTGGAATGGTGTATCCGAAAGGAGGAATCGTACCCTATTAGATATGGTACGATCTATGATGAGTCACACAGATCTTCTGACATACCTTTGGGGTTATGCTTTAGACACGGCAGCTTTTATACTCAACCGAGTTCCATCCAAGGCCGTGATAATGACACCATATAGGATATGGACTGGGAGAGATGCCCAGGTGTCTTTCATGAGGATTTGGGGTTGTGAGGCTTACGTTCGACGTCAAGTCTCAGACAAATTAGGACCCAAATCTGACAAGTGCTACTTTATTGGATATCCCAAGGAAACTAAGGGATATTACTTCTACATTCCCAGTCAGCACAAGATAGTTGTGGCAAAGACTGGAGTCTTTCTAGAAAGAGACTTTATTTCTAGAAAGACTAGTGGGAGTACATTCGATCTTGAAGAAGTTCAAGATGCGGATCCTAGCACTGAAGCCTCGATGGAAGTTGAACTGGAACCACAAAATATTGTGGATGATGTTGTTCCATAAAGAGTTGAGGAACAACAACCAGTTCAAGTAGACATACCTCTTCGCAGGTCTGATAGGGTACGTCGTCAGCCTGAGAGATACTCATTTCTCTTGTCTGACCATGATGACGTTGTGCTCATAGAGGATGAGCCTACCACCTATCAGGAAGCTGTGATGAGACCATATTTCGAGAAATGGCTAGAAGCCATGAGATCCGAGATGGAATCCATGTACACCAACCAAGTATGGACTTTGGTTGATCCACCTGAAGGGGTAAAACTCATTGGGTGTAAGTGGATCTTTAAGAAAAAGACTGACATGGATGGACTTATCTATATGGGTCGCTTGGTAGTTAAAGGTTTCAAGCAGATTCATGGTATTGACTATGATGAAACCTTTTCTCTAGTAGCGATGTTTAAGTCCATTCGGATCATGCTTGCTATTGCAGCCTACCATGACTATGAGATATGGCAGATGGATGTCAAAACCGCATTTCTGAATGGAAACCTACTCGAGGATGTGTACATGACACAACCTGAGGGTTTTGTAGATCCACAGCATACTAGCAGAGTATGCAAGCTGCATAGGTCCATTTATGGACTAAAGCAAGCTTCTCGGAGCTGGAATCTTCGATTCGATGATGCAATCAAACAGTTTGGTTTCATCAAGAACGAAGATGAGCCTTGTGTCTACAAGAAGGTTGTAGGGGACATAGTTGTCTTCCTCATATTGTATGTGGATGACATACTACTCATTGGGAAGGGCATCCCTATGCTTCAGTCTGTCAAGACCTGGCTAGGGAGTTCCTTCTCAATGAAGGACTTATGTGAGGCATCCCGCATTCTAGGGATACAGATCTATAGAGATAGATCTAAGAGATTGCTTGGCCTAAGTCAGAGTACATATATTGACAAGGTACTCCTTCGGTTTACCATGCAGAACTCCAAGAAGGGATTTCTGTCGATGTCACATGGCGTGAGTCTTTCGAAGCCTCAAGGTCCCTCTTCTAGAGAGGAGAGAGACCGCATGGATCAGATCCCTTATGCCTCAGCCATAGGATCGATCATGTACGCCATGCTATGTACTCGACCTGATGTCTCGTATGCTTTGAGCATGACGAGCAGATACCAGTCAGATCCAGGTGAAAGTCACTGGATAGCGGTCAAGAATATTCTTAAGTACCAAAGAAGGACTAAAGAATATTTCTTGATATATGGAGGCGATGATGAGCTAGCTGTAAAGGGTTACAGTGATGCTAGCTTCCAGACCGACCAGGATGACTATAGATCGCAGTCGGGGTTCGTATTTTGCATTAATGGTGGTGCTGTCAGCTGGAAGAGTTCGAAGCAAGATACAGTAGCTGATTCTACAACAGAAGCCGAGTACATTGCTGCATCAGAGGCAGCAAAGGAGGCAGTTTGGATTCGCAAGTTCATCACTGAACTTAGGGTGGTTCCTAGCATTGCTGACCCCATTGAGCTCTATTGTGACAACAATGGAGCTATAGCACATGCGAAGGAACCTCGCTCACACCAGCGGACCAAACACATACTACGGCGCTTCCATCTCATTCGAGAGATCATCGAGAGAGGAGATGCGAAGATTTGCATAGTACCTACAGAGGCTAACATCGCAAATCCCTTGACCAAGGCTTTGGCACAGAGGAAGCATGATGGTCACACTAGGTCATTGGGGCTTAGAGCCTACACTGATTGGCACTAGTGCTAGAGGTAGATTGTTAGCTAGAGCCCAAGAGCCAATCATTTGATGATTATATTTTGGACTTGTTGTATCATATTCTATATAAATAAAGGCATTTGATTTTTGGTTATTATACTTACTTGTATTGGTGCCAAATAAACTAAGTATAATAACGTCCTTGAGTAGAAGGTTCTTACCTATATCAATCGGTTAGCTGAACCGATAGTGAGATGATATAGGGAACACTACTCTTAATCATTCCTAGTCGAGTATTAACATTCAGGGACAATGTTAATGTAATAAGACTAGCATGTAGGTCAACTCGATGACTTGATCTCACAAGTCATGGATATAGAGATATCAAGTTGACACATGGATATGCATTAGAGAATGTATACTGAATGACCCGCCATGAGAAAGTATCATGGATCGTTATATGAGTGTCATATACTTTCTCATGTGGCTATTAGTATGACTATTAGTCCTTAGACCTGAAGTCACCATGGTTCCCTACATAAGGAGTTATGTATTTTGGTTTCGTCAAACGTCACCCGTAACTGGGTGGACTATAAAGGCGATTACTGGGTATGTAACAAATTATGCGGAGGGATGTGAGTGATGTAGATGGAATCTATCCCTCCTATATGACGGGAGAGACATCGATATTCTTGATAGAGTGAGACCACGAAGTGCATGGCCATGCCCAAATGAGTCAATATAAGATATTGAGCTCATTTGATTTAGTGAGTCTACTTGGAGTTCAAGATTTAGATTGATCAGAGGATGACACGGTCTATGCCTCACATTGATCAATCTAGATGTCTAGGATAGAAGGACACTTGTCATATATTGTGAGGAGTCACAATTAGTAGTCACAAGGTGATGTTGGATCTCAACATTCTTGTAACATTGGGTAGTAATGATGTGTTGCTAGATACCGCTCATTACTTATGCTCCTAAATGGGTTTTGGGGCATTGCCAACGTTACAAGAACCTATAGGGTCACACACTAAGGATAATTAGATGGAGATTAGGTTCATATGATGAACCAAGAGGATTAGATTCATTTGATGAATCAAATTAGATTAAGAGTAATCCAAATTTGGCTAATTGAGTTGGCCTCAAGTTGATTCATGTATTCAATGAGTCTAATTTAGATTATGACTCATTAAATAAACTTAATTTAATGAATTAGATTCATTATATTAAGTTGGCTTGAATCAAATGGTTAGATTAGATCAACCATGGAAGAAATTTCGTCAAGTTTGACTTGACTTGAGAGGAAGTGGAAGAGTCAAGTTTGACTTGACTAATTGCCACATCATAAGTGAGATGGCAAGATGTGGACCAATGATGATGCTCCACATCATCATGGTGTGCCACCTCATGGAGGTTACAAGCCTCCTTTCCCATTAATGTGGCCGGCCACATTAAATGAGTGGGAGTTACTCAAGTGGCCGGCCACACAAGAGGGTTAATGGGAATGAATTTTCATTTAACTCTAATTCAATCCATCTTCTTCCTCTCAAGCTCTCCCTCTTCTCCTCTCTTGCCGTGACCTATCAAGGTGCTAGCACACCTTTGTTTAGGTCTTTCTCCACCTAATTAGTTCGTGTGGATACTTCTAGAGGAGTATCTATTTTGATACTCTTGAGATCCGGCACCGTTTGGACGAGCGGGAACGCGAAGGGCTTCGCTTCAAAGGTATAACCCTTTTTCATGTAGATCTAGGAGTAGATCTCGCTAGAAACTCGTATTCGTAGTTTTCGAAATTTTTCTTTGTACGGATCCATTGGCTTTGGGGCTTTCGGGGTTTCCGCGATGCGAAAACGCGGTTTTCGCGGCCCGAAAAACCCAACAGTGACATGTGAAAATGGCCAACACCACGCACTGCGGTTAAGAGCATTCGCAATGCATGACTCGCGCTGCGGTTAAGAGCATTCGCAGCATACATCACGTGATGTGATTAAGAGAATTTGCAGCGCGCGGCGTACACTACGGTTAAGAGCATTCACAACGCGCACCGCGCGCTACGGTTAAGAACATTTGTAGTGCATAGTGCGCGCTGCAATTAACCACCTACAATTATCGCCAATATTTATTTAAAATATATAACTTAAATTTAAAATCTATACATCATCCCAATTCATTCATCACTTAAAATAGAAATAAATTTTTTAAAAATCCAATCAAAATGTGAATACAATTTTTATTCATCTAATAAACATTTGTATCAATTTACATATGAAACTAATTCAACATTAGAAATTTGATCCATTAAAAATTTGAACATTTCCTAATACAAATTAAGCCTTCACCAAATAGCTAATACCATTCATGATTTCATCGAAAGCCATGGATATCTGATTCTTTCCAAGCATCTTTAATTGTAAACAACTAAATTAATTCATCTAGTAACACCGCCTTCATTAACCGTTGCAAGGATCTCTATTTACTTCGAGGGCAACCTGTACATGATGAAACAAACAAAATATCATCAAAATCGTGTCGCAGGAAACATAATTTGTACTAGTGGCTTAGAAATTGAAAATGATCATAGTGAAGGCACAAATCAAGAATTATGATTATATAAAGCATCAATATTTTACAGAAAAGTAATATTTAATTAACAAAGTTTTAAACTGGTTATCATAAGTTCCATGAATTAATTTGTGGTTTGTAATGCCAACAAGAGAAGACACTCAATATGAAAACTTATCATTAAATGGGTGAATAAATTCAAGCTTTATGTCATATATTGAGTATCAAATAGATGAAGTTAATAGGTTGTCCCATATCCTTGTATAAATAATCAGAATAGGTACATGCCAATGATTTTTTATAGTGGCTAGTTTATATTATTCTAAGGTAGAATCACAGAGTCCAAGCTGTTGGGACTTTCGAGCCGCAAAAATCACTTTTTGCGTTGCGGAAACCCCGAAGTCTCATGCCACCGGATCCGTGCGAAGATTAAAAGAACAAAAATTTCATGTACATGTTTTTCTAACCTAGATCTACACTAGATCTACATGTTAAGGAGCTTATACCTTTTATGCGAAACCCTTCGCTTATCTCGCTCGTCCAAGGTTCACCGGATCTCATGGGTGTCAAGTGAACACCCCTCTATGTGTATCCACACGACCAAAAAGGTGGAGAAAAAACCTTAGAGTGTGCTAGCACTCTTCAAGGTTTCGGCCAAGGTGGAGGAGAGGGAGAGAAGAAGAAGCAAGGAGGAAGAAGATGAAATCAATAAGCACAAAATTGTAACTCACATACAACTAATGGTGGTCGGCCACTTTAGAGGCTTTTAAACCTCTATGGAATATCAAGAGTCACAACTCTTGATCTCCCTCATAATGTGGCACACACATAAGCCAATCTTAATGATGTGGAACATCATCATTGGCCCACCTTATGCCAACTCACAAATGAAATGGCAAATGGTCAAGTCAAACTTGACCCTTCATCTTCCCTCTCAAGTCAAGTCAAAATTGACCTCTTCTCTCCCATGGTTGATCAAATCTAACCATTTGATTCATACCAATTTAATTTAATGAATCTATATTCATTGAATTAAATTGACTCAATGAATCCAAATCTAATTAGACTCATTTAACACATGAACCAAATTGAGTCCACTCAATTAGTTTAATTTGGATTACTCTTAATCCAATTTGGTTCATCACATGAACCTAATCCTCTAGGTACATCAAATGAACATAATCTCCATATAATTGCCCTTTGTGTGTGGCCCTATAGGTTCTTGTAACATTGGCAATGCTCCTAAACCCATTTAGAAGCATAAGTAATGAGCGGTATTTAGCAACACATCATTATTACCCAAGTTACAAGAATGTTGAGATCCAACATCACCTTGTGACTACTAATTGTGACTCTTCACAATATATAATAATGTCCTTCTATCCTTGACATCTAGGTTGATCAATTTGAGGCATAGATGGTGTCATCCTCTGATCAATCTAAATCTTGAACTCCAAGTAGACTCACTATAATCAAATGAGCTCAATATCTCATATTGACTCATTTGGGCATGGTCATGCACTTAGTGGTCTCACTCTATCAAGAATAACGATGTCACTCCCGTTATATAGGAGGGATAGATCTCATCTACATCACTCACATCCCTCCGCATAATTTGTTACATACCCAGTAATCGCCTTTATAGTCCACCCAGTTACGGGTGACGTTTGACGAAGCCAAAGTATGCAACTCCTTATGTAGGGAACCAAGGTGACTTCAAGTCCAAGGACTAATAGTCATACTAATAGCCACATGAGAAAGTATATGTCACTCATATAACGATCCATGATACTTTCTCATGGCGGGTCATTTAGTATACATTCTCCAATGCATACCCATGTGTCAACTTGATATCTCTATATCCATGACTTATGAGATCAAGTCATCGAGTTGACCTACATGCTAGTCTCGTCGCATTAACATTATCCCTGAATGTTAATACTTGAGTAGGAATGATTAAGAGTAGTGTTCTCTATATCATCCCACTATCGATTCAACCAATTGATTGATATAGATAAGCACCTTCTACTCAAGGACGCTATTATACTTAGTTATTTGGCACTAATACAAGTAAGTATAATAACCAAAACAAAATGCCTATATATAAATAGGAATTTGATACAATGAGTCCATACAACAATCATCATATGATTAGCTATAGGGCTCTAACTAACAATCTCCCACTAGCACTAGTGTCAATCAGTGTAGGCTCTAAGACCCAATGACCTAGTGTGACCATCATGCTTTCTCTGTGTCAAAGCCTTGGTCAAGGGATCAGCAATGTTAGCCTCTGTAGGTACTCTGCAAATCTTCACATCTCCTCTATCGATGATCTCTCGAATGAGATGGAAGCGCCGTAGTATGTGTTTGGTCCGCTGGTGTGAGCGAGGTTCCTTAGCCTGTGCAACTGCTCCATTGTTTTCACAATAGAGTTCAATAGGATCTCTAATGCTAGGAACCACCCCAAGCTCAATAATGAACTTGCGGATCCAAACTGCCTCCTTTGCTGCTTCTGATGCAACAATATACTCGGCCTCTGTTGTAGAATCAGGAACTATGTCCTGCTTCGAACTCTTTCAACTCACAGCACCACCATTCAAGCAAAACACGAACCCATACTGCGATCTATAATCATCCTGGTCAGTTTGGAAGCTGGCATCACTGTAAACCTTTACAGCTAGCTCATCATCGCCTCCATATATCAAGAAATATTCTTTAGTTCTTCTTAAGTACTTAAGAATATTCTTGACTGCTATCCAGTGTCTTTCACTTAGATCTGACTGGTATCTGCTCGTCATGCTCAAAGCATACGAAACATCAGGATGAGTACATAGCATGGTGTACATGATAGATCATATGGCTAAGGCATAATGGATCGTATCCATGCGGTCTCTCTCCTCTCTAGAAGAGGGACTTTGAGTCTTCGAAAGACTCACACCATATGACATCGGCAGAAATCCCTTCTTGGAGTTCAGCATGGCAAACCGTAGTAATACCTTGTCAATATATGTACTCTGACTTAGGCCAAGCAATCTCTTAGATCTATCTCTATAGATCTGTATGCCTAGAATATGGGTTGCTTCACTTAAGTCCTTCATTGAGAAACAATTCCCTAGCTAAGTCTTTACAGTCTGCAGCAAAGGGATGTCATTCCCAATGAGTAGTATGTCATCCACATACAATAAAAGGAAAATAACTGTGTTCCCTACAACCTTCTTGTAGACACAGGGTTCATCTTCATTCTTGATGAAACCAAACTGTTTGATCGCATCATCGAATCGAAGATTCCAACTCCGAGAAGCTTGCTTTAGTCCATAAATGGACTTATGTAGCTTGCATACTCGCCAGTATGTTGGGGATCTACAAAACCCTCAGGTTGTGTCATGTACACAACCTTGAGCAGGTTTCCATTCAGAAACGCGATTTTGACATCCATCTGCCAGATCTCATAATCGTGGTATGCTGCAATAGCAAGCATGATCCGAATGGATTTAAACATCGCTACTGGAGAGTAGGTTTCATCATAGTCAATACCATGAATTTGTTTGAAACCTTTAGCTACCAGACAACCCTTATATATCAGTCCATCCATGTCAGTCTTTCTCTTAAAGACCCACTTACACCCAATGGATTTTATCCCTTTAGGTGGATCAACCAAAGTCCATACTTGGTTGGTATACATGGATTCCATTTCGGATCTCATGGCCTCTAGCAATTTCTCAGAATCTGGTCTCATCACAGCTTCCTGATAGGAGGTAGGCTCATTCTCAATGAGCATAGCGTCATCATAGTCAGATAAGAGAAATGAGTATCTCTCAGGTAGACGACGTACCCTATCAGACCTGCGAAGAGGTATGTCTACTTAAACTGGTTGTTGTTCCTCAACTCCTTGTGGAACAATCTCATCATCCACAACACTTTGTGGTTTTAGTTCAACTTCCATCAAGGCTTCAATGCTATGGTCCATATCTTGAACTTCTTCAAGATTGAACGTACTCCCACTAGTTTTTCTAGAAACAAAGTTCCTTTCTAGAAAAACCTCAGTCTTAGCCACAACTACTTTGTGTTGACTGGGAATGTAGAAGTAATATCCCTTCGTTTCCTTGGGATATCTAATAAAATAGCACTTATTGGACTTGGGTCCCAGTTTGTCCGAGACTTGACGTCGAACGTAAGCCTCACAACCCCAAATCCTCATAAAAGACACCTGGGCATCTCTCCCAGTCCATATCCTATATGGTGTCTTTATCACAGCCTTGGATGGAACACGATTGAGTATGAAGGCTACTATGTCATGAGCATAGCCCCAAAGAGATATAGAAAGATCTATGTGACTCATCATAGACCGTACTATATCTAATAGGGTACGATTCCTCCTTTCGGATACACCATTCCACTGTGGTGTTCCAGGAGGAGTGAGTTGGGATAGAATCTCACACTCAGCTAGATAGTCACGAAACTCATGGCTAAGGTATTCTCCACCTCGATCTGATCGAAGTATCTTAATACTCTTGTCAAACTAGTTTTGTACTTCATTCTTGAATTCTTTGAACTTTTCAAAGGATTCTGACTTATGTGTCATCAAATACACATAACCATATCTACTGAAGTCATCAGTAAAGGTAATGAAGTACCTATAACCACCTCTGGTAGCGACATTGAAAGGGCCACATACATCACTATGTATAAGTCCTAACAAATTAGTCACTCTTTCACTATGTCCACTAAAGGGTGTCTTGGTCATCTTGCCCAGTAGGCATGACTCGCATGTCTCATATGATTCAAAATCAAATGAGTCCAGCAAACCATCTTTATGGAGCTGAGATAAGCATTTGTCATTTATATGACCTAAGCGACAGTGCCAAAGATAAGTTTGGTTCATTTCATTTGATTTGAACCTCTTGATATTTATGTTATAGATGGAGTTTTCTAAGTCTAGAATGTAGAGTCCGTTCATCAGAGGTGCACTACAATAGAACATATCATTTAAATAAACTGAACAACATTTGTTCTTTATTATAAATGAAAAACCTTACTTGTCCAAACAAGAAACTGAAATTATGTTCTTAGTAAGAGCAGGCACATAACAACATTCTTCTAGTTCTAGTACAAGCCCAGAGGACAGAGATAGATAGTAAGTCCCTACAGCAACAGCAGCAACCCGTGCTCCATTGCCTACTCGTAGGTCCACCTCACCCTTCGTCAATGCCCTGCTATTTCTCAACGCCTGCACATTAGTACAAATATGAGAAGCACATCCGGTATCTAATACCCATGATGAAGAAATAGAGAGATTAACTTCTATAACATATATACCTGAAGTAGAAGTCTCACTTCTCTTCTTTTTAAGATCTTCCAGGTACACTTTGCAGTTCCTCTTCCAATGCCTGGTCTGACGGCAGTGGAAGCAGGTAGCATCATTGGCAACCCCTCCTTTGGGTTTCAGTGTCTTGCCTTTGGCCTTGGGTTGGGACTTTCCCTTACCTTTAGGCTTGCCCTTGCCTTTGTGCCTTTGCACCATCAAAATGGAGTTGGGCTTAACCTTCTTAAGGTTAAGCTCAGCAGTTCTTAACATGCTTAGCAGCTCAGGCAGGGGTTTATCAATTTCGTTTATGTTGTAATTTAGAACAAATTGATTGTAACTATCCGGCAAGGATTGCAAGATCAAATCAGTGGCCAGCTCTTGGCCAAGTGGGAATCCCAACCTCTGTAGGTTTTCTATGTACCCAATCATCTTGAGTACATATGGACCTACGGGAGTCCCGTCTTGCATCTTGCACTGAAACAGTGCCTTAAAGATCTCGAATCTCTCGTGCCTAGCTTGTCCTTGATATAGTTGACGAAGATGTTCAACCATATTATAAGCACCCATCAACTCGTGTTGCTTCTAAAGCTCAGAGTTCATGGTTGCGAGCATGAGACAGGGCACATCTAATGCGTCATCTTGATGCTTCTTATAAGTATCACGGTCAGCTCGCGTGGCAGTGGCAGGAGGTGCCTCGGGAATGGGTGTCTCCAGGACGTATAGTTTCCTTTCCTGAGTGAGAACAATTCTCAGGTTCCTGTACCAGTCCAGGAAGTTAGCTCCATTGAGTTTGTCCTTATCAAGGACAGAACGCAGGGAGAAGGTGTTCATGTTTGACGACATGGCAATCTACAACAGAAAATGCAGAAAATAAATATCATATTCCACTAATCATTTAATTAGGCCTTTAACTAAATGATGCTCCCACTAAATTATAGAACTTTTGTAGAATCAAGTCATGGATGTGGTCAAACCACACTCACTAGATTCTAGCTATAATTCTTGCGGGACAAGATCCACATCATACTACGCCTTGAGTTACTTTGGCTAAATCGCCCAAGACTTAGTATGATCGGTAGGTAACTAATTACCAATTACATCTCTATGCAACTCTTGTTTATAGGATCAAGATCCGCATGTATATTAAAACTTGAGTTAGCTTTGGCTAAATCACCCAAGAGTTAATATAAATGTGATTTTGACCTATCTACCAACCATTGGAAAATGTCTATAGTTAAACCTGATCCAATTGAGTTTAACTAGTTTTACTCAATCTAATTGAGTTTGTACTCACCTAGGCGTTGATAGGCGGGACCAAGATTGTCCCTCCACACCCTACCAAGATAATATGTGTTGCTCTGCTTTGGCAGATTCAACAACAACATGTGATCGAGGTAGTGATGGGTATCACGGCATGGTAGGCATTTTGAGTTGACGTAATTAAGATCTAATCTAATCGTTGATGTGTATCATATACGCGATTTAGATCTAATCTAATCGTGGTGCATCATATACGCGATTTAGATCTAATCTAATCGTGGTGGCACTAATTAATTACTCTACTCTAGCATGCATCACATACACACACACAAGCAATTAATTAAATTGTGATTAGTCATGGCCCTACTACGATCTTCTCAAGCCAATGAGAAGATCGGACGGTCAACCTAAGGTCAACAACTTCTCTAAGCTCCTCCCTTTGACCGACACGTGTTGCTCGCACCCTCCTCGATTGGACCTTCCACAGCTCCATTTTGTACATTACAAAGATGAAACTCGAGTTACATTCAAGTCTAAATTATTTTACAACAGGAAATAAAATAGATAGGCACGACGCGCAGGTCGCGTATCAAATATACAACACGCACTATCACACAAAAATGACACGCAGGCCATATTATGAATTACAAGACATGTATCCAATCCAATTGGGGTTTTTGGGCCATGACTATCAAAAATACATACATAATTCTAAATTATGTATTTTATATAAATTTCTGCAATTTTACTACTATTTTTACAATTTTATGAGTTACAATTTCCCAGCGGTCCCGTTTAGCAATTTTCGGGCGCGATCGCGGGATATCGCCCCTTGCGGGATTAGGGGCAGCGCCCCTACTCATGAAATGAGTCTCACGAGTGTCCTACTGCAATCTTTTAGCGCCTTAAGCCGCTGTCCCAAAACTATTTGGGCGAAACCTTGTCGTTTCAGAAGGTTTTTCTCGGTATACGTAGCCTACAAGTGACCAAGCACTTATTGCTTCGCATCTCCAAGAAAAATACTCATAAAAACTATAAAAAAATGAAAACTTACAGAAACTTACAGATCTGATATTTTTCATAAAAATACAAACGAAACATGTACACACTTCGCACGTAGCTCTGATACCACTATTGGGACTTTCGAGCCGTAAAAACCGTTTTTTGCGTTGCGGAAACCCCGAAGTCCCATGCCACCGGATCCGTGCGAAGATTAAAAGAACAAAAATTTCATGTACATATTTTTCTAACCTAGATCTACACTAGATCTACATGTTAAGGAGTTTATACCTTTGATGTGAAGCCTTTCGCTTATCCCGCTCGTCCAAGGTTCGTCGGATCTCATGGGTGTCAAGTGAACACCCCTCTATGTATATCCACACGACCAAAAAGGTGGAGAAGAAACCTTAGAGTGTGCTAGCACTCTTCAAGGTTTCGGCCAAGGTGGAGGAGAGGGAGAGAAGAAGAAGCAAGGAGGAAGAAGATGAAATCAATGAGCACAAAATTGTAACTCACACACAACTAATGGTGGCCGGCCACTTTAGAGGCTTTTAAACCTCTATGGAATATCAAGAGTCACAACTCTTGATCTCCCTCATGATGTGGCACACACATAAGCCAATCTTAATGATGTGGAACATCATCATTGGCCCACCTTATACCAACTCACAAATGAAATGACAAATAGTCAAGTCAAACTTGACCCTTCATCTTCCCTCTCAAGTCAAGTCAAACTTGACCTCTTCTCTTCCATGGTTGATCAAATCTAACCATTTGATTCATACCAATTTAATTTAATGAATCTATATTCATTGAATTAAATTGACTCAATGAATCCAAATCTAATTAGACTCATTTAACACATGAACCAAATTGAGTCCAACTCAATTAGTTTAATTTGGATTACTCTTAATCCAATTTGGTTCATCACATGAACCTAATCCTCTAGGTACATCAAATGAACTTAATCTTCATCTAATTGCCCTTTGTATGTGACCCTATAGGTTTTGTAACGTTGGCAATGCTCCTAAACTCATTTACAAGCATAAGTAATGAGCGGTATCTAGCAACACATCATTATTACCTAAGTTACAAGAATGTTGAGATCCAACATCACCTTGTGACTACTAATTATGACTCTTCACAATATATAACAATGTCCTTCTATCCTTGATATCTAGGTTGATCAATTTGAGGCATAGACGGTGTCATCCTCTGATCAATCTAAATCTTGAACTCCAAGTAGACTCACTATAATCAAATGAGCTCAATATCTCATATTGACTCATTTGGGCATGACCATGCACTTAGTGGTCTCACTCTATCAAGAATAACGATGTCACTCCCGTTATATAGGAGAGATAGATCTCATCTACATCACTCACATCCCTTCACATAATTTGTTACATACTCAGTAATCGCCTTTATAGTCCACCCAGTTACGGGTGACGTTTGACGAAGCCAAAGTATTCAACTCCTTATGTAGGGAACCATGGTGACTTTAGGTCCAAGGACTAATAGTCATACTAATAGCCACATGAGAAAGTATATGACACTCATATAACGATCCATGATACTTTTACATGGCGGGTCATTCAGTATACATTCTCCAATGCATACCCATGTCTCAACTTGATATCTCTATATCCATGACTTGTGAGATCAAGTCATCGAGTTGACCTACATGTTAGTCTCGTCGCATTAACATTGTCCCTGAATGTTAATACTTGACTAGGAATGATTAAGAGTAGTGTTCTCTATATCATCTCACTATTGATTCAACCAATCGATTGATATAGATAAGAATCTTCTACTCAAGGACGCTATTGTACTTAGTTATTTGGCACCAATACAAGTAAGTATAATAACCAAAATAAAATATTTTTATATACATAGGAATATGATACAATGAGTCTATACAACAATCATCATATGATTGGCTCTAGGGCTCTAACTAACACAAGTATCCGACACATCAAAATTATGGCTTGCAAATACAAACTCCATTCTTTTGTTGATATGGTAGCATGGAAAACATGAAGTTATATGGAAATTGTGAATTTGTAGCCTAAGCAAACACTCAGCGGCGTTGAATTAATTGAAAACTTGCAGACATTAAATGCAATTTCTAACCTATAATAGTTTTCCACCAAAAGATAAAGACCGCAATCCGATTATGCCCTAGAGATGGTAAGTGCTAATAAGAGAGATGAAGTAGCATTTAAATCATCACTAAAAACTGTTTTGTATATGAGTCACTTGCATTGTTAAAAGTAAAATTCACAAAAACGTGTACTGTATTTAATGCCTCACTGCATGATGCTGAAATACAAGGTGTATAATGACTATAGTAGAGAAAGGCCAAAATTTCATGACTAAGCCCTATGATAAAGTCTAAAGGTACGTTGTCATATCTCTCACCCACACTCTCCCTCTCCTTTATTCTTCCTTTCATTGCTTATCTATGTTGGACCCTTAGTGGTCGGTAAGAGGAGAGGGGTAAATTATCTTGCAAAAACTAAAGTCAACGCTTTCTCGACTTATATCTTAATAAAGAACACTTGTAATAAAAATTAAGAGACTAATTACAAAGATAGAAACACAAGGAGACTTATTTGGTTTGCTATCAGAAGATTGCTAATCTAAGGAAAATGAAACACATTTTATGACGATCTCCTTCGAGCGGAGCCTCTTACAACGTTAACAGTTCACAAATGAAAGTAGAACAAAAAGAAATGAATTACAAGTTCTATTTGAACTACTGAAATCAGAGCTATATTTATTGCACTATTCCGGGTGCATGGAAGGGTTTCAAGCGCTTGGAGTGGGATAGAATTTTATCCCCGACGTGTCGGTCAACGTACACGTCAATTCTGATAAGAGTTGAGTTTCGGGCGCCTAGAATGGCTCCGAGCGTCGGGACCCACAAAAGTCAACATGGTTGATTTTTTCAATTCAAGCCCTTTGCTCCGGTTTTGCTTGCCTCGGTCCAGGTCTTCCATTCCGATTTCGCTCGCTTGGGTGATCTCGGCTATCCGGAATAGGGCTCACCTGAATCTAATTTTCAATCTTCTCCTCGAGCAGCCTTCCTCCCCGGCTTCTCGTCCCTCGAACGTCGCGTACTTTCTTCTCGTCCACCGATGTACTCTTTCGCGGAACCTCGTCCCTCGGACGTACCGAGCCCGTTGGCTCTCTCCTTTGTCATCCTTCTCGCTAACCGCATCTTCCGCTCAACTTCCTGTGCTCCTAAACTCTTGCACACTTAGACGCAGGGGTTAAACCAAACATGACCTAACTTAACTTGTTTGATCACATCAAAACAACCTTGGGGTTCCAACAATCTCTCCCTTTTTGATGTGAGCAACCGAAGTTAAGATAGGGTAAACAAATATAATGTAAAAATAAATAATTTTGTAAATAAGTGCAAAAATGATTTTACAGTTTGAAATTTGGATAATACCTCCCCCTAAACTTAATAATCCCTTCTCCCCCTTTGATCATAAAAAAAAACATGGGGTATCACAACAAGTCTAAGGGTAATTCTAATTTTTGTACAGAAAAATTTCAAGCAAAAAAAAAAAATCTAAGTTTAAAAATATAATTTTTGCGCAACGTATAAAATAACTTAAAAAAAATTAAGTTAAAAAAATAAGTCTTAACAAAAACAATTTAAATGAAGTTTGCAATTAAAGACAAATTTCTAAGTGAAATTTAAAAAAAAAAATTAAGTGAAGTTTGTAATTTTTAAAAAATTTAATAAATGTTAAACCTTTGACAAATATTGAAAGTATTTAATTTAATTAACTATTTCATGCTTATCAGTTTGTTAATTAAATATTCAATTTAGAAATTTGGCTCCAGGCTATAGCGAGACACTAGTCCTTCTTGGTTATTGGATTATCAACCACTTCTAGACAAAATCTTTTAATGAATTCAAATATTTAATTTTCTACCTGAAAGCCCTAAATCTAATTTCACTTTTTAATTTAAACAAGTTTTTGGAACCCAATATAGATTCCTTCCTACAGGTTAATCAGATATTTTCTAGAAATATAAGATTTTGTTACTTTTCTAATCTGACCTTTGTGAAATGTATAGTACCAGTTTAATTCTCTATAGTTTCTAAAAACAGAAATATTTGAACATGTAGACTTTTTTAAATTTTCTATTTCTTCTTTTAATTTAACATTTTCAAGTTTTACTTTTTTAAAATCTTCTATTAGACATGATTTTGCTAAAATTCTTTTTATTTCTAAGTTTTCATTTTTTAATTTATCATTTTTATTTTTTAACTTGTATATAAATTTTTCCATAGACTTAATACCAAAATAGAGTTGATTAGGAGGTAAGAGGCATACCTCACTTACTATATCAGACTTGAAGCCTAACTCTCCCCCTGCTTCACTACATTCATCTGAAGTCGCTCCCCTTTCATCGATGCTGGCTTCTGAGGTGCTTTGCTCTTCATGGCTTGTCATCAATGCTAGTCCGGCATATTCTTTTATTTCTGATTCAGATGATGAGCCGTCGTCCCAAGTAACAATTAGAGTCTTGTGCTTGTTTTGCTTGGGCATCTTGCCTTTTTCCTTTTTGAGTTCAGGGCTGTTCTCTTTTAAGTGTCCTTCCTTTTGACACTGGTAGCATAGAACTCTTCTTATATTTCTTGGATTTTTCCTATTCTGCATTTCTTTAAATTTGTTAGATCTAAATAATTTTCTAAAATTCCTTACCATGTAAGCTTCTTGATCTTTTTCTGAGTCTGACTCGGGTTTATCCTTCTTAGTTGCATTTAGTGCTATAATATGGCTTGATTTTTTTGTTGAAACTGCACATCTGGTTTCATATAATTCTAGAATAGAAAATAATTCCTCTAGGGTACTTATCTCCAAGTCCTTTGAGATGTAGTAGGCGTCGATTATCGAGGTCCATTTTGGAGTCCTGAGAAAGGCATTGAGTACGTAGTGTATCGAGTCCCGATTTGTTACCATTTCATCGAGGTTTTCGAGTTCGATGATTACTTCTTTGACCTTCGCCTGTAGATCGGCTACCTTCTCACATTTTTCTAGACAGATATTCATCGGTTTGTTCCGAAGTATGTCTCGTCTTATTAGCTTGTCTTCGAATGTGCCTTCGTGGAGTTCTAGGAATTTTTCCCAAAGTTCTTTGGCCGACGAGTAGCTCCCGATGTGGTTGACTTCTTGAGGCGGCAGCATGCTCAGCAAGTGATATTCTGCTCAGTTATTTGCTACGGAATCATTTTATTCTTTCTTCATCTAAAGACTCTCTTCCTTCTCCTCTCCATTTTGATTCGTAGGAGCTACAAAGTCATACTTGATTATTAAATGAATCTCAAAGTTACTTTTTAGAAATACCTCCATTCGATGTTTCCAGTGTGCGAAGTCTCCATAGAATTTTGGTGGAACGATGCTTGATCTGGCCATTAGTTTCTTTGCTTCAATCGGCGGTTAGTCCTTCTGAAGTGTCCTCACTCTGATACCACTTGTTGGACCCTTGGTGGTCGGTAAGAGAGGAGGGGTGAATACCCTGCAAAACCAAACTCAACCCTTTCTCGACTTATAACTTAATAAAGAACACTTGTAATAAAAATTAAGAGACTAATTACAGAGACAGAAACACAATGAGATTTACTTGGTTTGCAATCAAAAGATTGTTAATCCAAGGAAAATGAAGCGCACTTTATGATGATCTCCTTCGAGCAGAGTAGCCTCTTACAATGTTAAGAGCTCACAAATGAAAGTAGAACGGAAAAAAAATGAATTACAAGTTCTGTTTGAACTACTGAAATCAAAGCTATATTTATAGCACTGTTTCGGACGCTTGGAAGGATTCTGGGTGTCTGGAGTGGGATAGAATTTTATCCCTGACGTGTCAGTCAACGTACACGTTGATTCTGATAAGAGTTGAGTTCCGGGCTCCTGGAAGGGTTCCGAGCGCCTGGACTCTGGGCACCCGAAATGGCTCCGGGCGCCCGGACCCACAAAAGTCAACATGGTTGACTTTTTCAATCTGGGCTCTCTGCTTCGGTTGTGCTCATCTTGGTCCGGGTCTTCCACTCCAGTTCCGCTCACTTGGGTGATCTCGACCATCCGGAATAGGGCTCACCCAAACCGAATTTTCGGCCTTCTCCTCGAGTAGTCTTCCTCCCCGACTTCTCGTCCCTCGGACGTCATGTACTTTCTTCTCATCTATCGGTGTACTCTTTTGCAGCACCTCGTCCCTTGGATCACCGAGCCTGTCGGCTCTCTCCTGTGTCGTCCTTCTCGCTAGCCGTGTCTTCCGCTCGATTTCCTATGTCCTAAGCTCTTGCACACTTAAATACAGGGATTAAACCAAATAAGACCTAACTTAATTGATAACATCAAAATAACCTTGGAGTTCCAATAGTCTAACCCCTCTAAGTTATGTAACTCACTCAACTAACTTGTCATACCAACTATAATTAGTCTAACTCAAATTAAATAAGTCAATAGTCAGTCCCTCATAGTTCTATAGTTGCTGAAAGGATATTATGATGATATCGTGGCATGTGTAGACTACAAATTTATAGGACACTAGTGGATGGAAGCAAAAGTTGTACTTGTGCATGGAGTTTTATCAGTTTGGATAGAATGCGAAGCTAGAAAGTACCATATAACCGGTTTTAAAATGTGCATGAAGGGCGGATGCTAATTCTCGCTTCCGGGTTTCATCGGCTGGCGCGTCTGATAGAATTAGAAAAAGTAGTATAAGTGAAACACATATAGCCATGGTACAAATCAGCATAAGAGAAGTTGCATCTTTCAGTAGTTGAGTCAACTTATCATCAAGTACAGTTCTAATTTCCTTGAGTGTAATAATGGCTTCACTTGTACAACGTCATAGGAATTGGATCCTTATTATATGCAACGATCACCTGCTGAACCATTCCAGATTAAAGACTTAAGCATTCTTTTTTTATGGTCTATGAGCATTAATCTTTCATGAAAAGACAAATGATTAAAACATAATTAAGGAATAAAACCTGAGTAAGATCAAGCTCGAGTGATCGCTAATCAAAAACCCAAGTTCTGACTACAAAAACCTATAAAACATGTTAAAACTAACTCTTAGAAAAAAAAATAGCATGGAACAACAACATCATCTACATAGGTAAATCAAAGCCAAACATCAATCAAGCACCTACCGACTACAAAATTTTGCCATCCAAAGCAAACAACACTATCAGCACCAAACCTAGGAATCCCATATACATCATGGTTATTGTCAGCAAGAAGTGCAATAGCAATAAGTTGTTTTCTTTTCAAACAAGGTCATCTTCAACATCTGATATACTATTGCACTCAAATGGTTCCTAATAAAATGTTGCATAGCCGAAAAAAAACAAGGAATTATTAATAGAAAATTATTCTATGCAAACAATAAAACAAGGTGACATTGTTGGTTTTCTCAAGCACACAGAAAAAAAAAACCTAAACAAATTCCAAAAGCAAACTATTGGAAGATTCCTTCTAAAACTATAATGGAAAATTGTCTCTTTTTAAAATGTTGATATTGTCCATAGAGATATTTCTTTAATCAGAGGTAATTGGCAATGCTATTCTGCAGTACTTAAACCAAACTGCTTGATTTAGTCAAATTCTAATTTCTTGTCTCCTCAAGTATTCAATATATTTTCTTGAGTCATATATTATAAACCAAAAAATGAATATGCTTATAACAAAATATGGAAATAGCATCCTACGATGCCATATAAGAAGCAACACTTGGGGAAGTAGTCACTTAATAACAATGCATACGTTCAAAACTAAGTTGAAAAACAATGCTATTTACTGAAAGAATTCACAAGTACATGCTGAGCAAATAACACAGAGCAGGATTGTCAAACGACACAACCAAATAAAACTCACAAGACTAAAACATCTTTAACTCTAAATAAACAATGAGGAAAGGACTATACTAACAACTCACATGAATTTCCTAAGGATAGTGCAAGTACCAACATATAAACCGCCAAATCTATGTTTTTTAGAGACATAACTTTCTTAAGCCCCTTCTCTAAAGTTGATGGGAATTGCAACAATCTTAAAGTATGACTAGTTGGAGTAGTATCCAACAACATAACTGACTAATCTGCAAATAAAAAGAAAGAAAGGAGACATTTTTTAGCAGTTCGTCCCATTAAGTTTTGGCTCATATACATCATTCGAGAAAATAAAAACTTCTTCAAAAATGATAAGCATAAGAATTGACACCATATAACAATTTTCCCCATAGAACACAAGCAATAAACATTATAAAAACAAACCTCAAAAGTTTATATCATAAATGAATTGGCACATAACTTATCCAACATTGATAACCTAATCATATGGACTTCTGAAGAGCACCTAAAAATTTATCAAATATGCAGAATGAGTTTCGTTACAAAATGCAATCTGCCCTTCTCATAAGTTATATGTATTCATAACTGGGAGCATCACGCCGGAATGTTATGAACCTCCATGCTCATAATGAGAGTAAAACCTTGCTCAGAATTGGCAAAGCATTAAAGCAGGATCTATCAATCCAAGCCTGTAAAGGCTTCAGGTAAGCCATTAGACAAGAGGGAAAAGGTTTCAATTGCACATGATTGTACGACTTCAATTATTCCTCATTATAGTCCAAAAGCAACAGATTTCAAACAAAAAGAAACTCACTTGAGCATTTCAATGAAGCTCATGGCCTCGTTGACTCCAGGGGGATCACATTTGTAAGCTTAGAAAGAAATCCGTTCAAGCCCTCATCAAACAAATCGTCATCCTGATAGAAAAATAGGTTGAGTAATCTCAACACAAAATATATATATTCTATTCAATTCTTAAGAAATTATAAATTGGATAGACAGAATTACGGAAGCATACCAGAATCCATAGTATGCAGTCGATTTTAGGCAAGGTCTTCAATTTGCAGATTTTCCTTAGTGTCCAGAGAGTTTTGTCGATGAGGAAACAAAATAAAAGTCTCATCTGCAAATTGGGATCATAACCCTTATTTATAGAAACATAAGTTTGTCTATTTCTAATTTGGCCCTTCAACAAATTGGAAATTACATATGGTATCCACATTAATTTATTCATAACAATTAACCCCTTAAGTCATATTCCTTAATCATAAATTTGATCACATTAAATTATGACTTCTTTAATTGATGACATTAGACATTTATAATTACAATTATGACCTCAAAATTCTAACAATCTTCCACTGGGTCATATATGTAAACTTATAAATGTTAACCTTAATGAGCTCATAACTTTTGTCATCATAGCCATAGGGTTCCCTTAACAATCTCGTCCATTAATCATATAGATATAGGATCAATGTAGTCTTCGTTGTATCTATCACAACTAAACCATCAATGTTCACGTACATCAATATAATCAAATGACATAGATCAATTATGAATATGTGGCATGAAAATTACACGCAAAGTGATCTATTCATGTCAATTTTCAACTGGACCTCCTTATAACCAAAGTGAGATCAAAACTTTAACTTAAGTTATACAAAGTGTAATGAAGTAAACATTAAACTTTATATTTGATTAGATAATCTCCAAATACATAAGTATCAACAGTATAACCAAGCATATATAGAAAACATATATAGTACAAACTTCCACTAGATCTAGATTTCACCAAACTGAATAGCACTCATATGAGTGGTATGCTCATAGAAGACGTTGGGTGGTAAAGCCTTTGTAAAAGGATCTGCTATCATGGAGTTTGTGCTTATGTGTTCTATCGAAATCTGTCCACTTTGTACTCTTTCTTTCACAACAAGGAACTTGATATCGATGTGCTTCGATTTTGTCGAGCTCCTATTGTTGTTAGAATAAAATACAACTGATCGATTGTCACATAATAATTTCAGTGGTCTTTCAACCCTTCCCAAAATACACAACCCAGTGATAAAATTTTTCAGCCATATTCCATGATTAGATGCCTCATAACATGCTATAAACTCTGCTGCCATGGTGGAAGAAGTTGTCAATGCCTGTTTGGCACCTCTCCAAGAGATAGCTCCACCGGCCAATAGAAAAACATAGCCTGAAGTGGATCTCATGCTATCTTGGCATCCCAGAAAATCAGAGTTAGAATATCCCATGATCTCAAGAGCATCTGACCTCTTATATATGAGCATGTAATCACTTTAAATATCTCATTACCCTCTTTGCTACTTTCGAATGATCCATTCCTGGGTTGCTTAAATATCTGCCCAACACTCCAACAATGTACGTAATATCCGGACACGTACAAACTTGAGCATACATAAGACTTCCTACAGCCGAAGCATAGGGAATCTTTTGCATTTCTTGAGTCTCGAGGCTTCCTTTAGTGCATTGTTTAAGAATAAACTTGTCTCCTTTAGCGACTGGGGTATTACCTGATTTGCAATCTTGCATGCCAAATCTTTTAAGCACTTTATCGATATAGTTCTTTTGTGATAATCCAAGAGTACCTCGAGAACGATCTCGATGTATTTGGATTCCTAATACAAAAGATGCATTACCAAGATCTTTCATTTCAAAATATTTAGATAGAAATCTCTTGGTATCATTTAACATACCTATATCATTTGTGGTAAGCAAAATGTCATCAACATAAAGAACCAGGAAGATATGCTTACTCCCACTGAATTTATGATACACACAATCATCTACCACATTCACCTCAAAACCAAATGAGATTATTATTTGATGAAATTTGTGGTACCATTGACGAGATGCTTGTTTTAACCCATAGATGAACTTCTTAAGTTTACAAGCCATACTCTTTGGATCTCCTGATACAAAGTATTCTGGTTATACCATATAGATTATTTCCTCAATGTTTCTATTGAGAAAAGCTATCTTGACATCCATCTGATGGAGTTCTATATAGAAGTGTGTGAGAAGTGCCATGATTGTCTTTAAAGAGTCATTTGTTGAAACTGGAGAAAAGGTCTCTTTAAAGTCAATCTCATATTTCTAAGTATAGCCTTTAGCTACAAGACTGTTGGTTGGTCCTAGGAAGATCGTACCGGTTCCACGGTACAAAAATTTTGTACAAGTCCTGAACCTTTCCTAACAACCTATTGTGTTCTTTAGAAATTAAATTCGGAATCACAAATGGAACTTAACATTATTGATTCCAAATTTAACTTATTTGTTCTTAATGGTTTAGACTTGTATCGCAAACGATGCTTAACATTATTGATCCAAATTCACCTATATTATAAATTCAATTAAATATTAATTTCTAAAATTGGCTTCCAGGACTGCATGGCGAGGCACTAGTCCTTCTTGGGTATGGGATCATCCACCACCGCCTAGACAAAGCCTTTTAAAGAAATTTAATATTTAATTTCCTTATATAACTCTAGGTTTAACCAAAAGGAACAATCGAATCACAAATTCGAAAAGAAAAACACAAGAAACACAACTCCGAATATCTAATCCGAAAATCTAGAATCTCTAGCCTCTTGTGTTTGGAATTCATACAAAGAAAAACTAGTATGATGCGGAAAAGAATTACTAGTTATACCTTTCTTTGTATGCAACGACCTCTTGATCTTCTACCGTATTCCTCTTCTTATCTCGGACGTCATGTTGGCGACGATCTACCGAGATGAGAACCACCCAAGCTCCTTCTTCACCAAGCTAGTTTCGGCCACCACAAAAAAAAACTCCAAGAGTGTGAGGTTCGGCCACCACCACAAAGCTCCAAGGGATGCTAGAAACAAAGTCTCCTTTCTCTCCTTCTTCTCCAAGCAAGATTCGGCCACCTTCCAAGCTCCCAAGGATGAAAAGGTTCGGCCAAAGAGAAGAAAGAAAAAGGAGAAGGGAGAATAAGAAGGGTCGGCCACACCAAGGAAGAGAGGAGGAGAATAGAATAGAGTTCTGTCTCTAAAGGCACCCGTACCCTCTCTTTTATAATCCTTAGTCTTGACAAATAAGGAAAATTTAAATAAAAACTTCCTTATTTTCTTTGCCACGAAAAGGAAAATTTTAATTGATTAAAACCAATTTCCTTTTCTTAAATATAATGGTCGTCCACCTCATAGCGTCAAGCAAGCAAAGTTTTAACACAAAATTAAAACTTTCTAATTTGTTTCCGAAAATTTTAAAATAAAAATTTCTCTAATAATTTTTCCCTTCATGGTTGGTTATAAAAGGAATTTTATAAATTAAAATCTTTCTATTAAAACATGTGGATGATTTCTAAAAAGAAAAGTTATCTTTAAAATTAAAATCTTCCTCTCAATCTACAAATAAGAAAAGATATCAAATCTTTTCTTAATCTTTTGTAGAGACTTATAAAAGAAAAAATTTATAATTTTAAAACTCTCTTTTAAATCATGAACATGGTTACAAAAAAGAAAAGTTTTCTCAAAATTAAAATCTTCCTTTCAATCTATAAATAAGGAAAGATATCAAATCTTTTCTTAATCTTTTGTAGAGACTTATAAAAGGAAAAATTTATAATTTTTAAAACTCTCTTTTAAATCATGAACATGGTTACAAAAAAGGAAAGTTTCCTCAAAATTAAAATCTTCCTTTCAATCTACAAATAAAGAAAGATATCAAATTTTTTCTTAATCTTTTGTAAAAAGCTATAAAAGGAAAGATTTAAATTTTAAACTCTCTTTTAAAATCATGGAATCCACATAAGAATTTTTAAAAAAAAATTAAAATCCTTTTAATTTGATGTGGTCGGCCACACCAAGCTTGGCTTCAAGCTAGGGTCGGCCACTCAAGTTGGCTCATCCTATTTGCTTGGCTGGCCCAAGCTTGGGTTCCAAGCTTGCTTAGTCGACCACCTTAGGATGGGTATAAAGGTGGGTATAGGTGGGTATAATACTTTATAAATAAGAGGCTACGATAGGGACCGAGAGGAGGAATTGGTTTTGGTCTCCCGATGAAATTAAGCTTCCCGTGTTCGCCCCGAACACCCAACTTAATTTCATCAATAATAATTCATACCACTAAAGAATTATTATTGAACTACCGCACCAATCCCAAATTACATTTTGGGCTCCTTCTTATTATGAGTGTGTTAGGCTTCCTGTATTTAAGATGTCGAATGTCTACTAATTAATTGAGTTACTGACAACTCACTTTAATTAATATCTTAATCCAAGAGTAGTACCACTCAACCTTATTGTCGTGTCGGACTAAGTCCACCTGCAGGGTTTAACATGGCAATCCTTATGAGCTTCTCTTGGGGACATTATCAACCTAGATTACTAGGACACAGTTTCCTTCTATAATCAACAACACGCACTATAAGTAATATCATTTCCCAACTTATCGTGCCTTTTGATTTATCGAGCTAAATCTCACCCTTTGATAAGTTAAAGAAATGAATACTAAATATATGTGCTTGTTATTATATTAGGATTAAGAGCACACACTTCCATAATAACTAAGGTCTTGTTCTTTTATTAAGTCAGTACAAAAAGAACTTATCTTAAATGGTCCTACTCAATACACTCAAAGTGTACTAGTGTAATTTTATAGTTAAGATAAACTAATACCAAATTATACTACGACTATTCCAATGGTTTGTTCCTATCCATCTTAGTCGTGAGCTACTGTTTATAATTTATAAAGAACCATAACATGATCTTCTGTGTGTGAGATCACACACCATGTTATCTACAATATAAATTAATTGAACAACTACACTTAGCATATAAATGTAGACATTTTTGACCAATGTGATTCTTTATTTCAAAATAAATGTTTACAAAAGCTAGGCTTTTAGTATACATTCCAACAATCTCCCACTTATACTAAAAGACTATGCTGTCATTTATCCTGCCATACACCTGATTCTCAACCCTTCAACATGTCCATCAAAAGCTCTTGCCTTAAGGGCCTTAGTGAAAAGATCCAGGTTATTATCTGATGCAATCTAGGCGACAACAACTTTTCCTCGTTATACGATATCTCGTATTGGGTGGTACTTGCGCTCTATTGTGTTTACTTGCCTTATGGACTTATGGTTTCTTCGAGCTTGCTACTGCACCACTATTATTACAAAAATTGTAATAATTTTTGGACAAACTAGAAATCATGTCTAAGTCCATCATGAAGTTTCTGAGCCATATAATTTCTATTGCTACCTTAGAGGCTGCCACATACTCAGCTTCTATGGTGGAGTCCGGAAAAGCACCTATGCTTAACACTCCTCCATAGTTATGGCTTCACCTCCTAAAGTAAACACAAAACCCCGAGGTTGACTTACTATTGTCCCTATCAGATTGGAAGTCTCAATCCTTGTAACCCACAGGGAGCAAATCATCTGCTTTTGTAAACTAGCATATAATCTCTAGTCCCTCTAAGGTACTTTAATATATGTTTTACGGCAGTTCATTGTCCCGGTCCTGAGTTACTTTGATATTTGCTAACCATGCCCATGACAAAATAGATACCCGGTCTCGTGCATAGCATACATTAGGCTTCCTACAGCTGAAGCATAAGGAACTGCCTTCATTTCTTCTATCTCTTTTGATGTCTTCGAAGACATCTCTTTAGATAAAGATACTCCATACCTAAAATGTAGAAAAACCTTTCTTGGAGTCTTGCATGCTAAAACGAGCTAGAATCATATCGATATATGAAGCTTGGAATAAGCACAATATTCTTGTCTTGTGATCCCTTATTACTTTGATCCTGAGAATATGTGCACAATCTCCCAAGTCCTTCATATCGAATTGCTTGGACAACCATACCCTTACTTCCGACAACACTTTGATATTGTTTCCAACTATCAAAAATGTCATCTATGTATAGTACAAGAAATACCACCACGTTTCTATCACACTTCTTGTATACACAAGACTTATCCGATTTATTGAATAAATCCATAAGACTAGATTACAACCGGATGTTCCAAGACCTAGAAACTTGCTTTAGTCCATAGACCGATTGAGCTTACATACAAGATGCTCTTTGCCCTTTGCAATGAATCCCTCTGGTTACTTCATATGGATATTTTCTTCAAGACTTCCATTAAGGAAAGCTGTCTTGGCATCCATTTGCTAAATCTCATAATCCACATGAGCAGCAATAGATAAAAGAATCTGGATAGACTTAAGCATGGCTACTGGTGAAAAGGTTTCCTCAAAATTGATACCCTTTTCCAATAAGCCTTGCTAGAAGGTTTCCACCTTCCCATCTGTCCTTCTTTTTCTTTTGTAGATATATTTACACCCAATGGTTTTTACACCATATGGTGGTTCTACAAGATCCAGACTTACATAGATTCTATTTCTATATTCATTGCTCTTTGCCAAGATGTTACATCTTTATCTTGGAATGCTTCATCATATGTCCGGGGATCAGGTTCATGTTCACCAGGGATCAAGTTCAAAGACTTTCCCAAAACATGAATCTTTTAGGTTACCTAACAACCCTCCCACTATAAAGAGACACTTTATGCAATTGTGTATCATTTGTGATTCGTGTTGCAGTTTCTTGTGATATTCATCTTGTACAGTTGGTACTAGATTAGACGTGTCCTTTATTATTTCCTTAAGAACAAATTTACTTATGGGCTTGTGGTTCATTTCATAGTCCTCTAGAAATTGGGCATTGGTGCTAACCATGACCTTCTGATTTTTAGGACTATAAACCTCCTTTCGTTTCTCTAGGATAACCCACAAACAAGTGAACTCCTATTCTTAATTCCAACTTATCAGTGTCTCCCTTCAGCATATGTGTTGGACTACCCCAAATCCGAATATACTTTAGACTAGGCTTACGCCCATTCTACAATTCTATGGGAGTAGAGGGTTCTGACTTAGAAGGTACTATGTTCACTTCCGTTTCCAGAGTATATCCTCAAAACAAATTTGGTAATTCCGAATAACTCATCATTGATCTAACTATTTCCATAAGAGTCATATTCCTTCGATCTACTACATCATTTTGTTGGGGTGTACCAGGTGTAGTCAGTTGGTATTAAATTTTGACTTCTAATAAGTGACTCCTAAACTCTCCTAAGAGGTACTTGCCAATACGATCTCATCGTAGTGTCTTGATATTTTAACCTTAACATTTCTCCACATCAGCCTTGTACTTAAAGCACTTAGACTTGCGGCGCATTAAGTAAATATTCTCGTATCTCAAATAGCCGTCTATAAAAGAGATGAAATATTCGAAACCACCTCTTGCCTGGATAGTCATAGATCCACACAAATCAGAATGAACTAATTCCAACACTTCTTTGGCTCTATACCCCTTAGACTTAAAAAGCCTTTTGGTCATTTTTCCTTCCAAGTAAGACTCGCAGGTTGGAAATTTTTCCACCACCAATGAACCCAAAAGTTCATCGGCTATTATCCTTTAAATCCTACTCAAGTCAATATGACCTAGCCTTAGATGCCAAAGATATGATTGGTTCATTTCCAAAGGTTGCTTTCTCTTATTAGAGTTAGAAGATGTATCATTAATTTCCATTTGTTGCATCATGGAATTTATTGGATTTATATAAATTGTCAGCTAACGTACCAGAATAGATAACTTTCCTCTTTTTCTTGATAACAACTTTGTTATCAAAAGAGACAGAATATCAAGTTCTTTTGAATAGTTTAGAAACTGAAATCTAGTTCTTTCTAAACTTGGTAAGTAAAGAAAATTTCTCAAAATCCATGTTTTATTCCTATCAGAGGATAAACATCTCCCACTGCAATAGCTGCTACTTTTGCAGTAGTGCCCATAGAGACAGTGTTTTCCCTTTCATATAGTTGTTAGGTTTACTGGAACTCCTGCAATGAATTGCAGACATGATCAGTGGCTCCCATATCTACACACTAGGTACCGGTAGATAACACCACTAAACATGTTTCAACAACTAATGAATAAAATACACTTTTATTGTTCTCATTTCTGAGAGGGCAGTCCACCTTAGAGTCCAAGTTTTGTTTCCAATCATTGGGACTACTAAGTCTATTCTATAGTATAGCAACTAGGGGATTGACAAACATTTGAAATCCTAAGAATCACAAAAAAAATTTGGCCAAGTCCAACACCTTAAAATCCCCGTGAATTTTGTATGCCACGATAGTGTGGACGTATACAAAATCAAAGAAGAGATTTTATCCATTAATTTTATTATCTCGTCAACCTAACTTTATGACAAATAAAATTAATAGTTGATCTATCTTTGATCAAATATTTGGTCAAAACTTTGAATTTAAAATAATATTGATTCCTCAAAACAATATCATTTAAATTCACCAACACCTCAAACACTGTGAATTTTGTATGCCACGATAGTGTGGACGTATACAAAATCAAACATTTGTAAGAGGAGGGTTTTACCCATTAATAACCTTGTCAACCTATCTTTATGACAAATAAAATTTCCTCAAACACTGTGAATTTTGTATGCCACGATAGTGTGGACGTATACAAATCCAAACATTTGTAAGAGGGGTTTTACCCATTAATTTTATTATCTTGTCAACTTGACAAATAAAATTACCTCAAACACCGTGAATTTTGTATGCCACGATAGTGTGGACGTATACAAAATCCCAACATTTGTAAGAGGGGGTTTTAATTTTATTATCTTGTCAATTTATCTTTATGACAAATTAATAGTTGGTTTTCCTTCGGTCACACAAATAATAGCAGTGACTCTGATGGGGAGGATACTATTAAATGTGCCTAAGTGTATACCATTACTTGACACTTAGTCCATTAAATAAGATTGTGCCCCTTCCGATGGGGAAGATCACACGCTCCTAATTAATTTCCTATAGTCATCCTAAATGGAAGTTTGATCTAGTGATCCACAAATAAACTCATCCGATATGGAGGAAGGCACTAAGAGCCAACGCACAAGTTTGTTTGCATCACTTACAAACCAGTAATGGAGACCGTGGAATTTATTTAAAAATCTCTCTCCCACTTAGTTATTTAAGGTGAGGAATTTTAACCTAGCAAGCACACATCACACACATCACAGTAAATAAAAGCAATAAATATAGAAATTAATTGTCCAACCATTATGACCTTTTCCATCACTGTCCTTCGCGTACTACCAACCCTAGGGTTCATGTCGTCAGGTCTATCGAGCTTCCTTTTCCACTGCGCTTCTGGTCCTCCAATAGCACCACGCCTCGTAAGGATACGATCCGCGATAGAAAAAATAAAATTTTACATACATCAATCCTATATTCCTCAAGGGAATGTACATCAAGTCTAGATCGAACATAAATGTAAAATCCTAGGGCTAATACAGCTCCTGCTATATTAGTTAAATACAATCATGCACACACAAAAATGCCCTTGACATGTCCAAGGGTCCAATCACACACAATAACCGTAAGTCATAATAGTTGGAGCCTGGAACCACAAAGTTAGCATATCCTACTATTATCCTGCCTAAATTATGTATGACATGTGCATAATTAAACTAAAAACCAAACACACAGAGGAAAACCCTAGCTCTGATACCAATTGTTGGTTGGTCCTAGGAAGATCGTACTAGTTCCACTGTACAAAAATTTTGTACAAGTCCTGAACCTTTCCTAACAACCTATTGTGTTGTTTAGAAATTAAATTCGGAATCACAAACGGAACTTAACATTATTGATTCCAAATTTAACTTATCTGTTCTTAATGGTTTAGACTTGGATCGCAAACGATGCTTAACATTATTGATCCAAATCCACCTATGTTATAAATTCAATTAAATATTAATTTCTAAAATTGGCTTCCAGGACTGCATGGCGAGGCACTAGTCCTTCTTGAGTATGGGATCATCCACCACTGCCTAAATAAAGCCTTTTAAAGAAATTTAATATTTAATTTCCTTATATAACTCTAGGTTTAACCAAAAGGAACAATCGAATCTTAAATTCGAAAAGCAAAACAAAAGAAACACAACTCCAAATATCTAATTCGAAAATCTAGAATCTCGAGCCTCTTGTGTTTGGAATTCATACAAAGAAAAACTAGTATGATGCGGAAAAGAATTACTAGTTATACCTTTCTTTGTATGTAACGACCTCTTGATCTTCTACCGTATTCCTCTTCTTATATCGAACGTCGTGTGGGTGACGATCTACCGAGACAAGAACCACCCAAGCTCCTTCTTCACCAAGCTAGTTTTTGTTAGTATCCCTGTGTTTAAGATGTCGAATGTCCACTAATTAATTGAGTTACTGACAACTCACTTTAATTAATATCTTAGTCCAAAAGTAGTATCACTCAACCTTATTGTCGTGTCGAACTAAGTCCACCTGCAGGGTTTAACATGGCAATCCTTATGAGCTCCTCTTGGGGACATTATCAATCTGGATTACTAGGATACAATTTCCTTCTATAATCAACAACACACACTATAAGTAATATCATTTCCCAACTTATCAGGTCTTTTGATTTATTGAGCTAAATCTCACCCTTTGATAAGTTAAAGAAATGAATACTAAATATATGTGCTTGTTATTATATTAGGATTAAGAGCACACACTTCCATAATAACTAAGGTCTTGTTCTTTTATTAAGTTAGTACAAAAATAACTTACCTTAAATGGTCCTGCTCAATACACTCAGAGTGTACTAGTGTAATTTTATAGTTAAGATAAACTAATACCAAATTACACTATGACTATTCCAATGGTTTGTTCCTATCCATCTTAGTCATGAGCTACTGTTTATAATTTATAAAGAACCGATAACATGATCTTCTGTGTGTGACACTACACATCATGTTATCTACAATATAAATTAATTGAACAACTACACTTAGCATATAAATGTAGACATTTTTTACCAATGTGATTCTTTATTTCAAAATAAATGTTTACAAAAGCTAGGCTTTTAGTATACATTCCAACAAAGACATGTTTTATACCTTTCTACATTACCATTTGAATCTCGTTTGATTTTAAAAATCCACTTACAACCAATGGGTTTCACACCTTCTAGTAATAGGATAAGTTCCCAAACTTTATTTTCTTGCATTGACTTATACTCCTCATTCATTGCCTCAATCCACTTTTGAGAATTTGAATCTTGCATGGCTTGACAAAAATTAATCGGATCATCCTCCGCCATACCATCATTTTCCTCATGTTGTTGAAGTAGTGCTATATAATCATCCGAAATAGCCTCCTTTCTCTAGTAGACCTTCGTAAAGGCACCTGTTCTACATACATTGGTTCTTAAGGTTGTTGTAACGACCACCCTTCTTACTACTACTACTACTCTCTAAGAGTGACCGTTACTTATCTACTAACTCTACTTAACCGGTATAATTAAAAACCATGAGGAATCTCTATCGAAAAATTTCGACAGAATCTCCCCTATACCGATGACTAAATCATCAATACAAACAAACTATACTCAACCACAGGCGGCTGGAACATATATCTTCACAACCACGCAGTATAATATCACAAATAAAAGAAGGAAACTACCCTAATAATAGCAAACAACAATATCACTCCATCAATAGAACCCAACTACAAATGCGGAATAAACTTAATTACAATCTTGACTCATAATAGCATTTAAAGAAAACTAAAGAACTCTAAACAGAAAAGTCTTAACAATTCCTTAGCAAACTCTTGATCTCCCCATAGTCCAGCCATCACACACCTTCATCACTACCACCTTGTCGCCTTCCTTGCTAAATCTTTTCCTTTCCTTTATCTGTAGTAGGAGGAAGTGCAGTCTATAAGCATAAAGCTTAGTGAGCGCTATCTACTCACAAAAACTCGATATGCATGTATATAAATAAAAACATGCTAAAACTGAATGATAACATGTAAAGCTACTCATGCTCATAAATAGCAAAGGAATCATACTATCTGAAATACTAAACATGTATAGCTAATCATGCTCATAATCCAATGAAGGAATCATACTAACTGAAATACTAACATGTATAGCTAATCATGCTCATAATCCAATAAAGGAATCATACTAACCGAAATACTAAATATGTATAGCTAATCATGCTCAAAATCCAATAAAGGAATCATACTAACTGAAATACTAAAACATGTATAGCTGATCATGCTCATAATCCAATAAAACTATAACTGCATGCTGAGAGCAAATAAAGCTAAACATGCTGAATAATCTAATAGCAAGAAACAAATAAAACTACTACTGCATGCTTCAAATAACAAGAAACTAAACTTTCTAATTCCAAACATATTTGAAGCTTGTTTCATTTGTTTCAAAACTTATACTTTAATACTTTAAAATAATAATCAACTTCTCTTGGGCTCGGCATTGTACCACTTTGCGCGCATTCTTAGTAAGAATCGAGGTAGCTAATCCCGAAACTACTAAGATACTTCTAAGCCTTGTGCCTAGGGGCATCTTGGAGCCCATCCCTTGGACCTTGTGTCCGGTACATGCCCTTTAAAAGTAAAATACTTTTTTACTTTTTAACTATAACTTCTTTATACTTGCCCTTACTTGGCATTTAAGCAAACACCTTGTGTGCGCTTTTGATATTCCATTTCTGGAATTAAGATCAAATTAAAGCCTTGGTCTTTCTTCGCTTATAACTTCTCATATTAGTCCAATAGCAAAGGACTAAAAATAGGAATCAATACTGCTCATGTTAAACTGATAGCAAAGGAAACTGTACGTCTAATAGCAATAGAAAAGAAGTCTGCTCATGCTTACAAATAGCTAAGGAAAAGCTAGGAAAAGAAAACTGTTCTTCTATCAGCAATGTAAAAGAAATCTGCTCATTTTAATTAATTCCAACAAAGTGGAACATAAGGAAAGGATGATTTCTGCTACAATCAAAAGTTACCACATGATATACTAAAGCATATGTTGTTCATGTCCAGTTAATGGCATACAAACCTATTCTGCAAAGCTAACATAGGCTATTATTAAGGAACTAAATGAAACATGGAAAACTACACAAGGAGGAGGGCTGTTCTAAGCTCCAAATGAAACTGCCGTATCTGCAGAAATACACAAAAGAAAGACTATTCTATACTCCAATTGGAGTTGTCCATATCTACTGCAAATACCACAGAAAGTAAGACTGTTCATGCCTACTGCTACACAAAGAAAACTAGATGTTTGATACAAAAATCTGGATTTGCTTGACACTTGGCTGTTCTCTTTCATTGTAGCAAGGAGAAAGAAAGAATAAAATCTAAAACTGAGATAAACAAATCTATCTCCTTTCATGCTCACTGCCTAAACAACGAAACTAAAATTTTCAAGGCTATATATAATCCAATCCTAATTCATGAATGACTAACTAACCAATTTCCTACAACAATTCAACAGGAGAGCAAAACCTCTTCATAGATTAGATCAATGTTAACTATAAGGCTGTAGAATCTAGCACGCAACTTATACATTCATCTAACAACTCGGCTAGGCATATTTGCAAACAGAGAGCGATCAGAGAGCTCGCAAAGAAACTTTGAGGAGAATCAAAAATCCACCGAGCATAAACCCAATTCAAAACCAAAACCAAGTCGCAAAATGACTCCTACTGCAGGTGAGAAGCAACTCACCGGGATTTGCTTGGACTTACAACCGAAGGAGTGGAAGAAGATCTAGGGCTTGGAGGCTTGAAATACTCGGCTTCTTCTTGTGCTCGCGCCTCTTCTTGACGAGAGGAGCTCGGTGGTGTGATGACCTCTCGGAGAAGAGTGCTCGTCGGCCACCGCAATGCCCTAGCTTTGCTCGCTGCGGTTTCCCCCGTGGAGAGATGCGCCGTCGCGTGAGAAGAGGAGAGGAATCGAGAGTTTTTAGGTCACGGGTGAAACTTAAGTCCTCTTCTTATAACTAGGGTTTTTATCATCTAACTACTTCTATAAACTTAATTCTCACCATATAAGGTTAACAAAACCGTGTAGCTCAGCTGGTTGGGCCGGTTTTGCTTGGGTCAGTCCGACCCGAGGTCATGGGTTCGAATCTCACCTTCAACGTTTTTTTTATCAAAACTTCTTTCTTTTTGTAACCCTACTAAACGACCTCCAAAAATTACGTAAAAATACTCTAAAAATTCCAAAAAATCTCTAGAATATTTTAAAAGTATTTCCAAATATTTTTATGGACTTTTAGAACTTGAAATAGAGAAAATTGGGTCATTACAGTTGTTGAGTTTGTTCTTCTAGGAGTTGATTAACAATTTCTTGTTGTTCTAGTATTGCATCCTGATCACTGACAAGAATAAAATCTTAATCATTATTAGAAGCAATCATAGGAATATAAATCATTTCCTCTTAAAGAGTAGTGGGAATACATTCCTCCCCAAAGACAAGGTCAGTAACTTTATTCTTCCCCCCAAACTCAATATTCTCAAAGAACGTTGCAGTTCCCATCTCAAAGATGGTCTTTACTTTGGGATCATAAAAGTTATAGTCCTGTGATCGCTCAGAATATTCAATAAAGTAGCTACTTACAGTTCTGGAGTCCAGTTCCTTATCATGTGGCCTATATGGTCTGTTGGATCGTGAAACGTCGATAGAGGGGGGGGTGAATATCGATTCAAAAAAATAGCATTAAAAAGAGTTAAGCGCAGCGGAATTTAAAAACAATAGACACAGTAATTTTTACTTCGTTCGGAGCCTGTGACGACTCCTACTCGAAGGCCCGTACTCCGTGAGCACTTTCGTTGGGCAATTCACTAGCAATTCGAAATAATGATTACAAAGACAGTACAAGAAATGCTAATGAAAATTAAAACAAAGCTATACCGACAGAAAGAAAACCACAAGGACAAGGGCGCGTTGTCAGATCTTCGTTAGCGTCGTTGGAGCGCAGAGCAGCAGAGCAAGCAGTCTAAGAGTTCTCAGATAATTCTGAAGCTCCACCCCTGGGGCTTCTTTTATATGCTGCTCTGGGCGCCTGGATCCCTTCCGGGCGCCCTGGTGCGACGTGGCAGGTCTAATCAGTGAACTCCACGTGACGACAACTCGGTTTAGATAAAATTCACCTCCGGGCGCCCGGACCCCTCTTCTCCAGAAACTCCTTCTCCTGCAAGAAAAGGTTAGTTCGAGGTAAATATACCCTGCAACACAGATTGTTAGCACAGTTTTATAGATAAGAAAATTAAGTATGAATTAGCAAAAAAGAGTATGACTTAGATTCCGTCTTTCCGAGACCGGAATCTAGTCACGATCTTGACTTAGATATCCGAAATGGATCTAAGCCGGATCGACGCCTAATGTTCCCTTCCCGGGAACGCGTCCTCGCAGTCACTCCCCTCCAGTGACTTACCTTACTTACCTGCCAGACGTCTGGTCAGCCCGTCGACCCGTCTGGACTTCGTGCCAGCTATCCGGTCAGCCCGTCGACCTAGCTAGACTTCGTTCCTAAGCGTCCGGCCAGCCCGTCGACCCGCTTGGACTTCGTGCCAGCTATCCGGTCAGCCCGTCGACCTAGCTAGGCTTCATGCCAGACATCTGGTCAGCCCGTCGACCTGTCTGGATGTAACGACCCAATTCTCCTTACTTTGAGTTCTAAATATCTTTGAAAATGTCTGAAAATACTTTTAAAATATTCTAGGGATTTTTAGGAATTTTTAGAGTATTTTTATGCAATTTTTGGAGGTCGTTTAGTAGGGTTACAAAAGAAAGAAGTTTTGACCAAAAATGTAGAAGGTGAGATTCGAAACCACGACCTCGGGTCGGACTGACCCAAGTGAAACCGGCCCGACCAGCTGAGCTGCGCGTGATTTGTTAACCAAGTATGTAGCGAAATATATTTAAGCTATAGTTGGGAACGTTTAAAATAAATTGGAATTAAAAGTGCGCGACTGAGGATTTGAAACCCAAACCTGTGGCTTCAAGCAAAACTCAGCTGACCAGCTGCGCCAGCGGGCTGTGTTAACCTAAGAGGGAGAGAAATATATTTAAGGTATGGTATTTAATAAAATAACCTAGGTTGTAAAAGAGGTTAAGTTAAGAGAGGAAAACCTAAAATTTTCTCTCAAAATTTCCCTTCTCCTCACGCACGCGGCGCCGTTTCTTCTCTCGGGCGAAAACCCCAGCCAAGGCTAGGGTTCCTCCCTCCGGCGTCGGCGAGGTGTTTTCCGGCCGATCTCCACCCGTGGGTGACCATTCCGGCAAGGGAAGCTCGGGGAACACAAGGAAATGGGAGGAAACGAAGCTCTACCGAAACCCTAGGACACTTCTCTTCGGTTGTAAGTCCAAGAACCCGATGTAAGTGCTTCTCACCTGCGGTAGGAGTAGCTTTCGGGGTTTTCGTTTGCGTTTTGTTATTGTGTAATGAACAAGAGCAGTTTTTTCATTCTAGAGTATGGAATTGATTGCAACCCTTGTTTTACAATCCGGTTTAAGATTTGGGATAGGTTCTTTTGGCTATTTTTAATACACGGACAGAATCTTGATGTTTCCTTTGTTTATCACAGCAGGTTTTTGATGTGTTTACCTCACAATTCAAGCATGTTTAAGTAGATACAAATTACTTCAAGCTACAGCATGATGAAAGATTGTTGGTTTATGAATAAGTTAGTTGTTACAAGCTTGATGTGTGGAAACTTTTACTGCTGTGAGCCTAACTAAGATTACCATCTATGACAATGTAGTTCTGTTATTGGCTGTTGAATTCGGTTTGAACATATCATGTTATATTTCAGTGATATAGTTGTTCTTTCTTTAATTATTGTGGAGTTTATTTGAACATGTACTGGATAATATTTTATATCAGTGCCATGTAGTTTAAAATCTCTTGTTTGTTGAATAAATGAGAGAAGTACAAGTAAAGCAATATTAAGATACAATCTGATCCTAAGTTTCAGAAGTTAGAATCAAGGCACACTAAGTGTTTAAATAGATGCCAAGGCATTTATTTAGAAGAAGTAATTAAAGAAGTATATAAAGAAAAGTATTTTACTTTTAAAAGGCATGTACCGGACACAATGTCCAAGGGATGGGCTCCAAGTTGCCCCTAGACATAAGGTCTAGAAGTGTCTTAATGGTTTTGGGATTAGCTACCTCAATTCTCATTAAGAAAGGCGCGCAAAGTGGTACAATGCCGGGCCCAAGTTAAGTTGAATATTATTTTAAAGTATAAAAGTATTAATTTGGAAACAAACAGAACAAGCTCTTTCTTTTATCTCAGTTGCAAATTCTAGCAAGTTAAATGGTTGTTTCCTTTAGAGATGCATGATGTAGTTCTATTTGCTATTTTCATGTTGAGCATGTACTTCCTATTTTCTGTTATGCTTATGCATTCCTTATCGGATTTTGTGAGTAGAAAGCACTTACTAAGCTTTTAGCTTATAGATACTACTGTCCTCCTATTGCAGATACGGATAAAAATAAAGGAAAAGCTAAAGTGGTGTAGAAGAAGGCGACAGGGAGTCGTTGATGGTGTGTGTGTGGTGGCTGATATGGAAGCTTGGGACCTTGCTAGAAGAATTTATAAATCGTACCTGCTGGTGTTTTTAGTTACTGCTAGAGTAGAATTTATTTTGCATTGCTAAGGATTGGTATTGATTGCTTCAATGAGAATCTGTCGTATGATTCATCTTAACTCTTTCTGCTGTAGTGATAGATTCATTTGCTGTATTTGGTTAGCTTTAATGATTCTTTTGTTATGGTTAAGTGCTGCTTGGAATTTCTGCAGTAAGTGCTTATTTCGGATCAGCAAGTGTGAAGTAAGACCATATCTGATTTGAGTTCGATTTTTATAAAGGAAGTTCATATCTGATTTTCAGTTTGCAAACTTAATTAGAAGTGTGAAGTGGTATGCTCAGTTGCTTTAGATTTTGTTATAGCATGAAATTTCTGCAGTAGGATCAGTTTCTGTGATCAACAAGTTTTATTACAGTAAATTGATTGGTTACCTAGTATTGCTGAAACGTTTCTTGGTACTGCTTGATTTAATTCGGACTGGTAATTATTGAAGTTGAGTCTCTTTGAAATTCTATTGTAAATGCATGCAAATCTTGTATAGCAGAAATCTTATGCGTAACCAGTAGTATGCAAATAGGAAATTTGAAAGTTGCTGGAATTTTCTTCCCATTACAATTGCAGCATGCAATACAGATTTCCCTTTTTATGTTGCTGCCTTGAAACTTAAGTACCGTAGTTTTTTTTAAAATCTCAGAATGAATCACTACATTCTTTTAATAGATATAGAGGCATGTTGTACATATGATCAGTAGTCAAGTAGCTATGCTTATTTAGGTACAGTAGGCATGTTCTATTTGATTGGGCAGTAGAAGTATATAAGCTACATATGTCCGTATGCTATGCTTACTTGTTGTCTCACTTAATTGCATGTTTGATAAAAAAAAAATAGTGGTTAAGTAACGTTCACCCTAAGAGTAGTAGTAAAGAATTTGGGTGGGCGCTACACTGGACTTCTCCTGCACACTCGATCAAAGTGTCAGACAACAACAAACTAACTTAACCTGATTTGTCATTTCATCAAAACCTGGGTTAAATTGTTAGTGATAATCGCACCAACAATCTCCCCCTTTTTGATGGAATGACAACCTGATTAAGTTAGTGAAAATATATGCAAGTATAACAACATGCATTTATGTGGGTTTTTAGTTTGTATTTTCAGTTTGGTTTTTGGTTTAGCTAACTTAACCACCTAACCCTCCCCCTTTGTCATTCATCAAAAGAACTAATGTCAATACAGACTTCAGACAACATAATAAATAATGTCAAGTTAATCCGGGGGAAAAAAAAACTAAGTCTTGAACAATAAGTAACTTTGAAAAATAGCTAAAAGTTTAAAGGTCAAAGTTAAAAATTCAAGTTTTTCAAACATAAGTTTTCATAACCAAAATTCCAAAACTAAGTTTGAAATTTATTTTTCAATACTAAGTTTATTTTTCATAGAGAAAAGGATTTTGGAAAGCTTAGTTTGAAAAAAAATTTAATTTTCACAATTTTCAATAATAATGCAATTTTACTAATTTTTGTAAAACTTAACTTTCAAATCAAAATTAAGTAAAATTAAATTTTAAGAACTAGATTTTTAAAATCAATTTTTAGAATTAAGGTGAATCTAAATTTTAAAATCAATTTTCAATAAAAAATAAAACCCAATTCTTAAAAACAACTTAGTTTTATAAGAGTTAGTTTTCACAAACTAAGTAAAAAGGAAAAAAAAAATTCACAATTTTAAATAAGCTGATTTTAAACTTTGATTTTCAAAAATAAGTTTAAAATTCAATTTAAAAAACGGAATTAATTTTATTTCTCCCCTGAACCTGACATTAAATCAAATGTCTAACCAGTTAGTTACTGACTGACTATCAAAAGATAGCAGCTTTCACTTGGTTAGTCAAGTTAAGTTCAATCTTAACTTGATTAATGTATATTTTGTATTTAACGCCCAGACTTATATCAATGCACTGAAATAAGTATCTTAAGTCTTAGGCAAGTGGCCTATACATCTCACCCCTTTCTATGTTCGTTAAACACAAGCAAGGTAAGTCTAGGGTTTTGGTAAGATGCTCAAAAACTAGTCCTATGGGTACATGCTTTCTAAGGATTTTGAACTAGTCTAAGGCTAAAAAATATATTTTTAAAACTCTAAAAATAGGAAAGTTTTGAAAATGAAACATGTTTAACCTATAATTTGAGAATAATCATTTTGAAAATATTTTTGAAATTTGAAACACCTAGTCTATTAGGCACATTCCTAGTTTTCTACGCAAATTGCTAAATTCACTTTCAGGGAGTGGTTTGGTGAATATGTCAGCTAAGTTTGACTTGGACTCAATGTATTTTGAGCTCAATGTCACCCTTAGTAACATGATCCCTGATAAAGTGGTGCCTGATTTCAATGTGTTTGGTTCTTGAATGATGCACTGGATTTTTTGTTAAATTGATTGAGATAATATTGTCAATTAAAACTCTTACATTTGTGATTTTTAAGTTGAAATCTTTTAAGGTATGCATCATCCATAATAATTGGGCTACACATTCTCGTATAGCTATGTATTCTGACTCAGTTGTAGATAGTGCAACACAGTGTTGCTTTCTACTAAACCAGCTGACAAGTGATGGGCCTAGTAGTTGGCATCCACCACTTGTACTTTTGCGGTCTAATTTGCATCCAACATAATTTGAGTTAGAATATCCTATTAATTCAAAGTTATTGGTCCTAGGATACCAAATTCCTACATTTGTTGTTCCCTTAAGATATCTAAAAATTCTTTTGACTTGAGTCAAATGGGATTCTTTAGCACAGGTTTGGTATCTGGCACACATACTAACTGCAAATAAGATATCAGGTCAGCTTGCAGTTAAGTAAAGTAGACTACCTATTGCACTTCTATAATACTTTAGATCTACTGGTTTTCCATTTAGGTCATTGTCTAAGATTGTGTTTACTGCCATAGGTGTTTTTATTTCTTTTGTATTTTCCATTCTGAATTTTTTAAGTAATTCTTTAGTGTATTTATGTTGATAAATGTAATTTCCTTCATTTGTTTGTTTAATTTGTAAACCTAGAAAATAGGTCAATTTTCCTACTAAGCTCATTTCAAATTCTTGTTCCATTAGGTTGATAAATTCTTCTAAAAAGTCTGAGTTAGTTGAACCAAATATTATATCATCTACATATATTTGTGCTACAAATATGTCGTTATTTAGTAATTTAACAAACAAAGTTGGGTCAATTTGACCTTGGTTGAATCCTTTGGATGTTAAGTAAGATGTTAGCCTTTCATACCATGCCCTGGGTGCTTGTTTAAAGACATAATCAGGGTGTTCTAGATCTTCAAACCTAGGAGGCTGACCTACATAAACTTCTTCTTTTATCAGTCCATTGAGAAAAGCTAACTTAACATCCATTTGATATAGTTTGAATCCCTTATGGGCTACATAACTTAGTAACATTCTAATGGATTCTAATCTGGCTACTGGGGCATAGGTTTCATCGTAATCAAGTCCTTCAACTTGACTGAACCCTTTGGCAACTAGCCTAGCCTTATTCCTAGTAATTTCCCCAGTTTCACTTAATTTATTTCTGAATACCCATTTTGTTTCTATTATTTTCTTATCTTTAGGTGGTGGTACTAGATCCCAAATTTCATTACTCTCAAATTGAGCTAGTTCCTCTTGCATAGCAATGATCTAATCTGTATTAAGTAGGGATTCAGCTACAGTTTTGGATTCAATTTTTGAAATCAGGGAAATTTGACTTAGGTTCCTAAAGGATGATCTGGTCTGAACCCTTAGGTCTGGATCACCAATTATTTGATCAGTTGGATGGTTAGGGTTGATTCTTATAGTTCTAGGTGGTTGATTTACTTGAGTGTGTTCATCTTCTTCATGATCTAGGGATTGATTGGTTTCTTCAGGATTATTATTTTCAATAGGTTGAAGTTGAGTTTGTCCTTGGGTTTCTTCAAATTTTACATTTGTGGTTTCCTCAATTTTTAACGTAATTTTATTATATATTTTGTAACTCCTACTGTTTAGAGAATATCCTACAAAAATTCCATTTTCTACTTTAGAGGTAAATTTTCCTAAGTGTTCTCTGGTATTTAAGATGTAGGCTGGACACCTAAATACTTTAAAATATTTTATGTTGGGTTGTTTGTTATAAAATATTTCAAAGAAGGTTTTATTATGTCTTTTATTTAATGTTGTTCTATTTTGCACATAGCAGGCTGTACTAACAGCTTCGGCTCAAAAATATTTAGGTAAGTTATATTCATTTAATATAGTTCTAGAGGCTTCCAGTAAAGTTCTATTTTTTCTTTCTACAATTCCATTTTGTTGGGGGGTTTTAGGACACGAAAATTCGTGATGGTAGTCATTCTCAAGACAGAACTTGTTAAAATTATGATTTTTAAATTCTCCCCCGTTGTCACTCCTAATTCTTTTAATTTTAAGATCTTTTTCGTTTTCAATTTGTTTGCAAAAGTTCGTAAAGATTTCAAAAGTTTCATCTTTATGTTTTAAGAATTTTACCCAAGTAAACCTAGAATAATCATCTATTATTACTAAACAGTATAAGTTTTCATTTATGGATTTGACTCCATGGGAGTCAAAAAGGTCTAAATGTAGAAGTTCTAATATTGAGTCAGTTTGTGGCTGATTGGTTGGTTTGTGAGAGGATTTTGTTTGTTTACCTTGTTGACAAGCATTACATATGGTTGAATCTATGTTAGGTAATTTTGGTAAGCCTCTCACTAGTCCATTTAATTTGCTTATATTTCTAAAGTTGGTGTGAGACATTCTCCTATGCCATAACCAAGTTTCTTCTTTTTGTGTTAAATAACACTTAATTGAAGAGGTGGTTAAGTTGATAGCATAGATGTTGTCTTTTGTAAAACCTTTTAGGCTTATAGTAGGATTGTCTAGATGTTTGATTAAACACTCTGTGGATAGAAATTTAACCTTATACCTAGTATCACACAATTGACTTATACTCAGGAGATTGTATTTAAAATTCTCGACAAGTAGAACATTTGTAATTATGAAATCTATTTTTAATTCAATATTACCTATCCCAATTACCTTGAGTTTGCCGTTATTTCCAAAGGCAACTGTTCCTAAGCTTTTGTAAGTAAATTGAGTGAACTTGGTGTGATCTCTAGTCATGTGTTTGGACAAACCACTGTCCAAAATCCACTTGATTTCCTACAATGAGTAGGAATTAAGGTTAGTCTCTTAAGATTATAAATTTTAAATAATTTTTAAAGTTAATTTAATTTTAAAATAATTTTTAAAGTTAATTTAAATTTAAAATAATTTCTATTTAAAGTTAAAATAATTTTAAAATAATTTTTAAAGTTAAAATAATTTTTTAAAGTTAAAATAATTTTTAAAATAATATTTTAATGGTAATTTAATTTTAAAATAATTTTTTAAAGTTAAAATAATTTTTAAGGTTAAAATAATTTTTTTTTAACTTTAAAATAATTTTTAAAGTTAATTTAATTTTTAAACTAATTTTTAAAGTTATTTTAATTTTTAAACTAATTTTTAAAGTTACTTTAATTTTAATAAATTTTTAAAGTTAATTTAATTTTAATTAATTTTTAAAGTTAATTTAATTTTAAAATAATTTTTTTAAGTTAAAATAATTTTTTAAGTTCAAATAATTTTTAAAATAATTTTTTAAAGTAAAAATAATTTTTAAAATAATATTTTAAAGGTAATTTAATTTTAAAATAATTTTTAAAGTTAATATAATTGTAATTAATTTTAAAATAATTTTTAAAGTTAATTTAATTTTTAAACTAATTTTAAAGTTAATTTAATTTTTAAAGTTAATTTAATTTTAAAGTTAAAATAATTTTAAAATAATTTTTAAAAGTTAAAATAATTTTTTAAAGTTAAAATAATTTTTAAAGTTAAAATAATTTTTTTTTAAAGTTAAAATAATTTTTTAAAGGTAATTTAAGTTTAAAAAAAAATTTAAAGTTAATTTAATTTTAAAGTTAATTTAATTTTAAAGTTAATTTAATTTTAAAATAATTTTAAAGTTAATATAATTTTTAAAGTTAAAATAATTTTTAAAGTAATTTTTTAAATTTAAAATAATTTTATAAAGTTAAAATAATTTTTAAAGTTAAAATAATTTTTAAAATAATTTTTTAAAGTTAAAATAATTTTTTTTAAAGTTAAAATAATTTTTAAAATAATTTTTTAAAGGTAATTTAATTTTAAAATAATTTTTAAAGTTAATTTAATTTTTAAAATAATTTTTTAAATTTAAAATAATTTTTAAACTTAAAATAATTTTTAAAGTTAAAATAATTTTTAAAATAATTTTTAAAGTTAAAATAATTTTTTTTAAAGTTAAAATAATTTTTAAAATAATTTTTTAAAGGTAATTTAATTTTAAAATAATTTTTAAAGTTAATTTAATTTTAAAATAATTTTTAAAGTTAATTTAATTTTAAAATAATTTTTAAAGTTAATTTAATTTTTAAACTAATTTTTAAAGTTAATTAAATTTTAATTAATTTTAAAGTTAATTTAATTTTAAAATAATTTTTTAAAGTTAAAATAATTTTAAAATAATTTTTAATGTTAATTTAATTTTAAAATAATTTTTAAAGTTAATTTAATTTTAAAGTTAATTTAATTTTAAAATAATTTTTTAAAGTTAAAATAATTTTTAAAGTTAAAATAATTTTTAAAGTTAAAATAATTTTTTAAAGGTAATTTAATTTTTAAAATAATTTTTAAAGTTAATTTAATTTTAAAATAATTTTTAAAGTTAATTTAATTAATTTTAACTTAATTTGAAGTTTGAAATTTAATTTTAATTTGAAATTTAATTTTAATATAATCATAATCATCTCACCCGATCTAGATTATCAATCAGGGTATCCTATAATTTTGTGAGATGAATTAGATTTTATTATAGAGTTTGATTTAACTTGTGTTAGATTCAGGTTTAGCTTTGGTCTCAACAAATAGGCATTCTTCGGATAAACTTCTAAGCTTGGTGAGTCACTTGGACGTCATTAGAAGTAACCAACCTTTCGAGGTTTTCCGAATAGTCCTATCCACGGAGCTTAGTACTAAACCTTGGTCTAACTAGTTAGGTTCTGTTTAAGGGTAGCTTCGGTCAGTTCCACTTGGCCAAATGCACCAGATCGAAGCCATATCTTTCTAGACATGCGATGCCCAAGCTTCCCTAACGTACTATCATCCAAAAACTTCACCCGTACTGTGATTCAAGTTAAACTGGGTCTCTTTTTAACTAATCCTAATTACCCTGCCGGGTTAGTTTATTTGGGTTACCCTGTCGGGTAAGTTAGTTTTGGAGGTGCCAGCTATTATGGACCCTCCCCCTGAATTATTTGCCCTTTATTTAAATTTTCATTTTAGGTTTGTGTCTATTTCTTTTATAGTTATAATTAACTTGGTGATAATTTCTATTTTGTTGAGTAAAATGTTTAAATTTTGAATTTTTTTATTTAGGTTTATATTTTGGTTTTTGATTTGGTTTATTCGAGTTTATATAATATATTTTTTCTTTGGGTATATAATATTGATTACGTCCTACTTGTGTGGTCAAACACACTTTCGGAACCCAAACTTGATTAGCTGATTTGTATTGAGTTATTAATGATTTAAAAGTTTTACTTGAGTTTGTCTTGTATCCGAGTCCGGTTTTATTATAGCACGCCTTTTGATTATTCAGGATTAAATCTAGATTTTTTGATATTTTAGTGAATTTTTCTAGCATTTCTTTTAACTTATTAATTTCTGATTTTAATGATGAATTCTCCTCAAGTGTTAGATCTTGAGTTGAATTTAACTTTTTGATTTGTTCCTTGAGGTCTTAATTTTCCTCAAGGAGTGATTTGTTTTGATTTTCTATTTTAACTAATTTACTATTTAAGCAGGAAATAATTTTTTAAAAAAATTTGTTTAAATTAAAATATACCTCATCCAGGCCTTCGGAAACGAGTACGGACTCGTGGCTCGATTCGGGTTCGGACCCGTCTTCCGATTCATCTCCCGATTCGTCTTCCGTTTCAGCTTCGCGGGCCATTAGCGCGAGATGGCTCTGGTGTTTTTGCTCTTCTACCTCCGATTCGTCCGAGGAGTCATCCCACGTTGCTTTGAGGGCCTTCTTTTTGGTCGGCTTCGGTTTGTCGAACTTCAGTCTTGGGCATTCGCTCTTGTAGTGCCCCTTTTTATTGCATCCGAAGCAAGTCACGTTCTTTTGTTCCGCGGGAGAGCTGATCTTTTGAAGGTCCTTCTTGCTGAAGCTTCTTTTTCTCCTGGTGAACATTTTTCTTACCAAGTTCACCAGGTATTCTTCGTCTTCAGAATCTTGATCGGAATCTTCTTGAGATTCAGACTTGCTCTTCTTTTCTTTGGATGAACCTACAAAAAAGCAACACTTTTCTCAACTCCAGCATTAGTTTGTTCATGCAGTTCTAATTCACAAAAAAGCTCGTCTAACTTTAATTTAGATAAATTTTTTGAAATTTTATAGGCATCTACGATCGATGCCCACAAACTATTACGTGGAAAAGCATTTAGTGCGTACCTGATTAAATCTCTATTTTCCATCTGGTGACCTATCGCGTGGAGTCCGTTGAGGATGTCCTTAATCCTTGCGTGCAGTTGACTTGCAGTTTCCTCTTCCTGCATTTTTATATTAAATATTTTATTTAAAAGTAAATCTCTTTTTGTTACCTTTGCGTCGCTCGTTCCTTCGTGCAGCTCAATCAATTTGTCCCATAATTCTTTAGCATTCTGATGCGGTCCGACCCGGTTCAGCTCTTCTCGTGTTAGGCCGCAGTGTAGCGTGTTGATTGCTTTGTTTTCCGTGGACGCCTTTTTCCTCATGTCCGGAGTCCACTGTTCCGTGTCTAGTGGATTTCCGGAGTTGTTAGCTGGAGCTCGGTAGGCCTTTATGACGCTGAACCATTGATTGTAGTCTGTCTTTAGGTACATCTCCATTCTTTTCTTCCAGTACGAGAAGTCATCCCCGTTGAATAGGGGAGGACGTACTGTGCTGAAGCCTTCTAGTTGAGACATCCTGCACACAAGTAAACAACGGAAAAAAATCCCAAGACTTGGTCTTGGATTAGTAGTGCGGGAAAAAATAATAGATGAATCTAAATTGGTGTTGCACCAATTTGGATTTAATTGCAAAAAAAAATTTTCAAAACAGGTAATAATACCAGATTGGAATTAAGCGTAGAAAAAAAAATGAAATAAAAATAAAGGTTAATTTTTCACCCCCTGTCTGATTGGTGGTTGCACCAAATCAGAGCGGTACCTGCTCTGATACCACTTGTTGGATCGTGAAACGTCGATAGAGGGGGGGGTGAATATCGATTCAAAAAAACAGCGTTAAAAAGAGTTAAGCGCAGCGGAATTTAAAAACAATAGAGACAGTAATTTTTACTTCGTTCGGAGCCTGTGACGACTCCTACTCGAAGGCCCGTACTCCGTGAGCACTTTCGTTGGGCAATTCACTAGCAATTCGAAATAATGATTACAAATGTAACGACCCAATTTTCCCTATTTCAAGTTCTAAAAGTCCATAAAAATATTTGGAAATACTTTTAAAATATTCTTCAGATTTTTAGGAATTTTTAGAGTATTTTTACGTAATTTTTGGAGGTCGTTTAGTAGGGTTACAAAAAGAAAGAAGTTTTTAAAAAAAATATTGAAGGTGAGATTCGAACCCACGATCTCGGGTCGGACTGACCCAAGCAAAACCGGCCCAACCCGCTGACCTACACGATTTTTGTTAACCTTATATGAAGAGAAATAGATTTAAGCTATAGTCGGAACAAATAAAATAAAAGAGAAGAAAAATAAGTTTGTAGAAGCTGGGGTTCGAACCCAGCTCCTCGGCCCAAGCAGAAACCGGCCCAACCAGCTGAGCTACGCGGGTTTTGTTAACCAAGTATGTAGCGAAATATATTTAAGCTATAGTTGGAACGTTTAAAATAAATTGGAATTAAAAGTGCGCGGCTGAGGGTTCGAAGCCGAGACCTGTGGCTTCGAGCAAAACCCAACTGACCAGTTGCGCTAGCGGTCGGTGTTAATCAAATATGCAGCGACATATATATAATCTATAGTTATAATCGAAACCCTAGTTTTAAAAGGATCTAATTCCTTTTCTCCCGAGCCGAAAACCCTTTTCTTCTTCTCACGCGACGGCGCGACTCTTCTGCTCGGGCGAAACAGAGCCGTGTTAGGGTTTCGTCTCCGGCGCTTGAAAAAGGGCTCTCTCCGGCCGGTCTTCACCCAACTGTGATCTTCTCGTCGTGGAGAGCACGAGGACCTGAAGGAGACGCCGAGACCTTCACCTATCCGAAACCTTAGCAGCCATCTTCTCGGTTGTAAGTCCAAGGAAACAAGTGAGTTGCTTCTCACCTGCAGTAGGAGTAGTTCCGAGCTTCGATTTGTTTTCTTTGCTTTCGGATTTGTTTGAAGTTTCCTTGTGTTTGCTGCCATGACCTCTAAATTCGAATTTGTTAGGTTGATTATGGTCTCATCTTATTGTTGAGTAATTTGGATTTGGGTTTGTGCCGAATCTAAGCTTGCAGGAGATCAAGTTTTTTTTGTTTCTCTTTGTTCATGTTGAACCTGCCGTGGCCTTTAGGAAGGAAAAAGGGTGTAGTGGATTTAACCTTGATTAATGATGCCTTTGTTTCCTACCATTGGGATTGCAACTGGATCGTGTAGCTTGACAGTATGTCGAATTTGCATCAGATGGATTTTCATTGGGTTTTATTTTAGTTTCCAACCATCTATGCTAGTTTCTAGATTAGTTCTTGCAAGCATTAGTATACAGTCTGAGCTCTATATTCTGTTATAGTTTCCTTCCTTGCTTTCAGGTCATGTTGTACAGAATCAAAGTTGATTAGGGATTTAGTTTTTGGACAGCATGTTTAAGAAGCTTAAAGTTGTATTCTTTTGCTTTATTTATAGCATGTTTAAGAAGTTTAAAGTAGCATTCCATGCTCTGTTTCTACAGCATGATAGAAAGTGTAGAGTGACATATATTGCTTTTATTACAGCATACTTAGAAAGCCCAAAGTTAGCTTCCTTTTGCTCTATTTTACAGCATGTCTAGAAAGTCCAAGTTAGCTTTCTTTTGCTCTATTTTATAGCATGTTTAGAAAGTCCAAGTTGCTTCTTTTGCTCTATTTTATAGCATGATTAGTAAGCTCAAAGTGATTTTCATTTGCTATTTTAATATGCATGAACAGCTATGTATTCTAGTGGAAAAATGAGAATCCTATTAAATACTTTTAGAAGTATTAACAAGTAAAAGAAAGAAAAAGAAAAGAAAGAGAAAGGCCAAGGCCTTAAGTAAATTCCAAAGTCCAGACTTTAGGGATTTTTGCACACAAGGTGTCTATTAAAATGCTAAGGCATTTAAAGAAGAAGTAATTAAGATAAAAAGTATTTTACTTTTAAAGGGCATGTACCGGACACAAGGTCCAAGGGATGAGCTCCAAGTTGCCCCTAGGCACAAGGCCTAGAAGTACCGGACACAAGCTCCAAGGGATGGGCTCCAAGTTGCCCCTAGGCATAAGTCCTAGAAGTATCTTAGTAGTTTCGGGATTAGCTACCTCGATTCTTATTAAGAATGCGCGCAAAGTGGTACAATGCCGGGCCCAAAAGAAGTTTATTATCTATTTTGAAGTATATATATATACATATATATATAAGCTTTTAGAACAAAAGAAATAAACTTAATTTAAGTTCAGAAATCAGCAAGATAGTTCTTTTGTTTCAATTTCAGCAAGTTAACTGTCTTAGTTTTATTTCAGCAAGATAGTCATTTCTATCTCTAAAAATTCAGCAAGTTAGTTCTTTTATATTAGCATGCCATTGAGACTTTCTACTGCTATTTATGAGCATGACTAGCTTCACATGTTAGTATTTCAGTTAGTTATACTTACTTGCTGTTCTTAGTAAGCATGCAGTAGTAGTTTCAATTGTTTCCTTGCTACTAGATTATTCAGCATGTTTAGCTTTACATGTTTAGTAGTTTTACATGTTTAGTAGCTTTACATGTTTAGCTTTACATGTTTAGTAGTTTTACATGTTTAGTAGTTTACATGTTTAGTAGCTTTACATGTCTAGCTTTGCATGTTTAGTAGTTTTACATGTTAGTAGCTTTACATGTTTAGTATGCTTCTTTTATAGTTTCATTCTTATGAGCATGATTAACTATACATGTTTAGTATTTCAGTTAGCATGATTCCTTTGCTATGTATGAGCATGAGTAGCTTTACATGTTAGCATTCAGTTTTAGCATGTTTTTATTTATATACATGCATATCGAGTTTTTTGTGAGTAGATAGCGCTCACTAAACTTTATGCTTATAGATACTACCTTCCTCCTACTGCAGATAAAGGAAAGGAAAAGATTTAGCAAGGAAGGCGACAAGGTGGTGGTGATGAAGGTGTGTGATGACTGGACTATGGAGAGATCCAGAATGAGCTGGCAAATTGCCAAGACTTTTCTGTTTAGTTATTTTAGTTCTCTTTTAATGCTATGATGAAGTTGAGATTGTAATTGAGTCTATTCCGCACTTGTAGCTTGGTATGTCTTATCGTTGGAGTTCTATTTGTTTACTATTGCTAGAATAGTTTCCTTTTAGTTATTGTGACATTATTACTGCGTGGTTGTGAAGTATTTATACCAGCCGCATGTGGCTGATGGTTTATTATTTGTTTGTATTGCTGATTTGGTCATCGGTACAGGGGAGATTCTGCCGAAATTTTTCGATAGGGATTTCTCGTAGTTAAGTAGCGTACCGGTTAAGTAGAGTTAGTAGTTAAGTAACGGTCACTCTTAGAAAATAGTAGTAGTAGTAAGAAGGGTGGTCGTTACAACAAAGACAGTACAAGAAATGCTAATGAAAATTAAAACAAAGCTATACCGACAGAAAGAAAACTACAAGGACAAGGGCGCGTTGTCAGAGCTTCGTTAGCGTCGTTGGAGCGCAGAGCAGCAGAGCAAGCAGTCTAAGAGTTCTCAGATAATTCTGAAGCTCCACCCCTGGGGCTTCTTTTATATGCTGCTCCGGGCGCCTGGATCCCTTCCGGGCACCCTGGTGCGACGTGGCAGGTCTAATCAATGAACTCCACGTGACGACGACTCGGTTTGGATAAAATTCACCTCCGGGCGCCCGGACCCCTCTTCTTCAGAAACTCCTTCTCCTGCAAGAAAAGGTTAGTCCGAGGTAAATATACCCTGTAACACAGATTGTTAGCACAGTTTTATAGATAAGCAAATTAAGTATGAATTAGCAAAAAAGAGTATGACTTAGATTTCGTCTTTCCGAAACCGGAATCTAGTCACGATCTTGACTTAGATATCCGAAATGGATCTAAGCCGGATCGACGCCTAATGTTCCCTTCCCGGGAACGCGTCCTCACAGTCACTCCCCTCCAGTGACTTACCTTACTTACCTGCCAGACGTCCGGTCAACCCGTCGACCCGTCTGGACTTCATGCCAGCTATCCGGTCAGCCCGTCGACCTAGCTGGACTTCGTGCCTAAGCGTCCGGTCAGCCCGTCGACCCGCTTGGACTTCGTGCCAGCTATCCGGTCAGCCCGTCGATCTAGCTGGGCTTCGTGCCAGAAATCCGGTCAGCCCGTCGACCTGTCTAGACTTCTCCTGCACACTCGATCAAAGTGTCAGACAACAACAAACTAACTTAACCTGATTTGTCATTTCATCAAAACCTGGGTTAAATCGTTAGTGCTAACCGCACCAACATGGTCTAGCCTCAGCTAGACATCCCTAAATATGAAAATGTTTGAGACTTGGCTTTCGCCTTGTCCGAAGCTCAAAAGGTGTTTTAGTAGCTGCTTTATTGGGTACTCGATTTAGAATGTAAGCTGCTGTCTTTAATGCTTCTCCTCAGAGTGACATTGGTAAGGTTGAATGACTAATCATACTCCTTACCATATCCTTAAGAGTTCGATTACGTCGTTCAGCTACACCATTCATGCTTGGTGAGCCTGGCATGGTGTACTGTGGGACAATTCCACACTCCTCTAGGTATTGAGCAAAAGGTCTTGGGCACTGTTCACCTAAACCGTCATATCTACCGTAGTATTCACCACCATGATCAGATCTAACTTTCTTAATTCTTTTGTTTAGTTGGTTCTCAACTTCAACCTTAAATGATTTGAAAATGTCCAATGTTTGAGCCTTCTCATAAATAAGAAATAGGTATGCATATCGAGAATAATCATCAATGAATGATACAAAATATTATTGACCATTCCAAGAAGGTGTTGGAAATGGTCCACAAACATCTGTATGTATCAATTCCAATACTTTTATAGCTCTATATGCACCATCTTTCTTTATTTTGGTTGTTTGCCCTTAATGCAATCAACACAAACATTTAGGTTTGTAAAATCAATGGAGTGTAAAAATCCATCCGATATAAGTCGTTCAACTCTATTTCTAGAGATGTGTCCTAAACATTTGTGTTAAGGCACCTGAGTTTTCATTATTAAATTTATGCTTAGTACCACGTGATTCCACATTCAGGGTTTCAATATAAGAAGCATTTATATCAAGAATATATAGATTGTCATAAATTATAAGTGAATCAGTACCAATAACAATAGAATTAATAGATAAACTGAATTGGATGTTTCCAAACAAACAATAGTAACCTAATTTATCCAAAACAGAAACCAAATTCTGTCTAAATGACGGTACAACAAAAGTATCTATTAAGTCTAAATAATAACCCGTGCTTAACAACAATCTAAAACGCCCTATTGCTTCCACCTCAACTGACTTGCCATCACCCACATAAATGCATCTTTCAACATTAGTTGGCTTTCAGTAACTCAGGCAACCCTGCATTGAAACACTGATGTTAGTAGTAGCACCAGAGTCTAACCACCAAGTGTTTCGAGGAACTGAAGCTAAATTTACTTCAGAACAAACCAAATTAAAAAATGTACCATTTTTCGCACACCAGGCATGGTACTTAGGACATTCTTTCTTGACATGATCAAGATTGTTACAGAAGAAACAACCTGTCACGCCCCAAAGGAGTCCTTGCCAGAGGAAAATTTGGTAGCATCTTCCCTGTACCGGTGACAATCTGAATCATATATACATCCATAAGAATACATCAACCCACACGACTAGATATATATACAACCACACAGTTATATATATCAAACAACCCACACGATTGTACTAAAACATAGTGGAAATCGAAAGAAAACCCATACAAACTAAAAAGAAGGCTGCTAGTTGGCTAGGCTTACACAACCATAACAAAACAAATACAACTCCAAAAAAAAAAGTCGAATTTATACAACACCAAGTCCACTAAAAATATAAGACAAGTAAAGCAGATATAAAATAAAAAAAAAATAGTCCTCAGATGTGATGTGGAACTGGCAAACAAGATACTGTAAGCGACACGACATATCTATGTGCTAACCTGAAAAACAACAAGAAAAATAAGAGGTAGTGAGTAAAACATACTCAGCGGGTATCGAGCAGATATGCATAGTAAAATATAACTACCAGTAATAATCATGCAGTAGAGTCTCCTGATCTATAACAGGAAATGCAAAAACTGGACAAGGGGAGAAGCTGTACTCACCAGGACCTCCTATCCGAATATAAGGGTCGTCAGACCAAATGCCTCAGGTCTTCTATATGTATGTCAATCATATGCAATCACCAAAATACAGCAATCACAAGCAATAAATGCAATCCATGCATATGATGCAAATGACATGGTCACCCTTGACGCCAGTCAGCCACCTCACACGCGATGGTGAGGTCAAGTGGGTAGGGTTATGACAATTGTGCACTCTGCCATCACTACTCCTAAGTGACCGAGTGGATAGGATATTGTCGGAGTACACCTATCCTTCTGCCCCAAACATAGTGGGGGAGCCTAAGCTCTCATCTCCCTGTGTCATAGTCAAGAGGAGGGATCCTTGTCTGCTACTACGCTACAGTCATCACTACCCATGAGCGGACCAGCGAAACCCTGAAAGAGCAAACTGCACACACCCTACATGATATACCACTAACCCATGAGTGGTTGTGTGTGCAGATCATGTAACTAGCGATGTTATCAACAACAATGGAGCCGACAATCGCTCAACATGCAATCATGCAATATGGTGCATGCCACTATGCATGTAACTCCTGAAAATACCAGCCTCCTCATAATGTGTACCAAAAGGAAAACTAAATCCATAATAATGATCTAGGTACACATGCAAGATAGAACAATGAATTGCCCTCCAATAACTCATTAATTTTGGAAGGTTACCTGCTTGTTCACTGTTGGAGCACGTTCATCGTCGTAATAGTGACCGTACTAGTGCGATATCACTGTCCAACATTAGTAGATGCCTGAAACTTAGCAATCTATCATTGCATCTCCTAAATTAGAGGATAGGGTTAGCACTTACCTCAGATTTTGGCAGCTAAGAAGAGATTAGCAAATGGAGCTACAATTTTCCTCGGATCTGGCCGGAAGTGACGAGACCACTGCCCAAATCAGTTTGGTTGTCCCATTCAGCAAACCAGCACCCAAATTCCTAAATTCAGGTCTAGGTTTAGTGCATACCTCAAATCTGACAACCGAAAGCCCTAGATCGACGATGGAGATGAGAGATCACACGACCCAGATCAAGCGGAGAAGGGAAGATTCATAGGTGAGCTCGAGCCCTGGCCGAATCCCACTGCTCGATCGACGATCCTCTGGAGGAAGGTTGGCATCGTCGGGCGATGGCGTGAGGAGGTGCGGTCGGCGATCTAGGGCAGAGCGCGAGAGGAAGGAGGCTCAGCCTAGTCACGCTGGAGAAAGAGAATGTTGCCGGCGGTGGGCTAGCGGCGGCCGGCGATTGGGGATCGTCGATGATGAAAAGGAGGGGAAGAGGAAAGGGAATCGACGCAAGGGAGAGGGCCGATGGTTTTGTACGCGTGGGAGAAGAGAAGCGAGCCGTCATCGGGTTGGGGAAGATGAAGAGGAGGTCGGCGCCGCGAGAGGGGAGGCGGCGTCGGGTTGGGGGAGACGATCGGGTTCGAGGAAGAGGAAGGGAAGATCGACGCTGCTCGAGCGGATCAGAGGAAGAGAAGGGAAAGAATCGGGAGATTAGGTATTTATAAAATTTAACTTAGGTTTAGGCAAATCAAAACCTAAGTTTTACTCCTCAATCAACTCCCATTTTTTGGTATTTCAAACAGGCTTTTCCCAAGCCTATAAATTCATCCCCTTAAACTCGTCATACGAGCTCCAAAAAGTTCCTAGAAAACTCCTAAAAATTTCTGAAAATTCCCTTAAGGTTATTCATCCATTAAACCTTATTATTATCTGGTTATGATATTTTACATTCTCCCCCACTAATAAAAATTTGGTCTCCAAATTTCATTATTTACCAACAGCAAGTACTAGCAATAGACAAACAAATAAATGCTGAACGGAACTCTAATCCACATACCTCAAGTAAAAAGATGAGGGTCTCAAGCTCGAATCATATCCTCGAGCTCCCAGGTAGCCTCCTCGTCAAAATGATACTGTCATCCGACTTTAACCAGCCGGATAGTCTTGTTCCGCAGCTAACGCTCCTTGAGGTCTAGAATCCGTATCGGAACCTCGTCGTAGGTAACATTAGGCTGAATGGGAGCTGATATATTTGATAGAACATGTGCTGGGTCAGGTACGTATCTCCTCAGCATGAACAAATGAAATACATCGTGAATGTCTACCAGAGCTAGTGGTAGTGCCAAACGATAAGCTATCGCTCCAATCCTCTCCAAGATCTGGAAAGGCCCAATGTATCGTGGAGCTAGTTTACCTCGGAGACCAAATCTCTTCACCCCTTTCGTGGGTGAGACTCTCCGAAATTCATGATCGCCAGTAGAGAACTCCAGAGGTCTCCGTCTTTATCTCCAATCAGCATAACTCTTCTAACGGTCCTGCGCCTCAGACATCCTCTGTCTGATAGTGCGGACCAACTCTGCCTCCTACTGAACTCTCTGAGGTCCTAGCGGCTGAGCCTCCCCAACCTCCTCCCAAAGGGTGGGTGTCCTATAAGATCTACCATACAACGCTTCAAACAGTGCTATCTGGATAGTCGAATGATAGCTATTGTTGTAGGCGAACTCTACTAATGGCAGGTGGTCCTCCCAGCTGCCTTCGAAATCCATAACGCAAGACCTCAACAAGTCCTCTAATATCTGGATGGTCCACTCTAACTATCCATCTGTCTACGAATGGAATGTTGTACTAAATCGGAGCTGTGTGCCCAAGGCCTGCTGCAAATCCTGCCAGAACCAGGACGTGAACCGTGGGTCTCTATCTGATATAATGCTCAAAGGAACACCATGAATTCTAACGATCTCCTGATAATATAGCTCTGCCAATTGATCCAGAGAATCAGCCTTTTAAATCGCTAAGAAGTGTGCGGATTTGGTTAATCGGTCAATGATTACCCAAATCGCGTCATGGTCTCGTCATGTCCTAGGCAATCCCACCACAAAATCCATGGTGATATACTCCCATTTCCAATCCGGAATGGGAATCCTCTAAAGTAAATCGGTAGGTCTCTTGTACTTAGCCTTCACCTGCTGACAGACTAGACATCTAGCTACAAACTCCATAATGTCTTTCTTCATGTCGTTCCACCAATAGGAACACCTCAAATCTCGACACATGTGGGTTCCGCCTGGGAGGATAGCAAAATGGGAGTGATGTGTTAGAACCCCAAGGTTGTTTTGATGTGATCAAACAAGTTAAGTTAGGTCCTGTTGGTTTTTGATCCCTGTGTCTAAGTGTGCAGAAGCTTAGGAGCACAGGAAGTCGAGCGAAAGACACGTCTAGCGAGAAGGATGGCACGGGAAGGGAGCCAATGGTCTCGGTGCATCCGAGGGATGGAAGAGCTACGAAAGAGTACACCGGTGGACGAGAAGAACGTACACGATATTCGAGGGACGAGAAGCTAGAGCGGAAGCCTGCTCGAGGAGAAGGACGAAATTGAGTTCGGGTGAGCCTTATTTCGGTTGGCAGAAATCACCCAAGCGAGTGGAGCCAGAGTGGAAGACCTGGACCGAGGCGAGTAGCACCGGAGCAAAGACCTCGGACCAAACAACCTTGTTGAGTTAAAGTGTTCGAGCGCCCGGACCCATTCCGGGCACCCGGACCAGTCCGAGCGCCCAGAGCAATTTCGGGCGCCCGAAACCTCTTTTTATCCATGGTCGACGTGAATATTAATCGTTGCAAAGGAGATAATGTTTTATCCCCTTCCAGGTTCCTGGAACCCTTCCAGGCACCCCGACCAAGGATATAAATACAGCCTTGGTCCAGAAGCTTAACAGAACAAGAATTGTTGAGCAACACTTGTATACGCTTTCCACTTTATTTAGCTTCTTCATTTTTGTGTGTAAATTTCTATAAAGAGGCTTCTCCACCTAAAGGAGAAAGTAGTGTGATTCATTTCTTTGGATTAACAACCTCCCCGGTTGTAACCAAGTAAAAATTCCGAAGTCTCTTTCTTTTCTGTTTATTTAGTTATTTTTGTCCGAGAAGGATTTCTTTTGTGATTTGTGCAGGGCTATTCAACTCCCCCTTTTAGCTGGCTAAACGGGGACCAACAAGTGGTATCAAAGCAAAGACAGCTCAGAAGGACTAACCGCCGACTGAAGCAACTAGATGGTCGGAGCTAACATCTATCCACCAGCGTTCAAGGGGGAGTTCGCGTTTTAAAAGCGTTGAATGGAGGTTTATTTTAAAACCAATTTTAATATTTATCTAACAATTAAGTATGGTTTTGAAATGCCCAAAGGCAAAGAAGGAGAAGAACTTGACGAGCATCAATGGACTGAGGAACAACGTAATGATCTTATGAAAAATGGTAAGGTTGAGTCCCGCCTTCTGAGCGTTCTACCTGCCCAGGACACGACAGAGTTGGAGAATACAATAGTACAAAAGAAATTTAGGAAAAGTTCTTAAATCTCTACGAAGAACCAATTGAAGATGAATCCAACTCCTCGATGGACACTAAGTCGTCGTCGGAAGAATCCAAGACCGAAGAAATTGCCGAGATGACCCTTATAACCGAATTCTTTCCTGAGGACACAGCAAGCTCATCCCAGATGAGCATCGATGAAGGGGGAGAATCTTCAAAGGAAAGTAGCTCTACAGGGGGAGCATCAGAAGTCGACAAGGTAAATCAGGTACGATCTCTACCTCCTGACCAAATGTTTAAACTTATAAAAATTTTGTCGAAAGATGCCTCTAAATTAGAAATTGAAAATAAAAAATTATTGATAGAGAATAATGAGTTAAAAGGAACTCTAGCAACAGCTTGTCGATTAGAGGATTTCGACAAACTAAAAATAGAAAATGAAATGTTAAAGGAACAAATACACACTTTAAAAGTTTCTACATGTTCAAAATTCTTTGCTTCGGACTTTAAAAATTATAATAGACTAAATTAGACATTTAAATATCATAATGGACAGATTAAAAATTTGTCAAGAAAGCATATACCTAAAAAATTTCCTATTAATCGGGTAGGAAGAAATATATTCTAGATTCCAAAATCATGCTTGTATTAAATTTTTTTTCTTGTGATTGAATATTTTTTTATTTTAACTTGTGTTGAAAATAAATTGGATTCTTTTTTTTAAGGAAAAATCTCTTTTTTCTAATTCTTTTAAGAGTTATCCCTGCTAATTTTTCCTCTGAGATTTTTTTTCTAAAATGAATGCTAAGTGGACTTACTGATAAAATAGTTAATTATTTTAAATATTTAAAAAAAAAATCTATTAGATTTCTTTTTGGATAAATATAATTGCCTTATGTAATTGCTTTATTGCTTTAAATGTTTATCTAAAAGCATTCTTTTATATAAATCTTAAAAATGTATTTCCTTCTAACAAAATGCATATTTTTCAGAAAATATTTTCAAGGTTTCCAAAATTATCTTAAGGCTTCCAATTTCATTTTTTTTTAATTATTCACTTAAACTTGAATTTAAGATTCATAAATTTTTCAAGTCATTTTAACTTGATAAATTCAACGTTTCTTTTACAAACTAGGAACTTTCTTACTTATTGAAAAAGTACCCCTTAGATCTTTTTTGGTATCCCATTTTTTATGTGATCAAAATGGGAGAAGGGAAGATTAAGTCTAGGGGGAGGTAGATTTTTAAATTAATATTTTTAAATTTTTGCACTTTATTGTAGAATTTATTGTTTTAACTTTATGTATGCTTACCCTAGCTTAACTTGAGTTGCTCACATCAAAAAGGGGGAGATTGTTGGAATCCCAAGGTTATTTTGATGTGATCAAATAAGTCAAGTTAGGTCCTATTGGTTTTTGTCCCTGTGTCTAAGTGTGTAGGAGCTTAGGAGCACAGGAAGTCGAGCGGAAGATGCGACTAGCGAGAAGGATGGCATGGGAAGGGAGCCGATGGGCTCGGTGGATCCGAGGGATGGAAGAGCTGCGAAAGAGTACACTGGTGGACGAGAAGAACATACGTGACGTTCGAGGGACGAGAAGCTGGAGTAGAAGCCTGCTCGAGGAGAAGGTCGAAATTGGATTCGGGTGAGCCTTATTTCGGTTGGCTGAAATCACCCAACCGAGCGGAGCTAGAGTGGAAGACCTGGACCGAGGCGAGCAGCACCGGAGCATAGAGCCCGGATCGAAAAAGTCAACCTTGTTTGACTGTTCCATCCTCTCCAAAGGGCAAAACCAGAACTGGCGCTGACACTAATCTCCGCTTCAGCTCTTAGATACTAGTCTCGCAGGCTTTTGATCACGTAACTTCACGTCTTTCCTGGTCAGGCGTGTCAGCGGCATAGCAATGCGAGAGAAACCCTCAATGAACCATCTGTAATATCCAGCAAATCCCAAGCAATTGTGGATCTCTTGAACTGATTTCGACTGTTATCAGCTGGTGATAGAGAAGAGGATCTACCAAAATACCTCTGCTAGAAATCACGTGTCCCAGAAAACCGACTGAGGGTAGCTAAAAAGCACACTTGCTGAACTTTGCAATAGATGATGTCGTCGAAGAGGCTCCAAGACTATGCGAAGATGTTGTGCATGTTCCTCCTCGGAGCGCGAGTAGATAAAAATGTCGTCGATAAAGATGATAATGAACCGATCTAAATACTCCAGAAAGATGTGATTCATCAATTCCATAAATACCGCTAAAGCATTGGTAAGCCCAAATGGCATTACTAATTCTCATAATGTCTGTATATAAGGCATACTCAACCATAAGATTACTAGCAAGGAATCTGTAATCCGATCACCAACTACATATCACCAAATCCATAAATATCACACATGACACCCACTATATCACCATCAACAACAAACCCAAATAATAGATCATCAAAATAATTATCCACTAATAGATCATCAAAACAAATTTCCACTAATAGATCATCAAAACAAATATCTACTAATAGATCATCAAACAACCACATAACTCAACATTTACTTGTTGGTTGCTACTCGAAATATCCCTGTACAAAAATTTTGTACTGGTTCCCCTGTACAAAAATTTTGTACAAGTCATGAACCTTTCCAAACAACCTATTGTGTTCTTCAGAAATTAAATTTGGAATCACAAACGAAACTTAACATTATTGATTCTAAATTTAATTTATCTGTTCTTAGTGGTTTAGACTTGGATCGCAAACGATGCTTAACATTATTGATCTAAATTCACCCATGTTACAAATTTAATTAAATATAAATTTCAGAGATCGGCTTCCAGGTTAAACATGGCAAGGCACTAGGCCTTCTTGGGTATGGGAGAATCCACCACTTTCTAGACAAAGCCTTTCAACGAAATTTAATATTTAATTTCCTTATACTAACCCTAGGTTTAATCAAAAAGAACAATCGAATCACAAGTTCGAAGAACAAAAGAAACACAAAATCGAAAACATAAATTCGATTACCTAGATTCATTAGCCTCTTGTGTTTGGTATTTCAAAATCTATACAAAGAAAACTAGTATGATACGGAATAGAATTACTAGTTATACCTTTCTTTGTAAGCAACAACCTCTTGATCTTCTATCGTATTCCTCTTATTATCTCGGACGTCGTGTGGGCGACGATCTACCGAGACGAGAACCACCACCACCTTCCTCTTTGCAAGTTTCGGCCACCAACCTTCAAGCTCCAAGGGATGCTAGAACAAAGTCTCCTTTCTCTCCTTCTTCTCCAAGAAAAATCCGGCCACCACAAGAGCTCCAAGAGAGGGTGTCACCGGCCACTAAAGAAGAAGACATAAGGAAGACTAGGGGTCGGCCACACCAAGGAAGAGAGGAGAGGGAATAATAGATGATATGTTATGAGGTGAGAGACCTCTTCCATCTCTTTTATATTCCTTGATCTTGACAAATAAGGAAAGATTTATAAATAAAACTTCCTTATATTCCTTGCCATTGTTTAAGAAGGAAATTTTTATAAAAATTTTCCTTTTAAACCCTTAATGGCCGGCCACCTCATTGTCCTCCAAACAAGGAAAATTTTAAACATAAAATTAAAACTTCCTAATTTGTTTCCGGAAATTTTTAAAATAAAAATTTCTCTTTTAAAATTCCCATCATGGTTGGTTATAAAAGGAAACTTTTATAAATTAAAATCTCTCTATAAAAACATATGGATGATTTACAAAAAGGAAAGTTTTCTCTAAAATTAAAATCTTCCTTTTAACTACAAATAAGGAAAGATATCAAATCTTTCTCTTAATCTTTTATAGAAAACTATAAAAGGAAAGATTTATAATTTTAAAACTCTCTTTTAAAATCATGAGGATGGTTACAAAAAAGGAAAGTTTTATCAAAAATTAAAATCTTCCTTTTAACTACAAATAAGGAAAGATATCAAACCTTTCTCTTAATCTTTTGTAGAAAGCTATAAAAGGAAAGATTTAAATTTTAAACTCTCTTTTAAAACCATGGTTTCCACATAAGAAAAGATTTTAAAAAATAAAATCCTTTTATTTTATTTTGGCCGACCCACCTAGCTTGAGCTCCAAGCAAGGGTCGGCCACTAACTTGCACCCATTAGCCTTGTTTTGGCCAACCCTAGCTTAGGCACCAAGCTAACTTGGCCGACCACCTTAAGGAGGGTAAAAAGTGAGTATTTGGTGGATATAAAACTTTATAAATAAGAGGCTATGATAGAGACAAAGACGAGGAATTAGTTTTGATCTCCCGATGAAAATAAGCTTCCCGTGTTCGCCCCAAACACCCAATTTAATTTCATCAATAATAATTCATACCACTAAAGAATTATTATCGAACTACCGCACCAATCCCAAATTACATTTTGAGCTCCTTCTTATCATGCGTGTGTTAGTTTCCTTGTGTTTAAGATATCGAATGTCCATTAATTAAATGAGTTACTGACAACTCACTTAATTAATATCTATTTCTAAGAGTAGTACCACTCAACCTTATCATCATGTCGGACTAAGTCCACCTGCATGGTTTACATGACAATCCTTATGAGCTCCTCTTGGGGACATTATCAACCTAGATTACTAGGACATAGTTTTCTTCTATAATCAACAACACACACTATAAATAATATCATTTCTCAACTTATCAGACCTCTTGATTTATCGAACTAAATCTCACCCATTGATAAGTCAAAGACATAAATTCTAGATATATGTGCTTGTTATTATATTAGGATTAAGAGCACACACTTCCATAATAACAAAGATCTTGTTCTTTTATTCAGTTAGTATAAAAAGAACTTTCCATAAATGGTCTTGCTCAATACACTCAGAGCGTACTAGTGTAATTTTATAGTTAAGATAAACTAATACCAAATTACACTACGACTATTCCAATGGTTTGTTCCTTTCCATCTTAGTCGTGAGCAACTGTTTATAATTTATAAGGAATTGATAACATGATCTTCTGTGTGCGATACCACATACCATGTTATCTATAATATAAATTAATTGAACAACTACACTTAGCATGTAACTGTAGACATTTGACCAATGTGATTCTTTATTTCAAAATAAATATTTACAAAAAGCTAGGCTTTTAGTATACACTCTAACAATCTCCTACTTATACTAAAAGACTATCCTGTCATCAACGCTGCCATACATCTGATTTTCATTCCTTCAACATGCCGATCAAAAGCTTTCGCCGGAAGAGCCTTAGTGAAAGGATCTGCCAGGTTATCCGCTGATGCAATCTTGGCGACAATAACTTCTTCTCACTTTATGATGTCTCGTATCAGGTGGTACTTGTGCTCTATGTGTTTACTCGCTTTATGGGCTCGTGGTTCCTTCGAGTTTGCTACTGCACCGCTATTATCACAATAAATTGTGATGATTTTAGGCAAACCAGGAATCACATCTAAGTCCATTAGGAAGTTCCTAAGTCATACATCTTCTTTGGCTGCCTCAGAGGCTGCCACATACTCAGCTTCCATGGTTAACTCTGAAATGCATTTCTGCTTAACATTCCTCCATGCAATGGCTCCACCTCCTAAAGTAAACAGATAGCCTGATGTAGACTTACTATTGTCCCTATCTGATTGGAAGTCAGAATCAGTGTAACCCACAGGGAGCAAATTATCTGCTTGATAAACCAGCATATAATCTCTAGTCCTTCTTAGGTACTTTAATATATGCTTTACAACAATCCAATGTCCTTGTCTAGGGTTACTTTGATATCTGCTAATCATGCCCATGATAAAATAGATATCTGGTTTCGTACATAACATAGCATACATTAGGCTTCCGACAGCCGAAGCATAAGGAACTACCTTCATGTTCTCTTTCTCCTTTGATGTCTTCAGAGACATCTCTTTAGATAAAGCTACTCCATGCCTAAAAGGTAGAAAACCTTTCTTGGAGTTTTGCATGCTAAAACGAGCTAGGATTGTATCGATATATGAAGCTTGGGATAAGCACAACATTCTTTTCTTGCGATCCCTTATTACTTTGATCCCAAGAATATATGCACATTCTCCCAAATCCTTCATATTGAATTGCTTGGATAACCATACCCTTACTTCCAACAACACCTTGATATTGTTTCCAACTAACAAAATGTCATCTACGTATAGTACAAAAAATACCACCACGTTTCCATCACACTTCTTGTTTACACAAGACCCAACTGGGCACTGAATAAATCCATACGATTGGATTACTTCATTAAACCGGATGTTTCAAAACCTTGAAGCTTGCTTCAGTCCATAAATAGACCGATTGAGCTTACACACTAGATGGTCTTTACCTTTTTCAATGAACCCCTCTGGTTGCTTCATATGGATGTTTTCTTCAAGACTTCCGTTAAGGAAAGCTGTCTTGACATCCATTTGCCAAACTTCATAATCCATATGAGCAGCAATAGATAAAAGAATCCGGATAGACTTAAGCATGGCTACCGGTGAAAAAGTTTCCTCATAATCGATTCCCTCATTCTGAGTGTACTCTTTCGTAACAAGCCTTGCTTTGAAGGTTTCCACCTTCCCATCTGTCCCTCTTTTCCTTTTGTAGATCCACTTACATCCAACGGCTTTTACACCATCTAGTGGTTCAACAAGCTCCTAGACCTTATTAGAATACATAGATTCTATTTCAGAATTCATTGCTCTTTGCCAAGATTCTGCATCTTTATCTTGGAGTGCTTCGTCATATGTTCGGGAATCAGGTTCATGTTTACCAGGGATCAAGTCCAAAGACTCTCCCAAAAACATGAATCTTTCAGGTTGCCTTACAACCCTCCCACTATGACGAGGCACTGTCTGTGGTTGTGTATTATTTGTGATACATGTTGCAGTTTCTTGTGATATTTCATCTTGTACTGTTGGTACTAAGTTAGGCGTGTCCTCTCTAATTTCCTCTAGAATAATTTTACTTATGGGCTTGTGGTCCATTATATAATCTTCCTATAAAAATCGAGCATTAGTGCTAACAATGATCTTCTAATTTTTAGGATTATAAAACAAACCACCTTTCGTTCCTTTGAGATATCCTACAAACAGGCAAACTTTTGTTCGTGATTCCAACTTGTCGGTGTCTCCCTTCAGCACATGTACTGGACTACACCAAATTTGAATGTGTCTCAGACTAGGCTTACACTCATTCTACAATTCTGTGGGAGTAGAAGGTACTGATTTAGAAGGTACTAAGTTCAAAATGTGCGTTGCCATTTCCAGGGCATATCCCCAAAACGAATTTGGTAATTCAGAATAACTCATCATCGATCTAACCATTTCTATAAGAGTCCTATTCCTTCGTTTTGTCACACCATTCTGTTGGGGTGTACCAGGTGCAGACAATTGGAATTGAATACCAACCTCTGATAAGTAATTCCTAAACTCTCCAAAGAGGTATTCGCCACCACGATCAGACCGTAGTGTCTTGATACTTTTACCATGACATTTCTCCACATCAGACTTGTACTCTTTGAACTTATCAAAGCATTTAGACTTGCGGTGCATCAAGTAAATGTACTCATATCTCGAATAGTGGTCTATAAAAGAGATAAAATATTCGAAACCACCTCTTACCTGGATAGACATAGGACCACACAAATCAGAATGAACCAGTTCTAACACATCTTTGGCTCTATACCCCTTGGCCTTAAAAGGTCTCTTGGTCATTTTTCCTTCCAAGCAAGATTCGTAAGTTGGAAAGTTTTCCAACACTAATGAACCCAAGAGTCCATCGGCTATAAGCCTTTGAATCCTACTCAAGTTAATATGACCAAGCCTTAGATGCCAAAGATATGTTTGGTTCATGTTTGAAGGTTCCTTTCTCTTATTAGAATTAGAAGATGTGTTATTAATTTTCATTTGTTGCTTTGTGAAAGAAATTGGATTTAAAGTATACAAATTGCCTACTAATGTACCAGAACAGATAATAACTCTATTTTTCTTGACAACCACTTTGTCATCAAAAGAAACAGTATATCCATCCAAAAATAGTTTAGAAACTGAAATTAAATTCTTTCTAAAAGTTGGTACATAAAGATAATTTCTCAAAATCAAAGTTCTATTCCTATCGAATGATAAGTAGACGTCTCCCACTGTAACTGCCGCCACTTTCGTAACATTGCCCATGTAGACGGTTATCTCTCCCTCATATAGTCGTCAAATTTCTTGGAACCCCTGCAATGTATTGAAGACATGATCAGTGGCTCCTGTATCTACACACCAGGTGTTGGTAGATAACACCGCTAAACATGTCTCAACTACTAGAGAATAAGATATATCTTTATTGTTCTCTCTCCTACGAGGATAGCCCGCCTTCCAATGTCTAGACTATTTGCAGATAAAGCACTTGCCCTTTAGCTTCTTCATTCCAACTTTTGGTCTAGTACCTAGAGATCTATTCACCTTCTTTGCTGAACCAGCTTGTTTCTTTTTCTTCTTCTTGCCTTCCGACTTAGAAGTAGAACCATTTTCAGTAAAGTGAATTTGAGAATTATGACGAAATAACCCTTCTGCTGCCTGAAATTCTGTCAATAATTCTGCCAATGAATACATCCTCTTATTCATATTATAGTTCAGGCGGAACTGTTCAAAACTTCTGGGTAGCGTTTGGAGAATAATATAGACCTGGATTTCCCCATCGATTTCAACTCCATGGATTTGAATTTCATTCAAGTAAGCCATCATCTTTAGAATGTGATCCCTTACGGGAGTCCCCTCAGACATGGTGGCTGTCATTAATTTTCTCATTACCTCTTACCTAGAAGTCCGATTCTGGTGTTCGAAGAGTTCCTTGAGATTGTTCATTATATCATAAGCTGTTGGTAAGTCCTGATGTTGATGTTGCAGCACATTTGACATCGAAGCCAAAATGTAACACCGCCCCGTCTCATCTACCTTTATCCATTTCTTATGAACTCAATCTCCTCTTCACTAGAATCACTATTAGGCGCATCAGGGCAGACCTCTGACAGTACAAACTTATAGCCTTCAGCAGTTAAGACAATGTCCAGGTTTATTTTCCAATCTATATAATTGGGACCAGTAAGTTTGTTCTCTTTCAGTATAATGGCCAGTGGGTTGAAAGTCATCCTAAGAATCATAAAATAAACTTTGGTCAAGACTCTAAACTTAGAATAATATTGATTCCTCAAACAATATTATTTAAATTTACCAACACCTCAAACATCGTAAATTTTGCATGCCACGATAGTGTGGACGTATACAAAATTAAACATTTGTAAGAGGAGATTTTACCCATTAATTTTATTCTTGTCAACCTAACTTTATGACAAATAAAATTAATAGTTGGTTTTTCCTTCGGTCGCACAAATAATAGCAGTGACTCCGATGGGGGGGATACTATTAAATGTGCTTAAGTGTATACCGTTACTTGATACTTAGTCCATTAAATATGATTATGCCCCTTCAAATGGAGAAGATCACACACTCCTAAATAATTTCCTATAACCATCAATAAAGGAAGTTTGATCTAGTGATCTGCAAACAAACTCATCCGATGGGGAGGGAGGCACTCAGAACCAACACGCAAGTTTGTTGCATCACTTACAAACCAGTAATGGAGACCGTGGAATTTATTTACTAATCCCTCTCCCACTTAGTTATTTAAGGTGAGGAATTTTAAACTATGCAAGCATACATCACATGCACACACATATCACAGTAAATAAAAGTAATAAATATGGAAATTAATTTTCAACTATTATGGCTTCTTCCATCACTATCCTCCGTGTGTTGCCCGCCCTAGGGTTCGTGTCGTCGGGTCCATCGAGCTTCCTTTTCTGCTGCGCCTCTGGTCCTCTAATAGTACCACGCCTTGCAAGGATACGATCCGCGACAAAAACAAAATTTTACATATATCGATCCTATATTCCACAAGGAAATGTACATGAAGTCTAGATCGAACAAAAAGTAAAATCCTAGGGCTAATATAGCTCCTGCTGTATTTAATATTACAATCATGCACACACACATAAAATGCCCTTGACATGTTCAAGGGTCCAATCACACACAATCACATTAAGCCATAATAGTTGAAGCCTGCAACCACAGAGTTAGCATATCCTACTATTATCCTGCCTAAAATATGTATGACATGTGCATAATTAAACTGAAAACCAAACACACAGAGGCAAACCCTAGCTCTGATACCAATTGTTGGTTGCTACTCGGAATATCGTACTGGTTCCCCTATACAAAAATTTTATACAAGTCCTGAACCTTTCCTAACAACCTATTGTGTTCTTTAGAAATTAAATTTAGAATCGCAAACGGAACTTAACATTATTGATTCCAAATTCAATTTATCTGTTCTTAGTGGTTTAGACTTGGATCGCAAACGATGCTTAACATTATTAATCCAAATTCACCCATGTTACAAATTCAATTAAATATTAATTTCAGAGATCGGCTTCCAGGTTAAACATGGCGAGGCACTAGGCCTTCTTGAGTATGGGAGCATCCACCATTTCCTAGACAAAGCCTTTCAACGAAATTTAATATTTAATTTCCTTATAGTAACCCTAGGTTTAACCAAAAAGAACAATTGAATCACAATTTTGAAGAACAAAAGAAACACAAAATCAAAAACATAAATTCAATTACCTAGATTCATTAGCCTCTTGTGTTTGGTATTTCAAAATCTATACAAAGAAAACTAGTATGATGCGGAATAGAATTACTAGTTATACCTTTCTTTGTAAGCAACAACCTCTTGATCTTCTATCGTATTCCTCTTCTTATCTCGGACGTCGTGTAGGCGACGATCTACCGAGACGAGAACCACCACCAACTTCCTCCTTGCAAGTTTCGGCCACCAACCTTCAAGCTCCAAGGGATGCTAGAACAAAGCCTCCTTTCTCTCCTTCTTCTCCAAGAAAAATCCGGCCACCACAAGAGCTCCAAGAGAGGGTGCCGCCGGCCACTAAAGAAGAAGAGAAAAGGAAGACTATGGGTCGGCCACACCAAGGAAGAGAGGAGAGGGAATAATAGATGATATGTTATGAGGTGAGACACCTCTTCCCTCTCTTTTATATTCCTTGGTATTGGTAAATAAGGAAAGATTTATAAATAAAACTTCCTTATATTCCTTGCCATTGTTTAAGAAAGAAATTTTTATCAAAATTTTCCTTTTAAACCCTTCATGGCCGGCCACCTCATTTTCCTCCAAATAAGGAAAGTTTTAAACACAAAATTAAAACTTCCTAATTTGTTTCCAGAAATTTTTAAAATAAAAATTTCTCTTTTAAAATTCCCTTCATGGTTGGTGATCCTGTCTGAGAAGTTGGACACGACGGAGATCCGGAAGAAAGAAACCCACTGCGCTGGTGAAGAATGATATCCACATAATACTGATCCGAGAAACCCAAAGCGGATCGAGAAAAATAGAGTCACCGCAAGTCCTCCTCGCACGAAGACCCGATGAAGAAGAAGAAATCCAAATATGAAGAGAAGAAACCCATATTCGAAGCTTCCAAGACTTCCTGCGCACAAGAGACCAACCAACACTATCGTCAGCGACCTAAGATCGGGGTGGGAATCCCTGGCTAGGCCCTCCGACGCTCAAGTCAGTGATCTCTCTCGGTGTGGAAGAAGGAAGAAGAAGATGAACAGTAGTAGAAAATTAGGGTTATGAATGTGCACAATGATGTGAACTTGTGAACTTGCCTTGCCAACGGAGAGGATTCCCCTTTTTATACCACTTCATATAACCTCCGTAGTCATGAAGTGGACCCCGGTTTGTTAGAGTGTGTTATGAGATGACGTCAGCTGTGTACTTGTAGTAAGTGACTTTTAAGGAATCTTTCTTGTACCCCAGATGTACCTCCTTTGTCGTTTAGCACCTACAAAATAATCTAAGAGCACTTTTCCCGCCGAGATATATAACACCTGTCATGTGATCACATATTGCAGATATTATCATTAATTAGCCTATTTGAAATATTTATCTCTATTCTTCCTCATGAGATTTCTGCCCGCGCCATTTTATGTTATCTATCCTACCTAACAATATGTCATATTTTATCAGGTATTTTTCCAAGGTGTTGGTCGACCTGGCTGATACTAACCTTAGGACATGTCGCGATCGATATTATTCTACATGCTTCAGAAGTATCTCCCGCCGATATTAGCCTACTTCTTTGAGGTATATAGATCTTCCTCTGGGGAAGCACATTTCGGTCGATATAGACTTACTTATTATGTCCCGGCCGATATTAGCCTATCTCCTTTAGGACATATAGATCTTCCACCTTGGAAGCATATTTCGGTCGATATAGACTTACCTCTTATTGAGGTATGTCCCGGCCGATATTAGCCTACCTCCTTTGACCTATATAGATCTCCCTCCTGGGAAGGATATTTCGGTCAATATAGTCTTACTGCCAATGTCCCGGCCGATATTAGCCTATCTCCTTTGAGGTGTATAGATCTTCCACCTTGGAAGCATATTTCGGTCTATATAGACTTTCCTCTTATTGAGGTATGTCCCGGCCGATATCAGCCTGACTCCTTTAGGGCATATAGATCTTCCACCTTGGAAGCATATTTCGGTCGATATAGACTTACCTCTTATTGAGGCCTACCTCCTTTGACCTATATAGATCTTCCTCCTGGGAAGGATATTTCGGTCGATATAGTCTTACTGCCAATGTCCCGGCCAATATTAGCCTATCTCCTTTGAGGTGTATAGATCTTCCACCTTGGAAGCATATTTCGGTCGATATAGACTTACCTCTTATTGAGGTATGTCCTGGCCGATATCAGCCTGACTCCTTTAGGGCATATAGATCTTCCTCTGGGGAAGTATATTTCGGTCGATATAGACTTACCTCTTATTGAGGTATGTCCCGGCCGATATCAGCCTAACTCCTTTAGGGCATATAGATCTTCCTCTAGGGAAGTATATTTCAGTCGATATAAACATACCTCTTATTGAGGTATGTCCCGGCCGATATCAGCCAACTCCTTTAGGGCATATAGATCTTCCTCTAGGGAAGTATATTTCGGTCGATATAGACTTACCTCTTATTGAGGTATGTCCCGGCCGATATCAGCCTAACTCCTTTAGGGCATATAGATCTTCCTCTGGGGAAGTATATTTCGGTCGATATAGATTTACCTCTTATTGAGGTATGTCCCGGCCGATATTGGCCTATCTTCTTAGTTTCCTTACCCCCTTTTCTTTCCTTATCAGGGACCCACAAAACCTTACCCATATCAGTTGATTATAAAAGAAAATTTTATAAATTAAAATCTCTCTATAAAAACATGTGGATGATTTATAAAAAGGAAAGTTTTCTCTAAAATTAAAATCTTCCTTTTAACTACAAATAAGGAAAGATATCAAATCTTTCTCTTAATCTTTTGTAGAAAACTATAAAAGGAAAGATTTATAATTTTAAAACTCTCTTTTAAAATCATGAGGATGGTTACAAAAAAGGAAAATTTTATCAAAAATTAAAATCTTCCTTTGAACTACAAATAAGGAAAGATATCAAACATTTCTCTTAATCTTTTGTAGAAAGCTATAAAAGGAAAGATTTAAATTTTAAACTCTCTTTTAAAATCATGATTTCCACATAAGAAAATATTTTAAAAATAAAATCCTTTTATTTTATTTTGGCCGGCCCACCTAGCTTGAGCTCCAAGCAAGGGCCGACCACTAACTTGCACCCATTAGCCTTGTTTTGGCCGGCCCTAGCTTGGCTCCAAGCTAGCTTGGCTAGCCACCTTAAGGAGGGTAGAAAGTGGATATTTGGTGGATATAAAACCTTATAAATAAGAGGCTACGATAGGGACCGAGAGGAGGAATTGGTTTTGGTCTCCCGATGAAAATAAGCTTCCCGTGTTCGCCCCGAACACCCAACTTAATTTCATCAATAATAATTCATACCACTAAAGAATTATTATTGAACTATAGCACCAATCCCAAATTACATTCTGGGCTCCTTCTTATCATGAGTGTGTTAGTCTCCTTGTGTTTAAGATATCGAATGTTCATTAATAAATGAGTTACTGACAACTCACTTAATTAATATCTAGCTCCAAGATATGTACCACTCAACCTTATCGTCATGTCGGACTAAGTCCACCTGCAGGGTTTACATGACAATCCTTATGAGCTCCTCTTAGGGACATTATCAACCTAGATTACTAGGACACAGTTTCCTTCTATAATCAACAACACACACTATAAATAATATTATTTCCAACTTATAGGGCCTCTTGATTTATCAAACTAAATCTCACCCATTGATAAGTCAAAAAAATAAATACTGGATATATGTGCTTGTTATTATATTAGGATTAAGAGCACACACTTCCATAATAACAAAGGTCTTGTTCTTTTATTCAATCAGTATAAAAAGAACTTTCCTTAAATGGTCCTGCTTAATAAACTCAAAGTGTACTAGTGTAATTTCATAGTTAAGATAAACTAATACCAAATTACACTACGACTATTTCAATGGTTTGTTCCTTTCCATCTTAGTCGTGAGCTACTGTTTATAATTTATAAGGAATTGATAACATGATCTTCTGTGTGTGACACCACACACCATGTTATCTACAATATAAATTAATTGAACAACTACACTTAGCATATAAATGTAGACATTTAACCAATGTGATTCTTTATTTCAAAATAAATGTTTACAAAAAGCTAGGCTTTTAGTATACACTCTAACATTACTCCCATAAATCATTAGAAATCAACATATCACAATATCTAATCTCATAATATCCCTCAACCTCATACCATCCTCAACAATAATCAAACATGATATCTCCCCAGTGACTAATTTTCATCGTATCGGGTACCCTAATATCCAAAAGATATGAGTATAAAAACTCTACTAATCCTATCCAAAAATAATGTCTAAAGAGTATGTCAAATCTCATCCATTAGATACTCAGATATTCACAATAAAAGAATTCCAATCCAAATTTCAAAGGATCACTCAACCTACGGACTAAGAGTCTACCCATCAAGGAATATCACCACAAATCTCATAATTATACCCGTAAATGTCTTTCGACAAATGTCGACAAAAGATCGAACATTCCAATCTGAATTATAAACTTCAAGACCTTGGTAAAATGATCATGTGGTCAAGGTCTCGAGCTACTCGATAAAGACAATGTTAGTTGAGTCGACTAACATTATTTTGTATCCATCCCTACTATATTTTCTCCACTTGAGGTTCAGTAACCACAAGTGACGAGTCATGAACACAAGGGTAGAGGAGCACTATCACTAGATAGCTGATCGTAATAACTGTCAATCAACCCACTGCTCCTCGAAGATCATTAGCTATATTTCCACTCAGTAATAGTAGAATTCATATGTATTAATCAACTAACTCCACCTTCTCCGCATCATTATGGGTTGTACATCACTAGGTACATCAAGGATATCTAATCATATCTGATCAGTCCATGAGTCAGGATCTCCCATGGAACAACATTAAGCGAATCGACTGATCATCACCTTATATCCATCATGCTACCAAAAGAGGTAGTGAAGTACTCACTCTCAAAACACCTCAACGTAATCACCAAATGATGTCTTGATCTCAAAAATCATCATCTGTTTCTTCCTTCATGTGATGCCCTGCCACGCAAAAGATAAGTAGCAAACTTCACCTTTTCTTACACCAATACAAATTATACATCTGAATGTACTCACCAAGTTATACAACCAAGTAACGGTTGTATCTCATAAATGTTAAGCAGGTAGCTTTACACCTTTCCCACAACACTGGGGGTATCCTATCCAAATGTACTTTCTAAGTCATCCAACCAGGTACAAACGGTCCAGGGTTAAAGTCCTCATGGAATAGAATACGTCAATCCTCTACAGACTGACCAAGCAGACAATGGTATACAGCTAATTCAGTCTTCTCTATATTGGTAATGTTGGTGCGGTTAATACTAACGGTCTAACCCAGGTTTTGATGAATGATAAAATAGGTTAAGTTTGTTTTGTTATTGATCTAACACTCTGACCAAGTGTGCAGGAGAAGTCCAGACATGTCGACGGGTTGACTGGATGTCTGGCACGAAGCCCAGCTAGGTCGACGGGCCGATCGGATAGCTGGCACGAAGTCCAGCTAGGTCGACGGGCTGACCGGATAGCTGGCACGAAGTCCAGATGGGTTGAAGGGATGACCTGACGTCTGGCAGGTAACTAAAGGTAAGTCACTGGAGGGGAGTGATTGTGAGGACGCGTTCCCGGGAAGGGAACTTAGGCGCCGATCCGACTTAGAACAATTTCAAAACTCTAAGTCGAGATCTTGACTAGATTCCGGTCTCGAAGAGACAGAATCTAATTAATACTATTTTTGTTTATTATAATTGTGCTAATAATCTATTTTGTAGGAGATATAAGTGCCTCGGACTAACGTTTTCTTACAGGAAGGAAGCTGCTGGAAATCAAGGTCCGGGTGCCCAGAAGGTACCCGGGCGCCCGGAGGCAAAGATTTATCCCCAACGTCATTTCGCCGTGTGGAGTTCACTGATTGGCTCGGCTACGTCACAACCAGGGCACCCTAAAAGTTCCAGGCGCCCCAAACCTCCTATATAAGGAGGGTCAAGGCTGAAGCTCAAAAAACAACTAAAAACATGCTCTCCTGTGCTCCTGCGACATTGCTAAAGCTCTCCGACAAAGCTCTGTTCTTTTTCTTCTTATTGTTTATTGTCGGTATTCTCTTTCTAGCATTTCTGTACTTAATTTTTGTAATCAATATTCGAATTGCTAGTGGATTACCCATCGAAAGCACCCTCGCGTGCGGGCCTTGGAGTAGGAGTCGTCAAAGGCTCCGAACCAAGTAAATTGACTCTGTTAGCATTGGTTTTACTTTTCTGCTGTGTTTACTCGACAAAATTTTAAATCGATATTCACTCCCTCCCTCTATCGACTTTCATGATCCAACAAGTGGTATCAGAGCAGGTACCGCTCTGACTTGGTGCAACCACCAATCAGACAAGGGGGTGAAACTTTCCTTTTACTCGTTTTCGACTTTCAATTTTTTCGCATAATTCCAAACTAGTATTATTACCTTTTTGGAAGTATTTTTCATTGCAATTAAATCTAAATTGGTGCAACACCAATTTAGTTCCTTTTATTATTCTTAATTCTTCCCACACTACTAATCCAAGACCAACTCTTGGGATTTTGTTTGTCGTTGCTTTATTGTGTGCAGGGTCATCATGTCTCAGATCGAAGGCTTCAGTATGGTACGTCCTCCCCTATTCAACGAGAACGATTTTCCGTACTGGAAGAAAATTATGGAAGTCTACCTGAAGATTTACTTCGACCAATGGCTCAGCGTCACAAAATCCTACAGAGCACCAGTTGACAACTCCGGAAATCTACTTGATCCGGAACAATGGACTTCGGACATAAAGAAGAAAGCATCGACGGAGAACAAGGCAATCAACATGCTACAATGTGGACTAACAAGGGAAGACCTGAACCGGGTAGGACCACACCAGAACGCGAAAGAACTATGGGACAAGTTGATCGAGCTGCACGAAGGAACCAGCGACGCTAAGGTAATGAAACGCGACTTGTTATTAAATAGAATATTTAATATAAAAATACAGGAAGGAGAAACGGCAAGTCAACTTCACGCAAGGATCAAGGACATCCTCAATGGGCTCCACGCGATAGGCCACTAGATGGAAAATAGAGATCTAATAAGGTACGCATTAAACGCTTTTCCGTGTAACTCTTTGTGGGCGGATGCCTATAAAATTTCTAAAAATTTATCGAAATTAAAATTGGATGAACTGTTTTGCGAATTAGAATTACATGAGCAAACTAACGCCAAGGCCGAGAAAGGTATTGTTTTGTTTGCAGGTTCCTCCAAAGAAAAGAAGAACAAGCCTGAACCTGAAGAAGATTCTGACCAGGATTCTGAAGACGAAGAGCACTTGGTGAACCTGGTAAGGAAAATGTTCACTAGGAGAAAGAAGAGCTTCAGCAAGAAGGATCTCAAAAGATCAGTTCTCCAACCGAACCGAGGAGCGTGACATGCTTTGGATGCAACAAGAAGGGGCACTACAAGAACGAGTGTCTGAGATTGAAGAAGGACAAAACGAAGCCAACCAAAAAAAAGGCCCTCAAAGCAACGTGGGATGACACGTCTTCAGAAGAATCGGAGGACGAAGATCAGAAGAACCAAAGTTACCTCGCGCTGATGGCCCGCGAAGCAGAGTCGAAGGACGAATTGGAAGACGGGTTCGAACCCAAATTAAGCCACGAGTCCGTACTCGTTTCCGAAGGTCCCGAAGAGGTATACCTAAATTTAAATAGAAATTTTTTAAAAATTATTTCTTGTTTAAATAATAAATTAGTTAAATCAGAAAATGAAAACAAATTACTCCTTGAGGAGAATCAAAACCTCAAGGAACAAATCACAAGTAATAATCCAACTCAAGATCTAACACTTGAGGAAGAAAATTTGACACTAAAATTAGAAATTAACAAATTAAAAGATATGTTAGAAAAATTTACAACAAGATCTAAGAACTTAGATATAATCTTAAATAACCAAAAAGTAATTTACAATCAAATCGGACTTGGCTATAAGTCAAGTTCAAATAAAACATTTAAATCATTAATAACCCAACACAAAACAACAAATAAAGCTTGGGTTCTGAAAGCGTATTTAACCATGCAAGTATGACTTAGCCAATACTACATACCCAAAGACAAAATATATTACGTAAAGTCAAATAAATCAAATCAAAAACCAGAATACAAACCTAGACCAAAAAATTCAAAATCTGAATATTTTAAAACTCACCAAAACTTAAACTATCATCAAGTAAATTATAACACTATAAAAGAAATAGACATAAACCTAGAACGAAAAATTAAACTAAAGGCCAATAATTCAGGGGGAGACTCCAGAATAGCTGGCACTTCCAAAACTAACCTACTCGATAGGGTAATCCAAACTAATCTACCCGACAGGGTACTTAGGACTAATTAGAAAGGGGTTCAAGTTTAACTTGAAAAATGGTACTGGTGAAGTTTTGGATGATAGTACATCAGGGAAGCTTAGTCTATGCATGTCTAGGAAGATATGGCTTCGACCTGGTGCATTTGGCTAAGTGGAACTGACCGAAGCTACCTTTTATGGATCCTAACCAGTTAGACCAAAGTTTTATACTAAGTCCAGTGGATAGGACTATTTGGAAAAGCTCGAAGGCATGGTTACTCTAATGATGTCCAAGTGACTCACCATAGACCAGAAGTTTATCCAGAGAATGTCTATTTCTTGAACCCAAATCTAAACCTGAATCTAACACAAAGTTAAACCAAACCCTAAAATTGAATCTAATTCATCTCACAAAATTATAGGATTCCCTGATTGAAAATGTAGATCGGGTGAAATGACTAGATAGAGAGTTCTTCTTATGCTCTTGTGTTCCAGTTATAGAGGTTATTAGCCACTATAACTTACGGAACCTTGTTTACTGTAACAGCTCAGTAAACATAGATTTATGTGCTGAATTTTATAATAACTTGATTAGGGTAGATGATCTCACTTATGTTACTAGAGTAGCTGGTATAGATATTACACTATCTCCTACCACTATCCAGGACTTCTTAGAGTTATGACTATCTACATGTCATTTTCAGTGTTACCCCCCTAGGGATCTACCATTTGGTGATCCCTACTCACACATCACTCTGGACACAATTTACTCGTATTTTTTCGGAGGGGAGCGTGTACCCACCGTGACTATGTTTGGGTCAGTTGACATTCGAGTTCATGATTATGCACTTTATAGGGTCTTAGTTTATTGCATATTAACACTATCCACTCGCTACATAGTGATGATGTGTCCATTCCATTCCTTTCTTTTGTACGCACTTTGCCATAGATTAGATATAGATATTAGTCTACATATATTTCAGACCATTATCTACGCAGCTGGATATGTCACCAGCGCTCGAGTTCATATGTCGTACTGTCATATTTTGACGGCATATTTTGCCCACCTACATATTGACGTCACCCGAGGTAATGTTAGGGCCATGACTGAGTTCGACGTCATAAGACCTAGGAGCTTCTCGTTAATGGGTGTCCACGTAGATGATGATGATAGTGTCATGTCTTGGCAGAGGGGGGCACAGCACCAACCAGACCCAGATGCCCAAGAGGCGGCAGAGCATGATGAGTTTATGGTTGCGTTATTCGGCGAGGACGCTCCAGCCCCGGCACCACCTCCACCTCCAGGCCGAGCAGCTCGTCCCGTTCCTCGCACTTTAGGCGATCGAATTGCCGAACTTGAGATATCCATAACGAGTCTTCATCAAGAGATGAGACAGGACATCTCTGACTTACGACGAGAGGTGCGACAGGAGGTCTCTACCTTACAACGAGACGTGAGACAGGAGATCTCAGACCTTCGACGAGATTTATCTAGATCCCGAGAGGATGATCGGACCCGTCATGCTGAGCTGATCGAGATGTTACGTTCCCTGGGATACGGACCACCCCCTCCTCATTTTGATAGACTTCATCATCTTGATGTATATTTTATTATGATCATTGTACTTTGACTTTGACATTGACTTATGTTATTCTGACTTAGTTATACCTCAACTCTGACAATAATTTATTCTGCTGTGTTTAATAGGCTAGGATAAAGACTATTTTCAAAAATGGTCATTTTCAAATTCTAAGGTAAAATACTTTTATGTTTTCAAAATTTCCTATTTTTAGAATTTCAAAATAGTTTTAGCCTTAGACTAGAACAATTCCCTAGAAATCATGTTCCCATAGGGCTAGTACTTGAGCATCTCACTAACACCCTAGGATTTCCTTGTTTGTGATTACCAAACATAGAAAGGGGTGAGATGCATAGGCAGATTATCTAGACTTAAGATGCTTATGTCAGTGCATCAATATAAGTCTGGGCGTTAAATACCAAATAAATGTTAATCAAATTAAGTCATTCAGTATAGTCAAACACTAACTGATACTTAGACTTAACTTGACTAACCAAGTGAAAGCTGCTATCCTCTGAATAGTCAGTAAGTAGCTAACCGGTTAGACAGATTTAATAATGTCAGGTTCAGGGGGGAGCGATAGTTACTTTTACAATTTTTTAAAAAATATTTTTGAAATTAGGGTTTGGAAAATATTCTTCTAAAAATGTTTTAGAAACCTAACCTTTGTAAAACTAAGTTTTATATTAAATTTTTTGGTTTTGAAAATGGTATGTTCTAAACTTGGTTTGAAAACTGGTTTTGAAAATCGAATTTTACAAACCTAGTTTTGAAATTATAATTGTTCAAATTTAATGTTGAATACTAATTTAAGAAAATAAAAACTCAGTTTTGCAAACTAGATTTCACAAACTTAACTTTGAAGAATTAGGTTTTTAACATTGAATTTTACCTGGCTTTTGAAAAATTTTCTTTACAGAATGTATGTTTGAAAAATGTTTCAAGTTCAAGTCTATTTTGAAAATTTTGGAACATATAAACTTATGTTTGGAATTTTGAATTCTTCTTAAACTTTGCTAAATTAGTTATTTTTCTAACTTAGCCATTTTTCAAAACTTAACTATTTTGAAAAAGTTATTAAAAATTACTCTTTCTAAGTTATCCTTCTTATAACTTAGCTATTTTGAAAAAGATAAGAGATACTTTTTAAAGCAAAATTTCTAACTCCTCTGAGTCCATCTGATTTGTGTTTGCATTCTTTTTGTAATATTTTTGTATTTATGATTACTTGATCCATGTTTATGTTTGATGAATGCTAAAGGGGGAGGGTTAGGTGGTTAAGTTAGCTAAAACAAATTGAAAATAAAAATTAACTTAAAACATGTTAATGCATGTTTTACTTGCATCTTACACTAACTTAACCAAGTTGTCATTCCATCAAAAAGGGGGAGATGGTTGGTGCGGTGAGCACTAACGGTCTAACCCAGGTTTTGATGAATGACAAAATAAGTTAAGTTAGTTTTGTTATTGATCTAACACTCTGACCGAGTGTGTAACGACTCAATTTTCCTTATTTTGAGTTCTGAATATCCTTAAAAATATTTGGAAATGCTTTTAAAATATTCTAGAGATTTTTAGAGTATTTTTATGCAAATTTTGGAGTCCGTTTGGTATTTTTACCGAGTGGAGAAAGTTTAAAAAAAAAGAAAAATAAAATAAATAACCAAATGCAAGGGTTGGGATTCGAACCCAGCTTCTCTGGCCCAAGCAGCAAACGGCCAACCAACCGAGCTGAGCTCGTTTTGTTAACTAAGTATGTGAACGAATATATTTGAGTTATAGGTAGATTCGGATCACTCAAGTTATTAAAGGAGGTTAATTTCTTCCCGAACCCTAAAAACCGCAAATCACTTTCCCCTCCTCACCACGCGACGCCGCCTTCTCCTCTCGGGCGAAAAAGGGGCGACGGCGCTAGGGCTCGTTTCCGGCGGCCGGCGAGGACTTCTTTCCGGGAGTTGTTCGCGGATTCGTGGTCTCCTCGTCAAGGAGAACACGCGGATAGGAAGGGATCGCCGAAACCTTCACCTCATCCGAACCCTAGGTCTCTTTCTCCGGTTGTAAGTCCAAGAACCCATTGTAAGTGCTTCTCACCTGCGGTAGGAGTAGCTTTCGGGGTTTTCGTTTGCGTTTTGTTGCTGTGAAATGAACAACAGTAGCGTTTTTCCTCAGTGTATGTAGTTTCGGATCTTGTTCCTTGATCTGGCAAATAGGTTTAAGTTTTGGTTTCAGTCCTTGATGTTTTATTTAGTGCACGAACAGAAGGTTTGAGGGTTTCCCTTGATACCACAACATGTTAATTAGGTGTGTTTACCTTACACATCAAGCATGTTTAAGTAGATATATTCTAGTTTAAGCCTGTTGTGTTACCACTGGAATTATACTATCTTGCATTACCTGGAATATTATTGTCGATAGAATTGGCTAACCTCATGTATTAGTACTGAATTAGAAATGCTAGTGCTGATGTATTAGTGCTTTGTTTGGATGCCATCATCCTCAGATGTTTTCTATTGGAAGCAGATTTTAGTTCAATAGAAACTGGTTTTAGTGATGAATGCAGTAGGTTCGAACTTTAGTCTTCCTAGCAATTCAATCATGTTAAAGCATGCAAATTGATCATAATTGGTTATGGATAGTTTCGCAGTAGAAAACTGATTACTTGAGATGTGATATACATTGAGTTGATTCAGCTATGTCTCATGAGGCTATATTTTTGGGTTATTTCTAGAATTCTTACCTTTACATCTGTTAGGTATGAAAAGTTGGTATTGGAGTTAGTTCTGTAGCTTAATGTGAAACAGGGATATGCTTAAATTGCTTAAACCCTTAATGTGAACGTGGCATGTGTTTGAGCTGCTAAATGAGTTGCTTAAATTGCCTCTAATAAATTCCAAGGCATTTTATTAGAAGAAGTATTTAAAGAAAGATATAAAGAAAAGTATTTTACTTTTAAAAGGCAGGTACCGGACACAATGTCCAAGGGATGGGCTCCAAGTTGCCCCTAGACATAAGGTCTAGAAGTGTCTTAATGGTTTTGGGATTAGCTACCTCAATTCTCATTAAGAAAGGCGCGCAAAGTGGTACAATGCCGGGCCCAAGTTAAGTTGAATATTATTTTTAAAGTATACAAGTATTAATTTGGAAACAAACAGAACAAGTTCTTTTATCAAAGTTGCCAATTTTAGCAAATTAAATTGTTGTTTCCTTTAGAGATACATGATGTAGTTCCATTTGCTATTTTCATGTTGAGCATGTATTTCCCTGCTTTCTTTTATGCTTATGCATTCCGTATCGGATTTTGTGAGTAGAAAGCACTTACTAAGCTTTTAGCTTATAGATACTACTTTTCCTCCTACTGCAGATATGGATAAAAATAAAGGAAAGGCTAAAGTGGCTTAGAAGAAGGCGACAAGGAGACGATGATGGTGTGTGTGTGGTGGCGGATATGGAAGCTTGGGATCTAGCTAATAAATTGTTGCAAGTTAATTTATTTAGTTTTCTTCTTAAATAACTAGGAGAATTTAGAGAAATACAGATTCTTTTACTCTTTCCGTCTTGCTGTTTTGAAGTGTTCAAATGTTTTGTTTTTGTTTCTGTTGGATTTCTGGAACCATTCGGATGGTTAAATGCATGGTTAAATGTTTTATGGAAGAAAATGCATATGAAAATTCGGTTTTCATTGTAAAGTAGCCTCAGGTGATTGCTGGTATGTTTTATGAGTTTGCTCTATGTAGGAAATCGCCATGTATGCTATTCCGTTGATTGTAGTTAGATGTAAGATTGGTAGGGGTATATGCTAAATATTAGTAGGTATTTACAGATATAACAAGTGTAAGTTGCTTTAAATTCTTAATATGAGTAAGTGATGGAATTATGAATACTATAACATGCGTGAGCTTCCTTTGGTGATAAATACAGCATGGTAAAGGTCTTGCAGATTTTGGTAATTGCTTAGCATGTTAGTATTATTATATGAGTTTTGTCCTATGGAAGCATTGAGTATAATGTTCAGTTGTTTGAAACATGCGAACAGTAAGTTTAAATTGCAGAATGAAAACTATCTTCCTTTAATAGATGCAAGTTAGGAAAGTTGTAGCAAGCCGTGAGAGTGTTTAAGTTACATGTGTCTGTATGCTATGCTTGTTGTCTCATTTAATTGCATGTTTGATCCTGTGAAGAGATAAACAAGAAAGAAAAAAAAAAAAGTATCAAGGAATTTTATGCTGCTATTTAGAGGCATGTTCTGATATATGATATGTTTTCCAATAGTTTAAAATATCTCTGGTCTTAAAGTAAGTAGTACAGTAGTTAGTAGAATCAGTAGCGGTCACTCTCAGAGTAGTAGTAAGGAGGGTGGTTGCTACAGTTGGTATCAGAGCAGGTCCATTTTTCCAGCAACACACACACATCAGCATCATCCTTGCCGTCTTCAAGTAAGAAAGTATTTAAGTTCTTTCTTTATTGCTTTCCTTTATTTACATTATTATTTGCAGTATGGATTGATAGTTATAAGTGAATGAGTAAGATAAGAGTTTTATTTTTTTAGCTATTTCCTTTCTTAATATACAAATGGGTATGTTTAGAAAGGGTAGAGAAATCATCAAATTTTCTTATTTGTTTAACTAGATGTCAAGAAGAGGACGTCCCCGTACCGCTCGTACTGTGGACCGAGCACAGGAGGATGAAGAGCCCAGAGTAGCTGAAACGAATCTCTCTGAAGTTGTTGCTCAACTTCAGAGACAAGTGGCAGAGCAGCAGCAAGTAATTGCCAATCTGATGGCAAATCAACAACCAGCTCCTCCTACGCCTCAAACAGTAACTGTGGAGACTCCAGTGGTAACTGAGGTCCCACCAGCTACCCAAGGAGTCGTCACAGCATCCCAGAGACAAGAATCCTACCTCATTCAGTGGCTGAAACTGAAACCAGAGAGTTTCTCAGGCACAACTGAGCCCTGGGATGCCCAGGCTTGGTTCAAGACACTGGAGAGCATCATGGAGCTTCTTGACTGGCCAGAAGTCGAGAAGGTCAAGTGTGTCTCCTTCTGCCTGACTGGAGATGCACGCATGTGGTGGGAGAGAGTCAAAAGCAAGAGGGCAGTCAATCAGATGAGATGGATTGATTTTGAGACAGAGTTCTACGACGAGTTCTTTCGCCAAAAGATCACCAACAAGCACTACGAGGAGTTTATGGAGTTCAGACAGGGGGATCTGACAGTGGAGGAAGCAGTTAAGAGATTCAACAGGCTAGCCCGTCTCTGCCCAGAACTAGTGAGTACAGAGAAGGAGCGAGTCAGACTAATGCTCAGAATGCTGAAGCCTGTGATATCACTCAATGTGAGCAGTGGAACCCATCAGCCCCTGACTGGAGAAGAGTTGGTCAGTAGAGCCTTAGTAGCTGAGCACTACCTGAACAGCATGAAGGCACAAAGAGAGCAACACAAGCCAATCAAGATGGAGACCAAGACTGGGGGAAATCAGAAACCCCAGTCAAATAATCAGAACTGGAAAGGCAAGGGCACTAAAAGAAAGCAGTGGGATTCAGGAAGTAACCAGAAGGGAGGACCAGAAACCAAACAGACTAAGCTCCTTCCCTGTTCTAAATGTGGGAGAACACATCCAGGAGCCTGCCTCTTGGGTAAGACTGGATGTTATTCTTGTGGTCAAGAAGGACACATGGCCAAACAGTGTCCTAACAAGTTCAAAGCACCCCAGCCACAGCCAATACAATATGGAGCCAAGCCTCAACTACATTATATGCCTGCAACTCTGGAAGGACCTCAGATCAGTCAAGGAAGGTTGGAAGCTCCACCAGTTCCAGCCTTTGACAATGCCAGAGTATTCTCCCTTACCAAAGAGGAAGCTGCTAGTGCCTCCACGGTCGTAACAGGTCAAGTAGTTATTTTTCAGCATATAGCTACTGCACTATTTGATACTGGGGCGACCCATTCTTTTGTATCCATACCTTTTGCCAAAGAACTACAGGTACCTACAGAAAACATGAATTTCAAGTTCCTGACAACCCTACCTTCTGGGGAAGTAATGGAATCTAGTCAGTGGCTTCGGTCTGTACCAGTCAGAATTTCAGACCGAGAGCTATATGTTAACCTGGTAGTCTTAGCTATGCAGGATTTCGATATCATTTTTGGTATGGATTTCCTCAGCCAGTACAGTGCTTCAGTGGACTGCCGCAGAAGGAAGGTGATCTTTAGCCCAGAAGGTGAACCTTCCTTTGAATTTACAGGAGTACCAAGGAGGAAGACCCAGAAATTCCTCTCTTCTCTCACAGCTCACCAGATGTTAGCTAAAGGGTGTGCTGGTTTTCTTGCATTCATTGTGAGTACAGAAGAAGAAGAAAGACCTAAGCAGGAAGAAGTTCGGGTAGTCTGTGAGTATCCAGAGGTATTCCCAGAAGAGCTACCTGGACTACCTCCCAACAGAGAAGTGGAGTTTGAGATTGAACTGGTTCCTGGTACCGGTCCAATTTCAAAAGCTCCATACCGCATGTCTCCAGCGGAGTTGAAAGAGTTACAAGAACAACTTCAGAAGTTGCTTGACAAAGGCTTCATTCGCCCTAGTCACTCACCATGGGGAGCTCCTGTGTTGTTTGTCAAGAAGAAGGATGGATCTATGCGGATGTGCATAGATTATAGAGCTCTGAATCAAGTGACCATCAAGAACAGGTATCCACTGCCCAGGATCGATGATTTATTTGATCAATTGAAAGGAGCAACAGTGTTCTCCAAGATAGATTTGCGCTCTGGGTACCATCAGTTAAAAGTAAAGGAGAGTGATATACCCAGAACTGCTTTCAGAACCAGATATGGACACTATGAATTCGTGGTTATGCCTTTTGGTGTGACTAATGCACCTGCAGTCTTCATGGACTTGATGAATAGAGTGTTCAGTGAATCCCTTGACAAGTTTGTCATTGTGTTCATCGACGACATTCTAATCTATTCCAGGACCCCAGAGGAGCATGATGCGCATTTGAGAATAGTCCTACAGACTCTTCAGCAGAGACAGCTCTATGCTAAATTCTCAAAGTGCGAATTTTGGTTGGAGCAGGTGGCATTTCTAGGTCACATTGTTTCAAAAGAAGGCATTCAAGTGGATCCAGCCAAAGTAGAAGCGGTCAGCAACTGGAAGAGACCCAAGAATGCCAGGGAGATCAGAAGCTTCCTTGGTTTAGCTGGGTACTACAGGAAATTTGTGGAGGACTTTTCCAGGATAGCCTCTCCACTTACAGCCCTCACCAGGAAAGATAAGAAGTTTGAATGGTCAGATAAATGTGAGCAGAGTTTTCAAGAACTCAAGAAGAGACTGACCAGTGCTCCTATACTGACTGTTCCAGAGAGCGACAAGAGTTTTGACATCTACAGTGATGCTTCCAAGATGGGATTAGGAGCTGTACTCATGCAGGAAGGAAAAGTTATAGCTTATGCTTCCAGACAACTCAAAGACTACGAGAAGAACTATCCCACTCATGACCTAGAGCTGGCAGCTGTGGTCTTTGCACTGAAACTCTGGCGACACTACTTGTATGGAGTCCAGTGCAGAATCTTCACAGACCATCAGAGTCTTAAGTACTTCTTCACTCAGAAGGACTTAAACATGAGACAGCGCAGGTGGCTAGAGTTGGTCAAAGATTATGACTATGAAATCCTCTACCACCCAGGTAAAGCTAATAAAGTGGCAGATGCACTAAGCAGAAAGTCCAGTGCATCCTTGATGTCCTTATCATCATTAGCCCTGCCACTACAGAAGGAGTTGTCAGATTTCGGACTTGAAATTATTTATGGGCAACTTTCTGCATTGACCTTAGAGTCAATCCTGCTTGAGGATATACAGAAAAAGCAAAGTGAAGATCCAGATATCCAAAAGATCAAGAAAGGGATACAAGAGGAAGGAAATTCAGAATTTCGAGTATCAGACAGTGGAATTCTTTATCAGGGGAATCGCCTTTGTGTTCCCAATGATGAAGAGCTGAGAAAGAAAATTTTAGAAGAAGCTCACAGTACACCGTACTCTATGCATCCTGGTTCTACTAAGATGTATCAAGACATGAAACGGAGATTCTGGTGGTCTGGACTCAAAAGAGATGTCGCTAAATATGTCAGTACCTGTCTGACATGCCAGAGAGTCAAAGCAGAACACCAGAGACCAGGAGGGATGCTACAACCTCTCTCAATACCAGAGTGGAAGTGGGAAGACATATCCATGGACTTTATAACAGGTCTCCCAAGAACTACGAATGGATATGATGCAATATGGGTGATAGTGGACAGATTGACCAAGTCTGCTCATTTTCTAGCCATCAAAGTGTCTCACTCTATAGAGCAGTTAGCACAGCTGTATGTTAAAGAGGTGATCAGACTTCACGGAGTTCCTAAATCTATTATTTCTGATAGAGATGGGCGTTTCACCTCTCACTTTTGGGAGTGTGTTCAGACTGCACTAGGCACCAAACTCAAGTTCAGCACAGCCTTCCATCCTCAGACTGATGGACAGACAGAGCGAGTAAATCAGATTCTAGAAGATATGCTTAGGGCTTGTGCATTAGATTTTAAAGGTAGTTGGTGCAAGTATCTGTGCTTAGCTGAGTTTGCCTACAACAATAGCTACCAAGCCACCATCAGGATGACACCATATGAAGCATTGTATGGTAGAAAGTGCAGATCACCTATATGCTGGCAAGAAGCAGGTGAAAGAAAAGAAATGGAAGCAGAGCTGGGCATTCAGACAGAGCTGATAGATGAGACCACTCAGGCCATCCAGAAGATCAGACAAAGAATTGAGATTGCCCAGAGCAGACAGAAGAGTTATGCTGACACACGCCGTAGGCCACTGGAATTCCACGTAGGAGATTCAGTCTTTCTCAAGGTTGCTCCTATGAAGGGAGTGATGAGATTTGGCAAGAAGGGCAAATTAAGTCCTCGCTATGTAGGACCTTATCTGATTTCAGAAAGGATTGGTAAGGTAGCTTATAAGCTGGAATTACCACAAGACATGTCAGCAATACACAATGTGTTTCATGTCTCCATGTTAAAGAAGTGCCTCCATGACCCTAGCCAAGTGATTGAGCCTCAGTCAGTGCAGATCCAAGAGGATCTTAGTTTTGAGAGTAGACCTACACGGATAGTGGACAGAGCAGTCAAGAGACTAAGAAGCAAAGAAGTACCACTAGTGAAGGTCGTCTGGCAGAACCAGGAACACGAGGAAGTCACTTGGGAGCGGGAGGATAGTATGAGACAGAAATATCCAGAACTATTCTAAGTTCGAGGACTAACTTTTTATAAGGTATGGGGAATTGTAACGACCCAATTTTCCTTATTTTGAGTTCTGAATATCCTTAAAAATATTTGGAAATGCTTTTAAAATATTCTAGGGATTTTTAGAAATTTTTAGAGCATTTTTATGCAAATTTTGGAGTCCGTTTGGTATTTTTACCGAGTGGAGAAAGTTTAAAAAAAAAATAAAATAAAATAAAAACCAAAGAGCAAGAGCTGGGATTCGAACCCAGCTTCTCCGGCCCAAGCAGTAAGCGGCCAACCAACCGAGCTGAGCTCGTTTTGTTAACTAAGTATGTGAACGAATATATTTGAGTTATAGGTAGATTCGGATCACTCAAGTTATTAAAGGAGGTTAATTTCTTCCCGAACCCTAAAAACCGCAAATCACTTTCCCCTCCTCACCACGCGACGCCGCCTTCTCCTCTCGGGCGAAAAAGGGGCGACGGCGCTAGGGCTCGTTCCGGCGGCCGGCGAGGACTTCTTTCCGGGAGTTGTTCGCGGATTCGTGGTCTCCTCGTCAAGGAGAACACGCGGATAGGAAGGGATCGCCGAAACCTTCACCTCATCCGAACCCTAGGTCTCTTTCTCCGGTTGTAAGTCCAAGAACCCATTGTAAGTGCTTCTCACCTGCGGTAGGAGTAGCTTTCGGGGTTTTCGTTTGCGTTTTGTTGCTGTGAAATGAACAACAGTAGCGTTTTTCCTCAGTGTATGTAGTTTCGGATCTTGTTCCTTGATCTGGCAAATAGGTTTAAGTTTTGGTTTCAGTCCTTGATGTTTTATTTAGTGCACGAACAGAAGGTTTGAGGGTTTCCCTTGATACCACAGCATGTTAATTAGGTGTGTTTACCTTACACATCAAGCATGTTTAAGTAGATATATTCTAGTTTAAGCCTGTTGTGTTACCACTGGAATTATACTATCTTGCATTACCTGGAATATTATTGTCGATAGAATTGGCTAACCTCATGTATTAGTACTGAATTAGAAATGCTAGTGCTGATGTATTAGTGCTTTGTTTGGATGCCATCATCCTCAGATGTTTTCTATTGGAAGCAGATTTTAGTTCAATAGAAACTGGTTTTAGTGATGAATGCAGTAGGTTCGAACTTTAGTCTTCCTAGCAATTCAATCATGTTAAAGCATGCAAATTGATCATAATTGGTTATGGATAGTTTCGCAGTAGAAAACTGATTACTTGAGATGTGATATACATTGAGTTGATTCAGCTATGTCTCATGAGGCTATATTTTTGGGTTATTTCTAGAATTCTTACCTTTACATCTGTTAGGTATGAAAAGTTGGTATTGGAGTTAGTTCTGTAGCTTAATGTGAAACAGGGATATGCTTAAATTGCTTAAACCCTTAATGTGAACGTGGCATGTGTTTGAGCTGCTAAATGAGTTGCTTAAATTGCCTCTAATAAATGCCAAGGCATTTTTATTAGAAGAAGTATTTAAAGAAAGATATAAAGAAAAGTATTTTACTTTTAAAAGGCAGGTACCGGACACAATGTCCAAGGGATGGGCTCCAAGTTGCCCCTAGACATAAGGTCTAGAAGTGTCTTAATGGTTTTGGGATTAGCTACCTCAATTCTCATTAAGAAAGGCGCGCAAAGTGGTACAATGCCGGGCCCAAGTTAAGTTGAATATTATTTTTAAAGTATACAAGTATTAATTTGGAAACAAACAGAACAAGTTCTTTTATCAAAGTTGCCAATTTTAGCAAATTAAATTGTTGTTTCCTTTAGAGATACATGATGTAGTTCCATTTGCTATTTTCATGTTGAGCATGTATTTCCCTGCTTTCTTTTATGCTTATGCATTCCGTATCGGATTTTGTGAGTAGAAAGCACTTACTAAGCTTTTAGCTTATAGATACTACTTTTCCTCCTACTGCAGATATGGATAAAAATAAAGGAAAGGCTAAAGTGGCTTAGAAGAAGGCGACAAGGAGACGATGATGGTGTGTGTGTGGTGGCGGATATGGAAGCTTGGGATCTAGCTAATAAATTGTTGCAAGTTAATTTATTTAGTTTTCTTCTTAAATAACTAGGAGAATTTAGAGAAATACAGATTCTTTTACTCTTTCTGTCTTGCTGTTTTGAAGTGTTCAAATGTTTTGTTTTTGTTTCTGTTGGATTTCTGGAACCATTCGGATGGTTAAATGCATGGTTAAATGTTTTATGGAAGAAAATGCATATGAAAATTCGGTTTTCATTGTAAAGTAGCCTCAGGTGATTGCTGGTATGTTTTATGAGTTTGCTCTATGTAGGAAATCGCCATGTATGCTATTCCGTTGATTGTTGTTAGATGTAAGATTGGTAGGGGTATATGCTAAATATTAGTAGGTATTTACAGATATAACAAGTGTAAGTTTCTTTAAATTCTTAATATGAGTAAGTGATGGAATTATGAATACTATAACATGCGTGAGCTTCCTTTGGTGATAAATACAGCATGGTAAAGGTCTTGCAGATTTTGGTAATTGCTTAGCATGTTAGTATTATTATATGAGTTTTGTCCTATGGAAGCATTGAGTATAATGTTCAGTTGTTTGAAACATGCGAACAGTAAGTTTAAATTGCAGAATGAAAACTATCTTCCTTTAATAGATGCAAGTTAGGAAAGTTGTAGCAAGCCGTGAGAGTGTTTAAGTTACATGTGTCTGTATGCTATGCTTGTTGTCTCATTTAATTGCATGTTTGATCCTGTGAAGAGATAAACAAGAAAGAAAAAAAAAAGTATCAAGGAATTTTATGCTGCTATTTAGAGGCATGTTCTGATATATGATATGTTTTCCAATAGTTTAAAATATCTCTGGTCTTAAAGTAAGTAGTACAGTAGTTAGTAGAATCAGTAGCGGTCACTCTCAGAGTAGTAGTAAGGAGGGTGTTCGTTACAGAGTGTGCAGGAGAAGTCCAGACAGGTCGACGGGTTGACTGGATGTCTGGCACGAAGCCCAGCTAGGTCGGCGGGTCGATCGGATAGCTGACACGAAGTCCAGCTAGGTCGACGGGCTGACCGGATAGCTGGCACGAAGTCCAGATGGGTCGAAGGGTTGACCTTACGTCTGGCAAGTAAGTAAAGGTAAGTCACTGGAGGGGAGTGACTGTGAGGACGCATTCCCGGGAAGGGAACTTAGGCGCTGATCCGACTTAGAACAAATTCAGAACTCTAAGTCAAGATCTTGACTAGATTCCGGTCTCGGAGAGACAGAATCTAATTAATACTATTTCTTTTTATTATAACTGTGCTAATAATCTATTTTGCAGGAGATATAAGTGTCTCGGACTAACATTTTCTTGCAGGAAGGAAGCTGTTGGAAATCAAGGTCCGAGCGCCCGGAAGGTACCCGGGCGCCCTAAGGCAAAGATTTATCCCCAACATCATTTCGCCGCATAGAGTTCACTGATTGGCTCGGCTACATCACAACCAGGGCACCCTAAAGGTTTTAGGCGCCCTGAACCTCCTATATAAGGAGGGTCAAGGCTAAAGCTCAAAAAACAACTGAAAACCTGCTCTCCTGCGCTCCTGCGACATTGCTAAAGCTCTCTGACAAAGCTTTGTTCTTTTTCTTCTTATTGTTTATTGTCGGTATTCCCTTTCTAGCATTTCTATACTTAATTTTTGTAATCAATATTCGAATTTCTAGTGGATTGCCCATCAAAAGCACCCTCGCGTTCGGGCCTTGGAGTAGGAGTCGTCAAAGGCTCCGAACCAAGTAAATTGACTCTGTTAGCATTGGTTTTACTTTTCCGCTGTGTTTACTCGACGAAATTTTAAATCGATATTCACCCCCCCCCTCTATCGACTTTCACGATCCAACAAGTACAAGTCATGTACCCAAATGTGCCTCAAAATATATAACCAAGCACGAGTAACCCAAAAATTAAAATCTCTATAAAAATAGAGTAAGTTCGTACCCTAATGATCAAACTGCCAAATAAATCGGTCATCTACTCACTGATCTAATAAGAGAAAATCAATCATCCACAGATGAAACTAACCAAGGTAGATCGATACACAACTACCTAAGTCTACAAGGTAAATCGGTCCTCTTCAGACAGAACCAAAGAGAATATAAATTAATCCTCTACTGACTGAACTAACAGGAGCACAAAACCAACTAAGATAAGTCAAACCACAACTGCACAAGTCAACCAGGTAAATCAATCCCAAACTGACCGAACCAATAGGAGTAAATTGGTACTCTACTAACTGAGTTAACATGAGTATTACTGGTAGTATGATATGACGAATCCCCTAAGATTGTTATCCTTGATCTCCAGTAGGGTCGACCGTGATTAGTGGTTGGCCCATCACATGAAATATATGCTACAAACAACTAGACAGGTACTAAAAGAGTATTACACATGTCATAACTAACTATCATAGATAACTATGTATGTACTAAAAGAAGTGAATGATAACAGTAAATAACCATACCTCCTATAGCTTGGAGATGTCCTACTGCTACCTGGTCCCAAAACCCGAAAAGTCACATCGAGAAAAGCAAAACATGAAATCCAAAATACAAGAATTAAGCCTCGTAAAACTTGCTCTGATACCAATAAATTGTCACGCCCCAGAGGAGTCCCTGCCAGAGGAAAATCCGGAAGCATATCCCCTGTACCAGTGATAATTTGAATCGTATATACATCCACAAGAATACATCAGCTCACACGACTGGAATATATATACAACCACACAGTTATATATATCAAATAGCCCACACTACTGTACTAAAACATAGTGAAAATTGAAAGAACCCCCAAACAAACTAAAAACGAAGACTGCTAGCCGACTAGGCTTACACAACCACAACAAAACAAATACAACTCCACATAGCAAACTCAAAAAAAAACAAAGTCAACTTTATACAACATCAAGTCCACCAAAAATATAAGATAAGTAAAGCGGAGATAAAATTGGAAAAAAAAAATAGTCCTCGGATGTGATGTGGAATCGACAGATAGGATACTCCAAGCGACACGACATATTTATGTGCTAACCTGAAAAAAAGCAAGAAAAATAAGGGGTAGTGAGTAAAACATACTCGGCGGGTATTGAGCAGACATGCATAGTAAAATATAACTACCAATAATAATCATGTAGTACAGTCTCCTAATCTATAACAGGAAATGCGAAAACTAAACAAGGGGAGAAGTTGTACTCACTAGGACCTCCTATCCAGATATAAGGGTCGTCAGACTAAATACCTCATGTCTCCTATATGCATGTCAATCATATGCAACCACCAAAATGCAGTATCCAAAATGTAGCAATCACAAAAAATAAATACAATCCATGCATATGATTCAAATGACATGGTCACTCCTAACGCCAGTAACCACATCACACGTGATGGTGAGGTCGAGTGGGTAGGGCTATGACAACTGTGCACTCTGTCATCATTACTCCTAAGTGACCAAGTGGATAGGATACTGTCAAACTACGCCTATCCTCCTACCCTAAACATAGTGGGGGAGTCTAAGCTCTCATCTCCCTATGTCATAGTCAAGAGGAAGGATCCCTGTCCGCTACCACGCTGCAGTCATCGCTACCCATGAGCGGACCAACGGAGTCTTGACATAGCAAACTGCACACACCTTGCTTGATATACCATTAACCCATGAGTGGTTGTGTGTACAGATCATGTAACTACCGATGTTCTCAACAACAATGGAGTCAACAATCACTCAGCATGCAATCATGTAATATGGTACATTACACTGAGCATGTAACTCCTGAAAATACCAGCCTCCTCATAATGTGTACCAAAAGAAAAATGGAGTCCATAACAATGATCTAGGTACACATGTCAGATAGTAAACCTAGGTACACATGCCAAGTAATAACACTATGTACACATGCCATGTATATCTAGTATCTAGACATGTATCCGGTAATGCATTGTATGTCACTACGTAAGTACACCATCCAATAATCAAGAGAACATAATCAATAATGCAGAACAGACAATAATAAGGGCATACTATGGGTATCAAGTAGTGACATACCAAGGCATATATAAACATAATCATTACTACTAGATATAACCTACTATGCATATCAAAATGACAATATCAAAAGAGATAAGTTAAAGGTACCCGCCTCAAAAATGGAGATTGTATCAGATAGATCCCACGTCGAGACGCTCATCTCGAATCAACGTCCTGCAATACATGATATACAGATTTAGCTAATTACATAAATTAATTAGCTAAATCAAATCTCCAACTAAATCTAATTCATCGATCAACTAGGGTTAGCTCTATTAACTCTAATCATTCCACCATTCGGTCCAAACCCAACTATCCTTTGATTCAATTTGCATCGTTAAGATAGAACAATGAATTAACCTCTAATAACTCATTAATTCTGGAAGGTTAACTGCTTGTTCACTGTCGGAGTGCGTTCACCGTCGTAATGGTGACCGAACTAGTGCGATATTGCTGTCTAACATGAGTAGATGCCTAAAACTTAGCAATCTATCATTGCATCTCCTAAATTAGAGGCTAGGGTTAGCACTTACCTCAGATTTTGGTAGCTTAGAAGAGATTAGCAAATGGAGCTACGATTTTCCTCGGATCTGGATGGAGATTAGCAAATAGAGCTACGATTTTCCTCGGATCTGGCCAGAAGTGATGAGACCACTATCCAAATCAATTTGGTTGTCCCATTCATCAAACCAGCACCCAAATTCCTAAATCTAGGTCTAGGTTTAGTGTATACCTCAAATCTGACTGTCGAAAGCCCTAGATCGGCGATGGAGATGAGAGCTCGCAGGACTCGAATCAAGCGGAGAAGGGACAATTCATAGGTGAGCTCAAGCCCTAGCCAAATCTAACTGCTTGGCCGACGATCCTTTAGAGGAAGGTTGGCATCGGTCATTAGCGCAAGGAGGCGCGACAATGTCAGTGGGGTCGACGATCTAGGGCAGAGGCACGAGAGGAAGGGTCGGCATTGGTTGGCTCACTCTTATAGTGGCCGGAGGTGGAAGGGAATCGGGATGTCAACGCTAGGATAAAGGAACAACGGCTAGATCCGCATCAGTGACAAAGAGGAGGGGAAGAGGAAAGGGAATCAATGCAAGGGAGAGGGCTGATGTTTTGTATGCGTGGGAGAAGAGAAGCGAGCCGTCGTCGAGTTGGGGAAGATGAAGAGGAGGTCGGCACCGCGAGAGGGGAGGCGACGTCGGGTTGGGGGAGACGATCCGGTTCTGGGAAGAGGAAGGGAAGATCAGCGCTGCTCAGGCGGATGAGAGGAAGAGAAGGGAAAGAATCGGGAGATTAGGTATTTATAAAATTTAACTTAGGTTTAGGCAAATCAAAACCTAAGTTTTATTCCTCAATCAACTCCCATTTTTTGGTATTCCAAACAGGTTTTTCCCAAGCCTATAAATTCATCCCCTTAAACTCGTCATATGAGCTCTGAAAAATTCCCAGAAAACTCCTAAAAATTTCTGAAAATTCCCTTAAGGTTATTCGTCCATTAAACCTTATTATTATCTAGTTACGGTATTTTGCATAACCTTTCTTGTCTGTATCCTACTTTTTTTTCTTCACATAAGGACCTTTAGTAGCCTCATTCTTTTATTTGTTGCCCTTATATTTAGGGGTGTTTGCCAAATAGGGACTTTCAACCTTGTTTTGTTTCAACCTCTCTTCCTCTTGAATACAGTGTGAAATGAGCTCATTAAGAGTCAATTTCTCCCTGTGACAGATATAATTAATCTAGAACTGGCTAAACTAGTTCGGAAGAGAAATAAGTACTAAATGCACAAGCATGTCATTCGATAATTCAAGATTAAGTGCCTTCAACTTTGATACAAGGTGGGGCATTTCCATGATATATTCCCTAACATTACCCTTACCTTTATACTTCTTGGAAATCAAGCTCTTTAGAATTGTGCTTGTTTCCACCTTATCGCTTTTGGCAAAGTGCTTTTCAATCTCATCGAGATATTCCTTAGCTTGGGTGACACTATTAGACACCGTGCCCCTAAAAGACTCAGGTATGTTGCGCTTGATGATCATAAGAATCATACGATTAGAGCGATCCCACTTCTCATATTTAACCCTCTGTTCAGAGGAACTAGTATCTGTAGGAGCAGTGGGTTGCTCTATTCGAAGTGCAAGGTCTAGATCCATGCAGCTAAGAACAATTAGAATGTTCTCTTTCCAATCATTAAAATTTGTACCATTAAGGACAAGCACTGAACTTAAGTTAGCAAAAATAGTAACAACATTTATTGAAAAGAGAACACAAGAATTATAAAATAAATAACATGCTCATTTTGAATCAATTAAAATAAATGATAAATCTCATCTAAAGATACCTAGTGCAACAATAATATCAAGTCTTTGAACAGTAATATTATTTGCAAGTTGTACTCTTGCTATAATAATCAAACACTAACAATAACGCATGATAAATAATAAACTAATCTTTGGATCGATTTATTATATACATGAAATAAAGAAAACCTTATAATTGGTAAATGTTTATTATCACAAGTAAATGCATAATTTGTTAAGTATAAATCTTCCTTTGGGCCGATTAATACTCTCATAAATATACACATATACACTTTATTTAATACCTCAATAATCCTCTTAATATTTCAAATAAAATTAAATTCAAATAATAGAGGTCACTTTGGTGACATATAATTCAAATTTAATTTAATTTAAAATAATAGATATTAATAAAACCCATATAATCCAATTAAAATTTAATTTTATAAAATAATTTAAGTAAATTATTTTATCTAAATAATTAAATTTAATGGAGTATCATTAAAGGGATAAAATAAAGATAATTTAAAATAAATAATTTATTTACTTAATTAAATTCTTTTATAGTATTGATTTAAAAATTAATAGATGGTTACACCAAAACATGGCATTAAAAAAAAACTATGAAAACTGAACGTGGCCACGTATGAAACCAACCACATTACTTTCTGAACTGGTGCAACTGTTCATCGCTCTCAAAAAAACGTAGACTTCTAATACCTCGATTCGTCGCCGCTGCCGTCCCTTCTGGCTGAACGACCACCACTGCGGTTGTCGACCACGACAGTCAATCAACGGCATACCGGGGTAGTCACCGACCCTTTCCAGTGTTGGAACACCGGTTCGTTGGCGTCTTCTTGCACAAAAATAGCGAGCGACGGCCACAGCCAACTCGCCGACCACAAGCGCATCTCCGGCCAACTGTAACACTTTATCCTGCCACGGATAACAACCTCCAACATGAAGCTAGTCGTCGGTGGCCTACTGTTGGTCACCGACTCTTGCAATGAGTAGAAAATGCAAGAAAGAGCATTCTGCGCGTTGCTAGCCATCTTGGGCGCCGTCGTCGACCCAGGAAACCAGTTGCAACAACCTCCCATAATATTGTCCCTTCTCCGGAGGAAATTACGATGTTGTCGCAAATTTCTCCTACCAATTGCGACATAGAACAATGCCAAAAATCGTGATGATAAAATAAAATCGCAACATGATATATCATGAACCAAAACTGAGATTGCACAAGACAAAACTTTGTACCCAAAAAAAAATTCCTTAAGAATTTGGAATAGAAGGCTCTGATACCAATTGATAGAAAAATAGGTTGAGTAATCTCAACACAAAATATATGCATTCTATTCAATTCTTAAGAAATTATAATTTGGATAGATAGAATTACCGAAGAGTAGCAGAATCCATAGTATGTAGTCGATTTTGGGCAAGGTCTTCAATTTACATATTTTCCTTAGTGTCCAGAGAGTTTTGTCGATGAGGAAACAAAACAAAAGTCACAAACTAGGACCATAACCCTTATTTATAGAAACATAAGTTTGTCTATTTCTAATTTGGCCCCTCAACAAATTAGAAACTTGCACATGGTATCCACATTAATTTATTCATAACAAATAAACCCTTAAGTCATATTCCTTAATCATAAATTTGATCACATTAAATTATGACTTCTTTAATTGATGACATTAGATATTTATAATTACAATTATGACCCCAAAATTCTAACACACCCTACACCAGGCAGTTGGCAAGCGACCGGTTCGCACAGCTAACGCTCGTTGGGATTCTATTTTAACGAGAAATAAAAAATTTAGGATTACCTTGAGCTCCTCCTTGATTACTGCGGAGAGGGAAGAATAGCTTGTGAGCTCCTCTTGCTTTCTACAGAGAGGGAAGAACTACGAAGAGGAAAGGAAATTTGAGGAGGCGGGATCCACTTGGAGATTAGGCATTCCCTAACACCACTAGAGGCGATCTTTATCGAGACCTTCTCTACAATGGCAGAACTATAGGCTGCAACCTGCAAGGGACGGTGACATGGATGCGTGAGCGTGGGTGAGAGGAACGGCGGTGGTGAGCACCAGTTAGGGATTGAGGAGAAAAAGAAATGGCACAATACATAGAAAAAAAATATGATTAAAGGTAATTAGGTTGTTAGAGTGGGTTAATACGGTAACATTTATAAAGTTTGTCACAATAAATGGTAAAATATGATATTTTAATTTTTAAAATAATTTTTTTTCATAAATGTCGTTAAAATTTATTTATAATAACATTTTAAATCAAATGTCATTAAGAAAGTATCGTAATAGGTCATATTTCTTATAGTGACAAAAGCCTTTACCTATAAAGAGAGGTTGAAAGATTAAATTGAGATGGATCCCTAAATCAAAAAATGATGGTGAATATTAAACACCCTAACAGTCGATCGTATTAACGGCGCATATTGCATGCTATTAAAATTTTATAATATTTGTTAACAACGTGCATTTTTGTACGCTGTCATTTATATATGTATAATAATTATTAACAGTGCATTCCGTACGCCGTTAATATTAAGTTTTAACAGCGCATTTTGCATGTCGTAGAAAAGTTTATTTACAGGATACTTTTTTTTGTACACCATTATTTGTATAAATATTATATTATCCGCAACACACATAATTAGGTGTGTCGTAAAAACTATTATTAACTGTAGTGCCCGAAAATTCTCAAAATTATTTTAGAAATATTCTATGATTTTTCTGGAATTTTAGGATATTTTTATAGAATTTTTAGAATAGAATAAGTAGCAAAAACAATGGAATTGTAAAAGGGTCTAAGCGAGTATTAAACCAGGAACCTATCGGGTCCGATAACCTTTAGATAGCTCTAGTAACCAAGTGAACCCAACAGGGCCGTGCTGAAAGGAAAGGGGAACAATTATATTTATATTAGAGTTGGGACGAATTACCACTTAATATAAATAGGGGATTAAGTGAGGAATTGTTATTTTCTTAAACGAGAAAACTCCTCTCCTAAACCCTTACACGTCGCCCCTTCTCCTCTTCTTTCTCTCGGCGCACCAAGCCCCAAGGGCTAGGGTTCCGTCCCAACGGCCATAGGAGCACCTTCCGGCGACGACTCCGACACGAGGACGTTTCTCTCCGCGAGAAGAACGCGTGGACGCAGGAGAATCGTCGAGAAGATCGTCTCTACCAGAAAACTAGCGACTAGATTCGTAAGAAAACTAGCCCAAGAGGTAAGAAACCCCTCACCTGCAGTATAAGTAGCTAGTCGTATGTTGGTATGCATTGTTTTAGCCGTATGTAGATTTTCAGTAATAGGGTGTGAATTAGCGCACATCAAGTGTTTGATTAAATGCTTAGCTCAGTTAAATGCCACCATAGGCGTTTTAATAGCTTAGATGAATGCAATAGAAGTATTTTTTTTACAGCTTATTTAGTCTTGCTACAACTTTTATGGGACTAGATGTCCAATGGGCGGGCTCTCACAGTTGTCCCTAGGTTCAGATAACCTAGTTCTGGGTTAGACAACCTAGTAAAAGCAAGACAAGAATTATTAGCTTATGTTCAGTATTTTACTTTCTCAGTAGCACTATACTGGATTAGATATCCACTGGGTTGGGCTTCCATAGTCGTCCCTAGGTTCAGATAACCTAGTAACCCTACTAAATTCGAGACTTGCAAACCCGGGTTTAGTTAGGGATGCCCGCATAGCACGTACAGATGTCGGGCCCATCAGCAGCATGATTACTACTTTAATCTACTTATGAATATAGTTTTCAAAACTTCACAACATAGTTATGTGAACTCAGTATAGCTTTAGCATCAGTTTAGTATTAGCTTAGCTCAGCTTTTGTATCAGATTAGTTTCTGTTGATACAACATGATATTTTATGATTAGCACTTATTGCCATGATCAGTTTCTCATTTCTATGTTTTGTCTGTCATGCCATGCTTTAGCATATTCAGTGCATATTTCAAATAGCATGTTTTCAAAGCATAAATCGTATCGTATGCATGTTTTGTGAGGTAGATGGTTTCTTACTAAGCTCTCAAGCTTACAGATACTCTTTTCCTTATACTGCAGATAAAGGTAAAGGAAAGATGGACTAGTGGAGGCTGGAAGTCAATGCAAGGAAGATGTGTGTGGATGGAACCTGGAATAAAGACCTTGGAAGAACTAGAATATTCAAGACTTTAGTGCTTGTTATTATGTTACTCTTTGCCTATTTAGTTATCTAAATGCATGAAATTATAGAAAATCTGCTTAGTTTGTTAGTAACCATGTTTAGAATGTTAGTTGGTTGCTATTAGAATGTTTTCCAGTTATTTTAGAACTTGTGTATGTGAGTTTGGCACGAAACAGTGTTGAAATCAGAGTTTGTTGCGAAATCAAAAACCCCAATCGATCAGTGGATCGATTGGGGGCCCTCAATCGATCAGTGGATCGATTGGGGGCCCTCAATCGATCAGTGGATCGATTGGGGGCCCTCAATCGATCAGTGGATCGATTGGGAGCCCTCAATCGATCAGTGGATCGATTGGGAGCCTGGTTCCACGAACAGTAAGCTTCTGGATCGATCAGCCGATCAATCCAGTCGCATTCTGTCGCGAACAGTAAGCTCCTGGATCGATCAGCCGATCGATCCAGTCGCATTCTGTCGCGAACAGAGAGTTTGGGGATCGATCGTTCGATCGATCGGGGAAATCGCTCCCGCGAACAGAGAGCTCTGGAATCGATCAATGGATCGATTGGCCAGTCTGGATCGATCAGCCGATCGATCCAGAATATTAACCCGAGCACAGTAGCCATCGGAATCGATCCACGGATCGATTCAATAGCTTGCAATCGATTGAGTTTAATCTGGATCGATTGGGAAGCTGGGTTTCAACCAAGAGACCTTGTAGTTCAGCTCCTTGACCATAAGGGATGCAGGATGTGCCATGTATACCTTAGATTGCATCCCTTAGCACATGTAGGACCAAGAACCTGTATTAGCTTAGCAAGGTTTAAATTGGTACGGTTTTCCGCACCTAGACTTAGTAATGGTCATGGATGTAGCTTAGCACAGCATAATGTGACGGTCCGGCCTTATAACCTAGCTAGTAGAAGGCGGGTCGTTACAGAGTGGTATCAGAGCAAAGTTCCATACTTCCTACACACACATCAGCATTGAACCTGCAGCTTCTAAGTAAGAATACCTCTCACTTTGCTATGTCTATTGCTTTCATATTTGTAGATAACTAAAGTATGCTTAGTTGTGATAGTAACTAACATGATAGTGATAGTAGTTATATACACATGATGCTTTAGTTATGTATGTCCTTTGTTCCTTTAGAGATGGCACGAGGACGCCCAGCTAGAAGGGCACCAGCTACTGAGCCCCAGCATAAGGCAGGCAGTTCAGTGCCTCCCCCAGACCTTACAGCAGTAGTGGCTCAGTTACAGAAGCAGCTAGAAGAACAGCAACAGGAGATAGCCACCTTAAAGGCTAATCAGCAGAATACTCCCACTGTCACCCCGGAACCAAACATAGCAACCCCAGTAGTTATTGAGGTTCCACCAGTCCAGCCTATAGTACCAGTAGCCGTAGTAGCAGAGGCAAAGAGAGAAGCCTATCTGATCCAGTGGCAGAGAGTCAAGCCCGAGAACTTCTCAGGCACCAATGAACCATGGGATGCCCAAGCCTGGTTCAAAACACTGGAGAGTACGATGGAGCTTTTGGACTGGCCAGAGCATGAAAAAGTGAAGTGCGCCTCCTTCTGCTTGACAGGAGATGCACGTATATGGTGGGAGAGAATTAGAGCGAAGCGCCCAGTGAATCAGATGACATGGGCTGACTTCGAGAAAGAATTCTTCAAGGAGTTTTTTCACATGCGAGTCACAAACCGCCACTACGACGAGTTCACTGAGTTTCGTCAGGGCAACCTATCAGTTGAGGAAGCCGTGAAGAAATTCAATCGATTGGCTCGTCTATGCCCCGAACTAGTCAGCACAGAAAAAGAAGTAGTCCGGTTGATGCTCAAGATGCTGAGGCCGGAAATAGCAATGAACGTGGCTGGCGGCGTTCATAGGCCGCAAACCACCAAAGAACTAGTCAGCAGCGCTCTGACTACCGAGCACTACCAGAACCATATCAAGCAGCAGAAGCAAGTTCTCACAGAGTCCAAAGGGCAAGGAGGCTCAAGTACTCAGAAACAACAGGGCCGCAGCTCTAACTGGAAATGGAACTCCAGCAACAAGCGCAAACCAGGGAGTTACCCAAAGGGAGGACCAGCCAGCAAACAGCCTAGTTATCCCAAATGTGCTACTTGTGGGAAATTTCACCCAGGAGTTTTTCGCAAGGGCACACGAGGATGCTTTGAATGTGGACAGGAAGGGCATATGGCTAAGCAATGCCCGAACAAGACAAGTCTTCCTCAACCACAGCCGATACAGTATGGAGGCCAGCCAGCACAGCTACACCAGATGCAGGCCGTTTTAGATGGTCCACACATCAGCCAGGGTAGACTAGAAGCCCCTCCAGCTATGACAAATGCGAGGATTTACTCCTTAACCAGAGAAGACGTAGCGAATGCCTCGACAGTTGTTACAGGTCATATTAGTATTTTACAGTAAAGTGCAATTGTCTTATTTGATACTGGGGCAACCCATTCTTATATATCCAGGGCATTCGCCGAGAAGTTAGCAGTACCCCCAGAGGTATTCAGTGGTCAGTTTTTTACGACGCTACCTTCGGGAGAAATTATGGCATCTACGCACTGGCTCCGGGCAGTGCCAGTCCTGATAGCAGACAGAGAACTCTTTTGTGATCTGATGGTGCTAGATATGACCGATTATGATGTCATCCTTGGAATGGACTTCCTGATCAGATACGGTGCCTCTATAGAGTGCCGTAAATAAAAAGTCGTATTCCAACCTGAAGCAGAAGTGCAATTCGAGTACATCGGAGAACCAAAGAGAAAGGCCAAGAAATTTCTCTCAGCCCTGAAGGCACAGAAATTTTTAGATTCAGGATGCACGGGATTTTTAGCGCATGTAGTCAATGCCAGTCAGGACAAGGACCAACAACTAGCAGAGGTCCGAGTCGTATGTGACTACCCAGCAGTCTTCCCTGAAGAGTTACCAGGCCTAGCACCAGACAGGGAGATTGAATTCGAGATAGAACTCGTTCCCGGCACATATCCTATCTCCAAAGCACCTTATCGCATGGCCCCAGCAGAACTGAAGGAACTTCAGGAGCAATTACAGGAGCTGCTTGACAAAGGTTTCATACGCCCTAGTCACTCACCATGGGGAGCGCCTGTATTGTTCGTGAAGAAGAAGGACAGGAGCATGCGCCTGTGCATAGACTACCGGGCACTGAACCAAGTCACCATCAAGAACAGGTATCCTCTTCCCATAATAGATGACCTGTTCGATCAGCTAAAGGGAGCAGCAGTATTCTCTAAGATAGACCTCAGATCAGGTTATCATCAGGTGAAAGTTAAAGAAGGGGATATACCCAAGACAGCATTCAGGACGAGATACGGACACTACGAGTTCGTAGTCATGCCCTTTGGCGTGACAAATGCTCCAGCTACTTTCATGGACCTCATGAACAGAGTATTCAGGGACTACCTAGATAGATTTGTTATCGTGTTTATCGATGACATTCTTATCTATTCCAGAACTCAGGAAGAACACGCAGAGCACCTGAAGATAGTATTGCAGACCCTTCAGCAGAACCAGCTGTACGCCAAGTTCACGAAATGTGAATTTTGGTTAGATCAGGTGTCCTTCCTGGGTCACATCATCTCAAAGGATGGTATCATGGTAGACCCCAGTAAAATAGAAGCTGTGAGTAACTGGAAAAGACCCAAGAATACCAGTGAGATCAGGAGCTTTTTGGGACTAGCAGGTTATTATAGAAAGTTTGTAGAGGACTTCTCCAGGATAGCCTCCCCACTGACAGCTCTCACCAGGAAGAACAGGAAATTTCAGTGGACAGGGGACTGTGAGAACAGCTTCAATGAGTTAAAGAGGAGATTGACCAATGCTCCCATTTTGACTCTACCAGAAAACACAGACAGCTTTGATATTTATAGTGATGCCTCTAAGTTGGGACTAGGAGCAGTACTGATGCAAAATGGCAAGGTGATCGCTTATGCCTCCAGACAACTCAAGGAATATGAGAAGAATTACCCTACTCATGACCTTGAGCTTGCAGCAGTGGTGTTCGCTCTCAAAATTTGGAGACATTACTTGTATGGAGCTCAGTGTAGAGTGTATACAGATCATCAGAGTCTGAAGTATTTCTTCACTCAGAAGGATCTGAATATGCGACAGCGTAGATGGCTTGAGCTGGTCAAAGATTATAACATAGATATCCTCTACCACCCAGGAAAAGCCAATAAGGTGGCAGACGCACTTAGCAGAAAGTCCGATGCTACCTTACTATCCCTAGCAGCCATGTCACCGCCCCTACAGAAGGAGATCGCAGATTTTGGCCTCGAACTTATAGTAGGACAGCTCTCTACTATGACATTAGCATCTAACCTGCTTGGTGACATTCAGACAGCTCAGGAACAGGATCCTGGAATTCAGAAGATCAAGCAAGGGTTAGCAGAATCAGAAAGTAGAGAATTCAGAGTGTCCGATAGTGGGGTACTATACTTTGGTGACAGACTCTGTGTTCCAGATCAGGAGGAACTAAAGAGGAAGATTTTAGACGAGGCTCACAAGACTCCTTATGCGATGCATCCAGGGTCCACCAAGATGTACCAAGATCTAAAGAAACATTTTTGGTGGCCCGGGATGAAAAGAGACATCGTTAGATATATTAGCACCTGCTTGACCTGTCAGAGGGTCAAGGCAGAACATCAGAGACAAAGAGGAGTTCTGCAGCCTATCCAGATCCCAGAATGGAAGTGGGAAGACATTTCCATGGATTTTATAGTGGGATTACCCAGAACCACGAATGGTTTTGATACCATCTGGGTAATAGTCGACAGGTTAACTAAATCAGCCACTTCCTAGCCATCAGGATATCCTACTCCATGGAGCAGCTAGCTCAGTTGTATCTCAAGGAGATCGTTAGACTGCATGGAGTCCCACGAACCATCATTTCAGACAGAGACAGTAGATTCACGTCACACTTCTGGGAGTGTGTACAGTCAGCATTGGGCACTAAGTTGAAATTTAGCACAGCTTTCCATCCTCAGATAGATAGTCAGACGGAGCGGGTAAATCAGGTACTCGAAGATATGCTCCGAGCATGTGCCCTAGACTTCAAGGGAAGTTGGTGCAAATATCTGAGTTTAGCAGAATTTGCATACAACAATAGCTATCAGGCCACCATCGGCATGGCACCTTACGAGGCTCTCTATGGGCGGAGGTGTAGATCTCTAATCTGCTGGTATGAGAGTGGTGAACAGAAAGAATTAGAACTTCAGACAGATCTGGTAGCAGATACCACAGCAGCTATACAGCAGATCCGCCAGAGGATAGAGACAGCTCAGAGTCGCTAGAAAAGCTATGCTGATACACGGCACAGACCTTTAGAGTTTTCAGTTGGGGATACAGTGTTCCTCATAGTAGCTCCCATGAAGGGAGTAATGCGTTTTGGGAAGAAGGGCAAATTAAGTCCCAGATATGTAGGACCATACCTTATCACTAGAAAAGTTGGCAAGGTAGCATATGAGCTAGAGTTACCACAGGAGATGTCAGTCATCCATAATGTATTTCATGTCTCTATGCTGAAGAAGCATATCCCAGATGCCACCCAGGTGATTGAGCCCCAGTCGGTACCAGTCCGCGAAGACCTCAGCTATGACAGTCGGCCTATTCAGATAATAGACTGGAACAAGGAGGTACCATTAGTAAAAGTTATTTGGCAAAGTCACACAGCAGAAGAGGCAACTTGGGAGACAGAAGCCAGTATGAGACAGAAGTACCCAGAGTTATTCTAAATTCGAGGATGAACTTTTTATAAGGTATGGGGGATTGTAGCGCCCGAAAATTCTCAAAATTATTTTAGAAATATTCTATGATTTTTCTAGAATTTCAGGATATTTTTATAGAATTTTTAGAGTAGCGGAAGTAGCAAAAACAATGGAATTGTAAAAGGGTCTAGGCGAGTATTGAACCCGAGACCTATCGGGTCCGATAACCTTTAGATAGCTCTAGTAACCAAGTGAACCCAGCAGGGCCGTGCTGAAAGGAAAGGGGAACAATTATATTTATATTAGAGTTGGGACGAATTACCACTTAATATAAATAGGGGATTAAGTGAGGAATTGTTATTTTCTTAAACGAGAAAACTCCTCTCCTAAACCCTTACACGCCGCCCCTTCTCCTCTTCTTTCTCTCAACGCACCAAGCCCCAAGGGCTAGGGTTCTGTCCCAACGGCCATAGGAGCACCTTCCGGCGACGACTCCAACACGAGGACGTTTCTCTCCGCGAGAAGAACGCGTGGACGCAGGAGAATCGTCGAGAAGATCGTCTCTACCAGAAAACTAGCGACTAGATTCGTAAGAAAACTAGCCCAAGAGGTAAGAAACCCCTCACCTGCAGTATAAGTAGCTAGTCGTATGTTGGTATGCATTGTTTTAGCCGTATGCAGATTTTCAGTAATAGGGTGTGAATTAGCGCACATCAAGTGTTTGATTAAATGCTTAGCTCAGTTAAATGCCACCATAGGCGTTTTAATAGCTTAGATGAATGCAATAGAAGTATTTTTTTTTACAGCTTATTTAGTCTTGCTACAGCTTTTATGGGACTAGATGTCCGATGGGTGGGCTCCCACAGTTGCCCCTAGGTTCAGATAACCTAGTTCTGGGTTAGACAACCTAGTAAAAGCAAGACAAGAATTATTAGCTTATGTTCAGTATTTTACTTTCTCAGTGTCACTGTACTGGATTAGATATCCACTGGGTTGGGCTCCCATAGTCGTCCCTAGGTTCAGATAACCTAGTAACCCTACTAAATTCGGGACTTGCAAACCCGGGTTTAGTTAGGGATGCGTGCATAGCACGTATAGATGTCGGGCCCATCAGCAGCATGATTACTACTTTAATCTACTTATGAATATAGTTTTCAAAACTTCACAACATAGTTATGTGAACTCAATATAGCTTTAGCATCAGTTTAGTATTAGCTTAGCTCAGCTTTTGTATCAGATTAGTTTCTGTTGATACAACATGATATTTTATTATTAGCACTTATTGCCATGATCAGTTTCTCATTTCTATGTTTTATCTTTCATGCCATGCTTTAGCATATTCAGTGCATATTTCAAATAGCATGTTTTCAAAGCATAAATCATATCGTATGCATGTTTTGTGAGGTAGATGGTTTCTTACTAAGCTCTCAAGCTTACAGATACTCTTTTCCATATACTGCAGATAAAGGTAAAGGAAAGATGGACTAGTGGAGGTTGGAGGTCAATGCAAGGAAGATGTGTGTGGATGGAACCTGGAATAAAGACCTTGGAAGAACTAGAATATTCAAGACTTTAGTGCTTCTTATTATGCTACTCTTTGCCTATTTAGTTATCTAAATGCATGAAATTATAGAAAATATGCTTAGCTTGTTAGTAACCATGTTTAGAATGTTAGTTGGTTGCTATTAGAATGTTTTCCAGTTATTTTAGAACTTGTGTATGTTAGTTTAGCACGAAATAGTGCTGAAATCAGAGTTTGTTGTGAAATCAGAAACCCCAATCGATCAGTGGATCGATTGGGGGCCCTCAATCGATCAGTGGGTCGATTGGGAGCCTGGTTCTGCGAACAGTAAGCTTCTGGATCGAATCGATCAGCCGATCGATCCAGTCGTATTCTGTCGCGAATAGTAAGCTCCTGGATCGATCAGTCGATCGATCCAGTCGCATTCTGTCGCGAACAGAGAGTTTGGGGATCGATCGTTCGATCGATCGGGGAAATCGCTCCCGTGAACAGAGAGCTCTAGAATCGATCAATGGATCGATTGGCCAGTCTGGATCGTTCAGCCGATCGATCCAGAATATTAACCCGAGCACAGTAGCCATCGGAATCGATCCACGGATCGATTCAACAGCTTGCAATCGATTGAGTTCAATCTGGATCGATTGGGAAGCTAGGTTTCGACCAAGAGACATTGTAGTTCAGCTCCTTGACCATAGGGGATGCAGGATGTGCCATGTATACCTTAGATTGCATCCCTTAGCACATGTAGGACCAAGAACCTGTATTAGCTTAGCAAGGTTTAAATTGGTACAGTTTTTCGCACCTAGACTTAGTAATGGTCATGGATGTAGCTTAGCACAGCCTAATGTGACGGTTCGGCCTTACAGCCTAGCCAGTAAAAGGCGGGTCGTTACATTAACAGCGGGCTTTAACTGCGCGTCGTTGATGATGCGCTACGAAAAGTCACTTTTATTGTAGTGTTAGAAAATTCAAAATTAATAATTAATAAAAACTTAAGCATTAAAAATAATCTCTTAAAGAAAGATAATTCAAGTAACTTAATAAAATTAAATTTGAAAGAAAATTTAAATATTAAGTAGACTCCTTTAAATAAGGATAATTTAATTAATTTAATTAATTCAAAATTAAGAAGGGAGTGTTAGCGCAATGATAAAGTTGTTGTCATGTGCCCAAAAGGTTAAGAGTTCGAATCCTGGAAACAGCCTTTTGCAGAAAATAAGGTAAGGCTGCGTACAATGAATCCTTCCTCGGGCTGCCCTTTTTTTTAATTAGTTCAAAATTAAAAAATATAAATTCAACCTAAATTACAATTAATTAAACTTTAATTTAAACTTAATTAAATTAAACTTAAAGAAAGGGTTCCTAAAGGTTGTCTAACCAAGCAAGAAGAACCAAACCAAATCCACAAAAAACTAAAAGTTCAATAATTCTGGGGGAAGCTCTAAATTAGCTGGCACCTCTAAAATAATAGTTTACCCAGTTAGCTAATTAGGATTAGTGAACAAGGGACAAAAGTTTAACTTGATCAACAGTACTGGTAAAGTTTTGGATGAGAGTAGGTTAGAGAAACTCTGTCTATGCATATCTAGGAAGATATGGCTTCGACCTGGTGCATTTGACTTAGTAGAACTAACTGAAGCTACTCCTTACGAATCTTAACTAGTTATACCAAAGTTTTGTACCAAGTTCAGTGGATAGGACTATTTGGAAAACCTCGAAGATATGATTACTCTAATGATATCCAGGTGATTCACCATAACCCAAAAATTTATCCAAAAAATACTTATTTGTTAAACCTGAAGCTAAACTTGAATCTAACATAGAGTTAAACTTAACCCTGAAATTAAACTTAACTCATCTCACAAAAGTATCGATTCCCAAATTGAAAACATAGATCAGGTGAGATGATTAAGAATTTAAAATTAAATTAAATTAAATTAAATTAAATTAAAACTAAATTAAAATTAAATTAAATTAAAATTAATTTAAATTAAATTAAATAAAAATTAAATTAAATTAAAATTTAATTGTTTAGTTAACCTTATTTAAGATTTAACATAACTTGATTAGTATCCTAATTTAATCAAATTAAAACATTAACTTTACTCTAATGCATTTTAAATCAAACTTGAATTTACAAGTTAATTAATGCTTAACCTTTATTTAACTTAATCAACTTTAATTTCAATGTTAATCAAAAATCTTAACTTTACTTTAATTAAATCATAATTTATAATAATTAAATATTGACTCAAATTGAACCTTAACTTGTTTACTAACTTTAACAAATTTAACTCTGAATTAATTCAAACTTACAACTTAGTTAATCGTAACTTAACTTTAATCAATAAATTTTTTAAGTTAAATCTAATCAAAACTTAAAATTAAAACTAATACTTTCATTCATTAGTCAACTAACTCAATCAATTAATATGAAATGTAAGTTGTTTAAATCAAATAAGTAGTAAATTATTGAATTGAGTCAAGTAAAAGTTAATCAATAAATCATTGATAATGATTAACTATTATTGAATTAATAAGAAATTATTTCATTTAACCTAAAACTTAATTTTAACTTAATACACCTAAATTTAAGGTTATTTTTTATTAATAATTAATCAAACTTAAGTGAACAATCATAATAAGGTGTAAATAATATATATAATGAACATTTGTATTATGGATAGTAAATTTCTTAGGCACTAAGATAGAAATCCTTATTGCTAACAAAGATAACTAGAAGGTGCTAGGTTAAGGGGAGCAAGGGCCTTGAAAATATGTTCAATTTAATATGTCCAAACCCTACTACAATTTAAGAAGGAGTGTTAACTTAAGAGGGAGAAAGGGTTCAATTATTTTGAAAATATATTGAAACATTAATGTGGAATTTTTTTGCAACTTATGAAAAATTATTTGCTTTGAGAAAGTTTTTGAAAAATGAAATCATTTTTTTAGAATTTTTGTTTTCACTTTGAAAATCTTTCTTAAATCTTTTATGTAAAATTACCTTGAATTTCTTTTCAAACTTACATTGAAAATCTTTCTTAGAAAATTTTTCTTCAAAATTATTTAAAAAATATTTTTACTTTATTCTAAAATACATTTTGACAATATTTTTAAAATTAATTTGTTGAATTTCTTTGAAACATCAATTTGAAAAAACTCCTCTAAAATTTGCCTAAAAATATATAATAATCCTTATAACATGCTTTGCTGAATCTTGTTTGAAAAATATGAAATATTTCAAAACTAATTTCTTCTCTTTGAAATTTTTTTTCAAAATTATTGTAAAGTTTCAAAATTTGAAAATCTAAAAAAACTAAACTTTTTAAAAATTACAAAATTACTTTGAAAATGGATAACTTAAAAAGTGTTTTTGAAAACTGCTTTAGCTTATCTTTTGAAGACCTCTTATTAAATTATACATTCAAACATGATTTTAATACTTTTTGAAAACTCTTTTGAAAAAATATTTTTATAATGTTTTGAAAAGTTATTCCACTTTAAAATTTTTTTAAAGAAGTTTTTACAAAGCTTTATTTCAATAATACTCTTATATACATAATTCCTTAGAAGTTTTTCTTTAAACATCCTTTGAAAATATTGCATAGACATTTCTCTCTAAACTTTCTTTTGAAAGTTTAACTTAGAAAACTTTAAATTTTTTTAAATCATTTTGAAAAATAGCTTTACCATATTTTGAAAAGTTATCACTTTTAAAATATTCGAAAATCTTACTTACAAAATTTCTTAAAATATTTATTTCTCCCTCAAATAAACCTGAACTTATGTCTTGTTACAAAGTTATTTAAAGTAATTAGTATTCAAAATTCCTTACATTGCCATAATTCTTTGAAACTTGCTTGAAGATCTCAGCTTGCAATATTTTTTTACTTATTTTTTATGCATTATGTCTTTATATTTTGATGTATGTCAAAGGGGAAGGATAGTGGGTTAAGTTAGAAAATTAAACTCACTTTAAAACACTTAACATTTTATGCTTTATTGCATTTTTTTTAACTTTAGCCTAGGTTGTCATTACATCAAAAAGGGGAAGATTATTGGTGTAGGTTATACTAATAGTCTAGTTTTGATATATGACAAGTAGGTTAAAGTTAGATGGGTTGTTTGTCTAACGCTTCTACCAAGTATACAGGAGTTGACTGGTTTGAATGACCTGATACCAGGCTGAAATCCAGCTAGGTCTGTGGGGCCCAATAGCTAGTGGAAAATCCAACTAGGTCCGCGGGACCCGATATCTAGCGGGAAGTCCGATTGGGTCCGCGGGACCTAACAACCGGCCGAAGTCTAATTGGGTTTGCGGACTTGATAACGATCAAGTGGGTAAGTATCAACCTCATGAAAAATATGAGTTGAGTCAAGGTAAATACAATATCTATCCGAATATAGTTCATCCACTAAGGTCAAAGTACTATAGAATCAAGGTAAGAGTACCCACCTTTAACTATAGATCATGCTTAACAATCTCACATCGAGACACTCATCTCGAATCAAAGTCCTGTAAATCAAACGTATAATTTATCTACTCCAACAAGTATCTAATAGCTAAACCAAATTCCTAATTCAATTAGGAAACTCTAATTATTTTCCCTCAATCCATCCATTATCTCCTAACACCTTAATTGATTAAGCTTCATGAATCATTTACCAAATCCAATCATCCCTATTCCATAATCAACATTCTCTAAGCAATTCATATTCAACTAAGCATAACACCACCATCCATTAACAAATCAAATCCAAAGCAGGAATGAAATCAACTTAATGTGGCTGGAGATAGATACCACTGTCAATCACCCTACAACACTATCAACACATTTACATTTGAGCATTAGCCCCAAATATAAATCCGCAACCCTTAAATAAGAAATCTTACCTTCAATTGATCTCTGATTTATGTTCAGATTGCAACGCCTGTAAAATTCTAACCGGTTCAGGGATTCCAGCCAGGGACTTCACTTCGAAGAAGAGGGAGAAATCCAACACTAACCCTAGAGATGGAGGGTTAGCCGAAGGGATTCGAGGTCAGAGCTGTGGCACACAGATACAATGACTACAGGTCGATAACTCCCTGCCCTTGGCTGAAAACTCCCTTATGTGGTGTGGCTCAGACGGTACAGAACGAGATGCCGAGGAAGCAGGAGAGTAGCAACCCTCAGTCGGCAGTGGATCGGGGCGCGATGAATTGCCGATTGAAGTAGGAGAAGAGAGGATTGGCTGGGTGTGATGAGATCTGTGGCTCACGTGATAACCCACGTCATCGCCTTTGGCGATAGCTCTAGCTGCTGCGTCGGTGATGATCGAGTGAAAGGCAAAGTGGCCGCGAAGAACAGTGGATGACAGTGGCTCTCACACCATCGGTGGCTGGGTCGAGTGGCACTAATGCAAGCAGGTGGCACCGACGGCAAATAGCCGTTCAGCGCACGACGACATCGCAGGGGCAGTATGGTTGCAACCTCGTGAGAGGAAATAAGGGCGGCAACATAGGTCTAGAGAAGAGAGGAGAGGGTGACAGGGTGGCGCTCGTGGCACCCGGCATCTCGTCATCAATGGTTGATAGCGATGAAGGGAGAAGAATGGAGACGAGCGACGCAATGGATCGAGGAAATGGGAGAAGGGAATCGGTGATGTGAAGAGATAGAGCTAGGTTTTCTATATATATACGTAGGGTTAATTAAATCCAACTTTGTTGCCGAGCAACACAAGAGGAAGAACCTCTTCTTCCTCTTCACTCTCTCCCTCTTTCTCTTTTGTTGTTGCCGAGCAACACAAGAGGAAAGAGAAGCCTCTTCTTCCTCCTCCTCTCCACCAAAAGACCTAGCCACTCCTCTCCTCCATTGGTGCCGAGCAAAGCAAGCAATGAAGAAAGGTCCAAGCAAGTTCTCAACTCTAGGAAACTTAAGCGAAGAAGGTAAGCTTCCCCTCACCTGTGGTACAAGGCTTTTTATATATTTTTCAGATTTTATGAGGATTTTAAAACCTAGAAACAAGCTTGAGAAAATTCGGTTAAGAAGAGCTTTCGAAATCTAGTGAGGTTTAACTAAGTCTACACTACATGATAGATTTTCTATGCCATGGAAAAGGGATCTTCTTCATGTTTTTACACCTATATGATGCTTGATCAAAGGAGTACTTAACCCTAGAATTTCGGCCAAAAATAGTTTTAAGAGGCTAGGGAAATTATTGTTTTACCCAACTAGTACGAGGTTCTCCCTATGAAATGTTAAGGATCATGTATTTGTTTTCTTGTTTAGAAGATAATTGAAAATAAAAGAAAAAAAAAGGAAAGGAACCTAGGAAGTGTTATACATAATGAGAAAGAATGAAATTTATGCTATGTATATGCCATGATATGTGATAGCATAGGAAATGCTATACATAATGAGAAAAAAATGAAATTTATGTTATGTATATGTCATGATATGTGATAGCATAGGAAATGCTATACATAATGAGAAAAGAATGAAATTTATGTTATGTATATGCCATGATATGTGTTAGCATAGGAAATGCTATACATAATGAGAAAAGAATGAAATTTATGTTATGTAAATGTCATGATATGTGATAGCATAGGAAATGCTATACATAATGAAAAGAAATGAAAAATGAAATGCATGAAAGATTGTTAGGGATATGATATGATAGTTATGCATGATAAATTATTTTTGTATGGTTTGTACCAAGGGTGGGCTCCGTAAACGCCCCGGGGTCGATGGAATAAGACTCGGGCCTCGTCAGAAATGGGCTTCTGAATGCCCTAGGTCGATGGAGTAAGACTCGGACCTAGTATGTATGTATGGTAGGGTTCAAGACTTGCTACCTTGGACCTATTTAAGAAGCGCGCGCATTATGTATGTGGTACAAACCGGGATCCCAAATGATGATGATATTAATTTCAAGTACTATTAAGTATAAGCTTTCAAATTCATGATGCATTGCCTACATATGTGCTTGAATTATCTGATGATATAATGTCATGATATGAATATGATACCCTTGTATGTCGTATGCTTATGATACTACGCATGATATTAATATACGATAATTTTTGGTTTTAGTGAGTAGGAAAGGAACTTACTGAGCCATGAGTGCTCACAGCTTACTTTCCTTGTACCGCAGATAAAGAAGCTGGATGAGCTAGAGGAGCAGATAGTGATGTGTGTGATGGTGGCTCGGCAAAGAACGATCCGGACAAATTAATATGATTAGTTATAGAATCAACATATGCACATTTAATCTGTGATATCATGCTTATAAAATGAATGTTTAAAAAGAAAAAAATTTTGTTCTTCCGCTGCCATAGTATAACTGAAGCATGTACGAACGTAGCGCCGCCCTAGGGTAAGAAGGGTGGGCGTTACATAGAGTAACTCCTCTCGAACAAGATGTGACTTAGGATCACACATAATCTCGCACAGAGTAAAGAATCTCGTACTCAACACATGAGAATTCTATCTGCTGTCTTGAGACTACTTTGCTACATAAAAAACCAAAGATGTTGATCACTAGCTTGAGCCCTCTAAATCTGCTCAACAATAGGTGACTGAGCAAGCATGGGTACTAGAGTCCCTCGCTCTGCCTATCTCTGCTCTACCAATCTCCACTCGAAAGCATTGAACCAATCCCGTAATCATAATCTGATGACAAGCTAAAACTCCTCGGAATTTCCTACTCAAGGCATCTTAGCTTTCCCTGGAGGATAGCTAACTCTAACTCATGAACATAATAATTCTTCTCATGTTCTTTCAGCTGACAAGAAGCATACAATACTACTCGCTCATGCTGCATCAAAACAACACCTAATCCCTGGTACGATATATCCGTGTAGAGTACAAATTTGTCTACACTAAAAAGTAACACCAAGACGAGTGCAATTATCAACCTTTGTTTCAACTGCTGAAACTGGTCTCGAAAGCTTCTATCCAGGAAAACTCCATACCCTTCATAGACAGTTCAGTCAACAACATAACAATGCTAGAGAGCCCTTCAACCAATCTCTAGTAATATCTTGTCAGACCGAGGAAACTGCAAGTCTCCTATACAGGCTTTGGCAACTCTTAACTAGTAACAGCCTCTATCTTCTGTGGATCCACTGATATGCTCCTGCTAGAGACAATGTGTCCCAGAAATCCCACAGAAGATAGCCCAACATGCCCATTTACTAAACTTTGTATAGAGATGTTCTTGTCGAAGTATCTCCAGAAGTATGCAAGGATATTGTTCATGATCCACCTCGGATCATGAATTTACACAATATTGTCAATGAAGACAATTACAACTGATCTAAATACTCTCAGAATATCCAACTCTCATCGAATCCATAAAAATATCCAAATCAGTAGTAAGCCCAATCAGCATTACCGAGAACTCTTAATATCCATACATAGGGCATACTCAAACGTAAGAGCACAGGCATCGGGTTTATGATCTAATTGCCAACCATAAATCATCAAATCCACAAACATCATAGACATGCTACTTCCCATGTCACTATCTACAACAAATATCAAATAATAATAGACCATCAAATCAAAAATCCATTGATAGATCATCAGGAAAAAAAATCATATATTACAACATCTGATCTCATAATATCAACTTATAAATCATCAAAAATCCATATATCACAATATCATATCTCACAATATCCATCAATCTCAAACAATCTTTAACATCAATCAAACCTGATAATTTTCCAATGACCAATTCTCATTATGGTGTACTATCAAGATGTAGAAATATATCACCATCCTACCTATGATATATGACTACTGAAGTCAAAGGGATATCCCTTGACTCCCTGATTGATAATCTACAACTCTCCAAATGGTGGAGATATGGTCAATCCATGAGATATGAGTATAAAAACTTTACTAATTTTATCTAAAAATATCCAAAGAGTATGTCAAATCTCATGCTTCCCAATATTCAGATATTTATAGTAAAGAAATGACAATCCAAAGTCAAAAGGGGCACTCAACCTCCTACTAAAAGTATGCCCATCAGAGAATATCACTACAAATCTCATAATCATACCCGTAAAATGTCCTCCGATAACTGTCGTCAAAATTTCAAACACTCTGATCTAAGATATAGACTTTAAGACCTTTAGTAACTGATTATGTGGTCAAGGTCTTGAGCTACTTATTGAGACAATGTTAACTGAGTCGATTAACCATTATTTTGTAACACATCATGCTACTATTGCTCCACCTAAGGTTCAAGGACCTCTAGTGGCAAGTCATGTGCACAATGGTAGAGGAGCACTATCACTAGATAGTTAGTCAAAATAACTGTCATTCGACGCTCTACCCCTCAAAAGTCACCATCTGATATTTCCACTTAGTATCAGCTCAATTTTATAGGTGTTAATCAACTAACACTATGTTCTCTGCATAATTACGGGTTGTATATCTCTAGGTATCATCAAGGATATCTAACCATATCCGATCGGTCCATGAGTCTAGATCTCCCATGGAACAACATTAGCTGAGTCAACTGACCATTGCCTTATAAACCTTTATACCATGATTCCTCCTTTTCCGGTTCAAGAACTCCTGACAAGCTATACAGAAGGAGGCAAAGAAATACTATCTCTCTAGAGCATCTCAAAATCATCAACAAGAGATGCCCTTCTCCCATAAGTCATCTTATACATTTTCCTTCACATGGTACTTCGTCACGTAAAGCATAAGCAGTAACCTTTTTCTTTTTTGCACCAGTACAAATCATATATCTGAATGTACTCTCTAATTTATACATCCTATAATGGTTGTATCTTGTAAGTGTTAAGCAACTAGCTCTACACTTTTCCACATCAGTGGGGGTCATCTATCCAAATGTACCTTTTAGGTTATCCTACCAGGTATATATAGTCCATGGTCAAAGTCCTCATGGAATAGGATACATCGATCCTCTACAGACTAGTCAAGCCGACAATGGTATGCGGCTAATTCAGTCCATTCTACGTCTATACAAGTCATGTACTCCAATGTACCTTTCAGGTTATCTAACCAAATAAACAATCCAAAGATCGGAATCTCCATGAAATAGAGTAAGTCGGTCTCCTACTAACTGAACTAATAAGAGTAAATCAATCCTCTACCAACTAAATCAACAAGAATGAATCAGTCCTCTACTGACCAAACCAACAAAGATAAATCAATCCTCTACTGACCGAACCAACACGAGTAAATCGATACTCTACTGACCGAGCCAATGTGATATTTAGCAGATACTATCCACTACCCAACTAGTAATAGTAGAAACTAGTAGTACTAATTATATGGTAGACGAAATCCCATAAGACTGTAATCCCTAATCTCTAGTAGGAATTGATAGACCTAACAGTAGCTGACCCAACACATATCATACATGCTATAAATAACTAGACAAGCACCAACCGAAGTGTATAATAATAGTACACAAACATACCTCATATAGTTTAGAGATGTCCTGTCGCTGCCTAGTCCCAAACCTTGAAAAGGTCACATTGAGAAAATAAATCATGAAATCTAAAACATGAAAAATAGGCCTCGTAAACTTATGGCTCTGATACCAATAAATTATCATGCCTCATAGATAAGGTTTCTGACGAAAATGAGACAGCACCTCCCCTATAGCAGTGACAAATAAAACTAGTATACCTTACCACAAGGATACTCACAAGCTATCAATAGCCCACACAGCTAGAACATACACAACCACGCAGTTATATACACAACCCACACGGTTAAAACATACACAACTACGTAGTTATATACACAACCCACATGGCTAGAAAAAAAGAACATAACCACGTAATTGTATAATAAGCAGCCCACATAACTATACTAAAAACACAATGGAAGACATAAGCAAAATATAAAAATAATACAACTAACTGTGAGTTGACTTGACTTGACACAACAAGTACATGATCGAAATAAAGGATGTCACAAGTTTGGAAATCCATATAGAAGGTACATAATACAAATATAAATACAAAACCAATAATGTAAGTGGAAGAAATAATGATAGAAGTTACTCGATGTGACATGGGACTAGTAGACAGGATCTCCAAGCGACTCCATAAATCCTTTACCTGCTACCTGATGAAAGAAAATCAGTTTATGTGGTGGTGAGTGTTGGGACTCATCAGGTAATAGACAGATAGTGCATAAACATAATAAAGAATTAGAGATACAAGGTATACAATCTCATAGGAAAAATAGTAGATACTACCATAATATCATAATAAATGTCTATACCTGAACTCATATCCTAGGATAGTAATAGAAGGCCAAGAGTAGTAAAGATCTGCTACAGCACTACTCATAACTACAAGGGTAACATGTGAGGTATATATATACTACTAATAAGTAAGCTAGAGTCTAGCCACATGCGATAGGTATATAACTCAACATATGTAAGCATATCACATGGATATTAATCCGGCGGATAGAGCAGGGGGCCCCCGTTTTGAGGGGTCGACGCCACGTGGAAGTCAAAATGTTAGGTGGACCGGGCGGATGACCGGAGAGGGATGGGCCGACCTCCCGGCCGGACGGATAGGAGTCGAGAGCCGGCGCTCAATGGAACAGTAACGAGGGGCCGAGCGGAAGTCATGCTTGGCCGAAGATATAAGGTAACATAGTGCTAACAGTCCTTACATAGCACCCTACCGAAATTCTCCCTAGCATATCGATGCAAAGGGCCGTCCGGACGGAACTCCCCGTCCAACCAGACGGACGGACGTCCCGGCCTGTGGTGGGTATAGAAGGACAAGAACATCTTCTGACAGCTGTCAAGTCTTATGGCTAGGCCATACTTCAAGTCTGACAACGAGGTGTTCTGTTGTCCCATCGAAGACGTGCTTGGACTGTAGCAGTATAGCGTCAGGTAAGCTTTCTGACAGACACATACCGAGGTATGGGCTGCGGACACGTATGCGCCTCGTGGACGTGCAGGAGCTCTCTCACCACTCTATATAAAGAGTCACATACTTCGCCAGAGGTACGCGTTCAACACCTTGGGAGCCACTTTTTTCACTGCTTGCTTGCCTGACTTGAGCGTCGGAGGGTCGCCGCCGGGAACCCCTTCCCGGCCCGACTTCTGTGCAGGTTCGCTGGAGATTCGTGTAATCAGTCGAAGATCCACGTCATCGACCCGGGGAGCGCCACGTGCCCAGCGTCCGTTGATTCAGCTTTCAGACAGGATCAATTTGGCGCCGTCTGTGGGAACACTCCTGCATCCGAACGGAAACAATGGATGAGGCTGGACGACAACACACAGTGACACTTTCCTCGGAGGAACTCGACGCTCTGATCGAGTTGAGGGCCGCCAAGCTTGTGGAGCAAAAACAGAAAGTAGCAGCCAAGCGGCCGGAGCAGCAAGCAATGTCCGCATTTGGTGGCCGAGCAGAAGCACCGCAGGCCACCGTTGCATTTCATCGGGCCCTATTCTGCACCCCCGAAGCTGCAGCAACCAATAGAGATCGGGGATCTTCTTCGGATGAAATGCCTAGAAAACACAGAAAAGGAAAAGTCCCTCGAGCGGACTCATCGCCCGAGCGGATTAATCGCCAATTTTCATAGACTATTCTACGAGATCCTCTGCCTAAGCATTACGTGCCTCCGACGATCGGCGAATACAATGGAACCACCGATCCGGATGATCATTTGGGCAAGTTTGATAACACGGTAACCCTGCATCAATACACAGATGGGGTGAAGTGTCGGGTTTTCCTTACCACCCTCTCTGGGTCGGCTCAACGGTGGTTTCGAAGATTGCCAGACGGATCTATCTCAAGCTTCAAAGACTTCCGAACGGCCTTCCTCCACCATTTTGCGAGCAGTCGGCGCTACCAGAAAACGAGCGTGAGCCTGTTCGCCATCAAACAAGAAGCCCGTGAATCGCTCCGAGCTTACATCCTGCGATTCAACAAAGTGGCCATGGACATTCCAACGGCCACCTCGGAGACCATGATGAATGCCTTCACACAAGGCCTCGTGGATGGGGATTTCTTCCGATCGCTCATTCGGAAGCCGCCCCGAGACTACGATCACATGCTACACCGGCCCAACGAATACATCAACGTGGAAAAAGCGCAAGCGGCCCAGAAAAAAGAAACTCTAGCCGAGCGGGCTCCCCCTGTCGAACGGAAGTCGCACGCTGCTCATCAGCCACCCAGAGGACCGCGGGCCGAAACAATTCGTGCTCATCCAAGACCTCATGTTCAAGAAGTAGCAGCCGAGCGGCCCAGGACCAAGAAGAGATGGACTCCAATGTTCTGCTCCTTTCACCGGACGGACACACATAACAACAGGGATTGTCGTAGTCTTCCACTAATCGCCCACCCCGTTCCCAGAGGTGGCGGGCGTCGGTCGCCATCAGCCGACAGACGACAGAGGCCTCGCGAAGCCGAACGGACGGTAGCTAACAGGCGACAACAACAGACTCCCGAACGGCATCGCTCTCCGAGACGGGAGAATCTCCGGATGTCTAGGGAACGTCCCCGTTTGTCCACTCGAGAAGAAGAAAATAGAAGCAATGCTTCCCGAGGCGAGATCAACATCATAGCAGGCGGACCGACCGGAGGGGACTCTAACCGAGCAAGGAAGGCGAACGTCCGGCAGCTCCAAATCCATGCAGTCGGCTGCAGCCAAGAGCGAGCGAACGGACCCGAAATCAGTTTCGGGCATGGGGACTTGGAAGGAGTTGAAGTACCCCACGACGACGCTCTCCTCATCAAAGCGGTAATAGCCAATTATACTATTCACCGCGTATTTGTTAACACAAGATGCTCAGTCAACATCATATTCAAGAAGGCGTTCGATCAGCTACAAATTGATCAAGCCGAGCTGCTACCCATGACAACCCCCCTATACGGGTTTACGGGTAACGAAGTTCAGCCGGTCGGACAGATCCGGCTGGCTATCTCGCTGGGAGAAGAGCCGCTCAGAAGGACGAGGACAGCAAACTTCGTGGTGGTCGACTCTCCCTCGTCCTACAACGTCATTTTGGGACGACCGGCGCTCAGCGAGTTCCGAGCGGCCGTTTCCACTTTCTATCAGAAGATCAAGTTCCCCGTGGAGGATAAAGTGGGTGAAGTACGGGGAGATCAACTAGCAGCTCGGCGATGCTACGTCGAGATGGTCCGAGCAGAATCCAATTCCGCTTGGAAGGCGCCCCGGATCGAGGTAAACGCCAGCACTGAAAAGCCACCCTCTTTAATTTATGAAGAAAAAGAGGAAGTGCAGATTCACCCAACCCGATCGGAGGCCACGACCTTTATTGCGTCTGATCTGAAGGCCAACCAAAAGGAGGAAGTTATCAAATGCCTCCAGAGAAATTGTGATGTCTTCGTCTGGTCAACGCATGAGCTGCCCAAAATTTCGCCGAGCATAGCGCAGCACGAGCTACATGTCCGACCGGACGCTCGGCCTGTGAAGCAGAGAAAAAGGGATTTCAGCGCCGAGCAGAATGCCATCATCCGGGTGGAGGTGGAGAAGCTTCTGGAAGCTGGCCATATACGTGAGGTGCAGTTCCCGAGCTGGCTGGCTGGCTAACGTAGTATTAGTCTCCAAGCCGGGCAACAAGTGGAGAGTATGCATAGATTTTCAGGATCTCAACAAAGCTTGCCCGAAAGACTTTTATCCTCTACCCCGGATAGATCAGCTGGTGGACTCTACGGTCGGCTGCGAATTAATATGTATGCTCGACGCTTACCAAGGCTATCATCAAGTGCCGCTCGCCCGTGAAGATCAAGAAAAAGTCAGCTTCGTGACGGCCGACGGTACCTATTGCTATAATGTAATGCCGTTCGGATTGAAGAATGCGGGGGCCACATATCAGCGCTTGATGAACAAAGTATTCAGAGAGCAGATCGGGCGAAATCTGGAAGTGTATGTGGACGACATTCTCATCAAGTCTGTCCGAGCGGCCGATCTCTTCAAGGACATGGAAGAAACCTTCCGAACGCTACACAAATATGGAGTCAAGCTAAATCCCCAAAAGTGCCTGTTTGGAGCAAAAGGAGGGTGTTTCTTGGGGTACATAGTGACCGAGCGGGGTATTGAAGCAAATCCCAGTAAAGTAAAAGCCCTACAAGACATGCCGCCCCCAAGAAATCTGAGGGAAGTGCAGCGTTTGACCGGTTGGATAACTGCTTTGTCCAGATTCATATCTAAAACCGCCGACCGGAGCCTTCCTTTCTTCAAAATCTTGCGCAAGGCCACTAAATTTCACTGGGACGAAGAATGCGATCGGGCGTTCGAAGATTTAAAGGCATATCTGAATTCTCTCCCGGTATTAGCCAAGCCGGCTGCGGGTGAGCCACTTTTTCGACCGAGCAAGCAATCGGCTCGGCACTAGTGAGGGCGAGCGGAGAGGAGCCTGTGTATTTCCTTAGTCACATTTTAAAAGATGTGAATCTCGCTACACTGGGCTCGAAAAGTGGCTTTTGCTCTGGTCCTCGCTACTCCTAGCGCACATCATTGTCCTAACATTATTGAATCCAGAAGCGTCCGGGCGGCTCATCAAATGGACGACGGAGTTAAGTGAATTTGACATCCAATACCAGCCTCGCTCGGCGATAAAAGTGCAGTCCTTGGCGGATTTCGTTACCGAAGTACAAAGGCCATAGCCCGAGGCCATGTGGAAGATATTTGTGGATGGATCGTCCACTCGGCTCGGGAGCGGTATTGGTGTATTATTGTTGTCTCCCCAAGAAGAGAAGATGCATCTATCTGTCCGGCTTGACTATAGAGCTACAAATAATGAGGCAGAGTATGAGGCCCTTATAGCCGGCTTACAGGCCGCCCGGCATGTAGGGGCCGGACGGGTAATGCTGCATTCAGACTCTCAATTGGCCGCTCAGCAGCTCACAGGTACCTTCGAGATTAACAACTCTCGACTCAAACTTTATGCCGAGGCCTTCGAAAAACTCAAGGTCGACTTCAGAGAGGTAATTATCCAAAAGATACCCCGAGCCGAGAATCAAGCGGTCGATGAGTTAGCCAAACTTGCGAGCTCAATAACGTCGATCGCCATCCAGCAATCAATTGAACAAGTATCTTTGGTGGCGCACGTCGACCGGATGGAAGGCCTCACGTTTCCGAGCGACTGGAGAACACCCATCACGGAGTTTTTGCGCTCGGGAGCCACACCGTCCGACCGGAACGAAGCCCAGCTGTTAAGGAGGAGAGCCGGTCGGTTCACACTCATCGGTGATCAGCTTTACAAGAAGGCTTTCTCACGCCCGCTATTGAAATGCGTGAGCTCGGAGGACTCGGCTTACATCCTCCAAGAAGTACATCAAGGATCATGCGGAGGGCATCCGGGCGGACGTTCGCTGGCTAAGAAGATCCTATTAGCTGGGTACTTCTGGCCAACCTTACAAGCAGACGCCGCTCGGACAGTGTCGACGTGCCTCTCGTGCCAGAAGTACCATAACTTCTACCACCGACCGGCAGAGGAAATGAAGGCATCAACAGTCTCATGTCCGTTCGATCAGTGGGGAATGGATATTGTTGGTCCATTTCCTATGGCGACCGGGCAGCGAAAATTTCTGCTAGTGGCGGTCGATTATTTTTCTAAGTGGGTGGAGGCCGAGCCGCTAGCCAAGATCACCGAACAGATGGTCAAAAAATTCATCTGGCAACACATCATCTGTCGGTTCGGTGTCCCTCGCCGACTGGTTTCCGACAACGGGCGGCAATTCACAGGGAAGTTACTCGAGGATTGGTGCAAAAGCTATGGCATAGAGCAACACTTCACATCCGTGGCCTATCCCCAAAGCAACGGTCAAGCTGAAGTAACCAATCGGGAAATTCTTCGCGTGTTGCGCGCTCGACTCAACCATTTGGAAGGAAGTTGGGTAGATGAAGTGTCGGGCGTCCTATGGGCCATCCGAATGACTCCCAAAGAAGGAACGGGCGTCACGCCTTTTCATCTGGTATACGGCGGCGAAGCGGTGATTCCCGTCGAGGTAGGTGTCGAATTCGTCCGGATCCAGTGTTACGATGAGGGCAATGCCGAGCGGAGGAACATGGAACTGGATTTGGTTGAGGAGGAGCGAGCCAAGGCGTCCGTCCGGCTGATGGCGTATCGACAACGAATGAAGCAAAACTACAACAGGCGCGTAATCCCCAGATCGTTCCAGGTCGGCAACCTTGTCTGGAAGAAAGTCAAGCCGGTCGGCGATGTCGGCAAGCTGGAAGCTCCCTGGGCGGGCCCCTTCAAGGTTATCGAAAAGCTCCGCTCGGACGCTTATTATTTGGAGGATGAAGACGGGCGCCAGCTGGATCGGCCGTGGAGCGCGAATCATCTCCAGCCTTATCGGGCTGGGTGAAAGGTGCGCTAATGTAATTCATTTTTGCATATATTTTGGTCGCCCGTGCCCTTGTAATGCAGGAAGCAAAATTAATTCAAAGGATGGCTGATATATTCACCGAGCGGCTGTGTGCAAGTTTGCCTTTAAGGCCGTCGAGCTCCGATGTTAAATATCGAGAGACGAGCCGGCGTCTATAAACATCCGAGCGGAAGGCCGTCGAGCTCCGACGTTAAATATCGAGAGACGAGCCGGCGTCTATAAACGTTCGAACGGAAGGCCATCGAGCTCCGACGTTAAATATCGAGAGACGAGCTGGCGTCTATAAACGTCCGAGCGGAAGGCCGTCGAACTCCGACGTTAAATATCGAGAGACGAGCCGGCGTCTATAAACGTCCGAGCGGAAGGCCGTCGAGCTCTAACGTTAAATATCGAGAGACGAGCCGACGTCTATAAACGTCCGAGCGGAAGGCCGTCGAGCTCCGACATTAAATATCGAGAGACGAGCCGGCGTCTATAAATGTCCGAGCGGAAGGCCGTCGAGCTCCGACGTTAAATATCGAGAGACAAGCCGGCGTCTATAAACATCCGAGCGGAAGGCCGTCGAGCTCCGACGTTAAATATCAAACGTCCGAGCGGAAGGCCGTCAAGCTCCAACGTTAAATATCGAGAGACGAGCCGGCGTCTATAAACGTCCGAGCGGAAGGCCGTTGAGCTCCGACGTTAAATATCGAGAGACGAGCCGGCGTCTATAAACGTCCGATCGGAACGCCGTCGAGCTCCGACGTTAAATATCGAGAGATGAGCCGGCGTCTATAAACGTCCGAGCGGAAGGCCGTCGAGCTCCGACGTTAAATATCGAGAGACGAGCCGACGTCTATAAACGTCCGAGCGGAAGGCCGTCGAGCTCCGACGTTAAATATCGAGAGACGAGCCGGCGTCTATAAACGTCCGAGCGGAAGGCCGTCGAGCTCCGACGTTAAATATAGAGAGACGAGCCGGCGTCTATAAACGTCCGAGTGGAAGACCGTCGAGCTCCGACGTTAAAAATCGAGAGACGAGCCGATGTCTATAAACCCTCCGAGCGGATAGCCATCTACGTGATACATTCTGGCGGTAAGGGCCGATCGATGACAGAGCCTGTTCTGTAAGGCCAACATACGGCCGAGCGGCTCGCTTAGCAAAATTAGATGAAAAACCCCCTTTGAGGTAAGGGGCAAGGCAAAAGGTGGTTAATAAGAATTAAAGATGGGAGCGCGTGAACGAATGACGTTCGCGCGCCGAGCGGCTATGTAGTCGCATGGCGAAAGGCGTTTTTTGAAAACAATCGGCTTGAGCTCATGTTAAAGTATGAAGCCGAGCGGAGGAGTTTTAAAGAACACTTTAAACATGACGAAAGAAAAATTTCTCGCCAAAACAAAAGTTGCAAAAACAGAAAGATGATGATCTGTTTACGCCAAACGCAGGGCAAACAAAGGAAATTACAGCTAAAATAAGTTGTGCCGAACGGCAATGATACAAAAAAGTTGATAGAAAACACTCCTCACACATCAAAATCAAAAAGGGCGTCAGGGATAGAGCCCATCATGATAGCTAAGTCTTCTGGAGGGACGGACAGCTCGGCGGAGAGGTGGCCTTTGTTCTTCAAATGATCTATCGTCACCTTGATGGCCTCTTCGAAAGTGAGGGAAATCTTGTCGATGAATTTCTCGCCAAAATCGTCTGAGCGGACGAAGGCCTTCCTCACTTCATCTGAACGGGTAGATTCTCCGTCTTGATATCCTTTAAGCGCATCTCGGGAGGCATCAAGGGCGGTCTGGAGATCCTTTAAATCCCCTTCAGATTTAAGCCGATCGGCCGAGCGGCTCTCCTTCTCGGTGGCCAGAAGGGCATCTAGATCCTTGATGTGTTGCTCTAGCCCTCTGATCTCCACCTTCATTAGGTCCATGTCGTCGATGGCTTTGCGCTTCCGAGTGGTCGCCGTCTTGATCTCTTTATCCCGTTGTTTGACCACAGCTTCAAGCCGAGCAACCTCGCTCGCCAGATCGGAAGCTCGTTTCCGTTCGGCTTCCAAAAGCTTTTTGCTTTTCTCCAGAGCAGCCGTGGATTGCCCTTGGTTCGCTTCCGAAAGTTTGAGTTTTTTCATTTCTTCCTCCAGCTCAGCCAGTCGATTGCTGACCGCAATCTGCTCTACCCAACTCAAAAAGTATCAGTGAAGTAGAAAAGCATACCCCGGTCGCCTGCTGCAGGTTACTGTCCCCAAGCTGACTGGGGGACATGAGCGCGACGCGTACGCGCGCGTCCTCCCAAACTTTGGCGAGCGGACCGGTGAGGGTGATCTGCTGTTCGGGAACCGATGGCCGATCGGCGGCCAGTAGGTATTCCTCCGAGGGAAATCGTAGAACAGTTTTAATCACCCTCGGGCCGCTCGAATCATCTTGAGATGCAGCAGCAGGGCCAGAGGACTCGCCGATCGGGGCCGGACGGTCGCCCAGTCGCCTAAGACGACGTAAAGTCCGATAGGTGGAAGGTTGCGCCTCAGGGATGGTCGGCGGCAAGTCAAGTTGAGTCGGAGTGTGCTCCGAGGAGACCGCCTCAAAAACCGCTTGAGCATCATCGCCCCGCTCGGAAAGTTGCTCCCTCGGTGAAGGCTGTTGAGCGGCTTGCTCTAGCCGACGGCGCTTTCGAGTCACCAAAGGTGTCTCGTCATTGTGACATTGACCGCGGCCTCGTCAGTGGAGACGCGGGCGGCCGATGCCTCGGGAGCAACTTGAGTTCCCTCGCTCCCATCAGTTACAGCGCCGGTCGGAACCAAACCCCGTTCGGCTACCTCTTTGTCCTTTACCACCTCAATAGTGGCGGCTTTTAGCTTGAGCTTTTCGGTTACCTTAGCGCGCCACATAACTTCAGCTGCAGAAACAAAGAATAAATCAGTTAGCACAAAAGAAAAAGGGGGATAAGAATCGCTTACTCATGCTGCAAGGTAGATCGGCTTGGATGGGAGACAAGCCAAATATGTACATTACTCCAGGAAGGAGCAACTTGTCGATATCGTAACGTTGGCCGACCAGCTGGTTGGTCGCATGAAGATACGCCGGATGGCTCTTGAATTTGCCAAGACCCGGTTGATTCGGCACCGCCGTCTGCCACTTCGTTCGGAAGGCCGGCCGCTCGGGGAGACGCATAAAAAAGAAGTGCTCCTTCCAATGCTTATTGGAGCTCGGCATGTTGGTAAATAGAACGAAACCCGACCTAGATTGAAATATGAAGGTCCCCCACTCGGATTGTTTTGGGTAGAAGAAATAGTGGAAGATTTGGGGGTCCAAGGGGATATCGTTCAATTTGAAAAGGACTATCACCCCGCTCAGCAACCTAATCGAGTTCGGGACTAATTGGCCGAGCGGGAGGCGAAAGTGGTTGCATATTTTGATGATGAATGGATGTGGAGGAAAGCACAGCCCGGCCAAAAATTGATCACGGAAAAAGAAAATGGTGCCGGGCGGCGGATCATTGGGCCGATCGGAAGGAGTGGCTACAACTATCTCGTGGTCGGCCGGAATTTCATACGTCCGAATGAGACGCAATGCGTCTTCTTCATCGAATCGGCTCTCCATAGTCGTATACCAGAGACTAGGAGTGCCGACTGTAGGCGTAGAAGTACTCGCCATGGTCGAAACAGAAGAAATATTGACAGAAAAACTAAAAGAAAGTGCCGACAGAATGTAAAAGAAAGCGATACAGGAGGCGAGGAGCCGAAAAGGAAGGCTTACGGGTACGAGAGAGATCGAGGAAAGGAAGAAGATGGCGAGCGCACCAAACAGACGGGGAAGAAGGATCGTCGGAGCAGAAAGAGCAGCGTGGAGAAGAAAGTCGATGAAACAAGAAGGCGGCGGAGAGAAGTGGCCGCGATACTTATAACGTTAGCGTCGAACGACCGTGTCCGTCCGATGCAGGTTGCGAAGAACGAGGTCATCATCTAGCCGTTCATTTCAAACGGTGGTTGTCCCATCGGATGTGACGCCACCGCCATACGCTGACAAGCGCATGATCGCCACGTGTCGGCAGGATACTGGTCGCATTTAATGAGCGCCCCTTACCGTGCGCAGCACACGTGATGGGCAATAGGGGAGAGAATTGGGCATGGATTCCAAGAGAATATAAGGCACGAACAAGATACCGCCGAATGGATGAGCATCCCTAAGCCTGGCCGAGCGGACTAATGTAGCGGTCATTACTTAGTCAGATCGGCAGTCCAGTCAGTCGGACTTCGCCTCCTTCGACTAGACTTGAGGGGAGGCAAGTGATCCGACGGATAGAGCAGGGGGCCCCCATTTTGAGGGGTCGACGCCACGTGGAAGTCAAAAGGTTAGGTGGACCGGGCGGCTGACCGAAGAGGGATGGGCCGACCTCCCGGCCTGACGGATAGGAGTCGAGAGCAGGCGCTCAATGGAACAGTAACGAGGGGCCGAGTGGAAGTCATGCTTGGCCGAACATATAAGGTAACATAGTGCTAACAGTCCTTACATAGCACCCTACCGAAATTCTCCCCAGCATATCGATGCAAAGGGTCGTCCGGACGGAACTCCCCGTCCAGCCGGACGGACGTCCCGGCCTGTGGTGGGTATAGAAGGACAAGAACATCTTCTGACAGCTATCAAGTCTTATGGCTAGGCCATACTTCAAGTCTGACAACGAGGTGTTCGGTTGTCCCATCGAAGACGTGCTTGGACTGTAGCAGTATGGCGTCAGGTAAGCTTTCTGACAGACACATACCGAGGTATGGGCTGCGGACACGTATGCGCCTCGTGGACGTGCAGGAGCTCTCTCACCACTCTATATAAAGAGCCTCATACTTCGCCAGAGGTACGCGTTCAACACCTTGGGAGCCACTTTTTTCACTGCTTGCTTGCCTGACTTGAGCGTCGGAGGGTCGCCGCCGGGAACCCCTTCCCGGCCCGACTTCTATGCAGGTTCGCCGGAGATTCGTGCAATCAGTCGAAGATCCACGTCATCGACCCGGGGAGCGCCACGTGCCCAGCGTCCGTTGATTCAGCTTTCGGACAGGATCAAATATAATAAAAAAAACTGCAAAAGTAAGCAATCAACAACATCAGCAGGTATAACAATAACAGCATATGCACAAATGATCACCCCACTCATCCCTCTGTACCATGACCCTTGTATAGTCAAGAGGCCGAAACAATGACAACTATATAACACTCTAGCCGCCACTACTCTCGAATGACCGAGTGGACAATTTTCATAGTAGCTAACTAGCTACGTAGCAACGAGGTTCCTGCTGCTCGCATCTCCAGCCGCCACTACTCATGAGTGACCGAGTGGGAGCACTATAGGACAAGCACTCGACGGCCCTGACTGACGACTCTCTAACACCACAAGGGAGATAATGGTCGTCAATATGCATGTAATGATATAATATGCAAGATGTAATAGTCATCATATATATGTCAACAGAAATCCAGTATGCTATAGTAAACCAGCATGTTCAATAAGGTATGTGAATATACAGTAATCAAGGCAAGTAAGCATGGTATCTAGTATCTGCTAAATATCATGGATGACAACGAGAGACTATGTAGACATCAAATCAATTATCCCAAAGATCGAGTGGATAAGTGTCAAGCTCAGGAAAAATATGAGTGGAGTCAAGGTAAATACAAAAACTATCCGAATATAGCTCATGCACTAAGGTCAAAGTACTATAGAATCAAGGTAAGAAGTACCTGCCTTTTACCTTAGATCATGCTGAACAATCTCACGTCGAGACACTCATCTCGAATCAAAGTCCTGCAAATCAAACGTATAATTTAGCTACTCCAACATGTATCTAATAGCTAAACTAAATTCCTAATTTAATTAGGAAACTCTAATTATTTTCCCTCAATCCATCCATTATCTCCTAACACCTTAATTGATTAAGCTTCATGAATCATTTATCAAATCTAATCATCCCTATTCCATAATCAACATTCTCAATAAGCAATTCATATTCAACTAAGCATAACACCATCATCCATTAACAAATCAAATCCAAAGCGGGAATGAAATCAACTCTAAAACTCACCCAAATCAGTGTACTTCGCTGTTAACTCACCGACAGAGCACCCGCTGCTGGATAATGTGGCTGGACATAGATACCACAGTCAATCACCCTACAACACTATCAACACATTTACATCTGAGCATTAGCTCCAAATCTAAATCCACAACCCTTAAACAAGAGATCTTACCTTCAAGTGATCTCTGATTTGTGTTCAGATTGCTAACGCCTGCAAAAAATCTAACCGGTTTTGGGATTCCAACCAGGGGCTTCACTTTGAAGCATAGGGAGAAATCTGACACTAACCTAGAGATAAAGGGTTGGCAGAAGGGATCTGAGGTCGGAGCCACGGCGCACAAATACAGTGACTCGACAGCTCCCTGCCCTTGGCTGAAAACTCCCCTGTGTGGTGTGGCTCGAATGGTGCAAAACAAGATGTAGAGGATGTAGGAGAGTAGCAAGCCTCGACCAGCAGTGGATCGGGGATCGATGAATTGACGATCAGAGTAGGAGAAGAGAGGATCGGTTGGGTGTGACAGGCTCTGTGGCTCTCGTAATGACTCATGACATCGCCTTCTACGATAGCACTGGCTACTGCATTAGTGGCAATCGAGTGAAAGGCAAAGTGGCCATGAAGAACAGTGGACAACAGTGGCTCTCACACCGTCGATGGCTGTGTAACGACCCGCCTCCTACTGTCTAGGCTGCGAGGCCGATCGCTACAGTTATGCTGTGCTGGACTATTAATGCGGAATGAAAACTGCTCTAATTTGAAATTTTTACTGAACTAAATGCTGTAAAGTTTAACTCAGTGTTCTGGGTGTACCTAGGAGTTGTACACATGCTAGGAAAGATAATCTATGCCTCTCTGATGTCCTACTAACTGTAATCAGGCATTTCAATCGATCCATGAATCGATTGGGCTGTCGGATCGATCCAGCTTGATACTGGCATGGAAACAAAACCCTGGATCGGTCGGCTGACCGATCCATGAGCTGAGATGCTTCTGTATGCGACTGGATCGGTCTACCGACCGATCCAGGAGCACACTGATCGGTCGGTAGGACCGATCAGTGGCTCACTGTTCGCATATGGATCGGTCGGCTGACCGATCCTTAAACAGATGCCAACTCTCTGTTCGCGCACGGATCGGTCAGCTGACCGATCCAACGGCACAACCTACACTCTGATCGGTCTGTAGACCGATCAGAGTTCTGATTTCAGCCCTGAAACTCTGATTTCAGTACTTGGGCATGCCAAAATCTCACATATGAGTTATACACTACATGAGGAACATTCTAATGACATAAAACTAGTATTCTAACATAATTACTAACAACTTAAACCAATCTTCCATGAGTTAAACATTCTAACATTTTAAAGTGCATAAAACATGAAAACTAAAACTAATGAACTGTAAAATGCTATAGTAGGTGCTACATCCCTAGAGGATCTTTTATTCCAGTTCCTGCCAGACACATCATCCTTTGCATTGTCCTCCAGCTCCCTCTGCTAGTCCATCTTTCCTTTACCTTTATCTGCAGTATAAGGAAAAATAGTATCTGTAAGCTTAAAGCTTAGTAAGAAACCATCTACCTCACAAAACATGCAAGCAATGCAAATATGCTTTAGAAATCATGCTATTTGAAAACATGCATTGAGCTCATTAAAGCATGGTATACTGAAACATGGTATAAACACTGAAACATGGCATGCATCATAAACTAAGCATATAATCATATCATAGCATCAACTAGAATAAACTATGCTGAAAACTGAACTGAAACTGAACTATAATTGAGCTAACTAGTGCTGTTCTGATGCTATAGTCACATATCTGAATAAACTTTGAAAGCTAATAGATATAAGTGAAAATACATAATCATGTTGTTTGGGCCCGGCAACTGTACTTGCTGTGCGCGCATCCCTAACTAGACCCGGGTTTGCAAATCCCGAATTTAGTAGGGTTAACTAGGTTATCTAAACCTAGGGACGACTGTGGGAGTCTAACCCATGGATATCTGATCCAGTACAGTGCCACTGAAAATAAAATACTGAATAGCTAATACTTACTTATTTGGTTGTTTCTAGGTTATCTGAACCTAGAGCTAGGTTATCTAAACCTAGAGGCGACTGTGGGAGCCCACCCATTGGATATCTAATCCATATAAGCTGTAGTAAACTGAAAGTACTGAAGAAATGCTTCTAACGCACCTAACTGAGCCGTTAAAAATGCCGAAGGTGCATTTTTGCTAAACTAGCTATTTTATCGAACACCTAGTGTGCCCGAACTCTCCTCTCTATTAGGGAGACCACTTCTAGGCACCCGACAACGTCTAAAACCCCAACTACAAAGGGAATACGTGTCCGGCCCATCTAGAAGTGCTCACTAAACCCCTAAATCTGCGAGGAGGGTCGAATTCACCCTATGCGTCGATAAAAATCTGCAATATAACTAATCTAATGACACATAATCAAACGGAAGCTACTTATACTGCAGGTGAGGGGTTTTTTACCTCGTACGCTAGTTTCCTTACGGTTCTAGTCGCTAGGTTTCCGGAGAAGATGATCCTTTCGATAGTTTTCTTGCGCCAACACGTTCCTCTCGCGAAGGGGAGCGTCCTGGTGTCGGAGCCGCTGCCGGAAGATGTCTTTGGGGGCCTAGCCTTGGTGCGCCGAGAGAAAGAGGAAGAGAGATTGGCGTCGGTGAGGGTTTGGAGAAAAGTGGCGTGAGGTTTGTGAGGAGAGGGCTGCCGAACCAAATTAAAAACCCCAACCCACACTTAAGTTTTTTCCTATTTATATTAAGTGGATAACCCGATCCAACTCTAATATAAATATAATTGGTTCTCCTTTCTCTCAGCACGGCCCTGCTGGGTTCACCGGTTACTAAGGCTAACTAAAAGTTATCGGATCCGAGAGGTCCCGGGTTCGATTCCCGCTTAAGCCCTTTTTATTCTTCTAATTAGTTTTGCTACTTCCGCTACTCGGAAAATTCCGGAAAAATATCTAAAAATCCCAGAAAAATCATAGAATAATTCTAATGCAAGTTTGAGAATTTTTGGGCGTTACAATCCTCCATACCTTATAAAAAGTTCCTCATCGAACTTAGAACAATTCTGGGTACTTCTGTCTCATGCTGGCTTCTGTCTCCCAAGTTGCCTCTTCTGCTGTGTGACTTTGCCAAATGACTTTGACTAATGGTACTTCCTTGTTCCGCAATTTCTTAACTACTCGGTCTATTATCTGAATAGGCCGACTATCATAGCTGAGCTCCTCGCGGATCTGTACCGACTGGGGCTCAATCACCTGGGTGGCATCTGGGGTATGCTTCTTCAGCATAGAGACATGAAATACGTTGTGGACAGCTGACATTTCCTGGGGTAGCTCTAGCTCATATGCTACCTTGCCCACTCTTCTGCTGATAAGGTATGGTCCCACATATCTGGGACTAAGTTTTTGTTGGAGTGTATACTGAAAGCCTAAGCTTTGTAAACATTCATTATGAATAAAGAATCACATTTGGTCTAATTATCTACATTTGTTTGTAGTTGTTCATTTAATTTATATTGTAGATAACATAGTATGTGGTGTCACATACAGAAGATGATGTTATCAGTACCTTATAAATTATAAACAGTAGCTCACGACCAGAATGGAAAGGAACAAACCATTAGAAGGTCGTAGTGTAATTAGGTATTAGTTTATCTTGACTATATAATTACACTAGTACACTCAGAGTGTATTGAGTAGGACCATTTGAGGTCGTTTCTTTTATACTGACTTTATAAAGGAACAAAGACCTCGGTTATTATGGAAGTGTGTGCTCTTAATCCTAATATAATAACAAGCACATATATTTGATATTTATTTCTTTAATTTATCAATGGGTGAGATTTAGTTCGATAAATCAATAAGCCCGATAAATTGGGAAATGATATCACTTATAGTGTGTGTTGTTGATTATAGAAGGAAACAGTGTCCTAGAGATACTAGGTTGATAATGTCCCCAAGAGGAGCTCATAAGGATTGTCATGTTAAACCCCGCAGTGGACTTAGTCCGACATGACGATAAGGTTGAGTGGTACTACTCTTGGACTTAGACATTAATTAAATGAGTTGTCGATAACTCACTTAATTAGTGGACATTTGATATCTTAAACACAGGAGACTAACACACTCATAATAAGAAGGAGCCCAAAATGTAATTTGAGATTGGTGCGGTAGTTCAATGATAGTTCTCTAGTGGAATGAATTATCATTGATAAAATTAAGTTGTGTGTTCGAGGCGAACACGGGATGCTTAATTTTATCGGGAGACCAAAACTAATTCCTCCTCTCGGTCCCTATCGTAGCCTCTTATTTATAGAGTTCTATACCCACCTATACCCACCTTCTATACCCACCAATGAGGGGCCGGCCAAGCTAGCTTGGGAACAAGCTAGGGCCGGCCTAGAGGTGGCCGGCCCTAGCTTGAACCCAAGCTAGTAGGGCCGGCCAAATTAAATTAAAAGAAATTTAATTTTAATTTTTATTATTATGTGGAAGATATAATTTAAAGAGAATTAAAATAAAATATCTCTCTTGTAAAATATCTACAAAGATTAAAGAAAGAGATTAGATCTCTTTCCTTATTTGTAGATTGGAGAGATGTTTTATTTTCTCTTTAAAAATTATTCACATGTTGATAAAATTAAAATTATAGAAATTTCCTTTTATCAACCATGAAGAGATTTTAAAGAGAAATTTTATTTTTTAAAATTTCCGGAAACAAATTAGGAAGTTTTAATTGTTGATTAAAACTTGTCCAATTTGTTCTCCAATGATGTGGCCGGCCATTGAAGTTTGATTTGGAAAATTTATATTATTTTTCTAAATTAAATCATGTCAAGGAAATTGAGGAAATTTTATTGTAATTAAATTTCCTAATTTGCCTAGGCCAAGGAATATAAAAGAAGGGGTGAGGGTGCCTTCATGGGATAACCCTTATTATTTCTCTTCCTCTCTTATTCTTTGGTGTGGCCGGCCAACACCCTTTCCCTCTCTTCTTCTTGTGGTGGCCGAACCTCTCCCTCTCCCTTGGAGCTCTTGTGGTGGCCGGATACTACTCGGAGAAGAAGAAGAAGAAGGAGAAAAAGCTAGCATCTCTTGGAGCTTGGTTAGTGTTTTGATTTTCTTCCTTGGTGAAGCTTCCTCTTTGTTGGCCGAACCTAGCTAGGAGGAGAAGAAGGTGATTGGTGGTTTCTCGTCTCGGAAGATCGTTGCCCACACAACGTTCGAGGTTAGAAGAGGAATACGGTAGAAAATCAAGAGGTCTTTCTAGAAGGTATAACTAGTAGTTTTTCCTTTTCCGCATCATGCTAGTTATTTATGGAAATAATACCAAATACAAGAGGCTTACGTTCTAGAATTTCGAATATATTTTTCGAAGTTGTGTTCTTTGTTTTCTTCTTTTCCTTGTGATTTGATTGTTCTTTTTGGTTAACCTAAAGTTATTTTAGGAAATTAAATATTAGCTTTCTATTAAAGGTTTTGTCTAGTCGGTGGTGGTTGCTCCCATATCCAAGAAGGCCATGTGCCTCGCCACGTCAGTACTGGGAACCTTTTATGGAAATTAATATTTAATGGAATTAATAACTTAAGGAGACTTGGGTCGAACGTGTTAAGTTCCGCAGGAGATCCAAGTCAAAACCTAAAAGAACAAATAGATTAAGTTTTGGATCAAACGTGTTAAGTTCCGCAGGCGATCCAAAATTTAATTTAAAAGAACACATGGTAGCTAGGAAAAGGTTCAGACCTTTGTACAAAATTTTTGTACAGTGGAACCTATAGGTTTTCCGAGTAGCAACCAACAATTGGTATCAGAGCTAGGTTTTGCCTCTGTGTATTTGGTATTTAGTTTAATTATGCACATGTCATACATAATTTAGGCAGGTTAATAGTAGGATGTGCTAACTCTATGGATGCAGGATCCAACTATTATGGCTTTTAGTTATTATGTGTGTGATTGGACCCTTGGACATGTCAAGGGCATTTATATGTGTGTGCATGATTGTATTAAAATACAGCAGGAGCTGTATTTAGTTTTATTAGGATTTTATTTTTGATCTAGATACATGTACATTCCTTTTATGGAATATAGGATCAAAAATGTAAAATTCTATTTATGTCGCGGATCGAATCTTGCAAAGCGTGGAACCTTCTAAGGACCAGAGGCGCAGCGGAACTAGGAGCAAGATGGATGCGACAGTTAGACCCGGTGGCGGTGGCCAAATATGGCAGCAGCTTCGGATGACAACACACGGAAGACAATTAAAGATAAAAGCCATAATAGTTGAAAATTAGATTTTCTATTTATTGCTTTTATATTGTGTTGTGTGTGCATGTTAGTTTACAAGTTTAGTAGGCTAGCATAGTTAAAATTCCTCATTTATAAATAACTAAGTGGGAGAGGGATTTTTAAGTAAATCCCATGGTCTCCATTACTGGTTTGTAAGTGATGCAAACAAGCTTGCGCGTTGGCTCTGAGTGCCTTCCTCCATAACGGATGAGCTTGTTTGCGGATCACTAGAACATACTTCCATTTTTGGATGACTATAGGAAGTTAATTAAGAGCGTGTGATCTTCCCCAACGAAAGGGGCATAATCTTATTAATGGACTTAGTGTCAAGTAATGGTGTACACTTAGACACATCTAATAGTATCCTCCCCAACGGAGTCACTGCTATTATTTGTGTGACCAAATAATACCAACTATTAATTTTATTTGTCAAAAAGTTAGGTTGACAAGATAATAAAATTAATGGGTTAAAACCCTCCTTTTACAAAATGTTGAATTTGTATACGTCCACACTAACGTGGCATACAAAATTCACGGTGTTATGAGGTGTTGGTTAATTTAAAATAGTATTGTTTGATGAATCAATATTATTCTAAATTTAGAGTTCTGACCAAAAGTTATTTGTGATTCTTAGGATGACTTTCAACCCACTGTCCATCATACTTCAACAAAATAGACTTACTGGACCTAATTACATAGATTGGAAAAGGAACCTGGACATTGTTCTTTCTGCTGAAAGCTATAAATTTGTACTGACTGAGCCTTGCCCTGAAGTACCCACTGGTGAATCTACCCAAGAGGAGATTAAATATCATAGGAAATGGGTAAAAGCAGATGAGATAGCGCGGTGTTACATTTTGGCTTCAATGTCAAATGTATTGCAACATCAGCATCAAGATTTACCAACAGCTTATGATATTATGAACAATCTCAAGGAACTCTTTGGTCATCAGGATATGGCTTCTAGGCAAGAATCCATGAGAAAGATAATGACAGCCACCATGCAAGAGGGTACTCCTGTAGGGATCATATCCTAAAGATGATGGCTTATCTGAATGAAATACAGATCCTTGGAGGAGAAATTGATGGGGAAACCCAGATCGATATGATCCTCCAAACGCTACCTAGAAGTTTTGAGCAATTTCGCCTGAATTACAATATGAACAAAAGGGTATATTCATTGGCGGAACTACTGACAGAACTTCAGGCGGCAGAAGGATTGTTTCGTCACAATTCTCATATTCACTATACTGAAAATGGTTCTACTTCTAAACCGAAAGGAAAGAAGAAGAAGAAACAAGTTGGTTCAGCAAAGAAAGTGAATAAATCTCAGAGTACGGGATTTAAAGTTGGAGTGAAGAAGCCAGGCAGGACATTGGAAGGCGGACTGTCCTCGTAGGAACCAAAACAAAAGTATATCTCATGCTCTAGTTGTTGAAACATGTTTAGCGGTGTTATCTACCAGCACCTGGTGTGTAGATACGGGAGCCACTGATCATGTCTGCAATTCCTTGCAGGGGTTCCAAGAAACCCGACGACTATCTGAAGGGGAGATTACCGTCTACATGGGCAATGCTACTAAGGTGGCAGCTGTTGCAGTGGGAGACGTCTACTTATCTTTTAGTAGAAATAGAAATTTGGTTTTAAGAAATTGTCTTTATGTACCCAGTTTTAGAAAGAATTTAATTTCAGTTTCTAAACTGTTTTTAGATGGATATTCAGTTTCTTTCAGTAACGATGTAGTTATTAAAAGAAATAAAGTGATTATCTATTCTGGTGCATTAGTTGGCAATTTGTATATTTTAAATCCAAATTCTTCCACAAAGCAAAACATGGAAATTTATAATTCATCTTCTAATTCTAATAAGAGAAAAGAACCTTCAGAAATGAACCAAGCATATCTTTGGCATCTAAGGCTTGGTCATATTAACTTAAGTAGGATTCAGAGGCTTATAGCCGATGGACTTTTAAGTTCATTAGAGTTGGAAAATTTTCCAACTTGTGAATCTTGCTTGGAAGGTAAAATGACCAAGAGGCCTTTTAAGGCCAAGGGGTATAGAGCCAAAGAAGTGTTAGAATTGGTTCACTCTGATTTGTGTGGTCCTATGTCTGTCCAGGCAAGAGGAGGTTTTGAATATTTTGTCTCTTTTATAGATGATTATTCAAGATATGGATATATTTACCTAATGCGCCGCAAGTCCGAGTGCTTTGATAAGTTCAAAGAATACAAGGCTGATGTAGAAAAATGATTAGGTAAAAGTATCAAGACACTACGATCTAATCGTGGTGGCGAATACCTCTTAGGAGAGTTTAGGAATTACTTATCAGAGGTCGGGATTCAATCCCAATTGTCTGCACCTGGAACACCCCAACAGAATGGTGTAGCAGAACGAAGGAATAGGACTCTTATGGAGATGGTTAGATCAATGATGAGTTATTCAGAATTACCAAATTCGTTTTGGGGATATGCTCTGGAAACAGCAGTATACGTTCTGAACTTAGTACCTTCTAAATCTGTTTCTTCTACTCCCATAGAATTGTGGAATGGGCGAAAACCCAGTCTAAGACATATTCGGATTTGGGGTAGTCCAATATAGAAACCAGATCTTGATAAGTTAGAATCTCGTACAGAAGTTCGCGTGTTTGTGGGATATCCCAAAGGAACGAAAGGAGGTTTATTTTATAGTCCTAAAGACCAAGGTCATTGTTAGCACCAATGCCCGCTTTTAGAAGAAGACTATATAATGGATCACAAGCCCAGAGTAAAATTGTTTTAGAAGAACTTAGAGAAGACACGTCTACTTGAGTAACAAGACAAGATGAAGTACCACAAGAGACGCAACACGTGTCACACATGATACACAACCACGAATGCCTCGTCGTAGTGGGAGGGTTGTGAGGCACTGAGAGATTCATGTTTTGGGAGAGTCTTGAACTTGATCCGGGTAAACATGAACCTGATCCCCGGTCATATGACGAAGCACTCCAAGATACAGATGCAACATCTTGGCAAAAGGAGATGAATTCTGAAATAGAGTCTATGTACTCTAATAAGGTCTGGGAGCTTGTAGAACCATCTGATGGTGTAAAAGCTATTGGATGCAAGTGGATCTACAAAAGGAAAAGAGGGACAGACGGGAAGGTAGAAACCTTCAAAGCTAGGCTTGTTGCAAAAGGGTACACTCAAAAAGAGGGAATCGATTATGAGGAAACCTTTTCACCGGTAGCCATGCTTAAGTCTATCCGGATACTCTTATCCATTGCTGCTCATATGGATTATGAGATTTGGCAAATGGATGTCAAGACAGCTTTCCTTAATGGAAGTCTTGAAGAGAACATCCATATGAAGCAACCAGAAGGGTTCATTGAAAAAGGCAAAGAGCATCTATTGTGCAAGCTCAATCGGTCTATTTATGGACTGAAGCAAGCTTCAAGGTCTTGGAACATCCGGTTTAATGAAGTAATCCAGTCATATGGATTTATTCAAAGTCCGGATGAGTCTTGTGTATATAAGAAGTGTAACGAAAATGTGGTGGTATTTCTTGTACTATACGTAGATGATATTTTGTTAATTGGCAACAATGTCAAGGTATTATCAGACGTAAGGGTATGGTTGTCCAAACAATTTGATATGAAGGACTTAGGAGAATGTGCACACATTCTTGGGATCAAAGTTATAAGGGATCGTAAGAAAAGAATGTTGTGTCTATCCCAAGCTTCATATATAGATACAATCCTTGCTCGTTTTAGCATGCAGGATTCCAAGAAAGGTTTCTTACCTTTTAGACATGGAGATAGAGATAGAGGACATGAAAGCAGTTCCTTATGCTTGGTTGTAGGAAGCCTAATGTATGCAATGCTATGTACGAGACACGATATCCGTTTTGCCGTGGGCATGGTCAGCAGATATCAGAGTAACCCTGGACAAGGACATTGGACTGCGGTAAAGCATATATTAAAGTACCGGAGCAGGACTAGAGATGATATGCTAGTTTGCCAAGCAGATGATCTGCTCCCTGTGGGTTATACTGATTCAGATTTCTAATCGGATAGGGATAACAGTAAGTCTACATCAGGCTATGTGTTTACTTTAGGAGGTGGAGCCATTTCATGGAGGAGTGTTAAGCAGAAATGCGTTTTGGACTCAACCATGGAAGTTGAGTATGTAAGCCTCTGAGGCGGCTAAAGAAGCGTATGGCTCAGGAACTTTCTAATGGATTTAGATGTGATTCTGGTTTGCCCAAAATCATCACAATTTATTGTGATAATAGTGGTGCAGTTGCAAACTCGAAGGAACCACGAGCTCATAAGGCAAGTAAACATATAGAGCGCAAGTACCACTGATACGAGATATCGTGAGCGAGGAGAAGTTATCATCGCCAAGATTGCATCAGCATATCCTTTCACTAAGGCCCTTCGGTGAAAGCTTTCGATCGGCATGTGGAGGGAATGGGAATCAAATGTATGGTAGAAGATATGGCAGCTTAGTCATTAGTATAAGTGGGAGATTGTTGGAGTGTATACTGAAAGCCTAAGCTTTGTAAACATTCATTATGAATAAAGAATCACATTTGGTCTAATTATCTACATTTGTTTGTAGTTGTTCATTTAATTTATATTGTAGATAACATAGTATGTGGTGTCACATACAGAAGATGATGTTATCAGTACCTTATAAATTATAAGCAGTAGCTCACGACCAGAATGGAAAGGAACAAACCATTAGAAGGTCGTAGTGTAATTAGGTATTAGTTTATCTTGACTATATAATTACACTAGTACACTCAGAGTGTATTGAGTAGGATCATTTGAGGTCGTTTCTTTTATACAGACTTTATAAAGGAACAAAGACCTCGGTTATTATGGAAGTGTGTGCTCTTAATCCTAATATAATAACAAGCACATATATTTGATATTTATTTCTTTAATTTATCAATGGGTGAGATTTAGTTCGATGAATCAATAAGCCCAATAAATTGGGAAATGATATCACTTATAGTGTGTGTTGTTGATTATAGAAGGAAACTGTGTCCTAGAGATACTAGGTTGATAATGTCCCCAAGAGGAGCTCATAAGGATTGTCATGTTAAACCCTGCAGGTGGACTTAGTCCGACATGACGATAAGGTTGAGTGGTACTACTCTTGGACTTAGACATTAATTAAATGAGTTGTCAGTAACTCACTTAATTAGTGGACATTCGATATCTTAAACACAGGGAGACTAACACACTCATAATAAGAAGGAGCCCAAAAATGTAATTTGAGATTGGTGCGGTAGTTCAATGATAGTTCTCTAGTGGAATGAATTATCATTGATAAAATTAAGTTGTGTGTTAAGGGCGAACACGGGATGCTTAATTTTATCGGAGACCAAAACCAATTCCTCCTCTCGGTCCCTATCGTAGCCTCTTATTTATAGAGTTCTATACCCACCTATACCCACCTTCTATACCCACCCAATAGGGGCCAGCCAAGCTAGCTTGGGAACAAGCTAGGGCCGGCCTAGGTATAAAATTGGGTGGCCGGCCCTAGCTTGAACCCAAGCTAGTAGGGCCGGCCAAATTAAATTAAAAAGAAATTTAATTTTAATTTTTATTATTATGTGGAAGATATAATTTAAAGAGAATTAAAAATAAAATATCTCTCTTGTAAAAGATCTACAAAAGATTAAAGAAAGAGATTAGATCTCTTTCCTTATTTGTAGATTGGAGAGATGTTTTATTTTCTCTTTAAAAATTATTCACATGTTGATAAAATTAAAATTATAGAAATTTCCTTTTATCAACCATGAAGAGATTTTAAAGAGAAATTTTATTTTTTAAAATTTCCGGAAACAAATTAGGAAGTTTTAATTGTTGATTAAAACTTGTCCAATTTGTTCTCCAATGATGTGGCCGGCCATTGAAGTTTGATTTGGAAAATTTATATTATTTTTCTAAATTAAATCATGTCAAGGAAATTGAGGAAATTTTATTGTAATTAAATTTCCTAATTTGCCTAGGCCAAGGAATATAAAAGAAGGGGTGAGGGTGCCTTCATGGAACAACCCTTATTATTTCTCTTCCTCTCTTATTCTTTGGTGTGGCCGGCCAACACCCTTTCCCTCTCTTCTTCTTGTGGTGGCGAACCTCTCCCCCCTTGGAGCTCTTGTGGTGGCCGGATACTACTCGGAGAAGAAGAAGAAGAAGGAGAAAAAGCTAGCATCTCTTGGAGCTTGGTTAGTGTTTTGATTTTCTTCCTTGGTGAAGCTTCCTCTTTGTTGGCCGAACCTAGCTAGGAGGAGAAGAAGGTGATTGGTGGTTTCTCGTCTCGGAAGATCGTTGCCCACACAACGTTCGAGGTTAGAAGAGGAATACGGTAGAAGATCAAGAGGTCTTTCTAGAAGGTATAACTAGTAGTTTTTCCTTTTCCGCATCATGCTAGTTATTTATGGAAATAATACCAAATACAAGAGGCTTACGTTCTAGAATTTTGAATATATTTTTCGAAGTTGTGTTCTTTTGTTTCTTTCTTTTCCTTGTGATTTGATTGTTCTTTTTGGTTAACCTAAAGTTATTTTAGGAAATTAAATATTAGCTTTCTATTAAAGGTTTTGTCTAGTCGGTGGTGGTTGCTCCCATATCCAAGAAGGCCATGTGCCTCGCCACGTCAGTACTGGGAACCTTTTATGGAAATTAATATTTAATGGAATTAATAACTTAAGGAGACTTGGGTCGAACGTGTTAAGTTCCGCAGGAGATCCAAGTCAAAACCTAAAAGAACAAATAGATTAAGTTTTGGATCAAACGTGTTAAGTTCCGCAGGCGATCCAAAATTTAATTTAAAAGAACACATGGTAGCTAGGAAAAGGTTCAGTCCTTTGTACAAAATTTTTGTGCAGTGGAACCTATAGGTTTTCCGAGTAGCAACCAACAGTTTTCCCTTCTTCCCAAAACGCATCACTCCCTTCATGGGAGCTACTCTGAGGAACACTGTATCCCCGACTGAAAACTCTAAAGGTCTGCGCCGTGTATCAGCATAGCTTTTCTGGCGGCTCTGAGCTGTCTCTATCCTCTGGTGGATCTGCTGTATAGCCGCTGTGGTATCTGCTACTAGATCTGTTTGAAGTTCTAGTTTTTTCTGTTCACCACTCTCATACCAGTAGATTGGAGATCTACACCTCCGCCCATAGAGAGCCTCTTAAGGTGCCATGCCGATAGTGGCCTGATAGCTGTTGTTGTATGCAAATTCTGCTAAGCTCAGATATTTGCACCAACTTCCCTTGAAGTCTAGGGCACACGCCCGGTATCTTGAGTACCTGATTTACTCGCTCAGTCCGACCATCTGTCTGAGGATGGAATGTTGTGTAACTTTGACCCAATGCTGACTGTACACACTCCCGGAAGTGTGATGTGAATCTACTGTCTGAAATGATGGTTCGTGGGACTCCATGAAGTCCGACGATCTCTGAGATACAACCGAGCTAGCTTCTCCATAAAGTAGGATATCTTGATAGCTAAGAAGTGAGCTGATTTAGTCAACTCCGACTATTACCCGATGGCGTCAAAACCATTCGTGGTTACGGGCAGTCCCACTATGAAATCCATAGAGATATCCTCCCACTTCCATTCGGGAATCTGAATGGGCTGCAACTCCCAGTTCCGATGTTACGCCTTGACCCTCGACAGGTGAGACGGATGCTAACATATCTGATGTCTCGCTTCATCCCGGGCCACCAAAATGTTTCTTGGTCTTGATACATTTTAGTGGAACTGGATGCATCGCATAGGAAGTCTTGTGAGCCTCATCTAAAATCTGTCTCCGTAGCTCCTCCGATCCGGAACACAGAGTCTGCAAAATACAACACCCGCTATCGGACACTCTGAATCCTCTACTTGATTCTGCTAGCCCTTGCTTGATTTTCTGAATTTGAGGGTCCTGCTCTGAGTGGCTGAATATCACCAAGCAAGGTAGACTCTAAGGTCATAGTAGAGAGCTGTCCAACGATGAGTTCAAGACCAAAATCTACGATCTCCTTGTAGGGGCGGTGACATGGTCGTAAGAGATAATAAGGTAGCCTTGGATTTTCTGCTAAGTGCGTGGCTACCTTATTGGCTTTCCTAGATGGTAGAGGATGTCTATATCATAGTCTTTGACCAGCTCAAGCCTATTCAGATCCTTCGAGTGAAGAAGTACTTCGGACTACGATGATCCGTATACACTCTGCACCGAGCTCCATATAAGTAATGTCTCCAAATTTTGAGACTGCTGCAAGCTCAAGGTCATGAGTAGGGTAATTCTTCTCATAATCCTTGAGTTGTCTGGAGGCATAGGCGATCACCTTGTCGTTTTGCATCAGCACTGCTCCTAGTCCCAACTTAGAGGCATCACTATAGATGTCAAAGCTGCTGGTGTTGTCCGGTAGAGCCAAAATGGGAGCACTTGGTCAATCTCCTTTTTAGCTCATTGAAGCTGTTCTCATAGTCCTCTGTCCACTGAAATTTCCTGTTCTTTCCGGTAAGATGTCGGTGGGGAGGCTATCTGGAGAAGTCCTCTATAAACTTCTGTAATATCCTGCTAATCCCGAAAGCTCCCGATTTCGTTGGCGTTCTTAGGTCTCTTCCAGTTATTTACTGCTTCTATCTTCTTGGGATCTACCATAATACCATCCTTTGAGATGATGTGACCGAGGAAGGACACTGATCTAACCAAAATTCACATTTCGTGAACTTGGCGTATAGATGGTTCTGTTGCAATACTAGTTTCAGGTGCTCTGAGTGTTCTTCCTGAGTTCCTGAGTAGATAAGAATGTCATCGATAAACACAATAACAAACTTATCTAAATACTCCCTGAATACTCTGTTCATGAGATCCATGAATGTAGCTGGAGCATTGGTCACGCCAAAGGGCATGACTACGAACTCGTAGTGTCCGTATCTGGTTCTGAATGCTGTCTTGGGTATATCCCCTTCTTTAACCTTGACCTGATGATAACCTGATCTGAGATCTATCTTGGAGAACACTGCTGCTCCCTTCAGCTGGTCGAACAGATCATCAATTCTGGGAAGGGGATACCTGTTCTTGATTGTGACTTGGTTCAGTGATCTGTAGTCTATGCACAGTCGCATGCTTCCATCCTTCTTCTTCACGAACAATACAGGCGCTCCCCATGGTGAGTGACTCGGGCGTATGAAACCCTTGTCAAGCAGCTCCTGTAGTTGCTCCTGAAGTTCCTTCAGTTCTGCTGGAGCCATGCGATAAGGCGCTTTGGAGATAGGATTTGTACCGGGAATGAGCTCTATCTCAAAGTCAATCTCCCTGTCTGGTGCTAAGCCTGGTAACTCTTCAGGGAAGACTGCTGGGTAGTCACATACGACTCGAACCTCTACTAGCTGTTGGTCCTTGTCCTGGCTGGCGTTGACTACGTGTGCTAGGAATCTTGTACATCCTGAATCCAGTAGCTTCTGTGCTTTCATAGCTGAGAGAAACTTCTTGGCCTTTCTCTTTGGTTCTCCCCTGTATTCAAATTACACTGCCGCTTCAGGTTGGAAGATGACTTTCTGTTTACGGCACTCTATGGTAGCACCGTATCTGATCAGAAAGTCCATTCCAAAGATAACGTCATAGTCGGTCATTTCTAGCACTATCAGATCACAAAAGAGCTCTCTGCCTGCTATGATGACCGGCACTGCTCTGAGCCAGTGCATGGATGTCATGATCTCTCCACGAAGGTAGTCTTGCAAAATCGCCACGAGTACCTCGGGGGTCTTTCTAATTTTTCGGAGAACATCCTGGCTATATATGAATGGGTTGCCCCAGTATCAAATAGAACAGTAGCACTATACTGTAAAATGCTAATCTGACCTGTAACAACTGCCGAGGCATTGGCTACGTCCTCTCTGGTGAGTGAGTAGATCCTCGCATTCGCCATAGCTGGCGGGGCTTCTAATCTGCCCTGGCTGATAAGTGGACCTTCTAGAGCGGCCTGCATCTAGAGCGGCCTGCATGCTGAATCTGCTGTGGCTGAGGAAGACCGGTCTTGTTCGGGCACTGCTTGGCCATGTGCCCTTCTTGTCCACATTCAAAGCATCCTCGTGTGCCCTTGCGGCAAACCCCTAGGTGGAATTTCCCACAAGTAGCACACTTTGGATAGCTGGGTCGCTTGCTAGATGGTCCTCCTTTTGGGTCACTCCCTGATTTACGCTTGCTGTTGGAGTTCCCTTTCCAGTTAGAGCTGTGGCCTTGCTGTTTTTGAGTGTGAGAGCTTCCTTGGCCTTTGAATTCTGAGGAGACCTGCTTCTGTTGCTTTATGCTGTTCTGGTAATGCTCTGTGGTCAAGGCACTGCTCACTAACTCCTCTGTGGTTTGTGGCTTATGTATGCCACCAGCCACGTTCACTGCTATCTCAGGCCTCAGCATCTTGAGCATCAACCGGATTCGTTCCTTCTCTGTGCTGACTAGCTCTGGGCATAGACGAGCCAACCTGTTGAATTTCTTCACGGCTTCCTCAACTGAAAGAAAATCAGTGAACTCGTCGTAGTGGCGGTTTGTAACCCATGTGAAAGAACTCCTCGAAGAATTCTTTCTGAAGTCACCCATGACATCCGGGTTCACCGGCGCTTCATTCGATTCTTTCCCACCACATCGTCGTCTCTGTCGGCGGAGGCACACTTCACCTTCTCATGTTCCGGCCAGCTCCAATCGTGCTCTCCAGTGTTTTGAACCAGGCTTGTGCATCCCATGGTTCACTAGTGCACGAGAAGTTCTCGGCTTCTCTCTGCCACTGGATCGGATAAGCTTCCTTTCTTGGCTCACCTCTGGGACTCTGGTCTTGGTCTGGTGCCGGTGAAGTTGGTGGTGGAACCTCTAAGACTACCGGAGTCGTCAAATTCGGTTCCGGGGTGACGGGGTACTCTGTGATTAGCCTTTAAGGTGCCTATTTCACTGGCTGTAACTGAGCCACTAATGTTGTAAGGTCTGGAGGAGGCACTGAACTGCCTGCCTCTTGCTGGGGCTCAGTAGCTAGTGCCCTTCTAGCTGGGCGTCCTCGTGCCATTTCTAAAGACATAGAGAACATAACATAACTAATGTAATCACAGTTATATAACTACTGATATCATGTTTAAAACTATCACATACTAACAAGCAGTAGGCATATAAACATGAACTGTAATAACAAAACAAGGAGCATAAATAAAGTAGAGGTATTCTTACTTGGAAGCTGCAGGTACAATGCTGATGTGTGTGTAGGAAGTATGGAACTTTGCTCTGATACCACTCTGTAACGACCCGCCTCCTACTGTCTAGGCTGCGAGGCCGATCGCTACAGTTATGCTGTGCTGGACTATTAATGCGGAATGAAAACTGCTCTAATTTGAAATTTTTACTGAACTAAATGCTGTAAAGTTTAACTCAGTGTTCTGAGTGTACCTAGTAGTTGTACACATGCTAGGAAAGATAATCTATGCCTCTCTGATGTCCTACTAACTGTAATTAGGCATTTCAATCGATCCATGAATCGATTGAGCTGTCGGATCGATCCAGTGATCGATCCAGCTTGATACTGGCACGGAAACAAAACCCTGGATCGGTCGGCTGACCGATCCATGAGCTGAGATGCTTCTGTATGCGACTGGATCGGTCTACCGACCGATCCAGGAGCACACTGATCGGTCGGTAGGACCGATCAGTGGCTCACTGATCGGTCGGCTGACCGATCAGTGAGCTTCGGTGCTCACTGTTCGCATATGGATCGGTCGGCTGACCGATCCTTAAACAGATGTCAACTCTCTGTTCGCGCACGGATCGGTCAGCTGATCGATCCAGTGGCACAACCTACACTCTGATCGGTCTGTAGACCGATCAGAGTTCTGATTTCAGCCCTGAAACTCTGATTTCAGCACTTGGGCGTGCCAAAATCTCACATATGAGTTATACACTACATGAGGAACATTCTAATGACATAAAACTAGTATTCTAACATAATTACTAACAACTTAAACCAATCTTCCATGAGTTAAACATTCTAACGTTTTAAAGTGCATAAAACACGAAAACTAAAACTAATGAACTGTAAAATGCTATAGTAGGTGCTACATCCCTAGAGGATCTTTTATTCCAGTTCCTGCCACACACACCATCCTTTGCATTGTCCTCCAGCTCCCTCTGCTAGTCCATCTTTCCTTTACCTTTATCTGCAGTATAAGGAAAAATAGTATCTGTAAGTTTAAAGCTTAGTAAGAAACCATCTACCTCACAAAACATGCAAGCGATGCAAATATGCTTTAGAAATCATGCTATTTGAAAACATGCATTGAGCTCATTAAAGCATGGCATACTGAAACATGGTATAAACACTGAAACATGGCATGCATCATAAACTAAGCATATAATTATATCATAGCATCAACTAGAATAAACTATGCTGAAAACTGAACTGAAACTGAACTATAATTGAGCTAACTAGTGTTGTTCTGATGCTATAGTCACATATCTGAATAAACTTTGAAAGCTAATAGATATAAGTGAAAATACATAATCATGTTGTTTGGGCCCGGCAACTGTACTTGCTGTGCGCGCATCCCTAACAAGACCCGGGTTTACAAGTCCCGAATTTAGTAGGGTTAACTAGGTTATCTAAACCTAGGGACGACTGTGGGAGTCCAACCCATGGATATCTGATCCAGTACAGTGCCACTGAAAATAAAATACTGAATAGCTAATACTTACTTATTTGGTTGTTTCTAGGTTATCTGAACCTAGAGCTAGGTTATCTAAACCTAGAGGCGACTGTGGGAGCCCACCCATTGGATATCTAATCCATATAAGCTGTAGTAAACTGAAAGTACTGAAGAAATGCTTCTAACGCACCTAACTGAGCCGTTAAAAATGCCGAAGGTGCATTTTCGCTAAACTAGCTATTTTATCGAACACCTAGCGTGCCTGAACTCTCCTCTCTATTAGGGAGACCACTTCTAGGCACCCGACAACGTCTAAAACCCCAACTGCAAAGGGAATACGTGTTCGGCCCATCTAGAAGTGCTCACTAAACCCCTAAATCTGCGAGGAGGGTCGAATTCACCCTATGCGTCGATAAAAATCTACAATATAACTAATCTAATGACACATAATCAAACGGAAGCTACTTATACTGCAGGTGAGGGGTTTCTTACCTCGTACGCTAGTTTCCTTACGGTTCTAGTCGCTAGGTTTCCGGAGAAGACGATCCTTTCGATAGTTTTCTTGCGCCAACACGTTCCTCTCGCGAAGGGGAGCGTCCTGGTGTCGGAGCCGCTGCCGGAAGATGTCTTTGGGGGCCTAGCCTTGGTGCGCCCAGAGAAAGAGGAGGAAGAGAGATTGGCGTCGGTGAGGGTTTGGAGAAAAGTGGCGTGAGGTTTGTGAGGAGAGGGCTGCCGAACCAAATTAAAAACCCCAACCCACACTTAAGTTTTTTCCTATTTATATTAAGTGGATAACCCGATCCAACTCTAATATAAATATAATTGGTTCTCCTTTCTCTCAGCACGGCTCTGCTAGGTTCACCGGTTACTAAGGCTAACTAAAAGTTATCGGATCCGAGAGGTCCCGGGTTCGATTCCCGTTTAAGCCCTTTTTATTCTTCTAATTAGTTTTGCTACTTCCGCTACTCGAAAAATTTTGAAAAAATATCTAAAAATTCCAGAAAAATCATAGAATAATTCTAATGCAAGTTTGAGAATTTTCGGGCGTTACAGGCTGGGTCGAGCGGCACTGATGCGATCAGGTGGCAGCGACGGCAAACAGGCATTCAGCGCTTGACGACATCGCAGGGGCAGTATGGTTGGGACCTCATGAGGGGAAATAAGGGCGATGACATGGGTCTGGAGAAGAGAGGAGAGGGCAATAGGGTGGCGCTCGTGGTACTCAGCATCTCATCATCAGTGATTGACGGTGATGAAGGGAGAAGAAGGGAGACGAGCAGCGCAATGAATCGGGGAAATGGGAGAAGGGAATCAGCGATGTGAAGAGATAGTGCTAGGTTTTCTATATATATACTAAAGGTTAATTAAATCCAACTTTGGTTTATTAAAATCAATCAACTCTCACTTTAATTGGGATATCTAAACCGACTTTCCCTAAGCCTAATTAATCCATCCCTTAAACATGTCATACGTGCATTGTTTAAATCTCAAAAAATATCTAAAAAATAATGAAAAATTCAATAAGATTATTTCTAAAATAACTTTATTATTTAATTATTATTTGGGTCATGTATTTTACATTAAACATGGAGTGCATCGTTTGCCTGATCCACGTGGTCCAAGAGCCCAAAGGGGTTCTAGACGCCTGGAATAGGCCCATTTAAAGGCCTTTAACCCGGAGCTTTAGAACAATAACTACAACGACTTTCTCTTCTACTTGATGCTCTGAAAATGCTCCTGTAACGCTATGAAGCTATTGGTATCAGAGTCATAGGTTTACGAGGCCTATTTCTTCATATTTTGGATTTTATGATTTGATTTCTTGATGTGACTTTTCGAGTTTTGGGACTAAGTAGCGATAGGATATCTTCAAGCTATAGGAGATATGTTTATGTACTGTTATCATTCACCTTGGTTGATACTTGTCTAGTTATTTATAGCATGTATGACATGTGTTGGGTCAGTCATTGTTTAGGTCTATCAATTACTACTAGAGATTTGAGATTTGGGTAATCGTTGATTGATTGATTAATTGATGCTCTTCTATCGATCTGTAGGATGGATTCTTTGGATTAATTAGCAAGGTTATACTATAGAGAGATTACCAGATCTCATGGTATATCTTTGAGTATTAGATCAAATGGAGATCCATGATTCACATTACAATTTTGGCAGATTTTACAACTAGACTATGAGTATAGAGCTCTGTTTTGGAATAGCTTTCTACCCTTAGACAGATGGACAGTCTAAGCGCACTATACATATGTTGGAGGATTTGTTGATAATAGGTGTTATAGATTTCATGTGAGGACCATTTGTGACTAGTAGATTTTACCCACAATTGGCTAGATAGGAGTATGGGAGTAGCGGAAGCAGGGTGAGCTCATAACCCACAAAGTCATCCTTTAACGGTTGGAGATTTGTTCATAATACTAGAATGGTGTAGTATATGGGTATGTTGCTTAGTTGTTATCCTTAGATGAGGATCCCGAAGGTTGAGCAGTAAATTTAGGGACCAAATTTTTATTAGTGGGGGAGAATGTAAAATACGGTACCCAAATAAGAATTAAATAATAAGATTATTTGAGAAATAATCTTATTGGATTTTTCAGAAATTTTAAAAAAAATTGGGAATTTAAATGGAGGTTGAATGAGACAATTTAAAGGGATAGATATATTGGAATTGGGGAAAGTTTGTTTGGAAATGCCCAATTAAAGTGGGAGTTGATTAAGGAATTAACTTAGATTTAATTAATTAAACCTAAGTTATTATATAAAACCTAATCTTCTTATTCTTCATCCCCGATCCCTCTCTTCCTCCGTCGATTCCCTCTCGCGTCGCTGTGCCACCCTGACCATGAGACGTTGGCGTCCAGCGCTACGAGCCACTAACGTTGTCGTCTTGTCCATTGTCGCCTCCCATTACCGACGCTTGTTTCCCATCTCAAGCCCTAGCGACCATCGCTGGGATCGAGTCCAACGGATCGCTCCAAGCTGTTGAGCGCCACCCAAACACCACCTGAGAGTTGCATGTCCAATACTCTTCTCCCGTTCTCCACCGCTAGCTGAGATACCTTCTCCTCCTCTAATCGTCGAGTTCGTCCGATCATTGCCCTCTCTGAGTCACTAATCCTCATGTGGGTAGATTTTTGGCCAAGAGGCGAGATCTGTCCCCTATCTTCGATCTCCCATTGTCACACCTCTACGCATTATGTCTCCGACTATCGGGTTATGCTTACTCTAGCCGATCTCTACCTTAGTGTCGGTATCACCCTATCTATTGCCTCAGCTCATTGCTGCAACGACAACTCGATTCCATCTAGGAGAGATCTTGGATCTAGTACAGGGGTAAGTCAAGCTCAGTGTTAGATTAACATGGATTGATTTCATACTTTGTTTGGGATGTTGAGATTAGCTATATGACTGATCAGTGTAGCTCCGATGGGGATTAGATCATGGGAGGTTAGTTGCGGTCACCGGATCTTCTACTCCAGCCATCTTTCTGCGTCTAGGACCAAGGTTGGACCTCACCTCCTGGTCAGATGTGAAGCTCCTGGCCAAAATCCCTCATACAACATTGTTCCGGCCAACAACTATTTTGACCAGATTTAAGGACTGATTGAGGTGAGTTTTTGTTCAATTTTGGAGTTATTGCAGAGTTGATTAGTAGGTTATTCTAATTTGTTGAGGAGAAGGGGATGTTGAAGGAATTTGAGTTTGTTTATAGAATGGAAATCATCTGTCTGTATTGTTTTGGTAATTCAGCTGTCGATGGTGATTTGTGGATTTAGGTAAGTTGTGGTGGTAATTTCATATATATGAACTAAATTTTATTCTAGTTGTAGAATGGTAAGGGCAATTTCATATCTCGTTCAAGTGAGCCATCATTTTGAGGATATGATCTCTCACGGGTGTCCCCTCAATCATGGTAGTGGTCATCAGGTTTCTCATAGCCTCTTGCCTGGCAGCCCGATTCTGGTGTCCAAAGAGTTCTTTGAGATTGTACATCATGTCATAGGCAGTAGGCATGGGTTGATGTTGATGTTGCAGCACATTTGACATAGAAGCCAAAATGTAACACCATGTCATCTCATCTTCCTTGACCCATTTCCTATATCTGTCAATCTCCTCTTCACTAGAATCGCTATCAGACACATTAGGACAGACCTCAAAATGTACAAACTTGTATCCTTTAACAGTTAAGACAATTTTCAAGTTTCATTTCCAATCAATATAATTGGGACCAGTAAGTTTATTTTCTTTTAAAATAACAGCAAAAGGATTGAAAGTCATTTTGAAATCCTGAGAATCATAAAATATTTGGTCAAAACTTTAGAATTTAAAATAATATTGATTCCTTGAATAATATAATTTAACTTCACCAACACTTTAAAACACCGTGAATTTCAAATGTCACGATAGTGTGGACTGTTAGCTAGAGCCCTAGAGCCAATCATTTGATGATTGTATTTTGGACTTATTGTATCATATTCTATTTAAATAAAGGCATTTGGATTTTGGTTATTATGCTTATTTGTATTAGTGCCAGATAAAATAAGTATAGTAATGTCCTTGAGTAGAAGGTTCTTACCTATATCAATCGATTGGTTGAATCGATAGTGAGATGATATAGGGAACACTACTCTAAATCATTCCTAGTCGAGTATTAACATTCAGGGACAATGTTAATACAATAAGACTAGCATGTAGGTCAGCTCGATGACTTGATCTCACAAGTCATGGATATAGAGATATCAAGCTGACACATGGGTATGCATTAGAGAATGTATATTGAATGACCCGCCATGAGAAAGTATCATGGATCATTATATGAGTGTCATATACTTTCTCATGTGGCTATTAGTATGACTATTAGTCCTTTGACCGAAGTCACCATGGATCCCTACATAAGGAGTTATTTGATTTGTCACCCGTAACTGGGTGGACTATAAAGGCGATTCTGGGTATGTAACAAATTATGCAGAGGGATGTGAGTGATGTAGATGGGATCTATCCCTCCCATATGACGGGAGCGACATCGATATTCTTGATAGAGTTAGACCACGAAGTGCATGGTCGTGCCCAAATGAGTGAACATTAGATGTTGAGCTCGTTTGATCGAGTGGGTCTACTTGTAGTTCAAGATTTAGTTTTAGTAGAGTATGACACGTTCTATGGCGCACAGTGATCAATCTAGATGTCTAGGATAGAAGGACACTTGTCAAATATTGTGAGGAGTCACAATTAGTAGTCACAAGGTGATGTTGGATCTCAACATTCTTGTAACTTGGGTAGTAATGATGTATTGCTAGATACCGCTCATTACTTATGCTTCTAAATGAGTTTAGGGGCATTGCCAACGTTACAAAAACCTATTGGGTCACACACAAAGAACATGTGGATGGAGATTAGGTTCATATGATGAACCAAGAGGATTAGATTCATTTGATGAATCAAATTGGATTAAGAGTAATCCAAATTGGGCTAATTGAGTTAGACTCAAGTTGATTCATGTATTTAATGAGTCTAATTTAGATTATGACTCATTAGATCAATTTAATTTAATGAATTAGATTCATTATATTAAGTTGGCTTGAATCAAATGGTTAGATTAGATCAACCATGAGAGAGATTAAGTCAAGTTTGACTTGACTTGAGAGAAAGAGGAAAAGTCAAGTTTGACTTGACTTTGCCACATCATATGTGTGACTTGGCATTAAGTGGCCAATGATGATGTGCCACATCATCATAGTTAATACATGATTATGCCACCTAATGGAAGTTACACTTCCTTCTTTGTTTTAATGTGGCCGGCCACTCAAAATGAAGGGAATTGATGTTTTTCATTTAATTATGATTAACTCCTTCTTCTTCCTCCTTGGGTGGTCTCTCTTCTCTCCATGGTGCTGTTGCCGTGAGGTTCCAAGAGTGGAGAGGGTGATATGAGTTCCCAAAAGTAGAAAGGGTAAGTGAAGGTCACATAAAAGAATGTTCTTGGTTTTTATCCTCTCTTCTTTGATCCCCTTTCTTCTTCCATTCCCATCCGAGAGCCCTAGAAAGTGCTAGCACACTTGGGGTCTCTCTTCTCCATCCTTGAGTGCTAGAGAGCACTCCTTGTTCGTGTGGATATCACTAGAGAAGTATCTATCTTGATACTTTGGAGATCCGACACGTACCTTGGACGAGCGGGATTTTGCGAGGGCACGCTTCAAAGGTAAAACTCTCAACACATAGATCTAGGAGTAGATCTAAAGTTTTAAAACTCGTACTCATATTTTTGTTCAGTTTTCTTTGCACGGATCTACGGCTTTGGGTGATTCGGGGTTTCCGCCACGGTGGTATCAGAGCCACGTGCAAGGCTTGTACGAGTTTCAATTTTTGGTTTTATGAAAACTAAAGTTTCTGTAATTTTCTGTAGAATTATGATTTTTGGGTTTTTATGAGTATTTTTCTCGAGTAATCGAAGCACAAGTGTTTAGTCGCTTGTAGGCTTCGGCTACCGGAAAGATTTTTCCAAAACGGCTTCGTTTCGCGCCAAAATTTTTGGGACAGCGGGCTTGGGTGCCATTAGATCGCTTAGGAGCAACTCGCGATGGTTTGATCGCGGGTAGGGGTACTGCCCCTAACCCCGCAAGGGGATTTGCTCCGCGATTGCACCCGAAATCGCTAAACGGGACCGCCGGGAAAATTTTACTCAGCTAAAATCTGTAAAATTATGACAAATTACATAAGTATATAATTTTGAATTATATATTAATTTTGTGATAGTCATGCCCCTGATCCCGCAGGGCCCGCCGGGAAATTTTACTCGTAAAAATTGTAAAAATTAATTTTAAAATTATAGAAAATTATGAAAAATATATAATTTTGAATTATATATTAATTTTGTGATAGTCATGGCCCAAACAACAGTGTGATTGGATTGTGTTGTAATTCATAATACGGCCTGCGTGCCGTTATGTGTTTGCGAGTGTTGTATTATATTCGCGACCTGCGCGTCGTGCCTTCTCTTATATTCTTGTTGTAAATTAGATTTAGGCTCGAATGTAACTCGAGTTTCAAATTGTAATGTACAAATTGGAGCGGTGGAGGGTCCACACGAGACGGAGTTCCGAGGCGGGCACGAGCAACACAAGGTGGTCAAAGGGAGGAGCTTGAAGAAGCTGTTGACCCTAGGTTGACCAGTCGATCTTCTCATTGGCTTGAGAAGATCGTAGTAGGGCCATGACTAAATCACAAATAGATTAATTAGTTAATTACTTATGTATATGATGCATGTTTAATAATTAATTAATTAATTAGTGCCTTACGATTAGATTAGATCTAAGTCGTGCACATGATGCACCCTTGCGGTTAGATTAGATCTAAGTCGTGCACAAGATGCATCCTTTTCGATTAGATTAGATCTCAATCGACTCAACTCTAATGCCTAACCGTGCCGTGATACCTATCACTACCTCGATCACATGTATTGTTGAATCTGCCAAAGCAGAGCAATACATATTATCTTGGTAGGGTACGGAGGGACAATCTTGGTCCCGCCTATCAACGCATGGGTGAATACAAACTCAATTAGATTGAGTATTCCTAGTTACTCGGTTGGATCGAGTCAACTATAGGCATTATTCCAACGGTTGGAAAAGATAGGTCAAAATCACATCTATATTAACTCTCGTGCGTATTAGCCAAAGCTAACTCGAGTTTTAATATAAATGCGGATATTGATTCTATAAACAAGAGTTGCATAGAGATGTAATTGGTAATCGTTACCTACCGATCTTGCTAAGCCTTGGGCGTATTAGCCAAAGCTAACTCAAGGATTAGTATGATGTGGATTTTGTCCCACAAGAATTATAGAATTCAGTGGAAGCATCATTTAATTAAAAGCCTAATTAAATGATTTTAAAAGAATATGATATTTATTTCTACAAATTTTTCTGTTGTAGATAACCATGACGTCGAATACGAACTCTTTCTCCCTGCGTTCTGTCCTTAAGAAGGACAAGCTCAACGGAGCAAATTTCAGGGTGATGCAGGGAACACGAAATAGTTCTCACTCGGGGCGTAATGCGTTGGGCGGCCCATTCGGAGGCTCCTCACCTTGCCACGCTTGGTGGTGGGATGCTTACAAGAAGCATCAGATGGCGCATTAGATGTGTCTTGTCTAATGCTCGCAACCATGAACTCGAGCTTGAAGCAACATGAGTTGATGGCGCTTACGATATGGTTGAACATCTTCGTCAACTATATCAAGGACAAGCGAGGGAACAGGATACCTGGAAGATCTTAACAAGAAGAGAAATAAGATTTCTACTTGGTATAAATGTTATAAGTCAACCTCTCTATTTCTTCTCGTGGGTATTAGACGGATGTGCTTCGCGCATTTGTACTAATGTACAAGCATTGAGAAATAGCAGAGCATTGACAAAGGTGAGATAGACCTACGGGTAGGCAATGGAGCACGGGTTCTTCTTATTCTTGTAGGGACTTATTTTCTATCTCTACCCTCCGGGCTTATACTAGAGTTAGGCGATTGTTGTTATGTGCTGCATTGACTAAGAACATTATATCAGTTTCTTGTTTGGACAAGAAAGGATTCTCGTTTATAATAAAGAACAAATGTTGTTCTGTCTATTTAAACGATATATTCTATTGTAGTGCACCTCTGATGAACGGACTCTATATTCTAGACCTTGAGAGCTCTATCTATAATGTTAGTACCAAGAGGTTCAAATCGAACGATATGAACCACACCTATCTCTGGCACTGTCGCTTAGGTCATATAAATGACAAGCGCTTATCCCAGCTCCATAAGGATGGTTTGCTGGACTCATTTGATTTTGAATCATATGAGATATACGAGTCATGCCTACGAGGCAAGATGACCAAAACTCCCTTTAGTGGGAACAGCGAGAGAGCGACTGATTTGTTAGGACTCATACATAGTGATGTATGTGGCCCTTTCAATGTCGCTGCTAGAGGCGGTTATAGGTACTTCATCACATTTCTTGATGACAGTAGATATGGTTATGTGTACTTGATGACACATAAGTCAGAATCCTTTGAAAAGTTTAAAGTGAAGTACAGAACCAGCTTGGCAAGAGTATTAAGATACTTCGATCCGATCGAGGTGGAGAATACCTTAGCCATGAGTTCCGTGACTATCTAGCTGAGTGTGGGATTCTATCCCAACTCACTCCTCCTGGAACACCACAGTGGAATGGTGTATCCGAAAGGAGGAATCATACTCTATTAGATATGGTACGATCTATGATGAGTCACACAGATCTTCCAACATATTTATGGGGATATGCTCTAGACACGGCAGCTTTTATACTCAACCAAGTTCCATCCAAGGCCGTGATAAAGACACCATATAGGATATGGACTGGGAGAGATGCCCAGGTGTCTTTCATGAGGATTTGGGGTTGTGAGGCTTACGTACGACGTCAAGTCTCAGACAAATTAGGACCCAAATCCGACAAGTGCTATTTCATTGGATATCCCAAGTAAACTAAGGAATATTACTTCTACATTCTCAGTCAGCACAAGGTAGTTGTGGCAAAGACTGGGGTCTTTCTAGAAAGGGATTTTGTTTCTAGAAAGACTAGTGGGAGTGCGTTCGATCTTGAAGAAGTTCAAGATGCGAACAATAGCACTGATGCCTCGATGGAAATTGAACTGGAACCACAAAGTGTTGTGGATGATGTTCCACAAGGAGTTGAGGAACAACAACCAATTCAAGTAGACATTCCTCTTCGCAGGTCTGATAGGGTACGTCGTCAGCCTGAGAGATACTCATTTCTCTTGTCTGACCATGATGACGTTGTGCTCATAGAGGATGAGCCTACCACCTATCAGGAAGTTGTGATGAGACCAGATTCCGAGAAATGGCTAGAGGCCATGAGATCCGAGATGGAATCCATGTACACCAACCAAGTTTGGACTTTGGTTGATCCACCTGAAGGGGTAAAACCCATAGGGTGCAAGTGGGTCTTTAAGAGAAAAACTGACATGGATGGACTTATTTATAAGGGTCGCTTGGTAGCTAAAGGTTTCAAGCAGATTCATGGTATTGACTATGATGAGACCTTTTCTCCAATAGCGATGTTTAAGTCCATTCGGATCATGCTTGCTATTGCAACCTACCATGACTATGAGATATGGTAGATGGATGTCAAAACCATGTTTCTGAATGGAAACCTGCTCGAGGATGTGTGCATGACACAACCTGAGGGTTTTGTAGATCCACAGCATACTAGTAGAGTATGCAAGCTGCATAGGTCCATTTATGGACTAAAGCAAGCTTCTCGGAGCTGGAATCTTCGATTCGATGATGCAATCAAACAGTTTGGTTTCATCAAGAACGAAGATGAACCTTGTGTCTACAAGAAGGTTGTAGGGGATATAGTTGTCTTCCTCATATTATATGTGGATGACATACTACTCATTGGGAAGGACATCCCTATGCTTCAGTCTGTCAAGACCTGGCTAGTGAGTTGCTTCTCAATAAAGGACTTAGGTGAGGCATCTCGTATTCTAGGGATACAGATCTATAGAGATAGATCTAAGAGATTGCTTGGCCTAAGTCAGAGTACATATATTGACAAGGTACTCCTACGGTTTGCCATGCAGAACTCCAAGAAGGGATTTCTGCCGATGTTACATGGCGTAAGTCTTTCGAAGACTCAAGGTCCCTCTTCTAGAGAGGAGAGAGACCGCATGGATCAGAACCCTTATGCCTCAGCCATAGGATCGATCATGTACGCCATGCTATGTACTCGACCTGATGTCTCGTATGCTTTGAGCATGACGAGCAGATACCAGTCAGATCCAGGTGAAAGTCACTGGATAGTGGACAAGAATATTCTTAAGTACTTAAGAAGGACTAAAGAATATTTCTTGATATATGGAGGCAGTGATGAGCTAGCTGTAAAGGGTTACAGTGATGCTAGCTTCCAGACCGACCAAGATGACTATAGATCGCAGTCGGGGTTCGTATTTTGCATTAATGGTGGTGCTGTCAGCTGGAAGAGTTCGAAGTAGGATCGATGGTTGATTCTACAGTACATTCTTTGCATCGAGGCGTGAAGGAGGCGATTGGATCCATGAGTTCATCACTGAACTTGGGGTGGTTCCTAGCATTGCTGACCCCATTGAGCTCTATTGTGACAACAATGGAGCTATAGCACAGGCGAAGGAACCTCGCTCACACCAGCGGACCAAGCACATACTACGGCGCTTCCATCTTATTCGAGTGATTATCGATAGAGGAGATGTGAAGATTTGCAGAGTACCTACAGAGGCTAACATCGCAGATCCCTTGACCAAGGCTTTGGCACATAAGAAGCATGATGGTCACACTAGGTCATTTGGGCTTAGAGCCTACACTGATTGGCACTAGTGCTAGTGGGAGATTGTTAGCTAGAGCCCTAGAGCCAATCATTTGATGATTGTATTTTGGACTTATTGTATCATATTCTATTTAAATAAAGGCATTTGGATTTTGGTTATTATGCTTATTTGTATTAGTGCCAGATAAAATAAGTATAGTAACGTCCTTGAGTAGAAGGTTCTTACCTATATCAATCGATTGGTTGAATCGATAGTGAGATGATATAGGGAACACTACTCTAAATCATTCCTAGTCGAGTATTAACATTCAGGGACAATGTTAATACAATAAGACTAGCATGTAGGTCAACTCGATGACTTGATCTCACAAGTCATGGATATAGAGATATCAAGCTGACACATGGGTATGCATTAGAGAATGTATATTGAATGACCCGCCATGAGAAAGTATCATGGATCATTATATGAGTGTCATATACTTTCTCATGTGGCTATTAGTATGACTATTAGTCCTTTGACCTGAAGTCACCATGGATCCCTACATAAGGAGTTATGTACTTTAATTTCGTCAAACGTCACCCGTAACAGGGTGGACTATAAAGGCGATTACTGGGTATGTAACAAATTATGCAGAGGGATGTGAGTGATGTAGATGGGATCTATCCCTCCCATATGACGGGAGCGACATCAATATTCTTGATAGAGTTAGACCACGAAGTGCATGGCCATGCCCAAATGAGTCAACATTAGATGTTGAGCTCATTTGATCGAGTGAGTCTACTTGGAGTTCAAGATTTAGATTGATTAGAGGATGACACGGTCTATGCCTCACATTGATCAATCTAGATGTCTATGATAGAAGGACAATGTCACATATTGTGAGGAGTCACAATTAGTAGTCACAAGGTGATGTTGGATCTCAACATTCTTATAACTTGGGTAGTAATGATGTATTGCTAGATACCGCTCATTACTTATGCTTCTAAATGAGTTTAGGGGCATTGCCAACGTTACAAAAACCTATTGGGTCACACACAAAGAACATGTGGATGGAGATTAGGTTCATATGATGAACCAAGAGGATTAGATTCATTTGATGAATCAAATTGGATTAAGAGTAATCCAAATTGGGCTAATTGAGTTAGACTCAAGTTGATTCATGTATTTAATGAGTCTAATTTAGATTATGACTCATTAGATCAATTTAATTTAATGAATTAGATTCATTATATTAAGTTGGCTTGAATCAAATGGTTAGATTAGATCAACCATGAGAGAGATTAAGTCAAGTTTGACTTGACTTGAGAGAAAGAGGAAAAGTCAAGTTTGACTTGACGCCACATCATATGTGTGACTTGGCATTAAGTGGCCAATGATGATGTGCCACATCATCATAGTTAATACATGATTATGCCACCTAATGGAAGTTACACTTCCTTCTTTGTTTTAATGTGGCCGGCCACATTAATGAGAGTAATTACTCTCATTGTGGCCGGCCACTCAAAATGAAGGGAATTGATGTTTTTCATTTAATTGTGATTAACTCCTTCTTCTTCCTCCTTGGGTGGTCTCTCTTCTCTCCATGGTGCTGTTGCCGTGAGGTTCCAAGAGTGGAGAGGGTGATATGAGTTCCCAAAAGTAGAAAGGGTAAGTGAAGGTCACATAGAAGAATGTTCTTGGTTTTTATCCTCTCTTCTTTGATCCCCTTTCTTCTTCCATTCCCATCCGAGAGCCCTAGAAAGTGCTAGCACACTTGGGGTCTCTCTTCTCCATCCTTGAGTGCTAGAGAGCACTCCTTGTTTGTGTGGATATCACTAGAGAAGTATCTATCTTGATACTTTGGAGATCCGACACGTACCTTGGACGAGCGGGATTTTGCGAGGGCACGCTTCAAAGGTAAAACTCTCAACACATAAATCTAGGAGTAGATCTAAAGTTTTAAAACTCGTACTCGTATTTTTGTTCGGTTTTCTTTGCACGGATCTACGGCTTTGGGTGATTCAGGGTTTCCGCGACGCGAAAAGCGATTTTCGCGGCCCGAAGAACCCAACATGGATGTATACTAATTCAAACATTTGTAAGAGGAGGTTTTACCCATTAATTTTATTATCTTGTCAACCTAATTTTATGACAAATAAAATTAATAGTTGGTTTGTCTTCGGTCACACAAATAATAGCAGTGACTCCAATGGGGAGGATACTATTAAATGCACCTAAGTGTATACCATTACTTGATACTTAGTCCATTAATTAGAATTATGCCCCTTCAGATGGAGAAGATCACACAAACTTAGATAATTTCCTATAATCATCCATAGAGGAAGTTTGATCTAGTGATCTGCAAACAAGCTCATCCGATGTGGAGGAAGGCACTCAAAGCCAACGCGCAAGTTTGAATGCATCACTTACAAACCAGTAATGGAGACCGTGGAAATATGAAAATTCTCTCCCACTTAGTTATTTAAAATTGAGGAATTTTAACATGTACACACATCACACATGCACACAAGCACACAAACACAACATATAAAGGCAATAAATATGAAATAAATTTTCAACTATTATGGTCTCATCCATCGCTGCCCTCTGTATGCCACCAACCCTAGCCAGGTAAGGAGGAGAAAACCTAGCCGTCGGCCCTAGGGTTTATGTCGTCACGTCTATCTTGCTTCCTTCTTCGCTACACCTCCGGTCTTCAAGGTAGCACCACACATAGCAAGCCGCAATAATAAGAAATAAAAAATTACATTTATCGATCCTATATTTCATGAATGAATGTACATGTAATCTATATCGAACAAAATGTAAAACAAACTAATACAGCTTTAGCTGTATTTAATAATTACAATCATGCACACACAAAATACCCTCGACATGCCCGAGGGTTCAAATCATATACAAACACAGTAGGCCATAATAGTTGGAACAAGAATACCTACAACCACAGAGTTAATCTATTTTGCATATTCTACTATTATCCTGCCTAAATTATATATAAACAGTGCATAATTTAATTGAAAACCAAACACTCAGAAGCAGAAAACTTGCTCTAATACCAATTGTTGGCGCTGGAAATTTAGTTCTGTGTAAATCTCCTATACAAAAATTTGTACGAGCACAGAACCTTTCCTAGCAACCCACATGCTTGATCAGACATGTGTTTGATCAATCAAGAAAGTTCTTGATTGATCAAAGTGCACCTTGATCGAAGCACAAGATCGCTGTCCTCTTGTGTTGGTGTTCAGGATCCATATAAAGAAAAACAAACTAATTGCGCTGCGGAATAAGAACTAGTTGTACCTTTCCTCGTATGCTAAGACCTCTTGATCTTCTGTTGTATTCCTCTCCTCTTCTTGGACGTCGTGTGAGCGACGATTTACCAAGACAAAACACCCAAACCTCTTCTTCCTTTCCAAGCCGTCTACCACCAAAGAATGCAAAGCAAAAAGGGGTGCCTCCTTCTTCTTCTTTTCCTCCAAACCGCCGGGCACCTAGGTGCTTCTTCTCTTCTTTTTCTTCTCCTCCAAGCCCCGGCCACCAAGGGGAGATGGAGCGCTGGCCCTAAAGGGAAGAAAGGGAGGAAGAAAGGGATGTGGGGTGCCAACCCTAGAGGAAAGAAAAGGAGAAAAAAAATGTGGGGCGTTGGCCCTAGAGAAAAAGGGAGGGTTGTTTAGTTGTGGAGAAAAACAAAACTTATCACTTATATTTTTGTGGCACAACCTTCTCTCCTTTTATAACCCCTGGCGCCAGATAAAAAAAGGAGAAAAATTAACAGATTATTTTAGAATTCTATTGAGAAAAAATCTCCCTTTTGTAACTCTTTTTTTTTATTGTGGTCAGCCCCTTGCTTGGGCACCAAGCAAGGATGTGGCCAGCCCCTTTCTTGGATAGGAAGTAAAAACAAAATGGGTGAATGCGAGGCTTTATAGAGGCTACAACAAGGACCGAGAGGAGGAATTGATTTTGGCCTCCTAATGGACTTGAGCTTCAATGTTCGACCCGAATACCCAACTCAAATTCATCAATAATAACCCATACCACTAAAGGGTCATTATTGAACTACCGCACCAATCCCATATTATAATATGGGCTCCTACTTATCATGAGTGCGTTAATCTCCCTATGTTTAAGATATCGTATGTCCGTTAATTAAATGAGTTACTAACAACTCATTTAATTAACATCTAACTCCAAGAGTAGTACCACTCAACTTTATTATCATGTCGGACTAAATCCACCTGTAGGGTTTACATTATAATCCTTATGAGCTCCTCAAGGGGACATCATCAATCTAAATAAATAGGACGCAGTTTCCCTTTATAATCAACAACACATCATATAAATGGTACTATCTCCCAACTTATCGGACCTATTGATTTAACGAATAAATCTCACCCATTGATAAGTTAAATAAATAAATACTAAGTATATGTGTTTGTTATTAATCGGGATTAAGAGTATGCACATCTATAATAATAGAGATTCTTTTCTTTTATATAGTTAGTATAAATCGAACAACCTCAAATGGTCCTGCTCAATACACACATAGTGTACTAGTGTAATTATATAGTCAAGATAAACTAATACCAAATTACACTACAACCGTTCCAATGGTTTGCCCCTATCCATCTTGGTTGTGAGCTACTATTTATAAGGAACCGATAACATGATCTTCTGTGTGGCACCACACACCATATTATCTACAATATAAATTAAATGGATAACTACATCGACATATATATAAATATAAAATGCAGACATTTGATCAAAGTGATTCTCATTTCAAAATATCTCAAAAATAGATATTCATACAAAAGCTAGGCTTATAGTATACATCCCAACATTTTTATCCGACGTCCTCGACCTACCAAGACTTCACCTAATCCCACGGACCAAGATTTCTTTATCTAGTCGCAACTAGAACTTTCCACATGCCTAATGTCCACTAGGATTTATTTACCTAGCCTCAATTAGGACTTTCACCTTACCTAGAATCACTTAGGACTTTTCTGCACACTTAGTTAGACTGGTTAGATCACAACACAACTTAACTTTGAACCATTGTCAAATATCAAAACACAAGTCTGATTAACTAGTACTTCCAGTACCAACAATCTCTCTTTTTTAAATTTATGATAATCTAGTTCAAAATTAAGTAAAAATATTCTAAATAATAAAGTAAGATATGTAGAATAAATAATAAGTAAGCCTTTAAATAACATTTTTCATGGTAAAAAATAAAAACAAATATAAATATTACTCACTCCCCCTTAAATGTTACTCCACCTCAATTAAAAAAATTTTACTTTACTTTTAACATATTTTTCTCCCCTTTGACATATATTAAAAAATACTAAATAAAGAGAAAAGTTGTTAACTTGTAAAAATAGTATTTAAATTTAAAAAAGCTAACTTTTATTTTTTCCAAAAAAAATTTAACTTTAAGCTCTCTTGAAAGTATTACTTAACTTTTTTTATAAAAAATACTTAGATTTTCTTCTTTCTAAAAAATACTTAGCTTTGAAAAAAAATTATTTGAACAATACTTAGCAAAATAATTAGATTTGAAAAGAAATTTAGTTATACTTTTGAAAAACTACTTAGCTAAATATTTAGTAGTTATATATTTCTTTTAAAAAAAAATATTTCACTAAATAAGTAGCTTTGTAAAGAAGTTTTTTGGAAATACTTAGCTAAATATTTAGTTTTTAAAGAAGAATTTTTGCTATACTTTTTTTTTAAAAAAAAACTTAGTTTTAAAAAGCTATCTTTAAAAAAATACTTAGCTAAATACCTCTGAAATAGCTACACTTTTAAAATATAACCTTTGAAATATAATTTTGCTTTTTGAAAAAAATATAATATTACTTTTTGAAAATACTTAACTTTTTTTACTCTACTTGATAAATGCCTTAAAAACATTTTAAGTGATTGCTTTAAAGATTTGAACAAATGATTGGTCTAATGAATTTAACCAAAATTTTCAAATTATGACTTTAGAGTCTAAGTATGGAAAAAATAATTAATTTGATTAAAATTTTAAAAGGATATTTATGTTTGAATAATATTTAAGATTTTTTAAAAAAAAATGGAGTTTAAATTTTTAAAATATTTAAGTTTGAATTTAAAAAATATTTAAGTTTCAATTTTGAAAATTTAAAATTTTAAAAAATAATTAAGTTTGAAATTTTAAAAAAAATAGTTATATTTGAATTAGGTTTTGAAATTAATTAAGGTTTTAAAATTAATTAAGATTTTGAAAATAATTAAGATTTTTAAATTAATTAAGGTTTTGAAATTAATTAAGGTTTTGAAAATAGTTAAGTTTTGAAATTAATTAAGTTTTAAAAATTAATTAAAGTTTTGAAAATTAATTACGTTTTCGAAATTAATTAAAATTTTGAAAATTAATTATCATTTTAAAAATTAATTAAGTTTTCGAAATTAATTAAAATTTTGAAAATTAATTAATATTTTGAAAATTAATTAGGTTTTAAAAAATTAATTTAAATTTTAAAATTAATTAAGATTTTTTAAAATAAATTTATTTTTTGAAATTAATTAGGTTTTGAAAATTAATTAAGTTTTTTTAAAAATTAATTAGGTTTTGAAAATTAATTAAGTTTTGAAAATAATTAATGTTTTGAAAATAATTAAGTTTTTTGAAAATTAATTAAGATTTTAAAAATTAATTAAGATTTGAGTAAGTTGATTGATTAGTTTGTGAAAGTTAGGTTAAGTAAGTTGATTGATTAGTTTGTGAAAGTTTGAGTTAGATTTGATTAAGTTAGTTTGATTACATTGGATTTGATTAAGGTTTGGGTTAAATTTGATTAAGGTTTGGGTTAAATTTGATTAAGTGAATTAGTTTAAGTTTGATTAAGGTTAAAAACTAATTCTTAATTTTATCTTAAACCCATCTAACCCTTTTTTAAATTTTCAAACCGGGAGTCTTATAGGTTTTGTGAGATGACTAATTTTATTTTCAATTTAAATTGAATTCTAAGGATTGATTTACATTTGAGTTAGACTTAAGTTTAACAGTTAGTTATTAAATATTCATTTCGATAATTGACTTACAGCTTGTGGCAAAACACATGAGCCTTCTTGGGTATCAGAGTAATGGCCACTTCTAGACAAAACTTTTTAAGAAAATTGAATATTTAATTTTCATTATGAAAATCCTTGGTCTAACAAGTCAAGTGTCAATCATGCCTAAGTCCTTATCTATCTTAATTTAAGCAGAAATAAAGAAATTGGTAAATAAAATAATTAAGCAAATATATTTAATAATAAAAATAGTCTTTCTATTGGCTCCTCCCGGATTATAACCTTAATAAGGTTTATTAAGATAATAGATTTGATCTTTAGAGATCTAATATTGATTAAGTATAGCTTGATTAGTCAAATTAGACTTAGAGACTCATGTTTGGACTATATTACTATTAGTTCAATTTACTAAAGATAGGTAAGATTTAAATCATTGTTTAGCCTTATATATGAGTCTAAATCGATTGTATATGATCTTTTATTTTCCAAGAATCAGATCAAGGTTCTTGAAATCCAATATGAATTGTTCCAATGTGTCCTTGAATTCTTTGACTTGAGTTTTCAAATTGGAATTCTCTTCCTCAAGTTGTTGGACTTGAGTTGACGTTCCAATTTGAGTTGAGTCGATCAAAGGACTAAGATTTGTCTCCTCCTTAAGAGCTTTGACCTTCTTTTAGAGTGGTTTTACCCAGATATTAGATTTGGCTAATTTCCTAGATAAATAAGAAATTAAATTTTCTAATCTAACTACTGATAGACTTATAGTGTTGTTTAACCCTTCGAAAATGGATATGAATTCGTGACTTCTCTCAGACTCAGCTTCTGATTTGATCTCGAGCTCCGATTCGGATTCAGTCTCAGCAATGTAAGCTTGTACCATAGTGCCAATAAACTTGGTTGAGTTTGTTCTTCTTCATCCGACTTTTCCGATAACTCAAACCACGTTACTTTCAGGGCCTTTGATTAGATCATCCTCCTTTTCTTTAGCATTTTCCGAACTAGGATGACTAGTCTGAATCTGATTCATCTTCGGATTCAAGTTAAATTCTAGGCATGAGCTTTGACTCCTTAGTCTTGAATTTTCCTATAAACAAGACAATATCTTTCTCGACCGGACATGCATTAGTCTGTTCATGTAACTCAAAATAGGAAAATAATTCATCTAATCTAATAACTAAAAGATCCTTAGAAACCTTGTAGGCATTTGCTATGGATGCCCATAAGATATTCCTAGGAAAGGCTTGTAGTGTATACCTTATAATATCACTGTAGCAATACCTTATAATATCATGATTCTTCATTTTATGTCCAATCAAGTGGAGTTCATTGAGCATATCATAGATCCGAGTATGTAGTTGACTTGATGATTCTCTGTTTTGTATTTTGATATTATATAAGTTATTTAACAACAAATTTTTCTTACATACCTTAGCACGAGAGATTCCTTCGTGAAGTTCAATCAACTTTTGCCAGAAATCCTTTGTGCTGCTGAATGGTCCAATTTGATTTAGCTCATCTTTGGTTAGTTTGCATTGTAGGGCTCGAGTAGTCTTAGCATCAGCCTCGATCTTTTTCATCATGTGTGTGTCCTAGTTTTTACATGACATAAGTGCTTCAGTGTTGTCGACTCGTAGGGAGAAGCTTGTTTGGATGATGATCCATATTTCTACCTAGGTCTTTAGATTGTACTCCATTCAGCCCTTCTTGTAGTCATCTTGATGGGCCATAAAAGAATCTTGTACTACAAAAAAAAGCAAAGTGTACCAAGACTTGGTCTTGAATTAGTAGTGTGGAAAGATAATAGGGCTAAAAACTGACTCGAGTGGTGTTACACCAATTTTGAGAAAATTTAAAGAAATGATAAATTTGTCAAAAGGGGTTATTATACCAATTTTAACTTATGACAAAAATTTGAATTTGAAAAAAGGTGTTATACTAAAAAACAGATGAAAAAGCAACGAAAAAGATTGCTCGAACGATAGTTATACTGATTCAAAGTGGCCCTACTTTAATACTAAATGTAGGATAGTTGTGCTAGAAGGGGGGGGGGGGAAATAATGCTCATGGCTTTTTACATTTTTTAAGAAATATGATCGAGCGGAATGAAATAGACAAAAATAAACAATTCTAACACAGCCAAGTTTTATTTGATTTGGAGCTTGTGACAACTCCTACTCTAAGGCCCACACTTGAGAGTACTTTTGTTGGACAATCACTAATCAATCGAGTCATTACAAAAGTAATTTGAATTTAAATACAAGTAACCTGAAAATAAAAGATATTGACGACTTAGAAGAAGAGATCTTGAGTGTAGTCATCGTTGGAGCAGCGTTTGGGCTTCGTAGAGTCGTTTCTGTTAGAGTGTATACTAAAAGTCTAGCTTTTTGTATAAACATTTAAGAATCATATTGGTCAAGTGACTACATTTATATGCTAAGTGTAGTTGTTCAATTAATTTATATTGTAGATAACATGGTGTGTGGTGTCACACACAGAAGATCATGTTATCGGTATAAATTATAAACAGTGGCTAATGACTAAGATGGAAAGGAATAAACCATTGGAATAGTCGTAGTGTAATTAGGTATTAGTTTATCTTGACTAATAAATTACACTAGTACACTCTGAGTGTATTGAGCAGGACCATTTAAGGTGAGTTTTTTTTATACTGACTTAATAAGAGAACAAGACTTTAGTTATTATGGAAGCGTGTGCTCTTAATCCTAATATAATAACAAACACATATATTTAGTAATTATTTCTTTGACTTATCAAAGGGTGAGATTTAGCTCAATAAATCAAAAGACCCGATAAGTTGGGAAATGATATTACTTATAGTGTGTGTTGTTGATTATAGAAGGAAACTGTGTCTTAGTAATCTAGGTTGATAATGTCCCCAATAGGAGCTCATAAGGATTGTCATGTTAAACCCTGCAGGTGGACTTAGTCTGACATGACAATAAGGTTGAGTGGTAATACTCTTGGACTAAGATATTAATTAAAGTGAGTTGTTAGTAACTCAATTAATTAGTAGACATTCGACATCTTAAACACAGGGAGACTAACACACTCATAATAAGAAGGAGCCCAAAAAGTAATTTGGGATTGGTACGATAGTTCAATAATAATTCTTTAGTGGAATGAATTATTATTGATGAAATTAAGTTGGGTGCTCGGGGCGAACACGGGAAGCTTAATTTCATCGAGAGACCAAAACCGATTCCTCCTCTCGGTCCCTATCGTAGTCTCTTATTTATAAAGTATTATACCCACCTATACCCACCTTTATACCCATCCTAAGGTGGCCGGTCAAGCAAGCTTGGGTCGGCCAAGCAAATAGGATGAGCCAAGTTGTGTGGCCGACCCTAGCTTGAACTCAAGCTTAGTGTGGCCGGCCACATCAAATTAAAAGGATTTTAATTTTTTAAAATTTTTTCTTATGCGGATTCCATGATTTTAAAAGAGAGGTTAAAATTTAAATCTTTCCTTTTTTAGCTTTCTACAAAAGATTAAGAAAAGATTTGATATCTTTCCTTATTTGTAGATTGAAAGGAAGATTTTATTTTTGAAAAAACTTTCCTTTTTTGTAACCATGTTCATGATTTAAAAGAGAGTTTTAAAATTATAAATTTTTTCTTTTATAAGTCTCTACAAAAGATTAAGAAAAGATTTGATATCTTTCCTTATTTGTAGATTGAAAGGAAGATTTTAATTTTAAGAAAACTTTCCTTTTTTGTAACCATGTTCATGATTTAAAAGAGAGTTTTAAAATTATAAATTTTTCCTTTTATAAGTCTCTACAAAAGATTAAGAAAAGATTTGATATCTTTCCTTATTTGTAGATTGAGAGGAAGATTTTAATTTTAAAGATAACTTTCCTTTTTGGAAATCATCCACATGTTTTAATAGAAAAATTTTAATTTATAAAATTCCTTTTATATCTAACCATGAAGGGAAAAATTATTAGAGAAATTTTTATTTTAAAATTTTTGGAAACAAATTAGGAAGTTTTAATTTTGTGTTAAAACTTTCCTTGTTTGGAGCTATGAGGTGGCCGACCATTATGTTTAAGAAAAGGAAATTGGTTTTAATCAATTAAAATTTTCCTTTTCACGACAAAGAAAATAAGGAAGTTTTTATTTAAATTTTCCTTATTTACCAAGGCCAAGGATTATAAAAGAGAGGCTAGGGTGCCTTCATGGGTGACAACTCTATTCTATTTTTCTCTCTTTTCTTTCTTGGTGTGGCCGACCATCCTCTTCTCTTCTTCTCTTCTTTTTGGTGGCCAAACCTCATCACTCTCAAGGAGACTCTTTTGGTGGCCGGATCCTACTTGGAGAAGAAGAAGAGGAAGGAGTTTCTTGCATCCCTTGGAGCTTAGTGGTGGTGGCCGAACCTCTACATCCTTGGAGGAGTTTTGGTGGCCGAAACTTGGTGAAGAAGAAAGAAGGGCTTGGGTGGTTCTCATCTCGGTAGTTCATTGCCCACACAACGTTTGAGATAAGAAGAGGAATACGGTAGAAGATCAAGAGGTCGTTGAATACAAAGAAAGGTATAACTAGTAATTATTTTCCGCATCATGCTAGTTTTTTTTTGTATGAATTCCAAACACAAGAGGCATATGATTCTAGATTTTCGAATTAGATATTCGAAGTTGTGTTTCTTTTATTTTATTTTTCGATCTTGTGATTTGATTGTTCTTTTTAGTTAAACCTAATGTTATTTTAAGAAATTAAATATTGAATTTCGTTAAGAGGCTTTATCGAGGCAGTGGTGGATGTTCCAATACCCAAGAAGGCCATGTACATTGTCACGCCCCAGGTAGTCCCTGCCAGAAGAAATTTCGATAGCATCTCCCCTGTACATATGACAGTATAAATCTAGAATACATATATCTATACATCGGCCCACACGGCTGGAACAATACTATACAAATAATAACCAAACCACGCAGTTTATATCAACATTCCACACAATTTAATATGAATAATCCACGCAGTTTAATATAGAGAAAAGACAATATAGAAATCATCGCAGATATATGTATAACATCCTACTCCACTACAACGAAGAAAACGAAATCCACGAAGTAATGAAAATATCCGCAGCGGAAAACAAAAATAGCAAACCCAAAGGTTCAACATAAAGTCCACAATACAAAACCCACATCACCAGTATATGCATAGAAACCATAACAGAAACCAACAATAATGAATCCTCGCGACAAGGGGGGCTAGTGACTGGAATATCTCCGGACGGCATCAACTTGAAAGGTAGTAATATAACGGTGTGAGTCCAAAGAACTCAGCAGGTAATCCAATAGATATGTACAGCAACATATAACTACCAGCAACAATCCTACGGTACAGTATCCTAACAGTATAACATATAGTACAGTCTCCTAACAGTATAACAGATATGCATAACTGAATAAACTGCAGTAACCAACAATAAGCATGTAATACAGTCTACTGCAAGAATAATAAGAAATGCATAACTGAAATAAACTGTACTCACCTGCGAGGCTTGCGCAACTGACTGTGAACATACACAGATAAAAATAGTCAGAGCAAAAGCATATAACCTGTATGCATGTCAATCATATGCAATCACCAAAATGCATCAATCACAAATAATACAATCTGTGCATATGATGCAAATGACATGGTTACCCCTAACGCCAGTCAGCCATCTCACACGCGATGGTGAGACCGAGTGGGTAGGGTTATGACACCGTGCACTCTGCCGTCACTACCCCTGAAGAGTGACCGAGTGGACGGGATGCTGTAGGAGTACATCTATCCTCCTACCTCAAACATAGTGAGAGAGCGCAATGCTCTAATCTCCCAGTACGCAATGATGAGGAGGGACCCCGGCGTGCTACCATGCTGTCATCGTACTACCCATGAGCACCCCAACGGAGCACTATCGAGCAACCTACCATACACACCCTGAGTGCTGTGCCACTACCCATGCAGTGAACACGCTGTGTGTAGGACCATGTAGCCGGCCGACGAGCTCAACAATAATGGAGTCGTCAATCGCCCAGCATGCAATTATGCAATATGGTGCATGCGGCTACAGTATGTCATACCTGAACATATCTTCCTCCATATGTGTAGGTGCCAAAAAGATAAACACATATATAACAAGGATAATAAACAACATGAATCCAACATCACATATCCAACATATCTATCAACTAATCCAGTATAGAGGGAAACACAATAAATATCTCTATCTCTATGAACACAGATAAACATAGCCAGAAAGAAAAGCATGTCAGACTAATGTATAGCAACTAACAGTAAAAGCATGTATCAGGTATCCACTAAACTAAACCCAGGGAAAGTGCTAAACTACCAATCACTAGTAATTATATATAAACTATACATATCATAAGACAATATCGAAAAGATAAGTCAAAGGGTACCCACCTTAAATAGAAGGTACAATCACGCCAAATCTAATGTCGAGACGCCTGTCTCGAACCAGAGTCCTGTGTCAAATAATATATATATTTTATTTAGCTAAATCCAAATGAATAGCTAAATAAAATCCCTAAAACTAAATTAGGGCAAAACCCTAATCAACACATCAATCACAACCTACCTAATTTAAATCTAACGGTCAATTAGGATTAGTTATCTAATCCCTAATCTCCCATTAGATTAGAAATCCAACGGTTGACTAGGGTTAATTACCTTAACCCTAATCCAACTAGTAATCTACTAACTAGCTAGTAATCCATATGATCTCCAATTCAACACATACCTAATTCATCAACAATATAAATTAATTACCCTATACCTTACCTCGATTGTAAAACAAGTGATTAATTACTCCTACACAGACCCCAAATGCAGCACAATCACTGTTGATTATGGAAACCAGGGGAGCTGCTGGAAGGAGTGCTGCCGAAACAAAGTGAGCTGGATCAAGAACACCATAGAACAACAACCTATTGGATCCACCGGACCAAGAAGGAATCAAGCAAAGATCATAGATCAACAAGAAATGGAGAACTCTAATCCAGCAATACCTAATTCTAACCAGAACTCACCTCCAACCGGGACCTAAATCAACGACAGGGAGGAGGTCCACTGATCCGATGCTTTCCTCCTAGTCCAGAACTGGAAGATGATCACAATTCCATCAAGGATCAAAACAGAAACAAGCCCTAACCTCCAAGATCGGCAATAACCAGAGAGAGAAGGAATTAGTCGCTCACCTTCGAAGCCCTAATTGCCCCCTTCACGCCGGCGATCGATGGATCTGGGAAGCTAGCTCCTCACCTCCGTGCTCCAAGCCCAATCTATGCTGGCGATCGAGTGGTGGCAGATGCGATACGGCGTCTGCAGTCCGGAGACGAAAGGTGTCGGCTAGATCTAAACTCAATCCAACGACGCTGGAACAGAAACTAGGGCTTGGCAGAATCGGCCGAGAAGGAAGAAATCGAAGAATGGAGATCAGAGACTCGACAAGCTTCCCTCCTCCTCGCTCCAAGACTGATCTGTGTCGGCGACGCCAAGAAGATGAAGAGAAAATCGCCGGTCGCGAAGAGAGGAAACGCGAGGAAGAGAGTCGGGGAGGAAGAGATGAATCGGGTTCATGATCGGCGTTTGGGGAGAATAAAAAGAAAAGGGAAAAAGGATTTATATAAATAAACATTTCCTCACTTAAACGGGTATCCTAAACAGGATTTATCCAAACCCAAAATTGAACCCCTCAAAACCTGTCTTACGAGCTCCGAAAAATTCTCAGAAAATTCCTAAAAATTCCAAAAAATTTTATAGGGATATTTCTCAAATAACCCTATTTATTAAATTTTTCGATATCTTACATACCTCGCCATGTTTGACCTGGGAGCTGATTTCCGAAATAAATATTTAATTGAATTTGTAACATAGGTAGATTTGGATCAATAGTGTTAAGTTCCACTTGCAATCCAAGTCTAAACCTCTAAGAACAGATAAGTTAAATTTGAAATCAATAATGTTAAGTTCCGTTTGTGATTTCGAATTTAATTTATAAAGAACACAATAGGTTGTTAGAAAAGGTTCAGGACTTGTACAAAATTTTTGTACAGTGGAACCGGTACGATCTTCCTAGGACCAAGCAACAGTTTCTAGAGTGCATGACAAAAAGTCATTCAAATTGATGTCTTCAAGCTGCTGATCAAACTTTCCTTTTATAGCCCCCTCTAAGCGCCTGGAACCTTCCCGGGGTGCCCCATATGGTTAACGTGGCATTCTTTCATTGAAACTTCATCTAGTGAGTTTTATCTATCTTCAAGCGCTCGGACTCGTCCGGGCACTTGGACTGTGATGTAGGCTGGCGAATCAGCGTGCGCCACCTTAGCTCCCAAGGGCGCTTGAATTTGGCCCAGTTCGAGTGCTTGGAGCAACTCCGAGCGCTCGGACCTCCAAGCGCCTGGACAAGCTCTGAGTGCTTAAACCTCCGGGGCACTTGGAGCTTTGTTTTCCAGCCATCTTATAATTTCAATCACCTGCACCACGAAGTTAAAAAAATATGAAATAATATGTAAAGTAAAGTAATTTTGATAGCCTCCAGACTATCCAGTTCTGACTTTGAGTTTTACTGAAACTCTAGGTCAGATCGACACCTACTGTGCCCTCTACGAGGAACGTGTCCTCGCTTACTCTTCTTAGAAGAGTTTACCTTTTGTCAAACCAGTCCTCTAGACCATTTGGACTTTTACTCAATATCCGAAACTTCAAGACTTTCACTTAGTGTCCTCGGCCCTATAATTTCTTGCCTGGTATTTACGACCTCCAGGACTTTCATCTAGTATCCTCGACCCTAGGAGTTTTTCTTGACGTCTTCAGCCTAACAAGACTTCACCCAGTCTCACGGATCAGGACTTCCTTGCCTAGTTGCAACTAGGACTTTACACATGGCTAGTGTCCACCAGGACTTCTTTACCTAGACTCAAGTAGGACTTTTACCTTACCTAGGATCACTTAGAACTTTCCTGCATACTCACTTAGACTTATTAGATCACATTATAGTTTAACTTTGAACTATTGCCAAATATCAAAATACAAATTTAATTAACTAGTGCTTCCAGCATTAATAATGTGTTAATCTACATAAGTGCACCCACGTCACAAGAGGAAGTTTCGACACTGATGTCCAATGAGGAGACAATTTTGGATGCATCATAGAGGTTCATTTGCTTCATTCAAAACCTACATTCGTTCTAGATGAGAAACTCCATGCACTAGAATTAGGAGTAATATGAGCATGGGACATGCGTATATCATACCTCTATACTAAAATTGATAGTTTTATAGCAAAATTGGTTCTCAATGATCAAAATTGGAAGGGGACGATCGTCCACTATAGAACATATGACAGCAAAGCAACAAAAACATTTATACACTTGATATTATATATGAAATGACTACAACTATAATGGTTAAGCATATTGCCAACTGTTAACTATCTTAATTGTTGGATTATCTTACCTTCTTGGAGACCTTATTGCTGTACATGGCAAAATATCGGCTAGGTATTTGCAACAAACACACCAAAAAAGCCGTATGCATCTCATCTCACAAATATAAATAAGTTTTTTTTTTAATCTACATGAGAATTGACTACATCACGTATGGCAGGCCCTATCAATTTAAATGGCATAATGTGATGATTTTGAAATGACTACTATAAACATTTGAAAAAAAATAGTTGACAAAAAAAATGTTGAATTAATGGACTGTCTGTTATGAACATTTTTTAATTTATCTTGATATCAATGGAAAAAAAATTTTGGACCGGACTGATCATCTTTAGACTTATTCGGTATAAGTTGGATACTTAGTACTAACTAATTTTTTTTTAAAAAAAATAGTTGATTTCATATGATTGTGCCCACATATTATAGAAGAATACTTTGGATTTTCAAGTTGTATTATCGTGGATTCAATGTGTGGGTTATAGCTCGGCATCCTCACAGTGTCCATCTTAATTCATCTTATATAACATATTAAGAATTGTAATTTGTTTGAGGGGAATAAGATTGACGTAGAGAAATGGGGGTGAATTTGTTAGCTAGAGCCCTAGAGTCAATCATTTGATGGTTGTATTTTTGGACTTATTGTATCATATTCTATATAAATAAAGGCATTTGGATTTTGGTTATTATACTTACTTGTATTGGTGCCAAATAAACTAAGTATAATAATGTCCTTGAGTAGATGGTTTTCACCTATATCAATCGGTTAGTTGAACCGATAGTGAGATGATATAGGGAACACTACTCTTAATCATTCCTAGTCGAGTATTAACATTCAGGGACAATGTTAATGCAATAAGACTAGCATATAGGTCAACTCGATGACTTGATCTCACAAGTCATGGATATAGAGATATCAAGTTGACACATGGGTATGCATTAGAGAATGTATACTGAATGACCCGCCATGAGAAAGTATCATGGATCGTTATATGAGTGTCATATACTTTCTCATGTGGCTATTAGTATGACTACTAGTCCTTAGACCTGAAGTCACCATAGATCCCTACATAAGGAGTTATGTACTTTGGTTTCGTCAAACGTCACCCGTAACTGGGTGGACTATAAAGGCGATTACTGGGTATATATCAAATTATGCAAAGGGATGTGAGTGATGTAGATGAGATCTATCCCTCCTATATGACGGGAGAGACATCGATATTCTTGATAGAGTGAGACCACGAAGTGCATGGCCATGCCCAAATGAGTCAATATAGGATATTGAGCTCATTTGATTTAGTGAGTCTACTTGGAGTTCAAGATTTAGATTGGTCAGAGGATGACACGGTCTATGCCTCACATTGATCAATCTAGATGTCTATGATAGAAGGACACTTGTCATATATTGTGAGGAGTCACAATTAGTAGTCATAAGGTGATGTTGGATCTCAACATTCTTGTAACTTGGGTAGTAATGATGTGTTGCTAGATACCGCTCATTACTTATGCTCCTAAATGGGTTTAGGGCATTGCCAACGTTACAAGAACCTATAGGGTCACACACTAAGGACAATTAGATGGAGATTAGGTTCATATGATAAACCAAGAGGATTAGATTCATTTGATGAATCAAATTGGATTAAGAGTAATCCTAATTGGGCTAACTTGAGTTGGACTCAAGTGAATTCATATATTCAATGAGTCTAATTTAGATTATGACTCATTGAATCAACTTAATTTAATGAATTAGATTCATTATATTAAGTTGGCTTGAATCAAATGGTTAGATTAGATCAACCATGGAAGAGATTTGGTCAAGTTTGACTTGACTTGAGAGGAAGATTAAAAGTCAAGTTTGACTTGACTTTATGCCACCTCATTGGTGAGTTGGCATTGATGTGGACCAATGATGTTACTCCACATCATCATGGGTGCCACCTCATGGAAGTTACAAAGTCATTATCTTTAATGGCTTCACATTAATTGCAATTAATGCAATTAATTTGGGGTAATGGCTTCACATTAATTGCAATTAATGCAATTAATTTGGGGTTACACATGGGATGTGGCTGGCCACATTTTTGAATGAAATGGATTCATTTTTCATTCAATTGGTATTATTACATCTTCTTCCTCTCAAGCTCTCCCTCTCCTCCTTCCTTGGCCGAACCACATAGGTGCTAGCACACCTTGGTTTTTGGTCACCTCCACCTAGTGTGTTCGTGTGGATACGTGTAGAGAGTTGTCTACATTGATAACTTCAAGATCCGACGTACCGAGGACGAGCGGGATACGCAAAAGGGCACGCAACAAGGGTAAAGATCTTCATCATGTAGATCTAGAAGTTTTGTAACTCGTACTCGTATGTTTTCGAATTTTTCTTCGCACGAGATCCGTTGGCTAGGGTGATTCGAGGTTTCCACGACGCGAAAAAGTGGTTTTCGCGGTCCGAAAAACCCAACAGAATTTATATTAGGATCCAAGGGGCCACGGTCCCCCTCCTCCTAAATTTTTTAATAATATTATTTTTATATAGATTTTTTTATTTACTTAGTATATATTTTATTAGTTGGTCTGATGGTGAACTTTGTTTCTCTTTTAAAATAACTCTCGAATTAGAATCCTTGAAATTCTTTTAATAATTATTTTTATTATTTAATATGTAACCATCTAAATTTAAAATCCAATAGATCCGTCCTATAAAGAATACCTACCTATAAAAGGATATAGGTAAAATTAAAATCTTCTTAGTTCTCATACTTTGTCAAGAAGGGAGATCGCATTATCACATATGAATAGAGTATCTTGTCGAAGATTTACAATAAATATGTGAAATTGAAAGACAATGAAATCATTAAAAGAAAGTAAATTCGCACATAAACTAGAGACATTCTCGTCTCATTATCTCTAGAAGAACCTGAAGATAAAAACAAATATGTCATAGGGTCTAATCTTCCGTAGATGTGAGGGCAACAACATTTCCAATAGGAAAAGCAAGATATTGCCCTGGTATGGGAAGCGCACACAAAATATATATATATATATATATATATATATATATATATATATATATATATATATATATATATATATATATATAATTTGTTTCGGAAAATATTAGGTGACGTTTGGTTTATAGATTTGGGAATGAGGGAATAGATTCATTCTCAAACCTTGTGTTTGGTGTTGGTGCAACCTTAGGTCAAGGTTGACCTGGTTGACCCGACTCGAGGTGACTTGACTCGAGTTGTATTTTGATGTTTGACTTGGGAAGATTGTCGGTGCAACCTTAGGTCAAGGTTGACCTAGTTGAGTTGCATATTGATGTTTGACACTCGTGAGAGAGTTCTATTCTTGATGTTTGACAAGAATAGGTGTTTGGGAGATTGTAGGTGCAACCTTAGGTCAAGGTTGACCTGGTTGACCTGATTCGGGAAAAGTCCAAGCAGGGAGCTTGGCACGCGAAAAGTCCAAGTATGGAGACTTGACACTGGAAAAGTCCAAGCAGGGAGCTTGGCACGCGAGAAGTCCAAGTGTGGAGACTTGGCACGGGAAAAGTCCAAGTATGGAGACTTGGCACTGGAAAAGTCCAAGTATGGAGACTTGGCACGAAAAAGTCCAAGCAGGGAGCTTGGCACGAGGGAAAGACCTAACTGGGATGTTAGGCATGTGGAAAAGTCCTGGTGAGTGAAGCCAGGCAGTGGGAAAGTCCTAACTGGGATGTTAGGCAGTGTGGAAATCCTGGTGAGTGAAGCCAGGTGGAAAGTCCTGGTGAGTGAAGCCGGGCAAGGGAAAATCCAGATAGATCAAGGGTAATCGGACATCTGGTGTTGAGAAGTCCAAGTGAGTGAAGCTTGGCATATGGAGTCGGAGAGGGCTCGGTAGCTCGTTCTCCGAGCTAGGTTAGAGAGGGCACTCTAAACCTAGGAGTTGGATCGGTCTGCAGACCGATCCGATGGCTTCGATGTTTCGATCGGTGCGGTGACCGATCGATTCCACTCGATGGCATCTTGTGGGTTCTGATCGGTCCTGAACCGATCGGTGACGATCAGTGAAGAAAGAGCTCTGATCGGTCCGGGGACCGATCAGGTGTATGCTGATCGGTCTCCACGACCGTCGAGAGCAATCGCCACGGTGGGAGGCTGGGATCGATCGGGGACCGATCGGCCCTGATCGGTCCCCACGGCCGATCGGGCATGGACCGATCAGGCTGAAGCCTGATCGGTCCAGGTTCTAGCCGTTGAGTTGCAACGGCTAGTTTCTTCGCTGTCTTCTTCGTAGGTATAAAGGGGTCGAGAGCTGCTGCTGTTTTTCTTCTTCTTCCTCTTCTTCTCTGCGACAGAGCTGCTGTTCTGGTGCTTGAGCTTTGTTGAGCTCTTCTTCGCAAGCTTCGCGTGAGCTTCATTCCACGACTGGATCAGCTGCTGCTGAGTTGCTTGTCGGCATCCGTCCGTGAAGTTGTTGCTTCATCTGGGACTTCAGTCGACAACGAGAAGGCAAGCTAGTGTTGTTGCATTCATATTGTCTTGTATTTCTTGTTGTATCTCGTGTACTCTTTGCTTGCTGTTGCAAGATTTTGTGGCGAGGTTTCTCCACCCAGAAGGAGTATATTTTAGCCGGGTTTCCGGGGATTCATCCACCGACGGATTGACAGGGCTCGTCCACCTTACGGACACGCCGAGGAGTAGGAGTATCATCTCCGAACCTCGTACATCGCTGTGTTAAGGTTGGATATTCTTCCTTTCGTTTCTAGTTTATTTTTCCGCTGCGCTAACGAAGTGTAGGAAGAAACGCGAGCGATTTGGGGTCGGCTATTCACCCCCCTCTCTAGCCGTACAAAGGATCCTAACATTTGGTTGATGGGAATAGAATCAAGATTTTGGAATGAAACCTAAAAACTTGGGTATGGATGAAACCTACCCCCTTCCTTGGGTTTTGATAGAATAGAAATGTGAATTAAGTTTTAGACAAAAATACCCTTAGTATATTTGTTTGTTTTTTTAAATTTCACACACTCTTTTCTTGTTCTCTCTCATCATATTTTCTCTCTCCTTATTTTATCATCACACTTTCTCTCTCAACGTACTTTCTCTCTTCATTCTCTCTCATCACACATTCTCTACCATTTGCTCTCTATATTCTCTCCCATCATACACTCTTTCTTCTCATTTTCTCTCTCTTCATTCTCTATTCTCTCCCATCATACACTCTTTCTTCTCATTTTCTCTCTCTTCATTCTCTTCCATCACACTTTCTCTCCCATTACACACTTTCTCCTTATTTTTTTCATCATACTTTCTCTCTCATCACACTTTATCTCTCATCGTACTATCTCTCTTATCATACTCTCTTTTCTTATTTTCTCTCATCATACTTTCTCTCTCTTTATTCTCTCTCACCACTCTCTCTCTCTTTATTTTCTCTAATCACACTTTCTCTCTCAGCACACTTTCTCTGTCATCATACTAATTTCTCTCTCCCTAGTCGCTCATTTTCTCTCATCACACTTTCTCTCTCTTCATTTTTTCCCATTACTTTTTCTCTCTCAGCCCACTTTCTCTCTCATCATACTTTCTCTCTCATTATACTTTCTTTCTCCTCACTTTTTCATTTTCTCTTATAATACTTTCTCTCTTTTCATTTTCTCTTATAATACTTTCTCTCTTTTCATTTTTTCCATCCATCTTTCTCTCTCAGCATACTTTCTCTCCCCTCAGTCTCTCATTTTCTCTCATCACACTTTCTCTCTCTTCATTTTTCCCATCACTCTTTCTCTCTCAACCTACTTTCTCTCTCATCATACTTTCTCTCTCCTCACTCTTTCATATTCTCTCGTAATACTTTCTTTCTTTTCATTTTTTTTCATCACTTTTTCTCTCTCAGCACATTTTCTCTCATCGTACTTTTTTTTCTTCTCAATCTCTCTTATCATGCACTCTTTCCTCATTTCTCTCATCATACTTTCTCTTTCTTCATTTTTTCCTAACACATTTTCTCTTTTATCATTTTCTCTCATCATATGTTTCTCTTACATTCAATGTTCTTTCCCATCTATTTTTTTTTCTTATTTTCCTGAAAAAGTAAAAAAGGAAATTTAGATTAATTCTGATTGAAAGTATTTAACTAACCAAAATTCATTTTTAAGAATAATATCCAAACTCATACTCATTTTTATTCCGTAATAATATGATATCCATTCTCATTCACATTCATAGAGCCCGTTTAATATTTTGCCATCTTTCTCTTCTACACTAGTCTTTCGACCTTCCCTGTTGAGGCCATCGTCCTCGATTCACCGAAGAAGCGATTAACATGGAGGTGCTTCCGAACGTGGCCGCGTACTCCCGGAACTTCGCCGTCATGGTCCGCTCCCTAGGCCCAGTCAGTCTTTTCCTCTCTCCCTCTCTCTTTCCGTCTCTCTCTCTCTCTCTCACTCTGAGTGAACTTCAATGGATTCCGATTGTTTGCTTCCCAGGACCCCAAGGGCTTCAAGATGCGCAACCATCCTTTCCACCTCCATCAGTGAGTTTAACTTCTGAACCTTTTCATGTCGATTTCCCCTATTTTAGATGGCTGCTGCTTGACTTTGCGGATTTACGAATTTATGTAATTGGAATCAGGACAGGAATTACAACCCTTTCAGCCTCAGGGATTTTACTGCCTGCTGGTTGCCTCAGCACTCGACCCCCAATCTTTGATCATGTTTGCGGCATTCATGGACACCACGGCCATCTCGTTGTCACCACGGCCTCGTTGGTGGAGCCCTTTCTGAGTCCTGAATACAGGAATAAGGCCACTCAGGTTGTTTTTGTTGATTTATTACGATTTAAGGAAAATGGAAAATGATCATCCTGTTACTTCATTTGTTGTTGTTTATTACTTTCAATTGTTATGTTAGAGTTTTTTTTACCACTTTTTTTTCTCTTTGCTTCAGGAATTTTCACCAAAATTGATTTCTTCTGCTCATGTTGATGTTCTGGTAGAGGTATTGATTTTAATAGATGTTACTGGAACTCTGAGCTACTAGGAGCATTTGGGATGAAAACAGAGCTAGAAGATCTTGAATTGTTTTTTCCCCTGGGAAGAAGCACATACATCTTATACTTTCTAAATGATTTTCTTTTGCAGGGAGAGGAAAGAAGAAACAACAAAGATCATAATACAAATCCTCTCTGGCATAGCTGCAAAATTTTGGCATTGGTAGATATTTTGTACTCTTTCATTACTTTGTGGTATCTAATGTATGTCTGAGTGAATGCTTGTTCATATCTTATATTTGTTTGTCCAATGATAGTTGTCTTGTAGAAGATCTCATTCACTGTTGTCAGCTAGAATTTTCATTAAGCATTTATATGTCCATAGCATCTACAACTCAAGAGGCAGAATCATAGTCATTGCACCAGAAAGACAAGATCAAAGAGTTTATAATCCCAGGGCATGCCTGCACTACGAAGGCCTGAATCTCTTAGTTGAAACATCGATTTTATTACAGTTTAAATTTATGGAAGTGTATGCTCTTTCAATCCGCACTTGTCACACATCCAAAAGGATTTGTGTTGTGCTTTTGCTCCTTAAGTCACTGTGGGAGTTGATTGTGTTATATGTGTTTTCGTTGACATTTAGCTAAATAGCTCCTTTAATTTAATTGAAGCCTTATCCTAGGTTAAATATAAAAGTTTGCTGATTTCCTTCTTGGTTTGGTAATCTGAACCAAGGGGCCAAGCTGCCAAGGGTTTGACCTTTGTCTTTTTAATAAGAAGATATAATCAACCTTTTTCAAGTGGATATGTTAAGTTAATTTCAGAGTCCAGTTACTGAGCATGTTTCCTTTGATTCAAGTGTATTTTGTTAATTAATTTGAGAGTCCATACTATCTGTGCAAGTTGCATACAATTATTTCAGTTTTTTAATGTGCTTCAGGTTGATGTTACTGCATCTTCCATTGCTCTTCAATCCTTGGTTGGAGGTGAGAATATTTTGCAAAGTTCTTCATGGGATGTGGGTTTTTCCTTCGCTAGTCAGGATGACAACAATGAGACAATGGTAGATGTTTTTGTTAAAAACTTTTCTGTTCAGTTTCTTCAAACTTAAAAATGCACATCATGCTTTGATTACTTTTTTTTTTCCCATGCCGATGGATTGACTATCTTGGTAATATCAAAAAGGTTTAACTTTGGAACTATAGTCATTGACTTTTAGTTATGAATAAACTATCTTACTTTGTATGTACATAACTATAAAAGGTTAACAGTAAAATTATTATTTCTTCTGATGCATTTTTCCATTTAGGTTTGGTATGATAATTTTTCATATACTAAAGGAGATTACGATGTACATCAAAATCTTTTTCTAGTTTATATAAGTTTGGTCTATTATCATTGAGGTTGTGACTCCCTTCTGATGCTAGGTTCAAAACCTATGAGATTTGGATGCTAGTTATGCTTTAGGAGGGGGTCTATTAATAGTGGTAACCATTGGTTTGAGATCTCGTATTGTATGAGATGGCAAGGTTAAAACGTATTGTTATGATAAATTATTGAAATTTAATACACAAACAATGTCACCTATGTTATTGTGTTAATCATGTTGATGAGTATCATTTCATGCCAACACTCATGATATAAGACACATGTTGTAAGATAGGTTAAGATGAATTGAGATAATATTAATCCAAACTTTTAGTAGATAGTTGTCTTATTTTTTTTCCATCTCTTTCCCCCATTCACCTCTAATTTGCTACTCACATTATAAATCAAAATGTTGGCACAATTATGAAATAATATCGTTTATTCAATCAAAGACTGAAACTCCAACATGACTTGAAATTTTGAACCTGGGTAATAACCAATATTGGTTAGCAAGGTTTAAAATTTTGAAACTGGATCAATACGATTTCAGTACTGTATCGTGTTGTGTTGATATGATTTTGATATTTTTTAAATATAAAATATATTAATTAAAAATAAAAATTTAATCTAAATATTTAAAAATAAAAATACAAAAATTTTAAATAAAATAATTTTTTAAAAAAGAAATAAAATGGAATCGCAACCCTCCATATAATAAATAAATAAATAAGAATTTTGTTATATATTTTCAAAATTAAAACAAATTATATATATATATAATGGGTGTAACTTTATTAGGGTTCGATTAATCCTGTTTAGATTATTCTAGAACTTGATTGAAATTATTGACCAACTTAATTATTAACCTACATTGCTTTCTTATGCATCCATCCACACTCCCTTGGCATCCCCGTCGCGGCCCACGAAGGTCACACCGACCTCCATGACCATGCGGAGTTGGCCGCAGGATCGCGGTGCCTTTGTGATCCCGCGGTGGCCGGTGCTAGTGGCGGGCTGAACAACAAATTTTGCGTGTTTTTCTTGGCACAAAATGAAATTTTAAATCATGTTGGCTATTATTAAAAAGAAAATTACAAAAAATGGTGTAAAAGATAGCTCAAATTAATTTTTGGTAGCTGTGGAAGCTGACAAGATCCACTTTAAAATAATTAAGATGGTTCATGATGAATAACAGAATAAGTAAAATATTGATTATGTTAATCATTACAGTTTTAACAAGATTATACAAGATTTCAAATCTCGCAGACAACATCAATCTAGGTTTAGATAAGTACAAACCATAGTTGTTAAAGTGAGCGCTTTGCTCGCTTAAGCGCGAAGCGTAGCGAGGTGCAGCGAGGCGCAAGCCTTGCACTTCACTCCGTTTCGCACAAAAGCACAAGCGTTCGCTTTTGCGCGAAGCCTAGAAACATTTTTTTTCTACGATCCTTGTGACGATTTCGTCATCCTAGAGATGTCGCGGGATGCTTCCGGTGCCGCTGGAAGTGTCGCGATGCTCGTGGTCACTGTAGCACTGTGACAATTGTGGGAGCCGATTTAATTAATTCAATCAATTCCTAACTTAAATGGGATAGTTCGAATAGACTTTCATAAATTCTAATTGAATTATCCCAATAAAATATATAAAAATATATTTAAAATTTTTAAAATTCTAATAAATTTAATTAATTCATATAAATCAGCTTTATATTCTAAAAAATTCTAAATAATTCTATCACATTTTCAAAGACTTTTGATTTATTTTTAGTTTTTTGAATAATCTACCGTTTATGGTCATTTGGATTTTCAATGATTTTTAATAGATATAATAGTCTTTTTTGTTTATTACGCTTTTTTTCCATAAAGCATGCGCTCCGCTTTGCGCTTTAAGCCTCAAGACTCTTGAGCACTTTTTTGCACCTCGTGCTTTTGACAATTATGGTATAAACATGGTAAAGACAATAGTGACAAATGGTGTTAACTTCTAATTGACTTTGTTATGGTGAATTTACAACGGAACATAAAAGGTGACTAGCTGCAACAATTTAGGTAGGACCTCAGTCAAGAACAAAGCTAGAGAGCTTGAGTTATGAAAAGTTTAGTCAACTTGAAGTTAGGTTGAGGGAATTTTAGCCAAATTGAATTAAGTCTAATTAAAGGTAAGTTGGATGGGATATTGTGGAGTTCAATTTTGTTGAGTTCCTGGGATATTATGGAGTTCAATTTGTTGAGAAGCTAGGGGTTTAGCTAAGTTTGTTTATTTTGGCTTTATGTATGATCCTGGTCTGAGATCTGTAAGGATAAGCGCTGGTCCTGATGAATGATGATGACCTCCGATGAAGATGAACTCCGATGATCCGAAGAAACTACTCCACGCTCCTACGCACAGTGAGACGCGCCAATAAAGCGTTAGTGACCTAAGACCGGGGTGGGGATCCCTAGCTAGACCCTCCGACGCTCAAGTCAATTCTTCTCCAAGATGAAAGAAGCAGCAGCAGAAGAAGAAGAGTAACTAAAGTGAAAAATAGAGTTCTGATGTTAGAACTTGCGTACCTTGCCAACGCAGAAGATTCCCCTTTTTATATCACCTCACGTGACCTTAGTAGTCGTGAGGTGGTTCCCGGTTCGTTAGAATTTGTTAGGAGATGAAATCATCTTCTATATTTCATGCAATAATCCTTTAAGGAATCTTTTTTGTACCCCAGATATGCCCGTTTTGTCGTTTATAACACGTCATCATAATTAAAGAAGCTTCTAGAAGATATTTCTCGTCAAATATTCTGTTAAGCATGTTTCGGCCGATCATTTGAGCCGACCATGTATACTGTTAGGAATGCCCCCTGTTCAATATGTCTCGATCGGTCGTTCAGGCCGGCCGCATATACTGTTCAGAATATCTTTTGTGAAATATGTCTCGGCTAGCCGTTCAAGCCGGTTAAGAATACCTCCTGCTGAATATATCTTGGCTGGTCGTTCAAGCCGGTCGTATATACTGTTAAGAGTGCTTCTTGTTAAATATATGTCGGTCGGTTGTTCAAGGCAGTTGTATATACTATTAAGAATGCTTCTTGTTAAATATATCTCGGCTGGTCGTTCAAGCCGGTTGTATATACTGTTAAGAATGCTTCCTGTTAAATATATCTCGGCCGGTCGTTCAAGCCGACCGTATATGCTGTTAGCATATATGAGCGCGAGAGCGCTTGCTCGTCCTGCTATCGACCGGTAATATATTGAGAATATTATATAAGGCTAAATGCCTTTATGCTCGGGCAGGTTTTGCCCGACCGAGCCTATATGAGCGCTGGGGCATTCACTCGACTTTCGGTCGGCCGGTAATATATTGAGAATATTATATAAATCTAAATGCCTTTATGCTCAGGCGGCCTTTGCCCGGCTGAGCCTATATGAGCGCTAGGGCGCTCACTCGGCTTTCGGTCGATCGGTATTATACTGAGAATATTATATAAGACTAAATGCCTTTATGCTCGGGCGGGCTTTGCTCGACTGAGCCTATATGAGCGCTGGGGCGCTCACTCGGCCTTCGATCGACTGGTAATATGCTGAGAATATTATATAAGGCTAAATGCCTTTATGCTCGGGCAGACTTTGCTTGACAGAGCCTATATGAGCGCTGAGGCGCTCATTCGGCCTTTGGTCAACCGGTAATATACTGAGAATATTATAGAAGGCTAAATGCCTTTATGCTAGGGCGGGCTTTGCCCGGTCGAGCCTATATGAGCGTTGGGACGCTCACTCGGTCTTCGGTCGACCGGTAATATACTGAGAATATTATATAAGGCTAAATGTCTTTATGCTCAGGTGGGTTTCGCCCGGCCGAGCCTATATGAGCGTTGGGGCGCTCACTCGACCTTCGGGCGGCCGGTAATATACTAAGAATATTATATAAGGCTAAATGCCTTTATGCTAAGGTGGACTTTGCCTGACCGAGCCTATATGAGCGCTGGGATGCTCACTCGGCTTTCGGTCGGCTGGTAATATACTGAGAATATTATATAAGGCTAAATACCTTTATGCTCGGGCGGGCTTTGCCCGGCCGAGTCTATATGAGCGCTGGGACGCTCATTCGGCCTTCGGTTGGCCGATAATATGGGAATATTATATAAGGCTAAATGCCTTTATGCTTGGGCGGGTTTCGCCTGGCCGAGCATACATGGACACAAAGGCAATCATTCGGCCTTTGTTCGACCGGCGATTATACCTCTCCTATTTTTCTGGACTTAAATTCCTCTTTCACTTGTTCGACCCTTCTAACATAACCCGTATCAATGTATATAGTGAGTCTAGGAGAAGACCATGGGTTAGATCAGATTCTGAGTTTCGTAATACAACATTGGATTTATATGTGAATAATTGTTTCGTGGATTGTCATATTAGGTTAATTACATTTAAAAAGTATTAGGCAATTCGGGTTTTAATATATCTCATAATGTATAGGCCTTTAATGTATAGAGACTTAAGATTAATTTCTATTTTTATGATGGGCATATCAAAAATTAATAGGGAAGTTATCTATAGATTTGGTGGTTATGATCCATAGAATACACGTGACATTACCCTTTTTTTTATATTCTGTCACCAGAGAAAGATGACAGAGTCTCTTTGGAAAATGTGTTGCATTCAAAGATAAACTAGCAAACTACACAATTCGTTATTATGGATTCATATGCTTCTATTTTATTTTTCTTGATAATTGAACGTAGATACTAAATTTAAAAGATGCCTTTTATCTATTCAAGTTTTTTTCCTAACAAGTGGTACTAGAACCCTTCACGTTGAATCACTGATAAATATTTTTTAAATTTTGTTTATGTACAAATTTTGTTACATTTTGTTATATATATATATATATATATATATATAATTTTGTTATTAAATTTGAGTACATTGAAGGACTTTTTTTGATATAAATTCCTGAAAATTTTTATTTTATTTTTGTTTATTAGTTCCTTATATTAATTTTTTGGGGATTTGGTTTTGCAAGGAATAAAAATTCTTTATACTTGCATTTAGGTTTATCTTTTGGAATTGAATCAGATATGCTTGCAATGGTTGTCTAAATCAAAAGGGTTGATTTCAGTTGGGTTCAGTGTTTATTATGCTTATTAATTGAAATTAAAAAAGGTTTGTCTATTAGGTTTCAAGATATTTAGCCAATATTTCTTTAGGCTGCCAGTAAATTCAAACATTAGTATCATAATATATGTTTGGAGATGAATTAGTTAAAGCAACATGTCTCTAAATGACCTATCTTGTGGAAATTAATTTATTTTGCAATATAAATAGTTTTGTGCATTTAACTTATGTGAATATTAACTGACTCAAAGAAGCAATGTGGATATTTAACAATCTTGCATGTCCACATGTGGTAATAAATACTTGATGATTACTTGACTTTTCATGTGAACGATAAATCAACTCCAAAAAGGTTATTGTTTGTTATGTTTTTCCTAGCATAGTTTGATTACTACACCAAGAGATTGCTTATAAGTTAGAATTTTTATCCAAAAAAATAATAATGGACTGCATCATGGATTATATTTATCTTTTTTAAATTTATTATCAATTTTATTTTAGCTTGTTTTGTTTGTTTATTGGTCTTTGTTTACCTATGAATACTCCTAATATTTTTGCCAACATCAACTATATTCTTATGTTAAATCGCCCTAGCTTCAAGCCATGGCAAGAAAAGCTCTTGATACTTTTAGGAGTCATGAGCACAATGTTTAAAAATCATCCAAGGAGTGCAAAATTGAATAAAATGGGTCCAACACATCAACCAGAGGAAGTGAATAAATGAATCTTAAAGCACAATTCTTGTAAAACACAAATAATTCACAAGTTATTTGTTCACCAATGCTCATGTATGCCTTATTGATTGTGTCAAGTAGTATATCCATCTGAAACAATACAAATCAAACAAGACACAATTAGGTACAATTATTTTATGTGGTTTGGAGACTTCGCTTATAATTGACAACCTATGTGTTAATGTGTCACCCAGTGTTTTAAATCGCGTAGCATTGGTTTATTGCGTTTTTATCTTGTCATCGCGTAGCGTAAATAGTGAAGCGCAAAATGCAAACTTTTCGTGCATGTCAATGTTTAAATTTAAAAAAACAAAATATACTTATATAAATAAAATAAAAATAACATAATCTAAAATTAATCATAATAATTCATTATATGTCAAAATATCTCATAACAACAATTTAAAAAGTCTTATAATTAAAATAACATAACCTAAAAATAATCAGTATCATCCAATTCTATATCACTATCATCATCAATAGTATCATGGTTGGGAAATTTCCACTATCAAAAGTTGTTGGAATTACTCCACCATAATTTTCAGCATCAAGATGATTATCTTCCACATCAACAAGACTCAATCTTGCTTGTTTGTCTTTGCTTCTACCTATTATATAAGAGATACGACATTTAAGAATCAATTATAGGTGAAGTAGATATAAATAAATAATTTGCATATGCTTAGTGCTTGCTTGAATTTTCAACAACTCTTTTTTTTTTGAATTCGTAGGAGGAACTTCAACTATATCCTCAACATCTTCGATTCGCTTATCTGAGTCGAAAAGACTTTCAAAGGTAGCCGACGACACACTCACAATAGGATCACTTTCAAATAATTCATCATCTTCGAGCCATTTAGTAGTTACGGGGAGGACTGAACCTTCTTTCTCAGTTATCCATTCATTATCCGAATTAATTTCATCAACTACAATGGGATCAATCTTGTCTCTCCTCCTAATGCTTCTCTCCCTAAGCTTGAAGTTATGTTTCACAAACACCAACGCATTCAACTTTGCATGTTCAAGCCTATTTCTCTTTTTTGTATGAATCTAATATTACACAGAAGAAAACATATATAAAAAAATTAAACAATGATATGAAAATTATAAAACAATTAAAATTCAAGTAGAGTTAGAAACTTAGAATACTCACTGATTCAAAAGTGCTCCAATTTCTTTCACATCCTGAAGCACTACAAGTGAGACCAAGTACTCAAATTGCAAATGTAATAAGCTCGGGTGTCTTACTTCCAAAACATTCCCACCACGAGACTAATAAGTAATAACATAAAAAAAAAATTACAAGAATGTATATCATTTTAAAATACGAATGCTAGTATAATTTTACAAGAATGGTTACAAGAAGAAAATTTTACTCGGAGTTCGCAACATTCTTTGTTCATTTTGCTATTGGAGTTCCAAATTCTCCTTCAGCTTTGTTATACAAGTCCAATTGAATGCCCGCTTTAAGACGATCATCAGAAGACAACATCCTATCCATGCAAGTATGCAATCCATTTCTAACTTCATCACAATAAGAAAATCTTTCTTCATAACGCAATTGCGGGTTCAAATAGTACCCGACCGCGTGTAGAGGATGATGAAGTTGTGGAGTCCATCGTGAATCAATTTTTTTCCAAATGGGCTTGTATTTTCTGCCAACTCCCCCACACTTAAATTTTATTATCTCTTTTGCATTATCCATAAGTTCATAAATATATCCTATGGCCAATCTCTCCTCCGAATCAACTTCCCTTAACACACTTACAAGAGGAACAATACTCTTGACACAAAATGCAACATGTGGCCAAAAGTTTGGATCATTAACAACAATTCTCTTCACGACCTTCTCCTGAGTTGTTTGAGATAGTGGTGAACTAACCCAATCTTCGGAAGCAAACATTTGTTCAAGTGACCTTTTAACCTTACACATATTCTGAAGAGTGAGAAATGAAGTAGCAAAGTGAGTAACAGCGGGACGGAGAATTTCTTTTATCGTTTGTATACTTTCTCATTAAAGAAAGTATAGTCCCATGACCATAAAGGAACTTCACAACCATTTTAGTATGCTCAATTATGTAAGAAAAAATCTTCAATTTTGCAATATCCTCCAACATTAGATCAATGCAATGCGCCGCACAAAGGTGTCCACCAAATTCTGTGTCTAGTCTCCATAATTTTTTCCCTGCCTTAATGCAATTCGAAGCATTATCTGTGACAATTTGAATCACATTTTCCTCTCCCACCTCATCAACAACATCATCAAGATATTTAAAGATCAATTCCTCATTTTTAATAGAAGCTGATGCATCAATAGATTTCAAAAAGAAAGTGCCGGCGGGAATATTTTCCAAAAAATTGATCAAACTTCTATTCTTTCTATCTGTCCAACCATCAGACATAATAGTGCATCCATATTTTTCCATGCCTTTTTATGCTCCTCATATATTAGGTTGATGCCATCAACCTTAGCTTTAAGTATCCAAGTTCTTAATTCATGCATTGAAGGAGGATTGAACCCTCTTCCATGTTCCGTAATACCCTCAACCATATTCAACCAATAAGAATCATTCACAACATTAAATGGAAGTGCGGTAGAGTAAATAAAACAACCAACTCTACGCTTCTCATCAACCAATAATCTTTCTTGTATGTCGAATTTAGGGTTGTTTGTCTAGGTTTGGAACTAACAAACCCATGAAGAGTACCTTTACCTTTTGATTCATCACTACCAGAACATCCAATTGAATTTCCCCATACACTTCCAACTTTTGATGATTGCGTACTCATACTCTGGGACCCTCACTAATCTCTCGTAACAATTCGGTTTGTTTACTTTTAGATGCTCTAATTTTGTCAAGTGGTTCTCTAATTTCTTTCTTAATATCATTCGGAACACTAACACAAGGTACAACCCCCTTATGAGTTTGAGCTGAATGTTCCTTCAAGCGAGTAGTCCCTTCATTCGATATATGATGATAAAATTTGCACCGAACAGATTTCGCCCCCTCATTTTGATAATAATACTTCCAACTAATATCTTTTTTTGACAAATTCGTAGACATTGCAAATTCTAACTAGACAATCAAAATCCTAGAAAAACAAAAAAAAAATTAGAACAAATAATTAATTAATTAGAAACAAATCAGCAAAAAAATGGGAATCAATCCAGGGCATCTGGATCGATCCAGGATCTGGATCGATCCATTGAACTATCCAGATCCTTTCTGTTCGAACAGAAAGGATCTCAATCGGTCACTTGATCAATCTAGATGCTCGACTTTTAGAAATCGTGAAATCGCTTTTGCTCCTTCGAGAAACAAAAAACGAAAAGGAAAAATTAAACGAAGAAAACGAAAGGAGGAGAAAAGCTGACCTCTAATCGCTGTCCCTCGCCGCCGCTCACTGCTCGCCGCTCACAAGTTGTTGCTCGTCGATCGCCCGTCTCTAGTCGCCTGCCGCTTGTCGCCTCTGCCCTACCTTCTCGACGATCATGATTCCACTCGCCTTTGTCCTAGCTATTTTGTAAGCAATTTGCAATTATAGCGCCCGCTATCGGCCGCTAGGTCATCATAGCGCACGCTATATGCACTATCGACGCTTTTGTCCCGAATAGCGTGGGCTATTCGGGACAAACGCTAATTAGCGAATGCTCTGCAGCGTTCGCTGATCGTAGCGTGCTATTCGCTGTTATTGAAAACCTTGGTGTCACCCTCGAATAATCCACTAAAAGTACTACTTCACAAAAGGTGATAAAACAAGCCTCTTATAATCCAAATCTTTGGAATGAATATAATATTGCACTTCTCTCTCTTAAATGTAAGACTTAGTGAGAAGAGATTACTAAAGTCTTATTTTGAATCCATTAACACGGTTTCGCCCTTAGAGAAGTTGAACATTTGAGCACAAATTGACATGATAATTAAGCGTGGTTTCATGCAACTTTATTGACTCAAGACTATAAATTCTTATATAAATGTAGCTCTAACGAACACATCTTTTCCACCTCTAATCGGTAAAGTCTTCCATTTACTTATAGGGAAAATGTTACTATTAAGTAGTCACGACTATATCTAAGACTAAAATTAATTGGAAGTTTTGGTCTAGTCAATTGTTGCTCAAATAAAACCTTGTCATTCACCAAACGCTTACATTCAATTGACTCACTAGTTTGTTGAACTAGTCTAGTCGATTGAATTACCAATTGATTGAATTTTATTAGCGATCCCTTCCTCACTGGACTTACATCCTAATTAATTTACACAAAGTTTTGTGACAAAGCTAAGTTGGTAAAATACTTCTTAGTAATTGTCCCTCCGATGAAGGCTTTAAACCAAGCCATCAAGACATTAGGTATTTTACCTCTATCTGGCGACAATCATTCTTGATGATGTTGCTAAAAAGCAAAAACTTATGGTGATATCACATCTTTAGTAACTATCATGCCTCCAAGTTTTCAACCTTGTTGATACTCTTGTACTTAAGTCCACCTTGTGTCAAACCTTTGGCCTATCAATTTCATCAAGTTTCTCAAGCTTCGTCTATGTAATTTGATCTTCTAATCTTACGAGTTCACTTTACTCTAGGCAGTGCTAGAGTACACCTTGTGTACACCTTGAGTTAGACCTTTAGTCCAAATATTAACCTATATTGTTAAAGAGATCCACTAGAGAAAGAAGTGTGCCAAATAATTCAATTGTATTTTTCTAAAAACATGTTGACGATGAGGGCGAGGTTGATATTAGAGTGATGATAGATAATCCAATTAACTTCGGTCAAGTCATGAAAAATTCTAAATCTCAAAAGTGGATTAATGCAATGAATGAGCATACGAGTCCATGAACATGAATGAGGAGATGATGTTCATAAAGGACAATGGTGGGATCTTATCCCATTGCCAAAAGGTGTGAACCCCATTGGTTGTAAATGGATAATTAAACAAAGAGGTATTTGAAAGGATATATGAAGTGCTACAAGGCTTGTCTTATCACAAAGGGTCCACAAAGAAGGCATGGACGATATAGAGGCCCTAGTGGTGCATTTCAATCGTACATCCAAGGTTCAAAATCTCAGCCATACTAGAACATCGAACTTTGACTGAATGATACTGTTTCCCATATCAATGTTTCAATGCGTGGTGCTGTTGGAGAATTGAAAGGAGGAAGAGATGAAAAAGAAGAATAAGAAAAGAACACATCTATTCTAACTTCCATATAGAATTGTGCAATTTTAACTTTGTGTTGCATGGACAAAAGATAAAAAAAAACAAACATCACTTTTAAGCTGACTCAATTTGTCACATGTCAAAGGTTGTTGAATGTTAGTATGACACTATACTCATCGACATGATTGATACAATAACACATGATAAATTACCTATGTTGAGTAGTTTTGCCTAGTTTCAAGTTTCGGTAATTTATTAGAATGGATCATTAGAATGTAGTCAAATGAGTCTTGCAGTATGTACAAAGAATAAAAAGACTACATGCTTCCCTATCAAAGGTTGGACTTGCGTAAGATCATTTTGTCTATGGACTTTGATGTCAAGATAGTATGAGATCTATGTCGAGCTATATCTACCTACTAGTTGGTCGGTGTTCTCTCTCTGGAAGAATGCTAAATTATATCTTATAACCTCTTCTACTATCGTGGTAGATGTTATAGTGTGTTATGAGGCATCTAATCACAAAATATGGCTGTGAAATTTTATGACAAGGTTGCACATAGTGGGAGGTATTAAAAGACCACTCAAGTTATTTTGTGACAACAAGTTGGCAATTTTGTAATCCAATAGCTATAAGAGCTTGACAAAGTCAAAATATATGGACATAAAAGTTCCTAGTTGTTAAAGAAATTGTTTAGATTGGATAGTTGTCTACATAACACATCAAAACAAACGCTATAGTTGTAGATCCTCTAAGGGATTGCCATGCAAAGTGTTTCATGAGTACATTGCATTGCTCGTAGATGTGTTACGCCATTTGAGGATATCCATTTTTAGATTTTTAGTGGGTTATAATTTTAGATGCTTTTCTGCAATTTAAAAATTATTCTTCAGTTGTTTCTGTTTACAGATAATTTGAAGGTTATTTTTGAAAAAAAAATAAAGTTTTAGTTTGTTTACACCTTGATTTTAGTACACTTTTGGTATGGTTGGATCTTACCAAGGTTTAAGGGTTGACTAGCTGGAAATAAATTCACATTGCATAAGATTTTCATGCTACACATCCACATCATGATCCATGCTATTCAATTGTATTTGCATATGTGACATTGATGGGGTCAAAGTTATGACAAATGTAGTGAAGGCTGCATTGATCCTAGGTTGGTATGATTGTTGAGGATTTGTTATAGATACATTTTGATAATTGCAACAATGTCGAATCCATACGATTATTTTTGCAATGCATGATTATAAGGTTACACATATTGTTGTATCCTTAATCCAACATTGAACTTGTACGTGAATAATTATGCGTTGAACTCAAAAGTCCTAAGTGATTGGATACGGGTTTATGGGTTCTACTTCTAGTCTAGTCTATCAAGGCTTAGAGTTAGTAGTTGCTTTCGATGTACCAAGCAGGTTGGAGTATCATATAAGGTTAAGCCCTTTTAAAAGTGAATTTCTAAGGCTTGAGTGATTCACGCTTTAATGTGCTCGATAGTGTGGACTTTTAATGTGTAGAAATTTAAGGGTATCTTATGATAGGGTATATTAGAAATATCAAAAGATAATGGAAGTTATCTATCTATATGGTAGATATGGTTCACAGGACACACATGACATTACTTTTTTTGGTATCTCATGATTGGAAAAAGATAACAGGGAGCAAGGGAAAAGATTCTTTTGGAAAAACGTGTTAATCAGAAAGGTAAACTGCACAGTTCTAAAAGAGTAATTAGTTATGGATTTAGGTATGATTCTGCCATATGCAGATAAGTTGTGATGGATTTTGGTATGCTTCTGCTATTTTTTTTCTTGAAAATTTAACATGAGGTATTTAATTTAAAAGATGTCTTCCATCTATTCAAGTTTTTTCTAACAGAGTCCTAGGTCAAGAAGGGTTTGTGTAGTTGTGGACATAGTTAGCATAGTGATGCTCTATTCAAAAATGAGTACAACCTTCTCATTTCTTGACTGTTTTTCACGGGCACGAAGTTGGTATACTAGTGAAGGCCCTGTTCAAACTTTTATTACTGTTTTAATAAGTACTTTTTATTGATTCTATCAGTTAACGTTGTTTCCAGTGTTTAGCTACCTACTCTCTCGCAGATGGTAAAGTCAATCTCAAGAATTGCTATTCTTGGAGTTTCAGGATTAGAACTGAAGGTAGGTATTTGGTTATCGATCCTGTATACTTAATGCATTTTTAAGTTGATGGTGAAGTAAATTGGATCTTCTATAATTCAGCATATTTTTGGGATTGCAATATACCACTGTTAAAAACCCATGTTGATCTATAACTGCTTTTGATGATTATCAGAACATTCTGCCTTTAAATATTTCTCAAGATCAACAAAGAGGAGATTTACTTCTGGCTATGGGTTCTCCTTTCGGAATCATGTCTCCATTGCACTTTCTTAATAGGTAATGATACCATTTACCAAAATAACTGGTTCTTGTTTTCCCCTTGCTGCATGTTATATTATGTAAACTAATTGAGTATGGTGATCTTTTGAACTTTTAAATACTTTGTTTTCTTTGACAATGTTGAATTGAATATCATGTCTATTATATTGTTTCATTCAGTGTCATAAAACATGGAGAACCAATATAGGATGGTATTAATATGAGTGTTTATGATGGCCTATTTTATATTGAGCAATAATCAACAGAAACCCAATTATGTTATATATGTACAACATACAAGAGGAAATTTCATTCTATTGACAAAGGGCAGCCAAGTGTACGAAGCTCCCGTCAATGTGGGTCTATTGTACGCAGCAAGAGGCTGTTTCCGAGACTCGAATCCGTGACCTCCATGTCAAATGGCAACAGTCCAAGGCTCCCTTTCAACACTTTGATCAAATTAAATTTGAAAATTTAAGGAGAAAATACAAAGGCCATATAACCTGAATGCAAGAAAATTTTATCCTATGCCAAGTTTCTGGCCATTGGCACCAGATAATTTGAAACTATATCCCAAGATACAATGAGTGAGAAGCTCTCTGCTTGCAATGAAACAGTGGGAGATACATCCTATGCAATTTTTAAAACCCAAGATGAAACAAGAATATTGAAAATAATACACCCATCCACATGGTGAGTTAATCTCTTTAAATAGGGTCTTGATCTGTGATAGTGATAAATTGATGCTTATTGGGCTAGATAGATTAATTAGATAACATTTGCCCACTATTTGTATAAACTCAAGTCATATCTAGTCAATTAAATTAATAAAATATTTTGGAAACATTGTGGATCGACTTTAAAATATGAAAATTGAGAAAAGCTTAAGAAGATAAAATCTGGTGGCAAGAAAACTGTCCTAAAGTAATTTTTTGACCTTTTTGTGCAGAATGATCAACTGCATCCCAAGATATAACTGGTGATAGATAACCTCTCCTTTCTGGTAGTGAATAGTGGGAGATCCTAAAATAACAAGAATATAAAAAATAGTACACCCATCCACACCATGAGTTGTTCCCTTTAAATAAGTTGTCTTCACTTGTGATAGGGATAAGTTTATGCTTATCTATATTGGCTGGATATATTAATTAGATAACATTTATCCATTATTTGGATAAACTCTTAAGTCTCTACTTAAATTGATAAAATATCTTAGGGAAGTTGTGGATCCACTTTATATTAAAAACCTTCAAAACTAAATAAATAAAAATTATATTTGGAATTTTTTAGTTTCAAAAAACTCTAACAAGTTATTGGATTAACAATGATTGGTATAGTAAAATAGAATGAATCCATAATTTTTTTACCTGGATAAAACATGGAGCATAATATAGGATGATATTAATATGATTTTCTGTCATGGCCTATTTTATATCAAGTAATAATCAACAGAAATCCAATTACTGGATTTGAAATGATTGGTATAAAATAAAATGAGTCCAAAAAATTTCTACCTAAATAATATCTTATTTGATTAATCTTTAATTGGATATTGAGTTATTTGATTATTTTTCTGTCTTAATCAGTGTGTCTTTTGGAACTGTTGCAAACTGCTGCTCTTCTTGTTCTGTTCAAAATTCATTACTGCTTGTTGACATTCGTGGTCTTCCAGGTATGTCAATGTGAATACATTTTTGTTTCAGTGACAAACTGAAGGATCTGTTTTTCTACTAATATTATACCACTAGTCAAGCTTGATGTATGTTTATTCAGGAATGGAAGGTGGTCCTGTTTTTGATAGACATGCTTGCCTCATAGGCATGCTGACATGTCCATTAAGACAAAAAAACAGCAACACAGAAATCCAGGTATTGAATGTTACTTGGATATATTTGGCTTTTCAACTGTATTTGAAATTACAAATGGGATCTCTTAAACAGCTTGTAATCACATGGAATGCAATAACAATTGCATGGGGAAAACAACTGCAAGAATCTCAAGATTCCCAGCAAGAACTGACAGGAAGGTACTTGGACAAAGAGAGCAGTGTGTTGCATGACTTTGCTTATCCAAAGGCTAGCAGATGCCTACCTGAAATTGATAGTCTTTACCATGTGACTTCACTAGGAAGAGCTATGTCTTCAATTGTACTTATTTCAGTAGGTGGGTCCTGGGCTTCTGGCACCATACTCAATCGACAAGGTCTGATACTAACAAATGCCCATGTCTTGGAACCATGGAGATTTGTTGGAAAATCATTAGTAAATCTGATGAAGAAAAGAACTGCAATCCTTGCTGAAGATAAATTTTGTTTCTCTGAGCGAGAGGAAGAAACCATCGAACAAGAGAACCGAAGATTGCTTTCTTCAGTATCAGGAACTTTGAGTTCTTATGGTGTTGTTGCTCATGGCATCCCATCACTCGGTCCATGTCAAAACTATGGGAAAATCTCAGTTCGCCTCCACCACATGGGAGTTCAGTTTTGGAGTGATGCTACTGTGGTTTATGTCTCAAAGGGACCACTGGATGTTGCACTTTTGCAGCTTGATTGTGTTTCATCGCAACTTTGTGCCATCAATCCTGAATTTAATTGCCCATCTATTGGTTTACCTGTGCATGTTATTGGGCATGGTCTATTTGGGCCTCAATCTGGTGAGAAATAGAAGGTTCCCAGAGAATTGATGCATACTATTAAGTGTTGTTAGTTTTCTTTATTATTATTATATTTTTTTTGCAGCATTGCTAAACACTTTATTTACAAGGCACTTCCTGATTGCCTTCATCTCACTGCAGACCTCTGCTCATCTGTTTCTACTGGAGTTGTTTCACATGTTGTTAGATTACCAGGGCCTTTCCATATTGAAGAATCTGGCAACATGGAAATTGAGAAAGCAAGTGTACCTGTGATGCTTCAAACAACAGCAGCAGTCCATCCAGGAGCCAGTGGTGGTGCTGTTGTCAATTCAGATGGTCATATGATTGGATTAATAACAAGGTTCTTTGTCTTTTTTCAGTTAAATAAAATTTATTTCTTTTGTTCTACTTGTTAACTCCGCCCATGATGACCAGTCATGGCCGGTCCCAAGCCCGGATAAAGGAGGAGGGTTGCGTTAGGTTGCCAGCCAGCGTCAAACTATGGCAAAATTTCATGAATGAATCCATTAAACTATTGTGCTAATGCTAGGTTGTTCCCCGGAAGGAACGCGTTGCAGGGTCCGACTGTAACGTCTCGGCAAGGACCGCTACATCTCCAGAACTCGGGTGTAGTGATAAATATGCAAGAGTTCGCGTTACAGGGTCCGACTGTAACGTCTCAGCAAGGACCGCTACATCTCCATGAGAACTTGGGTGTAGTATTAAATAGGCAAGAGTTCTCACACCATAGGTTAGATAAGAACAAATATGATAGGAAAACTAATAATCTAAGATTTGGAACATGGAATATAGGAACTCTCACTGGTAAATCAATGGAGGTAGTAGATATGATGATTAGGAGAAAAATTAATATTTTATGTGTACAAGAGACAAAATGGACAGGTGAGAAGGCAAAGATGATAGAGAACTCGGGTTTTAAGTTATGGTACACTGGAAAAAGTAAAACAAGAAATGGAGTGGGTATTATTGTAGATAGTTTGTTAAAGGATGAAGTTGTAGGAGTAGTTAGAAAAGGGGATAGAATTATAACTCTTAAGATAATAGTGGCGAAAGAAACTATGAACATAATTAGCGTATATGCACCACAAGTAGGATTAGATGAAGCTACCAAATTAAGGTTTTGGGAGGACTTAGATGAAATATTACAAAATATTCCACCAAATGAAAGGATTTTAATAGGAGGTGATCTATATCGAAGTGAAAAATGAGGAATATGAGAGAGTACATGGGAGTTATGGGTTTGGAACGAGGAATGAGGAAGGGAAAACTATATTAGATTTTGCGATAGCATATGACCTTATATTAGCTAATACGTTTTTTAAGAAAAGAGAATAATACTTAGTCACATTCAAAAGTGGGAATAATAAATCGCAAATTGACTTTCTTATGATTAGGAAGAAGGATAGAAAGATTTGTAAAGATTGCAGAGCCATCCCTGGAGAAAGTTTAACTACCCAACATAGGGTAGTAGTGTTGGATATACGCCTCAAATATAGTATCAATAGAAAGAAAATATATACAATTCCTAGAATTAAGTGGTGAAAGTTAAATGATGGGAAGCAAAATATATTTAAGGAGAAGGTAGAAGTACAAACATTAGGTGAAATATACGATGACTCTAATACAACATGGGATAAGATGATATCAAAGTTGAAAATAGTAGCTAAGAGTGTACTCGGTGAGTCAAAGGGACATGCACCACTAAGTAAAGAATCTTGGTGGTGGAATGAGAAAGTACAAGAGAAAGTGAAGGAAAAACGAATAGCTTATAAGGAATTATATATTTGTAAGAACGAGGAAAACTAAAAAAATATATAATAACCAAGAAAGAAGCTAAGAAAGTAGTGAGTGAAGCAAAAAATGAAACTTTTGAACGGTTATATCAAAAATTGGATACAAAAGAAGGGGAAAGAGACATTTATAGAATAACTAAAGTGAGAGAAAGAAAAACAAGAGATCTTAGCCAAATAAAATGTATTAAAGATGAATGTAATAGGATATTAGTAAACGATGGAGAAATAAAAGAACGGTGGAAGAGGTATTTTCATCAACTTTTTAATGAAGGTTTAGGTGACCAACTTAACTTAGGTAATTTAATTGGGTCAAATGAGCATAGAAACTTTAATTTTTATCGTAGAATTCAAACTTCAGAAGTAAAACAAACTTTAAATGAGATGCACAATGGAAAAGCCGTTGGACCAGATGATATTCCGATAGAGGTATAGAAGTAAGGTATTGAATGACTTACAAACTTATTTAACATGATATTGAAAACGAAAAAAATACCTGATCTATGGAGGATAAGTACTCTAGTTCCCTTATATAAGAATAAGGGAAACGTACAAAATTGTGCAAACTATAGGGGTATTAAACTAATGAGTCATACTATGAAACTTTGGGAAAAAGTAATAGAAAAAAGATTAAGGAAATAGACCACAGTGACAGAAAATCAATTTGGGTTCATGCCTGGAAGGTCGATAATAGAAGCTATACATCTTCTTAGACAATTAATTGAAAAATATCGGGAGCAAAAACAAGATCTACACATAGTATTCATTGACTTAGAAAAAGCTTATGATAGAGTCCCAAGAGAAATTATATGGAAAATTTTAGAAAAGAGAGGTGTTAGCGTAACATATATTGAACTAATTAAGGATATGTATGAGGATGTAACGACTAGAGTAAAGACTTCAGGCGGAGTAACTGAAGCATTTCCAATAAAGATAGGGTTACATCAAAGATCAGCTCTAAGTCCCTATCTTTTTACATTAATTATGGACGAACTCACTGCACACATTCAAGACACAGTACCGTGGTGCATGTTGTTTGCAGATGATATTATTTTGGTAGATGAGACACGTGAAGGAGTAAATGCTAAGCTAGAATCTTGGAGGGAAACACTAGAAGGGAAAGGTTTTAAGCTTAGTAGATTAAAGACAGAATATATGAAATTTAAGTTTAGCAATATTAGAAGTAATGAAATAATTGTTAAGATAGGAGAGGACGAGTTGCCCAGAACCGAGAGATTTAAATATTTAGGATCATTTTTACAAAATGATGGAGGGATTGAGAGAGATGTCTTACATAGAATACAAGCAGGATGAGTGAAATGGAGGGGAGCGTCGAGTGTTTTATGTGACCGTAAAGTACCTCTTAAACTTAAAGGTAAGTTCTATAAAACCGCAGTTAGACCTGCTATGTTGGGCTATGACTCGAGCACATGAGCAGAAGATGAGAGTTGCAGAGATGAGGATGTTAAGGTGGATGTGTGGACATACGAGGATGGACAAAATAAGAAATGAGAGCATTAGAGAGAAAGTAGGAGTTGCATCTATTGAGGAAAAACTCAGAGAGACACGTTTAAGATGGTACGGACATGTACTTAGACGACCAATAAATGCTCCAGTTAGGCGATGTGAAACTATGATAAACATGCATATAAAACGAGGAAGAGGAAGACCAAAAAAGACTGGGTTAGCAACAATAAAACAAGATAAAATTTATTTAAATATAGATGATGATATAATAGGAGATAGAGCTCAATGGCGTAAAAGGATTCATACAGCCGACCCCACCTAGTGGGAAAAGGCTTGGTTGTTGTTGTTGTTGTGTTGTTGTTCTACTTGTTATTTTACAATAATTTACAATAAGTCTGTCAGTTGTTAGGAATCCACATAGACCTCAATAGGAAATGGGGTCAGAGGAAGTCAGGTTAGATCAAGTACGGTTTGTCTGGATTTGAACCAGTTCAAACGAAGTCAACAAGAGGTAATAAAGTAAATGTCAACTCGTTGAAGTTGTTCAGGGATTTGTTCGAGTTGGATGAGTCAATGTACTATGCAATTAGGAAAATGACAGTGATGTAAGATTGAGCTTGGTTCAAGTACTTTAATCTTTGTGGGAGAAAGTGTGGTTAAAAATAAATTGTGACACGGTGAAATCAGTGTCCAAACTGGGGATGCCTTGCACGCAGTCCGAGATAATTCTAAATGGTTGCAGTCTTTCCCTTCTGTAGGATCTGGAAATAAGTGCCATCCAATCATATCTTGCCATCTGTTGGTGCTATTTATTGCATTAACTTTCTATCATCTGAACTGCTTCACCTCTTCTACAAAGATCCCTTTTTCTACCTGGATGATCTGAGAGAGTCACACGAATGGGTATTTTACCCATATTAGTTACTCTCCCTCGGATTAAGCTTTTCATAGTGTTATTTCACATAATTTGTTGAGAGATTATATATTTTGCATTAATTACTCTTTATCTCGACCTTCGATCTCCATTTATTTTCACAACTAGTTCACCACTGTTTACTCTACTGCTATAAATTTTACAACAATAAGGATCTCTTCGACTCTTTACCTTTTTTTGTTTCCTATTATATTTGATTTTCCAGCTTATGTCTTGAGACTAATTTAGACAAACTCACCTTAGCTTTCATTAGACCCTTTCATGCCTTGTCAACCAATTTTCACTTCCAATGAACTGACTTTGATTTTATTTTGTCAATGTCATCCCTCAAATTGAACATCTTGAAGTTGTTGCCTTTCAATCCACTCACCCAACTTTCGCCAGGTTAAATCTAGCAGGTTACTTGGGAGGATGTTTATTTCAAGTAGTCAGCTATAACCACATCTAAATTTGAGAAAATCCACTTCCAGTCCTAGATTCTGAGTCCGTAATGCAACAAAAACATTGACAAGATGAGAGGGTCTATAATCTTCATCTAAACTGTTGCAACATTTTCCAAGATCTTTTTATTGCCAGTCTCTGTTATGCCCTTTAACATTATGATTGCCCAACATTCTAAATTTATGGAATTTATTTGTGAGTCAATTCTCTATATGAGTCAAATAACACGCAAAAAATAAATAAAGCAATGAAGGTTCAATTTTTTAATGTGGTTTGAAACTCTCGGATTCCTATTCCACGATCTGCGAACTCATAAGGTGAGTCAACTCACGCAAAACCAATGTATTTTCTCTTTCTTAGATTCTTTTAGAGGCGAAGAAACCTTGTAAAAAAACCATCTCAGAAACTAAAAGCAATAAAATGCGAGAAAAGCCTTTGCAAAAAATAAAAGTAATAAAGAATGAGAAAAGCTTTGTAACAGGGCTAAAGCTTGAAGGTATAGAATTTAAGCTTAAAATAAAAATAAAATTAGACAATAAATTAAATATAATTTGAGAAGTGAATTAGTAAGAGAAAGAATGCTTTATTGCACCGGAATTGTCACTAGACGAGCTCCTCTTGATCCTCTTTTTGTAGTCCTTTAAATAACTATTGATAAAATCTAACTGAGTTGTATTAGTCGACTCAATCATGTCATCTGTCAACTCAAACATGAATCACGTAGATTTATTGCCAATTTTTTTCCTCAGTTGATTCCACCTTTTAAGTTGACTCATATCAAAATTAGTTGACGTTGACTTCTTTGAATAATAATATAAGCTTATCTTCTAGGCAATCACCAAATAAGTTACTTGAAATAGTAAGTGAAAGATCACTTCGTTGAACTGAAATTGTTGTTAGACGAGCTTCCATTGACACTCCTTTTATAGTCCTCTAAATAACCACGGATAAACTCCAACTAAGTTGGATTACTATCAGTTGACTCTATCATGCCATTTAGTCGACTCAAACATAGATCACAGAAGATCTCTCTACCAACTTCTACCCTCAGTTGACTTAACATCTTCCAAGTCAACCCATATCCAAACTAGTCAGACAGTTATCAGTTGACTCCTCTAAATAAAAATTTAAGCTTGTCTTCCCTACAATCATGAATTGAGTCGGATGAAAATCCTTATTATTCAATTCTAATTGTACCTAGTCGACTCCAAGCTCAAGTAGATCAAACAGTATCAGAGTATCAGCTCAACTAATTGCCTAGTTGACTCCACTCCAAATAGAATAATTCTATTATTTGAGAGTCAACTACTTAGTTGACTCAATCTAGAACAATAACAGTAATCAAGTCTTATCCCATTAGGTGGGGTAAATTATATGGATCTTTCTATACCATTGGTTTTATCCACTGCTGTATCATCATTTATATTTAAAGAAATTTTATTTTATTATTACTAACTAAGTCTTTTTTTGATCTTCCTCTTTTTCGTTTGATGTGTATATTTATTATAGTTTTACATTGCCTAACTGGAACATTTATTGATCATCTAAGTGTATGTCTGTACCATCTTAACCGTATCTCTCGGAGTTTTTCCTCAACGGATGCAACTCTGACGTTCTATCTACTATTCTCATTTTGTATCTTATTCATCCTCATATGTCTGCACATTTACCTTCATATTCTCATCTCTACGACTCTTATCTTCTACTTATGTGTTCGAGTCATAACCTAACATTTATTTTTTTATAATATACCATGCCAAATTGTCATTTTGTATAACTTTCCTTTTAAATTTTAAAGGTACATTATGATCATAAAGAACAGACGCTTTCCTCCATTTCAATCACCCTATTTATATGCTATTATGATTTTAAATATTCTTGTCATCTTTTATCTTAACAATTATCTCATTCCGTCTAATATTGCTAAATTTAAATTTTATATATTCTGTTTACTCTACTTTACTCTATCGAGTTTAAAACCTTTCATTTCCAATGTTTCTTATCAAGATTTGAGTTTAGCATTCGCTCCTTCACATGTCCCATCTACTAAAACAATATTATTTGCAAATAATATGCACTGCGGTACCATGTCTTATATGTGTCTAGTGAGTTTGTCTAATGATTAGTATAAAAAGATAGAGACTTAGAGTTGATCGTTGATAGAATCCTATTTTTATAGGAAACTCTTCGGTTAATCTGTTTGGAATTGAGCATGGTCTTGCATCCACCAAAATAAACTTCAACATAACATAATAGGGATAAACATGATGCAATGGTGGTAACCTTTACTAGAGCACATTCATTTGGTCCTTCTTCATGATCCATTGAGGTACCTCTTAGGAGAACATAGATCGTTCATCCGTAGTCATTCTACATTTCTTTATCATTCATGATTGGAAGGGCCCTCCCTGGAGTTCATCCCAGGGCACCCATCCTGTATTGTCACCACACATGCCCATATTCATTCCATATACCATACGAGGAAAAATAAAAGAAAACCACGAGTAAAACATAATATTGCACACAGGTACACAGGCATGGTTATTATACTAGCATTCATACATGATATAGTGGGAATTATATACAAAACATATGCGAATCAAAGGATCATAAGGAAGTAACGGAGGAACAATTACTTGCCATGCATGATCATGCAACCTAAGGACCCAAAAGGAAGAAATGATAGCACAACTACTTGAACAACACCACTTTCCTATTTAACTAAACTAAAATTGTGAACAATAAAATAATCACACAGCTTCATTTATTTGCTGAATAAACTGTTGCTGACAACGGAAAATTGAATGATCGAAAGGCAGACAACATTAAAAATAAAATTCAGAATTCTACAACTACAATTAACACAATAGAAATTTATAAATTATTAGATTACTAAAGAAAATTGGTAATATGCTTAACCATTATGGTGATGATATTAAAGTGGTATGTAGCATGCCTGATATGAAAGTTGTATGAAACATGTCTAGATCATAAATAACAAATTGGTCAACGTCAACTCCATTTTTTTTAAACAAATCATTGCATCTTGGCATGAATATTTTGGGTTGTACGTCTCTCTATCTTCTCTCTTTTCTAGTCTCTATAGTTTTCCTCATCAATAATATGTTTTCAATTTGCAGTTTGTCATCCTTTCATTATCTATGATTTATACTTGTTCCAATAGACACTAATCATAAATTATACATGTAAATTTTGTCATCATTAGAGTGCTGTTGCCAGAAGAAGTGTATAAGATACAACTCCATTTTGTTACACTAATAGGAGCCCTCCTACAAAGATTTTGTATTAGCTGATATCCCATATTCCATATTTTCATAAAGAAAAAAAGGACCTTTATGGATATCGTCCCAAATAGATAAGACAACTCAGGTCCTTCAATTAAACTCAATGATGTAATCAGATTGAACAAGATCCTGTTGGATTTAAAAGAGCCGCGAAGAACCTTATAATTTCTCCATTGACCATTGGGTTGCTTCTACAACCCCTGGTTTGACTTCCTTTCGATTGCTGGCTTATTTGTAACAAAGGTATGTACTCAAAATACAAAATTATTAATTTAAGACCACCAAGCAAAATCTGCCCATCTCCAATTTCCAGTATTGACTTTCCTCTAACACCATATTCATCAGAACAAAACCAAGCAACTAATCGTTTCTGCAAGAGTCAAGCTTCAAGTAGCTTTCATTACAATATGAATTAAGAATAAGCGATCTTTAGGTAGAAAGAGAAACCCATACAAAAGCTTTCTCACTGGAACAGGGATCAAGTGAAGTTTTCACCGTCCTATCTAGAGGAAACCCTCATCCATATCTAATCTACAATGGGAAGATACTTGCCTTTCTCCTTTTTGTGTCACCGACAGGAGCTTTATCCCACGGGATGATGCGCCGGCGGTGAAGAGTAGTAACGGAACTCCACGACCTGTGGCGATGTTCACTGAGGAGATCTTTGGTGTGATGACGCCGGCCTGCCGAGCTTAGAGCACGGTGAAGAATTTGGGTTGAGGAGGCAGAGAGACGAGGAGGTGAGGAACTCGACAGAGGAGAATCGGGAGGGGTGAGCGGTGGAGGGACTTAGGGCAATTAAAAACCTAGGTTTAATATTAAACATAAGTTTATATACAATCAACTCCCAACTTAATTGGGTGTTCAGACAGGCTTTCATCAGGCTTAATAGATGTACTTAAAAAATGTCATACGAATTCGTTTTAAATCCCAAAAAATTTATAAAAATTCCTAGAAAATTTTATAAGCTAATTTCTTAAATAACGTCTATTATTTTATTTTAATCTGGCTCGTGAGACCTTACAACTTTCCCATGAAAACCCATGCCTGCACTTTAATAGAAGTTGAGACTTCTTCCCAAATAGGTTAGTACTTTACTACCCAGGATCCTGAGACTTGATACCTGGTAACACCTCTTAGGCAAAACCTGTCAAAAGGGAGTTGAACCCAATACTAAGCAAGTCCCACTGAAACTTTAGCTGAGGGCTTGATCGTTCGACCTATAGTGTCGCATCCAAGTTTGTTTGCATTACAATTGAGGTGTTGATCAACCTCATTTGGATCTCACAAGAAACACATGATTTTCAAAATAAACTAGGCCAAATTTGTTGAGGCCAAGGTTGAAGCGCTCATAGTGTAGAGCCCAAGACCCTATGAGCTTTCTCTAGGAAGGGGTTTTCATCTGAAGGTTAAAGCAATAAGGTAGCCATAATAGAGAATCAAACTCTGCTGAATGCCCTTTGTCTTCAATTCTCCATTCCTGAGGATATCTGCAATTGATTTCTGCTCTTTTAAGGATGGTACTCTTCATGAGGTGGGAGACATTGGAAAAGCTCACAGTTTGTAGTTACCTAGATGAGGCGATGTTGTGGAACCTAGTTAAGATCTTTATGACCTCTCTGTAGACTCGCTTGTTCATTCCTTCAAGAATATAGTACTTCCATGAGCAAATTGTCTGCATCAACCTTTTCTTTGAGGTAAGTCATGGGGCTTAAGGAGGAGAATGCTAAATTAAAGGAGAAACAAGTTGAGATGGCTGAGCTTGAATACTTTAGGAAGCAGGCTGAAGAACTCAATGACTAGTTGATGGATGCCAAGGTGCAGAAAGTGGCCTCATTGAAGTATGAAGAGGACTTTGGACAATGAAAAGTGGGAGCTCATCTCCTACTATAGATAATTTCAGTCGATCAGGTTCTCTAGGTAAACTTGGTAGCCTAGAGGAAAGTAGTTTCTTGACTAGGAAGAGGCCTTGAAGCCATCAAGAACCTCAAGCTTGCTCATTACCATGCTGAGTGAGCCAGATCTGCCAGCCTGCTTGCTAGGGAATTAGGACTCGACCATTTTTAGTGTCAGACTGCTTAACTTGGGCTATGTCCTCTGCAAGGCGCAGGCCATGAGATCCAACTGAGCCATAGGGCACATTATGTTTATAAAAAGGCTCCTACCGGTGAAGAGGTTGAGGGTGTCTAACTCCATTTGGCGATAATCCAAGAACTTCTTTGGCTCCTCCTATTAGTTTGTAGTTACCTAGATGAGGCGATGTTGTGGAACCTAGTTAAAATCTTTATAACCTCTCCGTAGACTCGCTTGTTCATTCCTTCAAGAATATAGTACTTCCATGAGCAAATTGTCTGCATCAACCTTTTCTTTGAGGCGAGTCATGGGGCTTAAGGAGGAGAATGCTAAATTAAAGGAGAAACAAGTTGAGATGGCTGAGCTTGAATACTTTAGGAAGCAGGCTGAAGAACTCAATGACTAGTTGATGGATGCCAAGGTGCAGAAAGAGGCCTTATTGAATTATGAAGAGGACTTTGGACAATGGAAAGTGGGAGCTCATCTCCTACTATAGATAATTTCAGTCGATCAGGTGCTCTAGGTAAGCTTGGTAGCCTAGAGGAAAGTAGTTTCTTGACTAGGAAGAGGCCTTGAAGTCAGAGACAGCTAAACATGATAAGCCATCAAGAATCTCAAGCTTGCTCATTACCATGCTGAGTGAGCCAGATCTGCCAGCCTGCTTGCTAGGGAATTGGTACTCGATCATTTTTAGTGTCAGGCGGCTTAACTTGGGCTATGTCCTCTGCAAGGCGCAGGTCATGAGATCCAACTGAGCCATAGGGCACATTATGCTTATAAAAAGGCTCCTACTGGTGAAGAGGTTGAGGGTGGCTAACTCCATTTGGCGATAATCCAAGAACTTCTCTGGCTCCTCCTATTCAACTATTGCACCTCAATTTTAGTGTTTGGTGACTTCATGTCCAAGACAGTTTTTACCTCTTTTGAGTTAATATCAATTCCTTTCTGATAAACCCTAAATCCTGAAATCTTTTTGGATCCAATACTGATGGTAGATTTCAGTGAGTTCAACTTCATATCTGATTCCTTAAATGCATTAAATACTTATTTAAATTTGTGTACATGTTCTTTTCTAGTCTTAATCATAACTACCATGTCATTGACATGGTTTAAAATTTCGAGCCGTATCTAAGTTTTGATTTATAACCGAAATGATATGGTTTTATTATCGTATTATATCGCACCGATACCGTTTCGATATTTTTTTTAATATAAAATAGATTAATTAAAAAATATTATTATAATATTTAAGTATTATAAATACTTAACATTAGGTTAAACTAATATTTTAAAAATTAAAATTGATTAAAAATAATTAATTAAAGTGCAACGTAATGATTCGGTGCAAGAAAATTTTTTAAGGAGAAAAGGGAATTTAAAAAGAAAATTTTATATGAATAAAAATAAAATATGGGGGAAAATAAGAAAGAATTAAGAGGGAATGAATTAATCATGAAAAAAATAAAAAAATAATAATCGTTTAAAAAAATAAAATTGAAAAAAAATTGTAGAAAAAAATGTAAATTAAAATAAAACTCCTTTTATGACTGGACTTGCGTAAGGTATTACGTCTCAGAGGTATACTTATTTGACAAAACGGATGATACCCCCTTTGACAATGTTAGATATAACACAACCACGCAAGATAATAATTACCAACTATCAAGAGTAAATATATCTAAAACCACTCAAATATAAAACTTAATAGATTGCGTGCCGACACAACTTAAACATAATAGGTACTACAATCAAAATAAAATACTCAACAAGGCCAAAATCCATACACAAGTTAATTATTATATGAAACGAGTCCGAAAAATCCAAAGTGCAAGCAAATGCAATACAAAACATGGAAAACTCTTGACATGACGTAGGATTGACGAACAAGATCTCCAAAGGACTCCATACATCCTTTATTTGCTATTTGAGGAAGAAATAACATAAACGGGGTAGTGAGTCCAAATCACTCAACAGATAATAGAAAATAGTGTATGAACTAAGTGTAAGGAGATTCAAAAGTAATCGCATATCAAAGGTAATATCAATATAAATAACAGTAAAAATATAATAAATACACATATCAAAATCTGATCCACCAAGTATAGAATAATGGGCAGAAATAAATAATGATCTGCAACAGTACCGCTCGTAATCGCATGAGCAACATATATAGCATATGTATACCAATAACATGCATGATAATGTCCAATACATGCAACAACCATATCTCAAGCATATGCAACATATCACCTAGCAAATGTAATATATATATATACTCATCACATGCATATGCAACACATATCTCATGCATATGCAAAGTTACTTCTGCACACCACTCTAGCTACCACGATATCTGTGTGGCCAAGTGGGCAGGACTATAACAATTGTATGCAACTCCAGCTACCATTACAGTTAGAGTGGCTGAGTGGACAGTATGCAAAGTAGCCATTTAGTTACATAACAAAAGGGGCCATTGCCTGCACGCAACTCTAGTTACCACTACCTCGAGTGGCCAAGTGGGCACGACATGATAAGCTGCATGCACTCTAGCTTCTACTACCCCGAGTGGCTGTGTGGGCAATTAAAATGACGGCTGACTCTCACACCACAAGGGAGACATGATTGACAGCATGTAATGTAATGCAATAATGAACAAGATGTAAATAATCATAACTACAGATATGGTCATCACTATGCAATAGTAACACAAGTATATTTGGATGTATAAACGGTAAACACTATATATGAGAGCTAATAGGTGTCTACTAAACCACATGAGTGTATCAATACCAAGTAGATCATCTCTAAGGTCAAGCACTAAGTATCAAGCTAAAGCTAAATAAGAATAAAGTCAAGGTACTAAAACTACCAATCAACCCATAACTCATGCACTAAGGTCAATAAACTAAAGAAAACAAGGAAAGAAGTATTCGCTTGATCTGCAGATTGTGCTAAATGTCTTCACGTCCTAGAGTCTGCTTCACATCAGAATTAAAACCCTGCAACATAGTACACAATTAAAACCAAGGTCTAATGTAAATCGAATAACGAACCCTATCCTAAATTGATTAGGAACACTGTTTAACTCAGCCTAATGATTCAACCACTATGTTACTCATACACTACATATTACCTAATTACTCCCAAAATCAATAATTAACTGATCGTTTAATCCATGTATTAAATCAACTATTAAATATTAGGAATTGATTAACCTAAATCAATCTCATCAGCATTTGAACTATCAAAGGTGCTAACAGAATGACATCCCTTCGAAAAATCGCTAACCAAATTCATTCTCAATATACTCAGATAACATTTCATGAATTTATATAAACATAACTTAGGGAGGGAGATTCATTACCTTAGGTTCATAGCGATCAGCAACCCACTAAGTCGAGGGTTAAGGTGGTCGGCGGTGAGTTGGGCTACTAGCAGAAGAAAATGGCAATCAGTGGCCATGAATTAGTTGTGGTGGCCGAGGATAGCTACTCGCGTTTGACCGCAGGGGCTTTGGCGGAGGAAAGACATCGATGGATTGAGGCAAGGGCTTGGCACAGTCGGAGAGGGGCGTTAGATGGTTCGGGAGAAGAAGAGGAGTGATGACGACATCGAAGAGAAGGGCATGGGTGAGAAGGAGTGGATTGGGAGAGGGTAGGGCTTGGGTAAGGAAGAAAAAAGCTTAGATATTTATATTTATATCTTAGGTTAATTAGTTATAACTTTATGTTAATTAAATCAATCAACTCTCACTTAAGTGATATTCCAAATAGGTTTCCTCCAAGCCTAATAGATTTATCCCCTTAAACATGTCATACAAATTCAGTTTATATCCCGCAAAATTTCTAAAAATTCTAAGAAAATTCTATAAAGTAATTTCTTAATTAACACTTATTTAATTGTCGTATCTAACATTCTCCTCCATTAATAAAAATTTGGTTCCTTAATTTCCTACTTAAGTGCGATAAGTAAACATTATCGTATTCAATTAGTTCAAGTATTGAAGGAAATTACACGCATCTTAGGTATACAGGTGAGGGTATCGAGTTTGGATCTTTTCTTATGCTTCCAGGTTGCTTCTTCATTGGTATGACTACCATCCGACCTTGATGAGTTGAATGGTTTTGTTCCACAACTGACGCTCCTTGTGACCTTGAATTCGCACAAGAACCTCTTCATAGGTTGCATCTGGCTATGGGGGATCGGCACATCCTTCAGAATATGAGTAGGATGCGGCACATACTTCTTCGACATAGATACATGGAACATATTACGTAGCGCCAACCGATAGACTACCTCACCTATCCTCTCCAATATTTGAAAGGGCTCGATATAGCGAGGGGCTAACTTATCTTTCAATCCAAACCCTTTAGTGTGTGAAACATGCAAACACACATGGTCATCCACTGTGAACTCTAAAGGTCTTCGTCTCTGATCCGCATAACTCTCTCATCGATCTTTAGCTTCCAACATTCTTCATGGTGTGTACTAACTTTGCGTCATGCTGAATGCTCCGTGATCCCAAAATTTATTGTTCTCCAACTTTCTCATAAGATAGGGGATCGACATGCCCTGCCATATAAAGCCTCAAAACGTGCCATCTGAATAGCAGAATAATAGCTGTTGTTGTATGCAAATTCCATCAAGTGTAATGATCTTCCCAATTTCCTCTAAAATTCATTACGCACACTTTCAATAGATCCTCCAATGTCTGTATAGTGTGCTCTGGCTGTCTATCTATCTATGGATGAAAAATTGTACTGAAATGGAGCTTCGTATCCATGGCTTGTTGGAGACTTTGCTAGAATCAGAAGGTGTATCGTGAATCTCTATTCGATATGATACTCAGAGGTATACCTTAAAGTTTGGTAATCTCTCTATAGTGTAACCTTGCTAGGTGATCCAACGGTTCTATCTTATGGATCGGTAAAAAGTGAGCAAATTTGGTTAAGTGATCAACAATTAACCAAATTATATCATGTCCCTTCTGTTTTCTAGGTAATCTCACAACAAAGTCCATCGTGATATGCTCTCATTTTTATTCTAGTATCTGAATATTCTGAAGTAATCTCTGATGTTCAGCCTTCACTTGCTGACATATCAGACATCGGGCTTCAAAATTCGTAATGTCTTTCTTCATGTCATTCCACCAATAGGAGCGTTTCAAATCTCTATACATTCAAGTACCATCCGGATGAATTGCAAATCTAGATCGATGTGTTGCTATTTGAACCCCTTAAAATTTTCTACTCAAAGCATCAATTTCTTTATTGGCTTTCCTAGATGATAGTTTATGGTGTAGTCATAATCCTTTAAAAATTTCATCCATCTTCTTTGCCCAAGGTTCATTTCCTTTTGAGTAAACATATACTTAAATCTTTTGTGATATGTGAAAATCTCAAAAGTGATTCTATACAAATAATGTGTCCATATTTTTAGACCAAAGATGATATCTACTAACTCCAAATCATAAACAGGATAATTCTTCTCGTGGTCCTTCGGCTGGCAAGATGCATATGATACTACTCGCTCATGCTACATCAGAATTGCACTTAACTCCTAGAACGATGCATTTATGTAGACCATGAATCTATCATCACTAGAGGGAAGCACTTAGACAGATGCAATTATCATTCTTTGTTTGAGCTTTTGAAAACTAGCCTCGCAAACCTCTGTCCAGGTAAATTTCATTTCCTTCATGGTTAGTCGACTCAACGGTGTAGAAATGCTCGAAAAATCCTCTATAAATTTCCGATAATATCCAGCCAAACCTAGGAAGCTACGAACTTCCTCTTCGATTGCTCCCAATTGGTAACGACCTTTATTTTCTGAGGATCTACTGAAATACCTCTACTAGCAACAATATATCTGAGAAGAACAGTCGAAATGCGCATTTACTGAACTTCGCATAGAGATGTTCTCGTCAAAGTGTCTCCAGAATTATGCGAAGATGTCGTTCGTGTTTCTCAGACCGGGAATATATCAAAATATTGATAATGACAAACTGATCCAAATACTCTAAGAATACTCGGTTTATCATGTCTATGAAAACAGCTGGAGCGTTGGTAAGTCCAAATGATATTACCAAGAACTCATAATGTTCGTACTGGGTTCGAAATACTGTCTTTTGTACATCTGCATCCCTTAATCTAAGCTGATGATAGCCTGAGCATAAATCAATCTGAGTATACACAAGTGTTCTTGAGCTAGTCAAATAAATCATCTATTCATGACAGAGGGTATTTGTGTAACGCCCGCCCTTCCAGGTAACACTAAGGCCACCCCAGAGGGACGGACGTCACTAAAACATGGACATCAATTATACTAATGCATATGGATTCATGGCAGCGGAAGACATATATAATTAATTGATTTTCTTTTTTCATATCATAACATATACCATATGCATCTAGTTCTCTTAACATGGCATGTGAAGTCAAACGTATCAACATAACATGAGTAGGATATCATACTAGCTGAACATTATCATAAGCATAGGTCCAACATTGTTCACATGCATAACTTAGATAATTCAAAAACTTAAATAGATCTATCCACCAGCACTTCCACACACATCCTCATTGCCTTTCCTGCTCTGCTCCCCTTAAACAATCCATTCCTTGCCTTTATCTGCAGTACAAGGAAAACGTGTAGTTATAAGCCAAAGGCTTAGTGAGATCCTTGCCTACCCATAAATCCGAAAAACACATAACATAACATGTAGAAACCATAGCATAGCATAACATAGCATGGAGAATCATAACATAGAACATATCTTATCATGTAAAAACCATAACATCTCATAACATAACATGTGGGAAAACAGAACATAATATATCATATCACATAAGGAGCATAACATATCAGAGTATAGCATGTGAGTGTATATCATGATTCATATCACATTCTGTAAGCATATATCATGAAGCCTATCATATCATGTAAACATGTATCATAACTCATACTTGTTCATAAAGGTGTATAAACATAATTTCATAAATATGTGCATGTAGATGCAATATGTATATTTTTAAAACATGTATCATGGAATGCACATATGCATCATGCTTCTTTCAAAACATATAGTATACATACTTGAATATCATATCATCATCATAAGAAGGGCCCCGGCTTGTACCACATGTAAACATAAATGCGCGCAATCCCTAGGACAGGGTAGCTAGCCCCGAACCTACTAGGGATCTAGGTCCGTTCATAGTCCGTCGACCTAGGGGCGTACTGAGGAGCCCATCCCTTAACGAGGTCCGTTCATAGTGCGTCGACCCCGGGGCGCTTATGGAGCCCACCCTTGGTACAAGCCATACAAAGTAAAATATCATGCATATCATATCTCATCATATCATACATGTCATAATTCTTGTCATATCATGAAGAGTGCTCTTGATCCCAACTTAAGGGAAGCAACTCTTTTTCATAACATGAAGAGTGCTCTTGGTCCCAACTTAAGGGAAGCAACTCTTTAGGCTTTTCTTCTTACATAAGCCATTCACACATGCATTATATAACATGTTCTTATCATAACATAAAGTATAACATGTTATTTTCTTATCATCAAACTTGGCATATCATCTCATGAACTTAGCATAACATATCATGAACATGGCATATCATATCATGAGTCTAGCATATCATATCATGACCATAGCCTATCATGTCATAAGTCTATCATATCATATCATAAACATGACACATCTTATCATAAAACATAGAAATGCAACATATCGTAAAGCATATTTTCATCACATCATAAAGCATGAAAGCTTAATCTACTTATATATCAAAGGCTACATATCATGAAAATGCATAAGCATGTTTGGTTAGGTTTAAACTCTTTCCTAACCCAATTAATCCATCTTGGCCGAACCATATCAGTAGGTTTCAACCTCATTTCATTCCATATGAAGCATAGAACTTATCCACATAACATGTAAACTTGATCTAAGCACATACAAGGCATTATACTTCATGAATAAGAATGTTTGAGTTCAAAACTCTAACCTTAACTCATTTATCTCAATTTGGCCGAAACATATCAGTAGGGTTCTTATATCATTTGGTTCCATATGAAGCATAGAACTTATCCACATAACATGTAAACTTGATCTAAGCACATACAAGGCATTATACTTCATGAATAAGCATGTTTGAGTTCAAAACTCTAACCTTAACCCATTTATTTCAATTTGGCCGAAACATATCAGTAGGGTTCTTATATCATTTGGTTCCATATGAAGCATAGAACTTATCCACATAACATGTAAACTTGATCTAAGTACATACAAGGCATTATACTTCATGAATGAGCATGTTTGAGTTCAAAACTCTAACCCTAACCCATTTATTTCAATTTGGCCGAAACATATCAGTAGGGTTTCATATCATTTTATTCCATAAGAAGCATAAGACTTAAACATGTAACATGCACATTTAGTCTAAGTACCTATAGAGCATTGTACAAGTACCTACAAGGCACTATACTTCATGAATAAGCCTATTTGAGTTCAAAACTCTAACCCTAACCCATTTATTTTCATTTGGCCGAAACATATCAGTAGGGTTTCATGTCTTTTTATTCCTTAAGAAGCACAAGACTTAAACATGTAACATGCACATTTAATCTAAGTACCTATAGAGCATTGTACAAGTACCTACAAGGCACTATACTTCATGAATAAACCTATTTGAGTTCAAAACTCTAACCTTAACCCATTTATTTTCATTTGGCCGAAACATATCAGTAGGGTTTCATATCATTTTATTCCATAAGGAGCATAAAACTTAAACATATAACAAGCCCATTTAATCTAAGTGCATACAAGGTATTATACTTCATGATCTAAGCATATTTGAGTTCAAAACTTTAACCCTAACCCATTTATTTCAATTTGGCCAAACATATCAGTAGGGTTTCATACCATTTTATTCCATAAGAAGCATAAAAACCTTGGTTATAAACATGTAAAAATTCATACATCACAAAGAGGTACAACTAGTATGGTTTCTATCTAAAATTCTTGACCTAAGGCCTTATAATCAATTTTGGCCGAACCATATAGATAGGTATCTCTTTTTTTTTCACAACATGAAGAATGAAGACTTAACTAACAACATGTGAAATTCATATATCATAGAGTAGAAAAATTAAGCATGTGATCAAAGAAAACTTGTTCTAGGTCCTCTCTTCCATCCTTGGCCGAAACATGCAATAAGGCTCTAAATTTCTCTTTTTCTTTTTCTACAACATGAAGCATCTCTTATCACTTGTTAACCCTAAGTGACTACCTATTCTTTATCTTGACCACATTCTTGCAAGAAAATTTTTTTAGAGTTTCGAAAAACATTTTAAACCGAAGCTACTTGTACTGCAGTGAGGGAATACTCACTTCCTTGCGCTTGTTTTCCTTAAAGATTTAACCTTTGTTGTGGATCCTTCCTAGAGAGGGGAAGCTTCCTTGCTCCTTGGTCTCGGCAAGAAGAGGAAATGGTGAAGAAGAGGTCACGGTGGAGGAGGAGGGAGTAGGAAGGTGAATGAGGAAAAATGCCAACTCATTTTAATTTCCTCCTTTTATTCATCATGAGAGGAGGAAGGAAAAATATATTTTTCTTCCTCCTTTCCTTTACTCTCTTTATAATTAAGAGAAAAGTCTAGATACATCCCTTCATGGTGAGTAAGAAAAGAATATTCTAGAGCATCTCTTCATTAGAGAGGAAGAAAACAACTCTCACTTCTCCTTCTAAGAGAAGAGCCTTTTCTTCTTACATTTAATTATGGTTTCCCTCTCTTTTCTAACAATAATTTCTCTTGGTCTAGTGGTTATCTTATTCAGGCATCTAATGAGAGATCTAGAGTTCAAGTCCTAGACCTTATATATTTTTATTTCTATTTTATTTGTTTAAGTGTTCGGCTAGGAGCAAAATTTAACTAAAGCATATATATTTTTTTCTTTATTCATGATAAAATATTCTAGAATTTTGCTAAGGACCCTATGAGTGTTACAATTTGTTCTTGATAGTTACCACATTCATTTATCGATAGTCTATACATAATCTTAATGATCCATCATTCTTTTTAACAAAAAGTACTGCAGCTCCCCACGGGGAAATGTTAGGATGGATGAATCCTCTATCTAACAACTCCTGTAGCTGTATCTTTAGCTTCAGTTTTGCCATACCGTAGTCTTAGGCATTGGAGACATCATCGAATATCTCAATTGCAAATTCTATTCTTCTTTTAGGTAGGTCGGGATGTTCTTCTGGAAATATGTCTGGATATTCTCGAACTATACAAACGTCTGAGAGCTATGAAGCATCATCCTCATTAGCCTTTATTAACGATAATAATTATCCCCGACAACCATGGGATAATAGTCTTTGAGCTTGTAGTGCTGAAATAAGATAAATTCTATTATCTTTGGTCCCAATGAATACCTAAGAGGGTTGGTTCGAAGGTCGAAAGGTGACTACTCTCACTCGACAATCGACTGTAGCATGGTAAGTGGCCAACTAGTCCATGCCTAGGATGGTGTTAAATTCCACCATTTCAAGCACTTGAAGATCCACTATGAGTGTATGGATTCTGAAGTCCAAGGGGCATCCACTGCTTTTCTGATTGATGATCAACACCTCTCCAAACGGTAGAGATACTGCTAAATCTTTTGATTTGAGTATGAGAATTCTATGAATCTTACCCCAAAACACTTGAGATATAAAGAATGTGAACTACCAGTATTTATGAATAAATTTGCGAGTGGAATAAACTGAAATAATACCATGACAGACAGATCCCTTGACTTGTTGTGCCTCCTCTCGAGTAACTGCATAGACATGTACATCCTCTGAGTTCGACGACAGCATTTCTGGAACAGGTTGAGGTTAGATCGGAGGGGCAGTAGTCAACTTCTGAGATTGAGGCTGGGGCAATGGATATGGTCGAGGTGGAGGTAAGTATTGCTGTATTGGATATGCCTGATGGGATGAGGTTGCTGTAAGGTACTAGATAGACATAGGAATCATGATGTGCTCCTGACCTTGGATGTAATATACCTACGCTTGTGGAGGTATCAATCGCTGTTGATGTGAAGGGTACTGAGTCCTCTAGGATCCTCTCTACGATTGAGACGAGGTAGATCGACCCCCTTGAGGGGATACATTAGTAGTCTCCAATTGAGCCTTTAGACTACAAACTCGGCTCACATGCCCAGGAAGTTTACAGTACAAGCTTATAGCCTGGTCCAAAGGGTAATCTGGTTTGGTGTTATGCTATCGCAAGTGCACGGTTACGTCGTCAGTAATATAAAAGATTGTCGAACTTACAGGGATTGACTATAAGCACTAGTGATATCTGACGGAGAATTAGCTAAACAATTGACGATTGAAATTTATGTGCAAGGGAAATAGATTGAGAAGAGGAAAGAGAGAGAAAGAAATTTGGTTTGGGAAAGTGTTCTAGGGGTTCGATTTTATTGTGATATTTATCAATGTATCATGATCCACCAATTGTCTATCCTCAATTATCATGCACTTGTAGCAAATTAGATTCATTACCAGCTCTCCCCACACACTGGTCAAGTCGGCATGCTATTTGGATCTATATCCCATGTTATTAAATATAAATAATCCCTATAAAGTCTGATAACGGGTTGCCCCTGTCACTAAGGCCCCTCGATCATAAATCACAAGAACACACTTATACTTAATAAACATAGGAATAGGGATAACAATTATGTCCAATTCTCTACTTGTGGGGAATTGTTTCTCCTTTCAAGGTAATGTCCTAGACGTTCAGAAACGGGGTACCCGTCACTAGGATCCCTCGGTCATACAATCTAGGGCATTTCTCCTATGGGATCAACAATTCTACGTAACCATTCAATCAAACATGAGAATCACGCTCAAACACAATACATGCATATAAGATAAAATAGATACAAGGCATGACAATGTCATATAGATAGGAAATTGGCATATCCATGAGTTCTTACATCAATCCACACCACAATTACTCCCTTAATCCTAAAACAATAGATCTGCTCCATGGCAAGAAGAAAAAGATCCAAAGACAAAAGGATTAAAAGCATCCAAACCCAACAACAAGAGGAAGGGAGAAGAATGCTTATCCGGTTGCGTTGAGTAATTTTCAGATCCAATCCTTTGCTTACGGAGTCGATGCGTTGATGTAAACAATCTGGGATCGTCGAACGAAAAGCGTGGAGAACGTAGATCGTCACCAAGATGGATCTCCCAAAGGGAGAACCGATCTCCCAAAGGGAGAACCTTTCTCCCCTTGAAAAGGGGAAGAGATTCCCTTAAATAGTGCTGGGCACGGGCTTGGCACGACCCATGCCACGGTCATGTGGCATCAACACAGCCAACTTCTTGCTCTCGGATCAGGTGACATGGTCGTGTGGCTTCACACGACCGTGTCTTGCTTAGTCTTTGGATGGGTTGCACAGCCGTGTGAAGTCACATAGCCGTGTTCTTCTTCTCTGGTAGGCCACACGATCGTGTGGAATCACACGACCATGACCTTTTCCTTCTCTGCTTCTTTGACATAGCCGTGTGGCTTCACACGACCAGAGTCTTTTGTCCTCGTTTGCTCTTCGAATCGTCTACGAGCGCCGTTTTCACCTCAAAAATAACTCCTGTAAGTAGAAAAACACACAGAGCAGATCTTCGACAAAGAAGAGTAATTATGTTGAAAGTATGATAAGAGGTGTAGACATGCACAAATCAAGCGCAAATAAAATACGTGAATGCGCGTCAAAACATGCATAAAAGAGTATATGGTCTACGCACATCACACCCCCAAGACTTAATCTTTTCTTGTCCTCAAACAAAATGACGCAATCTAAATTCATGTGCTCCTATAATGCATTATAATCCCTAGTGCACTTTTCTAATTCTATCAATTAGTTTCATTTTGAGTATGATTGTGGAGTAACCTAAGTATGACTTAAGCATAAGTTCTTGTGCACAGTGCATTATGTGACTCAAGCTCTTTAAGCTTCAATCTTTGTCCTAATCAAGTCATCCAATTGAGTTTTTTAATGTTCTCGGTGATGATCATTTATTTGCCACTCACTTGGTTCATATTCCTTAAACCACACAAGGTCTCAAAGGAGTACTCGAAATCAAGAGAAATATAACATTTATTTCCCAAACCTAGCTCGGTCTCAAAGGGGTAAATTGTTAATTTCTGCTCATGACAATTATATTTTTCATCCCGGGTGCTTTAAAGGTGTAGCACTAACACATGCAAGTATATTGCAAATGTTGGGATTTTGATTTTTCCAAATGAGTTAATATGATCCGAGGTCATTCAGTAACGAAAATACAATTCAAAGAATCATCATGGAAACCAAAGTATTAAAAATTCAAATAAATCATGACTATTCCAAAGTTATCTAATATCCAAGCTTAAGTGAAGTGAAGGTAAGATCCTTAAGGTTAGGCCAAAACTCAAACTTATCTCCGTACAATACTTAACTCATTTCATGCTACTATAGATAGAGAAAAGAGGTACACTAAACATACTATCACTATATCCACAATAATATGATTCAAGAAATGAATGTGCTAATAATTTTGCTATTAGACAAGTTAGCAGTAATGTGAGGATTGATATTTTCGACATGTCACAAAGTAATTTAAAAGACAGTCGAAGCGACAATCAAAATAAACTGAATAAAGACTAGCAAACACTAACATGAAAATAAGCAAGAAGTAACATAGAACTGAAAAAAAATGAAAACAAGCAAAACAAATGGAAGTGCTGAAAATATAAAGAAAAAGAAATGCAAAGGACTCGGGATGTGTAAACATCCTGACTTAAATTTTTCATCGTCCCGATAAAATCAATAAGATGGTGGAGGTGGGAAATTAGAAAATTTAGGAAGATCAGGAAATAAATTAATGAATCGTCTTACCTTATCCCTCACAAATTTATGATATAAAACAATTCATTGAAATCATCTTGAAAAAATTTCATGAAACCCTGAAAATCTTCATTTAACTTCATTTGATATCTATAAGCTTTCATGAACTCAGATATTTTTTTACACAATTCTCTCTCACTCCTAAAATAATCTTGCAATTGCTTAAATTGTTCGTCCGCCATGCACATATCACTTGTAAGCAACTTATTATGTAGTTCTAAATCATGATGCAAGTTTTCAAGAATAGGACGAAACTCAAGGAAATTAAGATCTTGACTAACCGAAGGGAGGTCTTTAGGAACTAGAGAGAGAAGGGGCCAGAGTGTTGATTTGCCAAAGTCAAACGCCAATTATCTCTAATGCAAATCGTGATCAAGTCTGGATTGTGCAATCGTAAAGGGAAGTTGTTTTTGAGTACAAGACTATATTCGTATCCCTCACAACGTATCATATGTATTGCCAGACATGAATTTAAATCTATTCCAGGAGCATTTTCGATTATCTCTAAGTCATCGAGATTATAGCCTAACACTAGTGCCATATGAGTGAGCACCCCTTCCAAAACAATGGGGGTAGTAGAAGACATCTTTTCTAATTTCACTAAGTGCTTTAGAAAGAAATAATCAGAATTTATTGAAACAGTTTCTATCATTGCCCATAAATAAATACAAATATGAAAGTCTCACTATTCCTTCTTTACCTCCCCATCCAAATATAGTATTCTTCATGACCAATTGAAAAATGGGATTAATGATACTAGTAGCACGGATACGTGAGGGTTATAGTGAGATTGCTCAGAGATCAATTGTCATATGTTTGAGGTTTCAAAAGTAGGGAGAATTATACATGTTCCAACTCTAGGCAAATCATAACACACATTAAAGTCATCAAGTCTCCATTCATAATCATCATTAAACAAACAAAATTTGAGTTTCCCCCCTCCTTGAATATTGTCAACAGTGATGGAACTTCAGATTTCTAAAACAATCCTAGGATAAGTTGAGTATTTCATATTCATCAAGTTGTTCCATCCTAACCTTTCGAGGAGCCAATCTACATCATTTCTAAAACCCAACACATCTAATATTGTTTGATCCATGAATCTAGTGTCCAAAATGGAATGTTTAGACAATGAATTATAGCGATGCATTTGTTCGTCACTAGAGAAAATGATACCGAAGTTATTAGATATACCTTTGAAGCGTGAATTCCTTTTTCTTAAAGCATCCATCTTCTCCTTTCCTTTTCTTGTTGGAGTGCTTCCTTTTATGGGATTTGACATTGTGGATGATAAAAATGTTAAGTTTAAAGGGAATGGATGGTGAGGGTTGAAGGGAGTAATTTGAGGGCTTTTGGAGGAAGAGAGAATTGGAGAGGGATGGGAAAGAAGAGTCGGCGGGCACGACCGTGCGGATTCCGCACGCCCGTGCCCTAAAATGTGGTGATCGGGCTGGTCCACATGGCCCTATTCTTACTGACTTCACATGGTCGTGTTGATTGACATGGTCGGATTCTTCTTTCTCTCAATCGGAATTGCACGGTCGTGTCGATTGACACAACTTGGGTCGGTTTCCTATCGGTTAACTTCACACGGCCGTGTGAAGTCACATGGTAATGTTCTTCCTTTCAGTTAGATTCACACGGCCGTGTGATGTCACACCGCCTTGCCCTTCTCCCTTTCCCTTTCGACTTGCTTTACACGGCCATGTGAGGTCACAAGGCCAGCTCTTTTAGGTGTGTAAGGGCTGAATTCTCCTTTTAACTTTGTGGAGGCTGTTCATAACCTGAAAATAAAATTAAAAACGGCTAAGACAAGCTATAGACAAAATTAAAAATCGAATTAAACAAAAAAAACCCTTGGATTGCCTCCTAAGAAGCGTTTGTTTTAGGTCTTTAGCTCGACCTATATCAGCTCATTTTGGAGGGCGCGGTTCGGAGAAATATAAACTTTGCTTTTTTTAACCTACATGTCGTGGAGATATCTTTTTAAACGCTGTCCGTTTACTTTGATTAACCCGAACTGTTCATTCCAAATGTCGACCGCTTTGAATGGATAAGTCTTTTTAACTTTGAACGGATCTGTCCATCGTGATTTCAACTTTTCGGGAAAGAGTTTCAAACTTTAATTAAACAATAGCACTGAGTCCTCTTCCTTGAATTCCCTGCGTAGTGTATGCTGATCATGCTATTTCTTTGTTCTTTCTTTGTAGGATTTAGCATGCTCGTAAGCATCCATCCTCAATTCATCAAGTTCATTTAACTGGAGTTTCTTTTTTTCTCCTGCTGCCTTGAGATCCATGTTAAACTGTTTAATCACCCAATAAGCTTTATATTCTAATTCTATCGGAAGATGGTAGAGCTTTCCGTAGACTAGCCGAAACAGGATCATACCAATTGGAGTTTTGTAAGCTGTATGGTATGCTCGTAAAACATCATCTAACTTCAATGACCAGTTTTTGTGTGAGGTGGACACCGTCTTCTCTAGAATTGCTTTAATTTCCCGATTAGAAATCTCAACCTGTCCACTAGTTTGTGGATTGTAAGGTGTCGCCACTTTGTAACTTCATATTTTTTGAGTAAGTTTTCAAATTTTTTTCAATGAAATGAGAACCTCCATCACTAATAACTGCCTTGGGTATACCAAATCGTGGGAAGATCACCTTCTTAAATAGTTTGATGACTGTCCAAGCGTCACATGTTGGAGAAGCTATGACTTCTACCTATTTTGACACATAGTCCACTGCCACTAGGATATATTCATTTCCACATTCGAAGGGAAAGACTCATAATCAAATAACTTAATTTGAAGGATATAGTTCAATGACATCTCGTTTCTTTTAGTGATTCTCTCGGTCTTTTGACATTAATCACAAGATTGCATAAATTTTCGTGTATCTTTAAATAAATGTGGTTAAAAGAAACCTGCTTGTAAAATCTTTTTAACTGTTTTCAAAACCCCTAAATGCCCTTCGTAAGATGATGAATGACAATGGAACAAAATATTCTTGACTTCTTCCTCGGGCACACACCTTCGGTAGATTGCATCCCCGCATTTCTTGTAAAGCAAGGGTTCATCCCATACGTAGTATTTGGTATCCGAAAGAAACTTTTTCCTTTGTTGTTTGGTGAGGTTTGGGGATAGGACTCCACTTGTAAGAAAATTAATAAAATCTGCATACTAAGGAACCTTTACATTAGCCAATGCCAAAAGGTGTTCATCTAGAAAAGTGTCATTAATAGGTGAATCAAATTTTGCATCCTCTTGCCCATTTTGCCCCATTTTGCCATACTCGGGATAAATGGTCTGCCACTACATTCTCTGTCTCTTTCTCATCTCTGATTTCTAAATTAAAATTTTGAAGTAGGATCCATCTAATAAGTTGTGGTTTAGCGTCTTTCTTGTTAAGTAGGTATCGAATGGCAGCGTGATCAGTATACACTATTACTTTTGAGCCTACCAAATACGATATGAACTTGTCAAATGTAAGATTATTGGCAATTTTTTTTTCTGTGGTAGAATAGTTTACTTGGACTGGATCTAATGTCTTGCTCGCATAATGATTGCATGTAATATTTTATCCTTTCTTTGTCCTAAAATTGCATCTACTGCAAAATCACTAGCATCACACATGATTTCGAACGAGAGCTCCCAATCCGGAGCTTGAATTTCTGGAGTTGTGATAAGATCATTTTTAATTTTCTTGAAGGCCTCCATGCAATTATCATCAAAACAAAATTCAGCATCTTTAATCAACGGATTAATCAATGACATAGAGATTTTTGAAAAGTCCTTTATAAAGCGTTGACAGATCTGAACTTGTCAAATGTAAGATTATTGGCAATTTTTTTTTTTTCTGTGGTAGAATAGTTTACTTGGACTGGATCTAATGTCTTGCTCGTATAATGATTGCATGTAATATTTTATCCTTTCTTTATTCTAAAATTGCATCTACTGCAAAATCACTAGCATCACACATGATTTCGAACGGGAGCTCCCAATCCGGAGCTTGAATTTCTGGAGTTGTGATAAGATCATTTTTAATTTTCTTGAAGGCCTCCATGCAGTTATCATCAAAACAAAATTCTGCATCTTTAATCAACAGATTAATCAATGACATAGAGATTTTTGAAAAGTCCTTTATAAAGCGTTGACAGAATCCAGTATGACCCAAAAATTCCTTACCCCTTTAACATTAATTGGCAGGGGTAGTTTATCAATTGTTTCTACTTTGGCTTGATCCATTTCAATTCCACGTTTTGAAATTTTGTGCCCCAAGACAATTCCTTCTTTAACCATGAAGTTATATTTTTTCCAATTTAGGACTAAGTTCACATCCTCTCACCTTTGAAGGACTCTAGAAAGATTTAATAGACAGGTATCAAAGTTATTCCCATAAACTGAGAAATCATCCATAAATACCTCAATGATTTTCTCCGTTAAATATGAAAAGATTGCCATCATGCATCGTTGGAAGGTAGCCGGGCATTACAAAGTCCAAATGACATACGACGATAAGCAAAAGTCCCAAATAGGCATGTAAAAGTGGTCTTCTCTTGATCTTGGGGATGTATTGAAATTTGAAACAAACCAGAATATCCGTCCAAATAATAGAAATATAAGTGTTTTGCTAATCTTTCATGCATCTTATCAATAAGTGGTAGGGGAAATGATCCTCCTAGTTTCTTAGTTTAATTTTCTATAATCAATACATATTTGCCATCTTGTGACTGTTCGTGTTGGAATCAGTTGCTTTTGTTTCGGATGATGATTATTCCTCTTTTTTTGGAACCACGCGCACTGGACTCATTCACTCACTATCGGAGATAGGGTAGATAATCCCTACATCTAGAAGCTTAAGTACCTCCTTCACCACCTCTTTCAAGTTTGAGTTTAATCTCCTTTGATGTTCAACTAATTTTTGTACCCTTCTTCAAGTAAAATTCTATGCATACAAATAAAACTGATTCCTTTAATATCATCAATGCCGTGCAACCTTAGCTCCTTGATTAATTTATGTATTTCCAGCTCAATTAAATTTGCATTAATTATTATTGGAAAAGTAGAATTTGGATTAAGGAATGTATATTTGAGGTTGAGCAGCAAAGGTTTAAGCTCCACCTGGGGCGGTATGATCTCAAGCAAGGTTGGATCTTGCTCTAATAACTTTATTTCCCTATTTCATTATTACTTCTTCTAAAATTTTCCTAATTTCTTGTACCATTTCTTCTATTTCTTCATAGCCCAAATTCTCCCCTCATACAGAATATTGTCACATTTCTCTTTTACAATAGGATCAGCTGAAGAAGTCATTCCTCCTAACAATTGTGATAAGGACTCACCATACCAAGGGGATAAATTTTGGAGATCCTCACATTGTAAATTGATGTCCTTTTCCGAGTTGCTTTGAGTTTTGGCATCTTGATACACTTGTTCATTCCCTTATATTGATTCCTCCTTATTTCCTTTTGCTTCAAATGCATGCAATGAAAGGGTCATCAAATTTTGTCCCGACCATTTGACACCACCCGATAAATTATTTCATGTGTTTTATCTAAACTTTTCCTCATAAAGGATCTTTCAGCGTCTGACTGACTCTTATTTTGGAAAAAAAGAAACCCAATGTAAAATAAGTGGATGATCAACCAATTCTCAATATCATGATGTGGACACTGATGCAGAAGAGATAAATATCTATCCCAAGTTTGATGCAATCCCTTTCTGTCTAATTGCTTAAAATGTAAAATTTGATTTCTCAAATGGGTGGTCTTCCTTAGGGAAAAATATTTATTCAAAAATTTTAGCTCTAACTTGTCTGAAGTTCTGACACTTTTAGGTTGCCGAGTATTGAGCCAAACCTTTGCAGCATTTCTAAGACTGAAAGGAAAAATCATAAGTCGTATGAAATCAGTAGAAACCCCCTCATATTTCAATGTGTTGTAATATCTGTGAAACTCCATGAGATGGGAATAGGAATTCTTTGAATCTAATCCCCCAAACTGATCCTCTTGAATCCTGGAGATAAAAGATGGTCTAAGCATAAAATTCTTTGCTTGAATTTCTAGCAATACAATGGGCCTAACTCTTTAGCAGACTTAGGAGCCCCATAATCTTTCAACGGTCTTAGAACCATATCCATCTGAGCAAGCTAGAAGTGTAAGAGGAATTGGATAACACTAAAATGCAAATAACATGAAAAAAAGAATTTACAAAAATATAAATTGGGAAACTCAAAAATTAAAAACGCAAAAATAGAAGTAAACAAATGCAAGATGTAATTGTAAAGATAGAATTGCAGAAATATTTATAATATAAGAAAGAAAACTAGCTTAGATTAATTCAAATGATTATCTACTAATGTGATAGTTGCAGTCTCCGACAACTACATCAAAAACTTGTTATGCAATCGTAAGCGCACGGTTACGTCGTCAGTAATATAAAAGATTGTCGAATCCATAGGGATTGGTTATAAGTACTAGTGATCTCTCACGGAGAATTAGCTAAACAATTGACGATTGAAATTTATATGCAAGAAGGGAAATAGATTGAGAAGAGGAAAGAGAGAGAAAGAAACTTGGTTTGGGGAAGTGTTCTAGGGGTTTAGTTTTATTGTGATGTTTATCAATGTATCATGGTCCACCAATTGTCTATCCTCAATTATCATGTACTTATAGGAAGTTAGATTCATTATCAGCTCTCCTCTGCAGTGGTCAAATCGGCATGCCATTTGGATCTATATCCCATGTTATTAAATAGAAATGATCCCTATGAAGTCCGGTAACGGGTCGCCACTGTCATTAGGGCCCCTCGGTCATAAATCAGAAGAACACACTTATAATTAATAAACATAGGAATAGGGATAATAATTATGTCTAATTCTCTACTTCCTTTTGGGGAATTGCTTCTCCTTTCAAGGTAATGTCCTAGACGTTCGGAAACGGGTTACCCTATCACTAGGACCTCTCGGTCATACAATCTAGGACATTTCCCCTATGAGATCACCAATTCTACATAGCCATTCAATCAAACATAAGAATCAAGCTCAAACACAATACATGCATATAAGATCAAATAGATACAAGGCATGGTAATATACATAGGAAATTGGCATATCCATGAGTTCTTACATCAATCCACACCACAATTACTCCTTTATTCCTAAAACAATAGATCTGCAAGGAAAAAAGAAATCCAAAGATAAGGATTAAAAGCATCCAAACCCAACAACAAGCGGAAGGGAGAAGAATGCTTATCCGGCTGCGTCAAGTGATCTTCAAATCCAATCCTTTGGTTACGGAGTCGATGTGATGATGTAAACGGCCTCGGATCGTCGAACGGAGAGCGTGGAGAACGTAGATCATCACCAAGATGGATCTCCCAAAGGGAGAACCTTCCTCCCCTTGAAAAGGGGAAGAGATCCCCTTAAATAGTGTTGGGCACGGGCCTGGCATGGCTCGTGTCACGGCCGTGTGGCATCCACACTGCCATCTTTTTCTTGCCCTCGGATCAGATGACACGGCCGCGTGGCTTGCTTAGTCTCTGGATGGGTTGCACGACCGTGTAGAGTCACACAACCGTGTTCTTCTCTTCTGGTAGGCCACACGATCGTGTGGAGTTACACGACCATGACCTTTTCTTTCTCTGCTTCTTTGACACAGCTGTGTGGATTCACACGGCTAGTCTTTTGTCCTCATTTTCTCTTTGAATCGTCTACGAGCGTTGTTTTCGTCCCAAAAGTGACTCCTGTAAGCAGAAAAATACACAGAACAAATCTCCAACAAAAAAGAGTAATTATGCTGAAAGTATATTAAGAGGTGTAGAAATGCACAAATCAAGCACAAATAAAGTACGTGAATATGTGTCAAAATATAATTAAAAGTGTATATGATTTACGCATATTATTTTATATGACTTCTGGAATCATGTTGTAAACATTTGAACATACCAATGTCATTTTTCTGATTTTGTTGATTAGAACAAGACGATCCTGATGATGATTAACCTGTCTTATGTGAATACTCTCTAGTGGTAGCTCGTGGGCCTTGGTTCATGTTTTTTCTTTTTTGTCTAGTAACCTGATGCTTTTGATTCGGATGTTTATTTTGGAACATCTGCTTATCGTTTCCCTTCTCGTGAGACACCTGTTTTGAGTCATCTTTATAAATAAGGTTCGATCTAACGCTTCCCGTTAAGTGTTGGTAGAAGATCTTGACATCCTGATCCGAATATTTGCTGCAAGGCCTTGAGTGAACTGACACATCCGATCATAGTCCTGAGATATAAGATGAGGGCAAAATTCGACGAGTCGGCTAAATTTTGCGTTGTACTCCATCACAGTACGATCACCCTGCTTGGGATTCAAAATTCCTCATAACGAGCCATGTACAATGGGGGCGAGAAGTATTGCCCTCAAAGGCACCTCGAAATAAAGACCAAGTGATGTGTTGTTCTCTAAAAAATTGTCTTATGCATTTTCCACAAAGTAACGGCGAGATGGTATGTAGCTGATTCAGCCTTTTCTGCATTCGTGCAAGTTAGATACTCAAATGTGCATTCCAGGTTATCTAACCAAGCATGAGCAATCCAAGGGTCGAAATCTCCATGAAACAGAGTAAAACAGTCCTTTACTGACCGAGCTAACAAGGGTATACGACTCTATCTTTCACCCAGCTGGTAGTAGTAGGGGTTGGTATTGTTGGTGATATTTTCTAAGACTGATCTCCAATAGGGGTTTATGGCCTGACCTCTGTTATCTAACTCAACCTCAGTTGGATCTCAAAAAAATTTTACTTCTTTGGCAACGGGTTCAGGTTCCATCGACTCAATAGGTGGTTTCCGTGGTCGACCAGGACCATGGCCGTGAACAGTGGCTGACCCATCACGTGTTGTTTCTATTACAGACAACTAAATAAGTACTAATAGAAGTATAATTAATAGTTACTGTCGTTGCCTGACCCCAAAACTCAAAAAGTCATATCGCGAAAGCAAATCGCGAAATCCGAAATATAAAAATAGGCTTCGCAACCCGTGACTCTGATACCAATAAATTGTTATGCTTTGGAGGTATACTTATCCAACAAAACGGATGGTACCCCCTTTGACAATGTTAGAGACAACATGATACATGACCATATAGCTAGTACAAGCACAACCACGCAAGATAATAATAACCAACTATCAAGAGTAAATACATCTAAAACCACTCAAACATAAAACTTAATAGACTGCGTGCATGCACGACTTAAACATAACAAGTACCATAACTAAGATAAAATACCTAACAATAACAAAATTCACACAAGTCAATTATCATATGAAACGAGTTTGAAAAATTCAAAGTGCAAGCAAATGCATACTAAACAATATGGAAAGCTCTCGACATGACGTGGGTGTGATGGACAAAATCTCCAAATGATTCCATACATCCTGTATCTGCTATTTAAGGAAGAAAGAACATAAACGGGGTAGTGAGTCTAAATGACTTAGCGGGTAATAGAAGATACTGCATGAACTAAGTGTAAGGAGATTCAAAGGTATACAGCCTCAAAGGTACTATCAACATAAATAACAGTAAGAACATAACAAATGCACATACGCCGATCTGATCCATCAAGTATAGAATTATGCAACACACATTTCATGCATATGGAAAGTTACTCTTATACACCACTTCAGCTACCACGATATCTATGTGATCGAGTGGGCAGGACTATGACAATTGTATGCAATTCCAACTACCACTACAGCTGAAGTGGTCGAGTGGATAGTATGCAAGTAGCTATCTAGGTACATAACAAAAGAGGTCACTGCCTGCATGCAACTCCAACTACCGCTACTCCGAGTGGGCATGACATGACAAGTTGCACGCACTCTAGCTTCCACTACCCCGAGTGGTTGAGTGGGTAGATAAAATGATTGACGACTCTCTCACACTACAAGGGAGACATGGTCAATAGTATGCAATGTAATGCGATGATGAGTGAGATGTAAATAAATCATAACCACAGATATAGTCATCACTATGCAACAATAACACAAGTATATCGGAAAGTATAAGTATGCTAAACCACATGAATAGAAAAAAAAATAGAGACTGTATCGACATCAAGTAGATCATCTTTAAGGTCAAGCACTACGAAATAAGAATAGAGTCAAGTTACTAAAGCTACCAATTAAATCATAATTCATGCACTAAGGTCAATAAACTAAAGAAAACAAGGAAAGAAGTACCCGCATGATCTGTAGATCGTGCTAAATGTCTTCACGTCCAAGAGTCTGATTCACATCAAAAATAAAACCCTGCAACATAAAACATAATCAAAACCAAGGTCTACCATAAATCGAGTAACGAACCCTAATCCTAAATTGATTAGGAACACTGATTAACTCAAGCTAATGATTCAACCACCATGTTACTCGTACACTAAAGTTTACCTAATTAATCCCAAAATTAATAATTAACCAATCGTTTAATCCATGTATTAAATTAACTATTAATCATCATGAATATTGACCCAAATCAATCTCAACAGCGTTTGAACCATCAATGGTGTTAACAAAATGACTAATCCCTTTGAAAAATCTCTAACCAAATTCATTCTCAATATACTCAGATGACATTTCACGAATTTGTATGAATAGAACTTAGGGAGGGAGATTCGTTACCCTAGGCTCCTCTAATAGTGGCTCACAGTGATCAACGACCCACTGAGTTGAGGGTTAAGGTGGTTGGCAGTGAGTTGGGCTGCCGATCGAAGAAACTGACGGTCAGTGGTCACTAACTAGTTGTGGTGGTTGAGGATAGCCACCCGTTTTTGAACGTAGGGGTTGCGACGGCTGGAGCAGAGGAAAGGCGGTGATGGATTGAGGTTAGGGCTTGACACAGCCGGAGAGGGGCGATAGTTGGTTCGGGAGAAGAGGAGCAATGGTGGTGCCAAAGAGAAGGGCTTGGGTAAGGAGTGAAAGAACTTAGTTATTTATATTTATATCTTATGTTAATTAGTTATAACCTTATATTAATTAAATCAATCAACTTCCATTTAAGTGATATTCCAAATAGATTTCCTCCAAGCTTAATAGATTTATTCCTTTAAACATATCATACGAATTTGATTTAAATTCCGAAAAATTCCTAAACATTCTTAGAAAATTCTACAAGGTAATTTCTTAATTAATACTTAATTATTATTTAATTGTCGTATCTAACACAAGACCTTCGCGACGATCGTGGGCCTTGCGCGATGTCCGGTGACTGCGGGGCTTGTCGATGTCTATGCCATGTCGGTCGGCAGGTGGAACGAAATGTTTTGCCTATGCTGATATGACATGAGATTTTAAACCATGGTTATATATACTTCTAAATTCCTTCTGATCATCTTCTAAACAACTTGTTCATCAATCTTTCATATGTGTCTCCCAGTAGTTTTCTGGTTGCATTACTTAATAGTAATAAGTATCTTTCAAAGCCTAGAATGATGTGCGCGGCTCGTTGTTCTCAACATCATAAATTGGTTGTAACCAAAGAAAGCATTTAGAAAGCTAATTGTGTTGCCCACCATGTAAGTAACCTTTCACACATCCGTCCTGCAATTTCTTTAGGCTATGTTTGCTTTGAAAGATGGAAAGGTAAAGGAAAGGAATCGATGGTGGAAAAAAATCCGTAGGGAAGGGTAAGAGAAAGGAAAGAGAAAAAAAAAAGAATACGAGGGAGAGAGAAAAGAAAAAGCTTTACATGGAGGGAAGGGAAAGAGATGGAAAGAATTGGGTCTCACCTATCCTGTGAGAGACCTTTAAGGTCGCTCGCCCTCGCGGGATGAGTTCGCTTGTGCGAGCAACCTCGGAGGTTGCTCGCGCTCACTCAACCACCTCCTCCTGTCCATGCGCGACGCCCTCTTGGGGCCGCAGGTAGGAAGAGGAAGTCGTGTGGGGCCGCGGATTACGGTCGCAAACTGTGAGAAATAGTTGTGCACGTTGAAACGTTGAAAGAGGGAATTGTTTTTGGCCCGATTTGGACGGAAGCAAAAATGATGAAAAAAATGATCCGTCGATGAATTTACTAACTTGTCCTATCCATTAGGTAAAACAAAAGAAAGGAAAATAACTCCAATTGTTTGAAGTAAATAAAAGAAAGGAATATAATCCATCCTTTTTTACGAAGTAAACAAAGGAAAATTTTTCACGATGAAAATTTTTCGGTAGTTGTTATTTACTTCCAAGTAAACATAGCCTTAATCAAGCATACTCCTAATAATTGGTTCGCTTCATCCACTACTTGCCTCCTTTCGCTAGCAAATTTCCTAACCTTTTGATGTGTCTAATGTGCTTTGGGCTAAATGTATAACCTGTACTCAACCAGTTTTCTTTATGCATTACTTTCGCAATATCAGGATATCTTTGGTCTCAGCGACTAACTTAGAGTATCCATGCAAGTTTCTCTATAATATATTTAAAATTTAGGATATACCACCCATTTTATTAAATTTAGATAATCACTTTTCATTATGCATTACATTAGCTATCCTAAAATTTCATTATCTTCATTTTTTTTTTTTATTTTCTTCTCTCTTTCAATTTTTTTTAAATTTTTTTCTCTCCCTATGTAATATATACTTTTCATTGCCCAATCCATTTGTTTGATTTTTTCTCTCTCAAATAAAATGATATTTTAATATTTAGGGAATGAATTTCATTTCCTAAATTTAAAAAATATTATTCATGAAATCTAAATTTAGAGAATGAATATGGTAGCTGATGCAAAAGTTTTTTTAACGTAAAATGTAAAATTTAAGGTAAATTCTATATTTAGGGAAGTTGATGTGGATGCACTTAGTCCTAGCTTCAGCATGTTCTTTGATGATCAAGTGTCCCTAGTTAATGGAACTTTATGCTGATTCTTGGAAACCCGTCTTTTTAAGTCTGCTTCATGAGGCAAAGTTTTCTTTCGGAGACAATAGGAACTATCGGGTTATTTTTTTCTTATATTTTTTAAAAGATTATCTTTTATAGCACGTTTGAGATTGTTGGTTGCTTACCAGTTTCTTTTTCTTTCAGCAATGCCAAGCATGGTGATAGGAGTACCATACCACATTTAAATTTTTGCATCCCTTGTGCAGCATTGCTGCCCATATTCAGGTTCTCAGGTGATCTATAACTTTTATTTAAAGTTTTCAAACAAGGATTCTATTTGTTTACTACTTTTAGCTTCTAGAAATACAAAATCATTGTGTTTGTACAGACGAACGTAACTTCTCAATACTAAAAGTTTTGGACGAGCCCAATGATCTCTTATCTTCTGTTTGGGCATTGCTACCTCCATCCGAATTGCAAAATGCCTCAGATTCACATAAGAACAACCACGAAAGCAAAGGATCTCGTTTCTCCAAGTTCCTTGCAGAAAAGCATTTGGGTGTTGATGCTGAGAAAGGTCTAACATATCTTATTAAGGATAAGCCGCCAAGTAAGATGTGATTGAGAATGGAATGGAGAATGCTGGATTTGGAAGATGCCTATATATTCGGTAGGTAGATGTAATTGTGAATATGGAAGATGCATTCCATAGGATCAGGATATGTGATGACAAAAGGGGATCTATCATTACCTTTGTATGTTTGTGCACCTTTTGATGATATGCATTTTTACCTTTCATTTAAAAAAAACTTGTATAAGAAAGTAGTCTCAAGCAATGAACAGAGAATCATGACTGTTTGAAATCAATTTTCAACTTGTAAATTTGTGATTGTATTAATGTGTTATTTTGTGGTTATTTTGATTGGTAAATAATCATACAGAAAGTTGACAGTATGTTGTCAATTTTTCTTTTTGATTTTTGACAAATTTTTTCTTAGTTATGTTAATTTTATATTGGCGAGTGTCCCAAAAAAAAAAAAACTTGCATTGGAACATATGTTAAGGCCTTGCATTGGTACCTGATGGCTCAAAATATGAGGAATAATCTGAGGTAGCTATGTTAGAAAAGCAAAAGACACCAAGTAAGCATGAAGGATGTAGGAAAGACACCAAGTACATCTAAGAGAGGAACTCGGTGGAATAGTAGGTGGAACTAGAAGGAAGAGAGTCAAAGGATTGATGCATCAAAGGGATTATTAACCTAATGGGAGACTATTAGAGAAGGCAAAGGGTCGTGAGCTGAGGGTTGAGCGAACCTATATTTGGGTGAAGGTAGAACTCAAGTTAGGCGGATTTAATTTTTAAATGAGTCAGTCAAATTAATAGTTGATTAAAATAGTTGACAAAAAAAATAATGAACTGTGGTTTATGATCTTGTCGAACGAGGGCCTATGTTTGGTCGACCATGAGTTTAATTAACCAAACATGTCCTATTAGTCCACCAATGTAGGTAAGAGTCACGATGGAGTCAATTAAAGTTAGTCAACAATTGTTTAGTCGACCAACTAGTGTAGTGTTGTCGACCAAAGTTATGTGAATAAGATTTGATGAAGTGAAGATTAGTTAATCAGATGGAGCTGTAGGATCGAGAAAAGTAATAGAGGGGGGTGTGAATAGTACGTGTCACTAACTCCCATTTTTCAAAAACTCTGTTTGATTTTTAGCAGCGGAATAAAAATACAACACAACAATGATATGTTTTCTTTTTTACTTGGTTCATAGTTCGGTGGCTGTTAGTCCAAGACTAACGGTTTTTGATCGTTTCTGATAGACAATCCACTAATAAATCTCCTCCAAATAACAACTCGAAGATAGAGATTCGTCTTTTGCAAAAATCGAGGAGCAGTAACATGTTAACCATTCCTAATAAATCAAAGCACGAAAAGAACAACAATATCTAAAAGTATACCAACAATAAAAAGCTCGGAGTAGCATGTAGTTGCCGGTGTAAGATATAGTAATTAAATAACAAGTGTTATTGGAAAAATAATCTTATTGGATATTTTAAAAAATTGTAAAACTTTTTCGGGATTTAAACGGAGTCTATATGACATGTTTAAGGGGGTGAAGTAATTAGGGTTAAGAAAAGACTATTTGAAATAACTATTTGAGTGAAAGTTAATTGAGAAATTAACTTAGATTTAATTATATTTAATCTAAGTATTTAAATCAAAACCTAACTCCTTTCTTCATTCTCACCTTATCCTTTTCCCTCTTCCTCTCTCCCGATCCCAAACGTTGCCGCCCCTCTCCCTTCTCCTCTTTGCACTGCTACTGACCACCACGACCCAATGCCCTTCGTCGGCCACCCTACGCCAGATGTCGTTGTCATCGTGTCTCCATCGCTGTCGTCGTGTCTCTGTCGCTGACATCCCGATTGCGCTGATGCCATTCAATCCACCGTTGACTGAGCCCCCTTCTTCCTCTCTCAATTTATGTTGTCGCATCCTCACTGATGGTTGTCCTTTTCGGCCACGAGCTAGAGGTTGTAAGCTCCACATCATCGCTGACCTTTGCTACCCCTCATCGCCGGTGTTGAGCTATCGCTGCCCTTCTCTACCCCAGCATGGTACCATGGCAGCCATCGTCGGGTCTCTTTTCAATTCTTCGCTACCATGCTCTAGATCCCTATACTCCTCCCCCCCAATCCAGAGAGGGACGATTCAGAGACACCATTTCTTCTACGAATTCGAAAAAGAGTGCTTCATTGCAACCACAGCGGCAATTTAGATTCCGTCCGAGAGGAATCAGTCAATCTAGTTCAGGCGTAAGACATTCTTAGGGTTAGATTTGCAGAGATTTGTTTTCATTCTCAGTGTTGGGATATTGTGATTAGCAGCTTGATCGATTATTGTAGCTCCGACCATCAATTCTGATAGTGAGATTCTCCAACTATGAAGCAACGACTGAGGCATCAACTTGGGTGAGTTTTTGGAATTGATTCATGCTTAGCTAATCTAATTTAATTATGAAGTGATTAGAGCTAATTGAGGATTAAACCTAATCTAATGAAGAAAATGGGATTAGAGAGACTTAAATATCTATTCAGGGCTTAAGTGGAGATTGTATTATCGATTTGGGCTTCCCTAATTAGTTTAGAGAATTTAATTCAGCTATTTAATTCTTATAAAGGTAGCTAAATTGTATATACGGATGTAGGACTATTACCGAGATGAGTGACACGACATGGGAGTCATTTAGCGAGACTTACATATATGTCAGGTACATCCTACTTTGACACTTTAGTACTTTGATCTTAGTGCATGAGCTATATTAGGATAGTTGTTGCATTTACCTTGACTCCACTCACATTTTACCTGAGTTTGATATTTACATGCTTGATCTTTAAGATAATCATTTTAATATTTATACATACTCTTGTTGTCATTCATGATATTTAGTAGATACTGTTGGATCAAGAAGTGCTAGGGGAGGGGGGGGGGGGGGGGAATAGCGCTTATGGCTATTTCGTTCGATTTAAAACACTCGAGATAATAAACGCAGCGGAAAAGAAAAGAACACAGTCAAACGCTAACACAGGTTGTTTATTTGGTTCGGAGCCTATGACGACTCCTACTCCAAGCCCCACGATCGTTGATCGCTTCCGGTGGGCAACAACTATAAGCTCAAAAGATTATTACAAATTTATTACAATTTGAACTGTAAAGAAAGCAATACCGACAACAAGAATATCAAATCTGGAGCTCTAGGTCGTCGGGATGTTGTTGCAGCACTTCGGGAACTTCTTGTTAGTAGCTTGTCGCGGAAGGATCACTTAGAATGTGTGTGTTCAAGCTGCTGGTCGAGACCCTCTTATATAGGGTGTTCAATGCGCCTCCATCACGCATCAAGACGCCTCCAACCTGAAGTTTGATCCCGAAATCCACTCTGCGATAAGCCTCTGCTCGCTGCCCATTATCCATCTGAATGCGCCTTCAACGCAACTCCAAGGTGCTTCCAAGCAGCAGTCCAAGGCGCCTCTAAGTCCCATGGAGGCGCCTCCAGCTCCTTGCCGCAGACAGCTTCCGCCTTGCACCCGAGGCGCCTCCAAGCTCCATGGAGGCGCCTCATATACTGTTCATCCGAGGTGTGACTTGCTCCTTTATTCTTGTAAAATGTGTTAGTCCCAAACACATACCCTGTAAAACAAAGTTAGCACATAATAGTCATAAAATATTGACAGTCTTCGGACTGTCCGGGTCTGACTTCGAATTTCTTACTGGAAATCCTAGGTCGACCCGACGCCTACTGTTCCCTTTGCGGGGAACGCGTCCTCACCTACTCTACTTAGGAGAGTTACCTGTTGCCAGTGCGATCCTCCAGATCGACTGGACTTTTGCTCAGCGCTCGATGCTTCCAGACTTTCTTCTGGACACCCGCTCCCCGACTCGTCCAGTCTTCCACCTAGTTCGCGACACTAGGATTTTCCACCTAGGGTTACCAGCCCTAGGACTTTTGCCTGAAGCCCTCGACCCGCCAAGAATTTCTGCATAGGGTTACCACCCCCTATGACATAGGGTTACCACCCCCTATGACATAGGGTTACTACCCCCTAGGGTTTTCCATCTGCCTAACCGCAGCTAGGACTTTTGTCTAAGTACACTTAGGACTTTCCTGCAATCTTATTCAAACTATTAGATCACAAACTAACTTAACTTTGAACTCTTTTCCATTATCAAAATACAGGTTAGGTCGTTGGATGCTTCCAGCACCAACAATCTCCCCCTTTTTGATTATGACAACTCAAATTCAAAGTTAAGTAAAAATAGGCATAATTAAACAGATGCATAAGTAACATTTTTAAAGTTTTAGTGTAAGCATAAGAACACAATTTTAGACGCAATCAAAGCTTAAGCTAACACCTTAAAGTGTAAGGCTCCCCCTTAATTAGAGCTTTCTTTTTGAATTTTGAATTTATGCTACTCTCCCCCTTTGCCATATATCAAAATATAAGGAAAAAAGGAAAAACCATTGTACTTAGGTATATTTAGAATGATTTTAAAAAATGTTTAGTTATACCTTGAAAAAATACTTAGCTTTTTAGAAGAAATATTCTTGTAAATTATTACAATTTTGAGAAATAACTTAGCTAATCAAAATACTTTAAAGAAAAATAAAATACTTAGTTGAATTTAGAAGTACTTAACTAAGAGAGTGATTTTTGTAAAACATTTAGCTAATTAAATGTTTAAGGATTCAGAGAGGATCTTTTTTTAAGAAAGTTTGAAAAGGTTATATTAAGAAGCAAAATTCGAAAAAGTACTTAGGTAACTTTTGAAGGAAAAACCTTTTTGAGAAAAGTTAGTTAGATTCGAAAGACTTTAAAGAATTTTTCTCAAAGAAGGCATTTGCAAGAATATTTGAAAATGGCTATACAAGGTACTTTTAATAGGTCTTTTGAAAAATAGCTTTGAAAAGTTAGAAAATATAGCTAACGTTGAAATATTTAGTTTGAAAGACTTAGTTAAATTTAGCTGTAAAAAGGGAGGAGCTTAACTTGTAAAAGTTTGAATTAAGGTCGTTCATCTAAATTCAGGTAGCCCTAAAGTCCAAGCATGAGTATTTATTTAATCTCCTGAGTCAAATGTCTAACCATTAGCTACTAACTGTTTACCTAGAAGGTAACAGCTTTCACTTGGCTAGTCAAGTTAAGTTGACAATCCAGTTAGATTTGACTAAGTCAGGATCACTTAACTTGATTACTGTATTTTTAGTATTTAACGCCCAGACTTCCTGCGATGCACAAAAATAAGCATTCTGAAGTCTAGGCTGTACCTTATGCATCTCACGCCGTTCTAAGTTTTACAAAGACAAACAAGTTATCCCTAGTGTGCTTGTGAGATGCTCTGGCTAAAATCTAGGGTAACATGATATCTAAAGATAAGTGCCTAGGCTAAGTCCAATTTTGAAAATCTAATAAAGTTAGAATTTTGAAATTATTTTTCCTAGAAGTTTAAAATCCAAAAAAAACTGAATAAGTTCTATTCTACTAAACACATTCCTATTTGTCTTCTAAGTGCATTGAACTCAAGTTCAGGTAAGAGTTTTGTGAATATGTCGGCTAGGTTTACCCTTTCCGATTATCTTAAGTTTACCGTCGTTACCGAATGCAACTGATCCTAGGTTCTTGCATTTGAGCTTAGTGAACTTCAACCTATCTCTAATCATATGTCTAGAGCATCCACTATCCAACATCCATTGATCCAATTCCTACACATAAAATATTTGGATTGGATTCTATTTGATGGATCAGAAGATAATTTTATTGAATTAAGTTGCCTTTCCATCTCACCTAGTCTAGGTTAACACTTAGTTTAGTTATGGGTGATTGTTAGATGGTTGAGTTTGTTTTAAGTTGAGTAAGGTAAGTGCCTTTTGAAGAATAATTAAGGTAAGTAATTTTGAGAAATTTTACTTTAAATTGAATTTTAACTTAATTTTAATTTAATTTTAAATAAGTTTTTTTTGGTTTTTCTAAAATAGATTTTTAAATAAGTTTTTTAAATAAAATTTTTAAAACATTTTGAATAAGTTTTTAAATAAAATTTTTAAAAAATTTTGAATAAGTTTTTTAAATAAAATTTTAAAACATTTTGAATAAGTTTTTAAATAAAAATTTTTAAAACATTTTGAATAAGTTTTTTAAATAAAATTTTTAAAACATTTTGAATAAGTTTTTAAATAAAAATTTTTAAAACATTTTGAATAAGTTTTTTAAATAAAATTTTAAAACATTTTGAATAAGTTTTTTAAATAAATTTTTTAAGACGTTTTAAAGGATAGATTTATTTTATTTTATTTAGTTTATTTAATTTAATTTGATTTTAATTTAATTTGATTTTATTTAATTTAATTTGATTTTTAATTTTATCCTTAGTCATCTCACTCAATCTAAAATTTTCAATCAGGGGATCCTATAATTTTGTGAGATGAATTAGGTTCAATTATAGGGTTTGGTTTAACTTTGTGTTAGATTCAGGTTTAGTTTTGGGCTCAGCAAATAGGCATTGTTTGGATAAACCTCTGGGCTATGGTGAGTCACTTGGACATCATTAAAGTAATCATGCCTTAGAAGTTTTCCAAATAGTCCTATCCACCGAACTTAGTACAAAACCTTGGTCTAACTAGTTAGGATCCGTAAAGGGTAGCTTCGGTCAGTTCCACTTAGCCAAATGCACCAGGTCGAAGCCATATCTTCCTAGACATGCATATACTAAGCTTCCCTAACGTACTATCATCCAAAACTTCACCAGTACCATAGTTCAAGTTAAACCTAGCCCTTTTAGTTATAACCCTAATTACCCTGTCGGGTAGCTTGGTTTGGATTACCCTGCCGAGTAGGTTAGTTTTGGAGGTGCCAGCTATTCTGGAGCCTCCCTACATTATTAATTTATAGATTGGATTTAAGTTTCTTAATTTAATTATATTTTAATTATTATATTTTAATTATTTATCTATTTATTAAGATAATTTTTCTTTTTACTTCCCCTGGATCATAGCCTCGATAAGGTCTATCAAGGTAATGTACTTGTTCCTTAGGAACCCAATATTGACTAAGTCCAAGTTGATTGACCAAGTTAGACTTGGGTACCCATGCTTGGACTGCCTTACTATTTGGTTTGTTGACTAATGATAAATATGATCTATATTTCTTTTTAGGCTTGAATCCAATTCCGGATCTGTTGTATACGACCTTTTGTTTTCCAAGAATCAGGTCAAGATTCTTGGAACCCAAAGTGAACCGTTCCAACGCGATCTTCAAATCCTTGACTTGAATTTTCAGGTTGGAATTCTCTTCCTCAAGCTTTTGGACTTGAGTCGAGGTTCCAGTCTAAATGGATTCAGACAAGGATTTGGAGTTGGTCACTTCTTTAAGGGTTGTCACTTCTTTCAGAAGTGGCTTGATCCGAATATTGGATTTTGCTAATTTACGTAATAAATAATTAACTAAATTATTTAAACGCAGAATACTTACAGTGGGGTCAGGACCTTCGGAAACGGATACGGATCCGTGGCTTCTTTCCGATTCAGCTTCTGATTCGCTCTCGCTCTCGGACCATCAGTGCAAGGAGACTCGTCTGATCGAGTTCATCGTTGTCGTCTTCTGAGGAAGATTCTTTGAATGCTGCCTTCAAGACCTTTTTCCTTCTTTGTTTCTTTATCTCCTTTTGGTTGGGACAGTTGGCCTTGACGTGTCCATTCTGGTTGCAGCCATAGCACGTCACTTCAAATTTTACCTTTGAGCTTGATTGGGCTTCCTTGGACTGGACTGCCTTCTTGAGGTCCCTTTTGTTGAACCCCTTCTTCTTCTTGTAGAGCTTCTTTACAAGATTGACGAGTTTAGTCGTTAGTTCGTCGTCTTCATCGTCTGAGTCAGGTTCTTCATCTGATTCTTGTTCGGTTCTACGCCTTGGTCTTGGTTCGCGTGTTCTTCTTGTACCTGCAACCAAAGCAATGCTCTTCTCGGTCGGCTGTGCATTAGTCTGCTCATGTAATTCAAACTCAGAGAATAACTCGTCTAATTTTATAGAAGATAAATCCTTGGAGACTTTGTAGGCACAATGTACTCCTCGGAAATGCGTTGAGAGCGTACCTTATAATATCTCTGTTCTCAACCTTTTGACCGATCGCGTGGAGGGAGTTGAGAATGTCTTGAATACGTGCGTGGAGTTGACTTGCTGTCTCTCCTTCCTGCATTTTGAGATTATATAATTTATTAAACAAAAAATCTCTTTTGCTTACCTTGGTGTCGGAGGTGCCCTCATGCAGTTCGATCAGCTTCTCCCATAGCTCTTTTGCGGTTGAAAATGGACCAACTCTGTTGAGCTCTTCCTTGGTCAGTCCACACTGGAGGGTGCAGGTTGCTCTGGCATTGGCTTCCACCTTCTTGATTAGAGCTGGTTCCCAGTTCTCGTAGGGTCTAGGCTTGCCGTCTTCGTCGGTTGGCAGTTGAAACCCAGTCTTGACGATCATCCACATTTCGAACTGGATTTTTATAAAATTTTCCATTCATCTTTTCCAATACCCAAAATCTTCTCCGGTGAAGAGAGGGGGATGAACGGTGTTGTAACCTTCTTGCTGAGCCATTTAATTAATATACAAGAATAAAATAGAACGAGATGTCCCAAGACTAGGTCTTGGATTAGTAGTGCGGGAAAAAGTTAAAATAACAAGCTCGAGTGGTGTTGCACCAATTTCGAGCAAAACCCCAATTCGTAAAAAGAATTAGAATGTAGCTATTAAGCTAATTCTAATTGACTCCGTAAAACTGAAAATAACCACAAAAAAATGCTTGATTGGTGGTTGCACCAAATCGAAACGACCCCGCTCTGATACCAATTATTGAATCGAGAAGCGCTAGAGGGGGGGGGGTGAATAGCGCTCGTGGCTATTTCGTTCAATTTAAAACACTCGAGATAATAAACACAGCGGAAAATAAAAGAACACAGTCAAACGCTAACACAGGTTGTTTACTTGGTTCGGAGCTTATGATGACTCCTACTCCAAGGTCCGCGATGGTTGATCGCTTCCGGTGGGCAACAACTATAAGCTCGAAAGATTATTACAAACTTATTATAATTTGAACTGTAAAGAAAGCAATACCGACAACAAGAATATCAAATCTGGAGTTTCGGGTCGTCGGGATGTTGCTACAGCACTTCGGGAACTTCTTGTTAGCAACTTATCGTGGAAGGATCGCTTAGAATGTGTGTGTTCAAGCTATTGGTCGAGACCCTCTTATATAGGGTGTTCAAGGCGCCTCCATCAGGCTTCAAGGCGACTCCATCACGCTTCAAGGCGCCTCCAACCTGAAGTTTGATCCCGAAATCCACTCTGCGATAAGCCTCTGCTCGCTGCCCATTATCCATCTGAAGGCGCCTTCAACGCAACTCCAAGGCACCTCCAAGTCCCATGGAGGCGCCTCCAACTCCTTGTCGCAGACAGCTTCCGCCTTGCACCCGAGGTGCCTCCAAGCTCCATGGAGGCACCTCGGATACTGTTTATCCGAAGTGTGACTTTCTCCTTTGTTCCTTCAAAATGTGTGTCCCAAACACATACCCTGCAAAATAAAGTTAGTACATAATAGTCATAAAATATTGACAGCCTCCGGACTGTCCGGGTCTGACTTCGGATTTCCTACCGGAAACCCTAGGTCGACCCGACGCCTACTGTTCCCTCTACGGGGAACGCGTCCTCACCTACTCCACTCAGGAGAGTTTCCTGTTGCCAGTGCGATCTTCTAGATTGACTGGACTTTTGCTCAACGTTCGATGCTTCTGGACTTTCTGCTGGACGCCCACTCCCCGACCTGTCCAGTCTTCCACCTGGTTCGCGACACCAGGATTTTCCACCTAGGGTTATCACCCCTAGGACTTTTGCCTGAAGCCCTCGACCCACCAAGGCTTTCCGCATAGGGTTACCACCCCCTATGACCTAGGGTTACCACCCCCTAGGGTTTTCCACCTGCCTAACCGAAGTTAGGACTTTTGCCTAAGTACACTTAGGACTTTCCTGCAAGACTATTCAAACTGTTAGATCACAAACCAACTTAACTTTGAACCCTTTTCCATTATCAAAACACAAGTTCGATCGTCGGATGCTTCCAGCACCAACAGATACTGGATACCTTATTTACTCGCATTGAATGTCGTATATACATGTACTCTGTTGAGCATGTTAGCATAGTTGATTGCTATTTATAAAAATATGGTGATGACTGTTCGCATCTTGCTCATCATATCATTGCATGCATGTTGGCGACTATGTCTCCCTTGTGATTGAGAGAATCATTGGACAGAGCCACACACTCAGCCACTGATGGGTAGTGGCAGTTGGAATATGTACCGCTTGTCCTGTTGTGCCACACTCGACCACTCATGAGTAGTGGTAACTGGAGTTACGAATAGTAGGGCTCTATTGCTATGTAGCTAGTGTTATGAGCTGCAAGTGTATGGTTACGTCATCAGTAATATAAAATATTATCATACCCACAGGAACTGGTTATAATCACTAGTGATCTCTCATATAGAATTAGCTAAACAATTGATAACGACAAGTTACGTGCTAAGTAAAAGAAATGAGATTGAGAATAAGAAGAGAGAGAGGAACTTGGTTTGTGGAATGTTCTAGAGGGTCGGTTTCATTGTGATGTTTATCAATGTATCATGGTTCACCAATTACCTATCCTCAATTTGCATGCACTTGTAGGAAGTTAGATTCATTACTGATTCTCCCCTGCAGTGGACAAGTCGGAATGCTATCTTGATACATATCATATGCTACTAAATGATAATAATTCCTATAAAATCCACTAGGACCCCTTGGTCATAAATCATAAGAACGCACTAACACTTAATAACATAAAGATAGAAATGACAATTATATCCAATTTCCTACTTCCTTGTGGAGAATTACTTCTCCTTTCAAGATCATACTCTAGATATCTGTTAACAGATTATCCCTGTCACTAGGATCCCTCGTTTATACAATTTAGGACATCTCCCTACGGGATTAACAATCCTACACATCCCACTCAATCAAACATGAGAATTAAGCCCAAAACACATGCATTCACATAAGATCAAATAGATACAAGGCATGATAATGTCATCTAGATAGCAAATTGGTATATCCATGAGTTTTTATATCAATCCACACCATAATTACTCCTTTAATCCTAAAACAATAGATCTACTCCATGACAAGAAGAAGAGATCCAAAGACATAAGAATTACAAGCATCCAAACCCCAATGAGAAAGAGAAGGGAAGAGAAGCTTATCCAATTATATAGAGTGATCTTCGGATCCAATCCTTGGCTTTCAGAGTTGGTGAGGTGGTGGAAACGACTTCGGATCGTCGAATAGAGGTCCGAAAGGTTGTGGATTGGCAGCAAGATGGATCTCCCAAAGGGAGAACCTTCCTCCCATTGGAAAGGGGAAGAGATCCCCTTTTATAGTGTAGGGCACAGGCTTGGCACGGCCCGTGCCACGGTCGTGTGGAATTCACACGGTCGGCTCCTTCTTGGCCTCGGCTCAGGTCACACGGCAGTGTGAATTCACATGGTCGTATCTTGCTTGCTCTCTAGATGAGTGACACGACCGTGTGGGATCACACGGTCGTGTCTTACTTACTTTCTAGATGAGTGGCATAGTCGTGTGGGATCACACGGCTATGTTCTGCTCCTCTTCTGGTCAGGCCACACAGCCATATGCCTTCACACGGTCATGGCTATCCTCTTGGCTGGTTCTTTGACAGGATCGTGTGGGATCATATGGCCGGTGCCATTTGCCTTCTTTTGCTCTCCGGATCGACAATGAACATCATTTTCACTCCAAAAGTGGCTCCTGTCAACACAAAGATACACAAAAAGTAGATCTCCAACAAAGAAGAGTAATTATGTTGAAAGTAAGATAAGAGGTGTAAAAATACACAGATCAAGCAAAGTAACGTATGTGAATGTGTGTCAAAATATGCATAAGAGTATATATAATCTACGCACATCACACCCCTAGACTTAAACTTTTACTTGTTCTCATGTAAAATGCCGCAATCGAAATTCATTTGCTCCTATAATGCATCATAATCCTAGTGCACTTTCTTAACTCTATCAACTAGTTTCATTGGTGAGCATGATCATGAAAATAACCTAAGTATGACCTAAGCATAAGGTATTGTGCACAGTACAATGAGTGACTTAAACTCTTCAAGTTTTAATCTCCATCCTAGTCAAGTCATCATCCAATTGAGTTCCTAATGTTCCCGGTGATAAACACTTACCTGTCACATACTTGTTTCATATTCCTTAGGTCACACAAGGTCTCAAAGGACTATTCAGAATCAAGAGAAACATAATATTTATTTTACCAGTAACCTAACTTAGTCTCAAAAGGGTAAATTATTAGTTTCCACTCACAATAACTATTTTTTTAATCCCTTATTCTCATTTTTTTTGGCGCTTTGAAGGTGAAGTACTAACACAAATGTAAATGTAGGGATTTTTGATTTTTTTCCAAATGAGTTGACATGATCCAAGATCACCAAGTAACAAAAATATAATCCAAGAAATCATCATGGGAACTGAAGTACTAAATAAATAGGATGAATTGTGACTATTTCAATGATATCTACCATTCAAGCTTAAGTAAAGTGAAGGTAAGATCCTTAAGGTTAGGCCAAAACTTAAACTTATCTCTGTACAATACTTAGCTTATTTCAGGCTACTAGAGATAGAGAAAAGAGGTACACTAAACATACAACATTATATCCCAACAACATGAATCAAGAAATGAACGTGCAAACAATTTTACTATTAGACAAGTCAACAGTAGTGAGGAACAATATTCTCGATATGACACAAAATAATTTAAAAGATAGTCAAAATGATGATCAAAACAAACTAGAAAACAATAAATGAAAGTGCAAACAAGCAAAACAAACAAAACAAGCAAAATAAACGAAAGTGCTAAAAATGTAAAGGAAAGGAAATGCAAAAGACTCAAGTTGCAGACTTAAACTTTTCATCATCCCGATGAAATTAGTATGGTGGTGGAGGTGGGGGAAAGGGAAGTCCTCATCCACGTCAGCTAGAAGGGAAACTAAGCATACCAGGGAGTTGACCAATTGCTGATGGTAGTGGAACAGAGTATCCACTTGATGTCTAGTAATATTCATGGCCTCCATAAACTCTTGTATTCTCACTTGGTCAGTATCATAATCCTGAATAAATTCGGCCACTTGGCCTTGGAAGTTCCTCGTGAATTGAAAGTGGTCACATACCTCTTGGAGCTGGTCATCAGACAATTTCAAGTGACCCTCCAACATTTGTTGTTGGGCACTGTGCTTCTCATAAAGTGAATCTACAGAGGCACGAAAGTTAGAAAAGTTAAATATGGAAGGACCCGTACCATAGGCAAAAGAATACCTAGTAGGGTTCGGATGTCCGGAGAGCTATGGGTGTCTAGATGATGAGGGCTCAAGGTGAGGCTCGGTGTCTCCTACCAATGGAGGGACAGATTTGGGATCTACATCGGTAATAACCCAATTAGCAGGGTTACAAACTGAGGTACGCTCGGGATAAGGTAGAGGGATATGAAAACCATCCTTTCTAGGAAAGGCAAATCCGTTCTCATTCCGAAAAATCATCTTCATGGAAATACAAGCATCGATATCAATCTTGTTATTGCCATGAATGACTTCCAACTCACCAAGTTCATAACCCAAATTTATAACAAGGACGCTTTCCTGGCTCTCACAAGGTTCAGTAAAAAAATAAAAATCAGAATCAAAATCAACTTTATTGAGCATAACCCAAAGAGAGTAAAGTTCCACCTTTCTAACTACTATCACTATCCCCTCTACTAAAAATAATTTTACTCATAACACGGTACAGGTATCTGAATACGGGATTTTGTATGTGGGAAGCTTTAGCTCTAGAGGGCTAGGATTGTTTGACCAGGTAATAGAGGTCTAAAATCCATTCCAGTTAAAACTAGAATTAAACCTTCGAGCACCCCTATAGGTAATTAAAAAATAATTATTAAAATCACTAAATATCCACTGAAATTCTTGTTTCATTAGCCTAAAACTGATTTTGCCAATTTAATCATCTTCAGAAGAGAAGTGGACATCAATTGAACTTAGAAATTCAAGGACAAGGTGGGGATATATTGGTAGATGTGAGTATATCATATCATCCCAATCAAAAGCACTAATCATCAAATCTACATCATCCCTAATTCTCAAAACATCCATGGTAGTTGGATCCATATATCTAGTGAACATAATTTTTTTAACAACAAGAGTATATATATATATATATATATATATATATATATATACTCTCTTCATTTTTGAAAATAATACGATGCTCATTATCGTTACCTTCATCGTGTGCCATCCTCTTGCCTTTGCCCTTTGATGAAACTTTTTCCTTGCCTTTATCCCTTCCCAGTTCTTTTCCTCCACTAGATCCACCACTTTCTCTTCAGATTCTTTTCAAAAGATGAGACATGATGGAAAGATAAGTGAGGGATAGTGATTGATTGAAGAAAAAGGAGGAAAGATCTTGTGAGAAGAAATAGATCTTAAGGAAGAAGAAGGAGGAGAAGATGAGGAATTCTTAGATTTGAAAGTAGGTTTTAGATCTAGATCTAGATTTGGATATTGAAGAAAAGGAGTCTAAGATCTAGATTTGTAAGGTGGATGAAGAGGGATTGAGGAGGAAAAGGATTGGAGAGAAGAAATGAGTGAAGATGGTGCTCTTGGAAAGATTTTGTCGCTGACACGGCCTCGGCACAACCGTATCTTATAGACACGACTCGGTCGAGGGTAACTTCACACGGCTATGTTGAGTGACATGACCGGCTTCTTCCTCCTTTCGGCTTGATCCACACGGCCGTGTCGATTGGCACGGGTCGTGTCTGCTTCCTTTCTGTAATCCTCACACTGTCGTGTGAAGTCACATGACCATGTTCTTCTCCCTCTCAGTTGAGCTCATATGGCCGTGTGAAATCACACGGTAGTCTTCCTTTTCTCTTCCAGGGTCATATGAACGTGTGAGGTCACATGGCCTAGTGCTTTTCCTTTTCTGCTTGCTTCACATGGTCGTGTGAGGTCACACGACCGCTTCATTGAAGTGTACAAGAGCTAACTTTTCTCCTTTTTAACTTCATCGATGCCTCCACGCTCATGAGATGATCAATGGCTAGTTCATAGAGGTAGATCACAACTTGAAAACAAAATTAAGAAAAACTTAGATAAGCTAACTAAGAGAGAAAAATTAAAAATTGAACTAACTAAAAAGAACCCTTGGGTTGCCTTCCAAGAAGTGCTTGTTTTAGGTCTTTAGCTTGACCCCGTCTCCGTTGATATGGATTATACCTATGGAGGCACGACTTTTCCTCCTTGGTTTAGTGCTGCTGACTCTTCCTTCATTCTTTCTCTTGTAGGGCATATGTACTTTTCATTATTTGTTGGGTGCCTTCTCCCAACTCTTGTCGGGTCATGTGTTTCATCCGGCAGCCTTCCATGAGGATGGAAATTTCATTCCTCAATTTTAAAAGCATTTACGCCATTGCAAATGCTTACTAGAAAAGAAGAGACATCGTTAGGGAATTCAGATAGATCAAATTCTAACCTTTCCTTACCAATAGCTGAGATAGTTTATGATTCTTCATATCAATAATGGCTCCGAGTAAGGAAAGGTCTTCCTAATATGATTAGGATCTTTGGATCCTCCTCCATGTCCAAATGATAAAATTGGTGGGTATGATACAACCATCCACCTCTATTGGCACGTACTCGACGATACCCATTGAGTACATGCATGAATGATCAACTAACTAAAGTGCCATAGTAGTAAATTTAAAGTTTTTGAGACCTAGCTTCTTACAGACCGAATATGGAATGAGGCTAACATTTGTACTCAAATCACAAAAAGCTTTTTCTATAAATGTAGCTCCTATCGTGCCATGAACAGAGCACTGCATTCTTTCGTTAATGCTATGGTCTCGAACTCTCCTTTCTTTCTTCTGTTGGATATGTTATCCTTCAAAAATTTAGCAAACTTAGGTATTTGTAGAAGAGCGTCAATTAGAGGGATTTCAATACAAATCTCCTTGACCTTCTCTAGAAATTTATTGAATTCTTCATCCTTTTATGTCATGGCTAGTCTTTGTGGAAAAGAGACTAGTTGACTTTGTATAGGAAGTGGAAGAGTCCCTTCAACCTTCTTGATAATCTCCTCATCTCCTTGGATCTTAACTAGGTTAGGTGTAGGAGGAGAGGGCTCTTCCTGAATGTCAATCCCTTTAGGATCAGTCACTTGGGGATCTCCCAAGGTTTGTCCGCTTTGGAGTTCTATTCTGTTACAATGTTCCACTGGATTTACATTAGGCTTGCCTGGGAATGCTCCTGGTGTTCTTGAAGAAGATGAAGCTATCTAGGCAATCTGGCTATCTTGCACCATTCTTTGAGTAAGCTATTTGATTTCATTCTTCATTTCCTTTTGCTCAGCATGAACTTCTTCAAGCAACTTTTCTATTCTGGACAGTTGATTGCCTCGTGTTGGTTGTTATTGATAGCTTTATTGTCTAGGTTGGTAACTTGGCCTTGCCCCTGTGGATGATCCTTGATCTTGGTTGTTCTAGTAAGAATAGTTTGGATGATTCTTCCATTCAGGGTTGTATGTGTTAGAATACGGATTATTTTATCTTTGATTATAACTCACTATTGTATCATATTGCTCAAGTTGATTTATTTGTGCAAAGATGGCCCCTAAAGGACAAGTGTCTTGAGCATGATATGTGCTTCCACAAGTGCCACATACACATACAATCGCATTGGCAGTACTAGTTCCCATATTCTCAAGCTTTTTAGTCAGAGCATATAATTTTACAGACATAAGAGTGATTGCATCCATATCAAATTTTCTTGATGCTTTGATAGGGTTTCCAGAGAAAGAGCTTCCATATCTTTCAGATGCCCACTAATGATGGTTCTGAGGCACACTTTCTATGATATCTTTGGCCTCATATAAGCTTTTGTTCATTAATGCCCTCCAATTGTGGAATCAAGGGACACCTTCGTGTGATAATTGATGTCATTATAAAAAGTGTGTAGCACTAACCACTTTTCAAGTTCGTGATACGGGCATTGCCTGAACATATTTTTGAATCTAACCCATGCTTCAAATAATGATTCTGAGTCTGACTATTTGAAACTTACTATAAGATTCCACATATGGGCAGTTTACTGGGAGGATAGAATTGTTGATCTCATTGTTCCCAAGATGTGATGCTATTAGCTGGTAAGGAGTTAAGCCACTGCTTGACTCAATCTCTTAAGGAAAATCCAAATAACAATAATCTTACTGTCTCTATTGGAACTCCATTCATCTTCATTGTACTACAAATTTCATAAAAAACTTCCAAATGTTGGCTCGGATCTTCATGTGATTCCCCTCCAAATTGATTTTGTTGAATCATTGTGATCATTGCAGGCTTAATCTCAAAATTATTAGCTTTAATGGGTGGTCTGGTTATGCTAAACTGAAGCCCACATGCGTAAAGTGTTGCGTAATCCTTTAGAGGTTTGTTTGCCATTTCTGATAATTCTCATTCTTCTTGATGTCTTTGCAGGTTTCTCCTTCTATGAAATGTTCTATTAATTTTAGGATCGAGTGGTAATAGATCTCCTGCAAGATTGGATATTTGCATGCAAGAATAAGATTAAAAATATTCTAATAACAAATTCTAAGTGCAAAAGAAACATAATTTTTTAGTTTTTTAAAGTAGAATTAAAATGCTTGAAATCCAAAGTGCAGAATTTAAGTTGTAAAAAGAAAATTACCGAAAAAAGTAACAATTGCAAGATATATATACAAAAATAGAATTACAGAAAATATTTGCAATAAGAAAAATAAAAATAATTTTTAAAGACTAACTCAAATGATTATCAACTAATATTATAAGCACAGTCCTCGACAATAGCGTCAAAAATTTATTACGAACCTAAATGCACGATTATATCATTAGTAATATAAAAGATTATCGTACCCACATGGACTGGTTACAATCATTAGTGATCTCTCACATAGAATTAGCTAAACAATTGACAGTGATAAGTTACGTGCTAAGTAAAAGAAACGAGATTGAGAATAAGAAGAGAGAGGAACTTGGTTTGTGAAATGTTCTAGTGGTTCGATTTTATTGTGATGTTTATTAATGCATCATGGTTCACCAATTACCTATCCTCAATTTGCATGCACTTATAGGAAATTAGATTCATTACCGGCTCTCCCCTACAGTGGACAAGCTGGAATGCTATATTGAACCATATCCTATGCTACTAAATGGTAATAATTCCTATGAAATCCGTTAACATATTACCCCTGTCACTAGGACCCCTTGGTTGTAAATCACAAGAATACACTAACACTCAATAACATAGAGATAGAAATGACAATTATGTCTAATTCCCTACTTCCTTGTGGAGAATTACTTTTCCTTTCAAAATAATACTTGAAATGTCCGTTAATGGGTTACCCCTATCGCTAGGGCCCCTTGGTCATATAATCTAAGACATCTCCCTATGAGATCAACAATCCTACACATCCCACTCAATCAAACATGAGAATTAAGCTCAAAACACATGCATTCACATAAGATCAAATAGATTCAAGGCATGATAATGCCATCTAGATAGTAAATTAGCATATTCATGAGTCCTTACATCAATCCACACCACAATTACTCCCATAATCCTAGAACAATATATCTACTCCATGGCAATAAGAAAGAGATCTAAAGACATAAGAACTACAAGCATCCAAACCCCAATGAGAAAGAGAAGGGAAGAGAAGCTTATCTAATCGTGTAGAGTGATCTTCAAATCCAATCCTTAGCTTCCAGAGTTGGTGAGGTGGTGGAAGCGGCTTCAGATTGTCGAACAGAGGTCTGAAAGGTCATGGATTGGCAGCAAGATGGATTTCCTAAAGGGAGAACCTTCTTCCCATTGGAAAGGGAAAGAGATCCCCTTTTTATAGTGCAAGGCATAGGCTTGGCATGGCCCATGCCACGACCGTGTGGAATCCACATGGACAACTCCTTCTTGGTCTCAGCTCAGGTCACACGACCATGTCTTGCTTGCTCTCTAGATGAGTGGTACAATCGTGTGTGATAACACGACTGTGTCTCGCTTTCTGGAAGAGTGGCACGACCGTGTGGGATCACACGGCCGTGTCTTGCTCCTCTTCTTATGCTGAAAGTAAGATAAGAGGTGTAAAAATACACAGATCAAGCATAAGTAAAGTACATGAATGTGTCTCAAAATATGCATAAGCGTGTATATAATCTACGTATATTAGCAAGTTAGCTACTACGCAAATTGCCCACTAGGTCACTCGAAAGTAGTGGCGGTTGGAGTGTCGTATAGTTGTCATTATCCATGCCTCTTGACCATACAGGGGTCATGGTGCTAAGGGGTGGGTGGGAGTGACCATGTCGTGTATATGCATATGATATTGTGTTTGCATATGTTGTTGTTTTATTGTATCCATATGATTATCTTGTGTTTACATATGATTGAGATATGCCTGCTACATGTGTATTGACACCGGCTTAGTTATCGGGAGTATCTATATGCCATTCATGTTGCTCTTGTAGTTATGAGCAGTACTATTGTAGATCCTCACTTACACCTAACTTTCTATTACTTGCTTAGTATATGGGTCCAGGTATGGATATTTATTATGATATCACTATTATTCATGTTATTATTTTCCCATGAGACTATATACCTTTGAATCTATAGATATATTATGTTCATACTGTTGGGTGCTACTCGGAATTCCATTTTGTTTCCCTTGTAAAAAAAAATTTATACAAGTACAGAACTTTTCTTAGCAACCCATGTGCTTTTCAGAAGTTGAACTTGGATTGCAAACAAAACTTAACATTATTAATCCAAGTTTAACTCATGTGTTCTTCAAAAGTTAAACCATATTACAGAAGTTGATTAAATATCTATTTCACGGATTGACTTCCAGGTCGTTGGCGAGGCACTCGACCTTCTTGGTTATGGGATCATCCACCACTTCCTAGACAAAGCCTTTCAAAGAAATTGAATATTTAAGCTCCTTACAGTAACCTTAGGTTTAACTACAGAGACCACAATCGAAGCACAAGATCGAAATACAAAATTGATACACAAAGTCGAAACACAAAATCGCTAGCCTCTTGTGTTGGTATTTCAGGATCCATACAAAGAAAACAAAACTAGTTGAGCTGCGGAATAAATAACTAGTTGTACCTTTCTTCGTAGACAAAGACCTCTTGATCTTCTGCCATATTCCTCTCCTCTTCTTGGAAGTCGAGTGGGCGACGATCTACCATGACAAAAATACACGAACCCTTTTTGTTTCCAAGCCGCGTACCACCAAAAGAAGCAAAGAAAAGGGGCGCCTCCTCCTTCTTCTTCTCCTCCAAAACCACCGGCCACCAAGGTGCTTTGTCTCTTCATTTTCTTTTCCTCCAAGCTCCGGCCACCAAGAGAAGATGGGGCACCGACCCTAGAGGGAAGAAAGGGAAGAAGAAAAGGATGGGGTGCCGACCTTAAGGGAAAGGAGAGGTTTATTAGTTGTGGAGAAAAACTTATCAATTTTTAATCGATTAATTGTTGTGACCCAACCTCCTCTCCTTTTATAATCCTTTGCGCCAGATTAAAAAGGAGAAAAAGTAATAGATTTTTTAGAATTCTATTGAGAGAAAAAATCTCCCTTTTCATAACTCTTTTTTTTTTCTTTTATTGTGGTCGACCCCTTGCTAGGGCACCAAGCAAGGCTTGGCCAGCCCTATGCTTGGGCAACAAGCAAGGCTTGGTCGGCCCCTTGCTTGGGCACCAAGCAAGGATGTGGCCGACCCCTTTCTTGGGTTGGAAGCAAAACCAAAATGGGTGAATGCGAGGCTTTATAGAGGCTACAACAGGGACCGAGAGGAGGAATTGGTTTTGACCTCCTGATGGACTTGAGCTTCCTGTGTTCGCCCCGAACACCCAACTCAAGTTCATCAATAATAACTCATACCACTAAAGAGTTATGATTGAACTACCGCACCAATCCCATATTAAAATATGGGCTCCTACATATCATGAGTGCGTTAGTCTCCTTGTATTTAAGATATCGTATGCCCGTTAATTAAATGAGTTACTGGCAACTCGCTTAATTAACATCTAGCTCCAAGAGTAATACCACTCAACTTTATTATCATGTCGGACTAAGTCCACCTGTAGGGTTTACATGATAATCCTTATGAGCTTCTCAAGGGGACATCATAAACCTTGTAACGACCCGCCTCCTATTGATACTAAGCTGTAAGGTCGGACCGTCACATTATGCTGTGCTAAACTATAAGGTGCGGAAATCTGAGCTGAATAAAATCTTACTCTGCTAATGACTATTACAGCCTGTAAGATTAGGTTCAAAGACCTTTCCATTGACATACATATACTAGGGAAGGAACCCATACTTTCTATTTGCTCAAAAGACTGAATTGAGACCCTTCCAGCTGAAATCAGACACTCCAATCGATCAGCTGATCGATTGGGGTCATCTAATTGATCCGTTGATCGATTAAGCGTGCTACTGTGCACGGACAATATTCTGGATCGATCGGCTGATCTATCCATCCTGACTAATCGATCCATTGATCGATTCAGCGCGTTACTGTGCGCGGGGTAATATTCTGGATCGATCGACTGATCGATCCAGACTTGCCAATCGATCCAGTGATCGATTCTAGGGCTTACTGTTCGCGGAACCAGCTCTCAATTGATCAACCGATCGACTGAGGTCCCTCCAATCGATCGGTCGATCGATTGGAGTTTCTGATTTCATTGCAGAACTATGATTTCAGAGTTCGATCATACACAACTCAATATAATAAACCTAAAACGCCTAGAGAACATTGTAATTAGTCTTCACTAACATTGTGCATGATTTACTACTCATCAACAAGCTAGCTAGTGTCCTAGGCATGGCATAAGCATGGTTTCACAGTTCAAAATTCTTAAACATTCTAAAAGCGCATAAACATTGAAAAGGACAAAAGGTTCCAATTCTTTAAGTTTGCTAGTTCCCAAGGGTCTTCATTCCAAGTTCCTACCCACTCACATCTTTGTAGCATTGTCCTGAAGCCTCCTCTAGTCCATCTTTCCTTTACCTTTATCTGCAGTATAAGGAAAAGAAGTATCTGTAAACTTACGCTTAGTAAGAAACCATCTACCTCACAAAACATGCATACGATGCAATTTATGCTTTTAAAATATGCTATTTGAAATATATGCTGACATTGCTAAACATGGATTCTAAAACACGGCATAATCACAGACAATATATGACATTCAAAACTAAGCATAGAACTATCATGTGAATCCATAAGAAACTAAACTGAAATGAAAGATGAGCGAAGCTAATGCTAAACTAATGCTAAAGCTATTTTGAATTCACATAACTGTTTTGTGAAGTTTTAAAACTATTTATCATAAATAGTTGAAAATACATAATCATGCTGCTGATGGGCCCGACAACTGTACTTGCTATGTACGCATCCCTAACTAAACCCGGGGTTGTAAATTCCGAATCTAGTAGGGTTTAGTAGGTTATCTAAACCTAGGGACGACTATGAGAGCCCAACCCAATGGATATCTAGTCCAGTACAGTGCCACTGCTGAAAATAAAATACTGGTTATAGCTGAATTTTTCCTTATCTTGCTATTTTTAGGTTATCTGAACTTAGAGCTAGGTTGTCTGAACCTAGACGCGACTGTGGGAGCCCACCCATTGGACCGTAGTCCCATATAAGTTGTAATAAAACTGAACATGCTGTAAAAATGCTTCTATTACATTTACTGAGCTATTATAATGCCTATGGTGGTATTTAACTGAGCTATACATTTTATCAAACATATGGTGTGCACTAGTTCACACCCTACATGCTAAAATTCTGCATACAACTAAACTAATGCGTAAAACCTTGAAAAGAGCTACTTATATTGCAGGTGAGGGGTTTCTTACCTCCTGCTCGAAGTTTCTTACAAATCTAAATGCTAGGTTTCCGGTGGAGAAGATCCTTTCGTTGATCTCCTCGCGTCTACGTGCCCTTCTCGCGGAGGGGAATGTTCTCGTGCTGAAGTCGTCGCCGGAAGGTACTCCTATGGCCCTTGAAACGGAACCCTAAGTCCCTAGGTCTTGGGCGCCGAGAGGGTGGAGAGGAAGAGGGGCGGCGTGTGAGGGTTTTAGAAAGAGGAGAGTTGCATTAAAAATAATTCCCCACTTAATAGTTTTCCTATTTATATTAAGTGGTTAATTCGGCCAACTTAAATATAAATATAATTGGTTCCCTCTTCTTTCAGCACGGCCCTGCTGGGTTCACTTGGTTACTAGAGTCCTCTATAATGCATAGGGCCCATAGGTTTCGGGTTCAATTCCCGCCTAGACCATTCTACGTTTATATTTGTTTTTGCTACTTTCGCTAGTCTAAAAATTCCATAAAAATATCCTAAAATTCCAGAAAAATCATAGAATATTTCTAAAATTGATTTGAGAATTTTCTGGCATTACAATTCCCCATACCTTATAAAAAGTTCATCCTCGAACTTAGAATAACTCTGGGTACTTCTGTCTCATACTGGCTTCTGTCTCCCAAGTTGCCTCTTCTGCTGTGTGACTTTGCCAAATAACTTTTACTAAGGGTACTTCCTTGTTCCACAATTTCTTAACTGCTCGGTCTATTATCTGAATAGGCTGACTATCATAGCTGAGGTCTTCGCGGACTTGTACCGACTGGGGCTCAATCACCTGGGTGGCATTTGGGATATGCTTCTTCAGCATAGAGACATGAAATACATTGTGGACAGCTGACATCTCCTAAGGTAGCTCTAGCTCATATGCTACCTTGCCAACTCTTCTAGTAATAAGGTATGGTCCCACATATCTGGGACTTAACTTGCCCTTTTTCCCAAAACGCATTACTCCCTTCATGGGAGCCACTCTGAGGAACACTATATCCCTAACTGAAAACTCTAAGGGTCTGCGTCGTGTATCGACATAACTTTTCTGGCGGCTCTGAGCTGTCTCTATCCTCTGGCGGATCTGCTGTATAGCTGCTGTGGTATCTGCTACTAGATCTGTCTGAAGTTCTAGTTCTTTCTGTTCACCACTCTCATACCAGCAGATTGGAGATCTACACCTCCGCCCATAGAGAGCCTCGTAGGGTGTCATACCGACAGTGGCCTGATAGATATTGTTGTATGCAAATTCTGCTAAACTCAGATATTTGCACCAACTTCCCTTGAAGTCTAGGGCACATGCTCGGAGCATATCTTCGAGTACCTGATTTCCTCGCTCCGTCTGACCATCTGTCTGAGGATGGAAAGCTGTGCTAAATTTTAACTTGGTGCCTAATGCTGACTGTACACACTCCCAAAAGTGTGATGTGAATCTACTGTCTTTGTCTGAAATAATGGTCCGTGGGACTCCATGCAGTCTAACGATCTCATTGAGATACAACTGAGCTAGCTGTTCCATGGAGTAGGATATCCTGATAGCTAAGAAGTGGGCTGATTTAGTTAACCTGTCAACTATTACCCAGATGGTATCAAAACCATTCGTGGTTCTGGGTAGTCCCACTATGAAATCCATAGAAATGTCTTCCCACTTCCATTCTGGGATCTGGATAGGCTGCAGAACTCCTCCTGGTCTCTGGTGTTCTGCCTTGACTCTCTGACAAGTCAGACAGGTGCTAACATATCTAGCGATGTCTCTTTTCATCCCAGGCCACCAAAAACGCTTCTTTAGGTCCTGGTACATCTTGATGGAACCCGGATGCATCATATATGGAGTCCTATGAGCCTCATCTAAAATATTTCTCTTTAGTTCCTCCTGATCCGGAACACAAAGTCTATCACCAAAATATAATGCCCCACTATTTGATACTCTGAACTCTCCACTTTCTGATCCTGCTAGTCCTTGCTTGATTTTCTGAATTTCAGGATCCTGTCCCTGAGCTGTCTGGATATCACCAAGCAAGGTGGATTCTAATGTCATAGTAGAGAGCTGTCCCACTATAAGTTCGAGGCTGAAATCTGTGATCTCCTTCTGTAGGGGCGGTGACATGGCTGCTAGTGATAGTAAGGTGGCACTAGACTTCCTGCTAAGTGCGTCTGCCACCTTATTGGCTTTTCCTGGATGGTAGAGGATGTCTACATCATAATCTTTGACCAGTTCGAGTCATCTACGCTGTCGCATATTCAGATCCTTCTGAGTAAAGAAGTACTTCAGACTCTGATGATCTGTATACATTCTACACTGAGCTCCATACAGGTAATGTCTCCAAATTTTGAGAGCGAACACGACTGCTGCAAGCTCAAGGTCATGAGTAGGGTAGTTCCTCTCATAATCCTTGAGTTGTCTGGAGGCATAGGCGATCACCTTACCTTTTTGCATCAGTACTGCTCCTAGTCCCAATTTAGAGGCATCACTATAAATGTCAAAATTGTCTGTGCTTTCTGGTAGAGCCAGAATAGGAGCACTGGTCAATCTCCTCTTTAGCTCGCTGAAACTATTCTCACAGTCCTCTGTCCACTAAAATTTTTTGTTCTTTCTGGTAAGAGCTGTCAGTGGGGAGGCTATCCTGGAGAAGTCCTCTACGAACTTTCTGTAATAACCTGCTAGTCCCAAAAAGCTTCTGATTTCACTGGCATTCTTAGGTCTTTTCCAGTTACTCACAGCTTCTATTTTACTGGGGTCTACCATAACACCATCCTTTGAGATGATGTGACCTAAGAAAGACACCTGATCTAGCCAGAATTCACATTTCGTGAACTTAGCGTATAGCTGGTTTTACTGAAGAGTCTGCAATACTGTTTTCAGGTGCTCTGCATGTTCCTCCTGAGTTCCGGAATAGATAAGGATGCCATCGATGAAGACAATAACAAACTTATCTAGGTATTGTCTGAATACTCTGTTCATGAGGTCCATGAAAGTAGCTGGAGCATTTGTCACACCAAAGGGCATGACTACGAACTCATAATGTCCGTATCTGGTCCTGAAGGCTGTCTTAGGTATATCACCTTCTTTAACTCTAACCTGATGATATCCTGATCTGAGGTCTATTTTAGAGAACACTGCTGCTCCCTTTAGCTGATCAAACAGGTCATCTATTCTGGGAAGAGGATACCTGTTCTTGATCGTGACTTGATTTAGTGCTCTGTAATCTATACACAGGCGCATGCTCCCATCCTTCTTCTTCACGAACAATACAGGCGCTCCCCATGGTGAGTGACTAGGACGTATGAAGCCCTTGTCAAGCAGCTCCTGTAATTGCTCCTGAAGTTCCTTCAGTTCTGCTGGAGCCATGCGGTAGGGTGCTTTGGAGATGGGATTTGTACCGGGAATAAGTTCTATCTTAAATTCTATCTCCCTGTCTGGTGCTAGGCCTGGTAACTCCTCAGGAAAGACTGCTGGGTAGTCACATACGACTCAGACCTCCTCTAGCTTTCGGTCCTTGTCCTGGCTGGTATTGACTACATGCACTAAAAGTCCCGTACATCCTGAATCTAGCAATTTCTGTGCTTTCAGAGTTGAAAGAAATTTCTTGGCTTTTCTCTTTGGTTCTCCACTGTACTCAAATTGTACTCCTACTTCAGGTTGGAATATGACTTTCTATTTACGGCACTCTATGGAAGCACCGTACTTGATTAGGAAGTCCATTCCCATGATGACATCGTAGTCAGCCATATCTAGCACTATCAGATCGCCAAACAACTCTCTGTCTGCTATAATGACTGGCACTGCTCTAAGCTAGTGCGTAGATGCCATAATTTCTCCCGAAGGTAGCGTAGTCAAAAACTGACCACTGAATACCTCTGGGGGTACTGCTAACTTTTCGGCGAATGCCCTGGATATATAAGAATGGGTTGCCCCAGTATCGAATAAGACAGTTGCACTTTGCTGTAAAATACTAATCTGACCTGTAACAACTGTCGAGGCATTCGCTACATCCTCTCTGGTGAGTGAGTAAATCCTTGCCTTCGTCGTGGCTGAGGGGGCTTCTAGTCTGCCCTGGTTGATGGATGGTCCGTCTAAAACAGCCTGCATCTGGTGTAACTGGGCTGGCTGGCCTCCATGCTGAATTGGCTGTGGTTGAGGAAAATCGGTCTTGTTCGGGCACTGCTTAGCCATATGCCCCTCTTGTCCACATTCGAAGCATCCCCGTGTGCCCTTGCGACAAACTCCTGGATGGAATCTCCCACAAGTAGAACACTTGGGATAACTAGGCTGTTTGTTGGCTGGTCCTCCTTTTGGGTAACTCCCTGGTTTGCGTTTGTTGCTGGAGTTCTCTTTCCAATTTGAGCCGTGGGAGCTGTGGCCCTGGTGTTTCTGAGTACCTGAGCCTCCCTGACCCTTGGACTCTGAGAGGACTTGCTTATGCTGTCTGATATTGCTCTGATAGTGCTCGGTCGTCAAAGCACTGCTTACTAGTTCTTCAGTGGTTTGCGGCCTATGGACGCCGCTGGTCACATTCATTGTTATTTCCGGCCTTAGCATCTTGAGCATCAACCGGACTCGTTCTTTTTCAGTGCTGACTAATTCAGGGCATAGACGAGCCAATCTGTTGAATTTCTTCACGGCTTCCTCCACTGAAAGGTTGCCCTGACGAAATTCAGTGAACTCGTCGTAGTGGCGGTTTGTGACCCGCATGTGAAAGAACTCCTCGAAGAATTCCTTCTCGAAGTCAGCCCATGTCATCTGGTTCACTAGGCGCTTCGCTTTAATTCTCTCCCACCACATACGTGCATCCCCTGTCAAGCAGAAGGAGGCACACTTCACCTTCTCATGTTCTGGCCAGTGTAGAAGCTCCATCGTACTCTCCAGTGTTTTGAACCAGGCTTGAGCATCCCATGGTTCACTGGTGCCTGAGAAGTTCTCTGGCTTAACTCTCTGCCACTGGATCAGATAGACTTCTCCCCTTGCCCCTACTGCTGGGGCTACTGGTGCTGTAGGTTGGGCTGGTGGAACCGCTATTATTGCTGGGGTCACTAAATTGGGTTCTGGGGTGACAGTGGGAGTGTTCTGCTGATTAGCCCTTAAGGTGCCTATCTCCTGCTGTTGTTCAGCTAGCTGCTTCTGTAACTAAGCCACTACTGCGGTAAGGTCTGGAGGAGGCATTGAGTTGCCTGCATTATGCTGGGGCTCAGTAGCTGGTGTCTTTCTAGCTGGGCGTCCTCGTACCATTTTTTAAAGAATAGAGGACATACATAACTAATAGGATTGTATGGTATAACTATTGTTATCATGTTTAATTAGCTACCATAATCACACTAGAGCTATTATACACAAGCATGCTTTAATTATCTATAAATATGAAAGCAAAACATAACTGAAGTGAGAAATGTTCTTACTTGGAAGCTGCAGGTTCAATGCTGATGTGTATGTAGGAAGTATGGAACTTTTGCTCTGATACCACTCTGTAACGACCCGCCTCCTACTGATACTAAGCTGTAAGGCCGGACCATCACATTATGTTATGCTAAACTATAAGGTGCGGAAATCTGAGCTGAATAAAATCTTACTCTACTAATGACTATTACAACCTGTAAGATTAGGTTCAAAGACCTTTCCATTGACATACATACACTAGTGAAGGAACCCATACTTTCTATTTGCTCAAAAGACTGAATTGAGACCCTTCCAGCTGAAATCAGACACTCCAATCGATCAGCTGATCGATTGGGGTCATCTAATGGATCCGTTGATCGATTCAGCGTGCTACTGTGCACGGACAAGATTCTGGATCGATCGGCTGATCGATCCATCCTGACTAATCAATCCATTGATCGATTCAGCGCGCTACTGTGCGCGGGGTAATATTCTGGATCGATCGACTGATCGATCCAGACTTGCCAATCGATCCAATGATCGATTCTAGGGCTTACTGTTCGCGGAACCAGCTCTCAATCGATCAACCGATCGACTGAGGTCCCTCCAATCGGTTGATCGATTGGAGTTTCTGATTTCACTGTAGAACTCTGATTTCAGAGCTCGATCATACATAACTCAATATAATAAACCTAAAATGCCTAGAGAACATTGTAATTAGTCTTCACTAACATTGTGCATGATTTACTACTCATCAACAAGCTAGCTAGTGTCCTAGGCATGGCATAAGCATGGTTTCACAGTTCAAAATTCTTAAACATTCTAAAAGCGCATAAACATTGAAAAGGACAAAAGGTTCCAATTCTTTAAGTTTGCTAGTTCCCAAGGGTCTTCATTCCAAGTTCCTGCCCACACACATCTTTGTAGCATTGTCCTGAAGCCTCCGCTAGTCCATCTTTCCTTTACCTTTATCTGCAGTATAAGGAAAAGAAGTATCTGTAAACTTACGCTTAGTAAAAAACCATCTACCTCACAAAACATGAATACGATGCAATTTATGCTTTTAAAACATGCTATTGAAATATATGCTGACATTGCTAAACATGGATTCTAAAACACGACATAATCACAGACAATATATGACATTCAAAACTAAGCATAGAACTATCATGTGAATCCATAAGAAACTAAACTGAAATGAAAGCTGAGCGAAGCTAATGCTAAACTAATGCTAAAGCTGTTTTGAATTCACATAACTGTTTTGTGAAGTTTTAAAACTATTTATCATAAATAGTTGAAAATACATAATCATGCTGCTGATGGGCCCGGTAACTGTACTAGCTTTGCGCGCATCCCTAACAAAACCCGGGGTTACAAATTCCGAATCTAGTAGGGTTTACTAGGTTATCTAAACCTAGAGACGACTATGAGAGCCCAACCCAATGGACATCTAGTCCAGTACAGTGCCACTGCTGAAAATAAAATACTGGTTATAGCTGAATTTTTCCTTATCTTGCTATTTCTAGGTTATCTGAACCTAGAGCTAGGTTGTCTGAACCTAGAGGTGACTGTGGGAGCCCACCCATTGGACCGTAGTCCCATATAAGCTATAATAAAACTGAACATGCTATAAAAATGCTTCTATTGCATTTACTGGGCTATTATAATGCCTATGGTGGCATTTAACTGAGCTATACATTTTATCAAACATATGGTGTGCACTAGTTCACACCCTACATGCTAAAATTCTGCATACAACTAAACTAATGCGTAAAACCTTGAAAAGAGCTACTTATACTGCAGGTGAGGGGTTTCTTACCTCCTGCTCGAAGTTTCTTACAAATCTAAACGCTAGGTTTCCGGTGGAGAAGATCCCTTCGTTGATCTCCTCGCGTCTACGTGCCCTTCTCGTGGAGGGGAACGTTCTCGTGCTGAAGTCATCGCCGAAAGGTACTCCTATGGCCCTTGAAACTGAACCCTAAGTCCCTAGGTCTTGGGTGCCGAGAGGGTGGAGAGGAAGAGGGGCGGCATGTGAGGGTTTTAGAAAGAGGAGAGTTGCGTTTAAAACAATTCCCCACTTAATAGTTTTCCTATTTATATTAAGTGGTTAATTTGGCCAACTTAAATATAAATATAATTGGTTCCCTCTTCTTTCAGCACGGCCCTGCTGGGTTCACGTGGTTACTAGAGTCCTCTATAATGCATAGGGCCCATCGGTCTCGGGTTCAATTCCCGCCTAGACCATTCTACGTTTCTATTTATTTTTGCTACTTCCGCTACTCTAAAAATTCCATAAAAATATCCTAAAATTCCATAAAAATCATAGAATATTTCTAAAATTGATTTGAGAATTTTCGGGCATTACAAACCTAAATAAATAGGACACAATTTTCTTTCATAATCGACAATACACCATGTAAATGGTACTATCTCCCAACTCATCGGGCCTATTGATTTAACGAATAAATCTCACCCATTGATAAGTTAAAGAAACAAATACTAAGTATACGTGTTTGTTATTATATTGGAATTAAGAGAATGCACATCTATAATAATAGAAGTTCTGTTCTTTTAATCACTTAGTATAAATCGAACAACCTCAAATGATCATGCTCAATACACACATAGTGTACTAGTGTAATTTTATAGACAAGACAAACTAATACCAAATTACACTACAACCGTTCCAATGGTTTGTCCCTATCCATCTCGGTCGTGAGCTACTATTTATAATTTATAAGGAACTGATAACATGATCTTCTGTGTGACATCACACACCATGTTATCTATAATATAAATTAAATGGACAACTACATTAACATATAAAATGCAACATTTGACCAAAGTGATTTTCATTTCAAAATATAAATGTTCATACAAAAAGCTAGGCTTTTAGTATACATCCTAACAATCTCTCACTTATACTAAAAGATTATACTATCATACATCTGATTCTCATCCCCTCAACATGCTCATATCAAAAGCTCTCGCCGGAAGGGCCTTAGTGAAAGGATCTGCCAGGTTATCTACTGATGTAATCTTGGTGACAACAACTTCTCCTCGCTTTATGATGTCTTGTATCAGGTGGTACTTGCGCTCAATGTGTTTACTTACCTTATGGGCTCGTGGTTCCTTCGAGTTTGCTACTGCACAACTATTATCACAATAAATTGTGATAATTTTGGGCAAACCAGGAATCACATCTAAGTCCATCAAGAAGTTTCTGAGTCATACAACTTCTTTGGCTACCTCAGAGGCTGCCACATACTCGGCTTCCATGGTGGAGTCTGAAACGTATTTCTACTTAACACTCCTCCATGCTATGGCTCCACCTCCCAAAGTAAACACATACCCCGAGGTTGACTTACTACTGTCTCTATCTGATTGGATGTCCGAATCTGTGTAACCCACAGGGAGCAAATTATCTGCCTGGTAAACTAGCATATAATTTTTAGTCCTTCTCAGGTACTTTAATATATGATTTACGACAGTCCAATGCCCCTGTCTTGGGTTACTTTGATATCTGTTAACCATGCCCACGGCAAAACAGATATCCGATCTCATTCATAGCATTGCATACATTAGACTTCCTACAGCCGAAGCATAAGGAACTGCCTTAATCTCCTCTATCTCCTTTGATATTTTAGGACACATCTCTTTAGATAAAGGTACTCCATGCCAAAAAGGTAGAAAACCTTTCTTGGAGTTTTGCATGCTAAAATAAGCTAGGATAGTATCGATGTATGAAACTTGGGATAAGCACAATATTCTTTTCTTACGATCCCTTATTACTTTGATCCCAAGAATATGTCCACATTCTCCCAAGTCCTTTATATCAAATTACTTGGGAAACCATACCCTTATGTCTGACAACACTTTGACATTGTTGCCAATGAGCAAAATATCATCTACGTATAGTACAAGAAATATCATCACATTTCTATCACTTTTCTTGTATACACAAGACTCATCTGGACACTGAATGAATCCATAAGACTAGATTACTTCATCAAATCATATGTTCCAAGATCTCGAAGCTTGCTTCAGTCCATAAATGGACCGATTGAGCTTACATACAAGATGCTTTTTGCCCTTTGTAATGAATCCCTCTGGTTGCTTCATATAGATATTTTCTTCAAGACTTCTGTTAAGGAAAGTTGTCTTGACATCCATTTGCCAAACCTCATAATCCATATGAGCATCAATAGATAAAAGAATCTGGATAGACTTGAGCATGACTACCGATGAAAAGGTTTCCTCATAATCGATTCCCTTTTTCTGAGTATACCCTTTTACAACAAGCCTTGCTTTGAAGGTTCCCACCTTCCCGTCTATCCCTCTTTTTCTTTTGTAGACCCATTTTCATCCAATGGCTTTTACACCATTTGGTGGTTCTACAAGCTCCCAGACCTGATTAGAATACATAGATTATATTTCAGAGTTCATTGCATTTTGCCAAGATGCTGCATTTTTATCTTGGAGTGTTTCATCATATATCCAGGGATCAACTTCATGTTCACCAGGGATTAAGTCCGAAGATTCTCCCAAAAACATAAATCTATCAGGTTGCCGAACAACTCTCGCACTACGACGAGGCACTACCTGTAATTGTGCATCATTTGTGACACGTGTTGCACTTTCTTGTGGTATCTTATCTTGTACCATTGGTACTAAAGTAGACGTGTCTTCTCTTATTTCCTCAAGAACAATTTTACTCATGGGCTTGTGGTTCATCACATAGTTCTCTTCTAAAAATCGAGTATTGGTGCTTATAATGACCTTCTGATCTTTAGAACTATAAAATAAACCACCTTTCGTTCCTTTAGGATAACCCACAAACAAGCGAACTTCTATACGTGATTCCAACTTATCAGCATCTCCCTTTAGCTGTGGAGAGGAGAGATTTTTTAGTTGAGGAGAAAAACTTATCAATTCTTAATTGATTGATTGTTGTGGCCCAACCTCCTCTCCTTTTATAACCCTTTGCGCCAGATAAAAAAAAGAGAAAAAGTAATAGATTTTTTAGAATTCTGTTGAGAGAAAAAATCTCCCTTTTCATAACTCCTTTTTTTTCTTTTATTGTGGCTGACCCCTTGCTTGGGCACCAAGCAAGGCTTGGCCGACCCTATGCTTGGGCAACAAGTAAGGCTTGGCCGACCCCTTGCTTGGGCACCAAGCAAGGATGTGGCCGACCCCTTTCTTGGGTAGGAAGCAAAACCAAAACGGGTGAATGCGAGGCTTTATAGAAGCTATAACAGGGACCGAGAGGAGGAATTGGTTTTGGCCTCCTGATGGACTTGAGCTTCCTGTGTTCGCCTCGAACACCCAACTCAAGTTCATCAATAATAACTCATACCACTAAAGAGTTATTATTGAACTACCGCACCAATCTCATATTATAATATGGGCTCCTACTTATCATGAGTGCGTTAGTCTCCCTGTGTTTAAGATATCGTATGTCCGTTAATTAAATGAGTTACTGACAACTCACTTAATTAACATCTAGCTCCAAGAGTAGTACCACTCAACCTTATTATTATGTCGGACTAAGTCCACCTGCAGGGTTTACATGATAATCCTTATGGGCTCCTCAAGGGGACATCATCAACCTAAATAAATAGGACACAGTTTTCTTTCATAATCAACAACACACCATATAAATGGTACTATCTCCCAACTCATCGGGCCTATTGATTTAACGAATAAATCTCACCCATTGATAAGTTAAAGAAACAAATACTATGTATATGTGTTTGTTATTATATTGGGATTAAGAGAACGCACATCCATAATAACAGAGGTTCTGTTCTTTTATGCAGCCAGTATAAATCGAACAACCTCAAATGGTCCTACTCAATACACACATAGTGTACTAGTGTAATTTTATAGTCAAGACAGACTAATACCAAATTACACTACAACCGTTCCAATGGTTTGTCCCTATCCATCTCGGTCGTGAGCTACTATTTATAATTTATAAGGAACTGATAATATGATCTTCTGTGTGGTATCACACATCATGTTATCTACAATATAAATTAAATAGACAACTGCATTAACATATAAAATGAAACATTTGACCAAAGTGATTCTCATTTCAAAATATAAATGTTCATACAAAAAGCTAGACTTTTAGTATACATCCTAACACATACACTATTTGTCTTATACCCACTGAGTCATTTGGACTCACCACCCCTTGTACTGGTTTCCTTTTGCCCGGGAGCGGGTAGAGGATTTATGGAGTCTCTTGGAGGTCCTGTCCGTCAGTCCTATGTCACATTGAGTGACTTCTTTCATTATTACTTTCACTCGCATTATTGGTTTTGTTCTTGTACATGTAATATGTATCTTCTGTGTGGGTTTTGAGACTTGTTGCATCCTTTTATTTGGTTATGTAATTGTTGTGTCAAGCTAGGATGGCTTGCAGTTAGTTGTGCTGTTTATATATTTTTCTTATGTCTTCCGCTGTGTTTTTGATTCAACCACGTGGGATTATATTATCTTGTGTGTTTGTGTTTGATTCCAGCTGTTTGGGTTGTAGATATTATTCTTGTATAGCAGTGTGAGCTAGGTTTTATTTGTCACTATTACAGGGGAGATGTTGTTCGTTTATTGAGCAGGGACTCCTCTTGGGTGTGACAGTCGGCATAGTAGTTTGGCATCATAGCGGTGTTTCAAGAATGAGACAGGAGTATTAGGACATAGTCAAGTGATGTACAACTCTCCTATTCACATCTTCTTTTAAAGACCATTCCGGGTGCCTAGACTATCCCCGGGTGATCTTAGCTTGGCCTCGTTTGATCTGACTGTGTCTCAATTATCCATCTCCGGGGGCCTAGACTCCTTCTGGACCCCTAGATTACTGCCATGGTTAGAACTGGGTGAAGCTCTATCCGACCTCTTCAGTGGAGAGTTATCCTTGTTCGAGTGTCTGGATGTAGACTAATCAGCTTGTGCCACCTCATCTATACAAGGCTCCTATTCACAACTTCTTTTAAAGACCATTCCAAGTGCCTAGACTAGCCCCGGGTGACCCCAGCTTGGCCTCGTCTGATCTGACTATATCCAAATGATCTATCTCCGAGCGCTTGAACTCCTTCTAGGCCCTAGATTGCTGATGTGGTGAGAACTAGGTGAAGCTCTATCCGACCTCTTTAGTGGCGAGTTATCCTTGTCCGCGCATCTAGATGCTGATGTGTGCAGACCAATCATGCGTGTCGCCTCATTTGCACACTGGACTAAGTTGGGACCATCCAGGCACCTAAACCCTGTTAGGTCACCCAGATCTCTGGTGGCTAGAACCAGTCTGGTCACCTAGAGTTCACTGATTCTAGCATCTTCTGATTATAAATCCCTGCATTATAATGTTAGCACAACAATATATAGAAAATAAGAACTTTTATAGTTGTTCAACTGTCTGATCATGACTTTAGATTTCTCGTGAAATCCAGGGTAGGACTGATGCCTACTATTTAAAGGGAACCCGTCCTTACCCACTTTACTCAGGAGAGTTTTCTTGGTTGCCAAACATCTGGTCGTTGAGACCTATTTAGATTTTTGCTTAGCATCTAATCCTATGACCCCAAGACTTTCTTCGATGTCCAGTCCTTGCTGACCCATCGACCCGCTAGACATCTGAGCAGTCTTTGCACCTAGTGTCCTTGATCTACCAAGTCTTCCACCTTTGTCTGGTATTTGGTTTAACTGACCTACTAGGACTTTCAGTTTCCTAGTATCGGGTCCAGCTGAACTATTAGGACTTTCCTAGTTGAGGTACGTGCACACTTGATCAATCTTGTTAGATCACAACGAAGCTTAACTTTGAACCCTATTCCAATATCAAAACCAGGTTCGATTATATGATACTCCTTACACCAACAATCTCTCCCTTTTTGATTATAGCAACATTGTTTAAAGTTAAGGAAAAATAAAGCGACTCAAAAAGTTAATATGAAGTAATTTTTAAAAACACCTTCCCTTAACTTAATCTCTCCCCGTAAATTTAATTTATTTATATATATTTTTAATTTTTTAAAAAATAGAGAACTTAACTTTTAACCTATCCTTTTACCCTTTGACACATATAAAAAATAACCAAGGAGATCATGTTATATTTGAGAAGTTACCTAAGATAATGATGTACATAGATTATATACACTTTTAATCATATTTTGACGCACATCTACTTGTATTTCATTAGTATAATCTATATTTATTGTATCCTATTTCATTATAATGTTATGCTTCTATTATATTTTATTCGGAGATATGCTCTTTACTTATTTTGATTGATAGGACGCGATTTGGAGTAAAAACAGAGCTTAAATGAAGTCTAGAGCTTCCAGAGTGTCTGGGTCATGTGGAACTCACATAGGCATGCAAATGTTGGATCGAGACCGCGCTAGAGGGGGGGGGGGTGAATAGCGCTCACGGCTATTTTGTTCGTATCGGAATCGTAAAAACTATCGGATAAGAGTTAATGCAGCGGAATAAAAATCAACACACAAAGACGCAAGAGATTTTTACTTTGTTCGGAGCCTAAGGCGACTCCTACTCGAAGGCCCGCGATCCTTGATCGCTTCCGGTGGGCAACAACTATAAGCTCGATTATTACAAACTAAGTATTACCAGAAATGCGATAAAAGAAACCTATACCGACGACGAAAAGAGAAATCTTGGAGCTCTGGGTCGTCGGAGACTTGTAGCAGCACTTCCGGGAGTCTTTCGGAGCAGCACGTTGAAGAGAGAAGACATGGAAATCGTTGGTTTGAGCTGCTGGTTGAACCCCCTTTATAAACAGTGTCCAAGGCACCTTAAACAAGCTCCAAGGCGCCTTAAACGAGAGTTTTATCCCGATCTGCTCGCTGTGATAACCCTTTGACTGCCACGACCTGAAGGCGCCTTTAAGCCCTTCAAGGCGCCTCCAAGCTGTCTAAGGCGCCTTAAATCCATCCAAGGCGCCTTAAGCCTGCTCCTCGCGCCAGCTCAGGATTTTGAACCCGAGGCGCCTCCAAGCCTCATGGAGGCGCCTCAGACACTGTTCATCCGAGGCAAATCTTCGTTATTTTGTACCTGCAAGACATGTTAGTCCCAAAAAACATCCTGCAACACAAGGTTAGCCCAAAATAACAGTATGGATCATAAAGAATGTTTAAGACAGTCTCCGGACTGTCCGGATCTGACTTTGGATTTCCGACCGGAAACCCTACGTCGACCCGACGCCTACTGTTCCCTCTACGGGGAACGCGTCCTCACCTACTCCACTTAGGAGATTTACCTGTTGCCAGTGCAATCCTCCAGATCGACTGGACTTTTGCTCAGCACTCGATACTTTCGGACTTTCTGCTGGACATTCGCTTCCCGGCTAGTCCAGTCTTTCACCTGGTTGGCGACACCAGGACTTTCCACCTAGGGTTACCACCCCCTAGGACTTTTTGCCTGAAGTCATCGACCTGCCAAGACTTTCCACATAGGGTTACGACCCCCTATGACCTAAGGTTACCAGCCCCTAGGGTTTATCCCTTTGCCTAACCGCAGCTAGGACTTTCCTGAGATCCTCAAGTAGACTTGTTAGAATACAAAACATCTTAACTTTGAATTCTTTGCCATTATCAAAACACGAGTTCGATCGTCGGATGCTTCCCACACCAACAATCTCCCCCTTTTTGATTATGGCAACTCAAATTCAAAGTTAAGTAAACAAACGAATATATAACCATTTAACACAGGCAAATTTGCTAATTATAGGTGAACACATTAACCAAAGCAAATTTGCTAAACTATATGCTCCCCCTTAACTATTGCTCCCCCTTAAGTGATGCTCCCCCTTTAATATTAATTTAAATTTGATTTGATTTGAATTTGCTACTCTCCCCCTTTGCCATATAGAAAAAATAATAATAGAGTTTTGAATAACTAGATACTTAACATTCATTTCTTATTTATGGCTAAGATGTATCTTTTTGACATATTTTAACGGCTAGGAGAAAAGTAATCTTTTAGGGTAATAAAAAGAACTCTGCAGGAATTTACAATGTTAGATTTCAAAGTTAGCTAGGCTCAGCCAGGATTTGAACATTAAGATTGTAACTTAGCTTAGATCTTTAGAAGTATTGAATTTGAAAAAATAGTAAACCTAAGTTTGAACAACATTTAAATTTGGTTTAGGTTATTTATTCAAATTCAGCTCGTCCTTAAGTCCAAGCATGAGTTATAATCAGTAGATTAACTTACTAGGTATCGGAGCCCTAAAGATCAAAACATGCTTAAGCAGACAACTGAGTGTCCTTTTACCAGCTGTCTAACCTTTAGCTACTTGCTGACTCCCTATAGGGCAACAGCTTTCACATGGTTAGTCATGTTAAGTTGATTTGGTCCAGGTAGGTTTGACTAGAGCTGGAAGACTCAACTTGATTAATGTATGTTGCGTATTTAACGCCTAGACTCATATCGATGCACAAATATAAGCATTCTTGAGTCCAGGCTGTACCCTATGCATCTCACACCGTTCTATGTCTTTCAAACACAAACAAGGTAAACCTAGGTGTTTGTGAGATGCTCTGGCTAATTCTAGGGGAACATGATTTCTAGGGGAAAATTTAGGCTAATTCCAGAATTTTGAAAAATCTAGGAAATTGGGAATTTTGAAAAATTATTATTTTTTCTAGATTTTGAAAAATGAAGACAACAAAATGAGACACCTACTCTACCCAACACATTCCTATTTGCCTTCTAAGTGCACTGAACTCAAGTTCAGGTAAGGGTTTTGTAAAGATGTCAGCTAGGTTTGATTTGGACTCAACGTGGTTGAGTGCAATTTCACCTTTAGCTACATGATCCCTTACAAAGTGGTGTTTTACCTCTATGTGTTTAGTCTTGGAGTGGTGAATAGGATTCTTGGTGAGATTAATTGAGCTGATATTATCAATAAAGATTTGTGTATTTTTATATTCTAGTTGATAGTCTTTTAACGTATGCATCATCCACAACAGTTGAGATGCACATTCTCCTAGAGCTATGTATTCAACTTCTGTGGTGGATAGAGCAACACAATATTACTTTCTGCTTGACCAACTTACTAGGCACTGACCTAGAATCTGGTAGCTACCACTTGTACTTTTTCTGTCTAACTTGCACCCGACATAGTCTGAATCAGAATAGCCATAAAGGTCAAAGGTGCAAGTTCTTGGATACCAAAGTCCTACATTTAGAGTTCCTTTAATATACCTAAGTATTCTTTTAACGTATGATAGGTGTGACTCTTTTGCACAGGATTGGTATCTTGCGCACATACCTACTGCAAACAATATGTCGGGTCGACTTGCAGTTAGGTAAAGTAGGCTACCTATGGCACTCCTATAGTATTTTGGGTCAACTGGTTTTCCTTCTGGGTCAGAGTCAATGTTTATGTTGGTTGCCATTGGAGTATTTATAATTTTTGAATTTTCCATATAGAATTTTTTAATTAACTCCTTAGCATATTTAGTTTGATAAATGTAGATTCCATCTTTAGTTTGTTTAATTTGTAAGCCTAAGAAGAAATTAAGTTCCCCAACCATACTCATTTCAAATTCACTTTCCATTAATTTGACAAATTCTTTTAAGAATTTTGAATTAGTTGAGCCAAAGATTATGTCGTCAACATAGATTTGGACTATAAAGATGTCTTTTTCTATGGTTTTCACGAACAAAGTTGGATCGATTTGTCCTTGGTTAAAGTCTTTGGATATTAAGTAATTAGATAATCTTTCATACCATGCTCTAGGGGCTTGTTTTAGTCCATATAATGCCTTTTTAAATTTAAATAAGTGGTTAGGGTAGTCTATGTCTTCAAACTCTGGAGGTTGGCTTACGTAGACCTCTTCCTTGATAAAACCATTTAAAAAGGCTGACTTAACGTCCATTTGGTACAATTTGAATCCTTTATTTGCTGCATAGGCTAATAACATCCTAATGGACTCGAGTCTAGCTACTGGAGCATAGGTTTCATCATAGTCTAAGCCTTCGACTTGACTAAACCCTTTGGCTACTAACATAGCTTTGTTTCTTATTATATCACCATGATCATCCAACTTGTTCCTAAAAACCCATTTGGTGTCTATTATTGATTTATCTATGGGTTTAGGTACAGGGTCCCAGACTTGGTTTCTCTCAAATTGTGCTAACTCTTCCTGCATTGCAATGATCCAGTCTGGATAAGGCAGGGCTTCTTCTATAGTCTTAGATTCAATTTTAGAAATAAGGGCAATCTGACTAAGGTTTCTATAGGATGATCTAGTTCTGACTCCTAGGTTTGGGTCATCCAAAATTTGGTCAGGTGGGTGAGAGGTACTTACTCTGGTTGGTCTTATCTGTGGGTCAGAAACTGGTTCTTCTGACTCATTAAGATTAGGTTGAATTTCATCATCTTCTATAGCTCTTGGATTAATGTCAATATTTTCATTTATATAAGGTAAGCTATTTTCTTCATCAAATATTACATTAGTTGTTTTTAGAAATTTTACCCATGTGTACCTAGAGTAGTCATCAATTATTACTAAGCAATATTGGTTCTTGCTTAGTGATTTGGCTCCATGTGAATCAAATAGATCAAGGTGAAGGAGCTCAAGTATAGTGTTAGTTCTTTCTAGGTTGGTTGACTTGGTTTGTTTTCCTTTTTGACACGCATCACAGATTGAATTTTCAATAAATTTTAATTTGGGCAAACCTCTAACTAGACCATTTTGACTCATTTTTGAAATGAGTCTAGTGTGAGTGTGACCCAGCCTTCTGTGCCACAGTTGGGTTTCCTCTTGTTGTGTCAGGAGACACTTTATTGAGGATATTGATAAGTCAATTGTGTAGATGTTATTCTTTCTAAGTCCTTTAAGTTTAATTTTCGGGTTTTCAATATTCTTAACTAAACATCCAGATTTACCAAAATTGACTAGGTATCCGCTGTCACACAATTGACTTATACTTAGTAAATTAAAGTTAAAATTTTCAACCAATAAAACATTTCGAATAATGAAATCGGAACTAAGTTCAATATTACCTTTTCCGATTACTTTCAGTTTACCGTCGTTGCCGAATGCTACTGATCCTAGACTCTTGTACTTGAGTTTGGTAAACTTCAACTTATCTCCAGTCATATGTCTGGAGCATCCACTATCCAACATCCATTGATCCAATTCCTACACATGAAGTAGTTGAATTGGTTTCTTTTTAATGGATTTAAAGATAGCGTGATTGAAGTAGATTCCTTAGATTTTCTATTTTACTCTATTGTATTCAAGGTAATTTAGCAAACACTTAAGCCTATGGTTATTAACGTTTTGAAATTTAGTTTTTAAAATAATTTTGAAAAATAATTTTTGAAAGTTAAGTTTTTTAAAACCAATTTGAAATTTAAGTTTTTAAAATAATTTTGAAATTTAAGTTTTTAAAATAATTTTGAAATTTAAGTTTTAAAAATAATTTTGAAATTTAAGTTTTTAAAATAATTTTGAAATTTAAGTTTTAAAAATAATTTTGAATTTTAAGTTTTTAAAATAATTTTGAAATTTAAGTTTTTAAAAATAATTTTGGAAATTTAAGTTTAAAAATAATTTTGAAATTTAAGTTTTTAAAATAATTTTGAAATTTAAGTTTTTAAAATAATTTTGAAATTTAAGTTTTTTAAAATAATTTTTGAAATTTAAGTTTAAAATAATTTTGAAATTTAAGTTTTTAAAATAATTTTGAAATTTAAGTTTTTAAAATAATTTTGAAATTTAAGTTTTTAAAATAATTTTGAAATATAAGTTTTTAAAATAATTTTGAAATTTAAGTTTTTTAAAATAATTTTTGAAATTTAAGTTTAAAATAATTTTGAAATTTAAGTTTTTAAAATAATTTTGAAAGTTAAATTTAAAATGATTTTGAAATTTAAGTTTTTAAAATAATTTTGAAATTTATGTTTTTAAAATAATTTTTAAAATTTAAGTTTTTAAAATAATTTTGAAATTTAAGTTTTTAAAATAGTTTTTGAAATTTAAGTTTTTAAAATAATTTTGAAATTTAAGTTTTTAAAATAGTTTTTAAAATAATTTTTGAAATTTAAGTTTTTAAAATAATTTTTAAATTTAAGTTTTTAAAATAATTTTTGAAATTTAAGTTTTTAAAATAATTTTTGAAATTTAAGTTTTTTAAAATAATTTTGAAATTTAAGTTTTTAAAATAATTTTTGAAATTTAAGTTTTTAAAATAATTTTTGAAATTTAATTTTTTTTTTTAAATAAATGTTAATTAATTTAATTTTAATTTCTTAGTTATCTCACCCGATCTAGATTGTCAATCAGGGAATCCTATAATTGTTGTGAGATGAATTATTGTTGAATTTAAGGGTCTGGTTTAACTTTGTGTTAGATTCAGGTTTAGCTTTGGTTTCAACAAGTAAGCATTCTTTGGATAAACTTCTGGGCTATGGTGAGTCACACGGAGCTCATTAAAGTAACCATGCCTTCGAGGTTTTCCAAATAGTCCTACCCATTGAACTTAATACTAATCCTTGGTCTAACTAGTTAGGATCCATTTAAGGGTAGCTTCGGTCAGTTCCACTTGGCCAAATGCACCAGGTCGAAGCCATATCTTCCTAGACATGCGATGCCCAAGTTTCCCTAACGTACTATCATCCAAATATTTCACCGGTACTGTGGTTCAAGTTAAACTTAGCCCGTTTAAACTAGCCTTAATTACCCTATCGGGTAATCTACTCTTGTTTTACCCATTTCGGGTAAATTAGGTTCAGTTACCCTGTCGGATAGTTCAGTTGGAGGTGCTAGCTAGTTTGGATCCACCATCTATTTTTGAATTTTGAATTTATAATTTAATTTTTAGTTTGAATTTATAATTTATAATTTAATTTCAAATTTTTAATTTTGATTTTGAATTTATAATTTAATTTTGAATTTTGAATTTTGAATTTAGAATTTAATTTTGATTTTAGATTTATAATTGAATTTTGAATTTTGAATTTTGATTTTGAATTTATAATTTAATTTTGAATTTTTAATTTTGATTTTGAATTTATAATTTAATTTCAAATTTTTAATTTTGATTTTGAATTTATAATTTAATTTCAAATTTTTAATTTTGATTTTTAATTTATAACTTAATTTCGAATTTTTAATTTTGATTTTGAATTTATAATTTAATTTCAAATTTTTAATTTTGATTTTGAATTTATAATTTAATTTCAAATTTTTAATTTTGATTTTGAATTTATAATTTAATTTCGAATTTTTAATTTTGATTTTGAATTTATAATTTAATTTCGAATTTTTAATTTTGATTTTGAATTTATAATTAAATTTTTAATTTTTAATTTTGATTTTGAATTTATAATTTAATTTTAAATTTTTAAGATCGTCTTCCTTTTAGCTTTCCCTGGATCATAGCCTCGATCTGGTCTATCGAGGTAGTGTATTTGATCCTTCGGAATCCAGTATTGGCCAAGTCCAACTTGATTGATCAATTTAGACTTGGGGACCCATGCTTGGACTAATTTACTACTTTGTTTGTTTATTAAGGATAAATAAGATCTATATTTCTTTTTTACTTTTATATCCCAGCCCAGTTTTGTTGTAGACGGCTCTTTGTGTCCCAAGAATTAGGTCCAAATTCTTGGATCCCAGAGAAAACCGTTCTAAAGTATTTTTTAAATCTTTTACCTGATTTTTCAAACTAGAATTTTCTTCCTCAAGTTTTTGAACTTGAGTAGAATTTCCAGTTTGAACTTGATTAGGTAAAGAATTAGTGTTTGTCACTTTTTTAAGGACGACTACTTCCTTTAGAAGTGATTTAATCCTAAGGTTTGATTTAGCTAGTTTACGAAGTAGGTAATTAACTAAATTATTAAGCCTTGGAATACTTACAGTGGAGTCTGGCCCTTCTGAAACGGATGCGGATCCGTGGCTTTGCTCGGACTCGGCTTCTGACTCGCTCTCGATGATCTGGTCCCGGGCCATCAGTGCGAGTAGACTTGTTTGATCAAGTTCATCATCGTCATCCTCCGAAGAAGATTCGTCCCAGGTTGCTTTCAGGGCCTTCTTTCTTCTTTGCTTTTTTGGCCTCCTTTTGGTTGGGACAGTTAGCTTTGATATGCCCCTTCTGGTTGCACCCGTAACAAGTGACTTCGAACTTTACCTTTGAGTTCGATTGGGCCTCCCTAGATTGAACTGCCTTCTTCAAATCTTTCTTGTTGAAGCCCTTCTTCTTCTTGTAGAGCTTCTTCACAAGATTCACGAGTTCGCTGGTCAGTTCATCCTCTGAATCTTTTGAGTCAGATTCGTCTTCCGATTCCGATTCAATTTTTCACCGTACTCTTGGTTCCCGTGTTCGACTCATACTTGCAACTAAAGCAATACCCTTCTCGGATGGCTGTGCATTAGTTTGTTCATGAAGTTTAAATTCAGAAAATAACTCATCTAGCTTTAAAGAAGATAAGTCTTTGGAGACCTTGTAGGCATCTACCATTGATGCCCACAATGTACTCCTTGGAAACGAATTTAATGCGTACCTTATGACGTCCCGGTTTTCGACTCTCTGTCCAATTGCATGAAGAGAGTTGAGAATGTCCTAGATGTGCACGTGAAGCTGGCTTGCCGTCTCACCTTCCTGTATTTTTAAATTATACAATTTATTAAATAATAAATCTCTTTTACTTACTTTTGTGTCAGTGGTGCCCTCGTGGAGTTCGATTAGCTTTTCCCAGAGTTCCTTTGCGGTTGAAAAGGGATCGACTCTGTTGAGCTCCTCCTTGGTAAGACCACACTGGATGGTGTAGGTAGCTTTGGCGTCGGCTTCCACCTTTTTGATAAAGGCTGGCTCCCAGTTTTCACAGGATGTAGGCTTACCGTCTGTATCAGTTGGAAGTTGAAGTCCTGTCTTGACTATCATCCAGGTGTCGAACTGGATCTTCAGATATATCTCCATTCACCCCTTCCAATATCCGAAGTCTTCTCTGAAAAATAGTGGGGGACGAACAGTGCTATATCCTTCTTGTTGAGTCATTTTTGACCTAAACAAACAAAAACAAAAAGATCTATTCCAAGACTGAGTCTTGGATTAGTGGTGCGGGATGAAGAAGAAAAATAACGAGCTTAAGTGGTATTGACCAACTTTGAGCAACACTGATTAGAAAAGAATTTAGAACTTTAGCTAATTAGCTAATTTCTAATTGACTCTGCAACAAAATACCTCGAAATTTTTTTTCATTGAATGGTGGTTGCACCAGTTCAAAACAACCCCGCTCTGATACCAATTGTTGGATCGAGACCGCGCTAGAGGGGGGGGGGGGTGAATAGCGCTCGTGGCTATTTTGTTCGTATTGGAATCGTAAAAACTATCGGATAAGAGTTAATGCAGCGGAATAAAAATCAACACACAAAGACGCAAGAGATTTTTACTTCGTTCGGAGCCTAAGGCGACTCCTACTCGAAGGCCCGCGATCCTTGATCGTTTCCGGTGGGCAACAACTATAAGCTCAATTATTACAAACTAAGTATTACAAGAAATGCGATAAAAGAAACCTATACCGACGACGAAAAGAGAAATCTTGGAGCTATGGGTTGTCGGAGACTTGTAGCAGCACTTCCGGGAGTCTTTCGGAGCAGCACGTTGAAGAGAGAAGACTTGGAAATCGTTGGTTTGAGCTGCTGGTCGAACCCCCTTTATAAACAATGTCCAAGGCGCCTTAAACAAGCTCCAAGGCGCCTTAAACGAGAGTTTTATCCCGATCTGTTCGCTGTGATAACCCTTTGACTGCCGCGACCTGAAGGCGCCTTCAAGCCCTTCAAGGCGCCTCCAAGCTGTCTAAGGCACCTTAAACCCATCCAAGGCACCTTAAGCCTGCTCCTCACGCCAGCTCAAGATTTTGAACCCGAGGCGCCTCCAAGCCTCATGGAGACGCCTCGGACACTGTTCATCCGAAGCAAATCTTCGTTATTTTGTACCTGCAAGACATGTTAGTCCCAAACAACATCCTGCAACACAAGGTTAGCACAAAATAACAGTATGGATCATAAAGAATGTTTAAGACAGTCTCCGGACTGTCGGGATCTGACTTTGGATTTCCGACCGAAAATCCTAGGTCGACCCGACGCCTACTGTTCCCTCTACGGGGAACACGTCCTCACCTACTCCACTCAGGAGATTTACCTGGTGCCAGTGCAATCCTCCAGATCGACTAGACTTTTGCTCAGCACTCGATACTTCCGGACTTTCTGCTGGACATTCGCTCCCGGCTAGTCCAGTCTTTCACCTGGTTCGCAACACCAGGACTTTCCACCTAGGGTTACCACCCCCTAGGACTTTTTGCCTGAAGTCATCGACCTGCCAAGACTTTCCACATAGGGTTACGACCTCCTATGACCTAGGGTTACCACCCCCTAGGGTTTATCCCTTTGCCTAACCGCAGCTAGGACTTTCTTGAGATCCTCAAGTAGACTTGTTAGAATACAAAACTTCTTAACTTTGAATTCTTTTCCATTATCAAAACACGAGTTCGATCGTCGGATGCTTCCCTCACCAACAGCAAAAACTAAGTATTTTCATGTTCTGGCTGTGTGGAAACTATACGGTTGTGTGGAAGCCATGTGGGAGTTGTGTGGAGGCTGTGTAGAATCCACACGGTCGTGTGAAGGCCGTGTGGAATTTTCAGCACTGCAGATGGAAACTAAAACAGTCATAACTTTGTGTTCAGTTGGAGTTATGGGTTGTTCTTTATATCTAAATATAGATAACTTCAAGATCTACAACTTTGATGAAAACTTCAACTAGAGAAAACCCTATATTGATGGCATAAAAGATGTTGCAATAAGACATATCCATGCAGAGCCATGACAAGGGCTATGCAAGGGGTGTGTGAGATCCACACGGCCGTGCAACACTTCCAGATAGTAAGTAGTGGTTGGCTGTGTGAGCCAGACGGCCATGTAGCCCATCCAGAACTAAAGCAGAACATGGTCGTGTGAGACACATGGCCGTGTCACCCTGACCGAGAGCAAGAAGAAGGAGGTCATGTGGAGGCCACATGACCGTGTGGTGCCCGTGCCCTACTCTATAAAAGGGGTTTTCTCCCCTTTTCACTCATCTTTTGCTTTGAGTTCTTCCCCATTGCTTGGGGAAGGGTTCTCCCCTTTGGGGAGGTCCTAGATCTTCCATCTTCACTGATCTGTCCTCCTCCGGAGCAAGGTAGCACCTCTGAGGATGCCACACATCAAGGATAAGCTTTCTCTTCTCTATATCTTCATGTATTGAGTTGTAGTTTGGTTTACTTATCGTCTTTGGTTGTAAACTCCCTTGTAAGGGAGTAGATCTCTAGATCTAGGATGTAGGAAGCAGTTGTGATGTGATGTGATGTATGAACTATGTATTTGGATGTTTCCTTATGCTATGAAATTTTTATATCATATTCTATTGTGTATTGTACCTTGTATGTGTTTGCCGAAATATGTGTGAGGAAAATTCATGTAGATATAAGGGATTTGTCTTTATGTTAAGGTTGCTACTAAAAAATGTGGAACCGCCACATCAGCGGCCCCCCTAAAGCCGGTCCCACGGATATGGAGGGAGGTAAATACAGGTACACAGCTGAAAGCGCAAAGCTGGGACGCTAACCTCAGGCAATGACACATCGAGGATCAAACCCTGGACCTTTCAGCCATGAAACCATGCGCTCCCAGCTGTGCTACGCCCTGGGGACATGTTAAAGTTGCTACTAGATTGGATAACCGGGGGATCCTTGTGACAGAAGGATACCCATTCAACTGGACATATTATGCCCTTTGTGACAGAGGATATCGATACTTATCCAATTTCTAAAATCAAAAGATCTTAATATAGGGACTAATCCTTGTTAAAAAGATTAGTTAGAGTTTAGAGAGTTTTCCCAAATTAATGTTAGGAAGTGACTTGTGTAACCTAGGAATGTAGACCGAGGGCCCTGGTGACAGAAGGATAGCCCTATTATTAGACTTTCTAAATTACCTCTTCTACTTAATTGCATTAATCTACCATTAGGAAGTGACTTGTGTAATCTAGGAATGTGGACTGAGGGCCATGGTGACAGAAGGATAGCCCTATAATCGGACTTCCTAAATTACCTCTTCTACTTAATGGCGTTAGAACTTGGGTAAACTCTTCGGTGTGATCTTTGCGGGATTGTATCAGACTTTAGTTAGAACTCCTACACGAGTGTAAGCATGGAGTTAGGTAAATGAATAATGCATAGGGACATTAACTAGCATCGCAACGAAACTCAAATTCTAGTATCTATCATCCTTCATTCACTTACGCTCTTTACTCTCTCTCTCTCTCATTTCTCTTTTCTTTCTCTCTAGCAAAGTTAACTAGTGTTTAATCAACAGCCCCTGTGGGATCGAAAATCTTTTGTATTATTGATGACATAATTGTGCACTTGCGGTGATGTAACAAGTTTTTGGTGCCGTTGCTGGGGACTGTTTTTGATTAACATTAGTTTATTAGCATATGAGTTACTCTAGACATTTTTTTTTTCCTTTTGCCTTTTCTTTCTTGTTTCCATTATGCACTTTCTTTTTTGAAATTTAAATTCTGCATTTTATTTCTTGTTTTTCTTATAGCATTTTACTTCTTGTCTTTGATTCTTCATTTTTGTTTTTTTTTCTCATATTTTTTTTAAGATATCATGAGCACTAACATGTCAAGCAGGCCTTTGAGAGAATTTTTGCACCTATTTATGTAAGATTTTTATCTCAGATTGTGCAACCTCATATCGAAGCAGAGAGTTTCCAGCTAGACCTAGAGTTAATTACCATGATACAAGGTCACAAATTTGGAGGAGAAATATCAGAAAACCTATATTTTCATCTTCAAGAATTCCTGAGGCTTTGTGATATAGTAAACTATGAGGGTGTCTCAGTGGATGCAATTCGACTGATTGCATTTCCTTTCAGTATTAAAGATCAGGCAAAGACTTGGTTTAATTTTCTCCATCCTCAAAGCATCACAAGTTGGAAACAATTGGAGTAGCAATTTCTGAATCATTTTTCCCTCTAAGCAGAACAATGTATATAAGGAATTACATCACAAATTTTACTCAAGCAGATGGAGAATTACTATTTGAAGCATGGGATAGATTCAAAAGTCTACAAAGACAGTGCCCTCATCATGGTTTGGAAAAATGGTTGACCTTGCACATATTCTATAAGGGAATTTCTTTCTCAGATAAGTGTTCGTTAGATTCATCAGCTGGTGGTTCTTTCATGAACTCATATTGAACCTCCATGAATGGTTGAACAAAAGTTGGATGGAATCTCCCTAAAAAATTTAAGAAGTGCAAGCTATAAATGCAAGAGTGCCTGTTAAACAAATTGCAATTCAACCATTCAAGAGTTTTGAAATTTACAAGTCACAGAATGAGGGGTCCAAATAGTTGGAGGCAAAGATTGATAGCATAGTTTCAAAATGGTTCAAACATGATCCCCCTCCTACACAGACAAGATCTAGTGAAAATGGTAATGATATTAAGTTGAGAAGTGGCAAGAATCGTGAAGAACTTCTAAAAAAGGACTTGTATAGAATTGAGGAGAAGAACAATAGAAGACCTCAAGAACTCAATTCCACTTCTCCAAGAAGTTCCCAAAGGTCACAAGTACCTTTCCCTTAACGATTGATCACACCAACACTAGATAAGAAAATTGGACCTCCTTTGTAAGCTCAAAGGGAATATGGGAAAAAGGAAGTTCAATCTTTCCCAAGATCTTCACTAAGGGTTCCTTTTCCACAAAGGCTAGTAAAGGTCAATGAAAAGAAAGATTTTAAAAAATTTTGTGATTCTAATATGGTTGAGTGCAGATTTCTGGATATATGTAAAGATGAAGACTTTTCAGATGAGGATTGTGATAATAATGCAGTGGATAACAAGTTTTCATATCTACCTCCAAGTTTTATAGAATATTATGATAAAATTGAATTTACAGATGATGAATGTAATGAGGTAGATCAACTTAAGAATGCAAATGAAGTCAGTGATCCTCCTATAGTTGATTCTCCCACTGAGGATATTGATGTCGGTTTATTTTTTGATGTTTGTGTTGATGATGATGTTATAAAAGAAAGTGTAGGGAGCTATGTTGTGGAAGCAGCATCTCAAGAATCGCCTCCTTTGCCCACACAATCTTCTGAGATTATGAGAGTTGCAAGGATTGAACATGTTGTGGACCAATGTGTAAGGACTTATGCAGAATTAACAAAGTCTCAAGAATCACCACATTTGGTAGCACCAACACCTGAGCCAGAGCCAGAACCATCATTTGATTCAGAGGAAGTCACATTCACATGTTTAGAAATTTTAGGTATCTTCCAGCAAAGCAAGGTTAGTATTTCTAGTGATCTTTTAGAAAATTTCATGGAGGTACCTGTAATTAATTTTGCTAGATATGATTTAATTATTGATACATACTCAGTTCATTCTAATATGGTTCTAGTTCTTTCTTATATTATTTGCTTGTGGGAGATTTGTTTTTCTTTTAGGTGTGCAGATTTTACTTGGGCTGAAAATTGGAAGCTCAATCTAAATCATCTTCGACCTCCTGAAGGAAGTTTCAAGAAGACAAAGATGGAGAGAGCTATACTTTACTTTGCAACTCCTTTGATGAAAGCTCTCTCTATAATAAGAGCCCTTGGTAAGTGGGTGCTGAAGTATCTTATCCCTCCAAGAGCAAGATTTCGATGAGACTAATGAGGTGGTCTAGCTAATGACCTAAAACAAGCGCTTATTGGGAGGCAACACAAGTTCTTCTTTCTTGTTTTCTTTATATTTTTAGTTCCTTTCTAGTTTCTTTCCTTTATTCATAATAACTCTAATCCCTTTACTTAATGTTTCTTGTCTATTTCTTTTTGTAGGATGCTAAGTTGTGGAGGATTACAATTCACATATAGGGAAGTATCTTCAAAACATTAATGCCAACCATTTGGAGCTCATCACTTGGTAACTTCTCTAAACTTCATAAATCTCCTCCACATTCCATTTATAGTTTTCATTGATACAATGAAAAGTTTAAATCTGGGGGGATGTTTGAGTTTAGGTTAGTATTTGTCATATTTCTTAGTTTTTGCACATTCCTTTTTGAAAATTTTCCAAGTTGCATCAATCATCACATCATGATTATTTGTTCCTTTATGCAAAATACTAGCATGTTTCATCTAGATATTTATGTTGTATGATTTGGTATGCTAGTATGTCTATTGATCTATGTTTTCCTATCCATAGTAGCATGAAGTGAGCCTTGTTATTACTAGAAGAATTTGAATGTTGGTCTAGTTTAGGATCTCTTCACATTATGCTTGACTTTGATGGTAGATATTTTTGAAAATAGTCATGATTCATAGAATCAGACTAGTACTCTTGCTTCTATGGTGACATCTCAACTACATTTTGGTTACTGAATAAACTCAGATCATGCAAGCTCATTTGGAAAAATCAATCCCTAAAAAAAAAGAATAAAGGTTTGTTCAAGTTTGATACTTTGTAAACATTCAAAGAAAGAAAAAAAATAAGGGGAAAAAATAGTTATCGTGAGTGGAAACTAGTAATTCACTCCTTTGAGACTGAGTTAGGTTATTGGGGAAATGAATGCTATGTTTCTCTTGATACTGAGTATTCCTTTGAGACCTTATGTAGACGATGCATAGCATTTTTGTGGGGAACGAACCTTGCGTGTGACAGGTAAGTGCCTATCGCTATGAGGAATACGGTTAAATAAAAAATTGACTAGGCTTATAGATTGACACTTGAGAAAGTTAAGCCATTTATCACACTAAGCATGGAGAACTTTTACTTAGGCCACACTCAAATAATTTTTGTATCATGCTCATCAATGAAACTATATGATAGGTTTATATTGATTCATTAGGGATTATTACATGCCATCTACACACATAAATCTAGATTGCGGGTTTTGCTTAAGGACAAGCAAAGGTTTAAGTCTGGGGGTGTGGTGTGCATAGATTATATACACTTTTAATCATATTTTGATGCGCATATACTTGTATTTCATTAGCATAATCTATGTTTATTGTACTCTATTTTATTATAATATTATACTTCCATTATATTCTATTCGGAGATCTGCACTTTGCTTGTTTTGATTGATAAGATGCGATTCAGAGCAAAAACGGAGCTTAAATGAAGTCTAGAGCTTCCAGAGTGTCTGGGTTGTGTGGAACTCACACGGGCATGTGAAAACTAAGTATATCCATGTTATGGCAATGTGGAAACCACACGATCGTGTAGAAATCACACGGGCATGTGGAAGCCGTGTGGGGGTCATGTGGAGGCCATGTGGAATCCACATGGTCATTTGAAGGTCGCGTGAAATTTTCAGCACTGCAGAATGAAACTAAAATGGTCATAACTTTGTGCTCGGTTGGAGTTATGGGTTGTTCTTTATATCAAAATGTAGATAACTTCAAGATATACAACTTTGATGAAGATTCAACCAGATAAAACTCCATATTGATGGTATAAAAGATGGTATAATGAGACATAGCCATGCCAAGGGCCATGCAAGTGGTGTGTGAGATCCACACGGCCGTGCAACACTTCCAGAGAGTAAGCAGTAGTTGGCCATGTGAGCCACACGACCGTGCAGCATTTCCAGAGGTCAAAAGAGCTAGGTAGTGTGAGACACGCTGCCATGTAGTCCATTCAAAATTAAAGCAGAACATGACCGTGTGAGCCACACGGCTATGTCACCCTGGCTGAGAGCAAGAAGAAGGAGGCCGTGTGGAGACCACACAACCATGTGGTTCCCATGCCCTGCTTTATAAAAGGGGATTTTCTCCCCTTTTCACTCATCTTTGGCTTGGGGCTCTTCCCCATTGCTTGGGGAAGGGTTCTCCCCTTTGGGGAGGCCCTAGATCTTCCATCTTTGCCGATCCATCCTCCTCCGGAGCAAGGGAGCACCTCCGAGGATGCCACGCATCAAGGATAAGCTTTCTCTTCTATATATCTTCATGTATTGAGTTGTAGTTTGCTTTACTTATCATCTTTGCTTGTAAACTCCCTTGCAATGGAGTAGATATCTAGATCTAGGATGTAGGAAGTAGTTGTGATGCGATGTGATGTATGAACTATGTATTTGGATGTTTCCTTATGCTATGAAGTCTTTATATCATATTCTATTGTGTATTGTGCCTTGTATGTGTTTGACGAAATATGTGTGAGGATAATTCATGTAGATATAAGGGATTTTTCTTTATGTTAAGGTTGCTACTAGATTGGATAACCGAGGGATCCTTGTGACAGAAGGATACCCATTTAACTGGACATATTATGTTCTTTGTGACAGAGGACATCGATACTTACCCAATTTCTAGAGTCAAAAGTGTTGGCGCTACTCGGAATTTCGTTCTGTTTAACAGAACTTTTCCTAGCAACCCATGTGATTTTCAGAAGTTAAACTTGGATTGCAAACGAAACTTAACATTATTAATCTAAGTTCAACCCATGTGTTCATCAGAAATTAAACCATATTACAAAAGTTGATTAAATATTTATTTCAAGGATTGACTTCCAGGTCGTTGGCGAGGCACTCAACCTTCTTGGGTATGAGATCATCCACCACTTCCTAGTCAAAGCCTTTCAACGAAATTGAATATTTAAACTCCTTACAGTAAACCCTAGGTTAAATTACAGAGACCTCAATAAAAGCACAAGATTGCTAGCCTCTTATGTTGGTACTTCAAGATCCATACAAAGGAAAAATAAACTAGGACACAGCGGAAACAATTAACTAGTTATACCTTTCTTTGTATCTTAAAGACCTCTTGATCTTCTGCTATATTCCTCTCCTTCTCTTGGACATCATGTGGCCGACGATCTACCAAGATGCAAAAACCACCCAAGTTCTTCTTTCTTCCAAGACTTTCGGCCACCAAGGGATCTAAGCTAGGAACACCACCTCTTGTTCTTCTTTCTTCCTTGCAACCCGCCGGCCACAAGATGGTTGAAGCTTCTTGATGCTGCCGTCCTTAGGTGAGAAAGCAAGGGGAGAATAAGAATATGAGGGGGCCGACCACAAGGAGAATAGAAGAGGAATATAAATTGTATAGATGATTATTTCCTCTTTTATAATCCTTGGTAATGGATAAAAAGGAAAGATTTTAACAACAATTAAAATCTCTCTTTTAAATTTCTTATTGTCGATGGCTACAAAAGGAAAGTTTTAAAATTAAAAATCCCCTTTTTAAACATTGTAGATGGCTATAAAAAGGAAAGATTTTTAGAATTAAAACCTTTCTTTTAAATCATGGTTACAAAAAAGGAAAGTTTTAACAAAAATAAAATCTCTCTTTTAAACCATTGTAGATGACTACAAAAGGAAAGATTTTTTAAATTTAAAACTCTCTTTTAAAACCATGTGGATGACTTCAAAAAAGGAAAGTTTTTAAAATTTAAAATCTCTCTTTTAAAACATTGTAGATGGCTACAAAAAGAAAGATTTAAAAAATTAAAAACCCACTTTTAAACCCATCTTGGTCAGCCCCTTGCTTGGGCACCATGCAAGGGGTGGCCGACCCCTTGCTTAGGCACCAAGCAAGGATGTGGCCGACCATAAGGATGACTTAGGTGGATGCGAGACTTTATATATAGAAGCTACAACAGAGACTTAGAGGAGGAATTGGTTTTGGTCTCCTGATGAGCTTGAGCTTCCTGTGTTCGACTCGAACACTCAACTCAAGTTCATCAATAATAACTCATACCACTAAAGATTTATCATTGAACTACCGCACCAATCCCATATTACATTATGGGCTCCTTCTTATCATGAGTGTATTAATCTCCTTGTGTTTAAGATATCGAATGTCCATTAATTAAATTAGTTACTGACAACTCACTTAATTAATATCTAGCTCCAAGAGTAGTACCACTCAACTTTATTGTCATGTCGAACTAAGTCTACCTGTAGAGTTTACATGACAATCCTTATGAGCTCCTCAAGGGGACATCATCAACCTAGATAACTAGGACACAGTTTCCTTCTATAATCAACAACACACCATATAACTAATATTATTTCCCAACTTATTGAGCCTATTGATTTAACGAATAAATCTCACCCTTTGATAAATTAAAGAAATAACTACTAAGTACACGTGCTTGTTATTATTGTAACGACCCGGCCCTTTGGCCTCTTGGGCGGCCCTTGTGGCGGCCCAACTAGCGGCCCTTATGTCGTCGACCGACGACCTTTGGCCGTGCCGTTACTCACTAGGTCTTTCCACCCCTGGCAGTGGATTTTTACCTCCCCCAGGATTCGAACTCTAAACCTCTAGGCTTAAGTATTAGAGTTTATGAATCCTGGTAACCAAGTGAGATGATCTCACTTGGTTACCAGGATTCATAAACTCTAATACTTAAGCCTAGAGGTTTAGAGTTCGAATCCTGGGGGAGGTAAAAATCCACTGCCAGGGGTGGAAAGACCTAGTGAGTAACGGCACGGCCAAAAGGTCGTCGGTCGACGACATGAGAGGTCGCCAAATGGGCCGACGACATATGGGCCGCCACAAGGGCCGCCCAAGAGGCCAAATGGGTCGGGCCGTTACAATTATTTCGGGATTAAGAGTATGCACATCCATAATAATAGAGGTTCTGTTCTTTTATGTAGTCAGTATAAAAGGAACAACCTTAAATGGTCCTACTCTATACACACATATTGTACTAGTATAATTTTATAGTCAAGATAAACTAGTATCAAATTACACTACAACCATTCCAATGGTTTGCCCCAATCCATCTTGGTTGTGAGCTTCTATTTATAATTTATAAGGAACTGATAACATGATCTTCTGTGTGACACCACACACCATGTTATCTATAATATAAATTAAATGGGCAATTGCATTTAACTAAATACAGACATTTGACCAATGTGATTCTCATTTCAAAATAAATGTTCATACAAAAAGCTAGGCTTTTACTATACATTCTAACAAAAAGATCTTAACATAGGGACTAATTCTTGTTAGGAAGATTAGTTAGAGTTTAAAGAGTTTTCCCAATTTAATGTTAGGAAGTGACTTGTGTAATCTAGGAACGTGGATCGAGGGTCCTGGTTATAGAAGGATAACCCTATAATTGGACTTCCTAAATTATCTCTTCTACTTAATTGCATTAATCTACCATTAGGAAGTGACTTGTGTAATCTAGGAACGTGAACCGAGGGCCTTGGTGATAGAAGGATAGCCCTATAATCGGACTTCCTAAATTACCTCTTCTACTTAATGCCGTTAGAACTTGGGTAAACTTTTCGGTGTGATCTTTGTGGGATTGTATTGGACTTTAGTTAGAACTCCTACACGAGTGTAAGCATAGAGTTAGGTAAATGAATAATGCATAGGGACATTAACTAGCATCGCAACGAAACCCAAATCCTAGTATCTATCATCCTTCATTCACTTACGCTCTTTACTCTCTCTCTCTCATTTCTCTTTTCTTTCTCTCTAGCATTTGTGAACCATTTTAGATTGTCTAGATAATTTACTGCGCGAAGTTAACTAGTGTTTAATCAACAGTCCCTGTGGGATTGATAATCTTTTGTATTACTGACGACGTAACCATGCACTTACGATGACGTAAAAGATAATTGCTTTAGATATTGTATTATTTATTGGATAAATATAGTTCCTTATTCGAGTTTACATTTTATATGTATATAATATTAATTTTAGACTCAATTAATGAAGTCCACATTAGAATATATAGCATGAAAGAAATTGTGATTGAATCACAATTAGTGGGTGTCTCTCCATGTGTAATTATGTACATATTGAAATATTTCCTAGTCGATGAATTACTGAGACTAGACATTGATGTGCGTAGATTATGTATGTTTTTAGGCATTGTTTGTCATACATTTACTTAATTTCATGGCCATGATTTACATTATCATACCCTATTTCATTGTGATTTCATTGCTTTTATTATTTAGTTCTGAGATCTACTTTTTTCATATTTTGATTGACAAAATGCTTTTTTAGAGAAAAAATGGAGCATATTGTGTTAGATTTTGAGGAAAGTCCTAAGACAATCGCCTTATGAATTTACTATTTATTTGATAAATATAGATTCACTATTTGAGTGCATATTATATGTTTAAATAGTCTTAAACTCATTTACTAAATATCCATAATACAATTCATAGGATGTGAATTTGTGATGAGATCACAATATATGATTATCTCTACATGTGTAATTATGAACGTATTAGAATTTCCCTAGTCATCGAATTGGTGCATTCAGACATCATCAATTCTATAAGACTAGCACGGATTATACTCCTTGGTTTGGCTAAGCAACTATTTCTCACTAGCTGGAGACATTGAGATGTCAAGAGTTAAATGTAGATGCTAGTTATGGTAACTAGCTCATTGGAGTGATTTGCTGTATGACTTCATATGACTTTCTATATATATGAATATGTCTGTGAAGTTCTTACTGTAGCTTGAGTGCAAGTTTCCTTTGACTTAAGGTTTACAGTGCTGTAACTAGCATCAAAACCTAAACCCAATACCTCTCTCTCCCTCTCCCTCTCTCTTACCGTTGGCCACAACAAGAGGTTCACCTCTTGTTGCCGTGAGCCTCCCTAAGGAATAAGATTTTCCTTTTGCTTCTTCTTTCTCTTCTTGATCCTTCTCCTTCACTCATGGCTAATACCTTCTGAAGGCAAAGCTTATTCTCTTGGAGTTGTCTTGAAGAGCTCGACATGGATACAAATGGAGGCAAGGTTAGATAACGTCCCAAAAGGTTGATGTCTTTCTCGTTATTGGTCATCCATAATATATACCTAGAGTAATTATTATTTGATTTTATTTTGTTTTATTATCTTATCTGCGTGATTGTATCTTGTATGTGTGTGGTGTATGTGATGTAATAAATTAGTTTATTTATCATTAAGTCTTCCACTGTGTATATTTACAAAATGTGTTTTAACACATACCGCATCGGACATATCCCAATAATGATATTAGAGCCCGATCATGTTTCGACATGATCAAAAAATTATTTTACAGTTCATAATTAGTGTTGTAATTATTTTTTAGGATTTTTCTAGAATTATTAAGAATTTTTTATTTTTGGAAGTTTTCTAAATTATTAGGAAATTCTACTTTTGGAAAGTTTTTGAAATAATTTTGAAAAATTAAATTTAAAAATATTCTATTGATTTAGAAATTATCATTTATAAAATTTTCTAGAATTCTAAAAAAATTCTATTTTTGAAAAATTTCCTAATTTGTTAGGTAATACTAAATTTAGAAAGATTCTAAATTTTTTTAAAAATCTAGATTTGAGATATTCTGAATTAAATTATAGAAATTATCTTTTCCAGAATTTTTAGATTTATTAAAATATTTTATTTTTATAAAGTTTCCTAAATTTTTAGAAAATACCAAATTTAGAAAGATTTAAAAAATCATAAAAAATCCAGATTTAAATTATTCGGTAATAAATTAAGAAATATTATTTATTTATTTCTTAAATTATTAGGAAATTAATTTAGACATTTATTTTCAAAATAATTAAAGATTCTTAATTGATAGCAAAGTTATAGATTAGATATGCTAATTAAATTTGGAAATTAATTTTCTAATTTGATTAGATAAATCTTGATTTATTAAAATCATATTTATAACATATTTTTATTTTTAAAATAGAATAATAACATATTTAAATTTATGCAATGTTCATGCCATATTGTATGCCATATAGATGTATGAATTATGATATAATTAGATTTTACCATATATACGATGTGATTAGATCTTGTCATATATGTGATGTGTCATACTATGCCATGCATATGATGTGTCATGTCATCATCTATACCATGCGTATGATGTGTCATGTCATCATTTATGCCATATGTGTAATGCCATGTAGATAGAATATTTACATGATCTATATGAGACCAAATCCCTTATACAATATTAAAACTTACACCCTCCGTTAATATGGTAAGAATCAGAGTTTAAGTTCTTATTTAAGTTGTTGGCCAAAGTTAAGTTCAACTCAAAATTAAATATGTTCAAACTATGGAGATGTAATCTCATAATTAACGGGCTAGTTTTAAACTTAAAATGTTGATTTATTGTGCCAAAGTCATGATCAATGTGGATAGAAGTGAAGTTGGGTAATATACATTTGATGTATACTTGTTAATGTGTTAACAACCCAATATTTATGTAAAAATTAATTAGTCACTAGCATAATGTGATAGTTGCATATAAACGATATGTAATTAGTAAACCTGTTACCTACTGCTATAGCTAAGAATGACTTGTTGGCCAAAGTCAAGGTTATTCTTATCTATAATGTATATCAACCCACTTGGAGAAAACCTACCATCTCCCAAATTCAAAATAAGGGTATTTGAATTTGATAAATAAGTGGACTTTTATTACATGTAAATTGTTTATATAAATAAAATCATATCTCTAATACATTCTAATTTTTATACTTTTAGGTTAATCATTTAATTATGACTTTTGTTAATTTACGTTCGATTTTAGACTCGAACAAACTGACTGGGCTGAATTTCTTAGACTAGTTTTGAAGTTTGAGAATTGTTCTCAAAGTTGAGAAGCATGCTTATATCCTTGATGTGCCTCTTCACACAAGTCTTGATTGATGTCGAATAAATGCAAACCAATTATTGGTCCATCAGAAATATAAGGATGATTCTATACTTACAAGTTGCATCATGCTAGCTATTATGATTCCTGAACTATAGAAACAACATGAGCATTTGGATGCTTATGATATTATCTATCATATTCGTGAGTTGTTTGATGAGTAAGCTAGATCCAAAAGGTTCGAGGTCTCCAAGCTTCTCTTTTGCTCAAAGATGCAGGAGGGTTCATCTATAGTATAATTTGTACTAAAGATGAACAACTATATAGAGCATTTAGCATCATTCAATTTTACGATGGATTATGAGTTAAGTATTGAGTTAATTCTACATAGTTTTGCTAAGTCATTCATAATTTATGGTGAACTATCGCATTAACAATTTGGAATCGACCATCCCCGAGATGATTAATATGCACAAGACTGTGGAGCCTTTTGTTAAAGGTGAATAAAAAACTGTGATGCTAGTAAATCCTCCAAGAAAGGTTATAAGAGGAAGTAAAAATATCAGGCTAAAGGGAAGAGCAAAAAGGTCAAGACAGTAGAACCAACACAAAAGGGCCCATGCCATCATTGTGGCAAGATGGAACACTGGCAAAGAAACTGCAAGATTTATCTTGAGTTTGTGAAGAAGAATAAGGCATCCAATGCCCCTTCCTTTTCAGGTATTTTCATTATTGATTGTCATGCTATTTTCTCAGATACTTGGATATTGGATATTATGTGTTACTCATATATATGTAATGACAAATGGGGCTAAGGAATAACAGAAGACTCGTCAAGGGAGAATCAAGTCTGCGAGTTGGGAATAGTGCAAAGGTTGCTGCAGTCACCATCGAAACATACTTATTAAAGCTTCCTAGTGGACTTATCTTAGAACTAGATAATTATTATTTTATTTCTGCATTAATAAAGAACATTGTTTCTATTTCTTACTTGAATAGAAAAGGTTTCCAGTTGCCTTTTAGTAACAATTGTTGTTATATAACTTTGAATGTTGCTCTTTATGGCACTGAAACTTTATGCAATGACATCTATGAATTAGATATATCTGTTGATGTATTCAATATCAAAATGAGTAATAAATGCACTCGAATAAATAATCAATTAATCTCTTACTCATGGCATTATCGCCTTGGCCATATAAGCAAGAATCGCATGTCCAAATTATAAAAGTTTACAATTCTTGAATCATTTGAATTAGATATATTTGATACACGCGGTTCATGTTTTAAAGGTAAGATGACAAAGTTACCTTTTTTGGAAAGGGTGAATGAGTTACTTGGGCTCATACATACCAATGTATATGGACCAATATTAACTCATACACTAGGAGGTTATGCTACTTCATTACTTGTGATCTTATCTGAGAGCTTGCGGGATGAAGCGTTGGGCGATAATGAACGATGACGAGTAATGACCCTGATGCCGATGAACAGGGGATGATCCGAGAAAACCACAGGAGACCTCACAAGCACCTAAATATAGAGCGATAGACCTGAGAAAACCAAAGCTGATCTATGAATAATACCTCGCAAAAAGGAACTCCGGCGAGATGACTCCGTGGGTCGACAGAGGTTCAACAATCCAATGGATGATCTCCTCTCCCTGCACATAATGAGACCAACCAACAAAGTGTTAATGACCTAAGACCGGGGTGATAATCACTAGCTAGGCCCTCCGACGCTCAAGTTAGTCTCTGGCGAGAAGAAAGGAAAAATAGTGCAGAAGAAGATGAAAATTAGGGTTTGATTCTGACGCAATGTGTATGTTTGCATACCTGACCAGTGGAGAGGATTCCCCTTTTTATTCCACCTCATCTAACCTCCATAGTCATGAGGTGGACCCCGATTTGTTAAAGTTTGTTAAGAGATGACATAAGTTGAAACTGCAATAATAGTTTAAGGAATCTTTTTCTTACCCCAGATGTACCTTTTTTGTCGTTTAGCATACCTGAGGAGACTTCTAGAAGCTATTTGCCACCAAAATAATTAAGTTATCATATGATCACATATTCTTATGGTTCACCTATTACATACATTTGGTTAGTCACATAAGCCCATTCTATATATATGAGAAATATCTTCTGTTGTATTAGTCTCTACCGGTATTATATACTCGATCGGTTGTTTATACCCGACCAGGATTCTACTATTATAAATATGCCAGGGACCGTGCAAGGTTGAAGACCTTTATGCACAACCTGCTTTCCATGCTCGGCTGGTCTATTGAACTCGACCGATCATACCTTATCGGCCGAGATTAATCAATCGGGCGTATATATATGTTACCGTCTGGTAGACCTTCCCTCGGTCGGCCGTATACTAAGGGTCATGCGAGACTAAATGCCTTTGTGTTTGGCCGGTCTACGGAGCCCGGTCGAACATGCCTTATCAACCGAGATTAATCAGTCGGGCATATATAAACATTCAAGACAGCTTAAGGATAAGTACTTCTACGCTTGATCAGTCTCTTACCCTCGACCAGCCTTTGCTCGCTGAACTTATATGCTTGGTCGGTCTATTACGTTCGACCGATCTTTGTCTATTGCGCGTATAGTTAAGAGCTTATATGTCACGCCCCGGAGGAGTCCCTGTCCGAAGAAATTTCGGCAGCATCTCCCCTGTACGGCGGACAATCTGAAACTTTCTACATCGCCCTCTGGGCCACATATACCTTGGCCAACATGGCCGGAAACAATAACAGATAATAAAACAGTATATATATCCATCACCACGTAGTTAATAATAAATAAACTGTAACAGGAAATATATGACTAAAAAATAACCCTACTCAACTACACCCATAAAGCTCAAATCCGACGATAAGATAAACTTACCTCTTCTGCCGTCCAGGCAGGCATGTAGTAAAACAAATCCAAATAAAAACTCATCGACAATATCCATACAAAAATCCAAACGTATCAAAATAGAACAAGTCTCAACATAGTTTAGTAAAAGACACCAAAAGACAAATAAACATCCTCGTGGACTGCAGGGGACTAGCAACTAGAACTCTCTCCTGATAGCATCAACCTGAAAATAATAATGGAGGCGGGGGTGAGTCCAACGCTCAGCGGGTAACAACTGATATACATAGTAAGGAAATAACATCTAGCACTAATCATACGTACAGTCTCCTGACGTAATAAAGGTAAATGCAAACTGAAATAAACAAGAGAATGCTGTACTAACCAGGATCTGGTACCAGGAATAATAGTCCGAGAGGTATAGAAATCCTGTATGCATGTCAAGCATGGACATCCAACCAATATGCAGCAAATAAATGCAGCAAACACAATCACAAGAAATAAATGTATCAATGCGTATGATGCCAATGATGTGTCCTGGTCACCCCTGACGCCAGTCAACCATCTCACACACAATGGTGAGACCGAGTGGGTAGGGCTGTGACAACCGTGCACTCTGTCGTCACTGCTCCTGATGAGTGACCGAGCGGACGGGATGCTGTCGGAGTACACCTATCCTCCTACCCCAAATCATAAATGGGGGAGCGCAATGCTCTTATCTCCCGGTACATGATGACGGGGAGGAATCTCTGCCGGCTACCACGCTGCGTCACACTACCCATGAGCGGACCAACGGAGCCAAACAAAGTCCCTGCTGCAACACACTCTGCCTGAATCGACCGCTAACCCATGAGTGGTGGTGTGTGCAGATCCATGTAACTGGCGATGCGCTCAACAACAATGGAGCGGACTATCGCACAGCATGCAATCATGCGAATGATGCATGGCACTAATCTTGGAAATATCCTGAGCTAAACCATATATATATAGAAGGTGCACCTTAGGTCAATGAATCAAATCAAAGGTACACAGATAAGATAAGGTATAAAACCTAGGTCCTGAACATGGTGAAGCATGATATATCACTACCCCCTATAAGCATGTATAAGCAGGTAAGGAATAACATGAGATGCAAAACAAGTATCAACCAAGCATGTAACAAGTATCGGGTAGTGACTAACCGAAATAGATAAGAAACATAATTATTGCAATTTGTTAAATTCACTACTATGTATATCAAACGACATAAAGTCAGAAGTACCCGCCTCAAATCGAAAAGTCCAAACTGGTAGTCGAGATACACGTCTCGCGTCAAAGTCCTGTATCGAACATATAGACATATTTTATTTCGCTACAATTCTTACAAATAGCTAAATAAAACCTCTAACCCTAAAATTAGGGTAAAATGCTAATCATACCAGTAGACAAATTCCAAACCTATTCCATATATATAACCAACTTAAACTTAACTAAGTTTATGTATTATTCATTCCTTACCTCAATTCACAGCCGCTATGGAAACCAGGTGCTGCCGGAGGGAATTTCTGCCAGAAATTCCACAGAACAAAATCTTGCCTTACTGGAATCAACCGGATCCAGAAGACAAGATTAAAATTCCATACATTAACCTATCACCAACACAAGTTAATTTAACCTCCTTACCACAGACGAGTGTTAACAGTGCAAGGACAAAAAATGGCACGGTTCGCTGTGAGGAGAGCTCGGCTCTGATGAGAGGAGATCGGAGGATTAGGGCACGGTGTGGAGGTGGCCGGCGGTGTCTGGGGAAGAAGAGGAGGAAGATGATCGGCGCCGGTGGGTAGAGAGGGTCAGCGTCGCCTGTGCTGGTCGGCTCCGACATCACAAAAAGGGAAGAAAGGCTCAGATCAGGAGACACTGAAGATCGAGGTATTGCGGTAGACTGCCGGCGCTCAGAAGGGAAGAAGGCACAGGAAGAACTGTGGCGTCAATGTCCGGTGATCGAGATCCCCACGGCGAGGGCGACGAGCAAAGGAACGAGGCTTCTGTGGCGTCGGCGCTGTCGTGTGGAGAAGGCGTCAAAGAAATTATGGAAGAAAAGTTCTTGCCGGCTGCGGATGCTCGGAAGAGGAGAAGAAGAAATAGGAGAGGGAACCGCCTCGGCGGTTAGGGCATAGTCGGGCACGAGGGGAAGAAGGTCGCGGTGAGGGGTTCGACAGGGTCGGCGTCTCGGGGGAATAAGAGAAGAAATCGGCGAAAACAAAGAAAATAAAGAAAAGAAAAAAAACAATAAATAAATAAATTCAACGTTTCCTCGCTTAAATGGACAGCCTAAACAGGCTTTCCCGGCCCCATTTTTATCCTCGTTACCTTGTCCATATGAGCTCCGAAAAATTTCCGAAAAATTTCCAAAAATTCAAGAAAATTCCCTTATTAATATTCGCCTATTTTCAGTATTTTACATTCTCCCCCACTAATAAAAATTTGGTCTCCAAATTTCGTTATCTACCATCAGTAAGTACTAACAACAGGTAAAGCGTATAAATGCTGAACGGTAAATAAATCACATACCTCAAGTGAAAAGATGGGGGTATCGAGCTCGGATAATATCCTCGAGCTCCCAAGTAGCCTTCTCATCCGAATGATGCTGCCATCCGACTTTAACCAGCCGGATAGTCTTGTTCCGCAACTGACGCTCTTTCCGGTCCAGAATCCGTATCAGAATCTTCTCATAAGTAACGTCAGGCTGAACTGGAACTGAGACCTCTGTCAGCACATGCGTCGGGTCGGGTACGTATCTCCTCAACATAGATACGTGGAATACATCGTGCACGCCAGCCAGGGACGGTGGTAGTGCCAGCCGGTAAGCTACTGCTCCAATCCTCTCCAGGATCTGGAAAGGACCAATGTACCGCGGAGCTAGCTTACCTCTAAGGACAAATCTCTTCACCCCTTTCGTGGGTGAGACTCGTAGAAATACATGGTCGCCTGTAGAGAACTCCAAAGGTCTACGTCTCCGATCTTTATAACTCTTCTGACGGTCCTGTGCCTCTGACATCCTCCGTCTGATAATATGGACCAACTCTGCCTCCTGCTGAGCTCTATGAGGTCCTAACATCTGGGCCTCCCCAACCTCATCCTAGAGGGTGGGTGTCCGACAAGGCCTACCATACAACGCCTCAAACGGTGCCATCTGGATAGCCGAATGAAAACTGTTGTTGTAGGCGAACTCTACTAATGGCAAATGGTCCTCCCAACTGCCTCCAAAATCCATAACACACGACCTCAGCAGGTCCTCTAAAGTCTGAATGGTCCGCTCTGACTGTCCATCAGTCTGTGGATGGAAAGCTTTACTAAATCGGAGCTGCGTGCCCAAGGCCTGCTGCAGACTCTGCCAGAAACGAGACGTGAACCGAGGGTCTCTATCCGAAATGATAGTCAAAGGAACACCATGTAATCTGATGATCTCCCGGCAATACAGATCTTCCAATCGATCCAGGGGATCAGTCCTCCGGATCGTTAAGAAGTGTGCGGATTTGGTAAATCGATCAACGATTACCCAAATCACGTCATGGCCTCGTCGTGTCCTCAGCAATCCCACCATAAAGTCTATACTAATATGTTCCCATATCCACTCAGGAATAGGAATCCGCTGAAGTAATCCGGTCGGTCTCTGGTGCTCAGCCTTCACCTGCTGACAGATAAGACATCTAGCTACAAATTCTGCGATGTCTTTCTTCATACCGTTCCACCAGTAGGAACGCCTCAAATCTCGATACATGCGGGTCCCGCCTGGATGGATCGTAAATCGAGAGCGATGAGCCTCCTGAAGTAGCTCCTGTAAGACCGGATGAGACTGAGGTACGTACAATCTACCTCGGAAGTATATAATACCCTCCATGTCTCGTGTAAACTCGGTCTGCTGCCCGTAAGCTATCTGACTGCTAATGAACTGCAAATGCTGATCACCAGCCTGGGCCTCTCGGATCCTTGTCCTGATCGACGACTGAGCAACCATGGTAACAATAATACCCTTCTCTGTAGGTCCCTGCTCCTCAAGGTCTAACTCGGAGAAACCCTGAACCAAGTCTGTAACTGAAACTCGGTGGCAAGCCAAAGTCCCTCTGGACTTCCTGCTGAGTGCATCTGTAACCACATTAGCTTTTCCCGGGTGGTAGCTAATGGTACAATCGTAGTCCTTTAGGAACTCCATCCATCTCCTCTGTCGGAGATTAAGCTCCTTCCAAGTAAAAATATATTTGAGACTCTTATGATCAATGAGAATCTCAAATTTAACACCGTACAGATAATGCTGCCAAATCTTCAAGGCAAAAATAATGGCGATCAGCCACAAGTTATGTACTGAGTAGTTCTCCTCATGCTCCTTCAACTACCGAGAAGTAGGAGACTACCCTGCCGTGCTGCATCAAAACAGCCCCAAACCCTATAGAGATGCGTCGGTATAGAGCACGAATCCGTCCTCTTCAGAAGGTAAAACCAAAATCGGAGCGGACACTAGTCTCCACTTCAGCTCCTGGAAGCTGGTCTCGCAATCCTCAGTCCAAGTGAACTTCACACCTTTCCTGGTCAGGTGTGTAAGTGGCATAGCAATCCGAGAGAAACCCTCAACGTATCTCTGGAAATATCGAGTCAAACCAAAGGAAATTGTGAGCCTCTTTTATAGTCTCCGTCTACTCCCAACGGTAACAACCTCGATCTCCTGTGGAACCACGGTATTATACCCTACTGGTGACTGTGTGTCTCAAACATCTCACAGAAGACAACCAAAATACGCACTACTGATCTTCGCATATAGATGTTCCCATCGAAACATCTCTAGAACTATGCAAAGATGATGTGCGTGACTCACCGCGGATCCGAAATAGATCACAACATTGTCAGCAAGACAATGGAAACTGATCCAAACATCCTCGAAATACCAGAATCATCGAGCCCCTGAAAACATCTAAGGCTCTGCAAGCCCTAATGGTAAAACCAAAATACATAATGTTCGTATCACAGTCATTCCTAACCATAAGATCTCCGATAATAAGTCAGAAATCTGATCACCAACAACATAAATCACCAAAGAATAAAACCTCTAGTGTGAGAGCAACGCTCCATCACAAGAAATACCACATATGTGGGAGCAACGCTCTACCACAAACAATCCGTAATATGTGGGAGCAACGCTCCACCACAACAATCCATCAGTGACAAAAATATTTAACTATCCAACTAGAGACTGTACAAGATCACTTTACCACATGTCATTGTGGCTAACTAAAGGTATAACAACCTAGTAAGCAAATTAAATCCATTGTCAACTCTCTCAATATCATAGTGGGGCGGTCACCCACCAATAGGAGAATTAGTTGACAGGGTAATACAACAAATGATGTAATGTAGGCACTCCACATCCTACACTCAACATAGGTAGAATCATCATGATGCTACCAACAATACACCTAGCACATGTGCACACACAACATAAGTATGATTGACATAATCCTCCATTTAGTACACACCTAACACACTCATAACACAGGTATAAATCAGTGTGATACCTCCAATAATACATACCAAACTCGTATGCATAAATCAGCGTCGGTATAATCGACAATACACCTCAAATATTACACCGAACACATCTGCACATATCACAACTCAGATTAAATCGATAAGATACCTCCAAATAAACAATCAGACATGTATGTCTAACCACAAGAGTATAGCCTACTAGACACCCACAATAATCATAACTGGACAAGTATACACTGTAGGATCGAAAAGAATTTAGATATCTCCACAATAGCATAATATTGTCCACTTTGGGCCTGGGCCCTCATGGCTTTGCTCTTGGGCTCTCCCCAAAAGGCCTCATACCAATGGAGATATCTTTTTCTCTTATAAATCCATGATCTTTCCCATGTGTTTCGAATATGGGACTATGTTTGTGTAACACCCACTAAGCTTTTAAGATAAGCATATGAATGTAGGATTTTTTCCTTAGAAAAATAATAAGAAGTGGGTTAAAGCAAAAAGAAATAAAATGAAACAAAAAGAAGAGGAGGTCAAGGATTGACCCTTGAATCTCTTATATTATAATTCATAGGATTAATTAGTAGAAACCAATTGGGATAGAGAGAAGATATTGATAGCAAAGGAGGGAAACTCATGATAAGGGTGAGAGTAAAAGTTAGCCAAAAGAAAACAAGAAAAGAGCAAGAGAAAGGCAACTTGCCTTCCTTCTTTCTCTCCCTCTTTCTTTCTTCATTTTGCCAAAAATTTAAGAGGGAATTAAAGGGATTCATTCCCCCTTATTTCATCATGAATGGTGAGAATAAATTAGAAAATAAAATAAATAAAAGAAAAATAGAAAATGGGTTAAGGGAGAAGGAAAGCAAAAATCAATTTTGCTACCTCTTCCCCCTTAACATAAAAGGGAGCAAGAAAAGAGAAGGTTATTTTTCTCTCATTTCCTCATCCTCCCTCTCCCTCATCGAACACCACTTCCCTCTCCTCCATCTTCGGCCCCAAGCCAAGGTTTTCTCCTAAGAAAGCCTAAGATACAAGGAGGACTTAGCAAGGGAATCAAGGGAAAGGAACTAGAAGAAGAGGCTACTTCTTCCATCACCATACCTTAGATCCACAAGCGAAAAGGATGTAAGCTTCCCCTCACCTGTGGTACAAGGCTTTTTATGTGATTTTTGGATTTTATGAGGATTAGAAAACCTAGAAAAGAATTTAAGAAAATTCGGCCAAAGAAGAGTTTTCAAATCTAGGAAGGTTTAAACAAGTCCTCATTTCATGATATTTTTCTATGCTATGTAGGAAGGTTTTTCCTTCATGTTTTATACCTATATGATGCTTGATCAGAGGAGTACCTAACCCTAGAATTTTGGCCAAAAATATTTTCAAATGGTTAGAGAAATCATTGTTTAACCAAACTAGTACAAGATTTCCCCCATGAACTACTAAGGGTCTTTTATTGGTTTTCTTGCTTGAAAGTTACTTGGAACCAAAAGAAATCCACTCATATGTTACGACCAAGAAAAGGGCTTAGGGTTAGGAAGACCTTTAAATTTAAGTAACCATGTTTGTATGATAGAATATAGAGTTCTCTTAAAGAATTGCATGTTGAATATTGCTAGAAATTCATGAACTCTTATTTTAGATTTTCGGCCATGATAAGATGGATAGCTTAGAAAAGCTTAAACAAAATTTTAACATGCTCAAGACCTCTGTAATATTATGATATGGAAGTTGTTTGATGCTCTTATGCTTAATTAGAGTATAGAAAATTTAGTTACATGATATATGACATGTAAGACCACAAGGGTCCTAGCTTGTTTATGAACCAACTTTGTATATGATGTTCTTAGTAATTTTTACCATGAAACTTACTTAGGTTTTCCATGCTTTAGGCCACTTAAAACCTAGTTTAGGGATTGGTAGGTTTCGGCCATGAGGAAAAATAAAAGAAAAAGGGAAAGAAACCTAGGAAGCCTAAGACACAATTCACATGTATGTTTATTATGCTTGTCTTTATATATGCTATGAAACTTGTATGACTTCTTATGCTTTTAGGCTATTTGAAGCAAGTTTATACACTGATGAGTCTCGGCCAAGTAGGGTTTAAAAGACCTAGAAGCCTTAGAATTGAAACCAATGGTGTTAAAAATGCTTCTTATGGAAATATGATAATATGTTGATTGTGTCACATGCTTGTATAATTTTTCCATGACCTAAATGGACCATTGTGTTAGAGTGTATACTAAAAGCCTGGCTTTTGGTATAAACATTAATCTAGAAATAAGAATCGCATTGGTCAAATGTCTACATTTATGATAAATGTAGTTGCTCAATTAATTTATATTGTAGATAACATGGTGTGTGGTGTCACATACAGAAGATCATGTTATCGGTTCCTTATAAATTATAAACAGTAGCTCACGACCAAGATGGAAAGGAACAAACCATTGGAAGGTCGTAGTGTAATTAGGTATTAGTTTATCTTAACTATATGATTACACTAGTACACTTAGAGTGTATTGAGTAGGACCATTTGAGGTCGTTCCTTTTATACTGACTTTATAAAAGAATAAAGACCTCAGTTATTATGGAAGTGTGTGCTCTTAATCCTAATATAATAACAAGCACATATATTTGATATTTATTTCTTTAATTTATCAATGGGTGAGATTTAGTTCGATAAATCAATAAACCCGATAAGTTGGGAAATGGTATCACTTATAGTGTGTGTTGTTGATTATAGAAGGAAACTGTGTCCTAGAGATACTAGGTTGATAATGTCCTCAAGAGGAGCTCATAAGGATTGTCATGTTAAACCCTGCAGGTGGACTTAGTCCGACATGATAATAAGGTTGAGTGGTACTACTCTTGGACTTAGATATTAATTAAATGAGTTGTCAGTAACTCACTTAATTAGTGGACATTCGATATCTTAAACACAGGGAGACTAACACGCTCATAATAAGAAGGAGCCCAAAATGTAATTTGGGATTGGTGCGGTAGTTCAATAATAGTTCTTTAGTGGAATGAATTATTATTGATGAAATTAAGTTGTGTGTTCGGGGCGAACACGGGATGCTTAATTTCATCGGGAGACCAAAACCAATTCCTCCTCTCGGTCCCTATCGTAGCCTCTAGTATATAGAGATTTATACCCACCGCATACCCACCTTCTTACCCATCCAATGGGACCGGCCAAGCTAGCTTGGAACCCAATCTAGGGCCGTCCAAGATCAAGTGGATGAGTTATGTAGGTGGCCGGCCAAAGCTTGGGTCCCAAGCTTAGGTGGCCGGCCAATAGAATATTAAAAAGGATTTTTATTAAAATTATTTCTTATGTGGATATCATGATTTTAAAAGAGAGTTTAAAAATTAAAAATTTCCTTTTATAACTTTCTACAAAAGATTAAGAGAAGAGATTAATCTCTTTCCTTATTTGTAGTTTAAAAGGATGGTTTTAATTTTTTTGGTAAAAACTTTCCTTATTTGTAAATCATCTACATGTTTAAAAGAGAGTTTAAAATTTGAAATCTTTCCTTATTTGTTGATTAAAGGAGGATTTTAAATTTTAAGAAAACTTTCCTTTTAACCATGTTTATGATTTAAAAGAAAGTTTAAAAATTAATAATTCTCTTTTATTAGTTTCTACAAAAGATTGAGAAAAGATTTGATATCTTTCCTTATTTGTAGATTAAAAGAGATTTTAATTTTTAGAGATAACTTTATTTTTATCCACATGTTTAAAAGAAAGATTTTAATTTATTAAATTTCCTTTTTATAAACCAATCATGAAGGGATTAAATTATTGGAGAAATTTTATAAATTTCTGGAGACAAATTAGGAAGTTTTAATTAATTAAAACTCTCCTTGTTTGTAGCTTTGGTGTGGCCGGCCATGTAAATTGAGAAAAGGAAAATTGTTTTAATTAAATAAAATTTTCCTTTTCATGGCAAAAGAATTAAGGAAGTTTTTAATTAAATTTCCTTATTTGCCAAGACCAAGGATTATAAAAGAGGGGGTAGAGAAGGCTTCATGGTGAACAACCTCTATTATTTCTCTCCCTCTTTTCCTTGGTGTTGTGGCCGGCCAACCTCTCTTCCTCTCTTCCTCTTGGTGGTGGCCGAACCTTCTCTATTTGCTTGGAGCTCTTGTGGTGGCCGGATACTACTTGGAGAAGAAGAAGAAGAAGGAGAGAAAGCTTGTATCCCTTGGAGCTTGGTTGGTGGAAAAAGATCTTCATCTTTTGGAAGCTTTGTGCTTGGCCGAAACTTGAAGAAAGGAGAAGAAGGTGCTTTGGTGGATTCTCATCTCGGAAGATCGTTGCCCACACAATGTCCGAGGTTAGAAGAGGAATACGGTAGAAGATCAAGAGGTCTTTCTAAAAGGTATAACTAGTATTTTTTTTCTTTCCGCATCATACTAGTTATTTTTGGAAATAATACCAAATACAAGAGGCTTACGATTCTAGTATTTCGAATATGTTTTTTGAAGTAGTGTTCTTTTGTTTTATTTTTCCTTGTGATTTGATTGTTCTTTTCGGTTAACCTAAAGTTATTTTAGGAAATTAAATATTAGATTTCTATAAAAGGTTTTGTCTAGTCGGTGGTGGTTGCTCCCATATCCAAGAAGGCCATGTGCCTCGCCACGTCAGTACTGGGAACCAATTATGGAAATTAATATTTAATGGAATTAATAACTTAAGGTGATTTGGGTCGAACGTGTTAAGTTCCGCAGGAGATCCAAGTCAAAACCTAAAAGAACAAATAGATTAAGTTTTGGATCAAACGTGTTAAGTTCCGCAGGTGATCCAAAATTTAATTTAAAAGAACACATGGTAGCTAGGAAAAGGTTCAGACCTTTGTACAAAATTTTTGTACAGTGGAACCTCTAGGCTTTCCGAGTAGCAACCAACACATTATATGTTTCGGCCATGAAGGGATAGATGCCCTAGAAACCCTAGAACAAAAATTAAATATGCTTATGTCACTTTACATGAAATATGATAAGTAGAAAACCAAAGTTCTCATGCTATATGTTATTTAGTGACCTAAATGAGGCTAGGGTAAGTTTCGGCCATATCTATTGTATGATGTCTTATTATGAATTTATACATGATGTTAGTTCAAGTTCACATGCTTGTATACTTGTTTTTAGCCCTAAGGAATACTTGTTAAAAGTTTGGCCATGACATATGTTAAGGGCTTGAAGAACTTAGTAACTAGCTCAAATGTGCTTATTATGTTACTTGGAAAAATATGCTATAAATATGGTTTAAGGTTTCCATGCTTTCATGACATTTGAGACCTTGTTTCACACCTGATAGGGTTCAGCCACATGAGTTTAGGGACTTGGAGAACTTAGAAACCAAGTTAATCATGCTTATAATGCTTCCTATGAAATTGATGTGATGATAATTTAGGTTCCACATGCTTGGAGGTTGTTTTTTTTACCTAAATTGAGATCTAAGGGGGTTCGGCCATGATAAGAACCCAAGGGATTAGGAAGCTTAGAACCCAAGTTAACTATGTTACCATGTTTCTTATGTTAGTATAATCACATGATACACCTTTATGCTTAAACATGTATGCTTGTGATTTATACTTTCCATGATATGATATGTGCTTAGAAATATGCATGCTTTGATGATATGTTATGTGCTTAAAATATGCATGCTTTCATGATATGCTATGTGGATAGAAATATGCATGCTTTGATGATATGCTATGTGCTTAAAATATGCATGCTTTCATGATATGCTATGTGGATAGAAATATGCATGCTTTGATGATATGCTATGTGCCTAAAATATGCATGCTCTCATGATATGCTATGTGGTGAAAATATGCATGCTCTCATGATATGCTATGTGGTGAAAATATGCATGCTTTTATGACATGATGTATGCCTAAGTGATGCATACTTTTTATGACATGATGTATACCTAAGTGATGCATACTTTTTATGATATGATGTATGCCTAAGTGATGCATACTTTTATGACATAATGTATGCCTAAGTGATGCATACTTCTATGATATGCTATGTGACTAAATGATGCATTTTTATACATGCTACTTTACTTTGTAAGGCTTGTACCAAGGGTGGACTCCTAATCAGTCCCTAGGCCTTGGCTGTGTGATCCGGGCTAGTAAAAATAAAGGGATGGGCTCCTTAGTACGCCCCTAGGCCTTGCTGTGTGATCCAAGCTAGTAAGGGATGGGCTCCTTAGTACGCCCCTAGGTCTATGGCTGTGTGATCCTGACCTAGTTCCTAGTATGATTCAAGACTTGCTACCTTGGATATACTTAGGACGCGCGCATCTATGTTATCTATGTATGGTACAAGCCGGGGCCCTGAATATGTTGATATTATGTTCAAGTATATATGCAAGAAGAAATGGTTTTAAAGATCATAAGACATACACATGTTTTTCGGATACATGTTTTCAAAATCATATTGCATATACCTTATGATCATGTTGTGATGATGCTTTGATTTATGATATGCCATGATTAGATATGATTATGTTATGTTTCATGCTATGCTGTAAGAGATGATATGCCATGATTAGATATGATTATGTTATGTTTCATGCTATACTTTAAGAGCTTGATATGCCATGCCATCTTATGATGATACTATGATATGTCATGATTAGATATGATTATGTTATGTTGCATGATATGCTTAAAGAGTATGATATGTTATGCCATGACTAGTTGAGATCATGTTATGTTGAGACATTCTTTGATTATGTGATGATTTTCGGTTTTAGTGAGTAGGAAAGGAACTTACTGAGCCATGAGTGCTCATAGCTTACTTTCCTTGTACCACAGATAAAGGAAAAAGCTGGATGTGCTAAAGGAGCAGCAGGAGAGGCAAGGAGATGTGTGTGGCGGTGGCTAGGCAACCAAATAAGAACCTGCTTTAAGAACTTTTAAGAATTACGCTTTGGTTTCATAAATTGTAGTACTAAATGGGTGACTTGATGTTATGTTTCTATTTATCTTGTTATCATGTTATGGAAACCATATTAGTGTAGTTCGGATATGAAAACAAAAGAAAAGTTTTATTAATCTAAGAAAAATTATTTTAAGTCTTCCGCTGTAATATGTACGTAGAGTATCGTAGCCCCGTCCCTTAGGGTTAGCAGGGAGGGCGGGCGTTACAGTTTGCAACCTTGCAACCCCAACAATCCCCCCTCAAACAAAGGACCATAGGCTTCCCACGTCCGATCCTCGACCCACCAGGTCTTCCTGCCTCTCGGTCTACCCGACCTACTAGGACTTCCTGCCCCTCGGTCTACCCGACCTACTAGGACTTCCTTGCCTAGCCGCAACTAGGACTTCCTGCCCCTCGGTCCACCCGACCTACTAGGACTTCCTGCCTGGTGTCTGGTCCTCTTGATCCGAACATAGGAGCCCCTACTTTTTTTGTTCGAGGTCAATATTGTACTCACATGGTTTAATCAGACCATAGCTCTTGTGCACAGTCGGCGGTTAAACCTTCTGGCAGTCCGAGCTCTGATACCACTTGTAGGATCGAAAAGAATTTAGATATCTCCACAATAGCATAATATTGTCCACTTTGGGCCTGGGCCCTCATGGCTTTGCTCTTGGGCTCTCCCCAAAAGGCCTCATACCAATGGAGATATCTTTTTCTCTTATAAACCCATGATCTTTCCCATGTGTTTCCAATATGGGACTATGTTTGCAACCTTGCAACCCCAACATACACCACATAGATATACATAATCAGTATATTCATGTCTGATACCAAATAAATTGTCAAATAACTAAATCAGTTCATGGGTCAATTCAACACTAATTACATCAACTCAAACTAGAAAATGCCAACCCACATAATATCATATGTATAAATGTGTACAACCCAAAAGAAAAAGTCAGAATTCAAGAACATCAAGACACTCTCATTTTTATCCTCAAAAATATCAGCCCACATAATATCAGATGAATAAGTCTCTACTCCCCATGAGAGCAAGTTAGCATTCAAAACATCAAATCATTATTTATCCACATAGTCCAATATCAGAGGAAGCAAATATCAATTTTTATCATCCTGTTAACTAACCACAACTAATCAGATTTATTAAAATCTCATAGACACACTCAACCGTAAACTCTCTAGCACCCGATTTATAATCTGATCACCAACTATAATCATCAAACCTGTGAATATCATACATGACCCTCACTAAGTCACCATCAACGACAACCCAAATAATAGATCATCAAAATAGTTATCCACTAATAGATCATCAAAACAAATATCTAGTAATAGAACATCAGACAACCACATAACATTTACTCTCATAAATCACTAGAAATCAACATATCACAATACCTGATCTCACAATATCCCTCAACCTTTAACCATTCTCAACAATGATCAAACATGATAACTCCCCAATGACCAATTTTCATCGTATCGGCTACCCTAATATCCAAAAGATATGAGTATAAAAACTCTATTGGCTAAGTCAACAGGAATATGTAGGTATCATCCACTACCCAGCTAACACTAGCAGAGGCTGGTATGTGCCTCCATCTCCTACTAATAGTAACAGAAGCTAAAACTACTGATGTTATGATATGAAAAATCACTATAGACCATAATCCTTGATCTCTATTAAGGTCAACCATGCTCAATGGCTAACCCATCACATGTAATATGTGCTACAACAACCAGACATGTACTAAATAAAGAATGCTAATACATGTCATAAACTATAAAATTAAACATCATACCTATATGCCGTCTGGAGATGTTCCGTCGCTGTCCAGTCCCCAAATTGACCTCAAAATTCCGTACAAGAAAATCATCGGAAATCCATATAAATCCGAAACGGAAGTCCAAACATATACGTAATGGAAAATTCGTGCAACCAAAATAACTACCCAGTTTGACTCGCAAACTTGGGCTAGCACAAAAAAATATCCAGAATACTAAAAGCAGGTATCACACCTTGCTCAGATACCAATAAATTGGTATCAGATAAATCTCAAGATCCGTAACACGAAAATCAAAACAAGTATCGCCAAACCTTGGCGCTCTAATACCAAATAAATTGGTATCAGGTTATCCCAAATATCCAAAATATGAAAACAAAGATCGTAAAATTGTGCTCTGATACCACTAAATTGTCATGCCCCGGAGGAGTCCCTGTCCGAAGAAATTTCGGCAGCATCTCCCCTGTACGGCGGACAATCTGAAACTTTCTACATGGCCCTCTGGGCCACATATACCTCGGCCAACACGGCCGGAAACAATAACAGATAATAAAACAGTATATATATCCATCACCACGCAGTTAATAATAAATAAACTGTAATAGGAAATATATGACTCAAAAATAACCCTACTCAACTACACCCATAAAGCTCAAATTCAATGATAAGATCAACTAACCTCTTCTGCCGTCCAGGCAGGCATGTAGTAAAACAAATCCAAATAAAAACTCATCGACAATATCCATACAAAAATCCAAACGTATCAAAATAGAACAAGTCTCAACATAGTTTAGTAAAAGACACCAAAAGATAAATAAACATCCTCGTGGACTGCAGGGGACTAGCAACTAGAACTCTCTCCTGACAGCATCAACCTGAAAATAATAACGGAGGTGGGGGTGAGTCCAACGCTCAACGGGTAACAACTGATATACATAGTAAGGAAATAACATCTAGCACTAATCATGCGTACAGTCTCCTGACATAATAAAGGTAAATGCAAACTGAAATAAACAGGAGAATACTGTACTAACCAGGATCTGGTACCAGGAATAACAGTCCGAGAGGTATAGACATCCTGTATGCATGTCAAGCATGGGCATCCAACCAATATGCAGCAAATAAATGCAGCAAACACAATCACAAGAAATAAATGCATCAATGCGTATGATGCCAATGATGTGTCATGGTCACCCCTGATGCCAGTCAACCATCTCACACACAATGGTGAGACCGAGTGGGTAGTGCTGTGACAACCGTGCACTCTGTCATCATTGCTCCTGATGAGTGACCGAGCGGACGGGATGCTGTCGGAGTACACCTATCCTCCTACCCCAAATCATAAATGGGGGAGCACAATGCTCTTATCTCCCGGTACATGATGACGGGGAGGAATCTCTGCCGGCTACCACGCTGCGTCACACTACCCATGAGCGGACCAACGGAGCCAAACAAAGTCCCTGCTGCAACACACTCTGCCTGAATCGACCACTAACCCATGAGTGGTGGTGTGTGCAGATCCATGTAACTGGCGATGCGCTCAACAACAATGGAGCGGACTATCGCACAGCATGCAATCATGCGAATGATGCATGCCACTAATCATGGAAATATCCTGAGCTAAACCATATATATATAGAAGGTGCACCTTAGGTCAATGAATCAAATCAAAGGTACACAGATAAGATAAGGTATAAAACCTAGGTCCTGAACATGGTGAAGCATGGTATATCACTACCCCCTATAAGCATGTATAAGCAGGTAAGGAATTACATGAGATGCAAAACAAGTATCAACCAAGCATGTAACAAGTATCAGGTAGTGACTAACCGAAACAGATAATAAACATAATTATTGCAATTTGTTAAATTCACTACTATGCATATCAAACGACATAAAGTCAGAAGTACCCGCCTCCAATCGAAAAGTCCAAACTGGTAGTCGACATACACGTCTCGCGTCAAAGTCCTGTATCGAACATATAGACATATTTTATTTCGCTAAATTTCTTATAAATAGCTAAATAAAACCTCTAACCCTAAAATTAGGGTAAAACGCTAATCATACCAGTAGACAAATTCCAAACCTATTCCATATATATAACCAACTTAAACTTAACTAAGTTTATGTATTATTCATTCCTTACCTCAATTCACAGCCGCTGCGGAAACCAGGTGCTGCCGGAGGGAATTTCTGCCGAAAATTCCATAGAACAAAATCTTGCCTCATTGGAATCAACCGGATCCAGAAGACAAGATTAAAATTCCATACATTAACCTATCACCAACACAAGTTAATTTAACCTCCTTACCATAGACGAGTGTTAACAGTGCAAGGACCAAAAATGGCACGGTTCGCTGTGAGGAGAGCTCGGCTCTGATGAGAGGTGATCGGAGGATTAGGGCACGGTGTGGAGGTGGCCGGCGGTGTCTCGGGAAGAAGAAGAGGAATATGACCGGCGCCGGTGGGCAGAGAGGGTCAGCGTCACCTGTGCTGGTCGGCTCCGACAGCACAAAAAGGGAAGGCTCGGATCGGGAGACACTGAAGACCGAGGTATTGCGGTAGACTGCCGGCGCTCAGAATGTCCGGCGATCGGGATCCCCACGGCGAGGGCGACGAGCAAAGGAACGAGGCTTCTGTGCCGTCGGCGCTGTCGTGTGGAGAAGGCATCAAAGAAATTAGGGCAGAAAAGTTCTTGCCAGCTGCGGATGCTTGGAAGAGGAGAAGAAGAAATAGGAGAGGGAACTGCCTCGACGGTTAGGGCACAGTCGGGCGCGAGGGGAAGAAGGTCGCGGCGAGGGGTTCGGCAGGGTCGACGTCGCGACGGAATAAGAGAAGAAATCGGCGAAAACAAAGAAAAGAAAGAAACGAAAAAAAATAATAAATAAATAAATTCAACGTTTTCTCGCTTAAATGGGCAGCCTAAACAGGCTTTCCCGGCCCCATTTTTATCCCCGTTACCTTGTCCATACGAGCTCCGAAAAATTCTCGAAAAATTTCCAAAAATTCTAGAAAATTCGCTTATTAATATTCGCCTATTTTTGGTATTTTACATTATACGCTCGGCTGACTCTTCATGCTCGGTCAGTTATTTATTCCCGACCGAGCACTCGTGTTCAATCAGTCTTCATTTATCAAACTCATATGTTCGGGTGACCTTACCATGCATTGGACCCCCTAAGATTAAACTTTCTTTACACTAGGTCGATCCTTTATACCCGACCGACCATACATACTTGGTCGGTATTTTATATTCGGTGAGGCTTCGTCTGCCGGTCTTATATGCTCCGCAGATCCACTATGCTCGACCAGTCTATGGAGCTCGGCCGATCATGCTTTATCGACTGAAGTTGATCAGTCGGGCGTATATAAGCCTTCTCACCCGGTCGACCTTCCCTCGGTCGGCCTTCCCTCGGTCAGCCTTTGCCTGCTGAACATATATGCTCGATCGGTCTATTAAGTTCGACCAATCTCTATCTGCCATACGTGTAGTGACCCCCTTACCTGGTCAAACCTTTTCCAGGCGGCCCCTCATCTTGCCCTTTTCAGCCTTCCTTGTCCTTTTTATCCCCTTTCCTTCTCCTACAAAGGGTTCACTTATCATAACCCATATCACTAGCTTCCCCTTCAAGTCTAGTCGAAAGAGGTGTAGCCGACTGACTAGAGCTAAGTCTATTTCTGACCTCTTGATACCTTCTGTGGCAACTCTGTGATAACTTTTACAATGATCTTGTGGTAATTTTTACAGTGATCCTGTGACTCCTTTTACAGTGATCCTGTAACTTCTCCTACTGTGATCTCATGACTCTTTTTGGCAAGTTAAATAGAGTTGTGTTAGAGTATATACTAAAAGTCTAGGTTTTTGTATAAACATATAAGAATCACATTGGTCAAATATCTACATTAATATGCTAAGTGTAGTTGTTCAATTAATTTATATTGTAAATAATATGGTATGTGGTGGCACACACAGAAGATCATGTTATCAGTTCCTTATAAATTATAAACAGATGCTCACAACTAAGATGGAATGGAGCAAACCATTGGAGTGGTTGTAGTGTAATTAGGTATTAGTTTATCTTGACTAATAAATTACACTAGTACACTATGAGTGTATTGAGTAGGACCATTTGAGGTAGTTTCTTTTTATACTGACTAAATAAAAGAATAATACCTCTGTTATTATGGAAGTGTGTGCTCTTAATCCTAATATAATAACAAGAATATATATTTAGTATTTATTTCTTTGACTTATCAAAGGGTGAGATTTAGCTCGATAAATCAAAAGGCTCGATAAGTTGGGAAATGATATTACTTATAGTGTGTGTTGTTGATTATAGAAGGAAACTGTGTCCTAGCAATCTAGGTTGATAATGTCCTCAAGAGGAGCTCATAAGAATTGTCATGTTAAACCCTGTAGGTGGACTTAGTCGGACATGACAATAAGGTTGAGTGGTACTACTCTTGGACTAAGATATTAATTAAAGAGAGTTATCAGTAACTCATTTAATTAGTGGGCATTCGACATCTTAAACACAGGGAGACTAACACACTCATAATAAGAAGGAGCCCAAAATGTAATTTGGGATTGGTGCGGTAGTTCAATAATAATTCTTTAGTGGAATGAATTATTATTGATGAAATTAAGTTGGGTGTTCAGGGCGAACACGGGAAGCTTAATTTCATTGGGAGACCAAAACCAATTCCTCCTCTCGGTCCCTATCGTAGTCTCTTACTTATAAAGTGTTATACCCACTTATACCCACTTTCTTATCCAACCTTAGGTGGCCGGCCAAGCCAAGCTTGGAACTCAAGCTTGGGCCGGCCAAAGCCAAAGGGTTGAGCCAAGATGGTGGTCGGCCAAAGCTTGGAGCCCAAGCTTAGGTGGTCGGCCACAATTAAATAAAAGGGATTTTATTTTAAAAAATCTTTTCTTATGTGGAAGTCATGGTTTTAAAAGAAAGTTTAAAAATTAAATATTTCCTTTTATAGTTTTCTACAAAAGGATTAAGTGAAAGATTTGATATCTTTCCTTATTTGTAGTTAAAAGGAAGATTTTAATTTTTGATAAAATTTCCCTTTTTTGTAACCATGTTCATGATTTAAAAAGAGAGTTTTAAAATTAAATATTTCCTTTTATAAGTTTCTACAAAAGATTAAGAAAAGATTTGATATCTTTCCTTATTTGTAGATTGAAAGGAAGATTTTAATTTTGAGAAAACTTTCCTTTTTTGTAACCATGTTCATGATTTAAAAGAGAGTTTTAAAATTATAAATGTTTCCTTTTATAAGTCTCTACAAAAAATTAAGAAAAGATTTGATACCTTTCCTTATTTGTAGATTGAGAGGAAGATTTTAATTTTAAAGATAACTTTCCTTTTTGGAAATCATCCACATGTTTTAATAGAAATATTTTAATTTATAAAATTCCTTTTATAACCAACCATGAAGGGAAAAATTATTAGAGAAATTTTTATTTTAAAAATTTCTAGAAATAAATTAGGAAGTTTTAATTTTGTGTTAAAACTTTCCTTGCTTGGAGCTATGAGGTGGCCGACCATTATATTTAAGAAAAGGAAATTGGTTTTAATCAATTAAAATTTTCCTTTTCATGGCAAAGAAAATAAGGAAGTTTTTATTTAAATTTTCCTTATTTGCCAAGACCAAGGATTATAAAAGAGAGGGTAGGGGTGCCTTCATGAGACATAACTCTATTATGTTTTCCTCTCCTCTCTTCCTTGGTGGTGGCCAACCCTTGCTCTTTAGGTTCTCCTCTTCTCTTCTTCTTTGGTGGCCGGCGGCATCATCCCTTGGAGCTTGGTGGTGGTGGCCGGATCTTGCTAGGAGGAGAAGGAGAGAAAGGAGGCTTTGTTTCTAGCATCCCTTGGAGCTTGGTGGTGGTGGCCGAAACTCATCATCTCAAGGAGAGGAGCTTGGCCGAAACTTGCAAGAAAAGAAGAAGAAGGGCTTGGGTGGTTCTCATCTCGGTAGATCGTTGCCCACACAAAGTCCGAGATAAGAAGAGGAAGACGGTAGAAGATCAAGAGGTAGTTGCATACAAAGAAAGGTATAATTAGTAATTATTTTCCGCAACATACTAGTTTTTCTTTGTATAAATTCCAAACACAAGAGGCTAGAGATTCTAGATTTTCGGATTAGATATTCGAAATTGTGTTTTTTTTGTTTTTTTTTTCGAGTTTGTGATTTGATTGTTCCTTTTGGTTAAACCTAGAGTTATATAGGGAAATTAAATATTAGATTTCTTTAAAAGGCTTTGTCTAGGTGGTGGTGGATGATCCCATACCCAAGAAGGACTAGTGCCTCGCCATGTAGTCCTGGAAGCCAAGTTTAGAAATTAATATTTAATTAAATTTATAACATAGGTGGATTTGGATCAATAATGTTAAGCATCATTTGCAATCCAAGTCTAAACCATTAAGAACGGATAAGTTAAATTTGGAATCAATAATGTTAAGTTTCGTTTGCGATCCTGAATTTAATTTCTAAAGAACACAATAGGTTGTTAGGAAAGGTTCGACACTTGTACAAAATTTTTGTATAGTGGAACCGGTACGATCTTCCTAGGACCAACCAACAAGTTGTGCTCTTGCTTCCTTCCACACCCATCCTCATTCTTCTTTGCTCCATTTAATCTATAGATTTGTTGAGACTCATGGCCTCAGACCCTTCCCTCTAGGATCAAGTGTTGTGAGAGAAGGAGAAATTTTTAAGGGAGGTCATGCATGCCCTAGATTCACATCGTTCCCCTCAACAGGAACTAGAGGTGCAACTACTCTCAGCTCAATCACAGGTTCAGTCAGAAGTGGCTCTGAGGAATAAAGCTTACTCAGAGTTGTAGCAAAAGACTGAGGAGCTGGATAATCTAAGATTCCAGTATACCTCAGAGGTAGCCGCTCTGAACAGAAAAGCCCATGCGGATGGTTTACTAATATCCCGGCAGCAACGAGCTCTGGATTGGCAGAAAGCTAAGGTGGATCTTCTACAAGATGAGTTAGCTCAGATTAGGTCGAAGAGGACCTTTCAGTCGCTTATTTGTGAGGGGGAACCTCACAAATGCCAGAGGACAGGGCCAACTTCTCCTCCTTTCCCAAGCTGCCATTGTACTTCCCTCTCTCATTTAGGTGCAAAAGCATAATCTGACATCTATAAACGGAAGTGAGATTCCATTGGACGACATATCTCTCTCTCTACCCCAGTACCGGGCAAAATATTCCCTTCCCCCTACTTGATCAGGAATAGTTCGAATGAGATTGATATACTTACGGCAACCTCAGAACTACGTTTGTAAAATTAATGGTAATAATGTTAGGGTTTGATGTTTGAGAAATACATGTGATGTAATGTGTCTGGTCACACCCAGAATGAAAAAATGGGCGATCCCTTGTATGCGATTACATAAACCTTTGAGGTCCGTCCTGTCTACAAGACCGGCTAGACTTATGAACTATTAAGATATCTTAACTCTTTCTCACATTATAATTTAATATTGATCCCTTCTATTTATTACACCTAGGAAACCAGACACCTTTTCAATATCTTCTGCTCGTCGATTGGTCCTTCAACGGTAAGAGAACATTAGTAGTGTGTGATACGGCGACGCTGACATGAGCATGATTTACCCTGTTATGTCTATTATAAATGCTTGCTTACGGATTCCTGACACGTGTTTGCTAATTTCTCTTTCCGGACGTAATAAGGCGCACACTCTTGTGATAACGTCCTGTCATGTCTTTTCCTTGCGAGATCTACGGTTCCCCTCCTGGGTGCTCTTTACATCCAATGGTGCTCCTTACTTAATATTTTCAAAGAACCCTAAACCTTTTACCTCTTCGTCTTCTTCCTTACACTCTTTGCCGATATTACTGTCTGGGTTTTTCACATTCTCCACTGACCTCCTTTTCTTTCCTGTCTCTCCGTGTTGTTCCCTCTTCTTCAAACCTTAGTAAGTTGTTTTTCTTGTATTCTTGTATCGTTCTATGGCTGAAGAGTCCTTCTCGACTTGGTATGTTCAAATCCGCTCTATTTTTCGCAAATCTGATAGGTCTGCTCTTCGTTCTTTATATGATATCCCCAAGACTTATTGCATTACCATTCCTGACTCTGATGCTCACCCTCACCTTCCCTATAAGAATCATATCACCTTTTTCAAAGACCAATTAGTGGCGGGCTTGCGTTTCCCTATTCCCCCTTTTTTGGTAGAAATTAGCCAGTATTTCGACATTCCCCTACATCAATTCGCTCCCAATGCTTTTCTCTATCTTTGTGGTCTATACATGCTTTTCCGTATTCACGACATCCCTCCAACCCCCCAAAATTTCTTCATATTTTCCTACCCAAAGAAATCAGATCTCGGTGTCTTTCTATTTCAATCAAGACCTAAGATGACCTTTTTTGAGGAGATGCGTTTTTTCATTAAAGGATGGAAATCTCGCTTTTTCTTTGTGGAACTTCAGGAGCCTATCCCTTGGTTTTCTTCCTGGAAATCTTCTTTACCCGCTCTTCCTGACGTATAAGAATTACATAGAAACCCTTCCTTTGCTACCTACTCCAAGAAGCTATTAGGTTTTCGCTTATTCATTCACAAATGGATTCGTGATGACCTCCTCTATCTCTTCAGGCTAAGTCCTCTCAAGATAGAGCTTCATGGCTCTCTTGGTAAGTCTTTATTCATCTGTCCCAATCCTTTTTTACTAACTAAGATATTTTTTATTTTGTGTAGTGGACGCTCTATATGAAGTCGCGATCGATGATCAGTTGTATCTGGCGGAGGAATTAGTTATGGCTAAGGAGCAAGAACTTCTTTTCGCATTGAGTCAACCCTCCTCGTCAACAGTTCCTACTGACACAAAGGGTGCTTCTGGCTCTCAAAATGTAGCTCTAGAAGGAGCCTCTTCTAATTTTTCTCCCGTCGATGAGCCTACTTCTTTGCCGACTTCGGAGCAATCCCCCGAAGTAGCCCCTACCAAGAAAAAATTGTAAGTTGACCCTCGCTCCGTCCCCAAAACATAAATCCATTTCTCATTCTGAAGACCTTCCTCCCTCGGATGCTACCCCTCCTTCTCCTGATCTCCCTCTCTCAGCTCTTTATCCTTCTCTTGTTCCTGCTTCGTCTGCCACCCCAACTATTCCCAGTGGTAGTTCTCCGCCTCCTTTTTTTATGAACTTTCCTGAACAGATGACCTTACCCCCTCACAACTTACCATACATTATTATTATCCCCCTTCACTTCAGACTTCTTTGTCTTCCACTTCTTCCCTTACCACTACCCTACCCATACTCTAGGGAGGGTCTTTCACCACAGCTGGGGAGGAGGTACGCCGAGTATTTGAAGGCATCGATTACTCCGAAATGGCTTATAAATTCTCTCTGGAGGAGACAAAGGTACCTTTATTTTCCTTTACAATACTATTTTCTTATGTATCCTCTTAATGCCCCTTCTTTTACAGCGCTGGATATACAACATGAGTATAGACCATTTGCTGCATACCTTAATCCAAGAAAATGCAACACTGAAGAAACGGGTCTCCGAGCTATCTCCTGACCAGGTGGACGAGAAACTAAAGGGTTTATCTGCCTAATTAGAAGAGACTATCCAATTACTCGAGACGGAGACTGAGCAATCCCAGCAATACAAAGCTGACACAGAAAGTCTCCAGTCTCAACTACAATCAGCCAATGCTCGTGGTGTTGAGCTATCCTCCAAGTTAGAAGAATAAACATCTGAAGTTGCTCGACGGTCTTCCCAGTTGCAGTCATTGAAGGATGCACATGCCATTGAATTAACTAATCAGTTATCTACATTGAACCTCAAAGAGACTGCTCTAAAGGCTGCCCAGGAGGAACTAGCAGATTATAAGGCTAACGAAGACACCCGCTTCGAAGAGCGCAAAAAAGCCTACCTCAAATCTCCCGATTTCGTTATTCCGGTCTTGAACTTTTTTATAAATTCCATCAAGTTCATAACAAAGGAAGGAGTAGAGCAGCTAAAGGAGTTGAAGTTATTGGTGGCAGATCCTCCCTCCAGTTTTCCCGATACGAGGAGGATAGTAAAGAATCACCCTCCTAACTTCTTCCCCCAATTATTGTAATTGGGACAAGATTATAACTTCCCCCTTCTTTTGAACTCTTTTTTAGGATGTTTTTGTACAAACTCCCCCTGATATTTCTTGTGGCTCCTAAGTATTTCTTTGCTGATGAGTTGCCTTTGCACAGGTCAACTAATTGACTGATTATGTTTAGGCGTGTGTGGATTAGGTTTCCAATCGGTCCCTACTGATCTATCGATCTTGTTCTTAATTACTCCTCTTCTGGGTGAACCATTTAATTTATACATATATCTTTCCCTTCCGTTACGTTGTTTTACCAACCATATGTCATTATTTATTTATAATTATTCATTTAGTTCAATACAACCCACTGGCCTTATTTATAGGTGTTTTTTCCTCTTATATAAATTGTCGCTCTGACTTATGAAAATCCGGCCTCAAACCTTTTACTCCTCGATTGGCTCCGAGTGACAGGGTGAGCTTATTAACCCAGCTTGTCTTGCTCACGATACTTATTCATTTCACGTTATATGTGCTTGATTAATCTTTTACTCCTCAATAGGCTCCTAGTGATAGGGCAAGCTTATTAGCCTGACCTATCTTGCCCACGATGCTTATTCATTTCACGTTATATGTGCTTGATTAATCTTTTACTCCTCGATCGAGTCCTGGTGACAGGGCGAGCTTATTAGCCTGGCCTGTCTTGCCCATGATACTTATTCATTTTATATTATATGTGCTTGATTAATCTTAAAATAATGACTGGAGCCTGTTCAGATCAAATCATAAAACAAAGGAATATCTAAATATTGATCATCACACCCCTCGGGATCCTGCAACTTTTCCTATTCGAACTTGTGCCTCGGGAATGTTGCCATGATGGTTATCCAGGTTAAGTATACCCCTTCTTGCATACCCAATATTTTACTTAGATATCTAATGGCTTGCTGTCAGTTTACCCTTTTCTTGTTCTACTGTTTGCCCTTCTCGGTAATAGCATCGAGAGTTTTAGAGACGAACCAAAGGGGTTCATCCCTTCATCTTCTTCCTTTACTGAATTTGTTCCTTCTCTGTTCCATTTAAGGTTCTCCTTCCTCCCCTGATCTCTTGTCCACAATGGCGTCTTCTTCTTCCACCTCTGAATGGTTCGTTCATTACTCTTCCAGCGCCAGTGAGTCAGAAATTTATGCAATGGACTTAGATTATGGGTTCCCTTCCTATTTAGTCCTTCCTACTCTAGAGGACCGCCCTCATCTCCCTCCTCCAGGGAGCGTCGATGTCTTTTGGGAACAAGCGATTTCTGACTTTCGGCTTCCTCTTCACCCTTTCTTTGTTGCTATAAGTCAATATTTCAGTGTGCCCTTAAATCAACTCATCCCTCAATCTTTCTCCATATTATCTGCCTTTGTTGTTATTTCTCAGTTACTTGACTTTCCCCCTTCTCCCCGTTTGTTCCACCAATTTTTTGTTCTCCGTCAAGTAGAAGATAGCCTTTTTAAGTTTCAGAGTCATCCCAAGGCTATCTTATTCAACAAAATCCTAGTACAAGCAGAATGGAGATGAAAGTTCTTCTTTTTGCGCCTTCCTTCTCCTCCTCCATACCCTATCACTTGGCAACGGACTCTTCCCGCACTCCCAATTCCCCGGGATGACACTGCCGACTTGACCTTTTATGCGTCCATGTCGAAACTGAAGGGGGTTAAATTTTATTTACCTGCACTAATTGTCGAAGGCCTACTTTTTATCTTTGGAATAAGCTCTACAGACACAGAATTGGAGCTCCCTTTGGTAAGTTATATGTTTTTCCTCACTGATCTTTCATCATTTTTAAATTGCCTCTTCCTTAAATTTGTACTTTTTACCTTTTCTAGTTGATGTCGTTCTTCCAGCTCTCATGTACAAAAACCCTGGGTTGAATAAATCAACTTTAGCAAAATTGGGAGTCAATTTATTGAAGAATCATCGCCTCAATCCCACTACTTCATCTCTCGGCTTACTTCCTCCTCAAGAGGTCCCTGTCGAGGCGCCTGAATCTTCCGAGGAAGAGAGTCCCTTCACTGCTCGGCGAGAGAGGACATATGTTCCAAAGAACAGCTTGGCTTCGATCACTATTTCTGAATTGGAGCAAATTCCCATTGTTACTTCTGAGATGTCTCGTGGGAGAGGTAAGGAACCTATGCCTTATACTCGTATCTGTCCCAACATTGCTCTTAACATGATGCGACTAGGTTTATTGATTCCGACAATTCTCCCAGTCGTTCCTACCTCCGGGGTAACTCCGGGATTTTAGGTATAAGCCTAAAAATAAAAATGCTCAAGGATTTAATGAAAAACCAAAGTCTAGGGATTTATGGGGAGAAAATCAAGTCTTGAGGTCAAGGCTTGATAAAATGGAAAATACCCTAAAAAGGATGGGAAATATCCTAAAAGGGCAAAAAGAGCATAAAATAGGTCTAGGAGCACATAAGCCATCTAATGGTCATAGGAGTTTGGGATGCAAACCTAAGACCAAGAAGGATGTACCTTCTTATCATAGGGTTCCATATAGCTATGGAACCAACCCCAGGTCTAGCGGTCAAGTCAAGGATACAAGGGAAGTTATCCCTAGGAGTATCTTTGCAACAACAAATGTGACTAAGACTTCTAAGAGGTCTAAGAAAGTCACTAAGAAGGTCACAAGGGAAGCAATCCCTAGAGTTGACCTAGAAAAGGTGACGAAGGCTTCTAAGAAGCCTAACAAGGTCATTAGGAAGGTATCTAGGAAAGTTATCCCTAGTGAGTACCTAGAGCATCCAAGGAGCACCAATAGGTTTTGGGTTCCTAGGAGCATTTTCTCTACCCCTTAGATGGGTTAGAGAGTGTCAACTCTAATTGGAAGGGTAGTTAACCCAACTTTGATGAAGTTGACACTCGAAGAGCATTTTTAAGGTTATTATTAACCTTTGAAAATGAAGTGGTTTTTCATTTACTCTTTGGAAGAGTAAAACATGCCAAATATTGAGGAATATACTTAATTTTAATTGGCACAATTTAATCATGGGTTAAAGAAATGCTAATTTGGATTTTGGCATTTTCATGAGTAGATAAGGGGCAATCTAGGTTAATTTTAGGTTTAGCTAAGGATTTAAGGGAACTTAGATAGATAATCTAGGTACTTTATTTAAGCTAAACTACCATGCTTTGTTTGCCCATCACATGCCATGACATCATTTTTGCATTCATGCTTTATTATGAAAAACATAAAAATACCATGTCATGTTATACATACATCATGTAGTTATAGCAACTTTTATTTTGAAAAATCATTTAATTTTGATGTATGTCATAGCACATTATGTATTATTTTTAATTCCTTGCAATTAAGGACAAATGACATTTATTAACAAGTAACATCCTTGGTGGATGTTCAAAATTCTTAAAATGTCTAGATAGAAATGCATGATTCCTAGTTTAGGGCAAAACCAAACTTTACATCTCACAAAGACTTATAAGGTGACTTGTATGTGTTTTAGTACACATTAGATACAAGTGAGATGTTTGGATGATTAACGAAACTCAAGATGTTGATTTAGTGCATCTAGTTGAGTTTTAGGTTCATCAAAACACATAGTTATGTGTTTTCCAATCATTAGGAAAGCTAATGTACAAGTTATGTGCATTGACCCCAAAAAATATGGTTGGATATTGGTTTTGAAAATCATTTTTAAATTCTTTTGGAAAACCTTGGTGAAGACTATCTTTTGATAGTAATCATCATTGAAAAGTTGGACACAAACTTGAAGAAAATACTAAAGTTTTTGCAAGTTTTCAAGTTTGTGTCAATCTTTGAAAATAGAAAGTATTTTCATAGAAAACTAATTTTCCTTGATAGTGTATATCCTAAGTAATGTTTACATGAATTTTCACAATTTTTAAAATTTTGTAGAATTTTTGAGGAGTTTCTGAAGTTCACAGAAATCAAGCTTCAGAAAATCAGGCATTCAATCGATCACCCGATCAATTGAAGTGCCTCAATTGATTGGGCGATCAATTGAGAGGGGTTTTCTTGTGAGCAGAAACTCGCTGGATCGATCCACCGATCGATCCACACTGTATGAATCGATCCATTGATCGATTGACACGGTGGATTTGGCTTGGAAAGCCTGCTTTCAGCATTTTAGACCATGTTGAGTCTAGGTAACCATTCCTAACCCCTTGAAACACATTTGTATATATTTAGGGGGAGTTTTCATGATGAAAACAAGATTGGATTGGTTAAGGAAGACTAAGTAGAAGTTTAGGTTGAGGTTTGGTTTCATTATTAAATTTTGAACCTCAAAACTTCTAAACTTTGGGTTTCCTAAATATTTAGGGATTCCAAGTCATTGTTGGTGCAATGACAGAAGTTTGAAGCATGTTTTCAGGGGGAGTTACTCCTTAAGGACATGAAATTTATTTTCCAACACCATTGAAGATGGTTAAACCTTCATTTTGAAAACCAATGCTCAAGGTTGAGCGTTGAAGAATAATGGAGAGTGGATATCTTCATTGTGGGGTTATGGATGCTCTAGGATGAGCATCATAACTTGGAATAATACTCCAGGGTGAGCATTTTATACAGTGAAGGGTATGTGACCTTCATTGTTGGAATGGTTAATGCTCAAGGGTGAGCACTGGATACGATGAAGGGTATGAGACCTTCATTGTAGTGTTGTAAACAACGAGTGAAGTTGTTAACAACGGTAAGTAACTCTTCAGGGGGAGAGTTCCTTTTGATGTGTGCCACTAGGGGGAGAATGTAGGGTTTAAGTTAGGCCTTCATTACCTAAAGAGGGAGTTTTCCCTCTAGGAAAGGAGGAGAATGAAGGAAACCCTCATTCATGCCTTGGCATGAAACGAAGTTTGAGGCTATGGGATTAGCCTAACTTAAAGGTATTGTCAAACATCAAAAAGGGGGAGATTGTTGGTGCAATATTCCCTAGGTCAAGGTTGTCCTGTTTGACTAAGCTTGAGATGGCTCAAGCTTGAGTCTTGATGTTTGGGGTTCGATGTTTGACAATACATGGAGACTGATAATACATGGAGATTGCAGGTGCAATCGTTCATTTGAGGAGATTGTTGGTACAATTCTCCTTTGGTCAAGGTTGGCCAGTTAGATGTGAAGAAGAGTCAAGTGGGTCAAGATTGGCTGGATACTTGATTGAGAAGTCCTGGTGAGTGAAGTCAGGCAGTTAGAAAATCTTGGTGAGTGAAGCCAGGTGAAAGACCTAGTGAGTGAAGCTAGGTAATATGAAAATCCTAGTGAGTGAAGCTAGGTGAAAGTCCTGGTGAGTGAAGCCAGGCAGATGGAAAATCCTAGTGAGTGAAGCTAGGTGAAAGTCCTGGTGAGTGAAGCCAGGCATGTGGAAATCCAGGTGGGTCAAGGTTGACCGGACACCTGGTATTGAGAAGTCCAAGTAGGTCAAAGGTTTGACCGGATACTTGGTGAGGAAGAAAAGTTCAAGTGGGTCAAAGGGATTGACCGGGCACTTGGTGAGGAAGTCCTAGCAGGTCAAGGGTGACTGAATGCTAGGCATGATGTCCCAACAGGTTATGGTTGACCGGATGTTGATTTTAGGGACTTTAGACGTGATTTGGCAAGTCACAAGTGAGTTCAATCGATCAACCGATCGATTGACTCATGCCCAATCGATTGGGTGAGTCCGGCGACATTTACTTCCTCCCAATCGATCGGTGAAGCGATTGGGAAGGAATCGACATCGGACAGAACGCCTCCCAATCGATCACTCGATCGATTGGGAGCCTCCAATCGATCGGGCGATCGATTGGGAGGCTGGAAATCGCAAGAGAGTCTTGAATCGATCGGGTAATCAATTCTAGCTCTATCCAGAGAGCACAAAGGTGCTCTGGATCGATTGACCGATCGATCCAAAGCCTCCCCAATCGATTGGGAGCAATCCAATCGATTGGGATTCGACCGTTGGTGATGGATAAAGCCGTTGCGAGCGTTTTTCTTCATGAGCTTTTCAAATCTTCGCCCGATTCTTCTCCGACACACAGCGATTTCTCCACAGAGATCACCACCAGTTCTTGAAGCTTCTTGGAGCAAGGTGTTCTTGCACTTCCAAGGTTAAGAGGCATTCTAAACAAGAAGGGAAAAGCAAGCTAGGGTTTCTACCGTGTAAATCTTGTAAGGTTTATTGTTTTATCAGCTTATAGTTTGTTCTTCTTGTGTATCTTTGTGTGTGAGTCCTATACAGGCTTCTCCACCTTCGGTAGTTACCGTAGAGGAGTGTTTTCATAGTGTAGAGTGCATGTCATGTGTGGATCCTTGGATTAGTCACCTCTTCTTGAGGTGGATACCAAGTAAATCCTTCGTGTTAGCGTTGTATTTGTGCTTCTTGTATTTTCCGCTGCATATCATCACCAAGAAACAAGCGACGACAAGACGACGAGCGCAAGACGAGCTATTCACCACCCCCTCCCCTCTAGCACATTTCGACCCTAATACATGGGACCAAGCCCATCACCCTTAGAAATAGTCAATGAGGCTAACTGAAATTATAAATTAAATTAATAAACTAATCCACCTTAATTATTTATACTTTAACTAAATACCCTAATTAATTAATCAATAACTTTAATTGAACTTTAATTAATTAATTACTTTAATCCTAATTTAATCGAACAATTATCTAAATCAATCTAAATTTGTAAGTAAACATTTAAATAAAATCTTAAATAATTTTTAAGTAATTTGTAATTAATTGAAAATCTAAAATAAAATCTAATTATCGAAACCTCATATTTTGAAAACATTAAAAAAAACTTAACCTTATACACAATTAATTAATAATTAAATAAGCAAATTGATCCTTTATGTTAAACTTAACTCTGATTAATTCAAAATCTAATAAAATCAACTGAACTAAATTAATTTTAGTTTAATCAATTTACCCTTAATCTTTCACTAATTAACTTTAAATTTTAACTTAATACTAAAACTTTTAATTAAACTCAACTTGATCAATCTAAAATGACATCAAAATCATCTCACACAAATCATAGGCTAACCATGGTTGATAACTGAGAAATGATGAGATGATTTAGGGCAATCCCAAACTTTGGTCTAACTCCTACTTCATGTGTAGGAATCCAAAGCTTTGGATAAATAAATTTTGGACAGCAAATGCTCTAGACATTGACTGGAGATCAACACAAATTTACAAGTATCAAGTTCAAAAACTTAGGATTAGTTGTCTTTGGAAATAACAATAAACTGAAGGTAATTGGAATAAGTGAAATTTAATTTAAATCAAGCACATTAATTAGGAAAGTATTTCTTGTTAAACACTTTCATTATAACCTGCTTAATATAAGTCAAATATACGATGTTGGCTTTGAAGTTAAATTTTTATCTTCTGAATGCTTAATAAGTTATACTGAATCAACCAAAATACTACTAAAAGGTTTTAGAGATAATATTTACTCAATAAATCTACCAAAACTCTCAATCAAGTGTCTTCTGGCATACTAAGAGGAAACATAGTTGTGGAATAGGAGACTAGCTCACAAACATATTAGAAACATAACAAAAATAAATAAAAAGGGTTTAGTTAGAGGCCTACCTAAATTTGGAAAATCTAAAAATAAAATTTGCAACCCTTGTTAGTAAGGAAAACAAACAAAATCTATACATAAATTGACTAACCAAAGTAGAACTAATTCAGTACTTGAATTATTACACTTGGATTTATTAGATTCCCATGAAATCAAGTCTCTAAATGGAAATCTATAATGTTTAGTCATAATAGATGACTACTCTAAATATACTTGGGTAAAATTTCTAACTCATAAAAATGAAACCTTTGAAATATTTAATAATTTTTACAAATAAATAGAAAATAAAAAAGATATAAAAATTAAGAAAATTAGAAGTGATAATAGAGGAGAATTTAAAAATCAAAAGTTTACAAACTTATGCTTAGAAAATAGCTACCATCATGAATACTCAGCCCTAAAACTTCCCAACAAAATGGATTAGTAGAACACAAAAATAGAACCTTACAAAAAGCTGCAAGAACAATGCTAAATGAGTATAATCTACCTAACTACTTTTGGGCTGAAGCCGTTAATACAGCTTGCTATGTTCAAAATTGTATTATAATAAATAAATTACTAAATAAAACATCATATTAAATTTATTTCAATAAAATACCCAACATAAAATACTTAAGAGTATTTGGATGCAATGTACACAATTTAAACATTAAAGATTACTTAGAAAATTTACCTCATAAACTAAATAAGGAAATTTTATTGGGTACTCATCTACTAGTAGAGCCTAAAGAGTATATAACAAAACTACTCTAAAAGTTAAAGAAACAACTAATGCTATTTTTGATGAAAATACTGATCCTAATAATCCTACTAAAAATAAGGAAATAATTAATTTTGAGAAAACAAATAATCAATCTAGTTCAATTCATCAAGAAGAAGAAGGACTAAGTCAAAATGAACAAGAAGGAGAAACCAATTGGAGAACAATACATTTAAATTCAAATCTTCTAATTGACCAAATCATAGGAAACCCTAAATTAAGAGTCCAAACCTGGTCAACCTTTAGGAACCTAAGTCAAACTGCCTTAATATATAAAATTGAACCCAAAATCTTAGATAATGCATTGTCTAAGCTTGATTGGGTAATTGAAATGCATGAAGAGCTAGGTAATTTTGAAAGAAATTAGGTTTGGAACTTAGTACCTCCACCTAAAAATAAGTCAATCATTGACACTAAATGAGTTTTTAGAAATAAATTGAATAATGAAGGAAAAATCATTAGAAACAAAGCTCGAGTAGTTGCTAAAGGGTTTAGTCAAGTTTAAGGACTCGATTACGAAGAGACTTATGCCCTAGTAGCTAGACTCGAGTCCATTAGAATGCTGCTAGTCTATCCAGCTCACAAAGGATTCAAGTTATACCAAATGGATGTTAAATATATATTTTTTAATAGACTAATTAAAGAGAAAGTTTATGTAAGTTAACCACCAGGCTTTGAAGACTTAGAACATCCAAACTATATTTTTAAACTAAAAAAGGCACTATACAGATTAAAACAAATACCTAGGGATTGGTATGAAATACTATCTAACTTTTTAAGCTCAAAAGGATTTAAAAAATGTCAAATTGACCCAACACTTTTTATAAAAACCCTTGGTTCAGACATATTCATAGCACAAGTGTATGTAGATGATATAGTATTTGGGTCAACCTGTTGGGGCCTTGACACCGCTTGAGGGGGGATGAATAGCTCATCACCCAAATCATCACTTCCTCTAACACATTTATTTAACGTGGTTCGGAGATAGAGCTTCTACTCCACGACTGTTCGTAAGGTGGACGATCCCGATATGTTGGTGGATGATTTCCTAGAGAACTTTCGACTAGATCGTGTAGCTCCTTGTGGGTGAAGAAACCTCACCACAACTCACACAAGACCATACTAGATCACTTGAGCACTTATAAACTCTAATTAATATTAACCACCACTAATTTTATCACCTTGCTCAAGTATCTCGAGCTCTATTAAATAGAGCTCAGATGGAAATATCCAAGCAATGTTTCCACCACCAGTTGATTGTCATACTTATTAGTCCACTGGCTTTCATGGATTTCAACCGTTATAGACCAACGGCTCAATACCATTCAACTGATAAAAATAGCAATCGATTGGTACAGTAATGCTATAGTAATACTACAATAATGCTATAGTAACACTATAATAACTGTTGCAGTGATCTGGAATTTTATCCTAAGTACAGTTTCTCATGCACTCGTCTTTGCCCGTACAACCTAGACCTAGCCTTCTAGCCTCCTCCATCAGCCTCATGTCCGTCGGATGCCTCCCCATCCTTCACGCCTTGCCTTCTAGAGCTTCCATCGACCTTGTCATTATTGTCAGGTCTTTCTTTGCCAAGAGGCCATGCCTCCGAGATTTCATCCATTGCCAAGTCACACTTGGACTTACGTTGCCAAGACTACATGCTTGGACTTACACCACCAAGACTCACCCTTAGACTTTCCTCTTTTGCCAAGATCACACTTGGACTCTCCTTCTTGTATATGTATCCTGCACACTCACAATGCATATCAAATATAACAATAAACCTAATTTAAATCTTTGCTCAAACATCAAAACCTTAGGTACCCAAATTGCTCCAACACAACCAACTCTAAATTTTTAAAACAACTTATAACTTTAATGGAAAACAAATTTAAAATGAGCTTAGTTAGAGAGTTAAACTTCTTTTTAGGACTACAAATCAAACAAACTAAAGAAGGAAACTATATACACCAAACTAAAGATATAAAAGAAATAATTAGGAAATTTGGTATGAAAAACTCTAAAGAACTAAAAACACCTATGGCAAGTAGCATAAACTTAGATAGTGATCCAAATGGTAATCTAGTTGACTTAAAACACTATAGAAGTGTAATAGGAAGTTTATTATACTTAATTGTAAGTAGAACTAATAAATTATTTGTAGTAAGTATGTGTGCTAAATATCAAACTTGCGCTAAAGAATTCCACTTAACAAATGTTAAAAGAATATAGATATCTAAAAGGAATCATAAATGTAGGGATGTGGTATCCAAGAACATCAAACTTTGATCTAGTTGGCTATTCTGATTTAGACTATATCGACTAGAAGTTAGATAGAAAGAGCACAAGTGGTGGGTGTCAAACATTAGGATCAGCCTTATTTAGCAGGTTTAGTAGAAAGCAACATTGTGTTACCTTATCTACTACTGAAACAAAATACATAGCAATGGGCGAATTCATAGCTCAATTGTTATGGATGTCTCATACTTTAAAAGACTTTAATTTAGAATACAAAAAATGTAAAAACTTTTATTGATAACATAAGTTCTATAAATCTAATAAAAAATCTAGTGCATCACTCTAGAATAAAACATATAGAAGTTAAACACCACTTTGTTAGAGACCATGTCACAAAAGGAAATATAGAACTTAATTACATTGAATCTAAATCTAACTTAACTGATATATTCACCAAATCATTACGTGAATATGAATTTAGTAACTTAAGAAGATAATTTGGAATGAATTTTGTAGAATAGTATATTTTCCATGCTTTTCCAAATTATATTTTAAAATTTATTATTTATTGTTTTTAAAATTCCCCTTTCGAAAGTTATTTTCAAAATTCATTTTCAAACTTTTCTTTATGGATTAGCATAGGTCTTACTATAGAACAGTATGATCCAATAATTTTAGCAGTCAGCATCTCACAAGCATAGTAGGATTCCTTGCTTGTGTATTGTGAAACATGGAACAAAGTGAGATGCTTAGGACTTAGCCTAAGATTTCATATGCTTATGTCAGTGCATTAATATAAATCTAGGCTTTAAATAAATAAATTGATTAATTTAAGTAATCTAGCCAGTAACAAACTAGTTGGAGACCAAAACTCAAATTGACCAACCTAAGTCAGCAGTTACTATCTTGTGGTAACAGCTAAGTACAAAGGTTGGACATTTATTTAAGGATTATTTTCTAGATGTTTTATTATTTTCAAAATCTTACATGCATGGACTTTAGGTTATTCTTTAAATAATGGGGAGCATCAATATCATTTTTGAATCCATTTCAAAACTAAGTTTATTTTTTCTTAGAAATTTTAAAATTTTTTATTTTCAAAACTTATTTGTTTAAAATTTTCTCTTCTTTAAAATATTTTCAAAGACATAGGGATTTACAAAAGATATTTCAAAATTCTCTTTAAGAAACATTATGAAAATTATACACTTGTCTATTTTTTTCTCATTTGAAAAATATACTTCGTTTTTTACCAAAACTTAGTTTTTGACCCAAAGTTTCTTCTTCAAAAATTTTAATGTAGAAAAAATTTCAAAATTTTCTAAAGACTAATTTCTTAGTTCACTATTTCCCTTAGAAAAACTTTTCAAAATTCAAAAATTAATTTTTAGATCAAAGTTTTCCTTAGAAAATCTTTTAGACAAATCTGAAAACTTATGCTTTCTTGAAAATTTTCTAAACTTATATACTTATCCATAAAAATTTTCAATATGTTCTCTTCAAAAATCATTTTTTAAATTTATCTTAACTCTTTTCAAGATAATTCAAAATTTATTCCTTATAAATTTTGTACAAAATTTTCCTTAAAAAAAAAATTCAAAATCATGGATTCCAACTTATGCTTGGAAACTTTGGTTGCAAAATTTTTTTTCTAAGAAATTTTACTCCAAACCTTACTTTTCCCTTGAAATATTTTAGACTTGGTGTTTGTTGATACCCTAAATTTTTTATGTGTATCAAAGGGAGAGAGATATTATGGTATAAATTCAAGTGGAGTCATTGAACTCAAGGGGAGAGTTAAGGAAAAATGTTTGTTTAGTTAACTCTGCATATTTTAAAATTAATTGTAAACCTTGGTTACCAAATATCAAAAAGAGGGAGATTGTTAATGCAGGGTACACTAGAATCAAACCTAAGTTTTGATGTTGTTAAAGGTTCAAAGTTAAGCCATGTTGTGATCAAATGAATTGACTAAGTGTGTAGGTTATTTACTCAAATGGGAAAACTCTAGTTGTTGGTATACAGGAAAGTCTTAGTAGATAGTGGATGTCATGCAGGAAAGTCAAGTGGGTCGATGACTTGACACATGGAAATTGGACTCGATAGGTTTGCAGGAAAGCCTTAGTGAGCCGATCTGATGCTAAACTGAAGTCCAAATAAATATGGAGGGCCTAATGTTTGGTAGGTAGGCTAAGATAAGCAATTAGAGTGGAGCGGCGGGGAGGTCATGTTCCGAGAAGGGAAAAACCCTAGGTAGTTGATCAAACTGAAGAAACCAAAAGGTTTTGTTACGAAGCCACAAGTGCACGACTACGTTGTCAATAATAAAAATATCGATCCCACAGGGACTATTGATTAAGCACTAGTTAACTTTGCACGGTGAATTATCTAGACAATCAAAGGTTGGTTTACGAATGCTAGAAGAGAGGTTGAGAAGAGGGAAGAGAAGGTTTAGAGAAAGAGGAGAAAAGAGAGAATAGAGAGAGGGAGCATAATTGAGTGGCGTGTGATAGATTGTAGGATTTTGGTTTCATTATGATGCTAGTTAATGTTTCTATACATTGTTCATCTACCTAACTCCATGCTTACTCTCGTGCAAGGATTCTAACTAAAGCATAGTACACCCCTCACATAGGTTGTACCAAAGAGTCTACCCAAGTTCTAACGCCATTAAGTAAAGAGATAACTCTAGAAAGTCCGGTTAAGAGGGAATCCCTATCACTTGGACCTCCAGTCATACATTCCTAGAGTTCTAATGTACTTTCTAATGGTAGCACTAGAGTATCAACTCCAATTAGAATGTCCTAACAAGAATTAGTACCAATGTTAAGATCTTTTGACTCTAGAAAGTGGGTAAGTATCGATGCCCTTGTTGGAGTGTATACTAAAAGTCTAAGCTTTGTAAACATTCATTATGAATAAAGAATCACATTTGGTCAAATTGTCTACATTTGTTTGTAGTTGTTCATATAATTTATATTGTAGATAACATAGTATGTGGTGTCACATGCAGAAGATAATGTTATCAGTACCTTATAAATTATAAACAGTAGCTCACGACTAAAATGGAAAGGAACAAACCATTAGAAGGTCGTAGTGTAATTAGGTATTAGTTTATCTTGACTATATAATTACACTAGTACACTCAGAGTGTATTGAGTAGGACCATTAGAGGTCGTTTCTTTTATACTGACTTTATAAAGGAACAAAGACCTCAGTTATTATGGAAGTGTGTGCTCTTAATCCTAATATAATAACAAGCACATATGTTTGATATTTATTTCTTTAATTTATCAATGAGTGAGATTTAGTTCGATGAATCAATAAACCCGATAAGTTGGGAAATGGTATCACTTATAGTGTGTGTTGTTGATTATAGAAGGAAATTGTGTCCTAGAGATACTAGGTTGATAATGTCCTCAAGAGGAGCTCATAAAGATTGTCATGTTAAACCCTGCAGGTGGACTTAGTCCGACATGATAATAAGGTTGAGTGGTACTACTCTTGGACTTAGATATTAATTAAATGAGTTGTCAGTAACTCACTTAATTAGTGGACATTCGATATCTTAAACACAGGGAGACTAACACACTCATAATAAGAAGGAGCCCAAAAATGTAATTTGGGATTGGTGCGGTAGTTCAATGATAGTTCTCTAGTGGAATGAATTATCATTGATAAAATTAAGTTGTGTGTTGGGCGCGATTCTTAATTTTATCGGGAGACCAAAACCAATTCCTCCTCTCGGTCCCTATCGTAGCCTCTTATTCGTAGAGTTCTATACCCACCTATACCCACCTTCTATACTCACCCAATAGGGGCCGGCCAAGCTAGCTTGGGAACAAGCTAGGGCCGGCCTAGGTATAATATTGGGTGGCCGGCCCTAGCTTGAACCCAAGCTAGTGGGGGCCGGCCAAATTAAATTTAAAAGGAATTTTAATTTTAATTTTTATTATGTGGAAGAAATAATTTATTAAAGAGAATTTAAATTAAAATATCTCTCTTATAAAAGATCTACAAAAGATTAAAGAAAGAGATTAGATCTCTTTCCTTATTTGTAGATTGGTGAGATATTTTATTTTCTCTTTAAAATTATTCACATGTTGATAAAATTAAAATTATAGAAATTTCCTTTTATCAACCATGAAGAGATTTTTAAAGAGAAATTTTATTTTTTAAAATTTCCGGGAACAAATTAGGAAGTTTTAATTTGTTGATTGAAACTCTCCTAATTTGCTCTTTTGATTGTGGCCGGCCATCACAAGGTTGATTGGGAAATTTTATTTTATTTTTCTCAATTAATTCATGTCAAGGAAAATTAAGGAAATTTTATTGTAATTAAATTTCCTAATTTGCCTAGGCCAAGGAATATAAAAGAAGGGGTGAGGGTGCCTTCAAGAGACACAACATCTATTATTTCTCTCCCTCTTTTGTTCCTTGGTGTGGCCGGCCATCCTCTCCCTCTCTTCCTCTTGTGGTGGCCGAACCCTTCTCTTCCATTGGAGCTCTTGTGGTGGCCGGATACTACTCGGAGAAGAAGAAGAAGAAGGAGAGAAAGCTAGCATCTCTTGGAGCTTGGTTAGTGTTTTGATTTTCTTCCTTGGTAAAGCTTCCTCTTTGTTGGCCGAACCTAGCTAGGAGGAGAAGAAGGTGATTGGTGGTTTCTCGTCTCGGAAGATCGTTGCCCACACAACATCTGAGGTTAGAAGAGGAATATGGTAGAAGATCAAGAGGTTTTTCTACAAGGTATAACTAGTAATTTTTCTTTCCGCATCATGCTAGTTATTTATGGAAATAATACCAAATACAAGAGGCTTACGTTCTAGAATTTCGAATATGTTTTTCGATATTGTGTTCTTTTGTTTTTTCTTTTCCTTGTGATTTGATTGTTCTCTTTGGTTAACCTAAAGTTATTTTAGGAAATTAAATATTAGATTTCTATAAAAGGTTTTGTCTAGTCGGTGGTGGTTGCTCCCATATCCAAGAAGGCAATGTGCCTCGCCACGTCAGTACTGGGAACCAATTATGGAAATTAATATTTAATGGAATTAATAACTTAAGGAGACTTGGGTCGAACGTGTTAAGTTCCGCAGGAGATCCAAGTCAAAACCTAAAAGAACAAATAGATTAAGTTTTGGATCAAACGTGTTAAGTTCCGCAGGCGATCCAAAATTTAATTTAAAAGAACACATGGTAGCTAGGAAAAGGTTCAGACCTTTGTACAAAATTTTTGTACAGTGGAACCTATAGGTTTTTCGAGTAGCAACCAACAGCCCTCTGTCACTAAGGGCATAATGTGTCCAGTTGAATGAGTATCCTCTATCACTAAAGATCCCCGGTTATCCAATCTAGTAGCAACCTTAACATAGAGACAAATCCCTCACATCTATATGAATTGACCTCACACACATTTCATCAAATACATAGAAGTCACAACACACATAGAACATAATATAAACACTTCATAGCACAAGAACATGTCCAAATACATAGTTCATACATCACATCATACCATAGTTACATCCTATATCCTAGATCTGGAGATCTACTCCATTACAAGAGAATACAACCAAAAGACAATGAAAATAGCAAACTATAACTCAATACATAGAAATAGAGAGAGGAGAGTGCTTATCCTTGAAGCCTGACATCTTTAGAGGTGTTCCCTTGCTCCGGAGGTGGACGGATCAATGATAATGGACTATCTTGGGTTCCCCCAAGGGGAAGAACCCATTCCCAAGAAATGGGGTCAAGCCCCAAGCTAAAGATTTGTCAAAAAAGGGGAGAAAAACTCTTTAAATAGTACTACGCCAAGTCCGTGTGGCATCGACACGACCAAGTTGGCCTGGCTTCTGGTTCAGTGACATGGCCATGTGGAATCCACACAGCCATGATCTTCTTGTTCTCTGGAATTCCACATGGTCGTATGGATTCACACGGTCATAGTCTTCTTCTACTCTAGAAAGTCCACACACTTTGTGGATTAACACGGTCGTGGTCTTCTTCTTGTCTGGAGTGTAGTACGGTCATGTGAGTTCACACGACCAAAGCTTGATTTGCCACGGGCAAGACCACACGGTCGTGTGGTTTCACACCCCCTGAGCTTGATCTTCTCTATGTTCACTCCAATGTGTATTTTTGTTCCACTTCACTCCAAATAATGTCCTGTTAATCAAAATAAGCAAAGAGTAGATCTCCAAATAAAAGCAGTAAAAATATGATATTGTAATAAAATAGGGTGCAATCAATATATATTATACTCATGAAATACAAGTAGATGTGTGTCAAAATATTCATAAAAGTGTATATAATCTACGCACGTTAGGTTTCCAAGTTGAGATCAAGATAGGTTTTATTGTCTATTCTTACTCATGCATCATATCTTTGTGCTAACTTTATGTTGTAGGGATACTTTTTATACTGTGCAACTGACCCTATTTTATAGATTCCAAAGGATTGGTCTACCGAATTGGAAGGTTCAGTCAATTGAACATAGATGATGTGGCAGGGTTCAGATCTTGCAAAGCAAAGATAAAATTTAGGTGGATCGGCCGACCAAACCTAGGAATCGGTTGACCAAACCTATTTTGGTATACATGTTAGGACTTGTGTGGCCAACAAGAGGGGAGAGATGAATTGTCTGTAAATTATAAATGGGCCTTTCTTAATCTTTCAAACAAGATTAGTAGCACAATTAACTTAAAGTAGTTTAACAACTAATAAAATAAAGAGGCACAGAAAGTTATTTGGTTATAACCTAGGTGATTGTTAATCCAAGGCAAAATAAAGCACTAAAAGATCTCCTTCAGTGAAGGTGGAGAAGTCTCTTATACTCATTGAATGCTCAAAAAGTTATAAGAAAATGAATGCTTGAGTTGTTGTCTATTTTCTAGATCCAGGGGTCTTTTTATAGCCCCTGAAAAATCTTATCCGAAGCTGGAAGACACCTCCAACAAGGTGGAAGGTGCCTCCAATGAGGCAAGTGAAGATAAGGTCTTATCTTCACCAAGGATTGCATTTTCTCCAGTCTAAGGTGCCTTCAAAAGGTGAAAGGCACCTTCCATGGGTGGTTGAAGGTGCCTTCAACCCTATTAAAGGTGCCTTCCTACAAAAAGTCATGAAGGCGCCTTCAGCCACATTGAGGGCATCTCTAGCAGCTCCGCAGCTCCCCCTTTGGCTTTCCGCTACTCCGATCACCTGGGTGATTTCGTCCATCTGAAATTGGGCTCACCCGAACCCACCTTCTGGCCTTCTCCTCGAGCAGGCTTCCTCCCCAGCTTTTCATCCCTCGAACATTGTGCACGCCCTTCTAATCCACTGGTGTACTCTTTCGTAGCACCTCGTCCCTCGGACACATCGAGCCCGTCGGCTCTCTCGAAAACATAGGGTACTTTTAAATGACTTGGAAGTCAATCCAAAACAAAGTCTAAGGGAAAATAATGATTATCCAAGAAATCATGAAAGTTTATATTTTGATAAGATCTGGACTTTAATAAAGTATAAACAAATTTTACTAGGAGATGAACAGACATATATAAAGCAGATATAAAATTTTGCACAAAATAGTTAACTTAAGCAGAAAATAAATTCTTAAAAAAATAATTTTAAAAACTACCTTTTTGAGTAATTAATAAGTATTTTTAGATTGGCAAAAAAATAGTTAACTATTTAACAGTTAGTCTATTAAACATTCATTTTAATAATTGGCTTCCAGGCCATGCGAGGCACTAGGCCTTCTTGGATATTAAAATAATAATTACTTCTAGACAAAACCTTTTAAAGAAATTAAACATTTAATTTTATTTCTGTAAATTGAAACTTTTAAAAAAATTTAATTTATTCTAAGCAGGACTTGGTAACCCAATATAAGTTTCTTCCTACTGGATTGATTAAGTATCTTTTAGGAACATACTTTGATGATAACTTTCTAATTTGACCCTTATGGTATCTAAAATACCAATTAAGTCCTTGATAATTTCAAGAATATGAGCATGCAAAAATTTTTAATTTTTCTATTTGTTCCTTTAAATTTACATTTTCAATTTATCAAGCTCCTTTATTAAGCAAGATTTTGCTAAGATTCTTTTTATTTCTAAGTTTTCCTTTTTCAAAATTTACTTTTTGGTTTTTAATTTGCATATTAATTTAGTTATAGATTTAATGCCAAAGTAAAGTTAATCAGGAGATAAGAGGCATACCTAACTTACCATGTCAGATCTGAAGCTTGATTCTCCCCCTACTTCACTGCATTTGTCTGATGTTGCTCCCCCTTCATCGATAGTGGCTTCTGAGGAGCTTTGTTCTTTGTGACTAGCCATTAGTGCTAGTCTGGAGTATGCTTCTATTTCTAACTCAGATGATGAGCTTTCATCTCAAGTGACCTTGAGATTCTTGTGCTTGTTTTGCTTGGGGCCTTTGCCTTTTTATTTTTTAAGCTCCGGGCAGTCCTCCTTTATGTGTCCCTCTTTTTAACACTGGTAGCATCAAACCTCCCTTCTATTTCTTTGATTTTTTCTATTATGCAATTCTTTAAATTTATTAGACTTAAAAAAAATTTAAACTTTCTTACCATGTACGCTTCTTGGTCTCCTTCCAGATCTAAGTCTGATTTGGGTTCGTCGTTCTTCCAGATCTAAGTCTGATTTCAAATCTTGTGTTTTCTTATCAATTCGTAAAACGAATATCAAAGCGGCAACGGAAAACAATACAAAAGACTCAAGTGGTTACTTGGTTCGGAGCCTACATCGACTCTTACTCCAAGACCCGTGATCCTTGATCGCATCGTTGGGCAATTCACTATAATCCTTCTTTCCAAAATATCCGGACAAAACTAATTTGTACAATAAATAATATAAGATAGTAACAGCCTACTATCTTATTGAAATTAAATACAATGCAAGCTATATAAAATTATACCGATAAGGAATAGATGATTAAGCATGTCAGCACTTATTAGTGTAGCAGCTTGCACGTGGAGTTGCGGCGTAGAATAGTTGAGTCACGAGCAAAATGAGATAGAGTGATGTTCAGAGAGTTGTTTCGGCTCAGTGCTTGAGGATTGCTTTTATAAGCGTTGATCGATCGACTGAAAAACTATTCGGTCTACTAATCCATTTGATCGACCGAACCCTCTATTGGTTAACTCAACACTATGCTTTCCTTCTTCGCTGAGATCTGATCTTTGCCTCAGTAATAGCATTTATTATTCGGTCAACCGATCACCTTGTTTGGTCGACCAAACAGTCTAGTTTCCTTGTTCACCAAGATATGTCATTAAGTCTTCATTAATCTGGTGATCATTCGGTCGATTGATCCTTGTGGTCGGTCGACTGATCAGGCTAGCTTCCATCTTTGCTTCTGATCGATCTAATCTGTACCACGTCTGCATTGTTCAGTCGACTGATCCATGGGTTTGGTCGATCGATCATCCACTTTACTGAACTCTACTTTGACTGATCGTTAGTCTGAATCAACTTAGTTCGGTCAACCGATCCTAGTGTTCGGTCGATTGATAAACTTTGGTTCCTGCAAAGCAGAGTTAGAATGAAAGCTCCTGGAAAACAGAGTTAGTACAGTAAAATATGAATAATAGGATGCATGAGTAGTATTTAACAGTAGAACTGTCTTGATCTCAACTTGGAAACCTTCCCAGTTTCTTCAGTTGGATCAGCGACCTAGGGTTTGTTTCTTTCTGGAACACAATCTCACTGTCACTCCTCCAGTTTCATACCTCAACTTACCTACTAAATATTAGTTTTCCAAACCTGTTTGGACTTTCTCTACTTAGTGTTTGATACCTGATCCACTAAGACTTTTCCTGCAATGCTACATTAGCCAATAACAATAATAGTAATATAGAACCATATGGAAAAACTAAACTTAGAATTACCGAGATCCGCTGGTCTGATCAATCGCGTGCGGTCGACCAGAAATCATCCGATCAACCTTGCTTGGAGTTCACTCTTCCAAGACTTCCCGTTACCTAAGATTACTTCCCCCTAGGATTTTCTCCATCTAGCTTCACTCATCAGAACCTAAGGTTACCTCCTCCCTAAGGTTTTCTCCACCTGGCTTCACTCACCAAGCCTTGGCATTGGATCGTCCTACCAGGGATTCGATATCAGGTCCTTCAAACCTATCAAATCCACCTGGCTTCCATGATCTATCGAGATTTTCCTCACCTAGATGCAACTAGGACTTTCCTTGCCTAATCGCAGTTAAGACTAGTCACTCAGTTGACTTCTCACCCTTGCCTAGTCGCAACTAGGACTTCCCTTAATCAAGCTCATTTAAACATATTTATCGGACATTGAAACCTTAGAGGTCGATTATACCAACAATGTGTGCTATTGGTGCTCAACTATGATTCAACTTTGTGTGCAAGCTACAACACCGAAAAGCCTCTGACAATTTACATCTTCTACTCTTTTGTCGGTATATTTATATTTTAGCTTGCATTATTATTATTATAAGAAGATAGTAGTGTGTTACTATCGTTCTTCCTCATTATATGAATTACCTCTTTTTCAAAAGTTTTGGAAAGAGGAATTTTAGTAGATTACCCAACGATGCGATCAAGGATCGCGCGTCTTAGATTAGGAGTCGACACAGGCTCTGAACCAAGTAACCAACTGCATCTTTCTTTTGCTATCTTATTTTCCACTGCTATACTTTGATTTAGTTTTATAAAATGAAAAATATTTTTAAACAAGTGATATTCATCCCCTCCCTCTATTGCTATTTTGATCCTTCAAGGAAGATTTGGTAGGTCAAGAGATCAAACTTCAAGTAAGTCTACAAATGGTAAGTGAAGGTAAGCAATTGGAGGAGAGATCTAGTGAGGACGAGTCACAGTGGGCTTGTAGGCACTGATCCAACTTAGATCCATTTTAAAAATCTAAGTTAACCCTAAGACTAGACCCTAGTTAGTTAGGTAGGATCTAATTCATAAACATAATTTATGCATATGTGCTAACTCTATTTTGCAGGTAATTTTGTTATTTGAATTAAATATTTTATAGGAGCTTGATGGAAAAAATCAAGCTTGGATAAATAATGCTCGAGGTGGCTTGAGTGATCAAAGGCACCCTAAGTAAAGTATTGGAGGCGTCTCGAATGGCTGGAGGTTCCCTAGAGCAAATAAGATGTGAGGATAAATCTTCAATATTGGAGGCACAGTAGGTTGATGGTGGCACCTTAGGTTGAGGCATTGGAGGAGCCCTTAGCTAGTTAGAGGTGCCCTCAGGAAGATAAACAATGACATTCTCAAATCATATTAGAGCTCATGGAGGCACCACAGATGAATCGAGGAGCCTCCAATGCAATATAAGATGAGGCTTACGCTACAACATTCAACATGACTTCTTTATAAGCTTCTAAGTTGATTCTACTATGTCATCTCCATACAATGTCTATGTTGTGACTCTATGGCACCGACCTTAACCTATGATCTTCAACTACTATAAGTGACGGTAAAATTTAATGTTGCTTTATTATTTATTACTTACATAGGAAAGTGTAGGGTGTTCCATCTTTCTCATTTGTGTATTCGACCTCTCTCCCTAAAGGTTCTTTGAGAGGGAATTTAGTGGATTGCCCAATCGAAACAGTCCAAGGGATCATGGGCCTTGGATCATGGTCCTAGGAAGATCGTATCGGTTCCACTGTACAAAAATTTTGTACAAGTCCTGAACCTTTCCTAACAACCTATTATGTTCTTTAGAAATTAAATTCGGAATCGCAAACGGAACTTAACATTATTGATTCCAAATTTAACTTATCTGTTCTTAGAGGTTTAGACTTGGATTGCAAGCGGAACTTAACACTATTGATCCAACTCTACCTATGTTACAAATTCAATTAAATATTTATTTCGAAAATCGGCTCCCAGGTCAAACATGGCGAGGCACATGGCCATCTTGGGTATGGGAACATGCACCACTACCTCGACAAAGCCTCTTAACGAAATTCAATATTTAATTTCCTAAAATAACATTAGGTTTAACCAAAAAGAGCAATCGAATCACAAGATTGAAAAATAAAATAAAAGAAACACAACTTCGAATATCTAATCCGAAAATCTAGAATCATATGCCTCTTGTATTTGGAATTTATACAAAGAAAAACTAGTATGATGCGGAAAATAATTACTAGTTATACCTTTCTTTGTATGCAACAACCTCTTGGTCTTCTACCGTATTCCTCTTCTTATCTCGTATGTTGTGTGGGCAACGAACTACCAAGATGAGAACCACCCAAGCCCTTCTTTCTTCTTCACCAAGTTTCGGCCACCAAAACTCCTCCAAAGATGTAGAGGATCGGCTACCACCACCAAGCTCCAAGGGATGCAAGAAACTCCTTCCTCTTCTTCTTCTCCAAGTAGGATCCGGCCACCACAAGAGCCTCCTTGAGAGTGATGAGGTTCGACCACCAAAAAGAAGAGAAGAAGAGAAGAGGATGGCCGGCCACACCAAGGAAGAAAAGAGAGAAAAATAGAATAGAGTTATCACTCATGAAGGCACCCCTACCCTCTCTTTTATAATCCTTGATCTTGGCAAATAAAAAAAAATTAAATAAAAATTCCTTATTTTCTTTGCCATGAAAAGGAAATTTTAATTGATTAAAATCAATTTCCTTTTCTTAAACATAATGGTCGGCCACCTCATAGCTCCAAACAAGGAAAGTTTTAACACAAAATTAAAACTTCCTAATTTGTTTCCGGAAATTTTAAAATAAAAATTTCTTTAATAATTTTTCCCTTCATGGTTGGTTATAAAAGGATTTTTATAAATTAAAAATTTTCTATTAAAACATATGGATGATTTCCAAAAAGGAAAGTTATCTTTGAAATTAAAATCTTCCTTTCAATCTACAAATAAGGAAAGATATCAAATCTTTTCTTAATCTTTTGTAGAGACTTATAAAAGGAAAATTTTATAATTTTAAAACTCTCTTTTAAATCATGAACATGGTTACAAAAAAGGAAAGTTTTCTTAAAATTAAAATCTTCCTTTCAATCTACAAATAAGGAAAGATATCAAATTTTTTCTTAATCTTTTGTAGAGACTTATAAAAGGAAAAATTTATAATTTTAAAACTCTCTTTTAAATCATGAACATGGTTACAAAAAAGGAAAGTTTTCTCAAAAATAAAATTTTCATTTCAATCTACAAATAAGGAAAGATATCAAATCTTTTCTTAATCTTTTGTAGAAAGCTATAAAAGGAAAGATTTAAATTTTAAACTCTCTTTTAAAACCATGGAATCCACATAAAAAAATTTTTAAAAAAATTAAAATCCTTTTAATTTGATGTGGTCGGCCACACCAAGCTTGAGTTCAAGCTAGTGCCGGCCACACAACTTGGCTCATCCTATTTGTTTGGCCGACCCAAGCTTGGGTTCCAAGCTTGCTTGACCAACCACCTTAGGATGAGTATAAAGGTGGGTATAATACTTTATAAATAAGAGGCTACGATAGGGACAGAGAGGAGGAATTGGTTTTGATCTTCTTTTGAAATTAAGCTTCCCGTGTTCGCCCCGAACACCCAACTTAATTTCATCAATAATAATTCATTCCACTAAAGAATTATTATTGAACTACCACACCAATCCCAAATTACATTTTGGGCTCCTTCTTATTATGAGTGTGTTAGTCTCCCTGTGTTTAAAATATCGAATGCCCACTAATTAATTGAGTTACTGACAACTCACTTTAATTAATATCTTAGTCCAAGAGTAGTACCACTCAACCTTATCGTTATGTCGGACTAAGTCCACCTACAGGGTTTAACATATAACAATCCTTATGAACTCCTCTTGGGGACATTATCAACCTAGATTACTAGGACACAGTTTCTTTCTATAATCAACAACACACACTATAAGTAATATCATTTCCCAACTTATTGGGTCTTTTGATTTATCGAGCTAAATCTCACCCTTTGATAAGTCAAAGAAATAAATACTAAATATATGTGCTTGTTATTATATTAGGATTAAGAGCACATACTTCCATAGTAACTAAGGTCTTGTTCTTTTATTAAGTTAGTATAAAAAGAACTTACCTTAAATGGTCTTGCTCAATAAACTCAGAGTGTGCTAGTGTAATTTATTAGTCAAGATAAACTAATATCTAATTACACTACGACTATTCCAATGGTTTGTTCTTTACTATCTTAGTGGTGAGCCACTATTTATAATTTATAAAGAACCGATAACATGATCTTCTGTGTGTAACGCCACACACCATGTTATCCACAAAATAAATTAATTGAACAACTAAACTTAGCATATAAATGTAGTCATTTGACCAATGTGATTCTTAAATGTTTATACAAAAAGCTAGACTTTTAGTATACACTCTAACAATCTCCCACTTATACTAAAAGACTATACTTCCATATATCCTGCGATACAACTGATTCCCAACCCTTCAACATGCCCATCAAAAGCTCTTGCCTTAAGGGCCTTAGTGAAAGGATATTCCAGGTTATCACTTGATGCAATCTAGGCGACAACAACTTCTCCTCATTATACGATGTCTCGTACTGGGTGGTACTTGCGCTCTATTGTGTTTACTTGCCTTATGGACTTATGGTTTCTTCGAGTTTGCTACTGCACCACTATTATTATTGTCACGCCCCAGGTAGTCCCTGCCAGAAGAAATTTCGGCAGCATCTCCCCTGTCCGGGTGACAATATGAATCCAGAATACATATATCTAATCCTCAGCCCACACGACCAGAACAATACAACACAAATAATAAACAACCCACGCAGTTAATATCAACATTCCACACAATATAAAATGAACCATCCACAATCAGAAAGATGATATAAAAATCATTGTAGATATATGTAAAACCTCCTACTCCACTGCAACAAAGAATAACAAAATCCACAAAGTAATGAAAATATTCGCAGCGAAAAACAAAAGTAGCAAACCCGAATGTTCAACATAAAGTCCACAATACAAAACCCACATCACCGGTATATGCATAGAAACCATAACAGATATCAACAATAAGGAATCCTCGCGACAAGGGGGGCTAGCGACTAGAATCTCCCGACGGCCTCAACCTGAAAAATAGTAATATAACGGTGTGAGTCCATAGAACTCAGCAGGTAATCCAATAGATATGTACAGTAACATATAACTACCAGTAACAATCCTACAGTACAATATTCTAACAGTACAACCTATAGTACAGTCTCATAACAATATAACAGGTATGCATAGCTGAATTAACTGTAGTAACTAATAGTAAGCATGTAATACAGTCTACAACAAGAATAATAAGAAATTCATAACTGAAATAAACTGTACTCACCTGCGAGGCTTGACCATATGACTATGAACATACACAGATAAAAATAGTCAGAGCAAATAAGTATGTAGCCTGTATGCATGTCAATCATATGTAGTCACCAAAATGCATCATCCAATATGCAACAATCACAATAAATGTAATCTGTGCATATGATGCAATATGACATGGTCACCCCTAACGCCAGTCAGCCATCTCACATGCGATGGTGAGACCGAGTGGGTAGGGTTGTGACACCGTGCACTCTGCCATCACTACCCCTGAAGAGTGACCGAGTGGACGGGATGCTGTCGGAGTACACCTATCCTCCTACCACAAATCATTGTGAGGGAGCGCAATGCTCTCATCTCCCGGTACACAATGACGGGGAGGGACCCCGGCGTGCTATCACGCTGTCATCGTACTACCCATGAGCACCCCAGCGGAGCACCACCGAGCAACCTCCACACCCTGTGTGTTATGCCACTACCCATGCAGTGGTCTCGTTGTGTGCAGGTCCATGTAGTCGGCCGACGAGCTCAACAATAATGGAGTCGTCAATCGCCCAACATGCAACCAATGCAATATGGTGCATGCGGTTATAGTATGTCATACCTGAGCATATCCTCCTCCATATGTGTAGGTGCCAAAAAAGATAAACACATATATAACAAGGATAATAAACAACATGAATCCAACATCACATATCCAACATATCTATCAACTAGTCCAGTATAGAGGGAAGTAAAATAAATACCTCTATCTCTATGAACCCAGATAAACATAGCCAGAAAGAAAAGCATGCCAGACTAATGTATAGCAGCTAACAGTAGAAGCATGTATCAGGTATCAACTAAACTAAACCCTGGAAGTACTAAGGGGGCGTTTGGTTTAGGGAAATAAGAGTAGGGAATGAGAATGAGAATCATTGATTGCAATTGTTAATGTTTGGATTATAGGAATAGGAATACAAATAAGGGAATGAATCCTTGAAATTGGGTAATAATTCATTTCCATGTACCTCCCCTTCAATGAGTCATTACCCTATTTTCATCAATCAAAATATTCTCTTATTCCAAAAATACCCTTAACCTAAAACTTAAAATTTCTCTCTTAATATCAAATATCAAAATATATTTATTTATTTTTTCCTTCATATCACTTCTCTCTCCTTGTTCTCTCTCATCATATTTTCTCTCTCATCATTTTATCACACACTTTCTCTCTCCTTAATCTCTCCTATCACACTCTCTTTCCTCCTTTTTCTCATTACACTTTCTCTCTCATCATACTTTCTCTCTCCTAAATCTCTTTCATCGCACTCTCTTCCTTCTTTTTTCTCATCATACTTTCTCTCTCCTCAATCTCTACCATCACACTCTCTTTTATCTTTTTTTTTTCTCATCACACTTTCGCTCTCATCACACTTTCTCTCTCCTCAATCTCTCTTGTCACACTCCCTCCTTTTTTTTCCTCAACACACTTTCTCTCTCATCATACTTTCTCTTTCCTCAATTTCTCCCATCACACTCATTGTTCTCTTTTTTTCTCATCACACTTTCTCTCTCACCATATTTTCTCTCTCCTCAATCTCTCTCATCACGCTCTCTCTCTTCATTTTTTCTCATTATATTTTCTCTCTCTTCATCCTCTCCCATCATACTTTCTCTCACATTATATTTTCTCTCTCATCTTCTCTCATCATGCTCTCTTCTATCACACTCTTTTTTCTCATTCTCTTTCATCACACTTTCTCTCTTTATTCTTTCTCATCACACTTTCTCTCTCATCATACTTTCTCTCTCATCATTCTATTTCATCATATTTTTCTCTCTCATTCATCTTTCTCTCTTATCTAATTTTTTCTCTTATTTTCCTTTAAGGGTAAAAAAGGAAATTTTGATTTATTCCGATAGAAAATATGCAACTAACCAAACATTACTTTTAAAAGTGATATCCATGCTCATACCCATTCCCATTCCACACTATAATGATTCCCATTCCGATTCCTATTTCTAGGAAAGAACCAAACGCCCCCTAACTACCAATACTAGTAAAGTATATATAAACTGTACATATCATAAGACACTATCAAGAGATAAGTCAAAGGATACTCGCCTCAAATAAAAGGTACAAATCAAGCAATCCAAGGTCGACGTCGAGACGCCCGTCTCGAATCAGAATCCTGTGTCAAACAATATATATATATTTTATTTAGCTAAATTCAAATGAATAGCTAAATAAAATCCCTAAAATTAAATTAGGGCAAAACCCTAACCACATCAATATCAACCTACTTAATTAAAATCTACTGGTCAATTAGGGTTAGTTGCCTAATCCCTAATCACCAATTAGATTACAGATCCAACGGTTGACTAGGGTTAATTACCTTAACCCTAATCATTCCATTAGATTAATTCAAAACTAAATAATTCTACACATAAACCTAATTCATATGGTATACTAATTTAACCCTAATCCAATACATAAACCTAATTCATCAATACATGAAACAATTACCCTACACCTTACCTCGAATCACAGCCGATACGATTGCTGGTCAGAGTGCTGTCGGCAAGGAAATACCTCACGATCACAATTCCAAAAAACAGAATAGAACAGAATAGAATAGAACAGAGCAACCTACTGGAATCAACCGGATCAAGTAGAGATCAAGAGATCACAGATCAAACAACACCCTTCAAGCCTCTGTCTGACAGCTCAAGAACACTTCACCATCATCAACCGAAACCCCCAATCAGCCACAAGAATAGGAGGTGCAAGATCTGCTCAGGAGGAAATACCAGCACAAGAAGAATCAATGCCGAAAGAACTCTAACCTAACGAAACCCTTGAATATACTAAAGATCCAGTGATGCCTTACCTCCAAGATCACCTGCGATGTTGTCGCCGGTCCAGCGTGAGGAGAGAAGAGGAATGGATGAGTTGGAAGATGATGCGAGATCTGTCCCTCACGGTACCCTAGCCACAGCGCCTTAGACGATCGGCCTCAAAATCTACCAACAGAACTCCTCGACAGATCCAGCTCCTCGGTTCGTTGAGCTCCAGCGACGTACCCCTCAGGCAATGCCAACGATTGTTGAAGGTCCGTCGGCTTCAACTCGTCCGCGAGAGAACAGAGGGAGGAAGAAGGAAAATTGCGTCGGGGAAGAGAGCAAGAAGGGTTCGGGATCGCGGTGGGTTGGGGCAGAAAAGGATCGGCGTGGGGAAGAAAATAAATGAAAAGGAAATATATATATATATATATATATAACATTTTCTCAGTTAAACGGGTATCCCAAACAGTCTTTATCCGATCCCATAAATTCATCCCCGCAAAACTCGTCGTACAAGCTCCGAAAAATTCTTAGAAAATTTCTAAAAATTCATAAAAAAATTATAAGGCTATTTCCCAAATAACCCTATTTATTAAATTTTCCAATATCTTACATTCTCCCCTACTAATAAAAATTTGGTCCCCAAATTTCGCTATAACCAACAACAAACACTAGAATATAACCAAACAGTATAAATCCTGAAAGAAACACTAACCCACATACCTCAAGTAAACAGATGAGGGTATCAAGCTCGGATCGTATCCTCCAGCTCCCAAGTAGCCTCCTCGTCAGAATGATACTGCCATCCGACTTTAACCAGTCGGACCGTCTTGTTCCACAGCTAACGCTCTCTGTGGTCCAGAATCTGTACCGGAACCTCCTCGTAAGTAACGTCAGGCTGAATGGAAACTGATATATCTGACAGAACATGTGCCGGATTGGATACGTATCTCCTCAGCATAGATACATGGAATACACCGTGAATGCCAGCTAGAGATGGTGGTAGCGCCAGACGGTAAGCTACTGCTCCAATCCTCTCCAAGATCTGGAATGGCCCAATATATCGTGGAGCTAACTTACCTCGAAGACCAAATCTCTTCACCCCTTTCATGGGTGAAATTCTCAAAAATACATGATCACCAATAGAGAACTCCAGGGGTCTCCGTCGTCGATCAGCATAACTCTTTTGACGATCCTGAGCCTCTGACATCCTCCGTCTGATAGTACGAACCAACTCTACCTCCTACTGAGCTCTCTGAGGTCCTATCAGCTAGGCCTCCCCAACCTCCTCCCATAGGGTGGGTGTCCGACAAGGTCTACCATACAACTCCTCAAACGATGCCATCTGGATAGCCGAATGATGCTGTTGTTGTAGGCGAACTCCACGTACCAATGGTAGGTGGCCCTCCCAACTACCTCCGAAATCCATAACGCAAGACCTCAGTAGGTCCTCTAAAGTCTGAATGGTCCCCTCTGACTGTCCATCTGTCTGCGGATGGAATGTCATACTGAAATGAAGCTGTGTGCCCAAGACCTGCTACAGACTCTGCCGGAATCGGGACGTGAATCGTGGGTCTCTATCAGATATAATGCTCAAAGGAACACCATGCAATCTGACATTCTCTCAACAGTACAACTCGGCTAATCGATCCAGAGAATCAGTCTTCCTGATCGCTAAAAAGTGTGCGGATTTGGTTAATCGGTCAACGATTACCCAAACCGCATCATGGCCTCATCGAGTCCTAGGCAATCCTACCACAAAATCCATAGTAATGTGCTCCTATTTCCACTCTGGAATAAGGATCCTCTGAAGTAAACCAGCAGGTCTCTGGTGCTCAGCCTTCACCTACTAACAGACAAGACATCTCGCTACAAACTTCGTGATGTCTTTCTTTATACCGTTCCACCAATAGGAACGCCTCAAATCACGATACATATGGGTACCACCTGGGTGGATAGCAAAATCTAGAACGATGAGCCTCCTGAAATAACTCCTCTATGACCGGGTGAGACTGAGATACACATAATCTGCCTCGGAAATAAACAATATCCTCGTCATCTCGTGTAAACTCGGTCTGCTGTCCGGAAGCTATCTGGCTGCTAATGAACTGTAAATGCTGATCTCCGCCCTGGGCCTCTCGAATCCACATCCTGATCGACGACTGAGAAACCATGGTAACAAGAATACCCTGCTTTGTCTGTCCCTGCTCCTCAAGGCCCAACTCGGAGAATCCCTGAATCAAGTCCGTGACTATAACTTGGTGGCAAGCTAAAGTCCCTCTGGACTTCCTGCTAAGTGCATCAGCAACCACATTAGCTTTCCCCGGATGGTAGCTAATAGTACAATCGTAATCCTTCAGAAACTCCATCCATGTCCTCTGTCGGAGATTGAGTTCCTTCTGTGGAAAAAGATATTTGAGACTCTTATTATCAGTAAGAATCTCAAAAGTAATACCATAAAGATGATGTCGCCAAATCTTCAAAGCAAAGATAATAGCGGCTAACTCTAAATCATGTACTGGGTAATTTTTCTCATGCTCCTTCAACTAACGAGAAGCATAGGAAACTACCCTGCCGTGCTGCATCAGAACAGTGCCAAAGCCCTGTAGAGATGCGTCTATGTAAAGTACGAATTCGTCCTCTCCGGAAGGTAAAACTAAAATTGGTGCCGATACTAATCTCCGCTTCAGTTCCTGAAAGCTGGTCTCACAGGCCTCTGACCAAGTAAACTTCATACATTTTCTGGTCAGACGTGTCAACGACATAGCAATACTGGAGAAACCCTCAACGAATCGTCTGTAATATCCAGCCAGTCCCAAGAAATTGTGGATCTCCTGAACTGACTTCGGCTGCTCCCAGCTAGTGATAGCTTCGATCTTCTGAGAATCTACTGAAATACCTCGGCTTGACACCATGTGTCCCAGAAAACCAACCGAGGATAGCCAAAAAGCACACTTACTGAACTTCACATACAGATGGTGTCGTCGCAGAGTCTCCAAGACTATGCGAAGATGCTGCGCATGTTCCTCCTTGGAACGCGAATAGATCAATGTGTCATCAATAAACACGATAACAAACTGGTCTAGATACTCCAGAAAGATACGGTTCATCATATCCATAAATACTGCGGGAGCATTGGTAAGCCCAAATGACATTACCAAAAACTCGTAATGTCCGTATCTGGTGCGGAATGTTGTCTTCTGAATATCAGAATCTTTGACTCTCAGCTGATGATATCCGGACCGTAGATCAATCTTAGAATACACTGATGTATCTCTGAGCTGATCAAACAAATCATCAATCCATGGCAAGGGGTACTTATTTCTGACAGTCATTGCATTCAGCTGCCTATAATCGATGCACAACCTCAGAGTACAATCCTTATTCTTGACGAATAATACCGGAGAACCCCACAGAGAAACTCTAGGGCGAATAAATCACTTATCTAATAACTCCTGGAGTTGAACCTTTAATTCGTCCAACTCCTTCGGTACCATACAATAAGGAACTTTATACTGCCCCTGTGTCAGATACTGAGGTCCGAAATAGATCTCTAGGACTCTATAAGGACACGGAATGCTCCTGTCCGTGCATACCATATGCAGCTGCTGCAGGGGGAGTTGTCCTCAACTGACGATGCGAAGATTGGGCTTTTGACCCACCTCGCTGGGTCCCTGTCTGATCGAACTGACCTCCCGAAACAGAAACCGCGAAGGCTACATGCTGAGCCTTCAGCGAACAGTTTTCGCTCATGTGCCCAAGTAGTTTGCAATAATAGCAACCTGACTATCCCAGGGTACATGCAAAGGTGATGTGATCTCGGGATCCGCATCTGGTGTAGTGAGGGTCACCGATGGACTATTTCCGATTCTGCTGAGCAGACCGGGAACGTCTTGATGAAGATCGTCCTGACTTCTGGGGTCGGTCAGATGACCCAGAAGTACCCTGACCCATCTAAGTACGACTGCTTGCTGTTGTTCAGTAGTCTGTGGCTGCTGAATCTGTTCGGAAGTCCGATCAGTCTGCTTCCTCTTATTGTCTGCATTCACTCTCTGCTGAGCAAACTCAATCATAATAGCTCTATCCAGTGCCTCTGTGTATGATGAAGTACCAAAACCGACAATCTTCACCTGAAGATGCCCGTTCAGTCCCTAGACAAACTGAAGCATGCGAGATCTGTCCTCGGCAACCAACTCAAGACAGAATCTGTCCAACCGATTAAATTCGGTATTATATTCCATCACTGAGCGATTATTCTGTTGAAGACTCAGAAAATCCTACCGACGTGCCATCTGATATGCCCGGGGAAAATATAGACTCTCGAATGCCTCCCTAAATGTCGCCCATGTAATATGCTGCTCTTCTATAATCGAGCGTTGCATGTCCCACCAGATTTCTGCCCCGTCTCGTAAGTGGAAAGCAGCCAGCTCAGTCTTCTCCCACTCGGAGCAAGCCATGTAAAGAATGTCCGCTCCATAGACTCTATCAAAGATTGAGCCACGCTCGGATCAGTCTCCCCGCGAAATAGCGTGAATTAGCTTTTCACCGACTCCACCAAGGCTGGGATCCGTGCTCGTGCCACAACCATATCCGTAGATATCGCTACGGAATTGGGCAGAATCACTGGAGTTGATCCTATGGGTGGTACTGATGGATAGATTGGAAGAGGTACCACTGGTGCTACCGCATAAACAGGGGTAGGTACCTCTAAAGTCGGAATCGTCAGGGTCTTATAATCCGATGTGCCTATAATATCTTGACGAGTCTGTCCCTGACAGACAGGCTCGACCCTAGCAGATCTCTCTGGAGACTCTGTCTCCGAAGAATCTATCAGCCTCTTATGTGGACGACCACGTCTCGGTACAGGAACACGTGTATGTGTCATATCTGTAAACAAAATGTTACCCAAATATCACTACAAATATGAAAACTATAAAATTACCTAATTTACCTATTGCCGTCTGGAGATGACCTGTCGCTGCTTAGTCCCCAAATAAAACCTCGTCAAAACATACGTCGGAATTCCAAATCGAAAAATCGATGAAAATCCGTATAATCCAAAAATATCCAGATACGCTCACAAACTCCAGAACACAAAAATCCAAAATCAGAGCCTCGCTCTGATACCAAATAAATTGGTATCAGATAAAATTTAAAAATCTAGAACACATAGAAAGTATCGTATACCTACTCTCATACCAAAAATATTATCACACCCGAGGTAGTCCCTACCAGAAGAAATTTCGGCAGCATCTCCCCTGTCCGGGTGACAATATAAATCCAGAATACATATATCTAATCCTCGACCCACACGACCGGAACAATACAACACAAATAATAAACAAACCACGCAGTTAATATCAACATTCCACACAATATAATATGAACCATCCACAATCAGAAAGATGATATAAAAATCATCGTAGATATATGTAAAACCTCCTACTCCACTACAACGAAGAATAAGAAAATCCATAAAATAATGAAAATATCCGCAGCGGAAAAAAAAATAGCAAACCCGAATGTTCAACATAAAGTCCACAATACAAAACCCACATCATCGGTATATGCATAGAAACCATAACAGAAATCAACAATAAGGAATCCTCGCGACAAGGGGGGCTAGCGACTGGAATCTCCCGACGGCCTCAACCTGAAAAATAGTAATATAACAGTGTAAGTCCATAGAACTCAGCAGGTAATCCAATAGATATGTACAACAACATATAACTACCAGTAACAATCCTACGGTACAGTATCCTAATAGTACAACCTATAGTACAGTCTTCTAACAGTATAACAGGTATGTGTTGTCTCTCCGCAAGTGTACGGAAATGTCGCAAGTAATATAAAAGATTATCGTATCCACAGGGACTGGAATAAGCACTAAGAATATCTCAACGCGAATTAGCTAGACAACAAATCAATGGATTGACAAAGTCTAAGTGTAACTATGAAAAGTAACAAAGAAACAAAAGAATAAGAAACAAGAATAAGGGTAATGATAAAGGTATGTTCTAGGAGTTTTGGTTTCTTTGTAATGTCATTCAATGTAGGATCTACCTAATCGTATTCCTCAATTGTCCATTATTTGTAGAAGGTTGCCAGTTCCCTCTTGCAATAGGCAACCAGCCTAGGACTAAAAATATATCTAGATGTGATCAATTAGGAGTAAACCCTATGTTGTCCTTACACGGGCTTGCCTGTCACGTGCGTCCCTCGGAAAATCAACACAGAAATCACTACTTTTCAACCCCATTAGATATTAAGATTAACGCATACAATCTATCCTACCCTCTTGAAATACCTAATTTCTCTCTCAAGATTTCCCCTCAAACGTCCTTACACGGGCATGTTCCTGTCACGAAGATCTCTCGGAAAATCGAATGAGAAGTAATCCTTACAAGATCCACAAGATATTCAAACATTCAATCTAGCATGGTAATTAAGTCCTAATCTCAACAATCCACACAAGAAAGAATAAATACAAACAGGGCAAAATCATAGAAATAGGAATCTTGGCAAATTCACAAGAGTTTACATCAAATCCCAATTACAAATACTCCCTCTATCCTAGAACAAGAGATCTAATCCATGGAACAAGGAAAGAATCCAAAAGAAGAAGAAAAGATAAACATCTTGATCCCAAAATCCAAGGAAGAGAGGGAAGAAAAGCTTATCTACGATGAAGAACCGTCTTCGGATCCAATCCTCGCTCCCCGACGTCGAAATGCTGAAGATTCGCCCTTGGAATCGCCGAAAATCCCTTCAAGAAGGTGGAGGAACACCCAAATCTTCAATTCCCCCCAAAAGGGAGAAGATCCCCTTTCAAATCTTGAAGGAGGCCTTATATAGAAGAGGGGTTTGGGGTCACACGGTCCCGAGGCACGGCCGTGTGAGGTTCACACGGGCTACTCCACTCTCTTCTATGCTAATCTCACACGGTCGTGTGAGGTACACGGCCGTGGCTTGCCTTTATCAAAGCTCCCCTTGCATGGTCGTGTAGATCCACACGGCCTGCACTGCCTTCACCTCTGGAAACCTGGCACGGTCGTGTGGTGCACACGGCCAACACTCTCCTGCTCTCTAGAAACCTCACACGGTCGTGTAGTACACACGGCCGAGGCTTCTTCTGTCTCTAGAAAACTGACATGGTCATGTGGTGTACACGGCCGAGGCTTCCTTGGGCTTTAAAACTTGGCACGGCCGTGTGAGGTTCACACGGCCTTGCCAACTTCCTTCTCTGGTGCAGCTACACGGCCTCTCATCCTTACACGACCTGGGCAACCCCCCATGGCAGGGCCATGTAGGGTTCAAGTGTCGTGGCTTCCTCCATCGCTTTGCTTGCAGATTTGGCATTAAACACGCATCTTTCACCAGATTCGATTCCTGCGTACAAAAAATACACAAAAGCAGATCTCCGAACAAAGAGAGTAAATATGCTAAAAAGGAAAGCTGAAAGTACGAAAATGCATAGATCAAGCATGCTCAAAGTATGTGAATGTGTGTCAAAACATGCTAATAAGTGTATATAACTCTATCCAAGATTGAGCCACGCTCGGATCAGTCTCCCCGCGAAATAGCATGAATTGGCTTTTCACTGACTCCGCCGAGGCTGGGATCCGTTCTCGTGCCACAACCATATCGTAGATATTGCTGCGGAACTGGGCAGAATCATTGGAGTTGATCCTATGGATGGTACTGATGGATAGATCGGAAGAGGTACCACTGGTGCTGCCGCATAAACAGGGGTAGGTACCTCTAAAGTCGGAACCATCGGGGTCTTATAATCCGACGTGCCTATAATATCCTGACGAGTCTGTCCCTGACGGACAGGCTCGACCCTAGCAGATCTCTCTGGAGACTCTGTCTCCAGAGAATCTATCGGCCTCTTACGTGGATGACCTCATCTCGGTACCGGAACACGTGTATGTGTCATATCTGTAAATAAAATATTACCCAGATATCACTATAGGTATGAAAACTATAAAATTACCTAATTTACCTATTGTCGTCTGGAGATGTCCTGTCGCTGCTTAGTCCCCAAATAAAACCTCGTCAAAACATACCTCGAAATTCTGAATCGAAAAATCGATGCAAATCCTTATAATCCGAAAATATCCAGATACGCTCACAAACTCCAGAACAAAAAAAATCTGAAATCGGAGCCTTGCTCTGATACCAAATAAATTGGTATCAGATAAATTTTGAAAATCCAGAACACATAGCAAGTATCGTATACCCGCTTTGATACCAAAAATATTATCACACCTGAGGTAGTCCCTGCCAGAAGAAATTTCGGCAGCATCTCCCCTGTCCGGGTGACAATATAAATCCAAAATACATATATCTAATCCTCGGCCCACACGACTGGAACAATACAACACAAATAATAAACAAACCACGCAGTTAATATCAACATTCCACACAATATAATATAAACCATCCACAATCAGAAAGACGATATAAAAATCATCGTAGATATATGTAAAACCACCTACTCCACTACAACGAAGAATAACAAAATCCACAAAGTAATGAAAATATCCGCAACGAAAAACAAAAGTAGCAAATCCAAATGTCCAACATAAAGTCCACAATACAAAACCCACATCACCGGTATATGCATAGAAACCATAACAGAAATCAACAATAAGGAATCCTCGCGACAAGGGGGGCTAGCGACTGGAATCTCCCGATGGCCTCAACCTGAAAAATAGTAATATAATGGTGTGAGCCCATAGAACTCAGCAAGTAATCCAATAGATATGTATAGCAACATGTAACTACCAGTAACAATCCTACGGTACAATATCCTAACAGTACAACCTATAGTACAGTCTCCTAACAGTATAACAAGTATGCATAGCTGAATTAACTGTAGTAACTAACAGTAAGCATGTAATACAGTCTACAGCAAGAATAATAAGAAATGCATAACTGAAATAAACTATACTCACTTGCGAGGCATGACCATATGACTGTGAACATACACAGATAAAAATAATCAGAGCAAATAAGTATGTAGCCTGTATGCATGTCAATCATATGTAGTCACCAAAATACATCATCCAATATGCAACAATCACAATAAATGCAATTTGTGCATATGATGCAATATGACATGGTCACCCCTAACACCAGTCAGCCATCTCACAAGCGATGGTGAGACCGAGTGGGTAGGGTTGTGACACCGTGCACTCTGCCATCACTACCCCTGAAGAGTGACCGAGTGGACGGGATGCTGTCGGAGTACACCTATCCTCCTACCACAAATCATAGTGAGGGAGCGCAATGCTCTCATCTCCCGGTACACAATAACGGGGAGGGACCCCGGCGTGCTATCACGCTGTCATCGTACTACCCATGAGCACCCCAGCGGAGCACCACCGAGCAACCTCCACACCCTGTGTGCTATGCCACTACCCATGCAGTGGTCACGTTGTGTGCAGGTCCATGTAGCCGGCCGACGAGCTCAACAATAATGAAGTCGTCAATCGCCCAACATGCAACCAATGCAATATGGTGCATGCGGTTATAGTATGTCATACCTGAACATATCCTCCTCCATATGTGTAGGTGCCAAAAAGATAAACACAAATATAACAAGGATAATAAACAACATGAATCCAACATCACATATCCAACATATCTATCAACTAATCCAGTATAGAGGGAAGTACAATAAATACCTCTATCTCTATGAACACAGATAAATATAGCCAGAAAGAAAAGCATGTCAGACTAATGTATAGCAGCTAATAGTAGAAGCATGTATCAGGTATGAACTAAACTAAACCCTGGAAGTACTAACTACCAACACTAGTAAAGTATATATAAACTGCACATATCATCAGACACTATAATGAGATAAGTCAAAGGGTACCCGCCTCAAATAAAAGGTACAAATCAAGCAATCCAAGGTCGACGTCGAGATGCCCGTCTCGAATCAGAATCCTGTGTCAAACAATATATATATTTTATTTAGCTAAATTCAAATGAATAGCTAAATAAAATCCCTAAAATTAAATTAGGGTAAAACCCTAATCACATCAATCTCAACCTACTTAATTAAAATCTAACGGTCAATTAGGGTTAGTTGCCTAATCCCTAATCACCAATTAGATTACAGATCCAACGGTTGACTAGGGTTAATTACCTTAACCCAATCATTCCATTAGATTAATTCAAAACTAAATAATTCTACACATAAACCTAATTCATATGGTAAACTGATTTAACCCTAATCCAATACATAAACCTAATTCATCAATACATGAAATAATTACCCTACACCTTACCTCGAATCATAGCCGATACGATTGCTGGTTGGAGTGCTGCCGGCAAGGAAATACCTCACGATCACAATTCCACAGAACAGAACAGAACAGAGCAACCTACTGGAATCAACGGGATCAAGTAGAGATCAATAGATCACAAATCAAACAATATCCTTCAAGCCTTTGCCCGACAGCTTAAGAACACTTCACCATCATCAACCGAATACCCCAATCAGCCACAAGAATAGGATGTGCAAGATCTGCTCAGGAGGAAATACCAGCACAAGAAGAATCAATGCTGAAAGAACTCTAACCTAACGAAACCGAATCTACCAAAGATCCAGCGATGCCTTACCTCCAAGATCACTTCTCGCCGATGTCGTCACTCGATCCGATCCGACGCGAGAAGAGGAAAGGGAAGGATGATTGGTTGGTAGACGATGTGAGATTTGGTCCTTTATAGTGCCCTAGCCACAACGCCTTAGACGATCGACCGCAAAATCAGGAATCCCCTCCTCGACCGAGACAACTCTGACATCGACTCAAGCTCGCGGCTTCCTCCTCAGGCAACACCAACGATCGCTGCTGCCACTTGCCGTCAACGATCGGCAGAGAGAAAGAAAGAGATCAGGGAAGAGAGGAAGAAGGGTTCGGGATCGCGGTGGGTTGGGGCAGAAAAGGATCGGCGTGGGGAAGAAAATAAAAGAAAAGGAAATATATATATATATATATATATAACATTTCCTCACTTAAACGGGTATCCCAAACAGGCTTTATCAGATCCCGTAAATTCGTCCCCGCAAAACCCCTTGTACAAGCTCCGAAAAATTTCCAAAAAATTTCTAAAAATTTCACAAAAATTTTATAAGGCTATTTCCCAAATAACCCTATTTATTAAATTTTTCGATATCTTACAATTACAATAAATTGTAATAATTTTTGGGCAAACCAGAAATCATGTCTAAGTCCATCATGAAGTTTCTGAGTCATTCAGCTTCTATGGTGGAATCTGAAAAGCACATATGCTTAACACTCTTCCATTGTTAAGGCTTCACTTCCTAAAGTAAACACCAAATCCCGAGGTTGACTTACTATTGTCCCTATCTGATTGGAAGTCAAAATCCATGTAACCTTGAAGGAGCAAATTATTTGCTTGATAAACCAGCATATAATCTCTAGTTCTTCTCAGGTACTTTAATATATGATTTACCGTAGTCCAATGTCCCTGTCCAGGGTTACTTTGATATCTGCTAGCTATGCCCACGGCAAAACAGATATCCGGTCTCGTTCATAGCATACATTAGGCTTCTGACAGCCGAAGCATAAGGAACTGCCTTCATGTCCTCTATCTTCTTTGATGTCTTCAGAGACATCTTTTTAGATAAAGCTACTCCATGTCTAAAAGGTAGAAAACTTTTCTTGGAATCTTGCATGCTAGAGCGGGCTAGGATTGTATCGATATATGAAACTTGGGATAAGCATAATATTCTTTTCTTGCGATCCCTTATTACTTTGATCACGAGAATATGTGTACATTCTCCCAAGTCCTTCATATCGAATTGCTTGGACAATCATACCCTTACTTCCGAAAACACTTTGATATTGTTTCCAACTACCAAAAATATCATCTACGTATAGTACAAGAAATACCACCACGTTTCCATCACACTTCTTATATACACAAGACTCATTCGGACACTGAATAAATCTATAGATCTGGATTACTTCATTAAACCGAATGTTCCAAGACCTTGAAGCTTTTGCTTTAGTCCATAAATAGACCGTTTGAGCTTACATATTAGACGCTCTTTGCCCTTTGTAATGAACCCCTCTGGTTGCTTTATATGGATGCTTTCTTCAAGACTTCCTTAATGAAAGTTGTCTTGGTATCCACTTGACAAATCTCATAATCCATATGAGTAGTAAAGATAAAAGAATCCGGATAGACTTAAGCATGACTACCGGTGAAAAGGTTACCCTTTTTCAACAAGTCTTGCTTTGAAGATTTTCACCTTCTCGTCTGTCCTTCTTTTTCTATTGTAGACCTGTTTACACCCAATGGTTTTTACACCATTTGGTGGTTCTACAAGCTCCCAGACTTTATTAGAATACATAGATTCTATTTCTGTATTCATTACGCTTTGCCAAGATGCTGCATCTTTATCTTAGATTGCTTCGTCATATGTTCGGGGATCAAGTTTATGTTTACCAGGGATCTAGTCCAAAGACTCTCCCAAAACATGAATATTTTAGATTGCCTAACAACCCTCCCACTACGACGAGGCACTATCTATAATTGTGCACCATTTGTGACACGTGTTACAGTTTCTTTGTGATATTTCATCTTGTACAGTTGGTACTAGATTAGACGTGTCCTTTATTATTTCCTTAAGAACAAATTTACTTATGGGCTTATGGTTTATTACATAATCCTCTTCTAAAAATCGGGCATTGGTGCTAACAATGACCTTCTGATTTTTAGGACTATAAAACTCCTTTCGGTTTTCTAGGATAATCCACAAACAAGTGAACTCCTATTCCAACTTATCAGTGTCTTCCTTCAGCACATGTACTGGGCTACCCCAAATTTGAATATGCTTTAGACTAGGATTACGCCCATTCTACAATTCTATTGGAGTAGAGGGTTCTGATTTAGAAGGTACTATGTTCACTACTGTTTCGAGAGTATATCCTCAAAACAAATTTGGTAATTCTGAATAACTCATCATCGATCTTACCATTACCATAAGAGTCTTATTCCTTCGTTATACTACACCATTCTGTTGGGGTGTACCAGGTGCAGCCAGTTGGGATTGAATCCTGACTTCTGATAGGCGACTCCTAAACTCTCCTAAGAGGTACTTGTCACTACAATCTCACAGTAGTGTCTTGATACCTTGACGGTTCTCCACATCAGCCTCGTACTCTTTGAACTTATCAAAGCACTTAGACTTGCGGCGCATCAAGTAAATGTATCCATATCTCGAATAGTCGTCTATAAAAAAGACGAAATATTCGAAATCACCTCTTGCCTGCATAGTCATAGGTCCACACAAATCAGAATGAACCAATTCCAACACATCTTTGGCTTTATACCCCCTTAGACTTAAAAGCCCTCTTGGTCATTTTTTCTTCCAAGTAAGACTCGCAGGTTGGAAAATTTTCCACCACCAATGAACCCAAAAGTTCATCGGCTATTATCCTTTGAATCCTACTCAAGTTAATATGACCTAGCCTTAGATGTCAAAGATATGATTGGTTCATTTCCGAAGGTTGCTTTCTCTTATTAAAGTTATAAGATGTGTTATTTGTTACATCGTGGGAGTTATTGGATTATAAATTGTCAACCAACGTACTAGAACAGATAACTTCCCTTTTATTCTTGATAACAACATTGTTATCAAAAGAGACGGAATATCAAGTTCTTTGAATAGTTTAGAAACTGAAATCTAGTCCTTTCTAAATTTGGTACGTAAAGACAATTTCTCAAAATCCATGTTTTATTCCTATCGGAGGATAAACATCTCCCACTGCAATAGCTGCTACTTTTGCAGTAGTGCCAATGTAGATGGTATTTTCCCTTTCACATAGTTGTCAGGTTTCTTGGAACCCCTGCAATGAATTGCAGACATGATCAGTAGCTCCCATATCTACACACCATGTACCGGTAGATAACACCACTAAACATATTTCAACAACTAATGAATAAAGTACACCTATATTGTTCTTAGTTCTGAGAGGACAGTCCACCTTAATGTCCAAGTTTTGTTTCCACTCATAACTGGGACTGCTAAGTCTATTCTATAGTATAACAGCTAGGGGATTGACTAACATTTGAAATCCTAAGAATCACAAAAATATTTGGTCAAGACTAACACCTTAAAATCCCCATGAATTTTGTATACCACGATAGTGTGGACGTATACAAAATCAAAGAGAAGATTATATCCATTAATTTTATTATCTCGTCAACCTAACTTTATGACTAATAAAATTAATAGTTGGTCTTTCTCTGCTCAAATATTTGGTCAAAACTTTGAATTTAAAATAATATTAATTCCTCAAAATAATATCATTTAAATTCACCAACACCTCAAACACCGTGAATTTTGTATGCCACTATAGTGTGGACGTATACAAATTCAAACATTTGTAAGAGGAGGGTTTTACCCATTAATAACCTTGTCAACCTATCTTTATGAAAAATAAAATTACCTCAAACACCGTGAATTTTGTATGCCACGATAGTGTGGACGTATACAAATCCAAACATTTGTAAGAGGGGTTTTACCCATTAATTTTATTATCTTGTCAACCTGACAAATAAAATTACCTCAAACACTGTGAATTTTATATGTCACGATAGTGTGGATGTATACAAAGTCTCAACATTTGTAAGAGGGGGTTTTAATTTTATTATCTTGTCAACCTATCTTTATGACAAATTAATAGTTGGTTTTCCTTTGGTCACACAACTAATAGCAGTGACTCCGATGAGGAGGATACTATTAAATGTGCCTAAGTGTATACCATTACTTAATACTTAGTCCATTAAATAAGATTGTGCCCCTTCTGATGGGGAAGATCACACGCTCCTAATTAATTTCCTATAATCATCCAAAATGGAAGTTTGATCTAGTGATCCACAAACAAACTCATCCGATATGGAGGAAGGCACTAAGAGCCAACGCGCAAGTTTGTTTGCATCACTTACAAACTAGTAATGGAGACTGTGGAATTTATTTAAAAATCCCTCTCCCACTTAGTTATTTAAGGTGAGGAATTTTAACCTAACAAGCACACAGCACACACATAACAGTAAATAAAAGCAATAAATATGGAAATTAATTTTCCAACTATTATGGCATTTTCCATCACTGTCCTTCATTTGCTGTCAGCCCTAGGGTTCATGTCGTCGGGTCCATCGAGCTTCCTTTTCTGCTGCGCTTCTGGTCCTCCAATATTACCACGCCTCACAAGGATACGATCCGCGACAAAAATAGAATTTTACATATATCGATCCTATATTCTACAAAGGAATGTACATATAATCTAGATCGAAACAAAAATGTAAAATCCTAATAACTAATACAGCTCCTACTGTATTTAATATTACAATCATGCACACACAATAAAATGCCCTTGACATGTCCAAGGGTCTCCAATCACACACAATATCTGTAAACCATAATAGTTGAAGCCTGCAACCACAGAGTTAGCACATCCTACTATTATCCTGCCTAAATTATGTATGACATGTGCATAATTAAACTGAAAACCAAACACACAGAGGCAAACCCTAGCTCTGATACCAATTGTTGGTTGGTCCTAGGAAGATCGTACCGGTTCCACTGTACAAAAATTTTGTACAAGTCCTGAACCTTTCCTAACAACCTATTGTGTTCTTTAGAAATTAAATTTGAAATCGCAAACAGAACTTAACATTATTGATTCCAAATTTAACTTATCTGTTCTTAGAGGTTTAGACTTGGATTGCAAGCGGAACTTAACACTATTGATCCAACTCTACCTATGTTACAAATTCAATTAAATATTTATTTCGAAAATCGGCGCCCAGGTCAAACATGGCGAGGCACATGACCTTCTTGGGTATGGGAACATCCACCACTGCCTCGACAAAGCCTCTTAACGAAATTCAATATTTAACTCCCTAAATAACATTAGGTTTAACCAAAAAGGACAATCGAATCACAAGATCAAAAAATAAAATAAAAGAAACACAACTTCGAATATCTAATCCGAAAATCTAGAATCATATGCCTCTTGTGTTTGGAATTCATACAAAGAAAAACTAGCATGATGCGGAAAATAATTACTAGTTATACCTTTCTTTGTATGCAACGACCTCTTGATCATCTACCGTATTCCTCTTCTTATCTCGTATGTTGTGTGGGCAACGAACTACCAAGATGAGAAACACCCAAGCCCTTCTTTCTTCTTCACCAAGTTTCGGCCACCAAAACTCCTCCAAGGATGTAGAGGTTCGGCCACCACCACTAAGCTCCAAGGGATGCAAGAAACTCCTTGCTCTTCTTCTTCTCCAAGTAGGATCCGGCCACCAAAAGAGTTTCCTTGAGAGTTATGAGGTTTGGCCACCAAAAAGAAGAGAAGAAGAGAAGAAGAGAAGAGGATGGCCGGCCACACCAAGGAAGAAAAGAGAGAAAAATAGAATGGAGTTGTCACCCATGAAGGCACCCCTACCATCTCTTTTATAATCCTTGGTCTTGGCAAATAAAGAAAATTTAAATAAAAACTTCCTTATTTTCTTTGCCATGAAAAGGAAATTTTAATTGATTAAAACCAATTTCCTTTTCTTAAACATAATGGTCGGCCACCTCATAGCTCCAAACAAGGAAAGTTTTAACACAAAATTAAAACTTCCTAATTTGTTTCCAGAAATTTTAAAATAAAAATTTCTCTAATAATTTTTCCCTTCATGGTTGGTTATAAAAGGAATTTTATAAATTAAAAATTTTCTATTAAAACATGTGGATGATTTCCAAAAAGGAAAGTTATCTTTAAAATTAAAATCTTCCTCTCAATCTACAAATAAGGAAAGATATCAAATCTTTTTTTAATCTTTTGTAGAGACTTATAAAAGGAAAATTTTATAATTTTAAAACTCTCTTTTAAATCATGAACATGGTTACAAAAAAGGAAAGTTTTCTTAAAATTAAAATCTTCCTTTCAATATACAAATAAGGAAAGATATCAAATCTTTTCTTAATCTTTTGTAGAGACTTATAAAAGGAAAATTTTATAATTTTAGAACTCTCTTTTAAATCATGAACATGGTTACAAAAAAGGAAAGTTTTCTCAAAAATAAAATCTTCCTTTCAATCTACAAATAAGGAAAGATATCAAATCTTTTCTTAATCTTTTGTAGAAAGCTATAAAAGGAAAGATTTAAATTTTAAACTCTCTTTTAAAACCATGGAATCCACATAAAAAAAATTTTAAAAAATTAAAATCCTTTTAATTTGATGTGGCCGGCCACACCAAGCTTGAGTTCAAGCTAGTGTCGGCCACACAACTTGGCTCATCCTATTTGCTTGGCCGGCCCAAGCTTGGGTTCCAAGCTAGCTTGACCGGCCACCTTAGGATGGGTATAAAGGTGGGTATAGATGGGTATAATACTTTATAAATAAGAGGCTACGATAGGGACCGAGAGGAGGAATTGGTTTTAGTCTCCCGATGAAATTAAGCTTCCCGTGTTCGCCCCGAACACCCAACTTAATTTCATCAATAATAATTCATTCCACTAAAGAATTATTATTGAACTATCGCACCAATCCCAAATTACATTTTGGGCTCCTTCTTATTATGAGTGTGTTAGTCTCCCTGTGTTTAAAATGTCGAATGTCCACTAATTAATTTAGTTATTGACAACTCACTTTAATTAATATCTTAGTCCAAGAGTAGTACCACTCAACCTTATCGTCATGTCGGACTAAGTCCACCTGTAGGGTTTAACATGACAATCCTTATGAGCTCCTCTTGGGGACATTATCAACCTAGATTACTAAGACACAGTTTCCTTCTATAATCAACAACACACACTATAAGTAATATCATTTCCCAACTTTTTAGGCCTTTTGATTTATCGAGCTAAATCTCACCCTTTGATAAGTCAAAGAAATAAATACTAAATATATGTTCTTGTTATTATATTAGGATTAAGAGCACACACTTCCATAATAACTAAGGTCTTGTTCTTTTATTAAGTCAGTATAAAAAGAACTTACCTTAAATGGTCATGCTCAATACACTCAGAGTGTACTAGTGTAATTTATTAGTCAAGATAAACTAATACCTAATTACACTATAACTATTTCAATGATTTGTTCCTTTCCATCTTAGTCGTGAGCCACTGTTTATAATTTATAAAGAACCGATTACATGATCTTCTGTGTGTGACACCACACACCATATTATCTATAATATAAATTAATTGAACAACTACACTTAGCATATAAATGTAGTCATTTGACCAATGTGATTCTTAAATGTTTATACAAAAAGCTAGACTTTTAGTATACACTCTAACAGGCACCGACCTCAAGCTATGATCTTCAACTACTGTAAGTGTCGGTAAAATTTAAGTGTTGCTTTATTTTTTATTACTTACATAGGAAAGTGTAGGGTGTTCCATCTTTCTAATTTGTGTATTTGACCTCTCTCCCTAAAGGTTCTTTGAGAGGGAATTTAGTGGATTGCCCAATCGAAATGGTCCAAGGGATCATGGGCCTTGGAGTAGTAATTTATAGGGTAATTTAGTGGATTGCCCAATCGAAACTAGTTATAGGGTTATGAACGAAGTACAAACAAACATCTTTTTTTCTGCTGCATACTTGGTTTTCCGGAAAGATTTTAAAAGAAGAAAAGAAAAGTTTTAAAAACGAAATTGAACAATACATTCGTTTCAATCTTGCATGTATTAGTAATTTAGTTATAATTGTTGGGTTTTTCGGGCCGCGAAAACCGCTTTTTCGCATCGCGGAAACCCCGAAACCCCCATGCCACCGGATCCGTGCGAAGTAAAACTTTCGAAAACATTACGAGTACGAGTTTTATGCTAGTTCTAAACTAGGAGAAGGAATTACCCTTGATGCGAAGCCCTTCGCGTATCCCGCTCTTCCAAGTGATGCTGGATCTCGAGGTTGTCAAGTGTACAACCCTCTAGAAGTATCCACACAAACTATTAGGTGGAGAAAACCTAACACAAAGGTGTGCTAGCACCTTGGTAAGGTTCGGCCAAGAGAAGAGAGGGAGAGCAAGAAGAGAGAGCAAGGAAGAAGATGAAGTGAATGCCCTTGAATGAAAAATGAATTTTTCATTCCTCACAAAAGTTGTCGGCCACCTCTTGGAGTTGTAACTCCTTTTCATTAAATGTGGAGGCCATTAAAGAGGGGACTTGTAACCTCCATGAGGTGGCACACACAAGTGCCAACTATGATGATGTGTCACATCATCATTGGCCACTTAATGCCAACTCACAAATGAGGTGGCAAATGGTCAAGTCAAACTTGACCTTTCATCTTCCTTCTCAAGTCAAGTCAAACTTGACCAAATATCTCTCATGGTTGATCTAATCCAACCATTTGATTCAAGCCAATTTAATATAATGAATCTAATTCATTTAATTAAATTGATTCAATGAGTCATAATCTAAATTAGATTCATTGAACGCATGAATCAACTTGAGTCCAACTCAATTAGCTCAATTAGGATTACTCTTAATCAAATTTGATTCATCACATGAATCTAATCCTCTTGGTTCATCATATGAACCTAATCTCCATCTAATTATCCTTAGTGTGTGACCCTATAGGTTTTTGTAACGTTGGCAATGCCACTAAACTCATTTAGGAGCATAAGTAATGAGCGGTATCTAGCAACACATCATTACTACCCAAGTTACAAGAATGTTGAGATCCAACATCACCTTGTGACTACTAATTGTGACTCCTCACAATATATGACAAGTGTCCTTCTATCCTAGACATCTAGATTGATCAATGTGAGGCATAGACCGTGTCATCCTCTGACCAATCTAAATCTTGAACTCCAAGTAGACTCACTAAATCAAATGAGCTCAATATCTCATATTGACTCATTTGGGCATGGCCATGCACTTCGTGGTCTCACTCTATTAAGAATATCGATATCTCTCCCGTCATATAAGAGGGATAGATCCCATCTACATCACTCACATCCCTCCGCATAAATCGTTACATACCTAGCAATCGCCTTTATAGTCCACCCAATTACGGGTGATGTTTGACGAAACCAAAGTACATAACTCCTTATGTAGGGAACCATGGTGACTTCAGGTTTAAGGACTAGTAGTCATACTAATAGCCACATGAGAAAGTATATGACACTTATATAACAATCCATGATACTTTCTCATGGCGGGTCATTCAGTATACATTCTCCAATGCATACCCATGTGTCAACTTGATATTTCTATATCCATGACTTGTGAGATCAAGTCATCGAGTTGACCTACATGCTAGTCTCGTCGCATTAACATTGTCCCTGAATGTTAATACTCGACTAGGAATGATTAAGAGTAGTGTTCCCTATATCATCTCACTATCGATTTAACCAATCGATTGATATAGGTAAGAACCTTCTACTCAAGGACGCTATTATACTTAGTTTATTTGGCACCAATACAAGTAAGTATAATAACCAAAAAACAAATATCTTTATTTATATAAGAATATGATACAACAAGTCCATAATACAATCATCAAATGATTGGCTCTAGGGCTCTAACTAACAAGAATCCCTACAAGTGTATAAATATAGAGGTGAGGAGGTGAACAATACATAGGACATCAACTAACATTATAGCGAAATGGAAATCTTAAAATCATTCTCCCAATTCCAACTTCTCACTTTTATCACTTGCTCTCTCTCCTAATCCTCCTCTGCTCTAGGCCCCCTTCTCAAATTTCTCTTCTTGCTCTCTCTACTCTCTCTTGCTCTCTTAATTTCTAAAGCTCACACACACTTTTGACATTCTAGCTAACTTACTTTGCGAATTCAACTAATACTTAATCAACAGTCCCTGTGAATTGATATTTTATTACTTGATGGCATTTTGTGCACTTGTAGAACAACAACACTAATCACAGTTAGGACTTCTTAGTTGCCCAACTATGATTAGGATTAGTCACTCAGTAAACTTTTCACCCTTGCTAGTCATCCGATCAACTTTGCCATGATTAGACTTTATTAAACATATTGTCAAACAAACATCAAAATTCTAAAGGTCGATTGGACCAACATATTGTACGACCTATTGTACTAGAGGTTTCTCTACCTCTAAAATTTTTATGGAAGAAGAGAAAAGTAATGGACTCCGTGTGCATAAGCCATGGACTGACAACCTGAGGATTGTGAACCACGTAAATTAATTGTACATGTGTTTGTATTTATTTGTTTATCTTATTTAACTAATGTTTGTTTGTCCTTATTGTAGCAAACAGTGATAACCGTCACCCGGAGGCACCTATAGGACTGCCCCATGCTATATGGAAGGAAGGTAAATTACAAGGGGTTTCAACCAACATAGTAACCTTTTGCATAGGAGGTTAGGTGATCCACGATGCACATGCAAGTGTTGGGGTTGTAAGGTTGCAAACATAGTCCCACATTGAAAATACATGGGAAAGATCATGGGTTTATAAGAGAAAGATATCTCCATTTGCATGAGGCCTTTTGGGGAGAGCCCAAGAGCAAAACCATGAGGGCTTAGCTCCAAAGTGGACAATATCATATAATTATGGAGATATCTAAATTCTTTTTGATCCTACAATTGGTATCAGAGCCCGAACTGCCAGAAGGTTTAACCGCCGACTGTCCATAAGAGCTATGATCTGATTGAGCCATGTGGGTACAATATTGACCTCGAACAAAAAAAGTGGGGTTCCTATGTTCGGATCAAGAGGACCAGACACCAGGCAGGAAGTCCTAGTTGTTATTAGGCAAGGAAGTCCTAGTAGGTCGGGTAGACCGAGGGGAAGGAAGACCTGGTGGGTCGAGGATCGGATATGGGAAGCCTGTGGTCCTTTGTTTGAGGGGGGGATTTGTAACACCCATGGAGTACTTAGCAAGATTTAGATATATTTTTTTTATCATGAATAAAAATAGGCCTATTGTGTAAATGTGCGAAAATAATAAAATAAAATAGAACCAAAAAGAGATGACCAAGGCTTGAACCTTGGACCTCTTACTAGATATATGTAGGTGTTAACCAATAGACCAAGAGAAGTTATTATTAAAGAGAGAAGTAACAATATAGTTAAGAGTAAGAAAAGAGCTTTTTCATTGAGAAGGAGAAGTTAGAGTTGCCTTCTCCCTCTCAAAAGAAAAGAGGATTCTTGCTTCCTCTTTTCATTAAGGAGAAATAAAAGAAAGGAGAAGGAAAAGTACATTTTCCCTTCCTTCTCTCATGATGAATAAAAGGGAAATTAAAGAGGAAAACTCATTTTCTCCTCTTCTTCCTCCCTCCTCCTCCTTACCATGACCAAGATCTCTCCTCACCTCTCCTTGCCGAAATCCAAAAACAAAGGAGGACCCCTCTCTAGGAAGGCTCCACAAGCAAGATATTTCCCCTTAAGTAAATCAAATAAGGAGGTAAGTATTCCCTCACCTGTGGTACAAGTCGCTTACGGTATTTTCGAAAGATTTGAACTCTTGAAAATAAAAATAAAAAAAAAAGAGAAGAAACCATGCTCATGAATCTTAGTAGGTTATGATATGAATTTAGTTAAAGAAATTATGTTGTATGATGTTTAAGTTTGATCTTCTTATTAATATGTTATTGACCTTCTCTTTTTATAAGGTTCGGCCATGATGAAAATTTAGGGTTCATAAAGCTTAAAATCTAATTTAACATTCTCATGGATTTATTTATGATGTGTTATGAAATTTGCTAGAGATTCATGTTTATATGTTGTTTAGAAGTTATTTCTTGCTTGAGGAAGTTTCGGCCATGAGGAAATTTTAGGGTTCATGAAGCTTAAAACCTAATTTACCATGCTCATGGATTTTCTTAAGATATGTTATGAAATTAGCTAGAGATTCATGTTTACATGTTGCTTAGTAGTTTACTTCTTAGCTTATGAAGTTTCGGCCATGATAGAGTTTTAGGGTTTCATAAAGCTCCAAACCTAATTTAGCATGTTCATAGGCTTCTTTGTGATATGTTATCAAATTTGCTAGGTATTCATGTTCATAGGTTGCTTAGAAGTCTACTTCTTGTTGTATGATGTTTCGGCCATGATAACTTTTTAGGGTTCATGAAGCTCAAAACCTAAGTTAGTATGCTCATAGACTTTCTTATGATATGTAATAAAATTTGCTAGAAATTCATGCTTATATGTTGCTTAGAAGTTCATTTCCTATTTGATGAAGTTTCGGCCATGATGAATTCTTAGGGTTCATGAAGCTCAAAACCTAAGTTAGTATGCTCATAGACTTTCTTATGATATGTTATAAAATTTGCTAGAAATTCATGCTTATATGTTGCTTAGAAGTTCATTTCCTATTGATGAAGTTTCGGCCATGATGAGTTCTTAGGGTTCATGAAGCTCAAACCTAATTTAGTATGTTCATAGACTTCTTATGATATGTTATGAAATTAGCTAAGTATGCATGTTGTATGTTGCTTAGAAGTTATTTTTTTTATGAACTCTCGGCCATAACTATAATCTAGGATTCAAGAAAGTTTAAACATAAACTTAGCAAGCCCATGAATTTTCCTTATGATATGATATGAAGGTAGTTGTTATTTTTATGCTCATGTAGAACTTAATTCCATGCTCTTAGGGGTTCGGCCACAACTAAGTTAAAAAGGCTAGGAAGCTTAGAACCTACTACCTATGCTCATGATATTCTTATTAGCTTATGGCATGAATTTGATTTAAGGTTCACATGCTTATATGTAGTTGTAACCTAAAACTTAGCATGATGACTCTCGGCCACCATATGAAGCTAGGGTTAGAGACCCAATCATGACTTTGCTAGGTGTCTCACATACGAGAATATGAACTAGGAGATGCTAGTAAATGTTTTCCATGTATGATTATGGTTGCCTACGATAATTTATGTACTTAATTAAGGATGCTCATGAATTATGCATGATGATGACCCTTATGATATATTTTATGTTTAAGTATGCATGCTTTATGACAAGACCAGTAACATGTTTATTTATGTATGTTATGAATTATGCATGATATGATTTTTAAGATGACTATGTACTCAAGCATGTATGATTTCAAATATGTTGCATGCTCATTTATGTAAGCTTATGAACCAAGCATTATAATGGTTTTATATGATGGCTATGTGCCAAGAATGTATGCCTTATGATATGACAAGAAAATGGCAAATAGTTGCTTCCCTTAAGTTGGGATTAAGAGCACTCTTCATGTTAAGACAAGAGCATGACATCTATGATGATATGATATGACAGTTATGATGATATGATATGCATGACATGTACTTTACTTTGTATGACTTGTACAAAGGGTGGACTCCATAAGCGCCCCTAGACCGACGGACTATGAACGGGTCTAGTAAAAAAAGGGATGGGCTCCTTAGTACGCCCCTAGGCCGATGGACTATGAACGGGTCTAGATCCCTAGTAAGTTCAGGGCTAGCTACCCTGTCCTAGGAATTGCGCGCATTTATGTATATATGTGGTACAAGCCGGGTCCTCATGATGATGCTATTATGTTTAAGTATTAAAATATATGTTTAAAGACATCTTGCACTTGACATGACATATGTTTTAAAAAGGACATTTTGCATAATGCACCCATTCATGTATGATATGTTCTTTTATGTTTCATGGAATCTGATGATATGTTATGTTTCTCATGACTCACCTCATATGATCCCTTTATTTATGATATGTTAGAACCATGGTTCATAAGGATATGTTATGATCAGGAACTATGCTCACATTACATATTGATAGATGATTATGTTTTCAATGAGGATATGCTTATATGATTATGCTTGAGATACGATTTTTGTGAGTAGGAAAGAATCTTACTGAGCTCGTGTGCTCATAGCTTACTTCCTTGTACCACAGATAAAGGAAAGGGATGGATGACCTAAGGGAGCTGCAGGAGAGGCAAGGAGGTGTGTGTGACAGTGGCTCGGCTGAGACAAATAAGACCTGCTATAATATTTTGTTATGTTTGACATGAACCATTTGTAATTATGTTACATTCCAGTATAACTTTATGACATTTCCGCTGCTTTATGTTATAAGAAAGAAATTTTAAATATGCATGTATCCTGGAATAGTTAAGTAAGTAAGTAGCCCCATCCCTTGAGTAGCAGGGAGGGCGGGCGTTACAGGATTGTTGGGGTTGCAAGGTTGCAAACATAGTCCCACATTAAAAACACATGGGAAAGATCATAGATTTATAAGAGAAAGATATCTCCATTTGCATGAGGCCTTTTGGGGAGAGTCCAAGAGCAAAATCATGAGGGCTAAGGTCCAAAGTGGACAATATCATGCAATTATGGAGATATCTAAATTCTTTTCGATCCTACAGCAAGGAATTAATCTCGTGACTTATTACAACAACACTATATGCAAGTACCAATTATGCTGAAAAGTATAATTTTAATTTGCAGATGCACTATTCACCCTTGCCCCTCTAGTAATCCTAATTTAGGGTACTCAACACCCTATCATAAACTTTTGAAATTTAATCTTTTAAAAACATATAATAATTTTGGCTCAAATTGTTACATGACCTATAAGACTCAAGTAACAAAACTTAGAGAATATAATGACTCTAAGGGTACATTTGGTTAGGAATTATTATTGATAATCTTGGTTATCAACCCAAGGTTATATTATTTAACCCCATTTGATTCAGATAACGGGTGATTCCCAAGTTTTAATGCATTCCTGTCGCATCAGCAAAATGGGAACCCAAAATGCGATTACCTTCAAAATCTGTGGTTTTTTTATTCCAGGGTTAATAAGAATCCAACTACAGTCATTTGCCCGTCGAGCGTGAGCAGCAGCTGATCATCGTAGCGAGGGCAAGCAGCAGTCAGATGTTCTTTCATTGCAACAAGGACGAGCTACGACCAGTCGTGCCTTCGTCCTAGCGAGGGGAGCAATGCCCGGTCATTCCTTTGTTGTTGTGAGGGTGAGCAGTGGCAAATCAGAGTAGCCAGGGCTAGCAACGGTCGGTCATCGCATCAAGGGTAAGCGCAAGCAGCAAAGGTCGATGTCATTCCTTCGTGCAAAAGGCTCGCTAGAGGTGGTAGGTGACTCACCAGTTTTGCGAATAGGAAGGTCGGCAAGTTGGGACGGAGGTGGCAAGCGCACGATTGGCGATCGCAAGAGACAGCGGCGATTAACGAGAATCTAGCCATGGTCATTTGTTCATCGAACGCAAGCAACGACCGATCATTCCTTCGTTGCAGTGAAGGAGAGCAACGATTGATCGCTCCTTCTTTGCAACGAGGAAGAGCAATGGACGATCATCCTAGGGCGAGCAGCGGTCGATCAGAATAGCTAGGGAGAGTAGTGATCGATCATCGCATCAAGGGCAAGCACGAGCAGCAAATGTCATTGTTGTTCCTTTGTACGGAAGGCTCACTGAAGCTGGCAAGCGACTGATCGGTCCCGCGAACAAGACAACTAGCAAGTGGGGTCGGAGGTGGCAAGCGCACGATCGCCGATCATGAGAGATGATGGCGAGAGCACAATCGCATGCGTGAGGCAAACGTGATTTGTTTGGGTTTTTTAAAAACTTTAGGTTTTAATTAAAATTTTAGTCAATTGAATCCATCGACTCCTATATATAGTTGAGATAAATTAAATAGATCTAATCTAAATCCCAATAAAATTATCCAAAAAAATCTAAAATATTATCTTTATTTATTTATTTTATATATCACCATTAATAATAATAATAACAATATTATTATTATTATTATTATTATTATTATTTTATTAGTGATACAATACTAAGTTACGCACTTAAATCTTCAAACACAATTTTTTATTACATTATTTAAGATTGAACTAAATAATATTATATTATATTTTATTCTTTATAACTTGGTTATATGATTATCTCAAAATCAAATAATTAAGATTATGTATAATAAATTTGAACGAAATTCATCCTAAAGGTTTCGAACTATTTTTAAAATAAGTTCATTTAAATTCATATAGTTGTTTAGGCTACATGACCTCTTAGGACCTAAACAATTTTAAAACTAGTAGCATAAAGTGATTACAAAGGCATTAGAAAGCAAGGGCTAACTTGAAAATTGGACCAATGTAAGTCCTTAGGGATGTAAACGAGTCAAATCGGATTGAACAGTGTTAGGTTCGAGCTCGGCTCATTTAAGTTATATTCGGGCTCGAGCTCGGCTCGAGCTCGAATCGAACTTTTATTACAAGGCTCAAGCTCAACTCGTTTTGAAATTATCAAGCTCTCGAACTATTCGAGCTTGACTCGTTATTAGCTCGATTATCATAGTTAACGAACCTAATTCGTTAAGCAAGCTCGGGCTCGTTTTCGGACTCATTTTAGAGTTCATTTTTTTTGTTCGTTTTAAAATTCATTTAAGAACTCATTTTTTTTGTTCGATTTAAAACTCGTTTTAAGGTTCGTTTTTTGGCTCGTGAGCCTACAAATGAATATGTATGCGAGTTCACGAGCCGAATATCCTTAAACTCGAGCTCGGCTCGATAAAACTGTCGAGCTCGAAATCGAGCTCGAGTTCGACTTGATAAGATAAACGAACAAACTCGAACGAGCTTTTTATCGAACCGAGCTCCGAATAACTCACGGACCGTTTGATTCATTTACATCCCTATAAATCCTGAATCATTTTGATCAAAATTATTATAAAATCTCTTGGGATTCAAACATCAGAACTAAAAAGTATAGAAAGTCTCCCAAATTATGTTGAGAGTTTTATAGATTTAGATTCATTAAGTCGTTTTGTCTAAAACTATGGGATGGTCTTTGGGGCTCAAACAATAGAATGACTCTATGAATATTAAGTGTAAACCTTAAAATTAAACAAAGCATGCTAAATATATTAGGATATAATATAACGGCAATCTAAGACATATTATCTTTAATTATTTAAAATATATATTATAGACTTTTTTGATTTTTTTTCCAATAAACCCATATCAGAGCAGTAGTTGGTCCACCGAAGCAGAACCCAGTAAAGCCTTTGCCGTGTTTCGGGGGATTTCCCAGCACAGGTTGCTTTCGTCTGTAGTGTTCCCAAGGATAGAAGCATTCAATTCGTTCCACTTCCTTCCATCGCCCTCATTCAAACCCAACCCCCACAGACACGAAGAAGGAAACACAGACACGAACTGAAAAGCTACCCTCTGCCACCACTGCGCCTACATTAAAAACTCACTACATTTTATATAATGTATATCATCCAGTCCTTGTGTTTATTGCCTTATAACCTACAGCCACACAAGCGTCCAACACGAAGACATTAATACGCGACAAGGGAAAATGTTCCATTCTTTATTTTATTCTCACTTGATAAGTCTGCCGGTTTCATTTCCTTCCCACACCACTCAACCCTCCTCTTTCGTCTTCTTGGTCCTATTCACGGAGTCAATGATGGCACAAAGTTAGGCATTTTCCCCGGTTTGGTTTTCCATGGAAGTGGAGAAGGATGACTGTGGGAGTTTGTTTCACTCTCAGTAGGTCCATTCCTGTGGGAGACCCACCTCTGAGGGAGACTGAAATGGATTCATCTGCTTCTTCGTTGATGGGCTTCTTGTTGATCTCTGTCTTTGATGCTCTCCTGTGTCTGAGTAACAGAGAGTAAGACGAGAATCATGATTAAAAAAAATGCAGGCATTCCAGCGGGAATAGGTAGTATTCAAACACTAGTAACAAGGATTGATGTTCATGATAGAATAGAGCCGTGATGGCGATGACAGCCATAGACATTGTCATTGTGCAAAGAACAGAACTGAACATGAGTTCTTAATAGCAAAAAAATTATAAATAAAACGATTGAGAGCCTTACATTCTTTCTCCAGTTCCTTCACACGCGGAAGAAACACACCGGTTCCTCCGCACTTCCGTTTTCCCTGCGCAACCAGCCGAACGGAGGAGTGGCTTTGAACCGGAAGCAGCGGCCTCGGGGATGCCCTACCGTAAATCTCCGTCTAACTCAAAATCCAAAACAAAACATTTATAACCTTCCTAAAATCTACGAACAAACCAAGTGAACTAGACCTGCAACTGCACCGGAGCCGCCGGATGAGACCAGAACATCTCCCCCAAAAATCCGGATGCCACTCGCCCACGGTAGGCACCTGGAGACGACAAAACCCTTAACCCTGATTGAGTTTCCTGAGGACATGGCCCAGCCCATATCTCTCTCTCCGAAGCTCCGAACCAGCCCAGTGGTCCAACACGCGTGAAGTCCTGCAAACAGAAACAAGGGATGAGATCAGGGAATCGGCGTCGAGGAAGGGGGGAAAACACTAAAAAACAGTACGCAGCATAAAGCGACCTCGAAAGGGGGTGGCACAGCAAGAGGCTGCTTCACGGCGAGGCGAAGATGAAGGCGATCTAAGGTGCCAAAGGGCAGGAGGTTGGTTGCTAGGCACTCAACTTCAGACTCATGTAGGACGCGGGCGCCGGAGAAGGCGCCAGAGCAATGGCGGTAGCGCGAGAGGCCTACGTCCACGATTAACTCGGAAGGCAGCCAGAGCTCGCCGTCGTCCAGGTTCTGCACGAAGCCCGCCATTGAGAAGCAGCTCCACAGCGATGGGGGAACGCGCCACAATCTACAAGGAGAGAAGTGAGAAATAGGGCGAGAGTTGGCGACTATATAGAGCGGCGCGGTCGAGGACAACAGAAGTAAATTAGAAAAACTACGATGGGTAAAACTGGTAATACGATGACGTGGTATTTTCCTCACAGTTATTGGCTCTCTAAATGAGGTATTGACAAGCAGTGTGGCAAGGAAATTTATTAATGGATCAATCAAAAAAAAAATCACCCAAACTCACACCCTCCTCGACGTGGCGTCTCATTCTCTCCTGAAATCTTATGGGATCTCAGGTAGGGATGATAATAAATAGGATTTATATTTATTATATTTATATTTATATTGATCGGATATTTAATTTTCATATACATCTATATATCAGTCGAAGTTTCGGATACTCATATTCTATCCATCATCCTATTATTTTCTACCATTCTTATTTTAAAAAAAATATTTCAATGTACTTGTCAGTTCTTCCTCGTCTCGCACTCCTTCGATTGGATGAACATTTTTCGTGGAAAAGAATGTGAGATGCATATTGATAACAGGATAAAGAGACAAACTAAATTTTTTTCTAAGACGAAAAACGGGCTAAAATTTTTTCTTTCCAGATAAAAAATGAGACTTATAAATAAATAAATATATTAGGTATCGGATAAGATATGGATAAGATTTACCACATCCGTTTCTATACCCATACTCGAAATATTCATACATGAATACTTATTTACTATAATCAGATATAAAAATTTCCTCCATATCCTTCTTCATTCGAGTCGTCAAATTATTCATCGAATTTGAATAAAATTATCATCCCTATTCGTACGTGGCCGCCAACGGGACTCAGGTTTATCAGGATTTAAACCAAAAACATCCTGAGACGGATGAAGTCTAATAGACCAGACAGGGAGTCCGGCTACAATCTCTTGTAATTTCAACACGTGGACGTAGCACCGAGAACGCAAGGGAGGGGTGGCGTTGAGAGGCGTAGGATCACGTGAGTGAAGGGGCAGCACCTTTCGCAGCCTTCGCTCACAGTAGTTAACGGTGGAGATTTCATATCCGAAATGAGAATTATTTATTTATTTTATAACTTAATCAACTTTATATTTTTCATTCTTAATTACTATCTATTTTTAAAAAAAATAATAAAAATTTCTTAAAACAGGCATATACCTATATATATTTTTATTTATTTTATTACTATATCAAGTAGACAATTGTGATAGTGTGTAACAAGAGTCAGATCTTCCGTCCCTAATAAAAATGGATTAGGAAATAGGATGCCACGGGCAATGGATAAGTGGTCAGGTAGTCTGGCATCGAGTGGGGGCAGCTTCTGGGTGGCTTTTGGTCATCCGTCCCAACCCAAATTATAACTTGGAAGACAGTAAATCCAGAAAAGGATCGTAACCAATTACAGTCGAATCACGGTCACGATCTAACTATAATTATAAGTGATTCATCTCTTAGTCCATTTTTTTTATGGACCAGAGGATCTGCCCCATGTAACAAGTGTCTAATTTCCTCGATTTGGAAGGTTTTTAACTTGTGCCTTCTTAACTAGATGAATGTTAGATCGCTGGTTTAGTGGGGATAGCAGTTGGTCAACTAGTCAAATTTTGTATTTGTTAGTTCTTACGGCATGAAATACAGGACAAAACATGTAAACAACGGTAAACATTTACAGTGATCTTTCGAGATGATCTTGATTTCTGCTTGATGTCGGAAGCGTGATCATGGATGAAATCGAAAAACCCTTCGAATTTCACGAGTCAAATCCCTTTCCACGAGATGTTCTCCTTTGCCTTAGATCACCTTTAATCCCTCTCCCTTTTCCTTCTCGTGCACCTTGGATCTTCATGGCTTGGACACACTTATATAAGATGAGTGAAGAAGACGAAGGGAAAGGGGCGTCCCTTCCTCTCCTTGATGTCTGCAGCAATGAGGGAGATGAAGGGGAAGTGACGCCCCTTCGTCTCCTCAACGTCCAACATCTCTCACTCATCCAAGTCAATCCATAAAGGTTATTGTTGGATTTTTCGAGCCGCGAAAACCGCTTTTTCGCGTCGCGGAAACCCCGAAACCCCCATGCCACCGGATCTGTGCGAAGTGAAATAAAACAAAATTTACGAGTACGAGTTTCTTACATCTAGATCTACATTAGGAGAAGATATTTACCCTTGGTGCGAAGCCCTTCGCGTATCCCGCTCTTCCAAGTGATGCTGGATCTCGAAGTTGTCAAGTGTACAACCCTCTAGAAGTATCCACACGAACAAATAGGTGGAGAAACCTAACACAAAGGTGTGCTAGCACCTTGGTAAGGTTCGGCCAAGAGAGTAGAGGGAGAGAAGTTGAGAGCTTGAGGAAGAATATGAGTTGAATGAAAATGAATGCCTTGAATTGCATTCACATGCAATTCAAAAGTGGTCGGCCACATTTGGTGTTGTAACCTCCATTCCCATTTAATGTGTCCATTAAAGAGAAGGAGATTTGTAACCTCCATGAGGTGGCACACACATGTTCTAAACATGATGATGTGTAACACCACTATTGGCCACTTAATGCCAACTCACAAATGATGTGGAATAAAGTCAAGTCAAACTTGACTTTTCCTTTTCCTTTTCCTCTCAAATCAAGTCAAATTTGACCAAATCTCTCTCATGGTTGATCTAATCTAACCATTTGATTCAAACCAATTTAATATAATGAATCTAATTCATTTAATTAAATTGATTCAATGAGTCATAGTCTAAATTAGACTCATTGAACACATGAATCAACTTGAGTCCAACTCAATTAGCCCAATTAGGATTACTCTTAATCCAATTTGATTCATCACATGAATCTAATCCTCTTGGTTCATCATATGAACCTAATCTCCATCTAATTGTCCTTAGTGTGTGACCCTATAGGTTCTTATAACGTTGGCAATGCCCCTAAACCCATTTAGGAGCATAAGTAATGAGCGGTATCTAGCAACACATCATTACTACCCAAGTTACAAGAATGTTGAGATCCAACATCACCTTGTGACTACTAATTGTGACTTCTTACAATATATGACAAATGTCCTTCTATCCTAGACATCTAGATTGATCAATGTGAGGCATACACCGTGTCATCCTCTGACCAATCTAAATCTTGTTCTCCAAGTTAGACTCACTAAATCAAATGAGCTCAATATCTCATATTGACTCATTTGGGCATGACCATGCACTTCGTGGTCTCACTCTATCAAGAATATCGATGTCGCTCCCGTCATATAGGAGGGATAGATCTCATCTACATCACTCACATCCCTCTGCATAATTCGTTACATACTCAGTAATCGCCTTTATAGTCCACCCAGTTACGGGTGACGTTTGACGAAACCAAAGTACATAACTCCTTATATAGGGGTCCATGGTGACTTCAGGTCTAAGAACTAGTAGTCATACTAATAGCCACATGAGAAAGTATATGACACTCATATAACGATCCATGATACTTTTTCATGGCGGGTCATTCAGTATACATTCTTCAATGCATACCCATGTGTCAACTTGATATCTCTATATCCATAACTTGTTAGATCAAGTCATCGAGTTGACCTACATGCTAGTCTTATTGCATTAACATTGTCCCTGAATGTTAATACTCGACTAGGAATGATTAAGAGTAGTGTTCCCTATATCATCTCACTATCGATTCAACCAATCGATTGATATATGTAAGAACCTTCTACTCAAGGATGCTATTATACTTAGTTTATTTGGCACCAATACAAGTAAGTATAATAACCAAAACAAATGTCTTTATTTATATAAGAATATGATACAACAAGTCCATAATACAATCATCACGTTTGGAGCTTTAAACGTGCTTATAAAAACTTAGAAATGCTATAGAAATATTTTAGAGATTTTTAGAAATTTTAAGAGTATTTTTACGTAATTTTTGGAGTTCGTTTGGTATTTTTACCAAAAGGAAGAAGTTTAAAAAAATAAAGAGGTTCAGCCGAGATTCGAACCAAAGACCTCCGGTTAAGCAAAGCCTTAAGTTGTCTCGGCTGACCAGGAGCCCAAGCAGGCGATGCTTATTAAATAGAGAGCGAAATATATTTAAGTAGTACTAGTTAACAGAAACATTAGAGTATTAAAAGGAGTACTTAGGTGTTAATTGCTGTGACCTAATTTTCTCTCCTCTCCCTCACGAACGGCGTCGGCGACGGCTGCTTGGGCAAAAACGAAAAGAGGGAAGCAAGGGCCTCTCCGGCGGCCGGCCAAAGGGACTTCTCCACAAGCTCTTCTCGGATCCGAGCCCTCTCGTCGAAGAGAACACGCGGACACAAAGGAATCGCCGAGTTTTGGAGCTCACCCGAAACCCTAGAAGCTTCTTGTTCAGCTGTGAGTTCAAGAACGCAAGGTAAGTGCTCTCACCTACAGTAAGAGTAGTTCCTTCGATTGGTTTTCGACTAGTTTTGGTTCCTTTTGGTTTCCTTGCCGTGGCACAGAACAGGAGAATTAGTTGTGGTTTTGGTTTTTCTTCCTTGCGTTCGGCAGTAGCATGCTTTAAGAATTGTTGCTAGGGATTTAAGAGAAATTATGAGATTTTGCTTTCTCCTTTTTAATTCGGCAGTAGCATGCTTAAAGAATTGGAAGCTTGAAGGGATTTAGGTTTGTTTCCTTGTTAAGATATTTCGATTTTAATGAAAGGTGCATGTTTCAATTATGGAAGTGCTTTAGTTTAGTCTATGTAGCCTTGTATTATTTCGGATTTTGCTTTCTTCTTGATTCTGAAGCATGCAGTAAAGATGTTGTGCTTACTGCCGTGAGTTTCATGAAGGAAATGAAAGGGGATGGCTTAGTTTGAAATATGGTTATCTTTTGTTATTAGTCTCCTTATACATACGGTTTGGAGTCATTGTATGTGGTGTAGTATCCGGTTCCTTGTTTGGTTTCCTTGCGTGGCACTGATCAGTTAAGGGAGGAAGAGTAGTGGTTCAGTTTGTTGCCATGAAAACCTAATCCAGATTAGTAGGTTTGGGATTTTAACATGGAAGGGTATAGTTGTTTGAGTATGTAGCCTTCTCGGTTCCTTTTTGTTTTCTTACAGTGGCACTGAACAGGAGTTTTGAGCTTTGAGTCGTGTTATGCAAAAGGCATGAATAGCTTTACCTTTGGGAGTGCTTTGTTGGTTCCCTGTGGCTTAATTAGACCCTTTTGTTATCAATTGTTTAACATGCTACTAGATTCTTTGTTAGTGATCCTTTAACCTGCAGTTATAGTTTTAAGTTTAGCATGTTAGTTTTAGATTTCATGAAAATATTTCAGATGTAGATTTTCAGTTTTAGTTTATATATATATCTATGCAGCGAACTGCCTTTTATTCCAAGTATATAGTTAGACTTTTCTTTAAGCTTTTAGTTTCCCTTTGTTCTGCTATTAGGCAATGAACATAGAATGGCTTGGATTAAGTATTGGTTTATTAGGCTAATTGGAGGTTGATTCGACAGTGATTTTGGTTTATTTTATGATGAAGTAGGTAGTGTAATCTCTTTAGTGCAGAAGTGTGGATGAAAGAGTGAAGATGAGCATATGTAATATGTTGTTTTGGTGAGTATCATATATTAAGACTAAAGATGATTTGAATTGATGTAATGAATTTAATAGGTGAGAAGTATGTGAGTAATTTAGATATGCAAGTAGTAAGTTCAGAATAGAAGTTTAGTTTAGAAGATGAGAAAAGAGATTTATATGTTGATTAATATAGATTTTATACTGAGAATTCCTTTCTGACCATAAGTTTAATGGCATAATTGATGTTCAGAATTAAAGTACTTGGATGTGTCAATATCAAGGATTCCATTTGGTCTCAGCCAGTTACTAGAATATGAAATTCTAGGTTTATAATTGCCATGTGAGAATTTTAGTGCAGTTTAGATCTCCTTGAAGTACAGAATTTTAATGCAGTTGAAATCTCCTTGTAGTGCAGAATTTTAGTGCAGTTTAGATCTCCTTATAGTGCAGAATTTTAATGCAGTTTAGATCTCCTTGAAGTACAGAATTTTAGTGCAGATTTTTATTAAGTATTAGTGTGCAGATTTTATTAAGTATTAGTGTGTAGATTTTTATTTAACATTGCAATGCAGATTTCTGTTAAGCATTGCAGTACAAAATTTTGTTAAGCATTGTAGTGTAGATTTGCTTTAAGTATTTAGTTTCTTTAGCAGTGCAGATTTGCTAATAGATAGTTTATGGATAGCATTGTAGAACAAGGCTTTAGATTTCCCTTAAATATGCATGATTGTGTTACCTAGTTGATTTCACTTATAGATGCATATGGAAAAAATACCCTAACAGTATTTTGAGTTTAAGAAAAGTATAAGAAAGATAAAGAAAAGAAAGAAAAATGCCAAGGCCTTAAGTAGATCCCCAAATCAAGACTTTAGGGATTTTGGCACACAAGGTGCTTGTTAAAATGTCAAGACATTTAAAGAAGAAGTAATTAAAATATTTTACTTTGAAGAGGCTAGTACCCGACTTCCAAGGTTGTCGTTAAACAAATTCAGGTGACCAATTCCAAGGTCTTGGCCCTGGTAAGACCAAGGTCTTTACCCTCGTAGGACTGGTGACTATCTACCACAGTCTCTATTAGGGAGCGCGCATAAGATGGTACTACTCCTGGGCCCAAGAAGAAGTTTATTATTATTTTGAAGTATTAAAGTATAAGTTTTGAAACAAATGAAACAAGCTTCACTTATGTTTAAAGTCAGCCAGTTTAGTTTCTTTTAATTCGAAGCATGCAGTGTTAGTTTTATTTGTTTCCTTATTAGTTTATTGAGCATGATTAGACTTATCTTCCAGCATGCAGTTTTATCCTTGTATATCATGAGTATGCAGATTTTAGTGCTTGCTAATGAATATGCATGAGTAGATTTATTTCCTAGTTTCAGTCCTTTTAACATGAGCAGCTATATATGTTTTCTTTTAAAAGCATACAGTTTCTAGTTTCTTCTTGTGTACATGCATATCCGAGTTTTTGTGAGTTAGATAGCGCTTACTAAGCAATTTTGCTTATAGTTTGCATTTCCTCTTACTACAGATAAAGGAAAGGAAAAGATATAGCAAAGGAAGGCGACAAGGTGGTGCGGATGGTGTGTGATGCCAGGACTATGGGAGAGACTTGGGATGTTATTGAGTTTCCGTGTTTTAGTGGTTAATAAATATTTGAGATTGTATCTTACATTTCATGTCATTGAAGATTATTCTAGTTTTAGATTGTATGCTGAGATGAGTTATGTTTAATAAGTAGATATTTTGGTGTTTGACACTTATTTAACTGCGTGGGTGTTTGATATATGTTCCAGCCACCTATGGCTGATGTATACTATGTATGTATCTCAGTTTATGGTCACCGGTACAGGGGAGATGCTGTCAAAATTTTTCGGTAGAGACTCTTCGTGGTTTCGATCATACCGGTTAAGTAGAGTTAGTAGTTAAGTAACGGTCACCCTTAGAGAGTAGTAGTAAGAAGGGTGGTCGTTACAAAGCAAGGCTTGGGTGGATGTGAGGCTTTATATATATAGAGGCTACAACAAGGACCGAGAGGAGGAATTGATTTTGGCCTCCTGATGGACTTGAGCTTCCTATGTTTGACCCGAACACTCAACTCAAGTTCATCAATAATAACATATACCACTAAAGGGTCATTATTAAACTACCACACCAATCCCATATTACAATATGAGCTCCTACTTATCATGAGTGCGTTAATCTCCCTGTATTTAAGATATCGTATATCCGTCAATTAAATAAGTTACTGACAACTCATTTAATTAACATCTGACTCTAAGAGTAGTACAACTCAATTTTATTATCATATCGGACTAAGTCCACCTGTAGGATTTACATGATAATCCTTATGAGCTCCTCAAGGAGACATCATCAACCTAAATAAATAGGACACAATTGTTGGTGCAATCTACCTCCAAGGTTTTAATGTCAGACAAATATATTTAAGTATGGAGTTTGATCAAGGGAAGTCCTAGTTGGAGGCTAGGCAAGAGAAATCTCGGTATATCGTGGAAGCTAGGTGGACAGGTCTGGAGGACATGATCCCTAGGTAGCCGAATACTGAAGCAAGGAAAATCTCGGTATATCGTGGAAGCTAGGTGAGTAGGTTTAGAGGACCAGATCCCTGGATAGCCGAATACTGAGTCCTGGTGAGTGAAGCCAGGTTGAGAAAATTCTAGGGGGTGGTAACCTTAGGTAACGGGAAGTTTTAGAGGAGTGAACTCTAAGTAAGGTTGATCGGATGGTGGTCGACCAGACCAGCGGATCTCGATAAATCTAGGTTTAGGTTTACCATTATATTCTGTATTACTATTATTGCTGTTGACTAATATAGTATTGCAGGAAAAGTCTTAGTGGATCAGGCTATCAGACATTGAGTAGGCAAAGTCCAAACATGTCTGGAGGACCATGTTTGGCAAGTAAGTTGAGGTAAACAACTGGAGGAGCGACAGTGAGGTCGGGTTCCTAAAGGGAACAACCTAAGGTCGCTGATCCAACTGAAGAAACCGAGAAGGTTTTCAAGTTGAGATCAAGACAGTTCTACTGTCCTACATTACTCATGCATTATTATATTATTGTGCTAACATCTGTTTTGCAGGATTACTGTCTAACAGTGTTTTGCAGGTTTGGCCGGATCGGTCGACCGAACCATGATGCTTCAGCACATGCCAGTTCATCAGTATCGATCAGAAGCAAAAGCAAAAAAGAGCTGATCGGTCGACCGAACCCATGGATTGGTCGACCGAACCAATCAACCATTAATGCACAGTAAATACGAATCTCGACAAATCTCGACGAACAAAGAAGGAGCCTGTTCGGTCGATCGAACAAGGGGATCAGTCGACTAAACCCTTAATGATCAATTAATTGCCAAATATCGGATCAGCATCGGATCTCAGCCAGGAAGGAAGCTGGTTCGGTCGACCGAACAGAGGGATCAGTCGATCGAACCTCAAAGATACTTATAAAAAGGGGCTCAAGGTCTGAAGCCGGACAACACTATTTTTTGATCATCTCAAAGCTCATCTCTGCAAGCGGACCGTGCTACAAGTCTTCTACGAATCTTCAAGCTGCTCTGTCCGGAAGTACCGATCGTGCTTCAACCTTTACTTACTATCGTCAGTATATTTTTATATTGCATTTAAATTCATATAAGATAGTAGGATTGTTACTATCTTATATCTTTGTATCTGTACGATCTGCTTCTTTCTGAGGATTTTGGAAAGAAGGGTTATAGTGGATTGTCCATCAATGCGATCAAGGATCGCGGGCCTTCGAGTAGGAGTCGACCTAGACTTCGAACGAAGTAAACGAACTAGTCTTTCATTTTACTTTCCGCTACACAACTTTGGTTTCTAAAAGAAAAAGAAAAGTTTTAGAAAGCGCGATATTCACTGTTAGAGTGTATACTAAATTTCTAGCTTTTTGTATAAACATTTTAGAAATAAGAATCACATTGGTCAAATGTCTACATTTATATGCTAAGTGTAGTTGTTTAATTAATTTATATTGTAGATAACATGGTGTGTGGTGTCACACACAGAAGATCATATTATCGATTGCTTATAAATTATAAACAGTTGTTCACGACTAAGATGGAAAGGAACAAACCATTGGAATAGTCGTAGTGTAATTTGGTATTAGTTTATCTTAACTATAAAATTACACTAGTACACTCTGAGTGTATTGAGCAGGACTCTTTAAGGTAAGTTTTTTTATACTGACTACATAAAAGAATAAGAACTTTGTTATTATGGAAGTGTGTGCTCTTAATCCTGATATAATAACAAGCACATATATCTAGTATTTATTTCTTTGACTTATCAATGGGTGAGATTTAGTTCGATGAATCAAGAGGCCCGATAAGTTGGGAAATAATATTATTTATAGTGTGTGTTGTTGATTATAGAAGGAAACTATGTCTTAGTAATCTAGGTTAATAATGTCCCCAAGAGGAGTTCATAAGGATTGTCATGTTAAACCCTGCAGGTGGACTTAGTCCGACATGACGATAAGGTTGAGTGGTACTACTCTTGGAGCTAGATATTAATTAAGTGAGTTGTCAGTAACTCATTTAATTAGTGGACATTTTATATCTTAAACACAGGAAGACTAATACACCCATAATAAGAAGGAGCCCAAAATGTAATTTGGGATTGGTGCGGTAGTTCAATAATAATTTTTTAGTGGTATGAATTATTATTGATGAAATTAAGTTGGGTGTTTAGGGCGAACACGGGAAGCTTAATTTCATCAGGAGACCAAAACCAATTCCTCCTCTCGGTCTCTATCGTAGCATCTTATTTATAAAGTATTATACCCACTCATACCCACCTTCTTACCCATCCCTATGTGGCTGACCAAGCCAAGCTTGGAGTCCAAGCAAGGGCCGGCCAAGACATGGCTTGGATGGGTTGAAGTGTGGCCGGCCCTAGCTTGAGTCCAAGCTTAGGTGGCCAACCACAATAAAATTAAAAGGTTTTTATTTTTAAAAATTTTTCTTATGTGGATTCCATGGTTTTAAAAGAGAGTTTAAAATTTAAATCTTTCCTTTTATAGCTTTCTATAAAAGAATAAGTGAAAGGTTTGATATCTTTCCTTATTTGTAGTTGAAAGGAAGATTTTAATTTTGATAAAATTTTCCTTTTTAACCATCCTCATGATTTAAAAGATAGTTTTAAAATTAAATCTTTCCTTTTATAGTTTCTACAAAAGATTAAGAAAAGATTTGATATCTTTCCTTATTTGTAGATTTAGATGAAGATATTAATTTTAAAGATAACTTTTCTTTTTAGAAATTATCCATATATTTTAATAGAAAGATTTTAATTTATAAAATTTTATTTTATAACCAACCATGAAGGGAAAATTAATAGAGAATTTTTTTAAAATTTCTGGATACAAATTAGGAAGTTTTAATTTTGTGTTTAAAACTTTCCTTGCTTGGATGATCAAGAGGTGGCCGACCACATTGAGTTTGAAAGGGAAATTTTTTATTAAACTTTCCTTTCATTGGCTAAGAGAATAAGGAAGTTTTTTTATAAAACTTTCCTTATTTCCAAGACCAAGGAATATAAAAGAGAGGGTAGAGGTGCCTCATCTCATAACTTGTTCTAGTTTTCCTCTCTTCTATTTCTTTGGTTGGCGGCCGGCCCTTCTCATCCTCTTCCTCTCCTCCTTTTCTTCTTCATTGGTGGCCGGCGACATCAACTCTCAAGGAGCTTGTTGGTGGCCAGATTTTACTTGGAGAAGGAGAGAAAGGAGTTTTTGTTTCTAGCATCCCTTGGAGCTTGGTGGTGTGGCAGAACCTCATCTATTCTTGGAATTCTTGTGGTGGCCGAAACTTACAAGAAGAAGAAGGAAGCTTGGGTGGTTCTTGTCTCGGTAGATCGTCACCCATACGACGTCCGAGATAAGAAGAGGAATACAATAGAAGATCAAGAGGTTGTTGCTTACAAAGAAAGGTATAACTAGTAATTATTTTCTGCATCATACTAGTTTTCTTTTGTATAGTTTTTGAAATACAAAACACAAGAGGCATATGATGCTAGATTTCGAATTTGTGATTCAAGTTTGTGTTTTTTTGTTTTTCAAATTTAGGGTTATATAAGGAAATTAAATATTAGATTTCATTGAAAGGTTTTGTCTAGGAAATGGTGGATGCTCCCATACCCAAGAAGGCCTAGTGTCTCGCCATGTTTAAACTGGAAGTCGATTTCTGAAATTAATATTTAATTGAATTTGTAACATGGGTAGATTTGGATCAATAATGTTAAGCATCGTTTGTGATCCAAGTCTAAACCACTAAGAACAGATAAGTTAAATTTGGAATCAATAATATTAAGTTCCGTTTGTAATTCCTAATTTAATTTCTAAAGAATACAATAGGTTGTTAGTAAAGGTTCAGAACTGATACACAATTTTTGTACAGGGGAACCGGTATGATATTCCACATAGCAACAAACAATTCACCCCCCTCTATCGCACTCATCTGATCCAACAATTAGTATCAGAGCCTTGTAAGCTCTGAAATTACTTAACCATTTTTCAAAGCACATTTTAAAACTTTTCTTTCATTTATTTATTTTTTGAATTTTCTTTCATTCTCTTTTTTCCTGCACTACTAATCCCAAGACAAAAGTCTTGGAAATATTTTTCTTTTAATTCTTTGATTGCAAGAATGTCGATGTCATATCAAGAAGGGCGAAGTATCTACGACCCTCCACCGTACGATCAAGTCTACTTCTACTCCTGGAGGCAAATGATGGATTGCTTCGTTGGAAGCAACAATTTCGACAACTGGATCGCACTGAGACAACCTTCTCAAAACTCAGAAGCAAAACACAAAGGTAATAGACATTTTAATTAGTATTTTGCCTAATAAAGTTTTGTGTTAATTAGAAGATTACAAGAACGCATTCGAGATGTGGACCAAATTGATCGAGCTTCACGAGACTCCGTCGAGGCTAGAAGATCACGATGAAAGTGAGTTCGAATCCAAGTTTGAATCCGAAGAGCTATCCTCAGAGCCAGATCTAGAAGAACAAGACCAAATCAACTTCATCGCTCTAGTGGCTGAGGAGGAGGTTGATGGATCTGAACTCAAGTTAGAACAAGTGTCCAAACCCGAACCTGAGTCCGACCAAATGCACGAGCCTGAATCTGAAATGGCAATGGTCAAGGGGGAGAATCCTAATGAGGATTCAGAAGGTAAAATTATCAATTCTAAATTTAAGGTTCATATAACATGTTTTAATTGCAGTGAAAAAGGACACTATAAAAATAAATGCCCAATGAATCGATCTGCACAACCGGAGGCAAAGGAGGAACCGATGCCTAGAGTCTAGAAAATGAAGGACCACATCGAATGTTTCAATTGCAAAAAGATGGGACACTACAAATCTAAATGTCTGGAGAGAAGACCCAAGGATTCAGGGGGAGTAATTATGGTAAATAAATTTAAATTATATGAAAATTTGCATGCTTTAGATCCTTCTTGTTTGAATTGTACTATGAATTTAAAAAAGCATGAAAATCCTACATTACTTAACAAAACTAATTTAAATAATAAAAACTTAATTAATTTCAATGTAACTAAAATCGATCAATTCAACCCAAACATTAATCAAGACGTAGATCTAGTTAATCAAAATTCATTTATTCAAGATAATTTGAATTTAAATCAAAATAATAATAATCTAAAATTAACTAACAATAAACAGAACTTAACTAAAAATTTAGAAAGTAAAAATAAGAAATTAAACTTTAAATCAAATTTTAGAAAACTAGAAAAACAAAATAATGTTTTGAAAAATAAAATTAATAAATTAGAAAACATTATTAATAATTTTATCAACTCACAAAATCTAGATTTAAGTTATAAATCAAAACCAAATCTACAACAAAACTTTCACAAACCTAATTATAATCATGTATCCTTTAATTATAAAACTAATAAATAATAATAATAATAATAATAATAATAATAATATCTATAGCAATAAAAAATAAAATAATAAGTAAAATAATAATATTAAAACAATAATAAAAATAATAATAAACAATAATAACAATAATAAACAATATCTATAAAATAATAATATTAAAAAAATAATATTGAAACACCAACAATTGATATCATGCATGAATTGATTGAATTGTTTGACTTGCCATGATCATGCATACTTATCTGTTATATAATATGTCATGCATCTTCTCTTAATTTAGAACGGTTAGTTAAAAAGGTTTACCAAACTCTAACAACATAGCATCGGAATGGATTAGGATGATAGTACGTCAAGAAAACTTTGTCGAAGGCATGTCTAGGCTGAATCTTGTGTATTGTACCTGGTGCACTAGACTTAGTGGATCTGACTGAAGCTATCCCAGTCAAACATGGGCTAGTTAGACCAACACTTAGTATTAAGTTTTTTGGGCAGGACTATTTTGGAAAGTATTCAGCAAATGGTCCACCGTTGATACATAAGAAGGTCATATGTCACGCCACTGAACTGAAAACTTATCCTTAGAAAGTCTGCTTGATTAACCCAAAGCTAAGTTTGAATCTAACATGGGTTTAATAACCTTTTTTCAAATTTAACTAAAAACTTAATTAAAATAATTTTAAAAAATAAAATTTTAAAAAACTCTAATTCAAATTTAATTCAAATATTAAACCTAATTATGAAAACCAAATTTAATTTAATTGTAAAAACATAACTTAAAATCTAAAATTAATTATAACCTTAAATTAATCAAAATTTAATTCAAACTTCATTAAAACTCAAATTAAATTAATAAAACTAAATTTAAAATAAACTTAATATAAACTTAATTTAAACTTAAATTTACTAAAGTGTAATTTAAAAGCACACTATATAGATTTTAAATAATTAATTAACCCTAATCAATAACTAATTTATCTTAATAGACATAATTAATCTTTAATGACTTTAATCAATAAATAAATTAATTTAACTTTAACCAATATTAAATCAATAATTAATAACTTTAACTTAACTTAATCATTAACTAATAATTAATACCGATATTTCCCTTGCTTCAGTATTTGGCTACCCAGGGATCATGTCCTCTAGACCTATCCACTTGGCTTCCACGATATACCGAGATTTCTCTTGCCTAGCCTCTAACTAGGACTTCCCTTGCCTAGCCTACAACTAGGACTTCCCTAGATCAAGCTCCATACTTAAACATACTTAAACATATCTGTCTGACATTAAAACTTTGGAGGTCGATTGCACCAACAATCTTCCCCTTTTTGATGTTTGACAAATATGTTTAAGTTAGGTCTATTCATAAGATTTAGATTTCTAACTTAAAACCTTCTTCTCCCCCTTTTGTCATTCATCAAAAAGAATCCTTCATAAATATCATTGATTTCTAAGAAATCCCTAAGTTTTGCACTAACAATGATGTAAAACCTAAAACATTCTTAAGATATTCCCTAAGGTATTCCCTCACTCTTTTGAAAGATAATAATAAGATGTAATTGGGTTTTCATCATGAATAATTATATTGATTCTTTTCAAAATAAAGATAAAATATTTCAAGGCTAATTTTAAAAATATTTTCAAGGATTTTATTAAGATATTCCAAGGCTTAAAATATTTTTTGCAAAACCAAGATATGAATGCATTCAAAAAATATTTATCAAGGAATAAGAATGGCATAAAAATAATTTTCAAAAAGATTTGCAAAGAGTTTTTCAAAACATAAATTTTTTAAAAAATATCCATTAACAATGGTTTTTTAAAATGTTTTCAAAAAGTATGAGTTTGAAGAATATGATTTTGAAAAGATAATGCTTGAAAAAAAATTAATTTTGTAAAAGTAATTTTCAAAAAGTATTTGATTAAAAGATTTTAAGATAATTTTCAAAAATATTTGTAAAGAAGTTTTATCAAGCATTTTTCAAAGAGTTTTTTGAAACATTGTTCAAAATATATTTTCAAAAGTAAGATTTTGAATAATCCATGAAAAAAAATATGTCCTTTAGTAAAGTCACTCCCCCTTAATCAGACGCTCTTTTTAGATATCCGTGTTACACACAAGAAAGATATTCCTAGATGTGTCTAAGGGTCATGGTTGACTTAAAGATCTAAAAACTTAGGTGGCGAATTACAATAATTTATATATATAATACACCCAGTATGGTAATTCTATAATTGCGTGAGATGACTTTGTGAGTGTAATTAAGTTAAAATTGAGTTTTAGTTGAACTTTGATTATGCTAAATTAATTTTGGGTTAAAATGAATTATTAAGATTAATAGTAACATTATTTGAATTTATAAATTAATGTTTAGTTTAGAAATTTTAATGTTATTTGTTAAAGATAATTATCTAATTAAGGATTAATTAAGTTGATTGGGTTAAGAATTGTTTTTAATAGTTATAGTTATAGTTATAGGTTGATTGTTAGATTAATGATTGATTTAAACTTAATTTAAAAGTTAGTTTCAATTGAGTTTAATTTAGTATGATTATTTATTTTTAATTAATTAAGGACTAAAAATTTGATTTATAATTTATTGCTTATAATTAATAGTTATGGATTAATTGATTATGAATTATTATTAGTTTCTTAGGAATTAATTAGGTAAAGATTTTAGAATTAGTTTTAATTAATTTTGAAATTTTAATTTTGTTTAAGGTTAAAGTACTTTATTTGTTGATTAAAGTTAAGATTTCAAGTTGAAATTCATTAAGAAATAATTAAGTGTCCTGGGTAGCCGAATACTGAGTCCTGGTGAGTGAAGCCAGGTTGAGAAAATCCTAGGAGGTGGTAACCTTAGGTAACGGAAAGTCTTAGAGGAGTGAACTCCAAGCAAGGTTGATCGGATGATGGTCAACTGGACCAGCGGATCTCGATAAATCTAGGTTTAGGTTTACCATTATATTATGTATTACTATTATTGCTGTTGGTTAATATAGTATTGTAGGAAAAGTCTTAGTAGATCAAGCGATCAGACACTGAGCATGCAAAGTCCAAACATGTCTGGAGGACCATGTTTGGTAGGTAAGTTGAGGTAAATAACTGGAGGAGCGACAGTGAGGTCGGGTTCCTGAAGGGAACAACCTAAGGTCGCTGATCCAATTGAAGAAACCGGAAAGGTTTCCAAGTTGATATCAAGACAGTTCTATTGTCCTACATTACTCATGCATTATTATATTATTATGCTATCATATGTTTTACAGGATTACTGTCCAATAGTGTTTTGCAGGTTCAGTCGGATCGGTTGACTGAATCGGAGGATCGGTCGACCAAACCATGATGACGCAGCACAGGCCAGTTCATCAGCATCGATCAGAAGCAAAAGGAAAAAGAGATGATCGATCGACCGAACCCATGGATCGGTCGACTGAACCAATCAACCATTAATGCATAGTAAATGTGAATCTCGGCAAATCTCGACGAATAGGGAAGGAGCCTATTCGGTCGACCGAACAAGGGGATCGGTCGACCGAACCCTTAATGATCAATTAATTGCCAAAGATCGAATCAGCATCAGATCTTAGCCAGGAAGGAAGGAAGCTGGTTTGGTCGATTGAACAGAGGGATCGGTCAACCGAACCTCAAAGATACTTATAAAAAGGGGCTCGAGGTCTGAGGCTGGACAACATTGTTTTCTGATCATCTCAAAGCTCATCTCTGCAAGCAGACCGTGCTACAAGTCTTCTACGACTCTTCAAGCTACTCCGTCCGGAAGTATCGACCGAGCTTCAACCTTTACTTACTATCATCGGTATATTTTTATATTGCATTTAAATTCATATAAGATAGTAGGATTGTTACTATCTTATATCTTTGTATCTGTATGATCTGCTTCTTTCCGAGGATTTCGGAAAGAAGGGTTATAGTGGATTGCCCATCGGTGCGGTCAAGGATCGCGGGCCTTCGAGTAGGAGTTGACCTAGACTCCGAACGAAATAAACGAACTAGTCTTTCATTTTACTTTCCGCTGCACGACTTTGGTTTCTAAAAGAAAAAGAAAAGTTTTAGAAAGCGCGATATTCACCCCCCCCCTCTATCGCACTCATCCAATCTAACAACAGTTTCCCTTTATAATCAACAACACACCATATAAATGGTACTATCTCCCAACTTATCGGGCTTATTGATTTAACGAATAAATCTCACCCATTGATAAGTTAAAGAAATAAATACTAAGTATTTGCATTTGTTATTATATCGGGATTAAGAGTACGCGCATCTATAATAATAGAGGTTCTGTTCTTTTATATTGTCAGTATAAATCGAACAACCTCAAATGGTCCTGCTCAATACACACATAGTGTACTAGTGTAATTACATAGTCAAGACAAACTAATACCAAATTACACTACAACCATTCCAATAGTTTGTTCCTATCCATCTTGGTTGTGAGCTACTATTTATAATTTATAAGGAACCGATAACATGATCTTCTGTGTGGCACCACACACCATGTTATCTACAATATAAATTAAATGGACAACTGCATCGACATATATATAAATATAAAATGCAGACATTTGATCAAAGTGATTCTCATTTCAAAATATCTCAAAAACAGATGTTCATACAAAAGGTAGGCTTATAGTATACATCCCAACAATCTCCCACTTATACTAAAAGACTACGCTGCCATATATGCAGCCATACATCTGATTCCCATCCCCTCAACATACCCATCAAAAGCTCTCGCCGAAGGGCCTTAGTGAAAGGATATGCCAGGTTATCTACTGATGCAATCTTGGCGACAACAACTTCTCCTCGCTTTACGATATCTCATATCAGGTGGTACTTGCGCTCAATGTGTTTACTTACCTTATGTAGGGATGTAAACGAGCCGAACCGAGCCGAACAGTATTAGGCTCGAGCTCAGCTCATTTTAAGTTATATTCGAGCTCGATCTCGGCTCGAGCTTGAATCGAACTTTTATTACAATGCTCGAGCTCGGCTCGATTTAGAATTATCAAGCTCGCGAACAGTTCGAGCTCGACTCGTTATTAGCTCGATTATCATAGTTAATGAGCCTAATTCGTTAAGCAAGCTCGGGCTCATTTTTGGGCTCATTTTAGAGCTCATTTTTTTGGCTCGTTTTAAGGTTCGTTTTAGAACTTATTTTTTGGCTTATTTAAGAGTTCGTATTTTGGCTCGATTTAAGGCTCTTTTTTTTTTGGCTTGTGAGCCTACAAATGAACATGTTCGCAAACTCACTAGCCGAATATCCTTAAGCTCAAGCTCGGCTTGATAAAATTGTCGAGCTTAAAATCATGCTCGAGCTCAGCTCGATAAGATAAACGAACGAACTCAAACAAGCTTTTTATCGAACCAAGCTCCGAATAACTCGCGAACCGTTTGGTTCATTTACATCCCTAGCCTTATGGGCTCGTGGTTCCTTCGAGTTTGCTACTGTGCCACTATTATCACAATAAATTGTGATAATTTTGGCAAACCAGGAATCACATCTAAGTCCATCAAGAAGTTTCTAAGCCATACAACTTCTTTGGTTGCCTCAGAGGCTGCCACATACTCAGCTTCCATGGTGGAGTCCGACACGGATTTCTGCTTAACACTCCTCCATGTTATGGCTCCACCTCCCAAAGTAAATACATACCCTGAGGTTGACTTACTATTGCCCCTATCTGATTGGAAGTCAGAATCCGTGTAACCTACAGGGAGCAAATCATCTGCCTGGTAAACTAGTATATAATTTATAGTCCTCCTCAGGTACTTTAATATATGCTTTACGACAGTCCAATGTCCCTGTCCTGGGTTATTTTGATATCTGCTAACCATGCCCATGATAAAATAGATATTCGATCTCGTACATAGCATCGCATACATTAGGCTTCCTATAGCCGAAGCAAAGGAACTGCCTTCATCTCTTCTATCTCCTTTGATGTTTTAGGACACATATCTTTAGATAAAGGTACTCCATGCTGAAAAGGTAGAAACCCTTTCTTGGAGTTTTGCATGCTAAAACGAGCTAGGATAGTATCGATGTATGAAGCTTGGGATAAGCACAACATCCATTTCTTGCCATCCCTTATTACTTTGATCCCAAGAATATGTCCACATTCTCCCAAGTTCTTCATATCAAACTTCTTGGACAACCATACCCTTACATCTGACAACACTTTGACATTGTTGCCAATGAGAAAAATGTCATCTACGTATAGTACAAGAAATACCACCACGTTTTCATCACTTTTCTTATATACACAAGACTCATACAGACACTGAATGAATCCATAAGACTGGATCACTTCATCAACCAGATGTTCCAAGATCTCAAAGCTTTCTTCAGTCCATAAATGGACCGATTGAGCTTGCATACAAGATTCTCTTTGCCCTTCGCAATGAATCCCTTTGGTTGCTTCATATAGATGTTTACTTCAAGACTTTCGTTAAGGAAAGTTGTCTTGACATCCATTTGCCAAACCTTATAATCCATATGAGTAGCAATAGATAAAAGAATCCGAATAGACTTGAGCATGGCTACCGGCGAAAAAGTTTCCTCATAATAGATTCTCTCTTTCTGAGTATACCCCTTCACAACAAGCCTCGCTTTAAAGGTTTCCACCTTCTCGTCTGTCCCTCTTTTCCTTTTGTAGACTCATTTACATCTAATGGGTTTTACACCATTTGGTGGTTCTACAAGCTCTCAGACTTGATTAGAATACATAGATTCTATTTCAGAGTTTATTGCACTTTGCCAAGATGCTGCATCTTTATCTTGGAGTGCTTCATCATATGTCCATGGATCAGGTTCATGTTCACTAGGGATCAAGTCTGAAGACTCTCCCAAAAACATGAATCTATCATGTTGCCGAACAACCCTCCCACTACGACGAGACATTACCTGTAATTGTGCATCATTTGTGACACGTGTTGTAGTTTCTTGTGGTATCTCATCTTCTATCGTTGGTACTAAATTAGACATGTCCTCTCTTATTTCCTCAAGAACAATTTTACTCATGGGCTTGTGGTTCATTACATAATCCTCTTCTAAAAATTATGCATTGGTACTAACAATGATCTTCTGATCTTTGGGACTATAAAACAAACCACCTTTTGTTCCTCTAGGATAACCCACAAACAAGTGAACTTCTGTACGTGATTCCAACTTATCCGCATCTCTCTTCAGCACATGTGTTGGACTACCCCAAATCCGAATGTGTCTTAGACTAGGCTTACGTCCATTCCATAATTCTATGGGAGTAGAGGGTACTAACTTAGAAGGTACCAAGTTCAGAATGTACACTGCCATTTCCAGAGCATATCCCCAAAACAAATTTGGTAATTTTTATAACTCATCATTGATCTAACTATTTTCATAAGAGTCCTATTCCTTTATTCCATCACACCATTCTGTTGGGGTGTACCAGGTACAGATAATTGGGATTGAATCCCGACCTTTGATAACTAGCTCCTAAACTCTCCTAAGAGGTACTCTCCACCACGATCTGATTGTAGTGTCTTGATATTTTTACCATGACATTTCTCTACATCAACCTTATACTCTTTGAACTTATCAAAGCATTCAGACTTGTGGCACATCAAGTAAATATACTCATATCTCGAATAGTCGTCTATAAAAGAGACAAAATATTCGAAACCACCTCTCGCCGGGATAGTCATAGGTCCACACAAATCAGAATGACCAACTCCAACACTTCTTTGGCTCTATACTCCTATGCCTTAAAAGGTCTCTTGGTCATTTTTCCTTCCAAGCAAGATTCGCAGGTTGGAAAGTTTTCCACCACTAATGAACCCAAAGGTCTATCGGCTATTAACCTTTGAATCCTACTCAAGTTAATATGACCTAGACTTAGATGACAAAGATATTTTTGGTTCATTTTCGAAGGCTGCTTTCTCTTATTAGGATTAGAAGACGTGTTATTAATTTTCATTTGTTGCATCGTGGGAGTTATTGGATTAAGAGTGTACAAATTGTCAACCAACGTACCAGAACATATAATCTCCCTATTTTTCTTGACAACTACTTTGTCATCAAAAGAAATAGAATATCCATCCATAAATAATTTAGAAACTAAAATTAAGTTCTTTCTAAAATATGGTACGTAAAGACAATCAATGTTTTATTTCTATCAAAAGATAAATAAACATCTCTCACTGCAACAACCGTCACTTTCATAGCATTGCCCATGTAGACGGTGATCCCCCCTTCATGTAGTAGTCGAGTTTCCTGGAACCCCTGCAATGAATTGTAGACATGATCAGTGGCTCCCGTATCTACACACTAGTACTAGTAGATAACATCGCTAAATATGTTTCAATAACTAATGAATGAGATATACCTTTATTGTTCCCCTTTCTGTGAGGACAGTCCACCTTCCAATGTCTAGACTGCTTGCATGTGAAGCACTTGCTCTTCGGCTTCTTCACACCTGCTTGCGGTCCAGTCCCTTGAGGTCGAATCACTTTCTTTGCTGAACCAACTTGTTTCTTTTTCTTCTTCCTACCTTTCGGCATAGAAGCAGAAATGTTTTCAGCAATATGAATTTGAGAACTTTGAAGAAATAGCCCTTTTGCTGCTTGGAGTTCTATCAGAAGTTCCGCCAATGAATAAGTCCTTATAGTTCAGGAGGAACTGCTCAAAATTCTTGGGTAGCGTTTGGAGAATGATATCAACCTAGGTTTCCCCAATGATTTTAGCTCCAAGGATTTGTGTCTCGTTCAAGTGAGCCATCATTTTGAGGATATGATCCTGCACGGGTGTCCCCTCAGTCATAGTGGTCGTCATCAGGTTTCTCATAGCCTCTTGCCTGGCAGCCCGATTCTGGTGCCCAAAGAGTTCTTTGAGATTGTACATCATGTTATAGGCAGTAGGCATGACCTGATGCTGATGTTGCAACACATTTGACATAGAAGCTAAAATGTAACACCATGCCATCTCATCTGCCATGACCCATTTCCTATGTCTGTCAATCTCCTCTTCACTAGAATCGCTATCAGGCACATTAGGACAGACCTCAAAAAGTATGAACTTGTATCCTTCAGCAGTTAAGACAATGTCCAAGTTTCGTTTTCAATCAATATAATTGGGACCAATAAGTTTTTTTTTCTTTTAAAATAACAGCAAGAGGATCGAAAGCCATTTTGAAATCTTGAGAATCACAAAATAAAATATTTAGTCAAAACTTTAGAATTTAAAATAATATTGATTCCTTGAACAATATAATTTAAATTCACCAACATCTCAAAACACCGTGAATTTCGTATGTCACGATAGTGTGGACGTATACTAATTCAAACATTTGTAAGAGGAGGTTTTACCCATTAATTTTATTATCTTGTCAACCTAACTTTATGACAAATAAAATAAATAGTTGGTTTGTCTTCGGTCATACAAATAATAGCAGTGACTCTGATGGGGAGGATGTTAGTGAGAGCCCTAGAGCCAATCATATGATGATTGTTGTATGGACTCGATGTATCATATTCCTATATATATATAAAGGCATTTCTTTATGGTTATTATACTTACTTATATTGGTGCCAAATAACTGAGTATAATAGCGTCCTTGAATAGAAGGTTCTTATCATTATCAATCGATTGGTTGAATTGATGATGAGATGATATAGAGAACACTACTCTTAATCATTCCTAGTAAAGTATTAACATTTAGGGACAATGTTAATGCGATGAGACTAGCATGCAGGTCAATTCGATGACTTGATCTCACATGTCATGTATATTAGATATCAAGTTGACACATGAGTATGCATTGGAGAATGTATACTGAATGACCCGCCATGAGAAAGTATCACGGATCGTTATATGAGTGTCATATACTTTCTCATGTGACTATTAGTATGACTATCAGTCCTTGGACCTGAAGTCACCATGGTTCCCTACATAAGGAGTTGCATACTTTGGCTTCGTCAAACGTCACCCGTAAATGGGTGGACTATAAAGGCGACTACTGGGTATGTAACAAATTATGCGGAGGGATGTGAGTGATGTAGATAAGATCTATCCCTCCTATATGATGGGAGTAATATCATGATTCTTGATAGAGTGAGACCACTAAGTGCATGGCCATGCCCAAATAAGTCAATATGAGATATTGAGCTCATTTGATTAGAGTGAGTCTACTTGGAATTCAAGATATAGATTGATCAGAGGATGACACGGTCTATGCCTCAATTGATCAATTTAGATGTCAAGGATAGACGGACATTGTCACATATTGTGAGAGTCACAATTAGTAGTCACAATGGTGATGTTGGATCTCAACATTCTTGTAACTTGGGTAGTAATGATGTGTTGCTAGATACCGCTCATTGCTTATGCTCCTAAATGGGTTTAGGAGCATTGCCAATGTTACAAGAACCTATAGGGTCACACACAAAGGGTAGTTAGATGGAAATTAGGTTCATATGATGGACCAAGAGGATTAGGTTCATGTGATGAACCAAATTAGATTAAGAATAATCCAAATTAGACTAATTGAGTTGGACTCAATTTGATTCATGTGTCGAATGAGTCTAGTTTAGACTATGATTCATTGAGATAATTTAAACCAATGAATAGAGATTCATTAAATTAAATTGATTTGAATCAAAGGGTAGATTTGATCAACCATGGGAGATAAGAGGTCAAGTTTGACTTGACTTGAGAGGGAAGATGAAGAGTCAAGTTTGACTTGACCAAATGCCACCTCATTTTGACTTGGCATGGGTCGGCCAATGATGATGTTCCAAATCATCAAGGCTACATCATTGTGTGCCACCTCATGAGGAAGACCAAGAGCCATGACTCTTGGTATTACATGGAGATATAAGAGCTTTATTAAGTGGCCGACCACATTGAATCAATGCAATTCAAGGCTTCTTCTTCTTCTCTCCTTCTCCTCCATTGTTGAGACCTCTCAAGAGTGCTAGCACACTCAAAGTGGTTTTTCTCTACCTTTTTTCCATGTGGATACGTGTAGAGGAGTGTACACTTGACACTCTACGAGATCCGACAACTATTTGGACGAGCGGGATAAGCGAAGGGCATCGCTACAAGGGTAACACTCCTTTTTCATGTAGATCTAAGGTAGATCTAGTGTAGACAAACATGTATATGAATAATTTTTATTTATCTTCGCACGGATCCATGGCTAGCTTCGAGGTTTCCGCAACGCAAAAAGCGGTTTTTGCGGCTCAAAAAGTCTAACAGTGGTATCAGAGCCACGTGCGAAGCTTATACATGTTTGTATTTGTTATCACGAAAATGTTTCAGATCTGTAAGTTTCTATAGTTTGTCTACTTTTATAGATTTTTTGAGTATTTTTCTTTTAGAGGCGAAGCAACAAGTGTTTGGACACTTGTAGGCCTCAAATACCAAGAAAAACCTTCCGAAACGGCAAGGTTTCGCCCAAATAAAATTATTTTTTTTGGGACAGCAGCTTAAGGTACTATTAGATTAGTTTGGGACACTCGCGATATTCATTTTGCGAGAAGAGGTGTTGCCCATAACCCCGCAAGGGGCATTGTCTCGCGATCGCGCCCGGAAATCGCAAAACGGGACCGCCGAGGAGTTGTGACTCATAAAATTGATAAAACAATAGTAAAATTATAGAAATTTATGTAAAATACATAATTTAGAATTATGTATGATATTGTGATGATCATGGCCCAAAACCCCCAATGTGATTGGTTAAAATTGTGTTGTAATTTATAATATGGCCTGCGCGCCATATTTGTATTGTGCGTGTTGTATATGATATGCGACTTGCGGGTCGTGCCTCCCTTATTATGTTCCTATTGTAAATAGATTTTAGACTCGAATGTAACTCAAGTTTCATATTTGTAATGTACAAAATGAAGCGGTGGAAGGTCCACTCAAGGAGTTACGAGGAGGGTGCTGTCAACACATGGCGATCAAAAGGAGGCGCTTGAAGAAGCCGTTGACCCTAGGTTGACCGTCCGATCTTTTCATTGGCTTGAGAAGATCGTAGTAGGGCCATGACCTCATCACAATTTAATTAATCAGTATATATGCATGCTAATGTAGGGTAATTAGTGCCTTAATGCGTATATAATACACATTCATGATTATATTAGATCTTAATCAAGTCAACTCAAAATGCCTACCAAGTTTTGATACCCATCACTACCTCGATCATTTGTTGTTGTTGAATTTGCCAAAGCAGAGCAACGCATATTATCTTGGTAGGGTGCGGAGGGACAATCTTGGTCCCGCCTATCAAAGCTTGGGTGAGAACAAACTCAATTAGATTTAGTATAACTAGTTAACTCAATTGGATTGGGTAAAACTATAGGCATTTTCCAACGGTTGGGAAGATAGGATAAAGATCACATTTATCTTGATCCTATAAACAAGAGTTGCATAGAGATGTAATTGATAATTAGTTATCTACCGATCATACTAAGTCTTGGGCGATTTAGCCAAAACTAACTCAAGGCGTAGTATGATGTGGATCTTATCCCGCGAGAATTATAGTTAATTGGTATGAATCTAGTAGTGTGGTTTGACCACATCCATGACTTGATTCTACAAAAGCCCTATAATTCAGTGGGAGCATCATTTAGTTAAAGGCCTAATTAAATGATAAGTGGAATATGATATTTACTTTCTACTGTATTTATGTTGTAGATTGCCATGTCGACGAACATGAACATTTTCTCCCTGCGTTCTATCCTTGACAAGGACAAGCTCAATGGAGCTAATTTCCTGGGCTGGTACAGGAATCTGAGAATTGTTCTCACACAAGAAAGAAAACTGTACGTCCTGGAGCAGCCCATTCCAGAGGCACCTCCTGCCACTGCCATGCGAGCTGACCGAGATGCTTATAAGAAGCATCAAGATGATGCATTAGATGTGTCATGCCTCATGCTCGCAACCATGAACTCTGAGCTTCAGAAGCAACACGAGTTGATGGCTGCTTATGATATGGTTGAACATCTTCGTCAACTATATCAATGACAAGCAAGGCACGAGAGATTTGAGATCTCTAAGGTACTGTTTCAGTGCAAGATGCAAGATGAGACTCCCGTAGGTCCATATGTACTCAAGATGATTGGGTACATAGAGAACCTATAGTGGTTGGAATTCCCACTAGGCCAAGAACTGGCCACTGACTTGATCTTGTAATCCTTGCCAGAAAGTTACAGTTAATTTGTCATAAATTACAGCATGAATGAAATTGATAAGCCACTGCCTGAGCTACTAAGCATGTTGCGAACTGCTGAGCTCAACCTTAAGAAGGTAAAGCCCAACTCCATTTTGATGGTGCAAAAGCATAAAGGCAAGGGCAAGCCTAAAAGTAAGGGAAAGTCCCAAGCCAAGGGCAAAGGCAAGGTAACGAAACCTAAAGGAGGGGTTGCCAAGGATGCTACCTGCTTCCATTGTGGTTAGACCGGACACTGGAAGAGGAACTGCAAAGGATACGTGGAAGATATTAAGAAGAAGAGAAATGAGATTTCTACTTCAGGTATAAATGTTATAAAAGTCAATCTTTCTATTTCTTCATTGTGGGTATTAGATACCGGATGTGCTTCTCACATTTGTACTAATGTGCAGATGTTGAGAAATAGCAGGACATTGACGAAGGGCGAGGTGGACCTACGAGTAGGCAATGGAGCACGGGTAGCTGCTGTTGCTGTAGGAACTTACATTCTATCTCTGACCTCTGGGCTTGTACTAGAATTAGATGAATGTTGTTATGTGCCTACTCTCACAAAGAACATCATTTCAGTTTCTTGTTTAGACAAGAAAGACTTTTCATTTATAATAAAGAACAAATGTTGTTCCGTTTATTTAAATGATATGTTCTATTATAGTGCACCTCTGATGAACGGACTCTACATTCTAGACTTAGAGAACCCCATCTATAACATAAGTACCAAAAGGTTCAAGTCAAATGAAATGAACTGAACCTATCTCTGACATTATCGCTTAGGTCATATAAATGAGAATCGCTTATCCCAGCTCCATAAAGATGGTTTGCTGGACTCATTTGATTTTGAATCATATGAGACATGCGAGCCATGCCTACTGGGCAAGATGACCAAGACTCCCTTCAGTGGACACAGCGAAAGAGCAACTGACTTGTTAGGACTTATACATAGTGATGTATGTGACCCTTTCAATGTCACTGCCAGAGGTAGTTATAGGTACTTCATTACGTTTACTGATGACTTCAGTAGATATGGTTATGTGTATCTGATGACACATAAGTCACAATCCTTTGAAAAGTTCAAAGAATTCAAGAATAAAGTACAAAACCAGCTAGGCAAGAATATTAAGATACTTCGATCAGATCGAGGTGGTGAATACCTTAGCCATGAGTTTCGTGACTATCTAGCTGAGTGTGGGATTCTATCCCAACTCACTCCTCCTGGAACACCACAGTGGAATGGTGTATCCGAAAGGAGGAATCGTAACCTATTAGTGATGGGTTTTTTGGGCCGCGAAAATCGCTTTTTCGCGTCGCGGAAACCCCGAAACCCCAAGCCACGGATCCGTGCGAAGAATAAATCTTTCGAAAAATACGAGTACGAGTTTACTAACCTATAGATCTACACTAGAACTATATGTTAAAGATATTTACCCTTGATGCGCGCCCTTTCGCGAATCCCGCTCGTCCAAGGTGCCGGATCTCGAGAGTGTCAAAGTAGACACTCCTCTAGAAGTATCCACATGAATAAGTAGGTGGAGAAAAATCACACAAAAAGGTGTGCTAGCACCTTTGGATGATTCGGCCAAGATAGGAGGAGAGGGAGAGAAGAAAGAGCTTGAGGAGGAAGAAGAAAAGAGAGATACACACAAAAATGAAAACTACTCCTCAATTGCCTTGATGTGGCCGGCCACATTAGGAAGTGTAACCCCCTTCACATTAATCACAATTAATGTGGAGGCCATTAAAGTGAAGAATTGTAACCTCCATGAGGTGGCATCTCACTTAAGTAACCATGATGATGTGGAGCATCATCATTGGTCCACATCTTGCCAACTCACTAATAATGTGGCAAAAAGTCAAGTCAAACTTGACTCTTCCTCTTCCTCTCAAGTCAAGTCAAACTTGACTTAATCTCTCTCATGGTTGATCTAATCCAACCATTTAATTCAAGTCAACTTACTATAATGAATCTAATTCATTAAATTAAATTGATTCAATGAGTCATAATCTAAATTAGACTCATTGAACACATGAATCAACTTGAGTCCAACTCAATTAGCCTAATTAGGATTACTCTTAATCTAATTTGATTCATCAAATGAATCTAATCCTCTTGGTTCATCATATGAACCTAATCTCCATCTAATTGCCCTTAGAGTGTGACCCTATAGGTTCTTGTAACGTTGGCAATGCCCCTAAACCCATTTAGGAGCATAAGTAATGAGTGATATCTAGCAACACATCATTACTACCCAAGTTACAAGAATGTTGAGATTCAACATCACTTTGTGACTACTAATTGTGACTCCTCACAATATATGACAAGTGTCCTTCTATCCAAGGCATCTAGATTGATCAATGTGAGGCATAGACCGTGTCATCCTCTGACCAATCTAAATATTGATCTCCAAGTTAGACTCACTAAATCAAATGAGCTCAATATCTCATATTGACTCATTTGGGCATGACCATGCACTTCGTGGTCTCACTCTATCAAGAATATCGATGTCGCTCCCGTCATATAGGAGGGATAGATCCCATCTACATCACTCACATCCCTCTGCATAATTCGTTACATACTCAGTAATCGCCTTTATAGTCCACCCAGTTACGGGTAACGTTTGACGAAACCAAATGTTGGGTTTTTCGGGCCGCGAAAATCGCTTTTCGCGTCGCGGAAACCCCGAATCGCCCAAGCCACGGATCTCGTGCAAGGTAAAACTTTCGAAAAATACGAGTACGAGTTTAAAACACGATCGACTCTTAGATCTACGAGGGAAAAACATTTACCCTTGATGCGTGCCCTTCGTAATCCCGCAACGTCCGAAGGTAGCCGGATCTCGAGACCGTCAAGCGAACGGTCCTCTAGCGGTATCCACACGAACAAGGAGTGGTCTTCTACCACTCAAAGATGGAGAGGAGAACCCACAAGTGTGCTAGCACTTTCTAGGGCTCTCGGATTGGATCTAAAAGGTGAGAAAGGAGAGAAGGGAAAAAAGGAACTCACACACTCCTCTAGGTACTCTCCTTTTGTGACCTTCACACCACCTAGTTGCTTGGAATCAACTCTCACTTCTTCTCCACCATGAAGCCACGACCATCAGCAAGCTAGAGAGAGGGAGAAGCACCCAAGGAAGAAGAAGCATTGAACACCATTCAATTTCCACCAAATGAAACCCTCTCCTCACTTAGTGTGGCCGGCCACCACATGTGTAACCCCCACATTAATGTGGCCGGCCTCATTAAGAGGATTAATGGTGTGTAACCTCCATGAGGTGGTACACCATTATATAAGGGGATGATGTGGCATGCCATGTAGGATGAGTCATCCTCATGATGTGTCAATTCATCAAGTCAAAACTTGATGTGTCAACCTCTATTTGGTCAAGTCAAACTTGACCAATGCTCTTCCTAGTTGAGTTAAATCCAAGCTTTGATTCAAGTCAATTTTAATTTAATGAGTCTCAATTCAATAATATAAATTGACTCATGAATCAAATTTAAATTAGACTCATTCAACAATTGAATCTAATTGAGTCTAACTCAATAAGTCTAATTTGAATCCAATCTTTGATTCATCATATGAATCTAATCCTATTGGTTCATCATATGAACCTAATCTCCATGCACATGTTCTTTGTGTGTGACCCAATAGGTTCTTGTAACATTGGCAATGTTATAAACTCCTTTAAAAACATAAGCAATGAGCGGCATCTAGCAATACATCATTGCTACCCAAGTTACAAGAAATGTTGAGATCCAACATCACCTTGTGACTACTAATTATGACTCCTCACAATATGTGACAAGTGTCCTTCTATCCTAGACATCTAGATTGATCATTGTGAGGCATAGACCGTGTCATCCTCTGACCAATCTAAATCTTGAACTCCGAGTAGACTCACTCAATCAAATGAGCTCAATATCTCATATTGACTCATTTGGGTATGGCCATACACTTCGTGGTCTCACTCTATCAAGAATATCGATGTCTCTCCCGTCATATAGGAGGGATAGATCCCATCTACATCACTCACATCCCTCTGCATAATTTGTTATATACCCAGTAATCGCCTTTATAGTCCACCCAGTTACGGGTGACGTTTGACGAAACTAAAGTACATAACTCCTTATGTAGGGATCCATGGTGACTTCAGGTCTAAGGACTAATAGTCATACTAATAGCCACATGAGAAAGTATATGACACTCATATAACGATCCATGATACTTTCTCATGGCGGGTCATTCAGTATACATTCTCTAATGCATACCCATGTGTCAGCTTGATATCTCTATATCCATGACTTGTGAGATCAAGTCATCGAGCTGACCTACATGCTAGTCTTATTGTATTAACATTGTCCCTGAATGTTAATACTCGACTAGGAATGATTTAGAGTAGTGTTCCCTATATCATCTCACTATCGATTCAACTAATCGATTGATATAGGTATGAACGTTCTACTCAAGGACGTTACTATACTTATTTTATCTGACACTAATACAAATAAGCATAATAACCAAAAACCAATGCCTTTATTAATATACAAAAAAATATGATATACATGAGTCCATACAATCATCAAATGATTGGCTCTAGAACTCTAACTAACAATCTCCCACTAGCACTAGTGCCAATCAGTATAGGCTCTAAGGCCTAATGACCTAGTGTGACCATCATGCTTTCTCTGTGCCAAAGCCTTGGTCAAGGGATCTGCGATGTTAGCCTCTGTAGGTACTCTGCAAATCTTCACATCTCCTCTATCGATAATCTCCCGAATGAGATGGAAGCGCCGTAGTATGTGCTTGGTCCGCTGGTGTGAGCGAAGTTCCTTCGCCTGTGCTATAGCTCCATTGTTGTCACAATAGAGCTCAATTGGGTCAGCGATGCTAGGAACCACCCCAAGTTCAGTGATGAACTTGCGGATCCAAACTGCCTCCTTTGCTGCCTCTGACGGCTTCTGTTGTAGAATCAGCTACTGTATCCTGCTTCGAACTCTTCCAGCTGACAGCACCACCATTAATGCAAAATACGAACCCCGACTGTGATCTATAGTCATCCTGGTCGCTCTGGAAGCTAGCATCACTGTAACCCTTTACAGTTAGCTCATCATTGCCTCCATATATCAAGAAATATTCTTTAGTCCTTCTTAAGTACATAAGAATATTCTTGACCGCTATCCAGTGACTTTCACCTGGATCAGACTGGTATCTGCTCGTCATGCTCAAAGCATACGAGACATCAGGTCGAGTACATAGCATGGCGTACATGATCGATCCTATGGCAGAGGCATAAGGGATCTGATCCATGCGGTCTCTCTCCTCTCTAGAAGAGGGACTTTGAGTCTTCGAAAGACTCACGCCATGTGACATTGGCAGAAATCCCTTCTTGGAGTTCTGCATGGCAAACCGAAGGAGTACCTTATCAATGTATGTACTCTGACATAGGCCAAGCAATCTCTTAGATCTATCTCTATAGACTTGAATCCCTAGAATGCGGGATGCCTCACCTAAGTCCTTCATTGAGAAGCAACTCCCTAGCCAGGTCTTGACAGACTGAAGCATAGGGATGTCCTTCCCAATGAGTAGTATGTCATCCACATACAATATGAGGAAGACAACTATGTCCCCTACAACCTTCTTGTAGACACAAGGCTCATCTTCGTTCTTGATGAAACCAAACTGTTTGATCGCATCATCGAATCGAAGATTCCAGCTCCGAGAAGCTTGCTTTAGTCCATAAATGGACCTATGCAGCTTGCATACTCTACTAGTATGCTGTGGATCTACAAAACCCTCAGGTTGTGTCATGTACACATCCTCGAGTAGGTTTCCATTCAGAAACGCGGTTTGACATCCATCTACCATATCTCATAGTCATGGTAGGCTGCAATAGCAAGCATGATCCGAATGGACTTAAACATCGCTACTGGAGAAAAGGTTTCGTCATAGTCAATACCATGAATCTGTTTGAAACCTTTAGCTACCAAGCGACCCTTATAGATAAGTCCATCCATGTCAGTCTTTCTCTTAAAGACCCACTTACACCCAATGGGTTTTACCCCTTCAGGTGGATCAACCAAAGTCCATACTTGGTTGGTGTACATGGATTCCATCTCGGATCTCATGGCTTCTAGCCATTTCTCGGAATCTGGTCTCATCACAGCTTCCTGATAGGTGGTAGGCTCATCCTCTATGAGCATAACGACATCATGGTCAGACAAGAGAAATGAGTATCTCTCAGGCTGACGACGTACCCTATCAGACCTGCGAAGAGGTATGTCTACTTGAACTGGTTGTTGTTCCTCAACTTCTTGTGGAACAACATCATCCACAACACTTTGTGGTTCCAGTTCAATTTCCATCGAGGCATCAGTGCTATTGTTCTCATCTTGAACTTCTTCAAGATCGAACGTGCTCCCACTAGTCTTTCTAGAAACAAAGTTCCTTTCTAGAAAGACCCCAGTCTTTGCCACAACTACCTTGTGCTGACTGGGAATGTAGAAGTAATATCCCTTAGTTTCCTTAGGATATCCGATGAAATAGCACTTGTCGGATTTGGGTCCTAATTTGTCTGAGACTTGACGTCGTACGTAAGCCTCACAACCCCAAATCCTCATGAAAGACACCTGGGCATCTCTCCCAGTCCATATCCTATATGGTGTCTTTATCACGGCCTTGGATGGAACTCGGTTGAGAATGAAAGCTGCCGTGTCTAGAGCATATCCCCATAGATATGTCGGAAGATCTGTGTGACTCATCATAGACCGTACCATATCTAATAAGGTACGATTCCTCCTTTCGGATACACCATTCCACTGTGGTGTTCCAGGAGGAGTGAGTTGGGATAGAATCCCACACTCAGCTAAATAGTCACGAAACTCATGGCTTAAGTATTCACCACCTCGATCTGATCGAAGTATTTTAATACTCTTGCCAAGCTGGTTCTGTACTTCATTCTTGAATTCTTTGAACTTTTCAAAGGATTCAGACTTATGTGTCATCAAGTACACATAACCATATCTACTGAAGTCATCAGTAAATGTGATGAAGTATCTATAACCGCCTCTAGCAGCAACATTGAAAGGGCCACATACATCACTATGTATGAGTCCTAACAAATCAGTCGCTCTTTCGCTGTGCCCACTAAAGGGAGTCTTGGTCATCTTGCCTTGTAGGCATGACTCGCATATCTCATATGATTCAAAATCAAATGAATCCAGCAAACCATCCTTATGGAGCTGGGATAAGGACCTAAGCGACAGTGCCAGAGGTACGTTTGGTTCATGTCATTTGACTTGAACCTCTTGGTATTTACGTTATAGATAGGGCTCTCTAGATATAGAATATAGAGTCCGTTTATCAGAGGTGCACTACAATAGAACATATCATTTAAATAGACGGAACAACATTTGTTCTTTATTATAAACGAAAATCCTTTCTTGTCCAAACAAGAAACGGAAATTATATTCTTAGTCAAGGCAGGCACATAACAACAATCATCTAATTCTAGTACAAGCCCAGAGGGAAGAGATAGATGATAAGTTCCTACAGCAATAGCAGCAACTCGTGCTCCATTGCCTACTCGTAGGTCTATCTCACCCTTCGTCAATGCCCTGCTATTCCTCAGCGCTTGTACATTAGTACAAATGTGCGAAGCACATCCGGTATCTAATACCCACGATGAAGAAATAGAGAGGTTGACTTCTATAACATTTATACCTGAAGTAGAAATCTTATTTCTCTTCTTCTTAAGATCTTCCAGGTATTCTTTGGACTTCCAGTGCCTTGCTTGTCCTTGATATAGGTGACAAAGATGTTCAACCATATCGTAAGCGCTCATCAACTCATGTTGCTTCTGAAGCTCAGAGTTCATGGTTGCGAGCATAAGACAAGACACATCTAATGCGTCATCTTGATGCTTCTTGTAAGCATCTTGGTCTGCTCGCGTGGCAGTGGCAGGAGGAGCCTCCGGAATGGGCTGATCCAGAACGTGCAGTTTACGTTCTTGGGTGAGAACTATTCTCAGGTTCCTGTACCAGTCCAGGAAATTTGCTCCGTTGAGCTTGTCCTTCTTCAGGACAGATCGCAGAGAGAAAATGTTCGTATTTGACGTCATGGTTATCTACAACAGAAAATTTGCAGAAATAAATATCATATTCTTTTAAAATCATTTAAATAGACCTTCAATTAAATGATGCTCCCACTGAATTCTATAATTCTTGTGGGACAAGATCCACATCATACTAACCCTTGAGTTAGCTTTGGCTAATACGCCCAAGGCTTAGTATGATCGGTAGGTAACGATTACCAATTACATCTCTATGCAACTCTTGTTTATAAAATCAATATCCGTATTTATATTAAAACTCGAGTTAGCTTTGGCTAATACGCCCGAGAGTTAATAGAGATGTGATTTTGATCTATCTTTTCCAACCGTTGGAATAATGCCTATAGTTGACTCGATCCAACCGAGTAACTAGGAATACTCAATCTAATTGAGCTTGTATTCACCCATGCGTTGATAGGCGGGACCAAGATTGTCCCTCCGTACTCTACCAAGATAATATGTATTGCTCTGCTTTGGCAGATTCAATAATACATGTGATCGAGGTAGTGATAGGTATCACGGCACGGTTAGGCATTTAGAGTTGGTTCGATCGAGATCTAATCTAATCGAAAAGGATGCATCTTGTGCACACTTAGATCTAATCTAATCGCAAGGGTGCATCATGTGCACGACTTAGATCTAATCTAATCGTAAGGCACTAATTAATTAATTACTTATTAAACATGCATCACATACACAAGCAATTAATTAATGTATTTGTGATTTAGTCATGGCCCTACTACGATCTTCTCAAGCCAATGAGAAGATCGATTGGTCAACCTAGGGTCAACAGCTTCTCCAAGCTCCTCCCTTTGACCACCTTGTGTTGCTCGTGCCCGCCTCGGAACTCCGTCTCGTGTGGACCCTCCACTGCTCCAATTTGTACATTACAATTTGAAACTCGAGTTACATTCGAGTCTAAATCTAATTTACAACAAGAATATAAGAGAAAGGCACGACGCGCAGGTCGCGGAAAAATAAAAACATACAACACGCGCAAACACATAACGGCACGCAGGCCGTATTATGAATTACAACACAATCCAATCATATTGGGTTTTTGGGTCATGACTATCACAAAATTAATATATAATTCAAAATTATATATTTTCATAATTTTCTATAATTTTTAAAATAATTTTTACAATTTTACGAGTAAAATTTCCCGGCGGTCCCGTTTAGTGGGTTCGGGCGCAATCGCGGAACGGATCCCCTTGCGGGGCCCAGGGGCAGCGCCCCTACCCGCGATCTAACAGCGCCTAAACCCGCTGTCCCAAAACGATTTGGGCCGAGACATTGCCGTTTCGGAAAAATCTTCCCGGCGGGTTCGTTTTAAGCGATTTCGGGTGCGATCGCGGAGCAAATCCCCTTGCGGGGTTAGGGGCAGTACCCCTACCCACGATCTAAGCATCGTGAGTTGCTCCTTTGCGATCTAATGGCACCCAAGCCCGCTGTCCCAAACGGATTTGGGGCGAAACGAAGCCGGTTTTGAAAGATCTTTCCGGTAGCCGAAGCCTACAAGTGCCGAGACACTTGTGCTTCGCTTCTACGGAAAAATTACCCATAAAATCATAAAAAAACTAATTTTTACAGAAAATCACAGAAGGGTTTTATTTTTCATAAAAATAAAAACAAACTCGTACAAGCTTTGCACGTGGCTCTGATACCACTGTTGGGTTATTCGGGCCGCGAAAACCGCTTTTCGCGTCGCGGAAACTCCGAATCGCCCAAGCCACGGATCTCGTGCAAGGTAAAACTTTCGAAAAATACGAGTACGAGTTTAAAACACGATCGACTCTTAGATCTACGAGGGAAAAACATTTACCCTTGATGCGTGCCCTTCGTAATCCCGCAACGTCCTAAGGTAGCCGGATCTCGAGACCGTCAAGCGAACGGTCCTCTAGCGGTATCCACACGAACAAGGAGTGGTCTTCTACCACTCAAAGATGGAGAGGAGAACCCACAAGTGTGCTAGCACTTTCTAGGGCTCTCGGATTGGATCTAAAAGGTGAGAAAGGAGAGAAGGGAAAAAAGGAACTCACACACTCCTCTAGGTACTCTCCTTTTGTGACCTTCACACCACCTAGTTGCTTGGAATCAACTCTCACTTCTTCTCCACCATGAAGCCACGACCATCAGCAAGCTAGAGAGAGGGAGAAGCACCCAAGGAAGAAGAAGCATTGAACACCATTCAATTTCCACCAAATGAAACCCTCTCCTCACTTAGTGTGGCCGGCCACCACATGTGTAACCCCCACATTAATGTGGCCGGCCTCATTAAGAGGATTAATGGTGTGTAACCTCCATGAGGTGGTACACCATTATATAAGGGGATGATGTGGCATGCCATGTAGGATGAGTCATCCTCATGATGTGTCAATTCATCAAGTCAAAACTTGATGTGTCAACCTCTATTTGGTCAAGTCAAACTTGACCAATGCTCTTCCTAGTTGAGTTAAATCCAAGCTTTGATTCAAGTCAATTTTAATTTAATGAATCTCAATTCATTAATATAAATTGACTCATGAATCAAATTTAAATTAGACTCATTCAACAATTGAATCTAATTGAGTCTAACTCAATAAGTCTAATTTGAATCCAATCTTTGATTCATCATATGAATCTAATCCTATTGGTTCATCATATGAACCTAATCTCCATGCACATGTTCTTTGTGTGTGACCCAATAGGTTCTTGTAACGTTGGCAATGTTATAAACTCCTTTAAAAACATAAGCAATGAGCGGCATCTAGCAATACATCATTGCTACCCAAGTTACAAGAAATGTTGAGATCCAACATCACCTTGTGACTACTAATTGTGACTCCTCACAATATGTGATAAGTGTCCTTCTATCCTAGACATCTAGATTGATCAATGTGAGGCATAGACCGTGTCATCCTCTGACCAATCTAAATCTTGAACTCCGAGTAGACTCACTCAATCAAATGAGCTCAATATCTCATATTGACTCATTTGGGTATGGCCATACACTTCGTGGTCTCACTCTATCAAGAATATCGATGTCTCTCCCGTCATATAGGAGGGATAGATCCCATCTACATCACTCACATCCCTCTGCATAATTTGTTATATACCCAGTAATCGCCTTTATAGTCCACCCAGTTACGGGTGACGTTTGACGAAACTAAAGTACATAACTCCTTATGTAGGGATCCATGGTGACTTCAGGTCTAAGGACTAATAGTCATACTAATAGCCACATGAGAAAGTATATGACACTCATATAACGATCCATGATACTTTCTCATGGCGGGTCATTCAGTATACATTCTCTAATGCATACCCATGTGTCAGCTTGATATCTCTATATCCATGACTTGTGAGATCAAGTCATCGAGCTGACCTACATGCTAGTCTTATTGTATTAACATTGTCCCTGAATGTTAATACTCGACTAGGAATGATTTAGAGTAGTGTTCCCTATATCATCTCACTATCGATTCAACTAATCGATTGATATAGGTATGAACGTTCTACTCAAGGACGTTACTATACTTATTTTATCTGACACTAATACAAATAAGCATAATAACCAAAAACCAATGCCTTTATTAATATACAAAAAAATATGATATACATGAGTCCATACAATCATCAAATGATTGGCTCTAGAGCTCTAACTAACACCAAAGTACATAACTCCTTATATAGGGATCCATGGTGACTTCAGGTCTAAGGACTAGTATTCATACTAATAGCCACATGAGAAAGTATATGACACTCATATAACGATCCATGATATTTTCTCATGGCGGGTCATTCAGTATACATTCTCCAATGCATACTCATGTGTCAACTTGATATCTCTATATCCATGACTTGTGAGATCAAGTCATCGAGTTGACCTACATGCTAGTCTTATTGCATTAACATTGTCCCTGAATGTTAATACTCGATTAGGAATGATTAAGAGTAGTGTTCCCTATATCATCTCACTATCGGTTCAACTAATCGATTGATATAGGTAAGAACCTTCTACTCAAGGACGTTATTATACTTAGTTTATTTGGCACTAATACAAGTAAGCATAATAACCGAAAAACTAAATGCCTTTATTTATATAAGAATATGATACAATAAGTCCATAATACAATCATCAAATGATTGGCTCTAGGGCTCTAACTAACAATCTCCCACTAGTACTAGTGCCAATCAGTGTAGGCTCTAAGCCCCAATGACCTAGTGTGACCATCATGCTTCCTCTGTGCCAAAGCCTTGGTCAAGGGATCTGCGATGTTAGCCTCTGTAGGTACTCTACATATCTTCACATCTCCTCTCTCGATAATCTCTCGAATGAGATGGAAGCGCCGTAGTATGTGTTTGGTCCGCTGGTGTGAGCGAGGTTCCTTGGCCTGTGCTTTAGCTCCATTGTTGTCACAATAGAGCTCACTAGGGTCAGCGATACTGGGAACCACCCCAAGTTCAGTGATGAACTTGCGGATCCAAACTGCCTCCTTTACTGCCTCCGATGAAGCAATGTACTCGGCCTCTGTCGTACAATCAGCTACTGTGTCCTGCTTCGAACTCTTCCAGCTCACAGCACCACCATTAATGCAAAATACGAACCCTGACTGCGATTGATAATCATCCTGGTCGGTCTGGAAGCTAGCATCACTGTAACCCTTTATAGCTAGCTCGTCATTGCCTCCATATATCAAGAAATATTCTTTAGTCCTTCTTAAGTACTTAAGAATATTCTTGACCGCTATCTAGTGACTTTTAGCTGGATCTGACTGATATCTGCTCGTCATGCTCAAAGCATATGAGACATCAGGTCGAGTACATAGCATGGCGTACATGATAGATCCTATGGGTGAAGCATAAGGGATCTGATCCATGCGGCCTCTCTCCTCTCTAGAAGAGCGACCTTGAGTCTTCGAAAGACTCACGCCATGTAACATCGGCAGAAATCCCTTCTTGGAGTTCTGCATGGCAAACCGAAGGAGTACCTTGTCAATGTATGTACTCTGACTTAGGCCAAGCAATCTCTTAGATCTATCTCTATAGATATGTATCCCTAGAATGCGGGATGCCTCACCTAAGTCCTTCATTGAGAAGCAACTCCCTAGCCAGGTCTTGACAGACTGAAGCAAAGGGATGTCCTTCCCAATGAGTAGTATGTCCTCCACATTCAATATGAGAAAGACAACTATATCCCCTACAACCTTCTTGTAGACACAAGGCTCATCTTCGTTCGATGAAACCAAACTATTTGATTGCATCATCGAATCGAAGATTCCAGCTCTGAGAAGCTTGCTTTAGTCCATAAATGGACCTATGTAGCTTGCATACTCTGCTAGTATGCTGTGGATCTACAAAACCCTTAGGTTGTGTCATGTACACATCCTCGAGTAGGTCTCTATTCAGAAACACGATTTTGACATCCATCTGCCATATCTCATAGTCATGGTATGCTGCAATGGCAAGCATGATCCAAATGGACTTAAACATCGCTACTGGAGAAAAGGTTTCATCATAGTCAATACCATGAATCTGCTTGAAACCTTTAGCTACCAAGCGACCCTTATAGATAAGTCCATCCATGTCAGTCTTTCTCTTAAAGACCCACTTACACCCTATGGGTTTTACCCCTTCAGGTGGATCAACCAAAGTCCATACTTGGTTGGTGTACATAGATTCCATTTCGTATCTCATGGCCTCTAGCCATTTCTCGGAATCTGGTCTCATCACAGCTTCCTGATAGGTGGTAGGCTCATCCTCTATGAGCACAACGTCATCATAGTCAGACAAGAGAAATGAGTATCTCTCAGGCTGACGACGTACCCTATCAGACCTACGAAGAGGTATGTCTACTTGAACTGGTTGTTGTTCCTCAATTCCTTGTGGAACAACATCATCTACAACACTTTGTGGTTCCAGTTCAACTTCCATCGAGGCTTCAGTGCTATTGTTTGCATCTCAAACTTCTTCAAGATCGAACGTGCTCCCACTAGTCTTTCTAGAAACAAAGTCCCTTTCTAGAAAGACCCCAGTCTTTGCCACAACTACCTTGTGCTGACTGGGAATGTAGTGTTGGATCGAGACCGCGCTAGAGGGGGGGGGTGAATAGCGCTCGTGGCTATTTCGTTCGATTCGTAAAACTATCGGAGTAAAATACGCAGCGGAAAAATGTAAATAAACACAAACACAGAGACACGGTCGTTTACTTCGTTCGGAGCCTAAGGCGACTCCTACTCGAAGGCCCGCGATCCTTGATCGCTTCAGGTGGGCAACAACTATAAGCTCGATAAAAGATTACAAGTTGAAGTACAATGAACGACAGTAAATAATTATACCAACGACAAAGAAATGAAGATTCGGAGCTCCTGGTCGTCGGGCACAAGTAGCAGCACTTCGGAACGTCGTTTGGAGCAGCATGTAGCACTTGAATCACTTAAGACTTGATGTTATGAAGTGCTGGTTGAAACCCCCTTATAAAGGGTGTTCAAGGCGCCTCCATGCTGCCGATTCTTCCGCACGGATCAAACTTGATCTGGTCGAACTTCATCTGCTTAAGGCGCCTCAAACCCTGCTCAAGGCGCCTTCCAAGGTGCCTTAAACCCCCTTCAAGGCGCCTCCATTGAAGATTCGCAGCCAGGTAAGCTTTTGCACCCGAGGCGCCTCCAAGCTCCATGGAGGCGCCTCGGACACTGTTCATCCGAGGTTAACCTTTGCACTTTGGTCCCTGCAAGATACATTAATCCCAAATATACCCTGCAGCACAAAGTTAGCACATTACGCATAATAGAAGTGATATTGATAGTCTCCGGACTATCCGAGCCTGACTTCGGGTTTCCTACCGGAAACCCTAGGTCGACCCGACGCCTACTGTTCCCTCTACGGGGAACGCGTCCTCACCTACTCCACTCAGGAGATTTACCTGTTGCCAGTGCGATCCTCCAGATCGACTGGACTTTTGCTCAGCACTCGATGCTTCCGGACTTTCTGCTGGACATCCGCTTCCCGGCTAGTCCAGACTTTCACCTGGTTCGCGACACCAGGACTTTCCACCTAGGGTTACCACCCCCTAGGACTTTTACCTGAAGCCATCGACCTGCCAAGACTTTCCGCATAGGGTTACCACCCCCTATGACCTAGGGTTACCACCCCCTAGGGGTTTCCCTTTTGCCTAACCGCAGCTAGGACTTTCCTGATATTCTCAAGTAGACTTGTTAGATTACAAAACATCTTAACTTTGAATTCTTTGCCGTTATCAAAACACGAGTTCGATCGTCGGATGCTTCCCGCACCAACAATCTCCCCCTTTTTGATTATGGCAATACAAATTCGAAGTTAAGTAAACAAGCGAATAGATAGTCATTTTTAACACAGGCAAAATTTGCTAAGTATAGATGAATAAGGTAACTAAAGTAAATTTTGCCCTATATACTCCCCCTTAACTTTGGCTCCCCCTTAACTTTTCCTCCCCCTTAATTTTTAACTTGAATTTTATGTTTACATTTTTGCTACTCTCCCCCTTTGCCATAACTCAAAAAAAATGGGTAATGCATAAAGAGTTTACATGATTAAAGTTAGCAATATTCAACAAAGTTTGGAAGTTAAGGTCAATTGGAATTTAAGTTTTTTTTTTTTTTTTTTTAGGATTATTCATTTAAGTTCAGTTGGTCCTTAAGTCCAAGCACAAGTCATGTTTATATATTAGGTATCAGAGCCATAGAGAACAAAACATTCTTGAAAAAAAATTGAGTATCTTTTGCTAACTGTCTAACCTTTAGTTACTTGCTGATTGTCTATAGGACAATAGCTTTTATTAGGTTAGTCAAGTTAAGTTATTTAGGTCCAGATAGACTTGACTAGAGCTGGAGAACTTTAACTTGATTAATGTTTATTGCATATTTAACGCCCAGACTCATATTGATGCACAGATATAAGCATTCTTGAGTCTAGGTTATACCCTATGCATCTGTTACGCTCCGCAAGTGTACGGAAATGTCGCAAGTAATATAAAAGATTATCGTATCCACAGGGACTGGAATAAGCACTAGAAATGTCTTAATGCGAATTAGCTAAACAACTATCCAATCGTTTCAAAAGCAAAGTAAAGGTAAACAAATCTAATATTAGAGATCAACAAACAAGAGTTTAGTGTTTTGGGTTATGATAAAGGGAGATTCTAGGAGTTTCGGTTTCTTTGTAAGATTTCTTGAATGTAAATGGTTCACCAATTCTTATTCCTCAATTTCCAAACATGTAGAAAGTTGCCGGTTCCCTCTTGCAATAGACAACCGGCTAAGGACTGAGAAATGTATCTAAATAGGATTAATTAGTCATGAACCTACGTTGTCCTTACACAGAAGCGCACCTATTACTATGCCTTCCTTGGATATCAACATAGAAGCCCACAACTTATTAATCTATAAAGATACAAGAAGCTAATCATAGAATCCATCCTACTCTCTTGAATATTCCTATTTCCTCTTCAAGATTATCTCTCAAACGTCCTTACACGGGCTTGCACCTGTCACGTGGATCCCTCGGATGATCGAGTGAGAGTTTATCCTTACCAAGTCCATAAGAAATCCAAACAATCAATCAAGAATGAGAATTAAGCATAAACCACCATCAATCATTCAAGATCTAATTTATACAAGCAAGATAATGTCATTGAAGCAAGAAAATGGCAAATCCATAAGAGATTACATCAATCCATCATACAAATACTCCCTTAATCCTAGAATACAAGATCTACTCCATAAATCGAGGAAGAAAACCCGAAAGAATAGAGATTACAAGCATTCCTTGAATCCCCAATCCAAGAAAACAAGAAGAGGGGAAAAGAGAAAACTTATCTACAAAGAAGCTTCGTCTTCGGATCCAATCCACGCTCCGGAGTTGAAATCGTCGAGATCTCCCTTAGAATCGCCCAGAAATCCTCCCAAGAATGGGAGGAAACCACCAAATCTTGCTTTCTCCCAAAGGGGGAGAGATCCCCTTTCAATTCATGAAGAAGGGTTTAAATAGAGGAGGGAATCGGGCGCCACACGGCCCCGTGACACGGCCGTGTGAGATTCACACGGCCATGTCCAGCTCCCTCTCTGCCAAACCTGCACGGCCGTGTGACTCCACACGGCCAGAACCCTTCTGCTCTCTGGAAATGATACACGGCCGTGTGGTGCACACGGCCACAGCCTGCTTGGTCTCTGGAAATGATACACGGCCGTGTGGTGCACACGGCCACAGCCTGCTTGGTCTCTGGAAGTCTCACACGGTCGTGTAGATCCACACGGCCATGTAAGGCTTCTGCTCTGGTTGGCTTCAAATCTTGACACGGCCGTGCGAGGTTCACACGGCCATGTCATCTTCCTCTTCTGTTGGTGCCAAACTCCACACGGCCCGAGCTCCATCCCAGTGCATGGCCGTGTGAGGTACACGGCCCGGTGCTTTCTCCCTTCGTTTCTTCCAATGCATGCCCAAAGATGTAGATTCTTCACCAAATTGACTCCTGTGTACAGAAAATGCACAAAAAGCAGATCTCCGAATCAAAAGAGTAAATATTCTAAAAGGAAAGCTGGAAGTATAAAAATGCATAGATCAAGCATGCTCAAAGTATGTAAATGTGCGTAAAGACATGCATAAAAGAGTATATAATCTACGCACATCACACCCCCAGACTTAAACATTTGCTTGTCCTCAAGCAAAATGCTGCAGTCTAAATTCATATGTTCTACAACACATTCATAAAACCCAGTGCACTTTTCTAATTCTATCAAAAAGTTTCATTAACAAGCATGATCATGGAAACAAGTAAAGTATGGTTCAAGCATAAGAATCTTGTGCGCAGTGTAAAAGTAACTCAACACCCTTCAAGTTTCAATCCATGTCCTAGTCAAGTCGTCATCAAATTTGAATTCATAATATTTCCAGTGAAAGACAAGTAACCAGTGATAGGCACTTACTTACCATTCACTTGGTTCATATTTCTCAACTAACCCAAGGTCTCAAAGGTGTGCTCAATCTCAAGAGAAGCTAAACAGTCATTTCCCCAGTAACCTAACTCGGTCTCAAAGGGGTGACTTACTAGATTCAACTCATGACAACTATTTTTTATATCCCTTATTGTATTTTTTTTTTTTATAAGTGTTTGCATTGTGCAAAACTTATTCACAAATGTACTTTTAGCATACATGTTGGGATATATTGATTTTTCCAAATGAGATTTAATGATTTGAGCCTCATCCAGTAACCAAAATGAAAGTTGAGAAATCACAATGGAAACCAAGTACTAAGCAAACAAGATGAATCATGACTATTTCAATGACATCAACTATTCAAGCATCAAGCACAAGTGTAGTGAAGATAAAATCCTTAAGGTTGAACCAAAACTAAAACTCATCACCATAAGATTCTTAGCTTGTTTCATGCTACCCAAGATAGAAAAAAGAACTACACAAAGTTTACTAGTAGCATCATGCGAACATCATGAATCGAGACAATAATCGTGCTAACATTTCGCTTGAATCCAAGAAAGCATATAAGTGAAGATTTGATGTTCTCAAAAAAATTTTTTGCCATGATTATTTCAAAAACAAGCAATGAAAATAAGAACCAACCTGAAAAACTAATCAAAAACTAAAAAACTGAAAACCAAACTAAACAATACCTGACACTGAAAACCAAACTAAACAATACATGACACCCCCCCCAGACTTAAATTTTTCATCGACCCGATGAAATCAGTATGGTGGAGGAGGTGGAGGTGGACGAGGGAAAGGAGGTCTATGACATGGTTGGCCAATAGGAAAACTAGGAAAACCTGGAATCTCACCCAAAGATCTATGATACTCATATAAAGCATCAACTTGTTGGCTAGTAAGCGTCATACTCTGCATAAAATCTCTCATCCTAGCCTGATCAGTATCATAATCCTGCACAAACTCAGCCACTTGACCTTGAAAATTCCTCGTAAACTGAAAATGATTTTGTACCTCCCTAAACTGATCATCAGATAAAGAGAAGCGCCCCTCCAACATTTTTCGTTGGGAATCTTGCTTCTCATGAAGTGATTCTAGAGACGTACGAAAATCTGAAAAATCAAACCTAGAAGATCCCGTGCCATATGCAAAAGAATGCCTAGCAGGCTCCATAAAACTAGAAGGCTGCGTATGTCCAGATGACGAGGGTTCATTATGTGGCTCAGTGTCTCCAGGTATAGAAGGGTTATCCTCAAAATCTAACTCAGAAATTACCCAATTAGCCCGGTTACGAATAGTAGTTCGTTCAGGAAAAGGAAGGGGTAAAGGAGAACCACTCCTCCTAGGAAACGCGAAACCATTCTCATCCCGAACGATCATTTTCATAGCAAGACATGTATCAATGTCAATCATGTCATTACCATGAATTATTTCCAACCCATCAACATCAAGATTTAAATTACATGCTATTCGGGTAATCAAACCACCAAAAACAATTGATCCCGATGATGCCCTAGCTGATCTCAATAAGGTTTGAACAAAATGAAAACCAGAGTTAAATTCAACCTTATAAAGCATAGCCCATAAAGCATAAAGCTCTATCTTCTTAACCACCCCATCACTCTCTCCCCTACCAAAAATAGTTTTACTCATGACTCTATGTAGATACCTAAAGATAGGGTTTTGCATATGGGAGGCCTTAGCTCTTGAAGGCTCATAAGGTTGATCTAACCCAGTTATTGCATTCCAAAAATGATTCCAATTAAACCTTGGATCAAACCTACGAGGGCTACCGGTGGTTATTCCAAAACAAGAATTAAAGTCACTAAATTCCCATAGAAATTCTTGATTCATTAATCTAAAAGAGATTTTTCCAAAATAATCATCTTCATTAGTAAAATGGACATCCAATGAACTTAAAAATTCCAAAACAAGACGAGGATATGTAGGCAAATGTGTGTACATAATATCACTCCAATCCAAAAACCCAATCATCAAATCTACATCTTCCCTAATTCCAAGCATATCAAGAACAGTTGGGTCCATATATCTAGTATACACTATCTTTCTATTGACAAGAATTGCAAATCTAGTTACTTGATCATCATTTCTGAACACAATATTGAATTCATTGTCATTACCTTCGTTGCGTGAAGTCCTTTTGCCTTTGCCCTTCACTGGTTGTTTTCCTTTGTCTCTTGATGGCTCCTTCTCTTTGTCTCCACTAGATCCACCACCTCCTTTGCGTAATCTCTTCAAAATATTGGGCATCTTGATGAGTTTAGATAGGGGAAGAATTATTTAGAGTTGTGGAACTTCAAAGAACAAAACTTCAAAGAACAAAAGATCTTAGGTTAAGAGAACAAAAGTCCAAGTCTTAGAGAAGAGGAGAATCGGATCTAAGAGATCTTGAGAGATTAGAGAGGAGTTTTTAAGAAATTGGGAGAGAAAGATATGTTTTGGAGAGTTGGGGGTGTGCGGAACACGGCCAAGATCTGGCCGTGTGAGGTAGGAGGTAGACTTTAATAGTTCTCCTACACGGGCCGTGTAGATCTACACGGCCTCCCCATCTTTCCTCTCGGGATTCTTTGCACGGGCCGTGTAGATCCACACGGCCTCCCCCTCTTCTTTCTCTGGATTCCTCGCACGGCCGTTTCTGGGACACGACCTCTCCATCTTTCCTCTCGGGATTCTTTGCACGGCCGTGTCTATGACACGGCCTATTCCTTTTTCCTCTCGGGAGATCCCACACGGCCGTGTCTGGATGACACGGCCCAAACACTTCCCTTCTCTGCAACCTTTGCCTGGCCGTGTATAGCACACGGCCCGACTCTGTTTTGCACCTAACCTGAAAACAGAATCAAAAGAATGCATCAAACTAAAAGAAATTACAATACAAATCAAAACTAACTAAAAGAACCCTTGGGTTGCCTCCCAAGAAGCGCTTGTTTAAGGTCTTTAGCTCGACCAAACTTAATCATTCGCTCCTTTTCCTCGCCCTTGGAGGATAGATATATTTCCGTTGGGAGATCTTCTCCCAACATCTTCCACAACATTGTCTCCTTCATTTGGTGGCCTTCCATGAGGATGGAAATTCCATTCCTCAAGTTTATAAATGCTTGTCCTGCTACAAGCATTTAAAAGAGACGAGACATGGTTAGAGATATTAGATAAATCATATTCCAACTTTTCCTTACCAATTACCAAAGAAAGCTTATGATTTTTGACATCAATTATAGCTCCAGCTGTAGCAAGGAAAGGTCTTCCTAATATGATAGGAATCCTAGGGTCCTCTTCCATGTCCAACACGACAAAATCTGTGGGAATAACATTCCCATCCACCTCTACCGGCACATCCTCTATAATACCCAAAGGGTACCTGCAGGAATGATCGGCAAGTTGAAGTGCCATAGTAGTAAGTTTAATGTTTTTGAGACCTAATTTATTACAAATTGAATAGGGAATGAGGCTAACACTCGCCCCCAAATCACAAAAAGCCTTTTCAAAAAATTCTTTTCCTATGTTGCAAGGAATATAAAAGCTCCCTGGGTCCTTCAGTTTTGGAGAAGTGTTCTTCTCAAAAATAGCACTACATTCCTCACTAAGCGCAATGGTCTCGACCTCTCCTCTTCTTCTCTTATTTGACATGAGATCCTTCAGAAATTTGGCAAATCTAGGCATTTGTAGAATAGCATCAATAAGAGGTACCTCAACACAAATTTCCTTAACCTTTTCTAGAAACTTGCCAAATTCTTCATCCTTCTTGAGCATTGTAAGTCTCTGAGGAAAAGGGACAGCTTTGCCCTGATGGTTCAGTGGAAGAGTCTCTTCAACCTCAATGGTACTCTCCTCATTAGCTTGAATCTGATTCGGTATAGGAGGAGGGAGCTCTTCTTCTTTTTGTATCCCTTTTGAAGCAGTCACTTGGGAGTCTCCCAAGGTCCGTCCGCTCCTAAGCTCAATCCTATTGTAATGCTCCATAGGATTCACATCAGGTTTTCCTGGAAGTTGTCCTGGTGCTCTGAATGATGAGGAAGCTAGTTGGGCAATTTGACTATCCTGAATCTTTTGATGCTTTTCAGAATTATCCATTCTCTGAATGAGCTTTGCTATATCTTGCTTCATTTCATTCTGAGTTGAGATAATTTCTTCAAGCATCTTTTCAACATTTGACTTTGGTAAGCCTTGAGAAGATAGATGTTGAAAATTTTGTTGCCCAGCTTGAAAATTTGGTCTTGCCCCCATAGATGGTCCTTGATCTTGATTATTTCTGTAGGAAAAATTTGGATGACTCTTCCATCCAGGGTTATAAGTATTTGAGTATGGATTGTTCTGCCTTTGATTGTAACTCATGATTGCATCACATTGTTCAAGTTGATTGATTTGTGCAGTGATAGCTCCCAATGGACATGAGTCATTTGAATGCTCTGAACTCCCACATACTTCACAAGATGTACTAATAGCATTGACCATATTAGCACTAGTCCCCATATTCTCAAATTTCTTTGTAAGAGCGTCCAATTTTGCAGACAAAAGAGTGACTGCATCTACATCAAACTTCCCTGATGCTTTAATTGTTTGGTTTACAGAGGAATAGCCACCACTTCTTTCATTTGCCCATTGATGATGATTTTGTGCTACACTTTCAATGATTTCTTCGGCTTCATCTAAGCTTTTATTCATAAGTGCCCCTCCAGCAGCTGAATCAAGGGACACTTTGGTATGCTAATTGATACCATTGTAAAAAGTGTGCAGCACTAACCATCTTTCCAACCCATGATGTGGGCATTGTCTGAGCATACTATTATATCTATCCCAAGCTTCAAAAAGAGATTCTGAGTCAGTTTGCTTGAAGCTTGCAATTAAATTCCTCATATGAGCTGTTTTGCTTGGTGGATAGAACTTATCAAGAAACTGTTGCTCACACTGCTCCCAAGTGGTGATGCTATTAGGGGCCAAAGAATTCAGCCATTGCTTTGCCCTATCTCTTAGAGAAAACCCAAATAATAATAATCTAACTGCATCTGAGGGAACTCCATTCATTTTCATGGTACCACATATTTCATAAAAGACCTCTAAGTGTTGATTAGGGTCCTCATGAGGTCCTCCACCAAATTGGTTCTGCTGCACCATAGATATGATTGCGGGTTTGATCTCAAAGTTATTATCTTCCACTGAAGGTCTTGAAATACTAGATCGAAAACCTCTCGCATAGGGTGCTGCATAATCCTTAAGTGGTCTATTTGCCATATTCAAATGTTCCTGTTCTTCAATTTGCCTTTGCAGAATTCTTTTTTTATGGAAAGTTCTATCAATCTCAGGGTCAAAAGGAAAGAATTCCCCTGCAAAGTTAGATCTTCGCATACACAAGAACAAGATAGCAGATAGCAATTCGACACAAAAAGGAAAATAGAAGAATCAAAAATGCAGAATTGAGTTTGTACAAAAAGAATTAACAAGAAGTGAAAGTTATACAAGAAAGTAAAAAAAACAGAAATCTAATGATTAGTTACAACTATGCAATATGAAAGGAAAACAAATGTTATGTTTAGTCTAACTCAATTGATAATTCCTAATGTTATAGCGCAGTCCCCGGCAACGACGCCAAAAACTTGTTACGCTCCGCAAGTGTACGGAAATGTCACAAGTAATATAAAAGATTATCGTATCCACAGGGACTGGAATAAGCACTAGAAATGTCTCAATGCGAATTAGCTAAACAACTATCCAATCGTTTCAAAAGCTAAGTAAAGGTAAACAAATCTAATATTAGAGATCAACAAACAAGAGTTTAGTGTTTTGGGTTATGATAAAGGGAGATTCTAGGAGTTTTGGTTTCTTTGTAAGATTTCTTGAATGTAAATGGTTCACCAATTCTTATTCCTCAATTTCCAAACATGTAGAAAGTTGCCGGTTCCCTCTTGCAATAGACAACCGGCTAAGGACTGAGAAATGTATCTAAATAGGATTAATTAGTCATGAACCTACGTTGTCCTTACACAGAAGCGCACCTATTACTATGCCTTCCTCGGATATCAACATAGAAGCCCACAACTTATTAATCTATAAAGATACAAGAAGCTAATCATAGAATCCATCCTACTCTCTTGAATATTCCTATTTCCTCTTCAAGATTATCTCTCAAACGTCCTTACACGGGCTTGCACCTGTCACATGGATCCCTCGGATGATCGAGTGAGAGTTTATCCTTACCAAGTCCATAAGAAATCCAAACAATCAATCAAGAATGAGAATTAAGCACAAACCACCATCAATCATTCAAGATCTAATTTATACAAGCAAGATAATGTCATTGAAGCAAGAAAATGGCAAATCCATAAGAGATTACATCAATCCATCATACAAATACTCCCTTAATCCTAGAATACAAGATCTACTCCATAAATCGAGGAAGAAAACCCGAAAGAATAGAGATTACAAGCATTCCTTGAATCCCCAATCCAAGAAAACAAGAAGAGGGGAAAAGAGAAAACTTATCTACAAAGAAGCTTCGTCTTCGGATCCAATCCACGCTCCGGAGTTGAAATCGTCGAGATCTCCCTTAGAATCGCCCAGAAATCCTCCCAAGAATGGGAGGAAACCACCAAATCTTGCTTTCTCCCAAAGGGGGAGAGATCCCCTTTCAATTCATGAAGAAGGGTTTAAATAGAGGAGGGAATCGAGCGCCACACGGCCCCGTGACACGGCCGTGTGAGATTCACACGCCATGTCCAGCCTCCTCTCTGCACACTGCAGTGTGACTCCACACGCCGTAACCCTCTCTCGAATGATACACTGTGGTGCACACCCACACCGCTTGGTCTGTGGAAATGATACACGGCCGTGTGGTGCACACGGCCACAGCCTGCTTGGTCTCTGGAAGTCTCACACGGCCGTGTAGATCCACACGGCCATGTAAGGCTTCTGCTCTGGTTGGCTTCAAATCTTGACACGGCTGTGCGAGGTTCACACGGCCATGTCATCTTCCTCTTCTGTTGGTGCCAAACTCCACACGGCCCGAGCTCCATCCCAGTGCATGGCCGTGTGAGGTACACGGCCCGGTGCTTTCTCCCTTCGTTTCTTCCAATGCATGCCCAAAGATGTAGATTCTTCACCAAATCGACTCCTGTGTACAGAAAATGCACAAAAAGTAGATCTCCGAACCAAAAGAGTAAATATGCTAAAAGGAAAGCTGGAAGTATAAAAATGCATAGATCAAGCATGCTCAAAGTATGTAAATGTGCGTAAAAATATGCATAAAAGAGTATATAATCTACGCACATCAGCATCTCACGCCATTCTATGTTTTTCAATCACAATCAAGGTGAACCTAAGTGCTTTGTGAGATGCTCTGGTTTAATTCTAGGGGAACATGATATCTAGGGGGAAGTCCTAGACTAAACCCAACTTTTGAAAGTCTAGCAAAATTGGAGTTTTGAAAAAAAAAATTCCTAGAATTTGAAAACAAAATAATAATAGTAAGATATCTATTCTACCCAACACATTCCTATTTGCCTTCTAAGTCCACTGAACTCAAGTTCAGGTAAGGGTTTTGTAAAAATGTCAGCTAGGTTTGATTTGGACTCAACGTGGTTGAGTGCAATTTCACCTTTAGCTACATGATCCCTTACAAAGTGGTGTTTTACCTCTATGTGTTTGGTCCTAGAGTGGTGTATAGGATTTTTGGTCAGATTAATTGAGCTGATATTATCAATAAAAATTTTAGTATTTTTATAGTCTAGTTGATAGTCTTTTAGTGTATGCATCATCCATAACAATTGAGATGCACATTCTCCTAGAGCTATGTATTCAGCTTCTGTAGTGGATAGAGCAACACAATGTTGCTTTATGCTTGACCAACTTACTAGGCACTGACCTAGAATCTGGTAGCCACCACTTGTACTTTTTCTGTCTAGCTTGCACCCGGCATAGTCTGAATCAGAATAGCCATAAAGGTCAAAAGTGCAAGTTCTTGGATACCAAAGTCCTACATTTAGAGTTCCTTTAATATACCTAAGTATTCTTTTGACATAAGATAGGTGTGACTCTTTTGCGCATGATTGGTATCTAGCGCACATACCTACTGCAAACAATATGTCGGGTCGACTTGCAGTTAGATAGAGTAAGCTACCTATGGCGCTTCTATAGTATTTTGAGTCAACTGGTTTTCCTTCAGGGTCAGAGTCAATGTTTATGTTGGTTGCCATTGGAGTATTTATTATTTTTGAATTTTCCATACAGAATTTTTTAATCAACTCTTTAGCATATTTAGTTTGATAAATGTAGATTCCATCTTTAGTTTGTTTAATTTGTAAACCTAAGAAGAAATTAAGTTCTCCAACCATACTCATTTCAAATTCACTTTCCATTAATTTGACAAATTCTTTTAAGAATTTTGAATTGGTTGAACCAAAGATTATGTCGTCAACATAAATTTGGGCTATAAAGATGTCTTTTCCTATAGTTTTTACGAACAAAGTAGGATCGATTTGTCCTTGGTTAAATTCTTTGGATATTAAGTAATTAGATAATCTTTCATACCATGCTCTAGGGGCTTGTTTTAGTCCATATAGTGCCTTTTTAAATTTAAATACGTGATTAGGGTAGTCTATGTCTTCAAACCCTGGAGGTTGGCTTACGTAGACCTCTTCCTTGATAAAACCATTTAAAAAGGCTGACTTAACGTCCATTTGGTACAATTTGAATCCTTTATTGGCTGCATAGGCTAATAACATCCTAATGGACTCGAGTCTAGCTACTGGAGCATAAGTTTCATCATAGTCTAAGCCTTCGACTTGACTAAACCCTTTGGCTACTAACCTTGCTTTGTTTCTTACTATATCACCGTGATCGTCCAACTTGTTCCTAAAAACTCATTTAGTGTCTATTATTGATTTATCTATGGGTTTAGGTACAAGGTCCCAGACCTGGTTTCTCTCAAATTGGGCTAATTCTTCCTGCATCGCAATGATCCAGTCTGGATCAGGCAGGGCTTCTTCTATAGTTTTAGGTTCAATTTTAGAAATTAGAGCAATCTGACTTAGGTTTCTATATGACGATCTAGTTCTGACTCCTAGGTTTGGGTTACCCAAAATTTGGTCAGGTGGGTGAGAGGAGCTTATTCTAGTTGGTCTTATTTGTGAGTCAGAAACTGGTTCTTCTGACTCATTAAGATTAGGTTGGATTTCATCATCGTCTGCTGCTCTAGGATTAGTGTCAATATTTTCATTTATATTAGGTAAATTGTTTTCTTCATCAAATATTACATTAGTTGTTTCTTCAACTTTCAAGGTATTTTGATTAAATACTCTAAAGGCTCTACTGGTTGAGGAGTATTCTAAGAATATTCCTTGGTTAGATTTGGGTGTAAATTTTCCTAAGTAATCTTTAGTATTTAAAATGTGAACTTTACATCCAAATACTTTTAGATAGTTTAGATTGGGAATTTTATTATAGTAGAGTTCATATGCTGTTTTATTATGAAATTTATTAATTAAAATTCTGTTTTGAATGTAATTTGCAGTATTTATTGCTTCAGCCCAAATTGATGATTTAAGTGATATTCATTTAACATAGTTCTAGCTGCTTCTTGTAAAGTTCTATTTTTACGTTCCACTAGGCCATTTTGTTGGGGGGTTCTAGGACATGAAAATTCATGTTGGTATCCATTTATTTTACAAAATTGGGTGAACTTATGATTTTCAAATTCCCCTCCGTGATCACTTCTTATTCTTTTAATTTTAGTATCTTTTTCATTTTCCGTTAAGTTGCAAAAATTACTAAATATTTCATAGGTTTCATCTTTTGTTTTTAGAAATTTCACCCAAGTGTACCTAGAGTAGTCATCAATTATTACTAAGTAATATTGGTTCTTGTTTAGTGATTTGGCTCCATGTGAATCAAATAGATCAAGGTGAAGAAGCTCAAGTATGGTGTTGGATCTTTCTAGGTTAGTTGACTTGTGGGTTGACTTGGTTTGTTTTCCTTTTTGACATGCATCACAGATTGAATTTTCAATAAATTTTAATTTGGGCAAACCTCTAACTAGACCATTTTGACTCATTTTTGAAATAAGTCTTGTGTGTGTGTGACCCAGCCTTCTGTGCCACAGTTGGGTTTCCTCTTGCTGTGTCAGGAGACACTTTATTGAGGAAATTGATAAATCAATTGTGTAGATGTTATTTTTTCTAAGTCCCTTAAGTTTAATTTCTGGATGTTCAATATTTTTAACTAGACATCCAGATTTATCGAAATTAACTAGGTATCCGCTGTCACACAATTGACTTATACTTCGTAAATTAAAGTTAAAATTTTCAACCAATAAAACATTTCGAATAATGAAATCGGAACTAAGTTCAATATTACCTTTTCCGATTACTTTAAGTTTACCGTTGTTGCCGAATGCAACTGATCCTAGACTCTTGTACTTGAGTTTGGTAAAATTCAACTTATCTCCAGTCATATGTCTGGAGCATCCACTATCCAACATCCATTGATCCAATTCCTACACATGAAGTAGTTGAACTGGTTTCTTTTTAATGGAGATAGCGTGATTGAAGCAGACACTGTGTTTATTGAGTTTGAGATTTCAAATAATTTTGAATTTTAAGTTTTTCAAATAATTTTAACTTTTAAAAGATTTTTTAAAAGATTTGTAAATAATTTTGAAATTAATTTTGAAAAGATTTTTAAAAGATTTTTAAATAATTTTGAAATTAATTTTGAAAAGATTTTTAAAAGACTTTGAAAAGATTTTTAAATAATTTTATTTCTTAGTCATCTCACCTGATCTAAATTGTCAATCAGGGAATCCTATAATTGATGTGAGATGATTTATTTTTGAGTTCAAGGGTCTGGTTTAACTTTGTGTTAGATTCAGGTTTAGCTTTGGGTTCAACAAGTAAACATTCTTTGGATAAACTTCTGGGCTATGGTGAGTCACAAGGAGCTCATTAAAGTAACCATGCCTTCGAGGTTTTCCAAATAGTCCTACCCATTGAACTTAATACTAAAACTTGGTCTAACTAGTTAGGATCCATTTAAGGGTAGCTTCGGTCAGTTCCACTTGGCCAAATGCACCAGGTCGAAGCCATATCTTCCTTGACATGCGATGCCCAAGCTTCCCTAACGTACTATCATCCAAAAACTTCACCAGTACTGTGGTTCAAGTTAAACTTATCCCGTTTTAATCTAATCTTAATTGCCCTGCCGGGTAATCTATTCTTGTTTTACCCATTCCGGGTAAATTAGGTTTAGTTACCCTGTCGGGTAGTTCAGTTGGAGGTGCCAGCTAGTTTGGATCCTCCATCTACTTTTTATAATTTCAACTTGTTGAATTTTGAATTTTTAATTTTGAATCTAATTTTTAATTTTAATTTAATTTCGAATTTTAAATTTTGAATTTGATTTTTAATTTTAGATTTTTAATTTAATTTCGAATTTTAATTTAATTTCAAATAAGTTTTGAATCTGATTTTTAATTTTAGATTTTTAATTTAATTTCGAATAAGTTTTGAATATGATAATTTTAATTTAATTTCGAATTTTGAATTTTGAATTTGATTTTTAATTTTCGATTTTTAATTTAATTTCGAATTTTGAATTTTGAATTTGATTTTTAATTTTAGATTTTTAATTTAATTCCGAATTTTGAATTTTGAATTTGATTTTTAATTTTAGATTTTTAATTTAATTTCGAATTTTGAATTTTGATCGTTTTCATTTTAGCTTTCCCTGGATCACGACCTCGATATGGTCTGTCGAGGTAGTATATTTGATCCTTCGGAACCCAGTATTGGCCAAGTCCAATTTGATTGATCAATTTGGACTTGGGGACCCATGCTTGAACTGATTTACTACTTTGTTTGTTTATTAAGGATAAATAGGATTTATATTTCTTTTTACTTTTATATCCTAGTCCAGTTCTATTGTAGACGGCTCTTTGTGTTCCAAGAATTAGATCCAAATTCTTGGATCCCAGAGAGAACTTTTCTAAAGTAATTTTTAAATCATTTAACTGATTTTTCAGATTTGAATTTTCTTTCTCAAGTTGTTGTACTTGAGTTGAATCTTCAGTTAAAGATTTTGAGTTAGTTACTCCTTTAAGAATGGTTATTTCTTTTAAGAGTGACTTAATTTTCAAATTTGACTTGGCTAATTTGCGAAGTAAATAATTGACTAAATTATTAAGCCTAGGAATACTTACAGCGGAATCTGGCCCTTCGGAAACGGATGTGGATCCGTGGCTTTGCTCGGAGTCGGCTTCTGACTCGCTCTCAGATTCGCTGATCTGGTCCCGGGCCATCAATGCGAGTAGACTCGTTTGGTCGAGTTCGTCGTCTTCGTCCTCCGAAGAGGATTCGTCCCAGGTTGCCTTTAGGACTTTCCTTCTTCTTTGCTTCTTGGCTTCCTTTTGATTTGGGCAGTTGGCTTTTATATGCCCCTTTTGGTTGCACCCGTAGCAAGTGACTTCGAACTTTATCCTTGAGTTCTGTTGAGCCTCCTTGGATTGAACTGCCTTCTTCAGATCTTTCTTGTTGAAGCCCTTCTTCTTCTTGTAGAGTTTCTTTACAAGATTCACAAATTCGCTGGCCAGTTCATCTTCTGAATCTTCTGAATCGGGTTCGTCTTCTGATTCCGATTCAACTTTTCGCCGTCCTCTTGATTCCCGTGTTCGACTCGTTCCTGCAACCAAAGCAATCCCTTTCTCGGATGGCTGTGCATTAGTTTGTTCATGGAGTTCAAACTCACTAAATAATTCATCTAATTTTAAGGAGGACAAATCCTTAGAGACTTTATAGGCATCTACCATTGATGCCCATAGTGTACTCCTAGGGAATGAGTTAAGGGCATACCTTATTATGTCTCTGTTTTCTACCTTCTGCCCGATTCCATGTAGAGAATTCAGGATATCTTGAATTCGGGCGTGCAAAGAGCTTACCGTCTCGCCTTCCTGCATTTTCAAATTGTACAGTTTATTTAGTAACAAATCACGCTTACTTACCTTGGTTTCCGAGGTGCCTTCGTGAAGTTCGATCAGTTTCTCCCATAGTTCCTTTGCGGAGGAGAATGGACCGACTCTGTTGAGCTCTTCTTTGGTAAGACCGCATTGGATGGTGCAGGTGGCTTTTGCGTCGGCTTCCACCTTTTTGATAAATGTTGGCTCCCAATTTTCACAGGATGTGGGCTTACCGTCGGTACCAGTTGGCAGTTCCAGTCCTGTTTTGACGATCATCCAGGTGTCGAACTGGATCTTCAGATATATCTCCATTCGCCCCTTCCAATATCCGAAGTCTTCTCCGGAAAATAGTGGGGGACGAACGGTGCTATATCCTTCTTGTTGGTCCATTTAGATCTAAAAGAACAAAAACAACAAGATCTATTCTAAGACTGAGTCTTGGATTAGTAGTGTGGGAAGAGAAAAAAGAATAACAGGCTCAAGTGGTATTGACCAACTTTGAGCAGAAAATCTATTCGTGAAAATAAATTAGAATATAGCTATGAGGCTAAATTCTAATCGACTCCGAACAAAACCACAAAAAAATTGTCTCGAATAGTGGTTGCACTGATTCAAGACGACCCCACTCTGATACCAATTGTTGGATCGAGACCGCGCTAGAGGGGGGGGTGAATAGCGCTCGTGGCTATTTCGTTCGATTCGTAAAACTATCAGAGTAAAATACGCAGCGGAAAAATGTAAATAAACACAAACACAGAGACACGGTTGTTTACTTCGTTCGGAGCCTAAGGCGACTCCTACTCGAAGGCCCGCGATCCTTGATCGCTTCCGGTGGGCAACAACTATAAGCTCGATAAAAGATTACAAGTTGAAGTACAATGAACGACAGTAAATAATTATACCAACGACAAAGAAATGAAGATTCGGAGCTCCTGGTCGTCGGGCACAAGTAGCAGCACTTTGGAACGTCGTTTGGAGCAGCATGTAGCACTTGAATCACTTAAGACTTGATGTTATGAAGTGCTGGTCGAAACCCCCTTATAAAGGGTGTTCAAGGCGCCTTGAAGGCTGTTCAAGGTGCCTCCATGCTGCCGATTCTTCCGCACGGATCAAACTTGATATGGTCGAACTTCATCTGCTTAAGGCGCCTCAAACCCTACTCAAGGCGCCTTCCAAGGCGCCTTAAACCCCCTTCAAGGCGCCTCCATTGAAGCTTCGCAGCCAGGTCAGCTTTTGCACCCGAGGCGCCTCCAAGCTCCATGGAGGCGCCTCGGACACTGTTCATCCGAGGTTAACCTTTGCACTTTGGTCCCTGCAAGATACATTAATCCCAAATATACCCTGCAGCACAAAGTTAGCACATTACGCATAATAGAAGTGATATTGATAGTCTCCGGACTATCCAAGCCTGACTTCGGGTTTCCTACCGGAAACCCTAGGTCGACCCGACGCCTACTGTTCCCTCTACGGGGAACGCGTCCTCACCTACTCCACTCAGGAGATTTACCTGTTGCCAGTGCGATCCTCCAGATCGACTGGACTTTTGCTCAGCACTCGATGCTTCCGGACTTTCTGCTGGACATCCGCTTCCCGGCTAGTCCAGACTTTCACCTGGTTCGCGACACCAGGACTTTCCAACTAGGGTTACCACCCCCTAGGACTTTTGCCTGAAGCCATCGACCTGCCAAGACTTTCCGCATAGAGTTACCACCCCCTATGACCTAGGGTTACCACCCCCTAGGGTTTTCCCTTTTGCCTAACCGCAGCTAGGACTTTCCTGACATTCTCAAGTAGACTTGTTAGATTACAAAACATCTTAACTTTGAATTCTTTGCCGTTATCAAAACACGAGTTCGATCGTCGGATGCTTCCCGCACCAACATGTAGAAGTAATATCCCTTGGTTTCCTTGGGATATCCAATAAAGTAGTACTTGTCGGATTTGGGTCCTAATTTGTCTGAGACTTGATGTCTAACGTAAGCCTCACAACCCCAAATCCTCATGAAAGACACCTGGGCATCTCTGTCAGACCATATCCTATATGGTGTCTTTATCACGGCCTTAGATGGAACTCGGTTGAGTATAAAAGCTGTCGTATCTAGAGCATAGCCCCAAAGGAATGACGGAAGATCTGTGTGACTCATTATAGATCGTACCATATCTAATAGGGTATGATTCCTCCTTTCGGATACACCATTCCACTGTGGTGTTCCAGGAGGAGTGAGTTGGGATATAATCTCACACTCAGCTAGGTAGTCACGAAACTCATGGCTAAGGTATTCTCCACCTCGATCTGATCGAAGTATCTTAATACTCTTGCCAAGCTGGTTCTGTACTTCATTATTGAATTCTTTGAACTTGTCAAAGGATTCTGACTTATGTGTCATCAAGAACACATAACCATATATACTGAAGTCATCAATAAATGTGATGAAGTACCTATAACCGCCTCTAGCAACGACATTAAAAGGGCCACATACATCACTATATATAAGACCTAACAAGTCAGTCGCTCTCTCACTGTGCCCACTAAAGGGAGTCTTGGTCATCTTGCCTAGTAGACATGACTCACACGTCTCATAAGATTCAAAATCAAATGAGTCCAGCAAACCATCCTTTTGGAGCTGGGATAAGCACTTGTCATTTATATGACCTAAGCGACAGTGCCAGAGATAGGTTTGGTTCAGGTCATTTGACTTGAACCTCTTGGTATTTATATTATAGATAGGGCTTTCAAGATCTAGAATGTAAATTCCGTTCATCAGAGGTGCACTACAATAGAACATATCTTTTAAATAAACAGAACAACATTTGTCCTTTATAATAAAAGAGAAACTTTTCTTGTCCAAACAAGAAACTGAAATTATGTTCTTAGTTAATGTAGGCACATAACAACAATCATCCAACTCTAATACAAGCCCAGAGGGCAGAGATAGAAAATAAGTCCCTACAGCAACAGCAGCAACCCGTGCTCCATTGCCTACACGTAGGTTCACCTCGCCCTTCGCCAATGCCCTGTTATTTCTCAGCGCCTGCACATTAGTACAAATGTGAGATGCACATCCGGTATCTAATACCCATGATGAAGAAATAGATATATTGACTTCTATAACATATATACCTGAAGTGGAAGTCTCACTTCGTTTCTTCTTAAGATATTCCAGGTACACCTTGCAGTTCCTCTTCTAGTGCTCGGTCTGACCGCAGTGGAAGCAGGTAGCATCCTTGGTGACCCCTCCTTTAGGCTTCAGTGCCTTACCTTTGCCCTTGGCTTGGGACTTTCCTTTTCCTTTGGGCTTGCCCTTACCCTTGTGTTTCTGAACCATCAGAACAGAGTGGGGCTTTGCCTTCTTAAGGTTCAGCTCAGCAGTTCTTAACATGCTAAGGAGCTCGGGCAACGTCTTGTCAATTTCGTTCATATTGTAGTTCAGAACGAACTGACTATAGCTATCCGGCAAGGATTGCAAGATCAGGTCAGTGGCCAGCTCTTGGCCAAGTGGGAATCCCAGTCTCTGTAGGTTTTCTATGTACCCAATCATTTTGAGTACATATGGGCCTACGGGAGCCCCATCTAACATCTTGCACTGAAACAGTGCCCTTGAGATCTCAAATCACTCATGTCTCACTTGTCCTTGATACAGTTGACGAAGATGTTCAACCATATCGTAAGCGCCCATTAACTCGTGTTGCTTCTGAAGCTCAGAGTTCATGGTCACGAGCATTAGACAGGACACATCTAATGCGTCATCTTGATGCTTCTTGTAAGTATCTTTATCTGCTCGCGTGGCATTGGCAGGAGGAGCCTCCAGAATGGGCTGCTCCAGAACGTACAGTTTACGTTCCTGGGTGAGAACTATTCTCAAGTTCCTGTACCAGTCCAGGAAATTTGCTCCGTTGAGCTTGTCCTTCTCAAGAACTGAACGCAGGGAGAAGGAGTTCGTATTCGACGTTATGGTTATCTACAACAGAAAAATGCAGAAAATAAATATCATATTCTTTTAAATCATTTAATTAGGTCTTTAACTAAATGATGCTCCCACTGAATTCTATAATTCATGTGGGACAAGATCCACATCATACTAACCCTTGAGTTAGCTTTGGCTAATACGCCCAAGATTTAGTATGATCGGTAGGTAACGATTTACCAATTGCATCTCTATGCAACTCTTGTTTATAGGATCATTATCCGCAGTTATATTAAAACTTGAGTTAGCTTTGGCTAATACGCCCAAGAATTAATATAAATGTGATTTATGTCCTATCTTTCCAACCATTGGAAGAATGCCTATAGTTGTACTCGATCCAACTGAGTTAACTAGGAATACTCAATCTAATTGAGTTTGTATTCGCCCATGTGTTGATAAGCGGGACCAAGATTGTCCCTCCGTACCCTACCAAGATAATATGTGTTGCTCTACTTTGACAGATTCAACAACACATGTGATCGAGCTAGTGATAGGTATCACGACACGGTAGGCATTAGAGGTGACATGATTTAGATCTAATCTAAACGATGATGCGTATCATATACTCGATAGATCTAATCTAATCGAAAGGGTGCATCAAGTGCACGACTTAGATCTAATCTAATCGTTAGGCACTAATTAATTACTTAATCATGCATCACATATACACAAGTAATTAATTAAATTAATTTGTGATTTGTCATGGCCCTACTACGATCTTCTCAAGCCAATGAGAAGATCGGATGGTCAACCTAGGGTCAACAGCTTCTTAAGCTCCTCCCTTTGACCACCTTGTGTTGCTCGCGCCCTCCTCGAAACTCCGTCTCGAGTGGACCTTCCACGGCTCCAATTTTGTACATTACAATTTTGAAACTCGAGTTACATTTGAGTCTAAACTAATTTACAACAAGAATAAATAGAGAAAGGCATGACGCGCAGGACGCGTATCAAAAATACAGCACACACAATCACATGACGGCATGTAGGCCGTATTATGAATTACAACACAAAATATACCAATCCAATTGGGTCTTTTGGGCCATGACTATCATAAATTATACATAATTCTAAATTATGTATTTTCTATAATTTTATGTAATTTTAATACCAATTTTTATAATTTTTACGAGTAAAAATTCTCGGCGGTCCCGTTTAGCGGTTTTCGGGCGCAATCGCGGAATGAATCCCCTTGCGGGGCTAGGGGCAGTGCCCCTACCCGCGATCCAACCATCGCGAGTGTCCCTTAGCGATCCAATAGCACCTTAGCCCGCTGTCCCAAAAAGATTTGGGGCGAAACCTTGCCGTTTTGGAAAAAACTTCTCGGTAGTCGAAGCCTACAAGTGTCGAGACACTTGTGCTTCGCTTCTACGAGAAAAATACCCATAAAAACTCTAAAAATTATAAAATTACAGAATATCACAGAACCTATATTTTTCATAAAAAATCAAATTAAACTCGTACAAGTCTTCGCACGTGGCTCTAATACCACTGTTGGATTTTTCGGGCCGCGAAAACCGCTTTTTCGCGTCGCGGAACCCCGAAACCCTAAGCCACGGATCCGTGCGAAGAATAAAACTTTCAAAAAATACGAGTATGAGTTTACTAACCTATAGATCTACACTAGAACTATATGTTAAAGAGATTTACCCTTGATGCGCGCCCTTTCGCGAATCCCGCTCGTCCAAGGTGCCGGATCTCGAGAGTGTCAAAGTAGACACTCCTCTAGAAGTATCCACACGAACAAGTAGGTGGAGAAAAATCACACAAAAAGGTGTGCTAGCACCTTTGGATGATTCGGCCAAGATAGGAGGAGAGGGAGAGAAGAAAGAGCTTGAGGAGGAAGAAGAAAAGAGAGATACACACAAAAATGAAAACTCCTCCTCAATTGCCTTGATGTGGCTGGCCACATTAGGAGGTGTAACCCCCTTCACATTAATCACAATTAATGTGGAGGCCATTAAAGTGAAGAATTGTAACCTCCATGAGATGGCATCTCACTTAAGTAACCATGATGATGTGGAGCATCATCATTGGTCCACATCTTGCCAACTCACTAATGATGTGGCATAAAGTCAAGTCAAACTTGACTCTTCCTCTTCCTCTCAAGTCAAGTCAAACTTGACTTAATCTCTCTCATGGTTGAACTAATCCAACCATTTAATTCAAGCCAACTTAATATAATAAATCTAATTCATTAAATTAAATTGATTCAATGAGTCATAATCTAAATTAGACTCATTGAACACATGAATCAACTTGAGTCCAACTCAATTAGCCCAATTAGGATTACTCTTAATCTAATTTGATTCATCAAATGAATCTAATCCTCTTGGTTCATCATATGAACCTAATCTCCATCTAATTGTCCTTAGTGTGTGACCCTATAGGTTCTTATAACGTTGGCAATGCCCCTAAACCCATTTAGGAGCATAAGTAATGAGCGGTATCTAGCAACACATCATTACTACCCAAGTTACAAGAATGTTGAGATCCAACATCACCTTGTGACAACTAATTATGACTCCTCACAATATATGACAAGTGTCCTTCTATCCTAGACATCTAGATTGATCAATGTGAGGCATAGACCGTGTCATCCTCTAATCAATCTAAATCTTGAACTCCAAGTAGACTCACAAAATCAAATGAGCTCAATATCTCATATTGACTCATTTGGGCATGGCCATGCACTTCGTGGTCTCACTCTATCAAGAATATCGATGTCGCTCCCGTCATATAGGAGGGATAGATCTCATCTACATCACTCACATCCCTCTGCATAATTCGTTACATACCCAGTAATCGCATTTATAGTCCACCCAGTTACGAGTGACGTTTGACGAAACCAAAGTACATAACTCCTTATGTAGGGATCCATGGTGACTTCAGGTCTAAGGACTAGTAGTCATACTAATAGCCACATGAGAAAGTATATGACACTCATATAACGATCCATGATACTTTCTCATGGTGGGTCATTCAATATACATTCTCCAATGCATACCCATGTGTCAACTTGATATCTCTATATCCATGACTTGCTAGATCAAGTCATCGAGTTGACCTACATGCTAGTCTTATTGCATTAACATTGTCCCTAAATGTTAATACTCGACTAGGAATGATTAAGAGTAGTGTTCCCTATATCATCTCACTATCGGTTCAACTAACCAATTGATATAGGTAAGAACCTTCTACTCAAGGATGTTATTATACTTAGTTTATTTGGCACTAATACAAGTAAGCATAATAACCAAAAAACCAAATGCCTTTATTTATATAAGAATATGATATAATAAGTCCATAATACAATCATCAAATGATTGACTCTAGGGCTCTAACTAACAATTAGATATGGTACGATCTATGATGAGTCACACAGATCTTCCTATATTTTTTTGGGGATATGCTCTAGACACAACAACCTTCACACTTAACCGTGTTCCATCCAAAGCTGTGATAAAGACACCATATAGGATATGGACTGGGAGAGATGCCCATATATCTTTTATGAGGATTTGGGGTTGTGAGGCTTACGTTCGACGTCAAGTCTCGGACAAAATGGGACCCAAATTCGATAAGTGCTATTTTATAGGATATCCCAAGGAAACGAAGGGATATTACTTCTACATTCCCAGTCACCACAAAGTGTTTGTGGCTAAGACTGGGATATTTCTAGAAAAGGACTTTGTTTCTAGAAAAACTAGTGGGAGTGCGTTCGATCTTGAAGAAGTTCAAGATATGAACCATAGCACTGAAGCCTTGCTGGAAGTTGAACTGGAACCGCAAAATGTTGTGGATGATGAGATTGTTGGACAAGGAGTTGAGGAACAACAACCAGTTCAAGTAGACCTACTTCTTCGCAGGTCTGACAGAATACGTCGTCATCCTGACAGATACTCATTTCTCTTGTCTGACCATGACGACGTTATGCTCGTTGAGAATGAGCCTACCTTCTATCAGGAAGTTGTCATGAGACTAGATTCCAAGAAATGGCTAGAGGCCATGAGATCCGAGATGGAATTGTTGGATCGAGACGCGCTAGAGGGGGGGGTGAATAGCGCTCGTGGCTTTCACTTTTTCATTTTCGGAAATCGTTCGTGTAAACGCAGCGGAAAAGAAAGGAAGTAACACAAATAAAGAAGACACAGTCGTTTACTTGGTTCGGAGTCTATGGCGACTCCTACTCCAAGGCCTGCGGTCGTTGACCGCTTTCGGTGGGCAACAACTATAATATCGCAAAGTTTACAATGGATTATTACAATAAGTGCACTAATGAAAATATACCGACAGTACAAGAGATGTAGACGTAGTCGCTGACTGTCGGAGTAGTAGAGCGTCGCAGAAGCGTTTGGAGCAGCACATGGAAGAACGCAGGATCTTCTGTTTGAATTGATTGCCGAAGCTGCACCTCTAGGCCTCCTTTTATAGCTCTGCAAAGTCTGATCCAGATCCCCAAACTTCGGGATCAAGTTTAACCCGAGGTGGATTGGTCGTCCGATCCCCTGTTTGGTCGACTGATCTCCTCCTGTCTGATCCGTCTGATCCTCTCGCTCCGCTTTATTCTGGTCAAACTTCATCCGAGGTTCGGTCGACCGATAGACAGGTTCGGTCGACCGATAAGCTGTCCAATCAGCCTGATCCAGTCGACGCCCAACCCTGGTTCGGTCGACCGATCCCAAGGTTCGGTCGACCGATCCCCTGGTCGAGCCTGGTCCAACCTCTGAAGATCTGATCTGCTGGTTTGGTGGTTCGGTCGACCAATCCCAAGGTTTGGTCGACCGATCCCGGTCTCTTCTAACTCTTCACAAAAATATTAGTCTCGTGCAAAACAAAGTTAGAACATAATAGATATATAAACAAATAGATTGACAGCCTTCGGGTTGTCCGGGTTTGACTTCGGGTTTCCAACAGGAAACCCTAGGTCGACCCGACGCCTACTGTTCCCTCTACGGGGAACGTGTCCTCACCTACTACACTCAGGAGATTTACCTATTGCCAGTGCGATCCTCCAGATCGACTGGACTTTTTCTCGGCGCTCGATGCCTTCGGACTTTCTGCTGGATGCCCACTTCCCGGCCCGTCCAGTCTTTCACCTGGTTCGCGACACCAGGAGTTTTTCACCTAGGGTTACCACCCCCTAGAATTTTTACCTTAAGCACTTGACCCTCCAAGACTTTTCGCATAGGGTTACCGCCCCCTATGACCTAGGGTTACCACCCCCTAGGGTTTTCAACCTGCCTAACCGCAGCTAGGACTTTTGCCTAAGTATCACTTAGGACTTTCCTGCAAGCTCCATGAACCTTGTTAGATAATGACATAACCTTAACTTTGAATTCCTTTGCCATTATCAAAACAACGGTTCGATCATCGGAAGCTTCCCGCACCAACAATCTCCCCCTTTTCGATTATGGCAACCAAAATTCAAAGTTAAGTCAAGAATGCAATTAAGATAAGCACAAATATGCACAAGCATAAATACAGCATAAGCACATACACCAAGCTCTCCCTTAATAGAAGCTCCCCCTTAACAAACATTTCTTTTTAGTTTTCTTTGAATTTTCTTTAATTTTTCTTTGTAATTTTTCTTTGAATTTTCTACTCTCCCCCTTTGCCATATATCAAAAACATGTTTGAAAATTAAACACTTTAGTTGAAAATATTGAATTTTGAGGGGTTCTAAGAGGATATTATTAGTTTGACAGGATGGTTTAGCACAAAACTAAAAATATAACTAAAGTTGAAAAGTACTCAGCTTGATAACAACATTTTCAAATTATTCAATTTACTTGAGAGAGGTATCAGAGCCCTACAGTTCAAGCATGCTTAGACTTAAAATTTTGTTTACCAACTGTCTAACTTTTAGCTACTGGCTGATTGCCTAGAGGGCAGCAGCTTTCACTTGGTTAGTCAAGTTAAGTCATTTGGTCAAGTTAGATTTGACTAAGACTGGAAGACTTGACTTGATTACTGTAAATAAAGTATTTAACACCCAGACTCATATTGATGCACAGATATAAGCATTCTTGAGTCCAGGCTGTACCCTATGCATCTCACGCAGTTCTATGTTTTTCAACCACAAGCAAGGTAAGCCTAGGTGTTTGTGAGATGCTCTGGCTGAAACTAGGGGAACATGATTTTTAGGGTTAGAGCCTAGACTAAGTCGAAATTTTGAAAAACTAAGAAGTTGGGATTTTGAAAAGTATTTTTCCTATTAACTTAAAAAGAACAAGTAAATTTTGAACATCAAGTTAAAAACATTTGAAACATAGAACAATTCTATTCAACACATTCCTATTTGCCATCTAAGTGTACTGAACTCTAATTCAGGTAAGGATTTTGTGAAGATGTCAGCTAGGTTTGATTTGGACTCAACATGGTTAAGTACAATTTCACCTTTAGCTACATGATCCCTTACAAAATGGTGTCTTACCTCTATATGTTTGGTCCTAGAGTGATGAATTGGATTTTTGGTGAGATTAATTGAGCTTATGTTATCAATTAAAATTTTTGTATTATTATATTCCAGTTGGTAATATTTTAGAGTATGCATCATCCATAAAAGTTGAGAAGAACACTCGCCTAGGGCTATGTATTCAGCTTTAGTAGTGGATTAAGCAACACAGTGTTGCTTTCTGCTTGACCAGCTTACTAGGCACTGACCTAGAATCTAGCAGCTACCACTTGTGCTTTTTCTGTCTAGTTTGCACCCGGCATAGTCTGAATCAGAGTAGCCAAAAAGATCAAGGGAGCAAGTTCTTGGGTACCAAAGTCCTACATTTATGGTGCCCTTAATGTACCTAAGTATTCTTTTGACATAGGTTAGGTGTGACTCTTTTGCACAAGATTGGTATCTTGCGCACATACCTACTGCAAATAATATGTCGGGTCGGCTTGCAATTAGGTAGAGTAGGCTACTTATGGCACTTCTATAGTACTTTGAGTCTACAGATTTTCCTTCTGGGTCAGAATCAATGTTAATGTTAGTGGCCATTGGGGTATTTATAATTTTTTAATTTTCCATTCCAAATTTTTTAATTAGTTCTTTAGCATACTTGGTTTGATAAATATAAATACCATCTTTGGTCTGTTTAATCTGTAAGCCTAAGAAAAAGTTGAGTTCCCCAACCAAACTCATTTCGAATTCATTTTCCATTAATTTAACGAATTCTTTTAAAAGTTTAGAATTTGTTGAACCGAAAATTATATTGTCAACATATATTTGGGCTATAAAAATATCTTTTTCTAAGGTTTTGACAAATAAGGTTTGATCTATTTGTCCTTGGTTAAATCCCTTGGATATTAGGTAATTAGATAATCGTTCATACCATGCCCTAGGAGCTTGTTTTAGTCCATATAAGGCTTTTTTCAGTTTAAATACATGGTTAGGGTAGTCTAAGTCTTCAAATCCTGGGGGTTGACTTACATAGACCTCTTCCTTAATAAACCCATTAAGGAATGCGGATTTTACATCCATTTGGTATAACTTAAACCCTTTATGTGTTGCATAGGCTAACAACATCCTAATGGATTCGAGTCTAGCTACTGGTGCGTAGATTTCGTCATAGTCTAAGCTCTCAACTTGACTAAACCCTTTGGCTACTAGTCTAGCCTTATTTCTTATTATCTCACTTTGATCATCCAACTTATTTCTGAATACCCATTTGGTGTCTATTACTGATTTATCTATGGGTTTAGGTACAAGTTCCCAGACTTGGTTTCTATCAAATTGGGCTAACTCTTCCTGCATAGCAATGACCCAGTCTGGGTTAGGTAGGGCTTCTTCTATAGTCTTGGGCTCAATCTTTGAAATAAGGGCAATTTGGCTCTGGTTTCTATAAGATGACCTAGTTCTGACTCCTAAAGTTGGGTCACCCAAAATTTGGTTAGATGGGTGATTTGTGCTTGTTCTTGTTGGTCGTATATCATTTGAGTTAGTGACTTGTTCTTCAGATTCAATAGGTTCAGGTTGAATTTCGTCATCTTCTCTGTTTCTTGGGTTAATGTCAACATTTTGATTTATATTTGGTAGATTATTTTCATCAAATATTACATTAGTTGTTTCTTCAACTTTAGGGTATTTTTTTTATAGACTCTATAGGCCCTACTGGTTGTAGAGTACCCTAAAAAGATTTCTTGGTTTGATTTGGGTGTAAACTTTCCTAAGTAGTCTTTAGTGTTTAAAATATGAACTTTACATCCAAATACTTTTAAATAGTTTAAGTTGGGAATTTTATTATAATATATTTCATAAGGGGTTTTATTATGAAGTTTGTTAATTAAAATTCGATTTTGAATATAGTTTGCCGTATTTATTGCTTCAGCCCAAAATTGATGATTTAAATTATATTCGTTTAGCATGGTCCTAGCGGCTTCTTGTAGTGTCCGATTTTTACGTTCTACTAGGTCATTTTGTTGGGGGGTCCTAGGGCAAGAGTATTCATGTTTATACCCATTGATTTTATAAAATTGGGTAAATTTATGATTTTCAAATTCCCCTCCATGATCGCTTCTTATTCTTTTAATTTTAGTATCTTTTTCATTTTCTGTTAATTTACAAAAATTACTAAATACTTCAAAGGTTTCATCTTTTGTTTTTAGAAAATTTACCCAGGTGAACCTGGAGAAGTCATCAATTATAACTAAGCAATACTGGTTCTTGCTTAGTGACTTGGCTCCATGTGAATCAAATAGGTTTAGGTGAAGGAGCTCAAGTAAAGAATTAGTTCTATCTAGATTGGTTGACTTGTGGGTTGATTTGGTTTGTTTTCCTTGTTGACAAGCATTACAGATTGAGTTTTCAATAACTTTTAATTTGGGCAACCCTCTAACTAGTCCATTTTGACTCATTTTTGAAATGAGTCTAGTGTGAGTGTGACCCAATCTCCTATGCCACAACTCAGTTTCCTCTTGTTGTGTTAGAAAACACTTTAGTGAGGGTGTTGGTAGATAAATGGTGTAGACATTATCTTTCCTAGCGCCCTTAAGTATGATTTTTGGATTATCAACATGTTTGACTATACATTCAGACTTGGTAAAATTAACTGAGTAACCAGTATCACATAATTAGCTTATACTTAATAAATTAAAATTGAAATTTTCAACTAATAAAACTTTTCGAATAATAAAATCAGAGTTAAGTTCGATATTACCTTTTCCGATTACCTTAAGTTTACTGTCATTGCCGAATGCAACCAACCCTAGGTTCTTTAGTTTGAGCTTAGTAAATTTCAACCTATCTCCAGTCATATGTCTGGAGTATCCACTGTCCAATATCCATTGGTCTAATTCCTACACATAAAGTAGTTGAATTGGATTTTTCCTCTTGGATCAAAAGACAGTTTAATTGAGGTAAGCTCCCTAATTTTCATCTCACCCAATCTAAGTTAATTATCAGTTAATCCTATGGGTGATAGTTAATCCTATGGATGATTGTTAGATGATTTGAATAATAAATATTAAATGTTTTAAGTTAATTAAATTTTGAGAAATATTTTAAGATAATTAAATTTTGAAAAATATTTTAAGATAATTAAATTTTGAAAAATATTTTAAGTTAATTAAATTTTGAAAAATATTTTAAGTTAATTAAATTTTAAAAAATATGGATCCATATAGGGTAGTTTCGGTTAGTTTCACTTAGCCAAACGCACCAGGTCGAAGCCATATCTTCCTAGACATGCGATGACTAAGCTTCCCCAACGTACTATCATCCAATATTTCACCAGTACCATGGGTCAAGTTAAACCTATCCCACTTTACTCTAATCTTAATTACCCTGCCGGGTAGTCTACTCTTGGTTACCCTTATCGGGTGGATTAAGTTAGGAGGTGTCAGCTATTCTGGAGCCTTCCTTTTGATTTTAATTTGAATTTGATTCTTATTTTATTTTATTTTTTTTATTTTAATTTCATATTTAATTTTAATTTTTATTTTTATTTTGATCTCGAGTTTTAATTTTAACTTAATTTTTAATTTTTAATTTTAATTTTTAATTTGATTTCGAATTTTAATTTTTAACTTAATTTTTTAATTTCAAATTTTAATTTTAATTTAATTTTGAATTTTAATTTTAATTTTAATTTAATTTTTAATTTCAAATTTTAATTGTTTTTGTGTTTACTCCCCCTGGATCATAATCTCGATATGGTCTATCGAGGTAATGTATTTGATCCTTGGGAATCGGCCAGTATTGACTAAGTCTAACTTGATTGATTAGGTTGGACTTGGGGACCCATGCTTGGACCATTTTTCTATTTGGTCTTTGTATAAGTGATAAATATGATTTATATTTCTTTTTTGGTTTGAATCCTAGTACCGTTCTATTGTAGATTGCCCTTTGTGTCCCAAGAATCAGATCAAGGTTCTTGGAACCCAAAGAGAATCGTTCTAATGTTTTCTCCAGATCCTTGACCTGAGTTTTCAGGCTGGAATTCTCTTCCTCAAGTTTTTGGACTTGAGTCGAGTTTCCGGTCTGAACTGGTTCAGTCAAAGATTCGGGGTTAGTCACTTCTTTAAGGACAGCTACTTCCTTTAGAAGTGACTTAATTCTAAGATTAGACTTAGCTAATTTTCGTAACAGATAATTTACGAGATTGTTTAGTCGAGGGATACTTACAGTGGGATTGGGCCCTTCGAAAACGTACGCGGATCCATGGCTTCTTTCCGATTCTGCTTTCGACTCACTCTCGGACACATCGATCTGGTCTCGGGCCATCAGTGCAAGAAGGCTCGTCTGTTCGAGCTCATCGTCGGTATCCTCCTCTGAAGATTCGTCCCATGTCACCTTCAGGGCCTTTTTCTTCCTTTGTTTCTTCGGATGTTTCTGATTTGGGCAGTTCGCCTTGATGTGCCCCTTTTGGTTGCACCCGTAGCACGTTACCTCGAACTTCACCTTTGATTGAACTTCCTTGGATTGAACTGTCTTCTTGAGGTCCTTCTTGTTGAACCCCTTCTTCTTCTTGTACAATTTCTTTACAAGATTGACGAGTTCGGTTGTTAGTTCGTCGTGTTCATCGTCTGAGTCTGGTTCTGGTTCCGACTCCGGTTCAGTTCTTCGTCGTGATCTTTGTTCGCGTGTTCTACTGGTACCTACAAGCAAAGCTACACCTTTCTCGGGTGGCTGTGTATTAGTCTGCTCATGAAGTTCAAATTCAAAAAATAACTCGTCTAATCTAATGGAAGATAAATCCTTGGAGACTTTGTAGGCATCTACCATTGATGCCCACAATGTGCTCCTCGGAAAAGCATTAAGTGCATACCTTATGATGTCCCTGTTCTCGACCTTTTGCTCGATTGCGTGGAGGGAGTTGAGGATGTCTTGAATACGAGCGTGAAGTTGACTGGTCGTCTCGTCTTCCTGCATTTTTAGATTATACAGTTTATTAAATAGTAGATCACACTTACTTACTTTAGTTTCGGAGAAGCCCTCGTGTAGTTCAATTAACTTTTCCCACAGCTCCTTTGCAGTCGAGAATGGACCAACTCTATTGAGCTCCTCGTTGGTCAATCCACACAGGAGGGTGCAGGTAGCTCTTGCATTAGCTTCCGCCTTCTTGATTACGGTCGGTTCCCATTTTTTGCAGGGTGTTGGCTCGCCATCTTCATCGGTTGGTAGTTGAAGTCCGGTCTTGACGATCATCCAAGTTTCGAATTGGATTTTCAAAAAATTCTCCATCCGTCCCTTCCAGTATCCGAAATCCTCTCCGGTGAAAAGTGGGAGACAAACGGTGCTATAACCCTCTTGTTGGGCCATTGAAACCTTGCGTGGCAAAAACAAAGAAAACGGTTCCAAGACTAAGTCTTGGATTAGTAGTGCGGGAGAAAAGACAAAAATATTGCGAACTCGATTGGTATTGCACCTGATTCAAGCAAAATCGATTCGTAAAAAGAATTAGAATGTAGCTACAAAGCTAATTCTAATTGACTCCAAAAAATTGACCATGTAAAATTGCTTTGAATGGTGGTTGCACCAATTCAAAACGACCTCGCTCTGATACCAATTGTTGGATCGAGACGCGCTAGAGGGGGGGTGAATAGTGCTCGTGGCTTTCACTTTTTCATTTTCGGAAATCGTTCGTGTAAACGCAGGGGAAAAGAAAGGAAGTAACACAAACACAGAAGACATAGTCGTTTACTTGGTTCGGTGCCTATGGCGACTCCTACTCCAAGGCCTGCGGTCGTTGACCGCTTTCGGTGGGCAACAACTATAATATTGCAAAGTTTATAATGGATTATTACAATAAGTGCACTATTGAAAATATACCGACAGTACAAGAGATGTAGACGTAGTCGCTGACTCTCTGAGTAGCAGAGCGTCGCAGAAGCGTTTGGAGCATCACATGGAAGAACGCAGGATCTTCTATTTGAATTGATTGCCGAAGCTGCACCTCTAGGCCTCCTTTTATAGCTCTGCAAAGTCTGATCCAGATCCCCAAACTTCGAGATCAAGTTTGACCCGAGGCGGATCGGTCGACTGATCCCCTGTTCGGTCGACCGATCAAGCAATCTCCTCCTATCTGATCCGCCCGATCCTCTCGCTCCGCTTTGTTCTGGTCAAACTTCATCCGAGGTTCGGTCAATCGATAAACAGGTTCGGTCGACCGATAAGATGTCCAGTCAGCCTGATCCAGTCAATGCCCAACCCTGGTTCGGTCGATCGATCCCAAGGTTCGGTCGACCGATCCCCTGGTCGAGCCTGGTCTAACCTCTGAAGATTTGATCTGCTGGCTTGGTGGTTCGGTTTACCGATCCCAAGGTTCGGTCGACCGATCCCTGTCTCTTCTAACTCTACACAAAAATGTTAGTCTCCTGCAAAACAGAGTTAGAACACAATAGATATATAAACAAATAGATTGACAGCCTTCGGGCTGTCCGGGTCTGACATCGGGTTTCCAACTGGAAATCCTAGGTCGACCCGACGCCTACTGTTCCCTCTACGGGGAACGCGTCCTCACCTACTCCACTTAGGAGATTTACCTGTTGCCAGTGCGATCCTCCAGATCGACTGGACTTTTGCTCAGCGCTCGATGCCTCCGGACTTTCTGCTGGACGCCCGCTTCCCGACCCGTCCAGTCTTTCACCTGGTTCGCGACGCCAGGAATTTCCACCTAGGGTTACCACCCCCTAGGATTTTTGCCTGAAGCACTCGACCCGGCAAGACTTCCCGCATAGGGTTACCATCCCCTATGACCTAGGGTTACCACCCCCTAGAGTTTTCAACCTGCCTAACCGCAGCTAGGACTTTTGCCTAAGTATCACTTAGGACTTTCCTGCAAGCTCCATGAACATTGTTAGATAACGACATAACCTTAACTTTGAATTCCTTTTCCATTATCACAACAACGGTTCGATCGTCGGATGCTTCCCGCACCAACAGGAATCCATGTACACCAACCAAGTATAGATTTTGGTTGATCCACCTGAAGGCGTCAAACCCATTGGGAGTAAGTGGGTCTTTAAGAGAAAGGCTGACATGGATGGACTTATTACCTATAAGGGTCGTTTTGTAGCTAAAGGTTTCAAGCAAATTCATGGTATTGACTATGATGAAGCTTTTTCTCCAGTAGCGATGTTTAAGTCCATTCGGATCATGCTTCCTATTGCAGCATACCACGATTATGAGATCTGGCAGATGGATGTCAAAATCATGTTTCTGAATGGAAACTTTCTCGAGGATGTGTACATGACACAACCTGAGGGTTTTGTAGATCCACTGCATACTGGCAGAGTATGCAAGCTACATAAGTCCATTTATGGACTACAACAAGCTTCTCGGAGTTGGAATCTTTGATTCAATGATGCGATCAAACAGTTTGGTTTCATCAAGAACGAAGATGAACCCTGTGTCTACAAGAAGATTGTTGGGAACACAGTTGTCTTCCTTGTATTGTATGTGGATGACATACTACTCATTGAAAATGACATCCCTTTGCTGCAGTCCGTAAAGACTTGGCTGGGGAATTATTTCTCAATGAAGGACTTAGGTGAAGTAGCCTGTATTCTAGGCATAAAGATCTATAGAGATAGATCTAAGAGATTGCTTGGCCTAAGTCAAATTACATATATTGACACAGTATTACTACGGTTTGTCATGCAGAATTCCAAGAAAGGATTTCTGCTGATGTCACATGGTGTGCGTCTTTCAAAGACTCAAAGTCCCTCTTCTAGAGAGGAGAGAGACCGCATGGATAAGATCCCTTATGCTTCAGCCATAGGATCTATCATGTACGCCATGCTATGTACTCATCCTGATGTTTCATATGCTTTGAGCATGACGAGCGGATACTAGTCAAATCCAGGTGAGCGTCACTGGATAGCGGTCAAGAATATTCTTAAGTACTTGAGAAGGACTAAAGAATATTTCTTGATATTTGGAGGCGATAGCGAGCTAGCTGTAAAGGGCTACAGTGATGCCAGCTTTCAAACTGACCAAGATGATTATAGATCACAGTCTGGGTTCGTGTTTTGCTTGAATGGTGGTGCTGTGAGCTGGAAGAGTTCGAAGCAGGACACAGTTGCTGATTCTACAACAGAGGCCGAGTATATTACTGCATCAGAAACAGTAAAGGAGGTAGTTTGGATCCCCAAGTTCATTATTCAGCTTGGGGTGGTTCCTAGCATAGCCGATCCTATAGAGCTCTATTGTGACAACAATAGAGAAATTGCGCAGGCTAATGAACCTCGCTCACACCAGCGGACCAAACACATACTATGGCGCTTCCATCTCATTTGAGAGATCATCGATAGAGGAGATGTGAAAATTTACAGAGTATCCACAGAGGCTAACATCGCTGATCCCTTGACCAAGGCTTTGGCACAGAGAAAGCATGATGGTCACACTAGGCCATTGAGTATTAGAGCCTACACTGATTGACACTAGTGCTAGTGGGAGATTTTTAATGAGAGCCCTAGAGCCAATCATATGATGATTGTTGTATGGACTCGATGTATCATATTCCTATATAAATATAAAGGCATTTCTTTATGGTTATTATACTTACTTGTATTGGTGCCAAATAACTGAGTATAATAGCGTCCTTGAGTAGAAGGTTCTTATCTATATCAATCGATTGGTTGAATTGATGATGAGATGATATAGAGAACACTACTCTTAATCATTCCTAGTAAAGTATTAACATTCAGGGACAATGTTAATATGATGAGACTATCATGTAGGTAAACTCAATGACTTGATCTCACAAGTTATGGATATTAGATATCAAGTTGACACATGGGTATGCATTGGAGAATGTATACTGAATGACCCACCATGAGAAAGTATCATGGATAGTTATATGAGTGTCATATACTTTCACATGTGACTATTAGTATGACTATCAGTCCTTGGACCTGAAGTCACCATGGTTCCCTACATAAGGAGTTGCATACTTTAGCTTCGTTAAACGTCACCCGTAAATGGGTGGACTATAAAGGCGACTACTGGGTATGTAACAAATTATGTAGAGGGATGTGAGTGATGTAGATGAGATCTATCCCTCCTATATGACAGGAGTGATATCATGATTCTTGATAGAGTGAGACCACTAAGTGCATGGCCATGCCCAAATAAGTCAATATGAGATATTGAGCTCATTTGATTAGAGTGAGTCTACTTGGAGTTCAAGATATAGATTGATTAGAGGATGACACGGTCTATGCCTCAATTGATCAATTTAGATGTCAAGGATAGAAGGACATTATCACATATTGTGAGAGTCACAATTAGTAGTCACAATGGTGATGTTGGATCTCAACATTCTTATAACTTGGGTAGTAATAATGTGTTGCTAGATACCGCTCATTGCTTATGCTCCTAAATGGGTTTAGGAGCATTGCCAACGTTACAAGAACCTATAGGGTCACACACAAAGGACAGTCAGATGGAGATTAGGTTCATATGATGGACCAAGAGGATTAGGTTCATGTGACGAACCAAATTAGATTAAGGGTAATCCAAATTAGACTAATTGAGTTGGACTCAATTTGATTCATGTGTCGAATGAGTCTAGTTTAGACTATGATTCATTGAGATAATTTAAACCAATGAATAAAGATTCATTAAATTAAATTGATTTGAATCAAAGGGTAGATTTGATCAACCATGGGAGATAAGAGGTCAGGTTTGACTTGACTTGAGAGGGAAGATGAAGGGTCAAGTTTGACTTGACCAAATGCCACCTCATTGTGACTTGGCATAGGTCGGCCAATGACGATGTTCCACATCATCAAGGCTACATCATTGTGTGCCACCTCATGAGGAAGACCAAGAGCCATGACTCTTGGTATTACATGGAGATATAAGAGCTCTATTTAGTGGCCGACCACATTGAATCAATGCAATTCAAGGCTTCTTCTTCCTCCTCTCTTCTTCTTCTCTCCTTCTCCTCCATTGCCGAGACCTCTCAAGAGTGTTAGGACACTCTAAGTGATTTTTCTCCACCTTTTGTCTGTGTGGATACGTGTAGAAGAGTGTACACTTGACACTCTATGAGATCCGACAACAATTTGGACGAGCGGGATAAGCGAAGGGCATCGCTACAAGGGTAACACTTCTTTTTCATGTAGATCTAAGGTAGATTTAGTGTAGATAAACATGTACATGAATAATTTTTATTTATCTTCACACGGATCAGTGGCTAGCTTCGAGGTTTCCGCAACGCAAAAAGTAGTTTTTCGGCTCGAAAAGTCTAACAGAGGATACTATTAAATGCGCCTAAGTGTATACCATTACTTGATACTTAGTCCATTAATTAGAATTGTGCCCCTTCAGATGGAGAAGATCACACAAACCTAAATAATTTCCTATAATCATCCATAGAGGAAGTTTGATCTAGTGATCCGCAAACAAACTTATCTGATATCGAGGTAGACACTTAAAGCCAACGCGCAAGTTTGTATGCATCACTTACAAACCAGTAATAGAGACTGTGGAATTTATTTAAATAATTTCTCTCCCACTTAGTTATTTAAAATTGAGGAATTTTAACATGCACACACATCACACATGCACACAAGCACACAAACACAGCATATAAAGGCAATAAATATGAAGATAAATTTCCAACTATTATGGCCTCATCCATCGCTGTCCTCCGTATGCCACCAACCCTAGCCGCCGCTAACCCTAGCAAGGTAAGGAGGAGAAAACCTAGCCGTCGACCCTAGGGTTTATGTTGTCGCGTCTATCTTGCTTCCTTCTTCGCTGTGCCTCCGGTCCTCAAGGTAGCACCACGCATAGCAAGCTACAACAATAAGAAATAAAAAATTACATTTATCGATCCTATATTCCACGAAGGAATGTACATGTAATCTAAATCAAACAAAATATAAAATAAACTAATACAGCTCTGGCTGTATTTAATAATTACAATCATGCACACACAAAATACTCTCGACATGCCCGAGGGTTCAAATCACATACAAACACAATAGGCAATAATAGTTGGAACTAGGATGCCTGCAACCACAGAGTTAATCTATTTTGCATATCCTACTATTATCCTGCCTAAATTATATATGAACAGTGCATAATTTAACTAAAAACCAAACACTCAGAGGCAAAAGACTTGCTCTGATACCAATTGTTGGCACTGGGAGTTTCGTTCTGTGTAAATCCCCTGTACAAAAATTTGTACGAGCATAAAACCTTTCCTAGCAACCCACATGCTCAATCAGACATGTGTTTGATCAATCAAGCAAGTTCTTGATTGATCAAAGTGCACCTTGATCAAAGCACAAGATCGCTGGCCTCTTGTGTTGGTGTTCAGGATCCATACGAAAAAAATAAACTAATTGCTCTGCGGAATAAGAATTAGTTGTACCTTTCCTCGTATGCTAAGACCTCTTGATCTTCTGCTGTATTCCTCTCCTCCCCTTGGACGTCGTGTGGGCGACAATCTACCAAGACAAAACCACCCGTCTCCTTCTTCTTGTTTCCAATCTTTCAGCCACCAAGAGATGCTAGAATAGGATGCCTCCTTCTCTTCTTCTTCTCCTCCAAGCAACTGGCCACAAAGTAAACTCTTCTCTAAAGGGGCAGCGGTCCTAATGAAGAGGAAGGGAAAGATGCCGCCAGCCCTAGGGAAAGAAGCAAGGGGAAAATAAGGGAGGAGGGGCGCTGACCACAAGAGAATAGAGGAGGATTCTTAGGTTAGTTTTTGCGCACCACCCTCTTCTTTTATAATCTTTGCTGGCGGCTAAAAAGGAAAGATTTTAACAAAATTCTATTTTAAATAAAATTTCCCTTTTATTCCTATTGTGGATGGTTACAAAAAAAGGAAAGATTTTAGCAAAATTAAAATTTCTCTTTTAAACCATTGTAAATAGCTATAAAAGGAAAATTTTTAACAAGATTCTGTTTTAAATAAAATCTCCCTTTTATTCCTATTGTGGCCAACCCCTTGCTTGGGCACCAAGCAAGGCTTGGCCGACCCTTGTCTTGGGCGCCAAGCAAGGCTTGGCCGACCCTATGCTTGGGCAGCAAACAAGGCTTGGGTGGATGTGAGGCTTTATATATATAGAGGCTACAACAGGGATCGAGAGGAGGAATTAGTTTTGGCCTCCTGATGGACTTGAGCTTCCTGTGTTCGACCCGAACACCCAACTCAAGTTCATCAATAATAATCCATACCACTAAAGGGTCATTATTGAACTACCACACCAATCCCATATTACAATATGGGCTCCTACTTATCATGAGTGTGTTAACCTCCCTGTGCTTAAGATATCGTATGCCCGTTAATTAAATGAGTTACTGACAACTCATTTAATTAACATCAAACTCCAAGAGTAGTACCACTCAACTTTATTATCATGTCGAACTAAATCCACCTGCAGGGTTTACATGATAATCCTTATGAGCTTCTCAAGGGGGCATCATCAACCTAAATAAATAGGGCACAGTTTCCCTTTATAATCAACAACACACCATATAAATGGTATTATCTCCCAACTTATCGGGCCTATTGATTTAACGAATAAATCTCACTCATTGATTAGTTAAAGAAATAAATAATAAGTATATGTATTTGTTATTATATTGGGATTAAGAGTGCGCACATCCATAATAATAGAGATTCTGTTCTTTTATATAGTCACTATAAATCGAACAACCTCAAATGGTCCTACTCAATACACACATAGTGTACTAGTGTAATTATATAGTCAAGACAAACTAATACCAAATTATACTACAACCGTTCCAATGGTTTGTCCCTATCCATGTTGGTTATGAGCTACTATTTATAATTTATAAGGAACTAATAACATGATCTTCTGTGTGGCACCACACACCATATTATCTACAATATAAATTAAATAGACAACTGTATCGACATATATATAAATATAAAATGCAGACATTTGACCAAAGTGATTCTCATTTCAAAATATCTCAAAAACATATGTTCATACAAAAGCTAGGTTTATAGTATACATCCTAACAACAAAGACCAAATAAGTCACATAGACTTTATGATGATCAGGTCACAAAGACCAAAGCATCAATTAATTAGTCACAAAGACCAAATAAGAACATTCATTCCATACATTAGGGAAAATGGTTCGTACGACAATAAGCGCACTAAGCATTTATTTCTAAGAAGATTGTTACACCTTATATAGCTGCTCTATAGAACAAATCAGAGACATCAAAACTTACCTTTACCCTAGATTAAATTATTTACATCAATTTGAATACCTCTAATAACTCATAATGATTATTATGTCAAGAGCATGTTCAACATCTCCAATCAATACAATTATCTACAATTACATTTTATGTATTGAACTAAAAATGTAATTGGTACTAGTGAATAAATGTTACAGATGTAAATCAATCTTAATCTTCTTTTTTAGCTAGAATCTATTCATTCTAATCAGTCGCTTTCCTAGTTATGCTCCATAGACCGAATCACCCATAGTCAATAGGAAACATGCTAAAGTAGTAGACACTAATCAGAACTTCAAGTAAACAGCTAAATAGTCACTTAGGGTAAGATTTAGATTAACTTATAATCTCAAGGGTCTCATATAATAGAGAAGCAAAGATCCATTCTCCTACTACCCTTCTTGTCGTCATAGCACATGTGGTATGAATCACATGATATGATATTGTTCTCTTTACTAAAAAGAGCGCATATTTTTTCTAAAATTTAACATCGTACAAATTTCAATCTATACATACCTAATGTCTAATTCTGAATTCAACATATGAATTTTAATCTGGCATTAAGTAAATTCAGTAAATGGTGGGTTCATTTACTCTGATCATTACATAAATGATCTTATCTTGACACAATCATCAAGACAACCTTAACTTATGGTTATGTCTCTATTCACAGCTACATAAGTTATCCCATAAGTAATGATCTTACCTCTATTTATAGTTAACAAATAGAGATGATTGCCCATGTGAGTGGACCAATCTCAATCTATCAACATGCTTATCGAAACTTTTATTTGAATGTAACAAAGAGATATACACTAAATAGATTATGACATTTTCATTTATCTAAATGTCTTTACAATATGTTACATTCTTCGAAGTCCCAAAGACTTCACATGTTCCTAAAATAACTCTTTAGTCAATGACTTAGTAAAAGGATCGACAAGCATATTTCGTGTAGGGATGTACTCAAGAATTATCTTTTTCTTGTCAATAATATCCCTTACAAAATTATACTTAATTTTTATATACTTGTCTTTGTTGTAATATTTGAGATCCTTGGAAAAAGCTATAACAGTTTGACTGTCACAGTACACTATAACAGGACTCCCACTATCCTTAACAATTTTCAGATGCTTTAGGAACCTTCTTAGCCAAACAACCTCTTGCACAACCTTGCATAAGACACATACTCAGCTTCCATTGTCGACAAGGTTACCCAAGCCTGCTTCTTACTGTTCCATGAGATGGCGCCACCATTTAGCAAGAAGGTATAGCTAGATGTGGATTTTCTATCATCAAAGTCCCTCGCCCAATCTGCATCTGTGTAGCCACTCAGACTCATATCTGATCCTTAGAAATAGAGGTAATAATTTGCTATTCCTTTGAGATATCTAAATATCCTTTTCACCGCTTTCTAGTGGCTTGATCTTGGGTTTGACTGGAAATAACTAACTAAGCCAACAACATAGCTTATATCAGGACGAGTACATAACATAGTGTACATTAACTACCAATAGAACTGGCGTATGATTTTTTCTTTATTTTGGATATTTTCTCAGAAGTCTTAGAATACATACTTTTGCTCAAAACAGTGCCTCTCACTATAGATATCTGTTTAATATTATCATCTGACATATTAAAGTGTTGTAATATCTTAGTGATATAATCTTCACTACAATAAATATGTTAATTAACCACACTAAAAAGAGAATAGATTTATATAAAAACGGTTGACTTTTGGCTTTTGACAATGGTTTGTATAAAAACCGTTGTGGATGTGCATTTTTTTTTTAATTTAAGACAACGGTTTTACAAAAACCGTGGTAATTGGTGTTCTACGACAACGATTTTTATTAACCCTTGTCTTTGAGCACTTTTTTTTTTTTAAAAAAAAGATAACGGATATTTAACCCTTTTGTCGTTGAGCATGGTTTTTGGACCAATAGACAATGGATTTTTAAAGCCGTTGTGTATTGTTTTTTTTTAAATTTAAAAAGACAACCATAATTACAACGGATTAATAATACGTTGTGTAATGTTTTCTCTTAAAATAAAATTTCCTAACATTTTCATCTTTTATCGCAAAAGAAAGAGTTAGCTTCTCAGAAAATCTCTATTTCTCCTGTCGGCGTGCCCTAGCTCCTAATTGATCGATCGATCTCGCTTCTCCCTTTGTGTAGATCTTCAGTTAGCTTATGTAGATCTCTATTGCTCTTGTCGGCATGCCCTAATCGATCCAAGAATGATTCTAGGATCTTGAACCAGTTAACTGCCATAGATATTACTCCCCAAAATCCAAGCGTGTGTGCATTTCGAAGACCCGATTTTCCTAACTCCCGATTGATGGTCGTAAGTCTTCTTTGTGTATTGGTGTTTATGTGTGTTTGAGGTGATGCAATCGATTGGGGTGTTTCTTGCAGGGTTGTTCTGGGAAGTGTGAGTGAGCACACCATGCTCACTGCTCTATCATGATCGTCAAGAGGCCCATACCCACTAAGTGATCGATCATATGTTGCATCACCCAAACTATTGCGTAACTTAGTGTGTGTGATTGTTTGTCAAAAGAGACCTTCTTTGTGCCCCATTTATCTATAATTAACTCCATCTTTATCTTTACTTTATAGTGTTCTTTGCATCCTAGTAGCAGCAATAAGCAAAGTTTTAACCATAATGGACTCGTTTAGATCTGTACTGCTTCATACTTTTCCTTGAGATCTAATTTATGATGTTGTCTTTTAGGGCCTGGAAGAAGGGTGATATGATGGAGGAAGCATTTAATTAGCTTTGCTGTTCTGCTTGTTATATTTCTTTACAGGTATAAATCTTCACTATTTTATTGTCCTGACCTGATGTGTCAGACTTATGTCAACATTGGTATCTAGTATATTTACTTATTACCCCTATGCTTGTATTTGTAAGCATGGTGTCGGTCTACTATCAACATTGATATTTACTTATTGACATACCCCCCTATGTTTTAGCTTTTGATTTGTTTCATCATGCCCTTTGCCTGCTCTTTCTTTCTCAATGGGGTGGAAAAATCTAAATTTATATTTTTTGTGCTTTCTTGAAGTGGCTACATGGTTTGGAAAGATTCAAATGAGTAGGGATTAGGACTAGTTTATGTGCATGTTGTATTGTTGCCTCCTAATTATAGAATCTATTTTGAAAAATATGTTTCTTGAATTATATTTTGATATGTAAATTGGTGAAAAACATGTCCATTTTTCTGCAAATCTAATCTATTTGACGCTTTCACCATTTCAAATTCATTCTTTCTCATATAAAATTTACCAAATGAGATTCCGTATGATTTGAATTTAGGATCTCTGATATTGGGATATGAATTGCTTTGCTCTCGAACCCAACTAGTTGATCATTTAATTCATTTTAAATTTTTTATTAAATATATTATAAATTGACTATTATGATATCATTTCAAAGTTCATATATGATAATGGATTTTTTTTAAAGGGATAGATTGCAATTATATTAATTTAGATGTTATTAGTGATGAGATTAATTTATGAAAATATTGTTTTGTGTCTTGAGACTATCAAGTTTAATTAGTATTTTCATAATCTTAAGTTGATCATTATTTTTTATGTGATTTTAATAATTAATTAATATCATCTTTATTATTTATGCTCATTTAATTTTATTAAGGAATATTTCAAAAAAAAATTAGATTAAATCAAGACACATGTATTTTTTAACATAAATGCAAACATTAGATTAGATCAAGTGTTGAGATAATAACATGAAAAAATAAGTTGAGATCCATTGTAACAATTGGGGTGAGGATTTGTTAGCGAATAATCTTTCCAACTGATTCTCTTGTATATATATGTACACCCAGGATTTGTTAATATCACCATTTATTTATTAAATAGTTCTCACAAAATCACACAACACATATATATTTAAAATAAGTTTTGTTTCGACATAAAAATATATAATAATTTTTCAGTAATATTGTTTATATGCTGTGTATATAAAGAAGAGGGGGCACACTAATTGATGCTAAACGAACAAGCAAATACGTACATGCATGGTTGATTTTATAAATTTTATAACAATCAGTTTAAATATTCCTGAGCAGTCCTAGTTTGCTAAACTTCATTGTATCCAAAAATTTATCCCAAACTTGTATTTCTATCCGGTTGGTTTATGTCGAGTATTACTCTATTATCTTGAATATTTTATTATAGTATTTGGTACTTGAGATTGTGTTTTGAACTTGTTGAATGATGTATAGTTTTTTGAAGGCAGGTTTTGACATGTTTCGAGCTGATAGTTATAAAAAAAAATGGACAAATATTGGATGTCAAAGAATAGGTTATCACAGAAATATGAGGTTGGGGTAGACTCTTTCTTGCAGTTTGTATTGTGAAACGCTATCGATCCGAATGAAATACCTTGCCCTTGTTCAAGATGTGGTAATCTATAGAAGAGAAATGTTGACATTATAAGGGCACATTTGTGTTGTAATGGTATAGATTTAATATATCATAAATGGATTTGGCATGGTGAAAGATCTACGATCAATAACTCAATGAAAGATAAACATAAATCTTTTGCCGAGAAACCTATTGATATGGTACATGTTGCATTTGATAGTTATGCAGAGAATCTAAACCAATTTCATAAGCTACTTGAATATGCCAATAAACCTTTATATCCTGGGTGTACCAAATTTACAAAGTTATATGCACTTGTGAAATTGTATAACTTGAAGGAAAAATATAGTTGGAGTGATAAAATTTTCACAGATTTACTAAGTTTGTTTGAAGAAATTCTTCCTAATGAGAATGAATTACCTTCATCATTGTATGATGCAAAGAAAAACTTATGTGCATTAGGGATGAATTATGTGAAAATTCATGCTTGCCCTAATGATTGTATCTTATACTAGAAGGAGTACGAGAATTTGACTAATTGTCCTGTTTGTGGGACGTCAAGGTGGAAGTTGTGTAAAAAGGCTATGATAAATGGAGTTCCTATAAAGATCCTTTGGTACTTCCCGCCTATTCCAAGATTTCAAAGATTGTTTCAGAACAAGGAGATATGTAAGGAGTTAACTTGGCATGCTGATAAAAGAGTACTTGATAGATACTTGCGTCATCTGGCTGATGCGCCCGCTTGGAAAGTAGTGGATTACAAGTGATCAGATTTTGCTGCTGAACCCAGAAATCTTAGATTGACCTTATCAATAGACGAGATCAATACCCATAGTTTGATGAGTTCTACATATAGTTGTCGGCTAGTTGTGATGATTACTTACAACCTTCCTCCATTGTTATGTATGAAGAGAAAATTTATGATGCTCACTTTGTTGATTTCTGGTCCTAAACAGCCGGGAAATGATATTGGCATTTACTTAGCACCTTTGATCAATGACTTGAAAAGATTATGGGATATTGGTGTTGATGCATATGATGTATGTCAAGAAGAAAATTTCTTACTTAGGGATGTCTTACTATGGGCAATCAATGATTTTTCTGCATATGGGAACATGTCAGGTTGTGTTGTGAAAGGATATTGAACATGTCCTATTCATGGTGAAGAAACCACTACAACAAAAGCCCTCATAGACATCGGTTTTCCACCGGTGTCTATTACATTTTCGACCGATGTCTATGAAGGCGATGTAAAAGGTCTGTCATTTTAGACATCGGGTTAAAACCGGTGTAGTATCACTTAACGACACCGGTTTTCGAATCGATTATTAACTAGTGTAGTATCACTTAACAACATCGTTTCATCAACGGCGTAAAACCGATGTAATATTATATGGTAATAACACCAGTTTTGGCAGCGGTATACGACCGATGTAATATTAGTTAATGACACCGGTTTTGCAACGGTGGAAAACTGATGTAATATCAGTATTTTTTACCAACACAAATTTGATTTCCGAAACAGTGAAAAATCGACAGTAACCAAGAAAATACACAAATATTCATAAATTACACAAATATTCTTCATTCAACAGTATCCATAAAATACATAAATATTCTTCTTACAACAGTATCCATAAAATACATAAACATTCTTTTTACATCAAAAGCTAATAGATATCAAAATCAAAGTAGAACATTCTTTTAACAACACATCAAGGTAGAACATCATGAGTCAAAAATCAAGCTGAGGCTACATTAAATTATGAGAATCAGAATCTGTTTAACTTGCTATACTACTCCATTCTTCTTGCGCCTTTCATTTCCCTAATCTCACCACTTTTCACTTTCAAATGCCTAGTTTTATGAGTTAAAACATCCACTGTTCTAATCTGTCAAACAAAAGTATCATTTGGTCTAATTAACTACAGCAAAGAACAAAAACAGAAGAATTATACATGCTGCAGAAGTCCTAGAATATCACCATTAGAAAGAAATTGACATGGGACAATATACGCAATTTACATTCCATGCAAATGCATACATCATCCAAAGTTTTCAAAAATCAAATACCTTTCCTACTCAAATGTAATCTAGTATGCATTCAGCCCACTCGAACCGCACTTCATCAATTTCAACTCTAGAGTACTTGAGATTTGTAAACTGTAAAAACACATAAATAATATATTAGTAAACCAAGACCAAAAATCATAGTTGAAAAAGTAGTAAGTGAACCAGGTAACAAGATGACTAATTTGAATGCTTAAAAAGAGACACATTCATCATTTATCTCAACCACATCATATAGTAATATATCTATCATTCCTGGGAACTTAATATATTCCAAACCAGAAATTATTGCAACAAAGTTTTCTCATAGTTGCAATTTAATTAATCAGTACTTGATGGAGGTTCAATCTTTTCATATTCAGAATATCATTCAAACATCCTGGTGTAGCAACAATGATTGAACACTGCGTTCAAAAATTAATCAGTACTTTAGAGCCTTCAAAAATTCCCACTGCGTTCTTCACAGACTCAACATCAATGTCTATTAGATTTCCTGTGCTTGATGCAATGATTGAACACCTCTTTTCTCGGGCATTAGGAATAAAGGTGTTTGCTTTTTCTTCAGAAGAAAACAATGCAATACTGAAAAAAAAACATCTCAACTATCACAAACAAAAGAATGATATGTTTGTTATTAACAACTTACGAATCAAATAAAGTTGAGCTAGAATATTGAGGGTGATGGGAATTTAAATAAAGCCTTTTTTTTTTTACTGTACAAGGTTTATTAGTAAAGAGATTATTTTGCTGATCTCTTTCATCCTATATCTTTTCCAATCCATCATGGTATCTTACTGGACATAAACTTCAAACAATGCCTAACAAAATATCAAAAATAGTACCAGAGCCAAAATTCTCAAACACATCAATCCTCTTCTTCCTTTGGTTTATCTTACGGCAAACATTTTCGTATATTTCCTTTACGGCACCCTCTTCTTCCCTGGTACTTTCTATACCAAACACATCAACTGTAACGACCCAGCCCTTTGGCCTCTTGGGCGGCCCTTGCGGCGGCCCAACTAGCGGCCCTTATGTCGTCGGCCCATTTGGCGACCTCTCATGTCGTCGACCGACAACCCTTGGTCGTGTCGTTACTCACTAGGACTTTCCACCCCTGGCAATGGATTTTTGCCTCCCCCAGGATTCGAACTCTAAACCTCCAGGCTTAAGTATTAGAATTTATGAATCCTAGTAGCCAAGTGAGCGCCTATAAAAGGCATCTTTTTATTGTAACGACCCGATCCTTTAGCCTCTTGGGCGGTCCTTGCGGCGGCCCACTGGTGGCCCCTTATGTCGTCGGCCCATTTGACGACCTCTAATGTCGTCGACCGACGACCCTTGGCCGTGTCGTTACTCACTAGGACTTTCCACCCCTGGCCAGTGAATTTTTGCCTTCCCCAGGATTCGAACTCTAGACCTCTAGGCTTAAGTACTAGAGTTTATGAATCCTGGTAGCCAAGTGAGCGCCACTCACTTGGCTACCAGGATTCATAAACTCTAGTACTTAAGCCTGGAGGTCTAGAGTTCGAATCCTGGGGGAGGCAAAAATCCACTGGTCAGGGGTGGAAAGTCCTAGTGAGTAACGGCACGGCCAAGGGTCGTCGGTCGACAACATTAGAGGTCGCCAAATGGGCCGACGACATAAGGGGCCACCAGTGGGCCGCCGCAAGGGCCGCCCAAGAGGCCAAAGGGCTAGGTCGTTACAATAAAAAGGCGCCTTTTATTTTAACGACCCGGCCATTTGGCCGTGCCGTTACTCACTAGGACTTTCCACCCCTGGCAGTGGGTTTTTACCTTCCCCAGGATTCGAACTCTAGACCTCCAGACTTAAGTACTAGAGTTTATGAATTCTGGTAGCCAAGTGAGCGCTCACTTGGCTACCAGGATTCATAAACTCTACTACTTAGCCTGGAGGTCTAGAGTTTGAATCCTGGGGAAGGCAAAAATCCACTGCCAGGGGTGGAAAGTCCTAGTGAGTAACGGCACGACCAAAGGGTCGTCGGTCGACGACATTAGAGGTCGCCAAATGGGCCGACGACATAAGGGCCGCCAGTGGGCCGCCGCAAGGGCCGCCCAAGAGGCCAAAGGGTCGGGTCGTTACATCAACCCTCTCATGGAGCCTCTATATAAAACAATGCCTATGCGCTATAACTCATGATATATGTCATGCAAACTTTATATGCATTTAGTATCATCAATTTATGGAGGTATTAAGGAAATATTAAAGTGATTGTTGTCTAATTCATAACCAATTCTGCCTTGATCCTTTCCAGCTTGATGTATTACCATATTAAAATTCCTAATTGCTTTCGCATGATGTGATTTTTCTTTATTCTTGTCCATTGTTTTTATGTAAATGCTAAAGTACTGCTTGTGTTAACTATGAACTCTAAACAATGCTGAACAAATCATCAAGAATATTATTGTTTCCACAAGTTCTCACAAAATTGTGTATAATTGATCTAAATAGTTAGCAAATGCAATTTTGTGATTGTTTTTTCAGAAAGATATATAAAGGAAGCCCTTGAGCCTCCATCCCCCAATAACTTATAATTGTTGTAAGACATTAACATTGTTGTAATACAATTTCAAAGTGTGTTTTATCCCAAAGGTTCAACTAACTGGGGCTCTGACAATATTAATCTTAACTCACCAAGAATTCATGATGTTAAACTAATCATGTCTGGCCAGTTGCTAAGACAAAAATAAAGCACTGACCTGTAACACATTTAACCAATATGTAAGGCACGCACTGTGTTGTGTTGTCCCAAGAAGGTCCAAGCACTCCATGCCGCTGGGTTTTGTGGCATGAAACTTTTGTCATGATGAAGATAAATGTCATTATGCATTGAGAAATCGAAGACTCCAATCAATCGAGAGGGTGAGAAAATTAAAATTTTGCAAGGACGTGTATGTGATTGAGTTTGAGCAAGAAGAAATGTGAAGTTCCCCTCAAGTTTGCACTTAGCTGACATTTTTATCCGAGAAGACCATATATCTCCAAATTTCGAGCAAAAATTTGTGTGCAAGATGATTGATCACTAAATCCTAAGGAGATATGAATGCCAGTCTTATTTCTCAGTAATAAATTAAAGATGGAATTAAATAGAATTCTCGATGTCAAAAGGTCAAGAAGTTGTGTTGCAATATATGAGTCTTATTTTGTGATTTAAAGCTCCTTTAGTTCCTTAAAAAAAATTTTGAATCAGTATTGCTTGTTGGGCTATTTTTGGAAGAAAGAACTGGAGGTGAGAAAAGGTATGCCGTTTGTTCGAAAACATATCACCGAACACTGTGAGAAAAATTGAGATCTCAGGGCACCATATGAAAAAAAAAATCACCTAGATTCGAAGCTATCAGTTGTCCTAGAACTAAGATCCTAGACATTCAGCTAATAGTTATCACATGAACACCCAATTCTTAAAATTCATGGACTTCTATGATTCGAATGGCTTTCTTGCACTTCTCAAAAAAAAAATATGTGCATATATATCAGCATACCTATATACATATTGAAAAGCACCAAGTATCCTTGCTTCCTCAGATGTTGCTTGCTCTCCCAATAACTTTAAAGCATCCGGCGCATGAGTGCTAATTATTCATCCATCATATATATCTTTGGAACAATCTTCTCCTACCACACAACATCCTACCAGAAAGGCATTTTCAGGAACTAACTAAAATGTGCACCAGAAATTCAACTTGCATAATGAGTTATTGTAGTTTCCCAAAAAGAAAAAGAGAAAAAAAAAACATGATCTGCTCATTGTGTTCTAATAGTACATTAAGATTTTGTTCCAACGCAATTTTAAACCTTTAAGTTTATCGATATAAATATCAATGATCATTGATTAGGTAACTGAAAGTTGTTTACCTGTATCAATACTAAAAACTGATTCCACAGCACACCTTATTCTAATAGTACATGATCTGCTCTCCAATTCTTCTCTTATCTACTTATAATAAGCATCAACTTTGAGTCAAAAGTTTACAAAGAATGAGTTCAAACACTAGGGGAGAGGCAATACCTTGTCGACATAGCACTGTGAACGTGACTTGACAATGAGCCACTGTGGACGGCCGAATAGCTGAAATGTGAATGGAAGCATTAGAGAGATCAAAATAAGGGAGAAGGGAAATGGAGAAACAAGGATGCTAAGTTGAATATGCTCTAGCAAACAACAAAACTTTTGACAACACAGAAGATACATCACTAAGCATGTAACATGCAACTTATACAATTATAAAGCACCAAAAATAGTCTGTTTAAATAAAGTGCTAAATAAGAAGAATGAAAATGTGGCAATGCATTACTTCATAATTAACAACGGCAAGAGTCACAAAAGGATATTGACCTGAAGAAGGTGGCTCACTGTCTCATAATTAACTTATAACTCATCATGAATTCTTTAACTTTGTCTCCCTAACCATTCCTCCATTTCATCGTACCTGAAACACCACAAGTATCACAAATGAACAATCCACAACAACAAAAGATTTTTTTGTTTGTTTGTTTAGAATTGAGGCATCAATGGTGGTTGCCTCACATGTGGTATCCACGTTCGGAGAGGTTCATGGTTGGAGAAGTGATGGTCTCTGTGAGCAGCAAGCCTGCACCTGCTGCATTGACATTAGGGTACACGTAGCTTACTTTATCCTGAGCAGATGTCATGAACAGGAATGTCGCATGGCCAAGTCCAGCAAGTTTGGTCGACAAGATCAAATCATAGTATCGATCCTGTCAACAAATTCGTAAAAAGCTAGTGAGATTTCTGCTGTCATTCCATTTCAAGGATCATGTGTTTTCCCCCTTTCATTTGTACCTTTAACAGACCGATCATGTTGACGTACTCCGCCGGCTCCGGGAAATCTTCATCGGGGTCATACACATTCGCCCACCTCACATTCTTGTTCACCTCGTACACCTACTTCCCCCTGGGCAAGGCAACGACATCGATCTACACGTCGGGGTACCTATCCTTGATGAGCAGGATCACGGGGAAGAAGAGGAGGTTCTCGTAGACTCCGCTGGAGATGACCCAGCAGCAGAGGCGCACGTCGCCGCGGACCTTGGAGGCGAGCGAGGCAAGCTCGACGTTGAATCCCATGGGAAACTTGAGGAAGCCGTAGGGGTTGGAGGGGTTGGAGGGAGGGCGAGGGTCCTCCTCCTACTTTCTGTCGGCGAAGAGGGATCCGTACTCAATGTCGGGGTGCTCTCCGCAGTCGAAGGGGTTGAGCCAAGGGTTCTTCTTCTTCTTCGCAGTGGTGGCGACGAATCGGAGCCGTCCTCGCTGAGGATGGTACGCCGAGGAAGAGGATAGGGTATGGGTGTGGAGTGGGGAAGGGAATGCGTGGGAGATGGGGAAGGAAAAGCTACAGGAGTGCGAAGAAGGTCTCCTCTTCTCGATCTAGGAAGGGGAAGAGGGAGTTGAGGTTGAGAGAGATGGTTAGGTTTAGGTTTAGGTTTAGGCTGAGAGAGATGGTCGGAGGAAGGGGCGCGATATAGGTTTAGGTTTGGAGGGAACTTTGTGAAGTGTTGAAAATATTGGCTAGTGGGAAAATTAAAATATTTTATTTTGGTTCATTAACACCGGGTTTTAAAAATCGCTGTTAAAATTAATGTCTATTAACGAAAAAAAGGCGCTCATAGAGATCGCCTAAAAAACTGATGTCTATGAACGAAAATCTGCGCTCATAGACACAGGTTTTTAGAAAAATCGATGTAAAATACTCAAAGACATCGATTTTTGCTTAAAACCGTTGTTGTTCCACCAATGTCTATGAGGGTTTTTCTTGTAGTGAACATATTCGACAAGGTTGAAGCATAGTAAAAAAATGAGTTATACAGGTCATAGAAGATTTCTTCCTACAAATCATCCTTATCGAAGGAAAAAGTATTTAATGGGAACCCAGAGCTTAACCCCACACCGAAACCATTAACTAGGCATGAATTTTTGGATCGAGTTGAAAGAATTAATTATCGTTCGAGAAAAGTGAATGGAGCTTCAATTAAAGCAAGGTGAAGCTGAATCATGTTGGAAAAAGAAATATATATTCTTTGAACTTGAGTATTGGAAACATCTATATGTTCGATATGTTCTTGATGTAATACACATTGAAAAAAATGTGTGTTAAAGTCTGATCAGTGCTTTGCTTGACATTCCTGGAAAATCAAAGGATGGAGTAATTGTAAGACTAGAGCTTGTGGAGATGAATTTAAGGATTGATTTGGCACCAAATGTGGGGGAGAAGAGAACCTTTTTGTCGGTGGCTTGTTATACACTAAGTAAGGATGAAAAAAAGAAAACTTTGCAATTATTTGTTTGGAATAAAGGTCCCCATAGGATACTCATCCAATGTTAAAAATCTGGTGTCGATGAAAGACTTGAAACTTGTTGGCCTTAAGTCACATGACTATTACACTTTGATGCAACAATTGCTTCCAGTCACCATCTGTGGTGTCTTGCCTAAACATGTTAGAGATACTATCACTTGGTTTTGTGGCTTCTTCAACGTGGTACGTAATAAAGTGATAGATATCTCGAAGTTGAATGATTTGCAAAGAGAGATTGTGACACTGTTTGTTTGCTTGAAAAATATTTTCCCCCATCTTTTTTTAATATAATGATTCATTTAATAGTTCATCTTGTATGAGAGGTCAAATTGTATGAACCAAATTGGTATAGGCAAATGTACCCATTTGAAAGATTCATGAAGATCTTGAAAAGGTATGTGCGAAATCACAATCGTCCTGAAGGGTATATAGACGAATGTTATATTGCTGAAGAGGCTATGGAATTTTGCTCAGATTACATGTCTAGTGTGCATACAATTGGGATCCCATCAAGGCATTGAGAAGTACAACTTACTAGGCCTCTATCTAGCTCACTAATACACTCAACTTGTCATGATGAGTTACATCAAGCACATCGTTATGTCTTAGAAAATGATGTTGACATTAATCCTTATATCAAGTAATTCTCTTACTTATTAATATTTTATTGCACTGTTCTTACGTTCTACTAATTAACTTATTAGTATTCTATTAGTTAACTTATTCATAATCATTTCATTAGGGAGCACATGGAATTTTTGAACTCAAGCTTTTCTCATAAAGCCAAGTCCAAAAAGTGGCTACAAGATGAGCATAACAGTACATTTATTGGTTGGTTACGTGATCGTGTGAGAGCAATTGGCAATTCCACCTGTCAAATATCATAAAGATTGAAGTGGATAGCGTGCGGACGTAGCAATCAAGTGTTGAAGTACTCTAGTTATTTTATTGATAGAGTTACTTATCATACAAAAGAGCGCGATGATACATGAGTTGTTCAAAACTCCAGAGTAAGCTTAGTTGCAAAGACAATGCAAGTTGCTAGTGCGAATGACAAAAATCCAATTGTGTCGGACATGACTTTCTATGGAGTTATTCAAGAAATTTGGGAACTCGATTATCACAATTTTCAAATTCCGGTGTTTAAATGTAATTGGGTTGAGAATAATAATGGTATTAAAGTTGATGAACTTGATTTCACATTGGTAAACCTCAACAGAATTGGATTTAAATCTGACTCTTTTATCTAGAGGAATCAAGCAAAGCAGATATTCTACATTGAAGATCCTCAAGATCCTACATGGCATGTTGTACTTGCCACTCCTACTAGGGATTACATGGAATACATAAATGGTGATGAGTTGGAAAATGCTATAATCCACTATCAAAGTTCTACAAGAGGGTTTCTTTCAATGGAATTAATGGGCGTTGACGGTATAGATGAAAATGAACCATCATGCGTTCGTGAAGATTGTGATGGGACATGGATTAACAATAATTAAGTGTAATCTATTGTTTTGACGGTGTGTAAATTTTGTTTGTTGATCTATTTTGTTATCACATTTTTTCTTATTGTTATATAACTATCGTTTGCCTTCATTCTCGCTTTATTTTCTTTGTAATTCAAATGCCTAACAAGTTGCTGTCTTTCACAAGAAATGGGGCATCAAGGAGCTTGATAACATTCTATAATTTAGGGTTCTCCTCATTTCTTGTGGACACTATGGCAGCTCATGCAAAGAGATTACTGAGGATTGTGAAGCCTAAAGAAAGTACTTCATATTTTGCCACTAACAATAGTTGTGAGGGTCAAACAACAATGGAATCTACAGAAACAGAGTCAACAAGAACATCGAGGGGGCGTACACGTTTGGATAGGCTTGTTAGGCTAAGGGTCCAAGGAATTAAAAAGGATGTTAGCTTCAACAAAATTGGATAGCCAGTTGGAGAATTTGTGGGTGAAATGTAAAGCTACATTGGCATTCTTATTTGAGAAAAGATCTCAATAGGTTACAAATCATGGAAGCAAGTGCCAAATGATGTTAAAGAGTTAATATGGGAACCGGTGAATGTAAGTTAGAATGCTTTGAGAACTTAAATTAGCTCACAAATGGTTATGCTATAATTAGCATGCTTGTTAATTTTTTTATGTGTTTTTACAGCTAACGTACAATATTGACCCAAGTTGAGGAAGGGATGTTTACATTCAGCAAATAATAAATGGCATCAATATAAAGCTTTTCTCACTCAAAAGTTCATTTTCAACAAGTTAGATAAACCTGATGAGTTGAAAGATCCATCGATTGGCTATGGTATTTCACAAGATGATTGGAGTTCCTTTGTAATAACTCGCATGACTGTCAACTTCAGGGTAAGATTCAAAATTTGATTTTAATTTTTAGAAGATAGTCCTAATGGTCTTTAACTGATGTTCTACAACTATCTTATAAAATTTTTCCCAACAAGTTAAAAATGTATTGGGTGTTGAATGACTGGGGGAAGTGTTTATATGAGCTTAAAGCAAGACATTTTCATTCTATGTCCCACATATGTACTTGTATTCTCTATCTTGAATGAAATTTTTTTGTAAGCATGTGCATTGTAGAGAATTTGCATAAGTTTATTTAAATGAAGCTCGGTTTTCCTAGCAGTAGATTAGAATAAACATCATGTTCATCACCCATGGATGCTGTATAGTGGCAAGCAGAATCCTCAGAATCTGTTGAAGGGGCAACTATGATACTACTGATTGATAATGACTTTTTATCACTGTAGTCTTATTTCTTTTATATGTATAAATTTTTCTCCTTTGAGGTTAGAGATGAATTCTAGCTTCAGCCTTCAAGATTGATGCTACTGCACTCTTTTCTTTTAAGAGCTCGAGAAAGCTTGCTATTTGAAAACATTAAGGTTTGCATATATATATTTGAATGTCGATAGTGAACTTAATTAATTTTAATTTTTAACTAGAGAGTAAGTGATGAATAAAAGAATAGAAGAAGACATAACGTATACCCTCATTGGCTGCCCCATAAAGGATATGCATGTTTTGCTGACGAAATTGTAAGTATGTTGAAGCTGGTGGTTTATTATTGAATCTGATTTTGTAGGAACAGAGCATGATTCATATTTTTTGTAGGCATCTGATTTATGTGATAATGATGAGATAAATCAAGCTATTATTTGGAAGAGAGGGCAGGTCAATAATGTTGGTGCGGGAAGCATCCGACGATCGAACTTGAGTTTTGATAATGACAAACGATTCAAAGTTAAGGTGTGTGGTGATCTAACAGTCTGAATGAGATTGCAGAAAAGTCCTAACTGCGGTTAGGCAGGTGAAAACCCTAGGGGGTGGTAACCCTAGGTGGAGAAAAGTCCTAGCTGCGGTTAGGCAAAGGGAAAACCCTAGGGGGCGGTAACACTAGGTCATAGGGGGTGGTAACCCTATGCGGAAAGTCTTGGTGGGTCGAGTGCTTCAGGCAAAAGTCCTAGGGGGTAACCCTAGGTGGAAAGTCCTGGTGTCACGAACCAGGTGAAAGAGTAGACCAGCCGGGAAGCGGAAGTCCAACAGAAAGTCCGGAAGCATCGAGTACCGAGCAAAAGTCCAGTCGATTTAGAGGATCGCACTGGCATCAGGTAAATCTCCAGAGTGGATAGGTGAGGACGCGTTCCCCGTAGAGGGAACAGTAGACGTCGGGTCGACCTAGAGTTTCCGGTCGGAAATTCGAAGTCAGACTCGGACAGTCCGATGACTGTCAAACTTCATATTTATGATATTATATGTGTTAACTTTTGTTTTGCAGGATATGTTTGTATTTTGGATCTAACATGTCTTGCAGGTACGAAAGAACAAGGTTAAGCCTCAGATAAACAGTGTCCGAGGCGCCTCCATGGAGCTTGGAGGCGCCTCGGGTGCAAAAGATGAGCTGGCTGTGAAGCAGGCTTGGAGGCGCCTTGAAGAAGCTCAAGGCACCTTGGACTGGTGGATGAAGGCGCCTTGGAGAGCAAAGAAGGCGCCTTGAACCTGATAAGGTTCGACCAGTTCAGCCCTTATCTCAGCGTGTGACTCGGCCAGCATGGAGGCGCCTTGGATGGCTTTCAAGGCGCCTTGAACACCCTTTATAAGAGGGTCTCGACCAGCAGCTCAAAAAAAATTCACTCCAAGCAATCCTTCTGCGACTAGCTGCTAACGACACGATCCCGAAGTGCTGCGACGACCCCCCGACGACCCGGAGCTCCGAATCTTCAGTTATTCTTATTTATCATCGGTATAATTTAATCATTGCTTATTGATTATTGTACTTCACTTGTAATTCTTTTCGAGCTATTAGTTGTTGCTCACAGTAAGCGATCAAGGATCGCGTGCCTTCGAGTAGGAGTCGAGTACGGCTTCGAACGAAGTAAATACCCTCGTGTTTGTGTTTCTTTTCTCTTTTATTCCGCTGCGTTACTCAAGTGTTTAATTGAACGATTTATGATTCCGAACCGAGTGAAAGTCACGAGCGCTATTCACCCCCCCCCCCCTCTAGCGCTTCTCGATCCAACAATTGGTATCAGAGCGGGGTTTCTCTAAATTGGTACAACTACCATTCGAGCATTTTTTTCATCGCTTTTTCGCTCTGAATTGGTACAACCCCTTTCGTTTTTTCCCTCCAAAATTACTTTCGAAAAATTCATTTTCGTCCTTTCACGGTTTATTAGTATTGATAAAATATTGAATTTTGCAAAATTTGAAATAATATTTTTTAAATATTTTTTAGTAATATTTTATTATTTTTTCTCGAAACTCATAAATTTCTATTTCTATCCTTCTACCACACTACTAATCCAGGATTAAATCCTGGGACAAGTTTTTTTCTCACTTTTTCGTGCAAGATTCAATGGCTCTCCAAGAAGGCTATAGCACCACTCAACCACCGCTCTTCTCCGGCGAAGACTTCGACTACTGGAAAGGCCGAATGGAGTCGTACCTACAAACCGAGTTCGATGTCTGGATGATCACCAAGACCGCGCTCGAAATACCAACTGACAGCACCGGCATGCCACTCCCGTACGAGAACTGGGACGCGAACCTTATCAAAAAGGTAGAAGCAAATGCAAAAGCAACGTATACACTTCAGTGCGGCTTAACGAATAAGGAGCTGAATCGTGCCGGCCCATTTTCAAGCTCCAAGGAGCTGTGGGAGAATCTGATTTAGTTACACGAAGGTACCCAGGTAAGTAAGCATGTTTTAATTAACGAATTATTTGAGCAGACTAATACTACTCCGGCTGAGAAAGGTGTTGCGTCATTTGCAGGTACAAGCAAGACGAAGAAAGTGTTAAAGGCAACATGGTCCGAGTCATCAGACGAATCTGAATCCGATGAAGAAGAACAAGCAAGCCTCCTCGCTCTACCAGTACTAGCACATGTTGCCGAAACCGAGTCCGAGCTTGAATCCGAAACCGAGAACGAATCAGACACCGAGTCTGAGCGAAGCCACGGATCCGTATCCGTTTCTGAAGGACCCAAACCCACTGTAAGTTCTATAATGTCTAGTATTAACCTAGATAATTTGGAAAACTTAATTCCTTACTTGCTTAAGAAGTTGGCCAAATCTAACGTCCGGGTCAAGGCACTTCTAAAGGAGGTAACATCCCTTAAAGAAGTGACTAACTCAAGTCCCTTAACTGAGTCAGTTTAAATTGGAAGTTCAACTCAAGTCCAACAACTTGAGGAAGAAAATTCCAATTTGAAAACTCAAGTTAAAGAACTCAAGGACACGTTGGAACGGTTCACCTTGAGTTCCAAGAATTTGGATCTGATTCTTGGAAAATAGCGAGTCGTTTACAACAAATCCGGACTTGGATTTAAAACTAAAAGAAAACAAATCGTATTTATCATTAGTAAATAAAAATAATAGAAAGGTAGTCCAAGCATCGGTACCTAAGTCCAACTTGGTCAATCAAGTTGGACTTGGTCAATATTGGGTCCCCAAGGATCAAGTCTATTACCTTAATAGACCTTATCGAGGCTATGATCTAGGGGGAGCAAAAAGAAAAATTATTTTAATTAATAAATAAATAATGAAATTCATCTTAATAAATAAATAATTATCTTAATAAATAAACTTAAAAGTCAAATTAAATTAAAATCAATTAAAAATTCGAAATTAAATTAAAAATTCAAAATTAAATTCAAAAATCAATTAAAAATTTGAAATTCAATTAAAAATTCAAAATTCAATTAAAAATTCGAAATTAAATTAAAAATTCAAAACTCAAAAATCAATTAAAAACTCGAAATACATTTAAAAAACCCAAAATTCGAAACTCAATTTGAAATTAAAAATAAAATTGAACTTTAATCAAATAAAAATAGAAGGAGGATCCAGAATAGCTAGCACCCCCAACTAAACTACCCGACTGGGTAACTGAACCTAATCTACCCGGCAGGGTAACCGAACTTTACCTACCCGGCAGGGTAATTAAGGATAGATTAAAATGGGCTAGGTTTAACTTGACCCACGGTACTGATGAAGTATCGGATGATAGTACGTTGGGGAAACTTAGTCATCGCATGTCTAGGAAGATATGGCTTCGACCTGGTGCATTTGGCTAAGTGGAACTGACCGAAGCTACCCTTTATGGATCCTAACTAGTTAGACCAAGGTTTTGTACTAAGTTCAATGGGTAGGACTATTTGGAAAACCTCGAAGGCATGGTTACTTTAATGATGTCCTTGTGACTCACCTGTTGGGTTTTTCGGGCCGAGAAAATCGCTTTTTCGCGTCACGAAAACCCCGAAACCCCCGCCACCAGATCCGTGCGAAGAATAAAATTTCTAAAACATTACGAGTACGAGTTTACAAACTCTAGATCTACATTAGAGTACGAGTTTTACCCTTGATGCGTGCCTTTCGCAAATCCCGCTCGTCCTAGATGTCGGATCTCAAGATTGTCAAAGTAGACAACCCTCTAGAAGTATCTACACGAACTATTAGGTGGAGAAAACCTAACACAAAGGTGTGCTAGCACCTTGGTAAGGTTTGGCCAAGAGAGGAGAGGGAGAGCAAGAAGAGAGAGCAAGGAAGAAGATGAGTTGAATTCACTTGAATGAAAAAATCAATCTCATTCACTATGAAAAGTGGCCGGCCACAATGGGAAGTGTAACTCCCATTCTCATTTAATGTGGCCATTAAAGAGATTTGTAACCTCCATGAGGTGGCACACACATGTGCTAAACATGATGATGTGGCACATCAACATTGGCCACTTAATGCCAAGTCACAAATGATGTGGCATAAAATCAAGTCAAACTTGACTCTTCCTCTTTCTCTCATGTCAAGTCAAACTTGACTTAATCTCTCTCATGGTTGATCTAATCCAACCATTTAATTCAAGCCAATTTAATATAATGAATCTAATTCATTTAATTAAATTGATTCAATGAGTCATAATCTAAATTAGACTCATTGAACACATGAATCAACTTGAGTCCAACTCAATTAGCCCAATTAGGATTACTCTTAATCCAATTTGATTCATCAAATGAATCTAATCCTCTTGGTTCATCATATGAACCTAATCTCCATCTAATTATCCTTAGTGTGTGACCCTATAGGTTCTTGTAACGTTGGCAATGCCCCTAAACCCATTTAGGAGCATAAGTAATGAGCGGTATCTAGAAACACATCACTACTACCCAAGTTACAAGAATGTTGAGATCCAACATCACCTTGTGACTACTAATTGTGACTCCTCACAATATATGACAAGTGCCCTTCTATCCTAGACATCTAGATTGATCAATGTGAGGCATAGACCGTGTCATCTCTGACCAATCTAAATCTTGAACTCCAAGTAGACACACTCAATCAAATGAGCTAAATATCTCATATTGACTGATTTGGGCATGGTCATGCACTTAGTGGTCTCACTCTATCAAGAATATCGATGTCTCTCCCGTCATATAGGAGGAATAGATCCCATCTACATCACTCACATTCCTCTGCATAATTCGTTACATACCCAGTAATCGCCTTTATAGTCCACCCAGTTACGGGTGACGTTTGACGAAACCAAAGTACATAACTCCTTATGTAGAGATCCATGGTGACTTCAGGTCTAAGGACTAGTAGTGATACTAATAGCCACATGAGAAAGTATATGACACTCATATAATGATGCATGATACTTTCTCATGGCGGGTCATTCAGTATACATTCTCCAATGCATACCCATGTGTCAACTTGATATCTCTATATCCATGACTTGTGAGATCAAGTCATCGAGTTGACCTACATGCTAGTCTCATCACATTAACATTGTCCCTGAATGTTAATACTCGACTAGGAATGATTAAGAGTAGTGTTCCCTATATGATCTCACTATCGATTCAGCCAATCGATTGATATTGGTAAGAACCTTCTACTCAAGGACGCTATTATACTTAGTTTATTTGGCACCAATACAAGTAAGTATAATAACCAACAAATGCCTTTATTTATATAAGAATATGATACAACAAGTCCATAATACAATCATCAAATGATTGGCTCTAGGGCTCTAACTAACAATCTCCCACTAGCACTAGTGTCAATCAGTGTAGGCTCTAAGCCCCAATGACCTAGTGTGACCATCATGCTTCCTCTGTGCCAAAGCCTTGGTCAAGGGATCTGCGATGTTAGCCTCTATGGGTACTCTAAAAATCTTCACATCTCCTCTCTCGACAATCTCTCGAATGAGATGGAAGTGTCGTAGTATGTGTTTGGTCCGCTGGTGTGAGCGAGGTTCCTTCGCCTGTGCTATGGCTCCATTGTTGTCACAATAGAGCTCAATAGGGTCAGCGATACTAGGAACCACTCCAAGTTCAGTGATGAACTTGCGGATCCAAACTGCCTCCTTTGCTGCCTCTGATGCAGCAATGTACTCGGCCTCTGTCGTAGAATCAGTGACTGTGTCCTGCTTCGAACTCTTCAAGTTCACAGCACCACCATTAATGCAAAACACTAACCCTGACTGCGATCGATAATCGTCCTGGTCGGTCTGGAAGCTAGCATCACTGTAACCCTTTACAGCTAGCTCGTCATCGCCTCATTATATCAAGAAATATTCTTTAGTTTTTCTTAAGTACTTAAGAATATTCTTGACCGCTATCCAATAACTTTCACCTGGATCTGACTGGTATCTGCTCGTTATGCTCAAAGCATACGAGACATCAAGTCGAGTACATAGCATGGCGTACATGATAGATCCTATAGCTGAGGCATAAGGGATCTGATCCATGCGGTCTCTCTCCTCTCTAGAAGAGGGACCTTGAGTCATCGAAAGACTCACGCCATGTGACATCGGCAGAAATCCCTTCTTGGAGTTCTGCATGGCAAACCGAAGGAGTACCTTGTCAATATATGTACTCTGACTTAGGCCAAGAAACCTCTTAGATCTATCTCTATAGATCTGTATGCCAAGAATGCGGGATGTCTCACCTAAGTCCTTCATTGAGAAGCAACTCCCTAGCCAGGTCTTGAAAGACTGAAGCAAAGGGATGTCCTTCCCAATGAGTAGTATGTCATCCACATACAATATGAGGAAGACAACTATATCCCCTACAACCTTCTTGTAGACACAAGGCTCATCTTCATTCTTAATGAAACCAAACTGTTTGATTGCATCATCGAATCGAAGATTCCATCTCCGAGAAGCTTGCTTTAGTCCATAAATGGACCTATGCAACTTGCATACTCTGCTAGTATGCTGTGGATCTACAAAACTCTCAGGTTGTGTCATGTACATATCCTCGAGCAGGTTTCCATTCAGAAACGCAATTTTGACATCCATCTGTCATATCTCATAGTCATGGTATGATGCAATAGCAAGCATGATCCGAATAGACTTAAACATCGCTACTGGAGAAAAGGTTTCATCATAGTCAATACCATGAATCTGCTTGAAACCTTTAGCTACCAAGCGACCCTTATAGATAAGTCCATCCATGTCAGTCTTTCTCTTAAAGACCCACTTACACTCAATGGGTTTTACCCCTTCAGGTGGATCAACCAAAGTCCATACTTGGTTGGTGTACATGAATTCCATCTCGGATCTCATGGCCTCTAGCCATTTCTCGGAATCTGATCTCATCACAGCTTCCTGATAGGTGGTAGGCTCATCCTCTATGAGCACAACGTCATCATGGTTAGACAAGAGAAATGAGTATCTCTCAGGCTGACGACATACCCTATCAGACTTGCGAAGAGGTATGTCTACTTGAACTGGTTGTTGTTCCTCAACTCCTTGTGGAACAATATCATCCACAACACTTTGTGGTTCCAGTTCAACTTCTATCGAGGCTTCAGTGCTATTGTTCGCATCTTGAACTTCTTCAAGATCGAACGTGCTCCCACTAGTCTTTCTAGAAACAAAGTCCCTTTCTAGAAAGACCCCAGTCTTTGCCACAACTACCTTGTGCTGACTGAGAATGTAGAAGTAATATCCCTTAGTTTCCTTGGGATATCCAATAAAGGAGGGATAGATCGATGTCTCTCCCGTCATATAGGAGGGATAGATCCCATCTACATCACTCACATCCCTCTGCATAATTCGTTACATACCCAGTAATTGCCTTTATAGTCCACCCAGTTACGGGTGACGTTTGACGAAACCAAAGTACATAACTCCTTATGTAGGGATCCATGGTGACTTCAGGTCTAAGGACTAGTAGTCATACTAATAGCCACATGAGAAAGTATATGCCACTCATATAAGGATCCATGATACTTTCTCATGGCGGGTCATTCAGTATACATTCTCCAATGCATACCCATGTGTCAACTTGATATCTCTATATCCATGACTTGTGAGATGAAGTCATCTCATCATATTAACATTGTCCCTGAATGTTAATACTCGACTAAGAATGATTAAGAGTAGTGTTCCCTATATCATCTCACTATCGATTCAATCAATCGATTGATATAGGTAAGAACTTTCTACTCAAGGACGCTATTATTCTTAGTTTATTTGGCACCAATACAAGTATAATAACCAACAAATGCCTTTATTTATATAAGAATATGATACAACAAGTCCATAATACAATCATCAAATGATTGGCTCTAGGGCTCTAACTAACATCACCATAGCCCAGAAGTTTATCCAAAGAATGCCTACTTGTTGAACCCAAAGCTAAATCCGAATCTAACACAAAGTTAAACCAAACCCTAAAATTGAACCATAATTCATCTCACAAAAATTATAGGATTCTTTGATTGAAAATTTAGATCGGGTAAGATGACTAAGGAATAGAAATTCAAATTCAAAATTAAATTCAAAATTATAATTAATTCAAATTTTAATTAAATTCATAATTAATATTATTTTTTTAAAATGAAATTAACTCAAAATTATTTTTCTAAAAATTATTTTTTAATTAGAACTTTTAAAAATTATTTTAAAAATCTTTTAAAACTTAATTTCAAAATTATTCGAAAAAATCTTTAAAAATTATTTAAAAATATTTTAAAACTTAATTTCAAAATTATTCAAAAAATCTTTTAAAAATTATTTTATATCTTTTAAAACTTAATTTCAAAATTATTTGAAAAAATATTTAAAAATTATTTAAAAATCTTTTAAAACTTAATTTCAAAATTATTCGAAAAATCTTTAAAAATCTTTTAAAACTTAATTTCAAAATTATTCGAAAATGTAACGACCTGCCTTCTACTACCTGGGCTGAGAGGTCGATCATTACGTTAGGCTAACTAATTCATGTGCGGAAAGCTGATCTGATGTAAATTTTGCTGAACTAATGAATATGCTTATGTTAATCGCTATACTATCTGAACTTAATGTTTAAACTACCCCTTGAATTGCTGTGGCTACGCTAGAAGGGGTGTTCTAGGTCTTTGCTGTCATCTGGGGCTGAACCAAAGTATTTTCAACTAGTACTAGGCCTCTGATCGATCCACGGATCGATCCAGCGTGCTACTGTGCACGGTGACTAATTTGGATCGATCGGCTGATCGATCCAGGTTAGGCAATCGATCCAGTGATCGATTCAGTACCCTACTGTACACGGGAACTAGCGTCTGGATCGATTGGCTGATCGATCCAGGCTGGCCAATTGATCCAGTGATCGATTCCAGAGCTCTCTGTTCTCGGGAGCGATTTCCCGATCGATCGAACGATCAATCCCCAAACTCTCTGTTCACGACAGAATGCGACTGGATCGATCGGCTGATCGATCCAGAAACTTACTGTTCACGGAACCAGACTCCCCAATCGATCCGCTGATCGATTGGGGTTTCTGATTTCGCAGTAAAGCTCTGATTTCAGCATTGTTTCGTGCCCAAATCACATGTACAAACTCTAAACTAACTGAAATGCATTCTAACATCAATTACCTAACATTCTAAACATGGCATGGTGCATATTTCACTAGTTCATGACTTTTAAGCAAACTGAATTGTGAAAACTAACATAACAAGGTTCTAATAGTTAGACTTGCTAAATCCCTAAGATCTTCATTCCAAACTCCTTTTCCACACACATTTTCGTTGCATTGTCCTCCAGCCTCCGCTAGTCCATCTTTCCTTTACCTTTATCTGCAGTATAAGGAAAATAGTATCTGTAAGCTTGAGAGCTTAGTAAGAAACCATCTACCTCACTAAAACATGCATACGATGAAATCATGCTTTTAAAACATGCTATTTGAAATATATGTATACTGAACATGTAAAAGCATAGCATGGCATACAAACAAACTAGTTATGGCAACAAGTGTTAACATAAGCTATCCTATTGCAACAATAGAAAACCAAACTGATACAAAAACTGAACTGAGCCAATTCTAAACTAATGCTAAGCTATACTGGATTCACGTAACTATTTGTGAAGTTTTGAAAACTATTTTCATAAATAGATTAAAATAATAATCATGCTGCTGTTTGGGCCCGACAACTGTACTTGCTATGCGCGCATTCCTAACTAGACCCGGGTTTGCAAGTCCCGAATTTAGTAGGGTTTACTAGGTTATCTAAACCTAGGGACGACTATGGGAGCCCAACCCAATGGACATATAGTCCAGTACAGTGCCACTGCTAAAATAAAATACTGGTTATAGCTAAATTTTCTTATTTTCCTATTTCTAGGTTGTCTGAACCTAGAGCTAGATTATCTGAACCTAGAGGCGACTGTGGGAGCCCACCCATTGGAGCGTAGTCCCATATAAGCTGTAGTAAAACTGCATATACTAAATAAATTCTTCTATCGCATTTAGCTAAACTATTAAAATGCCTAAGTCGCATTTTACTTGTGCTGAACATGTAAAATACCGAAAATAGGCGAATATTAATAAGGGAATTTTCCGGAATTTTTGGAAATTTTTCGGGAAATTTTTCGGAGCTCGTACGGACGAGTTAACGGGGATAAAAACGGGGCCCGGAAAAGCCTGTTTAGGCTACCCGATTTAAGCGAGGAAAAGATTTTTATATATATATCTTATTCCTTTTTATTTTCTTTGTTTTTTTTTCGTTTTGTTGTCGCCGAAACCGAGCCAAAGCCCGCACCCCTTCCTTCTTCTCCCCGACGCCGACGCGCGCTTCTCCTTCTTTGCCCTAACCGGCGCCGACGCCGGCGGTTTCTTCCTCTCCACGGCCGAGTGATCTTGTGCCCTAGAGAGCAGCAGCGAGTCACCACCGCCGCTCCTCCCCGTTGCACACCGCGAGCCGACCCTTGCCCTAAACCTTGCGGCGCCTTCTCCCGAGACCTTGCCGGCCACTAGGTTCGACCTAGCGCCGCCGGCCCTCTCCGATCTCCTCTGTGTCGGCCTCCTCCACACTGTGCCCTAATTTTGGGTTCACAACCACCGACGCCGAAGACTTCTCTTCTCTTCCTCTCTGTTGTGACCAAAATCAAAGGAGCGTGCCCTAGATTTCCTCTTGCTGCCGGATCTGAACAAAATAGCAAGGTGAGTTGGGATTGTTGTATGATACGTTTGAATCCAACAGTGATTCCAGCAGTGATGTTCGGTTCTGCAGGGTTGTGCGCTAAGGGGAAAATTTTAGCAAGGGGGTCTGCCGGGGTGTACTTTGTTCTAGCAGCAACAGCGATTGTGAGGGGGAGGTTGATTTCTGTGGATCAATGGCTGTGAATACGGTTGTGAACTTGAGGTAAGGATAAGGATTTAATATATGTGTTGAATTGGATTACATAGTTAATTGTTAGTAGTTCATGTGTGATTGAAATTAATCTAACGGTATGATTAGGGTTAAGATAATTAACCCAAGTTAGTCGTTGGATTTAATTTAGGAAGGTAGAGGTTTATGTGATTGGGGGTTTTCCCTAAATTGTCCTTAGGGATTTTGTTTAGCTATCCTTATGAAACTTTAGCTAAATAAATGTATGTATATCGGTTGACACAGGACTTTGATGCGGGACGAGCATCTCGACATCGGATTGGTTCGATTCGATCTACATTGGAGGCGGGTACCTCTTGACTTATCTTTATGATATTGTCTATTGGATATGCATAGTATTTTATAGCTGCAAACAATGATCATGTTTGCCTTGGTATGTCACGGTTTGATACCCATAGCATGATCTGTTGGCCATTTGTTATGTATCCATGTTTACGTTTCAGGATTATTGCCATGAGTACCTTGGTTCCTAGAGTAAGTGACATACCATACCTACTGAGGTTCGGACTAGGTTCTGGATTTTATTTTCTGGCATGTGTATCTAGATTATCTGATACCTAGGTTTTTATACCATACCTGACTTGTGTACCTCTATTTTGTATATCATATCTGATTTGTGTACCTAGACCCTTTTCTTTGATATGTGCATATTGTTGGTACATATGTTATGGAAGGAGATATGTTTAGGATCTAGGTTGCTATACCATAGAGGACTTGTATGCCCTAGATCCGTGGATTTACCATCGCTTTTACAGTACCCATTTTGTATATATGGATATGATTATGTTGATCAGTTTTTGTTATGCATAGTGACATGCATCATGATTGCATGCTGTGCGATTGTCGGCTCCACTATGGTTGAGCTCATCGCCAGTTATATGTACTGCACACACCCCCACTCATGGTTTAGTGGTATATCAGGCAGGTGTGTGGCGGTTCTGCTGTTTGGCTCCGTTGGTCACATGACCCAGCGTGGTAGCCGGCAGTCAATTCCGCTCTGTTTGGCTCCGCTGGCATTTAGTGTAGCAGCGTAGTAGCCGGCAGACGGTGGACTCTGTTTGGCTCCGTTGGTCAGGTGACTCAGCGTGGTAGCTGGCAGAGATACCTCCCTGTCATCGTGTACCGGGAGTTGAGAGCATTGAGCTCCCCCATTTATGATTTGGGGTCACAGGACAGGAGTACTCCGACAGCATCCCGTCCACTCGGTCACTCATCAGGAGCAGTGACGACAGAGTGCACGGTTGTCATAGCCCTACCCACTCGGTCTCGCCATTTGTGTGTGAGAGGACTGACTGGCGTCAGGGGTGACCAGGACGCATCATTAGCATCATATGCATTGATGTATTTATATTATTGTGATTGTGTTTGCTGCATTTGGTTGCTGCATTTTGGTTGGATGCATACCTTTGACCTGCATACAGGATTATTGACACTTTCGGTTTGACGACCCTTTTGTCTGGATAGGAGTTCCTGGTGAGTACAGCTTCCTCAGTTACCTTTCAGTTTTGCATATTCCCTATATATGATTAGGAAGTTGTATTCCATGTTTGTTGCTGTTAGATATATCTTACTACTCATGTCCATTGGTATTCGCTGAGTTGTTGAACTCACCCCGTTGACACTATATTTTTCAGGTACCAGGTGATTTATGGTGTCACTTGGTCCCCACGTCACATCAGAAGACTTATCGGTTTCACGTATGTTTTGTTTGTTTTATGTATCAGTTTGTTTAGCTCTGTACTCTGGTTTTATTTTTGGAGTGTTGATGTTGTTATGTGGTATTTTGTATTTGTTATTGGTTGTGTAAGCCTAGCCGGCTAGCAGTTTTGTGTTTTGGTTTTGGTACAGCCGAGTGGGCTGCTTTATTTTTAACTGCGTGGTTGTGTCAGCCAGAGGCTGAATTTGATATTAACTGCGTGGTGTTTGTTTTCTTTTATTGTTATTATTCCAGCCGCATGTGGCTGAGGTATATAGTGCTTGTAGAAAAGTTTCAGATTGTCCGCCGTACAGGGGAGATGCTGCCGAAATTTCTTCGGACAGAGACTCCTCCGGGGCGTGACAATTTAGTGGTATCAGAGCAGGTATACGATACTTGCTATGTGTTCTGGATTTTCGAGATTTATCTGATATCAATTTATTTGGTATTAGAGATCGACTTACGTGTCTTATTTTTTCGGTGTTACGGATTTTGTGTTTTGGTCTTCTCGATGTGACTTTTCGGATTTTGGGACCTGGCAGCAGCAGGACATCTCCAAGCTATAGGAGGTATGTTGGTATACTGTTATCCTACTATTTAGTTAGAGTATGCATCGTTGACTGTGATAGTTATGACACTTTGTATTTGGTATCTGTATGATGTTGTAGCCATATTACATGTGAGGGGTTAGCCACAGACGATGATCGACCTTAATAGAGATTGAGGGATTACAGTTTCTGGTGATTTTTCATATCATACACCAGTAGTTTTAGTTTCTGTTATTACTAGTTGGATAGCGGATTGAGGTACATACCAGCCTTTGCTATTATTAGTTGGGTAATAGATAGTATCTATATCTTTATGTTGACCTAGCCAGTAGTATACCAGGTTATTTTAGTTAATTTCATTCGTAGATAATTGATTTACTCTGGTTAGATCGGTCAATAGGAAACTGATTTACACATATTGACTTGGGGTAGTCGTGGGTTGATTTACCTTAGACGCTTGTAGAGGCTTTATTTGTTCTTGATTAGTTAGTTGATGATCGATTTAGTTTTGTTGGACCGATCAGTAGAGGACAATCATACCCTATTTTATGGAGATGCTGACCTTTGGGTTATTCGTGCTTAGTTGGATATCTTGAGCACATCGAGTACCTAGGTTATACGGACGTGGGAAAGGACTGAATTAGCCATATACTATTGTTGCTTTGGTCAGTCGATATTGGTTCGATGTATCTTATTCCATGGGTATTTTAATTTTTGACGGTATGTATCTAGTTGGATGACTTAGAAGGTGACCCTGCCGTTTCTAAATGTCAGGTTGATTGGGTCAAATATGTTGATTATTCCTATCTTTGTGTCGTGTACATATGATTGTTATGAGTTGAAGGAGTTCTATGGTGGATAGTTCATTTGTGGATAGTGTGGGTATTCCCATCTAGATATGGTTATTGTAGGTTCCTTGTGGAGTATAGCTATTTAGTTAGCTGTACGTGCCTGATTGACATGTTGGAAGTATCTTGTCGACTACATCGGTGTTATGATATGTACATATGTGTTTGGTGTGGTATCGGAGGTATCTTGATGATTATGTGTGATTTGTGAATGCACCTGGGTTTTAGTATGCCTATTGGAAGTATATGTTGATTATACTCCTGGCATATGTGTATATTTATCATGAGAGTGTTGTTTGAGGGGTATTGTTGATTTTACCTACGATGATATATGCACACGGGTTCGGTATACATTGTTGGAGGTATCACGGTGATTTATACTTATGATGTGAGTATATTCGGTGTGTACTAATTGGAGGATTATGTCGATTATACATTTGTTATGTGTGCATGTGTGTCAGATGTATGGTTGCTAGCATCATGATGATTCTACCTATGTTAAATGTAGAGTGTTAAATGTCTACATTATGATATTGATTGTTTTACCCTGTCAACTAATATACCCATTAAGTGGGTGACCGACCCACTAGGAGGGATGATAGAGTTGACTATGGATTTGATTTGCTTACTGGGTGGTTATAGCCTAGGCTACCCACAGTGATCTGTGGTAGAGAGATCTTGTGCAGTCTCTAGCTAGATAGTTAGGTGCTTTGGGCACTTATGTATTATTGTGGTAGAGCGTAGCTCTCACATAGTCTGGATCCCACATATTTAGGGATTATTTTGTGATGGAACGTTCCATATATTGCGGATTGCTTGTAGCGGAGCATTGCTTCCATGTTTGTTGTAGATATATATTTTGGATTATTTGAAGTGGAGCGTTGCTCCCACATATGGAGGATTTCTTGTAGTAGAGCGTTGCTCCTACATATATGGTATTTCGTGTGATAGAGCATTGCTCTCACACTGAAGGTTCTATTCTTTGGTGATTATATATCGTTGGTGATTAGATCTGTTTATTGTTGGGGATCTTATTGTTAGGTATGTCTGTGATACGGACATTATGTGTCTTGGTTTTACTATTAGTGCTTGCGGTGCCCTAGATGTTATCATGGACTCGATGATTTGGGTATCCCTAGAATGTTTGGATCGGTTTCCATTGTCTTTGTTGACGATGTTGTGATCTATTTCGGATCCGCGGTGAGTCACGTACACCACCTTTGCTTAGATCTAAAGATGTTTCGACGAGAACATGTATATGTGATTATCAGTAGTGCTGATTTGGTTGTCTTCTGTGAGATGTTTGAGACACACGGTCACCAGTAGGAGTATACCGTGGTTCCACAGGAGATCGAGGTTATTACCGTTGGGAGTAGACGGAGTCTATAGAAGAGGCTCGCAACTTCCTTTGTTTGGCTTGATATTTCCGGAGATACGTTGAGGGTTTCTCACGGATTGCTATGCTACTTACATGCCTGATCAGGAAAGGCGTGAAGTTCACTTGGACTGAGGTTTGCAAGACTAGCCTTTAGGAGCTGAAGCGGAGTTTAGTGTCGGCTCTGATTTTTGGTTTTACCTTCTGGAGAGGACGAATTTGTGCTCTATACCGATGCATCTCTACCGGGTTTGGACGCTGTTTGATGCAGCACGATAGAGTAGTCTCCTATGTTTCTCGTCGGTTGAAGAAGCATGAGAAGAACTACCCTGTACATGATCTGGAGCTAGTCGCCATTATTTTTGCCATGAAGATTTAGCGACATTATTTATATGACGTTACATTTGAGATTCTCACTGACCCTAAGAGTCTCAATATCTGTTTTACTTAGAAGGAACCTAATCTCCGACAAAGGAGATGGATGGAGTTCCTGAAGGATTTTGATTGTACCATTAGTTATCACCTAGGAAAAGCTAAGTGGTTGTTGACGCGCTTAGCTGGAAGTCTAGAGTGACTTTGGCTTGCCACCGAGTTGTGGTCACAGACTGGTTATCATGGTTGCTCAATCGTCGATCAGGACGAGGATCCGAGAGCCCTAGGCTGTATTTGCGGGTTATTTGCAGCCAGATAGTTTCCGGACAGCAGACCTAGTTCACACGAGACGAGGAGGATATTATATACATCTGAGACAGATTATGAGTACCTCAGTCTCATCCGGTCTTACAGGAGCTACTTTGGGAAGCTCATTGCTCTCGATTTGGGATCTACCCAGACGTGACCTGCATGTATCGAGATTTGAGGTGTTCCTACTGGTGGAACGGTATGAAGAAAGACATCGCGGAATTTGTAGCTAGATGTCTTGTCTGTCAGCAGGTGAAGGCTGAGCACTAGAGACCTGCCGGATTATTTCGGCGGATTCCTACTCTTGAGTGGGAATGGGAACCCATTACCATGGACTTTGTGGTGGGTTTGCCGAGGACACGACAAGGTTATGACGCGATTTGGGTAATTGTTGATCAATTAACCAAATCCGTGCACTCGTTAGCGATCCGGAAGATTGATTTCCTGGATCGATTGGTAGATCTATTTTGCCGGGAGATCATCAGATCACGTGATGTTCCGTTGACTATTATTTCGGATAGAGGCCTTCGGTTCACGTCTCATTTCTGGCAGAGTCTACAGCAGCCTTTAGGCACTGAGTTCTGTTACAGTACAGTTTTCCATCCGCAGACAGATGGACAGTCAGAGCGGACCTTTCAGACTCTAGAGGATTTGCTGAGATTGTGTGTGTTGGATTTTGGAGGCAGTTGGGAGGACCATCTGCCATTTGTAGAGTTCGCCTACAACGACAGCTTTCTTTTGGCTATCCGGATGACGTTGTTTGAAGCGTTATATAGTAGGCCTTGTTTGGACACCCCTCCTCTGGGATGAGGTTGGGGAGGCCCAGTTGTTGGGACCTCATAGAGCTCAGCATGACGCAGAGTTAGTCCGTACGATCTGACGGAGAATGTTAGAGGCACAGGATTGCCAGAAGAGTTATGCTGATCGGAGACGCAGACCATTAGAGTTTTCTGTTAGCGATCATGTATTTCTGCGAGTTTCACCCACGAAAGGGGTGAAGAGATTTGACCTCAGAGGTAAGCTAGCTCCACGGTACATTGACCCTTCCGAGATCTTGGAGAGGATCGGAGCGGTAGCTTACTGGTTATCACTACCACCGTCCCTGTCAGGCGTACACGATGTATTCCATGTAACTATGCTGTGGAGATACGTGCCCGACACGACACATGTGCTGGCAGATATCCCAGTTCCAGTTCAGCCTGATATTACATATGAGAGGTTCCGGTGCGGATTCTCGATCGGAAAGAGCGTCAGTTGCGGAATAAGACTATCCGGCTGGTTAAAGTCGGATGACAGCATCACTCGGATGAGGAGGCTACTTGGGAACTCGAGGATACTATCCGTGCTCGATATCCCCACCTTTTCACATGAGGTATGTGATTTTATTTATCGTTCAGCATTTATGCTTTATCTGTTGTTAGTACTTGCTGATGGTAGATAAACGAAATTTGGGGACCAAATTTTATAAGTGGGGGAGAATGTAAAATACCGAAAATAGGCGAATATTAATAAGGGAATTTTCCGGAATTTTTGAAAATTTTTCGGGAATTTTTCGGAGCTCGTACGGACGAGTTAACGGGGATAAAAACGGGGCCCGGAAAAGCCTGTTTAGGCTACCCGATTTAAGCGAGGAAAAGATTTTTATATATATATCTTATTCCTTTTTATTTTCTTTGTTTTTTTTTCGTTTTGTTGTCGCCGAAACCAAGCCAAAGCCCGCACCCCTTCCTTCTTCTCCCCGACGCCGACGCGCGCTTCTCCTTCTTTGCCCTAACCAGGGCCGACGCCGGCGGTTTCTTCCTCTCCATGGCCGAGTGATCTTGTGCCCTAGAGAGCAGCAGCGAGTCACCACCGCCGCTCCTCCCCGTTGCACACCGCGAGCCGACCCTTGCCCTAAACCTTGCGGCGCCTTCTCCCGAGACCTCGCCGGCCACTAGGTTCGACCTAGCGCCACCGGCCCTCTCCGATCTCCTTTGTGTCGGCCTCCTCCACACTGTGCCCTAATTTTGGGTTCACAACCGCCGACGCCGAAGACTTCTCTTCTCTTCCTCTCTGTTGTGACCAAAATCAAAGGAGCGTGCCCTAGATTTCCTCTTGCTGCCGGATCTGAACAAAATAGCAAGGTGAGTTGGGATTGTTGTATGATACGTTTGAATCCAACAATGATTCCAGCAGTGATGTTCGGTTCTGCAGGGTTGTGCGCTGAGGGGAAAATTTCAGCAAGGGGGTCTGCCGGGGTGTACTTTGTTCTAGCAGCAACAGCGATTGTGAGGGGGAGGTTGATTTCTGTGGATCAATGGCTGTGAATACGGTTGTGAACTTGAGGTAAGGATAAGGATTTAATATATGTGTTGAATTGGATTGCATAGTTAATTGTTAGTAGTTCATGTGTGATTGAAATTAATCTAACGGTATGATTAGGGTTAAGATAATTAACCCAAGTTAGTCGTTGGATTTAATTTAGGAAGGTAGAGGTTTATGTGATTGGGGGTTTTCCCTAAATTGTCCTTAGGGATTTTGTTTAGCTATCCTTATGAAACTTTAGCTAAATAAATGTATGTATATCGGTTGACACAGGACTTTGATGCGGGACGAGCATCTCGACATCGGATTGGTTCGATTCGATCTACATTGGAGGCGGGTACCTCTTGACTTATCTTTATGATATTGTCTATTGGATATGCATAGTATTTTATAGCTGCAAGCAATGATCATGTTTGCCTTGGTATGTCACGGTTTGATACCCATAGCATGATCTGTTGGTCATTTGTTATGTATCCATGTTTACGTTTCAGGATTATTGCCATGAGTACCTTGGTTCCTAGAGTAAGTGACATACCATACCTACTGAGGTTCGGACTAGGTTCTGGATTTTATTTTCTGGCATGTGTATCTAGATTATCTGATACCTAGGTTTTTATACCATACCTGACTTGTGTACCTCTATTTTGTATATCATATCTGATTTGTGTACCTAGACCCTTTTCTTTGATATGTGCATATTGTTGGTACATATGTTATGGAAGGAGATATGTTTAGGATCTAGGTTGCTATACCATAGAGGACTTGTATGCCCTAGATCCGTGGATTTACCATCGCTTTTACAGTACCCATTTTGTATATATGGATATGATTATGTTGATCAGTTTTTGTTATGCATAGTGACATGCATCATGATTGCATGATGTGCGATTGTCGGCTCCACTATGGTTGAGCCCATCGCCAGTTACATGTACTGCACACACCCCCACTCATGGTTTAGTGGTATATCAGGCAGGTGTGTGGCGGTTCTGCTGTTTGGCTCCGTTGGTCACATGACCCAGCGTGGTAGCCGGCAGTCAGTTCCGCTCTGTTTGGCTCCGCTGGCATTTAGTGTAGCAGACGGTGGACTCTGTTTGGCTCCGTTGGTCAGCGTGGTAGCCGGCAGAGATACCTCCCCGTCATCGTGTACCGGGAGTTGAGAGCATTGAGCTCCCCCATCTATGATTTGGGGTCACAGGACAGGAGTACTCCGACAGCATCCCGTCCACTCGGTCACTCATCAGGAGCAGTGACGACAGAGTGCACGGTTGTCATAGCCCTACCCACTCGGTCTCGCCATTTGTGTGTGAGAGGACTGACTGGCGTCAGGGGTGACCAGGACGCATCATTAGCATCATATGCATTGATGTATTTGTATTATTGTGATTGTGTTTGCTGCATTTGGTTGCTGCATTTTGGTTGGATGCATACCTTTGACCTGCATACAGGATTATTGACACTTTCGGTTTGACGACCCTTTTGTCTGGATAGGAGTTCCTGGTGAGTACAGCTTCCTCAGTTACCTTTCAGTTTTGCATATTCCCTATATATGATTAGGAAGCTGTATTCCATGTTTGTTGCTGTTAGATATATCTTACTACTCATGTCCATTGGTATTCGCTGAGTTGTTGAACTCACCCCCGTTGACACTATCTTTTTCAGGTACCAGGTTATTTATGGTGTCACTTGGAGCATCCTGTCTGCTGGTCCCCACGTCACATCAGAAGACTTATCGGTTCCACGTATGTTTTGTTTGTTTTATGTATCAGTTTGTTTAGCTCTATACTCTGGTTTTATTTTTGGAGTGTTGATGTTGTTATGTGGTATTTTGTATTTGTTATTGGTTGTGTAAGCCTAGCCGGCTAGCAGTTTTGTGTTTTGGTTTTGGTACAGCCGAGTGGGCTGCTTTATTTTTAACTGCGTGGTTGTGTCAGCCAGAGGCTGAATTTGATATTAACTGCGTGGTGTTTGTTTTCTTTTATTGTTATTATTCCAGCCGCATGTGGCTGAGGTATATAGTGCTTGTAGAAAAGTTTCAGATTGTCCGCCGTACAGGGGAGATGCTGCCGAAATTTCTTCGGACAGAGACTCCTCCGGGGCGTGACAGAACATACTATCGAGCACTTGGCGTGCGTTGTTGCACACCGTATGTGCCAAAAATCCATATACTACTAAACTAAAGCATGCAATCACACGAGAACTACTTATACTGCAGGTGAGGGGTTTCTTACCTCCTGCGCTAGTTTTTCTTACAATTCAATCGCTAGGTTTTCCGGAGAAGGGATCTCTTCGACGATCTTCTCGCGTCTATGTGTTCTTCTCGCGGAGAGGAGCGTCCTCGTATCTTTGATGTTGCCGGAAGATACCCCTATGACCCTAGGGATGGAACCCTAGGTTCTTCCTTGGGCTTGGGCGCCGAGAGGTGAGGAAGGGAGAGGGGTCGGCGGGTGAGGGTTTGAGGAAAAGAATTTAACGACTAAAATTAATCAATCCCCACTTAAGTCTCCTATTTATATTAAGTGCTTAATTTGGCCAACTTAAATATAAATATAATTGGTCCCCTCTTCTTTCAGCACGGCCCTGCTGGGTTCACTTGGTTACTAGAGTTCACCACAAGGCGTAGGACCCAATAGGTCTCGGGTTCAATTCCCGTGTAGGCTATTTTACGATTCTATTTATTTTTACTACTTCTGCTACTCTAAAAATTCTGTAAAAATATCCTAAAATTTCAGAAAAATTGTAAAATATTTATAAAATTGATTTGAGAATTTTCGGGCATTACAGAAAAATCTTTTAAAAATTATTTTAAATCTTTTAAAACTTAATTTCAAAATTATTCAAAAAATCTTTTAAAAATTATTTTAAATCTTTTAAAACTTAATTTCAAAATTATTTGAGAAATATTTTAAAAATCATTTTTAAAAACTTTAAAAACTTAATTTCAAAATTATTTGAAAATCTTTAAAAATTATTTTTAAAATCTTTTAAAACTTAATTTCAAAATTATTCGAAAAAATCTTTGAAAATTATTTTTAAAATCTTTTGAAAATCAATTTCAAAATCATTTGAAAATTATTTGAAAAATCCTTTGAAAATTCATTTCAAAAATCTTTTGAAAATTCATTCCAAAATCATTTAAATTTTTTTTTCAAAATATTAGTCAATTAATTTCAGAATTTTATTCAATTAATTTCAAAATATTAATTAATTTAAAAGGGTTTCAAAATCTTTAATTCTCAAATCATATTATGATTGCAAATGTTAATTTTTACTATAGTCTCAAAGTTTAATATTTACTAATTTGGAATTCAAACTTATATTTTCAATAGTTTTATTGGCAAAGTTAACTTTATCTGACACTCACTCATAAGCTAAACATACCTGAAAACCTAGAATGGGTGAGATGGAAAATTAGACAAAATATAAAAGACCTATTATATTTTATACATGCTTGGACTCTAGGACCCTAGGGATTCATGTTTGCATTAATTAAGGGGGAGTGAACGGAGTTGAGCTAATTATCAAGTAACTTTTGAAGAGCTTTTCAAATTAAATTAAATATCTTTCGACAAACTTTTCAAATGGAGATTGTAAGATTGAGCATGCTTTAGAGCTCTGATACCTTATCAAAATAATATGGATAACTTAACATCTATTTAACCTGACTCATGCTTGGACTTAAGGACTAACTGAATTTGATTAAATAACCAAATTTAAATTTTTAGTTACTCCCTCTTCGTCCTAAAATCTCATAAATTCTTACTCCTATTTTTTCAAAATTAAGTTTTTAAGCTAAGTATCTTTTTAAACTGAAACTACATTTTCAAAATTCAATGTTTGCAAAAGGCTTAGCTATGTGACTCATATAGCAACTTTCAAACTTTCTCAACTTAGCCACCTTTATAATTTTTTGCTAAAATACTTCTTTAAGTTACCTCTTAGATTCATTCTATACTTAGCTAAAAGTATTAAAAAGCATATTTCTTTACTTGCAAAATTTAACACATTGCTTTCAAAAGATTTCTGCTAAGTGACTTCAATTTTTTTTCAAAAATAATTTGGCTCCAAAAATTCTTTAAAATCTAGCTAAGTTTTTCAAAATTTAGTTAAGTGTTTTTTTTCTAAAAACAACTAAGTTTCAAAAGTGGCTAAACTCATCATTCGAAGTCATAACTTAGGTGAAAAATATTCCTTTTAAGTCCTCCTTCTCCCTTAGCTAACAATTTAATTATAAGCTAGGTGTTACACAAGCATTTTTACCTTCTTTCAAAGCCTAAATCTATTTTTTCTAAAAACTTAAAACTTGCTTTCAACTGGCTTATTTTTTGATAAATGGCAAAGGGGGAGAGTAGGGAAATTCAAAAGTAAAAGAAAATCTGATTCAAAAAGAAAGCCCTGTATTAAGGGGGAGCTTCACAAAGTTTAAGTGTTAACTTAAGTTATGCTTGTATTTGAAATTTATATACTTAAGCTTGCTCACTTAAATCTTTTAAATATATTTATGCATTTGTTTTACTTAACTTTGAATTTCAGTTGTCATAATCAAAAAGCGGGAGATTGTTGATGCGGGAAGCATCCGACGATCGAACCTGAGTTTTGATAATGGCAAAGGATTCAAAGTTAAGGTGTGTGGTGATCTAACAGTCTGAATGAGATTGTAGGAAAGTCCTAACTGCGGTTAGGTAGGTGAAAACCCTAGGGGGTGGTAACCCTAGGTCCTATGGGGTGGTAACCCTAGGTGGAGAAAAGTCCTAGCTGCGGTTAGGCAAAGGGAAAACCCTAGGGGGCGGTAACCCTATGTCAAAGGGGGTGGTAACCCTATGCGGAAAGTCTTGGTGGGTCGAGTGCTTCAGGCAAAAGTCCTAGGGGGGGTAACCTTAGGTGGAAAGTCCTGGTGTAGCGAACCAGGTGAAAGACTGGACCAGCCGGGAAGCGGAAGTCCAGCAGAAAGTCCGGAAGCATCGAGCACCGAGCAAAAGTCCAGTCGATCTGGAGGATCACACTGGCATCAGGTAAATCTCCTGAGTGGAGTAGATGAGGACGCGTTCCCCGTAGAGGGAACAGTAGGCGTCGGGTCGACCTAAGGTTTCCGGTCAGAAATCCGAAGTCAGACCCGGACAGTCCGATGATTGTCAAACTTTATATTTATGATATTATATGTGCTAACTTTTGTTTTTCAGGATATTTTTGTGTTTTGGATCTAACATGTCTTGCAGGTACGAAAGAACAAGGTTAAGCCTCGGATAAACAGTGTCCGAGGCACCTCCATGTAGCTTGGAGGCGCCTCGGGTGCAAAAGATGAGATGGCTGTGAAGCAGACTAGGAGGCACCTTGAAGGAAGCTCAAGGCGCCTTCGACTGGTGGATGAAGGCGCCTTGGAGAGCAAAGAAGGCGCCTTGAACCTGATAAGGTTCGACCAGTTCAGCCCTTATCTCAGCGTGTGACTCGGCCAGCATGGAGGCACCTTGGATGGATTTCAAGGCGCCTGGAACACCCTTTATAAGAGGGTCTCGACCAGCAGCTCAAAACAAATTCACTCCAAGCAATCCTTCTGCGACTAGCTGCTAACGACATGATCCCGAAGTGCTGCGACGACCCCCCGACGACCCGGAGCTCCGAATCTTCAGTTATTCTTATTTGTCGTCGGTATAATTTAATCATTTCTTATTGATTATTGTACTTCACTTGTAATTCTTTTCGATTTATTAGTTGTTGCCCACGGTAAGCGATCAAGGATCACGGGCCTTCGAGTAGGAGTCGAGTGCGGCTCCGAACGAAGTAAATACCCTCGTGTTGTGTTGCTTTTCTCTTTTATTCCGCTGCGTTACTCAAGTGTTTAATCGAATGATTTACGATTCCGAACCGAGTGAAAGCCACGAGCGCTATTCACCCCCCCCCCCTCTAGCGCTTCTCGATCCAACAAATAAGGAGGATGAATTTGAAGGCGATGATCTCAAAATTATAGTAAAAAAGATTATATGTGATACATGAAAGAATAGATATTTTTTATTAATTAATTTTGTTGTTAGTAACTATTGTGTTTGTTTGGGGATGCCAAGATGTTTATGTGCAACAAAAAAGGGAGGGGAAGCTGTAATTTGAAGGGGCAAGGAAAGATATCATCACAAATGCACTAGATTCTGAAGAACATGCTGGGCGTGTGAGGGGTGTTGGAGGTCATATCACTCCAACAATTTATTTTAATGTTGGCAGAATCTGGAATAGTCCTCTTGAAGATGGTGACATAATCCTTCATCATCAAAAGGAGTTGTTAGAGGCAAAGAAGCTAATCTTAGAATAAAATGCACACATAGTAGATCAAGATGCACGCATATAGAAACTTGAAGAAATGTTCAAAAAGGGTGCATGTGACTTTGAGTTTGATGAGAAAGGTAGTTGCTCGGTGAAGTTGCCTACCACGAGTGAAGATAAGATCAAAACAAAGAAGAGTATCCCATATTATGAAATTTTGAATGATGATGACATGCAAGTTTTAAGCGAGGTTGAGTATTTGCAGGTATATATGTATTTAATTGTGGATGCTTAATATTATTGCAATAATGAGTGCATCAATTTATGACATGATTGTTTGTTTTCTAGGGTATGCCGGTTGCACTGTCACTAGAATCGAAGTCCAACGTTGTGGCCTATGGTACGGTTGTTCATGTCAATAGGGATGGAAAATTACTTCATGGTGTCCCTTTACCCATGAATTACATGCGCGTCTCGATTGATGAGGTTGTGGAGAATTCAGCAAGATTGCTCTTTCCCATTCCAAATGAATGTGATACTATTGGTGACGCTATATGGACCCATGTTGCTTGGCCTGCACACTAGGTAGTGATGAAAGATGAGGTAAATTTCCTACTCATTTGGGCACCACACTGTGCACACATTATTAAATCTTCATTAGGATTATTTGTAGACTCGTTTCAGTAACCACAAATTTCCAGGTTCTGATTTGTTCAGTGTATGTTTTTCTAGTTTTTCTCATTTACTTAGCATAGTTGTTTAGCTAGATTTTTCCAACCAAACCTTCTTAGATTTTGATTCAAGGCTGTACATTTATTATTTTTTGGATAAAATTTAGTAATACAAGATATATAACAGCTAGCACACACATGTAATCTGTACTTTGAGGTTGTATGCATGAGCAAGAACATTGATGGAAATTGAAACCCAATTTAAGGGTTGTTCTGAAAGATGTTGCTCGAAGGATTTTTTTTTTTTTGTTGACATAATTGAATTACAGTATTACGAGTGCATTAGATGTTCTCGAATGAATTAGTTCGCATGGTGGAGACAGAAAGCTTCTAAAACAAAATCGTTATAATGAATTTTTATAGAGGTGGAATTTGTTCAGGTACAAGCTGGACAAGGCGATTTCAGCATTGTCACATTTTGATTATGAAATGGGTTTGCATTATCAGAGGTCCTCAGATCACGATCTATATGCTATCCACTCTCTTTTTTATCATGCATCCCAAGAGTTGGAAGCTCAACTTAGTTGTTTCAAGGACCCACCATTCCCGTGGACTTTTATTTCATTGTGTACTGGAGCTTTGTTTGCTTTATTTCATATCTATGCCAAACGAGATATATTGTTCCAAATTAAACAAGAGGAAACAGTTTTGAAATTTTAAAATTATCATTCAGTGTATGATTAGATAGATAAAATGCTTGTATTTTTCTTATGTGGGTACAACATTCTCAATAGTTATTTGTTTTGCATTCAATGAGCCCATTTTGTTCTATATACATAAGAGATAGAACTTTCCACAAACATGTTTATATTTGCAATTTGTAGAAGCCTCAAAGGAAGAAAAGTATCGAGAAAAGAAGTAATCCTGTCTTGCCATCAAATGTGTCACGATCATTACATTTATAGTACTGTTACTCTAAGTGTAACGACTGCCTGACTGAAACCCTAACTTAGAGCACGGACGTTACTTTTTTTTTTATACCTTCTAAGGACATTGTTATTTTCACTTTGCTCGATTCAAAAATCTAGTCTGAACTTGTTTCGACTGTTAAGCCATGGTTTGGAGTGAAGCCGAGCTGAGAGGAACTCTATAGTTGCTGAGGGGTCTGGGTCGTGTGACCCTAACCAGCCCTATGACCCTAACCAGCCCTATGGCCCTACCTGTGAAAGGGCATGCTATGGCTGTGTGGTGATGACCGACCGTGTGGCCTTACCATACCCAAGTTTGGGCACGGCCATGTGTAACACACGACCATGTAAGGCCTCCCCTACTGGAGCAGGGCACGACCGTGTGGCTTCCACACGACCGTGTCACCTGGGCAGTGAGGAAGAGGGGAACGGCACGGCCATGTCACCTCGGCTGTGACAAAGGGGTGCACGGCCGTGTGAAATCACATGGCTGTGTCATCTTACCCGAGATGAAGAGGTGCACGGCCGTGTGCTTCACACGACCGTGTCACCTTGGCTGAGACCAAGAGGAATGCACGATCGTGTGAAACCACACGGCCGTGTGGGTCACACGACTGTGTCACCTTGGCCGTAAGGGAGAGGGTTGGGGTCGTGTGACTCCACATGGCCGTGTCACGGTCGTGCGGGGGCCACACACGGCTACACTAAAGTAGTGTTTCTCCCCTTTGTACTCCTCATTGGCTTACCATTCTAACTCACTACTTTAGGGGGAGTCTTTGACACGCTAATTACTAACAAACTGTCAATTTCATCATACACAATTCTTAATAGTGTTTTTATACAAAGCGGAATAAGAAAATAGGTCCATCAGTACCAAAATCTAACATATTCCATGCACTACTAAGTTCCAAGATCACTTCCCACTATTCCGTCACACACACCAGCAAACATTGCTCCTGCTGCCCCTCCTTACTCGAGCTTTTCTTTACCTTTGTAACACCCCACCCTCCTCACTATTAGTCTGTGAGGGTGGAGCGCTACTGGACTACTAACTTATCTTAACTAACAATGCACACATGTGAATATCAATACATAAAACTCTCTAAACATGCAACTGATAGCAGCGGGAAACATAAACAACTATCTCTACATACTACTCCAGCATATGAACACAACTAAAACTATACATCAATCTAATCATGCTGAAATATATGTATTAATCTGAACATGCATGCAACCATTATACAACTCAAATAATAGGTCTAATGTGCATAACAATTTAAATGAAAGAATTCTAAATATATGGCAATCTTAATAAATTATTATACTAAATCCCAAGGTTTCTATAGTCCAGGCATCGCACATCCATCCGCACCTCCTTGTCGCCTTCCTTTGCTATAGCTTTTCCTTTCCTTTATCTGTAGTAAGAGGAAAATGCATCTATAAGCAAAATTACTTAGTAAGCGCTATCTAACTCACAAAACTCGAATATGCATGTGAATAAGAATAAATCTAAAACTGAATACTTTAAAGGAAATACTACACAGGCTCATCTAATAGCAAAAGAAACAAGACATGCTGAAATGTTAAACATGTAAAGCTTATTTCACTTGTTCAAAACTTATACTTTTATACTTCAGAATAATAAGTTTAACTGAACTGATACATAAGCTGAGCTAAACTGATGCTAGGCTAATGATGAATCTGAATTGTATTCACGTAACTGATTTGTGAAGTTTTGAAAACTATTTTCATAATAGATAAAAATAATAATCATGCTGTTGATGAGCCCGACAACTGTACTTGCTATGCGCGCATCCCTAACTAGACCCGAGGTAGCTAGTCCCGAATCTAGTAGGGTTTACTAGATTATCTAAACCTAGGGATGACTATGGGAGCCCAACCCAAGGACAACTAAGAGTCCAGCACAGTGCCACTGATAAAAGTAAAATACTGATTCATAAGCTGATTTATCTTATCTCGCTCTTACTAGGTTATCTGAACCTAGAGCTAGGTTATCTTTTATTACTTCTAATATATAATGCCTCGGCATTTTAACAAACACCATGTGTGCCAAAATCCCTAAAGTCTTGACTTTGGGATCTACTTAAGGCCTTGGCCTTTTTCTTTCTTTTCTTTATCTTTCTTATACTTGTTAATATCTCTAATAAAAGAATGCTTCTTTAAAAACTGAAATGTTTAAACAAATTCTAACATTGAAATGCATAAACAAAAATCTGCATAGTATGCTAATCAAAATTCTGTATACTATACTAACAAAATTCTGCACTTGTAAGCTTAATAAAATTCTGCACTTGTAAACTTAATAAAATCTGCATTATAAACTTAATAAAATTCTGCACTTGTAAACTTAATAAAATCTGCATTATAAACTTAATAAAATCTGCACTTGTAAGCTTAATAAAATCTGCACTTGTAAACTTAATAAAATTTGTACTTGTAAGCTTAATAAAATCTGTAAATCTAATTAAGCTACTAGAGATCTAATTGGATCTTCCAATGCTAAACCATCAAAACTGCAATGCTAAACAAATCAAAATCTGTAATGCTACACATAGCTATACCACACTAAAAATTTTTTAAAGCTTGATACCTATGTAAAGCTTATACTTTTATAGAGCAATAGAGATCTTTAAGCATGTTACAACATGATCTAAACTGGAATACTAAGCTAAAATCGCAAACTGAAAACTAAATCTGTTGGTGCAATCGACCTCCAAGTTTTTAATGTCAGACAAATATGTTTAAGTATGCTTAAGTATGTTTAAGTATGGAGTTTGATCTAGGGAAGTCCTTGTTGTAGGCTAGGCAAGGGAAGTCCTAGTTGGAGGCTAGACAAGGAGAGAGATCTCGGTATATCGTGGAAGCCAGGTGGATAGGTCTGGAGGACTTGATCCCTGGGTAGTCGAATACTGAGTCCTAGTTGTAGGCTAGGTAAGGGAAATCTCGGTATGTCGTGGAAGCCAGGTGGATATGTCTGGAGGACTTGATCCCTGGGTAGCCAAATACTGAGTCTTGGTGAGTGAAGCCAAGTGGAGAAAATCCTAGGGGGTGGTAACCTTAGGTAACGAGAAGTCTTGGAGGAGTAAACTCCAAGCAAGGTTGATCGGATGGTTTCCGGTCGACCGCGCATGGTCGACCGGACCAACGGATCTCGGTAAATCTTGGTTTAGGTTTACCATTATTTTCTGTATTACTATTATTGCTGTTGGCTAATATGGTATTGTAGGAAAAGTCTTAGTGGATCAGGTGATCAGACACTGAGCAGACAAAAGACCAAACATGTCTGGAGGATCATGTTTGGCAGGTAAGTTGAGGTATGCAACTGGAAGAGCGACAGTGAGGTCGGGTTCCTAAAGGGAACAACCTAAGGTCACTGATCCAACTAAAGAAACCGGGAAGGTTCCCAAGTTGAGATCAAGACAGTCCTAACTGTCATACTCATGCATTATATATTACTATGCTAACCTTTGTGTTGCAGGGATACTTTGCTTAATACTGTGTTGCAGGTTTGGCTGGATCGGTCGACCGAACCAAGATGACTCAGCACAAATCAGTTTAATCAGCAACGATCAGATGCAGAAGGAAAATACACTGATTGGTCGACCGAACCATCAATATTAAAGGCGCAGTAAATGCAGATTACGGCAAATCTCGACGAACAGGGAAGGAGCCTGTTCGGTCGACCAAATAGAGGGATCGGTCGACCGAACCATTGAAGTCCAATTAATGCAGAATATCAAGCCAGCGTCAGATTCCAGCTGGAAGGGATCGGAGCTGGTTTGGTCGACCGAACAGAGGGATCGGTCAACCGAACATCCATCATACCTATAAATTGAGGCTCTAAGTCAAAGGCCAGCGTGAATCTTTTCTGATCAATTCTGGTGCTACTCTGCAGAACTACTCGTGCAACACAGCTCCATCAACACTGCAAGCTACTTCACCAGATAGTGCCGACCGAGCTTCGTCTTTCAATTACTTGTCGGTATATTTAATTTTAGCTTGCATTGTAATTTCATTTAAGCAAGATAGTAGGGTGTTACTATCTTGCTCCATTGTACAATTCACTTCTTTCTGAGGACTTTGGAAAGAAGGATTTTAGTACTTTGCCCATCGGTGCAGTCAAGGACTGCGGGCCTACGAGTAGGAGTCGAGCTAGGCTCCGAACGAAGTAAATATCTTGTCTCTTTTTCTTATTTCCGCTGCACGACTTTGGTTTCAAAATACGAACAGATTAGTTTTAAAAAAGCACGATATTCACCCCCCCTCTATCGCTTCAAACAATCTATCAAAATCTGCATACTATACTAATCAAGATTTTGCATTCTATGCTAAATAATTTCTACATACTATGTAAACATAAATTCTGCACTATAATACTTAACCAAACTGCACTATAATCTTTTTTTTAAAACTGCAATATAAGTTCCACCAAAAATCTGCACTACAAGTTCCACCAAAAATCTGCACTATAAATTCCACCAAAAATCTGCACTACAAGTTCCACCCAAAATCTGCACTATAAACTTAATTAAAATCTGCACTATAAGCTTACATAAAAATATGCACTATAAGCTTAATTAAAATCTGCACTATAGGCTTAATTAAAATCTGCACTATAAGCTTAAATAAAAATCTGCACTATAAGCTTAATTAAAATCTGCATAAAAATCCGAATTTCTAATTACAAGGGAAAAATAAATCTTGGATCTACTCTAAATTCCCAAGCAACCACAATCCTTTACAGCATATTCCAAAAACTAAAAGGAACACTAAATCAAAGCTCTAAACTACCCTTACCGCAGGTGAGTAGCACTTACCTTTGCGTTCTTGGACTTACTACCGAAGAAAGGCAGCTAGGGCTTCGGGAAAACTCAAGCTCTCGACCTCTGCTTCGTGCTTACGACATCTCCTCAACGAGAGGATCACAACCGTGTAAAGAACCCACGAGATTAACCCCTCGCCAGCCGCCAGAGACGAACCCTAGGTTCGGCTCTGTTTTCTCTCGAGCAGATCGCCGTCGCACGCAGAAGAGGAGAGGAGAAGAAATTAGGTCACGACAATATCACCCCAACTTATCCCCTTTTTATAACTCCCATATTCTGTTAACTAACTATCCTTTAAATTATTTCCGTTCGATATTTACTCATCACCGCCCGCTTGGGCGCTTGGTCATTGCGCTTTGCTTAAGGCGTGGACCGGGTCGGAGGTTGTGGGTTCGAATCTCGGCCGCAACTCTTTTATACTTAATATTTTCTATTTAACTACTACTACTTAAAATATTTCCACTATCTTTTCTAAACAGCACCGCCTGCTTGGGCACTTGGCTATCGCACTCCGCTTAAGATTCGGGTCGGGTCGGAGGTCGCGGGTTCGAATCTCAGCCGAAACCTTTTTTTATTCCTAATTATTTTCTATTTACTACTACTACTTAAAATATTTCCACTCCTTCTTTAATAAGCACGGCCCTACTGGGTTCCTGGTCAGCCGAGACAACTAAAGGCTTTGCTTAACCGGAGGTCTCCAGTTCGAACCTCGGCTTAATTTCTTTATTTTTTTGCAACTTGTTTCGTTTGGTAAAAAATACCAAATGAACTCCAAAAATTGCATAAAAATACTTTAAATATTTCTAAAAATCTCTAGAATATTTCTAAAGCATTTCTAAATATTTTATTAGGACTCGTAATGAGGAAATTTGGGTCGTTACAATTCCCCATACCTTATAAAAAGTTCGTCCTTGAACTTAAAATAATTCTGGATATTTTTGCCTCATGCTGTCCTCACGCTCCCAAGAAATTTCCTCGTGCTTCTGATGCCAAATGAACTTAACTAGTGGTACTTCTTTGTCCCTTAGTCTTCTTAACTTCTCGGTCCACTATCACCCATATCGTATCGTACCCATTAGTGGTACTTGGAAGACCTGTTATAAAGTCCCTAGAGACCGCAGGTGCATTAGTCACACCAAATGGCATGACTAAAAATTTGTAGTCTCCATATCTCGTCCTGGAAACTGTTCTGGGTGTATCACTTCTTTTCACTTCCAACTGATGGTACCCAGAGCGCAGGTCTATTTTAGAGAACGATGTTGCCCCCCTTTAGCTGATCAAATAGATCATCTATTCTGGGAAGAGGGTACTTGTCCTTAACTGTTACTTTGTTCAGCGCTCTAAAATCTATGCACATCCGCATAGATCCGTCTTTCTTCTTAATATCTAATTATGTAGAGAGAGAAAATCTGAAATTGTCTCTATACTCTCTAGACATATTAAAAAAACATAGAAAGACAAACAAGAACTTTTATCTAGCTTAAGCACATATAAACAAATATTTCTAAGAATTTCTCTATACTACAAATAATAAGGAAAAGCATCTTAAATAAAAGAATTTTAAATTCTTTCTTACTTGAAGACGGCAAGGCTGGTGCTGATGTGTGATGCTGGTGTTAGTTAGAGCCCTAGAGCCAATCATTTGATGATTGTATGGACTCATGTATATCATATTCTTGTATATATATTAAGGCATTTGGTTTTTTTGGTTATTATGCTTATTTGTATTAGTGCCAGATAAAATAAGTATAGTAACGTCCTTGAGTAGAAGGTTCTTACCTATATCAATCGATTGGTTGAATCGATAGTGAGATGATATAGGGAACACTACTCTAAATCATTCCTAGTCGAGTATTAACATTCAGGGACAATGTTAATACAATAAGATTAGCATGTAGGTCAGCTCGATGACTTGATCTCACAAGTCATGGATATAGAGATATCAAGCTGACACATGGGTATGCATTAGAGAATGTATACTGAATGACCCGCCATGAGAAAGTATCATGGATCGTTATATGAGTGTCATATACTTTCTCATGTGGCTATTAGTATGACTATTAGTCCTTAGACCTGAAGTCACCATGGATCCCTACATAAGGAGTTATGTACTTTGGTTTCGTTAAACGTCACCCGTAACTGGGTGGACTATAAAGGCGATTACTGGGTATACAACAAATTATGCAGAGGGATGTGAGTGATGTAGATGGGATCTATCCCTCCCATATGACGGGAGAGACATCGGTATTCTTGATAGAGTGAGACCACGAAGTGCATGGCCATGCCCAAATGAGTCAATATAGGATATTGAGCTCATTTGATTTAGTGTGTCTACTTGGAGTTCAAGATTTAGATTGATTAGAGGATGACACGGTCTATGCCTCACATTGATCAATCTAGATGTCTAGGATAGAAGGACAATGTCACATATTGTGAGGAGTCACAATTAGTAGTCACAAGGTGATGTTGGATCTCAACATTCTTGTAACTTGGGTAGTAATGATGTATTGCTAGATACCGCTCATTATTTATGCTTCTAAATGAGTTTAGGGGCATTGCCAACGTTACAAGAACCTATTGGGTCACACACAAAGAACATGTGGATGGAGATTAGGTTCATATGATGAACCAAGAGGATTAGATTCATTTGATGAATCAAATTGGATTAAGAGTAATCCAAATTGGGCTAATTGAGTTAGACTCAAGTTGATTCATGTATTTAATGAGTCTAATTTAGATTATGACTCATTAGATCAATTTAATTTAATGAATTAGATTCATTATATTAAGTTGGCTTGAATCAAATGGTTAGATTAGATCAACCATGAGAGAGATTAAGTCAAGTTTGACTTGACTTGAGAGGAAGAGGAAATGTCAAGTTTGACTTGACTTTGCCACATCATATGTGTGACTTGGCATTAAGTGGCCAATGATGATGTGCCACATCATCATAGTTAATACATGATTATGCCACCTAATGGAAGTTACACTTCCTTCTTTGTTTTAATGTGGCCGGCCACATTAATGAGAGTAATTACTCTCATTGTGGTCGGCCACTCAAAATGAAGGGAATTGATGCTTTTCATTTAATGGTGATTAACTCCTTCTTCTTCCTCCTTGGGTGGTCTCTCTTCTCTCCATGGTGCTGTTGCCGTGAGGTTCCAAGAGTGGAGAGGGTGATTTGAGTTCCCAAAAGTAGAAAGGGTAAGTGAAGGTCACATAGAAGAGTGTTCTTGGTTTTATCCTCTCTTCTTTGATCTCCTTTCTTCTTCCATTCCCATCCGAGAGCCCTAGAAAGTGCTAGCACACTTGAGGTCTCTCTTCTCCATCCTTGAGTGCTAGAGAGCACTCCTTGTTCGTGTGGATATCACTAGAGAAGTATCTACCTTGATACTTTGGAGATCCGACACGTACCTTGGACAAGCGGGATTTTGCGAGGGCACGCTTCAAAGGTAAAACTCTCAACACATAGATCTAGGAGTAGATCTAAAATTTTTGAAACTCGTACTCGTAATTTTCATTCAGTTTTTTTTTCTTGCACGGATCTACGGCTTTGGGTGATTCGGGGTTTCCGCGACGCGAAAAGCGGTTTTCGCGGCCCGAAAAACCCAACAATGGTATCAGAGCCACTTGCAAGGCTTGTACGAGTTTAATTTTTGGTTTAATGAAAACTAAAGTTTCTGTAATTTTTTGTAAAATTATGATTTTTGGGTTTTTATTAGTATTTTTCTCGAGTAATCGAAGCACAAGTGTTTAGTCGCTTGTAGGCTTCGGCTATCGGAATGATTTTTCCAAAACGGCTTCGTTTCGCCCCAAAATTTTTGGGACAGCGGGCTTGGGTGCCATTAGATCGCTTAGGAGCAACTCGCGATGGTTAGATCGTGGGTAGGGGTACTGCCCCTAACCCCGCAAGGGGATTTGCTCCGCGATTGCACCCGAAATCGCTAAAAACGAACCCACCGGGAAGATTTTTCCGAAACGGCAATGTCTCGGCCCAAATCATTTTGGGACAGCGGGTTTAGGCGCTGTTGGATCGCAAAGGAACCCTCATGATGGTTAGATCGCGGGTAGGGGCGCTGCCCCTGGTCCCGCAAGGGGATCCGTTCCGCGATTGCGCCCGAAACCGCTAAACGGGACCGCCGGGAAATTTTACTCGTAAAAATTGTAAAAATTAATTTTAAAATTATAGAAAATTATGAAAATATATAATTTTGAATTATATATTAATTTTGTGATAGTCATGGCCCAAAAACCCAATATGATTGCATTGTGTTGTAATTCATAATACGGCCTGCGTGCCGTTATGTGTTTGCGCGTGTTATATGTTTTATTTTTCCGCGACCTGCGCGTCGTGCCTTTCTCATATATTCTGGTTGTAAATTAGATTTAGACTCAAATGTAACTCGAGTTTCAAATTGTAATGTACAAATTGGAGCGGTGGAGGGTCCACACGAGACGGAGTTCCGAGGCGGGCACGAGCAACATAAGGTGGTCAAAGGGAGGAGCTTGGAGAAGTTGTTGACCCTAGGTTGACCATTCGATCTTCTCATTGGCTTGAGAAGATTGTAGTAGGGCCATGACTAAATCACAAATAGATTAATTAATTTCTTGTGTATGTGATGCATATTTAATAAGTAGTTAATTAATTAGTGCCTTACGATTAGATTAGATCTAAGTCGTGCACATGATGCACCCTTACGATTAGATTAGATCTAAGTCGTGCACAAGATGCATCCTTTTCGATTAGATTAGATCTCAATCGACTCAACTCTAATGCCTAACCGTGCCGTGATACCTATCACTACCTCGATCACATGTAATGTTGAATCTGCCAAAGCAGAGCAATACATATTATCTTGGTAGGGTACGGAGGGACAATCTTGGTCCCGCCTATCAACGCATGGGTGAATACAAACTCAATTAGATTGAGTATTCCTAGTTACTCGGTTGGATCGAGTCAACTATAGGCATTATTCCAACGGTTGGAAAAGATAGGTCAAAATCACATCTATATTAACTCTCGGGCGTATTAGCCAAAGCTAACTCGAGTTTTAATATAAATGCGGATATTGATTCTATAAGCAAGAGTTGCATAGAGATGTAATTGGTAATCGTTACCTACCGATCATGCTAAGCCTTGGGCGTATTAGCCAAAGCTAACTCAAGGATTAGTATGATGTGGATCTTGTCCCACAAGAATTATAGAATTCAGTGGGAGCATCATTTAATTAAAGGCCTAATTAAATGATTTTAAAAGAATATGATATTTATTTCTGCAAATTTTCTATTGTAGATAACCATGACGTCGAATACGAACTCTTTCTCCCTGCGTTCTGTCCTTAAGAAGGACAAGCTCAACGGAGCAAATTTCCTGGACTGGTACAGGAACCTGAGAATAGTTCTCACTCAGGAACGTAAACTGTACGTTCTGGAGCAGCCCATTCCGGAGGCTCCTCCTGCCACTGCCACGCGAGCTGACCGGAATGCTTACAAGAAGCATCAAGATGACGCATTCGATGTGTCTTGTCTAATGCTCGCAACCATGAACTCTGAGCTTCAGAAGCAACATGAGTTGATGGGTGCATACGATATGGTTGAACATCTTTGTCACCTATATCAAGGACAAGCAAGGCACTGGAAGAGGAACTCCAAAGAATACCTGGAAGATCTTAAGAAGAAGAGAAATAAGATTTCTACTTCAGGTATACATGTTATAGAAGTCAACCTCTCTATTTCTTCATCGTGGGTATTAGATACCGGATGTGCTTCGCACATTTGTACTAATGTACAAGCGCTGAGAAATAGCAGAGCATTGACGAAGGGTGAGATAGACCTACGAGTAGGCAATGGAGCACGAGTTGCTGCTATTGCTGTAGGAACTTATCATCTATCCCTTCCCTCTGGGCTTGTACTAGAATTAGATGATTGTTGTTATGTGCCTGCCTTGACTAAGAACATAATTTCCGTTTCTTGTTTGGACAAGAAAGGATTTTCATTTATAATAAAGAACAAATGTTGTTCCGTCTATTTAAACGATATGTTCTATTGTAGTGCACCTCTGATAAATAGACTCTATATTCTAGACCTTGAGAGCCCTATCTATAACATAAATACCAAGAGGTTCAAGTCAAATGACATGAACCAAACCTACCTCTGGCACTGTCGCTTAGGTCATATAAATGACAAGCGTTTATCCCAGCTCCATAAGGATGGTTTCCTGGACTCATTTGATTTTGAATCATATGAGGTATGCGAGTCATGCCTACGAGGCAAGATGACCAAGACTCCCTTCAGTGGGCACAGCGAGAGAGCGACTGATTTGTTAGAACTCATACATAGTGATGTATGTGGCCCTTTCAATGTTGCTGCTAGAGGCGGTTATAGGTACTTCATCACATTTACTGATGATTTCAATAGATATGGTTATGTGTACTTGATGACACATAAGTCTGAATCCTTTGAAAAGTTCAAAGAATTCAAGAATGAAGTACAGAACCAGCTTGGCAAGAGTATTAAAATACTTCGATCAGATCGAGGTGGTGAATACTTAAGCCATGAGTTTCGTGACTATTTAGCTGAGTGTGGGATTCTATCCCAACTCACTCCTCCTGGAACACCACAGTGGAATGGTGTATCCGAAAGGAGGAATCGTACCCTATTAGATATGGTACGATCTATGATGAGTCACACAGATCTTCCGACATACCTTTGGGGCTATGCTCTAGACACGGCAGCTTTCATTCTCAACCGAGTTTCATCCAAGGCCGTGATAAAGACACAATATAGGATATGGACTGGGAGAGATGCCCAGGTGTCTTTCATGAGGATTTGGGGCTGTGAGGCTTACGTACGACGTCAAGTCTCAGACAAATTAGGACTCAAATCCGACAAGTGCTATTTCATCGGATATCCCAAGGAAACTAAGGGATATTACTTCTACATTCCCAGTCAGCACAAGGTAGTTGTGGCAAAGACTGGGGTCTTTCTAGAAAGGGATTTTATTTCTAGAAACACTAGTGGGAGCATGTTCGATCTTGAAGAAGTTCAAGATGCGAATAATAGCACTGAAGCCTCGATGGAAGTTGAACTGGAACCACAAAGTGTTGTGGATGATGTTGTTCCACAAAGAGTTGAGGAACAACAACCAGTTCAAGTAGACATACCTCTTCGCAGGTCTGATAGGGTACGTCGTCAGCCTGAGAGATACTCATTTCTCTTGTCTGACCATGATGACGTTGTGCTCATAGAGGATGAGCCTACCACCTATCAGGAAGCTGTGATGAGACCAGATTCCGAGAAATGGCTAGAGGCCATGAGATCCGAGATGGAATCCATGTACACCAACCAAGTATGGACTTTGGTTGATCCACCTGAAGGGGTAAAACCCATTGGGTGTAAGTGGGTCTTTAAGAGAAAGACTGACATGGATGGACTTATCTATAAGGGTCGCTTGGTAGCTAAAGGTTTCAAGCAGATTCATGGTATTGACTATGATGAAACCTTTTCTCCAGTTGCGATGTTTAAGTCCATTCGGATCATGCTTGCTATTGCAGCCTACCATGACTATGAGATATGGCAGATGGATGTCAAAACCGCGTTTCTGAATGGAAACCTACTCGAGGATGTGTACATGACACAACCTGAAGGTTTTGTAGATCCACAGCATACTAGCAGAGTATGCAAGCTGCATAGGTCCATTTATGGACTAAAGCAAGCTTCTCGGAGCTGGAATCTTCGATTCGATGATGCAATCAAACAGTTTGGTTTCATCAAGAATGAAGATGAGCCTTGTGTCTACAAGAAGGTTGTAGGGGATATAGTTATCTTCCTCATATTGTATGTGGATGACATACTACTCATTGGGAAGGACATCCCTATGCTTCAGTCTGTCAAGACCTGGCTAAGGAGTTGCTTCTCAATGAAGGATTTAGGTGAGGCATCCCGTATTCTAGGGATACAGATCTATAGAGATAGATCTAAGAGATTGCTTGGCCTAAGTCAGAGTACATACATTGACAAGGTACTCCTTCGGTTTGCCATGTAGAACTCCAAGAAGGGATTTCTGCCGATGTCACATGGCGTGAGTCTTTCGAAGACTCAAGGTCCTTCTTCTAGAGAGGAGAGAGACCGCATGGATCAGATCCCTTATGCCTCAGCCATAGGATCGATCATGTACGCCATGCTATGTACTCGACCTGATGTCTCGTATGCTTTGAGCATGACGAGCAGATACCAGTCAGATCCAGGTGAAAGTCACTAGATAGCGGTCAAGAATATTCTTAAGTACTTAAGAAGGACTAAAGAATATTTCTTGATATATGGAGGCAATGATGAGCTAGCTGTAAAGGGTTACAGTGATGCTAGCTTCCAGACCGACCAGGATGACTATAGATCGCAGTCGGGGTTCGTATTTTGCATTAATGGTGGTGCTGTCAGCTGGAAGAGTTCGAAGCAGGACACAGTAGCTGATTCTACAACAGAGGCCGAGTATATTGCTGCATCAGAGGCAGCAAAGGAGGCAGTTTGGATCCGCAAGTTCATCACTGAACTTGGGGTGGTTCCTAGCATCGCTGACCCAGTTGAGCTCTATTGTGACAACAATGGAGCTATAGCACAGGCGAAGGAACCTCGCTCACACCAGCGGACCAAGCACATACTACGGCGCTTCCATCTCATTCGAGAGATTATCGATAGAGGAGATGTGAAGATTTGCAGAGTACCTACAGAGGCTAACATCGCAGATCCCTTGACCAAGGCTTTGGCACAGAGGAAGCATGATGGTCACACTAGGTCATTAGGCCTTAGAGCCTATACTGATTGGCACTAGTGCTAGTGGGAGATTGTTAGTTAGAGCCCTAGAGCCAATCATTTGATGATTGTATGGACTCATGTATATCATATTCTTGTATATATATTAAGGCATTTGGTTTTTGGTTATTATGCTTATTTGTATTAGTGCCAGATAAAATAAGTATAGTAACGTCCTTAAGTAGAAGGTTCTTACCTATATCAATCGATTGGTTGAATCGATAGTGAGATGATATAGGGAACACTACTCTAAATCATTCCTAGTCGAGTATTAACATTCAGGGACAATGTTAATACAATAAGATTAGCATGTAGGTCAGCTCGATGACTTGATCTCACAAGTCATGGATATAGAGATATCAAGCTGACACATGGGTATGCATTAGAGAATGTATACTGAATGACCCGCCATGAGAAAATATCATGGATCGTTATATGAGTGTCATATACTTTCTCATGTGGCTATTAGTATGACTATTAGTCCTTAGACCTGAAGTCACCATGGATCCCTACATAAGGAGTTATGTACTTTGGTTTCGTCAAACGTCACCCGTAACTGGGTGGACTATAAAGGCGATTACTGGGTATACAACAAATTATGCAGAGGGATGTGAGTGATGTAGATGGGGTCTATCCCTCCCATATGACGGGAGCGACATCGGTATTCTTGATAGAGTGAGACCACGAAGTGCATGGCCATGCCCAAATGAGTCAATATAGGATATTGAGCTCATTTGATTTAGTGTGTCTACTTGGAGTTCAAGATTTAGATTGATTAGAGGATGACACGGTCTATGCCTCACATTGATCAATCTAGATGTCTAGGATAGAAGGACAATGTCACATATTGTGAGGAGTCACAATTAGTAGTCACAAGGTGATGTTGGATCTCAACATTCTTGTAACTTGGGTAGTAATGATGTATTGCTAGATACCGCTCATTATTTATGCTTCTAAATGAGTTTAGGGGCATTGCCAACGTTACAAGAACCTATTGGGTCACACACAAAGAACATGTGGATGGAGATTAGGTTCATATGATGAACCAAGAGGATTAGATTCATTTGATGAATCAAATTGGATTAAGAGTAATCCAAATTGGGCTAATTGAGTTAGACTCAAGTTGATTCATGTATTTAATGAGTCTAATTTAGATTATGACTCATTAGATCAATTTAATTTAATGAATTAGATTCATTATATTAAGTTGGCTTGAATCAAATGGTTAGATTAGATCAACTATGAGAGAGATTAAGTCAAGTTTGAATTGACTTGAGAGGAAGAGGAAATGTCAAGTTTGACTTGACTTTGCCACATCATATGTGTGACTTGGCATTAAGTGGCCAATGATGATGTGCCACATCATCATAGTTAATACATGATTATGCCACCTAATGGAAGTTACACTTCCTTCTTTGTTTTAATGTGGCCGGCCACATTAATGAGAGTAATTACTCTCATTGTGGCCGGCCACTCAAAATGAAGGGAATTGATGTTTTTCATTTAATGGTGATTAACTCCTTCTTCTTCCTCCTTGGGTGGTCTCTCTTCTCTCTATGGTGCTGTTGCCGTGAGGTTCCAAGAGTGGAGAGAGTGATTTGAGTTCCCAAAAGTAGAAAGGGTAAGTGAAGGTCACCTAGAAGAGTGTTCTTGGTTTTATCCTCTCTTCTTTGATCTCCTTTCTTCTTCCATTCCCATCCGAGAGCCCTAGAAAGTGCTAGCACACTTGAGGTCTCTCTTCTCCATCCTTGAGTGCTAGAGAGCACTCCTTGTTCGTGTGGATATCACTAGAGAAGTATCTACCTTGATACTTTGGAGATCCGACACGTACCTTGGACAAGCGAAATTTTGCGAGGGCACGCTTCAAAGGTAAAACTCTCAACACATAGATCTAGGAGTAGATGTAAAATTTTTGAAACTCGTACTCGTAATTTCCGTTCAGTTTTTTTTTTTTTTGCACGGATCTACGGCTTTGGGTGATTCGGGGTTTCCGCGACGCGAAAAGCAGTTTTCGCGGTCCGAAAAACCCAACAACTGGAGAATAGGAACTGCTCTGATACCAACTTGTAACACCCCACCCTCCTCACTACTAGTCTGTGAGGGCAGAGCGCTACTGGACTACTAACTTATCTTAACTAACAATGCACACATGTGAATATCAATATATAAAACTCTCTAAACATGCAACTGATAGCAGCGGAAAACATAAACAATTATCTCTACATACTACTCCAACATATGAACACAACTAAAACTATATATCAATCTAATCATGTTGAAATATATGTATTAATCTAAACATGCATGCAACCATTATACAACTCAAATAATAGGTCTAATGTGCATAACAATTTAAATGAAAGAATTCTAAATACATGGCAATCTTAATAAATTATTATACTAAATCCTAAGGCTTCTATAGTCCAGACATCACACATCCATCCGCACCTCCTTGTCGCCTTCCTTTGCTATATAGCTTTTCCTTTCCTTTATCTGTAGTAAGAGGAAAATGCATCTATAAGCAAAATTGCTTAGTAAGCGCTATCTAACTCACAAAACTCGAATATGCATGTGAATAAGAATAAATCTAAAACTGAATGCTTTAAAGGAAATACTACACAGGCTCATCTAATAGCAAAAGAAACAAGACATGCTGAAATGTTAAACATGTAAAGCTTATTTCACTTGTTCAAAACTTATACTTTTATACTTCAGAATAATAAGTTTAACTGAACTGATACATAAGCTGAGCTAAACTGATGCTAGGCTAATGCTGAATCTGAACTGTATTCACGTAACTGATTTGTGAAGTTTTGAAAACTATTTTCATAATAGATAAAAATAATAATCATGCTGCTGATGCGCCCGGCAACTGTACTTGCTATGCGCGCATCCCTAACTAGACCCGAGGTAGCTAGTCCCGAATCTAGTAGGGTTTACTAGGTTATCTAAACCTAGGGACGACTATGGGAGCCCAACCCAAGACAACTAAGAGTCCAGCACAGTGCCACTGATAAAAGTAAAATATTGATTCATAAAATGATTTATCTTATCTCGCTCTTACTAGGTTATCTGAACCTAGAGCTAGGTTATCTTTTATTACTTCTAATATATAATGCCTCGGCATTTTAACAAACACCTTGTGTGCCAAAATCCCTAAAGTTTTGACTTTGGGATCTACTTAAGGCCTTAGCCTTTTTCTTTCTTTTCTTTATCTTTCTTATACTTGTTAATACCTCTAATAAAAGAATGCTTCTTTAAAAACTGAAATGTTTAAACAAATTCTAACATTGAAATGCATAAACAAAAATCTACATACTATGCTAATCAAAATTCTGTTTACTATACTAACAAAATTCTGCACTTGTAAGCTTAATAAAATTCTGCACTTGTAAACTTAATAAAATCTGCATTATAAACTTAATAAAATCTGCACTTGTAAGCTTAATAAAATCTACACTTGTAAACTTAATAAAATTTGCACTTGTAAGCTTAATAAAATCTGCAAATCTAATTAAGCTACTAGAGCTCTAATTGGATCTTCCATTGCTAAACCATCAAAACTGCAATGCTAAACAAATCAAAATCTGTAATGCAACACATAGCTATTCCACACTAAAAATTTGATAAAGCTTGATACCTATGTAAAGCTTATACTTTTATAGAGCAATAGAGATCTTTAAGCATGTTACAACATGATCTAAACTGGAAAACTAAGCCAAAATCGTAAACTGAAAACTAAATCTGCATACTATACTAATCAAGATTCTGCATTCTATGCTACACAATTTCTGCATACTATGCAAACATAAATTCTGCACTATAATACTTAACCAAACTGCACTATAATCTTTTTGTAAAAACTGCACTATAAGTTCCACCAAAAATCTGCACTACAAGTTCCATCAAAAATCTGCACTATAAATTCCACCAAAAATCTGCACTACAAGTTTCACCCAAAATCTGCACTATAAACTTAATTAAAATCTGCACTATAAGTTTAATTAAAATCTGCACTATAAGCTTACATAAAAATCTGCACTATAAGCTTAATTAAAATCTGCACTATAAGCTTAAATAAAAATCTGCACTATAAGCTTAATTAAAATCTGCATAAAAATCCGAATTTCTAATTACAAGGGAAAAACAAATCTTGGATCTACTCTAAATTCCCAAGCAACCACAATCCTTTACAGCATATTCCGAAAACTAAAAGGAACACTAAATCAAAGCTCGAAACTACCCTTACCGTAGGTGAGTAGCACTTACCTTTGCGTTCTTGGACTTACAACCGAAGAAAGGCAGCTAGGGCTTCGGGAAAACTCAAGCTCTCGACCTCTGCTTCGTGCTTACGACTTCTCCTTAACGAGAGGATCACAACCGTGTAAAGAACCCACGAGATTAACCCCTCGCCAGCCGCCAGAGACGAACCCTAGGTTCGGCTCTGTTTTCTCTCGAGCAGATCACCGTCGCACGTAGAAGAGGAGAGGAGAAGAAATTAGGTCTCGACAATATCACCCCAACTTATCCCCTTTTTATAACTCCCATATTCTGTTAACTAACTATCCTTTAAATTATTTCCGTTCGATATTTGCTCAACATCGCCCGCTTGGGCGCTTGGTCATTGCGCTTTGCTTAAGGCGTGGACCAGGTCGGAGGTTGCGGGTTCGAATCTCGGCCGCAACTCTTTTATACTTAATATTTTCTGTTTAACTACTACTACTTAAAATATTTCCGCTATCTTTTCTAAATAGCACCGCCCGCTTGAGCACTTGGCTATCGCGCTCCGCTTAAGATTCGGGTCGGGTCGGAGGTCGCGGGTTCGAATCTCAGTCGAAACCTTTTTTTATTCCTAATTATTTTCTATTTACTACTACTACTTAAAATATTTCCACTCCTTCTTTAATAAGCACGGCCCTGCTGGGTTCCTGGTCAGCCGAGACAACTAAAGGCTTTGCTTAACCGGAGGTCTCCGGTTCGAACCTCAGCTTAATTTCTTTATTTGTTTGCAACTTGTTTCGTTTGGTAAAAATACCAAACAAACTCCAAAAATTACATAAAAATACTTTAAAAATTTATAAAAATCTCTAGAATATTTCTAAAGCATTTCTAAATATTTTTAAGCACTATTAGGACTCGTAATGAGGAAATTTGGGTTGTTACAACCTTTATCTGCTGTATAAGGAAAAGTAATCTATAAGAAAACGCTTAGTAAGTATCATCTACTCACAAAACAATGCATTAAAAAGGGAAAACATGTTTTGCAAAACTACTTGAAGGAACACAAAACATGCACTCAATAATTACTCATGCTAAAACCCATAATTTGGAAATATGTTTATGGCATGTATTTTTAAATAGACTCATCATGCAAACATCAATATTTTTAAATAGGATTATCATGAGACGTCAACATAAAACCATGCTTGTATTGAAAACAAGTAATGAAAACCATAAACCTTGTCATACAATAGAGTTCATCAAAACTGCACCTTATAGTCTCTAATTCCCAAACTTAAAAATGCTTTCACTTAAATAAACAATGAACTTGGGAAAACTTCATATTACGTCTAGTGAAAATAATAATCAATTTGCTTTGGGCCCGACATTGTACCACTTTGCGCACATCCTTAATAAGATCTGAGGTAGCTAATCCTTAACCTATTAAGGTACTACTAGGTGATCTAGGGGACTAGGAGCGATCTAGGAGCCCACCCATGGACCTTGTGTCTAGTACATGCCATCTTAAAGTAAAATATTTTTTTTAATACTTTTTTCTTATACTTGCACTAACTTGTCATTTCAACAAACACATTGTGTGCACTTAATCCCTCACACTTATAGGGAAGCACCTTGGGGCACTTGATTATGCTTCTTAGTCCCAAAACTTAATGGGAAGTAAATCAAATACTCTAAACGTGCTCTTAATCCCAAAACTTTAGAGGGCATCTTACAATCATAACATCTATCTCCCTTAACACACATAAAATATATCATGGCATGAATCTTCTTTTAACTTACATAGATACATACTACAACATGCATCGACGAAGCAACTTATATCGCAGGTGAGAAGTACTTACATCCTTTCACTAAATCTTACCAGTATAAGATGTAGGGAAGACAATCTTCTCTTGCCCTCCCTAATTTCCAAGACACCTTCTTGCTCGTTCTACTTCCTTGGGAGAATCCTCCTCTTAGATTCTCCCCTTGAAAATCTTGAAAACGTGGCACCCTAGGGTTCTTGGTCGACAATTGCAAAGGGAAGGAGAGGAAATTCGACTAGGGAGGAAAGGAAGAGGAAGATGAAAAGTTAGGTTTTCATCTCTTTCTTTCCCTTTTATACCAAGTGGAAGTTGAAGCATCTCTTCACCCAAAATCTGCTTATAATCAATTGCTTCTTACTTCCAATGTGATGCTTTACCACCACCCTAATGGCAACTTTAACTAATCTTAAATAAAAGGTCTTGGGTTCAATTCTAGCCCAAGGTTATTTATAAATCTATTTTTATTTTTTTTATTGTCTCCTATTTATTTTTTTCTCTTTTACATAGAGGAAATTTATGGAATTACACTAAGCATGTTTTGGACAACCTAGAAAAAAATATATCAATTATTTTTTATCATGATTTCTTTGACAATGAGTACGAACTGCTTGTGAACCTTGAAGACATCACACCTTTTTATGAATTGGAGCCAATATCTACTAATTGTCTGGTTGCTTACGTGTGGTAAGTTTTCGCTTAACTCGAATTTTTTTCCTTTTATTTGTTTAATATAGTAACATATTTTGATTGAATGGAAGGTTTCTCTTCAAAAAGATGGAAAAAGAAAACAAGGTCAATAAATTTAGATTTGTGGATCCACAAACCCTCCTAGTAATGTCATATGTATCCAAACTTGACAAAAATGAAAAGATTGAATACTCGAATAACTGGGCAAGTGTTTTGGCTGATAGGCTGAGTTGTGCAGCAAGAAATCAACTAGTTTTGGCACCACACAATGTTGGGTAAATAAATATTACAATTTCATTTTTAATAGATTTTTTTCGACAATTTTGCAAAATATATGCATTGAATATATGTTTTGTGCATAGTTTTCATTGGATTTTGATTGTCATCAACCCTTATGTGGAGGTGGTTTATTTGTTCGATTCACTTAATCATCGCAATCGTCATGAGGACTGAAAATATGTAGTGGACATGTGAGTACATATTTTTTTAATTAAGCATTTAATTTATTACTCATTTGTCAAATCTTGTTGTACGAAGGAGCTTGAAATTATTCAATTCAAACAAGGAAGGGAAAGGGAAAAAGAAGCTTGCATGGGAAGTCATAAAGGTTTCTATATTATATATACACACATATGTCTACTTGTGATTAATTAAAAAAATATTTAAATGTGTATTATTCGTTGACAAGTTTTGGTTAACATAGGATCCTCGATAACCTGATGTGAAACAATGTAGGTTTTATGTGATGAAATTTATGACAGAAATTATTGAAGGAAATGCTACCAACGAGAATGATTTACTTTTCACAATGGTAATATTTGAGATATTCTCAATTTTATTAAATAATTTTTTTATTTGATTTTGCTTCTTCATTATTGATTTTTTACTAATATAATCTGGGCTTGTTAATTGTTCATGAAAATAATTTACTCTAACAAAGAAATTGATAAAGTGAGATCCGAATAAGTGGAATGCGTACTAGACTATATTCATTACTAGGTATAAATTACTAGACTTTAGAATTGATTTTTTTTTATTCACCGAATTGTTAGTTTTGATACGACAAACATGGGAACCATTCAAGTTTTGAATTTCAAATAGTAAAAACTTGTTGGTTAATCTTGATTAAGACTGAAATTCATGTTCAAATTATAAGATTCACCTCTATTGTATTAATTGTTGTTGTTGTACCACACTGGTGTATGGATGATGGTAGGGAAAAAATCAAGTAGGCTGGATAATGTTGTTACTTCTATGCATTATAATTTTTAAATAAATCTAGAAGCCTAAATTAGGTCCTTAGAAACTTTTCTAATTTTGTGGGTAAACAAATATATATTTCTCCAAAAAATGATAGCAGGTAGGCAGCACCAGCTAAGGAGTTTTTCTTTATTTATTTATTTATTTTAAACCTCATGCACTGCTTATCATGTGTTCATATATTTTGTGTCATTTTATTTTGTAGGTTCTATGGTTTCTAAGCGCTATGGAGAGAGTGATTTTAAGTAGGTTTTTGTTCAGAAGGTAGGAAATGGTGAGATTTTTTATTTTGTATATTTAGTCTATTATTTTTGTATTTATCATCTTGTTTTTATGGTATTTTTGGGTGAGTTTGTTTTAAGATTTAGATGAGTTTGGTTACAGATAAGCAAAGATCTTGACGTGTAAATTTAGCGTAGAAAAGAAAACTATATTGGTTTAAAAATGAGTTTGGATTTTTTTTATCCTCTTGGATCTGGAAAATTTTCATTTTTTTTGTCCCCATCTTTTTTCTAGTATTCGAAAGTTTCAGTTATGGAGGAGAAGAAAAGGAACCTCCTCGTTTTCTCTGGTTACAGTTCATGCAGTTACTACAATTCTCTTTTCTCTTATATTTTATCTTTTTCTTTGATAAGTTTTGTTTAATTTTTCTCTCCTTCTGACTTTGTTTATACATTAAATCAATGGTTTGAGTTTTAAGTATCGATTAATTGACTTTTCATTTCGGCTTCGATATGCTCAAATCTTTAATTACTTCACTCCTCTTTAATCGGTGGGGAAAGAAGAACAAGACTTCACTGAATACCAAACAATGTGTTCTCTTGTAGGTACGTAACTCAGGGGCAATTCATGATGATTGAGATTTTTGATGCTATTGGATCATAGAAGTCGCTAGAGGGGGGGTGAATAGCGATCAAAAATTTGTTATCGAATTAGAGTAAGCAGTAGAAAAAGCACAAAACACAATGCTAACACGAACCAGTTTTACTTTGTTCGGAGCCTTCACCGACTCCTACTCCAAGACCCGTACTCGTCGAGTGCTTTCGTTGGGAAATTCACTAGCAGTTCGAAAAATATTTATAAATGAAAGTATAAGAACTCGTTTAAAAAGAAAAAATATACCGACAACAATTAAAAATAACTTGAGCCACAAGTTGTCGGAGAAGCGTCGTCGCCTTGCAGGAGTAAAGCGCAATAGAGCAGTCATAGGAAGCAGTTATGTTATGCGTAACTCTGGAGGAAGGCTCCTTTTATAGGAGTGCTCCGGGCGCCTGGACCGTGATGTTGGCCCAACCAATCAGCGCGCTCCACGTTGCGATGAGGAAGAGTTTTACCTTCTGGGCGCCCGGACCAACTCGGGCGCCCGGATCCCTTCCGGGCACCTGGACCAACTCGGGCGCCTGGATCCCTTCTGAGTGCCCGGACCATCATTTTCCATAAAACTCCTTTTCCTGCAAAAAAATGTTAGTCCAAGGCAAAATAAAAGTTATGCTACCCTGCAAAACAAAGTGTTAGTTCAATCACAGTCAAGAGTAGTTAGAGTAATTAGATTCTGTCTCCTCGAGGCCAGAATCTAGTCATAATCTCAACTTAGACTTCCGAAATTGATCTAAGTTGGATCGACGCCTAAGTTCCCTACCTGGGAACACGTCCTCACCAAGTCACTCTCCTCTAGTGACTTATCTTAACTTACCTGCCAGACGTCCGGTCTACCCGTCAACCCGTCTAGACTTCGTGCCAGCTATCCGATCGGCCCGTCGACCTAGCTGGGCTTCTCCTGCACACTTCGTCAAAGTGTTAGATCACTATGAAACTAACTTAATCTTATTTTATCATTCATCAAAACCTGAGTTAGACCATCAAGGCTAACCGCACTAACAATCTCCCCCTTTTTGATGCAATGCCAACCTCGGTTAAGTTAGTGAAAAAATATGCAAAAACATAAGCAAGTATAAGACATGGTTTTTAAGTTAGCCTTGTTTTATGTTTGATATTTTGTTACTAACAAACTTAAACCACCTAACCCTCCCCCTTTGGCATTTATTAAAAAAATGCAAGCATAGACAATTTTCAGGTTGGCAACAGAAAATGAGTTAACTTTGAAATAAAATTTAACACCAGAGAAGTATGATAATACAAAATATTGAGGTTGGCTTAGGGGAGTTAAGTTAGAAAAAATAAGTTAAAGGAAAGTTCGAAAAAGTTGTTAAAAAGAGCAGAAATAGTTTTCAACATCCTTTATCTTTTTCAAAATTGCTAAGTTTTTTAAATAGCTAACTTTTTATCAGAAATGCTAAGACAAAAACCTACTAATGTTGTAAAATTAAATAGGTTTACAAAATTGAGGTAATTTTTAGAGTATCTTTTAAAAATGAATATTCAAATATAAGTCCAATTTTTAGAAATAAGTTTATGAAAGTCCTTTTCAAAAATAAGTTTTTGAAAGGTTATTTTCAAAAAAAAAATTGAAAGCCATTTTTCAAAAATTAAATTTGTAAAATTAAAGCAATTTTCAAAAAAAAATTCTAAAGTATTTTTTAAGGAAATGAAAAATACTTTTCAAAAGTAATTTTGCAAAAATATTTTCAAAAAGAAAAAAAATGAAAACAATTAATCCTCCCCCTGAACCTGACATTAAAAACTCTTCAACTGTCTAACCATAAGTTACTTACTGATTATCAAAAGATAGCAGCTTTCACTTGGTTAGTCAGGTTAAGTTGATTATATTCAGTTAATGTTTGACTAAGCTAAAATACTTAACCTGATTAATATTTGTTTAGTTTTTAATGCTCAGACTTATGATGATGCACTATTATAAGCATCTTTTAAGTCCAGATAATCTGCCTATATATTTCACCCCTTTCTAAGTTCAGAAATACACAAACAAATTAGCCTTAGTGTGTTGGTGAGATGCTCAAACCTTAGATCTATAGGAGCATGTTTTCTAAGGGATTGATCTATTCTAAGGCTAAAATTGATTTTCAAAAATTCTAAAAATGAGGAATTTTGAGAAATATAAAAAGTTTTACCCAAGAATTTTAAAGACAATTTTTTTAAAATAATTTTATAATTTAAGAATCCTAGTCTATTCATGACAAGGCAATATATAAAGTTAAAGTCAATAACTCAAAATGTACTACAGTCAACATACTATAGTCATGGCGAAAATACAATAATGCCTAGTCAGTCTACTAGGATGATGAAGGAGGTGGTCTGGAGCCCAAGGAGTGTAGCAACGCCATCAACTTAGAGTGACGTGTCCGGTCATCCTCTCGAGAGCTGGATAGGTCATGTTGAAGGTTGGAGATCTCCTACCGCACATCCCGTCGCAAGTCGAAGACCTCCTGTCGCATATCCCGTCGTAAGACGGAGACCTCTTGACGCATACCTCTGTGAAAATCAGAGGCCTCCTGGCGGAGACTCGTCATAGATAGCTCTAGTCCAGCAACTCAATCGCTTAGAGTGCGAGGAGCGAGGCGTGGTGCTTGTCCTGGGGGTGGTGCTGGGGCAGGAGCGGCCTCGTCGAATAGTGCGATCATAAACTCATCCTGCTCTGCCTCCTCCTCCTGGGCATCTAGCTCTACATCTAGGTCTGACTGGTGTTGTGCCCCCCTCCTCCAGGACAGAATACCCTCATCATCGGTATGGATACCACTTAAAGAGAAATTCCAAGATCCTACAACGTTAAACTCAGTCAGAACTCAGACATCACCTCTGGTGACGTCAATGTGTAAGGAGGCAATATATGTCGTCAAAATGTGACAATACGGCATATGAACCGGCTCGCTGGTGGTGACTCCGGCTGAATAGATAATGGAATGAAAGATATATAGGCTAATATCTATATCTAATCTATGGAAAAAGGCATAAAGGAGAAAAGAGTGAAATGAGCGCATCATCACGACGTCGCGAGTGGTCAACGACAAAATACAGGAGACTAAAACTCTATATAGGACATAGTCCTGGACTCGAAGGGAAACTGACCTAAACATGGTTACAGTGGGTACTCGTTCTCCCCCAAAAGAGTACGAATAAATCGTATCAAGAGTAATATGCGAGTAAGGATCACCAAATGGTAGATCCCTAGGAGGGTAGCACTGAAAAGTGCATGTAGATGGTCGTAAACCTAAAAAGATCTGGATGACAGCTGGGGATAGCATGATATCAATACCAGCTATCCTAGTAGTGTATAGAAGGTCATCTACTCTAACTAGGTTATTGTACAATTCAGAACATAAACTTATGTTAACTGAACTGGTACAGTAAACAAGGTTCTGCAAGCTGTAGTAGTCAATGACCTCTACAGCTGGGATCCAAGAGCGCATAAAAAATGATCTATCTATACACCTAGTCCATATAGGCATATAAATGGTAGAATTAAACCTAATCCTAAGCTCATCAATAGGGAACCTAGGATCGGTACTAGCAGTAGAGGGTCCAACACCAGTATTAGCACGTTTCCTACTTTACCAAAGAAAAACTAGACTAAACAATAAATTATAGAAAATACTTGTTTGAGAAAATTTAGTAGAGGAAATAAAAATTACTGACGCATCGTGAAATAAAATACTAGAAACGATGACCTCGGTTGATTCGTAGCAGCGTACTAATCGAAGAAGGAAAAAATTTAAGATTTAATCCCTCTAGCGTTAAAGCTCGGTGAGAGCCTTTGCAAGAGTGGAAAGGGGAGCTGCAAAGATTGGAGGCGCCCCTACCACCCTTTATATAAGGCACTCCGAATGCCTGGATCAGACTCTCGGGGCGGGGCGCCCGGACTGCCTTCCGGGCGCCCGGAAGGTAATACCAGGGACGGGCGCCCCTGAATTTGTTTTTATTTTATTTTTATTATTAATATTTGTAAATGATTCTTTTAAGTTAAAATAATTTTAAGTTAAAATAATTTTTAAAAGAATTTTTAAGTTAAATAATTTTTAAAAGAATTTTTGAGTTAAAATAATTTTTAAAAGAACTTTTGAGTTAAAAGAATTTTTAAGCTAAAATGATTTTTTTAAAAGAATTTTTAAGCTAAAATGATTTTTTTAAAATATTTTTTAAGCTAAAATGATTTTTAAAAAAAATTAAGGTAAAATGATTTTTTAAAGAATTTTAAGCTAAAATGATTTTTTAAAGAATTTTTAAGTTAAAATGATTTTAAAAGAACTTTTAAGTTAAAATAATTTCTTTTAAGCTAAAATAATTTTTAAGTTAAATTAATTTTTAAAATAATTTTAAGTTAAATTATTTTTTAAAATAATTTTTAGTTAAATTAATTTTTAAAATAATTTTAAGTTAAATTAATTTTTAAAATAATTTTTAAAATGATTTGAGATTGAATTTTCAATTGAATTTAATTTGATTTGGTTTAATTTAATTTAATTTTATATTTAATTTAATTAGGTTTAATTTAATTAGGTTTAATTTAATTAGATTTAATTTAATTTAAGTAGATTTAATTTAATTTTAATTAGATTTAATTTAATTTGGTTCGATTTGATTTGAAGTCCTTAGTCATCTCACTCGATCGATGTTTTCAATCAGGGAAACATATAATTTTTGTAAGATGAAGTTAAGTTCAATTTTTAGGGTTTGGTTTAACTTTGTGTTAGATTCAAGTTTAGCTTTGGGTTCAACAAATATGCATTCTTTGGATAAACTTTTGGGCTATGGTGAGTCACTTGGACATTATTAGAGTAATCATGCCTTTGAGGTTTTCCAAATAGTCCTATCCACTGAACTTAGTACAAAACCTTGGTCTAACTAGTTAGGATCCGTAAGGGATAGTTTCAGTTAGTTCCACTCAGCCAAATGCAGTAGGTCGAAGTCATATCTTCCTAGACATGCTTAGACTGAGCTTTCCTAACCTACTATCATCCAAAACTTTACCAGTACCGTGGATCAAGTTAAACCAAGTCCCTTTTTGAACTAATCATAATTACCCTGCCGGGTAGGTTAATTTTGGAGGTGCCAACTAGTTTGGAGCCTCCCCCTGAATTATTGATCTGGGTTAAATTTTAGTTTTGGGTTTATGTCGATTACTTTTATAATTATAATCAACTTACGATAATCTTGGTCTAAGTTGGTTTTATAGTTATTTCTATGGTTTGGTTTAGGTTTAGTTAATTTATGTTTTTGCTTTGGTTTAATTGATTTCACATGATATATTTTATTTTTAAGTACATAGTATTGATTTAATCCTACTTGCGTATTTAGACACGCTTTCGGAACCCAAGTTTTAACTTGTGGTTTGTTTTGAGTTAGAGATATAAATGATTTATTAGAATTTGACTTGTATCCAAGTCCAGATTTATTGTAAACAACATTTTGATTGTTTAAGATAAGGTCTAAATTTTTGGATCTATCTATAAATTTTTCTAAAAGCCCTTTAGTTTTATGATTTCAATTTTTAATGTTGAATTTTCCTCCTCAAGTGTTAAAACTTGATTTGGATTAGAATTTATAATTTGTTCCTTGAGGTGTTGGTTCTCCTCAAGGAGCATTTTATTTTGATTTTCAATTTCAGTTAACTTTCTATCTAAACATGCAATAATTTTAAAAACTTTTTATTTAAATTAAGGTATACCTCTTCGGGACCTTCGAAAACGAGTACAGACTCGTGGCTCGATTCAGGTTCGGATCCGTCTTCCGATTCGTCAATTTTGGGCACTCATTGTTGTAGTGACCCTTCTTGTTGCATCCGAAGCATGTCATATTTCTTGGTTCAGTTGTGAAGTTGATCTTCTACAGGTCCTTTCTACTGATGTTCATCTTTCTCCTGGTGAACATCTTCTTACCAAGTTCACCAGGTACTATTCATCTTCTGAATCTTGGTCAGACTCATCTTCAGGTTTAGGCTTGGCCTTCATTTTTTCCTTGGAAAAACCTGCAAACAAAGTGATACCTTTCTTGGTTCGAGCGTTAGTTTGCTCGTGTAATTCAAGTTCACAAAATAGCTCATCTAACTTTAATTTAGAAAGGCTCTTCGAAATCTTGTAGGCATCCACGATGGATGGCCACAATGCATTTCGAGGAAATGCGTTTAGAGCGTACCTAATCAAGTCACGATTCTCCATTTGGTGCCCAATAGAGTGAAGTCCGTTAAGGATATCCTTGATCCTCGCGTGAAGCTGACTCGCAGATTCTCCTTCCTGCATCTTAATATTAAATAATTTATTTAAAAGAAGGTCTCGCTTGGTTACCTTGGCATCGCTGGTTCCTCGTGAAGTTCGACGAGCTTATCCCATAGTTCTTTTGCATTCTGGTGTGGTCCCACTCGGTTCAGTTCTTCCTTCATTAGCCCACATTGCAGTGTGTTGAGCGCTTTGAAATCCGTCTAGGCTTTCTTCTTCATGTTCAAATTCCATTGTTCCGGATCCAATGGATTTTCGGAGTTGTCGACAGGCGCCTTGTAGCCACGGGTGATGCTGAACCACTGGTCGAAGTCGGTCTTCAAGTAGACCTCCATGCGTTTCTTCTAGTAGGTGAAGTCGTCACCATTGAACAGAGGTGGACGAACTGTGCTAAAACCTTCAATTTGAGACATAGATTCTGCACACAAGGAGAGAAAAGGAAAACAAATCCCAAGACTTGGCCTTGGATTAGTAGTGTGGGATTAAATTACAAAGAATAAAATCTGAATTGGTGTTGCACCAATTCATCTTACTTGCAACGAAAAAAAACCAAAAAGGTAATCATACCAGTTTGGATTATATCGTAAAACTGAAAATCGAAAGAAAGAAAAAAAAAACTTCACCCCCTTTTTCTGATTGGTGGTTGCACCAAATCAAAGCGGTACCTGCTCTGATACCACTTGTTGGATCGTGGAAGTCGCTAGAGGGGGTGTTAGGGGGGGTGAATAGCGATCGAAAATTCGTAGCGAGTTAGAGTAAACAGGGGAAAAGTAAGAGCAAAACAATGCTAACATGAACCGATTTTACTTGGTTCGGAGCCTTCGTCGACTCCTACTCCAAGGCCTGCACTCGTCGATTATCTTCGTTGGGCAATCACTAATAGTTCGCAAAATCGTATTACAAATGTAAGTACAAGAACTTTAGAGAGAAAATACCAACAACAATACAAAAAAAAAACTTGAGCTGCAAGTTGTCGGAGAAGCTTCACAGAGTCGCAACATCGCAGAAGCACAGCGCAGTAGAGTAGTCGTTAGAAGACATTGTTGTTGTTTTTGATGCTCCGTGGAGGCCTACTTTTATAGGCATGCTCCGGGCGCCCGGATCCCTTTCGGGTGCCTAGACCGTGACGTCGGCCATCCAATCAGAGCTCGCCTAGCTATCAAGATAACTTTTGCCTTCCGGGCGCCCGGACCGATTCTGGGTGCCCGGACCGATTCCGGGCGCCCGGACCAACTCCGGGCGCCCGGATCCCTTCCGAGCGTCCAGACCACCTTTCTCCAGAAAGTCCTTTTCCTGTAAGAAAGTGTTAGTCCGAGACAAAAATAAAAGCTAAACTACCCTGCAAAACAGAAGTTAGCATAATTATAGTAAAATAGTAGTAATTAGATTCCATCTCACCGAGACCGAAATCTAGTCACGATCTTAATTTAGATTCTTGAAATAGTTCTAAGTTGGATCGACGCCTATTATTCCCTCAAACGGGGAACGCGCCCTCACCAAGTCACTTCCCTCCAGTGACTTACCTTAACTTACCTGTCAGACATTCAGTCAGCCCGTCAACCCATCTAGACTTCGTGCCAACTATCAGGTCAACCCATCAACCTAGCTGGACTTCGCGCCAGACATCCGGTCAGCTCATCGACCAGTCTGGACTTCATGTCAACTATCCGATCGACCCGTCAACGTAGCTAGGCTTCATACCAACTATCCGGTCTGTCCGTCAACCTACCTCGGCTTCTCCTGCACACTTTATTAAAGTGTTAGATCACTATGAAACTAACTTAACCTTATTTTGTAATTCATCAAAACCTGAGTTAGACCGTCAATGCTAACCGCACCAACACTAATTTAATTTTTTTAATTAATTGAATCATAAATTAATTAAATATATATTTATTAATTAATAATATATTTCTATATACATATAATTAATTAATTAATATATTTAATTAAATTTAATCAAACATGCAAAATAGTGTTTGTTTTTTTTTAATTCTTTACTGTGTTTTGAGAGAGGAATTTTTTTTCCTTTTAAGTGTAATAAAATTAAAAATTTTCTCAAAACAGCTTCATCATTTTAATCAATTAAATTATTATTTAAATCGATTAAAACTATTTTAATCAATTAGTTTAATCGATTAAACTTCTTTTTCTCTGTCGCGATCGTGACACTCTTTTCTTCTGCCATGACAAACGTGATTACCTCCATCGTCGATCGTCGGCCTCTCGACATGGTCACCAACACTCTTCGTCCAATGAAGTCGATAGCGAGCAACCTCTCAGGGCTCGACAACTACAGCAGATCGCGACCCGGTCGTGATCTTACCTGACGACGACAGCAGAGAGATTTTTTTTTCGATGCAAAGACAAGTTTAATGCATTTATTAGCACTAAGACACTGCTCTGATACCATTGTTAGTTCTTATAACATGAAATACATAACAAAGCATGTAAACAACGGTAAACACTTACAGTGATCTTCCGAGACGATCTTGATCTCTACTTGATGTTGGAAGCGCGATCATAGATGAAATCGGAAAACCCTTCGAGTTTCACGAGCCAAATCTCTTTCCACAGGATGTTCTCTTTTGCCTGAAATCACCTCTAATCTCTCTCCTTTTTCCTTCTCGTGCACCTTGGATCTTCATGGCTTGGACGCACTTATATAAGATGAGTGAAGAAGATGAAGGGGAAGAGATGCCCCTTCATCTCCTTGACATTTGCGGCAATGAGGGAGATGAAGGGGAAGCGACACCCCTTCATCTCCTCAACGTCGAACAGTAGTAACCTAGAAATTAACTTAATCAAATTTATTAATCAAATAAACCTCAATCTATTGTCTAAATCAAAATTTTCAACTAAAAAAAATATTCCTTCTACTAAATTGAATACTAGTGACTATTCATTAATCATGTTCCAAATAACTAATTAAACTGTTATATATGAAAAAAAAAAATATGTAACTTGTTCTAAGTTTTTTATTTTTTTAAAAAAAAAAATACTACTGGATTTGTGAGGCTCTTTGAAGTAATTTCATACTAAAAGCATCTTCTTAATTTTGGCCGCGCAAGATCTTTATATATGATTTTGACAAAAGTATAATTAAGTACTTTTGGACAAAAATACTTGTGACTTTTTTCCAAAATGTTATTAAAAAAATGATTTATCAAATTGGATAACGCCGAATCTAGGATGATCGATCCGATACCACAGAAGTTTTTCATCGACTATCAGGATAAATCGAGAAGCACTCACAGCTGACAGTACAAGAACCCAACATCCTTTAGAAAGTACACCCAAGAGTTCATTGGTTTTCAAATTTAAATTTGACTAAAGATATAGATTTTTCTTTTCAATCTCTTTATTTATTTTTTTTTTTATTAGTAAAACTTTATTTGGGGGGATTAAAGTTTTATAAGATAAATGAGATTTATATGGAAATCATTTTTAAACTGAAATTACTTATTTTAGATAAATACTGATAAAAAAAAATAAAAATAATAAAAGGATTAAAAGTAGTTAAATGGCAAATTATCGAACCTCCAAAATATCTAAATCATTACTCTAATTTTAAAATTATCAAACTACTCACCTAATACCATTTTTGTCCCTATTAATGTTCTCAATCAATTGCTACAATATAGCAATCGATTTAGAATCTCGTTCATAAGCTCAATAAAATCTCTAATTGCACCAATGTAGCAATCAATTAAAAAACTTATTTTGTGTAAAAAATTATTATTTTCAATATAATAGGTAAAATTAATATTTGAGAACATGGACATAAATAAGAAAACTAGATGAACACATAGAACTTAGTTTTATATCATTCCGAGCTCTCTAAGTAATACGAATCAAATTTTTTAATTATTAAAAAAATTAATTGATTGCTAAGGTGTAGCAATCCACTAAAATTATTCACATGAACGATTTTAATAGCTATAGTAATCCATTAAAACCTTTTTTTAATAATTAAAAAAAATTGATTCATATTAAAAAAAATTATTGCTCTCAATATATTATGTCAAATTGATATTTGAGGGTATAAATATAATCAGAAGAACTAGATATACATATAGGACTTGGTTCCATATCATTCCGAGCTCTTTAGGTCCATCAGTCAATTTAAGCCAAATTTGGACCAAAATCGGCTGATCGACTTAGAAAGTTTGGAATGATGTGAAATCAGATCATATGTGTTCGTATAGTTTTCTTGATTATATTCATACCTTTAAACATCAATTTGGCATAAATATTGAGCAATGATTTTTTAACAGAAATCAAATCAATTCGTATTCAAAAAATTACTATTCTCAATATAGTGTGTCAAATTAATATTTGAGAGCATGAATATAATTAGGAGAATTAGACGAACACATAGAATCTGATTTCATATCATTTCCAGCTCTCTAAATTCATCAATCGATTTTGACTCGATTTTAATTGAAATCAACTGATCGACCTACAGAACTCAGAATAATATGGAACTAAGTTTTATATGTTCAACTAGTTTTTCTAATTATATTCTTGCTCACAAATATCAATTTAACCCACTACATTGAAAATAATAATTTTTTAAACATAAAATAGTATTCCCGATTAGGAATAATAACAAGGGTATAAATGACATTGGATATATGATTTAACAATTTTAAAATTAGGGTATATAATTTAGATATTTTAAAATTTTACCTATGTGATTCCGTAATTTACCATAATACTTGTACTTTTGTCAAAGTTATATTTTAAGGCTAGGCATTCATTTTTGGGTTACAATGAAAAAAAGAACGTCTTAAATTTTATAAAAAAAAAGCATCCTTTTCCAAAAAAATAAAATAAGCGTCTCTCATGATTTGTATTCTATAAATACTCCTTTACTCAACATTGTTGTAGAAGCTACCAAGTCACTTCTATAATATGTATCAATTATCGAGTAACTTCTACGTGTAGAAACTACCAGATAACTTTTATAATGTGTAGAAGTTGCCCAGTAGCTGGTATAACATAGTTAAGGTGAATTTAGAATTTAAGATTTATATCTTATGTAAGTTATCTAATAGCTGCAACAACGTATAGAAGTTACTTAGTAGTAGTTACAGCGTGTAAAAGCTACTAGGTAACTGCTACAATATATTTAGTATAAAATTAAGGTTTATAATTTAGGATTATTATATCAAAATACTATTTATCAACTTGGTCAATATTATTTAAACTTTATCAAAATCACTTTTAAACAGTTATAAAAGTTATTATATAGTTGCTACAATTCTAAACCCTAAACATATTATAACTACTATGGGATAACTTCTATAAGTTATAGTAGTTATTCGATAACTTGTACGCATTGTAATAGCTACTTAGTAATTTCTATACTATATAACTCTAAATCTTAAATCCTAAACTCACTTTAAATATGTTGTAACAACTAATAAATAATTTATATATATTGTAGAAACTATCATATTATAACAGCTACTTAGTAATTTCTACACGGTATAATCTTGAATCTTAAATCTTAAACTTACTTTAAACACTTTATAATAACTATCAGTAATAATTATAAAGTAGTTTCTATATATTATAAAAATTACTTGATAGCTTCTACAGTAGCTCAAAATTCATAAATATTCTTAAGATAAAATCATAAGAAGGGGTGGCCATTTATTTATTTTTTTTAAAAAAAATGTTGATTTTATGTTTCTTTTAATTTGACGTCTTTTATATTTTTGCCCTTCGTTGTTATAACCTTTGCTTTTGGCTTTTAATTTTTAATAAAATAGATTTATCAAATAATTCTCACCAAAATATTTAAGTGTCAGCTAACCTTCTAGAATTTCTACCTACACGACCCCGGCCTCCGCTTGTGTAGTAGTAAAACACTTTTAAAAAAATGATATGTACAATATTTAAATCAAATGAAATAAGTATCCTAAAAGTCATTTATAAATTATACTTTGAATCTATCCAACAAATTAAGTACTTCCAAAATTAGTCAAACAAAGTACAAACACCAAACTAAATCATTAAAAAAATACCAATAACACTGGACCACTCGAAAAAAGTGGTATCACTCGAGGTATATTTTTTGTGAGCGGCGTAAATGAAGAACAAAGGCACATGCAAATATGATGAGATCACAACATACGCAACAACAAAGTTTCTTTCTAATGATGCAATTTTGGGCAAAATTCATTTTATTTGTGAATAAATAATACAGAAAAATGCCATCTATCTCAGTTAAGAGATAAAATAAGCCAAATAATAGAGAGAGAGAGAGAGAGAGAGTAAAATTAAAGAAAGGGGTGGACTTTCTGAACTTATAATACTTTATTGTCTGAGGTAGTCCGTGGAAGTGAACACCAGCAATAGAGGAGGAGACCACCAACAAGAACCATAGCTCCAGTGACAAAGCCGGCAGGGAGGGACGACGCTACTCCAATGTATGGCAGTGGCAGCGTGAAGGCATAGATGGCGAGGGGAACTAAACAAAGAAAATAATGAAGTATTAAAATTATGTTTCACGGTTGAACACCATGTTAGCAGAGAGGATGATCTTAATGGCCTCCAAACAAAAACCTATCGCATTTCAACCGTACTGCCTGTGTACGTACAAAATAAATGACTCCAGTGTAAAATCATCTCACATGTCTGCGGTTTCACCAAATAAATAATTAAAAGAAACATTTCTTCTATTACTTCCGTGGCTTCTTACAGAAGATGTAAAAATGCAATTTTGGTGACAACGGTCTTCAGCAACTTATAAAATCCTACTGTTTATGTAAAGCAAAAAAATCAGAGACTAGGAATAAAAAAAAACATGTTTCACTAAGCAAAGATACAAGGGCAATTTAGTGAAAAAAAGGATTTTTTTCTAAATTGTTTGTTACCAAATCCCACCTCAATAATCAAATTTACCCAATAGCAATCCTCGGGAATGATGTGCATAGATTATATACATTATTATACATACTTTAATGGACATCTACTTATATTTCATTAGCATAGCCTATGTTTATTATACCCTATTTCATTATAATATCATACTTCCATTATATTTTTGTTCGGAGATCTACTCTTTGCATATTTTGATTGGCAGGACGTGATTTGAAGTAAAAACGGAGCTTAAATGGAGTCTAGACCTTCCAAAATGCTCGGGTCGTGCTTATGAGGTATGGATGTGAAAATATGGCACAAAACAAGGTCCACTTGGCCGTGCCTAAAAGGCATGGTCGTGTCAATTCCACACGGCCATGTCATTTTCAACACTGCAAACCAAAAGTAAAATAGTCATAACTTTCTACTCGGTTGGAGTTATGAGCCGTTCCAGATATCAAAATATAGATAACTTCAAGATCTACAACTCTTATGAAAACTTCAACCAGAGAAAATTACGTTTTGAAGGTCTAAAATACGTTTCTATGAGACACGGCCTTGGCACATGGCCGTGTCAAATCCTGCATTTTCTACACTGTACACCAAGAGTAAAATAGGCATAACTTTGTGCTCCGTTGGAATTTTGGACTGTTCTTTATACCAAATTGTAGCTAACTTTAAGATCTACAACTTTGATGAAGACCTCAACTAAAGAATACCACGATAAGAGGTGCTAAAATGGCCTACAAAGTTAGGCCGTGTGAGTCACACGGCCGTGTCACCCCACCAGCACAACTAGAGCTAGGCTGTGTGAACCACACGGTTGTGTAACATTTCCAGAGAGCAAGAAAAGCTAGGTCGTGTGAGCCACACGACCGTGCAGCATTTCCAGAGGTCAAAAAGAGCTAGGCCGTGTGAGCCACACGGCCGTGTAGCCCACCCAGAACTAAAGCAGAACATGGTCATGTGAACCACATGACCGTGTCACTAGTCCAGAGAAGAAACAAGACATGGCCATGTGGGTCACACAGCCGTGTGGATGAGTCGTGTCATGACCCGTGTCTAAGCCTATAAAAGGGGTTTTTCTCCCCTTTTCATCTATCTTTAGATTGGGGCTCTTCCCCATTGCTTGGGGAAGGGTTCTCCCCTTTGGGGAGGCCCTAGATCTTCCATCTTCGTCGATCTGTCCTCCTCTGGAGCAAAGGAGCGCCTCCGAGGATGCCACGCATCACGGATAAGCTTTCTCTTCTCTATATCTTCATGTATTGAGTTGTAGTTTGCTTTACTTATCGTCTTTGGTTGTAAATTCCCTTGCAATGGAGTAGATCTCTAGATCTAGGATGTAGGAAATAATTGTTATGCGATGTGATCTATGAACTATGTATTTAGATGTTTCCTTATGTTATGAAGTGTTTATATCATATTCTATTGTATATTGTGCCTTGTATGTGTTTGATGAAATATGTGTGAGGACAATTCATGTAGATATGAGAGATTTGTCTTTATGTTAAGGTTACTACTAGATTGAATAACCGGGGGATCCTTGTGACAGAAAGATACTCATTCAACCGGACATATTATGTCCTTCGTGACACAGGACAACGATACTTACTCAATTTCTAGAGTCAAAAGATCTTAACATAGAGATTGATCCTTGTTAAGAAGATTAGTTAGAGTTTAGAGAATTTTCCCAAATTAATGTTAGGAAGTGATCTGTGTAATCTAGGAACGTGGACCGAGGGCTCTGGTCACAGAATGATAGCCATATAATCAAACTTCCTAAATTACCTCTTCTACTTAATTGCATTAATCTACCGTTAGGAAGTGACTTGTGTAATCTAGGAACGTGGACCGAGGGCCCTTGTGATAGAAGGATAGCCCTATAACCGGACTTCCTAAATTATCTCTTCTACTTAATGACGTTAGAACTTGGATAAATTCTTTGGTGTGATCTTCGTGAGATTTTACCGGACTTTAGTTAGAACTCCTACACGAGTGTATGCATGGAGTTAGGTAAATGAATAATGCATAGGGACATTAACTAGCATCGCAACGAAACCTAAATCCTAGTATCTATCATCCTTCATTCACTTACGCTCTTTACTCTCTCTCATTTCTCTTTTCTTTCTCTCTAGCGTTTGTGAAACTCTCATTTCTCTTTTCTTTCTCTCTAGCGTTTGTGAACCATTTTAGATTGTCTAGATAATTCGCTGTGCGAAGTTAACTAGTGCTTAATCAACAGTCCCTATGGGATCGATAATCTTTTGTATTACTGACAAGGTAACCATGCACTTATGGTTCGTAATAAGTTTTTAGTACCATTGTCGGAGACTGTTTTCGATTAACATTAGTTGATTAGCATATGAATTATTCTATACTTGTTAATAGATTTTTCATTTATTTGCCTGTTTTTATTTCTGCATTTACTTTTCTTATTATTAGCTTTTAGTTCAATTTATTTTTTTCCCTTACCTTAAATTCTGCACTTTTCTTTCCTGCAATTTAAATTCTGCATTTTCTTTCTTGCCTTTAAATCTTTATTTTTTTCTGATAATTTTTTTTTTAGATATCCATGAGCATTAACATGTCAAGCAGGTCTTTGAGATAATTTTCTGCACTTATTTCCGTAAGATTTTTATTTCCGATTGTGCAACCTCATATTGAAGCAAAGAGTTTCCAATTAGACCCAGAGTTAATCACCATGATACAAGGTCACAAATTTGGAGGAGAAATATCAGAAAACCCATATTTCCATCTTGAAGAATTCCCGAGGCTTTGTGATATGGTAAACTGTGAGGGTGTCTCAGCGGATGTAGTTCGATTGATGGCATTTCCTTTCAGTATTAAAGATCGGGCAAAAACTTGATTTAATTTTCTCCATCCTCAAAGCATCACAAGTTGGAAACAATTGGAGCAGCAATTTCTGAATCATTTTTCCTTCCAAGTAGAACAGCGTATATGAGGAATTGCATCACAAATTTTGTTCAGGCAGATGGAGAATCATTATTTGAAGCATGGGATAGATTCAAGAGTCTACAAAGACAGTGCTCTCATCATGGCTTGGAAAGATGGCTGACATTACACATATTCTACAAGGGGATTTCTTTTTCAGATAAATCTTTGTTGGATTCTTCAGTTGGAGGTTCTTTTATGAACATGAGTGTGGACGAAGCATATACATTAATTGATCAAGTGGCATTGAACCTCCATGAATGGTCGAACAAAAGTTGGATGGAAACTCCCTCAAAAATTCAAGAAGTACAAGCCATAAATGCAAGAGAGCCTGTCAAACAAAATGCAATTCAACCATCCAAGAGTTTTGAAATTCACAAGTCACAAAATGAGGAATTCAAACAATTGGAAGCAAAGATTGATAGCATAGTTTCAAAATGGTTCAAATATGATCCCCCTCCTACACAGACAAGATCTAGTGAAAATTGTAATGATATTAAGTTGAGAAGTGGCAAGAATCATAAAAAACTTCTGAAAAAGGACTTGTACAGAATTGAGGAGAAGAATAATAGAAGACCACAAAAACTCAGTTCTATTATTTCAGAAAGTACCCAAAGGCCACAAGTACCTTTTCCTCAACGGTTGATAACACCATCACTAGATAAGCAAGTTGGACCTCCTCCGCAAGCTCAAAGGGAATATGAGGAGCAAAAGGAAGTTCAATCTTTCCCAAGAACTTCACTAAAGGTTCTTTTTCCACAAAGGCTAGTGAAGGTCAATGAAAACAAAGATTTTAAAAAAATTCTGTGATTCTAATATTGTTGAGTGCAGATTTCTGGATGTATATAAAGATGAAGACTCTTCAGATGAGGATTGTAATGATAATGTAGTGGATAACAAGTTTTCGGATCTACCTCCAAGTTTTACAGGATGTTATGATGAAATTGAATTTTCAGATGATGAATGTAATGAGGTAGATCAACTTAAATGCAAATGAAGTCAGTGGTCCTCCTATAGTTGATTCTCCTATTTAGGATATTGATGTTGGTTTATTTTTAATATTTGTGTTGATGATAATGATATAGAAGGAAGTGTAGGGATCTGTGGTGTGAAAGCAGCATCTCAAGAATCACCTCCTTTGTCCACACACTCCTTAGAGACTATGAGAATTACAAGAATTGAACATGTTGTGGACTAATGTGAAGGGACTTATGCAGGGTTAGCAGTATCTAGAATCACCACCTTTAGTTGCAACATCACCTAAGCCAGAGCTAGAACCATTATTTGATTCAAAAGAAGTCGCATCTACTGGTTTGGAACTTTCAGGTACCTTTCAGCAATACATGTGATCCTATCTGGAAACTGAGAAAACGAACCTGCCGGGGTGTGACATGGCTGGAATGTGGACCGCATCCTCATGACCCGGTGGTGAGCTGTCCGCTGCGTTGACCAGGTCGTCTGAAGTCCTCCTCCGGTCAACTGTACCTGTATCCAGCGACCGGGTCACCCCGGCCTCTGGTACCTCGGTGCTCGAGGCGAATCCCACAAATGCATAAATATCCGGATAATAATAGAATATTGAAATAAATGCAAAGAAGGTACGAGAACGTACCCTGGCCCAGGGGGGCGCCCTCGGATGGATGGATGAACTGATAGTGATGCTGATCAAGTCATAGCGCGGTGGCCTGTGATCTAATGTAGCAGGGGTCCAAAGAGACGGCTCGCAGGCCGGATAATACCTCCTTAGTTTTCTCTTGGATGTCAATGACTCTTCCACCCCAATTATGAATGTATGATCTCATGAACTCATCGATCTTGGGCAAGCGCTGGTCCCTGATCATTGGGGGGCTCACAAGGCCAAGCATGGCACTCCTCATCGTCTTGTACAGCTCGCCATGAACGGACGCAATGTTGGATCTCCCTAAGATATCAAGCATGGATTGTGGGTACCCAGGAACAAAGCCTTTCCCTTCGTTCATCAGCATGAACCTATTGAGCTCTGCATCCATGCACACCATCGTAGGGCACCCCAAAATGTGTGACTTGAACACACTCCCGTACCTAACCCTTTGGTTCTTCATGAAGCTTGGGCCTTGCTTGAGGAACTCAGTGGTCTCCCCAAACAAAGGCCACCCCATGGTCCCTGGAGGAAGACCCTTCTTCCTGTACCTCACCTCATTCCACCTCAACAAGGCACCACAAATGAACAGAAAGCAAAGCAGTGGCAGCATGACCAACACCACCATCTTTGCAAACAAGCAAGCAAATATCTGGAGAAGACACTGCCTCTATATTCCTCCTAGCGGCGGCGCCTGGCGCCGGTGATGAGCTGAGCACGGGAGAGAGAGAGAGGTGGTCCTCCCCCCTCTCCCTGGCGGCCTACCAAACCCAAAAAAAAGCCTCCTTTTCAAAAGCCGAACCCTGCTCTCCTTTAAAATCAAACCTAATTGGACTTAAAAAGACCAAACTGTCCTTCCTTCACCAACTAATTACTCCCATGCCCTTACACAACCGGATCAACATGATTAGTAATTACTACGATCTTTTAGAAAACATCATAGAGGTACCTATGCTTGATTTTGTTGGATGTAATTCCATTACTTATAACTGCATAACTACACTTGATATGATTTTGGTTCTTACTTATTTAACATGTATATGGGAGGTATGTTTTTTGTATGCAGGTTTTCAAGAGGCCAATAATTAGAAGTTCACCAACCGTCTCCGACCGTCAGAAAGGATTCTTAAGGAGACGAAGATGAAGAAAGCGGAGATACACTACATTGTTCTTATAATGACAACTATCTTCATAATAAATTGGGCCATTGGAAGAAAAGTCTAGAAGTTTCTCACTCCGGCAAGATCACGATTTAAGCGAGCCGAATAAGGGGTCGAGCTAATGGCTTAAAACAAATGCTTCTTGGGAGGCAACCTAAGTTCAATCTTGTTTTCATTTTAGTTTTAGTTTCCTGCAAGTCCCTTTTTAGTTTCTTTATTAATAATAAAATCATATCCTCTACTTAATTTTTCTTCTCTATCTTATTTTTGTAGATTTCAAAGTTGTGGAGGAATGTGAGTATCGAATAGAGGAGTATCTTCAAACACATGAATGTTAACCATTTGGAGCTCATCACTTGGTAACTTCTTTAAACTTCATAAATCTCCTCCACATTCCATTTCTAGTTTTCATTGAGATAATGAAAAGTTTAAATCTGGGAGGATGTTTGGGTTTAAATTAGTGTTTGTCATATTTCTTTTTGAAATTTTTCCTAGTTGCATCATTCATCACATCATGATTGTTTATTCCTTAATGCAAAATACTAGCAAGTTTTATCTAGATATTTATGTTGTGTGATTTGGTATGCTAGTATGTCTATTGATCTATGTTTTCCTATCCATAGTAGCATGAAGTGAGCATTGTTATTACTAGAAGAATTTGAATGTTGGCCTAGTTTTAGGATTTCTTCACATTATGCTTGACTTTGATGGTAGATATTTTTGAAAATAGTCATGATTCATAAAACCGGACTAGTACTCTTGTTTCTATGATGACCTCTCAACTACATTTTGGTTACTGGATAAACTCAAATCATGCAAGTTTATTTGGAAAAATCAATCCCTAAAAAAAATGAATAAAGGTTTGTTCAAGTTTGATAATTTGCAAACATTCAAAGAAAGAAAAAAATAAGGGATAAAAAAATAATTATTGTGAGTGGAAACTAGTAATTCACCCTTTGAGACCGAGTTAGGTTACTGGGGAAATGAATGCTATGTTTCTCTTAATACCGAGTATTCCTTTGAGACATTGTATAGACGATGCATAACATTTTTGTGGGGAATACCTTGCGTGTGGAAGGTAAGTATCTATCGCCGGAAGTATGAGGAACACGGTTAAATGAAAAATTGATTAGGCTTAGAGATTAACACTTGAGAAAGTTAAGTCACTTATCACACTGAGCACGGAGAACTTCTACTTAGGCCACACTCAAATAATTTTTGTATCATGCTCATCAATAAAACTATATGATAGATTTATATTGATTCATTAGAGATTATTACATGCCACTAAGCACATAAATCTAGATTGTGGGTTTTACTTAAGGATAAGCAAAGGTTTAAGTCTGGGGTGTAATGTACGTAGATTATATACACTTTTATGTATACTTTAACGCACATCTACTTTTATTTCATTAGCATAATCTATGTTTATTATACCCTATTTCATTATAATATCATATTTCCATTATATTATGTTCGGAGATCTGCTCTTTGCATATTTTAATTGACAGAACATGATTTGGAGCAAAAACGAATCTTAAATGGAGTCTAGAGCTTCCAAAATGCCCGGGTCGTACTTATGAGGCATGGATGTGTGAAAATATGGCATAAAACAAGGTCCACATAGCCTGGCCGTGCCTAAAAGGCACAGCCGTGTCAATTTCACACGGGTGTGTCAATTCCACACGGTCATGTCATTTTCCATGATCGTGTCAAATCCTGCATTTTCTGCACTGTACACCAAGAGGAAAACAGACATAACTTTGTGTTCTATTGGAGTTTTGGGTTGTTCTTTATACCAAATTGTAGCTAAATTCAAGATCTACAACTTTGATTAGGACCTCAACTCAAGAATACCACGATAAGAGGTGCTAAAATGGCCTACAAGGCTAGGCCGTGTGAGCCACACGGTCGTGTCACCCCACCAGCACAACCAGAGCTAGGCCGTGTGAGCCACACGGCCGTGCAACATTTCAAGAGAGCAAGAACAGGTAGGTCGTGTGAGCCACACGGTCGTGTAGCCCATCCAGAACTAAAGCAAAACATGGTCGCCACATGACCGTGTCACTAGTCCAAAGAAAAACAAGACATGGTTGTGTGGGTCACATAGCCATGTGGACGTGTCGTGTCATGACCCATGTCTAAGCCAATAAAAGGGGTGTTTCTCCCCTTTTCATCCATCTTTGGCTTGGGCTCTTCCCCATTGCTTGGGGAAGGGTTCTCCCCTTTGGGGAGACCCTAGAGCTTCCATCTTCGCCGATCCGTCCTCCTCTAGAGCAAGGGAGTGCCTCCGAGGACGTCACGCATCACGGATAAACTTTCTCTTCTCTATATCTTCATGTATTGAGTTGTAGTTTGCTTTACTTATCGTCTTTTGTTGTAAATTCCCTTGCAATAGAGTAGATCTCTAGATCTAGGATGTAGAAAGTAGTTGTGATGCGATGTAATGTATGAACTAGGTATTTGGATGTTTCCTTATGCTATGAAGTGTTTATATCATATTCTATTGTGTATTGTGCCTTGTATGTGTTTGACGGAATATATGTACGAAATATGTGTGAGAACAATTCATGTAGATATGAGGGATTTGTCTTTATGTTAAGGTTGCTACTAGATTAGATAACTGAGGGATCCTTGTGACAAAGGGATACTCATTCAACCGAACTTATTATGCCCTTCGTGACACAGGATAGCAATACTTACCCAATTTCTAGAGTCAAAAGATCTTAACATAGGGACTGATCCTTGTTAGGAAGATTAGTTAGAGTTTAGAGAGTTTTATCAAATTAATATTAGGAAGTGATCTGTGTAATCTAGGAACGTGGATTGAGAGCCTTGGTCACAGAAGGATAGTCCTATAATCAGACATCCTAAATTACCTCTTCTACTTAATTGCATTAATCTACCGTTAGGAAGTGACTTGTGTAATCTAGGAACGTGGACCGAGGGCCCTTGTGATAGAAGAATAACCCTATAACCGGACTTCCTAAATTACCTCTTCTACTTAATGGCGTAAAAACTTGGATAAATTCTTCGGTGTGATCTTCGTGAGATTTTACCGGACTTTAGTTAGAACTCCTACATGTAAGCATGGAGTTAGGTAAATGAATAATGCATAGGGACATTAATTAGTATCGCAACGAAACTCAAATCCTAGTATCTATCATCTTTCATTCACTTACGCTCTTTACTCTCTCTCATTTCTCTTTTCTATCTCTCTAGCATTTGTGAACCGTTTTAGATTGTCTAGATAATTCACTGTGCGAAGTTAACCAGTGCTTAATCAACTGTCCCTGTGGATCGATAATCTTTTGTATTACTAACGATGTAACCGTACACTTGCCGTTCGTAACAAGTAACTCCCCATATTTTACCTAGCAATTTCTAAAAAACTTCCAAAAATTATTGGAATCAATTTCCACAAGCTAATTGGCAGTTGGTTTGAAACTCAGCTTGCTATACAATTTTCCTCAATAATTGGGTTGTTGGAGTTACATTATACAATATTCATTTTGGCATCTTACACATTGTAATAATGCATAAATACAGATAAATCCTTATGGGGTTTAATTGACACAATGCCAATATGATTTTCTCAAAGATAACTTTTTTAAAAATAAAATTGCAATCATCTATATCCTAATGATGCATAAAAATTGACGAAATACACATGCATTGGCACAAAATAGTGGACAACTTGACTTTATACGTCATCTTGCAATGTGATTTTCACTTTGAATCAACTTGGTATGCATTGAAAATGTTCATTTTTCATCCTCGCTGGTGTAGCCGAGTTGGTATTCGGGCAGGGCTTGCCACCAGAGAGGCATAGTTCGATTCCCAACAGATGTAAATATTGTTTCGAGTTATCTCGTGTCCTATGTCTAAGAAGGCCGCTTAGCTAAGGCTAAATAAGCCTCGTAATTTACCTCCGTCTAGAGTGTGTGGGGCCACCTTAGAGAGATCGCTAAGATATTCACCTTTTGCCGGAAAATGTTCATTTTAGTCTCACATCTGAATGGCGCATAAAGATAGATGAGCAAATAATCTTGCATGGGTTATCTAGCACAGGATGATCTGCTAGCCGATTTGGAAATCAGCTTGTGGCATGACTTTCATTCAAAATCAGCTTATTTAAATTTGTGAATTTTCATCATCCTGCAAGAGAACTCACTTTCTTTTACAAAATGCAATTAAATTTTGACATTTTAACCTAATAATGAACCACCTTGCTAGAGAAGCAACTATGTGGAAAGGTGTTCATAAATAGTCAGCTTACGAGCATAGATAAGCTTACGGGAAAAAAAACACAGTAGGAAAATGCAGAAACTTTAATGAGATACACGTAAATAGCATTGGAAAAAATAGAGAAGTGAACCTGAAAAAGTGGATGCAAGGCAAGAAACTACTGCTGAAGAAATCTTTAGAAGATGTAGCAAGGATATGTTAAAGGCCATATTAACAATCACAAATAATACTGGCAAAAGTGGCGCACCTTCGCATCCTGTAAGTCAACATTGTTTCCATGTAGGTTTTAGCGTAAAAATATTGGAAGAGTTCACTAATGCATTAGCAGAAGATTATTTAAATTAGGCATAACAAAATATACAAAAAAAATGTGTTCCAAGCGGTACAATCCAAATAACTCTTATTAAAATAAATTAACAACATAAGGGTACATGCCTACGCTTGCACATACAGAGCCTACAATCTTAGCTGCCATTCAGTCTATTTATAAAATGGCGTAAGAGAAAAATAAAATAAATATTATAAATTCTGAAGAAAATAATTTGCGTAAAACATTTGAAAGGTTATTATTAAAAGAAAAAAGAAAAAATAGTCAATCACGACAAGAGTAGGATAGCATCAACAAGAAAGCGTCTAACGGTCTAACTCAGATTTTGATGAATAATAAGTGAGTTAAGTTAGGTATTTTTTGTGATCTAATAGCTTTACCAAATATGCAGGTGTTGATGGGTCTAGAGGACCTGATACCATGCTGAAATTCAGCTAGGTTCGCGGGACCTAATAGTTAGTGTAAAGTCCAGATAGGTCAAAGGACTGACCTAATATCTGGCAAGAAGTCCAACTGGGTCCATGGGGACTGATAGCTGGCAGAAGTTCAGTTGGATCTGCGGACCTGACAACTGACATGAAAACCTAGTGAGTAAGAGACTAGCCAACCGACTGCAAGTTGGTAAGTGAAAGTAACTCACTGGACGAGAGTGACTAGGTGAGTACGCATCCGGTTGAGGAACAATAGGTGTCGATCCAGTTTAGGTCCACTTTGAATTCCTAAACTGAAACCTTGATTAGATCCTGATCTCGGGGAGACTCTAATTACTACTCATTATTATTGTGCAAACACTTATCTTGCAAGTTATTGGACTAATACTTTTTGCAGGGCAAAAGGAGCACAAAAGACCTCAAATGAACAATGTCAGAGATGCCTTCAAGCAGTGGAAGGCGCCTTCGTACTATTCACGGAAGGAGCCTTCAAGGCTATGGAAGGAGTCTTCCGCGGGATAAATTCAGACTTCGTGCTGTTTGGGATCAGATTTGTCACATTGGAGGCGCCTTCAAGGCTTTGAATGACGCCTTCCATGCTCAATAAAAGGAGTGCTCGCCCAAGCCATCATATCCATCACTTATACAAGCTTCTGCGCTTCCGATTGGGCTTCTGACTGCTCAGCTTCCTGCTGCTGCTTCAAAGAAGTCTATCTGCCACCGAGTTGCTTCCGAGTCAACCAATCATCTCCGGCAAACCGACAGCAACACACGAACGCGTCCAAATTGTTGGTAACTTTAATTGTGTTGCAAATTTCTCATACTACTATTTTTAAAGGGAAGTGTAGATGCAATCCCTATCTTGTATTCGATTAACTCTTCCGACGATTCTAGAAGAGGCGTTTAGTGGATTGCCCATCGATAGGTTCGCGGGACCTGGATCTTGGAGTAGGAGTCGTCGAAGACTCCAAACCAAGTAAAACCGATTGAGTTTTCCTTGTGTATTGCTTTTCTTTAATCTTTCTGCTAGTCGTTTAACTTGCGATTTTCAACGAATGTGATTCAACCCCCCCCCCCCCCCCCCCCCCCCCCTCACGATCCAACATTATTGTTGTATCTCTTCCTTTATTAGACCTTAGATTTAAGGGATTTGATAATTTTTTATGTCTATATATTGTAAAACTCTTACTGAAATGAGATAATTTTTTTTTCAGAAATTCTTGTGTATTTCTTTGTCATGGTATCGAAGCCAAAACTTAGATCATTTCATCTTGTGTTTGGTTACTTGTCTAGCTCCAAAATCTTGTGTTTTGTTATGTTTCATGTTCTTCTAATCTATTTTCTTAAACTTAATCTCTTAGTATTTATTCTGACTGAATAATGTCTTTGGAACAATGTGAACATTTTCTTTTGATTTAATGGCAAGAACTATTCTGCATGAGCATTCCAATTTCAAATCTTTATCAAGGAAAAGGAATTATGGAATCATATTGATAGGACAAATCCTACACCTAACAACCAGAAGGAGAAAGAGAAATATGTGTGAAATGGGAGGTGAAGGATGCTTAGATTATGTCTTGGATCCGTGGAAATATGGAACCCTCCATACTTTTCAATCTCAAGCGTTATAAGACCTCTAAAGAAATGTGGGATTATCAGTGTTTTAAATGGCGGTCGAGGCGACCGCCTAGCCGCCACCTAGGTGGGAGGAGGGCATCAACCGCACCGCCTCAGGTTGAGGCGGTGCTTTATTAGTAACTCACGTTTTTAGACACCGTCACGCCTGGAGTCGCCGCAGTCGCCGCTGCTGCTGTTTCACCACTGTGACATACCCGGATGCATGGCTTGGGTCTAGCAACGAGTTTGAATGCATCGTGCGAGCTCGTATGCAGTGTCCAGGCCTTGCGACGGGTCATGCAAGCCTAGACGCGTCGCCCAAGCTCAGCGACGGGCCCGGAGGCGTCGCCCGGACTCGGCGATAGGCCTCGACACGTTGCTCAGGCCTAGTGACGCTTCCAAACTCATCGCGCGGTCCCGACAATATGTCAAACTCGTCGCCCAACTGAAACAGAGTATGCGGATAAGTTGTAAGTTAGGATTTAATTAAATTACTTTATGTTAATAATTTTAATCAACTCCTAACTATGATTGGGATAATTTAAATAAACTTAATTAAAACCTAATAAAATTAACCTATTAATTTAATATATATATTTTTTATTTTTTATTTTTAAATATTTAGATTAAATTTTTAATTTAAATATTTTTTATTTTTAATATTTAAATAAACTTAATTAAAACCTAATAAAATTAACCTATTAATTTTTTATTTTTAAATATTATAAAGAATACTGATTATTTATAATATTATGTATTAAAAAAGTAAAAAATATTCAACCGCCTAAGCACTGCCTAGGGATTACTTGAAGAAAATTTACAACCAAAGCAATATAAGGTTTCAATTAGATCTCAAGCTGTATCAGCTCAGTCAAGGGAGTATGTCAATCCAAGAGTTTTATTCTTCCTTTGGAAATCTTTAGGTTGAGTACACCAATATTGTATATGCAAGTGTACCTCTTGAATGACTCATTGCTATCCAAAGTGTGCATAAGACTAGCAAAGGTGACTAGTTTTTTCATGAAGTTAAGGGGGGAGTTTGAAGCAATTAGCTTCAACTTTATGAACAAAGAACCAGCTCTTTTATTGGATATTTATGTAGGAGACTTCTCAGGGAAGAACAATGGCATTCACGGTCTTGGAGCAAAAAGCTCAATATTCTACTCTAATTCTTATTGCCTACGCTGCTCGTAGGAGGTTTAAAGGAGGCAGAGATATGATTAATATTCAATGCTATAGTTGTAAAGGATTTCGGGCACATTGCCACTAATTGTACTAAAAAATTCTGCAATTATTGTAAGAAACTAGGGCATATTATCAAAGATTGTTCCACTCGACCTCCAAAGAAATTGAAACTGCCCACTATGTCTCATTGGTTCCTCAAATGCCCCTAGTCCTAGTCAGTTTTCTATTACTCCTAAAATAGCCCAACAAATGATAGTTTTTGCCCTTTCTGCTTTAGGCCTTCCAGGCAACAAAAATTCTAATCCTAAGCTTTGGTATTTTGATTTTGGTGCTTCCAATCACATGACCAACACTGCCTTACTTTTAAATAATGGTAAAAAAATATAAAAGAGATCTTTAGATTCACTCTATCGATGGTAATTCCCTACCTATCATAGTTGTTGGTGATATTTCAACCTCTTTAAATAATATTTTTGTCACCCTAAGTTGTCCACTAATCTTATCTGTCGGTCAATTAGTTAACAACAATTGTAATGTTTAATTGTCAAATTCTGGTTATCTTGTGCTGGATCAAGTGTCAGGAAGATGATCATTGATACGGATAGGCCTTGATGGCAAAGTAGTAATTAGGAGGGTGAGGAGGGGCAATTTTGGGATTCCACTGTTAGGGCATTAAGGGAGGCAGAGAGGGTTCGTGTGGAGGAGGCTGGTCTGCCGCCATGCTCGCGGGAGAGCCAAACCCGACACCTTTCCTTCACGCCGCCGCCACGGACGCCGCCTTCTCCTTCCCCTCCGGCCTCCACCTCTTCTCCTCTCCTTCTCTGCTTTCCTTCCCCTCTGGCCTCCACCTCTTCTCCTCTCCTTCTCTACTTTCCTTCGCCTCCGGCCGCACCTCCTCTTCTTCCTCCTCACGGCCTTCGCCGGAGCCAACGCCGCCGCACTTCCTCTCCTTCCTCCTCGTCGATACCTCGCCACCGCCATCACCGAGGGTTGGTCCACCACAGACGGACCAGAGATGAAGACGCGCCTCTCTACTTCACGCTTAGCTCCTCGCGACGCCAGCCACAGCACCGCACTCTTCTCCCTCTCCTCCGCGCGACGCCACCACCGGACAGATTCGCTGTCGCTCCTCTCCTTCTTCCTCCTCGCAGCGTCGTTCCTCTACTTCTGCTCCCCTCACCGGAACTGCCTCCAGGCCACTCCACTTCCTCCCTCCTACACGCTGCCGACCAGGGGAGGGGACTGTCGCTTCCGTTCTCCCCTTGTACAGCGCCGCCTCCGGGCTACCTCCTCCTCCCAGTCGTTGGTGGCCAAGCGCAGCCTCCTCAATATTGATTCAGTAGGTCCCTTAGCACCGAGTCGGCCACCGTTGTCGTTGTCACTAACTGGACCGTATGTCGTTCCCGTTGTGTTCCGGCCTTCGTGTCGTTACCTTGTTCTAGCTTTAAGTGTTGTGTTTCGGTGCGCGACTTGTTGTTTTCCCGGTCTGCGTGCCGGTGTTTTATCTCGGCCTGTGTGCCGAAGTCATGTTCCGGCCTACGGGCCGATCTTATGTCCCGGCCTGCGTGCCGATCTCGTGTCCCGACCTGCGTGCCGACCTCGTGTCTCGGTCTATGTGCCGATGTAGTGTCCCGGCTTGCGTGCCGACCTCGTGTCTCGGTCTATGTGCCGATGTAGTGTCCCAGCTTGCGTGCCGACCTCGTGTCTCGGTTTATGTACCGATGTAGTGTCCTAGTCTGCGTGTCGGTCTTGTGTCTCGGTCTGCATGGCGCGGCGAGACCCCGACCTGCAGCTCGCCTTCCAGTTTCGGACCACATCCGGCTCCGCGTCGTCAGATCCAGCTCTCTAACCTGATCAGAGTCATCTGCTCTTTCGGGTCACGACAACTCGACCAGCATCCCATCCGAGGGCACTCCCCTGGGTCAGGGTACGTTCTCCGTTCATATTCTATACATATTTCATTATTTTATGGCTTAGTCTTGTACTCATATATTCGTGGATCTTCCTCGAGTATCGAGGTACCGGGGGTCGGGTCAACCCGGTCGCTGGCTGTAGGTAACGTTGACCAGAGGACTTCCGAAGACTTGGTCGCTGGCTCCGGGACATCGCGACTCGATTAATATTTCTCCCACCTCGCCCGGCGGTTCGTCTGACTCAGCTTCCGGATAAGATCAATCATGAAGGGACCTAAAATAGGACGTCTCTATTCTTTGTTACTATCTTCCTCTCCGGTGTCAAACTATGCTGCTTGTAATGTTGTTCAATATGATAATCAGGTGCGGCATAGACGTTTAGGACACCCTAATTCTCATGTAGTTCGAGTCTTGCTTAAATCGGGTTTATTTGGAAATAAAAATTTGACTTCTTCTAATAATGATTTTGTTAATTGTGTATCTTGCAAACTTGGTAAAAGCAAAACACCCTTTTTCATTGCATAAAACCGCACCACTAAACCTTTTAAATTTATATATACTGATGTATGTGATATTGCCCTTGTAATCTCTCATGAACATTACAAATACTTTGTTACATTTATGTATGATTTCACTCGCTCTACTTGGGTATATTTTCTTCAGTCTAAAAATGAGGTTTTCTCTGTGTTTAATGTCTTTCATGTTTTAGTCGAAATACAATTTTCTCTAAAATTAAAACATTGCAATTAGATTCAAGTGGTAAATATATGCCAAATGAATTTTAATTTTTCTTCAAAATCATGGGATCATATCACAAAATTCTTGTCCTTTCACTCCACAACAAAATGATGTGGCTGAAAAAAAAAATCGTCATCTTCTTGATGTTGTTCGCACTCTTCTAATTGAGTCGAGTTCCTTCTCAATTTTGGTGTGAAACTTTGTCTATTGTTGTTTATTTGATTCATAGATTATCATCTCCCAACTTGAACAATGATTCTCCCTACTTTCGTTTGCTTGGGCATATACTTAATTAATCCAATCTTCATATTTTTAGATGTGTTTGTTTTGTTCACCTTCCTGCACATAAAAGAAATAAATTTGCTACTCATGTCAAGTGTGCTTTCTTAGCATATGCTAGAACCCAAAAAGGATTTCTTTGCTATGATCCTCATACTCGTCAAACTCATGTCTCTATGAATGTTATTTTAAAAAAAAAAATCAGTCCTTTAGCACACAACAGACCTCAGAATTCCCTTCAATATCTATATTATCATATTTTCCTAAGTCACCAACACCAATTCCAAAGTTTAAACCTGGTTATGTTTATCATAGATGTATTCCTCTTGCATCTAATCCTCCAACAAATGTCACTTCAATGTGGTTCCTCCACATCTTCTTGCGGCGTATAATCCTATTTCCAATGATCTACCTCCTCTTCGAAGAAGCTCCAGAACTTATAAACCTCCTGGAAGGTATGGTTTTTCAACCCCCTTGGCTATGTCTACTGCTTTGTCTTCTATTTCTATTCCCACTTGTTATAAACAGACTATGAAACATGAGTGTTGGCAATAAGCAATGGAAGTAGAACTTCAAACACATGAGGAAAATCATACAAGGGGCATTGCTTCTTGTCCTCCAAACATAAGTCCATTGATAGTAAGTGGGTCTATTCTGTGAAACTCAAGTATGATGGGTCTTTAGATAGATACAAAGCTCTAATGGTTGCTCTTGGCAATAAACAAGAATATGGTCTCTTGACTATGAAGAAACACATCCTCTAGATCTTGGCCTTTACATCATAAGGATGTAAAAAATGTCTTCTTGAATGGGGGTATTAAGGGATTTACATGAAACTTCCACTTAGTATGTTAATGACAGCTTCTCATGAAGTTTTGCAAGCTAAGACGCTCTTTATATGGGTTAAAGCAGACACCTAGAATCTGGTTTGAGAAGTTTCATAACACTCCTTACCTTCTCTTTCACACAAAGTCGATATGATTCTACACTTTTCTTTCACAAGACAACCCTAAAATGGTCTTTCTCTTAGTCTGTGTTGATGATATTATCATCACTGATAATGACAATGGACGGATCACTAAGCTTCAAAATATATTGCATATTACATTTAAAATGAAAAATCTTGGATATCTCACGTATTTTTTTTTTGGATGGAAGTTCACTCTCGAGTTTAGGGTTTGTTCTTGAATCAACATAAATATATCCAAGATCTCATTGAGCTAGCTAGTTTAAAGGATGTTACTGCGGTTGATACTTCAATTGAGGTGAATGTGAAATATCAAAAGACAAAGGCGAGCTCTTGTCTAATCCTTTTTTATATAGGCAACTTGTTGGTAGTCTTATCTACCTAATAATCACAAAGCGCGATATATCATATGTTGTCCATATAATTAGCAAATGTATGCAATCACCTCGACATCTTCATATTGCTACAGTTCATCGCATTATTCAATACTTAATTGGGGCATCTACTCGTATTTGACTGCGCATAGTAATGTAGAGTGGGCTGGTTGCACGAATACTAGAAAGTCTACAATAGGCTGGTGTATTTTTCTTGGAGATACTTTAATTTTTTTGGAAGTGTAAAGAGCAAGATTGTATCTCTAAATCTTCCACGGAGGCCAAGTATAGAGTCATGTCTGCAACTTATTCTGAAATTGTATGGTTACGTGATCTTCTTTCTGAACTTAGATTTCCTCCACTTAATCCTACTCCACTTCATGGTGATAATACCAGTGTTATTCAAACAGCTCAATATATCATGAATGCACAAAGCACATAAAGGTGGACTATCATTACATTAGGGAGGTCTTTATTCGAGGTGTTATCACTCTTCCTCATCTTATTATTAATCTTCAAATAGTTGATGTCTTTACAAAAGCTTTAAAAAGGCAACGACACAAGTTTCTCAAATTGATGCTGATAGACTTAGCTACATAATTTGAGGGGGGATGTCGATATATTCTTCTTTCCTTTTGTTACAGTTGTATATCCCTTTATTACCTCTCTAAGATTTCCATTATTGTTGTATATATCCCTTATAATTATTATTGTATTTCTTCTTATATTAGACCCTAGGATTAAGGGATTTGATGAGCTGAATTATGGTTGTATCTCTTCCTATATTAGACCCTAGAATTAAAGAATTTGATAATTCTTGATGTCTATATATTGTAATCCTCTTACTGAAATGAGATAAAAAAAATATCAGAAATTCTCGTTATTTCTTTGTCAGATGAGTTTGAGTCAATTATTACTATGATAGGCAATATGAGGAAGTGCATAGTATATATAATTGATGAATTCAAACATATGGAGAGACTTGAACCTTGTTCCTACACAATCTCTATACAACCTGATCAATTGGATCAAGCACTTGCCATCTATTTCAAATTAATTATAATCCATTTGACAACATGAAAAAAAATAAAAGGTTCACCTAGCCTCTGTATCTAAGTGATGGTAGAGCATAGACCTTTGGTGCCCCCTTTAAATCAAGAATTGTTTTCTAGGTTTATCACAGTATATATATATATATATATATATATATATATACCACAACCTGAAAATCAATAACTTACTGTGCAAACAGTGTTTCTCTAGTTAATGTCATAAATTAACATACAGGGGTTTAATCAACTTATAAGCTTAAAAGATTGGCTACTTGTAGTTGGCAACAATAAATATGAATAAAATATATATTCAAGAAATTTTGTAATTGAATCCACCTGTTTGAATCAGATTTCATTCTTTCACTAGAAATGCTAACAGTGTGGTTGGTTTTTCAGCAAAATTGACTCAGCCAACAAACATATACTCTACCAAACACAATAGTGTTGTGTTACCAAAGATCAAGTCTTTATACTTAAGACAGGCTCACAAAAATTCCTTTTTTAACTTCATGCTGATGCAATGAGTAGAAAATATTTACAATGCATGTTCTAGTGGGGACAGACGCTGTCATCCTTATACTCGTAAGTTGATATTTTGCTGCAATTTAATTTCATGGTGTACAGTAAAGGTCAACCTTCATTTCCATCAAATACAGCACAAAGTGTGTCGCCATATAATCAATTAAAATGTTTAGAGACGCCTTTCATTTGTAATGATTAAGGCACTTACGTGCAAAAAAATGTAGAATGTTGCAGCTAAAAAAAATAATTCAAGAATTTTGTACTTCACAAAGTTCTATGACTATAAGTATTTCAAGAAGAAAAAAAAATGTTTTCTGAAGTAAACCAGAGAAGTATAAATGACAGACCTCCTGATAATGATCCAACATTTAGGAAGCAGGCTGTTCCATCTCTAATATATGAAGGCAACTGATTGAATGGTATGCCCCATAGTTTCGACATGAATGGCATCAAAAGGCATATGAACAAGGCCTGCATTAACATAGCTTTTACGGTAAATGGAAGTTTAACATCTAAGAAAAAAAATACCCAAGAGTAATTCTAACCTGAAAAGCAGATCCAAAAGAATTTACAACAAAAAGGTCAATGGAACCTCCCTGGCATATGAAACAACATAAAGTATTAGAATCCTAAAATTAAATAGTTATATTGACAAAACCATCATAAGAGTTATTATTAGAATAGCAGCACATTGGAATATAGCAACTCTAGCTTGTAAAAACTCAAGCTGATTGGGCCAGGAACATACCTTCAGTTTCTTAGCCGCATCCAGGAATATAATTTCCTACATACACAAAACAGCAGATTATAGAAAAACCGTCCATGGGTAAGGTTATAATTTTACCAAGAAATCTACTACCTTCAAAATAGTGTCTGCTGCTTGCAATAGAAATGAAAGTATCATAAGAAGGGACCAAAATATTCCAGCATTTTTTAATGAGATACCAGCACCAGACCCACTGCACAAGCAAATAGACTTACTGCTTAGTGCTGCCTGATCAAGACTCATTAATTGTGTTATCATTAATTGTGTTACACCAGTATAGGTGGTCATAGAAAGTGTATAATATTGGACTCTGAGAATAACATTTTATATTGTGATAATCATATTTGACTCGTATATTTTAGGTACAGTTGTAATCTATTGCCATATGCAGGCCCAAGACCAGGGTTCAAATATCTTCATTTAACTAAAATTGAAATGAACATTTGATATGTTATGAAGATACCTTGTCACAGTTATTACCACTCCAATGGTCACAAGAAAGCACCCTAATATTTGGGTTAATCGAAATCGCCTCTTAAGAAAAACAACTGAAAAGAGAAGTTGCCAAACAAGAAAAGTCTGCAAAACATGATTAAATACGTGTTATCTGATGAATGTTTACATGATGTCTTAGGAAAGGTGATTATTGAATCTCATTACCTGGGAAAGGATTGGGATTGATGCCCCAGAAAGAACAGCTACTCTAGCGAAAAACCAAATGAATAACACAAGTCAGTGAAGTTTCTATGAGTAAATGCTTTTATATGAAACTTCTTTAAATTAAAAAATTCAGAATGAGGGAAGAGAAGCCTATTGTCAAAGAAACAGAGAAAGGAAAATCTAAATAGAAACACACTTGATGGGTTCAATTTCCATGTTTGAGTATGCTGTATTCCATTTCCTAGTTTGGACAAAATATCATGCATATATGTTCACAAGAATTTTTTTCTTTACTTCAAATGTAGCATCTGTATGTCTTAACCAGAATTTCTTCTGAATTTTCTGATTTTCATTCACTCTTCTCATGCATGCAAAGAGACAGTTTAGAAGCAGACAACATTTGATCATTATGATAATATTTCTTGACTGTGTTTATTTGAAGGCATAACTAAAAGAAAAAGATTTTTTCCACTTTTACTGGGAAGAGAAACAATCTCTCCAAGTTTGCCCTCAATTTCTTGTGTAAAACAGTTGGAAAGGAAAACTAACCAGTAATTCTTTCACTCTCTGTCGTTCCAAATAAAAGTAGCCTTCATTCTTTTCCCTCTTCACTTTCCCATCCATTTTCCCTCTCCCAACACTTTCTATTGTTTCAAGTTGATACGATGTCATAGTCCACAATCTTGCTAATCAATAAGGCATTTACTATTTTTAAGGTTCTGAAGTATACACTTCAATATTTTTAAACCTAACTCTTTATTAGGCATTCTTAGGAAAAATTGTGAAGATTACCCATTAACAATTTACTATGCTTTGAATAAGGAGAGCCCATTGATTGATACAAACACGTATAAATGTTTCAAGATGAAACACAACATAGACAGATGAGTTGAAAATTTACAAGGAAGCTAAAGTTCAAAGTTCAACCTTAGATTAATTCACTTTCTCATTGTGCTACTGGAATTACTTTCCGTTGTGTAGGTTGACTTTGAACTCTGGTTTGCTTTCTTGTCAATTGACAAGATGCATAGTCATGTGCTCAATCAATTTTATAAGTTGAAATACTTTTTTTTGAACCATCTAAACATAGAATAGATGAGAAGACAACCTGATCAATGGGACATTCATGAATGTTCCAAGCTTTGGATAGTGTAGAATATTTGACAGAAAAGGTTCAAAGAGTTATCAGAATCTATTTTGTTTTCAACACATATTACTAACTTGCATATCATTATCTGATAGGATTGATCATAGTTAGCAACAATACAACAAGATAAAATTTATCTAAGTATAAATGATGATATAGTAGGAGATAGAGCCCAATGTGCATAAAAGGATCTATATAGCCTACCCCACCTAGTGGGATAAGACTTGGTTGTTGTTGTTGTAGTATCGATCATATAAATCCACAAACGTTTAAGTATATGCTTCTTTAAAAAAGAATTATACCAATATTTAAACCTTCCAAAATTATTTTATATGCCGCTCACAAAAGATACACAACATATGGTATATGGTTATGCAATAAGAACAACTTAAAAAAAAATCCATAAGAAAGGCCGTAAATTAGGACAGAATTGTTTGCCCCCATCGACGTCAAGAGGAACACATAAATAAGATACACAACCTCCACTTATGTTCTAATGATGCGGAAATTTACAGGCCTGAGAGGACTCTGCTAGACAATATTAGATGCATATAGCTAATCACATATATTTGCATACCTCACAAATAAATAACTAGTTTTGCATACCTCCAGCTGCCATTCCTGATGCTGCGGCCAAAGCTTCCAAAAGTCCAACTGCCAAAAATCTAGCCTTTGGAAGCGAAAGCATCTCATCGGTTACAATGCCAGCTTGATAACGAATGTAAAGGATTGAAAAGTAAACCACCAAGTATCTACAAAAATGAAAAAACTAGAGTTGAAAATAATATATATAGCTAACCTTATCAATAGGCTAGAGTAATGAAAAGAATATAGAGCATTTTAGACCGATGGAAATCCTTGTTGGAGGAAGACAAAGCCCTATTTGTTACGAACAAGTGGATTACAGACAATTTGTTTACTTATTTAAGTGTTAATACAAACAAGTGGATTACAAACAAAGTTTTTTTGCGTTGGAGTTCACATAGGCCCAGCAAATGCTCCTGCCAATTACTTGTTGTGTTGTGAAAGATGAAGTTAGAATTATTTAGAAGTATTTGGTTCAAATCCATACGAAACAAATCCTCTTTCAATTTCTTGGAAACAAGAAATTGAGAGGAGATGTAAGAAGCACATCCATAAATGAAAGGGTTATCCTCTAGAAGAGATAAGCAATGCTCCAATCATATAATGAGAAGGTGCAATGGAAGAAAAAAAATTATGTGTTGTCTCTTCTCAAAGACTTCTGTAGTACAGATTGCATACTCAAGTATTCTAATGTGGGTAAGCTTCTTTGTGTGTAGCCTATCTTTTGTGATGACCCATGCTAGGAAGAAGACATGAATCATAGGTAGGCCCCAAAATGTTATGATAGTATGAAGTCTTAGAGAATCAAGAACATATAGTGAACCGTCTAATTTTAGCATGTTAGAGCATCACCATGCTTAGGGTTGTAAACAAGTCAAGTTCTGTATTTTTCAAGCGTGTTTGATAAGGTAATCAAGACAAACTAAGTCAAACCAAGCCAAAAATGAACGAAGTTAAAACAATTGTTCAAGTTTGGCATGGTTTCTTTTTTCCAAACTTGAGATTGGTTCATTTAAATGTTATCGACTCTTAATTCAAGGTTGTCTGATTGTTTGAAACTTTTATATTCTTGAGCTTGTTTGGTTGGTTGGTGAGCTTAATATTACAAGCTTGTTTGTTTGTTTTAAATTTTGTTTTCATTTACAAGTTTGATAAGAGATTTGTGGATGAACACGATTCACAAGTTTTGTTCGTGGACATTGTTCATGAAAAGTATGAACATTAACAAGTTGAATACATATGTGATCAAGCTTTTTCATTTAATTTAATGAGTAGTTCAAGCTTGTTCATTTAATTGACCTTGTGCATAATGAACGAACATAAAATCGAGTTGAACACCAAGCTTGTTTTGGTTCATTACAACCCTAACCATGCTAACCTATAATAATCATAAATGATATTATTAAAGAAAGTTTTGACGCTAATCGTCTTAACCCTAATAGTGTCAAGACTATCAAGTATTAGTTATAGATCTAAAACTTTGATAACTATTACCCAAATTTGATTTGGATTGGATGCCAACCTATAGATCCGTAGCCTATCATATGTTGGCAAAGAGAGGCAAAACTCAAAGGAAACAGGAAGAAAAGGGAAGTTGCTCAAACAAACCTAATGTTGAAAATAAAATCAAATAAGGCACTCCTTGTTTGAAAATGGACAAACAGGCTACCTATTAGATCTTTTGCTTCACAACACTCTATAGATGAAATATTAAGATGAATCCAAATGCTTTTGAAAGAATGTAAACAAAGTAATGATTCTTCAATGCATTCATCATCTATATATTTTTGAGTGTTTTTATATTTTTCTAAAAGTGTGTTTGAGTTCATCTGTAGAAGGACATTTGTGATAAGACTAGCTATCATTCTGCTTATTAAAAATGGCTTGTTTGAACTCTATTCATGTATCTTAACATGGTCAAGCATCAAAGTTGGTCCCTATTGCAAAGAACCATACAAATAGCATCTAATTGCATAAAAAGACCCTTCTTCAGTTTACCCTATAGAGCGTTCATGTTCTGCTTTTTTTTTCCTGCAGAAGGCACGGCTACTGTGTCTCATTAACAATGATCAATCTGTCCCTGCACACTACCATCTCCAAATTTTTTCGGGCTTTATGTAGCATAGTTGCACTTGCAGGCTCTTAAAAAAAAGTCTGGTAATACAAAGAATAAATTATCAAACCGTGGGCCCTTTGTCTTAATAACTTCAAAATAACACCTTGTAACCAATCTGTCTCTCGGTCCTAAATAACCTAAAACGATACCTTCTAACCAATCTGTCTCTCTCAATGAGGACCTCTCGTTAAATTATACTGGTGGCAAACAGTCTGAAGCATTAGTAAGCAAGCTGGTCCATTCGAATATAAGCTGACCACATTAACGAAAGACATGCGAGACCAGTGAACCTGTCGCATACCCGCAGTAGATTTTATTTCCTTTTTTTTTCATAAAGTTTGTCAGCGTGCTTTTCTCGACGCGCTTCGACCTTGGAGCCGAGCTTCCTAACTCACCTTGGCCGCCTGCTTGCAGCTAGAGCGTGTCAGCGGTTGTTCGCACCGCAACAGAAACGCGCCCCTAAATGAGACGCGTGCAAACGATTGCAAAAAGGTCGAATCGTCACCTTAACTGTCCCGGGTCCGGCCCCACATATATTCAAAGGAGATAAATCATGGTTAAATTGGACAGGAGAAGTGATTAGAGTCGAGTGAAATTTAAAATGCAGTAAATCAAGGTTTTATGTTTGTATGCAACTGACGACTCGAAACCTACGTTACAAACATCAGACACCCTTCCAACTCATCCAGCCCGCGGGGGCGAGACGCGTGCAAACGAGAGAGAGAGACGAATTTACCCGAACGTGGCGAACTGGGCGAGGAAGAAAGGGTACTCCTTGAGGGGCACGAGCGCGAGCTTGTAGAGCACCCGGTTGCCGGTGCCAAGGACCACCGTGACCGCCGCCGCGGCCAATACTTCCGCCGTTTTCTGCCGCCTCAGATCCACCTCTAATTCCCCAATCATCTCCCCTATAGCACCGATACCTTTCGCCGATCGAGATCGCACCCTCGAGAACGACCATCCGCCTTCCTGGAAGGGGGGCACGACCGGCTCGGAGAACCGTGATCTGCTCTCGGCTCGGAGGGCACGGGAGATCCCATCGCAGAGCGCCGAGCGGACGGAGACCGGTCGGAGTCGGAGAATCTGAAGCCGGGAATCCGACGGCGGGATGATTGAGGCGCCGGGGAGTAGGCGATAGCACAAGGACATGGCCAATCCCCTCCGGCAATTGGCAAGGGAATCAGACGATCAGATCGTGGAAATGAGGAAGGCTCTCCCACTGCCGTACCCTTTTTACTTATTTTACATGTGCCATTCATTCAAATTAGTTAGTGTTAATTGATAACGACCGAGAAAAGCCCGAAGCGGACGCGAGAGCTTCTGTAGCTTGTGGTGAGACGCGGATCGAATGCAACAATTCAGCCCTCAGACACGCCACCAAGGAGAGCTCGTAGAAGGCCACGTATCCAGTCAGCTGATTGTCGAAACGTGTCGTTTTGTAGTTGGTGAGTTGGATAGAAAGGAAGTGAACATTTGCATCGGATCAGGCGGGATCGTGGAGTTGCCGCGTTAGAAATTGGAAGGCGCTGGTTGGATTCGCAACGCCTGTGTTCATCTTTAGCTTTGCTTTTGCTTTTGCTTTTGCTCGAAAAGAACCTGTTGCCGGACTTTGGCGCATTCGAGAAATTCATTGGTAGGTGCGCTTGTGGCTAGGAACGGTGTGCAGGTTGACAGCATCTTTAAAGATAGAAAAGAAAAGTAGCAGATGGAAGCAAAGAATAACTTGAATTGCTGAACAATTTTTATATCATCTGTTTTGAACAATAATTTGTCATCAATTTTCTTAAATTTTATATTTTAGATAAAATATTTTTATATCAGCTATGTTATTTATTTTTAAAATTTAAATTTTATTAATAGTACTAGTCTAAATTTAAGAAATAAATTCATTCACTAATGGAGAAGGACGATTTATCTAAATTTAAGAAATAAAATTCATTCCCTAATAAAAAGGGAAGCAAATAAAAATAGGAATGAAGAAGGAAGGAAATAAAAATACATTCTGTCTTCTGAATTGATACATCCGATTTGGACACAAATTATTCCTCTTACCCTTTGATAGTTTTAAATCACCAAATCAATCTTCAATTTAAAAAAAAACTATATTTTTTTCTTTTTAATATTATTTCGAATTTATTATTTTAAGATAAATAAAAATACAATTAAATACATAAATCAATCTTCTATTTGAATTTTTTTTAGTTGACACCAATAAATTTGTTTTGGTATCAAAATTGTTCAAGTCAAATCACTTTGATGCTCCTAATGCTTATAAGTATTTTTGTTGCTTTCTCCTCACCCAGTTGGCTTTCTCGAATCCAAGAAGGCGGTTTGCCTTAAACCATTTTGATAAATTTGGACCATTAGAATAAAAAAAAGGCAAGACAACTAATACGTTCTTAATGCTCTTAAAAAAATTATCTCATGATTTAGTTGAGTTAGATTATCACATGATAAAATTATCAAATCAAATAAAGTTGATTTTTAATGAAGTCAAGAGAAATATGCTTTTATATAGTGGCATGATTAATTTGTTTATTTATCTTTCTATAAATAACAATGGACCAATCGTGTAAAGAGTCTAAAGTCATAGAACCTTTATACCAAATTAATGGCCCCAAGGTGTAGTATAGATGGTGACACATGGTATATCTGGCGTAATAATCAGGAGTCGATTATTAGGAACTGACGATTTAAGATTTACTCTACCATATACCTAATACCTATGTACCTACATTTATCTCCCTCTATATCCAAAAAATACATACTAAAAAAATAATTAATATAACATATCTATATTTTTTTACACCAAATTAATACTCTTAAATATTCATTTATGTTTTTACCTTAATCATTTCACCTTCATTGGTCTGAATGATAGAAACTTCATAATTATTCATTTTTTAAAAAATTTTTATTGTAAATTTAGCATTTTGATGGACTAAAGAACGTATTTAATTTTTTAATTCAAATGAATTATTTTGGATTCCCACTAGCAGCAATAAGACATTTAAGCTCTATTATATGGATTAATATAGTGTAAAATTAATCCATCCTACTAGCATAACCTAGTTGATACTTGAATGATAAATTATTATAAGAAAGTAAAGATCAAATTTTTGAGAAAATATTCCTTTGAGGAATATATATATATATATATATCATACCCGACTCGCCCTACATGATTTAGGGCCTCAAATTGATTCAAGGCACTTTAATTATCATATATATATATATATATATATATATATATATATATATTGTAACGCCTGCCCCTCCTGCTAGTAGGGCGGGGTTACTTTACTACTTGTAGAAATATACATACATATTAAAATTTCTTTCTAAAGTAAAACAGCGGAAGTATCATGAAGTCATGCGGAACATTAACATAAATAAACTTAGTTCATGTCAACATAAAAAAAAAAACATAAGCAGGTCTTTTATTTGTCTTAGCCGAGCCACAACCACACACATCTCTTGCCTCTCCTGCGGCTCCCCTAATTCATTCATTCTTTGCCTTTATCTGCGATACAAGGAAAGTAAGCTATAAGCACACAGACTTAGTAAGATCATTTCCTACTCACAAAAACCATATATCATAGCATAATCACATAAGCATATAACAATGGAAACATAATCATCTAACATCATATTGTGAAAACATAGCATCATAACATATCATCTCATAAAAAATATCATGCTATATCATATTATAAATCGTAAGAGCATCATGTCATATAAATCATAAATGCATAGCATATCATAAAGAAATATCATGATGTATCATATCATCAATAAAAAAAACATCATGTCATATAAATCATAAAAGCATATCATATCATAAATCATAAGAGCATCATGTCATATAAACCATAAGGGCATAGCATATCATATCATAAATCATATCATGCAAGATGTCTTTTAAAACATGTGTCATGTCATGTGCAAGATGTCTTTAAACATATCATATAGTACTTGAACATAATATCATCATGAGGGCCCGGCTTGTACCACATACATACATAAATACGCGCAATCCCTAGGACAGGGTAGCTAGCCCCGAACCTACTAGGGAACTAGGTCCGTACTACGACCGTCGACCTAGGGGCGTACTAAGGAGCTCATCCCTTTTTACTAGACCCGTTCATAGTCCGTCGGCCTAGGGGCGCTTATGGAGCCCACCCTTGGTACAAGTCATACAAAGTAAAATAGCATATCATGGTTCATGTCATAACATAGCATATCATATCTTATCATATCATGAAGAGTGCTCTTAGTCCCCAAGGGGAAGCAACTCTTAGGCCTTCACTTGTCATTGTTGGTGCAATATCCGTCAGGTCAAGGTTGACCTAGTTGACCAAGCTTGAGTCTTGGTCATGGTTTCGATGTTTGACAATACAGGTAGACACATGGACAATGTAGGTGCAGTTGTCTATGTGGGAAGAGTCTGATCAGGGACTGATCAGTGTGGATGAAGAAGAGTCAAGTAGGTCAAAGTTGAATGGATACTTGACGAGGAAAGTCTTGGTGAGTGAAGCCAGGCAGAAGAGAAAGTCCTAGTGAGTGAAGCTAGGCAGTATGAAAGTCCTGGTGAGTGAAGCCAGGCAGAAGAGAAAGTCCTAGTGAGTGAAGCTAGACAGTATGAAAGTCCTGGTGAGTGAAGCTAGGCAAGGGAAATCCAGATGGGTCAAGATTGACCAGACATTTGGTGAAAAGTCCAAGTAGGTCAAAGGGATTGATCGGATACTTGGCACAAGGAAGAAAAGACCAAGTAGGTCAAAGGGATTGACCCGATACTTGGCAAGAAGAAAAAAGTCCAAGTGGGTTAAAGAGATTGATCGGACACTTGGTGAGAGAGTCCTAGCTGGTCAAGGGTGACCGGATGCTAGGTTTTATGTACCAACAAGTCATGGTTGACCGGATGTTGGTTTGGGAGGCTTGGGACTTGGTTTTGGGTAAAAACCAAGAGCTGAATCAATCAGTGGATTGATCAGTGGATTGATCAGTGGATCGATCAGTGGATCGATCCAGACTTTTCCCAGCGAATAGAAAGCCTCTGGATCGATCAGTGGATCGATCCAGGCTTTTCCCAGCGAACATAAAGCCTCTGGATCGATCAGTGGATCGATCCAGGCCTCCGGATCGATCAGTGGATCGATCCAGGCTTTTCCCAGCGAACAGAAAGCTTCCGGATCGATCAGTGGATCGATCCAGAGGTCTCAATAGATCAGTGGATCGATTGGGACACTGCTGCTTCGCGCGATAAGCGCTGGATTGATCCGTGGATCGATCCAGACATTTTTTTAGAGCACAGAGGCGCTCTGGATCGATCCGTGGATCGATCCAAAGCCTCCCCAATCGATTGGGAGCAATCCAATCGATTGGGATTCGACCGTTGGCGTCGTATATAGCTGTTGGCGTGCGATTCCTTCAGCAGAACTTCACCGATTCATTCCAGATTCATCACAGCTCCTCCCCAGCACTCTCTAAGCTCCTCACCGCCAGTTCTTGAAGGTTCTTGGAGGTTCATCCAAGTCAAGAGGCGAGTTGCAACGAGAAGAAGAAGAAGCTAGGGTTTTTACTGCATCTCTTGTAAGCTTTTGCTTATTCTTTACTACCCTTTCTTCTACTTGTATTGAGAGTCTTGTAGGGCTTCTCCGCCTTCGGTAGTTACCGAAAAGGAGTGTTTATTAGTGGAGGTGTGTGTGTGCGTGGATCCTTAGACTAGTCACCTCTTGTGAGGTGGATACCAAGTAAAATCCTATTGTTAGCATTGTTGTAGTTTGTTTCTTTGTATTCCGCTGCGCATCACTTTGAAGAAACAAGCAACGAAGCACGACGAGCACACGCGAAGCTATTCACCCCCCCCCCCCTCTAGCTACTTTTCGGTCCTAACAAGTGGTATCAGAGCAAGGTTGCTCTTCACCGGAATCACCGCCGGAAGGGGCAAACATAACAAGCAAAGCTAGAGGGTGAAGAAGTTGGAGCAAATTCATCAAAGTCAAAGAATTCAAGAAGCTCAACTTCAAGATGCAATTCCAAGATGGACTTGGATTTGATACAAGGGTGGCTCCACCATACACATCCACAAGCTTCGATTCTTGGAGATCAAGAATTGAAAATTTCTTGATGATGGAGATAGAGCAATGGTTTGCTCTAATGGAAGGTTTTAAGGCTCCAAGGAATTCAAAGGGCAAAGTTCTCAAAAGGAGCAAATGGAGCCAAGAACAAATCCAAAGATATGAGGCCAATGATAAAGTGACCAAGCTTTTGGTCAATCTATTGCCGAGCAACATCTTGGAGAAAATTGGAGAAGTTGAAGATGCCAAAGAGCTATGAAGCAAATTTGAAAAGGCTCATGAGATCCCCTCCACTGTACCTAACCAAGAAGAATCCAAAGAGGGTGACTCATTGGAGCAAGATCAAGAGGAGGACTCCGAAGTTGAGAGATGCTCAACTTCCGAAGAAGAGGAAATCCAAGAAGCTTCATTCTCAAGGGAGTGTAATCAAAAGAGCAAGGAAGGAGCATATTCCTTGTTTCATGTACAAGAGGATGAAGAAGAAGGTGAAGCCTCCACCTCTAGGATTGAGGGGGAGCAACTCTTGGTGACACCGGATCAAGAAGAAGGAGAATCCTCCACATCCGGGTCAAGAGAAGAAGAGGATGAAGAAACTTCCACCTCCACAAGTCAAGATAAATCAATTGGAGGGAAATCGATTTCGGATCAAGAGGAAGCCTCTACATTCATATCAAATGGAGGAGCAAGTGCCACCCCTACACAAGAAGGTATAAATAGTTCAATTAATAATAAGAATCATATTATATATTTTGAATGTAGGGAACATGGGCACTACAAAAGCAAGTGCCCTAAATTGGCCAAGAAGAAGGGCCAAGTGGCACCTAAGGGCAAGGAGAAGCCAAAGGAGACCATCCCCGGAACAAAGAAGAGCAAGGAGCACATTGTGTGCTTCTCTTGCAATCAAAAGGGGCATTACCGGAGTCAATACCCTAAGGGGAAGAAGATGGTCAAGGCTCAAGGAGGAAGCTCAAGTCAAGGGGGAGCCTTTAAGGTAAAAAGGAAGGTAACTTTTATTGAGCCTACCCCTTTACATTATGGTGAAAAGCATGCTAGTTCTAACTTATATCATTTTAATGCTATTTACCATAAAAATAGAGAGCATGGTAAAATTAAGGAAAATAATGTAGCTTACCATGCTAAAACTACCACACCTAGGATTAGGAAGGTAGATAAAAATCTAGGCAATCACACTAAGGACCTTAGCTACAAGCCTAGAAATAAAAATGCTCATAAATTTAATGGAAAACTAAAAACTAAGGACTTAGTGATAGAAAATCAAGTCTTGAGGTCAAGGCTTGATAAAATGGAAAAGACCCTAAAAAGGATGGAAAATATCCTAAAAGGGCAAAATGAGCATAGGCTAGGTCTAGGAGCACAAAGGTCATCTAATGGCCATAGGGGTTTGGGATACAAACCAAAGGCTAAGAAGGATATAATCTCTTACCATAGGGTTCCATATAATTATGGAATCAACCCTAGGTCTAGTGGTCAAGCCAAAAATACAAGGGAAGTTATCCCTAAGAGTATTTTTGCAACAAATGTGACTAAGACTTCTAAGAAGTCTAAGAAAGTCACAAAGAAGGTCACAAGGGAGGCTATCCCTAGAGTTGACCTAGAAAATGTGACCAAGGCTTCCAAGAAGCCAAACAAGGTCACTAGGAAGGTATCTAGGGAAGTTATCCCTAGTGAGTACCTAGAGCATCCAAGGAGCACCAATAGGTGTTGGGTTCCTAGGAGCATCTTCTCTACCTCATAAATGGGTTAGAGAGTATCAACTCCGATTAGAAGGGTAGTTAATCCAACTTTGAGGAAATTGACACTCAAGGAGCATTTTCAAGATTTTTGTTAACCTTTGAAAATGAAATGGAATTATTATTTACTCTTTGAAAGAGTAAAATATGCCTAATGGTGGAAAATTTGATTTTATCTTTAATGGCATAAATTGGGAAAATCTAGAGAAATACCAAGTTGGGATTTTGGTATTCTCTTAAGAATTTAAGGCACTCCGGGCCTTGATTTATGTGCTTACTCTCGAGGAAAAATGGAATATGCCAACATTTGAGGATATGCTTAATTTTTAAGTGGCATAAACAAATCAAGAGAAATAGAAATGACAATTTAGGTTTTGGCATTTAGGGCAATCTAGGTTTAACGTTTTAAGTTAAAACAAGTGGAGATAGCTAAGTGGTTAAGGATACTTAGATAGGCAATCTAGGTATATTTTATTTATGCTAAACCTTGCCATGATTGTTTGCCCATCATATGTCATGACATCATGTCTATTTTTGCATTCATGTTTTATTATAAAAAAATCTAAAAATACCATGTCATGACATTCATACATCATGTAGTTATAGGATATTTTCGTTTAAAAAATTATTTCCTTTTGATGTATGCCATAACATATTCATGCATTAAGCTTAATTCCTTGTAATTAGGGACAAATGACATTTAACAATACTTATTAACAAGTGACATCCTAGGTGGATGTCAAATATCTCTAAAATGCCTAGATATATATGCATGATCCCTAGAATAGGGCAAAACCAAAATCTCACATCTCACAAGGACTATAAGGTGACTTGTATGTGTTTTAGTGCACATTAGGTACAAGTGAGATGTTAGGAAGATGAACAAAACTCAAGATGTTGATTTAGTGCATTCTTTTGAGTTTTAGGTTCTTCAAAACACATAGTTATGTGTTTTCCCATCATTGGGAAAGCTAATGTACAAGTCATGTGCATTAAGCCCAAGGAATGTGATGGGATATTGGTTTTGAAAATTATTTTAAAAGATTTTTGGAAAACCTTGGTGAAGGCTATCTTATGATAGTAATCATCATTGAATAGTTAGACACAAAACTTGAAGAAAACGCTCAAGTTTTAGCAAGTTTTCAAGCTTGTGTCAATCTTTGAAAATATGATGTATTTTCATAGAAAACTATTTTTCCATGATAAAGTATACCCTAAACAATGTCTACACAAAATTTCATGATTTTTGAATTTTTGTAGAATTTTCTAGGGGCCTCTGAAGGTGACTGAATTCATTTTTCAACAACTATCAGACCTCAATCGATCCACCGATCGATTGAGGGTCTCATTCGATCAGTGGATCGATTGGGAGCAAGCTTCTCGCGAATAGAAGTTTGCTGGATCGATCAGCCGATCGATCCACAAAGCCTGAATCGATCAGTGGATCGATTCAGAAAGGTTCAATCGATTGGAACCCAACTCCAATCGATCCAAGTTGCTGATTTTGGCTGGGAAGGCCTGATTTCAGCATTTTGAACCTATGTTAGTCTAGGTAACCATTCCAAACCCCTCAAAATACATTTGTATACATAAAAAGGGTGTTTTCGTTTTGAAAACAAGGATGGATTGGTTAAGGAAGACTATATTGAAGTCTAGGGTGAGGTTTGTTTCAAATTTTGAATATTTGAACCTCAAAGCTTCTAAATTTGGGTTTCCTAAAGGATTAGGGATTCCAAGTCATTGTTGGTGCAATGACAGAAGTTACCACCATGTCTTTAGGGGGAGGTCCTCTTTAAAGACATGAAAATTATTTTTCATGAACCTTGGAAGGTGGTTAACCTTCTGTTTGAAAATGCTCAAGGTTGAGCGTTTGAACTTAAATGGGGAGTGGATAACCTCATTGTTCAACTGGTTTCCAGTGGATAATGTTCAAGGATGGGTATTTGACTTCATTGGGGAGAATGTAGATTTTAGGATAAATGAAGGGTATGGGACCTTCTTTATCGTGTTGATCACAACAAGTGAAGTTGTGAACAACGATGAGCAACTCTTCAGGGGGAGAGTCTCAAAGGGGAGAGTTATTCAACAAGTTAAGTTGTTGATGTGTGCCCATAGATGGGGGCATGTTTGTGATGTGTGCCAATAGGGGGAGAATGTATGGTTAAGTTAGGTCTTCATTACCTAAAGGGGGAGTCTGCCCTCTAGAAAAGGAGGAGAATGAAGGAAACCATCATTCATATATTGGCATGAAGGGAGTTGAGGCTATGGGATTAGTCTAATTTCCTAACTCAACATGTGTTATTGTCAAACATCAAAAAGGGGGAGATTGTTGGTGCAATATCCGTCAGGTCAAGGTTGACCTAGTTGACCAAGCTTGAGTCTTGGTCATGGTTTCGATGTTTGACAATACAGGTAGACACATGGACAATGTAGGTGCAGTTGTCTATGTGGTAAGAGTCCGATCAGGGACTGATCAGTGTGGATGAAGAAGAGTCAAGTAGGTCAAAGTTGAATGGATACTTGACAAGGAAAGTCCTGGTGAGTGAAGCCAGGCAGAAGAGAAAGTCCTAGTGAGTGAAGCTAGGCAGTATGAAAGTCCTGGTGAGTGAAGCCAGGCAAGGGAAATCCAGATGGGTCAAGGTTGACCAGACATTTGGTGAAAAGTCCAAGTAGGTCAAAGGGATTGATCGGATACTTGGCACAAGGAAGAAAAGACCAAGTAGGTCAAAGGGATTGACCCGATACTTGGCAAGAAGAAAAAAGTCCAAGTGGGTTAAAGAGATTGACTGGATACTTGGTGAGAGAGTCCTAGCTGGTCAAGGGTGACCGGATGCTAGGTTTTATGTACCAACAAGTTATGGTTGACCGGATGTTGGTTTGGGAGGCTTGGGACTTGGTTTTGGGTAAAAACCAAGAGCTGAATCAATCAGTGGATTGATCAGTGGATTGATCAGTGGATCGATCAGTGGATCGATCCAGGCTTTTCCCAGCGAACAGAAAGCCTCTGGATCGATCAGTGGATCGATCCAGGCCTCCGGATCGATCAGTGGATCGATCCAGGCTTTTCCCAGCGAACAGAAAGCCTCTGGATCGATCAGTGGATCGATCCAGGCCTCCGGATCGATCAGTGGATCGATCCAGGCTTTTCCCAGCGAACAGAAGATCTCTGGATCGATCCAGGCCTCCGGATCGATCAGTGGATCAATCCAGGCTTTTCCCAGCGAACAGAAAGCCTCTGGATCGATCAGTGGATCGATCCAGGCCTCCGGATCGATCAGTGGATCGATCCAGGCTTTTCCCAGCGAACAGAAAGCTTCCGGATCGATCATTGGATCGATCCAGAGGTCTCAATCGATCAGTGGATCGATTGGACTGATCGATTGAGACGCTGCTGCTTCGCGCGATAAGCGCTGGATTGATCCGTGGATCGATCCAGACATTTTTTCAGAGCACAGAGGCGCTCTGGATTAATCCATGGATCGATCCAAAGCCTCCCCAATCGATTGGGAGCAATCCAATCGATTGGGATTCGACCGTTGGCGTCGTATATAGCTGTTGGCGTGCGATTCCTTCAGCAGAACTTCACCGATTCATTCCAGATTCATCACAGCTCCTCCCTGTTAGGATCGATGATCGCGGCTAGAGAGGGGGGTGTAAATAGCCGACCCCAAATTCTTCGTTTCTTCCTACGATTAGGGTTAGCGCAGCAGAAATAACTAAATAGAAACGAAAGCGGAGAATAGCAAACCTTAAACTCGTCGATGTAACGAGGTTCGGAGATGAAACTCCTACTCCTCGGCGTGTCCGTGAGGTGGATGAAGCCTATCAATCCGTCGGTGGATGAGTCCCCGGAAAACCGGCTAATGTAACACTCCTTATGGGTGGAGAAACCTCGCCACAATGTTTTGCAAAAGCAATACAGGAGATACAAAGAAGAGCAAGAACAAAATACACAATGAATGTACAAATACTCGCTTGCCTTCTCGTCGACTGAAGTCCCGGATGAAGCACCAACTTCACGGACGAATGCCAACAAGCAACTCAGTCAAAGAGGCTCCCCCGAAGCTTCGGAGCTCAGCAAGGCTCAAGCACAACTTTCAGAAGAACAACAGCTCAAGGAGGAAGAAGAAGAGAGGTAGTCAGCAGCCCTCGATCTCTTCTTATAACCTCTGATATCCTGAGCCAACCTGCGAACCTGCAAGCAAAAAGAACAGAACACAGAAGCCCGAAATAACCTAGCCGTTGAGTCACAATGGCTAGGGCTGGACCGATCAGGCTCCAACCTGATCGGTCCACACTGTCCCTGATCGGTCTTGGGGACCGATCAGGCTAAGCCTGGACCGATCAGGCTATGTCCTGATCGGTCCAGGAGGAGTCTGATTGGTCCCTTGGACCGATCATCCTTTCTCCTTCTTCTCTTCTGTTTGCTTCCTGATCGGTCTTCAGACCGATCAGATAATCAACAGAAGCATTCTGTTTGATTACTGATCGGTCACCAGACCGATCAGCCGTATCACTGGATCGGTCCCCAGATCGACCCAGAGCTTGGTTTTTGCCCAAACCAAGTCCCAAACCTTCCAAACCAACATCCGGTCAACCTTGACCTGTTGGTACATCATGCTTAGCATCCGGTCACTCCCTTGACCTGCTAAGACTCCCCACCAAGTGTCCAGTCAATCCCTTTGACCCACTTGGACTTTTCTCTTCGTGTCAAGTATCCGGTCACTCCCTTGACCTACTTGACCTTCTCAACACCAGATGTCCGATCACCCTTGATCCATCTGGATTTTCCCTTGCCCGGCTTCACTCACCAGGACTTTCACCAAGCTTCACTCACTAGGGTTTTCACCTGGCTTCACTCACCAGGATTTCCAATCTGCCCGGTTTCACTCACCAGGACTTTCCAACTGCCTGGCTTCACTCACCAGGACTTTCCCACTGCCTGGCTTCACTCACCAGGACTTATCCGTCTGCCTGGCTTTACTCACCAGGACTTTCCACATCTGGTCCAGAGAACGAGCTACCGAGCCCTCTCTGACCACAGTTCGGAGAACGAGCTACCGAGCCCTCTCCGACTTCCATCCGGTCCAGAGAACGAGCTCCCGAGCCCTCTCTGACCACAGTCCGGAGAACGAGCTACCGAGCCCTCTCCGACTTCCCATGTGCCAAGCTTCCATACTTGGACTTCTCCGTGCCAAGTCTCCATACTTGGACTTTTCCCGTGCCAAGCTCCCTGCTTGGACTTTTCACCATGCCAAGCTCCCTGCTTGGACTTTTCCCATGCCAAGCTCCCTGCTTGGACTTTTCCGAGTCAGGTCAACTCACCTCGGGTCAACCAGGTCAACCTTGACCACGGGTTGCACCCACAATCTCCCAAGCTTGTATCCTTGTAAAACATCAAGGTACAAACATTGTCAAACATAACTCGTCAAACATCAAAACACAACTCGAGTAAAGTCAACTCGAGTCTGGTCAACCAGGTCAACCTTGACCTAAGGTTGCACCAATAATCTCCCCCTTTTTGATGTTTGACAAAACCCATAATCAAACCCATAATCAAGTTAGGTTAACCCGATAACCTAACTTAGGTTTTCCAATGTTCTTCCCTGAACATTCTCTAGACATTCTCCATTCTCCTTTCTACTCTCCCCCTTTTTGACACACATCAAAAAGAGTGAATCAAGGTCAAGAGTTTCTTCCTAATGAAAGTCCCATACATTTCATTGAAACTCTTAATTTCCCCCTTGATACTAAGGTCCAACAATTAACTTAGTGATAATCTCATATCACTTAAGTCTTTTAGTAAAAACTCCCCCTAAAAGTCAACTCCCCCTTGACTAATAGGTAAAACTCCCCCTAAAGGTCAACTCTCCCTTGACCATTGCACCAACAATGTCTTGGAGAGTTTCAAACCTTTAGAACTCTAAAACACCACTTCCATAGCTGCAATTTCAGACAAACAGTCGAAATTCAGCAACTTGGCACACCCTGATCGGTCACCAGACCGATCAGGGATTCCCTGGATCGGTCACGGTGACCGATCCAGGCACCCCTGGACCGATCAGAATCCCCTCTGACCGGTCCACAACTCTGATTTCTGATTTCTGAATTTTTCTTCTCCCGAAATTCAGAAACCTCTAGAAAATTACAGAAAATTCCAAAAATTATGAAATTTTGAGGATACATTCCTCATAACATATACTATCAAGGAAAAATAGTTTTCTACGAAAATAACTTCCATTTTCAAAACTTGATACAAAGTTCAAAAGTCTTTGAAATAGCTCAAAGTTTAACTCAACTTTGTATCAACTTGTTCAATGATGAATGCTATCACTAGAAAAGCTTCATCAAGGTTTTTCAAATCAATTTTGAAATGATTTTAAACCATTTAATTTAGGACCACAATATTTGGGCTAAATGTACATGACTTGTACATAAGCTTTCCCTATGATCCCCAATTTTGAATTAGACTCATCTAGGTACAAGAACCATGCACCTTGATCCTAACTCATCATCCTAATATCTCACACACATCTAAGGTGTATCAAACACATTCAAGTCAATTTTGATGTGAGATATGGGTTTAGGTTATCTTAGGCTAAGGTCTCATGCATTTTCTAAACATCAATTTGATCTCCATATCAAATTGTGTTTGTAACCTTAAATCAATTTCATTGATTATAAATGCAAGAGAAGAGATGATGACATGGCATATAATGATATCATAAATGAAAACATGTGCCAATGTCATGATGTCATGACATAAAGTATGAAACTTAAATAAATCATGACATTTAACTAACCTAAGCATTATCATGACATTTCAAATGATCATAAATTAAATATGATGTCATGACATGACAGATGACAAACAATACATGGCAAATAGCATATAAAGGTATAGAGAATACCTAATTCTAGCCTTAGTTGCCATTTTTGATAATTTTGATCATTCTATATTCCTAAGTGTAATAGACCTAAAATCATATCCTCAAGACTTTTAGATCACTATGTGCCAATTAGATTGACTCAAGAGAACTCCTCAAATGTAGTTGGCACATTCTAATCACCTTAGGAATAATTCTTAATTTCATTTTCAAGGCTTGATCACACCTTGAAAATTCCTAAAGTGCCACCTTTTGCCATGATTAGGTTAACTACCTATTCAAGTAAGGTTGGCACACCCTAACTCATCTAGCGTGATGAAATCACGCTCCTAGGAAGCCAATACCTATTTGAGCTCATTAGGTTCACTAAGTATTCACTAGGGATGACTTCCCTAGCAACCCTTCTAATGACCCTCCTAGGCTTTGAAGCCTTGGTCATTTGGGACTCATCAAGATCAACTCTAGGGGTGACTCCCCTTGTGACCTTGATGATGGTCTTTCTAGCCCTCGATTTTGTTCCATAATCGAATGGAACATTGTGATAAGTGGGCTTGACCACTTGGGACTTAGGTTTGTAACCCAAACCTTTCTTGTCCTTGGACATTGGTTTTTGACCCTTAAACCCTAGAGATGACTTCTCCAAGTTCTTAAGAGCCTTTTCCAAAGTATCAAGTGTTGACCTCAAGACTTGATTCTCCTTCTCTAATACCTCAATTTTTAAATTTTCATTTTTCTTTGAGGTATTCCTAGGCATGTGTCTAGTTGATTTGGGATTTCTACCTAGGTTCTCCTTAGCCTTAGATGAGTTAGTCCTAGGGTTGGCTTAGGATCGAAAAGAATTTAGATATCTCCACAATTGCATGATATTGTCCACTTTGGGCCTAAGCCCTCATGGTTTTGCTCTTGGGCTCTCCCCAAAAGGCCTCATGCCAATGGAGATATCTTTCTCTTATAAACCCATGATCTTTTCCATGTGTTTTCAATATGGGACTATGTTTGCAACCTTGCAACCCCAACACTCCCCAGCACTCTCTAAGCTCCTCACCGCCAGTTCTTGAAGGTTCTTGGAGGTTCATCCAAGTCAAGAGGCGAGTTGCAATGAGAAGAAGAAGAAACTAGGGTTTTTACTGCATCTCTTGTAAGCTTTTGCTTATTCTTTACTACCCTTTCTTCTACTTGTATTGAGAGTCTTGTAGGGCTTCTCCGCCTTCGGTAGTTACCGAAAAGGAGTGTTTATTAGTGGAGGTGTGTGTGTGTGCGTGGATCCTTGGACTAGTCACCTCTTGTGAGGTAGATACCAAGTAAAATCCTATTGTTAGCATTGTTGTAGTTTGTTTCTTTGTATTCCGCTGCGCATCACTTTGAAGAAACAAGCAACGAAGCACGACGAGCACACGCGAAGCTATTCACCCCCCCCCCCTCTAGCTACTTTTCGGTCCTAACAGTCATATCATAGAGAGTGCTCTTAATCCCAACAAATAGGGAAGCAACTCTTAGGCATTTACTTATCATATCATAAAGCATGTATACTTGAGCACATAGCACATCATAAGAGACATTATCATGCATGGATCATAAGCATACATAAATGAGCATATTACTTGTCATATCATAAAGTATGCATACTTGAGCATATAGCACATCATAAGAGACATTATCATGCATGGTTCATAGGTATACATAAATGAACACATCACCTATCATAGAAAAACATCATCATGCATGGAATCATTAAATAACATCTCTTAATTCATAACGGAGCATGTGAGGCACATCTAGGCTTCTAATCCCATCATGGCCGAAAGTTCAAAGAGTATGAACTTAAACTCTAAACAACATACAAGCCTAAGAATCTCATGTTAACTTCATATCATATCATAAGGAAAGTCATAAGCATGTTAACCCAATTTTTAAGCTTTCCTAGGTCTTGATCCTTATCATGGCCGAAAGTTCATGAAGAAGGGAATTAGGCTCTAACAACATACAAGCATAAGAATCTCATGTTAACTTCATATCATATTATAAGGAAGGTCATAAGCATGTTAATCCAATTTTTAAGCTTTCCTAGGTCTTGATCCTTATCATGGCCGAAAGTTCATGAAGGAGGAAATAAGCTCTAAACAACATACAAGCATAAATATCAAGCTAACTTCATATCATATCATAAGGAAAGTCATAAGTATGTTAATCCAATTTTTAAGCTTCCCTAGGTCTCTAATTCTTTCATGGCTGAAAGTCCATGAAGAAGGGAATTAAGCTCTAACAACATACAAGCATAAGAATCTCATGTTAACTTCATATCATATTATAAGGAAGGTCATAAGCATGTTAATCCAATTTTTAAACTTTCCTAAGTCTTGATCCTTATCATGGCCGAAAGTTCATGAAGTAGGAAAATAAACTCTAAACAACATACAAGCATAAATATCAAGCTAACTTCATATCATATCATAAGAGAATTCACGAGCATGCTAGATTTAATTTTAAGCTTCCTTGGACCCTAAATTTGATCATGGCCGAAAGTTCATGAAGAAGAAAATCAAGCTCTAAACAACATACAAGCATAAATATCAAGCTAACTTCATATCATATCATAAGGAAAGTCATAAGCATGTTAATCCAATTTTTAAGCTTCCCTAGGTCTCTAATTCTTTCATGGCCGAAAGTCCATGAAGAAGGGAATTAAGCTCTAACAACATACAAGCATAAGAATCTCATGTTAACTTCATATCATATTATAAGGAAGGTCATAAGCATGTTAATCCAATTTTTAAGCTTTCCTAGGTCTTGATCCTTATCATGGCCGAAAGTTCATGAAGTAGGAAAATAAACTCTAAACAACATACAAGCATAAATATCAAGCTAACTTCATATCATATCATAAGGGAATTCATGAGCATGCTAGATTTAATTTTAAGCTTCCTTGGACCCTAAATTTGATGATGGCCGAAAGTTCATGAAGAAGAAAATCAAGCTCTAAACAACATACAAGCATGAATATCTAGCTAACTTCATATCATATCATAAGGGGATTCATGAGCATGCTAGGTTTAATTTTTAAGCTTCCTTGGACCCTAAAATTGATCATGGCCGAAACCCTAATTCCCTAAGGTGGCATGTATTTAGGTTCCAAAAATCATACAAGTGTGAAAAAAACACTAAGTACTCTTCATAATATATTAATAAGCAAGTCATGATCATGGTAGACTAAATCTTTAACCTCTCTTAGTCAATTTCTCTATCATAACCGAACACTTCATGAGCATAGATTTAGGTTTAAAGCAACATACAAGCATAAAAACCCCAAACTAATCTCTTATCATAGGGTGCATATCATAAAGACATAGTGAGCATATTTAGTTTAGGTCTTAAGCCTTCCTAATCTTTTATTCACACTTGGTTGAAAGTTCAAGAGCATGGATCTAAGTTTTAGGTAAGCATACAAGCATAAGAAACATTCACTAACTCCTATACTAGGGTATATATCATAAGAACATAGTGAGCATGCTTAGTTGGTCTTAAACTTTATCTAAAAACTTTGTTCAAGTTTTTGGCCGAAATTTCCAAAAAGTGATCCTAGGTTTTTTTTTTTAAAGCATTCTAACCTTATGGGAAACACGTAAACAACTTGTACCACAGATGAGGGGATACTTACAACTTGTTGCTTGTTTTTCCTAAGGAAGATGGTACCCTTGTGAAGAGGAAGAAGAAACTTCTCTTCTTAGTTTTCTCCTTTCTTCTCTTGCTTGTAAGGAGTAGATCTTGAGGACTCCTTCTTGTGAATTTGTTTTTCTTAGCAAGAAGAAACTTAGCTTGGATTTTCAGAAATGAGAGAGGAAGAGGTTTAGGTCTCGGTGAAGAAGGAAGAAGGAGAAGGAAGGAGGAGGAAGAAGAAGAAGGAAGAATTAACCAATTTTCTTTCCTTTTTCTTCTCTCATTCCTATTTATTCCCAATGAGAATGAACATGTCCCCATTCATCCCCTTAACTCCTCTATCTCCTCACTCTCTTAATTCCCACGAAAATAGAGAAGAAGGAAGAAAGACAACTTGTCTTTTGCTTGCTTCTTTTCTTAACCAAGAGGAAGAGGAGGAAAGCTACTTGCTTTTCTCTTGTTCATTTACTTAATTATATTCTTACTTTTAACTACTATTTCCATTCTTTTCTATTAATATATTATTCATTACTCTAGTGGTTACCATACACCAATTTAACTCTATCATTTGTGGGAGGTTCAAGGTTCAAACCTTAACCTCTCTTTTTTTTTTATTTCATTTTGGTTTCTAGTTCCATTTCTCTTCTTTTTTTCTTTTATTCTAAAAGAAAAAATACCCATAGGTATAGCTTATCATTTCGTGGGTGTTACTATATATATATATCCCCGACAGCCATCATGATTTGGGCTCAAATTGATAACAGGCTCTTTAATTGTCATATATATATATATATATATATATATATATATATATATATATATATATATATATATATATATATATATATATATATATATATATCATACTCGACTCGCCCTACATGATTAGGGCCTCAAATTGATTCAAGGCGCTTTAATTGTCATGAGTGTTTTTTTTTTGTTTTTCGAAACTGAGATGACTCTCCTTGTAATGTTTGAAACCACTTATTTAATGAGGGAATTTATTAGATTAAATGATAATTTAATTAGAATATGGATTTATTTAATTAAGAGTATTTATTAGATTAATTACAATTTAACTAGATTTCAAATTAATTAAGGATATTTATTACGGTAATTGTAATTGTTCACTTGATTTAATTAAAAATTTATTTACATAAATAGATTAAATTAATTAAGTTAGCCTATAATTAGAAAATTTAGATTAATTAATTATATTAAGAAAATAGAAAAAAAAATATAAATATATAAAGATTTAATATTTATATAATTTATGTGTATAAATTATCTATCTAATCAATTTGGAAATGAAAAATAAATAATATATATATTATATATATTATACAAATTATAGAATATAAATTTAATGTAATGTGTATATAATAATTAAGAAACTATAATTTGCAAATTATAAATGGATAAAACTTAGTATATAGGAATTATAAGACTTAGCATTTATAAAGGGATAAAACTTTGTATGTATATATAAGGGGGCGTTTGGTTTAGGGGAATAGGAGTGGGGAATGACAATGGGAATCATTGATTGTCATTGTTAATGTTTGGATTATAGAAATATGAATACAAATAAGGGAATGAATCCTTGAAATTGGGTAATAACTCATTCCCATGTACCTCCCCTTCAATGATCATTACCCTATTTTCATCAATCAAAATATTCCCTTATTCCAAAAATACCCTTGATGTAAAATTAAATTTTTTTCCCTTAATATCAAATATCAAAATTTATTTATTTATTTTTTCTTTCATATCACTTCTCTCTCCTTGTTCTCTTTCATCATATTTTCTCTCTCATCATTTTATCACACACTTTCTCTCTCCTTAATCTCTCCTATCACACTCTCTTTCTTCTTTTTATCTCATTACACTTTCTCTCTCATCATATTTTCTCTCTCCTCTATCTCTTCCATCGCACTCTCTTCCTTCTTTCTCTCTCATCATACTTTCTCTCTTCTCAATCTCTCCCATCATATTCTCTTTTCTCTTTTCTTCTCATCACACTTTCTCTCTCTTCAATCTCTCTCCTCAATCTCCAGTTGCACACGGGGATAAAACTCTGGTCTGTTGCGCCAAAAATTTCTTCGACCCCCAGTCACCTTTCCTTCCTAGCATTAACCGTGATTTACTCCCTCTGGAATCTTGTGGGGCCGAGGCCAGGGGGTCGCTAGGGTGGCAGTTCCACCTTTTTTTTTTTTTTTTTTTTGCCACACTCCCTTCTTTTTTTTCCTCAACACACTTTCTCTCTCCTCAATCTCTCCCATCACACTCACTGTTCTCTTTTTTTCTCATCACACTTTCTCCTTCCTCAATCTCTTCCATCACACTCACTGTTATCTTTTTTTCTCATCAGACTTTCTCTCTCATTATACTTTCTCTCTCACCGTACTTTCTCTCTCCTCAATCTCTCTCATCGCACTCTCTCTCCTTATTTTTTCTCATTACATTTTCTCTCTCTTCATCCTCTCCCATCATACTTTCTCTCACATTATATTTTCTCTCTCATCTTTTCTCATCATGCTCTCTCCTATCACACTCGCTTTTCTCATTTTCTCTCATCACACTTTCTCACTCTTCATTCTTTCTCATCACACTTTCTCTCTCATCATACTTTCTCTCTCATCATTCTTTTTCATCATATTTTTCTCTCACATTCATCTTTCTCTCACATCTAATTTTTTCTCTTATTTTCCTTTAAGGGTAAAAAAGGAAATTTTGATTTATTCCGATAGAAAATATACAACTAACCAAACATTACTTTTAAGAGTGATATCCATGTTCATACCCATTCCCATTGCACAATACAATGATTCCCATTCCGATTCCTATTCCTAGGAAAGAACCAAACGCCCCCTAAATTTATATAACGTAATATATATATATATATATATATATATATATATATATATATATATATATATATAGTACTAGAATATAAATATATAAAGACTTAGTATTTATATGTCTATAAATTTTTATAGATTATTTATCTAATTAATATATAAATAATATATAAATAATATATTATATAATATAAAATGTATAATATAAATTATAAAGCATAAATAAATATGAGATATGGAACGTGTAGAAATATATAGTGCATATAAACTAATTAAGAAACTATAGTATTATAAATTATATATATCATGAATAAAATTTATATGACTAAGTAAAATATATATATATATATGGAATTATATAACCATGGATATAGATTTCTATTTAGACTTAGTATTAATTTTTGTAAAAATAATATATAGGACTTAGCATTTATAAAATTGGTAGGAATTAGAAATTGAGACCAAATCCTAATTTCCCTCTTTTATTTAAACCCTCACCTAGAATTCTACCTTGTCTTCTTGTTTTCACGGGTCCTAAACCCTCACCTCACCCAACTCCACTGGTTCTAGAGCTCTAAGAGAAGATAACTAAAGGAGGGGTTAGTAGCTACGATTTAAAGGCATGTTCTCAACCATGTTATTGTTTTATTTAGCTTCTATGTCTTGTGAAATTTCGGATTTTATAATTTGTTAGATTTGGTTCTGTTGTGGTGTAAATTAGTCTTAATGGGTGAACTAATTTCACTTTGGTGTCTTCTGTTGAAATGTAATAAATTTAGTTAGCTTTCATTACCAATTTACATAACCCTTTTCAGAACAAAGATGAATTTCATATGATTTTTATACCACTGGCTGACGAATCTGGAATTATGTTGTGACCCTGCTGTTTTGGGTTCTGTTGTGGTGTAAATTAGACTCAATGAGTGAATGAATTTCACTTCGATGTCTTCTGTTGAAATGTAAGAAATTTAGTTAGCTTTCATTACCAATTTACATAGCCCTTTTCGGATCAAAGATGAATTTCATATGATTTTTATACCACTGACTGACGAATCTGAAATTATGTGGTGACCCTACTGCTTTTGGTTCTGTTGTGGTGTAAATTAGCCTTAATGAGTGAATAAATTTCACTTCAGTGTCTTCTATTGAAATGTAGGAAATTTATTTATCTTTCATTACCAATTTATTGAAACCTTTTTGGATCAAAGATGAATTTCATATAATTTTTATACCACTGACTGAAGAATCTGGAATTATGCTGTGACCCTGCTTCTTTTGGTTTGGTTGTGGTATAAATTAGTCTCAATGGGTGAATACATTTTACTTCAGTGTATTCTATTGAAATGTAAAAAATTTAATTAGTTTTCATTACCAGTTTACAGAACCCTTTTCGGATCAAAGATGAATTTCAAATGATTTTTATACCACTGATTGACGAATCTGGAATTATGTTGTGACCTTGCTGCTTTTGGTTCTATTGTGGTGAGTTTTAAATTTTGTTTTAAGAATTATGAATATGAATGTTGCATTACAATCTGGGACATGCTTCTAGTTGTCTTCCCTTAGAAGATCCATGCTTAATTCTAAGTATTAAACTTTTAAATTTCAGATTTATGGGAGAAGTTCTAAATTCTGTTTAGGGGGTCTTATTCATCATGATGTTGCACTACCATTGCTCCATGTTTTTCTCACATCTTGTTTTATTTTAGTTCTTTAAGTTCATATATGTTTAGGTACCCTATATAAGTTTTGGTTTGGTTGTATGTATGTGTTAAGGAGATGATACCATGTTAGCTTTTATAGATTTGTAGGGTTTGGATTGTATAAGACCTCATGCTCTTTTATTACTTAGATGTTGATACCATGCTAGCTCCTAGAAATTTTGATACCATAAGGTTGAACCCAAGTTTATGATTACTTTGTGTCATGTGTAGGTTTGGCTCTTAGGGGTTAAGTTGCTATGAAACTAACCATCTTGCGCATAAGATATATGTAAATTTTTTGAATTTGGTTTTGTTATACCTTTGTTTATTTTTGCTTCTTATCATGCTAACTAATGAGTCACATGTTAATGTTAGGGAATTAGGATGTTGGATCTAGCTATGCCCATGTTTCTTCTTTCTCTTCATCATGTTAACTTAATGAGTTATATGTTAATTCTATGTGTTTCGGAATTTTATGGTTTAATATATGCACTCAATTATATTTTGATAACTTAGTATGTTAGATTAGTTCGTTGTTTTAGGGACATGTATGTTATGAAATTGATGATAATATGCATGTGTAATATGGTTCCAATGTGTAACTAATACCATGTGAAGTTATAAGTAGTTCTCTTTATGAAGACAGTTTAAGAACCATGCATGTATACTTGCGATGTATGATATGAAAGAGTTATATGGATAAGTAGAGGAATACGTGCATGTGTGGTGACAATACGGGATTGGTGCCTTGGGATGAGCTTCGAGGAGAGCCTTTCCAAAAATAAATGATGGTGCAACGCATTGGTTTCGACTAATGTGAGTTGTACCATAAGTCATATACTTATTGCACAACTAATTATATGATCATGGACCAAATGAACTGTAAGATCAAAAGAATGCGATAGAGGGAGGGGTGAATATCGCGCTTTTAAAAATAATCCTTTTACTTATTAAAATTAAAGTCGTGTAGCGGAAAATAGAAAACATAATTCGGTTACTTGGTTCGAAGCATAGGTCGACTCCTACTCCAAGGCCTGCTATCCTTAATCGCACCGATGGGAAATCCACTAAAACTCTTCTTTCCGAAAACCTCAGAAAGAAGCAATGTGTACAAATGAGTAAGATAATAACAACCTACTATACTATAATAAATAAGTACAATTACAAACTAGTAAAATTATACCAACTTAAGAATGAGTATGCATCTTGTCGGCACTTCTTAGAGCAGTAGCTTGCGTATGAAGGGTAGTTGTAGTACGGACAGAAACTTGCACAGAGATGAACTTCAAACAGATCAAATTTCATTGCCTTAGCCTCGAACCTCGAGCTCACTTTTATAAGAGTCGTCAACATTCGGTCGATCGATCCTTTTAGTTCGATCGACCGAACCAGCTCCCTTCCATCTTTGCTGAGATCTTATGCTGATTCGATCTTCAACATTTAATGACAATTAAGTGTTCGGTCGACCGATCCCCTTGTTTGGTCGATCGATTCCCTTGTTCGATCGACCGAACAGAGATCCTTCCCTGTTCGCCAAGATTTGGAATTAATGCGTCATTAAGTGATGATTGTTCGGTTGACCGATCCCCTAGTTTGGTCAACCGATTAGTCACTCTTCCTTCTTTGCTTCTGCTCAATCTGAACTGTGCTGAGCCATCAGGTTTCGATCGACCGATCCTATGGTTCGATCAGAACTATAGCGCTAAACACGCCAAAAAGCACAGCGGAAAAATAAGTTCCTATCCAGAAGATCCATGCAAAGGAATCCATATACTAAGTTTTGTTAAAAGACATATACCTTTGCTGCGTGCCCTTCGCAATCCCAACAACAACATTTCTTTAGAATATAGATCTCAACGCAATCAACACATCCGCGCCTCTATGGTATCCACACGAACACGTTTTCCGTCCGTCTCACGAACTCACGAAATGGAGAAAGAAACAACCAAAAGTTGTGCTAGCAACCTCTTGTGGAAGTTTTGGCCAAGAGTGGAAGAAGGAAGAAGAGCAAAAACCAAGAAGAGTACACTCACCCAAAATGTCACTTCATCTATACAAGATGACTTCACAAAAGCGTTACTTTACCAAATAGCTTATATCACCAAAGAGGTTACTTTACCAAAAAGGCTACTGTTGGACCGCTGGGGTCGGCTAGAAGGGGGGTTAATAGCCTGCCAAAATAAAGACCAATCCTTCTCGAACTTCTTAAACTAAAATTTGCATAATAAGTAAATAGACAGAAAGTAAAAGAAGATGTACACAGGGATTTACTTGGTTACAACTAGAGAGGTTGTTAATCCAAGGAAGATGTTGCACTAGTATCCCCTTCAGGCGGAGAAGCCTCTTATAATGATGATGCAAGAAAAGAAAGAAGCTAACTAAACTGAAGCGTACAAGTGTTGGAAAATGAATTGCTTGGAATAAATAAAAGCTTCTGGACCAAGGCTATATTTATAGCCTTGGTCGGGGCGCCCCAAAGGGTTCCACGCGCCCTGGGGGAGATAAAATTTTATCCCCTACGCACAGATTGCGGTTTGACCATGATCTGGATGAACTTTTGGTTCAGGCGCTTGGAAGGATTTCGGGCGCCCCAGACTGTTCCAGGCGCCCCGGACTGTTCCAGGCGCCCGGAATGGTTCCGGGCACCTGGGACCCCAAAGTCAACCTATGTTGATTTTTTCGGTCCGGGCCCTCTGCTCTGGTTCCGCCCGCTTTGGTCTGGGTCTTCTACTCCAGTTTCGCTCGCTTGGGTGATCTCTGCCATCCAGAATAGGGTTCACCCGAACCCAACTTCCGGTCTTCTCGAGCAGACTTCCGCTTCGGCTTCTAGTCCCTCGGAATCGTTGTGTGCCTCCTTCTCGTCTGCCAGCGTACTCATCCGTAGTCTTCGTCCCTCGGTTGCACCCCGTGCCGACCTTCTCGTTAGCTGTGTCTCTTGCTCCCCGAGCAGTCTTCCACTCCGGCTTCTCATCCCTCGGAACCACCGGCGCTTCCTTTTTGTCCGCCGGTGTACTCTTCTGCAACGCCTCGTCCCTCGGACGCACCGCGTGTCGTCCTTCTTGCTAGTTGTGTCTTTCACTCGACTACCTATGCTCCTAAGCTCCTGCACACTTAGACACAAGGTTAAAAACACACAGGACCTAACTTAACTTGTTGATCACACCAAAACAACCTTGGGGTTCCAACAGTTACTTCACCTAAAGGTTACTTTTTCAAATGACTTTTGTATTCATCCAATGAATACAAAATATTTTTATCTCTTGATTTTCCTTTTAATTAATGATATATTAATCTTTATTAATATTCATTAATCTTAATGGGTTGGATTTAGAATATTGGATTAACCATTAACTCAATAAACCAATGAGTCTAATCCATTACTCAATAGACTTGAGCATCACAATTGGTGAAAAAGTTTCATCATAGTCTAAACCATGAATTTGCTTGAAACCTTTAGCTACCAATCTACCTTTATAGGTATGCATATGCCCATCCATGTCAGTCTTCACTTTGAAGACCCACTTATACCCAATGGGTTTAACCCCTTCAAGTGGATCAACCAAAGCTCATACTTGGTTAGTATACATGGATTCTATTTCAGATCTCATGGCCTCTAGCCACTTCTTAGAATCTGGGCCCTGTACAGCTTCCTGATAAGACGTAGGCTCATTGAGACTAACTAGCACTACATCACCATTGTCAGACAAGAGAAAAGAATATCTCTCAGGTTGATGACGGGCCCTATCAGATCTGCGCAGAGCTTGTGCTACTTGAATAGGTTGTTGCTCCATAATTTCTTGTGGTGTAACAAAATCATGATTCACAATATCTTGTGGTACCTATTCAGTTTCCATTAAGGCCTCAGTGCTAGTTTGTGTATCTTGAATTTCTTCAAGATCGACTTGATTCCCACTAGTTTTTCTAGAAATGAATTCCTTTTCTAGAAAGACACCAGTTCTAGCAATAAACATTTTGCCTTGTGTGAGATTATAAAAGTAATATCCCTTTATTTCCTTGGGATATCCTACAAAGTAGCACTTGTCTGATTTGGGTCTTAGTTTATCTGAGACTTGTCGTCGAACGTAAGTCTCACATCCCCAAATCTTCATAAAAGACATCTTGGGACTCTTCCCAGTCCATATTATATATGGTGTCTTTATGACAACCTTAGATGGAACGCGGTTTAGTGTGAAAGCGGCCGTCTCTAGAGCATATCCCCAGAAGGAAGTAGGAAGTTCTGTTTGACTCATCATCGATCGTACCATATCTAATAAAGTATGATTTCTCCTTTCTGATACACCATTCCATTGTGGTGTGCCAGGTGGAGTAAGTTGAGATATGATCCCACACTCAACGAGATGGTCATGAAATTCTTGGCTAAGGTATTCCCCACCTCGATCTGATTGAAGCATCTTAATACGCTTACCAAGTTAGTTTTGTACTTCATTTTTGAATTCTTTAAACTTTTTTAAAGGATTCTGACTTGTGTCTCATCAGATACACGTAGCCATATCTACTAATATCATCAGTGAAAGTAATGATAGCCTCCTCTAGTTGCTATTCTGAAAGGGCCACATACATCAGTATGTATGAGTTCTAACAAGTCATTAGCTCTTTCGCCATATCCACTGAATGGAGTTTTTGTCATCTTGCCTTGAAGACAAGATTCACATACTTCATATGATTCAAAATCAAATGAGTCCAAAAGTCTATCATTATAGAGTTGGGATATGCGGCTCTCATTTATATGACCTAAGCGACAATGCCAGAGATATATTTGGTTCAAATCATTAGACTTAAACCGTTTGATATTTATGTTATAGATTGGGTTGTCAAAGTCTAGAATATAGAGTCCATTCACGAGATATGCACTATAATAGAACATTTCATTGAAATAAACGGAACAACATTTGTCTTTTATTACAAATGAGAATCCTTTTTTGTCCAAACAAGAAACAGAGATGATGTTGTTAGTTAAGACAAACACATAACATCACTCTTCAAGTTCTAAACCAAGTCCAGTGGGCAAAGATAAGGAATATGTTCCTATAGCTATAACAGCAACTCTTGCACCATTGTTTACTCATAGGTCCACTTCGCCCTTTGTCAAAGATCTACTATTTCTCAACCCCTGCACATTAGTACAAATGTGAGATGCACACCCGGTATCTAATACCCATGAAGAAGAAATAGATAGATTGACTCCTATAACATTTATACCTGAGGCAGAAGTCTCACTTCTCTTTTGTTTCACTTCCTCTAGGTACAACTTGCAGTTCCGCTTCCAATGTCCTTTTTCACCACAGTGGAAGCAGGCTCCTTCCTTAGCTACCCCGCCTTTAGGTTTTAGTGCATGAGTCTTGCCTTTGCCTTTGGCTTGGGTCTTACCCTTACCTTTAGGCTTCCACTTGCCTTTGCTCTTTGGCACCATTAAAATGATACTAGGCTTTGCCTTCTTAAGGTTGAGTTCAGAAGTTCTCAATATGCTTAACATCTCAGGCAGCAGTTTGTTAATTTCATTCATATTGTAGTTCATGATGAATTGACTATAGCTATCAGACAATGATTGTAAGATAAGATCCATGGCTAATTCTTGGCATAATGGAAATCCCAATCATTGTAGGTTTTCTACATACCCAATCATTTTGAGTACATATGACCCAATAGGACTTCCTTCTTATATTATGCATTGAAACAGTGCTTTAGAGATCTCAAATCTCTCATGCATTGCTTGTCCTTAATATAGTTGTCTAAGATGTTCAACTATATCATAAGCATCCATGTTCTCATGTTGCTTCTAAAGCTCAGAGTTCATGGTAGCGAGCATAAGGCATGATACATCTAATGCATCATCATGATGCTTCTTATAAGCATCCTTATCAGCTCTAGTAGCAATCGTGGGGGTGCTTCAGGAATGGGCTACTCTAGGACGTACAGTTTTCTTTCTTTTTTGAGAACTATTCTAAGGATTCTATATCAGCCCAGGAAATTAGCTTCATTGAGCCTGTCTTTATCAAGGACAGATCGCAGAGAGAGAGAGAGCATTTGACGTATTTGACGACATGGTGATATACAACAATAAAATATAAAAATAAGTATCATATTTTGATCATTTAACTAGGCCTTTAATTAAATGATTCTCCCACTAAATTGTAAAGTTTTGGTAGGAGCAAGTCATGGATGTAGTTTTACCCACACTACTAGCTTCAAATCCAATCGCGATAACATTCATGTGGGACAAGATCCATATTATACCTCATCTTGAGTTAGCTTTGGCTAATTGTCTAAGACTTAGTATAACTTAGGTAGGCAACGTGTACCAATTGAATAAGATCCATATTATACCTTTTCTTGAGTTAGCTTTGGTTAATCACCCAAGATTTGTATAACTTAGGTAGATAACGTTTACTAATTACATCCTATGTAACTCTTGTATCATTAGGTGAACAAGACTATTTGTTCATTTGCTCATCTTATGAAATCCACATTATAACACATCTTGATTTAGCTTTGGCTAATCGCCCAAGACTAGTATAATTGAATTACATCATATGGGATATGCCTCTAAGTTCTCAATTTAGTTAAGTCACACCCAAAGTTCAATAATCGGACATCATTATTATCCTGCCGCACTCTACCAAGATAAAACGAGTCACTTTGCTTTGGTAAACCTGACTACAAATGATCAAGGTAGTAGTGAGTATCAAACTTTAGTAGACATATTTAAAAAGACCTAATCATGATTAAACTACACATGCATCGCATACAAAATTAGCATATCATGGCAAACATCACATATATGTATAAAATAAACGTGACATGGTTATGCCCCCATTTTCTATGATCCTCTCAAGCTAATGAGAAGATCATAAGGTCAACCTAGGTCAAAACATCTTCTCCAAGTGTTTCCTCGGTCGTCATGTGTTGTTGTTCTTCTCCCTTTTCACCGTCGTCCAGTAGACTTGTTCTTCTCTAATTTGTACATTACAAAACCTAAAGAAACCTTGAGTTACATTCGAGGGTAGTCTAAATTTACAACAAGAAAGAAAAGGGAGAGGCACGACACGCAGATCGTATTATGAATTACAACACACATCCAATCACATCGAGGTAAAGAGTCATAACCATGCACCATGTTATATAACATTCACAATATTTTATGACATAAAATCTACTATAATTTAAACAAAGACTTATCAGCCGCAACGCCACGCCGGTCCCGCTAGCCAATTAGCGAGCGGGGTCAAGGAGGCAGCACCCCATGCGGGGTGAGGGGGCAGTGACCCCAAAGTTGCATACTCATTGTATGAGTTGCTGCCATGCCCGAGACCTCGCTACCCACAAAAGTTTAGCCGAGACCGTTGGCCTAAATCTTACTCATAATCACGTAAATCATAGTAAAATCTCATTGATTTCTATATCGCATATCAAAATCTACTATAACTTAGTATATGCCTTTGGAAGTGCCTCTGATACCACTGTTAGGAACTATAGCGCTAAACACACCAAAAAGCGCAGCGGAAAAATAAGTTCCTATCCAGAAGATCCATGCAAAGGAAACCATATACTAAGTTTTGTTAAAAGACATATACCTTTGCTGCGTGCCCTTTGTAATCTCGACAATAACATTTCTTTAGGATGTAGGTCTCAGCGCGATCAACACGTCCGCGCCTCTATGGTATCCACACGAACACGTTCTCCGTCCATCTCACGAAATAGAGAAAGAAACAATCAAAGGTTGTGCTAGCAACCTCTTGTGGAAGTTTTGGCCAAGAGTGGAAGAAGGAAGAAGAACAAACACCAAGAAGAGCACACTCACCCAAAATGTCACTTCATCTATATAAGATGACTTCACAAAAGGGTTACTTTACCAAATAGGTTACATCACCAAAAAGGTTACTTTACCAAAAAGGTTACTTCACCTAAAGGTTACTTTTCAAATGACTTTTGTATTCATCCAATGAATACAAAATATTTTTGTCTCTTGATCTTCCTTTTGATTAATGATATATTAATCTCTATTAATATTCATTAATCTTAATGGGTTGGATTTAGAATATTGGATTAACCATTAACCCAATAAGCCATTAACCCAATAAACCAATGAGTCTAACCCATTATTTAATAAGTCTAATCCGAATTCATTCGAGTCTAACTCAATGTGTATAATTCAGATTAAACTTAACCCCATAATCCATCTCCAAATCAACATGTTCTTTGTGTGTGACCCAATAGGCTCTCGTAACATTGGTAATGTATCTAAAATCATTTTAGAAATATAAGAAATGAGTGACATCTAGCAATGCATCATTGCTACCCAAGTGACAAAAATGTCGAGATCCGACCTAACCTTTCCGTGTCTATTATCTTGTATGACTCAATCCTTCTATCCTTGATATCTAGATTGATCAATGAGGCATAGAATGTGTCATCCTCTTATCAATCTTTATGTTTCTTGATCTCTAAGTAGACACTCAATCAAATAAGCTTAATATCTCATATTGACTCATTTGAGCATGGTCATGCATTCTTGTGTCCTACTAATCAAGGGGCCCACAGATATCGCTTCCATCATATGGAAGGGATATATCCCATCTACATCACTCACATCCCTCCGCACAATTCATTACATACCCAGTGATCGACTTTATTGTTCACCTTATTACAGGTGACGTTTGCCGATACCAAAGTATACAACTCCTTATGTAGGGAACCGTAGTGACTTCATGTCTAAGGACTATTCATACTAATAGTCATATGAGAATGTTTATGACACTCATATAACGATCCATGAAACATTCTCATGGTGGGTCATTTATTATATGTTCTCTAATATATACTCATGTGTCAACCTGATATCTCATATCCATGACTTGTGAGATTAAGTCATCCGTTGACCTACATGCTAGTCTCAATGCATTAATATTGTCCTTGTATATTAATGTTTGACTAGGAATAGTTAAGAGTAGTGTTCCATGTATATCTACAATATCTCACTATCAATTCAACCAATTGATATGTTGTAGATAGAACCTACTACCCAAGGACATTATTATATTTATTCAATCAGCACTAAACTGAAATAAATATAATAACTAACTTTACCTTTTATTAATAATGATATATGATACAAAATGAGCCCTTTACAATCATCTCATAATTGGTACTAGGGCTAATACTAGTAGACGGTAAGTCCAAGTGGGTTAAGGTTGACCAGACACTTGGCATGAGAAGAAAAGTCCAAGTGGGTCAAAGGATTGACCGGACACTTGGTGAAGAAGTCCCAGCAGGTCAAGGTTGACCAGATGCTAGGTAGAAGGAGTCCCAATAGGTCACAGTTGACTAGATGTTGGGTTTAGTAACCTTGGACTTGAGTTTAGGCAAGTTAAGGTTGGGGCAATCAATCAGTTAATCGATTGACCAAGCCCAATTGATCAGCCGATCGATTAGGAGAGTGCTGCGATAAGCAGTGACCCAATCGATCGGCTGATCGATTGGGAGTAATTGTCACGAGCACAGAGAGCTGCCCAATCGATCAACAGATCGGTTGGGCAACGCTAATCAATCGACCGATCGCGTAGAAGCTTGAATCAATCAGCTGATCGATTTAGATCTTATTCTAGAGAGTACAGAGGCGCTCTGAATCGATCAACCAATTGATTCATGCCTCCCCAATTGATTGAGATGTGACCGTTATGAAGGAAGCGTCAGGTTTAAAGCTTCTTCCTCGCAGCGACTCGGAATAGTTCCTCCTCTCCATTCTTGTGATCATTTTTCACAGGTTCATGCCACTTCTTGAAGCTTCTTGGAGTAAAGTGTTGTTGCACTTCCAAGGTCAAGAGGCATTCCACATAAGAAGAAGAAGCAAATCTAGGGTTTCATGTTGTAAATCCTGTAAGAGATTGTTTGTATTTTGCTTTTATTTTCTTCTTGTTGTATTGAGTGGTTATATATGTTGGTTAGTCCTAGGAAAATCGTACCGGCTCCACTGTATAAAAATTTTGTACAAGTGTCGAACCTTTCCTTAAATAACCTATTGTGTTCTTTAGAAGTTAAATTAGGAATCGCAGACGGAACTTAACATCATTGATTCCAAATTTAACTTATCTGTTCTTAATGGTTTAGATTTGAATCGCAAGCGGAACTTAACACTATTGATTCAAATCCACCTATGTTATTAATTCCATTAAATATTAATTTCCAAAATTGGCTTCCAGGACAGCATGGCGAGGCACATGACCTTCTTGGATATGGGAGCAACCACCACCGCCGAGACAAAGCCTTTTAAGGAAAGCTAATATTTAATTTCCTTAAATAACTCTAGGTTAACCAAAAAAAACAATCGAATCACAAATTCAAAAATAAAGAAAACACAAACTCAAAAAATAAATTCGAAAAACTAGATCCAATGCCTCTTATGTTTGAAATTCTTACAAAAAGAAATAACTAGCATGATGCGGAAAACAATTGCTAATTATACCTTCTCTTTGTATGCTAATGACCTCAAGATCTTCTGCCGTATTCCTCGCCTCGCCTTGGACGTCGTGTGGGCAACGATCCTCCAAGATGAACACCACCCAAAAACTTTCTTCCTCTTCCTCTAATATCTGGCCACCACCACCACTAAGGAGAAGAGAGCAAAGGGAGATGGAGAAGGAGAAGGGGTCGGCCACACCAAGATCTCCAAGCAAGAGAATAAGAGTTGTATCTCATGAAGCCTCCTCACCCCTTCTTTTATAATACTAGCCCAAGGCAAATAAGGGAAGAATTTTTACAAAAATTAAAATCTTCCTCTAGTTTTCCCTTTTCCCTTTTAATTTTCCTTTTCTTTTCTCTTGATTGAATCAATCACCAAATCAATGGTTGGATTGATTTAATCTTGGCCGGCCCCTTGCTTGGGCACCAAGCAAAGGTGGCCGACCACTTATAGGAAGAAATAAATTTTTTTTTAATAAAATTTTACAAGAAGAAATCCTCTTATAAATTTTTACAAGCTCTCTTTCCTAAAGTGGATGTTAAAAAGGAAAGCTTTTAAAAATAAAATAAATTTTTTTTTTTTTAAACATGAATAGAAAATTTTAATTTTTAAAACTTCTCTTCCTTTTTTTTTCCTAAAACCATGAGGATGTTTAAAAAAGGAAAGTTTTAAAACTTTTAAAACTCTCTATTAAAACATGTGACCTAATTCAAATAAGGAAAGTTTTAAAAAATTAAAATATCTCTTTTAAAACTTATAGTTTTCTACAAAGAGAAGATTTAAAAAATTCAAAACAACCCTCCTTATTTGAATTATTGTGGCCGGCCCCTACTAGCTTGGTCACCAAGCAATAGGGCCGGCCCCTATAGAAGAGGATGTGGCCGGCCATTGCTTGGTCACCAAGCAATGAACCGACCCCCTTCTTGTACACCAAGAAGGGCCTTACATTTGGATGGACTTGAGGCTATAATGAGGCTACGACAGGGACCTAGAGGAGAAATTAGTTTTGACCTTCTGATGAGCTTGAGTATCTCGTGTTCACCCCGAACACACAACTCAAGTTCATCGATAATAACTCATTCCACTAGAGAGTTATTATCGCACTACCGCACCAATCCCAAATTATATTATGGGCTCCTTCTTATCATGAGTGTGTTAGTCTCCTTGTGTTTAAGATAATGAATGCCCACTAATTAAGTAAGTTACTGACAACTCACTTAATTAATATCTAGCTCCAAGAGTAGTACTACCCAACTTCATTGTCATGTCGGACTAAGTCCACCGTAGGGTTTAACATGGCAATCCTTATGAGCTCCTCTTGGGGACATTCTCAACCTAGATAACTAGGACATAAATTCCTTCTATAATCAACAACACACACTATAAGTAATATCATTTTCCAACTTATCGAGCATATTGATTTATCGAGCTAAACCTCACCCTTTGATAAGTCAAAGAAATAAATATTAAATATATGTGCTTGTTATTATATTAGGATTAAGAGCACGCACTTCCACAATAACTAAGGTCTAGTTCTTTTATTTAATCAGTACAAAAAGAACTTACCTAAAATGGTCCTACTCAATACTCTTAGAGTGTATTAGTATAATTTATTAGTCAAGATAAACTAATACCTAATTACACTATGACTATACCAATGGTTTGTTCATTTCCATCTTAGTCATGAGCAACTGTTTATAATTTATAAAGAGCTGATAACATGATCTTCTGAGTGTGACACCACACTCCATGTTATCTACTATATAAATTAATTGAACAATTACATTTAAAAAATAAATGCAGATATTGACCAATATGATTTTTTTATTTCAAAAATAAATGTTTACAAAAGCTAGGCTTTTAGTATACACTCTAACAATACACGGCTTCTCCGCCTTCGGTAGTTACCAAGAAGGAGTGTGTTCATAGTAGATGAGTGAGTGAGGGCCAGATCCTTGGATTAGTCACATCTTCTTGAGGTGGATACCAAGTAAATCCTTGTGTTAGCGTTGTGAGTCTTGTTTCGAGTCTTTCCGCTGCATATCAACAACATCAAAGTAAGAAAATGAAGCACGACGAGCTATCCACCCCCCTCTAGCACAAATCGACCCTAACACCAAATACTATCAAAATATTTGTCAATTGAAAAGGAAATAAGGCATCGCCGGTCTACTGTTACCTCACTTTCTTTATTCAACCAAGATAACTCGTAGAGTTTAGGATGATGGTATATCTTCAGTTATAATTTCTAGACAACCTCTACAGATATTATGTTTTCACAACTACTGCTGTCGATAGTTATCTTGTAGACTTTATCCGCTATAGTGTAGGTAGTATGAAAAATATTGGTTCTCAACTAATCGTCCCCCAAATCACCCTTGGGAGTCAGCAAACTCTTGCGAGCAACCAGAGTCTCATGACCATCACATAAATCACTTCGTCAGATACTTCATACATCAGATCACCTATTGCTGTTGTATCTTCTTCTATCACATCTTCATCGATCAACAAGTTTTTGCCATTCGGATCAGTAGAAGAGGTCTTCCTACATTGGTGCGCCATATGCCCCTATTCACCACATTGATAACATTTGATAGGGACTTTAGAGTGGACATGTGGTCACCGTTATGATGGCCACTGTGATGACTTGTAACGACCCGGCCCTTTGGCCTCTTGGGCGGCCCTTGTGGCGGCCCAACTGGCGTCTGCCTGGCGTCACTCACCAGGACTTTCCATCTCCCTGGCTTCACTAGATTCGAACTCTAAACCTCCAGCTTAGTATTAGAGTTTATGTCCTGGCAAACAAGTGAGATGATCTCACTTGATTACCATGATTCATAAACTCTAATACTTAAGCCCTGGAGGTTTAGAGTTCGAACCCTGGGGGACACCGCCAGGGGTAGAAAGTCCTAGTGAGTAACGGCACGCCCAAGGGTCGTCGATGACACGAGAGGTCGCCAAACGGGCCGACGACATAAGGGTCGCCAGTTGGGCCACCAGGCCGGGTCGTTACAATAAAAGGCGCCTTTTTATTGTAACGACCCGACCCTTTGGCCTCTTGGGCGGCCCTTGTGGCGGCCCAACTAGCGGCCCTTATGTCGTCGGCCCATTTGGCGACCTCTCATGTCGTCGACCGACGACCCTTTGGCCGTGCCGTTACTCACTAGGACTTTCCCCCAGGATTCGAATTCTAAACCTCTAGGCTTAAGTATTAGAGTTTATAAATCCTGGTAACCAAGTGAGATGATCTCACTTGGTTACCAGGATTCATAAACTCTAATACTTAAGCCTGGAGGTTTAGAGTTCGAATCCTGGGGGAGGCAAAAATCCACTGGCCAGGGGTGGAAAGTCCTAGTGAGTAACGGCACAGCCGACAGTCGACGGTCGACGACCTGAGGGTCATCAAATGGGCCGCCAAATGGGCCAGCAAATGGGTCGGGTCGTTACATGACTGTTGCGGTGGTTGCTGCTGTGAAGGGCGAGAATTTTGAGGGTGAGTTGGCCGATTGTTTTGGTCACTTCTCCTTATTGGTTTCCAATTTTATTGCTTTTCAGCCGCTAGGGCATGATGAAAGGCCTTGACACCGTTGAGAGTGAATGAATACTAAGGGCATTTTATAAGGCCAAGCGTAGACCCCCTAAGTAACGTATCACCTTCTGCTCCTCAGTCTCAGATAGGTCATTTCAAGCCAATAGTTGGAAAAACTCTTCTGCATATTCGTCGACTGATCTCGCACCCCATCTTAATGAGTGAAGTCGCTAGAATAGAGTTTGAGTGTAGGCAAAGGGAAGGAAGTATTCCTTCATGTTTTCCTTCATATCTTCCCAATTAGTTATTTGGAATTTACCTTGTTTGTCTCGAGAGCGCTACATCTGTTCCCACCATGCTAATGCTTGCCCTTTGAGTCTAATGGTAATTAACTTTACCTTCATCTGATCTAGAACTCTCTTCTAGTTGAAGATCTGCTCTACTTTGTTGATCCAGTTAATAAAGTCCTCTGCTCGCAATGAACTAAAAAATTTGGGTAGATCCCAAAATCCGTAGTCTCCAGCAGGCTCCTCTCGTCCACGAAATTCCTAAGGAGAGTCTCTCCAGTTATGGGTTCTCGAAGGAAGATTTAGGTCCATGATCTGAAATCTCATGATCTTCGAGATTTCGCGCTGTCATACACCGGGTTAAATATGTAATTTGCCTTCATAAATCCTCAATCATCATTATGTCCTATATGTTATGACCATGGGGCTCAGCTTCCTCCACCAAAGCTTGCTTGTTGTGGTGACTACGACTATGACCTGCCATTGGATCTGACGATGACCTTCTCGTGCTCTGATATTAATTGGCGCTAGGCAGGATAGAGATTATCCTGTGGGCTAACGAGAAAAGGGAAATTGAGGGGAAGACAAGAAGAAGAACCTTCTAAAAGGAAACTTTTATTAAAATTAGAGGATTGGTTACATCTAAACAAAACTGTAGTGTTCAAAACCACTTATTTAATTAAGGAGAGTTATTGGATTAAATTACAATTTAATTAGAATCTAGATGTATTTAATTAAGGAGATTTATTAAATTAATTACAATTTAATTAGATTTTAAATTTATTTAATTAAAGATATTTATTGGGTTAATTGTAATTGTTCATTTGATTTAGTTAAGAGTTTACTTACATAAATAGACCTAATTAATTAAGTTAGTCTACAATTAGGAAATTTGGATTAATGAATTATAGTAAGAAAATAGTAAGATACAAATATATAAAGACTTAGTATTTATATAATTTATGTGTATAAATTATCCATCTAATCAATATTTGAAATGAAATATAAATAATATATTATATATATATATATATATAATATTATATTATATATACAATATAAATTATATAGTGTAAATTTAATGTAACGTGTATATGATAATTAAGAAACTATAATATCTGAATTATAAATGAATAAAACTTAGTATATAGGAATTATAGGACTTAGCATTTATAAAGGGATAAAACTTAGAATGTATAAATTTTTATAGATTATTCATCTAATTAATATAGAAATAAAATATACATAATATATTATTTAATATAAAATGCATAATATAAATTATAAAGAATAAATAAAATTAAATAAGGAAAATATAAGATATAGAATGTGTAAAAATATATAGTGCATATAAACTAATTAAGAAACTATAACATTATAAATTATATATATCATGAATAAAATTTATATGACTAAGTAAATATATATGGAATTATATAACCATGGATATAGGTTGCTATTTAGACTTAGTATTAAATTTTATAAAAATAATATATTATGTGATATATAAGGTATAATTACAAAGAATAAATAGAATTAAATAAGGAGAATACAGGAGTAATATAGAAAGAAAGTGCACATGGTAACCAATTAAGAAATTATAGTATTATAAATTATATATCATGAATAAAATTTATATGACTAAGTAAAATATATATGGAATTATATAACCATGGGTTTCTATCTAGACTTTGTATTAAGTTTTATAAAAAAAATAAAATAAATGACTTAGAATTTATATAAGTTACTAATTTATATGTGGATAGATATGGAAATAAAAATTGAGACAAAGTCCTATGTTCCCTCTTTTATTTAAACCCTCAACTCCCCCTTTGTCTTCTTGTTGCCATTGGCCTATGGAGGTGTAACGACCCGCCTTCTACTAGCTAAGCTGTAAGGCTGGGGTTACATTATGCTAACTATTCTTGGGACTATCACTAAATGTCCAGGTGCGGAAAAGCTAATATAATTAAAACTCTCTACTATTTACTATAAAATCTGAAAATTAACTCCGAATACACTTCTGAAGTTGTACATACGCTAAAGAAGGGAACCTAACCTTCCTATCTGATCAGAAAACTGAAATTAAACACTTCTAGCTGAAATCAGACATTCCAATCGATCGGCTGATCGATTGGAGTTGTCTGATCGATCCACTGATCGATTCAACGTGCTACTGTGCACGGAAGTCCCGTCTGGATTGATCGGCTGATCGATCCAGTCTGGCCAATCAATCCCGAGATCGATTCAGAGGCTCTCTGTTCGCGGGAGCAAATTTCTCGATCGATCGGCTGATCGATCCATGGCCGATCGATCAGCTGATCGACTCATCAGCTCTCTGTACGCGGCAGATCGCGTTTCGATCGATCGGCTGATCGATCGAGGGCTCCTCAATCGATCAGCTGATCGACTCAATGGCGTTCTGTACGCAGGGACTTCTTCCAATTGATCGGCTGATCGATTGAGGACTGCTCAATCGATCGGCTGATCGATTGGGTTTCTGATTTCTGTAGAAATCAGACCCGACCTCGTACAGAACCTTCAGAAATTCAACTACAACCACAACACTAATACTAGGCATGTCATTATTCATGGTTAGCTATCTAATGTCCAGACGACGAGTAATCTAAGCATAACTTCCATAATTCAAGACACACATGCTATAAGTGCGGAAAAGTAACACTATAAGAAATACTGAGTTCTTAAATTTGCTAGTTTCCCAAAGATCTTCATTCCAAGTTCCTTCTCACACACATCTGGTTGCATTGCCCTCCAGCCTCCGCTATTCCATCTTTCCTTTACTTTTATCTGCAGTATAAGGAAAATGAAACTATAAGCTTGGGAGCTTAGTAAGAAACCATCTACCTCACAAAACATGCATTCGATAAGATCATGCTTTAAAAAGATGCTATGCTGATATGCAAGCTGAGAATCATACTAGAAATGCTAAAACATGGCATTCAACTACTAAACATAAAATATCTGTTGTATCAACAAAAGAACTAAACTGATACCTAAGCCAGGCTAAGATTAACATTAGGTTAATTCTGAACTGTACTGAATTCACATAACTGATTTGTGAAGTTGAAAACTATTTTCATAAATAGATAAAAAATAATAATCATGCTGCTGTTGGGCCCGGTAACTGTACTTGCTATGCGCGCATCCCTAACTAGGCCCGAGGTAGCAAATCCCGAATCTAGTAGGGTTACTAGGTTATCTAAATATAGGGACGACTATGGGAGCCCAACCCAAGGACAACTAAAGTCCAGTACAGTGCCACTGATAAAGTAAAATACTGATTCATATCTAAGATATCTTAACTTGCTCTTACTAGGTTATCTGAACCTAGAGGCGACTGTGGGAGCCCACGCATTGGACCGTAGTCCCATATAACTGAAGCAAGACCATGTATGTTATTAAAATACATCTATGGCATTTAATTGTACTATTAAAAATGCCTACTGTGGTATATGAATATACTAGTCATTTTATCGAGCATCTTGTGTGCTCTAATTCTTCATATGGCTACACTAAGAACATAAAAGCGAACTAGGACCTTAAAAGCATGCAAATAGCTACTTATACTGCAGGTGAAGGGTTACTTACATCCTACGCTAGATTTCTTACAATTCCGATCGCTAGGTTTCCGGAGGAGAAGATCTTTTCAACGATATTCTTACGTCTATACTTTCTTCTCGTGGAGGGGAGCGTCCTCATATCAGAGATGTCGCCGGAAGGTGCTCCTACGACCCTAGGGACGGAACCCTAGGTTTCTTGGGCTTGTTGTGCCGAGAGGGTGCGGGAGAGAAGGAGGTGCCGGGTGAGGGTTTGAGGGAGAGGTGTCGTTCCAAAGTAATAACTCTTCACTTAATTTCCCTATTTATATTAAGTGATTAATACACCCCAACTAAACCTTAAATATAATTATTCTCCTTTCCTTTCAGCAGACCCCTACTGGGGCCTCTTGGTTACTAAAGTCGTCTATAAGTCGTAGGGTTCGGTAGGTCTCGGGTTCAATTTCCGCTTAGGCTGTTTTATGTTTTTATTTAATTTTCCTACTTCTGCTACTTCAAAAATTCTATAAAAATATTCTAAAATTCCAGAAAATCATAGAATATTTCTAAAATTAATTTGAGAATTTTTGGGCGTTACAATCCCCCATACCTTATAAAAAGTTCGTCCTCGAACTTAGAATAACTCTGTCTCCCAAGTTCCCTCTTCTGTTGTGTGATTTTGCCAAATAACTTTTACTAACGGTACCTCCTTATTCTGCAATTTCTTAACTGCTCGGTCTATTATCTGAATAGGCCGACTATCATAGCTGAGGTCTTCGCGGACTTGTACCGACTGTGGCTCAATCACCTGAGTGGCATCTGGGATATGCTTCTTTAGCATAGAGACATGAAATACGTTATGGATAGCTGACATCTCCTGGGGTAGCTCTAGCTCATATGCTACCTTGCCAACTCTTCTGGTGATAAGGTATGGTCCCACATATCTGGGACTTAGCTTGCCCTTCTTCCCAAAATGCATTACTCCCTTCATGGGAGCTACCCGGAGGAATACTGTATCCCCAACTGAAAACTCTAATGGTCAACGCCGTGTATCAACATAGCTTTTCTGATGGCTCTGAGCTGTCTCTATCCTGTGGCGGATCTGCTGTATAGCTGCAGTGGTATCTGCTACTAGATCTTTCTGAAGTTCTAGTTCTTTTTGTTCACCACTTTCATACCAGCAGATTGGAGATCTACACCTCCGCTCGTAGAGGGCCTCGTAGGGTGCCATACCGATAGTGGCCTGATAGCTATTGTTGTATGCAAATTTTGCTAAACACAGATATTTGCACCAACTTCCCTTGAAGTCTAGGGCACATGCTCAGAGCATATCTTCGAGTACCTGATTTACTCTCTCCGTCTGACCATCTGTCTGAGGATGGAAAGTTGTGCTAAACTTTAACCTGGTGCCCAATGCTGACTGTACACACTCCCAGAAGTGTGATGTGAATCTACTGTCTCTGTCTGAAATGAAGGTCCGTGGAACACCATGCAGTCTGACAATCTCCTTGAGATACAACTGAGCTAGCTGCTCCATGGAGTAGGATATCCTGATAGCTAAGAAGTGGGCTGATTTAGTCAATCTGTCGACTATTACCCAGATGGTATCAAAACCATTCGTGGTTCTGGGTAGTCCCACTATAAAATCCATGGAAATATCCTCCCACTTCCATTCTGGAATCTGAATGGGCTGCAGAACTCCCCTGGTCTCTGATGTTCTGCCTTGACCCTCTGCCAGGTCAGACAGGTACTAACATATCTAGCGATGTCTCTTTTCATCCCCGGCCACCAAAAACGTTTCTTTAGGTCTTGATACATCTTAGTGGAGCCAGGATGCATCGCATAAGGAGTCCTGTGAGCCTCGTCTAGGATCTTCCTCCGTAGTTCCTCCTGATTTGGAACGCATAGTCTGTCACCAAAATACAGTACCCACTATCGGATACTCTGAACTCTCCACCTTCTGATTCTGCTAACCCTTACTTGATTTTCTGAATTTCAGGGTCCTGTCCCTAAGCTGTCTGGATGTCACCAAGCAGGGTAGATGCTAAGGTCATAGTAGAGAGTTGCCCAACTATTAGTTCGAGACCAAAATATGTAATCTCCTTTTGTAGGGGCGGTGACATAGCTGCTAAGGATAGTAAGGTAGCACTGGACTTCCTGCTAAGTGCGTCTGCCACCTTATTGGCTTTTCCTGGGTGGTAGAGGATGTCTATGTCATAGTCTTTGACCAGCTTGAGCCATCTGCGCTGTCGCATATTCAGATCCTTTTGGGTGAAGAAGTACTTCAGACTCTGATGATCTGTATACACTCTGCATTGAGCTCCATACAAGTAATGTCTCCAAATTTTGAGGGCGAAGACGACTGCTGCAAGCTCAAGGTCATAAGTAGGGTAGTTCCTCTCATAATCCTTGAGTTGTCTGGAGGCATAGGCAATCACCTTGCCATTTTGCATCAGTACTGCTCCTAGTCCCAATTTTGAAGCATCACTGTAAATATCAAAGCTGTCTGTATTTTCTGGCAGAGTCAGAATGGGAGCACTGGTCAATCTTCTTTTTAGCTCGATGAAGCTGTTCTCACAGTCCTCTGTCCATTGAAATTTCCTGTTCTTCCTGGTGAGAGCTGTCAGTGGGGAGGCTATCCTGGAGAAATCCTCTACAAATTTTCTGTAATAGCCCGCTAGTCCCAAAAAGCTTCTGATTTCACTGGCGTTCTTAGGTCTTTTCTAGTTACTCACAACCTCTATCTTACTGGGGTCTACCATGATACCATCCTTGGAGATGATGTGACCCAGAAAGGATACTTGATCGAGCCAGAATTCACATTTCGTGAACTTGGCGTATAGCTGGTTCCGTTGAAGGGCCTGCAGTACTATCTTCAGGTGCTCTGCGTGTGCTTCCTGAGTTTTGGAATAAATAAGAATGTTGTCGATAAACACGATAACAAACTTATCTAAGTATTCTCTGAATACTCTGTTCATGAGGTCCATGAAAGCAGCTGGAGCATTTGTCACACCAAAGGGCATGACTACAAACTCATAATGTCCGTATCTGGTCCTGAAAGCTGTCTTGGGTATATCACCTTATTTAACTTTCACCTGGTGATATCCCGATCTGAGGTCTATTTTAGAGAACGCTGCTGCTCCCTTTAGCTGATCGAATAGGTCATCTATCCTGGGAAGAGGATACCTGTTCTTAATCGTGACTTGGTTTAATGCTCGGTAGTATATACACAGACGCATGCTCCCATCCTTCTTCTTCACGAACAATACAGGCTCTCCCCATGGTGAGTGACTAGAGCGTATGAAGCCCTTGTCAAGCAGCTCCTGTAGTTGCTCCTGAAGTTCTTTAAGTTTTGCTGGAGCCATGCGGTAGGGTGCTTTGGAGATGGGATTTGTACCGAGAATAAGTTCTATCTCAAATTCAATCTCCCTGTTTGGTGCTAGGCCTGGTAACTCCTCAGGGAAGACTGCTGGGTAGTCACATACAACTCTGACCTCCTCTAACTTTTGATCCTTGTCCTGACTAGTATTGACTACATGTGCTAAGAATCCCATACATCCTGAATCAAGTAGTTTCTGTACTTTCAAAGCTGAGAGAAACTTCTTGGATTTTCTCCTTGATTCTCCGATGTACCCAAACTGCACTCCTACTTTAGGTTGGAATACAACTCTCTGTTTGCGGCACTCTATAGAGGTGCCGTACTTAATCAGAAAGTCCATTCCCAAGATGACATCGTAGTCAGTCATATCTAGCACTATCAGATCACCAAAAAGCTCTTTGTCTGCTATAATGACTGGCACTGCTCGGATCCAGTGCGTGGATGCCATAATTTCTCCTGAAGGTAGTGTTGTCAAAAACTGACCACTGAGTACCTCTTGAGATATTACTAACTTTTCGGCGAATGTCCTGGATATATAAGAATGGGTTGCCCCAGTATCGAATAAGACAGTTGCACTTTGCTGTAAAATACTAATCTGACCTCTAACAACTGTCGAGGCATTCGCTACGTCCTCTCTGGTGAGTGAGTAGATCCTCACGTTCGTTGTGGCTGAGGGGGCTTCTAGCCTGCCCTGACTGATATGTGGACCATCTATAGCAGCCTGCATCTGATGTAACTATGCTAGGTTACCTCCATACTGAATCGGCTGTGGTGGAGGAAAATTGGTCTTGTTCGGGCATTGCTTAGCCATATGCCCTTCCTGGCCACATTCGAAGCATCCTCGTGTGCCCTTGTGACAAACTCCTGGGTGGAATTTCCCACAAGTAGAGCACTTGGGATAACTAGGCTGTTTACTAGCTGGTCCTCCTTTTGGGTAACTCCCTGGTTTACGTTTGTGGCCGGAGTTCCCTTTCCAGTTAGAGCTGTGGCCCTGGTGTTTCTGATTACCTGAGCCTCCTCGGCCTTTGGACTCTGAGAAGGCTTGCTTCTGCTGCTTAATGCTGTTTTGGTAATGCTCGGTGGTCAGAGCACTGCTTACTAGTTCTTCTGTAGTTTGCGGCATATGAACGCCGCTGGCCACATTCATTGCTATTTTCGGCCTTAGCATCTTGAGCATCAACCAGACTCGTTCTCTTTCAGTGCTAACTAGTTCAGGGCATAGACAAGCCAATCTGTTGAATTTCTTCATGGCTTCTTCAATTGAAAGGTTGCCCTGACGAAATTCAGTGAACTCATCGTAGTGGCGGTTTGTGACTCGCATGTGAAAGAACTCCTCAAAGAATTCTCTCTCGAAGTCAGCCCATGTCATCTAGTTCACTGGGCGCTTCGCTTTAATCCTCTCCCACCACATACGTGCGTCTTCTGTCAGGCAGAATGAGGCGCATTTCACCTTTTCAAACTCTGGCCAGGCCAAAAGCTCCATCGTACTCTCCAGTGTTTTGAACCAGGCTTGGGCATCCCATGGTTCACTGGTGCCTGAGAAGTTCTCTGACTTGATCTTCTACCACTGGATCAGATAGGCTTCTCTTCTTGCCCATGCTGCTGGGGCTGCTGGTGCTGTGGGTTGGACTGGTGGAACCTCTATCACTACTGGGATTGCTAAGTTAGGTTCTGGAGTGACAGTGGGAGTGTTCTGCTGATTAGCCCTTAGAGTGGCTATCTCCTGTTGCTGTTCAGCTAGTTGTTTCTGTAACTGAGCCACTACTGCTGTAAGGTCTAGGGGAGGCACTGAGCTGTCTGCCTCATGCTGGGGCTCAGTAGCCGGTGTCTTTCTAGCTAGGCGCCCTCGTACCATTTTCTAGAGGAATAAAGGACATATATAACTAATACAACCATATATATATCTAACTACTATTATCATGTTAAATGTTATCATATATAACAAGCTTTAGTTATCTATAAACATGGAAGCAAAAACATAAATAAAGTGAGAGGTATTCTTACTTGGAAGCTGCAGGTTCAATGCTGATGTGTGTGTGGAGGAAATATGGAACTTGCTCTGATACCACTCTGTAATGACCCGCCTTCTACTGACTAAGATGTAAGGCCGGGGTTACATTATGCTAACTATTCTTGGGACTATCACTAAATGTCCAGGTGCGGAAAAGCTAATATAATTAAAACTCTCTACTATTTACTATAAAATCTGGAAATTAACTCCGAATACACTTCTGAAGTTGTATATACGCTAAAGAAGGGAACCTAACCTTCCTATCTGATCAGAAAACTGAAATTAGACACTTCTAGTTGAAATTAGACATTCCAATCGATCGGCTGATCAATTGGAGTTGTCTGATCGATCCACTGATCGATTTAACGTGCTACTGTGCACGAAAGTCCCGTCTGGATCGATCGACTGATCGATCTAGTCTGGCCAATCGATCCCGAGATCGATTCAGAGGCTCTCTGTTCGCGGGAGTAAATTTCTCGATCGATCGGTTGATCGATCCATGGCCAATCGATCAGCTGATCGACTCATCAGCTCTCTGTACGCGGCAGATCGCGTTTCGATCGATCGGCTGATCGATCGAGGGCTCCTCAATCGATCAGCTGATCGACTCAATGGCGTTCTGTACGCGGGGACTTCTTCCAATCGATCGACTGATCGATTGAGGACTGCTCAATCGATCGGCTGATCGATTGGGTTTCTGATTTCTGCAGAAATTAGACTCGACCTCGTACAGAACCTTCATAAATTCAACTATAACCACAACACTAATACTAGGCATGTCATTACTCATGGTTAGCTATCTAATGTCCAGACGATGAGTAATCTAAGCATAACTTCCATAATTCAAGACACACAAATAACTATAAGTGCGGAAAAGTAACACTATAAGAAATACTGAGTTCTTAAATTTGCTAGTTTCCCAAAGATCTTCATTCTAAGTTCCTTCTCACACACATCTGGTTGCATTGCCCTCCAGCCTCTGCTATTCCATCTTTCCTTTACCTTTATCTGCAGTATAAGGAAAATGAAACTATAATCTTGGGAGCTTAGTAAGAAACCATCTACCTCACAAAACATGCATTCAATAAGATCATGCTTTAAAAAGATGCTATGCTGATATGCAAGATGAGAATCATACTAGAAATGCTAAAACATGGCATTCAACTACAAAACATAAAATATCTGTTGTATCAACAAAAGAACTAAACTGATACCTAAGCCAGGCTAAGATTAACATTAGGTTAATTCTGAACTGTACTGAATTCACATAACTGATTTGTGAAGTTGAAAACTATTTTCATAAATAGATAAAAAATAATAATCATGCTGCTGTTTGGCCCGACAACTGTACTTGCTATGCACGCATCCCAAACTAGGCCCGAGGTAGCAAATCCCGAATCTAGTAGGGTTACTAGGTTATCTAAACCTACGGACGACTATGGGAGCCCAACCCAAGGACAACTGAAGTCCAGTACAGTGCCACTGATAAAGTAAAATACTGATTCATATCTAAGATATCTTAACTTGCTCTTACTAGGTTATCTGAACCTAGTACTAGGTTATCTGAACCTAGTACTAGGTTATCTGAACCTAGATGCGACTGTGAGAGCCCACCCATTGGACCGTAGTCCCATATAACTGAAGCAAAACCATGTATGTTATTAAAATACATCTATGGCATTTAACTGTAATATTAAAAATGCCTACTGTGGTATATGAATATACTAGTCATTTTATCGAGCACCTAGTGTGCTCTAATTCTGCATATGGCTAAACTAAGAACATAAAAGCGAACTAGGACCATAAAAGCATGAGAATAGCTACTTATACGGCAGGTGAGGGGTTACTTACATCCTGCGCTAGATTTCTTACAATTCCGATCGCTAGGTTTCCGGAGGAGAAGATTTTTTCAACGATCTTCTTACGTCTATACTTTCTTCTTGTGGATGGGAGCGTCCTCCTATCGGAGATGTCGCCAGAAGGTGCTCCTACGACCCTAGGGACGGAACCCTAGGTTTCTTGGGCTTGTTGTGCCGAGAGGGTGCGGGAGAGAAGGAGGCGCTGGGTGAGGGTTTGAGGGAGAGGTGTCGTTCCAAAATAATAACTCTTCACTTAATTTCCCTATTTATATTAAGTGATTAATACACCCCAACTAAACCTTAAATATAATTATTCTCCTTTCCTTTCAGCACACCCCTGCTGGGGCCCCTTGGTTACTAAAATCGTCTATAAGTCGTAGGGTTCGGTAGGTCTCGGGTTCAATTCCCGCTTAGGCTGTTTTATGTTTTTATTTAATTTTGCTACTTCTACTACTTCAAAAATTCTATAAAAATATTCTAAACTTTCAGAAAAATCATAGAATATTTCTAAAATTAATTTGAGAATTTTCGGGCATTATATGAAGTTTTCCCCACCCTTTGTTTTCTCCACTAGTGCTAGAGTTTCAAGGGAAGACAAGGAGTAATAGCTAAGTACTTAAGGCATGTTCTCAACCATGTTATTGTTTAATTAGCCTCTATGTCTGGTGTAGTTTTGAATTTTTATAGCTTGTAAGGTTTGCTTGTTTCCTTGCTATGATATCATGTTTCGGACCATATGAATTGGGAATGTTTTCAATTATGTTAATTCTTTAGATTAGCTTTTATAGCCTTGTGAAGTTTCGGATTTTTACAGCTTGTAAGGTTGGCTTGTTTCCTTGCTGTGATATTATGTTTCAGACCATATGAATTGGGCATGTTTTTAATTATGATAATCCTTTAGATTAGCTTCTATAGCCTCGTGAAGTTTCAAATTTTTATAGCTTGTAAGGTTGGCTTGTTTCCTTGCTATGATATTATGTTTCGAACCATATGAATTGGGCATGTTTTCAATTATGATAATCCTTTAGATTAGCTTCTATAGTCTTGTGAAGTTTCAAATTTTTTTATAGATTGTAAGGTTGGCTTGTTTTCCTTGCTAAGAATAACATGTTTCTGCCTAGATAAATTGTGCAAGTTCCCAACCTTGATTCAAGCTCTGGCTAGTGTGGATTTTGGATTCTAAAGATTTGAGTTTAGTTGCTTATTTTAGGGGATAGTTCATCCTAATGATACCTCCAGAACGGCTCCATGTTTTCTATGCATTTACCCCTAGAAGGGGGAGTACCTTGCATGAACAAATTATAGAGTAGGATTCCCATGTTTCGAGTTGTTTGTGGTGAGTTTTAAATTCTGTCTAGAACCTTAGTCATCATGATCTTACTCTACAAGTTATTCCACATTCTTTCTATTTGCATACTCTTGGGAACTAGGGAATTGTGAATGCTCAAAATAAGTTATAAACCTTGCAAGTTTGGACATGATAAAAGTAGGTTTAATTTTTGTTCTCGAGAGGTATGTATATGGATGTTGCATTACAATATGAGCCATTCTTTTAGTTGCTTTCCATTAGAAGATAGGAAACTTTCCCATGCTTAATTTGACTTACAAAACTAGTAAATTTCAGATTCATAAAGGTAGGTTTAAATACGTATTCCAAGAGTTATGTATATGGATGTTGCATTACAATATGGGCCATACTTTTAGTTGATTTCTAGTAGAAGATAGGAAACTTTTCCATGCTTATTCCAACTTATAAAGCTTGTAAATTTCAGATTTATTGGAGTAGATTAATTTTTTTTGTTGGAAGTTATATAGTTTGAGGTTGCACTTCATGTTTGTTCCATGCTTCTAGCTGTTTTCCTTTAGAAGATAGAAGACCATTTGATGCTCAATTCAAAGTATAAAACTTGTAAATTTCATATTTATAGGAGTATATTAAATTCTATTTTTAGAAGTTGTATAGTTTGATGTTGCACTTCATGTTTGTTCCATGCTTCTAGTTGTTTTCCTTTAGAAGATAGAAGACCATTTGATGCTCAATTTGAATTGTAAAACTTATAAATTTCAGATATATAAGGGTAGACTAAATTATGTTTTAAGGGTTTAATCACAATGAGGTTGCTCTATAATTGTTTCATGTTCTTTTAATTGTTTTCCATTAGAAACTAGATGAAACACCCCAATTTTTTTTACGGACGTCCCGAATCATAAATGCACTTACAACCATAACATACTCTTGATTTAACTTAGATACTTGGAAAGTCCTTAAAACATTTAACTACTAGCCACATTAGGTACTGATCATATAGTTCGAGAATTTATATTATAAAAGGAAACATCCAACTGATGCGGAAACTAAACTGGAAGGTCTTCGGCTTGTACTGCCGTTGTCCCGAGCTGGGCCACTTGTCAACGCCTCCTGCCTCATTCATCTCATTACCTTAAATAGTTAAAATTTGTGAGTCAAGAGACTCAACACATTCAAACCATATTATGTGTTAATTAGCTCTTATATCCATGCGTCCTATCAAGGAACCTATACTAACTAATTTATCCTTTAACTAATTGTTTTGTATAAACATAAGGAGAGCATAACCATGAACATACTCTTGTCAAACATATATGTTATCATACTTTTTGCCCCACATAAATAATTGCATAGATAAAGCATAACATGAGCATAGAAAAATATAACCTTAAGCATTACTAATACAAAGATCTAAAACCTAACAAGAGCATAACATAAGCAAGAACAAAATTAGGAAGCATGGAGCATAAACTTACTTTACAAAAAGGAAAACATATGCATAACTTAATAAGGGATGAACATAACACAGGTGTGATAACCATCATTAGATCCCGTACATTTGGTCCATGATCATGTAATTAGTTGTGCAACAAGCATATGACTTATGGTACAACTCACACTAGTCAAAACCAATGCGTTGGACCATCATTCATTTTTTGGAGAGGCCCTCCCCGGAGCTCATCCCAAGGTACCAATCCCGTATTATCACCTATGACTTATGGTACAACTCACACTAGTTGAAACTAATGTGTTGCACCATCATTTATTTTTGGAAAGGCCCTCCCCGCAGCTCATCCCGAGGCACCAATCTCATATTGTCACCACACATGCACGTACTCCTCTACTTATCCATATAACTCTTTCATATCATACATCACAAGTATACATGCATGGTTCTTAAACTGTCTTCGTAAAGAGAACTACTTATAACTTCACATGGTATCAGTTACACATTGGAACCACATTACACATGCATATTATCATCAATTTCATAACATACATGCCCCTAAAATAATGAACTAATCTAACATACTAAGTTATCAAAATATAATTGAGTGCATATATTAAACCCCAAAAGTCCAAAACACATAGAATTAACATATGACTCATTAAGTTAACATGATGAAGAGAAAGAAGAAACATGGGCATAACTAGATCCAACATCCTAATTCCCTAACATTAACATGTGACTCATTAGTTAGCATGATAAGAAGCAAAAATAAATAAAGGTATAACAAAACCAAATTCCAAAAATTTACATATATCTTAAGCACAAGATAGTTAGTTTCATGGAAACTTAACCCCTAAGATCCAAACCTACACATGACACAAAATAATCATAAAATTGGGTTCAACTTTATGGTATCAAAATTTCTAGGAGATAGCATGGTATCAGCTTCTAAGTAATAAAAGAGCATGAGGTGTTATACAATCGAAACCCTACAAATCTATAAAAGCTAACATGGTATCATCTCCTTAACACATACATACAACCAAAACCGAAACTTATATAGGGTACCTAAACATACATGAACTTTAAGAACTAAAATAAATAGAACCAAAAGTAGCAAGGTCACAACATAATTCCAGATTTATCTGTCAGTGGTATAAAAATTATATGAAATTCATCTTTGATCCAAAAATAGTTCCGTAAATTGGTAATGAAAGCTAACTAAATTTCCTACATTTCAACAGAAGACACTAAAGTGAAATTCGTTCACCCATTGAGACTAATTGACACCATAACAAAACCAAAAGTAGGTCACAGCATAATTTCAGATTCGTCAGTCAGTGGTATAAAAATCATATGAAATTCATCTTTGAACCGAAAAGGATTCTGTAAATTGGAAATGAAAGCTAACTAAATTTACTACATTTGAACAGAAGACACTGAAGTGAAATTCGTTCACTCATTGAGGATAATTTGCATCACAACAGAACTAAAAGCAGCAAGATCACAACATAATTCCAGATTCGTCAGTTAGTGGTATAAAAATCATATGAAATTCATCTTTGATCTGAAAAGGGTTCTGTAAATTGGTAATGAAAGCTAAGTAAATTTCATACATTTCAACAGACACTGAAGTGAAATTAGTTCACCCATTGAGGCTAATTTATACCACAACAGAATCAAAAGCAGCAAGGTCATAACATAATTCCAGATTCGTCAGTCAGTGGTATAAAAATCATATGAAATTCATCTTTGATCCGAAAAGGGTTATGTAAATTGATAATGAAAGCCAACAAAACTTCCTATATTTCAACAGAAGACACTGAAGTAAAATACATTCACCCATTAAGGCTAATTTACACCACATTAGAACTAAACCTAATAAACTATAAAATCTGAAACTTCACAAGACATAGAAGCTAAATAAAACAATAACATGGTTGAGAACATGCCTTTAAATCTTAGTTACCACCCCCTCCTTTAGTTGTCTTCTCTTGGAGCTCTAGAACTGGTAAAGTTGGGCGAGGTGAGGGTTTAGGGCCGGCGGAAACAAGAAGACAAGGTGGAGTTCTAGGTGAGGGTTTAAATAAAAGAGGGAACTTAGGACTTGGGTCTTAATTTCTAATTCCTACCAATTTTATAAATGCTTAGTCCTATATATTATTTTTATAAAACTTAATACTAAATCTAAATAGAAACCTATATCCATGGTTATATAATTTCATAAATATTTTACTTAATCATATAAATTTTATTCATGATATATATAATTTATAATACTATAGTTTCTTAATTAGTTTATATGCACTATATATTTTTACATGTTCTATATCTTATATCTTCCTTATTTAATTTTATTTATGCTTTATAATTTATATTATACATTTTATATTATATAATATATTATTCATGTTTTATTTCTATATTAATTAGATGAATAATCTATAAAAATTTATAGACATATAAATACTAAGTCTTTATATATTTATATCCTAGTACTATATATATATATATATATATATATATATATATATATATATATATATATATATATATATATATCTTATGTTATATAAATTTGTATATACATACAAAGTTTTATCCCTTTATAAATACTAAGTCCTATAATTCCTATATATTAAGTTTTATCCATTTATAATTCACAAATTATAGTTTTTTTAATTATTATATACACGTTACATTAAATTTATACTCTATAATTTGTATTATATATATATATATATATTATTTATATTTCATTTCTAAATTGATTAGATGAATAATTTATACACATAAATTATAAATACTAATTCTTTATATATTTGTATTTTTTCTATTTTCTTAATATAATTAACTAATCCAAATTTCCTAATTGTAGGCTAACTTAATTTATTAAATCTATTTATGTAAATAAATTCTTAATTTAATCAAGTGAATAATAAATATCCTTAATTAAATAAATTCAAAAACTAATTAAATTATAATTAATCTAATAAATCCCCTTAATTAAATAAATGTAGATTCTAATTAAATTGTAATTTAATCCAATAAATCCCCTCAATTAAATAAGTGGTTTCAAACACCACAATCCCCCCTCCCCTTAATGAAATTTCATCCTTGAAATTAACACTTACCAAACAATCCTGTGTAGCAACTTCTTATATCTCGCTCGGTCTCCCAAGTATTTTCCTCCTAGATACAATTTGACCACCTAACCTTGACCATTTTTCTCACCTTACTCTGTAGCCTTTAAGCGTGGAGTCCCTATGTAACGACCCGACCCTTTGGCCTCTTGGGCGATCCTTGTGGTGGCCCAACTGGCGGCCTTTATGTCGTCGGCCCATTTGGCGACCTCTCATGTCATCGACCGACGACCCTTGGTCGTGCCGTTACTCACTAGGACTTCCCACCCCCGGTAGTGGATTTTTGCCTCCCCCAGGATTCGAACTCTAGACCTCCAGGCTTAAGTACTAGAGTTTATGAATCCTGGTAGCCAAGTGAGCGCCGCCACAAGGGTCGCCCAAGAGGCCAAAGGGTCGGGTCGTTATAATAAAAAGGCACCTTGTTATTGTAACGACCCGACCCTTTGGCCTCTTGGCCGACCCTTGTGGCCGCCCAACTGGCGTCCCTTATGTCGTCGGTCCATTTGGTGACCTCTCATGTCGTCGACCAACGACCCTTGGTCGTGCCGTTACTCACTAGGACTTTCCACCCCTAGCAGTGGATTTTTGCCTTCTCCAGGATTGGAACTCTAGACCTCCAGGCTTAAGTACTAGAGTTTATGAATCGTAGTAGCCAAGTGAGTGCTACTCACTTGGCTACCAAGATTCATAAACTCTAGTACTTAAACCTGGAGGTCTAGAGTTCGAATCCTGGGGAAGGCAAAAATCCACTGGCCAGGGGTGGAAAGTCCTAGTGAGTAACGACACGGCCAAAGAGTCGTCGGTCGACGACATGAGAGGTCGCCAAATGGGCCGACGACATAAGGGCCGCCAGTTGGGCTGCCACAAGGGCCGCCCAAGAGGCCAAAGGGCCGGGTCGTTACAATAAAAGGCGCCTTTTTATTGTAACGACCCGACCCTTTGGCCTCTTGGGCGGCCCTTGCGGTGGCCCACTGGCGGCCCCTTATGTCGTCGGCCCATTTGGCGACCTCTAATGTCGTCGACCGACGACCCTTGGCCGTGCCGTTACTCACTAGGACTTTCCACCCCTGGCAGTGGATTTTTGCCTCCCCCAGGATTCGAACTCTAGACCTCCAGGCTTAAATACTAGAGTTTATGAATCCTGGTAGCCAAGTGAGCGTCACTCACTTGGCTACCAGGATTCATAAACTCTAGTACTTAAGCCTGGAGGTCTAGAGTTCGAATCCTGGGGGAGGCAAAAATCCACTGCCAGGGGTGGAAAGTCCTAGTGAGTAACGGCACGGCCAAGGGTCGTCGGTCGACGACATTAGAGGTCGCCAATTGGGCCGACGACATAAGAGGCCGCCAGTGGGCAGCCGCAAGGGCCATCCAAGAGGACAAAGGGCTGGGTCATTACTGTAAGATATCACAAAATTAAATAATAAATGTTATTGGATGAAAAATCTTATTGGATTTTTCTAGAATTTTTAGAAATTTTTCAGGAATTAAACGGGGTCCGTATGATCCATTTTGAGGGGATGGATTCGGGATACAGAGGAGGCCTGTTTAAAACATCATTTAAGTGGAAATTGATTAAGAAATTAATTTAAGGTTTGATTAAATTAACCCTAAGTATAAAATTCCTATTACTTTTACCTCTTTTCTTCAGCGCGATCCTTCTTCCCCCCGAGCCTTCCTCTAGCGATTTCTCCTCCCGATCTTCCGCCGCTGCCTCCACTCGATCGTCGACGCCGGTTGCTCTGACATGCGTAGCAGTTTCCATCCAACTACGAGTTGTCGGTGCTCCACTCGCGCTAAGTTTTCACGCGTGCCCTAGAGCCACCGTCGGGTCACCTTTCCTTCTCGATCTGATTGCGCCGAGGGTACGACTTGATCGCCGCTAATCGCATGGGATCTTGTATTGACATTGTGTCTTCGATGCTTGTCGTGTCGTTCTATTACCATCGCCGATCATTGCCACTGGATCGAGCCAAACGCCACCTAATCGCCGGTGTGGTTGTAGCCTTAACCAATCTTTTGCTTGTCTGGATTTCCACGGCTACAATGACAAGTTTTTCCCACTTCCTTCCATCTTTGGCAGTGATTCTTTGCCTTGCGGGAATCTTGAAGGTAATTGGTTAACCTTAGCCTTAGGCTTGGGCATTTGATTTGTGTAGTGTTGATTAGGGTAGTGACATTTCTTGTGCATGAAAGGTGTTTGAAGAAATGCCAGGAGTCTTCTTGTCTCCTCTGTTCGCGCTGGCAGCATCATTGGCGGGCACAAATTGTTGTGTGTTGCTGTTAGAACAATGGGTATTCACTGTAAGGAGTTGTGAGATGACAATAGCTCTGCCTAGCGTTACTCACCCTTTCCGGAAGCAAGTATATTTTCAGCTGTGGATCACCACCTGATCTTCCGGGTCTAGGTGAGTTTTGAAGATCAATTTCATATCTATATTTGTTTATATTAGTGGAGATGGATTGTAGAAATTGATTAATGTATTGGATTAATTAATGGTTGTGGATTATGTCTAGTTTTAGAAGGAGTTGGATTAATAGTGATTTATGGATTTAGAAAAGTTTATGATGGGTTGATATTAGATTAGGGGTTTTGGATTGGAAACTATGGATATGGGTGAGAATTTAAAGATGAATCATGTTGGAGTTTGTGATTGATTGTCGTTTGATGATTTGGTTGATAGGTTGATTGGATGATTATCGAATTGGGAGATATTGATACGATGTTGGATAAAATTGGATTATTGATTTGGAGGAGTTTTGGAGATGTAACATGTATAACCTAATTTAATTAGGTTGTATTATGATTAAGGTTAGTTGGAGGATTAATCCTTAATCATGTTTGATTAGGATTATTCTAATTAGGTGGGGGGAAGTTGCTTAGTTATTTACTTCGTATGCAATTAGCTAAATATACTATGTGATCACAGGACTTGGATTCGGGACGAGCGTCTCGGTGTGGGATTTCAGGACATGATCTACGTATCAAGGCGGGTATTTCTTCCTTGGTCTCTACGTAGTTTTTCTTGATCTTAATGCATGGCTATTATGTGATGGTTTAGGCTGCTTTACCTTATATCGTATTCGTATGTTGCTTTACTGCTTGATACTTATGCTTGACCCTTGTGATGATCCATTTAATTCATATACAGTCTCTACTCTTGATTTCTTCTTTGCTGTGATTACGCGTGTAGAGTATGTATTGTAGGGGTTATCGAGTGGTTGGATTTACCATGCTGATTTTGCATATAATGTGGACTGTACGTAGCTTGGTATGTGTTTTAGGAGACATCATGTTGACCGTACATTTGCATGTTGTATGTACACACGTGTTTGGTTATGTACTTTTGGAGGAGTTGTGTTGATTGTATATTTGTGGTTTATACACGTGTCTGATGTGTTTATTATTGGAGGATACATGTTGATTGTACTTACGTTCTGTGCATATGTGTCCAGTGGGATTATTGGAGATTTTTGGTTGATTATACGTGTGTAGTTGTGTACATGTGTTTGGTGGGATGTGTGGATTTATCATGACGATTATATTCATGTTGTGGAGTGCTTATGTGGAGTTAGAGTTTGCATGGATGATGACGGTGTCTGTATCATGATTATATATATATATATATATCATGTTCATCATTCATTGCATACTGACAACTATCATCTCCTTTGTAGTTGAGAGAGTTATCAGTTTTTATAGCTATCCACTCTAACACTGATGGAGAGTGGTAGCTAGGAGTGGAGCTATGTCCTGTCGCGCTTACTCAGCTGCTCAGTGTTGTCACTCTGTCAGCCTCGACCACTCTGGAGTAGTGGGTCTTGAGGGTACAGTAGTCGGAGAGCTTGAGTTGTGAGTGGTTAGAGACCCTTAGCTATGTAGTTAGATAACTACATAGTATACTGACGCCTCAGTTGCTTTATAGCGGTTATGTGTGTGAGGTTTGTACAGTTGTCACGGACCCAAGCCTCTCGGCCATACTGGGGTCGTGGTGTTTGGAGAGGTGTCGGGGGTGACCATGGAGCATGCATACGCAGTTATTATTCTTGCATTTGATGCGCGGTGCATCTGTATTTGCATACATACCTAGTAGATACTAGTTGCATGTGATTGTCATTGTTGCACTTGTTTGAGATATAATTGTTGCATATGGTTGTCATGCTGCATACATGTCATTTATTTTACATGTATATACAGTCGTACTTATATTGCACAGGTGTCACGGGTATATCTGTTGCAGATCTGGTGAGTTTACTGATCATTGTACCATGTGTCGATTCCAGATTGGGTATGTATCTGTCATTATGTTAGTTGTGGTTTGTACAGTTTATATGTCAGGTTATTATGTCAGATATGTTTAGGCACATTGATTATGATAGTATGATCATGTTCTTTATTCCCTACTGAGACTGTATACTTGTGATCTCCATGTTTGTTTATGGACCATGCACTATCTTGTCTATTACCCGCTGAGTTACCTATACTCACCACCGCATGTATACATTTATATTTTCAGGTATCTTGTAGATGGTTGGTGTCGCTCGGAGTATCCTGTCTACCGGGTCTTACGTCACATCCGAAGACGATTTCACCTAGTGTTTGTTTTCTTTTGTATATTCTTTTCTTATTTTTGGCATTGTATTTGTGTTTAGCCATGTGGCTATCTTATTCTCTTGGTGTTGTATTTGTGTTTAAGCCGTGCCGGCATGCATTGTATTTATTTGGTTTGTGTGGGCTTTCCTTCATTTTTCCGCTGTGTTTTTAGTACAGTCGTGTGGGTTGTTTTATATGTAACTGCGTGGTTGTGATTGTTTCATTCCAGCCGAGTGGGCTGTGATTATAACTGCGTGGTTGTGTATATAAATATTCCAGCCGCATGTGGCTGATGTATTTTGTTTGTATTGATGCTTCAGATTGTCACTGGTACAGGGGAGATGCTGTCGGATTTTTGTCTGACAGACACTCCTTTGGGGGCGTGACAATTTTTGGTATCAGAGCGGGTTCAGGGTTTAGGGTTTAGGGTTCGATGCCTGTTTTGTTTTGTGTTCTGTTTTTGAGTTAATCTGATACCAATTTTTGGTATCAGAGCAGGTTTGATGCCTGTTATTTGTGTTTTGGATTTCGTGATTTAGTTTTCTTGATGTGTCTTTTAGGGTTTTGGGACCAAGCAGCAGCAGGACATCTCCAGGCTTTAGGAGGTATGTTTGCATATTGTTATCTCTCATTTTGTTAGTACATATGCATGGTTGTTCTGATCGTTATGACATGTGTTAGTGTTCTTTTGTTAGTGCCTGCCTAGTTGGTTGTATCACGCATTTCATGTGTTGGGTCAATCACTGATCACGGTTGACCCTACTGGAGATCAAGGTTTACAGTCTCAGGGGATTTTTCATATCATACTACCAGTAGTTTTAGTGTCTACTACTACTAGTGGTTGAGAGTTAGTCTTCTACAGTCTCTGTTACTATTAGTTGGGTAGGGGATGGTATCTGCATATTCATGTTGACTTAGTTGGTAGAGTATCGGTTTACTCTTGTTGGTTTGATCAGTTTAAGATTGATTTATCTGGTTGACTGACGTAGTTGTGGTTTGGCTTACCTTTGTTGGTTTCGTGCTCTTGTTGATTCGGTTAGTAGAGAATCGATTTACCCTTGTTGACTTGGTAGTTGAGTATCGATTTATCTTAGTTAGTTTCATCAGTGGATGATTGTTTTACTCTTGTTGGATTAGTCAGTAGTTGACCGATTTATTTTATTGGTCCGACCAGTAGGGGATTGACTTACTCTATTTTTAGAGATTCCTATCTTTGGGATGTTTCATACTTGGTTAGATATTTTGACTTGTACTGGTGTAGAAAGGACTGAATTAGTCGTATACCATTATCGGCTTAGTTAGTCTATAGAGGATTGATGTATCCTATTTTATGGGGACTTTGACCATGGACTGTCTGCACCTAGTTGATTGACTTAGAAGGTGCATTCGGATAGGATACCTCCACTGATGTGGAAAAGTGTAAGGCTACCTGCTTAACACTTATGAGATACAACCGTTACTAGAGTGTATGAGTTAGAGAGTACATTTGGATATTTGATTTGTACTGACGTGAGAGAGTTGAAGTTAGTTGCTTAACCTTTACTTGACTCGGTACCGCGTGAAGGAAGAAACAGAGAATGCTTTTTGGAGATCAGGTCATCACTTAGTGATTTCCTTGAGGTGTTTGGAGAGAGAGTAGTTCTCTACTTCTTTCGTTAGCATGATGGATTTTAAGGCGATGACTAGCAGACTTGCCTAACGTTGTTCCATGGGAGATCCTGACTCATGGAACTATTGGAATAATTAGATATCCATGATGTACTTAGTGATATATACCCCGCAATGGTGCGGAGGAAGTGGTGTTAGTTGAGTAATACCTAGGAGGTCCGACCGTAACTAGGTATAATTTCAGATAACGATCTTCGAGGGGTAGAGCATTGATTGATAGATATTTTGATCAGTTATTTAGTTATATCGTTCCTCTATCTTTGTGTCCATTGCTCGATACTGGAGGTTTCTGAACCTCAGAGTGGAGCAATCACAGTATGATGGGGTACAAGACAATGATTAGACGACTCAGCTAACATTGTCTCTATCAAGTAACTCAGGACCTCGATCACTTGATCATTTTACCAGATCTTGTAGTCTATATCTTAGGATAGAGGATTCGACCCTTTTATCAGCATTTGTCGAGGGACATATATAGGATGATTATGAGGGTGGTGGAGATACTCTCTTGATTGGTAGACTCTTAGTCAGGAGATTGTGTGATCCTTTGACTTTAGATTGACATTCCTTTACTGTGGATATTCGATTATCAGAAAGGATGAGATGATGAGATTTGGTAGACTTTCTGGATACATTTAGTTTGTTGGTAGTGTGTGTTGAAGGTTGGATGATTTCCTTTTACTCTATCAATATTTAGGAGACTATCTGGTATGATTGATTGATGTTGAGAATGATTAGGATTGGTGGATATTGTGAGATCAGGTGTGGTGATATGTTGTCTATTGATGATTTATTAGTGGATATTTGACTTGATGATATACTATTTGATACTTGAGGTTGATAATGACATGGAGTGTGGTATGTCTATGATATATATGGATTTATTGATTTATAGTTGGTGATCAGATCACAAATTTGTTGGGGATCTTACGGTTGAGTGTGCTTATTATATGGATAATATGAGTCTTTGGTGTTACCAATTAGGCATACCGTGCCCTAGATGTTTCATGGACGATGTTGTGATATATTCCTGATCCGAGGAGGATCACGTACACTATCTTCGCATAGTTCTAGTGATGTTTCGACGGGAACATCTATATGTGAAGTTCAGTAGTACGTATTGTGATTGTTTTCTGCGAGATTTCTGGGACACGTTGTCTTTAGTAGAGAGATATTAGTGGATCCGCAGGAGTTGGAGGTTATTACCAGTTCGGAGTAGTCGTAGTCTATACACGAGAGTCTCAGTTTTCTTGGTCTGGTTGGATATTATCGGAGATTGGTTGTGAGTTTATTCAGCATTATGTCGTTGACTGGACTGTCTAGGAAGGGAATAGAACTTTTCTAGACGGATGCTTACGAGATCAGTTTTAGGAGTTGAAACGAAAAGTTGTTAACTGCACCGTCTTAGTATTACTTTCTAGTGTAGACGGATTTATACTCTACACAGATGTATCATACCCGAGGTTTGGTGTAGTTCCGATGTAGTATGAGCGGAGTAGTTTCGTGTCAGTAGTTAGAATTCTCATGAAATGAGAATTTGATTTTTTTTTTAATTTCCATGGGAGATTATGTGTGTTTTCGAGTCACTTCTTATCCGGGAGGAGTGACTACAGGAAACACCTCGATCTGGATTTGTGGTATATTCGAATGACATTCGATATATAGAGACTTGGAGCGTTCATATTGGTGGAACGACATGAGGAAGGACATCGCGGATTTTATAGCTTAATGTATAGTATGTCAGCCAGTGGAGGTTGAAAATCGGAGATCAGTAGGATTGTTTTAGTAGACTCATGTTTTGGAGTGGAGTTGGGAGCATGTTTTGATGTACTTTGTTGTGAGATTACATGGGACGTAGAGTGGATATGATACTTTGGTTAATCATTGTTGGGTGACGACTTTGCTACCTAACTATGGACGTGTAGGACATATTCTTTTGGATTGAGTAGCAGGATTATATTCTAAAGAGATTACCAGACCTCATGGTATATCTCTGAGTGTTATATTGGATGGAGATCAGTGATTTCATATCATGGTTTTGTCTGTGGATACAGCAGACTTTGGATTAGGAGCTTCGCTTTAGCATAGCTTTATATTCTCAGACTGATGGATATTTTGAGTGCCCTATACAGATGTTGGAGGATCTGATGATAGTGGATTTTGGATTTCCGAGGTAGTTGATTTATCCCACAGTTGAGCAGTTTGGGAGTAGCAGATGTAGGGTGAGCTTATAACCCACATAGTCATTCTTTATGGTTGGAGATTTGTTCATTATACTTGGATGGAGTAGAGTATGGGTTTGTTGCTTAGTGGTTACCCTTGGATGAGGATCCCTGAATTGATCAGTAAATTTGGGGACCAAATTTTTATTAGTGGGGGAGAATGTAAGATATCGCAAAATTAAATATTAAATGTTATTGGACGAAAACTCTTATTGGATTTTTCTAGAATTTTTAGAAATTTTTCAGGAATTAAACGGGATACAGAGGGGATGGATTCGGGATACAGAGGAGGCCTGTTTAAAACATCATTTAAGTGGAAATTGATTAAGGAATTAATTTAAGGTTTGATTAAATTAACCCTAAGTATAAAATTCCTATTCCTTTTTCCTCTTTTCTTCACGCGCGATCCTTCTTCACCCCGAGCCTTCCTCTAGCGATTTCTCCTCCCGATCTTCCACCGCTGCCTCCACTCGATCGTCGACGCCGGTTGCTCTGACACACGTAGCAGTTGCCATCCGACTGCGAGTTGCCGGCGCTCCACTCGCACTAAGTTTTCGCGCGTGCCCTAGAGCCACCGTCGGGTTGCCTTTCCTTCTCGATATGATCGCGCCGAGGGTACGACTTGATCGCCGCTGATCGCATGGGATCTTGTATTGACATTGTGTCTTCGATGCTTGTTGTGTCGTTCTATTACCATCGCCGATCGTTGCCACTGGATCGAGCCAAACGCCACCTAATCGCCGGTGTGGTTGTAGCCTTAACCGATCTTTTGCTTGTCTAGATTTCCACGGCTACAGTGACAAGTTTTTCCCACTTCCTTCCATCTCCAGCAGTGATTCTTTGCCTTGCGAGAATCTTGAAGGTAATTGGTTAACCTTAGCCTTAGGCTTGGGCGTTTGATTTGTGTAGTGTTGATTAGGGTAGTGACATTTCTTGTGCATGACAGGTATTTGAAGAAATGCCTGGAGTCTTCTTGTCTCCTCAGTTTGCGCTGGCAGCATAATTGGCGGGCACAAATTGTTGTGTGTTGCTGTTAGAACAGTGGGCATTCACTGTAAGGAGTTGTGAGATGACAATAGCTCTGCCTAGCGTTACTCACCCTTTCCGGCAGCAAGTATATTTTCAGCTGTGGATCACCACCTGATCTTCTGGGTCAAGGTGAGTTTTGAAGATAAATTTCATATCTATATTTGTTTAGATTAGTGGAGATGGATTGTAGTAATTGATTAATGTATTGGATTAATTGATGGTTGTGGATTATGTTTAGTTTTAGAAGGAGTTGGATTAATAGTGATTTATGGATTTAGAAAAGTTTATGATGGGTTGATATTAGATTAGGGGTTTTGGATTGGAAACTATGGATATGGGTGAGAATTTAAAGATGAATCATGTTGGAGTTTGTGATTGATTGTCGTTTGATGATTTGGTTGATAGGTTGATTGGATGATTATCGAATTGGGAGATATTGATACGATGTTGGATAAAATTGGATTATTGATTTGGAGAAGTTTTGGAGATGTAACATGTATAACCTAATTTAATTATGTTGTATTATGATTAAGGTTAGTTGGAGGATTAATCCTTAATCATGTTTGATTAGGATTATTCTAATTAGGTGGGGGGAAGTTGCTTAGTTATTTGCTTCATATGTAATTAGCTAAATATACTATGTGATCGCAGGACTTGGATTTGGGACGAGCGTCTCGGCGTGGGATTTCAGGACATGATCTACGTATCAAGGCGGGTATTTCTTCCTTGGTCTCTACGTAGTTTTTCTTGATCTTAGTGCATGCCTATTGTGTGATGGTTTAGGCTGCTTTACCTTATATTGTATTCGTATGTTGCTTTACTGCTTAATACTTATGCTTGACCCTCGTGATGATCTATTTAATTCATATACAGTCTCTACTCTTGATTTCTACTCTGTTGTGATTACGCGTGTAGAGTATGTATTGTAGGGATTGTCGAGTGGTTGGATTTACCATGCTGATTTTGCATATAATGTGGACTGTATGTAGCTTGGTATGTGTTTTAGGAGACATCATGTTGACCGTACATTTACATGTTGTATGTACACACGTGTTTGGTTATGTACTTTTAGAGGAGTTGTGTTGATTGTATGTTTGTGGTTTATACACGTGTCTGATGTGTTTATTATTGGAGGATACATGCTGATTGTACTTACGTTCTGTGCATATGTGTCCAGTGGAATTATTGGAGATTTTTGGTTGATTATACGTGTGTAGTTGTGTACATGTGTTTGGTGGGATGTGTGGATTTATCATGACGATTATATTCATGTTGTGGAGTGCTTATGTGGAGTTAGAGTTTGCATGGATGATGATGGTGTCTATATCATGATTATATATATATATATATATATATATATATATATATATATATATATATATATATATCATGTTCATCATTAATTGCATACTGACGACTATCGTCTCCTTTGTAGTTGAGAGGGTTGTCAGTTTTTATAGCTATCCACTCTACCACTATTGGAGAGTGGTAGCTGGGAGTGGAGCTATGTCCTGTCGCGCTTACTCAGCTGCTCAGTGTTGTCACTCTGTCAGCCTCGACCACTCTGGAGTAGTGGGTCTTGAGGGTACAGTAGTCGGAGAGCTTGAGTTGTGAGTGTTTAGAGACCCTTAGCTATGTAGTTAGATAACTACATAGTATACTGTCACCTCAGTCGCTTTATAACGGTTACGTGCGTGAGGCTTGTACGGTTGTCACGGACCCAAGCCTCTCGGCCATACTGGGGTCGTGGTGTCTGGAGAGGTGTCGGGGGTGACCATGGAGCATGCATACGCAGTTATTATTCTTGCATTTGATGCGCGGTGCATCTGCATTTGCATACATACCTAGTAGATACTAGTTGCATGTGATTGTCGTTGTTGCACTTGTTTGAGATATAATTGTTGCATATGGTTGTCATGCTGCATACATGTTATTTATTTTACATGTATATACAGTCGTACTTATATTGCACAGGTGTCACGGGTATATCTGTTGCAGATCCGGTGAGTTTGCTGATCATTGTACCATGTGTCGATTCCAGATTGGGTATGTATCTGTCATTATGTTAGTTGTGGTTTGTACAGTTTATATGTCAGGTTATTATGTCAGATATGTTTAGGCACATTGATTATGATAGTATGATCATGTTCTTTATTCCCTATTGAGACTGCATACTTGTGATCTCCATGTTTGTTTATGGACCATGCACTATCTTGTCTATTACCCGCTGAGTTACCTATACTCACCACCGCATGTATACATTTATGTTTTCAGGTAGCTTGTAGATGGTTGGTGTCGCTCGAAGTATCCTGTCTGTCGGGTCTTACATCACATCCGAAGACGATTTCACCTAGTGTTTGTTTTCTTTTGTATATTCTTTTCTTATTTTTAGCATTGTATTTGTGTTTAGCCATGTGTCTATCTTATTCTCTTGGTGTTGTATTTGTGTTTAAGCCGTGCCGACATGCATTGTATTTATTTGGTTTGTGTGGGCTTTCCTTCGTTTTTCCGCTGTGTTTTTAGTACAGCCGTGTGAGCTGTTTTATATGTAACTGCGTGGTTGTGATTATTTCATTCCAGCCGAGTGGGCTGTGATTATAACTATGTGGTTGTGTATATAAATATTCCAGCCGCATGTGGTTGATGTATTTTGTTTGTATTGATGTTTCAGATTGTCACCGGTACAGGGGAGATGCTTCCGGATTTTTGTCTGGCAGAGACTCCTTTAGGGGCGTGACAGTTACACCCTAGGCTGCATGTCATATATCACTTATCAAAAAAAAAATTCCTACAATTACTATAACAAAGTCGACAAGTGGAATTATTAAATATAAGCCAACACTATTTCAATGAAAACTTTATCTATAACCATAGTCCATGCATGCATAAATGAGAGTAAAACATGAACACAGGAAAAGAAAATCTCCACCATGCTTACTAAGAGTAAACATGAAACAATTGTGGCAACCATATTTAGAGCACATTCCTTTGGACCTTTTTCTTGTCCCGTTGTGAGGTACCTCTTTGGGGGAATCAATAGGATTAATACATATAACTATAACCATTCTTCATATCCTCATCATTCATGTTTGGAAGGGCCCTCCCCGAAACTCATCCCAGGGCACCCATCCTGTATTATTGCCACTCATGTGCATGTTCATTTAGTTAGCTAGATAGAGAACTCATTTAACATACCATAATACTCAAGTAATCATGCATTGTTCTCCTACCGACATTCATAAAATGATCTATTGGGTATAGTTAACAGTGCATATACCATTTAAGAATCACTTAGAAACAATGGTAGACTACAACACTGATTCAAACCCATTTAAATCTATCCTGAACATATGCTAATGGGAGGAATAAACCCAACATCATTAACCCAAGCCCCTACTCCAAACCAATTCAGCAAAGGAAATCCTACATCAACTCAAAAATTTGCATAAGCTAAAAAAACAAATCACTATTTTTATCAAAATTCTAAGAATGTCACCAGGTGTTAGAACATGAAAATAGAACCTTGAAATCTCAACAGACCAGTTCTGAGATTACCCCAACACAAGAGCAAGATTTATCACAAAATCAATTACCAAATAGCACAAAGCTGAACTAGTTCACCACTCTTTACATATGCAACTAAGACTCAAAACATTCATAGAACATGAACACCAAATCCACTTCCCAAAAGAAAAACATATGCAAAAACCCAACACCTGTTTAAGAAACAAAACCAACACCAAATCATATAAGAAAACCAATACAACACCCTCCATTCAAACGGGTCATCATTCAAGAGTCCCCGAAAGTTCTTCAAAACTTAGGAAAGCAAATTCAAAACTTCTAAGACATGTTATGATCAAAGGTTCAACTATGAGAATTAAGGTCCTATGAAAAAAATTGTTCCAGATTCGGAAGTTAACTGCTATAAGGCCATTTGAACTAAGGGCAAAAGTCATTCTATATTAGGGGGAAAATATTAGGTTGGGCATAAAGCTAACCATAATATTTTGACATCCATCAAACAATTAATTAAGTTTAAGTAGTTTTAATCAATGTTACTCATACTATCAAACCTCTAACTTAACATTTCAACAAACATTTCTTTTCTTCATGCACGTAAGATATAAAGCATTTAAACTTACAGACTTGATGCTTGACACAGTGAGCTTCTCGGAACTAGCAGTAGGTACAACCCTTTCAGGAACTTTCACTCTGATACCAACTGAAACATCTATTTTTTTTTTACAGACGTCTCGAATCATAAATGCACTTACAACCACAATATACTCTCGATTTAACTGAGATACTTGGATAGTCCTTAAAACATTTAACTACTAGCCATAATAGGTGCTGGTCATATAGTTCCAGAATTTATTCTACAAAAGAAAACATCCAACTGATGCGAAAACTAAACTAGAAGGTCTTCGAGTTATACTGCCGTCGTTTTAAGCTGGCCCGCTTGTTAACGCCTCCTGCCTCATTCGTCTTATTACCTGAAATAGTTAAAATTTGTGAGCCGAGAGACTTAGCACATTCAAACCATATTATGCGTTAATTAGTTCTTATATCCACGCATCCTATCAAGGAACCTATAATAACTAATTTATCCTCTTGCTAATTGTTTTGCATAAACATAAGGAGAGCATAACCGTGAACATACTCTTGCCAAACATATATGTTATCATACTTTTTCCCACATAAATAATTGCATAGATAAAGCATAACATGAGCATAGCAAAATATAATCTTAAGCATTACTAATGCAAAGATCTAAAACCTAACAAGAGCATAACATAAGAAAAACAAAATTAGGAAGCATGGAGCATAAACTTACTTTACAGAAAGGAAAACATATGCATAACTTAATAAGGGATGAACATAACGCAGGTGTGGTAACCATCATTAGAGCCCATACATTTGGTCTATGATCATGTAATTAGTTGCGCAACAAGCTTATGCCTTATGGTACAACTCACACTAGTCGAAACCAATGCGTTGCACCATCATTCATTTTTTGGAGAGGCCCTCCCTGGAGCTCATCCCGAGGCACTAATCCTGTATTGTCACCTATGACTTATGGTACAACTCACGCTAGTCAAAACCAATGCGTTGCACCATCATTCATTTTTGGAAAGGCCCTCCCCAGAGCTCATCCCAAGGCACCAATCCTGTATTGTCACCACACATGCACGTATTCCTCTACTTATCCATATAACTCTTTCATATCATACATCGCAAATATACATGCATGGTTCTTAAACTGTCTTCGTAAAGAGAACAACTTATAACTTCACATGGTATCAGTTACATATTAGAACCATATTTATTACACATGCATATTATCATCAATTTCATAACATACATGTCCCTAAAATAACGAACTAATCTAACATACTAAGTTATCAAAATATAATTGAGTGCATATATTAAACCCCAAAAGTCCGAAACACAGAATTAACATATAACTCATTAAGTTAACATGATGAAGAGAAAGAAGAAACATGGGCATAGCTAGATCCAACATCCTAATTCCCTAACATTAACATGTGACTCATTAGTTAGCATGATAAGAAACAAAAATAAACAAAGGTATAACAAAACCAAATTCCAAAAATTTACATATATCTTAAGCACAAGATAGTTGGTTTCATGGAAACTTAACCCCTAAGATCCGAACCTACACATGACACAAAATAATCATAAACTTGTGTTCAACTTTATGGTATCAAAATTTCTAGGAGCTAGCATGGTATCAGTCTCTAAGAAATAAAAGAACATGAGGTGTTATACAATTGAAACCCTACAAATCTATAATAGCTAACATGGTATCATCTCCTTAACACACACATACATCCAAAACCGAAACATATATAGGGTACCTAAACATACATGAACTTGAAGAACTAAAATAAAACAAGATGTGGGGAAAAACATGGAACAATGGTAGGGCAACATAATGATGAATAAGAGCCTCCCCTTTACAGAATTTAAAACTCACCACAATAGAACCAAAAGCAGCAAGGTCACAACATAATTCTAGATTCGTCAGTTAGTGGTATAAAAATCATATGAAATTTATCTTTGATCTAAAAATGGTTCTATAAATTTGTAATGAAAGCTAACTAAATTTCTTACATTTAAACAGAAGACACTGAAGTGAAATTCATTCATCCATTGAGGCTTATTTATATCGCAATATAACTAAAAGTAGCAGGGTCACAACATAATTTCAGATTCGTCAGTCAGTGGTATAAAAATCATATAAAATTCATCTTTGATCCGAAAAGGGTTCTGTAAATTGTTAATGAAAGATAACTAAATTTCATATATTTCAATAGAAGATACTGAAGTGAAATTCGTTCACCCATTGAGACTAATTTACACCACAACAGAACTAAAAACAATAAGGTTACAGCATAGTTCCAGATTCATCAGTTAGTGGTATAAAAATCATATGGAATTCATCTTTGATTCGAAAAGGGTTTTATAAATTGGTAATGAAAGCTAACTAAATTTCCTACATTTCAACAGAAGACACCAAAGTGAAATTCATTAATTTACACCACAACAGAATCCAAAGTAGCAAGGTTACAACATAATTCCAGATTCGTCAGTCAGTGGTATAAAAATAATATGAAATTCATATTTGATCTGAAAAGGATTTTGTAATTTGGTAATGAAAGATAACTATATTTCACACATTTTAACAGAAGACACGGAAGTGAAATTCATTTTCCCATTGAGGCTAATTTGCACCACATCATAACCAAACCTAACAAACTATAGAATTTCAAACTTCACAAGACATAGAAGCTAAATAAAATAATAACATGATTGAGAACATGCTTTTAAATCTTAGCTACCAACCCCTCCTTTAGTTGTTTTCTCTTGGAGCTCTATAACTGGTAGAGTTGGGCGAGGTGAGAGTTTAGGGCCGGTAGAAACAAGAAGACAAGGTGGAGTTCTAGGTGAGGGTTTAAATAAAAGAGGGAACTTAGGACTCGGTCTCAATTTCTAATTTCTACCAATTTTATAAATGCTAAGTCCTATATATTATTTTTATAAAACTTAATACTAAATCTAAATAGAAAACTATATCCATGGTTATATAATTCTATATATATTTTACTTAGTCATATAAATTTTATTCATGATATATATAATTCATAATACTATAGTTTCTTAATTAGTTTATATGCACTATGTATTTTTACATGTTCTATATCTTATATCTTCCTTATTTAATTTTATTTATGCTTTATAATTTATATTATACATTTTATATTATATAATATATTATTTCTATATTAATTAGATGAATAATCTATAAAAATTTATAGACATATATGATCCTATTCGAATGCTGAATCAACGGACACTGGGCACGTGGCGCTCTCCGACTGCTGACGTAGATCTCCGACCACTTGTACGAACTTCCGGCGAACCTGCAAAGAAGTCGGGCCGGAAAGGGGTTCCCGGCGACGACCCTCCGACGCTCAAGTCAGGTAGACGGAAAACAAGAAGGTGGCTCCTAGGATTCCAGATTTCATACCTCCAGTGAAGTTCGAGGGCTCTTATATAGAGCTACGGGAGCTTGGTGCACACAAACCGAGGTGTTCACGTGTCCTATACCATACCGCAACATGGGTTTGTCAGAAGAGCATGTCTGACGCCACACTGCTACAGTCTGAGCATCTCCTTGATGGGACAGCAGAACCCTTTGTCGTACGATACTGAGTATGACCTGGTCTTCGAACATGCCTGTTGTCAGCAACAGGGGTTGCTAAGATGACGTCCCCACTGTCCCATACCTTTTGACTTCTTCTTCCTGGACCGACCGTCAAGCCGCTCAACTAGAATATTCACCTTTGATCTGGCGTAGGTGGTCATCCGTGTGGGAAGGTTTAGGGTCGTCGCCTGCTCGGCTCTCATAGCTTGACACCCTGGCCGAGTGGGCGGACTGCTCGGCCTTTACTCTTGCCCTGCACCACGGCCGAGCGGACGATCCGTTTGGCCATATGATCTTCTTTCCTTCATTAGAAACTCTGGCTCACGGCCAGGTGGTTGTTCTCTTGGATGGGGGTCATTGCCTAGTGATCGGTGTGTCCCGCCCGCTCGTCGAGCCCATGGGGTTGACCCTCCTTTGACTGTTGACCTCCACGTGTCGTTGACCTTACCCTCATGAGGGCCCCGGCCTTACCACCGGATCACTTGCCTCCCCCTCAAGTCTAGTCGAAGGAGGCGTTAAGTCCGGCTGACTGGACTGCCGGTCTGACTGAGTAACGGCCACTATCCTGGCCTCGGGAATACTCATCCGCTCGGCTTACCTTCTTTATCATGCCCGTTCGACGGTGTCTTGTCGATGCCTTCGGTATCCCCTGGGAATTTATGCCGAATCTTTTCTATTAACGCCAAGCACGCGCACTGCGCGCGGTAATGGGCGTTCATTAAATGCGCCCCGTGCCCTGATGACACGTGGCGCTCCTACTGTTGTCAGCGTATGGCGGTGGCATTACCTCTGATGGGACAGTCGCTGTTTGAAATGAACGGCTCGACGACAACCTCATTTCTTGCGACCTGAATCTGACGGCTGAGGCCATTAGGGGCCAACACTATAAAGCTTTCGATTCTTCTCTCCGCCGCATTTTTGCTCCCTCGCGTTCAGGAACCTTGCTGCTTTCTTTGCTCCGGCAACCTCATCTTTCGACTTTCCGGCGACTTCGCAGCCCCTTCGATCATTCTCTTGCTTGTAAGCCTCTCTCATCCTTCACTTCATTGTTCCTTTACATTTTTCGTTAGCTGTTCTTTTCATCTTGTCACCATCCTTCCCCGCTTGCTCTCTCTTTCCCTCTCCGTTTTCTATTTCCTCCTCACTTTCGACCATGGCGAGCACTTCCCAGCAGACCACCGGCGCTCCCGGTCTTTGGTATGTGACCATGGAGAGCCGGTTTGACGAGGAGGACGCACTGCACCTCGCTCGGACATATGAACTCCCTGCTAACCACAACATAGTATTAGCCACCCCCACCGACCGACCTCATGAGCTGCCGCCCGGCACCGTTCTCTTTTTCCGAGACCAATTTTTGGCCGGGCTACGATTTCCTCTGCACCGGTTCCTCCTTCAAGTGTGCAACTATTTTCGCATCCCGCTCGGGCAACTAGTTCCGAACTCCATTAGGCTGCTGAGCGGGGTTGTAATTCTTTTTAAACTGAACGACATTCCACTGGACCCAAAACTCTTTCACTACTTCTACTATCCGAAACAATCCGAGTGGGGCACCTTCATTTTCCAATCTAGGATAGGTTTTGTTCTTTTCGACAATATGACGAGCTCCAACAAGCACTGGAAGGAACATTTTTTCTACTTGCGTTTTCTCGAGCTGCCGACTTTTTGAACCAAATGGCAGACGGCGGTGCCGACGCAACCGGAGCTCGGCAAGTTTAAGAGCGATCCAGCCTATCTTCATGCAGCCAACCGGCTGGTCGGCTAACGATACAACATCGATAAGCTGCTCCTTCTGGGAGTGCTATATATATTCGGCCTGTCCCCTGTCCAAGCCGACCTGCCTTGTAGCATGAGTAAGCATTCTTCTCGCCCTCTTTCCTTTATTCTAACTGATTTATTCTTTGTTTCTGCAACTGAAATCATGTGGCGTGCCAAGGCTACCGATCGGCTTAAGTTGAGAGCTGCTGAGATTGAGGCAGCGAAAAACAAGGAGGTCGCCGATCGGGGGTTGGTCCTGGCTGGCTCGGCAACTGGAGGGGGTGAGGGGACTCAGATTGTCCCTGAAGCTCTAGCCGCTCCTGTCTCTCTCAACGAGGCTGTGGGCGAAGTGGATCAAGCCGAGGTAGAGGGACGCTCGGCGGATGAAGCTCCTCTGACGACTCAGAAACGCAGACGGCAGGAGCAAGTCATTCAGCCGACCCCATCCGATGAGCAGCGTTTCGAGCGGGGTGATGATGCTCCCGTGATTTCTGGGGCGGTTTCCACAGAGAGTACCCCCCACGTCGCTCGGCTCGCCCATGGCTGCTTCCGAGGTGCCGCCTACCAGTTCCCCTCGGGCCCTACGTCGCCTTAGACGATTGGGCGACCGTCCTTCCACAATTGGCGAGCCCTCTGGCAAAGCAGCTGCGCCTCAAGATGATCCGAGCGGCCCGCGGGTGGTAAAACTATTCTGCGATTTCCGTCGGAGGAGTACTTATTGGCCGCTGATCGACCAACGGTTCCCGAGCAGCAAATCACCCTCATAGGTCCTCTCGCCAAAGCCTGGGAGGACGCTCGGATTCGCATCGCGTTCATGACCCCCAGTCAACTAGGCGACAACAATTTGCAGCAGGCAACTGGGGTATATTCTTTGTCTTGTTGGTTACTTTGGTTTAGCTTCTAACTTAATCACATCCGTTCACAGAACTGGGTGGAGCAAATCGCTATCAGCAACCGTCTGGCCGAGCTGGAGGATGAGCTGAAAAAGCTCAAAATCTCGGGGGAAAACCAAGGACAATCCTCGGCTGCTTTGGAGAAAACCAAGAAGCTCTTGGAAGCCGAACGGAAAAGATCTTCTGACTTAGAGAGTGAAGTGGCTCGGCTCGAGGCTCTGGTCAAGCAACGAGATAAGGAAATAAAGCTTGCGACCAACCGGAAGCGCAAGGCCATCGACGATATAGACGTGATGAAGGTGGAAAATCGGGGGCTGGAACAGCGCGTGAAGGACTTGGACGCCCTGCTAACCACCGAACAGGAGAGCCGCTCGGCCGATCAGACTAAATTTGAAGGGAATTTGAAAGATCTTTAGGCTGCCCTTGACGCTTCCTGAGCCGCGCTCCAAGAATATCAGGACGGGGAGCCTGGCCGATCCGTCGCAGTGCAAAAGCTTTCATCCGCTCGGACGAGTTCGGTGAAAAGTTCAGCGACAAGCTGTCTCTAACCTTTGAAGAGGCTATCAAGGTGGCCATTGATTATTTGAAGACTAAGGGCCACCTACCATCCGAGCTGCCCGTCCCCCCCCAAAGATCTGGCTGTCATGATGGGCTCTATCCCTGATGCCCTTTTTAATTTCGATGAGTGTGGAGTATTTGAACCGTTTTTTGTATGCCCGTTGTTCGGTGCGAACACTCTTGTTATTACTACTTTTGTCTGGCCGCCGTTAGACGTAAATGAACTTTGTTTTTGCTTGTTATTTGCTTGCTAGACCAATATTCAGCCTTAGCCTTTGTTTCAGTCATAATAATCTTTTCACGCTAAGTATTCTTTATAAGGGAGCCGCTCGACCGTATGATGGCCTTATTCTTGCCTTAATAGCTGGTGTAACGCCCGAAAATTCTCAAAACTATTTTAGAATTATTCTATGATTTTTCTAGAATTTTTAGATATTTTTCCGGAAAAATCGGAGTATCGGAAGTAGCAAAAATAATTAGAACCGTAAAATAGCTTAGGCGGGAATCGAACCCGAGACCTATGGTTTACGGATAAGATTAGTAACCGGCGAACCCAGCAGGGCCGTGCTGAAAGAAAGGAGAACCAAATATATTTATATTAGAGTTGGGTTCATTAAACCACTTAATATAAATAATAAACTTAAGTTGGAGTTGGGTTATTTTTATTTTGGTTCGGCACCTTCTCCTCTCAAACCCTCACGCCGGCGCCCCTCTTCTTCTCCTCTTCCTCACGCACGGCACACCAAGCCCAAGGTCCATCGGTTCACCTTCCGGCGACGACTCCAACACGAAAGAGGTTCTTCCCCGCGAGAGGAACGCGAAGACGTGATCGGATCGTCGAGAGGATCACCTCCACCAGAACTCTAGCGAAAAGAATCGTAAGAAATTACGATCAAGAGGTAAGAAACCCCTCACCTGCAGTATAATAGCTCCGTTTGGATTTTCTATGCATTAGCTTAGTAATATGCAGATTTTGTTGACATGTAGGGTGTTTTAACCCTCCTCTTAGATTTAGGGATTTTAGTTGAGCACCTTTAGATGGGCCGAACACGCCTTTTCTTGGGGTTGTAGACGTTGTCGGGTGCCTAAAGGTGATCTCCTAATAAAGAGGAGAGTTGGGGCACACTAAGTGCTCGACAAAATAACTAGATCAAGAAAATGCAACTTAGGCATTTTAATAGTACGCTAAATGCATTAGAAGCGTTTAAAGCAATAAATCAGTTTATTTTAGCTATATGGGACTACGGTCCAATGGGTGGGCTCCCACGATGCTTCTAGGTTCAGATAACCTAGCTCTAGGTTCGGATAACCTAGAAAGCAAGATATATATAATTAGCTATAGATATCAGTATTTTATTTTCGGCACTGCATCGATTAGATATCCATTGGGTTGGACTCCCACAGTCCCTAGGTTCAGATAGCCTAGACAACCTCTAAATTCGGGACTTGCAACCCCGGGTCTAGTAGGGATGCGCGCACAACAAGTACAGTTGCCGGGCCCAAACAACATGATTATGTATTTTCACTTATTATGTATTAGATTTCAAAACTCAAAATCCATTATGCTAGTTGAGTTTGTTTCCAGTTACAGATTTAGTTTCAGTTAGTTTAGCCTATATTCAGTTCAGTGTTTATTTGGTTGCTTTGCCATGATTCAGTGCTTATGCCATGCTTATATGTTATGCCATGATTGTATGCTTATATGTCTTAGCAAGTTCAGTTCATATTTTCAAATACCATGATTTAAAAACATATTGCATCGAATGCATGATTTTGTGAGGTAGATGGTTTCTTACTAAGCTTTAAGCTTACAGATTCTACTTTTCCTTATACTGCAGATAAAGGTAAAGGAAAGATGGACTAACAGAGGAAGCTGGAGGGCAATGCAAAGATGGTGTGTGTGGCAGGAACTGGAATCAAAGGTCCTTAGGGGACGTAGCAAATTGAGCATTAGACTCTTTAGCATTTACTTTAGCATTTTATTTATTGGTTTTGGTTTCCATGTTCTAGGCACTTTTAGTTATGTGTTGCCATGAATTCCTAAACTATGCCTATATTAAGTCAGATTACTAGTTTATGTCGTTGGAATGTTATTATATGTTGTTAGAATAGTTGTGATGCATTAGTTAGGTGTTAAGTGGGGTTTTGGCACGCCAAAGTGCTGAAATCCGAGTCCCCGGGTGAAATCAGGCTCTGATCGGTCTCCCGACGGATCAGGGTGTTGCAGTCACCGGATCGGTCACCGACCGATCCAACACATACAAGAGCGATCCCGTCTCCGTGCTCGGATCGGTGCTCAGACCGATCCAGACCCACCTGGATCGGTCTTACCGACCGATCCAGCCTCTTCTGGATCGGTCCGCAGACCGATCAGCCGACCGATCCAGTTGGGAGCAGGAGCTTCCCCAGCTTTGATCGATCCGTAGATCGATCAGCAGGCCGGCAGGTAGTTGGGAAGTTAGTTTCTAGCCCCTAGCTCAGTTGGGGCATTCAGGTTCCCCTCCGTAGCATATGTGCACTAGTAGAGAAGGTCTTTGGACCTTTCTTATCAGTTGTATCGGTCATTAGTAGAGTAAAATTTTAATTAGCCCAGCTTTCCGCACAGTATAGTTTAGCATTATTGTGACGATTCGCCTTACAGCATAGCAGTAGAAGGCGGGTCGTTACAGAGTGGTATCAGAGCGAGGTTCCATACTTCCTACACACATCAGCATTGTACCTGCAGCTTCCAAGTAAGAACACCTCTACTTTATTTATGCTTCTTGTTTATTATTACAGTTCATGTTTATATACCTACTGCTTGTTAGTATGTGATAGTTAAGCATGATATCAGTAGTTAGATAACTGTGATAGTGTTAGTTATACCTATGTTCTCTATGTCTTTAGAAATGGCACGAGGACGCCCAGCTAGGAGGGCACTAGCTACTGAGCCCCAGCAAGAGGCAGGCAGTTCAGTGCCTCCTCCAGACCTTACAGCACTAGTGGCTCAGTTACAGCAGCAGCTCGCTGAACAGCAACAGGAGATAGCCACCTTAAAGGCTAATTAGCAGAATACCCCCACAGTCACCCCGGAACCGAATCTGACGACTCCAGAAGTCTTAGAGGTTCCCCCACCACAACACAACACCTAAGATCAAAGACCAAAGCCCAAGAATGAGCCAAGAAAGGAAGCCTACCGATCCAACAGAGAATTAAGCCGAGAACTTCGTGCACCAAATAACCCCGGATGCTCAGTTGGTTCAAAACACTGAAAGCACGATGGAGCTTCGGACGGCGAGAACAGAGAAGGTGAAGTGTGCCTCCTTCGCTTGACAGGAGACGCACGCATGTGGTGGGAAAGAATCGAACGAAGCGCCAAGATGACATGGGCTGACTTCGAGAAGGAATTCTTTGAGGAGTTCTTTCATATGCGGGTTACAAACCGCCACTATGATGAGTTCACCGAGTTTCGCCAGGGCAACCTCTCGACTGAGGAAGCCGTGAAGAAATTCAACAAGTTGCTGCCTATGCCCGAGCTAGTCAAGACGGAACGGATCAGTTGATGCTCAAGATGCCGAGCCCGAGATAGCGATGACGTGGCGGGTGGCATACATAGGCCACAAACCACGGAGGAGTTAGTGAGCAGTGCCTTGACCACGGAGCATTACCAGAACAGCATGAGGCGACAGCAAGCCTCCTCGAGTCCAAGGCCAAGGAAACTCTCACACTCAAAACAGCAAGGCTCTAACTGGAAAGGAACTCCAACAGCAAGCGCAAATCGGGAGTGACTCAAAAGGAGGGCCATCTAGCAAGCGACCCAGTTATCCAAAGTGTGCCACTTGTGGGAGATTCCACCAGGGTTTGTCGCAAGGGCACACGAGGATGCTTTGAATGTGGACAAGAAGGGCACATGGCCAAGCAGTGCTCGAACAAGACCGGTCTTCCTCACCACAAGAGATCCAGATGCAGCCGGCACCGCTCACATCGATGTAGGCAGCTCTGAAGGTCCACTCATCAACCAGGGCGATTAGAAGCCCCTCCAGCTATGGCGAATGCGAGGATCTACTCACTCACCGGAGAGGACGTAGCAAATGCCTCGACGGTCCTCACAGGTCGATTAGCATTTTTCAGTATAGTGCTACTGTTCTATTTGATACCGGGGCAACCCATTCATATATAGCCGGGATGTTCTCCGAGAAATTAGGAATACCCCGTATACTCGGTGGTCACGGCACTACCTTCGTGAGAGGTCATGGCATCGACGCATCGGCTCGAGCAGGCCGTTATAGCAGCATCGAACTCTTTGTGATCCGATCCGCTGAAATGACTCTACGACGTCATCCTTGAATGGACTTCCGATCGATACGGTGCTTCCATAGAGTGTCGTAAACGAAAGTCGTATTCAACCCAGTTCGAGTACATCGGAGAACCAAAGAGAAAAGCTAGAAAATTTCTCTCAACTATGAAGGCACAGAAGTTGATGGATTCGGGATGTACGGGGTACCTAGCACATGTAGTCACTACCAGCCAGGATGAGGACCAACAGCTAACAGAGGTCCGAGTTGTATGTGACTACCCAGCAGTCTTCCCTGAAGAGTTACCAGGCCTAGCACCAGACAGGGAGATTGAATTTGAGATAGAGCTCTTCCCCGACACCAATCCTATTTCCAAAGCGCCCTACCGCATGGCTCCAGCAGAACTGAAGGAACTTCATGAGCAGCTACAGGAGCTACTTGACAAGGGCTTCATACGCCCTAGTCACTCACCATGGGGAGCGCCTGTGCTATTCGTGAAGAAGAAGGATGGAAGCATGCGGCTATGTATAGACTACAGAGCACTGAATCAGGTCACGATCAAGAACAGGTATCCTCTTCCCAGAATAGATGACCTGTTCGACCAGTTAAAGGGAGCAGCAGTGTTCTCAAAAATTGACCTCAGATCAGGATATCACCAAGTCAGAGTCAAGGAGGGTGATATACCGAAGACAGCATTCAGGACCAGATACGGACATTACGAGTTCGTAGTCATGCCTTTTGGCGTGACAAATGCTCCAGCTACATTCATGGACCTTATGAACAGGGTATTCAGGGAGTATTTAGATAAGTTTGTGATCGTGTTTATCGATGACATTCTTATCTACTCAGGAACTCAGGAAGAACACTCAGAGCACCTGAAACTAGTATTGCAGACCCTTCAGCAGAACCAGCTATACGCCAAGTTCACGAAATGTGAGTTTTGGCTAAATCAGGTGTCCTTCCTGGGTCACGTCATCTCAAAGGATGGTATTATGGTAGATCCCAACAAGATAGAAGCAGTAAGTAACTGGAGGAGACCTAAGAACGCCAGCGAGATCAGGAGCTTTCTGGGATTAGCAGGATATTACAGAAAGTTTGTAGAGGACTTCTCGAATAGCCTCCCACCGACTCTCACCGGAAGAACAAGAAATTTCGGATGAGGACATGAGAACAAATAACTCAAGAGGAGATTGACTAGTGCACCTATTCGACACTGCTAGAAAATAATATATATAGTGACGCCTCAAATTGGGATTAGGAGCGGTTGATGCAAGATGGCAAGGTAATCGCCTATGCCTCAGACAACTCAAGGATTATGAGAAGAACTACCCTACTCATGATCTTGAGCTTGCAGCAGAGGTGTCCCTCAAAATTTGGAGACATTACTTGTATGGAGCTCGGTCAGAGTGTACAGATCATCAGAGTCTCAAGTACTTCTTCACTCGAAGGATCTAAATATGCGACAGCGCAGTGGCTAGAGTTGGTCAAAGATTATGACATAGACATCCTCTACCACCCAGGAAAGCCAATAGGGTAGCAGATGCACTTAGCAGAAATCCAGGCTACCTTATTATCTCTAGCAGCCATGTCACCACCCCTACAGAAGGAGATCGCGGATTTTGGTCTCGAACTCATTGTCGGACAGCCTCTACTATGATCTTAGAGTCTACCTTGCTTGGTGATATTCACCACGGGATCGGGACCACGAAATTGTAAAATCAAGCAAGGGCTACGAATCGAAAGTAGAGAATTGAGTGTCCGATAGCGGGTGTTGTATTTTGGTGATAGACTCGATTCCGATCGGGAGGAGCTACGGAGATGCATTTTAGATGAGGCTCACGGACTCCTATGCGATGCATCCCGCTCCACCAAATGTATCAAGACACGAAGAAATGTTTTGGTGGCGGGATGAAGCGAGACATCGCCAGATATGTTAGCATCCGCCTCACCCGCCGAGGGTCAAGGCGAACATCACGACTGTGAGGAGTTCTGCAATATCTGATTCCGAATGGAAGTGGGAGGATATCTCGATGGACTTCATAGTGGGGCTACCAGAACCACGAATGGTTTTGATGCCATCCGGGTAATAGCCGACGGGTTGACTAAATCAGCCCACTTTTTAGCTATCAAGGTATCCTACTCCATGGAGAAGCTAGCTCGGTTGTATCTCGCCAGACTACATGGAGTCCCACGAACCATCATTTCGGACAGAAGTAGATTCACATCACACTTCCGGGAGTGTGTACACAACATTGGGCACCAAGTTAAAGTTCAAGACAAAGATTCCATCCTCAGACGTGATGGTCGACGGAGCGAGTAAATCGTGTATCAAGATATGCTCCGAGCGTGTGCCCTAGACTTCAGAAGTTGGTGCAAATATCTGAGTTTAGCAGAATTTGCATACAACAACAGTTATCAGGTCACTATCGGCATGGCACCTTATGAGGCACTCTATGGGCGGAGGTGCAGATCACCAATCTGCTGGTATGAGAGTGGTGAACATAAGGAACTAGAGCTTCAGACAGATCTAGTAGTAGATACCACAGCAGCCATACAGCAGATTCGCCAGAGGATAGAGACAGCACAGAGCCGTCAGAAGAGCTATGCTGATACACGACGCAGACCCCTAGAGTTTTCATTTGGGGATACAGTTTTCCTCAGAGTAGCTCCCATGAAGGGAGTCATGCGTTTTGGGAAGAAGGGCAAGCTAGCTCCCAGATATGTGGGACCATACCTTATCACAAAGAGAGTGGGCAAGGTAGCATATGAGCTAGAGCTACCTCAGGAGATGTCAGCCGTCCACAACGTATTTCATGTCTCCATGCTGAAGAAGCATATCCCAGACGCCACCCAGGTGATTGAGCCCCAGTTGGTACAGGTCCGTGATGATCTCAGCTATGACAGTCGGCCTATTCAGATAATAGACCGAGCAGTAAAGAAATTACGGAACAAGGAAGTGCCATTAGTCAAAGTCAGTTGGCAAAATCACACAGCAGCAGAGGCGACTTGGGAGACAGAGGCCAGCATGAGACAGAAGTACCCAGAATTGTTCTAAGTTCGAGGATGAACTTTTTATAAGGTATGGGGGATTGTAACGCCCGAAAATTCTCAAAACTATTTTAGAATTATTCTATAATTTTTCTGGAATTTTTAGATATTTTTCCAAAAAAACGAGTATCGGAAGTAGCAAAAATAATTAGAACCGTAAAATAGCTTAGGCGGGAATCGAACCCGAGACCTATTGGATAAAGATTGAACCCAGCAGGGCCGTGCTGAAAGAAAGGAGAACCAAATATATTTATATTAGAGTTGGGTTCATTAAACCACTTAATATAAATAATAAACTTAAGTTGGAATTGGGTTATTTTTATTTTGGTTCGGAACCTTCTCCTCCCAAACCCTTACGCCGGCGCCCCTCTTCTTCTCCTCTTCCTCACGCACGGCACACCAAGCCCAAGGTCCATCGGTTCACCTTCCGGCGACGACTCCAACACGAAAGAGGTTCTTCCCCGCGAGAGGAACGCGAAGACGTGATCGGATCGTCGAGAGGATCACCTCCACCGGAACTCTAGCGAATAGAATCGTAAGAAATTATGATCAAGAGGTAAGAAACCCCTCACCTGCAGTATAATAGCTCCGTTTGGATTTTCTATGCATTAGCTTAGTAATATGCAGATTTTGTTGACATGTAGGGTGTTTTAACCCTCCTCTTAGATTTAGGGATTTTAGTTGAGCACCTTTAGATGGGCCGGACATGCTTACCCTCTTCAGTTGGGGTTGTAGACGTTGTCGGGTGCCTAAAGGTGATCTCCCTAATAAAGAGGAGAGTTGGGGCACACTAAGTGCTCGACAAAATAACTAGATCAGTAAAAATGCAACTTAGGCATTTTAATAGTACAGTTAAATGCATTAGAAGCGTTTAAAACAGTAAATCAGTTTATTTTAGCTATATGGGACTACGGTCCAATGGGTGGGCTCCCACAGTCGCCTCTAGGTTCAGATAACCTAGCTCTAGGTTCAGATAACCTAGAAACAGCATGTTATATCAGTTAGCTATAGATATCAGTATTTTATTTTCAGTGGCACTGTACTGGATTAGATATCCATTGGGTTGGACTCCCACAGTCGTCCCTAGGTTCAGATAGCCTAGACAACCCTGCTAAATTCGGGACTTACAACCCCGGGTCTAGTAGGGATGCGCGCACAGCAAGTACAGTTGCCGGGCCCAAACAGCATGATTATGTATTTTCACTTATTATGTATTAGATTTCAAAACTCAAAATCCATTATGCTAGTTGAGTTTGTTTCCAGTTACAGATTTAGTTTCAGTTAGTTTAGCCTATATTCAGTTCAGTGTTTATTTGGTTGCTTTGCCATGATTCAGTGCTTATGCCATGCTTATATGTTATGCCTTATGATTTCAGTATGCTATGTCTTAGCAAGTTCAGCACATATTTTCAAATAGCATGATTTAAAAACATATTGCATCGAATGCATGATTTTGTGAGGTAGATGGTTTCTTACTAAGCTTTAAGCTTACATATTCTACTTTTCCTTATACTGCAGATAAAGGTAAAGGAAAGATGGACTAACAGAGGAAGCTGGAGGGCAATGCAAAGATGGTGTGTGTGGCAGGAACTGGAATCAAAGGTCCTTAGGGGACGTAGCAAATTGAGCATTAGACTCTTTAGCATTTACTTTAGCATTTTATTTATTGGTTTTGGTTTCCATGTTCTAGGCACTTTTAGTTATGTGTTGCCATGAATTCCTAAACTATGCCTATATTAAGTCAGATTACTAGTTTATGTCGTTGGAATGTTATTATATGTTGTTAGAATAGTTGTGATGCATTAGTTAGGTGTTAAGTGGGGTTTTGGCACGCCAAAGTGCTGAAATCCGAGTTCCCGGGTGAAATCAGGATTTGATCGGTCTCCCGACCGATCAGGGCCTGGCCGTGTCACTGGATCGGTCAGCCGACCGATCCAGACAGATACAGTAGGCTACTGTATTCTCCTGGATCGGTCAGCCGACCGATCCAGCGCGATACAGTAGCGATCCCAGCGTCTCCAGGTGCCTAGATCGGTCTGCACACCGATCCAGACCCACCTGGATCGGTCTTGCCGACCGATCCAGCCTCTTCTGGATCGGTCAGCCGACCGATCCAGTTGGGAGCAGGAGCTTCCCCAGCTTTGATCGATCCGTAGATCGATCAGCAGGCCGGCAGGTAGTTGGGAAGTTAGTTTCTAGCCCCTAGCTCAGTTGGGGCATTCAGGTTCCCCTCCGTAGCATATGTGCACCAGCAGAGAAGGTCTTTGGACCTTTCTTATCAGTTGTATCGGTCATTAGTAGAGTAAAATTTTAATTAGCCCAGCTTTCCGCACAGTATAGTTTAGCATTATTGTGACGATTCGCCTTACAGCATAGCAGTAGAAGGCGGGTCGTTACAGCTGGACTGGTTATGGGTCGGCGCTTACAACCGGGTCGTACCATGCAAAAAGCTATCCGTCCGGAGGCTTTATAGACATCGGTTCGTCCCTAGATTTTTAACGTCGGAACTCGACGGTCTTCCGGCCGGGGGGTTTATAGACGCCGGTTCGTCTCTCAATTTTTAATGTCGGAGCTCGACGGTCTTCCGGCCGGGGGGTTTATAGACGCCGGTTCGTCTCTCGATTTTTAACGTCGGAGCTCGACGGTCTTCCAGCCGGGGGGGGGGGGGGTTTATAGACGCCGGTTCGTCTCTCGATTTTTAACGTCAGAGCTCGACGGTCTTCCGGCCGGGGGGTTTATAGACGCCGGTTCGTCTCTCGATTTTTAACGTCGGAGTTCGACGGCCTTTAAGGCTAATTTTAACACGGCCGTTCGGCTAAACTAGTTGCCATCCTTTTATCATTTTTGCTTCCTGCACTACAAGGACATAGGCGACCAAAACATATGTAAAATTACATCAGCGCACCTCTTACCCAGCTCGGTACGGCTGGAGATGATTCGCGCTCCATGGTCGATCTAGCCGCCGTTCGTCTTCATCCACCAAATAATAAGCACTCGAGCGGAGCTTTTCGATGACTTTGAAGGGACCCGCCCATGGAGCCTCCAGCTTGCCCACATCGCCGACCGGCTTTACTTTCTTCTAGACAAGGTCGCCAACTTGGAATGCTCTAGGGATCATGTGCCGGTTGTAATTCTGCTTCATTCTTTACCGGTACGCCATAAGCCGGACGGACGCCTTGGCTCGCTCCTCATCAACCAAATCTAGCTCCATGTTCCTCCGCTCGGCGTTATCATCATCATAATTCTGGATCCGGACGGACTCGACGCCCACTTCAACTGGAATCACTGCTTCACCACCATACACTAAGTGGAATGGCGTCACGCCCGTTCCCTCCTTCGGGGTCGTTCGGATGGCCCATAGGACGCCCGACACTTCATCCACCCAGCTTCCTCCCAAATGGTCGAGCCGAGCGCGCAGAATGCGAAGAATTTCCCGGTTGGCTACTTCGGCTTGACCATTGCTTTGGGGGTACGCCACGGACGTGAAGTGTTGCTTGATGCCATAGCTTTTGCACCAATCTTCGAGCAACTTTCCCGCGAACTGCTGCCCGTTATCGGAAACAAGTCGACGGGGGATGCCGAACCGGCAGATGATGTGTTGCCATATAAACTTTTTGACCATTTGCTCGGTGATCTTGGCCAGTGACTCGGCCTCCACCCATTTGGAAAAGTAGTCGACTGCCACCAGTAAAATCTTCCGCTGACCGGTCGCCATAGGAAATGGACCCACAATATCCATTCCCCACTAGTCGAACGGACAAGATACGGTAGCTGCTTTCATTTCCTCCGCCGGTCGATGGGAGAAGTTGTGATACTTCTGACAGGAAAGGCACGTCGCGACGGTCCGAGTGGAGTCTGCTTGCAGGGTTGGCCAAAAGTATCCGGCAGCAGGATCTTCTTAGCCAGCGATCGTCCACCCGGATGCCCTCCGCACGACCCTTGATGCACTTCTTGAAGGATGTACGCCGCGTCTTCCGAGCTCACGCATTTCAAAAGCGGGCGGGAGAAAGCCTTCTTGTAGAGTTGATCTCCAATGAATGTGAACCGGCCGGCTCTCCTCCTCAGTAGCTGGGCTTCCTCCCGATCGGAAGGTGTAGCACCCGAGCGGAGAAACTCCATGATGGGTGTTCTCCAATCGCTCAGAAACGTGAGGTCCTCCATCCGGTCGACGTGCGCCACCAAAGATACTTGTTCAATTGGCTGCTGGATGACGACCGAGGATATTAAACTTGCGAGTTTAGCTAGCCTCTCTGCAGCCTGATTCTCCGTTGGGGTATCTTTTGGATAATGACCTCTCTAAAGTTGGCCTTGAGCTTTTCAAAGGCTTCAGCGTAGAGCTTGAGCCGAGCGTTGTTAATCTCAAAAGTGCCAGAGAGCTGCTGAGCGGCCAGCTGAGAATCTGAATGGAGCGTCACCCGACCGGCACCAACATGCCGGGCGGCCTGTAAGCCGGCTATGAGGGCTTCATACTCTGCTTCATTGTTTGTGGCTCTGTAATCTAGCCGGACGGATAGATGCATCTTTTCTTCTTGGGGAGAGAGTAATAATACACCAATCTCGCTCTCGAGCCGAGTGGACGATCCATCCACAAATATTTTCCACATGGCTTCAGGCTCTGGCCTTTGTACTTTGGTGACAAAATCTGCCAAAGACTGTGCCTTTATCGCCGAATAGGGTTGATACTGAATGTCGAATTCGCTCAACTCCATGGTCCATTTGATGAGCCGTCTGGACGCTTCTGGGTTCGACAACACTCTTCCCAAAGGGCTATTCGTCCGGACGATGATAGTATGCGCCAAGAAATAGGGGCGGAGGCGCCGAGCGGCGAGGACCAAAGCGAAAGCCAGCTTCTCGAGCCCAGTGTAGCGAGATTCAGCATCTTTTAAAATATGGCTTAAGAAATACACGGGCTCTTCTCCGCTCGCCCTCACTAATGCCGAGCCCATTGCTTGCTCAGTTGAAGATAGATAGATACAGAGTGGCTCACCCACAGCTGGCTTGGCTAGCACGGGCAAAGAGTTCAGATATGTCTTTAGTTCTTCAAACGCCCGATCGCACTCTTCATCCCAGTGAAACTTAGTGGCTTTGCGCAAGATTTTGAAAAATGGGAGACTCCGGTCGGCTGTCTTTGAGATGAATCTGGACAGTGCTGTTATCCGACCGGTCAAGCGCTGCACTTCTCTCAGATTTCTTGGGGGCGGCATATCTTGTAATGCTTTCACCTTGCTGGGATTTGCCTCAATGCCCCGCTCGGTCACTATATAGCCCAAAAATCGCCCGCCTTTTGCTCCGAACAGGCACTTCTGAGGGTTCAGCTTAACTCCATATTTCCGCAACGTTCGGAAATTCTCCTCCATGTCTTCAAAGAGATCGGCCGCTCGAACAGACTTGATGAGAATATCATCCACGTACACTTCCAAATTTCGTCCGATCTGCTCCTTGAACACTTTGTTCATCAAGCGCTGGTAAGTTGCTCCCGCATTCTTTAATCCGAACGGCATCACCTTGTAGCAATAAGTGCCGTCGGCTATAACGAAGCTAACCTTCTCTTGATCCTCTCGGGTGAGCAGCACTTGATGGTAGCCCTGATAAGCGTCGAGCATGCAAATCAACTCGCAGCCGGCTGTGGAGTCCACCAGTTGATCGATCCGGGGCAGAGGATAAAAATCCTTTGGGCACGCCTTGTTGAGATCCTGGAAATCGATGCAAACTCTCCACTTGTTGCCTGGCTTGGAGACTAGTACCACGTTTGCCAGCCAGCTCGGGAACTGTACCTCGCGTATGTGGCCGGCTTCCAGGAGCTTCTCGACCTCCGCTTGTATTATTGCATTTTGTTCGGCGCTGAAGTCCCGCTTCCTTTGCTTCACCGGCCGGGCTTCCGGTAGGACATGGAGCTCGTGCTACGCTATACTTGGCGAAATTCCGGGCAGCTCATGTGTTGACCATACGAAGACATCACAGTTTCTCTCGAGGCATTTGATCACTTCCTCTTTCTGGCTTGCCTCCAGATCGACAGCAATGAACGTGGTGGCCTCCGATCGGGTCGGGTGAATCTGTACTTCCTCTTTATCTTCATAAATCAAAGAGGGAGGTTTTTCGATTATAGCGTTCACCTCGATCCGTGGCGTCTTTCGAGCGGAATTTAATTCAGCTCGGACCATCTCGACGTAGCATCGCCGAGCCGCCAGTTGATCTCCTCGTACTTCTCCCACTTTATCTTCCACTGGGAACTTAATTTTCTGGTGAAAAGTGGAGACGGCTGCTCGGAACTCACTGAGCGCCAGTCGTCCCAGGATAATGTTGTATGCTGAGGGAGAGTCGACCACGACAAAGTTTGCAGTCCGCGTCCTTCTGAGCGGCTCTTCTCCCAGCGAAATGGCCAGCCGGATCTGTCCGACCGGCAGAACTTCATTGCCCGTAAACCCGTAGAGGGGTTGTCATGGGCAGCAGCTCGGCTCGATCGATTTGCAGTTGGTCGAAGGCCTTTTTGAATATAATATTGACCGAGCTTCCTGTATAAATGAAAACGTGGTGAATAGTGTAGTTGGCTATTACCGCTTTGATGAGGAGAGCGTCGTCATGCGGTACTTCGACTCCCTCCAAGTCCTTGGGCCTGAAGTTGATTTCAGGACCGCTCGCCCGCTCTTGGCTACATCCGACCGCGTGGATCTGAAGCTGTCTGACGCTCGCCTTCCTTGCTCGGTTAGAGTCGCCGCCGGTCGGACCGCCAGCTATAATGTTGATTTCGCCTCGGGAAGTGTTGCTTCTATTTTCTTCTTCCCGAGCGGACGGTCTAGGCCGCTCCCTAGACATCTGATGTGCGTAGATTATATACTCTTTTATGCATGTTTTTACGCACATTTACATACTTTGAGCATGCTTGATCTATGCATTTTTATACTTCCAGCTTTCCTTTTAGCATATTTACTCTTTTGGTTCGGAGATCTGCTTTTTGTGCATTTTCTGTACACATGAGTCGATTTGGTGAAGAATCTACATCTTTGGGCATGCATTGGAGGAAACGAAGGGAGAAAGCACCGAGCCGTGTACCTCACACGGCCATGCACTGGGATGGAGCTCGAGCCGTGTGGAGTTTGGCACCAACAGAAGAGGAAGATGACATGGCCGTGTGAACCTCGCACGGTCGTGTCAAGATTTGAAGCCAACCAGAGCAGAAGCCTTACATGGCCGTGTGGATCTACACGGCCGTGTGAGACTTCCAGAGACCAAGCAGGCTGTGGCCGTGTGCACCACACGGCCGTGTATCATTTCCAGAGAGCAGAAGGGTTCTGGCCGTGTGGAGTCACACGGCCGTGCAGGTTTGGCAGAGAGGGAACTGGACATGGCCGTGTGAATCTCACACGGCCGTGTCACGGGGCCGTGTGGCGCCCGATTCCCTCCTCTATTTAAACCCTTCTTCATGAATTGAAAGGGGATCTCTCCCCCTTTGGGAGAAGGCAAGATTTGGTGGTTTCCTCCCATTCTTGGGAGGATTTCTGGGCGATTCAAGGGGAGTTCTTGGCGATTCCGGCTCCGGAGCGAGGATTGGATTCGAAGACACGGCTTCTTCGTAGATAAGTTTTCTCTTTTCCCCTCTTCTTGTTTTCTTGGATTGGGGATTCAAGGAATGCTTGTAATCTCTATTCTTTCGGGTTTTCTTCCTCGATTCATGGAGTAGATCTTGTATTCTAGGATTAAGGGAGTATTTGTATGATGGATTGATGTAATCTCTTATGGATTTGCCATTTTCTTGTTTCAATGACATTATCTTGCTTGTATCAATTAGATCTTGAATGATTGATGGTGGTTTGTGCTTAATTCTCATTCTTGATTGATTGTTTGGATTTCTTATGGACTTGGTAAGGATAAACTCTCACTTGATCATCCGAGGGATCCACGTGACAGGTGCAAGCCCGTGTAAGGACGTTTGAGAGATAATCTTGAAGAGGAAATAGGAATATTCAAGAGAGTAGGATGGATTCTATGATTAGCTTCTTGTATCTTTATAGATTAATAAGTTGTGGGCTTCTATGTTGATATCCGAGGAAGGCATAGTAATAGGTGCGCTTCTGTATAAGGACAACGTAGGTTCATGTCTAATTAATCCTATTTAGATACATTTCTCAGTCCTTAGCCGGTTGTCTATTGCAAGAGGGAACCGACAACTTTCTACATGTTTGGCAATTGAGGAATAAGAATTGGTGAACCATTTACATTCAAGAAATCTTACAAAGAAACCGAAACTCCTAGAATCTCCCTTTATCATAACCCAAAACACTAAACTCTTGTTTGTTGATCTCTAATATTAGATTTGTTTACCTTCACTTTGCTTTTGAAACGATTGGATAGTTGTTTAGCTAATTCGCATTGAGACATTTCTAGTGCTTATTCCAGTCCCTGTGGATACGATAATCTTTTATATTACTTGCGACATTTCCGCACACTTGCGGAGCGTAACAAGTTTTTGGCGCCGTTGTCGGGGACTGCGCTATAACATTAGGAATTATCAATTGAGTTAGACTAAACATAATTTTTTTTTCTTTTGATTTGCATAGTTATAACTAATTGTTAGAATTCTGTTTTCGTAAGTTTTTCCTTTCTTGAATAACATTCTTGACAACTCTTTTTGTTGGAATTCTAATTCTAATTCTAACTTTGCATTCTTGATTTCTAGTACTCTAATCTAACTTTTCTCTGTTTTCTCTTTTGATCTTGTTTCTTTCTTCTTTTCTTTTGTAAACATATCTTGCAATTTTTAGCATATGAATTATTCTAGACATTTTTTTTTTTCTTTTATCTTTTCTTTCTTGTTTTCATTATGCACTTTCTTTCTTGCAATTTAAATTCTGCATTTGCTTTCTTGCTTTTCATATTGCATTTTATTTCTTGTTTTTGATTCTTGATAATTTTCTTTTTCTTCTTGAATATCCATGAGCACTAACATGTCAAGCAGGACCATGAGAAATTTTTCTACACCCTTTTCTGCAAGATTTTTATCTCCCATTGTGCAACCTCAAATTGAAGTAGAAAGTTTCCAATTAGACCCAGAGATAATTTTCATGATACAAGGTCACAAATTTGGAGGAGAAGTATCAGAAAGTCCTTATCTGCATCTTGAAACATTTTTAGAGATTTGTGATTTGGTGAAATGTGAAGGAGTATCAACAAATGCAGTTCGATTGATGATATTTCCTTTCAGTATCAAGGATAAAGCAAGGACTTGGCTATATTCTCTCTGTCCTCAAAGCATCACAAGTTGGGAACAGTTGGAGAAGCAATTTCTGAATCATTTTTTTCCCTCCAAGTAGAACGGTGTATATGAGGAATTGCATAACAAATTTTTCTCAGGCATATGGAGAATCATTATTTAAAGCATGGGATAGATTCAAGAGTCTTCAAAGACAGTGCCCTCATCATGGTTTTGAAAAATGGTTGATTTTGCACATATTCTATGGGGGAATTTCTTTCTCAGACAAGACTTTATTGGATTCATCAGCTGGAGGTTCTTTTATGGACAAAAGTGTAGATGAAGCTTATTCATTAATTGATCAAGTGACATTGAACCTCCATGAATGGTCGAACAAAAGTTGGATGGAATTTCCCTCAGATATTCAAAAAGTGCAAGCTATAAATGTAAGAGAGCCTGTCAAACAAAATGAAATTCAACCACCTAAAAATGTTGAAATTCACAAGTCACAGAGTGAGGAGTTCAAACATTTGGGGGCAAAGCTTGATAGTATTGTTTCAAAATGGTTTAAAGAAGATCCCCCTCCTACACAGTCAAGATCCAATGAAAAGTGTGATGATGTTGGGTTGAGAAGTGGAAAAAATCATGAAGAACTTCTGAAGAACGACATGTTTAGAATTGAGGAGAAGAATAATAGAAGATCACAAGAACTCAGTTCCATTTCTCTAGGAAGTTCCCAAAGGCCACAAGTACCTTTCCCTCAACGATTAATCACACCAACATTAGATAAGCAAGTTGGACCTCCTCCAAAAGCTCAAAGGGAATTTGGGAAAAAGGGAGTTCAGTCTTTCCCAGGACCTTCACTAAGGGTTCCTTTTCCACAAAGGTTAGTGGGGGTCAATGAAAATAAAGACTTCGGCAAATCCTGTGACACTAATATGGTTGAGTGTAGATTTTTGAATATATATGAAGATGAAGATTTTTCAGATGAGGATTTTATTGATAATGTAGTGGTAAATAAGTTTTCAGATCTATCTCAAAATTTTATAAGGTGTTATAGTGACATCGAATTTTCAGATGATGAATGTGATGTGGTAGATCAACTTAAAACTGCAAGTGAAGTTATTGATCCTCTTGTTATTGATTCTCCTATTGAGGACATAGATGTTGGTTTATTTTTTGATGTATGTGTTGATGATGATGATATGGAAGAATGTGTAGGGAGCTGTGTTGTGGAAGCAGCATCTCAAGGATCACCACCTTTGTCAAGACAACCCTTAGAGGTTTTAAGAATTGATCATGTTGTGGAACAATGTGTAGGGACTTATACAGAGCTAGTAGAGTCTCGAGAATCACCATCATTGATATCATCAACACCTAAGCTAGAGCCAGAACCATCATTTGATTCAGAGGAAGTCACATCTACATGTTTAGAAATTTCAGGTATTTCTCAACAAAGTAAGGTTAGTATTTCTTGTGATCTTTTGGAAAACTTTATGGAGGTACCTATAATTGACTTTGTTGGATGTGATTCAGTTTTTATTACTTATTCATCTTATCTTGATATGGTTCTAGCTCTATACTATATAACATGCTTGTGGGAGATTTGTTTTTCTTTTGGATGTGCAGATTTCACATGGGCCAATAATTGGAAGCTCAATCTGAACCGTCTTCGACCACCTGAAAAAATTTCCAAGAAGATGAAGATGGAGAGAGTTATACTTTACTTTGTAGCTCCTTTGATGAAAGCTCCTCCATAATAAGAGCCCTTGGTAGGAGGGTTCTAAAATATCTTACCCCTCCAAGAGCAAGATTTAGATGAATCTAATGAGGTGGTCGAGCTAATGACCTTAAACAAGCGCTTCTTGGGAGGCAACCCAAGTTCATTTTCCTTATTTTCTTTTATTTCTTTAGTTCTCTCTTTATAATAAACATGTATCCTCTACTTAATTTTTCTTGTCTATCTTATTGTTGTAGAATTCAAAGTTGTGGAGGAATGTGAGTATTGGATGGAGGAGTATCTTTAAAAACATGAACGTCAACCATTTGGAGCTCATCACTTGGTAACTTCTTTTAAAATCTCCTCCACATTGTTTTTAGTTTTCATTGGGACAATGAAAAATTTAAGTCTGGGGGGATGCATTTGATTTGCTTTGTTTGTTTTTGTTTTTGCTTATGTCTTGCATTGTGTTTTGATTTTTTGTGGCATATATCTTGAGAACATCAAAACTTCACTTATATGCTTTCTTGGATTCAAGTGAAATGTTAGCACGATTATCGGTTTGATTCATGATGTTCGAATGATGCTAGTAGTAAACTTTGTGTAGTTCTTTTTCTATCTTGGGAAGCATTAATAAGCTAAGAATCTTATTGTGATGAGTTTTAGTTTTGGTTCAACCTTAAGGATTTTATCTTCACTACACTTGTGCTTGATGCTTGAATAGTTGATGTCATTGAAATAGTCATGATTCATCTTGTTTGCTTAGTACTTGGTTTCCATGGTGATTTCTCAACTTTCATTTTGGTTACTGGATGAGGCTCAAATCATTAAAGCTCATTTGGAAAAATCAAAATATCCCAACATGTGTGCTAAAAGTACATTTATGAATAAGTTTTGCACAATGCAAATACTTATAAAAAAAAAAATAAGGGATATAAAAAAACAGTTGTCATGAGTGGAATCTAGCAAGTCACCCCTTTGAGACCGAGTTAGGTTACTGGGGAAATGACTGTTTAGCTTCCCTTGAGATTGAGCACACCTTTGAGACCTTGGGTTAGTTGAGAAATATGAACCAAGTGAATGGTAAGTAAGTGCCTATCACTGGTTACTTGTCTTTCACTGGAAACATAAGGAATTCAAATTTGATGACGACTTGACTAGGACATGGATTGAAACTTGAAGGGTGTTGAGTTACTTTTACACTGCGCACAAGATTCTTATGCTTGAACCATACTTTACTTGTTTCCATGATCATGCTTGTTAATGAAACTTTTTGATAGAATTAGGAAAGTGCACTGGGTTTTATGAATGTGTTGTAGAACATATGAATTTAGACTGCAGCATTTTGCTTGAGGACAAGCAAAGGTTTAAGTCTGGGGGTGTGATGTGCGTAGATTATATACTTTTTTATGCATGTTTTTACGCACATTTACATACTTTGAGCATGCTTGATCTATGCATTTTTATACTTCCAGCTTTCCTTTTAGCATATTTACTCTTTTGGTTCGGAGATCTGCTTTTTGTGCATTTTCTGTACACAGGAGTCGATTTGGTGAAGAATCTACATCTTTGGGCATGCATTGGAGGAAACGAAGGGAGAAAGCACCGGGTCGTGTACCTCACACGGCCATGCACTGGGATGGAGCTCGGGCCGTGTGGAGTTTGGCACCAACAGAAGAGGAAGATGACATGGCCGTGTGAACCTCGCACGACCGTGTCAAGATTTGAAGCCAACCAGAGCAGAAGCCTTACATGGCCGTGTGGATCTACACGGCCGTGTGAGATTTCCAGAGACCAAGCAGGCTGTGGCCGTGTGCACCACACGGCCGTGTAGCATTTCCAGAGAGCAGAAGGGTTCTGGCCGTGTGGAGTCACACGGCCGTGCAGCTTTGGCAGAGAGGGAACTGGACATGGCCGTGTGAATCTCACACGGCCGTGTCACGGGGCCGTGTGGCGCCCGATTCCCTCCTCTATTTAAACCCTTCTTCATGAATTGAAAGGGGATCTCTCCCCCTTTGGGAGAAGGCAAGATTTGGTGGTTTCCTCCCATTCTTGGGAGGATTTCTGGGCGATTCAAGGGGAGTTCTTGGCGATTTCGATCCGAAGACAAGGCTTCTTCAGATAAGTTTTCTCTTTTCCCCTCTTCTTGTTTTCTTGGATTGGGGATTCAAGGAATGCTTGTAATCTCTATTTCTTCGGGTTTTCTTCCTCGATTCATGGAGTAGATCTTGTATTCTAGGATTAAGGGAGTATTTGTATGATGGATTGATGTAATCTCTTATGGATTTGCCATTTTCTTGTTTCAATGACATTATCTTGCTTGTATCAATTAGATCTTGAATGATTGATGGTGGTTTGTGCTTAATTCTCATTCTTGATTGATTGTTTGGATTTCTTATGGACTTGGTAAGGATAAACTCTCACTCGATCATCCGAGGGATCCACGTGACAGGTGCAAGCCCGTGTAAGGACGTTTGAGAGATAATCTTGAAGAGAAAATAGGAATATTCAAGATAGTTGGATGGATTCTATGATTAGCTTCTTGTATCTTTATAGATTAATAAGTTGTGGGCTTCTATGTTGATATCCGAGGAAGGCATAGTAATAGGTGCGCTTCTGTGTAAGGACAACGTAGGTTCATGTCTAATTAATCCTATTTAGATACATTTCTCAGTCCTTAGCCGGTTGTCTATTGCAAGAGGGAACCGGCAACTTTCTACATGTTTGGCAATTGAGGAATAAGAATTGGTGAACCATTTACATTCAAGAAATCTTACAAAGAAACCGAAACTCCTAGAATCTCCCTTTATCATAACCCAAAACACTAAACTCTTGTTTGTTGATCTCTAATATTAGATTTGTTTACCTTCACTTTGCTTTTGAAACGATTGGATAGTTGTTTAGCTAATTCGCATTGAGACATTTCTAGTGTTTATTCCAGTCCCTGTGGATGCGATAATCTTTTATATTACTTGCGACATTTCCGTACACTTGCGGAGAGTAACAACATCCGGGGATTCTCATGCCTTGGAGTATGATGCCGCTCGGGAGTCTGTCTTTGTCGCCTGTCAGGTACCATCCGATCGGCTTCACGAGGTCTCTGTCGCCTATCGGATGATGGCGATCGACGGCCACCACTCCGAGGAACGGGGTGGGCAATCAGAGGAAGACTTCGACAATCTCTTGTGTTGTGCATATCCGTCCGATGGAATGAGCAAAACATTGGGGTCCATACCTTCTTTTTTGGTTTGGGCCGCTCGGCAAATACTTCTTGAATGGCGTGGGATCTCGCCTGTTGCGGTGGGCGAGCTGCCTCAGCTTGCGGTCCTCTAGGTGGCTGATGAGCAGTATGAGGCTTCCACTCGGGAGGGGCCTGCCGTTTGGTTGGAGCTTCCTTTCTTCTGGCCACTTGGGCCTCTTCTACATTAATATACTCATTGGCCCAGTGTAGCATGTGATCGTAGTCTCGGGGCGGCTTCCGAATGAGCGATCGGAAGAAGTCACCGTCCACGAGGCCTTGCGTGAACGCGTTCATCATCGTTTCTGAGGTGGCCGTTGGAATATCCATGGCCACCCTGTTGAACCGCTAGATATAAGCTCAGAGTGATTCGCAGGCTTCTTGTTTGATGGCAAACAGACTGACACTAGTCTTCTGATAGCGCCAACTGCTTGCAAAGTGGTGGAGGAAGGCCGTGCGGAAGTCTTTGAAACTTGTGATGGATCCGTCTGACAACCTCCGAAACTACCGTTAAGCCGATCCCGAGAGGGTGGTAAGGAAAACCCGACACTTCACTCCATCTGTGTATTGATGAAGGGTAGCTGTGTTGTCGAACTTACCCAAATGATCGTCCGGGTCGGTGGTTCCATTGTATTCACCAATCGCCGGGGGCACATAGTGTTTTGGCAGAGGGTCTCGCAGAATGGCCTCCGAGAATTGCCGATTGATCCGCTCGGGAGAAGCTTCCGCTCGGGGGGCCTTGCCTTTTCTGTTATCTCGTATTGGAACTTCGTCTGATGAAGATCCTCGCTCACGATTAACTGTTGCGGCTTTAGGAGGCGTGCGGAATAGGGTCCGATGAAATGGAACCGTGGCATGAGGTGCTTCTGCTCGGCCTCCTGATGCGGACGTCGCTTGTTGCTCCATCTGCTCGGCTTGTGCCTTCTGTTTTTGTTCCACAAGCTTAGCTGCCCTTGACTCGATCAGAGCGTCGAGTTCCTCTGTGGAGAGCGTCACTGTATGCGGTCGTCCAGCTTCGTCCATCGCTTCCGATCGGATTCAGGAGCGTTCCCACAGATGGCGCCAAATTGATCCTGTCCGAATGCTGAATCAATGGACGCTGGGCACGTGGCACTCTCCGACTACTGACGTAGATCTCCGACCACTTGTACGAACTTCCGGCGAACCTGCAAAGAAATCGGGCCGGAAAGGGGTTCCCGGCGATGACCCTCCGACGCTCAAGTCAGGTAGACGGAAAATAAGAAGGTGACTCCCAGGATTCCAAATTTCATACCTCCGGTGAAGTTCGAGGGCTCTTATATAGAGCTACGGGAGCTTGGTGCACATAAACCGAGGTGTACATATGTCCTATACCATACCGCAGCATGGGTTTGTCAGAAGAGCACGTTTGACGCCACACTGCTACAGTCTGAGCATCTCCTTGATGGGACAGCAGAACCCTTTGTTGTACGATACTGAGTATGGCCTGGTCTTCGAACATGCCTGTTGTCAGCAACAGGGGTTGCTAAGATGACGTCCCCACTGTCCCATACCTTTTGACTTCTTCTTCCCGGACCGACCGTCAAGCCGCTCAACTAGAATATTCACCTTTGATCTGGCGTAGGTGGTCTGGACGTCCGGGAAGGTTCAGGGTCGTCGCCTGCTCGGCTCTCATAGCTTGACACCCTGGCCGAGCGGGCGGACTGCTTGGCCTTTACTCTTGCCCTGCACCACGGCCGAGCGGACGATCCGTTCGGCCATATGATCTTCTTTCCTTCATTAGAAACTCGGGCTCACGGCCAGGTAGTTGTTCTCTCGGATGGGAGTCATTGCCTAGTGATCGGTGTGTCCCGCCCACTCGTCGAGCCCATGGGGTGGACCCTCCTTTGACTGTTGACCTCTACGTGTCGCTGACCTTACCCTCATGAGGGCCCCCCGGCCTTACCTTAATTAGTTTATATGCACTATGTATTTTTACATGTTCTATATCTTATATCTTCCTTATTTAATTTTATTTATGCTTTATAATTTATATTATACATTTTATATTATATAATATATTATTTATATTTTATTTCTATATTAATAAGATGAATAATCTATAAAAATTTATAGACATATAAATACTAAGTCTTTATATATTTATATCCTAGTACTATATATATATATATATATATATATATATATAAAGTTTTATCCCTTTATAAATGCTAAGTCCTATAATTCCTATATAAGTTTTATTCATTTATAATTCATAAATTATATTATCTTAATTATTATATACACGTTACATTAAATTTATACTCTGTAATTTGTATTATATATATATATATATATATATATATATATATATATATATATAAAATTTATATTTCATTTCCAAATTGATTAGATGAATAATTTATACACGTAAATTATATAAATACTAAGTCTTTATATATTTATATTTTTCTATTTTCTTAATATAATTAACTAATCCAAATTTCCTAATTGTAGGCTAACTTAATTAATTAAATCTATTTATGTAAATAAATTCTTAATTAAATCAAGTGAACAATAAATATCCTTAATTAAATAAATTCAAAAACTAATTAAATTGTAATTAATATAATAAATCCCCTAAATTAAATAAATTCAAATTCTAATTAAATTTTAATTTAATCTAATAAATCCTCTCAATTAAATAAGTGGTTTCAAACACTACATTAGAGATCTTTGCATGCTTATGTTTAGGTTTACAATTATGCCATGTTTATGTTGGTGCGGAAAGCATCCGACGATCGAACTTGTGTTTTGATAATGGCAAAGGATTCAAAGTTAAGGTGTTTTGTTTTCTAACAAGTCTACTTGAGGATTTCAGGAAAGTCCTAGCTGCGGTTAGGCAAAGGGAAAAACCCTAGGGGGTGGTAACTCTAGGTCATAGGGGGTGGTAACCCTATGCGAAAAGTCTTGGTAGGTCGATGTCTTCAGGCAAAAGTCCTAGGGGGTGGTAACCCTAGGTGGAAAGTCCTGGTGTCGCGAACCAGGTGAAAGACTGGACTGGCCGGGAAGCGGATGTCCAGCAGAAAGTCCGGAATCATCGAGTGCTGAGCAAAAGTCTAGTCGATTTGGAGGATCGACTGGCAACAGGTAAATCTCCTGAGTGGAGTAGGTGAGGACGCGTTCCCCGTAGAGGGAACAGTAGGCGTTGGGTCGACATAGGGTTTCCGGGCGGAAATCCTAAGTCAGACCCGGACAGTCCGGAGACTGTCGAACTTTCATTCATATTTATGATATTATGTGTGCTAACTTTGTCTTGTAGGATATGTGTGTAGTTTGTAGACTAACACATTGTGCAGGGACAAAAGAGCAACATTAGCCTCGGATGAACAGTGTCTGAGGCGCCTCCATGGAGCTTGGAGGCGCCTCGGGTGCGAAGGTGAGCTGGCAGTGTGCTGGAGTTGGAGGCGCCTTAAAGGGCAGTGAAGGCGCCTTGGACCACAGCATGGAGGCGCCTTGAAGGCGCATGAAGGCGCCTTCAGAGGGATAATGCGCGACTTGATCAGCACTTATCGACGCATGCAACCCGAGGCTTGGAGGCGCCTCGGACAGCCTTGGAGGCGCCTCCAGCACCCTTTATAAGCAGTGTTCGAGCACCTCTTCCAGCACAACTCTCTCTGAATAATCTCTTGCTACGTGCTGTGAACCTGACGATCCAGAAGTACTGCGACACGATACCAACGACCCGGAACTACGCTTCTCCATCTTTAGTTGTCGGTATAAAGTTTATGAGCTGTAAATTCCTATAATTGTACAAATTATCGTGCTTATAGTTGTTGCCCACCGAAAGCGATCAAGGATCGCGGGCCTTTGAGTAGGAGTCGATCTAGGCTCCGAACGAAGTAAATAGTTTGCCTCTTTGTGTGATTGTTTTTATTTCCGCTGCATTTACTCTAACAGTTTTACGATTCCGAAAAATGAAATAGCCGCGAGCGCTATTCACCCCCCCTCTAGCGCGGTCTCGATCCAACAATTGGTATCAGAGCGGGGTTGTTTTGAATTGGTGCAACCACCATTCAAAACATTTTTTTCTTTCGTGGTATTTTGTTTTGGAGTCAATTAGAAATTAGCTAATTAGCTAAAGTTCTAATTTTTTTTAATCAGTGTTGCTCAAAGTTGGTCAATACCACTTGAGCTCGTTATTTTTTCCTCCCGCACTACTAATCCAAGACACAGTCTTGGAATAGATCTTTTTGTTTTTGTTTTCCTTATCTAGGTCTAAAATGACTCAACAAGAAGGATATAGCACTGTTCGTCCCCCACTATTTTCCGGAGAAGACTTCGGATATTGGAAGGGGCGAATGGAGATATATCTGAAGATCCAGTTCGACACCTGGATGATAGTCAAGACAGGACTTCAACTACCAACTGATACAGACGGTAAGCCGACATCCTGTGAGAATTGGGAACCAGCCTTCATAAAAAAGGTGGAAGCCGACGCCAAAGCTACCTGCACCATCCAGTGCAGTCTTACCAAGGAGGAACTCAACAAAGTCGGTCCCTTTTCAACCGCAAAGGAACTCTGGGAGAAACTGATCGAACATCACGAGGGCACCTCGAAAACCAAGGTAAGTAAGCGTGATTTATTATTTAACAAATTATATAATTTAAAAATGCAGGAAGGTGAGACGGCGAGCCAGCTGCACGCACGCATCCAGGACATTCTTAACTCTCTTCATGCAATTGGACAGAGAGTCGAAAACCGGGACGTCATAAGGTACGCTTTAAATTCGTTTCCAAGGAGTACATTGTGGGCATCAATGGTAGATGCCTACAAGGTCTCCAAAGACTTGTCTTCTTTAAAGTTAGACGAGTTATTTTCTGAATTTTAACTTCATGAACAAACTAATGCACAGCCATCCGAGAAGGGTATTTCTTTGGTTGCAGGTACGAGTCGAACACGGGAATCAAGAGTACGACGACAAATTGAATCAGAATCAGAAGACGAATCCGACTCAGAAGATTCAGAGGATGAACTAACCAGCGAACTTGTGAACCTTGTGAAGAAGCTCTATAAGAAGAAGAAGGGCTTCAACAAGAAAGATCTGAAGAAGGCAGTTCAGTCCAGGGAGGCCCAACCGAACTCAAAGTTAAAATTCGAAGTCACTTGTTACGGGTGCAACCAGAAGGGGCATATCAAAGCCAACTGTCCCAACCAAAAGGAGGCCAAAAAGCAAAGAAGAAAGAAGGCCCTGAAAGCAACTTGGGACGAATCTTCTTCAGAGGACGACGACAATGAAATTGATCAAACAAGTCTACTCGCACTGATGGTCCGGGACCAGATCATCGAGAGCGAGTCAGAAGCCGAGTCCGAGCAAAGCCACGGATCCGCATCCGTTTCAGAAGGGCCAGAATCCAATGTAAGTATTCCAAGGCTTAACAATTTAGTTAATTACTTACTTCGCAAACTAGCTAAATCAAACCTTAGGATTAAATCACTTCTAAAGGAAGTAGCTGTCCTTAAAGAAATGCCAAACACTAATTCCTTACCTGATCAAGTTCAAACTGGAAATTCAACTCAAGTTCAAAAACTTGAGGAAGAAAACTCTAGCTTGAAAAATCAGGTAAAAGACTTAAAAAATATGTTAGAACGGTTTTCTCTGGGATTTAAGAATTTGGACCTAATTCTTGGAACACAAAGAGCCGTCTACAACAAAACTGGACTGGGATATAAAAGTAAAAAGAAATATAGATCTTATTTATCTTTAATAAAAAAACAAGGTAGTAAACTAGTCCAAGCATGGGTCCCTAAGTCTAAATTAATCAATCAAGTTGAACTTGGCCAATACTGGGTTCCGAAGGATCAAATACACTACCTCGATAGACCAAATCGAGGCTATGATCCAGGGAAAGATAAAAGGAAAACGATATTAATTCGAAATTAAATTCAAAATTCAAAATCAAAATTAAAAATTCGAAATTAAATTTAAAATTTAAAATCAAAATTAAAAAATCGAAATTAAATTTAAAATTCAAAATCAAAATTAAAAATTCGAAATTTAAAATTCAAAATCAAAATTAAAAAATTCAAAATTAAATTCAAAATTCAAAATCAAAATTAAAAATTCCAAATTAAAATTCCAAATTCAAAATTCAAAAATAGATGGTGGATCCAAACTAGCTGGCACCTCCAACTGAACTACCCGACAGGGTAACTGAACCTAATTTACCCGAAATGGGTAAAACAAGAGTAGATTACCCGGCAGGGTAATTAAGGCTAGTTTAAAAAGGGCTAGGTTTAACTTGACCCACAGTACTGGTGAAGTTTTTGGATGATAGTACGTTAGGGAAACTTGGGCATCACATGTCTAGGAAGATATGGCTTCGACCTGGTGCATTTGACCAAGTGGAACTGACCGAAGCTACCCTTAAATGGATCCTAACTAGTTAGACCAAGGATTAGTATTAAATTCAATGGGTAGGACTATTTGGAAAACCTCGAAGGCATGGTTACTTTAATGAGCTCCGAGTGACTCACCATAGCCCAGAAGTTTATCCAAAGAATGCTTACTTGTTGAACCCAAAGCTAAATCTGAATCTAACACAAAGTTAAACCAGACTCTTAAATTCAACAATAATTCATCTCACAACAATTATAGGATTCCCTGATTGACAATCTAGATTGGGTGAGATGACTAATTATTTTAAAAACTTAAATTTCAAAATTATTTTAAAAACTTAAATTTCAAAATTATTTTAAAAACTTAAATTTCAAAATTATTTTAAAAACTTAAATTTCAAAATTATTTTAAAAAACTTAAATTTCAAAATTGTTTTAAAAACTTAAATTTCAAAATTATTTTAAAAACTTAAATTTCAAAATTATTTTAAAAACTTAAATTTCAAAATTGTTTTAAAAACTTAAATTTCAAAATTATTTTAAAAACTTAAATTTCAAAATTGTTTTAAAAACCTAAATTTCAAAACCTTAAATTTCAAAATTATTTTTAAAACTTATTTTTAAAAACTTATTTCAAAATTATTTTAAACTTAAATTTCAAAATTATTTTTAAAATTTTAAAATAAAAATTAATTAACTTTAAAACCATATTTAAATTTTTTTTTTAACTTTAAGACATTCTAATTTTTAATTATCTTTATCAAAACTAATGTGTTGATTAATTCAACCAAAAAAAAAAAAAAAATCATTGGACATGTAGCATATGAAGGCGCCTCCATCTAAGAGGAGGCGCCCTCAAGCAGCGGCGGGAAATTTCCCGCCGCCCATTTAAGGCGCCTTAAGGATCCCTTAAGGCGCCTCCAAAGGCGCCCTGAAGAGACCTTAAGGCGCCTTAAACCTTTCATTTTGTCACGAACAGAAGCATTTTTTTGGTTCTGTTCGTGCTCTGCCGCGGCGATTTCTCCGGATTCTTCCCAACCAAGGCGCCTTCTACCTCTTTCCTTCCCTTTAATTCCTAGCTATGCCTCCTAGGTATAATCTAAACCCTCCTTTTATCGTTTAATTCCTACATTCTTCTATAGTTTTGCAAATTTTTCTTGTATAATGTCAACAATAGGATCGTCGTATTGTGGATACCACACCAGCTAGGGTCCCTTCCACGGACCCGAGATTCCCCTCGGAACAGCATAGGATAGATTTCTCTAGGTTTACTTTTGAGTCAATTAAACCTAGGTATATTGGTCGAGAATTTTTGTCCCAATTCTGTCAACCCACTATCGAGATGATAAATCACTATCATCTAGATAAATTGGTTGACTGTACCACTACAGTCAACCAAGATCTGTGTGCCCAGTTCTATCACAACCTTGAAAAGGTTGATGATAGAACTTATTCCACCAGAGTTGGTGGTACTGATATTCAGCTGACATCCTCCCTACTTCGCACCAACCTAGAGCTTAGGGAGTCTGAGTGTACATTCTTGTGTTACCCGAGTAGGACCCTACCCTTTGGTGATCCCTATTCACACATTACACTAGACGATATCTACATGCATTTCTTTGGGGAGGAGAGACCCTTGGGCCTGACAGAGTTCAGATCCACTCTTCTTCGAGTTCAGGATTATACTATATACAGAGTCTTGACAGCTTGTATACTACCCTTATCATCTCGAGACGTCTCGACGATGCGACCATCCCATTCGTTCTTTTTGTACGCCCTCACCCAGTGCCTTGACATAGACATAGCTCTCCACATGTTTCATAACATTATCCTTGCATCCAACACAGTTACATCTGGAGTAGTTCATATGCCTTATTGCCATATTCTGACCCAGATATTCTCCAGCTCTGGGATAGACATTACTAGAGGGGTACTCATTCCACTTACCATTTACAATGAGGTCGGTCAGCGTAGCCTTAGATTAGCAGGGGCAGAGGTCACTGCCGAGGGGATTCTGGCCTGGAAGGGCTGACCACCACCTGCTGCTGCCCTTGGTGCTCCAGAGGCCGAGGACGCACTAGATGCAGATGAGGAGTGGCCCGATTTCCTTGCAGAGGATTTTTTCACAGATCCTTCCACCTCTGCCGGACCCTCTACTTCAGTCGGGCCTTCATCTTCAGCACCACTCTCTGTCGAGGATAGACTCACTCGCCTCGAGGTCCAGACCACTCAGACGCGACGGGCTGTACTAGATAGCCATCGCTTTCTTCGATCTATGCGATCCGAGATGGTTGCTGGTTTCGCATCTCTCCGAGGCGAGCTTCGACGTCTGGGACAGCCTCAGCCACCACCCGAGCAGCCTCTAGCCGATCCTCCAGCTGACGACCCACCGGCTTGATTCTGTTTCTTAGATATTTGGACTATATCATTCACTTCTTGGATCTGCCTCTCTTACTCATCCTTTTGATTTGTATCCTGGATCTATTAGACTATTTGGACATGTTATTGAGTACTTATGTGTTTTATTTGAGAGTAAGTGTCTCATTTTGTCGTCTTGTTTTTTTTTAAAAAATTCTAGGAAAAATCATTTTCAAAATTTCTAATTTCCTAGATTTTTCAAAATTCTGGATTTACTTATCATTTTTCAAATTCTAGAAAAATAATTTTCAAAATTCCCAATTTCCTAGATTGTTCAAAAAAATTGAAATAGCCTAGGCTTTCTCCCTAGAAATCATGTTCCCCTAGAATTAAGCCAGAGCATCTCATAAGCACCTAGGTATACCTTGATTGTGATTGAAAAACATAGAACGGCGTGAGATGCATAGGGTATAGCCTGGACTCAAGAATGCTTATATCTATGCATCAATATGAGTCTGGGCGTTAAATACGCAATGTACATTAATCAAGTTAAGTCCTCCAGCTCTAGTCAAGTCTATCTGGACCAAAGTAACTTAACTTGACTAACCAAGTGAAAGATATTGTCCTATAGGCAATCAGCAAGTAACTAAAAGTTAGACAGTTGGTAGAGGATACTCAACTTTTTAGTTAAAGATGTTTTTGATCGTTAGGGCTCTGATACCTAGTAAATCAATCTAGTGAACACGACTCATGCTTGGACTCAAGGACCAACTGAATTTAAATGAATAACCTTGTCCTAAATCTTAAATATTATTTAAGCTAAGTTCCAATCTTAACTTTCAAACCCTGTTGAACTTAGCTAACCTGTTGAACTTAGTAATTTCCTGTACAATTTTTTCAAAGACTAACAAATAATTTTTCTGTTAAGTAAAGAAAGATATAATCACTAACCTTTTAAATCTATCAACGTGATACACTCCCCAACAGTTTTATAATGTTATTCAAGTGCCTATTATTGCCCATTTTTGATATATGGAAAAGGGGGAGAGTAGCAAATTAAAATTCAAATTAATAGTTAGGAGCAAAAGTTAAGGGGGAGCATATAGGTTACTTTAGCAAATTTGGTCATCTTGTAAGTAGCAAATTGTAAAATTCAAATTAAGGGGGAGCAAAAGTTAAGGGGGAGCATATAGATTACTTTAGAAAATTTGCTTTGGTCATTTTTGTTCATCTATACTTAGCAGATTTGCTTGTGTTAAAAATGCTTATCTATTCGGTTGTTTACTTAACTTTGAATTAGAGTTGCCATAATAAAAAAGGGGGAGATTGTTGGTACGGGAAGCATCCGACGATCGAACTTGTGTTTTGATAATGGCAAAGGATTCAAAGTTAAGGTGTTTTGTTTTCTAACAAGTCTACTTGAGGATTTCAGGAAAGTCCTAGCTGCGGTTAGGCAAAGGGAAAAACCCTAGGGGGTGGTAACTCTAGGTCATAGGGGGTGGGAACCCTATGCGGAAAGTCTTGGTAGGTCGATGTCTTCAGGCAAAAGTCCTAGGGGATGGTAACCCTAGGTGGAAAGTCCTGGTGTCGCGAACCAGGTGAAAGACTGGACTGGCCGGGAAGCAGATGTCCAGCAGAAAGTCCGGAAGCATCGAGTGCTGAGCAAAAGTCCAGTCGATCTGGAGGATCGACTGGCAACAGGTAAATCTCCTGAGTGGAGTAGGTGAGGACGCGTTCCCCGTAGAGGGAACAGTAGGCGTCGGGTCGACCTAGGGTTTCCGGGCGGAAATCCGAAGTCAGACTCGGACAGTCCGGAGACTGTCGAACTTTCATTCATATTTATGATATTATGTGTGCTAACTTTGTCTTGTAGGATATGTGTGTAGTTTGTAGACTAACACATTGTGCAGGGACAAAAGAACAACATTAGCCTCGGATGAACAGTGTCCGAGGTGCCTCCATGGAGCTTGGAGGCGCCTCGGGTGCGAAGGTGAGCTGGCAGTGCGCTGGAGTTGGAGGCGCCTTAAAGGGCAGTGAAGGCGCCTTGGACCGCAGCATGGAGGCGCCTTGAAGGCGCATGAAGGCGCCTTTAGAGGGATAATGCGCGACTTGATCAGCGCTTATCGACGCATGCAACCCGGGGCTTGGAGGCGCCTCGGACAGCCTTGGATGCGCCTCCAGCACCCTTTATAAGCAGTGTTCGAGCACCTCTTCCAGCACAACTCTCTCTGAATAATATCTTGCTACGTGCTGCGAACCTGACGATCCAGAAGTGCTGCGACGCTATACCAACGACCCGGAACTACGCTTCTCCATCTTTAGTTGTCGGTATAAAGTTTATGAGCTGTAAATTCCTATAATTGTACAAATTATCGTGCTTATAGTTGTTGTCCACCGAAAGCGATCAAGGATCGCGGGCCTTCGAGTAGGAGTCGATCTAGGCTCCGAACGAAGTAAATAGTTTGCCTCTTTGTGTGATTGTTTTTATTTCCACTGCATTTACTCTAACGGTTTTACGATTCCGAAAAATGAAATAGCCGCGAGCGCTATTCCCCCCCCCCCCCCCTCTAGCGCGGTCTCGATCCAACAGTTTATGTTGCTAAGTATGCATGCTAAGCTGATGTACAAGTCTATGCTTAAGCTTACGATATGAAATTGCATGTTTATGTTTAGGTTCATGATTATGCCATATTTATATTACTAAGCATGCACATGCTAAGCTAATGCACAAGTCTATGCTTAAGCTTACGATATGAAAATTACATGCTTACGTTTAGGTTTACAATTATGCCATGTTTATGTTTATGCACAGAATTACGTTGAAATTCATGCTTAAGCTATGTTATGAATTTGCATGTTTGTGCTTAAGTTTATGTTCATGTCCCTTTTATGTCTGATTACGATACCTTAAAGTGATAATGATAATGATAATGATTTAATGAGTATACTGTGAGGTAAAAGGCCCCAGAAGGAGCCCGTTTACAGGAAAAGGTCCAAGAGGGATCCTAATATCCGGTAAATTGAATATAACAAAGTGATAATGATAGTGATAATGACAATGGTAAAGATTTAATGAGGATACCGTGAGGGAAAAGGCCCCAGAGGGAGCCCATTTAGGGGAGAAGGCTCTAGAGGGAGCTCAATATCGAGTAAGTTGACTATGATAAAATGATAATGATTAGATTGGAACACCATAAGGGAAAAGGCCCCAAAGGGATCCCATTTACGGGACAAGGCCCCAGAGGGAGTCTAATATCCGTTTTCCATATCAGGCCACGATCTAGTGATGAGAGTTCCTAATGCCCCACCGTCAGGTACCATGGTTTTACAGCTGAGATTGATCAATCAACCATATGATGATGGCTAGTCACTTTCAACAATCCTTACCTTAAAAAGATTTATGATATATTATGCTTATGTTATGCTTATATACATGCTCACGATTATGTCTGTTAGTATGCTTATGTTTATGCTTATGTACATGCTCATAATTATGGTTGTTCGTATGCTCATATTTATGCTTATGTTATGCTTATATACATGCTCATGATTATGTCTGTTCGCATGCTTATGTTTATGCTTACGTTATGCTGATGTACATGCTCATGATTATGTCTGTTCATATGTTTATATTTATGCCCTCATGCTTATGTCGATGCCTATGTGTACGTTCATGGTATGTTAGTAGGAAGGTCTCTAGTTACCTAGAACATGGGTTCCCTTAGTACTCTAGATTATAAGCGCTAACTGTTGCATAACAAAGTTTTGAATATGTTGAGTCTCATGACTCATAGAATTAAACCTTTCTTTTCTAGACAATGGAACAAATGATATAGGAGACGTTGACTAGTGAGCCATCTCGGAACAATGGCAGTACAACCCAAAGACCCCAGTGTAATTTCTGCATTTAGCTATGTTATTTTTCAAACTGTTTATGTAATTTTATTTGAACTAAGAAACCGCTTTGGAAGTATGAGTATGTGGCACCCGTAGTTTATGTATTATTTAAAAAACTAGGGGTGTTACAAGGACTCTTATATAGATCACATCTTAAGACCTAAATAAGGAAAGAAATTATAATTAACATAACTTAATTCCAATCTTGTAAAGAAAAGAAATAGATTTTTATCTAAAAAGAAAAGTAATTAACTTAATGATCTTAACTTAAATCAAGAAGTAGATCAAGATAATTTCTCTCTAAAAAATATTGGTTTGGAAAGTATCCGACGATCGAACCTTAGTTTTGATAATGGCAAAGGGATTCAAAGTTAAGCTTAATTGTTATCTAATGTGTATGATTGAGTGTTTTAGGAAAGTCCTATCTGCAGTTAGGCAAGTGGAAAACCTTAGGGGGTGGTAACCCTAGGTCATAGGGGGTGGTAACCTTTACGGGAAGTCTTGGCGGGTCAGAGCTTCGGGCAAAAATCCTAGGGGGCTATAACCCTAGGTTAAAATCCTGGTGTAGCGAACCGGGTAGAAGTCTAGATGGGTCGAGAACCGGACATCCAGCATGAAGACCGGAAGCATCGGACGCTGAGCAAAAGTCCAATCGATCTGGAGGATCGCACTGGCAACAGGTAAATCTCCTGAGAGGAGTAGGTGAGGGCGCGTTCCCCGTAGAGGGAACAGTAGGCGTCAGGTCGACCTAGGGTTTCCGGTTCGAAATCCGAAGTCAGACCCGGATAGTCCGTTGACTGTCTATATTTCATTTAGTATACCTATTCTGTGCTAACTTTGTTTTGCAGGGTATGTGTTTGGGACTAACACATTTTGCAGGAACAAAGAAGCAACTTATACCTCGGAAGAACAATGTCCGAGGTGCCTCCATGGAGCTTGGAGGCGCCTCGGGTGCAAGCCGAAGCCAGCTGTCCAGAGAAGCTGGAGGCGCCTTCATGGGGACTGAAGGCGCCTTAGACCAGGGATTGGAGGTGCCTTAGATCAGCCTTGAAGGCGCCTTCAAGTGGATGAGGTGCGACCGGATCAGTGCTGATCAACGCAGCTGACTCGGCGGGTTGGAGGCGCCTCGAATGGGCTTCAAGGCACCTTCAACAGTATATAAAAGGGCATCTCAACCAGCAGCTCAAATCATCACCTTCCAAGCAATCCTTACGCAATCAGCTGCTAATGAGAAGTTTCAACGAAGCTACAATTTGACGCCGACAACCCGGAGCTCAAAAACGACCATTTCTATTGTCGTTGGTATATTTGATTATTGTGAATTGTACTTGAAATTTGTAATCCTTTTCGAAATTATAGTTGTTGCCCAATGTAAACGCTCAACGAGCGTAGGCCTTGGAGTAGGAGTCGCCACAGGCTCTGAACCAAGTAAACGACCTGTGTTTGCATTGTGTTCTTTTATATTTCCGCTGCGTATTTACTCGACACGTTTTAAATCGAACGAATAAGCCACGAGCGCTATTCACCCCCCTCTAACACTTCTCGATCCAACAATTGGTGTCAGAGCGGGGTTGCTCTGAATTGGTACAACTACCGTTCAAGTATTTTTTTTCGTCGCTTTCTCGTTCATGTAGGGTAAAAATAAAACCTTACGCCTTTCGTTTTATCCCTCCAAAATTAATTTCGAAAACTTCATTGCCATCTTTTCACCATTGGTCCATATTAGCAAAATATCGCATTTAGCAAAATTTGAAATAATATTTTTTAATAATATTTTATTATTATTTTATTATTTTTTTAAAAATTCATGAATTTTCATTTCTATCTTTTTCCCGCACTACTAATCCAGGATTAAGTCCTGGGACATTCTTTTCCATTTTTTTTGTGTGCGAGATTTTGCTTTCATGGCTCTCCATGAAGGCTTCAGTACAGCCCGACCCCTACTTTTCACCGGAGATGACTTTGGGCTATTAGAAGAACCGGATGGAATACCACCTCAAGACGCAAGTTGAGATGTGGATTATTATCCAGACCGGTCTCGAACTTCCACGTGACGGCACGGGAGAACTAGTCTCATGCATCAACTGGGATGCTAGTATAAAGAAGAAGGTTGAAGCCGATGTCATGCCTTGGGAAAGTCTTTGTCCGAAGAAATTTCGGCAGCACCTCCCCTGTACGGCTAACAATCTGAAGCATTTCTACAGACATAATGTACATCAGCCACATACGGCTGGAATATATACACAACCACGCAGTTAGTAATCTCAGCCTACACGGCTGGACAAATATAACAACAACCACGCAGTTATATATATTTTTATCAATCCACTCGGCTGAAATCAAAACCAACACAGCGGAAAAACATAAATACAAGCCCATACAAAACAAAACAAAACACTGCTAGCCAGCTAGGCTTACACCACACAACAACATAACACTACGTAAACAAAACCGGAACACAAAGTCAAATACACAAATTTCGTATAGCAAAATAAAATAAACACAAGCGGAGACAGGTCTTCTGATGTGACGTGGGGACCAGCAGACAGGATACTCCAAGTGACTCCATAAACAACCTGGTACCTGGAAAAAAATAGTGTCCACGGGGGTGAGTTCAACAACTCAGCGAATACCAATAGACATGTCTAGTAAGATATATCTAACAGCAATAAACATGGAATACAGCTTCCTAATCATATATAGGAAAAATGCAAAACTGAAAGGTAACTGAGGAAGCTGTACTCACCAGGAACTCCTATCCAGAACAAAAGGGTCGTTAAACCGAGAGTGTCATAAATCCTGTATGTATGTCAAACATATGCATCCAACCAAATGCAGCAAATAAATGCAGCAAGCACAAGCAATAAATGCATCAATGCGTATGATGCCAATGACATGGTCACCCCTGACGCCAGTCAGCCATCTCACACACAATGGTGAGACCGAGTGGGTAGGGTTGTGACAACCGTGCACTCTGCCATCACTGCTCTTGATGAGTGACCGAGTGGACGGGATGCTATCGGAGTACACCTATCCTCCTACCCCAAATCATAAATGGGGGAGCGCAATGCTCTCATCTCCCGGTACACAATAACGGGGAGGGATCCCTGTCCTGCTACAACGCTGCATCACACTAACCCATGAGTGGACCAATGGAGCCCTTGACAGAGCACCTGTTGCAACACACCCTGCCTGAATATACCACTAACCCATGAGTGGTCGTGTGTGTAGATACATGTAATTGGCGATGTGCTCAACAATAATGGAGCTGACAATCGCACAGCATGCAATCATGAGAATGGTGCATGACACTAAGCATGGCAATATCCTGAACCAAATCCATATATATATATAAATGTGTACCCTAGTACCAATAAGTCAAATCCACATATCTAGGGTATACATGTCCTCTATGGCATAACAACCTAGGTCCTGAATATATCCACCTCCATAAAATATGTACCAACAATATACATGGATCAAAGCAAAAGGGTCTAGGTACACAGATTAGATATGATATAAAAATATAGGTACACATGCCAGATAATAAAAATCCAGAATCTAGTCCTAAACTCAGTAAAGCATGGTATGTCACTTACTCTAGGAACTAAGGTACTCATGGCAATAATCACGAGGTATAAACATGGATACATAACAAGCGACAAAACAGAACATGCTATGGGTATCAAATTGTGACATACCAAAGACAAACATGATCATTACTTGTAGCTATAAAATACTATGCATATCCAATTGACAATATCATAAAAGATAAGTCAAGAGGTACCCGCCTCCAATGTAGATCGAGCTAATCAACCTCTATGTCGATGTGCTCGTCCCGAATCTGAATCCTCAATTCACAGCCAAAAATATTACTGCCGGAAGGATGTTCTGCCGAAACTAAGGTGAGCTGCTGGATCAAAGAGCAACCCACAACACAGAAATTTCAAATCCACAGATCACTATACCTCTACCTCATAGCCCTGATCGAGCTGTTGTTTATCAATCGAATACCCCAGCAAGACCTTCCTAATCTTCTTCTCAAATCCCGTGACCTCAAAAAGTGGCAAAGACAAGGGGCAATCTGATCAGGGGAAAATTCAACACCAGAAGAGTTAATGCCAAGGGAAAAGACCTAGGGCACAGTGCAACACAGAGGAAGAATAGTGAGCATAGAAGAAGATCTAATCCCAAATAATAACCTAGGTAAACACTTACCTCCAAGTTCTAGCTAGGCACAGGTTGACATCCAAGGGTGGTGATACAGGTCACCGGCGGCTAGCGGATGGTAATCGACCCCACAGCTTGGCGTCTGTCTCGGTGGTCACCGGGAACAGCGAGTGGCAAATGGAGGGAGGCCGTGAGAGGGAGAAGGCACTGTCGGGAATGGCTAGGGCACGGTGGCGGAAATCGGAGGGCGCTCGGTGGCTGGCGGTCGTGCTGCCAAGTCGCAGCAGAGGGGGCGGCCATCGCCGGGCTAGGGCAGAGAAGAGAGGAAGAGGAGAAGAGTCGGTCGGCTCTTGCTCAAACGCCGACGAGGAAGAAGAGAGGGGATGCGCCGGGCAAAGGAGAGGAGAAGAAGAGGAAGAGGAAGGGAACCACCGCGGCGCCGGTTAGGGCACGGGAGGAGAAGAGAAGGCGCGTGGTTTCGGCGGTGAGGGAGTAAAAACGACGATTGGGGGAGAAAGAAAAGAAAAGGAAAAGAATAAAAATAAATAAACTTTTCCTCGCTTAAATGGGGTAGCCTAAATAGGCTTTCCCGGGGCTAAATTTTCATCCCCGTAAACTCGCCCATACGGTTTCCAAAAAATTCCAGAAAAATTCCAGAAAATTCCCTTATCATTATTCGCCATTTTTTGGTATTTTACAGCCAATACCAAAGCAACCTGCATGCTACAATGCAGACTTACAAAAGAAGAACTCAACAGAGTTGGACCCTTCTCAAGCGCCAAAGATCTATGGGAGAAGCTGATCGACCTGCACAAGGGCACTTCCGACGCTAAAGTAAGTAAACGCGATTTAATTTTGAATAAATTGTATCTTATTAAATTGCAAGAAGGTGAGACGGCTACCCAACTCCACGCCCGGATACAAGACCTAGTCAACAGGCTTCATGCGATCGGCCAAAGGGTGGAGAACAGGGACGTTACAAGGTATGCACTCAACGCTTTTCCGAGGAATACCTTGTGGGCATCCATGGTGGATGCGTACAAGGTATCCAAGGATCTCTCGTCAATAAAATTAGATCAACTTTTTTCTAAATTGGAATTGCATGAGCAGACTAATGCACGCCCGGTCGAGAAGGCTATTGCCTTAATTGCAAGTACAAGCAGAACCCGGGAAGCTAAAGTAAATCGCAAAACGAAACCCGAGTCTAAAGACGAATCAGACGCAGAAGACGATGATGAGGCTATTTATGAACTGGTAAAGCTCGTACGGAAGATATGCAAGCTGAAAAAGGTGACTCAAACGAAGACGAAGGACAAGAATGGGGTCACCTTCTACGACTGTAACCAGAAGGGGCACTACAAGCCAGATTGTCCAAACAAGAAGAAAAGAAGAAAGGTGTTGAAGGCGACTTGGTCCAAGTCATCACATGAATCCGAGACTGATAAAGAAGAATCGACGAGCTTCCTCGCGTTGCCAGTGCAAGCAAACATTGTCGAAACCGATTCAGAAACTGAGAGCGAGTCAGAAACCGAGTCCAAGCGAAGCCACGGATCCGCATCTATTTCCGAAGGACCGAGCCCCACTGTAAGAGCCCTACTCGCCGAAACTCATTTAGATGAATTGCAAGAGTTAGTACCTTACTTGGTAAAAAAAGTTGGCTAAATCCAACGTTCGGGTCAACTGACTTGAGTTCTTTAATTGAGCCAGTTCAAATTGGAAACTCAACTCAAGTCGAACTGTAACGCCCCGCCCCTCCTGCTAAGGCGACGGGGGTTACTTTACACATACATACCTACTTACTACAGCGGAAGTTTTATTTATAGAAATTAAAAACTTTTCTTTTCTTTAAAATTCACCATGACTAATCACTTGGACATATAAAACCACATAGCATACTTAACATGATTTTTAAGTCATAATACCCAAACACATAATTAAATGTCATGGAGTCATAAAGTAGTAACATAAACTAGGCATAGTTCTTATTAAACAAAAGCAGGTCTTTCTCCTTTAGCCAAGCCACTACCACACACATCCTTCTAGCCCCTCCTGCTGCTCCCCTAGTTCATCCATTCCTTGCCTTTATCTGTGGTACAAGAAAGTAAGCTGTGAGCACTCATGGCTCAGTAAGTTCCTTTCCTACTCACAAAAACCGTATAGCATATCAAAATCACAAGACATAACGCATGGAGACAATTTCATCATATCATGCAGCATATCATGGCATATCGTAACATAATCGTAAGGTATCATGGCATAACATAACATGATCATCAAATGCACCATGACATATCATAACATCATCATAAATATCATGGCATAATCATAAGGTATATGCAAGGTGAATTTCTAAACATGTATCATGAAAACATATGCAACATGTCTTTTGAAAACTTATAATATACAAACTTAAACATAATCTCAATATAAGGGGGGCCCCGGCTTGTACCACATACATAAATGCGCACGTCCTATGTAGGTCCAAGGTAGCAAGTCTTGAACCCTACAAGGCATACATACTAGGCCCGTTTCTTAGTCCATCGACCTAGGGGCACTTAGGAGCTCATCCCTAATGAGGCCCGTTTCTCCCATTGACCCCGGGGCGCTTATGGAGCCCACCCTTGGTACAAGCCTTAAAAGTAAAGTAGCATGTCATACATATCATAATTCTTAACCTATCATTCATGTTATATTCATATCATGAAGAGTGCTCCTAGTCCCAACTAATAGGGAAGCAACTCTTAGGCATAACATAAAGCATGTATAATTGGGCACACAGCATATCATAAATTTGGGCACACATCACATCATGATCACATGCATAATTGGGCACACAGCACATCATGAACTTGGGCACATAGCATATCATAAATTTGGGCACATAGCACATCATCATGCCATAGGTCATAAGCATACATAAATGAGTATAGCAGCATGGCATATTCTTATCATATCATAAAGCATTGCATGAGAGGCACATGGGAAATCATAATTAGGTCTCTAACCCTAATATCATGTAGTGGCCGAAACATGTAGTTGTAGCCTAGGTTAGCAAGCAACATAAAAGCATGTGAACCCTAAACCATTATCATATCCTATATCATAAGGAACACCTTGAGCATGCTTAGTTTGGGTTCTAAGCTTCCTAGGTCTTTACTTATATCATGGCCGAAACCCATCAAGCTTGAATTTAGGTTAAAAGCAACATGCAAACATGTAAACCCTAAACTAATGTCATATCATATATCATAAGGAACAACTTGAGCATGTTTAGTTTGGGTTCTAAGTTCTCTATGCTTTTAACCTTATCATGGCCGAACCCTAGCAAGCATGATTCTAGGTTACAAGTCGCATGAAAGTGTTGAACCTTAAACCAATATCATAACACATATCATGGGGAACATCATAAGCACATTTAGTTTAAGTTCCAAACTTCCTAAGCCCTTTAATCTAAGGTGGCCGAAACTTGTTAAGCATGGAAACTAGGTTTCTAGTGGCATAAGAGCATGGAAACCATAAACAAATTTCATAGCATTTATTACAAGAAACATCATGAGCATATCTAAGTTGGGTTCCAAGTTTCCTAGGCCCTTAAACTAATGGTGGCCGAAACATGTAAGACATAGACTAGTTTTCATGTGACATAAAAGCATGGAAACCCTACGCAAATTTCATGGCATTTATTACAAGGAACAACATGAGCAAACTTAGTTTAAGTTCTAAGCATCCTAGGTCTTAAAACCTTGTGTGGCCGAAAGTTATAGAGCATGTAACCAAATTTCTATGCAACAAACAAGCATAAGAACATCAAGTTAGTTTCATATCATTTCATCAAGAAGGTCATGAGCATCTTAGACTTGTTTAAACTTTCCTAGGCCTCAAATCTTAACATGGCCGAATCTTCATAAGCATGAAATAGAGTTCAAATCAACATATAATCAAGGGCATATCATATTAGCTTCATATCTTATCCTAGGGAAATCATGGCATGCTTAGTTTTAGGTTTAAAGCTCTCCTAGGCCCTTAGTTCTACCATGGCCGAATGTTCATGAGCATGAAGATGAAGTTCCAATCAACATACAAGTAGGATAAAATGTTAACAACACCATTATCATAGAGCACATATCATAAGAACAAGGGAGCATGTTTAGTTTGAGTCTTAAGCTTACCTAGTTCTTTTGTTCATGCTTGGCCGAGAGTCTAGAATCATGAATCTAAGTTCTAACTAAACATTCTAGCATAGAAACATTAGGTTAACCTCCTACCATAAGATACATGCCACAAGAAAATATAATGAGCATATCTAGTTAGGTCTTAAAATTCCTTAGATCCTTCTTTTTGTCTTGGCCGAAATTTCCATGAAGCAACCCTAGGTTTTTAAGAAATCTATCTTCATGAAAACCACATGAGCTATTGTACCACAGGTGAGGGGAAGCTTACATAGTTTTCGCTTGTTGATCCTTAAGGAAGTGGTACCCTTGTGAGGAGGGAGGAGAAGTTTCTCTTCCTAGTTTCCCTTTTTGTTTTTATTCTTCTTGTATGAGGTAGACCTTGAGACTCCTTGCTAGTATTTATTTTCCCTTAGAGAGAAAAACCTAAACTTGGCTTTTGGAGATGAGGGAGGAGAGCTCTAGTTCTCGGTGGAGAAGAGAAAGAGGATGAGGAAGAAGAAGATTTAGAATTTCCCTTTCTCTTTTCTCCTCTAATCCTTTTTATTCATCATGGGAAGGATTCTTGTCCCCATTCATCCCCACCTTTAACTTCTCTTTAATTCCCACGAAAATGAGAAGGGAGAGAGGAGAGGAAGGCAATTCACCTTTTGCTTGCTTCTTCTCTTAACCAAGAGGAAGAGGAGGTAAGCCACTTGGTTTTCTCTTGCTCTTTTCTTAGTTTTCTTTTATTTTCTCCTCACCTTTAACTAAATTTTTCATTCCTTCCTATCCAAATATGATTCATTATTCTAGTGGTTACTTCACACTAATTTAACTCTATCATTTGTGGGAGGTTCAAGGTTCAAACCTCAACCTCTCCTTCTTTTTATTTCTATTATTTCTTTTTGATTCATCTTACTTTCATGCTCTAAAGAAAATACTATCCATATACTTATCTTATAATTTCGTGGGTGTTACACGAACAACTTGAAGAAGAAAATTCCAATTTGAAAACTCAAATTAATGAACTCAAGGACACGTTGGAACGGTTCACCATGGGTTCCAAGAATCTGGATCTGATTCTTGGAAAACAGCGAGCCGTTTACAACAAGTCCGGAATTGGATTCAAAACCAAAAGTAAGTATAAATCATATCTATCTCTAGTAAATAAAAATAATAGAAACATAATTCAAGCATGGGTCGCCAAGTCAAACTTGGTTAATCAAGTTGGACTTGGTCACTATTGGGTCCCCAAGGATCAGATCAATTTCCTTGATAGACCATATCGAGGCTATGATCCAGGGGGAGCTAATAGAAAAACTATCTCAATAAATAGATAAAATTGATTGATGTTTGTTTATTTATTTTCCTTGCAATATACATGCTTAGACTAGGATAGCTTAAGGATCTAGACGTAATTTACACTTGCTAGTTAAATCTAGGAGTTTCAAAATGAAAATTAAATATATATTTCTTTAAGCGATTCTGTCTAGGAAGGGGTGGATGATCCTATACCCAAGAAGGCCTAGAGCCTCGCCTTTACATGAGAATCAATCATGGAAAGACATATTTAATTGACTAATTGGAAAACCTAAGTTTAACTCAAATGTAAATTAATCCTTAGAAATAACCTAAATTAAAGATAATCATCTCACAAAATTACTTAAGATTACCTGATTGATAATTTAGAATCGGGTGAAATGGACCTAGGTTCAAATAAGTTCAAATTGCTAAAAAATTTAATCAAATTTAATTAAGATCAACTAAACCCAATCAACCTTTACTTTAAAAATTATTTGAAAAATCTTTTAAAAAATCTTTTAAAAATTAGTTGAAAAATCTTTTAAAAACTGTTTAAATATTATTTGAAACATCTTTAAAAAATTCTTTAAAAATTATTTGAAAAATATTTTAAAAACTCTTTAAAAATTATTTGCAAAATCATTTAAAAATTCTTTAAAAATTATTTGAAAAATGTTTTAAAAATTCATTAAAAACTATTTGAAAAATCTTTTAAAAATTATTTTAAAATTTATTTAAAAAATCTTTTAAAAAGTCATTTAAAAATTATTTTAAAAATATTTTAAAAATTCTTTAAAAGCTATTTGAAATATCTTTTAAAAATTATTTGAAAAATTCTTTAAAAACTATTTGAAAAATATTTTAAAAACTCTTTAAAAATTATTTGAAAATATCTTTTAAAAATTATTTAAAAATTATTTGAAAATATTTGAAAAATTCTTTAAAAACTATTTGAAATATCTTTTACAAATTCTTTAAAAATTATTTGAAAAATCTTTGAAAAATTCTATAAAAACTATTTGAAAAATCTTTTAAAAACTCTTTAAAAATGACTTAAAAAATATTTTAAAAACTCTATTAAAATTATTTTAAAAATCTTTTAAAAACTCTTTAAAAATTATTTGAAAAATCTTTTAAAAATTCTTTAAAAATTATTTGAAATATCTTTCAAAAACACTTTAAAAATTATTTGAAAATATCTTTTAAAATCACTTTAAAAATTATTTGAAATATCTTTTAAAAATTATTTGAAAAATATTTAAAAAAATTTTGAAATTTTTTTTAAAAATTCTTTAAAAATTATTTGAAAAATCTTTGAAAAATTCTTTAAAAAATATTTGAAAATACCTTTAAAAATTATTTGAAAAATCTTTTAAAAATTCTTTCAAAATTATTTGGAAAATATTTTAAAAATTATTTGAAAATACCTTTAAAAATTCTTTAAAAATTATTTGAAAAATCTTTTAAAAATTCTTTCAAAATCATTTGAAAAATCTTTTAAAAAACTTTTTAAAAGTATTTGAAAAATATTTTAAAAATTCTTTAAAAATTATTTGAAAATATCTTTTAAAAACTCTTTAAAATTTTTTTGAAAATTCTTTTAAAAACTCTTTAAAAATTATTTGAAAAATCTTTTAAAAATTCTTTAAAATTATTTGAAAATATCTTTTAAAATTTCTTTAAAAACTATTTGAAAAATCTTTTAAAATTTTTTTAAAAATTATTTGAAAAAACTTTTAAAAATTCTTTAAAAATTATTTGAAAAAAAAAACTTTTCAAAACTCTTTAAAAGTTATTTGAAAAATCTTTTAAAAATTCTTTAAAAATTATTTGAAAAAACTTTTAAAAATTATTTGAAACTTAATTTCAAAATTTATTTTGAAAATTATTTCAAAAACTTTTTTTAAAATCCTTTGAAAAATTATTTAAAAAACTTATTTTAAAATCCTTTGAAAAATTATTTCAAAAATTTGTTTAAAAATTTCACTTAAAACTTTAAAAATGCTTTGAAAAATCATTTGAAAAATCTTTTAAAAGCATGCTTTGGAAATTATTTGAAAATTTTAAAAATGACTTCTCAAACTTAGATTTTACAATCCTTGAAAAAATTGTGGTTCCAAACTTATGACAAATTTTTTTTCTAACTTAGCTAAATATTTACAAGAAATATGATTTTTAAAAAGCTAAGTGTTTATGTCTATACTAATTTTACTCTCTTATTTATTTTAATATATGACAAAGGGGGAGAGTATAAGGAAATTCAAAAGAAATTAAAGAAAATTTAAAGAAATTATTTTAAGGGAGAGCTTCTATTAAGGGGGAGCTTTTATATGCTTATGTTTTATTTATGCTTGGGGAAGCTTTTATGTGCTTATGTTTTATTTATACTTGTGCTCATTTATGTTTATCTTTATTGCATTTTTTACTTAACTTTGAATTTCGGTTGCCATAATAAAAAAGGGGGAGATTGTTGGTGCGGAAAGCATCCGACGATCGAACCTTAGTTTTGATAATGGCAAAGGGATTCAAAGTTAAGCTTAATTGTTATCTAATGTGTATGATTGAGTGTTTTAGGAAAGTCCTAGCTGCGGTTAGGCAAGTGGAAAACCCTAGGGGGTGGTAACCCTAGGTCATAGGGGGTGGTAACCTTATGTGGGAAGGCTTGGCGGGTTGGAGCTTCGGGCAAAAATCCTAGGGGGCGGTAACCCTAGGTTAAAATCCTGGTGTCGCGAACCGGGTAGAAGTCTGGATGAGTCGAGGACCGGACATCCAGCATGAAGATTGGAAGCATAGGACTCTGAGTAAAAGTCCAGTCGATCTGGAGGATCGCACTGGCAACAGGTAAATCTCTTGAGAGGAGTAGGTGAGGACGCGCTCCCCGTAGAGGGAATAGTAGGTGTCAGGTCGACCTAGGGTTTCCGGTTGGAAATCCGAAGTCAGACCTCGACAGTCCATTGACTGTCGATATTTCATTTAGTATACCTATTATGTGCTAACTTTGTTTTGTAGGGTATGTGTTTGGGACTAACACATTTTGCAGGAATAAAGAAGCAACTTATACCTCAGATGAACAGTGTCCGAGGTGCCTCCATGGAGCTTGGAGGTGCCTCGGGTGCAAGCCGAAGCCAGGTGTCTAGAGAAGCTAGAGGCACCTTCATGGGGACTGGAGGCGCCTTCATGGGGACTGAAGGCGCCTTGGATCAGGGATTGGAGGCGCCTTGGACCAGCCTTGAAGGCGCCTTCAAGTGGATGAGGTGCGACCGGATCAGTGTTGATCCACGCGGCTGACTCTGTGGGTTAGAGGCGCCTCGAATGGGCTTCAAGGCACCTTCAGCAGTATATAAAAGGGCATCTCGACCAGCAACTCAAATCATTACCTTCCAAGCAATCCTTACGCAACCAGCTGCTAACGAGAAGTTCCGACGAAGCTACAACTTGACGCTGATGACCCGGAGCTCAGAAATGACCATTTCTATTGTCGTTGGTATATTTAATTATTGTGAATTGTACTTGAAATTTGTAATCCTTTTCGAAATTATAGTTGTTGCCCAACGTAAATGCTCAACGAGCGTGGGCCTTGGAGTAGGAGTCGCCACAGGCTCTGAACCAAGTAAACGACCTGTGTTTGCATTGCGTTCTTTTATATTTCTACTGCGTATTTACTCGACACATTTTAAATCAAACGAATAAGCCACGAGTGCTATTCACCCCCTCTAGTGCTTTTGATCCAACAAAAAATACCAGGAATATGAAAATTACCCTAAATACCCAAAAAATAAAAATGATCAAAAATAGTAAAAAAGGGTTTAAACGGTGGAATTTAGGGCTAAAAATTTGATGGTTATGGTTTCACCCATAACAAATGTAGGATTTTAAATTCTGCACTTGTGGCGATAGACAAAGCTTGATTTCGAGTCCTAATTCAAAGTTATGGCTGTTTGAAGTTTGAAGACTCAAATTATGCTTCATCACGGGTTGGGCCTTCATCAAAAATGTACTGACAATAGATAAAAATCATTGTCTTTATTTTATTTTCACACAATATTTTAAAATCATTGTCTTTGATCAAAAACATCTCTAGTTAAAAATAGTTGTGTTTATAAGAAAAATTATTATCTATTTATAATATATATACATTCAATTCAATATATATACATCATGTCCCAACTATAAACTGTTATCTAATTACAATATATATACATTCAATTCAGTTCATAAACATCTATAATTACTACATATCTCAACCATGACCACTACTAGTATCCAATACCGCAACCACAAAAGATCAAACCACAAAAGACCACAGAAGAATCTACCATCAGGAATAGACCACAAAAGATCACACGATCAAAGTTCTGTTCAGAAGCATCTATCAACTAGGAGCCTCATAGGGAACTTCTTGCACTCGATCAAAATTCTATATGCCATTAAGTATTCTACATCATGTAGACATCTAATTTTTTATTCAACCTGCAACAACAAAATCGTTCAATTTAGAAGTATGAAAAATTAAGTACTAACTAAACAAGGTAGTTCATCAACTATAAAAATATATTCAAGTTTGTAACATCTATTTTAACAAAAATCAATTATGTACTAAATGAAGCAATCATTAGTTTGCAAATACCTTCACACAACAACCCAAAATGAAGCAACCATTAGTTACTAGACAAAAAAAGCAAGGGGGAAAAATAACTTACTGGATGAAAAAAGTAAGAGGAAAAAAACTACTTGACATGTACATACAACACACAAATAGGATAAATAAGATACTGGACATAGAAAGTAGAGCATATGTATAGAAATTTGGCACATGTATAGAAAATAGAGTACATGTACACAAACATACAATAGAGCACATGTATAGATATTGTACAACTTGACTAATGATTGGACAAAAAAAGAGCACCAATAAGGATAAATAAGATATACAACACACAAATATGATAAATAAGATATACCAAAGGAAGGGGAAAAAAAAAATTTAGCTGGGATAAAAAATTTGGCTGGTAGAAAGCACAAGGTTACTTCGTTCATATTCATGGATGGATCCCTATCAAACAAGCCAAATTTGAGAAACCATAACCAACAAATCTTGGTCATGTAAAACAAGTTAAAATTACATCAGTAAGGATCTTTTAGTCTGAACAACAAAAAGACAATAGTATTTAAAATTCTAAAAGGCTCCACATGTACATCATTTGAGCAACAATATAACTACATTTAATGTATTAAAAGAATATTGTCAAATTGGAAAGTATCAAATGCCAAGTTATTAGAAGCATTATCCAAACAAATTCCTACACGTGAATTATTAATTAAATAAGCTCTAAACTACAAGAGAATATTTTTACAAATTTACCCTTAATGCCTTTCTTTTCTTTGCTAAGGCCTTCACCTTCTTCCTAGCCCTATAAGAAGTTAGTGTTGGAATGTATACTAAAAGCCTAGTTTTTTGCATAAACATATATTTAGAAATAAGAATCACATTGGTCAAATATCTGTACTTATTTGTTAAGTGTAATTGTTCAATTAATTTATATTGTAGATAACATGGTGTGTGATGTCACACACTGAAGATCATGTTATCAGTTCTTTATAAATTATAAACAGATGCTCACGACTAAGATGGAAAGGAACAAACCATTGGAATAGTCGTAGTGTAATTAAGTATTAGTTTATTTTGACTAATAAATTACACTAGTACACTCTTAGTTTATTGAGTAGGACCATTTTAGGTAAGTTCTTTTTATACTGACTTAATAAAAGAACTAGACCTTAGTTATTATGGAAGTGTGTGCTCTTAATCCTAATATAATAACAAGCACATATATTTAGTATTTATTTCTTTAACTTATCAAAGGGTGAGATTTAGCTTGATAAATCAAAAAGCCCAATAAGTTGGGAAATTATATTACTTATAGTGTGTGTTGTTGATTATAGAAAGAAACTGTGTCCTAGTAATCTAGGTTGAGAATGCCCCCAAGAGGAGCTCATAAGGATTGTCATGTTAAACCCTGCAGGTGGACTTAGTCCGACATGACAATGAGGTTGAGTGGTACTACTCTTGGACTTAGATATTAATTAAGTGAGTTGTCAATAACTTACTTAATTAGTGGGCATTCGTTATCTTAAGCACAGGGAGACTAACACACTCATGATAAGAAGGAGCCCATAATGTAATTTGGGATTGGTGTGGTAGTGCAATAATAACTCTCTAGTAGAAAGACTTATTATTAATGAACTTGAGTTGTGTGTTTGGGGCATGGGATACTCAAGCTCATCTGAAGGACAAAACCAATTTCTCCTCTAGGTCCCTATCGTAGCCTCATTAATGTCTCTAATCCACTCATGGAAAAACTCATCTTGGTGTCCAAGAGAGGGCCGGCCCATGGCTTGGTGACCAAGCCATGTGGTCGGCCACTTACTCCTCAATGGGAGCCGACCCCTTGCTTGGTGCCCAAGCAAGAAGGGGCCAACCACAATATTCAAATTATAAGGGGGTGTTTTGAATTTTTAAAATCTTCTCTTTGTAGATATCTACAAGTTTTAAAAGAGAGATTTTAAAATATAAAACTTTCCTTATTTGAATTAGGCCACATGGTTTAAAAGAAAATTTAAAAAGTTTTAAAATTTTCCTTTTTTAACCATCCTCATAGTTTTTAGAAAAAAGGAAGAGAAGTTTTAAAATTGAAATTTTCTATTTTTTGTAACCATGTTAAAAAAAGGAAATTTTAGAAGAGATGTTTTAAATTTTAAAACTTGGTTTTAATTTTTTAAAACTTGGTTTTAATTTTTTAAAATTTTCCTTTTTAACATCCACTTTAGGAAATTGAAAGAGAGCTTGTAAAATTTTATAAGAGCATTCCTTCTTTGCTTGTAAATTTTTTACAAAATTATTTTTCTTTTCCTCTTAGGGCCGACCACCCTTGCTTGGTGCCCAAGCAAGGGGCCGACCAATCAAGTCAATCCATGATTTGGTGATTGATTCAATCAAGAGGAAAGAAAAAGAAAAATAAAAGGGGAAAAGGAAAAACAAGAGGAAGATTTTATTTTTTGTAAAAAGTCTTTCCTTATTTTTCTTGGGCAAGTATTATAAAAGAAGGGGAGGAGAGGCCTCATGTAAGATCGATTCTTTTCTCTCTTCTCTTCAAGTCTTCTCCTAAGGGCCGACCCTTGCTTTCCTTCATGCTAGGGCCGACCACCTCTTGTGGTTGCTTGGTGTGGCCGGATACAAAGAGAAAGAGAAGAAGAGGAGAAGTAGGGTATGCATCTATTCTTATTCTATTGCTTATGCTCTCCCTTGTGGTCGGATCTCTCCCCTTCCCTTTCCCTTTGCTCTTTTGTTCCTTGGTGGTGGTTGTGGCCGAATTCTAGAGAAGGAGGAGGAGTTTTTGGGTGGTGTTCATCTTGGAGGATCGTCGCCCACACGACGTTCAAGACGAGGCAAGGAATACCGCAGAAGATCTCGAGGTTATTAGCATACATGAAAAAGTATAACTAGTAATTATTTTCCGCATCATGCTAGTTATTTTTATTTGTATGAATTCCAAACACAAGAGGCATTAGATTCTAGTTTTTTGAATTTATTATTCGAGTTTGTGTTTTTTTTTTATTTTTTGAATTTGTGATTCGATTGTTCCTTTTGGTTAAATCTAGAGTTATATAAGGAAATTAAATATTAGCTTTCCTTAAAAGGATTTATCTATGCGGTGGTGGATGCTCCCATATCGAAGAAGGCCATGTGCCTCGTCATGCAGTCCTGGAAGCCAATTTTAGAAATTAATATTTAATTAAATTTATAACATAGGTTGATTTGGATCAATAGTGTTAAGCTTCGCTTGCGATCCAAATTTAAACCATTAAGAACAGATAAGTTAAATTTGGAATCAATAATGTTAAGCTCCGTTTGTGATTCCTAATTAACTTCTAAAGAACACAATAGGTTGTTTAGGAAAGGTTCGACACTTGTACAAAATTTTTGTACAGTGGAACCGGTACGATCTTCCTAGGACCAACCAATAATTCGTATCAGAGCTAGGGTTTGCCTCTGTGTGTTTTGGTTTTAAAATTAATTATACACTTGTCATACATAATTTAGGCAGGATAATAGTAGGATGTGCTAACTTTGTGGTTGTAGGCTCCAACTATTATGGCATATAGATATTGTTTGTGATTGGACCCTTGGGCATGTCAAGGGCATTATTTTTGTGTGTGCATGATAGTATGTATCAAATACAGCAGGAGCTGTATTAGTTTTAGAATTTTATTTTTTTGTTTGATCTAGAATACATGTACATTCCTTTGTGGAATATAGGATCGATATATGTAAAATTCTATTTTTGTCGCAGATCGTATCCATGCGAAGCATGGTGCTTTTGGAGAACTAGAGGCGCAGCAAAAAAGGAAGCTCGATAGACCCGATGACATGGACCCGGTGGTGATGACTAAAGATGGCAGTAGCTAGGGTTGGAGCACATGGAGAACAGTGACGAAAAAGGCTATAATAGTTGAAAAATTAATTTTCAAATTTATTGCTTTTATTTACTGTGATATGTGTGTGTGCATGTGATGTATGCTTGCATAGGTTAAAATTCCTCACCTTAAATAACTAAGTGGGAGAGGGATTAGTAGATAAATTTCACGGTCTCCATTACTGGTTTGTAAGTGATGCAACAAACTTGTACGTTGGCTCTGAGTGCCTTCCTCCATATCGGATGAGCTTGTTTGCGGATCACTAGATCAAATTTTCATTTTGGATGGTTATAGGAAATTAATTAAGAGCGTGTGATCTTCCCCATCGGAAGGGGCATAATCTTATTTAATGGACTAAGTATCAAGTAATGATATACACTTAGGCACGTCTAATAGTATCCTCCCCATCGGAGTCACTGCTATTATTTGTGTGACCGAAGGAAAACCAACTATTAATTTGTCATAAAGATAGGTTGACAAGATAATAAAATTATAACTCTCCTCTTACAAATGTTGAGATTTTGTATACGTCCACACTATCGTGGCATACAAAATTCACGGTCTTTGAGGAAATTTTATTTGTCAGGTTGACAAGATAATAAAATTAATGGGTAAACCCCTCTTACAAATGTTTGAATTTGTATACGTCCACACTATCATGGTTTACAATATTCACGATGTTTAAGGTAATTTTATTTGTCATAAAGATAGGTTGAGAAGGTTATTAATGGGTATAACCCTCCTCTTACAAATGTTCAATTTTGTATATGTCCACACTATCGTGGCATGCAAAATTCATGGTGTTTGAGGTGTTGGTGAATTTAAATGATCTTGTTTTGAGAAATCAATATTATTTCAAATTCAAAGTTTTGACCAAATATTTGATCAAAGATAGACCAACTATTAATTTTATTTGTCATAAAGTTAGGTTGACGAGATAAAAAAATTAATGGATAAAATGTCCTCTTTGATTTTGTATACGTCCACACTATCGTGGCATACAAAATTCACGGGGATTTTAAGGTGTTGGTCTTGACCAAATATTTATGTGATTCTTAGGATTTCATATGTTTGTCAATCCCCTAACTGTTATACTATAGAATAGACTTAGAAGTCCTAATTAAGATTGGAAGCAAAAACTTGGACTCTAAGATGGATTGTCCTCTCAGAACTAAGAATAATATAAGGGTATTTTATTCATTAGTTGTTGAAACATGTTTAGTGGTGTTATCTACCGGTACCTGGTGTGTAGATACAGGAGCCACTGATCATGTCTGCAATTCATTGCAAGGGTTCCAGGAAATTCGACAACTATATGAAGAGAAAATCACCATGGGCACTGCTGCGAAAGTAGCAGCTATTGCAGTGGGAGATGTTTATCCTTCGATAGGAATAAAACATGGATTTTTGAGAAATTGTCTTTACGTACCAAGTTTAGAAAGAACTAGTTTTCAGTTTCTAAACTATTCAAAGAACTTGATATTCTACCTCTTTTAATAACAAAGTTGTTATTAAGAAAAAGAGGGAAGTTATCTGTTCTAGTACGTCGGTTGGCAATTTAAAAAATCCAATAACTCCTACGATGCAACAAATGGAAATTAATAACATATCTTCTAACTCAAATAAGAGAAAGCAACATTCGAAAATGAACCAATCATATCTTTGGCATCTAAGGCTAGGTTATATTAACTTGAGTAGGAGTCAAAGGATAATAGCCGATGAACTTTTGGGTTCATTGGTAGTGGAAATCTTTCCAACCTACGAGTCTTACTCGGAAAGAAAAATAACCAAGAAGCTTTTTAAGTCTAAGGGGTATAGAACCAAAGATGTGTTGGAATTGGTTCATTCTGATTTGTGTGGATCTATGACTATGTAGGTAAGAGGTGGTTTCAAAATTTTATCTATTTTATAGACAACTATTCAAGATACGGGTACATTTACTTGATGCACCACAAGTCTAAGTGCTTTGATAAGTTCAAAGAGTACTACGCTGATGTAGAGTAATGTCAAGGTAAAAGTATCAAGATACTACCGTGAGATCGTAGTGGCAAGTACCTCTTGGGAGAGTTTAGGAGTCACTTATCAGAAGTCAGGATTCAATCCCAACTAACTGCACCTGGTACACCCCAACATAATGGTGTAGTAGAAAGAAGGTATAAGACTCTTATGGAAATGATTAGGTCGATGATAAGTTATTCAGAAAATTATCAAATTCGTTTTGAGGATATACTCTGAAAACGGAAGTGAACATAGTACTTTCTAAGTCAGAACTCTCTACTTACATAGAATTACAGAATATGCGTAAGCATAATTTGAAGTATATTCGGATTCGGAGTAGTCCAGCACATGTGCTGAAGGGAGACACTGATAAGATGGACAGGAGTTCACTTGTTTGTGGGTTATCCTAGAGAAACGAAAGGAGGTTTATAATCCTTAAAATCATAAGGTCATGGTTAACACTAATGCCCGATTTTTAGAAGAGGAATATGTAATGAACCATAAGCCCATAAGTAAATTTGTTCTTAAGGAAATAATAAAGGACACGTCTAATCTAGTACCAACTGTACAAAATAAAATATCACAAGAAACTGCAACACATATCACAAATGATACACAATTATAGACAGTGCCTCGTCGTAGTGGGAGGGTTGTTAGGCAACTCTAAAGATTCATGTTTTGGGAGAATTTTTGGACTTGATCCCTAGTGAACATGAACCTGATCCCCGAACATATGACGAAGCACTCCAAGATAAAGATGCAACATCTTGGCAAAGAGCAATGAATACAGAATTAGAATATATGTATTCTAATAAAGTCTGGGAGCTTGTAGAACCACCAGATGGTGTAAACGCCATTGGGTGTAAATAGGTCTATAATAGGAAAAGAGGGATAGACGGGAAGGTGGAAACTTTCAAAGTATGGCTTGTTGAAAAAGGAAACTTTATCACCGGTAGCCATACTCAAGTCTATCCAGATTCTTTTATCTATTGTGGATGTCAAGACAGCTTTCTTTAATGGAAGTCTTGAAGAAAACATCCATATAAAGCAACCAAAAGGGTTCATTGCAAAGAGTAAAGAGTATCTTGTGTGCAAGCTCAATCAGTCTATGGGCTGAAGCAAAGCTTCAAGGTCTTGGAACATCTGGTTTAATGAAGTAATCCAGTCGTATGGATTTATTCACTGTTCGGATAAGTCTTGTGTATACAAGAAGTGTGATGGAAGCGTGGTGGCATTTCTTGTACTATACGTAGACAACATTTTTGACAGTTGGAAACAATGTCAAAGTGTTGTCAGAAGTAAGGGTATGATTGTTCAAACAATTTGATATGAAAGACTTGGGAGAATGCGCACATATTCTCGGGATCAGAGTGATCACAAGAAAAGAATATTATACTTATCCCAAGCTTCATATATCGATATAATCTTTGCTCATTTTAGTATACAAGACTCCAAGAAAGGTTTTCTACCTTTTAGGTATGGAGAAATTTTATCTAAAGAGATGTCTCGAAAGACATCCAAATAGATAGAAGAAATAAAGGCAGTTCTTTATGCTTCGGCTATCGGAAGCCTAATGTATGCTATGAACAAGACCGGATATCTGTTTTGTCATAGGCATGGTTAGCAAATATCAGAGTAACCCAAGACTAGGACACTAAATTGCCGTAAAACATATATTAAAGTACCTTAGAGGGACTAGAGATTATATGCTAATTTACAAGCCAGATAATTTGATCCCTGTGGGTTACACAAATTTTGACTTCCAATCAGATAGGGACAATAGTAAGTTGACCTCGGGGTTTTGTGTTTACTTTAGAAGGTGAAGTCATAACTATGGAGGAGAGTTAAGCATAGGGGCTTTTCTGGATTCCACCATAGTAGCTGAGTATGTGGCAGCCATAGAAGTTATATGACTCAGAAACTTCATGATAGACTTAGACATGATTTCTGGTTTATCCAAAAATTATTACAATTTTTGGTGCAGTAGCAAACTCGAAGGAACCATAATTCCATAAGGCAAGTAACACAATAGAGTGCAAGTACCACCCAATACGAGACATCGTATAACGAAGAGAAGTTGTTGCCCCCTAGATTACATCAGATGATAGCCTGAGAGATCCTTTCGCTAAGGTTCTTAAGGAAAGAGCTTTTGATGGACATGTTGAAGGGTTGAGAATCAGATGTATGGCAGCAGATATGACAGCTTAGTCTTTTAATATAAGTGGCAGATTGTTGGAATGTATACTAAAAGCCTAGCTTTTTGTATAAACATATATTTAGAAATAAGAATCACATTGGTCAAATATCTGCACTTATTTGTTAAGTGTATGTGTTCAATTAATTTATATTGTAGATAACATGGTGTGTGGTGTCACACACTGAAGATTATGTTATCAGTTCTTTATAAATTATAAACAGATGCTCACGACTAAGATGGAAAGGAACAAACCATTGGAATAGTCGTAGTGTAATTAGGTATTAGTTTATCTTGACTAATAAATTACACTAGTACACTCTTAGTGTATTGAGTAGGATCATTTTAGATAAGTTCTTTTTATACAGACTTAATAAAAGAACAAGACTTTAGTTATTATGGAAGTGTGTGCTCTTAATCCTAATATAATAACAAGTACATATATTTAGTATTTATTTCTTTAACTTATCAAAGGGTGAGATTTAGCTTGATAAATCAATAGGCCCGATAAGTTGGGAAATGATATTACTTATCGTTTGTGTTATTGATTATAGAAGGAAACTGTGTCCTAGTAATCTAGGTTGAGAATGTCCCCAAGAGGAGCTCATAAGGATTGTCATGTTAAACCCTGCAGGTGGACTTAGTTCGACATGACAATGAGGTTGAGTGGTACTACTCTTGGACTTAGATATTAATTGAGTTGTCAGTAACTTACTTAATTAGTGAATATTTGTTATCTTAAACACAGGGAGACTAACACACTCATGATAAGAAGGAGCCCATAATGAAATTTGGGATTGGTGCGGTAGTGCAATAATAACTCTCTAGTGGAATGAGTTATTATTGATGAACTTGAGTTGTGTGTTCGAGGCGAACACGGGATACTCAAGCTCATCGGAAGGCCAAAATCAATTTCTCCTCTAGGTCCCTGTCGTAGCCTCATTTGTAACACCCATAGAGTACTTAGCAAGATTTTAGATATTTTTTTATCATGAATAAAAATAGGCCTTATGTGGAAATTGCAAAAATAATAAAAATAAAAATAGAACCATAAAGAGAGATGACCAAGGCTTGAACCTTGGATCTCTTACTAGATATGTGCATGTGTTAACCAATAGACGAAGAGAAATTATTGTTAAAGAAAGAAGTGATAATATAGTTAAGGATAGGAAAAGAGATTTTTCATTGAGAAGGAGAAGTTAGAGTTGCCTTCTCCCTCTCAAAAGAAAAGAGGACTCTTGCTTCCTCTTTTCATTAAGGAGAAGTAAAAGAAAGGAGAAGGAAAGGTACATTTTCCCTTCCTCCTCTCATGATGAATAAAAGGGAAAATTAAAGAGGAAAACTCATTTGCTCCTCTTCCTCCTCCCTCCTCTTCCTCACCGTGACCAAGAAACCCTCCCCACCTCTCCTTGCCGAAACCCAAAAACAAAGAAGACCCCTCTCTAGGAAGGCTCCACAAGCAAGATCTCTTTCCCTTAAGCAAATAAGGAAGTAAGTATTCCCTCATCTGTGGTACAAGTTGCTTACGGTATTCTCGAAAGTTTTGAACTCTTAGAATTTAAAAAAAAAAAAAAAAAAAGAAGAAACCATGCTTATGTACTTTAGTAGGTTATGATATAAATTTAGTTAGAAAAGAAATTATGTGTGTGTGATGTTAAGCTTGATATACTTATTAAGATGCTTGTTATCCTTCTCTCCTTTTTATATGTTTCGGCCATGATGAAAATATAGGGTTCATGAGGCTTAAAACCTAACCTAACTTGCTCATAGATTTATTTATGATGTGTTATGAAATTTACTAGAGATTCATGTTCATATGTTATCTAGAATTTATGTTCTTACTTGAAGAAAGTTTCGGCCATGATGAAAATATAGGGTTCATGAGGCTTAAAACCTAACCTAACTTGCTCATAGATTTATTTATGATGTGTTATGAAATTTACTAGAGATTCATGTTCATATGTTATCTAGAATTTATGTTCTTACTTGAAGAAAGTTTCGACCATGATAAAGAATATAAGGTTCATGAGGCTTAAAACCTAATCTAACTTTCTCATAGATTTATTTATGATGTGTTATGAAATTTGTTAGAGATTCATGTTCATATGTTGTTTAGAAGCTATGTTTTTGCTTGAGGAAGTTTCGGCCATGATGGAAATATTAGGGTTCATGAAACTCAAAACCTAATTTAGTATGATCATAGACTTCCATGTGATATGTTATGAAATTAACTAAGAAGATTTATGTTTACATGTTGTTCATAAGTTTATTTCTTATTTGTGAAGTTTCGGCCATGATAGTGAATTAGGGTTTCATAAAGCTCTAAACCTAATTTAGCATGTTCATAGGCTCCCTTGTGATATGTTATCAAATTGGCTAGGTATTCATGTTAAGAGATTTATTAGAAGTCTACTTCTTGTTGCATGATGTTTCGGCTATGATAATTTTTAGGGTTCATGAAGCTCAAAACCTAAGTTAGTATGCTCCTAGGTTTCTTGATGATATGTTATCAAATGGGATAGAAACTTGTACTTATATGTTGCTTAGAAGTTCATTTCCTACATGATGGAGTTTCGGCCATGATGAATCCTTAGGGTTCATGAAGCTCCAAACCTAATTTAGTATGCTTATATACTTCTTTATGATATATGATGGAATTAACTAGGTGTTCATATTACATGTTGTTTAGGAGTGTATATTCTTGGCTTATGAAGTTTCGGCCATGATAAGAATTTAGGGTTTCATAAAGCTCAAAACCTAATCTAGCATGCTCTTAGACTTCCTTATGATATGTTAGTAATTTGGCTAAGTATTTATGTTCATGTGTTGCTTAAAAGTTTACTTCTTGTTATATGATGTTTCGGCCATGATAAGATGTTAGGGTTCATGAAACTCAAAACCTAATTTAGTATGTTCATAGACTTCTTATGATATGTTATGAGATTTGCTAAGTATTCATGTTGTATGTGGCTTAAGAGTATTCTTTTGTTATGAACTTTCGGCCATGACTATAACTTAGAATTCAAGAAAGTTTTAAACTTAAACTTAGCAAGCCATGAATTTGTTTATGATATGTTTTATGTTTAAGTGTGCATGCTTTATGATAAGATCAGTAACATGTTGGTTATGTATGTTATGAATTATGCATGAGATGATCCTTATGATGATTATGTACTCAAGCATGTATGATTTCAATATGTTGCATGCTCATCCATGTAAGCTTATGAACCAAGCATGATAATGGTTTTATATGATGGCCATGTGCCAAGAATGCATGCCTTATGATATGATAAGAAATGGCAAGGAGTTGCTTCCCTTAAGTTGGGATTAAGAGCACTCTTTATATTAAGACAAGAGCATGACATTTATGATGATATGATATGACACTTATGATGATATGATATGACAAATTATGATGATATGATATGCATGACATGTACTTTACTTTGTACGGCTTGTACCAAGGGTGGGCTCCATAAGCGCCCCTAGACCGACGGGCTATGAACGGGTCTAGTAAAAATGGATGGGCTCCTTAGTACGCCCCTAGGCCGACGGACTATGAACGGGTCTAGATCCCTAGTAGGTTCGGGGCTAGCTACCCTGTCCTAGGGATTGCGCGCATTTATATATGTATGTGGTACAAGCCGGGCCCTCATGATGATGATATTATGTTCAAGTATTAAAAGATATGTATAAAGACATCTTGCACTCGACATGACATATGTTTTGAAAAGACATTTTGCATAATGCACCCATTCATATATGATATGTTTCTTTCTATGTTCCATGATATGTTATGCTTCTCATGATCTACCTCATATGATTTCTTTGTTTATGATATGTTAGAAACATGTTTCATAAGGATATGTCATGATAAGAAACTATGCTCACCTATTGATGATTATGTTTATTTTTCATTGATGATATGCTTGTATGATTATGCTTGAGATACGGATTTTTGTGAGTAGGAAAGAATCTTACTGAGCTCGTGTGCTCATAGCTTACTTCCTTGTACCCCAGATAAAGGCAAGGGATGGATGACCTAAGGGAGCTGCAGGAGAGGCAAGGAGGTGTGTGCGGCAGTGGCTCGCCTGAGACCAATAAGACCTGCTATAATCTTTTGTTATGTTGACATGAACCATTGTATTTATGTTACATTCCAGTATAACTCTATGACATTTCCGCTGCTCTATGTTATAAGAAAGAATTTTTGAATATGTATGTATCCTGGAATAGTTAAGTAAGTCAGTAACCTCGTCCCTTTGAGTAGCAGGGAGGGCGGGCGTTACATCATTAATGCCTCTAATCCACTCATGGAAAAGCTCATCTTGGTGTCCAAGAGAGGGTTGTCCCATGGCTTAGTGACCAAGTCATGTGGCCGACCACTTCCTCCTCAATGGGCCCAAGCAAGAAGGGGTCGACCACAATATTCAAATTATAAGGGGTGCTTTGAATTTTTAAAATATTCTCTTTGTAGATATCTACAAGTTTTAAAAGAGAGATTTTAAAATATATAACTTTTCTTATTTGAATTAGGCCACATGGTTTAAAGAAAAATTTAAAAAGTTTTAAAATTTTCCTTTTTTAACCATCCTCATGGTTTTTAGAAAAAAGGAAGAGAAGTTTTAAAATTGAAATTTTCTATTTTTTGTAACCATGTTAAAAAAAAAGGAAATTTTAGAAGAGATGTTTTAATTTTTAAAACTTGGTTTTAATTTTTTTAAAACTCTCCATTTTAACATCCACTTTAGGAAATTGAAAGAGAGCTTGTAAAATTTTATAAGAGTATTCCTTCTTTGCTTGTAAATTTTTTACAAAATTATTTTTCCCTTCCTCTTAGGGCCGGCCACCCTTGCTTGGTGCCCAAGCAAGGGGCCGACCAATCAAGTCAATCCATGATTTGGTGATTGATTCAATCAAGAGGAAAGAAAAAGAAAAATAAAAGGGGAAAAGGAAAAACAAGAGGAAGATTTTAATTTTTTGTAAAAAGTCTTTCCTTATTTGTCTTGGGCAAGTATTATAAAAGAAAGGGAGGAGAGGCCTCATGTAAGATCGATTCTTTTCTCTCTTCTGTTCAAGTCTTCTCCTAAGGGCCAACCCTTGCTTTCCTTCATGCTAGGGCCAGCCACCTCTTGTGGTTGCTTGGTGTGGCCGGATACAAAGAGAAAGAGAAGAAGAGGAGAAGTAGGGTATGCATCTATTCTTATTCTATTGCTTGTGCTCTCCCTTGTGGCCGGATCTCTCCCCTTCCCTTTCCCTTTGCTCTTTTGTTCCTTGGTGGTGGTTGTGGCCGAATTCTAGAGAAGGAGGAGGAGCTTTTGGGTGGTGTTCATCTTGGAGGATCGTCGTCCACACGACGTTCAAGACGAGGCGAGGAATACGACAGAAGATCTCGAGGTTATTAGCATACATGGAAAATGTATAACTAGTAATTATTTTCCGCATCATGCTAGTTGTTTTTCTTTGTATGAATTCCAAACACAAGAGGCATTAGATTCTAGTTTTTCGAATTTGTTATTCGAGTTTATGTTTTTTTTATTTTTTGAACTTGTGATTTGATTGTTCCTTTTGGTTAAACCTAGAGTTATATAAGGAAATTAAATATTAGCTTTCCTTAAAAGGCTTTGTCTAGGCAGTGGTGGATGCTCCCATACCCAAGAAGGTCATGTGCCTCACCATGCAGTCCTGGAAGCCAATTTTGAAAATTAATATTTAATTGAATTTATAACATAGGTTGATTTGGATCAATAGTGTTAAGTTTCGCTTGCGATCCAAATTTAAACCATTAAGAACAGATAAGTTAAATTTGGAATCAATAATGTTAAACTCCGTTTGTGATTCCTAATTTAACTTCTAAAGAACACAATAGGTTGTTTAGGAAAGGTTCGACACTTCTACAAAATTTTTGTACAGTGGAACCGGCACGATCTTCCTACGACCAACCAACAGTTAGAAGAAAGCATAAATAAACTATATCGGAAGATGTTGTTAGAAGCAATAACACCTAATTATGTGGTTCAACTATTCAAAGACAATCCTTTAATACATAATGGTTTGGGAAGGTTAAGGGGGGAACACGGTTGCAAACTATTTATTAACAATATAAAAATACAATAGTTTGCAAAATTGTTCTGGTAGCCCCCTAAAAAGTACTTAAAGATAATAGTTTTAGAAAATTATTGTAAAAGACATTGTTGATTTAAAAAAAAGTAGCTGAACGTCAATGGTTTTCACTAAACTGTTGTCTTTTGTATTTTATGGGAGATCAAAGATAAAAGTTTTGTCAAAATATGTTATCTTTTACCAAATTCATAATGGTTTCTCCTAAAATTATTATCTTTACAATGTTATCTTTTAATATTTTTGTTATAGTGAATGATGATAATGACCCAAGAAAAAAACTTAATAAAGCTACAGTTATGAAAATCAGGCCATGTTGCTTGAGTAACGGTACTTATTTCTTATGTACAACATTCCACAACTACTTTGAAAAAAAATCTGCTGAGCATTATGACGATGGTGACAACAACAGCAAAAAAGGATAACAAGAAAGGAAATATAATATTTTAGATTTAAATTGAATGTATACATATTTTTACATGAAAGAACAAATAAATGTGCATGCTTCACTCTATTGTGTTGATATATCAATCATGAATTAATATTAAACTCAGGCCTTTATTAGTCAACTAACTGATTGCCTAAGGTCAATATATCTCTGTAGTTATCTTCAAATGTACTAAAGGTATATATTTACAATGTCAAATAATCTACCGTCATTCCTACGTTGTCACCAAAATACCAAACCTATATTAAAAAAAAGGTGCATGAAGCATATATTCTTATGAATATGTTAATAACTAGTGAAATCAACAGTAGAAAATAAGAGAAAGGGTCCAATCAATGTAGTAAAATATATGTTTTAGTGAGCAACAAATGATGAATACATAGTCCCTTATCAGATATTTTGCAGATTATTAATGAAATTCCAAGATTATCAGCAATATTATATCTAAGGAACTTACTTTGACAATAGTATAAAATCAAACTCATTGATAGAAAATACTACATTTATCTTCAAAAACAATCACTTTGTGCTCTTATGAATTTAAGCATCACAAATATTGGATTTGAATAACCATAATAAATGTACTAAAAAGTACCTTCTTCCCAGTTTCGACCTCAGTGACATCATTACCTATTAAGAGCACTACATCTTAGAGGATAGTCATTTGTTGGTTGATAAATAACATAAGTAGATGAATTTATTGTTTCTTACCCCACCCATTAAATAGTGTTCAAATTTAACAACTGATTTTGAAAGTAATTGCAAACTTAGCATGAAGAACTTTACCAATTAGCATGAAGAATAAAATAATTACACTGAGTAACAAACTTAGCATCTTGTTGAATTTATAGAAGAAATTTGATGGTGCTTTATCTTCTTCCATGGTTGTTAAGCTTCTTCACTGCAGAGGAAGACAAAGAACACAACATGGAACCCATTTTCTTCTGTACTCACTATGCACAAGGTTCTGAGTATCATATGTGTTCAAGACTTAATGATGTGTTTTGGCTATGCTTATTGGTACATATCAATTTTTTATCATTACATCCAAAATATTTAAACTATGGTTCTGTCCAAATAAGTAAATAGACCCTTAGAGAGAGATGGTAGCAATTCAAAGAATTCTATTGAAAATTAAAATTAGAATTCTAGAAAGCTAACAGGTGCCAGTGTGCTAAGAATTCAACATGTAATCCTAGATAGGCCAAAAGGTGATATAAAAATAAAATACCACACACTACTTGCAAATGCAAAAGGATATGCAATAACTACATTATCTGAAAAGAAGCAAGCAAAATGAAAATGACTCTTTGATGTGTGACTGTAAGCGTACGATTGTCATCAAGTAATAAAATTTATAAGTAGATCCCACGAGGACTGAGGATTAAATGCTAATTGGTTTTACACTTTGAATTGAGCTAGACTATGATCGATAAATATTGGTTTTGGATTTTCAACTAAAATGCAAAAATAAAAGTTATGACGGAAGTATATAGTTTAGAAAAATATTCTAGGTCAAAAATTTCATTGCAATAGTGGATGTTGTACTATGAATTAGTCCATTCCTGATTTTCTACTTGTATGTTTACAGGAAGTCTACATATCTATCGAATTCCATCCTACGACAGTGTATCGGAGTACTTTCCCTGCTAGTAATCAAGTATGCCATCAAGTGAAGAAGTAACTCAGAGAGTCCGAAATTTTAGTAGAGTACCTCCTGTCACAAGGTCTCCCCTGGGTGTATGTCTCTAGATTACGTAGATCACTAGCATTGCATATGATTAGGAGAAACCTATTAGGTCAAGTGATAAACTTATCCATACATAGAATTGTCCTCCCTTAGGTTATGTTCCATATAGAAGGATAGTTATCTTAGACACTCTGTAACACCCCAAATTTCCTTGTTTTGAGTTCTAAAATTACTTATAAATATTTAGAAATGCTTTAGAAATATTCTAGAGATTTTTATAAATTTTTAGAATATTTTTATAGAATTTTCAGAGGTCGTTTGGTATTTTTACCAAAAGAAATAAAGTTATGGCAAAAGTTGTCAAGTCGAGGTTCAACCCTGGAACCCCTTAGTAAGCAAAGTCTTAAGAATGTTTAGGATGACCAGGTGCCCCAGCAGGGGTGTGCTGAAAGAAAAAAGAGCAGAATAATTTTATGTAGAAATAAATACGTCCCTAGGCATAAATAGAAGAACTTAAGTGAAATAATGGGATTTTCTCGACCTAATCTTTCCTCTTCCTCCCGTGCGCCGACTCCTCCTTGGTTTGGGCAAAAAAAAAACAAAAGAAGCCTAGGGCTTCTTGTGGTGGCCGGCTAGGACGAGCTTCGAGGGAGCTTTTGATATTTTCCTACTCGTCTTGACGAGATGAACGCATGGACGTGAGCAAACCGCGAGGATCTCAAGTTTCACCAGAATTCTAGAGGGGTTTCGCGTTAGTAAGTTCAAGATAACACTGTAAGTACTGCTCACCTACAGTAAGAGGTGTTTTCCGTTGATTTCTTGTCGTAGAAATATTATATGTGCAGATTTTTTTGTGTTCTATGCATGATTGTGTGTTACCTAGTTGATTTCACTTGTAGATGCATATGGAAGAATACCCAATCAGTATTGTGGGCTTAGGAGAAGTATAAGAAAGATAAAGAAAAGAAAGAAAAGGGCCAAGACCTTAAGTAGATCCCAAAGTTAAGACTTTAGGGATTCTGGCACACAAGGTGCTTGTTAAAATACCAAGACATTTAAAGAAGAAGTAATTAAGATATTTTACTTTGAAAGTCCAGTACTCGACTTCCAAGGTTGTTGTAAATAAATCCAAGTGTCCAATTCCAATGTCTTGGCCCTGGTAGACCAAGGTCTGCTCTTTTAGGATTGGTGGCTCGGTACCCCAACCTATTAGGGAACGCGCATAAGATGGTACTTACGCCTTAGGAATCCCAAGTGAAGCTATTTATTTTCAAGTATATGCTTTAGCAAAGTTTTTAAGTTGAAGAATTTCCAAGTTTCAAGTTAAGTTAAGAAAAAAAGCGAGTTTAAGGAAGTTAAATGCTTGTATATGTTTAAGAAAGTTAAATGCTTGTATATGCATGTTTCCTTGAGTTAAACCTATTTTAGTTCCTCTATTAGTACGAAAGTATTTATGCATGTTTACATGTACCATCAGTGTAAGTAGTAGTAAAGATTCTATCATGAAAAGTATTTTTTTTAAAAAAAAACATGCTTGCACATCTCGAGATTTTTGTGAGCTAGGTAGTACTTACTAAGCCTTGTTGCTTACTAGTTGCATTTCCTCTTACTGCAGACAAAGGAAAAGGAAAACTATTTGAAGGAAGGCGACAAGGGGATGCGTGATGGTGTGTGTGATGTTTGGACTATGGAAAGCCTTGGGAATTTGCTAAGAACATAATAAGATTTTTCTTTAAATTACTAAGAAAATTTAGAGAGTTTACTTTCTATTCATTGTTAAGAAGATTTTATAAATTGTTAATTTTGCATATGTTGGATATTGTTTAGTATTTCCGTTGCTAGTGATGAAATAGATTAGTTTTAGTTAATGTTTGTTGGATATTATGATTCCATGTCTTTTAAGGAATATGCATGAGATTCTAAAGTAATAAAATGAAGAAATTCTTAATTAGTTTTTTTTTCAGATTGATACTTTTAGCACGTGAGGTATGCTAATTGATGCATTGTATGTGTAAGATATCGCAAAATTAAATAATAAATGTGTTTGGACGAAAAATCTTATTGGATTTTTCAGAAATTTTTAGGAATTTTTTGATAATTAAACGGAGTCCGTATGACCCATTTTGAGGGGATGGATTCGGGGTACAGAGAGAGCATGTTTTGGATACCCAAAATAAGTTAGGAGTTGATTGAGGAATTAACTTAGCCTTTAATTAAACTAACCTAAGTTTTTAAATAACCTAGGTTTATAATCCCTTCCCCATTCTTTCTCCCGAACTCCCCTTTTGCCCGATCATTTCCTTCCCCGACTCTTCTCCCCCGCGGTCTTGTTTCATCCCGGTAGCCGGGCATCAACGCCGACCGCTGGCCGAACCTTCCTCCTCCCTTTTTCCTTTCATGGCATGGGGGTTTTCTTCTCTCTCGCACACACCTGACCCAACTTCTCCCATTTCTCTCTCGCAAGCAAAAGACCCGACGGCGATGGAGAGGCTTCTTCCACCGCGACCTCATCATCACGCGTTGTCGGCGGGAAGGCATAGCCGGATCTTGACGGTTCCAACCATCTTCGACGGAGCGATCCTCTCTTCGGCTGGGCTTGCGTACGCGACAACGACTCGACAGGGGGGCCTAGGGCACGGCAGGGAAGAGTCGATTCACATCATCCCTGGCTGGTCGAGTCTTGTCCGATTCTCCTTCTCAATCGGTTCTCTGGAGTGCATTCCGGATCTCCACCAGATGGAATTGATGGCGCGAGACCAATTGGGGACGATCGGTTGAGGTAAGGCAGTGTTGGGAGATCCAATGGATTTAAGAATTTTGTGTGATGAATTTCTTTTCATGATATTCTTCCTATTTTGGATTAGAGGATGCATCTGATCAGTGTAGAGGTGGACTTCTCTGTTGTCGATCACTGTCTTTTCCCAATTCTTGAAGCTGTGAAGATTTTGGGTAAGATGGAGGTTCTGTTGAGGTGAGTTTGTATTGTGGATTAGGTTTTCTGCAACTCCTTTGCTGTATATTCCATTTTTCTGGATTGATACTTAGAAGAGTTGGTGTATGCTTGACTGTTGTAGTTTCTGGGTAGTGGAGTGTAGCACTGTTGAGCTACTGGATTTGCTGCCATCCCTCAAGGTAAGTGTCTACCACTAGTTTTCTTCTTAGTGTGAAATAAATTCATGGTTGTTTAGTGCATTGGATTGATTTCATTATGGAATTGGAAGTCAGTTTGCATTTCGGTGATGAATTGGTGGAGTGTAATGATGGTATTGGGTTAATATAGCGTGTATCAGATTTCATTTAAGGTTGTAATCTGTGTAGTTTGGTTGATGAGTGTTTGATTGTGCGAAGTCATGGATTAAATGATGGATTATGTAGGGTGGATGAATATCATGATTTCATGTTTGTCATTGGGATCATTAGATTGATTATTAGATGTGGGGTGTTTAGTTTATAATTAGAAGGATTTATGATGAGTTTGAATTTAAGATGTGTTGATTAATGAGTTTTGGATTGATTAATAGATTATGGATTACGTTGGGATCTAGAAGGAGTGTGATCAAGGATTATTTGGAGGATTAATCAGAGATCAGCTTTGAGTGGAGTTATCCTGATTGGGTAGAGATTTTATTTAACTATTTTAATTCATATGAATTTAGCTAAATAAAATATATATATATATATTGATTGATGTAGGACCTTGATATGGGATGATTATCACGACGTGGGATTTATTCTGGACACGATCTACATATCAAGGCGAGTATTTTTTCCTTGACTCTATGTAGATTTTATTGAGCTTAGTGCATGGTTTTATGTGATGGATTAGGCTGCTTTTCCTTATATCATATTTGTTGGTGGCCTTCCTGCTTGATACTTATGCTTGATCTTTGAGATGTCCTAGTTATATCATATACAATCTCTACTCTTGATTTCTACTCTGCTGTGATTACGCGTGTAGAGTATGTATTGTAGGGATTGTCGAGTGGTTGGATTTACCATGCTGATTTTGCATATAATGTGGACTGTACGTAGCTTGGTATGTGTTTTAGGAGACATCATGTTGACCGTACATTTGCATGTTGTATGTACACACGTGTTTGGTTATGTACTTTTGGAGGAGTTACGTTGATTGTATGTTTGTGGTTTATACACGTGTCTGATGTGTTTATTATTGGAGGATACATGTTGATTGTATTTACGATCTGTGCATATGTGTCCAGGGGGATTATTGGAGATTTTTGGTTGATTATACGTGTGTAGTTGTGTACATGTGTTCGGTGGGATGTGTGGATTTATCATGACGATTATATTCATGTTGTGGAGTGCTTATATGGAGTTAGAGTTTGCATGGATGATGACGGTGTCTGTATCATGATTATATATATATATATATATATATATATATATATATATATATATATATATATATATATATATATATATATATATATATATATATATATATATATATATATATATATATTCATCATTTGCACACTTCATACATATCAGATCTAGAATAGATCTTCATTTTTTTAATCCAAACATCAAATCCATAGTCTATCCTGACCAGCAATGCCCGATTGCATCGCTCGTTGTTCTGTCAGCCTCGACCACTCTGGAGTAGTGGGTCTTGAGGGTACAGTAGTCAGAGGGTTTGAGTTATGAGTGGTCAGGGACCCTTAGCTGTGTAGTTATATAACTACTTAGCTGACCGTCCGCTTCGGCCGCCTATAGCGTTGCATGTACTGGAGGCTAGTACGGTTTGTCACGGACCCAAGCCTCTCGGCCATACAGGGGTCGTGGTGTCTAGAGAGGTGGCGGGGGTGACCATGGAGCATGCATGCACATTTGCATTTGATGCGCGGTGCATCGTTGGAGATATATTTGCATACATGCCTAGTAGATACTAGTTGCATGTGTTTGTGGTATGTTGCATTTGTTTGCGATATGATTGTTGCATATGGTTGTCATACTGCATACATGTCATTTATTTTACATGTATTTGCAGTCGTATTTATATTGCACAAGTGTCACGAGTAGGTCTGTTGCAGATATGGTGAGTTTACTGACTATTGTACCAGGTGTTGATTCCAGATTGGGTATGTATCTATCATTATGTCGGTTGTGGTTTGTACAGTATGTATGTCAAGTTAGTAGGTCTGATATGATCAGATGCATTGATTATGATAGTAGGATCATGTTCTTTGATTCCCTACTGAGACTGTATACCTTTGATCTCCATGTTTTATGTATAGACCATGCACTATTTTTTCTATTACCCGCTGAGTTACCTATACTCACCACCGCATGTATATCTTTATGTTTTCAGGTAGTTGGTTGGAGTGCCGCTCGGAGTACCCTGTCTGCCGGGTCCTACGTCACATCCGAAGGTCGTTTCTGGTTTTGTATATGTTTTATTTGTATTTGTTGTATTTGGTGGGTTGTTGTATTTGTTGTTGTGGTTGTTGTATAAAGACTAGCCGACTAGCAGTGTGTTGATTGTGTTGTATTGGGCTTTCCGTTTTCGTTTTTCCGCTGTGTTGGTTTTTTTTTAGTACAGCCGTGTGGGATGTTTTATATATAACTGCGTGGTTGTGATTGTTTCATTCCAGCCGTGTGGGCTGTTATTATAACTGCGTGGTTGTGTATATAAATATTCCAGCCGCATGTGGCTGATGTATTTTGCTTGTATTGATGCTTCAGATTGTCACCGGTACAGGGGAGATGTTGCCGGATTTTTGTCTGGCAGAGACTCCTCTAGGGGCGTGACAGTATGTGGATTCATTTTTTTTTTAGATTAAAAGAACTTCATTTAATTTTTGCCAAGTAGAGTAGCGCTTAAATTAAAGAAGAAGTAAATGACAAAGAAGTAACCCAACCTCTAGAAAACATTGAGGAAGGGGGTGTTACAGGTTGGTATCAGAGCGGTTCCCATTCTCCAGCATCACACACATCAGCATCAGCCTCGCCGCCTTCAAGTAATAATGTAATTATATTTTCTTTTATGCTTTTCCTTTATTGCTTGCAGAATAGAGAAATGTTTATAAGTACCTGCTCATATGTGTTTAAAGTCAAGAATCATGCTTAAGTAAGATATATCTAGAAAGTATAGTGATGATTTCAAGTTTTCCCTCTGCATGACTAGATGGCAAGAAGAGGACATCCCCGTACCACTCGTACTGAGAACCGAGCTCAGGAGAACGAGGAGCCCAGAACAACTGAGACCAATCTTTTTGAAGTTCTTGCTCAACTCCAGAGACAAGTAGCAGAGCAGCAATAAGTGATTGTCAATCTGATGGCTAATCAGCAGCCAGTTCCTACCACTCCCCCAACTGTAAATGTGGAGACTTCAGTGGTGACTGAGGTCCCACCAGCTGCCTCGGAAGTCGTCGCAACAGCTAAAAGACAAGAATCATACCTTATCCAGTGGCAGAAGCTAAAATCGGAAAGCTTCTCGGGCACGACTTAGCCCTGGGATGCCCAGGTTTGGTTCAAGATGCAAGAAAGCACAATGGAGCTTCTTGACTGGCCAGAAGTCGAGAAGGTCAAGTGTGCCTCATTCTGCCTGTCTGGAGATACTCGTATGTGGTGGGAGAGAATTAAGAGCAAGAGAGCAGCCAACCAGATGAGCTAGGCTGACTTTGAGATAGAGTTCTACGAAGAATTCTTCCATCTTCGGGTCACCAATAAACACTATGAAGTATTTATAGAATTCAGACAAGGTGACCTGCCAGTAGAAGAAGTAGTCAAAAGGTTCAATAGGCTAGCTCGTCTCTTCCCAGAGCAAGTAAGTACAGAGAGGGAGCGAGTCAGATTGATGTTCCGAATGCTGAGACCAGAGATAGCACTTAATGTGAGTAGTGGAACTTACCGACCGCAGACTAGTGAAGAGTTGGTCAATAGTGCAGTAATCGCAGAGCACTATCTGAACAGCATCAAGGTACAACAAACGCAACTCAAGCTAGTTAAGATAGAAGACAAGATAGTAGGGGGTCAGAAACCCCAGTCAAGTAATTAGAATTGGAAGGACAAGAGCAATAAGCGAAAGTAGTGGCCAGGCAATCAGAAGGGGGGTTCAGAGAGCAAGCAAGTCAAGTACCCTCCCTGTCCTAAATGTGGGAGAACCCACCCAGGGATGTATCTTTTGGGTGTCACAGGATGCTATACTTGTGGGCAAGAAGGACATAGGTCCAAGGACTACCCTAACAAGTACAAAGCATCCCAGCAGTAGACGGTGCAGTACAGGGGCAAGCCTCAGCTACATTACATGCCTGTAACTCTGGATGGACCCCAGCTCAGTCAAGGAAGGTTGGAAGCCCCACCAGTTTCAGCTAGTGCCAGAGTATTCTCCCTCACTAAGGAGGAAGCTGCTAGTGCCTCCACGGTCGTAACAAGTCAAGTGGTTATTTTTCAGCATTTAGCTACTGCACTATTTGATACTGGGGTGACCCATTCTTTTATATCAGTACCCTTTGCCAAAGAATTCCAGGTGTCTACAGAGAGCATGAACTCCAAGTTCTTGATAACCCTACCTTCTCGGGAAGTCATGGAGTCCAACCAGTGGCTCCGAGCTGTACCAGTCAGAATTTCAGATCGAGAGTTATATGTTGACCTAGTAGTACTTGCTATGCAAGACTATGATGTCATCCTGGGTATGGATTTTCTAAGCAAGTACAATATTGTCGTAGAGTGCCGTAAGAGAAAGGTAACATTCAGTCCAGAGGGTGAAGTCCCATTTGAGTTCATTGGAGCACCAAAGAGGAGGGCCAAGAAGTTCCTATCTTCTTTAACAGCTGACCAGATGTTAGCTAAAGGGTGCGCTGGGTTCCTTGCATACATAGTGAATTCAGAAGAATAGAAAGAACTCAAGAAGGAGGAGGTTCGGGTGGTATGTTACTATCCCGAAGTATTTCCAGAAGATCTACCTGGACTACTTCCCCTACGAGAAGTTGAATTTGAAATTGAATTGGTACCTGGTACCGGTCCAATTTCCAAGGCGCCCTACAGAATGTCCCCGGCAGAGCTAAAAGAATTACAGGAACAACTCCAGGAGCTTTTAGACAAAGGCTTCATCCGCCCTAGTCATTCACCATGGGGAGCTCTAGTGTTGTTCGTTAAGAAGAAGGATGGATCTATGCGGATGTGTATAGATTATAGAGCGCTGAACAAAGAAACAGTTAAAAACAAGTACCCTCTTCCTAGAATAGATGATCTCTTTGACCAGTTGAGAGGGGCCACAATTTTCTCAAAGATAGACTTGCGCTCTGGATACCATCAGTTGAAAGTGAAAGAAAGTGATATACCCAGAACAGCCTTCAGAACCAGATACGAACACTACGAATTCGTAGTCATGCCTTTTGGTGTGACTAATGCTCCTGCCATCTTCATGGACTTAATTAATAGAGTGTTCAGAGAATACCTCGACAAATTTGTCATCGTGTTCATCGACGACATTCTGATCTATTCAAGAACCCCAGAGGAGCATGACACGCACTTGAGAATAGTACTGCAGACCCTACAGCAAAAACAGCTTTATGCCAAATTCTCAAAGTGTGAGTTCTGATTAGATCAGGTGGCATTTCTAGGTCACATCATTTCTAGAGAAGGTATCCAAGTGGACCCTACCAAAATAGAGGCAGTCAACAACTAGTGTAGGCCCAAGAACGCTAGTGAGATCAGAAGCTTCCTTGGTTTAGCTGGGTATTATAGAAAATTTATGGAGGACTTTTCCAGGATAGTCTCTCCACTAACAGCCCTAACTAGGAAGAATAGGAAGTTTGAATGGTCAGACAAATGTGAACAAAGTTTTTTAGAGCTGAAGAAAAGACTGACCAGTGCCCCCATTCTGACTGTTCTAGAGAGTGACAAGAGTTTTGATATATACAGTGATGCTTCCAATATGGGCCTTGGGGTTGTACTCATGCAAGAGGGGAAGGTTATAGCTTATGCTTCCAGACAACTCAAGGACTATGAGAAGAACTACCCCACTCATGATCTTGAGCTGGCAGCTGTGGTCTTTGCACTAAAACTCTGGCAACATTATTTGTATGGAGTTCAGTGCAGAATCTTCACAGACCATTAGAGTTTGAAGTATTTATTTACCCAGAAAGATTTAAACATGAGACAGCATAGGTGGCTAGAGTTGGTTAAAGATTATGACTATGAAATCATCTACCACCCAGGTAAAGCTAACAAAGTGGCGGATGCACTAAGCCGAAAATCCAGTGCACCCCTGATGTCCTTGTCATCATTAGCATTGCCACTACAAAAGGAATTGTCAGACTTTAGAGTTGAAGTTATTTATGGGAAACTCTCTGCATTGACCTTAGAGTCAACCCTGCTTGAGGATATACAGAGAAAGCAAAGTGAGGATCCACATATCCAAAAGATCAAGCAAGGGATACAAAAAGAAGAAAATTCAGAGTTTTGAGTATCAGACAGTGGAATCCTTTATCTGGGAAGCCGCCTTTGTGTCCCTAATGATGAGGAACTGAGAAAGAAGATCCTAGAAGAGGCTTATAGTACACCTTACTCCATGCATCCTGGTTCCACCAAGATGTATCAAGATTTGAAATAGAGATTCTGGTGGTCTGGACTCAAGAGAGATGTTGCTAAATATGTTAGCACCTGCTTGACATGCCAAAGAGTCAAAGCGGAGCACCAAAGACCAGGAGGAGTCCTACAACCCCTTCCAATATCAGAGTGGAAGTGGGAGGAAATATCCATGGACTTTATAACGGGTCTTCCAAGAACCACTAATGGATATGATGCGATATGGGTGATAGTGGACAGATTGACCAAGTCTGTCCATTTTCTAGCCATCAAGGTGTCCTACTCTATAGAGCAGTTGGCACATCTATATATTAAGGAAGTGATCAGACTTCATGGAGTTCCAAAATCCATCGTTTCTGATAGAGATAGGCGTTTCACCTCTCATTTTTGGGAGTGTGTTCAGAATGCACTAGGCACCAAACTCAAGTTCAGCACAACCTTCCATCCTCAGACTGATGGACAGACAGAACGAGTAAATCAGAGTTTAGAAGATATGCTTAGGGCTTGTGCATTAGATTTTAAGGGAAGTTGGTGCAAGTATCTGTACTTAGTTGAATTCGCCTATAACAATAGCTATCAGACTACTATTAAGATGACACCATATGAAGCGTTGTATGGTAGGAAGTGCAGATCACCCATCTGTTGGCAAGAAGCAGGTGAAAGGAAAGAAATGAAAGTAAAGTTGGGCATTCAGACTGAGATGATAGATGAGACCACTCAGGCTATTCAGAAGATCAGACAGAAAATCGAGACTGCCCAGAGTAGGTAGAAAAGCTATGCTGACACACGCCATAGGCCACTTGAATTTCAAGTAAGGGATTCGATCTTTCTCAAGGTCGCTCCTATGAAGGGAGTGATGAGATTTGGCAAAAAGGGCAAATTAAGTCCTCGCTATGTAGGACCCTACCCGATTACAGAGAGGATTGGGAAAGTAGCTTACAAGCTAGACTTATCACAAGACATGTCAGCAATACACAATGTATTTCATGTCTCCACGCTAAAGAAGTACATCCACGACCCCAGCCAAGTGATTCAGCCTTAGTCAGTACAGGTCCAGGAGGATCTTAGCTATGAGAGCAGACCTACACAAATAGTGGATAGAGAAGTTAAGAGACTAAGAAACAAAGAAGTACCACTAGTGAAGGTCATTTGGCAAAATCAGAAGCATGAGGAAGCTACTTGGGAGTGTGAGGACAGTATGAGACAAAAATATCTAGAATTATTCTAAGTTCGAGGACGAACTTTTTATAAGGTATGAGGAATTATAACACCCCAAATTTCCTTGTTTTGAGTTCTAAAAGTACTTATAAATATTTGGAAATGCTTTAGAAATATTCTAGAGATTTTTAGAGTATTTTTATAGAATTTTCGGAGGTCGTTTGATATTTTTACCAAAAGAAATAAAGTTGCGGCAAAAGTTGTCAAGCCTCGACCCCGGAGCCCCTTAGTAAGCAAAGTCTTAAGAATGTTTAGGATGACCAGGTGCCCTAGCAGGGGTGTGCTGAAAGAATAGAGAGAAGAATAATTTTATGTAGAAATAAATACGTCCCTAGGCATAAATAGAAGAACTTAAGTGAAATAATGGAATTTTCTCAACCTAATCTTTCCTCTTCCTCCCGTGCACCGATTCCTCCTTGGTTTGGGCAAAAAAATAAACAAAAGAAGCCTAGGGCTTCCTGTGGTGGCCGACTAGGACGAGCTTCGAGGGAGCTTTTGATATTTTCCTACTCGTCTCGACGAGAGGAACGCGTGGACGTGAGCAAATCGTGAGGATCTCAAGTTTCACTGGAATTCTAGAGGGGTTTCGCGTTAGTAAGTTCAAGATAACACTGTAAGTACTACTCACCTGCAGTAAGAGGTTTTTTTCGTTGATTTCTCGTCGTAGAAATATTATATGTGTAGATTTCTTTTGAGTTCTATGCAAGATTGTGTGTTACCCAATTGATTTCACTTGTAGATGCATATGGAAGAATACCCAATCAGTATTGTGGGCATAGGAGAAGTATAAGAAAGATAAAGAAAAGAAAGAAAAGGGCCAAGGCCTTAAGTAGATCCCAAAGTCAAGACTTTAGGGACTATGACACACAAGGAGCTTGTTAAAATGCCAAGACATTTAAAGAAGAAGTAATTAAGATATTTTACTTTAAAAGGCCAGTACCCGATTTCCAAGGTTGTCGTAAATAAATCCAGGTATCCAATTCCAAGGTCTTGGCCCTGGTAGACATAGGTCTACTCTTTTAGGATTGGTAGCTCGCTACCCCAACCTATTAGGGAACGCGCATAAGATGGTACTTACGCCTTAGGAATCCCAAGTGAAGCTATTTATTTTCAAGTATATGCTTTAGCAAAGTTTTTAAGTTGAAGAATTTCCAAGTTTCAAGTTAAGTTAAGATAAAAAGTGAGTTTAAGGAAGTTAAATGCTTGTATATGTTTAAGAAAGTTAAATGCTTGTATATGCATGTTTCCTTGAGTTAAACCTGTTTTAGTTCCTCTATTAGTACGAAAGTATTTATGCATGTTTACATGTACCATCAGTGTAAGTAGTAGTAAAGATTCTATCATGAAAAGTATTTTTTTTAAAAAAAAACATGCTTGAACATCTCGAGATTTTTGTGAGCTAGGTAGTACTTACTAAGCCTTGTTGCTTACTAGTTGCATTTCCTCTTACTGCAGACAAAGGAAAAGGAAAACTATTTGAAGGAAGGCGACAAGGGGATGCGTGATGGTGTGTGTGATGTTTGGACTATGGAAAGCCTTAGGAATTTGTTAAGAACATAATAAGATTTTTCTTTAAATTACTAAGAAAATTTAGAGAGTTTACTTTCTATTCATTGTTAAGAAGATTTTATAAATTGTTAATTTTGCATATGTTGGATATTGTTTAGTATTTCCGTTGCTAGTGATGAAATAGATTAGTTTTAGTTAATGTTTGTTGGATATTATGATTCCATGTCTTTTAAGGAATATGCATGAGATTCTAAAGTAATAAAATGAATAAATGCTGAATTAGTTTTTTTTCAGATTGATACTTTTAGCACGTGAGGTATGCTAATTGATGCATTGTATGTGGATTCATTTTTTTTTTTTGAGATTAAAAGAACTTCATTTAATTTTTGCCAAGTAGAGTAGCGCTTAAATTAAAGAAGAAGTAAATGACAAAGAAGTAACCCAACCTCTAGAAAACATTGAGGAAGGGGGTGTTACACACTCAACGTTAAACAAGTGTCCTAAGGCCATGCCAAGCTATATTGGAGCGTACACTCAAAAGAGACAATAATCTATGCATCTATCCCATGAAAATTTAGGTTCATACCCAGTCCTAGATATAGACATACAATAATGTATCTAATTCAGAAATAAGATCTATGCATACAGAAATATAATCTAAATAGATAAATTCGTGATCATAAGGGAGAGCCTCTATGCTAGCATTTCATAAATAAAATAAGTGCCACACAAGCATCATCAAACAAGGAAATTAGCAATTCTATATAGTTTACAACATTCAACACATTACATTTACTCCATACGTCCTAGAACAATAGAAATCTACTGCATAATATGAAAATCTACAATCCAAGGGCTCAAATACATATGAATTTCAAGAATCCTAAAAAATGGGAAGAAAAACTTATCCTTGATGTTGAGTGAAGCCCTTGGAATGCCGATGATGATGGAGCAGCAAGATAACCTCGGATCTCCCAGATGATGCCTCTGAGTGCGAAGATTTAAACTAGATAGTCCATTCTCACCCCCATATCTTCCTCCCTAGCAAGGGGATGAGGTTCCCTTTAAATAGAAGTGAGGCACGGGGTGGCCATGCCTCTAGGCACGGGGTGGTCGTGCTTTTAGGCACGACCTAATCGCTGCTTGGGGATATGGCCATGCCATTTGGCACAGCTAGAGCCAACTTAGCTCTAGCAGCTTCACCGTGCCATTTGGCACGACCTTTCCTATGTTTAGCTTCTTGGTCTTGCCTTAAGGCATGGCTAGAGCTAGTTTGGCTTTGTCCACTAGGCTAAGCCGTGCCATTTGGCATGACCAAAGTAGAACAACTCTGCTTTTCTTCTTCTGGTCAGTGCCATTTGGCATGACCAAATCTTCAAAAATGCATCTTCAGGTGCATGGCTATGCCTCAAGACACGACCAAGTCCAAATTGGTTGTGGAGGGTGGCATGGGCAGCTCCTGGCCATGCTTTGAGGTACGACTAAGACCATTTCTTCACTGGTTTCTTCTTTCTAGCCGTGCCATTTGGCACGACCATGTCTTCATTGCTTCCTTGGCTATGCCATTGCACATGACCAACTTTTGGAACTTCACTTGGTCGTGCCTCAAGGCATGGCTAGGCCCAATTTGGTTCTGAAATGAATTGGCCACTCTAGTCCTTGCACTAATTGATCGTCTTTTGCGCCTTTAGCACCCTTTTCCACTCGAAACTGCTACAGAAAGTGAAAACAAATACCAAGCATATCTCTGGACATAAAATAGTAATTATGTTAAAATATAATAGAAAAGGATGCAAAATACATAGATCATAAACATGAAATATAAGTAGATGTGCATTAAATAGTACAAAATAGCATATATAATCTACGCGCATCACACTCCCATATTTAAACCTTTGCTTATCCTCAAGCAAACTCTACTATCTAAATTCATAAGCTAAAAATATGTATCCCTAGTGAATCTATTCAATTCTATCAAGCAAGTGAAACTAATGAGCTTAAACCCTTGATTGTTGTCGAGCAAAATTCTATAGTCTAGAAGCATGTGTAGGAGCAAGTGCATCATAATCCTTGGTGAGTCAATTAAACTCTATCAAATAATTTCAATAATGAGCATGATCATAAATGGATTTAATTAGAATAAGAATGAGTTCTTAATGCTCAGGGCAAATCGTAGCCTCAATTTCTCAAGTATCGATTCCTAGTCTTAGTTAAATCATCATTAAACCATCTTTTTCTTTTATTCCCGGTAGTAAACACTGCTTGGTTCATCTATCTTAGATATACCCAAGGTCTAAAAAATGTGTTCAATAACAAAAAAAATCTAGTGTTTATTTTTTCAGTAACCTAACTCGGTCTCAAAGGAGTAAACAACTAGTTTCCACTCATGACAACAAATTTTTCAATCCCTTATTTCATATGCTTTTTTTTTCAATTGCACATTTGTAATGATGCAATTAGTGACATTTCCATTTTTCTAAATGAGCTTTAACATTTCAAGTATTAATCTAATAGCCAAGATTTAGTTAAGAAATCACCATGAAAATTCAAGTAATCATTAAATCTAATGAATAATGACTATTTTTAGAACTTTCAACTATCAAAATTAGGCAAGGTGTATTGAGATCCTCAAGCCAGACTAGAATCAAATCCTTTCAATGAAAATATGATGCTCATATCCTATTATTGATGATAGAGAAAAGTAGATCAACAAACATACTAGTACTCATAACCTATCAATATGAATCTAACAATAAACATGCTAAAATTTTTGCTATCAAACAAATGATATGTTCACTTTATTTCATTGAAGATAGAAAAGATAATTCACCGAATATATTAGCATTGAAAAGTGTAATTCATGACCTCTAGATGATGATCATGCTAGAAGTTTACTTTTGGACAAGTCAACAGTAATAGTGTGGATAGTGTATCTCAAAATGCCTCAAAACATGACAGAAAACAATGTGCTCCTAGACTAAGAAAGCAAAGTGTGACTGTACATAAAAAAACCCCAAACTTGGACACTTCATTGTCCTCAATGAAATTAAACTTACGGGGGTGGGTGAGGGAAAGGGGGTGGGAAACGGATAGGCCTATCACTTGTTGAAGATGGACCACTCGGAGGAGGTCTACTCCCCGGTGGAGATCGTGGCCCAAGGAGATATCTAGGGACTCTAGGGAGGTGACCAATATTTTCATAATACTGGTATAACGTGGCCACCTACTGACTCGTGATATCAATGGAGTCCATAAACTCATTCATTCTGTAACAATCCAAATTTCCTCAATTAGAGTCATAAAAGTAATTTAAAAATATTTGAAAATGCTATAGAAATATTCTAGGGATTTTTAGAAATTTTTAGAGTATTTTTATATAATTTTTGGAGGTCGTTTGGTACTTTTACTAAACGAAACAAGTTTCGACAAAAAAATATCCAAGCCGAGATTCGAACCCGAGACCTCCGACCATACCAATGTCTTAAGCGAATCCGGATGACCAGGAAACCCAAGCGGGCGTGCTGATCAAATAAGGAAAGAAAATATATTTAAGCAGTAAGGGAATCGAAAATAAATTGAAATAAAAAGGGCGCAGCTGAGGAATCGAACCCGCGACCTTTGACCCTGTCAAAATGCAGCTAACCAACTGTTCTGCAAGCATTTTGTGAACAAATATGGAGCGAGATATATATAAGTTATAATTGAAACCCTAGTTATAAGAAAAGAGAACTTAGGTATTTGTCGAACCCAAATCTTTCTCCCCTTACCTCTCTCGTGCGACGATGGCGACTCGGACGAAATCCGTAGGAGGCTAGGTCTTCTCTTCCGACGGCCGGCCAAGGTTCTCCGAGGGGTTTTCTCCACCTCCTTAAGATCTTCTCATCGAGGAGAAGCTGTGAGCACGAAGAGGAGTCAGAGAACTCGAGTTATCCGAACCCTAGAAGTTTTTTTTCGGCTGTGAGTTCAAGAACACGATGTAAGTTGCTCCTCACCTGCGGTAAGAGTAGCTTGGAGTTGTTTCTTCTCGTTTTTTTTCTGAAGCAGGAAGTAGGGAGCAAAGAATTGATGTTATTGCCGTGTACCTCAAAGAAAGGAATAGGGTTTGTTTGTTTAGTTTATGGTTGTTTGCTTCAGACCTTGTTTCTTGTTATTCTTCTTGTTTTCGAATTCTGCCGTAGAAGTGATTGATTTGGATTAGTTGCCGTGAGTTTCTAAGAGGGAGCGTGAAAGGTAAAGTTCAAGCATGTGGGTTGTTTACCTTAAGTATTGTAGCTGGATTTCGGATTTGGTTATTTTAGGCAATGAGCATGAAGAACAGTTACAAATTTAGGTTTCCAGTAGCAATTTTCCTTATTAGCAGCACTTTGGTATCTTTTGGTTTCCTGCCGTGCCACTGAACAGGAAGAGTTAGTTTTTCTTATAAAACATGTAGATTTGTTTTTGTTGCTTACTGTAGAATGGTATGCTTGTTACAGAACATGAAGAACGGCTATGTTTGGTTAGGTTTTCAGTAGCAAATCCTTGACTAGTTGCAAGGTGTGTACAATGCCACAATTTTGGTGAATATGCTGTGGTACTGAGCTTGAGGAATGATTATGTTTAAAGATTTCAATTACTATGTTAAGTTATGTTCTTACCTCCCAACATGCTAGGTTGTAGCCCTATAGTGAAATTGTGTTTTGTTTATTATGATGAGGTTCTGCTTGTGAATTCCTTCATGATAAATCATGTACAAGGAGGTGAAGTTTTTATATCACATGACCGCATGTAATGCTACATGCTCTTAACATTACTTATGTTGATACAGTCTGACCTGGCTGTTGTTTTGATGTTGACACTGATTTAAGTTTGTATCAGATATTAATTAAACTCAGATTGATTACTGATCAATATTGATCAGGTGGAAGGGAAAAGTCCAAGTATGGAAACTTAGCACGCGAAGTCAGAGAGGGCTCGGTAGCTCGTTCTCCGGACTAGGTCAGAGAGGGCTCGGTAGCTCGTTCTCTGGACCGGACGAAGTCGGAGAGGGCTCGGTAGCTCGTTATCTGGACTAGGTCAGAGAGGGCTCGGTAGCTCATTCTCTAGACCAGGAAGGCTTTTGGGTTTAGGGCTGGGAAGCTCTAAACCTACCTACATAGGCATTGGATCGGTCTGTTGACCGATCCAGTGATACTATGGATATCTGATCGGTCTGTTGACCGATCCAGTGATACTATGGTTATCTGATCAGTCACCAGACCGATCAGTAACCAATCAGTAACTCACTGTGAGAATTACTGATCGGTCTGTAGATCGATAAGTAACCAATCAGTAACACTCTGTGAGATTTACTGATCGGTCTGGAGACCGATCAGGAGGCAATGAAGTTCGGGAGAGAGTATAGGGGATCGGTCTGTGGACCGATCCACCTATAGCCTGATCAGTCCACAGACCGATCAGAGCTCTCCTGGATCGATCAGGCCATAGCCTGATCGGTCCAACAAGCTGTGGATCGATCTGTTTACCGATCCAAATACTGTCTGAAGTTTCTGCTGTTTCTCTGCAACTTCTGATCCATCTGATTTAACCATCTGCTGTTAGCTTTTTAAGTTGCAGATTGCAGGTATCATGCCAATGCTTAAATTCAAATTAAGCTCCATCAGAAGAATAAGACAAAGGGTTTTTTCTACTGTGTTTCGCTGCAAATGGTGCAATTGGAGCATCAACGGTTACTGGCTGCGAACAGGCTGTGATCTTGCTGTGATCAGTTGGGAATCAGCTTGACTCTTGCTGATTGGTTCGAGCTCAGAGACCCCAGTGAAGACCATGGGTTCTATTGGTGTGAGTTCAGAGAACCAGAGGAGGAGGAAGAGTGATTGGCGACGTCGTAGCTTGCAGCAGGGATTCGCTGCAGGTTGACAGCAATTCGGGACAGGCTGAACGCAGTGGAAGCAGAGGCATAAGAAGAAGGATGAAGAGAGGTTTGAGAAGAGAAGTCTCGGTCGATCAAGCAAGGGTGCTGAGCTTTGAGTTCTTGGCTGTGCTTCCTTCTTGTGCTCTGTTTAACTGTTGTCTTCGAGTGGCTGTGAGCGTTTTTCTTCATTCTCTTTAGCCACTGATCTGTAAATCTTGTGCTTTATTTACATATCTTCTGAGACTTTGTGGAGAGGTTACTCCATCGAGAAGGAGAAATCTTTAGCCGGTATCTATCCGGGGTGTGATCTACCGAAAGATCAAGGGATCGTCCACCTTACAGACACGCCGAGGAGTAGGGGCAAGTTATCCCCGAACCTCGTACATACTGGTGTTAGTGGTGTGTGTCTTTCTTTTCCTTGTATTAGATTTTCATGTGCATATTTCCATTGTGCTAACGATTTGATTGAAGAATTTAGTTAAGTTTTAGAGGAGGCTATTCACTCCCTCCCCCTCTCTAGCCATCCGAAGATCCTAACAAGTGGTATCAGAGCAAGGTGCTCTTCATCCGGATTAACACCCTAAAGAGCAAGAAGATGGCTATGAAGGAAGGGTTTAGCACCAATCGTCCACCCTACTTCGACGGAGCAGACTTTCAATATTGGAAGAGCCGCATGGAATATTATCTCAAGACCGACATCTCAATGTGGTTCTCCATCAAGGAAGGGTTTACACCTCCGAAGGACGAAGAAGGTAAGGAACTTGACTCATCAAGGTGGTCCACCGAGCAAACTCGCAAAGGACAAGCTGATGCCAAGGCAGTGGTCACTCTACAATGTGGGATAGCCAAGGATCAACTCGTCAAGGTAGGTCCATTCACGAGCGCAAAAGACTTGTGGAACAAGCTCATCGAGCTCCAAGAAGGAACTCGAGACTCTCGGATCGCCAAGAGAGATTTACTCTTAAACAAACTACAAAACCTCACCATGAAGGAGAACGAGACGGTAAGTGAACTACACGGAAGGTTCAAAGAAATTATCAATGGTCTTCATTCCATAGATGAACGCGTAGAGAATCGCGATCTCGTAAGGTATGCTCTCAAAGCCTTTCCTAGGAATACCCTGTGGTCATCTATGATAGATGCCTACAAGGTCTCCAAGGACCTTTCAATTGTTAAAGTAGATGAATTTTTTTGTGAAATGGAACTCCATGAGTTTGCTAACAAGGGTCAAAAAGAGAAAGGTATTGCCTTAGTTGCAGGAGAAAAGAGCAAAGATGGAAGAAGGAAGAAAGAAAAGAAGAAGGAAAAAGAGATTCCTTCATCCTCATCCTCCTCCGAGTCCGATGATGAAGGTGGATCATCATCAAGCGAGATGGCCAACTTTGTAAGGAGAATCATGAGAAGAAGCCGGAGATACAAAGGGAAAGGTAAACCTATCGATCAAAATGTTGATAAAACTAATGTTACTTGTTATGAGTGTAGCAAGAAAGGACACTATCGGAGTGAGTGTCCAAAACTCATGAAGAAGGAGGAAAGGGCCAAGAAGAAGAAATCTCTCAAAGCTACTTGGGATGAATCCTCCTCAAGCTCATCGGAGGAAGAGAAGAAGGAGAAAAGTACACGTCAATTAGCGTTCATGGCAAGGGAGGAACCGGATTCCGGGAGTGATGGTGACACAAGTGACACCTCAACCGCGGCTTCATCATCTTCGGATGATGAAGAGGTAACCTCTCCTCATTTAGAGAAATGTTATAAAACCATTGCACATTTATCTACTTTGCTTAAGAAATAAAAAATTCAAATTAAATCATTAAAAGATGAAGTAGAGCACTTGAGGGCCCTTAGGGAAGATGAGGTTGATGACCTACATCTAGAGGTCCTTGAGGATGAAAACAAAGCCTTAAAGGGTGAAGTTGAGAAACTCAAGAAAATGCTTGAAAAATTCTCAACTAGCTCTAAGACCTTAGATATGATTCTAAATGCCCAAAGGGCGGTCTACAACAAGGCTGGGTTAGGATATCAACCTAAGGAGTCTAGTTTCATTTCACTAGTGTCTATAACCCAATTTCATATATCACATGCTTCTAGGGTTCATGAGACTAGAAAGGTTGTGACCAAGGTATGGGTTCCTAGGTCTTTCATTGTAGATGCATTAGGTCCCAAGATTTGGGTACCTAAAACATCTATTTTTCGTGTCTTGTAGGCATTGGTCAAGGGGGAGCATCTATCAACTTGGTTTGTTGATAGTGGATGCTCCAAGCACATGACCGAAGACAAGTCACTCTTTACCACCCTTCAAAATAAAAATAGAGGTAATGTGTCATTTGGTAATAATGGTAGCCTTAAGGTTATAGGAGTTGGAGACATTCATATATCCGAATGTCTCCAAATCAAGAATGTCCTTCTAGTCAAGGGGATGACCTTTAAGCTCCTAAGTGTCAGCCAACTGTGTGATACGGGTTACACAATTGAGTTTCATTCAAGTCAATGTCTGGTCAAACACATTGACACACTTGACACGGTACTAGTAGGCACAAGGGTAGATAACATTTATCAAGTATCTTTTAAAAGTGCTACTAATGCCTCTGTTAAGTGCTTCATGTCAAAAGAAGAAGAATCATGGCTTTGGCATAGGAGGTTGACCCACGTAAATATGAAGAATATTCGAAAGCTGGCCAACAAAGGATTAGTGCGAGGCCTACCAAGCATCAAGTACCAAAAGACAAAATTATGTGATGCATGTCAAAAGGGTAAGCAAACAAAAGCATCTCATAAAGGTAAAAGCGTTGTAAGTACCTCTACTACTTTAGATTTATTGCATATGGACTTATTTTATTGTAGTAATGTCATTTCATTGAATGGAAGTAGATATTGCTTAGTGATCATTGATGACTTTACTAGATATACATGGACTTTGTTTTTGAAAAATAAGGATCAAACCATAGATATTTTTGTTTCCTTTTGTAGAAGAACTGAAAATGAAATATCAACAACAATTAAAACAATTAAAACAATTAGAAGTGATCATGGTGGAGAATTTCAAAATCATAGATTTTTAGAATTTTGTCAAGAAAAAGGATATAGGCATGAGTTCTCTACTCCAAGGGCCCCACAGCAAAATGGGGTTATGGAGAGAAAGAATCGAGTCTTGCAAGAGGCTGCACGAAGCATGCTCAATGAGTACTCACTACCGAGCTACTTATGGGCTGAAGCTGTAAATACAGCTTGCTATGTGCAAAACCGAGTCTTGATACATAGGTTTTTAGGAAAGACTCCCCATGAACTTTGGTTTGGAAAACCCCCTACAATTAAACATCTTAGGGTGTTTGGTTGTAAGGTGTTTATCTTGAACACCAAGGATCATATTGGAAAGTTCACGGCTAAGGCTGATGAAGGGATACTGGTCGGGTACTCTCTCATCAGCAAAGCCTATCGAGTCTACAACAATAGGACTAAATTGATTGAAGAGTCCTCGGATGTAGCATTTGAAGAAATCCCTAAATCAAATGATCAATCGAGGGATGTAGGAGAAATTCAATTTGAACTTAGAAGTCTAAGTTTGACCAAAATCAAATGTTGAGTCAAAATCAAACCTAGCCGATATTTTCACCAAACCCCTTCCGGAAAATGAATTTAGTCATTTAAGGAGAGAATTGGGAATGTGTTTGGCTCAATAGGCCATTAGGACTTCATCATGATCAATAAGGACAATTAAAACGACAAGAGAAATTGGGAAATTAATTTGGGCAACTTGGGGACATCTCACACAAACTATAAGGTTTAACAAATTATTTTTGTTTGCTAGAAATGGGGTGAGATGCTAGGATCAGCCAAATTATTCAAAATGTATCATGCATCTCTTGAATAATTAGGTTGAAGAGACATAAATTGAGTATGGGGAAGACCATTATATAATTCATGTGTATTTGGTTCCTAGATCTTACTCATATATTCCAACCAAGGAAACTTGGTTGGACCTTTACCTAGAAATTATCTAACTATGGATGATGTGTTGATTGATACCTTTGATCGATACCTTTCATGATTTTGATTGAAAATAGGACAAGTTGTTGAAGTAATGATAGAAATTTGGATATATTTTGACAAACTCGAAACTGATCATAGCAAGGATGTGTTTTGAACCAGGTAATAGAGAGCCTAAGTCTTGATTAATACCTTGGTCCACTATAGATCATAGTTTCAGAAGTTTTTCTGGTTTTGAAACTTTTAGATTCAAAAACATCTAAACTCTATGCGTTTGGAGTTGATCTAAGTTTTTAAAGGTTTGGAACTTTCGGGTTCTGAGCAATTTCAGATTGTAAAAGCTTATCTTTCGGAAATATTCATGTTTGTAGATTCTTCAGGTACTAGGTTCTGAATTTGGAAGTTTCTGAACTTATTGAGTTCTGAATCTTCAGTTTTTAGAAACCCTAAAACTTCTTCGAATCTCAGATTACTAAAATTCCTGAATTTTTCAATTTGTCAGACACTGATCGGTCTATAACCCGATCAAAAGAGGCTGGATCGGTCTATCGACCGATCCAGAACTCTCTGTTTGCTTGCTGATACTCTCCCTGATCGGTCCAGGGACCGATCAGATTACTCTGGTACGCGAGGATCTTGATCGGTCCAGGGACCGATCAAGAGATTCCCTGATCGGTCCACCGACCGATCAGGGTATTCAGGAGACCAAGCGAGGATCCTGATCGGTCCAGGGACCGATCAGGAGATTCCCTGATCGGTCCACCGACCGATCAGGGTATTCAGGAGACCAAGGGAGATCCTGATCGGACAGCCGTCCGATCAATCAACACCTGGATCGATCCCATCCCTCTTAACTCTTCCCGATCCTTTCTCTTCCCATTGCACGCTGAAGCCCTAGCCGACACCCTCCTACGTCTCAAATGTTCTCTTCGTTCTCCGAGAGATATGGCACCAAGGTAACTCCATTCTCCCGGAGCTCTACTCATTTTGGCACTTCATTTTTCATTTCTCATCGTATCTGTGTTATTGGCTTGGTTCTCGGCTGTTGGTGCTTTCCGTGCTCACCTATTTGCCCCGTCCATGTCACATCTTTTTTAAACCTTTAGGAAGAAACAAGCTGGTGAGGGAACCTCTAAGTCGTCAACTGAGAAATTCAAATCTAAGGCTCCCTCCCGACCTCAACCATCCATTTCTGGACGATTTCCAAACCATCACTTTGAAGAAGCCTTTAAACAAAGAACCTTCAAACTGCTTCCTTGTAGGTCTGTGGATAAAAAATTCATGGATGAATTCTGTCCATCTGTGTCAGAAATAATTGCCTATTACAAACTTGATTCTCTAGTCTACTTAGAACGGGACATCAATTACGACTTAGTATCCGAGTTTTATAATAATCTTCATCAAACTAATGATGTTAATTATAGAACTAGAGTTGCTAAGCAAACTGTTGATTTCTCTTTCTCGGCCTTCTTTGACTATCTAGCCTGCCGGAGGTGTTCAGGAAATATCTTTTCCATATATCCTGATTTACCAGACCCTTTACCTTCTCCATTTGATGTCTCATCTGACTCCATTTATGAGTATTTCTTCGGACATCCTAGACCGGGTGGACAGGATGAGTTAGATGTTGATTTTCCTACCTTTGCATCCCTGAGACTATCTGCCCCAGATTACATTCTTTTTAAGATTGTCACAAATTGCCTTCTGCCAATCACATCCAAGCCCTTGTCAGAGATCCGACCATATCACTGCCTGATGCTTTATGGATTGCGTCGGCATCTCGATTTTGACATCATGTCGAGCATTTACTCTTCTATCATCTCCTATAGTGAGCCTAACAGCTTCACAGTTTATATGCCTTATGGGCATATAATTACGGATTGACTCGAGACCCTACAGATTGATGTCTCCAAGGGAAGGATAGTCAAGATGGTGAGGCAGGACTACAGACTTGGAAAACGTGCATTTTCCAAGTCTAGCATCATAGGACAGAATGGGGCGGTTCGTTGGAAGGACGGGAGAGCACTGGGTGAGTTACCACGGGCACCTCCGCGACAGGTTGATGCTGCTCCCGTTGCTGCTCCTCCTCCTGCTGCTGCTGAGTATGGAGAGGCAGATCCTGATCTGCGCTGGCAGATTGCTGAGCTGGAGAGCCGCATTGATCAGCACGATGAGCTACTGGCTGCTGAGCTCCATGGGCTGCGCGTTCGGATTGACCAGCGTTACGATGATCTACACAGTCAGCAGTTAGCGACGCAGCAGGTGCTTCTGGGATGGATGGCCAGCTACCCACCTCCGCAGTATTACTCGGGCTATCCACCCTCGAGCATGCCGCCTCAGGGATTCATTCCTCCAGCAGATGATGATGATGCTCCTCATATTGAGGATGTTGATTGATACACTTTGTTTTATGTTGGTCATTTTGACTGCCTATGTTTCAGATACTATTTGATAGATACTGTGTCTGATCTGGATATTAGCTGTTTATGCTACTCGTTTTTCTATTACTTGCTTCTCTTTATTTTTCAGTTCTTATTGACTATTTATACGCTTTTCATATGCCATATCTTGATTGTCTCTTATTTATTGTCCGATATTACACTTAGAGGGAATTCTGTGTGCATTAAGAAAGAGATAGTATGGGTTAAGGGAGAGTCCTTTGAGTCTTATTACCTAATTCGCACCTTTTCGGTGTTTGACAAAGGGGGAGAAGATGACTAAGTTTAGAGATGAATGAAGTTTTGATTTTAGGGGAGAGGATAACCTTGAGGATTATTGACTTCCTTAGTGTTGTATTCGTCTTAGGGGGAGGATCTTGATTCCCCTAAAATTAGGGAAATATGAGCATTTCTGATCTAAACTTAAATCATATTGTCAAACAACAAAAAGGGGGAGATTGTTGATACGGTCTGACCTGGCTGTTGTTTTGATGTTGACACTGATTTAAGTTTGTATCAGATATTAATTAAACTCAGATTGATTACTGATCAATGTTGATCAGGTGGAAGGGAAAAGTCCAAGTATGGAAACTTGGCACGCGAAGTCAGAGAGGGCTTGGTAGCTCGTTCTCTGGACCGGACAAAGTCGGAGAGGGCTCGGTAGCTCATTCTCCGGACTAGGTCAGAGAGGGCTCGGTAGCTCGTTCTCTGGACCGGACGAAGTCGGAGAGGGCTCGGTAGCTCGTTCTCCGGACTAGGTCAGAGAGGGCTCGGTAGCTCGTTCTTTGGACCGGACGAAGTCGGAGAGGGCTCGGTAGCTCGTTCTCCGGACTAGGTCAGAGAGGGCTCGGTAGCTCATTCTCTAGACCAGGAAGGCTTTAGGGTTTAGGGCTGGGAAGCTCTAAACCTACCTACATAGGCATTGGATCAGTCTGTTGACCGATCTAGTGATACTATGGATATCTGATCCGTCTGTTGACCGATCCAGTGATACTATGGTTATCTGATCAGTCACCAGACCAATCAGTAACCAATCAGTAACTCACTGTGAGAATTATTGATCGGTCTGTAGACCGATCAGTAACCAATCAGTAACACTCTGTGAGATTTACTGATCGGTCTCCAGACCGATCAGGAGGCAATGAAGTTCGGGAGAGAGTATAGGGGATCGGTCTGTGGACCGATCCACCTATAGCCTGATCGGTCCACAGACCGATCAGAGCTCTCCTGGACCGATCAGGCCATAGCCTGATCGGTCCAACAAGCTGTGGATCGATCTGTTTACCGATCCAAATACTGTCTGAAGTTTCTGCTGTTTCTCTGCAACTTCTGATCCATCTGATTTAACCATCTGCTGTTAGCTTTTTAAGTTGCAGGTTGTAGGTATCATGCCAATACTTAAATTCAAATTAAGCTCCATCAGAAAAATAAGACAAAGGGTTTTTTCTACTGTGTTTCGCTGCAAATGGTGCAATTGGAGCATTAACGGTTACTGGCTGCGATCAGGCTGTGATCTGGCTGCGATAAGTTGGGAATCAGCTTGACTCTTGCTCATTGGTTGGAGCTCAGAGACCCCAGTGAAGACCATGGGTTCTATTGGTGTGAGTTCAGAGAACCAGAGGAGGAGGAAGAGTGATTGGCGACGTCGTAGCTTGCAGTAGGGATTCGGTGCAGGTTGACAGCAATTCGGGACAGACTGAACGCAGTGGAAGCAGAGGCATAAGAAGAAGGATGAAGAGAGGTTCAAGAAGAGAACTCTCGATCGATCAAGGAAGGGTGTTGAGCTTTGAGTTCTTGGCTGTGCTTCCTTCTTGTGCTCTGTTTAACTATTGTCTTCGCGTGGCTGTGAGCATTTTTCTTCATTCTCTTTAGCCACTGATCTGTAAGTCTTGTGCTTTATTTACATATCTTCTGAGACTTTGTGGAGAGATTACTCCACCGAGAAGAAGAAATCTTTAGCCGGTATCTATCCGGGGTGTGATCTACTGAAAGATCAAGGGATCGTTCACCTTACGGACACGCCGAGGAGTAGGGGCAAGTTATCCCCGAACCTCGTACATACTGGTGTTAGTGGTGTGTGTCTTTCTTTTCCTTGTATTAGATTTTCATGTGCATATTTCCGCTGCGCTAACGATTTGATTGAAGAATTTAGTTAAGTTTTAGAGGAGACTATTCACTCCCCCCCCCCTCTCTAGCCATCCGAAGATCTTAACAACTTAGACTTGCCCTAGTGAGCATCGAGGTTAAGTAGAAGCAGCTCCTTTTTGAAGTTCAGTGGATTTGAGGTTTAGATATGCTACTTTCATTCAAGTATATAGATTTGAGGTTTAGATATGCTACTTTCATTCAAGTATACAGATTTGAGGTTTAGATATGCTACTTTCATTCAAGTAAACAGATCTGAGGTTTAAATATGCTACTTTCATTCAAGTATACAGATTTGAGGTTCTTTATTCTAGCATGAGGTTTAGATATGTTTTCTTGTCACACTCATTCTAGAATACAGATTTGAGTTCTAACGTGAGGTTTAGATATGTTTCCTTGCTACCGTTTATTCCAGCAAGCTTCACATATGTTTAGAGTCAGCTAGTTGAGTTCTTTTAATTCGAAGCATGCAGTATAGGTTTTAAATCCAATAAGTTATAGATTTAGTTTAAGCCTGTATGATATGCAGACTTTCATAAGTATTGCTTGCAGATGTTGATAAGTGTTGCATGCAGAACTCCAATCTTAGAACAAATTTTTGTTAAGCTTAATATGCAGAATTTTATTAGCATAGTAGGCAGATTTTTGGTTTAAGCATTTCAAAGTTAGAATTTGCTTAAATATTTCAGTTTCTTTTTGAAAAAGCATTCTTTTAGAAGTATTAACAAGTATAAGAAAGATAAAGAAAAGAAGAAAAAGGTCAAGGCCTTAAGCAGATCCCAAAGTCAAGACTTTAGGGATTTTTGGCACACAAGGTGCTTATTAAAATGTCAAGACATTTAAAGAAGAAGTAATTAAGATATTTTACTTTGAAGAGGTTAGTACCCGACTTCCGAGGTTGTCGTTAAACATATCCAGGTGTCCAATTCCGAGGTCTTGGTCCTGGCAGACCGAGGTCTGCTCTTTTAGGATTGGTGGCTCGCTACCCCAACCTATTAGGGAACGCGCATAAGATGGTACTACGCCTGGGCCCAAGAAGAAAGTTGATTATTATTTTGAAGTATTGTAAGTATAAGCTTTTGAACAAGTAAAATAAGTTTTACATAAGTATAAAAGTATTAAAGTATAAGTTTTAAACAAGTGGAATAAAAGAATAAGTTTAGAACAAATGAAATAAGTTTCATTTTGTTTTAAATCAGCAAGTTTAGTTTTCTTTTATGCTAGCATGTTATTTATATTAGCTTACTATTCTTTGCTATTAGAAGAGCATGAGTAGCTTTACATGTTTAGCATTTCAGCCTGTTTGATTCCTTTACTATTGGATGAACATGAGTAGTCTTCAGTAAGCATTCAGTTAGTTCATGTTATAGATATATGTACATGCATATCAAGATTTTTGTGAGTTAGATAGCGCTTACTAAGTATTTTGCTTATAGATTGCATTTCCCCTTACTGCAGATAAAGGAAAGGAAAAGATTTAGCAAAGGAAGGCGACAAGGTGGTCGGATGGTGTGTGATGCCAGGACTATGGAAGAGACTTGGGACGTTATTAAGTTTTTCGTGTTTTAGTGGACTGTAAACATTTGAGATTGTACTTTATAGTTCATGTCATTTGAGATTGTATTTTATACTCCGTGTCATTTGAGTTCATCCTTGTTTTAGATTGCATGCTGAGATGAGTTTTGTTTAATAAGTAGTTATTTTGGTGTTTGACACTTATTTAACTGCGTGAGAGTTTGTTATATGTTCCAGCCACCTGTGGCTGATGTATACTATGTATGTATCTCAGTTTATGGTCACCGGTACAGGGGAGACTCTGTCGAAATTTTTCGGTAAGGACTCCTCGTGGTTTCGATCATACCGGTTAAGTAGAGTTAGTAGTTAAGTAACGGTCACCCTTAGAGAGTAGTATAGTAAGAAGGGTGGTCGTTACACATTCTCCCTTGGTAAGTGTAGTAGTCTCCCACAAAATTGGATACCCTACTATAGAAATTATCCCTCTTCTAAAATTAGTCCTGTACATATCAGAACTAATCATGAGTGAAGTCACAGTGGTCCTTTAACATCTTATGAGAAATGTCTTACTTCTCATGAAGAGAATCCAATGATGTAAGAAAAGTAGAGAAATCATAGCTAGAAGGCCCTGCACTACCATAAGCAAATGAATATCTAGCCGGGTCAGAAAATTCGACCGATGATGAGCCTCTAGGTGCAAGATACTCATGATGCTCTCTAGGGGATGCAGAGGAACCGGGAATTGGATCCCTAATAATTTAATTATCGGGGTTACGAATTATTATGCACTCAAGATTTGGTAAAGGGATAGGGAACCCATCCCTTCTAGGAAAACTGAATCCATTTTCATCCCAACATATCATTTGCATTGCTAAGCACATGTTTATGTCTATTTTAATATTTCCATGTATAGTTTCTAGACTCGAGATATCTAGTTCAATTTTCCTAGCAATGGCCATAATGAACCCATCAAATATGATTATTTTCTAGTTTGCCCTCCCCGCTCTCTGCATAGTTTGTAAAAAATGGAACCCTCCATCAAATTCTACCTTGTGAATCATGTCCCACATAGAATAAAGCTCCACCTTTCTTACCACATCGTCACTCTTACCTCTACCATAGATAGTCTTACTTATAACATAGTGAAGGTATCAAAAGATGGGGTTCTGCATATGGAGGGCTTTAGATCTAGATGGGTCATGGGGTTCACTTAAACTGGTGATGAAGCTCTAAAAGAAATTAGCATTGTATCTATAATCAAACTTGTGAGGTACCCCTATGGGTAATCCAAAACAGTTATTAAATTCATAGAGTCCAAAGGTAGTCATGATTCATTAACCTAAAACTAATTTTCCCATCATGATCATCGTCGGAAGTGAAATTAGACTCTAAGGAACTTAAAAATTTGAGGATAAGATGTGGGTAGGTTGGTTCACTAGTGTACATCACTTCACTCCATTCTAAATTACCAATCAACCAATCCACATTATCTCTTATTTCCAAGTACTCCATGATTGTAACATCAATGTAACATGTACAAACTAATTTACGGCTAAACAAGTAATCAAATCTAAATTTTTGCTCTTCATTTCTAAGTAAAATACCGAATTCATTAGTTTTGCCTTCGTCTTGAACTGGACGCTTTATTTTTCCTTTCACTAGCACTTTCTCCTTTATGGGTGCTTTGCCTTTCCCTTTGTCCTTCTTTGGATCATCCCCTCCACTAGATCCACCCAACCTGCGAATTCATTTTATAACGTTAGACATATCAAATTATATCCAAGATGGGAAGATTTATTTACAATTAAAGAAATTAGATCTAGATGAGAAAATACAAGAAAAAGAGAGAAAAGGATAGAGATCTAGATTTTGAATGGAGAAAGGAAGAATTTATTCAAGATCTACTCTTATTTAGGAGAAAAACAAGAAATTTTTTAGGGTGGGGAGAGCAGATCTCGTGTAGGAAGAAGAAGTTTTTTGAGAAAGGAAGGTGTTTAGCAGAAAGGAGATGAATAGTAGAGGAAAGGAGATGGTGAGAAAGTGCCGCCATGCCCTAGGGCATGATCACGGCTGGGTTTATAACCCAGCCGTGTATTATTGACATGACCCTTTATGTGGCCATGTCTTTTGACACGGGCAGAACCAAAATGACTCTACTGTTATTCAATAGTCGCATCTTTTGACATGGGGAGAGACAAAGTGGCTTTGCTTCTTATTGCAGTGGTCGTGTCATTTGACATGGCCAACTCCTTATTGTTTTGTGCCCATGCTGAATGGCATGGGCAGAGCCAAAATGGCTCTGTTTTGCTCTTCAAGCCTGTGCCTTAGGGCACGGGAACTCCTCATGCTCTGTGCCAAATGGCACAGGTATGACCTTATTTTCTCTTTAGGCCATGCCAATTGGCATGGCCAAGTCCAAAAACCTAAAAAGTATAAAAATGAAAGTATTAGGCTCCACAAAATAGAAAATTACAAAACAAAATAAGAAAAGAAAAATCATGGGTGTCCCCCAAGAAGCGCTTGTTTTAGGTCCTAAGCTCGACCTTTGACACGGCTCAACTAGGAGCCTTAGCCTTGAAAGGGAGGTGTTCTCCTCCATAGCTAGCCGTATCAGAAAGATGGTGAAGCCAAACCTGATGGTTCCCTACCAATATTGAATCTTGCTCCCTCGGATTAACTGTTATGTCCAGGGGTTTAGTTACATGATGCAAAAAAAATTCTTGCTTCCTACACCCATCTTCAATTAACATCAAGGTACTTGGAGAAGAGTTTGAAGTTATTTCAAAAGAAGGATATGGTAAAGTTGGGGATAAGTTAAAAGTAAGCTCTTCCTTGCTAATTTTCAATGATAGCTTGTGATTCTTCATGTCTATATTAGCTCCAACTATAGGAAGGAAAGACCTTTCAAGAATTATAATAATCTTTGGGTCCTCTTCTATGTCCAGGACCAAAAAATCTGTAGGGATGATAAAATTTCCTATTTCTACCTTCACATCTTCAACTATGTCCAGTAGATATCTGCATGTTGAGTCTACTAATTGAAGTGCGATAGTAGTTAACTTCAGATCACTTAAACCCAACATCTTATAAATGGTATGAGATTGACACTAGCTCCCAAGTCACAAAAGGCTTTGTCAATCATAATGTCATTGATTTTGCATGGTATTGAAAAACTACCTGGATCTTGGAGCTTGGGACGCAAGGCGTTTAAAAGCAATGCACTAACATCCTCTATTAAGGTCACTATCTCAAACCCATCCTTCTTTCTTTTGTTCGAAATTATGCCCCTCATAAACTTAGAAAATTTGGGCATTTGATGTAGAACATCCAATAGAGGTATATCAATATAAATTTCTTTGATCTTTTCTAAGAAATTTTCAAACTCTACATCTTTTTGTACTCTAAGCATTCTTTGAGGGAATGGAAGTGCTTGACATTTGATTGTAGGTGAGAGCTCTCCAACCTCAATGGTAGTCTCATCTTCCTTTTCATCATGCTTTAGATGTGGGGGATAAAAAGATGGCTCCTCACACTAATTAATTCCATCTTTAACTATAGCGGTCACTTGGGGATTACCCAAGGTCCGTCCACTTCTTAGCTCAATTTCCTTGCAATGCTCCACGAGGTTTAGTTTAGGTTTACCAGGAAAATTTTCTTGTACTCTTGAGGAAGAAGAACTAGCTATTTGAGCAACTTGATTTTCAAGCAGCTTGATATGTTTGTCCTGGTTATCCATCCTTGCATTTATCTGCTTCTCTGAATTGTCCAACCGGATGTTCAATTGCATGATGTCAAACTCAATTTCATTTTGATTGGCTAATATCTCCTCAAGAAGCTTTTCAAATTGGCTCGGTTATGGATTTGACTGTTGCCCCGATTATTGCCCAAAGTCTTGATTGCTCTTATAGGAGAAGTTGGGATGAATTTTCCACCCTGGGTTATAAGTATTGGAGTAAGGATTGTTTTTCCTTTGATTGTATTTCCAATAGCATCACATTATTCCATTTAAGATATTTGTATATTGATAGCTCCAAAAAGACAAGAATCTTTTATGTGTTCTGTGGCTCTACATACTTCACAACCCATAGATATTGCATTTACATGGCGGATATTCATATTCTCAAACTGCTTTAATAGTGAATCAAGCTTTGTAGTGATTAAGTCAAGTGCATCCACATTGTATTTCCCTGGTGTTTTAATTGCTCCTAAGTTTCTCTCCGAGGCCCATTGATGATGGTTCAGTGCTACACTCTCAATAATGTCTTCTGCTTTGTCTAGACCCTTGTTCATTAATGCGCCACCAATGGTAGAATCTAAGGAAACCTTTGTCTGATAATTGTTACCATTGTAGAAAGTATGAATCATGAGCCACTTTTCCAATCCATGATGTGGTAGTCTCTCAGCATTCCCTTAAATCTATCCCAAGTTTCATAGAGAGATTCAGAGTCTGTTTGTTTGAGGCTTGCAATAAGATTGCGGAGGTGCGCTATCTTACTTGGTGGGAAGAATTTGTCCAGAAAGACTTGCTCAAATTGGACCCAAGAAGTTATACTGTTCGAAGGCAAGGAATTTAGCTAGGTTTTAGCTCTGTCTCACAAAGAAAATCTGAATAATAATAGTCTGATGGCTTTCAGAGGAACTCCATTTATATGCATTGTGCTACATAATTTGTTGAAGTTATCAAGATGATGATTTGGATCCTCCATCGGACCACCACCATATTGATGTTGCTGAACCATGGAAATAAAAGCTGGCTTCAATTCAAAGTGATTAGCTTTAACTGTGGGTCTGGAAATACTGAATCTTGGCCCTCTTGCATATGACGCAGCATAATCTTTCAAAGGTTTATTTTCTTAGCATATGATTAGGAAAACCCTAAATTCTATATACACAATCTAGATATCTTTCAAAGGTTGATATCTATCCTTCTACATAGGGTTTAGGGCTAGTATCTTGTATGACTCAATTCTTCTATCCTTGATATCTAGATTGATCAATGAGGCATAGACCGTGTCATCCTCTTATCAATCTTTATGTTTCTTGATCTCTAAGTAGACACACTCAATCAAATAAGCTCAATATCTCATATTGACTTATTTGAGCATGACCATGCTTTATTGTGTCCTACTAATCAAGGGGCCCACAGATATCACTTCCGTCATATGGAAGGGATAGATCCTATCTATATCACTCACATTCCTTTACATAAATTATTACATACCCAGTGATCGACTTTATAGTCCATTGATAGGGAGATCTATCACACCCGTAAATCAAATTAATAATTTATATTCATGAACCCCTTAACTACACAATGATGTTGTAATAACGAACACAGGATCGAATCTCTCAAGGAACTAACGGTAGGATGTAATCTAGGATTGTATATTATTCCTATTTTTGGGGTTTTTAATATGGAATTGGGGGTTTGAATTTTGAATCTAAATCTAACAATTAAAAATAAAGCAAATAAGAAACTAATCTCATGCATAAATGAAATCTAACTAAGTGTCACCGATTAATCCATACGCATTGTCACACTACGTAATACATTTCATCATCAACACACTTAAACTAAGAATGAAATAACAAGACACAATTAAATCTGATCTAAAGTAAAATTTAGACCCTAACTTAATTACTTAACAATTAACCATGCTCAAATAAAACTTAAACATAAATTAAGCTTCAACAAGGTAATGAAATGCTAGATTACTTGCTAAAAACATAACAAACAACAAAGAAATCTGTTCTAACTTCTAAAATAGTAATAAAATGAAATAAAATGATAACCATTCCAATCTCACAATCAATCTAACCCAAACAACACTTCTTACCGTCACGTAAGAAGTCGGAGACGAGAACACCCAACTCCGGTCATCAATGGAGAATCTCAGTGGCGTGTCAGCTCGGAATTGCTTAGCTACACCAGAGGAACACCTCCGGCAAGCTGGAAACAACCCAAAACCTAAGATATGGCCGAAAATCTGGAATGCTAGAAATCCGGATCTCGGAATCTGGATGGGAGCTGTGGATTGCGGATTGTCGTCGGATGAAGCTCAGGAACACTGGAAGAATGCTGCCAGATGTTGCTGATGGAAGATGGACTCACAGATTGGAGGTATGCCACCGAATCTGAGGAGAACAAGGGATTACCGAGAGCAGAATTCCGCCAGAGGGAACTCCCGCCGATGGCTCCAGATGATCAGGATTCGATTTCCTTGAAGCTCTCCACTGAAGTCGTTGCTTGAAAAATTGATCGGAGAAGGAATCGGGGTCGGAATCTCGGGAGAAGCCGCGCGACGCGAAGCTCAGCGCTGTGGAGGAGATCGACACCAACGAAGCTACTATAGCTTCCGTTTAAAATCAGATCCGGATCTGAACGGACGACTGGGATGCTTCGGAGCTCGATCAACGGTGAAAGATTGCCTAAAATCGGATCCGAATGTACTAATCTTGATCAAGGGTCTGGATCTACTCTCCCTTAGGTTGGATGAACCAGATCTTCAATGGATGGTTCAAATCTGTCTAATCTTTGATGAACGGTCCATAATGCTCTGTAGCTTGATCTTCTCGTTTAAACTTCTATTTGAGCAAAATTTTAGTTCGAATAGATCTAATCCAAGATCCCTTGATGCCTACAAAATAAGAATAAAATATTAGCATCAAATAACACAAAAATAAGATAATTTGCAATTAAGTCCAAGAATAAAGACAATGCATGAAATGTGATGCAAATATAGGTTTTATCTATGAACATAACATCAAACCATGCATGTATGAATCAAAATAATACTGTAAAATCATGGTTATGAAATCCCCCACACTTAGTCTTGAACGTCCGGTGCAAGTAAAGAAATTCTAACAATCATCTCCACAAAAAATTTCCTAGCAATGCTTAGAAGATAGTAAAAGGAATTTAACTAAGACCATCTAAAGATCACAAACAATCATGAATACAATCCAAAAAATAATGAGTAGGTAGTGTAGTTTCAATCTAATTGAAAAATTAAGCAAGATGCGATCTCACAAGGTATTTACCTATTCTAACTCACACTCAAAAATAAATATAAGTGGAGCTCACTCAATATCACTCACAATATTTCACTACCATAAGCTTGTTTATTTTCTAATTCTCCACCACTATAAAACATAGCATACATGAATCAAAAGGATTTTATCATCAAGAATTGAAATGGAATAAAAAAGAACAATGAAGTGGATAAAATAGGCAAAAAAAAAAATTAATTAAGAAAAATGAGAAGATGAGAGTATTGGAGGAACATACTTGATGATTTGACCAATTTGATGTTAAAAGAGATGAATACCATTTTTCATTACCATTTCAAAATATCAAGCTAACCTCTCCTTCAATTTAATGGCAAACCGTAATTCTTGATACTCTATCTCCACATTTGATACCCTTTTGATTTGTCACTATTTTGTTTTTTTTTTACTATTTTTCCACTTCAATACTGCTTTTCACTTCAATTCTATCACCTGAAAGCTCAAATAATCTCAACTCAACTTATGAAGAAGAGTTCCCTCCCCCACACTTAAAACATTGGTCGTCTCGGACAATAGAACACATCATAGAATCAAACAAAACAATCAAATTTGACTGCTGTTTCAGTAAATGGAATCTGGATTCTAACATTTGCTGCAACAAATTCTATAAAAAAGATCTTATAAGACTGCAAGGCTATTATTGTCTTAAGGAAGTACCAAATCAAAACTCCATTGATACTACAATTTCAGAAATGATACTTGCTGTAATTGAGTTGCAATTTCTGCAACTTCAGCTTCAAAACCTCACTGATACACTTCCGTATCCATATAAAACTACTGGCTAAATTGTTAGTTAGAGCCCTAGAGCCAATCATTTTGATGATTGTATGGACTCATGTATATCATATTCTTGTATATTAATAAAGGCATTTGTTTGGTTATTATACTTATTTGTATTAGTGCCAAATAGACTAAGTATAATAGCGTCCTTGAGTAGAAGGTTCATACCTATATCAATCGATTAGTTGAATCGATAGTGAGATGATATAGGGAACACTACTCTAAATCATTCCTAGTCGAGTATTAGCATTCAGGGACAATGTTAATACAATAAGACTAGCATGTAGGTCAGCTCGATGACTTGATCTCACAAGTCATGGATATAGAGATATCAAGCTGACACATGGGTATGCATTAGAGAATGTATATTGAATGACCCGCCATGAGAAAGTATCATGGATCGTTATATGAGTGTCATATACTTTCTCATGTGGCTATTAGTATGACTATTAGTCCTTAGACCTGAAGTCACCATGGATCCCTACATAAGGAGTTATGTACTTTAGTTTCGTCAAACGTCACCCGTAACTGGGTGGACTATAAAGGCGATTACTGGGTATGTAACGAATTATGCAGAGGGATGTGAGTGATATAGATGGGATCTATCCCTCTCATATGACGGGAGCGACATCGCTATTCTTGATAGAGTGAGACCACTAAGCGCATGGCCATGCCCAAATGAGTCAACATTAGATGTTGAGTTCATTTGATCGAGTGAGTCTACTTGGAGTTCAAGATTTAGATTGATTAAAGGATGACACGGTCTATGCCTCACATTGATCAATCTAGATGTCTAGGATAGAAGGACAATGTCACATATTGTGAGGAGTCACAATTAGTAGTCACAAGGTGATGTCGGATCTCGACATTCTTGTAACTTGGGTAGTAATGATGTGTTGCTAGATACCGCTCATTACTTATGCTCCTAAATGGGTTTAGGGCATTGCCAACGTTACAAGAACCTATAGGGTCACACACTTAGGACAATTAGATGGAGATTAGGTTCATATGATGAACCAAGAGGATTAGATTCATTTGATGAATCAATTGGATTAAGAGTAATCCTAATTGGGCTAACTTGAGTTCGACTCAAGTTGATTCATGTATTTAATGAGTCAAATTTAGATTATGACTTATTAAATCAATTTAATTTAATGAATTAGATTCATTATATTAAGTTGGCTCGAATCAAATGGTTGGATTAGATCAACCATGGTAGAGATTGGGTCAAGTTGGACTTGACTAGAGAAGGAAGACCAAAGGTCAATTTTGACTTGATCTTTTGCCACCTCATTGGTGAGTTGGCATTAGGTGGACCAATGATGATGTTCCACATCATCATGGTGTGCCACCTCATGGAAGTTACAATGTAACGACCCAATTTTCCCTATTTCAAGTTCTAAAAGTCCATAAAAATATTTGGAAATACTTTTAAAATATTCTAAAGATTTTTAGGAATTTTTAGAGTATTTTTACGTAATTTTTGGAGGTCGTTTAGTAGGGTTACAAAAAGAAAGAAGTTTTAAAAGAAAATGTTGAAGGTGAGATTCGAACCCACGATCTCGGGTCGGACTGACCCAAGCAAAACCGGCCCAACCAGCTGAGCTACACGGTTTTTGCTAATCATATATGGAGCGATATATATTTAACTAGTAGTTAGGAACAGTAAAATAAATTGGAAATAAAAGGGGCGCGGCTGAGAATCGAAGCCCAGACCTGTGGCTTCGAGCAAAACTCAACGGACCAACTGCGCCAGCGGTCTTTGCTGATCAGATATGCAGCGACAAGTATATAAGGTAAAGTTAGAAATGAAAATAACCTAAGGTATAAGATTTAAATCTTATTTCGGAAAACCTAAAATTTCTTTTCCTCTCCTCACCTCTCGCGTGCGACGGCGGCAGATCAGGCGGAAGGTGAAGCCGACCTAGGGTTCCTCTCCGGCGGTCGGCAAGGGCTTCTTTTCAGAAGCCGTTCATGGATTCGTGGTCTCCTCGTCAAGGAGAACACGCGGATAGGAAGGGATCGCAGAGATCTTCACATCCTCCGAACCCTAGAAGCTTTAGAGTCCTCTTCTCCGGTTGTAAGTCCGAGAACGCGAGGTGAGTTGCTTCTCACCTGCAGTAGGAGTAGTTCCGCGAGCTTTGATTCTTCTTTGTTTGTTTTTGGGCACGCTGTACAGAATTGGAATTTCTAGAGGTTTGAGAATAGTTTCGAGTTTTGTTTTGGTGTTTCCTTCGAGTTTTGAAACATGCTGTATTGTGGATGTTAGGAGCTTAGTTTTTCTTTCCTTGTCTCGGCACATGCTGAGATGGGGTTGCTAGGGTTTAGTTTTACCTTTCTTGCATTTGGTATATGCTGTTTTGGAGCTTGCTAGGGATTTAGTTCCTTCTTTGTTTTCGGAGCATGCTATACAGGATTGTTGTTGCTAGTGGGCTAAGTGGTAGTACCGAAATTTACTTGCTGCTTTGTATTGCTGTTGTAGCCTGCTTAAAGAATTCGGTCCTATGCATGTACAGATTTGTTTATCTCGGTTACTGTTAAATAATTTAGTGAGAATGCATTAGGAAATAATGTTTTTGAGAATTGCTCATTTGTTGCTCGTTATGTATCAGAACGCATGAAGAAAGGTTGTTGAGTATTGCTCTTAATTGCTAACTATGTATCAGAATGCTTTTAGAAATAATTTTGAATTTTTCTAACAATAATATGAGCATGATCAATTCCCTTTGCCATTAGATGTGCACGGTGATACTTTCTAGTCTCTTTTGCTATTAGAATATTTTGAGCATGCAATTATTAGTTTCTTTGCTATTACATAAGCATGAGTTTCTGTCTTTAAGAACTATAAGCAAGAAAGACTGAGGTCTAGACTTGATTTCAATTCCAGAAGATTGAATATCAAAAGCGCACACAAGGTGTTTTCTTAAATGCCAAGTAAGGGCAAGTATAAAGAAGTTATAGTTAAAAAAGAAAGTATTTTACTTTTAAAGGGCATGTACCGGACACAAGATCCAAGGGATGGGCTCCAAGTTGCCCCTAGGCACATGGCCTAGAAGTATCTTAGTAGTTTCGGGATTAGCTACCTCGATTCTTATTAAGAATGCGCGCAAAGTGGTACAATGCCGGGCCCAAAAGAAGTTTATTATTATTTTGAAGTATTAAAGTATAAGTTTTGAAACAAATGAAGCAAGCTTCAAATATGTTTAGAATTAGAAAGTTTAGTTTCTTGTTATTTGAAGCCTGCAGTAGTAGTTTCAGTTGTTTTCCTTGCTACTAGATTATTCAGCATGTTTAGCTTTACATGTTTAGTAGTTTTACATGTTTAGTAGCTTTACATGTTTAGTATTTCAGTTAGTATGATTCCTTCATTGGATTATGAGCATGATTAGCTATACATGTTTAGTATTTCAGATAGTATGATTCCTTTATTGGATTTTGAGCATGATTAGCTATACATGTTTAGTATTTCAGTTAGTATGATTCCTTTATTGGATTATGAGTATGATTAGCTATACATGTTTAGTATTTCAGTTAGTATGATTCCTTCATTGGATTATGAGCATGATTAGCTATACATGTTTAGTATTTCAGATAGTATGATTCCTTTATTGGATTTTGAGCATGATTAGCTATACATGTTTAGTATTTCAGTTAGTATGATTCCTTTATTGGATTATGAGTATGATTAGCTATACATGTTTAGTATTTCAGTTAGTATGATTCCTTCATTGGATTATGAGCATGATTAGATATACATGTTTAGTATTTCAGATAGTATGATTCCTTTGCTATTTATGAGCATGAGTAGCTTTACATGTTAGCATTCAGTTTTAGCATGTTTTTATTTATTTACATGCATATCGAGTTTTTTGTGAGTAGATAGCACTCACTAAGCTTTATGCTTATAGACTGCACTCCCTCCTACTGCAGATAAAGGAAAGGAAAAGATTTAGCAAGGAAGGCGACAAGGTGGTGGTGATGAAGGTGTGTGATGGCTGGACTATGGGGAGATCAAGAGTTTGCTAAGGAATTGTTAAGACTTTTCTGTTTAGAGTTCTTTAGTTTTCTTTAAATGCTATTATGAGTCAAGATTGTAATTAAGTTTATTCCGCATTTGTAGTTGAGTTCTATTGATGGAGTGATATTGCTATTTGTTATTATTAGGGTAGTTTCCTCCTTTTATTTGTGATATTATACCTGCGTGGTTGTGAAGATATATGTTCCAGCCGCCTGTGGCTGAGTATAGTTTGTTTGTATTGATGATTTAGTCATCGGTACAGGAGAGACTCTGCCGAAATTTTTCGGTAGGGTTTTCCTAGAGATCTTTAATGAACCGGTTAAGTAGAGTTAGTAGATAAGTAACGGTCACTCTTAGAGAGTAGTAGTAGTAGTAAGAAGGGTGGTCGTTACATACAAAGCCATTTTCTTACTAACTTCACATTAATTGCATTTAATGGGGAGTTACACTTGATGAGAGGTGGCCGGCCACTTTTGAATGGGATTTGATTTTAATTCATTTCATTCAAGTGTGGTGAATCTTCCTCCTTCTTCCTCTCAAGCTCTCCCTCTCCCTCTCCTCCTTGCTTGGCCGAATCTCACCAAGGTGCTAGCACACCTTTGTGTGAGATTTTTCTCCACCTACGTGTCCGTGTGGATACTTCTAGAGGACCGGCGCTTGACGGTCTAGAGATCCGGCAACTCCTTGGACGAGCGGGATAAGCGAAAGGCACGCTTCGAAGGTATAACCCTTATCTAGTGTAGATCTAAAGGTTTTACAAACTCGTACAAGAAAAGGTTTTTCGAAAAGTTTTGTTTACGAATCTTTGCACGGATCTACGGCTTTGGGTGACTCGGGGTTTCCGCGACGCGAAAAAGCGGTTTTCGCGGCCCAACGAACCCAACATAAATTACTTGAGAATAAGTATTTCACTAAACATGGTTTTAGAAATCTGATTCAACATTCTTTTCAAGCTTAAATTCCAGAAGAACAATGGTTTAAATTGTGCTTTACAAATTCTGTATTCCCTCTGTTTACTAGCAATACAGTGAAGCTATGCAGTTTATAAATATATAAATTAAGGTAGTTCATATCCAAGAGAATTCTTGAGCTATGAAGCAACTACAATTCTGATAAAAAATAGCATCAATAAATGGCACAAAATAATTCCGGAATCCATTGGCTGAATTGTAGCTACTGCTTTTCTTTCTGCAGATTTTTCTTTGTCTTTCTTTCTCTGTATATTTGAATTCATCATAACAGAGGCAAGTTGGTGGAGTGGTTACTGCAAGAATCTAAGGCTTCAAGTAACTAACAATCTGAAAAACATTCCTTGGAGTTTGATAAAAAGTTTATGTAAACTACCTTCTTCCTTATCTGATTCCCCACAAAACACTTGCTGCAATTTTATACAGAAATGAACTTCTTTGAAAATAGTCTTCAGTTTCAAAACTCTACCTCCCAGCTCCATTTATAATGTACACTGTCCTCTTTCATTTATATTTATATATCATCCATTTCTGTATACTTCTTGTTGCATTTATTTTACAGCCAAACCTAACTACATACTCTTGTAATGGCACTGATTCTAAACTCTACAAATTCAGTATCTGGTTTTACCACAGAGTAGATTTCAGTTTCCAACCTTTGGTTTACATCTCTAATTTATATTCAACTTTCAGCCTAAAATCAGGTAAACTCTGGTGAAGCAAGTTCAGCATCTATCAACATTGAAACAACAGATGGATTTAAAATTTACCCTGAATGAATGGCTTAAAACTGCATTCCACTCAGCAAGGAGCAGATATCAGCATTTCCTACATAAGTCCTTGACTTTGTATCAACTAATCATCGTTTAGCCCCTAAAAATTCCAATTCCTTTTCATTGAGCTTCAAGTTACAAAACTCCATCTAAACTTCTCCTTTCCTTTGTAACGACCCAATTTTCCCCATTAGGAGTTTTAAACGTTCTTAAAAATATTTAGAAATGCTATAGAAATATTCTAGAGATTGTTAGAAATTTTTAGAGTATTTTTATGCAATTTTTGGAGGTCGTTTGGTATTTTTACCAAAAGAAAGAAGTTGTGACAAAAAATATCCAAGCCGAGGCTCGAACCGGCAACCCTTGACCGAGCAAAACCAGGATGACCAACTGGGCTAGCAATTGTTACTTGAACAAATAAAGGAAGAGATTTATTTAAGTAATAGGAATTAATAAAAAAGAAATAAAAGAAAGAAAAGGGGTAGCAGCCGAGAATTAAACCAGGGGCTTTTGGCTCGGTCAAAACCCAGCCAACCAACTGCTCCGCGGATATTTTGCGAACGAGTTGGCAGCGAAATAGTCTTAAGTTAATAGAAATACCAGAGTTATAAAAAGGAACTTAGGGCTTTAGAAATTTGATCCATAATTTCTCCCGAATCCTTTCTTCTCCCCTCTCGCTCGCGAGGTGGCTAACTCGGGGAGGTTCTTCACCGTCGTGATCCTTGCATCGAGGAGGAACCGTAAGCACGGAGGAGTCGAAGCTTGCAATTTCCGCAAGCCCTAGAAGTTGTTCCGGTTGTAGGTTTAAGAAGAGGTAAGTCGCTACTCACCTGCAGTAGGATAGTTCCGGGTTCTTTTCCTTTTGTTTCAAATTTTTTGTGAAGAATTTGGTTTAGGGCTTACTGCCGTGAGTTGTTAAGGAAGAGGGAAAGGGATTTTTGATTGGATTAGATGCTGAACCTTGCTTATTCCTGTTTTCAAATTATTCTGTGAAAGATATGGTGATGGGTTTGCTGCCGTGAACCCTAAAGAAAGAAAGATAATGATAGGTTTGGTTTAAGCATGTGGATTGGTTTTCTTTCAAGCCTTGTAGTTGGTATTTTCTTATTCCAGTTTAAATCCTGTCTGTTTGTTATCTTAATAGACATGTTTGGTTTATACAGAGCATGGTAAGTCTCAGATTTTGTTGCTAGGCAGTGAACCTAGAATGGGTTAGATTAGTTTTGAGCATGTAGTTAGTTTTCTTCCTTACCGTTAGCTTTTGGTTGGGTGTTCTGAAATGAAGATGAACAACTTTTGTTTTTCTTGATGTTGGGAGCATTCGGCCAGATTCTTTGGCAGTGTAATTGGACCTGCAGTTTTGTTTCCTATTGCCCTATAAAAGTACAAGTTTGGACCCTTTTTTCGTTATTTAATGGGCAAGGATAGCCCTTTGTTCAAAGTATAAGTATTAGTTTTCTCGCTATGAAATGGGCACAAACAGTCCTACTTTGAGTTTCTGGTTAGATGTTTTTATTACAGTTTTAAGAAGCATGATCAGCCTTGTTTTTTTAAGCATGGCAAATTTAGTTTCCTTGCATTGATAAGCATGAACAACCGTAGCTATTAGCATGCAGTTAGAGGTGTGTTATTACAAGAACAGTCCATAGATCATGAGCTTAAGCTTTACATAGTTTCTGTACATGTATTATGAGCATGCAGCTTTGCCCCTAGTTAGTATGTATGCAGATTTTGATTAAGCATTAGTGTGCAGATTTTTATTAAGCATTAGTATGCAGATTTTATTATGTATCAATGCAGATTTCTATTGAGCATTAGTATGCAGAATTTTTATAAGTATAGTATGCAGATTTTAATAAGCAGATTTTCATAAGTGTTGCTTGCAGATTTTGATAAGAATTGCATGTAGAACTCCAATCTTAGAACAGATTTTTATTAAGCTTAATATGCAGAATTTTATTAGCATAGTAGGCAGATTTTAGGTTTAAGCATTTTAAAGTTAGAATTTACTTAAACGTTTCAGTTTCTTTTTAAAGAAGCATTCTTTTAGAAGTATTGACAAGTATAAGAAAGATAAAGAAAAGAAAGAAAAAGGCCAAGGCCTTAAGTAGATCCCAAAGTCAATACTTTAGGGATTTTGGCACACAAGGTGCTAAAGAAAATGCTGAGGCATTATATACAAGTATTAAAAGATAACAAGTATTTTACTTTTATCAGTGGCACTGTGCTGGACTCTCAGTTGTCCTTGGGTTGGGCTCCCATAGTCGTCCCTAGGTTTAGATAACCTAGTAGTAACGGCACGGCCGACGGTCTACGGTCGACGACCTGAGGGTCGCCAAATGGGCCGCCAAATGGGCCGCCGAATTGGTCGGGTCGTTACAAAAGTAAAAGCATAGTTGCCGGGCCCAAGAAGAAGTTGATTATTATTTTGAAGTATTATAAGTATAAGTTTTTGAACAAGTAAAGTAAGTTTTACATCAGTATAAAAGTATTAAAGAAGAAGTTTTTAAACAAGTGAAATAAAAGAATAATTTTAGAACAAATGAATCAAGTTTCACTTTATTTTAGAATAATCAAGTTTAGTTCCCTTTTATGCTAGCATGATTGTATAGATTTATCTTACATGTTTAGCCTTTCAGTATGTTTCTTTCACTAGTAGATGAGAATGAGTAGATTTCCTTTGAGCATTCACTTTTAGTTTTCAGTATATTCACATGCATATCGAGTTTTTGTGAGTTAGATAGCGCTTACTAAGCATTTTGCTTATAGACTACACTTCCTCTTACTGCAGATACAGGAAGGGAAAAGATATAGAAAGGAAGGCCACAAGGAGGTGTTCGAAGGATGTGTGATGCCAGGACTATGGATGCCTTGGGACTAGGAAAGAAGTTTTAATTTTAGTTTCCGTATTTTAGTTATTGTAAACATTTGAGTTGTATTTTAAGTTCATGTCATTTGAGATTATTCTGTTTAGATTGCATGTAGGATGAGTTCAGTTTAGTAAGTAGATATTTGTGTGTTTGATACTTATTTAACTGCGTGGTTGATTGACATGTGTTCCAGCCGCTTGTGGCTGAGTATATATTGCATGTATTGTTGCATATGGTCACCGGTACAGGGGAGACTCTGCCGAAATTTTTCGATAAGGTTTCCATGTGATTTTTAATTATACCGGTTAAGTAGAGTTAGTAGTTAAGTAACGGTCATCTTTAGAGTGTAGTAGTAGTAAGAAGGGTGGTCGTTACAGTTGGTATCAGAGCAGTTTCCATTCTCCAGCATCACACATCAGCACCATCCTTGTCGTCTTCAAGTAAGAAAGTATTTAAGTTTTCCTTTTATGCTTTCTTTATTATTTGCAGTATGGAGTAATTGCTTATATGCGCTCTAGTAAGATAGAAATTATGTTCTCTTATATTCATATATATAAGTATGTTTAGAAAGAATAGAGAAGATATCAAGTCTTCCAAGGACCACTAATGGGTACGAGCAGATATGAATAATAGAGGACCAAGAAGTTAAGAGATTAAGGAACAAAGAAGTACCACTAGTAAAGGACAGTATAAGACAGAGATATCCAGAATTATTCTAAGTTCGAGGACGAACTTTTTATAAGATATGGGGGATTGTAACGACCCAATTTTCCCCATTAGGAGTTTTAAACGTTCTTAAAAATATTTAGAAATGCTATAGAAATACTCTAGAGATTTTTAGAAATTTTTAGAATATTTTTATGTAATTTTTGGAGGTCGTTTGGTATTTTTACCAAAAGAAAGAAGTTGTGACAAAAAATGTCCAAGCCGAGGCTCGAACCGGCAACCCCTGACCGAGCAAAACCAGGCTGACCAACTGGGCTAGCAATTGTTACTTGAACAAATAAAGGAAGAGATTTATTTAAGTAATAGGAATTCATAACAAAGAAATAAAAGGAAGAAAAGGGGTAGCAGCCGAGAATTGAACCCGGGGCTTTTGGCTTGGTCAAAACCCAACCAACCAACTGCTCCACGGATATTTTGCGAAAGAGTTGGCAGCGAAATAGTCTTAAGTTAACAGAAATACCAGAGTTATAAAAAGGAACTTAGGGCTTTCCAAAACCTAATTTTCCCTGATCCCTTCCTCTCTCGCGCGACAATGGCAGCTCGGGCGGAAACAAGCCGCGGCTAAGGCACGATTCCGGCGGCCGGCGGGTGGCTAACTCGGGGAGGTTCTTCACCGTCATGATCCTTGCGTCGAGGAGGAATCGTAAGCACGGAGGAGTCGAAGCTTGCAATTTCCGCAAGCCCTAGAAGTTGTTCCGGTTGTAGGTTTAAGAAGAGGTAAGTCGCTACTCACCTACAGTAGGATAGTTCCGGGTTCTTTTCCTTTTGTTTCGAATTTTTTGTGAAGAATGTGGTTTAGGGCTTACTGCCGTGAGTTGTTAAGGAAGAGGGAAAGGGATTTTTGATTGGATTAGATGCTGAACCTTGCTTATTCTTGTTTTCAAATTATTCTGTTAAAGATATGGTGATGGGTTTGCTGCCGTGAACCCTAAAGAAAGAAAGATAATGATAGGTTTGGTTTAAGCAAGTGGATTGGTTTTCTTTCAAGCCTTGTAGTTGGTATTTTCTTATTCCAGTTTAAATCCTGTCTGTTTGTTATCTTAATAGACATGTTTGGTTTATACAGAGCATGGTAAGTCTCAGATTTTGTTGCTAGGCAGTGAACCTAGAATGGGTTAGATTAGTTTTGAGCATGTAGTTAGTTTTCTTCCTTACCATTAGCTTTTGGTTGGGTGTTCTGAAATGAAGATGAACAACTTTTGTTTTTCTTGATGTTGGGAGCATTCGGCCAGATTCTTTGGCAGTGTAATTGGACCTGCAGTTTTGTTTCCTATTGCCTTATAAAAGTACAAGTTTGGACCTTTTTTTTCGTTATTTAATGTAACGACCCAATTTTCCCTATTTCAAGTTCTAAAAGTCCATAAAAATATTTGGAAATACTTTTAAAATATTCTAGAGATTTTTAGGAATTTTTAGAGTATTTTTACGTAATTTTTGGAGGTCGTTTAGTAAGGCTACAAAAAGAAAGAAGTTTAAAAAAAAAATGTTGAAGGTGAGATTCGAACCCACGACCTCGGGTCGGACTGACCCAAGCAAAACCTGCCCAACCAGCTGAGCTATGCGGGTTTTGTTAACCAAGTATGGAGAGAAATAGATTTAAGCTATAGTTGGAATGTTTAAAATAAATTGGAATAAAAGTGCGCGGCTGAGGATTCGAAGCCCAGACCTCGGGTTAAGCAAAGATTCGCTTAACCAACTGATCTAGCAAGTGTTTCTTATTAATGAAGGAGAAATATTCTATTTAAGCAGTAGCTAATAAATAGGAGGAAAAAAAATGGTTGCAGCCGAGTTTCGAACTCGCGAGCCACGCCTCAAGCCGAACGCAGCCAACAAACCGAGCTGCGAGTGTTTTGTTAATAAGTATGAAGCGAGAAATATATATGTTATAGTTGATAAATAAAACCCTAGTTTTAAAAGGACCTAATTCTTTTTTTTCCCGAATCCGAAAACCTATTCCTTTCTCCCTCGCGACGGCGCCTTCTCTCTCGGGCGGAAACGCAGCAGCGGCTAGGGATTATTTTCCGGCGGCCGGCGAGCTCCCTTCTCCGCGGGTTCTTCACAAGTTCGAGTTTCTCTCGGCAAAGAGAGCGCGCGGGCACAAGGAAGAGCCGAAACAGCCACATCTCCGAAGCCCTAGAGGTCATCTTCTTCGGTTGTAAGTTAAAGAACACCAAAGTGAGTTGCTTCTCACCTGCAGTAGGAGTTGTTCCGCGAGTTTTGATTTGCGATTTGTTTGGTGTTTCCTTGTTTGTTCGAGTTTTACTGTGAAGCATGTTTAGGGATTTTACTTGCTGCCGTGTACTTCAAAGAAGGGAAGAAAAAAATATAGAATGGGTTAAGTATGTGGTTTAGATCTCTTTAGTTTCAAACAGAGCAAGGATTTTGTGTTTTGAATTAGCTACCATGAATAACAAGGGAAGAAAGTAGTAATTCAGTTTTTCTTGACTAAAATTCCTGTTTGTCACCTTGTTTGGCATGCTCGGTTTATACAGTGCCCTGCAAGTTCGGATTTTTGTGCTAAGCAATGAACATAGAATGGGTTAGATAAATTTCTTTTAAGCATGTAGTTTGGTTCATTGTCATTGCTTGGTTTCAGTTCGGGTTGTTGCTTACAGTGAGCATGAGGTGGCTGAATTTTGAGCATGTTTGCCATTTTGTGGGTTACTGTTGTTATACAATTGATCAGGCTTAAGAATAGTTTCAATTGGATTTCCTTCTTCCTTGCTAACGTTACTGCTGTTGGGTTTTTGAACAGGTTTTGAGTGAAGCATGAGTAGATTTATCCTTAGTTTCATTTGCTACTTTAATAAGCCATGAACATAAGATAGCTTGATTAAATTTTGGAGCATGTAGTTAGTTTTACTTGCTGTTAGTAAAGCATGAGAAAATTTCCATTTGCTAATAATTAAGCATGATCAGTTTACCATTTTGCTAATATTCGAGCATGAGCAGATTTCTTTTCCTTTGCTAATAGATGTGCATGAGCAGATTTGTTGAGTATAGTATGCAGACTTTTAATAAGCAGATTTTTTATAAGTATAGCATGCAGATTTTTATAAGTATAGTATGCAGATTTTTAATAAGCAGATTTTCATAAGCATTGCTTGCAGATTTTGATAAGTATTGCATGCAGAACTTCAATTTTAGGACAGATTTTTATTAAGCTTAATATGCAGAATTTTATTAGCATAGTAGGCAGTTTTTTTTGGTTTAAGCATTTCAAAGATAGAATTTGCTTAAACATTTCAGTTTCTCTTTAAAGAAGTATTCTGTTAGAAGTATTAACAAGTATAAGAAAGATAAAGAAAAGAAAGAAAAAGGTCAAGGCCTTAAGTAGATCCCAAAATCAAGACTTTAGGGATTTTTGGCACACAAGGTGCTTATTAAAATGCCAAGGCATTTAAAGAAGAAGTAATTAAGATAATAAGTATTTTACTTTTAAAGGGCATGTACCGGACACAAGGTCCAAGGGATGAGCTCCAAGATGCCCCTAGGCACAAGGCCTAGAAGTATCTTAGTAGTTTCGGGATTAGCTACCTCGATTCTTACTAAGAATGCGCGCAAAGTGGTACAATGCCGGGCCCAAGAGAAGTTGATTATTATTTTAAAGTATTAAAGTATAAGTTTTGAAACAAATGAAACAAGCTTCAAATATGTTTAGAATTAGAAAGTTTAGTTTCTTGTTATTTGAAGCATGCAGTAGTAGTTTTATTTGTTTCTTGCTATTAGATTATTCAGCATGTTTAGCTTTATTTGCTCTCAGCATGCAGTTATAGTTTTATTGGTTTATGAGCATGATCAGCTATACATGTTTAGTATTTCAGTTAGTATGATTCCTTTATTGGATTATGAGCATGATTAGCTATACATGTTAGTATTTCAGTTAGTATGATTCCTTCATTGGATTATGAGCATGATTAGCTATACATGTTTAGTATTTCAGATAGTATGATTCCTTTGCTATTTATGAGCATGAGTAGCTTTACATGTTAGCATTCAGTTTTAGCATGTTTTATTTATATACATGCATATCGAGTTTTGTGAGTAGATAGCGCTCACTAAGCTTTATGCTTATAGACTGCACTTCCTCCTATTGCAGATAAAGGAAAGGAAAAGATTTAGCAAGGAAGGCGACAAGGTGGTGGTGATGAAGGTGTGTGATGGCTGGACTATGGGGAGATCAAGAGTTTGCTAAGGAATTGTTAAGACTTTTCTATTTAGAGTTCTTTAGTTTTCTTTAAATGCTATTATGAGTCAAGATTGTAATTAAGTTTATTCCGCATTTGTAGTTGGGTTCTATTGATGGAGTGATATTGTTGTTTGCTATTATTAGGGTAGTTTCCTTCTTTTATTTGTGATATTATACTGCGTGGTTGTGAAGATATATGTTCCAGCCGCCTGTGGCTGAGTATAGTTTGTTTGTATTGATGATTTAGTCATCGGTACAGGGGAGACTCTGCCGAAATTTTTCGGTAGAGATTCCTCGTGGTTTTTAATTATACCGGTTAAGTAGAGTTAGTAGTTAAGTAACGGTCACTCTTAGAGAGTAGTAGTAGTAGTAAGAAGGGTGGTCGTTTCAGTTGGTATCAGAGCAGTTCCCATTCTCCAGCATCACACACACATCAGCATCATCCTTGCCGTCTCCAAGTAAGAAAGTATTTAAGTTCTTTCTTTATTCTGCTTTCCTTATTATTAACCTGCAGTACAGAGTAATTGTTTATAAGTGCTTAAGTAAGATAGAAGATTTAGTTTTCCTTTTCTTTATTCATATATATGTATGATTAGAAGGGTTAGAGAGAGGATACCAAGTTTTTTTCCCTGCATAATTAGATGTCAAGAAGAGGACATCCCCGTACCGTTTATACTGAGAACCAAGATCAGGAGAACGAAGAGCTTAGATCAACTGAGCCCAATCTCTCTGAAGTTGTTACCCAACTTTAGAGACAAGTAGCGAGCAGTAGCAAGTGATGGCCAATCTAACGGCGAATCAGAAGCCAGCTCCTCCCACTTCTCCAACCATTAATGTGGAGACTCCAGTGGTGACTAAAGTCCTATCAGTTGCCCTGGAAGTCGCCACAACACCTAGAAGACAAGAAGCATACCTCATCCAGTGGCTGAAACTGAAACCAGAAAGCTTCTCAGGCACGACTGAGCCCTGGGATGCCAGGCTTGGTTCAAGACACTGGAGAGCACCATGAAGCTTCTTGACTGGCCAGAAGTCGAGAAGGTCAAGTGTGCCTCTTTCTGCCTATCTGGAGATGCTCGTATGTGGTGGGAGCGAGTTAAGAGTAAGAGAGCAGTCAACCAGATGAGCTGGGTTGATTTCGAGACAGAGTTTTACGAAGAAGTCTTCCGTCAACGGATCACCAATAAACAGTATGAGGAGCTTATAGAATTCAGACAAGGTGATCTACCAGTAGAAGAAGTGGTTAAAATATTTAACAGGCTAGTTCACCTTTGCCTAGAGTTAGTAAGTACAGTGAAAGAATGAGTCAGACTGATGCTCCTAATGCTGAGACCAGAAATAACACCTAATGTGAGTAGTGAAACTCACCGACCATGGATTGGTGAAGAGTTAGTCAGCAGGGCATTAGTGAGCACTATCTGAACAGCAACAAGGCATAACAAACGCAACACGAGCTAGTCAAGATAGAAGACAAGACAGTGGGGAAACAGAGACCCCAGTCAAGTAATCAGAACTGGAAGGATAAAGATAACAAGAAAGACCCGAGCAGGAAAACGTTCGGGTAGTCTGTGAATATCCAGAGGTATTTCTAGAAGAGCTACCTGGATTCCCTCCCAACAGAGAAGTGGAGCCAATTTCAAAAGCTCCATACCGCATGTCTCTAGCAGAGCTAAAAGAGTTATAAGAACAATTTCAGGAGTTACTTGACAAGGGTTTCATCTGCCCTAGTCATTCACCCCGTGAAACTCTAGAGTTGTTCGTTAAGAAGAAAGATGGATCCATGCCAATGTGCATAGATTCTAGAGCGCTGAGCAAAGTAACAGTTAGGGACAAATACCCTCATTCCAGAATAGATGATCTATATGATCAGCTAAAAAGGGTAATAGTGTTCTCTAAAATAGACCTGTGCTCTGGGTATCATCAGTTGGAAGTGAAAGAAAGTGATACATCTAGGTAAAGCTAATAAAGTGGCAGATGCACTAAGCAGAAAATCCAGTGCATCCCTGATGTTCTTGTCATCATTAGCCCTGCCACTACTGTAACGACCACCCTTCATACTGCTACTACACTCTAAGGATGACCGTTACTTAACTACTAACTCTACTTAACCGGTACGCTACTTAACTACGAGGAATCCCTACCGAAAATTTCGGCAGAGTCTCCCCTGTACCGGTGACCCCAAACTGGGATACAAACACTATATACACAGCCACAGGCGGCTAGAACATATTTTTCACAACCACGCAGAAATAATAACACGACACTAAAAAGAAACTATTCTAGCAATAGAAAACTATATAGCTCCAACAATAGGAAATAACTCAACTAACAATGCGGAATAGACTCAATTAATCAACATAGACAAAGGAAACAACTAATACAATCTCTATCAACTTAATAACTGAAAGAAAACTCAAAGGAGTCTTGACAGTTTCCTTAGCAAACTCATGATCTCTCCATAGTCCTGGCATCACACACCTTCATCACCACCACCTTGTCGCCTTCCTTGCTAAATCTTTTCCTTTCCTTTATCTGCAGTAGGAGGAAGTGCAGTCTATAAGCATAAAGCTTAGTGAGCGCTATCTACTCACAAAAACTCGATATGCATGTATATAAATAAAAACATGCTAAAACTGAATGCTAACATGTAAAGCTACTCATGCTCATAAATAGCAAAGGAATCAAACTAACTGAAATACTAATCATGTATAGCTAATCATGCTCAAAATCCAATAAAGGAATCATACTAACTGAAATACTAAACATGTATAGCTAATCATGCTCATAATCCAATAAAGGAAACATACTAACTGAAATATTAAACATGTATAGCTAATCATGCTCATAATCCAATAAAGGAAGCATACTAACTGAAATACTAAACATGTAAAGCTACTAAACTTGTAAAGCTACTCATGCTCACAAGAATAATATACTAACTGCATGCTGAAAGCAAATAAAGCTAAACATGTTGAATAATCTAATAGCAAGAAACAAATAAACTACTACTGCATGCTTCAAATAACAAGAAACTAAACTTTCTAATTCTAAACATATTTGAAGCTTGTTTCATTTGTTTCAAAACTTATACTTTAATACTTTAAAATAATAATCAACTTCTCTTGGGCCCGGCATTGTACCACTTTGCGCGCATTCTTAATAAGAATCGAGGTAGCTAATCTCGAAACTACTAAGATACTTCTAGGCCATGTGCCTAGGGGCAACTTGGAGCCCATCCCTTCTAGGCCATGTGCCTAGGGGCAACTTGGAGCCCATCCCTTGGATCTTGTGTCCGGTACATGCCATTTAAAAGTAAAATACTTTTTATCTTTAAATACTTCTTATAATAAAATGCCTTGGCATTTAATAAGCACCTTGTGTGCCAAAATCCCTAAAGTCTTGAATTCGGGATTTTACTTAAGGCCTTAGCCTTTTCCCTTTCTTTTCTTTATCTTCCTTTTACTTGTTAATACTTCTAAAAGTATTTAATAGGATTCTTATTTTTCCATTAGAATACATGGCTGTTCATGCTTGTTAAAATAGCAAATGGAAATAACTTTGAGCTTACTAATCATGCTATAAAATAGAGCTAAAGAAAGCAACTTTAAGCTTACTAATCATGCTATAAAATAGAGCAAAGAAAGCAACTTTAAGCTTACTAATCATGCTATAAAAATAGAGCAAAGAAAAGCAACTTGAGCTTACTAATCATGCTGTAAAAATAGTGCAAAGAAAAGCAACTTTAAGCTTACTAATCATGCTGTAAAAATAGAGCAAAGAAAAGCAACTTGAGCTTACTAATCATGCTGTAAAAATAGAGCAAAAGAAAGCAACTTTAAACTTACTAATCATGCTATAAAAATAGCACAAAGAAAGCAACTTGGACTTTCTAAACATGCTGTGATAAGAGCAAAAGAAAGCTAATTTGATCTTTCTAAACATGCTGTGATAAGAGCAAAAGAAAGTAACTTTAAGCTTTCTAAACATGCTGTGATAAAAGCAAAAGAAAGCTAACTACCAGCCCCATTAATCCGAGATAATGCAAGCCACATAAGCTAAACCAAATCTGCAATACTTCTTCTACTTATATAGGCTATAATCTGCTGAAGTTTACACCTATGCAAAGCTTGATATGGTAGCAAAGGAAGTCAACTATTCTATTAAGAAATGCATTGGCAGATTTCTGTTAAGCACATGCTATTAAAAGGGGTGATTGCTATGACAATTTAAATCCCTTCTCCTCTTCTTAATCAACTCACGACAGCATAAAGGAAATGACCCAAGCCAATATATTTGTCCAGAAATTACAGAATCAATAAAAGCTAAAGCAACATCAATCAAGGCTAAATCCATTAAGCCCTTTCTCCATCCTGAAGGTCACGGTAGGAACTTTAAACTCATCCCTAGGTCACGGCAGATTCAAAAAAACAAGGAGAAACAAAAACTTGATCCCTAGCAAGCTTAGATTCGGCGCAAAACTATCCTACATGCTCAATTAAACAAAACCAGTTCTTGGTCCCTCTTTGAAACCCACGGCAGAACACCCAAAACCAAAAATCTTTATAGCATGGTTCGGATTCAAGAAACTCGGGAAACAAGGAAACGAAACCGAAAGATCGGAGCAACTCCTACTGCAGGTGAGAAGCAACTCACCTTGGATTTCTTGGACTTACAGCCGAGATCGGCTTCTAGGGCTTGCAGAGACTTGAAATTTCTTCGATCTCTTCGTGTCTGCGTGCTCCCCTCGATGAGCCGGTCACGAATGTGTGAAGAGCTCTCGAAGAAAGGTGCTCGTCGGCCGCCGGATCGAAGCCCTAACGCCGCTGCGTTTTCGCCCGAGGAGAGGAACAGCGCCGTCGGGAGAGAAAGGTGAGGAAAATTAGGTCTCGGGTAAAACTCAAGTTCTCCTTTTAATACCTATTTATTTCCTAATCCTTAACTATGCTATAAACTTAGTTCTCACCATATAAGGTTAACAAAACCGTGTAGCTCAGCTGGTTGGACCGGTTTTGCTTGGGTCAGTCCGACCCGAGGTCGTGGGTTCGAATCTCACCTTCAACATTTTTTTTAAAAATATCTTTCTTTTTGTAACCCTACTAAACGACCTCCAAAAATTACGTAAAAATACTCTAAAAATTCCTAAAAATCTCTAGAATATTTTAAAAGTATTTCCAAATATTTTTATGGACTTTTAGAACTTGAAATAGGGAAAATTGGGTCGTTACAATTCCCCATACCTTATAAAAAGTTCGTCCTCGAACTTAGAACAATTCTGGATACTTCTGTCTCATACCGTCCTCACGTTTCCAAGTGACTTCCTCGTGCTTCTGGTTCTGCCAGATAACCTTCACTAGTGGCACTTCTTTGTTTCTTAGTCTCTTGACTTCTCTGTCCACTATCTGTGTAGGTCTGCTCTCATAACTAAGATCCTCTTGGATCTGCACTGACTGAGGCTGAATCACTTGGCTCGGGTCGTGGAGACACTTCTTTAGCATAGAGACATGAAATACATTGTGTACTGCTGACATGTCTTGTGGTAAATTCAGCTTGTAAGCTACTTTCCTAACCCTCTCTATGATCAGGTAAGGTCCTACATAACGAGGACTTAATTTGCCCCTCTTGTCAAATCTCATCACTCCCTTCATAGGAGCGACCTTGAGAAAAACTGAATCCCCTACTTGGAATTCAAGTGGCCTACGGTGTGTGTCAGCATAACTCTTCTGTCTACTCTGGGCAGTCTCAATTCTCTGTCTGATCTTCTAAATAGCCTGAGTAGTTTCATCTATCAGCTCTGTCTGAATGCCCAGCTCTACTTCCATTTCTTTTCTTTCACTTGCTTCCTGCTAGCAGATGGGTGATCTGCACTTCCTACCATATAACGCCTCATAAGGTGTCATCTTGATGGTGGCCTGATAACTATTGTTGTAGACAAACTCAGCTAAGCATAGATACTTGCACCAACTCCCCTTGAAATCTAGTGCACAAGCTCTGAGCATATCTTCTAGAATTTGATTTACTCACTCTGTCTGTCCATCAGTCTGAGGATAGAAGGCTGTGCAGAACTTGAGTTTGGTGCCTAGTGCGTTCTGAACACACTCCCAGAAGTGTGAGGTGAAGCGTCCACCTCTATCAGAAACAATAGATTTAGGAACTCCGTGAAGTCTGATCACCTCTTTAACATGCAGCTGTGCCAACTGCTCTATAGAGTGGGACACCTTGATGGCTAGAAAATGAGCAGACTTGGTCAATCTGTCCACTACTACCCATATTGCGTCATATCCATTTGTAGTTCTTGGAAGGCCTGTTATAAAGTCCATGGATATATCTTCCCACTTCCACTCTGGTATTGGGAGGGGCTGTAGGACTCCTCCTGGTCTCTGGTGTTCTGCTTTGACCCTCTGACATGTCAGACAGGTACTGACATACTTAGCTACATCTCCTTTGAGTCCAAACCACCAGAACCTCTGTTTCACGTCTTGGTATATCTTGGTAGAACCAGGATGCATGGAGTAGGGTGTACTATGAGCTTCTTCTATAATCTTCTTTCTCAACTCTTCGTCATTAGGGACACAAAGGCGGTTCCCCTGGTAGAGGATTCCACTATTTGATACTCGAAACTCTGAATTTTCTTCTTCTTGTATCCCTTGCTTGATCTTTTGGATATCTGGATCTTCACTTTGCTTTCTCTGTATATCCTCAAGCAGGGTTGACTCTAAGGTCAATGCAGAGAGTTGCCCATAAATAATTTCGACTCCAAAGTCTGACAACTCTTTCTGCAGTGGTAGGGCTAATGATGACAGAGACATCAGGGATGCACTGGACTTTCTGCTTAGTGCATCTGCCACTTTGTTAGCTTTACCTGGGTGTATTACTTCCTTCCGCTTTCAACTGATGGTTCCCAAAACGCAGGTATATTTTAGGGAACACTGTTGCTCTCTTTAGCTGATCAAATAGATCATCTATTCTGGAAAGAGGGTACTAGTCCTTAACTGTTACTTTGCTCAGCACTCTAAAATCTATGCACATTAGCATAGATCCGTCTTTCTTCTTGACAAACAACACAGGAGCTCCCCCAAGGTGAGTGACTAGGGCGGATGAAACCCTTGTCAAGTAGCTCCTGAAATTGTTCTTGTAACTCTTTTAGCTCTGCTAGAGAAATTTGATACAGGGCTTTTGAAATTGGGCTGGCGTCAGGAACCAATTCAATTTCAAATTCCGCTTCTCTGTTGTGAGGTAGTCCAGGTAGCTCTTCTGGAAATACCTATGGATACCCACAGACTACCCGAACATCTTCCTGCTTGGGTCTTTCTTGTTATCTTTGTCCTTCTAGTTCTGATTACTTGACTGGGGTCTCTGTTTCCCCACTGTCTTGTCTTCTATCTTGACTGGCTTGTGTTGCGTTTGTTGTACCTTGATGTTGTTCAGATAGTGCTCACTAATGCCCTGCTGACCAGCTCTTCACCAATCTATGGTCGGTGAGTTTCACTACTCACATTAGGTGTTATTTCTGGTCTCAGCATTAGGAGCATCAGTCTGACTCGTTCTTTCACTGTACTTACTAACTATAGGCAAAGGTGAGCTAGCCTGTTAAATCTTTTAACCGCTTCTTCTACTGGTAGGTCACCTTGTCTGAATTCCATAAGCTCTTTATAGTGCTTATTGGTGATCCGTTGACGGAAGAATTCTTCGTAAAACTCTGTCTCGAAGTCAACCCAGCTCATCTGGTTGACTGCTCTCCTACTCTTAACTCGCTCCCACCACGTACAAGCATCTCCAGATAGGCAGAAAGAGGCACACTTAACCTTCTCGACTTCTGGCGAGTCAAGAAGCTCCATTGTGCTCTCAAGTGTCTTGAACCAAGCCTGGGCATCCCAGGGCTTAGTCGTGCCTGAGAAGCTTTCTGGTTTTAGCTTCAGCCACTGGATGAGGTATGCTTCTTGTCTTCTAGGTGTTGTGGCGACTTCCAGGGCAGCTGATGGGACTTCAGTCACCACCGGGGTCTCCACATTGATGGTTGGGGGAGTGGGAGGAGCTGGCTGCTGATTTGCCATCAGGTTGGCAATCACTTGTTGCTGCTCTACTACTTGTCTCTGGAGTTGGGCAACAACTTCAGAGAGATTGGGCTCAGTTAATCTAAGCTTTTCGTTCTCCTGATCTTGGTTCTCAGTACGAACGGTACGGGAACGTTCTCTTCTTGCCATCAAGTCAGGCAGAGGACAAGAAAACTTAAATTTTATCACTATACTTTCTAGATATATCTTACTTATATATGATTCTTAACTTTCAACACCTATGAGTAGGTACTTCTAAACATTTCTCTATCCTTTCTAAACATACATATTGTATATGAAGAAAGAAAACAGCAAAAACTCTTATCTTACTTAAGCACTTATAAACCATCACTCTATACTGCAAATAATAATAAAGGGAAGCAATAAAGAAAGAACTTAAATACTTTCTTACTTGAAGACGGCAAGGATGATGCTGATGTGTGTGATGCTGGAGAATGGGAACTGCTCTGATACCAACTGTAACGACCACCCTTCATACTGCTACTACACTCTAAGGATGACCGTTACTTAACTACTAACTCTACTTAACCGGTACGCTACTTAACTACGAGGAATCCCTACCGAAAATTTCGGTAGAGTCTCCCCTGTACCGGTGACCCCAAACTGGGATACAAACACTATATACACAGCCACAGGCGGCTGGAACATATTTTTCATAACCACGCAGAAATAATAACACGACACTAAAAAGAAACTATTCTAGCAATAGAAAACTATATAGCTCCAACAATAGGAAATAACTCAACTAACAATGCGGAATAGACTCAATTAATCAACATAGACAAAGGAAACAACTAATACAATCTCTATCAACTTAATAACTGAAAGAAAACTCAAAGGAGTCTTGACAGTTTCCTTAGCAAACTCATGATCTCTCCATAGTCCTGGCATCACACACCTTCATCACCACCACCTTGTCGCCTTCCTTGCTAAATCTTTTCCTTTCCTTTATCTGCAGTAGAAGGAAGTGCAGTCTATAAGCATAAAGCTTAGTGAGCGCTATCTACTCACAAAAACTCGATATGCATGTATATAAATAAAAACATGCTAAAACTGAATGCTAACATGTAAAGCTACTCATGCTCATAAATAGCAAAGGAATCAAACTAACTGAAATACTAATCATGTATAGCTAATCATGCTCAAAATCCAATAAAGGAATCATACTAACTGAAATACTAAACATGTATAGCTAATCATGCTCATAATCCAATAAAGGAAACATACTAAACATATAAACATGTATAGCTAATCATGCTCATAATCCAATAAAGGAAGCATACTAACTGAAATACTAAACATGTAAAGCTACTAAACTTGTAAAGCTACTCATGCTCACAAGAATAATATACTAACTGCATGCTGAAAGCAAATAAAGCTAAACATGCTGAATAATCTAATAGCAAGAAACAAATAAACTACTACTGCATGCTTCAAATAACAAGAAACTAAACTTTCTAATTCTAAACATATTTGAAGCTTGTTTCATTTGTTTCAAAACTTATACTTTAATACTTTAAAATAATAATCAACTTCTCTTGGGCCCGGCATTGTACCACTTTGCGCGCATTCTTAATAAGAATCGAGGTAGCTAATCCCGAAACTACTAAGATACTTCTAGGCCATGTGCCTAGGGGCAACTTGGAGCCCATCCCTTCTAGGCCATGTGCCTAGGGGCAACTTGGAGCCCATCCCTTGGATCTTGTGTCCGATACATGCCCTTTAAAAGTAAAATACTTTTTATCTTTAAATACTTCTTATAATAAAATGCCTTGGCATTTAATAAGCACCTTGTGTGCCAAAATCCCTAAAGTCTTGAATTCGGGATTTTACTTAAGGCCTTAGCCTTTTCCCTTTCTTTTCTTTATCTTCCTTTTACTTGTTAATACTTCTAAAAGTATTTAATAGGATTCTTATTTTTCCATTAGAATACATGGCTGTTCATGCTTGTTAAAATAGCAAATGGAAATAACTTTGAGCTTACTAATCATGCTATAAAATAGAGCTAAAGAAAGCAACTTTAAGCTTACTAATCATGCTATAAAATAGAGCAAAGAAAGCAACTTTAAGCTTACTAATCATGCTGTAAAAATAGAGCAAAGAAAAGCAACTTGAGCTTACTAATCATGCTGTAAAAATAGAGCAAAGAAAAGCAACTTTAAACTTACTAATCATGCTGTAAAAATAGAGCAAAGAAAAGCAACTTGAGCTTACTAATCATGCTGTAAAAATAGAGCAAAGAAAAGCAACTTGAGCTTACTAATCATGCTGTAAAAATAGAGCAAAAGAAAGCAACTTTAAACTTACTAATCATGCTATAAAAATAGCACAAAGAAAGCAACTTGGACTTTCTAAACATGCTGTGATAAGAGCAAAAGAAAGCTAATTTGATCTTTCTAAACATGCTGTGATAAGAGCAAAAGAAAGTAACTTTAAGCTTTCTAAACATGCTGTGATAAAAGCAAAAGAAAGCTAACTACCAGCCCCATTAATCCGAGATAATGCAAGCCACATAAGCTAAACCAAATCTGCAATACTTCTTCTACTTATATAGGCTATAATCTGCTGAAGTTTACACCTATGCAAAGCTTGATATGGTAGCAAAGGAAGTCAACTATTCTATTAAGAAATGCATTGGCAGATTTCTGTTAAGCACATGCTATTAAAAGGGGTGATTGCTATGACAATTTAAATCCCTTCTCCTCTTCTTAATCAACTCACGACAGCATAAAGGAAATGACCCAAGCCAATATATTTGTCCAGAAATTACAGAATCAATAAAAGCTAAAGCAACATCAATCAAGGCTAAATCCATTAAGCCCTTTCTCCATCCTGAAGGTCACGGTAGGAACTTTAAACTCATCCCTAGGTCACGGCAGATTCAAAAAAACAAGGAGAAACAAAAACTTGATCCCTAGCAAGCTTAGATTCGGCGCAAAACTATCCTACATGCTCAATTAAACAAAACCAGTTCTTGGTCCCTCTTTGAAACCCACGGCAGAACACCCAAAACCAAAAATCTTTATAGCATGGTTCGGATTCAAGAAACTCGGGAAACAAGGAAACGAAACCGAAAGATCGGAGCAACTCCTACTGCAGGTGAGAAGCAACTCACCTTGGATTTCTTGGACTTACAGCCGAGATCGGCTTCTAGGGCTTGCAGAGACTTGAAATTTCTTCGATCTCTTCGTGTCTGCGTGCTCCCCTCGATGAGCCGGTCACGAATGTGTGAAGAGCTCTCGAAGAAAGGTGCTCGTCGGCCGCCGGATCGAAGCCCTAACGCCGCTGCGTTTTCGCCCGAGGAGAGGAACAACGCCGTCGGGAGAGAAAGGTGAGGAAAATTAGGTCTCGGGTAAAACTCAAGTTCTCCTTTTAATACCTATTTATTTCCTAATCCTTAACTATGCTATAAACTTAGTTCTCACCATATAAGGTTAACAAAACCGTGTAGCTCAGCTGGTTGGACCGGTTTTGCTTGGGTCAGTCCGACCCGAGGTCGTGGGTTCGAATCTCACCTTCAACATTTTTTTAAGAAACTTCTTTCTTTTTGTAACCCTACTAAACGACCTCCAAAAATTACGTAAAAATACTCTAAAAATTCCTAAAAATCTCTAGAATATTTTAAAAGTATTTCCAAATATTTTTATGGACTTTTAGAACTTGAAATAGGGAAAATTGGGTCGTTACAACTACAGAAGGAGTTGTCAGGTTTCGGACTTGAAATTATTTATGGGCAACTCTCTGCATTGACTCTAGAGTCAACCCTGCTTGAGGATATACAGAGAAAGCAAAGTGAAGATCCAGATATCCAAAAGATCAAGCAAGGGATACAGGAAGAAGAAAATTTCGAATTTCGAGTATCAGACAGTGGAATTCTTTATCAGGGGAGTCGCCTTTGTGTTCCCAATGATGAAGAGCTGAGAAAGAAAATTTTAGAAGAAGCTCACAGTACACCGTACTCCATGCATCCTGGTTCTACCAAGATGTACCAAGACGTGAAACAGAGGTTCTGGTGGTCTGGACTCAAAAGAGATGTAGCTAAATATGTCAGTACCTGCCTGACATGCCAGAGAGTCAAAGCAGAACACTAGAGACCGGGAGGGATGCTACAACCTCTCTCAATACCGGAGTGGAGGTGGGAAGACATATCCATGGACTTTATAACAGGTCGCCCAAGAACTACGAATGGATATGATGCAAGATGGGTAATAGTGGATAGATTGACCAAGTCTGCCCATTTTCTAGCCATCAAGGTGTCCCACTCTATAGAGCAGTTGACACAGTTGTATGTTAAAGAGGTGATCAGATTTCACGGAGTTCCTAAATCTATTGTTTCTGATAGAGATGGGCGCTTCACCTCTCACTTTTGGGAGTGTGTTCAGACTGCACTAGGCACCAAACTCAAGTTCTGCACAGCCTTCCATCCTCAGACTGATGGACAGACAGAGTGAGTAAATAAGATCCTAGAAGATATGCTCAGGGCTTGTGCACTAGATTTTTAAAGGCAGTTGGTGCAAATATCTGTGCTTACCTGAGTTTGCCTACAACAATAGCTATCAGGCCACCATTAAGATGGCACCATATGAGGCGTTGTATGGCAGAAAGTGCAGATCACCTATATGCTGGCAAGAAGCAGGTGAAAGAAAGGAAATGGAAGTAGAGCTGGGTATTCAGACTGAGATGATAGATGAGACCACTCAGGCTATCCAGAAGATCAGACAGAAGATTGAGACTACCCAGAGTAGGCAGAAAAGTTATGTTGACACATCCCGTAGGCCACTTGAGTTCCAAGTAGGGGATTCAGTTTTTTCTTAAGGTCACTCCTATGAAGGGAGTGATGAGATTTGGCAAGAAGGGCAAATTAAGTCCTCGTTATGTAGAACCTTACCTGATCACAGAAAGGATTGGGAAAGTAGCTTACAAGCTGGATTTACCACAAGACATGTCAGCAATACACAATGTGTTTCATGTCTCCATGTTAAAGAAGTGCCTCCACGACCCTAGCCAAGTGATTGAGCCTCAGTTAGTGCAGATCCAAGAGGATCTTAGTTATGAGAGCAGACCTACACAGATAGTGGACAGAGCAGTCAAGAGACTAAGAAATAAAGAAGTGCCACTAGTGAAGGTTATCTGGCAGAACCAGAAGCACGAGGAAGTCACTTGGGAGCGGGAGGACAGTATGAGACAGAAGTATCCAGAGCTATTCTAAGTTCGAGGACGAACTTTTTATAAGGTATGGGAAATTGTAACGACCCAATTTTCCCTATTTCAAGTTCTAAAAGTCCATAAAAATATTTGGAAATACTTTTAAAATATTCTAGAGATTTTTAGGAATTTTTAGAGTATTTTTACGTAATTTTGGGATGTCGTTTAGTAGGGCTACAAAAAGAAAGAAGTTTAAAAAAAAAATGTTGAAGGTGAGATTCGAACCCACGACCTCGGGTCGGACTGACCCAAGCAAAACCTGCCCAACCAGCTGAGCTATGCGGGTTTTGTTAACCAAGTATGGAGAGAAATAGATTTAAGCTATAGTTGGAATGTTTAAAATAAATTGGAATAAAAGTGCGCGGCTGAGGATTCGAAGCCCAGACCTCGGGTTAAGCAAAGATTCGCTTAACCAACTGATCTAGCAAGTGTTTCTTATTAATGAAGGAGAAATATTCTATTTAAGCAGTAGCTAATAAATAGGAGGAAAAAAATGGTTGCAGCCGAGTTTCGAACTCGCGAGCCACGCCTCAAGCCGAACGCAGCCAACAAACCGAGCTGCGAGTGTTTTGTTAATAAGTATGAAGCGAGAAATATATATGTTATAGTTGATAAATAAAACCCTAGTTTTAAAAGGACCTAATTCTTTTTTTTCCCGAATCCGAAAACCTATTCCTTTCTCCTCGCGACGGCGCCTTCTCTCTCGGGGGAAACGCAGCAGCGGCTAGGGATTATTTTCGCGGCCGGCGAGCTCCCTTCTCCGCGGGTTCTTCACAAGTTCGAGTTTCTCTCGGCAAAGAGAGCGCGCGGGCACAAGGAAGAGCCGAAACAGCCACATCTCCGAAGCCCTAGAGGTCATCTTCTTCGGTTGTAAGTTAAAGAACACCAAAGTGAGTTGCTTCTCACCTGCAGTAGGAGTTGTTCCGCGAGTTTTGATTTGCGATTTGTTTGGTGTTTCCTTGTTTGTTCGAGTTTTACTGTGAAGCATGTTTAGGGATTTTACTTGCTGCCGTGTACTTCAAAGAAGGGAAGAAAAAAATATAGAATGGGTTAAGTATGTGGTTTAGATCTCTTTAGTTTCAAACAGAGCAAGGATTTTGTGTTTTGAATTAGCTACCATGAATAACAAGGGAAGAAAGTAGTAATTCAGTTTTTCTTGACTAAAATTCCTGTTTGTCACCTTGTTTGGCATGCTCGGTTTATACAGTGCCCTGCAAGTTCGGATTTTTGTGCTAAGCAATGAACATAGAATGGGTTAGATAAATTTCTTTTAAGCATGTAGTTTGGTTCATTGTCATTGCTTGGTTTCAGTTCGGGTTGTTGCTTACAGTGAGCATGAGGTGGCTGAATTTTGAGCATGTTTGCCATTTTGTGGGTTACTGTTGTTATACAATTGATCAGGCTTAAGAATAGTTTCAATTGGATTTCCTTCTTCCTTGCTAACGTTACTGCTGTTGGGTTTTTGAACAGGTTTTGAGTGAAGCATGAGTAGATTTATCCTTAGTTTCATTTGCTACTTTAATAAGCCATGAACATAAGATAGCTTGATTAAATTTTGGAGCATGTAGTTAGTTTTACTTGCTGTTAGTAAAGCATGAGAAAATTTCCATTTGCTAATAATTAAGCATGATCAGTTTACCATTTTGCTAATATTCGAGCATGAGCAGATTTCTTTTCCTTTGCTAATAGATGTGCATGAGCAGATTTGTTGAGTATAGTATGCAGACTTTTAATAAGCAGATTTTTATAAGTATAGCATGCAGATTTTTATAAGTATAGTATGCAGATTTTTAATAAGCAGATTTTCATAAGCATTGCTTGCAGATTTTGATAAGTATTGCATGCAGAACTTCAATTTTAGGACAGATTTTTATTAAGCTTAATATGCAGAATTTTATTAGCATAGTAGGCAGTTTTTTTGGTTTAAGCATTTCAAAGATAGAATTTGCTTAAACATTTCAGTTTCTCTTTAAAGAAGTATTCTGTTAGAAGTATTAACAAGTATAAGAAAGATAAAGAAAAGAAAGAAAAAGGTCAAGGCCTTAAGTAGATCCCAAAATCAAGACTTTAGGGATTTTTGGCACACAAGGTGCTTATTAAAATGCCAAGGCATTTAAAGAAGAAGTAATTAAGATAATAAGTATTTTACTTTTAAAGGGCATGTACCGGACACAAGGTCCAAGGGATGAGCTCCAAGATGCCCCTAGGCACAAGGCCTAGAAGTATCTTAGTAGTTTCGGGATTAGCTACCTCGATTCTTACTAAGAATGCGCACAAAGTGGTACAATGCCGGGCCCAAGAGAAGTTGATTATTATTTTAAAGTATTAAAGTATAAGTTTTGAAACAAATGAAACAAGCTTCAAATATGTTTAGAATTAGAAAGTTTAGTTTCTTGTTATTTGAAGCATGCAGTAGTAGTTTTATTTGTTTCTTGCTATTAGATTATTCAGCATGTTTAGCTTTATTTGCTCTCAGCATGCAGTTATAGTTTTATTGGTTTATGAGCATGATCAGCTATACATGTTTAGTATTTCAGTTAGTATGATTCCTTTATTGGATTATGAGCATGATTAGCTATACATGTTAGTATTTCAGTTAGTATGATTCCTTCATTGGATTATGAGCATGATTAGCTATACATGTTTAGTATTTCAGATAGTATGATTCCTTTGCTATTTATGAGCATGAGTAGCTTTACATGTTAGCATTCAGTTTTAGCATGTTTTTATTTATATACATGCATATCGAGTTTTTGTGAGTAGATAGCGCTCACTAAGCTTTATGCTTATAGACTGCACTTCCTCCTATTGCAGATAAAGGAAAGGAAAAGATTTAGCAAGGAAGGCGACAAGGTGATGGTGATGAAGGTGTGTGATGGCTGGACTATGGGGAGATCAAGAGTTTGCTAAGGAATTGTTAAGACTTTTCTATTTAGAGTTCTTTAGTTTTCTTTAAATGCTATTATGAGTCAAGATTGTAATTAAGTTTATTCCGCATTTGTAGTTGGGTTCTATTGATGGAGTGATATTGTTGTTTGCTATTATTAGGGTAGTTTCCTTCTTTTATTTGTGATATTATACTGCGTGGTTGTGAAGATATATGTTCCAGCCGCCTGTGGCTGAGTATAGTTTGTTTGTATTGATGATTTAGTCATCGGTACAGGGGAGATTCTGCCGAAATTTTTCGGTAGAGATTCCTCGTGGTTTTTAATTATACCGGTTAAGTAGAGTTAGTAGTTAAGTAACGGTCACTCTTAGAGAGTAGTAGTAGTAGTAAGAAGGGTGGTCGTTACATTTAATGGGCAAGGACAGCCCTTTGTTCAAAGTATAAGTATTAGTTTTCTCGCTATAAAATGGGCACAAACAGTCCTACTTTGAGTTTCTGGTTAGATGTTTTTATTACAGTTTTAAGAAGCATGATCAGCCTTGTTTTTTTAAGCATGGCAAATTTAGTTTCCTTGTATTGATAAGCATGAACAACCGTAGCTATTAGCATGCAGTTAGAGGTGTGTTATTACAAGAACAGTCCATAGATCATGAGCTTAAGCTTTACATAGTTTCTGTACATGTATTATGAGCATGCAGCTTTGCCCCTAGTTAGTATGTATGCAGATTTTGATTAAGCATTAGTGTGCAGATTTTTATTAAGCATTAGTGTGCAGATTTTATTATGTATCAGTGCAGATTTCTATTGAGCATTAGTATGCAGAATTTTTATAAGTATAGTATGCAGATTTTAATAAGCAGATTTTCATAAGTATTGCTTGCAGATTTTGATAAGAATTGCATGCAGAACTCCAATCTTAGAACAGATTTTTTATTAAGCTTAATATGCAGAATTTTATTAGCATAGTAGACAGATTTTAGGTTTAAGCATTTTAAAGTTAGAATTTACTTAAACGTTTCAGTTTCTTTTTAAAGAAGCATTCTTTTAGAAGTATTGACAAGTATAAGAAAGATAAAGAAAAGAAAGAAAAAGGCCAAGGCCTTAAGTAGATCCCAAAGTCAATACTTTAGGGATTTTGGCACACAAGGTGCTAAAGAAAATGTCGAGGCATTATATAGAAGTATTAAAAGATAACAAGTATTTTACTTTTATCAGTGGCACTGTGCTGGATTCTCAGTTGTCCTTGGGTTGGGTTCCCATAGTCGTCCCTAGGTTTAGATAACCTAGTAGTAACAGTACGGCCGACGATCGACGGTCGACGACCTGAGGGTCGCCAAATGGGCCACCAAATGGGCCGCCGAATGGGTCGGGTCGTTACAAAAGTAAAAGCATAGTTGTCGGGCCCAAGAAGAAGTTGATTATTATTTTGAAGTATTATAAGTATAAGTTTTTGAACAAGTAAAGTAAGTTTTACATCAGTATAAAAGTATTAAAGAAGTTTTTAAACAAGTGATATAAAAGAATAATTTTAGAACAAATGAATCAAGTTTCACTTTGTTTTAGAATCAGTAAGTTTAGTTCCCTTTTATGCTAGCATGATTGTATAGATTTACCTTACATGTTTAGCCTTTCAGTATATTTCTTTCACTAGTAGATGAGCATGAGTAGATTTCCTTTGAGCATTCAGTTTTAGTTTTTAGTATATTCACATGCATATCGAGTTTTTGTGAGTTAGATAGCGCTTACTAAGCATTTTGCTTATAGACTACACTTCCTCTTACTGCAGATACAGGAAGGGAAAAGATATAGAAAGGAAGGCCACAAGGAGGTGTTCGAAGGATGTGTGATGCCAGGACTATGGAAGCCTTGGGACTAGGAAAGAAGTTTTAATTTTAGTTTCCACATTTTAGTTATTGTAAACATTTGAGTTGTATTTTAAGTTCATGTCATTTGAGATTATTCTGTTTAGATTGCATGTAGGATGAGTTCAGTTTAGTAAGTAGATATTTGTGTGTTTGATACTTATTTAACTGCGTGGTTGATTGACATGTGTTCTAGCCGCTTGTGGCTGAGTATATATTGCATGTATTGTTGAATATGGTCACCGGTACAGGGGAGACTCTGCCGAAATTTTTTGGTAGGGTTTCCATGTGATTTTTAATCATACCGGTTAAGTAGAGTTAGTAGTTAAGTAACGGTCATCCTTAGAGTGTAGTAGTAGTAGTAAAAAGGGTGGTCGTTACATCCTTGATACTATATCTAAATTTGTACAGCTTCAATTTTTACAAAATTGCACAGTTCTGCATCTATCTCACAGAATTCTAAATTTCATATTGGTATATTTGATATCCACATCTGATGTTACTACTTCCTTAGTTCAAGCCTCAATAATTTATTCCCATAGAACTTTACAATCATTTAATCAAATCATAGCTTGATTTCCATCTTGTTTCAGCTTATAACATCAATTAAAAAGTTTACTGCAATTTCAGAATTCCAGCAACTTGATACTATCAGAATTTTGTCCAGCAGGTTTGTAAAGAATGCAGAGGAAATAAACAACAATTGTTGCTTGAAATACAAGAGTTTCAATTAATTCCCAAGGATTTCAAGGACTGATAATGACAAAGTTGCACACACTTGATATCACATGTAAACTGAATTCTGTTTCCAACTTTTCACCTCACTGTTTTGAGTGTCAATTGCTGCCCTTTTCTTCAACTTTTCAGAGTAAACGATGCAATGTTCAAGTGCTTCATTGATGAAATGTTACCCACCAATTGAATTTTGAATTATGGTCCATTTAAATCAAATTTCAGTAACTACAAAAACTCCCTGTTTTTGCATTTCTGTGTCCAGAAGAAGTTCCTGAATTTCATCCTTTCTTATTTTACAGATGCCATGGAAGGTAGAATACCATTTGTTTCAGCACAATATAGAGCTTAACTTGAGTTTCTCACTGGTTTAAACTTACTACTAAATTTTGATACACCATTTAATACAAAACGATTTCCAGCTTCCTTGTTTCTGCACTTCCATGTTCTGTAGATCACATAGTTTGCAAATCTAATTCACAGCTCAACTCTCAACTTCTCTTAAGTTTCTGTTTTTTTCTTCTTGAATAGTTTGCTCTACTGATCTCTTTTAGTTTAAGCAACTAATACTCCTTTCCACTTCGCTTGAGATTTGCAATAGAAATTTAGGTCCAGTTTATGAAATTCTCAGAAACTGTACATTCAGTTTTCAGCTTCAGAAGTATACTTTCAGCAGGATATTATTCAGATTAAGTATCAGCCTTTTGATTTCTTACACCTCAAAGTCTTGCACACAAGAAACTTTAAGAGAAGAAAAAAGACAATACTTTACAATCATTTCAGCATATTCATTTTGCATTTATGTATTCTTTTCAGTTTCAGATTCCGTCCTGTCTAAAATCTCCATCTTCGACAATTTCAAAACCGAAATTAATCATGCAACAGATTATCATCCTTTCCCTATGTATCACTATTCTTTATCATGCAGTTATTCACTTCATTATTGCATCATATTACATTTGAAATGTAGTATCATAAATCATACGCTTGCCTTAAGCAATTTGAACACTTGATAAAGCATCCAGCAATTCCAATAAATCATACAAATGAAAAACTCTTGTCATTTCCATATCATGCTTAAAAATCAATGATCAATTCTCAATTCTCAATAAGCCATCTAAAACCTTCATCATCCTCAAGCGTATACCATTCTTCCCTCACACTTAAAATCTTAATACATCTAGTCAATCCAACTCATCAAGAAATTCCACCAAAACTCCCAATAAAAGAAGAATGACAAGAAAAAAATGATCAAGATTTAGAATGCTAGATAAAAATATTTCAAGAAAATTATGGAGAAAGAAATGTGAAATAATGATGGAACAAAAATGACAAATATCCTTCATTTCCATGCATACATATGCTATTGTGACTTTGAAAAGAAGCAAAGCAAGTTCTAGAGTTTAATTTGCTATGAGTGCATGCCACACAAAAATAAAATAGTGTTTAGGCTTAAAGTGGTCCTTCTAGGAATTTTTATATGCAATCAAGCTCAATTGATCAAATTGGAATCCACCACCATTTTAACCAATATCATGCAAGTAGAGCATCCAATCTTGTCAAATGACCTAAAATTGATGGTCAAATTTAAGAAACTTTTATCATCTTAAAAATATTACTAGAACAATTCCATGGAGACTTTTATTCTAAATGACATGCTATATATTAAACAAAATGCAAAATGTATGAAAGAAAAATGTAAATGTAAAATATAAAACTAAAGAAAATTACCCACAAAGAATTTATTAATAAAGCACGAATTAAAATGCATAAGAAAACGAAATTGGAACCAACTCCCCTTTAATTCCCGACGGTTGAAGAAGATTTAAAAGAAGTAGCCACCCCGGAAGTGAAGTAATCGTGGATACAGACAAATCCTTTTTATTCTTCATTTTTCCATTGCAAATTCTTTCTGGAGGACGGAGGCGGTTCAGATCAAGTAACCATTTCAAAATCCTATGGCTACCTGCAAGATCAAAGAAAAACACCTCCCGTGCACTCACATGATTAGGAGAAAATGAAATGCAATTAGTGTCTAAACCAAATGGATAAAAATGAGTATCACATGCCATAAAGTCAAAAATAGGTACCTTAAAGAAGTTTCCTGGAAAATCACAAGAAATACTAATCTTATCATGTTGAAAGGTACCTAGAGTGGTGATTGTTACCTCCTTTTCATCAAGTAATGGTTCAATCTCTGGTTCTGGTGATTGTTCATCTTCATGTAGTGATTCTTGGGTCTTTGCCTCCATAGCACAAGTCCCAACACTCTCTTCATCATCATCATCAAATCCAGGTGATTCTTGAGGTAATGCTTCCAATAAGCATTCCCCTACACTTAAATTATCTTCAACATCAATTCCTGCATCATTTCCAACATCTACAGCAACAATATCAGTAAAATCAAAAGTATGTTCAACTACATCATCACAACAATAAAAAGTACTTAAAGAATCTAGTGAAGTAGTAGATGTAGTGTCAGGCCTGACAAGAGCTCCACAATCCATCTCCTCACTGGCGCTTTGTGTTTGTAACTGGTTAATGGATGATGCAATTTGATCCAATTATAACTGTATGTTTTGTATCTTTGAGAATTGCTGCTTTTGATGCTCTCTCATTTGTTACATAATCTCCTTTAATTTCTATGTTGACTCTTCAATTTGAGCTCGTTCTGTTGAAAAGGATATGGTATACAAGATGTTGAAACCTCTTAAAATCCATATGAATTCTGGTAGGCTGGATATGACTCAATAAATTGTCCTTGTGCACTTTCATACCTGAAACATGAATGATCCACCCAATTAGTATTATAAGCATTTGAAAATGACTCATACCTATTTTGTTGATCCATGTTTGGGTAAAATTGATACTCAGGCTGAAAACACTAACTCTCCATCCCTCCTCTAAAATTCTGAAAATATGGATCCATGCTACTAAAATATCCTGTTCTTTACTACACACTAAACTCAATGTTAGAAGATTCAAGAGCATAAAGTTTCAAACACATGAATTAATGAACATTAAAGAACTTACAATTCAGAGAATAGCCAACATGAAAGCACAAAAGATAAGCAATCAAATCTATAGAGATGCTAACAAAATAAATCATTGAATGCACAATCCAAAATAAACACACATTACTAGTTATTGCCTCGGCAACGGTGCCAAAATTTGGTGTCGGCCTTTTTGCATGTCACGTGGCACATCAAATTAATTAAAATTGAAACTCATTAAAATTAAGACAAGTGTTGTAGCAACGAGTCCCAAGTCATTTTTTTCCAAGGATAACTAATAAGTGTGTGAGTGCTTTAGAATTGATTCAAATGAAATTATTACATTAACAAAGTCAATTAAGATTTTCCATTCGATTCACATTGCAAATTGTATTCTTCTACAATCAAAAGTAAGATCGAGGAAGGTTCATTCTCATCTAAACAAGATTATACTCCACTTTATCAAGTGAACAACAATTAAATTTGGATTCTTAAGTATCATCTAATCAAATGAATTAATTAAATTCCCTTCCATTCAAGTTCACATAAATAAAGCTTTCAAGCATTCAACATTCACATTCTTAGTAGCCATGACTCACACTCAAGTTCTCATCACAATTACAAGAATCGAAAATGACATTCCATTCACTATCACAATCAAATTCACATTCAACTCATTAACCAAGACTTAAATTCAGAACCTCAATCAAGAATATTAATAGAGGTAAACAATGAGAAGGTTAAGTGATTCATTCAACAATCAAGCACATTAACAGCCACAACAAAATCCAATGAATCAAACAAGGGTTTTCTAAATTCATGAATTGAAACTAACTCTAACTTATAGAAACCGAAACAAGAAATTCCAAGTTAAAAGGAAATTGCAATCTAATTATCAGATCATCAGATCTGAGCAAGTTCAAGCATAATTCAAAACAAAAACAAGGAAAATAAAAACCTAAAGCATTCCATATCCCAAATCTTTGCCGCCACTTCTTCATTCTGCCAGAAAACAGAGTCACCTCTGAGAACGCCCTTCGGGTAACCACCGGCAAAGAACCAAGCTTTCGGCTAATGCATCCTTTCGATCACAGCCTCTGGGAACGCCCTTCGAGCTCACGGATTGGATGACACTCTCATCGTATGAACACAGACGCCGAATTCTTGAATTTACACACACTCGATTGACTGATCAGATCCACTCAAGTGCAGTAGATGAAATTAAGATGGAATGAAATTTGAAGCTACTGGGAACGCCTCTCAAGCTCCGGTGGCTAATGAATATCACAGATAAGGGGAACACCTCTTGAATCTAGATCAAGGAACTGGAATCAAAAATCAAACATCACGGACTGGGAACACCTCTGCCGCTCTTCTGAATTCGGACGACGAACGCCGGCAGCACAGTGATCCCCGGCAACGGCGCCAAAATTTGATAGGGAGATCTGTCACACCCGCAAATCAAATTAACAATTTATATCCATGAACCCCTTAACTACACAATGATGTTATAATAACGAGCCCAGGATCGAATCTCTTAAGAAACTAACGGTAGGATGTAATCTAGGATTGTATGTTATTCCTATTTTTGGGGGGTTTAATATTGAATTGGGGGTTTGAACTTTGAACTAAATCTAACAATTGAAAAGAAAGCAAATAAGAAACTAATCTCATGCATAAATGAAATCTAACTAAGTGCCACCGATTAATCCATATGCATTGTCACACTACGTAATGAATTTCATCATCAACACACTTAAACTAAGAATGAAATAACAAGACACAATTAAATCTGATCTAAAGCAAAATTTAAACCCTAACTTAATTACTTAACAATTAACCATGCTCAAATAAAACTTAAACACAAATTAAGCTTCAACAAGGTAATGAAATGCTAGATTACTTGCTAAAAACATAACAAACAACAAAGAAATCTGTTCTAACTTCTAAAACACTAATAAAATGAAATAAAATGATAACCGTTCCAATCTCACAATCAATCTAACCCAAACAACACTTCTTGTCGTCACACAAGAAGCCGGAGACGAGAACGCCCAACTCCGGTCATCAATGGAGAATCTCAGTGGCGTGTCAGCTCGAAATTGCTTAGCTACACCAGAGGAACGCCTCCGACAAGTTGGAAACAACCCAAAAACCTAAGATATGGCCGAAAATCTGGAATGCTGGAAATCTGGATCTCGGAATCTGGATGGGAGCTGTGGATTGTGGATTGTCGTCGAATGAAGCTCAGGAACACTAGAGGAACGCCGCCAGATGTTGCTGATGGAAGATGGACTCACATATTGGATGTACGCCGCCAAATCTGAGGAGAACAGGGGATTACCAAGAGCAGAATTCCGCCAGAGGGAACGCTCGCCGATGGCTCCAGATGATCAAGATTCGGTTGCCTTGAAGCTCTCCTCTGAAGTCGTTGCTTGAAAAATTGATCGGAGAAGGAATCAGGGTCGAAATCTCGGGAGAAGCTACGCGACGTGAAGCTCAGCACTATGGAGGAGATTGACACCAACGAAGCTACTGTAGCTTCTGTTTTAAATCAGATCCAGATCTGAATGGATGGATGGGATGCTTCAGAGCTCGATCAATGGTGAAAGATCGCTTAAAATCTGATCTGAATGTACTTATCTTGATCAAGGGTCTAGATCTACTCTCCCTTAGGTTGGATGGACCAGATCTTCAATGGATGGTTCAGATCTGTCTAATCTTTGATGAATGGTCCATAATGCTCTGCAGCTTGATCTTCTCGTTTAAACTCTGATTTGAGCACAAATTTGGTTCGAATAGATCTAATCCGCCTACAAAATAAGAATCAAATATTAGCATCAAATAACATAAAAATAAGATAATTTTTAATTAAGTCCAAGAATAAAGACAATGCATGAAATGTGATGCAAATATAGATTTTATCTATGAACATAACATCAAACCATGCGTGTATGAATCAAAATAATACAGTAAAATTATGGTTATCATCCATCCTATTACAGGTGACATTTTCTGATAAAAAAGTATGCAACGCCCTATGTAGGGAACCATAGTGACTTCAGGTTTAAGGACTGTTCATACCAATAGTCACATGAGAATGTTGATGACACTCATATAACGATCCATGAAATCTTCTTAGGTGGGTCATTCTATATATATTCTCTAATATATACCCATGTGTCAGCCTGATATCTCATATCCATGACTTGTGAGATTAAGTCATCGGTTGACCTATATGCTAGTGTCAACGCATTAATATTGTCCTTGTATATTAATACTTGACTAGGAATAGCTAAGAGTAGTGTTATATGTATATCTATAATATCTCACTATCAATTCAACCAATTGATATGTTATAGATTAGAACCTCCTACTTTAGGATATTATTATACTTATTCATTCGGCATTGAATTGAAGTAAATATAATAACCAACTTTACCTTTAATTAATAATGAAATATGATACAAAAGGAGCCCTTTACAATCATCTCATAATTGGTAATAGGGCTAACACTAACAAAAAGAGACAACAATCTATGCATCTATCCCATGAAAATTCAGGTTCATGCCTAGTCCTAGATAGAGACACACATCAAAGTATCTAACATAGAAACAAGATCTATGCATACAGAAATATAATCTATATTGATAAATTTATGATCATAAGGGAAAGCCTCTATGCTAGCATTTCATCAAACAGAACATGTGCCACACAAGCATCATCAAACAAGGAAATTGGCAATTCTATAGAGTTTACAATATTCCACACATTACATTTACTCCCTACATCCTAGAACAATAGAAATCTACTTCATAATCTAAAAATCTACAATCCAAGGGCTCAAATACATAAGAATTTAAAGAATCCTAAAGAAAGGGAAGAAAAACTTATCCTTGATGTCGAGTGAAGCCCTCAGACGAAGATCTTAGAATGCCGATGAGGATGGAGCAACAGGATGACCTCAGATTGCCCAGATGACACCTTTGAGTGTGAAGATTTGGCCTAGATGGTCCCTTCTCGCCCTTGGATCTTCCTCCCTAGCAAGGGGATGAGGTGTCTGTTAGTTAGAGCCCTAGAGCCAATCATTTGATGATTGTTGTATGGACTCATTGTATCATATTCTTGTATATAAATAAAGGTATTTGTTTTGGTTATTATACTTACTTGTATTGGTGCCAAATAACTAAGTATAATAGTGTCATTGAGTAGAAGGTTCTTACCTATATCAATCGATTGGTTGAATCGATAGTGAGATGATATAGGGAATACTACTCTTAATCATTCCTAATCGAGTATTAACATTCAGGGACAATGTTAATGCGACGAGACTAGCATGTAGGTCAACTCGATGATTTGATCTCACAGTCATGGATATGGAGATATCAAGTTGACACATGGGTATGCATTAGAGAATGTATACTGAATGACCCACCATGAGAAAGTATCATGGATCGTTATATGAGTGTCATATACTTTCTCATATGGCTATTAGTATGACTACTAGTCCTTGGACCTGAAGTCACAATGGTTCCCTACATAAGGAGTTACGTACTTTGGCTTTGTCAAACGTCACCCGTAACTGGGTGGACTATAAAGGCGATTACTGGGTATGTAGCAAATTATGCGGAGAGATGTGAGTGATGTAGATGGTATCTATCCCTCCTATATGATGGGAGTGACATCGATATTCTTTATAGAGTGAGACCACTAAGTGAATGGCCATGCCCAAATGAGTCAATATGAGATATTGAGCTCATTTGATTGAGTGAGTCTACTTGGAGTTCAAGATTTAGATTGATTAGAGGATGACACAGTCTATGCCTCATATTGATCAATCTAGATGTCAAGGATAGAAGGACAATGTCATATATTGTGAGGAGTCACAATTAGTAGTCACAAGGTGATGTTGGATCTCAACATTCTTGTAACTTGGGTAGTAATGATGTGTTGCCAGATACTGCTCATTACTTATGCTCCTAAATGGGTTTAGGAGCATTGCCAACGTTACAAGAACCTATAGGGTCACACACAAAGGACAATTAGATGGAGATTAGGTTCATTTGATGAACCTAAAGGATTAGGTTCATGTGATGAACCAAATTGGATTAAGAGTAATCCAAATTGTGCTAATTGAGTTGGACTCAATTTGGTTCATGTATTAAGTGAGTCTAATTTGGACATAGACTCATTTAATTAATTTAATTCAATGAATAGAGATTCGGTAAATTAAAATTGACTTGAACCAATGGTTAGATTAGATCAACCAAGGGAGAGAAGTGGTCAAGTTTGACTTGACATAAGTAGGAAGATGAAGAGTCAAGTTTTGACTTGACTTTGACTTGACCAATGCCACATCATCAAGGCTTCTTCAGTTGGTCAAGTTTGACTTGACCAAATGCCACTTCATGGGAGTTATCAAGAGTGGTGGCTCTTGATATTCCATGGGGGTTACAAGCCTTGAAGTGGCCGGCCACTTAAAGATGTAATTTAGTGCATTTTGTGTGCTAATTGATTTCATCTTCTTCCTCCTCTCAAGCTCTCATCTTCTTCTCCCTCTCCTCCACCTCCTTGGCTGAAACTTCTAAGGGTGCTAGCACACCTTTTAGTTGTTTTCTCCATCATTTGTTCGTGTGGATACACATAGAGGAGTATCTACTTTGATACTCTCGAGATCCGGTGAACCTTGGACGAGCGGGATACGCGAAGGGCATCACATCAAGGGTAAACTCTTCTCCTTGTAGATCTAGGTTAGAAAACTCATATTTGAAGTTTTACAAAATTTTATTCTTCGCACGGATCCGGTGGCGGGGGTTTCGGGGTTTCCGCAACTCAAAAAGCGGTTTTTACGGCCCAAAAACCCAACAGTGGTATCAGAGCCACGTGTGAAGCGAGTATGAGTTTTAATTTGTATTTTTATGAAAATTACAGATCTGTAACTTTCTGTGAAATTATGATTTTTTGGTATTTTTATGGGTATTTTTCTCGTAGAAGCAAAGCACGAGTGTTTAGATACTTGTAGGCTTCGACTATCAAGAAGATTTTTCCAAAACGACAAGGTTTTTCCCCAAATCATTTTGGGACAGCGGACTAAGGCACTGTAGGATCACATAGGAACACTCGCGATGATTATATCGTGGGTAGGGGCGCTTCCCCTGACCCCGCAAGGGGCTTCGTTCCGCGATTGCGCCCGAAAATCGCTAAACGGGACCGCCGGGAGTTTTTACTCATAAAAATTGTAAAAATTATAATAAAAATTATAGAAATTTATAGAAATTGCATAATTTAGAATTATGTATTATTTTGTGATGGTCATGGCCCAAAAGACCCAATTAGATTGGAAATTTGTATTGTAATTCATAATATGGCCTGCGTGCCATTTTGTGTTTGTGCGTGTTGTACTTGATTCGCGACCTGCGCGTCATGCCTTCCTCTATTTTATATTCCTGTTGTAAAATAGTTTTTAGAATCGAATGTTACTCGAGTTTCAAAATTGTAATGTACAAAATTGGAGCGGTGGAAGGTCCACTCGAGACGGAGTTACGAGGAGGGCGCGAGCAACACAAGGTGGTCAAAGGGAGGAGCTTGAGAAGCTGTTGACCTTAGGTTGACCATCCGATCTTCTCATTGGCTTAAGAAGATCGTAGTAGGGCCATGACTAATCACAAAACATTTAATTAATTACTTTTGTGTGTATATGTGATGCATGCTAGAATAAGTAATTAATTAGCGCCTTAACGATTAGATTAGATCTAAATCGCGTACATGATGCGCCCTAACGATTAGATTAGATCTAAATCGAGTATATGATACACTTCGTCGATTAGATTAGATCTCAATCGCGTTAACTCGTAATGCCTACCATGTAACGCCCACAAAATGCTAAGCTATACCTAGGAGTATTTTTCTTTAAAATAGAAGAATAAAAGAAAGAAAGAGAAAAAAAGGGAAAAATAGAAACCAAAATAAAAGAGGTGAGGTCAAGGAGTGAACCTTGAACCTCCCACAAATGATAGAGTTAAATTGGTGTATGATAACCACTAGAGACATGAATGATATGTAAATAGAAAAAAATAGAAATATTAGTTAAAGGTGAGAGGATGGTTAAGTAAAGGAACAAGAGAAAACTAAGTAGCTTACTTTCTCTTCCTCTTGGTTAAGAGAAGAAGGAAGCAAAAGACAAGTTGCTTGCTTCCCTCCTTCTCTCCATTTTTGTGGAATTAAAAGAGTGAAGTAAATAGGAGGGCTAAGGGGGATGAATGAAGGTATGTTCATTACAAAGGAAATAAATAGGATGGAAAGAAGAAAAGACAAGTGATTAATCCTTTCTTCTTCTTCCTCCTTCCTTCTCCTTCTTCATTCTCCACCGAAAACCAAAAGCTCTCCTTCTCCTCATTTCCAAAAGCTAAGCTAAGGTTCCTCTCCAAGAAAACTAATTTACAAGAAGGAGCCTTCAAGGTCTACCCCTTCCAAGCGAGAGTAATCAAAGGGAGTGCTAGAAGAAGAAGCTCTCTTCTTCCTCTTCACCTAGAGTATTTTTCCTTAAGAAAAACCACAAGCGAAAGGATGTAAGTATCCCCTCACCCGTGGTACAAGTTGCTTTTGTGTTTACATAGGAGTAGAATGCTTAAAACCTAGGGTCACAAGTTGGAACTTTCGGCCAAGTATAAAATAAAAGGAAAGATTTGGGTAGATCAAGATCTAAATAAAGCATGTTCATTATGTTCTTGTGATAAGTACCCTAGTATAAGAAGCTAGTTAATGTTCTCATGTTGTATGTTGACTTAAAACCTAGATTTTTAAACATGAACTTTCGGCCAAGTATAGATGAATGATCTAGGGAAGATTAAGACCTAAACTAACCATGTTTACTACATCCTTATGATATGTATGCTATGTTAAGGGATTGGGTTGGTTTTTCTTATGCTTGAATGTTGCTTAAAGTTAGCTTTCCCTTCATGTATGTTTCGGCCAAGAACAAAAACTAGGGCTTAGAGAAGCTAAAAAGTTAACCTAGCATGCTCATGTAACCCTTAATAATATGATATGAATTTAGCTAGGTGATTATGCTTATATGTTGATTTAAAAACCTAGTTTTCCCTTCATGTGTGTTTCGGCCAAGACCAAAATTAGGGTTTTAAAGAAGCTAAAAGTTAACCTAGCATACTCATGTAACTCTTAATAATATGATATGAATTTAGCTAGGTGATTATGCTTATATGTTGATTTAAAAACCTAGTTTTCCCTTTATGTGTGTTTCGGCCAAGACCAAAATTAGGGTTTTAAAGAAGCTAAAAGTTAACCTAGCATGCTCATGTATCTCTTAATAATATGGTATGAATTTATCTAGGTGATTATGCTTATATGTTGTTTAAAACCTAGTTTTCTCTTCATGGATGGTTCGGCCAAGAACCCAAAGTTATGGTTTAGAGAAGTTAAAAGTTAACTTAGCATGCTCATGTATCTCTTGATAATGTGATATGAATGTAGTTAGGTGTTCATGCTTATATGTTGTTTTAAAGTTAGCTTTCCCCTCATGTATGTTTCGGCCAAGAACAAAACTAGAGCTTAGAGAAGCTAAAAAAGTTAACCTAGCATGCTCATGTATCTCTTAATAATATGATATGAATTTAGCTAGGTGATTATGCTTATATGTTGATTTAAAACCTAGCTTTTGATAGGATCGAGTAGCGCGATAGAGGGGGGGGGGGTGAATATCGCTTCTTTTTAAAAACTATTCTTTTCGTATTTAAATCAAAGTCATGCACAGCGGAAAGTAAATAGAGACACAAATGTTTTACTTCGTTCAGAGCCTAGCTCGACTCCTACTCGAAGGCCCGCGGTCCTTGACCGCACCGATGGGCAATCACTATATTTCTTCTTTTCGAAATCCTTCGAAAAGAAGCAAATCGTACAAGTATGAGCAAGATAGTAACACCCTACTATCTTGCTTAAGTTAAATACAATGCAAGCAAAAAGTAAAGTTATACCGACAAGAAGATTGAAAGACAAAGCTTGTGGTCGGCACTTCCGGGCAATGTGGCTTGCTGAATTAACGAAGACGTGTAGCTCAAATTGCTTGCAGAACAGAGTTTTGGTTGATCAGAAAGTTGTTGTCGCCTCTGTCTTCGAGCTGGGTTTTATAGGTGGACTGAGGTTCGGTCGACTGATCCCTCTGTTCAGTCGACCGAACCAGCTCCGATCACCCACAGCTGGAATCTTACGATGGCTCGTAAATTCTGCATTAACTGGCCTTCAATGGTTCGGTCGACCGAACCCTTTTATCGGTCGACCGAACAAGCTTTTACCTTGTTCGTCGAAGTCTGCCAGAATCTTGAATTAATGGGCGATTAATGTTGATTGGATCGGTTGACCGATCCCCAGGTTCGGTCGACCGATCAGCTTATTTCCTTTGCTTGCTGATCAGTGCTGACGAGCTAGCTTTGCTGAGTCATCAAGTTCGGTCGACCGATCTTACTATTCGGTCGACCGATCAAGATTTGATCGAACTTTGACTTTGATCTGTTCTGAACTGTTTGCTTTCTGTTATGCTCATGTTCGGTCGACTGAACCACTGGTTTGGTCGACCGATCCAGTCTGTCCTGCAACACAGTGTTAGAACAAAAACTTCCTGCAACACAGATGTTAGCACACAGCATAATAATGAATAAAAGACAGCAATAAAACTGTCTTGATCTCAACTTGGAAACCTTCCCGGTTTCTTCAGTTGGATCAGCGACCTAAGGTTGTTCCCTTCGGGAACCCGACCTCACTGTCGCTCCTCCAGTTTGCTCACCTCAACCTACCTGCCAAACTTTGATCCTCCAGATCTAGTTTGGACTTCTCACTCAGGCTTGATCGGCTCCCCAGGACTTTTCCTTTGATCTTCGGTCCTTCAGACCTCTCGATCACACTGCCAAGCTTCGTCTCCCCTTGCCCTACTTGGACTTTCACCTGGATTCCACAATCTGCTAAGATTTCTCCTGCCTAGCCTCGAACTAGGTCTTTCCCGGTTGAGTAAACATTCTGCACACTCAGTAAACTTGTTAGATCATAACAAAACTTAACTTTAACCTTTGACAACATCAAAACTCAGGTTTGATTCTGGTGCATCTTGCACCAACAATCTCCCCCTTTTTGATGTTTGGCAACCAAGGTTCAAAGTTAAGTTAAACATATGCAACTAGTAAATAAACAAGCAATTTCAATTCTTATTTCTCCCCCTGAAATAATCATCTCCCCTTGAATTCACTATCTCTCCCCCTTTGACACACATCAAAATTAGGGGAAGTCAAAAAATCTAAACATAGAACATAAGAAAGTCTAACATTTTTGAAAATGAGGAAAGATTAAACAAGTAAAGAGAAGTAAAACTTTTTAGTAAAGGAAAACTAATTGTTCAAAAATATACTAAGTTTTGAAATGATATCACATATGTCTAAGTTTCAAAACCATAAGTGATCAAAATTTGAAAAAGAGTTTAATGATAAAATGATTTGAAAAGAGTTAAAGAAGAAAGAAAATCAATCTTGAAATTAATGTTTTTTTTTTTTTGAAAAAGATGTTAGAGAAAACAATTTTGAAAATAAATAGACTAAGTGAAAAATTTTGAAAACGTGTTTAAAGAAAATAATTTGAAACAATAAAAAAGTTTATAAAACTATTTTGAAGATAACTCCCCCTAAAATTGATATTTATCCTAAAAGTCGAAGCATGGTCTGGTAAACTAAGGGAAAAATTTGTCCTTATGATGAAATGTCCAACCTTTGTCCAAGACTAGCTATCACAAGATAGTAGCAAGTTGACTCAGGTTGGTCAATTTGAGCATTTATAACTAGCAAGGATTTACTTACTAGTCAACTCAAATTGATCAATGTTTGTTATTTAAAGCCCAGATTTATAGCGATGCACTGACATAAGCACCTGAAATCTAGGGCTAGGACCTAAGCATCTCACCCATTCTAAGTTATCAAACAAGGGATCCTACTGTGCTTGTGAGATGCTGGCTCCTAGAACTATAGGATCATGCAATTCTACGGTAAAACCTAGGCTATTCCATAGACTGAAAAATAGTTTCAAAGTATTTTTTTTAAAACAAAAGTTTGAAATGGGAATTTTTACAAAAATAATTTTGAAAAATAAACTACGTAGTAATTTTCAAAAACAAAGAACCTATTCTACAAAACATAACCCTAAGGGTGCGTTTGGTTCAAGTCATCATGTATAACCTTGGTTATGTGATTACCAGGTAATCACATAACCAAGGTTATAGGGAATAAAACATAACCAAATGTTGTTTGGTTCAACTTAGGTAATGTAACAAAAACTTGTTTGTTTGAAGGTTTTAATGAATACCCTAGTTTAATATTTTACCGTATTACCCTCAGTTATAAAACCAACTATATATAATATTATTATTATTTATTTATTTATTTTTTAATATTTTTTTACTTTTCTTTTTCCTGTATATTTTTTTACTTTTTTATGTGTTTTTTTATTTTTTAATGTTTTTATATTTTATATTATTTATATTTATATTTTTTTATTTTTTTACAATTTTTAAATTTAAATTTTTTTTATTTTTTTTTAAATTTTTTAAAAAATTTTAAATTTTAAATTTTTATAATTTTTTTTAAATTTTAAAATTTTTTAATCTCTCAACATTTTTAAAATTTTTATTTTTATTTTTTTAAAAATTATTTATTTAAAAAAAAATAAATTTTTAAATTTTTTAAAACATTTTTTTAATTTTTTACATTTTTTAATATTTTTTTACATTTTTTCTCTTTTTTTCATGTTTTTTCTTATCGGAGGGTATTTTTGGTAAAAAAAATTCGTTAACCCCGGAATCAACGAAAACCTTAGTTTTCTGAGGTTTTCCAATTCCGGGCTGCATGACCCTTTTGCTGACGTATCGGGCATGGAACATTACTTGGGAATCATCGAATACCTAAACCAAACAAGGTTTTTGTTGATAACCTTGGATGGATAACCAAGGTTATCAAGAATAACCCCGAACCAAACGCACCCTAATTGTCTTCTAAGATTACTAAATTCTGCTTCAGGTAAGGGTTTAGTAAAAATGTCTACCAAGTTAGATTTGGATTCAATATAATTAAGTTCAATATTCCCTTTAGACACATGATCTCTAATGAAGTGATGCTTAACCTCTATATGTTTAGTTCTAGAGTGATGTATTGGATTTTTAGTAAGATTTATAGAGCTAATATTATCAATGTAGGTTTTTACATTTTTTTAATCTAGATTAAAATCTTTTAATGTATGAGACATCCACAACAATTGAGCTACACATTCAGCCATTGCTATGTATTCGGCTTCAGTGGTAGATAAGACAACACATTGTTGCTTACGACTAAACCAACTAACCAAAGAAGATCCTAACAACTGACAACCTCCACTTGTACTCTTTCTATCTAACTTACACCTAGCATAATCTGAATCCGAATATCCGACTAAGTCAAAATGTGAGGTTCTTGGGTACCAAATTCCCACATTGATAGTGCTTTTTAAATATTTGATAATTCTTTTAACCAATGAAAGATGAGTCTCTTTTGCACAAGTTTGATATCGGGCACACATACTAACTGAAAATAAAATGTCAGGTCGGCTTGCAGTTAGATAAAGTAAACTCCCTATCATACTTCTGTAATATTTTAAATCAACAGGTATACCATTTTCATCATTATCAAGGGTTAGATTACTAGCCATTAGTGTTTTAAGCCCTTTACAGTTTTCCATACCAAATTTTTTAAGAAGTTCTTTTGTATATTTAGTTTGATGTACATAATTACCATCTTTAGTTTGTTTAATTTGGAGACCTAAAAAATAATTTAATTCACCAACTAAACTCATTTCAAATTCATTTTCCATTAAGGTGACAAAATCTTTTAAGAATTTTGAATTAGTAGAACCAAATACAATATCGTCTACATAAACCTGAGCTATAAAAATATCTGAGTTAAAGGTTTTAATAAAAAGTGTAGGATCAATTTGGCCTTCTTTAAAACCTTTGGATTTTAGAAAACTAGATAAACGTTCATACCAAGCCCTAGGTGCTTGTTTTAATCCATATAAAGCTTTTTTAAGTTTAAAGACATGGGTTGGATTTTCTAGATTTTCAAAACCGGGTGGTTGACTAACGTAGACTTCCTCCTTAATAACCCCATTTAGAAAAGTGGATTTAACATCCATTTGGTACAACTTGAACCCCTTAAATGCAGCATAGGCTAACAACATTTTAATTGATTCAAGTCTAGCTACTGGGGCATAAGTCTCGTCGTAATCTAGTCCTTCGACTTGACTAAACCCTTTTGCTACTAAACGAGCTTTATTTCTTAAAATATTACCTTGATCATCTAATTTGTTTCTAAACACCCCTTTAGTATCAATGACCGTTTTATTTATTGGTGGAGGTACTAAGTCCCAAACCTGATTTCGTTCAAATTGGTTTAATTCTTCTTGCATTGTGATTACCCAGTCTGGTTCTATTAATGCATCATTTATATTTTTAGGTTCAATTTTAGATATCAATGCTATTTGACTTAGATTTCTAAAAGCAGATCTTGTTTGAACTCTTAATTCTGGATTCCCTATGATTTGATTGACCGGATGGTGAGGGTTAGATTTTAATAATTTTGAATTTTCAGATTCTTTAAGGTTAGGTAATTCTTCATCATCTACTTGATTACCGTTTGAGTGAGGTTGAATAGTAGAATCAATATCAATTTCATTAAATGTTACATTTGTTGTTTCCTCAATTTTCAAAGTAGATTTGCTATAAACCCTATATGTCCTACTCGTAGATGAATACCCTAGAAAAATTCCCAAGTTAGTTTTTGAAGTGAATTTGCCTAAGTGATCTTTAAGATTTAAAATATGAACATTACAACCAAAAACTTTAAAATATTTTATATTAGGAATTTTGTTGAAATAAATTTCATAGGATGTTTTATTTTTATCTTTATTAATTATAATCTGATTTTGAACATAACAGACTGTGTTAACAGCTTCAGCCCAAAAGTATTTTGGTGTATTGTATTCATTTAGCATGGTTCGGGCAGCTTCTTGTAAGGTTCTATTCCTATGTTCTACTAAGCCATTTTGTTGTGGTGTTTTAGGGCATGAAAACTCATGGTGATAACCATTTTCTAAACAAAAATTATTAAAATTATGATTTCTAAATTCTCCTCCATTATCACTTCTTATCCTTTTTATTTTAATATCTCTATCATTTTCTACTTGTTTACAAAAATTCTTGAATGTTTCAAAGGTTTCATTTTTGTTAGATAAAAATTTTACCCAAGTATATCTAGAGTAGTCATCAATGATTACTAAACAATATAGATTTCCATTAAAAGATTTTATTCCATGAGAATCAAATAAATCCAAATGTATTAATTCATGTATTTTACTTGTTCTATTTTGATTTGTAAGTTTATGAGTTGATTTAATTTGTTTACCTTGTTGACAGGAATTACAAAATTTATTTAAAGGATTTCCTAATTTTGGCAAACCTTTAACTAAACCATTTTTGCTTAATTTTAATAAATTTCTAAGGTGAGTATGAGCTAATCTCCTATGCCATAACCAAGTTTCATCATTATTTGCTAGAAGACATTTAGATATTGTTTTAGGTAGATGAATGGAGTATATATTTTTGTCTCTAAAACCTTTCAGTAAAACATTAGTTGAGTCATTATAACTTATTAAGCATTTAGAAGACAAAAATTGAACCTTAAAACCTGAATCACAAAGTTGACTTATACTAAGTAAATTATAATTAAAATGTTCAACAAGTAAAACCTTTTTAATTGAAATGTTTGACTGTAATTGAATTTCACCTGTACCGATTACCTTTAACTTGTCATTGTTTCCAAAGGCAACGGATCCTAAATTTTTGAATTCAATGTTGATAAATTTGTACTGATCCCCAGTCATGTGTCTGGAACAGCCGCTATCCAAAATCCATTTATCCAGAGCTTTGGAATCCTACAAAATGTAGGATGAGACCAAAGTGTGGTTAAGGGATTAAATAAGTAGTTTTAAACTTTAATTGATTTACATGAATTTAATATGTATTATTTATTGTTTGAATCAAGTAAAGTGATTAAGTTTTAAAATAATTTTTAATAAGTTAAAATAATTTTTTAATAATTTTGAATAAGTTTAAAATAATTTTTAATAATAATAAGTTTAAAATAATTTTTAATAAGTTTAAAATAATTTTTAAAATAATTTTAATTAAGTTTTAAAATAATTTTAATTAAGTTTTAAAATAATTTTAATTAAGTTTTAAAATAATTTAATTAAGTTTTAAAATAATTTAAATTAAGTTTTAAAATAATATTTAATTAAGTTTAAAATAATTTAAATTAAGTTTTAAAATAATTTAATTAAGTTTTAAAATAATTTTAATTAAGTTTTAAAATAATTTGAATTAAGTTTTAAAATAATTTAATTATGTTTTTAACATAATTTTAATAATTTTCATTAAGTTTAAAATAATTTTAATTAAGTTTTAAAATAATTTAATTAAGTTTTTAAAATAATTTTAATTAAGTTTTAAAATAATTTAATTAAGTTTTAAAATAATTTTAATTAAGTTTTAAAATAATTTTAATTAAGTTTTTAAAATAATTTTAATTAAGTTTTAAAAATAATTTTAATTAAGTTTTTAAAATAATTTTAATAAAGTTTTTAAAATAATTTTAATTAAGTTTTTAAAATAATATTAATTAAGTTTTTAAAATAATTTTAATAAATTTTAAAATAATTTAATTAAGTTTAAAAATAATTTTAATTAAGTTTAAAATAATTTTAATTAAGTTTTAAAATAATTTTAATTAAGTTTTAAAATAATTTTAATAAAGTTTTAAAATAATTTTAATAATTTTACTTAAGTTTAAAATAATTTTAATTAAGTTTAAAAATAATTTTAATTAAGTTTAAAAATAATTTTAATTAAGTTTTTAAAATAATTTTAATAATTTTAATTAAGTTTAAAATAATTTTAATTAAGTTTAAAAATAATTTTAATTAAGTTTAAAAATAATTTTAATTAAGTTTTTAAAATAATTTTAATTTAGTTTAAAATAATTTTAATTTAGTTTAAAATAATTTTAATTAAGTTTAAAAATAATTTTAATTAAGTTTTTAAAATAATTTTAATTAAGTTATTAAAATAATTTTAATTAAGTTTTTAAAATAATTTTAATAGAGTTTTAAAATAATTTAATTAAGTTTTAAATAATTTTAATTAAGTTTTAAAATAATTTTAATAATTTTAATTAAGTTTAAAATAATTTTAATTAAGTTTAAAATTAAGTTTAAAAATAATTTTAATTAAGTTTTTAAAATAATTTAATTAATTTTTAAAATTATTTAATTAATTTTTAAAATAATTTAATTAAGTTTTAAAATAATTTTAATTAAGTTTTAAAATAATTTTAATTAATTTTTAAATTGAATTGTTTGAATTAGATTTGAATTAGATTTGAAATAAAATTAATTTAGTTCAAATTAGAATTAATTTTATTGAAAGAGGTTATTGAACCCATGTTAGATTCAAACTTAGCTTTGTGTTAATCAAGCAGGCGTCCTAAGGATAAGTTTCAGTTCAGTAGCGAGGCATATGGCCTACTTGAATATCATTAGACCACTTGCTGAAGACTTTCCAAACTGTTCCTGCCCAAAAAACTTAATACTAAATTTTGGTCTAACTAGCCCATGTTTGACTGGGGTAGCTTCGGTCAGATCCACTAAGTCTAGTGCACCAGGTAGAATTCCATATTCAACCTAGACATGCCTTCGACAGAGTTTCCTTGACGTACTATCATCCCAATCCATTCCGGTGCTATGTTATAGGGTTTGGTAAACATTTTTCATCTAACCGTTCTAATAATCCTAATCCTAAGTATTGAGTTTGGTTTAATTAAGTTGGTTGGATTGTTTTTCTAGTTGCTCCCCCTGAGTCATAGCTTAGATAAGGTCTATCTAAGTAATTGATTTGACTCTTAGGGACTAAGTAGTGGTTTGGTTTGATTGATTTGATTAAGTGTTTTGTTTGAACCCATGCTTGGACTTGACTTCTAACATTTTGACTGATTAGTGACATGTATGATTTGTTTGTTTTGTTCGGTTTATAGCCAAGCCCCGATTTGTTGTACATGGCTCGTTGTGATCCAAGTACCATATTTAGACACTTGGATCCCATTTCGAACCTTTCAAAAGTTTTCTTGAGTCGCTCGACTTGACCTTTCAAATCCGAATTTTCTTTCTCAAGTTTTTCAACTTGAGTTGAAGTTCTGATTTGAACTTGGTTAGTCGAGTCACTCAATCTAACTTGTTGCTTAAGGTGGTCTATTTCCTTAAGTAACAAGTTATTTTGTTTTTCCGAATTTGCTAATTTTTTAAACAAACATTTAACTACTTTAAGTAAATTTGACTTTGAATAAATCGTTACCATATTTGGATCTTTCGATCCGGGGCTTCTCTCGGAATCGAGGTCGATCTCGGACTCGTATTCTTCGTCGGACTCGGACTCAGAATCTTCGTTCCTTGCCATAAATGCAAGGTGACTCGAGTGCTTCGTTTGTTCCGTGTCAGATTCGTCGGAAGAGGTTTCGTCCCAAGTCGCTTGAAGTGCCTTCTTCCGCCTTGTCGATTTGGGTCGTTCTTCTTTCCGATTAGGGCATTCATTTTTGAAATGCCCCTTTTTGTTGCATCCATAACAAATCATTTCTGATTTGTTTTGGATCTGGTTCGGTGGAATCTTTTTGGTATTTCTTCTGAACTTTTTCTTAGTCAACAATCTTCGGACCATGTTGACTAGTTCTTCTTCGTTTGTTGAATCTGAGTCTGACTCACTTTCAGACTCGATCTTCGTTTTTGATTTTGTCTCTTTGTTTGAACCTGCATACAAAGCAACTCCTTTCTCGACATGGCTCATGTTAGATTGCTCATGTAATTCCAACTCACAAAACAATTCGTCTAACTTAAGAATTGAAAGATCTTTGGAAACTTTGTATGCATCTACAATTGATGCCCACAAAGTAATCCTCGGAAAGGCGTTCAGAGCGTACCTTATCGTGTCGCGATTTTCGAGTTCGTGTCCGATCAAGTGAAGACCGTTGAGGATGTCTTTCAGTCGGGCGTGTAGTTGTGAGGTCGTCTCTCCAGGAAACATTTTTATATTAAGTAAATTATTTAAAAGAATATCTCGTTTGTTTACCTTTGAGTCGTCGATTCCTTCGTGTAATTTGATTAGTGAGTCCCACAAGTCTTTGGCGTTGTCGTAGGGACCAACTCGGTTCAATTCCTCCATTGTGAGTCCACACTGAATGGTGTTGATTGCCTTGTAATTTAGTTGTGCCTTTTTGACCATTTGTGGAGTCCATTCTTCTGGTTCTAGAGTTGTTCCGTCCTTCGTTGGAGGAGTATAACCTTTCAAGATTGTGAACCAGAGCTCGATGTCGGACTTCAGGAAACACTCCATCCTATTCTTCCAGTAGCTAAAGTTTTCTCCTTTGAATAGTGGAGGTTGGACTGTGCTATAGCCTTCTTGATATGAATTCGACATCCTTGCAAAGTACAGAAAAAAAAATTATTTCCAAGACTTTTGTCTTGGGATTAGTAGTGCTTGAAAAAAAAGAGATAATGAAAAATATTAAAGAAATTTGAAGAAAAGAAAAGATTTTAAAGATGTTTAGAAAATCGGTTAAGAAATTTCAGGGCTAACTTCACTCTGATACCAATTGATAGGATCGAGTAGCGCGATAGAGGGGGGGGGGTGAATATCGCTTCTTTTTAAAAAATATTCTTTTCGTATTTAAATCAAAGTCGTGCACAGTGGAAAGTAAATAGAGACACAAATGTTTTACTTCGTTCGAAGCCTAGCTCGACTCCTACTTGAAGGCCCGCGGTCCTTGACCGCACCGATGGGCAATCACTATATTTCTTCTTTCCGAAATCCTTCGAAAAGAAGTAAATCGTACAAGTATGAGCAAGATAGTAACACCCTACTATCTTGCTTAAGTTAAATACAATGCAAGCAAAAAGTAAAGTTATACCGACAAGAAGATTGAAAGACAAAGCTTGTGGTCGGCACTTCCGGGCAATGTGGCTTGCTGAATTAACGAAGACGTGTAGCTCAAATTGCTTGCAGAACAGAGTTTTGGTTGATCAGAAAGTTGTTGTCGCCTCTGTCTTCGAGCCTGGTTTTATAGGTGGACTGAGGTTCGTCGACCGATCCCTCTATTCGGTCGACCGAACCAGCTCCGATCACCCACAGCTGGAATCTTACGCTGGCTCGTAAATTCTGCATTAACTGGCCTTCAATGGTTCGGTCGACTGAACCCTTTTATCGGTCGACCGAATAAGATTTTACCTTGTTCGTCGAAGTCTGCCAGAATCTTGAATTAATGGGCGATTAATGTTGATTGGATCGGTCGACCGATCCCCAGGTTCGGTCGACCGATTAGCTTATTTCCTTTGCTTGCTGATCGGTGCTGACGAGCTGGCTTTGCTGAGTCATCAAGTTCGGTCGACTGATCTTACTATTCGGTCGACCGATCAAGCATTGATCGAACTTTGACTTTGATCTGTTCTGAACTGTTTGCTTTCTGTTATGCTCATGTTCGGTCGACTGAACCGCTGGTTTGGTCGACCGATCCAGTCTGTCCTACAACACAGTGTTAGAACAAAAACTTTCTGCAACACAGATGTTAGCACACAGCATAATAATGAATAAAAGACAGCATAATGAGTAATATAAAAGACAGCAATAGAATTGTCTTGATCTTAACTTGGAAACCTTCCCGATTTCTTCAGTTGGATCAGCGACCTAAGGTTGTTCTCTCCGGGAACCCGACCTCACTGTCGCTCCTCCAGTTTGCTTACCTCAACCTACCTGTCAAACTTTGATCCTCCAGATCTAGTTTAGACTTCTCACTCATCCTTGATCGGCTCCCCAGGACTTTTCCTTTGATCTTCGGTCCTTCAGACCTCTCAATCACACTGCCAAGCTTCGTCTCCCCTCGACCTACTTGGACTTTCACCTGGGTTCCACAATCTGCTAAGATTTCTCCTGCCTAGCCTCGAACTAGGTCTTTCCCGGTTGAGTAAACATTCTGCACACTCAGTAAACTTGTTAGATCATAACAAGACTTAACTTGAACCTTTGACAACATCAAAACTCAGGTTTGATTCTGGTGCATCTTGCACCAACAGCTTTCCCCTCATGTAAGGTTCGGCCAAGAATCAAACTAGGGCTTAGAGAAGCTAAAAGGTTAACCTAGCATGCTCATGTATCTCTTGATAATATGATATGAATTTAGCTAGGTGTTTACACTTGTATGTTGCCTATAGCTTGGTTTTCTCCTTATGAGTGGTTCGGCCATTATGAGTTTAAAAGCTTAGATATGCCTCACATGATGCGTTATGAATTAGGAAATGTTATTTACTGATGCTATGCATAATTGTGTCTTTTATGATATGCTTTGTGTCTAATTATGCATGTTTTATGATATGATAAATGACATGTTCCTTATGTATGCTTATGATCCATGCATGTGCTTTGTGCCCAAATATGCATGTTTTATGATATGATAAATGACATGTTCATTATGTATGCTTATGATCCATGCATGTGCTTTGTGCCCAATTATGCATGTTTTATGATATGATAAATGATATGTTCGTTATGTATGCTTATGATTCATGCATGTGCTATGTGCCCAAATATGCATGTTTTATGATATGATAAATGACATGTTCATTATGTATGCTTATGATCCATGCATGTGCTGTGTGCCCAAATATGCATGTTTTATGATGTGATAAATGACATGTTCATTATGTATATTTATGATCCATACATGTGCTATGTGCCCAAATATGCATGTTTTACTCCTCATGATATGATAAGATAAGATGTGTTATGTTATGATATAAACCATGATATGATATTTTACTTTGTATGGCTTGTACCAAGGGTGGGCTCCATAAGCGCCCCTAGGCCGACGGACTATGAACGGGTCTAGTAAAGGGATGGGCTCCTTAGTACGCCCCTAGGTCAACGGACCTAGATCCTTAGTAGGTTCGGGGCTAGCTACCCTGTCCTAGGGATTGCGTGCATTTATGTATGTATGTGGTACAAGCCGGGCCCTCATAATGATATTATATTCAAGTACTATATGCTATGTTTTAAAACATCTTGCATATGACATGACATATGTTTTAAAAGACATCTTGCATGATACAATTTATGATTTATAGGACATGATGATTTATGATATGATATAACATGATGTTATTTATGAGCTGATATGATATGATTTACGATATGACATGTTATGCTCTTATGATATTTGGATTTATGATATGATTTATAATCATGTTCCTTATGATTTATGATATAACATGCTATGCCCTTATGATGTTAGATGATCATATTTTTATGGTTGTATGCTTATGTGTTTATGCATTGATATATGGATTTTGTGAGTAGAAAAGGATCTTACTAAGCCTGTGTGCTTATAGCTTACTTTCCTTGTACCACAGATAAGGGCAAAGAATGGATGACCTAAGGGAGCTGCAGGAGAGGCAAGGAGATGTGTGTGGTGGTGACTCAGCTAAGGCAAATGAAGACCTGCTTAAGTTATTTGGTTATGTTAACATGGACTAGTGTGTTATGTTATTGTCCGTATGACTTCAAGATATTCTTATGTGTTTTATTTTCAAAATAAATTTTAATATGCATATATGCTTCTGCAAATAGAAATAGAAATGGTTAAGTACGTAACCCTGCACCCTACTAGTAGGAGGGGCGGGCGTTACATACCATGCCGTGATACCTATCACTACCTCGATCACATGTAGTTGTTGAATTTGCCAAAGCAGAGCAATACATATTATCTTGGTAGGGTACGGAGGGACAATCTTGGTCCCGCCTATCAACGCATGGGTGAGTAAAACTCACTTAGATTGAGTATAACTAGTTAAATCAAGTTTAACTGTAGACATTTATCCAATAGTTGGGAGATAGGACAAAATCACGTTTATATTAACTCTTGGGCGTATTAGCCAAAGCTAACTCAAGTTTTAATATAAATGCAGATCATGATCCTATAAACAAGAGTTGCATAGAGATGTAATTAGTAATTAGTTACCTACCGATCATACTAAGTCTTGGGTTATTTAGCCAAAGCTAACTCAGGGCATAGTATGATGTGGATCTTGTCCCACATTAATTATAGAATTCAGTGGGAGCATCATTTAGTTAAAGGCCTAAATAAATGATTAATAGAATATGATATTTATTTTCTGCATTTTTTTGTTGTAGATAACCATGTCGTCAAACACGAACTCCTTCTCCCTGCGTTCTGTCCTCGATAAGGACAAGCTCAACGGAGCAAACTTCCTGGACTGGTACAGGAACATGAGAATCGTTCTCACAGAGGAACGAAAACTGTACGTCCTTGAGCAGCCCATTCCTGAGGTACCTCCTGCCAATGCCACGCGAGCAGACAAAGATGCTTACAAGAAGCATCAAGATGACGCATTAGATGTATCATATCTAATGCTCGCGACCATGAACTCTGAGCTTCAGAAGCAACATGAGTTGATGAGTGCTTATGATATGGTTAAACATATTTATCAACTATATCAAGGACAAGCGTGCCATGAGAGATTCGAGATCTCTAAGGCACTGTTTCAGTGCAAGATGCAAGACGGAACTCCCGTAGGCCCATATGTACTCAAGATGATTGAGTACATAGAAAACCTACAGAGATTGGGATTTCCCCTTGGCCAAGAGCTAGCCATTGACTTGATCTTGCAATCATTGCCAGAGAGCTACAGTCAGTTTGTCATGAACTACAACATGAACAAAATTGACAAGCCACTGCCCGAACTGCTTAGTATGTTACGAACTGCTGAGCTTAACCTTAAGAAGGTTAAGCCTAACTCCATTCTGATGGTGCAAAGGCACAAGGGAAAGGGCAAGCCTAAAGACAAGGGCAAGTCTCAAGCCAAAGGCAAGGGCAAGGCACTGAAACCCAAAGGAGGGGTTGCCAAGGATGCTACCTGCTTCCACTGCGGTCAGACCGGGTACTGAAAGAGGAACTGCAAAGTATACTTGGAGGATCTTAAGAAGAAGAGAAGTGAGACTTCCACTTTAGGTATTTATGTTATAGAAGTCAATCTATCTATTTCTTCATCATGGGTATTAGATACCGGATGTGCTTCTCACATTTGTACTAATGTGCAGGCGCTGAGAAATAGCAGGGCATTGACGAAGGGCAAGGTGGACCTACGCGTAGGCAATGGAGCACGGGTTGTTGCTGTTGCTGTAGGGACTTATTTTCTATCTCTGTCCTCTGGGCTTGTACTAGAGTTGGATGATTGTTGTTATGTGCCTGCTTTGACTAAGAACATAATTTCAGTTTCTTGTTTGGACAAGAAAGGTTTTTCATTTATAATAAAGAACAAATGTAGTTCAGTTTATTTAGATGATATGTTCTATTGTAGTGCACCTCTGATGAACGGACTCTATATTCTAGACCTTGAGAGCCCTATCTATAACATAAGTACCAAGAGGTTCAAGTCAAATGACATGAACCAAACCTATCTCTGGCACTGTCACTTAGGTCATATAAATGACAAGCGCTTATCCCAGCTCCATAAAGATGGTTTGCTGGATTCATTTGATTTTGAATCATATGAGACATGCGAGTCATGCCTACTAGGCAAGATGACCAAGACTCCCTTTAGTGGACACAGTGAGAGAGCGACTGACTTGTTAGGTTTTATACATAGTGATGTATGTGGCCCTTTCAATGTCACTGCTGGAGGTGGTTTAGGTACTTCATTATATTTACTGATGACTTCAGTAGATATGGTTATGTGTACTTGATGACACATAAGTCTGAATCCTTTGAAAAGTTTTAAGAATTCAAGAATGAAGTACAAAACCAGCTTGGCAAGAGTATTAAGATACTTCGATCATATCGAAGTGGGGAATACCTTAGCCATGAGTTTCGTGACTATCATGCTGAGTGTGGGATTCTATCCCAACTCACTCCTCCTGGAACACCACAGTGGAATGGTGTATCTGAAAGGAGGAATCGTACCCTATTAGATATGGTACGGTCTATGATGAGTCACACAAATCTTCCTACATTCCTTTGGGGTTATGCTCTAGACACGGCAGCCTTTATACTCAACCGAGTTCCATCCAAGGCTGTAATAAAGACACCATATAGGATATGGACCGGGAGAGATGCCCAGGTGTCTTTTATGAGGATTTGGGGTTGTGAGGCTTACATTCGACGTCAAGTCTCAGACAAATTGGGACCCAAATCCGACAAGTGCTATTTTATTGGATATCCCAAGGAATCGAAGGGATATTACTTCTACATTCCCAGTCAACACAAGATAGTTGTGGCTAAGACTGGGGTATTTCTAGAAAGGGATTTTGTTTCTAGAAAGACTAGTGGGAGTACGTTCGATCTTGAAGAAGTTCAAGATGTGAACAATAGCACTGAAGCCTTGATGGAAGGTGAACTGGAACCACAAAGTGTTGTGGATGATGTTGTTCCACAAGGAGTTGAGGAACCACAACCAGTTCAAGTAGACATACCTCTTCGCAGGTCTGATAGGGTATGTCGTCAGCCTGAGAGATACTCATTTCTCTTGTCTGACCGTGATGACGTTGTGCTCATAGAGGATGAGCCCACCTCCTATCAGGAAGCTGTGATGAGACCAGATTCCGAGAAATGGCTAGAGGCCATGAGACCCGAGATGGAATCCATGTACACTAACCAAGTATGGACTTTGGTTGATCCACCTGAAGGGGTCAAACCCATTGGGTGTAAGGGGGTCTTTAAGAGAAATACTGACATGGATGGACTTATTTATAAGGGTTGCTTGGTAGCTAAAGGTTTCAAGCAAATTCATGGTATTGACTATGATGAAACCTTTTCTCCAGTAGCGATGTTTAAATCCATTCGGATCATGCTTGCTATTGCAGCATACCATGACTATGTGATATGACAGATGGATGTCAAAACCGCATTTCTGAATGGAAACCTGCTCGAGGATGTGTACATGACACAACCTGAGGGTTTTGTAGATCCACAGCATACTAGTAGAGTATGCAAGCTGCATAGGTCCATTTATGGACTAAAGCAAGCTTCTCAAAGCTGGAATCTTCGATTCGATGATGCAATCAAACAGTTTGGTTTCATCAAGAATGAAGATGAACCTTGTGTCTACAAGAAGGTTGTAGGGAACACAGTTATTTTCCTAGTATTGTATGTGGATGACATACTACTCATCGGGAAAGACATCCCTTTGCTGCAGTCTGTCAAGACTTGGCTAGGGACTTGTTTCTCAATGAAGGACTTAGGTGAAGCATCCCGCATTCTAGGCATACAGATCTATAGAGATAGATCTAAGAGGTTGCTTGGCCTAAGCCAGAGTACATATATTGACAAGGTACTCCTACGATTTGCCATGCAGAACTCCAAGAAGGGATTTCTGTCGATGTCACATGGCGTGAGTCTTTCGAAGACTCAATGTCCTTCTAGAGAGGAGAGAGACCGCATGGATCAGATCCCTTATGCCTCAGCCATAGGATCTATCATGTACGTCATGCTATGTACTTGTCCTGATGTCTCGTATGCTTTGAGCATGACAAGCAGATATCAGTCAGATCCAGGTGAAAGTAACTGGATAGCAGTCAAGAATATTCTTAAGTACTTAAGAAGGACTAAAGAATATTTCTTGATATATGGAGGCGATGACGAGCTAGCTGTAAAGGGTTACAGTGATGCCAGCTTCCAGACCGACCAGGATGATTATCAATCGCAGTTAGGGTTCGTGTTTTGCATAAATGGTGGTGCTGTGAGCTGGAAGAGTTCGAAGCAGGACACAGTCACTGATTCTACTATAGAGGCCAGTATATTGCTGCATCAGAAGCAGTAAAGGAGACAGTTTGAATCCGCAAGTTCATTACTAAGCTTGGGGTGGTTCCTAGCATAGCTGATCCCATAGAGCTCTATTGTGACAACAATGGAGCAATAGCACAGGCTAAGGAACCTCACTCACACCAGCGGACCAAACACATACTACGGCGCTTCCATCTCATTCGAGAGATTATCGATAGAGGAGATGTGAAGATTTGCAGAGTACCCACAAAGGCTAACATCGCAGATCCCTTGACCAAGGCTTTGGCACAAAGAAAGCATGATGGTCACACTAGGTCATTAGGCCTTAGAGCCTACACTGATTGGCACTAGTGCTAGTGGGAGATTGTTAGTTAGAGCCCTAGAGCTAATCATTTAATGATTGTTGTATCATATTCTTGTATATAAATAAAGGCATTTGTTTTGGTTATTATGCTTACTTGTATTTGTGCCAAATAAGTAAGTATAATAGCGTCCTTGAGTAGAAGGTTCTTACCTATATCAATCGATTGGTTGAATCGATAGTGAGATGATATAGGGAACACTACTCTTAATCATTCCTAGTCAAGTATTAACATTCAGGGACAATGTTAATGCGACGAGACTAGCATGTAGGTCAACTCGATGACTTGATCTCACAAGTCATGGATATGGAGATATCAATGTAACGACCCGACCCATTTTGCGGCCCATTTGGCGACCCTCGGGTCGTCGACTGATCTCACTTGGTTACCAGGATTCATAAACTCTAATACTTAAGCCTGGAGGTTTAGAGTTCGAATCCTGGGGGAGGCAAAAATCCACTGCCAGGGGTGGAAAGTCCTAGAGAGTAACGGCACGGCCGACGGTCGACAGTCGATGACCCGAGGGTCGCCAAATGGGCCGCCAAATGGGTCGGGTCATTACAATAAAAAGGCGCCTTTTATTGTAACGACCCGACCCATTTGGCGGCCCATTTGGTGACCCTCGGGTCGTCGACCGTCAGCCGTGTCGTTACTCTCTAGGACTTTCCACCCCTGGCCAGTGGATTTTTGCCTCCCCCAGGATTCGAACTCTAGACCTCCAGGCTTAAGTATTAGAGTTTATGAATCCTGGTAACCAAGTGAGATGATCTCACTTGGTTACCAGGATTCATAAACTCTAATACTTAAGCCTGGAGGTTTAGAGTTCGAATTCTGGGGGAGGTAAAAATCCACTGCCAGGGGTGGAAAGTCCTAGAGAGTAACGGCACGGCCGACGGTCGACGGTCGACGACCCGAGGGTCGCCAAATGGGCCGCCAAATGGGTCGGGTCGTTACACTGTATCTACACTCCAGGTTCTGATAGATAACACCACTAGACATGTTTCAACTAATGAATTAAATACACCTAAATTATTCTTAGTTCTAAGAAGACAGTCTACCTTAATGTCCAAGTCCTATTTCCAATCATTACAATTGGGACTACTAAGTCTTTTCTATAGTATAACAACTAGGGGATTGACAAACATTTTAAATCCTAAGAATCACAAAAATATTTGGTCAAGATCAATTCTTTTAAAATCCCTATGAACTTTGTATGCCACGATAGTGTGGAAATCTGTCTTGACTTTCATTTGCCAAACCTCTTAATCTATATGAGCGGCAATGGATAAGAGTATCCGGATAGACTTAAGCATAGCTACCTGTGAAAAGGTCTCCTCATAATTGATTCCCTCTTTCTGAGTATACCCTTTTGCAGCAAGCCTTGCTTTGAAGGTTTCTACCTTCCTGTCTATCCCTCTTTTCCTTTTATAGATCCACTTGCATCCAACGGCTTTTACACCATTTGGTGGTTCTACAAGCTCCCAGACTTTATTAGAATACATAGATTATATTTCAGAATTCATCACTCTTTGCCAAGATGCTGCATCTTTATCTTGGAGTGCTTCGTCATATGACCAGGGATCAAGTCTGAAGACTCTCCTAAGAACATGAATCTTTCTGGTTGCTTAACAACCCTCCCTCTACGACGAGACACTATCTGTAACTGTGCATCATTTGTGACACATGTTGCAGTTTCTTGTGGTACTTCATTTTGTACTATTGGTACTAAAGTAGACGTGTCCTCTCTAATTTCTTCTAGAACAATTTACTCATGGGCTTGTGGTCCATTATATAGTCTTCTTCTAAAAACCGAGTATTGGTGCTAACAATGACCTTCTGATCTTTAGGACTATAAAATAAACCACCTTTCGTTCCTCAAGGATAACCCACAAACATGCGAAATTCTGTACGAGATTCCAACTTATCAGTATCTGCTTTCAGCACATGTACTGGACTACCCCAAATCCAAATATGTCTTAGACTGGGCTTTCGCCCATTCCACAATTCTGTGGGAGTAGAGGGTACTGATTTAGAAGGTAGCAAGTTCATAATGTGCATTGTTGTTTCCAGAGCGTATCCCCAAAACGAATTTGGTAATTTTGAAAATAACTCATCATAGATCTAACCATTTCCATAAGAGTCCTATTCCTTCGTTCTCCCACACCATTCTGTTAGGGTGTACCAGGTGCGGATAATTGGGATTGAATCCCGACCTCTGATAAGTAATTCCTAAACTCTCCTAAGAGGTATTCGCCATCACGATCAGACCGTAGTGTATTGATACTTTTACCATGACGTTTCTCCACATCAGCCTTGTACTCTTTGAACTTATCAAAGCACTCAGACTTGCGGTGCATTAAGTAAATATATTTGTATCTCGAATAATCGTCTATGAAAGAGACAAAGTATTCGAAGCCACCTCTTGCCTGGATAAACATAGGACCACACAAATCAGAATGAACCAGTTCTAACACATCTTTGGCTCTAGACCCCTTGTCCTTAAAATGTCTCTTAGTCATTTTACCTTCCAAACAAGATTCGCAGGTTGGAAAGTTTTTCACCACTAATGAACCCAAGAGTCCATCAGCTATAAGCCTTTGAATCCTACTTAAGTTAATATGCCCAAGCCTTAGATGCCAAAGATATATTTAGTTCATCTCCGAAGGTTCCTTTCTCTTATTGGAATTAGAAGATGTATTATTAATTTCCATTTGTTGCTTGGTGGGAGAAATTGGATTTAAAGTATATAAATTGTCAACCAATGCACTAGAACAGATAATAACTCTATTTCTCTTGATAACCACATTGTTATTAAAAGAAACAGAATATCCATCCAAATATAGTTTAGAAACTAAAATTAAATTCTTTCTGAAACTGGGTACATAAAGATAATTTTTTAAAACCAAACTTCTATTCCTATCGAATGATAAGTAGATGTCTCCCACTGCAACAGCCGCCACCTTAGTAGCATTGTCCATGTAGATGGTTATCTCTCCTTCAAATAGTCGTCGGGTTTCCTAGAACCCCTACAAAGAGTTGTAGACATGATCAGTGGCTCCAATATCTACAAACCAGGTACTGGTAGATAATACCGCTAAACATATTTCAACTACTAGAGAATGAGATATACCTTTATTGTTCTCTTTCCTACGAGGACAGTCTGCCTTTCGATGTCTTGACTGCTTGCAGATGAAGCATTTGCCCTTCGACTTCTTCATTCCAGCTTTTGGTCTTGTACCTAGAGGTTTATTCACCTTCTTTGCTGAGACAACCCGTTTCTTCTTCTTCTTGTCTTTCGACTTAGAAGTAGAACCATTTTCAGCATAATGAATCTGAGAATTTTTGTAACGCCCGCCCTCCCACTGCTTAAGGAGGGACGGGGTTACTTACTTACAGTCATACGTGCATGCATACATATAAAATCATGGCAGCGGAAACAGTTATTTATTTTTTTCCTACACTAATCATCATGCTTATCATACTGAACTTGTAGACATACTAGTATTCATGCATACAACTTAATTAATATCAACTACTTGAAACATGATTCATGATATCATAAGCATACTAGCATGAAACATGAAGAACATAAGTGCATAACTATCCATACTAGTTAAAGTGCTATCAAAGCATAAAGACAACGCATGGTTCATATGCAAACTTAGAACATAAAAGCATAAAGCAGTTTTTCTTCCACCGTGCCACTGCCACACACACTCTTGCCCTTCTTGCTGCTCCTCTTAGTTTAGCCATTCCTTTCCTTTTTCTGCAGTACAAGGAAACATAAAAACTATAAGCCCATAGGCTTAGTAAGTCCCTTTCCTACTCACAAAAACCATGAATCATGCATGAACATAAAGTGATAACATGTTCATTTGGTAAAACATAACATAACATGTGAGAGCATACATATAAAAGTCATATCATATCATGTGAGAGCATAAATATAAGTCATATCATATCATGTGAGAGCATAAACATAAGTCATATCATATCATGTGAGCATAACTTAAAGTAGTAACATGATCATATAAGTATCATAGACATCTTTTCAAGAGCATCTTAAGTAAGCATAAAGAAAACCATGAACTTGTAGATGCAAGATGTTCTTTTGAAAACATGAAACATGAAATGAGTATATGTGCAAGATGTCCTTTTTGAAAACATATATCATATACATACTTAAACATAATCTCAACATGAGGGCCCGGCTTGTACCACATACATACATAAATGCGCACATCTTAAATAGATCCAAGGTAGCAAATCTTGAACCTACTAGGAACTAGGCCCGTTTCATAGACCATCGACCTAGGGGCGCTTAGGAGCCCATCCCTTTTACTAGGCCCGTTTCATAGACCATCGACCTAAGGGCGCTTGTGGAGCCCACCCTTGGTACAAGCCATACAAAGTAAAATAGCATGTCATATCATGTCATATCATAACATTTCATATTCTTTTCATATCATGAAGAGTGCTCTTGATCCCAACTTAAGAGAAGCATCTCCTAGGCTTTTTATCTTACATAAGCCTTGCATAAACATAGCATGATGGCACCATGTGCACATAACATATAGCATATCATAAAAACATAACATGATAACATGAAGTGCACATATCAATTAACATGGTGACATGAAAATTCATATCATATCATAAGAGTCAACATCATGCATGGTTAAGGTTTTGAAACTTCTTACAAGCCCTAAATCATGCTTGGCCGAAACATATAAACATACATCATAGATTTTCAAACAACATTGAGGCATGAAATCAACTACCTAAGTCCTCATAATCATTAATCATAACTTGTAAGTCCTTAGAAACCCTAGGTAGCTTCTTAACCTCATTCTTCTTATCTTGGCCGAAACATGAAGGCATGTTTAAATTCTTCTTTAATCAATTTAAAGCATAAAACTTTTGCAACCTACATGGCATAGCAAGTGAGTCCTTTGGTAACCATAAGTGAGGTTCTAACTCTAATATTCATCCTTGGCCGAAACCTCAAGGTGGGATTTCTAGGTTTTTCATGCAACATAAGCCATGGAAATCCAATCTAACATTGTAATAACATTCATACATCATGAGGAAGCATAAAATAAGTATAGTTTAGGTCTACAACTTTTGCTAAGCCCCTTTTCTTTCCTTGGCCGAAACCTAAAGGTAAGGTTTCTAGGTTTTTTATGCAACTTAAGACATGTAATTTCAATCTAACATTGTATAGAAAATCATACATCATGAGGAAGCATAAAACAAGTATAGTTTAGGTCTAAAACTTTCTCTAAGTCCCTTTTCTTTCCTTGGCCGAAACCTAAAGGTAAGGTTTCTAGGTTTTTCATGCAACTTAAGACATGTAAATTTCATCTAACATTGTATAGAAAATCATACATCATGAGGAAGCATAAAAAAAGTATAGTTTAGGTCTAAAACTTTCTCTAAGCCTCTAATTCAACCTTGGCTGAAACCTAAAGGTAAGGTTTCTAGGTTTTTCATGCAACTTAAGACATATAAATTCAATCTAACATTGTATAGAAAATCATACATCATGAGGAAGCATAAACAAGTATAGTTTAGGTCTACAATTTTCTCTAAGCCTCTAATTCAACCTTGGCCGAAACCTAAAGGTAAGGTTTCTAGGTTTTCATGCAACTTAAGACATGGAAATTCAATCTAATATTGTATAGAAAATCATACATCATGAGGGAGCATAAACAAGCATGGTTAGATTTCAAAACCTTGCCCTAGACCTTGTGTTCATCCTTGGCCGAAACCTAAGGTAAGATTCTAGGTTTTGTTTATACATCATGTAGCATGAAAACTTAACTAACAACATATAATAGATCATGTATCATGAAGGAGCATAAACAAGCATGTTTAGATTTCAAAACCTTGCTCTAATCCTTATGTTCATCCTTGGCCGAAACCTAAGGTAAGATTCTAGGTTTTGTTTATACAACATGTAGCATGAAAACTTAACTAATCAACATGTAATAGATCATGTATCATGAAGGAGCATAAACAAACATGTTTTCCTTTCAAAAACTTATCATGGTCGAACCCTAAGTCTCTTTTCAAAACATTTTAAGCATAGAAAACGTAGGAGGTTACTTGTACTGCAGAAGAGGGGGAATACTTACATCTCTCGCTTAATTCTCTAAGAGAAGTAACCTTGGTTGTGAAGCTTTTCCTAGTGAGAAAACCTTTTTTTTGCTTGGTTCGGCAATGGTGAGGAAGAAGGAGCTTGGTTTCAGTGGAGAGGAGGAGGGAGGAGGAAGAGAAGAAAATGAAATTTTCTCTTTCCTTTTCTCCTTTTATTCCAAATGAAAGGAAGAAGGAAAAAATGAATTTTTCCTTCCCTTTTCTTTTACTCATCCTAAATGAAGGGAGAAAGTAAAACTCTCTTTTCATTGTAAGAAGAAGAAGGAAACTTGGACTTCTCCTTCTTAGTGAAGAGAACCTTCACTTTCCTTACCTTTAACCATAATTTCCCTCTTTTCATATCAGCACACCCCTGTTGGGGCTACTGGTTATAACATGGAACCACTTACTAAGAGGTCCAAGGTTCAATCTTGGTCATGCCTCTTTTTGGTTCTTTTTATTTTATTATTTTAAAGAAGAATCCTCATGAAACCTATCTAATCATGCATAAATTCATGTAAAATTTCTAGGGATCCTATGGGTGTTACAATTTTGACGAAATAGCCCTTCTGCTATCTGAAGTTTTGTCAGTAGTTCCGCCAATGAATACATCCTTTTATTGATATTGTAGTTCAGGCGAAAATGCTTAAAACTTTTGGGCAACGTTTGGAGAATAATATCGATCTGGGTTTCCCCATAGATTTCTCCTCCAAGGATTTCTATTTCATTTAAACAAGCCATCATCTTTAGGATATGATCCCTTACGGGTGTCCCTTCTGATATAGTGGCTGTCATTAATTTTCTCATAGCTTCTTGCCTAGCAGCCCGATCCTGGTGTCCGAAAATATCCTTGAGATTGTTCATTATATCATAAGCAGTTGGTAAATCCTGATGCTGATGTTACAGCACATTTGACATTGAAGTCAAAATGTAACATCGCGTCATCTCATCTGCCCTTACCCATTTCTTATGATACTCAATCTCCTCTTGGGTAGAATCACTATTAGGCACATTAGGGCAAACCTCTGACAATACAAACTTATAGCCTTCAGCAGTTAAAACAATGTCCAGGTTTCTTTTCCAATCTATATAATTGGGACCAGTAAGTTTGTTCTCTTTCAGTATAATGGCTAGTGGGTTGAAAGTCATCCTAAGAATCATAAAATAAACTTTGGTCAAGACATTAAATTTAGAATAATATTGATTCCTCAAACAATACTATTTAAATTTACCAATACCTCGAAATACCGTGAATTTTACATGCCACAATAGTGTGGACGTATACAAAATCAAACATTTGTAAAAGGAAGTTTTACCCATTAATTTTATTCTTGTCAACCTAACTTTATGACAAATAAAATTAATAATTGGGTTTCCTTCAGTCACACAAATAATAGCAGTGACTCTGATGGGGAGGATACTATTAAATGTGCCTAAGTGTATATCATTACTTGATACTTAGTCCATTAAATAAGATTGTGCCCCTTCCGATAGGGAAGATCACACACTTCTAATTAATTTCCTATAATCATCCAAAATGGAAGTTTGATCTAGTAATCCGCAAACAAACTCATTTGATATGGAGGAAGGCACTCAGAGCCAACGCGCAAGTTTGTTTGCATCTCCTACAAACCAATAATGGAGACCGTGGAATTTATTTAAAAATCCCTCTCCCACTTAGTTATTTAAGGTGAGGAATTTTAACCTAGCAAGCACACGTCACACGCATCACAGTAAATAAAAGCAATAAATATGGAAATTAATTTTCCAACTATTATGGTCTTTTCCATCATTGTCCTTCGCATGCTGCCAGCCCTAGGGTTCATGTTGTCGGGTCCATCGAGCTTCCTTTTCCGCTGCGCCTCTGGTCCTTCAATAGCACCACACCTCGCAAGGATACTATCCGTGATAGAAAAAAATAAAATTTTACATACATCGATCATATATTCCATAAGGGAATGTACATTAAGTCTAGATCGAACATAAATGTAAAATCCTAGGGCTAATACAGCGCATGTTGTATTAGTTAAATACAATCATGCACACACAATAAAATGTCCTTAACATGTCCAAGGGTCCAAACATACACAATAACCATAAGCCATAATAGTTGAAACTTGCAACCACAGAGTTAGCATATCCTACTATTATCCTGCCTAAATTATGTATGACATGTGCATAATGTAAACTGAAAACCAAACACACAGAAGCAAACCCTAGCTCTGATACCAATTGTTGGTTGCTATGCGGAATAACATACCAGTTCCCTTGTACAATAATTTTGTACAAGTTCTAAACCTTTACTAACAACCTATTATGTTCTTTAGAAATTAAATTAGAAATCACAAATGGAACTTAACATTATTGATTCCAAATTTAACTTATCTGTTCTTAGTGGTTTAGACTTGGATCGCAAACTATGTTTAACATTATTGATCCAAATCCACCCATGTAACAAATTCAAATAAATATTGATTTCTAAAATTGGCTTCCAGGACTACATGGCGAGGTACTAGGTCTTCTTGGGTATGGGATCATCCACCACCGCCTAGACAAAGCCTTTTAAAGAAATTTAATATTTAATTTCCTTATAGTAACCCTAGGTTTAACCAAAAGGAACAATCGAATCACAAATTCGAAAAACAAAAAAAAACACAAACTCGAATCACAAATTCGAAACCTAGAATCTCTAGCCTCTTGTGTTTGGAATTCATACAAAGAAAACTAGTATGATGCGGAAAACAATTACTAGTTATACATTTCTTTGTAAGCAACAACCTCTTGATCTTCTATCGTATTCCTCTTCTTATCTCGGATGTTGTGTGTGCAGCGATCTATCGAGATGAGAATCCACCAAGCCTCCTTCTTCCTTCTTCCAAGTTTCGGCGTAACCTTCTCCAAGAAAAAGCAACTCCCGGTTACCAACCAAACTCCAAGGGATGCAAGAGCAAAGCCTCCTTTCTCTCCTTCTCCTAGCAAGAACCGGCCACCAACAAGAACTCCAAGAGGGGGATGCACCGGCCACTAAAGAAGAAGAGAAGAGGAGAAGAATAGGGTCGGCCACACACCAAGGAAAAGAGGAGAAACTATAGAAGATATGTTGTTAGGTGAAGGCACCTCTACCCCCTCTTTTATATTCCTTGGTCTTGGCATACAAGAAAATTTAATTATAATTAAAATCTCCTTATATTCCTTGTCATTGGTTAATAAGGAAAATTTAATTAAAAATCCCTTTTAACCCATGCTATGGCCGACCACCTCATGTGCTCCAAATAAGGCAAGTTTTAAACACAAAATTAAAACTTCCTTATTTATTTTCAGAAATTTTTAAAATAAAAATTTCTCTAATAATTTTTCCCTTTATGGTTGGTTATAAAAAGAAATTTTATAAATTAAAATCTATCTATTAAAACATGTGGATGATTTCCAAAAAGGAAAGTTATCTTTAAAATTAAAATCTTCCTCTCAATCTACAAATAAGGAAAGATATCAAATATGTTGGTGCAGGAAGCATCAGACGATCGAACCCAAGTTTTGATAATGGCAAAGGGTTCAAAGTTAAGTCGTCTTATGATCTAACAGTTTGAATGAGCTTGTAGGAAAAGTCCTAAGTGTACTTAGGCAAAAGTCCTAGCTGCGGTTAGGCAGGTGGAAAACCCTAGGGGGTGGTAACCCTAGGTCATAGGGGGTGGTAACCCTATGCGAAAAGTCTTGGCGGGTCGAGAGCTTCAGGCAAACATCCTAGGAGGTAGTGACCCTAGGTGGAAAGTCCTGGTGTCGACAACCAGGTGGAAGACTAGACGGGTTGGGAAGCGGAAGTCCAACAGAAAGTCCGAAAGCTTCGAACACTGAGCAAAAGTCCAGTTGGTCTGGAGGATCGCACTGATAACAGGTAAATCTCCTGAGTGGAGTAGGTGAGGACTCGTTTCCTGTTGAGGGAACAGTAGGCGTCGGGTCGACTTAGGGTTTCCGGTAGGAAATTCGAAGTCAGACCCAGACAGTCCGATAACTATCGACTATCATTTGTTATATCGTTTATGTGCTAACTTTATTTTGCAGGGTATGTGTTTGGGACTAACACATTTTACAGGAACAAAGAAGCAACTTTGGCCTCAGATGCACAGTGTCCGAGGCACCTCCATGGGGCTTGGAGGTGCCTTGGGTGCAACCCGAAGCCAGCTGTCCAGAGGAGCTGGAGGGGCCTCGGATGAAGCTGGAGGCGCCTTGGACCAGGGCTTGAAGGCGCCTTAAACCTGATAAGGTGCGACCAGGTTTGCGCTGATCCACCCGTGCGACTCGGCGACCTGGAGGCGCCTTGGATAGGCTTGGAGGCACCTCCAGCACTGCATAAAAGGGGTATTCGAGTAGCACCTTTTATAGTGATTTAAAAAGAGCTATTCCTCTTGTGCACTGCTTACGTAACGACCTCGACGTGCTGTTTCAAGTTTCTGACGACCCGGAGCTCCGCTATTTTAGATTCTCTCGTTCGGTATCATTTTCATTATTGCACTCATTGTAACTCATATTCTGTACTATTGTTTCGAGCTTATAGTTGTTGCCCATCGAAAGCGATCAATGATCGTGGGCCTTGGAGTAGGAGTCGCCACATGCTCAGAACCAAGTAACTCCTCGTGTCTTTGTGTGCTGCTTTGTCTTCTTTGCTTTATTCTGCTGCTTTAACTCGTACGATTTACGTATTCAAAAATAGTGAAAGCCACGAGCGCTATTCCCCCCCCCCCCCCCTCTACCACGTCTCGATCCAACAATTGGTATCAGAGCGAGGTCACGTTGATTTGGTGCAACCACCAATCACGCAAACTTTTTCGTGGTGTTTTTGATATTACGGAGTCAATTAGAATCTAGCTTAATAGCTACATTCTAATTATTTTTTTCGAATCGGTTTTAGCTCGAAGTTGGTGCAACATCACTCGAGCCCGTAATCTTAACTTTATTTCTCGCACTGCTAATCCAAGACCTAGTCTTGGAACGTTTTTTTTTCCTTTTATTTGCATACTATCTGTTGGTGCGGGTAGCACTAACGGTCTAACCCAGGTTTTGATGAATGACAAATAGGTTAAGTTAGTTGTGTTGTTGTCTGACACTTTGATCAAGTGTGCAGGAAAAGTCCAGCTAGGTCGACGGGCTGACCGGATAGCTGGCGAGAAGTCCAAGCGGGTCGACGGGCTGACCGGACGCTTGGCAAGAAGTCCAGCTAGGTCGACGGGCTGACCGGATAGCTGGCGAGAAGTCCAAGCGGGTCGACGGGCTGACCGGACGCTTGGCGAGAAGTCCAGACGGGTCGACGGGCTGACCGGACGTCTGGCAGGTAAGTAAGGTAAGTCACTGGAGGGGAGTGACTGCGAGGACGCGTTCCCGGGAAGGGAACATTAGGCGTCGATCCGGCTTAGATCCATTTCGGATATCTAAGTCGAGATCGTGACTAGATTCCGGTCTCGGAAAGACGGAATCTAAGTCATACTTTGCTTATCTATAAAACTGTGCTAACAATCTTTGCTGCAGGGTACATTTGCCTCGGACTAACCTTTTCTTGCAGGAGAAGGACTTTCTGGAGAAGAGGGGTCCGGGCGCCCGGAGGCAAGTTTTATCCCCAGGACGACGTTGACACTTGGAGCATGCTGGTTGGGAGTGTTACGTCACATTCCAGGCGCCCGGAAGGGATCCAGGCGCCCGGAGCAGCATATAAAAGAAGCCCCAGGCAGGAGCTTCAAAATATCAGTCTTCTGAGAACTCTGAGTCCAATCACTCTGCTGCTCTGCGCTCCAACAACGTTCACAAAGCTCCGACGACTCACTCCGGCTCTCTTTTTAATTCATTGTTTGTCGGTTAGCTTTGTTTTCTTTCTTTTCATTAGCAATATTTGTACGTAAATTGTAATTATCCGAATTGCTAGTGAATTGCCCAACGAAAGTACTCAAGGAGTACGGGCCTTCGAGTAGGAGTCGTCACAGGCTCCGAACGAAGTAAAAATCAACAGTGTTCATCTCTTTACTTCTTTACTTTTCCGCTGCGTTTTAACTCGAGATTTTCGAATCGATATTCACCCCCCCTCTATCGAATCTAACGGTCTTACAAGTGGTATCAGAGCAGGTACCGCTCTGATTTGGTGCAACCACCAATCAGACAGGGGGTGAAATCATTTTTTAACAATTCCAAACTGATATTATTATCTTTTTGGAAGATTTTTTCTCGTTGCATTTAAAATCTAAATTGGTACAACACCAACTTAGAGTTTCTATTTCTCCCGCACTGCTAATCCAAGACGAAGTCTTGGGATTTTTTTCCAGTTAATTTAGTGTGTGCAGGATAAGATGTCTCAACAAGAAGGCTTCAGCACAGTACGTCCTCCCCTATTCAACGGGGATGACTTTTCGTACTGGAAGAGGAGAATGGAGGTCTACATGAAGACAGACTACGACCAATGGATGAGCGTCACAAGGGCTTACAAAATTCCAGTAGACAACTCCGGGAACATAGTAGATCCTGAAGACTGGACAAATGATATAAAGAAAAAGGCATCAATTGAAAACAAAGCCATCAATACTCTACACTGCGGACTAACACGAGAAGAACTGAACCGGGTCGGACCGCATCAAAACGCTAAGGAGCTTTGGGATAAACTGATCGAGCTGCACGAAGGAACAAGCGACGCGAAGGTAACAAAAAGAGATTTGTTGTTAAATAAAATTTTTAATATAAAAATGCAGGAAGGAGAAACGGCAAGTCAGCTCCACGCGAGGGTCAAAGATATCCTCAACGGTCTCCACGCGATAGGCCACCAAATGGAGAACCGAGACTTAATCAGGTACGCGTTAAATGCTTTTTCGTGAAACAATTTGTGGGCATCAATCGTAGATGCCTACAAAATTTCAAAAAATTTATCTAAATTAAAATTGGACGAACTCTTTTGTGAATTAGAACTTCATGAGCAAACTAACGCCGGGGTCGAGAAAGGTGTAGCTCTATTTGCAGGTTCCTCTAAAGAAAAGAAGAACAAGCCCGAATCCGAAGAAGATTCCGATCAAGACTCGGAAGACGAAGAACACCTGGTGAACCTGGTAAGGAAAATGTTCACCAGGAAAAAGAGAAGCTTCAGCAAACAGGATCTTCAGAAGATCAGTTCGCCAGCCGACTCAAGAAATGTCACATGTTTCGGATGTAACAAAAAGGGGCACTACAAGAATGAATGCCCAAGATTGAAACTTGACAAACCAAAGTCAACAAAGAAGAAAGCCCTCAAAGCAACATGGGACGATTCCTCCTCAGACGAATCGGAAGGAGAAAGACAAAAGCACCAAAGTCACCTCGCGCTGATGGCTCGCGAAGCTGAAACAGAAGACGAATCAGAGGAATCGGAAGACGGGTCCGAACCCGAATCGAGCCACGAGTCCGCACTCGTTTCCGAAGGTTCCGAAGAGGTATACCTAAACTTAAATCGTAAATTCTTTAGAATTATCTCGTGTTTAAATAAAAAATTAGTTAAATTGGAAAATAAAAATAAATCGCTTCTTGAGGAAAATCAAAACCTCAAGGAACAATTAAAAAATTCGAATCCAACTCAAGATCGAACACTTGAGGAAGAGAATTTATCATTAAAAAATGAAATTAATAAGTTAAAAGAATTGTTGGAAAAATTCACAACAAGATCTAAAAACTTAGATTTAATTCTAAATAACCAAAAGGCATGCTATAATAAAACCGGACTTGGATATAACTCAAACAAAACCTTTAAATCATTATTAACCCAACACAAAGCAACTAAACAAGCTTGGGTCCCGAAAGCGTGCTTAACCACGCAAGTAGGACTTAATCAATTCTATATACCTAAAGATAAAATACATTATATAAACTTGAATAAATCAAATCAAAAACTAAAATATAAATCTAAATTAAAATCAAAATTCAAAACTCAACAAAATTTAGATTATCACCAAGTTGATTATAACTATAAAAAGAATCGACACAAACCCAAAATCTAAATAAATGGCCAATAATTCAGGGGGAGGCTCCAGAATAGCTGGCACCTCCAAAACTAACTAAAATAAGAGTAAACTAACTAACAGGGTAATTAGGATTAGTTAAAGAGAGACCAAGTTTAACTTGACTCATGGTACTGGTGAAGTTTTTGGATGATAGTACGTTAGGGAAGCTTGGGCATCGCATGTCTAGAAAGATATGACTTCGATCTGGTGCATTTGGCCAAGTGGAACTGACTAAAGCTACCCTTAAACGAATCCTAACCAGTTAGACCAAGATTTAGTACTAAGTTCCGTGGATAGGACTATTCGGAAAACTTCGAAAGGTTGGTTACTTCTAATGATGTCCATGTGACTCACCAAGCTTAGAAATTTATCCGAAAAATGCCTATTTGTGGAAACCAAAACTAAATCTGAATCTAATACGCGTTAAACCAAAACTCCATAATTAAAAATCTAATTTCATCTCACAAAATCATAGGATTCCCTGATTGATAATATAGATCGGGTGAGATGAATAAGGCTTAAAAATTAATTTCAAAATTTTAAACTTAAAAAATTATTTTCAAAATTTTAATTTTAAACTTAAAAATCATTTTCAAAATTTTAACTTAAAATCTTAAACTTAAAAATTATTTTCAAAATTTTAAACTTAAAAATAATTTTCAAAATTTTAAACTTAAAAATCATTTTCAAAATTTTAACTTAAAACCTTAAACTTAAAAAAATTATTTTCAAAATTTTAATTTTAAACTTAAAAATTATTTTCAAAATTTTAACTTAAAACTTAATTTCAAAATTTTAAACTTAAAAAATTATTTTCAAAATTTTAATTTTAAACTTAAAAATTATTTTCAAAATTTTAACTTAAAAAATTATTTTCAAAATTTTAATTTTAAACTTAAAAATTATTTTCAAAATTTTAACTTAAAAATTAATTTCAAAATTTTAACTTAAAAATTAATTTCAAAATTTTAATTTTAACTTAAAAATTAATTTCAAAATTTTAATTTTAAAAATTATTTTCAAAATTTTAAACTTAATAATTATTTTCAAAATTTTAACTCAAAAATTACTTTCAAAATTTTAATTTTAAACTTAAAAATTAATTTCAAAATTTTAAACTTAAAAATTATTTTCAAAATTTTAAACTTAAAAATTATTTTCAAAATTTTAACTTAAAAATTATTTTCAAAATTTTAACTTAAAAATTAATTTCAAAATTTTAAACTTAAAAAATTATTTTCAAAATTTTAATTTTAAACTAAAAAATTAATTTCAAAATTTTAAACTTAAAAATTATTTTCAAAATTTTAAACTTAAAAATTATTTTCAAATTTTTAACTTAAAAAATTATTTTCAAAATTTTAATTTTAAAATTAAAAATTATTTTCAAAATTTTAAACTTAAAAATCATTTTCAAAATTTTAACTTAAAATCTTAAACTTAAAAATTATTTTCAAAATTTTAAACTTAAAAATTATTTTCAAAATTTTAACTTAAAAATTAATTTCAAAATTTTAACTTAAAAAATTATTTTCAAAATTTTAACTTAAAAATTAATTTCAAAATTTTAAACTTAAAAAAAATTATTTTCAAAATTTTAATTTTAAACTAAAAAATTAATTTCAAAATTTTAAACTTAAAAATTGTTTTCAAAATTTTAAACTTAAAAATTATTTTCAAAATTTTAATTTTAAAACTTAAAATTAATTTCAAAAACTTAAATTAATTTCTAAATTTTAATTTTAAAACTTAAATCAATTTCAAAATTTTAATCAAAAAAAATAAAACAATTTCACCATCAACCCCGGGCGCCCGGAATGGCTCCGGGCGCCCGGAGTCCCCTATAAATAAGGGGCAGCAGGCGCCCCCAACCTCTGCCCCACTCATTCACACTTTTGCCAAGGTTCACTTTGAACCTCAGTGCGAAAGTACTCTAAATCAAAATTTTCTTGCGGTGAAGACGCTGTTGCGATTCAACCGAGGTCGTCAAATCTATATTTTTTCGATGGCTCCTCGGTAAAACATTCTTCCCCTCTCAAAATTTTTTTTCTTCTAAATTTTTTTTAATATTCTTTATATACAGTAGGAAACGAACAAATACTGGTGCTGGACCCTCCAATGCTAGTACAGACCCTAGGTTTCCCACAGACGAACTTAGGATTAAATTTGAGTCCACCATTTATAAGGCCATTAGGACTACCTGCATAGATAGAGCGTTCTTCCTTAGGTCATGTCCCTCCGCTTTAGAGGTTATAGGCCACTATAACTTAAGGAACCTCGTCGAATGTACTAGTCCTATAAACATAAGTCTGTGTGCCGAATTTTGCAATAACCTAGTAAAAGTAGACGATCTCACCTATACCACTAGGGCGGCAGGCATTGATATCATATTTTCCCCTAGCGCTATCCGAGAGTTCTTAGAGCTGCGTCCGTCTACTTGTTCCTTTTTGTGCTACCCTCCGAGGGATCTACCGTTCGGAGATCCCTACGCACATATTACTCTCGATACGATTTATTCGTATTTCTTTGGAGGAGAGAGAGATCCCATTGTGACACAGTTTAGGTCAGTAGAGCTTCGAGTCCAGGACTACGCTCTTTATAGGGTTGTAGTCCTTTGCATTTTACCACTGACTACTCGAGACATCGCTGTGATGCGCCCTTTCCATTCGTTCTTACTTTATGCCCTGATTCATAGGTTAGAAATTGACATCAGCCTACATATCTTCTCCACCATTATCTATTCAGCTGGATATGTGACTGACAGTAGAGTCCATATGCCATTTGGTCACGTTCTGACAGCCTATTTGTCCTCGTTGCACATTGATGTCACTAGGGGAGACGTTACCCATATGACCGAGTTCGATGTTATAGCCGCTCGGAACTTTTCCCTAGCCGGCATCCATATAGATAGAGATGACGGGACTATGTCTTGGCGGAGGGGGGCACAGCACCAGCCCGATCCAGACGCACAGATGGACGAGTTCATGCTCGCACTATTTCCGGAGGAAGCCGCACCGGCTCCACCACCACCCCCAGCTCGAGCACCACGACACGCTCCCCGCACCCTAGCCGACCGTATGACCGGACTAGAGAGAGCCATGGCGAGTCTCCAGCAGGAGAACTCCGAGTTTCATCGGGACATACGGCGAGAGGTTGCCGAGTTACGAGCTGCCGGGGACACCCGCCACACTGAGCTGATGGCACTTCTTCGATCCTTGGGATCTGGACCACCCCCTTCATCATCTCAGTAGCTGTAGTGATGACCTACTTCTGTAGCTACAATTTTTGTATCTATCTAGTGGCATTTCAAACTTACATTAAATATGTTCTATCTTAATAGACTAGGTAATTTCAAAAATACTTTCAAAATTGATTTCACCAACTTATAGGCTAAACTTGTTTGTTTTCAAACTTTCCATTTTTTAGACTTTCGAAAACAGTTTTGGCCTTAGACTAGTTTTGGCATCAACATAAGTCTGGACATTAAATACAATTCAGATATTAATCAGATTAAAGTTCATCAGTCAAGTCAAACACTGACTGATCATAATTAACTTAATCTGACTAACCAAGTGAAAGCTACTATCTTCTGATAGTTAGTTAGTACCTAATTGGTTAGACAGCTGGTAAGCGTTAAGTATCAAATTCAGGGGGAGAAATAAAACTACTTTAGTTTTTCAAATTAAATCTTAAACTTAATTTTGAAAATCAAAATTTAAAAATAAACAACTTGTTTAAAATTGTGAAATTTTTTTTCACAAACCTTTTATCCTTTTTACCTAGTCTTTGAAAACTGAACTTTTCAAGTATTTTAAACCATGGTTTTGAATCTAGTACGTTTAAACTTTAAAAAAAAATTTGATTTTGGAAAACAAATTTTATCAAAACATTCTAAAAAGTAAAGATTTAAATTTAATTTAACCTTACTTTGAAATGTTCCTGAATCTAGTTCTTAACATTTGATTTTACTTAGTTTTGACAATTTGATTTGAAAGTTAAATTTTACAAAACTTATTTTACAAACTAAGCTTCTCAAAAACATTAGTTTTTCAAACTTGATTTTTGAAATTTGAATCTTTTACAAACTTAGTGTTGAAAAATAAATTTCAATTTGTTTGGAAAAATAGATTTTTCAAACTTAGTTTTGAAATTTTAGGTTTTGAAAACTTATGTTTGAAAAGCGTTTCAAAGTTGAAACTTGTTTTGAAATTTTAATCTTGAAATTTAGACCTTATACACTTATGTTTGAAAATTAAAACTTAGCAATGTTTCTAAAAGCTAAAAGCTACTGCTTAATACAAGTTTTCAAAACTTTATACTCCCCCCAGTCAACTTGATTCTTTCTTGGATTTAAAAATTGTACTTTTGTCCTTGAATTCTGAACCAAACTCAGTTATTTTTTAACATTAAGTGTTATTGTTTTCAGTAACTCTACACTATGATTGTTTCCCTTGTTTTTTTGATGAATGCCAAAGGGGGAGGAGGGTTAGGTGGTTAAGTTAGCTAAACCAATTTGAAAACACAAACTAACTTTAAAACCACACAAATGCATGTTGTTTCGTACATATGCTTTCACTAACTTAACCAGGTTGTCATTCCATCAAAAAGGGGGAGATTGTTGGTGCGGGTAGCACTAACGGTCTAACCCAGGTTTTGATGAATGACAAATAGGTTAAGTTAGTTGTGTTGTTGTCTGACACTTTGATCAAGTGTGTAGAAAAGTCCGGCTAGGTCGACGGGCTGACCGGATGGTGGCGAGAAGTCAAGCGGGTGACGGCTGACCGGACGCTTGGCAAGAAGTCGGCTAGGTCGGCGGGCTGACCGGATAGGTGGCGAGAGTCAAGCGGGTCGACGGGCTGACCGGACGCTTGGCGAGAAGTCGAGGGTCGACGGGCTGGCCGGACGTCTGGCGGTAAGTAAGGTAAGTCCTTTGGGAGTGACTGCGAGGACACGTTCGGGAAGGGAACATTAGGCGTCGATCCGGCTTAGATCTATTTCGGATATCTAAGTCGAGATCGTGACTAGATTCCGGTCTCGGAAAGAGCGGAATCTAAGTCATACTTCTTATCTATAAACTCATAACAATCTTTCTTGCGGGTACATTTGCCTCGGACTAACCTTTTCTTGCGGGAGAAGGACTTCTGGAGAAGAGGTCCGGCGCGAGGATCAAGGCGCCCGGAGGCAAGTTTATCCCTAGGGCACGCGTTGACACTTGGAGCATCTTGGTTGGGAGTGTTCGTCACATTCAGCGCCGGAAGGATCCAGCGCCGGGCGACATATAAAAGAAGCCCAGGCGGGAGCTTCAAAATATGGTCTTCTGAGAACTACGAGTCCAATCACTCTGCTGCTCTGCCCTCCAACAACGTTCACAAAGCTCCGACGACTCACTCCGGCTCTCTTTTTAATTCATTGTTTGTCGGTTAGCTTTGTTTTCTTTCTTTTTCATTAGCAATATTTGTACGTAAATTGTAATTATCCGAATTGCTAGTGAATTGCCCAACGAAAGTACTCAAGGAGTACGGGCCTTCGAGTAGGAGTCGTCACAGGCTCCGAACGAAGTAAAAATTAACAGTGTTCATCTCTTTACTTCTTTACTTTTCCGCTGCGTTTTAACTCGAGATTTTCGAATCGATATTCACCCCCCCCCTCTATCGAATTCAACGGTCTTACACTATCAATGGCCCAACAAGAGGGTTTCAGCACCATTCATCCCCCGCTCTTCACCGGAGAAGATTTCGGGTACTGGAAGGGACGAATGGAAACCTTCCTCAAAATTCAGTTCGAGACGTGGGTGATCGTCAAGACGGGATTGCAACTACCAACCGACGAAGACGGTAAGCCTACACCCTGCGAAAAATGGGAACCGACCCTAATCAAGAAGGTGGAAGCCGATGCTAGAGCAACCTGCACCCTCCAATGTGGCCTTACCAAAGAAGAGCTCAACAGAGTTGGACCATTCTCCAGCTCAAAAGAGCTATGGGAGAAGTTGATCGAACTCCACGAGGGCACCTCCGACACCAAGGTTAGTAAGAGGGATTTGTTATTTAATAGATTATATAATCTAAAGATGCAGGAAGGAGAGACAGCAAGTCAACTCCATGCTCACATACAAGACATTCTCAACTCCCTCCACGCGATCAGGCAGAAAGTCGAAAATCGGGATATTATAAGGTACGCTCTAAATGCTTTTCCAAGTAGTACATTGTGGGCATCAATGGTAGATGCCTACAAAATCTCCAAGGACTTATCTTCCATTAGACTAGATGAATTATTTTCTAAATTCGAACTGCATGAACAGACTAATACACAGCCAACCGAGAAGGGTATTGCTTTGGTTGTAGGTACCAGTCGAACACGCGAACCAAGATCACGGCGAAGAACTGAATTGGGGTCAGAAGACGAACCCGATTCAGACGATGAAGACGACGAATTGACCTCCGAACTCGTGAATCTTGTGAAGAAGCTCTACAAGAAGAAGAAGGGCTTCAACAAGAGAGACCTAAAGAAAGCAGTCCAATCGAAGGAGAGTCAACTAAGCTCAAAAGTCAAGTTCGAGGTAACTTGCTACGGGTGGAACCAGAAAGGGCACATCAAGGTCAACTGCCCAAATCAGAAGGATGCAAAGAAGCAGAGGAAAAAGAAGGTGTTGAAGGCGACATGGGACGAATCCTCAGAAGAAGATACCGACGACGAACTCGATCAGACGAGTCTCCTCACACTGATGGCCCGGGATCAAATCGTTGTGTCCGAGAGTGAGAGTGAATTGAAAGCCGAGTCCGAACGAAGCCACGGATCCATATCCATTTCTGAAGGGCCTGACACCGCTGTAAGTATTCCTCGGTTAAATAATTTAGTTAATTATTTATTACGCAAATTAACAAAATCAAACCTTAGGGTCAAGTCACTTCTAAAGGAAGTAACAGTCCTTAAAGAAGTGACTAACTCCAAGACCTTGCTTGACCCAGTTCAGACTAGAAGTTCAACTCAAGTCCAAAAACTTGAGGAAGAAAATTCTAGTCTGAAAACTCAGGTCAAGGATTTGGAGAAAACTTTAGAACGATTCTCTTTGGGCTCCAAGAACCTTAACCTACTTCTTGGGACACAAAGAGCCATTTACAACAAAACTGGGCTAGGATATAAAACCAAAAGAAAATATAGATCATATTTATCCTTAGTAAACAGGCCTAATAGTAAATCAGTCCAAGCATGGGTACCCAAGTCTAACCTGATCAATCAAGCTGGACTTGGTCAATATTAGATCTCCAAGGATCAAATACATTACCTCGATAGACCATATCGAGGCTATGATCCATGGGGAGCTAGTAGAAAAATTATATTAATAAAAAGAATTTAATTAAATTAAAATTCAATTTAAAATTCAAATTAAATCAAAAATCAAATTAAAATTAAATTAAAATTAAAAATTTAGATTAATTCAAAATTCAAATCAAATTCTTACAAAATCTTAAAAATCCAAGGGAAGGCTCCAGAATAGTTGGCACCTCCAAACTTAATCCACCCGACAAGGGTAACCAAGAGTAGACTACCCGGCAGGGCAACTAAGGTTAGAATAAAAAGGGTTAGGGTTAACTTGATTCACGATACTGGCGAAGTATTGGATGATAGTACGTTGGGGAATCTTAGTCATTGCATGTCTAGGAAGATATGGCTTCAACCTGGTGCATTTGGCTAAGTGGAACTGACCGAAGCTACCCTTTATGGATCCTAATCAGTTAAACCAGGGTTTTGTACTAAGTTCAATGGGTAGGACTATTTGGAAAACCTCGAAGACATGGTTACTTTAATGATGTCCTTGTGACTCACCATGGCCCAGAAGTTTATCCAAAGAATGTCTATTTGTTGAACCCAAAGCTATATCTGAATCTAATACAAAGTTAAACCAAATCCTAAAATTGAACCTAATTCATCTCACAATATTATAGGATTCCCTGATTGAAAATCTAAATCGGATGAATGACTAAGGACAAATTAAAATTAAATCAAAATTAATTAACTTTCAAATATTAATCAACTTAAACACTTTTTAAAATTGTAATTAATTTAATACTTTTTCAAAATTTAATTAACTTAAACACTTTTCAAAACTTAATCAATTTAATACTCTTTCAAAAATATTTTTCAAATTAACTTAAATAATTTTTCAAAATCAAATTAACTTAAATAATTTTTCAAAATTAAATTAACTTAAATAATTTTTCAAAATCTAATTAACTTAAATAATTGTTCAAAATTAAATTAACTTAAATAATGTTTCAAAATTAAATTAACTTAAATAATTTTTCAAAATTAAATTAACTTAAATATTGTTTCAAAATTAAATTAACTTAAATAATTTTTCAAAATCTAATTAACTTAAATAATTTTTCAAAATCTAATTAACTTAAATAATGTTTCAAAATTAAATTAACTTAATAATTTTTTTTAGAATTAAATTAACTTAATAATTTTTTCAAAATTAAATTAACTTAAATACTTTTTTCAGAATTAAATTAACTTAATAATTTTTTCAAAATTAAATTAACTTAAATATTTTTTTCAGAATTAAATTAACTTAATAATTTTTTTTCAAAATTAATTTAACTTAAAAAAAAATTACACATGGCACCTCTTAGAGGCGCCTCCCACACAAGGGAGGCGCCCTAAACAGGGGCGGTAAAAGTCCCGCCAACTTAACCTAAGGCGCCTCGGATCATCTCCAAGGCGCCTCCAACAGCACTTATAAGGCGCCTTAAACAACATTTAAGGCGCCTTCAACCCGCGATATTGCCACGAACAGAAAGCTTTCTGTTCGTTTTCTGCCGAAGCCTAACACAAGCTTCCCGTGCGATTTCTCCCCAACCAAGGTGCCCTCAACTCGACTCTTCCTCCTCTACTCCTAGCAATGCCTCCTAGGTATACTCTAATCCACCCTTTCTCATCTACTACATGATTTTAGTACTAGTTTTTGCTATTTTCTTGTATATTGTCAAAAATAGGAAACGTCGCATTGTTGATCCTACACCGGCTAAGGCCCCTTCTACGGATCCTAGATTCCCCTCAGAGCAGTATAGGGTAGATTTTGCTAGGTTTACATTTGAGTCTATTAAACCTAGTTATGTAGGTAGGACATTTTTTACCCAGTTCTGTCACCCCGCGGTCCAGATGATAGATTACTATCAATTAGGGAAACTGATTTACTGCAACAATACAGTAAACCAGGACTTGTGTGCACAGTTCTATCACAATCTCGAGAAGGTTGATGATAGTACGTATTCCACCAGAGTCGGTGGAACAGACATCCAGTTTACTCCCTCCCTAATTCGTACGAGTTTAGAGCTTAGGGAGTCTACATGTACCTTCCTGTGCTACCCGGGTAGGGATCTACCATTCTGTGATCCCTATTCCCATATCACCTTAGACACCATCTACACACACTTTTTTGGAGAGAAGAGACCATTTGGCCTGACTGAGTTGAGGTCAACTCTTCTTAGGGTTCAGGACTACGTTATGTACAGAGTCTAACAGCATGCATTTTGCCGATCACATCTCGTGACGTCATGAAGATGCGATCCTCTCACTCATTCTTTTTATACGCCCTGAGTCGGCGCCTAAATATAGACATTGCACTGCATATGTTCTATAACATTATACATGCATCTAGTACAGTCACATCTGGAGTAGTCCACATGCCCTACTATCATATCTTGACTCAGATTTTCTCCACCTCTAGGATAGACACGGCCATAGGGACACTCATCCCACTTACACTATACAACGAGTTAGGGCAGCGTAGTCTTCGATTAGCCGGTATAAAGGTCACTGCTGAGGGGATTCTGGCCTAGAAGGGTCGGCCACAGCCAGCCGCTGCTCCTATTGCTCCAGAGGTCGAGGATGCACCGGGCGAGGGAGAGGAGTGGCCCGACTTCTTAGTCGAGGAGTTTTTCGCAGATCCTTCCACCTCTGCCGAGCCCTCCACATCAGCCGGACCTTCAACTTTGGCACCACCTTCCGTCGAGGACAGACTCACCCGGCTCGAGATCCAGTCCATTCAAACGCGACAGGCTGTGCTAGATAGCCATCGCTTCCTCCGATCTCTACGATCCGAGATAGCTGCAGGATTCACCTCTCTCCGGGGTGAGATACGTCGCCACAGACAGCCTGAGCCTGCACTCAAGCAGCCCCTTGCACCACCTCCAGCTAACAATCCTCCAGCTGATGATCCTGCCTTTTGACACTATCATGTATCTTAGATATTACACAGACATCTCCATTTTCTACTCTGGGTGTACTAGTGTTAGAGAACTCTACTTATTTATGCTTACCAGTTTTATTTATTTAATTCTGCACAAATAGGAATGTGTTGGGTAGAATAGATTTTGATTTTCAAATCAGTTTCCTACCTTTATTCTTAAATGTTTTACTTGTTTTCAAAATCATCTTGTGTTTTAAAAATTCTAGGAAAATTTTGTTTTCAAAATTCTAATTTTACTAGATTTTCAAATTTGGACCTAGCCAAGGCTCTACCTTAGAAATCATGTTCCCCTAGAATTCAGCCAGAGCATCTCACAAACACCTAGGCTTACCTTGATTGTGCTTGAAAAACTTAGAATGGTGTGAGATGCATAGGGTACAGCCTGGACTCAAGAATGCTTATATCTGTGCATCAATATGAGTCTGGGCGTTAAATACCTAATTTACAGTAATCAAGTCAAGTCATCCAGCCCTAATCAAATCTAACTGGATATATTGACTTAACTTGACTAACTAAGTGAAAGTTGTTGTCCTCTAGGTAATCAGCTAGTATCTAGATGGTTAGACATGTGGCCAAGAGATTAAGTGTTTAAGGTTACTCAACTTGCACATTAGGGCTCTGATACCTTACTAAAAGAACTTAGTTAACTTGCAATCAATTTAACTCGATTCATGCTTGGACATTAAGGTTTAAACTTATTGCTCCTCCTTGGCCGTTAAGTATTTTGGGAACTCATTATTCGTTTAAATATTTTTTTAAAAAAAATAGTTTTAGACTTTCTTAATAATTTTTTTTATACTTTTCAAAGTTTTTTGAAAATTTAGTAAAGTTTATTTTCTTCTCTCTTTCCAAGTTACTGTTCAAAAAGCTTGTTCAAAATTAAGAAAATATTTACCAACAAAGCTTTTCGAATGAATCTATCTAACAAAGCTTGAAAATCTATTTTTCCCCAAACATTTCAACTAAGTTTCAAAATTGGCTAAAGTTATTTTTCAAAGTAAAATTTTTATTAGCTCTTTAAACCTAGTTGAAAGAAAATTATCTCTTTAGACATTTAGCTAAGAGTTTTACAATGAAAATTAATTATAAAAAGCTAAGTGTTTGAAAAGTTCTTTAAATTAGCCAAAGATCCCTTCTTTAAAGCTAAGTGTCTTCTTTAAAAGTTTTTCCCAAACTTAATTTTCGTACTTAAGAAAATCCCTTTTTAAGACTTTTAAGTTTAATGAAAAATCTTTAAATAAAGTCTTTAAAAGCTTAAGTTTTCAAAATTTTGGCAAAACAGAGTTGTTGTGCACTTAAACTATTTTCACTTAGCAAAATTTTACTAAGCTTTTTCCTACAAAGTTTTAAAAGCCAGGTATTTTAAATATTATTTTTGGGCTTCAACATTTTTACTAAGTTTTTTCCTACAAAGTTTTTTGATATATAGCAAAGGGGGAGAGTAGGACAAAAAAAATTCAAATTGATAAGAGTAAGTAGCACAAAAAAAATTCAAATTGATAAGAGTTCTCTTAATAAGGGGGAGCCTTAACTTTGAAAATTTTAAATTTACCTTAACTTTCATAAAGTTTAAAATTTCTTTAGCTTGTACTTAACTTGACTCAAGTATGCTTACATTTGTGCTTAAATTTCTTATTTAAAAGCATGCTTATGTTTATTTATGCATTTTGTTTTACTTAACTTTGAAGTTGAGTTGACATAATCAAAAAGGGGGAGATTGTTGGTGCGGGAAGCATCAGACGATCGAACCCAAGTTTTGATAATGGTAAAGGGTTCAAAGTTAAGTCATCTTGTGATCTAACAGTTTAATGATCTTGTAGGAAAAGTCCTAAGTGTACTTAGGCAAAAGTCCTAGCTACGGTTAGACAGGTGGAAAACCCTAGGGGGTGGTAACCCTAGGTCATAGGGGGTGGTAACCCTATGCGGAAAGTCTTGGCAGGTCGAGAGCTTCAGGCAAAAGTCCTAGGGGGTAGTAACCCTAGTTGGAAAGTCCTGGTGTCGCGAACCAGGTGGAAGACTGGACAGGCCGGGAAGCGGAAGTCCAGCAGAAAATCTGGAAGCTTCGAACGCTGAGCAAAAGTCCAGTCGGTCTGGAAGATCACACTGTCAACAGGTAAATCTCCTGAGTGGAGTAGGTGAGGACGCGTTCCCCGTTGAGGGAACAGTAGGTGTCGGGTCGACCTAGGGTTTCCGGTAGGAAATCCGAAGTCAGACCCGGACAGTCCGATGACTGTCGACTATCATTTGTTATATCGTTTCTGTGCTAACTTTGTTTTGCAGGATATGTGTTTGGGACTAACACATTTTACAAGAACAAAGAAGCAACTTTGGCCTCGGATGCACAGTGTCCGAGGCGCCTCCATGGGGCTTAGAGGTGCCTCGGGTGCAAGCCAAAAGCCAGCTGTCCAGAGGAGCTGGAGGCGCCTCGGATGAAGCTGGAGGAGCCTTGGACCAGGGCTTGAAAGCGCCTTAAGGAGGCTTGAAGGCGCCTTAAACATGATAAGGTGCGACCAGGTTTGCGCTGATCCACCCGTGCGACTCAACGGCCTGGAGGCGCCTTGGACTGGCTTGGAGCCGCCTCCAGCACTACATAAAAGGGGTATTCGAGCAACACCTTTTACAGAGATTTAAAAAGAGCTATTCCTCCTATGCGCTGCTTATATAACGACCTCGACGTGCTGTTTCAAGTTTCCGATGACCCAGAGCTCCGCTATTTTAGATTCTGTCGTTCATTATCATTTTCATTATTGCACTCATTGTAAATCATATTTTGTACTATTGTTTCGAGCTTATAGTTGTTTCCCACCGGAAGCGATCAACGATCGCGGGCCTTGGAGTAGGAGTCGCCACAAGCTCCGAACCAAGTAACTCCTCGTGTCTTTGTGTGCTGCTTTGTCTTCTTTACTTTATTCCGTTGCTTTAACTCGTACGATTTACGTATTCAAAAATAGTGAAAGCCACGAGCGCTATTCACCCCCCCCCCTCTAGCGCGTCTCGATCCAACCAAATCTTTTCTTAATCTTTTGTAGAAACTATAATAGGAAAGATTTAATTTTAAAAATCTCTTTTATATCATCAAGATGGTTACAAAAAAGGAAAGTTTTATAAAAAATTAAAATCTTCCTTTTAACTAGAAATAAGGAAAGATATCAAACCTTTCACTTAATCTTTTGTAGAAAGCTATAAAAGGAAATATTTAAATTTTAAACTCTCTTTTAAAACCATGGTATCCACATATGGAAAGATTTTAAATAAAATCTCTTTTATTCTTTACATGGCCAGCCACACCAAGCTTGGGCTCCAAGCTAGGGCCGGCCACCTATACTTGATTCAAACTATGGCTTGGCCGGCCCCAGCTTGGATTCCAAGGTTGCTTGGCCGACCACCTAAGGTTGAGTAAGAAGGTGGGTATAGTTGGGTATAATACTTTATAAATTAGAGGCTACGATAAGGACCGAGAGAAGGAATTGGTTTTGGTCTCCCGATGAAATTAAGCTTCCCGTGTTCGACCCGAACACCCAACTTAATTTCATCAATAATAATTCATACCACTAAAGAATTATTATTGAACTACCGCATCAATCCCAAATTACATTTTGGGCTCCTTATTATGAGTGTGTTAATCTCCCTGTGTTTAAGAAATCGGATGTCCACTAATTAATTGAGTTACTGACAACTCACTTTAATTAATATCTTAGTCCAAGAGTAGTACCACTCAACCTTATTGTCGTGTCGGACTAAGTCCACCTGGAGGGTTTAGCATGACAATCCTTATGAGCTCCTCTTGGGGACATTATCAACCTAGTTTACTAGGACACAGTTTCCTTCTATAATCAACAACACACACTATAAGTAATATCATTTCCCAACTTATTGAGCCTATTGATTTATCGAGCTAAATCTCACTCTTTGATAAGTTAAAGAAATAAATACTAAATATATATGTTTGTTATTATATTAGGATTAAGAGCACACACTTCCATAATAACTAAGGTATTGTTCTTTTATTAAGTCAGTATAAAAAGAAATAATGGTCTTGCTCAATACACTCAGAATGTACTAGTGTAATTTTATAGTTAAGATAAATGATCCTGTCGGGAAGCTGAGAAGATGAACCTACCGGAATGACGTGTCTGGAAGGTTGACCGTATCCTCATGACCCGGCTGATGAGTTGTCTCCTGTGTTGACCAAGTCGCCTGGAGTCCTCTGATCAACAATACTTGTAGCCAGCGACCGAATCACCCCGATCTCTGGTACCCAGATGCTCGAGACGGGTCCCAATAATGTATAAGCAGTCGAATAATAGTAGAACAACTAAATAAATACAGGACAAGTACAGTGATGTACCTTGGCCCTGGGAGGACGACCTCAGATAGGTGGGGGAGCTGATCGAGTCGTCATGACCCTGAATAGTAGATAAATGTCCACAAGGCCAGTAGCTGGCTTCGGTGGCTCGAAGCCAGGCACGATAAGGATCCACAAGGCGACGCACGGTACGACTATAGCCTCGGCTCGTAGGTCGATATGCAACAATGACACGAAGGCTGAACACTCTATCGGCTCGTAGGCCGAGATACAATAGTGGCACAAAGGTCGAACACACTCTCGGCTCGCAGGCCGGAATATAGGCCTAGTACGATACCTGAGCCCTCGGACGGTGGCTGCTCGGAGGGTGAGGGAAGCTACCTGGCCACCGGAGGTGGCAACTCTAGCGGCCGGAAGCGACTGCTGCTGGGGCGGCTGCGACAACTGCTGGAGGTGACGACAATGATACTCCTCGACAGCGTCAGAGCCGGATGAAGTAGGAGAAGACGGTTGTGCTGTACATCTAGTGAGGAAGGAGGAGGTGGCGTGCCTCCCTCGCGGCGGCGACAAGCCTCAACCAACTATAGCCCGACTTGAGAACAAGGAGAAGGGCAAGAAGGGCAGGGACGACCCCTGTTGGCCGGAGGTAATCGGCACCGGAGAGGATGAGGAGGAAAGGTCTAGAAGGCGGCGTCGGCCTGGAGAAGGAGAAGAGGACAGCCTCCTCGCGTGTGCCCTGGTGTCGACGGTAGAATCCCTATGAACGCCTGGGTGTCGGCGGCAGAAAGCCCAGGCATGAACCGCTCCCCTTTTTCTGGTGGGGGCGTTGGAATGAAAAGGAGGTAGAGGAGAGGAGGAGGGCAACACCGGCTGCTTCGTCGGGCGCCGGCGAAGGTATCAGAGGGAGAAAGCTCCTCATTGGCTGGCGGCGGAAAAAGCATTCTCCCAAAACTCTCCCTTTCGAGAGATGAACAGTGCCGCTTTTATCCCCAAACCCTTAAGGTGCCAAAAGACAAAAATGCCCTCCTCCATCTCCTTAATCCCTCCCAAGCCCCATAACACATCTGTATCACAAGCCCCCCTTCAAGTCTAGTCGAAGGAGGCGCGAGTCCGACTGACTGGACAATCTGTCACAAAGGCTAACTCACTCTCGGTAACCGTATCAAATCACTGGACCCATCATATAATGTCATGCGAGTGATAGCTATAGTAATGGCGCCGCATGAGATGGCAACGATGCCGAGCAGATGCCAAACAGGGGATCGGGCGGGCTCCGAGTGAGCACCCGAGCGTATACCGAAAGAGCTACGAGGCACCGGGAGGGAGCGGAGCCCGAAAATTGCACGGGAACATAGCCAGCGAAATAAATGTGTCCGGCAACGACAGTCATTAGCTGAGCAGACTACCAAGTCAATAGTCGGCCAAATGCCGAGCGGGTGGCAAAATGTCAAGCAAGTACAATAATAGTCTACCGAGTGCCACATGGGATGTCGAGCGCACAACCGCGAAGATGCCGACTTGACGACCGAGCGGCGATGCCGATCGGGTGACCGAGAAAATGTCAACCTGATGACCGTAAAATGTCGAGTGAAACAAGCATGTGGCTAAGTAGACGATCGGGTAATAGAAATAATGCTGAGTGGGAGCGAGTCCATTAGACGGAGTGGGCGTGGAGTTCGTGAGAAGCGAAGGTGAACAGGAGCAGAGCCTTTGAGCCGAGCAACGAGTAAGATGCGAGTGTCAAGCAATGCGATGTGTGGGATGAGTGTCGATCGAGCAACAGCGTCGGGTAAAATGCTAAGGATGAGTGCGAGGCAGAGCGACGAGTAAGCGAGTTACGAACGATGAGTGCCGGGCAAAATGACGAATGAGCGGTAAGCGCCAACCGGGTGACCAAAAAATACTAGTCGGAGGGCCATAAAATGTGATCGGGCGACCTGAAAAAGATGACCAGGTGTCCGTAATATACCTGATCAGGCGAATGAGTGGGCGATGCGGCGTGTGCGGCCCAGTTCAAGTGTGTGGCCGTACGGACGGCTGAGCGATACCGATCGGATGACTATGAGAGTGCTGAATGAGCGGCCCAGAGAATGCCGACTGGGCGATCATAAGCTGCCGATCGGATTGCCGTAAAATGTGACCGAGAGACCGAGCGAGAGGCAAAGCAGCGCTGGGCAGGCGTGGAGTCTGAAAACTGAATGGGAACATATCCCGTTAAATTGAGTGCGAACGGAGATGAAAGTCGTGAGCCGAACGGGCGCATCGCACGTGAACTGAACTGAAGTGTAACCCATGAGTCAAGGGCGCATGGAAGCGAAAGTCGTGAGCCGCACTGGTGCATCGCACACGAAATCGAAACGGAAGTCGTGAGCCGAACGAGCATAGAGCCTATGAGATATCCTAGTCCGAAACCAGTGGAGATGCTTTTTGTTCGTGACCATCGACGATGACTCAACCCTGAACGGGGGAGATTGATGCTCGTGAAGACTGCTCGACCCCCGATGGAGGAGATAGAATATCCGATGCTCTGATAAGCTGGTTGGAGAAGACATGAGGGTTTAAGGTCGCCGCTCGACCGCCGATGACGCGAGGGTTTAAGGTCGCCACTCGACCACCGATGACGCGAGGGTTTAAGGTCGGCGCACGATCCTAATGACGCGAGGGTTTAAGGTCACCGCTCGACCGCCGATCACGTGAGGGTTTAAGGTCGCCGCTCGACCGCCGATGACGCGACGGTTTAAAGTCGTCGCTCAACCGCCGATGACGCGAGGGTTTACGGTCGCCGCTCGACCGTCTTCTAGCGTAACTCAAACCCGGCCGATCGGCACGGGGTCTTCGACAATGAGCTCACGGCTCGGATAATATACGCCCGACCAATCGGCACGGGGTCTTCGACAATGAGCTCACGAATCAGATAATATACGTCTGGTCGATCGACACAGGGTCTTCGACATCGAGCCCATGGCTCGGATAATATACGCTCGGCCAATCCGCACGGGGTCTTCGACATCGAGCCCGCGACTCGGATAATATATGCCCGGCTGATCGGCACGGGGTCTTCGACATCGAGCCCGTGGCTCGGATAATATACACCCGCCCGATCAGCACGGGGTCTTCGACATCGAGCCCGTGGCTCGGATAATATACGCCCGGCAGATCGGCACGGGGTCTTCGACATCGAGCCCGTGGCTCGGATAATATACGCCCGGTCGATCGGCACGGGGTGTTCGACATCGAGCCCATTGCTCGGATAATATACGCCCGGTCGATTGGCACGGAGTCTTCAACATCGAGCACGCGACTCGGATAATATATGCCCGGCCGATCGGCACGGAGTCTTCGACATCGAACCCGTGACTCGGATAATATATGCCCGGTCGATCGGCACAGGGTCTTCAACATCGAGCCCGTGGCTCGGATAATATACACTTGGCCGATCGGCACAGGGTCTTCGACATCGAGCCCGTGGCTCGGATAATACACGCCCAACCGATCGGCACGGGGTCTTCGACATCGAGCCCGCAGCTCGTATAATATACGCCCGGTCGATCGGCACGGGGTCTTCGACATCGAGCCCGCGGCTCGGATAATATACGCCCGGCCGATCGGCACGGGGTCTTCGACATCGAGCCCATGGCTCGAATAATATACGCCTGGCCGATCGGCACGAGGTCTTCGACATCGAGCCTGTGTCTCGGATAATATACGCCCAGCCGATCGGCATGGGGTCCTCGATCGAGGAACTAGGCCGGATCATATAACTGAAAGAGAAAAGATAATGCAAAAACTGACCTGCTGACCAGCAGATGATCTGACTCAGTTCCTCGACTCCCGAATACCCGTGGAGTGAGGAGAATGACACATTCGTCGAAACCTACTGGGGTCATGAGGATGGTAGAATTTTTCGGCGTCGTCCATCTTCACGTTCCAGATCAGGTGTGTTCCCACAGATGGCGCCAATTTGATCCTGTCGGGAACCTGAGAAGACGAACCTACCGGAATGAGGTGTCTGGAAGGTTGACCACATCCCCATGACCCGGCTGATGAGTTGTCTCCTGTGTTGATCAAGTCGCCCGGAGTCCTCTGGTCAACAATACCTGTAGCTAGTGACCGGATCGCCCCAGTCTCTGGTACCCCGATGCTCGAGGCGGGTCCCAATAATGTATAAGCAGTCGAATAAGAGTAGAACAACTAAATAAATACACGACAAGTACAGTGATGTACCCTGGCCCCGGGGGGCGCCCTCGGATAGGTGGGTGAGCTGATAGAGTCGTCATAACCCTGAATAGTAGATAAATGTCCATCAGGCGAGTAGCTGGCTTCGGTGGCTCGAAGCCAGGCGCGATAAGGATCCACAAGGCGATGCATGGTACGACTACAGCCTCGACTAGCAGGCCGATATGCAACAATGGCATGAAGGTTGAACACTCCATCGGCTCGCAGGCCGAGATACAATAGTGGCACGAAGGCCAAACACACTCTCGGCTCGCAGGCCAGAATATAGGCCTAGTACGATACCTGAGCCCTCGGACGGTGGCTGCTCGGAGGGTGACGGCGGCTGCCAGGAGGTATCAGCGGCTACGGCAAAAGCTGGACGCCGGAGGCGGTGGCACTGGACGCCGGAAGCGGCTGTAGCGATGGCCACCGGAGGCAGTGACGCTTGCGGCTGGAAGCGACTGCTGCTGGGGCGGCTGCGACAACTGCTGGAGGTGATGACAACGATACTCCTCGACGGCGTCAGATCCGGATGAAGTAGGAGAAGACGGCTGTGTTGTACATCTAGTGAGGAAGGAGGAGGTGGCGTGCCTCCCTCGCGGCGGCGACAAGCCTCAGCCGACTATTGCCCGGCTTGAGGACAAGGAGAAGGGCGAGAAGGGCAGGGACGACCCCTGTTGGCCAGAGGTAATCGACGCTGGAGAGGATGAGGAGGAGAGGTCTAGAAGGCGGCGTCGGCCTGGAGAAGGAGAAGAGGACAACCTCCTCGCGCATGCCCTGGCGTCGACGGTAGAATCCCCATGAACGCCTGGGTGTCGACGGCGGAAAGCCCAGGCATCAACCGCTCTCCTTTTTCCGGTGGCGGCGCTAGAATGGAAAGGAGGTAGAGGAGAGGAGGAGGGCAACGCCGACTGCTTCGTTGGGCGTCGACAAAGGTATCAGAGGGAGAAAGCTCCTCACTGGCTGGCGGCGGAAAAAGCATTCTCCCAAAACTCTCCCTTTCGAGATATGAACAGTGCCGCTTTTATCCCCAAAACCTTAAGGTGCCAAAAGACAAAAATGCTCTCCTCCATCTCCTTAATCCCTCCCAAGCCCCATAACACATCCGCATCAATAAACTAATTCCAAATTATACTACGATTATTCCAATGGTTTGTTCCTATCCATCTTAGTCGTGAGCTACTGTTTATAATTTATAAAGAACCGATAATATGATATTCTGTGTGTGACACCACATATCATGTTATCTACAATATAAATTAATTGAACAACTACACTTAGCATATAAATGTAGATATTTTTGACCAATGTGATTCTTTATTTCAAAATAAATATTTACAAAAGTTAGACTTTTAGTATACACTCTAACAATCTCTCACTTATACTAAAAGATTAAACTATCATATCTGCTATTATATATCTGACTCTCATCCCCTCTATCTACCATGTATCTGATTGTCAACCTATTTAAATACATTATATTGTATTTGATTACTAAGTATTTAATTAACTTTGACTCATTCGAATTTATCCATTGTTAATACTTGTACTTCTCAATGCATGTTAAATTTCTCCCATTATCAAATATCCAGTAAATTTAACTAACTTGACAAACTACATCGACCTAAGTTTAACCTGACCAAAATATAAAAACCTTCTAACAAATAACAAAACTTTTGTTGAATCTTAATTACCGGTGTGAGTGTACCAATAATTTTCCCAATTATTAATTAGCCAACTCGATTACTTGAAGCACAATTGTATTAACATCTTCATCTAAAGGTGAAATCTGTTATCTTGACAGCTGCCATGACTATCCCACATCATTGGAAGAGAATAAATTAAAAAATCAAAATTAGTCCTCATATGGGAGAGATTAATGAAGAGTCAATCTAATTATTAAGACAATATTCACTTGATATTTTGAAGAGATATTATGAAAAGTAAAATTTATTGAATAGGTGTTGATTTGACCAGCAAAATATGTGATCATTTAATCTAAACACCAACATCCACTCTTTTCATTGCTTGCTAACTGTGAATGTGATTAATGAAGTCATCTATTGTTATCCAACACGATCTGATAATGCTTGTGTTTGTGAAGATAACAAATTGTTGCAAATTAGAATAAAAATATGAGAGTGGATGGAAAGAGACTCTCATAGTCAGCAGAGTAAAGGTTGGTTTATATTTAATCACAATAAATTGTTGTAAATTTATTGAATTACAATCATATGTATAGGGAGAGGCAATCTATCGTGTGTGCATCATAGAGGGGCAAGTCAAGGGCCTAGATTATACTGAACCAAAGATGACTCGTTTGTGAGTAGAACCTATGCGCATCGAATATTAGATCATTCTAGATAAAATTTGTCCAAGTAAATCAACCAATATTTTATCACCTAAATTATTCTTTTGTCTGTTGTTCAAGAATGTAATGGATGCTTTAATTTGCCGATTAATGGTGAATCCATAATCGCTAATTTGAAACTATCGATCGTTGATGGTCAGCTGCAGGCGTTACAACCTGAATGGTTGGAGGCAATGAATGGTCATTTCTCGATCATTCAATGCAGTTGATGGATGGAGCTCATGATATATAAAGAGGCCATGACCTTGAGCAGGTGAAAAAAACATAGAATCCATCCACCTTCGTTCCCCCTTGCTTCCTTCTTGCTGTCGTGCACTCCGCTTAGTAATTCTATTCATGATAATATTCAGGTATATACTCCGTTAGCTAAGAACAACCAATACTTGGTTGCTATGTGATTGTATTGTTAAATTATGAGAAACAAACGTCCAATGTAACCTCTAAGCATTGCCAAAGGAGACAAGTTCTATTTTAAGGAAACTTCGTCAAATATAGATCTTAGTATCTTTCTCTCTGGACTCGGCCAACTCGGTAGTCGGGTGAAGCATCAACTTGGTGACTCGGCAGCTCAAGGACTCGGTATCTTGGGCACACGTTGTCTTGACTCATCACTTAGCAACTCGAGCACTCGAGGTCTCCAATCAATAACCCGCTTAGGCGACACTCAGACTTAGGATGCACTTGGGCCATTCGAACCTTGTGGCACTTAGGATCACTCGGGAGCATTCGGCCAATAATGTCCCACTTAGACTTTAGAAGTCTAGTTGGAAGCTCGAACGTCGGCGACTTGGCTCTAAGTAGTCGGCAACTCGGTTGCTTTGACCTCATGGTGCTCGGTGCTCAGGCAACAATTTTACTACTTGAGAATGAGCGGTAGTCCTCCCACTTAGGAACATCTCTTGGACAATCTAGCAGATCAGCCTGATAATTTGTTTGAGATTATTAGCTAAGACATCTGACATATAATTCTAAGTTGTTTTATATAATTTCAATTTAGAATTATCTCGGACAATTAGATTGTGGAATATTATCCAATATAAATATTGGAGGATCATGAGTTGTTACCTTTCCTGGAATTCATTTTTTGTGTTCTCATTACATAATGAGGATGACAACTAAAGTAATAAGACATAAGCACTCTAGTGCTAGTGCTGCAAGGATGCTTGGAACCTAGTCAGAATTGGTGTTTGTTCTTTATCTTGAACATTTAATATCGCCTTTGAATCATCAATAATGACTATGCCCTTCTAATTGTAGATGAGGGCTTAAGCAATATCCTCACAGCTAGTAGCATATAGGTGTATAAATCGCATGTTACAGGTAGTGCACTATCTCCATTTGAGATGGCTGATTTGGCAAAGGGCTGATTAAAGTAGCCAACATTCCAACTAAGAACATCTTCTTCTTATTGAATTTAGTTGGATGATAAAATATAAAATAAAAATAAATAAATTAAGAGGCCAGCTTTGCCAGCTAATAGCAAGCAATGGAGAGGCTGGCACAATGGCACGGTCGGATGGGCGCATGCACGACTCTTGGCCCGCTTCCAACGCGCAGCCTGTACGTTATACTCATCTGGACCCATTGGACGACTATCCTCTCTTCCTCATGTCTTCTTCATCCTCCCAACTCCCTGCGCAACTCGAACGCACACTTCAAAAGTATCTTTAAAAACTGTTAATTAATACTTTTAAGAATTATTCCTGTCTGTCGATCGCAGTGACAGATACCACACATTTTTCGTGGCAGAAGGAAACTTAGCAACATCGTCTCCTTCTCGACTCATCCTATTTAAAGCCCCTCCGTTTCCTCTCCCATCGTCTCTTCTCACTTTCATTCATCGATTTCTCGCCGGAGGAAAGGAAGCAACAGGAGGGATCCAATACTGTGGTTAGTCCATCCATTTTACTTTTCTTTCTTTAGATTTATTCGATTTTGTATGATGTTATCGATTAGGGTGGGTCGTCTCTTTAGGTTTCTCACTTTTCTTTTGGATCTGGCATGTGTTTTGGTGGCAGAATCAACAAGGGTGTAGTAGCGGATCTTGCTAACCAAACGTAAACTATTCTATGTATGTTTCTGATGAGGAAATAATTTATTCCTCCTGAACATTGTTTTCTTGCGGATTTAGTCATTTTAAATGTCAGTGTTAACAGGAAAAAAATTTCTTCTTCATCTGCTGTTAATGTACTTCCGCGACCAGTTCAATGGTTTTTGTTTCTTTAGAAACCTTCATAAAGGCTACTGATAGCACTGCCGTTTGGTAGAGTCTCATTGCAATGGAAAATACATGTATAAAATTGAAATGCCAAGTAATCTAATTCTTGATGCTTAAGCCCTCAGGAAAATTCTTAATTTTGATATTTTATATATTTTTTTAAATTCATTACTTTAATCCTCTGTGGTCCACCCTTTAAGTCTGAGAGCACGAAGCATAAACACAACCATGAGTCTTATTCCAAATTCTTTGTATATTTCTAGAATGATCTGTCACTTTTAAAGGTGACTTTGTGTGCACTATGACAGTTCATATTGTATCTCGTTAATTATTTCATAAATGGATCGTGTCATTTGGATCAACAATAAAATATACAAGATAATGTAACGTAATTACATATTTTTATTAAAAAATAATTTTATAAGGTGTAAAATTAAATAAACTAAAATATATCGTATACAAGTTATTAATATCATTAAAATGAATTATCTTCTTAAATGATATTCAGTTTGTATTAACTCATTTATATACTCGGGTCTCTTTGTCAATTGTGTCCCAAGTTATCTTTGGTGATGTCTTATATGGTCAATTATTAATATCATCTAGATTGCCCTAGTTGGATTGATTTGGATCGATATCAGAAAAGGTTGATCTCATATTTCCAAGAAATCAGTCATTTCATTTAGATCAATGGAGAAATTTAAAGAAAATAGAAAAAAGAAAACTAGAAGTGAGTTAACATTACTAGAAAATAGATTGACGTGATTCAAAACTCACCATGAATTAAAATAATGAAACAGGTTGAAAATTTTGTTGAGCAAAATCGATGATGACAAACTTGACCAATCTAGACAACATTTTCCCAACATGAGATTGAATACTAGTGACGACAACATATATGAGAGGGAAATGGTTTTTCTCATGAATCCTATCTTAAATTCTTTACCTCCTCTCACTTCCTATGATTTGTTGCATGATTAATAGTATAACCTTATTTTTGCGTGTGATTTACTAGTTGGTAGGTCAAAGGACTTGTCAATTCTACTTAATTAATGTTGATAAGGTCAAAATGGCTATTTAGCTAAACCCAAAAAGTGAAATATTGATAAATTAATAATTCAAAAGATATCATTTTAGTTTAGTACAATCTTATTTGTTACTTTAAAATTATTATTTTATTACATAATAATAATAATTAATAATATATTATTAACCTACTAATAACTGTATTATGAAATCAATCTTATTAATTAATTCCTTTATTTACTATTTATGATGGACATAATATGTGTTGTTAATATGAATAAACAACATTTGTCATCTTTTATATCAAATTATTTATTTTTAAAATGATTCTGATTTCACTGCGTTCCTGTCAATATAATATAGACAATACTTTAATTTTTTGGCCATTCAATTTCGAAACCACACCTTTGATAACCATGCCTATTAATGTCTTTTATTTAAGCATTGTGTCTAAGCTAGCTTGTTGCATAGTAATGTACTTTTTTGAAGCTTTCAGAAGAAATTATATTGAGATTCTCATTGCACAATGACTAAAGAATTCTTAAAATCTTGCTTTTAATTTTCTATGGGAATTAATCATTAATGTATTGGATGAATAGTATGTACACCTATAGAATCTTATAGTATTAGTTGTTTGAAAGGGTATTATTTTAGTTTGAAAATGTGCAAACTTGTAAGATTGATTTCACAGATATTGAGGAAATGGCCGACGGTGAGGATATTCAACCTCTTGTATGTGACAATGGTACCGGAATGGTCAAGGTTAGCGTTGTCTCTTGTCAAGTCCTAATTAATTGATTATCTTTTGCACTAAATGATTTAGTATGAAACATATGATTTTCTACAGGCTGGTTTTGCTGGAGATGATGCACCTAGGGCTGTATTCCCTAGCATTGTTGGGCGACCTCGCCACACAGGTGTCATGGTTGGGATGGGCCAAAAAGATGCCTATGTTGGTGATGAGGCTCAATCCAAGAGAGGAATTTTAACATTGAAGTATCCTATTGAGCATGGCATTGTAAATAATTGGGATGATATGGAGAAGATCTGGCATCACACTTTCTATAATGAGCTTCGTGTTGCTCCTGAGGAACATCCTATCCTGCTCACTGAAGCCCCTCTGAACCCCAAGGCCAATAGAGAGAAGATGACTCAAATTATGTTTGAAACCTTTAATGTTCCTGCAATGTATGTTGCAATTCAAGCTGTCCTATCCCTTTATGCTAGTGGTCGTACAACTGGTATGTTTTTTAATTTAGACAATGTATTATGCCCCACTAATTCTACTACTGTAGCTAGTTGATTTTTGGGTACCCTTGTCGATAGGAATTGTGCTTGATTCTGGTGATGGTGTGAGCCATACTGTCCCAATCTATGAAGGATACGCACTCCCTCATGCTATTCTTCGTCTGGACCTTGCTGGTCGTGATCTTACAGATTCCTTGATGAAAATCCTTACTGAGAGAGGTTATTCCTTCACTACCACTGCGGAGCGAGAAATTGTTAGGGATATCAAAGAGAAGCTTGCCTATGTTGCCTTAGATTTTGAGCAAGAGCTAGAGACTGCTAAGACTAGTTCATCTGTTGAGAAGAGTTATGAGCTGCCAGATGGGCAAGTGATCACAATTGGAGCTGAGAGATTTAGGTGCCCAGAGGTTCTTTTCCAGCCATCTATGATTGGTATGGAAAGTGCTGGTATTCATGAGACCACTTACAATTCCATCATGAAGTGTGATGTAGATATTAGGAAGGACTTGTATGGAAACATCGTTCTCAGTGGTGGCACTACTATGTTCCCTGGAATTGCTGACCGCATGAGCAAGGAGATCACCGCCCTAGCTCCTAGCAGCATGAAGATAAAGGTCGTTGCCCCTCCTGAGCGGAAGTACAGTGTGTGGATTGGAGGCTCCATCCTTGCTTCACTCAGCACTTTCCAACAGGTAATGAAGATGCTATGTTTCATGGCTCTCCCTCTCATGCATATCGAGAAGATTTAAGATTTATCTTTACTAATCTATCCAAGATATTTTTGTTTGTAATTATAATGTTTTCCTTTGATAATTACAGATGTGGATTTCTAAAGCTGAATATGAAGAATCTGGCCCCTCCATTGTCCACAGGAAGTGCTTCTGAGTTAAGTTTCATTTGCATATTGTTGTGAAGTTTTGATGTGATTTTGTTGTGAGTATTTTGAGTTTGCTGGAGCGATACAATGGACTATTGGGGAATTATTACTAATGAATATCATTTTACAGTGTTTTGTATCAGTAATGAATGTATTGTAGTGTAGATAATAATAACATTTTCTTAGAGTTTGGTCAACTATTTGTTCAGATCATCTTTTGGCTGTCTAGGCACCTGAGCAACTCCGGATGCCAAGACCGCGAGGGTGCTTGCCCGGGCTAGGCCTCGCCCAGGCTACTGTTCGACGAAGGCTTCTCGGGCGCCCAAAGCACCTCCAGGCGCCCAGACCACCATTTTGCAATTTTATTTTTCCTACAAAACAAGATTAGTGCAGATAATAAATAATAAACAAAGTATGAATTTGATAGCCTTCGGACTATCCAGTCCTGACTTTAAGTTTCGTTGAAATTTTAAGTCGGACCGATGCCTACTATTCCCTCTTCGGGGAATGTGTCCTCACCTACTTCTCTCAGGAGTATTTACCTTTTGCCAGATTGATTCTCCAGACCGTCTAGACTTTTGTTCAGCATCCGAGACTTCAAGACTTCATATTGAACGTCCAATCCATGACTCGTCCAGTCTTCCACCTAGTATCCGCGACCCTTAGGATTTTTACCTAGAGTCCTTGATTCAAGGATTTTGCTCAAAGTCCTCAACCCGTCAAAACTTTATCCAGTCCCCCAGACTAGGATTTCGTTGTCTACCTACAACTAGGACTTTCCATCTACCTAGTCTCAACTAGGACTTTGCCTTTGCCTTTGCCTAAGATCACTTAGGACTTTTCCTATAAACTCAATCAAACTTATTAGATCACAAGATATGTTAACTTTGAATCCCTTTGTTATAATCAAAACTTAGATTTGATCGTCTGGTGCTCCCTGCACCAATAATCTCCACTTTTTTTTATTATGACAACCTGATTCAAAGTTAAGTAAAGTATAACAAAAATTAATGTAATATAAGGAATTTGAGCATTAACATAAGTAAAACAATTTGACAAATTAAAAAAAAAAAAAAAATGCTCCCTTATGTTTTGACTTAAGCTAACTTTAATACTTCTCTCCCCTTAGTATATATCAAAAATAGTATTAAGTAGAGAGAGAAAAAGTTGTTAAAAAATTTTAATTTTGAGATGCTAACTTTTAATATTTTTCGCTTAAGCTCCACCTGAACTCTCACTTAACTTTCTCTTTAAAAAAATGTTTACCTTTAAAAGAGATTTTTTTTAAAATAAAAACTTAACTAAATACTTAGTTTTGAAAATGATTTCTTTGAAAGTTACTTAGCTAACACTTAGCTTATAAAAAATAATTATTAAAAAAAAAAAAAATTTTGAAGAAGTAAATTATTTTCTGAAAAATACTTAATTTCTTTTTGAAAAATACTTTAACTAAGAAAACTAAACTTAAAAAAATTTAACTTGAGATTTTAAAAAAATTAACTTAAAAAATATTTAACTTTAAAAATTTGAAAAATACTTTAACGTTAGAAAACATTTAACCTTTTTTTTAAATTTTTTTTACATATATAAAAAGATATTTGAAATTATTTTTTTTAAATATTTCAGCTTGCTTTTTTTTAAAAAAAAATAAATATTTAAAATTACTTTTCAAAAATAGTTAAGCTTAAAAAAAAAATCTTAATTCCCTTTTTGAAAAACTCTTTAACTTTTGAAAATAAAAATAAAAATATTTAACTTAACTCTTTTTTTTCTCCCCTTGATTAATGCCCAAAAAAATTTAAGTAAATTATTTAAGTTTGAGGATCCTAGATTCTATGCCTGAGGAAAAAATAGGATTAAGAATATATTTAAAATAATCATTTATTTTTCTAATTTTCCATCCCACGATTTCTAAGTTATTAAACATGTTAAACTTATGAATTTGTGTGAGATGGAATTAATATTAATTTTGAAGTTGATTTTAAGTTTGAGAATATCATTTCTAAATTTGAAAAAAATATTTAAGAAAAAAAATTAATTTTGATCTTTAAAATATTTAAGTTTGAATTTTGAAAAAATTAAGTTTGAATAATTAATTTTAAATTTTGAAAATATAAGTTTGAATAATTAAATTTGAATTTTAAAAATATAAATTTGAATAACTAAATTTAAAAATTAATTGAAAATGAGTAAAATATTAAAAATTAATTATGATTTAAAAATTAATTAATATTTAAAAATAAGTAAGATTTTTAAATTAATTATAATTTAAAAATTAATTAACATTTGAGTTTGTAAGATTAAATTAGGTTTAAGTTTGGTTAAGTTGGATTAAATTTAAGTTTAATTAGGTTTGATTAACTAATTTTAAACTTAAATTCATCTCACTCATTTTCTAAATTATCAATCAGGGAATTTTATATATTTGATGAGATGGTTACTTTTATCTTCAATTTAGATAAAATTTTAAGGATGGATCTACATTTGAGTTAGATTAAGATTTAATAATTTTAAACTTAAATTCATCTCACTCCTTTTCTAGATTATCAATCAGGGAACTTTATATATTTTATGAGATAGTTACTTTTATCTTAGATAAAATTTTAAGAATTGATTTACATTTGAGTTAGACTAAGATTTAACAATCAGTCAATTAAATATTCATTTCAATAATTAACTTCTAGTTTGTGTCAAAATACTAGGCTTTCTTGATTAATGGAGCAATAGTCACTTTTAAACAAAGTCTTTTAAAAAAATTGAATATTTAATTTTTTTTAAAAAAAAATCCTTAGTCTAACTAATCAATTGTCGATCGTACCTAAGTCCTTAAATATAACTTAAGTACCCAGGTATCCACGGTTCGAACTCCAATTATAATATATTTGTAGGATTTTTTCCTCCAAATGGGTGGCGTAACCAAAGGATGTTGGACTTCTAGATTTGCTGTCACGTACGCTTTCTGATTTATCATGGTGATCGGTGGAAAACTTCTATAGGGCCGGGTCGATCATTTCAAAGATAATCAATGAAATTAACTGGGATTATCATTTTCTTTAAAAATATAATTTTCTATAGTACATGATGAATGACGCATGATTAAAATACGTTATTATTAATAATTTTATGACGTGTCCAATTAAATAGTTATGGATAGTATTATATTTTTATAAACTACGACGTCCAGAAAAGTGCACTGTCAATTAACTTTTCTACCGCTTACAAATTACGCTGTTAAAATTTAAAATTTTAACAGTGTGTTTGTACGCTATTAAAAGTATAAAATTAAATATCAATAGCCCACTTTACTTGCGCTGTTAAAAGTAAAAATTTTAGGGCTTTTTAAGCCAATGTATCACACCTCGCCAAATTAGTCTGTGACTTCACCTTCCTCTTTGCCATTCGCGACTGCCCCAAACCCTTCGCGCTCCACCAAGCTTCCTCTCTGCTGCTGCCCTTCGCCTCCCTTTCCCTTTTGCTGAACAAAATGCTTCCGCCACTATCTACAGTCTCCTCTCCGTTAACGAGTATCGGCTTATCGTCAGGTCCAAACGGACACTCGTCACTGCCCTCCTAGTCTCTTCTACGAACCCCTCTCTGTCAAAATCCTCTACCCTCTCTGCCGAATCCCTCCACCGACTCCCTCTCTGCTGAACATCTCCAGCCAACCCATCTTCGCCGACTCCCTCTCCGGTAAACATCTTTGGCCAACCTATCTTCGCCGACTCCTCTCCGCTAAGCATCTTCGTCCAACTCCTCTCTGCTAAACCTCTCCGCCAAATCCCTCTTCCGCTGAACATCTCCGCCGAAGCAGCTTGTCTCTTTCTACCTCGTGATCGCCGACGGCCAAACCATCGATGCTGTTGCATAATTTCTTGAGGTTTTACCTTATTGTCTTCTCGCTCTTGATTGTTCGTGCATGTTAGTTATCCAAGAGAGATGATTCCTTGTAATTGAATGTATTTGTATCCCTTTTCCCTTTAATTACATTGAACTACAATTGCCGTGAATTGCTATTTGAGTAAGGCTGATTCTGAGTATTAGGGTTCTTATGCGATACTATAATAGTAAGTCTAATTATGGATATATTTTATAGGTTATAGGTTGTTAGCTTGATGAGGCTGTATAACTCCTCTATGTCAGCAATGAAAGTGGTGTGGTGGAGTCATCTTTCTTGCATTGATGGATTAATGGAATTACTAGGTGGTCTTCAACTAAACTTGTGAAATTAGAGTATGTTTTTGTCAAATATAGTTTGTGATGACTTTTTGTTTGAAATTTTTGTTTCTTTAGCGAGTAAAATATTTTTACCAGTAGTATTTCAGTGTTAGGTGCCCTTGAAGATGAAGTGCGAACAACTTTGCCTATCATAAGATACCCTTTATGAAGATCCTGCTTTTTTCGAGTCTGGTTCTCTTTATATCGCATTCATTTTGCAAAATTGGTGCACTTATATTAACTTAATTTGCATAATTTTATCTATTGTTGTGTGCTAATACATTTTCAAAATTCAATTATTTGATGGTTCCTTTATTGGCATTGAATTTTATTTAATACCAAACACCACAGGTCTCAACCAAGTTCAGATGTTTCCTTTGGCATATCAAGACCTTTTACTATTTGGGAATCAAGCAAGAGCATTGTGTCAACATCAAATGGCACCCATGGCAATCTTGCTTCATTATATACTCCACCTTTTGCCTTGATGTTCCAAGAGCACTTTGACCATGTGTAATGATTATGCAAACATCTCTTGTTGTTGTAGTTACACAATTCACCTTTTGATAAATGAATTTGTAGAAGATTGATTCACTATCACCTTTTCTATACTCATCAAAATCCTTACGTAGAGTTCAATGACTACAGGAGATCCATATTGGCTCCTAATAGTTAGGTCTCCTTGGTTGTTGTATTTGTTTTGTTCACCAAATACTTCTACTTATATACATTTTGCTATCTTATGTTGAAAATATTGATTTTTTTTTTTTGGAAATTTGGTGATTTTGCTTGTGTTATTATGCTCATTCATTTGTGTAGGCAAAGGTTGAGGCATCTCTTCGTGGTAAGTGGTTGCTAGTCAATCTAAGAATTTAGCTCACGTAGATGGACTTGAACTACTGTTCTTTGTTTTCACCTTTATAAAATGGTGATTTTTGAAGTATTTCATGTTAAATCTCAACCATGATAGTGATACATGGACAAACGAAGTTGTCGCAGAAACTATTTCATTCTAATTTCATTTTCTAGCAGGTTGGTTGATTATCTGGTATTGTATATTTGTTAGCTCATATGCATTGATTTTTCTCACATTGATTTAAGATGTTGAGCACTTTTTGTGCTTATATGCATACAGTTGTATAATTTATTTTTTAAAGTTCACATTGTTTTTGCAATTTTAGGTATACAATGATACTATTGAAGGGAAGGTGTGTGTTTCTCCAGCAATTTCCTTGTCATCTCTATGGCTTATATTCTTCTCTAACTTATGTTTCGACTACAAGATCAGATTGAGCAAACATCATCTTATTTCGATTTCTTTAAAATTGAGAAAAACAATTAGAGTTTTTAGATTAGAAAAGTTTCAAGTAGTTTTCTTTCTTGTTATGATAGGGTAGATACACAACAAACAACTATTTTTATTATTTTTTAATCATTTGTCTTTTCAATACATCATTTATATTTTTCTATTTGATTCAACCAACCACATAAAAGAAATGAATTGGCATGTGTTTAAAAAATCAAAAAAAGAAAAAAAAAAACGCAGCAAAGGACCTATTGATGGAATTCAAGTGATATCGTGCGTATTCTTTTTAAAATCATAGTTTATTTTTATAAAATATATTTATACATTTCAATTTTTTTATCCTATTTTGTAGGAAAATATAGTTAAGAGGTATCACATTCCTATTGATGGATCTTGTTGGAAAGTTTGGATTTATAATTTTGTGGAGAAGGTGGGATTAATTTGACCAAATGAAAAAAATACTTCTTCTTGAAGATGCCATAGGAAGGATAGTTACATTTTTTTATTTGAGTTTATAGTTTTGTGCGATGGATATAGATTCTACTAAATATATATTTTTTAGGGAAAAAACATGTTAATAAATGAATTTCTTATTACCAATTTGAATTATTACTAAGTGAAATTATTTTTTTTGGTATTATAATTGTATGTGACATTATAATTATATGGTGCTGAAATTGTTTGAGTTTAAATTTTATATTTGTGGTGTTGATAATTGTGTGGTTAACATCACACCCTAATTATATCGCTCAATGTATACTGCGAATGCTTTTAACCATAGTGTGCATCATGCGCTACAAATACTTTTAACTACAGCACATGGTGATGCTGTGATTGCTCTTAACAATAGCATGCGGTGCATGCTGCGATTGCTCTTAACCGTAGCGTGCGGCGTGCTGTGATTACTCTTAACCACAGCGCACAACATGCGCTTTGAATGCTCTTAATTGTAGCACTTAGCGCGTGCTGCGAATGCTCTTAACTGTAGCGCGCGACATGCGCTGTCGATGTCTTATGACTTTTAACAACTTGTACTTGTGCAACATGCGATGTGCATCGTGAATAGAATAATTGTGCACTACGAAAAGTGATATTTGTTGTAGTGAGCTTATCTACCCTAATCTAAGCATGAATAAGAAAAAGTAGTAAATCAAGCATCAATCAGGTTTGTTTAATGAAAATGATCTTTCTATTGGCTCCCCTTGGATCATAGCCTTGATAAGGTCCATCCAGATAGTGGATTTGATCCTTGGGGATTTAATATTGATTAAGTCTAACTTGATTAATCAGGTTATATAAGTACCTTGGGATAATTTTGATGTGGTCAACCAAATTCAATTAGGTTTTGTTGTCTTTGATCCTTGTATCTAAGTGTGCAAGAGCTTAGGAACATAAGAAGTCGAGCAGAAGACGCAGCCAACGGGAAGATGACATAGGAAGGGAGTCGACGGGCTCGGTGCATTCGAAGGACGAGGTGCTGCGGAAGAGTACATCGGTGGACGAGAAGGACGTATGTGACGTCCGAGGGACGAGAAGTAAAGAAGGAAGTCTGCTCGATGAGAAGGTCAGAGTTGGGTTCAGGTAAGCTCAACTCCGGGTAGCTGGAGCATCACCCACGCAAGAAGAGATCAGCGTATGGGAGCTAATCTGCCTTCTGCCTTGTGGAAGGCACCTTCCATGGCTTGGAAGGTGCCTTCGATGAACAGTGCGAAGGCACCTTCCATCCCTTGAAGGCACCTTCGATGAACAGTGTTAGGACCAAAAGTAGCTAGAGGGGGGGTGAATAGCTCGTCGCGTTCACTCGGTGCGCTTCGTTGCTTGGCGTTGCTTGTTTCTTCTTGGATGTGCAGCGGAAAATACAGAAACAAACATAAAACGCTAACACTAGGATTTTACTTGGTATCCACCTCACAAGAGGTGACTAATCCAAGGATCCACACCAACGCACACACCCTCCACTAAATAAAACCTCCTTTGTGGTAACTACCAAGGGCGGAGAAGCCCTACAAGACTCAATACAAGAAGAAAGGGAAGGAGTACAAGAAATAGAAGCTTACAAGCTTTACAATGAGTACAAACCCTAACCCTAGCTTCTCTTCTTGGCTTTGATCCGCCTCTTGACTTGGAGAGCTTCCAAGATCCTTCAAGAACTGGCGATCTGAGCTTTGTGAGTGCTGTGAAGGAGCTGGCGAGAATCTGAGAAGTTGTCGTTAAAGTTCTGCCGAAGACCACGCTCGCCTGCGGCTTTAAACCCGACGCAACGGTCGGATCCCGATCGATTCGAATGTTCCGAATCGATCGGGGAGGCTTTGGATCGATCCACGGATCGATCCAGAGCGCCTCTCGAAAGCGCTGGATCGATCCACGGATCGATCCAGCGCTTATCGCGCGAAGCAGCAAGTGATCCGTCGATCGAGCTCCTGATCGATCCACGGATCGATCCGAGTTCCGATCGACTGGAAGAATCGGATCGATCCACCGATCGATCCACATCGATCGATTGATCGATCGACCCACCTTGTTTGCCCAATAAAGTCCAAGGTCTCCAATTCCAACATCCGGTTAACCTTGACATGTTGGTACATCATGCCTCGCATCCGGCCACCCTTGACCTGCTAGGACTCCCTCACCAAGTGTCCGGTCAACCTTGACCCACTTGGACTTACCGTCTCGTGCCAAGTATCCGGTCACTCCATTGACCCACTTGGACTTCCACTAGATGTCCGGTCAACCTTGACCCATCTGGATTTCCTTGGCCAAGTATCCGGTCAATCCTTTGACCTACTTGGACTTCCCAACACCGATGTCCGATCATCCTCGATCCATCTGGATTTCCTCCTGCCAAGTATCCAACAATCCTTTGACCTACTTGGACTTCCCAACACCGGATGTCCGATCATCCTTGATCCATCCGATTTCCTTGCCTGGCATCCACCAACTTTCGACCTACTTGACTTCCCAACACCAGATGTCCGATCATCCTTGATCCATCTGGATTTCCTTCCTTGCCTGACTTCACTCACCAGGACTTTCACCTAGCTTCACTCACTAGGACTTTCACCTGGCTTCACTCACCAGGACTTTCACTTGGCTTCACTCACCAGGATTTTCACCTGGCTTCACTCACCAGGATTTCCTTCTGCCTAGCTTCACTCACTAGGACTTTCACCTGGCTTCACTCACCAGGATTTCCTTCTGCCTAGCTTCACTCACTAGGACTTCCATCTGCCTAACTTGCCAGTTAGGACTTCCCAGTCAAGTATCCAGTCAACCTTGACCTACTTGACTCTTCTTCAATCAATATCTTATTGTCAAACATCTAAACCCAAACCAAGACTCAGCTTGGTTAACCAGGTCAACCTTGACCTGAGGGATTTTGCACCAACAATCTCCCCCTTTTTGATGTTTGACAATACCACAATAACACTTACAATCCCACATGTAAGTTAGGCTAATCCTATAGCCTCCTTCTTCATGCCACTAGGTAATGAACCCATAAATTAAGCTTTCCATTCTCCCCCTAAGAGGGCAAACTCCTCCCTCTAGGTAAGGAAAACCTAACTTACTTCCTTTCATTCTCCCCCTATTGGCACACATCAACCCCCTAAAAAAAACATCAACCCGTCTTTGGACACACATCAACCTATGCTCCAATTTTGGGCACACTTCAACAACTCCATTTGTTGAAGACTCTCCCCCTGAAGAGTTGCTCATCGTGATCACAATTTCACTCATTGTGATCAACTCAATATTGAAGGTCTCATACCCTTCATTATCTTTAACTTCTCCCTCAATGTTGACAAATACCCAACCTTGAGCATTTTCAACCACTTGAGTTGCCACTTGAAATGATGAGGATATCCACTCCCCATTTATCCCCATTTCAAGTTTAAATGCTCAACCTTGAGCAAGTTCGCAACAGAAGGTTAACCACCTTCCAAGGTTCATGAAAAATAATTTTCATGTCTTTAAAGAGTCCCTCCCCCTAAAGACATGGTGGTAACTTCTGTCATTGCACCAACAACGACTTGGAATCCCTAAACCTTTAGGAAACCCAGATTTAGAAGTTTTGAGGTTCAAATGTTCAAAATTTGAAACAAACCTCAACCTAAACTTCAACTTAGCCTTCCTTAACCAATCCATCCTTGTTTTCACATGAAAACACCCTTCTTATGTATACAAATGTATATTTAGGGGTTTGGAATGGTTACCTAGACTAAAATAGGTTCAAAGTGCTGAAATCAGGCTTTCCCAGCCAAAATCAGCAACTTGGATCGATTGGAGTTGGGTTCCAATCGATTGAACCTGGCTGAATCGATCCACTGATCGATTCAGGACGTGTGGATCGATCGGCTGATCGATCCAGCGAGCTACTGCTCGCGGGAAATGCCTTCTGAATCGATCCACTGATCGATTCAGACTGCCTAGATCGATCGTCTGATCGATCCAGCGAGCTACTGCTCGCGAGAATTGCCTTCTGAATCGATCCATGGATCGATTCAGGCACTCCAATCGATCCATGGATCGATCGGAGCTCTGATAGTTGCTGAAATTCCATTTCAGTCAACTTCAGAAACCCCTAGAAAATTCTACAAAAATCCAAAAATTATGAAATTTCGTGTAGACATTATTTAGGGCATATATTATCATGGAAAAATAGTTTTCTATGAAAATACATCATATTTTCAAAGATTGACAAAAACTTGAAAACTTGCAAAAGCTTTAGTGTTTTCTTCAAGTTTGTGTCTAACTATTCAATGGTGATTACTATCAAAAGATAGCCTTCACCAAGGTTTTCCAAAATCATTTTGAAAACATTTTAAAAACCAATATCCCACCATATTCCTTGGGCTTAATGCACATGACTTGTACATTAGCTTTCCCAATGATGGGAAAACACATAACTATGTGTTTTGATGAACCTAAAACTCAAAAGAATGCACTAAATCAACATTTTGAGTTTTGTTCATCTTCCTAACATCTCACTTGTATCTAATGTGCACTAAAACACATACAAGTCATCTTATAGTCCTTGTGAGATGTAAGATTTTGGTTTTGCCCTATTCTAGGGATCATGCATATCTATCTAGGCATTTTAGTTATATACTAGACATCCACTAAGGATGTCTCTTGTTAATAATTGTTGTTAAATGCCTTTTGTCCTTAATTACAAGGAATTAAACTAATGCATGATAATGTTATGGCATACATCAAAATAAAATAACTTTCAAAAGAAAATGTCCTATAATTACATGATGTATGAATGTCATGACATGGTATTTTTGGATTTTTCATAATAAAACATGAACGCAAAAATAGACATGATGTCATGACACATGATGGGCAAACAATCATGGCAAGGTTTAGCATAAATAAAATATACCTAGATTAACTATCTAAGTATCCTTAAAATTTTAGCTAAACTTACAACTTAAACCTAGATTGTCCTAAAGTGCTTCAAGAAAATGCCAAAGCCTAAATTGGCATTTCTAATTCCCTTGATTAATGTATGCCAATTTAAATTAAGCATATTCCTCAAATGTTGGCATATTTCATTTTTCCACAAGAGTAGCACTTTAAAGTTAAGGCCCGGATTGCCTTAAATTTCCTAAGAACATACCAAAATCCCAACTTGGTAGCTCTTATGAATTTCCCAATATGTGCCTTTTAAGATTAAAATCAACTTTTCACCACTAGGCACATTTTACTCTTTCAAGGAGTAAATAATAGTTCCATTTCATTTTCAAAGGTTAACAAAAACCTTGAAAATGCTCCTTGAGTGTCAATTTCCTCAAAGTTGGGTTAACTACCCTTCTAATCGGAGTTGACACTCTCTAACCCATTTATGGGGTAGAGAAAATGCTCCTAGGAACCCAACACCTATTGGTGCTCCTTGGATGCTCTAGGTACTCACTAGGGATAACTTCCCTAGATACCTTCCTAATGACCTTGTTGGGCTTCTTAGAAGCCTTGGTCACATTTTCTAGGTCAACTCTAGGGATAGCCTCCCTTGTGACCTTGTTAGTGACTTTCTTAAACTTCTTAGAGGTCTTAGTCACTTTGGTTGCAAAGATACTTCTAGGGATATCTTCCCTTGTATCCTTAACTTGACCTCTAGACCTAGGGTTTATTCCATAACTATATGGAACTCTATGGTAAGAGGGCACATCCTTCTTAGCCTTTGGTTTGTATCCCAAACCTCTATGGCCGTTGGATGACCTTTGTGCTCCTAGACCTAGGCTATGCTCATTTTGCCCTAATAGGATATTTTCCATCCTTTTAGGGTCTTTTCCATTTTATCAAGTCTTGACCTTAAGACTTGATTTTCTCTCACTAAGTCCTTAGTATTTGATTTTTCATTAAGTCCATGAGCATTTTGGTTTCTAGGCTTGTATCTAAAATCCTTAGAGTTATTGCCTAGATTTCTACCTACATTCCTAACCTTAGGTGTAATAGTCTTAGCATGTAGGGCCACATGCTTTTCCTTAAAGCCCTCATGCTTTCTATTCTTATGGTAAATTGCATTAAAATGATAAAAATTTGAACTATCATGCTTTTTACCATTTTGCAAAGGAATAGGCTCAATGAAAGTTACCTTCTTTTTTACCTTGGAGGCTCCCCCTTGACTAGTGCCTCCTTGAGCCTTGACCTTCTTCTTCCCCTTGGGGCATTGACTACGATAATGCCCCTTTTGATTGCAAGAGAAGCATATAATATGCTCCTTGCTCTTCTTTGTGTTGGGGATGGTCTCCTTGGGCTTCACCTTGCCCTTTTGTGCCACTTGGCCCTTTTGCTTGGCTAATTTAGGGCACTTGCTCTTGTAGTGCCCATGTTCCCTACATTCAAAGCATATAATATGATTTTTATTATTAATTGAAATATTTATACCTTTGCTCATAGGAGTGGCATCTTTTTCTTTGGATCCGGAGGTAGAAGCTTCCTCTTGATCGGACCTTGATTCTCCTCCATTTGATTTTTCTTGACTTGTGGAGGTAGAAGCTTCTTCCTCCTCTTCTTCTCTTGACCCGGATGTAGAAGCTTCTTCTTCTTCTTGATCCGGTGTCACCAAGGATTGCTCCCCCTCAATCCTAGAGGTGGAGGCTTCATCATCTTGAATATGAAACAAGGAGTATGCTCCCTCCTTGTTCCCTTCGTTGCATTCCCTTGAGGATGAAACTTCTTGGATTTCCTCTTCTTCGGAGGTTGAGCATCTCTCAACCTCGGAATCCTCCTCTTGGTCTTGCTCCAAAGAGTCACCCTCTCTAGATTCTTCTTGATCTTGTACAGTGGAGGGGATCTCTTCATGAAGCTTGGCCAATTTGCTCCAAAGATCCTTTGCATCTTCAAATTCTCCAATTTTGCAAAGGATGGTGCTTGGCAGTAGATTGACCAAAAGCTTGGTCACTTTGTCATTGGCCTTGCACCTTTGGACTTGCTCCGGGCTCCATTTGCTTTTCTTTAGAGCTTTGCCCTTGGAATTTGTTGGAGCTTCGAAGCCTTCCGTAAGAGCAAACCATTGCTCTATCTCCATCATAAGAAAGTTTTCGATTCTTGATCTCCAAGAATCAAAACTTGTGGAAGTGTATGGTGGAGCCACCCTTGTGTCAAATCCAAGTCCATCTTGGAATTGCATCTTGAAGTTGAGCTTAATGAAGTCTTGAACTTGAAGAATTTGCTCCAACTTCTTCACCCTCTAGCTTTTCTTGATATGCTTGACCCTTCCGGCGATGATTCCGGTGAAGAGCAACCTTGCTCTGATACCACTTGTTAGGACCAAAAGTAGCTAGAGGGGGGGGTGAATAGCTCGTCGCGTTCACTCGGTGCGCTTCGTTGCTTGGCGTTGCTTGTTTCTTCTTGGATGTGCAGCGGAAAATACAGAAACAAACATAAAACGCTAACACTAGGATTTTACTTGGTATCCACCTCACAAGAGGTGACTAATCCAAGGATCCACACCAACGCACACACCCTCCACTAAATAAAACCTCCTTTGTGGTAACTACCAAGGGCGGAGAAGCCCTACAAGACTCAATACAAGAAGAAAGGGAAGGAGTACAAGAAATAGAAGCTTACAAGCTTTACAATGAGTACAAACCCTAACCCTAGCTTCTCTTCTTGGCTTTGATCCGCCTCTTGACTTGGAGAGCTTCCAAGATCCTTCAAGAACTGGCGATCTGAGCTTTGTGAGTGCTGTGGAGGAGCTGGCGAGAATCTGAGAAGTTGTCGTTAAAGTTCTGCCGAAGACCACGCTCGCCTGCGGCTTTAAACCCGACGCAACGGTCGGATCCCGATCGATTCGAATGTTCCGAATCGATCGGGGAGGCTTTGGATCGATCCACGGATCGATCCAGAGCGCCTCTGTGCTCTGGAAACGCGCCTGGATCGATCCACGGATCGATCCAGCGCTTATCGCGCGAAGCAGCATCGTCCCGATCGATCGGCTGATCGATCGGGACCTCTGGATCGATCCACGGATCGATCCAGAAGCTTTCTGTTCGCTGGGAAGAATCTGGATCGATCCACTGATCGATCCACATCCTGGATCGATCCACGGATCGATCCAGCACTTGGTTTTTGCCCAAAACCAAGTCCCAAACCTCCCTCACCAACATCCGGTCAACCTTGACCTGTTGGTACATCATACCTCGCATCCGGTCACTCCCTTGACTGCTAGGACTCCCCACCAAGTGTCCGGTCAATCCCTTTGACCCACTTGGACTTTTACTCGTCGTGCCAAGTATCCGGTCACTCCATTGACCTACTTGGACTTCCACTAGATGTCTGGTCAACCTTGACCCATCTGGACTTCTTTCCTTGCCAAGTATCCAGTCAATCCTTTGACCTACTTGGACTTCCCAACACCAGATGTCCGATCATCCTTGATCCATCTGGATTTCCTTCCTTGCCAAGTATCCAGTCAATCCCTTTGACCTACTTGGACTTCCCAACACCAGATGTCCGATCATCCTTGATCCATCTGGATTTCCTTCCTTGCCAAGTATCCAGTCAATCCCTTTGACCTACTCGGCCTTCCCAACACCAGATGTCCGATCTTCCTTGATCCATCCGGATTTTCCCTTGCCTGGCTTCACTCACTGGGACTTTCACCTAGCTTCACTCACCAGGGCTTTCACCTAGCTTCATTCACTAGGACTTTCACCTGGCTTCACTCACCAGGATTTTCACCTGGCTTCACTCACCAGGATTTCCTTCTGCCTAGCTTCACTCACTAGGACTTTCACCTGGCTTCACTCACCAGGATTTCCTTCTGCCTAGCTTCACTCACTAGGACTTCCATCTGCCTAACTTGCCAGTTAGGACTTCCCAGTCAAGTATCCAGTCAACCTTGACCTACTTGACTCTTCTTCAATCAATATCTTATTGTCAAACATCTAAACCCAAACCAAGACTCAGCTTGGTTAACCAGGTCAACCTTGACCTGAGGGATTTTGCACCAACAAACAGTGCAAAAGCGTCTTCCATCCCTTGAAGGTTCCTTCCCTAGCTGTTAAGCCGAAGATAAAGTTTTATCTTCGGCGATAAAACTTAACCGATTGAAGGTGCCTTGAACCCTCTTGAAGACGTCTTCTACCCTCGGATAAGATTTTCCAAGAGCTATAAAAAAGTCCCTGGAGCTAAGAAATAAAGAATAACTGAACAATAACTTCTGTATTAACTTTCCTAGTCATTTCTGAGCTGTCAACGTGTGTAAAAGGCTTCTCCGCCTTCAACAAAGGAGAATTTTAATGAGCTTTCATCTGCCTTGAATTAATAACCATTTAGATTGTAACCAAGTAATTCTTGGCCTTTTACCAACTCTTTTAAGTTGTTATTTCCTTATGTCAATTATTTTTTATTAATTAACTTATGCTACTATTCTAAGTCAAAATAAGAAGAAAGAGGTTATTTTTATTTTACAAGCAATTCACCCCGTTCTTGCAGCCCCCGCTGCACCAACAATTGGTATCAGAGCCAAAATGCATCAAAAGGACTAATCGCCGACTAGCATCCACCCACCAATATTTGAGGGTGAGTTCACGTTTTGGAAGCGACGAATGGAGGTATTTTTTAAGATAGATTTTAATATTTTATTAATAATGAAATATAGTTTTGAAGCACCAAAGAACACGAATGGAGAAGAACTCAAAGAACAACTCTGGACTAGAAAGCAGCGCGACAAATTTATGACAAATGGTAAGGCTAAATTTCACCTTATAAGTGTACTACTGGTTGAGGAACTTGACAGAATTGGCAATTACAAAAGTGCAAAAGAACTTTGAAAAAAATTCTTGAAACTCTATGAAGAACCAAAAGAAGCCGAATCTAGCTCCTCGATGGACATCGAGTCGTCGTCTAAAGAACCCGAGACCTGTAGAATCGAAAAGCGCTAGAGGGGGGGGTGAATAGCGCTCATAGCTTTCACTTTTGTTTCGAGTAAACTCAAAGTAAATACGCAATTGAAATAAAAGAGAGATAAACAAAACACAAACATCAAGGATTTACTTGGTTCGAAGCCTGTGGCGACTCCTACTCCAAGGTCCGCACGTAAGAGTTCTTTCGATGGGCAATCACTATAACTTTGGAAATATTACAAAAGAATACAACAATTAAAGCACTACCAAATGTTATACCGACAACAAGGAAATCTGAAATTGAAAGCTTCTGGTCGTCGGAGTCGAGTTAGGGCTTGCCGGATCGATTTGTTAGCAGTACACAGAAGAAGGATTGCAAGTATTTGATTATACTTAGCTGCTGCTCGAACTGGCCTTAAGTAGGCTATTGAGGGCGCCTCTAGTAGCCATAAGAGGCACGCCCAACCCGCCGAATCTGTGGCATCGATAAGCTCCTACGTCTTCGCTGCTTATCCACCCGAAGGCGCCTCCAAGCTCCATGGAGGGTGTCCTCCACCTAGCGTTCAAGGAGCCTTCCATCTCCTTGGAAGGCGCCTTCGCGCCTTGCTGCGCACGGCTTCGACTAATGCACCTGAGGTGCCTCCAAGCTCGATGGAGGGCGCCTTGGGTACTGTTCATCTGAGGCTTCTCTTGTGCAAATCCCTTCCTGCAAGGCATATTAGTCCACAAACAAAGTATATCCTGCAGAACAAAGTTAGCACAACAAAATAAGAAAAATATAGGTATTTGACAGTCATCAGACTGTTCGGTTCTGACTTCGGATTTCTTCCGGAAACCCTAAGTCGAACCAACGCTTACTGTTCCCTCGCCGAGGAATGCGTCTTCACCTACTCCTCTTAGGAGAGTTTACCTGTTGCCAGATCGATCCTCTAAACCGATTTGACTTTCTACCTAAGGTTACCACCCCCTAAGACCTAGGGTTACCATCCCCTAGAACCTAGGATTACCACCCCCTAGGTTTTTCCACCTGCCTAATCGTAGTTAGGACTTTCCACCACCTAGGGTTACCGCCCCCTAAAACCTAGGGTTACCACCCCTTAGGGTTTTCCCCTTGCCTAGAATCCACTATGACTTTTACCTAAGAGCACTTAGGACTTTTCTTGAAAACTTATTTAACCTTGTCAGATCACAAATAATCTTAGCTTTGAACTCTTTGCTATTATCAAAACCCAGGTTCGATTGTCGGATGCTTCCCGCACCAACAATCTCCCCCTTTTTTTATTATGGAAATAAAATTCAAAGTTAAGTAAAGCATAACTTGATTATAAGAACATAAATGCGTACAAGTTAAATGCAATATCAAGATTCAATATCAAGTGCAAAAAGATACAATATTTAGAACAACTTGTTGTAGCTGCCCCTTAATCACTTATTCACTTTTTAACTTTTAACTTTTTAATTACTTAACTTTCACTTTTCTCGCCCCCTTTGTCATATATCAAAAATACTAAACAGAGAGAAGGATGTAAAGATAGGAATTTTTTAGCTCCCCCTGAAAGGTAACATTTACTTGTAAAAAAAAATTGACAAGTTCGTAGTTTTAAAAGTAGACTTTAATTAAGAAGAAGAAAAAACTTAGCAAAGTTTTAAGCTTTGAAAAGTGATTTAGGGTTTATCAAAAACTTAGCTAGATTTAAACTTTGAAAATGACTTAGCTTTTCAAAAAAACTTAGATAAACTTAAGTTTTGAAAATTATTGTTTTGAAAAACACTTGGCGAAATTAGAAATGCTTTTGAAAATATTTAGCTTTGTCAAAAAACTATGTCAAGTAATTAGATTTGAAAAACTTTTGATAAAAACTTGGCTTTAACTTAGCTTTTGATAAACACTTAGTTTAAAAATAAAAAACTTAGCTAAGTAAAAGTTTTCTTTGAAAAAAAAATACTTTATCAAATACTTAGTTTTTGTTAATGCCAAAAATAAATTACTTCCTCTTTCACTCCCCCTTAATTAATGCCAAAAAGTTTAATTAAATAATTTTGGTCTAGGAATCCTAGAGTCTAAGCATGAGTAACATCATATTTTCAAGCATAAACATTTACCTTTAAACAAATGTCAAACCGTTAGCTACTAGTTATTTACCATGAAGTAGTAGCTTTCACTTGGTTAGTCAAATTAAGTAAGTGTTCGAGTTAGTTTGACTAAGCATGGATAACTTAATTTGATTAATTTGAATTTAGTATTTATTGCCCAAACTTATGTTGATGCATAGACATAAACATTCTGAAGTCCAGACAGTATCCTCACACCATTCTAAGTATTTTTCATACACAAACAAGGTAATTCTAGTGTGCTTGTGAGATGCTCTGGCCGAGACCTAGGGGAACATGCTTTTTAGGGGGTAAACACCTAGGTTAAGTCCAAATTTTGAAAAACTAATAAAATTAGAATTTTGAAAATATTTTTCCTAGAGTTTTAAAACTAAGTTGTTAAAAAATAATAATAAAGAGGAATATTTTCAAAAATAAGCTCTATTCTACTAAGCTCATTCCTATTTGTCTTCTAAGTGCACTGAACTCAAGTTCAGGTAAGGGTTTTGTGAAAATGTCAGCCAGGTTTGACTTGGACTCAACATAGTTAAGTACAATGTTACCCTTAGTTACATGATCCCTTATAAAGTAATGTTTTACTTCTATGTGTTTAGTCCTTGAGTGTTGGATAGGATTTTTGGTTAAGTTAATAGAACTTATATTATCAATTGAAATTTTTATATTTTTATATTCTAATTAATAGTCCTTTAAGGTATGCATCATCCATAATAGTTGAGATACACATTCCCCCATGGTTATGTATTCTGCTTCAGTAGTGGATAAAGCAACACAGTGTTGCTTTCTACTTGACCAACTTATTAGGCATTGACCTAGAAATTGATAGCTTCCACTTGTGCTTTTTCTATCTAGTTTGCACCCGGCATAGTCTGAGTCATAATAGCCAATTAGGTCAAAGGTGTTTATCCTAGGGTACCAAAGTCCTACATTTAAGGTTCCCTTAATGTATCTAAGTATTCTTTTAACATTTATTAGGTGTGATTCTTTTGCATAAGATTGGTACCTAGTACACATACCTACTGTAAACAGAATATCAGGTCGACTTGTAGTTAGGTATATTAGACTTCCTATGGCATTTCAATAATATTTTAAGTCTATTGGTTTTCCTTCTAAGTTAGAGTCAATTTTGATATTAGTTGCCAAAGGGGTATTTATATTTTTAGAATTTTAATTTGTAAGCCTAAGAAAAAGTTAAGTTCTCCAACTAAGCTCATTTCAAATTCACTTTCCATTAATTTGGTAAATTCTTTTAGAAATTTAGTATTGGTTGAGCTAAAAATTATATCATCTACGTAAATTTGGGCTATAAAGATGTCTTTTTCTAAGATTTTTACATATAAAGTTTGATCTATTTGACCTTGTTTAAACCCCTTAGATATTAAATAGGTTTATAGGCATTCATACCAAGCCTTAGGTGCTTGTTTCAGTCCATACAAAGCTTTCTTTGACCTAAAGACATGGTTTGGGTGGTCCAAATCCTCAAATCCGGGGGTTGACTTGCATACACCTCTTTCTTGATGAACTCATTTAAGAATGCATATTTCACATCCATTTGGTATAACTTGAATTTTTTATGTGTTGTATAGACTAGCAGCATTTTATGGATTCATGTCTGGTTACGGGTGCATAGATTTCATCATAGTCTAACCCTTCTACTTAGCTGAACCCTTTTGCTACTAATCTAGCTTTATTTCTTACTATTTCACCCTTATCATCCAATTTATTTCTAAATACCCATTTAGTATTAACTATGGTTTTACTTATGGGTTTAGGTACAAGTTCCCAGACTTGGTTTCTCTCAAATTGGACTAACTCCTCTTGCATTGCTAAGATCCAATCTGGGTCAGGTAAGACTTCTTCTATAGTCTTGGGTTCAATTTTAGAAATAAGAGCTATCTGACTTAGGTTTCTATAGAATGATCTAGTTCGTACTCCTAGGGTTAGGTCACCAAAAATTTGGTCAGATGGGTGATTAATACTTATTCTTGATGGTCTTGTATTAGTGTCGGCAATTGGTTCTTGTGATTCACTAGATTTAATTTGAAAACTCTCATCATTGTCTATGTTTCTTATGTTAATCTTTTCTGTATTTTGATTGATATTTTCATTTGTTAAATTAGTTAAGTTATTTTCTTTATCAAAAATCATATTGGTTGTTTCTTCAACTTTTAGGGTATTTTTGTTATAAACTCTATAAGCCCTATTGGTTGTGGAGTACCCTAAAAAGATTCCTGGGGTTGATTTTGATGTAAAGTTTCCTAAGTAATCCTTAGTGTTTAGAATGTGGACTTTACATCCAAACACTTTTAAATAATTTAAGTTGAGTACCCATGTTTGTATCCATTAATTTTACAAAATTCAGTAAATTTATAATTTTCAAATTCCCCTCCATGATCACTTCTAATTCTTTTAATTTTAGTATCTTTTTCATTTTTTATCAACTTGCAAAAGGTTTTAAAGATTTCATAAGTTTCATCTTTAGGTTTTAGAAATTTTACCCAAGTAAATCTTGAGTAATCATCAATTATAACTAAGTAATATTGGTTTTTGCTTAGTGACTTGGCTCCATGTGAATCAAACAGGTCAAAGTGTAGGAGCTCAAGTATTGAGTTAGTTCTATTTAAGTTGGTTAACTTGTGGATTGACTTGGTTTGTTTACCCTGTTGGCAAGCATTACAAATTGTATTTTCTATAATTCTTAATTTGGATAAACCTCTAATTAAGTCATTTTGACTCATTTTTGAAATGAGTCTGGTATGAGTGTGGCATAGTCTTTTGTGCCACAACTTAATTTCCTCTTGTTGTGTTAGGAGACACTTTAGTGAGGAGGTTGGTAGGTCAATTGTATAGATGTTCTTTTTCCTAATTCCCTTAAGTGTAATTTTAGGATTTCTAACATTTTTAATTAAACACTCAGATTTTGAAAATGTGACTAAGTACCCAGAGTCACATAACTGACTAATGCTAAGTAAGTTAAAATTCAATTTATCAACTAATAGTACTTTTCGAATAATAAAATCGGAACTCAGTTTGATATTACCTGTTCCGATTACCTTAAGTTTTCCGTCGTTGGCGAACATAGCTGACCCTAAGTTCTTGAGTTGTAGCTTAGTGAATTTCAATCTGTCTCTAATCATGTGTCTAGAGCATCCACTATCTAACATCCATTGATCCAAATCTTTATGTTCCTACACATAAAGTATTTGATTTGGTTCAATTTGACGGATCAAAAGATAGCTTGATTGAAATTAGCTCCTTACTATTCCATCTCACCTAGTCTAGATTGTCAAACATGTTATTCCTATGGGTGACTATGAGATGATTTTGTGTTTAATTGAATTTATTAAATTAAGTTAAGTTATGAATTGGTTAGACTTAATAAATGAATAAGATTTATTAATAAAAATTAATTGAGATTTATTAATGGATTTATTAAGATTTATTAATTTATTAATCAAGATTTATTAATTTATTAATTAAGATTTATTAATTAAGATTTATTAACTAATTAATTAGGATTTATTAAGATTTATTAATTAAGATTTATTAACTGATTAATTAAAAGTTATTAAGATTTATTAATTATTAATTCTAAATTTTAACTAAGTCTATCTCACCCTTTTCTAAATTATCAATCAAGGAACCTTATAGGTTTTTGTGAGTTGGTTAATTTTATCTTTGATTTAAATTATCATCTAAGGATTGATTTACATTTGAGTTAGACTTAGGTTTACAATTAGTCAATTAAATATTCATTTCAAAGATTGACTTCCAGGCTGTGGCGAGGCTCTAAGCCTTCTTGGGTATGAGATCATCCATCACTTCTAGACAAAGTCTTTTAAAGAAATTGGATATTTAATTTCCTTTTTGAAACTCCTAGGTCTAACTAGTCAAGTGTAAACCAAGCCTAGGTCCTTATCTAGCCTAGTCTAAGTATGTATAATAAAGGCAGTAAAAACAAGCATCAAACAAATTTATTTATCGATACAGATGGTCTTTCTATTGGCTTCCCCTGGAGCATAGCCTCGATAGGGTTATCAAGGTAATGGATTTGATCCTTGGGGACCTAATATTGATCAAGTCCAACTTGATTAATCAAGTTTGACTTGGGGACCCATGCTTGGACCAATTTTCTATTTGTTCTATTTATAAGCGATAAGTAAGATTTGTATTTTTGTTTAGCCTTAAATCCAAGTTCGGATCGATTGTAGACGACTCTTTGTTTTCCAAAAATCATATCAAGATTCTTGGAACCCAAGGTGAACCATTCCAACGTCTCCTTAAGTTCTTTAACTTGAATTTTCAAATTAGAATTTTCTTCCTCAAGTTGTTGGACTTTAGTTGAACTTTTATTTTGAACTGGCTCAGTCAAAGGACTTTGTTTAGTCTCCTCTTTAAGGATTGTTACCTCCTTTTGGAGTGACTTGACTTGGAGGTTAGATTTAGCTAACTTAAGCATAAGATAATTAACCAAATTATGTAGTTTAGTTATCTAAGAAGTATTTACAATGGGGTTAGGCCCTTCGGAAACAGATACGGATCCGTGGCTTCTCTCGGATTCTGTTTCCGACTTGCTCTCGGTTTCTGATTCTTCGACTTGTTCCCAGGCCGTAACCGCGAGGAAGCTCGTCTATTCGAGCTTGACTGAGGTAGCTTCGGTCAAATCCACTAAGTCTAGTGCACCAGGTAGAATTCTATATTCAGCCTAGACATGCCTTCGACAAAGCTTCCTTGACATACTATCATCCCAATCCATTCCGATGCTATGTTGTAGGGTTTGGTAAACCTTTTTATACTAACCGTTCTAAATTAAGAGAAGATGCATGACATGTTATATAACAGATAAGTATGCATGATCATGGCAAGTCAAACAATTCAAACAAATCATACATGATATTATTGGTGTTGTTGATGTTGTTGTTGTTATTTTATTGTTTAATATTATTGTTAGTTGCTATTGTTATTGTTATTATTATTGCTTATTATTATAGTTGTTTTATTATTATTATTATTATTTATTATAGTTGTTTTGTTATTATTATTATTATTATTATTATTATTATTATTATTATTATTTATTAAAGTTGTTTTGTTATTGTTATTGTTGTTGTTATTATTATTATAATTATTATTATTATTATAGTTGTTTTGTTATTATTATCTATTAATTAGTTTCATAATTTAAGGGTACATGATTATAATTAGATAGATTTGGTTTTGATTTATAACTTAAATCTAGATTTTGTGAGTTGACAAAAATATTAATAATGTTTTCTAATTTATCAAATTTATTTTTTAAAACATTATTTAGTTTTTCTAGTTTTCTAAAATGTGATTTTGTATTTAATTTATAGTTTTGTTTCTTATTTTTATTTTCTAGATTTTTAGTTAAATTATATTTATTATTATTTTGATTTAAATTCAAATTATCTTGAATTAATAAATTTTGATTTACTAGATCTACGTCTTGATTAAGTTTGGGTTGATTTGATCATTTTTAGTTATATTTGAATTAATTAAATTTTTATTAATTAAATTAGTTTTGTTAAGTAATGTAGGATTTTCATGCCTTTTTAAAATCATAGTACAATTCAAACAAGAAGGATCTAAAGCATGCAAATGTTCATATAATTTAAATTTATTTACCATAATTGCTCCCCCTGAATCCTTGGGTCTTCTCTCCGGACATTGAAATTTGTAGTATCCTATCTTTTTGTACTTGAAACATTCGATGTGGTCCTTCCTTTTCTGGACTCTAGGCATCGGTTCCTCCTTTGCCTCTGGTTGTGCGGATTGATTCATTAGGCATTTATTTTTGTAGTGTCCTTTTTCTCTGCAATTAAAACATGTTATGTGTTCTTAAAAATTTGAATTTACAATATTACCTTCTGAATCCTTATTAGGATTCTCCCCCTTGACCATTGCCACTTTGGATTCAGGCTTGAACATTTGGTTGGGCTCAGGTTTAGGTTTGGACACTTGTTCAGACTCGAGTTCGGATCCATCAGCTACTAGTGCGATGAAGTTGATTTGGTCTTGTTCTTCTAGATCTGGATCTGAGGATAGCTCTCCAGATTTGGACTCAGATTCGAACTCACTTTCGTCTGTATCTTCTAGCCTCGACGGAGCCTCGTGAAGCTTGATCAATTTGGTCCACATCTCAAATGCGTTCTTGTAACCTTCTAATTGACACAAGACTTCATTAGGCAAAATATTTGTCAACATATTTATTACCTTTGTGTTCAATTTTGAGTTTCGAGAAGGTTGCCTTAGTGCAATCCAGTTGTCGAAATTGTTGCTTCCAATGAAGCATTCCATCATTTGCCTCCAGGAGTTGAAGTAGATTTTATCGTACGGCGGAGGTTCATAGATGCTTCTCCCTTCTTGATAGGATGTCGACATTCTTGCAGGAAAAGAAAACAACAAACTGATTTCCAAGACTTTCGTCTTGGGATTAGTAGTGCTTGAAAAATAGAAATAATAAGAAGAAAAATATTCTAAAAGAAAAAAAAATTGAAGAAAATAAAAGGTTTTAAAAATGCTTTGAAAAACGGTTAAGTAATTTCAGAGCTAACGAGGCTCTAATACCAATTGATAGATCGGATGAGAGCGATAGAGGGGGGGGGGGTGAATATCGCTTTCTTTAAAACTTATCTTTTTCTTTTAAATCAGAATCGTGCAGCGGAAAGTAAAAAGAGAGACAGGTTCATTTACTTCGTTCGGAGCCTAGCTCGACTCCTACTCGAAGGCCCGGGGTCCTTGATCACACCGATGTGTAATCACTATAACTCTTCTTTCCGAAATCCTTCGGAAAGAAGCAGATTGTACAAATGAGTAAGATAGTAACACCCTACTATCTTACTAAATAATGAGTAAAATGCAATATAAAATATTATACCGACAGAAGTAGAATATGAAGTGCAGTCGGTACTTCTGGAGTAGCTTGAAGATTTGTTGCATACTTGTAGTACGATGATCTTGAGCTGAGTAGAACCTTTTTGTCAATAAGAAAGCGTTATCCAGCCTCAGACTTTGAGCCTCCTTTTATAGGTGTACTGGATGTTCGATCGACTGATCCTCCTGTTCGATTGACTAAACACGCTCCCCTCCTTCCTGGCTGGAGTCTGACTCTGGCTTGATATTCTGCATTAACTGGTCTTTAATGGTTCGGTCGACCGAACAGGTTCCTTCCCTGTTCGTCGTGATTTGCCGAGATCAACAGTTAATGCACCATTAATGCTGATTGATTCGGTCGACCAATCCATGGGTTCGGGTGACCGATCAGTGTGCTTTCCTTATGCTCTGATCGTTGCTGTATGTGCTGAGTCATCAAGGTTCGGTCGACCGATCAAGCTTTGACCGGTCTGTACTCTATTTTGGTCTGAACTGTTACTTGCTTTGAGTTGACCTGGTTCGGTCGACCGATCCTCCTATTCGGTCGACCGATAGGTCGAACCTGCAAAACAGTGTTAGACAATAATCCTGCAAAACATAGATTAACACAATAGTATAAAATGCATGAGTAATAATATAAGACAATAGAACTGTCTTGATCTCAACTTGGAAACCTACCCGGGTTCTTCAGTTGGATCAGCGACCTTAGGTTGTTCCCTTCAGGAACTCGACCTCACTGTCGCTCCTCCAGTTGCTTACCTCAACTTACTTGCCAAACACGGTCCTCCAGACCTGTTTGGACTTTTGCCTGCTCAGTGTCTGATCGCCTGCTCCACTAAGACTTTTCCTACAATATTATATTAGCCAACAGTAATAATAATACAGAAAACAATAGTAAACCTAAACCTAGATTTACCGAGATCCGCTGGTCCGGTCGACCGCACGATCAACCTTGCTTGGAGTTCTCACTTCCACGACTTGTCATTACCTAAGGTTATCTCCCCCTAGGATTTACTGTAACGCCCGAAAATTCTCAAAATAATTATTAGAAATATCCTAGTATTTTTCTAGAATTTTAGGATATTTTTATTGAATTTTTAGATTAGCGGAAGTAGCAAAAATAAATAGAGAACGAAAATGGCCTACGCGGGAATTGAACCCGAGACCTATTGGGTCCTACGACTTATAGCGAACTCCAGTAACCAAGTAAACCCAGCAGAGTCGTGCTGAAAGAAAAGGGAGGCAATTAAATTTATATTAGAGTTGGGCGAAATTACCCACTTAATATAAATAGAGAATTAATAAGTGAAGAGTTATTTTTAACGTAACTTTTCTCCTCCTCACCCTAACCTCACGCCGCCCCCTCCCTCTTCTCCTTCTTCTCTCGACGCCAACCACAAGCACACCTAGGGTTCTGTCCCTAGGGCCATAGGAGTACTTTCTGGCAACAACTTCGACACGAGGACGCTCCCCTCCGAGAGAGGAACGCATAGACGCGAGAAGATCGTCGAAGAGATCTCTCCTCCGGAAAACCTAGCGATTAGATTTGTAAGAAAATCCGAACAGGAGGTAAGAAACCCCTCACCTGCAGTATAAGTAGCTTTCGTATGAATTTTAAGCTTCAGTTTAGTAGGATGTAGATTTTCGGCACAAAGGATGCGAACTAGCGTATACCAAGTGTTCGAATAAATTGTTAGCACAGTTAAAATGCAACTTAGGCATTTTATTAGCTTAGATAAATGCAATGGAAGCATTTTCGCAGCTTATTTAGTCTTGCTACAGCTCTTATAGGACTAGATGTCCAATGGGTGGGCTCCCACAGTCGCCTCTAGGTTCAGACAACCTAGCTCTAGGTTCAGATAACCTAAAATGAGCAAGACAAGTAATAATTAGCTATGTTCAGTATTTTACTTTCTCAGTGGCACTGTACTGGATTAGATATCCATTGGGTTGGGCTCCCATAGTCGTCCCTAAGTTCAGTTAACCTAGTAAACCTTACTAGATTCGGAATTTGTAACCCCGGATTTAGTTAGGGATGCGCGCACAGCAAGTACAGTTGCCGGGCCCAAACAGCAACATGATTATGTATTTTCACTTATTATATATAGTTTTCAAACTCTCACAAGATTGTTATGTGAATGCAGTATAGCCTCAGCATTAGTCTAGCATTAGCTTAGCTCAGCTTTCGGTATCAGATTAGTTTTCCTATTGATACAATGTGATAGTTATGATTAGCTTTATTGCCATGATTAGTTTGATTTCTATGTGTTGTATGTCATGCCATGCTTAGCATATTCAGTATACATATATTTCAAATAGCATGTTTTCAAAGCATAAATTACATCGTATGCATGTTTTGTGAGGTACATGGTTTCTTACTAAGCATAAAGTTTACAGATACTCTTTCCTTATACTGCAGATAAAGGTAAAGGAAAGATGGACTAGCGGAGGCTGGAGGACAATGCGATGAAGATGTGTGTGGATGGAACTTGGAATAAAGACCTTGGAGAAACTAGAAATAAATCTGAAACTTTAGCATTTTATTAAGTTGTTACTTTCCTTATTTCAGTTATTTTAATGCTACGAATCATGAAAGACCTGGTTAGATTGTTAGTAACCCTGTTTAGAATGCTAGTTGTTTGTTGTTAGAATGTTTCCCAGTCATTTTCGAACTTGTATGTGTGATTGAGGCACGAAACAGTGCTGAAACAGACTTCTGGTACGAAATCAGAAACCCCAATCGATTGGCCGATCGATTGGAGGCTTCTCAATCGATCAGCCGATCGATTGAGAAGTTCGTACCGCGAACAGTAAGCTCCTGGATCGATCAACCGATCGATCCGGATGCCTTCGGTCGCGAACAGAAAGCCCTGTGATCGATCACTGGATCGATTGGCTAGTCTGGATCAATCAGCCGATCGATCTAGAATATTGCTCGAGCACAGTAGCGTGCTGAATCGATCACTGGATCGATCCAACCTAAGTTCCGCATACAGTAGCATGCTGGGTCGATCACTGGATCGATTAGACTATTCCAATCGATCCACCGATCGATTGGGATGCCTGATAGTAGCGGGAAACCCCTTATTCCAGTTCCTTGACCATGGGGAAGGTAATATATGACATGAATAGTTTGATTACACCCCTTAGCACATATAGAATAAAGAAATGATAGTAGTTTAGCCAAGTTTTAATTAGTACAGCTTCCGCACCTAGACTTAGTGATGGTCATGGATATAGCTTAGCACAGCATATTGTGACGGTCCGACCTTACAGCCTAGCCAGTAGAAGGCGGGTCGTTACATTTACTCCATCTGGCTTCACTCACCAGAACCTAATGTTACCACCCCTTAGGATTTTTTCCACTTGGCTTCACTCACCAAGACTCAGTATTCGACTACCCAGGCATCAAGTCCTCCAGACCTATCCACCTGGCTTCCACGATATACCGAGATTTCCCTTACCTAGCCTACAACTAGGACTCAGTATTTGGCTACCCAGAGATCAAGTCCTTCAGACCTATCCACCTGGTTTTCACGATATACCAAGATTTCCCTTACCTAGCCTATAACTAGGACTCAATATTCGGCTACCCAGGGATCAGGTCCTTCAGACCTATCCACCTGGCTTCCACAATCTACCGAGATTTCTCCCCTTGCCTAGTCTACAACTAGGACTTCCCTTGATCAAGCTCCATACGTAAACATACTTAAGCATACTTAAATATATTTGTCTGACATTAAAACCTTGGAGGTCGATTGCACCAACAATAATTTTCTTTGGGTGCAATGAGAAGGGACACTACAAGAGTAGGTGTCCAATGGGTAAGAAGAAGGTAAATCCTAAACTCATTCAAGTTAATTTAAAAACTAACAAGGGTTGTAGGAATGAAGAAACCCAAGGAAAAAGAATGCGCATCATATGCTTCACATGTGGAGAGAAGGGCCACTACCACACCAAATGTCCCAAGAAGGGAGAGATCAAGAAGCTAGCACATCTAAAGAAATGGGAAAAGAAGAAGAGAAGCAAAAGTCAAGGGGGAGCTTCAAGGGTAAGGGAGGTATACCCTAATTTGAATCGTAATTCAAATGTTTATACTCCCATGCACGCTAGAAATAATTTCCATTATTTGCCAATGCATAACTTCGGTTTTAGATATCATGATAGAAGTAGGGTTAATGTAGATCAAAACCCTAAGGTCCCTACTCATGATAAAATTAGTAATGGTAAACCTAAGGAGACCCAAGGCATTAATCCCAAGAAGTGGAGACATATGCCTAGAAAAATGGGTAGGTCTAGAAATGTCCATGGTGGACATGTTGACTCTAGGTTTAGGAACCTAGAAAGGGAAAATCAAGCTTTGAAGGTAAAGCTTGATAGTTTGGAGAAACCCTAGCTAGATTCATGGTTGGATCTAGAAGGTTAAGTATGGTGTTGGGTAGTTAAAGACCCAACAATGATAGATCGGGTCTAGGATACCGATCTAATATCTCCAATGCTAAGGGAAAATCTTATGCTAGGGTTGCATATGACTATAGCAAGGAGAAGTCAATAAATGGCAAGGGAAAGCCATTTAAAAGTAAGATTAAATTAATCAAGGAGAAGGTGTCCAAGGTTAAGAAAGTTATATTTGTAGGCCAAGTGTCACCGGAGGTGCACCGATATGGCCTAGCGATTGTGGATGAGTCACCTAGGGAGGTGGCTAAGGTTAGGAGCTCTAGGGGGAGCTTTAAGAGTCAAGTTAGGACCCATGGCAAATGAATCTCAAGTGGGTACTACTTGGGAGCCTAGGTTGGGTCATGGAATGTGCCAAGTGGTTTGGAGACGGACTTGAGTCTCAAACATAGGGATTTGGCACAATTGGTTTGTGTTTCATGCAAGAAATATGACATTTGAGGTCATATAGCATGATAATTGATTTTGGATATATATATGTCATATAAACTAATGCTAGGGATGCATTATGGGTTGGTATAGGCAAATACATCAAGAGAAAGTCAAAACTAGGACTTTAGGTTAAGGTTCAACTGAACCATTTAGCTAGTTTTGGATTTTATGTCAATCTTGGGATTGGTGATAGATACATTTTGTAATGTATTTTTCCTAAGTAGACACTAGTAAAATAGACCTCTCCATAAAATTTGAGAATTTTTGTAGCTCTGTGGAATTTCTGGTGCATTTCTGAAGTTGGGCAGAAAGGTTGATTTTTTCAGAAATAGGGTACCAGTCGACTGGTGCAGATACCAGTCTACTGGTAATAGTATTTTTTAGCACAAAATGTCTCTGTGAGCACATTTTATCGAGGGCAATCGACTGGTGCCGATACCAGTCGACTGGTAATAGAATCGACTGGTACTAAGGGGCAGTCGACTGATACCAGCCTGAACTTATTTTTTCAGCGCTGTTCTTGACCGTGTCAACTAGTTTAGATGTATGGGATCCATGGGGGATAAATATATGAGTTTAGGGTTAGTTTGGACGATAAGTTTTCAACAATTGGGATATTATTGGAGAGCTTTTTGGATGTTAGGCAAAGGGGGAGAAGTAAGGTTTAGTTGGAAAAACCTTAAGTGTCTTTGCATAGAGGGAGCCTTGTGATAGGTTCTTAAATATCCCTGTGGAAAAATTCTAGCTCATTGGGGAGCTTAGGTGTAGGTGGAGCCTTGGGATAGGTTCCAATGCATGTTGCATTTTGTTTCGACGGTGTAAGTCCAAGTGTGTAGCTTTGGCAACGTAAGTCCATTCATTGTTAGCATGTTTATTTGCTATTATGTTTTCCCTAACTTAAACGTATTGCCAAATATCAAAAAGGGGAAGATTGTTGGAGCAATCCCATTGGTCCGTGTGACCATGTGTTTTGGTGTTTGGGCAAAGGATTTAAGTTAGGTTTACTCTTGTTATTTGATATGTGTATGTGAGTGTGCAAGTTTGTAGGATACACATATGACTCAGTTTGATGACTTTGGGTCCGGTGAATGATGGAGTATCCGAGGGATCATGGACAAGGCAGCAAGGACAAGGGCCGAGGGAAGCGACTTTGAGGCATACGCAAAAGATGGCATTGGAGACGAGCCGCGGGCTTGGATGCATCCGAGGGACGAGAGCCAAAGGAAGTAGGCTTGAAGGCTAGAGGTCAAGGCTACAAAGAAGAGTCAAGTGAGTCGTGAGGGTATGAGTACATGAGAGATTGTACTCAGGGAAAAATCCCGGGGGTACTGTAGTAGTCAACAACACTGTAGCAGTTACTGTAGCAGTCGACTGGTGCACTACAGCAGTCGATTGGTAGATAGCCGTTGAGAGAGCCGTTGGGCTAGCACCAGTCGATTGGTGCAAGGACCAGTCGACTGGTAACGGTAAAACGACAGGGCTATTTTCTTCCAAACTCTATAAGAAGGAGCTTGGGATGGACGCCCAAGGTGACCAAATTAGACTTGGTTAAAGCCTAATTAATAGTCATAAAAGTTCTCAAGTACTTGTGTAATCCAATAGGTCTTGATGAGTTTGTGGTGAGGTTTCTCCACCCACAAGGAGTGACTTGAGCTAGCCGGAGTTTCCGGGGACTAATCCATTGACGGATTGAGGGATCGCCCACCTTACGGACAACCGTGGAGTAGGAGCAAGTTATCTCCGAACTACGTTACATCGACATGTATTGGTTTGTATTTCTTTCTTGTTTATGTTTGTATTCGTATTTGTATTTGTTATTGTATTTCTGCTTACACACTAACGAATACATAGGAAGTAATCAATTTGGGGACGCCGTCTATCCAATCCCCCTTCAAGTTGGTCACCGATCCCTTACAACTTGAACGTGGGTTGATGCACATCAAAAAGGAGGATATTGTAAGTACTCCGTGTAGTTTTAATATGGTCAACCAAGTTCAGTTAGATCCTGTTGTATTTGATCCTTGTGTCTAAGTGTGCAGGACCTTAGGAACACAAGAAGTCGAGTGGAATATGCAGCCAACGAAAAGGATGGCACAGGAAGGGAGTCGACGGGATCGATGTATCGGAAGGATGAGGTGCTGCAGAAGAGTACATGGGTGGATGAGAAGGATGTGCACGACTTCTGAGGGATGAGAAGCGGGGGAGGAAGTCTGTTCGAGGAGAATGACAGAGTTGGGTTCGAGTGAGCTCAACTCCGGGTAGACGGAGCATCACCCACGCAAGGAGAGATCACTGTATGAGAGCTTATTTGCCTTCTGCCTTGTGGAAGATGCTTTCCATGACTTGGAAGGCGCCTTCGATGAATAGTGTGAAGGCGCTTTCCATCCATTGAAGGTGCCTTCCCTAGATGTTAAGCTGAAGATAAAGTTTTATCTTCGGCGATAAAACTTAACCGATTGAAGGTGCCTTGAACCCTCTTGAAGGTGGCTTCCACCCTCAAATAAGATTTTTCAGGAGCTATTAAAAGACCCCTAGAGCTAGGAAATAAAGAATAACTAAATAATAACTTATGTATTAACTTTCTAAGTCATTTTTGAGCTATCAACGTATGTAAAAGGTTTCTTCGCCTTCAATGATGGAGAATTTTAGTGAGCTTTCATCTGCCTTGGATTAACAACTATCTAGGTTATAACCAAGTAAATCCTGGCCTTTTACCTACTCTCTTAAGTTGTTATTTCCTTATGTCAATTGGTTTTTATTAATTAACTTGTGCTACTAATCTAAGTCAAAAGAAGAAGAAAGGGGTTGTTTTTATTTTACAAGTAATTCACTCCTCTCTTGCCCGCCCCACTGCCACAACAGGTTAGACTTGAGGACCCATACTTGAACTAGGTTCTTAGTTGATCGATTTACTAGAGATAAGTAAGATTTGAATAGATATCTAACCTTGTACCTAAGTCCAGTTTGGTTGTATACGACCCTTTGTTTTTCAAGAATCAAATCTAGATTATTAGAACCTAAGGTGAACCGTTCTAACATGTCCTTAAGCCATTTGACTTGAGTTTTTAAATTAGAATTTTCTTCCTTAAGTTGTTGGACTTGGGTTGAATTTATACTTTGAACTGGCTCAGTCAAAGGACTTGAGTTAGTCCCCTCCTTAAGGGATTCAATCTCCTTTTGGAGTGTCTTAACCCGAATATTGGACTTATCTAATTTTCTTGATAAGTAAGAAATTAAATTAGATGATCTAATTAAGGAAATACTTATAGTGGATTGAGAACCTTTTGAATAGGATATGGATCCGTGGCTTTGCTTGAACTCAACTTCTGATTCTGTCTTAGACTCGGATTCAGTCTCAGCAACATAAGCTTGTACTAGTAGAGTAAGGAAGCTTGGTAGCTCATGTTCTTTTTCGGAGTCTTCCGATGATTCGAACCACGTGGCTTTCAAAGTCTTCCTTCTTTTTTACTTCTAGTTTGGACAATCAGGCTTGACATGCCCCTTCTTGTTGCAGCCGTAGAAGTTGACTTCGGGTTTGGTCTTTATGTTTGATTGGGTTATCTTCTTGATCTCACATTTTGTGAAGCCCTTCTTCTTCTTATACAGTTTTTGTATTAGCTTCATGAGTTCAGTGGTAATTTCGTCATCTTCGTCCAAGTCAGATTAGTCTTCAGACTCAAGTTTGGTCCAATGCTTGTTCCTAGACTCCTTAGTCTTGCTTGTACCTACAACCAATGCAATACCTTTTTCGGCCAAAAGTGCATTAGTTTGTTCGTGCAATCCAAATTCTAAAAATAACTCATCTAGTCTAAATAAAGAAAGGTCATTGGATACTTTGTAAGTATCTACCATCGATGCACACACGGTATTCCTTAGAAAAGCATTTAACGTGTATCTTATTATATCACGATTCTCTACCTTCTAGTTGATCGCGTGGAGATCGTTCAGAAGATCTTGGATGTGAGCGTGTAACTAGCTCACCGACTCACCTTCCTACATTTTAATGTTATAAAATTCATTAATAATTAAGTCACATTTTCTTACCTTAGTGTTGGAGGTGCCCTCGTGCAGCTCGATTAGCTTTTCCTATAATTCCTTGGCGTTGTTGAAGGGGTTGACCAAGTTCAACTCTTCTTTGGTTAAGCCACATTGGAGAGTTTGAGTGACTTTAGCATCGACCTCGATCTTCCTCTTTGTAGGTGCATCCCACTTGTCGAATGCGACGAGTACTCCGTCTTCTATGGGAAATGTGAATCCGGTTTGGATTATGATCCACATTTCCACTTGGGTCTCGAGTGTTGGTTGCTATACCTGGATTCCGTTCTGTTCCCCTGTACAAAAATTTTATACAAGCACAGAACTTTTCCTAGATACCCATATGCTCTACTGAAGTTAAACTTGGATTGCAAATGATACTTAACATTATTAATCCAAGTTGCTCTTCAGAAGTTAAACTTGGATTGGAAACGATACTTAATATTTTTACTCCAAGTTCAACCCATGTGTTCTTCAGAAGTTAAACCATATTACAGAAGTTAATTAAATATCTATTTCAAAAATTGACTTCCAGGTTAAACATGGTGAGGCACTTGACCTTATCTTGGGTATGGGATCATCCACCACTTCCTAGACAAAGTCTTTCAAAGAAATTGGATATTTAACTTCTTTTAGTAACCCTAGGTTTAACTACAGAGACCATAATAGAAACACAAGATCGAAATACAAAATCGAAATACAAAATCGATAGCATAAAATCGAAACATAAAATCACTAGCCTCTTGTGTTGGTGTTTCAGAATCCATGCAAAGAAAACTAACTAATTAATTCGAAGCGGAAACCATTAATTAGTTATATCTTTCTTTGTAGCTAAAGACCTCTTGATCTTCTGTTATATTCCTCTCCTCCTCTTGGACGTTGTGTGGGCAACGATCTACCAAGATGGAATCCACCCGAACCACTTTTTCTCCTCCAAGACTCTCGAGCCACCAAGGGATGCCAAAATAGGAAACTTTCTTCCTCTTCTTCTCCTCCAAGCAACCGACCACCAAGTGCTTCTCCTCTTCTTCTTCTTCCTCTCCAAGCAACCGGCCACAAGGACTTTTTAATCCTTGATACCACCAGCCCTAAAGAAGCAAAAGAGGAGATAAGTGGGGCGCCGACCTAAGAGAAAGCACTACAAGAAAAAAGCTAATAGACAACGCTTTAAAAGCGTTGTCTTTGTTGGTGAAAAAGCGTTGTTAAAAGCACTGTTGTTAAAAGTTCGCTCTACGACAACGCTTAAAAAATGTTGTGGTTTATAGCAAAGACAACGCTTTTGCAACGCTTTAAAAACGTTGTTATTTTTTTCAAAGACAACGTTTTTGCAACACTTTAAAAGCGTTGTTGTTTTTGACAAAGACAACATTTTTACAACGCTTTAAAAGCGTTGTCTTTTTAAAATAAAAAAAAATCTATTTCCAAAATCATTGTTTTTATATTTACAAAGCTATTATTTTTCTTTTACCATATCCAGATTCAAATTTGACATATAATAGCAGTTAATCAGCTTGGCTAATGATTTCAAACTCATACCAAAATAATAGAATTCAGCTACAAAGTAAATATTAATATTTACAAGAGAATTCAGCTACAAAGTAGAATTCAGTTAATGATTTCAAATACTAAATAATTCTATTTCAAAGTAGATAGTGACATTCAAATTTAAAACAAAAAAGAACAAAATAGCTAGCCGGTCTCGAAGGGAACGATCTGCATGCTTACTTCTACTAGATACACTCAAAAAGTATAGCTAGCTTGAGACTGGGACAAAACACCTACCACTGTGTATCTGCCACAGAAAATAATACCATCATTATTATGCAAAAGAAAAACTAAAAACAAAGGTCACAGTTCACACCATACAACAATTAGAAAATCTGGATTAAGGTACATATGAGATAAATCAAAACTTGACAAGGGTCATTAGTGGACCTATGGTGACAACAATTAGTAAGAAATTTGTTGTGGTTCACAAGCCAATTCCTCATAAA